>NC_090931.1:846755648-851755648 GCF_040938575.1 Ambystoma mexicanum | reverse complement strand
TCTGGTGACCCTCCCTGGGTGCCATAGTTCCCTGCACTGCTTCGTGTCGCAATCAATTTCTTGAGGAAGGGGCCGCCTTTGGATGTCCAGTCAAGCTACTTCCCGGCTTTTTTTTTTTTTACCGTGAACAAGTGGGCTTTAAAAAATACCATTTTGTGTGAGAAAAAAGGGGAGCGTGTGACGGGGTTGGCGTTTAATCTGCATTGCCACGTGTACGTCAAGTAATTTTTGGATTCAAATCGAATTACCTGGTATACACAGGCCAGTAAAAACGTAGCGGTGTGTGTCTTTGAATTCATTTAATGGCTTAGTTCGGACTATGCTGCCGGAGCGCAACAGTGCATTCAGGGGTGGACTGGCCTATAGGGAACTCTAGAGATTTCCCAGTAGGCCTCTGCAACCTGGACCTCTTTTGTGTAGTAATCTATTTTAGTTCCACATTTTCTCATAGGAAAATGGCTGGGATTGCTGAAAATGTGTAATATGGGGCCACGTTGAAAATTATTTCCAGGGCATCTTTTGGTTCCCAGTTCACCCAGTGCATCGATGCTAATCTTGTGCACCTAAAATTCGGTTTTAGTCCCATTAGAAAAGCGTTTGCAGTGTTTCACTGCCCCATTACAGGTGCGTGTCCAGAGTGGGACTCTGTTGTGCGGTTACATTTACAAATAAATGACTATGCCAGTTTGGTCAGAACGTGTAACGATTTCAAACAAGTCTCCTCGCCCACTATTATATAATAAGCATTATCTAGAAACCAGTCACTGTTGTATGCGGAGGAAGTACAGTAAAGCGAGGGTTAATCGCGGCATTGTCTGAGCACGCCGTGCATGGCACGCGGTCCGCTGATGAAGAAGGAAACCGCCCATTCATAACGGAAACAGCCATCAGAATTACTCTCGAGCCAACCTCACCTTCCACATCTGAGCCACCCCCGCCTCTTAACAGTACAAACTTCAATGGCATGGGAGGGAGGTCTGCTACAGCTCTTACTGGTCCCACCGTGCGGTCTCCAGCGGTGTACGAGTGTTCTGTGTAACACTTGCACCCACGCAGCAAGCTCCCATTGCCCATCTCACACAACACACCGTGGGGTCAACCGCGGTTTCTCGCCAGCAGCACTCGTCTGAACGCGCCCTTCATAAAAGAGGAAGGCGCATTCATTACTTCCGGTGGAAAAAACACACACACACACACACACACCAGGCCAGGTGGAATAAGTGTGTGCAGGGGGCAAAAGTGCCGCAGCGAAGAGCATTTCGAACAATATGTGGGGTTTCCATTTATACTAGGAGGAACTGTGGGTGTACTGAAGAAGAACCATTGGTAGTGGAAACACACTAAACGAAAAAGCGTATTTTGACTAAAGGGTGTGCATAATTACAAGTTGTTTTGTAACAGCCTGTTGCCTTGAAGGGGTCGTATTTGGGGTTTGGAGATACGGACCCAAGATTATCCCATGTGGCAATTACCGTCAGCGTTTATGGTAATCCGCTCTGAAGATTTCTGCAGCCGATGGAAAAACGTGCATATTTCGAAAAGAAATTGCACGCATGTAACTTTTGAGGGAATGTGCATGTCATATTTGGTCATTAAAAAAAACAAAAACCAAAAAAACAATTGCCATTCCTGTTAGGGGTGGCATGTGTAGAAACTGACCACATGTCCAACTTTGAATGAGGGCCAATGAGAGGCATTGATGTTTGTTGATCTTAGGCTTCAATGTCTTGGATCTTATTCACAAAGGCCTGCAGTGGAGCAGCTGAGCAGATGCCCGTCACCTGATGCCTCACAATACCTGATTCCCTTAGACTAAAACTGGGATAAATCATGGGGCGTGTGCAGCATCCATGCTCATGTGCAAATGCGATTCACAAAGATTGACTCGGGGGCGTACCAGATATCAGGTGCACACCTGACCCGCTCCGAGGAGTCTCCACATATCCTCTTGTGCACATTTTTGTGACTCAGAACCTTTGGGGACGATTCACAAAACGTGTTTGAGCGCAAGTGATGAGGTGCTCATGCGCGTTTCATCCCGGGCTCCAAAAAAAGTTACATCCCCATCCACAAAGGGCACATTTACATGCCATGTGCCCCTTTGCGCATTCGCACCAATCAAGGGGCATTTCTGCGCATTTTAAAGTGCATCCCGACTTCTCAAAGGGAATGCACTTTAAAATGAGCAGAAAACTAAGACACACCAGTGTGCATGTTTGGAACAGGTGCTGGGGGTGCGCATTGCATGCCAGGGTGTTTTATGACTGTCATGCATTTTTTTTTTAAGTATGACTCCAGCATTATGACACCTCTACTGTCCCACTTACAGTTCTATCCCTAAATTACGGATAGAAATATTTTTTCCTTGTTCTCATAATTCACAGTGACAAGCCCTTTAAGTGCATGTCCCTGCTAAATGCGCTATCAGCAATGTGGTTGCTAGAACCCAGTTAAGCATTAGCGAGTGCTCCGACACTAATGTATGCACGAGGGTTGGGCAGTGCATCGTTTGTGCTGATGTCCAGCACCTCTGAAAAGCACAAGTTAACTTTGGCTGGATTTAACACCAATGGTCCGTCCCATGCACATATTCGATCTGTGCTTAATTAGGTTTGGGCTCACAGGTGTCACTTTATAGACATCTAGTGGAGCAATGACCATTGGTATGGATAGTGGCAGATGGCAAATGTGTTTGAACACACCTGTGCAGTACCTCTGGTATTTGTATAAGGAGAACTTTGACATGAGGCTCTGAACATGAGACCGCTGGCTGACTAAGCCTTCCCATTGCTGGGTGCCTTCCATTGAACAATAATAGCAATGTTAAATAGATAAACAAGATGCACTAGGGAGGCGATCTATCAGCAAGAGGGGACATCAGCACTGATTGTACATGGTTAAACATGCATACAAAAGGATCAATGTTTTCTTTACATATATTACAGGAGCACATATGCAGAAAATACAACTGTGTTTAACTTACAGTAATGAGAGATTGGATATGTTGAACTGATGACCTAATTCAAGCTCCTTATGAAGGGGACTACCCGAAACGCGTTGAGCTCTTTATTGTTTGATTAATCGCATTATTAAATGTCATTATGATGAATTTACTTCTAACAAATTACTTTGTAAAGTGTTCATGGATTACTGTTTTGATGATATATTTGTTTGCTCAACTTAATTCCTGGTTCCAACCAGGATTCATTTGGACTGTTTTCAGTTGTATGGTTGTGCAGGAGACGCAAGGGTCCTCACCAAGGGTTCTTTCCTTTAATTGATATTTTATTATCCACTTGGTGCCAGGGTGGTTTTTCTCTTCTCCGCACCCTATGTTTCTTCACCGTTCATTTAGGAGTGCAACATCAGTGTTTTTCTCGACAGGAAATAGGGGAGGACAGAGAAGTAGTGGGGGAGGGGAGTGGCAGATGCCCACTTGGGGGTTCTGAGTGCAATGAGGTACCTTATCAGGGCAGTTTTGAATCCTCATAAAGAAGGGAAGGACTTGCATTTGGGGGGACGGGGGTCAGGGATTCTCTGCAGTGTGTGGCTACTAAGGTGAAAGAGCGAACGCGAGAAATAAGACAGTCAGGCAGGGGAACATAGAGGGTGAGGAGAGCTAGAGATATGTGAGTGTAAGGCAGAGTGTGGCGCGAGACGGAGTTAGCCTAGTTGTGGTGAAGGGTAGATGATTGTGCATGGGTGCCATCCCACACAGATGCAGTGTGCTGAGGTGGGTGAGTTGCTCAGGAGGTTAAAGTGGTAGCGTGCAGCAAGGTTTAGAACATTGTTGGGTGGGGTCATGGAGCAGATAAGGGTTCTAAGGCATTAATGCTGCTCACTGAGAAGAAAGGTGGAACTGCGGGGATTGGTTAAAGGGCTTGTCAGAGCAAAAGGTCAGGAAAGGGGGGAAAAAGAACCCCCAGGTAGCATTCCATGTGGGACAGGGGAGGGTGAAAGCAGGAAAGGAAAATGGGTGGAGGGTGGGGAAAGGTCTTATAGGCAGGGAGGTAGATTTCCTTTCTTTTGGAGGAAATAAGCATTAGATACTGGCATCCAATGATGTATGCCAGGCAAGAAGTCTGTGATGTGAGAAGAACGCTATGGGGCATATGAAGGGAAGGGAAAACAATGTGTGGGTTATTGTTCATGGGATGATAGGAGAAGTTGGAGGATGAGATGATTTTACCAAGGGACGAAGTGCAAAGAGCGAATAGGTAACGACCAACAAGTGATCTTTGAGGCACATCAAGTGGCAGAAGGATGGCAGAGGATGTCCACCATTCCAGTAGGTAGGAAATGAGTGACAAGCAAGGTTAAAGACTAGCCAAGCTGTGCCACTGAAGTTGAGTTGAGAGAGCATCAAGAGGTGTGTGGTCCACAGTATCAATGGCAGCAGAGGAATCAGGGAGGATGAGAAGATACGATAGGTGTGGTTGATGATCCGCAGTGACAAAGTTAGAGACATGAGGGAGTACTGCTTCCCCAGAGTTAATTACCGCAGACTGGAGGGGTTTGCTGAGTCTAGTTGGTGGTTATGAAGTTGAACCCCATATATCCTAGGATTTTAGCGTGGTGAGGAAGAAGGAGAACACGTGGTACTTAGCAAGATCGTTGGGGACAATTTTAGGTTTATAAAGAATGAAAGTGGCCACCTTGTACCAGGTTGGGAAGATTTCAGAGGACTAAGAAGACATTGAAGAGATGCAAGAGGTGAGGGCTGCCACTTCCTTAATAGTTAAAGTCTGCAGAGTGTTGTTTGTGTGGAGGAGAAACACTGTTATTGCTGTCTGTAGTCTGTTCACTTTGTTTACTACAGTGGAGGAGGACCTTTCTACTTATAAACGATCCCGTAGAGCAGAGCGAGCAGATTGTACAGAGTGTTGTCTGTGTGTAGGAGAAACGCTGTTCTTGCTGTCTGTAGTCTGTTCGCTGTGTTTATTAGAGTGGAGGAGGACCTTTCTGCTTATAAACGATCCCGTGGAGCGGAGGGAGCGGAGTGTGCATAGTGTTGTTGGTTTGGAGGGGAAACACTGTTCTCGCTATCTGCAGTCTGTTTACTGTGTTTACTACTGTGGAGGAGGACCTTTCTGCTTATAAACCATCCTGTGGAGCAGAGCGAGCAGAGTGTGCAGAGTGTTGTTGGTGTTTTCAGTGGTTTTCACGGGCCTCACGAAACTGTAAGTACTCCTGACCCTGCTCACTCTGAAACAAGCAGCACCACTCCCAAAACGCATAATTGTGCAAAAGCATGAAGGTAACGGCTGAGGAGAGTTTTCCTTACTAAGAACGCCGAAAGTAGCCCCCCCTCCTCTTCACCACCACCCAACTCCCTTTTATGGGTTCAGACCAGGGCTATAGATGATCTAAGTGTGAATCTCTGAAGCTACGTGGCCCCCTGTGGCATTGCCGTCAACAGGAATATGCAAAGTATAAACCGCAATTACCTAAGCAAAGAAAGCAAATCCCTGCCCAACTACCATGAACTCTAAAGGGCAGGTTGAGGTGCGATAAAACTTGATCAAACTTGATAAAACTCAAAAACCTGAGCTGTCCACGAAAAGGAACGAGCGGACTATGAGTATATCTGAACTGCAAAGAAGCGCGTGCTGCTCTTTAGAGCATTTGAAACAGTCACTCTAACGAATGCCTGGAAAACTTTACAAAAAACAAAAACATCAGAAAGAACCAGTAAAAACCGTATAACAAAATGCCGACCACAAGATCACAAATTTGAATAAAGTCTCTCAAGGCAACTGCTATAAAAGGGGGAAAAGAAAATGGCACTGAGGAGTCAACCGCGGCAACAACTCGAGGAACCATGACACCGTTGGTCCATCGTGAGGCTGGCATTGAAGAAAGAGTGCTGGAAGGGCAAGCGCAAGGGGAGCAACCCGTGACAGCAAATCTTGATTTGACATCCACAGATTTTGGCACAATCGATAATACCTCTCTGCTTGACTTGTGTTATAATCTGCACAGAACCTTGCAACCAGGATTTCTTCAGAGGAATACACAAACAGATATAAAGCGTCCCGAATTACACCTATCACCATGCTCCAGTTAAATTCCAGCACATCTTTGTCAGGCCAACTTCCTGTAACTTAATAAAATCACCCAGAATGTCCACCACTCCAGTGGTGTAACCCTCGACCGATGATCTCGAGATTTTGGAAACTGGGAATGGAGACAGCAATGGTCCATTACAATTTGCAGTCAAGATCCTACTGGAGCTCTTTGGCACCATTCTCTGAGAATTACATTTACAGAGAGCCATAATACGAGCCAGTGGCAGACCAGATGAAGGCAAAATTGCCAGGCGACACCAACAGTGGTAAAATGACACCTCAACCCCGGTGTATGCCAAAGGACAACCACGTTTCGGAATCAATAGGGCAAAAGAATGCCCAGAATGTAGCAGAAGATGCAACAATGTTGTTAACTCAAAAACAGCAGAGACTGGCCAAACGTCGTCTTCAAGGTAAAACGAAGCCTAACAAAAGGGACAACCCTGCGGTCCTATCACTTCCTAATAACTCCAGTATGATTGAACCCTTAAACTGAACTATAACTTCAGAAATGTGTCCCAAGACACGGAAAACGAGAAAAAGAAACCAGGCCTAAGAAAAGGACACAACGGGACTCAGGGACATTATCTTGTTGGTTACTGAAAGACAAAAGCACTGCCTTTATAGAAGAAATAGTGTCTGACAAAACTAAGCGTCATCAGAATCATCGCCAAACGACATAAGTAAGCCTACTGGTGCCGTAGTCGTTGAAGCAGTGGTCCGAGAGCGTAAAGTCGTGGACTGAACCACAGGTAACTGAAAGGAAGTACCCGCTCAGACCCCAAAGATCAACTCCTGATGGACCTAAAGAAGTTCATAATAGCAACTGATTTGTATGGCAAAACACAAAAATTGTTCAATCGTGTTGAACTGATTTGCATTCTCCATAGAGTACCTTTCCTGTGAATATTGAACGCCACCAATTTTGGATTTGTTGAACCCCTAAAAAGCACCAGCAATAATGGATCACATATACACTGCATTTTGCCAGAAACTGCCCAATTAATACAATCCCATAAACCTACACGGTTAAGTTTGGGTTATACTTTAGACAAAGAATAACTAAAGAAATGGCCAACTGGTGCTGTGCGAAATGTCAAAAGTGCATCTCTAAAGCTAGACTCTAGAACCCATCAGACAAAGCCGCCCCGCGATCATCGATAATGAAGAGGAAAAGGGATGGGCTTGGCTGAAGGGTCTTTTACGTATGCAGGGTATTGTGCCCAAGTGAAGTATTAGAGTTGCGTGTTGGAATACAAGGGACCACTCACACTTGTTGGACAGGAAAGGTTCTATTGAGATGTTTACACAATACAAGATCCTGATCCCACAAGAGACTTGGCTGACCTCAACCATTGTGATAAACGGGTTTGAGACATATGAAGTATTAGCTAATAATTGAATGCGGTGGAGGCCGTTTGGAGGCCTTATTATTGTCATCTGGAATGTATTTAAATCAAAAGATCTACCCCAGTCGATGCCAACCAGAAATGTGGTGGCAGTCGAAGTGCAAATGAGGAATGTAAATGCAAGTGACAAGATACTTATTATCAATGTGTATGCTCATTCTTAGACCATTAACCTTCAAGACACCTAGGAAAGCATTGAGGAGATTTTTTTCAATGTGGGAAGGTGTGGGTGAACAGGGTGCCATTGTGGTGGGAGGCGATTTGAATGCCAGGAGTATTGACGAAGAAAAGTGTGCCAAGTATGAACATTTTGTAAGCAAAAGTGTTATGCTACAATCTAAGGGAAATGGCAAAGGGAAGCCATGGGTGGCATTCATGCGTGATTGGCAGATGTTCTTAATGAATGGCAGGGCCAAGGGTGACGTCCAAGGACAGTTCACCTGGAGTAGCGGACAGGCCAAGGCCACTCTCAATTACTTCTTTGATAACAATGCTGTCCTATATCGGGCAGCGAAACTTGAAGTAATCCCTGAAGCAGAAAGTGATAATGCACTTTTATCATTAGTTTTAGACATTCAACCAATGGAAACCCAGCCCAAGATCAATGGGGGTATTGATCTCATCCATGATGGTAATCGCATCTACTGGTGGCATGCAAACCTACAGAGAGCCTCGCAAGCCGTACTCAGTGTTAACAATTAAAACATGGAATCTCAGGCAGAATTAACCCCAGACAAGTTTGAGGGTTGGTTAAAGAAGCTGGCAGATAACATTGGGGTTAGAAAGGGCAACGACTTGGCTAGCAGGGAGAAAGGGCACGCAAAGACCATTGATATTGTAATACGTGATGCAAAACATACCTTAAGAATAGAAATGAGAACTATTTAGCACTCCAAGACATCGGCGCAGATGAGATTCACATTGGTAAAAAGGGAGATAAACTGATGCCGTAATTGGCTTAAGCAATGGAGTTTCCCCGCAAAAAATGTGCAATGGCACATATGCCTGGGGCACTTCATTCTAAGAATTCGCACTCCACATGGCAAAAACTATCGGAAGTAAAGGGGGCAAGGACAAAGTCCATAGTAAACCCGATAGAAAACTAAACCTGGAAGGCCATTTTATGAATCAAGTAAGGAATTGACCCTGAAACAGCCACAGTGGACAGCTACCCTACACAAGAATGGCCTGTGAGGATTACCCTGGACCTGATGGTTGAGGCCATAGTCAACTTAAAAAGCTCACAAGCACCTGGTCCGAACGTGCTGTCCAATTTGGTACTAAAGATCTCTCCCCAAGCTTGGCCTGCCATTCTCTCGACACTGTTCAAGACAATCTGTACCACGCACTAAATACCGGCATCTTTGCAGCAGTCTGTATTGATCCCAATTTACAAAAAAAGGAGATAGAAAACTCCCGGACACCTACAGGCTGCTGTCAATGCTAGATGTAAGGGGACAATTGTTGGGATATTTTTTTCTGGGAGAGTTGCAGGGTTGGCCGCGACTTCTGGAATACTTTACAAATACCAAACAGGATTCCGACCCGGCTGTGCAATAACTCACAATATTAGGCTTTTGGATACGCTGAAAAGAGGAACGATAGGTAAAGACCATCCTTCTCCGTCCTTCTTTGTATATAACCTTTGTTGATTTAATAGGCGCTTTCGACTGGGTGGATCGGGAGCTAATGTGGCACAAACTGTGGGTAATGGGTTGTCCAAAATGGTTAATATATGCAATCCAGCTATTGCACCGCAAAACCCAACTCAGAGTTCATCTGGCCAATGATGGAGACACATCAGGATAGATAGGTGTAAGCAGTGGAGTCAAACAAGGTTGTGTTTGGCTCCCCTGCTTTTCAACCTATATCTCACAGATCTCAACCTATAACTCACAGATCTTCCCGCCCACCTCCTAGTAAGGTCAAACTGCCTACCCAAATTAGGGACTAAACCTACTGGGAGCATCTTATATCTGGAAAACCTTGTGTAGCCAATATACTTTTGGGTTTCTCCAAAACTGCAAATAAGGAATGCTCAACATATAATGTGATTGAACACCCCATTTTAATACTTGCAGCTTTTTCAATCGCAAAAGCAGCAGCAGATAATACTTGTTCACAAGGGTAATGCCCATTCAATACACGGTCCAAAATCCCACTATATTAAGCCAATGGTTTATGTCCATGTCCTTATGTCGATTTCTGTGTGAGCACTGCTGTCATTACTTCTCCATTTGAATGTGAGTTGTAGTCTGGGATTCCTAATACTTTGGCTGTGCAAACAACCACATTTCATTCTTTGAATCCTTCAGGCATCTCATATGTCCATATTATTAGACTTTTACCTATCTGTGCATCCTTGAGTCCTTTTGGAAGTGGTCGAATGTATGTACTGTAATCAAAAACCCAGGCCTAAACATTGTTGCATTTTCCTTACAGTTTCAGGTGTTGGGGCTTTCATTCTTGTTTCTCCTCTCTCAGGTCTCACCTCTCTCCCCTCTTGAGAGATTACCTGTCCTATGTACAGGACCTCTTCCTGGTAATATTGTAGTTTCTCTTTGTCTAACTTGTGTCATTTCTCTGCTAGTCCTGTCATTAGGTGAACTGAATCTTCTCTGCATCTTTGCTCAGTCTCACTGCACACTAATATGTCATCTACGTACTGAATTATTGTGCTCTCGAGTTGTACGTTACCTAGGTCCATCTGAATAACCCTATTAAACATTGATGGGGACTCATAGTACCCCTGAGATAATCTTCTATGCTTCCAGCACTGGTCTCTATACAAAATAGAGGTCAAATCTCATGGGTCTTTATGAAGGGGAATTGAAAAGAAAGTGTTTTTTTTTTTAAATCTACGACTGTAAAATATTTGGCTTTAGCTGGAATGTTACATAATATCATAGCTGGATTTGGAAAAAGTGGAAATTATATTTTTAAGAGGGCGTAGATCCTAAATAAATCTCCACAACCCCCCTGTTGCTTTCATCACCTAGACGACAGCATTGTTACATGGGGATTCTGATCGTACGAATATTCCCTTCTGTATTAAATTGGAAATGGTTTAAAATATACCTTTGCTTCTCTCGACATGGGATACTGTTCTGCTCGTGGCAAAACAGCTCCTGATTTGAGTTTTATTTTAACTGCTACTGGACACTTAATAGATCCACGTTATGTGCACTACTGGTCAATAAGATGCGTCACACCTTTTCTAAATCTTTCTGGAAAAATGACAGTTTCTTCAATACAAACACCATTCATTGTGGTATCTCCCTATTCTCAACTTTAATCCAATAATTGAGATTTATGGACAATACAAATTCATCATCTGAACAATCATCTTTGAACAATTCTTCATCTGTTGAGTCTGTTGGTCTGCATCCTAAACCAAGAGCTATTACAGCTGTCCATCCTCTGCCCTCAACATTTGTCCCATGAACAACCATCCTTCCCTCTCTTACCACTGCTGCTTCTAGTTCTAAGGGGATAACCTGTCCTTCCTCATCATTCATAGGTATTTCTGGCCTAAACAAGGCCTAAACAAAATTGTGTCAGGTATTCTAAACAATTTACCAACCCAGTCTAGGAAGCAATGTAAACAACATATTTACACCATAAACTAATACTTATGTGCCTAAAGGAACCCCTCATAATGCTTTTTGGCCTGCAAATGCTAATATGAATTCTCTTACATGTATGTAATGTATATCTGGAGTTCTGGAGTGGAACACACTATCCCTTTGTCAGTGAAAAGATAAGAGCTCTGGAGACATTGAGCTTCAGGGGAAGGTGAGAAAGGGAAGGATGCCTCTGGGGAGGTGGAGCTCAATATGTGACTTTTTGGTAAGGTCCATGATGTGAGGGATGAAGGAAAGAGCAGAGTCCAAGATGACCCCAGGGATTTGGCCTCACAAGATGGTGGGGGTAGAGGACCCAACAAGGGTGGCCAACGGGTAGGAGGAAAAGAGGGCACAAGTGTCCCAATGAGGAGGATATCCTTCTTACTGGCATTGATACAGAGATCGCTCACTGAACACCATGCCTTAATGGTGGGCAGACCGTTGGAGATGAGAGAGGAAGAAGTGGCAGAAGTAGAGGGAAGTTTGAAGGAAAGCTGTGTGTCATCAGCATAATATTGGAAATGAGGATGGAAGGAGGAGATCAGTTGAGCAAGATGGGCGAGATAAATATTGAAGAGCCAATGCGATAGGATAGAGCCCCAGGGGACACCACAGGTAGAGAGGGTGGCGGAGGAGGAGACAGGGCCCAATTGCAGCTGGGAAGGGAGGTTATTGAGGAAAGAGGTCAGCCCGTGCAGTGCCTGGTCAAGGATTCTGAGGGTGTCACAGAGTCATTTTAAGAGGATTGAATGTTTGACCATGTCAAAGGCGGAGGAGAGATCAAGGTGCATGAGAACAGCAAGAGTGTGGGAGTTGAGATTTGCAAGCATGGTTTCATGGGTGTCCACGAGAGCAGTTTACATGCCTCTGGAGGCCCGAAATCCAGATTGGTGGTCAAGTAGGCAGCCAACAAGATCAGTGTAGAGGGTCAGTTCGGGGAGGACCAGTTGGCTTTTTTAATAGAGGGAGCACAAGGGAGTGCTTGAGGGATAGAGGGAAAAAGCCAGTGGTGAAGGAGTGGTTACAGAGGTCTTCAAGGGCTGGGGCGAGTGAGGAGATGTTGTCGTTAATGGTTCTGGAGGAGCAGAGGAGCACCTATCTGGAGGAGGCGTTCATCGAGCGGACCACTTTAGAGACCTCATACGGTGATATGGGCAGGAGGGAAGAGATAGAGGGGGCAAGAGGAGGGATCCAAGGGATGCAGGGGAGTAGGAATGGGAGAGGAAATGGGGTGGAGGAGAGTGAGGATAGGATGTCCTGAGTTTGGGAAGTGAAGTGGGAGGCTAAGGCAGTGCAGAGGGCCTGGGAAGGAGGTTGAGAGGTGGAGACTGCAAGTGGATTGGCAAGTTCCTTGCAAATTTTGAAAAGTTCAACCATCTTGCTATAGGCTCCAATGATACATACTTGGATGTGGGCCCGATTTCTGGAATGGATAGAGAGGCAATATTGCCTTTGTAGCAGGAGGCAGGTTCGTTTTTCAGTGGATGAGCCCAAGGTCAGCCACTGCCATTCGGCAACTCAGCACTTGCGTTTTAGGGATGCAAGACTGTAGTCGTAGCAACTGTTGTTCGCGGTGGAAGGTTTTAGGCAGATCATCATGGCAGGAGCAAGTATATCGAGAGTGTTGGAGATGGCAAGATGTGGATTTGCAAGGACCGAGTAGGAGGAAGAGTCAGGATGACACGAGCACAGTGAAGAGGCTTGGAGGAGAGCATTGACAAGCATCTACTGACGTCTGCTTTAAAGGACATTTTTGAGCTAGTCGAGCTGCTTGAACTGCAACCGACTGCATCACTGACAGTTGTTAAGCTGCAATCATTAAAGCCGCCTGAGACACCTCGACCAGAGCTTCAGAACTGCTGACCAACACTGAGACAATGATTCTGGACTTCAAGCCACCATGTAGGCCAGCCTGCAGCTGTCCATCCAGCGTTGCTCTCCGAACTGCCTGCCGCCTGATACCCACAGCTGTCTCTCGCCTTGAACTCTGTTGCAGAAGCTGCAAAGGGCCCGGAAACTGACTCTACACCGCCGAGCACCAAGAATTTCTACAAGCACAAGGTATATTGTGATTTTGTCCCCCTGGTCCTTCTCCAAAAGACCCTAGTGACATTTTATGACCCATTGCTTCCTTTGTGTTGAAACCAAGTATCCTTGAACTATTGCAATTCTGTGTCAAGACTGTAGGCTTGGATTTTGATTCTCTTTTATGTTCTCTAATCGAGCAGCAATGAACAACCAATAATATGACATGGTAACAAAGGTCAAAATCTACAACTTTCAGTGGAGATAGGGTTGTTGGTGGTCCCAATATTATTGGTCGCTTAACTGACCACGTGATCACCATAACCAATCAGTCCAGTCCATAACCATGACCACACTGAACATCCTCCTTCACTTCCTCTTTCTGTGTTGCTCAGCAGCGAGTTAAGTACACATCAATTTCTTTCTTTATATTTATTGACTTATATATTTGTTTATATAAGGAGCTTAATGTGTGCACTTAGCGTGGGTATTGGCAGCACATATCCACATTAGTGGGGCCAGAGGGCGTTGTGGCCGTGACGGGGTTGGTGCTCAGGCGACCGCAACGACGCGGTGAGCCCATCAGAAAGCAGCACAGTCACGGAAGAAGGAGCATGACGGGACCGCATAGTTCCGGTGCTTCCTTCGTTCCGGCGACCGTAGTGAAGGCTGACAGACAGTCGTAGAGCAGTTTACTCCATTTTGTTCAATAGATATATACTGAGAGCGAGAGAACGCTCACTATTTAAAGTGTACTGAGATATCAGTGGCACGATAGCGACCTGCGATTATTGAAGGACAGTGCTACTGCAGGCCATAGAGAGCCACTGCAGCTCTTAGCTCTTGATGGGCACATTCCCAGGTAAAACCTGATACCATACATATACATAAACAAGTCAGGCTGACTTAAAACATGACATATATATTGAAATCTTAAAGAGATTAACCCTTAAACCTCCTGGCAGTATTACAATCCCTAGTGTCCATGCTAACATGAGTTCCTTCAGTGATGAGTGTAAGGCTAGTATTAGCCAAAAGAGGAGCCACACCAAAATGAATCAGGTCCTACAGAAAGCTCTGGGAGTCTCGTTGGGGCAGGGACCTAAACAAATTACTCTGAGTGAGATTGTCTCAAGTTTTCACACAGGCTAGAAGAAATCAAAGGGAGTAAAGCACAGGGGAGAGTGATAGGGGGCAGGAAAACAGCCCACTTGGCAGATGAGACCCATAACCAACCGGGCACACCACCAAAAGATAAGGGTGGTAAAAGAAGGAAAGTGAGAGCCAAAGCAGGGCCAAGCAGGTGGCAGAATGGAACATCCGATACCTTGGAAGAGGAGGATGATGGTTTGGAGGAAGATTATTCTGAAGAAGAAGTGTACTCAATATCAACCTCAGATGAAGAAGGCCGTAAAGTGCCAAAGAAAAAGAAAGTTGATACTGAGGAGGACGGGGGAGGCGATGACTTCGACCCAGAAGCATTGATACATCCCAGATCTTCCGAATGGGAACCACAAAAAAGATAGCAGCCTATCTTAAAAAATTTCTCGTGGCACCGGTTGTGCAAGAAGTTAGAAGTTAAATGAGGGCAGAATGTCCAAGACCACACCTCCCTGAAGGAACCGCTGAGACTCCAGAGATAGATGAAAAAATTGTCACATTTATGGGAAAATATGTAAACGATTTGAGGAAAGGTCTGGATAGGTCCTGGCGCTCATGCCAGGACAAGATGTAGATATGGTAGGGCCACTCACTAAAATATTACAGCTGGGCGAAGAGGCCAGAGAGAAGAGTGAGCCAGTGGACAGGGTGATACTATTTGAGGGGGCCCAGAGGGCCATTTGTATTCTGGGTAATGCAAACTGTGCTTTACCACAGAGAGAAGGCAATCACTACTGGTGAAAATAAACCCAAGATTGAGCGAGTTAGCCTCCCCAGAGTCAGTGACTGTAACAGAGGGGAAACACTTCGGGGATTCGTTCATCAAAGAACTAATAAAATGTGCAAATCCTTATGCAGCGCTGCATAAGGCACAAGCATCTCTCAAGAGAGTGTTCGGAAAGCACATTTTTGGAAGGACCAGTAGTGGAAGGGGTCACTCTGCCGGCCGCTTCCCATTCAACAGTACCTACAACGATAGGACACACTGGACGGATCAAGAAGATTAAAGGCACACCCATTTCTTCCCCTACATGGGTAGAGGAAGGGGCAGAGGCTGGCGAAATGGAGATCGTCAACAGAATTCCACAGGTGAGAGCAAGCAACCTGTGCTTAGTTACCCCAGCAGTAGGGGGGAGATAACTAGAGCATATAGAAAGCTGGCACTTTATATCCAGAGATACCTGGGTGCTAGAGACGGTGCAGGGTTTCCATATAGATTTCCACATGATACCACTCCAGAGGAACCCCCAAAGGAGTTTATGTTTAACCAAAGAAGACATACAGTTGTTAGAAGAAGAGCTGCGTTGGCTGGAAATCAAAAATACTATTAGACAGGTGACAGACTCCTCAGTAGGATTCATAAGCAATATGTTCCTAGTGAGGGGGAAACAAAAGGTGAGACCAATCATAACGATGAGGGGTTTGGATGAATTTTTAGCATATGTATACACTTCAAAATGGAAAGGATTCACCTTCTAAGAGACACTTTAATTCAAGGCGAGTGACTCGCCAAGATAGACCTGAAAGATTCATATCTGACACTGTCCATAGGGACAGAACGGTTACCAGTCATTTGGTCGAAAAAAATTGGTCGACTGGACAAATGGTCGAACCAATTTGGTCGAAAACCAAATGGTCGAATTTTTTATTTTTTTTATTTTCACCCCCTTTTTTTGGGGGGGGTCCCCCCAACCCCCTTTTTTTTCTAAAAAACCCTTTTTTTTTAAAAACCGAAAACCCGAAAAATAAATATATAATTAAAAAAAAATAATTTGACCATTTGGTTTTCGACCAAATTGCGTCGACCAAATGTCATTCGACCAGTTTTCAGTCGACCAAATGTCTGGACACCGACAGAACACAGCAAATTCCTATGATTTATCTGGGGAGAGTTAACATGGGAGTTTCAGTGCGTACCTTTCGGACTGGTGTCCACACCATGGTGTTTCACCAAGATAATAAAGCCAGTTGTGACCCACCTCAGGGGTCAGGGGATAAGACTCATAATACATATGGATGAGATATGCATAATGTGCCAGGACAGGGAGACACTCTGAATACAGTTGCAGACAACAGTGTGTCAACTGCAGGATCTAGGTTTCCTGATACATTGGGAGAAATCCAAAGTACAACCAGAGCAGACAATAGAATTTCTGGGTTTTATAGTAGACTCGATACAGGGATCTCTCAGCTTACCGATTGCCGAAGTGAACAACATCAAGAAACAGATAAAACATACTTTATAAAGGAGAGCAATGTCGCTGAGAGACATTGCGAGGTTAGTAGAATGATTAGCGTCATCGATACAAGCTATATTCCCGGGACCTCTACATTATAGAGCCCTACAACAACAAAAAAGATCAGACACCTCAGGAGGGGCACATCTTACAAATCAAGTGTTATAATCTCCCAAGAGGTAAGGGAGAAGTTGGAATGGTGGCTGCATCACATGGATGCATTGAACGGGAGAGCTATATTTGGCTCATCCCCGGACTTGATCATCGAATCCGATACCCAGCAGATAGGGCTGGGGAGCCCGATGCGGGAACTTGTCGACAGCAGGTAGGTGGCCGGAACAAGAGACAGCTCTGCAGATCAACAGGGTCCTTCACGGTGTAATGCTGGACTCAGGAGAGAGCACAATGCTGAGTCCTTCTCAAGATGGAGAACGACTCAGAAGTCAGATATATAAACAGACTGTGAGAGACGAGGTCCAGACTATTGGCAGAAATGGCAAAGGAATTCTGGAAACTCTGCAGAGACAGGTGTCAGTGATAGCGTAGTACCTACCAGGCCATAAAAACAAAGTGGCCAACCGGAACTACAGATATCTCAGGGACGCCAGTGATTGGAAGCTGGATGAAGAAGTATTCTGAGACCTGATGATTCGATGGGGCTTATGGCAAATTGATCTCTTTGCATTGAGATTCGAAGAGCCAACTACCCCATTTTTTCAGCTGGAGGCCGAACCCAGGATTGGAAGCAACAGGCGCTTTTCTCCAAGCATGGGGCAGCAATCCAACTATGCATTTCCCCCCTTCTCCATGATTGCGAGGATGCTAGCCCAGGTGAGGAGGCAGAAAGCATCCCTATTTCTGATTACTCCAGATTGGAGGGGTCAGGTGTAGTTCCCCAATTTCCTATCACTATCTTATCACAACCCAGTGGCTCTACCCAGGTACAAATGCAAAGTATGGGAACCCAGAGGCCCCAGCCAACCACTAGTGAGAACAGGGAAACTTAATCTGATCACATGGGCGATTTCAGGGGAGCTTGGGCTAAGCCAGGATTATCAAATGAGGCTGAGCTCATCATTAATGAATCCTGGGCACCAGGAACGCACAGAGATTACAAATCTACATGGGCTAACTGGAATAGCTGGTGTATGGAGAGGGACATTCATCCCGATGGAACAGATGTGGTCCATGTAGCCAATTTCCTGGCCGAGATGGCAGACCATGGGAAAGCATATAAGACCCTCAATATGGCCATATCTGCGATATCAGCAGGGCACCTCAGGATTGAAGGGGTCACTGTAGGTGAACACCCCTTGATTTGCAGACTCTTAAGTGGAGTGAAAATATCTAGACCCCTCAAGGGAAAAATACACTCAACTTTGGGATGTTGACACAGTATTGAAACTTTCCCATCATGGCCGGACAACCAGGAATTAACCAAAAAAATGCATTTTAGCCAAACTATCCATGCTTCTATGTCTATTGTCATGTAAGAGATCTTCGGACAGTGAAGCGTTGGAGATCAACAGGAAAGGTATATCACCGAATGGGGTGACCTTCGTCATAGCGAGAAGGACCAAGACAGGATTGAAATCTATATCATACAACTCTTTTTCAGGGCAGCCCAAATTATGTCTGGTTAGATGTTTGACAGCATACAAAGATATTATGATGCAGGTGAGACCACCAGGGGGGATCCCAATTATTAATAGCATTATGAAAACCATACAATGCCATAACACCAGCAACAACAGCCAGATGGCTGAGATGGGTGATGATTCAGGCAGGCATTGACATAGTGAAGTACGGTGTTCATTCAGTGAGGGGAGCAATGGCCACCAAGGCCTTTAACATAGGAACCAGTGTACAAGACATTATGAGATCAGCAGATTGGTCAAATGAATTTACTTTTCAGACATTCTATTTCAAACCAACGGAGAGTATGGTATCGTTAGTGGTGATTAAGTTTTGAACAAGCATAATCCGAACATCCGATCTTGACATATAATTCAGATTTTCAACACATTTTTCTAGAAAGTCATGATTCTATTAAAGACATGGGGGCAAAGGATTATCCCACCCTGTCAATCAAAATGTTGAACATTGTAAGAAACTGTTATAAATGTATATAATTGTATAAGTTGGTATTGTTGACATAAGTAATATAAATGTATAAAGGATATATATTTACAAAGGTATAGATTTTGAATTGTCGGCAACATACGAATGTCCCACCTTCTTTTGACTTACATTCACCAAATACATTTTGTCATACTAGGTACGGTGGTGGACTCCAAGCAATCGGGGGTTGAAGAACGACACTGACCATGCAACGGGATTGTGGTTAACAGTGGACTCAATTTCGATCAAGCAAAGAAAGAGGAAGTGAAGGAGGATGTTTAGGGTGGTCATGGTTATGGACTGGATGATTGGTTATGGCGATCACATGGTCAGTTAATAGCCCAATAATATTGGAACTACCAAAGACCCTATCTACACTGGAAAATATAGTTTTTGATCTTTGTTACCATATTGTATTATTGGTTGTTTATTGTTGCTAGAGTAGTGAACATGAAAGGGAAGCATCATTGTTCACCTCAGTGTCTTTAATAGAATTATGACTTTCTGAAACGAACGTGTTGAAAATCTGAATGAATTACTATACCAGCTACCCTTCTGTCAGTATCCAAAGTGCATCCCTTTTCCTTCTTTGAAACTGTCTGTCCTCTGCATTCCTTTACATAGTGGGTTGGATTTTGTAGTGTGAAAGAACTGTCGGTTGTGATAATAATAAAGAAGCTATTTTTATAGAACCTTTTATTTATTTATTTATGTATTTATTTATTTATTTGCAACACGCTGAGGCCCGCAGGCATCAGGGGCGTGAATACAAAGACAAAAAGAGAAACGGGAAAGCAGATTCATTTATCACAGCAGACTAATCATTTATTTGTATAGGATTGTTTTCAGTCTCTTTCTGAAAATCTGATAGTTTGATTCTAGTTCAAGGGAGCCCATTCCATTTTGCAGCTGCTTTGGTGGCAAAGGAGCATCCAAGTCCATTTGTTCTTTTGGCACGTGTAGTTCCGACCAAACCTTGTGCTTCAGATCTCAGGCACCGACCTGGTTTATATAGGGTTATTTGTTCTTTCAAATAAACTGGAGCCGAACCATAGCGGCAGTGATGTACAATGGTCACTGCTTTAAAGACAATGTGATCTTCTAATGCTAGCCAGTGGAGTGACTTTCTGTCCTCGGAGATGTGCTCTCTTCTTGTTTTCATTCTAATAGCTCTCACCGCGTTATTTTATATAGTCTGGCATTGCGCAATGCAGCCCTTATTGTCTCCAATCAGTCGGGCGTTACCATAGTCCAGCCTGGAGAGGATTGTGGCCCTAGCAATAGTGGCACAGTTCTTTTTAGCTCAAGACAGGTCTGATGTATTCAAGCAACCTTTGATAGTATTGTCAGTTTTTCTTTAAACAGGCAAGGTGTGCTTTGGCCCCAAGGGATGCCTCAAGGTAAATGCCCAAGGTTTTAACCTTGTCGGGGACCAGAATGTTTGAGTCTCTGATGCTGAAGGAAGTACAGTCAGATCTAAGTTTGGCCCTAGCCTGAGACGAATCAAACATCATGAGCTCAGTCTTGCTACCATTTAAACAGAGCCAGTTTGTCTTCATCCAGGCCTCGATTATCTTATATACATTGGCAATCCTGGTGTAATCTGATTTGTGGCACCCGCTCAGGTCAATTACTAATTGGGTGTTGTCAGCAAAGATGGAAAAAAACACCCCTAAGTTGGTAAGAAGGGTGCAGAGACACCGTAGGTACAAGTTGAACAGAAGAGAGAAAAACTTGCCACTTGTCGTACTACACAGTTGATAGGACGAGGCAGAGAAGACTAGTCTCCCCAGTGGATTTTGGAACTCCGTTCCGCAAGGAAAGACGACACCCAGTCTATAGCATCCTGAGAGCAGCTACCTGATTGTTCTAAGGCTTCTTGGAGCTTCTGATGGTCTATCAAATCACTTGACTGGACAGTCCCTTTTATCATTGGGTAATAACTCTAATTTTGCTATGTTGCAACTAACCAACGTTCCACGACCTTGCAGAGATAAGGCTGCTGTTCTGTCCATGTTACCAGAAATTGGACAATGAGGTATATAATTGACCTGTGTTTCCAATCTGTTTGGATCCCTTCTGGTGTACTAGAGATGTGGGACTGATTGACAGTTTAGAAACCGGTATTCCTCCCTGGACCAGAGGTGCCCCAGAAGTTGATCCGTCACAAAGACATCGATTAGAATAATGCTCAGCATCACTACCATCTCAAGCTTAACCAATCTAGAATTTTTTGGCTATAACCCTGGTGTCTGAGCTAGAACAGCTTGACTGCAAACCTTGCTCTGGGGAAGTGGGACCTCACTCTGATTTCATAAGGACT
Source organism: Ambystoma mexicanum (assembly GCF_040938575.1). NCBI lineage: Eukaryota > Metazoa > Chordata > Amphibia > Caudata > Ambystomatidae > Ambystoma > Ambystoma mexicanum. The sequence continues at coordinate 851,734,678 of NC_090931.1, read as the reverse complement.
TTGAAGACTGTAACCTCCATTAGCACATAGTATGGAACGTTGCGTTTCTGACAGCTAATAAGGATCCTTGGCTGCTGGGTATATCCTATGGTACATTCCCATCACAGCAATGTTGAGTGCTTGCCTGCACGTCCTCCCTCCCCTACTTGCCTAAAGATTACTTTTTCTGTCCCGCTTTTGCCCTGAGGCCTCACTGGCCTCCCTCGTTCCTCCTCACCCGCCCTCATACTTTGTTATTAGAAATGGGGGGACTGCTCTGTCCTACATATCTGCCATCAGCTTCAGACATGGACTGTGAGTCATTTTTCTGGGCCCATACATTCCTGTAATGCACTCAGCAATATCTGCTTAATTGTAATCTTCAACATCAGGACTGCTTCATTTTGAACCTATCCACCACTGATAGGCTCAAACCTTGGTTTCTGAGCAAGTCCAGCAATGCAGTTAGACTGAATATTTTGAGCTGTACAGGTGGGACCTCCTTACGATTTCCTTTGGACTCTGAAGACTCACAATGAGTCTCAGGATTACTGTGACATCACAGTTAACCCTGTCTTTAATGGTAAGTCCTAGAGATTCAGGGGTTTCATGCTACGCTTGTCCATAAATAGCCATTCCAAGTGGATCAAACCTACCTTTGTCTGGCCGTTGCTGTTCCTCGCTTTGATCTTGTCACCCCATATTTTGAACTACCCTCTACCCTGCTAAGAGCTACCCTGGCTCCTTGACCACCAGTACCAATGTGAGAGCAAAGGAAAACTGATGAATCCCCTCCTGTCTATCTAAGGCACAGTGCGGAGCCTCCGACGTACCCCCTGATGTAAAGTCATGACGTGGGTGTTCCATTGGCCACGCACTGCTCTCCATTCCCTCGTGGTCTCTACCCATGAGGACTGGGAAAGCCTGGAAAGAGCATTCCAAGGAGCTGAACATGGCAGTGTTCCACACAACAGGAGTATGTCTGCACAGCATAGCAATGCGTCATTAGGCACCCAGGAAGGTTGTTTTAACACAACGTGGCTTTTATCACTGCAGTGCAGCAAAAAGTACGTTTGTGTCATGTTGACATTTAATCGATTCCATTGCTGCCCAACATGTTGTTTAATGTGGTTACTTAATGGATACAGTAGGTGTCAAATAAACCTTGAGATGGCAATACACTCTCCTCTGATCTCTAATAATGAACATGTAGGATCTCACCTTCTATTGCGTTGTATAGTGAATGGAAGGCATACAATCCTTGAGTAAGGCTTTAACTCCTTCCATTCACACCACACCACATTTTCATGCATTTGTATGGCGGCGTGGAGTGGTGGAACGAAATTAGCATATCTGTTCCCTCCCTTTTTCTCCACCATACAAATGATTCAGCATTGGAGACGTCATTTATTTTCATGCTGATTCAAATGCTGGTGATCCCAGTGGAGGAGCCCCCCCCCCCCCAGCCTTCCACAGGGTTGAGGTTCTGAGTGAGTGGCAGGTCCTGATTTAAAAACAAACAAAATAAACTGCGATTGGTGCGCTGCACCACAGGTTTTAAAAAAAGGGCATTTAATCAGCAAAGGCTAGCAATTGAGCGTCAGCCAGCCATGATATTTGAAATAAATAAATGTGTGAGTGGTACACCGTGCTGTGTTAAGTGTTTTTTTTAATGTAACTAGACTGTACTACATTGTGCAGCTAGTCTGGACATGTTTTCGTATTGTGGGATGGCATTTTTAATGGCAAAGCCAATAGGTGGAAATTCTTATATATGAATTCTGGGAAGAATTGGTGCAGCAGGCATGAATGTGTATGGGCAGAGTTAGTGTGAAACTGTGAAAATATTTGACATATACTGGCATCTATTGTGGGTGAAGGAATCATGAAAATGTGTTGGGAAATGCTTGTGTGTACTGTTGGTGACTTGCAAACTGTCTGGCTTTTTATCCAGCTTCACACAGATAGTGTGCTGTCCAGCGCACCATTTTAACCCATTATTAAAAAAGAAATCTCTGGTGGGGAGGGAAACACCTCTAACCGCTTTATTTTGTTCGGAACCCAGCTCTATGCTCAGACAGTCTGGCATATTCGGGGTAAATATTTACGGCCCTCCAATTGAACAGTTCACCGGCTGCCACTGGATTTAAAGTGGCCATTGCTGGAAAAGATAGTTACCCTCTCTATGCCAGCAATGGTATCACACACATGAAGCTGCTGCCACAACACCTATCAATGCCAGTAATGGTCACTTTGAAACAAATGAATCAAGGCGGAAGTGCTTCATGCATCTAATTTAAAGAGACTGTTAGTGGCATAGAAAGATTGTGGCAGCAGCCTCACCATTCGATTTACACTGACCTTTACTAGTTCACATGGGGCGCGGCTGCAGCCTGGTGAAAATGGTATAAAGTGTTTCTATGTAGTGTACAGTTGGTGACATAGGGCCTCATTACACGGTAGGCGGTGGATCAAGGTGCTGTTAGCACCTTGGTCCATGCCGGTAAAATACTGGCACCGCCTTGGAAGAAAGGGGAATTACCGCCCTATTCTAAGGTTGGCGGGGCGGTAATACCCCCTTCCCCCATTGCCCTTCCCCATTCCCATTTTTGCACCATAGGGCATAATGGGAATGGGGAAGGTGCTAATTACGGTACCGCAAATTGCGGTACCGTAATTAGCACCCTGGTCCCTTTGTGGGTTGGTTTTTAACGCCTGCTAAAAAGCAGGCGTTAAAGTACCAACCCGCAAAGGGACCTCGTAATCAGGCGGTAAGGGTTAACGGTCACCGGTACCTTTACCGGTGACCGTTAACCCTTACCGCCTTCCGTGTAATGAGGCCCATAGTATTTACTTGATTTTCTTCATGGGGTATCCTAGAGTACCAACTGTACAATCTATTGCTTTTGACCCTGTTTTTCTCCCGTAATTGTGTGACAAAATGCATCTATTCAGTAAATAAATGTAAAAAGAATTCTGGGGGGGCGGACCCCTGACACCCCTTAATTAATGAGGGCTACCTAACTATGCTATTTTACACACTGCCTGCCATGATGGCAGGCAGCATGTACAATTACAATTAAATTCTGCCTGACGTGTTCGCATGTCAGACAGTGTTTATTTATAATTGTGAACAGTGCTTAACATGTGCGCATGGTAAGCAGTATTCACAATGAAAATTAAATGCTCACCAATATTCGAGCATGTCGGCCACAGTTTATTTGTAATTGTGAGCATGGCAAGTGGCACTCACATTAAAAGTAAATGTGGCCTGGCATGCAAGCATGCCGGGCTCCATTTACTCACTTTGCACTCTGCTGTGCACTGTCCAAACAACAAAAACCTGGCAGCAGGGAGCCGCCTAGGTGTACGCCTAATTACTCATTTGATTAAAATTAGATCCTCAATGCATAGACATGGTTTGCATACTTGCCAGCGCTCCCTATGACATTCGGGAGTTATTCACTCAGTCTGCTTTTTCTTTGCTTTCTCTGCCTCGTAGGTTCTCTTTACAAAATTCATAGTAAAACATAAACTAGACCAGATGAACCCCCCCTGAATGGCATGGGGCCTGTAATCTTTTATAGTCTTGCTCATGCAAAGTTGGGTAAAACGTTGCTCAACACATAATGTGATGAGTTTCCATGTTTAGTAAATAACTTTACAATCCTGATGAGTGCAGCCTTATCGGGAATTATTTCCAATTTTTGTAGCATTTATTTCCATCACTTAATTTGGGCCAGCATGCCAATGTATCCCCGAAGCTGGGAATCCAGCCAAGCAATCACAGGTGTTCCTAAAGACCCGCTGCACCACACTGTTGACCTATGCCACTAGTTTCCAGACTTTTTCATACCGAGACTGCTGTTATCTTATACATATATCAATAATTCGGTAAGGATGTCCGGGCATTGGGGACAGGGCACACACAGCTTCACCTGTTCTAAAATTCGGCAGGCTCTTCCCTTGCAGAGAGGAAAGATTGTGTCTATAAACAAGAAGAAGGTTGGCCCTTAGACCCCACTGGTGGGACCTTTTCCACATCCGATTTACCTCACATCTTAATCCTGAGGACGTCCCAATGAGTATGTATGATTCAAGGTTACAAACACTTTAATGTTAGAGTGAATGTGGTCAAAAATGAAATGAGCACGAAGCACAGTGTGCATTACACACATAGTGATTTAGGAATAGAAAGCTTTAATTAGATATATATGTTATACATAATGATCTGTAGTGTATGGTCTTTCCTGCTTTCCCCACAAGTTCTTTGGTTGCACGCAGAGCAGCCAGGAACCTCCATTGGTGCTAATTGTGCCCTTTTCTCAAAGGGGTATTTGGAAAGAGTGCAATAAGGGCTTAGCAGATTGCCCATCTTGCAATGCTAAACATCTATGAGAAAATATTTCCAATGGTTATTGTAGGTTTTGATAAACATGGTTTGCTCAATAAGACAACTGCACCATTCTTATTATGACTTCTATATATACTGGAATTGATCACTAGAAACAAAACATTTAAATATTTCATAGAGAGATAATTTGTTTTGTTTATGGTGAGTGTACAATTACATATTTTCCATTTTTGATGGACTCTTCTGCTGAGAATAAACTCCAATTTCTCTCCCAAAATGTTGTTCCATCTTGGAAAAGGTCACCAGTCAAATTGAAAGCAATGATCTGTTTCTTCTGCGAGCACAAATGGTTAATGTTGCCTGCTGGCCACTGACTGATATCTTCCATTACCAGCACTATCAACCAAACACGTACACTCAACCGTGCATTCTGAGGCTTTGGCCCCTTGCTAGTTCTCTCAGAACCCCAGAATCCCTTGCCGACCCAATCTCTACCCCTTCATCTGTCCACATATAAAAAATGAACCCTGGGTGTGATAGAAACATTCCTGCAGTACACCCATAAAGACAACACATGTCTCCAAATACCTAGCTGGACCCTAGCTCAGGGATGCCTCTGTCACTGCTGCTCTCATTATACGCTTAACCATTAGAAACACAGCATCTTTACCCCACTCTCTTTCAAGTAATTTTATTTTTATTGTATTTATTATTTATATGTATATAACGCGCCGAAGCTCGCAAGCATCAGGGCGCGGAACAAAAACACGTGGACTGGTAGGGACATCTGGTTATCTGTGGTATGTCTCCTGCCATGCTGTTGGTAGCAGCGGCTTGGGTTGCTCTAGCAAACCCACACTTGGTAATGCCATTCTCGCCCACAGAGAGAGAAACAGGGGCATATAGCGAGACAGAGATACAGAAAGAGAGAGAGAGAGCAAGATTGGTGTATGCCGCACTGGCATAGCGAGTTTTCCAATAGAAACCAGCAACCCATCACCATTTTAGAGAGCCTCCCCACAAAGACATTCCATGGGCCTCCCTAGGTTGACCAGCCCCACAATATGAAGACCACTGATCTATGGAACAGGCTTCCACTGCCAGGCCTTGGGAATACTTTGGGATTTCATTACAGGAGCAGACACGTTTGAATGCGCTAACGGAATCAAAGTAGCCCTAACTGGATTCCATACCCAAGAATGAAAGTCCTCTAACCGGCTCCTTTGCACCACTTGCCTGGTCTATGTGTGGTGGCAAATAGTGCCTGTGGCATTTGTGAGGCAGGGCTTACATATCTCGTACGTATCTAGGTGAAGCTTTGAGATGCATGCCCTGTACACGTTCAGCTCTTTCGTCTGGCACTCAGGCCTTAGCGTGGGTGGGCAGTTGGACTCAGGAAGGCAGATAAGGCAAACCACAGACTATCTGGTTAAAGGATGGCACACAGAGAGCTACTGTGAAACTGCTGGGTGTCATACGAGTTACTTTTTTTAACCCATTTCTCTTCATTTCCAGACAGTTTCATTTTTTGTCTATAAAATAGTGTCAAGTTTGAAAAAGGCGTTTTACAGAGTGTCAGTCTCTTAAGAAATATTCCAGTTGCTTTTACCGGTGTAAAGGAGAGAGTAAGAGAGGCTGATCAGAGAATGAAAAGGGTCTTTCTTTGTGAGTCAAGGTGTGATGGGTTTTGGAAAGATATGACTTGGTGGTCTGAAATCATTAAGCACTGTAACTTTTACATACCTGGGGCATTACCTCAACGTCTCATCTGTTTTCATGTCATAATTGTCCATTTAAACAGTGCAGTACATTGTCCTTAGCAAACCTTGCTTTCTTAAGATGTTTTGAAATTGTGAATGATAATTTGATGTTTTTGGGCAGAAAAAATGTAAAAAACGATATGACATCTGAGCTATCTGATCTTAGAATAAAACAATAAGACTAGTGTGTATTAGAGATGTACAAAGTTTGTCTTCTGCTATCTACATTCAGTGAATATATTTTAAATTTGATGAACTTGCTAAGTTAAAAATCTTAATGTACAAACCTCGGTCATCTTTGTTAACATTTTCGAAAAATAAACCAGAAACCTTCCTTCTGAGAAGTCTATAGGTTGACATGAGTCTTACAATTGCCTGGTGTGAGCACATGGCTGTCTTAATATGGTTGGCCCTGGAATTTTGGGGGCCCTATTCGGCTCTGGGTTTATTTTGCCTTCATCCTGTTTCTTTATGCTGTACCAGTTCATTTCCAACCTAGTTTATGTAAAGTCTTACTTTGCTATGTTCTGCTTGTAATATGCACATTCTTTGCATCTTATTTGCAGCATCAAGAAGCTCCTTTCAGAGCTCTTTAGTACAATACCTACTCAATCAGATATAACTTTGTCCAGTATGTTTTACTTCAAACCATCAAAAAACACATTAGTATGTGTTCTTACATTTTAAGATTGTTTACTTATTGATCATGGAAATAAAATCCGATTCTAGTTTTATTTTAAAAACAAAACAGTTTTGAATCTAAATAATATATGAAGATGGAATTGTATTTCCCCTGGCAATACAGTTAACATACTATATAATTAATTTCGGCTTTTTTATTTTAATCTATCTTGAGCAAAAGACGGGGCCTAACGTTTTACAAAACATGTATACACAAGATTAAGACATATAACATATGCAATAACACTAGCTTTGGGTATGGCATAAGGAAAATATATGAGCAATCCTTAGTACGTAGTTCAGGCATTTTCTCTTATTACTGAGGAAATAAGTTATTTATCACCTTTCCATATATGTAAAATAATGGGTCGGTAACGTTTTAATTAGGCACACTTTCCTCCATTGTCCACCATCAGCATTCCAAAAGCACAGCACAATGAACTTCAAAGAAATCGCCTGGGTGGGTTTCTCCTTGTGAGCCATGCAATTTCAAAAGAAAGGTGCCATTTTGAAGGAATTGGCAGGGCTGTAGTAGTTCATTTGACATAAATGCAGGGAAAAATTACAAAAACCTTTTCCCAAAATACACCAATATACTTTGACATTTAACAAGGGTGCTAGGTGAGGTCTAATCTGATGTTCAGGTATTTGTTAAATATATTTTTAATTAACAATATAATTAAACGTAATGGTGAGATGTCAAACGTGATGTAGACAAAAAGTCTCACTTAACCCATGGAGCTGACCTGTTTTGAGGCAAGCGCCAACAAATCTAAAATACAGATACAGATATTCACCAGTTATAGTAAGCTAAGCAGCCATAACTTGTGCCACCACCGTGCACTGCTAAGACTAACACTCAGGACATCAAAGATGATATCACAAATGTCATTGTTGACATCAAGGTTTAATGTTAGTCAACATTCTGATAGGTGTGCATATATTATTTTACTGGCCAATATTACCAGATTAAAATGCTGTACTTCTGTAGTGCATGCTGCACCCATTGCATATGTTCATGTATTGTTAGGTTCCTGTATTAACAACAATACTCCAATATAATGTTTTGTTTAGATGAGTACATTTTTTAATGCATAAAGTACTTCATAAGAGGTGAGTGGTTGGAAGAAATTTCCCAAAAGAAGAAATGAGTGATGATGACATCTCTATTGGTAAACAATACATCTTTCAATATGAACAAATAATGCAATTTATACAGAGCTCATTGAAATATTAACTGCTTTTCTTAAAGCATATAATGTACATGAAGAAACAACATCCCAATTTAATTAGGGAGAATGCCAAGAATCAGAAAGTCAATTTCTATCCCCAACTGCACATAATCAAATCATGATCCTGTCTGCAAAATTGGATGCACATACTAATAAGTTGAAAGAACTTTTAAATTATGTTAAAAACTATGTTATACAAATGTTGATTATCACTGCCATGCTTGTACCTGTCTCTCTTGCCCCCAGCAATCACCCTCATCAGATACACACTGTATAAATGAAAAACGCTTTGGATAAACTTCTCTCCCTCCCTCCCTTGATAATCAACATATAGAAATTTAAAATTCTCCTATTTATGTTTCCCATTCTGATACCCGAGCTCTTTCCTAAATAATTGTATTTCTCAGACTATAAATAGGTTTTATATTGTTCTGTCATAACTTAAACACCAATTAGAAGTCTGCAGACAACACGACTGTCTGGGGTGTCAGTTGGCAACATGGTGTGTCCACAGACATTGCGCAGTGTCCTGACATGTCTGTTCTTGCATGACACACTTTTAATTAGTCCGCAGACAGAGCATGCAACTGGTGGTCTCCCACCCAATGGTGTTCGCAGACAGCCACCAGCAACAGGGACGTCCACGGATGTCATGTGACTGCACCAGTGACAGCCTACCTGTGAACGGTGTCTGTGCTCCACAGACAGTTTAAAACTGCATTTTCGGACAATCTACAGTGTTTCAAGTTGAAAGTTTAGCCTTCCAGAGTTCGTAGAGCCATTCTTAGTTGATCTCTCAATTTTGTACAAGGCCTATTCCCCATCCGGTAGTCTGCGGACAGTCACACGGTCCACGGATGGTTCTTCTGAAGGGACCCACCCATTACTTCTAGTCATTCACAATCTGGCTATTTAGCAGGGAACATCGGGAAGGAGCAGCAACAGAAATGTATCGACAATGGCACCTGTCATGGCTATCCTTCCTCCCCAGGAGCCACCACCACCACAACAACCTGGAAGGCCTAGAGAGGGGAACAGGCATGGAAATGTAGAAGAGGATGAAGAGGAAGAGCAAGAAAAGGTAGAAGAAGTGCCCACCTCCAGTGCCTGAGTGAGCATGGGTGTGGTGGTCTTTCACCACCGTTGGGGTGTACTGAAGGCTCGGGCAGCCAAGGTGAGAAGCACTGAGTGCAGGGTCATAGAGAACATGGGCTGTTCTCCTGCAGGACCCCCTCCAAGCACCTGATACCAGATCCAACCACTGGGATGCTCTGAGAAAGGCTGTTGACGGCCTCTACCCCATCTTCCTCAACAGCTCCTGCAACCACACAAGCCGCTCCTGTGGGGCAGAAGATCCCGGCGGCCACCTCGCAGGTCACACAGTTTCATAGTGCTTTCGAGGCCATGATCAAGGAGCATGACAAACAGTGCCACCTAACTTAAATTTAAGGCCCACGCATCATCTTCAGCTGTCCACCTGCCCCTCCGTCTCTGTGGTTGTCTTACCTTGTCTAGCCTGTAAAAAGCAAAAAAGGGCCAAAAAATACAAAATTTAAAAAAACAAAAAAAACTGTTCCTTTAGGAGCCACCTTTCACAGTTAAAAAAAAGAACTTACAAAAAAATCACAGGACCCTTTGCAGTCTGCGTTGTAAGGGATTTCAATCAGGCACACACCCAGGTCTCGCCTAGCATGTGGTGCGCAATGAAACCCTTATTTATGTGTGTCTATATGTTCAATATTCTGAATGACATACCACTCATATCACACCCTTCTCAAAATACACCCCAGGTCACACTGAACCAGGAATCAGGGTAGTTTGTAAAGGTAAATATTTATTTATTTATTTAATATTTAAATCACACATAAGTTTAATATATATATATATATATATATGGGACAGCAATCACCTAACGGTGACAATACATTTCAGAATATAAGTCAAGCAATTGAATTCACTTATAATGATGCCGCATAGAAAACACAGGAAAAAGAACAGTTTTGATTTGTGAACAGATAGCGTTTAGGTTAATATTCCCCCTGAAAAGTTTTGTTTAAATGCAAATGAGCAATCCTACACACATGTGAGTAATCAGTAGGTATTCAGGAATGAAAGACAAGATCTAGAGTTTAGATACAATCTTCCCTCCCCAAACAAGAGACAAAACCATTTTTGGAAAATATCACTTTAGACTGACAGGTGAAAATTGTTTTGTAAAATAATGCAAAAGGGTGCAAAAATGCTTAAATGGAGAAACATTCTGAGGAAAGCAACAGTAAACAGGTCCTAACACACACGAGTTATAATATAAACAACAGTACACACTTTAAATCAGGATGGGATGGAAGAGCACTTTGAAATGGGAAAAAGACACGTGTAAACCTTTGAAAACTGCACATTCGCGGCTAACATTTACTATGCAACACTGGAGAAAAACGGGTCAAATACACTGTTCTGCAATGTTTCTTAATTGTGGATGTAGCTAAGGGTCTTAGGTATCAGTGAGAGTTCAAATTGCATTTCTATCTTGAAAATTGAAAACGCTATAGAGGTTTTAGTGAGAGGCGTTTTTGCAAAAATAGGTGCGAAAATGGAACAGTAATTTGGATTTAAAAATGACAGATACATTTTAAATTACTATGAAAAAGAGGAGGACACACATGAATATTCACAGCTATATGGCCAGCGCAACCATTCACGTGGTGGATATTCGATTTCGTTCTGGGATTTACTTTAGTTACTCAAAATCACTAAGGAGTTATGGTTTTGTAACACAGATGGGAAAAATCAGCGCAAGAAGGATTCTAACGATACTAGGGTTCTGTATTTAAAGACAGGATGGGTTGAGATTGGGATAATACAATGCAGATATACTATGGGTCACTGTTCGTCCTATTCATACTTACAGTCCTTTGTAATTAAATTGGACCATCAGCTCTGGTCATTGGTTTGGATCAGGTCTTCCGGCAGCAGGGCACCTCTGGAGAGATTGGATCAGCGGCGCGGTTCTGGTCAATTTTGGACTGCGCCTCAGACTGGAATTGGATGGGCCCTTCTGGTCACTGTATATAGCAGATTACCGGATACAAGTTTCAGCGGGCAAGCCTTAATGGTAGCAAGCCAAGCTGAATCAGAATTATTCTTTCAAGTTTTGGATTTTGAAATTGGTTATAGCTAGCAAGAGTTTAGCAATGCTCAAGTCTAGATTCTACAAGGAAATCTGGATCTTCAAAGAAGTCTGGAGTCAGCTACAAGATGAAGAGTTCTGGAACAAGGTGCTGCGCGGAAATCTAGATGGGTTCTGGAAGCAGTGTGTGTTATGTGTTGTGACGTTCCTATATTTATACTATCAAATGCCATCCCCCAGTTTAAGGTGTCGGCAGAATTTCAAAAATACACCCCCACGGCTTTGAGTGGCTTCAGGCACGTGCCTTGTTTTGGTTGGCAATCAGAGCAGAGCTGTCATCTTTACGATGGGATTTACATTTATGTACCCTAATAAAATCGGACACATACATTTCATATTTGATTGTCTATATTCACATTCAATCCTCATCGTTGTGCAAGCTGTCTTTCTCATTCTACGGATTTTTATCAATTTTAACCATTACAGTTTGGATTCATGATTTCTAATTCGGTACATCTCTGGGCGCTTATCAGTGAATCATGTACATACAATCTTAGGTTTGCAAGATTAATCATTCTGCTACAATGATATTGTTTTCATAACTTTGATGCCTTAAATGGTACAGGTTTCATCAATGTCTTCAAATCAAAAGCCTGAAATTAGGTTAATGTCTACCGATTTTCAGATGTATCATTCTTTCGGTTGCACAGCTAAAGAGTTTTAAACTTTAATCACAAATAAGGATTTAACATCAAAATTCTCCTTTGTAACCTCCCCTTCCCAGGCAGCAGTTGTCCAGTCCTTTGATCAGGGAGGTGTCCCCCCTTCCTGGAGAGGGAAGCTCCCCTGTAGCGATCAGTTGGAGAGCTTGCCATTGTTCTTGGCTCAGCCAGAGACAAATGTCTGATGCTCTCTTTGTTTTTATTATGCGGGAACCATTAAGCAGCCATTAGGCTTCCTGTAGCAAGGGGTTGTCAAACTGAAGTGTGAATCTTTCCCAGGCTGGGCTGTCAGATCAGAATTAAATACTTGATTAGATCCAGACTGGGTTCCTTTAATTTAAAGTCTTTTCATTTCACACATATAAAATATAAGCACAGTGTATAAGGGATTTGGACATTTAAAAGAATTAGCCCTTCACAAACACGCTTTAAATAGGCAGATTTTGCAATTGTAATCAAGAAACAGAAACACTTTTAAACTGGGTTTGACAGCTAATTTTCTGATGCAGCTGTCTGTCAGTGAGGCCTGGATTACTCTGACTGCACTGGAGAATCTATGATTTCAGCACACTTTCCCTACAACAATTCACTGGGAAAATGACTGAATTTAGCACCAAAACAGCACATGCTTTCCCCCATTGGAAGAGGGATGTAGTGTGACGCATTGGCATGGGTTGAGATATCCCACAGCGTAGTCCACGGATAACGCTGTAGTCCATGGACACCTGTAAAATTTAAGACTTGGGGTGGCGGAATGAAAAGCCTTTTTAATTATTTTCGTTCAAAAATTATGGCTCTTAAGAGAACCTTTTTTTCTCTTTTTGGCTTTTATATGTTTTTTTATTATTTGGTTTTCTGCACTAAACTAAAAAATATTCTACTGAATTATTTTTCTAACTATCACAAAAAGTGTTCGTCTTTTTTTGCTGTTTTTAATTTTTTTGTTTTTTCAACTACTAAACAATATTTGAATCCATATTTTATGTGTTCACAGAAACTGCTTCAATGAATTTTTAACATTTTTAAGAAAAATATGAATGCCCACATCAGTCAGATGCACTCCATCTCTTCAGAAAATGTTGACAATATCAAATTTAATATTTTCATTATGAAAAGAAGTCATGCCAACATCCCGCAAAAAAGCGCATGCAACTTTGTTCACATTGTGCCTTGTTTTCTCAATTTGGGGACAAAATAAATTTGAACACATCCACATTTGTCTCTGAGCTATCTGCCAAAAAATTATTTTCAAATGTGGAAACAGTTAAATCAACTTTACAAATGTATCTTTCATTCTAAAATATAATGGAATTCTGTTAACATGGCCAAATTGGTTGCGTCCACAGTAAACTACAATTATATCTGGATGTTTCAACCATATTCTCACAAAACAAGAGGAATTCCGCCCACTTCATTTCTCAAACTGCATACCATGACGCTTGAAATTCATCTAATCCAAGATTCTCAGATAATCCACAGTGTTCAGAATACACCTTTAGCCAATGGATCCAAGTGTCTCCCAAAATCCATACACTCTGCTTCCTCAAAGACATAGCAATAGCCATCTTCAGTGCACTCACCAAACAAAACTTCTGCAGCCCTCTCTTCCTGTACACAACACCGATGAAACTTGATTGTCTGAGCCCCTGATGTCTGCAGACATCACTACTATTCGCGGTCTCTGTAGTCTGATTTCCATGCCAGGCATCCTTAAACGACGCTGATACATTCTGTGACAAGCAATACCACTTTTCCCATTACACAAATGGGACTACAAATCCCAGAACACAAAAAAAACCAGGACTGGGCTGGAATATTTTAAAGTGTGACATGTATATAGAATGAAAAATGGAAAACAATGTGCGTTTAAAAATATTTTTTTTTACGAGCATTAAGAAATGCGTATATGCATGTATTTCAGCATTGTGTGTAACTTCTTGTAAAAGAAAGAAAAAGCAGATGCAAAAGATGTGTCCATTTTTAAGTGTCACTCAATGTGTGAAAGTTTAATATCTTGGCAGTGCATGCATACCTGCTAACATTACCTGTTCCAATTTGTAGGTGCTTATGCCATCCTAGTTTTTTTCTCTGCATTTTGGGACTTGTACTTCAAGTTTCCTAATGGAAAAAAGTGCAACTACAACTCCTAGAATGCAAAGAAAAAAACCAATGCTTTATAGACACCAACATATTGGAATGGATCACGTTGGCAAGTGTGCATGTGGCAGTACATAACTTCCACACACTAAGTGCCATTTAAAAATGTTCTACACATCTTTTACATCTGCTTTCCATTTCCTATACAAAAAAGTTACATACAATGCTGCTATAAATGCACATATGCAATGTTTTTTTAAATGCTCAGCATTTTCAATTTTTCTTTCCTTATAAATGTCACACTTTCAACCTCACTTGTTAAATCCCTTACACTTCCACTGTTCTCCACCTGCTCACACATTTCTGTATACCACCAATGTATCTATGTACAACACTTCACCCTCACATATAAAGTACTCTTCTTTCCCAACCTCTACTATAAGACACCAAACCCTGCTGCAACAACCATACACCATTGCATTACCACTAGGCCACAGTTTCCCTATTCTTTAAAAAGGCTGCAACACATTACAAATACATTGCACCACAAACACAGCACTTCTTTCTTTAAAATCATCCGTGCAAAAATAACCTAGACATGTCCCTTTTTATCACACCCATTTTTGTACCATTCTTTCTAATGTCCCAAACAGCACTACTCATTTTCCAATTGTTCTAACAACATTGTTAACATACTTTAGTACACAACCCATAACACAACTTTATTATCTCTTTTTCGCAACATCTCCTCCTACCTTCATAACTAACAACCTCTCTTACTAAAAGTACTCACCATTACCACATGTACCCACTAATTATCTTTTACAATTACAGGAAAGAAGAAGATATCCGAAGACAGCTACCAAAGAAAAGAACAGTCTTCACATCCTACAAAGTAAGTACATTAATATAGCATGTATATCTCTCCAATTGTAACAATGCACTTTCACTATATATTAGCCTAGAGAATTCTTTTAAAATAATATTAATTTCACAATTACTCATTATATTGCAACACTCCCACTCTTTCTATTCCCATCAAAACACCACCATATAACTCCCACTATTTTCCTCAAAACATCATAATGTCCCCACTTATTCAATCACAGCACCACTCCCTTATATGCTGGTACTCATGGGTGCCTTTCAGCACACCTTGTAGTTTGCCAGTCTGGGAACTATGGTACCGTCATGCTTACCGGTACCATAGTTCCCAGACCGGCAAACTTATAATGAGTCCCATTGTATTGAAAACATTAAAACAAAACAGCCTGTAACCTCACTCAACAAAACTAAACCAGCCACCACTAAAAACGTAAGGTCCTTCTTGTAAAAACTAAAAGTAAAAAAAATATGTACAAACAAAAGCAGATCTACTAATGAACCTAAAACTATATCTACCAATGTTAATAAAGCATTTCAAAACATAAATTTTACAAAAGAAATTCCACCACCGTAGAGTGCTTCACAATCTTATAAAAACAGCTGAAAAGTCATAATCTACCCTTAAAAACTACTGCAGAAGACTAATCGTCGAAGCTGTAATTGACAGTGTATTTCTACCAAAGAGAAACTTGTTTATATTGATTTTAAACAGAATGAAACCACTAATTAAATTAATCAATACATTACAAAAGGTACTTCTAAACATGCACAATGTCAATATAGATACCTTTCCAAACTTCTGTGAAGGTGGATGGATTCACGCAAGCAGGACAGAACAATATTTCAATGAAGAGGCTAAAAAACAAATTGCCGTAGACATTAATAGCCGAGGGTATGAATTGGTAGGTGACACCATTATGGCAAAAGAAACTCTTATAGAAAAAACTTCCCCAACAAACATTGAACCAAATGTTCCTTTCACCCAGAAAAACTGTCCAAAGTACAAATGGACATAGAGCTCAATGTGTAACGCATACCAACAATCCTTCAAATCTTTCAACAATTCCTCAATCACTATGTGAAACTAAAAGACAAAAGAAGAATGAAAAATGTGCAAACCAAGGACTGCACAGCCACACTGGACTGTGTGGACATTCATTAGCCTGCATTTCAGGAACTGCTTGCAAAAGCACCTTCCACCACATCAAAATGTTAGCAAAACACCATTCCACTATATGGAATTTTGTATATAGACTATACCATGCAAAATGTCCTGCTGTATGGTATGATATGATAGGTTATTTATAACGCGCTTAATACCCAGAGGTTTCTAAGCGCGGACCCGGGGATCGAATCTGTGTTGCTCCGCGTCGTCTTGCTTCCAAGACGAGTACGCTGCCCCTGAGCTATCCTCCCGAGACAAACTGCAAACTACAACTGCAAAATTCAAATAGCATTCTCCTCCATGGAACAGCCAAAAAACTCATTTGAGAAATATAGCACATCCAAAGTAGATACCTTGGAACTGAAGTTGACTTAGAAAATTCAGTAACTTCAGAAACCATTAATGAAAACCTCACACACACCAACCTCCTAACAAACAAATACAAAAAAGAAAAACACATCTGCTGAAATACCAGACCAAGTATGTGTCTGTTGTCGCAGAAGCTTTTATAAAAAGAGCACAAAAATAGTAGATATGGCATACAAAATAGAGGACAAGGAGGAATCCCAATGGTTCCAATTAGCTTTATATCTGTAACTGACCCCTCAATAGTTTGCACATACTGCAATACAAAGCTTGACAATGACCCAATCCTATCAGGTGCTATCACTAAATAGTGCCACTTCCAAAGGCTCTCCAACAACGTACCTTGTATGAGAGCATTATAATCCAAACAGGACACCAATATCAAGCTATAAACACCTTCAACCAAAAACAGACAAATTGTGGCCTTCACAGTTACTAAAAGGCATCCATGGAAAAGTAGTATATTTGCCATTATATCTTAAAGGAAATGTAGAAACTCTGGGCCTCATTATGACCCTGGCGGTAGGGGGTTAACAGGGTCGGTAGAGCTGCCAGCCCCGTTAACCCCTTACCGCCTCATTATGAGGTTTCCTCACGGGACCCGCCAAGGACGCCCGGTAAACCAGGCGTCCTTGGCGGGTCCCGCAAGCAGACCAGGACGCAAACAACGGGGCCGTCATTAAAGGGACCATTGTTTGCATCCTCCCCATTCCCATTGAGCCCTATGGGGGCTCAAATGGGAATGGGGATGTACCGGGTCCGGGTTCCCTGAATGGGAAATACTGGGCCCTCAAAGGTCAGAATGGCCCGGTATTTCCCCATTCAGGGAACACCGACCGGGTACCCGGTATGGGAGTAGCCATATAGCAAAAAAGTAGATATAGCCTATAAAATAGAAGGCAATGAGGAATCCCAATAGTTCCTATTGGCTTTGTATCTAACAGCAGAACATAAATACAAAATAACTGATCTATTAATAGTATGCACATACTGGAATACTATGCTTGATAATAGCCAAATGCTGTCACAAGCTATCAATAATAACTTGGATACATGTCCACTTCCACAAGCTCTCCAACAACTTAACCTGTATTAGTGTATCATAATTTCAACAGTTTACACATTCCAAGTTGTAATAAGGCTCCAAACCAAAACTGCCAAATTGCCTCCATCAGAATTACTGAAAGGCATGTGCGGCAAAGTAGAATACTTGCCATTAGACCTCAATGAAAATGTAGAAACACTAGGAGTAGGACATCCAATATAACAATAACTGCCACCATTTAGCCTCTGCCTGCCCCACTTAGAAAATCGAATTTAGGCATTGTATTTTGTTGAATTGTGACCCCTTTGTGACCTGCCACCATTTAGCCTCTGCCTGCACCGCTTAGAAAATCGAATTTAGGTGACCTGCCTCTGAACTACCTAGCATTTGTCGCACGATCCCCCTGTCATTTCTGTCACATACCAGCGGCACACACCAGCTGCACACACACACACAGCCACTCTCCACTATCACGATGCCCAAGAGTGCACCTCCCAATCATAGCATAATTTCACTCTCCCTCACTCTCCCTGCCACACTCCACTCAGCCAGCCTAACAGCCATCCTTATAGCCCTCACTATAATGGCGTCTATGCCTCCCCACATATTCCCAGCACACCTCACCCAGCGGCCGGCACTAAATTCACATGCTGCAGGACCAGACTACAACATCACACAATCTCGGCCACCTAGCCTAGCCACCAGACTCCGCAATCTCAGAAATCGCTCACTTCCTAGGTGTTTACTCTGCTCACCCACACCCATCACAACTAGAAACACCAGATTAGGCACCCACACTGCCCCACTACCCCATACTAAGATGAGCATAGGCACTGCACCTCTCCCCACACCACCCCAACATGCCTCTACACTACTTCGCACTAAGCCGCTCACTACCACACACCACAAGCACACTTCACCCCATACTAGTACGAACAAAAACATCAAAGGCACACAACACCCACCTCTTAAATGTGCACTACTGAATGTACGCTCCCTACCTGCACATGCCCTTGAGATAAATGATCTACTATCCACACTTAATCTGGACGTACTTTGCATCACCGAATCCTGGCTCAATGACGCCTCCTGCCCAGCCATCGCACTAGCCCTACCCACAGGCTACACCATCCTTAGGCAAGATAGATGTGATAAGATTGGAGGGGGAGTCGCCCTTATCCACAAAGACTCACTAGCCATTAGATTAGCAAACCATCGTACATGGGGTGGTAATGCTGATATCCTATCAGCCAAGCTTACGCTCTCCCCCAATAATCTAATTAACATCCACATCCTATACAGACCTCCCGGACTCCCAGCTGACTTCCAAGAGCACTTCTCCCATCGACTCAGCAACAACATTAAAAAGTCCTCCAAAATCCTTCTATTAGGAGACTTAAATTTAGGATATAATGAACCTAAGGATAAATCCGCCGCAACCCTAGCTAAAGAACTCGCAGACCTAGGTTTCTCCCAAGGAGTCCTCACCACCACTCACTCCAAAGGCCGCACCCTTCACTGGGTCATGGATCACAACTGTGCATCCAACATTACCTCAAACACCGCCCTTCCATGGACAGACCACACATGCATCAAATTACTCATCCCCACCAACCCTAAACCTAAAACTTTGACCCACGCACCACCTGCCACAATAAGAAGTTCTAAAAAACTCAACACAGACAACTTGCATCCCACCTTAAAAGCCCCTGCCTAGCACCACCTTTCCCTCAGGACCCAAATATACTATCAGCTATCTTCAATGATACTCTCACCAATGCCATAAACTTTATAGCCCCACTTGAAAGCAAGAAGGAAAAAAATAATTTCACTGCAACTCTTGGTTCTCGGAAGAACTCCAAACCCTCCGAGCTCAAAAGCATCAGTCGCTTAAAAACTAGCAAACGGATCTGAGTGATCTAAATAAGAGCCTCTTCAAACAAATAGCCCTCCAATATAAAAAAGCAATTTTAGCAGCAAAATCCAACTCCTTCAATGATAGGATCTCAAAGGCCAACTCACAAGCTAAAGAAGTATTAGCAATCTTTAATGAATTAGTCACTCCTCCGGCTACCGCTGACGAGATAACTAAAGACAAAGCCTGGTGTGCCAGCATTCAGCCCGCCATGCTCAACAAAATAAAACTCCTCCAGAACAAAATCCAAAACCACTGCAAAGCCCTCCCAAACCAAAAAACCAACCGCCCTACACAATACAAGCATAGTAATCTCAATCACGCTCAATTCTCCTTCAGAGACGTCACTGAACCTGAGATCCTTATTCTCATCAAAAACCTCAAACCATTCCTCTGCAAAGCAGACATTTGCCCTCCCAAAATCATCAAGGAATGCGCCAATGACCTAGCACCCCTGATTACTGCCTTCATTAACGCATCTTTCCAAACAGGAACTGTCCCAAACAATCTCAAGGAAGCCTGGGTGTGGGCACTTCTAAAAAAGGCCACACTTGACCCAGCACAACCCAACAACTACAGAACGATAACAACAGTCCCGTTCCTCCTAAAAATCCTGGACAAAGCAGCTCACATCCAGATCCAATCATACATAGACGCTAACTCCATACCAGGCAAAAGACAATCTGGCTTCCGTGTCGGGCATGGAACCAAATCCACCTTATTAGACCTAAAAAATCAAATCTCACGGATCATGGACAAAGGCACACCTGCCTTGCTCCTCCTTCTCAATCTATCAGCTGCTTTTCACCTGGTAGATCACCAAACACTCACCACCCACCTCACCCATGCAGCCCATTTCTCTAATCAAGCAGAGATCTAATTGAAGGAAGAGCCATGAAGGTCTACTCTGACACAGCTAATGCAGATCCTACCACTATAAACTGTGGTGTCCCCCAAGGATCTTGTACAGCCCCACCCTCTATAACCTCGTCACAAAACCCCTCTTCGACCTACTTGACTCCATGGGTGTTGCATATACAAACTATGCAGACGACACTCAAGTACTTTCACCCCTATCTGGACTCTATCGCCAAGACGCCACGGCCCTTCACAACATCTATGCCACTATCCAAGCTTGGATGTCAATCAATGGCCTCTGTCTTTATGGGGAGAAGACTGAAATTCTCATCCTGGTCCAGGCAAACAACTTATCGAAGCTAAGCCCCCAATACAACAACTTCAACATAGACAACTCAACCATCTCCATATCACCCTCTGTCAAACTCTAGGTGTTCACATTGATGCAAACCTATCGATGAACAAACAAGTCAGTGCCATAGCCTCTGCATCAGTGTTCAGCACCAAACTCATCAATGCCATTAACCCCTACCTATCCACCCCCAACTGCTTGGCCATAGCTATAGCAACTATAGGAGAAAACTCGATTATTGCAATGCCCTCCTAGCTGGCACCTCCGCCAAAAACATTCACAGACTGAAAACCACACAAAACAATGTCCTCAGAGCCACCATGAGCATCCCTAGAAGAGACCATATATCCCACACCAGACCTGAAGCCGGTGGCTGCAGGTCATAGACCGTATTACTCTGAAAATCCTCACCATCATTCACAGATGCATCAACAAAACCGCTCCAGCATACCTATCTAAAGCAATATCAACGACCGCATCCACTCGCCCCCCAGAGCTCAGTACACCAACCAGCTACACATACCAGGCATAAAGAGAGCCACAGCGGGAGGTCTAGGCTTCTCCTCTATTGTACCAAAACTCTGGAACTCACTCCCTGCCACCCTTAGAGCTGAAACATCCATCTCTGTCTTCTGCAACAACCTCAAGGTCACTCTCCTCAACTAGCAAGTGGAGGACTGCCTCCTCCACTTCTGCCATGTATATTGTAATATAACACATATGTAATATAACTATATTGTAACCTGTATATATACTGCTAATGACTATGTAACTATATTGCAACCTGTATGTATATTGCTAATGACCATAAGTAACTAAGCTGTGTACTGTAACAAGTGCCACGATGTCCTCGGGCTGTTGTGCGCTATATAAATATGACTAAAAACAAACAATTTTTTTTTATTGTACTGGTTAATGGTGTGCCAATAAAAGACACAACATCTTAAAAGAAAGTGCCTATGTAGTTGAAGACGCACCACAAACTGGCCAATTTCAACGTGTTGATCCTATTACCACAGACAGCATATTAGACCAGTACATCATTCACCCACTACATTGCAGAGACACTATAGAAGATGTATTAGAAACATATCAAATGTGTCAAGCCAAAGGGACTCCAACAAGCGTATGGGAAAAAAGTGTTAAAGCACGTTGTTTTCCCCTACTCTTTCCTACAGGAAAAGGAGGAAGACACTGACAGACCCATACAAATCAGTGACTCAGAATATCATTGTCTATGAATGTATTCTAAAGATCCAAGGTACCAGCAATATGTAGAATACCTTTTCCACATCTTATTTGAAAGCAAACTAGCAACTCTATGGTATGAAATTGCAAACACACTAAAAACAGCGCCCATTTTTTAAAAACATGTCAGCTACTGAACTCCTTCAAAAGATAAAAAGAAAGATGAAGTGTTGCAGTCAAGACTTACAAGACTCTTGGGAACATCTGCATGGTACAAAATAATACTGGTACCAATGTCATGCTGATGTACATTGTATGTTAAGGAATCTAGGCCCACCCACATGGTTTGTTACTTTAAGTTGTGCAGAATATGCATGGGATGACTTGCATGATATTCAACACACTGCAAACCAAAATAATGAAGGAATAGAAATAAACAGTCTAAGAGAACTCTGTTCTCTTGATCCTGTCAATGTCGGCAGATACTTTCACCATCATTTCATTGCCATGCTACACTTCATCTGCAATAAATAGTGTCTTCCACTTTGAGAAGTAGAACACTTCTTTTGGAGAAACGGAAATCAATCCAGAGCAGCAGCACTCATTCACATGCTATTGTAGATAAAACATGCTTCTAAATTTGGCCATCCCGGTGTATAACACTGTTTTAAAACTTAATGAAAACTACATTAACTGTGACATTGCTTCAGAAAATATGCATAATGATCTACAGACAGAAATACTACATTTTCAAAGACATAAGTGTGGCAAATACTGCCACAGTCGATATAAAAACAAAGGAAAATACTTGACCAAATGTCGTTTTGGATTCCATAGACCAGATTGTGCCAAAGGTGAAGTAAATATTTTCTTGTCTTCAGTTAGACACAGTGTAAAAGGCAAATCCCCCATAAACACATAGAACATTAAAAGAGATGAGGATTCCAAGAACATCAATGATTACAATCCTATCATTGCCCTGTTGTGAAATGCTGATTTAGAAATTCAATATATTGCAGACAATTTAACTGCTGTTGCAAGATAAGTCATAGCCTATCTCACCAAAGCTGAGAAGACTGAGCTAGAAGACCTTTGGGATGACATACCATCCGGCACAACCCTTTCACAAAAATTGTACAGCTCTGGTATCAAAATGCTGTCACATAGAGAATACAGGTAGGCTGAAGCTGCAGTGTGTTTAGCAGGTACAGCCTTAGATGGGAATTCAGAAAAGATTCTCTAGCTAAATCTTGATCCAGCTTCATCACAAAAAAGACTAGTGAAATTGTATCAAGAAATTGAATCAGTAACCACAAACGATCACCATAGCCAAGATATTTTAAAAAACATGTACTCAAACTATCCAAACAGAAGTACTGCTTTGCAAAACATGTGCCTATATGATATAGCTCAGAACTATAGATACAAAAATAATGTTGTGCCAGATAAGACAACTGGTAAATATTCAGTGTTAAACTGTGAAGGAAGCCTAGAAAGGCGTTAAAACTCCAGCCTATTTAACCATTTAAATGTAAATTATCCTTAAAATCTACAGAACATAGATCACGTTATTACATGGCCATACTACAACTGTTCAAACCTTGGAGAAAAAAACAAAGAATTGTTAGGCGAACATGACACATTTGGAGCTGCATTCAAGGCAAATGAAAGCAGTATAACAAATGATAACTTTAAGCAGCACAAACAAATGTTGGACAATGAACGCCAACAAGAAGAAGAAACAGAAGAAACAGAAACAATACTATATGCAGACACTCCTGAAGGGACTCAGCCATCTATTAGAGGAGGCCAATAACCACTTGGATAACTACTCAATCAAAATGAAGAAGAAATAGCAATGAATCAGGTAGAAAACACCAAAGTTTAATCCACACAATGTAAAGAAGTTTTGTCAGTGCTCAAATCACAGCTAAATGACAAACAACTGTAAACATTACAAACCTCTGCTCTTGTATGTAAGTGGTAAAGCTGGTTCTAGGAAAAGCTTCTTAATTAAAACAATGAAGACATTTGTAGAAGAAAAAAGAACAGCATTTCAGCGATTGTTACAGCCCCCACAGGTCTAGATGCTTACAACAAAGGAGTTAGGACTTTACACTGGCTACTCCTCCTCCTAGTAGAACACCAAAGCAAATCAGAATATTACAAATTGTCAGCAGAAGCTGTGACTTAAGTACACAGAATACTACGATAAATAAAAGTCCTTCTGATGAAGTAAGTATGGGTATGAACCTCATGCTGGCTTTAATCTATCCAAGAATGCAGGAAGTCCTAAAAACTGACTATGAAGAACTCTTTGGAGGAAAACATGTTATCGTTTTTGGAGACCTCCTACAATTAACACCAGTGAAAGGCCAACCCATATTCAGAACATTTGGACACAAACAAAGCTACAATACAATTGGCAGCATTGACAAGCAAAGACAAGGTAAATCTGGGGTATCATTTTCGCTACAGAGAACCTACAGAAACATGCAACAGTCTGCAGATCTAACATATGCTCACATTTTAAAAATCATTAGAACTAGCCTTCTTACTGAACAAGTAATATCCACTTTAAAAAGTAGACTAATACATGAGCTGTATGAACAGAACACATCTACCTCTGATATGATGAAACAGTTAACTTAACAAAAACAGTAATGCATGTGCTTTATGCCAACACTTGCAAGCTGTAACCAATTTGTAGAGGTGGAGCCAAGTACCCCCACTCCAACTGCCTACATTACCTGAAACGTATGAACCAAAGTATGTGACGTATACTGAAAAAGTAAACCAGCAAAGAGAAGAGCGTGGGCTCTGTGCAGTACCCATAAGAATACCTATACCTAAGAGACTATGGGAGGTAAAGTACCCATTTAGGAAACCATACTCACATCCAAGACAATATGATGGCCATTTGAACTATATTCCTGAAGAAGCAAAGAAACAAAATGACAAGGATGAATAGTGACACCATACAAAGTTGAATCAACACCATATAGAAAGCTAACCAGAGAGGTAGACGATTTATAAAGCACAAGAAGGTGCCAAGGATAAGTGACATCTTGGGATGAAGATGAAGAGACTTATGCCACTGACCTGATGAAGATAGTTAGTATAAATGTGTACAGATGCAATGGAACACTAGCAGCAAAGCAATCATGAAGCTAACCACATGCTTTTAAATAGATTAGACCACGGCAAGCGCCAACAATATAGACATATATATCTCTAGAGATATATATGGACAAGTAAAGGATTAATGTTTCCACTACGTATAAAGCAGTAATTAACAAAGCAAGGAGGCCTCATTTCAGTGTTGCAGTTAAGTAATGCAATTGAATTAAACAGAATAAAAGTTCAGCTAAGGAGTTCACTGAGCCAAAAAACCCAAGGTCTTATCAAATTAGAATTGGCTGACATTGAAAACAATTAACGTGAAAGAACAGAAACTCCTGTTCTGAAAGGTCTAGCAAAAACAAAGACATTTGAGGACAATTGAAAATAAAATCAAATACACGAAAAGGCTCAATTTCATGGTGTCCATTCATGTGATAGAAGGAAGTTTGACGAGCGAGATGATCACACCTATGGATGGAAGCCGGCTAGTGCCCATACTCCTTAAAAATTCTCAGAGAACAGTACAAACTCAAGGCCAACTTCAAAGCAATAATTGACACTGAACCTTTGAGGTGATGATGGATGATATTTTAATTGGTGGGAAGCTGGTGCTAAAACGAGCTCACCCGCACCTGGTTGTTCAGTCTGCGTGCTGCTAAACGTAGGTGGAAAAGTACTGACAGGGGTTACAAGCCAACCAATTGTAGGGGACCACGTAGTTGGGGGTCCTATAGTTTGTGTAGCCAATGCAACATTGTACATTTAGTGACGTTCATAGTGGCCATTTTAAAGGGAGCACTTAGTTGCCCCAGCTGATGTTAAATATCCAATTATTTTGTTCCGTTACTCCATACAGATATAGAATCTATGCTTAGTTATTCACTTAGAACCAATCCCACCTCCTGTAAGGTTTTTGTAGTTTGTCACGTAGGATGACGTTGGTAATGATGCAGGTCAGCACGTCAGTGATGAACACTTTTGGGTACAAAAGCCCATGTTTTTTATGAAGTAGTTAGAGTCAGAGTATCGGCCGATTGTTGATGTTCGTTGTACTCCCTGTTTTAGATACTTGACATTAAAACAGACAAACTTTTGACAAACTATTTGTGTGATCTTGATTATTGATGTATGAATAAAATCTGCATCCCCATCTATCTCTTGGGTACTTCTACTCATCTTAAAGGGCTGGGTGGAGTCTCCAGTTTACTTGGTACCAGAGGATGGTTAGATAAGATAAACCATTGGCCGTCGACATAAGTAACTTTAGAGTCTCGGCAAAATTGCATTACCTTTGCCATTCGGCTGACAGGACGTGAAGCTCCCCGTAGAAGTGGTAGGAATAGGCAACTCCTTGCAAGGGACAGTTTGACGGGACCTATATTTTAAGATAGAAACTCCTCCCATATCTACGCAAAGCAGATCGAAAAGCAGCTCGAAGAGACGGTAACAAAGGCAGTGATCCAGAGGGTCCAAAGACGAAAAACATGCAAATGGTGAGTGAATGGACCAAAGAGTGTGGCAATGGGATGCATGGGTAGTAAATAACGGAGAGTAATGGAGGGAGGTGGGATAAAATATAACAAAAGAGTAAGAGTGTAATATATGTATGTATATGGGAAACAAAATATTGAATTGTGTGTAGTCGAGCAATATATAAGGAAGAATAGTCGTGAGTGTGGCCACGCTATGAGGATAATTCCTGTTCTTAGACTTTGGAGTGATAGCAGAAGTTTTAATTCAGAGCACCTCAGCGGGAAATATAGAAGACAAGACTGGTTAAAGACAGTCTTAAAGGAATAAGCTTAAGTTCCAATCGGAGCAGATTTAGAGGGTAAGACGAGTCTTAAGAGAAGATTGTGAGTAGTACATGTGGCCGGTCAAGTCTGTCTGTATGTTTTATGTGATTGAAAGGTGTGATGATGTCAGAGTTGAAAGAACATTTTATTATGAAATAGAGAAAAGTGAAGTTGAGACACAAAAAATGATTGCTTTAAATTAAACTTTGATAGTTGTTTTTTAGCAATATTAAAGTAAAAAATTGTGTTGTGACATTTTGATTGAGACATAAATTGGAAATTGTAACTAAAGCATAAGCGAGTGGTAGCAAAGAGAAAAGTGAAGGTTAGAAATGGAAGTGCATTAGTGCATCTCTGCAAACAGCTACCGAAGCACATGCTTAGACTTAAACAATACAGTGCAGTGTGGGTTAAGGGGACCGCAGACAAAATGTTTATGCCATGGCCACAAGGCAGATCATTATCGAGAGCAGTTCTGCAGCATGTGAGGACATATTTGCATGCTGCGTACACAGGAAAAAAAGTTAGAAAAGCGCCTAGCGAATTTAGAACTTTGGAAAATGTATGAACACGAAAAAGGGGAGGAGCCTCCGTTAGATTGGATACTCAATATATGCAAAGAGGGGGGTGAAGAGCCTTCTGCTCTGCCCGCCCCATCTGAAATAAAAGACGAAACTAAGAATAACAAAGGGTTATACCCATTAAGGGAACTTACAGCAGCGACGGGATATAGCAATCCATCATATGAGTCACCTACGCAAAGTAGTGACGAGAGCCCAGAGAAAGATACTGAGAAAGATAAAACCTCCAAAGTCCTGAGGGACAAGGAGAGACGTGACAAGGAAAGAAGTGATCGAGCAAGTATATCTCTAGATACAAGGAGAGAAATAAAGAGATGGAAAGGGGATAAGGATTAAACTGATGAGATAGCGCTCTTACAGAATGAATGGTTCAGAGGTCAGATTTTACTTAAACTCGATGGCAAAAGTATCGAAGATGTAAGACAAAGGGGAGATCAATACGAACAAGACAGAAAAGACAAAGAGAGGGAGGGATGATTGAAAGATGAAGGAGTGAACAGAAAAGATAGACAAAGAGAAGAGCAGTTATATCAAGATGAGCAAGCTAAAAAACAGGAGAGAGCAGAAGAGAAGAGGAAACGTGACAATAGACAAATAATAGCCGATGAACAGGAAAGGCTAGAAAGAAAAAGAATAGAAGATGATGAACAGGAAAGTATAAGAGAGAAGAGAATACAGAGGCAAAGGGATGAGGAGCTAAGAAGGCCATATTTATTTATTTATTTTATTTATTTGCTTTTTTAAAGCGCACAGCTGCCCTTGGCCATCGCGGCACTGTTACAAGAAGCTCATTTGACATAGGTACAATATGAAGCCACAGTAAAAGAATGGTTACAGACATTGCTCATGTTCTAAGGTTACATGGGAACAGTAACATGGGTACAATATTGAGGACACAGTAAAAGATTGGTTACAGACATTCCTTGTTTTCCAAGGAAACCTGGGACCAGTGGGGCAGGTACATATTTACTTGAATACAGTGGTTTTCAGTGCCTTTCTGAAGGCCATGAGGGATGTTTCTGATCTCAATTTAGGTGGCAGTGAGTTCCAGGATTTTGGTGCTAGAACTTCAAAACTCTACCCACTGGCTTCGATTCTGTTGAAGGTAGGGATTGAGAGTTGGTGTGTGTACATGTCCCATTTAGGTCTGAGTGTCTGTACTTGGTGTATTCGTTCAGTTAGATAGCTGGGAGCAGATTGGGATAGGCATCTATGGGTGATGGTGAGAGTCTTGAACAAGATGAGCTCTTTGACTGGGAGCCAGTGGGATTTTTGTCTTGCTTGGGAGATGTGCTCCCTCCTGGGGATACTGAGGGCTTCTCTCAATGCGTTGTTCTGTGTAATTTGTAATCTGTCAATGTTTTTGGAGGAAGTGCCCAGTAGGAGGACGTTGCAGTAGTCCAGTTTTGCACCTATAGTGGCCCTGGCAATGTTGAGGCAGTTTTCAGTGGATACGTGGGGTTTTATAGCATTGATTATTTTAGTTGTGAGTGCTGCAGCTAAGACGATATAGCTTACATGTCTATCCATGGACAAGATTGAGTCTAGGTACTCCCAGAGTTTTTACAGAAGAGGAGACTGTAATTACAGAGTTCTCAATTTTGAAATTGCAGTATTTGTTGTCTAGTTTTATGAGGATTTCTTTACGCCCCACCAGTAGTATCTCTGTCTTGTCCCCATTGAGACAGAGGCCATTGGCTCCCATCCAAGCCTGGATGATAGCATAGGTGTCTTGTAAGGTTTTTAGGTCTTGCTCGTAATCACCAGATAGTGGGAGAAGAATTTGTGTATCATCGGCATAATTCATGAAGGTTATGTCGAAATCTTCTAGGTTGTTAAGTGGTAGAGTAAATAGATTGTATAGTGTAGGGGAGGTGCAGGAACCTTGTGGTACTCCACACCTAATTGGGGATGGAATGGAATGAATGATGCTCGGTCTGAGAAAACCCTCATAGCTCTGCCCACCAGGAATGATGCTATCCAGGTAGTGGCCTCAGTGGAATAAGTGAGCTGTGTCTGTGAGGTGTGTCTTTAGTACTTTCTGGTCCACCAAGTTGAACACAGCCGACAGATCGAGAAGTAAGAGGATCCCAGTTTTGCCCTTGTCCATATTTCTCAGTAGTTGGTTTTTTAAGTAAAGCAAAGCTGATTCAGTGCCATGCCGTGGACAAAAACCAGATTGTCTCTTTCCTAGGATGTTGTGTAATTCTAGGTAGGCTTGTATCTGTAGATATGCAGCCTTGTCCAGAATTTCCAACAGGAATGGCACAGTTGTAATTGGCCTATAGTTGTTTGGTGAGTCAGGGTCTAGGGTGGGCTTTTTTAGCAGTGGCCAAACCCATGCTTACTTGAGAGAAGAGGGTACTGAACCAGAGGCAATTGAAGCGTTAATAAAAGTTGTAATGAAGTGTGATAGTGCTTCAGTGCAGTCTTTGATTATGTTTGCTGGACAGATGTCCCCTTTGCATAGTGAGGGTTTTATTTGCTTCATGGTGAGTAGGACTTTAGGAATGGTTACATTTCTAACGGTAAATGGCGGTGGTGGTTTGCTTTCAGGAGGGATAGGGGTCTTAGAATTAGATGCAGTGTGTGTTGTTTGGGTGACCTTTGGTAGGTTGTCAAAGTTAGCTGTGATTTCTTTTTTGAAGTAAGTTGATTTTGTCCAGTATAACCTTCTGGATGTCATTACACCATTTCTCGTCCTTAACAGTTTGATGTTTGGACGTTGGAGGTACGACCAGCTCATTGACAATGGCGAAAAGTTCTTTCGAGTGGGATTTAGCATTATCGATTCTGCAGCTTTAACTGTGGCAATGGCATTTTCATATTGCTTAGTGATAGATAGGTAGGAGTCGCGAGTGGAGGCTTAAGGGCAGGATTGCCATTTGTGAGGGCGTGTCTTTTGAGTACTTTTAGGTCAAGTAGCTCTTGGTTGTACCATGAGTTAGCATGAAAGAAACTTTTTGCTTTTTTTTTCTCTAGTGGGGCGATTGTGTCAATCAACTCTTTAATAGTGGTATTGTAAAGATCGACCAATTCAGTAGGGTTGCTCGAGAGTGGTGATGCTAGTGCTGAGATTTCTTGGAGAGGGAGAATTCTTTCTTTCGTGAGCAGTTTTTTTTTTATCTACCTAGGGCAGCTGGTGTGGGAAAGTTTTGTAAGGATGCAGCACTTGTTGGGATGTAGAAATGGATGAGATGGTGGTCCGTCCATGGTGGTGGGGTATTGGAGTTGATGTCTACCCCGCAATTGTGGTCGACTAACCAATCTAGGATGCATTCTTTGGTGTGAGTGGGAGAGTCGACATCTTGAATGAATTCTAGGTCTAGGAGACCTTTAGCAAAGGCTTTACTTTGTTTGTTTTTTGTATCCTTGAAGCCGAGATTGAAATCTCCTAAGAAGATGACTCTGGTGTTAGGTTTAAGGTCATTACTTATGAGATGTAGAAGGTTGGCTTGGAAGTCCAGGAGAGTGCCTGGAGGATGGTAAATGAGATGCATTGTCATCGAGTCATTAGGCGAGAAGGAGATCTTTACAGATAGGGCGTCAAAATTATCTGATGTGGCAGATTTTATTTGTCTGCTCTTAAGTGTTCCTTTGACTATGAGGGCAACCCCTCCACCTTTGTGTGTGGGTCTATCCTGGCTGAGGATGATGTACCCGGGGGTAGGGTCTGGCATGTGGCTGGTCCAGAGACTTCATGTAACCATGTTTCTGTGATTGCTAGTGCGTCTAACTCCAAGTCAGAGATTAAGTTGTGGATTTCTATGGCATGGGCTTGCATTGATCTAGCATTAATGAGTGCAAGTTGTATTTGGGTGGTCTTATTTAAGCTAGGTTTCAGTTTGACAATGTTGGTGGGATGTAAGGTGATGGGTTCCTGGGTCTTTGTAGTATGAGTGTTTGTGTGTGCTGGTGTGAGGTGTGTTTTAGCAGTGTGTTTGTGATTCATGGTGGGCACTTTGGATGTGCAAGCTCCTACTCTTAAGTTTCTTAAGTGCACAGGTGGTGTGAACAAGGGGGTTTGAGCTATTGATGTGTGCTTGAGTGTGGCGTTATTTAGAGAATTGGGTGGTGTGGCTCTGGAGTGGGAATTATAACGCTCACTTATGCAGAGGGACGGTAGGAACGGAGTAGGAGGAATAGAGTCTGAGCAGGGGGGCATGAGAGGGTGGTGTTTGGCTATGTTTAGAGCAAGGTTGTACAAGTAATATAGTAAATTGTTACAATTGGGCATGGGAGTACAACCGTGGTGAGGGTAGATGGATAGGAAGGGTGCGATAGCGATCACGTTGGAGTAGTAATAGGCTGCTTGGTGTTCACGTTCTGGAACTGAATGGCTATGGGCACTGTACTAGAGAGGTGGTGGCGGAAAGGTGGACTTAGCCCTAGTTCAAGGTTAGCAGAAGAAGTAATGGCTAAATAGTGGCTAGTGAAATAGCGGACTAGCATAGTTAACAATAAACAGATGTTTCACATTGGTATTCCTAGTCAGGTAGAATCACAAGGTAGCATACATAATCTAGCATTCCATGCAAATTTAGAATTTGTTGTGCAGCAAAGTTTAATGATGTAGTACATAGCAGTTAGAGGTGGGCATTAGGGAGTGTTACACTAGTAAAAGAGACACAGCAAGTAGAGTATGGGAGTGGTGGAGTTAGCTAGATGCACTTGGGGACAGTTTAATGAAAGGTGTGGCGTTTCAAGGCAGATTTAGGCCGTGCGGCGGGCAGAGAGGCAACCCGGATCCTAGTATACAAATGCACAGGAGTATGAAAACTTTACAAGTGGGCGAGTTCAGAAGCGGTAGTTCTTGGAGATGGGTTCTCACAAACGGCTGTGTGGATGTCTGTACTTCACTTTAGGAA
Source organism: Ambystoma mexicanum (assembly GCF_040938575.1). Lineage (NCBI taxonomy): Eukaryota > Metazoa > Chordata > Amphibia > Caudata > Ambystomatidae > Ambystoma > Ambystoma mexicanum. The sequence goes on along the minus strand of NC_090931.1, from coordinate 851,702,584 downwards.
TGACGAGGCAGGATTGGTTGATACTGAACTAATGCATATAAATGAATGGATATAAAAAAGAAAGAAGAAGAGTAAGAGAAGAAGCGAGAAAGCGCAGAGAAGTCGATGACGACATGGAACATAAGAGAAGACAGAGAGCATGCGATCTTGATCATTTGGAAAGAGAAGCAAGAAATTCCAATCCACATGTAGCATGGGAAGACATAGAGGAATTTTTTCCTGAATCTGAGTCATTACCAGCCACGTCTAGAGTAAATCTAGAGGACGAGTTTGACTCGTGGAGTATTGGGGAAACGATTGATAAAGTATACCATGAAATACAAACCCCAGAAAGAATCACAAGGCAGGGGAAAAAATGATTGTCTCGAGAGCACTCAGTTGTATGACACAGAGGAAGCCTCCTGTAGTGCGAGAAATAAGGAGCTGTCTTTAGAAAGACTAACATTAAATAGAGATGATGATGAGAGAAGTCGCACAAGTTGGGCACAAGAAGTATCAGATGAAGAAACGGAAACATTCCAGAGGGGAGAGAGAAGTGGTATATGTGATCCAGAGGAATATTTGTCTATGGATAAGGAAGTAAGATGGTCAGATTTAAGAGTACCTATGTCTAAGGCACCAGACCACTGACACAGTCAGATCGACATAAGGGGCAACCCCACGGTCAGAGGGGGGAGTCCCCACCTTATGTAAGCAGGCTAAGATCATTGCCAGGTAGACGGCGATGTGGGAATATTACCCCGGCGGTAGATAGACAAATGATGAGAGATGAGAATGAATTTGGAGCGTCACAGTTCCCCTTGTTATAAAAGGGAGGGGCCAGGCCGCAGTATATACCGTGGCCCCAGATGGACAGGGATAATTTAAAATGTAAACTCCAGCGTTTAACTTCCGGCGCTGGAAAATGGATACATGAGTTCAAAAAAATGACAGGAAGGAATACATTTGCTATAGGGGATATTAAAGGTCTTCTAATCGCCATACTTGGTGAGAGAGTTAATGGTGTATGGACACAGGCAGGTTACCCTGGTGTGACTACAGTCAACACTGTGCACGATGGAGCTCTGTTTAACAACTGCAGAGCAGCAATTTGGAAAGTGCTTCGTGTGCTATATCCGGACAAGTCCGATATGGGAGCTATAATGACAAGAAAGATTAAAGAAGGAAAGGATCTGTTACTTTACATTCAGAGTTTTCAAGACGCCTGGATGCTCGAGACTCACGAGGTTTGGGAGCAATCTATACCTGTATTTTTTCATATATTATGCCAAGGGCTGCCAGAGCAAGTACAGAAGCAGCTCAAGAAATTATTTGGTATAGAAGCCAAACCATTGTCAGAAATCCAGTTGACCATTGCACATTATTGCAGACACCTGCAGGAAAAAAATCGCAAAAAGGACGATACGTGAAAAGTTGAGAAAGCAAAATTGGTACAGAAAAAACTGTCCAAGTACGCAATTGAAGGGGCAATGTTAACTAGCGTAGGGGGATCACATTCGCAGCAGGCAGTGAACTTGCCACAGATAAATAACCAAAGACAGTTTCATCAGACAAATAATGGATATGCTCCATGAGGAAGGGGATATCGAGGAAGAGGTTGGCAAGATTATCAAGGGAATTGGCAGAATAATCAGGGTGGTTTTCAGAATATGCAAAACGGTAATCAGAATATGGAATATGGGCAGATGGGGAGACCTCCGCCTATATGTTGCACATGTGGAATGACAGGGCACATGGCTTGTATGTGTAGAAGCCAAGGGATGGTGCAAAATGATTAGTTTTCGAGACAGAGAATGCCAAATCCACCTGCATATTCATAGCAGAGTGGAAATGAATTTGCGCAGATCACACAGTGCAGCAGCAAGCGCCGACAGTGCAGCAAGGCTTGCAATCACAACAAATGGCAGGTAATCAACCGCAAGGACTATCGCAGCAATCTCCTATGCAACTTCAGCAGAACACAAGCACAGAACCGCCAATGACTCAAAGAATAGGGGTGTCACTGTTGATGGAGGAAATCTATTCACGAGTGATGGAGTGAGATTGTACCCACAATAGGACAGCTCACTGGGAGACCTGATGTGTTCAGTCCTATCTGTAATACTGAATCCTCATGATGAACTGAGGATAGATGTAAATATAGGCAGCAAAGCTTTTTCGTTCTTAGTGGACACGGGTGCAATGCGCTTGTGTATACGTGAGGGCACATTTTTAATATCTGGCAATGCGATGAAAACTCAGGGCTTTACAGGAGCAACGAGTCAAGTTTTACAGAGGAATTACCAGTCTCCATAGGAGAATGTGATATGAAAATGCCACTGCTTTATTCGAGGCAAACACCTGTCAACATATTAGGATGAGATTTAATGATGAAAATTAAAGTGAGTGACCATTTCGTTTACAGACACAGGCATAATATGCTCAACACTGGGAATACATTATTTAAACGTGTGCAAAATTATCATGGCATTCGCAGGGCAAATAGCGCCTAGAGCAATACCGCTCGAACCCGAGTTGTTCCATTATGGGATACGTATTCTGTTAACATTGCTAACAGGTCTAGTGGGTAGAACTCTGAGAATACCAGATGACTTTCTATTTGGGCCTCAAATACCCATGGACTAAGAGGAGGGGCACTTTCTTCCCTTAGACATAGAAGCAGCTATAGTCCGAGGAAATATGGCTTTGCTTGATGCAACTGATGATAAGGATAGACAATGGAGCACAATAATTGCCATTGGGGAAGGCTGCAGAGTGACTGATATCACTAATGAGGAATTGTTTGTAGATTACCTATCTGATGATTTTGTGATATTTGAAATGTGCATTACTTATTGGGTAAAGGCGATTAAGAGAGAAGTTCTGCAGAGAATGATGCTAGCACAGAAGCGTCCTGAATATTTTGATGAAGGTATGGTGAAAATGCAAGTTTCATTACGGACCACTGGCCCCTATGACATAGGCTTACTGAAAGGGGTTAGGGAAGTGAAGATTTAATTGAAACCAGGAGCAATTTTACCTCAAGCACAGCAATATCCCATGTCTCAAGAGGCAGATGATGGCATTTTCAAGATGATTTCCGCCATGATGGATCAAGGTATCTTAGTGATGTCAGAGTCACCATGTAATCCGTCAGTGTACCCTGTGAAAAAAAGTAAGGGGGGGGTCTTGCAGACTAATACAAGATTTGAGACCAATAAACCAAATTGTAGAGGCTGAGTTCTCTCTTGTCCCAAACATGTCTACAATTCTATGTAATATACCGGTTGATGCACGGTAGTAGGTAGAGACAAGGGGTTATGAGGTGGGGAAGTAAGAGGGTTAACAAGGTGTCATTTATCCTTCTGATTTTGGAGATGTGGGATGCAACAATACAACAGATTACATACAAATGGCCAACCAGCACTTGAATACTCCTGGTTGTTATCAACGGACTAAAGGTAACCCCACCACTCAAATGGTTACAGAACTCAAGACACTAATAGACAATTGGTACCCACAGGGCACCCTATCTTATGTGGAAAAGCCATTTTTGGTCAGAGTGCAGCCGGTCATACTGTCCATGTACTTCTTGACCAAGATACATAAGCAGCGCAAAGATATACCCAAGGTTAGGCCTTTTATGAGCGGTTTGGGCTGGGCAACAGAGGGGCTTTCTCAGTACAGAGATACTGCAATTAAGGATCTTGTGTTATTGCTACCTGCATACTTAAAGGACACAAAACAGACATTAATTTTACTCAATTGCATCAAATGGCAATCCGTGTACAAATTGGCAAGCTTGGATGTCAAATCGCTATACACATCCATTCAACATAAATTTGCACTGGACACCATAGATTTCTCTTTTCGTAATCACTCAACATCTTACAAGAAACATGTAGACATGAGCAAAGACTTCCTGGAGTTTACACTTAAACACAATTACTTTTTATTCAATCAGCAACATTTTCTCCAAACGCAAGGAGTAGCAATGGGTGCAAAATACGCACCCTACCTGGCAAATCTGTTTATTGGTTACTTTGAGTATCACAACATCTATGTGGAACATGAATTTAAGTCAGAAATGTTCATCTAGAAACGTTACATAGATGGCATTCTAATTATTTGAAATGGGTCATGTAAGCGTTTTGAGGCATTCACAAATCATTTGAACCAGAACAAATTTGGAATATAATTCTCTGGCACTATAAGTAGTACTATGTTAGAGTTCTTATACTTGAAGATTGACATTTGTCACAATACGTTGCAGACCCAGACCTACAGGAAGTCTACATCAGTGCAATGTTACATGCTGCAAGTTGTCACAACCAATCAGTGATATCCAATATCCCAGCGGGGGAATTTTTCCAAGCCAGAAGGAATTGTAGTACGTACGCAGGTGGCATACGGGAGAGAATGTGAACTAATAAAGCACAGGTTCAAGGAATGGGGGTACACAACCCAATGTCTGAAAAAGGCACTGTCAAAAGAAAATACGGTCTCTAGGAAGATATGTTGCAGAATAGCAGTTCCAAAATTGACAGAGCCATGAACAAGATATTTTTCATTACTAAAAATGTACAAGACAGCAATGTTTTATATAGACTACTTCAGAAACATTGGCATTTGCTGAAATTAGACCCAGATCTTCATACTTATATTATGGACAAACCTAATCTTATATTTACCAAGAACAAAATACTTAGGAACAAATTGTGTCCCTCTTTCCTTGAACCGATCATACAAACACCTGAACAAACACAATGGTTGAAGAGCGGCCCCTCCAGGTTTTTTAAGTGTGGCACAGGCAACTTTTGCAAAAGTGCTTTGTCATCAACAACTAAATTCAATTGTCAATCAGGGGTGGTAGTACATATATCAGACTTTATCAATTGTGAATCTATATTCATAGTCTATGCCATACAGTGTATCTGTAAGAAAATCTACGTGGGCAGCCCTATCCGTGAGCTCAGAATATGTTTCCGGAAGCATCTGGCGCACCTAAATAGTCAAGATCCGAAATTGCCGCTCGCACAACATTGGCAGACAAATCATCAATTGGACAATGTCAAAGATATTCGATTTGTTGGACTGCAGCAGGCACGTGCACATGCCAAGGGAGAGGATCGCCAATTACTTCTGCGCCAAAATGAAGCTAAAATGATCTGCAAACTCAGATGCACAGTGGATGGTTTTAATTGTGAACAGGAACTAAATGTATTCCTATGAATTTAACAATGCATGCATGTTGTAATATGATTAAGAGACCCTGTGAAGACAATATGTCACACATATACTGAACCAGAGAACATACATTCATATACCCAAGGCAGATCTAACCAAAAGTAAGGGGAGCACATGGTACATTAAGGGGTAACGTGATTAGGTTACACAGTTTCTTTTGGAGTACAAATGAATACCGTAATCAATGGTATGCTTTCTCTTTATAGCAATGTATTTATTTGGTCTACTTTAAAAAGTAAGCATTTAAATATTAATAAGGAAAAAATGTTGAATTGCTGTTATTAATTGTTACACAGTATCGGCTGCCATAAGTAGGCTTGCGGCCTCAATGGACAGGGGTTTAAGACACATATGATATAATACCATGCAAATTGAAACATGTGATTAATCTCAAGTGTGGTCATACTTTAGGGAATAAGATCAATTATTGGCAAGGAATGTCTAGGATATGGCTCCAAAATGACAATATCAGTGAATGTTTTGAATTCACATGTAAAAACAAACAAACTACATACACAAGGTATTCACGGCTATTAGGTCACATACGGTACACTTTCCAGAACTCTGAACTCACAGCCTATCAAAAAGCAGAGCAGGCATATGACGTTGCACCCTGAAATATGTGATTAATCTTTAGTGTGGTTATACTCCAGGGAACAAGATAATATATTGATAAGAAATCTCATGGATATGGCTCCTAAACGCAAACATTAGTGATTGCTCTGAACTTACAGTCAATATACAAACAAATCACGCACCCAAGTTATATACGACTATTAGGTCCTATACGGTACTGATTTCAGAACTCTGAACTCACAACCAATCAGAAAGTGGAGTAGGCGTATGACATTGCGCAAACGTACAGGTTATGCAGAAGTAGTCGAGTCTTATGAAAGGCAAAGCAAACTGAGCCAACCGAATGCCAGAAGTAGAACACGACCCAAGGCAATGGAGCCGGATATAAACTTCCATATGCAATTGCGATAAGGTAAATGGATTTATGTTATTGACATGGTGGCTGAATATCTGGCGCCATAGGCAATGACGCTAACAGGAATTGACAGTAACAAAAAGTAAAAAAAGAACAATCCTAAGCGTGTACCGTATTTTCCATTTCTGTTTTTGTTTAGGAGCATATGTTGTTACTATTGAGTCCGATCTACTATTGAGTCCGATCAAACACATATTGGGATGACAAGCCTATGGCAGATCTATTAAGTTATATACATCATGGCCTGCATTGAATCAAGACAAACAGTATGAGCATTTACTTTCTAGAACACTGTATTATGAGTTTAACGAGCATTTTAGGGATAAAGCAGTAAGGAGGACGTATACTACCAGTGTCCCATTCACTGTTCATATGATTTCTAGGACATAAACATTACGTGAAGAAGGGTGATATCACAAGTCTTGCAGAAAAACTGAGAGGCCGGCATTATTCTCTTTGGAAAATTCTAGAAGTGCCAATTCACGGTGAGGTATTTATGTATACACGAACAGGCACAGCTGTATTAAAAGGCATCATTTTGAAATTAGCATATTTATACTAATTAAGACATAATTTTACAATGTTGCAGGAATCCCTATTGTAATAGAAGAACCAGGTGAACATGTATCACATTGGGCATGTCTCTAACAGGGACACTAAATGCATGAATATTGGGATATAGTGGCATGCATGATTGCTTTACTAATTTGGTCAACAGCTATAGTGTTTTCACGAGCAGTAATATATCAATCTGGGCTTCCTAACCTTTGGTTCTGCCTTGGGGTTATTGTGTATCCACTTTCACACACTTATCACGTATCAGTACATATGGCATTTACAAAATGACGGTAGCTTACGATGACAATGTTCATGATATCTATTTTTTCTATAATTTAAGCATAAGTGTTCCTAACAAATTGTTTATTTTGTCTCTTTTGATTTAATATTTGTTTTTGTTACTTTTTTGTTTTATGATTTCTTGTTTTCTTATTTTTTGAATGCCAATACATTTAATGAACATTGTATGTTTTAACAAACGTATGGATCCAATATTGTGTTGATCACTGTTATATTAGTAAACATGTTCTGTATAATTTGTTAACATTTTTGATTGTCAGTATAATCTTGACCCATCAAACCTGATTGGAATGGAATATTAATTTTTGTAACCAGGCCCTGCCTTTATAAGGACCAAAGTGTTCAAAACATGTGTTGGCACAGAATTGGCCGTAGATAATGAACTAATAAACAGTTCTTAAAATGACCAGAAATGTAATACAGTCTCAAGTGACATTTGATGTTTAACAGTGCTAAAATGTATTCAATTGATCTCTATAGGACAGTGCTTATCCCACAGATCATAAAGTTGTTCTGTCTAATTGTTTATATAGGTCAGCGGTGACCTATGATCTGATAGGATTGCAGCAGTCCTTGTTCTAAAGTGTGGACTATAGGTAAGAATGTTTCTGTGTCTGAGCGCTCTGATACCTGGTTACCCAAATACAGTTATTTCTTAGGATACAAAGTTAACAGCTCACAGGACGATTAGGAATGACGTTTGAGGGAGCATAGCCCTGAGGGTCATAAAGATTTACCAAGGGCATGAGCATGGAGATGATGTAAGGTCTGGTTAGTAGAATGAATTATCGGCATCAAGAGAAGTATTGAGGGCAAAAAGGGGGTTTTGATATGCATTGAGGTGAGTGGGGGAGGGATCCTTATACTAGTGAAGTAAGTTGAGACACATTGGAACACAACAGGTTGCTGCCGGACCCGTAATGATTTACTGGCACCTGCCTTCCCGGTAATCGGGAGATTACAACCCTGGCGGTCGGGGAAGTCAGGCACCAGCAAATGGTAAGTCACTATTCCTAAAGAGTCCTATGGGAATGGGGACCACGGCAGCACCGGCACTGTTAATAATGGTGCTGATGCTTCTGTGAAAATTCTGCAGGCGGGTGCCGTTCCACCCAGCAGGTCTGACTACAGAGTTGTAATATGCCGGTCTGGAAACAACATCTGACAACATTTGTTGTTTCCAGACTGGCATACTCGTAATGAGTCCCACTGATATATTTTATGGCTGGGGATATACATGGTTATGGATGCGAGCAAGAGGGGTTGATGGAGTAAGAAGGATAATTATAGTTGGAGGTGGTGGCAAGCGCATCATGGAACAATGTAAAAGCCATTTCAGTAGAGGGGGAGAGCAGAGGAGAGAGGGCTTGGAGGGAGGAATTGACTTCGTCCAAGTATGGTACCAGGGTATCATGTTGGAAGGCATATTGCAAGTGGAGGGGGAAAAGAAAAGGAGCGAGATCAGTGGGAGGGGTGTCAATAGAGTGGGCGAAGGAGTGGAGGGAGGATAGTAGGAAGAAGAGACCAAGAGAGATACCATAGTTGTGGGTCCGAATGTCATACACGCTGATCAGGACGTGGTCAGAGGGAGTGCAGTTACGCTGTCATTGATGGGTCCTTTTGATGGTATGATGAAGAGGACGTCACATGGAAGAGACTCAAGTAAAAGAAACCTCAAGAAATCCTATTTTCAATTTGCTAGCTAAACCTGATCACTTCTTTGAATCAATTCTGTATCCATAAAAACAACAGCAAAATGTGGGAGGTGACGGGGTGAGAGGAAGGAGGAGGAGCAGTGTGATGTTGGATTTTGTGAGGCAGACGGGGCAGTGGGAGGAGTTGTGAGTTTATGTGTGCTAAGTATTGATTGGTGGGTCTGGTGCACATCATCCTTTAGGATGGGGATCCTAAAGGAGGATCCGCCCACACCTCCGATAATTGAGAAGAAGAAGAACTGCAAAATGTGAGAACAGCCGTACTAGTAAACATATTAATTGCACTGATATGCCAGTATTCTTTATTTCTTGGTTCACAAGTAAAGGCAGAACATCTTACATAATGCATTTAACTTGTACAAAGAGAGATATGAAACTGAATGTTCTTGTTGTTAGGAAAACCGAATAACCAGGATAAGTTAACAAAATTCTACAATAAAATAGATGTATCTTTCTTTACCTGTGTGTCAATGGATTGCCTTGATACTAGTGTGCTCCTTTATCTAAAATGCCAAGATGCAATGTTGTTTTCACTTACACTGAAAGCACCTGTGGAGTGAAAGTATAGGGAAGTGCAACACAGTTTTGGCACAACATACCAGTGCAGTTCTGTACTTTAACTATTGGCTGAGATGGCAAGGTATATCACCAGTTCTAGATGTGTACCTAGCAAGATGGTAGTCAACTGCCTTGGATGCGGGCCAAACTTTGGGGGTAGCAGAAAAGCCCAGATTTGTTAATATCCTAAAGGAAACGTCTAATATCACATCTGAGACTGGTATAAATAGAGCCGTCCATGCACTGCTCTTCTGCGTTAGACTGTCGAGCGATGACAATGTGAGTTTTTATAAGACTACTCTATCTGACATTCTGGTCATGAATCATTTTAAAAAGTTCTGTGTTGTAGATTTTATGTGTATCAAAGTTGCTGGCCACAATCAGACTCACAACGCTCTGGGATGAAAGGCAGAACATCAAGTTTAAGTATTTATATAGGTTAAAACAATTATTGCACATCGGAGGTCCATTTAAAATTAGAAATGTTGTTAGAAATTTATTTAGTTTTCCAATTCTGCCACATTGTATAGTAATATTAAGGATTTGTCAAATGCTGAATGCTTTGTTGATACAAAAAACCTCTATGAAAATCCCTTTATTTGAAATTTAGTTTGGCTATCTTGCCTCTAAGAATGAGTACAACACTGTTGACTGTATGGGTGTAAAAGGTCCATTACTTTCTTATTATGGCCGCTCTATTGGAGATGTCGTTAATCCTGCAGCTAAGAGACAATAAGGTGGGGACTAAAATATTGTTCTTCTGACACACAACAGGACTCTGATGGGTTGACTAAAATGTCTCCTCTTTATTTATGTCAATTCACTAAGACATAAGCTTCAATCAAAAACAACCTCCCTTTTCCTCCCCCTTTCACCAGCCGCTATGCCTTATCATCTCACACTTCACATTCTCCCATTCCAAATTCCCTCCACATTCTCATACCATGATACACTCCAAACCTTCGCAATGCAAAAGTCTTAAAACCTCCCTTCCTTCCATTCACCACACGGAACTAACAGCAACTCACCACTGCCATCCTGTCACTGCTCCAGATGCCGCCACCCTTAACCTGAATGGAAGCAACAAAATCTTTGACCACTTCCACTTCCTTTGAAAACCTCAACTCCCCTTTTCTCACACTCACTGCCAACTTCAACTTTACTACATTGCCAGATTTCACTCCTACCTACTTGCAGTAATGTAAACAATCATATCAAGCCTTAACCTTCAACTCACTTTCATGAATCCTATTTCTCAATTCCTCAACATCTCCTTGCTGGAGCCTTGACTTGCCCAACCATCATAGGACCTCATTACGAGGTGGGCGGTAAGGGATACCGGGCACCGGTAAGGAGACCGGTGCCAGTAATCCCTTACCGCCCTATTCTAAGGTCCCTTGGCGGGGACCGTAAGGAACATGTGGTCTTACCACACATCCCTTACGGGTCCCATAAGGAACCAGGGCGCAAATAACAGGCTTTCAAGTTGCGAGCCCGTTATTAGCGGCCTCCCCATTCCCATTGAGCCCCATGGGGGCTCCAATTGGAATGGGGAATGGTTTGTTCAACGGGGACTTACTGGTCCCACCAGGGTCGGACTACACCGGTAAGTCCCCATTGAACAAGACAGGACTCATGGGAGGCAGCCATGTTGCTAATAGCACCATGGCTACCGCCCATCTCGTAATGAGGCCCATAAATGGGTATTGGGTTTGTGTCCCTTTAACATCTCAAACAGCGACTCACCTGTTACAAAATAAGGTGCCAATCTTTACTGAAATACCATCTCCATCACAGTCCTGATACAATCACCTCCTGTCCCAACAGCAATTCTTATAGCATTCATCAGAGTGCAGGGGGTGGAGTGGTCTATAGTGAGCTCGGGAGATTTGCTAATAGGCATCTGCGCCATAGGCCTCTTTTGTGCGGTATTTCCAAATGTTCCCATGGAAAAAGGGCTGGGCTTGCTGAAACTGTGTAATATGGGGCCACTTTGAACATTATTTCCAAGGCCTCTTTTGGTTCCCAGACCACCTCTGTCAGAGTGAGATTGAAACTTTCTACAAACTCAGTCCCTTGCAGGTGTTATCAGGACATGGTCACTTGCTCATCCCTGTACCCCTTCAAAAATGCACAAACATTGGTGGAATCCAACTGTGGTTATCTGATAAACACCTCTTGTGAAATCATTCGCTCATAAACAATGGCTCAAGACATCTGATAATACTGCTGGATGTAACATCTCTCAACATGCAAACCTCAGGCCATTTTGATCACCACCACAGCATATTTTATGATATGATGTGGCAATTATAACACACCTGTACACATGTGTTTCTAGGCGCAACATGACAATGAGGGGGAAACAAAGGGAGGGCAAAATAAAGATCTTACTAGGCCTTGTATCATTCAGATCATGCAAGTGTGGGGAAGAGTGTAGGGGAGAAGTGCCAGGGGGAGGGGAAGGGAGAAGTACAGTTCCATAAACATCCCACGTACCCCTAATGTCAAATGGATCCAGCAGATCCAATGCAATCTCCCCCCATGGCACCTTGGGTGCCTTTCATATCATCAAGGATGTTGTGGAGTACTTAAGCCTCTTGTCGCTCTCCACACACTCCTTAAATTCCAGAATCCTATCCTCAACAACACCATTGAACCTGGGCCACCGAAAATCAGCTCCAATCAGTGTCTTTGTCTAGCACCCAAATGATCTTTATGTCCCAAGATCATTAGTTTGTCTCTCATACCTCCTGGAACAACCAACCAGTGCCCCCTGTACAAGTATCCACCACAAATACACAACTCATAATTTACTATTTTGAAAACCTCCTCACTCTTTTCCTCACGAACCCAATTTGACCGTATAAGATCCATCATTTTCTGATAAACTTCAGCACCTGAGCAAGCCACATCCCACTCACATTCTCCGTCCTGCTCCTAGAATAAGTCCTTACATTTTTATCTTCAACAGCACACTCACTTAATACATCTTCTATCACCATCAATGCCTCCCTTGACAAAATATGGGAAACCATATTGTTTTTCCCAATGACATGTAATACTGAAAATTGCAGACCCTGCAAGCTTCTCACCCATTTCATGATCCCTCTGGACACTCCTTTTAGCCCACCTTTATTGAAAACACTGACCATGGCTTATGATCGATCGTCACAACAAATGCTGTCCTCCATAGGTATGTTTTGAACATTGCTATGACCCAAACATATCCAAGCATCTCCCGTTTAATTGCAGAGTATCTCTTCCCTGCAGCCTTGAGTGTCCCAGAACAAAAGCAACTGTATACATACGCCCCTGCTCTGCTTGCATGAGTACAGCACCCAATCCCGAATCGCTGGCATCATTGTAAACTACTCTATCTGATTCTCCTTGAACCCTGACATCAACGGCGCGTGTAGCACATCCTCTTTTACCTCCATACATTCCTGCACACGCACTTCCGCCCACTGAAATACCACACCATTCCCTGTGATCTCTCTCATGCGTCTTGTTTTATCTGCCAAACTCTTAATACATTTACTGTAAAACTCAAGCAGTCCCAGGAAGACAGAAACTTGAACCCTGTTTTTGTGTTCTGTCTGATCGCCACAACCGTGCCATGCTTGGGCTTGACTCTGCCACCTGATACCTCATGCCCCAGATAGGTTTCCTTTTCCTTCCTGACGTCACATTCCTTTGATGCTATGGTAAGCGCTGCCTCTTTCAAAATCCACAAAACCTTTCTCAACTGTGGAAGAAGTAGAACATTTTCTTGACTTTTTTACCCTCATTTGTAAGGCTTTCTGAAGATGTTCACCATCCGTTTTTCAGAAATGCCCTCAGGGGATTTCCTCTTTTTATGATGTCTTCGCTTGCAAGGCGAAGTCGACCTGGAAGTGAACGATTCCTCCACATGCCCACGTTTCTCCTTACATTTTCCACTGGTTTTGATGGGCTTGGCATGGAGCATGTGTGTTTGCCCACTCGCATAGACCACACGCAGGGACTGTAACAGGTTAACATCCCCACATAGGATAAAGCACCCTGGTGTGTATCCTGGCAACCACCAGCCAAACTATTGCTGACAGAGCCCAGTGAAACACGGCCGTGGCCTCCCCCTCCTTACCTTCAAAGCCTAGGCACAGTGATTCCGCACCCTGGGTCAGATTAAAGCCGCTCTCCTCCACAGCCTGCATCCGGTAGGTGATTTTTCCCACCTGGCACCCCCACCCAGCAGAGGCCCTTCAGGAGCCTATACCTTCAAAGGTCCTACCCAGTAGGGACTGCAGACTGCAGGGACCCTGTGAGACGCTAGACCCCATATCGAGCTTGCCAGCTCAGCTGCTGACATTCTTTTGGGGATCCTGGAACATTGCCCCTCTGAGCTCAGCAGAGAAATGACAAAACGTGATAAGCAGCACAACTACTCACCAGACTCCCTGCATTCAGCCAGGAATTTAAAAATAACTAAGTCATGCTCAAGTAAGTTCTGCAGCTGTTAGTCGCTCAATAATGAATTCAATTCAATTCTTTGTTTTGGATTGGATTTGCCAAGCCTTGTTCAGAAAACTCAAGATATGATATCGTTGTGATCTGTCATTTTGCATAAAACATGTACATCAGTTGCAGAGCATGAATGATATTTTAAAAAGTTGGGATACAGCCATCTCTTCCTCAGATGAACATATGCCAGGCAGATCAACACAAAATGCATAATGGATTTTACTTCTGTAATACACAATGGGCAAAGGTTTGAGGAATCAAGAGACCATTTGTGAGTTAGCTCTGCTACAGGCAGAATGTTCAATCTACATTTTGTACATGGAGCCCTATTGTAACTTGGAAGCTAAAGTTCGGGACCCATATTAATTTTAACTGGCAAGTAGCCTGGAACGTTTGTTAGGCTAAGGGAATCAAAGATCAGGGTATCCAAATACAATGGGCCTCATTACGAGTTTGGGGGTAGTGATGTCCTTAATGAGGGCATGGCTACCCCCAGACTCGGGTCTGGGTCCCGCAAAAGGGGACTTACCGGGCCATTCCGACCTTGGAGTGCCCGGAAATTCCCATTCGCGGGACCCGGTACTTCCCCATTCCCATTTGAGCCACCATAGGGCTCAATGGGGAGGATGCTGCCATCCGGTACTGCTCGCGGGTGCCGCTCTGCATGCCTGGTCTGACCAGATGTGCAGGGCGGCCCTAGCGAGCATAATCGAATGTTGCAGCGAGGTAACAACGGCGCCTGTAGGACTACTGGCGCCGTTGTTGCCTTACCACAACATTCCTAATGAGGCCCAATGTGTCATGTATAGACTTAATTACACTAACTACCTCTTCCGTGACTACAACACTTTCATTCAGAAGGTACAGCATCCCTATCGTATTCAATAAGCCATACAGGTGCTTGTACCATTTCCATGCTTTGCCATTTTGGATTCAACTACGTCTTTTTACATCTCATTATGTTATGTTATGATGATTTATATTGCGCACCACTGTCATTTGCATGATCTCGAGGTGCTCACGTGGCTCTGTATGAAAAGTGAGTGGGGTTGTTAAGTGGGCAAAGAGGGAAAGACACTGTGATCATCTGTGCATGTGAGCTTTCTGGCTGTGCTTTGTTGTGTGCACTGGGCTTGTGGTGTCCGGAATGGTAGCTTCCAGCATCTGAATATTTTTTGTCTGCAAGTATTTGGTTTTGTAGTGTGATTAGAGATGGGTGTGTGATTTTTAATTTTGGTGTTTAGTTTTGCTGGGCCTTTTGGGCGTGTGTAGTATGTGTGAGGGGTGAGGTTGTGTAAAAGGGAAGGGGGTGGTTAGTTGGTTTCTGTTTGTACTCGGGGTGTGCATGGTTTTGTTTTTGGTTCTTCATTCTCTATTGTTCACTGTTTGCTTTAGTCCAAGAGTGTGGTTTGTGGAAGTGCGCATCCATGCTTGTTCCACTGAGTTGAATGCCCAGGTTTTCTGTCATTTTCTGCAAGTTAGATGGTCTTCAGTCATCATAATCGAGTTCCATAGTTTGGCTATCAGATGGAAGAATGCGGTTCTTCCAAATGTCCTTTACTCGTAGTGTATTGTTTCTATTTGGAAGACGTTGCTCTTAGGTTTATTCTTGATTGGTAACGGGTGATTTTAGCTTGGAGACATTTGGCTCCTTGTCCATGAAATAATGTGTGGGTGATGCAGAAGACTAAAGTTAATGTTTTTTTTTACTGGTAGCCAGTGCAGACTTCTTAGGGCCGGTGTGATGTGGTCTCTTCTAATCAGCCACGGGAGAAGTCTTGCTGCAGTATTCCGGATGCATTGTAGAATTATTGTGAGGGGTTCTGGCATTCCAAGGTTGAGGCTCTTTGTGTAGTGTTCTCTTGATAGTACCACAGAGATGATCGCTAGTGTCCTGTATGGGAATTTGAGGTGTGCATCCCCTTTGGGGCTATGGCAAAGCAAGGGAAATACATAAAGAATGAAACAACATGTGCATGATGAAATAAACCGAAGTTATGGGTTGGAATCAAATTAAGGATGATAAGATATGTAAGCGGCAAAGCAAACAATTACAAATATCAAATAGCAAACTGATTGAGAACTTGTTGGGCAAAGCTACGATCTGATAACAAATGAATGGGAAATTCAGATATATCAAAGTACGAAACAAGAAAGCCATTATGGAAGATTGCTAGAGAGCATAACAGCAAGGTGGTGAAGGAACAGAACCACGAAAAGTGAACTATAGGTATGAATACTGTGTGGCAAGGCCAAAGACTGGCAAACGATATGTGATACTTTGCGGCAAAGCCAAGAGGCTGACAAAGAGAAGCCAAGTAAGTGCAAACTTTCACATAAAGCCAAGAGGCTGGTAAGGAGAAGCAAAGTGAGTGTGAACATTCACATACGGGCGGATACAGAAGAACATGTGTGGGCTAGAAAGCCTAGGGTTCCTGATTGTGCAACCTGTAATGGGTAGACCGTGTGGTCTGACAACTGTGCCCAGAGCAGGGAACCCTCAATTGTGAAAGCCAAAGACATTGCTGAAGTGAACTAAAAAGAAGTAATCTGATTTAACTGTTAACCAAATCCAGAAGCAGTGTAAAGTTGGCTTGGAGTTGTTTTGTACATCAAAAGATTGAGAATAAGTGTGCATTGACAGCCCTAAACTTAGGGAAGGGAACCCCAGGATTTGTAGAACTGTCTTGAACTTGGGGAAGGGAAGCCTGAGGATTTGTGGAACTGTCTAGAACTTGGGGAAGGGAACCCAAAAGATTTGTGGAACTGTCCTGAATTTGGGAAGGGTAATCCTGAGATGATTGTGGAACTTTCTGAACGTGGGGGCAAGTGGAGCTGAAAAGCTGAAAAGCAATATAGGAGCTGGAAGATGCTCAGAATTTTAAGTTGAACTTTATACCTCAGACTTTCCTTGGTTTCGTTAAGGTAGCGAAATCCTACCTTGGTATAGGGCAAGTTAGGTCTTCATCCATCCTGACATTTGATTTAATAAAGCAGTTCCGGGGAGCAAGTGGGAACCAAGTTGTCTTGAGTGGACTGCAGGAGTATTTGTACCCTTGCTGTTGGTGGAGGAGGAGCTTGTGACCAGTACCTGCCACACAGACTATTAAAACCCCATTTCAGCACAGAGCACTGCATGGTGGTTTGTCGGGGATGGGAGGAGACAAATACCAAGGAGATGCAGCTATTGCTGCAAATTGCAAACTGACACTTTGGCTCTTAACATCTGTCCTGGCACCCCGAGGTTGTTCCAGGTAGTGCTTTAACCAGTGGGTAAAAGCACTGTAATTGTATTTGTTTCCTGCTCACCACAATCACGCCAAAAAGACGAGCGCCTGATGCAACCACTATACGTGCAACTAAGCGGATTGCTGTTCTGAAAAAAGGGAACTATGGAACTGCAGCAGAGTTCTATTGTTTCCATCACAGACAAAGGAGAAGAGCCTGCTGTGCTAGTTACTAGCACCATTTATATCGGGCAAGTCTATGTGACTTTGGCTCCGATGGGAGCGGATTCCTCTTCTATGACCATGGCACTAAGTACTATTCGAAGATCCTCGAGGGCCTGCCCCCAATGAACCTTAAAATTACGACATCCCATTAGAGGCAATAAGTCTGACAAGCCTGACAAGAAAATTGCAGGCTTTTTTCAAAACTGTGACTTTCCAAAGGGGCCTGTGTGCATGATCTTTGTTTAGATCTAGTAGAAGAGCTCACAGTTTTCTTCCCCTGTATTGGATCCAAAATGATTGAATCAGTGGTAAATGCCATAATGGCATCTAACTCGCAACATTGCTTGGAACCTAATGTTGTTATTGCAAGTTCTCCATTGTCGGCTTTGTCTTTACGTAGTCCCTGCCTTAGCCCTGTGGTAATTGAACTAAGTGCAGCTGTTGATAACATCCCAGAGACTATCGCTGCTCTTCCGTGCTCACTCCCAACTAATGTTATAACTGAAACGCAGATAGCTAATAAGGAGAGTATGGCATAGTGGCTAGAGTAGAGGTCCACTCAGCGGGACTAACAACTTCTTGCTAGACTATCGCCACCGTAGTAAACAATTCTGTGATGTGTGATATGGAGCTTCTGGAAAAGTCACATAATATGTTCCACGTTTCTAGTGAAAGTGATTCTTCTGCTGATATGTTCAATATACTTGAATTTTTACTCACCCAATTAATATCTAAGTGCGATGGCATCTTGGGTAAACTTGAAAAACATGGTAATCAAATTATTAAATCAACGGCCACTTTAAACCAGCTTACTAATACCATCAAGGATCAAGCTAATAGCATGAACATAATCAATACAGTCACAACAACATTATTTGACCTGTTTACAGAGCATGTGAATTTTGACGAAAACCTTCCTAATACGAATGGTACCACTGAAGGCCAAGATTCGGCATTCTGGTATAAGCGGAAAAATAGGAAGGCCACTAAACAAGCAATATTGTATGATATATTGGCAATTAAAAAGAAAAGAAACATGATTTCAGAATGTTTTCAAAAGGCAGCCGGTAAAGCTTCGGACACCAAGTCAAACCCTACTGCAAAAGGTGCTGTAAAAGGTAGCAGCGGCACAAGCACAAAAAAAGGTTCCTCGTCTGACAAACTGTGCAATAATTGCATTACCAGGGATGGAGAAAGAAATTGTAACTATAGAGCAGAAAGTTCAAAAACAAGGGAAAGGATCTGCTCACCAGCCTAACAGCAATAATAAAGTGGCTACCTTTACAGAAGACCAAATGTATAACCTGGATGAGCTGTTCAGTAATCAACCTGCCCCAATTTCAATTGAAATTGGGCCTATTACTAGTAATTCTTCGATTCAAACATACCTGGGTAGTACTTGTTTGAAGGCCTTGGTTGTACTGAAGGCATCTGACTTGAAAAGAAAAGTTAAGGCACTGCAAATTCAAAGACTTTTTTGTGATGGTAGCAGATTTTTCCTAAATCGTCCATGACTGAGGGAGCTGCTTCATACACTCTTTCCCTTACAATTTGCACAATGCAGTGATATTTATATGCTGGACATTGGTGAAAATGTTAAGAATGATTCCTCGATTGTATATCTCCATGATGATAGCACACTTGATAATATTATGTATTACAGTCTCTTAATAGATTGGGCTATGAATGCACAATTATTGAGGTAGATGGATTGTGTGGTAGTTAATAGGAGGGCCTAAGTGGTAAAGTCGTCGGCCTTCGATATTGCCAATTTTTAGACAGGATAAAAACAATGGGAAACAAATGTGGGAAAGCAGCTTGTGTGACCGATCAAGCAGTGCAGGTCTGGAGACAGGGGATGAGTGGAAAGGTGAAGAGTCCCTTCGGGACTGGTTTGCCCAAATGGTTGAACAAGGTGAGAAGTTGCTTTCCTAATACAACTTTTGACTCACCTTGTTTCTAAGCTGGTACACACAAGGCCGTAAGCACCTGTTTGAGCAGGATGGCCTTTTGGAGTATATTGATAATTTGTCCATTGTGGCATTACAAAAGACGAGGCTGAGTGAACCACTGGTAAAAGATGTGTGGAATATAGTTTCTTCCTTGGCTGTCCAAGGGGCCTGTGGTTGCCCAAAATGAGGTTTATTGTTGGGAGTAATAAAACCATTCGGATTGGTGGAACTTCCTTGTGCGCCTGAAAATATCTTGATGGGCAGACTCACATTTCCATGGACATTGCCCAAAATAGGAGTGAAAGACATTGTTATTGTTAATATATATGACCTCCCCTATACGGATAGCCATAGTGTGGTAATGAAGGAAGCAGATGCATGTATTAATAATATCAATTGAAATAAACCTATATTTGGTCTGTGGATACTTTAACTCTAAGATCCCTAAAGATAACAACTTCAAGGAACGGGAAGAGGAGCACTTGTCTTCACCGATAACAGGTGTGATCCTTGAACAGACTTGTAAGCGTGGAATGGATTGGACTGGCCTATTCTATTTATCTGGATTTACAATGGTCAATGGTGCCTATCCATCCGATATCCCTTCTCAATTCACTAGGATTGGGAATAATTCTCGTAGTTTAATAGATTACATTTTATTGCCAACTTTACTAGTTTGATAATAGATATGTGTGTAATCCAACACAAAGAAAGCAATCACTATCCTCTCGTTGCTTGCTTTGATATCTTAAACCAGCCTAAAAATATTGTTGAATCTGGGAATCTGAGTGCCAATCCTTCTCTTAATAGGTTTTCCTTGAGTGATGACAATTTAGGGGAGGTGTACTTCATGGCCCACTCTGTCCTTGGTGATTATGTAATAGCGAATAAACTTTCATATTTTAAGCCCCTAATTGCTGTTGCAAAGCAAGCTGTAACTGATTATAAAACTTGTGTGGAAAGCCTTAAATCTAGTACCTTAGCAAGGCCTCGTACTTGTTCATGGAATGGAGGAGGGCCAAAAAAAAAATCAATATTCTTTCGATAAACAGATTAAGTATAAAAAATGGCCATGTGTAAAGAGTTACGTAGTATATCACATTTGGCATCAAACTGCAGTAAACATGCTTGTTGGGTGACAACTAAAAACGTTCACAAATGGCTCAGAAGGCATATGTTCCAACTTCAATGCAATGAATGGAATGCCCTGGTATATTCCTCTCTAACTAATAATTCTGTCAAGTTTTGGATGATCATAAATGGTAACAAACACCTTGTCAGAGACATTAACGGCGTGTCAGAACAGTTTTAAGTTTCACATGTGGAACAATTGTTTGGGGGGGAAGTGGCGACCTTTAGGGCGGTATTGATGACTTCTGAATCGCTATTTACAAAAAGCAATAATGATATTCACAGGTCAATCATGGCCAGTAAATCTTCATGGCTCCTGGCCCAGATGACATGTGCAGCACACTGATTAATTTGGAAACAGAACTTTGGGCAACAGCTTTACGTTGGTAGTTCCGTTGGCTAGGAGTGACACAAACTTTCCCAACTTCCTGGTGTACTAGTATATTAGTCCCTGTAAAACAAATGCTTAACCATGCTGACCACTCGCAATTATCACCGACTAGTGATGTTGTATGCCCCGGCAAAATGTTTTGCTCAGGTATTATTGAATGAGCTTGAAGAATGGGTGGAGACAAATAATCTTATGCTATTCAACCAAACTGGGTTTAAAAAAGGACTGGGCACTTCGATCAATACTTTCGCTCTAGTTATGATGATACAGCCGGCGTGGATGATACGAAACTTACTGATAAATGTAGCATTTGTAGATTTTAGATCCACCCTTGACACAGTTGACAGAGGTAGATTATGACAAAAGCTGCTAAATTGGAATATCCCTCCAGGTCTATTGAAGGTGGTTATTTTATTACATGAACATACTAAGGTGAAGGTTTGGCTGGACCAACATGGCAGAACATCATGCTGGATACTTACCCAAAAAGGATTAAAACAAGGATGCACTGTAGCACGGGTGTTGTTTAATCTCTATATGTTGGATCTTGGTGAGGTCATTGCCAAATGTTCCTCAATTGCACCAAATCTAGGTGACACTCGAATAGAAAGGATGGGCTATGCTGATGATTTAGCTTTATTAGTCTTGACGCCTAGTGAATTGCAGTCCTCTCTGAATGGGTTGAAACTGTATACTGAATTGAAGTAGTTGGTAGTGAATACTGTTAAAACCAAATTCACAGTATTTACTCCTCCACACAAAAAGGAGATATGGGCGTGCTGGTATTTGACCGAGGAGACAGTCGAAGTGGTTTCTCAGTATAAATATTTAGGTATATATTTAGATAATAAACTTTATGGTAAAAGGCACTTCGAACAAGTAAACCTAAAAGCTTAACAGACATCAGGCAGCATTCGCTCGCTTGAGTGCAATTGAGGGCAAAATTCAGTTAGCATCTTACTACAGTTGTATCAGGCAAGAATCCTACCCATTATTTTATATGGAGCAGAAATCTGGGCAATGATGATTCTTTTTGAAACTAATAAAATAGAATCAATAATTGTAAAGTGACTAGCTATATTGCCTCCGCGTATTTCTTTTGAAATGGTATACCTTGAATTTAACATTGTACCATTCCAAATTAAAGTCCATTTAAATTGTCAGAACTGGAAGTTGGTAAATACATCTGAAATCTCCATGTATGGGCTCTTATTTAATGCCCTATTGACCAAAGCTAGTCATATGCCCTTAAGATGCATTGTCAGAATTAAATCCATTGCCCACAGATGGCTTGCTTTGGCTCCAGAGAACATCTTAAGATCACAACAAAGTAGTTATAAGAATGCTATGAAGACATTATTATTAGGACATCGTCGGGAACAGCTACTTATCACGTTTTTTGAATATATCTGGGAAAGAGTGAATATCCCAAAGAATATTGAACAGTTTATTGGTAGTAACATGGTCTGGGATTATATAAAATCAAAGGTGAGCTCAGTGAAGACGGTAGAGATTGTAGAAGCCTGGCTGAAGTTGCTAAGGGACACTAGACAATGTTGTTTGTGTGGTGAAATACACTCAGAGCCTGTCAAACATCTATTGACCGCTTGTCCTGCTCTTTTGGAACTACATCTGTTAGCTCTAAGATCAGCTGGTATAGAAAGGACATTTTTTCGGGTGCGGCTCTGTGGTCCATGTACATGAATCGAAATCATGAAGGGTGTATCATCTTCATTACTATATTAAGGAGGAAAATTGTGATTATATTGGACATTTTGTCAAGAGAACACTGTGAGGTTGTCATATATTAGTTTTCTCTCGCATATTGAAGTGCTGTAAAATGCAGAGATTATGTATTTTTAAGCTGAACCTTAACATGTTGTAATGTGTGGACATTATGTTTTATGTTATGATGTATTTTAATGTTTTGATAATGCATTTTTGATTTGGATAGATGGTGTATTAAAAGTTGACTGTATAATACAATAAAATGAAAACAAAAATAAAGCAATTGTGTTGGAACTTTTCAACCTGTTGTCTGTGTCTTACTTCATGATGCCTTCACAGCACCTAGATTCCAAGCTCAGAGTAGTGGGGACATGTGCCTGTATTCAGAACACACACTAGTGGGAAAAATACACTTAGATTCAAATTCAAAATTCAGAGCAGCGGGAAAAAGAAAATGCACCTAGATTCAGAACACACAGTAGTGGGAAAAATTAACCTATTTTCAATCCTCACAGTAGTGGGGGAAATGCACCTAGATTCAAAATTCACAGTAATGGGAAAAGGAAAATTCACCTACATTTAGAATACACCATAGTGTGGGAAATGCACCTAGAATCAAAACTCACAGTACTGGAAAAAATGCACAGAGATTCAAAAAACACAGCACTGAGAAAAGTGCACCTAGAATCAAAACTCACAGTAGTGGGACACACAGTGAGCCATGGGGCAGAATGTAAAACAGTACGGTGCTGGACATGTAACGTATGAGTTGTAGAGTTTTAATTGAATGATTGATTTATTTATTTATAAAGCGCTTTATACCAAGGCGCTGTACAGTGGAACAACAAAATACAATATAACAACAACAGCATTGAGCACTTGAGCACATTAATGGCTGTGTTCACTGCCCGTATCTGCCTTACCTTAATTGTCACTGTAGGTTTGTCTTTCAGGCATCCTAGGGTGAACAGGGGCAAACAGGGAATGAAGCTGCTTAGGAGGGAGATGCCCTTTGCCTCTCTGGCCCTTTGCCATCTGACTACCCGTGCAAGGCTGCCCTGGGGCTTCTTGCTAAGTATGAAAAGCAGGTGAGGTGAGCCAATCAGCACTCGGGTTGGCATGGGGGAGGCGGGATGCGCTAGGAGAGGGACACTGGAAGCAAGCAAGTGTTGGAAAGTGTGGATGGCGCAGAAGCCCTCAGCTGCAGGCCCCTGAGAAGTAGGGCCATCAGAGGTGTTGTGCTCAAAGGTGCTGGGAACTAAAGTAGAAGGGGGAATCAGAAGTGTCCATTATCGGGTACCTTTTATATGATTTTGTGCTCAAATTTCACTAAATAAAGTGATTTGAAACATCATTGGGTACAGCAATGTTTATGTGAGTGGTGGAGAGGTGAGGGTGATATGTGCGCATATCTGAGATTTGAGGTAGGAGACAAAATCTGTTACAGCCCTTCAGAAGTGCAAGGCTAAGAAAGTAACTGCTAAATAAACACACATATAATTATAAACCTAATTTTTGGGGAATTTTGAATTACTGGATCAAAGATTATTTTGTAAGAAGACACAGCCAATTGCCTTGTGTAGGGATACCTAATTGTTTCATTTATAGTAGTAAAGTCATCGTATTTCATTTTCTACAAATTGCACAAACAATAATGTGCTACTATTTCTGATGCTTTTTGCTTCTGTAACCAAAAAGAAGAAACCTTTCAAAATCAAACATTTCAGGTTATTAAATATGACTGAGTAGTTGTGGCTGTGGAATGAAAACACAGCCATTAATCATTTACAGTGTAAAGGGATCAGTGAGTGTCTGTCTTTTATTTGTTGCTTAGCATCATTTTTATAGGCCAGAAGTACCTCCCTTTAGAGAGAAGGTTGGATACTGCAGGTTCACATTGTGACATTCCCCCTGAAGTGATTAGCATGTCACATATACAATAGCTTACCCGGCGGTGTATGTTATATAGTGATTACACTGATATGACCAGTGTGTCTGTGGTTCTGTGAGAATGCAGCAGAACCATGTTTCCTCTGTCTATGCGCTGCAGTATTCATGTTCATAGCACTGTGTGGGGAAATATTGAAACCATCTGAACATAGGTCCTGAGCAGTGTGGAAGATAATGATTCTGGAGTGCTATATAATACTTGTATTTGCAGGAATCCAGTTGCTTCAAGATTGGTAACCAAACTTGCTCACTACGATCATTATGACACAGAATTGTGGTACTCAATTTCTTGCCCTGGTGAGTGGAGGGGGAAGGTTTGAGTTGTCTCATCTGAGGTATTAAACCATTACACAAGGCATCATATTGTTCCCACGGTGAGCATGTTACGCTTGAACTATCCTCCTGGCCAGTGGTGGCTGCTGCATGTATTCTTCTTGGTCACTATGCTTGGTGATTATTGTATTCTTGGATCCTGTTGTGTTAGGTTGCTCTACTGGCTTTTGTGATCATGCCAGCATGTTTTAGCATTCATTTCCATTCTCGCCTGATCAACCTCTTACACTCAGTAGTCTATATCCATGCCTTCTAGTATGCATAGTGTGTTCCTGTTAGACGCCTCTTACACTCCTCTTCAATGAGAATCAGCCTCAGCAAGTTATACATGTGTCCGTGTGTGGCCCATTCTTAGGTTCCGCCAGGCTTATCTTGATGGATCCTTGTTTGGGAGCGTTTTTCTTGATATTGAGAATCGTTCCATTATCTTTGGATTTGATTATCGATCCGAATGTTGATTTCTTTAATGTCACTTGAAGTTTTTGGATTCCGTCTACTGGGATCTTGGTTTCTTGTCATTCATTGTTGTAAATCCGTACCTGTGTAAGTGGACAGTGCCTTGGCTTTGAATGTCGGATTACTGTGGACATTTCTCATCTATGTTTGCTGGCTTTGTATTTTGTGAGCATGTATGGAAAACAACTTGGATCTTTTTAAAATTGCTAGATAATCTAAGCACTTTGTGAAGGATGAGGGCTGTGGTCTGAGGATAGGTATGAACATTTATGTATCAGGAAGATGTTTTTGATGGTTGTATTTCTTGTTAGGAAACCTTACTTTGTTAATTTTGTATTAGTTAGAGACTTAATTGTTGTGTTCTTGGAGAAATCATTTTACTTTTTCATGTTATAATCCTTCATTCTAGAGAAATATTTCTTCGTAGAATTTATGCTAGTCAACTACAATGTCATTTGCTTTGACTTCTTATTAATAAAATATGTTTCTTCTGACTTGGGAATCATTGCTTTGTAGTATTCTTGTCATGGAAACCTTATTTTGTTGATTTTTCTGTTTGAAGGGTTTTTATTTCTTAGTGGAAAATAATGTAATTTGTCATGTTAGTGAAAGCGTTTTTGTTATTATTTAATGTGTTTGGCAGTATTCAGTGTTCTTTCACACCTGATTCTTATATTTAGTTAATGCTACATTGTTAAGGTTTAATTTATATGTGCTTCTGATTTCCTTTTTGTGTTTAATTGTTTTGTTTTTAAAATCTCAGAGTATTGTACTTATTGTAGTTGTCATTTATATAGCACCATTTCCCATTTGTATGGCCTCAGTGCGCTTTGTGGTAGGAACGCCCTCAGGGACAGAAGTCCAGGTATGGTGACATTCTCAGTAAAAGCCTTAAATTGCGTGTGTGCATTTGGCCAAGACTACTAATACAAGACTATGTGTGTGCATTTGGCCAAGACTACTAATACAAGACTAGGCCGAGAGGTCAGGCATGTGGACCAGTTCCGAAGGAGGTTATGACAGGGCACTAAAGGAAGAGAATCGATGTGTGCCCAGCTAGACCAGAAATTGTAGTAGGTGGTTACTGTATTCTAATGGCATAGGTATTGAGGCAAGTCTGGTGTAAGGGAGAAAACCATTATGTGTTCTGTTAGACTGAAATTGTCACCCTCAAAGCTGCATTCAAAAGTGTGTTGATGTATAGCCATGCCTGCGGCATATTTCAAACGAAGCAGTGAATTTATACATATGTTTGGCTCATGTGGAGATTTTCTTTGATCTCATTGTATGGTCGTCTGTGTGAAGAAGACAAGCTACCATCATATGTTAACTCTAGGCCCTATAGACAGGCTTCCCTATGCACAAATAGACCATCTATCTTATACTGTCATGTAAGCGTGGAGGCCTGATTGCCATAGGATCTTGAGTTATAGGATTGTCTAGCACATTAGCATGATACTCTTATAATCTTACTCTATGGGCCTCAATACAGTTTTGCCAGTGCAGAAAAAGTGCTGGTAATTCCGGCATTGGCACTTTTACTGCACTGATTTACCACCAGGCAAGAGCTGGAGGTAACTGTTGCCACCACGGGCAAAATAATCACAAAATTACCAGCACTGGTAATTCCGGTGCCGGTAATTCTTCAAATCCCCTCCATGGAGTCCTATGGGAATCCATGGAATGGGGATGTTCCAGCATTTTCGTCACATGCAATATGCCAGTAATTCTGACATTCTAAGTGGTGGAAATGCTATTACTGTTTTGTCTGCATCCTGCCTGTAATTGTGGTGAGATGCCACCAAAACAGTAATGACTCCCTATATCTTCTAAGCTCCATAATAGGCTAACATCGGGCCTCTTCTAGACAGCATCAAGGATACCTGCATATATCATTATGAGTTATAGTGGTGGACTTATAGATCATCTAATTGCAAGGGATAGATTAACATCAAATATCTTCTAGCGCAATGGATGGGATAAACATTATAAGGTGCCAACATGGTGTCCACTCCTAGATCTATCTCACCCCTCAATCCATCTACCCTTCACAGATCTTCTAAGTGAAATACTTGTGATTACCATCCCAATCTCTTCTGGAGTCGTGCATGTGCAGGTCTTCACATTACTAATGTGCCATTGACTTAGAGGTAGCTGGTGCCATGGTCATCTGTAAGGCTGTGTTATCTATAGTTGGAGCAGGGGATGTTGGTTTACTACATCTTGTAATTGTAACAGACAGGTTTCCGTCCATGAGATTGTGATTCGCAATTTCCCAGTGTTTATTTCGTGACCTGAGTGGCTATCCTTGTCCTTTTCTTTTCTTTGGTGATGTAACAGTTACCATCAGACTGTCAAGAGTTGTATACAGGAAGCCTGAGCGCACCAGTCAGAGCAAAGGAGGGCAGGAGGGCTGATTTGTGCTTGTGCACAGTGAGTGGTCTGTGGGTTGAGTGTGTAGGGAGGGCTGCCATGGCAGCAGCCGGACTCTGCCTGTGGGTTTATGAATTAGATGTTCTTGGTGTTTTGATGTGTGTAGGGGAGGCAACCGTGATAACAGCCGGCATCCACTGCAAACGTGACTTGTTGGTATTTCGATGAGAGTGAGGCCGGTGCTTGCGAATGAGGCTGTGGTGATGGAGATGGGATGGGGACGAGGCTTTCAGGTTGTCGTAGGGAATAGCCAAGTTTTGAGGGTCAATCTGAAAGAGAAGTGGTTATCAATGTGGCAGATGTGGAGGGGAAGCGAGCTCCAGATGGCAGGGGCTCGTTTGGAGAAGGAGGATTCTCACAATCTAGTGGAGTTGCAGTGGGGATAATGAGGAGAAGAGTAGAATCAGATCTGAGGTCTCTGGATGGTTCCTACTATATGAGTTTACTCTGGAGGAATTTTGGTCCGATGTTGTGGAGGGCACTATGAGTGATGCACATGGCTTTAAAGGTATTCCGTCAACCTACTTGGAGCCAATATAGGCCTCTGAGTGAAGGGCTAATATGTTCTCTAGGTGAGAGGCCAAGGAGGAGACCTGTAGCAGAATTTTGGATTCTTTAGAGTTACCTGAGATGGAATGCCGGAGGGCTCTAAAAACTGTCAGTTGGTAACAATGCTATGACAGATGGAACATTAATGTTCATTTTCAATTATAAAGGTATCCTTTTCTCTTAATAAATCAATGTATTTATAAATAACAGTCATTAAGAAAGCAGACATTCAATACTTTGGGAAAACCCATTCCTGTACCTTAAACTTAATACACCTTGAGGTTGCCAGTAACCACTTGGTTGTAATCAGTTCAGTTGAATACAAGCAACGGCAAAGACAACAATTTGGGCTTTTGTATAGGCATGGAAAGGGCATTCGCCAGGCACTGCTATAATGATATTACTTCTTTACACAAGCCAAAACTGTTTACTTTGTCAATGCTTCTTTAAACAGGACCTCAGCATATGGACTAGATAAAAATGAAGTGGCTGAAGGCACTCTTGGTTCAGAAATCTTTGTACCCCAGTAGCACATTTACAGCTGAAATGAAGCATCTCAGCAGACCCTTAAGCAAGCCTACATGCATATCCTTCTCAGCGCCTCTACGCCCATGGGTTGCAGCGCGCTATACAAATACTAAAATAAATACTTAGCAGAAATATTGGTAGACCAAAGTTTGATATTAGTGCTTGATAGAGCCAGCTCAACGAGATACCAAGAGTGTTTGTTTTGGGCAGGAAGGGCACATAGAGAGTGTGAATAGCAGCAGGGGTTAACAAGGCCAGGGGCAGTCAATGGGTGGTTAAATAACCAAAATCACCCTCAAGCTGTTTGCTCTTTCTCACATGCCATCTCCTTCCCAAATATACTGCAGCGCAATAGCTTTGGCTTAAGTGCCAACTAATAGCCAAAACTAAAAATCAACTGGAATCAAACTAAGGTAAAAGCAAAGCCCTCAGTTGCCCTCTTGTCCTTGGCTGCTTTTATCCATTGTCCCTCTGCTTCCTGACTGCTCTTGTGAATCAATCTCCTCTGTTCCTTGACTCCTTTGTAAATTGCTGTTTGGATCAATTGCTCCTCTGTTCTTTGGTTCCCTGTTGAGTTGCTGGTGAAATGAAACCTGAGCTGTTGCTTCCTAAAGTTCACGTTGAAACCACAACGTCTGGTGCTTGCATGGTGTGTCAATGCAATCGTATCTGACATTGATTGGAGATAAGGTAACAATAAGCACTTCAAAATCATTCTACCTCCTGCCCTCACTCATAATAATACATTGCGACACAAAACCTGTCCACCGAAACACAGGTAACACAATGGAACATAGGCCATGTGAAGGCACGTACCTGCACTATATTTTCCTAAACACCAAACAAACCCACCACAGATACAACAACACAACTCCCCACACTCTTTAAGCATTGCTCTGACAGACTCACAGACAACCACACAAACAATACCTTAGTAACCTGGAGTGCACAATAACCCCCGCTATAGATAGCTCACAAAATGTCTAGAACTTTCACCTGTAAAGACTGGAGGGGGGTATCTTACTCCTGCCCTCTATATGGCAGAATAGAGGCACATAGCACTGCAGACAAGATTCTCTATGAGTAGCAAATGACGAGCAATGAAGGCTTAAGGTCTCAGGTGTTGATGCAGGCTGGTTCTTAAGTACAGTGTAGTCCCCAAGCCCCCACAAAGGAATCTCCACACACTATGTTATGTGATAACACAGTTCTTTATATAAATAGGGTTCAGAATATAGACACAATCAATAACACCCTTTGAGTTTTGGCAATACTAATATGGTAAATATGTACAATGTCTATGTGATACCACAGTTAACTCTTGACTCCTTTGAAATGCACCAACTGCTGACAGTCTCATTGGCATACAAATCAAATAGTAAAATGAATCAACATTAGACATGGGAAGGAAGACAAGTTGGGTTAAACAAATGGCAGAATACTTTGACGCTGCCAAAGGCACAGTTCTGTGTGAGGATCCCCCCCCCAACCTGTGCAACCTGTAAATAAAGCATATTAACAAGCCCAGTCCATATATGTTTAAATTAGTCTTGTTTCCTGCTAAGAATGTTATACTACCCCAATGTACCTGGTTTAGCAGAGTTCTTCGATGGTTCGTCGACAGATCCATGTTGAGTGGACTCCTTTTAAAGCAGGAGACACGGGTCTTTGAGATTCCAATGAAAAAATGGGAACACTGTTGTGGAGGGCGCATCTTCGACCTTCGCTGCGCTTGATGACGATCGGTCATGGACATCATGTGAAGATAAGGCGTCCGGTGCACCATGATGACAAGAGTTTGTTGCTACAAAGCAGATCGATAAAGAACGTAGGACCAGTAAAGGCATCGGGTCATCAGCATTGGCGTCGACGATCGGGACTCAACCACGGCTGGCTTTTGGATCTTTATTGGTCTGTGTCTTTGTGGACTTCAGGTGGCGGGTAACCCACCAGCAGATTCTCCTCGGTTCGTCGATGACCTCAACTTTCTGCGGCGGGACAAATCGGTCGACAGTGATGGCAAGCAAGTCCTTGGTTTCAAAGTGTCTTAGGCAATGGAGTGTTGAGCCGCCAGTCAACGAGGTTACAGCAGCTCTCCGAACCTCGGTCGACGTTGATTGTCGTTGACAGCCTTAATGTCCTGGTTCTTACCTCAATGTTTCTCAGCAGAGCCCATTTTGGGTCAGCAGCCTTTGAGGACTTACTTCCAGGGCAACTTGAAGAAGATTAGCTTTTGCACAATGTTCCCTCGTAGCTTGGGAAGAGGTCTCCTAGTCAGGTCCTCTCTTGCATCAGTTCTTGGAGACACAACAGCTTTCGGATTGCGTTGAAGGAAATCAGCAGCAAAACCTTGTTCTTCCAGATGGGGTTCAAGGTTAAGCATTAAGTTTCGACTTCAGATTCTCAACAATTCTGGTATTGAGAGGTCATCAGATATACTGTCTATCTCTCATTGAAACTGCTGACCCAGGCTCAGGTAGCCAATCATTCAGAAGGGCATTCAGCAGGCAGGCAGCCAATCAAGCTCACAGTGCATTCAGGCCATTCTCTTCCATTCATACACTCACAACAAAGAATGTGGATTGGGGAAAGCATCCAGCCTTTCAGCACACCACACTGCATTCATCCCAGTTTCGGGCAGGGCTGTCTCATTCATTGTGTCACACACCAGAAACCAGACACCCATAACATGAAATGTATATCTGTCACACACTCCAATCACCCAGGTCCCACCGCGAGGGTGTGCCCACAACATACAGTCATTTGGAAGGCTCAAGCCAGTAGGGCCAGGACTTCCGCCACAATACCATACATGGAACTTCCACCCAACAGCCAGTCAGGGGAAGGGACAGAGTCAGGGCTTCCCAGGACTTTGAAAAAACAAGGTAAATGGTGATAGAAAGCACACGGCCACAGGGGACATCTTGTCTCCTATCAGGAATCAACTGATTCCCATGGCAGGACCTGGGTATCCCAAAATTGAGGATACTCAGAGCACCTGTCAAATTCAGCGTGGAGCTGCCACCAGCCATACCCTGCTCTGTGGGCCACACACAGGTGCCCAAAAACAAACACTAGGGGTACAGCATTGTAACCCCACCCATTCGTGCCATAAGGGTATCCCAAGGGTCTGTTCATATCAACCAGAAAGAGGAAGAGCTGCACAGCCAGGAGTCCCACATGGACTCTTGGGCAGAAAAAAACAAAGAACACACATGAAAAAGGAGTACAGGAAAGGGCAAGCATCACAATCTCCCCCCACCCCCCAGACTGAGGTTAGGGCGGTCTAATCTCCCATGAGATTGACACCCTCATCCAGACAGTCAACATACCTTCTTGAAAGGGCATCTGCATTATCATGACTCTTCCTTGGTCTATGTTCAATGGTGAAGTCTAGCCCTTGCAGGCTAATGGACCACCTGAGCAGTTTTGGGGTTTCACCCTTAATCTGCATAAGCCATTTTAAGGGCTTATGGTCTGTTTGGACCTTGAAGGTAGACCTTGTAAGGTATGGCCTAAAATTCCTAAAGCTCCGAACTATACTGAAACATTGCTTTTCAACAGTGGCCCACCTAAATTCTCTACCTTTGAGTTTCCTACTGATGAATATGATAGGATGTTCCCTCCCTTTGACATCTAACTGAGACAAGATAGCTCCAATTCCGGTGTTGCAGGCATCAGACGATAAAGGGTTTGCTGTAGTTAGGCACACACAACACAGGTGCCTTTACACAGGCCATCCTTCAAGCCAATAAAGGCCCTCCGACAGTCTTCCATCCAATTGACCTTCCTCAGTTGCTTGGGTGAAGTCTGAGCTGTAAGAGGGGCAGCTATGGTTCCATAGGCTGCCATGAAGTTGCGGTAATACCTAGTGAGGCCCAAAAAGGCTCGCTCCTGGGTTTGTGTAGTGGGAGAATCCCAGTCATGTACATCCTGTACCTTACTGGGGAAAGGTTGTATTCAACCCCCTTCTACGTCATGACCAAAATAAGTGACTTTCCCCTGAGCTAGCTGGCACTTGGTGACCTTGATAGCGAGGTTATCCCTTTTTGAGGCCTGCAGCAGCTAATCCAAATGAGTCAAATGCTCTTCCCAGGTGGAACTGTAGACAGCAATGTCGCCTAAGTAGGCCACACAAAAGGCCTCCAGCCCACTGAGCGCATGCTTGACTAGTCTTTGGAAGGTAGCAGGTGCATTTTTCCACCGAAAAGGCATGACTCTAAACTGGTAGAGCCCCTCAGGTGATGAGAATGCAGTCTGTTCAAAATAACATATGGTATGCTCAAGTTCATCAGCCCTGGGAAGTTGGTGCGTGTCATTTTTTTGGTGACGGCATTGACCCCTCTGTAGTCCACACAGAACCACCAATCCCTGGTACTTGCCTAGGAACTTGCTTTGGGGACATGGACCACTGGACTGGACCATGGACTAGATGAGGGTTCAATAACACCCCGATCCAACATCTTGGCAACCTCAGCCTGGATGTGGTTCTTAACTTTGTCTGGAATTCGGTAGCACCTGCTTTTGACATGTACACTATCACCAGTGTCAATTTCGTGCTTGCACCACGGGGTAAGGCCTGGCATCAATGAGAACAGAGGGGCATACTGCCAGAGTAAAGCCCTGCAAGCCCTCTGCTGCTGTGGTGTCAGATCTGAAGAGAGATGCACTCCATCAACTGAGCCATCCTGAGGGTTGCTATGCAGCAAATCAAGAAGGGGGCTCACTTTCATCCTCCTCTTGCTCTGAAGCTAGCAGAAGATATGAGATTTCCTCTTGCCCGTGGAAAGGCTTGAGCCTGTTAATGTGGAACACCTGAGGGGCTACCCCAGGCACTCCCATGTCAACCACGTAGTTGACTTTGCACATCTAAGAGATTATCTGGAAAGGACCAGTCCACTTATCTGTCAAAGCTCGAGGCTTGGTAGGCTCCATCAGAAGGATTTCCTGTCCTGGAGTCCAATCCACTTGTGATGCTTTAAGTTCATGCCAGTATTTGTTCAATTCCTGGCTGGCTTTAAGATTTGCTGTTGCCTGGCCCATCATCTGTGTCATCCTCCCTTTGAGGCCTAACACCTAGTCCCCACTTGCTTGGCAGGTCCTGGATGGGTGGCTTCCACACCTTCTCTGATCAAGGCAAGGGGCGCTCTCACGGGATGTCCAAAGAGAAGCTCAAAGGGGCTGAAACCAACACACTCTTCAGGCACTTCTCTGTAGGCGAACAGCAGACAAGGTAGGAGATCCCATTTCCTCTTTTGGGGCTCTTCCAAAGCACCCAGCATGCTCTTGAGAGTTCTATTAAATCTCTCAACCAGACCATTGGTCTGGGGATGGTAGGAGGTGAGGAACGTATAGGAATCCAGCTCTGGTAAAATTGCCCAGGAGATCCTTGGCAACCACCTTGGCAGTAATGGTCTGAAGGGGTATAGCCTCAGAGTACCCGGTGGCATGATCAACAAGGAACAGGATTAACAGATGGCCACCTGATGTGGCAGGGTCAAGGGGACCGACAATGTCGATGCTAACCCTCTCAAATGGTATGCCCACCACTGGCAAAGGATACATTGGGGCAATGATACTGCCTCCAGTCTTGCCAGACACGTGTCAAGTGGGGCAGGTCTTGCAGTAGAACTCCACTTCTACTCCCTTACGGGGCCAGTAGAAATGTGCAGAGAGCCTTTTCTGAGTATTCTTGGTTCCAAGGTGACCAGCTAAGGGCACCTCATGCACCAACTGCAACAGGAAGGGCCTGTAAACCTGGGGTACCACCAACCTCTTGAGGGCACCGGTTTCAGGTTTAGTGGGCTCACTACAAAGGAGGTCACCCTCCTAATACATTTTGAAGGACCTAGGCACTTCACCTTGTGCCTGGGACTGTTTTCTTAGACCCTCGAGAGAGAGGTGCACTTTCTGACCTTTCCAGAAGTTGCCCCTAGAAGGCCCCCCTTCAGCCAGCAGGCATTGAAGCCCAGCATGATCCTCTGGGTTGAGCACCTCTACAGGAGAGTCTTCTGGCTCTTCTCCCTTAGAGGTTGAGTCTTGGGATGCCACTGGAGCCAGCCTGTCCGGAGCCTGAATCCCAATGGGTGCTGCTAATGCAGCAGGAAGAGAAGGAGCCCCCTTTGCAGAGGTGGCCTTCTTGCACTTCCGTCTTACCTTGGGTCTCCCCTTTGGCTTGGGTACCTGTCTAATAGTCAGACCCTGTGTGACCTGTGATCTAGTAACTGCAGAAGCAGTCAGGGGTAGACCATCCGAGATGAACCCCAACTCCACAACCTCATTCCCCAACAAACTGTTGGCAGGCATGTTGTCCTGAACCAGGATAGGAAGCTTTGCAGTCTTGTCCGCAATCGTGATGGTGACTAGGGCAACATGAGATAATTTGGGAGGCCCTGCAGCTAGCCTGGTAGTTCTCAGAGGAGCACCTACACAGTCTTCTGGCATGAGCGGGGTCCTGTCCACCACTGTCATACTTGTCCCAATGTCTGTCAAACCAGTAGAAGGCTGGCCATTCAGGAGGACACTTCTCAAAAATCTGTGGGTGTTCTGTGGGATTGTAGCCAGTACGTCTGCGTACTGGTCCCAGGCCCCAAGGGACACTAGGGATATCTCTGCATGAGCAACAAATATGATTCCTGCAGAGGAGGGGAGGACAGTGGCCTCCACCTCCGGCATGAAGTACGGATAGGTCAGGCTGACAACCTGGAATCCAATTGCCTTACCTTTACACTTGGGGTCACCCTTCTTGTGGCCCAGTGCCTCACAGTCCCAACAAGTGCCAGGAATGTGGGGTATGGTACTGGAGCCACTGGGAACCTGCTTTGCAGCAGGAGGACCACTGCTCTTACTCCCACCCAGATAGGACTTAGAAGAGGACGTTTTGGGCTTATTCGACTGTGATTGCTTTTGGGACTCCTCAGACTTCTGAGAGGTCCCTTTCTCTTTGTCCTTGTCCTTCCCACTGGGTTCCTTAGGGGGCACCCAGTGGGAGACCCGCTTTTCACCCAACCTGGCCAGCTTAAAGGGATCCAAAATGTTCTGGTCAGCAACATACTGACACAGCTCTGGTGAACAGGCTTCAGAAAAATGCTAAAAAAAAACAACAGGTGGGACAATTCAACAAACTTTTACACCTTGTATCCATCAATGCACGCCACCAAGTTTATATATGCAGCATTCAACCAGTCAACCCAAGACATATTTTCTCTTTTATTGTATTCCTTGACCCTTTAAAGGTATTGGGCAGGTGTCTTGCAAAATATGGCAATAAAAGCAGTTTTCATGCACTCATACTGGCCCCTTTCTTCCACACTCATTTTCAGTATACAGTCATAACCAGTCTGAGGCACTCTACTTAATAAACACTTATCACCGATCTCTTTTCTCAACATCATGGATTAAACAAGCCATTTCAAATGCTTCAATCCATTGGAGGATATCAGAACCCTCAACATACACAGCAACCAAATCTTTCATAAACATGGTGGCAGGGGACCTGACTCAACTCTCAACTGGTTTGGCTGAAGTCTCCACTCTAGCTTTCTCGAGCTGGATTCATTGACATTCAGTGTCCTTGTTTTTAAGTTCAAGATCCCTATTTTTGAGTATCACTTGCTGTGCCAACTCCTCCTTCTTCAGTTAAGCTTCAATTTCCAATTTTTCATATTCAAAGGCCAATTTCATCCTCAATAATTCAAGTTCCAAGGAATTCCTTGAAGAAACGTTTCTGGGTTTCGGAATAGAGGCAGCAGGAGTGGTGGCATTCCCAGAATCAGGTTCAATAACAACCCCAGCGGCAGGGTCCTCAATGGTTGCATCCCCCCATTCATAAAGAGCATCACAATCAGTCTGGTAGTCCACCAGGGAAGCTATCAGCTCAGCCCTAGACTTATTTTCAAAGTCTAACTCCTTGGCTTCACAAGCACCATGAATAGCCTCTAAGCTCATCCTAGTCAATGTACCATTTGCAATACATTCCATTACTTGTAATGTAGTTATCTTAGTACACAACTAAACCTCAAATCAACAAAGTGTGGATATTTTGTAGTGACATGATCATACACAAATTTTTAAAACCATTAGCAACCAACTGCTGCCACCAGTGTAAAGATTGGAGGGGGTAGCTGTACTCCTGCCCTCTATATGGCAGAATAGAGGCACGGATCACCCCAGCCAAGATTCTCTATGTGGTAGCAGTGGATGAGCAAGCAAGGCTTAAGCTCTCAGGAGATGATGCAGGCTGGTTCTTAAGTAATAAGTAGTCCCCAAGCCCCCACAAAGGAATGTCCACACACTATCTTATATGATAACGCAGTGCTTTATATAAATAAGGTTCAGAATATATACACAATCAATAAAACCCTTTGTTCTTTGGCAATACTAATATGATAAATATGTAACATGTCTATGTGGTACCACAGTTGACTCTTGACTCCTTTAAAATGCACCAACTGCTGACAGTCTCAATGACATACAAATCAAATAGTAAAGTGAAACAACCATACACATGGGAAGGAAGACAAGTTGGGTTAAACAAATGGCAGAATACTTTGTCCCTACCAAAGACACAGTTCTGTGTGAGGATCCCCCCACCTGGGCAACCTGTAAATAAAGTATATTAACAAGCCCAGTCCATATATTTTTAAATTAGTCTTGTTTCCTGCTAAGAATGTTCTACTATCCCCAATTTACCTGGTTTAGCAGAGTTCTTCGATGGATTGTCGACACATCCCTCTTGAGTGGACTCCCTTTAAAGCAGGAGCCAAGGGTCATCCAGATTTCTATGAAGAAATGTGAACACTGTTGTCAAGGGCGCAGCTTCGACCTTCACGGTGCTCGTCGACGATCGGTCATGGACGTCCTGTGAAGATGAGGCGTGGGGTGCACCTCGATGACAAGAGTTTGGTGCCACAAAGCAGATCGATGAAGAACGTATGCCCAGCAGTGGTGCCGGGATGTCAGCGTTGGTGTCAACGATTGGGACTCGACCAAGGCTGACTTTTGTACCTTTGTTGGTCTGTCTTTGTGGACTTCGTGTGGCAGGAAAACCATTGGTGGATTCTCCTTGGTTCGTCGATGGCCTCAATTTTCTCCGGCGGGACAAAGCAGTCGACAGAAATGGCAAAGGATTCCTTGGTTTCAAAGTGCCTTAGGCAATGGAGCGTTGTGGCTTCAGTCAACGAGGTTACAGCAGTCCTCTGAACCGCAGTCGACGGTGATGGTCATCAACGGCTTCGACGTCCTGGTGCTTACTTCAATGTTTCTCGGCGGAATCCGTCTCCAGTTGGCAGCCTTTCGAGGACTGACTTCCAGGGTGCCTTGAAAAATATTTGCTTTTGCACGATGTTCCCTCGTAGCTCGGGAGGAGGTCTCATAGCCAGGTCCTCTCTTGGATCAGTTCATGGAGACACAACTTTCGTATTGCATCAAAGGAAAGCAGCAGCAAAACCTTCTTCTTCCAACTGGGCTTCAAGGTTAAGCATCAAGTTTCGACTTCAGCTTCTGAACAATTCTGGTGAGTAAGAGGTCCCCAGATATACTGTTCTGTCTCTCATTCAAACTGCTGAGCTAAGCTTAGGCAGCCAATCATTCAGAAGGGCATTCAACAGGCAGGCAGCCAATCAGGCTCACAATGCATTCAAGCCATTATCTTCCATCCAGACACTCACAACAAGGAATGTGTTTTGGGGCAAGCACCCAGCATTTTAGCACACCCCACTGCATTCATACCAGTTTTGGGCACGGCTGTCTCATTCATTGTGTCACACAACAGAAACCAGACACACATAACATGAAATGAATATTGGTCACACACTCCATTCACCCAGGTCCCACCGCAATGGTGTACCAACAACATACAGTCATTGGGAAGGCTCCAGCAAGTCTGGCCGGGACTTCCCCACAATACCATACATGGAACTTCCACCCAACAGACTGTCAGGGTAAGGGACAGAGTCAGGACTTCCCAGGAGGTTTGGAAAATAAGGTAACAGGCGATAGAAAGCACAGGCCACAGGGGCCATCTTGTCTCCTATCAGGAAACAACTGATTCCCATAGCAGGGCCTGGGTATCCCAAAATGGAGGATACTCAGACACATGTCAAATTCAGCATGGAGCTGCCACCAGCCCATACCCTGCTCTGTGAGCCACACACAGGTGCCCAAAAACATACACTAGTATTGCAGGGTTGCACCCCCCACTCATGGGTGCCATAAGGGTATTGCAAGGGTCTGTTCACCACAACCAGAAAGAGGAAGAGCTGCACTGCCACATGGACTCTTGGGTAGAAAACAACACAGAACACATATGAAAAAGGAGCACAGGACAAGGACAAGGGGGTAATTTCCCTCCAACATATTTCGAGCCTCACAACACCACACAGAGTCCTAACTTTTCAGATCTGCACTTATCAGCCTTGCAAAAGTGCAACCATGCATTTCTACCCCTACTAATACATTAGTCCCCTACCTCTTGCCGAACCTGAATCTCCTAGATACTATGAAAATGGCAGAAGGTGTGCTGTAAAAGACACAATCACATAGCAAATCAAGGCATAAGAAAGTGTTTGACTCATTCTCCTGTGGGGCATGACCTGTGGGGCATGACCTGTGGGGCAGTACTCTGGATTGCTCTAGCAACCTCTATGACTAGCAGCAACAGGGAAGGTAATTAATGTTGGTTCTGCTGCGGTTAGTTTGCTAGACTAGAGTCTCTGGTGCACTGACTGGCTGGTGAGACTATATATCTGCTTGTCAGATGAAGTGGTATGGAAATGAGGAAGGACCAGTCAAAAAATAATGCAATTTTAGCTGACAGCCTTTGGGGCCACTAACAGAGGAGCACGAGGATACACCATTTGCTCTCTAAAACCTCTAAACTATTAAAATTGCCCTTTTGTAAGTGTTTTTTTTTCAAATAGTGTGAACTTTATCACTTATAAGGACGCCAACTATCACAGTAAATCGAGCAATATTACATTATTCGCTCACCATCACACACTTTGGCTAAACAGTGAGGCAGGGATTTTAACCCCCTCTGCTATTTAGGCACGTGCCCACATACCTTTCAAGCTTTACTTGAACAAATATCTAAGTTTTGGATTGCAAGGCCTACTATAATACTGTCTTATACAGTTTACTTGCAAAATACACAAAACGCATATGAGTGCAACTTAACAACACGCACATCCTTATAGAAACATGTTAAACCAAATCATTGTACCTTCATTCCCACAAGTCTCAGAATGCAAAATAATGCTCAATCTATATTTGGCTCTGAAGAAGGAAAGTGCATCCAGCACACTTTTCACGAGTCTTTGAAGTGAAGGTTCACAATTCAAAAAAAATAAAAGAGCTAGTGGTATATAACGTAACAATGTTTTATAATACACCTCCACCTCTTTTCTACTTGTATACAGGTCTACAGGTGCAGCCTTCTTTCTCGCCTCTGTTTCTCACCTTCCTGCATCATCAGGCCAGCTTATTCATGTCCTTGCTCTGCTGACTTAATCAGATAACTTGAATTTGTTAGCTCTGCATTTGCTTTGATCAGTTTCTTACTGTGCTTTTCACCAATGAAAATGAAATGTTTAAAGCTGGACATTCAGCGGCCGCCGTGTCGGCGCTGGCAGGTTTGGAGCAGCACCTTGGACTCATGTACCTATTAGGAGGGGCCCCCTCCGGCTGCGGCAAGCAGGGCGCTGCGAACTATCCTCTCATGAATATATGTTTTTATTAAATATATTGTCACCCAAAGCACTAATAAATGCAATGCTTCGGTTAACAGTTTATTTAAGGAAAACAATTCACGATCAGTACATGGAGCTGCCCTGAAAGTGAACGTTCTATGAATAAATGGGTTGCTTTGTTCCTCATACAAAGCAACTCATTTGTTCAGAATCCGCCCTCTGTTGTGGGGATGCAGTCTGCTTGATGCTGCTTTCTGTTTATATTATTAGAGCAATAGCGCCATCTTGTGGTAAATGTGTGTTCCAGGAGGTCCCATTTGGAAAAAAGGAACGTTTATTATAAATAAAAAGATTTGAATTACTATAGAAGGGTATCGAAGCATTGTATTTTGTTTATGTTTTTATAACTTCAGTTCTCTTTGTGCTTTCCGCCTTGCCTTTCTCCGACCTGTGACGTATGCTGATGCCCCTTTCTGTTGTCTTCTTTGGCTTCCCAGTACACGCTGTTCACTGCACCTACACACTCTGCTCACCGACGTGTATGTTGAGTTGACTAACACGAATAAACTCCATCTATGACTGAACTCCTCTACCAAGACTATGCATAACTGCTGTAGCCCCTAGCTACTCCAGGTGCAGCGTCACCAGCATGTGCAGTCATGTATCTCCTACGTCATGACTTCTCACACTCTCCTTGACAGTGCCTCAACCATTGCCTGATTGTTCCCTTGCTTGCCTGCTTTGGTCACGCACGCTAATTGTGCATCGATGTGACTCCAGCAAGTGGGGGGTTTGTCCTGCTTGTTTGCATAGGTTTGTTTGTACATGTCACTCCCTATTGTATATTCCAGCTCACATTGCATTTCCCTACTCAAGCCCCTGCACCAGGAGGTGTCATTACCTGAATGTGCACGTACTTGTATGTTGTTTAATATGCCCATTTGTACCCTAGATTTAGCCCCCCAGGACCATGAGGTGAGGCTTTACCTGAATGTGCACACACAATCATCCATTATGTTTTTACTATTATGCTTGGTCTTACACACTGTAGACTATGCTACCGCACTTGTACTGTAACTAGCTCCTAGATGACTCAGGCCTTTGTGCGCTGCTATAAATGTAAAAAATAAAAATAAATAAAAACATGAATAATCCATGAATCTGAAAGTAGGAGTGGTGTTAAAATTATCTGGGTGGATAGCTCAAGGGTTAAGCACTGGCATCTGATGTGGGAGCTCAGCGTTTATCATTATATTGAGTATGACACTTCATCGAGAGAGAAACCCCAATTGGAGTGCTATAAACAAATGGGACATTGCTCCAGCAAGTGGGGGTTTTGTCCTGCTTGTTTGCATAGGTTTGTTTGTGCATGTCACTCCCTATTGTATGTTCCAGTTCACACTGCATTTCCCTACTCAGGCCTCTGCAGCACGAGGTGAGGCTTTTACCT
The DNA here is from genome assembly GCF_040938575.1 of Ambystoma mexicanum. Classification (NCBI taxonomy): domain Eukaryota; kingdom Metazoa; phylum Chordata; class Amphibia; order Caudata; family Ambystomatidae; genus Ambystoma; species Ambystoma mexicanum. The sequence goes on along the minus strand of NC_090931.1, from coordinate 851,660,693 downwards.
GAATGTGCACGCACTTGTATGTTGTTTACTATGTCAATTTCTACTACAGATGTATCCCCCCAGACCATGAGGTGAGGCTTTACCTGAATGTGCACGCATTTGAATGTTGCCTGCTATGTCCACTTGCACGCAGATGTAGGCCCCCCCGCACCATGAGGTGAGGCTTTACCCGAATGTGCACGTACAATCTTCCATTATGTGTTACTATTATGCTTGGTCTTACACACTGTAGAATATGCTACCACACTTGTGCTGCAACTCGCGCCTAGATGACTCAGGCCTCTGTGCGCTGCTATAAATGTAAAAAATAAAAATAAATAGATACATAAATAATCCATGAATCTGAAAGTAGGAGTGGTGTTAAAATTATCTGGGTGGATAGCTTAAGAGTTAAGCACTGGCATCTGATGTGGGAGCTCAGTGTTTACCATTATATTGAGTATGACACTTCATCGAGAAAGGAACCCACATTTGAGCGCAAAAAACAAGTAGGATATTGCTCTTATCTGAATGCTCAAGGTTTGATGTGCTTACAGTTTGAGACCATGGGTTTGGCTTTAGATGCTGGTATGTAGAGAAGGCATGGAAGTTTGGACAGTTTGATTCTCGTGAATGTTTTACTGGCATATTCAATCGATATTATGGGCCTCATTACGAGTTTGGTGGTATTCCGGCCGTCGGAATACCGCCAACCGGAATGAGCATTACTGCCACTTGGTCCTGTTGGTTTACCACGGGATTACAAGTCTTGGTAAAATGGTGCTCCATTGGGTTTTTTTGGTGTCAAGCTTGAGGTGAATCCTCCACTGTTCCTCCAAAAATCTGCAGAATGACCACAGTTCTATGATGTTTGTTTGTGAAAATTTGCTGAAGGGTGATTTGTATGCAATTTATTTTTTAGGTCATTTTCTCGCAAATAAATTGCGGGGTGATACCCACTGCAAATGCCCCACATCCTCCACCATAATTAAATACCTAAACCCAAACCCCACATTTATTTGCGAAGGAATGTGTTGAAAAATTGCAAACAAATGGTCCAGAACGATTACCACTCAGTAATTCCCCCAGTGGTAATTCTGCCAAACTTGTAATTTGAGGATGCAAGAAAAGTGGCAATAACAAAATTACCGCCACTTTTTACTGCACCGCCAATCACGAAATGGGACCTATAGTACTACTGTTCAGTGACATATTTTGAAGTTTAGCATTGTTAGTTCCGTTTGTAGTCAATAACAGGTTTTACTTACTTATATTAAATGTATTGGTCCGCAGTGGAGCGAGTTACATTTTCCACCCCATGCACAAGTGCATTTCACTTTACTATATGTCAAAAAGAAAAAAACGTACAAAAAAAAACTTTAGTCCATGCTACCAAATGTTTACCTTCAACTCTTCAGTTTAGTAAAGTATATGAAGTGTTTGACATCATATTCAGGTGGTATTTTCAGCATGCATGCACCTATGGAATCCTGTAGAATACCAGATGCAGACAGGGTTGGACTGGGCTATAGGGAACTCTGGAGATTTCCCTGTAGGCCTCTGCACCCTGGGCCTCTTTTGTGTGGCATTTCCAAATGTTCTCATAGGAAAAGGCTTGGGCTTGCTGAAACTGTGTAATATGGGGTCACTTTGAGTATTATTTCCAGGGCTTCTTTTGGTTCCCAGTCCACCCCTGCATGCAGATGCTGCAACGTGACAGGTGCTAACTGGCTGTTTTTACAGGTATCACTGCACGCATAATGTGGGCCACAGGGAGTGCATTTTAGTGAAAAAGAGACAAATTATTCAACTGCCAAAAGGAGACTATTGCTAAAAAGAGCCATGAAGCAAAACAAGTGCTTCGTTTGATTCACGGTGTCAGCAAAATTGCAGCCCTAGACGGCGCAGGACTTTATTTGTATGCTTCACTGAACCACTATTAGTGCCACTTTGTGAAATGAAAAATGCAGGTATGTAAATAGAAGTGCTTGCATGTTTTGCTTTATATCTGATCTATGTCAATATTGTATAGGCCAGTACTATTTCACACACCGTTTTACTCGCTTAAAGCCACCACTCTCATTGATACAGCAATCACATAGACATTTAACCATCATTGACGACCATCAGCAGATACCATTTCGCATGGTGCAATGGGCGCATGCTTGCCAGACAGCATCAATACTATGGTGGGTTCAAAAAAATGCCAGAAAAAAATACCCGTCACTCGTGTAATGTGAATGTGGCATAGGCCATTTCAGTTAGTAAGCGACACATATCACATTACCACTTAGTTATCATCCCTGAAAATACACCACGAGTACAGAGCTACACAGCAAAGGATTGTGGGTATGCAAACATCTGTGAGCCAGGCAGAAACATGATTGGATGAGTACTCTACAGGAAGGAAACCGCAAGCCAAACTACTGTGAAGCCTAGCAGGAATCCTAAAGCCCTTTACATACGAATTCTTTGGCAAAATTGGTTTTGCCATTTTTCAGCCAAAACCAAAAAAGAGAAGGAATCACTAGAATGTAAAACAAAGTATACGTTGTCAACAAAGGATGGACCTCTGTTTTGTTTTGAGCTGTGCAGCTCTGAGCAATGGCGGTGAAATGCTATGTTGCTATGGCCTGGTGTTCCCCGACTGGCAGAGGTACACTCCCATGTCTTTCACTTACTGCTTTTCTAAGTTAACAGTTCTGGCAATTGCTGGGGTTGATTTTCTGCTGACGTGTGAAGGCAGGAAGGCTTTAAAGGTTAGGTTGCTTTGTGCAGAGTGGGTGGCTTTGTGATTGGTCCTCACGAATAGTTTGAAGTTCCGTGTGCTTGGTGGCCTTCTCCAGGATGATTGGAACAGTCAGTGTTTCTGCTTGTGTGATGTCAGAGTAGATAGACCAGCAAGGACATATGGACTGAAGCGTGCACTTATCCGTGTGTGAGCAAAGCAAGACAGACCAAGTAACAGATAAGAAAACCAGAACATTGGCCTGTATTTCAATGGCACAATTTTGTAGTCCTGAGACAAACTTAATTGCCCACTACACAATACAGTGTTGGTCTGTGCTTGGCATCACCATTCTTCTTGCAAAGAACTTTAGCTTCGTGTAAATGAATGGCCAGTCACTTATCAGGGTGTGGGCATCCAGGAGTTCCTGGGTCACCAGGCAGCTTAAATGAAATCCATCTTCCAGGTTACTAATTCTGATTTAAAAAGTCTCCTGCCACTCTGGCTGGTAGTCAGAACGTTAATTTCCTGAACACATATGGGAATACTTACAATGCCCAACTATTATTCATAGATCTTAGTTCAGTAGGTGCATCAAAATTAATGTAGACTTTGAGTGAGTTGCATGCAGTTGACTCACCAGTGGAGTTTTAGGAGCAACGTGCTTGGCAGTCACCAGTTATATGTCCTTCCATCACCAGTTTCTTGCCACAAAAACTCATCAAATGTTTTTTGTGGCTATGTTTACCCCCACTGTTAGTAAAGATTTCTTAATTGTGGGTAATTTTCCTTCCATGTGGCAACCCCTAAACTTTTTGCTGTTGTTTTCACCAGGATCTAGACTTTGCCAGAGAAGTGCAGCCTTCTGCCGCACTCCTCTGGGCTTTCGCTCCATTCTTACGGGGAAACTGACATGCCCTTAAGACAGTCAGTACCGGGAAATGTTGTTTTCCGTAGTTTCTTTATCATGTTGCAGCTTTCGTGCAACATGGCACAAGAGGGCACTGTAAGCTAAGTTACTGCTCTCTTGGGTCTCTAGTCTACTACAGGCCCTAGATACTCTCTTGGGATTGTTAACGAACGGTGCAAGTGAATCATGGATGGGACTGGTGGCAGCGATCGTTTCTTTGTGTTTTTGAGCTCCTTTTGGCGTTTAAGCGCGTTTCTCACGCTTAGCCCAAAATGGTGGCCTGGCTCCCAAAATGGCCAGACCACGAGGCTCGTTGTCCTGTCCGCTAACCGTCTTGCCCCCTTCACCTTCCCCAGGTCGAGCCGACCCGGGGCCTTCCTTATTTGGGCATGTACTTTCCCGCGCAACACAGATGCTTTTGCAGGCTTCTACAGGCCTTGTGTGTGCCTCCAGGATGTGGGCTGGGATGTCTGGTCCCAATACACATGCTGGGTGCCAGAGAGTCTAGGGTGGTGTGAATGCCTGGGACCTCCGTGGTTCGTGATAGGTCCACGTATGGTGTGAGTGTTTTGTGAGCAGATCTCCCATTGGGCCGCCTCCGTTTTGGCGCGAAGGGAACCGTGGATAAGAGGGGGCTGGAAACACCACTACCATGTCGATCTCCTGAGTTCTCACGAACGAAGGAATACAGGAGCAAAGTATCCTGCAACCACGAGGCTGAACCGAGGAATCGCTGGTGACCCGCTGAAGGATTGCTCCTCTGCACTGCTGTCGCTTGGTGAAACCCTTTCTACCTCTGATAGAACGAGAAGGCCTGTACTGGTACTTCGACCCTTGGAATAGTGGGAACAACTATTCTCGGCATCTTCACCATCTCCTGCGCGTAATCCTTCGGAAGTGTCTCTGAGCCATCCAGCAGACTGACCAGCCTACCCAGGAGTCTTGCTCTGTAACCGCCGTCAGGTTGTGCTGTATTACGAGTCCTTGTCACTCTCACACGATTCGTACACTTGGCATTCCCAGGTCTGAAGTGAGTAGTGTACATTTGGCTGAAATACACACAGCCGCTCCGTTGCCCTGCTGTGGTAACAAACTGTGCGGGTTCACTGCGTTTGGGACGTCCCCAACTCAACTTCTGCTGCGGTGGAATCTACACGACGCCGAGACGTCCCCTGCTCGTATCTGAACCTCCCAGCACTGAAACTGACGCGGAGAAGCCTGGGTCTGCTTGCATCGGGGACCGGTGAGTAGCATCGCTAGGAACTGGTCGCCCTCCTGCAGGAGCCCATAGCTTTTCCCCGCTGTGTCTAACAGCACGCCTTTCCGTACTCGCGCTCTGCTTCTACCCACAGTGTAGGCTGCACTTGAGTCGCGGAGCTCTGTTCATCTTCATTTGTTCACCGAACTAAACTGCCTGATTCCCTCGAAGAGACTCCCCTTTTTGCCCGTTGGCACCAGCGTGTGCAGGTACTTTTGAGCACAAGGCTCCACTCTTCGTAGTGCTTGGACTTCCTTTTAGTTAGGTGCCTCTGAAGGCAGACTGGGTCTAATTATTATTCGCACTGCCTGTTTTCCTCCCCATCTAGGTGGTCTACACCTTTCGTGCGTCTAACTCGTTAGACTCGTTTGTATTTGTATATATATTGTATTAGATTTGTATGTGTTGGTTTACTTGAGTTTTATTGTGATTTCTCTCTACGGTCAATGTTACAAAGGCCTTGTAATAAATGTGAGTATATTTTTAATATAACACCTGCTTGGAGTAATTTGTAAGTGTCCTTGCTTTGTGTGCTCATTGCAGGCTTTCAGTCACCCTCACCCCTCTTGAGACCTAGTCTTGACCGCCGCGATTGCTACCCTGATTGGTCTGGCTTGTCCAGAGGTTACCCTGTTCCAAGAAACTAGGCTGGCCTTCTGAACCTCTGCCCTTCCAGGACAGAGTTCAGAAATCCGTCTTAACAAATTGGTGTACAGCGGTCAGATACGACTGAAGGTATCCAGTGTTGCGCACGAGCGAAGGCATTTCAAGTTATTCCTACCAGGACACGTAGTGAATTGTCGTAGTATAGTTTTTAAAAGGCCATAGTCCTATCGTACAGTATGGAAACAAATACCTTGTTAACTTTAAATGCTTCTAAATCCGAAACATTGAAAAAGATGGGTGCGGAGAGAGGTGTCTCCTCTCAAGGCACCAAATTGGATATGATCCAAAGAATCGTGGCGTGGCAAGAAGCGCTGCTTCACACTATAACTTCTGAGGACAGTGCGGAAGGAGGTGGGGCTGCTCTCACTGGTAGAACCGACGGTTCTGCCGCTGCACTGGTCCACTGCGACCACGAGGACAGGGAGGATGAGATGTCTAATGTTTCCTCTGCCAGTGTTGATGGGGAGGCCATGCTTGAATTCAAGAAGCAAGAGCTGCTGTTTAGGCAGAAGGAGCTTGAGTTCAATATGGCCAAACTACAGGAAGAGCTTGAGTTCAATAGGGTCAAGCTAAAAATCGAACAGGCAGAAAAACAGAAAGACAGGGATCACTAGTTGGAACTGGCCAAGCTTCAGGTTGCAAATGGGTCCAAGGGTCCTGGACATGGGTCTGGGGCCTCCTCTCATCCACGGTTTCCGAAAGATCTGCTCAGTGTGTATGAGGAAAGGAATGACATTATGGACTGGCTGAATGCGTTTGAGTAGGCATGCAAAGTTCAACAAGTTGACAATGCGGATAAGATTGCCTGGTTACTCAGCAGACTGCCCCATTCTGGCTGTAGTGCCATTATGGAAATGTCGAAGGCTGAGCGAGCGGATTTCGCAATGTTAAAGCAAGCTCTCATTTTAAAGTTTGGAAAGACTCCTGCTCAATATTTAAAACGATTCAGAGAGTATAAGAAAAAAGAAGGTGGTACTTGGGTATTTTATGTAACCGAATACTTAAAAAACTTGACTGACTGGGTCGAAGGTTATAACATTTCTCCCTTTGAAGGCATGATAAGTCTTGTCATGCTGGAACATATTTTTGCATCTTCTTCCCTGGAGCTTAAGCAGCATTTGGCCGATTCGAAGGAGATAGATCCTAAGAAGCTAACCATTGCCGCAGATTTATGGGTGTCACATCGAGTGTCCCATAAGGACAAAACTCATCCTGGTAAGCAGGAGGAAGGGAAAAAGTCCAAAGATAAGGAGGGTGGAGACTCGGATAAATCTTCTTCTCAAAAGGGCCACAAAAAGAAAAATAAGGGTAAGACACAAGAGAATTCACAGGGTAGTGGAGGTCAGCCTCCGAAACAGAACTCTGGTTACAATAAGCCTCCCTATGTAAACAGACCCAATGGATCTTGTTTTGCTTGTGGAGCAACTGACCGGGGGATCCCCGGTGTAAAGTTAACCTTTGGGTGTCCACTCCGCTAATCTGGCCTTCTCCTCCTACGAGGGAGAAGAGATTACAGGAGCATCCTTTTCCTCAGACTTCTTCCCCAGCGGGATAGAAGCTGAGGTAGTTTTAGTTTCTCTGGGTTCCTGGGAGCCGAAAGTCGCAGAGGCTTATGCTAGGATTCCAGATAATACCAAGCACTACTTTAAAGAGAGTGTGCTGATCAATGGAGTGGATACTCCAGCTCTTAGGGATAGTGGGTGCAGTCGAATTGTAGTGGATTCTACCTTGGTTGACTCAGAGGAAGTTGCCAGAGCTACTCTGATGCCCACTAAATTGGCTGATGGCCCGCCTCGCATGTTTCCAGTAATACCTGTAAATCTTACTTTAAATGGTACAGCAGTCAGGATTCCAGTGAGCATTCAGAGAAACGTCCCAGGAAAGGTCTTGTTAGGCAATGATCTCAGAGCTTTAGGGCTCGTAGGAGAGACGGCTGACAGACCCTGCACACGGTCTCAAACACGGGCAGCATTGGCCAAGACCAATACGCCACCCCAGCCGAAGGGGAAACCCAAGGCGAAAGGAGTAAGCAAGTCAAGATGAGGGAAAGAGAACATTCCCCCGAGCTCGCCTACCACTGCGGTGGAGGAAGTTGGTCAATCGCCCGGGCCTGACAAGGAGGTGGCGATGCCTGAAGTATTTTACCCCAACGACCATCCTGAACTAAAAGACTTGTTAGTAGAAGGTGGTCCTGAGAGGGAAGAATTCAGTAAAGGCCAACGTGAGTGCCCATCTCTGGAAGGCCTAAGGAGACAGGCCTGCTCCAAGCTTGAGGGTGAACCTCCTGGGACGCATCGGATTTATTGGGAAGGTGGACTCCTGTATAGTGAGCCCACGGAGTCTACAGATGGAGACCATAGGAGGTTGGTGGTTCCCCTTGCTGTAAGACCCTTCCTCCTGCAGCTGGCGTATGAAGTGCCCCTTGCTGGTCACCTTGGTATTAAGAGGACCAAGCAAAGGTTATCCATGCACTTCTACTAGCCCAAGATGGGGGTGCAAGTAGAAAGTCACTGCAGGAGTTGTGCCTCCTGCCAGTTATCTGGTAAGAGTGGCTCAACAATTGAAGCTCCATTGGTACCACTCCCAGTTGTGGGAATACCATTCGAAAGGGTAGGTATCGACATTGTTAGTCCCCTTGACCCGCAGACATCCTCAGGCAATAGGTTTATCTTGGTGCTAGTCGACTATGCTACCAGATATCCTGAGGCCATCCCATTGAAAACTGTAACTGCCAAGTCAGTTGCAAAAGCGTTACTTGGCATCTTTACTAGGGTTGGCTTCCCTAAAGAAGTTGTGTCTGAAAGAGGCAACAACTTTATGTCAAAGTATATGCAGGCTATGTTGAAAGAATGTGGGGTCACCTACAAGTTCTCTTCTGCATACCACCACCAGACCAATGGTCTGGTGGAACGTTTCAACAGAACGTTAAAGAGCATGATTGGGGCTCTGGAAGAACCTCAGAGAAGAAAATGGGATCTTCTTTTACCATGCTTACTGTTTGCCTACCGAGAGGTACCACAGGAGGGTGTTGGCTTCAGCCCCTTCGAACTTCTGTTCGGTCATCCTGTACGAGGACCCTTAGCCATAGTCAAAGAGGGATGGGAGATGCCCACTCCCCCTGTTACTACCAACGTAGTAGATTATGTGCTGGGGCTCAGAAAACGGATGGTACTTCTGATGGGCTTGGCTAGTGATAAATTGAAGGCAGGACAAGCGCTGGTAAAACATTGGTATGACCAGAAAGCTTCCCTCATCAACTTTATACCTGGTCAGCAAGTCCTGATCATGAATCCCATAAGGCCTCAAGCTTTACAGGACAAATGGTCAGGCCCTTACACAGTGGTGGAGCCCCTGACTGAGGTTAACTATTTAGTGGACCTTGGAAGGCCTGGACAGGCTCCAAAAGTGTTCCACGTATATAGGCTGAAGGCTTTCGTCCCAAGAGTCGAAATTACAGCACTGCTACTGGCTTCAGATGTTGAGGAAGAGGAGTCTGAAACTCTCCCCGACCTGTTCCAAAGCGGTCCTTCAGATAGCTCCTTTGAGGGTGTCCGAGTGGCCCCTCGCCTGACTTCTAATCTGCAGGCTGAGGTGAAAAGTCTGCTCAGGCAGTTTTCCCCCCTGTTTTCACAGTCGCCTGGTTTGACACCTTGGTGCAAACATAACATAGACACAGGAGACAGTGTAACTACCAAGAGTAGGGGATACAGGATGTCAGACAAAGTACGGTCTTACATTAAGACCGAGGTCAACAAGATGTTAGACCTTGGGGTGATTGAACCCTCTAGTAGTCCTTGGTCCAGCCCTATGGTTTTGGTTCCAAAGGCAGGCACTTCTGAATTGAGGTTCTGCGTGGATTACAGGGCTCTGAATGCTGTCACCAAGACAGATGCACACCCCTTGCCTCGTACAGATGAGCTGGTGGATACTTTGGGTGCCTCAAAGTACCTCAGCACGTTTGACCTCACTGTGGGTTATTGGCAAATAGCTTTAGCAGAACATGCCGAGGAGAAGATCGCGTTTTCTACTCCAGACGGCCTTTACCAGTTCAGGGTACTGCCGTTCGGGTTGAAAAATGCACCTGCCACTTTCCAGAGGCTTGTGAATCATGTGTGGAATGGGTTGGACGAATTCTGTCTTGCATATCTGGACGATATAGCAGTTTTCAGTGCCACCTGGGAAGACCATGTGAAACACCTCGGGATTGTGCTCCAGGCTCTTCAGAAAGCACACTTGACCATAAAGGCTAGTAAATGCCAGATTGGACAAGGCTCACTGGTTTACCTTGATCATGCAGTAGGTGGAGGGCGAATACAGCCTCTTCCCAGTAAAGTACAAGCAGTACAAGACTGGCCTACCCCCACTACACAGACCCAAGTGAGAGCCTTCTTAGGACTCACGGGGTATTACCGCAACTTCATGGCAGACTATGGCACCATAGCTGCCCCTCTGACTGCCCTCACTACTCCGAAGAAACCCAAGAAGGTAACTTGGACCGACAAGTGTGAGAAGGCCTTCAATGGCTTAAAAGACTCCTTGTGCCAGGCCCCTGTCCTCAGGGCCCCTGATTATCAAAGACCTTTTATTGTGCAGACGGACGCCTCTGACACTGGGATAGGAGCTGTACTATCGCAAGTAGATGAGAAGGGTAAGGAACACCCTATTGGTTTTATTAGTCGCCAGCTTAAGGACAGAGAGCTCAGATGGTCCACAGTGGAGAAAGAATGTTTCTCTGTTGTGTGGGCCCTACGCAAGCAGAGGCCCTACCTCTATGGGACCCACTTCACTGTGCAAACTGACCATAAGCCATTAAAGTGGCTAATGAACATGAAAGGGGAGAATCCAAAGTTGCTTAGGTGGCCCATAAGTCTACAAGGCTTAGACTTCACTATTGAGCATAGGCCGGGTGTCCAACATAGCAATGCTGATGGGTTGTCAAGAATGTTTAACCGACCTGAACAAGAGACTCATCAAGGGGTGGATTAGTTCCCCCTGTCCATAGTCTGGGAGGGGCGAGTGTTAGGAAAGATTTCTTAATTGTGGGTAATTTTCCTTCCATGTGGCAACCCCTAAACTTTTTGCTGTTGTTTTCACCAGGATCTAGACTTTTCCAGAGAAGTGCAGCCTTCTGCCGCACTCCTCTGGGCTTTCTCTCCATTCTTACGGGGAAACTGACATGCCCTTAAGACAGTCAGTACCGGGAAACGTTGTTTTCTGTAGTTTCGTTATCATGTTGCAGCTTTCGCGCAACATGGCACAAGAGGGCACTGTAAGCTAAGTTACTGCTCACTTGGGTCTCTAGTCTACTACAGGCCCTAGATACTCTCTTGGGATTGTTAACGAACGGTGCAAGTGAATCACGGACGGGACTGGTGGCAGCGATCGTTCCTTTGTGTTTTTGAGCTCCTTTTGGCGTTTAAGTGCGTTTCTCGCGCTTAGCCCAAAATGGTGGCCTGGCTCCCAAAATGGCCAGACCACGAGGCCCGTTGTCCTGTCCGCTAACCGTGTTGCCCCCTTCACCTTCCCCAAGTCGAGCCGACCCGGGGCCTTCCTTAGTTGGGCATGTACTTTCCCGCGCAACACAGATGCTTTCGTGGGCTTCTACAGGCTTTGTGTGTGCGTCCAGGATGTGGGCTGGGATGTCTCGTCCCAATACACATCCTGTGTGCCAGAGAGTCTAGGGTGGTGTGAATGCCTGGGACCTCCGTGGTCCGTGATACGTCCACGTATGTTGTAAGTGTTTTGTGAGCAGATCTCCCATTGGGCCTCCTCCGTTTTGGCGCGAAGGGAACCGTGGATAGGAGGGGGCTGGAAACACCACTACCATGTCGATCTCCTGAGTTCTCACGAACGAAGGAATACAGGAGCCAAGTATCCTGCAACCACGAGGCTGAACCGAGGAATCACTGGTGACCCGCTGAAGGACTGTGCGTCTGCACTGCTGTCACTTAGTGAAACCCTTTCTACCTCTGATCGAACGAGAAGGCCTGTATTGGTACTTCGACCCTTGGAATAGTGGGAACATTCGGCATCGTCACCATCTCCTACACGTAAGCCTTTGGAAGTGTCTCTGGGCCATCCAGCAGACTGACCAGTCTACCCAGGAGACTTGCTCTGTAACCGCCGTCAGGTTGTGTTGTATTACGAGTCCTTGTCACTCTCATACGATTCGTACACTTGGCATTGCCAGGTCTGAAGTGAGTAGTGTACATTTGGCTGAAATACACTCGGCCGCTCCGTTGCCCTGCTGTGGTAACAAACTGTGCGGGTTCACTGCTTTTGGGATGTCCCCAACTCAACTTCTGCTGCTGGGGAATCTACACGACGCCGAGACGTCCCTTGCTCGTATCTGAACCTGCCAGCACTGAAACTGACGCGGAGAAGCCTGGGTCTGCTTGCATCGGGGACCGGTGAGTAGCATTGCTAGGAACTGGTCGCCCTCCTGCAGGAGCCCATAGCTTTTCCCCGCTGTGTCTAACAGCATGCCTTTCCGTACTCGCGCTCTGCTTCTGCCCACAGTGGAGGCTGCGCTTGAGTCGCGGAGCTCTGTTCATCTTCATTTGTTCACCGAACTAAACTGCCTGATTCCCTCGAAGAGACTCCCCTTTTTGCCCATTGGCACCAGCGTGTGCAGGTACTTTTGAGCACAAGGCTCCACTCTTCGTAGGGCTTGGACTTCCTTTTAGTTAGGTGCCTCTGAAGGCGGACTGGGTCTAATTATTTTTCGCACTGCCTGTTTTCCTCCCCATCTAGGTGGTCTACACCTTTCTTGCGTCTAAATCGTTGGACTCGTTTGTATTTGTATATATATTGTATTAGATTTGTATGTGTTGGTTTACTTGAGTTTTATTGTGATTTCTCGCTACGGTCAATGTTACAAAGGCCTTGTAATAAATGTGTATATATTTTTAATATAACACCTGCTTGGAGTAATTTGTAAGTGTCCTTGCTTTGTGTGCTCATTGCGGGCTTTCAGTCACCCTCACCCCTCTTGAGACCTAGTCTTGACCGCCGCGATTGCTACCCTGATTGGTCTGGCTTGTCCAGAGGTTACCCTGTTCCAAGAAACTAGGCTGGCCTTCTGAACCTCTGCCCCTCCAGGACAGAGTTCAGAAATCCATCTTAACACCCACCACCCTTCACATCTATTTACAACCTATTCATACACCCCTCATACCCTTATATCCCTTTACCCCTCAACCCCCATATTTTTCTGTTCAGTTTTGTGGTAAAAAATCAGCTGCAAAAAATTCAGCGAATAACCAACGGGAAATGAATGAACACCGTACTAACCACAGTTATCTTTAAAACTGCCTTATTGGTCAAATGTTTTCAGAATCTTCTTTTCCCTTGTATTGACTCCAATGCATATAGAAACATCATCTGCGATGCCCTCTGGTGCAGTTGTGGGAAACCTGTGTTCCGCAACCGGCAATGATAATTTTTTCAGTTTTCAGTCTTGAAAAAACCTTTGCAGACTCAGCAGGCATGCTCCAAAACACCACAGTTGCATCAGACACATCCCAATGCATACAAATGCAACCTTCCTTTAGGACTGCAAATGTCGTGCGGCCCAAAAAATGAAAAGAAATGAGAAACCTTTTTTCAAGAGCCTATTACAAAAAATGTTAATTTTTTACTGAATTGCATAGGTTTTTAGTAGCGCAACTTAACCATAACGTCCCATATCAAAGTTTTTTTACTGAATTGCATAGGTTTTTAGTAGCGCAATTTAACCATAAAATACCTTTAACAGTGTTTTTTTTACTGAATATACACGTTCATTGTGTGAGTTTGGGAGATGTTTACTAGGATTCCTTTACTTTATATACATGTAACATAGAACATACTGAACTCCTCCGCTAATGATTTTTGAAGGCTACGGACTGTGCATATGTCCGCGGACGGGCGTGTACGACATCAACACTACCCAAACACTCAGGGGGTATCTGAAATTGTTCTATCATATAATATAAAAACTGCACAAGTTTAAAAAGTAGCACATAAACACATTGTAAGTAATAATAAATAAGCAGTGTAACCTACACGTCTAACTCATCAACCATCCATTTAAATACCATATGTTACGAAATGGATTATACCATAACAAAAAAGATATGCCTCCAACATAATTACCTCACAGAAACTGCAGAGCTAGGAGAGACAGTAGACAAACAAAACACAACGAATACAAATTACCAGAAACTAGAAAGTAAACTTCATTTTTCTTATATATTTCTATACTTTTTGTATGAAGTACAGAACAATTAATTTATTTGTGTTGTTCACACAGAAATGTGCAGTACTTTGGAGTGGCTCGAGGAGAATCTTCTGCATGACGAAATGTCGGAAGATAGCGATAATAATGGTACACACTTCTCTGCATAAGCAAATGAATAGTCGGTACTTTATGTGTACTTAACATATATATATTTATTTTTAACAGACCATGCGAAAATTGAAGAAATTCCACCAAAAGACACAATGCACGAGACCTTGCAACGCATAGAACAGAAAGTTGACATGCTCAAAGATAATTTCAATGGTTTAAAGCAATTTGTTGAGAACCACATCAAAGGAAAAATTAGATACCACTGTACTGCCTGTACCTGTCCCCCCTCTCCATGTCCCAGTGAACTATCCCCAAACCCTCACCAAGAACATAAATGTTTCGATGAAACTTCCATCCCTTCATCCCCTCACAACCATCCTCTGGAAACCCCTAATTCCCCTATATTTGTTTCAGTTTCTGCTTCCCCCTCTCTTTCTTAATTGCTGTAAATGTGTATTATATAATTAAAAGAAAATGTTATGGTAGTTGTAATGGAATTTGCTTGTGTCTAATTTTTTAATTATTTTAGAACAGTTAAAATGGCCGCGGACAGCGTGCCTGTCCGGCCTGTCCCTAATTAACAAAATATGGATGTCCTAAGGACAGTACAACTCTCGATTCCCATTCACAACCAAGATGTAATGTTCTTAGAACACAGCAGCTGTCCTGGATGTCTGAAAATGGACAAAATGGGGGTGTCCTGAGGACACTGTACCTGGTCGTACACTGTGCACACCATCTACGCACATGCGCACCACACCGTAAATCCTGCGAATATGACGCCTGTCCGTAACTGTCGTCTCACTTGTGTCACACTTTTAATTAGTTTTAGGACCCGAACACTGTCTGAAGAACACCCGCACACATGCGCACGACCATTCCTGTGCATTTGGTGTCCTGTGGGCACCCATTTCCTTTGCGGACGTGTTCATGACATCATCATGTGACCGCACCCACGCTGAACGTATGTCCTAATGTGTCCGCTTCCCCAACATTTTAAAATAACTTATGCAGACAATCCAAATTATTTTAGACAATGGCCCTAGCTTTCCACATATTTTTTGGAACCTTTTGAATGCTTTTGAGTGATCGATATAGTCACGAGGCGCACCAATCCACCGCTATAAAAAGCCACACCCCAGAGCTCAACTTCATTGTACTCTGGCTATTACAGATTGACTTTTGCTGCCTTTAGTGCTCGAGCAGTACTCACCAACCCTAATGGCATCCATGGCTGCTGTTGCTACATAAGCCTCATCACCACCCCCAAAACCCTCCACCACCACCTCCCCAAGGGCCTGCAGAGTGGAATACGCATGAGGATGTAGAGAATGAGGATGAAGAGGATGAAGAGTATGAGGTTGAGGAACTCCCTACTACCAGCACTCGCCGGGAGTCGTGGGTGTGGCGGTTGTTTACCATTTATGGTAACGTACCAAAAGCATGTGCGGAAAAGGTCACCTGTAACCAGTGCAAATTAGTGCTGAGTCGTGGGAGACCTGGTGCATACAGCTTTGGTACGACATCCATGAAGCGACACCTAACTTTGTTCCACAGTGCGGACATTCGCAATGTTGTACCATGTAAAGAACGTAGTAGGTTGAGTTTCTCTGCAGCATCCTCTGTTTCCGATCCTCTCACCATAAGAGACCCTCCTGTGGGAGAGCGCATCCCTCCAGCTGCTTCACAGGCCATTTGCGATGCTGTTGACCCTTACCTTTCGAGGGTCACAATATTGTGTATGTACTGCGATACAGTACTCTGCAGGGGAGAGAGTCTTCGAAGTGCTTTCGAGACTACGGTCACAGAGCACCAGAAGAGCTGCTACCTACCTAAATAAGGCCCACCCTACATCTTCCTCTCTCCACCTGCTCTTTCTTATCCCCGTGGTTGGTGTCCCTTCCTTACCCTCCTTTCCCCTCCTCTCCTAGTGTGTCGGGTGTAGAAAAAGCCCAAAAAATATATGAAACAACAAAATGTTTTTTTAAAAAATTGCTCTTTTCAGAGCTGCCTTTCTCAGTTTAAAAATAGAACTATCAAGTAAACGGTGCAGGCCCCTGCGCATTTTTTAAAAGTCTGCGGACAGTCCTAGGACAGATAACATTTTGAGGTACAACCCTAGCAAAACCAATGCACTTTTCTCTGGGAGTAAGTGGTGGCTCTGAAAAGAGCCTTTTGGTGGGGTTTTGTGTGTTTGAAAAACTTGGATTCATCAACATGTAATGCAAAATAGATGACTATACGTCCAAAAAAGGTCACAATGCATTTTGTAAATTTCGAAAAAAAATCTGATTTGCAGCATATGTAAGCTGCACTCCATCTCTGTGAAAAATGAATGTGCTGCAAAACATTATATTTTCATTGTGGAAAGAGGACATGCCAACATCTCTTAGAAAGGCACAAACAGCCTTATTGACATTGCGCCTCACTTTCTCCATTTGTGGACCAAATGAAGAAGAACGCAGCCACATTTGTCTTTGCGCAATACTTGAAAAAATTACTTGGCAATTTGGAAACATGTCCATGACCTTCTCAAGTCCATCCTTCATTGCAAATTGCAAAGAAATTCCAGACATGTCCTAAACTGTTCCCTCCACAATTAATTATAATTATGTCAGGATGACGCTCTGTCTGTAAAGTAGCACAGAGAGGAACCAAGTCCAGCCACTTCATTCCACGCACTCCATGCCAGTACTCTTCCACATGAGGGAATCCAAGATCTGCAGATATACCACAACTTTCTGCATGCACCTTCAACCAATGTATCCATGAGTCTCCCAAAATCCAGTTAATCTGTTTTCGAGCACACACAGCCATAGCTGTCTGTTCTCCTCTCAGGAAAAAGACTTCCCCACTAAATCTCTCTGTACACAACACATCCACTAAACTTTACTAACCAATCCCTAGCTCCGCTCATTCTCATTTGCATGCCTCTCCACCCCAGAATCCCTGTATGTAATACACGCTGTCCGCAGACTACCGCCATGGCCGCGGACATGTAGAAGATCTGAGCGTGGCAAATGTACAATTAAATAGTGTTCCCCATTTCCCCTTTAAGATGGGCTCTGAAAAGCGCCTTTTTATTGTTTATTTGCAGATGCCTGACAGACACCTGTTATTTTGTATTTTTTGGGGGTTTTTTCTTCTTAGTTTACTCCTAGAATCTTCACATAACCTGTTCCAAAGCAACCCTTACATTCCAAAAGAACATGGCATTTCACAAAAAAGATAAAGAAACACCATCTGCTTCAAAATAAGCTGCATTACTCGAAACAATGTTCTCGTGGCTACAGAAATACATACCAGCTCTTAGCATGAAAGCACGAATGCCTAGATTGATTGCACAGATAACTATGCTTTGATCAGGACAAAAAACAGAACTGTTGTCCCATTTTGCTCTAGGAATTAATCCAGAAAAAATTACTTTCGCATTTGGAAGGATGTTGATTACTGCTTGAACCAACTGTTCAAAATCTCCCAACAAAGTAGGGGAACTCACGTAGCCCAAATGGGAAGCACCATAGTGCAAAACTACCACATGGGGACTGTTCATCCTACGCATATCTCAGCAAACTTGGAGAATTGCCTCTACATTGCAGTCAATGGCAGCGCTCCACACCACCTCCACTCCTCTAACATCAAAATGGTTTGCCACATGCCTGCATTGAGAATAGTGCTGTAAACCATGGAAAAACATATCTCCGAGCACCAACACCCTGACTGTCTCCACCTCTGCCATCTTCACTACACACACTCTCTTTCTACACAAATCAACAACATCAACATCTGATTGGCTGATCAGTCCCCTTTCCATGCTGGATTTGCTGTAAAACGGTGTCCGCGCGGCACGTAACTCTTAGCCAGCCCTTCTACCCTTTCCACATCACTCGCGTATCCATTCCCTCATTGTACACAGCTAAGCAGTCACACAAACATCCACCAATCCCATCCAAGACCTCTACATCTACCTCCATCATCAGAGTTCCGCACTTCAAATATACTGTTGATCACTCTGAATACAAGTCTCATATCATTGGAAAGCACCTACTACAAAAACTACTGTGCAAATCTTGAAGATTTCTACTTATAGCTCCATGCATATCCACATGCATGATTACAAAGTACAGTATGCATATTTTATTCAGAGTACATGTACAACTCTTATGATTCCATATAAACAAAGTACTGCCACTAAATCTGCATAGCCAATACATACATGCCAACGCTCCCGATTTACGCACGAAACTCGATTTTTCCATAAAAATGTCACCATTTTTTACTGTCTTCTGCCTAAATTAATGCTAATCCCAATGTGATCGTATGAGAAAAATAAACGTTCCTGATTGCTGTGGTGAAATCTCCCTCTCAGGTGCTCCTGATTGTTCGCATGTCTAGTTATAATATGAAATGATTCAAATTTTTCCCATCTACTATAATGAACTATCACTTCGAAACCTCTTTGCTATCTAAAACACAGCTGCAAAAAAACAAGGGAACTTCATGAACTTAAAATTCTACTAATTTGCAAAGCAGGTTAAACTAACATACTGAAAATAACATATAAAGGCTGCACATAGTCAAACTAAATGCATCCATACACTATGTTCAGATATCAAACGAGAATACTACCAAGAAAACTAAAAATCAATGTGTACCTTAATATCAGTGCTATAAACACACAAAATTACTAACTTCTTCCTTTTACAATTGCAGTGAAGACCACTCTCCTGAAAATCAACAGCATCTAAACTACAAACAACATATCAAAAGAAACCTGCTCATTCCACAAAAGAAAGTAAGTACAATAATACCTTTTTTATGCTTACTGTTCCTCAAAGAGACTGTTTGGTTCATTCATGTAATTTGCACACCAAAAAACATTGATTTCTGAACCATTCTGCCCACAAATCCCCATTTATTAAACAGAGATTAACAGGCAGAATGGCACACAAATCCCTGTTTTTTTTGGAACAGAAATAACATACTCAAGCCTTAGAATGTTAGTACTACAAAACAAAGAACTGTTTTAATTTTATACCATTACATTTACTGTTAATGCTTCTCCTCACCACTAGCTCACTTTCTATTCTCATCTGAACCACAGTGTAGTAACATACAAACATAAAAATAGCCTTCCCAACTCATTGTAACTGCCCAATGCAAATTCACACACCACCACAAACATCTTCCCCATCAAACTCATACACGATGCACACAGCACACATACATTGTAAAACAGACCAACCCATACCTTCTTTTTTTTCAACAGACCCCAAAGAATGCCTACCAAAAAGCAAGTCTGTAGAAAGCAACGCAGAAATAGAGCAAATGAAAATAAAAGTGTCCAAAATAAGCATCCATCTCTACCAGAGTTTGTACAGACGTTCAAACAAAACAGCTAATGCAGTCATTTAGCGAAATAAAAGAAACTTCAACTACAGAAACTTTGCCTCCTCTATCAAAATGTAAAACAAAACAGAAAATGCTTAACAAGAATTTGCCTTCCGCTACTGCTAACACTTCTCCTATAAATCCTCATAGACTAGCAAGTAACCATATTACAAAAAGTATTTTAGCAAAAATGTTCCACCACAGAGTCCTTCAGAATCTAATAAGAACAGGAGCGAAATCATCCACAACCCTTAAGATCTGCCATAGAAAATTAATCCTAGAAGCTCTCATAGACAGTGTAATCCTTCTCAAAAGGAAGTTATTTATTTTAGTTTTAAACAGGATGAAACCACTAACAAAACTAAGTACTAAACTACAAAGAAACTTCTCAATAAATGGAATGTCAACAAAAATAACTTCTTAAATATCTGTGGAGGTGAATGGAGTCACACCTCGACCACAGAACCATATTTTAATGAAGAAGCATACAAACAAAACCCGAAACACAATTGCCATCTATAGCAGTGGACGAGGATATGAAAACATGAATAATACCATCATGGAACAAGAAACACTGCTTACAAAAATATCCCCAGAAAACCTCTCCATTCGACTGAACCAGAACGTCCAGTATAAAAATGGCCATGCACGTCAATGTGTAACATTCCCAACAAATCTTTCAAATCTTTACGCCACTTCCTCAATCAGTATGTGAAAGGTAAAGACAAAATCAAAATGAAAGTGTTGCAAAATATGGATACCTGTCCAGTGTGCAAATACACAGGACTACAAGGGCATTCATTAGCCTGCATTTCAGGACCTATTTGCAAAAGCACCTTCCATGATATCAAAATGATATCAACACATCATTCGAATGTAAGAAATCTAGTTTATAAACTGTTCTATGCTAAAAGTCCTGCTTTAGAACTTGCCAATTTAAATAACACTCATCTGCATGGTACACCCAAATACCTACAAGAAGAAATTGACTGTATCCAGAGAAAATATTTTGGAAGTGAAAGCCACTTACAAAATGCAATAGCTTTAGAACAGACTAGCAACAATTCTGCACATGGCAACCTTCTATTAGACACATACAAAAAAGAAATACTAAAATTTAAAAGTACATCCGCTGAAGTACCAAACCATGTGTGTGTGTGTTGCCGCAGAACCTTTTACAAAAGTAACACAAAAACTATAGATGTATCATACAAAATAGAAGACAATGAAGATTCCAAATGGTTTGAATTAGCTCTCTACCTTTTAGCAGAAAACAAATACGAAATAAGTGAACCCTTAATATTTTGCAGTTACTGCACTACAAAACTTGACAACAACCAAACTCCTTCACATGCTATCACACATAACTTGGAATTATTCCCACTACCAAAACCCCTGCAGAAACTCATTTTGTATGAGAGCATCATAATTCAAACAGTACACCCATTTCAAGCAATAATACGCCTTCAACTAAAAACAGCAAAATTACCTCCCTCTGAATTGGTGAAAGGAATTTGTGGCAAAGTAGTTTATTTACCCTTAGATCTGACAGAAAATGTGCACAATCTAGGAGTGCAACGTCCAATAGAGCAATCTTTAATTGTCTTAGTAAATGGTGTACCAACAAAAGACAAAAATAATTGTCAACAACTCGTGGACTTACAAAAATGTAGACAAGCCTTGCAATATCTGAGAGACAATAACGAATACTACAAAGAAATAAATATTGAAGAAAGCTTAAGGGAAACAACTGAAATAATTCAAGAGTCATCAGAATCTGGTCAATTTGATCTTCTGGATCCTCCTGCAGTATCCAATCTTTTGGACCATTATACAATTCATCCAATGACCTCTAATGACAGCATAGATGATGCACTAGAAACTTACCAAATGCGACAAACCAAAGGTTCACCAATGAGCATATGGGAAAAAAGTATAGAAGCACATGATTTTCCTCTACTATTTCCTACTGGCAAAGGAGTAAGGTATGATGATAGACCCACTCAGATAACAGCATCAGAATACCGCTCGTTACGAATGTATTCTAAAGATCCCAGATTTAGACAAAATGTGGAATACATATTCCACCTACTCTTTGAAAGTGAACTAGCAACCCTATGTTGCGGAGTTGCACACATATTGAAATCGGGAACCCACTTTCAAAATATGTCAGCTATGCAATTAATACAAAAAGTGCAAGAAAAAGACGAGGTTTTACAATCAAGCATAACAAATCTGTTTGCAAACATGCGTGGTACGAAAGAATACTGGTTCTGACGTCACGGAGATGTACGTTGTATGATCAGAAACCGTGGACCACCCACTTGGCTTGTTACAATAAGTTGTGCAGAATATGCATGGGAAGATTTACATGATTTCCTACGCATATCAAACAAAAACAAAACCAACATTGATATACTAACACCTGGAGAACTTTGCTCTCTAGATCCTGTTCATGTTTCAAGATATTTCCACCATCGTTTCATTGCTATGCTACACTTTATTTGTAATAAAACTGTTCCTCCCCTCGGAGAAGTGCAACACTTCTTTTGGAGAAAAGAATACCAAGCCAGAGGACCATACATATCCACATGCTTTTATGGATTAAAGGAACACATAAATTTGGTCAGGACAGTGATGCCACTGTTTTGCAGTTCATCCAAAAATATGTCACTTGTGAAATCCCTTCACAAACGAGACATAGTGACCTTCATGGACAAATTGTTCAATTTCAAAGACACAAATGTGGCAAATATTGTCTTCGCAAATACAAAAACAAAGGGAAATACTACACCAAATGCTGCTTTGGTTTCCCTAGACCAGTTACAGAAACAGGTGAAGTGAACAACTTCATGTCTTCAGTTAGACATAGTGTTAAAGGTAAATCACCTAAGAACACGTATTACATAAAAACATATCAATGATTACAATGCAATCATTGCCCTCTTATGGAATGCAAACATAGATGTGCAGTACATTGCAGACAATTCCACTGCAGTTGCACGATATCTTACAGCCTACTTAACATAAGCAGAAAAAACAGAGCTTCAAGAACTCTGGAATGACCTATCATCAGACAAAACACTATCTCAGAAATTGTACAGCCTAGGCATAAAAATACTCTCTCATAGAGAATGTGGGGCTTATGAAGCTGCAGATCGTTTAACCGGTACTGCTTTGTATGGAAAATCTGAACATATAGTATGGCTAAGTCTTGGTCCAGCTAAATCTAGAAAAAAAGTTCTCAAATCATATGAGGACATAGAAACAATAGCCAAAAATGATCCCAACAGCCAAGACATTTTGAAAAACAATTTACTAGACACACACGTACCATTTGGAAACCATGTGTCTATACCACATAGCCCAAAACTTTGCATACAAAAATAATATAAAACCTGATGAAAACAAAGGTAAATATAGAGTGACAGATTGTCAAGGCAGCTTAGTAAAATTTACCAAACAAAGTTTAATTAATCATGTCAAATTGTCATTAAAAACTCCTCAACAGAAAGAACTATATTACATGTCCCTGCTACAACTTTTTAAACCATGGAGAAAAGAAAAAGAGATACTAGATAACTATAACTGCTATGAAGACACTTTCAAAGCAAATGAAAGCACTATCACCGATGTCAACTTTACGCAGTACAAAACAATGTTGCACAATGAACAACATCACGAAGAAGAACTCCAGGCCCAACTAGATAAGGACACTTCTGACAGTAGTCAACCTTCTGTAACAGGAAGCCAAGAACCACTGGGACAGCCACTAATAGCAAATGAGGCAGAATTAGCTATGACAGAAGTAGAAAACACCATGTATCACTATGAAGAAGATACAGAAAACTTAACTGTACTATATTCAAAACTCAACAAAGACCATCGCACCATTTTTGAAGAAGTAACAAAAGAAATTGCGCATGGTGTACAACACGAAAATAAAGATTGTACCTGCCAAAATTACAAATCTATACTGCTGTACGTCCATGGTGAAGCTGGTTCAGGCAAAACATTCTTAATCAAAAACATCAGCAAGTTCCTTCAACAATTGACAAACAACACACTGTCAGCTGTTGTAACTGCCCCCACAGGTTTAGCTGCCTACAACATAGGCGGTGTCACTTTACACTGATTACAACTCCTTCCAGTAGAACAACAAAACAAATTAGAATATTACAAACGTTATACAGAAGCTGCAATGGAACTATGCAGAGTATTAAAACAAATGAAAATGCTACTAATAGATGAAGTGAGCATGGTCTCCAACCTAATGTTGGCTTTGATTCACCTCAGATTGCAAGAAGTACCTAAAACAAACTACGAAGAACTCTTTGGATGAAAACACATTATTGTTTTCGGAGATCTTCTGCAATTGACACCAGTGAAAGGTGAACCTATTTTTAAAACCTTAGGACACAAACTCTGCCGTAAATCTGTTGACAGGAAATGTCAACCTTTGGCAACATTTCCAATACAGAGAATTAACAGAAAACATGCGCCAATCTGCAGACCTCACGCCAACATTTTAAAAAGTATTAGAGTTGGTGTACTATCTCAAAAAGCACAAGCAATATTGAAAACCCGGCACAAAAATTAGCGCACAAAAATTTCAATTGTATGGCCGTAATGCCAACTCTTGCAAGCTGTTCCAAATTCAATGAAACAATGTTAAAAAAAGAAATGCAACCAATAATTGAAATTTGCTCCACAGACAAACTGGACGTACATGGTATGACACTAGCCATGTGTCAACAAGCCACAACAAGACTAAATACCTTAGAAAATTAACCTTAAATTGTAGAGTAATGCTTAAATAACCTTGATGTGGAGCAAGGACTAGTTAATGGAGCACGGGGTACAGTTGTTGGCTTTCAAACATACCCACGTGACAAAAACATTCAGTTTGTCAATATTCTCTTTGACAAACTTTCGGAAGTAAAAAGGATGGGCGCTCACAGCTCAATTCCTTCTCTTCAAAGACATGTATGTACGTAGAGAACACTTTTCTCTAACTCTTGCATATGCAGTCACCATTCATAAATCCCAAGGTCTTACCCTAGACAAAGCATTGATAGATATTGGGAACCCAGTCTTTAAAGAAGGCTTGAGCTACGTAGCACTATCAAGCTTACGTACACTTGACGGTCTATTTCTAATCAACTTTGATGCAAGTAAAGTAAACGCTGATATTCCTTGCATTGTAGAATACAATAGACTACGTTCACTGTACACCCCCATCTGAAATCATATCCTGTTCCACAAAAAGGAAAACGATGTAAAAGAAAACTAATTCAGTCAGAAATGCAACAGGATCTGAATGCAAATCATTCAAAGAGAGTAAAAGAAGATAAGGCTGCATCAATTACCACAACCAAAGAAGAACCTATTAGTGAAAGTAACTTAGGTACTTCTTCATAGAAACAACACAAACTCTGAAAAAATGACTCGGACACAGAACTATCTGGTCCATTCAAATTTTCAAATGTAACTGGTGTAAGTTGCTATGCAAATGTAGCAATGAATATTCTATTTCAATTGCCACCAATTGTTAGCAACATTTACTTACACAGTACAGACCAATTGTGTTTGCAAATGTTAGTCCTTCATAGAAACGCAATAAACAATCCTGACAACACGTATAGTGTTCACGGAATAAGACAAGAATTGGACTACTGTGCTGGAATGGTGAGGTTCACTATAAACTCACAAGAAGATCCACAAGAATTTCAAATGTACTTACTACAAGTACTAGAAAACAAAAACATACCTATAAATGAAATATTCCAGATTTCATACATGTGGAAACATACATGCACTCTCTGCAACAATGTGACACAGGAACAAATCCCTAATGAGTGCTTTGTGTATGTATCAATACCTAATTGTGAACCCATTGCATTTCAGCAACTTGTACAAAATGCAAACCATTGCAGATTATGTACTATCTGCAATTCAGATAATTGCTCCACCTTACTAATACAAACACATAGTAACTACTTAATACTAGTGCTTCTATGTTACAATGCAGATGGTACCAAAAACAACTGCAAGCTGACTGGATTCACACACGGTCAAGTGTCACTTGATAAGAAAACCTTCACAACATTAGGTATAATCTACCACGCAGGAGCCACAACCAATGCAGGTCACTAAACTGTATATATTAAAAAAGAAATGTGGATGGTTTGAATGTAATGATAGTAGCATTACTCTAAAGCAGAGATTACCAGCAAATCTTACAAACGCTTATTTAATCTTCTTAAAGCCTAAATTTAATATCTAATCTGTACTTCAATATTAACAAAAATGAAATTAAGAGACTATAAACAGAATACAACAACAGGTATCTAACTGGTCCAATATTGTATAACAACCACACAGATAAATGAATAGCACTAAATTGTAACAAAAGATATACAGTTAGAATACGCCAACAGGTATCTAACTGCTTCAAAAATCTGCAACAAGCCAAAAGATACAACATTAACCAGAACCAACAAGTGAACACTCAAAGGAAACAAACAAATAGTTTGTACCATAACAAAAAACGTTTTTTTTTAATCCGCAAGTATTTCTTTTCCCACAGACCCAATGATTTGAAAAACAAACACAGAAACTAAGCAAAATGCACAGTACACTGGTTTGTAAACTAAATATGAGGGTCGCAAAAAAGCTAAAATGTCGATTATGCAATGTAATAAGTCTTTATAAAATACATACACTAACATGCTCTTTTCTTTTATCACAGAAATTGAAAAAGAATATTTCCTCCATGTACTAAAGTCAGGTGAACAATATATCAAATGAGGATTCCAAGATGGCCGCCGGCAGAGGAGGTCACATCTAGATCGCGCTCCCGCCGGGCCTACAACAAAGAAGCATATCAGAAGCGCAGTTCCGAGCTTTTAAGGACCGGAATCTCAGCAGCAACCCCCGAAGGTGTGGAGATCCGGTAGCGAGGGGAGATCGACCCAGCAACATCCCCGGGGGAGACAGCCTCCAGAGAGTGCCGCCGCCCCTCCCCCTCCTAGGAAGGCTGCACGGCCCAACAAGGGAGACGACCAGGAGAGCGGCCGCAAGATCGAGTGCCCAGAGATCAGGGGGGAGCTCCGTCCCCCGCCGCCACAGGGGACTAAGTAAAAGCCGCCCTGGCGCGCAGGGGAACACGCGTCCTGCTGGAGGTGCCACGTGGGACATGGAGCGGCTGCGGGAAGAGTGAGCCCCCCCACAGACAGGCCGGCAACGCAGGCAGGAAGGGAGCTCCATCCCCCGCCACAAGAAAAAGACGCCTCGGTGAGCAGGGAACACACGTGCCACCGGCGGTGCCGCTATTGAAACAGAGCGGCGGCGGGAGCTCCGGAGCACCTGCCGAGCGGGCAGAGCGAGCCCCCCCCCACAGACAGGCCGGCAACGCAAGCAGGAAGAAGCAGCGAGAACGGCAGCAACAAGGCGAGCCGGGCCTCGGCGGGCCTGGGAAATGTGGGAGAAGAGGAGGAGGCATCACCACTCCTCCGCCGAACGGGCGTGGAGGGCACAAGTGGAAGAGGATACCAGAGCCAGAGATGAGAGTGATCGCAGCAGCACCCCCCCTCCGTTTCCCTGGTACTGGTGGCCCGGGACAGCAGAACATATATAAGAAGGCGTGGGCCACGGATTAGCGGAGCGCTGCCTCCCCCCACCTACACACCACAATATAAAGGAAACACCTTCATAACTTCGGACAATCTCCACTGGGGAGGTCACAAGAGGGGGGGACCCCAGACCCTCATAAGTAAAGAATATGTCACGGGCGAAGGGGAAGGGGGGCACCTCACAGCCCACCCCGCAATCCCACAAACAGGACACAAGTCTACTCCAGATGTGGTCCTCGGATACAGGGGAAAACTCAAAAGATAGGGCAGGCGAAGCGCCCACTACGGACACAAACGCCCCAAACCAAAATGCTCAACCGCCCTCAAAGGGCGATATGCGATCCTGGTTTGCAGAGCTACATGACAGGTTCATGTCCACAGTCCAGGACCAATTTGCCACAATGAGAAATGAGATGAAGCAGGTGGTGCAGGAGTTGAAAACAGATGTGGCCAAATTGGAGGAAAGGACAGACACCGTGGAGATGTTGGGTGTTCTGACCCACGTTTGGACTATTATGCTACAACATTTGGTGCTGTGGGTTTAGGAAATCCAAGATGGCCGAAAAAGCCCACATGTGCGCCAGAATCTATGAAAACCGCGCAGTTTGTGCGCACACCAAAATGGTCGCCTGACTTGCCACCCCCCGGTGCGGGTGTGCTGGGTCAGAAGAGCCATGAGTGAAATGGGGTGCCAAAGAGAAAAACAGCAGTGCCTGTTCACTAGAAAGCACTTTAAAAATCACCCTTTTTTTCTCTGAAGGCAAGCTCAGAATGCCCATTTCAAACATTGCAGAATATCCAACAATCTCACTGAACACCAACAGACATTTGACAGAATAAAGTCTTGTGGGCATACAAAATCTGGAAAGAGGATGAGCCTAAAATAATGTTCATAGCAAAACTGGCTGAGCTGTGGATTTCAGCAGTTTAAGTAAATTTGGACTGAAAGACACTAAAAATCTAAATGTTTAAAAGAAATGAGTGACCTACTTTTGAGTGTCACATAGGTTGCAATTGTTTAAATGTCATAGTTTTAAACTTAGAATCAGCATTCTAGCTGCATGTGTAAAAATTGGAAGTTTGATTTGGACAGGAAAACTGGCAGCCAAAGAGACATTTAGCTGAGGCCTGTCTTAAAAAATGAGGGAATTTTGCCCACCAGCTACCCCCGACAGGAGTTGAGACTTGCACAACAGCTGTGTTCCCAGGCCTAGCTGCCTTTTGCTGTTCCCACCAAAAGGGATATGACACTTCTCTGATTGAATTACCTGGGCTCTGCAGGAAATTGAACAAAGCCCTGTCCTGACTCAGGCAAATGTTTTATTGGGGGGGTCGTAAAAGTGGCTTCCTCCTGGAAGTAAAGGGGAGGAGCACTGCCTGTGAGAGCAAGCTGGCTTGGCAGAACTGGAAAAACCAGAAATTCAACCTTGTGCTGGGGGGAAACCACTCCCCTTTGGGGCCAGAACATAAATCTAAAAAGATGGATCATTCATAGAGCGGACTTGTGAAAATTTTATAAGTGATATCATTATTCTTGTGATTTTTCTGTGCACATTTGAAGACGTGTTAGGAGCCGGTGGTATGTTCAGGGGGGGTTTTAGCGGAAAAGAGGATATTACTCTAAATGTATGTATGTTAAAAATCTGACACTCCACCACCTAATGCCCACATGCTTTGCGAACATTTGTGTAAATGCGGGGACAAATCCAATATTGGTAACCCGAACAAAAAGTGAAATATGTTGCCATTTTTGAACCCAAGCTCCTAGAAACGACAGAATTGGAACAGGGGCTACCATCAGTAAATGCATGATGTGTGTATGCAATGCCAAACAACTGTCTATCGGGGAAGTATGTATTTGGATCAGATATAGATTGTGTGTAAAGTTGACAGGGGTGGGTTCTCTGTATCATAAACAGACCTCATCATGAAGACACTTCATTTCATTCCCCCAATCAAGAGGAAGAGGAGGAAGTGGCTAATGACAAGTGGAGAGGGGCAGGGCCTAGAAAGCTAGCCTCTCCACCCACTTTCAAAAGACATAAAAAGAGCCACTGGAAGCTAGAGAGGACATTCAATTCCATTTGCTGCGGAGCATGCTGATCGACGATTTCACATCCAGAGATCCAGACTTCAAATCCATCAATCTCCAGAACCAGTAGCAGTACCTAGGAAGCAGAGCAGTATCCAGAATCCAGAGAGGCTAGACCAGCAGAGCAGAGCTGACCCAGACCGCTGTTAGCAGAACCAGAGAGCTGACCCAGATCACTGTGAAGTGCCGAGACCAGAACCGGAGTCCAGTCCAAAACCTGACCAGATCCGTGGCGAGGCCTAATTCAAAAATATATTGTGAGTACCTAGCAGAACCGTGCAGAACCATCTCTTAGTTAAAATAATATAATTCAAACTATTTTAATCTAACCAGAACTGCCTCCTAGAAGTTGTCACTTGTCATTTTGCAAAGCTGTCACCTGTCATTTTCTAGCTGCAAGCTGTAACCTGTCGCTTTGAACTTTTAAAATTTCAAATCCGAAAAACTACCTTTATTAAATCGTTCATAACTCTGGAACCGTTTGGGCTAGGAACTTGGTTTAACTTTCCTCTGAAAGCTTAGAATCTTACCATTCCACCAAGCCTGGAACCGACTTCCTACTCCTTATACTTACTCCGTATAAGGAATTTTACCGCGATTTGCGATTTGGTTAAAAATCCAGCCACGTGTGAAAACAGCAGCTTCCTTGCTTTCCTTTGCCAAAAATTCGTTTAACCTGCTAGTTACTCCTAGATCCTTGCTAAAGTGAGCCTGAACTCATCCCAGGTATATTTCACTCACCCTGAACCTCCTGAAGGGAATTAAAAGTATTTTCAGCATATTTCTCACTGCGTTGTCACCATATTCAAAGCACTTGGGTCTGTGTTTCAAAACTCCTATCTGTTGTATAAGCTGCTGGGGGGGAATTGAACTGAATTCTATTTGATTGCATTCCTAAGAACTGAGTCCCATTCTATTCATCTCCTTACATTGCATTAAGGGGGGGGGGGTGAATTGTCCAAGAAAGTGATTACATTGTCTTTTGCTGAAATCCTATCCAGTTATTTTCTGTACTGCATTTCATTCCACATTGCATCCATTTGAAACCATAAAAGTATTGTTGCTATCGTATCCATTCTATAATCACTCATCATTGATTATAAAGAAGTGTGCTAGTGCCAGACTATCCATTATTGATTACTGCTCAGATTAAGTGTGATATTCAATTATTAATTTATTATAAAGTGTGATATATATATATTGTTTAAATTATCAAATACACCTTTTAAACTTGCAAAACAGAACTACTTCTTGGCTCAGTGGGGTCAGGGGGATTCCAAGAGAGGGGTGTTATATAGGGGTAGTCATCCAGAACTCATGAACTGGACATAAAGATATATCAATAAGGGTTTCCATTCAGTATCCCAGACTAGGCATTGACTTAGCTGTAGTGCTGGATTGAATCCTCTTACAGAGAGAATAGTACAAAACATAGAAGAGGATGCGAAACAAAGCAGTGAAACACAAGAACATCTGGTTAGACTCACCCATAACCTAGAAATTCAGTGTGAGGATCTGGAGAACCGTTCTCGCAGATCCAACATCCGCATCAAGTTTGTGCTGGAAACGGTGTCGGATAAAGATCTCAAGGTTTCGATGCAAGAGGTATTCAGAGACATAATTGAGGCTCAAGATTCAGCAGACAAAGGGATTGACAGAATCCACAGGGTGGGGCCGAAAAGATCCGGTGCCCCAGGGGAGAGGCCAAGGGACGTTCTAGCGGCAATCACATCCTACCCACAAAAGGAACAGATACTTAGGAAAGCGCGGCTGCTAGATCACATAAGGATGAATGGAGTCGAAATCCAACTGTATCTGGACTTGGCATCGGCAACACTCCTAAAAAGAAGGGAAATGGGCCCGCTAGTGAGAGAATTGGTGAAGAAAGAAATAAGATACAAATGGACATTCCCCTTTGGCTTACTATTCGAGTGGGAGGGTAAGCAGAGGAGAGTGACCACCTGTGAAGAAGGCCTCCAAATAATGGACGTGCATATAGAAGAAACGGATACGAGACCTGACAGGATGAAATGGGATCAGCACAAAAGGCCAAGAGGATGGGAAGAGGTGCGACAAAAGAAGAAATCAACTGGAAGGGGAAAACGGCGTAATCCTTCGGGGGTCCATTAATGTGATGTAGCAAGATTGGAGGGCTCATCCCCAATGGGTCAATAACGAGGAAGAAGAATTAGTTAACCTCGGAACACCATGTATTCAGTGGCCCGGCGGGGATCCAGGAACAACACCGCAGAGGTCAGAGGATGGCGCAGGGTTTAGGACTCCCTGCACAGTTAATCCAGAGTCATGAGAGGGCAGGGAGCGAGGGGCGGAACGCCCAAGCATCCATAGGGGCCCTGGCCCTCCTCAGGATAGAAGTTAAATATTGGTTCATAGTTGGGGGGGAGTTGGGCAGTTGGGGGGAGGGAATGGGTGGGGGAATCTCCGGAAGAGGGAAGAGGTCGCAACGGGTGGGAACGAGAACAGAAACAGAAGATCAGATGGGATGGGGATGATCAGAATCTATTCACAAAACGTAAGGGGGCTGAACTCACCGGTGAAAAGGAGGAAAATGGAGGCCTTGGTGAGAAGGGAAAAGGCGGACATTCTCCTCCTCCAAGAGACACATATTAAGTCTGCGGACAGAAAGAAAGTACATCTCAGAGGCTATACGATCTGGGCACAGGCGAATGAAGGAGAAAAAAGAGCAGGCGTGCTGATTTCAGCAAAAGTGGGTCTGGTGGACAAGGAGGGGAGGTTTGCTTTCGTTAATGTATCGATAGATGGTCGTAGGCTCACCCTAGTGGCAATCTACTCCCCGAACACGGGGCAAGATGGATTCCTTAGAGACACCCTGGGGAAACTTGAGGAATTTGCAAAAGGAGAGATAATACTGGGCGGAGATCTGAACCTGGCTTGGCAACCCAATCTGGACAGGAGTGCGGGGGGAACGCAGGGGTATGGGTCCCCATCCAAACAACTTAAACAACGGATGGAACAAATGGCGCTACGGGACGCCTGGAGAGAATTGAAGGGACAGGATAGTGGATTCACATACTACTCGCGCGTGCACAACACGATGTCGAGGATTTACTATTTTTGGGTGTCAGTGGGATTGGTAGGTAAGATCCTGGGGGGTGAAAAGGGATCGATAGCTCTATCAGATCATGCCCCGCTATGGCTAGACATTCAGACCTCCGGTAGGGTGAGAGGCCTCTGGAGATGGAGAATGCCGCCCGACATTTTAACAGACTAAGTTCTGGGGGAGGAACTAAGGAACAAAATTAAGGAATTCTTTGAGTTTAATGACAACAGAGAGGTCCCACTGGGATCTGTGTGGGAGGCCTTTAAGGCAGTAACCAGGGGACATATAAAAGCACTAAAGGCCACCAAAGACAAGCAACATCAGGAATGGGAAAGAATGCTTGAGAAGAAGCTGGCAGAAATCCAAGGGGAGCTCATAACACATCCCACAAGGAGTCTCAATAAAGCAATGAAACATGTACAGGGACAATTAGAGATGCTACGCAACAAAAAAGCTGATAAATCACTCCTCTACTTAAAACAACAGTACTACATCAGGGCTAACAAGGCAGACAAACTGCTAGCGAGACAACTCAGGGAAAAGCAGAAAACAATGACGATACTGAACATAAAAGACGCACAAGGAATGCCACATACAAACACAAAGGATATAGGGGATGTGTTCAAAGCTTACTATCAAGAGTTGTATGTAACAGAGCACCCTGACGAGGTGCTTCAAGACAGGTTCCTACAATCCATCCCCATACCGACTATAGCCGAAGAAGACAAGCAGGCCCTAAGATCACAGAAGAGGAGGGGGGAGGTCAGTAAAGCGATAAAGAGCCTCCCAACATCAAAGGCACCTGGCCCGGACGGCTTCACGGCACAGTTTTACAAAAAATATGCTGATACATTAGTCCCTGTCCTGACAAGGCTTCTTAATACATTCAAAGACAGGGGCAACGTAACTCCTTCCATGAATGAAGCAAAAGTCCTCGTGTTCCACAAAACGGCTAAAGACCCGACTCTCCCGGGCTCATATCGCCTGATAGCCCTAATAAATCTGGACGCAGAAATTTACACAAAGGTGCTGGCGGCCAGACTATCTTCCCTCCTCACAACCCTAATAAACGCAGATCAATTAGGCTTCATCCCCGGTAGGCAAACTCATGACAACTTAACAAGAGTAACCCATCTGATAGAAAAAATAGGCATTACCCAAACACCGGCAATACTACTCTCCCTGGACGCCGAAAAGGCTTTTGACTGCGTAGAGTGGTCTATCCTCTTCAAAACACTGAAGCATATGGGGTTCGGGGATCAGTTTATAAATATGATAAGAGCTAATTACAACTCCCCAGAGGTAAGAATAGCCATAAATGGAGAAGTCACTGATAGGGTGCGGATCTCAAGGGGTACGAAGCTGGGCTGCCCCCTCTCACCCTT
The DNA here is from genome assembly GCF_040938575.1 of Ambystoma mexicanum. NCBI lineage: Eukaryota > Metazoa > Chordata > Amphibia > Caudata > Ambystomatidae > Ambystoma > Ambystoma mexicanum. Next base: position 851,627,236 of record NC_090931.1, on the reverse strand, counting down.
GCTATACGCCATATTCCTGGAACCCCTTCTAATCAACATAAGGGAACTCGAGGGGGTAAGGGGAATAGAGATGGCGGGCAGGCAACATAAAGTCATAGCATATGCGGACGACATGCTGCTTGCCCTAGAGGACCCCGGGAACTCATTACCAAGAACCATAGAAATACTCAAGGAATTTGGGGGGATCTCAGGCCTGAAGATTAATAGGAAAAAAATCAGAGATTATGCTCCTAGCTGGGAACAAGGAATCACTTGAAGCAGTGGCGGGCCAGCTCAGTCTAAAAACAGCAGAGGAGGGCATCAAATATCTTGGGGTGACACTCACGCACAGGGTTGACAAGATTTATAAGAGTAACTACACCCCCCTATTGGCTAGAGTCAAGAAGGACCTAGAAAGATGGTGCCCACTTAAGATCTCTTGGTGGGGAAGAATCCAATCTGTCAAAATGAACATATTCCCCAGGGTACTGTACTATTTCCACGCTCTCCCAGTCACAGTCCCTGACCCCTTTTTCAAAGCTCTCTCCAAAACCATATCTCAATTTGTGTGGAACAAGAAACCCCCGAAGGTTGCCAGAGCCGTTGTTACGGCACCGATAAAGGCCGGTGGAATGTCCCTTCCCCATTTTAAGAAATACTATCAAGCTGCCCAACTACGGGTTCTGAAGAAATGGCTGTGGGAGAACCAACAGACAATCTGGGTAACGCAAGATAGGGCGGTCGCCAGGATCCCCCTAGAGGACCTACTGTGGAAGAATAAACAATACAGACACCTGAACATTCGAGTAAGCGAAGTCATGAGAACTACACTAAACGCCTGGGATGCCCAAACCAGAAAGGGAATCATGACCACCCCACTGGCTCCCTTCACACCTATTTGCAGGAACCCACAGTTCCCACCAGGACAAGAGCCCAGCAGCTTTGAGAAGAGGGAAGGAGCAGAATGTTGGAAAATCGGGGAACTGGTCCAGGACAAAGAAATACGATCTTTTGTGGCCTGTAAAGAAATGTGGAAGCTAGCAGAAGCAGACAGATACAAATACAAACAGTTAAAGCACTTGCTGTGTACACCAGAGGTTTTCCAGGCGGCCACAAGGGACCTCACACCCTTTGAGACGTATTTAATAACCAACCCAGGAGACAAAAAGCTGGTGTCAACGCTGTACAGCTTCATCTGCACACCACAAGAGGAAATCAAATGGACATACATGAGAAGATGGGAAACCACACTAGGGGAGGAAATTACCAGGCAGCAATGGGTGGAACTGTGGACAGGCATCCCCAAACTGACCAGGGCTGTCCAAACCTGAGAAATGTGGCTCAGAATAATTATCCAATGGCACTATACCCCGGAGAGACTTGGGACAATGTACCCGGAAGCGTTGAACCATTGTTGGAGGGGGTGCCAGGTCGTAGGAACCTGGAGACACATCTGGTGGGAGTGTCAGGGAGTGAAGAGCTTCTGGAAGGAAGCCAAAAGGGGGAGAGGGTGTGGTTGTGCAGATTCAAAGACCCCTATACCAAGAAACTTCGCAAAGCACAATGGAGGAGCTTTATGGGCCTGGTCATTGCGGCATGGGCAACAATAGCCCAAAGCTGGAAGAAACGAGACCCACCACTGGCTTACACCTGGCTGCGAAAGGTGTGGTCCCAAATGACCATGGAAAAAATCACGAACCATCTCCAGGCCCGGAACGACTCCTTCACGAGGGAATGGGGTTCAGTGTTTTATTACCTGAAATCAGACTATATGGAACAATGGTGTCCACACAACATTAAAATATCGGACATTTATAGCATGTAAGAGTTCCCGAATAAGAATACACAGAGGACCAGACTCTTCCGGGGGGCAGGGAGGGAGGCGGGAGGATAGTTGGGGAGAACACTTGTGATGATGTTTATTGTTTGTTGAAAAATAATAAAAACATGTTTAAAAAAATATTTTAAAAAATATATATATATCGAATGAAACAGTAAGTATAATTTCAAACATTTCATACAGATTCAAATCTATACATGTGATCTATGGCTGTAATATGGTGCAGTGGTTGTGGCCAGGGCCTAGAGTCTTGGGTGTATAGCCTACCGCCTACGGCCTGCGCCCATGCACCCAAGACTCTAGGTCCTAGCCACAACCACCACAGCATATCAAACCCATGGTGGCTTATAACTTCACTGCTTATACCTTTGGTCTTGGGTGCATGGCCTGAGTCCATGATGGCTTATAAGTCATTACCACACCCATATAATTAAACATTTTAACTTCAGCATATATTCAAATTGCACCCAGGACTCTAGGTCCTGCCCACACCTACCTGATAGATATTTGATTGTATGGGTGTGATGTATGGGTGTGGTATGCTGCAGTGGTTGTGGCCAGGGCCTAGAGTCTTGGGTGTATGGCCTACGGCCTACAGCCTTCGGCAATGCACCCAAGACTCTAGGTCCTGGCCACAACCACTGCAGTATATGAAACCCATAGTGGCTTATAACTTCAGTGCTTATAACTTTGTTCTTGAGTGCATGGCCTTCAGCGGTGGTTGTGGCCAGGGCCTAGATTCTTGGATGTAAGGCCGTAGATATTCAATTCTATGGGTGTGATCTATGGGTGTGATATGCTATGGTGGTTGTGGCCAGGAAATAGAGTCTTGGGTGTATGGCCTACGGCCATGTACCCAAGACTCTAGGCCCTGGCCACAACCACCGCAGCAGATCACACCCATGGCGGCTTATAACTCAGTACCACACCCATAGAATCAAAGGTTTTAACTGAGCAATATACTCAATTTCCACCCAACACTCTAGGCCCTCCCCACAACCACCTGATACATATTCGATTCTATGGGTGTTATATGCTGTGGTGGTTGTGGCCAGGGCCTAGAGTCATGGGTGTGTGGCCTACAGCCTATGGCTAATTTTAACTGCGGCATATACTCAATTTAATGTCCGCTGACACCACGCGTGTCCTTAGAACAGTTTCAACTTGCCTGAGCACAGCACGAACAGAAATACTATCCTTAGGACACCCCTAATTTCCAGTAATTACAAACATCCTGGACAGCGCGGGCATGGCAAATACATCAGTATCACCTGCCGCCTAAACAAATACAGTATTTCACCCATCTCTTACTCCCTAAACCTCCCCAAGCACTCTGACACACCAAAACACTCCCCAAAACTGCATTTTGCGTCTGTTCACCGTCGGCAGATCCAAGATAGCGGGCCATTCCGAACAATCTGACGCACATCACTCCTCACTTCAGCCAATCGGCGGACACGTCGCGTGTCCGCAGTCATGACGCAAGCCCATTAGCCAATCGTTATCTTGTCCGCAGAGCGAACAGGCAAGTGTGACCGCAGAGAGGACATAGATATCACTAATTTTTTGAGACATACTTTTTGGTCATTTTAAATAAAACTACTGGACGGATTGTCACCAAATTTACAAAAGCACGCTTTCGGGACCAAGCTCCTGCTCTTGCCGCAAATTTGGTGAAAATCCGTCCAGTGATTTGGGCTGTAGGCATGCGCAAAGATTTTTCCCCATTCAGTCTATGGGAAAAAGGACGTTTTGGGATCCCCCCTATAACTTTTCCACCCCTGGACGAAACATCACCAAAAGAATTCAGAGTGGCTCATATACTTTTTTGCAAAGTTTGGTGAGGATTCGTCCAGGGGTAGCGAAGTTATAAGCCGTTATAAGCCGCCCAAAAAGTGCTCTTCTTATGGAAACAGCAACTTAACCATAACTACCGTGGCTGTGTAATACATATATATATTAGCTGAAAAAACATTGTTACAAGTAAAACCGAAAAAAACTGAAATTCACCATTTATGGTAAGCTAAGCAACCATAACTCTCACCACCACTGTGCACTGCTTAGACTAACAGTCAGGGCATCAAAGATAACATCACAAATGTCATTGATGACATCACTGATGATCAATGTTCCATCTAAGCTGTGCGCTTGTCCAGCTTACTTCTGGGTGCCGCTCAGAAGATTTTTTGCAGCGCACACAGACAATTCTCACCTATTCAAAAAGATTTAATAAGGCACAAGCCACAGCAATTACCTGGCATATTCTTTCTCTTAAAATAAGCAAATAGTCTTGATATTCTGCTAATGTGCATTACACTACTGTGCACCTAAAATCCCTAACAGCAAAATACAACACAAGAGGTTAAAAAATAATAAGATAAACTGGCTCCATGAACAGAAGAATCTAACCAGGATATGCCTACACACATTAACCAAAAATGTTCCCTCCCCACCCATGACTCCTAAACCTGACTCTATCACAGTTTTACCTTATGACTCTAACTTCTGCCCCAGAGTGCATTAAGAATCTGCAAGACAACCTTGACCCTTCCTCTCTTAGCTGTGTGAAAAATTAGCAGATGTATACCTACATTCACATGTTTTTTGTTTGATGTAACATGAATAACGTTAACGGCCAGAATTTCTGTTACTCATTGTGCCTTACTAAAAGCGTCACCCACACTATATAATCGAACTACCACCTCAAATATCGCATACTGGCTGTATGTAAGCAGGCTACTTGGATGTGTAACTAAATCCCATACTTCCTCCACTTTGTACATATGTTACACAAGTGCTTTGATGCAGCCTCCTTGTAAGTTAACGCATTATAAAACTCAAATATAATTTTGCCCTCTAAAGATTTTGAAAAGACAAATGTGATGCTAGCGTCTCCTACTTAAGCATTAGTAACATTACCCTATAAGTGGAGAGCAACATTGCATTATCATTTACTGAGCCTAGAAAGGATAATGAGTATGGACTATGCCTGGGATTACTCGTCCATAGTATCAGGGCACCGGATATTCAAACAGGAGAATGCTTTTCACACAATCTGCATCGTTTCCAAGTTTTTAGAGTTCCTTTGGACATAGACCTTCAAACATATATTGTAACTCGCTTCTATACAAAAACAGTTTCACTGAGCACCTGTCTAGTCCTACACAATGATATAGGGTGGAAAAGAATTGTGTACATGCAGAGTCATGACATTCTTAAAATGCAAATCATATGTTGAGGCATTTAAATATGCCTTGCTAGAAAAGTATTGTGGGTCTGCAAATATCCCAGGGAGTGTTTACAACTAGTACTGGAGACAAGCACAAGGACCAGGGAAGAGTATGCGTGGAAGCATCACTCCTTGTGGGTGATGAACAAAGCAGCAAATTTCAAAGGCCAAGTCAGATGTTTTGGCAATACACTGAAGGAAATGTGTTGCGTGTTTGCTAAAGGACAGGAAATTGTAGTACCCATCTAGACAACAGCACCTTATTTTTCTTTCTATGCTCAACTGCTGAGGGCTTTTCAATATAATCATGTGTTCTGTGTGTGCAGTCTCTAGCATCTCCCTGCATCTTATTTAACTGATCACAAAGAATTACAGAAGAGGGATCCATAGGTACAGAAAAGGGCACTCAATCAGCTGTATCTCTGATGAATTGATGCAATTAACTTAAAAGGCACATATGTGTGATTTTCTTCAACAGGGCACCATAATAATCCTCAGTAAGGCTCTTGTTTAATTTTATCTAGGCTGTGGTGTGGAAGGGTGAGTAAAACTATACAATTTATTATGTGCCCTGCCATTTCACTTCCTATGTCAGGGGTACAAGCAGGGCTTTAATCAGATTTTGCTCCCTACTTGGAGTCAAATGATTAGCTTTGCCAATAGATATACTTTCTGGTTATTAAAGATATTCTTTACACATACAATTCCTTTTGAGATCGGGCATTCATATTACTAGAGTTCTTTTCTTCCTATGCCACTGCTCTACTGGTCACCAATTCCAAAAAATATCAGTGGAGCTTTGTGGGTTGAAGCAATGATATGTTTATTATTATTTGTTATTGTAAAGCACGTTTTACTTTTTTGGAAATTAAAAATTCATGGTGCATATGTCCCTTAGCTCTAAGGCTGGTGTTATCACTACAAACAGGAGAACATAATGTGGATATTAAGCAGAGGCACAGGAATTTTGGATCATCATATTCTAAGGTGCAGTTATTCTGATGCAATTATCATTAAACAAATTATTAGAAGAATGTTCTCCTGGCCATTGAATTACTTAATTAAAGTGGCACTTGAACTAATTTCAACATGTTTTTGACAGATTGCTTTTAATTGCCATTAATCCATCAGCAAATGTATTCTGTATGAGTTTCTTGACAGCCACATCAGTTATGACAAGAGATATGTGTGTTTTGTAATACAAATGAGTAATTTTCCAGTGGCATAAAACATACAGGGCCTCATTACGTAAATCAGCCAGAATACCACCCAAATGAATTACTGGTACCCCTGTTGGTCCGGATGAATTTCCGCCGGATGACAACTGGTGGTGGCAGTGTAATTCCTCATTCATACTGAGTCTATATTGAGTCCATTGGACTCAAGGTGGCTTTTGTGATGGAATTATCGCCACAGAAATTCCGACGATTTCAGCTTTGAGGCATAGGATTTACCTCCAGGATCTTCTTGGAGGGAAATTCTCCACTCCAGGCCCTAAATTGTAATTTGACATAGTGGTAAAGTTGGCGGTAATGGAGTTACCACCAACCTTACCACTTACTGCCAAACTCAGAATGAGGCTGACATTTTTCTCTATCAGTGTGCAGAAGTACCTTTGCAAAGTACTGTGGAAGATAGCGAAGTCTTGAACTGGTTGATGAGTTTTCTGTATAAGCACATATGACATATTTTTATTTTAGCCTATGTGTTTGTTTTAAAGAATTGCAGTGGCTGGGAAGAGGAAATTCCTTTTCAAACTCTCTTCTGCGACGGTAGCTCACAAAGTGGCTTACCTCATTAGTCAGTTGCGCACACGGAAACTAATGTGCACACAACAGCCAACCGGTTCCGCACATAGAGAAAAATAATTAGAGGGAACATTGCTGATGACATCACATATATGGGCCACTTGTTTTTGTTCACTGACATATCTAGTCCAGTTGTTTTTTCAACTGACAGGGAAAATTTTAATATTTGAAAGGTGATATATATGTAGACGTTAACCTTGTCCTATGTTTTTAAGGTACTTTACTTAGGGTTTGGTCTCACAGCTCATGGTGTGCATATATGGGGCAATAAGCGGGCCTCAAACACACAATTGACATTTTCTGGTGTTGTTGTTTCTTTCTTCCTTACTTTATTTTCCCTGTATGTGCCTCTGATTTGTATGCATTGTGGGTCTTCATATGTATTGTATGTACTAACACAAGTATGCAGTAAGTCTTGATTTATTAGCTATTGGTTCCATGGTGCATGTTGCAGCCATTTCTTATGTGTATGTATGATTGATAAGGTTCCTATATTAACAACAACACTCCAATGTAATGTTTTGTTTAGATGACTGCATTCTTTAATACATTAAGTAGTTCATGATAGGTCTCCCGCCGATCACCCTTTTCGTCAAAATTCATTTCATATGTGATATCATCAGTGATGTCATCGATGGCATTTTTAATGTCATCTTTGATGTTCTGGGTATTAGTCTTAGCAGTGTATGGTGGTGGCGTGAATTATGGTTGCTTAGTTTACAATAACGTGAATTTCTGTTTTTTTTAGTTTTACTTGTAACCATAATGTTCCTCTAACAATGTTTTTTCAGTGAATTTCATAGGTTTTTATTAGTTTAACTGAACCATAACGTCCCTTTAACAAAGTTTTTTCGGTGAATTTCATGGGTTTTTACCAGTGCACCGTAATTTCCTACAGCTTACTAATATCATACTGATCCCAATATAGCAACATTTTTGTCCAATTAACAAAGTTTCACCTTAAAACTCCGCCATTTCCCACCTTCTAGCATCATATTTAACACTTCTATACACTTTTTGCAACTTTGTCCACTGTTTTCATGTTTGCCAACGTTCATGAACGTCTGACGTTATCGCAGACTTTCTGGGCACTGTCACTTGAACACACACGCACGGACGGCATGATGACGTGTTCGTGAATTTGTCCACACTTCGCAAACGGGTCAGTGCTTTGTGAACAGTTTGAAACTGAATTTTAAGTTGATCTCGGAACATTGAAGCTCAAAATTTACCCTTGCACAGTTCCTACACCTATTCTTACTCATTATCCATTAACAATCTCGCACACTGTACATACTTGGAAGAATACTAGCAAAACTTAAAAATTGGCATCAGCTATTGCCATCCCTCCTCCCCATGAGCCACCACCACCACCATCAGCTGGTGGACCTACACAACACAGATAGCGCAGTTCTTCAAAAGTCAATGAAGAGGACCAAGCAGATGCGGTAGAGGAAGTGCCTACCTCTAGCACCAGAGAGTATCATGGGTTTGACAGTTCTATACTACTGTTGGGAATGTACCAAAGGCTGAAGCTACCAAAGTGAAATGCACTTAGTGCAACCTTGTACTCAGTTACAGACTACCTGGACAGTACCCCTACGGGACCACCTCCATGCACCACCACACCAAATCCAACCACTGCAATGCTCTCAAAAAGGTTGTTCCTTTCTTAGCAAGTAGTAGGCTGCCTTTCTCACCTCATCTTCTGCAAACAATACTGTAACCAGACAGCCTACTTCTGTGGGCACAAAATCCCACCGGCTACTTTGCAAGAGATAAAAGAGGCTGTTGATCCATGTCTTTCAAATACAACAGCACTGTGTATATATTGCAACACACCACTCTGCAGGGGGGACCAATTTCAAAGTGCTTTTGAAGCTGTAAAGAGCATGAGAAACACTGTCCCTTACCGCAAATCTAACACACTGGCAAAATCTTCCCCTGTCCACCTGCCCCTCCATATTTGTGGTTAGTGCCTCTTCCCTCATTTCCGTTCCCACCTTACATTCTGACTTATCCTGCAAAAAGATTAATAAAAAAACACCCAAAAAAATGTTCCTTTAGTAACTACCTTTCACAGTTAAAAAAATAAAACTAAAATAAAATAATCTTATAGATGCCAACTATTTTACATTTCTCAGTAAAGTAGATAGACTCAATAAAATTATCCAACATTCCGATTAGCATTTTATGTTATGCTAATGGGAATAATTGACAATTGTATGATAGAGAAAAAAATAGAAGGACAGAAACAATTCTCTAACCCAAATACTTTCCTCTAGCATATAATAAAAGCCATAGTCAATTGACCTTTACAACTATCCACGGTCTCCACAGTCCCCTTTCCACTCCATGGATCAATAAAAGACCTGGATGGTATGGGCACACCATCGCACAGGGCGGCCTTTCTAAAACTCCCTCAATTCCTGCTTTCAAACAGTCACACATGCATCCACCAATCGCTTCCAAAAACTGTACATATAACCCTATCAACATATTAAGATTGCACACAGCCATAGCCAGTCTCCAAATCCATGGAGCGTGGGTTTCACCATGCAGCATTCCCCAATAAGAAAATCAGAGTGCACATTTGCGTTTGTCTAGGGCCAGGCCCAGACACCAAATGTATATTACTAGTTTTTCTACTTACATTCTTATACTTTAGAAAAATAAAACACAAGACATATTTCCCAAAACATGCCTTAAGGTCCGTGCTAATGCTCGTGTACAAATCTGTTGTAATCTAGTCCACCACTTCATGCTGTAACCACAAGCACAATATTTATTCCCATTCAAACCTCCCACTTCGGTCATGCCACATGCCCCAACAAGCAAATTTCAATACACATTTCTGCTTGCTGACTGCCAGGCCCATTGCCCAGACACCAATGTATATCACTGTGATGCGTACTTACATTTTCACACTTTCCAAAAAATTAAAACACAGAACATATTTGCAAAACCATGCTTTGAAGTTCTTGCTGACCCTCCCCGTGCATATTTGCTTCAATCCCATCCAGTACTTCAACATGTACCCATGAGCAGATGTTTTCTTCTCATTCAAACCTATCCTAATTTTGAAAAACTTTACCACATTGCCGGTCCCTGGTGGCCATGCCCACTTTAACCCAATTGCTGGTCCCAAAGAAGGTCATGGCCAGTAAGTAGCCACATTGTCCGAGGCATGGTCTTAGGCCATGACCCGGACATTCTGGCCACTGCCCATGGCCACAGACGATACCTCAGTCACCAAAGGTATATCAAGATCTTTTGAACCTACATTATGACACTTTTCAAAAAATAAAACACAGACACATTTCAAAACCATGCTTTCAGGTCCTTGCCAATGCTCCTTACATGATTTTGGAGTCATTGGAATTTTGTTTAAATAACAATGTATTCTTGTTTGAAGAAATGTCTTTTCATTAACTGTGAGGGACTGTAATGGACAGTTCTTTTGCTCCTCATACGCAAAACTCACCATGGTGGGTTCGTGGGAAGCCACAATCTTATTCGAAATCATGACTGACTACTATGACCATATTGTCGCTTGGTGGCGATTTATTGATGATGTGTTTGTTTTATAAAAAGGTCTTGAGTCCAGCTGGGTTTAATTTGTCAAAAGAATGAATGTCAATACTGTAAATTTAGCATTTACAGAAAGTCATAGGGCCTCATTATAAGTTTGCCGGTCCGGTAACTATGGTACCGGTAAGCTTGACGGTACCATAGTTACTGGACCGGCAAACTACGAGTTCTGCTCGTGGGTGCTATCCCGCCCGCCAGGTCTGACCTGGCGGGTGTACCAGCACCCATGAGCAGAGCATGTCGGATGTACCGGCACCATTCTGAATGGTGCCGGTGCATCTGACCTCCCCATTCTCATTGAGCCCTATTGGACTCAATGAGAATGGGGAGCATTTTATTCCAGTGCCCGAGAATGGGCAATTACCAGGTCCGGCAGAGCCGTAATGACCCGATAATTGCCCATTCGCGGGCGCTGGAAAATTATGCAACTTTGGCGGCAGCCTGCCGGTTTTATGATTTGTGATATCATCTTTGATGTCCTGGGTGTTAGTTTTAGCAGTGCACGTGCAAGTTATGATTGCTTATGTTACCATAACTGGCGAATTTCAGGGGTTTTCCGGTTTTACTTGGAACCATAACGTCCCTTTAACAACGTTTTTTTCACTGAATTTCATAGGTTTTTAGTAGCGCAACTTAACCATAATGTCCCTTTAACAAAGTTCTTTTACTGAATTTCACAGGTTTGTAGTATTGCAACTTAACCATGATGTTCCTGTAACAAAGTTTTTTCAATGAATATAGATATAGGTAATAGAAAATTGGATACATGTTTACTAGGATTCCCTTAGTTTATATACATATAACATAGAACATACTGAACCCACTACCTGCGCTAGTGGTTCTGATGTCCGCATGTTCGCGGATGGGCTTGGTCAACATCAACACTATCCAAAAACTCAGGGGGTATCTTACATTGTTCTATCATGCAATAAAAACACTGAACATGTTAAAAAAACAGCACATAAATACATTAAATTCAATAATAAATAAGAAGTGGAAACTGTATATGTAAGACACCAACCGTCCAATTACATAGCATATGCAACATAATGGAATATACCAAAATAAAATAAATAGGCCTCCAACAGAATTACCTCACAGAAACTGCACAGCGAAAATCAACAGCACACATACGCAGCAGTAACAGCAAAACTTAGCAAGAAATTATTGAGTACACTAAATTTATGTTATATATTTATAAACTTTCCGTATTAGATACACTAAAAGTAATATTTTTTTTTTTACACAGAAATGTCTAGTACTTTGAATGGCTAGAAGAAAATTTTCCTCGGGATGAAATGAATGAAAACAGTGATACTAATTGTAGACACTACACTTCTCTATATAAACCAATTAATAACCATTACTTTATGTGTACTTAACATTTTTTTTAACAGACAATACAAACATTAAAAATAATACAGAAACAGAGACCTTAGAAAATCATCTGCAGTGGATGGAGCAAAAAATTGATCTATTAAAGGAATAGTGCACTCAGAAATATTATTGTCCCGAGGGTTCGGGCATGTGTTTTTAAGCATACCTTCATCGATCATACAAACATTTCCTATGCACCTTAGCTTAGTTTTCCTCTTTTTTACACATGCGAAATCAAGCAGCAGGGCGCAGCTATCTTGTGATAATCTTATCCGTTGCTGCATCACCCAAGGTGGACTGGCCTGGCGGCAATAATTCAAATGCTCCGCCCCTGAGGCTGACATCACCAAACCTAGCGATATTCTCTGCCTATCTCCAGGACGTTATTAGGCAGCATAGCCAAACGTGCCCAGTCAACACCTACGTGTTAACGTTACTTGACGCAGAACCCGGAATATCAACACACATCACCTCACAACACAGCACGTCCCAATTTCGAATATAAAACTATACTTTTAAAGGAAATAGCAAAACTGTACAATTTGTAAAGTACTTTTATTTCACAATAAATGCTCCGAGAACATCCGGCAAATGCTATATTCTTTTCTTTGTTTTCGATTCACAAATGTTTATCGTGAATCACGCAGTGTTCCTTTTGGGTATAAGAAGCGCATGGGATGCACCGTGAATCGCAAGCCATTGGCATCAGCTTGGCGCTAGGTCACAGTAAACAATGTCAGGTTGCTCCTTATCGCTGGTACCGCGTAAGGGCATATCGTCCCATAGCGATTGTCCCAAAAAAAGCGTCATTGTGATCCAGCCATTCAAGTGTATCTGAAGCTGTCGGTTAAAAAAAAAAAAAATTTCAGTTGGTATCTGGAATCGATGACAATCGCAGAAAGGCAGGATGTAGCTGTTTGAAAACCATAACAGAAATGTTTCTCAGTAGCTGATCTTTATTACAATTTATCATTTTACCCATTCTTTCGGCCCTGTGTTAAAACTAATGATGAAGCAGAGGTGAAATAATGGGAACACAGAGAAAACAACATGGAAAGTAGTCTACATTTTGCTTCAGTGGATATTAGTGCTATAGAGTAAGTTCAGCTTGAAATGGGATGCGGAGGCTGATGCAACAATCAGGGAGCAAGGTAAGTGCAAGAAGAGCACATAGACAGAATTTTAATTATATATTAGTGTTGAATTAGGAGTTTGTGGAACCTGGGGGACCCCTGTGGTGGACTACATGCATCTCAATGCTGGACTGCCCATGTGCCCGGGACAAAGACAAGTACACACACAGGTTGTATTTGGTGTCATTGCAATATGCCACAAAGAACAACCGAGTACAATGTAAGCCAGCAATAACAGTCGGCGAATGATAAGTTGACTCGTTGGTCTATAAAATCGTCGAAAGTAAACTTACATAATATTCGCCATTTCCATTCTCTCAGCGCAATGCAGAGACTCCGTTCAGGTGAACGAATTTTCATCAAATGAAATTACATGTTCCTTTGTACACTTTTGGAATGGTGAATCTTATGATATTTGACAGTATTACACCCCTCCTTCATTCATACATTCCTTTCAGAATCCTCCCTTTCTTTCAAGGTCGAAAAACAATTGAACCTTATACTGTGTAGGTTTGCTCAGCTTGCAAGCAAAAATTCAAAGCCACTGACCTTCACTCAGAATGGGAGCCACTAGCCCTTTAGACCATAATGGCATTAGAAATATGTTTGAAAAACATATGAATTGTTTGCTACCATCCACCAATGGCGTGGGAAATTTCTAGTGATTTACTTTGTTCCTCTGGAAAACTTCGCAGTCTCCTAGCGACTCCCACAGCCAAGCCCACACCACCTGTCAGGTCAGTCTATCTCCTGTTCACACGGAAAACCACGTAAACATTTTTCGCAAGGAGCAAGTCTCGAGCCCTGACAAAATGTGCTTGTACGAGAATGTTCAAGCAAGCCCTTCAGCAACCCCCTCCGGCTAGGCTGCGGTCCCCTGAACCCATGACCGCAGTTATATATTAGAGGCCTATAAGTTGCATACATGTTTGTAGTCTCCCACTTTGTGTCACTAGCGAGGTGAAGGGGGTGGGGGTCTTGCCACCTTACAAATACAGACACATAATAAATACGTAATAGTAATGCTTTTACGTTATAATGCAGATGGTACCAAGAACAACTACAAGCTAACTGGATTCACACATTGTAAAGTATCACTTGATAACAACACCTTCACAACAATAGGTATAATCTATCACGCAGGAGCCACAACCAATGCAGATCACTACACTGCATATATAAAAAAGAATTGTGGATATTTCGAAATGCAATAACACTAACATTACTCTAAAACATAGATTACCAGCACATCTTGTAAACGCTTACTAATATTCTTAAAACCAACATTTAATAACTATTCTGTGTATGAACATAAACAAAACTTGCATTTCAAAACTATGCCCAGTTAGAATACGCCAACAGGTATCTAACTGCCCCAAGATTCTGCAACAAGCAAACAGATACATTAATAACATTAAATGAAATAAGAAATAAACAATTATAATATGCCAACAGGTATCTAACTGCCCCAAAAATCTGGAACAAGCTAACAGATATATGAATACCACTAAAATGGAAAAAGAAATAAACAAATAGAATACACCAACTGCTATCTAATTGCAAAAATACTACCACCACTTCCAAATCAAAACCATACACACGTTCTATTCCTCCTCCTGAAATCAATGAAAGAAATATATTGTACCACACCGTAGAAACGTTTTTTTTTTAATTCAGCATGGATTTTTTTCCCACAGACCCAATGATTTAATCAACAAACACAGGAACTGAGCAAATTGCACAGTACACTGGTTTGAACTATAGTACTTCTAAAGTACTAACTATGAGGGTCAACAAAATACAGAAATGTCTACTATGCAATGCAATACTCATTATAAACTAGCTACACTAACATGTGATTTTTTCTTTTATCACAGTCATAAAAAAAAATGGCTACTCCAACTACCCACGTCATGAAAAAACTGCATACAACCACAAAAAGTCAAAAAGTAAGTATATAATGTATATATATATATATATATATATATATATATATATAATGATTGGACACACAAACATCACAGCATAACACTGCCATTCAAGCAAACACCTGACCATAAACCACAATCAAAAATGTTTGCTTCCATGGGTATCTTATGCTGCAGTGCTTGCTGCCAAACACTACAATCTTGACTGCATGGCCTGGCCAAAACTCTTCATACAGCCTCACCAAAAGAAACAGTAAGTATATAATACTTACACTCACAAACACTGCAACATAATACAGCCATGCAAAAGAACACCTCACCAATAAATACAACCCAAAATGCATAGAGTCTTCAATACCAACATTCTGAAAACAATCCAACAAACAAACTAACACACATCATCTCACTATCCTATAAACACTATTACACTACTATCAATCAGTACACACATTTTTGAAAACATATTCCCTAAGCAGCCCATATACCACAGTCAAAATCTTTGGTAACATGGGTGTGCATCCAAGACTCTAGGCCCTGGCCACAACCACCGCATCATAACACACCCATAGAAACAAAAACCTACCAAATGACCACAACCTAAATACATCCACCTCAAAACCTATCCACTTCAATTAACATTCTAAAAAATAATTACAACCAACGCACAAATTCTTCAATACATACCCTCTTCACCCAATGCTTTTCTAACGACCCAAGATATTTTGAGACCCCCCCCTATAACTTTGCAAACTGTGCAAAACAATTCAGAGTGTGCCATATACCTTTTCTACAACGTTTGGAAAGGATTCGTCCAGGGGGAGCGAAGTTATAAGCCACCCAAAATGTGCTCTTCCGATGGGTTTAGCAAGTAAACCATAACTTCATGGCCGCTACTGCAGGCCACGTAATATATTACACGGCCACAGTAGTGGCCGTGTAGTTATGGTTAAGTTGCTGTTTCCATAGGAAGAGCACTTGTTGGGCGTCTTATAATTTCCCTCCCCCTGGATGAATCCTCACCAAACTTTGCAAAAAAGTATATGAGCCACTCTGAATTCTTTTGCAAAGTTTGGTGAGGTTTGGTCCGGGGGGGGGAAGGTAAAAAGGGGTCCCAAAACGTCTTTTTTTCCCATAGACATAATGGGAAAAAACTAATGGGAAAAAACTTTGCTCACGCCTACAGTCCAAACAGCTGGTTGGATTTTCACCAAATTTGCGGCAGGAGTGGCGGCTTGGTCCCGAAAGTGTGCTTTTGTTTATTTGGTGTGAATCTGTCCAGTAGTTCTTTTTAAAATGACCAAAACATAAAGCAAAACAATTTGTGATATCTATGTCCGCTCCGCAGACAAACTTCCCTGTTTGCTCTGCGGACATGACACTGATTGGCTAATTGACTTGCGTCATGTCCGCGGACAACCAATGTGTTTTCTGATTGGTTGGTGTGAAGCGTGAGGTGCGTCAGATTTTTGGGAACGCCCAGCATCTTGGATTTGCGGACATCGGCCGGTGTCCGCGGACATCGCAGTAAAAACATATTAAAAAACACAACATTGCACTTGTCAAACTTATCAAATAATCTCTGGGGAGGTGAGGGGCGATGAGGATGGGATGGAATATGGCTGCAAGAAGCAAAAAAATGGATGGTTTTTACCACGAAAGTTTGCGAACAGTTCGGATGTTCGCGAACAGTCCTGAAAAGTTTGCGAACACCTCAGCATTACAGGGTTGGTGAAATGCAGTTCTTGGATGGCTTATAACTTTGGCTCCACTTAATGGAACTGCATGGAATTTTGCATGTATATTCCTGGTCTGATTCTGAGTGAGTATGCACAGTTTGGTGGGATTCTGACATGAGGGGGCAAAATTAAAGGGGGGCCCAAAATAATGTAAAGGCTTATAAATGAGGTGCCATTTGACGAATCCTCACTTAATTTGGGAAACTGATAATATATTTAGATAGGAATGTTTTTCCGAAGTTTGGTAGCATTTTGTGAAAAGGGGGCAACATTAGAGGGGTGTCCCAAAATAATGTAGAGGCTTATAAATGAGGTGTCATTTGACGAATCTACACTTCATTTGGCAAACTGATAATAGATCAAGATATACATGTTTTTGCGAAGTTTGGTGGGATTCTGTCGAGAGAGAGCAAAATTAGAGTGGGGGTCCCAAAATATTGTAAAGGCTTATAAATGTGGTGCCATTTGACAAATCTACACAAAGGTTTGCAAAAAGATTATAAATCTAGATTTAGATGATTTTGTAAAGTCTGAATGGATTTTGTCGAGTGGGGGCTAAGTTATATGACGATTATATGTGCATACATTTGACACTTTTGAAAAAATAAAACATGGGTGGATTTCCAGCAAACTTGCGTAAGGAGCATTGGCAAGGACCTACAAGCATGGTTTGCAAATGTGCCATTGTTTTATTATTTGACATGTGTCATAATGTAGCTAAAAAAAAATGCGGTATACCTTTAGTGACTGAGGGGTAGCCTGTGGCCGTGGGCAGTGGCCAGTTTGTCCGGGTCATGGAATAAGGTTATGATCCAGACAATCTGGGTACTGGCCATGACCACAAGGGACAAAACATAGGATTAAAGTGGCCATGTCCACTTTGGTCTGGCTTTGTGGTAAATTATTCAAAATTAGGATAGATTTGAAAGGGAAGAAAAATGTGCTCGTGGTAATATGGTCATAGGGTTCTCTTTTTGCCTTCTGCAGGCTGCTATGGAAAGCGAAGAGGGGCCATGTATGGAACCCTCACCTTCCCGTTCCATGGTGGCCATCCTGGAAAAGGATTTTCCTTCCTACACCTGGATGCCGCAGGCGTCCTGGTGTTGGAAGAAAAATCCTATTTTTTAGCACCCCGGGTTCCTGCTTTGGGAACCTAGGATGCTAATGGCCTTCATCCCCCATTTCAGGGGCTGGAATGGGGGGATAATGGTCCAGACAACTCGTTATCCACCCTTGCTTCGCTTGGGCTGATAACTTGGGCTGCTGGGCCGGTATCCACCGTTCCAGTCAGTGGAACAGAGGATGAACGCCACAATATTCCCATTAGCATAGCACAAAATGCAAATGGAAATGTTGGAAAATCTTATTTCGTCTATGTACTTTACTGAGAAATATAAAGTAGATGGAGTCTATACATATATTTTTTTAGTTCTATTTTTTAACTACGAAAGGTGGTTCCTAAAGGAATATGTCATTTGTTGTTTTTGGATGTATTTTTTTTTTTGGCAGGAGAGCTGAGAATGAAATGTGGGGAGGGAAATGAGGGAAGAGCAACCAAACACTAATATGGAGAGGTAGGTGGACAAGGGAAAATGTTCCATGTGTGTTATTTCTAAGTTAGGGGGCACTGTTACTCATGCTCCTTGATTACAGCAGTGGTGGTGGCTCTTGGGGAGGGGGGATGACATTAGCTGATGCCATTTTAAGATAAATAGCAGTTTTGCTAAAAGTATGTACTGTGTACTAGCTTGTTAATGAATAATGTGTAGTAATAGGTCTTGGAGCTGTGCAAGGGAAATTTTGAAGTTGGAAGTTCCTAGATCAGTAGAAAATGCAGTTCTGAACTATCCCCCAAGCAGAGATCTTATTGTGAAGTACGGAAGGGTTCTCAGACACGTCATCATGCCACACGCCAGCGTATGGTCATGTGGCACTGTCCGGAAGGTCCGCTATGAAGTCAGATGTTTGTAGACGTCTACGAATGCAAAACTAGTTGAAATAGTTGCAAGAAGTGTATAGAAGTGTTACAAATTATTCCAGATCGTGTGAAATGGCAGAGTTTTAAGGTGAAACTTTGGAAATTGGACACAAATATTGCTATATTGGGTAAGTATGATATTAGTAAGTTGTAGGAAAATAGCATGCACTGGTAAAAACCTATGAAATTCAATGAAATAACTTTGTTAAAGGGATGTTATGGTTAAGTTGCACTAATAAAAACCTATGAAAATCATTGAAAAAACTTAGTTAAAGGGCCGTTATGGTTATGTTGCACTAATAAAAACCTATGAAATTCACTGAAAAAACTTTGTTAAAGGGACGTTATGGTTAAGTTGCATTAATAACCTTTCAAATTCACTGAAAAAACTTTGTTAAAGGGACGTTATGGTTAAGTTGGACTAATAAAAACCTATGAAATTCAAAGGAAACACTTAGTTAAACGGAAGTTTTGGGTTCAAGTAAAACAAAAAAAAAACTGAAATTCATCATTTATGGTAAGCTAAGCAACCATAACTCGCGCCACCACCGTGCACTGCTAAGACTAACACCCAGGACATCAAAGATGACATCACAAATGTCATTGATGACATCACTGATGACATCACATATCTGGGCCACTCGTTTTTGTTCCTTGACATATGTAGGCCAGGTGGTTTTGTTCACTTGCAGTCAGAATAATAAATTTAAAAAGGTGCCATATGTCTAGATGTTAACCTTGTCATATGTTCTTTAAGTACTTTCCTTAGGGTTTGGTCTCAGCTCATGGTACGCATGCATCGGGAAATGAGCAGGCCTCAAACACACAATTCATTTTTATACATAAAGATAAACTTTAATGTCATTAATATTTTCTGATGATGCAGTTTCTTTTTTCCTTACTTTAGTTTCCCTATATGTGCCTCTGATTTGTATGCATTGTTGTGCTTCATGTGTTTTGTTTGTACCAGCAGAACTGCTGTAAGTCTTGAATTGTTAGCTAGTTATTACATGTTTAACATGGTATTACCTGAATTGTTTGTTTACAATTGTTCGAATGACACAATTGTTCGAATATTAGAGGTCCTAATTGACCTTCTGCACAATTGACCGTATGGTCATTTTAATATATATTATGGGTTGGGTTGGTGTAATAATAATATAAGGGAATTGGGAGGGGGTTTGGGGTGGGGGTTGGATTGGGTGGGGGGCTGCGGGGGGTTTCCCCCCACATATATATCCTAATTGACTGTTTAAATTCGGTCAATTGTGCAGAAGGTCAATTGTTATTCGAACAATTGATATTCGAACAATTTGTATACAACTGTTTAACATTACTCAAAACTCTGATAAGGGAGCATTCATTATTGTACTATCCAAAATTACAATATTATAAATAATGTACTTCTATGGTGCATACTGCAGTCATTGCCTATTTTTATATATGATTAGGTTTCTGTATTATCAACAACACTCCAATACAATGATATTAGATTAGTACATTCTTTAATAGATTAAGTAGTTCATGATCATTCTCCCGATCACTCCTGGCATCTTGTTATCAACAATATAAACACAACTCCTTGTAGAGACTGTTCATCAAAATGTATTTCACGTGTGATGTCATCAGTGATGTCATCAATGACATTTGTGATGTCATCTTTGATATCCTGGGTGTTAGTCTTAGCAGTGCACGGTGGTGGCGTGAGTTATGGTTGCTTAGCTTACCATAACTGGTGAATTTCAGGGTTTTTTTGGTTTTACTTGGAACCATAACATCCGTTTAACAAAGTTTATCTTTGAATTTCATAGGTTTTTATTAGTCCAACTTAACCATAACGTCCCTTTAACAAAGTTTGTTCAGTGAATTTACATATACATATATATATATATTCAGTAAAAAAACTTTGTTAAAGGGACGTTATGGTTAAGTTGCGCTAATAAAATCCTATGAAATTCAATGAAAAAACTGTGTTAAAAGGGACGTTATGGTTAAGTTGCGCTATTAAAAACCAATCAAATTCAGTAAAAAAACTTTGTTAAAGGGACGTTATGGTTCAAAGTAAAACTGAAAAACCCCTGAAATTCGGCAGTTATGGTAAGATAAGCAACCATAACTCGCGCCACCGTGCACTGCTAACACTAACACCCAGGACATCAAAGATGACATCACAAATGTCATTGATGACATCACTGATGACATCACATATGCATTTACTTTTCTTGAAAACTCTGTAGGAGTGATTCTTATAATATTGACCAAAAAGTGTGAAGGATCATTTGAATAAATATCATGAGCTAATTAGTGCATTAAGCAATGCATTGATATAAACAGCATTCTATTATGAAGTTCTATCCAGTATACTAAGCAACTCATGCAGAAACTTAGGCAGTGTGTGCAGTATACATGATGAAGGTGCAATATTCATAATCTTGCCATGTAGAATAATGAAATGATAACTGCTTTCTTATTAGAGTTTTGTGTACTGTGAAACATGTAATAAGTAGCTAATAAAACCCACTTAATACATAATTACACTTAATACAGACAAAACACAAAGAGACAACAACACATACAAATATGAGTATATACAGAGAAAGATAATTAAGCAAAAAAGCAGAAGTAGTAGCAGAAAGAGTTCATAACCTCACTGATTATCTTTATGCAGAGAAATGATTGCTCTGTTTCAAAGCTGCTACTTACTGTATGTATGTGTATCAAATGATGTCAGTGAACCCTAAGGAAAGGAGTGTGAGTACAATGTATACAAATATGAGCACATACAGGGAAGGTATAGTAATAAAAATAAAACTATGAGAAAGTGCTGATAACTATAATGATTATCTTCATGCACAGAAAGGATTGCTCTCTTTCAAGCCTGTGTCTTCCGCTATATATATGTTTCATATTATATGACTTGACCCTAAGTCTACAAATATAGTACCTTTTCAATTTTTACTTCCTGACTGTTACTGAAGAAAACTATGTGGCTTAGATATGTCAGTAAAGGAAAAAAAGGGAGAGCCAGCCATGTGATGTCATCAGTGATGTCATCAATGAAATTTGTGATGTCATCTTTGATGTCCTGGGTGCTAGTGTTAGCAGTGCACAATGGCGCGAGTTATGGTTGCTTATCTTACCATAACTGCCAAATTTCAGGGGGTTTTCGGTTTTACTTTGAACCATAACGTCCCTTTAACAAAGTTTTTTTACTGAATTTGATAGGTTTTTAGTGGCGCAACTTAACCATAACGTCCCTTTTAACAACGTTTTTTCATTGAATTTCATAGGTTTTTATTAGCGCAACTTAACCATAATGTCCCTTTAACAAAGTTTTTTTACTGAATTTCATAGGTTTTTAGTAGCGCAATTTAACCATAACGTCCCTTTGACAAACTTTTTTTACTGAATTTCATAGGTTTTTAGTTGCGCAATTTAACCATAACGTCCCTTTAACAAAGTTTTTTTACTCTATTTCATAGGTTTTTTGTAGCGCAACTGAACCATAACGTCCCTTTAACAAAGTTTTTTTACTGAATTTCATAGTTTTTTAGTAGCACAACTTAACAATAATAACTTTGACTTTATGTACATGTAATATGGAACATACTGAACCCTTTCTACTGAATGTGACTGTCCGCGGACATGTTCGAACAACAGTACCACCACCAAAAAACTCTGGGGGGGTATGTGTAATTGTTATGTCATAACATAGGAATATTTAACAAATTCACAAAGCAGCACACATACAAAGTATATGTAGTAATGTAACCCATATATGTAACACACTAACCATTCATTTAAATACAATATGTTCTAAAATGGAATATACCAAAAGAAGATAAAGTGGCTTCTAACATAATTACCTCACACACACTCCACAACTAAGAGCAAGACCAGACGTACAGACTACTCATCACATACTTTCCTGAAATAGTAAGTACACTTCATTTTACTCATATATTTATAAACTGTATTAGATATAAAAAATATATTACTTTTTTGTTTTCTCACAGAAATGTGTACTACTCTGGAGTGGCTAGAGGAGCATTTCTCACAAGACGAAATGTCAGAAGATAGTGCATCTAATGGTACACACTTTACTATATAAACCAATTAATAAATATTATTTTGTATACATTTAACATATACATTTTTTTTACAGCCCATACAAAAATTGCCACTACCACAGAAAAAGAAGCGGTGGATAACACTCTGGAACACATTAACCAAAAAATGGACCAACTTATGGCAAATTTTAACGATTTAAAGAACTTTGTGGAAGATCACCTAAAACTACCAACAACATACCATTGTCCCACCTGTACTTGTCCCCCCTCACCATATCCCACTCATTTAACCCCAAACCCTCTCCATGGACCAAAACGTTTTGATGACATTTCCATCCCTTCTTCACCTGATCCCAATTATGTTGAATTCCCTAATTCTCATGTTTTTGTTTCCGTTTCTGCCCCACCTTCTCAGTCATAAATTGTTTATATATGTCAAATAAAGTTACTTTTTTATATTGTGTTGTAATTACTTTCAGTTCTTTGTGTTAAAACCATTTAGGTGTCCACGGACAGCACGGTTGTTCGGAAATGTTCGTAAATAAACGAAAATGTAAGTGTCCTGAGGACACTATATCTGTCCGTAATGTTCTCATGCAAGTTGAAACTGTTCTAAGAACACTCGTACTGTCCTGAAATGTTCGTAAATAAACGAAAATGGAGGTGTCCTTAAGAACACTATGCCTGTTCGTAGTGTTCGCTAGCAAGTTGAAACTGTTCTAAGAACACTCCTGGTGTCCTGTATTGTTCGTAAATAAACAAAAATGGAGGTGTGCCGGGGACGCTATCTGTCCGTATTGTTCGCAAGTAAGTTAAACTGTGCTAAGAACAAACGGCTATCCGTAACTGTTCATTTTACGTGTGACGCACTTTTAATTAGTTCACGACCCGAACACTGTCCGTAGAACATCCACACGCATGCGCAAAACAATGTCCGTACATTGGGTGTCCTGCGGATGGCCGCTTCCTTAGCGAACATGCTCACGAAGCAATCATGTGACCGCGCCCACGCTGATCGCGTGTTCTGAATGCGGACACTGTTCGTATCCCCGAACAGTTTAAAAGTACATTTCCAAGTAATCCACAATATTTCTCATTAAAAACTCACCATACCACAAATCCCACATACTAAGTTTCCACATAGTTTTTGTGACTTTTTTAAACTTTTTTGTTGTTCGATCTGTCTTGCGGATGGCGCACATGTCTGCGAACTGCGCACAAGCACCCGTATAAAAGACCACGCCCTAGAGCTCATTCTCATTGTGTTTCTGGCTATTCCACAGAGCACCCTGCATTTTGCTGCATACTTTGCAGATTTTGAGATTTCCATCTCCAAGACGATGACATCCATGGCTCCACTATTGCCACCTGGTGCTACATCTGCCTCAGCACCACGCCCACCCCCTCCACCACCACCATCTCCCCAAGGGCCTGAAGAGGGGAACATGAGTGAGGATACAAAGGAGGAAGAAGAGGATGATGAGAATGAGGTAGAGGAAATCCCTACTACCCGCCCTCTGCATGATTCTTGGGTGTGGCAGTTGTTTACCGTTCATGGGAATGTTCCTAAGGCTCGTGCGAACGGTGTCACTTGCAATGAGTGCAAAATGGTACTCAGTCGCAGGAGGCATGGTTCGTACAGCTTTGGGACCACGACCATGAAGCGACACCTGAACTCATTCCACACTGGGGCCATTCGCCAGGTTGTACCTTGCGAAGAGCGTAGTAGGTTGATTGCCTCTACTTTATCCTCCTTTCCTGATCCTGTCACCACAAGGAACGCCTCTGTGGGACAGCGTCTTCGTCAAGCTGCCTCACAGGCCATACAGAATTCTGATGACCCTTACCTTTCAAGGGTCACAGTTGTATGTATGTACTGTGACACAGTACTCTGCAGGGGGGAGCGACTTCGGAGTGCTTTTGAGACTATCGTCTCAGAGCACGAGAAGACCTGCTCAATACCCAAATAAAACCCACTCTACATCTTGCTCTCTCAGCTCGCCCTTTCTTATCCCTGTGGTTGGTGTCCCCCCCTTTACCCTCCTTTCCCCTCCTCTGCTAGTGTGTCGTGTATAAAAAACCCCAAAAAATACAAAATAACAAAAATAAAAAAAAAAATAAGGCTCTTTTCAGAGCCGCCTTTCACAGTTAAAAAATAGAAGTGAAGATAAATAAAGCAGGGCCCTTTGTATATCTTAAAAGTTTGCGGACAGTTCACGAACATAAAAAAAATTGGGGTGCTACCCTATTGTAGCCATTGCTTTTTTCTCTGGGAGCAATTGGTGGCTCTGAAAAGAGCCTTTGGGAGGTGTTTGTATGTCAAAAATTATAAATACTTAACACCTACTTCAAAATGGATGCTGTATTTCTAAAAAAGGTTGCAATGCATTTTGTACATTTCTCAGAAAAATCTGATTGCCAGCATAAGTAAGATGGACTCCATCTCTGCGAAAAATGTATGTACTATGAAACATGATATTTTCATTGTGAAAAGAGGACATGCCAAAATCTCTTACGAAGGCACAAACAGCCTTATTGACATTACGCCTTGCTTTCTCCATTTGTGGACCACATGAGAAAGAACGAAGCCACATTTGTCTCTGCGCGATCCATGAAAAAATTACTTTGGAGTTTGGAAACATGTCCATGATCTTCTGAAGTCCTTCTTTCATTGTAAATTGCAAAGAAATTCCATACACATGTCCTAAACTGTTCCCTCCACAATGAATTACAATTATGTCTGGATGGTCCTCTATCTTCAAAGTTGCACAGAGAGGTAGCAAGTCCAACCACTTCATTCCACGCACTCCATGCCAGTGCACTTCCACATGTGGGAATCCAAGATCTATAGATAATCCACAGCTTTCTGCATGCACCTTCAACCAATGTATCCACGAGTCTCCCAAAATCCACACAATGGACCTCATTACAACCCAGGCGTTAAGGGTTTAACGGCGCCGTCGGCGCCGTTAACCCTTAATGCCTGATTACCATTTTAACGCCTGCTTTTAGCAGGCGTTAAAATGCAAGGCACTAACCCGCCTTGGTGCTAATTACGGCACCGTAATTTACGGTGCCGTAATTAGCGCCTTCCCCACTCCCATTATGCCCTATGGGGCAAAAATGGGAATGGGGAAGGGTAAATGTGGAATGGGGATTTACCGCCCCACTCACCTTGGAATGGGGCGGTAAATCCGCCATCCACCATGGCGTAAACAGAGTTTACACCATGGTGGTAAAGTAGGGAACTTACCGCCTGGGTTGTAATGAAGCCCAATCTGTTTTTTGAAACACTCAGCCATAGCTATCTGTTCTTCTCTCAGCAAAAAGAATATCTGAGAAAACCTCTCCTAGCACAACACACTCACTAAACTTTACTGACCAATCCCTTGCTACATTCAATCTCATTTGCATGCCTCCCCACCCCAAATTCCCCAGATGTAATACGCAGTGTCCTAGAACTACCGCCATGTCCGCGAACATATCGTAACATGGACAGCCCTTCTACCATTTCCACTTCACTCTCTGTACCATTCCCTCAGTGCATGTAGCTAAGAAATCACATGACCATCCACCAATCAAATCCAAGACCTCTACATGTAACTGCATCATCATAGATCAGCACTGCAAATGTACAATGAATCTCTCCGAGTACAAGTCTCATACCATTGGCAAGCACGATCTACGCAAAATACTATACAAGTCTCCAAGATTTCTACTTGCAGCTTCGTCCATATCCATATGCATGAACACAAACTACAGGTATGCATATTTTCAATACAGTACATGAACACATTTTCTAACCGACTTTTATCTTGTATAATCTGTAAAATGAATCCACAATCATTTTTTCATTGTCCTAAAATGAACTGTGACTTACAAACCTTTATACCGTTTAATTTCTTCATACACACGCACACACGCAAATATTATCAAACAAAAGTACATGCACACTCTATGATCAAATCTCAAACAATAATATTTGTACAAACACATAATTGGTTTTAATTTGTTCAATTTATATAATTATTTACATTTATATAGGACAAGCAGGCTATGACATTGACACACTATTACGTGGAAAAGCAGTCTATGACATTGACACACTATTACGTGGAAAAGCAGTCTATGACATTGACTCACTATTACGTGGAAAAGCTTAGTTACAGGAATAGTGGTATACAGTGGTACATTATGAATTTCACAAGCCATAGTAAAGATATTTTCTTTCCTACAGTTAGTCATAAGATAGTTTTAATGGTTTTGAGGCAGGCACTGAGCATTTCAATTTACATAATCTATGTCTAAATTAAAAACAGTGCTATATACAAACCAAATGACTAATTTCTTTCTTTTAAATTGCAGTGAAGACCATTCTCCAGAAAAGAAGCAGCCGAATTTGAAGTACAAAGAACAAGAAGTAAACTGCTCATTTTAGAAACAAAGTAATAAAATGTTACCATAATATTTATATTATTACTCAAACACACTGTAAGGTTAATTAATGCTATTTCTGTGCCTAAAAATAGAGATTCTGCACCATTGTGACCAAAATTCCCCCCATCTTAAACAGTGATTTACTGGCAGAATGGCCCTCAACTTCCTATTTTTCGACACACAAATTACCCAACTCAGCCGCTAGAGTTTAGATGTTGTAGAACAAACAACTGTTTTAATTGTATAGCTTTAGATATACTATTTATACTTCTCCAAACCACTGGCTTACTTTTTTCTGTCATCTGAACCCCAGTTTAGTAACACATTAATTCAAGAATACCCATCCCTAGTAGTTGTACTTCCCAAAGCACATTCACACACCATTACATACATCTTTATCATCTTACTCAAACACTCATGCACACAACACACATAAATTCCCCAACCCATACCTTCTGTATTTTTTTCAACAGACCCTAAAGAATGCCTACCAAAAAGCAACTCTGTAAAAAGGAACGCAGAAGTAGAGCAAATGAAAAGAAAACTCTCCAACATAAACATCCATCTATAGCAGAATTTGTAAAATAATGTTGAAACACAACAGCTAATACAGTCATGTAGTGAAACAGAAGAAGTTTCTAGTACAATAACTTTGCCTCCTCTATCAAAAAGTAAAACAAACCAAAAAACAATTAACAGAAAATCAACTATCACTACAAATAAAACTTCTTCTATAAATCTTGATGTTGTACAAAGTAAGCATACCAAGAAAAGTATATTAGCCAAAATGTTCTGTCACAAAGTCCTTCAAAATCTTATTAAAACAGGAGAGAAACCAGGTTCAACACTTCAAACCTATCGTAGAAAAGTAATCTTAGAAGCGTTGATAGACAGTGCAATTCTTCTCAAAAGAAAGTTATTTATTTTAGTGTTAAACAGAATAAAACTAATAACTAAATTACAAAAAAGACTTCTCAATAAATGAAATGTCAACAGAAATAACTTTTTAAATATCTGTGGAGTTGAATGGAGTCACACTACAAGCACAGAACCATACTTTAATGAAGAAGCGTGCAAAACAAAGCAAACCGATACAATTGCCATACATAGCAGTGGTCGAGGTTATGAAAAAGTTAATAATACCATAATGGAACAAGAAGTACTCCTAACAAAAATATGCCCTGAAAACGTAGATTTACCCCTCCATTCAACTGAATCAGAACATCTAGTGTACAAATGGCCATGCACGTCAATGTGTAACATTCCCAAAAAAAGTTCAAGACTTTACACCAGTTCCTCAATCAATATGTGAAAAGCAAAGACAAAATCAAAATTAAACTACTGCAAAATATGGATGCTTGTCCAGTACGCAAGTACACAGGACTACAAGGACATTCATTGGCCTGGATTACAGGACCTACTTGCAAAACAACCTTCCATGATATCAAAAGGATATCAACACATCATGCAAGTATGAGAAATCTAGTTTATAAACTGTACTATGCTAAAAGTCCTGCTTTAGCACTAGCCAATTTAAATAACATTCTTCTACATGGTATAGCAAAAGACCTACTAAATGAAATCGACTATATCCAGACAAAATATTTTGGAAGTGAAACCCACGTACAAGATGAATTAGCTGTAAACCAACTTCGTAACAATTCTGCACATGGCAACCTTTCACTACATAGGTACAAAAAACACACACCCTGGATGTTGCCGACTAGGAGCCCAAAGCTGCACTCCTTGCGGGATAATATCCGAGGTCAAATATTTCAACTAGAACAGAAGTTAGATGGCTCCAATGAGTCACATATCATAACAGTTGAGGCTGTAAATTTGTAATTTAGATGGCGAGCAGCATACAACTGTGCTCAATAGTTTAACACAATACGTAATCATTAAAGTGTGTATTTCAATATTTCTGTCCGCCTGCTGGAGTAAGACAAGGAAAAGGACCAAACTGACTCAAAACAGGTTAAAACAGAAAGTAAACAGGTTTTATATAAACAAAAGTCTCTGTCTGTTGCACTGTTAGTTTCCACAGTGCACCGTGAAGGGTGTGGTAAAATACAGTAATTCAAAATACAACAATGGTACGGTTTGAGCTATAAAAAATTTGGGTAAACCAAAAAGAAGGTGAATCGAATAAGTATGACAAGTTGTGGTGTCCCAATTACATCATTGGTGATAACATGTACAATTTTCAACATAAATCCTTTTGAAATTTTCAACATAAAAAAGCACTCCTAATTGGTATGAGGTGCCAACGCGTTTCGGATTCCATTAATCCATCTTCAGGGCCGGATGTGCTCATATTTCATAATGTATTCAAGTAGAATCTCTTTCGTTGGGTCCTGAGAATAATTCAAATGAACTTGTCAAGGTGTATAGTGTATTGTGTTTCAAAGTAACTAATAGGCTTAGTAAATACACTGACCTAGTGAGTCGAGGGAACTGGACTCAAAAAGGTGTTGTCGGGTCTGGAGAGAGTCGCCTCCCATCTAGATCGTTGGTAAATGGTGGCGGGATTCAGGTCTCATGCAGGTATCTGCAGATAAAAGGGAAAAGCCCCCATCGGAGGTGATGGCAGATTCATACTAAAGCAATTTAGAAGTTGCACTGACAGACTGTTCTGCCGCGCAAAAACATCGCCCCTGTGTACTAGCGTGATGAGCTAGTTCGAGCGCGTATAGTAATAGGAGTGAGAATTACTAAGCCTATTAGTTACTTTGAAACACAATACACTATACACCTTGACAAGTTCATTTGAATTATTCTTAGGACCCAACGAAAGAGATTCTACTTGAATACATTATGAAATATGAGCACATCCAGCCCTGAAGATGTAAACTTTGCACAGTACAAAACAATGTTGCACAATGAACAGCAACACGAAGAAGAACTCCAGGCCCAACTAGATAAGGACACTCCTGACAGTAGTCAACCTTCTGTCACAGGAAGCCAAGAACCACTGGGAGACCCACTAATAACAAATGAGGCAGAATTAGCTATGATAGAAGTAGAAAATACCATGTGTCAGTATGAAGATAAAGAAGACTTAACTATACTACAATCAAAGCTAAACAATGAGCAACATAGCATTTTTCAAGAAGTAACAATAGAAATTGCACATGGTGTACAACATGAAAACAAAGAATGCACCTGTCAAAATTACAAACCTATACTATTGTATGTCAGTGGTGAAGCTGGTTCTGGCAAAACATTCCTAATCAAAATCATCAGTAAGTTCCTTCAACAATTGACAAACAACAAACTGTCAGCCGTTGTCACTGCCCCCACAGGTTTAGCTGCCTACAACATAGGTGGTGTCAATTTACACTGATTACTACTCCTGCCAGTAGAACACCAAAACAAATTAGATTATTACAAACTTTCTGCAGAAGCTGCAATGGAACTACGCAGAGTATTGAAACAAATGAAAATGCTACTAATAGATGAAGTGAGCATGGTGTCCAACCTAATGTTGGGTTTGATTCACCTCAGATTACAAGAAGTACTCAAAACAAACTATGAAGAGCTCTTTGCAGGAAAACACATTATTGTTTTCGGAGATCTTCTTCAATTGAAACCAGTAAAAGGTGAGCCTATTTTTAAAACATTAGGACACAAACTCTGCCGTAAAACTGTTGGCAGCATAGGAAATGTCAACCTTTCCAAAACAGAGAATTAACAGAAAACATGCACCAATCTGCAGACCTCACTTATGCCAACATCTTAAAAAGTATCAGAGTTGGTATACTTTCTAAAGAAGCAGAAGCAATATTGAAAACCCGGCACATTCATGCACTTTATGGTGATAATGCATGTGCTACAGATGTTATGGAACAATTAGCCCACAAAAATGTCAATTGTGTGGCCTTAATGCCAACTCTTGCAAGCTGTTTCAAATTCAATGAAATAATGTTAAGTAAAGAAATGCAACCAATAATGGAAATTAGTGCCACAGACAAACTAGATGTACATGGAATGACACTACCCATGTGTGACCAAGCCACAACAAGACTAAATAGTTTAGAAAAATCAATCTCAAACACAGCAGGCTTGGAAAAGATATTAAAATTATCCTTAAATTGCAGAGTAATGCTGAAACGTAACCTTGACGTGGACCAAGGACTAGTTAATGGAGCACTGGGTACAGTTGTTGGCTTTCAAACATACCCACGTGACAACAAAATTCAGTTTGTCAATATTCTCTTTGACAAACTTTCAGAAGTAAAAAGAATAGGACGCTGAACAGCTCGATTCCTTCTCTTCAAAGACATGTATGTACGCAGAGAACAATCTTCTCTAACTCTTGCATACACAGTCACCATTTATAAATCACAAGGTCTTACCCTAGACAAAGCAATGATAGACATTGGTAACACAGTCTTTAAAGAAGGCAGGAGCTACGTAGCACTATCACGCTTACGTACACTTGACGGTCTATTTCTAATCAACTTTGATGCAAGTAAAATAAACGCTGATATTCCTTGCATTTTAGAATACAATAGACTTTGTTCACTATACACTCCCCATCTAAACACATATTCTGTTCCGCAAAAAGTAAAACATTATAAAAGAAAAATAAATCAAACAGAAAAGCAACGGGATGTCACTGCAAATCCTCCAAAGAGAGTAAAAGATAGTAATACTTCATCAAGTGCTACAAGCAAAAAAGAATCAATTAGGGAAAGTAAACCAGGTAAT
This sequence comes from Ambystoma mexicanum, assembly GCF_040938575.1. Taxonomy (NCBI): domain Eukaryota; kingdom Metazoa; phylum Chordata; class Amphibia; order Caudata; family Ambystomatidae; genus Ambystoma; species Ambystoma mexicanum. The sequence goes on along the minus strand of NC_090931.1, from coordinate 851,595,417 downwards.
TCTTCAAAGAAGGAAAACAAACACCAAAAAAAGCAGTCAGATACAGAACTACCTGGTCCATTTAAACTCTCAAATATAGTTGGTGTAAGACGCTACGCAAATGTAGCAATGAATATTCTATTTCAATTACCACCAATTGTTGAGAACATTTACTTACACAGTACAAACCCATTGTGTTTGCAAATGTTAGTACTTCACAAAAACTCAGCAAATAATCCTGACAACACGTATAGTGTTTATGGAATAAGACAACAATTGGAATACTGTGCTGGAATGGTGAAATTCACTTTAAACTCACAGGAAGATCCACAAGAATTTCTAATGCACTTACTATTAGTACTGGAAAACAAAAACATACCTATAAATGAAATCTTCCAGATTTCATACATGTGGAAACATACATGCACTCTCTCAACAATGTGACACAATAACAAATCCCCAATGAACGCTTTGTGTATATATCAATACCTAATTGTGAATCCGTTCCATTTCAGCAACTTGTACAAAATGCAAACCATGGTAGATTATGTTCGACCTGCAATTCAGATAATCGCTCCACGTTAGTAATACAAACACATAGTAAATACGTAATACTAATGCTTCTATGTTACAATGCAGATGGTACCAAAAACAACTGCAAGCTGACTGGATTCACACATGGTCAAATATCACTTGGTAGGAAAACCTTCACAACAATAGGTATCATCTACCACGCAGGAGCCATAACCAACTCCGGACACTACACTGCATATATAAAAAAGAAATGTGGATGGTTTGCATGTAATGATAGTACCATTACTCTAAAGCAGCGATTACCAGCAAATCTTACAAACGCTTATTTAATGTTCTTAAAACCAAAATGTGATAACTAAACTGTACTTAAACCTTAGGTACACTTGTAGTAAAAAAATATAAACTGTCACAATATTCCAAAAGCTATCTAACTGCCCAAAGATGCTACAACAACTAATCAGATAAATTAATACCACTCAAATAGAGAAAAAAACAGACAGTTAGAATACGCCAATTGGTATTTAACTGTCCCAAAATTCAGAAATATCCAAACAGATAAATCAATGCCACGACATTATATACAAAAATAAACAGTTAGAATACACCTACTGGTATCTAACTGCTCCAAAATTTTACAATATCCAAACAAATACCTAATATCTTGCTGCTCCCAAAAACTGGAACAATCCAATGTATAAAGCATTAGCCAGAAACAACAAGTAAACACTGAAAACAAACAAACAAAGAAACTGTAGCATAACACAGAAAGGTTTTTTTTTTAATCCAACATGGATTTTTTTTCTCCCACAGACCCAAAGATTTTAGCAACAAACACAGAAACTGAGCAAATTGCACAGCACTCTGGTTTGTCATCTACTAAATATGAGGGTAAAAAAAAAGAAGAAAATGTTGATTGTACAATGTAGTAAGTCTTTATAAAATACTAATACTAAAATGCTATTTTCTTGTATCACAGAAATGAACTCCCGTTACTAAACCAAATAGTAAGTATAACATGATAAATACAACCATCGCAGCATATCACACCCATACTGGCTTATAACAATGTTCCTTATAAATTTGTTTTTGACCCAAAGTTATAAGCCACTATGAGTGTGATATGCTGCGGTGCTTGTGGCCAGAGCATAGACTCTTGGGTGCATGGCATATGAGTGTGATATGCTGCGGTGGTTGTGGCCAGGGCATACAGTCTTGCGTGCATGGCCAAATGGCCATGCACCCAACATTCTATACCCTGGCCACAACCACCGCAGCATATCACACCCATAGATTCAAGCATTGCAACCATTTTAATGTCCACGGACACAAGGAAGTTCCTAGAACACATTCAACTTGCCAGCGAACAATACGGACAACGTCCTCAGAACACCCCTATTTTCTTTATGTACGAACATTTCAGGACACCGCGAGTGTTCTTAGAACACTTTCAGCTTGACAACGAACAATACAGACAACGTCTTCAGGACACCCCCTGCGAACATTCCAGGACCCCACGAGTCTTCTTAGAACACTTTCAACTTGAGACCGAATCCATTCTGCTTATTTACAAACATTTAAGAACAGCCGTGTTGTCCGCAGACAAATCGAACACAACAAAAGCATCTAGCACATAAAAAAAAATACAACATTGCACCTATCTCATACTCCCCCACCCTCCCCAAACACTCTTACACACCAGCACACTCCACTAAATACAATTTTTAAACAATGTTTCACCTCGCTGTCTGCGGTCGTCCGCGAATGCAAGATGTCGGGAGCGCCACCAAAAACTTGACGCGCTCCACGCCCCACGCCGTCCAATCAGCGAACACGTCGGATGTCTGCGGACATCGCGCAAGCCGCTCGGCCAATCAGGGCACTGTCCGCGGAGCGAACCGGGAAGTCCGTCCGCAAAGCGAACGGAGATATCCCTAATTTTTTTGCCTTACATTTTGGTCATTTTAAAAAAAAACTACTGGACGGATTTACACCAAATTTGCAAAAGCACGCTTTCAGGACCAAGCCCCCGCTCCTGCCACAAATTTGGTGTAAATCCGTCCAGCGTTTTGGGCTGTAGGCATACGCAAAGTTTTTTCCCATTATGTCTATGGGAAAACACAAAAGTTTTGGGACCCCCCCTATAACTTTGCCCCCCCTAGACCAAACCTCTCCAAACTTTGCAAACAAATTCAGAGTGGGCCATATACTTTTTTTGCAATGCAAAGTTTGGTGAGGATTCGTCCAGAGGGAGCGAAGTTATAAGCCACCAAAAAAAATGCTCTTCCTATGGAAACACCAACTTAACCATAACTACCGCGTCCATGTAATATATATATATATATATATATATATATATATATATATATATATATATATATATATATATTTAATGAAACAAAACTTTGTTAAAGGGATGTTATGGTTAAGTTATGGTTAATATCACAAATATCAATCATATTTGTGATATCATCTTTGATGTCCTGGGTGTTAGTCTTAGCAGTGCATGGTGGTGGTGCGATTTATGGTTGCTTAGTTTACCATAACTGGTGAATTTCACAGGTTTTTCGATTTTACTTGTAACCATAACATCCTTTCAACAACGTTTTTTTACTGAATTTCATAGGTTTTTAGAAGCGCAACTTAACCATAACGTCCCTTTACCAAAGTTTTTTTCAGTGAATTTAAAAGGTTTTTATTAGTGCAACTTAACCATAACATCCCCTTAACAAAGTTTTTTCATTGAATTTCATAGGTTTTTATGAGTGCAACTTAACCATAACGTCCCTTTAACAACGTTTTTTTATTGAATGTCATGGGTTTTTACCAGTTCATGCTATTTTCCTACAACTTACTAATATCATACTTACCCAATATTGCAATATTTGTGTCCAATTTACAAAGTGTCACCTTAAAACTCTGCCATTTCCCACCTTATAGAATCATTTTTAACACGTCTATACACTTTTTGCAACTATTTCAACTAGTTTTGCATCCGTGGACGTCTACGAACGTCTGACTTCAGTGCGGACATTCCTGACAGTGCCACATGACCATATGCTGGCGCGCGGCATGATGACGTGTCCGAGAACCCGACCGCACTTCACGATAAGATCGTGCTTCGTGGACAGTTCGGAACTGCATTTTCGCTGATCTAGGAACTTTCAACTTCAAAATTTCCCTTGCACAGCTCCAACACCTATTCCTACTCATTATCCATTAGGAATCTAGTACATAGTAAATACTTTTAGCAAAACTGCTATTTATCTTAAAATGGCATGAGCTGTTTCCATCCCACCTGCCCAAGAGCCACCACCACTGCTTTAATCAAGAAGCATGAGAAACACTGCCCCCTACCTTAGAAATAACACACGCTCAACATGTTCCCCTGTCCACCTACCCCTTCATATTAGTGTTGGGTGCCTCTTCCCTCATTTCCTCCCCACATTTCGTTCTTAGCTCTCCTGCCAGAAAAAAACATCGAAAAACAACAAAAGAAATGTTCCTTTCAGAACCACCTTTCACAGTTAAAAAGTACATAGACTCAATAAGATTTTCTAACATTTCCATTTACATTTTGTGTTATGCTAATGGGAATATTGTGGCGTTCATCCTCCGTTCCAGGGCTTGAACGGTGGATACCGGGCCGGCAGCTCAAGTTATCAGCTCAAGCGAAGCAAGGGTGGATAATGAGGTCTCTGGACCATTATCCCTCCATTCCAGCCCCTGTAATGGGGGATGAAGGCCATTAGCACCCTAGGTTCCCAAAGAGGGGTGCTGAAAAAAAGGATTTTTCTTCCTACGGCGTCTCGTGTAGGAAGAAAAATCCTTATCCAAAATGGCTACCATCGAAAGGGAAGGCAGGGTTCCATACAGGACCCCTCTTGGCTTTCCATGGAAGCCTGTTTCCAAGATGGCCACCATGGAAAGGGCAGGCAGGGTTCCATGCAGGGCCCCTCTTCGGTTTCAGTGGAAGCCTGTAGAAGGCGAAAAGAGAACCCTATGACCTTATTACCATGAGCACATTTTTCTTCCCTTTCAAATCTATCCCAATTCTGAATAACTTCACCACAAAGCCTGTCCCAGGTGCACATGACCACTTTAATCGCATATGTTGTCCCTCATGCTCATGGCCAGTAGCCAGATTGTCCGGATCATGACCTTATTCTATGACCTGGCCAATCTGGCCACTGCCCATGGCCACAGTCTACACCTCAGTCACCTAAGATATATCACTATTTTTTTTACCTACATTATGACACTTGTCAAACCATGCTTTCAGGTCCTTGCCAATGCTCCTTACACAACGAGTAACATCTCAAAAGATCAGCATTTTAATTCCCCGATGACGGTTAACAATCCGGGACAGTCCTGTGATGTCAGCGAACATCTTAGATGTTCGGGGGCATATATGCTTATTTGTGCATTACAGGGTCGGTGAAAAGCTGTTTTGGATGGCTTATAACGTAGGAGTTACTCAATGAAACTGCATGAAATGTTGGAATTTCATTCTAGACCTGATGGTTTTTGAAAGTTCGGTGCTGTTTTGTCAAGAGGGATGACAATTAGAGGGGGGTCCCAAAATATTGTAAAGGCTTATAAATGTGGTGCCATTTAACAAATCTGTACACAAGTTTTCAAAACGATTTTTAGATCTAGATATCAATATGTGTACAAGGTTTGAAGGGCTAAATAAGAGGGGGGGTCTCAAAATGTTTACATAGCTTATAACATTGTCGCCATTTGACGAATGTGGACAAAAGTTTTCAGAAAGATTATAGCACCAACCTTGAATGTTTGTGCAACATCTAAATGGATTTTGCAAGTGGGGGCTAAGTTATATGACGATTGTATGTGCATACATTTGACACTTTTGAAAAAATAAAACATGGCTGGATTTCCAGCAAACTCATGTAAGGAGCATTGGCAAGGGCCTGAAAGCATGGTTTTGCAAATGTGTCTGTGTTTTATTTGTTGACAAGTGTCATAATGTAGGTACAAAAATAGTGATATGCCTTTGGTGTCTGAGGTATAGCCTGTGGCCATGGGCAGTGGTTAGCCCATCCACGAGGGATGACAAATGGCGTTAACGTGGCCATGTCCACCAGGGATTTGCTATGTGGTAACGTTTTTTGAAATTGGGATAGGTTTGGAAGGGAAAACAAATTTGCTTATGGGTACAGGTTGAAGTGCTGGATGGGATTGCAGCAAACATGCTCAAGGAGGGTCAGTAACAACTGGAAAGCTTGGTTTTGCAAAGATGTGTGTTTTTTAAGATTTAAAGTATAAACAGTAAGTACATAATACAGTGATATAACCTTGGTGTCTGGGCAATGGGCCTGGCCATCGGCAAGGAGAAATGTGTACTGTTATGTGCTTATTGAGGCATGCAGAATGGCCGAAGCGGTAGGTTTGAATGGGAACACATATTCTGCTTGCGGTTACAGCCTAAAGTGGTGGACTAGATTGCAAAAAACTTGCACGACAAACATTAGCAAGGACGTGCAGGCATCTTTTTGGAATTATGTCTTGTGTTTTATTTTTCCAAAGTGTAAGAATGTAAGTAGAACAACTAGTTATATACATGGTGTCGGTGTAGTCGCAAATGTGCACTCTGATTTTCTTATTGGGGAATGCAGCATGGCCGGAGCATATGCCCCATTGATTTGGAGACTGGCCATGTCTGCAAGCCATTAGCACTGGCCATTGGTTACATTATTATGGTATAGTGAACAATGAACTAGGATGCAGGTGTAGGCGCAGTGAATAATAGGGGTGATTTACTTAGGCTGGGGTCATGGTGGAGCCTTATGCCATAGGCAATTGAACAATGATTTGCCCTGCTGATAATAACAGACATAAGTATGTTTTACAAAAAATATTTTTGTTAAAGGTACTCTATAGTTCTTTTAGATATGCGAAAAGCAGAATTATGAATAATTTACATACAGTGATGTAACACCATGAAACATTGTCAGTTATAAAAATCTATTATATTGACAGAAAACAAATTGTTAAAGGGATGTTATGGTTAAGATGCATCCCACCCTTGGGACTCCTCTGCTCTAGTAGTTACCCAGTGGCATCCCACCTTGGCATACCTTGGCATTTTCCTCCTGTGTTCTCATGAGCACCTGCCCATCTGTACTGCCCCTTCTATGTATGCACTTCTCTCACTGCACAATGCATATGTGCATTTATAGGAGCATTGTGTACAATTGTTTTGGATAAGTAAGGGAAATGTAGATGGAAACGATTTGTAAAATATTGTTAAGTGGCAGTTGCTGTGTGGAAGATTAATATGGTCATAGGGTTCTCTCTTTGCCTTCTGCAGGCTGCCATGGAAAGGGAATAGGGGCTCTGTACAGATCCCCGCCTTCCATTTTCACAGTGGCCATCTTGGAAAAGGATTTTCCTTCCTACAGCGGGATGCTGCACATGTCCCTGTGTGGGAAGAAAAATCTTTTCTTTTTTAAGCACCCTGGTTTATCGCTTTGGCAACCTGGGGTGCTAAGGGCCTTCATCCCACATTACAGGGCTGGAATGGGGGATAGCGGTCCAGAGCCCTCGTTGTCCACCCTTGCTTTGCTTGGGCCAATAACTTGGGCTGCCATGCCGTTATCCCCTGTTCCAATCCCTGATGAACGCCATATTAACATTATTTCCATTAGCAAAGCACAAAATGCTAATGGAAATGTTGGAAAATCTTATTGAGTCTATGAACTTTACTGAGAAATGTAAAGTAGATGTATTCTATAAGATTATTTTTTTTGTTCTATTTTTTAACTGTGAAAGCTGGTTTGTATGCAGCGGTTGGATTTGGTGTCATCCTGCATGGAGGTGGTCCCATAGGAGAACTGTCCAGGTTGTCTGCGACTGCGTACAACTTGCACTCAGTGCATTTCACTTTGGTAGCTTCAGCCTTTGATACATTTCCAACAGTGGTAAATAACTGCCACACCCATGATTCTCTCCAGGTGCAAGAGATAGGCACTTCTTGTACCTCATCTTCCTGGCCTTCTTGATTGAACTTCACAGCAGCACGGAAGAGCCGGTTGCTCCTAAATGCAGTAGGGGTGGAGGGCCAGAGAATCATTTCAGGATTGAAACCTGAAGCAGTAGCAGATGAGGATGACAATGCCTACAAAGAGGCAGTGAGGCGGATCCGGAAGAGGTTTTTGTCCAGTGAGAATGTGGTACTACACAGAATAAGGTTCTAAAGTGAGAAACAAGAACCAGCTGAGCCGAGGACGACTGTGTTACGAAACTGAGAGAACTGGCTGCATTGCGTGCCTTTGAGGAGACGTCAGAAGAAAGGATATGCGATATGTTGACCCTTCACACCAACAGTCGCATGATACAATACAAGTATATACTAGAAAAAACACTACAGCTGGACAAGGTGATACAAATAGTCGGAGCTGTCGAAGAGAACTCTGGGAGACAAAAAGAATTTGCGGGAAGCTGCCCTAAGCCTGAAGTACAAGCACAACAATTCAAAGGGGAGAGGAGAGATGGCAGCCAGATACTAAGGACAGCAAATCAGGGAGAAGAGAACCGGCCAAATGTTACAGGTGTGCCAGCACCAGTCACTTTGCCAATGACAAGGAGTGTCCAGACATGAATAACGAGTGTTCAAAGTGCCAGAGATTTGGACATGTGACTGCCGTCTGCACGTGGAGAGGTAAGAAAATTGCCACAGCAATACATAGTGGCACGGCTAGGATGGAAGAGTCATCGGAAGACAAAGGGTTTCCCACGGTTATCATGGTCAACAGTGTCACTACTCACAGAGAAAAGCTGCCCTGCGTCATCAAAGTCAATGGCAATGAAACAAGGGTCATGGCCAACTCTGGGCCAGACCTAACCATCCTACCCCTTTCCACGTACAAAGAAATGGTGGGGAAAGACTGCGTGGAAGTGCGCACGCCAAAGCACAGACCAGCCGTCTTTGGAAGAGCCACAGTGAACCTTCAGGGCTACATATGAGGCACTATTGAATTCAAAGGGAGGTTGACAAAGACCAAAGTATACTTTTCTAAAAGAGGACCAGCTGTGCTAGGTTGGGATTATCAAGCAAATGTGCACATATGATTAGATGCCAGCGTGGAAGGTCAAGTGCTATCACTTACTTTGGAGTGTCCTCCAGTATCCAAAGAAGAATTTTGCGATCTGTTCTCTGACAAAACAGAAAAATAAAAAAAAAATGTGCATAAAAAAAGTTGAAACATGGAGCCATTCCCAGTGAGGCCAGTCCCTGCAAAGGCAAGAGGGGCACTACAGGAACAGCTGGACAAGATGCTCAAAGACGGGATGATAGAAAATGTAGAGTAATCCGAGTGGTTGAGCCTGGTGGTCTTGATCAAGAAACAACACTCCAGTGACCTGCGCACATGCATAGACCTCCGGAGACTGAGCCTCGAGGTGGTAACGGATAGCTATCCACTCTACAGCATTCATGAATTACTTAATACTAATGAAAGTGGTCAAAGTTTTCTCAAAACTTGACATGAGGGACACATACCAACACATTGGCCTACACAAGGAGTCTGGGTCCCTGACAGCATTCATAACCCCATTCAGCACATACCAGTTCACTCGCATGTTGTTTGGTCTGTCGTCGGCCACCTTGGCTTTTCAACGCATGATTGACTGGTTGCTATGGACAATTGGCAAGGTAGTGTACTTCCAGGATGACATTATGGTATATGCAGCTGCTGTCAAAATGCATGATAGGGTGCTTCGTGAAGTGCTGACATGACTACAGGAAGCGGGAGTCCGACTACAATTCGACAAGTGCGTTCTAAGGGCAGATGAAGCAGAGAACTTAGGTTACAAAATCTCAAGAGCAGGCATGAGCCTGAAGATGGACCTGCTCAAGGCCATTGTGAAAGCACTGGATCTGCCCAACAGGGAAGAACTGAGATTGTTTCTGTGAATGGCTCAATACTATGCAAAATGTCTACAGAACCTTTCAGAAACCACGGCTTCCATGTGTGAATTAATCAAAAAGGGGTCTGTGTACAAGTGGGGAACAGAGTAGCAGGAGGTGTTTAAAAAAGTGCAGGAATGCATCACCCATGCCCCCTGTCCATAGCCATTTAACCTACAATGGAAGACCATCATAACTAAAGATGCCAGTTCCTACAGCCTAGGCATGACATTGACCCACAGGAAGGGCGACGCGAAGCAAGTAATGGCATTTGCCTCAAAGGCTATGTCATGAGCGGAGATGGAAATGCTGTTGTGTGCATGGGCAGCTGATTCTTTCTGTACATACGTATGGGGCACTAAATTCCAACAGGTAACAGACCACAAGTTGTTGGTACACACGCTTAGCCTGTGAGGGATGAGAACGGCCACCCCTCGCCTTACCCGTATAGCAGCCAAACTGCAAGAATATACCTACGAAGTGGTAGATATCCTGGGATGACGAAATGCGCAGGTGGACTAAATGTCCAGATTGCCGCAGCGTAGCAACACAGATGAAAACTTCATGATAGATGAGTGTGTTATAGCTTCATTGGGAGACATCCCTAGCAAGGAATAGCAAGATGAGTGAGAAACACTGGAGAGAGGAAGCGGCCAAGGACGCCGCCACTGAAAAGCTCACTTAATGAGTTTGAAATGGCTGGCTGGGTGAATGAATGATCCCGGAGGGCCTGCAGCCATACTGGAAAGTATCAGATGTGATATTTGAGGATCAAGGCATGCTGATGAAAGGTGAACAAGTTATCCCGCCCGTTGCGTTGAGAAGAACCATCATGTGCAGGGTACTTGGGAAGCAAAACAAAACCAAAAGGAGGTAGAACTGCTACTGCCCAGGTTCATACCCAATTTTTGTCAATAAATGAAACAAAATATGAGATTGGAATTGGGGAACCTGGTAGATTAGTACTAATGGATTAAATCCCTAAATTTGTAACCCATGAGATTGTCCAGAAAGAAAAAAAGGCGGAAAAAGGAAACTCATACACATCAAAGACTGTGAATATAGGTGGTTTGTATTCAAACAAAGAACAAAAAAAAACATTTATAAACAACATACATGTGGCAAAATTCAGTAATCTACACACAAATAACTAGTAAAATCAGAAATTATTATTTTTTTTCTTCTTCAGTACATAGGTGAATTGGAGGTACAGATCATAACCCAGTGCTTGCTAAATGGAAAGTACAGAACATGACCCGTGAGGGAAAGGTACACAAATGATTTTAAGTGTAAAGCATAACCCATGTGTGACACATGTGGAAGTCATGGGCGGCAAACAAATTGCCGCTCTTATGGACCTGTAACCATCTAGGTCCTTGAGTAGCTTGTATTCAAGAAAAGCATCTCATCTTGCAAGTGCCTTGAGAAGCAACATGACAAGGAGAAGGGTGCAAGAGTCATACTGTTGGCTACTCATGGACCCAATGAGAAAAGATTAAACACAACCTACCCCTTTCTCCCATACTTTATCTTACCTGCCTGACATAAGAATGATGACTGAGTGCCTCAATAGCAACAAGAGGTTAAAAGTGAGGCAAGCACCACCTCATCCAACATATATTGCAGACGGAGTGTGGCAGAAGTTAGGACTTTACTTTAAAGGCCCACTGGAGCCGATAAGACCTCAACACAAGAAGTGCATTGTGTTAATAGACTACCTATCGAAGTGGGTGGAAGTGGAGGTTGTCTCAGACATTACGTCTTCCACAGTGAACCAAATGCTGAAGAACATCTCCCAGAGGGAAGGTTTGCCCAAGGAATTGGTCACTGAAAACGGTGTCCAATTAGTCACTCGAGATGGACACATTCCTGAAGGAAAATAACATTCACCGAGTAAAAGCAGCGATGTATCACCCCCAAAGTAATGGCTTGGTGGTATGGGCCAATAGGTTCATCAAGGGAGCGATGCAACTAGCTACAGTGTCAGTGATGTATCTCTTTTCCACAGTCAAGGAGGCAGTGGCAGCCCACTGACTGACCCCCAATGGGCTCACCAATATGTCCCTATTTCAGATCCTAAGACGACAGAGAGCAGCATCCACATTGGTAGGGAAAGACGATGAAGTTGGCATGGAAGAATTGGTATGGAGAATGAAGGAGTGAAATGTCAATAGGAGGATGTCCCAGGTCAGCGGGATTCATGAAGGAGACTGGGTGAAGATACAGTTATCACACAGAGAGCCTGTCACAATGTCCAAATTCAGCAGACTCAGGACGGGAGAAGATGGAACTTGGAATGAGTGGTGCTGTTTGAAAGAAGTCTCAAAGAACCACCAGATCCCACGGCTCAGGACCAAGGAGAATGAAAACAAGGAGAATGGAGAAGAAAGAAGGATCGACAAAAGACCACAAACTCAGAGCAAAGAGAAGGTAGAAAGTCAAGAGGAGCATTAGGAGTGTCACCAGACACCCCATGAGGTGGAAACGGACTTGATGGAGGAAGCCGAGGACCAGCAAGAGGAGAATGAGAGTAGAGAAGGTCAACCCCAGAGGGAGAGAAAGAGGCCAACATGATTCACAGACTTTGTTATAGAATAGCATCATCCACCTTCGTTTTCACACAAAAGGAGGTATGTAGAGCGCACTCTCGCGAGAGAACACCTGACCTCTCTCGAGAGGCCAAAGCAGAAGTAGGAGTGCGGTGCACTGAAAGACATTCGCAGCGTGGGAAGGATGCGGAGAGCACCGCAGCCCCAGTGCTTCGACCAGCGAGGCAAGCCCCAATCCTCTGCTTGCCTCACACCCCTTATTGTAACCCATCTTGGACACTTACCTGCCATGCCACAGAAGAATAAGAACATAGTCACACCAGATTGTGTCCTTGTGATCAATGGGGACCCCAACTGACTGACTTCTGAGCAAGGCAGCAGTCATTCGGCACACCCTGTAGCCCAGCTTCTATCTGCACAATGCCAGACATGGTTGACTGCAGAGCAAGCTTTGAGCACCAATTAGTGTACTGTGCAGTGATAACTGTTATTCTCAAAGCACATTCATTTAAACACTGGTTAAGGTTTTTTTCCAGATTAATTTGGAACATGAGCCTCGGGGCCATTTTATATTTTACCATCACTCCTTTGTCCGTGAAATCTGTAACTCTGTAGATATAACTTACGTTTCTTTTTTTAAGCGAATAGTGATACGTACAACCTCTCACTTGTTCTTCCCCTTCATTGGTCCCCTTCCCTCCTTTCATTGATTGTTTTTATTTTTTTAATGGTTGCTTTGACGTATGCTTAATATACACATTCAAAAAGTACAACAGAAAAAGTGAACCGATGAAAATACATATCACCAGGCAGCTGATGAGATGTTGGCCAAGCACTTCCCCTTCTGAGGATGAAGAAAATGTTTCGACTTTATTAAATATAAAAATCATCCTCTTCAAAAAAAGTAGAACATAGATTGACTGAATTTCAAACTCAATTGTGCCATCCAATGTAGCATGACCTTTGGTCATGTGCAGGAAGGACTTCTACATGTAATAAACTTTGGCGGCGATATATGACACAGTGATGGTCCCATCAATGGTTAGGTACTTGAAGCTTTAAAACAATAAAAATGTATACAATGTCTCCTGTTCTTTAGCATTTAACACACAGTACTTGTCCTGAGGAATATTAATGAACTTAACCTTGAAGTCAAATTCTTTGTAAAGAGTGGAAAAGTCTGCTTAATTGGGACAACACAGTTTTGCTTCTCTAACTCACCCCAAGTGGCAGAGACAATCTGACATCTGCACCCCAAAGTGATTATGCCTGGGGTGACAAGCTCAAATTCACTGATGATACCAAATTAGGGTTGACATTTTTTCGCAGTTCTGTGTAGGGAAGATGCATAATAGTAGAATGGTCTGGAATGCTCCCTTTACCATGATTTCAAGACTAGTTTTCATATGTGTTCTCTATCGATAATGACATAGACCAGGGTTGCTCAACTGCAGACATCTAGGGCCGGATCCATGCTGGGTTTTCAGGATGCTCCCAATTAATATTCATTAGAATGCACATTTTCGCTCATGAATATTAATGAGGGATATCCCGAAAAGCCGACAGGATTCCGGGCCCCAAGACCCGGGCTGGTGAAACATAATAGGCAGACTGAAATGATGGAATGAAAAGAAGCTGTCCAGGGGAATTCTCAGGTATCTTGATGACTACAAAGGTTTTCCAGCATTACCGTTTTGCTTCTTTAACTATCAAGCCTATTGGCTATTCCAGGAGGTAAAGTCCACTACTTGCTGTGCTTAAGGTCCCAAATAAGCTGCACCTCATTGATAACATTCATTTAGGCAAACCTATCTTGCATGACTTCTGGGCAATGTGCAGGAGGGATGTTAAAAAAGGGATGGTACTGATTTACATATCGGCATTCCGCTTTGGTAATGTCACCGAGGCAACAAAAGATGATGCAATGGAAAGCTGCCCAGAGGGATTTCTGGAGAGCACCACTTAGTCAAAGCTTCCCATCCATCACCTTTTCTTAGAATTACCCGAGCACCATGATTGTCAATGTCCCTGTCCTTTGACCCCGCTCATAGAGGTAGTCTGTTACCTTTTTCTACTCCTGTCATTCAGCCCCAATGAAAGCGTTGCCTGCTTTCACTGAACACACATCGAGTAATTGAATAAGGATTAATTCCATTCTGATATTCATTACATTTAACCACGTTGAGTTGTAGTCAGAATACAAATGGCTACAATTAGCACATACGCAGCAATGATTTCTATTTTTCTTTTATTGTGTTATAGCCGAATGACCTACTTTTCACAGTGCATAAACAAAAAAATAACATCACTGTGTGAAACACACAAATCATTATAATATCCACAGCAATACAATTACATAATATATTCATCGTTTCATTTCATAAAAATTCAAGAAATTGTGCTTCACATTAATACATTTCTATTAGCATAGCACATAGATGTTATGCTTTTATGAAGCCCAATACCTGCAACACTTTTGAAACATGTAGAGTAAGACGAGTGTCTTGGCCTGCTATTAACCTATTCCAAAACATTTCGGAGGACAGGCTCTCCACTCCGTCCACAAATTGCCCCAGGTGCCTAACTCACATCTCCCATGTGCTTCTACAATTGATCATTAAATGCCTTCGTCATTGCCTCCCATGTGCTTCTACAACTGATCATTAAATGCCTTACTGATTGCTTCCCAACCTCTTCACACAGGGAACAGATGTAAACCACTTGTGCAATCTTTGATCTGCAGCACTGGATTTCGCCCATGTGGACTAAATTTAGTAGAAATCTTAAGAATTCCTGCCTCTGTTTTGAATTCAGAAACTGCCTCGGATACCCAGGGAGAAAGACTCTTGGCTTATCATAAGGGGATAGTGATTTTACCAACACTAGCCACTGCATACCTTCGATACTATAGATCCGATCCATTCTGACCAATGCCTTCTTAACACCCATAGGATTCTCAATTAAGACCCCCCACGGATCGCTCACAGTCCTTCAAGATCTGAATCAGAAAGTTCCTTAAATTCAGCAAGAATGGGCTGGTCTCCCTGTCTAAAATAATCCCTGTGTCCTTATATAAGGAGTTTTCCACAGGAACCACTGTTAGCTTGTAGAGCGAAATGAGCCACCACGTCACATACATCTGCATGGATTGGATGGCCAGCTCGTATCTCAAGCCCTCCATTGGCAGACTTTGAGGGAGCCACAGGGACTTCTTCCAAAGGTGTCACTCTATCTTGGTGCAATTAATTTTACCGACCCAAGGCCTTGTTTGCATTCCATACAGCAAAGATGGTAATACCTTTGCGATATAGAATTTTAGTAAAGGGCTTAATGAGAATTTGCAAAATGTTTCCAGTAGCTTTTCATCTAGCAGGACAGCAGAAGGGCTTTATCGTTCAGGTCTCCATCAAACTGGGCCAATGTTGCCCCACTGTGACTATATCGCTGCCATATGCAAGCCACAGCATTAGGCGAGTGCCAATCCTAGGACTTCCCAGACCATTGCAGTGTCAGTGTCTCCTCCAGATCCCCCAGATATAAATTATGGAGGATAGGGCTATTATACAACCTTGTCTAACCCCCCTTCCCACCGCAGAAGGAGCTGACAAGTAGCCCTCCATATTCATTCTAACCTGAATATTGGTATGTTCAATCCGATGCACTATTATTGCCAGCAAAGGTAGCAGGAGGCCCTAGTTAGCCAATTTAGCCCGCAGCCACTCTCTGTTGATCAGGTGTAATGCTTTGGACAGACCTATCCATGCTTCATATAGTACTGGGCCCCCCTTTGACCAAGATCTTTCACTAGTCAGGGCCATAATCAGTCCGTTCAGCGAGTTTGACATGCCCCTCCTGAAGCCTATTTGGTGTTTAGAGAGAATATTATTATCCATGGCCCAAGCTTCCAAGTCTCTTGGGACTGCTCCTGCAAATATTTTACTATCAACGTCCAAGAGGGCGATCGGGCGGTATTTCACTGGATCCGCCCGATCACCCTTCTTGAAGATTGTAACAATTATTGATAATTTCCAAGATGCCAGTGAAGACCTCCTCCACAGCACCTCCTTTAATAGTGTTAGTAAGATTTGAGCCCACAAATCAACATTTCCCTTAAATGTTTGGCTGGTCAAACCATTAGGGCCTGCCGCCCTTGAAGAGGAAGGGCCTCATTACACGGTAGGCTGTGAGCCATGGCGCTATTAGCGCCATGGCTCATGCCGGTAAAATACCAGCACCGCCTCGGCGGAAAGGGGATTTACCGCCCCATTCCAAGGCTGGAGGGGCGGTAAATCCCCCTTCCACCATTGCCCTTCCCCATTCCCATTCCTGCCCCATAGGGCTCTATGGGAATGGGGAATGCGCTAATTACCGCACCGCAATTTTGCGGTGCCGTAATTAGCTCCGAGGTCCCTTAGCGGGTTGGATTTTAACGCCTGCAAAAAGCAGACGTTAAATCCCCCAACCCGCAAAGGGACCTCGTAGTAAGGCGGTAATCCGTGTAATGAGGCCCGAAGACGTCTTAAGTAACTCTGCTATGATTTCCTGTGAGAGATTCAGTTTCCAAATTACATACAGATCTAAATTGTTAAACCCATTTATGGATTTTCTATATAGAACACTGAAATAATCCCTCCAGATAGACTCTGGCACTACATTACTTTGTAAATCAATTTGGGTATATTTCTGTCAATTGATAAGTGACCAAAAGTTCAGTGAGTTGTTACTCATGGCTCCCAACATCAATTCGTTCTCTCTTTGGTGTCGAAGATATCTGTGCGCTCGGGACCAGTTTCTGTAATTACTACGCAAAGTCCTCAGCTTCCATTCATAGTCGTCTGCATTAATTGACTCCTGTTTTAAGGACCTGATTGATTTTCTCAATTATCTTAACCTCTGCCAAGTTTTCTCATTGAATAAATTATTTTGGTTTGGGTGCCTATATGTAACTGGACATTGGGGCTAGTCCAACTCCCACAGGAATTCCATGAAGATCATCGGATGGCAGGCTTTTACAAGTTCTAAATCGGGTATACTATTGACTGATCTGTGCAAACTGCTGTTCGATTTATCACATACCCTTCTAAATTTAACAGTCCTGTTTTTCTCATTATAGTCAGTGCAAAGCCCCTTTTCTGTACTAGGCAATGATTTCTTTCAAATTGCTTGTCTGCTTATACACATGTTCAAAGAGATTTCCACAAACGTACATGTGGTACACCCTCACCTTTTCCCAATCCCAAAGGTGGACTGGCATGACATGTTTCAGAAGATTGAACAACCGGTTGTGAAACCTTTCCTACATATGATGGAGGCTACTTTTATAGGCCTAACAAACTTTAGACCTGAATACTGGAGGTTTTCGCCAATGCAGTGCATTGTTTGTGCCAGTACAATCACTGCATAGTGCAAATGTGTACTCTGTCAATGAATTATTGCACTGCCCCAGTGCAAAGTTTCAGTAGTTCGGGCAATTGGATCCATATCAATACCAATGAGGCAGTCTGTACTTTGTATATGTTAATGGCAGGAGATACAGCCCTTTCACCATGGCTCGCAAAGAATTTCCTAAGTCCACCACTATTTTCTTCCAAGATAATTGATGATTTATCAGATTGGGCAGACCAGAAACCAGTATCTGCAAATCTAACTCCAAGGTAATCATACAATGTAACCAGTTTGAGTTTAATACCATCCACTAGTAGCGAACAGTAACAAAAAATCGATCTCATGGGCCTAAATACCTGCATTGTTCTATTAATTTTGTTCAGGGTCAATCCTAATCAATGGCACTTATTGACACAAAGCAATCCAGACAGCACTTAACCCCCATTGGTGATGTTGCTAGCAACACAGCATCATTGGCAGAAAATATGGCTGAAAATATATCAGGACATGGCCTCTGGGAGTTAGACCTCTCCTCAGAACATTTTGCAATGAATTCTTGGATAGCTTTGTTTAAATACATACAGAACAGGATACATACAGAACAGGAGTGGGCAAGGACACAGCCATGCCACACTCCCCTATCAACCCTATACTAGTCAGTAGTTTCTCTTGTAAGTCCCCACCTCTCTACAGCTGTGATATCTGTGTAGAGTTGGCAAATAACAGATATCAGTTCATCAGGCACACCCCTACTTGCCAAATCCCATCAAAGACCATACATACCTCATTTTGTAAATCATTGTACATTTTTGTAAGATAAGGGAAAAACTGAAGCATTGCTCTACAGTGCTGCTCCCTTTCTGGAAACCAGCCTGAAGATGAAAGATATGTTTTTCTGAAGCTACCCAATCCAGCAAATGTTCCCGATGGCATTGAGCAATGAGATTGGCCTACAGCTACCAGTCTTATCTTTTCCACACTTTTTGTAAAATGGCCCAATTTCAGCTCTTTGCCAAGAATCAGGGACCTTATTGAGCCTAATAACTGCTTTAAATATTCTCCATAAAATTTGGTGCCCATATATAAGGCTCATCTTTCAACAACTCTGCTGGTGCCCTGTCTGGACCTGGGGCTTTCTGTCCCTTAGAGTTGATAATTGTGTTATTTACCTCTTCTGCAGTAATATCCATCATCAGTCTATTGCAGTCCATCCTCCCTGTGTACCCACTTTGGGCCACCTCAACATTAATACATTCAGTACCCTCAAATACTTCATAAAGGCCACTACATGTCTACCCTCATTTCCCCCTCTCTATTGCAACTATTCTCTATATTTGCCAGTGCACTTTGATAAATGGTTTGTTTAGTCCCAGCCAACACTATTTCATCCCATTTAATGGTGCAATGGGCGTAGCCAAATATCTTAATCAATGATGATTGGGCTGGCATTTTGGGAGACTTTTCGCTTAACCTTATTGTTACAGTAAGGGGCTTATGATCATCCAGAACCTCCCAATCATTTTCCAAGACTGGAATATAATCAATCTTTAAGGAGTATTGAAATCCCAAAAATGTATTCCCTGCTGGGCGATCTTTGCTACATTGTCCTTTGCAGGCCCTTGCATTAAGCCCCTGCAAATTAAGAATCAAGTTCATATCCCTAATATTTCACTGTGACATTGAATCATATCTAGTAGTGTTTTCACACTTGCACACAGACTCATGTGACAGAGTGTGCTAATGTGTCATTGACACACATCAACAGCTCAAAACACACCGTCTTTACCATTTTACTGGCTTGTTCACCTTAAATGGATTGTTACTGAGCAGTTCTATAAAAGGTACATTGAATTAGTTTGTCCACAGAGACTTTAGAATATTAAAAAATGTTGAGATGACTCTGGGGTCAATCCTGTCATCAATGTTACTCACTGAGAGTGCAAATATTTCATAGGAGATGCAACCATAGAAAGAAGACCCTGAATTTCCAGGCGCTTGTTAGGCAGGCATAAGTCCCATTCATGTATGTTATGCTATATTATGTTACTGGGTTTTATAGAGTGCTCGTTCTCTGAAGCATCATGGTGCAAAAGGACATCAGGATGAAACATATTTAAAACAGAAACGTTTTTAATAGACGCCGGAAGGTGATGGGTGTGAGGATGGCGTTGATTGCAGAGTAGCAGAAGTCAAGATGGACCAAATGAGAACCATCAAGGCTCATTCATTTTTAGGTATGTCAATTTATGCCAAATTCACACCAGTTTGTTAATGTTTCATTTGTATTACAAAGACAAGAAAAAGCCAAAGCATATCATTCTTTTGACCCTAGGTCTGAATCAGGGAGCCCGTTTTAATAGATGGAAACGTTAATAGTACGTCATGCAAGAACCTTTATCAGTCTATTTTGTGTTGGAAGCTGGCTCTTTGAAGTGGGTGCCCCCATTTTCACACATATTAGTCGTGCTCCAGCCAATGGAGTCTTGTCATGAAGTCCAGGCTTTCAGAGCCAGCAGGTCTGGAGAACACTGAATTTCAACACCTTTAGCAGGACATTTCTATTGCAGTTGGTCATTAGATGGGGGATGTGACATCCAGGCTGGGAGTGTGAGATGACCCTGTGAAGTTTTGCCCACAGCCAACAAAGGGTCTGCTTTGGGCTGACAATTTCCATGAAGACAAAGTGTCTCTTCAAATATCACTGGAATTTTGTGGGTGAAACATAGCATAAATTGCTCTTTGTCAACCCACACATCATGTTTTGTTTTCCTCACATTTTTCTGTGAGCAGTGATTTTTTTCACTTTTACTTTTTCAAAACCATTTTTATTTGCACACACATGTGCAGGCAGTTTTTGTTTTCAATGCTTACAAATCCTGTTTTCCATGTGACCTGGATCTTTGACTCCTTCTTCTTTTGTGAATTAAAATGTTGCTTATCCATTGCTAATGACACGTAGGCCCCTTTCCACATGACTCTTTAATTTTACTTTAAAAACAAAAACAAATGCCAGGACTTTTTTTCAGTGTTTGCAATCTTGCTATTCATGTATTTATTTTATTTATTTATTTCATTTATAAAGCGCACAAACAGCCTTGACGCATTGAGGCACAGTTGCAGGTACAAGTCAAGGAAGCATACTTTGTCATACAGTTAGCAGACTACATCAGTAATGATAACAACAAATCAGTTACTTAAAAGAGCAGGTAGTATCATGCAAGTTGAAAGAAAGAGCACAGTGATAAAAAATAATTGCAAGAAGGAGGGATGCGTGGGAGGTTTGGAGAAGAGCTGGGCTTTGAGCGCTTTACGGAACACCCAGTATGATTTCTCAGCCCTATGTTTAGGGTGAAGGTTGTTCATTTAAAAGGGACATCTCTTTGGGGCCTCTAAATGCACCCCACAATGCAAAGAACTATGACCCTTGAAATATAAGGATAGAAAGCCTCCTGGAAGGCCTGCAAAGTAGCTGGTGGGATTCTCTTCCAAAGGAGTACGTTGTGCGTTAGCAGGAGCGGTTGAGGAATATGAGGTAGAGGACATTAACCAGCGTCTCACTGAGAAAGAAACAGCCTACCAGAGAGCACCTGGGATGTTGGATCTGGTGTGGCGGTGCATGGAGGTGGTCTTGAAGGAGTATTGCCCGTGCTGTCTGCAACTGTGTATGACCCTGCACTCAATGCATTCAATGCGGGCAGCCAAGACTTTGTGACCCTTTATGGTCTTAAAGAACCGTCACACCAATGACTGTCTCTTCCTATTCTTCATGTTCTTCGTCATCCTCCTCTGCATCATTTGTAGAAAGAGTACTTTTTGGCAACTGATCACTTTAGTGCCATTCGACAAATTGTCACCAAACTTTGAAGAGAGGCGCATGCTGATTGGATGTTTAAAATGTGAGATCCGTCATCATTTTTCAAATGGTGGCCATATTCAATGGGCAGATCATGGCCTTTGTCCACAGACAGCGCCACGAGGAAAAGAAGTCTGGAAAATATATTTGGGGTTATTTTCTGGATGAAAGAGGGCTTGGAAAGGGTGGGGGAGTGGGAAAAAGTTGATATACAGATCTTTTTACAGGTGAAAAAAATCTACGTAAGTGATTGCGTTTGTGCTGTGAATTGTGTTCGTGGACATTATTGGAATTAGGGGTCGGGGTGGGTCTGCATGAGTCTTGTTATTAGAAGGTGTACCATATTTATAATATGGTGTAATGATGTAATTGAAGTGTATATGGTATTTTTGATTGTAGTACAATTGAGGATAGTGCTCCTTGATCTCTCCTCCGCCTTTGACATGGTGAACCATTTTATCTTTATTGAACACCTCCATGATACCTTTGGCATCATAGACCTGGCACTGGGCTCGCTGACTGCTTTCCTGATCTCTTTCCTGGCTAACTGCCCTTTCCAGCTGCAACTGGATCATTTGTCCTCTACCACCTCACTTTCTACATGCAGCGTCGCCAAAGGTTCTATCCTATCGCTGCTGCTCTTTAATATGCATCTTGTCCCGCTGGCTCACCTATACTGCTCATTCTCTCCTAATTTCCAGTGTTATGGTGATGAAACACAGCTTTGCTTGAAAATTCCCTCTACTACTTTCTTATCTGCCAAACTGATCCCCGATTGTCTGACCACCAATCAGGCATGATGTGTTGTTAACGATACCTGTGTGAATGCCAGACAGAGATCTTTCTTATTGGGACACCTGTGCCCTGTTTCCTTCCTACTTTCTGGCCACTGTGCTTTGGCTCTCTATCGTCACCATCTTGTGAGGCCAAACACTTTGGGGTTATCTTTAACTCCTCTCTTTCCTTGACTCCTCACACATTGGACCTTATGAAGAAGGGCTATTTTGAGCTTTGAAGCGTAGCAAGGTCTGCCCTGGTTACTGCATGGAAGGGAGACCTGCAAGGCCAGTGATTGTTCACTCCAACGTCACTATAGCTGTAAACCTATTGGTAAAAGAAAAAAACAGTAACCTTGGGTACTAAACTACACATACCCTTGGTATCCATAGTCCTTTATAGCCTCAAATATAGCTGTGAATATTGGAAAAAATGCTTTCATGTCCCCTCAGGCCCTCACAAGTTCCCCCTCATCTGTGCCAGCTCTCCCCACTCCCCATATGGCCTCCTCACCTCTCCTGTCCTCTCTCTTTCCCCCCAGAACACATGCTGTTTCTGTGATGCAGTTTACTATGAGATATCGGCTATTTGCTGCTATAGCCGAGGCTACAGAAAGCTCTGTGTTGCAAACTCAATCCCTAGACCCCCTTCAACTCCCAAATTTCATTGGTGCCCTCTAGCCACTCTCTGACATCTAGCCTGATGACATTTGCATGTTTTTTGACCTGCAACTGGCTTTTTTCCTGTGTTTCATTTTCCCATATCATCGGCTATAACCTTGAATATCTCTCACATAAAGAGAAAAAAAAGATGGTGGCTGTTTCATTTCTAAAAACACCTAGTGTTGGGTAAATTCTCAAGATATAGCTATCTATTTTTGAGAAATGGCATCTTTTTCTCCATCAAATATTTAAATAACTACTGCAAAGAATAACCCCAAACCAAGCTTGGATCGCAAGTTAACACTTCATGCCCAAGCTGTTTTGGACCTGGGTCAAATCCGTCCAGCAGTTTGGGCTGTGCAGCTTGACAAAAATGGACCTCCTTTGTCTATGGAAAAATGAAGGAAAGTAGGTTGCAACTTTGGAAAAAAAAATGTTTGTCTTCTTAATAACTTTAAAAAAAAATGTTTTTTAATTGTTTTATAACAACACACCAAACATTACAAATGATTAGGACTTCCATGTTTAAGTTTAACAACATAACATTACAGAATACACTCTTCTGTCCTACTCCCTCCCGCCCCATTAATTCGAGCCCCTTTATCCATGTCATCAGCCTGTTCTTCTTCAGGCGAGTTAACTAACGTTATCTTTTCCATGTCATCATCACTGTGATCGGTCTGGGAGGGGCTCGCCATTGTAGCCACCAGTTGCCTCCATTTAATTAGGGGTCCCACCTCCCTCTCCCCTCCTCTACTGACCGCTTCGAACCAAGCAGCCGTTTCTGCCTCTGCCCACTTCATTAGGTCTGCCCACCACAACTCTATTCTAGGCCTATGGGCTGCCTTCCAGCACATTGCTATCCTCCTTTTGGCCAGGTTGTAGGCCAAGTCTTTCATCTTGCTAATGTGCCTCAGATTACGTGGTCTAGGAAAGCCCCCAAGCATGCATGCCCAGGCCGACTCCACCTCCAGCCTAATACCTTTACCTGCCAAGCGTGTCTTCAGTTCTGCCCAAAACCTTCCCACCTCCGGGCAAGCCCAGAACATATGTAACATCCCAGCTTCCTCCTCCCTGCACCTGGGGCATCTCTGAGTCCACTGGCCACTAAACCTGGCAATCTTACTGGGGGTGTGATATGCTCTATGTGTGACATATAGTTGGATCTGCTGGAGCCTCGCGTTCCGGGACACTTTCTTATGATATCTTTGGGCTCTATCCCATAGCCTATCTGACATGGGTTCTCCCACCTCTTCTTCCCAAGCTTGTCTCAGTTGGAGCAATTCCGTCCCCACCTTGAACCCCAGTAGCTCATATATACAGAATATCTCATGCCCACCCTCCGAGATGTCATATATCATCTCCATGGTAGCATCAGTTTGTTCTGCAAGCATTGCCGCCTGCCACTTTTCTCGTACTCCTATTACTATTCTGGAGTAGGTAATGTGTTGCCCTTTATGCACCCCGCTGTCCTCTATTAGTTTCTGGGATTCTAGTGCCTCCCCCTCCTGCCATATGTCTCCGAGGGTGGCCAGGCCCATCAGTTCCCAGTATCTACAGACCCCTTTTATCAATTGGGGTCTTCTCTACATAACGCCACCATTGGCACCTGCATGGAAAACGGAGCCGCGTATCCCACAATCTGCCATGCCCTGTGCCATACCTCCCAGCCAAGCACCAACAGCCCTGCCATCTTCAATACTTTTGTTTTTGATAGCCACACTATCTCTCTAAGGAAGTAGGGTGCAGAATCCATGCACCACAGCATGGTTTCAGCCGTTTCTTCTTCAGACAGCCACCTGGCCACATATTGCAGTTGTCCCGCCAAATAATATAGCTCAAAATCCAGCATGTTTATAGCCCCCTTGTCACATGAATTGTTTAATTTCCAGAAAGCCACCCTGTTCCTGGAGTTATGCAATATGAAGCTCCTGCACAAGCTGGGAAGACTGGCAAAGAAGCGCCTAGATCCCATACGGGATATTTACAAAGAAATGTAACAGTCTGGGCAGAACAACCATCTTAATCAGTGCACCTCTTCCCATCATGGCCAGGGGTAGTCTGGACCAGAATCCCATGCTGTTTTTAATACTTTCAACTGCTTTTTCTGTGTTGTGTTTGTGTTCTTCTCCTGTCGTGTGGTATATGTCAATTCCAAGATATCGGAATGTCTCGGTTCACCAGGGTATTGGCAATACCGGTAAACTCCTTGGTAAGGAACTTCTGTATCTCCCCAAGGGGAATATGCTAGATTTCTTGGGGTTTACCGCTATGCCGGAGAGGGTAGCGTATCGTTCAATCACCTCCAGGATGTATTGTATGTTCTCCTCTGGGAAGCGCAGATACAAAAGGATATCATCAGCATATAATGAAATAAGATGCGGACCACTCACAGTGTGGATCCCTATCTCCCCATATTGTTGTCTAAGACAGACTGCCAATGGTTCCAACGCTAGTATATACAACATGGGTGACCAAGGGCAGCCCTTTCTAGTGCCCCTGCTAAGTTACCATTTATCTGAGATAATGGCCCCTGTTTTAACCCTTGCAATTGGGGAGCTGTATAACATTTTGACTCACCTAAGGTACCCCGGCCCCATTCCGTATTCTCTCAAAGTCGCTAACAGCCAGGGCCATTTTACTGAGTGAAAAGCCTTAACCATATCCAGCGAGACTATCGCCAGTTCACCCGGGTACTCCTCTGTCTGATCAATAATATGGTGCAATGTTCTATGATTATCAGTTATATTCCTACCAGGGACGCAACCCGTTTGGTCAGGGTGTATCAGTCTGCCGATGACTCGCTTAAGCCTGTTTGCTAGCCCCGCCGTGAGGATTTCGCTATCCTGGTTAAGCATCGATAGGGGTCTATATGACCCACAATCTGTGCTAGGCTTGCCCGGCTTTAAAAGCGGGATGATCACCGCCTCCCGTAGGGACTCTGGCAGACTGCCATGCTCACACGCCTCGTTAAGCATAGCCAGCAGTGGGGGAAGCAGCTCTTGTTTGTTTAATATAGCTCAAAATCCAGCAGGTTTATAGCCCCCTTGTCACATGAATTGTTTAATTTCCAGAAAGCCACCCTGTTCCTGGAGTTATGCAATATGAAGCTCCTGCACAAGCTGGGAAGACTGGCAAAGAAGCGCCTAGATCCCATACGGGATATTTACAAAGAAATGTAACAGTCTGGGCAGAACAACCATCTTAATCAGTGCACCTCTTCCCATCATGGCCAGGGGTAGTCTGGACCAGAATCCCATGCTGTTTTTAATACTTTCAACTGCTTTTTCTGTGTTGTGTTTGTGTTCTTCTCCTGTCGTGTGGTATATGTCAATTCCAAGATATCGGAATGTCTCGGTTCACCAGGGTATTGGCAATACCGGTAAACTCCTTGGTAAGGAACTTCTGTATCTCCCCAAGGGGAATATGCTAGATTTCTTGGGGTTTACCGCTATGCCGGAGAGGGTAGCGTATCGTTCAATCACCTCCAGGATGTATTGTATGTTCTCCTCTGGGAAGCGCAGATACAAAAGGATATCGTCAGCATATAATGAAATAAGATGCGGACCACTCACAGTGTGGATCCCTATCTCCCCATATTGTTGTCTAAGACAGACTGCCAATGGTTCCAACGCTAGTATATACAACATGGGTGACCAAGGGCAGCCCTTTCTAGTGCCCCTGCTAAGTTACCATTTATCTGAGATAATGGCCCCTGTTTTAACCCTTGCAATTGGGGAGCTGTATAACATTTTGACTCACCTAAGGTACCCCGGCCCCATTCCGTATTCTCTCAAAGTCGCTAACAGCCAGGGCCATTTTACTGAGTGAAAAGCCTTAACCATATCCAGCGAGACTATCGCCAGTTCACCCGGGTACTCCTCTGTCTGATCAATAATATGGTGCAATGTTCTATGATTATCAGTTATATTCCTACCAGGGACGCAACCCGTTTGGTCAGGGTGTAACAGTCTGCCGATGACTCGCTTAAGCCTGTTTGCTAGCCCCGCCGTGAGGATTTCGCTATCCTGGTTAAGCATCGATAGGGGTCTATATGACCCACAATCTGTGCTAGGCTTGCCCGGCTTTAAAAGCGGGATGATCACCGCCTCCCGTAGGGACTCTGGCAGACTGCCATGCTCACACGCCTCGTTAAGCATAGCCAGCAGTGGGGGAAGCAGCTCTTGTTTGCAGGTTTTGTAGAATTTTCTTGGGAGCCCGTCTGACCCCAGAGCTTTACAAGTGGGCAGGTGCTGAATCACTATCTCCAGTTCTTCAGGTGTGATTGGGGCATCCAGGTCTGCCCGTTGTAAATTGTCTAAGGTGGTCAGGCCTATATCTCCTAGCGTTTCCTGGATTTCTTGGTCCCTCTCTACGCCTGGGTCCTCATAGAGACGTTTGTAATATCTAAGGAACTCTTCATTCACTCCCTCTTGAGTATCCAGGATCTGGCCTTCCTCCCCTCTCATTTCCCTAATCACCGGCTGTGATACTTCCCTATTATATAGCCATGCCAGCAATCTGCCCGGCTTGTCTCTGCCCGCATACTGTCTCTCCACATATTTTTTATAGCTTAATTTACATAATCTGTCCCAGTGCTCCGCTCTAGCTTGTTGTAGCAGTCTCATCCTGACCACATCTTCCCGAGAGGTGCCTCCCCTACGCATAATGTCTTCCAGCTCCTTCTCCGTTTCCTGCAGCTCACGTTCTATGCCCCCCTGGAGCCCTCTGGATTTTGATATAGCCACCCCCCGCACCACCACCTTAAATGCCTCCCACACAGTTCCCATAGATCGGACACTACCAGTGTTAATCTCGAAATACTCAGTGATCACCTCCCCCAGATCCTCCCGGAATCCCAAATCCTGCAGAGCCTCAGCTCTGAGTTTCCACGTCGGGATCCGTGCTCTAGGGGGTTGGTGTTGCCACTCCAGGACCAAGGGGGAGTGGTCCGAGAGCACTCTGGCCTTATATTCTGCGCCTCTCATCTCGCCTATCAGCTCAACAGCGACGAACACATAGTCCAGCCTCGTGTGCAGATCATGCGGTGCCGCATAGTGTGAGTACTGCCTGTCTGCTGGGTGTAACTGCCTCCAGACATCTACAAGTTCAAAATCTCTCAGGAGGGGCTGTAGCACCTTTGCAGCCTGGGTGGGTGTGTCTAGTTTACCGTCTGATCTGTCCATCTTAGGATTCAGTACACAATTAAAGTCGCCCATCGCATAGGATCATGCCACCTAATGTCTTCTTAATAACTTTAATATTTTTTAACGTATCTTTACGAAACTTTGCATTCTGGGAGGGCGCAAGTCTCTAATCACTTCTTTAATGTTGGTCAAATTCATTACTCAAATCAAACGTTATTAACAATAGAATTTCAAGGGGCTCCTTTGGGAGTCTGACTCACCTTAAATAACTATATATATATATATATATATATATATATATATATATATATATATATATATATATATATATATATATATATACTATATATATAGCCACCTGGCCACATATTGCAGTTGTCCCCCTGTGTTGTGTTTGTGTTCTTCTCCTGTCGTGTGGTATATGTCAATTCCAAGATATCGGAATGTCTCGGTTCACCAGGGTATTGGCAATACCGGTAAACTCCTTGGTAAGGAACTTCTGTTTGTGTTCTTCTCCTGTCGTGTTGTATATGTCAATTCCAAGATATCGGAACGTATAGGATATATAAAACAAATTGCAAAAAAACTGGTGTGAGAAACGCCCTTCTGGTGCATTGCGCTGGCTCAAAAAAGTCCAGGATGTGGCAAAGAAATCAGCACAATGCGGGTTCCACAGCCAAGGTTCTTTAATAACTCATTCCGATTTCCAGGGACAAAATGTCGGGAGTTTGCTATGTCCTCGTAGTTTGCTCACATACCAAATATATATATCTCATTTTGTTTAATTATATATGAAATTCTGCACGCACAGATAGATACCTTAACATTTTACTGCAGAATACTCTCAATGCAAGCCTTCAAAAGTAATTTGCAAAAGTTATTTCATGGAACTCTATGAGCAATTTGTATTAACCTTAACTATGCCATGCATGATGGCATAATATAACACACTATATAATATAATATCATATATAATGCAATTAATTCATGAAACTCTAAGCATGCACTTACTTCATAACACTACAAATCAAACCTGAAAACACACTTCCAGTATAAAGCAGGTTACATCAATACCATAGTTGAAATGATTGTTCAGGGTCGATTTGCTGTTGTATGGAATGAGTGTTTATACTTTGAGTTTCATGGTTGAATGTGTAGGGGAATACAGTGAGTGTGCATTCCTTAACATTGTTATTCCAGTTATGTGTACACTTTACTTTTTTATTAGATTCATCTTACCTTTTTTTAAATTTAATATATATGTGTGTTTGAGCATCTGTGCCTGTCCTTAAAAATGTCTCCTGCATTGTTGTTGTGAGCTCTGCTGTGCACAATATTGCTTCAAAGAGCATCATCTCTCTTACATATTCATGATCTATAGATATGCATGAACGTGATGTGGATCACTCGTAATCAGGTGAAGTGGACAACAAAGGCCAGGACGTTATGTACACAGAACTGTTTCTTTAAAGGACTTCACAGGTGTTATAGAAATAAAGGTTTAAGAAATGTCATTTGATGAAAAACCATTACTAAGCAACCAGGAGAATAGTAAAAAAGCAGTGAGGCACTGCATGGTGATTTATGTATATGTGTTACTGTAAAATAATAGAGATCTGCAAGGTTGTGCACCTGCACTTCTACAAACACACATCTTTGAACTTGAACAGATTCTAATATTACTGTAAATAATAGTAAATAACAGTGGTACACTATAAAAAAATGTTTGTTGTCAGATCACATGATGCCTCGAAAGGCCATTTAAAAAGAAATCAATTCATCAAACAAGAATCATGAGGGGTCCAATCCCACAAATGTTTTCCCTGACAACCAACATGAATTAGAAAAATGTAAGCGCAACCTTCTGCACACACGAATGTCTTCGCCTGTTGATAAGATTGAGCATGTATTTGCTTCTATTTGTGGCATTACTTTGTCACATTGATAACTTGCACGTGCATTCTGCTCCACCTTCTGCAAAATCATATGAGGGAGTTATTTCCATCACCTGCAATATTCCTTTTCTTTAACTAATTCTCATACATGCTTGTAGCATGAGTTTTGTTGAGAATGTTTTATAGACTCTATGGTGGTTTGATTGCAGGAAGGCATCTTGATTTTTTATATGATAATCTTCTGATCAAGTTGGACATTTAATTGTCCAATGAGACAAGTTCTCGCTGTACCACTGCATTGCCTTCAGCAGCTTTTCCATTTGCCAAAGTGAGACTGTCCACAGACTTACCCATCTGCATGAGCTTGTTGCATCGATGATAGGGCAATTAGTGTCTATTTGCATTGTGACATCATGTCTCCTGACTGGCACATTAGCATTTTTCACAATTTTACACTGCGCTGATTATACCTTAATGAGTCCCACCTCTCCACTTTTCAGTGCTCACGTTATTTCACCCATCAACCAACGTTTTCTTTTTTTTATAGAAATGTCTCCAAAATTGTCACCATGGTTACTTTCTGCTCTGTACAACCTCTTCCGTGCTCTTTGCAATCGTTTATTTTGAAACTATTTCTCTAACATTACCCACAACGTCCAAAATAACTAAATTGCCTCAGTTATCAAAGGAAGAAAGGGGGACGATAAAAGAACGGTCATGCTTCCTAATGTCTGTGGTTGTGTGTTGTTATCTGTAACACCCTTACCACACAAGCCACCATTTCCCCGAACATGTTTAACTTTAACATCAGGGGCTGTTTTGCAGAAATTCTGCACTGGTGCATGTGTAATTGGCACTAGGATAAACATTGCCCTACTGCAAACAACGTTTTCTTTCAATGCATTTTTGCATGTGGGTGAAGAACTAATACTAATGTAAATATTGCCATAATGCAAAATGCATTGAAAGAGGTTGCACTAGGGACATGTTTTCTCTATTGGTAGTTGCACTTGCACAGGTGCAATGTATCCGTAATCCCACGCCAGATGGGTTGTAATGTCAGAACCTTTACTCCTTCATCACTTGTTACTTACTTTGTTCTGAAGTCCAACATTATTACATGGAATCTGCACCACATTTAACAAATGTGCAGAGATGCACCAGACACAGTATACTTATAGCATTTGGAGACAAGGAAAACACACAATAAATATCTCAAACAAGTATCAAATTCATTATGCAAAGAGCAAACAAACAGCAGGTCTGACAAAGAGTATATTCCAAAAGTACATAGTAATACATATATTAACACGATCACTTGTTAAGACCTTTAATCCGTCTAGACCCTTGGTCACATCAACAATTGGATTTTTCCCCAATTTCTGTACATTATATTTCTAATGGTGCACAGCAACCAGTTCCCATAGTATGTTCTTTTGCCTTCAGGAATTATATGTGGTTTTCTGCGTGCATCGTTTCACCGTTTTGTAACTACTCCACTGTCCACAAGATAGGTTGTAGTGTTACATTTTGCAGTAACACATTCCATGTTACAGAACAGAGTGTTCAATTCCATGTCATGATTTTTTATTCCATGTTGCATTCTTTAATTGCAGCAAAGTACAACGTGCACTTCCACCGAAGAGCAATGTGTCGTGTTGTTTTACCTTGCGATCAATGATGCAGATTGGTGAGTATTATTGTGAGGGTGTGTGTCTGATATTTCACAAAAAGTAACACACTTTACCCAAATAAATATAGCATGCCATGATGCATTGTTAATGATAATGATGTGTTATTGATATAGCACCTTAATCCAAAGTGCTTTACGGAGGACATATTTACAAACAATGTCACCCAACCAAAATTGGTACTCATTTATCGACCTCGGAAGGATGAAAGGGGTTGCCGGGATTTGAACCTGCGACTGTCACAAGTCTCCCCCCTTCTCACCTGTCTTTCCTTGCTTGCGACCTTCTTCGATGATTTCTTTTGCACGGGCTGGGATTTTTAGAGACTCATGTGCTGGTCATCTAGTTCCAGCGTAAGGATAGCGGTCTTACACCAGGAGGCGGTCAGATGTCGAGTACCAGGAACTTGGAAAGAGACTTAGTCCGAGCTCAGAGGCACGGAACGTCGTGACTCGAGCGCAGGTGAGGATCGTGGAAGAATCGTAAGGTAGGTTCGAGGAAAGGAAAAGGAGGAAGTAGATTCAAGGAATCGGGGGAAAACAGGACTAGGAAGGAAGTTCCGGGCGAACTTCGGAAACACATGTCAGACAGCTCCGAGCGGTAGCGTTGAGACAAGCAGAGCCACGGGGGTTTGTCTGCTTTGTAGAATGTTGAAAGTAGCACATAAAGACTGGCAAGCTGCGTTCCGCACTAAACGGCCATGTTGGAAGGATCGCAGAATTCAGTCCCCTATGGGTCAGGGACCACGAAGTCCAGAATGGGCGCAGGCGGCGGTTCATGACAGTATGCCTCATCTGAAACGCAGCTCCTCCGTGTTTGCTTGGTTGGATGAGATGGTATCTTCCTATCAGCCGGGGGGCATTCATGTTTGACACAGGTTCCCAGGTGCGCTCACTGGGAGGATACCCTTTCCGCTCTACCAAATACTGTAGTTGACCAAGTCGGTACGTCGAGTCACAATTACTGGAAACCTCATATTCGAGTTGGTCATTGATAATCACTGGGGTGGATCTTGGAGCAGATCGAGAGGGCTGAACATATGGTTTTAACAAAGAAGTGTGGAAGACTGGATGAATCCTTTTCCATGACTCTGGTAGTTGGAGTCGAAAGGCCACTGGAATAACAATTTCCTTTATGGAAAAGGGTCAGTGTTACCTGGGAGCCAGTTTATTTGGTCGTAGGTGCTGAGGAAGGAGTTTTGAGGATAACCAGACCTTATCGCCAATTGAATAGGAAGGCCCAGGCCTTCTTTTGGAGTCTGCATATTGTTCCACGTCTTTTCAGTTCTTTTCTAGGTGTTCCTTCGCTCTTTGTGCACATTGATTAGTGTTTCAATCCAGGAATCAACCGCCGGAACTGGGGTAGGATGTGGGAGAACAAAAATTAAGACTGAAGGATGAAATCCTTGACTACAGAAGAAAGGACTGGTCTTGATAGCAGAATGATCCGAATTGTTGTATGCAAACTAAGCCACAGGTATTAAGAGTGGCCAATCATCCTGGACTTTGGTGGCGAAACAACAAAGATACTGTTCCAGGGTTTGGTTTACTCGTTCGGTAGCACCATTGGTCTGTGGGTGATAACCCGAAGACAATGCACGTTGAATTCCCAATATATGACATAGCTGTTTCCAGAACTGGGTTATATACTGGGGTCCTCTGTTGGAAATGATTTTGGAAGGTAATACATGAAGCCGGAATATGTGTTCTAGAAAAATCTCAGCGAGTTCAGATGAGGATGGTAGTTTGTATAGAGGCGTAAAATGAGCCATATGTGTGAACAAATCAATGGTAACCATTATAGTTGTGTAGCCTCTGGAAGAAGGTAGTTCAAGAATAAAGTCTGTGGCAATGACTTCCCAGGGTCTTGTTGGTAGTGCTGGTTGGTGTTGGAGACCTGCTGGTATTTTATTGTCATGTTTGTTCTGATTACAAACTGCACAATTCTGGACATGGATCTTGATGTCATCCTTCATCCTTGGCCACCAAAACTGTCTTTGTATAAGATGGAGCGTGTTGGTTATGCCACGCTGTCCTGAATTAATAGTATAATGGCATAGGCTTGTGATCTTTTGTCTTAGTCCAGGAGTAGGGATGACCAGTCGATTGTCCTTGAAGAGATATCCGTCTTTTGATTTGCGATTCCACCAATTGTTCTTCTTAAACTCCTTCCAGGGTTCAGAGGACTGAGTTTGGGCTCGAATATCCTCCAGGAGAGTGAATGCTTTAGCAACACATATTGTGTTGGGAAACATCTTAGGAAAGGTCCGGTCCTCAAGAGTTTCCTAATCAGGACGTCTGGATAAGGCATCAGCAATAATGTTATGTGTTCCAGGAAAATGATGGATTTGAAATTGGTTTTGGGCAAAAAAGAAGGCCCAACGGGCTTGGCGACAGTTTCGTCATTCCAGGAATTGTAGGACTTGAAGATTCCGATGGTCCGTGTGGACCTTTACCGGGTGTTTGGCTCCCAGAAGGAGATGACGCCATTCAGTGAAGGCTTGACGAATGTCTAACAATTCCTTCTCCAGGACGGAATAATGAGTTTCACTGGGAGTCAAAGTGCGGGAGAGATAGGCGATGGGGTGTTCCAACTTGTCGCCAAGTTCCTGTTTCAGGACTGCCCAGTTGGAGGCATCAGTTTCAACAAGAAAAGGTCAGTCAGTATTGGGTTGAGCTAAAATGGGAGCTTGTGTGAACTCCGACTTCAACCGTTGAAATGCCAAATCTTGGGCTGAGGTCCACTGAAAGGGATTATCTTTCTTTAATAGTGTGACAATGGAATGCACAATCTCAGAGAACGCAGGTATAAATTTCCTGTAGAAATTAGCAAGCCGCAGGAAGGATTGGATTTGTTTTACAGTGGTTGGAACAGGCCAAGATAGAATGGAGTCAACCTTGGAAGAATCCATCCCTATCCCCTTTGGGCTAAGAACGAATCCGAGATAGTGTAAAGTTGATACATGGAAAAGGCATTTCTCGGGTTTGGCCAGGAGCTTGTGTTCTCGTAAACGTTGTAAGACTGCCCTTACATGCTCTTCGTGTTTCAGATGGTCCTTGGAGTAGATCAGTATGCCGTCTAAGTAAACAATGACGAAGAGGAACAACATATCAGAAAAAACCTGATCCATGAAACGATGGAAAATTGCAGGGGCATTAGCAAGTCCAAAGGGCATGGCCAAGTATTCAAAATGGCTGAAGGGTGTTCTAAAGGCTGTTTTCCATTCATCACCTTCTTTTATATGAATAAGATGGTAGGCACCCCTGAGATCAAGTTTTGTGAAGATGACTGCACCTCTCACTGCTTCCAGGATGTCTGAGATGAGAGGCAAAGGGTAACGATCTTTGAGAGTGCATTGGTTAAGGCCATGGTAATCCAAACACAGCCTGAGCTCCTTCGGATCCTTCTTAGGAACGAAGAAAAGCGAAGCGCCCACTGGGGACTTGGATGGTCGAATAGTTCCATTTTCCAAGTTAGTGTCCAGGTGTTCCCGGAGGGCCCTTTTTCTGCTTCTGACAAAATAAACATTCTTCCGAAAGGGATCACGGCTGAAGGTTCAATGTCAATGGCACAATCCTCTGGTCTGTGGGGTGGCAGAGCTTGAACAATTCCTGTTGAGAATACATCTGTGTATGCCTGGTAGGCCCTGGGAATCCGGATAATGTTAGAGACGGTGACTGGAATTTGCTGAGTTTCTTAAGAGTCTTCAAAGGAACTTGGTAAAGTGATTGGGGACAAACAGTGGGAAATACACTGTTCTGAACCAAGAAATAGGGAGCCTGCTGCCCAGTTGATGTAGGGTTTATGCTTCTGTAACCAGGGCATGCCTAGAACCATAGGACAGTGAGCAGATCTTATGATATCAAATGTAATCCTTTCTTGGTGGTGATTTATAGAAGGAAGAATCTCTTTGGTTTGAAGGGATATGGGTCCTGAAGATAAGGGTCTCCCATCAATAGCTTCAACAAGTTTCATAGTCTCTCGTGTTTCGTGTGGGATGTTGTGGCTGGTGACCCAATCATGATCTATGAATATGCCCATGGCTCCACAATCCACTAGTGCAAAGATGGGGTAGGATGAAATCCTTGACTACAGAAGAAAGGACTGGTCTTGATAGCAGAATGATCCGAATTGTTGTATGCAAACTAAGCCACAGGTATTAAGAGTGGCCAATCATCCTGGACTTTGGTGGCGAAACAACGAAGATACTGTTCCAGGGTTTGGTTTACTCGTTCGGTAGCACCATTGGTCTGTGGGTGATAACCTGAAGACAATGCACGTTGAATTCCCAATATATGACATAGTTGTTTCCAGAACTGGGATATATACTGGGGTCCTCTGTCGGAAATGATTTTGGAAGGTAATACATGAAGCCGGAATATGTGCTTTAGAAAAATCCCAGCGAATTCAGATGAGGATGGTAGTTTGTATAGAGGTGTAAAATGAGCCATATGTGTGAACAAATCAATGGTAACAATTATAGTTGTGTAGCCTCTGGAAGAAGGTAGTTCAACAATAAAGTCTGTGGCAATGACTTCCCAGGGTCTTGTTGGTAGTGCAGGTTGGTGTTGGAGACCTGCTGGGCTTTTATTGTCATGTTTGTTCTGATTACAAACTGCACAATTCGGGACATGGATCTTGATGTCATCCTTCATCCTTGGCCACCAAAACTGTCTTTGTATAAGATGGAGGGTGTTGGTTATGCCACGGTGTCCTGAATGAAGAGTATAATGGCATAGGCTTGTGATCTTTTGTCTTAGTCCAGGAGTAGGGATGACCAGTCGATTGTCCTTGAAGAGATATCCGTCTTTTGATTTGCGATTCCACCAATTGTTCTTAAACTCCTTCCAGGGTTCAGAGGACTGAGTTTGGGCTCAAATAACCTCCAGGAGAGTGAATGCTTTAGCAACAAATATTGAGTTGGGAAACATCTTAGGAAAGGTCCGGTCCTCAAGAGTTTCGTAATCAGGAAGTCTGGATAAGGCATCGGCAATAATGTTATGTGTTCCAGGAAAATGATGGATTTGAAATTGGTATTGGGCAAAAAAGAAGGCCCAACGGGCTTGGTGACTGTTTCGACATTCCAGGAATTGTAGGACTTGAAGGTTCCGATGGTCCGTGTGGACTTTTACCGGGTTTTTGGCTCCCAGAAGAAGATGACGCCATTCAGTGGAGGCTTGACGAATGTCTAACAATTCCTTCTCCAGGACGGTATAATGAGTTTCACTGGGAGTCAAGGTGCGGGAGAGATAGGCGATGGGGTGTTCCAACTTGTCGCCAAGTTCCTGTTTCAGGACTGCCCCGATGGCGTAGTTGGAGGCATCAGTTTCAACAAGAAAAGGTCAGTCAGTGTCGGGTTGAGCTAAAATGGGAGCTTGTGTGAACTCCGACTTCAACCGTTGAAATGCCAAATCTTGGGCTGAGGTCCACTGAAAGGGATTATCTTTCTTTAATAGTGTGACAATGGAATGCACAATCTCAGGGAACGCAGGTATAAATTTCCTGTAAAAATTAGCAAGCAGCAGGAAGGATTGGATTTGTTTTAGGGTGGTTGGAACAGGCCAAGATAGAATGGAGTCAACCTTGGAAGAATCCATCCCTGTACCCTTTGGGCTAAGAACGAATCCGAGATAGTGAAAAGTTGATACATGGAAAAGACATTTCTCGGGTTTGGCCAGGAGCTTGTGTTCTCGTAAACGTTGTAAGACTGCCCTTACGTGCTCTTCGTGTTTCAGATGGTCCTTGGAGTAGATCAGTATGCCCTCTAAGTAAACAATGACGAAGAGGAACAACATATCAGAAAAGACCTGATCCATGAAACGATGGAAAATTGCAGGGGCATTAGCAAGTCCAAAGGGCATGGCCAAGTATTCAAAATGGCTGAAGGGTGTTCTAAAGGCTGTTTTCCATTCATCACCTTCTTTTATACGAATAAGATGGTAGGCACCCCTGAGATCAAGTTTTGTGAAGATGACTGCACCTCTCACTGCTTCCAGGATATCCGAGAAGAGAGGCAAAGTGTAGCGATTTTTGAGAGTGCTTTGGTTAAGGCCACAGTAATCCAAACACGGCCTGAGCTCCTTGGAATCCTTCTTAGGAACGAAGAAAAGCGAAGAAAAGTCCCCACTCGGGACTTGGATGGTCAAATAGTTCCATTTTTCAAGTTAGTGTCCAGGTGTTCCCGGAGGGCCCTTTTTTCTGGTTCTAACAAAATACACATTCTTCCGAAAGGGATCACGGCTGAAGGTTCAGTGTCAATGGCACATTCCTCTGGTCTGTGGGGTGGCAGAGCTTGAACAATTGCTGTTGAGAATACATCTGTGTATGCCTGGTAGGCCCTGGGAATCCGGATAATGTTAGAGACGGTGACTGGAATTCGCTGAGTTTCTTAAGAGTCTTCAGAGGAACTTAGTAAAGTGATTGGGGACAAACAGTGGGAAATACAATGTTCTGAACCAAGAAATAAGGAGCCTGCTGCCCAGTTGATATAGGGGTTATGCTTCTGTAACCAGGGCATGCCTAGGACCATAGGACAGTGAGCAGATCTTATGATATCAAATTTAATCCTTTCTTGGTGGTGATTTATAGAAGGAAGAATCTCTTTGGTTTGAAGGGATACGGGTCCTGAAGATATGGGTCTCCCATCAATAGCTTCAACAAGTTGCATAGTCTCTCGTGTTTCGTGGGGGATGTTGTGGCTAGTGACCCAATCATGATCTATGAATATGCCATGGCTCCGCAATCCACTAGTGCAAAGATGGGGTAGGATTCTTTCTTAGAAGGCGATAGGAATGCCTATAGAATCACAAGATTGTTTTGTCCAGGAGAGTTCAAGGAAGGAATTGATGAGGAGCAGACACCTTTCTCCCGAAACTGTGCCCCATCCAGGATCCGGTGCTGGCGTTTCCCGAACGCCGTGGTGGAGCGATAGGGCACTCTCTCACAAGGTGTTCATCAGAGGCGCAGTACATGCACAGTCCACTGTGAATCCAGCGCATCCTTTCTTGTGGAGTAATGGGTCCACGGAAGGCCCCCCGTTGCATGGGTTCAGGTTCTGGGGTAGGAGAAGCTGCGGGCTCTGGTCTGTATGAATGGTCTGTGGCAGCCTTTTGAGATGTTGATTTAGACTTTCTTTTCTCTGCCTTTCTTTCCTGTATATGAAAGTCAATTTGTAGGGAGAGGTCAATGAGGGCCTGGAAGGAGCTTGGGCGAGCTGCCCTGGCTAGCTCGTCCTTTATTTCTTCATTTAGGCCTCTTTGAAAGAGGGTGAAGCTGGCTGCTTGGGACCAATCAGCCTCTTTTCCAAGTTGTTTAAAACGGGTCACATAGTTAAGCATATCCTGGGATCCTGGTTGAAATTCGAGTAGTCGTTCCTGAGCGCTGTAAACAAGCTCTGGGCGATCAAACATGGCTTTTAGGGCTTCCACGAATCCATCATAATCATCTAGGAGGGCGTTGCCCGAATTGACTAGGGGGGTTGCCCAGGTTAAGGAGTTACCGGTGAGGTGTGAGATCATAAACCCCACCTTGGCTCTTGGGGTGGAAAAGTAGTAGGGCTTGAAGGTGAAATGCACCCAACATGAGTTAAGGAAGGCATGAAGGTTCTTTGAAGAGCCATCATATTTGTCCACCACTCCTCCCAATAAGACACTTTCTTTAGTAGCAGAGTCATGAGACAAGACTAGCTGCTTTAAAGCAGTGTTCTCTGCCTTAAGGTTCTGGACTTCAGTGGTTAATTCCTGCATACCTCGCATGAGGTCTTGAACCGCCGCTTCCATCTCTGTATTCAAATCATTTTTTAGGCATCTCAATCTGTCACAAGTCTCTCCCCTTCTCACCTGTCTTTACTTGCTTGCGACCTTCTTTGATGATTTCTTTTGCACGGTCCGGGATTTGTAGAGACTCGTGTGCTGGTCGTCTGGTTCCAGCGTGGGGATAGCAGTCCTACTCCAGGAGGCGGTCGGATGTCCAGTACCAGGAACCAGTAAGGAGACTAAGTCTGAGCTTGGAGACACGGAACACCGTCACTCGAGCACAGGCAGGATCCCGGAAGAATCGTAAGGTAGGTTTCAGGAAAGGAAAAGGAGGAAGTAGATTCAAAGAATCGGGGAAAACAGGACTAGTAAGGAAGTTCCGGGGCGAACATCGGCAACACATGTCAGACAGCTCCGAGCGGTAGCGTTGAGATGCGCAGAGCCGCGGGGCTGTGTCTGCTTTGTAGAATGTTGAACGTAGCACGTAAAGACTGGCAAGCTGCGTTCCGCACCAAACGGCCATGTTGGAAGGATCACAGAATTCAGTCTCTATGGGTCGGGGACCACGAAGTCCACAATGGGCGCAGGCGGCGGTTCATGACAGCAACCTGCAGATCATGCTCAGATCGCAGCAGAAAGCGCTCAACCCGCTGAGCTATCTTACCGGCAACATTATTGTTAACACTTTTAGGACAAATGGGTACAGTAAGCACTAGTATCAGGACCAATTGTCCTGGTGGTGCTAACAATGCCACCTGTAACACAAGACTACCCAAAGAGCAGCTTATTTTCAAGTAAATAAGGTCTCTGAGCCACCATCATATGGATGTGGTTTAGGAGACCTCCTTCAGCCTTGTGGTGCAGAGGGCACAATTGTATTCAGATCAATGTGTGATGGTTCGTCTTCACTCATGTGGAATGTCCCATTGAAATGCAGTTACATGTTGCATGACTGACTGCAGACCAAAGCCAAATACAAAGACCCAACTTATCAAAGAAAAAACAACCGGAGTGTAATTCTGAGAGGTGTGTCTCACTTCCTGCACCCACACTGAAAGCTGTGCCCATGCTTGCCATTTTCATCTGGTGCCTCGAAAGAATTGCTCTGCCAATATGCCTGGTATATCCACACTGCAAGTGACGGAGTCTTGCC
The DNA here is from genome assembly GCF_040938575.1 of Ambystoma mexicanum. NCBI lineage: Eukaryota > Metazoa > Chordata > Amphibia > Caudata > Ambystomatidae > Ambystoma > Ambystoma mexicanum. Next base: position 851,555,109 of record NC_090931.1, on the reverse strand, counting down.
AAATTAGAAACGTCCTATGATGTGCTCACCCCTAAACAATCAACGGCAAAAGGCTCCTCAAAGATTTCACCAGGAAAACGAACACAACGTTGGTGTATTTCCCAAAATCACAATTGTTTAATATAACATATCACAGATGGCATCACATCCAATGTGAGGCAATCCTACTTCCATTGGAGTTCCCTCTTTATTAATATGCCCTATGAGTACAAACGGGATTGATCTGTGTGATGTCACTTTTGAAACCCTATCCAATCACATGGACTGATCAATTAAAATAGTGAAATTATATACACCTCAAAGGGTGTGGTTTCTAATCTATAAAAGTCAAAACGCATACATTTAAGGACAGGCTGACTGGAAGGAGTAATGGAAAGAACAATTGACAACCACAGCAAGGAGTGTAGAAAAGCTTGCTTTCCTGGGGACTCCATTTGGATTTGATGGCAGACCATTATGAGCAAGGCTCAGATTGAGTGCAACTCTTCCTGAGTGGAAAAGGAATCCAACAGGTCCAATACAGAAGGAGAGAAACAAGACTGTGGGGGGACGCTGACCCATCTTGCTGACTGATGCCCACGTGTTACTAGAGGGGGAGAATTGAACCAGCCTGTGAAATAGCCAAAGGGAAGCAAAAAACAATGTGAGTATAATGCTAAGGGGAAATATAAGTCTGACTGGAGGTATGTTGTAAAGGAGAATAGATTAAATCTGAGCACCTCTTATTTGAGGGAAGGGTATAGTAATTGACTGGGAATCTTGAGGAATTAATAAATATTCCACAAGAGAAGGTTCTTCCGGAAACTTCAGATTTGATAAAATAGTACCAAATGGTATGTTTATTGGGGGATCTCTGACTCCCTTTCTGTGCAATGTCCTACTACAGACTGGGAGTCAAATCATTTCTCACTTTGTACATGCTGAGGAAAATAATGTAATTGAAGTAATTCCCTGGTTATACTTTTACTGGCTCTGACCACTCAAGAAAAAAGGGAAAGGGTGTTTAACTGTTTTTCCCACTGTATATTGCCCATTAATTCTAGTAACCATTGATATTGAGATTCCATATAGGATGATAAAGCTGTGCAATGTATATATAATTTAAATTGGTTTGATTATTTCTATTCTTATAAATGGACCTGTGGTGCAGACCTGTGCGTTTCTTGTCCTGAGAGGGGAGGCAGGCTATAGGGACCCAATACTGTTAGAATGTCATGTTCCAGGGTAATGTAAAGAACTTTGTTAAATAAATACAAATAGTGCACGCCTGATTTGGGGTGGGTGGAAAATTCTCCAGAAATAGTTGTCACCGATTATCCTACAGTACCTCTCTTGAGGCAAACCAAATTTACTGCTAGCTGGATTTTACCTTGTGCAGCTGTAAGTAGACTTCTACACAAACACTAATCATCTGGCAAAACCAATATAAACACAGGCACTGCTACAAAATGTCATCACTGAAGGGACACCATTAATTAAATTATGTTCTAAATTATGTTTTATGTGATGCAAATTAAAAATGTGAGTGTAAAAAGTATGTTTTAAAACCAAGATGTAAATGTTTTATAATTTGAGCCCTCATTTGAAAAAAAAAATGCAAATTGCATGGCCCACTAACACTAGTACATACAAGGTTTGGGGCTCTTGCATGACATTTTAAATGTCCACAAGAAGGAGTGTACATCGAAAGAGCAAAGGAACGGCAAACTCTCTTTTACACTTTCATTTTTCCTCTCGGTCTCAAGGAAATGGAAAGGTTGCCTACAGATATGCTTTCCAGATGGTGTTTACCAGGACCAGGATAAAAACCAAGGCGGATTTCATAGGAATACATTCATTGTACACCTGCATGAAAATCTCATGCAAGCGTACAACGAAACACACACACGAGATGTGGGTGACCATGAAGGAGATCTTATCTCTTCTCTGCGCCCCTCCTTCGTCTCATCAGTGCTGCAGAATGAGGGGGTACATTAATGGAGATCTTCATTTAACGTGCTGCCGCATTTAATAGGAGGCTGTTGCATTTATATTACAGTGATTTTCCTTTATATTTAAAGGCTGATTGGAGGTAGCAAATGGGATATACATGTCCACCCTCCTCCCGCCTTCAATACCGCATGGTCTTTACGAGAGCATGGCATTCTCAAGCTGGCAAAAAATCCATGCATTCCTATGGCATCCACCTGTTTCTTGCACTACCAAATGGATTTCATAGCAATGCCCTACAGATGATCTCTGACATACATTAATGGCGGGCCGCATTTGCATTTTTAGGGAAATCGATTGTATAAACAAGGTATAAAGGTGATTTTGCCTTTTTATTGTTTGCACACGATGATGAAACTCACATGGGGGCTCATTTTCGATATGTCATTGCATGAACTGCATGAGTAAAATGCATGAGTACAAATGTTAAGCGTGTTTTCATTCCACTCCATATTTTCATCTATTTGTATGGTGCAGAGGTGCAAGGATCATACAGTACAATTCCACCACCCCCTTCCTCACCACTACACAAATACTCCAGCGTTCATGGCAGCATTACATTTTTTATGGAGTAAATTCCATGGATTCCTGTGAAATCCACCTGCTTTTTGCACCAGCAAAACACAGGTGGTTTCCACAGGAATCCATTTGCACGGCATTTTCTCAATGTTCACAGTGAAGGTCAACATGGAGGCGTATACGGCCATTAAGACTCAACTTCAAACATCCCTTTTGCTCTCTGACATACAAATGATGACATTACACACAGGCGACGTCCCAAAGTGAAAACATAAAAGGTCCCCCTGAAATAATTTACGTGGGAACTAAAAAATGAGACCCCTAGAGGCAAACCCAAAAGCATGTGCTAACGTTGGCTGTACCCTCCATGCAATGGCTACTTTATATAAAATGACCACTTTTGATGTATTTTGCTCCCATGGTCCTACATTTCACAGGGTAAAGTTGCATATGTTTGTGGTAAATTGTACCGAGTGGCATATTCTACCCTTCATGCACTTTTCTATGTATTCTATTATTTGACATCTTATCTATGTGTGCTCATACTTAGTATACAGTGAAAAGCAAAAACGCACTAAAGGAGAACATGCTAACGGTGCAATTTACCAACACAGGGTGCACTATTGCGCTGTGCGAGTTAGAAGTACTGGGGCCAGAAAGTTTGCAAGTGCAAAGCTGCATGTATTAGCACTGGGCCAATGATTGCCCTATTTCTACAAACCCTGGGACACATTAGAAAACCTTACAGCATGACACGTACGGTTTGACATGGTGCCATTGTGTAAGCATCAGGGCAGACATTTCTCAAGTGCAAAACAGATACATTGGCAAAGCATTTTGCGCCTGGGCAATGTTTGCCCTAGTGCTAATATAGAACGGTATTAGCACTACGGAACACTTTGCCCTGGTTCAAAAATGTATATTATTTTGCACTGGGGCAATGATTGCCCTGGTGCTTATACCATGCCAAACTTCACTTATCATTAAACTTCCCTTATCATTGTGCAGTGGTTTTGTAAAATGCCCCAGTGCTTTTAGAAATACAGCAAACTTTGCATTAGTGCTAATACAATGCAATGTTGCACTTGCACTGGTGCAAAGTTTCTGTAGTCTGGCCCCAGGAGGTAAATGAGAGAAAAGCAATTGTAACGCAACTTTGCTAATTTTCACCACCCTGTTTATCTACAGTCTCCAGGAGACGTTTCTGGTGGCCACAATGTTGGGCTATTACACAGTCCTTTAAACCCAGATCAGAATGTACAAATATGTGAAATGCTAATATCGAGTAATTGGACCCAAGGTGGGATTTCATGTACTTAAAATATCGACGAGACGTATACGCAATGTAAAAGCAAAGGCAATCGTTGCGTCTGTCCTGTGGTTCCACACGGGTACCTGTTTAATAAACGACAAATGCCATTTTTAAATAGAGAGGAACCACATTGTGTAAATAAATGTATGTATTTTCATAACTGGAGATGTATATTTTGTACCCCGCAAATGCTTTATTGCGTGTCTTTCCGCACAGTGCCCACTAGATGGCAATGTCGCACAAAACACTGTCGAATCGAAAGGCAAACGTTGCATAAATGTGGCTGCACGTGTGTGGTTTTCCCCCTAAAATATGCAATGTGGTTATTCAGGCTCTTATGACGAGCACCCATGGGTGTCGACTTTAGATGTTCAGTACTGGGGTGAGATTTGCTTTAATTTTGCACTTACTGAATCCTTAACCCCAATGCTGCCAAGGTTAGCACGATGTACACCAATACGCCGCAAACACCTTATAATTGTTGGTTAAAACATGAGGTTCTATTGTAAGGTGTCTAAAGGAGCACAACATAATGTTTTGTGTGTCTTTCAGGAGACTAGTACGAACAAAGTATGCTAAATGCAAAACGCATTTAATTGAAATTACCAATATTGCAGACAGTGTTTTTATGCAAACATATGCATGTACATTTGCTATCTGATAAAATCATTCATAATGGTGTCCAAGGTGCAATATATTAGAATGACAATTTCAAATTAACAGATGCTAATGACTCAAAATCTGCCCAAAAGAGGTCATTGGGGTAAGCCATAATGCATGCCCATTCAAGTCACAGCCTCACAGCTGTGACGCCAAACAATGAGGCTCTGGTTTGTACCAAGGTTCTGTGATTTGATATAAAGCACAGGACAACCTGCTTAAAATGGAAACGTGTGTCACACATGAAACCGTTTCTGGGTTTTACCTGCATAAATAAGAGTAAAACCAGCAACTATGGGTGTACGGGCGGAGGTTTAGGAGAAGAAAATACAAAGCAGTAGGAAACGTCAGGGCTATCTGAAAATCGGGCAGGGCTGGTGGGTGCCCATTTCAAAATTATGTTTTGGGCCCCCTTGCCTACAGCTGGGAAAAACAGTCCAAAGCACCCGTAGGGGGGTTTAAATTATAATGCAGTCAAAGGAATGCAGCAAGGTGGTTAATCGCTGCAGATTATTTTGGACAGGCATTCATCAGCGAGCTTAAACACAATGGGCCTCATTACGACTCTGCCGGTCCGGAAAGAACAGTGGTGGTAAAACCACCACCACCATTCTTTCCGGACCGGCTGATTAAGAGTCCTGCAGGCGGGAGGTGTCACTCCCGCCAGGTCTGACCTGGTAGGTTAAACACCACCTGCCTGCAGGCGGAAAGAGAAACACTGGCTCCGTCATAGACGGAACCAGTGTTTCCATTGTCCCCATCCCTCTGGAGTCCTATGGGACTCCATGGGAATGGGGATTTACACAATTCTGCCTCCGGAATTCCTAGGTCACCGGGGCCGTAATGCCACGGTAATTCCGGGAATAATGGAGGCGGAATGGTAATACGAGTCCGACGGTAACCTCCCAGTTTTTCCGGCTTGGTTACCGCCGGACTCATAATGAGTCCCAATGTCCATTGAAAAATGTGTACTCACTGTTTGACAGCAGGGTGCTAACGTAGAGGACATTGGAGTAAAAATGCAACATAGTGATGAGAAAGTTGCTGGATACTGCAAGAGGCCCGAGGGAGGTGAGGGCCTGATGGCACCGGCAAAGACAGCCTACAGCGTTTGCACTGCAAAGCACACATTTAATTTCCCGAATTAAAGGATTGTGTTGCTGCATCACAAAACTGCCAACATGGAGGTGCTTAGCAGGGGGCCTCCCGAGACTCAGCCCATTTCATGTAAAACGATGGAAAGGCACTGACGCTGTCCCTGGGAGACGGACAAGAATATCAGGGCATCATTCGTGAGATGGGGTGAACAACACAATAATTGGCTGGCATTTTCTCAGCCTCGTTGACAACGAGGGCCACAGAGAGGCCTTACGTCTCAAAGGGCCTGTGTTTCTGCTGCATCGGTTGAAGGGTGGGAAATCCTTTCTTGGATTCTTGCGGCCTCAGAAGAGGCGTGGATTATTTTTCTGTCTGATACCTTTTGTTTCTTAGGGTTTGTAAATGTTTGGGGGCATAGCAACTGCACCATATAGACCACTTCGCATATCTACAAAATTACTTAGACATTCCCTCCTCACTCCTTTTTCCAATATCCCTCCATCCTCCCACCACCTACCCTATACTAACTCTCCCTCTATCCTTTCCCATGTGTCACTCCCTCTCTCCATGCCTCAAATGCTTAAGTGTGCTTTCTTTTGCTCCTTCCATCCCTCCAATTCACTCTCCCTCAGTTTCCATCCTTCGTTCTCTCTTTCCCCACACATTCATCCCTGATGAGTCCATCATGCTTTCTTCTTTGCTCACCCCTTCCCAAGTCCAGCTCCCCATGTTCTCTCTCTCGCTCCCGCCACACCATCCCTCCCACACCCTCCACTGTTCTGCCACTAGCACACTCCCTGCCTTTGTCTTCCTTCCTCTTTCTCTTCATGTCTTTACCTACCTTGCTCCCACTCGTTCCTTCCTTCCCCTTCTCTTCTATGTCCCTCTACTCCATTCCTCTCTGTCTGTCTGTTGGGAAGCTGGACCTTCTGGTTGCACACCTCGTTCGATGGCAGATGCATGTTTCACGCAGAACGAATGTATTGGTGTTTAAATCAGTGGCCTCTGGTAACCTGGTAACCTGGTAACCTGGTAACATGGAACCTGGGAGAGAGTGGGTTTAACTTACCGCTTAAGAGAGAGGAAGGAAGACAGAGAGAGAGCAGCAAAACCATGTAGGGGCGGAGGGTGGGGTGGGGGGTCAGATGAAAGAGACAAAGAAAAAGGGATGGTTGACAGGTGTGATGGCTGGGAAAAAGATTCAGAAAGAAAAAATAAAGTCAGGAAAGTAAGAATGGAAAAAAGTGAGATGTAAAATGTCAAAGCTAGAAAAATAGAATAAATTGAAGAGAAGAAAGTAAGAAAAAGCAAAATAAACAACGAGCATGGCTGAGGGATGAAGAGGCGGACTTCACTCTTTGAAGTGAGTAACGCTTTCTAATTTTGCAGTATACATGCTAAGACTCCAGCCTGCCGGAACCCAGCAGGAGAGGAACAAAAGCCCTGCCACCCAGTGCTCAATCCGATGCTGTGCTTGTTTCTGTAAGCATTTGAATGGCACTGCAATGAAACTAAACGCTTAAGAAAACAAACAGCTCACAACGGGAGTAAAAATACACTCCTGCCCCCTATGTTTAAGCAGTGCAAGGGCAAAGTGTCCCCGTCGGCCCTGTTTACTCGCCGCCTATGCAAGCACCTGTTATATACATAGCACGATGCAGACCGAATCACCCATTGGCCTCTTTGAGGGAAGGTCACTTCGGGACAGGACGACATTTCCGAGCAAGGCATCTCTTCGGAAAGTTGCATCTGGCTTGCCTTAAAATGGCCACCATTAACTGCGACAAAAGTGGAATAAGGCAATACAGAGAGATATTGTGCAGATTTCAGTCAGGGACTTCATTTCACCAAAATGTGAGGGGTAATGGAAGTGACATCACATGACCCTTAACCTCTGATGACAGGAAATGATGTCATCTGACCCCACCCCGAAGTGACATTGCAGGAAGCGATGGAACACGATATTTCACCCCTTGACAGAACAGGAAGTGCCATCACATAGTGTTGTTTATAAGTACACTATGAAAAATATGGTTACAGGATCACTGTAACGTGAAATACATTGCAAATAAGAATGGATCACCATATGTATCATTAACATCAGTGCGTGTAGGGCCATATTACCAAATTACTGTGAATGTAAGTAGACGTCCAAGGCCAAATGATATTGAGGTGTTAATATACAGCCCTAATGCTTAAGCGCTTCATATAGAACAAATATACATTCAATATCACCCAACCTGTGTTGTACTCATTTATCAACCTCAGCAGGAAGAAAGTCTGAGTTGACCTTGCTGGGAGTCCAACCTGCAACCTGCAGATCACATACACACACTGCTGCAGTGAGCCCTCTACCCATTGAGCTATCTTACCGGATATAGCTACCAGAAAACCAGGCACTCCGGAAGCAAAGAGCCACATGCTACTGGCCACAGCCCACGAGGAACAATAAAACAAATAAAAAAATAAACATTTCTTTTTTTGGGGGGGGTAGCAAGGGAGACCACAGGGGTAGAAAGGGAGACTTCAGGGGCCTCAGTTGCAACCCTAGGTAACCCCTAAATGACGTCCCTGATTTCAGTAACCTGGTACCCGTGTAAAACTCGAGGGAAACGTGCTGTTGCCAGCAAATCTAACATTCTTCTGGTGCGCATAATGTGCCCATTAGGGTGTAACGTAATTAACTGATCTTATTATTTAGTAGCAAATCATTTCAAGAAGGTGGCACAGGTCACATTTTCTTTCACGCATCTTATATTTTGATGTTTGTAATTTAACTGGCTTTCTATCATTAATCATGATTTTTTATTCTATAAACACGTGATGGTTTTAAATCATTTTTAAATTGTGTTCTGTATATTGCATTGGCATGTCGGCATTCACAGCCGTGCTTTGAACTTGTCACATGCATGTTTCAGATAAATCACTGTGTGATACCCCACCACAGGTGCGTGCAAGCACAGGGCCATGCAAACATGTTCTGCCCAGTGTCTCTTCCAAGCCGAGGGCATGACAGGGCGGGTGTGATTGTTAAGCCTGGGAATCCGTGTAATAAATCGAAAAAAAAAACAACGAATGGGAGATTAGATCGAATGTTGGCCATGCGTACGGGCAAACATGTCGATCTATTTCAAGTCTCCCATTCAGTGCCCTTACAGTGAACAAGGGTGCAGAGGTTGTGGGGCTGCCCCCCGCACCCTTGTTCACTGTAATGGCTTTGAGGGTTGCAGGGGTGTCCCCCGCTTCCCAAGAAATAAAGTTAGATCACAGGAAGTGAAGGGAACATGCATTGCAGGGACACAGCAGTTGGCGGGGCACAGCGAAATGTACCGCCGAAGGGTGGGTGGGTGCGTGTTATCTGAAATGACTGCGGAATGAAACCCGAAAGTTATTTTAGAACAAATAACTTTCGTTTTTGTCTCCCTCAGTCATTTCGGATTCGATTTAATCACGGTCACCCTTCAACCTGTCCACTACAGCGAATGTATGCTCTCAGGTAGTCACAGCAATGCACATTGAGCGTTTCCTCAGTCCGCACATGTAGGTGGATGACCCTGATGGCCTTGTGGCATCTTCACCATGCCGGTGTCAGGGATCTGACTCTGGGGCGGGCAAGCAAGAAGCTCTTTAGTAGCCTAGATGTGACTGCCTCTGCATAAGCAACCCCACCCCAGGTTTGCCGAAAAGCTTTAATAGTCCCCCACTCTGGTCCTAGGGAGGAAGGGGCCATGCCCAGATGAAATCCCTTCTGTCGGAACTGGGCACATTCAGGACACCCACACTCCTGGGGCAGAGCCTTGTGAACCAAACACCAGGCAACAAAGGACCTCCAGTGACGCTTTTAGCAGCCAAGGGTAGATCCCTTATGACCGGCCTGCAATAATGAGGATGTAACATCGCCTAGCCCTTCCTGTTGAAGTCCGCCCCTCTCAATGGCCATGCTGCCCAGACCAATTGCTGATCTGCTGGGAGCTTAGGGTTAGAGGACAGGGGGGGCAGGAGGGGAGCTGAGGAAGAAGAAGCGGAGGAACCGGGACACAGCTTTCAGATGGGAGAACCAAGTCCTCCTGGGCGACCATGGAGTGATCAAAATCACCTTGGCCCTGCTGAAAGGTATCCAATTGCTTGTCCTAGGAATCAGGGGGACTGGGGCAAAGGCTAAGAGGAAATTACTTGGCCAAGGGAGTGACAGACATTACACCTTCCACGAATGCTGCTCCTTAGTTAGGGAACAAAAGCACAGACAGATGTTGTTTTCCCTGAAGGCGAAGTCCCAGGTCCCAGTCACCACCAAGAATGTCTGAGGTGACAGTCTCCATTGTGTCAATGATGTGAAGGACCGGCCAAGGGCATCTGCTAGCCCATTGTCCACAGCTTGCAGGTGGATTGCCCTGGGGGACTGAATATTGGACTCCCCAAAAATGCCTAGTTTCCAAGAAATCACGTCCAGGTGCCAGGATGTCATGCTCCCCCGCCAGTTTACATATGCAACTGCTGAGGAATTGTCCGTCAGGACAAGAACTGCATTGCCCCTGTTGTCCTGCTGGAAGACACATAGATATCTGTAAATGACTTCCAATTCCTTGCAATTTGAGGACATTTTCCTTTCCACTCCACCATGGCCCCTTCCGCTGGCATGTGGTGAGGATCATAGGGCCAGGAGTGGTTCAGTGGAACCCTCAGCAAAGGTGTTTCCGGGATCAACCACCATTGTTGAGAAGACTTGAAATCTGTGTCTGCAAATTCTGGGAGCGAGGAATCCACCTCATGTGTAGGTGGTATAGGAGGGTGTGAAAATGAAGCAGAGGCCATGGGGTGATGAAAACCATGAGGTGCCATGCGGCCAAGTGCTATCAGGATGGATCTGACTGAGGCCTCTGGGACCTGACACAGATTAGAGATTGCTGATCTGACTGAGGTTATTCTGTCTTCCGACAGGTGAACCAGGCTATTGTTGGTTCCAAATACAGCTTCGATAAACTCAACTTCTGTCTCAGGGCTAGTTGGGATTTCAGAATGTTCAGTAGAAGCCCAGAGAAGGGTGCAGGTCGTTAGGACCTGTGCTTTCACCATCTGCTGGGAAGATCCTTGGACCCTCCATTCATCTAGGTACAGAGATATTTGTACCCCTGCCTTGTGCACTAAGTACATCAGAGGGGCCGGGTCTTGGTGAAAACTTGAGGGGCTGATCTGAGATTGAAGAGGAAAACCACAAAGCTGGAGATGTTCTGGATCCACCACAATGCAGAGAAAGTGATAGAATACCGGGTAGATTGGGACATGCACGTAAGCATCCATCATATCCAAGAAGGAAGCTTGTCACCTTGGGCAACGGAAGGGATCATTTGCTGCAACGTCTCCATCTTGAAAGGCGAAAGATTGATGAATGGATGCACACTTTTCAAATCTATCACCAGCCGCAACCCCACTTGGTGATCAAAAAGATGACTGAGAAGCAACCACTCCCAACTTCCTCCAGCGGAACTATTTGCTCAGCCCCTTTCTGACGAAGAAGTTTTATTTCCCTAAGAAACGCTAGGCTTTTGTTCATATCCAGAAGAACAGGTGTGAGCATCGCACTGGTATCCTGCGGGATTGCAGAGAAATCTATTTGGTAGCCCAAGCTGAGCCCTACCAGTGCCAAGCCAGAGGTCCAAAACGTCTGACATCCACTGGTGAGAAAAGTGAGTCCATTTTGCGCTTCCTGGGGAGCGGAGCTGCAGTTAGGACTGCTGCGGTTTGATGGGGGCCACCGATCTTGACTGGAAGGGCTAGATTCTATGTCTCCCTGTGAGGAGAGGATGCGCTTGGCCAGCTGAGGCCCTGTAGGGAGGTCTACAGTGTTATCCATGCATGACTTCTGGGGGTGAGAAGAGGTTTTGCGTCTTGATGCATCTGCATGCTTGCCCTGCTTGCAGACTTTATCCACACATTTTTCCAGATCATCCCAAAGAGTTTAGCCCCTAGATATGGGTGGTGTAGGGCCACTGCTCCCTGCGTGGCGAAGGTCTTCCAGTCGAGGACATGCAAAGGTTGTATGGCTGCGGTGTCGGAATCCATTGTGATTGCAGCGTCCCGAACCCAATGACAAGCCAGGTCTGATAGAAAGTTGGCTTGCAAGTTCATTGTTTGTATTAGGACAGAGCAGTCCTCCTCACGTTCCATTACATCAGTTGAAAGTCTTCTAGGAGTGATTTTGCAGTGCATGAGGCGTAGATGCAGAACCTCATGCTCAGGTGTGCGCTGGCAAATTCATCTTTATTGCTGCATCCATCTTGCAATCCGTTGGACCCCACACCACAGTCTCCTCTGCCGACATGGTAGGCCTCCCTGTCAGGATGGATAACAGGGAATCCACCGTGGTCAGCACTGGGATTTTCTCATCAGGTTCCAAGGGGTACAACCTGTTCAAGTAACAGGGGTTGACAATTTTCTCTGGATCCCCCATTCTTTCAGCAGTTTCATTCTGATAGCTGGAACAACAGACAGAGCCCTCTTAGTTTCCTGCTGGAACTGCCGAACCATAGGCTCCTCCAATACTTCTGGATTGGGTTCCTTGGATTTCATGCAGGCTGCAACAGAGGAAAGGACATTAAACACTGCCTTCCGCTTTGGCCGGCTCTTCTGACTCAGAAGATGATGGCGTCTTTGGGGAGGATGAGAAAAGGTCCCTCCTCAGCCTTGGATTACCTTTTGGTCAATGGCTCATCCTTGACCGAAGCCTTGAGTTGGAGTATCCTGTTTTCTTTCCTCTGTCTTTTCCTTCCATGAGGAGACTCAGAGGTATCTGATGAGTAGGTGGATGGTTCCAGACGCTTGGACTTTAATTTTGCTCTGCCCATTGTGAATATCCCTGTGCCCACAAGCACACAGGGAGTGTAAATTACCCATTGCTGCCCCCTAGCCAGTGTCACCCATTGACCATTAGTTGACTCTACTTCCCCACGCCATTAACAGAACAGAGGGGGGAGCACAGCCAAACAAACCTGGCAGAGAAAAGTGGGAGGGGGAGCTGCGATCATGCACATTTTTCTGAACTCCTTCCCCTCCTCTCCTTTGGACATGGTCTGTCCTGGTTGGGGGAACCAACGTGTTGAGGGTGTGGCTGAGTTAGGCCAGAAGCGGTGTCAGCCTGCAGACCTGCGGCAAGCACCCACTGTTCAGGCAAGCTTACCTGCTCAACGTGCCACCTCTTTGCTGTGGACTGCACACCTGTGTTAAGGGAAACACACTCGTGCCCCTCTCAGGTGCGTGACGCATCTCTATTGCAGCTGCATGGTCACAGAGCCCTGGCACAGACGCCTGCCGGCTATGCAAGGCAACAGCAGGGCCTTGCTCTTTGCTCCCTGTCCCAGCTTCGCTGGACGAAGAGACATACTTACAGGGCCCGTGTGTGACAACTTCAACTTCCCTGTTCATCCAGGTAGGGGAGTAGGAGATCACCTCCACATCTGACGTCAGGCCTCCCTTGCCCTCCCTGGTTTTCAGAAGTCCAGCCCAGCAGGCCTTCCCGCAAATCTCAGGGGCATAAGAAGCAACAGGATGTGTGAAGGTGAGCAGCCTCCTTATAGGTGGAAGGGTTGAAGCAAATATATGCAATGGATTTTGGATACATCTGTATGGGAAGGCAGATAAACTTAATGAAGTGAGGAATGGGAAGTAGAAGAGCAACGTCTGGGTAATACAGGAATCTGCATTCAAAATGCATGTATGTTTGCTGGTAGCCTACCAAACACTTGTGGAAAGCCACCCATAGACATACTTATTTTTGCTCTTCTTTCTCTTGTCTTACGGCTTGTCCAATAATACACACGGTTAAATATTACAACAGTATTTATAAATGTGTATGTTGTATTTGAACCCTACACTTTATAAACACATGTCATGGTTACCCAACTTAATGGTCCCTATTTCCTTGGCAGCAAAAGCCATAACAGTCTGATAACCTACCCAATGGTAGATCTTTGTAGTCAGGGCATGAACTTGATGAGACATCTTACCAGTTAACAAGATGGGCCACTATCGGAGCCCTCAGTGGTGCATTCCCTGCTTCATCTATCTATGCCAACCCCGAACGTTCAATGCAGCAATGAGAGCTTAATGAAATAGAACATACGTGTTCCAGGGCAACTGTCTCCATGTTGCCCACATGTTGTTCCCACCATCCTATTTGCTATCCATAATGCCTCCCCAACGGGTTTCCGCCATGAAAGAAGTTCACAGCAGATCCCATCCCATGCCCTAGAGTGCAGTCAGCATGCTCCCAGAGTGCAGTCAGCATGCTCCCAGAGTGCAGTCAGCATGCTCCCAGAGTGCAGTCAGCATGCTCCCAGTGCAGCAGCTTATATTCACTTGGCCAAACAGTAGGTTAACCCTGGAAGCTGCCATGAGGAGGACTGTCCCTACTAATGAGACTTGACAGGTGTCCTCCTCTCTGCGACGCCTATGGCAGACTGGGAAGATGCTTTGGACAAGCCTTGTATCCCCTCTGCGGTAATCCATTGCCTTAACAAGTGCAACTGCGAGGGGCTGTCACCCTCTAAAACCCAAAACGTGGATACTGTGCAGACTGTTACATATGACACAACGGTCGAACAGAGGCTACTTAAGCTAATGTGTTTGTGGTAGTAGGTTGAGTCATTGGAGCACCTGCCACCACATATCCTATGGGGTGGGGGCACCCTCGGACTTGAAAAATAAATAATTTCTCAACGGCTAGGACGCTGGGCCAGCCCATCCCTGACGATCCCAAATTTTCTCTGCTGGGTATATGGGGAGAAAACACCTACTACCAATATGAAAAAAAACATTTGCTATGACAGTGGAGAAATTTAATATCTCTATAAACTGGGGGACACAAGATACAAATCTCTAAGTGACTTAGTCAATGGAGGAGCTGGTGTCCTCGTGAATTTTGTAGGATTTGGAATACATGAGGGAATCACGAATGAGCTGACTATCTGCACGTACTAGATTTAATTTCCTTTAGTTGCTAAAGTATCGGGATGAACTGTGCATATACATGGGTGCCATTGATCGTCTTTTTGTGTGAGTTTGTATTCTTGGTTGTAAGTTCTTGTCTTGCTTTTGGTTGCTACCTTTATAAAACCAAAAAAAAAAAAAATATATATATATATATATATATAAATATTTAAAAAATCAATTTTATTTTGTATCCAATCTGACTTCAACATGAAATTATTTCCATTAGGGTTGGTACATTTGGGTATCCAGAGAGAGCCACAGCCCTCTCGTTTCTACTATAGGTGAAAGATTTAGGATTTGATTAAAACACATATTTATATTTTTCACCCAGTGCAGTGAGTGGCGCCCCCTGCAGCAGAATGGTCACCATGCATATTGCACACGCGTTGTGATCAAGGCTGGTCTGGAGTGTGACGTACTTGAATGCCGAGCTTGGGGTGGGGGCTCAGCATGGCTCGCAATGGGACCCCCACATGTTGTGCTATGTCACTGTGCTGAGCACAGGGCTGCACTAAAAAGCATGCAACCCTGTGGCACACGTGAGTCAATTCAACACATCATGGAAAATAAAATGATACGGAGGCAGCCATAGGTCTATGCAAAACACAATATGTGTGAGAGGATAAAAGATGACAGATAAGATACAAGTGAAATGTGCACATGTTCGAAAATACTCCCTAAGCCTTTTGTGAGCTCTGCATATTTGCTCAGTGGAACTGCATGACCGTCACTGTACTCAGTGCCTGATACTCTTCCCAGCCATTCAGAGCCATCTTCCATCTTGGCAGGGCTGGAGTGGCTGCGTGCATGAACTGCCAGTTTGCTGGCCCTTTTTCATCCTGCATGTGCTGAACTGGGTGACATCTCTACAGAACCAATTTACAGAGTATGTGCATATTGGATATACGCAATTGTGATTGCCAATGTTTCAATGTGTTGTTTGTCGCCCCTTTAACTGGGGCGCGATGCCCCTTTAAGAATACGACTCATGACTTTCTCATGACTCGACCAAATAAAAGGGGCTCTGCATGCACGTGCGGGGCACTGCAGCAGAGACCCAGGAAGCGGTAACTCTATGTCTGAGTTGTTATTAACATTGGGTCTGCCGTGTGACCACGGCCTGTATTCCAGCCCCGATCTGTGTGCCCGAGGCTGACATCAGCTGGGTGCCCACAGCACTGGTGTGTGGCCTGGTGAGCCAGACCCTGCATGGTGGCCCATGCGGTCCCATCTGCTGCGTGATCGCAGCCGTTCTGACTGTCCTGGTGATCCCGGTCTATGGTGTGTCCCTCTCTGGTGCCCCGTGAGTGGGACACTATACGATGGGGTCGCAATTGCAACTTCTCTCCTAATCTCTAGCCATGTAATTGTAAGGTTTGTGCCTGGTGTATTCTGAGTTGGCACAGCAAAACTGGGCATGATTTGTGCAATCCCAATGATGCTGTGCACATCAAATCCGAGTGCCTCCCTGCATGCATCAGGGCTGCACTCTTGCAGAATGGCCTCATTCATGTGACTACTATAAGCAACAGGGAAAAGCCCATGTTAACCATGGTCATATCCCACCAATCATAGATCCATAACACACAAAGATCAACCAATGACACCAATTACTATACACAATTGCTTCTCATGCTAAACTGAAACTGTTGCTCTAGAAGAACTCGCATATCCCTTGAAACAAACTCTCCTTATGAACAGTGCTGTGTCACCTAACTAAAACAGATAGCAAAGAACTATATACCTACAACTAAACTCACAGTCTTAATCAACTTTATCCCACAACTAGAACATGAATAAAATGCTCTGTCTTCCAGATGAACCAATCTGGGATGAGCTACAGTGCAATTTGATTCCCTTCCTTCTAAAATAGGCCCTATACAATGGTGAACATCACTTGTTCAAATGGCAATCATAAGATTTCGCAGTTCCAATCCCCTTTGCCTTAAATCTATCTACCAATACCCATCATAAGGTGCCAAAATCACTACATGTTTCATGCAGCCATAAAACACCAGTAACAAAGATATCACCAATACAAGGTCGACCAGTTTCAGTGCTCGGAAACATGTGCACCTTCGTCAGGACCCAAACCATTAAAACATTATTTGGAGGGGTCGTGTCAGCATCTCTGTTGCAGGCGACCTGTCAGGAGAGATGCATGTCTTCAATTGTCAAGTAGCTAAGTACCAATTCGCTATTGCTCATGAATGCATTTTAATATAATCTTTTTCTCTTCTTATAAATTTGGATAAACTGTTACTGTACTATCCCAATGATGTGCCAAGCAGCGGTTTGGAGAGATAGGAGGTCTTGCATAGAACACTGCGGAAGGATATATTAAGGTGCATTCTGGTTAGAACTGGTGCCAGAGCTTGAAAATGCAGCCCGGGGCACACAAAAAGTAAACACTTTCCTTTTAATAATGTGATTATTAGATCTATGGATGAGTATGCAAGTAGATTATATGTTGTCATTTTAAAACCATCGTTTCTATGGATCAATCTTGATTCCTCAAGACACATCTGCTTATGCATAATATGGCAATATTGTGTCATACTATTTCCTATTCATTAAATCTTCATTTAATGTTTCTCTTTAGCTTGTGTCTATCTAGTCCGATGTAGAAAATTCAACAACATTGTATATATGGGCATTTATGGTTGATCTGCTAAATGCCATTAACTGTTGCCCTCTATTTTGCGAAATGGTTAAAGTTCTGAATGTTTATCCCGCAGACTCAGTCTTGGTTCTAATTTATTTAATCTAAATAGCAGCACAGGAAAATGCTGCAAGGCAAGTCCAAGAAAACGGATAATAAAAATCAATCCAATGAGCCAAAAAATGAATGCACAAGATGTGAGAAAAACAAAGTTTATTGCACAGAGCCCGGGCTGGGGAATAATTAAAAGACATTCGACATTGCATCATAAATTGGCTGCATTTATAGTAAGAATCAGAGGTGAAGTGACAACAAATGTTACAGGTTATTCACAAATCCCCAGCCTGTGATTGGGCAACGTTTCTTTCACTATAGGTGAATGTATACAATGCCTAGCCCTATTGGCTTATCCTACCATGTGTGACCTTGTAATGACTTCAGATTATTAATTATTTGGTGATGGGAACATCTCTCTTCCCACAATGCTGATTGGATTTTAACCTTTTTACCTTGTATCATATAAACCTGACTGTTCTTTGGCTATTTCATGTGGCACATCTTTGGAGTAAGTGAGTTGATGGGTCTTAACCAATCCCTATGTGAGGTGTGACAGTGTGGCAACAAAAATTATAACTTTACATCCTTTCCCATAAACTTCATCAGTTGGTACCAATTTACCGCTCCCACCATTATGAACTGTTCACTTTGTTAACATTGCAACTCCTCGTTGAAAACATTACTTGCTTCCCCTTCAATACTTCCTTTCTCATGACTTGCGCATGGCTTCATTAGCTCTTCCTCCAACCTTATGAATCAGGCACGAAAGTGTCCGCAAACTTCATTTGTTTGCAATCATATATATGGGTATAAATCAAAAAATGGTACGAATGTTATTCTAAATAGGACTGTGTGTATATGTTGTTAAATTCATTCATAAATCATTTTAAAAGGCCATCAGTGTATGTATGATGCTTCCTATGTGTCAATGATGGCTAAGTTTGTCTCGATGCCTACTTATGTGTCATTTATTAAATTATTGTAAAAGCCTATTTTCATTTACTCTCATTATTTGTGGCCCTAATGGTTTCCTGATTTGTGTTAAATGGTGCTATACCTGTTAGGATTTGGTGTATATGCTCATGTACATGATCTACGCCCTATAACTTAACCCTTTCTCATGGACATTGCTTACTACCACACTGTTGCTGGTGCGCTTTGGACCTATAAAGGGAGTCTTACACGAATGGGGTTGCTTTCTTTATGGCCCTGCTTTGCTTCAAAGCGACTTTCGGAGCTTGTACTTCTGTACACGTTGGAGGCATTGGACTTGCTCCCCAACAATGATATCCCCTATCCCCTCTCCCGTTTTGTAATTTCATATTACTTTTAGACATACAAGTTATAAAGTTAGCAGATACTGAAATTATTAGTTATGTGTATGGTGTTTTATTATGTTTCTCTTCCCTTAACATCTCTGTCACCTATACGTTTTACAATGGATGTTTTTGTTATTGGCCTAGAATGGGTGATTAAATATATCACATAATTAGTTCTCCTTGTTGACAATTCTCTTTTAAGCATGGAATGGATTATAGACTATTTTCAATTGAATGTTCTAAAATAATTTTTAACTCCACATTAGTAATTTATTGTTTGTGAATATCTGGTAAAGAATTACTAAAATCATTCCTGTCCATCAGATTATCTCACTGAAGACAGTAGTATTTTTGTAATCATTTGTCATTAATGCACCACCCTCACCGTGCAAGTTTTAGGAACACATATTAAAATGCTATTGCTCTGGAAGCAGCGACTATTAACTTGAGAGCTCCTTTTTATTTTCTAGCGGCTCTTCGTGGGCAAGTATCAATTTCACTAATTTTGGAAATGTATAAACAAAATAAGCTCAATAAAAATAATGGACAAGCATGAATCAAACATGTGTCTATTAATCCATAATTGATCTCATTACATTTACTATTTTACAATTTACATGTTTATGTTTTAGATTGTTCTTCTATGGGTTTATATTTATTGAACACATACCGGGCTGATTTACTAAGCTAAATAATTAAATTATGTAAGGCTAAATTTACTCAGCTAAAAAAATGTACCTTAGAAATCAGCCCCACATATATATTTGTATTGGGCTGATTTACTTGCTACGTAAGGCCTTATTGCTATTAGTACCCCGGCCCGATCCGTAAAACCGGGTTACTAAAAGCATTTTTTTTCTGTTGCGAAATGCACCGGCATTTCGGAACAGAAAAAAAATATATATATAAACAAAATTGCCACCTGGGAATGGAAAAAAAAGTCAGTTTTCTCTTTCCATGGTGGCCATTGAAAATAAGTGAAAAAAAGAAAACAAACAAAATGGCCACCATGGAAAGTTTAGTCCCTTCTCCCTTTCCAATAGCGGTTATTCAAACATAGGAAAAAAGTAAACAAAAAATGACCACCATGGAAAGAAGAGAAGGGACTACATGAAGTCCCGTCTTCCTTTCAATGACGGCCTGTCGCCGAACGGGAGCGGACGAGCTGGGGAAAAAAGTGTTCCCAATGCGTTCACTCCCGAAATGAACAGAAAATAAGGTAAGTGGGAGTGGGATGGCAGGAATGGAATCCTGTGGATGAGGCCATGGGGGAGAGAAATACTTAACTGGTTCCCTGGCGAGGGAAGATGGCAGCCGCCAGCCCTGAGGACGCTCAGGGCAGCAGGATTACCATCTGGTAACACCTGTGTTCTGATCCTCCCCATTGGCTGGGAGCTGCCACACTCCCCTCGCCTGGTACTAATAAGCTAAAAGAAATAGTGTAAGTAAAACAAAATTTACTAAGCTAAAAAAAGGTGTAAATAGAAAACATCATTAGGCACCTACCTAAGCTATTTATTTAGCTTAGTAAATAGTTCATAAGCTTAGGCTTTAAAATATTCTTCTTATGTTGTCTCAATAGCCATTTATTTGTATAGGTTTTTTATTTTAATTATTGATTGATCCTCTGATCCAATTTTGTAATAACATTATTTTCTGTTATATGTTTTTACATATTAATTGTACATTATGTATTTAGTATCTAAAACATATTTCTTATTCTGCATTCCTCAAGTTATGACTCTGTTTGCCTTTTTTATTTTTTATCTGTCATGTAAATATATTCCTGTTTGATTTATATAGTACATTATTTCCAACTATTATGATTTCTTCTCTTTGCTTCATTAATCCCCTTTTTTAGTTTTATCATGATTTTACCCTTACCCTGGTTTTTGTCAGTCCATATTTACAGTAATACTACTATCAATATCAAAATGCTGCATATTTTTTTAACATATCAAAAAACGTTATTTCGGCACAAGGCCACAAAAATGTGCAATCATAAAACAATGCAAATTCCAATACAATTAATGTCACATAGTTATAAAACCAAGCACAACACTAAAATAAATAAAAAAGTGCTCATACTTTACATGTTGACAATTAGTTTGCATAGTCACCACTTATAACATGGCGTGCGTTTGTTCTGACACCAATGGGCATAGTACACCCTGGTTCCGGGTGCAGTCCAGAGTACCGCAGGGCTGCACCCTCACACCTTTATTGTTTTCTTATATACAAATGGTCTCACAAATACCTTACTGAGGGTTAACACCAATATTAAGCACTTCGGCTCTCGGTTTATACCACTTCTCCCCTATGCAGATTACACTGTTTTACCGGGAAGGACACCCCATGCATTGCATCAATTCCTTGATACCTATTCTGAGTCCATGAAGGGTTTAGATCTGCAGATACATTTCTTGACATCTGCTGTCCTAGCATGTCATCCAACAGACAAGCTATCCAAGAAAAATAAGCATTATTTTTATGTTAATGGTACTCCTCTTCCGTTAACGGAATCTTATGATTACCTAGGAATCATATTCACGAAAAATGTCACTGTGTAAGCAAATATGACAAAACACGTATCCAAGATGACACAGGTAATATGGGCTATAAATGGATTTTCCAACTCATGCAAGCACAACCAATCACTATGATAATGAGGATCCAAATCATACAGAGCGCAACTGATCCCTATGATATTAAGGATCTACAACGCTAAACCAATATCCATAGCATTAAATGGGGCCACCACATGGGGTTTTGGTATTTGGTAGAATGTCCTCCTTATCAGTTGAAGGGAATTCATACAAATCCTAGGACTTCCATCTTCAGCACCAAATTATGCGATTTGTAATGAATTGAATATGTGTCCAATAGAAGACATTTTGAGGCTGGAACCAGTAAAGTTGTGGCTAAGGGTTTGGATGAATGAGAAAGCAGTAACGACCAGATAAATCATCTCATCCCTGTTGTGCTGTGACAAAAATGCTTTAAAGATACCTTTGTTCGCTTTCATCAGAAATTCTTTGCAGGTGGCTATTTGTAATGTATCCTTTTAAAATGCATCTATTACCAAAGCCATGGCAGACTCTTACATTTCAGCAACATGACTAAGATACCTGCTGGATAGAGAACAATTAAAACTAGGGAAGGACTCTGTTAGAAGTCATGTGCTCCTCGGAAAGGGTCAGCTCCCAAGTTATCTCTTGTGGTCAAGGACGAAAAAAGAGAGTGTACTCCTAACCCAAGCGAGATTTACTCGTATTATGTTGAAAAGACTTTGATTTACCCAATCTTTATGGCTGACATTGAGGACTTACTCCAACTAATCCTCTTTTGTCCAGCATTCCACGCCTTGCCAATTCTTGTTCGCATTTCTTAGGCTGATGGCTTTCAAACAATGCAGACCAACCCAGCAATTTATACTTAAAGCAAGTTTGTCCTTAATAGCTTGGGCACTTCTAAGCTACCTTAAAGCTTCCTTGAATCTGAGAGCTATGTTGCTACAAAACAATAGCTATATAAAAGTCTTGGACATATGTTTTCTTAAAAATGCACATTGGTCATACTGGCTAGATTTGAGAGTGTTTATGTATAACGGTTCAGACTTGTATTGGCATATTCACCTGCAATTTATTTTACGGCCAATGGAAAAGTGTATTTATCTTTTATTCTTTGCATCAAATAAATCTACTATGTTATAATTATATGTAGTGGAATGTTTAATGGAACCGTCTGAGTAAACATTTTTCATTCATTCATTCACATAATACATAACTTACATTGATTCAAAGCAAAGACATCAACAATATAATTACAATATATAAATAGTATTAAAAGGTTCTTACAACTCAATCGAGGTTCCTAGTGGAATATCATAATTGTTCTTCCAGTATTTAAAACTAACATGTTGCAATACAATATCAATAAATAAAAGGACTAAAATGATTTTCCAAATTTGGGCTTTAAGTATAGCTTCCTCAGATTCATATGCATATGACATGACAGCATTAAGTCAGTCTCCGATTCTTTCTGATCGGTGGAATAAAGACATGTGTCATATAAAGTTGTGCCCCATTGGAAGGTGCGTGTGCCTATAGGTAAAATACCACATCTAAACTTGAAAAATAATGAGCAAGCCATATTGGGTTTTATTAGGTCCAAGAATTGTTCATAGCCTAGCCATGTTTTACAATACCAGCAGTATTTAAGTACAGGGAAGTGTAAGCCCTGATTAATAACTTAGATTTATTCAGATTGCCTGGCCAGTTTAATCCTGGGTTTAATCAACTCTGGATGAGTCCAGCAGTTACTATGCCCTAAATTGGAAAGTAGTTGTTTCACATGTTAGGGAAAGCTACTAGCTCATTCCTGCTGTAAACCATCTTTTAAGGCTCCCCTATAAACTGTAAACATTGCGGTACTCCATACTGTTACCCAATAAAGCAAGGGATTGAGTCCTAGCTCACTGCCTATATAACTTAAGCCAGTCTCCTCACGAAGATAAATCATAGAGGAACTTGTTGGTAGATCCAAAATGTTTTTTAGAAATGCTTTTTCAGTGACTTCTAATTTTTCAACCTCACATTGTCCCCACATTTCTGATCCTTATAGTACAACTTGACAGGCTTTTATTTATAGGTATTTACAGTTGGCCTCAATGCCCCATTCCCATGCTCTATTACAAACCTGGCTACCGCTGTACTGTATCTACACAAGGTAAGGTTCGACTTTTCAAATTGTTGGATCCAACTTTTTGAATAAATGAGCCTTATTCCTAAATAATCAAACAATTTCACTTGTTTGATAGATGAATCATCAATTTCAATATTTAATTTAAAAAAAGTCCTTCTTGTGGGACAAAAGACAATTGATTTGGTTTTGGTGTAATTCACCAATAGCCCATTATCATTACAAAATGCCAAACATCAATCTAATTGTTTTCTAAGTCCAGTAGGGGTCATGGACACGAGGACTGAATCATCTGTGAACATCAGTAGTGGATATCTTTCTAATACTTAGGAAGGGGCATCTGTCCCTATTGATAACACAGCCTCAGTTGCACTATGTATGACGAGTGAAAGCACAGTGGGTGCCAAGACACAGTCCTGACGATCTCCCTTGTCAAATTTGAAGGGAGCAGTTATTTCACCCAGGACCCATCTCACTACCACTTCATTGCGGCGGTAAAGTAGCTTAAGTGTATTGTACAAGAGATTAATAATCTCCAAACTAATCATACTTTCCCAGAGTTTACACCTTCAGATTCCATCAATTGTTCTTTGTAGGTCGATGTACACGGTAGATAGGTTCCTCTTCATCAGTGTGACATATTTTTGGACAAATATATTAAGCCTGAAGGCCTTGTATATACTACTTACTCCCTTTCAGAACCGGACCTGAAGATGATTATTCAGGCTCTTCGCATTAAGTGATGATTTTAGGTGTTCTAACAATTTCCTGGCCAATACCTTCCTGGCTAAATCCAGAAATGAAATGGGATGAAAGTTTGCTGTTTCATCAAAATCTTCTTTTATATATAGGGGAATAATCTCTGCTATCCTCTAAGAATCTGGAACACTAGATGTGGAGATAAAGGCATTAAATAAACATACCAAGTCAGGTCCCCAAACTAATAGTTTTGATTTCAAGCGATCTGTGGGTAATCTGTCTGGACCAGCAACGTTGTTAATCCTCTGGGCAAGTCATGCAAAAGTTACTACTTTAACAGAGATGATTCGAGGCTCCATTTCTGTGTCATTACATGACGACCCACTGGTGGCAGCAATGGAATGATAATCCACAAAATGCCTTGTTTCCCTGGAAAGCTTCTTAAAATATTTGTACGATTTTTGCTCAGCAATATTGCCAAGTTGTGTTTTGGAGTTATTCAAAAGTCTGGTACGTAGCTACTGGTTTCCAAAATGTAACACCATCTTTGTCAATTAATGCATCTATGTGCACTGCCCATATTTCAGCAGCATATTTATTTTATTCAGATTCAATTTGTATTCTTTTATAGTTGCCCCAGGCAATTCGAACATCATTAGGGTCAGATATTGATGCATTTTTTAGAAAATCCCACGATTGCCTTTTGACCAATTTGCACTTTTTATGATACTGCACATTGTTTGTTGGACCTTCCTAACAACCAGAATGGCCGTCTTGGTCACTGAGCAAGCAATTTTAGCTGCAATAACACCATGAGCTGAAATTGCACTATCTGCTGGTAATTCAGGCTCAGGCAATATAATTTCTAGAATCAGTAAAATAACCTAATAAATTCTAAGTAGTATTTCCCTTGCTTGAGGGTATCCCATTTAATGGACAGTCGTGACTGTCCCTCTATAGCAATTGGCATATTGTGTGTATTATTCTTACTCATAGATTTACTAGTGATTAACGCATTCACTATTTGCCTAAGTGGGCGGTGATGACTATCAGATCAGTTTATTACAAAATAATCTTAAACGATCTTCCAGGACTGCAAGTTGAGTAGATATAATCAATATTGCTGCTATTGGAACCATTGTTTAATACATTTTAAAAAAATATATTTGAAATGTTATAATTATTTACTGAAGAGTATCTCTCTTTTTGGATTGTGTATATTGCAAAACCACCTGATGGGCAAAGTAGTCTTATCTGATGGGATCCAATCTAAAGTCAAAATGCTTAGGGGAATGTTATGAGCCTGCACTATCTGTTACAGCCAGATTCGGCTCAGGTGGGATGGACCGTTTTGACGTTCCTAAAGCACTCCTTATTACTAAAAGAACTCCTATTGAATTGTGATTGTTCATGATTTCACAGTTTGTTTGGAAGTTTTAAGGATGATTTAATTTGTTTAATGTTTTATGGATATTGTGATGTGATTTGTTCTGTTTTTATGGCATGGTATATCTTTCCAAAATAAACTTTATTTGATTTGATTTGATTTGATAAACATTTGCAATCTGTCCTATAGCAGACACTTATAATGAGAAGTTCTCCATAAACTGCTATATAAATTGGCTTTAATTACAAACAACTCCCGTCTGCCACTCATTTCATGTGATAGTGGCTTCTTCTGTCTATTGTAATCAAAACAGGTCTCAGATGATTTTGTCGAATTGATTTGATCATGGTAAAATTCATCAATGTCTTTTACTGAACAATTTTGCTACAAAAAAAAGGGGAGACCTATCACAACCTCCACCCCTTTAACCTTCCTACATTAATTTTTCACCTAATACATTATTCACACCGTCCACCCCCCACCACATATGTTTGCAGCAAAAGGTGTGGTAAAAAAATAAAATTCTACCATATCTGCTGCAGTAATTCCCATGACAACATACTTTCAATAAATTTCTTTGTCATCATTTGTTTTTTATTGTACATTTTTAATATCCAGATTAATCTCTTCATCAGGGAGAGATGTGGAAACAAAATAAACCTGAGCTTTTATATTCATGTAAATCACATACAACATTTCATATCTACAATATATTTACCAAAGGAAAAAGCAACACGTGCAATTACTGTGTTGTGGAGTTCAAACTGCATGTAGTATCTCCATTACAATACAGAGTCAGAAGTGATATTCACCATGTGGTGCTACCTCTCATCAAGCAATTACCATAAAAACAATATCATCCAAGATCACCCTGGAACCAAAGTTGCTTTGAGAAATCAAGTTCCAGGGACTGACTGAAGAATGCCTGGATAAAAGAACAGATATGTATTCAGATGTTAACCCAAGGCTTAAGATAAAATTAACATTAGGGTTGCTTTATCTGATCCACAACTTGGATCTCTGTACCCTGACTTCTATCTATGTTTATAGTCTCAGTTATTTCTTTCAAAGCAAAGCAATTTAGAATTCCCAGTAAAACAGCATCCTGCAAACATAAAGCTAAGCAACCACTTGACGAGACATGAGTGTTCCAGGGATTGTTAAAGAATCTGCATGTCATCCTGATTATTCTTTCGGGATTGGACTGGAAATAAACGCAGTCTGCCACGTGGATCAGTTTACTGTCAGTGTTATCTTTGAAATCTTGAAAATGACTTTGCGATCTTGTTGGGAAGGTAGTAGAGATGGCATATTTGCCTTAATTCAACAGTCTTTATTGAGTAATTAAGTTTGGATTCTTTATTCCATTAGACTAGACTTCACTAAAAATAGACAAGTTCCGATCAGGGATTTTCCCCACTCTAACATAACAAGCATTCGTTGACATCCTATGTGACCATATTTACAATTTACAATAATAAGTAATGTTATAGAAATGGTCAATGTCTACTACTCAATGCACAGGAAAATGATTCCAGACCACCTCTCAAATAAAGACATTAAAAATACAAGAGCATTTCCAACATTTTGCGTGTGTACTATATATTCAAATGTTCCTTTGTGTATCATAAACTTTATAACTCATAAAACTACTTTATAACACGAGTGAAAAAATAGGCTTGGGTGAAGGAATCGTTCAGTCTTTTTCTGCCCGAGATCAGCATTAATACTGGAATCATGTCCTTAGTGCATCAGACCCTTAATAAATATATTGGACAAAGGTGGCTGTTACCTTTACAAAAGTTCGAATTCACAGGTGTGGTTGAGGACTCCTTGGCCAAATGTGACAACCTCATTTTTTCATTAGCATCTGTTTGCCATTTCTTGCTCACAGAAATTCACATAATAAAGAATGCAGTTTCCAGAAAGCACTAACAAAGGAAATGAAACACATACAGAGAAATATAGTAGGGTCCTGTAGAGTGCAATATCACACTAAAGAAGAGCCTCTTGTA
Source organism: Ambystoma mexicanum (assembly GCF_040938575.1). Classification (NCBI taxonomy): domain Eukaryota; kingdom Metazoa; phylum Chordata; class Amphibia; order Caudata; family Ambystomatidae; genus Ambystoma; species Ambystoma mexicanum. Next base: position 851,527,706 of record NC_090931.1, on the reverse strand, counting down.
TGTCATTTAATATTATGAATACCTCCCATTCAGGCACAAAGTATGAAATCATGTGATTTAGAAAACAAGATAAACCAATAGAAAAGGTCATCTATATCTAGGCAGTTGCCCAGTTCCTTGAAGAAGGAACGTTCAAGTTGTTGCATCAATTTGTGAATTTAAGACTCTGGAAGACAATCATGTGTTCTTATGTCTTTATGAGTGGCAGCTTTTCAAATTCCCTGTTGAATATATGATGAATCCAGTGGAGTCATCACAGATTCCCAGCGGCAACCCCATCCCATGTGGGCAGGGGAAGGAAGTTGCTATCTGATCCTGACCCTAAGCACAGGGAATGAATGTGAGGAATTGGACTATCCGCACAATGGTTGTGTGCTCGCCTGGGATTTTTTTTTAATTTAAAAAGAAATCAAATGAGAGCCTCTAACCATTCCATCGCCACCAAGGAATCAATAGGGTTTGGTGTCTGCAGTAGTAGGGAAGCTATTCTGCCTCCTGTGAAAAGAGGAATGATTCCTACAGACTTGGTCCTGATACCCCCTTTGGGGTGTTACATACGATTGGACCCAAAACCTGATCTATTGTGGAAGTTCGGGATAGACATTTTAGCAGGCATTATTGATCCTGACTTCCGGGGGTGTGTTGGTTCTCTTACAGAATCATGGTGATATCCTTTTGAGAAACGTTGAGGAGATCAAATTACCCAGGGAATTTTAGAAAGAACTTTATTCCCTCAATTTAAAGAAAGTGAACCAGATGCAACAGGCAGCCGCAATTTACGCTTTGTGGAAGCTGATAAATCTCTCTATAAAGAGGAGAAAAAGGGAGAAGAGCCCACCATCTATCCCGACCTAGCCTTTACCCAGTGAAATGAACCCGCTCTCGCTGAAGCTTTTCTATAAGCAATCCCAGAAGGAGAAGTCTTAGAGAAGGGAAGTCCCTTGTTCTTCTTAATTCAAGGATTGCTTTATAGAAGAGAGACATCCACAGAAGGTGTAGTAAATATACAGTTGGTAATACCTAAGAGCCACCAAAAGGTTGTACTGGAGATTACGCACTCCCACTTTTCCGGGGGGCATTTAGGACAATTTAAAATCCAGGTGCATATTAGTGGGAAGTTTTACTGGCCCGGTATCCATGCTGATATCAGAACATTCATCCAGACATGCAAAATCTGTCAAAAGACCAGCTCACACATCCCACTACCTGCCCCTCTGAACCAATTACCAATCATAGAAATCCACATTTCAAGAATCGACATGGACATAATTGGTCCTCTAGAGACATCCCGATTCGGCAATAAATATGTCCTTGTGATTGTGGATCATGTGACCCGATATCCTGAGGCCTACCTGATGTGAAATAATACCACACAGCAGATTCTCAAACATCTTCTAACTTATTTCTCCAGAGTTAGGTTTCCCAAGTAAATACTAACAGATATGGGTTCAAACCTTATGAATAAACGTTTGACCAAAGTCTAAGAGCTACTCCACATTACCACCCTACGAACTTCAGTGTACCATCACCAAACCGATCGCTTGGTAGAAAGTTTTAATAAGATCCTGAAACTTTTTTTTCTGAAAATTGGTAGATAAGGATGGAATAGACTGGGATCGAATGATCCCATGGGCACTATTTTTTTTTTGTTGAAAATTTTATTTTAAATCAAGGCAGGTTGACAAGCATACATCATAAATAGTCGCAAAGACGTGTTAACCCCTAACCCCTCCCCTCAGGCTCGTCCCTCCCTCCCTCCACTCCCCTGCCAGGCCTCCACTCTCTGTGCTCTCCTCTCTGCGGCCCCATAGTTTATGTGTCCCCTTCGGGTTCCTCCCGGGCTCCCAGGGTCCATCGGGCATTGATAAGCTTATAAGTCAGGGCGGGAAATCGCTGGTTATATTCCAGTACCGTCACCTTTTCCGCTATCAGTATGTCCCATAGTTTTGTCCACCAATGAGCTAAGCAGGTCCCGTCCGGGGACTTCCAGTGCCATGGGCACTATTTGCAGTGAGGAACACCCCAAGCTTCCACTGGGTTCTCTCTTTGAAGTGCTCTGTGGCAGAGAGCCCAGCGATGTCCTGAACATGCTCTGGGAAACCTGGGAAGAATGAACAGAGGCTCCCATTCCCATCTTGCAAACCCCCACGAGAATGCAAGAACATTTGAAATTGGTCCGATACTTTGTTTGTACACATATGGAAAAGGCCCAGAGTCAACAAAAATCTAATTTTTCTGATAAAAAAAGTAAACTTAAGATCATCCTCTATAGGGCAGAAAGTACTCGTCCTCTTACCCACGTCAGAAAACAAACTTGTCTCCAAGTGGCACAGACCTTATGAAATCGTAGAGTGAACAAGAACCTGTATTTACAAAGTAGCCCAACCGGATCGAAAACATAAAATCCATTCATATCACGTAAATCTCTTGAATGAGTGGAAAGAGAACCCATCAGCCAACCATGCCAAATTATTAGCCTGTCCGTTCCGAAGAGATAGATTATGTTGAGTGAATCTCTCCCGAGCCTGCTATCCAACAACAAGAAGATTTAAAAGATTTGTCTCTGGAGGATAGCTCAGGGGTAATGTGCTAGCCTTGGAAGCAAGACGACACAGAGCAACACCAGTTTGATTCCTGGGTCCACGCTTAGAAGCCTCTGGGTATTAAGCGCGATATAAATAACCTTTCATATCATACCATAAAAGACGTGGTAGACTCATTTCCCAACGTATTCTCAGAAAAACCAGGAAGAGTAAAAGGCACATATCACTATATTAGAACACTTTAAGTGGTTCATTTAAAACCATATATTTTTTTAAATATTGTTTTATTGTTTTAATCAAAAAAGATTTTTACAAAACAAAAAGTAAATAAACGTTGTCGTGACCGGCACTTGTCTTTATGTTGGCAATGACAAATGATTTTTAGTTCATTCAAGTTTCATGTCCACTCAAATTTTCCCTAAAGTTCTTATAGGGAAGAAGGAGGAAGGGAAGTAATGCTTGTCAAAATGTGTTGAAGAATTTTAACTGTTGCTATTATCCAGGTGTTCCTGTCGCCACCTACCATCCTAGACCACCAAGTATCTTCGTCCATGAGTGCGAGGTCGGTGAAGAAATGATGCAAGTACTGAGTTATTATCTGACGAGTATCAGCACATGATAGAAGCAGGTGGCGTACAGTCTCTTTTTCTTTGTCCAGTTCGCAAAGTCAGCAGATGATTGTAGTGGAAAGACCTCTTATGGCCAGAATTTCATTGGTTTCCAGGAGGTTAAGCCGAGCTCTCGAAAGGAGGTTGCGAGCGGATCTACTTGGAAATTTCATAATGAAGTTTTGCAGTTCATTCAGTTTTTTCGTGTTGCCTGGCAGATGGGACGTAAGTTTATTGCTTGCTGCGGCCTCTTTGGTCCTTGTCCAGTCAAGTTCCTTAAGTTTCTCTAGGACTTTCACAGGATTCTTAATCAGCTCCTCCTCTCCACTCTGAATAGAGGTCAATAGGGCTGTGTTGTCCTCGTTCCAGTGTGTGAGCATTTTGCAGCTAGATTCTGACATTTCTTTATTTATCAGGCTGTATATTAAGGGGTTGTTTTGCATCAGACATTTCCTGTATAGCATCAAAGAGTTGCAACTAACCAAGCCTTGCAAAGACAGTAAACTGAGTTTGTGTCTGATTGACGCTACTGGAGTAGATTTTGGAAGGCCAAGGACCGTCCTCCAGAAGTAAGCTTCTAGTCTTGGCCACGTTTCTATTGGTATGTTCGGCATTGCATCAGCGCCTTAGGTCAAGGATGGCACAACCTTAATTTTGTAGAAATTTATTGCGGGGTTCATTGAAAAGCGACCACATTTCTCGGAGGACGCGTTGCATTGATGTTTCATGTTTCAAACTGTCCAAGGTCACTCCTAGGTACTTAAGGTCCTTGACTTTTTCTATTGCACAGCCTTTGAGTTCTAAATGAAGTTTTTCTGTTTTCTTATTAGATGTTTTTAGCATCATGATTTTCGTTTTCTCTATGTTGATTTCTAGATTGTTTCCAGTAATATACTTTTGTAGGTTATTAAGTTGCCGCTGAATACAAATTGGTGTGCGGTCGAGCAAAATTAGGTTGTCGGTTACAACAAATGGGTAAGTTTGGTCTGTCTTAGTTTTGGTGGAAATGATCTGACTGCAGCTTCCTGAGAGCTGGGGCAATGAGGCACCCTTGCTTTATGCCTCTTGATGTTGGAATCTCTGCCGATAGTACACCCTGTTGGCTTAGGCAAACTCTCATGTTCGTATTGGTGTGGAGGGATTTTAAAGGTTCTAAAATTTCTTTTGGACAGTTCCAAGCTGAGAGTTTAGCTGAGAGTTTAGCCCAGAGTCAGACTCTGTCAAATCGGTCGAATGCCTGAGTTAAGTCGATGAAAGCCATGAAAAGTCTCAGACCCCCTTCCATGACCTTGCTCTTTAGGGTGCTTAGCATTAAAATGTTAGTTGTGGTTCCTGTATTTCTCTTAAAGCCTGATTGAAAGTGGTTGTCACAGGAGGCTTTGTTAGCCCATGCTTGAAATTTCCTCATTAGGAGAGAACGGAAAACTTGCCCTATAGGGTCAAGCAGCGCAATTGGTCGATAATTTGATGGGTCGCTTCTGTTTCCCTTTTTGTAAATGGGTACCACTATTGCAGATGTCCAAGATGATGGAATGGACTTTGTTTCTGCACATCTTCAGAGGACTTTGCTGATGAAAGCTGCCCATTCTTCTGGGTGGGTATTAAGATCCAGGTTGGTTATGCCATCCGGCCCGTGTGCTCTGGAGTTTTTAAGTTTCTTGATTAGGTCCACTATTTCTTCTTGGTCATTGATTCCAACCTAGGGTGAGGTTGATGGTTCTGGGCTTTCTATCATATGGCTTGGAGGGAGTTGAAATAAGGTTTTGAAATTTTTGCCCAAACTGGTTCACTGATGCTGTGCAGGATGGAATCCTCAGTGGTCGGCATGTTGGTTCTTAGGAGGGACCAACATTTTCTGGTGTTTCACCCGCTTATTGCTTTTAGAATGTTTTCGGAATCTTGTTGGTATAGTTTCAGACGATGGCCTCTGACTCACAATTTGTACATCCTGGTTGCTTCAGTGACTGTGAGTCTAGCCAGCAGAGGGTCAAGTCTGCTAGCCCTCCTCTTGGATTTTAGGAGTTCAAGTCTTTTGTCCACCAGTAATCTGTCATAAGTATTTTTTTTTTGGATTAAGGATTGCTGTTTCTTAGAGCCCGATTTCTTGTAGGGCATGAGCAAAGGCTGGTAATCAATCTGTTTTGGAGCTCTTAGGTTATTGTATATGCTAGTCAGCTCTCTTAAGCAGTTTGAAGACAATTTTAATCTCATTCCTTGATTGTTAACGTCGATCTGTGCCTTCATTCTTTGATTTTTTGAGCCCGTCGCGATCCAAGTGGTTGCTAGGAGGTTGTGGTTGCTGGCCTTTGTTCTTGTGACCTCAAAGAAAGTTGTCACTTGGAGCAACGGTCTTGTGGCAAAGATGTAGTCAATAGTGGCAAAAGATTTGTCACGTTCCCAGGTCAGCAAGCGGTTCTGCTGTTCGAACACTGTGCCCAGGCTGAGCAACTCTCTAGAATTCATGAGGTTCATCCATAATGTTCCTCATTGTTCAGCTGCAGATGGTTTAATTTTCTTATACTTTGGGTTTCTATCAGTTTGACAGATTGCATTTAGGTCACTGCAGATGAGAAGATGTGATATCAGATGTATGGCTAGTGCTTCATCGATCGTGCATTCAATCAGTTCTAGGTATTGTCTGGTGTCTGTCGCTGCAGGGTTCCAATAGGTGTTCAAGATCAATACCGCCGTCGAGCGGCGTGCTTCCGCAGGGCCTCCCTTATGTTCCCTGTTTGCCATCACTACAAGCAGGGAGGCGTTGGATACAAGGATTTCTTTCAAGGAGAGTCCCCATCCATTCCGACATGCCGTTAATAGCCCAGACGATGGGCACCATAAGGGGCTTTTTTTGCTGGGGCCAGGGCGATTTCATACCCGTCGAGAATCGTTTTTTGAGTCAGCCAGGTTTCCTGGAGACATAGGATATCGTAAGCTGCAAATTTTACATCCCCGGGGGCCGTCAAGTGTTGGTAGCCCTTAGTGTTCCATGAGCACAACCTCAGATCATGACGTAAGTCGTTTTTTTGGGGGTCTTCATAATGGCTTGTGCACTGGAGACTGGAGTTGCTATTTCTTGCGTTGAGATGTTAGTGCCTTCGGTAACCAGAGCCACAGTCCTTGTAAGGCGGTCAATTTGTCTCGTGACATGAGAGGCTCAAGTCTTACAGATACGTCTTGCGTGATAGTTCTTGTCAATGCCGAGATGTTGTCGGCAGGGACTTTTGTTTTTAGTTGAGGTATGGCCTCCGTGCTCTTAGATGTTAGCAATTTTAGTTTGAGGTTAGTTGAGTCAGTGTAAGGTAAGGAGAAAGTGCAGTTTGTATCAGTCATTGTGGCTGTGCTGTTGTTGTGAATGGCTTTGCTGCAATCCTTGCGAGCAGTAACCCCATTTATTGTTGTGAAAGGGCCCTCTCTCAACTTCTTATTTTGGTGCGTAAACTTATGGTTTGTGGGGCTATGTGTAAGCTCCATATTACTTCTGTTGCGATGTTTTATCCTTTGCAGTGGGGATCCTTTAACAGCAGGTTCAAAATATGAAGGTAGAATAAGGCTTTGCGATGTTTATGGCTTGGGTCTACTATTTTAGGTCATCAGATTTAATCGATTGGAGTTTCGGGCTATGATGAAACAAGGTTAACACCAATATTTGGTATAAAATTACCTCATCGGGATTGTCTATTTTCTGCTCCAATTTGAATATCCATCTTTATTTTTCTCTCCCTGAGGTCGACCTGTTGTTAGTTTCTGTTCTGGATCTGTAGTGCATCCCTGAGGTCACCTTCTCCTGACAAGTGCCTTGCGTGCCTTCTGTGCTCTGATATTGCTTTTTAGTAATTTCGTCTATCTTGGACCTGTGCCATGTGGCAGAGTATTGTAAATGCTGTTCGTCCAAGGGATTGGCCGTCTTTTTATGCCAAGCTTTTGATTTCACATTTTTTGTGTTGTTTGTGAGAAAAGTAGGGTCTGGTAGACTCCAATTTACTTCCTGTGCCAACTTTTTGCATCTTTCTTCCAACGTGTGGAAGGGAGATGAAGGGACTTCTTTGTCACTTTGTCTAATGTTTTGGCCCGAAGTTGAAGGCTGGGGATCCATTTTTCTCAGAGCCAGCGCGGTAGGAGTGATGGTAGCCGGTGACGAGGAAATGTTGTCATTTAAGTGTTGGCTTATGCCCATTACGTCCTCTTTTTCCAGAAACTCATCCGCTGTTTTTGGTAAATCAGAAGAGTGATGTTTTTCCAAAATTTGGTTTTGTGTCATGTGTCTAGGCTCCTTGTTGATGCTTATCTGATTTGAGTGGCATGTGAGTGCGGCAGCTGCTCCTACCGTTTTATGGTTGTTTGACATGGATGGATGGAGTTGAGCTTAAGAGGTTAATTCGAGCGTTGGTCCACAATGCTTACCAGAGGTGTTGTCAGTTCTTGACCTGGGTTTGTCGAAGATTGAATACGCCTGCGCCTGGCTGCCATTCAGAACGAGTTCTGTTGAATCTTCGTATGGCCGTTTCTCTAGCACGAGCAAGACATCTATGTCCTTTGCTGGATCAACTTGAGAGGCTGGTTCTGAGTTTGTGTTCGAGGGGCCTTTAGATCTATGAACGTTGATGTTTGCGTTCCAGTTTCCTTCATAGATATTTCACCTTTGGTGCCTTCTGAAAGAAGGACCTACTCTTTAGTAATGGCAAGAGCTACTGATGTTAAATGACCAGATGTCAAATTGGAGTTTTTAGCACTTTCTCCGAGGGCCGTTATGTAGCCTTCGAGGAAAATGAGTTTACTGTGCATCATTGCCTGAATCGTTTTGTGGTCTTTCAGCGTATTGTTTATTGATTCGTAGAGCTTGCTAAAGGGGGCTAGGGCTATTTTCACTGCCGACATGATAGATAGAATGTCAGGTTTTTTTGACTGGCTTTCCTTTGTTGTGGTAGGAGTCTGAGTATTATATCTTTTTTTTTGTGGGTGATGGTAACAAAGAGGAAAAAGACAAGTGTCTCTGTGAGGTCAGGCTAAATGATGATTCCAGTGAACTTCTACAGTGAGATCCTGAACTCGTGAGGCGGGGTTTATTTCCCAAAGAAAAACTGCCTGATGTTTTTTCTGGAGTTGGTAGGTTCCAACTTTATGGGTGCAATAGGCCTGTGGAAGTTGCTCAATTTGATTTGTCTTGTAGTTTGCAAATTTTGTTGCCTTTATCCAACAGCCGATAGGCCGGCTCAAGTGATTCGGCCAAAAGGTCTATGTGTCCGTCCTGAGACTCCTCCACATGTATGTCTGCTCTTGATGTTGGAGTCTGCTTAAGGTGAGGTGGATTTACCAATGTCTGTTGTGGCGGAGGCAGCGTTGGTTCAAAGTTTACTACTTCGACAAGAGGTTGGCTCAAAGAGGAGCATCTTGAGCGCTGAGTTGTACATATTGGACTTGTTGAATTGTCTAATGAAGGCGGAAGAGTAGGTGGAAACCCCAGTGAAGGGACTGGGCTGACAGACGTAGGTGTCAAGGGCACTGAGGCACCAGTCTTCCCAAAGTGCCATTTTATCTTTGTGTTAAATGATGTATCTTTGTTCGTTGTTGGAGAGATTGTTGGCTATTTTAAAACCATTTTCACTTCTAGAAGCCCGTAAGCAGATAGTGATTGAGGAAGTTAACAAAATGTTAAAAGCCAATATTATTGAACCATCTTCAAGTCCATGGTCCTCTCCTATTGTGTTGGTCACTAAACCTGACTGTTTGTGGAGATTTTGCATAGACTTCCTTCAAGTTAATGCCATCTCAGACTTCGATGCATGTCCCATGCCTCGCATTGATTGACCTTATTGATAAACACGGAGCAGCCACCTTTCTATCTACCCTAGATTTAACCAAAGGGTACTGGAAAGTCCTAATATATGGGCCAGATAAGAAAAAAAAGTGTTCTCAACGCCTCTAGGACTATTTCAGTTTAAAGTCCTGCCTTTCGGCTTGCACGGTACACCAGCCACTTTCCCACACCTCATGGATCAAATTTTACAACCCTATTCTGATATCTGTGGAGCTTAAATTGACAATATTGTCATTTGTAGTAAGACCTGGGAGAACCATCTTTTTCATCTTTATACCATTGTGAAAGTCCTCAGAAAAGCTGGCCTAACTTCAAACCCAGCTAAGTGCCGATTGGCCCAATCAGCCTTAAAATACCTAGGCTTCTTCCTAGGGAATGGGAATGTACAACCCCAACATGACAAGGTAAAAGCTGTCTTAAATCCACCAATCCCCAAGACTAAAAGAGATCTTAGAGCTTTTGTCAGATTAATATGATCTTACTGTAGGGTTATCCCCAACTTTTTTGGATAAAACGGCCCGGCTAACAGATAAACTTAAGAATGCCATACCTCAGAATCTTCATTGGAATGACGAGAATGAGATATGCTACAACACCCTGAAACAAACTCTGTGCCAGAACCCAATACTAAAGGCAGTTGACTTTTCTAAAGGGTACATCTTACAAATGGATGCCTTCCTTACAGGGTTAGGAGCAGTCCTATCTCAGGTTTATGATGGATTGCAATTCCCCATATTATTCACCAGCCGAAAACTGTTCCCACAGGAAAATAATTACTCTGTGTTAGAGCTAGAGGCCTTTGCCATTGACTGGGCGATAATCCATCTTAGATACTACCTCTAAGGATGAAAATTTACTCTCGTCATAGATCATTCATCCCTAGTTTGGATTAGTCACCGCAAAGACTCTAACCCTTGGGTCATGCAATGGTTTCTAGACCTACGACCCTATTGTTTCACTGTGGATCAATGAAATGGAAAAGACCAGGGAAATGTAGATGTTCTTTCCTGGTTCCCCTGTGAAACAAATGAGGCTACATCACATGGAAGAAGGGTATGTGAGAAACCGCAAGGTGTCTGCCAGACTAGTCCCTGAGGGTCTGTCATCCATGTGGGCAGGACACGACCACTGCTATTGGATCCAGTTCCTGGTGGTTGACCAGTGAGGGGGGATCACCTGGACTGGGGGTCCTCAGGGAGTGGAAGTGGGCCACCGAAGGGTGAGATGCGGTATCCCCCTTCTTATAATACCTTTTCCCCAAACACTCTACCCCCAAGCCTTTTCTGACACAAACACTTTCACATATCACGAAGGATGAAAGACTAACACCGAGCCATTTACCTGACATGTCCCAACACAAGGGTCAGGCTAAGTCAGGCAATTGACCAAAACCACACACACCCGATGGCCCTTTCCCCTTCCGCACAGCGTTAAAAGATGGCGCACAAGAGCACAATACAAGCAAGGCAGGCCACACGTCAAGACAGCTAACTCAGCACGGCAGTTCAAGAGGAGGAGAAAGACTGTGCAAACTGAGAGGGTGACAAGGGAAGAAGCCAGCGTGTGTTGCAGCAGATCTCAACGATATACAGGACCCTCCTCTGCTGATAACCAAACTAGGGAGAGACGCTTGTCTCTATGGTACCAACCAAGACTCCAGAGAGAAGAAAAGCCAAGGGGTTCATCACAGCTGGTGAGTCGATGGGCGAGCCGATAAGAAACCGAACTGTGTGGAACAAAAGTAGGAAACGGCTAATTGAATTGTGAAAGAATACAAAAAACTGTTCATAGTAGAAGGAGGAAAACCAGCAACAGGGGAGTCCGGCACCATGTGGGTGCTCACTCAGGAAACTCTGGGTGATTACCTGGTTGTTGAGAATACCATTAAAAGAAGGCCTTGGGAAAGGCAGAAAGGGGGTCAAAGTGATCCTAGAGGGTTACAGTAAAAACCTCTATACAGTCGAATGTCTTTGACCGATAGAAGATTGTTAAGCTAGGGGAGCTGAATCCTGCATGAGAACTGACTGACAAAGCTGGCAAGAGTGAATCTGAAGGAGGGATGCCGATGAACAGGGGGCGATGTCTAAAGTCCCAATATACAGTTTGTTGACCGGAGTGAACCCGCAAGAGGGATGTCCACAGTGAACTGTTTAAAAAGGCATTGAGATTCGTTAATGATACAGAAGAAATTGGGCCTCATTATAAGTTTGCTGGTCCGGTACACTTGCCAGTACTGTAGTTACCGGACCGGCAAACTACGAGATCTGCTCGTGGGTGCCTTCCCGCCTGCCCTGTGGGGTTCAAATGGGAATGGGGAGCATTTCATTCAGGCGCCCGCGAATGGGCAATTACTGGGTCCGGCAGAGCCGTAATGACCCGGTAATTGCCCATCGCGGGCACTGGAATAATTTGCACGTTTGGCGGAAGCCTGCCAATTTTACTAGCAAGCCTGCCGCCAAACTTGTAATGAGGCCCATTGTGTTGAAAGCAGTAGTGAACTCAACGGAGGGAAACTAACATTCAAGAAGGGCCTGAACCCAGAAGAGGGGGATCCAGAGGTGAAAATGCATCACCCAAAGCACAAACTGGAAGGACATTTTATTTAATAACCCATCAGGTCCTCAGAGGAAAGTGATTGTTTGTAGAAAAGTGACTTAACCACTTAAGGCCCTTATTGCTGAGAACACTTCCTTCTTTATTAAGAGCACTATGCCACAGTTCTTTTTGTATTTAGTGTAAGGATTGGCAATAGGTTTTTTTAGTATAGGCCTTTTTATTTTGACAAGACACCACTCGGACTGCCTTATTATTGTTTGATGGGCGAAGCTTGCTCCCATCTTAGATTTAGGTTTAGATTAGGCGTTTTTCCAACCTAACTATAGAGATTAATAAACACCCTTGAAATGTGATCACGTGTGTCTGCCTTTATTGTTGCCACCATGAGTTCCTTACAGGAACAGAAGGATATACTAAATCCAGAGACCTTCCAGAAACTTCAGAACTGGTACCCAGCCAGCACACAGTGTACTCTTCTATGCTCTGCAAGCAAGCTCCCTAGGTGGGAAGTGACTGAGAGTCTCTGAACCAAACCAAGGACAAGGCAGTTGCCTGCAACACTCTCCTCAGCTTTGGGCCATCCGCCTTAAAGGACGACACAAGCCCAGTGAAGCAGCTAGGAGGAGTGGATCGACAAGCATTAACCAGCGTTTGCCTTAAAGGAAATTTTCGAGGCAGTCGAACCCCTCGAGCTGCAACCAACTGCACCACTGACTGTTGTCATGATGCAGTCGCTAACGTCGTCCGAGATGCCTCGACCAGCGCTTCAGACCTGTCAACCAGTGCTGAGACAATGATTCCTGACCCGAGCCACCATGTAGGACAGTCTGCAGCCGTCCGTCCTGCCTTACTCACCAAACTGCCAGCCGCCTGATACACACAACTGTCTCCCATCTTGAAATCTGTCACAGAAGCTACAAGGCACCCTGAAACTGACTCAACACTTTTGAGCACCAAGAACTTCTACAAGCAGAAGGTACATTGTGGTTCTGTTACCCTGGTTCTTTTCAAAAGTCCCCTAGTGACATTTTACAACCGATCCATTGCGCCATTTGTGCTGAAATCCGGTATCCTTGAACTATTGTGATTAATTACTTTACCAACTATCCCTTCTCAGCATCCTCTTTCCTTCTTGAAACTGTCTGTCCGCTGCAATCCTTTACAAGGTGGATTGTATTTTGTAGTGAGCTAGTACTGTCTGCTGTGATAATAATAAAGTAGATATTTATATACAACCTTGACTGGACAGTCCCTTTTATCATTCGGTAATAATTATATTTTCGCTGTGTTGCAACTAACCAACAATCCACGACCTTTCAGAGATAAGCCTACCATTCTGTCCACGTTACCAAATATGGACAAGAAGGTTTATAAATTGCTTGTGCTTACAATCTGTACAGATCACTTGTAGTGTACTAAGGTGTTGGGCTGATGGATGGTTTAGAAACCAATATTCATCCCGGGACCACTGGCGCACCAGAAGTTGATTCATCACAATGAGATGCAATATCTCCCCCTTTCCAATGTGGAAGATCCTTTGATTTCCAAGAGCCTTTTCCATGAGCAAGACCCTCGGATGACCCAGACCTTCATGGCATACTGTCAAATAGGTGCTCCCACTGGAAGGAGAAGTGAACCCTCTTCTTCATATTTGTATGGCCAAACACACAACCACAACAACAACCTACACTATTCAAACATAACACCTTTTATTTCTAAAGTTCCTTTTTGTAAAACCAGTAAAAATAACTATTCAAATGTCATGGGTTTAACAACCTATATGAACTTCCAGTCACAGAATTCCTCAAGTACTGAGATGAGGAGGATGCAGGATTCTGAACCATTTAACAAGAACCTGAACTGCAATGGACTGTCTGGTTATTTTTCTAAAGTACCTGTGCATGGGACATTTATACCTGGTGGTCACACTATTCTGAGAGGCATTGCAGGAGAAGACGTTGGCTCCTGTTCAAGAGCACACAAATGTGAATATTACATACCAGTGTGGTGGAGCAGAGGAGGTCACCACAGGAGAGCCACTGAGTCAGAGACTGAAAGGCATTGGAGATGCCGACAGCCGTGAGGACGGTCTTGGGTACTCAGCAAGTCGAGAAGCTTGCATTCTCCATTCAGGATCCTGAAAGGAAGCAGACGTGCTATCACAGGGCCATGAGGGAGGCCAGATGTGTGTCTACCACCTCCAGATTGGAAAGTGGTTGGAAGCAGTATGCTGCAGAAGTGAAAACCTGAATGGAGACACTGGAGAAATCCAGTGAGTCTGCCCGAAGGCAGTTGGGACCGCAGGGTGTTCCATTGGCTACACCAACATCATATTGCACATTATAGCTTGTGAATATGAGAAAAGTCTTGTTTGAATACCAGAAAGTTGAAAGGCAAAACACTATGAACTATGAATATATGCAACATAAATGTGGGGACAAACTTAAGGAAACCTTACCAAGAGCATGTATCTCAAAACGAAAGCCATACCTGCAATTTTGAATATACAAAGAAAGTATATGTGAAGTCCTGGTAAACCAGGAGAATCAACTATATGTGAAATCCTGACAATCAAGACAGCGAGCAATTGATATAGATATACAAGTCCTGGCAGGCGAATATACCAGGCAAGTGAAGGTCCGGCGCCACGTGGCTATGACTAGTCAAAGATGGCTAGTAGTCAATAGGTAACTCCTATTTGTTTTAGGGGAGATTTTTGGAGCTCTGCTTTTTTCATGTCCGTGAGCTCCGTTCCCCTCTCAGTAAAAGTAAAAGATCCCTTCTGGTGTCGGGATCAAATCGAAAAAAGATCTGATGTAGGGATCTTCCTGATCCGTGTTAGTCTACTCAGATCACAAGGGAAGCCGACCGGTTTCAGTGGTATAGCGCTAAGTGTCACCACTTTCTTCAGGGCTGGAGACTCACACTAATTGTGTGCGGTCAGATTTCTTCTGATTGTAAGGGCTGAAACTGGAGTTTTCAGAAATAGGAGGACGTCCTATACATTGCATTAGACAGGGGATGGGAGGGAGAGAGAAATAGAGGGAGGAGGTTATTAGTAACATATCCCATAATTTTATCTCCCGTGGATGGACAATTGTAATGTCTTCATCTCACCCAATAGAGCCATTACAACTACCATCTATCAGGGTTATGGAGTCGAGCTGCAGTTTTCCTGTCCCGAAACCAAACATATATCTTGTGTACCTACAGGAAAAATATTTTCCGTAAGTATTTACATGGAAACTAGAAGGACTAACATACCACACTAAACAAACAACATAGTGTAATATCAACATACATTTAAGGTTCCTTATAGAACTAGCTCCATTATTTGTATTGATCAGCTCAAAGTGAGCTTGATCTGTGTTGCAGAAAAGCCCAAAGGAACTACTCTGTAGGGTCTCCAAAGCTATCCATCCTGGTCCATATGGGACGAAATATATAACGGGCACTACAACCAACAAATGACATGTGGTAGCGCTGTTAGTGTTGCTTCAGAGTCATAGAGAACAACATAATTTAAAAGCTGCATGTAATTGAGCGTGGAACAGTGCATCTGGATCTAGAGCGACATGCAGGGTAGTGGAACAAGTCGAAAAACTAGCTTGGTCATCCTGTTTATTTGAAGGAGAAATGTCAATTTGGCCATGAGTCGGTGCGCCAAAGTGGGAGAGCGGTGAAAGGGATGTAGGAGAAAGGCTCCATTCAGGGGCTTCACTTACCTCCCAAAAGCTGGTTACGCCGCAGTGATTATTAAGCGGTCAGCATACCAACAGCAAATGCTGTTCTGAGGGCTCTGTTGTAATTGCGGTCACGTGATTGGTGTCACATGGCGATCGTGCGTGGAAGATCTCAATCCGCGAAAGACTGGGGGCCGGTGTATGGTGGCCATTTTTGAGTGGTTATTGATGTAGAAGACCATTCCGAAAATTAGAAAAATTGGAGGTATCAAAAGATGGGGATACACTCACGATCAGGGGCATTATTACCAGAATCATAAAGCCAGAAAGTCACAACTGTATCAGGACACTAAGGAACTGTTTACAAATGTGAGTATTCTTCTTATAATTAAGAATCCAGGGGAAGGAATTTACCCTCCGAAGCCAATGGCATCTGCTTTGGAGACCATTTTGATTGTAATTGTACTTATTTCATTTGTGAACACTTTTTGCTAGTTGAAGATATGTTCCTTACAAATTGTCAGCTGTTTAGAATGTGAGGGTCAGGATAGGGTATTTTGGACACAAGAACAGTGTTTCAGTTGTTGACATAGTGACGCAGACAGATCCTTAGTTTTGGTTTATAGACAGGGAATGTCCTCTTTAGCATAGGGCTAGAGTGGCATTTTTCCACCCCTTTTTCTTTCAATAAATATCTTTTGGTACAAACATGACAACCTTGTGTCTGGCTTTCATTTCCGCCCTCTCACACATCATACAGGTTCTGAAAGGTGTAGAGAACATAGCAGACATAGTCAAGAGATTGATTCCATCATGGGCAATCTCACACAAGCCTTCCGAGTGCAATCATAGAATCCAGTCCTACATTACAGGGTTTTTTGATTGGACATGCATGTATTAGTAATGTAAAAAAAAACAAAATGGGATTAAAATATAGTTCCAGACAACTACTCCATCCTCAGGGCCGACAGACCGGATGCCCGTGGAGGAGGTGTAGCATTCATCTTCAAATCCTCACTTGACATTAGACCGGTGACCGCCCCTACTCTAAAGTCCTGCGAATATTTATCTATCAAAATTCAAACCTCCCCCAAGAACTCCATTACCTTGGACCTATTATACAGACCCCCTGGGCCTATAGGTTCATTCGAAGAAGACATAACCACTATCATAGCCGAAAAATCCAAACCTCTATCACAGAATATTATCCTCTGTGACTTCAACCTGGGTTACAATGACCCTCATGACATTCCAGCTTCCTCCCTCGCCAATGTACTTGGTGAACACAACTACACTCAACTTAACACCTTACCCACGCATCAAAAAGGCAGAACCCTAGACTGGCTCACTGCCCACAACTGCAACATCATCTGCAGAGACCCACAACCACTGATATGGACTGACCACTTCCTACTCTCATTCGACATTAGCACTAACAACCCCCTCCACAGACAACACCCGCCTGCACCAGCATGCCTGACGAGAAACAAACGGAACATCACCAGTGAAGCCCTCATCCCACTGGTTCTACCTACCCTTAACATGATCCCTAACACATCAGACCCTACCCTTCTAGTAGACACCTACAATAGCGTCATGACCAATGCTATTGACCGTGTTGCTCCACTAAAATTACGCAAAAGTAAACCTAAAGCACACCTCAATTCTTGGTATACTCCAGAACTCAAAATACTAAGAAAAAATAAGTCCAAAATGGAAACCCTCTGGAAAAAGAACCCTTCCGAGGAACAAAAACTCAATCTCATGAATGCATCTTCCCTCTATAAAAAAGAAATTATCCGCACAAAAAAGGAAGCCTACAACACAAGAATAAGTAATGCCAGCTCCAGTACCAAAGAGCTATTCACTATCCTGAAGGAGTTAGAAAACCCCAATCCACCTATGGACTCGACTGTGAAGGACCAATCTTGGTGCACAAATATCCAAGACGCCCTGGCAAACAAAATCACTGGCCTACAAACTAAAATCGAAAACAAAAGACTTCAACTCTTTAATAGCAGCCCCACCTTTAGCACCATCATGCCCAGCCCACCTACCACCCCTAACACCAACCAGGGATTCACCTTCAAAAACGTAACCGCACTAGAAGTGCAAAAAATCATAACTTCCCTCAAACCATCAAACTGCAAAGGGGACAGCTGCCCTGCACAGATCATAAAAAATGCTGCTAGAGACCTCGCCCCCTTCATTTCCAAGCTCATAAACGCATCCTTCTCCACTAATTCGGTACCCAACAATCTGAAACAATCATGGTTCCTCCGGCTACTAAAAAAACAGACTCTGGATCCCTCCATCCCCACAAATTACAGGCCCATTACAACTGTTCCCTTCTTGCTAAAAATACTCGATAGAGTTGCTTACCTGCAAATTCAGTATTACCTAGAGTCTAACCAATTACTCGGATTGCGTCAGTCTGGCTTCCGGCCTCAGCATGGAACCGAAACTGCTCTTGTCGACCTTAAAAGTCAGATTGACGAAATCAAAGATAAGGGTAAGGCTGCCATCCTACTCCTATTAGATCTCTCAGCGGCCTTCGACCTGGTTGACCATAAAATACTCTGTAACCACCTCTCCTCTGCCGCCCACTTCTCCTCCTCTGCTGTCTCGTGGATACAGTCCTTCCTAGCCAACAGAACTATGAGGGTCTTCTCTCTGGAGGCAGCAGCAGACCCTATCCCCATATCCTGTGGTGTCCCACAAGGATCATGTGTCTCACCCGCCCTCTACAATACCTTTACAAAGCCCCTCTTCGATAAACTAGACCGCCTGGGTGTCATTTATATAAATTACGCGGATGACACCCAGATACTCCTCACTATCTCGGGCAACTACGATACTGATGTAGCTAGGATCAATGAAATCTTCTCCGTCATCCAGGCATGGATGGCCACACATGGCCTCTGCCTCAATGACGAGAAGACCGAACTGCTCATTGTTGGCTCACCGAATAACCTACAAAAATTAAGTCCTAACTACTCTAACATCATAATCGATGGCAACACCATCCCGGTCGCCAAAAATGTGAAAACACTTGGCTTCTATCTCGATGCCAACGTTAACTTCACCAAACAAATTAATGCTACTGCCTCTGCCACGGCATATACCGGAAAACTCATTAGAGCCTGTAGACCATTTCTCTCCCCTAACAGTTGCCTCATACTATCCAGAGCCCTTATACAATCTAAACTAGGCTATTGCAATAGTCTCTACCTAGGTGCCAATCAAGCGTCAATTAACAAGCTCCAAGTCCTTCAAAACAATGCACTTCGGGCAGCGCTAAATATCCCCAGACGTGAGCACATCTCAGCCACCAGAACGACATGCAGATGGCTCACTATCCAACATAAAATCGACCTAAAAACACTTTGCCTGACGTATAAAGCTCTCAACAATCTAGCACCCCCATACCTGACTGACAAACTCACCATGAAACCGTCCGTTAGAACCACGAGATCCTCTAACACCTTATGCCTTGCAGTGCCTAGATTTAACTCCAAAAGAGCCGGAGGCTCGAGCTTTACTGTCCTCGCCCCCCAACTCTGGAACTCCTTGCCACTGAGCATTAAAGCATCCAACTCCTTCCAGTCATTTAGGAAACTGGTCATTGGGTGGCTATTGACAAATAGCCAACTTTGAAGTCAGACCTAGCTCTAGAATGTATTGACTGTTTATTCCTCACTTATGTCACTACCGCGTGCTTTCACCCTCACTGCCTGTATATAACTGTTATTTAAATTGTTCTAGCTTCACTGTTTATTACCCTGTACCGTGCCTTGTAACCTTGTACTAAGCGCCCCTATACTCCTGGGTCCGGAGCGCTATAGAAATGAATAAACAAACAAACAAACAAACAAAAGCAGATTTGTGACTCATTAAAGCCCATCTAGCATTAAAAAATGAACACTTGTCATGAAAGTATCCCAAAGCAGGGTCATAAAATGAAAATTAAAATTTTGAGAATAAATAAATCATCAATGAAGGCATTGGAATCAAAGCGTGTTTTAACAATATTCAGCATGTGAAATAAAAAAAGTACCACAAGTACCACATGGAAAATATCGATGTATAGAAAACACATGTACCATTGGTACCAACTTGTAAAAGAATAATTCATTAATTACCCATTTGTAAAACCTGGTAAACACCAAAACACATATGATTTAAGTGGACTTTACCACCAATGTGAGTAATCAAATAATAAAAAAGAAAAAGTTAATTATGGAATTCAGTGAAATAAGGAATTCATTTAGTGCAACACCACTTTCATATCTAGTTGAGAACCAGACAATAATATCTTCAAAAGCTCCTGAACATATTCCAATCCTTACGCCTCATGTTGACTAATGGACAAACTATTCTTTAATAAAACATTCCACTCCAAATTTGTTCATTTTTCAACTCCTCCACCGGACCCCACATGAAGGCATTTCATTAGCCTTCTATCTTTTCATAATCATAATTTGGGCAAGAGTGATACAAATGAACATCTGCTGGAACTGTTTTCCACCCATGGAACCCATAAAAGTCTTTACCATCAATATCCCCTCAAATATCACTCATCCTTTCCTTTATCATCTGCCAAAACCTTGCATTTCATCGCATAATCCAACTAGGCGACTGATTGTACCTTCTTGCACACATCTAAAACATTCCCTGTCCATGGAGCATTTGAAGCAAAGATCTTAACATCAGTAAATTATACATTAATTTCAATATTCTTGTAAATGTTACTCTATAGAACATAGTTCCAACGTTCTTTTTCCAGACGCCATACGGCATGCAATCAAAAATAAATTTGATATGCAATAAAAATATAATGTTCATTGTCCTTGCCTTTCAGCAATCTATTCAGCATACTATGATTTTATTTTCCCAACATTGTGTTCTATCTTTAAATGAAGAAGGCACATTCATTTGATCAATATTACTAACTTCCATCAAGAGTAGCTTCTTCCACGCCACTTCCCTGTTGCCATCTTCCCCATCTCCAACAATTCTAAGAATTAGAGGCCTCAATCCTGCCGCCTATCTCTTCTCTAAAGAAAATTCCCATCATAGTTGGATTATCTCATAATACATGGAAAACCGAATAATTTCAAGCCTCTGAAACCCTGGTGAAAGATAACTGTAACAAGTTGTATCGTTCTTTACCGGCAATAAGAATTAAATGAAAACCTGTGAACAAGAAAGAGTCCCTATTTACTATGCAATTTCAGCACATTGAGTGATGCAAACTAATATAAATGTGGTCTTGTTTTTCCTGTGTATAATTATTGTTCAGTAGATGGACTGATGATCGTGTTGTATACTTTCTGTTGGACTCATTTCAAATGTTCTTGTACTGTTTGATGCACTCTGAGACTTTGTTCAATATATATGTGATTAGATGTGTTTTTAATAGTTTCCATTTAATAAAATAAAATTTTATTTTTTGGTATATAGTGGTATGGGTCTAATATAATTGAAGTACAGTACCCCGGTCTATTTGATCTGTCGCCCTGATCATTTGTTTACATCTCGTTCTTTACCCTGATTGTGCACTCTCAGATTCATCACCAGCCCATAACTCTGGCATTGGCCAAACCACAGGTTACAGACCTCTCCCCCCCAGATTTAATGCTCCATTATAACATTGGAATGGTGGCAGGCCATTGTAAACAATGGGCCAACAGAAATGTGCTACAAATGCTGGTGTTTCTCTCCCAACATTACTCCACATCGATCAGTGCCTCCCTATACCAACATACCACAAAGACAACAGTCACTGCAAGGTTCTGGGTACCTTCTCCAAATGTTTTCTGTTGTTTCATGCCTTTTATAAAACTGATTTTGCCATATTTTAATGGAATTACACCCCTTGTATGTGCTGTAACTGGTGTTATTATCCCTTTGCCTTGTTTAATGCGCCCTCAGCTTCTGTCCAGGCGGATAATTCAAGTGCTCGCCAAGAACACCTGTAACAGCCCTCATCCCCTGGTCTGGAAGGCCAAATATAATTAAAAAAAACTATTTGATATGTGTTTAGATGACTTTTTAAAATAATATTTTCAGTACTACCACCATTTCGATAAAACCGAGTTCTACCAAGTACATTACATTTAAAATGAGATCATTCTTTACACTTTTTCTTACATATTCTATATCCGTACCCTAATTCTGTCCCAATACACATTCTCACATCTTGGCCTTAGATACCAGCATTTGTATAATACTCTATGTGGTTTGAGGGAACATTACATTTAGTTTGAAATGCCAAGATGTTAGTTTTGATTGATTAATCCTGTAACTTTAAAGCACAAAAAAAGCTGTAGCCACCTTCCCTAACATTTCTGACTCAGTCTCATAGGCCAAGCACCTTTAAAGAAACTTAGTTAGGAGTTTAGATTTTCCAACTTTCCGCTCCCAATGCATGTGTGCACACATAGGGGATAGCTGCCCCGCTGTATGCAAAGTGCAATTATTGTGATGGTTGTGCATCTTCTGCATGCTTAAAATAAGTTAGAGAACAGTATACGTCTGTATGTTTTAAAGCAATTTGATCTGAGTAGTGCAACAAATAGTGGGTGTAAAGGCTACTGTGGTGTTGGGAGCGGCTGATACAGGACTACTGGGTCCTGTTCACAGCCTGATCATGCATGCTAGACGTGTCTAATGGTTACCATCCTTGCTTGGCGGCAGACCATGCAGTAGCTGCAGCTCTGTGAAGAGGCTGCTTGTGTTGCACACCGGTGTCAGTGACCTTCAATGCCCGACCTGAATGCCACCCACTGGCGGGAACAGAACAGAGTACCAACGGTAAGTGTGATATGGCTAATTTTGTCATGCCGCTTAGCTGATTGCTGTTTTTTTTCCTTTTGACTGCCTCTAAGACTTCCTCGTTCTGTACTCAGCACAACATTTGTTGTTTGTGCATGCACTTGGACACACTTTGGCACAGCCCCGGGTGAGTCAACAAAATGTGGCAGGAGCACCACCATTTTTATTGCTCTTCTAAATAGAGCACCACTGCAAAACCAGCAGTGGTGCTCTATTTAATTAAGTGCTTAATAACCCGCTTCCATGCAGGAGAAGAGAGGTAATCACATCAATAGAGTGTGCTGTCAAACCAGCATGGATCTGCCTTTCAGGGGCGGCCCCATGCTGATTTAGCATTGGTACCCACCCTATTGTAATAAAGAGCACTTCACTCTCTTGCTGTCATGCCCAGTGCCAGCAGGAGATTGGGCTGCATTTCATTAAAATGGGGTGCCTGTCGTAATTTCACCCACCACACCAGCTCGGGGGAGCCCTTGAAAGACTCTCCATAGCTGGCGTGGCAAATGGCTTATGTGGCGCTCCGACAGTCGCCTGGGTGGCCCGAGCCTAAAGCTGGCTCTGTACTCCACGCAGTAATGCTAGCCAACAACCCAAGGACAAGGGGATGGCTGACAAGATACCATGATATGATATGATATGATATGATATGATATGATATATTTTATTTATATTGTGCTCATACATAGGTGTTTCAGAGCGTGACAAGGCAAGGGAGGGGAACATGGGAGAACAAAACCAACGATCGTACTCGGCCCAGTGACATTGAGAACGTGCAAGTGCATGGGAGAGAGGGAGAGGGAAAGTGCATGGAAGGGGGGAGTAAGTGGAAAGTGCAGAGCAAAGGAGAAACAGGATAAATACTAAAAAAATAAATAAATAATAAAATCAGCAAAAGTGGTAGTGCAGCCAATTGGCAAGTGCTAGGATTAAGGCAGCAGACAAGGTGGGTCTGATAAATGCAGGAGGGGAAAAAAAAGGGGGGCTGTATGGGTACAGATACAAACCCCAGTGCAAGGGGTGGCCCGGAGGCAGTGCGGTGGGTGGCAGGATGAGCAGGAACCTTAGAGCAGAGGACAGAGGGTGTCCCGATGCACGGGGCCATGAGAGAACAGATCAACAGGGGAGAAGTGGGGTGAACGCAGAAGCAAAGAGGAAGGTCTTGAGGTGCTTCCGGAACCTGAGATGGTTTTCCTCATGTTTTAGAGTGGCAAGGAGGCTGTTCCAGAGGAAGGTCCAAGCCGAAAACAGAGATCTACCCCCAGCTAGTTTCTTAGAAAAACGACTGACCCTGAGGGAGTTAGAGGAGGAGGAGGGAAGAGCTCGAGAGGGGAGGTATTTACGGAGGGATAGCTGAAGGTATTTTGGACCCAGGCCCCAGAAAGCTTTTTGGACAATGCAGAGGGTTTTAAATGTAATCCTTGCCTCCACTGGGAGCCAATGGAGAGATTTCAGAGCTGGGGAGAGATACGATCCCATGGCTTGAGGCCAAGGACAAGTCTTGCAGTCCTGTTCTGGATTAATTTCAGAGGGCACAGAGAAGAGGCAGGTAGATTTAGAAAGAGGCTGTTACAATAGTCCAACCTAGAGAGAACCAGAGCTTGGGAGACAGTGAGCTTCTGGGGCAAGGAGAGGAAAGGTAGAGTCCCTCTGAGGAGGTGCAGTAGGAAGTTTGACTTTTGAGAGTCCTAAGAGATGTGGGCAGAGAAGGAAAGTGTAGAATCAAAGATGAACCCAAGGTTCTTAGCCTCGCAGGTGGGGGTAGGAGGAGGGCCAAGGGAGGCCGGCCAGAGAGTAAGGGGAAAAGATGGAGAAAGTGTCCCAATGAGGAGGATTTCAGTCTTGCTGGCGTGAAGTCAGAGATCATTAGTGGAACGCCAATCTTGAATGGCAGTAAGGCAATCAGAGATGGCCTGATAAAATTGAGAAGGAACCAATTGAAGAGAGATCCAGGGGATATCCCTTCGAACTTTGAGCTCCTCTCATTGCTTCAGAGCTAGCTGTCACTTCCACTAGCTCGACCTGTTGAGGTGATCCAACTGCAGGTGAACGACGAGGGCCTGGAAGTTAGAATGACTTGAAGACACAGACGAGATCAAGGACATGTTCCTAATACAACAGGTAACAAAAACTCCAGGGAAGGGACCATAAAGGAGTAGGAGAGAGACATGGTCTCTCATCGCCCCCTCCACCCCAACTCCTGACTGTGCGCCAGAGTACCAATCAAAACTTGCTTTAGAGGGGCAGAAAACATAGCCCATGGCCTAGACTTGAGTATTGGATAGATCAAGTTGTGATGCACTGGAGTGCTCAATTGATCAACTATGTGAGGAGAACTTCCTGGTTCATGAGAGGAAGAATGATAATTCAGGTGAGGTGCTGTGAAACAGCAGCTGCAATCTGTGAGGAGCAGGCACAATGTCTCTTGGATATGCATATCACAAAGGACCTCTGAGATATAGAAGATCCCCCCTTAGTAAAACTTGGTACATACATTATTCCCCATGGATAATAAGGGCAAATACCCTTCCATCTTTACTATGCCAATGGTTATGATCGATACAATCGACTGCTTTAGTGAAAACAAGGGTTATGTTATGTTATATGAATTTATAAAGTGCAACGTCCACCCAAAGGCATCTTGGTGCTAAAAGAAACAACACATAGGATCCAAAGGTAGAAAGACAGGAAGCAGAAGAAATACGTCTTCAGCAGCTGACAGAATGAAAAGTGGTTGGAGGTAGCTCGTAACATGAGTGCAAGAGAGTTCCAAGCTTTAGCGTCTGCCACTGAGAAAGCCCACCACGACCCGGGATAGCTTAGAGTCTGAGACCTAGCAGAACAGATGGGGGCACACTAACTGCTGCTCATAATTAGATTGAGGCATATATTTAGGAGATGATATCTGTGGACAATCCTACAAGCTGCTACAGTCCCACAGAAAGAACATACATTTACAGGATTACTGTGCAAATGAAAGCAGGGATGAAGATGGCAGAGCAACATAGTGGCATAGTTGGCAAGGTATTTGACAGCAAGGCTTTTTCAGCTGGAGGATCTGGTAAGGTACCTAGACCTCCAGGAAATCTATTGTCTCTCCTGGTTTTCTGCAGGAAGAAACGTGCAGAAATTCAAGCATAAGTGAACAGCTGACCTTATAAAGCAGGTGAAACTTTTAGAAGCTCCCTCAATGCACGAGACCCACTAGGCCAGCGGACCCACAAACATGTTCCAAACCTGATTGCCAAAAAAGGGAGAGTGCTGATTCAGAGGGGAGAGCAAGGATTTAGGAAATTGGTAAATAACATCAGCCCAGGCATTGAAATGGTTCTATAATTTGGAAGTGTTACTCAGAGCTATCAGAGAAAACCTGATGGTGAAACAGAGATGCCCCAACATCCAGTCCAACTATTGACTCTAAACAGAGTATGGTTCGACAAACCATGTAGGGTGGAGAAGAATAACTTGAATGCTCTTACTAAAAGTGGAACTAGTAACACAGGACAGGTCCATGTGGCTAAAACAAAATACAAGAGCCTATTTAAAACTAAAGAAGGAGAATGCATCATAAAACAGTGGAATTATTTGCATGATGCAGTGGCCACAAATAATGTCTAACTGTTTTGTAAACTTTTTGCCAAGGGGAACGATGGTAAGCAGGAAAACCGTAGCAATCTGATCCGGGGCAACAAATGGATGGCACAGCTTAAGGAGATCTTCATGGATCCCTCAGCTGAAAACATCTTAGTAGGGAAAAAAGATTTAAAGAGTCTGATATTATGATGAACAAATTGTTTGAATTTCGCTTATAGGTATTTGTAACTGCCCCGAAAAATGTTTTGCCCATGGAGTCAGGAAGCAGGGAGGTTATTTCACTAAAATGCCAGGGGTAGCATAAGTGACATCATATGACCTTTGATGACATCACATGAAGTGTTGTCATTTGACCCCACTCCCAAGTGCCATCACATGAACTGATGGCACACAACCTTTCATCCCTTGATAAACCAGGAACACTAAGAAAAATATGGTTCGCATTACAAATTATTAGAGGCTTGTTATATTTTACCTGATGTACACGTTGCACAATAATACACAGTCATTTTCTCATTATTGAATTGCTGTTACCGATTAATTATATAATTGGTAATGTATAACCCGATATGTATTATACAGTGGTGGTGACTTCATGTTTTTTAGAAATTATTTTGTTTAGTATTTCTGTGTAGGTCTCCATAGAAATGATAGAAAGACTACTGGAGTTTACCTATTATTTCTTCCATAGTTATGAATCATGGTGATATGTGTCAATCCATTTATAAGAACTGTGAAGAAGTATGGCGGTCTTGGTACAAGGGCAATATTTGCTAATGGGTCTGTTCAGTGAAAGTTGTTGATTGTGCTCATATTTGTACAGGATATCTGGTGAAGTGTTGTTTGCTGTGTTTTACTGAAAGAGCATGCCGAGTGAAGTGTTAATGTGTTTGTATTTCTTTAAGGTGTTCACTCCATTAAGTGACATTAATTGGGCTTATCTTTAAAGGACCTGTTCAGTGAAATATTGGGCCTCATTCCGAGTATGGCGGTAAGGGATAGCGGCCACCGGTAACGAGACCGGTGGCGGTATTCCCTTACCGCCATACTCCGAGTTCCCTCTGCGCCCTCGCCCTTAACGCCTGCTTTGAGCAGGTGTTAAAGTCGAGGGCGCAAAGGGGCCTCCAAGCCAATAACGGTGACCGTAATGAACGGTCACCGTTATTTGCATCTTCCCCATTCCCATTGAGCCCTATGGGGGCTCATTTGGGAATGGGGAAGAGCCTTGGTGAATGGGGAATTACCGCCCCGCCAACCTTTGAATGGGGCGGTAATTCCGCCATCCACCAAGGCGCTGCCGGTCCAGGTACGGCGTCAACCAAGGCGTTAATAGCGCCATTGGTTAGCGCCGTACTCGGAATGAGGCCCATTGTCTTTCTTTCAAAGGGCATTCCGGTTATATGTTATATATTGAACTTCCGTTAAGGAGGATTTAGAATAAGGGGTTATTAAGTTATTTAAAGAGTGTATCCTGCAACGTCCTCAGCACTAAAATTGTAAACAACTTTGTGGCTAAACAAATGCTAGCTGTCTTCCCAGTGGTGGACTGGCATACAGGGAACTCTGAATATTTCCTGGTGGGCCTCTGCACCACAGGCATTTTTTGTGTGTGTGCCCTAGTTTTCTGCCCCTCTTAATCGCTCTACTGTGCACACTACTTCTTGCTGTGTTTAATGACTTTGTAATCCCTTTATTGCAACAAATGTGCTTCAAAGGTCAGCATTTTAACCAATTCTTTTCAGATATTCGTGTGCGAAAACACCACACACTCTAGTTAGAGGGGTGGGTTTGCGCACACCGTGTAAAATGGGACTACCTTTAAAAACATTTTCAGGGCCACTTTTGGTTCTCAGTCCATCCATGTGCCTTCCTGGGGCCGTATCACAGAAGCGTTGCAACAGTGCAAGTGCACCAATTGCACAGTATTAGCACTAGGGCACAGTTTGCCCTATTTTTTTTAAAACAATTGGAAATATTACAAAACTATTGCACCACGACAAGTGCATTTTGACATTTTATAAGCATTAGGGAAAAAAGATACATGTTCACTGTATTTTTTGCACCAGGGTAAAATGTGCCCTAGTGCTAATACAGAATGTTATTAGTACTAGGGCAAACTTTGCCCGGTGTAAATATTCACCGAAAACATATCTTTTTTGCACTAGGGCAATGATTGCCTTGGTGCTTATACCATCCTAAACTGCCCTTGTCATGGTGCTACGGTTTTTTAATATTTTCAAGTGTTTTAAGAAATAGGGCAAACTTTTCCCTAGAGCTAATACTATACACACCTTGCACTTGCACCGGTGCAAAGTTTGTGTAATCTGGTTCCAGGCCCCTGGGCATGTCATCGTGCTATATATTTGTGCTCTACATGCCACTCTGTGTACACATCTCTGACTGTGCTGTAGGTGTTTTATGTGCTGCAATCTTCTGTCTGTGTTACAAGTGCTTTTCGTTGCTCCATGGTTGTGCTGTATCTTTTCCATGTTAGTGAGTCAGCTGTCTGTCTGCATTCCAGGGTCCAGATTAAAGAAACATTGCACCAGTGCAAGTGCAACGTTGCGCGGTATTAGCAGTAGGGCAAAGTGTTCCCTATTAAAAAAACACTGGGTAATAGTAGAAAACTATTGCACCATGACAAGTGCAATTTGACATGGTATAAGCGCCAGGGCAAACATTGCCATAGTGCAAAAAAAAAAATGGCACTGCATTTTTTCACCAGGGCAGAGTTTGCCCTAGTGCTAATACAATTCCGTATTACCACGAGGGCAAACTTTGCCCTGTTTCAATAATGCAGTGAATTTCTATCCTTTTTGCAAAGGGCAATGCCAAACAGCACTTGTCATAGTGCAATAGTTTTCTAATATGTCACAGTGTTTTAAAAAATAGGGCAAACGTTGTCCTAGTGCTAATAACGTGCAACTTTGTACTTGAACTGGTGCAAAGATTCAATAATTTGGCTCCAGGTGCATGACTGCGCTTCACGCCCGTGTCTGCATTGCAGATCTGTGCTTCTTGTGATTCTGTGCTGCAGCTGCCTTTCTGTGCCCCATTTTGGGGCAAACACTTGGATTTTGTGCACATGTCTAGCAGCTGTGTACACGTGTTGGGTGCTAGATGTGATCGCTGCCATGTGAAAGTAATGGGCATTTCATCAGGTGTGCTGATTGCTGCGCTACCGTGCTGGGTGTTTTGTAGACATGCTGCAGGGTATATCCATGTGAAGGGTGCTGCTTGGATGTGCAGTTCTCTGGGTTCTGGGTGGGGTGCCATCATAGAGATGTGTTGGGTTCTGCATCGATATGCTGGTGCTTGGCATGAAAATAAAAAAAACAATGTTTACAGCCTGGATGGTAGAAATCATCCAAACTAGATTTTTTTTTTAATTAGCAATGCGGGGACGTTAAAAATAAATACCGGCATGTGATTTCTGACACAGAGTCCATGGGCAAGGGAAACCTTGATCTTCTATTTCCAGCGTAGTTGCCTAGTTGCCGATCCATGTCGGATATGTTGAAAATAAATATTTCTAGTGCGGGCGGGCTTTGGGCCAGAAATTGCTCATACTGGAAAACATTGTTTTCCTTATAATGCACAGGAGGATTCTCACATGAGAATTGGAAGGAAAAAAGTACTTCAACTTAGGGGAATTTGCGCCCCAACGGCCAATATTCTGGGGGGACGTTCCAGTAAAAATGAGTCCCCCATTACAAATTCTAATAGTATTCTTACTATTTCTAGCACAATGGTCTGCCCCACTCTGATTTATGAAGGCCTGAGGCTCCCCCGGGTCAATGGCTGCTACCAATAATATTGTTTCTATTTCTAGAAGCTCTCCTGCACCATAGACATAGAAAACATACGATTTTTTTTTAACACAGATGTCATGGGCTAGAAATAGTTTTTAGCTCCATTCCCATTGATGGCAATGGCTGCCTCCTGAATCCCATTTCAAGTCAGAGATGATCTCTGGGAACAACCCCTAAGTGACCCAGGAATATTCACGGGTCAGGCCTTTATGTACGTATGCATCTAGACCACTAATTGTGTCAGCTTGCTTTCTAGCATCGAGTATAATTCACTCCCTAGCCAATGCTTGATTGCGCACTTGCATCAACAGAGTGAGCGTGATGAAACTGGATGACCAAACAATTTGCTGAACCTGGGTTGTCATTTTGAATATGACACTAGACACTGGTGGTGACAATTCGATACATCGCGGAAACACAGCTCTGATTCCAGCGGGCAGGTGTCTACTTCAGACTCATTATTGAAATCGCCATGCCAAGAGCAAAGGAATGAACGGGCACAGAGTCTGGCATGACCGCCCATCTGCTACAGCATGTCTGATGCAATCTGTTGGGCATTCAGAGCAAGCACGCTGAATCAGGGGACTTCTGATTGAAGTCTATTCAAAAGCACACTAGGGCACCCAATCCTTCTCACTGGCACCAGACTAGCTTACTTTTGCTGTCCCTGAACCCAGGGTCCATGATACCTGCAATGACATAAAACAACCGTGCCCATCCTCTCCTAAACCCTGCATGTAAAGCTGTCTTCACAGAAAGTGCTTGTTTGCCACCAAAGGGGTTTCAGTGCTACACGCATTTTCGTAACTTACTTCACTGTATGCCATTGGAAAAGTAAGTGGGTCAACTGGGCAGTGCAAATATCCGTGCACATCTTGATAACCAATACATGCCTCATTGTGTAAACATTATCATTTCGTCACTGTATCTGCAGAAATGATCGAATTCGAAAATACCTACTGCAAAATGACCGAATTCTTTGGGTCGAATTTGTTAGGGATTTTTGTACATTTTTAGTAAAAAATAGATGGGGTGGGGTAAGGTTATAATTTAAGGAAAGGAGAAGTGGGGGGCGGGGATCTCCCCTCGCAATATAAAAAAAAATGTGATCATAAGAAATTCGGTCATTTTGCATTGGGTATTTTATTTCCCATCATTTCACCATAATCCCTTCCTCGCAAGGCTCCTTGTTCTGGCACTCTTGCTCCTCTCTGCCTGCAACCCGGTTGTCTACAGTTCTGAAGAGCATTGAAGGCTCATATGAACTTAGATTCTCATTGATCTTAGATTTTGTCCTCCTCACCCACTCCCTTTTGCTCCTTTTCTTTCATCCTTCTTCCCCATAGCGATTTGAAGCTACCAATTGGTGGCATCGACTACTAAATTGAATAACCAATCAAAAATAATAGAAACTCTTACCATTTGGTGCAGCTGTTGCAACAGCCTTGCAGACTTCTCTCATCCCGCAGAAGTGGGGGCTTTCTCAATGCAGCATCCATATCCTAGCTCACTGGAACACATGGGGCATACTAATTCACAATTAATTACATTTATCTATTTTAAAATATGTTTTGAAATAAAAATGTTAATTTATCCTACACATGTTTATTCTGCATCCATCGTTAGACAACACAATAATAATTCAAGCGAAAAGGACAACATTGTGGTAAAAGCAAGAGCACAGATGTTCCACTGCGCTTTGAAACAACATCTAGTCTCCAGGTGCTACTACCCCATTTTGCAGGACAGTCACAACCGACAGGTCTGCCTGCGGAGTTGCTCGTTGTTCTGGGCCCGGGAAACAGGGCCAGTTTCAGCTCAATTTAACTTTCATGAGTTGAAGGTGTTTTTGTGGCACAGGATAATCATTGAGCTCTACCAATCCATCCTCTATGTCCTCAAAGGTTTTTTTAACTGCATTGTGTCCAAAAGATATTCTTTTGACAGAAGCCAGATTACTCATGCTTGTTAACCAGCCATCTATGTTCACTGAATTTGTATTTTCTAGCTTCTCGGAATTAGGTTTTTTGCTGCGATGGGTCTGGACAGGTAGGCTGGAGCTGAGTGGGCCAAACTTTATCTGCCAACCCCAGGTATTGTGAAAGCCTGCTTTCCAGTACTTTACACCAACTTGTGCGTTTTGAACTGGAGGTCCACCTAGCCCTCTAAAACGAGGTAGCAATACCCTGGAGATGAATGAGGATTCAGTAGTTACTCAAACATCAATAATCAAAACGACTCAGGTAGTTGGCAAAAAAGGCTACCTGTTTTAATATCAAGTATCTAAATTAGGGAGTACAATGGACATCAACAGACGTCTCAGCGCATGGTTTCCCAATTTGATTCAGAAAAAAACATCTTCTTTATAGTAAAAATGTGTCATCGATGACATCAACCTATGTATTTACTAACGTCATCCTACGTGACAAACTACAAAAACCTATTGGCAATTGTGATTGGGTCTTAAGAAACATCTAAATATATATTCCTTACAAGAGAGTAATAGGTTCCTTAACATCAGGTGGGGCAACTAAGCCCTCCACTCAAACAGGTCACTATGAATGTCACTAAATACACAACGTCCCAGTAGTTGCACAAACTATAGGACCCTTAATTACGCTGCCCCCTACAATTGGTTGGCAGTCTAACCTCCGTCAATACCTTTCCACCTACACTAGCAGCATGCAGGCTGGACTACCAGGTGCTGGTGAGCTGGTCATAACCATAGCTTCCCACCAATTACCATATCATCTATCATCACCTCAGTGGTCTGCTGTCAATTAAGGCTTTGAACTTGTCCTTGGAAATGGTCTTTGCTCTGGAGAATTCAGGGGAGTGAAGGCACACTTTGCCCTCATGTGTCGGTGTGGTCATCAGGTTTGTCCAACTTCCTCTTTCCACGTGACTGAAGACCACAATATTAAGCTCTTGTGTATTTAAAATACAATTTTTAATAGACCTCTTACGTATTCTTTTTTTTTGTCCATGCCTTCTGAACAGGAGTTTCGTTCTTTCACATGATTTGTATCCAATGTATGTTCATCTCAGTCTGATATGACCTTGGCTTCTTGGGGCTCATCCAGCCTCGCCTTTCTGAGTTTCACTCCTGTTAATTCAATTTCTTTTATAAATGCGACACACTAGAACGGCCTTCCTTTCATGCCCAGCACTGCTATAATACGTAGTGGAAAGATCCATTCTTTACTTATTCCTATATAGGTAATATGTATACGTCAGCGCATGCTGCAACCTATTCACTATAAAGCCAGCCTCAAGAATACTTTGCCTGCTTGCGTTTTTTTGCATATGTACACGTATAAAATGACATATCTTCATTGTTTCTGTAGTATTAGTTTCTTCATCTTGAGCCCAAGATGTCACTTATCTTTGATACTTTCTTGATGCCTTATAGAATATTTGCATTCTCTTGTCTCTGCATCTCTTCAATGTACGTCAGTCTTGCTTCATGTGTGATGTCACTATTCTGCTCCTTCATTCATGGGTCCTGCTTCTTCTGGGATTTCATTAAAATGGCCATCATACTGTCGTGTATGCAGATATGGCTTTCTCAATGGGAACCTTGCTTCCAGGATTCTCCTTGGTATCTGTAGTTTCAATGGTACTGCACATGTCTCACACACTGGTTCCCAACCTATAGGCAATATGGGTGAGGTGGTTGAGGTGGGGGTACTTGGCTCCTTCTCTACAGTTTAGAGCAGTTTAGTAACATATACAACATAATTGCCTTTGGGCAATTGCATCCCCAGCAATTGTCATTGTGAGAAATATTTCTCTTGGAACCCATAGGCCCTGGTGATGATTCATTGCTGTGTGTGGACCACTTGCATGTTTGGGCTCACTTTTGGATTGGACTCAGTGTACTCCTTCCATTTCTCCAGAGTCAATGTGGTTAGAGCCCCTGTTTCCTGTCACGTTTGCATTTATTCAAGGCAATATCTGGTATGCAAATAGGTTGCCTGTGTATATAAGAGGTCACTGGTTCTCCTACCTGTGTCATCGTGCTCAGGTTCAGCAGGTGTATAGAGTCTTGCGAGGTCACAATGAAGTGGGGAGTTGCTGTTTCTATGCCTATCTTGACCTTCAGGGATCCTCATATTTGACTCGTTTGTAAACAGTATTTCTCACAAAGACAGTTGAACATGATCACTCGGTTCCCCTGTCGTGTGTGGTTAATTATGTAGCTCTTGTATGCTTGCCACAAAACACTGAAGGACTTTTTCCATCAATTTCAATGTGTTCATTTCTCCACATGTTCCATAGCATTGTTTTCTGTAGTGCTATTCCAGATTTAAAGCAAGCTGCTTTGATGGGGATGCTCATATCTAGTCCTGCTGCTGAGAACCGATGGGAGCAGGTGCAAGTGGATCTGGGTCACCTGTCATAAGCCCAGCCCACTTGGTACATTCCAGTTTGCTGCTCGTTTTCCCCACTTAGCAAGCCCCGCCCACCTGGTGCCTTCCTGGTTGCTGCTCTTTTTCCCTACTTAAAGAGCCCTCCAGTCTCTTTTCCTTTGCAGATGGGGAGCAAGTGCAAGTGGATCTGGGTCACCTGGCCTAATCCCCACCCATCTGGTGCATTCTTGGTTGCTGCTCGTTTTCCCCACTTAGCAAGCCCCGCCCACCTGGTGCCTTCCTGGTTGCTGCATTTGTTCCCTACTTAAAGTTCCCTCCAGCCTCTTTTCCTTTGCAGATGGGGAGCAGGTGCAAGTGGATCTAGTTCGGCTGGCCTATGCCCTGCACACTTGGTGCCTTCCTGGTTGCTGCTCTTTTTTCCCATTTAGCAAGCCCCGCCGACCTGGTGCCTTCCTGGTTGCCGCTCTTTCTCCCTACTTAAAGAGCCCTCCAGCCACTTTTCCTTTGCGGTGGGGAGCAGGTGCAAGTGGATCTACGTCACCTGGCCTAAGCCCCGCTCACCTGGTGCCTTCCTAGTTGCCGCTCTTTTTCCCCACTTAGCAAGCCCCGCCCACTGGTGCCTTCCTGTTTGCCACTCTTTTTCCCTACTTAAAGTGTCATGACCCATAGAACTTGCCCCTTCTGGACCTCCTGGTCCTTATCGCGCCGGGGCTTGTATTCTTTGTTACTGCCAACATGGCCGCAACAAGCGATTTGCCTCACACCAGCTTTCACGTCGCACACGGCATGTCCTATAAATTGGCCACGCCCCTGCGGCCCCGCGCTTCTCAACGCTATCATTAGGTAGTGACTTGACGTGTGTGTGCTGTTCGGCGAATCTTTTATC
Organism: Ambystoma mexicanum; assembly: GCF_040938575.1. Classification (NCBI taxonomy): domain Eukaryota; kingdom Metazoa; phylum Chordata; class Amphibia; order Caudata; family Ambystomatidae; genus Ambystoma; species Ambystoma mexicanum. Next base: position 851,493,002 of record NC_090931.1, on the reverse strand, counting down.
CAAGATCCTGGTTTCCTTCCTCCTTCCTTCTTCCTTTCCCACTATTCGACTCCTGGAATCCCCATTCTTAGCGACCGCTACCTACTTTCCTGGACATCCTGGAACAGCGGCCTTCCCGGAACTCTGAACGCGTTCTGCAGCTGGACGAGACTAGAGCGAGTCTATACAAGACCCGATCCGTCCACAAGGGGAATCCTCCCGCGGAACAGAGAAAGAAGCAATCCCAGGTGAGATGGGGGGAGATTTACAACAGTTTGAGACGCCAAACGACCGACACTGATATTGCTATGGAGAAAGCAGTCCAGGACCTTATGCATGGCATGCAAGAGCTCACAACTGAAGTACAGAACTTAAAGGCAGAGAATGCTGCGCTAAAGCAGCTAGTTTTGTCTTGCTACCCCGCTAACAAGGACAGTGTGTTACTTGGTGGAGTGGTGGACAAATATGATGGATCGGCAAAATCCTTACGTGGATTCCTGGATTCCTGCTTGGTGGATTTTACCTTTAAGCCCTATTATTTTTCAACTTCTAGGGTGAAGGTGGGCTTCATTATCTCACACCTCACAGGGAACGCGTTAACCTGGACTACGCCCTTAGTCAACTCAGGGGATGTCCTCCTGGATGATTATGATGGATTCATTCAGGCACTCAAGACTATGTTCGACCGCCCAGAACAGGTTTTTAGTGCTCAAGAATGCTTACTTGATTTCCGACAGGGTACCCATGATATGCTAACATACATTACTAGATTCAAACAACTGGTTAAGGAAACGGATTGGTCCTCTGAAGCAAGTTTCACTCTATTTCGCAGGGGTGTAAACGAGGGCATTAAGGATGAATTAGCCCGGTGGCTCGTCCTAGTTCCTTCCAGGCTCTTATGGATCTAGCCCTGCAGATAGACTTTCGAATCCAGGAAAGAAAGGCTGAAAGGAGAAAGACCAAGACATCTTTTCAAAAGAATTCCCTTGAGACCTCTGTTAAAACCAATTCTGACCCAACCCCTGACACAGATCTGGAACCCATGCAAATCGGAGCCTTGCGTGGGCCTATTTCCCCTCAAGAAAGGATGAGAAGGATCCACACAGGCCTGTGCATGTATTGTGCCTCGGATAAACATCTTGTTAGAGAATGCCCTCTAGCCCCTCCACGGCGTTCAGGAAACGCCAGCTCCCGGTCCTAGATGGAGCGAGGTGTCGGGAGAGAGATGTTTGCTCCACATCAATTCCATCCTTGAACTCTCCTGGACAAAATAGTTTGGTGATACTACAGACCTTCCTCTCGCCCTCCAAAGACAAGACCTATCCCATTCTGGCCTTGGTGGACTGCGGAGCTATGGGAATTTTCATTGATCAAGACTGGGTTGTCAGTCATCATATTCCGTATGAGACACGAAACACCATGCAGCCGGTGGAAGCAATTGACGGAAGACCCCTCTCTTCAGGACCCATAAGCCTGCAGACAAAAGAGATCCAACCTTCCATAAATCATCATCAAGAGCGGATTACATTCGACATCATTAAGTCAGCCCATTACCCCATGGTTTTTGGTATGCCCTCGTTACAAAAGCACAATCCGTATATCAATTGGACAGCAGGATCATTATTCCTGGGCTCAGAGTTCTGTATGTCCCACTGTCTATCCCTGGACCCTTCCTCGATAACTCCTGAAGAACCTCCAAGAGACCAAGAAACACTGCTCATGGTTTCCAATATCATACAAGTTCCAGAGTCCTATCAGGAGTTTTCTGGTGTATATTCTACCGCCATAGTCCAAGCATTACCCCCTCACAGGCCTGAAGACTGTGCCACAGATACAGACCCCTCAGCTATAATTCCCTTCGGCCGAATGTTCATCCTTTCCAAACCTGAAAAAAAGGCCCTTCGGGAATACCTCGACACCAATCTTGAAAACGGCACCATAAGACCCTCGAAATCTCCAGCGGGTGCTTCGTTGTTCTTCGTTCCCAAGAAAGACACCAAGGAACTCAGACCTTGCCTTGACTATCGAGGCTTAAACCAATGCACCCTCAAAGATCGATACCCACTGCCCCTGATTTCGGATATCCTGGAAGCTGTGAGAGGAGCCGTAATTTTCACAAAGCTGAATCTCCGGGGTGCCTACCATTTAATTTGAATCCGGGAAGGGGACGAATGGAAGACAGCCTTTAGAACACCCTTTGGTCACTTTGAATACCTAGTCATGCCTTTTGGACTAGCCAATGCTCCCGCAGTCTTTCAGCGTTTTATGGACAGGGTGTTCTCTGATATGTTGTTCCTCTTCATCATTGTCTATCTGGATGACATATTGATTTTTTCCAAAGATCTTCTAAAACATGCAGAACACGTAAAGGCAGTACTACAACGACTTTGTGAAAACAAAGTGTTAGCCAAACCGAAAAATGCTTGTTCCACGTTACTTCTGTTCACTACCTAGGATTCATCCTTAGCCCAGAAGGAATTGGCATGGACCCTTCGAAGGTAAAGGCCATACTGGCTTGGCCTGCTCCCACTTCTGTGAAACAGGTGCAATCCTTCCTGGGGCTCGCCAACTTCTACCGGAAGTTCATTTCTACCTTTTCCGAGATTGTTCAGCCGATCGTAGCTCTATTGAAGAAGGACATCCCCTTTATCTGGTCTACATCGCAAGACAAAGCATTCCAACGATTGAAGACTGAGTTCACACAAGCCCCCATCCTGACCCAGCCTTACACAAATCGCCCATTTCTAGTAGAAACGGATGCCTCTAACTACGCCATAGGGGCGGTCTTGAAACAGGAACTTGAGGATGGACTGGAACACCTCATTGCTTACCTTTCATGAACCCTGACCCCCAGTGAGACTAAAGGAACTCTTGGCCATCCGCCAAGCCTTCACTGAATGGTGACACCTACTTCTGGGTGCTAGATATCCAGTTCAGGTCCGCACAGGTTATCTGAATCTCCAAACCCTACAGTCTTTGGAGTGCAGGAACTGTCGTCAGGCCCATTGGGCCTACTTCTTTGCCCAATACCAGTTCCAAATCACTCACGCTCCCGGATCACAAAACATGATTGCTGACGCCTTATCTCGATGTACAGACTACGCAGCCACTGAGGACAAGGCCTATCCTAAGATGTTTCCCCAAACTATCTTTGTAGCTCAAGCAATCAACCTCCTGGAAGAAATCCGAGCGCAAACCCAGTCCTCTGACCTCTGGAAGGAACTTTCAAGGAAGAATCCATGGAATCTAAAAGTCAAGGAAGAATATCTATTCAAGGACAATGCACTGGTCATTCCTACGCAGAAATTACAACACAAGATAATAAGCCTCTGCCATGATATCCCTCACTCCGGTCATCGTGGTATAACTAACACTCTCCGTCTTATACAAAGACAGTTTTGGTGGCCTCAAATGAAGACCGACGTACAACAGTACGTCAAGGCTTGTACTATCTGCAGTCAAAACAAACATGATAACAAGAGACTGGCGGGTCTTCTACTGCAACCTTCGCTGCCAACAAGACCATGGGAGCTTATTGCTACAGACTTCATTGTGGAGTTACCACCTTCCCGAGGGTACACGACCATCATGGTAACCATAGACTTGTTCACCCATATGGCTCATTTCACACCTTTGTATAAACTACCATCCTCATCAGAACTTGCTGGAATCTTCCTAGAACATATTTTCCGTCTCCATGGACTTCCTTCCAAGATCATATCGGACCGAGGACCTCAATATGTCTCACAATTCTAGAAAGATCTCTGTCGTATTCTAGGGATCCAACACGCTCTCTCATCAGGTTATCACCCACAAACCAACGGAGCCCCGGAACGTGTAAATCAAACTCTGGAGCAATAACTTCGTTGTTTTGCCACCAAGGTTCAGGATGACTGGTCTCTCCTCATACCCCTGGCCGAGTTTGCCTACAACAATTCCGACCATTCAGCACTCAAGGTCAGCCCTTTCTATTGCAGTCAAGGTTTTCACCCGTCCATTTTACCTTCTGTTCTTCCACATCCCACTCCAGTACCTACTCTCGATTCTTGGATACAGACTCTCATCAACATTCACAAGGAAGCCAAGGAACAATTGAAAGAGGCCCAAACATGCACTAAGCTCTATGCGGATTCCAAGAGAAGACCAGCGCCCTCTTATTCTGTTGGTGATCTAGTCTGGTTGTCCTCGAAACTATTACCTCGACATCTACGGCCAAACAAATTGGCTCCTCGGTACTATGGACCATTTTCCATAAAGGAAGTCATCAATCCTGTCTCATTCCGACTCAGCTACCTGATTCCTGGAAGAAAATACACCCAGTCTTTCACACCTCCCTATTGAAACCTTACTTCCAATCCTCCCGAAAATCCTGCAGACCCAGTCCTGTTGTTGTGAATGATCAGCTAGAATATGAAGTGTCCCGAATATGCAATTCCAGGTATAAACAGGGTCGACTTCAATACCTGGTTGAATGGAAAGGATACCCTCCTAGCGAGAGAAACTGGGAACCAGTTTCTAACTTAAATACCCCTCGACTGCTTAGAAGATTCCATCTCATACACCCGGGCAAACCTGGTGAAACAGGTCTTCGGAGGAGGCATGCTATCATGACCCATAGAACTTGCCCCTTTTGGACCTCCTGGTCCTTATCACACCAGGGCTTGTATTCCTTGTTACTCCCAACATGGCCGCAACAAGCGACTTGCCTCACACCAGCTTTCACGTCGCACACGGCACGTCCTATGAATTGGCCACGCCCCTGCGGCCCTGCGTGTCTCAACGCTATCATTAGGTAGTGACTTGACGTGTGTGTGCTGTTCGGCGAATCTTCTATCCAAGATCCTGGTTTCCTTCCTCCTTCCTTCTTCCTTTCCCTCTATTCGACTCCTGGAATCCACATTCTTAGCGACCGCTAACTACTTTCCTGGACATCCTGGAACAGCGGCCTTCCCGGAACTCTGAATGCGCTCTACAGCCGGACGAGACTAGAGCGAGTCTATACAAGACCCGATCTGTCCACAAGAGGAATCCTCCCGCGGAACAGAGCAAGAAGCAATCCCAGGTGAAACAGGGGGAGATTTACGACATAAAGAGCGCTCCAGCCTCTTTTCCTTTGCAGATGAGGAGCATGTGCAAGTGGATCTAGGTCACCTGGCCTAAACCCCGCCCACATGGTGCCTTCCTGCTTGCCGCTCTTTTTCCCCACTTAGCAAGCCACGCCTACTTGGTGCCTTCCTGATTGCCGCTCTTTTTCCCTACTTAATTAGCCCTCCAGCCTCTTTTCCTTTGCAGATGGGGAACAGGTGCAAGTGGATCTAGGTCACCTGGCCTAAGTCCCACACACCTTCTTAGCCCTGCCTCTTCCTTCCTGCTCTTAACTCTTAGATCAGGGGCATCTCTCGCCCATGCGTCCGAAGCAAAGGGCAGACATAGAAAAGGGCAAATCGATTTTGGACCTGTTCGGACCAGGAGGATCCAGTGCCCAAACCCCTGCTCAAACAGCAGATAAGCATGAACCAACATGTGTTTATTCCCTCTGTCCCCACAGGCCATCCCCACCCCTCTGGTCCCCCTTTGATGTTCCCTTGTGCCACCCCTCCTTCTCGCACACAGGTATTGCCTGTTTTTCTTAATACTTCTACACTGCTCCCATTAGTACCCCTTCAGCCTACTTCTGCAGGAGTCTGTCCTGATACATTCTGGTTTCACCGTCACTGTCATGTGGCCAATGCTGGATTTGAATTTTATGGACTTGATTGGTTCAAGGTGCGACATCCTTTCTCATGGTGGCCCTGAATCGTGCTGTTCCCATCTTCATCTTGTATCCAGGCTTGCAACATTGTGTGTTACTACTGACTTCTGCAATTGTATTTCTCTCCCCTCTTGCTTCTCCACACTTTTTGACTACTTACTCTCTGTTCTATCCTCCTCTCCGTTTCTCTTCTTTCCTTTCTCCTCCCCTCTTCCCCTTACTTTCTTCTATGCACTTACTCTATATGTATTGTCCCTGGACCCAGTATGATGGAAACCTCGTCTGTCTCCTCCCCACTCTCCTTACTTGTCCCCTCCACCCTCCAGACCCACCCCTCCAGCACTATCTGAAATGTCCTCAGGCCTAGTACGATAGTTGCTTGTTTTGCCCCCCCTCCCTTTCTGCACCCCTGTCCCTCACCTTTTGTTTTCTCCATCTCTACCAGAAATGTTGTCAGGCCTAGTACTATAGTCGCTTGTTTTGTTCCTCCCGTCCTTTTCTGCACCCCTCTCCCTCACCTTTTGTTTTTTCTCTGGCTCTACCAGAAATGTCATCAATCCTAGTACGGTAGTCGCCTGTCTGTTTCCATTTCCTTCCCATTCTCCGCCTCCCTTCCTTATCTATGTCTTAGCTCTTGCACTATCTGCAATGTCATCAAGCCGAGAACGATAGTTAATTTCACATTCTTACTGTTCATGGCCTGGAGAAATGTCATTGTATTTCCCCTTGTTCCCTCCCTTGTCTTGAAGCGCATCGAAACATATTGTGTATAGGCGCTATATAAATAAACTATCATACCATATCATACCAATCCCATTCTATTAGCGACCAGGCTATAACCATTTCCTTCTAATTCAAAAGCAAGCTTAAGTTTGTTAAAATAAAGTCTTTCAATTTAGGAACATGTAATCAAATAGGTACACAGGATCCTATTTATATGTACCACATCTTACTCCACCAATAGGAACGTAGATTATATTATACAAGAAGGATAAGATGGTAAACTTTCTCTACTTCCACCCCTCCTTCTCCCCCAACGATTAGACACCTCTGACAGATTCTCCGGCACTACAGGTCTTGACAACATAGACTGCGTGCAACATTCCAAATTTCAATTTCAAACACAGCCTCAGCTTTGTTATGACCAAAACCCATGATCCCTTTGAATTTTGTATTGAGTTTTTTGCATTTAGGCGTAAAGTACACCTTAATGAATATTTCAGTGAACACGAGGGTTACAACAGTAATAACTGCAGTGGTCTGCGTAATGCGTCGACCTTCTGTGCACCCAGCTACTCTCACACCGCCGAATCCACGGTATTTGAAAGACAAGTGTTGGCTGAAGTTCTAAAGTTAGAATCCTGTGAGAAATCTCATAATTCGAACTTTAGTAAACCCCAGAGAGATTCTGTTCTAAAACTTGCAAAAGATAAGAATCTCATTATCAGACAAGCAGATAAAGGGGGAGCTATTGTTTTGATGAATCGCAGTGATTATGTTAAAGAATGTGAGAGACTTCTTTCTGACAGTGTGAGCTATTTGAAACTTACTTGTGACCCTACTGCTCGGCTGATGAAGATCATAAAAGAAAAAGTTACTTTGGCATATGATTCAGAGATGATTAGCAAACAAGAATTTGATTTTCTAATAAGGGAACAAGGCAGGGTACCTGTGTTCTATATTTTGCTTAAGGTGCATAAGAGATTGGTAGACCCTCCCGGACGTCCCATAGTCTCTGGGGTCAACTCCATTTTAGAACCATTGTCTAAGTTCGCAGATTTTTATCTGTGCCCATTTGTGATGAAAATGCAGAGTTATTTGAGGGATACTACCGATGCCATCAATAAAATAGAGAACATAGATTTTGTTCAAGGCAATTCTTTATTGATAGGTTTGGATATTCAATCCCTTTATACTATGATACCACAAAGGGCGACATTAGAGGTTGTTGAAGAAATTTTGCTGGGCAGAGAGGATGGACACCCTGTGAGCAGTGCCTTTATTTTGTGGTGTACTGAGTTTGCCCTTACCCAAAAATTTTTCCAGTTCCAAGGAACTTTTTTCCAACAGATAGAAGGCACTGCCATGGGTGTGGCCATGGCCCCTAATTTAGCCAACCTCTATGTTGAATATTTTGAAAAAATTGTGATATACCCAGCCACTAATCCTTATATCCATCAGTTGAGGAAGTGGCTGAGGTATATAGACGATATACTTATTGTATGGGATGGTACGAGAGAAGAAGCTGAGTGCTTTATGACCTCGTTGAACCAACAGAATCTTTTTCTGAAATTTACGGGATCCATATGTGACTTTAAGACTCATTTTCTGGATATTACCATCTTTCATGAGAATGGAGTGTTAAAAGTGAAGCCCTACACTAAGAATACTGACAAGAATTCTCTTCTGCACTTTAACAGCCATCATGCTAAGCATTTGAAAAACAACTTACCTTTTGGGCAGTTTTTAAGGTTAAAAAGGAATAGTAGTAGAAAAGAGGATTTCCGTCTAAGTGCGGACGCACTTACTCAGAAACTGCAAAACAAAGGCTATCCACCTAGAGTGATTAAGACTGCTTCAAAAAGAGCATACAATAATAATCGGGAGGCTATTTTGGAGAAAAATGTGAAAAAAAGAGAAAGATTGGTACTGTTTTTGTTAATACTTTTTCAAATTTATCGTCCAAAATTAAATCTATTGTGATGAAAACTTGGAAAAATGTATACAGAGGAAAAGAAGCCTTGCCCCCTTTGGTGGCCTTTAGAAAAAGTCAAAACCTAAGGAACATTTTGATCAGGAATGATGTAACTGAGAAAAGTACACCACTGGTGAGACGAACCAGGTTATGGGGTTTACCGGAAATAAAAGGGCATTTTCCTTGCGGTAAATGTAGTATGTGTGCCCAAACTAAAGAGATTAGATATATACAAATTTTACCTAATCTGAAATGGGTGTGTAATGAAATGACCAACTGTAACACATCCAATGATGTGTATTTAATCACATGCCCCTGTGGCCTATATTAGTAGGCAAGACTAACAGACAATGTAAAGTCCGTATGGTGGCACATCGGAGCTGCATCAGAAATCAAGTGATTGCAGCTCCTTTAGTGAAACATTTTCTTGATATGAAACATGGGTGCAATGACTTTACGTGGTTTATTTTGAAAAAGGTGCATGGCCATAGGAAAGCCGAGACAGACCAGAAATTATTGAACCTGGAACAAAAAAATATTTTTAAATTGCAAAGTAATGTTCTGGGGCTCCATGAGAGTATTGATTGGCATCTGGTCAGCCAAACATAAATGTTTCCTGCTATCTGACTATTGTTTGCAATTTTGGCTGTGTTTTGAATTTTTTTGAATTTTCCTTATTTTGTGCCATCTATATTTGCAAAAATTTGACTATGTCTGTTGCTTGATTTTTGCAATTCTGTGTTGATTTCTTTTGAATGGTTTTGTGCCCCCAGTGCACTTTCTGCTTCCCCTTGTCGTTGGGTGGTTTGATGCAAAGATGGCCGCTAGTTTTTTCTTACCGGCTAGTACCTAACTGAAGAGTGTAGTCCTTCCTTAGTGTTCACTGGGAAGATTGCATGTAAAAGATGGCCACTGTATTTTCTTGCCGGCGAGTATTTAATCGAAAAGTATAGTCCTTTCTTAGTGTTTACTAGGAAGTGGTGAGCGTTTTGCTGCACTTGGTGAAAACACATGCTGGTGCTGCACGGTCTTCTTTCAAACCGCGCGAGTCATTAGCGAGGAGTTTGTTTCTCCTAATCTAGAGGTGAGCATGTTGTTCTTGAACTTTAGTAGCTACATTACTTTTAGTGATGTTGGTGGCTATTATCCTTTTTCCGCAGTTTTTTACTTGCTGAACGTTGAGGTGTTCTGTACTATCTCTCACTACTTGGTCACGTTCAGCATGTTTTTACACATTTAATGGCCGTGAAGACCGCTGGTGTATGACACTACTGTTTGGAAGCATGAGCTCTAATGCACGACCTAGGCTGGGCTTGAAATGGTTTCTTTTCTTCCCTTTTTTTACACATTTGGGAGCCGTGGTGTATCGGTGAATTTTAATGCTCTTTGAGATGGTTGGTGACCGCCCTTCTTATATTACAGATTGGTTCTGCGTCCTCTTTTGTAATCATCTGCAGATTTGGTTGTCATTACAAGGGATTTCCTCCCCTCGCCCCACGTTGTGGGTGGCTTCACTTGCGTGAAGGTAATTTTTATTTAATATATCCTGAACAATTCATGACTGTTGTGCTGTAGTGATCTGTGGCTCATTGGTAGTGTGATGTGTCCTTTCTAGGTGTGACGATATTTTCGGCGGATTGAGACGCCTTTTGAAGTATCTTGGTTTTTCAATGAAGAAAAATTAGCCTATCTGTCATTTACAGACGTGCGTTGAAGATTCACCACATTAAGGTAAATCTAATTGGTTTAATTTCTAAACCTTTTTGTGGAATTGTTCTCTTGACTGAGTCAACTCCACTTTTACATTTGGTAATACCCCCTCCTCTGGGGATCTGATTAGTTTCCTCTGTTTCTCTTCTTTGGAGGCTGGTTGCCTGAAACTACCCATTCAACACGGTGCTGAGAAGAATAGTGGATGTTTTAAAGGTTCCCCTGAAGAATGTTCGCCCGAAAGGGGCTTTAAAGAACAGAAACATGTTGGGATTATATGTTGTTTTAGTGACACATTTAGGTTTTTTCTATGTACTGTGATATGTGATTTCGTCTGTGTCCGTTTGTAAAGTGGTTTATTTGAAATTTAGCTTTTTAGATTTTGTAGGTTTTAGTGGTAGTTTTGTACACTGTGTTAGGTGTGGGTAGTATCTTATGTTTTAATTTAAATATTCTGTATTAAACAAAAATGTTTTTTGAAATTTGGAATGTTGCACGCAGTCTATGTTGTCAAGACCTGTAGTGCCGGAGAATCCGTCAGAGGTGTCTAATCATTGGGGGAGAAGGAGGGGTGGAAGTAGAGAAAGTTCAGTACTTCAAACAGGCTCAACCAATTGACATTGTTGAATGCCTTTTCCACCCACAGGATTACCTCGCTATACTGATTGTGCCTAACGCTCCCCCAGTATATGGTGTCCAGTAGGTGTTACCCTTTCTGATGTCGATTAAAGCATGATTTGTCGAACTGCTCATGAATGATCATGTTCAGATGATCTGTCCAAGTTTGCCAATGTTTATCAAGGATGCAACGTGGTAGCTGGCAGGTCCAGGTCTTGGAAGTAGTTATCTGGCTGGACTTCATGGTTGCCGCAGAGGCGTTGCAAAGGGGGGGGCGAGCTGAGGGGGCTGTAGCCCCGGGTCTTTTGGTTGTAGCCCCGAATAGAAGCTCAGCGTCCAAAACCAAAAGGCTAGCTAGCCCCAAGTCCTGACAGTCCCAACATTAGGGTAGCCCTGGATCTTTTGCAGACCTAGCAACACCCCTGGTTGCCCGGAAATCCTTGAGCCTCACACATTCACTGTAGACTTTGGACAGTAGGGGGTGACAAAACTGGCTTAAAGTTTTTGTTGTGTAGAACACTGATGTATGCACATCAATGACAGATGGGCACCGAAGGGCATAAGTCGGCGGACTGTCTTGCCCTGCCTCAACGATGTAATTGCTGTTGCAATCTCATTTGGTTTAATATGTATTTTGAGGATCACTTTGCTTTCCACATTTAGCTGTGGGATTTGACTAATACCCAACAAGTCTTGCACCCCCACATTGTTCTCAACTGAGACAGCATAAACGAGCTTTCACAGAAATATTTAAAGGTTGAATTTATCTCGCCCCGTTACTGCCATGTATGGCAAGGATTGCTCTTTTTTTTCGTGTTGCTGCTGTTTAGTCCTCAACAGCAAGATATCAGCCTGCTTTCTATTGAACTTGTTAAAATGGAACTTCCTTTGCATATTGCTTTAAGACAGGTCACATGATCCACCTTAATAGATTACCTGTGACTCCAACGCTTTACAGTTTCTTCTTCTGCTTCGTCTCTGTGATGCTTAGTCTTTTTTCCTTATTTGTGTAAATTGTGCCATAAAGAGGCCCATTGTATAGGCTTTCCAGCTTCCCGCAATGTGAAAATCCGTGCTGAAATGCCTGTGGTTTTATCAGAAAAAAGATGATATTGTTCCCTTGACCTTCTTTTTTAAATTTGGAATCCCTCAGGAGGAAGGGGTTCCTCTTCCACAGTTTTGCTGGTGCCGCACCTGGGATCAGCCTGAAAACAACGCTTGTTGGTGCATGGTCGGCTACGTGGTTTGATCCTATTGTGCAGGTCAACTTACTTTGGCATAATTCTTTATTTGTGAAGATGAGATTTAGTCAAGCGTGTGAACTGTGTGCAGTCAAGTAGGACGAGTAGTCCTGCCCTGCGTTATTGCATTACTGAGCCCCCATGTGTTTCTGAAGCCAAAGTTTCTTAAGGAAAAGTATTGCAGTAAATCCCCCCTGAGTTTCTCCTGCTTCTGTCAAGGATATTATCCATTCCTACAATCAGGTGACTGATTCTCTCATCAGTAGCTTTTGCTCTAAGATAAAGAGCCTGGGGGTAGAGAGTCCACTCCACAGGTAAATTCATAGAGGCACATTCTCTAAACGTTTTTGTGCAGAAGCACTTTGCCAAAACAGTTGTGTCCTAATCACAAAAGCATCTGAATGTGTGGATGACGGATGCACACATTCAGGTGCCCTTTTCACCCCATTTGTGCATGGAAGGTTTCTGCTCATTTTATTGCACATCTAGAATTTACATTCAAGATGTGTTGAAAACGTGCAGGAATGAAACTCAAATTTCCGTACCCACTAAAATGTGCAGGTCACATTTGAGAATGCGGTGACCTGTACATTCCATAAACAAGTGCAAATAATAAAGCGCATCCTTTATACTTTTTTTTTTATTTGGGCTAGTTTTTAAGAATCTGTCCCATTATCTTTAATGTACTAGTGTGTCCTACATATATCATCCTATTAGGCTGGCGGCCATCTTGAGTCAGTTTCTTGTATGAATGAACGGGACGCTGTGAGGCATCCCGTTCCTCATTCAAACAAATTGCTGTCAGTGCCATGGATTACCGGCTTGGCAAACCGGGGTCATAATAGCAATAATACCAATTCCGTCCTGCCGGATCTGGTGGCAACAGCACCCGGACCCATCAGTACCTTGGGCCCCAGATCATTACCACCTGATCCGGCCCCCCAGATCGTATATTATTGCTAAAAACAGTTGCCTTCTGTGACACATTATTGCCATTAGCTGATAAGGAACTGTTTATCTTAGTATGTTTATTTTATTGAATGCACGAGAGCAAGAATTACCACGTTGTTACTTATTTTAAAGCACAAAACATAACGTTTTTTAGATGCATGTTATCATACTACTTAAACTATTTTTATGCAACACATAAGGAGCTGCATATTAACTTTTTTGTAATCCAAACAGATTCTACATGGATTACATGTATCAGCACATGGAAGATCTCTTACATCACATTAAGCCAGCTGGCCATCTATTAAAGCAGCAGATGATTTATGGGTATGTACTGTAAGGAATACAATCTGCCCTATTCCGAGGTCCCTTAGCGGGTCCCAGCAGGAACGGCTGGTCTGACCAGCCGTTCCCTGCAGGTCCCGTTGAGGGACCTTGAAGCTAATAACAGGTCCGCAATTTGCGGACCCGGCATTAGCGCCTTCCCCATTCCCATTGAGCCCTATGGGGACTCAAATGGGAATGGGGGATGGTCAACTGAATGGGGACTTACCGGGTCTGCATAGGTCGGAATGTCCCAGTAAGTCCCCATTCAGCCAGACAGGACCTGGCTTTGGAGGCAGCCATGGTGCTAATAGCACTATGCCTACCTCCAAACTCGTAATGACCCCCAATATCTCCTACTATTTTAAAAAGAATTATGCAAGTGACATTGTAGTTCTATGACCTGATAAAGGAACTTGACTCAGTTTCCTAGTAATGTATGAAAGGATGTATTTTATCCCACATGTATCAGATATGTTATTTGGTTATTCTAGATTTTGATAATGTCATTTGCTCAGTAATACAAGTGTAAATGCTCTTTCCAACACTATGATATATACTCGAAGTGCTCATTAAAAATTAACATTGCACAATTTAAAAAAGATCCAATTTACAATGTTAATGAAATTATATAGTTTACATTTTTAATAACTTATTTGCTGAGAATACACACCATTCGCTCTCTCAAAGATCCTTCATTCTTGGAAGGGGTCATGCACAGATTAAAAACAAGGATCTGTTGCTTCTGTGATCACCAAGGCAATGTTTTATTGAGTGTGCTGGTCACTGATTGTGCAAACAGACGAGTTAGAGAGAGAAACTGCAGCCTGGTCCTCTGGTTCTTTACAAGCTCTGTCAGAACCCCGGCACCCACTGCAGAGCCAATCCACATCCTCCTAACATCCCTTATGGACAATGCATGTGCCATTTCTGCTCTCATTCTTCTATCGACCATACAACCTCATCAGCCCCCACTTCCTGAAATTAGTGGTTTTCTCTGGTCACACTGCTGCCAAATGGACACCTATTAGCTTGACATTTACACACAGAGGGCAAGAGAGATAGCAAAGACAGGTGAACATGTTTTACTTGAAACAAAAAGTATACAAGGCAAATAATACAGTATATTCCTTGAGGTTTAGAAATTGTGAACAATGTGGGCATTAGAGAATATAAATAAAGTAACTGTAAGCCAACTATATGTCTGATGCTATTGTATAAAGGAATGCAAAACATTTGAATAAGGGGATGAGTATAACAGAACAAAAAGACAACACATAAGAAAACAAGAGGAGACAAAACATATACAAAAGGGGGGCAGAATCAAACATGGAAAAACCATGCCCAAGAGGTATTAATGGGGGTTCATGTTAGATAGAAAGCTTATAAAAGACTGCCCTTTCAACTGATGCTTAAGTAATGGACCAGGAGAGGAAGCATTGCATCTTTCCAACCTATGGATATTACAAATGGAGTTCCACCACAATTTATAATGAATACGATCCACATTTTTCCAGTTGGCCGTAACAGTTTGGATTGCAACCAAAATGAAAATATCAAACGGGTAACAAGAGTTCTTAATTATAGACTCTTGTAACGATGAGCTGCCAAAAATGAGAAAATCAAAACAAAATCTTGTTGTAGGTTAAAAATACTTTTGACAGTATTCCACACGCAAGTCCAAAATGGTTTAACATGTTGACGTTCCACAAACATATGTTTGAAAGAGCCCTGAGCATGTAGGCAGCTTCAGCATCTGTCATTGAATGCTACTTTACATTTGAAGAGTGAAACAGGAGTAATAAAATCTTGGTGATGAAAAAATAAGAGGGTTTGGAGTAAGCTTACTGAAGCAATAACCTTGGAAGTATTCCTCCATTGTACGGGCCAATGTAGTTGGTTATCTAGCAGCATAGTCTCGCTGCTGATTAATATGGAGATATTCCACAATTTGAGAAGTGGTTCTTTCAGACAGGACTTTGTAATACCTGGAGGCAGTAATGTCAGGGCTTGCGCATTAGGAATGTTTGAATTACTCACTAAAACCTCATAGTTTTCCACAATTGCAAAGGTAACATTAAATATTGTTGCATAAAAGAGACAGGAACATGAAAGTTAATGGCAAATTCATTAAAGGTGATTGGAGCACCTTGTAGAAAGAGGTGATTGATAAACTTCATGTGCCTAAAAAGCCATGGTTTCCAACAAATAGATTTTCCATTAATTTTTATTAAGGATTGAATGAAATATATGGGGAGGTGAACAATGCAGATTTTAAGATAGAGGGAACATATACAATCTAAGGAAATAAGCAGATTGGTGAATACAAGTGTATATTGTACATTAGTTTTTCCCCTTGATGAGGTAAAAAATCAGCAAAGGTCATAGGGGAAACCATAGCTCTCGCCATGAGTACCCAATTGGGTACATTACTTGATTTTTCGTGGGTAAACCAGAGCTGCGTCTGCCTGAGAACAAACGCCACAGGGTATTTTTTGAAATCTGGGAATCTTAATCCACCATGTGCACGAGATTTGTTTGATTCGCTGCGAAAAATTTTATGTCTCTTCTTTCCCCATCAAATTTTAGCTAAGCAGGAATCTATGGATTTGAAAAAGGAAGGGGAAAGAGGGGTGGGCAACATATAAAGAAGATAGAAAACAAAGGGAGAAATCATCAATTTAAAAGATTCCAAATGTCCCCACAGGAGAGATACGCGGGGGATGTAGAGAATGTTCATTCTGTAATTCTTGTTAGCAGGGCTCCAGAGTTTTGATGTTTACTGGATGCAGATACATGAATGCCCACATATGTCAAGCCTTTGAGACACCATTTGATACCTAGAGTGTGAGTGTGGTCTTTAGTGCAATATATATTTAGGGTTAAGGAGTTCTGATTTGGCATTGTTAGCCAGAAGCTAGTGAGAATTATGAGGTAATATCTATTAGGTGATGACACTAGTATCAGGATTTTTTAGGAGCAGTAATACATCATCTGCAAACGCTGCAGTTTTGACATGTATATGGCCGCACTGAATTCCTAAAATATTGTCATTCTGTCTTATTGCTTCCAAGAAATGTTCTAAAGCTAAAATGAAATTAATTTGGGGAAAGCTGGCAACTGTGACGCGCACCTCTAAACAAGGGAAAGTAGGGGGACATTTGTCCATTAACAAAAACAGCAGTTTTAGGATTAGAATATAAAACTCTAGGCATAGAGAGAGAGGCGGTATCCATACCATGCAACCTAAGGGCTTTGAACATATAGTCCCATTCTACTCTGTCAAATGCCTTTTTTACATCCAGAGCACCGCTGCATGGGGATCCTTGCAGTGTTTATTATATCTAAGACAACAAGTAAGAGTCTAATGTTGGATGAAGATAGCCTTCCTTTAACATATCTAACTTGATCATGTTTAAGTAAGCTAGATAAGAAGTGAAGAAGTCTGTTAGCCAGAATCTTAGCGAAAATGTTGCAATCTGTATTGATAAGGTGACTTGGATGATAGCTTTGGGGTAATTCAGGATCTTTACTAGGCTTGGGAATGACAATTTGCATGGCCTCCAAGAATGATCCCTGTGCTTTATTTTATGTAATGAAATGGGAAAAGAGTTCATTAAGTTTAGGTTCTTATTGGATTCTAAAGTGAGCAAAAAAGTCAATAGGAAAGCCATCTGGGCCAGGGGCTTTACGTATTTTAAGGTCTTTAATGGCTTGGTGTATTTCAGTAGTAAAGATAGGCACATTTAATGACTACACATCTGTTTTCAGATATGTAGTAAGAGGGATGTGATGGAGAAATTCTTGAATATGAATATTGTTCAGGGGAGCTTCAGAGGTATATAAGTTAGAATACAATTGAGCGAAAACCTGGATAATTTCTTTATCTGTGAATTTCCTGTTGCCTCTGTGATCCTTTATAACAACAACCTTAGCTTTTTCTTTAAGTTTGAGATATTATGCAAGGGATTTACTAGACTTGTTAGAACATTGGTGCATTTTTTCCTTTGTATTTCAGCAGGTTAGCACATGAGTAATGTGAGACATTATTGTTTGTAATGCAATCTTAGATTTAGAATATCCTTAAGAGTGGAAGGGGAGTTGGTATGTTGAGAATTGAGGGATTTGAGTTGTTTGAGAATTGTATCTGATTCTTGCTTTATTTTTTTATTTTTATTAGTGACAAAGGATATGGGTTGGCCTCTGAGCTTTATAACAGTCCTAAGTGTTAGTAATAGATGTGTACTGACTTTTATTTTCCAAGAAGTGGTTGTTATGAAGCTGTGTAATAAAGGGTGTAAATGAAGTGTCACTCAAAAGGGTGGCATTAAATCTCCATCTATTGGAGTTATGGTTGTTCTGTGGGGTTGCAAGTTGGATGTATACTGGGGCATGATCTGAAATTGTTATGCATTCCATTTGGGCAGCAAGCAGGAGACTAACCATAGATTTGGAAATTAAAATATAGTCTAATCTTGTGAAACAGTTTTGGGGATTGGAGAAGAAAGTAAAATCTGAATCAGTAGGATGGGTTATACATCATTAAGACCAAACTGATATAAAATTAAGAAATGGAGTATGAGATTTGGTGTTTTGAAGCATACACTGCACTTTCTGTCTAGGAAAGGGTCCATGATCTCATTACAATATCTGCAAATGATTAAATTATGAGAGTTACATTGAATAATGTGCTTCCTCATTTGTCGCCAGAAAGAATTGTCTGAAAATGTGGGCCCATAAATATTCAAAAAATGTATATTCCGTGGATTCCACTACGATCTTAAGCATTACCCAACTACCTAAATCATCAGATGTATTTGCTATCACTTTGCATTTAAGTGCCTTATTAATAAGTGTGATGATACCGTTCTTTTTACTATTTTCTGCACTTGAATAAATCTGGCCCACCCAATGACGTCTGTGCTTAGCCGATTCCTCATTTGAGAGATGTGTTTCTTGAATGCAAGCACTCAATAAGTTTGTTCTGTTAAGGTGAGATAATACTTTTTGTCTTTTAACAGGATTATGCACAGTCCTTTAACGTTCCACAAGGTTATATTAAGTTGCATACATTAAGATAAGATTAACATAAACAACAGAGAGCTTGAGAGGTACATAACATTTGTTATGGTAATAAGTGTAATAATAGCATATTTGAAAGAGTAGTTGAGAGAAACACCCATGGAGCAAATAAATTAAGTTCTGCATACAGGGTGGTAACATTAGAGGAGCAAAACATAAGGGAAGTGGATAAATAAATAGCGTAAACATGGATTCTTGAAGCAACCAAACATGACAAAGAACTGTAGATAGGAATGTGGCTAACAGGAAACAGCCACACCAATCCGTGTTAGATATTCAATGTGATGGGGGTGGAGAGCCGATTGAAACAAACCACACCCCTTCCCCACTCCAGTGGGAGATGGTAGAAACTGCTTCAATGCATTTAACCATTAGATGTTGTAGTCCTTTTCAAGTGG
This sequence comes from Ambystoma mexicanum, assembly GCF_040938575.1. Lineage (NCBI taxonomy): Eukaryota > Metazoa > Chordata > Amphibia > Caudata > Ambystomatidae > Ambystoma > Ambystoma mexicanum. The sequence goes on along the minus strand of NC_090931.1, from coordinate 851,474,252 downwards.
GTAGTCTTGAAGTGTCCATATCATCCCTTTTGTGAGATTGAATAATGTGTCTTAGATCTGTTGGATTCTGGAAGGTGGGGGTATGCCCATTGAGGGTGATTTGGGAGACAGCTGGATGGATGATGGCATTTCTCTCATTTAACTGTCTCAGGATGGGTCTAAAGGTGAGTAGTACTTTTCTCCCGGCTGCCATTGCGTTAGAGACATCCTGGGATATAAATATCTGTGTGCCCTCCCAAGACAACAGTTTTATTCGCTTCACTTTATCCATTATGAGAATTACATGAGTATAGTCCAGAACGGCAAAGATGAGAGTTCTAGGTACACCTGTAGAGTTCCGGACTGAATTGATTTGTCCAATTCAATGGACACTTTGGATATTGAGATGTATTATTGATTCTGGCAAGTCGAGGAGCAGAGGTAATAAAGCATTTAGAAATGAAATAGGATTGTATTTTTCTATTCCTTCCGGAAGGCCTTCAATGCGCAAATGATTTCTTCTGTTTCTGTTTTCAGGATTCTCAGTTTGTTTTTATAGAGATTTAACAGATGTTTCCAATATTACTACCCTGCAAGAAATGTCTTCAACATCGCTAACACACCTCTCCACCTCATTCATTCTGACTCAGAAATAGACCATTTATTATCAAGCTACTGCAGTTTAGCATTTGTGTCTTCCATAAAGGTCTTCAAGGCTTGTATCTCTAACAAAATAGCTTGTATAACAGGGTCTGAAATGTATTCTTTTGGTGTGGGAGAGTCACTTTTCTGCCTTTTAAGGTTAGTAGGTGAAGGTGAAGATATTTCCTTGGATTGTGGTTTTTTGGATGCAATAGTAGACAAGCTGTGCAGATATAAGGGAGTGATAGTGTATATGTATTAGAGCAAGGCCTGTGGTATTTTGGTGCAATTCTCGTACAACCAGCAAGAGAGTTTAAATTGTAGTTATAGTAGATATACTATTTATCCAGAAACACAGCATAATGTGATAATGCACCAATTAATGTACCACTGTTAACCTTGCTTAAAGTAGTGCCTTAGATTTTGTAGTGCCAGATACAATTAAGTGGGAGTTGATTTTTTATTTGGTTTAATTAAGAGTAATTTCTTTAGGAAAAGCAGTCACATACCTTTAAGGCAGAACTGTGAGCATATAATCTACCTAATAAAGGAGCAAGTATCACAGTTTGTCTTTTAGGAGCATGTAAACATCAGCTGCCAGGGTTTATTTGTGTTTGTAGCCTATGTTGTGAGGAAACAAAGTTACTGGCGTGAGACCATACTTCCTGCTCAGTGGTATCCGGACAGTTGACTAGAGAGGCCAGCAGCTGGACTCCCAGGACTATGCTGTCATTGGCCCAGCCTGTGGATGTTTCCGACACGCAGCAATGGCGAGCGCAGACCTCCTGAGACATACCACGGACCTCCAGGGAAACTTAGGACAAGAGATAATGATATTCTGGACGTAGATATGGGGCTATTAGGTCATACATTATTTAAAGAAAGCCACCGGAGCAGTGCACAGCAAATTAGGCAGCCATCTCAGTCAGCGCGAAGCCACGACCCAGCTCATGTTGCTCTATTGATTAATTTGGTGGCAGCTACCTAGTAAGTTTGCACTCGGGCGTAGCTTGGGTCCCACTGACAAATGTTTTTTCTTATTTGCACAGCAGAGTGCAAATGTGCATGGCAAATATCAGAGTACATGTGTGTACACCACCTTTTGCTCTCCCCTTTTGCACTCAACCCTGCAAAATGATGTATTGTAAGCAGTGTTCACAGTTACAACTAAACAATTAAACTCTGCCCAACATGGGATCATATCGGGCAGCTTTTGATTGTACACGCTGCCAGACATACAAGCATGGCAGGCAGCATGTACAATGGATCTCTAAGGGGTCCGCCTGCTTTATGCTGGTGCATAAATCCATCAGACACCATAGGGATATGCAGGATTGGCAATGGCATGAAAATCCATGCCATCGCAAATGCTGGAGCTTTTGTATGGCGGAGAAGAAGGAAGGCAGCGGAAATCAAGTTGCGTTCCACCCCTCTTCTTTGCCATAAAAATTATTAAATATGTGGCGTGACATGAATGAATTCACGCTATGCCACAATGGAACATGAGCTCCAGAGAGTTTGAGAGAAAGAGTGTTTAGAGTGACAAGAGGATGCTCGTTTTATCACATATCACAACAATCTACCTTTGTACTCGCACAGTGCATTTTAAAAGGGTATAGATACGAGTGAAAGGGTATCCTGTATATGTAGTGCCCACTGTCAGATGAATCCCATCTAGGCACTTGCTTGTGAACAGTGACTGTTTATGTGTTCTGTGGGGTTAGGCGGCACTCTTTGGCAAAGAATCTCATTTACAGCAGAAGGAAAGCCGACTAGAGCGCTTTTCCTCAATTCCTAATATTTCAGGTTCCTTACCATTACCTTGATGCTGTCTCTAGCTCTTCGCCGCGCACTGCAAGGCCTCATCTGTTTCGTGTCATTGAGCACAACGAAAGACGCCAATCTCCTATTTGCATTCGCCTTCCCATAGCGTGCAGCAGGCATTTCTGGTGATATCACAAACCCCATATTTCATGTGTGCCTGCTTGTTGTGTTCAAGAGGACAAGGCGGCCCGCTTGATCAATGGACAGCCGCTGAGGCAAACGAGAGAGAGGAGAGAGAGAGAGAGAGAGGGAATGACAGGGAGAGAGAGAGGGAGAGAGAGAGACAGCGATAGAGAGCGTTCACCAAGCTATCAATTTGCCAAAAAGGTACGTTTTCGTTATGATATGATATGACATTTATAGCGCGCCTATACACAAGTGTTTCAAGGTGTGTTCTGCATGTTTGCTGTGCTCCTGACCAATGCCACTCTCACCTTCCCGTCGCTCCCACTTCCCCGCCAGAGATGCAGTTCTGTTTGTTGATCAAAAGGACATATGTTTTTCTGCAACATCCCTCCTCTAATCCCATTAACAGAAAACAAAGATTTATTGTCTAGCCAAAGTACTTCTGTCACACCATCATTTTCCACAATCCATCGAGCAACCTTTCCCTCTCTCACTCCTCGTGGGTCAAATTCAATTTTGCATTACAGATTTTTTTTTTGCATTATGATAAAAAAAATAGGCAAACAGCGGGCTTCTCTTTTAATGATGGCTGCAATAAAACACGTGGCGTGTCCATATCTGTCAGGCGTTGGCCAGGAGGCAGTCGCCACTGCTATTTCTCGGTGGCGTTTCCTGTCTGGAGACTGCGAGGGGTTTGCATAGCATTTCTGTCTGGTTTGAAGGAGGCATACATAAACAGGGCTGCTTACAAGGCTTTGTGACAAGTGCGGGAGGGAATGCCACCATGCGTCAGAATAAAGCTTAATCTGTCAAATTTTATCGAAATGTAATGACAGATATTTAACAGGTAAAGACACACCAGCTTAATAGCATTTCAAGGAATCTGGCGCATAATTTGTCATACACGACACATGCATTTATATTGTTTTTTTCCGCAGACAAGTGCTGGATGAATTAGAGCTGTAGATTTCAATAATGATGCCAACTTGTGTTAATGTGGATTTATACAGCGTTGAACATGACAGGGTGGTGGGAGAGGCCTTCGAGGCACTTGATGCAGTTATGACTATCTAGGGCCTGATTACGAGTTTAGCGGTAGTGGTAAAACCTAATGGATCTGGGCAACTCATGCCTCCTCGTCCTTCTTGACGTATTGGCTGCACTTCAACACCATCGACCACTGCATCCTTCGCTCCTGCCTTGCTAACAGGATGGGATTTTCTGGCATTGTCCTGAATTGGTTTGTCTCCTATCTCTCAGGCAGACGCCAGGCTGTCCAGACAAACGTGTTGCATTATAATCGACTCCAGGTTTCTTGTAGAGTACCACAAGGCTCCATCCTCACACCATTCATTTTTAACCTTTACATGGAGCCTTTAGGCACTTTCCTCAAAGATCGCAAAATAGCCACCCACCAGAACGCAGAGGATGCTCAGTTGTACATGAGAGTAAACAGGGCACAGGAAATCATTCGTCTCTGCGATTACCTAGACATCATCCAGTCTTGGATGTCGACTAGCTACCTCAATCTAAACCCATCCAAGACTGAATTCGTCCTCATTGGTCCGTCCGCTAAAAAATAACTTGTCCAACAATGGCTGAATGATATGCTCCTAGAAGGATATGATCCACAACTCTCAGACTTAGGCTTCACCATTGACACCGATCTGTTCTTCAAGAAACACATAGCCCAGAAGGCCAAAATAGCCTGGCTCAGAATCTATAGCCTTCAAAAAATCAAACCCTTCATCCCACTACACAACATCCGGACTGTAGCGCAGGCATTTGTGGTCTCGCAAATTGAAATGGGGAAATGCTCTCCTGACAGGGCTCCCAACTTCTCACTTGGCTCCCCTAAAGGCAGTCCACCATGCTGCAGCACGTCTTATTATGGGAGCACATAAATTTGGCTGAATTACCTCCATCCTAGGAGAACTACATTGGTTTCCATTACAAGTCAGGATACTGTTCAAGACGGCATGTATCATCTACAAAGCAGTCACGAGTAGCACACCAGCGTACCTGGTGTCTAAGCTCAACATATCTAGTGGCACACGCTTCTCACACAACAAATTGACCAACAGGCTTGAGTCACAACTCGTCCGCAAATAGAGGACCTGCAAACAATCCTTGTCATGTCATGCACCCACCCTCTGGATCTCAATCTCGGTGTCGGTTCCGAATCCCCCCCGTAATTCTCCAATTTCGCACTTTTCTCAAAACCTGGCTCTTTCAACAAAACCTGACCAAGGATTCATTCCAATGGACGCACATACTGATGCACAGACCTCACAATACTGCGCTACTGTTCTAAGATGAAAGCCCAAATCCCAGCAGAAACTCCTCTTATCGGCTGCTTTTGTCTGATAGAAATTATCACTAAACAAAAGCAGTACTGCATGTCAGGTAATGATCAGGTGCAGTAACTACTAGCTGTAATTACAGTCTCCATGGAGTCCCACAGGGCTCCAAAATGGGGACTAACATAAATGACTGCATGACTTGGATTCATTCAGACCTTTATGGGTAACCACTAATTACCGCATGCAATAACGGTAAATGTGTTTGGCAGTTTTACCTCAGGTAATACAGCCAAACGCATAATCGGGTCGTAGAGTTAGTCATTGATCCACCCCACTTCGAGGCATTATTACACTGTATGTTGTGTAAGGCGGATAACAAATATTATAGCTTAAAGCTACCTGAGCAAAGTGCGGCCTTACAAAGGGCTTAAGGACCACTAAAGAACACCACAGAACACAACCTAACAAGCACTGGCTCGTTTTGCAGGTGTTATGAGTGTTTTTATTTCCATTTCAGTTGATGTTTTGTTTGATGGGTGGGTGCATGCTGTGGTGCACCCATCCATCAAAGGGAATATCAGCCCATGTCAAGATGGCCACTATAGTAATGGAAGAGGAGCTCAGGATCAAATCCCTTCTCCCTTACCATGGTCGCATCTTAAGGGGGCAGAAGGAGGAGTGTGGGTCCAGCGGGGAAGTAGGGACTGGGAGTGGTGGAGGAAGGGGGAGAAGAAGTGCTGAAAATGTGGGTAAATATCTGGGATCACTTGAGGGTGGAAGGTGGATACATGGCAGACAATATTAGAGATTGTAAAAAGTGCAAAAACACAGGACTAAATTAAATGAGATGACTTCAAAAATACCATAATAAACCAACATGGCCAAACAGTTGATCAAAAACAGTATGATTCTTGCTTTATTTCTCAAATCCTGAATGGAAGCCTAAAATTACCAGCATGCAGATTAATGGAAGCCCAGACAAAATTGCCTCTGCATCTAGAAGAAACAGTGCAAAAAAAGCAAATAGTTAGTCTTGTTGTCACACTGCATGCATCTTTGTGTATCCCTCTCTCATTGTGTATACAACAGCTATGCATTACATAGCTTTTTATAGAAAAATCCAGGTGTTTTAACAATGGGCTTCCTTACGGGTCCTGTGGTAACCTTGCTGGTATTACCGCTGAGTTGTCACCGGATCTGCAAAACTTTACCAGCGCCTGACTTCTCGGTGCCACCAGTTCATCACGAGTCTGGCGTCTCGGGAAGTCAGGCACCAGTAAATGTGTTCATCCCCAGAGTGTGGATACAGATGCAGCAGCACCATTGCTAACGGTGCCGGTGCTTCAATGACGGGTTTGCTTACTGTGACTGCTGTGCCCGGCAGGGCCAGACCATTTGAGCAGAGCGGCTCCGGCAAGCAAACATGTAGTTTGCTGGTCTGGAAACAAGGGTGCTGGTGAGCTTACCGGCACCCTTATTTATGGACCGGCAAACATGTCATGAGGCCCAATGTCTTTGTTAGTTTTAAAATGTTATCACAGGTATGACAAATAGAAGGAAAAGAAAAGAAACATAACACCAAAGTCACTTATTGAAATCAAATTCACATATGGACAAAATCTAGTGTCAAGTTATTCATATCATCATTGTAAGCAAAGCATCAAAAAAAGTAAGGAATTAACTAAATATTCCACGGCATCCTATGGTGAAATAGCAAACCATGGATAGCACTTAGAAAATGGACCAAATCGGTTTAGGTAAAGGGTCTGGGGGCACTCGATGTATGTATATATCACTGGGAGTTTCAGCTGGTGCTAGCAAATGGTTGTATTTTCGGCATGGCGAATTTGGCCCACAAAAGGCCGGAAATAGTGCTATTGGGAGCCAGTTTCCCACTACAAATAATGTACGAGATCCCAGGGAGAAGCAGCTGTCACCAGCAGGGAGGATGATTTCAGAGATTAGAAGGGATGTCACTAATGCAATGGGATGTAAGGAGGTCATCACCAAATGTTCATCACTGTGGGAGAACCCAACTTTTTCAGAAGTATAAAAGTTAGGTAGACAGTGGAGGTGGACTGATAGCGTGATCACTTGAGTGGGAGATATCCTGAATGAGGTAGGACTCGCAACATTCCTGGATCTGTGTAGTAAATATGGGTAGATGCAAAGGGACCAATACACTTATATGCACTTATATCATGCCATATGGACCCAACTTGGAAGGAATTGGACATCACGGATCATACACCCCTAGAAGTCAACATTCTCAATGTGAAATTGGAAAGGAAAGCAATCACAATGCTATACCAGATGATCGATAATTTCCGTCACTGAAGTTGGTCAGAGTTATATCCATGTGGGAACGGGACCTTGGAATGCTAGATGAGGAAGAATGGGTGGATGTGCAAATGGTGGCGAGAGGAGTCAGTATGTCCACAAGACTATGACTAGTGCCACTCAAGATACTGCACAGAGTGTACAATTCTAGCTTAGGTCTGTAGAAGATGGGCAGAACAGAGGATGATATATGCCTGAAATGCAGGATGAAAATGATGTCCTTCTTTGAACAACTGTGTGGTTGCACAAACACCAGGGCATACTCGGTTAGAGTCTTGACGGTACTGACCCGGCTGGTGGGGGATGAGATAACACGATGCCCCAAACTCACCTTCCTTCAGATTCTTGGGGACAACGTGAGCTTGGTAGTAGACAAAAACCTCATACACACAGGGTTGATGGCTGCCAAGAGAAATCTGGTGACCAAATGGGGGTTGTGGAGGGGCCGATAGTGGGCAAATGGAAAGAGGGGGATGGGCCACTGCGGAGCTTTAGAAGAGATAGTGTATAAGAACTGGGGCTGCCTGGAGAAATTTCACAGAATTTGGGGGAAATTAGACCTCTAAAGGTGATGCGGGACCCATCAATAGGTAGACCTGGGTGGGAAGGGGGATCTCATCTAGAAGAGACAGCAGATATTAAGATGTAGCTTGGGTGGAAGGCTTTGGAGGATGAGTGGGAGGGGAACAGGAGAGGTGGATTGGGGAGAAGGAGGGGAAATTACTGTGACTACTGCCACTGTTATTGTTTTTGATTCTGGTATTGCATGTTAATTATGTTTTATGATGTATCATAAAAAAGCAATACAAATGGTTTATGAAAAACAAGTAAGGAAAGTCATGTTGTATTGGCAAGGGATCACTGATCCATAATCGTTGGCATTGACATATGAAATGAATGACGGGAGAGAAAATCCTGGCTACCTCGCAATCGCATATTTGGAAAAGGACACATTTCCACGCTGTTTGTGGTTAATATGGTGTGAGTTTATTGCAGCAAAGACTCTTGGCATTAGTGGTGGTTAGCCGACATGTGTTTCGACCTCTAGGGTCTTTATCAAGGCTTTATTCTGGTTTAGGGCCGTGGGGTCTATGTTCCGGATGGGATCCCCTTTGGGGAGAAGCTGGTTCTATATTTTCCCAGTCTTGGGTCCTGGATGTCCTGTGACTGTATAGCTGGTCCCGTGGGAGTCGATGGTTATCCTGGAAGTGTCTCAGGAAATTAAATGAATGCTTCCCAGATTGATCTATATTTGGTGAACATGCTTTGCATACGCTTTGAAACACAATTTCTTGATGTATAAGTACCTTACAAATGCACAATAAAAGAAATATGCTAGAATGTTTGGCTGCTATTTTGTTTAGGGTGCATACATGCCAATGCCTGGCCCACCACATATGAAATTAGGGGGTATCTTTCGTCTTCCAGTTTTGGGCAATGGTCAGTGTTACTGTTGTTAACATATCATTGGCCAATTTTGAATGTTTGACTTTAAATGTAAAGATGTCTTGATCATCCACATCACCTAGGAGGAGCACCAATGGTCTCGGGGGGGTGGGGGGGGTGGCGAGAGGGGTGTACGTTTACTCCTATTATTATTTCGGATTAGAGTGGTAACCTTAGCCCAGAAAGGCTTCATCCTTGGACAGTGCCACCATATGCGGGCCATGGTGCACACCTCCAACAAAGAGGAGAGGATAGCAGGTAGATTTTGGGGAGCTTGCCAGGGGTTAAGTACCAGTGTATCCCAGTTCTTTTTCCCAGCGGATCATGTATGTCACCCTATCATTAATGGTGGTATTAACTAATGTCTTATAAATGTTAGAAATGTTATATAACATAAGATTGAAGATTACCCTTCCAAAGGGTGTCGGACTCTGCTACACTCCTTTTTTAACATTGGGAAGGGATATCTGATATGATATGATATGATAAGGCATTTGTAACGCGCCTATACACAAGTGTTTCAAGGCGCAAAATCTTATATCTAATTTCTTATGTGCATATGATGATGCATGTCTTATTCTGAAAGGTAAATATTTATTTTGAGTTGTTCAAAAGTCTGTGGTATTGCCTCCTTGTATAATTGACCCCAGTTAGGAAGACCTGCATCTCCCCATTTAGAAAAAAAACAGTTATTTTTCCCAGGCTTGAAATTAGTATTCCCAAAGACAGGAGTTAATGGAGAAGAGTTCATAGAAATGCCACATGTTTCAGCTGCTATGTCCCAATAAAAGAGACTGACCAAGTTAGAGGATCTAAAAAATTTACTAGATGGTCGATGTCGGTTCAAAAACGATTTTGAACAAATTAATCATAGTTTAAGTGCAACAAAACAGTAGAGAGATCAGCTTACAGAAGAGCGTTATTCTCTAACACATGAGAAACAGCAACTGGTGCAGAAACTACATCAGGCGCAGGAAAATGAGGGTTTGAACCAAGTCTCTTCCAAAGAAACGGACACAGTGAAATATGCACATTTACATCTATAGGACAAACTGGAACAAATAGAGACTGACCTGAAAAAAGGCAGTACAACTAAAAGGATATGTTGAACAAGAAATGCTACACTGGCAAGAGAAATTTCAGGAAAGATATATTATCTTTCAAAATTGCCAGTGCAAACATGAATGTTTAAAGCAGGCGTTCCAAAATAAAAAAGGACTTGTTGACTTCCCAGAGCAAAACCCTGGAAGCTTATCAGGCCAGCATGTATGCCGTGAGATAGTAGGTAGTCCAGTGTTAGCAGAAACTGATTCTTCAAATGGAAAAAAATGAAAAGTTATATCATAAAGTAAGGGACTACATAATGGCCCTACAATTACCCAAAAGAAAATCACACGAGGCAAGTACTTTGGACAGAGGGGACCATTCCCTGTCGCCGAAGGCCTCATTCTACCCACCTACAACTTCCTATAGGCAAGCTGAGAGGTGTCTAACATCCCATCTCCCAAATATTTCTGCTCAGGAAGGAGAGCATTCCTTATGTGATATAGTTGACTTCTCGCCATTACCTGCGAGAAGGGAGGAGGGTACCCCATTCAGCATGGTACAGGAGTGGAAATGAAGATAGATTTGGGCCTGAGGAAAAATACCATAAGGTTTTAAGAGATCTGGAACAGCAGAACATTTACTCTGCAGAGTTAATCATTTAGCGCACTTAGCTGGCATGGAAAAACAAAAACTGGAACCATGGAAGGGAATTTTAAAAGTTTCTTCTCATCAGGGACATTGGGAAAATTCTTCTAGACAATCTATGGGAAGAGACACTGGTTATTTTCATCCCTTACAAGAAGAAACGCCATATTACTCGAGCTCTAAAAAGGGATTATGGGGAAAAAAAACCTGAGTAATCCCAGAGGAAAGGACAAAGAGAGGAGCCTGTGTCCCATGCATCTAGAAGGCATTCCTGAAATTGGAACATTAGGGCGGGCCCAGATGAATATAGGGAATGGGGTTCCAGCAGTAGCTCTGACTCAAAAGAAGAGTGGACTCAGGTTCATAGATGCACAAAGGGCAGATCCCAAAAGCGTTTCATCAAAGACGCTATAAAACAAATAAAGGCGATACAATGTTTTATGACCCCATATCATAAAAATGCTAAATATTCCATGCGGGAACTTCTAGAGCTTTATGAGCAAATTATGTCTCATTTGGAATAAGTAATGATTTTAACAACATGGAATATGCCAAAAAACGTGGGGCCATCTTTGACTCCTCTCTCTCTCTTTCTCTCCACACATTTCGGACCTTGCCAATAAGTCAAAATTTCAGCTCCATCTCCTCAGAGGTAATCTCCATTTCCTCTCTTTCTCCCAGAAGCTCAATGTCTCCATGGCTCTGGTTCTCTCTAGGTCGGACTACTGCAACAGCCTCTTCCTCAATCTGCCTATTTCCTCCCTTCCCCCTTCAACTAATCCAGAATAGGGCTGCAAGTCTTATCCTTGGCCTCAGCTCCAGGGACTACATCTCTTCAGTCCATAAATCACTCCACTTGCAGCCAGTGAATACAAGGATTACATTCAAGACCCTTTGCACCATCCAAAGGATGCTGGGACTTCTCTACATTCAGCTTTCTCTACCTAAATACCTCCCTGCCAGAGTTCTTTGGTCCTCTAGGTCCAACTTTCTGCAGGTTTCTCCAAGCTGAGAGTGGGAGGTAGATCCCTTTCCTCTGTAGGCTCCTCCCTTTGCAACAGCCTCCCTGCCCCCCTCAGACTTAGGCCAGATCTTCTTAAATTCCGGAATCTTCTCAAGACTTTCCTTTTCTCCTCTTCCTTCCCTCTCCCCATCCTGTACTAATGTCCCTCTGCTACTGTGACTGGTGCCTGGTCTCTTCTGAGTCAAACAGGGGCCAGACCACACCCAACCAGTCTCCCCAGCATCCCTTACCAGCACTTGCTTTTGGGCTCCCTTCCCCCAGACAAGCCCAAACCTGGCCCACCCTGCCCTTCCCTTTATCTCCTGGCACTTGTCCTCATCGCCCCCCCTTCAGCACTTGCCAGCCCTCTTTTGGCCCCCCACTCCTGCACATCCCCCCTCCCATTCCTGCCCCCTAGCCCTCCACTCCTGCACGTATCACCATTGTCTCTGCACTTGCACAGTGGATTGCTACAAGGCCAATATAAACGTGATTGTTGTTTTTCTTTTGCCTATGTCCCTGAACTCCTCACCCCCTCAATATTTGTCTTGTGGCACCTGGAAACACTTGTGTATAGGTGCCATACAAATGCCCAATAAATAAAATAAAAATGGATAAATAAAATAAATAGATGGTCTACCTATAAGGCAAATCTACAAAATAAAGGATAGGTGGGCACCACAGTTATATTTCAGCATAATTATGCATGTTCAAATAATTGCAAATTATTCCTAAATAATAATCGGAACACAATGGTAAAACTCTAGGCACTAGAGTATATATTAAGTAACCAAATTACAAAGTTATCCTTGTGCTCTCAACCTGCTCGATTACACCTGCATATGTCACCACATGATATCACAAATCAATATTTAATCCTTATTGTTCAAATGATGTACTTTGACAATGTGAACCGTTTTCATTAAAAAATCAGTTTTATTGAGTGAAGCAGTGTTTATACACAAGTCTGTTTTGGCCAATGAATTTTGGACTTAGTTTGCAAACTAAATTTCAAGGAACCTGGGATTGGTAACCCTAGGTCTCCTGGGGGCAACCAGACGTGGTCTCCCTCTCACTGTGCTTAGACAGGCATCAGCTTCACCTCACTGATGATCCCCAACAAGGGTGAAACACGTGTATGGGGTTGCTGGTGGTACTCTCGTTCAGGTTGGAATTGCCATTGCATTTCGGTGCTGGACTGCCCCTGGGCAGGACAAAGACTGATATGCAAATGGATATTTCCCATCTGTGAAAGGCACAGTGAGTAAAAGCAGTGGCTGCGAACTCTCAAGTGGTTAATAACCACTGAACAGGTTATCAGGCCTTGTTCTGTCGAGAGAGGGGCGCCCGCTACCTTTGCAAACTAAATTTCAAGGAACCTGGGATTGGTAACCCTAGGTCTCCTGGGGGCAACCAGACGTGGTCTCCCTCTCACTGTGCTTAGAGAGGCATCAGCTTCACCTCACTGATGATCCCCAACAAGGGTGAAACACGTGTATGGGGTTGCTGGTGGTACTCTCGTTCAGGTTGGAATTGCCATTGCATTTCGGTGCTGGACTGCCCCTGGGCAGGACAAAGACTGATATGCAAATGGATATTTCCCATCTGTGAAAGGCACAGTGAGTAAAAGCAGTGGCTGCAAACTCTCAAGTGGTTAATAACCACTGAACAGGTTATCAGGCCTTGTTCTGTCGAGAGAGGGGCGCCCGCTACCTTTGCAAACTAAATTTCAAGGAACCTGGGATTGGTAACCCTAGGTCTCCTGGGGGCAACCAGACGTGGTCTCCCTCTCACTGTGCTTAGAGAGGCATCAGCTTCACCTCACTGATGATCCCCAACAAGGGTGAAACACGTGTATGGGGTTGCTGGTGGTACTCTCGTTCAGGTTGGAATTGCCATTGCATTTCGGTGCTGGACTGCCCCTGGGCAGGACAAAGACTGATATGCAAATGGATATTTCCCATCTGTGAAAGGCACAGTGAGTAAAATCAGTGGCTGCGAACTCTCAAGTGGTTAATAACCACTGAACAGGTTATCAGGCCTTGTTCTGTCGAGAGAGGGGCGCCCGCTACCTTTGCAAACTGAATTTTGGACTTAGTCTGTCTTCATGACTAGACTCTTCATTCAGTAAACCCATACAAATATATAAAAAGCAAAAACACAACATATGGCAATTAGTTCATTGTAAAAACCTTATAATCCCAAAACCTTTTAATGTAATAATTATCTGATACCTTTGTGTAACTCTTCCCATGAGTCATCTGTAGAGAAAAAATAATAAACAAAACCCCCAGGTTAACCACATGTAAATGATCTGAAAAATAAAATAAAAATAAACAAAAATCATTATCCTATATGTCACCTGTGCTTCACATACTCTTCTGGTCTGAAGCTAGTGTACAAGGAGTTGTCTTCCTACAAGACATAACATTAAAAACAAAACGATTTGCCATCTTATTTCCAAAGTCACTGGCAATCATACATAGTTCCCCTTACTCTAATTTCTATCTTACCTCTTTTGTTTGTTAAGCTCAACACAAGTGGGAGCTGGGAGCGGTGGAGGTGGTTATGCCTTCTACAATTTTTTTTTAACAAACTTGGATATCTAACCCAACTGTATAAGATGTATTTGGGCACTAGGCTTTGTAATCCACGTGTGCTACACTACAGTACTTTCTGGTGTGTTTATTTGAAAACATGAATTATATTGATTGGCTGCGAGATCATGGGTTGTGGAGGTGTTGCCCACGCCTCTGTTTTAGGATTAGTAATTGTTTGTTCCCAGATATCTCACATATAAAACAAATAGGAAAGTGTATTTCTTGCATCCTTGTTTGTAATTCATTGTGTTCTTTATTTGTAGGGTCGTCAAAAGTGGTCAGCCGACGTGTGTTTCGATCCCTCAGGGTTGCAACAAACACCACCAGAGTTATCCAGAGGTATAATTAATGCAGTAATTTGTTGGAATAAAGACATTAACCTTGTATATCAGATAATCTTTGACTACTGCACCGACGATGGTGAAGTGGATCCCCCTCATGGCTATTACAGAGTTCAAAACTCCTTCTCGAAGGAATGCAGCTACACTTCACTTTCCATTTAGTGTGTTGTGACTGGCCTGTGATTAGACACTAGCATTTAAGATACATATCCTGAATCTCCTAATAAGCTCTTTTGATTCTAACTTGCTATCTCATGTGTCATTTGATTGGATTACTCCTTGTGTATGTTTTCCTTGTCTGCTAACATTAACTTTCACCACTTTCTGCTGCATTTTGAATAGCCTCAGTGTCCATTAACCTTTTTAAAGGTTTCGGACTTGCCTTGGTGACTTTGACTGCTCTCGTGGATCTGTGATGCTTTGTTGCCATTATCCCTGATCTATTTTAGTGATTTTCTATTCTCTTCCAGGATTTCTTCTTTGGATTCTTAATTCTGTAAACTTCTGATTTGCTTTATTCAGACATGATCATTGCACAACCTTCCGAGTCATTTATACATATTTATTATATGTACTCTGTGTTTCTAGTAATGTTCTCCCTTCCTTTTGATGCGGTTGTGAAAGGCTGTTTTAAGAATACATAGTGGTTGGAGTTTGGTTCCATATCAATGAATACTGCACTCAACACTAATTCCTTTGAAAGTTTCCTCCCACCTCTTCACAACCAAATGTTGTATTCCACCATGCTGTACCCACCATGCAGTTATTGAAACTCCAGTGGCTAAATCAGCACTGAAACGGACAATAGTTTAATAGCGATTAGGTTGCTTCCTCGTCTCCCAAAATAACATGGCACGGTTTCAAAAAATGTCAGGAAATTGGCACCTTTCTAATTTACCCACTAGCTAGAGGATGATCCGTTTTAGGGCACTTGACTCTGAACTGTAAAATAATGTGGGATGACAGGGTGCTCTGATGTTAAATTCCCACACAATTGAACACCATGAAAAATGTGAATTATTCTACAAAGACTATTTTGAGTAGAAATGGCAAGGAGTAGAGGAGGTAGAGTGTAATGGTTTATTGAGAGACCATCTTCAAAACATGGAGTTCCTTACCTCACGCAACAAACTGCTTAACAGATTCTTTTATTTGGCCCTATATCCAATTCATCTAATACCCCTTGGATTCCTCCCCTGAGCCACCAATGAGCCAAGCACCAGGCCGGTGTACAGGAAATATGTTTAGGTTTATTTGGATTAAATGTTACAAAACTTGCACTGAAATGTCAAACACCACTTTATCTATGGCACAACACAATAAACTTATCTTAAAATCAGAAACGTGAGTTGAAAATAACAGAAATCACAATACTTTACTTTCTGCAAATTAAACTTCAAGAAATAAGTAGCGCTGGTCATTGAACACATTGATAGATGTAATGTTGTCCAATTTCGATTTTCCTGCGTGCTTAAAAGGCTAGCAGTTTATTTTTACAAATGTGTGCAAATGCATATGGCAATTATTATTTCACCCACACTTCCACTTTAAAATAAACGCATGGTGATTGATTTTTTTTCAGACACCCCCCACTCCCGTACTATGTTCTGGTTTGGGAAAGTCTGACAGATAAATTGGAATGATGTGGGAGTTTGGGATTTCGACCCCCCGCCACTGAAGGGCCTGTGTTGGGGAAGTTGGACAAAAAGATTGGTCTGATTTAAGAACAAAGAAACCCCTCTTCCTTAAAGAAGTCGGGGTCAAAAGGACA
Source organism: Ambystoma mexicanum (assembly GCF_040938575.1). Lineage (NCBI taxonomy): Eukaryota > Metazoa > Chordata > Amphibia > Caudata > Ambystomatidae > Ambystoma > Ambystoma mexicanum. The sequence continues at coordinate 851,458,185 of NC_090931.1, read as the reverse complement.
AAAATGATTATCCAATTAAATTATAGACTATAGTTTTTAAGCGCACACTGGAAAGTGAGCTTTGCTCATTTGGAAATTTAACAGAAATCATCCCGTAATGTGGCACCAAATAGGGAATTAATTACATTTATCTTTTTAATTAATTAGGCTAAGGATCTGCACCGTTTTGTCCCCCCACCACTATAAAGGGAACAGATTTAAGGCAAGCAGATTCCCCCACCTTTTGGTTTCACAGGGCTCAGTTCTACTTACATAGGAAGCCTCTGTTTAAAGTTCAGGAAACTCTAGAAAGATAGGGCAGGGGTCTGGTCACTCCACTCTCAAGGATGGCCTCCCGCTCTCCACCATAGGACTCAGTCAACTTTTAGGCCTTCCTAGAAAAAAGAAAGCTGCTCCAAGATACACTCTCAGCAATCTCCTCTGGTGTTTCCTTGCAGCTGTCAGATGGTAGGTTTCAGCAGCCCTTCTGATGGTAAATGTCCACAGCTTTGTCTCTTCCCCTTAGTTCAGTCCCCTTACATAGCAGCAGTGACATCATCAAGTTTATAATCTTGCGGAAGAACCCTGCAAGAGTGCTTGCAACTAGGATGGATTGGACAGTTATCCTTCTCTCTACTCCCAAATCTAGCCCCCCTTTGAATTGGTTTAGGGGTCTGGAGCAACATATGGCAATTCTCATTTGCAATCCCCATTGGTTCTTATGTCAAATGTTGGCAGAAATCTAGTCATGTCGCAAAACCTCATAATTCTACTTGCAACTGCCATAATATATATATAGATATATATTATGGTTCAGCTAAACATGGGGAATTAAATAAGATGACAGCCATGTCTGCACCATTTAGCACAGCCATGTGGCACTTGTCTGCCTGTCTCACCAAACGCATAATTGCTAGAAAGATGCAATTGATTCCCCATATTCCTAATTTTACCCTCCATCCATTCACAACTCCCAAATTTGGAAATGTTCAGATCAGCCAGAAACCCGTTTTAGACAGCCATTACAGTTCCCTGCATCGCAGTTGGTGGAATTTTATAACCCCAAAATCCCCTGGGAATTACCCAAAAAATGCCAAATAAATAAAGATAATCTGATTTATGGTTGCTAGGAAAAAGACCTTAATGATAATAGTCATTTTAAATTAATAGTAAAACTTCATGTGGGACAAATGGCAATTCTCCAGCCTCCAGCCAATTTGTTCTCACTGGGCCCGCATGTAACCAGAGAATTTTTTTAATCAGTCTCTTTGTGTTGCATGCTTGCTCTTTGAAGTTGGAGATTCAGCCTCTCTTAATTGTAGCCCCCCCCCCCCATCACACCTTCTGTCTACATTCTGGTCATGTTTCAGCCAAGGCCAGTTGTGTCTGCACAGAGCCCAGCTTTCAGGGAAAACATCTTTCAGGAAGGCCACATTTTATGGCAGTTGTAAACACTAGGATGCCAGCCTTCCCACAGCTAGCAAAAAGGGTTTGCCTCTGGCCTATATAAACATTTCCAAGGAAACACAGTGGACTTTTATTTTCAAATGTCTGCTGATATGTTGCATGCAAAACATAATATACATTACTTTTTGTCAACACACACCATGTCTGTTCCCTTGACATTTTTCTGTTAGCAGTGGTGAATTTTTCACATTGAAACTGCAAACACACATGCAAATCTGTTTGTGTGTCAGTGTTTAAAAATCCTGTCTTTCATGTGAAAGGGACCTTTGATTTTCTTCTTGCTTTGTGACTTAAAATGCTGCTTTTCCTTTATTAATGACCGATAGGTCTTTTCCACATGGTCCTTCAGTTTTAACTTGAAAAATACACATGCAAAGCCATTTTTGGGTCAGTATTTAAAAGTTCTGCTTTTCATGGGAAAGTGACCTTCAGTTTGGGGCCTTTTTATGCACCCCACATGCCCCCCCTGATCTTCCATGACTCTTTGGTGGGGAAGCGCAGGGTAAAGTGGGGTTTCATTAGGCATCCTCTTTTTCTATTTTTCTCTTTCTGTTAGAGCCTGACCGGACTCAATTTCCTTCATTAGGGAGAGGGTAATTCTGTCTCCCCTTCGGTCTCTGGGTTGAGGGGTGTAGCACGGCACCCCCTTTCCTTCCTTCTTTCCGGGGTCCCTGGTGTTCTCACCGGACTCCCCTTTCTTCTCCAAGCTGGAAATAAAGGAGGTTATTTTTCTAACAAATAGAAAAAGGAGAGGTTCTATACTTTTTACACACATATTTCCCCAGAAGATTTACATAGAATTGATAACATCAACGACAGCGTACAAGTATAAAAAGACATTTTCACCATTTCACAAAACATTTTTTTTATTTATGTTCTTCCTTTTTACAAAGAGCACAAAGTAAACTACTCCCTGTTATATTTATGTTTGTCTTGGTTTCTATCCAATTTTTCACCCCTCGTTTCATTCTTCAGATGGTTCCTCTGCTCTCCTTTCATTTGGCTCCTCAATCAGTTGTAAAGCGTGTCTGGGATGGCAGCTTTTCAACTGATTGATGTGAACCCATTTTACTTCTGCTTGATCTCCTTTTGGGATGTGGATCTTGTAGGCAACAAGTGGTATTTCACCTACAATTTCAAAGGCACCATGAAATGATGGAAAGAATTTCTGCTCCTTGGCCCAATTCCTTTGAAGATTGTACAAGTAAACCTTGTCCCCTACTTCATACTCTTTCTTGGTGGTCGTAAGATCATAATGGGTCTTCATTCCTTCATCTGACCTTTCTAAATTGTGTTGATCATATGCAAAAGCATGCTGTGGGTGCTTGCTTAAATTTTCAATGTACTCATGAGTAGTGAATTTACTTATCAGTGTCTGTTTTTGAGTTCTATAAAGCAAATGCTGCAGTAACACAATTTTTTGTCCGGTCATGAGCTCAAATGGAGACATCTTTGTTGCAGAAGATTGTGTATACCTAATAGCCATCAGGGCAAGCGGTAATCGGATGTCTGAACTGGGTCCCCAGTCTGCCACAAACTTCTTTAAGAAACTCACAATGTTTTTTTTAATCTTTCTACCCCCCACTTGAGGCTAAGTGGTAGGCAATGTGGAGTTTTCTTTTTACCCCTATAATCTCCCACGCCTTTGCCACCACCTCACTGGTAAAATGGCTTCCTCGGTCCGACTCAGTCCTTTGCAGGAGGCCAAAACTAAAGAAGATGTGATTGATCATTAGTGCAGCAGCTGTATCATTTCGGGGCTGGAAGACATCCTACCCAATTTGTGAATAAACATATCACAGACAACATGTACTTGTTTCCTCTAGAGGAATAATCACTGGCCTGATAAAATTGACCTACAGATCTGACCAAAGCAGTGCCATTCCACTTTTTTTTAGGGGAGCTCTACATGTGAGTGAACAGGGTTGAAATTGAGCACACACAAGACACCCCTTTAGGTAAGTATTGAGGTGCTCACCCATGTGTGGCCAGTAGGCAACCTCGTGTAAGATTTCTGTTTTGTGAAACCCCCATTGACCGGCAGTGGCTGCATTATGGGTGTGGTTCAATATCAAGCTTCAGAATGAGGTAGATACCAGCCACTCATAGCAGCCAGACAGGGCTCTCCTTACCAACAAACCGTCCTGTATCTGGAACATCTTGGAAAACGTCATCAACACCCAGAGTTCCTCTTTACCGGTATAATCTGACTCTGTTAGAGGAAAGCTGAAGGGGTCTTCAATGTGTCGATAACATTTCCCAATGATCAGGGTTTGTTTCTGTGCAGTGATCAAATCTGCATCTGGGGTATCTTTACTCCACTGGACAGTACAGAGTTCTCTATTTGCATGAGTTTGTGACCTGGTGACAGCTACAATTTCGATTTCGCCCAGCAGGTATTCTGGTTCTATGACATCCCTTTGCAGAGCTCCAGTTTTAGACAGCTGGTCAGCCATGTAATTCCCAGTCTTATCTGCCCCCCCCTATTTTGGAATGATCCCCTTTTTTCTTCCAATAGATGGTAATCTCATTGGAGGTCACCAGATCATCAATTGAATGGATCAGTTTGGCATGCTTTAAGGTTTATTGTTGGCACAAAGCATGCCGCGATTTTTCCAGTTAATCAGGTGCTCCACGAACCCATTCCTGATGTAATCAGGGTCAGTGATTATGACCAGTTCATTGAATTGGTGGTGCACTGCAGTGAGGATGGGTTGATACACAGCCATCAAGTCTGCAACCTGACAACTGCAGGCTCCTATTTTATAACCAGCAGAGGGTTCCGGGCATAATTCACCCAGGCACTCCCAATGCCAGCCACCAGATTTTTTTCCCTGTTGTTATCAACATGGTGGGAGCACCCATCCACACAAACCATGGGTATCTTGTGACATGTGTCTTCGTCATAGACCTTGTGGAGAGAAGTTAAGTATGCCTCCAGGTTGTTGTTGGTCATTAGACATTTGTTTCTAGACACTTTTCTTTAGCACAATCCTGCAACTCCGCAAATCCTTGTGCTAGGCGTCTCTTCTTGTTTTGGCCATACCTGACCTCCACAGGAAAGCCTTGCATGGACAGAATCCAGGAAGTAATTCTGAAATGACTAGTGTCCTCCAAAATTCTGTCACTTTGTAGATTTTGCAAGGGTTGGTGAGGAGTCTCCACACTAATGTGCTCCCCCTGTATGAAGGGGTTGTATTTTTTCAACACCCACAACATTACCAGGAGTGCCTTCTCGCATTCATTGAATTTTTCCTCCACTGAGGACAAAGTGATGCTTGCATATGAGAAGACTTTGTTGACTGTGTCATGCTTTTGGTACAATACCACCATTAGGCAACTATCTGAGAACCATGTCTCCAAGAAGAACTCCCTGTTCTTTATGGGGTAAGCCAAACAAGGATGCTGGGAAAGGCGTCTTTTCAGTTGATTAACTGCCTCGGCTTTTTCTGGACACCACTCCCACTTGACTCCGACCTTTAATAAATGGGCCAATGGTCGAGTGACCTCTGGATAGTCTTCAATGACTTCTGAGTATAATTAGTGCGTCCAAAAAGGCTTCTTAGTTCTCACAGAGTAGTTGGGTCTTTTAATTTTAATAATGCTTCCACCTTCTTCGCCTGGGGATTAAGACCCTCAGGGGTGATCTCATGCCCTAAGAAGTACACTCGGGTCTTACACTATTGTGCCTTCTGAAAGGACAGTTTTGCTCCCACTTTCTGCAACTGGGTTAGAACATAGCATAGTTCTGCTAAATGCTCCTCCAAAGTCGAGCTCTTGATCAAAACATCATCCACAAAGGCCAGGTTTCCCTTTTCTCCCAAATTTGGCATGGCCATATGTCGGAACAAACATATTGAACCCAATGCCAGAGTTTATGTACCCAAAGGGATTTTGGGTCCACGTGTTCTGCTGCCGCCTGAATATAAAGGGAAGCTTGTACTGGTCTTCCCTACTAATGAGACTGGGCAGTAACTGTTGGTCAGGTCAATGGGGGTGTACAACCTTGATCCTTGGATCTGGGCCAGTCCCTGATCGATGTAGGGAAGGAGCCACCTTGACATTTGGACCCGTTTGTTCAACTCCTTCAGGTCTGCACATAGTATCCATTGGCCATTAGTTTTGAGTGTCCCCAGTACCCGGTTGTTGAAGGTACTGTGGGTCGGATGAATTATCCCACAGGATTCTAAATTCTTAATAATCTCTGTGAGAGACTCCATGGACACAAGAGGTAACTGGAATGTTTTGACATATACTGGAGCAATCTCGAGGTCCATGGGTACGATGGTTGAGTGAATGGATTTTCATCCACAGTCGTATGATTCCACTGAAAAGATATCTTGGAAATCCAGGAAGACCTGTTTTAGCTTTTGTCTTTGCTCCTCGATCCTTTCCTTGACCATCTGCTTGAAACCTGTAAAGACCTCATGCTTGGCAATTTCAGTGGTATCCTCCAGTTGGGTGGCGTGATCTCTTTTGATGGTGTTGACCTTGACAGGGGATTTGAGGTAGTGGTCCTTGACTCTGAACACTACCACCTCCCGCCTAATGTCACAGGCCACCTCTTCCACCCCGTCGGGCCAGGAAGAGTACACCAAGAAATTCCTGCCATGCCTAGTAAAGATCTTTTCTGGATCAATACCGTCGCTGATGTCGAAACAGTCATTTGGAATTGGTCCTATAATTTCATTACCTAAATCAATAGAATAATGTTGGGTATCAACTGCCATTCCAATAAAGGTACCTGTGCCCAAAGTGATACTTCGAGGGTTACTGTTATCCACAAATATTCTAATGGTGTTATGATCTAGTTCTAATAGAGGTGTCGGATTTAAATGCACACCTTGTTGTTGGAGATGGGAATTCAGATTTATATAGGTGTCCTGATGTTTGAGGTTCTGTTCTCACATAATTTTGAGAGGGAGAGTACATTTATCAACCCCTGCCCTGGGTTGATAACCTCTTCTCGCAATTGAACTTCAATGGCATAAGGCAGCAATTCAGCTGACTGAAAAGCTTTGTCAGTGTTGTCAAAGCCCATGGGGTTTCCCCCCAGTGGGGACCAGGCTTTATTATTAATTAGGTGCAAAGGGATTGCGAACCGATTGAGAATGTCACTGCCCAAATAAAAGCAGAAGGGACATCTCACACAAGTCAACAATTATGCTCTATGCTTTTGTCGCCAATGGAGATGCCAATGGACATTTTTAGCACCCACCTACTAGGCAGGAGATGTTTGGAATTTGTGGTTTCCAGACCTACTTCCCATTTGTCAATCAATTTAAATGGGGGAATGGTCTGATCTTTAAGGGGTTTCCTGAATAATTCTTCGCTGATGAAACTCTGTCCATTATAAAGGCATACTCTGGTGAGCACCAGCTCCTCCCCCTCATTTAACTGAATGGGGAAAAAGAATTGCCAGCACTTTTTCTGAATGTCAGTCAGACTTTGAGCGGATTCTTCCTTGTCTGGTTTCACAGTCTCAATGTTTCTTCTAACTTTGGACTGGTGTAAAATGTTAGGGTCTTTGCTTCCAGTGTGGATTGCCACTAAAAACAGGGAGGAAGGTTGATTTTCAAGCATGGAGAAGGGTTCCCATCATGAGTTTGTTTTCCTAAAGTGATGACAGTGATGTCTGGGACTTGGTTATTCTTGAAATGGAACTCTACTTTCTCAGAGTGTTGATCAATTACGTGACGGGTACCAATCAGGCTTACATAATTGGTACTTGTTTTTAATTTTATAGGGCGGTTTTTCTGAGTTCAGAGGACCTGATTTACACAACTGATCACAGGTGACAACCTCCTCAGTAGATCGTTCCCCAGAATACAAGGGGTGCCCTCTGGAGTCACAACTACCACAGGATGTTTCAACTGATACCGTCAAATTTGTATTTCCAGATCCGCAGTCCCTTTGCTGGAAATATCATTCCCGTCAACATTTTGGAGTTGTCTAGGAAGTGTGGTGAGGGAAATTTAGTTGGTCAAAGGCCTTTGTCGACAGTAGGGTGGCTTGGGATCCAGTATCCACCAGAGTTGATAATTCCAATGATCCTGCACCTTGACCGGTGCATAAAATCAGCCTTCTTTCTCCTCCAAGGTACAAAGAAAGTGTAAGTTATTTGAAAGCTCAGTGGTCATTTTCTTATATTGAACTCCGACACTGTGTGATTGTGGGCAATTTTTGTGTCAGAGTTCGGGAATCAGTAAAGAAAATGTTGCAACTCGCAATGGGAGCTGTTGGGGAATCTTCCTTTTCCCTGTCTCCCTGGCTGTCCACCTTTACCTGGCGAGAGTTCTCAGAACCTGTTTGGAGACAAGACACCCCCTCCATTTCAATTCTGTCTGGCTTGCCCTTTCGGGGTTGAAGCGTTTCTTGTTCTGGGTCGGTCTCCATGCTTACCCTGTCCCACTCAGGGTCTTCTGGGACCCATTTTCCTTTGTGAGGGATCCACTATTTTTGAAAGAGAAGGTCTGCTTTTCTGAACCCTACAGATATCCTCTTTTCGAAGGGAATGATTGGGAGTTCCTCCACAAAGTGGGTTCTTCTTTGGCCTCGCCTACTTACCCTTTGCTCTTTGGGTTCTAATATTTCGGTCGTAGAAGAGACACTTTCTGGCTGACGGGTTTTTAGGCATTCTGTTTGGGTGAGTAAGGAATCTCCCTCTAGGGCTTGGCATCTCCCCACCACTCGGGCCCCCTCCTCAGAAACCTGTGGTTTGTCAGAGGTTTCCTCTCATTATTTCTCCCTTGAGGCATCAGCCCTGGGTGTTGGAGAATTCTGGGAAGTAGGTTAGGTTGAGGGTTGGACTGAGCTCTCAGCTTGCACCCCAGATCATCAGTCATTTGCTGAACCTGTCGCTCAAGTTGTGGGACTGTGTCTGGGTGGTAGAGAGGTCTCAAGTCATCCCTCTGCTGCTCCCGAAAAAGGGTAACTGTCCCTTCTCCCATAGCAGCTCAGGTACTGGATACTTCCCCCATAATATTCCATCCTGCATCTCCCCTCTCCCAGGTTCAGGATCTATTGCACTAGAACCAGGGAGAGAGAAGAGGATTGTTTTGGAAGTTCTGGTTTGGGTGCTATCTGGGAAAAAGTTTAGATTATGAGGCAGAGTGATACTTCCCTCCTGAGGGAAGTTTCCTGGGGCAATACTTACCTGATTGGTTCCCCCCCTTGGACCGGGAAAGTGCATACAAACCCCAGGATTGGTTTTGGTACCCTTGTACCTAGAGCTTATACAGGTGGCAGGGTCAGAGGGATCATTGTTCCGGGCCCCTGCATGATTATAATTCGATTGGGCCAGGTTGGGGGGCTCTCTTCTGCCTTTCATTTTGCTTGTCAGCAGAAGGGTTACTTTTAGGCCCCCCTGTTTCCAGATGCAATGAAGGGGTCATTTTTACCTGTGCCACCTTCTCAGCAGAAGGCCTGTCAAATGGTTAGGGGGTTTTGGCAGTACATTTACTCTCAGCAGGCTTTTGGACCTCATAGATCCTGGTGGCCTGTTCAATCACCCAATGCGGAGTCCTATGCTTCTGAAAATCACACACAACTGAGTCATTATGTATTTTCACCCACTGGAAAGTCTGATCAAATGCCCACTTATCTCCTGCACAAATTCCCTAGGTGCCTGATCCTCCTCACATTGCAAATTATATGCAGCCTTACGGGCCTCTTGTGGGTTCTGGTGGGTGGAAGCATGTTTCAGTATGGCCGCCTTATAGGTGGACATTTTTTAATGTTCCTGGTCCTCCAGTCCTGCAAAGAAACTAGAGTACTCAGGTGAGAAATTCAATTTAGCAAATGCTATACAATCACATCATTCCTTATATGTAAGGATGCCATCATCTTCTCACAATGTTACAGGTGTTCCCATTCTGAATACTTGGTATTCTTATGGTATGGGGTCAGGAAGCTCTTTATGGCCTTGATTTGCCTTATTGGGTCTTTCACAAATCCCTGGCTCTATTTCCCTTTCTTTTTCTTCTTCTGCACCGGAGTCCATTCACCTTCTGACTCAGAACTACTGCTGGTATATCCTTCCCTGTCTTCTAGGCACTTCCTATCTCTATGTGACTAGGGATATCTCCCAGAACCACAAGATCTGAACTTCTCTCGCCTGAACCAAAGTGAACGCTCAGGGTTACTCTCCCTGGAGTTCCTTTTGGCTCAGGATAGAACCCAGTTTCTTCATCTCTTCACCAGGGAGTCTGGGGAATTCCCCCCTTCCCCCTGAATATACAGAGGTTTTTAGAATGCGATTCCTAGGCTGAGGGTCTGGCTTTTCTCCTTCAGCTACGCTGTCCAAGTGGTCTCATTGTAGTCGCATCTTCAGCCAATCTAACTCCCTGACTTTCTCATCATAAGAGTTTTCATGGTCGGAAGTGCTTAAAGTATTATTCTTTACTTCCCAGGACATCCTGGTCTGGCCGCTTTCCCTTCTGTGTGGTAGAGATGAATACTCATCAATATCAGACAGGGGCTGGCTTCTCTATCAGTTGGGCTAGGCTTGGGTAAGTCTACCTTCCTCATGGCACCCTGTACTTGATAGGTGGCATGCATGAGGTTGGTTCGCATTTGTGCATGAGAGGTTGTAAATGACTGGCATGAGGTCCCTGTTGGGAAGGGTGCCTTACCTTGATCAGTGGGCCTTGTCCCATAGCCTGTCGGGGTGACTCAGGGCCGTTTAATAGTTTTCAATTTCCTTGGTGATACTCCCACACCTGCTTCTCTATATCCTTATTTCATGTTGGTATTCAGAGAGCTGGCTTTTTAATTCTGACACTGAGGCCAGATTAATCTTGTGCACCCTTCTCTGAGCTACCAACCAATGTGTTATTTGCTGCACCTCATGCTGACGTGATTCATTCTCCCTCTGTGAGCCTTGTATGCTGTGTGCATATTGAAGGTGCTTTTCCATCAGAACAATAATCTCTTTCTCTTGCTCATCCCTAGAATTCGCTCCCTCTGATAGTTCAACTTCTATTTGTCTCACACACCTTTCTAGCTCATTCCTTTCTTCTCTAATTCTAGTCAGTTCCTGAGAAGCTTGCTGCTTCCTTTCTACCTCCATTTCCAAATGATACATCCTCTGTAATAGGACGCTGTTATCCTGATTCAAGAGAAATTTTTCCTGAATCAGCTGCGTCCTCTGTTGTTTCAGAGTACGTATACATTGGTGCATTTCATCAAACTCCTTTTCTGAGTCAATTTCTTTAATGATAATCTGATTATTTTCCCTTTCCAAATCCCTAATTTGTTGTTTGAGGGCCACAATATCATCTAATAACCCTCTATTATAAATATTCTGATCATTTACCTTATGCTGCAGTGTGCTCTAATTTTCCACACACTCTTTATTTGCATTTTGCAGTGCAGAAACCTGTGTTTCACACTCTGCACGCTCTTGCTTTTGGATCTTGAACTCATTTGCGAGTTGTTCAATGAGATCCTGTGCCTGTGACAGGTCTCCAGCATGATTCATCCTACTAGCCTCAACATTTACTACTACCACTCATAAATGTATCAACCTCAGAGCACCCTCATACCTATCTGACACAATATACAGATCTCAATCCACCAGACCGACCAGACAACAATACACTAATCAACTCACCATACCTCGCATTAATAGGACAAAGGCAGGAGGCATAGGCTTCCCCTTCCTCGCACCTAAGCTGTGGAATTCCTTCCCCACTGACCTCAGAGCGGAAACATCTCTCCATTCCTTCCGCAAAAAACTTAAAACTGCCCTCTTCAACTAACCATGCGCTCCCACCCACCTGCCACCCAATGTATGTATGCATGTAATAATATTTGCGTCCAATGTAACACCTACGGACCTGAATATTATGTAATTAAGTGTAAGCAACAATGTAACTAGCGCCACGATGCCTTCGGTCTTCTGTGCGCTTAAGAAATGCTAATAAATAATAATAATAATTTTGCCAATGCTCTTCCACTAATAGCAAAAGGAATTATTTCTGAGCAGTTAGCTGGCCCATCTGTATCTGTTCATCATGAGCAGTTGTGATCATATAAAATGCCTCAAGCGCCTGGTATAACATTCCACCTTCAAGTCAAATATCATTGCTTACTAAGGTAACCTCCCGCACAATTATGGTTTCCCAGTTTCCAGCATCACCCTCAACCCATTCTCCTTTAAGAAATAATTTAGCTAGGAGATGCTCACTGGCTTCACCAATTTATACAGTAGTCATTTTCACAAAGGCTTTTTACACCTTAGTAAAAGTGTCTTTATCTAGGGGCAAATATCACCCTGTTCCTGCTTGATTTCCTCACACAAATCAATTCTTACACAATCTTAATGTTTCACCTATACAACTCCCTGGAACTCAGGGGTCAAGTCTTTGCGGCACTTGAACAAAACAAAGATGACTTTCCCTCCACCTTAATGCAATTGCATCAAAATGAAGAGACTATCCCAATGTATTTTGTCAAGAGTTGGACATAGCCAGCTAAATCCCAGCCATGAGCTCCCAATCTGTAATGGTTTATTGAGAGGCCACCCACACATGGGGAGTTCCTTTCCTCCTCACTCAAGGTGTCACGCAACAAACTGTTTAACAGATTCTTTTATTCAGCCCTATCTCCAATTCATCTAATAACCCTGGAATTCCTCCACCTGATCTACCAATGCGCTAAGAACCAGGCCGGCATACAGGAAATATGTTAAGGTTTATTTGGATTGAATGTTTCAAAACTCACACTGAAATGTCAAACACCACTTTAAACGTGGCAAAACACAATAAACTTCCCTCAACATAAATAAATCACAACCCTGAGTTAAAAGTAACACAAATCAAAATTCTTTACTTTCTACAAATTACACTTCAAGAAATAATTAGCGCTGGTTAGCAAGCACAATCATAGATGTAATGCTGTGCAATTTTGATTTTCCTGCATGCTTAAACAGCCAGCCGTTTATTTTTACATATTTGTGCAAATGCATATGGCAATTATTATATCATCCACACTTCCGCTTTAAAATAAACACACAGTGATTTAGCATCATGTGTTTTTCAGACCCCTCCCCCTAATACGCTCTGGGATGTTGAAGTCAGCCTTACACATTTTAATGATCTGGGCATTTGGGATTTTCCGACCACCATCCACTGAAAGGTCGGTGTTGGGGAAGCTGGATGGTAAAATAGGGATGATTTGAGAAGAGGATTTTCAGACCCCCCACACTTAAAGGCCAGTGTTAGGGTAAAGTTGGACAGAATGATTGGACTGATTTAAGAACAAAGACACCCCTCTTCCTTAAAGAAGTCGGGGTCAACAGGACAAAAAGGAATACCCAATTAAATTATAGGCTAAAGTTTTCAGCGCACACTGCGACGTAAGCTTTGTTAATTTCGAATTTTAACAAAAATTACCCTGTAGTGTTACACCAAAAGGGGAATTAATTATATTAATCTTTTTAGTTAAGTAGGGTAAGGATCTGCACAGTTTTTTCCCCCGCCCCCACTATAAAGTTTACAGATTTAAGGCAAGCAGATTCCCCCATCTTTTGGTTTCACAGGGCTCAGCTCTGCTTCTATAGAAAGCCTCTGTTTATAGTTCAGGAAAGCCTGCTGCATTTCAGGACACTCTGGAAAGATATGGCAGGGGTATGGTCACTTCACTCTCAATGATGGCCTCCTGCTCTCCACCATAGGACCCAGTCATCTTGTTGACCTTCCTAGAAATAGACAGCTCCACCCAGATGCACTGTCAGCAATCGCCTCTGGTTTTTCCTTGCCGCTGTCAGGTGGTAAGTTTCAGCAGCCCTCCTGATGGTACATTTCCACAGCTCTGTCTCTTCCTCCTAGTGCAGTCCCCCTTATATAGCAGTGATGACATCACCAAGTTTATAATCTTGGGGAAGGTCCCTGCAAGAGTTCTCACAACTAGGATTGGACAGTTACCCGTTTCTCTATTCCTAAATCCAGCCTCCTTCTCAGGATTGGTTTATGGATCGGGAGCAACATATGGCAATTTCCATTTGCAATCCCCATTTCCTCCTATGTCAAATTGTGGACAAAATTGAGATATTTATTTATTTGTTTATTTATTAATTTATTTATTTGACATTTGTATAGTACCTATACACAAGTGTTTCCAGGTGCCACAAGGCAAGTAGGGGAGCAGGGGGACATGGTAAATCAAGGGAAAAACAACAAGAACAAAAGAAACAGTTATATTGGCCTTGTGGCAATCCTACCATGCACATGCATGAATAGGTGATAAATGTGAGGGGGTGGGGGTAAGAGGGAAAAGACCAATAGTGGGGCATCCCTACAGCTGAAGACTGGTAAGTGCTATTAAGGCCAGGCAGGCAAGTGCCCGAGGAAAGAGGGGGAAGGGGAGGAAAAGTGCAGTGGACAGGAGGACTGGATTGGGATAGTCTGGAAAATGGCACCTGTGGGCATGTGCTGGCAAAGGAAATAAGCAGGGACTGGCAGGAGTGGTCTGGACCCTGTATGACCCTGAAGGGACCGACCAGGCCCCAGTTGCTCTGGCAGGAGGAGAGTTTAGCATGGTAAGGGACAGGGCAATATGAAGAAAAAAGGAAGATTTTGAGAAGTTTCCAGAACTTAAGACTATCCGGGTCAAGTAGGGGTGGGGGAGGCTGTTCCAGAGGGAGGTGCCAGATGAAGAGAGGTATCTACCTCCCACTCTCTGCTTGGAGAAACGTTTGACCTGCAGAGAGTTGGAGCCAGTGGATTGCAGGATTCTGGCTGAGCGGTATTCCGGGATGGCAAGCTGGATGCAGAGAGGTCCCAGGCCCCTGACAGCCTTGTGGATGATTCAAAGATTATTGAATTTGATCCTTGCAGTCACCGGGAGCCAGTGGAGAGATGTTGGGACTGGAGAGATGTGGTTCCTGGGATTGAGGCTAAGGATAGGTCTCACTGTCCTATTCTGGATTATTTGGAGGGGGCAAAGGGAGGAAAGAGGAAGGTTTAGGAAGAGGTTGTTGCAGTAGTCAAGCCTAGAGAGAACCTTGGAGACATTGATTTTCTGGGGGAAGGTGAAAAAAGGTAGAATGCCCCTGAGTAGATGAAGTTGGAAGTTGGACTTCTTGGCAAGCTCCCTGGTGTGTGGAGAGAAGGAGATAGAGGAGTCAAAGATGATCCAGAGGTTTTTTGCCTCATATGTGGGTGAGGGGAGGGGACCCAATGAGTCTGCCCAAAGAAGCGGACCTCCCAATAAGAAGGATCTCTGTCTTTCTGATATTGAGGCAGTGATCATTGGCAGAGCGCCATAGCTGAATAGCAGTCATGCAGTCAGGTATAAGGTAGGAGGAGGAGGAGCGGAAGGTAGGGGAAGGCAGCCAAATGGAGAGTTGTGTGTCGTATGCATAACACTAAAAGTGAGAAGAGTAGGTGGAGATCAGCTGGGCCAAAGGGGCCAGATAGATGTTGAAAAACTATGGCGATAGGATAGAACCCTGAAGGATGCACAGGTAGAGAGATAGGTGGGGGAGAGAAAAGGACCCATTTGAACTTGGGAGGGTCTGTTAGGGAGGAAAGAGCTAAGCAAGCCCAGTGCCCTGTCTGTGATGCCTAGGGTATCTTGAAGATGGTTTATGAGGATGGAGTGGTTGACTGTGTCAGAAAAAGAGGAGAGATCAAGGAGGATGACAACAGAGGGAGAGTTAGAGTCCAGATTACAGAGTAGGTCTTCTCAGGTGTTCAGGAGAGCAGTTTCAGTGCCCTGAAACTGGACTGGTGATCAGCCATCCATTTTGGTGTGAACGGTCAGTTGGGGGTTGACTAGCTTCTCCATGAGTTTGCCCAAGTAAGGGGTGATAGAGATGTGTCGATCGTTTGCCAGGCACGAGGGGTCAGCAGACAGCTTTTTTAGGAGGTGGTGTACAAGGGAGCACTTGAGGGATTGAAGAAAAGAGCATGTGACAAAAGAGTGGATGCAGAGGTCAGCAAGGCAGAGGCAAGAATGTTGATGTTGTCCTTGATGGTTCTGGAGGAGCAGGATAGCACCTGTATAACGGAGACTTTCATAGAGCGGAAAACTCCAGAGATCTCACCTGGTGCAACGGGAGAGAGGGGAGGCAAGAATGGGGCAGAGGTATGGGGGTCAGAAGAGATGAAAGAAGGGGGGAGGTAGGGTAGAGAGCAGATGACAAAAAGGACAGGATGTCAAGAGTTTCCTGAGGAAAAGTGGGAGGCCAGTGAGGAGCATAAGGCCTGGGAGGGAGGGGGAGAAGAGGAGATTTTGGTAGGAGTGGCAAGTTCCTTGCAAATTTTAAAGAGTTCAGCCATGTTGTTAGTGGCTCTAGAGATGCATGCTTGGGCATGAGTCTTTTCTTGGAGCAGATGGAGAGTCAGTATTGCCTTTGGAGAAGGCAGCAGACCAGTTTGTCAGGAGTTGAGCTAGATTACTGCCACTTCCGTTCTGCCGCTTTCCACTTTTGTTTCAAAGCGGCTAAATCAGAGTCGTGCCAAGAGTTGCATTTAGGGGCAGCCTTTAATGCGGATCCTCATGACAGCGGCAAGGATATCCAGAGTGATAGTGATAGAGAGATGGATGTTAAATAGGACAGAGTCAGGGGAAGAGTCCTGAGCAGGGGATTTCATGTGAAAGGGACCTTTGATTTTCTTCTTGCTTTTTTACTTAAAATGCTGCTTTTCCTTTGGTAATGGCTGGTAGGCTTTCCACGTGGCCCTTCAGTTTTAACTTGAAAAATACACCTTCAAAACAGTTCTTTGGACAGTGTTTAAAAATCTTGCTTTTCATGTGAAAGGGACCTTCAGTTTGGGGCCTTTGAATGCACCCCACAAGAGTCTACTGTATCATAAAAAGGATGGGCAGTGGTTGCAACACTATGGTTATGGTTACATTACACTTTAGATAGGAACATTTAAAATTGTTTTCCACCTTTACGTTTGTTCTTGTGCTTGAAATGTCTCCAAACTAAGCATACAACCGAGCTGGCTACATTCGATCCAAACACTTTTGCCAAGTTTCGTCAATGATTTCATGCCCAAAAGCATTGCAGACAAAACACGTTTTTTTGCATGTAATTAACACTTGGCTAAAAACAATCAATCATGTTGTCGGGCCACATCCCATGAAACGGTCTGTTTTGATTCTCATGAGGTTTGGGACATGTGCAGCCCTTATCCTAAAGTTGCACAAATAAAATAACATACAAAATGAGATCATCCAATCTTGAGAATCACTTTATAAGAAAAAGATATCTACATAGCCACACATGCACAGTAGGGTAGGAGGGACACAAGGGAATGAAGTCTATAGTGCAAAATGCACACAAATCTGTGCAGCCATTTTAGGCGTGTGCTGCAGGGTTTAAGCAACAACCTACATGGAAAATATTCTGTTAGATGAGTATACAGTGAAATTCACAAGATGATCTGCCACACCTAACACACAGTAGGACCACTGTATGTGCGCAATGAGCTAGGAGGGACAAAACTAAATTAAAAATATATTGTGAAATGGGAAGTATTCCAGCAGTATGCTACAAAACACACACAATGATCCGCCAAACCCAATTCACAGTAGGGCCTTCATGCATACACAGTCCGGTCAGAGGGACACCTTGCAAAACAATAATGGGCATCACGGTGCACAAAACATATGCAGCACCCAGTAGAGGCGTGTGTGTGCGTACACACACACACACACACACACACGCACACACAACCACACACACACACACACACACACACACACACACACACACACACACATACACACACACACACACACACACACACACACACACACACACACACACACACACACACACTCTCTCTCTCTCTCTCTCTCTCTCTCTCTCTCTCTCTCTCTCTCTCTCTCTCTCTCTCTCTATTTGTTCTTGTGGAGTAGGACCAGAGGAACAAAACCAAACAAAGAATGTGCCATACAATGCACAAAAACGCCTGCAGCACCCAACACACCACACATCAAACTGTGGCTCACTTGCTAAATATTCATATTAATACATTATCGGATCGGAAAAAATGCACAAAGTTATAACCTTGGAGGCCAAACAAAGCTGCCAACATAACTTGAATTCAAATCATACAATATTCCTTTACAGAAAAAAGGAAATCAGATGGGTTTTTAAAAATATATGTTTTTTTTAATTGAAAGATAATACCTATAGAACGCTAGCGTATACATATGTTGTGAATGTCAATGTTATGTAAGAGCAGGGGAGGGGGCATAATAGATTTGGGCTCATGTATTAAATCTGTAGCAAACCTTCTCTTTCGCCCTAATGCCTGTGGGCTCCGGCACATTATAAGAAGATAAATAAATAAATAAAGCTTATTAGTTGCATTATTTTATTGTATGTAGTTTGGCTCATTTATATGCCATGCCTTAAAGTTGTGTAAACAATATTCCCAAAGCACTTACCGAAAAGTACACCGTTTTTAGAAGCAAAGAAATGGCTTAATGAAATGCATTTTATGAAAAACAATGCAATTCAGATGCAGACACAAAGCATAACCAAAATACAATTTATCTAGGGGTACGCTTTTATTATCTGCAGTTTGGTAACTGTAAATCAGTGTAGAGTAATAGAATGACAGCAATTTTAAAGTGACATGCAAATGATTGAGGTAAAGAGAATTTCAAATAACAAAAATGCACGCAGGCAGCTATTATCTTAAAATTGAAGTGAGAACAAATGTCTAGGTTTGCCTTTATAATTTAAAGTTTTGTTGCAAGCAGATTTAACAAGAGAAAAACCCATTCCTACTTTCAGTTTTAAAGGTTATGTTTGGGCCAGAGGCGTAGGAGACACTGCAATCCTGGGCGGAACAAGGCACATCCCGGGTTGGGGAATTGCACAGTGATTGTATTGACAAAAAGAAACGACTTCATTGTTAACTGACGAAACCCGATTGTATTGAGAAGGCAATCTTTAGACGGGGGCCATGTGACTTGGTATTCTAGTCCAAAACACTCTATTTTTAATCATAGGCTAAAGTGGTTTCTCACTCGTTAAGGCTCTTTAAACATGTCTGGGACCACTAAGGGGACCACTGTCAGAGGAGCGTCTGTCCTTGTGTACTTTTCCATAACATGTTGCCACAAACCACCGCTATAATTGGCACTGCATGGGCCCCTGTTGCAAGTCTCGGCAAAAATCAGGCCAGGGTTCATAAGACATGGTGTCTGAACTCCCTTCCAGCTCACTGCGCAGGGTTGAGGTGCTCACATTGCCTGCCTGTAAGGGTGGTTGTTTCCTCTATTAGTAACCGGCGAGAGTCAAGCAGAATGCAACACGCATTTCGATTGGCTCTCGCCGGGTCCTTACCCAGCCGATAATCCTTCGTTTCTCAGCCGGGATTCCATCCGCCTTGTCCTAAGTGGAGGGGGGAATGGCAGCCTCTCAGACAATGAGGAGGCTGGAAGCGGGGCTATCCCCGCTCCAAGCCTCCCCCTGGCTGAGAGGCTGCCTTCGCCCCCCACCGGGGGTTTGGGTAAGGATTTATTTTATTATTCCCTTTCCTCCCTCCGCCCCCCTCCACCCCCACTTACCTTCTTCTTCCTGTGTCCCCGGCGGGTGACGAGGGAAGCCTCCAGCCGTGTGAAGACTCGGAGCGGGACCATCCCCGCTCTGCGCCTACACATGACTGGAGGCTTCCCTCGTCCCTCGCCGGGGACGCAGGTAGGTTTTTTTTTAAAACTTTTTTTTTATTCCCGTCCCACTCCCGCCCTCCCAACCCCACATACCTTCTTTTTGACCCTTTTTGGGGAGCTCCCGATGGCCGCCATGAAAAGAGAAAACGGATATTGGGGGCCGGGGTACTAATAGCAATATGACCCTCGCAGTGGGGGCATTACCGACTCAGGTAATGCACCCGCCGCTCGGGTCATATTACTCAATTATCTATCCCTAGTTTCTGCCCACTTTCTTGGATACAAAAACCCTCTTTTATATGCAAGCCCTCATGTGCTGCTTTGTATTCTATGGATAGTATTCGTCATCTAAATGCATTTCGTACCAAAGATATATGCCCAAAAAATCATAGTAACTGGTGGAAACTCACACTTGTGTCCACGGTCCACTCCTCTACCATCCGGGGCCTTCATGACACCACATCCTGGCGTACTTCCCAATTTCACACAGTGGGCCTCATTACGACCCTGGCGGAAATCGAAAAACGATGGCGGAAATGCAATACCGCCATCGAATAGCGCTCGGTGCGATCATGACCCGTCACCGCAAAGTACGATGCCATTAGCGACACCGTAGTGAACGCCAACGCTAACTGCACCAAGTACGCGCGCGCGCGCCATGCCAAACCGTAATTACCACCATGGCGCAACGGTACGCGAATTCTGACCCTAGCGGACATGCACCTAACGCCATCAAGCACGGCGGAAAGTACCATTCCGCCATGGTGAGAAGTACGGCATCGCGAACCAACCGTAAACGGCCCTACTGAGTGCCTGTACACCGCTCCCTGGCCACATTGTACAACTCCCCGTAGGTGCAATGAAGTCACACAATGCAACCAGTGAAATGTACTAGTCATCCATGCCTGCCAACGAACAAATGAATCTCAAGAGGGGCCAATGGGAGCTGCAGGGCCCATATGGCCTTCTTGTTCGCAAGTGCCGTCCTGGTCATTTGCGTGGAGAAGACGGCGGCAGCATTCTCCTGGAGGGTCTCTGTGAGCACGGTGAGTTCCTCACGGGAGAAGTGGACCTGCCGCTTGCGGTCGCACGCTTTCTTCGCTACTTTTCCCATTTTTCTTGGTTTCACTAGGGTGGATGACGGGTTGGGATGTGTCTCAGGGTAGTATTTTTAATGGTTGTGTGGAATTTGTGGTTTTATAGGTGTACGGCGTGATGTTTCCCGTTCCGGGACCATGCTTTTACTTCCGTTTCCGTATATTTACGGTCACCGTACTTTCCGGTTGGCGCTCACTGCGGTGTCCGCTAAGATGGGTGGCGGTATTGCACCTAGGGCGCCGTACGGTGGCGGTGTGGGCTGTTTTGGGGTCATTTCCGCCATCGCGGACTTTGCACTTCCGCCATGGCGTGGTGCTCGTGCCCGATGGGTCGGAATGAGCCGCACTTTGCTCCATCGTGCAATGGCGGAAACGCTATTTACGCTATGGCGGTCCGGTCGGTTGATTTCCGCCAGGGTCGTAATGAGGGCCAGTGTGTTCTTGCCCACATTTCCAGTCACCTGATTGGCTGAGTGCCCTTCCTCCATACATGTAAGAAAGTGTTATGTGATGCACTGGGGTCTGCACTTACAGCATCGTATATATCCCCATGCCCTCCTTCTCGGAGGTGAGGTTGGATGGTGTAGCAGAGGGAGAAGTGGTTTCACTATTTGCATGCTTTTGCCAACATTCTGGCATTGTACATGCGTGCATGGGATACTTGCTTCCCCAGAGCGTGAGTGCATCTGAATAGTCTAGTTGCACACGAGGGGAGATTGGCTTTTTAGACAGGAGCTGGGCTTTGGCGGAAGAGCACTCCTGAGCTTGGGGCGAGTGTTGCATGACGGGGAAGCATACTATCCCGGAGCAGGTCCACCAGCAAAAAAACACAAGTCACACAAGCTGAGCAGAACGTATTTGCATTTATATGCACGTTTACTGAGGGAACACATTGTTTCCTCCAGAAACACTACAACAGTTGCAATGGTAAAACCAGTGTTCAGGGCAATCCCGGAACAGGTGCCTTGAAACAGACGGACAGGCAATGAGCAGCTGGCTGCTTGATGTTGGGTAACTCATGATGCAGAGACCGGCGGCTGTCCAACAAATACTATCCAACGTCCCCCGATTTGTGCAAGGTCACCAGAAGTCCCACTAGCATGCAGATTGTTTAAGCTGGTAGGTTAATGAGGCACCCGTAGGAAAAGTTGTGCCAGTTAGGTTTACACGTTTGCATAACAATTCCAGGTGACTCTGACATGCCACGTATGGGTAGTGACTATTCCTCCCTAAACTATATCCCATCCCTGCACCCGCTCTATATCCCCACTCTCCATGACCTCCTAAGTGCATCCTAAATAGCCTGTCCCTCATATGTCTGTTTCCATGATATTGAACCCCATTACTTTTGGCTCCCATTGTTGTGCATTGCATCGCATATAGGTTTACAGAGAACAGCAGCCGCATAGACACATGCCTTTCATGTCCGAGAAGAGTGTTCAGCATTCTGCAGGCTGGGGGCTGGCGCTAACTCCGGAACTGAGGAGGAGGGTGACTCTGCTCCTCGGCAGCTTATGTTGTTCCCTCTGTGTTTCTGAATAGATCATCATCTTCTCTTCAGGCGTGTAGATAAGTGCTTAGCATTCCCCACTGCAAGTTTGACAGTCATTGAAGACAAGAGTCATCAAGTTAATTTGTGCTGGATTTGAACCATCTGGTCTAGGAACATTTTTGTTTTGCTGAAAGGTGCCGATTATGCGGCAAAATATGGATCAAGGTGCAGGTGCGCATATTCTCAGCATGTCAGCAATGGAGAAAAGACAGAGTCAAAAGCTGGGGAACAAACATGCCAATATGTCAAGAACTCCAGATTAAAACATTTCAAGGTAAGAGGATTGGCAGAATTCGGGTTCAAAACGTCATTGGCCATGAGGATTTAAACACAGAGTGTCTGTGGATTTCCTGCTGCTGCGTGGTGAAATAACCATGTTCAGAAAACAGAAGAGTGACAGGTGGAGTGTACTAAATAAATCATGATCTTGGGCATTGCTCTCGGTAACCCCTCCAAACCATCATTATTTGGCTTGCTATGCCATTACCCAAGGGGTAAGACCATAAGCAAACCAGGCCTGATTCTACCCCAAAAGGGGCAGTCCAGCCCAAATTCTAAGTCACATTCCTTCTGCAAGTGGCCACAAGCATCCCCAGACATGTTTCGGCCTCATTGAGCATCATCAGTGTGGTGTAACCAGGCTCTCTAGGCACTGCGAGCTGCGGACCCACATCTGGGCATACCCGTCCCACTAAGAGTCACTTTCAGACAATAGAAGACAGATGTCCGGAAAGTATTGAATGAATCACACCCTCTTACATTGTTAACCTGCAATGCCATTGAAGAAGGGAAAATACCATGTACAAATCAAGGCTTGGTCCTTCCTCAAAAGGGGCAGTCCAGCCTGAACTGTTAGGTCACATCCCATCCACACAAGACCACAAGCAACCCCAAATATCTGCACAAGACCCCAAGCAACCCCAAATATCTTTCAGCCTCATTGGTCATTGTCAGTCATTTTTGCCAGTCCTCATCTCACCTTGCACCAGGTAATGGTGATATGATATGATAGATTATTTATAACGCGCTTAATACCCAGAGGTTTCTAAGCGCGGACCCGGGAATCGAACCTGTGTTGCTCCATGTCGTCTTGCTTCCATGCATCGTAAGGGACACAGAAGTAGAGCATCGTACAACAAGGGACACAGAAGTAGAGCACGATAGTATGGATTCATTTAGAAGGATTATTAGGGGAACACGTATACGTATACAGAGAAGGGTGGCACAAACGCTTTTTGGCAGGTCAGATAGCACAGTGAGTAGAGTGCTCACTTCGAATCTGGGCGGGGCCAAACTCAGCCTTTCATCCTTCTGAGGACGATAAATGAGCACCACACATGTGGGTAGTAAGCAGCACTCAGATACCTGAGGGTTTGTAGCACTATATAAATGCAAATTATTATTATTATTATATGTAGGTTAGGAAGATAATGATTCTGTTAATATCTTTGGTGCATTGCGGTCTCATGACACACTTCTACTCCAGCCCTTAGCACTATCGCCTATAGTAGCAAAATGTCAGGGATGCAACAATGTCAGAGCAGTCGCTTTCAGAACAAATCATAGTGTTCATCAAAGGCCCCAGGAAGTAAATCTGTAAAGGGCCACACCCCTTTCACTACGACAGCAGGAAAGTGTTCATGGTCTGAGTGCCAACACAGTACCAGGCACTTTCAGTGGGTTTCCACCCACTTTATTCTCGTACAATAGTGGACACTGTGACCAAGTATGCACTTTGCTGTCTGTGCTCATCAAAGTGCTCCTGTATAGTACCTGCATCATATTCTGTGGGGCTCCCTTTTGCGCTTCACAGTGCACATTGAGTAAGCACGGCCTGCCCTTTGCACATGGGAGGGAGTGGTTGTAGTGGAGTCCTATAGAATCTGTTTACTGATGTAAAAAGCAAGCAGATTCCTTTCTTACACCTTCTCCTAACCGCTTTGCTTGGGGGCAGGGCTTTACGTGAGCCGGCCTAGCCATGTTGGAGTCCCAGAGGTATACCAATATCTGCTAGTGAGCAGGGCTCTGCTGGACTCTCTTGGTCTCTCCACCGAAAATATTTTTTGTTGCCTTCAAGTGCCGGGATGTCATTTGGAGGTAGCCAGGGGTCGCAGCTGCGACCCCTGAGGTCTCCTTTGCTACCCCTGTGGTCTCCTTGTTACCTCTAAAAAAAGAAATATATATCAGTCTTTTTTTTTTAACAAATGGAAGCTCCTTGGCTGTGGCCAGCACCATGTGGCTCTTTGTTTCTGGAGTGGCTGGATTTCTTGTACAGGCCTCTTAAAAATACAAGGGGTTCCACAAGTGTAACACTTTGAGCAGTGATGCTAAATCAGAAACTATAGGAATAACACATAATTTGTCTTTCTGAAATTCTATACAATAATGGCTAGATTCATTAAAGGTTTATTTCAGGCACACTTGAGGGGGTGAGTCATTGATCTAGCCTGTTCATAAACACTTCAAATTCACAATGCAGACAAAACCTTCCAAAAAACATTTAGAGTAGAATAGGCAATCATTTTGGACTATGCATTTTGCTTTTCTGCCGTTGTCTCTGTTATGATGAAAACAAGACATTCCATCCGGGTGTCCTCGGTCACTTGACAAAATCCTTGTGCCTAAAACCTTGTATACAGTGTAGAAATGTTTGACTATAGCACACAAAGTGGCCCGTAATTTAATTGTGCCACTATTAATGCTTTTTTGTAATGTGTCTATCTTTCCTATCTCCCTGGCATACTGTTCAGGATGTGTGTTTGCATATATCAGGTAAAGAGTACCCAGAGTACGGAATTCAGTGTTATGAATCCTTCCAATAGTATGTATTTTGCCAACTGATGAAGCCTGGAAAATAGATCCACGCGGGCATCACATGTGGCCAACTTTTCACTAGACCTGCACTGTTAAATCTCAGTTACCAGTTTAATGGTATCCACCTTTGCTTTCTGACTTTGAGCACATTCAGACATGTAATTTCTAATTTTAGTATAGCCGGTAAAATAGCTCAGTGGGGTAAGTGCTTGCTGCTGTGATGTGTGTGAGATTTGCACGTTGCAAGTTTGAATCCCAGCAAAGTCAACTCAGCCTTTCATCCTACTGAGGTTGCCAAATGAGTACCAGCACAGGTTGGGTGATATTGTGTGCAAATTTGTTCTATGTAAAGCGCCTAGTGCTATATAGTAACAAGGAATTGTCATTTGTCCTTCAACGTCTGCTTGCATTCACATTAATTTGGTATTATGGGCCTCTAGACACTGATATTAAAGATACATATAGTGAGTCATTTGTGTATGAAATGTATAGATTATAGTGATATCATAACTATATTTTTCGTAGAGTACTTAGGAACAATGCTATGTGATGCCACTTCCTGTTTTGGGGTGAAATGTCGTGTTCTATCGCTTCTCGTGAAGACTCTACAGGGTGTGGTCAAATGACATCTGATGTCATCAGAGGTGAAGGGTCGTAGATGTCACTTCCGTTACCCCAGTCATTTTGGTGAAATGACGTCCCTGTTCAAGTGCCTGAAACGGGAAGTGTATTTCAGATTGGGTCCACTTCAAAAGTACTGGGAAAAATACACATTTGAGTTGAGTCTCAGCGGTGAGCAGAAAACAGCCATCAGCCCAACATGGTGAGGGACTGACGAGTGAGAGGAGGTGGAGTCACAGAACACGCAGCAGCCGAAATGGGAGGTGGGGAATTACTGATATGTTAATTAATTCCATGGGTTGAATACCTTTACTTTGTTTTCTTTAGCCACAGTTCACAGTGTTTAGTTGTGGCCTGCTGGACAAAGCAGGCTCCTCATTGTGATGGAGGTGTGGAGGGTGGGGGGGAGGCATTGACAAATTAGTGTGAAATCCCACCTGTTAGCTGAAGAAGACTCCGTATAAACATGAATGCAATCCTCTCAACCTAAACCCTGTGACAGCAGGTCGATATATCACTCTTGAGTGTTAATGGCCCCTCATCATACCGCAGATGATCCTGCTTTGTTTTTTACAGGCTTCAGAAAATGTGTTTTTCAGGTTAAGAACATATTTTAGTTTGTAACTTAATCAATATTATTTTTTTAGAGAAGTTGAACTATCGTATTGTAGGACAACAGCACACATTATTTTATTAAGCAAAAAGCAACATAGCATCTTTAGAATTTAGTTAAAATGATTTTGCAACATCCTGATTTCTGCATTGAAAATACATATTATCTGTACGCTTTGTCTTGATAACAAGGTATATCAACTTCCCTAAAAATATACAAAGTACAATAGACTGTTACGAAGTGCAACCCTTTTTCTAAACTGAAACCCGTCAATTGGTTTCTTTAAATTACTTAACTACATAATTATTATTGTGGGAATTACACTTAGATTTCCATGATACCCCACCATCCTGAGGTTATGTTTTGTGGAAGGCAGCTCGCAAATCAATACATTTATTGAAAATGAATGTATACTGTCAAGCAGACAATCCGGATTCCGGAAAAAACATTGTACTGAGACTGCACTCATAGACGTTAAATCTATACTTTCTGAGATTGTAGATAAAGGGAAAATGGCTATGTTGCTGCTATTGGACCTGTCCGCCGCCTTCGATCTTGTTGATCATGGGAGGTTGGCGGACAGGCTCGGGGAAGTGGACAGCTGCGATAAACCGGCCGTTGGTTGACTCGCTCTTCTTTGGGGTACCAGGAAAGCTAGGGTAACCTATGGAGACGTTAAGTCAGAGGTAGCCACCCTTGATTGTGGAGTGCCTCAAGGCTCTAGCGTGTCCCTTTTATTGTACAATATTTACTCCAAGCTATTTTATGATCTTTTGGATAGCATGGGAGTCAGCTATGCAAACTTTAGCGACGACACACAGCTGGTTCTGGAACTTACAGGCTCATATGAAGATGATGCAAATTTAGTCACTACAGTCTTTTTTGCTATGAAGGCCTGGATGTCTGATAACTTCCTAGCCCTAAACGACAGGAAGACAGAGATTTTGATAGTAGGAAGCCAGCCAAGATCAAGTCTCTTGACTCTCGATACAATGCTTTCAAGTTGGAGGGGTCTCTATCGAAGTCTCCAGCCAAGTCAAGACCTTGGGAGTAATATTTGATTGCAACTTGAATTTTGATAAACATGTTGCATATGTAAGTTCAGGCTGCAATTACACAATCCACCTGCTTTGGCAGATTACAACCTACTTTTCTGAAGAAAATTGTGCTTTAATAGCTACAGAAACTATAAACACGAGTCTGGACTATTGCAATGAATTATTGGCTGGTAACTCTTTCACCGACATCAAGAAACTACAAACTTTACAAAATTGAGCTCTCAGGGCAGTATGTGGGATAAGGCACAGAGATCATGTAACCAAAGCACAGAGGAAGATGCATTGGATCCCAGTGGCTCAAAGGATCTGCTTCAAGGCCTCCTGCCTTGTTTATAAATGCCTTGCCCACTCAGCTCCCCAGTATCTACAAGACCGCCTTAAGAAAACACCTTATAAATGTATTCTTTGGTCAAACGATAAAGATCTGTTACAACAACATCACTTCAGACTTAAATCGTATGGAGATTGCAGTTTCAATGCATGGGGGCTTAAGATTTGGTATGATCTTCAAAATGCTGTTAGAAAATTGACATCATATCTTCAATTTAGAAAGTCTATGAAAACGAGTCTATTTGACAGCGGTGGTACTTACATTTTTCCTGCGCCAACTGTCCTACTGGATATACAAATGTACTTGCATACTGATGCACTAACGGCACTATGATTCTGTCTTGTCTGTTCTATGTATTTGTGTCAGCACTTTCAGGCCTGTGGGCAATTTAGCACTCTATACAAATTAAATAGAATAGAATAGACTAAGCTGCATACCCTTACTATTGGCAATGCCCAGCACATAAGCCATGCCCCTGTGTTACAGCCCGCCTCGATTTCTCGCCCCATACCCCTGTGTTACAGCCCGCCTCTCGATTTCTCGCCCCATTTAAAACACTGCTTGAGGGATAAGCCATCCTCTCCAATTCACCCTCATATTCGGCATGATTAGTTTTCATATCTGTTCATTTGGCATTAGTTAGCTCTAATATGCACTCCTTCTTTGTTCCCCACATCGTTCATATAGGGATGAGCTCTCATGTTCTGATTATGCAATTCTTTGACATAACCCGCATACTACAGACTGGCTATTTTCCCTGAAACCCCACCTTGAATATCTTCCCCAAACTCATGTTGAGCAGCTTGCCTCACTTGTTTGCGCAATTTGGTCAAAGAACACGGAGGCCTCTAAGTATCTACATGTTAGGTCCCCTGAATGATCATGCAGTAGTTTGCTCTGCAACCGTGACAAAAGGTGTGTATGTTTAAAAGCAAGCAGTAAGTCTGAACCACTGAGAGGCAATGTTTTTGTTGCACAGGTAATGCATTTAAATTTCTCTTTCAGGGTGGAGATTGGGCTGTTTGGATCAGGCAGGTGAGTAACCAGGATGTGTGTGATACAGGGTTGAGTTGGCCCCCTCAGTAAACTGCAGCTTTGAATTGGGGTACAAATCATATGTGTGAGTGATGCCATTGCTTGAAGCAGTCTTGGCTGATGCTATGCATTGTTAGGGCCTTGGGATTTCGTCGAATTCTGTGACTTATAGGGCATCATGCATTTATAAAGCAAGACGCAGAACTACTGTCAATGGCATCTCCATTTCTCTGGGCAGTGGTGGGTGCAGGAACAATGGGCTGATAGGTTTCAGCTCAAGACTTCACACATGGCTGAAAGAAAACATGCCAGTTTATATTGGTGTCATGAAAGCCCAAACTGTCAAGCACAGGCTGATTTCCACTTGTAGTGCAGCTTTGAGCAGAAAAACCCCAAAAGGTTTACAGTGTTCCAAGAATGAGCAATGTGAACTCTTACTCCTAAGAGGCCTTCAAGACGAGGTAGTAATACTCAGAGGCGGATGGGGATGCAGAAGTTACTCAAACATCAATAATCAGGGCGACCCAGGAAGTTTGGCAAAGTACTTTCGGTTTTAATATCAATTGTCCAAAACAGGGAGTACAACAGGCATCATCCGACACCGCACAGCTCGTGGAAAGACTTACTTGAGTCACGGCACGAGCCCCCAACGTGTAACGGATTTTAAGACACGGCACACTCCAACCATAGACATCTTCCAGTGACACTGATGATGGCGCAATAAAACACGCCTTTTGCATTTTTATTATTTGAAACCTGGATTCTTTTTTGAAGAGGTACCCAACCCGTCTCACATCCACCTTAACAAACACCACGTGTAGCGATGGACTATGAACCAGACCGGTGTGTAACAAAGAAATATTTATTTATTTTTAGAATTCAAAGGAAAATCAGAGCAAAATGAAATTTTAGGGCAGCTGCCACCACGGCGTGGCAACACAAATGCAAAATCTTAGAATACAATGAATTCAACTTTCTGACATCATCTACATTAACCTTAAATACAAATGGACATAAAATCACTTTTCTGCATAATCATAGATGGCACACATGTTATGCACTCCCCCTGCAACACTCCCCCAAACACCTGCTAACTGAATTCAGTGTGGGTGGAAACCAGTGGCAAGGAGTCAGCATGAAGAGAATTATTATTTTTTGTATTCGACCTACCACCACAGAATGGGAGGCCAAAACGAAAAAAGGAAACCCCTCAAAATGAGCAACACGGCACCCTTGGATTTCACTGGTTACTTTGAGGTCAGTTTACATTTGCAGTTGGATAGATAGGACAGAAATTCATGTAGCTGCACTAAATAGACAAGGAAGCTTACAAGCTACTGAGCAGGGTACTAAAGCTACATGAACACAGGCGAGGAAATTGATTTTTGGAGGAAAACAATGCAACACAATTCACACACGGCAGAATTGCAATTTCTTATTTCACACTGGCTTTAAACTGACAAACAGCTAAGGAAATGGGCTTAGCAATCAAAATCAGAAATCGTTTTTTGGGATGGGAAACAAAGACACAGAATAGGTAAGAAACTAATGGGACGGGGTGACTCTTATGGGATGATGATATGGGTTTTTTTATGGGAAAAAACAAATCGTATTTTGAAAGGAAAAGCAACTAAACGGGCAAAATCGGTTTTGGTGTCAAAATGATAAGTTCTACTGAGACAATATTGTAAAGACTATAATTGTTAAAGAAAGGCACTTGTCATGAAGAGGTTGAATTCGAATTACAACCAAATCACTGCGAATCTATTTATAGGGGAATCAATTGAGTTATTCCAAATGTTACTAGGGATTTACACAGGTAACTGAAAGCAATAACGAACAAATATGCTAACAGATGTGGACATACACATATTCTTCTAGGGAAAAAAAGTGAACAGAGGATGCTGGCAACTTGGGAAATGACTAGAGTTTTTATGGGATTTGAATAGGGTTTGAATAGGGTGCAAGGTAAAATAGCGGAATTTGCAGTTTTTTGGTACTGTGTGATGGGATACTTGCAAGGCAAGCTTGGGTTTGGTAATTTGGACAGCCAGCAGGTTCTCTAGATGGCAGGCCACAGATCTGGTCACGGGCAGTGAGGCCAAGAGATCTGGTTACTAGGTCAGCTGGACTCTCCTGGTTGAAAACAGCTGGGCAAAGTCTGGTCACTTTGGACAGCGGGATGGGTCAGCTGGAAAACATTCTGGTCACTGGATTCACCTTAAATGGCCTTTCCTCCTTTCTCCCTGGATTATTGGGATTAATGTTGTTCTGGATAGGTGTTCTGGATAGTTGGTTCTGCCTGGATCTGGGTCAGCTACCTCTGGATCTGGTTCTGGAGTCTTGGAATCTTGCAGGGTGAATTTTGAATGATGAATATGTGTCTTCTTGTCTACCCTTTAAATAGCCAGAGTGACATCATAGAATTTTACCATATGGGTGGAAGCACCCACGAATTAGTCCTATCCTAGGATAGGCCAGCCTATCAGTCCCCCTGCCTCCCACCGAATGATTGGTTCAGGGGAAATACTTCAGTTTATGTGTATGTGTTTTTTTACTTGCTTTTTCTCACCACAGTTACTTTTTACCAAAATAAGTTATGGAATAAAAACCTCATATTTGCAATAGTCACCATCATAAAAATCAGATGGGCTCATCCCAATTTTCACAAGGAATATGCTGATTTGCACTTCAAATCTATGCGATGTTGCCTCATCCTTGGGCACAATTTCGCCATTTTCAGGAGAAAGATATTATCTACAATTCTACAAATGGCTACATTTAAGCATAATAGTATTTGGCATAGTTTCCCCAAGTTTAATATCTATCCCATTTATGCTTCCCCCAGAAATGCATTTTTCCTACCATTTCAGTTCACCATGTGCCATAGAGTTGCACATAGTGTTATTGCGCTTGTCTTAAAATGATATTAAAACTGTCATAATATCACATCGCTACTTATTCAAATTGCAAAGAAAAACATCTTAAAGTATAAATGTTCTGCAAGTAGATTTACCCATAAAGTGGGTGCACTGCCACCCCCACAATCCAAATTGTCTTCCCTAGGCCTGCTTGCACAAGGGTTTCCATGACTCCCTGTTTGAAGTCCTCCAGTGGATACTGGGGATGAATGGAGACAAAATCACACCTCTGAGGCAAAACACAGGGCTTCCCCCCGTCCTTTGTCCTTAGGAGCAGTCTGCCTGGCAGTCTAGGAGAAGCTGTAATTATTACACTGGCAGTTCCATGGGCACAGAACACGTGCCCTTGCAGCCTTAGTCACTGGTAGGTGCGAAATTAGCCTTTGGTTTGATAGAAATGCCTGGGCCTCAGCCAGGATGATTTATCTTTTGGGGGGAAAACAGAACACAATATATATATATCTTTGCAGCCCCACTTCCCACATGTATAATTGTGTTTCTCTGTGAGCTACAGTATTATTTTACATTTAGCTTTCCCAAGGTCATTTTCTGCTTGGCAACAACAGATTTACATGTGTTCATTTTTTTTCCTCATGTTGATTTCACCGGATGCAGTTTTTCTCCACACACAGTTTCCTTTGCATTTACTTTCTGAAAGGCTTTTTATAGATCTGGCCAGTTTCTGAACACAGAGATATGCTTGAAAATGGTTTCTTGGTAATTGACACAAAGCAAGAGAGAACATCTTTCCTTTGAAGTACTTTGTGTCTGTTGGTTTATTTCAAAAATGTAATCCATCTGAGCTGAGATCCACGCCTTCATGGGCTGGGACAACTAAGTAACACCTCTGCAACTGATATGGGAGAACAAGTATCTCCCAGAGATTGATACATTACCGCAATGGCCGAACTGGGTGGCCAGTGGCATAGGAAAGGTGGGAGATGTGGTTATAGGCGGCAACATAATTCCCTTTGAAGACCTCACATGGAATCCAACTTACCTATGTCTGAGAGGTATCACTACACACAGCTTAAACACGCATTGCAACGGCACCTATCAGCATTGTCCAACTTGCCAGACTCCACCCCTATAGAAAGGAACATTGTTACAAAGCACATTAAATCGAAGGTTACCACAGTGATGTATAGTGCTATCACCTCTTTTGCCACCACCAAACTAACAAATTTAAAAACCAAATTGGAAAATGAGGTGGGAAATATAATACCTGGAGATTGGGTAGTGGTCTTGATGTATCAACGCGAAACAGCCATTTCGGCAAGGCTGTTTCTGGTCCAATTAAAAATCCTGCACAGAATTTACTACCCAAGAGTTGCCATGTATCGCTGGGGCAAGATCACAGAACCCAATTGCCTGCGATGCAGCAGCGAGGAAGGAACCTTTTTTCACATACTGTGGAGCTGCCCACACTTACGACAATTCTGGCAACAGTGCTGCGATATTTATCGAAAGTCCTGAACCGATACATCCCCCGGGATCCCAAAGTATTATTATTAGGGGTGGAGGGTGATGTCGAATTGTCACGGTGTGAAAGGCTCTGTTATTCAACTGCCACCGCGATGATTAAATGGAATATTGCCAGGCTATGGGGCTCCCCAGTGCTGCCTGATGTTGAACAATGGAAAACGGACGTCCAGATATGTATAAGTATGGAATGGAGAATCTACAGGGCATGAGGATGCCCAGAGAAGGCCGATAAAATCTGGAAAGCATGGGAGGATGCTATGTGAACTTGAGATAAGTAAAAAGACAAACGGTTCATGTTGGTAAAGTCACTAGTGACACAGAGCTAGCTGAATCTCGTACGATGAGTGCAAACCCCCTGGAACCCAAGAACCCGAGGATGATATTACTAATGCTTTTTCTTTTATTTGTGTTTTAACTTGTGTTTGGGTATGTCTTTGTTTTGTTCTCAAAAATCAATAAAATGTGTTATAAAAAAAATGTAATCCAAGCCGTGAAGACTTGAAGCAGAATTCTTTTGCTTTTCATGACCTTTACTGATGAAACAATGCAGTTCTGGGAGGGATTGACCTTATTTGATGGTGTTCAAAATGAAATACACAGATAGGGCTGTGTTTTAACAGAAGAAATTGGGTGATGTTAAAAATGAAAGTAGCACCAGTGCAATGCCGTTTTAAATGTAGGTCATTTTCGGTGCATCCTTGAATGTTTAAATGGCAGAAGAGCCATATACAGCCATTCTGAATTTGATTTGTTTTCTCTAGATTCACGTCAATGAAAACAAAATGCAGCTATTCTTGGGATGGCTCTGTTCAACTCTCGCCCCATAGGTGCTCAGCAGACAAAAGCATAGCCATTTTTGGGTAACTGCTGAAATGCAGTTTTTGTTGTAGGGGGGTTCTGCCTTAGGCCTTAAATGTACCCCACAAAACATTTCATAAAAAACAGTTCTTTTATAACAAGAAATTGTCACTACTGACATCATACTATGAGACAAACTAAAAAATGTATGAGTATCTGTGGTTGGCTCTCAGTGAACATCTATGTATATATTCTATGTAGCCACTGGTTGTGATTGGGTACCTAAGTCGGGTGGGCATCAAAACCCCACCCCCAAAAAATGGTCATTTTCATCACTAAATACACAATGATTAATTGGTTCTTCAAAATATAGGGCTCTTAATTGCATGGCCCACTACGATTGGTTTGGCACCCTTTTACCCCTCTAGAATCTTCCACATTCTGGCAGCACACAGGCTACCATCCCAGGTGTATGGAAGCTCGCTGTGATCATGCCTCCCCTCCAATTAACCCACTATCCATCAACACTCCTTCAGTCTGTCAGACAATTAGGCTTTTGAGCTTGGCCTTGTAACTGTTGACTTGACTGAGTCTGGGAAATAAAAGGTGTATAGCTTCACTGTGTCTTCAAGTTTCGGCACAGCCTGAACCAAGCTATTTTCGGTCTCACCCATGTGTCTTGAAGACCCCTCTTTTCGAGTCTTTTGCAGCATTTAATCCCATTAAATGATGAACTGTAGAAACCTCTAGTGTTTGTTCATGCTGCTTCAAACAGAAGTATGTTCCTTTCTCACATTCGTTGCAGTCTTCTTGACAGGCATCAGTTTCAATGTGATCTTTTCCCTTGGTTCTGATGTGGGCCAGCCCCATGTTCTCTGAAACTTGCCATGCCATGAGCAATTTCCAACTCCACCACTCATTTGAAAGTCTTTTTCTTGTTCATTGGGTTTCAGGCCTGCTAAAGTGTGTTGTACAATGATCCAGGTAATATACATTCCTATGTATATACATTGCAGCATTGCCGTGATCTAATTCACTATGTAGCAAGCCTTATGAATACTTTTCCCTACTTGTGTTACTGCATCATCTGTACAAGTGTAAACTGATTTTCATATTCTTCAGCGTTTCTGTAGCATGAGCATCTTTTTTCTCGTGCCCAAAATTTTGCTAATCTATTCCATCTGTTCTTCAACTCTTTTAGAGAATACTGCTACTTTCCTTCTCTCGATCCAACCTCTAGATACGTCAACTCTTATTTCATATGACGTCATCAGGCTCCTTTTTTTGCTTAAATGCACATTTCTTCTGGTACTTCATTAAAATAATACTGTGTCTCCATGCATTTATGTAGGGTTTCCTTAATGGATATCTTATCTCAAAGGTTTTCTGCGGTATTGATACACTGACTGGAACTGGACATGTTGTCATTACAGGTTCCCAACATATAAAAAACATAAGGGCAGAACTTGGACTGATGATGTCTGATTGTACCTCTACACTTGCAACATGTGAAAGGCAGGCTGAGAAGTAAAGTAGTTATTTTGCAGCAAAAAGCACAAGCCCTTTAATTAAAAGTTATACTTTGATTTCTTAATGTGTCCTCCAGTGTAAATAGCATATGTAAAGATGATGTCAGTGAAGGAAAAGGTGTATTCCAGTCAACGTGAGAATATAAAATGTGTTCCTTCATTGTGCCATATTAGTAATTTACTCAGACTATATTGTTTGAATCTCAAGAGCTAGAAAGAATAGAACAGAATCAAACTCCAGTTTGAGCTCTGTTACCACTTGTAGACATACTAAAGATTTCATGAGCCCAGGCCAGTGGAAAACGGTCAGAAGATAATTACATGATATAAAAATGCCAAATACATTCAAAGGCAGGTTTTCAAAACATTGGAACATTATAAATTGTCTTCAGGTACACACTAATGGCATTAGGCTTTGTTTCAAAGAGATATCTCATTCTTTATTTTACATCAACCCATAAATCAAATCCATTAGCATACAAAGAGGTCAGCAGAAGGGGTAAGTGACATTATGTGCATTGCATCCACCAGTTGCCTTGGATTAGCTAAATTTAAAGGTCACTGAAGATATGCACAACCAGGACATTATAATGGAAATAGTGAGAAAAAGAAGAAATAATATTTAGATGATTGATCATTTCTGCTCTATTCAGGGAAAATATTGCAAGTGCACAGCAAAGAAACCAATGCATTTTACATAAAAATAACTCTCACTTACATATGTAAAAGCAAAAATGTGCAGTGTATACATACACAATATCAGATTGACCCCATATTTGGCACGTTTGTACATAACAGGATGCTCTGTTAGAATCTGAAGTCAGATTTATATTTTCTCAAGTTGAAAGTGGTTTAGAAATGGCAAATATTGTGTATACTTGTCAAAAATCATAATAATGATAAAATATATAGGTAG
The DNA here is from genome assembly GCF_040938575.1 of Ambystoma mexicanum. Taxonomy (NCBI): domain Eukaryota; kingdom Metazoa; phylum Chordata; class Amphibia; order Caudata; family Ambystomatidae; genus Ambystoma; species Ambystoma mexicanum. Next base: position 851,422,326 of record NC_090931.1, on the reverse strand, counting down.
TGGTTTGAATAAGTGCAGCACTGCATCAGGTCATAATTTAAATGCAATATACTATTGCCTGAAGTGACATCATGCTGTTAATGCCACAAAGGAGAGTCAAAGTGTAGACAGATGTGTGTGATGAAAGGTATACAGACATAATTATTTTTTATTTATTAAGAAGTGTGTGAAGTGGAAATCCTCTGCAGTCTTCTGTCTGTCAATCCTAGGCATAGCTAGCTGTAGTGTGGGAGGGAAGAGAATTACCAACTAAATATCTGTTACTGGAAAATAGTACATCATCAGCCCGAAATATAAAGAGACTGAAAGCCTTACATACAGGCCCTTTACAATTGTACATGTATATACATTCAGAAGATATATATAGGTTTATCAAAACACACGCAAACACACACACACACACACACACACACACACACACACACACAGGTGTATTAATATTGTGCTTGCCTATACACATTGAAAGATGCACACGCCAGCAGAGGGAGAACACACAGATGCATGTGACCTTCCATCCACAAATATGCTTAAATTATAAATCACACATTACCTGTGAAATCAAACTGACAAGAGCGAATGGAAACAAGTTGCCTTCTGCATGTAAATGAGTTAACACAAAGTTCTAAGTTAGCCGGTCATTGCTTGTTTCTCAAGTATCCACTACATATCTAATGTATTCACTACCTTCAATATGTACCGGGGAGTTGGTGCATATTTACATTTGTTTATTGATGTCATGGTTCTCCGGTGCCATACTTGTCTTGATTTTGGAGAAAATTAAATGTTTTAACCCTATTTATCTGATGTGAAGTGTTCCATTGAAAAAAATAGCTGTTCATAGCGAAACCCATGTTAAGTAGAATGTTAGTATGTTTAGCATTTATATGGAGATTGTTGTAATTGAATGTTGATGCCTGTGTGGATTTATAATAGTGAGATTTATATAGGTAGTTAACATTTCATTTTGATGTAGATAACGTTTGTAGATATATACCATATTGTGCTGGTCTCCAGTGTAAAGTTGGAGACTCAGTTGTCTAAAATTAATCTAATTATATTAAATACATTTAGATTTTTAAATACCTCACTGTCTGTTCTTAGCTTGGAATTGTGGGGTGGATTTGTATAAACGAGGAGGCATTACATTGGCAAGTCACATCTATATGAACCTGCCAAAAACTCAAACAAAATACACCTAAATTCCTAAATTCTGAAGTGCACTTTAGCGATAAGTACATCACTTCCAGGATGCAGAGTCTTGGCAAGATCTAACAAATATTACTTTTGTTTTGCTAGGAGACTACTCTTACAATATTTATGTGCATCAGAATCCTCATTGCTTTTTCGCCAGGACCACTCTCTTGCATACAAATCTGCCTCATCCAGATAAACCCTTGAGGAACTGGTAGAAGAAGCCCCAGAACACAAAATCTGCTGAAGGCATTTTAAGGCAGGCACTACAGGAGGAAACTCAAAAACTGATATACAAAATGATTATATTCTCTTTTCAGGTGTTAGGGCAACTGGAATTTCACATTCTTCAATGCTATTTTACAATCGCGTACCAAGATCTCTGTGTGCTTGCACGCCTAGCTTACTTGGCATATTTCCTCCCTGGGGGATGTTTTGCAAACGCACATGATTTACTACCTTCTTTAGATATGAGGCCATATTACAAAGGTTCTCTTCAGTTATTCTAATACATTCAAGTTCTGCATTGCCTTACAATGTACTATGGGCCAAAGTGACTGCATATACGTGCCATGAAACAGACTCATGCCAGTGGTCTGGGTGGACATTGCTTTCTTTTGATAAAGGGACATTTGTTTACTTTCCGCTTTGAAATTGGAGCAGAGTCAGTCTCCAGGATGGATACTCCTCAGTCACCTTCCTTAGGTTGTATTAAAGATGTTAAAGGATAGTCTGTGACGTTCTTGTTTGTAGTGTATAGGTATTTGTGATAGATATAGCTTGTAGGCAAATTAGTTAGCTTTATAGCTATATTTCTTTACATACTCTTCAGGTATGGTAACGTCTGTTCCCTCCTCTCAGACTATTAGGAACATTCTCTTCAGATGTGCATCCTTTCCTATCACAATGTACTAATATGGCGTTATGTAGCCGTTCCACGGAGAGTAATGGCCCGTCACCCGAGATAACAGTCCAAGTGAAGAAACATGGGACCATGGCCGTTACCCCCCGTTTTTGTCTGTGGAACTGGTACATAAGGCAATTAGCACCCGGGTTACCAAAGCGAAAATCCTTTACCAACATGGTGTCCATGGAAAGGGAAGGTGGGGCTCTGTTTGGAGCTCTTCTTCTCTTTCTATGGTGGCTGTGGGAAGTTGATAGAAAGGGGCGACTGCGGCGGCAGGGTGCGGGGGTTAATAGAGCAGAAAAACAGGGACAGAGGGCGGGAGAATATGGCGGCAGGGGGAGCAGGCCGTCAGGCAGCTTCGAACGCAGGCTTACACCAGCGGTTCAAGCCCAAGTTCCCAGTCACCTGATTGGCTGGCTCCCCCGCCAAGGGTGCTAATGACAGTCCGTGCATGGATGCGTTATTTTGGTCAAATGTGATTTCTTTCATTCTTGATTTTAATAGAAAATTGTGTGATGCTCTAGGTTTGAGTTGCTTTCTTTGCTGTATTACTCACAAATCAATGCAAAAGGATTTTTCAAAGGTGTCCAAGCTCCTCTGCCGAGGATGAACAAAGCCCAATAACCTGTTCTATAGACTGGGCCCACTCAGGATGGTTGGCAATCTCATTTTAGCTCTCTGCATCGTACTAAAGGAGAAATATCCATTAGCATCTCATACTGGCCTCACCCACATGGACAATCCAGCACTGAAATGCCATGAAATTCTCCTCTGATCATGCGTACAACTGGCATCCGCTGATGCATGGTTCTGGGAGTCATTAGTGTGATGAGACTGGGAAACAGCATTTGTTCTTTGCCTACATTCTTGTGAAGGTCCGGCCACACTGAGCATTGATCTGTTTTTTTTATGCCAGTCTGAATACCCATCCACCTTCCCCCACCTTAACATTATTTGCATTGCATTGGCTTCTTCGCTAATAAATTATTTCATGTCAATATCCCCCACATGTTATTTTAAGAAACGACATCCTCTTCAATGTACATAGTTTCTAGAGCCTCCTTGCTATAGTAGGAATGTTTGAACACTGTTTCAACAGACCCACTGCCATAAACCAGGGCATCTACTGGCCTGAAAGTTCTCATGCTTTCTTCAGTCTGATATCCATACACAGAGAGCGTGCACAATTCTTGACAGCCCATCACACGAAGCTCGGGTCCTAGAGATATGAAAGATTTGCTTGATTGCTGAGCATCCAGTCATGATACTGCTTACTTTCATTTAGGTTTTTCAGTGAACCATGAGCCTTCCGACCAACTTTCCTATCAAGTGCGCATAAGCACAAGGTGATTCTAGCTTCTGAACAAGGTAATATATGACAACTGTTCCATGATCAGGGAACAGAGAGTTTATTGGGATTACATCCTTGTGTTAGCCTGTCATGGATGCCACACTTCAAGTCTTTCACCTAGTACTTTTTTGCCCAAGCACAGAACTGTGGCAAGAGAATTTGACACAAGAATTGGAAGCTTGAGCACCTCTCGCAAGCCCATCCTATGCTACGGTGCACACCCCTTTACTTATGTTGCACTTTGAGATGTGTTACTAATGTTTACCTGATGACTTGATACATTCTCACAATCAATGCTTTGCTCTATCATCCTTACAGTGCTCCATTGCTCCAGAGCTAGGTTTGTGCTATAAATATATAATACAAATTATAATGATTTTTATTATTAATGATAATAATAATAATAATAATAATAATAATAATAATAATAATAATAATAACAATAACAATCATAATAATAAAAATATAAAGTCAATAAAGGAGGCACACATGGATCCCCCTTACCTACTTATGGCAAAACAACAAGTGCTTCAAAATTTGCCAAAAGTATGAGAGCCCCTCTGCTAAGAATGGATAAAGACAAATAATGTGTCCTATGGGATGCCTATAGGGGCACTCCTTCATTACAGAGTTATTAGTTAAAGTTGCCTTGCATGTTAATGTAAAACATGTGCAGAATGTCTATAAAATACACCCATCAAACCCCACCCTCAATGTGTCAGTATTTCCACAAGGAATAGCATGAGACAATGGGAATCATTACGACCTTGCCGGTCCGGAAATAAGGGTGCCGGTAAGCTTATCCGCATCGTTGTTTCCGGACCAGCAAATTACAAGTTTGCCTGCCAGGGCAGCTGCACCCGACAAGTCTGAGCCTGCTGGCTGCAGGAGCCATGGAGGCAGAGCCGTCACGGAAGCACTGTTAGTAATGGTGCTGGTGCTTCCGTGAACCCATTCCTGTGGAGTCCTATAGGATTCCACAGGAATGGGGAAGAATATGTTCCGGCACCTAGCTTGCCTGTCCGATGGGACTTCTAATGTCCCGGTGGCATCGGCAAGCTAGGTGCCGGTAAAATGTCATGTGTCCGGCGACCTCCCACCAGTAGCGCCGGCAGGGTTATGGCCGGACTCTTAATGAGGCTGAATGTCTACATCGAACATGTTTCTAAATGAATACGATTTAAATATATGAATATAATTGCTAAAAAAATCATGTCTGTTCCCTCCCAGCCCATGCCCTGGACGTTCATCAATAGTGACCTACTGATATTGAGTGAAACCGGGCTGAGTGAAACATCTGGCCCCGCCCTTGCCCTAGCCATCCCAGTAGGTTACCCCATCTTTAGGAAAGACTGTACCCTCCAGAAAGGAGGAGGGGTGGCTCTCATTGCTAAAGAGGCAATTTCTATCAGAAGGCTTGAAGGTGAATTGAATTGTAATTGTGACTACCTTCTTCTCAAAGTAAACCTGTCCCCTAACTGTACTGTCATACTCCATATAGTCTATCGTCCACCAGTGTCTGCCCTGGACTTCCAAGAAGCCTTGATCCATACTCTCTCAGATAACTTCAAACCAACATCCAGATCCATGATATTGGGTGATCTTAATTTAGGCCTTCATGACCACAAAGACTCCCAAGCAGCTGCCCTTAACAAAGCCATGTCAACCCCAGGGTTCACTCAGGCCATCTCTGAGCCAACCCATATTAAAGGACATACCCTTCATTGGGTGGCTCATCATAACTATTCTGTCCTGGTGACAGACATTTCTCCTATTCCATGGTCTGACCATCACTCCATTCAATTTGACCTGAACATCACGAACAGGCCGCCGAAGCAAGTGATTCGGTTCCCACCGGCACTCACCAGAAGTTCTCGTCAGCTCATGAAGGAGAAGCTCACTCCTTACCTCATGGTGCCTGCCCTTCAGCCCTCTTTCTCCAGGGACCCTGAAATTCTTGCTACTGCATTCAAATCTGTTATCACTCAAGCGGTTGATGCCATTGCTCCCCTCACGCTAAGAAAAGCTAAGCGATCCAAGCACTCTAATGCATGGTACTCCTAGGAGCTTCTGGAGTTGTGTGCCAAGAAGAGGACAGCGCTGTCCACCTGGAAATCTAAACCTAATGATGCCTCTAAGGTGGCTTTTAAAAATATCTCTAGGGAACCCAAGACGGCCATTATTGTAGCCAAAGCTGTCTCATATAATACAAGGATTGCAAATGCTAAATCAGAGACTAAAGAAATCTTTGCTATTTTAAGGGAGTTGGATACCCCCATCAGCCTCCCACAGACTCTCCTCAATGATTTAAAATGGTGTAATGACACCCAAGCTGCTTTGTTTGATAAACTTAACACCTTACAAAGTAAAATTATCAAACATCAAGAGGTGCTCAGCCACCAAATTGCTTACCTACATAGCAGCAAGTCTGTTGAACCTGGGTATGAAGAACCCCCGTCATTCGACTGTAAGGAAATGAGTGAACCTGAAGTCTTAGCCCTCCTCAAATCCATTAAACCTACCCACTGTAAAGGAGATGGCTGCACTGCACAGCTCATCAAAGATTGCGCCCCCACCTTGACCCCTTTCATCACAGCCTTAATTAATGCTTCCTTCCAGTCTGGCCATGTCCCAACTGGCTTTAAACAAGCCTAGGTACGCGCTCTCCTCACAATCTTTTTCTTGACCCTAAGGTCCCAGGCAACTATAGACCCATCACTACAGGTCAATTCCTATTACAAATCCTGGATAAAGCAGCCTATCTGCAGATCCAGAAATTCCTTGAAGCTAACCATCTTCTTGGCCTCTGGAAGTCCGGTTTCTGTCCAGGACACGGCACCGAAACGGCACTCTTAGACCTAACAAATCAAGTGGATGACTTCCGCGACACAGCCAAACCTGCAGTCCTGTTAATCCTCGATTTATCCGCAGAGTTTGACCTTACACACTCTGCCATCATCTCTCCTCTGCAGCAAACATCTCCACTAAGGCCTGTGCTTGGATCACCACATTTCTTCAGGAAAGGGTTCTGAAAGTCATCTGTGACTCAGCCTGTGCACATCCAAGCAACATAAAATGTGGTGTCCCACAATGATCCTGCATCTCGCCTACCCTATATGACCTATTCACAAGGCCACTGTTCATCATTCTGGACGCCCTGGGAATCTCATTCACTAATTATGCAGATGATACGCAGGTGCGTATCCCCCTTTCTGGCGATTACAAATCCGACATGAACACCCTCAATTCTATTTCTTCAACCATCCAATCCTGGATGGCAGACAACTGGCTCTGCCTCAATACTGACAAAACCAAACTTCTGCTTATTGGATCCCTTGCCACTATCGGAAGACTGGGCAAACAATATAGCTCCATAACACAATCAAGGTATCCCAGGCTGTCAAAACCTTGGGTGTATTTCTGGACTCCAACCTCACTATGGACAGACAGGTCAACACCATTGCTTGTACCTCAGCATACTATTCTAAATTACTTAATGTAGCAAGACCCTTCCTCTCAAAACAGAACGGTCTCACCATTGCAAGAGCAATAATAGGATCCCAACTGGACTACTGCAATGCCCTCTTTGTAGGGACCTCTTGAAAATTATCTCCAAGCTCCAAATAGTACAAACCAATTCCCTTAGGGCTTAAACAGGTATCTCCAAAAGGGAGCATATCTCTGAGACAAGGAAACAGGTCCATTGGCTTCCCATCAAAGAAGGGATCATCTTGAAAACCCTTGCCATCACTCATAAATGTTTCCATAATCAAGCTCCACTCTACCTCGCCCAAAGAATTGCTAAGCCACTCTCAGACAGACTCATCAGAGTGGCCTACACAAACAGAATTGCCATTCCGTAGACCCAGAGAATTCGAGCTGGAGGCACAAGTTTCCCTACCCTGGCCGCAACCCATTGGAACACCCTTCTACCTCACATTAGGAGGATTGACTCACACTCAGCCTTTCGCAAAGCGATTAAGACAATGTTATTTGTATAGCATGACAACTCTTCTCTGGCTTATATCAATGTTAATTTGAATTCTGTAATGTATTCTTTACTGGACTGTACCCCTCATCAGATGAAATATAATGACAACCAAGTTTATGCTCCATGTAACGCTTGAGCAACTACCATGAACCTAGTATTATTTTTTGTAATCAAGACACTATCATGCAACAGCGCCTTGATGCCTTTGGGCTGTAGCACGCTCTACAAATTCAAATAAATAAATAAAATGGGTTCTACTCAGACTTTCTCAGTCCAGTATCTCTTTTAGAAAACCTAAAATGGGCCGATGATGATCAGTAACTTATAAAAATGACTAATGATCCCTGCATCCTCTTTGAGCAGACCCAGGTCAAAATATAATATGGAGATCTCCCCCACTGTGATCATGGGATACTTGGTCATGGAGTAACACAAGAATGTGGAATGAAAGTGATCACAAAACGCAGTGCCGTGTTGGAAGGAGGGGACTATCTCCCTTTTCTTTCTTCCACTGCATCAATCTTTCTCATGGGGAAGCTTTCATCCTCCTTTGGCAAGCATAAACATCCTGCCCGGCACATCAGGGGACTCCATCTTTAGGATTGAAGAAGGCAGTTAAATATTTTCTTGAACAAATTCGAATGATTAATATATATCTTGCAGTGGAAAGAGAATGACCATTTAGAACTTTCTGCTTTGCGTATTCTTTAACCTAGGGATTACTCTCAAATTTGCAATTCCATACAAACATTGTTGATTTAGATTTAAAAATGTCTGCATGGCATCAGTTGCAACTTCACTTCAACTTTACTTTGAAGTCAACACTGCAGGGTGAGGGGGCTTCTCAGTTAGTCTGAAGGCAGACTGTTAAAAGTTATTCAGCTGTTTAATATGTACCAAGAGACCTATGGTCTGTTATCACTTCTGATACAATATTTTTAGGCTACTAGAGAAATGTTATTTATACCTAGCTAAGCCACTCTCCACTAGTGAAGAACATCTGCTCCCTGGCCTGATTCCTATGCAAATAGAAACAAACTAATTATATTGTCCTCCTTATTTCCCATCTGTGCAGTTATGGAATCATAACATGTTTTCATATTGATCACTCACTATTAAAGTTTCCTCTCAGTTGATATGTACCTATAGAAGAGGAGCCCTACCCCTAAGGGTAGTCCTACCCCTAAATTGCTGATTGGAGAAGGGGGCAATTCCGAAAGTCCAGAGCCGAAAGGCGATTAGTGAGTGGATTGCGGAAACTGGCAAATTGTGGGAGTGCGGTTGTGGTACCAAATAAATAAGTAATGGAGGGTTGGTGGATATAAGACGAGGAGCGTCTAAAGGTGTTTTGGATGAGGAGCATTCCATAAGAAAAGCCCAGAGTCCTAAGGAATTCGAAGGAGTTGTCTTAAAACCCAAGGGGGTAAATTGGCTGTGCACACATAGATCTGTGAGAGAAGATAATTCAAACTCCCAACCGGAGTATTTTAGGGGCTAAGAGAGAAAGGAGTATAGACCATGGTGTGCATGTAAAGCGTCGACTAGTTTGTTTGTTTGTTTTAATATTTCTTGTCTTTAAAAAGTATCAAAGATACCTAGGGATACATTTGGAGCGAGAACCTGGGAACCTGAATAGAACAGACATCCCACCGCTCTGGAAACAACTATCAGAGGACTTGCAAAGATGGGAAAACCAAGACTTGTCATGGTTCGCAAGGAACGGAGCAATAAAAATGACTCTCCTTCCGCGTCTGCTATATGGGGTGAGCTCAGTACCCACTGAGATCCCACTCCGTCTAATTAAGGAACTCCAAAATGCAATCTGCAAATTCATATTGGGAAAAAGAGACCCAGAATACATAGACACATCCTAACGCGTCCCCCGCTTCTGGTAGCCTTTGAGTCCCGGACATTGGGAGGTACATTGTGGCTGCACACTTGGCCCCAATACTCAACTGGGAAAAACAAGGGAATACAAAAGGCTGGTGTGGGGTCGCTCAAGCAGCGACTCAAATCCCATTTAAAGCACTCCAAGCACTAAACCCCAGAGCCCGAGAGTCGGGAGGGAAAGAAGATCAGACAGGGATTGGGTCAATTCTCCCCAGTAGCACACAATGTAGACTTCACCCTGTGCCTACTGCAGAAATTCTAGGAAGGATGGAATGATGCTGAAGTCCTGACCTTGACGGAAATGTTTCAGGATGGAGAACCGATTCTCTTCACTGAGTGTAAAAAGAAATTCAATATCCGTGAACAAGAAAGGTTCAGATACACACAAATAAAACATTGGATCTCCCATCCAGTGGTGAAAAAAGCAGCTACAAGGGCCCTAACAGGTCTCAAATTAACCATGCAGGAGTGGGGGACAGCGAGGGTGATATCGAGATTATACAGACTACTTGACGGAGCACAACCAGCAGACAACCTCCCATAAAAAGAGCCCTGGGAAAGAGACATTGGGGAATCAATTACAGAAGTGGAGTGGAGGCAGATATGGGTCAGAACCCACAAATCCTCTAAAAGCACAGCGATAAAAGAAGCAGTGTATATACTTTGCTGCAGGTGGTACATGCCCCCTTACCGACTACACAAAATTAACCCTTTATATTTCCCGGATTGCTGGAGATGAAGTGGAGAAAGGGGGGATATGTACCGCATTTGGTGGACATGTCCTAAAGCAATGACCTACTGGAAGAAAGTACTGGCGCATATCAAAAACATAACTGGTAGAGAATTACCTCTGTCGCCCAAAATAATCCTAATAGGGGCAGTTGCAGAGGGGTCTTTTGCAGCATCAGGTCACACCGCCTCCCTAATTACGCACCTACTATCAGCTGCAAGAATGTCACTGGCACAATGCTGGAAGACGAAAGAGGAGCCCACAAAGCCATAGCGGTGGGCCAAAGTTTAGGGAGTTATGGCATTGGAGAAACTAACCGCCGTAAAAGCAGGAAAATACCATAAATTCTTGTCCATTTGGTCCCCCTTCCAGGACTTTGTTGGGGAAAGAGAAGCCCATTTCTACAAACCACAGAACCTTAAGAACATTCATGTCTGTTGACAGCCAGGAACACAAAGGAAGCAAGACTCCCATATGGGGAAGGACTAGAGGAAGTGAGAAAAGACTCTGGGGCTTAAAGAAGGGCTTGGTGTGGGGGTTGAGGGTAAAAGACCTAGAATAAAAGGGTTAAAACTTGGGGGTTTCAGTTGTACAGCGATAGAGAAAAAAGTTATAATGTGAGTTCATATGAGTGATACTACTACGTACTTGTTGATTGTAAAATGTCTGCGACTCTGAATGAAAAATAAAACTGTTTAAAAAAAGTATCAAACAGTGACAAAGATAGGCTGTGTTACGTAAAGAAAAAAAGTCATTATTTGCTCTAGGTTATTGTAGGTACAGGCCATAGGGCAGATTGATATTATTGAGAAGTAGAGGTTTTGAGCGGCGACTGTTGGTTGGAGCGCACTCATATTTGTTATTTTCCTGAAACTTATTTTTGTGTTAAATCACTGATAAGTATATACCATCAATTCAGACTTGTCATAATGGGAGAGGTTACACCACTGATGTACATGTGCAAAACACTAATGAAGCATATGCCCAAGATCAAACAGTACAGTGCAGAATGGGTATAAGGCACAGCAGATAAATTGCTGATGCCATGGCCACAAGGGGGATCATTAGCAAAGGCAGTGTTACAACACATGACCACATTCTTGCAAGCAGCATACACGAGAAAGAAATTGGAGAAGTGGTTATCTATTTTAAAGATTTGAAAAATGTACCAGGAGGAACGGGAAGATCTGCCCTCTGAACAATGGTTGCTTAACCAGAGCAGCGAGGAAGGTGTTGATCCTTCTGCTCCAGTTACTCAGCTGGAAGTAAATGTCACTAGTACCGAAGACGCAGGACTGTATCCATTGAAGGAACTAAAAAGTGGCGACCGAGTATAGCAACCCGATATATGAACTGCCCACTCATGGTAGTGACAATAGTCAAGAAGAGACTAAAAGAAAGGAAGAGGTCTTTATGTTAAAAGATGGAAAGGAGAAAAAGACAAAGCTGATGAGATTATGCTCTTACAGAACGAATGGATGGGTGGACAGATATTATTAAATCTTGATGGGAAATGCCTTGAGGAGGTTACGGAAAGGGAAGACCAAGACGAGCAAGATAAAAAAGATAGAGAACAGGAAAGGAGAACGAAGATGAGAACAAGAGAAAGAATAGATAAAGATGAGAGCAGATGTATCAGGAGGAACAACAAAGAAATGAAGAAAGGGCAGAGGAGCAAAGAAATTATGACAGCAGGCAGAGAGCACTCAAAGAACAAGACAGGCTAGAAAAGAAGAGAGAAGAAGAAGAATCTCAGAAATTACGAGATAAAAGATTGCAAAGACGGAAAGAAGAGAAAGTGCATGGAGCATACCAATGAAGGGAAGAAAAACAACGGGTTAGAAAGGAACGAAGAAACAAAGTGAATTCGATGAAGAAATGGAGCAAAAAATGAGGCAGAGGGAATGCGATATTGAGCATATTTGAAAGGGGTTATTGGAACCATGTCCACCAATATCTTAGAGCCATATAATGAAGTGTATCCTTCCGACGGAAGCAACAGCAGAACCACTTGGGATAAACTTAGAAGAGTTTGCCCCATTAAAGGAGGCAACACCAGGACCATTTAGGGTAAACCTTGATGATCATTTTGACATAAGAATCATCGGAGATAGGATCGATGAAGTTTGTCAAGTAATGGCAACAGGAGAATCGGGAAGCAAAGGAAAAAATTATCGATTGTCTATTGACCGGTCACAGGGCAAAAAAGGAAGCCTCTTTAGTCTCGAGCATAGAGCCTTGTCTTTGGACAGGCTGACTTTAAACAGAGAGGAAAGAGATGACAGCCACACTAGTTGGGGACTAGATATGTCTGACAAAGAGATAGAAACCTTCCATGGGGAGGAGGGAGAAAGTGCATGTAGTCCTGAAGGATGCAGGTCATCAGATAAGGAAATAAGATGGTCTGATTTGCAACAGCTTACGTATAGGACGCCAGATCCCATGGCATTTCCTGAGCGCCCTAAAGGACGATCGCGTAGTGAGAAAGGAGAATCACCACCATATGTGGGCAAGTTAAGGTAATTGCCAGGTAGAAGGCAATGCAGAACTATTTTCGCCACTTTAAATAGGCAAACAATGGGAGCTGCTTGTTATTGGAGGAGCTATGCCACAGTATATTCCATGGCCACAAGGGATAATGATAATTTAAGAAGTAAACTCCCTAGTTTAACGGCAGGTGAAGGAAAATGGATTTATGAACTAGAAAAAATGACAGGAGGAAACACTCTAGCCATAGGTGACATCAAGGGTCTCTTAGCAGCCATACTTGGGGAGAGGGCTGATGACATTTGGGCATGAGCAGGCTACTTAAGTGTCACAGCACAGAATACAGCTCATGATGGAGCACTGTTCAATAACTGTACAGCAGACGTATGGAGAGCTCTTAGGGTACAATATTCTGACACATCAGAAATGGGTGCAATTATGGCACGTAAGATGCAAGAAGTTGAAGATACACTTGCTTACATTCAAAATATTCAAGAACAGTGGCCTTTGGAAACTCGCGACCTGTGGAGGAAATCAGTGCAGTATTTTACCATATTTTACGTCAGGGTCTACTGGAGGAAGTACAGAGACAGCTCAAGAAATTAGTCGGTATGGAAGCAAGGCCTTGGGCAAAGATACAGTTTACCATAGTACATCACTGTCAACTCCTGCAAGAGAAAAAACAAGAAGAAAGAAGAGGCTAGGAGGCTTGAGGAAGCCAAACTAGTTCAGAAGAAATTGTCAAAATATGCCAGAGAAGGTGTGGTATTAACAAGTGAAGAAGGGTTATGAATTCACCAACAAGCTATGGGTGCATCACAGGCAAAACATCAACACCAGATGGACCAAGGAGGTGATGGGTTTATGCCGAGAGGCAGAGGAATGGGCTACAGAGGGAGAGGTAATTTCCAGAATAATCAGAGTGGCTTTTGGAATATGCAGAATGATAACCAGAATATGCAAGGAGGGTTTAATCAAGGAGAGCAAGTTAGAAGAACACCTGCTATATGCTGGACGTGTGGCATGGCAGGGCACATTGTGCACATGTGTGGAAGTCAAGGGTTTGTACAGAATGCCCAATTTTAAAATGGGGGACAGCTTATCCACTTGCACATAGCCCACAAGTTAGGAATGGGTTTGCACAAGATCAGACAGTGTATTAAGCACAGGTGGCGCAAATGCAACAAGTACCACAAACACAGAAAGTACAATAGTCACTTCAAGCACTGTTGAATCAACTGCAAGGACAGTCACAGCATGCACCCATGCAGATACAGCAGAATACAAAAACTGGGCAGAAAATAGTCCTAGACTAGGGGGTGTTTCTGAAGTGGGAGGAAGTACTTTCACAGGTACAGAGATTAGCATATATCCACAATAGGACAGCTCAGTGGGTGACTTGATGTGTTCAGGACAATCAGTGACACCAGACCCCCTAGAGGAACCAAGGATTGATGTGTCGATAGGTGGCAAATCTTTTTCTTTTTTAGTAGACACTGGCGCAACTCGCTCATCTATACGAGAGGGAAAATTGCCAATATCGGGAAATTCCATGAATGCTCAAGGTTTCTCTGGAGCTACAAGTAGAGTTGCTTTTACTGATGAGTTGACAGTCTTTATAGGAGAATGTGACATGTCTGTTCCATTATGTATTCATGGCAGACACTGGTTAATATTCTGGGCCGAGATCTAATGACAAAGCTTAATATGACGATTTATTTTACTGATGGTGGAATAGTGCGTTCGACTCCAGGGATACACTATTTAAATGTGGGCAAATTTATTATGGCATTTACAGGGGATATGGCCCTCTGGGGAGCGCCAATGGAACCTGAAGTTTTCCATTGTGGGGTATGCATTTTGTTAACATGGCTACCTGGCTTAGTGGGAAAGACTATGAGGATATCTGATGAGTTTTTATTTAGACCACAGATATGAAGAGGGTGACAGACAGTTCCTCTAGAAGTAGTTGCAGCCATAGTACAAGGGGAAGTGGCCATGCTTGAAGGATTTTACAGGGGCAGGCCATGGACGACAGTCATTGCCATTGGGGACGGGTATAGACTGACTGACGTCACAGATGAGTATATGTTTAGAGATGATCCAGCAGATGATAAAGTGATATATGAAATTAATATTACCTATTGGATCAAAATAGAGAAAAGGGAGGTCCTACTGCAAATGATGATAGTGCGACAGTGTACAGTATTTTTTACTAATATTTAGAAAAAGTACGAGTCTCGTTATGGACTACAGGTCCCTATGACATAGGCCTATTGAACGGGGTGGGAGAAGTTAAGATTAAACTGAAGCCAGGAGCAATTTTACCTCGAGTAAGACAGTGGGCCTCATTACGACCCTGGCGGAAAGTGACTGACCGGACCGCAACAGCGTAAATAGCGTTTCCGCCATTGCACGAAGGAGCAAAGTGCGGCTAATTACGACCCATCGGGCACGAGCATTACGCCATGGCGGAATCCGAAAGGCTGCGATGGCGGAAATGACCCCAAAACGGCCCTTACCGCCGCCGTACGCTGCACCAGGTGCAATACCGCCACCCATCTTAGCGGTCACCGTAATGAGCGGTCACCGTAACGAGCGGGCACCGCAAATTACGGGCACCGTAAATATACGGAAACGGAAGTAAAAGCATGTGGCCGGAACGGGAAACAGCACGCCGCACAACTATAAAATCCGAATCCCAACACAACCATTAAAAATCCGACCCTGACACACATCCCAACCCGTTAGCAACCCCAGTTAAAAAAATAAATATGGGAAAGGTAGCCAAGAAAGCGTGTGATCGCAAGCGGCAGGTACACTTCTCCCGAGAGGAACTGACCGTGCTCACCGAGACCCTCCAGGAAAATGCCGCCGTCGTCTTCTCCAGTCAAATGACCAGGACGGCCCTTGCCAACAAGAAGGCCATATGGGCCCTGGTGGCACAGCGCGTAAGTGCGGTGGGGACAACACCCCGCACGCCACAGCAATGTCGCAAGCGGTGGGACGACCTGCGGATCCGCGTACGCAGCATACTTTCTGCGAACAGGAACATCGCCACAGCTACCGGGGGGGGTTCAGAGTCGCCCATCAAGTTGACCCCCTGGGAGGATATCTGCGCCTCCACCATAGGAATGGAGAGCATAGAGGGAGTCGGAGGGATGGAGAAAGGAGTGCCGACATCCGGAGAATCAGGTAGGTTGGCCAAGAGAAACAATGCGAAATCCACAAAACACGAACATGTGCAGTACCATGTGACCCCATAGTGCAATACATACTTTGCCCTGACAGCGCCCTCTAAAAGTCAGAATGAATAAACAAATCAATCAAGATGCCATAAACAACCCCTACATGTGCAGCATGCACCCCCTAACTGCAGGCAGCCAAATGAATGCATCCTCAATCCACACGAAAATGAGACCACCTCCAAGGCCCAGTCCCAAATCAGCCTCATGTACCACCCCAATGCATTTGATACGTTGCCATTCCAAATCCGACAGACCCATAACTAACGCTCGCCCCTCTTTACTCCACCACAGGGTCCGATACCAACGACGAGCTGCAGGACACCCCTACCAGCACGCCTGCAAAGAGGGCCAGGACCAACGTCCCAAGAGCCTCCACCTCAGGTGCAAGGATCAAGACACGGCAGCAGCAGGAATCAAGTGGCAGCACACTGGAGGGGACTGCAACAGGCACCCCAGCAGCCAGCAAGTCCACAACCCCAGCACCACAGGTCCCCCCAAAGAACGTATCTGATGGCACTGCCTCTGGTGGTAGCAGCACCATAGGTGACACAGCTGTCATGCCAGCATGCTCCGACACGGAAAACAGTGCTGGCGACGTAGGTACCATCCATGACCTTTCCCAATCCCCCTGCATGTTCCATCCCCTACACCATGACGAAACCACGCAGGGGCACCCTGAAGACGACGACTGGCCAACCCCCACAAGTCCTGTGCCAAGGCAACATGTGTTGAGCAGCCCCCCTGTCACACCACCGCAAATGTCCATGGCCCAGCAGAGGCAACAGTCCCTCGACCTGCTGATCGAGCAACAGCAGGAAGTGTCCACGCTACTCAAGGACCATGCAAATGAATGCGGGGGTTCCAGGGCAGCCATGGAAACATCCACCGAGACACTCAGGGCACAAATAGAGAAAAGTAGTGAGAGCCTCAGGGGAGAAATGGAGAGAAGCACCGAGAGCCTGAGAGCACAAATGGAGAAAAGCACCGAGAGCCTGAGAGCACAAATGGAGAAAAGCACCGAGAGCCTGAGGGGGGAACTGCATGCGACGTCCAAAGACGTTTGTGCTGAACTTGCTGCTGTGCGCCGTGTGCTCTCGGAGCTCTCACAAACCCTCAGAGACATGCATGGACGCGAGCAGGCAGAGACATCATCCGTGGCAAGTTCCGTCCAGGGCAGCCCCCAACGCAGATCTGGCAGGAACCTGCGCTCCACGGGCAGGGGTGCCCCTGATACCCGTAGAGGGGGCTTGCAATAGCGTCTACCCACGGACAGCATGCATATTTGGACACTGGTGTTGGGGGGGGAGGTAGTAGGGTGGAGGGGGTGTGTTGGGCTTCACTGGGTGGCGGGTCCATAGGGTGTATAAATCAAATCACATTAACAATACAGCACCTCATTATCATCCAATGACATGTGTGGACATTGATATTTGCGTACGAGGCCTTCATAGGCGTACAGTCCACAATGTGCCTGTACTACACACACACAGTGCCACAGGTCCCCTTTCCGTGTAATAGGCACCATGCGTGGTTGCTAGAAGCATGCATCTATGATGCTCTGTCGGATTGCACGTGCATCCTGTGCCTCATGGACTCCTTGAGGTGCCTCCACATCCCCACCCTCATCATCATCATCATCATCTTCAGGTGCATGCAGTACAGCGTCAGGGGGCATGGGCACATTCCTACGTATGCACATGTTGTGCAGCATGACACATGCCATGACCATCTTAGAAACCTTCTCATGGCTGTACATGAGTGCCCCGCCAGACCTGCTGAGGCTGCGGAAACGAGCCTTCAGTAGGCCGAATGCCTGTTCAATGACCACACGGGTACGTGAGTGGGCATGGTTGTAGTCCTCCTCATGCTCGTTCTGTGGGTTCCGGATTGGTGTAAGGAGCCATCTCTTCAGTGGATACCCGGCATCACCTGTATGAGACGAATAAAGGGTGTCAGTGGAATGATAGTGCTAAGTAGCCCCCCCCCCCTCCTGCAAGGTCATTGACGCATCAAATGGGCCACGATGTCATGCATGGAATGAGACTCACCGAGTAGCCAGGATCTGTGCCCTGCGTGTCGCTCCATGTAGCGTGGTATTCTTGTGTTCCTCAGGACCATAGAATCATGGGTAGATCCTGGAAATCTGGCACAACAATGCGTAAAGATCTTGTTGGAGTCACACACCATTTGCACATTGATTGAATGAAATTGTTTCCGGTTGCGGTACTGGACCTCCATGGCATGTGGGACAACCAATTCAACATGGGTGCAGTCGATGGCACCAATGCAACCCGGGATGCCGCCAAGTGCATGGAATCCCACTTTTGCGTTGGTAATCTCCTGGTACGTGCGTGGTAGTGTGATGTGGTCGTCGGCGTGCTTCAGGAGGGCATCGTGCACTTGGAAGAGTGTCCGTGAGAACAGTGGCTGTGAAATGCCATGCAACTGTCCCACTGTGTGCTGGTAGGTGCCTGTGGCCAGGAAGTGGAGTACAGACACCACCTTCAGTAGGGGTGGGATGGCGGTTGGGCTATCTATCATGCTCACGAGGTCAGCATGTGTCATGTCCACAATGGCGATTATGGTGTCCCGGTCCAAACGGTAGAGGGTGTGGATCTGCTCAGCAGTGAGGTTGAACGGATCAGCTCGGAGGCGTGGGATTGCGGGCCGCCTGCGTGGTGGTAGTGGCAGTGCTTGTGGGCCTTGCTGACCCTGCCTTGCCCTCCTCCTCCTCCTTCTCCTCCGTCTCCCCTGTGCGCCCGGTTGTTGTACCTGTTGTTGTTCGTCGTCTTCTTGTAGTTGTAGCACTTGCAGTGCTATCTGGTCCCCCAGGCCCAACATCGCTAGTCCTGCCGGTAGCATTTTGGAGTGGGAGTGGTTGTGGGAGGGGTTTGGGTCTGCTATATATGTGCTGTCGGCCTGTATGGCCTCCACCTGTGCTGATTGAATGAATCTGTGGCAGATGCAATCCCTTCTGGCCGAGCACGTCCCGCACGTAAGGCTGCATTTGGCCGCATGGCATCTTGGGATTGGAATCATGTATCAAATCCCGATGGCAGTGTGATGTACTTTGACTGATTTTCATGCTATGCTCCCATTGTTACACATGCTATGATTGCAGCCGCTTACATACCTGTGAAGAGTCAGTGGTATGTAGGGCTCGATCGATGGCCGACCCTCATGCAGCACAGTAACGTACTTCACCGACGGGCGTGGCGTCCCATTTGTGATTGCAGCCAGTTAGCATTATGACACACAGCCGCACTACATTGATGTAATTGTGAATGCAAGCGTTCACAGAAGCCTTTTCGACGTAATGTTGCAAGTGAGGAATTCGAAGGCCAGCATTTTTGGTTTTGAAGTAGCGGCGAGGATACGCCCACAGGTCTGGCTGGGAATGTAACGTTCTATTGTAGAATGTCTTTGGGACATGGCCCATAACGAGCAAGCAATGAATGATATGAATTGAATGGGATGCGCAATAGCGTAGTGGACGATAAGGCAGGACGTTCCCAAATCCATCTTGCTTCACAACACTACAGATCCGGCCAGGAGCACAGTGGTTTTTGCAGACTGCATTACGCACAGACGCGATGGAAGTTTCACATATTATGTGAGTGAATATTCATGCGTTTTCATTGCGGGATGAGGGAATGATGAATGGATGCATGGACAGATGATTCCGTTTAGGGTCTGCCATGTACATGGGTTTTTTGAATCACTCCCCTTCCCCTGCGCTATGTGATGCAAGGCTGCCATAGTGGGACTTACGTCTATCTGCCCTTGTCGGATCCTCCCTGTCTCGACGCGCCTTCATACACTTGTGTCTAGGCACGTTACTAATCCCATGTCATGGGTTCTATCTTGACGGACGCATGCACAGTAACCGACGTTGCCAATGGTGTATTTACCTCGATTGATTTCGTTATGAATCGATACTGATTTAGGGGTCTGTATATTCCTTTGGAGTGGGCTAGCATGCATATGGGTGTGGATTTGGTGTGTTGAATGAAGATTGTAATGCATCATGAGTCCCGTAATGCAATCGGTTAATTTGTGTTTCATTTGGGTGACAGGTATCTCCTGCCCTATTGCAGATGCCATCTCTACGCCACTCCTCCAGATGGGTTTTACTCTCGACACCTGCAGCTTCGGGTGAATCAGTGGAGCACCATTTCGATCTTATGGGACGATCGCCAATGGGCCACATGCCCTTACGCTGTACTGGTGGCTAGGTGCAACATTTCGGCCTTTCAGCTCGACTAGTGCCTGCCTCATGGGACGGACCTGCGGTTCTTGCCGCTTCCATGTTGCCTTTTGGAACGTTGATGTAGGCCCTGTGTGCCATGATGGTACAGGGCGTCACACAAGTGGAAGCTGGTCAATTATTGCAGATGCAGCCCTCGGTGATGATGGATGTTTTGGTGTTATTTTGCAAATTGCTGTGGGGCCTTTGTCATTTGGATGTGCATTTAAATTGTATTCCGATATTTGTCGTGTTGCGTTATTCTTTGCAGGTGATGTGGCGATTTTCGATTTGTGGCGGTATGTATTGCGAGATGATCTGCATTGTGTTCCGCCTTCTGAGTTGAGTTGTGTGGTACAGTACTGGCCGCGTTTGCCTACGTAGCACAGTATGGTCACGGATAGGGGCTGCCATTGTGACTGTTTACATGATGTGCTGTTCAGGGGCGGGGGATTGGCTTTTGGCCGACTGGTGCCTGTCAGCCAGGTCGATTGGTGGAATGATGGGATGTTCAGAATGTGGCTGGTCACAGGTGCCTGTGTTTGCGTGCGTTTGTTGGAGGGGGACTGGGGTCATGTCCATTGGAATAGCTTCTGTATTCATGCCATCTGTGCCCTGCAGCTCCCATCGGCCCCTCTTGGGATGAGCCTGGCTGCTCAGTCACTCTGCCAACTTGTGTGGTACATGCTTCTGCTGATGGTTGGTTTGTTTACTGGCAAGAGTACAGGGCTGGTGCAATCCCCCTCAGGATGCTGTTTTGGATGTTGCCTTGCGCTGGTGGCAAGCGATGGGGGACTACTGTTGTTTTGTGTCATGTGTTCTTGATTTTCATTTTGATGTATTGTACCTTCACATGCCTGTGCTGCATCAGTACGGCTATGGTGACATGCCGTACATGGATGCCCACTCACGGGGCGCTTTGAGCCCCTGCATGCATTTCTACGTTGGCATGCATGGGTGAATTGTAGATTTCACTGGTTGCATAGTGTGAGTACATTGCGCCTGCCAGGAGTTGTGCAATGTGGCCAGGGAGTGGAGTACAGGCACTCAGTGGGCCATTTACGGTTGGTTCACGATGCCGTATTTCTCGCCATGGCGGAATGGTACTTTACGACGTGCTTGATGGCGTTCAGTACATGTCCGCTAGGGTCAGAATTCGCGTACCGTTGCGCCATGGCGGTGATTCCGGTTTTGCAAGGCGCGCGTGCGCGTACTTGGTGCAGTTAGCGTTGCCGTTCACTGCGGTGTCGCTAATGGCATCGTACTTTACGGTGACGGGTCATAATCGCAACGAGCGGTGTTCGATGGCGGTATTGCATTTCCGCCATCATTTTTCCATTTCCGCAAGGGTCGTAATGAGGCCCAGTGTCCCATGTCTTGAGAGGCAGATGAGGGTATTTTAAAATCTATGTCCACACTGATGGGACAAGGTATCTTGGTGACTTCAGAGTCACCATGCAAAATCGCTGTGTATGCTGTGAAAATAATCGAAGGGGGGGGTCATGGCGTTTAATTTATGACATGAGGCCAATTAACCAAATTTTAGAGGAAGAGTTTCCTCTAGTTCCAAATGCTGCAATGATACTATGTAGCATCGCCATTGTGGCACGATATTTCACAGTGAGTGATTTGAAAATGTGTTTTTCTCAATCTCGCTGCATAAGCACTCCCAAGTTCTGACGTCATTTAATTTATGCCATAACAAACTGAAAAGCACTCACCTACCTCAAGTGTATTGTGAGTCTCCATCAATCTTTAATGGGTTCCTGCAGATGGACCTAGGCAATATTGATTTGAAGAGTGTTGTGCTGCAGTACGTAGATGACATTCTGGTATGTAGCACAACAGACGATGAGTGCAGGCAAGACCCAATTTAGTTAATGGTTATCCTGTCAGACACGGGATATAAAGTGGACAAGGAGAAGTTACATTAAGGCCAAGAAGAGGTGTTGTATATAGGCCAGTTGATTTCACATGAAGGCAAAAAGACCCACCTGGAAGGGTTGGGGCAATTTTGAAAACATCAAAACTGTACACAGTAAAACAAAAGCAGCGGTTTCTGGGACTATGCAACTTTGTTAGAACATGGGTATTTGATTATAGTTCATACACAAGACCACTTTTGCAAGCTCTATAATAGGCACAAGTGAATAATGAGAAAATAGAATGGACTGAGGAAATGGAGGAAGGGTTTGAAGAATTAAAGAAAGCAATTTGTACTGCTCCAGTTTTAGGAATTCCCAATTATTCTGGGGAGTTTTACCTGTTTTCACACACCAATGGGACAGTTATGACAGCCGTGCTTACACAAAGGACAACATTGGGGTATAAAACTCTGGCATATTACAGCTGGATTTTAGATCCAGTTATGGGAGGACACTTTCCTTGCAAACAATTGCTGGCAGCAGCCACGTTCGCTATTGAGAATTCTATAAGCATAGCAATGGGGTGTTCCATGACATTATTTGTTGAGCACGCTTTGTTTGCCATTTTGGAAAAATCCTAAGGGTACGTTGACATTCCAGAGAACGTCTGCATATGAAGTTGTTATATTGAATCCTGCGATCAAAATAAATAAATAATCAGGTGAAGAATAGTGAACCCTGCAACATTTCTAGCTGAACCAGTGGCAGAGGATGAGCATGACTGCACAAGATATGAAGAGTCATATAAAGACATACCGCTTGTAAAAGAAAACACGGTGTCCAGAGGAGAGATTCTCTTTATTGATAGGTCATCAAAAATTGGTCAAATTAATGGAGAAAGATTGACTGGGTCAGCTGTGGTGAGGCATAGAGAAAATGGAGAATTTGAAAATGTGGCAAGCATAAGGCCCCGAGCAATGCCAGTGGTTAAGATTCAGTCTAAACCTTCCAGCCATCACCTCTTTGTTTTTGCTTGATGCGTATAACACGAGCAGCCTTTGAATCAAATTATCGATTAAGAAAACCATTTTTTATGTATCCACGGAGAAATTAAAGCCTCTTAGGAAAGATCCCGGAAGAGCACATGAAGACGGATGAAAGACGAGATTGGTGATGTTAGATGAAGTAAAGTGACACACCTCAGAAAAGATGACAAGAAAGAAAATGACTAAACCATATAGAATCTGATGATGAAGTAATAATCAAGTAAACTCTCATATATGGGATGATGATTATACGTGTGAAGAGCATGGAAGAAACAGATAACCATGTTATAATTGTACAGACGCAGTAACGCAAGTAGACAAAGTAATCATAAGGCTGGCTATGTAGAGAATAGATTGCGACGATGCACCAAGGTATATATATGCATGGGAATCTGGAAGTTCCACATCGTATTTGGGCAAACTGGGCCCCATGAATAGAAGGGCTGGAAAAGTGTGGCCTGGAAGAATAAGCCTGACAGGAGATGGAAGAAGAATCAAAGAGGCCTGCCTGGCCCAGTGTCAAGGGATGAGGCAGCCAAGAAGCTAGTTAATTATATTGAAAAAATACAATGGACGAGATGGCGAGAGCCGAGCTCCTGTTAAGCTGTGGCAGAATGACAGTGAGTGCCAAGTTGTATTCATTTAATATTATTAAATACAACAACGAAGCTCAAAACATGGTCTCCATTCACATGATCGGATGAAAATAGACTTTGGGCAGGATACATTGACACCAGAAGATAAAGCCATGCTCACACTCCCTTTTATTCCCAGGAGCAGTGAAACTTTGCAAGGCCAAGTTCAAAGACGAGTCTCATGGCAGACAGCTGATGATGATGATGGATGATGGGCTAATTGGGTGGGGAGGCATGACCAGGCTGAAAACACCAGCACCTGGCGTACCAGATTGCATGCTGCTAATGAGTGGAATATTCCAGAATGGTACAAACATGCCAACCAATTATAAAGGGCTATGTACCAAAGAGCCATGTTGTTTAGAGGTCCAATGAGATGTTGTGTATTTTATGATGCTCACAATGACTTTCACTAGGGGTGGGCAGAGTTGCCCACCTGACAGTAGAGACCCAATCACAACACCAACCCACATAGAAAGTATACATAGTTGTCCACCCGCTACCCAATCATAAACACACATAGGTTTTCTCAGTTTGCCACATAGTGTTACGTCAATGATGACGAGTTTTTTGTAATGCTCACCTGGTATCCACGGGGATGCCACTCAGCCTGGCTGGACCCTTTGCTCCCTCTCAAACCTCTTCCCTTGGTAATGCTTCAAAGAGTTGGGCCTTGATTTTTTGTATGATGCACTCTCCGTCCTGCTTCTCAATGCAGGGGCGTGTAGATGGAGCGGGCATGTTGCGACCGAGTTACTTCACTGGTGCGAGCCCGGTTTGAGTACAGTCCTGCTGTGACTACAACTTTGTTAAGGTAGGTTGCTTCTTCGCAGTTTTGATTTTTTCAGTCTCTCTTCTTTCTTTCCTCTTCCTTATTCATTTGCTAATGTCTCTGTTTTCTTTCCTCTAGGTGTGGAAAGTGATCTTGGTGTTGCCATGCGGATCGGCGTGGAGCAGGTATTGGTGAGTGAATGAGCGTTGCGTGGCGTTATTCCAAAAGTACTGTGTGATGCGCGGCATTACTTTGCCTTTCTTATGCTAACCTGTGTCTCTTGTCTTGCTTGCAGGTCGCTATGATGTTCCAGAACGGATGCCGACCACGAGACGTTCAAATCAGGTAAGAGTCTTGTACTTCCTTAACAAGAATGATTAGGTGCTCACTAATGCTGTTCTTTCTCTTTTTCCTTTCCAGGTTGCTGTGCTCCGGAGGAGGATGCAGCGCCTGGATGCTGGTGTTCCGGAGAAGGATGCAGCGCCTAGATGCTAGTGTTCTCTGGACCGGGTAAGAGATGGACAGAAGACAGGATGCTACTCACAGGTAAGTGCTGTAGTAATGATGTTCTTGTTCTTTCAGGGTGCACAATGCCAGGATTCATCAGGTATGGAATTCAGGAGGCAGAGCTGGACACGGTGAGCGTCACGCTGCCAACCGCAGAGTAACACAAAGCGTGTTCCTCTGTTTGGGCATGGCTTATATAGCCCCAGGTATTCCAAGGCCCAACCACACCCAACACACTAGACCGCATGGCTCAGTTCTTGGAACTGAGCTATGTGGGAGCCTCCATGTTGGACCCAGTCCATTATGAAGTACAAGCCCCCATATTACCTTCACATTAAGCATGAGCCTGGTGCCAGAGGCGCCAGGACTGACTCCAGGAGAGTCTTTGGCAAGGCGCTAAGGCCAAGTAAGGCAACCCTAACGTTGCTCCAAGGGGAAGACTGACTTGCCTATGAGGGTTGGGGCTAGGGATCATGACATTTTTAGTAAATAAATGTGTTTTTTATGTTTTTCGCTGAGTTCTTGCTGTCAGACATCCAAAGATGCCGGTTGGACTCCCTGTTTTAAATAATTAAGTCTTTTGCCAACTTCCTGAGTCAGTTCTATTATTGATGTTTGAGTAATTTCTCCATCCCTATCCACCCTGTAGAATGTTACCTCGTCTTGAAGAGCCTAAGGGTTCATACCCTTATTGCAGGTGATTCAGTTTCCCTGCATACTCATGGGCTGTAGATGACTAAATTCATATTTGCTCCTGAGACTGATACAGGAGGTGTTGTGCATGTAATACATGTTTACCAGTTATCAGCTTGAAGGTTGTCATATGGTTATCTGAAAATGGATTTGAAGTCCGGTCCATCAAGGCCAGCAGCAATCATAACTTCCAGGTTGATCAGGAGCTTGACCTTGAATCTATTGCAAATTTCTATAGAAAAATATAGGGCTATGTCACTTCACTCCATCACTGGAGGTTGGAGAGATATAACAGATAGAGTTTTTACTTTACTCTTAAGATTTCCCACATCTTAGTCATCACCTCTCTGGTAACATTATTTCCTGATCATATTCAATCATATTCAATACTCTGTGAAAGACCAAAGTGGCAAATGATGTGGTCCTCAAAGTGGCAGTGTTATCTGTTTTATAATTTACTCCTGGAAGGATGTTTTATATTTTGAAAAGTGGCAAACGCTGCTAGTGGTGCACTTATTTCTCCTTCCTGCCTAAAATGTGTTACCCTTCCAGCCACAGCACAAGACTAGGTCCCTGCGTTCACTCGGAGGGACTGGATGTTCCTAATGTGGACAACATTTACGTGCAATGAGAACACTATAGTGGTGAACTGGTGCAGTATACAAAACCCAATAATAATGATAATAGTATTAATAATGATAATATCCATTTGAAGGCCAGACCATGGTATGGTCATCCCTCACTTCTGTAGGCTTTATATGTGGCTGAACTGGATTGGTAGTATGCACACATTCCACAGCGCTTCAGACAACCATTCAGATATTCAGTCATGTGTTTTAAATTAACTTACATGCTTCATACAGCTCTTCAGAGCTTGACATGTGTATGGGCAATGGGTGACCACACAGTTTCTGCATGGTTTCTGAACCCCATGTGGCCAGCTGCCAGGTCATTATGGGTGTGATTCCACATCAAGCTCCAAAAGGAGGAATTAAGTATGTTGATACCACAAAAAAGTGACATGAAATAGATCATCTCTATTTTTACCACCTCCTCATACCATGAGTTTGTAGGTTAAGTGCAGGAGATACCTCCAGGACTTTACTGGATGTATCTATTCACTTTACCTCCAAACAAATTGAGGGATTGCCACTGGTGAAATTACCACCCGTGGTGATTTCTCCAAGTCCAATGTAGGGCTATGGGACTCCATAATGGGGAATAACACCACTTCAGAATCGGGGGAGATTTACCTCTATTTCTGTTATGTCAGCTGGTGATAACAGTAAATGAGTTTGGCAGAGTCACCATTGGTAAATCCCTCAAACTCAAAATTAGACCCACTATACCACCCATTAATCATACCCAGATGGAGACTTTTATAGTCAACACAACAGTCCATCCTGAATTTGGACTTCTTTTGATATTTAATTGTGAGTTTCACATCTTCCTTCCTCTTGCAGTCTGGCCTGGTGAGCAGAAAGGTCACAGGAGCTCAAAGGTATTGGGTAATTCAATCAACAATGAGATTTGTTTTTCTGGGCAGTGAACTGATCAAGCCAGTAACAGGCATACTTTTGATTGTGCCACAATACTTTTGTGTACCTTCCAACATGGGCTCCATATTCATGAATGCCCCCTGTAGTGCTTCTGACATGAAATGTTGTTTATTGCCTGTTTTGTTGGACGCTCCACTACTCAAGTAATCACATTTGGTTTGTATTATTCAGTTAGATTATGTGATAACACAAAATCATCTACAGTTTGGATTAGGTTAACATCCTTCAAATGTTTCTTAGTTGCACAGTATGTACCTCTAGAATTCCAATTAATTGAATGTTTCATCAACTTGTTTTTCGCCAATATCAAAGTTGGTAATAATTGCCAGTTCCTGAATCTGTTGATAGAAATCACCAAAGATGTCCTTAAATATGGTAATCAAGCTTCATGTATGCCAGATGCATGATTTCTTCACCAAATACAAACCACTGGGTCAGTTCCAGTGCCATCCTCTATCCTATATCCTCTATTTAATTTCTCCATCTGCAGGAATATGGAAGGGGCATCCCTTCACCTATGCTCTGGGCATGCCACTGCAAGAAATGTCTTCAAACACCTTGTATAAGGAAGCTAAATTAGGCTAAATTGAAGAGGGAGAATCAGAACGTCCCGGAAGGCCCTTCAGCAGGAAGATGAATCTGCAATAATATGGCCGTCATTCATACGAACTTGCACCCATTCCCACTGTTCCCACAATGGATAATTATCATGAAAGATAGCCTCCTAGAAGACCCTACAATCCAGCAGTAGTGTAAATCTTACCCAGAGCAAACGAGGAGACACAAGACGGAGCTGGAGACGGTTATATGGACTTGACTAAGCACCTAGAAACCAAGCCACTAGTCGGTAGAGACACCATGATGACTTAGCTACATTAGACATGAAGCACACGTGCTATCCGCACACCCTGGACACTCACACATACTCAACTGCACCAAGAACACAGGTATACAGGCCTGCTACAGTACCACGGTAACGCAAGAAGCAAGAAGAGTTTGTGTAAATGCTTGCAGACGGTCATATGCATATGACCCCATGGTGTGGCAGGGGAACTCAAGGGCTCTGACAGCCATAATGCACTAACCTACAGGCTATTACAAGACGTGTATAGTAGAAGCCAGACCATGGCTTAAGTAATCTAGGAGGCCACAATTGGCTTAGAGATGGTACCCCAAGCCTCACAGAATTATGTACAAGCAGAACTACTGTGGCAGGAGAAAAGCTGCCATCAAGGTCTAAATGTTGCAAATGACATTCCTCACTCTGAACCTAAGTAATACCGGCCACAGGAGAGGTGTGCTCTACGACAAAATGCAGAATAATTCAGGGCTCCTGGGCTCACAGACGTGGCCACCAAGCACGTGAACTGGGCGAGCTGAGGGGCTGCCAAGATTGAGGCCTGAGAAAAGCAACCTATTCCACTGTCCAGACAATAGCTGCAAAAAAAGTATTACAGTCACACTACAGTTTTGTGTTGGGAACCGGAGCACGCTCTTTACAGTTATGGGCTACACACCGTCATGATGCTGACACATAGTTGCACCTTGCTGATACAAAATTGCAAAAGGCACCATCCACAGGTGTTCCGCCTCTGGGAACAGAGTTAGTCCCAGGCTCAGGGGGCTCGTGGCTCATCTAATCATAGCCAAGACCGCTAGGGGCTGACAGTGGGGGTCACTGACCAATCACAGGGCTTAATCTAACAAATTTCAAGTTACAATATTTTGGGAATGGCTAAGCGTACCACCTGACACTACACCATCCAATAACGTACCATCTCCATACGTTTCTATATGGGACTTACTACTCAACAGCCTATCCCGAGTGAAGATAGGTTTTTGAGATGGTTAACGAGAATGATGCAAATTGTGACATCAGATGCCATCAAAACTCTCCTGCGAGCCAGGGTCCTTTGAGAGATGCGTGGATGTTCCCCCATGTATGTGATCCCTGTGGTGCTTTGGCTATAATAACCTACAGTAATTCCTTGCCTCTTGTGTCGACCTGACGTTCTTGATTGGGCAAGGAGTTAGGCCTTCCATGGACTCGCACCTGCAGGATCCCAGAGGGGCTTGGCAGGACCAGGGGCCTGCCCCTTGCAAGTTGGCGGTCCTAAAAAGATCTGTTGTGGCACCAGCCCAGCTAGAAGCTGCATCCTTAGCTGTCAGACCCAGAAGGCTGCAAGAGCCTTCCAGGAATTTGCTAGACAACCGGACAGCACAACCAGAGATAGGAAGTCGGGCGCTGCCTTGAGAAATCTATCCCACCCGCAGTTGGTGAGGTGTCCACGCAGTTCAGAGGGGCGAGACGAGTGGTTAACGTGGAGCTAGCAGCCGAGCAGCATCGATCAACACAGAACGTAAGTGTGGTCCACATAGCAGGCAATGTGTTGTGTGGCTGGGTCTCATTCATGCGGGAGGAGGAAAGTGTAATGTGCAATTACTGTTGTTGCTGGAGTTGTCTTGACACGCGGATGGTGGTAGGGACCTGAGCGTAGGTAGAAGTCCCTTTTCTGTGTTTGTTCAGGTATCGCAGCCAAGGGCTTTGATGATGAGCAAGGATTTTGGGCTCAGTAGGCTCGGACTGTGACAACTTGTATATATGTGGTATTCCTATGTGTTGGATGTTTTAGTTCGGAACATAGATGACGGATCCCTGTAAGGCTAGCTGGAGCTATCCTAGTTTGCGGAAGGTGTTTTGTCTGGTTAAACCTCCCGGAGAGAGATGTGTCAGTCATCAGGTGATGCGTAGGTTGCAGCAAACACAAGAAATAAAGAGAATACCCAACCCCCAGAGAGGTGGGAAGACAGCTGTAGGGTTATTTTTGGTTTGGGGCGTATTACAGGGAGTGCGGAAAATGGGCATTCATCATCTGCGCACAATTATTTCTTCATTGGGTTGAACTTTAGCTTGGTGACGTCACCCATAGGTTTATGGATAGGACACTGTGTTGGGAAGGCAAGGAGTTGGTGTTGTGAAATTGAGATTGGAAGACTGTTGAACAAGTGGCAGTGTGTGGAAGGTGCCTGCGCATGATTGAGTTGGTGTGCTGGACAGCGACAGTGCTGGTGAAGGTGGGGCTCAATACACAACCTGCTGTGTAAGGTGCAGAGCCCCGCAGGCTCATAGTGGAGAACTTTGATGAACAGTGTACTATAACCTTTTCCCTCCCTTGACAGCGGATATTGAAAACCTCGATTAGAGGTCAGATAAAGGGCTGTAATGTATTTGTATGGTGGAACGGGGACATGTATATTGGGGTGGTAACTCCTATACAACATTTCTTTAAGACCATGCCCCCATATAACGATAAGATAGTAAAGTACAGTATACAATGGTCTAAAAACACAGAAGGGAAAATATCAAGGCCATGGCCAAACAATGGCAGCTTCTCTAAAGACGTGCTGCAATCACTTTTGACCCATTTACAGAGTACGTACAAAGGGAAAAGGTAGCTAAACGCATGTAAATATTTGAACTGTGGCATATATTCCAATAGTTGAAGATAAGGGCACCTGGCAGAGCCCTGAAAAACCCAGGTGGGTATACTTAAATTAACAGAAAATTCAGGGTGAGAGGTCACAGAGTTCCAACATTATAGCAAATATGACAGTCACTTCTTACTGCATCATTTTTCACAAAATGTATTTAATGACATCTGGATAAAGTTGGTGGGGATAGAGCACCCAGATGTGTTTTAGAAAAAAAATACATATAGGTATGATCCAGTAACACAGGCTGGATCCCAATGCAATAACAACAACAGATAACTGCCACTATTGGTTGATCATTTCAATTGTGCAGTTACAAGAATAAACATAAACCCACATCAATGGACACATATACAAAAGAGCACATTAAAAATGCTTTAGATGTGCACTGTTCAAATGGTGATATCGTCGACACAATGGTGTTTCGGCCTCGAGGAGATGATGAGTTTGAGAGATGTGAAGGAGGAGGGATCGGATCTCTCCTCTCTGCCTCCCGCACTACCAAGTATAGTATCCGATGACACGGAGGAGGAAGAGGGCTTATACGCATTAAGAGAACAAAAAGCAGCAGAGGGTTATTCAAATCCCACCTATAAACCACCCCCATATGCCCAAACAGAACCACCAAGAGGATAGGGCAGGCGGCCGGCAGCCCCGACCTCGTCGAGGAGGGGCTGTGGCGCGCGAAAACAGAGTTTGCAGGTATCAGACCAGAAGAGTCGATAGCTGCACAGATATTACTAAAACTAAAAAGGGCCACAAGGGGGAGGCAGAGGGTTCAGTGAAAGCAATAGAAAATTTGGAGCTGGGACATGGGGTGCCGGAGGAAGGTAGATAGGTCAGGGGAGCAGGAATGCGAACAACCGCAAGAGGGTGAAGAAGCAAGGGAAGATAGAGTACGAAAGCAAGAATTGGCTAACGAATTGGAGCTGCAAGGCCAGAGCAGGAGAGAGCATCCAATGTTATCACAAAAGGGAACAAAAGGACATAGTAGAAAGAGAAGTGAAGGAAGGGAGACAACGAGAGGAGATAGACAGGAAAACTGAAGAAATAGAGAATATGCGGGAGTAGGAAAAGGAGATGGGGATGGCATTTTGGAGGGAGTAAATATTATTGCAGGAATCACTTAAGTACGAGGAGAAGTGCCTGAAACAATAGAGGATGGAACGGGGGGCAAGGGAACAAAGTAGGAAGGATGAGGAAGCACAGGTGTTGGAAAAGGTAAGTGACTAAATGAACATAGAATTAGCCAGGAAAAGGCAAGAAGAAGACAAACAAATGGAATAGGAGAATATAGGTAAGTACAATGGAGGGTCAAACGGACATAGCACGGCACGCTTGGGAGTGCGGGAGGAGGAGGGCATATGTAAATTAACGGACACCGATCTCAATGTGCCACACAACCCAAGCCTGGTATCATAAAAATGTAATTTCTTCACTGGTTTCATTATCAACGTGGATGACAAATCTGATGACGACTATGACCACAGTGATGAGGAGAGGGGCCTAACAAGCTCTAACTTACGAGGACCAATGGAGGGAGTTCTTGGAGTGTAGAACACATGAACAGAGGGATACACAGCAAGTCAGACCTACACAGCGGAGGAGGGAACACCCCAGTCACCATACAGCAGCAGACTCAGGGACCTCCTCAGGCGCAGGAGGGATGGGGCAGTTATCACACAATTAAGACACATTCCTGTTCCAGAGGGCAATTGATAGGGGCTCACAACACTCCACAGCAGGCACATGCAATAGAACCTGTAGACATTGGTGCAGAAATAGAAGATGAGAGCAGACCCATTCAGGTAAGGCAGTATAGACGAACACCGGAAGAGAGTGCTGCATATTCTGCATATTCACAGATTTCACTATTAGAAAGGGGAGGGACGAGACCACAGTACGTGCCCCGGAAGCACACAGATAAGGAAAACATCAAATGCAGATTACCCTTGCTAAGTGGAGGAGCTGGAAAATGGATTACCAAATGGAAAAATTGACGGCAGGACACAGGCTAGCAGTAGGTGACATCAAAGGACTGTTGGTCTCCATACTGGGTGATACAGCTGATGACATCTGGAAGAGGGCTGGGTTCCTAGGGGTGACCATTCAGAACACAGAACACGGCAGGCCACCATTCGCAAACTGTAGGGCAGCACTATGGCAGGCACTACGGATGCAATTCCCAGACACCTCAGACATTTTCAACAGAGTAATACAGATAGACCTAGCTAATGTCCAAACAGAAAGCACAGTACTACAGTATGTAGACGACATACTCATTTGTAGTGAAAAGCAAGGGAGTGTAGGAATGATTCAGTACATGTACGCATAGTGTTGGCAGACAAGGGGTACGAAATAAACAATGCCAAACTTCTGTATTGCCAAAAGGAAGTATTATACAGACAATACAAAACAATCCCCAACCTAAAACAGTAAGGGACCTGCAGCAGTAACTCAGATTATATATTTACTGTAGAGCATGGGTCTTCCACTACAACTCTTATACATGCCCACTTTTAACAGGCCTCAAGGAAGCTCAGAGAGAAGCAAAGCCACTGTGTTGGATGAAAGAAATGACTGATGTTTTCAATGAATTGAAGGAAGTCATCAGTACAGCTCCAGTACTAGCGACCCCAGATTACAAAAAGGATTTTTTCCTGTTTTCACACGCTGATGGCGTGGTTATGAAAGCAGTGCTGAACCAAAAGACAAGTATGGGCCATAAGCGGATTGCAAACTACAGGGCACAGTTGGACCCGGTAATGAAAGGACAATTCCTGTGCGAACAACATTTGGCTGCTGATGCATTCGCAGTAGAAAAGGTTTCATCAATAAATATGGGATGCACAACACTGCTTTACGTGCAGCATGCCCTCTTTTCGATAATGCATAAATCAAAAAGCACACTAACAACCCAAAGAGCAACAGGGTAAACAATTATAATATGAAGACCAGAATTGAAAATAGTGAGGTGTAAAAATGTTAACCCAACGCAATGCATAGCAGATGTCCAGCAACCAGCAACCAGGTGACTGGGCTCATGATTGTGCACAAAATATTGAGTTTTTCATTGAAACACGGAAGGTAGTGGAGGATGCACTTGAGGGGGAGAGGTACTGTACATTGAAGGATCCTCACTGATTGACCAAACTTACGGGGTTAGGAGAACTGGAGCAGCATTGGTAAGGCTGAAGGAAGACTGGACAAGTGAAGCACCTAGTGTCCATTTACCCCCTCATTACTCAGCACAAGCTGCAGAACTAGTGGCATTAATATTGGCATTACAAAATAGTGTGGGGAAAAGATTGACAATGTATTCAAATAGTGCTTATGTCGCCTCCACAGTACATTCAGGGTTGGCAAGGTGGCTCAGAAGGGGATTCAGAAGGGCAAATGGGACTCCAGTGCAGCATGCCTTACTCCTAGGAGAATTAATAAATGTTATAGCATACCCGGAGGAAGTAGCACTAGTGATATGCCAGGCATACACACATGGAGAAGATCCAATATCAAGAGGGAATGAAGTAGCAGACTATTAGGCAAAACATGCATCATATTTCGGAGAATTGTTGGACTTAAAGGAGGAGCAAAAACAAAGGGGAGGGGTGAGACAGATGTTATTGAAGGATGGATACACGTATCAGAAACACAGATAATGGAGTTACAGGCAGCAGCACCAAGAGATCAGAAGGAACTCTGGGTAAAGAGAGGGTGCTCAATGTCTCCTACCGATGCCCTATGGTGGCAAAACAACACAGCGAAAGTGGTCATGCCACTTGCGCTCCTAAAACAGCATTACAGCAACTGCACTACCCTGTACATACGGGGAGAGAAGTTATTGCAGCACGCATTGGAGCATCATGGTTCTGCCCCGACCTAAACAGCCATGTAGCAAACTTTATCAGCAATTGCTTGATGTGCCAACAGTTTACTGCCGTCCACACACTGAGAGTAATAGGAGGCACAATACCCAGACCCCTAGGGCAGTTCCTGCACCTCCACATTGACTACGTGAACATGATCCAGGTATGTCAAGGGTACCGCTACATGATTGTGGTGGTCTGTCCCTTCTCCAGGTGGGTAGAAGCTTGGCCAGGTTCCAAT
Source organism: Ambystoma mexicanum (assembly GCF_040938575.1). Classification (NCBI taxonomy): domain Eukaryota; kingdom Metazoa; phylum Chordata; class Amphibia; order Caudata; family Ambystomatidae; genus Ambystoma; species Ambystoma mexicanum. The sequence continues at coordinate 851,387,609 of NC_090931.1, read as the reverse complement.
GTCAATGACCTCAGAGCAGCAACATTTCTATTCAGAGACTTATTTCCAAGATGGGGCATGTGTGAGGTCCTGCGATCTGACAACAGACCTCACTTCACCAATTAACTGTTCCAACATATTACTACCCTACTAGGAATAAGACACTTCTCTGGAACTCCCTACCCCTCAATATCAAAACCCTTGAGTCCTTCCCAATCTTTAGGAAACAGGTTGTTCGCTGGCTACTGAATAAAGAGTAGCGATCACCTCTGAATCTCCTATGAACCTGCTGAAGTTTTGTAAATAATGTAAATTGCCGTAATTTGTAATTGTTGCACCATGTATAATGCATACCTCATTCCTGTAACTGAACTCTTTATGTGCACATCTACCCACGGGTCTGGAGCGCTATACAAATAAAATAAACAAACAAACAAACACAAATTCGACTGTGCGTACCACCAACAAGCAAACGGGATGCGTGTGCACCTCAATGGTCTTCTGAAAGAGTATATTAAAAAAATGTAACAGAGCACAAAGAAGAACTGGCTTAACTGTTTACCTCTTGCCTTATTTGAATTACAAATTAAGGGAGGGTCTGATCACCATTTCACACCCCATGAGGTGGTGACATGACACAGAATGCACCTCCTGTTAGCTCCACCCACAAGGGCTTTAAGGGATTGCCAAAATTCGGCATAAATACTGGGACAGGAAATGTACGATTATGTAACTTCACTTGTTTCTAGCATTCCTTTCATATCTCACCGGATACAACAGACAAGGGGACAGTCGGAAATCGGCACGGAGCAGGATACCAGCAACACAGACACACAATAAGAAGCACCTATTCAAGTAGGGGACCGGCTGCTCCTCTGAAATTTTATCCGGCAGTGGAAAGTGCCTCGCTTCACCGGACAACACATTGTAGAGGGTGTGACGGATAGGACGTTGAAGCTACAAGGCAGGTCGGCTTGGATCCATCTGCACGATATAAAGATTTATAAACCATCAGCCTCACACCAACGTATGGCTGCAGAAGCTGACAAGACCAATCTTGCATTAGCCAACCAACAACAAGACAACCCAAATACCCAAGACCCTGATCACCCAAAACCAACCGAGCATGCCTTGCTCAGACGTTCCCAAGTAACTGAGCCTCCACAACCTTAATAGTACAGATTGACCACTGTTGAACACTGCCCCATCCCCAGGATCCTCAGCAACCGAAGTAGGATTAGTGCTCACCCATATTTCCATATCATGCTCCCAACTCCCTTCCATAACGTGGAATATACGAAGACAACATATGGTAGCATCATGCTTTAATTTGCCATACCACACGCACAGTTCCAGTTCGTGCTACTGACTACGAGTAACACAGTCTTAAAATTCCTCTTCTCTCACACATGAAAGGTTCTGCGATTGTTGAGTGTTGACGTACAAGTACTAAAAGGTGTAGGTGTTAGGGAATAACTCTGATGTTGCCTCCCATTGAGCACCCTGATGCACTCTCCGACCAATGTATCCATGATGTAAGAAGACCCAGGCATTTTAGGCCCGATCACCACAAATTTACTACTACGCATTTCTTTAATACTTATCCCACAACTTGAGCAGAGTGCATACCCTGTCTTTCCCACACTCTGACATCCCTCCATACAGAGAATTTGGGAACAGATGTTTGCATGGGCACTTAATGATTATTTAATATGCAGAGCTTGACTATACTTACAAGTACTAACAATAACACCTTTTATTGCCATTTTCAGGCGGGCAACTTTATCATCTCATCAGCTGCATCAGCAGTGTAAGTGACAATGGTGATAATGATGAAAATAATAAAATACTGTTTATTGTGTGATAACTGCTTTCTAATGAACTATTAGCAACTGCTTTCTGGCAGCTCTTTCTTGCTTTGCATGTGTCTGCTGTATCCCACACTAACTCCCCGACCCAAGCTGCACGGACTATGGTGTCAGGTGGTACAGACGATACTGCTGAAATGTAAGGAGAGGTAAGCACAGTGTTTCCACAGACATGAAAGGGGTAGAAACATACCTTACAGACACTGCACACATAACCAACAACATTTGGTACAAGCAAAAGTCCAAAATTGGGAGGGACACAACTGATGGGAGCTGTTATGTCTGCTCATTGATCCCCTATGCCACAAGAGCCTCCAGGACCTTCATAGCAACAGAAATACCCACAGCAACAGCATGATGCCTTATGTACTGAGTCATGTTCCAAACTTGGGGAAGATTCCAAAGGAAGACAGTCGCCTCAAGATGTATGTCCAAGGTGACCCTTCCATATGAGGATAGTTATATCAAGACATTAGCCATGATGATAAATTACTTGCAACTTGCTGAAAGTCTGCAGTACATTACAGAAAGACCAGAAAAGGGAGAAATAAAAACGATAACCTTGAACTACCTACCATGTAAGTGGAGAGCAAGAGAAATAGGAGGAGAACCAGCGTGCTGTAAAATATTTTGATCTATGGACAAGTATATACAAGTGATGGCTGGGTGGACGGATTAGTTGGAAGCAAAGGAGTAACATTGGAAAAGGCAGCAGTGAATAAAGTACAAGAAGAAAATGACAATTGCCTCAAGGAGTGGGACAAAAGTGTAAGATTAGTGACATGGGTCGACAACGAAGCTGGACCCGTACCAATAATCACACTAACTACGCCAGCCCTCTGCTTCCAGGACAATGGTGAAGAAGAAGTGGGAGAGAATATTGGGTACAAAAGAAAAGAAACAATATCAGAGATGGGTATGATGGGTATAGGGACAATTGTTCTAATGGATCACTATTGGGCTTATGGAACAAAGGCCTATGACAAGCTGTCTCCAAATTGAGGGGGCATATGTTCACTGGCGCATGTGAACATGCCCTCTCTAGTGGTGCCACAGAAGGACCTTCAGCTAGATAAATTCCCTAAAAAGCAATACAATAGAAGGAAAACGAGATCACTAAACCCTGCATCCAACAAACCAGAAGATGCAGACAAACATCAAAAGGCTCAGTAGGGTTAAGAGAGAAGGAAACTACTTTGGGAACATTCTGAAGCAACACTGGACAAAGTACTAGCCTCCCACAGACTATTCAGCAGAACACAAATGTTATTTGGGTCCCTATATCCTGGAGTACAAGCAAATTCCAATGCTAAATGGCTGCAAAATAACTGTTGGGAACTCATGGTTACCATCAATTCAATGGTGAACAGCTTCAATGCGATGAAAGAAGAGGCACAAGTGATAAGGTTGGTGGCACTGCAGAACAGATATGTCCTAGATCTCCTCACAGTGATGGAAGGAGGAGTTTGCACAAAGATAGGAAATTCTTGCTGCATGCTCATACCTGCCAATGATGAAGATAATGGAACAGTATCAGACGCAGTAGCCCAGTTGGCCCACATGCATGCAAAAATGGAAGCAGAAGCAAGGGGGACAGGAAAGGAGAAGAGCTGGTTTGCCTATCTCTGGTCATGGATGCCTTCATCGCTGGCAGATAGACTAAAGGTGCCGGCTGAAGGACTGATATTGGGAAAAGCATCTCTACTCAGAAGAAAAATGTGCATTGCAAAATGTCAGAAGAGAGCAGAAGAGTTAGTAGGAATACAACTACATATGGAACTAGAGAAAGAAGAGCAGATGGATGACACCATCAAGGAAAGGGAGAGGCTGAGACAACAGATAGCAGCATCTGACATATTCCGGCCTGGAATTAAGGTTGAAATCCGCCACAACCCGAAAAAGTACATTGGAAAGTGGGTACACTGCAATCCTGAAGGAGATCATGTCAGTTACTATGGACACTTAACAGGAATAATGAAAGTATGGCATCTGATAGACGACGGATAGATGACTGAGGAGATAATGGTGGTGTGGTCGACAAGTTGACCAGAGGGGGGACTGAAAAGGGAGAATCAGAATGTACCCTCTGTCCCAGAAGACCTTTCAACAGGAAGAAGAATCTGCGACAATATGGCCATAGTTCATACGAAATTCACCCATTCCTACTGCTCCCACGATGGATAATTATCACGAGAGATACCCTCCCAGCAGACCCTACAATCCAGCAGTAGTGCGAATCTTACCCAGACTGAACGAGGAGACGCAAGACAGAGCAGGAGATGGTTACATGAAAAGACTTGACTAAGCACCAAGAAACCAAGCCACTTGTCGGTAGAGACACCATGATGACTTAGCTACATTAGACATGAAGCACACGTGCTATCCGCACACCCTGTACAGTCACACATACTCAACTGCACGAAGAATATAGGTATACAGCTCTATAGCTAGAGGACAGTGACATATACGTAATGTCTGCATGTTTATTATTTTGCCATTAGGCCTGCTACAGCACCGTGGTAACGCAAGAAGCAAGAAGAGTTTGTATAAATGCTTGCAGACGATCATATAAAAATAACCCCATGGTGTGGCAGGAACACTCAAGGGATCTGACAGCCATAATGCACTAACCTACAGACTATTAGAAGACGTGTATAGTAGAAGCCAGACAATGTTTTAAGAAATATAGCAGGCTGCTATCGGCTTAGAAATGGGACCCCAAACCTCACAGAATTATGTCCAAGCAGAACTACTGTGGCAGGAGCAAAGCCGCCATCAAGGTTGCAATGTTGCAAATGACATTCCTCACTCTGAACCTAAGTAACACCGGCCGCAGGTGAGGTGTGCTCTCCGACAAAATGCAGAATAATTCAGGGCTCCTGGGCTCACAGACGTGGTCTCCAAGCACGTGACCTGGCAGAGCTGAGGGTCTGCCAAGATTGATGCCTGAGAAGAGTGACCTGTTCCACTGTCTTGAAAATAGCTGCAGCAAAATTGTTACAGTCACGCTACCGTTCTGCGTTAGGAATCAGATCGTCCTCATTACAGTTATGGACTACCTCGTCATGATGCTGACACATAGTTGCACCTCGCAGATACATACTTGCACAAGGCACCATTCACACGTGTTCCACTGCTGGTAACATAGTTAGTCCCAGGCTCGCAGGGCTTGTTGGCTCCTGCAATCATAGGCAATGCCCCTAGGGATGGACAGTGGGTAGTCACCAACCAATCACAGGGCTTACTCACTGTAACACATTTCAAGTGACTATTTTTTGGGAATGGCTAAGCATACCACCTGACACTACAACATCCAATAACACACATCCTTCACGTTTTTCTATATGGGACCTACTACTCAACAGCCTATCCCAAGTGAAGATAGGTTTTGAGACGGTTCCCGAGAATCACGCTAATTGTGACGTCAGATGCCATCAAAACTGGCCTGTGAGCCAGGGTCCATACAGAGATGCGTGGACATTGCTCCATGTATGTGATTCCTGTGGTGCTTTGGCTATAATAAACCACAGTAATTCCTTGCCCCTTGTGTGGACCTGATGTTCTTGATTGGGCAAAGGGAAGGGGTTAAGCCTTCCATGGACTTGCACCTGTGGGCCCCCAGAGTGGCTCGGCTGGACCAGGGGGCCTGTCCCTAACAAACTATTCAATATTGTGGTAATTTGCACAATCATGCATTTCACTAATCATTGTGTTATCACAGAAAGTTTGTATGACAATATCGGATAGCTCAATGGCACCACTACACTCACATATAGCCATTTTCACAATAGGGCGAATGCACATTTTGAGGTGCAAATCGTCATTCATCTTTATGATGATCTCAAAGCATAAAACCTTGATACTGTTGCCTAATTTCTTTCGGAGGATGGGTGAAAGGGATAAACTCAGGAAGTTGTCTTCCATTTCATTATAGTAGGGTATTTTCTGTGGCCAAATCGTGGAGCATGGACTGCTCCTACCTCCTCAACAGATACCAATCTACACTTTGACCAGAAGGATTGCAGAAACAATAAATATCCTGTAACCTTTAGTTAATATGGTCTGGAAAACTACAGTTTAAGCAGAGGATGAGAGGCCAGGAAATTCTGCACTGAATAATGGAAACCATCAAAGTGTAAGGCAAAACTCACTTTTTTAACATTTCAAAATGAAGCAGAGAGAGCATACAAACAAACAAAATGCAGCTCTCAGCGAGATAATTGGAAACAAAATAATCATCATGAAATACTTCACATTGTACTAAAACCTGTGGGGTAAGGGATCACTTAGGAGATCTACTACGTAAGGATTTCTATAAGGGTTAAATGTCTGAATGGTCAACTGGCTCTTCCTGGGACCACCTCTAAATTGATAACACATCATCAATAAAGCAAAACATTGGCTGGCAGAATGCATGTTGGGTGGCCTGTTATTGAAAGTTTTCATTGGTTGGCTTTATTCTCACCAACCTTGAGAAACTGATAGGTCATCAACCCACAAGCAAAATTGGAAGCAGGAGGAGAGGAGTCAGTGGACTGCTTTGCTTTCCCTTAGTTCAAAGAACTACCATCCTTCATCTCCTTGGCAATGAGCCACAGTGCTTGGCTTTGTAGTTAAACTTGTAAGGTTCCTCATGTCTGTGAATAGATTTAGGGAGTGAGGCAGGTGTACTAATGAGTATACATTGTTCCTGACTCATGGGCCACATATGAGAGGTCCACGGTTAGAATTATTTCACCCTACATATATGACCATTTTAGCTTAATATTAGTTTGCATGTTTTGGTCTTTTCTACCACTGGAGACTTCCCTGAGCGTATTCTTCATAGAATTGTCTGATTTATAATTACCCTTCATCTGGCTCACAATGGACAGTTGTGCTTTTCCAGACTTTAATTAGTTCTGGACTATACTTCTTGCATCCTAGAAATCCTTGACTCGTGCCTTCTCTGTAATGTTTAGACCCTCCTTAAAATCTCAGTAACCTTGGCTCAGCCTTCATGCCACTATCTGAGCTTTGCTGGGATCTATGATTTTTTTACATTAATTCATCATTCTGTGCTTTCTGAAGGACTCAAAGCCGTTTACTGTTAGAGAGGCAGACTGTGGCTTACATTTTGAAAAAGATTGCTGCCAGTTACTACCACGTATCTATGTTAGTGAGCTAGACTCACTTCTTGTTAGTGTTACATTCAGCTTATACATTGCTTATGTTTTGTTTTTCATGTCTTTATGGTTGCAGTGTTAGTATTCTTCATATATAAATGCATATTTGACCTAGTGTGTTTTCTTCATGTTGAGTGCATAAGTGTTTCATGTCCATCGGACACGTATGTATGTTTCTATAATCTGTCTAGTTATTCTTGTCATCTTTAGCTCATATCGTGTTCATCATTTGCTGCACTTGCTCAAAGATATGGATGATACGGTTGTCTTAGTGAGTATGGTTTCTTACCCTTGTGGTGTTGAGCCAGGGGAGGAGCAGTCGCTAGAGATGAAGGATTGATCTGCCTCTTAACACTTTTGTGAGCAACCGTTGTTATACTCTGATGGGTAAACTGAGGGCCACGAGTGAGGAGGAACTCCAGAATTTGCTACACAGTGGTGACAAACATTGTCTGCCAGGAATGGGCAACCTGGTGGGCATTGCCATTTTGGGTGCGGACAGCGCACTGCCATTATCCTGCATTTCCTTCTAACAGTGCAAGGCAACTGACGCCTTACTTGGATTCATAGACAATCAAGGAGAAAAAACAAAGCATCTTAAATACTCAGCACTTTACTTTTCAAATTCACAATCATCGTGTTCAGCAGACAACTAAATGCTATCAAATCTTCTGAAAGATCTAATACATGTGTTTCTACATGAGAGGCAACTGAATCAAAATATTGTGTATATGGAAAATCACGTATTCCTGGGATTGTCCAAAAGAAAATCCTCTGAAAAACTGATGACTCTGTTCCATAGCTTAAAGAGCTGTCGGTGATATCCCTACATTTTAAAACGGGTCGCTTCAACGCAAACTTCCACTCATCAGCAGCTTTAAAATGCATGTTGATTCACCTCCTGTTGTTATATTAGTCAGCCTCTGAAAGTCAGCAGTGTGTCATAGTACCTTTTAGTGTCTAAAAATTAACTACTACCCAGCTGGGAAATTGAGTGCTCAATCGGTCATGTCTTTAATTCATGTATTTGATAGCCTTTGCTGCCTCTTTGTCACTTTCAGAGAGTAGATACATATGTCCACTGAATCACTAAATCACGCACCAAGTTGACTGGACATCATGCTACCTCTGAAGAGGAACAGCATGTCTCAAAAGTTTGCCAAACACTTGCAAAGCTTGAGGAATAGAGTGAAAGGATGACTAAATCAACCCAGAAGTTACATTGCAGCAGAACCCAAATCAAATGCTCTCCATAACCAAGTCTAACCTAATGTGCTAGAAACTGCTTATGCAGAAGTCTACCATTTCCAAGGGTTGCTAATCTGAACAATAGACATGCAGTTACCATTCGGAGCTCAACGCTGCCAAACACAGCACCCGTTTCACTGTGATGATCCTAATGAACAGGCAGTATAGGGACATTTGTGTTGTACCTTTGATCATGTCGTAAATATTCTGTTCAGATAAGAAAACCTTGTCATACAAGCTCCTCTTTAAACTGAGGGACATTTAAACAGTTGTCACAAGTTGTACTCATTGTGCACCCGAGAAGTGCACTCAGTCTCAATGGGATCTAGTAAATTACGTTAGACAACCATAGGCACTTTGCGATATCCATGTCGGTAATGATGGCTTCTTAAATTGAATTAAAGATGGGGTGATTGCCCTCTATGTGTTAGTGACATTAGAACTTATCAGAAGTGAACATGTGCATCTGGCCTCTGTGATCAACACAAGGTAGCTGTCAGGATGACTGCGGAAATCTCTTACTCTTCTAGGCTCAGTAACTGGTCTGGTGTAAATCTACTTTTGTTGGGCTGTTGTTTGATAAGGCACTCTGTGAACCCAGTCACATCATGGTGCCACAAGTGAAAAGAAGGAGTGGCAGGTGCAGATGTTCTCAGCCTTGTCACATTCTGCCCAGATAAGAGCAAGGAAAGGGCAGGTACACGCTGACACCCACACTGCAATACACTCACAACAATAGTAGGGAGCAAAATCAAAGCACTGCAGGGCAGCCAGCTATAGAGCATCTCCCATGGCCCTGAGCACAGATGTGCCAACATTGCAAGTGCAAGATTGCAAAACGTGTCCTCAGGAAGAAGTCACAGGAACTTTGTAAGGTTGCAAGAGCCTGTGGCAGTGACTTCAATAAAAGCATCCAGTAAAATGGGTGCAGATTGGAACAGCAGATTAGTGATTACAGGACAGCACTTTCAGTGGGGTTAGTGTAAATGAGAGTCAAATGGAGATACCAAATTATGTAGTGAAGGTAGAATGTCACATTGAGTCATTACGACAGTGAACTAGGCCTTCAATGGTATTCTCAAATGAAGTAAAGGTTCTTCAGAAAAATGCCCACATCTCTCAAGAGATAGGAGATTAAAAAAAACAAATAGTTTATAAAACTGTATCAAAGTGCAATGGAAAACATAAAACAGTGTTTCTTTTAGATGGAAAGACACCGATGCATATGTTTTAATTTGAATGTAATGATGTTCTTCTTGTTTAGAAACAAAGTATTTCAAGAAACCGTTTCCTTTCCATCTAGAGCACCGTTCAATTCAAGTGATCAGCTTTCAAAGAAATGCAAACTTTAGCTTATTTTCCAGGGAGAATTCTTCTTTTCCAATGATGTGTTCTGCATTGGTCGATTAGAGGAATTGTGGTTTTCAAGGATTTGAGAGATTTTCACAGACAAGAGTTGGATTGTGCACAGTCTATAATCGTTTCTGTGGGCGTAGCAGCTGACATTTTATGTAAGGAATACACCTATCAGTACATTCCTCCAATACTGGACATAAAGCACCGGGATTTCTATGGTAAAGAAGAGGTTGATGGAATAGAATGAAGTAATCTAGTATGGTGGTCGGTCATTTTTTCGAAAAAATAATGTCGAATGACAATTTTTTCGAAAATAAAATGTCGAAAAAAAAATGTCGAATTCCGTTTTTTTTAATTATATATTTATTTTGGGGTTCGGGATAAAAAAAAATGGGTAAAACAAAAAAAATAAATAAAAAAGGGGGTTGGAGGGGAACCCCCATTTCGAAAAAAAAAAATTCGACATTTCAACATTATTGGTTTATACATTATGACTATAAACCATCTAGTATCAGTGTGACATATTCAAGCCTCTTTCACACTCCATGATTGTCAACAAGGAGGAAGTTAGTGGATTCAGGTGAAGCAGATAAGAGGGGGAGAGAGGCCATGAAATATACTGTTTCATCAGGTCCTTGACAAGACGTTCTCCTGTGGGCTATGTGAAATTAAGTGAAGAATGACCCATGTCAGCCAACCTAAGATTTGAAGATCATTATTCCAGATGAGAAATACTGCAGAACCCCATAAGAGAAAGCACCCAAGGGGAGGACCTAGACCATGATAAGCAGCAAGTATACTAAATGATGATGGAAATGTGAAGTTAAGAGAATATTATGGGTATAGTGTTGTGTGTAGTGTGCATATAGATGGTTTAGGGATGTATTATGATAATTAATTGCAACTGGGAACACTGCTTACCATGCGTGCATGGTAAGCACTGTTCCCAATTGAAATGTCATCCTCCCCGACATGCAAGCATGTCATGGAGGGTTTCAATTCAATTGTACATGCCCCCTGATATTCTAGCATGGCAGGGAGTTTGTACAATGGATCCCTACAGGGCCCACCTACTGTATGCTGGTGTATAAAGTAGGCGGACCACGAGGGATCTCCCGCATTTGCACCAGCATGAAAATCCATGCGGGGTAGATGCTGAATCATTTTTTATGACAGAGAGGAAGGAGGTGGCGGAAACACAAGTTGTGTTCCGCCCCGTCTCTGTGCCATGCAAATGCTTGAAAATGAGCCATGGTGTGATTGGAAGGCATTAAAGCCTTACTCTAGGCTTTTATGCCTTGCAATTAGGTTACAGCTCTGATGAACATGAACCCCTATGTGCCATAAGTGTGCATTGGAAGTTTCTGTGTTGTAAGACCATGTGTCATATGATTGTGTGTAATTTAAGTTATAGGTGCATGTGTTGAAGGAGCTTGTGTTGTAGGAATGTGTATCATAATAGTGACATCATAAAGTGTGTATCATAGTAGTGGGTGTTAAAAGAGTGTGTGTAGTCAGATGGTGATTTGCAGGAGCATGTGTCATAGGAGCGCGTGTCGTACATCCACACCTTTGTACATCCACATGTTGTACGTGCACATGTTGTAGGTACATGTGTTATAGGATCATGTGTCAGGAACGTGGGTGATAACAGTGTGTGTCGTAAGATTATGAGTAATAGCAGTACATGCCATAGGCCACATGTCATAGAAGCTTGTTTTATAAGAGTATGTTGAAGGATTGTGTGTTGTAAGAGGGTGCATAGTAAGAGTTTGTGTTATTAGTTTTAATATAGACAATGTTAATATCACAAATGTACGTGCAGAATGTTAATATAAAATGTACCTTCATTCTGCTTGTGCATTCTATGGCTGCTAAATTGTACATTTTCGTATGAAAATATGAATAGGGCCCATTTTCATTGAAAACTGTACATTTGTTCCATTGATTTAAAAGTGACATGAAATGCAGCTGTCACTTTCATTTGATTTAGATTTTTAGATGTTGATTGTGTAATGTATGAACTGTAAAGCTCATACACTCTGTGCACATTTTGAATGAAATGTGGACCTTTATTCCATCACTTTAAAACTGACATCAAAGTCAGCTGTCACTTGCATTTGATTTGAACGTTTCGGAGATGTTATTTGTGTAATGTACGAACAGTGAACCTCACATGCGCTCGGTACATGATTGCAGCGCATTTTGTAGGCACCTGTGTGCTAGGAGTATGTGTTGTAAGAATGTTTCATAAGAATGTGTCGTAAGACCAGTGCCTCATTACAAGTCCAGAGGTAACCCTGCCGGTGCTACCGGTGGGTTGCCGCCGGACTTGCAATATTTACCAGCGCCTGGCTCACTGGTAACACCAGGGGATTATAACCCCGGCGTTCCAGGAAGTCAGGCACCGGTAAAGTATAAATCCCCATTCCCATTTGAGTCCCATAGGACTCAATTGGAATGGGGACCACGGAAGCACCAGCACCGTTAATAATGGTGCCAGTGTTTCCATCTAACTCTGCCGGTGGGACAGCACCCGCCCACAGAGTCGTACTGTGCCGGTTCGGTAACAATGGTGCTGATAGGCTTACTGGCACCGTTGTTACCTGACCGGCACAGTCAGAATGAGACCCAATGTGTTTTAGGAGCACATGTCGTTGGAGCTCATGCATGTACCTTAGGCACTTGGTTGTGTAGTCGAAGCCGGTGTAATAGCTGTATGTGTCATAGGAGCACATGTTTTAGGAGTGTGTGTCGCAAGAGTGTGTGGTAAGTGTGCATTGTAAGAGTGTGTGTTTGTCATAAGAGCTCATGTTGTCCATATTTTATTTATTTTTATGTATTGGACATTTGTATGGTGGGTGCCGATACACAAGTGTTTCCAAGTGCCACAAGACAAGATGCGGGCCAGAGGGAGGGGGACATGGGAATCTCAAAAGTAGATCATAATAAAATGGTGATGTTGGCCTTGTGACAATCCTACCATGCAAGTGCATGACAAGGGGTACGTGTGGGGGAAGGGTAGCGGGAGAAGTGCAGGAGTGGGGTGCTCCTAGGGGTAGGGGTGGACAAGTGCTGAGCAGGCCAAGGCAGAAAGTGCCAGGGAAGAAGGAGGAACGGAGGATGAGTGCTGTGGACAGGAGGACCAGGTTGGGCTAGTCTGGGAAAGGGAGCCCGAGGGCAAGTGCTGACAACGGATGCTGGAGGGGACTGATAAGGGGTGGTCTTGTCCCTGTATGAGTCTGAAGAGACTGGGCCCCGTAACACAGGACGGGAGAGGGAAGGAAGTGGAGAAAATGAAAGTCTTAAGATGTTTCAATAACTTAAGAAGATCCGGCTCAAGTCTTAGAGGGGAGGGAGTCCATTCCAGAGGGAGGAGCCAGTCAAGGAAAGGGATCTTCCTCCCACTCTCTGCTTGGAGAAACATTTGACCTGCATAGAGTTGGAGCCAGAGGCACAAAGTACTCTGGCTGGGAGGTATTTAGGCAGGGAAAGCTGGATGTAGAGAGGTCTCAGGCACCAGACAGCCTTGCAGATGATGCAAAGCGTCTCGAATTTGATCCTTGCGGTCAGCAGGAGCCAGTGGAGGGATTTTAGGGCTGGCGAGATGGGGTTGCCGACATGTTATGTGTAGTAGGCACGTGTTTTAGGAACATCTATTGTAGCGATGTGTTTATTAGAGTGTGTGTTGTAAGAGTGTGTGGTAAGTGTGTGTCGTAGGAGCATATGTGGTAGGAGCCTGTGTGGTAGGAGAACGTGTTGTATTAACATGTGTCGTAGGAGCATCTGCTATATTAGGAGCATGTATTGCAGGAGAATGGGTCATAGGTCCATGTGTCATATGTGCATGTGTTCTAGGTACATGTGAGAACACTTGTCATACATCTACTCTCTTATCTGTAGAAAGCACATGTGTATTAGGTATGCATGTCATAGGAGCATATTATTAGTATTCATATATACCAAGGCTCTGCAACCTTTGACTTTCCAGATGTTTTGGACTACAACTCTCATTGCCCCTAAACAGCATAACCAATAGCTAGATATCATGGGAATTGTAGTTCGAAACATCTGGAGCACCAAAGGTTGCAGACCCCTGATATGCACAATGTTAATATCACAAATTAACATGTAGGGTTTTAATATAAAATGCACCTCCTTTCTGTTCATGCCTTGTAGGCCTCCTAAGGTGTACAATTTCGTATGAAAAGTATATATGTATTCCATCACTTTAAAACTGACATCATAATCAGCTGTGACTTGCCTTTTATGTGAGTCTTTAGATTGTATTTTTGTGTAATGTACGAACAGTAAAACTCCTACACGCTGGGTACAGTTCGCATGACTTCCTTTCATGTGAGTTCTGGGGAGATGTTAATTTTGTAATGTACCAGCTGTACAGCTCATACGCTCTGTGTACATGGTTGCAGTACATGTTGTAGCCATCTGTGTGATAGAACTATATGTTATTAGAATGTGTGGCATAGGACCATGTGTTGTATGAAGCAGGTATGTGTGTAATAGGTGTGCTTGTCCATGGAACATGTATTATAGAAGTGTGTGTTGTAGGAAACTATGTTATAGCAGCATGCAGTAGTAGTGTTTGTCATTAGAGCGTGTGTCGTAAGAGTGTGTGTTGTAAGAGCATGTGTTGTGTAGAGGGAGCATGTGGTAGGAGCGTGTGCCATAGGAGCACGTGTCGTAGGAGCACATTTCGTAGGTGCATGTGTGGTAGGCACATGTGGGGTAGGTGCATGCGTCATAAGTGTTTGTGTTCCAGGTGTGTGTGAGAGCCATGGTCGTACCTCTATATGCTATGTGTTGTAAGCGCATGTGTATTAGGTGCATGTATATTAGGAGCATATAATTAGTGTGCATATGGGATCTGCAACCTTTGGCTCTCCAGATGTTTTGGACTACAACTACCATCATCCCTTACCAGCATAGTCAATAGCCACATACCATGGGAATTGTAGCCTGACACATTTGGAGAGCCAACAGCTGCAGTCCCCAGATATACACAATGTTAATATCACAAATTTACATGTAGGGTTTTTAATACAAAATGCACCTCCATTCTGCTCATCACCATAAAACGGACATCAAAGTTAGCTGTGACTTTCCTTTCATGTGAGTTTGTAGGATATGTTAAATGTATAATGAATGAACGGTAAAACTCATACACTCTGTGTACAGGTTGAATGGCTTGGCTCTAATGTGAGTTTTTAGGAGATGTTAATTTTGCAATGTACACGTGTAGGATTTTTAATATAAAATGGACCTTCATTCTGCTCATGCATTGCATGCCTCCTAAAGTGTACATTTTTGTATGAAAAGTGTACATTTATTCCATCACCATAAAACTGGCATCAAAGTCATCTGTGGCTTGCTTTTTATGTGAGTTTTTGGGAGATATTACATGTGTAATGTAGGAACAGTAAAACGCATACGCTCTGCGTACAGGTTGTATGTCTTGCCTCTAGTGTGAGTTTACAGGAGATGTTCATTTTGCAATGCACTCTGTAAAACTCAAACACTCTTTATACATGATTGCAACACATGTGTGGTAGAAGTATGTTTTGTAAGAATGTCTGTCATAGAACCATGTGTTGTAGGAGTGCATGTTATAATAGCACCTATCGTAGGAGTGTGTGTGATTACAGTATGTGTCTTAAGAGTGTATGGAAAGTGTTTGTCGTAAGAGTGTGCGTTGTAAAAGCATGCGTGGTAGGAACGTGTGTGGTAGGAGCGTATGTCGTAGGATCATTTGTTATAGGAGCATGTGTCATAGGTAGGAGCATGTGTCATAGGTGCATGTTCCCTAGTTGCATGTGCCCTAGGTACATGTGTCCTAGGTGCATGTGAGAGCACTTGTTGTGCATCTACATGTTATGTGTAGTGAGCATATGTGTATTAGGCACACCAGTTGTAGGAGCATGTTATTGTCCGGGGGTTTGCAACGTTTGGCTCTCCAGATGTTTTGGACTTGAACTCCTATCATCCCTAACAAGCATAGTTAGTAGCCAGATATCATAGGAATTCTAGTTTGAAACATGTGGAGAGCCAAAAGTTGCAGACATTTGGTATACACAATTTTAATATCCCAAATGTCCATGTAGGGTTTTAACATAGACAATGTACCTCCATTCAGCTCATACGGTGTATGCTTCCTAATGTTTAACTTTTCATGAGAAAAGTCTAAATTTCTGAAAGAAAATGTTCCTTTTTCATATTAAAAGTGTTCATTTACTGCAATGCTTTACTGAAATCAAAGTCAGCTGTTCATTGCCTTTCATGTGATTTTTTAGGAGATGGTTATTGTGTAATGTATGAACAGTAAAACTTATATGCTTTGTGTTTGAATGACTTGCCTTTGATGTGAGTTTTCAATAGGTGTACATTTTGTAATGTACCAATTGTAAAACTCATACACTTTGCGTACGTAATTTCAGATCAAGTTGTCGGTGCCTGTGTTGTAGGAGTATGTGTTGTAAGAATGTTTGTGAAATGACCATGCATTGTAGGATCACATATATATTGAAGAAGTCCATGTTGTAGTAGCATGATATTTGTAGTAGGCATGTGTTTAGCAGGTGAGCTTGTCATTGGAACATGCATTACAGGAGTGTGTGTTGTAGGAGTGCATTTCGTAGGAGCATGTGTCGTAATGTTGCACTGTGTAATTATCGTGTGTGTCTTTGGAGTGTGCGGTAAGTGTGTGTAGTAAGAGTGCGTATGGTAGGAGAATGTGTAGTAGTAACATGAGTGGTAGGAGCATGTGTCATAGGAGCATGTGTCATAGGAGAATGTGTTCTAGGTGCGTGTGTCCTAGGTGCATGTGAGAGCACTTGTCATACATCGTAAGTGTAGTAAGGTACGCATGTCATAGGAGCATGTTTTTTGTGTTCATATGCATGTTACAAAAGTATGAGTAGGGTTTTTACATAAATGGTAACGCCGTCATGCTCATGCATTATATGCCTCCTAAAGTGAACATTTTCTATGAAAAGTATACATTTATTCCATCACTTTAAAAGTGACATCTTGCCTTTGATTTGAGTTTTTATATGTTAATTGTGTAATGTTTGAAATGTAAAACTCATCCACTCTGTGTACCGTTTGCATGAAAAGTGTACATAATTATTTCATCACCTTCAAACTGACATTAAAGTCAACTGAGACTTGCCTTTGATGTGTGTGTTTAGGAGATGTTAATTGTGTAATGTACAAACTGTTAATTATGTAATGTGCGAAATGTAAAAATTATACACTCTGTCTATAGTTTGTATGAAATATGTGAATTCATTCTGTGCATGCGTCACATATACGTACATTTCAAATGTTAATTTCTCTAAATATGTTTTGCTGCAAAAATTTCAGATGAAATCTAGGTGCCTGCAAAAAATTTGGAAAATGTAAGCAGACAATTTTAAGATATTTGGACTGACAATTAATTAGATTTTTTCTATGGGAAAACCTGATGTTCAAAATATGATCAAGGTTTACTACATTAGAGTTAATGATGCTGCTCCAGGGAAAGGCTCATAGTGCGTCAACCTCATGAGAGTTTAATTAAATGTGCAGTGCGGACTGTTAAAACGAGTGTTGGCCTTCTTCCTGTGCCTTCATATGCGTGAATCCAGTGGGAATCTGATAATTGTAGATGGTAGTTTACTGAGCCATACACACTTAGGCTCCAGCATTTCACATATGCCAGGGCAGTCCTTGGATTCGTACAGAGATTTCACTGAGGTACATTATTCCAAGCAAACAAATCTACGCAGATCCACCAGGTGACTAGACCAAATGGACTTGCAGGCATCACTCCAGGCTATCCTTGCGGAGATGAAAGCTATCAGTCAGCATACCGAGGAGACTAACACTACTGTACAAGACATAAGAAGGAAAGGAAGGACATCAAGAGTTGCATTAACTCAGAAGCTGAAAGCGTTACTGAAAATAAACGTAGAATCAGCAGAGTAGAGGATAATCAAGGGTTTCAATCCACTGAATTGGATGCCATGATAAAAGAAGTATAAAGGCTGCTCGCGAGAATGGAAGATGAAGAACATCGGTCAAGGCACAATAATTTGCTGAGGACGAGGTCCCGAGAGAGAGAGAGGAAGGCAGGGCATTAAGGACATGCCATAATAATGGTTAAGAGGAGAGATAATACTCAAATTAGATGGAAAGGGCATGCTTGATTTTAAGGAAAGAGGAAGGGAGGTTAGAGACAGGCAGGAGAAAGAATAAAATAAATAGAAGAAGAAAAGGGACAGGAGGAGAAAGAAAGAGAGAGGAAAAGAGAGAGAAAAAATTGAAGAAATCAAGAACGAGAAAGAGAAAAGAAGCGAGAGACAGATAGAGAAAGGGGGAAGAGATGAGAAGAAGAAAGAGAAAGGGAATGACAGAGGGATACAGAAAGGGTAAACGAAAAGCAAAAGGAGGAAGAAAGGGATTAGAGAAAGACACACAAGAAATAAAAAGAGGCAGGGAAAAGCAAAGAAGAGAAGTTGATGATATTTATAGGGGAGGTACACTCCCAGACAGAGAAAAATATGAAACAAGAACAGAGAGAGAGAGAATGTACATTTTGCAGAAAGGGAGAGTACAATTATTCCTAAGAGGGTGGGGGTTTGCACACAGGGGTAGAGAGTTTGGATTTCAAGCTCCACGTGGAAGAGGTGTTAATGGGGGCAACCCAGATTCGGGGTACAGACACAGCAATGTTGGACATGTGGGACGATGGGGCATATTTGATACGAATGCAAAAGCAGGGGAGGGATGCAAAAGAATTGGCAAGCAGCTGATGCAAGAGGGGGACAGCATTCCTCCACCATATAGTGCAGAGCCACCTGAATATTATGCCCAAAATCACACGCAGTATCAGACACAAGCGCCTGCAATTCAACAGGCAAAGCAAGGGATACCACCCCAAGCACAACAAGTACGATGCAAACACAGCAATCTCCAATGCAGATACAGGAAACACCAATACAGACAAAGGTACTGGCACAACAGAATGCAGTGACACCATTGGATGCAAACATATTGCCACAGGCACCTACACCTAGAAGAGGGGTCCTGACCATAGATGGAGGGAACCCATTCACTGGCAAAGGACTTGACATGTACGCACAATAGGACAGCCTACAGAAAGACTTGATATGTTCCATTCTATCGATTACACCAGACCCAAAAGAGGAACCGAGGGTCATAGTGACCACAAATGACAAAAGCAAGAACTATGGTTCCTTTTACAGACTCTTTACCTATTACCATCAGAGAACACAACATGTCCATGCCATTATTATATTCCCGCAAAACACTTGTTGACATATTGGGGAGATATTTGATGAGCAAATTAACCATGACAGTATCATTCACGGACCAGGGGATAATATGCTCTACTTCAGGGATCCATTATGTGAATGCGCAATAATTCATAACAGTATTCTATGGCCAGGAAGCACAAAGAGGCATGCCATTGAACTAGACATATTTCTTTACAGGGTACACATATTGTTAGCATGGCTTCCAAGAATACAGGACATACTATTACGTTTGGTTACCCACAGAATGTTTGTTTCGACTAGAAGTACCCACGGATGTGGAGGAAGGGCGGTTAATAGTAATTGATTTAGAAGCAGCACTAGTGAGGGAAGAAAGAGTAATTCTGCACTTAATTGATGAAGCAGGGACAAACTGGAGAACAATGATAGCTCTTGATAAAGGGCACAGATGGATTAACTTAACAGATGAAGACTTGTATACAGATGACTACTCAGATGACAAAGAGATATTTAGGATAAGTCTTAAATATCAGTTGAAAATTGAAAATAGGGAGATACCGCAGAGAATGTCACTAATAAATAAGGTACCATTCTTTGTCGAGGAAAATTTGGCATAGTTACCAAACACTTTGTGGACTGGCAGTTCATATGACGTTGGTCTATTAAAGGGAGTAAGGGCAGTCAAAATGAAATTGAAGCATGGTGTTATTTTACCTTGGGTAAGACAATATCCCATGTCAAATGAAGCTGACAAGGGTTTTTATAACACTATTGCCTCTTTAGTGCAACAAGGGATATTAGTGCCTTCAGAATCCCCATGTAACATGGCTGTGTACTCTGATGAATCCAAAAAGATTGTCACAAACCAACTGGTATGGACCTCTTTTCCTGTGGTCAGGGAAAGGCAACTACTACTTGATTCAGATCCTCAAGGTGGTTTCATGTGGAATGGTCACAGGTAAGGTTACTCATGCCTGGAGACAGTGTGGATCTCTTCATCTCACAATTTCCATATCGTTCCTGAATAGACAATGACTTATTGTAAAGTATACCAACTTAATGTTACACATTTTTCTATTGACTTCAGTTCCCATAATGTTAAGCGTACTGAGATGAGGAAGAGGAATGAATGAGGATTCAGAATGGTGATTATTCAAAGGGGCAGAGTCTAGTTGCTGTCATTCAATTTACCTGAGCGGGATATATAAATCTCAATATGAGGACCAGCTGAAGGAATTGTTGTTGAATCTGATGTGAATGAAGAGAATGAAAGTGCAGCAGAAGAAGAAAGCCGAGGAGCAGTTAATGCTGTGAGAGAGGCAGCTCTGGGAAAGATGAAGCTATCCGAGGTGCAGAAGCAGCCACCGAGAGATGCCTGCCAGCAGGAGTCACCCTGAGAGGTGAAGTTCAGCAGAACTACAGATTGCGCAGAGCAGAAAGCTGTATTCTAAGAAGAAGCCCAGTTGAGGAGAAGTGAATTCTCGAAGCAGCGCATGGCAAGTAAGAGTCACCCTGAAAGGTGATACCCAGCTGAACTACAGAGTACACGCATCAGAAAGCGTTGTATTAAGAAGAAGCCCAGCAGAGGAAGAGAAGTGTTCCTGGAGCATCGTGAGTCAGACTGGTGAAGCTGCGGAAGATCAACAGAGCTGTCAACCATCCCAAAGACCGATGCACAACTTCACTTGTCATCTGCTGCTCACTTCTTGGACCAAGCAAATGCCTGGACCGAATCATTCCTTCGTAAAATATCTATGAGGGTCTTTGCACCCTCTGCATCTGCCTCTCCATCACCAGTGACCTGTGGAGTTCCACAAGGATCCTGTGTTTCCCAACTCTCTACAGTGTGTTTACTAAGCCTCTCTTTGATATACTTGATTATCTGGGTGTCACGTACACTAATTATGTGGACGTTACCCAGATAATCATACCTATCACTGGCGACCACATTGTAGACAGTAAGACACTTAACAACATCTACAGTACTATACAGATCTGGATGGCAAAGCATGGTCTATGTCTAAACGAAGAAAAGACTGAACTGCTCCGTCTTGGATCCCAACCAAACTGACCAACTAGCGACATTATTCACCTCCTTTATTATTGACGGCAACATCATTAAAGTCGGCAATGATGGGAAAACCTTAGAAATGTATACTGACTCAGCACTCTCACTTACGAGACAAACCATTGCCTTCCTCTCCAGCTTATACCTGCAAGCTCATCACGGTCTGCTGCCCCTATCTGACAACAACTAATTGTATTTCAGTAGCAAGAGCATTAGTCTTATCTAAGCTTGATTATTGCAATGCGCTCTACCTGGGCACTTCCCAACAAAACATCAATAAAATGCAAGTTATGCAAAATAACGCCATTAGATCAGCATGCAATATTCAAAGGAAACAAAACATTGCAACAACTAGACAGACTATAAAGTGGCTTAATATTAAGCAAAGAATAGACTTGAAGCCACTTTCACTCACTCACAAGTCCCTCTACAACCAGGTGCCTAAAACCTTTTCACAACATACATCGACGCAACCTATTAGAACTGAACAAGCACACTGTGTCTCCATACCACGAGTTAACCAACAACGTGCAGGTGGAGTCAGCTTCCCAGTCCTTGCGTCTAAGAAATGGAACACACTCCCTATTTCCATAAGAGAAGAACCATCTTTTCTCACGATTCCGCAATTAAGGTTAAAAACTGGTTCCATGAACAGAACCTCAACCCGGAAAGCGAATTGCTTAAACAATCATATTGTTACTCAAATGCTTAAATCCTGCTGTAATGCATTACTAGTGCCCTTTTATGTATGTTCCATATTTGTAAATATCTGTTACAATGTATGTACCTTGTCTATGACCCAATGCAATGCCTGTATACTTATTCTTGTGTAACCTGTAAGAATAGCGCCCAGTTGCCTCAGGGCTCGGCTGCACTCTACAAATAAAATACAAATACCGAGGCTTGCAGAGATGGAGAAGAAAGCTGATCGGATGCTGTGGGACCACCGCAAAGCCCAGTAGCAAGAGGGAGCCACCACAGAGAACCACTGAGTTGGCAGAGAGTGAATTCTGACACCGGGGTGCTCTGTATATGAACGCTGTTAAAAAGAAGTAATTTTGAATGCCGAACAATTGATAATGCAAATCAGAACTGATTTATTGATTGCAGAACGATTAAAGAAAACAAAGCTAAGGGGAAAAGAAGAAAGTTATATTATAGGAGACTAGAAGAAGGGAAAGATAATAACCAATACTACCCACAGCCAAGAGGCTGGTAAAATACTTTAGGAAAACAACACGAGGGGAAAGTTTATAACCAATACTAGCCACAGCCGAGAAGCAATGGACATACTATAGCAAGACAAGCCCTGGGGAACGCTTAAAACCAGCATTATCCTCAGCCAAGAAGTTGTTAGAAAGTCTTAACAAAGCAACCAAAGCATATTTTCCCTTCTCAGACACATACCTTTGGGAAAGCTTGTATCTCATATTGCCAAGAGCAAAGTGACTGTAAAATAATACTAAGGTGACAAGGGGCCAACTCTTCCTATTTGGATTTCAACTGGTGGAAACTTGTAACCCAAACTGCTACAAACTGAAAGGTTGTCAAGAAGTTGTACAAATACCCTTTGAAAATAATTTGTGTACATTTTGTTCTCAGTTTAGGGAAAATGGTATGCCTGATGTCAAGAGGCAAAGCATTATAAGAAAAAGCAGTTGTTGACCAAACCTCAGTCCAAGAGAGAACAGAGTGGAGAATCTTGGAATCAATATTGGCACCATGTTTGAAGTTAGTTTTAGGAGTTTTCTTCCTGGCAGGAGAGTATACAAGGAAAGTGCATATAGTAGTCCTGGGATGCAAGTAGACCAGGAACGAAGATGGTGGTTTTGATGTCTTTGTGGCAGAAAGATATCTGAAAATAACCTTTGTTGAATTAAGAGAATTCATGTACTTTAGCGTGTGTTTGATTAACAGCAGCACTACTGAGGCAAGTTGCCTTTTTGCTATCCGGCCAAAAGTGTTTGAATCAAGAAGAAGTATTGTAAAAGATTGAAATGGTGTTTTGACAAGAAATAGTTTCTATGAAGCAAGTGTATGTGGTAACAGAATAATTGCATTTGGTTTTCAACCTGCATTTTAGAAGAACGTTTATCAACCTTTAAAGAAGGATATTGTGGAAGACATTGTGTCACACTCTGAGTCCTCGGACTCTTGGCTCACCTGTTTG
This sequence comes from Ambystoma mexicanum, assembly GCF_040938575.1. Lineage (NCBI taxonomy): Eukaryota > Metazoa > Chordata > Amphibia > Caudata > Ambystomatidae > Ambystoma > Ambystoma mexicanum. The sequence goes on along the minus strand of NC_090931.1, from coordinate 851,364,462 downwards.
TTTATTGACGTATTCTTTCTTGGGTTTGCAGATTTCCCCTTCTTCCTAGAAGTTTGGGATTTGTACAAGAAGGGGCGTATCTCCTCCATCACCTGTATGCAGGCAGGTAACATGTAGATGTAAGTTTGGGCTCCTGCCGATGAAGGATGTGATGTCCCGGAGCATTCAGTGTTCCAGGAAGGATTCCAGGGAAGACTAGGTAACAATCCAGAAGGGAAGGGAGCAATCCAGGAAGTTATGAAAGAAACTTGCACGGCTACGAGAAGCGGAGATAGTGAGGAGTGGCACAGAACATCACACCGGGAAGGAAGGGAAGGCTAACTGGAAGGAAGCCAATGGATTAGGGAAGCGGACAATGGATGGAATCAGAGTAGCAACTTGCCGGTACAAACAGCACGAACAAGCTTAGCGTTGAGACGCGCCGAGCCACGGGGCCATGTCTGTTTTCAAGGAAGAAACAGTCATTGCTGGGAGATTAGACCGTGTTTTTCCCTGCGGCGTTGGCCATGTTGGGTGTACAATGGTTGGAATACTATGGTGTTTGAGGGACCATGTGGTCCAGAAGGGGTAAGAATCAGTGATTCATGACACATTGACTTGTTTTGAGTTATCAATCAACTGTGGTAAAAGGGATATTTATGATACCTCTGAGAAAAACACAGTGGTTGAGTTTTCTATTTCTTTGAATAGAACTTTGTTGAATCAGAACTGTAATTTAGGTTTTGCTGAATTGATCCAAGGGAAGGGAATTCAACATTGGTCACAAGAAGTACTTCCAAGAACACCTGAGTTTGAATTACAAATACTGTTTCTGTTGAACCAAATGTCAGCCATATTTTCATTAAATAATTTGATTGTATGTATGCGTGTGAGGGCCAGAGATATTTTGGACACCAGGCCATTTTTCTTTAGTTTTAGTTTGCTAGAAAGTTAACTCGTTGTTAGGTTAGGGAACGTTAGGAGTTTATCAGAACCCTTTTTTACATTGAATAAATGGCAATCTTTGAGAAAACTTTGCCTTTGTGTCCTTTTTGCAATTTTGACCCTCACAGTACCCAGTAAAGAAAGTGGCGAGAGGGTTGAAGAAGACTGATGAAGAAAATGAACAGATTGATCCCAAAGCCCTGCTCAAACCACTAATACTATTGCCAGGAGACAAGGTTCTTTGCAATCATTTTCCAAGACTGTGGCACAAGCCCTGTTTCGAGGCACCGTTTATCATGGAAATAGTTATACAGACAGCAGTGAAGCACCAAGGAAGCAGGCCTGACTGCACCTCAGCAACTTCAAAATCTACAAAGGAGATACCCCACAGCCTGCCAACATCGAGCACAAAGGTGAAGAATACATGGAACTAGTCCATAAAAGATCAATGACAAGGACCAATCAGAAACAAGAATAATAATAAACGATGTTTCTTTATAGATATACAGACAAGACAGGTCAACATCTTTTCAAAGACAATTGCCTGATATAAAGTGTGAACACTTCCACAGTAAAAAGAAAATAACAAATATTCCCTACACATATATGTTTCTTGGTTTTATCCTATCTGATGGACACATATCCCTTTTTAGGAGCATGCAATATATGCTGTGCCATATTATTGTTTAATATAAAAGCCTACTTTTTTTTTTTTTAAGAGGTTTGCTTTCAATAGTAACACCTTTGTTTCTGTAAATACCCATTCTTTGAAGATAGTTAAAATGACTTGTTTTGGTGAAAAGAATGAGATTATTCAATACTGTTAGATATTCTCATTTAGCACTTAGAAGGAATAACACTTCCAATTATTTGCAAAAGGTAGATACATTAGCAATTATGCTTATAGCAACATGTTTTACATCTTGAAGCCTTTATTTTATTATTCTTATGGCATTAAGAGAATTGGTCCTTTACAACATAGTTAGACCAGTAAACAGAAAAATAACTACTGTTACAATGACAAGTGAAATGGCAACAAATGAATTCCCTATAGTAAGCACACAGATGAAAAGAATACATAGAAGTGTGTTAGATGACGCCAGGCACCTGAGTAACTATATTGCTCCTTCTGCCCATGTCACTAATCATTTGTGCCCATTATTATTGCAGATGATTTCTCTATTGCAAAGGCTTCTGCAGCCAATGCTTGTTCACATGGTAATTGTCCTCTCATCACTACATATAGAATCCCACTGTAATATGCCAAGGGTTTGTGCCCTATTTAAGTTTTCTGCGTGAGAACAGCCATCATCATGTATCCATTTGAACGTGAGAATACATATAATTCTTCCTTATAATCTGGTATCCCTAGCAGTGGAGCTGCCTTATTGCTTCTTCTAGGGCCTCAAATGCATTGCTCATCTTGTCTGTCCACAATATGTTTTTTTTCTCTTTTTGTGCTCCCTTCAGTCCTTTCAAAAGGGGCTGAACATAATTGCTGTAGTCAAAAACCCACATATGATAATAATTACATAGCCCCAGTAATTGCTGTAAGTCTTGCACCATCACTGGATGTTGTGTGTTTGCAATTGCCTCTGCTCTGTCAGATGTCACCCTCCTGCCTTCCTTTGATATTATCTGACCCAAATATAGTACTTCTTCTTGGGAATATTGCAATGTTTCTTTGTCCAACTTGTACCCTTTGTCAGCCAATACAGATCTACAAAATCGAGCCTCAACATCTAACCACTTCAAATCTATCTCTCATCACCAGGGCCTCTAACACATAGAGAATCACACGGCAAAACCACTGTTTATAGAGAACCAATACTCCATCTAATGATAAGCCAGCATGTTCGATAGAAAACTTTCTCGTCATACAGGTGGTTTGTCTTGCCCTTCTGACCTTGACTTCGATTATCTCCCTGTACTCGGATGAAGACGATATCTGGAGTCCCAGGCATTTATCTGAGACATTAACCAAAATGTTGCATCTCTTTTATTTTTTTGTAGGTTTATTGGTAGCTGGGTTTCATTTGCATACACCCAGTTCATTTAGCATATCCTTCAACCCAGTCAGACAACATATGATCAAATATAGCCAGGTCGTCCTCCTACAACATCCTCGAGACTGGACAGTTGACGATTTTGGGGGGACAACCAGCCCTACCCATCATCCGAACCAACAGGTCAGCAATGTAGTTATTGAAGAGCAGGGGAGCAAGCATGCAACCCTGCCTCCCTCCCCTGCTAATGTTCATCTGCTCTGATACCAGTCCATCATCTCCTAACTGAACTGGGCCAATGTTTTAATTTGCAATGCCACAATTACTTCCAGAAGCCAACTCGGGCAGCCCCACTTACGCATTTTCTTCCATAGAATGTTACGATCCACTTGATCGAATGCAGACCTGAAATCTACAAACATGAGGTACACTGAGGCACTAGATCTTAATTTCGCCTGTGAGATAATCGTATCTAGCACTCTAGGATTTTGTACCGTGCGAGACCCTGGCCGAAAACCCATCTGAAAGGGATGTAAGATACTATTATCACTGACCCAAAACTGATGGTGTTCCAAAAGATAGGAGGCAAACACCTTGCCAATGATATCAAATAAAGACAACAACCTATAGTTTTTGGTGGTCAATCGATCCCCGGATTTAAAGAATGGCAACAAGATCGTTTTTTTCCAGGAATCTAGTATCATCCTGGTCGCACAGTCTTTTTCATACAAAGGGCACAAGAAAACCGCCCATAAGGACACAACCCCTTTCAGTACTGCCGCAGATATCCCATTGGGCCCAGGTGCCCTGGAATTCTCAAGCTTCTTAAAAAGAACACACACGTTTTCAGGATTAAACTCCATAGGGCATTCTAAAAAGGGTGGCTCAGTTTCATCAGACATGTCCTTAACATGAGCAATTCTATCCTAAATATAATCTACCCATACCCTCTCTGTGATAGGGTTTAAAATTAATAGATTGGAGGACAGCCTAGCTAGGCACAATATCCTGCACATACTACTCACATTCCCACTCTTCACAGCTTCTAACATCTGCTCGTAATTCACTGTCTGCGCCATTCTCTGCATCCTTGCACATTCATTTCTATATTGGTTCTTCATCCTGCAGGAATTTCTCAGCACAAAATAGGGAACAGAGTTGGATTTGGTTAAGTCTCTCAGATGTTTATGTAATCTTCTTTTGGCCATATTAATCTCAGGATCATAAGAATTGGCAGTCTGTTTCTCAGACCTTATTATCGCTTTACCCCTCCTGACACCGGATCTAAAAGCAAACACCATCAACCGATGCTCGATTTTGTTTATCAAATTATTTGTTTTTAAAATTGTGATATAACTTTGATTCAGTAATCAATATCAGCGTGAATGATGTGATCTTTGCAGCTTTAAACTAAGTGGTCTTATACACTTTAAGATGTCTGCCAGGTTGCATGTCATGTAGGAGTCTTGCTTTGTAGACACAGTTAATCCTCCAGACATATACTAGATGCTGAGTTTCGAGTGTCACCTATGTGAAATGGAAACTGGCGTGTGTTTGTTACTCACACTCCCGTGAGCAGGAGGTGAGATGCAATTGGAATCAGAATAGTTTGCATTTCGAGGTTGTCGCGACACGAACACAGGTTACCACATATGGCTAGTGTTAATCTGGTACTACATTTTGCTTTATTTCAGTTTCTCGCAAAACAGATAAGTACCATTACTAATGGTTTTAAATCGCTGTCTTCACTGCGGATACATACAGCATGGTAGAATGCACAACTATTGCAGTTTAAATGATTCTAAGGAGAGACTGGGCTATTCGCCATCTAAAATAGTGCTGTGTTTTTTGAGATGCCAGAGTCTGGGCTAGTATTAAAAGGGTATCTCTCCCTTCCCGTGTTTTGTTTTTAAAGTTACAGGCATACATAGTGGATAAGCATGGATTGAAGATCCTTGGTTTCTCTGGATGAAACTACTTTGTACACAATGTTAGAAGGACAAGTTAGTGTTGACAGTCAGACACCTCATGTTATAGTAATAAGATATACATTGGAACTGAATCATAGTGGTGAGATATGTGGTTGACACTGTGATAAGGGTGTTTATTTTTCATTTTGCTCTCAGGAAACTGCCTAATTACTTGGAGCTTGACAACTCACTATTACCTTAAGACAAGATTGGTGGCAAGCACTGTTCTTGTTATTGATTTTCAAGATATGTATTATAAGTTTGATGTGAACAGCACTAAACTAGGCTGTATTAACATGGTGTTGCAGATGCATATAAAGACAATTTGAGCATGTGTATAAGAATTTGAAGGCACTGAGTTAATATGACATGGATAGTGTATTATTAGTGTGAATAAAGTATTTTGATTTTTATGCTGCTAATGCCATTTTGATGGAATAGATCCACTGAAGAATTTCCCGCAATAGAAAACATTTCTAGAGGGAATGAAACATGTTGGGAATTATGTTTTGGGCTATATTAAAATAGTTATATAATAATGGATCATGGCAATATGGAAGCTACGCTGAAGTAGCAAGTAGAACAAGAAATTCAAACTGTGACATAAGAATTGTCCATTAGTGAATAATAGCATTGTTTATTGAAAATGTGTTAGCATGTAAATGTTTTTTTGTGTTTGTTAAACACAAGTCACTATATTGGGTTACACATGTGACTTTGAATAATTGCATTAATGATGTGATTTTAGTATGTGTCTAAATAATTTTTTTTTTAGGAGTCACTACAGTATTCACATAATTTGAGTTAACATCACCCACTAACAAAATTAAGGTAAATTGTTGAACTAGTACATTAGCCTCCTGAAAATATGCCAAAAGGTACATATGCTCTTTGCATAAAACTGCCACAGTGTTCTCTCAGAGGGAATTGTTGTGTTTATTTTGTTTTCATAATATATGCCTGGTGTTGAACATATTATCCCTTCCTCAGTAAATGGAATTGTCATGTTTAATTTGCTCATCAAGTCTCTCTTCACAATAGGTTAACTGGTGTCTTTTGAGAATACAACAATGGTGCTGCCATCATATCTTCTACCACTGTTCTAGCTCGTCTTTGAATAGAACCTTTGTCATTGCCCCAATAAACCCTTGTGCACCCATCATTATTTGTGACGGTGGAAACCATCCTTCCCTGACACAAGATCTTCTTGCCCCATTGTCAACCAAGAAAGAAAACATCCATCTCTTATATTGACCCCCACTCAGGGTTCCTCTTACGGGTCGGTAATTACTGGTAGTACTAGACACATCAAGCTTTTCTGGGGCTGTCCTATTCAGGATAGATGTTCTTCGTTGTTCCATTAAAGGGATTCCTTCCTATCACTGTCATACCCCCTGCCATGGATACCATAGTTTGTGGCAATATGTTCCTGTCCCAATTTCTGGTTTGTTGTGTTTGCATTTATAATGAATTCAGTGTTTGCTGGGGTTGTTGTAAGTGGTGTGTCTGTGGCGTGTGCTGCTGTTGTGCCTGGTGCATCTGCGTTTCCATCTGTAGCCTCATTTGCGACTGTTTCTGTTGTTGCGTCTGTTGTGGGAGCGGTTGATGTTGCATATACCAAAATGTACCCGGTTCTTGCTGTGTCTATGCAGAATATTGAGGGGGAAATACAGGCCCCCTCTTGGACCAGGTTGTTGCCACCCTTCGTTCATTGCCCCTCCACTCCCACATGCCTGTTTGTAGTGCCCTATCTTCCCACACATCCAACACTGTGCTCCAAAACCTCCCTGTGCTCTAAAACCTCCAAATCGTGGTCCTGCCCCACCAAAACCTCCTCCATATCTGCCTCCAAATCCATAGCCTGTTCCCCTAGGTGTATACCCACTCCCCCAGGGGTAACAATTCCTTTCTCTTCTTCCTCCCGAATATCCGCTTCTCCCCTGATGTTGATATTCCTGTTCATAATTTTCACCTCCAACATTTGTAATCATTCCCCCTCTACTGTTACCTTGATACATTCTTCTGAACCAATTTAGCTTTCTGTCTTTGCCTCTCCTCTATCTTGTTCATCTCCATTGCTTGTCTCAGTTAACAATAATGAACAATATTCAACATTATCTCGGGCCATTGTTTCAATTCAATCCCCACACTTTACTTTACCTGTTTCAGCACTTCATCTGGAAGACCGTGGCATAAAATGTGATAAAACATGGGTAAATTTTTCTCCCAGCCTTTCCTTGTTTCTAAATGCTACTTCTCTTGTATTTCTTGTATATATGCCACTGGATCCCTGTCTATCCTCATTTTGCATTTTGTCAGAATTACACTCATGTCTGATGTATCTTTATATTGCACCCTTAATTTATTTTATTTATTTATATTATTTATTTTGGCATTTGTAAAACATGCTTGATCAGTTTCGCAGTGTGTGCTCCTTCTGATGCAATAGAGTTAACATTTCTGGTTAATGATAGTGTGGAATCTAGATATACTCCTAAGGAGATATACTCCTAAGGAGATATACTCTTTGGAGATGGTGATGGAGTTCCCTTCGATGGAGAAGGATTGGTATGCGATATTGAGTGAGTTTAGCCGACATTGAGTGCCAATGAGGAGCAGTTGAATTTTCATTAAGGCAGAGTCTGTGTTGTGCATCCAGCCCTGGATGGTTTAGTATAGTTTGTTGAGAGCATGGGAATCTATGTTCGTAAGATCATTGTTTTTGTTTTCTCCCCTGTTCCCCTCCCTTTGTCTGGTCGCGCTCTGAAACACCTGTGTACAAGCGCGAAATAAATAAAATATCATATCATATCATATGTTATAGTTTCCGGATATGGGTAGAAGGATTTGGGTGTCGCCTGCATAGTTGGTGTAGGTGACACGCAGGGCTTCAAGAAGGTCAAAAGGAGGTTTAGTGAAGATATTATACAAGGTCGCAATTAATGCCCTGCAGACATCTGCTCTACAATTGTTAAATGGCAAACTGTCATGTGCATTGTTTTGTGCCATCACACCGGGATAACCTGCCCTTTTCCATGCATCATCAGATAGTTCTCTCAATGTCAAAGCAAATAAACACTTCACGTCTCCTACTGCTAATATCATTCCTGCCTTCTTTTTCTCATGAATCCATTTACCTGCCCCAGCTGTCAACAATGGTAATTTAGCCATCAAGTTGTTTTTATCTGTTTGTGGCCATGGCACATACTGAGCAATACTGCTCCCCATTGGGAGCAATGGCAACTGTGTCATCAATGCCCTGCATGCAGGTGCATACGCACCCTTCATTCTCTTCAATGTTATCACCATGCAGCTTGCTCTGTAACCTGGCAAATTCCTTAATCTGTTCACATATGGTTTTTTCCTTCCTGATTCCTGAATTTATTGGAAGAAGTCCCAGGATCTATGGGCTCTCGCTACACATTAGCTTGTCATCCTGCAAGTCTACTCTATTCTTTCAAGCATCCCTGTTTGTGGGGCTTGTGCCACCTCTTCTTCCTCTTCCTCCACTTCATCTTCCTACTCTCCTTCCTCCCCTTCTATCTCTTCTAACACCTCGTTGTTTCTGCCTCTGCTCACTTACATTCCTCTTTCAATCACATCTACTATGTTTCTGCTGAAGTTGTCAGAAGCTCCTCTTATGCTCCCTTCCCCATCTCTGTCCTCCATCACCATTCTACTGATGATGGCATTCACCTCCCTCCTATATTCTTCTCTCCTTTTCTCCTGATCATCCCCTCCTTCCAAAACTTTAACGTTATCATTTTCAGTATCTGGTCCATCTAATTTAAATACTATCTGTCCTCCTACTGATTCTTCTAGTTTGGCTGCTGCGTCCTGTTCCCCTCCCTTCATGCTTTTTTCCCTTTATAACTCCTCTTTGGCTTCTTTTAGCAATGCTTCTAAGCTACATCTTTTATCGTATTCTACTCGTTCTTCTAAGGTGCCCCTTGTGGCACTTTCCTTTTCCTTAATATTACCTTCCACATCTGGGGAGATATATCAGGGATTACTGTAACCTGCAGCAGCTTGCAAGAGATATAATCCTGCCAGGGTTGAATACAGAGGACATGGGTGAGGCTTAATAGGCTTGGGTGGCTGACAGGTTCTCTTTCCACACTTTCAAGAGATTTAAGTGATATCATTGGATTTTCTGTTTTCTATCCAGTTGGGCTACTCTATAAGTACATGTTTCCATTCTTTCTACTACCTCATAAGGTCCATGCTATTTGGAGACCAGCTTGTTCTCAGAGGTTGGTAAGAGGACCAGTACTTTCTGTCCTATGGAGAATGATCTTAGATTCACTTTCTTGTCATAAGTGGTCTTTTATTGGCTCTGTGCTTTTTCCATATGAGTACAAACTAAGTCCCGGACCAACTTCATATGTTCTCACATTCGGGTGGCGGTTTGCGAGATGGGAATAGGAACCTTCTCTTGTTCTTCGCAGGTTTCCCAGAGCATATCCAGGACATCTCTTGGCTCTCTTCCATAGAGCAATTCAAAGGGAGAGAAACCTCTGGAAGCTTGCAGGGTTTTCCTCACTGGAAATAAGGTGAGGTGGTCAGGCAGTGTTTACTTGTAATTGTGAGTGCCACTTGCCATCCCCATAGGGATCCATTGTAAATGCTGCCTGCCATGCAAGCAAAGAAGGCAGCATTTACAATTACAATTAAACCCTGCGCGACATGCAAGCATGTCGGGAAGGGTTTCATTGTAATTATAAATGCTGCCTGCTATCCTCCCATGGCAGGCAGCATTTACCATGGATTCGTATGGGGATGGCAGGTGGCACTCACAATTAAAAGTAAACACTGCCCAACATTCTCTCTTGCCAGGCAGCGTTTACCTACTTTGCATGCGTACGCTTCCTTTTGCCCGGCACTTTTTTACTCCGCTGACAATTTATGAAATTTTGATAGCAGGGATCCGTTTACGTTGCAGCGCTAGCATAACGGTTCCCCGTTGTCAAATTACGAGTCCATAGAACATGAGCTCCTTAGTGTTTGATTATAAGACACCATTGATGAGGATGTAAAGCCACACTAGGTAATAACCCCCATGTCCCTAAGTTCAGCTTCTATGATCATATGGCACACGATTTCTCAAAATAAATATCACAGTCCAACATTGCTGGTTTGAAAAGCACAGATTCAACTCTAAAACGACATGCCGCTCTTGGTGCTCATGGCACATCAGATATCCTTATACTATCCAAACCTGGTTGAATTCAGCCAGTACCATTAGATCGTTTGTAAACAATCAATTTGGGTAATCACTACCAAACATGGGTAGCCGGGGTTGAGGGGGTGTCCCCTGCTCCCCATGTTTGGTAGTGATGGCTGTTGGGGATAGAGGGGGTGTCCCCTACTTCTGGAGATTTGGATGTGGGGGTCGGGAAGAAAAAGAAAAAAAGAAAACAAAACCTGCAGCATCAGATTCGTCCCATGTATGAGGGACGGATCCGACGTAGCAGGGTTAGAAGATGAGCGGACGACGAAAAGGTAAGTAGGGGTGGGTGGGGGGGGTCTATGGGGCTGAGTGAGGGGTTTTAGTTTAGGTGGATTTGGCTGAAGAAAAATTGGCTTTGCAGCCAAATTGCCCACAGTCAATTCGGCCGCAAACAATTGTGCCACGGCCAAACCATATACATCCCATGGAACAATACCCATTTCCAGTGACAAAGGAACTTTCCAATATGACCATTGGACAAAAATAACTCTCCTCAGAGACATCAGTCAAGGGTAGGTTATTATTTCTCTTTGCTGGAGCTCCCTCCTGCTTCTGCTTCAACAATTCAGCAGCACTCTCCAGAGCTATCAATGTATATTCAAAGACTGTTTCATCCCTATGTAATAGATCCAATCAAAGATGTGCCATAGGTCCTACTTGTACTACTTTATAGTCTTTTGACAAACACGATAATGTTGGACATCTCATTTTGGGGGTTACACATTTTTGATGGGAGGTTATTTGTTTTCACCCTTACCAGGAAGGTATGGGGCTCTGTCCTCAGATCAGAGACTTCTAAGTGTTTAGAAGATATTGAACACCTTAGCAGACTTAAATGTTTAATAAATGGCAGAGTTTTCTGAGACTCATGACTTCATGTATGCATGTTCCTCTTCTGTGCTGGAGCCAGTGCTTGGAGTTGCCTATTCTTGAAAATGTGTATTCCATCCATTTTTGTTAAGTCACCAAAAGGTGGTGTCTAAAGGGAAATCTTCTCAAAATGGCCCCTTTTCATCTAGCCCTTCTTCAGATTTCTACCAAAATGGATTTATCAGAATGGAGATGGGGAGCCCATTATCAAGACCTTAAACCTCACAGCGTTTGGGGCACTTTGGGACTAAATAAACATCATTGACTTGGGAGAAATCTATCCAAGTCATAATGGGCAACACGACTACAATGTTCTACTTGAACAATCAAGGAATTAATAGGTCCCTTCCTCTGTGCACGCAAGCAATGGAGATTTGGATTGGGCACTTCAGCATCAGGGTGTACTTCCGATGATTCATGTAGAGGGGAATAGAAGTCTTCATCATGCCTCACAATGTTTCACGCAGGGTGACTGTCAAACCCACAGTGGCACAAACAATCTTCACCAACTAGAGACAACTGCAAATAATGTAATTGACACACACCAGAAGGGTCAGTGTCTTCAATCCATGTCCCGTATGGTTCTTGGCCACAATTTGCTAGGAAATGTATTCTTCCTGTATTGGTTGAATAATATTTTGCATGCCCCCTATTATTCCTCTGCTTTAACACATGTTTTGGAAGTTCTGGCCAATGATCAATTCACAACTAATCATTGTGGCTTCAAATTAGCCATGCCAGATTTGGCATTTAAATCTTCTCCAGTTCCTGGAGACATATTCCCGTCAGCCCCTCATGTGACAGACAGTCTTAGTCAGTAGGAATGGTGCTTTCACACCACTGCCTACATCACTGATCTTGAGAGCTTACATCCTAAAATGTTAACTTACACTTGCATACAGATTTTGGAGAGACATATGGCTATCAATTAAAATCAAAAGCTAATTGCTTTGTTTGTAATTATTGACTGCAGGCAAAATGATAATTGATTCTGGTAAACATTATCTTTCAGCCATTGTAGCAAACTTGAATTTGCCCTGAGGGCAATTACTCAGAGACGTCTTTATGGGATGGCAAAAGGGGAACTTGCCGCGGGTTCCCCACCTTGGGGAGGGGGTGCGAAAAGGCTGCCTGATCTAAAGAAGTCAGTTCCCATTGTTCACAAAACTTAAATAGCACATCAGGATATTTTATCGCATGTGCTGAGGCTCTAAATCTATTGTCTCAGTTGTTGACAAATGCATTCTGCTCTAATTAATTAATCCTGTAATGCTTTCTTTGTTCACTGCGGTATAGATAGTTTGCACGTGCACTGCAGCACAACTCATTCAGCATCTTGAACTTTCTGTGGGTATTATATTTAACATGTGTAATAGCCAAAGTTGAAATACATCATGATAAATGTGCTTGTCACGATGGTTCAGAAGATAGCACAGTGCGTTAAGCACTCATTGCAGAGATCTGTGTTCCTATTCAAGATTAAAATACTAAATTCCAGCAAGGCTAACTCAGCCTTTTCTATGTCTAAAGTTGAAAAACCTGTGTGTACATGAGCTTTGTTTTGTAGCACAATAGTTGCTACTATCACAAAGGTACCTACGCCAGATACTGGTTTCTATAAAAACTCAGCATCAGTATGATAAAGATCTAGAAATCAGTTCCTTCAAACCGGGGATTGTAAAAGCTAGTCAGCTACCTCAAATGATGAGCATCAAGCGTAAATCTGAATAGGTGATCAGGTACCACAATTCAAGACTGTAGAACCAAAGCATTCATGCTTGTATCTAGCCTTTTCAAGCAAATGATACAGTGATTCTGGACAAATCAGCTTATATCACTATCAGTACTGTGCTGTCTTCTGTAAAACTTTTTGCCTTCTCACATGCAGGTGATATTCTTTAGCCCCTTAACAGATTTCTTTTGTAAATGTAGGCCATATGAGTGGAAGGGGTTCTAGACAGAAGAGAGTGAACCAGATACCAGAGGCCTCAGACAAGTATATTTTAAGGTCTGCATCTTTTACACATAGGAGGTTTGCTTTTTTGCACAATTGAAAGGTTCTTCTGCACATCATAAATAACAATCCACAAGCCAGCCTGTGTTTTGGGTGCATTTAAACCTTTAACATAGAAAAGAGGAACCCAAATGAAATATTTAAAGATGATGGTGATACTGGGAATGCATTGGAGGGACAGGGCCTCCATGTCCTTGTCCTGTAGTCCTCTTATCATGTGTTGTTCTGTGTTATTTTCTGCACAGGAGTCCATGTGAGACTCCTGGAAGTGCAGCTCTTTCTCTTTTTGGTTTGGTATACAGACCCTTGGGATACCCTTACGACACCCATGGATGGTGGTGCAACCCTGTACCCCTAGTGTATGTTTTTGGGCACCTGTGGGTGGCCCACATAACAGGGTATGGGCTGGTAGAAGCTCCATGCTGAATTTGACAGGTTCTCTGAGTATACTCCATTTTGGGATACCCAGACACTGCCACTGGAATCAGTTGATTCCTGATAGGAGACAAGATGGCCCCTGTGGCCTCTTGCTTTCTTTTGCCTGTTACCTTGTTTTTCCCAAAGTCCTGCCAAGCTCTGACTCTGTCCCTTCCCCCTGACTGGCTGTTGCCTGGAGGTTCCCTATATTGTATTGTGGGGAAATCCAGGCCAAACTGGCTGGAGCCTTCCCAGTGACTGTATGTTGTAGGGACACCCTTGGAGTGGGACCTGGGTGAATGGAGTGTGTGACCAATATGCACTTCATGTTATGGATGTCTGGTTTCTAGTATGTAACACAATGAATGAGACAGCCCTGCCCGAAACTGGTATGAATGCAGTGTGGAGTGCTCAATGGCTGGGTACTTGTCCCAATACACATTCCTTGTTGTGAGTGTCTGAAGTGAAGAGAATGGTCTAAATAGACTGTGAGCCTGATTGGCTGCCTGCCTGCCTGAAGGCCCTTCTGAATGATTGGTTGCCTGAGTGTGACCCAGCAGAGGGAATGAGAGACCAAACACGATAGGCCTCATTACGACCCTGGTGCTAATGGGTTAACGGCGCCGTAAAAGGCTGCAGCACCGTTAACCCATTAGCGCCTGATTACGAGGTCCCTTTGCGGGACCCGACCTTAATGGCTGGTCTACACCAGCCATTAAAGTAGGGACCCGCAAAGGGACCTTGGTGCTAAGTACGGTACCGCAATTTGCGGTACCGTACTTAGCGCCTTCCCCATTCCTATTGAGCCCTATGGGGCAAAAATGGGAATGGGGAAGGGCCATGGAGGAAGAGGAAATTACCAACCCGCCAACCTTGTAATGGGATGGTAATTCCCCCTTTCTCCATGGCAGAGTCGGTAAGTTACCAGCATGGACCATGGTGCTATTACCACCATGGTTTTCCACCTGGGTCGTAATGAGGCCCTATATCTCTGGACCACTCACTGATGGAAATCATTCAGAAGCTGAAATTGATACTAGATGCTTAATCTCAAACTGAGCCCGAAGAAGAAGGTTGACTGCTGTTACCTTCACCGCAATCCAAATGCTTCCGTGCCGTCGAAACTGATCCAAGAGAGGACCTTGCTACGAGACCTCTTCCTGTGATACAAGGGACCATCGTGCACCGCTAACCTTCACCAAAGTGTCCTGGATGTCAGCCTTCGATAGACTGTCAACCGCATACGGGGACCGCCTATGAGAACGAAGACAAGCACCGGACAGCCCTCCACAGTCATTGACCAGGGTTTGTAGGTTTGCTGTAAACACTGGAGGCCATCGAAGCTGTGTTGCCCAGAAGCGGGAACCACTTGATGCCGAGCCGCCGACGACCGGAGCCACAACCCTCCATTTATTAAGACACTTTGAATTCAAGGATGCTCTCACCAGCACCGGCGACCGCTTTGTCCCGCCGGAGAAAGTCAAGGCCGCCAACACACTGAGGAGCATCTGCCGGTGGACTTCCCGCCACCCGATGACTGGAGAGACGCAGATGACCCGAAACCCATGCTGGCCCAAAGTTCATAAACTCTTTGTGGCAATGAACTATCGTCATCGAGGTGCACCGCACGCCTCATATTCGCAGGACTTCCACGACTGATCATCGACGAGCACCACCAGGACCGAAGCTGCTGCCTTGACGCCTTTGTTCATCATTTCTTCGAGGGATTTCGATGATCCGTGGCTCCTGCCTTAAAGTGAGCACCTCAAGAAGGATCCGTCGACGACCCAACGTCGAACTCTGCTATTTCAGGTACATTGAGGCAGTAGAACCTTTTTAGAGGGAAATAAGGCTTATATAAACAATACATGGACTATGCTTGTATTATATATTTATTTAAAGGTTGCCCAGGTGGGGGGATCCTCATACAGAACTGTGCCTAGCAGTAGGGGCCCAGTATTCTGCCTATTGTTTTAACCAACCTGCTTTCCTCCTATGTCTATTGTTCATACACTTTATTAACTGATTTGTATGGCATTTGAACTGAGTACAGTTGATACATTTTAATGGAATCAAAGAGTAATTGTGGTACCACATCAAAACTGTATATATTCATCATTTTAGATTAACTTGAGCACACAGTGTGTTATTGTGATTGTGTACATAACTTGAGCCTATTTATATTAAGAATTGTGTTTTCACTAACATAGTGTGTGGACATTCCTTTTTGGATGCTTGGGGACTACACTGTACTTAAGAACCAGCCTGCATCACCTCCTGAGAGGTTAAGCTTTGATTGCTCCTACAACGTTACCAAATAGAGAATCTTGGCAGGGGTGTTATGTACCTCTACTCTGCCATATAGAGAGCAGGAGTAGAGATACCCCCCTTCAGTCTTTACAATGACACCACTTAGTATGCTCATATCTGTATACCAGTCTTGATGATCGAGACAAGGAACCTTGAATCATTCCCGTTTTGCATAATATGCTTCTGTAACGTTTTGTTTTTAAAAATTGCCATGTTGGTTAATGTGATTTGTGTACTTTCCAAGTCAGTTCTGTAAAATGGAATTTAGTTAATAAAAGCCAAACATTAACAAATAACTGCAAATTACTTATGGTAAAAACTGGAAAATAAAAGTGGTAAAGTGCATAGATTTCAGTCGCCCCTTTGGCAACAGGATCTTCGCCTTGATGTCTGTATACAAAATATTTACTTCATTCAAAAGCGATTATTTAACTCCAGATTAATAAAGCATATTCCATAACATCGGCAACCCCTACTATCATCCACTGTGGCGTCCCTCAGGGCTCCTGCACCGCCCCTACACTCTACAACATATTTACCCTTCCACTCTTCAATGATCTCGACAGTCGCAACATAGCGTACACCAACTACGCGGACGACACTTAGGTACTACTCCCACTAACTGGGACCTATGAAGAAGATGTGACAGCCCTAACCAAAATCTACACATCCATCCAAACCTGGATGGCTGCCAATGGCCTCTGCTTAAACGGGGTAAAACTAAGATCCTCATAGTAGGGACCAGCGAAACTCTCAACAAACTCCCCCCACAATACAAATCCTTTAACATCGATACCTCCTCATCACAGTCTCCAAGACTGTCAAAACCCTAGGTGTTCACCTAGATGCCTCATTATCCATGTCCCGCCAGGTCAACGCCATAGCCTCCTCCTCAGCGCTCACCACCAAGGTGATCAACGCAGTCAAGACTTTTCTCTCCACCAAAAACTGCTTATCCATCGCCAGAGCCACAATAGGTACCAAATTGGACTACTGTAATGCCCTTTTTCTAGGCACCTCTGTCAACAACTTAAAAAAACTAAAAATCACCAAAATAATGCACTCCGGGCAGCGCTGACCATTCCCAAAAGGGAACACATCTCTCAAGCTAGGAAAGATGCCCATTGGCTACCGGTAAAGGAACGCATACTCTTTAAAGCCATGGCCATCACACATAGATGCCTTACATCAGATGCCACACCTAATCTCTCGGAAAGAATCACCCTCAACACCTCTAATAGACCCACAAGAGCGCACCGCGCCAACCAGATCTATGTTCCCACGTTCAAAAGAACTAGAGCTGGAGGGTCTAGCTTCCAACACCTCGCACCCAAAAACTGTAATGCCCTGCCAACCTCACTAAGGAATGAAAAATCATACACCACCTTTCGCAAAAACCTAAAAACCTATCTATTCCGCTAATATTTTTAACCAACATGCACAGTTATGCTTGCACTATAACCATAGCAAAACATAACCTTTTGGACCCTCTCGGTGGCTTACCACCTGTCATTGTACTACTGCTACCGACTGTTACATCCTACCTATGTTAAGATCAAGCCTTCTGTAACACCTATCACTGTACTACTGCGACCAACTGTTACATCCTACCTATGTTAAGCTCAAGCCTTCTGTAACAGCGACACAATGGCTCAGGGCAGCTCTGTGCGCTTTATAAATGCAAAATAAAATAATTTAAAAAAAAAAACATTGATCTCTCTATAGTATTAAGTGTTGTTTGGAAACCCACGAAAACAATATGAAAGAATTTCTTTCTAAAGTGAATAGATTTAAAAATATCAGCATTGAGTTAAAAAAAAACAGTTTGACAAACCCTTTGGCCTCTGTAAACCCACCTTGCAATTCTGAGATTTTATTTAGCTCCTTAGCCCACTCTTCAAGTCTGCTGAATACAAACGTTGCATTTATTTTCAAACATGAGTCAATGAATAAGTTGAGGCAATAATTAACTGGAATTGATCTATCACCTTTCTTAAATAAAGGAACGATTTTCGCAGATTGCCAGGTTGAAGGTACTGCATGTTTTGTGTTTAAAACGTTTTTAAAAGAAGTTGAGAAAGGCTCCCAGATCTTTGGTTCACTCCAATGCAGATCTCCAGGGATCATAGTGACTGCACGTTCTTTGCCTATTTTTTGCGAGGTTTTAGTTTGATCACTTCTGTGAGGCCAAACATTAGGTGGGTTTCCTCAGATTGTTGCTGGGTAACTGTTATTTGATTTGTAGACACATTATTTTTACAAACTGTGTTATCCAACTAAAGACTGCTAAAATGCCTTTGCCCTTGCTGAGCTGATTTTGGCATTCATGTGTGTCTGGATATTTCCTAAAGTGCCAAGCTTAACCACTATTTGCCAACATTTCTTTTGATCCTTTTCGACCACAGCTTGCATAATTATAACCAATTCTCATTTTCTGAATACCTTTTTCCAGGCGAGGAGAGATTTGAATTTACACCAAAGGTGCTTACTAATGTTTGAATTTTGGCTCCTGACCTTTTTCAATTTCTCAATTCTGTGCAGAAACTTGATTTTAGTGTCATAAATTCTTTATTGAACCATGCATTATGTCTGCAAGATCTTGTTCTCATCTTTCTCTCTGAATTCAGACAAGTCCGACCGGGGTACTATTATGTTATATAAGTCTTCATTGTCTCATTGTCTATTTCTCCTGATTCATGGCTTGAAGGAACATTCTTGAAAATTATTATGATGCCATAATACATTTTCTGCAAAACAATCTCAAAATCCAAGTTATCCAATTTGATTATTTTCCTTTTTTCAATATCTGCAGAATCTGATTATAGGAAGAGTGATCTAAATTTAGTCTAAAGCAAACCGGGTCGTGTTCACACTTGGCTCTTATAACTTTCAAATCAGCAGCTAAATACCAGTTCTTAAAATAGAAAAGGATGTAATCTATGTGGGACCTCACAAGGCCTCTCCTGTATGTAGGGACAGCACGCCATTCACCATCAAGCCTGCTATTAACAGCTCTGGGGCCTAATTGCATAAAATGAATAGCCTTCTTTGGTGCTTCACTGCGACGGGAATGTTAAATGGCTGCCACGACCATTGAGATATTTCATACTTCATCTTCATCTTCATCTACTGTGACATCCCAACATGTATTCAGGGCTCAAAATGTAAATTTAGACCAATCATCACTATTATAGTAGAATCAATCTTCCACATCAGGGAAACTATAGTGCTTTGTAATATCCCCTCAACTGCCTCAATAGGACTATAATCAAGCTTGCCACGCAAAGGTCTAACATACACATGAAATTAAACAAGTGTTATGTTAATTGATACCAAGAAAGTAAGGTACATCAGACCAGAACAGAATACCTCTACCTCTTCAGTCACATATTTCAAACTCATAGGCAATCACTTACACATCTGTGCTGTAGCACGTTTTGGGTGCGTTTATGCACAGAAAGGGATTACCATAATAAACAGTCTTGGACCCAAATGACTGGACAAACTCAAAGAATATGGCAAAGTACTACTTTACTTATCAGTTCAATGAAATAGGGCAATCTGGCGATCAACGGTTTGTAGTCCACACACTCAATATGCAGATTGGCTACACAAACGCTTTAACAGGTCCACCTCACTTTATTTTAACTTTATTTTATCGATTTGTATTTGACCCTCCATTGTGTGTGAATCAGTTGTTGCACTACAGTTCCCATAGACTTTGTAGTCCACCCTTTTTAGAAGTTGTCAAGCACGTTAGCACCGGCTCGTCTAAGCCATTTTGTGCCAGTGATGCAGAAACGGAAGTTCCTGCATCAGGCGAGTTTAGAATGCTATTCATTGTCATTGTGTAAAAACTTTGTTGAAACTTTGTTTTTCGCTACGCAATCTCTTACTACTGCCATTATAAATTAATTTGCTGGTACATTCCTTATATTAGCTTAGTCTTGATAGACTGCTCTTCTATTTTTAAAAATATACCAGTTTCTTAGAATCGGTTTACTAATTTTAAATCGCTTGATTTAAGTTTATATTATTGATTTGAATTATTCCCTCCATTGTGTGTGAATCCGTTGTTGCACTACAGTTCCCATAAGCTTTGTAGTCCCTTCCACCCACTTTTTAGATGTTGTCAGGCGCATAAGCACCGGCGTGTCTAAGCCTGTTTGTGCCAGTGATTTATAAACAGAAGTTCCTGCATCAGGTGATTTTAGAACGCTATTTATTGTCATTGTGTAGAAACTGTTGGAACTTTGCTTTTCACTAAGGGATCTGTTGCTACTGCCATTATACATTAATTTGCTGCTACATTCCTTATATTAGCTTAGTTTTGATAGACTGCTCTGCTATTTTTAAAAATATACTAGTTTCTTAGAATCGATTTAAGGAGGTCGCCTCTCATTTTTATTAATTTTAAATTGCTTGATTTAAGTTTATATTATTGATATGTATTTGTCCCTCCATTATGTGTGAATCAGTTGTTGCACTACGTCCCCATAAGCTTGTGGTTCCCCCCCCTTTTAGACATTGTCAGGCGCGTCAGCGCTGGCGCGTCTAAGCCAGTTTGTGCCAGTTCATGTGAGGTGCGTGTGAAGTGCTGAAAGTTGCATCCATAGGTCTGTCACCCTCATACTCACTCTGTAAGTATAGATAACCTGGCAGAGCTTCATGTCTCAAAGTGATCTAATCATGAGAATCCAGCGTAACCGCAAAAATAGGCTGGATGCTCTAGAATGTGATGGTGCATACGAGGCCCCAATGTTAAACCATACTGGCATCTGTCCCTTTCTGAATGCTCAGATGATTTTAAGTAGTGACAAAGCATTATAAAACATTCAGGGACTGCCCAATATAGAGAATATGCATGCCAGAGCCAGCACGTGTTTGGAGGCTCAGAGTCAGATCAACTCTCACCTCCCTGCACCTGTACCTATGCTGAGCCTGGTGCATGCTGATACCAGTCAGGCAAACCTTAATAGCTCAGAGAGGAAACCCCATAGTGCCTTCACAGAGAAAAACACCACATTAAATCCAGCTGGTGACCCCTTGTTCCATTTCGCCTTTCTTAACACCCGTTCACATGCAGTAGAGATTTAAACACAGCCCTGAGTTCTTGGCAGTCACTGAGTCCTGGCTCAATGAGACTATCCCCTTCGAAGCCACTCTAGCAATTCCCACTAATTACTGAATTTTCTGGGCCAACCACAAAACCAGTCGTAGAGGTGGGGTATTGTTTTTTTATATAACTGTTACACTCACCATTCTGTGTTGCATGAGGCATCAGACGACTGTGAGAACCCAATAGTAAAACATAAAACATCGGACAATGTCTCAATAACCATGGTCATTATTTACAAACCACATAGGGTACTCCCCCTCTTTGAGAAACAGCTGTTGAGTCTCCTGAATATAACCACCAAGGTAAATTCACTCGTTCCAGTGATGGGTGATTTCAACCATTGCACAGAGGCACCCTTAGATAGTGTCACCTCGTCCTTGTTGCATGCTCTCAATGCTACAGGGTTTTCACAGTGGATGAATGGACTGACCCATATTGGGGGGCATACCCTCAACAGGGTTCTTTCTCATCATTTTTCAGTCTCTATTCTAGTTGCTAATCCATGTATTTGGTCTGATCACTATTTGCTTAAATTGTGCATGAACATCCCTGTGCCCCCGGCAAGACTTGATGCCAATCCAAGACCATTCATAGAGACTAGAAACTGGAAGAACATCACTCCTGCAAAGTTGTCAGTCTTGCTTAGACCTAGGCTTGGTCTTCTGGATAAGTATAATAAGGCTGATGTATTTATTTATTTGAATTTATAAAGCACAAAACAGCCCTGGGGCATTGTGGCACTGTTACAGAGTGACTTGCTTAGGAGACATGGTACAGAGATATGATACAGGTAGGCATTAGTACAGTCAGAAGTAATATTAACAGGTACAGTAAGGCAATGGTAATGCAATTCCAGGACCCATCTCCTTGGTCTTAGGTTGCACAGTTACTTGGGAGGCTGACTGTGCTTAGGACAGGGCTAGTTAAAGAGCTTGGTTTTGAGTGCTCTGCGGAACACTGTGAGGGAGGTCTCTTTCCTAAAAGAAAGCGGTAAAGCATTCCAATTCTTAGTTGCTAGGAAGGGAAAACCTGCGTCTGCTTCTTTAGATCTTTTAAAAGCTGGAACAGCAAGCTGATTGCAGTGCTGGGCCCGCTTGGGTCTGTTTGATGTGGCACAATGAATTTTATCTGATAAGTAGGGAGGAGCTGTGCGTGAGAGGCACGTGTATGTGCTGGAGAGGGTTTTAAAGAGAATATGCTCTTTGACTGGGAGCCAGTGGGCATCCTGTCTAGCCTGGGAGATGTCCTCCCTTTTGAGAATGCTTAGACCCGCTCTGAGGGTGTTGTTTTGGGTGATTTGAAGTTTGTAAGTTTTTAGATGATGTGCCTAGAAACAAGATGTTACAATAGTCCCGCTTGGCTTCAACAGTGGCTCTGACTATGGCGAAGGAGTTTTTGGAGGAGAGGTATGGTTTGACAGCATTTATGATCTTGGACATAAGTACAGCTAATGAGGCGAAGGCTTTGACCTGCCGTGTCAATGAAAAGGGTGGAATCTAGTTATATTCTGAGTGTTTTGGAAGCCGTGGAGGAGGAGATTAGGGTACTGTCAATATTGATGGATCTATATTGACTGTCGAGTTTGTTGAGAATTTCTTTGGGACCTACCAATAGAATTTTGGTTTTGTCTCCATTGAGACACAGACCATTGGCCGCCATCCAAGCCTGGATAAGAGCATAGGTTTTATTGAGTGGGGCAGTGTCCTGTTCGTAGGAACCGGCGAGGGGGAGTAGAACTTGAATATCATCGGCGTAGTTGGTATGTGTTATGCGGTGATTGTCTAGGACATTGAAGAGTGGTAGGGTAAAGATGTTGTACAATGTAGGTGAGGTACAGGAACCCTGGGGTACTCCGCAGTGGATGGGGTGGGGGCCGCACAAACCTGGTCGGAGAATACTTTCATAAGTCTTCCTGCAAGGCAAGAGGTGATCCACAATGTGGTTGCTGGGAGAAGTGGGCAGCATTCCGGAGGTGGCTACAGAGGGTCTTGTGATCTGCAAGATCGAAAGCTGCAGAGTGGTCTAGGAGCAGGAGCAGTGCTGGCTTCCCTTGGTCCATTGTTTCCTCTAAGTGAAATTTCAGGTCGAGTAGGGTGGTTGTTATCTTCCAGAAAGTGTTGAATTTATAAGTAGGCAGCTTTGTCTAATATCTTTAGCAAAAATGGAACAGTGTTTATGGGTCTGTAGTTATTCGGTAGGTCTGGATCAAGGGAGATTTCTTTTAGCAACTGGCAAACCCAAAACTCCTCGAGGGAAGAGGGAAGAGGGACGATAACCGAGGAGAGTGAAGCATTGATAAAAGCTGTGAGTTAGCCCGTCACCTGGCAGACACCCTGGAGGGGGCTATTAATTCACTAGCACCCATGATAAGTAGACCTGTGAAGCCTGAATAATTGCTGGTTCAATTATACCATTCTTGAATTTAGGTACCAGAAGAGATCAGCCAAACGCGATTGGCATAAAAATTCTACACCTGCCACACTGGCCTCTTCTAGACTCTTAGTTAAACAGTTCAAGGATGCTATTATTCATGCAAAATCTTCTCTTTATAATACCAGGATTACGCAAGGGAAATCGAGCTACAAGGAGCTGTTTGCCCTCCTGAAGGAATTTAGAGGGAAGCCAGGCACCATGGCCAAACTCATAAAGGATTCTGAGTGGTGTAAGAAAATTCAGAATTTTTTTGCCAATAAAGTTGCCTCACATCAAAGCTCCATCAAGAATATTACGAACTCATACAATATGGCGAAGGACCCCCTGACTAACCCCATGCAACTCGACTCTTCACCAGACTTAAATAAACCCGTATTTCAGTACATACCTAGCACTGAGTATTGCTAATATGAAACCCACTTTGTGTCGGGAGGGAGGTGTTCGTCTATCTACACTTTTTATTGACTGTTTGGATGTGTTGAGTTCCTGGGTGATGAAACTGGTCAACCTTTAATTTGCTGAGGGATCTGTACTTCCTACCCTCAAAGAGGGGTGGATCACCCCACTCCTGTAGAATGACAACCCTGATCCGATGTCCATAGACAACTATTGTTCCATAACTAATGTACCATTTCTTCTTAAGACCCTGGACAAGGTTGCATATCTGCAATTTCAGAGAATAATTGAAATTAACAACATTCTTGGAGCACGTCAGTCAGGCTTTAGAGCCAGACAGGGCACAGAGAATGCCATGCTGAATCTTAAGTCAAGCCTATCTAATATTGCTGATCATGGTCAGCCGTCTCTCTTGATACTTCTTGACCTGTCCGCCCTATTTGATCTAATGATCATGCCTTACTGGTGGACAGGTTGGAATCCATAGTGGGCTGCTCGAGTTTGGCAACACAGTTGGTTGCCTCTTTTCTTGGCCGTCGCAATGTCAGAGATGCCACTGACGATGCTTGTTCCACACCAGTATCTATTACATGTGGAGTAATGCATGGATTGTGCATCTCGCCCTTACTGCTCAATGTTTATATCATTCCCCTCCTGAGACTTCTAGATGGCTTCATGGGTGTCATGAAGTTCTCGGGCATGTTTTCACAGCAGTCATTGTATCTCAATGACATTTATTCTGCCCTCCATGACTGGATGGCAGTCAACTCCCTGGCTCTTAATACCAAAAATACAGAACTATTAATCATGGCCTCTGGCCCTAAACTCAAAATCTTGTTCTCCAATTACAACCGTTTTAGCATCTCCATCTTCATCATCCTAGTGCCAAAGAAGGTGAAGACCCTTGGTGTTATATTGGATGCAGAACTGACAATGAACCTGCAGGTCTCTTAGATCCGGTTTTCTTGTGATAAACAAACTGCTCCATTACATCCGGCCATTCCTGTTGCATAAGAATGCATCTGTCCTGGCCTCCGCCCTCGTAAACTCCCATATGGACTATTGCAACTGTCTCTTGAGCAGCTGCTCCCAGTCCAATTTAGCTGCATTGCAGGTCGTCCGGAACCGAGCATTTTGTGCTATCACTGGCTTATCGAAATACACCCATATAACAGCTTCTAGGCGGGAACTGCACTGCTTGCTCATGAAACATCACATTACACATATGATCCTCATGCTTACTCATTAGTGTATGAGCAATACAGCTGCAAAGTACCTTAGGGACTGCCTAAAGGCATATGCACCTCTTTGCCTTCTAAGATCCAAGGATCAATCCAGACTTGTGCTGCCTAGGATTAGGCTGGTGAAGTCTGGTGGATCTTGTTTTGATGTGCAAGGGTCGATGGCCTAGAATGCTCTCCCTACTGTTCTCAGAAAAGTTCAAACAATAATCGAGTTGAAGAGGTTGAAAACTCACCTCTTCAACCTCCCTCTTGACTGAGCCCCGTTCTAGACGACTCCTCTGGCTAACCTGTCCTCTGCCCTGAGGCCCTTGTGCATGTGGCGCATTATAAAGGTTTAAATAAATAAATAAATACCTCAATATGCATCAGCTCTGACATCATCCTACGTGGCGAAATAATAAAACCTATTGGGTTTAGGGATTGGTTAGGGGAACATATCTACTTATAGAGTCCATTAATGTTGGTTACTTTGTTGGCAGCTCCACTTCTGGTTGGCAAGCCTTGAACTTCCTTCTAACAATGTATAATACAGATTATAATAGTGTAATAGAAATGGATTGGCTCATGCAACATTGTGTGCTCATCATTGCATAGGCTCTCATGATAGGTTGGCATCCTCTCCCAACCTTGGACATTCGGCTCACTAGCAGTACGTAAGCAAAATGAAACTCAGGTGCAGAAAACATCAGACTACTACCCACATGCCCGTTTCCTCTACCATCTCTCATCAGTCAAGCATTCATCCAAGGTCTCTTCTTTGTAGTTGACCTTGCGGGCTGTTCACTTCTTTAAGGGAGTGTAAGTACACCATTATCTTCATCGGGATGTTTATGAATAGGCCTTGTTTTTAAGTTCTGAATCACGTGTCAGGAGACCATGATTATGTCAATTTCAACCTTTTATTTAGTGCTATTTAATTCAGTTAAACTGGCTGTCATTACTCCTCTTGGCTCGCTTGGTTGCTCTACCTCACATAGGCTTTTCTCCATATTTTATTGTCAATACTTGCCACTTGCAAAGCTCATTTACTTAATCTCAGAGAAATACGTCCTGCATACATTGATTATCCTCATTACCTCCCCTTGTACCCTTCAGTAGATTCTTGCTGTGGCATCCTTTTTATCTGGCAAGTAGCTATTCTTTGTTCATGCATGAATGAGAAGTTCAGCCTCTATCAGCTCTGCAGCTCTGATCTCTCTCCTTTGACCTCTTCCCTTAGTATCATTGTGAGCTGGCTTCCATCTTTTCAACATGGCCGCTTCATCCGCATTGTGTTTTCTACTGCAGAAAGCTTCTATATGGCTCATCTACCTTGCGTTTCTGTGTTTATACATTCACTACTCATCTGGTTACTTATCCTCTTTGTATATATAGTTTCTTTTTACTTGTACGTATGTTTACACTTGTTTCTTCAATCAACATTCTTAAGTATTCTTATATAGTTTCAGTGTGTCATTGTATCTTATCCTTATGATATCAACTTGCACCTGTCAGATCTTATTTACAACTCCTCAATATTCAGTCGTGCCTGCAAATCTCTTGCTATCCCCTCAGTATGAGGGTACATTTGATACAGTTGTCTGAGTGAATACCTCCTCTCATACACTCGATACAGTATTGGATGATAGCTGGTCTCATGCAGTGTCTTCCTGTTATTCATCCAGTATAACAGAGGTGAGGGGGTGGAGTCTATCAGTGATGTACATGTCTGCTCCACTACACATTCCCATACTTGGATGGCCTCTTCTTCCCTTATTGGCAGTAACTTAAAAGGTATGATACTCAGTTTTGCGTGGCAATACTAATACCCACATTTCTTAGAGGCAAACAATATCACACTGTTGTATTAAACTATGCCAAAGAGGGTCATCCATTTTTGTTGCTAAACCCACTATATTCCAAGTTATGATTGTACTTACTAGTGGGATTTCAAGAAGAAACTTTAAAAAAGGTGCATCGAGACCTTGCCAAGTGAAGGGATGTAGTCATTCCCCAACTTAAATGTGAGCAATTCTTTGTGTTTTAATAAGAAAAGGCTACTAAAGTGTATGCATTACATGCCTTTAGATGCCACTGATATAAACTGCCAGATACACAAAAGGCCTGAAATGACTCACTGAAAGTCCTGCATATCTGTTCATGTAACCAGTGATAATCTTGCAGCAGTGGTAGAAGTGTATCAAAAAAAGTAGTGGAGCTGTGACCCGGCAGTGGACAGATTAGGTAGGAAGGGAGCAATGTGCAACCCAAGTGTTGCAGCCATGCTGGTTGGCAGCCAGTTGAGTTGAAACAGATCTAATTTTAACTGGAACTGCTACTCGGTGTTAAAGTGGAGAAGTGTGAAAAAAAGTAGTGCAACTGTTAACAGCAAAAAAGAAAAGTAGTGGAATGCCGCTCCAGACCGTTCCCGCTCAAGCCGACCACAAACTTGCGGCAAAATAGCCACATCAGAAAAAAAATGCATTTTAAAAATTCACTTTTAATTAAACACATTCATATATGGGGGTGGGTTTGGGTAACACCCTTCTGACATCTGCCTACTTCTTGAAGACCTTGACCTCGATATCCTTGCTTTTAACAGGACCTGCTACAAGGCCAGCTCAATCACTGCTTTTGACTCCCTTCTACCTGATGGCTATAAGATCATCTCCAAGCATTGCCCTAACTGTGCAGGCCGTGGGGTAGCTCTTATTTTCCCTGAGTGGATTTCTTCTTCCTTCATACCCACTCAGCATTACTCTTCCTTCGAGAGCCTGGTTTGCAAGTTGATCATCTCTCCCACCTCTTCACTGACCATTGCCACCATCTACATGCCACCTGGCTCTACCATCCTGTTCCTCTCTGAATGGGCTGACTTGTCCTCCTCTCTCCTCACTAGAACCACTAAACTCCTTCTCATGGGCGATTTTAGCATCCGCCTTGACTCCTGAATCACAGCTTCCTCTCTCTACCATGACCTATGCACCTCACTCTCCCTCTCCATTCTCCCTTCTGGTCAGACCCACTCGACTAGAAAGACTTTTGATGCCTTCATCCACAACAATCTTTCCTACCCACTGATCATGCCACTCTCCTGGTCAGACCACTCTCTCCTCACCTCTCCCCTGGGTCTTCTAAGCCCTCTGACCATGCCTCCCCCAGCAATGCCAACCTTGTTCGCGCACATCCGTCTGATAACATAAGTGTCAGTTGCTGCCTTTACATCTACTTTCACCCCTCCCCTCCCCACTACAGACTCTACATCTGACTCCTCTTTCAGCAACCTCCATCTTGCCATTACCAATACCCTTGACATTCTTTCCCCAGTCATGAGGATCTGCCTGAAACATGCCTCTAAGCATAACATCTGCTGCAGAATGGATGTGGCAGACCTCTGGCTCATCCTTTGACAAACTAGCCTGTCGCCTGCTCCAAAGGCAATACAGACTCTCCATCTGCACCAAGAAAAAGACCGACATCCAAGCTTGTGTCTCTAGTGCATCCAACAACACGGCTGAACTCTTTAAAATCCGCAGGAAATTAGCCAACCGCTCCACAGATTCCTCCTCACCTCTTCCCTCCCAGGCCCTTTGCAACACATTGCTCACAACTTCACTGCAAAAATTTAGGACCCTTGTGTCCCTCTCCCCCTCAGATTCACCCCCTCCTTATCTCCTATGTCCTTCCATCCTCCCACTGCCTTTCTCTCCTCCTTCTCTCCTATCACACCTGATGTGGTCAACAGAGTTGTCTGCTCCATGTAGGTCACATAAAAACAGGTTTCCCCTACTCCTCCAGAACCATTAAGGACAATATTGGCTCCCATTTCCCTGCACTCGCTGATTTTTAGAACCACTCTTTTGCTACGGGATCTTTCCCCTCCTCCCTCAAGCACTCCCTTGAGTGCCCCCTCCTGAAAAATCCTTCTGCATACTGGTCTTGTCCAGCCAACTACCACCCCATATCTTTCACCCCATTCCTTGGTAAACTCCTGGAGAAGCTGGTCTTCTTCCAACTGACCCAACACATTGAACTTGTTGGTTGCATCCACGACCATCAATCTGGATTCTGAGCATCCAGAGGTGTGGAAACTGCTCTTCTGAACACCCGTGAGGAAGTGCCTGCATCTCTTGATTCCAACTCTCCAGCTGTTCTCATTCTACTGGATCTCTCCTCTGCATTTGATACACTCAACCACTCCATCCTCATAAAATGACTCCACAATACCCTAGGTATCTTGGAGCGGGCACTGGACTGGCTGACCTCCTTCCTTAGTGACTGTCCATCATAGGCTATTTTGGGCTCTTACTCCTCCCACACCTCTATCTCCACCTGCCCCCGGCCCCCTGGAGGCCTTGAATCCTCATTAATTTAGTTTGTGAGCCCTTCCGGGCTCTGATGTCCCTGCTCACTTCCCCTTCCTTCTCCCTTCTGCCACCCAGCCCGCCCACCTCCTGATTGGCTGCTTTTTCTATCTGTTTTGCCTGGCCTTACTGCCGGCATCCTTGTGCACTTGCCTTTTCACCCAGGGGCTGACCCAGGTGAGTGTGCTGCCCCCAGCCTCCTTGAGGCCCTGAATCCTTCTTAATTTAGTTTGTGAGCCCTCTTGGGCTAAGGTGTCCCTGCTCACTTCCCCTTCCTCTTCCTGCTCCCACCCGCAACCCAGCCCACCCACCTACTCCAGATTGGCTGTTTTTTCCATCCGTTTTTCTTAGCCTTACTGCCGGCATCCTTGTGCGCTCGCCTTTTCACACAGGTGCTGGCCCAGGTTAATGTGCTACCCCTGACCCCAGTGAAGCCTTGAATCCTCGTTAATTTAGTTTGTGAGCCCTCCTGGACGCTGGTGCCCCTGCTCAATTCCCATTTCCCTCCCTTCTCCCTCCCGCCTCCCAGCCCGCCTTCTCCCCCTGATTGGCTGCTTTTTCCATCTGATTTGCCTGGCCTTACTGCCGGCATCCTTGTGCGCTCGCCTTTTCACCCAGGCATTGGCACAGGTGAGTGTGCTGCCCCTGACCCCCTTGAGGACTTGAATCCTCGTTAATTTAGTTTGTGAGCCCTCCCAGACTCTGTTGTCCCTGCTCACATCCCCTTCCTTCTCCCTCTCACCTCCCAGCCCGCCCACCTTCCCCTGACAATCAAGGAAGCAGGCCAAGGTGAGTTTGACCCCAGAGCCCTGCCCCAGATGCCTCCCCAATAGTCTTAACAATGTAAAAGTGTTAAAACACGGAGTTCTAACACGCTCGGTGCTCCAGTCTCCTTCCCTATGTCCCCTTCCTTCCACAGCCCAATCCCAGCCCCAACCCTCCCCCGCACCCTGATTGGCCCTTTCCCCCATATCATGAAGCCTCCCAGGGCAGCCCTCTGCCCAGCAGCCCCTGTGGCTAAGGGTCCCAAGGCCAAGGGCGTCTCCTACAGTGGCGGGTCCGGAGAGTGTCTGCAGGTGTCAGCAAGGGAAGCCAGCAAAGCCAGCAGTTAACAGACACCAACAAAAACTGTAAGTGTGGCATGGGTGGGGTGTAGAGCAATTACTCTACTCCAGAAAGCCCCCACCACTCTAACTTACCTTTCCATAACATACACTGCTATAGACTTACACCATACATACTTAGAAATATGTGTGAACACCAGCCCGAATCCATTCATGAAAGGATTGTAAATGTTGCCTTGCATTGCATACTAACATGCTGGTCAATATTAACAAGTGCCACACCTAGAGAGAACTGTGACCATTAGCCTGCGTCGGATCTGGATAGGATTCTGAATGTTAACATCTACCACACTAAGATGGAATCGTGAACATTGCCTCACAATGCATCTAGATATGACTATGTATGCTGGCGTGTGCCACACTTAGATGGAATTTTGAACTTTAGACTGCGTCACATATAGAGAGGCTTGTGAATGTTAGCATGTGCCACGCTTAGATGGAATTCTGAATTTTGGCCTGCGTCACATCTGGATAGGTTTATGAATGTTAGCATGTGCCACACTTAGATGGAATTGTGAACTTAGCATGTGCCTCACTTAGATGGTGTTCTGAACGTTAGCCTGCGTCACATCTAGATAGGTTTGTGAATGTTAGCATGTGCCACACTTAGATGGAATTGTGAACTTTAGCCTGCAATACATCTAGATAGGTTTATGAATGTTAGCATGTGCCACACTTAGATGGAATTGTGAACTTTAGCATGTGCCTCACTTAGATTGAATTCCGAACTTTACCTGCGTCGCATCTAGATAGGATTATGAATGCTAGAATGTGCCACACTTGGATGGAACCCTGAACACTAGCCTGCCTCACATCCAGGTAGTATATTGAAGGTTATCCAGTGCCACACTCGGATGGAATGATGAATGATAGCAAGCATCACACATAGACATAATTGCAAATCTTAGCACTGGCTACACTCACATAAGATTGTGAACAATAACCTGCGTCACAACTAGATAGCATTGTGAATGTCACCCAGTACCACAGTTAAAAAGAAAAGTGATTGTTAGCCTGTGGCTAACCAGACTGCATCAGGAAATGTGATTATTAGCACATGCCACACTTAGATATAATTGTGAACACTAGCATGTGGCACACTGAGAAGGAATTGTGAATCTTAGCATGTGCCACACCTAGACTTAATCCTTAACATTAGCAGGCGTTGCATCTAGATAGGATCGTGAATGGCAGCATGTGCCACACCTAGATGGAAATGTGAATATTAGCATGTACCACACTGAGAAAGAACTGTGATTATTAGCACATGCCACACTTAGATTGAATTGCGAATGTTAGAATGTACCACACCAAAACGTAATCATGAACATTAGCCAGCATAGGAACTAGATGGGATCGTGAAGGTCAGCATATGCCACACTTAGATAGAATTGTGATTGTTAGCATTCGCCCAAATTCACCAATCCAAAAACAATTTCACCCCACTGCATACTTCTCTCAAACTCTAACCAAACACAACAACAAGCCTATAGCACAACATCCGCACAAACTTCACTACACTGCAACAACAAAACAAACCACACATAGACTCGCACAACAGCACACAATGATTACCGACTGGAAAACACCCCAAGCCCAGCCAATGGAGTTACCGGGTTGAGGCTGCCAACAGCACATCACTGCTCTCTTGCACTTTTCCAGCTTATTCCCACTAACTCACCCCCCTCCCTTTTTCAGAGCCGCCAGAGTGCCAGAGGACCACTCCAGTGGTGGTAGTGCCAGGTACAAATATCTTTTAACATTAACATTAACCTGCAGCATAAAACGTTCTCCCTGGCTCTTTAACATCTACCATGCTTCGCATGCACACCTAATTTCCACCTTCTCCCCAAACTTCCAGTGTTTTGCAGATGACACTGAACTCTTTGTCAAACTTTCCTCTGATACTTGTCTTACTTCCTCCATCATTCCCCTAAGCCTAGCTGCCATCCAGTCCTGGTGTACTTCCAATGATCTCTGCTTCAACGCCAGCAAGGCTGAGATCCTTCCTATTGGGACTCCTGCTCCCTCTTTCTGTCCCTCAATCTGTCCATCTTCTATGGGTTCTACCCCTTCTCCTGCATCTGAAGCCATAAACGTTGGACCCATCTTCGACTCCTCTCTTTCCTTCATCCCTCAGAAGAGTTGGCAGTACAGCAACTAACTAGTTCAGAACAGGCTGCTCAACTAGCTACATTAAAAGAAGAGTGTCAGGAAAGGGTTGATTCCCTGAAAGATAATCAACAGAAATTATACCAACATGTAACATACAATAGAATCTGCTTAGAGGACTGAGAACTTTACAAAAACAGATTGAGAAATTGGAAAAGGGGAATTTGACCAAGAACTCCAGAAGTTAGGTGCTGTAAAACAACAAAGAGATGAACTAACTGAACAGATTAGCACCATGTATCAGGAAAAGGATGCCCTAGGCCAGGAAGTGTACAAATTAAAGACATACCTGGAGAGAAGGGAGTCAGACCTTCAGGGACTGACTGACCTAAATGCAGAGCACGTAAAATTAATGGGACATAGGAGACAAATTGAACTTTATCTAGAGCAGATCATTGAGGCCAAAAATGTGCAGAGACAGGAGATTCATCTCCTGCAACAACAATGGTCTCAATGTTCCCAGGTCATGCAAGAATCACGAAAAGACAATGAGGCCCTCTGTGATGAGAACAGGGGACTCCAGAGCCAGGCAGCAGCCCAATAGAAGGTAATAGAGACCAGTCAAGCCCTGATAGCTGAGCAAAAGGCTCAGTCCTGTGCCTACCGTCAGGAGATAGGGGTTGAGAGGGAGAAACTTGAGCAGTGAGAAAAAGAGGATGGTAGGCTGAATCAAAACTTGAAGGGCCCCAAACAAGTAGGGAGGGACAGGGCCACCCCGGATCCCAGTGTGATGCCCTTCTGTACCAAGAGCTTCAAACCCATTTACCACCTTGTATGCGCAAGACACTGCTGACTTCATGTCCACTGGTTCACAAGAATCGGGAATCATGAGGCAGCCAGACTCGAGTAGGTCCAGTATGATTGAGCAGGCAGGACACCGCCAATCAGATATTGATGGATGGGCATCCCTGTACAAATTCAAAAACATTATGGCCAATGTATCTGACCAGGAAGACTCCTATGACGAGAAAATCTGGGAGCTAGACTTGAAGAAACCTCATCTACAAAGGGACCATTTGGTTTGCTTTGCAGAACAAAAATAGCATGAATTGAGGCCCAACAGAGTATTCTAAAAGCTTCCACCCAATCAGGGCTGTGAGGGGGATTCTCCACCAACCCTGGAAGCAGGGAGGAGTTAGAAGACTACTCTCCTGTGTGAAAGGGGGAGTCCAAGGGGAGTGACCCAGAGAGCACCAGGCACAACA
Source organism: Ambystoma mexicanum (assembly GCF_040938575.1). Lineage (NCBI taxonomy): Eukaryota > Metazoa > Chordata > Amphibia > Caudata > Ambystomatidae > Ambystoma > Ambystoma mexicanum. The sequence continues at coordinate 851,330,685 of NC_090931.1, read as the reverse complement.
GAGGCGATGAGACTAGGCCCCATCATTCTGGCAGAAACTCACAAGCTGAAAGAATTAGGGAGCGCCTAAAGGATAAAGAGGGGACTTCAAATGGCAGATGCTCTGAGTCTGAGGGCGAATGGACTCAGGTGAAGTGGCAAAAGAAGGCTAATAAACAAAAGAGAGCTCTGGTGAAAGACCCCATTAAACAGATTAAAGCTATTAGGAATTTCATGACCCTGTACCACAAGAATGCCAAATATTCTGTCTGGGAGCATCTGAAGCTATATGAACAGATAATTACCCCTTTTGACATTAAAATAATCAGAATTGCATAGAATTTGCTAAATGGACATTCTCTCGAGAGTATGCCAGCTTATTTGCTGGGCTGGAAGACCAGAACCATTCAAGGTCGTCCACCTACAAGGAAGCCATCTTGAAGCACTTCTCCACACACAGAACCCCCCAGGAGGCCCGCAAGGCAGCCTACAATCTATAGTGTGGAGAGAATCAGACCCCAAGAGAATTTGTTCAGGTGCTGAAAAACAGGCATTTGCGCAAACTACTAGGTGGGTGCACACAAATAGTAAGGAATTCATAAATACCTATTTTCATGTGCTCCTAAAATATATCATGACGTAGCTTGTAAGCGATTTCCATGATGACAGGACCCTGGACTGGGTAAAAGAGCAAGCTGCCCGTATCTACGAGGTCCAAAAGCCAGTAGAAAAAAAAAACCCAACCAAAAATCCCAAACCAACCAACACCCACGCTGCTGCCAAGGTAGCAGAGGTGAAGGATGACCCCATTTTGGAACTAGAAATCGGGGGGCCTAAAAATACACCTTCCCAAAACCAACCCAATCAGAGGCAAAGAAGACCCTCTGATCAATCACAAATAGGTGGTAGTCAGGTCGGGTAACCCACAAATGAACCCCTAACTCTTCCAATTACATCAGCATTAGGGGTATGTGTGGACTCCCTTGGCCCAAGGGAGGGATCCAATCAGGTGAGTCCAGCCCCAGGGAACTTCCCTGCTAACTTCCCTCAGGAGGGCAGTAATCTTCCAAATTCTGGTTTAAGCTTTTTCCCTAGGTACCCTCAAAACCCCAACAGCCACAACAACCCTCCTTACTCTCCCCATTTCCAGGAGTCCAGACCACCAAATCTGGGAGAGGGGAGGCCAAGAGTGGAGGGCTACCAAGGAAGCCCTCAGTACCAAGGTTACTCCGGGAGAAGGGCTAGTTACCCTTCCCGAGAACAACACAAGATCCCCGTACCAGCCAGAGCGGGTGTCCCAACTGGAGCGGCAGGTCCAGAACCTAACTCAAGACCTGAGTCGCATGTTGAGGGCTCAGCAGAACCCTCAGATAAACATGGCGGCTCAGAATATCTCAAACCAAGTGTCTGGCACCCCAGAACAATGACGGGGAGAGAACCTCAATAACACAGTGGTTCCAGAGGAGGAGGCACGGGAGGAAGGGGGATACAAAGCCCTAGAAGAAGCTTCCTTAACATCAAGCTTCAGAATGAGGTGGTACCACCCACTGGTCACATCCAGAGATGGATCTCCTTTCCAACAAACCGTCTTGGATTCGGAAAATTTTGGGAAACTTCATCAATACCCTGAGCTCCTCTTTCCCCATGTAATCAGTGTCCATCAGCGGAAAGTTAACAGGGTCCTCAATGTCTTGGTAAAATGTCCCAGTAATTGGATCCCATTTTTGTGCCATGATTAAATCAGCATCTGGGGTCTCCTTACTCCACTGGGCAGTTGAGAGTTCATTGTGAGAAAGTTTTTGGGACCTGGTGACAGTAGTGACCTGGATTTCCCTCAACAGGGACACGATCTCACGTAAATCCTGAGAAAACAGCTTAAAGTCAGAAGGGCTCTGCATTGCTGTTGTGTCACTTAAAGACTCAAGGCTGTGCAAGAAAAGGACCTACATTTAAAATGGCATCACACTGGTGCTACTTTCATTTCAAACATCACATAGTTGTGTTCTATTAAAACACAGCCCTGTCTGCGTATTTCATTTTGAACACCATCAAATAAGTCCATCCCTTACAGAACGGCATTGTTTCATCAGTAAAGTCCATGAAAAACAAAAGAATTCTGCTTCAAGTCTGCACGGCTTGAATTTACTTTTGGAAATAAACCAACACACGCTAAGTACTTCAAAGGAAAGATGCTCTCTCTCTTGCCTTGTGTCAGTAACCAAGGAACGATTTTTCAAGCATATATCTGTGTCCAGAAACTGACCAGATCTATAAGAAAAAAGCCTTTCAGAAAGTAGAATGCAAAGGAAGCTGTGTGTGGAAAAACTGCATTTTGTGAAATGAAGGAAAAAGAAACGTGCAAACCTGATTTTCTAAAGCAGGGAAATTATATTTTGAAAACTAAATGTGATATAATGCCATTACTCACACAGTAACAGTGTTATATATGTGGGGATGGGATTTGGTTTTAAAATGTATATTATATTTTTTCCCAAAAAGTTTGGACAGGATTGGCCTAGGCATGCACTTCAAAGGTGCTCTGCCCCCATGGGAAAATAATTCCCTCCACAAATGGACCAGCCCCCATGAGCATATGAACGGGCCAAAGTATGGAAGTTCACAACCTCATCAGACTGGATTGCATTTCTACAGCAAGGGACAATGGACCGAAGGGGAACTAGCATTGTCACCATGGGGTGTGATTTCCTTTGACACCCCTCCTTAGCCCCAACTGCCTGGTATGAAAGGGCACCATGGAAACCCTGTTGTTCAGACTAAGACAGAGGGGACAGGTTGGCTGGGGGGATTTGAAGGACCGCCCATACAGTGACAAATGCCCTTCATGGACTTTAGAGAACTTTTTAGATTATGACATTTGATTCAGCACCCTAAATGAGCAACAATTCGATATTATGCCAGTATTTATGTGAATTTTAAACAAGCAAAATTAGACATGGTGCGTCTTTTTAGACCATGATGAACTGGAATGGCAGAAAACATTTCTTTCGATGTGAATCATAAATGGCGCAGACATGAAACTTGAGGAAAATATAAATAGTTCATTGCTGAGAGTTGGCTAGTTCCCTGCAGATCTTGAAAAGTTCAGCCATGTTGTTGGATGCACTGGAAATCCATGCTTGTATGTGGGCTGTTTTCTTGGCACAGATGGAGAGTCTGTATTGCCTTTGGAGCAGGTGGTAGGGCATTTTGTCAGAGGATGAGCCTGAGGTTTGCCACATACGTTCGGCCACTTTGCACTTTCGTTTCAGGACTGCAAGCTCAGAGGCGAACCAGGTGTTAAGCTTAGAGTTAGGTTTCAGCCAAATCCTCATGACTGGTCCAAGAATGTCGAAAGTATTGGTAATAGACAAATGGAGGTTGCTAAGAGCAGAGTCAGTGGTAGAGTCAGAGGTAGGGGGCGTGGTGGGATGGAGGTGGAGGCGAATGCAGGAGCAGACACATGTTTCATCAGATGGATGTTAGTGAATGAAGTTGGCAGGGGTGTCGGCGGTGCAGTCAGAGGGCCAAAGGGACCCAAGTGGGAGGAGAGGAGAGAATGGTCTGACCAAGAGAGAGAGGTGATAAGTGGGCAGGAAAGAGAGAGGTCAGAGTGAATGGGGCCATCAAGAGTATGTCCAGATGAGTGTGTTGGTCCAGAAGGGAGAATGCAGAAGGATAGAGAGGTGCAGGGGACACTGTAAAGAGTAGATGCTGTGACAGGGGAGTCCAACTGGATATTGAAATCCCCCAATATGAGAACATTTGAGGTGGATGAAAGTTAGGAAGTACCGAAAACAGCCCTTTCAAGAGGAACAGGGTGGTAGCGCCTGGAGGCTGGTAGATGGTGGCAATAGTCAGGGTGGAGGAGGGCAAGATGTACCTTGTACACCATGCTCTCAAAGGACGAGAAGAGCTAGGTGGGTAGGATAGAGGAAGGAACCCACACAGGGATGATTAATGCAACCTTGCACTAGCATGGTGAGGCCGAGGATTGAAAATTATCTTGTAGCCATAGGGGAGGAGGGAGTCAAAAGCAGGGACTAAGCTGGCACCGAACCAAGTCTCGGTAATGGCTAGAATGTTGAGGTCAATATCGTCAAGGAGAAGGAAGATGTCAGCAGAGTGTTTGTTGGCTGAGCGAGCTTTAAGATTTGCCAGGTGAAGGATGTCCCTGCCTTCGAAAGTTTTCTGAGGGGGGGTACGAGGGTGTGGTACACTAGTAGGAAGGAGAGGGTTGGAGAGAGAAGTGGGAGGAGAGGCAAGAGAAGGTAGGAAGTTAATGAGAGACAGCAGGACATGGTCAAGGAGAAGGAGGTTGAGTTGAGGACCCTGAACCAAGATAGGGCCTGTGTGGTAGACATTAACGGAGCAATGTGAAGATGAGAAGGCAGCCAAGAGGACTTCACACTTGGAACTACCGTTAATGGGAGAGGATGTGGAAGGAGAGGGAGTACAGATGAAATGAGTGGTCCATAGATCTGGAGAGGGGACAAAGAAGAGGAAACCAGGGAAGAACTTTCTGGTAGAAGCATTGACATAGGTGTCTGTGATGTGAAGGCCAGGGTTTGCACTCAAGATGTCTTTTTTGTGCTTTTTCCTTTTGGACTTTGTGAGAGAGGGGGGACAGGTGATAGCAAAGAAGTTAGAGAAGATGGGTGTGATGGTGAGAACCATAGGGACGGAAGAGGATAGTCGAGGAATGAGGAAGAGTGTCTGCACTGCACAGCTCAATATAAACTCAACAGATGGCCGAGTAGACACAAAAGGCAAAATGCAGTTCAAAGGAAAGAAACTTTTCAGAAATAGGGCTTAAATGCAAAGCACGGAGGAGCACAGATGAAGTGGCACGGCTAAATTTGATTTTCAAAAATGAAGTGCACAGCCAGGCCCAGCTAAATTCTATTTCCAAAAATAGGACTTAAAAGCAAAGCAAACGAGGTGTGCAGATGAAAGGACACAACTAAATTGAATTTTCAAAAATAGTGCTTAAAAGCAAAGCAAACAATGTGCACAGGTAAAATACATCTCAGTCTTACTGGCATTAAGGCAGAGATCGTTGGAGGCGCACCAATCCTGAATTGCGAATAGACAGTCAGGAATGACCGAGAGATGAGTGGAGACTTAGTGGAGCCAGAAGGAAAGCGGAGTATCATCTGCATAACACTGAAAGTTAGAGGAGTAGGTGGAGATCAGGTGGGCCAAATGGGCCAAGTAGAGGTTCAAAATCCAGGGTGAGAGGATAGAGCCCTGCGGAGCGCCCATCACAGGTAGAGAGAGGGAGGTGGCTGAGAGAAAGGGACCAATTTGAACCTGGGAGGGGCGGTCCAAGAGGAAGGCAGTCAGCCACTCCATGGCCTGATCTGTGATGCCCAGGTTCTCACGGAGTCGATTGATCAGGATGACGTGGTTTACCATGTCGAAATCAGAGGCAAGATCAAGGAGGGTGTGGACAGATGGCATGCTGGAATCAAGGTTAAAGGGCAGATCTTCACAAGTGTTCAGGAGAGCAGTTTCTGTGCCTCTGGCAGCTCTGAAGCCAGACTGATGGTCATGCGGACAACCAACAGATTCAGCGTGAAAAGTAAGCTGTGCGATGTCCAGATTTTCCAAGAGTTTGCCCAGGAAGGGGTGATGGAGATTGAGTGATAGTTTGCCAGGCAGGTAGGATTTGCAGATGGCTTCTTGAGGCGGGGGTGCACAAGGGAGTGCTGAAGGGGAGGGTGGAAAGTTCCAGTGACGAAAGAGTGATTACAGAAATCGGCCAAGGCTGAAGCAAGGGTGTCAATATGGTCCTTGATGGTTGTGGAGGAGCAGGGGAGCACTCGTTTGGACAACACTTGCACAGATCGAACTTGCCTAGAAACCTTGTTAGGTGTTGTCAGAGAGAAAAAGGAGAAAGGAAGAGGAGAGGGAGAGATGGCGAAAGGTGGGCAGAGAGAGGAAGAGGTAGAGGAAGAGGAGATAGAGGACATGATGTCCTGAGTTTTAGCTCTGAAGTGAGAAGTGAGAGCCTACAGAGGGCCTAGGAGGGAACAGGAGAGGTAGAGACTGAAACAGTATTAGCCAGTTCCTTGCAGATTTTAAAGAGTTTGGCTGTGTTGTTAGAGGCCACAGAGACGTGGGATGGAATGTGTGCTCTCTTCTTGGACAGGACAGAGAGTCTGTATTTCCTTTGGAGCAGGCGGCAGGCCGGTCCTTCAGAGGATGCGCCGGAAGCCATACACTTCCTCTCAACCACCCTTCACTTGCGTTTCAGGACTACAAGGTCAGAAGCATGCCAAGAGTTGCACTTGGAGGTATGCTTCAGCCGGATTCTCATGACAGGGGCAAGGATATGCAAGGTGTTGGAAATAGAAAGATGCAGATTAGAAAGGACTGTGTCAGGGTGTGAGTCAGCTGCAGGTGTAAGAGGCGCAGAGAAAGTAATGGAAACGACATCCACTAACACACGCTTAATGGCCCGATTGACCGGGGAGGTAGGTGGCAGTACTGGGGGTGGGGGAGGCTTTGCCTGAGGGATAGAGAGTTTCCGATGAGAGTAGAAAGTAATCAGTCCAGAGAGGAGTGGTGCTAGGATTGGGTTCTCTCAGGTGATGAGAACATCCAAAGTATAGCCGGCAGAGTGTGTCGGACCAGAGGGCAGAATGGAAAGAGAGAGAGTGTTGCAGCGGTTGCAGAAAAGCCCAGAGGTGGGATTATGTCAGGATGAGGGTTGTGGTTAGGTAGGTAAGTGTGTTGGGTGGGGGCTGGAGGTGTGTTGTTGGTCTACTTACAGGCGTGGGGGTTAATTTCGAGCCATGCATGAATCTCTCTACAACAGTTAGGGAAACGTGTGTCTATAATATTATTTGAAATATATAACGTGTCAGAAGGATTGTGTTGCCTTATTCAGTGTTTGTATTGTAAAATGCATCGATTGCATGTCATGGAAGTACCATTGTCATTTCCTGCCTGCAGATAGGCAGAGTGGGGCAACACCTACGTCACCCAGTATTGCCTAGTGAGGAACATCATCCTTGCTTTCCTACTGCTTGGGGGAGAATCAAACAGCCAAAGCCATTCCCACATAGCCATACCCACTCTTCTAAAGGGGGTGTTTTTCCTATATTAGTATGCCACTGTCACATTCCAGCATTTGGTTGGCATATTCCCACATGTTTATATGTGCTTTGGCAGGTATTATATGCCCCTTTGTCACGCCTGTGATCATTTTGTGCTAGTACCCCAAATCATCAGGACATCGAAGGATGCTTGTATCTGAGTGCTCAAATCCCTTACATCCTTGGTGCTCTATTGCACATCTGTCTGATTGGTGCCATATAATGCCAGGGAGCAGGTCCACAGGAATCACAAGCAGCAACACACCATCAATGTTCAGGCAACCTATGATGCAGACCTAACCATCACACCCTGCTGCGACCAGTTCCCGTGTTCCACGCACGACCACTCTGCATCCATAATTTGTGCATGTGGTGTTGGGTAAGAGGTAAAACATGCAGAATTTGAAACATGACATTCGCAATGAGACCTTCCGAGAGGTCACAAGTTTTGCTGTTTTCTGAATGTCAGCTGATGTGGTTCTAGTCTTAGATCGCAAGCGTTCCACAATAATGTTCCATTCACTCATGCCGCATCTGTCTTTTCCAATAGCATCTTCTGTTGGTAACTTCTGTGCCTCCTTATTAGTGTTGGACTGGAGAGTAAACCTGGTTTAGTCAACAATGAAACAGTGGCCCACAGTCGCAAATGCCAATTCATTCCCTTTGTGGCAGACAGTTCGAGTGGTACGCACGGGGCCGGTTTGGGCTAAAATGTGATGCAAAACTTGCATTTGAAAGAATAACACTGGTCAAACCTATTAGCTGCAAAGTGAAGTGACTCCTCAAACTAGACCCCTGCACTTGGAGCATGTCCTAATTGCCCCACACGCTAGTCTGGGCGGCTGCCTACATGAAACAGCAGGGGATTACCATACATTGAACAGCAAGGCGCCCAGTATGTGGGAGCACAGACTGAAAGATATATATGACTACACAATGGTCTTACCTCAAGCAAATCCATGAGCTTTCATGTCTAATCCAAACAATGTTGGATATATTGATCGATTAATTGATAGTGGATCTCAGTCCTAAAACAGCTGCTTTAAAGCACTAAGAAGACAAAAGAGGGAGTCATTAACATGAAAAGTGGATGACGGCGAGGGCAGGGGAATACATTGGGCCAGATGACTGCTACATTCGAGTGCCCCAACTCTGGGGAGCATTAGTATGTGCAGGAGGTTGCAAGCTACTACACTAGGTCAATGTTACCAGCAGTCACCCTGGCAATGTGATGAACAGGCTGGTCACGTGGTCTAAAACCATGATGAAGAGCGGCACACTCGTTTGCATGACCACCCTTCTACTCACAATTGGCACATCTCTTTTCGGGCCTTCATGTGCTTTACAAAAATGTTGCACATCTGTCCTTTAAAACCTACAGGACTATTTCAGAAATACCTCTCTCCAAGTCATAAATGAATCGCAAAGCAATGCCTGCATTAGTAAAACACCGACTCACTTTCTGGCTCACATCGACATCGACCAAACATTATGAAAGAAAACCGTCTAGACGAGTAATAACAGTAGCAATTAGATTGCATAAAGGTGTTTACTGGCATTTAACGTACAAAGAATATGTTTTAGGCACGTAATTTTCTAAGCCGGAACATTAATATCAATTTGGCACTGTATCTTTTCAGCATTTTTATAGGAAGAAAAAACACTGCTACACTGAAAAACAAAATGCAGCAGAGGAATAAAAGCAGTTATAGGTTTTGCTGCATTAACTGTGAGAGGCACCTTTCCTCCATCACCGTGCATGGAATTGTCATTCATTTGAACATTAAAAAAACAGAAAAGGGTTTAAGCAAATGGATATCAAAGGGTACTACAGCTCCAATTGCAATGGCTTCTTTACCGGCTATTCCATCTGTTAAAGGCCCTGTGGCTCAAGGATCAGGGCCATTAACATACCGGTATAGCCCGCAGTTGCGTGTTATGGGGCTCTTATGGGGTCCAGCGATGCCCAAGCGCCATGTGTAGAGATACTTGCAGTCAGTATATAGTGGATTGTCCAGGGCCCCCTCTCTGAATTCTATCCCCCCTGTGTTCTTGCCGCACTGCAGTTCATCCAAAACCAGAAATCCCCAAGTAGTGGGGGAAGAAATACGTGCTACTAGGATTCAGTTGAAAGTATTCATGCTACTACTCAAGGAGAACAACTCGTAGCTAGGGGGTGTGAGGATATCTGAGCCTTAAGTGTCCTCCAAGGCAAGGGTGGGGGGATTACTTGCTGCTTGGAGAAGCCTATATGTGAGGTGGGCGCTATAACGCTTAGACTCTGAAGCCAAAATGCGAGATGGTTTCTATATCCAGGAGAATGTGATTCCTAGAAAAGAGTTGGCATCCAGTAACTGCGAAGTGAAAGAGCATATCCCTGTGAATGTACGTTTGAGCCAAGAAGCGAGCTAGGCGCTATATCCCTGATAATGTGAGGCCTAGAAGCGAGCTGGGCTCTACATCCCTGAAACTGCAAAGTGAAGGAACATATCCCTGAGACTGTACAGTTGAGCCAGGAAGCGAGCCTGGCGCTATATTCCGGGACTGCCTAAGACATTAGGGAACCAGGGCAAGACAGATTTCCCATAGCTGGGCCCTTGTGACACCTTATCCCATCCATGCACCTTCGCCACCTCCTTTCCTGTCACTTTTAATAAATATTTTTTAACCTCATTTGTGGTTACTGCGGGTTCTGTTCATCACTTGTCACTGGCCCCTAAATCTAATATGGCTGATACTGTTCCTTTGTATTAGCATATGACAGGAAAACCACTGTAGACAAGTGAGAGGCAGCACCATGAACTGTGCTGCTCAAAAGTGAGCCTATGAGTTTTTTTAGCTTCATGATACAACTCTTCTTTCTTTCAGGCTACCTCCTTTTCCACCTATGGAGGTTTCTGGCTACCGAGTGCACCTGCACGTTTAGATCTGTGGGGCGTGTATCCTTTTTCCAGATCAGCCCCTGTATTACTCTGATCTGCACAGGTTCGGGGTACTGGGTTTGGTTTGGGGCCCTCCTTTGCTCTATATAATGCCACGGTCGGGTGAGGATCCTACCTCTGTCTTTCTCTTGTACTATCAAACAAACAATGTTCTGGTAAAAAACAAAAAAAAGTATATTTATTACATAAATAACTGAGTTGCATGCCATGACAAATCTGGAATATTAGTCCCTTCTCCTCAGAGGGGAGCCACCCCCTTTCAAAACAAGTCAACATGACCGCCTCTACTACCGCCTACACCGGGAAACTAATCAGAGCTTGCAGACCTTTTCTATCCACGAATAGCTGCCTCACATTGGCGAGAGCGCTTATACAATCTAAGCTTGACTACGGTAACAGCCTTTACCTAGGGGCTAACCAAGCCATAATCAATAAACTCCAAGTTCTCCAAAACAACGCGCTGCACGCAGCATTAAACATCCCTAGGAGAGAGCACATCTCCCCCATCAGAATCTACTGCAAATGGCTTTCCATTCAACAAAAAATCGACTTAAAAACTCTTTGCCTCACATACAAAGCCCTAAACTACCTTGCCCCCCTTTATCTTACCAACAAATTCTCCTTGAAACCTAACACCAGAATCACCAGATCCGACAACACTCTCTGCCTCATGGTGCCTAGATTCTCCTCCAAAAGAGCTGGTGGCTCAAGCTTCTCGGTCCTCGCCCCGCAACTTTGGAACCCCCTACCGATGAACATTAAGTCTGCCCCCTCATTCCATATGTTCAGGAAGCTACTCATTGGTTGCCTACTGGGCAAACAATGAACTAATCCCCAGCCCGACCAAGACCACGCATACTGTATATACTGTACATACTATTATAATGTTTAAATTGTTTACCCTAATTACACTGAATGTATATGTTGTATATTACCTCCACATATTGTATAACTGTAAATTCTACATATACTGTGCCCTCTGTAACTTGTCTGTAAGCGCCCTTTTACTCCAGGGTCTGGTGCGCTATATAAATAAAATAAACAAACAAACAAACAAACCCCTTTTGAAGCTAGGGAGGTGAGCCTGCTCAGCAAGACCCTCCCTATGGGTCTGGGCAAGTGCAACCTCACTGGGAGTTACTCACCCCTTGGGGACAAGGACTCTCATTCTGTTAAGGAACTCCCGGTCCAGAGTACATTGCCTACATTGGAGTTGGATAGACTGTTTTTACTTCTATTTTTAATCCACCAAATAGTGACATTTCTTCAATCTCTTTGGGTTAAGGTCATGCTGGATCTCGCCTGAACTCCACAGTCAAAGAGACACATCACACCCCTTTTGTTTGTGATGGTGTACATAAAATGACAAAGAACCTAGAATGGGAGAGAGAGAATTCCACTGATGGGAAGACGACCTGTATGGGCGGAGCAATGCTAGAGTAGGGTGGAGAGAAAGTTAATTGCTAGCAAGATGCCTGAAGGCTGGCGTCCTGACCGACCAAAAGGCAAGATCGGGAGAGAGACAGAGACGGTAAAGAAACCGTCCCGTCTGATGGCGTGACCAAACGGATGCCATGGTGGGCCTGGAGCACGTTAACAGACACTGAGATCAGACCGCAAGGGAGAAGTTGATCTCTGATATCTGCATAAGAAATTCCACACTTGCCAGCCAAAGCAAGGGAAGAGAGCACTCCACAAGACGTCAACGTCAGTTGAGAGGGATGAACCGTGATATCAGAAGCTGGGTAAGCTGCAAAGGTTAAGGGAACTCGGAAAACCTGAATGGGTGGATGCAACCGAATGGACGGATGCTCTGCTGAGACCCTGATAAAGCAAGACTATGAGAGTGCCATAATACTTTGTGGAGCCCTGGGAGATCAAGAGACATTAACAGTAAAGCCTGGAGAAATCACAAGGGTTACAGGACCCAAGAAAACCTGAATAGGCAGATTCCCTACTGAAGCACTGCTAAAGCAAGACTGTCAGAGGGCCAGAGGGCTTTGGGGAGCCCTGGGAAACCATACACATTGACACTCAAGGCTGGAGAAGCCAACAGGGTTACGTGAGCACGGAAAACCGGAACGAGCAGACGCCCTACCAAAGCAAGCCTGTCAGAAGGCCAGAGGACTTTGGGGAGAAATGAAACACAGTGAACATAACTGGGGGGATAGAGAACCTGGAGGGTTTCAGTGTTTACAAACAAGACAAGGACACTGTCAAGCAAACAAGTGAGAAATGATTAAGAAAGCACTGTCTATCCTAAGAAAAGGGAACCATTTGGAATCTACATAAAGACTTAAAACTTGGCATACAGAAACTGAAGAGAGGCTGAGGACTGTAATGCAAGAAATTGATGAACTTTGTAGAAAGAAATTCAGAAGCTGATTAACTGTTAAAACCTTCTTCTTGGAAAAGGGATCCAAGTGCTGGCCCAGGTAGAAGCGAAGGACATAGGCTATTGCTGCGGCCTCCTTATTATTTGTTACTTTTGCTAAGTGGTGAGGCCAGTTATATATTAGGTTTGTTGGACTAAGGACTATTTCTCTGGACTCTGATGAGCACCATAACTTTGACAGAGAACTTCCCTCAAAGCGGTAGGGCTAGATAGGCGTTTTTGTTATTATTTAAATAAACACCTTTGAGCATGTCAGTACTTAGTGCAACTAATTTTCTGGTTTGCCACAATCTCTACTTTGGCAAAAGCATTTTTCAATGTGTCTCATAATCCCTGGTGAACGAGCATAGTCCTTTTTTGCCGGGCCATTTGACTACAATTACAAGGTGATTAAAATGGTTAGAAAGAGGAGTACACCATTATTCTTTTGTTTTACTGTTAAGTGTCTTCTCTGCCAGATAGAGAGGATACATCTATTTTATAGACTCCCAACCTTATCCTCAAATCGACCCCAGGCCAACAGGTGTGGACTATCATTTTGTACCAGATAATTTATTCAGGCAACTGCATCTACAGCTAAGAAAAGTATCTCGAAGATTTGGCAGGCCTACATAAAATAGAAACGCTGTTGGCCCGAAAAGAAAGTGCAGTGGGCACTGAGTTAAAAAGATATGAAACTATTTGTGAATTTACGCATATCACTCGAGTATTGGTAACGGGGCCCTGACAGGTCGTTGTGCTATTACGGTGGGTGTCATGGAATCTCTGACTGGTTTTGGAAGTGGCAGGGGAATTCACATTACCTGGCTGCAGCAATGTAACTTGTGGGGTGAGCATTAGACCTTAAGTTCTAAGCGCCGCTGTTTCTTTGTTTCTAGCTACTAACAATTCAGCCTGAGAGCCAGCATATCTTTCCTCAAATCAGCCATTTCCTCCCTTAAGTCTTGTAATAGCGTCACCATGCCAGCCAATGATGATGTCGTCAGATCCATAGAGTCTGGGTGGTTGAACGTGCAATGGCTTTCAATTCTGTCATCATGGAACCATAACATCTGTATCGATATGGCCACCTCTTCCTGGCTGATCTGATGTGCCTGTCCATAATTTGCAGAATGGACACTAAATCGCCAAAGTGGAGAAAAGGTTAAGGAAGCAGTTGTAGATTGGTTAAGGGATTTTAGGATCACTGGAAGAGGGTTAGGGAAAATGTAAGGGACATGAAAAGGGCTGTTAGGAAAATACAACTCTAACTACAATAACAATGAGCATACTCACACAAGCACACACAAGAGCTCATGCTCAGGTTCCCTGCAAGTGTCATGGAGGGGACCAGCTACATTTTCACTTACTTGCAAACAGATCCCCTACGTGCAATTCACGTTATTTGCAAAACAATAATGTAAGAGACAGGCAAAACCACCTCCTTACCAATGCAAATTGAACAAATGCCACTTTCCATGTATGCATAGCAGGCAGCGTTTGAAAGGGATTCCTATGGAATCCACCTGCTTCCGCTGGTGTAAAAATCAGGCGGATTCCATTGGCGTCCACAACATTTAGACCAGCATGAAAATGTCATGCTGGTGGAAATGCTGCTGTATCTGTGTAGAGGAGAGGATAGGGGTGGTTGAAATGGAAATTCTGTTTTGTGCACTCTCTGACATACAAATCAATGAAAATGTGGCATGTCATAAAATGCATATGTAAAACCTTTACACATACATTGTACATACGAATTTTATGCTACACGAGGCTTAGCATGAGCCCCATTGAGTTGTATTCGGCAGCCTTACACATTTAGCATTCCATAGTCTTGGTTATTCAGTAGGTTTTTTTTGTTTCTTGCACCATAAATCGTAAATCCTTCTTCTTGTCCTTTACCTCCTGTTTGTAGTTTCCTTGATCTAGAAAAGAAATGCCATTTCCCACTGTAATTACGTTTGATCAGATATGCACACACCTATCACAGAAGAAATAGAACACTGTCCCACTTTTAATCTGGGCACTGCCCATTACTGAGATTGAGCTCCTCCTCTTAATTTTTAATGCAGGAACATATACTTTGCTTTGACACCTGGCTTCCTACTTTTGGAGCCAAGGGTTAACGAAAGTTAGAGGGTGTAATCTTTATCCCAACATCTCTAACTTAGTTCTGTCCCCTGAACTCCCAGCAGCAGTCTAAAGTCACTGTGACCTTGAGGCCACCAGTTGGACCAATAAACACCTGCAGCACAACCACTTGAACATCGTCTACCACAAAAGCTACAATCAATGTCGTCGTGCACGCCCTCTGCTTCCACTATCATCACTTGTGTAGTTTAGAACGTCTGCACTGTCTCGGCTCCTGCCTCTATACACACTGATACAGTAACAGGCACGACAGGTCATCAGACATCTGGGTACAGTTGGCAACCATCCATACCACATTCCAACCGGGTTTTGATGATTCCTGTTCCATTTTTGCACACACCCCCTTCAACCTCTGCCACGCTGGCAGTATTAGTTGAGGTCGTCATGTGCCGCACAAAGCCATGGAAGTAAATTGAGGTATCTTGCACCATTCAGCGGGCCAGGTCTCTCAGGGAAAATGCCACAATCATCATCACAATGAAATACTTTGATGATGGTGAGTTTACCATGGTTGTATTGATACAGCAGGACCCTCCCGTAAGGGCACAACAGCCCTGTATTCAGAGGCCAAAGGGACTCCGCCCAGTGCTGCTGGTAGACTCAGCATCTATTAACAACCTCAAACAGGGCAGGACAGCAGAGGCATTGCAAGGAGCACGGCAAGGGGGCTTGGTTGTAGCCCATGATAAAAGCTCAGGAGCTACAACCAAAAGGCTAGCTAGCCCCGAGTCCCAACAGTCCTGACATTGGCCTAGCCCCAGAAGTTTTGCAGACCTAGCAACACCTCTTCTGAGCAGGACCTGCATCATGGAAGAATTGCACTATGACTGGGGGTTTTGGCATCTATGTCAGTGAACAATCTCCATAGCCTCCAGAACGCAGTGGTGAAGATTCGGAGGAAGCAAGGAGGACAGCAGCAAAGAATTGAGGGTCCAGCAGGAGGCAACTATGAACCAGACCCCCATGGGCAAGAACGTGAGGGAACTCACTGGTCTGGTCCCATACAGCCTGGATGTTTTTCTGTAGTAATGCCTCTTGCAGAGGTCAGAGGGGTCCACTGCAAGCAGACACTGGACAGGTCCAACCCCACCCCATCTGTGGTCTCTGTGCCCAACACATGCAACTCCATCACCCAGGAATTACTGCCCACCAACCCCACCACACTCCACCTGGTTATTACATATGTTATTACAAATGTTAGTGCAGGAAGTCTTTTAAAGTGCCTTTGAACGTGTGGGACTGTTGGACTTGGAAGAGTATGTGGGTGCTATTATTATGGAGGGACAGTGTTAGCGATTAGAAGGCGTTTGGGGGCGGGTGTTGTGGATCGGAGAGGCAGAAGGAGGATGTTGGGGATTGGGAAGGGTTGTAGGGTATCGCTGAAGTTGGAGGTAGGCGTTAAGATAGAATTGTGGTAGGTGTTTTGTGGATTGGGGAGGTGGGTGTTGGGGATTGGGTGGTGGTTTTTGGGGGAATGGAAAGCTAAAAGGTACATGTTAACACTAGTTAATATATACTTCATAACGTCGAAAAGCTGGTGTGTATGTATGTATTTGCAGGGGATGAGGGTGTAAGTAACTTCCTGTCTAGTGTGGCCAAGTGTGCTAAAAATACATTGATCATTATTTGCTTCTGCACACTACACTAATATTCTGGATGTCTATCCAGGGCGACACACCTCCTCTTCCTCCTCCTCCTCCTCATTGGTGCATTCTAGAGTGTGCTGCTCCTGTTCAGCGATGAGGACCCAGGACTTCAACGCTATATTGTCCAGTGTGCAGTCCAGGATGACAATCTTATCAACCTTGTCTGAGCTACAGCGCAGTGCACCACCACTATATCCAAGCACCAGGAGCCAGGATGCAGGTGTCTTTGTGCATGCAGTGATGCTCACTATGTGAGTTCTTCCAACACCCATACCTGTTCGTGGGCTCAACATTGCTCTAAACAGTTCACACAAGGAGAGATGAGGAAGTACTTTTATGTCTAAATGTGTGGGGATGCAAATTGGTAGGGTATGGCAAGGTTAGCAGATGACTTGTGGAACCACGCCGCAGACCAAGGCTATTGTTTTAAAACAGGTGAGTTTTGTGTGTATCTTTGGTTAAATCCCATGGATAAAGTCAACCAGGTCACAAGTACCTTAGAAGAACAGCCTAGAGTTGCCATATGGTGCCCTGTGACATGGGGTCACCTGCATACCTTAGGTGGGTGGAAGCAACCTGAAACACACGTTTGTTGCTGTCACATACATAGCATCCAGGTCCGGGTGTGCCTTAGGTATGTCATTAACCTAGGCAGGTTGCTGTTCTGTAGAATTATGGAGCCATGGATCGTCCTGGGGAAGCAGGCAGAGCAGCATGTAAGGAGTGGCACACTCTGCAAAACGCTGTGTGTCATGGGAAACCGGGCACCCATTTTGGCACTGGGGGACGGTGGACTTACTTGTAAAACAATCACTGTTGGGATGTCATGCTCACCAGGAAAGAAACGAACGTAGGTCAGCTGCTGGAACTCCTTCTGAAGGATCAGTGCTTATGATTGAAGAGGACTGTGATGATGGAAGGTCAGATGTCACAATGTGTCGTGATTCAGAAGAAAGCAGGGCATCAAGTCCGATTCCCCCCCACCCCACCCCCGGACCCTCCAGGTAGCACAACATTCATCCCAGCTTTTTCATAGTCAAAACCGGAACGAGCAGACGCCCTACCAAAGCAAGCCTGTCAGAAGGCCAGAGGACTTTGGGGAGAAATGAAACACAGTGAACATAACTGGGGGGATAGAGAACCTGGAGGGTTTCAGTGTTTACAAACAAGACAAGGACACTGTCAAGCAAACAAGTGAGAAATGATTAAGAAAGCACTGTCTATCCTAAGAAAAGGGAACCATTTGGAATCTACATAAAGACTTAAAACTTGGCATACAGAAACTGAAGAGAGGCTGAGGACTGTAATGCAAGAAATTGATGAACTTTGTAGAAAGAAATTCAGAAGCTGATTAACTGTTAAAACCTTCTTCTTGGAAAAGGGATCCAAGTGCTGGCCCAGGTAGAAGCGAAGGACATAGGCTATTGCTGCGGCCTCCTTATTATTTGTTACTTTTGCTAAGTGGTGAGGCCAGTTATATATTAGGTTTGTTGGACTAAGGACTATTTCTCTGGACTCTGATGAGCACCATAACTTTGACAGAGAACTTCCCTCAAAGCGGTAGGGCTAGATAGGCGTTTTTGTTATTATTTAAATAAACACCTTTGAGCATGTCAGTACTTAGTGCAACTAATTTTCTGGTTTGCCACAATCTCTACTTTGGCAAAAGCATTTTTCAATGTGTCTCATAATCCCTGGTGAACGAGCATAGTCCTTTTTTGCCGGGCCATTTGACTACAATTACAAGGTGATTAAAATGGTTAGAAAGAGGAGTACACCATTATTCTTTTGTTTTACTGTTAAGTGTCTTCTCTGCCAGATAGAGAGGATACATCTATTTTATAGACTCCCAACCTTATCCTCAAATCGACCCCAGGCCAACAGGTGTGGACTATCATTTTGTACCAGATAATTTATTCAGGCAACTGCATCTACAGCTAAGAAAAGTATCTCGAAGATTTGGCAGGCCTACATAAAATAGAAACGCTGTTGGCCCGAAAAGAAAGTGCAGTGGGCACTGAGTTAAAAAGATATGAAACTATTTGTGAATTTACGCATATCACTCGAGTATTGGTAACGGGGCCCTGACAGGTCGTTGTGCTATTACGGTGGGTGTCATGGAATCTCTGACTGGTTTTGGAAGTGGCAGGGGAATTCACATTACCTGGCTGCAGCAATGTAACTTGTGGGGTGAGCATTAGACCTTAAGTTCTAAGCGCCGCTGTTTCTTTGTTTCTAGCTACTAACAATTCAGCCTGAGAGCCAGCATATCTTTCCTCAAATCAGCCATTTCCTCCCTTAAGTCTTGTAATAGCGTCACCATGCCAGCCAATGATGATGTCGTCAGATCCATAGAGTCTGGGTGGTTGAACGTGCAATGGCTTTCAATTCTGTCATCATGGAACCATAACATCTGTATCGATATGGCCACCTCTTCCTGGCTGATCTGATGTGCCTGTCCATAATTTGCAGAATGGACACTAAATCGCCAAAGTGGAGAAAAGGTTAAGGAAGCAGTTGTAGATTGGTTAAGGGATTTTAGGATCACTGGAAGAGGGTTAGGGAAAATGTAAGGGACATGAAAAGGGCTGTTAGGAAAATACAACTCTAACTACAATAACAATGAGCATACTCACACAAGCACACACAAGAGCTCATGCTCAGGTTCCCTGCAAGTGTCATGGAGGGGACCAGCTACATTTTCACTTACTTGCAAACAGATCCCCTACGTGCAATTCACGTTATTTGCAAAACAATAATGTAAGAGACAGGCAAAACCACCTCCTTACCAATGCAAATTGAACAAATGCCACTTTCCATGTATGCATAGCAGGCAGCGTTTGAAAGGGATTCCTATGGAATCCACCTGCTTCCGCTGGTGTAAAAATCAGGCGGATTCCATTGGCGTCCACAACATTTAGACCAGCATGAAAATGTCATGCTGGTGGAAATGCTGCTGTATCTGTGTAGAGGAGAGGATAGGGGTGGTTGAAATGGAAATTCTGTTTTGTGCACTCTCTGACATACAAATCAATGAAAATGTGGCATGTCATAAAATGCATATGTAAAACCTTTACACATACATTGTACATACGAATTTTATGCTACACGAGGCTTAGCATGAGCCCCATTGAGTTGTATTCGGCAGCCTTACACATTTAGCATTCCATAGTCTTGGTTATTCAGTAGGTTTTTTTTGTTTCTTGCACCATAAATCGTAAATCCTTCTTCTTGTCCTTTACCTCCTGTTTGTAGTTTCCTTGATCTAGAAAAGAAATGCCATTTCCCACTGTAATTACGTTTGATCAGATATGCACACACCTATCACAGAAGAAATAGAACACTGTCCCACTTTTAATCTGGGCACTGCCCATTACTGAGATTGAGCTCCTCCTCTTAATTTTTAATGCAGGAACATATACTTTGCTTTGACACCTGGCTTCCTACTTTTGGAGCCAAGGGTTAACGAAAGTTAGAGGGTGTAATCTTTATCCCAACATCTCTAACTTAGTTCTGTCCCCTGAACTCCCAGCAGCAGTCTAAAGTCACTGTGACCTTGAGGCCACCAGTTGGACCAATAAACACCTGCAGCACAACCACTTGAACATCGTCTACCACAAAAGCTACAATCAATGTCGTCGTGCACGCCCTCTGCTTCCACTATCATCACTTGTGTAGTTTAGAACGTCTGCACTGTCTCGGCTCCTGCCTCTATACACACTGATACAGTAACAGGCACGACAGGTCATCAGACATCTGGGTACAGTTGGCAACCATCCATACCACATTCCAACCGGGTTTTGATGATTCCTGTTCCATTTTTGCACACACCCCCTTCAACCTCTGCCACGCTGGCAGTATTAGTTGAGGTCGTCATGTGCCGCACAAAGCCATGGAAGTAAATTGAGGTATCTTGCACCATTCAGCGGGCCAGGTCTCTCAGGGAAAATGCCACAATCATCATCACAATGAAATACTTTGATGATGGTGAGTTTACCATGGTTGTATTGATACAGCAGGACCCTCCCGTAAGGGCACAACAGCCCTGTATTCAGAGGCCAAAGGGACTCCGCCCAGTGCTGCTGGTAGACTCAGCATCTATTAACAACCTCAAACAGGGCAGGACAGCAGAGGCATTGCAAGGAGCACGGCAAGGGGGCTTGGTTGTAGCCCATGATAAAAGCTCAGGAGCTACAACCAAAAGGCTAGCTAGCCCCGAGTCCCAACAGTCCTGACATTGGCCTAGCCCCAGAAGTTTTGCAGACCTAGCAACACCTCTTCTGAGCAGGACCTGCATCATGGAAGAATTGCACTATGACTGGGGGTTTTGGCATCTATGTCAGTGAACAATCTCCATAGCCTCCAGAACGCAGTGGTGAAGATTCGGAGGAAGCAAGGAGGACAGCAGCAAAGAATTGAGGGTCCAGCAGGAGGCAACTATGAACCAGACCCCCATGGGCAAGAACGTGAGGGAACTCACTGGTCTGGTCCCATACAGCCTGGATGTTTTTCTGTAGTAATGCCTCTTGCAGAGGTCAGAGGGGTCCACTGCAAGCAGACACTGGACAGGTCCAACCCCACCCCATCTGTGGTCTCTGTGCCCAACACATGCAACTCCATCACCCAGGAATTACTGCCCACCAACCCCACCACACTCCACCTGGTTATTACATATGTTATTACAAATGTTAGTGCAGGAAGTCTTTTAAAGTGCCTTTGAACGTGTGGGACTGTTGGACTTGGAAGAGTATGTGGGTGCTATTATTATGGAGGGACAGTGTTAGCGATTAGAAGGCGTTTGGGGGCGGGTGTTGTGGATCGGAGAGGCAGAAGGAGGATGTTGGGGATTGGGAAGGGTTGTAGGGTATCGCTGAAGTTGGAGGTAGGCGTTAAGATAGAATTGTGGTAGGTGTTTTGTGGATTGGGGAGGTGGGTGTTGGGGATTGGGTGGTGGTTTTTGGGGGAATGGAAAGCTAAAAGGTACATGTTAACACTAGTTAATATATACTTCATAACGTCGAAAAGCTGGTGTGTATGTATGTATTTGCAGGGGATGAGGGTGTAAGTAACTTCCTGTCTAGTGTGGCCAAGTGTGCTAAAAATACATTGATCATTATTTGCTTCTGCACACTACACTAATATTCTGGATGTCTATCCAGGGCGACACACCTCCTCTTCCTCCTCCTCCTCCTCATTGGTGCATTCTAGAGTGTGCTGCTCCTGTTCAGCGATGAGGACCCAGGACTTCAACGCTATATTGTCCAGTGTGCAGTCCAGGATGACAATCTTATCAACCTTGTCTGAGCTACAGCGCAGTGCACCACCACTATATCCAAGCACCAGGAGCCAGGATGCAGGTGTCTTTGTGCATGCAGTGATGCTCACTATGTGAGTTCTTCCAACACCCATACCTGTTCGTGGGCTCAACATTGCTCTAAACAGTTCACACAAGGAGAGATGAGGAAGTACTTTTATGTCTAAATGTGTGGGGATGCAAATTGGTAGGGTATGGCAAGGTTAGCAGATGACTTGTGGAACCACGCCGCAGACCAAGGCTATTGTTTTAAAACAGGTGAGTTTTGTGTGTATCTTTGGTTAAATCCCATGGATAAAGTCAACCAGGTCACAAGTACCTTAGAAGAACAGCCTAGAGTTGCCATATGGTGCCCTGTGACATGGGGTCACCTGCATACCTTAGGTGGGTGGAAGCAACCTGAAACACACGTTTGTTGCTGTCACATACATAGCATCCAGGTCCGGGTGTGCCTTAGGTATGTCATTAACCTAGGCAGGTTGCTGTTCTGTAGAATTATGGAGCCATGGATCGTCCTGGGGAAGCAGGCAGAGCAGCATGTAAGGAGTGCCTTCTCTTCTGTGTTGTATGTTGTTGCTTTTCTGTGTAAGATGACTTCAGGAGCTGCTTTTGGAACTTCAATAATAGGATGTTGATATAAATGATACAAAGGGTGGATACGCAGGTCAAGTGCCCAATGAGGATGTGTTGCTGTTTTCATTTCTGGAACAGATGATTTCTTCCACGCTGGGGACCATGGTTACGCATGAAGAAAGACATCTGTTACCTGAGCAGATTGATAAGTATGGTGGGGACATTCCATGGAGCACTCCAGTGCTACTTAAGAATGCAGCTCTGGCACAGAAGCACCGATTTTCCTGCAGCTAAAGAGCTAAAGTGTAATGGAGAAGACCATGCATACGTGGACCCGAATGAGCTGGAGAATGGAGGTGATGGTCTCCCAGTGCAGCCTTTTGCCTATTACCGAGCTGCCAGGTGTGTGGTCTTGGATGATGCTCCCTTTCTCTGCAGCGTTCTACGCTTGACAATTGCCGCTGCAGTAGTTGCATGTTCGAAGTCACCCAGATGTGTTTGCACCAGATATTCATCATGTGCAACATTATATGTATGTCCTGTATATATTATTTGTCTTTTTGTCTCTGGCGATAGTTGCTACTGCACTAAACATATGTTCATAGTTTACACTGGTCTCATGCCGCATTAGATATTTGATTGGCAGTCTGCTTAGTTTTGGCCACTGCACCATTGTGCTGCGCCAGTAAAGCAAAAAGGAGTTATCTATAGTCATCTGCACATTATCTCCGAGATGCTGATCAATAATTTCCTTTTACTATTCTTCTAGATATATTAGGCTAAGCCTTTCCAAATCGGGGACTCTCTTTTTGATTGAGGTTCTTAAGCTCATATATTAGATGAGAAAGATGCACTTGGATGTGTGCTGCTGCATTCACCGGTGGTCACTAGTGGCAGATACGTATACATTGGAAAAGTCCGCTCTCTTGGAAGTATGGTGGCAGTGGTGGAGATGAGGGTGGCAATTCTACTGATCCTGCTGTATGTGGAGGGGGAAGGAGAGGCATTTTTCCAATTCCTTTCCCATATCTCCCTTCGGAAGAGAGAAATAAAGTAGCAAATCGTGATCTGTCACATAGCTTAAAATTCTGGCACAGATGATTTCTTCAAAGACTACCATGTCTACATTGTGCAGGGGCAACACGTTTGTCATGGAAGCAAGACAACGCAGAGCAGCACAGGTTTATATCCCGGTCCTGCGGTTAGAGACTGGTTTCTGGTATTAAGCGCATACTGAAAGATGACTTCAGTGTTGCAGTATGGCTTTGGCTAGACCCAAAAGTTTCACAATGATATTCAGCTCTGATTGTTTTCCCCATCATCATGATCTGGTCTGTTAGGTTATGAACCACAGAGATTACATAATTGACGTAGCGTCCTCATTTCTGGCAGTCTAGAAGCTGGATGGGCCATGTCACAGGAACCCATTGACAGAACCCAGTCAGATATGGATGACTGTGCTTCCCCATTGTGTTGACACACATACACGTTGATAGCTTTGTGCTATTCAGAGAGGTGTTGATTTCCATCAGGAGGACAGTGCTCCATGGGGCTCAACTGAGGAAGAGCACCAACAGTTTTCACTCTTCTTAGCATCTTTCAGGCTTTGACAGAGTGGCCAAAATGGCTACACATTTTTGACATGTGTACATTGTGTTAGCATCCTCTTTATCTTTTTTTAAGCACATGTGTTAAATAAGGGTTGTACAAAAAATGGCACATAGGAGTGATTACCGTATGTCATTGCATGCACAATGTTGTAAGCATTGTGGTAACCCACACCAATATCAAGAGTTATCTATTTTGGTCTACATCATGCCAAAAGTGTCACCTTGAATGCTGCAAGAATCCCTGCTGCTGTGTGGCCTTTTTCCATGGCAAACATTAAAAGATTTGCTTGCTGGTAATTATTTTTCAGTATGGTAATTGATATAGTAGTGGTGGTTGCCCAGAGAGTGTGCAGTTCCTTAAATGTAGTCCAAAGTGCAGGGATGCATATGCTCTCTGTTGCCTGTGCACTGATTCACATGCCCATGAATGGTGCACATACCAGGCGCCATCAAAGCTTTTTTGATTGTCACTCAAAAGTGTTTTGTGAAGCTCAGCCACTACAACTGTGCACACATATGTGCAGCTAGACCTGACATTGTGGACAAACAGTTTTAACAAAGTCCTGGAATTCTTTGATGTACAGAAAAGAATAGGGCCACCCACATGTTATCCAGCCTTCTGTTGCAAAAACACCAAAAAGAATGGTCACTGGGGAACTTTGTAGATAATGTAAATAGCATATTGATACTGGTTTGTTTAAGAGACTTAGAACATATGCTGGTTGTAGCATTGCCTGGATCAACATGAGATGACTATGAAAAAGCTGGGATGAATGTTGTGCTACCTGGAGGGTCCGGGGGTGGGGTGGGGGGGAATCGGACTTGATGCCCTGCTTTCTTCTGAATCACGACACATTGTGACATCTGACCTTCCATCATCACAGTCCTCTTCAATCATAAGCACTGATCCTTCAGAAGGAGTTCCAGCAGCTGACCTACGTTCGTTTCTTTCCTGGTGAGCATGACATCCCAACAGTGATTGTTTTACAAGTAAGTCCACCGTCCCCCAGTGCCAAAATGGGTGCCCGGTTTCCCATGACACACAGCGTTTTGCAGAGTGTGCCAATTTGAATGTAGTAATTGTTCTGTGGAAAATATCAGGCTCATAATGAGGCGTTTTTCACAGTGGCAATGTCAGCGAGAGAGCCTTTTATTTTAGTGGTAGTGCTGGCAGGGTATGGGGTATAGAGGAGAACCCAGACGTCATAGGTTTGTTAGACTGCCAGCTGTTGCTGCTATTATGCATCCAATCATACTTGTACCTGAACTACTTGCACTACTGCGGCTTAATTTCAATTTCGTGTTAGTAAATTTCAACCAATGGGTACTGCAGGTTATTTTTGCTTTGTGTTGTGCTTCTGCTGTTCAGACACACTGGCACTCTGGGGTTAAGAGGAGCTCTGTTGTCAACCTAATCACTATATTGTTCCGTGTGGTGCATATCTTCCTTTTAGATGGGCCTGCCGGGGCCCATAGATGGTCACTCTCTTCATCACATGATAGGGCCAATGGTGCAGAATAGTTGTTCATTGTAATTTTCTCACTTTCTACTTCATTCCTACCTTCATTAGAAGACATTTCCTTGTTTCCAACCACAGCCAGACCGTCTTCCTTTTTTCTAGTGTATGCTTCCACTTCTGTAACTGTACAGCACACAGCAGTTTTCTCCAGCACTGCAGCACCAGTTAAAACATGTTACTTTTTTCACCCTTTGGGTTGAGAAGTACTTTCCTCTTGTTCAGTACCGCTTCCGGAACCAGAAGTTGCACCAAGCGAATCACATGACACTGGTAGACTTGCTTCAAACAATTTAGATGGTTTGATCCCAGACTGAGCTTGTGTTTCCACAATGCTTGTTTTCTTGGCGAGGGGCACTTTCTTTATTGCTCCATATCGTAGGTGAAATGTTTTCAGTAAGGATTCTCAGCAACTGTAAAATTGATTTGACAGTCTACCTGCATGAGAGAGAAAGGCATACACATATATGTATGTATATAAGCTCTATGCAGTATTCTTGGTTCAGTTGGAAAACTAAAAATGTTTAGGAACATATTGGTACAGTAAGGTTGTTTTTAAATGTGTAGCATATTCCTGCAAATAAGACTGAGCTGATCACACTGATGGACAAAGGTTTTGTCAAAGGTGAGAATGGACACATTTGTAGAGGAGCATCTGTCTCCCTCTGCAGGAGACCCCACCACCCTTCCTCCCATATGCTGGAGAAATTAGACCGTGCATTGCTTGACACCTGCCATTGTACCAATAGCGTGGTGTGTGTTCGAAAGAAGAACCTGTTGAGACATCCTTAGCAAATGTATCCCCAAAGTGATGGCAACCTAAGGGAGGAACTCCCTAAAGGAATATGAGAAAGAACAACGAAAAGAAGCTTGTGACGTCATAAGAGGCATACAAAAACGTCCCGAGATACTGGCTGAAGAGGGTTTAAGGATCATAAAGAAACTAATGACAAAGTAAAGGATTAAGTGAACTTTTAAATACGAAGACGAAGATTACACGTGCATGAATTGCTGCAGAAAATCAACCGTTCAATATTTGTACAGATGCTGAGACGCAAGATAGACTTAAGTCATCATAATTGCTGTCAATACATAGTAAATAGAATGCAGGCAAAGCCGCCATTGTACAGAAACTGGACATTGGTATCATGAATTTAGTAAGCCAGAACCCATTACGAGAAAACAGAAAGCTGTGGCACAGCAAGAACAAGCAGAATTGTGGAGCCGCATGGCAAGGTTGTTTGGCCTGGAGTGAAGACAGAAGCAGCCAAGGTCGGCTATCTATTCTCGAAATGGAGCGAAGGCTGAATCATCTCTTGTTAAGGTGCAAAGAAAAAACACCATGAGTGTCAAGTTTAATGAGAGATGCTGGGCTGATTGGGTGGGCAGGTAGTGTCTTGCCCCTTCATCCTGCACCTGGGTCTGGGCTTACGCGCTGCTAAATGACCCGAATGTTCCAGACACGGCACAAACATGCTAACCAATTATATCAGTACATATATTGAAGGACCGTATAGTTTTAAGACAGATTAGAAACTGTGTATCTAATGTTTCTGAAGTCGAAATGTTTTAGAGGTAGGCATGTGTTGTCCACCTGATAGTGGGCAGCCAATTACAATCCTAGTCACTATAGGAGATATACTTAGATATCTCCCTTTAGCCAATCTCGATCCTTGATACATTTTTCATTATTTGCCACGTAGAATGACATCACCTCTGATGTATTTTTGATATAAAAGCTATTGCTTGTGGAAAAATCGCTGAGAGAGCCTGAGCGACGTCCATTGAGGTTCATTGTAAACTCCCTGTCTTAGATTATTGTTAATAAAACAGTACTTTGCCATCTTCCTGAGTTGGTTCAGTTATTTGGACTCAGAGTTATTCTGTGTGATCCCATCCATTACATATGCATGTTCCTAAAGGCCCTAAACTCACATTACTGATTAAGCCATTTTCACAAAAATATGCACTTATTTAAATTGTTGAAAACTGGCACAGTCAACACATTTTTCTCCTTTCTCACATTTGATTTACTGATCCATAATCAATTGTTAATCTCCACCGCCATCCAACCTTGAGATTCCTTTTACTATGAACTCCAGTCTACAAAATGTAACAGTAAAAAATAAAATAAAATAAAAACATAACAAAGCCATAATTAAACGATGATGGGTTATTTGTAAAGTGCTTAATACCCAGAGGTTTCTAAGTGTAGTCCCGGGGATCGAACTTGTGTTGCTCCGTGTCATCTTGCTCCCAAGGCAAGCACATTGCTCCTGAGCTATCCTCTCGAGACGGAAATGATAAGATATGATTAGATAATTAAATACATGTTAATCATCAATCATCTATATTAATAAACTAGATCAAAAAACAATTAAAAAATAACAAAATAGTAAGGATAGAAAACACAATAGTAACCGAACATGAAATGTACAATAGTCAGAATTAATTATCAAGATGAAAGAAATAAAAATAAATCTTAACAAAACAGGTATTTATAAAAATATATATGAATACAAAATAAAAATAATATTTAAAAAATACTACGCACCATTAATTAAATACACTTAAAAACGAATAACAAAATAAAATGTATTTAAAATAGACATCTTCAAACAAAATCAAATTAATATTAATCTGAATAAATCATAAATATTAATACAAATGAACTATAAAGCAGTCACAATTACATGAAATACAATATCAATATGCAATATAATTCCTCAGATTAATTAAAAAAGAAAAAAGCATAATATAAAATAATTGTCTTAATTTAAACACATTTTTTACATCAAGCACAAGCTCATTCAAATTACATTGCTATGAATATTTGCCATTTAAAAACTCAGAAATGTTATTCATTGCCTATATTTTTATATTTTTTATTCATTTTACATAGTTAAAAAATGTTCAAAAGCATATTCTAATCATATTGTTATTTGTTCAACTGGTATACTACTTAGGATTGTGTATGAGTCTGTACTTTAATTTCAAGCTTCTCAGGTCTCTCAAATCCTCCCCACTTTAAAGACTTTATGCAAACAGAATCGCAATAGAACTTTAAAGGTGTGATATAGATGCTGCTCTTCTGGGAGGGAGAAAAACAGGAATTTTACTCTCTGTCATTGACACAGTACTGGTAAGCAAAACAAGGACAGGCATTCAAAAGGCACTGAATATGTTTGAATCTCTATCTTGAAATTAACCATGCAAAAACCAAGTTATTGGTATGGTCAAAACAGAGTGGGAAAGAAATCTCCTCAATTCACCTGGGAGGTAATGAGGTTGAAAGTATAGGCTTTTATGATTATGTGGGCGTCAGCCTTGATGTAAATGGTCAATGGGGAAAGCATATTGATAAGTCTTTACTCAACTTCACAAGACAAGGAACAGCCGCACAGTGGTTTTTGAAATATTACGATGGAAGGGTAGCTCACCAAAGTCTGTTAATATTGAGGGCATGTGTCAATACGCCTACTATGTATGAAATAAGATCTGCGGACATTCTAATCTTAGGAATCTGGAGCAAAAGGAAATGGCCATTGTGAAGATGTTTTCTCTCCCAATGGCCAAACCTTCAATCTCCTTAAGGATTGAGCATGGTTTCCATTATGATGTTAAGTTGAAACCCCTCTTGTACCTATACAAGTTAATTTCATCGGCTTCCATGAGTAACTGTAAAATAGCACCTATGGATGTCTTTTCACAAAACGGGACAAGAATGCTTCCTTGGGTCCATTATGTGAGACTTGTCTTTGGCCTCAAGCCCAGAGATCGTATCTCTCCAGGACTAAAATCCCTGCACTGGCTCCCAGTGGCTGCAATAAATAAGTACACACCCTCTGCATTGTCCACAAGGCTTCCTGGGGCCTTGGGCCTCAATACCTTCAACTCTTTCTTCCTTCTCGAGATTTTCGCTCTTCCGCCTCCAACTCCCTCAGGGTCAGTCACTTCTCCAAGCAACGAGTTGGCGGTAGATCTCTTTCTTTGGCGGGGCTTCCTTCTGGAACAGCCTCCCTGCCTCCCTGAAACTTGAGAACCATCCCCGGTTCCAGAAGCACCTTAAAATCTTTCTCTTTGCTTCTGCTTTCTCTCCTCCTCTCCCCTGCTGACCTCCTGCCTGATGCCTGCACTTACCCTTGCACTTGCCACCTGTAGGCCGTACTTTTACCTATTGCTATTTATTCTATTATCTCATGTACTGCACTTTCCCCCTTCCCCCTTCCCATGCACTTGTACTATCTGAATGACACCTGTCCTAGTAGGATCGTTGTCTGTATTCCCTCTGTTCCCCCTCCCTTGCCTCATCGCGCCTTGAAACACTTGTGCATAGGCACATTATCAATGCCATATCATATCATATCATATCATGTAGTTGACTTAAATACCAAATTGGGATTACCTTCGATCTCCACTCTTGAAAATCGAGAAGATACAATTCCGAAAGAGCACATTAAGCAGAAATATAAGGACTGGTATTACAAATTGAAGTTATCATTGATAGGGTCCACTGGCATAAAGGTGAATCATTTTGTGCTTAAACAATGTTTTGGTGTTGAGAAGTACTTAAAGACCATTGAAGATAGGGACGCAAGGTTTCTGTATTTGAAGGCTAAATTAGGGGTATTATCATTGCCAGTAGTCACAAGCTTTTTGGGAGGAGACGATATACCTGTTCATAAAATCTGTCAATTAGGGGTGGAAGATCTAAGACCAGATCTTAGTTTAGCCAATTTGGAGCTTAAGGTCCTATCAGAATTTTTAAAGAAAAACATAGCACCTAAGAAGGACATTTTTACAGTAAGAGTGCTGGGAACTATTGTTCATTAACTTCTGTGTGTTTCAAAATATTTATATAGTAACATTGTTAATTGAATTTCGGTATGTTTAGGGATTTGATGGGGCATTTCCAAGGATTTTATGATGATTTTATGAAGAGATTGTGATGAGTTTCCTTATTTTTTATGTTTGTGTCAATTTTATGGAGGTTATATCGAAATAAATTGTATTTACTACTACGCATCGACTACAAAGGTCCTGGGCTGAATTGTCATCACATTAAACAAACAAAATCACTGAATATCAAAATGGTTTCCAGTACCAACATTTACAGACAATGCACATTCTCTGCCTCTTCCCCTTGCCAAGAAACAAAGGGCCCAAGGTCCAGCTTGCCATTTTACTTTCTGTCTGCCTTCACTGCTGTGTTATGCATGTAGTGCACTGTGCACAAAAAAACAAATCACAGATTGCAAAGACAAGATAACATTAAATGTACATATTTGTGGCCCCAGCCTCCTCCAACTCACCATCCATCCTACAAAAGCAATGAAGTCACAAATGTTACCCAAAAACAAACAAATGAGTTCTACTAACGGTAAATACTAATTACCTTGTTTTAGCATGAAACAATTTGATGCTCCCTCTGAAGAACAATGGATGCATCCAGGTATTCAAGTCATGAAGATGTAGTCAATTTCCCAGGGTAGTTATGAGAGAAGAATACTTAAATGGCCAATTTGCAGGCATCAATCATGCCCCTGAAAAACAATGCAATTTAATGACGTTAGCAAGACTTTGAATATGATTTCATGAAGAGCTTGAAGCAAAGTCCCTTAACTTTGGCCAGCCCAATGTGCACCATAGAAAGGCAACCTCTGCTAAACCCAGAGTTGTAATATGCACAGGAGATCCTAAAATCAGGAACAGAGAGCAAAGACTCTTTGGTCAGTAATCTTTCTTTCTAATATTCAAAAAGGGGATCCACAAGGTTTCGGTCAGTCAGTCCATCTTTTTCCAAATGTCCATAGTTACAAAGGCCAAAGTGTCAAGAAAAGTTGAAAAACACCAGTAAGCAAAAAATTGGAGGTATAAACATCCTTTAAAATTAAACACAGCTAAAAAGCCAACAATAAAAGACATGTCGCCCTGAATGGAGAAATGCTCCTATTTTTATGCATATTCGACAAAATGGGCTCTATCAGAAGATGGCAGGTATCCCAGCGGTAAATCCTGCCGGGATACTGTTACGGCAACTTGGTCCAGCGGTATTAAATCCAGATCTCAAGTTGCGGTCCGGTGTAAATCCCCATTTTTCTTTTTAGCCCCTAGCCTCAATGGGGCATTTTCGGCGCAATTACTGCGGCGGGAATTGTGCTGTGGTAATTGCAATGAAAATAGGCGGAAAGTCGGTACATTCACCTCTAGCTCTGAGCTCGAGGTGAATCTTCGGAGTTCCCCCAAACTCGGGATTGGGCGGTGCAATAAAGCATCAATAATAGCTTTACAGCTGCATTTTTACTGCGCTGCCCATCCCCTGATGAGGCCCAATCTATTGTAGTGAAAAGTGTGTGTCGGTTTTACACTGGCAGTGGGCAATGCCATACCATAAGTATGTAGTTCTCGCTTTTACGAGGGGCATCTAGCATGATCTCATGTCAATAGAGTGTTGTCACACGAGAGAGAAAACATTCTGAGAATGAGTACATTTACTTGAATACGTCATTACCGTTGTATGGTCAGTTCCTGCTTTGTTAAAGCATTAACCATATTTTTGGCAGCAGCTAGTTCTAATGCAGAAATTGATTAGCCTACAGGACCATTCTCTAAACTCAATAGCCACCCTTTTCATGAAACGTTTTCCATATTTTGCTTGAATTCCACTTTCTCTTTTGCTGAAAGCACATTAAGTTACTTGATTGTGTTATTAAAATGTTCCTACTATTTTTACTTCCTGTACCTAACAGAGGACATAACGCAACATGTGGGGACATTGTATTCCATTTGTACAGCATACATGATAAAGAAATTGATTTGCGAGAAAAGGACTTTTCAGAAAAACACTGCAGGCTTATACCATGTTTACAATTTGTTTTGTAAATTTCATCTTGTTAAAATGGAACATTGTGAGCCTTCTCCATATTATGCACAGCTGTGGATATAGCTTCCTACACATATTATTTTGGTTTACACAATCGATGTTATTATCAACATCAAAGGAAAGAAAATATATTGGCACAAACTCAATTTTTAAAATGTTGTCAGGTCAAGAGCAATGCACTCTGTACATTTGAATGGAATGAATGAAATACGTGAGGATAAAGCAGTCTCCCCAAGCGCTGGTTGGCATTCGGGCATGATAAACATGATAACATACCAAGAAGCACTATCATTTTCAAGCCCACTTCTCTGTGGTAATTTGGGTCTACGTTTCCCGGGCGTCTCTTCTTACATTTGAATGTCATAAATTGAGAATTGGTGTCTGAAATTCAATGTTTGCACTTGAACACCAAACATAGAAGGGTTATGCATTATGTGTGTTACAATTGTTAAAGGCAACACATCAATCATCGTTTTTGCAGGAAACACACAACAGGAAGGCCCTTACCATTCTCATAGTGAAACCTGGGAAAGCAACATTTGTTTTTCTTGATATTATTTAGTATTTTTACAGTCATTTAAGACTTGTTATGCAGAGAAAAACATCAAAAATAAAGTAAACAGTCAATATAAACAGTACAAACATCATCAATTACACATTTATCTACAAGAAATCGGGTATAAAAATCCAGAATTGTGTTAGATAATAAATAAGACCAATATAATTGCCGATCATAAACAAATTCCAAATGCTCTCAACACTACAATTTGTCACTTAAATCTTGCCGTAGTCAAGATAGTATGATCTACATTTGCGAACAAGGCTTGCACATGTCTCATGGTCTCTATATCTTTATTCCCAAAGAGCCTGGAAAAGTGGCATTTCAGTCTAGAAGCTATAGACAACTCACACTCCTATCCTTCAATATGATAATATTCAGAAACATTATTTCCAATTAACTGAGAGTAGTTGCAGGACATTTGACAAATTAGGACCAAAAGAAATGTGTGCGTAACTATCACCTTCCATAAATAACCCACTTCCTGGTTGTGGCGATAGATGCAACGGAGTCTTAAAATCTGGCCCTGCAGTGCTTAGCGCTATAGAACACTTGACCGTGTTATCGCTGTTGATTTTTTAGTAATTTATGGCTTTAATACTGAGATTATTGTCCTTAATAAAAACCATGTATAGACACTAATGCACAAATTATAATCAATAATACCTTGTCTAGAAGTATTAGCACTGAGAGAGGTGAAAGGCAGGGATATCTTTCTTTTACCCAACCCTTGGCTAAAATTATGCAAGAGATGGAGGATATCAGTCATTTTTAACGGTGATGGTTTGGAAGGGAACACTCATTAATCCAAACAATGTGATGCTTTTTTTTACATCTGATCCCCTTTAAACATGATGTTGGCTAGATTCGTTTAGCAAGATTCCAGAATATCACAAACATGCCTATCTAATGGCGATGTGGAATTTAGCATTTGAGCTACACATAGTAAAAAGCCAAACAAAATAACTAGGGTGCATTACACAAGGACACAAGACCAGATAGCAATTGATAATTACAAATCCCTGAACTCCCAAATTCGTGCTTTGTTTTGAAATGAAACAGATTATTATTCACATATAAACCTGATGCATTTCATTAAAAGGTCATATTCCCAATGGTAATCCCCAAAGGTCACATTTGCTTTTCACACTATTCCACTTGTTTATTGATAAACGTACCATGACATCACTACAGAAGATGATAAGTGATTTTGCGTGGGCAGATTAAAATGCAGGTAAGCTTTGTAGGATACTTCAAAAATAAAATGGGCACTGCATGACCTCCATCTGTATTAATATTCAGTTTAAACATGCAGGTGCTCTCTTGCACTTTTAGAAAAGCAAAGCCAATTTGGGAATGAGGTATGAATAGCAAATAGAAATAGCATTTGCATAAACGATTATGCAAATGATTAAAATCAAAGACTTTCTATAACTATACAAGGATCTTGAATTAGATGAAGAACACATTAGTTGCACATGATCAGTCTCACTGACAATATTTAAGGTAATCATGTGGCACGTGTGAGATTCTTCAGAAGTGAATTTGCATTATAACATCACATTATAGATCATCTTTCATGTGGACTTTCTTGAAGACCAGGACGTTGTACAGCTGGAACAAGTATCCTTCCTGAAATTGGTTCGAGCAATGCCAATTTATCCACTTGATAAGATGACTAAATAGTCACCAAACCGACTGTTTGTCAACTCTTTTTTAAAAGCACCATTTATATAAAAATAATTAAACTAACATATGATTCATAGAATGATTGAAGCTGGATTAAGAAAGTCTGAACAACCAAACATCATATGTTGAAGATGCTTGCCATTGCAAGAGAACACAGGTAACTTGCAAATTTCTATTCCATACTACGTGACATAGTTAAATCTAAGCCTGTGTGAATCTTTGCAACACCCTCCCCATGAGCCCCTGGATTTAGGGGAATCCACAGAAGCCTGACAAATAATTGAAATGCCCGAATCTCACTTGCAAGTGCAAATGAGATCTCAAAGCCCATACAAAGATTCAGGCTTCACACGAGGATCTGGTTATGTTATGTTATTGTCATTTGTACCATGCACCACTGCCATTTTCAGGGTCTACAGGGACTCTGTTGGATCTGAAAGGAAATAGGGCTTGAGGTGGAGGGTTTGTTAGGGGGATAGAGAGGGATAACACTAGAGAGCTTTGATGTGATGTTGCTAGCTTCAGTTTCAAAAAAACGGTCACTGTGTGCTGGGATGGTTTGTGTGTAGTTGTTTGAGGTTAGGTGGTGTTCAGTGTATCGATGTTTGTGTGATAGCGTGTGTTTGTGAGCTTTAGTTATCTGTGGTTTGTTGGGTTTGGTTGGGTGTTGAAGAATGTGTGCAGTTGATGGTGTTTTTATGTTTCTGGTGTGGTAGAGGTATGTGTGTGTTTAGTTTGGTGTTTGAGGTTTGGTAAGCAGTACATTGGCACGTTTTTAACAGGGTTAATGACAAGATTCATTTGTGTCTTTCTCTGTGTTGGTTAAGTTGGTCTGGCACGGATCATATTCTTGTATGGTGGTTTGCATTCATTGTTTTGTTCCATTGGGTATCCAGATTTTAGATCATAAGGGGTTTGCTTATTTTGGGTGTTTCCTCTTGTGTTGTGTTGATCTTTCTTCTTTACCAGTGGTTCTTATTTAGATTGGTGATTTAAAGAGCCACGTCCTGAGGAGTACCCTGAATTTCAGGTGATCTTCTGTTGTTCGTATTTCCGTTGGGAGTAAATTCAAAGGTTTTGTGGAAATGGTGGAGAATGCTGATCAACCAAATTTCTGCTTTTCCGTATTGTTTTGGTTCGAAGCAAAAGTCATTGCTAGACCTTAGTTTTCTGTTTAGTTTGTAGATGGAGATGTATCCCTGTGTGAATTCTGCTCCTTGATCATGGATCACTATGTGTGTTGAAGAAAACAATGTTTTGACTGGTAGCCAATGAAGGGTTGACAGTGCTGATGTGACGTGTCCTCTCTCAGTGAGGATTATGCCATGAGCATCATAGTGATGGCAGAAAACACATTGAAAATCATATGTAAAAAATCAGAAACTTCCTGTTTCCTTTGTGGGTTTTGTTTGGCTGCAGGAAGGCAAGGCAGGACTGAACCACACCTGGAGTTGGAGAGAGATTTTTGAGGGGTTATGCAGGATTTGATTTTTCTTTGGAGACACTGCTTGTTGTTTCTGAACCTTGTGTTTTTAGTGTTTATTTGGGATGCCATTTGATCTGAATTTGAAAACGTTGTTACTTAATTTGGTTAAACCTTATTTTTTTCTTACTTTGGAAGCCAGTTTTTTTTATTTGTTTATAGGGAAACCATTCATAATTTAGTTGAGAAACCTTAATTTTCCTCTTTTCGTACAAAACATAACTTTTTATTTTGTTTATGAGAACCTCTTTTTTTGTTGAGAACAATGGCAGGGATGCAAAGGAAGCGATTTGATTGTGTGCTGTCTGTGCAGTAGGATTACAGCAATCTGAATCCAGTGGACGTGGATCTAGTATGCTCTTCTTCGCTATCAGAAGAGGGGGACAGTTTGTGAGCATTCTTGGGTTGAGGCACACAGATAATCTGCCTTCTCCAGCATATGATGGTGCTGCAGGAGTTGCTGGTGGAATTGGTGGTAATGAGAATGCTACTGCCAGTGATGGGGTTATGGTGGGAATGGTGGTGACATTGACACAGAGGCAGCTGAGGAGCAGAGCCGGTGGCGCATCCAGTACTGCATGGCTCAGAAAGAGTAGAACCACAACTACAGGTTTCAGGAGGAGAGTCCGTACCACAGGGTTCACTAGGATGGGAGCCATTACCGCATGTGTCAGAAGGACAGTCAGTACTGCAGATGTATCACGAAGCATGAAGCCCAGTGAGGGATTGAGGAAGGCCGAAGAGTTCCCCCAAATGTACAGGGACGGCAGGAAGACAGCTCTGCCGCCCTTTGCAATCAACATCTTGGGCCTTAGATCACTTTAAGTGCCTAATAGGGATTCGGCCTCAAAGGGTGAATCCGTGGAGTGCTCTTTGTGCCCAGGGTTAATGACTATTAGGATGGGAAAGATCTCTGCTGCCCTTTCATTGGATACTACAGCCTGCCTGAAAAACCTACAGCGCTGGCACCGAGATGTGTACGACAAGTTCCAACGACTCCAACCGCATACCAAAGATGAGGGTGAGACTGCAACAGGGACATCCCAAGAGGGCAAAGGGGAACAGCAGCATTGTCATTGGACGCACAGTCTTGTCACAGCAGTGAGCAGATCTGGCTCATGCAGTGAAGGGTTAACACCTACCCACAGAAGGGCGAGACCAATCCCAGATGTTGTGGGAGACAGTATCAATGTGCTAGAAGTAGTGCCAGGGACAACATTGCCCTGCAGATTGGCACATTGTGTGCAGTGTGTGAGGACATCTTAAGCTTGGGAGAACTGGTGCATGAGGTAATAAGGGCCAATGCACAGCTTATTGTTTTGCTGTGATGGCATGGCACATTGAATCTTACAAAAATGTATTTTCTTTTTTGTTTCTGGGAAGTATTTATTTTGTTTTCATTTTCTTTCTCCCCTCTCTTAAACACATTTACAAGTGTACACTGGGACCCCCAACCGGCAATAGAGATGGGGTTTGCCCAATAGCACTTTAAGACAAGATAGCAGCACCCGTGAGATGGATGGGGGTGCAGATTAATACTCCAACACCAAATCAATAATGACAACTCAATGGTTTGGCAAAGGGAGTCCGTTTAATGACAAGTACAAAAAACGGGGAGTTTCATGAATATGAGCGGATGCATGATCTTCTCTCTCGCTTTACAACTCCAACGAACTTCATAAAAAACACATCATTTATACTAAAAACTTGTCATCACTGATGTTTAACGCTTAAAAGTTGGCATGCAATTCTATTGGTTCTAGAAAGGTAACTTTAATATAGGTACTATATCTGTATATGGTAACGGAGTAAGGGGATTGGGTAAACACTGTCAGGTGGAGCATCTAAGCCCTTCCTTCAAAATGGCTACTGCAGACATCACTAAAAGTATGACGTCCCATTGGTTCTACTAACTATAGGACCCTAGATTACTTGGTTCACTATGATTGGGTTGGCATCAACCCTACTCATACTTTTCCACTTTGCTTTGTAGCATGCAGAATGGTTGGCCAGGTGCAGGGTGGCCCCTATCTCCCACGGTATTCCTCCAATTATTGTAACAGTCACTCATCACTTTAGTGGCCATGTGTCAATTATTTCACTGTGGTTGGCCTCGAGACTGCGTCTCCTGTCTGGAAAAGTTCTGATATCTTTGCCTGGCCCACTGCCATGCATAGGTGTGAAAGTCTCACTTCTTCTTTCTCGGCTGTTCACGTGATTCAGACACCGTGAATTTGCCTCTTTTTCATATAATTTGTTTGTTTGATTTTCGTTTCACCCACCACCTGCCTTCAGTTTCTTATCTTCACCTTTCTGAAGAAGGATATTCTATTCTTTGCTTCAATTAATTCGAGCTACTGTTCATCTATTCTAACTGATCCGACCTTGGCTTCTTTGGCGTGATTTGTCTCTGCTGAGTTTCGTTTCTACAGCTCATTCTCGATTTGCTAAATATGAAGCTCTCCTCATGTGCCCTCTAGTAACATTTGGTTGATTCTGCTTCTTATGCATAGTGGAAGTATACTTATATAACATGCTTCTTTTGAGGTAGATATGTATAAGTGGCACTTGCCACAATCTGTCTTCTGCTAAGCATAGCACGCCGCACTATTTTCTTAGCTTTATTGCGGTTCCAAGCATATGTACATGCGTGAACTGGTTGAACATCTTCATCCTGCTTACAGCTTAAGCTTCTTACAAATGACATCGTCCTTTCACTTTAGGACCACGATGTCCCTTGTCTTTGGCACTTCGTCTTTTTATGTCATTCTCTGGTCGTTATCTCTTCTATAGGTGAGTCAGTCCGTGTTGTCACCATTCGTCTTCCATTAAGACCTTTTTGGTTTCTTCAGGGATTGTACTCAGACGATCTTCATTTCATTTTATTTGTTGATATGGTTTTCTAAATGGGTCCCTTACTTTCCATGTTTTCCTTGGTATCGGTACTTCAATAGGAGTTCTTATGATGGGCACTGGACAGAGCCCCACTGCAGCTCTCTCCTGGTGTATTTGCTCATAATACGTAAAAGTATGGAATGGACTCCAGAATCCCGGAAGGAAATGGAATTGAGAAAGGCAAAATAACTAACAGTACCACTCATCCAGGAACCATGGGGAGACACAGAAAATGTTATAATGTAATGTGGCATTTGTATAGCACCTATTCCCATTGGTATGTCTTCAAAGCGCTGAAGGTGAATGCCCTTGGGGGACCAACATCCGTGGTACAGGAGATTCATCAGAGGAGTTTTGAATGTGTGTGTGCATTTTAGCCAATACAAAGGTATTTTTTAAAATGTATTTATTTTACATTTTTAAAGCACTCACACAGCTTGCGGGCATCGAGGCCCTGTTAAAGGAATTGTTTTTGTATATTTAGTTGCGTAATTGTTTTTGTCTTAGTTGCGTATTTATAATGCGCTTAAACACTCAGCGGTTTTTAAGTGTGGACCCGGGATTAAACCTGTGTTGCTTTGTGTTGTCTTGCTTCCAAGGCGCGCACGTTTTGCCACTGAGCTATCCTCCCGGGGTGGCCATGTCCCTACTAGCGACTCATATCGAGCTGGCTTGTGGAAGGTGTTGAGAGGTTATAGAGAGAGTATGCAATCCCAGGAGACTGATCATGAGTCCAGCTAGACCTAATTTTTCTCATGGGACTTGGCTGATCTCTAATGGCAGAGGTGTTGTGCGATATGTCTTTGAGTAGCGTGTGATTGCAGATAAGCGCAGGTGTCGAGGAAGAGGTTGGATTCAGTGAAGAGGCAAAGCTTGCCAATAAGTTTGGTTATGAAATGGTTGTTAGATATAGATCTGTTATTGGCCAGTAGGAGGGAGTCAAGGAAGTGGGGTTGAGCAGAGGTTTGATGTGCGATTTCTTGAACGCAGCTGGGAATATGCCTGCGGTGAGATAAGAGTTAATGACATATCTTGTGATGCTACCTGCACTAGTTGAGGAAAAGATATATTTTAGGAGAGCAGTACGGCATGGATTTCTTGGGGATCCAGATGATCGCTGCAAGCAAGTAGCTTCAGGAATTCAGGCCAGGAGATGGGAGAGAAGGAGAAGAACATAGGGCAGGCAGTAGGAGGGTTAGAGGGGTCAGACGAGGGCGCATGGCGATAGGTGCTAATTTAGCACCAATGGTGCAGTTTCTTTCCACTGCTAGGATGTGGAATTGTGGGAAGGAGCCTTGCATTCTGAGATGATCATGTGGAGTTCCCTGCTGGTGTTTGCTAGTGTTACGGGTGTTAGAGATTCTGCACCATTAGAAGGGTTTTTTGGCCTTCCTGATTTCAGCATTGTAGGCTTTGATCAGACAGGTGCATTCAGCTCTATCCTGGGGAGATGGGACGGCCTGCCCTCTCCACTCAAAGGAGTGGTTTTATGTGTTGAGGAATTTGGAATAAGGGGTGAACAATCTGGGTGAAGGGCCATGTCTGTGGGAGGAGGATCTGGTGGGGTTGATTGGGCTGAGGGCATTGTAGAGCTATTGGTCAACATGGCTGATGGAAGACAGACCTCCCTGGAGAGGGAGTTTGGGAAGGCAGGCTAGAAGGGATTCTGCCAAGTCTGGAGTTACTATGACCTTGTTTCACAAGGGTAAGCAGGTGGGTGGTCCAGGATTAGTCAAGTGGGAAGTGAAGATTGCTGTCGATAGCAAGAAGAAGGTGGCTGTGTGGTCCATACAGATAAGTGGTCAGGGGTAGCATTGAGATCGGATTGGAAGAGCTGAAGATCATGTCAAGGGAATGTCCTGTGGAGTACATGGCACTTGAAATCAGTTGAGTCATTTGGAGGGCTTCCAGGTTGTCCAGGAGAGGTTGAGTCATGGGGTTATGTGGGACATGAAACTGTACGTTGAGATATCCTAGCATGGTGAGGGAGTGGTGGGTGATCAGGATGGCCACTAGGGAGTCGCTTGGGGTAGGTGCACGATTAATGTGTAGCCTGAGGAATGCCTTGTGTGCAATGCGGTGGAAGTCCTCAGAGAACAAGGTTTCTGTGATGAAAAGGATGTCAAGACCTTCAGAGGAAATTAAGTCATAAATGTTTTGTCAATTTTTGGTGACCAATCTGGCATTAAATAGGATGCATGAGAGTTGATTTGTTGGACGGTGGATGTTGGCACCCACAGAGTGGAGTGGGGGAGGGCAGGCTGGGAGTGGGTGAGGGCAGGTATCAGTGTGAGTTGGAGGGAGGTTTTGGAGGCAGTGATGGGAGTAGTGCGAAGGATTATAGGAGAGGGGTTTTTAAAGGAAGGTGCCGTGTCTCTGTTGTGGGGGGTAGAGAGGGATATTAGGAGTATTGTGTGTGGAGTGTGTGAGAACAGTGTTCGTGATGCACAGTTCCTTGGGCGTGGTCCATGTGGAGATGGTAACTGCAGGAGGTGTGTCTGAGAGAAATGGGGAGTAGTCCCTCATCCAAGGTGTGGAGTCACAGGTGGGAAAGGGGCTTGGGGTGGGTGCATGGTGGTGACTGGGGTAGTCAGGTGGGATTGATGTTAAGGGGAGGTGGGTCACTGCGGGGCATAAGGTCGGAGATGGGAGTTCTGATTTCTGATTTCTATAGGAGTGCAGAGAGGGCTGAAAGGAGTCAGTGCTTGGGGTGTTCAAGGATAGGTTGAAGAGTGATTTCTGTGGGTACGGTGAATTAGGGGACGTTGTTAGGGTGTAAGTGAGAGATGCTGACAGGGATCTGGGTAGGAGGTAAGGTGAATTGTGCAGAGATGAAGGGTCCAGGGTGCGGATTCTGTGTTTTAAAGGATTCAGGGGTGGCAGTGGTGTGTGTGTGTGTTAGGGTCTTCAGGGCAGCTAAGAGTGGGGAATTGGCAAGGGTAGCCCAAACATTGCTTACAGATGCAAATACCTTGATGGGATGGGGAGGGGAATGAGGACAGGGAGGGTGATCTGGTGGGTGTGTGCAGACTGGGATGGTTTGCAAGGAGGACTGTGTAGAAGGTGCAGTGGGAAATGCCTGGAGAGGTGAGTGGGGATTGGAGATTGACGCCCAGGGGTGATCATGTGGAGGGGGCAGGGTAAGGGGTTGGCCAGGTTTCAGGTGCGCCATAGTGCTCCTCTAACCTAGGAGCTGCTTGGCATGATTGATGGTCCGCTGCCTCAGCTCTGAAGGGTGGGTTGAAGGTTATGGGTCTGCAGCACTATCCCGGGGGAAGGTTGCAGGGAAGGGTTGAAGGTTATGGGTCTGCAGCACTATCCCAGGGGAAGGTTGCAGGCCAGGGTTGAAGGTTATGGGTCTGCAGCACTATCCCGGTGGAAGGTTGCAGTATAATGGCAATAAATAGTGATACATTCCAAGTGCAGGAGACTTTTTACATCCCAGGCCTGTGGCACTATCCCCATGGAAGTCTCGTTGGTATGTGCAAGGGCTCTTGTAAATGACCGAGCATCCCGTTGGATTTTCCAAAAGAAATCTCGTAGGTGATTGCAAAAGGACGACACATTACAGGACTTACCTTCTGGTAACCATGACCCACAATTTTGGTTCGATATATGACTTTTAGTGAGAAACCAGGGCCGGGACTTTCATGATTTTGACATTATTGTTTCGTGTAGCATTATAGCCTCTAGAGAAGCATGTATGCAGGCCCCAATCCCAATCAGGTAGATGCATAACATTCCCATGACACCGGAGGACCCACATCAAACTCAGGTACCTGCCCCTTCCTATAGCTCAGTATATTTATAGTCATACTAATGAGCATAATAGAAAGGTTTCTCAGACATCTAAAATGTGTCAAATGATTCATTTTTCTTTTTAGAGTAATCCTAAATAATTTGCCCTGAGGAAGACGAGGGTCACTGCTCTTCGTCGAAACTAGCCAGCGCTCTGGTTAATGGAAAGATAGTAAAGGAGCGCTGTTTCAACATATGTTTCAACGATTTTAATATGTGTTTAGCTAGTCAGCACTTTAGGACTTTCGATTGGGTTTTTGGCACTTTAGAACGAGCATGTAAAGCACTTTCCGCTTTAGCCACAAGCAGCATCTAGGTATGGTGTACCTGAGCTGTCTGTGTAGGCTGCTTCACTAGGAGAATATTGCACCTTACCACTCTCTTACACTTGTCACTTTAGTGTAACTATTATTTGTTTTTATTTAATGTGATATAGTGATATATAAACACTTTAAATATTCAATCAAACAAATCATATAAATTAGAATAGATTAACAGTTAATACATATAAGAATAAACTTATCATACAATCATACAGTCAAATAATAAATAACATAGTCTCAATTCATATATCAAATCACATAGTTGTGTAGTTGAATTTACATGTGTTTTTGTCAAATTCTTTTTTTTCTTCATGTAAGCCAAGTTCGTTGCAAAAAATCTGTGCATTAAAATA
This sequence comes from Ambystoma mexicanum, assembly GCF_040938575.1. NCBI lineage: Eukaryota > Metazoa > Chordata > Amphibia > Caudata > Ambystomatidae > Ambystoma > Ambystoma mexicanum. The sequence continues at coordinate 851,287,497 of NC_090931.1, read as the reverse complement.
AAAACTGCAGAAAATGCAGCCTTATTTTAACATTCCAGTTTAGAGGAATAGTGATGAGCAATGTGGGATGTATTAAACTATATTTGAACTTGCCTATGTGAATTAGCCTTGTAGAGTGTCAGAGGCTTGAGGTAGGAAGGCTATTTAGCAATCCTTAGAGAAACTGTTTAATTTAAATGTATTGTATTTGGGAAAACATGTTAGTAATGTGTTATTTAGGCATTAAAAAAATAAATAAAACAAGCAGTGGTGTGTGTATATTAATGGTGACACCAGGCAGTGTCATGAATTGAAATGCAGAGAGCATAGGATCCCTGGCTCACGGAAATAACCCAGAGGGGAAGGATGCAGGGTAGAGGCTTCAGGTACGGCTAAAATCAAGTAGTGGGGAATTATAAAAACCCAGGCTTACAGCACTAGCTCAAGGAAGCTGCAGGGCAATTGCCCACAGTAGAGACTAGGTTCGGAACCTATCAAGGTTCATAGCAGAGACTTGGATGACCCCAGTGGCTAGGGACACATTAATGGCTACATTCAATGGAGTTAGATTCAAAGAAGTGGCTAGATTCAAACAGTGGCTAGAATCAAAAACACAGGTAGATTAAGATGGCAACAGGTTCAAACAATGGTTCAAACAATGGCTCGATTCAAAAAGGTGGCTAGAGTTAAACTCGTAACAAGATTCAAATGTTAATAGATTTAAACAGTGACTTGATCCAAGAAGTGGCTGGATTCAAGAAAGGACCTAGGATAAAAACATGTGGCTATATTCAGGATACAGCATGATACAAAACAGTCTCAAGATTGAAGTTCAGCCAGATTCACAATATCTTGAATCAAGAATGTAGCTATATTCAGAACGGTGGCAAGATTCTAAGAGCAGCTGGATTCAAAAGGAGATTCAGAGGAGATTTTCGAGGGTTGCTGGAATCAAAGCAGTGGCAATATTCAAGCGCAGCTCGATTAAAAACCATGGCAATATTCAAGCGTAGCTAGATTTAAAGCAGTGGCTATAGTCAAAATGCAGCTAGATTCAGAATGGTGGAGGTATTCAGGGGCCAGCTGGAATCAAAGCAGTGGCAATATTCAGGTACAGCTAGATTCAAAGGCAGTGGCAGTATTCAGACATAACAAGATGCAAAACAGTGGCAATGTTCAAAGTGCAGCTAGATTCAGGACAGGCAAACTATTCAAGGCACAGCTAGATTGGAGCAATGGTGATATTAGAAGTGCAGCTAGATTCAGAACAAAGGAAAACATGTGTGCAGTTAGATTCAAGCAGTGGTAGTGTTCCAAGTGCAGCTACATTCAAAACAGTGGCAATATTCAAAGCGCTGCACAACATATTTTATAGGCACCTTACAAATATCCAATAAATAACTAAATACATAAATAAATAGATTCAAAACAGGTGCTACAATCAAACATTCTGCTCAATTAACAATGTTAGATGTATTCAAAATGTAGCTACATTCAGAACAGTGGAAATATTCAGGGGGCAGCTAGAATCAAACCTGTGGTAATATTCAGAGTGCAGCTAGATTAAAAAAGGTGGCAATATTCACAGTGCAGCTAAATTCTGAATAGTGGCAATATTCTCAGTGTAGCTAGATTTGGCAACATGGCAATATTCAAAGTGCAGCTAGATTCAAAACAGTGGCAATTTTCAAAGTGCTGCTTGATTCAAAATGGTGGCAATATTCACAGCACAGCTAGATTCAGAACAGTGGAAATATTCAGGGGCTAGCTAGGAACAAACCTGTGGCAATTTTCAGTGTGCAACTACATTCAGAGCAGTGTAAATATGTTGGTATCCGCTAGAAACAAACCTGTCGCAATTTTCGTAGCATTACTAAATTCAGAACATTGGCAATATTCAAAGTACAGCTAGATTCAAAGGCAGAGGCAGTATTCGAAGCACAGCTAGATTCAGAGAAAGTGGCAGTATTTAAAGTGCAGTCGATTCGACACAGTGGCAATATTCATAGTGCAACTACATTCAAAGCATAAGCAATATTCACAATGCAGCTAGATTCAAAACAGTGGCAATATTCAGAGTGCAACTAGATTTAGAACAGTGGCTATATGTCCAGTGCAGCCAGATTTGACACAGTGGCAATATTCAAATCGCAGCTTTATTCAAAACAGTGACAATATTCACAGCGCAGCTAGATTCAGAGCAGTGACAATATTCGGGGGCAGCTAGAATCAAACAGTGGGTACAATAAAACTGACAGTAGATTCAGAACAGTGGAGATATTTGGAGGTGTTCGAATAAAAACAGTGGGTGCAGGCAAAATACAGCTAGATTCAAGGCAGTTGCAAGATTTCAGTAAATAGCCAAATCATTGTCTCTTACCTGATATTTGCAGAAGGAAGGTTTTGGGGTATTCACTTGCCTGGGGCACCCAGGGTGAACTGTTAAACAGGTAATAGAATGTGCCCCAGGAGGTGTCCATTTCCTAAGCATGTCTCCGGCTGCCCCGGCAAGGCTGTCTTGGGGATCTGCTTAAGGCTGTGAGAAGCACGGTCAGTTGACCCACTCTGGTATCCAATCACAGAGGTTAGGGGGCAGGCAGAGGGAAGGATGGAGGGAGGTCTGGGGGAGGCCCCAGAAATGAAAACAGGAGTGTTTGGCCGAAAATGCCTGAGGGAGCATGGTGCGCTCCACACAACTTACCAGAACGAAAGCAGCTGGGCAAGGCTCCTTCACGGAGCAGGATTGTAAGCATAATTGGGCAGTATCCAATATATAAATGTAGCCATTTCAAAATAGGTGTAAAGCAGTTTTCAGTACCAGCCAGCAGGCAATTTTTCAGAGCATTTAGTAAAATGTTTTAGCACAGTGTGCTGTCATTTTAAAATAAAGAGGTGCACATTTTTATAAATTCGGTGTTTTCATGTGTATGTACTACATTAAAAATACACAATTAATTAACCTGGAAGGAAGGAAAACAGAAACAGTTGCTTTGCAGAGCTGAAATCTTCATTGTCTTGAAAAACGAGGGCTGGTACAGCACACATTCGTTTGTTCTGATTGGTAGAGATTGGGGGCGGATGGGCCACGTAAATAGAGGGCTGACCTAGGGTGATAGTCAGGAGGCGTTTTCTTAAGAAATAACCAGGGAGAAGAGTTCAGATAGAGCTGGGACAGAGAGACAGACGGTGCTACATAATAAATGCTGCTGGACTCCATGTGGGTATGAGAGCTAGCTACAAACTTAAACAGCTTCCACACAAAGAGGTTGAGTTGCTTGCTTTGATGCGAAGGAGTCTTTAGCAGTGGGTCTGCGGAACGGATAGGTCATACAGATAAGGCCCTGACAACGAGAGTTTCACACTTCACTGGCCTGGGTGAGTTAGTGCCAAGTGAGGAAAGAGAATGAATGGGAGATGACATCATCTGTTAGCAGTCCAGGGAGTTAGAAAAAATATAATACTGCATGTTTAGCTTTCTCCATGTTTAGAACACCAAATTCATTTTTGCAATGTGTCTGTTGTTTTCTGTTCTCTTTTATATTTTGTAGGCTCTATGCTGTGATATCATGTGGTAAGATGTATTTCTGTCTATAATTGTTATATAATACAGAGTGTACAAAAAGCAAAGGCTGGGATTTTGGTGTCATTTCTTATGTCTGTAAATCATTTCTACACAGGGGAATCACAAGGGTTTGATGTTCATACCAGAGCAGTAAAGCATTTGCTAATTTACCACTGTAGCTAAAATAGCAAGCAAGGACAAGTGAATAAATACCTGCAAGGTAGGAAGGTGTGTGTAGGTGTTGTGAGTGAGTCTTTCATTGCATGCTGAAAAGAAGGCAGTGTCCGATGAGACACATAGATTACTAGATGTACAGAAGCCAGTAATCCCAGCCACATACAATATGTGGCACTCTGAATAAACTCACTGGGTTCTCTAAGGGTGTGATAGGTCTGGGGGTTCTCTACAGGTGACCAAGAGATATTCTAATAGAGAGGAAATATTTGTTTTATGATGGGGCTGTAGTACAAAAAACCATGCTCACCACTTTACCACAAAAATAAGGTAATTCTGAAAACACCACAAAGTTATCACTAAAATTACCACCAACACAAGCTAACACTATGTTATCACCAAAATAGGGTAATACTAGACTATCTCTAAATGTAAGGCCAGTTTCTCTACATGCCTACCCATCTTTCACCACTCCACCCCCTTGAATCTTCACTATCTCCTTCTACCTCTATCCTTCATTAGCTCTCTTGGACTTGTAGTATGCCTGAGCCTTCGCCTTAACTCTGACATCTTCTCTGCTGTTACTTTTCTCCTCCTATTTACCCATCTAATCGGTTCTTTCGCCCCTCTTAGTTGTCTTGCCTGCCTGCCTTATTAGTAAGATTATTTTAAATCTTCTACCCCTTAAGCTATCATACACTGCTCTTCTCTAATTATATTCAAATACCTGCTATTGTAGTTTAGCTACTAAAAGGTGGTTTTCTACTGAGGGGACCGCTTGTGTTTCTGTCTCTGTGATTTCATCCATCTACGAGATATAGTTTAGACATAGCTACACTTAAGGAATGTTCACTCAACGTGACGTTCATGTGAATCAACCAGCATTACTCTCTGCATGCCTTGAATTCCATGAAAAATTGTCTCGACTTGCCTTTCCTTTGGTTTTCACCTTAATGACTGCCGCTCTAGGTAACCTGCTGCCCACCAGTGTCACTGCCTCATTTGGAATGCTAAGACTCTCACAGACAGGGGTGTTGCTAGGTCTGGAAAAGACCCGGGGCTACGCTGATGTCGAAACTGTTTGGACTGGGGGCTAGCCAGCCTTTTGGCTGTAGCTCCTGAGATTCTATCCGGGGCTACAACAGAAAGACCAGGGGCTATCGCCCCCTTAGTCCCCCTCTAGCAACGCCCATGCTCACAGACCTGCACAGGAGGCCTCTCTTTGCTTATGCTCGTTTCAATGCCTTGCATGCTCGCTTTCACCTTACATTACCTCTGCATGTGCAGGTGATGTGATGAATAATCTAATAAAGATCTCTGGTGAAAGGCAAGTTTTACTTCCTGAAATTACTTTTTTCCATTGTGTTCGTGTGTCCTTGTTCTTTCGTTGTCTGAAAAGCTTTACATATTTTCTAGCTTCTGCTCTACGCAATATTTGCAAAGAAGAATCCTTCTACAATTTGAATAAACAAGCGCATACTTTAGTAACATATTTTTAGACTGGTCTTGGTGCACTAGTTTCTGTCACCCTCTACTTCTTATTTATTTATTTTTGTATCTCCTACTTTTGTTTTCACCATTTTAATAATGTTAGTGTTAACCGTTTGCGTACTTAAACTTGGTACTGCTTTTCTGAGGAAATATTGTGCAAACAAGGCTTCGTTAAACTGAAAGCTTTAATAAATGTAATCTCTGTGGTGGACAATGCCACCAGGAACCTTTGGGGGATAGCCTGAGAGTGAAGCTGCTGCTCTGTGACAGATACACATTGCAAACTGACTTTCTGGGGTAGAGTGCAGCTCTTATACAGCATCTTGCAATGCTGCGCTACAGAAATGGTTCCATAAATCTGGGTTTTCAAGATGTTCTCCGGGTTTCCAGGAGAGAGTGGCAGTCTGACAGGATTTATGGTACACTGCAACCCCAGGATGTGACAGGCAGGAGGTCATGCTTTGTCTGGAACATTCAATTTGTTGATCTATATCTCAGATACAGGGTTTTAGTGACTTTTTATGTCCCTTTACCTGATGCCCTACCCCTATCTGAAAATCATGAAGGTAGAGAAATTTCCCAGGCAGGATATACAGTGTTGGTGGGTGAGAGAATGGCTTAAAAAGAAAGGCTGTGTAGTCACCCGGATATCACAGCCTTTGTTACTGTAATAGTTTACCTGACATGCATTGCTTTGCTTTCTAGTAGTTGTAGTCTTTCAATCAAGTTAGGGGTGGATGGGGGGGGCACAATTACACTCCTATTGCTTACTATGCTTCAATAAGGGTTTACATGTTTGTCAGGTTGGTTTATAATGTGTGTATTTTTCAAGTCATCTCTTTAAAACAGAATATTCTTGAAATCTACACATTGAAAAGGTTTCTAATAACTAGACCTGAGAAAATATGCTGTCAAGTCTATAATTTGTGGACTGATCTTAAATCCCAGTTTCATCACATAATTAAAGACTGGGATCCTAGAGAAATCAGTTCATACTTCTGTGCTCTTCTGCAGGCGATTTTACACATACCCTATGGTGAGGCAATGGCAGAGTTTTGAACCCTTGCGGGCCCTGTTAGGCAAGTCTACAAACAGCAGAAATCTCAGGGTTCTTGATTTTCAAAAGTAGGCAGGTCTGGATGAATGCAAACAAAAGAACTCTCCTTTATGGGGTTTCTGCCACCAGTGCCTTTGGGGTGTTACAGTGCCCAATTGCAGTGACCACCATGTCCCGTATTAGTGTCTGAATATTTCTCAAACTACCATTATGCGGAGAGACACAGAAAAGGACAAGGTTATATCATGCACATTTGACTAGGGCAAATAAGGAGTAAAACAGGTATACATGCAATATACACACCTACTGCATTGAACCTCAACATAAAGGTGTCTTTCTCAGTCAAAATGTGACCACACTAAGAACCCTAGGTTCTTAGTGTGTGGCTTGTGCCACTGAAACCTGAAAAAATTCAAGAACATTAAATGAGGATGCACATCTTCATTGTTAACAATAAAAGCTAAGTTAACACGAATGAAGGCCTATATGTACAATCAAATCCAATGTATTCTATACAAAATTACATCTATGTATTGAGCATTCTTTTCATACTTCACTGATCAAACAGTAACACATTCAATAATTACATATATGGCAATCAACATCTTAGGATTGCCAAACAACACATTGAGAATGAATGCACACAGTATACACATAATAAGAAACCATAAATATATTTCCTTAATAAGAATTCACTAAGATGTACAAATGACAACATAAATATTGCATGTGAAAAATCTCTCCAAAATGTTTCTGACCCTTAGTCTTTTTCAAGGATTTTCCTCAGGCTGATACTTTTTCACAACCCTTGATTATATACATGGTTCATCTTAAGTATGATGGAGGTTACCAGTGAAACTGCCTACATGTTTAGTTTCTTTTGATCTACAAGTGAACAAAAAACTATGATTAGCCTTTATTAAGATCTCTCTTCTCGTCTATTAAGGTATACAATTACCTGTTTATTGTTAAAAATCACATTAATAAATACAGTGACCAGTACTGTTGAATAGTACACCCAGCAGTGTATTTCTGTAAGAAATCGACAGAAAAAGTAATATGAACTACTACATGGTGGAACCTCTTATACATATATAATCAAAAAACGCATCTAACCTAACTGCATACCATGGTTTAATGGTGCCAAAACTTTCCCCATTCACAGTCCATGTGTCTTTTCAATCATGTTCTCAGGAGAGAGTTTTAATTTGTAGAATGTATTAAGAGTTGTCCATCTTCCCACAAAATACACCAATCATCTCTAAAATCTCAAAATGTTTGCTTTAAATTTAGAGAAATGAATCTCTCACCATAAGAATCTTAGCAGTACGAGTATTTATTTATCTAAGATATGGACCACAATGGGTAATACAGACACCACAAAGTGAAGTTTGTCACCATTAACAGTATGGTCCTGATAATTTATGATACCACTTGTCTACTGTAGGTAGGTTCATCAGATACATGTTACTAAAAGAGTCATCATGTGAACACACATCATCACGTGGTGCTAATGGTAAGGTGCTGCCAATTTTTCATGATAGTTGTCATCTTGAAAAATACTGTTGAAATAGTAAGCATCTTTACCAATTAGAAGGAAAATTGTCATTGTGATATTGATATATAGACAGCTACCAATATCAACATTTTGTGATTGACAATAACATAATACAGACATTGACCTCATCAGATAAATGTTAAACTTCTTCAAATAAATGTATTGGCACTGATGTTAATGACTAATTTGTATCACTAAATATTATGCTATTCATTTAAACCAATCTCATCACTGTTGGTCTGAACGAGAAACGTTTGTTTTTGCCTGATTAGTCTACGATCAATATCAAATTGAGCCAGTCCTTTCATCTTTTTTAACTACAGGACCCTGGAATTTGTCAAAATTGTAGGCCATCATCAAAAAAAATGTCACTAACTGTGCAGCTTCTAGTTTATTCTCAAGAGAGCTTCTATATTCAATTATTCAGGTTTTCACATTATGTGACATTTTGGCAAAAAAATCACAATCCACAGGACATATATATATATATATATATATATATATATATATATATATATATATATATATATATATATATATATATTTAAAAAAAGCTCATTACCCGGTCCGTGATGGAGACGGGATGAAATTGACGGAATGCACTCCCAAAAACAAATAGAGAAAGCCCTAATGACTCTCTATACTGAGGCAAAAAAACCCAAGTTGGTCCAGACTGACATACCTAAATTTATAATAATTTTGAAAGTACAAATGTCATATATATATATGACATTTGTACTTTCAAAATTAGTGAAATCATCAGGGATCCACTTAGCATCCAAACCTATATCAGAGTGGCGGTTTTGTAAGAGTGCATACAGTACATACAGTACATTTTCTGCATGCAAAATCTCCTTGTATTTGTTGCGACTCCGCACGGTTCATCTTGATGTATACTAAGAATCTTCTTAGAGCAGTCTTTGGGTGTATTTTCAACTCTCTCAATTGTTGCTAAAAGCGCATTATGATGATTTCTAGTATGTTTACTATTTTTTGGAGTAGCCACTCTGTTCACATGTTCCCATAAGGGTATTGGCCTCAATGTTATATGCTGTGTTGGTACAGTAATATAAGTAGTATGACTTGTCCAAAAAATACATTTCCATTAATATGATTGGCATGATGGCTATTATATTTCAACGAGGAAAAGATTTCTATGGTTTTATGGCAAGGTCATACTGACAACTTACCTTAGTCCTGATGAATAGTCAACTTTCGAAAATTATGGGAAGACTTTAAGTGACGATTCTGTGTGTTAATCCATTGGACCATTAGTCAGTTGGTATTTCATCACCTTCCCAAAATATTATGATATCATAAATATATCTCAGCTATATACTGAGATTATTTTTGTAGGGACAGGAATCAGCATATACTACTGAAATATCAAATATGTTGGCGAATAAATTGGCTAAAAGCAGGGACATTGCTGCTCCTATTACTGTTGCTTCTATTTGAGCATTGATGGTAACCATACATTAGAAATTATTTCTAGTGAGTGCTACTTCTGTTCACCACACAATGAATGGAGTTGGCACCACATGTTGACTTTGTCTCTGCTAAAGCCATTTTGTAACAGCCTCCAAAGTAGTCTATTGTGGTATTGTAATATATAGTGATTCTAGTCACAACCAACAATAGATGGAAAGAGGCATCCATGATGAATCAATATATCTCGAATAACTTTCTTGGATAACTTTCTTGGAATCTTTAAGGTTCTCCATAATAATATCCAAAGAATTGTACAACTCTAAGAAAAAGGCTTTTACAGCAGCCACCATCTGCTTAAATAGACACAAGAAAAATTATACATGAGTAGCAGAATTAATAGAATTCATATAAGACAAACATGTCGAGTGTAACACAACGTTCACATTTATTCGATTCACATTTGAAAACAAGGGAAATTACTGCCCCTGAGTCTGATTCGTTCCTTTCTACCTTACCTTTATTCTGGTTGACAGCTAAAGCAAAGAACATGTCATACACCACTGGCCTAGATACGCCACCTCAAAACATTAAGGTTTACTGTGAAGCTACCTCATAAATATTCCCATAAGATAGTTGGTGGAGTAAAAAATGATCTAACAAAGAATTTTGAGGCATCTCAACAGAATTCACTAAGGCTATTATCTTGGTTAAATTGGCCTTATTAGAAAACATATCCATGATAAGCCTGCTGCTGAAAACAAGTTACACTATTATTTCAGATTCAGCAGCTATATTCAATGGATTGAACAACCTCAGCTGCTGAGGATGAGAAAGTCTACTCTGGCCACACAACATATAGCTAAGAAAACACCAGACAACATCAGCAGAAGCAGAACACTGCCAGAAGAATTGACCTTTTTGGAACCAGTTGAAATTGCATCACACCAAACTCCCAAAATGTCTTCTCTTCCTTAAGTCTCTAATTCAGTGTAAACAAAACACCACCAACAATAGGAGTCAATCGGCCTGATTGCGAGTCTGGTGGTAAGTGGTAAAGTTGGCGGTAAGTCTGTTACCGACAACTTCACCACTATGCCAAATGATGACATACAGACATTTTGGCGGTAACAACTCGGGTGGGGTTACCACTGGAGGAATCACCTTCAGTGGTAACTCTGACAATAGTTTGCAGAATCCGTGCCAGAGGTAATTCTGTGGGTGGAATTACCTCCAAAAAACAAAATCCCATTATCGGCATATTACAAGTAAAAAAACAGCAGAATTACCTTAAAAATAGGAGATATTCTGCAAAACACAATTACCACCAGCAAAAAGGTGGAAGTAAATACAAACAGGTGTCACAAATCAAGGCCCAGGTGCACCAGATCCACTCAGGTGGAGTATAAAAGGCCCACCCCCACCCCCAACACACATCCAAGCAACATGCAACCGCAAGCAGGCATAGATTATGGTCTCTACAACCTGTTCATCTACATTGAGCTACAGCAGCATGCTGGACCACAGCAGGGAATGAGACAGGCACAACCAAGGCGTAGGAGACGCATGCAAAAGAGGGCATCAATTCCCACTTTTCTGACCAACCTCATGGACACTCACGGACAGGCAACTAGTCACCTCATAAAGATGGGACCATCCAACCATCGCCAACTTGCTCACCCTGACACAGGCACAAATGCAGAGTGCCATTTCCATCCGAACAGCAAGCGCCCCCCCCCCCTGCTGAAGCTTGTGTCAGTCCTACATTTCTGTGGTACAGGTGACTTCCAGCACACAGTAGGGGCACTGCATGTCATGTCTCAGCCTGCACTTTCAAAGGTGCTGGAACAAGTCCTGATGCCCTAATGATGCACGCACACCAGCACATCTCCATGCCCATCACCCAGGCACAGGTGCATGCAACAAAGGAAAGGATCTACAGCATTGCACATTTGCTCAACACTATTGAGGCATTGGACTGCACCCATGTGGCATTGATACAACCCCAGGCAACTGAACATGCATACCACAACCAGAAACAATATCACTCCATGAATGTGCAGATTACCTGCGATGCCGACCTCACCATCAGTCACTGTTGTGCCCAATATCCTGGTGCAACACATGATCATGATACACGGATTCTGCACAACAGCACTTTGACTGTGTACAAGGAGAGGCACAGATGACAACAAAGCTGGCTCGTGGGTAAGTAGCACTCAGACCTGACTGACAAAAGCACTCACATGTTCATCGGCATGTCAGTAGTAGTGAAGTGAATGAACCACAAGTACCATGATGCAACAGCAATGACACCCAGAATAGGCTAGGCACCCTGACTGCCCCACTGCAGGACACAGACTTGAAACATGTGATGAATCAGTGCATCCGCCATGCTAGGCAGCACCACACAATCATGTCAACGTACAACCCATGTAGGCATATCAATGTAGCCGACATGCCATTGTGCCACACCATAGCTGACCAGTGCATTGCCAATGTCACATCATCAACAGACTGCACATGACTGTTGACTCCCACAATGCATATGACTTCAAGGTTGCCATGTTGACCATGCCCCAACGACCCCAATGCACACAAGGTGCACTGTGCCCATCCACCGAGACATGCACACACAAGTATGCATGTCAGGACCATGAACATGTACCACAAACAACGCTCCACCATGTCTCACACAGTCCATTCATGTCTTGCAGGTGACACTTGATACCTGAAATTGCCATGTTTAATGACCCCCATGCGAAACCCTGCTACACGACAGGAGATGGCCTATAATGATGCACAGAGGTGAACACGATCTTGCAATGAGAAGACATTTGGCCTTCTAGAATCCCAGTTCAGGTGCCTGAATCACACAGGTGGTGCACTGATGGACAGCCCCAAATAAGTAGGGAAAATCATTGTGGTCTGTGCCGTGCTGCACAACATGTGCATATGCAGGTATTTTACTAATGCCTGCAGATGAGGACAATGACCCTACTTTCTCTGATGAGGAAGAGGCTGTAGGAGTGGACCGGACACCCCAGGCCCTATGTGGGGAAGCAAGGGAAGGACGGATGGTCGGGCAGGAGATCATAAAAACGTTTTTTTTACTCCAGAGACATGACAACCATACATGCAATTAATACATCTGTCTAAATTGCATTAAATTGATACTATCAACATGAAGAAGATTCAAGTGTGCATGGCAACAACATCCCCTACTACAATGCCAGCTGACGCCCCCATCCCCAACAACAACCACCAACCCGACACCCACAAACATCCACAACCCCCCACCTCCAACAACCACCACCCCCACCCCCAACAACACTACCACTTACTTTAGCACTTGCGCCTATCCCCCTTGTCTGATGGCCTGTCAGCATTCGCGGAATGCCGTTGTGAGCACCTGGTAGGGCATTCTGTGTTGACCCCTCAGTAGGGGTAGCGGAATGTGAGCTCCCCTGCATGCTCACCCGTAGCTGTTCCAGGCTCAGATGTATGGCTCTGGCCATGGTCTCATGTGATCAGGACATTTGTTTAGCCAGCTCCTGGACCCTCTAGCTGATAAGACACAGGCTTGCATTGCATGTGACTGTCCTCCTGCATAGACGCTCGATTGACTTTGACAACTGTCTCAAGGACCCGTGGATGCAGTCGCGCATGGACTTGGCATGCCCCAAGTGTTCCTGCAATGGTGCATATTTCTGCCTGCCTCTGTTCCATCTGGTCCAGGAGGTCCCAGATGGCCTGGAGTGTGGGGGCAGGCACTGGCGGTGGTGTTAGCCTTTGGACGTGTTCCTCGTGCTGGGCATGACGCTGAGCATCCCTGGACTGATCGTCTGAAGAGTCCTCTGCATAATGCTCTACATCTGTGTCTGCAGTGGCCTGCAGCAATTGCTGGCTGTTATCCTGGCCCTGACCCACCTGTGCATTCACAGTCTGGCCTGATGTGGCACTGTCCTGGCATCTTCTAGGTGGCACAGATTGCACACCTGGGGTCTGTATTGGCCCTGTGGGCTTGTCCGTCTGGATGGCAGGAGTGTCTGTCAGTGGCCTGGTGTACTGGTGCCTCTTCTTGGGTGGCACACTCCCTGAACTGCCTTGGCCCGGCTGCTTGCTGCCAGTGGTGTTTGCTGGTGTCCTGGATGGTCCAGCCTCCTGGGACATTTCCTGTGTGTCTTGGAACAAATTGATATGTGTGTTACCACAATGTTTCTGATGTGCTTTGGTAAACAAGATTCAATTGCACTTGTGCATTGTCATCGCTCTGTGTTGGGCCTCCTTGGGCTGCTGGCACCATCTGTCAGCCACTGTGTACAAAAGCATACATTGCATATGGATGGTCAGGGGTGGGTTGGCCTGCTAGTTTTGAAGGTGCATCAAAGGTATTGGGCCATGGGCTGTTCTGTGCAGTGGTGCATCTATACTGTTGGTGGCAGGTATCTGGTGATGCAGTCAGGTGGGTGGAGTGCATTGTTTGTGTGCCCGTCAGCTGGGCATGTTGTCAGATGTGTACTCCTCATTGTGGCTGTACATGGGCCATGGTAGGCAAGGGGCATGTGGCTGCAACGCATCTATCAACAGTTATGCATCCATGGGCAGGGGCATGTTGCATGGTTGTATTGTGGCTATTTTGGCTGTGCATGGGTGTCATATGAGGGGGGTCTGGTGGTCACTGGTTGCTGTCAATGGGGCCTGGTATCTCACATGTATGGTGATAGCTTTCTGCCTGCAGGGTTGTGCAGTTCTCGTTGCATGTGTCACTGTGGTACTCACCAGATTCAGGTTAGCTGCTGGCTCCTAGCTCTGCCATGCCCACGCCCTCGATCCCGACCATGTGCAGTATCCCACTGACCATCTCCTCACACGGTGTCAGTAGCAGAGGTTCTACTGTGACACTTCCAGCGGCAATGGTCTCGCGGCGGTGATTGGAGTTGAGGGTCCTGACCCTTGCTTTGAGGTCATTCCACTTCTTCTTCATGTCCTCTACGTCACATAGGGCATGCCCTATGGCCACCACTTTGTCCCTGATTTCTGCCCATAAGTGTTTTTTGTGCTGTTGACTGGTCTTCTTGTGAGATGACGCAAATCGCTCCTCTGAGTTGGCAACCACTTGCTCTGCCAACACTCTGAGCTGCTGCTTGCTGATATTTGGCCTCATATCAGGCACCCTGCCATTGCCCTTTCCTGTGGAGATGTTTGGCCTTAGCTGGGTGTCTACATGGCACTCCTATCTCGAGATATGGGATTGATTGTGTTTTTCAAACTGGCCCCATGGAACTTTCTTTCATAGCAATGACAAATTTCCACACGCAGAATTACTGGAGGTGGAATTTCCACTCAACGCCATGGCGGCAACAGTAAGTCCACATATTTTCTTGATGGATTTATGTTGTACCATGGACTTTCAGAAAGATATAATCGAGACCACACATTTGCTTTGTCATTGTTAAACCCAGGGATACACATTATTTTATACTTGGACATGGCATGAAAATGAAACTATGTATATTGCAACTATTTCAAAACTGAATCTGTCATAAAATGTGCTGATTGCTGTGCTTCATATTGCTCACTAATAAAAAAGACCCCTGAGCAGGAAATTCCTTCACTTTGAAAAAGTCTTCTTCATTGCTCACAACTTTCTTTAATAAACAACTCCTCATTACACGGATGGCGGTAGGGATTTAACGTTACCGGTAATGTATTACCGGTAACGTTAAATCCCCATGTGGATCACGACCCGGCACACCGCTATTAGCGGCACCGCTAATTACGGTGCCACTAATAGCAGGCAGGCCGCGTGCGCGTGACCCTCCATCCCGTTAATTACACCATGCCGCTATTAGCACAGCATCACAAGGCCAGTGCACATGCTAATAGCGGCATGGTAAATCCCCCCAACCCCTTACCGCCATGGTGCAAAATACCGGCATCACGGACCACCCGTTAAGGGAAATGAGCAATGTTCCCACCTGCCACAGGTGGACCAAATCAGCACAGGCGGAGGCAATGGAGACTGTGGGAGCTCAAAAGGAGCACACCACACCCCTTCCCACACCCCTCCCCACACCAAGATGGTTCCAATACTGGCAGCATTACATGGCCTGGAGGACCTCATTGCAGCGCAGTTGCTACAACAACAGGCAGCACAAAGGAGACGCAGGAGGAGGAGGAGGGCAAGACAGGCACAGCAAGCACCACAACGGCACCTAATCATACCACAGAGGCACCCACCAATACCCAGGATCAGAGCCAGTCCATTCAATCTGACCCCTGAGGAGATACACACCCTGAACCGTCTGGACAGGGCTACCATCACCAGCATCGTGGACATGATCCACGACAACATTGTGAGCCTCATAGACATCAGAACTGCCATCACCCCGCTACTGAAGGTGGTGAGTGTGCTCCACTTCCTGGCCACAGGCACCTATCAGCATACAGTGGGACAGATGCATGGCATCTCACAACCAGTATTCTCACGCACGCTGAACCAGGTACTCGATGCACTCCTGAAGCATGCACCTGAACACATATCCATGCCACAGACTGCCCAGGAGATTGCAAACACAAAAGTTGGCTTCTATTCACTGGCAGGCATTCCAAGTTGCATCGGGGCTATCGACTGTACCCATGTGGAATTGGTGGTCCCACATCACAATGAAGTAGTGTACCGAAACAGGAAGCAATTGCACTCTATCAATGTCCAAATGGTATGTGACGCCAACAAGATAATCACACATTGCTGTGCCAGATTCCCAGGATCAACACATGATTCCATGGTTCTGCGGAACTCAACTATCCCACGCTACATGGAGCGACACACCGGACAACGTTCGTGGCTACTTGGTGAGTAGCAGGGCAAGCACATGGCAGCGTGATTTGGGGGGGAGAGATACATACTCCAACTGGGTGTGAAGGGGGGGGAGAGATACATACTCCAACTGGGTGTGAATGGGGGGGGGAGATACATACTCCAACTGGGTGTGAATGGGGGGGGAGAGATACATACTCCAACTGGGTGTTGACTGGCGTCCGTAGGGAAAATGGACATACAGATGTACGCCAATGTCCTTCAGGGAAGGCCACGATGTACTTGAGAAGAACCCACATGCAATTCAAAGGTGCACAACATTGAAAACAATGCAGGTTGCAAAATATCACACATCCATCCACATTGCACATCATGCCACGCCACATATTACACAAATCAGCAACATGGCGTCAAGACAGTAATACAGAATCAGTGCAGCACAACATCAATCCAGCAACGTGCCCTTGAATGTATGCAAAGGGATCACCCCTAGACATAGCACTGAACCACACACCTATGGCACCACTGAAGTGATGCTTCACAGCATGGCAACATCGGTGTCAGGATGTCAGTACACTAGCAGTGTGGTACCTAATTTGGATGGGCCAGGGACACCTAAAACCTGGCCTCACCCAGGACATGTCAATTACTGTTGGAGGCATTAATGTGGCATTTCTACTTGCAGGGTCGAACTCCCCCTTGCACGTTGCTGTCACACAGACCATCTGCATGTAGGCTGTCAATTTGAATCACAATGCAATGTCAATTTGTGTGATGTGAACAGGCCGATCTTGAGGTGAACAGTAACAGGACCCTGTTCATTCCCCCATACAGGTGATGCAGGCTATCCCCTGAAGACCTGGCTCCTCACACCTGTACGGAACCCACAGAACAGGCACGAGGAGGAATACAATCGTGCACATACCCGTACCCGCATTGTGATCGAGCAGACTTTTGGACTTTTGAAGTCACGTTTTAGGTGCATTAGCAGGTCTGGTGGTGCTCTCCTGTATGGACATGAGAAGGTGGGCAAGATCACCATGGCATGTGTCATGCTGCACAATATGTGTATCAGACGGAATGTGCCACTGCCCCCTGATGTTGAAATAGAAGCACCTGATGAGGATGATGATGGTGATGAGGACGGAGGTGAAGGGGATGCAGGTGTTGCAAGAGGGGATGGCCAGGAGGGACGTGCTGTGAGACAGCATCTGATCAACCAAATATTCTGAGGAACATGTTTCCGTACAGTGCATGGGGGGTAATGCACTGGTGTATGTTTTGAAACACGCAATGGACCCTGTCGCCAATAAAGTACACACACACAATGAAGATGTCCAAGCCTGTGTTTTGATCAGAAACCAGTGTATTGAGTGACATAAAGGTGTAGAAGTGCAAGCCCAAAAACATCCCCCACCCTTCCCACCCCCCCACAACAGACCCATAACACCCTTCCCACCATCCCCCACAACAGACCCATAACACCCTTCCCACCACACCCCACAACAGTCCCTCATGTGTCTGCCATATATTCCCTGGACAATGCATACAGAGGAATCTCCATCAACCCCCTATTTTCCATTGTCCTTGAAAGGATCTTGAGGGTTGCCAGACGTGCGCCTGGTGGTGCGCGATGAGCGCCGGAGGGGGCTTGTTTGTCTCGACCCGGAAGATGAGGACGGGGCAGACTGGCCTTGTTGGGAAAAGTGGCGGTCCATAGTGTCAGCCATGCGGACAAGGACCTCCCTGAGCCTCGCTATCTCATTGCATAGCCTGTCGGTGTTGGCGTCCATCCGCTCAGTGCAGTGCCTCACCGCCTCGACAATGTTCTCTCTGAGATTGGCAGCCTCCTCAACATGCTGGCCGACCAGCACAGTCAGCTCGTTTAGCGCTGCAGGATGGTGGTGAGTTGGGGGGCAGTGCTGGGTGACCGTGCACTGGATGCTGTGCCCTCCGATGCATCCACTGCAGCAGGTGATGGTAACATGGGGGACATGATTGCAAGGTTGGTGTCCTCAACAGTCCCATCAGACCCAGGGGTCTGGAATGGCACAGGCGCTGGGGTTCCAGGGGGGCTTGGGGTGTGCATCTCCATGTGCTGGCCTAGGGTGTCCTCCGGATCGGATAGGGGGGCAGTGGCAGCTGCCTCACCAGCGGAGCTAGCCGCAGCTGATGGTGGGCCCTCGGTGGCTGGCATTGGTGCCAGTGGGTTCACCTCCGGTGGTGGGGCCGCAGTTGGTGGTGCAGCTACTACTGCCCTGGCAGTGGCACTATGACAATGTTTCCTACCCGTTAGGTGTGCCCTTCCCCCCTTGCCCTTGGATGTTTTTGGGGTATCCTCTGGCTCCTGTGCCCTTGGCCTCTTGCATGTAGCTGGTGCCTTTGATGCATCAGCGGCATCCTCCCCATCTGTATGTGAGCCTGTGAGGGACGAGAAGGGGGATATCATTGGTTGCGATTCAATTTACTTAATGAAGATTACATGAATGATGCAGTTGTGGCCATTGGGACTCAGTGGTTGTGGATGCAGGTGATGTGCCAGTTCGGTGCCTCATCCATACATGGTTGTGTTTGGGACTTGTCTCTGGTGATGTGTGCATGTGTGAGTGTTTGGGTCTGACACTGACATGGTGAGGGATGGATGCATGTGTGGATGTGTGTCCATGCATGAGAGGAGTCTGTGGTCACATATGGGGGTAACAGTACATTCACACCGCATCCTGTCATGTGTACACTCACCTCCATCTGAAGTGGTAGCCACGCCGATCTCCATGCTGCCCACTCCCTAAATGGATTCAACGGCAATCATGTTTGCGCATGTCTCCTCCCATTCCTTCACCCGGATTGGTGAGCCATCTCCACCGGCACTGGCAATGCGGTGGTTCTCAGCCAGGATGCTCCTCACCCGCAGCCTGAGGTCGTCCCACCTCTTCTTGCATTCGCGCACGGTGCGCGTGCTGGTGCCCACAGCACTGACTTTGAGAGCTTCCTCCTCCCAGATGGCTTTTTTCTTCAGCAAGGTTGGCCGGCGCATGTCATTTGCGAAGACTACCTCTGCATGCTCTGCAAGGGTCTGTGTTAACATGACCAATTCCTCATTGGTATATTTTTCCTTGAGCTGCCTGTCACTGGTTTTCTTCAAAGCCTTGGGCATGATGCAGGTGTCCCAGATGAATTTGCACAGCTCCCAACTCAAAACAGGTCCAGGGTGCAGAGGATGGCAATGGATTGTGTTTTTAAAGATGGCCGCCGTGCTCTTTCCAGTTCCTGTGCAATGACGCTATTTCTGGTTCCGCAATTTAACAGTCACCGCTAATAGCGGTGACCGCTAATGGCGCAAGGGCGGAGGTGCTATCTGCACTTTCGCGGAAGGCGGTAAATGACTTTTTGGAGAATTCAGCTGCATGGCGGTAGGATCATTAACGGCATGGCACTATGCTCGTGTCCGCGTACTCGTAATGGTACGCCATTAGCGCCCTCTTGCGAGGGCGGACACGTTAATAGCGCCATGCCGCTAATTTGCAGTTTTTAGCGCACAACGTGTAATGAGGCGTGTTGTCGTTAGGTAAGTAACTTCATGCTCCATAGGATGATTCTTATAAAACTATAAACACATTTTCCACCTGTGACTGAGGCATCAGTTACCTCCACAAATGTTGTAGAAGTGTTATTATGTCTGAAGTAAAGGCATATTAGAGAATAACCAAGAGGTCTTTCGCTTGTTAATCCTAACTAAACCTTTTGGCATTATTTTCCTTCTTCAAAAGTTAAGAGTTTTCAGAAGCATAATAGGTAACGTTTTAAGAGAACTGTCTATAAAAATATGCAAACCAAATAAACAGCTAGACCACCAAAATGAAGGAAGATATGGGACACTACAACAAAGTTACACATTTACTTGTCTCTATATCTTGTCTGTCATCAAAAAAAAAAAAACTAAATAGTCTCTTACATGTTTCCAAAACGCACATTTTCAGTTTTTTCATACAGTTAGTATACAATCTACGTAAAACCTATAGGGAAATACTACTATGTAGTTGTATCAATGAACTATTAACTGGCATGTCAACAAAGTAAATAACCAAAAATAATAATCAAGAAATGGTGAAATCAATGAAACTTTGAAATATTGAGAACAAACTACAAGGAGATCAACTATTTTTTATAATATCCAATAGGGGGTTCTAAATATGGTCTTCTGCTCATTTCTAGGTTTTATGTACAATATGTGGTAAGCAATAAGAACATTGAAATTAGTCGAATGTACTGTTTCCTGCATGGATTTCAAAATATGTCTTATCAATGGTAAATGATTGCAATGCATGACATTATGCATACCCTATAGTCAAATATAGCGATGCAATGTTCATGACTTTTGGTACCAAAAATAACAAAGTCCCCAGAGGAGACTGTGATAGAAATGTTATTCTGTTCTGAAAATGTATTTGTCTTTTTTTCACTTAGTTAGAAAGTGCACTTGCAGTCAAAAAGGAACTCCTGCATTAGGCCATTTCCAAATGAAAAAGTCAAATTTCCCGTGGTACGGCATCGCTCATTGCTCAGGCTTTGAAACAAATCCAGTAACTCATGTTACTGAAATCGAACACTTCTGTGTTGAGCTACACAGTAGTGTTCTTTACTGGAGGCAGAATTATCTATTCCAGCTTCTAATACACTATGTTGGTAAAATCATTCTCTTTCTGAATGGACACTTGAAATTATGTGAGGATTATGGTTATCATGTGATTTAAAACTAGCGGTGCTTCCCGGCGTTGCATAGGTCTGTAGCTGACATGCATGTGGGGTTCTACTATAGCTTTGTGTATGTTTTATTGTGCCATAACTTCCTATTTTGAAAAATTGCAAAATGGGCAATCTCCTGAAATTGCCTATACTGATAGCACAGGGCCTGACCCCGCTCCACCCCTGTACAGAGTGAATGGATGGGGTTGGTCAAATGTCACTATCACCAGTACACCCCAGACTTCTATGCTGACCTTGTGTCCATACTTCGTATTATTGGAAAAGTCACAAAATCGTCAATCTCCCAAAATCACCCATAATGAAATTGCAGGGCCAGAACAAATGGGTGGGGTTGGTCACATTTCAGTATGCCAGTGTATCCCAGATTGGTATGCTGACCACAGGCCAACATTTCTTTCCACCAAATGTTGGGAGGCAGGAACCAACAATCGCAAAATTGGCAATCTCACAAAACCGCCTATACTGATAGCACAAAGTCTGACACCGCTCTGTGCAGGGCGATTTGGGGGGGGGGTTGGTCAAATTTCACTATCGTCAGTAAACCCCAGACTGGTATGCCGACCTTGGGCCAGAATTTCAGCCCATCAACTGTTATGGGGCTGGAGCCAACCCGAGCATACAAACACACTTTCACAAATATATGTATATGTAGATAATTATTCAAGTAAATGCAATTGCTGTACTAACTTCCAATGTTAGGGAAGTCCTCTTTAAAAACACTACACAACAATGACTAAAATTAAAATGAGTACAATGTGCCCTGTGTAATTTTATCTCACTAACACTATCTTTAAAAAAAAAAAAGATATCCGTCTACTTTGCATATTCGCACAAACTTCCATAAATAGGAAAACAAATATGAATCACTTTTCTAGACAATGTGCTCAGATAATTTACTATATGTAGGCACACAACTTGACAACAATGGTTTCACAAAAATGAAATAAAACACTCTGCAGTAGAGAATTGTATCTACCTTTAGCTCACCTCGCCCTGAAATCAAAAGATGAAGCAGTTCTCAGAATAGAGTTTAAAACAAGCACTTTGCTCAATTGTCTCTGACACCATTAAGAAGTATTGACATACGAGAATGATGCTTACTTTATAGTATGGTTCTCCAATACTCTGGCTAATTTAAATCTAAAATATTGGACACTATATATGACAAACATTTAGTTCCTAGCTTGATCATATGCACTATTTGATACCATCCTCTATGATTTGGAACAGTTGCAGGTAGGTTTAGGTTTCTTATGATTGCTGCTGCTATTAGAATGCTGAGTCAGAAGGCACCAACTCTTTCACTATTTTCATCGAATCATGTTCAGCCTCATATCATATACTGTATTGACTACAGCAGACACCAATCAAAGGACATGTTAACCCATTTTTCAATAAAAGATGTCTAACGCTTCCAGAGATTCCAAATTGCAGGAGAAAAGCCATGATATGATAATGCTACCTGGGTTTCAACTTTAATCATACATTGCAAAGCATTTAAACCTTGTACTATAGTCCCTTTTCAATGGTATAACTTTGAACCGGGTTCCAAAAATACTTTTAATGCTATCTTCTGTTTAATTAATTTTCATGAAAAATAACTAAATAATCTAGGGTCATAAGTACTCACTATATGTTTGTCTTTCAAAGGCCCAGGACAGGTAGGAATACCACATAAACTCAGACCACTCCATCAAGTAAGTTTCCCATCCAGTCTGTGCTTGTTCTCCCAAACTGCCTCTGATGTAATCTAGTCCTGCCCTTACATTCAATCCAGTCTGGATAAGGACCTTTCACCAGTTATATCTGGCTGGCTTCCAGATCTGTGTCTTGCCTGTTGGGGGGAGTCACTTGCTTCTCTGCTTACCCAGACAAAGCTCCTTTCTTTCAGTGTGTTTTGGCTTAAATATTCAACAAACTCTACCCATGCAGCATCATTTGAGACAACCTTTGGTTTTGGATTGGAATGATCCTGTGAAAGGTTCCCTTGACTTTCCCACACAAAGCAGGGCCCTTCTCCTTGCTTCTATTGGCCCATTGAATTTTGATGTGTCCTATGCGGAAGTAGCAGCTACAAACTAGTCCTCCTTCCCCCTTTTAATAGTGAAAACTGATAATGAAGTGATACATTTATTTTATGAATAATTATATACATGGAGATGTAATATTATTGAACATTACATTTAGTTTTATTAAGAATATTCTTACCCAGAGGTATCATTCAGGTTTCCGCCACTTGATGCATGATGGAGGTATTATAATATGCAAAGTAAGCATAACATATAGTGTTTGAAATTACTTAATGTTATGTATTAGATTTGGGTTTTTCAGTGAGAAATGGTTCAGAAGTGAACACTGAACATTGTTTTACAGTTGTCACTTTGAATGCATACGTTCTAAGCCAATGTTACTTTACACCAGCTGAGCCTCCTCTGGGTGGCATAGAGCATTAGCAATAGAAAACATGTGTTGAATGAAAATGGCATTAAACTTGAAAAAAGTGTGAATTGCTAATCTACTGTGAAGTACCAGGGCCTAATGTATCCCAATGTCATTGGCTGTTGGACCTATACATACATCTGTTTTTTTATGCACTTAAGTGTTGACCAAGCACCCATTCATCCCTGAAATGGTTGTCTTTGAGATTAGTTTAAAAACACAAGACCATGGTTTTGGGCTGCATTTCTAATATAAACCTTGCAATTAAGGTTGCTTTTGAAGTTTAAAGAACAGTGCCTATTGTCTTATCTAAAGACAGCTGTTCTGCTTGTCTTGCATCTATTGATTTAAATGGTATGGAAATAGAGGTCAGAAAAAATATTGTTTTTCTGAGTGCTTAGCATACACAACATGTTTTCAGTTCCCGGAAGGGTACTGCTATATGTAAAAGAGAACATTGTCAAGTGTGAACCATGTTTACTTGTAATGTGTCAGATTTCGTAACCTGTCCCACAAACACCCTGGCACCGTATCTCCTGCTTGGAAGGCTATTGCTGACTTACTGGTCAAAGAATATGGTCCACATTAAGACCTACACCTCTTACAAATGACTGTCAAGTACAACGTGTTAGCCTCCTGAGGTGTAACCCGGAACTCAAATGATTTCACCCTTTTTAGGGCTAGAGTCCCGAGACATGCTCGTCTTTCAAAACTTCTAATTTACAGACCAGGAATCTGCTTCTCACCCGGCCTGGAGAGATCCCCTGCCAATGGTGTGATTTCATGAGGCTGCAGCAGCAATACTAACTTTGCCATTACAGCTCCACAATCTTTAAAGCTAAAACTACCTCATCTCACAGAACAGACCTACAGAAGTGTTCAGACTAGTGAGGATATAAACAATCCTTAATGTATTTTTTATTTCCCAGATTCCAAGACCTCACACACACATTTGTCAACAAGCATTGCCACTTAACCTAGTGCCAGGAGAAACACACATCTTGTGAAACGTCCATGCAACCATTAAGAGAGTGCACTATCTGTACTGTCCTCCGCCTTTCAGTATAAAAATAAAAGAGGCTTTACTATTGCTGTAGATACAGTTCAATGCAGTTTCTCTTCTACAGAGGACTGACTATCCCTACCAGGTAACTTTAGCCTTCTATTTATTCACAAAGAGGGGGGGTTGCCTGTATTGCTCCTAAATGTTCATATTCTCTTCCCTACTTGCAGCAGCTCTTCAGTTTAGAAGATCTGTCCAACTGAATCTTCCTGCACTCCAGACTCAACTTTAATATCAAGGTGAGGAGAGAAAGAGGTTCTGTTCTTCACAACCTCGGAACTCCGTTTCCTTCCTTTCCTTGGTGTATTCCCTTCATGGTTTCCGAAGGCCCGGCCTGTATACATGCCATGACAGATTGAAAGACCCTTCTTCCTTCCTGAATCATGGACGCTATGTTCAAGGACTTGGTTGAGTCCATGCACACACTCACTCCAAACTGAATTTAGCATGTCTAGGAAAGGAAATGCTTTGTTATTTCAGACTATCACAGCATTACAAAACAAAGTAGACACTATGGTTAGCAATGGTCCCTCTACCAGTAGCCCCTGGGGAGTTGTGGGAGGATACAACACTGAACCCAGGGGCAGAAAATGGGGAGCACTTCACGTCCTTTACAAACTCCAGCCATGCTACCCCATCCAGGCACAGGCCTGAACATTCCAACCCCACCTATGCCCAACAAATATGGTATGACCCTAAAGCCTTTGTTCTGCGCAGTGTAAAATACACTTCCTTAGTAGACCAGGACTATATGCCTCGGATCAAGCCAAGGTTTCATTTATCTTCTTTAACCTGGATAAAACAGCCTTGTCTTGGGCCACTTACTATCATAAATTATACAATAAAAGAGGGTTCCCTGCACTATAATCCCTGGTCCTTCAGGTAGATGAATAGAAGAGATAATGGGGTACCAATGAACGAAGGATGACAAGTCCTACTAACTCAATATATTAGGTACAAATTATATTCAATCAATACAAAAATATATGTGATATATATCATAATACTAATACATACCAATTACATAAAATCAATATTCTAGACACAATTCTACACAGTCATGCTCATAATCAACTATTCTCCACCATTCATTCACATATCAGCAATGGCTTTCCATCTTTTTGTGTGCAGAACTTCATATTACACATATCTTAGAAAGGTACTTATACAGCATATTCCAACCCCATCCTTCGTACTGGTGTCCTTAGCAGTTTGTCATAATTTCAAACAGTTTATGTAGTCGACACGTGTTTCGGTCATGGGACTAACAATCATGTCCCTCTCTTTTCCAGACCTTCATCAGGACGTGAGGCCAAGATTAGATGTCTTGCCTTTCATTAACTGGAGTGAGCCACATCATCTCTGCATTGCAAATTCAGAGATGTGGCAGATGTAGTGGAATAAATCTCTCACTGGTGCCTGGTCAATTCAAGTCAATTCAACAGTAAAAGCCCATAATGGACGGTGTCTTCATTTGTGCAGTCTCCTTTCGGTTTGTAGTGAGACAGGATTACAGCAAGCAAATAACAATGCAGATCATTGCGTAAGTGCCGGGATCCACAGTGCTACACAACACCGCAGATTAAACATGTGAGTGTTTTGGACCCACTATGAGCAGTGGGAATGTGAACAATTAAAAAGTGATACCAACTAGAAGAAAACACACTTCAAAATAAATAATGATACAATAAAGAAGAGAAAAAAACAACATTCTATGGGAATGGGAAGGATACACCCCTAAAAACTATTCAACTGTGGACCTGCCCAGAGTGGGATACAGAAACAGAGGGTGCATATCGGTGTAGAATTGTGTCTAGAATTTTGATTTTATCTTATTGGTATGTATTAATATTATGACATATATCACATATGTTTTTGTATTGATTGAATCAAATGTGTATCTAATGTATTGAGTTAGTAGGACCTGTCATCCTTCATTCACTGGTCCACCCCATTATCTCTTCCACTTTCTATCATGACACAGATGATCCTAACCTGGGTAGATATGATGACTTCTTTGAGGCTTTCCAGGCAATGTTCAGTAGGCACTATGCTACCCAATCACCCAAAAAGAAAATCATGGATCTATGCCAGGGGAATACAGAACTACTGTCCCATATAGCTCTATTCAGGAATGTTGCTTCAAATACTACATGTCTAGATGACGTGCAACTCACTATATTCCAGAGGGGACTAAGAGACAACCTCAAAGATTTACTTAGTCAAGTTTTGAACCCTCCAGTTACTGTATAAGAATGTACAGCTATGGTAGTGATTATAGACCAACGCTGGCAAGAACAAAAAGGGGAACACTGATGTCCCAGAAGGTGAAGAAACCCATAACCTGTGGACCGCAAGACCGTTTCTTCCCAGATAGACCGTGAACCAATGCAATTGGGATGTACACGAGGCCCTGGCACACCAGAACAAAGGGAACAAAGAAGAAAGGGGACTCTGTGTTTCTTTTGTGGCAACCCAGGACATCCAGTACGGTCTTGGCCCAAACAATCTATCCCCAAGTTGAAAAACAAACACACTTGTTGGTTGACAGGGAGAAAATGAGGAGTGCACACACCATCTCCCATACATTCCCTCCAAACCCAACAGCATTTCAACATTCTAGCTACCTTCAAAGAAACTTCCCAAGCATGGGTGGATGTCTTTGACATGATAGACAGCAGAGCTATAGGCAATGTTATTGATGCCTCCTTTGCCCATAACCAAAAAATATTGTTGCTTTGTAAGAAACTCAAAGAACCCATAGTTTCTGTGGATGGGTCTGATCTGATATCTGGACCTATTGCGCAACAAACCAGTCCTTCACAGGTGCTATGCTCTGAGAGACACCACAACGTAACTCATTTCCAGTTAATCTTAGGTATCCCCTGGCTTACCATTAATAACCCTATGATCAATTGGACAGACAGGAAACTCACTTTCTCTGGAGATCAATGCCCTAACTTGTACCAAGTACCTGTGGAACATAGGGAGACATCAAAGAAGGAACTGCCTTGTTTGACGTCAGTTCAATCACCTGCTATTCACCCGGAATATCAAGATTTTATTGATGTGTTTGATCCCACTGAAGCCAACAAACTCCCTCCTCAAAGGCCAAATCAAACTACTACCAGCAGCTCAGATTCCTTATGGAAAGACATATGTCCTTACTGAAAATGAACGCATTATTCTCAAACAGTACATAGATGACAACCTTGCAAATGATTCATATGCCATTCCTCCTTTGTGAATTAGCTGGAGGACCTTGACCAGATCCTCCGGGCATCCCATGTCCTTGAGCACCGCCCAGAGCATAGCCCTATCTACTTTATCAAATGCAGTGCTCAAGTCCATAAATGCTTAATATAGGGGCTCACCCCTCACATATATAGAGGTAGCTCCCACCAAATACAAATTCAAAGCCTGGTCCCTAGTTCCCAGCCCCGGGCGAAAACCATATTGAGTCTCTGTAAGGACCCCAGAGTCAGAGATCAATTGTTCCAATGTTGCCAAGACCGCCCGACAAAAGATTTTAAAAGAAGTATCGAGCAAGGAAATGGGTGTATAAGAAAGAGGACTACCGGGATCACCCTTCTTAAAGGTAGGGAAAATTACTGCCTGCCTCCATGTTGACGGGTAAAGACCAAACTCCAGAAATGCATTGAAGCACTGTCAAGATTGGAGCCCACAGGGCCACCTCATTGCAGAAAATGCCTGCTGGGATAGCATCAGGTCCAGGGGCACGATTAGGAAGTTGCTTATTAATAGTCACCTTTACCTCTTCTCTAGTTAATCAGAGTTGACATCCTCTAGGCCCACTATAAGCAGTTAGAGGGTTTGCTCTATATAGGGAGCTAAAATGATTCGACCAAGCCACTGCACTAACATTATTTTCTTTATAAGTTTTTACTCTTTTATGGGCGGGCCCATTGGCCACGTATTCCCAAAAGGTCTTAGAGTCCCTTGACTGCACAGCCTGAATAAGATCTCCCCAGGCTTGTGCCTCTAACTGGGTCTTCCTTTTTGCCAGGACAGATTTATAATGCGCCCGAGCAGTGACTATCTCATCTTTTGCCTCCAAAATGTCCTTAAGATCCTTCTGTGCTACCCGGCAAGATTCATCAAAACCAGGTTTCCAGATTTTTCTTCCCTTTTTTAAATTCCCTTTGGAAAATTGCAGACATAGAGTTCCAAATCTTTTGAAATGCCAGAGTTATAGAACCCGGAGAAGATCCAGTGGACAGAATAGTGGAGAGTTCCTCCATGTTTAATTCACAAATTGATGTTTGAGTGTCCGCAGGGTCCAATCTGGCCCATTTAATTCTCTGCTTGCACTGGGGATTAATGGCACACTGGTTCAGTTGGGGAAAGTTGACAAGTGGGACCACTGGCAGATCTATTCCTAGGACCAACCGGAGTGCATAATGATCACTCTGTAGATTCTTGAGTACCTCAAACCCCTTAATTAAATGCCAATCCTTCACATGGGCACAAAAATAATCAATCGTAGATGAGCCCTGGGTTCTCTCAAAGGTTGGCCTCCCAGGCAGGTCCACTCCCACGCGATCGTTCAATGAGCGAATACCCCACTCCAAAAACCACTCACAGAACTGCAGGCCTCTTGAACACATTCTTTCATCCACCAATTGTGCAGGTGCAACCACATACAACAAATCTTCACCTGGGTCTATATTCACTATTGGAATTCCCAGCCCCATTTTCACATTAAAATCACCTCCCATGATTAATAATAAGGCCTGTTTCCCATTAAGAATGGCAAATTCTTCAATCAGGTCTCTCAGAGACCCTGGCCACCCCTGATTAGCATGATGAGGGCTGTTGTAAAGATTAACCAGAAATAGGTGGCGACCCCTAGCGGGGCATGCCATAACGCATTGTATATTAAGATTTTTAGTTTCTCTCCCCCTGATAGTTGAGGCTAATGATGCCTTCACCAATATTTCCAGGCCACTAAAACATCTCCCACATTTTCCCTTTTCCGTAGGGACACATTCTGCAGCATATCCATCAAAGCAGATTGGGGCGAGGGCCCAAGTTTCCTGAAGGAATATCATATTCCCTAAGGATAGCAGCTATCCCCCCTGAGATAACTTGGACACAGCGCCAAATATGTTCCAACACAAGCAGGTCAATGAGTTGGGCGCCTGCTCAACTAAAGGGACATTTTGTTCAGATTCCCCTCCCCTTTCCGATCTATCTTTATTCTGAGCCACATCCCCCATAGCAACAGGTCAATCCAATTCTTCTATTCCCCCAGGGCCTGAAAGCGATTAGTCACATCCACTGTGGCTAATGTTATGCCAGCTGGTAAGCTGGTAAGGCCCCCTCTCCCAACACCCTCCGAGACCATACGTGGGTTTGGAGGTTTAGTAAAGGACCGATGTTCAGGCAGGGGGGGACTTATGGTATAAAACGCTGCTAGAGGAAAAAATGCACTGTTCGCTAAGGGAGAAGTGTGCACACGCCACTCGGGGTTAATAGCAGAGACCACATAGTTAAGCATAGCTGGGGCGGTCATAGACACCACCACACAATCCTCCTTTACCCATTTTGGTTTCTTCCCTACCCAGGAAACCCTTCTAGCCATGAGAATACCTCTAGGGTTCACCTTCATCCCTGGGAGACGGGTATTAATCCATTGTGCTGTCTTATTTATAAGGTAGGGGGTCGTTTCCACCTGGCCTAGATCAAGTTGGGGAAGCCCTGTAATTACTCCAACCAAGGGGGCAGCCTCTGGGGGGAGGTTAAGGATTACTTGTGCACCAGGGGAACATTTATGCTTTACTATTTTATGTGAGTCCACAGCTGAGGCTCCCAAACTGTTCTTGGTCCCCTTCCACAGAGTGCCCTCCAACAAAGAAACATTGTGTCGTATTGAGGGCTGTAGTTGAGCATCCTGGGTTAAGATGTTGTGGGCAGTGGTCACACCCATGTGTGGTATGTTCGGAATATGTAGAGGCTGATGTGCCGGGATTTCGGAGATAATCCCTTGCGCTACTGTCCCTAATAGTTCTGCAACCAGAGTTTTGATTTCTACAATGTCATTTTTAACCCTCTTAATAGGTCATCCATAATACAGAGAGTGGTACTCACAGAGGTTTTAAGGGCACCTATTTTGTCCAGAACCGGAGCAAGCTTTCTATCCAGTACTGCGTCCAGGATTTTAAAATCACTAGATGCTGACTCCATAGAGTCATTTAGATACACCACCAGATCAGGATTAGGCCCACTACCCACCAGGCTATCCGAGGGTACAGTAGCTGTTAACTCTTCCAGAGTACGAGCACCTTTTGGTGTCCCCACACTACCACCTCCCATCACATCTCTTTCTAAAGGCTTATCATTTAGTGGTGTTTCAAGACATTGTGAGAGAGTGGGAGGTGAAGAATTTGGAGAGGGTAAACAAAGCAAACTTTTTTCCCAGTTTCACTAGTTTGCAAACTAGCCACTTCAATGGCTCTTTCGATATATAAAATACGCTCTTCCAGTTTCCCTGCAATTTGTTTCAAATATTCATTCAGGGTTGACTGGCCTGGCGAAATCTGAGGAACCTTACTTTTTCTAGCCTTAGGTTTGGAAAAATTAACACAGGGATTAGCTCCACCCTGACTACCCATAGAGCTAGATTTGCACTTTTTTGTTTTACTAGGGACCAAGGGTGGGGCTTTAGCCTTGTGTTTAGACATACTTTATGTATGTTAACAACTACCCCAGCGTAATCAGTTAGAATGTCCCAAGATATTTCTTTCAGGGCCGCGGCCCAGAATATCTAAAGTGCAAATTGCCTACAGTGCAAATTACCTAAAGTGCAAATTGCCTAAAGTGCAAATGAAAGACAAAAGGGCAAGAGGGCACTCACAAAGGCCAAATCTCTTAAAAAAAACACATGCAACAGTTTAAAACAAAAGGAATAAAATCTAAAAGACACATATGCAAAGAAAAATCACTGCCATGGAGCTGCAATGGGGGAGGGGAGAGATACACTTGCAGCCCCTCAACAAAAAACCAACCGTCGTTATGAACCAAGTCCAGTACAGACGCTAGAGAAAAAAAAATAAAAAAAAAATGTCACAAAGTAAGTCAATTACACCAACAGCCCACAAACAGGCATATAGTGATTTTCTTCTTAACACAGGCTGTAACAGAGGCGGACAGTATTTCCACAGGCGGTGTTCCACAGGCAGTATTTCCACAAACTGATCAAATGGGGGATAGTACTTCCACAAGGACAAAAAAAGACGGGCATTGAGGACAGGGCACGCCGGACAGCTTAGGGAGCTGCTTTAGTCCTTCTCTCCCCCCCTGTCCATCAATCTGCACTATCCGCCAAGGTCCCAATGTAAAAAGCCCAATAGGACTTGATGATGCTTGGACGAAAGACCAGGCAAGGCAGGAAAGGATGTCAATTTTAATGTTGTTGCGCCAGTGTAAAAGTTACAAGAATAGAAATTAATTCCATACACTGTAGCCTCTTGTCAGGGGTGCTTAATTGCTGCACACTGCTGAGCCCCCAGCCCCAACTCAGTTCGACAGCTGCAAATCTTTGACCCTGAGGAACGTAAGTGTAAAATTTTTGTAGAGGTGCAAAGCGCTGCTGTTAGGAAATATTTCATATTTGTATGTATTTTCCCTCCATGTGTCAACCCCCAACCCCCAGACTTGTTGCTGCTGTTTTACATCCTGATCTAGACTTTGCCAGAGAAGCGCAGCCTTCTGCCGCACTCCTCTGGGCTTTCGCTCAATTCTTATGGGGAAACTGACATGCCCTTAAGACAGTCAGTACTGGGAGACGTCGTTTCCCTTAGTCCTTTCCTCATGTTGCAGCTTTTGTGCAACATGAAACAGGAGTGCACTGTAACTTACTTTACCATGCTCTTGGGTCTCTAGTCATTCCAAAGGCCCTAGCCACTCTCGCTGGACTTATTATGAACTGTGCAAATGTGTCACGGACAGGACTGGTGGCAGCTATCGTTTCTCTTGTGTTTTGAACCCTCTTTTGCCATGTTATCCGCGCTTACCGCGTTTGGCAAGAATAGGTAGCCTGGCTCCCAAAATGGCCATGCCACGAGGTTCTTTGTCCTGTCCGCTGACCGTCTTGCCCCTTAACCTTCCCCCAGGTCGAGCCGAACCAGGGCCGTCCTTATTTGGTCATGCACTTTCCCGCAAAACGCAAAAGCTTTCGTGGGCTTCTGCATGCCTTGTGTGTGCCTCCAGGATGTGGGCTGGGATGTCTTTTCCCAATACACATCCTGGGTGCCAGAGAGTCTAGAATGTCCTGAATGCCTGGGACCACCGTGGTCCGTGATAGATCCATGTATGGTGTCAGTGTTTGTGAGCAGATCTCCCATTGGGTCCTCTCCGTTTTGGCGCGAAGGGAACTTTGGATAAGAGGAGGCTGAAAACACCACTACCATGTTGATCTCCTGAGTTCACACCAAACAAGGGATAAGGAGCCAAGTATCCTGCAACAAGAAGCTGAGTCGAGGAACCGCTGGTGACCGCTGAAGGTTTGACACCCTGAACTGCTGTCGTCCTGCGAGACCCCTCTGCATCTGATCGTCCTAGAAGGTCTGCGAAGGCGCTTCGACCCATTGGAATAGTGGGATCAACTATTCCCAGCACCTTCATCAAACCCTGCAATAAGCCTCTTCGGAAGTGTCCCTGGGCCAACCAGTGGGCTGACCAGCTTACGCAGGACGCTTTGCTCTGTCACCCCCGCCGTTTCAGGGAAGCCCTCAAAACTTGGTTTCCTGCTTGCTCTGCGTCCACGGCACCCTCACACAGAATTTCGTACACTTGGCATTCCCAGGTCTGAAGTGAGACGAGTGCGCACGGACCAGAGTAAATGCGGTTGCCATGTTGCCCTGCTGCGGTAACAACCTGTGCACGTCCACTGCATTTGGGACACCCTCGACTCTGCATCCTGCTACACAGAATCTACATGGTATCGAGACGTCCTGATGATCGCAGCTGAACCTGCCAGCATCGTGAACTGAACTGGAGAAGTCTGGGTCTGCCTGCGTCGGGGACCGGTGAGTAGTCCATACCCCAACCGGTGGCCCCTCGTGCAGGAGCCCGTTTCTTTTCTACCTCTTTTGTGAAATAGCGACTTTATCCTGCACTCTCACCCTGCCTCTGCCCACAAGTGGAGGCCTTGCTTGAGTAGTGGGGACTTGTTCTGCATCGCTTCATTCACCTTCCTGAACTGCCTGATATCCTTGAAGAGGCCCTCTTTTGTCCATTGGCACCAGCGCATGCAGGTACTTTTGAGCATAAAGCTCCTCTCTTCGTAGGGCTCGGACTTCCTCCTAGTTAGGTGTATTTCGGATGTCGAACTGGGCCTAATGATTACTTGCACTGCCTGTTTTCCTCCCCATCTAGGTGGTCTACATATTACGTGCTCCTAACTCCTTAGACCCCTGTATTGTATATATTTATAATTGTATTGATGGTGATGTGTTGGTTTACTTTAGTATTATTGTGATTCTTTGCTATGGTCGATGTTACAAAGGCCTTGTAATAAGTGTGTCTATATTTTTAATATAACACCTGCCTGGAGTAATTTGTAAGTGTCCTTGCTTTGTGTGCTCATTGCGGTCTTTCAGTCACCCTCACCCCTCTTGAGAATTAGTCTTGACCGCCGCCATCGCTACCCTGATTGGTCTGGCTTGTCCAGAGGTTACCCTGTTCCAAGAAACTAGGCTGGCCTTCTGAACCTCTGCCCCTCCAGGTCCGAGTAGTTCAGAAATCCATCTTAACAGCTGCACAAAGGCACCAAGCCACTTGGGTGAGTTAAGGAATGAAGCCATTAAATGGCATATACACATGGGAGAGGGGAGGGAGAGGGGTATTAGTTAGGTCAGCCAGCCCGCACCTCACCTCACCTCCTCCTCGCCTTAGGTGCCTAGGCAGGCTCCGACTCACGTGTCCAGAAATAAAGATTGCAATCCAAGGAAACTAGCCTCCACAGAGCTTTCAGTTCGCCGCTTTAATCAATGTTTACAGTAGGAGACAGGGCAGCTGCAGCCCACTGAACTTTGACCACAAACACGGGCGGCAGCTCTAGAGACACGCACAGCCACGGCTTAGCTGTGGAGAGAAGCTTTTAAAAAAAAAAATTAAAAAAAAAGCCAGGCAGGTGATGCACGTTATGTATGGTGGAAAGGTTCAGCCAACGAAATCAAGAGACCATGGGATTCCTACAACCTCTCCCTTTACCCAAAGGCCCCTGGACTCATTGTTCAATGGACTTCATTACAGAACTCCCCCTGTACATGGAAAAACAACCATTTTGACTATTGTTGATTGCTTTAACAAAATGGCTCTTTTTATAGCTCTTGTCCAGGTGCCATCAGCAACCACGTTGGCCAGTCTGTTTATAGAACACGTCTTTAGGCTACATGGTCTTCCCAAAGTCATTATCACGGACCGTGGCTCCCATTTCGTATATCCTGGTTTTGGTAGGAAGTCAGCCATTTACTGGGTACATAATTCTGTTTTTCTTCAGCATATCATCTCCAAAGCGATGGCCAAACCGAGAGAGTGAACCAAGTGATAAAACAATACACAGGCTGCTATGCATTTGTTTGTAACAAAGACTGGGTGACATTACTCCCCATACTGAGTTTGCATATAATGATGCCCACCATTCATCCTTAGTTGATTCTCCTTTTCATGTATCATATGGGTACCATCTGTCGTCATCAAGTCCAGAACTCTCAATCCAGCTGCACAGAACACATCAGTAACCCACAACAGGGCTTCCAAAAGGCATTAACCCAGCTGAAACATACGCAAGACCTAACCAAGAAATATGCTGATAGGAAAAGGTGAGCTGCCCCCTGCTACAAGGTTAATGATGAAGTCTGGTTAGCCATAACAAACCCACAAGTACCTCCTTGTCATTGTAAACTCAAACCTTGATACATCAGCTTATTCTGGCTAGAGAAGGTCATCAACCCCTGTTGCTATGAAACTGTCTCTACCTCTGCATTATGGAATCCATCCTGTCATCCATTTATACCTCCTTAAACCTGCGACTCATTCCCTTCATAATGCAGACTGACTCTTGCCTCAGCCCCCAGCGGTGGGTACCCAAGATGAATACAGAGTCAAAAAAATAATTAAGTCCTGGTTTTGGAGGAGAACTGTTAAATTTATGGTTGATTGATTAGGGCACGGCCCTGGGGACAGAAACTGGGTCTCTGCTGATGATGTTTTTGCTCCTGATTTCGTCAAATGTTTTCACCTGCTTCACCCCAGAAAACCCCATGATAAGAAACATGTTCCCTTGTCCCTGGGAGTGGTGCCGAAAGAGTGACATACTGGCCCTCATTACGACCCTGGCGGAATTCGGAAAACGATGGCGGAAATGCAATACCGCCATCGAATAGCGCTCGGTGCGACTATGACCCGTCACCGCAAAGTACGAAGCCATTAGCGACACCGTAGTGAACGCCAACGCTAACTGCACCAAGCACGCGCGCGCGCCATGCCAAACCGTACATACCACCATGGCGCAAGGGTACGCTAATTCCGACCCTAGCGGACATGTACCTAACGCCATCAAGCATGGCGGAATGTACCATTCCGCCATGGTGAGAAGTACGGCATCGCGAATCAACCGTAAACGGCCCCACTGAGTGCCTGTACACCGCTCCCTGCCCACAAAGTACAACTCCCCGTAGGTGCAATGAAGTCACAATGCAACCAGTGAAATGTACAAGTCACCCATGCATGCCAACGAACAAAAGAAACACAAGAGGGGCCAATGGGAGCTGCAGGGCACAGATGGCACGAATACAGAAGCCAATCCAATGGACATGACCACAGTCCCCCCCCCCCGAAACGCACGCAAACACAGGCACCTGTGACCAGCAAGATTCCGAAAATCACATCATGCCACCAGTCCACCTGGCTGACCGGCATCTGTTACACAAAACCCAATCCCCCGCCCCTGAGCATGACAACATTCAAACAGTCATATTGGCAGCCCCCATCCCTGACCTCACTGGGCTTCGTAGGCAAACGCGCCCAGTACAGTACCAC
Source organism: Ambystoma mexicanum (assembly GCF_040938575.1). Lineage (NCBI taxonomy): Eukaryota > Metazoa > Chordata > Amphibia > Caudata > Ambystomatidae > Ambystoma > Ambystoma mexicanum. The sequence continues at coordinate 851,251,093 of NC_090931.1, read as the reverse complement.
GCAACTAAACTCCGAAGCTGGAACCCAATGCAGATCTCCTCACAATACATCGCTCCCCAAATAGGAATATGCCACATCACTTGCAAAGAAGAACGCTACACGGGCCAAATCAGAATAGAAATTTAATGCACGACAAAATCACCAAGCCCATACAGCCATTAGGCCATGAACTCCAAAACACATTTCACCATTGTGGGCTGCATCCGCAAGAAATGACCAGCCACTACTTGTGTGACGCCCTGTTCCATCATGGTACACAGAGCCACATTCACGTACGAAAAGGCAACATGGAAGCGCACAGAACCGCAGGGCCGTCCCAATGGGGAGGCACTAGTCCAGCTGAAAGGCCGAAATGTTGCTCCGAGCCACCAGTACTGCGTAAGGGCATGTGGCCCATTGGCGATCGTCCCATAAGATCGTAATGCTGCTCCACTGATTAACACGAAGCAGCAGGTGTCGGGAGTAAAAGCCATCTGCAGGAGTGGCATACAGATGGCAGTGGCAAAAGGGGAGGAGATACCTGTCAACCAAAAGAAAAGAAAAAGAATAGAATGGCCATCAGAACTACATTCGAACAACTCACTTCAATGATCACACTAAATCCACAGCCATATGCATGCTAGCCCACTCCAAAGGATCATCACCACCCAAAAACCACTTGCGACTCATAACTATCTATATCGAGGTGTAAACACCATCACAAACGAGTGTACCTGTGCATGCGTCTGTGAAAACAGAATCCATTTGATGGGATTGGTAACGTGCATGGACACAAGTGTCTGAGGGCGCGTCGAGACAGGGAGGGCTCAACAAGGCCAGATAGACGATGGTCCCACTATGGCAGCCCTGCATCACATAGCGCAGGGGAGGCGGATAGATTCCAAGAAGCCCTGTACATGGCAAACTCTGTATCAAATCACCTGCCCATGCATCCATTCATCATTCCCTCATCCCGGGATTAAAACGCCTGAATATTTACTCACATAACATTAGAAATATCCATTGAGTCTGTGCGTTATGCAGCCTGCAAAATCCACAGTGCCCCAGCCCGTAATTCCAGTGTAGTGAAGTAACATGTATTTGGGAACGTCCGGCCTCATCGCCCACGTCGCTATTGCGCATCCCAAACCATTCATATCAATCATTGCATCCTCGCCATGGCCCCTGTCTCAAGGACATTGAACAATAGAACGTTATATTTGCAGTCAGACCTGTGGGCATTTCCTCGCCGCTAGCTGAAAACCGAAAGCGCCGCCCTTCGAATTCCTCATTTGCAACATCACGTCGAAGAGGCATCTGTGGCCGTTTGAAATCACAAATTAATCCATCTAGTGCGGCTGTGTGTGAAAATGGCAACTGCCTTCACCCACAAATGGGACACCCCGCCCGTCGTTGCAACTCGGTACAGTGATGCATGAGGGCCCACCGTTACTCGAGTACTACGTACCACTGACCCTTCACAAGTCTGTTCGCGACTGCACAGATAGTATGTGAAACAATGGGACCACAGCAGAATGAACATATCAACCAATGTTACACGGCCATCGGGTACAAATACATGATTGCAATAGCAAGATGCCATTCCTCGAATTGCAGCGTTGTGTGCGGGACGTGCTCGGCCAAAGGGGAGAGCAGTTTGCACAGGTGGAATGAATCACCACAGGTGGAGGCCATACAGCCTGAAAACACATAAATTGCACACCCAGTCTCCTCCCACAACCACACCCACTCCGAAATGCTACCGGCAGGACTCGCGATGTTGGCCCTGGGGGACCTAATAGCACTGCAAGTACTCCAACTCCAAGAAGAAGACGAACACCAACTACAACCGGCCGCACGGAGGAGACGCAGGAGGAGGAGGAGGGCAAGGCAGGGCCAGCAAGGGCCGCCAGCACAGCCACTACCACCACGCAGGCAGCCCGCAATCCCACGCCTCCGAGCACATCCGTTCAACCTCACTGATGAGCAGATCCACACCCTCTACCGTCTGGACCGGGACACCATAACCGCCATTGTGGACATGACACAGGCTGACCTTGTCAGCATGATAGATAGCCCAACCGCCATCCCACCCCTACTGAAGGTGGTCTCTGTACTACACTTCCTGGCCACAGGCACCTACCAGCACACAGTCGGACAGTTGCATGGCATTTCTCAGCCACTGTTCTCACGGACACTATTGCAAGTGCTCGATGCCCTCCTGCAGCACGCAGACGACTACATCTCTCTACCACGCTCGGAGCAGGAAATTACCAACACAAAAGTGGGATTCCATGCACTTGCCGGCATACCGGGTTGCATTGGTGCCATCGACTGCACCCATGTGGAATTGGTCGTCCCACATGCCATGGAGGCCCAGTACCGCAACCGAAAACAATTTCATTCCCTGAATGTACAAATGGTGTGTGACTCCAACAGGATCATTACACATTGTTGTGCCCGATTCCCTGGATCAACCCATGATTCTATGGTCTTGAGGAACTCTACAATACCACGCTACATGGAGCGACACGCAGGGAACAGATCCTGGCTACTCGGTGAGTCTCATTACATGCATGATAATGTGGGGTATGTGATTCGGCAATGACCTGGCAGGAAGGGGGGGGGTGTGCGTACGTAGCAATGGCATTCCACATCATACGTTTATCGTCCACATACAGGTGATGCTGGATATCCACTGAAAAGATGGCTCCTCACACCAGTCCGGAACCCACGGGACCAGCATGAGGAGGACTACAACCATGCCCACTCACGTACCCGTGTAGTCATTGAACAGGCATTCGGCCTACTGAAGGGTCGTTTCCGCTGCCTCAGCAGGTCTGGCGGGGCACTCCTGTACCGCCATGTGAAGGTTGCAAAGATGGTCATGGCATGTGTCATGCTCCACAACATGTGCGTACGTAGAAATGTGCCCATGCCCCCTGACGCAGAACTGCAAGCACCTGATGATGGTCATGATGAGGGTGGGGATGTGGCAGCACCTCAAGGAGTCTGCGAGGCACCGGAGGGCCGTGACATTCGTCAGCATCTCATAGATGCATGCTTCTAGCACTCACGCCTGGTGGCTGATACATGGACACGGGACTCGTGGCACTGTGTGTGTCTGGGACATGCACAATATGGACTGTACGCCTATGATGGCCTAATACACAAAGATCAATGTCCACACATCTCATTGGTTGATCGTGCACTGTTTATGGCATATGTGATATCATGTTGAACACCCTATCGACCCGCCACCCAAGTGAGCCCAACACACCCCCTCCACCCTCCTACCTCCCCCCCGAACACCAGTGTCCAAAGATGCTCATTGTCAGTGGGCAGTCGCTATTGCAAGCCCCCTCTGCGGGTGTCAGGGGCACCCCTGCCTGTGGAGCGCAGGTTCCTCCCAGATCTACGTTGGGGGCTGCCCTGGACGGAACTTGCAACGGATGATGTCTCTGCCTGCTCACGTCCATGCATGTCCCTGAGGGTTTGCGAGAGCTCAGTGAGCACACGGCGCACTGCGGCAAGTTCGGCACATACGTCTTTGGACGTCGCATGCAGTTCCCCCCTCAGGCTCTCGGTGCTTCTCTCCATTTGTGCCCTTAGTGTCTCTGTACCTCTCTCCATTTCTGCCCTAAGTGTCTCAGTTGATGTTTCTATGTCTGCCTTAGTGCCCCCACATTCATCGGCATGGTCCTTGAGGAGCGTGGCCAGTTGCTGCTGTTGCACGATTAACTGGTCGAGGGACTGTTGCCTCTGCTGGGCCATGGCCATTTGCGGGGGTGTCACAGAGGGGCTGTGGACCTCATGTTGCCTTGCCACAGGGCTTGTGGGGGATGGCCAGTCATCGTCTTGTGGGTGCCCCTGCGTGGCATCCTCATGTTGTACGGGATGGGACAGACAGGGGGATTGGGACAGGTCATGGATGGATCTGACTTCGACATCCCCGTCTTCTGTGTCGGAGCATGCTGCCATCAATGGGGTGTCACCTATGGTGCTGCTGCCACCAGAGGCAGTGCCTTCTGTGGCATCCATTGGGGGGACCTGTGGTGGTGGTGTTGTGGGCATGCTGGCTGCTGGGGTGCCTGTTGATGTTCCCTCCTCTGTGCTGCCACCTGATTTGTGCTGCTGCCGTGTCTTGATGCGTGCAGCTGAGGTGGAGGGTCTTTGGCCATTGGTCTTGGCCCTCTTTGCAGGTGTGCTGGTAGGGGTGTCCTGATGCTCGTCGTTTGGATCGGACCCTGTGGTGGAGTAAAGGAGGGCGAGGGTTATTGATGGGTCTGTGGGAATTGGAATGGCATTGTATCACATGCATTGGGGTGGTACCTGAGGGTGATTTGGGTCGGGGCCTTGGAGGTGCTTTCATTTGTGTGTGGAGTGAGGGTGCAGTTGTTTGGCAGCCTGCAGTTAGGGTGTGCCTGCTGCACGTGTAGTGCGTGTTTTAGGGGTTTTTAATTAATTATGTATTTTTTGTGGGTTTTAACGTGCGCTATCAGGCCGATGTGTGTGGACGTTCTCCTGGACATGTGTTTCTGTTGCACTATGTGGACACATGGTACTTCACATGAATGGACTTTGTGGATTTGGCATTGTTTTATCTGGCCCACCTACCTGAATCTTCGGATGTCTGCACTCCTTTCTCCATCCCTTCCGACTCCCTCTATGCTCTCCATTCCGATGGTGGAGGCACAGATTTCTTCCCAGGGGGTCAACTTGATGGGTGATTCAGGACCTCCCCCGGTGGCTGTGGCAATGTTGCGGTTGGCAGAGAGTATGCTGCGGACGCGTATCCGCAGGTCGTCCCATCGCTTTCGGCATTGCTGTGGGTTGCGGGGTGCGGTCCCCACCGCACTTACCCGCTGTGCCACCAGAGCCCATATGGCCTTCTTGTTTGCAAGTGCCGTCCTGGTCATTTGCATGGAGAAGACGACGGCTGCATTCTCCTGGAGGGTCTCTGTTAGCACGGTGAGTTCCTCACGGGAGAAGTGGACCTGCCGCTTGCGGTCGCACGCTTTCTTCGCTACTTTTCCCATTTTTCTTGGTTTCGCTAGGGTGGATGACGGGTTGGGGTGTGTCTCAGGGTAGTGTTTTTGGTGGTTGTGTGGTTTTAGTGGTTTTATAGGTGTACGGCGGGATGTTTCCCGTTCCGGGCCCATGTTTTTACTTCCGTTTCCGTATATTTCCGGTCACCGTACTTTCCGGTAGGCGCACACTGCGGTGTCCGCTGTGATGGGTGGCGGTATTGCACCTAGGGCGCCGTACGGCGGCGGTGTGGGCCGTTTTGGGGTCATTTCCGCCATCGCGGACTTTGCACTTCCGCCATGCCGTGGTGCTCGTGCCCGATGGGTCGGAATGGGCCGCACTTTGCTCCTTCGTGCAATGGCGGAAACGCTATTTACGCTGTGGCGGTCCGGTCAGTCACTTTCCGCCAGGGTCGTAATGAGGGCCACTGTCAGGTTTCATAAACCTGTCACATGTACAAAAACACTGGCACCCTATCTCCTGCTTGGAAGGCTATGGCAGCCTTACAGGACTAAGAGACACAGTCCACGTTAGGACCTAGACCTTGTACAATGAGTCAGCCTCCTGAGGTGTAACTCGGAACTCAAACAAGTTCTCCCTTTTTAGGGCTAGAGTGCCGAGACACGCTCGTCTTTCAAAACCTTTATGGATGCGGATGTACAGCTGTGATTCTTCACATACTTATTGACCAGGGACCTGCTTCTCACCCGATGGAGAGAGGTCCCCTGCCAACGGTGAGATTTCATGAAGACCGCCGTGTATAATCGGCAATTAGCTGCGGTGGCAATACTAACTTTGTCATTACGGCTCCACAATCTTTAAAGCTACAACTACCTCGTCTCACAGAACAGAACTACAGAACTGTTCAAACTAGCGAGGTTATAAACAATGCTTGATGTGTGTTGTTCGTTTCCCAGATTCCGAGACTAGACACACACTTTTGTCAACACGCATTGCCACTTCAGCTGGTTCCAGGAGAAACACACACCTTGCGAAGTGTCCATGCAACCATTAATAGTCTGCACTGTTTTGCGGCTGTTTATAACCTAGATGCTAGTAACATTTGCTGCTGTTTTGAACCTAGCTGTTAGTAACTTTTGCTGCTTTTTTTAGCTCAGCCGTTAATAACATTTGGTGCTGTTTTGAATTTAGCTGTGCCCAGTGACGACCTCTGCTACCCCTACCTCTCCTTTGTCTTGCTCACCCATTAAAGGTGGCACCCGTTGGGAGGTAATCCCGGACCCCTTCCACTCCTCTAAGGTCATTATTAATGTCTACCTTAATGCACCGTCTTGGTCCAAGGTCCCTGGGCGAAACGTCCTCTCTATGACAGACGCTTCCCACACCTCATCCATTTCCTTTCTTCTCCTGCTGTCCCGTCTTTCCCTTCTTCAACTTCCTTGACTCCCCCCTTTGCCTCCTTCTTGGCTACCTTGCCCTCTCTTCCGTCCTCTTCTGCCCCCTCTGGCTCCTCCTACACCTCCGCAGGGCATACCTCTGATTTGTACACCTCCCCGGAAGTCCTTCAAGGATGGCAACCTTTTCCATATTGCCACTCTCAATTCTCGCTCAGCTTTCAAACACTCTTCTGACATCTGCCGCCTCCTGGAAGAACTTGACCTTGATGTCCTCGGTCTCACGGAGATATGGTTCACGGCCAGCTCTGTCACGAGCTTTGACACTCTCCTCCCTGATGGCTTCAAGATCCTCTCTGCACCCAGATCCAACCGTTCCGGGGGTGGTGTAGCCTTGATATTCCTGGAATGGATTCCTGCCTCTGTTATTCCAATTCAGGCCTACAATGGCCCGTCTGTAGGCTTTCTCTCTCTCCTGACCACTCTCTTACCATGGCTACTATCTATTGGCCACCTGGTCAGATCTCTTCCTTCCTCTCTGAGTGGGTAGACCTCTCCTCCTCCCTCCTGGCCTCGACCACTCAACTCCTCCTTCTTTGTTTTCAGGCTTCCCTCCGCCACCTCTTCTCCCTCCCTCATCTCTGACTGTCTGTCTGCCACCCAGTTGTGGTGTGCCACCAATGATCTCTGCCTTAATACCAGTAAGAAGGTGATTCTCCTCATTGGCACACCTGCACCCACCCTCCTTCCTGCCACTCTCAGGCCAGCCTCCCTTAGCTCTCTTCCTGCTCCCACCGTTGAGGCTAAGAACCTCAGGGTCGTCTTCGACTCCACACTCTCCTTGTCTCCTCAGATCTCTGATGTCTCTAAGAGTTCAAACTGTCAACTGCACCTCCTCAGAGGTATTCTTCCTTCCCTTTCCTTGCCCCAGAAGCTTACTGTCTCTAGAGCTCTGGTTCTCTCTAGGATAGACTACTGCAACAGCCTCTTTCTAAATCTGCCTGCTTCTACTCTCCGCCATCTGCATCTCATCCAGAACAAGACTGCAAGACTTGCCCTTGGCCTCAAGCCCTGGGATCGTATCTCTCCAGCCCTGAAACCTCTTCATTGGTTCCCAGGTTGCTGCAAAGGTTAAATTCAAGACCCTCTGAATTGTCCACAAGGCTTTGTGGAGCCTGGGTCCAAAATACCTTCAAGTCTCCCTCCGTAAATACCTTCCCAATCGAGCACTTTGTTCTTCCACCTCCAGCTCCCTCAGGGTCAGTCGCTTCTCCAAGCAACAAGTTGTGGGTAGATATCTTTCCTCGGCTGGGGCCTCCCTCTGGAACAGCCTCTCCACCACTCTGAAACTTGAGGAGAACCATCTCTGGTTCTGGAAGCACCTCAAAACCTGCCTCTTTGCTTCTGCCTTTGCTATTCCTCTCCCCTGCTCATCTGTCTGCTTCGGCTCTGTGCACTTGGCTACCCTGTGATTTCGGGCCCAGGTCCCTGCCCACCCAGCCACACACCCTCACTGCCTCCTGGCAACCCTTTGCACTTGGATCTGTATCTGTAACCCTACAGTCCCCTTACCTGCACTTACCAGACACCCCTTGTCTGCGCTTTAAACCTCGGACTTGCCATCCTGTTGGCTGCATCACCAGTTGTTGTTTTTATCCCTTGCTGAGCACTTTCCACCTCTTCCCCTCTCCTTTGCACTTTCCCCTTTCCTTCGTGCCTGCACTTGTGAGTTCTCAATGTCACTGGGTCTAATAAAATTGTTGTTTTGTCCTCCCTTGTTCCTCTCCCTTGCCTCACCGTGCTCTGAAACACGTGTGTATGAGCGCGATAGAAATAAAATATCATATCATATCACTTTCTTTCCTGCCCTCGCCCTTTCAACATACAGCTGAAAGTGGCTTTCATATTACTGGAGATACAGTCATATGCAGTTTCCCTTCAACAGAGGACTGGCTATGTCTACAATGTAACATTAGCCTTCAATTTAGTCACAAAGGGGGGGCACCCTGTACCGCTACAAAAAGTACATATTCTCTTCCCTACTTGCTGCAGCTCTTCAGTTTAGAAGATCTGCCCACCTGAATCGTCCTGCACTCCGGATTCTACTTTTTATATCGAGGAGAGTAAGAGGGTTGTTCTTCACAACCCTGGAACTCCTTTTGCTTCCTTTCCTTTGTGTACTTGCTTCATGGTTCCTGAAGCCCAGGCATGTTTACACATCATTATATAATAGCAATCAAACAATAGGCTGCTCTATGGACAGAGAAAATTACTTCTATGTAATTTTAATACAAGTTCTCATGTACAGTTCCATTTCATCTTCTTTCCTTTTTCATGGCCCTGAAGAGGCTTTCCAGTATTTAGCTTTAATGGCAGACACCTTTGTGTCCATTACTTATGTGCATCCAAAAGGATGTGGCATTGTACTTTCAGCTTTCATTTTTCTGTGGAATTAAGACAGATTCCATTGTCATTGTATTTAATTTCCTTTCTAATGGCACTACAACCTACACCGCGATTTTGACTGTGCAGTACACATGTTGTGCTAATTCCATTACTCGCACTATTTTTGGTAGAACCTGAATTACCATCAATTTTACCACATCATCGAATTCTTTTTTTGGCAGTGTAGTGAAGGTTATACCTCAATCGTGTTTCTGGAGGTAACTCTGACTCTTAACCACCGAAAATTGAAGGATTTAACCGTTGCAGGAAATCTTCCAACACATTGACAGAGACTAAAAACGTGTTACGCTCACCTGACCCACACGGAGGCGCTGGCCTGGTTCGCGCTGCTGTGACCTCTTCTAAGGTGATGCGCAGGGTTCGGAAGACGGACTGGACCGGGCCCCCAAATCTGGCTTGTCTGGCTCGCAGAAGTATCCTTCTGTAGGCGAAAAAAGGGGATTAACTGTCTGCGGGGTAATGCAAATGGCCTCCCACTTTCCCCTCTCACCCTCCTCGAAACCCTTCTGTGATTATTATTATTTATATTATTATTTATTAATTTATTAATTATTAATTAATTATTAATTATTATTATTTCTCGTAGCGTCTCACCTTAGGGTCTGGAAGGACGAGCTCTCCATCCTGCCTCTGATGCAGGGGCGCGTTGATATCCAGTTACTTCACTGGATTTTCGGATTGGTGAGAACCAAACTTGCTTGGCTTCCAGGTAAGTTTTTTGGTAAGAGGTTCCCCTTGTGTCCATGCATTAATGTACTAATGCTAGTGTCTTTTTCCCCATAGGGGCCGGGGTACGGAATCCCGGGGAACAGGCACCGACCCGAGATGAGAGGTGAAATCCTTGTAGAAATCAGTTAAGTCTTTAATGAGCGTTTTTTGGTAATATCTTTTCATTCGCTCATTAACGCTGGGGTCCGGAAATGCCAGGATGCGGCGCGGACCCGAAATGAAGAGGGAATGAATCAACGGGTAAGTCTTAACATGGAGATTTAGCTTTCCTTATTCCCTTCTCTCTCTCACCTTTTGTTCTGGTCTTTTTCTCCCTAGGCGCTGGGGCGTGACTGCGAATCCGGATGATCGCTGCTGAACATGGAGGCGCCCTGTAAAGGTGAGTGGAATGCGGCGGTGCAGCGATCGACGCGATGAGCTTTTAAATTAAAGTCTTCCTTTTCAGGATTGTCGGCGAGATGTCTCCAGGATGCGGATTTAGCAGGTAAGGACTTTTCCTTCTTCTGTTCTCTTCTTCTCTTCCTTTGCAGGTGATCCAGGATGCTGGCAGGCGTGGCAGACGTCAGGATGCAGGAGCAGACACGGTGAGCGTCCAGCTGCTAGATGCAGAACAACGCGAAGCACGTGTGGCTGTTCGGGTGGGGTTTAAATATCCTTGGAAGAAGTTCCAGGTATGTATCGTTCCTCCAATCAGGTATGTATCCTTCCCCGACCACGCCCGGATGGTAAATTAGTCCCACAGGTAAAGTAGTTCCTTTCAGGCCTCAAGGAGGCCGGGATCCTTCAGCATGGTCTGCATCAGGTAAGTGCACCCAAGCACTCCCATAATGAGCATGGCGCCTATGGTGCCAGGACTGATGTCTTTTATGAGCCTGGCGCCATAGGCGCCAGGACACTGTCCAAAGGGCCCCTATATGGGGTTGCTGGGTCTTTCCTTGGGGACTGGATGTCCGCTTTCGGGGACGCAGGGCTTGAACCGGCTCCCCGGGAGCGGGCATTATGACAGCACTCCCCCCCAAGGCCCCTCCCAAGGTTGTTCCCTCCGGGGGTTTTGGTTTGTCTGGGAAGAGTCGGTGGAATTTCCTGACTAATCGAGGTGCATGCACATGGTCGCTGGGTTCCCACGACCTCTCCTGAGGTCCGTACCCCTTCCAATCAATTAGGTAGAACAGTTTTGACCTAAACATTTTTGAGTCTAAAATGTTCTTCACTTCGAATTCGGGCTCCCCATCTATTAGAATAGGTTCTGGAGGTTTGAGTAGTCGGGTTCCGGGTACCACTGGTTTCAGAAGTGACACATGAAAAACAGGGTGAATTCGCATACTAGCTGGTAAATCAAGTTTAACAGCCACTGGGTTAATTATTGCTGTAATATAATAAGGTCCCAGATATTTTGGGTTAAAACTTCGAGGCCCTTTGAGTGGTAAATGTCTGGTAGCTAACCACACTTGATCCCCAATCTGATACTGAGGTGTTCACTCCGATGTAGATCAGCATTCTCCTTGTATTTTCTCTTTGCTTGTTGTAAATGCGTAGTTGCCTCTTTGAAGGCTTGGGTAATTGTAGAATGCAGATGTTCTACTGCAGGCATTCCAAGGTTCTGAGGTGAGTCAAGGTTTGAGGTTCGAGGGTGATGCCCAAACAAAGTATAAAAAGGACTGTGGCCAGTTCCAGAGTGTACCGAATTATTATATGCGTATTCGGCTATCCAAAGAATGTCTTTCCAGTTGCTTTCATATTGCTGTGACATACACCGTAAGTACTGCTCAAGGGTCTGATTTGTTCTCTCGGTCTGACCATCGGTCTGAGGGTGGTGACTGGTCGATAATCTTACGTCGATCTGCGCCATTTGACAACATTTGCAACAGAAGTGGGAAATTAATTGGCTTCCCCGGTCAGAGATTAGTATAGATGGGAATCCATGTAGCCGAACAATATTTTCGAGGAATTCTTTGTCTAGGACAGAAGCTGAAGGTAAACCTTTCAAAGGAATAAAGTGGGCCATTTTGGAAAACAAATCCACAATTACCAGAATAGTATTGTACCCCGAACAAGGAGGCAGGTCCGTAATAAAATCCATTAATAGGGTGTGCCAGGGTGGTGGCGGTATGTCTAGAGGTTGAAGGAGACCGGCTAGTCTTTTCTTTTGACTTTTATTTTGGGCGCAAACACCACAGGACATCACAAAAGATTTAACATCTTTTCGCCAAGAGGGCCACCAAAATTGTCGTTTCACCTTTTCCTCTTTCTTGGCAATACCGGGGTGTCCCTCTATTAATGTATCATGATAACCGGAAATAACTAGTTCGTGTAATTCCTTATGTGGCAGGAATAAGCGTCCTTGGAAATAAGGTAAACCATTATCTATGGTAAAGTCTGATCCCTTTTGTATCCAATCCTGTAAGGTTGTAGGGTCCAGGAGTTGTTTCACTCTGGCTTGAATGTCTTCAAGCGTCTGTAACAAAGTCATGCCTAGAATCCTCTGTTCGGGAATTATTGGTACTGGTTCTGAGTTTGTATCAGATTCTCCCATTCCAATTCGGGATAAGGCGTCTGCTTTGCCATACTTGCAGCCAGGTCGATAGGTAATCATGAAATCAAATTCAGCGAAAAACAAAGCCCATCGGAGCTGCCGTGATGACTGAGCCTTGGTGGTTTTCAAATACTGTAAATTCCGGTGATCAGTGATCACTGTGATGGTATGTCGAGCGCCAAGCAGATAATGCCGCCAGGCTTTAAAAGCGGACTTAATGGCTAACAGTTCTTTGTCCGTGATTGCATAATTAACCTCGGGTGCCGAGAATTTTCTGGACCAAAATGCTATGGGATGCAGTTGGTTGGTTTCGGGATCTCTTTGGGACAGGACAGCTCCCATGGCTAGGCTGGATGCGTCAGTCTCGACGACATAAGGGAGATCTGGACGCGGGTGTTTCAATATAGGTGCGGAGGTAAACTTAGCTTTTAAATCCTGAAAGGCCTGCTCGGCTTCTTCAGACCATTCAAAACTTTTATTTTTCCTCAAGAGTGCAGAAATGGGTTGTACCACGCGTGAAAATTCCGGGATAAACCTGCGATAGAAATTGGCAAAGCCGAGCATGCTTTGAACCCCTTTTACAGAGCTAGGTGATGGCCATTTGAGGATGGCATCCACTTTTCTTGAGTCCATTCGAACTCCTTTGGGTGTCAGGATGAAACCTAGAAACTCGACTTCTGTGGTATGGAAAACACATTTCTCCAATTTAGCAAATAGTTTGTGTTGGCGCAGTTTTTCAAGTACCTCCCTGACGTGTTTTCTGTGATCAGATTCCGAAGAGGAGTACACCAGAATGTCATCGATATATACGACAACACAAACATCGATGAGTTCCCGAAGGACATCATTCATGAAGTATTGGAAGGCAGCCGGCGCGTTACACAATCCGAAAGGCATCACATGGTACTCGAATAATCCGTATTTAGTACGGAAGGCAGTTTTCCATTTGTCGCCTTCTTTAACTCGTACCAGATGATAAGCCCCCCGGAGATCTAACTTGGTGTATATGCAAGCGTCCTTCACCTGGTCAAGGAGTTCAGGGATCAGAGGCAGAGGATAACGGTTTTTAACCGTTATCTGGTTCAATGTGCGGTAATCGATACAAGTTCTAAGGTCGCCTTCTTTTTTGGGCACGAAGAACAAAGCCGAGGATGCCGGGGACTTTGACAGGCGAATAAAACCATTAGCTAGGTATTGATCCAAATATTGGGCCTCATTATGACCCAGGCGGTAAGGGGTTAACGGCAGCGTTAACAGCGCCGACCCTTACCGCCTGAGTACGAGGTCCCTTAGCGCCATGGCGCTTTTAACACCTGCTTTTAGCAGGTGTTAAAATCCATGGCGCTAAGGGACCATGGAGTTAATTACGCCACCGTAATTTACGGTGGCGTAATTAACGCCTTCCCCACTCCCATTATACCCTATGGGGCAAAAATGGGAATGGGGAAGGGTAAATGGGGATTGGGGACTTACCGCCCCGCCAAGGTCGGAATGGGGCGGTAAGTCCGCCAACCACCATGGCGTAAACGTAGTTTACGCCATGGTGGTAAAGTCACGGCCCAGGCGGTAACTTACCGCCTGGGTCGTAATGAGGCCCATTGTCTCAAATGCAGATTCTCAGGTTCGGTAAGAGCATAAATCCTGCTACAAGGGGGTTGTGCACCGGGCACCAGATCGATTTGGCAATCGTACGATCTGTGAGGAGGTAACGTGTTGGCCTGTTCCTTTTGGAAGACGTCCTGAAAGTCTTGGTATTCCAGAGGTAGTTGCATGGAGGCAGAGGTTACAGATGCTAGATTAATCTTCAGGTTTTCTGGGTAGCAGGTTTGTGTACAATCCGGGAAGGTTATTCTCTTAGCTCGCCAATCAATTCGAGGATTATGTGTCTCTAACCAAGGGATTCCAAGAATAACCTGAAACTGTGGAGCCTTGATTACATCAAACACAACACCTTCCCGATGGCCGTCGGGACCAATAAGAGTCACCTCAGTAGTGGAATGTGTTACCGGTCCAGAGGCAATTTCAGTTCCATCGACTGTGGTGATGACATCTTTGCTGGTTTTAGGACGGAGAGGGAGGTTAATCCTAGAGACCAATTCACGATCCACATAGTTTCCAATAGCCCCACTATCGATGTATGCCTTTATTGCATGCAACCGCTTAGGCTGTTCTGGATCTATGAGAACCATTGGCACAATGAAATGCGAGGTCTGAGAGTTAGTTTTCAAGCTCGGCAAGCGGACCCCTACACTTGTCGGGCGGAGTCGTTTCCCGAAACAGAGTCTTCATGGTTTTTATCAGCGGCTCCTACCGCCTTTCGGGGCGGTTTTGCCAGGCAATCTCGTAGAAAGTGTCCAGAATTCCCACAATAAAGACATAATTTTAACTGCCGCCTCCTTTCACGTTCCTTTTTAGTTAAGGGTCCTTTAACCCCTCCAATTTGCATAGGCTCAGAGACATCAACTCCCTTGGGATTAGCATGGGTCTTGACCAACACCCGGGTCTCAAACCTCAGAACTTTCTGTTTTGAAGTCTGTGATCCAATTGGACCACCAAGTCTATATACTGTGCATTCTTGGGGCGGATTTACAACTTGGGCCAAGACATCTTTAAGTTCTCCGCGAAGGCCTCGATAAAACAACATGACTCTTTTATCCTCTGGCCATCCCGTTTCCACAATTAGTCTATTAAAGGTTGCAATATAGGATAGGAGGTCCTGATTGCCCTGTTACAGGGATAGAAGTTCGTCATCCAGAGCCTGCCCCTGAGAGTGTCGAGCAAATAACCTTTCCATGCTTGCTTGAAACCTTTGAAAATCACGGAGAATCGGGTCATCTTGAGTAACCAATGGAACTGACCAATCGGCAGTGCAGCCGCTGAGATATGACAATACAAAGGCTACCTTGGTCTGATCATTAGGGAAGGCCCCAGGTCTGCATAGGAAGTGCAAACGACACTGATTCATGAATACGGCGACTCGTTTGGGGTCCCCAGCAAAGCGTTCGGGTGGGGCCAGCGGCATGTTTCCAGGTAGATTAATCTGCACAGAGTTACTGAAAACCACAGGAGCGGGGTTCCCTCCGGAACCGGGTAGAGGAGTTTGCCCAGCATGACCTTGCAAAAGCTGTCTGGCCAGGTCATCAGTTCTTTCCTTTGATATTATTAATTCCCTCCTGAGGGCATTAGTCTCTTGACGAGCGGCATGTACTTCAGCCCGTAATTCCCCCAGCAATTGGGCCAACTGATCAGTCTCAGAACTTTCCATAGCGCCTGGGTGGGAATTTGTAGGAAGTCTTCGCGTTCTGTTACGCTCACCTGACTCCCACGGAGGCGCTGGCCTGGTTCGCGCTGCTGTGACCTCTTCTAAGGTGATGCGCAGGGTTCGGAAGACGTACTGGACCGGGCCCCCAAATCTGGCTTGCCTGGCTCGCAGAAGTATCCTTCTGTAGGCGAAAATAGGGGATTAACTGTCTGCGGGGTAATGCAATCGGCCTCCCACTTTCCCCTCTCACCCTCCTCGAAACCCTTCTGTGATTTCTCGTAGCGTCTCACCTTAGGGTCTGGAAGGACAAGCTCTCCATCCTGCTTCTGATGCAGGGGCCCGTTGATATCCAGTTACTTCACTGGATTTTCGGATTGGTGAGAACCAAACATGCTTGGCTTCCAGGTAAGTTTTTTGATAAGAGGTTCCCCTTGTGTCCATGCATTAACGTACTAATGCTAGTGTCTTTTTCCCCATAGGGGCTGGGGTACGGAATGCCGGGGAACAGGCACGGACCCGAGATGAGAGGTGAAATCCTTGTAGAAATCAGGTAAGTCTTTAATGAGCGTTTTTTGGTAATGTCTTTTCATTCGCTCATTAACGCTGATGTCTTTTTTCCCCCTTAGGGGCCGGGGTCCGGAAATGCCAGGATACGGCGCGGACCCGAAATGAAGAGGGAATGAATCAACAGGTAAATCTTAACATGGAGATTTAGCTTTCCTTATTCCCTTCTCTCTCTCACCTTTTGTTCTGGTCTTTTTCTCCCTAGGCGCTGGGGCGTGACTGCGAATCCGGATGATCGCTGCTGAACATGGAGGCGCCCTGTAAAGGTGAGTGGAATGCGGCGCTGCAGCGATCGACGCGATGAGCTTTTAAATAAAAGTCTTCCTTTTCAGGATTGTCGGCGAGATGTCTCCAGGATGCCGATTTAGCAGGTAAGGACTTTTCCTTCTTCTGTTCACTTCTTCTCTTCCTTTGCAGGTGATCCAGGATGCTGACAGGCGTGGCAGAAGTCAGGATGCAGGAGCAGACACGGTGAGCGTCCAGCTGCTAGATGCAGAACAACGCGAAGCACGTGTGGCTGTTCGGGTGGGGTTTAAATAGCCTTGGAAGAAGTTCCAGGTATGTATCCTTCCTCCAATCAGGTATGTATCCTTCCCCGACTACGTCCGGATGGTAAATTAGTCCCACAGGTAAAGTAGTTCCTTTCAGGCCTCAAGGAGGCCGGGATCCTGCAGCATGGTCTGCATCAGGTAAGTGCACCCACGCACTCCCATAATGAGCCTGGCGCCTATGGCGCCAGGACTGATGTCTTTTATGAGCCTGGCGCCATAGGCCCCAGGACACTGTCCAAAGGGCCCCTATATGGGGTTGCTGGGTCTTTCCTTGGGGACTGGATGTCCGCCTTCGGGGACGCAGGGCTTGAACCGGCTCCCCGGGAGCGGGCATTATGACAGCACGTTCCATACTCATAATACATATAATTCCACCACAATGAGCGGCAATAAGAGTAGACAAGTTTGATGGTAATTTAAATGGAATTACTGCCAAACCTGTAACAAAGCCCAATTACTGCTTAAATATTGGACTCCAAAGGTCATTAGAACTACATCACCTTTTAGCTTATAAACCACAGCATATCTCATTTCCTTGGCCCTTGTCTGATTTATATGTGTTCATAAGTTAGTAGAATTAAATAAGGCATGTGCCTTCAAAGTCTTGCCACAGAAAGGCAAAATCTTTTCCATGTTAAATAAAAACTCAACAACACTAAAGCTCATAACCAAGACTGGTTTTCCAACTGAAGAGTTGAAACAGGTCCTTCTGAAACCAGGTGCATCATTTGCTTTCACACACCTCTAAATCATGACCTTCACAAACCAGACCTTCAATAACTGAATCCTTTTGCCACAACACATGGACAATCCAGACATCTTCACCACCATTTTTCTAGAGGTGTGAGCAGCCCATTAACAGTGACACACTGCAGTGTCTCTTCTGTCCTGTGGACACTAGCTTGTTCTGAAGTTTCAAAGAAATCACACCCTTACCGGTGATACTAGCAAATATTTTACATGGTCTTTCTGGCAGACTAAGAGAATAAGGACGGTCCCCCACAGAAACTGACTACCAATAAAATTGAATTGACAGCCACAGGCACGTTAAAGGACACAGCCAGGTCCTCCCTACAACTAGAAGCAGTGTTGAGAGCCCCCACAGAACCAGTGCAGGACGAGAGTACTTACAAGAACCGTGAAAGGTGAATCATTTGCATTACCAAAGCAAATCCATAAATATTGGGTGATACAACTCCTGAAGAATGTTCATTAGTAAAGTTTATTGAACAGAAACTTGTTGAGACCATAACCTGTGATTTAATACACAGAGTGAAAAGACTGGAAACACAAGTAATTTCCACCTGAGCTTAGAGTTCCTATGATTACAGAGCATTAAGCATATCATGTTGTGAAGTAACTGCATTTATGTTTAGACCACACTTATTTCACCTTCACTGATTGTTGTATATACTTTGTACTACTCCCAAGTGTCTTGATTTTTAACATATGTATCTGCCGTAGTAATTTTTTTGGTATGAACTATTAAATTGATTTTATATATACTCTAGTGTGATTTGTTAACCTTTGCTGTATCTTGAACTGTCTACAGTAGTCTCTATCTCATGTTTAATGCAGATCTCAGGACCCAGAAATTGATAGAGAGAGCACTTAGTTATTAGCTCTATAAGTGCATTCCGGGTTCATTCTATATCTAAACTGGGTTTGTTTAATTCCAGAACCAAACATCTTTTTACAAAGTGCATTTGGGTTTATAAAGCATAAAACATCAAATTTAAGTTTAAATTTTCGAAGCACATCTTCCCTTGTTGCTTAAAGCCGTCTCAGGTTTTACGTGTTCTTATATTTTCAACACTCAGCGTTGAAGTGTTTAAGGTTGTCCATACCAGTCAGAAGCCAATTGTTTTCTTGTTCGGATAATCTTTCAGTGATCAAGTGTGTTCAGGTTCTCAGCACCCATTCAGGGTTCAGGTTTCTTAACACCTGTCATGTTAAGTGCTCCTAGGATGTGAGAATGGCTCTAAGTTATAGGACTTTCTCTTAGAATTTCTCTGCCTCCATGGTCTTAGTATCTCTCAGGCTTCACGTTGCCACATAAACTCTGCACATTTCCATATTCTGGATGCAGACAAACCAGTACAATCGAGAAATATTACATCACTTTCATAATGCAAAAAGATTATAGTTTGAGTTTTTTTTTTTTTTCATTTCTCCAAAGAGTAAGCATTGGGGATAGTAACAGACAACATGTATTCATCATGGCTCAAGAGGTGCTTTTATGATTTGAACTTTTACCGCCTATATTGAATGGGATACCGCATAAATGTGAGTGCAACTTTGGAAGACCTTTAGAAATATGCCAGTAATTAACGTTTTCTAATGTTGTTCTAGACCCTATATCAGCTCAACAAAAGGGGATATCAATTACAACAATTGTCATTGTAGCTAAAAGGCCTCTTTCTATGTACACATTAGAATATGCTCTAATTCAAATCCCCAAGTAACTAGATTCTGCCCTTCAGGTCAATACTTTAAGAAACATGGAAAAAGGCATTCAAAGTGTTTTTGTTTATATGCTTGAAGCACCATAGAACACTTCTTTACTTCTGCCATAAAGTCCTCACATTAATGAGGCATAATGGCAATCATATTATAGTTGTCTCCACT
The DNA here is from genome assembly GCF_040938575.1 of Ambystoma mexicanum. Taxonomy (NCBI): domain Eukaryota; kingdom Metazoa; phylum Chordata; class Amphibia; order Caudata; family Ambystomatidae; genus Ambystoma; species Ambystoma mexicanum. The sequence goes on along the minus strand of NC_090931.1, from coordinate 851,231,998 downwards.
AAAAGAGTATTCAATTTCAACAAATTAAAACGCCCCCTCACTTTTTTGGTTGAAGCTCGCTTAGCATACATAGGAACAGTTGGGAAAATCGGGATGCAGGAGATTTCTGAATCACTTTCTAATAAAGGGCACTAACAATGCATTTCTGATGTATAATTACTATGTAAACATTGTGGAAGGAAAAGCACCAATGAGCAAATAAAGAAAGTTGTAACAACGATTTAGCCATGTATAACTTACTACAAATGAGTTTGCAACATACACATCTTGACTCCCATGGCTGGGGTAATTCTGAATCATCAGTGCTAAAGTGGGAATCCCACGTAGTTGTGCCTACTGCAAAATGTTAACACCGCCAAATAGCTCTCATGCCCTTTCACTCTGTATGTTCGACCCTGTGCGTTTCTCAACTGTAAAAGGTACAAGTGACAACAATTGTATGCTATGCAAAGCTTAACACATTGAACATAGAAATGAGTTCACGTGGGGTCTCAATAGTTTGGTCCCATCTTTAACAACCGTAAACCATTGGTGAATCACAAATTCTCTGCAGAATGACCCCATGACAAGTAGGTATGTGACCATTACACAATAATAAGTATGCAGTTATTAGGAAATGTGGTTTTGCACCTTTGCTGAATATTGATCCTACATTCAACAAGGCATAGTTAGTGCAGTTTGTATATACTGCTACCAAGATTTATTCTATGCTTAAGGTGAAGTGAATACATTATGTGAGGCTGTAAACTGCCTAAATTGCTATGCTAAACGTAACTCTTCCAAGACTGCTTAGATCTCAGGTCGGATATATTGGTGGATAGTCTGTGTGCCAGAAATTGCTCTTTAATCATGTTTTTAGATTGCCTTTAGTGTTGTGATCCTCAATAAACACTGTTGGAAAAAATATGATATGATATGATATGATTATTTATTTAGCCCTTATACACAATTTGCCTCATTACGTGCCGGTAACAACATGTCTGTGTAGCCTTGATCCTGCACACAGCAGCTGATCACAAGTGTGCAAGTACACTCATACCAGCATGCCGGTAACACCTGTACCACCATGCTGGTAACGACCCTCAAACCCCCAGATAGTGGAATCATGAATCCCGCTGATATCTCCTCCTCCATCGTTTTCCTTAAATAACGGTACCACTAATAACATTAGTGTTATTACCGGGTCTGTAATTACCGGAACCGGAAGTAACGTCTTCGCCCAGGAACGGGAACTACTCCTGCGGCCATCTTCAAAAACACAATCCATTGCAATCCTTGATAGAGAGGACCTGGTCTGGCAAAATACCATACACACCTTGAAGAAGATGTCTAAAGCCACCCAGAAAGGCGCTCCGTGCCAGCGCAAGGCAAGATTTAGTGACAACTAACTAAATATGTTGGCTGACACTTTAGTGGAATAGGCGGACGTGGTATTCTGCGCAGACCTGAGGCGTCCGGCAGAGCTCCGGAAGAAGCAGATTTGGGAGGATGTGGCACAGAAGGTCAGTGCGGTAGGCACCACAGCACGCACCGTGAATGACTGTAAAAAGCGGTGGCACAATCTATGCCTATGATTAAGAAACATCTTGTTGGCAAATCGCAGCCAGGGGCAGGCAACAGGCGGCAGGGCCCACTCCCCCATAAAGCTTTCAAGGTGGTTGAGACCTGTAGCACCACAATAGACATGGAGGGTATCGAAGAAGTTGGTGTAGCGGAGTTCGGAGTACCATCATCGACTGATGAAGGTGAGTGTCCCCACAAACAACTGACATCCAAAGCACAATGTCGGCCAACAAATGTGATAGTGATGCAAGCCAATACCTGGCCCATCCTTCACACATACACATATCCCTGTCTGGATGCTGGCCCCACCTCTGTCACATCAACATGCATACCGCATGCTGCACCCGAACCCAAAACACACCCGACACACAGATAAACAGCATTTCTCAACCTGCACGCAAGCCACAACACACCTCTAGGCCCCACAGCAGACACCACGGCAAACATATCAAAACCGGAGGGATGCCAATTCCACCCCCCCCTAATATTGCACGTACCCTGTCCGCCACAACAACAAGCATGCAAAAATCTGCATGGCACAAACTGCACAGACACCAATTCATGCATAATGCAAGTACTACCATCACTGATGCCCTGCCTCTCTCTGTCCCCCACAGGCTCAGATGCAGACAGCAGCGATGACCATGAAACAGGTGCCCAGGCAAGGACACCTGCCAAAAGGTCCAGGGCCAGGGACGATGGCACCAGGCCATCGACGTCCAGGGGCAGTCGGATGGTCCAAGTGCCACACAAGGCACACACCAGTGCACCACCATCTTCTGAGCCCCCAGCATAGGACAAACAAACACCTGCTGCCACACCCCAGGAGTCAACCGTCACACAGGACATGGCCACAACCGTTGAATTTGAGTATGAAGGAACACAGTCAGCTGCCACGAGTTCTGTCTGGAGGCAGCTGCATCTGAGCCTCTTAGTGGCGATGAGGAAGAGGGCCATGATGAGGAGCACACTCATGAGGGAGGCACCCTGTCTGAGGATGCCGTGCAAACCCCAAGCCCCCAGGTCACCCCACAGGGTACCCCACAGGGCACCCCTCAGCCTGACTCTGGCGATGAGGGCACACATGCGGAGTGACCCCCATCTGAGAACAGCCCCGTATTGGCAACGTCAGCAAATGAACCATCCACCTCCACTGCAATACGGGACATTGGGGGGTGTATGACATGGATGGTGGGCCGGCAACAGGCGATGCATGAACTCGTCAAACAATATGTTGCAGATGGGGAGGCAACAAGGTGTGAAATGCATGCCAACACTGTGGCGATCATCAAGGCCGTAAACAGTTACAGCAAGCCGGTCCATGATGGTTTTGCAGCAGTGGCCCAGATCCTGGCCAGAATAGCTGACAACATGGAGCAGCAGCATCCAGCGCCGACCCGCAACCATTCACCCCATCATCTGCCACACCTGCCAGCTCTACACAGACCAGTCCTGTGTGCAGGTCCCTGTGCAGCATGCAGCGCACTGAAATGCAACCCCCTTCCCCGAAGTGGGGACGGTGGTAGCAGGGGCACCCTGCATGTGTTGACTGCAAGTGCATCATGAAACATTTTGTGTACTTCATGAGTGGGGGCGTAAGGGGGAGGGTGTGTGGGGGTCTTGGGGGGAAGGGGGACGGAGGGGGTGTGTTTGAGGTGGAGGGTCTATGCACGTTGTAATCATCACCTGTTAAATACACCCATTGTGTAAAAAAACAAAGACATGACTGGACATTGCTTATTGGGTGTGTGTGAATTTAATGCATTACAATGCACAGTGTCCATCTACCCAACACCCAGTGGCCAGAGTCCCACCCTCTGCATCCATGTGCATTTGACAAATTGGTCTATCACAGACTGGCGCACAGCACGTCCCTCATGTGCATCGCCACCTGGCTGATGTGCAACACCTTTTCCTTCATCATCCTCATCCTCAACCGGTGGTTGCTGGTCAATGTCAGGCGGGAGAGGTACGTTCCATTGGATGCACATGTTGTGCAGCATGGTACATACCATGATGATCTTGCCCACCTTCTCAGGCCTGTACAGGAGTGCCCCATCCGACCTGCTGAGGCAGCGAAACCGTGCCTTCAACAGGCCGAAGGTCTGCTCGATCACGACACGTGTACATGTATGAGCCCGATTGAAGTACTCTTCGTGCCTGTCCCACAGATTTCTGACAGGGGTGGGAGCCACGGCTTCAGGGAATAGCCTGCATCAACTGCATGGGAGCACAATAAGGTATGTGTGAGGGTAATTCTTCAATTCCATCCGGGCTCAGCCTGTACATTGTTCATGTTCATATGCAGGATATTTCCAATGGCAGCCACTGACTACACATATGCACAACTATCTGCCCTGTTCACAGCTTGCCAAACCATGGTGGTAAGCATGTGTGACATTCAGGACTGAGGGGACTTTACACCCAGATGGAGTGAGAGGGACCATGATGTACTCACATGTGAGGTATGTGTGGCAGGTGATGTGACCAAATTCATGTAGGCCAATGTTTGATGATATAGGCTGATATACACCATGTCACATGTTGTTTGGAGTATCATGCTTGCAGATATTTGATGACACCATGCACATGTCCCTACATGTCTGCACACATGTAATAATGCCACGATGTGTCAGGTGGCATGGTCCACAAGTGTAGGGATGCGTTCTTTTGATGATGCAGGGTGTCCACTTGCATGCTGGTATTTATGTGCAGTTGATGTTTAGCACTGCAATCACACTCATATAGATGTTGTTGACTACTTGATGGGTTGGATTTCTAGCAGTATTGTCACAAGTAGATTATTGCGTTGGCATTCATCTACACATTTTGCCATGGTGGTATGCGTTGTCCCTGTGGTGGAGGGCTAGTGACAGTGGATTCCATGAGCGGGATTTGATTCTACGCACTCATGGATGCATGACCTGTGAGGTGCTTCTATGCGGCCTTGCATATTACACTTTGTGACGGCATGTTGGTGCATTGTGGTGCTGTGGGTACGGTCTGATGATGTGCAGTCGACATGATGAGGGATGTGCGCTGCTTGAGAGTCTGACATTTTGACATTGGTGTGTGGCCAGAGTATGTCGGCATACATTGTCAGTGTCATGTTCAGGTTAGGATGATTAGGGGCACAGTGTTTGCCAGCATGGACAGTGTCTAGTCACCACCACAATCACACCCATGTGCCAGAGGATGGACAGGTAGCATATGCATGTCTCCTCCCCCAAACACACCCAGGTAGCATATGCATGTCTCACTCCCACTCAAACACTACTATGGGCCTGTGAGCAGACTTACCCAGCAACCAGGCATGTGGTGCAGCATGTCACTCCATGAAGCGGGGTAGCGAGGAGCTCCGCAGCGCCATTGCGTCATGCGTTGATCCAGGGAATTGGGCAAAGCAATATGTGATCATCTTGGTGCCGTCACATGCCATCTTCACATTGATGGAGTGGTATAGCTTGCGATTGCAGTACACCACTTCCATGGCATGCGGGACCACCAACTCCACGTGGGTGCAGTCGAGGGCACCGATGCAATTTGGCATGCATGGCGGTGCATGAACTCCAATTTTTGTGTCATTCACCGCCTGGCCAGTCCGTGGTATGTAGTCCCCTGCGTGCTTCAGGAGGGCATCCAGCTCTTGGTTCAGCATGCGTGAGTAACATGGTTGTAATATGACATGCAGCTGTGTGTCTGTGGCCAGAAAGTGGAGCAAAGATGGCACCTTCAGCAGAGGGAGGATGGCGCTGCACATGTTGATCAGGCTGACCAAGTCTTTGTGTATTAGTTCCACTATGGTGGTGATGGTGTCCCTGTCTAGGCTTTACAGGGTGTGGATCTGTTCTGGGGTTAAGTTGAATGGATTGGCCCATATAAGTGGGATTGGTGGCTGCCTGCAGGCAACCACTGCCTGCACTGGTGGGATTTTCTGGGCCAGTCTCGCCCTCCTTCTCCTCCTGCATCTCCTCTGTGTTGCCTGTTGTACTGCCTGCTCAAGGACTAGCAGTGCTGGCATGTCCTCCAGCTCCAGTATGGGGACTGCAAGTGGTATCATTTTGGTCTTGGGAGGGGTGTGCTGTGTGGGTGTGCTCCTTTTGTGCAGGGCCAGGCTCCATTGCCTCCAACTGTGCTGATTGTGTGCACCTGTGGAAGTTGGGAACACAGCAGTTTCCTGTTAATGGGTGATCTGCGATGCCGGTATTGCTGGAATCATGGTGGCCCTTCTTACCAGCATCTGGATGCCGGTATGTGCATGTCTGTGCGACTCATAATGTCCTCTTCCTTGCGGGATGCCGGTATTACGGGCACGGCACCCGCGCGCATGCTGGTACAGTGATGCACGGCCACAGCAGGTCCCTGTCGATGCCGGTAAGACCGGCATTGCAGGTCTTGATGGACCGGTCCCCTAAACGCCGCCAGTAATGCCTTACTGGTATCGTTATTACCAGACCGCCAATGTGTTCAAAGCGCTTCAAGGCAAGGGAGGTAACAAGGGAACATACAATGACATTCTTACAGGCCATGAATAGTAAGGATTTGAAACTAACTATCACACTTGGCCTGACGACATTTCAGTGCAAAAACTAAGACATAGATAAGGAAGGGAGGGGGAGACTGGGAAGGAAATGGAAACAGGCAAATGCCGTACTAGCCCTGACAACATTTCTGGTAGAGCAGGAGCAAAAAAAAGGTGAGGGAGAGTGGTGCAGAAAGGGAGGGGAGGAACAGAACAAGCGGCTATCATTCTAGGCCTGATGACATTTCAGATACTGCTTTGGGGGGGAACAGGTAAGGGAGGGGGGAGGAGACAGACAAGGTTGCTATCATACTAGGTCCTGGGACAATTCTGATAGAGTAAGTGCATAGAAGAAAGAAAGGGGGTGAGGGGAGGAGATAGGAAAAGGGAGAAAGTGAGAGGAGGAGAGAACAGAGAGTAAGCAGTCAAATAAAGTGGAGACAAAAGAGGGGAGAGAGAATACAATTGCAGAAGTCAGTAGTAACACATAATGTTGCAAGCCTGGATACATGATGAAGATGGGAACGGCATGATTCAGGAACACCATGAGAAAGGGTGACACACCGTGAATCAATGAAGTCCATAAAATTCAAATCCAGCATTGGCCACAGGCAACACATATGCGTGAGAAGGGAGGGGCACAAGGGAAACATCACGGGGGGACCAGAGGGGTGGGGATGGCCTTTTGGGACAGAGGGAGTACACACATGTTGGTGCATGCTTACCTGCTGTCTGAGCATGGGTTCGGGCCCTGGATCCTCCTGGTCCGAACAGGTCCAAACAGAAATTGCCCTTTTTTTTGACTGCCCTTCACTTTGGATGCTCGGGGGAGAGATGCCTTTGATCTAACAGTTAAGAGCAGGTAGGAAGAGGCAGGGCTAAGAAGGAGGGTGGTGCTTAGGCCAGGTGACCAAGATCCACTTGCAACTGCTCCTCATCTGCTAAGGAAAAGAGACTGGAGGGATCCTTAAGTAGGGAAAAAGAGCAGCAACCAGGAAGGCACCAGGTGGGCGGGGCTTAGCCAGGTGACCGAAATCCACTTGCACCTGCTCCCCATCTGCAAAGGAAAATAGGCTGGAGGGCTCCTTAATTAGGGAAGAAGAGCGGCAACCAGGAAGGCACCAGGTAGGCGGGCTTAGGCCAGGTGACCAAGATATACTTGCACCTGCTCCCCATCTGCCTAGGAAAAGAGCCTGGAGGGCTCCTTAAGTGGGGAAAAAGAGCAGCAACCAGGAAGGCACCAAGTGGGCGGGGCTTTCTAAGTGGGAAAAAAGAGTGACAACCAGGAAGGCACCAGGTGGGCTGTATCATTGTAAATCCTATGCTGACTCTCAAATATTGCTACTTGATTAATTGCTCATCCTTGGGGGTTTATTCATCTTGCCATTGGAAAGAAATAAGATACATATTGAATGACTACCTTCTAATGGTATTTTGGCTTTAGAATTTGTACAACTCTGGCTACTAGGAGAATGCCTCCCTTCTGCTTGTATCTTGACAGTTCCACACAACCAGGGAGGATAGCTATGGGTCAACGCGCTTTTCCTTGGAAGCAGAGGAACACAGGTTCAAACCCCGGGTCCGCTCTTAGAAATCTTTGGGTATTAAGCACATTATAAATAACCAATTGCAATTGCAATGACTCTCTTCCCCTGGTCTTTTCACACATCAAGTGTCATGTTTATGGCTCCAAAGAAAGAACACTCCCCTTTGCTTTTACCTTAGAAAATAATTTTCATAACTAAACATATTTCCCAAATACACAAGTGGCTGACATTACATGTACATGTCATATATTACTTCGGTAGGTCTCTGTTCCAACTCGGATGTTTCTAAGTGCCAGGGTTCAAAAATGGCAACTCATTTTCGTTTTTAGTTGGTTTACCAATATTGGATTTTTACCAAAAATTACACAGATGTACACCGCCTTTCTACACATATTCCAGTAAATTTTCATTTTTCTAGCGTGAACCCTGTATCTGCAATCTCCATAATTCATGGGGTTTTGCCTCAGAACATGGTACAGAGTTCTAACACCTCTTAAAATGTGCACAGAAAAATCACAAGACTAATGATATTAATTATATAATTTTGACAAGTCCGTACTATGAATTATCCATCTTTTTAAAATTATGCTCTGGCCCAGAGGGGTGTGGTTTCCCAAAGCACATGGTGGAATTTCTGGTTTGTCCACTTCCTCAAACTCAAGTTGCTCACAGAGGCACTGCCCCTCCCCGTTTCTCTCAAGAGGAAGCCATTTAAGACCCCCCTAATTTAACTTTTGCCTGAGCCAAGGAAGGCTCATTGTTCTGTTTCCCTCCAGTCCCAGGAGCCACTCCCCTAATTCAATCAGAGAGGTGTCATCTCCTTTTGGCAGGGGCAACAGAATGCAGCCAGGCCTGGGAATACAGCTGCTGATCAAGTTTCAACTCCTGTCGTGGGTAGTTGTCAGGCAGAATTCAATCTCTTTAAGCCAGGCTACAGCTAAATGTCACTTTGGTTCCCAGTTTTTCTTCATTCAAATCAAACTTACAATTTTTGCACATGCAGCTAGAACGCTGATTCTAAGTTCAGAACTATGACATTTCAATAGTTAAAAACTATGTGACACTCAACAGTAGGTCACTCATTTATTTTAAACATTTAGATTTTAGTGGTGTTAAGTCCAATTTCACTTCAGCTGCTGACATCCACAGTTCAGCGAGTTTTGTTATGAACCTTATTTTGGGCTCTTCACCTTTCCAGATTGTGTATGAACACAAGACTACATTCTGCCAAATGTCTGCTGGTGTTCATTGAGATTTTTGAATATCTTGCAATGTTTAAAATAGGCATTTTTAGTTTGCATTTCAGAGAAACAAAGGTGATTTCAAAGCGCTTTTTGAGCTAACAGGCACTGCTGTTTTTCCTTTGGCACCACGTTTCACTCATGGTGCTTCTGGCCCACCACGCTCGCACTGGTGGGTGGCAGGTTAGGCGACCATTTTGGTGTGCGCAAAAACTGCATGGTTTTCCTGGATTCTGGCTCAATGTGGGCTTTTTCAGCCATCTTGGATTTTCTGAGCCCACAGCCCCAAATGTTGCAGCATAATAACTCGAACATGGGTCAAAACCCCTGACAAGCCCCCCCGCCCGACTGCGCTTTGATTTCGAGTCGAGGGGGAGTTGGGTGCAAAGGATGTTTTGATCCACGCACTGGGATGTCCGCATCATCTTCTTCCGATTCCGCAGATGACAAGGTTCAGCATCTTTTCCTCCCTCAGGGTGGATCGATCGGTTCTCCTCGCTGGTCCTGATGGGAGTATTGGGCGGTACCCTGGGCCCCTCGGATCTTTGCTCCCGGTCCCCAGGTCGTCTTCCGTGGTCAGTATCCAGGTTTTCTTTCTCCTAGGATGACAAAGCAAAGCAGCAATACCTATTCGTAGACATTTCTCCCCCACTATTGATATAGTGGGGCGGCATATACATTTTACAAATCAATAGACATTTACATTCTTATTTTTTTAAAAAAACAAGATATAATTATAAGACATTTTTGTTCAAGAATCATAATATTTTAGAAACTATATGTGGGATATTTTAGCTTTGGAACTGAATTACTCTGGAGCGGCCCCCTTTGGTATTGCAGAGGACTCCTCCAGTTGCTGCAGAGTGTGCCTGGGATGGCAACACTTTAACTGATTTATATGGACCCACTTGTCTTCCCCTTCTGCCACACTACCTTTGGGGATGCGGATCTTGTAGGCAACTGGGGAGATCTTGTCTATAATTTCAAAAGGTCCCTTCCATGTAGGCAAACATTTTCGCTGTTTGGCCTGGTTTCTTTGGAAATTGTATAGATAGACCCGGTCTCCCACATTATATACTTTCCTGGACGTTTTCAAATTGTAATGGGTCTTCATCCTATCAGCTGATCTTTCTAGATTTGCTGAGCATAGGCAAAAGCATGTTGGAGGTGTTTCCTTAAATTCTCCACATACTCATGAGTTGTGGAGGCATTTATCAATGTCTGCTCTTGGGTCGTGTAGAGCAAATGCTGGGGAAGCACCATCTTGCGTCCAGTCATCAGCTCAAATGTTGACATTTTAGTTGCAGATGAAGGGGTAGATCTGATGGCCATTAGGACCAGAGGTAATCGGATATCCCAACCTGGCCGAGAATCTGCCACAAACTTTTTTAATATGCTCACAATGGTCCGGTTGTAGCGTTCTACTGCCCCAGAAGAAGCTGGCCGGTAAGCAATATGTAGCTTCCTTTTGACCCCCAGTATCTCCCACATCTTTGTCATTACCTCGCTGGTGAAATGGCTACCTCTGTCTGACTCAATCCTTTGAGGTAGCCCAAAACGGGAAAAGATGTGGTTAATCATCAGGGCTGCTGCTGTTTCTGCCTTGCAGTTTGGGGCCAGAAGACATTCCACCCACTTGGTAAACAAGCATGTGACCGTCAACATGTACTTGTTTCCCCTAGAAGAGCGAATCACGGGGCCTATCAAGTCGATTTGCAAATCTGACCATTGCAGTGTCATCCCCCTCTTTTGGCGAGGTGCCCGGTGTGTGAGGAATGTTGGCTGAAATTGTGCACACACAAGACACCCCTTCAAGTATTGGTTGAGGTCCTGCCCCATGTGTGACCAGTATGCAACCTCTCTTAAGATTTCAAGTGTTGTATGAAACCCCCTATGACCAGAGGTGGCCGCATCATGGGCGTGACTTAACATCAGGCTTCGGAATGAGGTAGGGACCATCCATTGATCATGGCCAGCTTGGGATTTCCTTACCAACAAACCGTCTTGGATTCGGAACATTTTTGGACATTTCATCAACACTCTAAGGTCCTCTTTCCCAATGTAATCAGTATCCATCAGGGGAAAGTTCTCAGGGTCCTCAATGTGTTGGTAAAACTTACCAATTATTGGATCCCCTTTTTGAACCGTAATCAAATCAGCATCTGGGGTCTCCTTACTCCATTTTGCAGTTGAAAGATCTTTGTGAGCATTTGTCTGGGACCTAGTGATAGCAGTGACCTGAATTTCCCCCAACCGGGACTCTATTTCTATTAGATCCCCTTGGATGGCCCAGGTTTTGGCCATCTGATCAGCTAAGTCATTTCCAGTTTTGTCTGGTCCCTCTACTTTGGAATGACCCTTGATCTTCTTCCAGTAGATGGTCATCCCATTCGATGTGACCAGATCATCAATCTTTTGGAATAACTTCCCATGTTTCAGGGGTTTGTTATTAGCACATAACATGCCTCTGGTTTTCCAATTAACCAGGTGCTCCACGAAACCGTTCCGTACATAATCTGAAATTTGTGATTATGACCAGTTTGTGGAGTTGATGTTGGACAGCAGTGAGGATGGCTTGATGCACAGCCATCAACTCTGCCACCTGGCTACTTCGGGGACCAATTTTGTTCCCAGCGGAGGGTTCTGGGGACTCCTTTACCCATGCACTCCCTACGCCGGCCACCAGTTCTTTTTCCCCGTTGTTGTCAACATGGTAAGAGCATCCATCCACAGAGACAGTGGGCATTCCCTCACACTTGTCCTCTTCAAAGACTTTGTGTGGGGAGTTAAGGTATGCCTCCATGTTGCCCTTGATTTTTAGACTTTCGTCCTCGAGACAGTTTTCTCTGGCACAATCATGCAAGTCACCCAGACCTTGCGCGAGGGGACTCTTCTTGTTTTGGCCATATCTGACCTCCACAGGAAAGCCTGGCATTGACAGAATCCAGGAAGTAATTTGGGAATTACTCACATTTCCGGCTCGGATTCTGTCACTTTGGAGATATTGCAGAGGCTGGTGTGGACTCTCCACTACGATGTGTTCCGCCTGGATAAACGGGTGGTAATTCTTCAATGCCCACACCGTTGCCAGGAGTGCCTTCTCCCAATCGTTGAAATTTTCCTCCACAGAGGATAAAGTTTTGCTCGCATAGGATATTACTTTATTGACCTTGTCATGCTTTTGGTATAATACTGCCGTCAAGCACGTATTAGAGAACCCTGTCTCCAGGAAAAACTCCTTGTTTCTGACAGGGTAAGCTAGGCAGGGTGCTTGTGAGAGGCTTCTTTTGAGCTGACTTACTGCCTCGGATTGTTCTGGACCCCATTCTCACTTGACCCCCCCTTCAAAAGATGAATCAGGGGTCTAGTGATCTCTGCGTAGTCCTCAATGAACTTTCTGCTGTAATTAGTCAGTCCAAGGAGGCTCCTTAGTTCCCGCAGAATTGTGGGATCCTTCAATTTTTGGAGGGCATCCACTTTCTTTTCCTGGGGACAGAGACCCTGAGGAGTAATCTCATGCCCCAATAAATTAACACGGGTTCTACACCACTGTGCTTTCTGAAAGGAAAGTTTTGCTCCGGCTGCCCTCAACTGGGTCAGAACATAACGGATTTCCGCTATGTGTTCCTCCACAGTTGAACTTTTGATGAGGACATCATCTACATAAGCCAGGTTACCCCTCGCACCCAGGTCGGGCATGGACTTGTGTAGGAAAATGTTGAATTCATTTCCGGAGTTGAGGTATTCGAAGGGAGTCCGGGTCCATGTGTACTGTTGGCCCCCGAAGGTAAAAGCCAGCTTGTATTGGTCCTCCCTACTGACAGGCACAGTCCAGTATCCATTGGTCAGGTCTATTGCAGTGAATACCTGTGACCCCTGAATCTGGGCCAGTCCTTGTTCAATGTAGGGAAGAGGCCATCAGGAAGTATGGACCTGTTTGTTGAGCTCCCTAAGGGCGGCGCAGAGTCTCCACTGGCCGTTTGGCTTCAATATTCCCAGCACCGGATTATTGAAGGTGCTGTGTACTGGACGGATTATTCCCCGGGACTCAAGGTTCTTAATTATTTCAGTAAGGGACTCCATTGATGCGAGAGGCAAGCGATATTGCTTCTCAAACACTGGAGTCATGCCAGGGTCCGTGGGAATTGTTGTTGTGTGGATGTTGGTGCGACCACAGTCATATGAGTCTACCGCAAAGAGATCTTGGAAATCCAAGAAAACTTGTTTCAACTTTTGCTTCTGTTCCAGAGTCACACAGGCATCAGCTAGGTTGACTCTCTCTCCCACCATCTGCCTGAAGCCTGGAAAGACTTCTGGTTTTGCTATCTCAGTGGCCTCCTCCAGCTGGGTGGAGAAGTCCCTGGTCAGAGTGCTGATTTGGACCGGAGGCTTCAGGTGGGAAAAGCAGCCCTCATGGACCTGGAAAATCACCTCATCCCCTCTGAAGTCACAAGTCACATCTTCCTTACCTTAAGGGCAAGAAGTGTACACCAGGAAGTTCCCCCCATGCTGGGTAAAGATCCTGTCTGGTGTTGTATTGTCATCACTGTCACTGTCAAAAGAGTCCTTGGGGATTGGTCCTAACAGTTAATTTCCTAAATCAATGGAGACATGTCGGTCATCAACCGCCATTCCAATAATGGTGCCTGCGGCTAGAGTAATACTCTTTAAGTCGCTGTTATCCACCTCTATTGGAATGGTGTCATGTTCTATATTGACTAATGGTGTTGGGTTTACCCCCAACCCTTGCTGTTGGAGAGAAGCATTTAGATGAATATAAGCATCAGAGTTTTTCAATGTTTGTCCTCTTTTAACTTTCACTTCCAGGGAGAATTGTTGGGTCCTTTCTGGGATGGTGACTTCCTCTTTAATCTGAATTTCAACTGCATAAGGTAGCAATTGAGTTGACCTAAATGCTTTTTCTGGATCATCAAAGCTCATGGGATTATCCGCTAATCGGGACCAAGCTTTGAAGTTTATTAGGTCCAAACTAATGGCAAAGCGATTGAGAATGTCACTGCCTAAGTAAAAGGCGGCAGTGATGTCTCGCACGACCCAACAATTATGGACTATGCTCTTATTGCCAATGGAGATTTTGAGCATACACCTGCTTGGCAGGAGATGTTTGGAATTAGGTGCTTCCATGTCCATTTCCCATTCGTCTATCAGTTTGAATGCGGGAATGGCTTGATCTTTTTGGAGTTGGCGGAACATGGCTTCGCTGATGAAGCTCTTACCGTTGTTCACACACACTCGGGCGAGAGCATAGTCCTTCCCTTCATTTAACTGAACAGGGATGAACAACTGCTCTCAAATTTGCTGAACATCAGCCAGGCTCTGAGCTGATTTCACATCTTTCTGGACCATTGGGGTGGGAATGTCTGATTGTGGATTAGTAAAGAACTCCAGAGTGCTTCCTTCCAGTGTGGAATACCACCTTAAAATGGAAGGAAGGTTGATTTTCAGAAATAGAGAGGACCCCCCCATCACCAGTCTGTTGACCTACTGCTATTACTGTCACGTCTGGAATTTGGTTATTCTGGAAGTGAAATTCTACTTGGTCAGATTTTGTTCAACCATGTGGCAGGTGCCGTTTAAGCTAACATAGTTGACACTCTGCTTTAATTTTATTGGTCGGCTAGTCTGGGTCTAGAGGACCTTGTTTACACAATCTATTAGGGGTGACAACCTTCTCAGGAGGTCACTCCCTAGTAAACAAGGGGTGCCCTCTGGAGTCACTACTATGACCGGGTGTTTCACCTTGTGTCGCCCAATTTTGATGTCCAAATCTGCCATCCCCTCAACGGGAATTTCCTTCCCGTCAAAGTTCTGGAGTTGTCCAGGAAGAGAGGTGAGAGGAATACGGTAATTCTCCCCCTTCCACCATTTAGTTCATCAAAGACCCGTTTGGACAGAAGGGTAGCTTGGGATCCAGTGTCCACCAGTGCCAAAATTGTACCCTGCCCCTGTACTTGTACAAGGGCATAGTATCTTCCCTCCTTCTCCTCAAGGGGGCACAGATAATGCACATTTTTGGACAACTGGTGGGCTAATTTTCTGGTTGTGGACATTGAGAGAGAAGAGATTTGGGCAAAATTCTGTAGAGAGTCTCTGGAATCTGAAAGAAAAAGTTGGCAACTTGAAAGAGGATATTCGAGTTCCCCTGGTTCCGGTCCTGGGCCGCCCCCCCTTTTTGGAGGCAGTCACCAGAATGGGTTTGAACCCGTGGTTTTTGGTATTGTTTGTCCTGGGATAGGATGATGGGCGGTGACAGCTCGATCCCCACATCTGCCCAGTCTATTGATTTGGTTTTAAGTTCCCCTGGTTCCGGTTCTGGGCCGCCCCCTCTTTTTGGAGGCAGTCACCAGGATGGGTTTGAACCAGGGGTTTTCGGTCTTGTTGGTTCTGGATAGAATGATGGGCAGTGACAGCTCAATCCCCACATCTACCCAGTCTGGGTTGGAATCCCTTGGGACCCATTTTTCCTTGGGAGGAGTTCGCCCATCTCTGAAGGAGAAGATCCTTTTCCCAGGATCCTCTGAGGATACCTCTCCCTCAAATTGGAAGACCTGTACCTCCTCCACAAAATGGGTCTGTTTGGGTCCTTTGTTTCTCCTACCTCCTCTTTGCTCCTTGGGTGGCAGACTTTCAGGGGTAGGAGATTTTGTTTCAGGTTCCTGGTTTTCCAGGAGCTGTTTACAAGTTGGGAAGGAAGCTTCCTCCAAGGCTTTACATCCCCCTTCCCTTTGTGCCTCCTCCCTGGGAACGGGTGGGTTATCGGGGTGCTGCCCCCGTCATTGTTCTGGAGCAGCAGGCCCCGAGTTTGGGGCATTCTGCGGTGGCATGCTCATCTGAGGGTTCTGTTGAGCCCTCAGTATGTGACCCAGATCCCGTGCCATATTTTGGACCTGGCGCTCTAACTGTGAAACCCGCTCAGGCTGATACGGGGTTCTATTTTCTCCCCTGGGCTGATCCCGGGAGGGGTAGCTATCCCTTCTCTGGTAGTACCCCGGGTTGGGAAGATTTGGGTACCCCTCCACCCTTGGCCTCCCCTCTCCCAGATTCGGTTGTCTGGGCTCAGGGAATTGGGGAAAGAAGGATGGATGATTTTGGGGCTGGAAGTTGGGTGGATACCTGGGGAGCAAGTTCTGCCCAGGATTTGGTGAATTTGTGCCCTCCTGGGGGAAGTGTGGAGGGAAGTTCCCTGGGTTGGGCGCTTGGTTGAATCCCTCCCCTTGGGCCAGAGGAGTCCACACATAACCCAGGATTGGACTGTTTCCCTTATAGCGGGGACTTACATAGTCAGGGGAGCGAGGGACCCCATTTGTGGGACTACCTCCTTGACTCCCTGTCTGTGACTGGCCCGAGGGCCTTCTGGGCTTAGAATTATTTGGTGCCGGCAGGTTTTTAGGCCTCCCCATCTCCAAATCTAAAAGGGGGGCAACCTTTACCTCTGCCACCTTGGCAGCAGCAGGGGTGCTGTTGGTTTTGGGGTTTTTGGGCTGATTCTTATTTTCCATTGGTTTCTGCACCTCATAGCTGCGGGTGGCTTGCTCAATGACCCAGTCTAAAGATCTTTTCTCATGAAAATCTCTCACGAGCTGGGTCATTATGTATTTGGGTAAGGCATGGAAAAACGTATTAACAAATTCTTTACTGTCCGTGCGTACCCTTTTTGTAGTCTGCGCAAAAGCACGCTTTAACTCCTGCACAAATTCAAGTGGGGCCTGATCCTCCCCACATTGCAAATTGTAGGCTGCCTTGCGAGCCTCTTGGGGATTTCTGTGAACAGAAAAATGTTTCAAGATGGCCGCCCTGTAGGTGGACAATCTTGAATGATTTTAGTCCTCCAGCCCCGCAAAGAAACTGGGTATTCTGGGGAGAATGTCCATTTTACATACTGAATGCAGCTACTCCTGTCTTTCAAATGGAAAGTCTCCATCATTTGCTGATAAAGCTCCAAGTGTTCCCAAACAGAATACTTGGCGTTCTTGTGATAAGGGGTGATGGCACTCCTTATTGCCTTGATCTACTTTAATGGGTCCTTCAGCAAGGTGCTTTTTGCCTCTTTGGCCTTTTTGGTTCGGGTAACCCATGTCCATTCATCCTCTGACTCAGAAGCACTGCTCCCAGAGGTGCCCGTCTGATCTTCCAGGCTCTCCCGGATCCTGCGAGCCTGGGAATGGCTGGCAGAATGTAGGGACCTGGTCTCCTGTGTCCTGGGCCGCACAGAGGAGTCTTCAGATCCCTCCTTGCTGCCAGTATTTGATGGGTACCCCCCCCACTGATCTGACTGGGCAGAGGTTTTCAGGATGCCCTTGGTGGGCCTACTCTCCTGGGGTTCCCCACTAAATTGCACTGTGCTTAGGTGCCCATACCCAGATGCCTGCCCATCGATTCCTGGGAGGTACTGGCCTATGAACCCCATACTTTTGACTGGATAGTAATCTGCCCTCCCTGTGGCCCTTTGCTTATGTGCGCCAGGGGACATGGGGGTGGCAGAGTCCAAGGACTGAGAGAGATGAAGGCCTCTGGTACTAGGGATCCTGAGGTTATACTCAGGTGTTTCCCTTTCCGAGCAAACTTCATCTCTGTCACACCCTGCTCCCTATTGCAATGAAACAGCCTGCGCTTTCAGTTCCTCAGTTAAGGCCTTACTAGACTCTATCAGTCTCTCCTGCATGGCTACCTGTTGCTGGAGCCTATCATTATGCTGACAGAGAGCCTCATTTTCTCTCTGCGCCTCCTGATTGGTCCTGGAATACTGGGCCAGTCTTTGCTGCAGGAAGGTTACCTCCTGAGTCCCATCCCTACTGGCCTGTTCCTTTCTTGCCAGAGCATCTTCCACCCTCCTGGTGTGCTTTAAAAAGTTCTGGTGCTCTTTTTGGAGGTCACCCAGCCCCTGGATGGCCAGGTGATTTTCTTCAATGTTTTCATTTAATTGGCAGACTTCCTGGCCTAAGGTGTCCCGTTCCTGACTAAGAGCCTGCATCTGTGCTGCCAGGTCAATGCTTTGCTTTGAAAGGCACCAGCTTTCTGGCGTTCTTGATCAAACTCTGCCTGAGTATCCAGGTTTTTCAAAATCAATTTATTGCTTTCCCCTTTCTCTCTGTCTAGTCGGATTTTCAGGGTGGCTACCTGCTCTGTGCATGCCCTGTTAAAGTCTAGTTGTTGTTCCAGCTTTTTCTGGCTCTGCAGTAGGGAGTCCAAACCTTCTTGGTACTCCTTCTGCAAGGCCAGAAATCTGGTATCCTAGTCAGCCTTTTCCTGTTGCAGGATATCCATATCCGCCTTTATTTTAATGATGTACTGTCTACTCTCATTTTCTGACTCATGGCTCCTCTGCAGCCTCTGATCAGAAGAGACCAGGTCAGATTGGGCCTTCTCTAATGCCATCAGTTGCCTATTTGCCAGATCTTGGCCTTCAGCACATTTGTCCTGTATGGGTCCCATATATAAATATAAATATGCCGCTACCCTGGCAATCTTGTTGTGCTCATCCTTGGCCTTAGGGGCCATATATAGTTCACTCAGGGCCACATGTAAGGGACCCTGATCTCTCCATATATCTGACCCTGTTTCAGTGATCTGGGGTGTGATTGCCTGCAAACAGACCGCCTGGTCCTGAGGAGCCCACTCACCTCTCACAAATAGCTTATGTAAGGAGTGTTCTCTGGCTATTTTGATATCTACCAAGGTCGTCATTCTTGAAATTGATTTCCTTCCTGACTTACAGAAGTTTGTGCTTTATTTTGCAAAACAGACCGTTTCCTTAGAGCGTTCCTTCAAGGGGTGTTTTTACATTGTAACACGGCGAGGTGATACAACAGAATTTATATATCCTGTCAGTTAGCACACTGTATTAATCTGCACAAGTGATAGATCTAATCCAGAATCCCGGACGAGCCCCCAATTCTGTCAAATGACTCCAATCAAACACTCCCACTAAGTCAATGCCTTTGTCTGGGATGCCCAAAGGAAGCCCTTATTTATATATTTTTATGACAAGTTATAATCTGGATGATAAACCCTTATATAACACCCCTCTCTTTGAATCCGCCTGACCTCACTGAGCCAAGAAGTAGTTTTGTTTTGCAATTTAAAAGATTTATTGAAAATTAAACAATATATATATCACACTTTTATAATAAATTAATATTTGATATCACACTTAAGAATATGATGTTGATCAACAATGGATAATCTTACACTAGCACACTTATTTTATTACTTAGGAGTTGGTATGGAAAGGATAAGGTAGCAGAGAATACTTTTATGGTTTCAAGGAATGCAGTGATGGAAAAGAATGCAGCATAGGAATAAACTGATATGGGTTCAACAAAAGCTAATATGTTCACTTTTCCCCTTGTGGCAATTCACTCCCCCCCTTTATACAATATAAGGAGATGGAAGTAAGCACACAGTTTTCAGGAATACAATCAACATGCAATTCAGTTCCCGTTCCCCCCAGCAAGCTTAGAGAAACAGGGATGATTTTAAACACAGGCAAAAGTACTTTAAATGTGGTATGCAAAGAAGGGAACAATATGCTAAAAATGATTTTAATACCCTATAAGAGATTCAAGGTGGTTGATAGCTACTTTAAATTAGTTCAGGATCACTTTAGCAATGCTCTATGAATGATTGTCAGATTGCAAACGAATTTCAGCAAAGGAAAGCAAGAAGCTGCTATTTTGACAAGTGAAGAAATTTGAGCCAAATCGCAAATCGTGGCACTTTTTCCGAGTGCATCGAGCGCGATTACGGAAAAAGTATAATGAATAGAAAGTCGGTTCTGGGTTCGTTAGAAAGCCTAGACTCTTAGCTTTAAAATGAAAGTTAAAACGATTTAGTGGAGGTAGATTTTCAGAAATGAAATTACTGTTTCGGAATGACAGATGCGCTTGGAAAGGTTTGAATCAACAGGAGGAACACACAATTTCTTATGATGCAGTTCTAAACAGGTTCAAATGTTTTGAATCAGATTATTTTAAGCTAAGAGATGGGTTCTGCACAGTTCTAGCTAGGTACTCACACTATAAATTTGAAAGGAATGTCCTTGTCACGGATCTGGTCAACAAGTTTAGCTGCGGTTCTCTCTGCTCAGCGGGTCAATCAGGCACCGGTTCTGTTCACAGCGGTCTGGTCTCGGTCTCTGGTTCTGCTGGTCTGGATAAAGTGGATTCTGGATACCGCACTGCTTTCTGGGTACTGGTTCTGGCAAAAGTTCTTGGCAAAGAATCCAACAGCTCGCCCGGCTGTAGGATAGTTTGGTTGGATTGCTGGATTCTGAAGGCCTGCTGAAGAGTTCAGCTCTTTGGAGTTTTTGTTCTGGAGTTAGTCTGGATCTCTGGAGTTCTGACTTCTGGAGTTCTCCATCAGCGTGCTGCGCAGGAATTCAGTTGAAGGTTTGAAAATGAATGTCCCTGTCTGGCTTCCAGTGGCTCTTTTTATGTCTTTTGAAAATGGGTGTGGATGCTAACTTTCTATGCCCATCCCACTCATGATTTGATAGGTCAAGGATTTCTCTTTGACCTGATTTGAGAAGGGAGCAGTGAGTCATCATATGTCATCAGGTGTCATGTTTATGGCTCCAAAGAAAGAACACTCCAGTTTGCTTTTACCTTAGAAAATCATTTTCATAACTAAACATATTTCCCAAATACACAAGTGGTTGACATTACATGTACATATCATATATTACTTCGGGTAGGTCTCTGTTCCAACTCCTAAGAGCCAGGGTTAAAAAATGGCAACTTATTTTAGTTTTTAGTGGTTTACCAATATTGGATATTTACCAAAAATTACACAGATGTACACCGCCTTTTTAAACATATTCCAGTAAATTTTCATTTTTCTAGTGTGAACCCAGTGTCTGCAATCTCCATAATTCATGGGGTTTTGCCTCAGAACATGGTACAGAGTCCTAACACCTCTTAAAATGTGCACAGAAAAATCACAAGAATAATGATATTAATTATATAATTTTGACAAGTCTGTACTATGAATTATCCATCTTTTTAAAATTATGCTCTGGCCCAGAGGGGTGTGGTTTCCCAAAGCACATGGTGGAATTTCTGGTTTGTCCGCTTCCTCCAACTGCCCCTCCCCGTTTCTCTCTAGAGGAAGCCATTTACGACCCCCCTAATTTAACATTTGCCTGAGCCAAGGAAGGCTCATTGTTCTGTTTCCCTCCAGTCCCAGGTGCCACTCCCCTAATTCAATCAGAGAGGTGTCATCTCCTTTTGGCAAGGGCAGCAGAATGCAGCCAGGCCTGGGAATGCAGCTGCTGATCAAGTTTCAACTCCTGTCGGGGGTAGTTGTCAGGCAGAATTCAATCTCTTTAAGCCAGTCTTCAGCTAAATGTCACTTTGGTTCCCAGTTTTTCTTCACTCATATCAAACTTACAATTTTTACAGATGCAGCTAGAATGTTGATTCTAAGTTCAGAACTATGACATTTCAATAGTTACAAACTATGTGACACTCAACAGTAGGTCACTCATGTATTTTAAACATTTAGATTTTAGTGGTTTTAAGTCCAATTTCACTTCAGCTGCTGACATCCACAGTTCAGCGAGTTTTGTTATGAACCTTCTTTTGAGCACTTCATCTTTCCAGATTTTGTATGCACACAAGACTACATTCTGCCAAATGTCTGCTAGTGTTCATTGAGATTTTTGAATATCTTGCAATGTTTAAAATAGGCATTTTTAGCTTGCATTTCAGAGAAACAAAGGTGATTTCAAAGTGCTTTTTGAGCTAATAGGCACTGCTGTTTTTCCTTTGGCACCACGTTTCACTCATGGCGCTTCTGGCCCACCATGCTCGCACTGGTGGGTGGCAGGTTAGGCGACCATTTTGGTGTGAACAAAAACTGCACGGTTTTCCTGGATTCTGGCGCAATGTGGGCTTTTTCGGCCATCTTGGATTTTCTGAGCCCACAGCCCCAAATGTTGCAGCATAATAACTCAAACATGGGTCAAAACCCCTGACAAGCCCCCCCGCCCAACTGCGCTTTGATTTCGAGTCGAGGGGGAGTCAGGTGCAAAGGATGCTTTGATCCACACGCTGGGATGTCCGTATCATCTTCTTCCGATTCCGCAGATGACAAAGTTCAGCATCTTTTCCTCCCTCAGGGTGGATCGATCGGTTCTCCTCGCTGGTCCTGATGGGAGTATTGGGCGGTACCCTGGGCCCCTCGGATCTTTGCTCCCGGTCCCCAGGTCATCTTCCGTGGTCAGTCTCCAGGTTTTCTTTCTCCTAGGATGACAAAGTAAAGCGGCAATACCTATTCGTAGACATTTCTCCCCCACTATTGATATAGTGGGGCGGCATATACATTTTATAAATCAATAGACATTTACATTCTTATTTTTAAAAAAAACAAGATATAATTATAAGACATTTTCTTTCAAGAATCATACTATTTTAGAAACTATATGTGGGATATTTTAGGGTTGGAACTGAATTACTCTGGAGCAGCCCCCTCTGGTATTGCAGAGGACTCCTCCAGTTGCTGCAGAGTGTGCCTGGGATGGCAACACTTTAACTGATTTATATGGACCCACTTGTCTTCCCCTTCTGCCACACTGCCTTTGGGGATGCAGATCTTGTAGGCAACTGGGGAGATCTTGTCTATAATTTCAAAAGGTCCCTTCTATGTAGGCAAACATTTTCGCTGTTTGGCCTGGTTTCTTTGGAAGTTGTATAGATAGACCCGGTCTCCCACATTATATACTTTCCTGGATGTTTTCAAATCGTAATGTGTCTTCATGCTATCAGCTGATCTTTCTAGATTTGCTGAGCATAGGCAAAAGCATGTTGGAGGTGTTTCCTTAAATTCTCCACATACTCATGAGTTGTGGAGGCATTTATCAATGTCTGCTCTTGGGTCCTGTAGAGCAAATGCTGGGGAAGCACCATCTTGCGTCCAGTCATCGGCTCAAATGGTGACATTTTAGTTGCAGATGAAGGGGTAGATCTGATGGCCATTAGGACCAGAGTTAATCGGATATCCCAACTTGGCCCAGAATCTGCCACAAACCTTTTTAATATGCTGACAATGGTCCGGTTGTAGCGTTCTACTGCCCCAGAAGAAGCTGGCCAGTAAGCAATATGTAGCTTCCTTTTGACCCCAAGTATCTCCCACATCTTTGTCATTACCTCACTAGTGAAATGGCTACCTCTGTCTGACTCAATCCTTTGAGGTAGCCCAAAACGGGAAAAGATGTGGTTAATCATCAGGGCCGCTGCTGTTTCTGCCTTGCAGTTTGGGGCCAGGAGACATTCCACCCACTTGGTAAACAAGCATGTGACCGTCAACATGTACTTGTTTCCCCTAGAGGAGCGAATCACGGGGCCTATGAAGTCGATTTGCAAATCTGACCATTGCAGTGTCATCCCCCTCTTTTTGGCGAGGCGCCCGGTGTGTGAGGGATGTTGGCTGAAATTGTGCACACACAAGACACCCCTTCAAGTATTGGTTGAGGTCCTGCCCCATGTGTGACCAGTATGCAACCTCTCTTAAGATTTCAAGTGTTGTATGAAACCCCCTATGACCGGCGGTGGCCGCATCATGGGCGTGACTTAACATCAGGCTTCGGAATGAGGTAGGGTCCACCCACTGATCATGGCTAGCTTGGGATTTCCTTACCAACAAACCGTCTTGGATTCGGAACATTTTTGGACATTTCATCAACAGTCTAAGGTCCTCTTTCCCAATGTAATCGGTATCCGTCAGGGGAAAGTTCTCAGGGTCCTCAATGTGTTGGTAAAACTTACCAATTATTGGATCCCCTTTTTGAGCCGTAATCAAATCAGCATCTGGGGTCTCCTTACTCCATTGTGCAGTTGAAAAATCATTGTGAGCATTTGTCTGGGACCTAGTGATAGCAGTGACCTGAATTTCCCCCAACAGGGACTCTATTTCTATTAGATCCCCTTGGATAGCCCCGGTTTTGGCCAGCTGATCAGCTAAGTCATTTCCAGTTTTGTCTGGTCCCTCTACTTTGGAATGACCCTTGATCTTCTTCCAGTAGACGGTCATCCCATTCGATGTGACCAGACCACCATCAATATTTTGGAATAACTTCCCATGTTTCAGGGGTTTGTTATGAGCACATAACATGCCTCTGGTTTTCCAATTAACCAGGTACTCCACGAACCCGTTCCGTACATAATCTGAATCTGTGATTATGACCAGTTCGTGGAGTTGATGTTGGACAGCAGTGAGGATGGCTTGATGCACAGCCATCAACTCTGCTGCCACCTGGCTACTTCGGGGACCAATTTTGTACCCAGCGGAGGGTTCTGGGGACCCCTTCACACATGCACTCCCTACGCCGGCCACCAGTTCTTTTTCCCCGTTGTTGTCAACATGGTAAGAGCATCCATCCACATAGACAGTGGGCATTCCCTCACACTTGTCCTCTTCGAAGACTTTGTGTGGGGAGTTAAAGGATGCCTCAATGTTGTCCTTGATTTTTAGACTTTCGTCCTCGAGACAGTTTTCTCTGGCACAATCATACAAGTCAGCCAGACCATGAGCGAGGGGACTCTTCTTGTTTTGGCCATATCTGACCTCCACAGGAAAGCCTTGCATTGACAGAATCCAGGAAGTAATTTGGGAATTATTCACATTTCCGGCTCGGATTCTGTCACTTTGGAGATATTGCAGAGGCTGGTGTGGAGTCTCCACTACGATGTGGTCCCCCTGGATAAACGGGCGGTAATTCTTCAATGCCCACACTGTTGCCAGGAGTGCCTTCTCACAATCGGTGAATTTTTCCTCCACAGAGGATAAAGTTTTGCTCGCATAGGATATTACTTTATTGACCTTGTCATGCTTTTGGTATAATACTGCCGTCAAGCACGTATTAGAGAACCCTGTCTCCAGGAAAAACTCCTTGTTTCTGACAGGGTAAGCTAGGCAGGGCACTTGTGAGAGGCTTGTTTTGAGCTGTCTTACTGCCTCAGATTGTTCTGGACCCCATTCCCACTTGACCCCCCCCCCCTCAAAAGATGAATCAGGGGTCTAGTGATCTCTGCGTAGCCTTCAATGAACTTTCTGCTGTAATTAGTCAGTCCAAGGAGGCTCCTTAGTTCCCGCAGAGTTGTGGGATACTTCAATTTTTGGAGGGCTTCCACTTTCTTTTCCTGGGGACAGAGACCCTGAGGAGTAATCTCATGCCCCAAGAAATTAACACAGGTTCTACACCACTGTGCTTTCTGAAAGGAAAGTTTTGCTCTGGCGGTCCTCAACTGGGTCAGAACATAACGGATTTCCGCTATGTGTTCCTCCACAGTTGATCTTTTGATGAGGACATCATCTACATAAGCCAGGTTACCCCTCGCACCCAGGTCAGGCATGGCCTTGTGTAGGAAAATGTTGAATTCATTTCCGGAGTTGAGGTATTCGAAGGGAGTCCGGGTCCATGTGTACTGCTGTCCCCCGAAGGTAAAAGCCAGCTTGTATTGGTCCTCCCTACTGACAGGCACAGTCCAGAATCCATTAGTCAGGTCTATTGCAGTGAATACCTGTGACCCCTGAATCTGCGCCAGCCCTCGGTCAATGTAGGGAAGAGGCCATCGGGAAGTATGGACCCATTTGTTGAGCTCCCTAAGGTCGGCGCAGAGTCTCCACTGGCCGTTTGGCTTCAATGTTCCCAGCACCGGATTATTGAAGGTGCTGTTTACTGGACAGATTATTCCCCGGGACTCAAGGTTCTTAATTATTTCAGTAAGGGACTCCATTGATGCGAGAGGCAAGCAATATTGCTTCACAAACACTGGAGTCATGCCAGGGTCCGTGGGAATTGTTGTTGTGTGGATGTTGGTGCGACCACAGTCATATGAGTCTACTGCAAAGAGATCTTGGAAATCCAAGAAAACTTGTTTCAACTTTTGCTTCTGTTCCAGAGTCACACAGGCATCAGCTAGGTTGACTCTCTCTTCCATCATCTGTCTGAAGCCTGGAAAGACTTCTGGTTTTGCTATCTCAGCGGCCTCCTCCAGCTGGGTGGAGAAGTCCCTGGTCAGAGTGCTGATTTGGACCGGAGGCTTCAGGTGGGAAAAGCAGCCCTCATGGACCTGGAAAATCACCTCATCCCCTCTGAAGTCACAAGTCACATCTTCCTTACCATAAGGGCAAGAAGTGTACACCAGGAAGTTCCCCCCATGCTGGGTAAAGATCCTGTTTGGTGTTGTATTGTCATCACTGTCACTGTCAAAACAGACCTTGGGGATTGGTCCTAACAGTTAATTTCCTAAATCAATGGAGACATGTCGCTCATCAACCGCCATTCCAATAATGGTGCCTGCGGCTAGAGTAATACTCTTTAAGTCGCTATTATCCACCTCTATTGGAATGGTGTCATGTTCTATATTGACTAATGGTGTTGTGTTTACCCCCAACCCTTGCTGTTGGAGAGAAGCATTTAGATGAATATAAGCATCAGGTTTTTTCAATTGTTATCCTCTTTTAACTTTCACTTCCAGGGAGAATTGTCGGGTCCTTTCTGGGATGGTGACTTCTTCTTTAATCTGAATTTCCACTGCATAAGGTAGCAATTGAGCTGACCTAAATGCTTTTTCTGGATCATCAAAGCCCATGGGATTATCTGCTTATCGGGACCAAGCTTTGAAGTTTATTAGGTCCAAACTAATGGCAAAGTGATTGAGAATGTCACTGCCTAAGTAAAAGGCGGCAGTGACGTCTCGCACGACCCAACAATTATGGACTATGCTCTTATTGCCAATGGGGATTTTGAGCATACACCTGCTTGGCAGGAGATGTTTGGAATTAGGTGCTTCCAGGTCCATTTCCCATTTGTCTATCAGTTTGAATGCAGGAATGGCTGGATCTTTTGGGAGTTGGCAGAACATGGCTTCGCTGATGAAGCTCTTACCATTGTTCACACACACTCGGGCGAGAACAGAGTCCTTCCCTTCATTTAACTGAATAGGGATGAACAACTGCTCTCCAATTTGCAGAACATCAGCCAGGCTCTGAGCTGATTTCACATCTTTCTGGACCATCGGGGTGGTGGATTGTGGATTGGTAAAGAACTTCAGAGTGTTTCCTTCCAGTGTGGAATACCACCTTAAACTGGAAGGAAGGTTGATTTTCAGAAATAGAGAGGACCCCCCCCATCACCAGTCTGTTTTCCTACTGCTATTACTGTCACGTCTGGAATTTTGTTATTCTGGAAGTGAAATTCTACTTGGTCAGATTTTGTTCAACCATGTGGCAGGTGCCGTTTAAGCTAACATAGTTGACACTCTGCTTTAATTTTATTGGTCGGCTAGTCTGGGTCCAGAGGACCTTGTTTACACAATCTATTAGGGGTGACAAACTTCTCAGGAGGTCATTCCCTAGTAAACAAGGGGTGCCCTCTGGAGTCACTACTATGACCGGGTGTTTCACCTTGTGTCGCCCAATTTTGATGTCCAAATCTGTCATCCCCTCAACGGGAATTTCCTTCCCGTCAAAGTTCTGGAGTTGTAAAGGAAGAGAGGTGAGAGGAATACGGTAATTCTCCCCCCTTCCTGCATTTAGTTCATCAAAGGCCCTTTTGGACAGAAGGGTAGCTTGGGATCCAGTGTCCACCAGTGCCAAAATTGTACCCTGCCCCTGTACTTGTACCAGGGCATAGTATCTTCCCTCCTTCTCCTCAAGGGGGCACAGATAATGCACATTTTTGGACAACTGGTGGGCTAATTTTCTGGTTGTGGACATTGAGAGAGAAGAGATTAGGGCAAAATTCTGTGGAGAGTCTCGGGAATCTGAAAGAAAAAGTTGGCAACTTCAAAGAAGATATTCAAGTTCCCCTGGTTCCGGTCCTGGGCCGCCCCCCCTTTTTGGAGGCAGTCACCAGAATGGGTTTGAACCCGTGGTTTTTGGTATTGTTGATCCTGGGATAGGATGATGGGCGGCGACAGCTCGATCCCCACATCTGCCCAGTCTATTGATTCGGTTTTAGGTTCCCCTGGTTCCGGTTCTGGGCCACCCCCCCTTTTTGGAAGCAGTCACCAGGATGGGTTTGAACCAGGGGTTTTCGATCTTGTTGGTTCTGGGATAGAATGATGGGCGGCGACAGCTCAATCCCCACATCTACCCAGTCTGGGTTGGAATCCCTTGGGACCCATTTTTCCTTGGGAGGAGTTCCCCCATCTCTGAAGGAGAAGATCCTTTTCCCAGGATCCTCTGAGGATCCCTCTCCCTCAAATTGGAAGACCTGTACCTCCTCCACAAAATGGGTCTGTTTGGGTCCTTTGTTTCTCCTACCTACTCTTTGCTCCTTGGGTGGCAGACTTTCAGGGGCAGGAGATTTTGTTTCGGGTTCCTGGTTTTCCAGGGGCTGTTTACAAGTTGGCAAGGAAGCTTCCTCCAAGGCTTTACACCACCCTTCCCCTTGTGCCTCCTCCCTGGGAACCGGTGGGTTATCGGGGTGCTGCCCCCGTCATTGTTCTGGAGCACCAGGCCCAGAGTTTGGGGCATCCTGCGGTGGCATGCTCATCTGAGGGTTCTGTTGAGCCCTCAGTATGTGACCCAGATCCCGTGCCATATTTTGGACCTGGCGCTCTAACTGTGAAACCCGCTCAGGCTGATACGGGTTCTATTTTCTCCCCTGGGCTGATCCGGCAGGGGTAGCTATCCCTTCTCTGGTAGTACCCCGGGTTGGGAAGATTTGGGTACCCCTCCACCCTTGGCCTCCCCTCTCCCAGATTCGGTTGTCTGGGCTCAGGGAATTGGGGAAAGAAGGATGGATGATTTTGGGGCTGGAAGTTGGGTGGATACCTGGGGAGCAAGTTCTGCCCAGGATTTGGTGAATTTGTGCCCTCCTGGGGGAAGTGCGGAGGGAAGTTCCCTGGGTTGGGCGCTTGGTTGGATCCCCCCCTTGGGCCGGAGGAGTCCACACATAACCCAGGATTGGACTGTTTCCCTTATAGCGGGGACTTACATAGTCAGGGGAGCGAGGGACCCCATTTGTGGGACTACCTCCTTGATTCCCTGTCTGTGACTGGCCCGAGGGCCTTCTGGCCTTAGAATTATTTGGTGCCGGCAGGTTTTTAGGCCCCCCCATCTCCAAATCTAAAACGGGGGCAACCTTTACCTCTGCCACCTTGGCAGCAGCAGGGGTGCTGTTGGTTTTGGGGTTTTTGGGCTGATTCTTATTTTCCACCGGTTTCTGCACCTCATAGCTGCGGGTGGCTTGCTCAATGACCCAGTTTAAAGATCTTTTCTCGTGAAAATCTCTCACGAGCTGGGTCATTATGTATTTGGGTAAGGCATGGAGAAACGTATTAACAAATTCTTTACTGTCCGTGTGTACCCTTTTTGTAGTCTGCGCAAAAGCACGCTTTAACTCCTGCACAAATTCTTGTGGGGCCTGATCCTCCCCACATTGCAAATTGTAGGCTGCCTTGCAAGCCTCTTGGGGATTTCTGTGAACAGAAAAAAGTTTCAAGATGGCCGCCCTGTAGGTGGACAATCTTGAATGATTTTAGTCCTCCAGCCCCGCAAAGAAACTGGGTATTCTGGGGAGAATGTCCATTTTACATACTGAATGCAGCTACTGCTGTCTTTCAAATGGAAAGTCTCCATCATTTGCTGATAAAGCTCCAAGTGTTCCCAAACAGAATACTTGGCGTTCTTGTGATAAGGGGTGATGGCACTCCTTATTGCCTTGATCTGCTTTAAGGGGTCCTTAAGCAAGGGCCTTTTTGCCTTATTGGCCTTTTTGGTTCGGGTAACCCTGGTCCATTCATCCTCTGACTCAGAAGCACTGCTCCCAGAGGTGCCCGTCTGATCTTCCAGGCTCTCCCGGATTCTGCGAGCCTGGGAATGGCTGGCAGAATGTGGGGACCTGGTCTCCTGCGTCCTGGGCCGCTCAGAGGAGTCTTCAGATCCCTCCTTGCTGCCAGTATTTGATGGGTATCCTCCCCCCCCACTGACCTGACTGGGCAGAGGTTTTCAGGATGCCCTTAGTGGGCCTACTCTCCTGGGGTTCCCCACTAAATTGCACTGTGCTTAGTTGCCCATACCTGGATGCCCGCCCATCCATTCCTGGGAGGTACTGGCCTATGAACCCCATACTTTTGCCTGGATAGTAATCTGCCCTCTCTGTGGCCCTGTGCTCATGTGCGCCAGGGGACATGGGGGTGGCAGAGTCCAAGGGCTGAGAGAGATGAAGGCCTCTGATACTAGGGCTCCTGAGGTTATGCTCAGGTGTTTCCCTTTCCCAGCGAACTTCATCTCTGTCACCCCCTGCTCCAGGTTGCAATGCAAGAGCCTGCGCTTTCATTTCCTCAGTTAAGGCCTTACTAGACTCTATCAGTCTCTCCTGCATGGCTACCTGTTGCTGGAGCCTATCATTGTGCTGACAGAGAGCCTCATTTTCTCTCTGCACCTCCTGATTAGTCCTGGAATACTGGGCCAGTCTTTGCTGCAGGAGGGTTACCTCCTGAGTCCCATCCCTACTGGCCTGTTCCTTTCTTGCCAGAGCATCTTCCACCCTCCTGTTGTGCTTTAAAAAGTTCTGGTGCTCTTTTTGGAGGTCACCCAGCCCCTGGATAGCCAGGTGATTTTCTTCAATTTTTTCTTTTAATTGGCAGACTTCCTGGCCTAAGGTGTCCCTTTCCTGACTAAGAGCCTGCATCTGTGCTGCCAGGTCATCCCTTTGCTTTGAAAGGCACCAGCTTTCTGGCATTCTTGATCAAACTCTGCCTGGGTATCCAGGTTATTGCTTTCCTCTTTCTCTCTGTCTAGTCGGATTTGCAGGGTGGCTACCTGCTCTGTGCATGCCCTGTTAAAGTCTAGTTGTTGCTCCAGCTTTTTCTGGCTCTGCAGTAGGGAGTCCAAACCTTCTTGGTACTCCTTCTGCAAGGCCAAAAATCTGGTATCCTGGTCAGCCCTTTCCTGTTGCAGGATATCCATATCCGCCTTTATTTTAATGATGTACTGTCTACTCTCATTTTCTGACTCCTGGCTACTCTGCAGCCTCTGCTCAGAAGAGACCAGGTCAGATTGGGACTTCTCTAATGCCATCAGTTGCCTATTTGCCAGATCTTGGCCTTCAGCACATTTGTCCTGTATGGGTCCCATATATAAATATAAATATGCC
Organism: Ambystoma mexicanum; assembly: GCF_040938575.1. Lineage (NCBI taxonomy): Eukaryota > Metazoa > Chordata > Amphibia > Caudata > Ambystomatidae > Ambystoma > Ambystoma mexicanum. The sequence continues at coordinate 851,200,999 of NC_090931.1, read as the reverse complement.
GCTACCCTGGCAATCTTGTTGTGCTCATCCTTGGCCTTAGGGGCCATATATAGTTCACTCAGGGCCACATGTAAGGGACCCAGATCTCTCCATATATCTGACCCTGTTTCAGTGATCTGGGGTGCGATTGCCTGAAAACAGACCGCCTGGTCGTGAGGAGCCCACTCACCTCTCACAAATAGCTTATGTAAGGAGTGTTCTCTGGCTATTTTGATATCTACCAAAGTCGTCATTCTTGAAATTGATTTCCTTCCTGACTTACAGAAGTTTGTGCTTTATTTTGCAAAACAGACCGTTTCCTTAGAGCGTTCCTTCAAGGGGTGTTTTTACATTGTAACACGGCGAGGTGATACAACAGAATTTATATATCCTGTCAGTTAGCACACTGTATTAATCTGCACAAGTGATAGATCTAATCCAGAATCCCGGACGAGCCCCCAATTCTGTCAAATGACTCCAATCAAACACTCCCACTAAGTCAATGCCTTTGTCTGGGATGCCCAAAGGAAGCCCTTATTTATATATTTTTATGACAAGTTATAATCTGGATGATAAACCCTTATATAACACCCCTCTCTTTGAATCCGCCTGACCTCACTGAGCCAAGAAGTAGGTTTGTTTTGCAATTTAAAAGATTTTTTGAAAATTAAACAATATATATAGCACACTTTTATAATAAATTAATATTTGATATCACACTTAAGAGTATGATGTTGATCAACAATGGATAATCTTACACTAGCACACTTATTTTATTACTTAGGAGTTGGTATGGAAAGGATAAGGTAGCAGAGAATACTTTTATGGTTTCAAGGAATGCAGTGATGGAAAAGAATGCAACATAGGAATAAACTGATATGGGTTCAACAAAAGCTAATATGTTCACTTTTCCCCGTGTGGCAATTCACCCCCCCCCCCTTTATGCAATATAAGGAGATGGAAGTAAGCACACAGTTTTCAGGAATACAATAAACATGCAATTCAGTTCCCGTTCCCCCCAGCAAGCTTAGAGAAACAGGGATGATTTTAAACACAGGCAAAAGTACTTTAAATGTGGTATGCAAAGAAGGGAACAATATGCTAAAAATGATTTTAATTCCCTATAAGAGATTCAGGGTGGTTGATAGCTACTTTAAATTAGTTCAGGATCACTTTAGCAATGCTCTATTAATGATTGTCAGGTTGCAAATGAATTTCAGCAAAGGAAAGCAAGAAGCTGCTATTTTGACAAGTGAAGAAATTTGAGCCAAATCGCAAATCGCGGAACCTTTTACGAGTGCGTCGAGCGCGATTACGGAAAAAGTATAATGAATAGAAAGTGGGTTCTGGGTTCGTTGGAAAGCCTAGAATCTTAGCTTTAAAATGAAAGTTAAAATGATTTAGTGGAGGTAGATTTTCAGAAATGAAATTACAGTTTCGGAATGACAGATGCGCTTTGAAAGGTTTGAATCAACAGGAGGAACACACAATTTCTTATGATGCAGTTCTAAACAGGTTCAAATGTTTTGAATCAGATTATTTTAAGCTAAGAAATGGGTTCTGCACAGTTCTAGCTAGGTACTCACACTATAAATTTGAAAGGAATGGCCTCGTCACGGATCTGGTCAACAAGTTTAGCTGCGGTTCTCTCTGCTCGGCCGGTCAATCAGGCACTGGTTCTGTTCACAGCGGTCTGGTCTGGGTCTCTGGTTCTGCTGGTCTGGATCAAGTGGATTCTGGATACCGCACTGCTTTCTGGGTACTGGTTCTGGCAAAAGTTCTTGGCAATGAATCCAACAGCTCGCCCGGCTGTAGGATAGTTTGGTTGGATTGCTGGATTCTGAAGGCCTGCTGAAGAGTTCATCTCTTTGGAGTTTTTGTTCTGGTGTTAGTCTGGATCTCTGGAGTTCTGTCTTCTGGAGTTCTCCATCAGCGTGCTGCGCAGGAATTCAGTTGAAGGTTGGAAAATGAATGTCCCTGTCTGGCTTCCAGTGGCTCTTTTTATGTCTTTTGAAAATGGGTGTGGATGCTAACTTTCTATGCCCAACCCACTCATGATTTGATAGGTCAAGGATTTCTCTTTGACCTGATTTCAGAAGGGAGCTGTGAGTCATCTTCTGTCATCAGATGTCATGTTTATGGCTCCAAAGAAAGAACACTCCCCTTTGCTTTTACCTTAGAAAATCATTTTCATTACTAAACATATTTCCCAAATACACAAGTGATTGACATTACATGTACATATCATATATTACTTCGGGTAGGTCTCTGTTCCAACTCTGATCCAACTTATTTTCATTTTTAGTGGTTTACCAATATTGGATATTTACCAAGAATTACACAGATGTACACCGCCTTTCTACACATATTCCAGTAAATTTTCATTTTTCTAGTGTGAACCCTGTTTCTGCAATCTCCATAATTCATGGGGTTTTGCCTCAGAACATGGTACAGAGTCCTAACACCTCTTAAAATGTGCACAGAATAATCACAAGAATAATGATATTAATTATATAATTTTGACAAGTCTGTTATCCATCTTTTTAAAATGATGCTCTGGCCCAGAGGGGTATGGTTTCCCAAAGCACATGGTGGAATTTCTGGTTTGTCCACTTCCTCCAACTCAAGTTGCTCACGGAGGCACTGCCCCTCCCTGTTTCTCTCAAGAGGAAGCCATTTACGACCCCCCCTAATTTAACATTTGCCTGAGCCAAGGAAGGCTCATTGTTCTGTTTCCCTCCAGTCCCAGGTGCCACTCCCCTAATTCAATCAGAGAGGTGTCATCTCCTTTTGGCAAGGGCAGCAGAATGCAGCCAGGCCTGGGAATGCAGCTGCTGATCAAGTTTCAACTCCTGTCGGGGGTAGTTGTCAGGCAGAATTCAATCTCTTTAAGCCAGGCTTCAGCTAAACGTCACTTTGGTTCCCAGTTTTTCTTCATTCATATCAAACTTACAATTTTTACAGATGCAGCTAGAACGCTGATTCTAAGTTCAGAACTATGACATTTCAATAATTACAAACTATGTGATACTCAACAGTAGGTCGCTCATGTATTTTAAACATTTAGATTTTACTGGTTTTAAGTCCAATTTCACTTCAGCTGCTGACATCCACAGTTCAGCGAGTTTTGTTATGAACCTTATTTTGGGCTCTTCATCTTTCCAGATTTTGTATGCACACAAGACTACATTCTGCCAAATGTCTGCTGGTGTTCATTGAGATTTTTGAATATCTTGCAATGTTTAAAATAGGCATTTTTAGCTTGCACTTCAGAGAAACAAAGGTGATTTCAAAGCGCTTTTTGAGCTAACAGGCACTGCTGTTTTTCTTTTGGCACCACGTTTCACTCATGGCGCTTCTGGCCCACCACGCTCGCACTGGTGGGTGGCAGGTTAGGCGACCATTTTGGTGTGCGCAAAAACTGCACGGTTTTCCTGGATTCTGGCACAATGTGGGCTTTTTCGGCCATCTTGGATTTTCTGAGCCCACAGCCCCAAATGTTGCAGCATAATAACTCGAACATGGGTCAAAACCCCTGACAGCTTTATGTCTCAATTACCAGTTTAAGGTATTGTATGAAATTACCAGATGCAAAAATTCTGACCCCCAAAAGTCTGACCCCCATTTCTCCGCAGATATATATGTGGGGGGTAAAGTTTAAAAAAATGTATATTTGTAAGGTGGGGGTGTTGTGAGGCTTCTCCCCCCACAAAAAAAGTTGGACTTTTGGTAGTTGGGATTCTGCATTCGGCCATTTTATGCAGATCCCCAGTTTAATGGTATCCACTACAGAATAATTGCTCACTTTACTATAGTCGATGTGATAGCTCAGTGGATTGACCGCTCGCTGCTACGATGTGTGTGTGATCTGCAGGTTCGAATCCCAGCAAGGCCATCTCAGCTTTTCATCCTTCTGAGGTCGATAAATGAGTACCAACACAGGTTGGGAGATATTTTGGCCATATTTGTTCTATAAAAAAGAGCTTAAGTGCAATGCAATAAAATATTATCATTTGGAAGTCTGCTTGCATTCACAGTCATTTGACAATATATTTTTCGTAGTGTAATGCTATTTGATGCCACTTCCTGTTTTGTCAAGGGGTGAAAGGTTGTGTTTCATTTCTTCCCAGGATGACACTTTTTGGGTGGGGTCAAATGACATCACTTCAGGTGATGTCATCAGATGTTAAGGGTCATGAAGCGAGGTGTGGCCACTTTTTTGAGGCGAGGGCTGGGCCACTTTTTCTTGGGTGTCCGGGCTTATTTCTTGTCCCAGTCTGACCCTGAGTGTAGCTAAGGCGCAAGCCAAATCCACTTTTATGACTACAACAAGATGATCAGCAAAGAAATTCAAACAATACTATTCATTTGAATTCTCACAGTACCTACCCCTCAGGGCTCTAAATTCACTGAACTGTCTGTCATGTATCACTGCTCCTCCAAGTAACTTGATCATGTGTTTACTATGCCACCCATGTAACTGCTTCAACATTGCTACATCTCATGTAACCAGTAAGCAATGTCATAACCTGTAACTAAGTCACTTTCTTGTAACAGCACCTCAATGCCCCTGGGCTGCCAGTGTGCTTAATAAATGCAAATAAATAAATAAATAAATAATACCACTGACATCTACTCTGAAGTAAACTAGCTCAAAAGATCTCAGCATGATCATAGTGGTCCTACAATCCTTAAATTATATGCACCATGTATCATACATAATAGAGGACTTTGGAGGAAGGCGTGTATTATTAACAAAGCACAACATTGGTTATCTAATTCTGACATTGATTTAAAAACTAGCAACATTTTCAATTAACTCAGACATTTTGTCCATGGCAACCAAACACCATTCCAGTTACCTTTGCTAGAGTTACTGTCTTACTGGGATGATCCTATAACATTCTGATGGAAAAGGTATAGGGTGCCCACTAATTCATTAGGAAAAGAAATAATCTAAAATGTGTAAGACAAATCTAGAAAGTCGATATCTTTCAACAAGTTTGAAACACAAGCCACACTGCAGTAGATTCTGGACAGTGCCTCTAAAGTGACTCCATCAGGTACAATTCCTACTAACCCCTTGTTTGAGAGCAGCTGCTAAGCAGCTCCATTCTGTTTCAGTGTGTTTTTTCTCTGTTGTTTGCACAGTTTAAGAGTGAACATTATTGTTAAAGCATTGACATGAAATGCATGTCAAGGTCCTTCATCAACTTAGCATTTAATTGTTCTTCCTTTTACGATCAGATGGTCTCACCATCCTGTAGGTTGATCTGTAGGTTGATTTAACAATTTCTCAATGAATGTAATGACATCTCTAATGCATAATTTTCCACAATGATTCCTCTTTGAATGAACTTGGCAGGCCGAGCATTGGCTCGGGAATGGCCCATAGCACACCTGTCTGACAATAGCATAGTGAGAATGGGCAGGACATACATTCAAAGTTCAGAAAACTCCCCTCACATGGAGTTATTTAAAGGGAGGTTTTTCCCACATTGAGTGAAGAGTTAAAAACCTGAAAAAAGCCAGGTAAACCAGGAAGCAAGAGCAAATCAATCTGGGCACTTATTGGCGTGGTCACCTAATGATCCACAGTATACAATGGGTGAGAATTCCCCAAACTTTGTGGTGGAGAGGACAGCAATCCTGTGTGCCATTGTTGGAGAGAGAGAGAGAGAGAGAGAGAGAGAGAGAGAGAGAGGGGGTTGGAGGAGAGGTGGGAGAGAGAGAGAGAGAGAGAGAAAGAGAGAGAGAGAGAGAGAGAGAGAGAGAGAGAGGGGAGAGGAGGATCTGGAGTGAGAGCAAGAGCAGGGGTGGTAAAGGATCAGTTGCAAGAGTTTGGCCAAGTGTGGTGGAGGAGCAGAAGCTGGAGGAAGAGCATTAGTAAGAAAAGTAGAAGAGCAAGAGCTGGAGTATCGAGACCAGAGAGGTCCCTTGTGGGCAAAGACAGGGACATGAGGATCCAAACTGCAGGGAACTAAATTGGTCCAGACGCTAGGTGGGGCGTAAAGGCTAAGACAGGGCAGCTGTTGAGGACCTTGAGACAGTAGCTTTCAGAGACGAGATAGAAAGTGGTAGTACAACTTTAGAAAGTAAATTGTAATTGCTATATTCCCTTATGGTTGTTGAAAGCATTTCAGCTTCACAATACCTCAATTCTTGGCTGTAGAAGGAGTGCAATATATCTCCATGACCAGCCGGATCAGCAAGACCAGAATGATTGATTGGGTTTCAGGGTTTGCAAGGAGCTGCCATCAGCACTACCTCAAGACCTGAGCACAAATATTCAGGTAGGGCGGAAAACATTACATCCAGAACAACCACGGTTGGGGGAATTCCAATCTGAGCTGTCCCAGATGTGGTAACGAAGACTAGGAAATGCCTAGGGCAGGAGGGGGGACCACATACATGCCCATGTCATCCCCCTGAGGATAAAAGAAGGCTAAATGAGGTGATCTCACTATCCCATGAAGAGACGCAGCAAGGCATGACACTAAACCACAACCTGGCTCTTGGAGGAACAGACCAAGCAGAACTGCAAGGAGTGTAATAGGACTTTCTAACTCTCTAACAATTAGAGTGAAGTTGTTGGAAACTATACTTGGGCTGTACCCGCTAGGAGTCTTCTTTCAAGAACAGGGTCTGGACTTTCTGGACTCAGGAACAGTGGCCCTACTACAACATGTGATGCACTGTATTGTTTGACCTACCCTGGCACTATTGATGACTCTCGGCTGTCTTATTTTTTGCCTAATAGGCATTGCTCATTTATATTTAAAAGGCACATCAACCTAATATAACCTGTTCATGTGTTATGTTGATTCCTCTGTGACACTGAATGAATGCGGCGCTGAAAGAAGTAATCAAAGTGTCAGCATCACCCAGTGCTGAATTCACCAAATAATGTGAATCATCTTTGTCACAGTTGCTCGGTTTGCTTGCAGATTGGGTTAACAGGGATACATACATCTTCCATTCTAGAGGGCGAGTCATTGGCAGGGCTTGACTTGAGTATTCTTACAAAAAGAAGTCTTAAGAGAAGTATTAAAACAATGAATTTGCTTGGCCAAATTAATTATTGGTGTTATGTGTAAGCCTGGCCGAACCTATTCTGCCAAAACCCTGAATCACCAGAATATTGGGCCCTTTGGCAGAATCAATCTATCCTGCACTTCTTTTGGGGTTCCAGCAACAGGATTGAGGTGCATTTGGGCCAAAGTAGTAAAATAAGGAATGCATGATTTGAATTCGGAATCCGTCTTATATGCTCAAGAGCAAGATTGTTAGAACAGTTGAGGGCACCATTTTAGTTGAGGGAGAGATAAAAAATACAAGGGGAGTTAGCTGAGAGAGTTGCAAAAATGATTATATGCTACAGTTGATGGAGAACCGTAAAATGTAAATATGATTTTGTTTACAGTAGGGTTGTGAGGTTTAATTGGGGAGAGGTGGAAAACCGTCTTGTTGTGCTTACTTTTGACTGCTATTATGGGAGGAATACAAGTGACTACCGTGAACAATGGAGAATCATAAAATTGTTAAAAGGAACACAGAAGATTACATTTAACGGGAAGAAAGAAAATACTAGTTGTATAGAAAAGGTTTTAGAATCATTTTGGGGCAGGAGTAAACATTCAGAGCAAACATTTATGTAATAGTTTGGAGGCAGGTGAGTATTTTATATGAATTTTTGTTTAATGATGGCCCTACCCAGAGGGTCTCGATTTGCCTTACATGGTTCAAAGTTTGAAAAGGTGGAAGTTGAAAAAATAAGTTGCAAAATGTTTTCAGGAAAGCATAGGAAGATTAGGATGGACATGTGATAGCAGTGAAGAATGGCAGGGTTATGTGTGGGGAAAAAGGTATGCTTTCAGACTCCTTCTGAAAGTGGTAATGGAGGATGCAGTGCATATATGAAGACGTATGGTGTTCCATGCCCTGGGTGCCCAGTGGATAAATGTTATTTTTTTTGTTATGTTCATGTGAGTTTGGAGAGTGGAACATATAGAACGTGTTAGCTGGCTTGTCTGGTGTTTGTGTGGGTGATGGGTTTGTGTTTGTCATGAAGGCAAGATGGAGTTTTTAGGTGCATGCCTTTTGAATACAAAGCAGACGTCTTTGAAGGCCATTCTTTGGGGTATGGGGTGGCCAGTGGATCTGGGCAAGAGCAGAAGTAGATGTGTGATGTGTGAATGTTTGGGTAGGTGGAGGACGAGTCTGGCTGTTGCATATTGTATAGCTTTCAGGGTGGAAGGGTGCTGTTGGGGAGTTCAGCGAGGAGAGAATTTCCATAGTCCAGCTTAGAGAGGACCCGTGCTTCTACTGCAGTGCGGAAGTCAACAGGAGGATGGATATTTCTGATTTTTTGCATAGGAGATGTAGTTGTAGATTGCATGTTTTGTGTCAGTCGCTATGTGGTATGTGAATCAGGGGGTGAGGTCAGGTTTGTGCCTTAGGTGGCAGATGAGAAGTGTAGAGGAGCAGACGTACATATCCGCAAGAGATCCTACTCCCCTACCTCCACTGTATTGGAGCCATGAGACTGTGCCCTGTCTAACACCAGCTATTACACCAATACCACAGCAAGCATATGGACGATGGTATCCATTAAGACAACCACATTGAATGTACCCTTGAGTTGATGACAGCCCACAGGATGAACTCGCTGAAGGAATTTGAGAAAGAGCTAAGAAAATGGACTGATGACGTCATAAGAAAGAGTGCACGATGTCCTGAAATACTGAATGAACACGGTGTATGGAGCCTAGAGGAGAAATTACCAAGTACAGAATCAAGTGAACCTTAAAGTGTAAAAGAAGATTACACAGTAAAAAGTGCTGCAGAAATCAGAAGCATGAAGAATGTACATACGCTGAAATGCAAGAGGGATACAGTCATCATATGGGCTAGCTATAAGTAGTGAATAGAATGCAGGCACAACCACCATTGTATAGAAACAGGACATTGGTATCATGAAATAATAAGCCAAAGAATCATGGAGAGAAAATGGAAGGCTGTGTCGCAGAAGGATAGCCGATTATTGGAACTTCGTTGCGAGGCTGTCTGGCTGGAAGTCAAGAATTGAGAAGTCAAGGACAGCTATCTACGCTGAAAAAGAATGTGTGTGCAGAGGATGAACCCTCTCCCATTAAGGTGCAAGAAAGAACACAAAGGATGTCAAGTCTTAATTCATTTAAAACATTTAAATGCTTGCAAAATGAGCAGAATCGTGGTCTCTTATCACGTGAGTCGAGGATGGAAATTGGGCTTGAACTTGGAATTCCAGATACAATATTGAATGCCCTCACTCTCGTTGCATTCCCAGGACAAGAATAGTCTCCACGGCCAAGTACAAAGAGAATTCCATGGCAGAAGGCATGGGTGATGAGGGATGTTGGGCTATTTGGGTGGTAGAGCAGCCTCATGTCCTATATACTTGCATCTGGGTCTTGGCTTACATGCTGCTAATTGATCCAAATGTTCCAGGCATGGCACAAGCGTGCCAAACACATTGTATTAGTCCATATAACGAAGGACTTTATAGCTTATGGTACCAATGAAACACTGTTTAACTGACTTTTCTTAAATTACACATGTGAAGAGGTAGGCATACGTTGTCCACCTGATATTGGACAGCCAATAACAAACCTAGCTCCTATATGATTGTATATCTAGATCTGTCCCTTAACCAATCTCAACTCTTGATAGGTTTCTCACTATTACTACATAGCATGACATCATTCTGATGTATAAAGAAGTACGTAATTGTAGTTTTTGTGGAAATCACTGAGAATGAGTGTACATCTGTTGATGTTCGATGTAAACTCCCTGTTTTACATAATTGCAAATAAAACAGCAACTTGTCATCTTCTTGAGTTTGTCTGGTTATTTGGACTCAGAATTACTTGGATCTAATCCCATCCAGTAATAGATACACATTCCAAGGGCCATAAGCTCATGTGGTAGTGGTGCGGATGGTTTCAGATCTAAATTAGTTTGACTTCAGAGTTTCAGACGATCAGGCATCCTCTGCCATTATCTGGAAGATCGTGGAGTTTCCTGTGGAGAGCGGCCGATAGAAATAAACTTGCAAGAAGAACGGTAGGCAGGTCCCTCTTTGAAGAAATCAATGCTGTTTCTAGGGGCACTCCGCGGACGGAAGGCGAAGTTGTCGGATTGGAGGAGGAGTTGAATCGATTAAATTGACTTAAATAGAATAAGGGAAATGGCAATATAAAGGAGAGGGATTGTGAAAATGTATGAGAATAAGTGGGTAATAAAGGAACCTAGGTAATCCTATTTCAAGGGAGATAGAAGAAGAGGTCTCAAATTCCAATTAGAATAATAAGAGAGAGAATACACATGGTCAGGACCGTGGAAGGTGACGTCTTAAATTACGTACATGTTACTTATAATTGGAGGCAAAGAAAGAATACCTCTTACTATAAACAATAATAGGGAGCTGAGAAAGTGATCACGGGGGTTGTTAATGTGTATTGTGTTATTATTCTGATTGCTATTTTGATGTATGAAGTTCTGAAAAGTGATACATTGTGAAAGTTGGAAGTAAAGTTTGGTTTGAGTAAAGTGCAGTAAACTATTGGCGCCAGCCAGAAGACAGATAGGTTGTTGAGAGAAAAGAGGATTGAACAGCGATTGATGGTGCTTGCTCATATTTATTGTTTTTGAGATTGAAAGAATTGAGCAATAAGCTTTGAGATAAGTAGAAATGTATTAAATATAACAAGGTAACAATCTGGTAAGTATTGACAGTAAATTGTGACTTGTCTTTATGGAGGACACTCCTCTTATGCACCTTTGTAAAACATTACCAAGCCATGAGTACAAGGCCAAGCAGTAAAGTGCAGACTGGGTAAAGGGCAAAGCTGATGAAATGTTCATGCCATGGCCCTAGGGGGATCATTGGCAAAAGCAATATTACAACACATGACCATATATGTGCACACTGCATACATGGAAAAGAAACTAGAGCAAAGACTGGCAGTTTTGGAAAATGTATCAAGAGGAGAAATAGGACCAACCACAGGAGGAGAGGATGCTTAATCAGCATAAATGGGAGGGCATCGAGCCCTCAGCTCCTCTTACTCCACCTGAAACTAAGAATGTAGATGCAGAAGAGACAGGATTGTATCATTTAAAAGAATTAAAAGCAGCGGCGGGGTATACTAACCAGACATATGCACCCCCCACATATGCTAGCGAGAAGAGAGCAAAAAGATGGAAGGCACATGTAAGTTCATATGAGATAAAGAGGAATGAGGCAAGAGATCAAATATATTAACAGATATAGACAGAGAAATTAAGAGATGGAAAGGAGGAAAGGATAGGGCAGATGAGGTAACGCTTGTACAGAATGAATGGATTGGAGGACAGATATTACTCACGTTAGATGGGAAAAAGAATCGTCAAGGAAGTTAGACAAAAGGAAGACAATGATGAGCCAGAAAAGAAGGATATGGATTGAGAAAAACTGTTGAGGGAGGATGAGCAAGGAAGGAAAAGCAGGTAATGACGGGAAAAGATATATAGAGAAGAACAAGAGAAAGATGAAAAGCAGGCAGAGGAACAAAGAAAGTTTGACAGCTGGAAGAAAGAAATAGAAGAAAGGGATAGGAGAGAAAGGAAGAGAGAAGAATAAGAGACACAAAGAGTGAAGGAAAATAAATTACAGAGAAGAAGAAGAACGAAGAGAAGAAGTAGAATGAAGACAATAAATAAGAAGGGAAGCACGAAAACAAGAAGAAGAGAGTGCAAGAAGGGATGGGAGAAAGCGAAGGGAAGTGGAAGAAGAAATAAAACAGAATAGAAGGCGGCGAGATCTTGATGTCAGTCTCGCTCTTAAAGAATAATTAAGACCAAGTGACGAAACACAGTGGCAATGGGAAACAGTAAGCAAAGCATCCCTAATGAGAGAAATGACTCAAGAAAAACCTAAAGTAGCACAATAAGAGTAAAGATATGATGCAGAAAGTATTGGAGAGAGGATTGATAAAATATATCAGCAAATAAGGCAGAATAGCAAGTATGGGACTACCAAAACCACGGTATCAGGAGCAAAATATGTTTAGTGATGAATGCAGAGCATTGTCTTTGAGTAGATTACATTTTGATAGAGAAGAGGAGGATGATAGTCACACTTGCTGGAGTAGAGCAATGTCAGATGAAGAAACAGAGTCTGCTCATGGAATAGGAGGGGAGGGTACATGCGCCCTCTTGGAAAGTAAAAACCTGGATAAGGAGGTGAGATGGTCAGATCTGGAACCCCTTAAGGAAAGATCACCAGATCCTATACCTTATCCCGAACTTCCCCAAAGACAATGGCGTAGTGATAGGGGAGAATATCCACCTATGTGAGTAGGTTAAGGTCATTACCAGCACAAAGACGAATAGGCACAATTACCCCTGCATTGGATAAACAAACAATGGGGTCCAATCATGGGATGGGGTTCTCATGATTCCCCTTGCTAGAGAAAGGGGAGCAAGACCGCAATATATTCCATGGCCTCAGATGGATAAGGATAACTTTAAATAAAAGTTTGACTTCGGGAGCTGGGAAGTGGATATGCGAATTACAGAAAATGACAAGGGGAAATACATTAGCCATAGGGGACATAAAAGGTCTGTTAGCAGCTATTCTTGGAGATAAAGCTGACGACATTTGGAGACCAGCAGGATAAGCGGATGTGACAGCACAAAACACAGCGCATTATGGAGCGCGATTTAATAATTGTAGGGTGGATGTCTGGAGGGCTCTCAGGGTACAGTATCCTGTTACATCAGGTATGTGTGCAATTATGACATGTATAATGAAAGAAAATTAAGACCCTATTGCTTATATTCAGCATATTCATGAGAAATGGGCAGCTTGAGACGTGAGAGCCTTGGGAAAAAAACAGTGACACTATTCTATCATATTTTGTTTCAGGGATTGTCAGAACAGGTATAGAGACAAATGAATGGAACGGAAGTGAAGCTGTGGGCTGAGATACAGTTGACTATCATGCATCATTGCCGATTTTTGCAAGAGAAGAATAGAAAGAATGATGAGAACAGAAAGATTTAGGAAGCCAAGTTAGTTCAGAAGAAATTGTCAGAACTTGCTATAGAAGGGGCAGTATGGACAAGTGGAGAAGGAGAAGGAAGGCAAGAAATAACAGGTGCAACACAGGTGAATAATGTACACCCAGTGGATCAAAGTGTGTATGGGTTTTGGCCACGAGGAAGGGGTTCCGGAGGATTCAGAGGAAGAGGAGGAGGAGGAGGTGGATTCAGAACACCCAAGGTGGATTTCAAAATGGCCAAGGTGGAAGTCAGAATACTCAGGGAGGATATAATGGAATGTTTGGCAGAGGGCCACCCCCAGTGTGTTGGAATTGTGGGATAACAGGGCATATTGCGAGTGTATGCAGAAGCCGAGGAAGCCTGCAACAGAATGGCCAAAAATCAAGAGGGGGTCAGGTCATCCACACCATACAGTACACAAACACAAGAAGGGTATGCCCAGCATCACACATCATATCAGACACATGCACCACAAGCCCAGCAGGCACAGCTGCAGGGCTCAGTGCAAATGCACCCACCACCAGGGCAATCACAACAAGCACCTTTGCAGACACAAATGAATGCGAACACAGAGAAAATACTAACACCTAGGATAGGGTTTGTCACTGTGGTAGGGGGGACCCCTTTTACTGGGACAGGGATGAATTTGTACCCTCAATAGGACAGCTCACAGGGTGACTTGATGCGTTCAGTACTATCAGTAACACCAGACCCCAAAAGGAACCAAGGGTCAATGTGATGATAGGAGGTAAATCTTTCTCTTTTCTTGTAGACACTGGGGCGACTCACTCTTGTATAAGGGAAGGAAAAATACCCAATGTCAGGTATTACCATGAATGCTCAAGGGTTCTCTGGAGCTATGAATGCAGTTCCTTTTACTGATAAATTACCTGTTCTATAGGCGAATGTGACATGTCTGTCCCATTGTTATATTTGCAACAAATGCCAGTTAACATTCTGGGAAGAGATTTGATGACAAAACTTAACATGACGATTTCATTCACTGATCAAGGAATAGTGTGCTCCATTTCAGTATTACACTAATTAAATGTAGCAGAGTTTATACTGGCATTTACAGGACAAGGGGCTTTACCAGCAGTTACGGTAGATCCGAAAGTCTTCATGTAATGGGTGACCTTTTTGTTAACACGGCTACCTGGATCAGTCTGGGAAAATAGTGAGGATACCTGGTGAATTTTTATTTAGACCACAAGTACCTATGGATGGGGAAGAAGGGCAGACTATTACTATTGAACTGGAAGCAGCTATAGTACGAGGGGAAATAGCAGTGCTTGAAGGAGTAGATGACGAAGGCCGATCATGGAGAACAGTGATATCTCTTGAGGAAGGAAACAGATTAACTGACATATCAGATGAAGATATGTTCAGAGATGAATGTATAGATGATGAGATAGTGTTTTTTATAAGCATTACATACTGGATAGAGATAGAGACAAGGGAAGTCCCACAGCGAATGGCATTGATGCGGCAAAGACCAGCGTTCTTTCAAGAAGATATAGAAAAGGTGACAAGTGTCCTTTGGACTACAGGCCAATAGACGTAGGCCTATTGAAGGGAAAAGGGGAGGTTACAACAAAACTTAAGCCAGGAGCAATTTTACCCCGAGCATAACAGTACCACATGTCTCAAGAAGCTGATGAAGGCATATTCAAGACTATATCAGCATTAATGAATTAGGGAATCTTAGTGCCTGCCATCGGAGTCCCCGTGCAATACTGCAGTGTATCCGATTAAAAAATCTAAATGGGGTCATGGAGATTTATCCAGGACTTGCACCCTTTTAATCAGATTGTAGAAGCAGAGTTTCCATTAGTTCAGAATCCTGCAACAATATTGCGTAGCATCCCAGTTCAAGCTAAGTACTTCACAGTGATCGATTTGAAAAACTAAACACACTTGTTTACCTGAAGGGTACTGTGTCAATTTTTAATAGCATCCTACAGATGGATTTAGGTAACATTGAGCTGAAGAGTGCTGTAATTCAGTACATAGATGACATATTATGGGATGTTTCAACCCACTGGTCCAGGCCTTGCAACATTACTGTGCACTGCTGGCAGCAGAAACCTCAGAAATGGCCACCGGAAAGCCTGCTGCTCGCTAAAAATCACCAGAAAGTGTGCAGTAAAAATCTTTAAAATAGGCAGCCATCCACTTTTGCATTTGTCAGTGGTAACACCGGAGACCACTGCCAAAACCCATCATTTGGCTGCCCACAGACCAAATCATGTAAAAGAAACACAGAGCTGTTTTAAAAATCTGTTTTTCCCTGGCTCACAAAATTGCAAAAATCATGGCTCACAAACCACTCAAAAAGATCCAATCTCCTTGTTGGGTGGTGAACATCATTCTACTTCGAAAATCCACATAAATACAATGTCCACAGAAGTATATATTATCTGAACAAAGTCCACTTTTGAAGATTGCTTGCTGGAAGAAATCTGTCAAAAATGGGTGTAGTACCGTTACTCACCTCTGTCAGAAGCCGGCGATTTAAAATCTGTCCGGTGTAAAGTTGTATATTGAACTCAAACTATGCCAAAGAAGGGATTTCCATCAAAATGCCATATAGAGTGCCACACATGGATTTCATGTCGAACAAGACTGGAATTAAAAGATATGTTTGCTGATTTTAAATTTATAAATGTAATGTTTTCACAAGGAACTTTGTTACAATTGACCATAAGGTAACCTGATTTAGCTAAAACTTCTGAAAAGGCTTTCTTTCCCTGAGAATCTCACACCTTGTCCATTCCCACCAAAAGGGGAGGATTTTGCATTGGCATGTTAATCAGAAGGGGAGGAGATTTCCTCTGCTGCCCTGAGCCAGAAACAATGGGTTCCTTGAACTGAATAGAAAATGCTAATTTGGGTGTGACTGCCAACAACAGCTCTGGCAGGAAGGCAAGCCATGTGACCCTCTGACTTAGCCCAGCTTTGGAGGCGGGCCAGAATGGAAATGTGGATTGAAGATTGAAGTAAATGTGTGTTTTATAAAAATGCTTATAGCAAAGTGTACTGAACTGACAAAAATATGAAACTTAGAGATTGTTAAAATGGAAAATTCACTCACAGTTTAAGACTAAGCTGGAATCTGTGCGATGTTCTGAGACTGAACCCCGGAAATTATTCATATTGTAGCCATGGTGTTTATGTTAGGAACATGAAAAATTACAGGAATGTGCCCGGATGCGATGTGCATGCATGTACAAAAATTGGTGCAGAACTAACATTGAGAAACCCACCAAAAGCGTGAAAAAGTTGTCATTTATGAACCATAGCTCGTAGGAAAATGAGAGTTGGACAGAAATGTTCCTTAGGCAATCTGTCATGTAATTATGTATTATGAACAAGTTGTGCATGTGGGAAATATGTTTTTGGGGAAAAACAGATTTTCTAAGTAAAAGCAAAGGGGAGGTTCTTCCCTAGGTTGTAAATGGCAGCATCACTCTGAAACATGATGACACACTTCTCCTTTCTCAAATCAGGAGAGGGGAAATCCTCTGACCTATCAGATCCTTAGAGTGTTGGGCATAGATAATCAGCCTCCCCACACACTTTGGAAATGGATTAAAAGGGGACTGCTGAGGACAGACAAGACACACTTTCCAATCATCAACTGATTTCTTGGCGAAGCACCCTGCAGGAAGATCCAGCCTCCAGACATAGATCAAGACACCCGACTCTAGAACTTTGAAGCAGAGAGACCTAACCCAAAAAGCTGAACTCTTCTCAGCTGGCCTTCAGAATCTTTTGCAACCTGATTCTAACCCCTAAACTTCCAAGGGGCACCAAAAAATCCAACAGCCTGGCTGAGCTGTTTTGCTATTCTAGCTAAGAACCCCGTGCTAGAACCAAGATCCAGACCCGCAGAGCTGTAACCCAGAATCCGTCAGATCCAGTCCAAGGGGCCGGGCAGACCAGAGTGCCTTGCTAAGAGCAGAGCCCAGGTGCCCTAAATCCTGTCCGGTGGCGAGTGAAGTCCAAGCCCTTGACCAGATCCTTGACGGGCCTATTCCATTCCAAAGCCATAGGAGTGAGTATTTAGTCTAGAACTGTCCATAGTCATCTCTTAGTTTAAAGTAATCCTATTCAATCCATTTCAACTAATCCAGAACTTCATAATAGAATCTTGTGTCCATCCTGAATTCTTCTCATTATATAGTCTGTGATAATTGTAGCGATAATCATCTGTGCGCTGATATTTTCTGAGGAAAGTCAAGTGTCCTGGTGCACAAAGATCAGAGTGGAAGGTGCCCTGTTCTGGTGGTTGTCCCGTTGGGTAGCTTGTACTTTCATAGCCCCTTAGTATAAGTCCAACTTGGTTCTAAATCTTTAAAGCGCATCTTTCATTTTTGAAATCTTGACTCTGTTTCTAAAAAATCTACCTTCACAAAAACCTCTGTAACTTCTGAACCGTACGTCCTAGAAACGAAATGTAAATGTCATTTTGAAGCTAACATCCTCAGCTTTTTAACAAACCCATAACATTCCAATTCCTTATAGTCTTTCCGTAATCGCGTTTCCCGCACGCGGAAAAGTTGCCATGATTTCGCATTCGGCTAAATTTCATTCTATGTAAAATAGCTATTTCTTCATTTCAACTTCTGAATTTTGTTTCGATCTGCTAATCATCCTACAATCATTGCTAGTCTTGACCTGAACCAATCCAAAGCCACTCTCACTAGTTCTGAATCCATTTAGTGAATTATAATCAATTTTAGCATTTTCCCATTCATTGCAAATCACACTCAAAAGCATTTTGACCTGTTTAAAGCATTCCAGTTCTCTATAAGCTTGCTCGGGGAAGTGGGATTGAAACTGCACTTGTTGATTGTTATTCCTAATACCTGTGTGCCCTCATTCCATCTCTTCATATTGCATATTGGGGGAGTGAGTAACAACAAGGGGAAAGAGTGATTACATTGTCTTTGGTTAGATTCATATCAAGTTCATTTCTGTGTTGCATTCTTTCATATCACTTCATTTCCTTGAACCGCACCAAGTATTCTCTGCTACATTATTCTTCCTATTTCTACTCCTAATTGATTAAAGAGATTGTTGATATTGTAATATTACCCATTGCTGATCATTGTTCAAGTGTGATATTCAGATATTATTCATATTCATAAAAGTGTGATATATATATTGTTCAATTCTTCAAATACATCTTTTAATTTTCAAAACAAACCTATTTCTTGGTTCAGTGAGACCAGGGGGGATTCAAAGAGAGGGGTGTTTTATAAGGGTACATCATCCAGAATTAAACGAACTTTGACAAAAAAATAAATAAATAAGGGTTTCCATTGGGCATCCCATACTAGGCATTGACTTAGTTGGAGTGCTGGATTGAAATCACTTACAATATTAATCTGTAGTGACACAGAGGATGAATGTATACAGAACTCGTTTCAGTTAATAACTGTATTGGCAATCAAGGGGTACAAAGTAGATAAGGAGAAGTTACAGTATTGCTAGGAAGAGATGTACATAGGATAGAAACATTTCACATGAAGGAAAGAAAGTGACAACTGAGAGAGCTGAGGCTATCATGAAGGTACCAAAGCCCGATACAATGAGGCAAATGTAGCAATTTCTGGGTTTATGCAATTATTGCAGGGCCAGGGTGTTTGACTACAGCACATATACAAAACTGCTTTTGCAAGCACTTAAGAAAGCATGGTCTGAAGAAATGGAGTAAGGATTTGAGGAATTAAAAAAAAGAATGTGTACAGCTCCAGTTTTGGGAATCCCCAATTACAGTGAAGAATTGTATTTGTTTTTGCACACTAATGGGTCAGTAATGACAGCAGTACTCAAACAAAGAACAACACTACGGTGTAAATCTTTGGCGTATTACAGTGGGATTTTAAATCCAGTCATGAGGGGACATTTTCAATGCAAACAATCTTTGGCTGCTGCTGCTTTTGTGATTGAGAAGTCTACAAGTATTACCATGGGCTGTGCAACGACGATAAATGTGGAGCACACCTTATTTGCCATTTTAGAGAAACTCATAGGTATATTGACAATACAAAGAGCTTCTGCTTATGAAGTGATGATTTCTAATCCGGTGATTAAAATTGTAAGGTGGAAAATAGTGAACGCAGCCACATTCATAGCTGAAACTTTAAAAGAAGGTGATCATTTACACGACTGCGCTAATTATTTTGAATTTTATGATGATATACCCCATGTGAAAGAAAATGTGGGAGGGGAGATTTTCTTTATTGATGGTTCTTCAAAGATCGACCAAACTAGTGGGCAGAGGCATTCAGGATCTGCAGTTGTAAAACACAGATTAAATGATTGATGAATTTGAATTAGTGGCAAGTACCGGAATACTGTCCCCTTTTTCAGCACAGACAGCAGACTTGGTAGCGCTTGTTAAGATGGATTTTTGAACTCTTACCTGGTGGGCGGAGGTTCAGAAGGCCAGCCTAGTTTCTTGGAACAGGGTAACCTCCTGGACAAGGCATACTAATCAAGGTAGCATTGACAGTGGTCAAGGCTAGGTCTCAGGAGGGGTGAGGGTGATCGAATGCCCACAATGAGCAAACACAGTAAACAATACCACAAATTACTCTCAGTCAGGTGTATATATCAAAAATACATATACATGTATTAAAGGCCTTTTAAATCAAACAAAAAGCAAATCTCAGCAGTAATAACGAAACCAACACAACACTAACTATGAAACATATATAGAGTCACCAATGGCCTAAAGGTATATTGCACAGTACAGATCCACAACATGCAAAGAAAGGGGTCACACAGTGCTAGTATCGTTTAGGCAGTCCTTCACATTTCAAACCCTAGCTAAGAGGCAGTCCAGTCCCTATGAATAGTGGAGCCTTGAGCTTAAAAGTACATTTGGTGCTGGAGCACGCGATTGTGCGGTTAAGTTCAAACTTCAAAATGGGGTCTCTTCAAGGGGCTGTAGTGTGTCAGGAATGTGGCTGAGGCAGTGAAGAATAAGTCCTCACTATTTGAGGAGGGTCTCCCAAAGAGGGCAGAACAGGGACCAAGAGCTGGGAATAGCGTGGAAGGACAGGCTATCCCCAATAAAGTTGAGTGGCCCTCAGGGGACACTCAAGCGTAAAAGTCTATGGATACGCCAGGGGCCATGGGTAAGGGTTGTAAGTACTTACCAACCCTCAGGGCACTCCAGACCAAACTTCAGCAGTCAAGTCCACTTTGGTCGCAGGTTCAAATCCTGCAGTTGCACAGCTCTTCATCTTCCAGGGGCTGCATTCTGGGAATTATTCTGTGGTGGGACAGTGGTGATTTCCCCACTCCTGGTGAAGGGATTCAGCTAGTTCCACTGCATCGAGTCTGAGGGCACAGGGGGCACAGCAGCAAGGCACCCACGAAGATCGCCACCACAGCTGGGCAACACAGTGATCGCCTATGCTCGGGTTCAGGCCTACTCTCCTAATTCCAGACCTAGGAATGCTAGGTATATGAAACTCAAGAGGAGAGTGCCTTATACTCAAAGTTTACAGTCTCCAAAGGCTCAAGATGAAACTCGAGACGGCATTGGTTCCAGGGCAAAGCACCCATGCAAGCTGACCAGTTCACTGGGTGGTCCAGCAACCCTTCCGAAAAGGCTCTCTTACAGGTTACGCAGGATTTGCTGAGAATAGTTGGTCACACTTTTTCACTGGGTCAAAGGACCCTTGCAGGCCTTCTAGGTTTGATCAGAAAAAGGGGGTCTGCCGGGACAACAGCGGGCTCAGGGTGTCAAACCTAGCGGGTCACCAGTAGTTCCACGGATCTGCTTCTTTGGTTCAGGATACATGGCTCTTTTACTAAGTTTCAATGTAAACTCAGAAGATCGACCTGGAATGGGTGTAATCTCTTTTCCAAAATCTCCTTCTGGCCAAAACGGGGAGAGAAATCAATAGGAGATCTGCTCACGTAAATCCATCCCAGACATGGACCAATAATGGACCATGGTGGTCCCAGCCATTCCAGCACACCAGACACCCTGGCACCCAGGTTGTGTATTGGAACTAGACAGCTCCAGCCCACATACTGGGCGCACGCACACAAGGCATGCAGAAGCCCACAAAAGCTTCGATTTGCACTGGGCCTGCATGACCAAACAAGGAATTTCCCGGGTCTACTCAACCTGCACAAGGCAAAGGGACAAGATGGCCAAAGGACAGAACAAAGGACCTCGTGGCAGGGCCAGTTTAGTCACTGGCCACTGTCCTGGGCCTACCGGTGTAAATGTGGTATGGACCATCGAAAAGAGTTGAACATACATAATAGTAACAGCTGCCACCAGCTCTATCCAAACCACACCTTTACATTCATCAAAAATCCTTTGAGGCTGTCTAGGGCTTTAAAAATGAAAAAGGTAGCCAGCGCACTGTACGGTAAGGTACATTGTGCACTGTTAAAATGTTACTAAGAAATAGCAACAAAGTGAAAGAGTAAGGGGAAAAAGTCTCCCGGTACTGACAGTCTTAAGGGCATGTCAGTTTCCCCATAACAAAATGAGCAAAAGCCCAGTGGAGTACAGCAGAAGTCTGGGCTCCACTAACAAATATCAGGCTAGGGTGGTCAGAAAACAGCAAAAAGTTGGGAGGTTCACAATGGGAGGAAATATTACCCATAACTGGAAATCTTTCCTACCAGAGCTTATTGTTGTGCTCGAGAAACACAAGGATCAGGTAGCAACTGTGTACAGTGACTCTACCTATATGACGTCACTGTACATGCAGGGCTGACATGTTGAAAAAGGAGGGGTTATCTCCATACAGACGGCTCTCCAGTACAACATGTGTCTTTATTGGACAGACCCATTAGGGCGCTAGAACTCCCAGTAGCCATAGCGGTCGTATAATATGCAGCGCATACTAAACAAACAGACTTTATCTCTCGTGGAAATGAATCCACAGACTTAGAAGCCAAAAGGGTATTCCTCTGAAATTTCCAGGTTCGAGATTGAAAATGTTAAAGAAGTATTAAATAGAAGCATGCAGGTACGAGAGGGATTTAATATGCTGCCAATTACGAAACTAATAGAGATACAGGGTAGAGTCACACAAGAAGAGCACAAGCTATGAAGATGTAGGGGGAGTTCATTATCCCCTCCGGAAGCACTACGGAGAGAGGAAAGCATTGAAAATCCTGTGATGCCAGCAGCATTACTGAAAGTCGCACTTGAGCAGCTGCATTACCATGCATATATAACCCGAGAAAGTTGTGCTGCCACCATTGCAGAGGACTGGTTTGTTCCCAATTTATTGAAACATGTTGCACAGTTCTTTGTGAATTGAATCGTGTGTCAGAGGTTTACAGCTGGGAATACACTTAGAAGAATCAGATGAGTAATACTGCGTCCAAATGGACCGTTTCAGCATTTACATATCGACAATGTTGATATGCTGCATATATGTAATGGCTATAGGTATCTATTAGTCGTGGTGTGTCCCTTTTCTTGATGGATTGAAGCTGGTATTTGTACACACCCTGATGTCACCTGCACAGCAAAGTTTCTAGTGCGACATATTAAGGTCTGATAATGAGCCACACTTTGTCAATGAGTTGTTTGAACAAATATGGATTGTAATGAGTATAAAGCATACGTTTTTTTCTGCTTATCACCCACAAGAAAACAGCATATGTGAAAGGCTCAACGGCCTTTGAAAGGAAAGAATAGGAAAAATCAGCTTAACTTTGAAAAAGGGATAGCTATATTGCCTACCCATAGCCTTGTATGCCCTTTGAAATCAGCCAGGTTCGGATCATCACCTTACACCCAAGCACTAGTAACAGGGCGCTGCATGATGACGCCCCTTGCACCCCCATCTGGAGTCAGGAGTGATGCCCAGAGTATAGTGCAGACTCTATGTGATGAGATGCATGATTATTTGACATGCATGACTACCAGTGTTTCTTTCATTTCAGATCAAGTCAAGCATTGGAGGGAGGGGTTAAAGATGACGGAAGAGGACAGCCCAGTAACTGATCGAAGCAAATGATTGCCTCCACCAAAGTTGTATGTTGGAGATCATGTGCTTATCAACATTTTCACCCATAGATGGCATGAGCTAAAGTTAAAGGGAGCGTTTCATGTATAAGGAGTTTCCCCTACTGCAGTAAGGGTGGCTGGAACGAGAGCTTGGTTACATTTGGGTGACGTAAAGATCTACAAAGGTGTGACCCTCCCTCTAGTACCTGCTAACTGGGAAGCAAGACAAGAAGAAGAATTTCTGTGTGTGCAGACTCCTTTGATGACCAGGAAGAAGGACGATAAAACAGTTTGCGATTAAAACATTTGTTTTGGACTGGTATTCATTGGACACTCCTTAAGAATATTAGCAGGAGGTGCATGGACTTGCAAAGAATTCTATAGTGTAAAAATACATTTTAGAGATTCTTTGAAAAAGTAAAAAGCATATCAGCACCATGTGAAAGCGCCAATTAATTCTTAAAAATTGGAAGAGAGCTCATTACCCATATTCCATTTTGGGAAGATGTCTATTTTAAGAATAAAATATGACACTAGCCGAAAGTGACACACATAGATTTGTAGTAGCAGTTGTTGTGTTTATACTGCAGACATGCCCTGCCCTCATTAGGAAAGATGTCAATATTCTCACTTTTCTCCATGATCCAAAGAATGGTCCAGTACCAAAAGATAGTGGGAATGAAGATCATGATTGATGTGAAGGGTGAAACAGAAGACAACGCACAGACTGAAAGTACCATTAGAGACCACATGAAAAACAGTATTGTGGCACCCGAGGGAACAAAGTTCCTGTATCCAAGAGATCCTAAGAATTACGTGGGCTGTTGGGTCTTCTGTACCCCAAGTGGAGAATTTAATTACATGACCTGTTAAACACATTAAAAGTGTGGGCACCCTGAGGGGGATGACGAAGATATGGATACCAAAGAAACCTTTCTTCAAGAGAAGATTAAAGAAGCAGGAAAACTTGAGGAGGTGCTTGAGGACTCATCCAGAGGGGGGGAATGTAGAGGAGCAGACGTACATGTCCACAGGAGATCCTACCCCCTATCACCCTGTATTGGAACCATGAGACCATGCCCTGTCTAACCCCAGCTATTACACGAATACTGCAGCCAGCATATGGAAGACAGTATTCATTAAGACAAACATATTGAATATACCCTCAAGTTCGTGACAGCCTACAGGAAGAACTTGCTGAAGGAATATGAGAAAGAGCTAAGAAAATTGACTGATGACATCATATGAAAGAGTGCACAAAGTCCTGAAATACTGGATGAACATGATGTATGGATCCTACAGGACAAATGATGAAGTAAAGAATCAAGTGAACCTTAAAGTGTAAAAGAAGAAGATTACACAGTAAAAAGTGATACCGAAATCAGAAGTATGAAGAAGGTACCTGCACTGAAATGCAATATAGATCAAGTCATCATATAGGCTAGCTAAGAGTAGTGAATAGAATGCAGGTGGAGCTGCCATTGTACAGAAACTGGACTTTGATATCATGAAATAATAAACATAAGAATCATGGAAAGAAAATTAAAGGCTGTGCGCAGAAGAATAGCAGGTTAATTTAAAACATTTAAAAGCTTGCAGAATGAGCAGAATTGTGGTCTCTTGTCAAGGATGGAAATAGGGCTTGAACTTAGAGTTCCTTATACAATAGTGAATGCCCTCAATCCCGTTGCATTCCCAGAACAAGAATACCCTGCAAAGCCAATTACAAAGAGAATTTCATGGCAGAAGGCATGGGTGATGAGAGATGTTGGGATAATTGGGTGGCAGAGCAGCCTCATGTTCTAGCTACTGCAGCTGTGTCTTGGCTTATGTGCTGATAATTTAACCAAATGTTCCAGACATGGCACAAGCATGCTAAATAAATTATTAGTCCATATAACGAAGGACCTTTTTGCTTAAGAAACACTGTGTAACTGATTTTTATTTTTATTTTAGTTTAATGATTTTTATTTATTAAGCATAAAACAATTCATAACAGCAACTATAAGTTACAATGACTGTGAATGAGTTTGATATAATGCACATAGTATATTTAAGGGATTAATATATGAATAACATTAGAAATATTTAGATAAATATAATGGAGCCAGTCTAAGCAACAGATACGTGGTATGTAACAGCCACTGATAAATTTACGTTATAAAGGTAAAAGAAATCCTAAGACATACGAGGGACACATACAAGAGACTACACGAAACAGGAGGGAAGAGATGAGAGGAAAGGGGTGAATGTGTGCAAAGTTAATTGCCTAATAAGCTGCTTAGGTGCATCATTTTACCAATACAGAAAATACAATATGGCAAGATATATGAGATAGTAATATAATGAGACATTTTTTATGAACCATGAGCCGACATATTGTGATAGTCTAAGTAGTTAATAAAAAGGGCCCATTTCAGGTTATAATTTGCAATGTTCAATTTTGTGAGTGTGACAAACGCTGTTCCACCAGTTCTTGCAGCAGATGTTTTGAAGCTGTTTCAAATTAGTGGTGAGGAGTTTGATGGCGATACCTATGAGAAGATTGTATAAAGTGGAGGACAAGAGAGATATTTTTCCTTTAAGTGCAATGCTACCAAGCAACGCTACCTAGAAAAACAATAGCAAAAGAAAGAGGAATCTGAACATTAAAGATGATCATCATGTATTTCCAAACATCTTGCCAAAATTGAAAACATGAGGACAGTCAAAGAACATATGTTTGTATGCACCATGGGTATTTCCACAAGACCAATTCCCATCAGTGTGGGCCTGAGATTGTTTAAGTTTTAAAGGGGTAAGAAAGGCTCCATGCATAAAAAATAGAAGGTTTTGGGTCATGTTGCCCTAAGTACAGATTATCCTAATTCTAGACCATAACAGAGACCATGTGTTATCATCAAAAGTAATGCAGCAATCGGTTTCCCATTGAGTTTGAACAGTCCATTTCAATATTAATGGTTCTTCAGGTTCCAACAGTTTATAAAGTTTGGCAGATTTAACATCAGAATTGGTGGAGAGCAATAGTAGCTTTGTGATGTCAGGAGATAAGACATTATAATCATGAGTTGGCAATTCATCTAGGCATGTATTAACCAATTTATTGTAGAAGGTCAAATCTGAAAGAGGTAGAGAGAAAGTTTTTCTAAGATCCTGAAATGATGTTATGGTGTGAATTTGAACAATTTGGTCTAATGATTTAATACCCTTGGAAAGCCAGACCTTCTATGAGAAGGTTCTGCTATTGGTAGTGACTGTTTTGTTATACCACAGATAAGGTGAGAGCTCTCGGGAGGGGGATTTAGTTGATGGAAAGAGGAACATTTTCAGGGCAGATCTACGTACTATAATGCGGTCAGAGAGGGTGAAGGCCACATGATGAAAAAGAAACATGGTGTCTGAAATGTCATGAGGAAGGGTCATTTGTTTCTCAAGTTTACACCAGCATGAGAGGTCATCGGAGTCTGAAAGGGCATACCAGAAGTTAGTCTGCTTAAGTAGGAAAGCATGGTGATATTTTATGGAAATCAGGGAATTGGACTCATCCATGTTTGAAGGGGGTTTTGAGTTTGTTGAGTGCAATTCTTTTAGATTTACCTTTGCCCCGAAGAGTAGGATGGAGTTGATGGATTTGAAAAGAGTGGTGGGAAGGGGAAAAGGGAGCATTTGTAACATATATGAAATGATGGGGGAAGAGTATCAT
The DNA here is from genome assembly GCF_040938575.1 of Ambystoma mexicanum. NCBI lineage: Eukaryota > Metazoa > Chordata > Amphibia > Caudata > Ambystomatidae > Ambystoma > Ambystoma mexicanum. The sequence continues at coordinate 851,174,225 of NC_090931.1, read as the reverse complement.
CTTGATGGTGTCGAGACGACCCCACCAGGAAAGAAATAGGGGACCAGGTGGAGGTAAGTTCGGAAAGCCTGTTGAATAAAAGGTCTGTATTGATTTTAATAGTACTATTAATAGTGGAAGCAAACTGTATACCTAAATATTTAAAGGAGTTAGCACACCATTTGAAACCAAAAATGTCTAATTCATGTTTAAGCAAAAGGAACTCAGGGGTAGTAACTCTGATTTGTCTCTGTTGACTTTATAACCCGATACTGCCGAAAATTCCTTTAGTGCAGCTAACAAGTGTGGAAGGTGTTGTTTAGGGTTCTTTGTCAGGATAAGAATATCATCAGCATATGCTGTGACCTTAGTTTCATAATTACCCACAGAAATACCAGTGATATTTTAGTTTTGTTTAATGAGTACTTGGAGAGGTACAAGAGATAATACATATAGAATGGGGAAAAAAAGGACAACCCTGTCTGGTGCCTCTTTGTAGCGAGAAAAGTGATGAGGTTTGACCATTGATGAATGTGGAGGATTTTGGGTTTGAGTAAAGAGGTTTTACTAGAGAGTTGAAGCCTACGCCACACCCGTGCCATTTTAGAGCCTGAAACATAAAGCCCCAATTAACTTAATCAAAGGCCTTTTCGGTGTCTAGTGCAATCTTGGCATAGCCCTGTTTATCTTTCTTCTCTCTGGCAGTAATGTATAAAGCGTTTAGTAAAAGTCTGGCATTGGTGTAGATGTTTCTGCCTTTAACGTATCCAACTTGATCAGGTTTAATCAATTTGGAAAGGTGAGATTCTATTGTATTAGCTAATATCTTGTCGAATATGTTACTTTCTATATTAATAAGGGAAATGGGCCTATAGTTTTTAGGGACATCAAGATCTTTTCCTGGTTTAGGAAATCGAATATGAAGGGCTTCAGAAAATGTGCCAGATAAAAATAATTTGGACATGAAAGAGGGAAACAAGGTTTTAAGTCTGGTGTAAGCTGACATGAAAATTGACAAAAATATTCTGTAGAAAGGCCATCATGTCCTGGGGCTTTGCCTCTTCTAAGCCCTTAGATAGCTTGGTTAAATTCACTAGATATAAGCTCTCGCTCAAGGTCTGTAAGATCGGTTGTAGAGTTGGAGCTTCTGACAATAGCACTAAAACAGTTAGAAATATTGGCTTCTGGGATAGTAGAGTCTGGGGAGTGCAGATCAGAGTAGTATTTCTTGAAGGTTTCAATAATGCCCACAGGATCAGTAATTACAGTACTATTTTTGTATACTAGCAATAAGTGTTTTTTCTTTTTTTGTTTTGAGATTTGATGCAAGATCCCAGCCTGCCTTATTCGAAGTTTGATAGATTTTGGATTTATACTTTAATATAACACCCATGGCTTGTTCAGTGAGTTTTTTATTAATTTGAAAACATAGGGAGAGGACAGTACGGAGGTCTACATTGGAAGAGGAAAGATAAAATTGTTTTTCCACCTTAGTAAGAAGTGAGTAAAGAGTGTCAAGGTCTACTTCATATTGTTTCTTTTTCATGCTGGAATAAGCATTAATGTGTCCTCTAAGGGTGGCTTTAAAGGAATCCCAATTATTACTTATAGAGGTGGCATTGTCAGAGTTGTCTTCAAAATATTGATGTTGAAATGAGAATAGTGATTGAATGAATTTCTTAACCTGAAGGAGAAGGCTGTTAAATATCCATCTAAAGGATGATATTTTAATATCTGAGTGATTTAATGCAGTGATGACAGGGGCATAGTCAAAGATAATAATATTTGAGATGTAGCAGACAGTAATAGAATTTGTAAGGGTAATAAAGGTGTAGTCAAGACATGAAAGGGTATCATGGGGATGTGAATGGAATGTATAATCTGACAGGGTAATTCATAGAATTTCGCAGAAAAGTGTCGCAAGCGGCTGGCGCAGAGTGTCCGCGTGCGATTGACTGCGCCAGGCACGTGCGCTAAAACCGATTTCCGCGCACAGCGTATTCATGGATTTTAGGCTTCCAAACCAGCCGTGGCGCAGAGAATCGCAGCGACCCTGCAGCAGCGCCAGTAACGCCCCCAAGAACGCCCTCGCGCAAGGAAAAGCCATCAAAATCGCTAAATCATCGCTAAGGGCTGCGCTAACCCTGGACCAGTTCAGCGGGCTGGCAAACAGCAAACGCCAAGCAGGGAACGTGTATTGCAGGGGTGCGCGGGAAGTTCCACACGCGACTGGCCCCGTGCAAGCAGGGTACGTGTATTTCAGGGGTGCGCGGGAAGTTCCACACGCGATTTCAGCAGGGTACGTGTATTTCAGGGGTGCGCGGGAAGTTCCACACGCGATTTCAGCAGGGTACGTGTATTTCAGGGGTGCGCGGGAAGTTCCACACGCGATTTCAGCAGGGTACGTGCATTTCAGGGGTGCGCGGGAAGTTCCACACGCGATTCGATCAGGGTACGTGTATTTCAGGGGTGCGCGGGAAGTACCACACGCGATTGGCCCAGTGCGAGCAGGGTACGTGTATTTCAGGGGTGCGCGGGAAGTTCCACACGCGATTTCAGCAGGGTACGTGTATTTCAGGGGTGCGCGGGAAGTTCCACACGTGATTTCAGCAGGGTACGTGCATTTCAGGGGTGCGCGGGAAGTTCCACACGCAATTACATCAGGGTACGTGTATTTCAGGGATGCGCGGGAAGTACCACACGCGATTGGCCCAGTGGAAGCAGGGTACGTGTATTTCAGGGGTGCGCGGGAAGTTCCACACGAGATTTCAGCAGGGTACGTGTATTTCAGGGGTGCGCGGGAAGTTCCACACACGATTTCAGCAGGGTACGTGTATTTCAGGGGTGCGCGGGAAGTTCCACACGCGATTTCAGCAGGGTACGTGCATTTCAGGGGTGCGCGGGAAGTTCCACACGCGATTCCATCAGGGTACGTGTATTTCAGGGGTGCGCGGGAAGTACCACACGCGATTGGCCAAGTGCGAGCAGGGTACGTGTATTTCAGGGGTGCGCGGGAAGTTCCACACGCGATTGTCCCAGTGCGAGCAGGGTAAGTGTATTTCAGGGGTGCGCGGGAAGTTGCACACGAGATTTCAGCAGGGAATGTGTATTTCAGGTGTTCTGGGGAGTACTACACGTGAATTGGCCGTGTGGGTCCTCCCAGGTGTACGCTCCACAACCTCCACGGCCCCTGCAGGCAGCCCACACCACGGGGGACTACCCTGCACCCCTGCTCATGTCCCGCAGGCAGCCCATCCACCATGGGCATGCCCCCCAGCCAACCCACATGTCACCTTGCACTACTGATCAACAATGCATGTCTGCCACCACCCCCCCCCCCAGCACTGTGGGGCACCTGCCAGCAGGCCCCCACTCATGTCCAACTCATGTTTCCCACCACCCCCACCCCCCTGCACCGTGGGGCACCTGCCAGCAGGCCCCCACCCATGTCCAACTCATGTACCCCTGCACCCCCACCCCCCAGCATTGTGGGGCACCCTCCACCAGGCCCCCACTCATGTCTCCCACCACCCCCACCCCCCAGCAGTGCAGGGGACCCTCCACCAGGCCCCCACTCATGTCTCCCACCCCACCACCCCCCAGCAGTGCAGGGGCAGCCTCCACCAGGCCCCCACTCATGTCTCCCACCACCCCCACCCCCCTGCCACCATGGGCAGCACCCACCAGGCCCCCACTCATGTCTCCCACCACCCCCAACCCCAGCAGTGCAGGGGCAGCCTCCACCAGGCCCCCACTCATGTCTCCCACCACTCCCACCCCCCAGCCACCATGGGCAGCCCCCACCAGGCCCCCACTCATGTCTCCCACCCCCCCACCCCCCAGCAGTGCAGGGGCAGCCTCCACCAGGCCCCCACTCATGTCTCCCACCACCCCCACCCCCCAGCAGTGCAGGGGCAGCCTCCACCAGGCCCCCACTCATGTCTCCCACCACTCCCACCCCCCTGCCACCATGGGCAGCCCCCACCAGGCCCCCACTCATGTCTCCCACCACCCCCACCCCCCAGCAGTGCAGGGGCACCCTCCACCAGGCCCCCACTCATGTCTCCCACCACCCCCACCCCCCAGCAGTGCAGGGGCACCCTCCACCAGGCCCCCACTCATGTCTACCACCATCCCCACCCCCCAGCAGTGCAGGGGCACCCTCCACCAGGCCCCCACTCATGTCTCCCACCACCCCCACCCCCCAGCAGTGCAGGGGCACCCTCCACCAGGCCCCCACTCATGTCTACCACCACCCCCACCCCCCAGCAGTGCAGGGGCACCCTCCACCAGGCCCCCACTCATGTCTACCACCACCCCCACCCCCCAGCAGTGCAGGGGCAGCCTCCACCAGGCCCCCACTCATGTCTCCCAACACCCCCACCCCCCAGCAGTGCAGGGGCAGCCTCCACCAGGCCCCCACTCATGTCTCCCACCACCCCCACCCCCCAGCCACCAGGGGCACCCTCCACCAGGCCCCCACTCATGTCTCCCACCACCCCCACCCCCCTGCCACCATGGGCAGCCCCCACCAGGCCCCCACTCATGTCTCCCACCACCCCCATCCCCCAGCAGTGCAGGGGCAGCCTCCACCAGTCCCCCACTCATGTCTCCCACCACCCCCACCCCCCTGCCACCATGGGCAGCCCCCACCAGGCCCCCACTCATGTCTCCCACCCCCCCACCCCCCAGCAGTGCAGGGGCAGCCTCCACCAGGCCCCCACTCATGTCTCCCACCACCCCCACCCCCCAGCAGTGCAGGGGCACCCTCCACCAGGCCCCCACTCATGTCTACCACAACCCCCACCCCCAGCAGTGCAGGGGCACCCTCCACCAGGCCTCCACTCATGTCTACCACCACCCCCACCCCCCTGCCACCATGGGCAGCCTCCACCAGGCCCCCACCCATGTCTCCCACCACCCCCACCCCCCAGCCACCAGGGGCACCCTCCACCAGGTCCTCACAATCCCCAATCATGTGCGTAATGGTCAGCCTCCACAGCCAAAAAGCCCTACCAAGTAACCCATTCACCCACATGGAAATGTAAATTACATGTTACACCCCCAATGTTCATGAAGCTAATGAACCCATGTCCGTCACACACAATGGTTGCAATTGAATGGGAAAACACCCAACATGACATGCATGAAACCAATGAGATGATACCACACAGTGAAGTATGAAAACAAAATTGTATTGAAAAAAATAAAGAATGCTAAAGAAAGGAAACAAACTATAATGTGAATGAGAAAAAATAAGGTGCATGTCCGTATTAAAAAAAAAAACTGCAAATCACAATCCAAAAAAATGTTGTCCAAAGTCAAATGTAAAAAAACTCTATGCAATAAAGAACTATGTTAAAAACTAACAAGGGTCCATGAGCCCAACTGAACAAAGGAAACCTACTAAAAAACCTAACTAAAAATCAACTATATACAAAAAGTGGAGCAGTGTCCGTCGACTCCAAATCATAATAAGAAACAAAGGAAACCTAAAACTAAAGAACTATATACAAAGGCGGCGGGCAAGTCCAGCGGCTCACTCCGTGGTGTCCCGGGCCAGGGCATCATCGAACTCCTGTTCGATGTCCCGGAGGCGGTCCAGTTCCATGGCCCCGAGGGTCCGCAGGGACGACGCCGTGTCCTCCTCCAACCCCCTGTGGATTGCCTCGAGGCACTCGGCCCGCCTCAGGGCCCTCCGCATGGAGTTCTCCGCCCTGACCATTGTGAGCCGCGCCTCTTCCGCCCGCCGCCGCTCCGCACCTATGGCGTAGCCCAACCACACGGAAGACACTCTCTGTCCTGGGTCCCCCTGCCCTCCGGCCGATGCCTGCCCCTCCGATGTGGAAAGCCCCAAGCCTTCATGTCTCCCACCATGTTGCTGCTGCTGCACTGCCTCTGCCCGTGCACTGCCTCCTGCTGCCTGCACATCCTCCGCCGGCTGGGGTGCAGTTGTTGATGTGGCCACCCCTGCTGGACCTCCGACTCCCGACTGTGGCAGGGATGCCTCCTCCACCAGCCTGGCCGCACCGTCAGAGGCAGCTCTCACACAATACATCTCCTTTGTTATGGGTTTAGTTATTAGTATAGAGTATTTCTCTTTTATCTGAGAGTTCACTCTTTTCACCATACTAGATCTCCAGTATTCTGCTTTTCACCATCTCGCTAGCATCTCGAGTTATATACAGCTTGTCAGTCAGTCCTTGACTGGTATGGAAATAAAATAAAAGATTTTATTTTTTGTCTCTTTGTAATGTTGTCAACAGTTCAATTGGGCCCTTATGAAGAAGAGGTTACCCTCGAAACGCGTCGGCCACCCCACAATTGGACAGCATCATCTCTTCATCATTTATTGCTTCATCGCAATTTGTTTTAATATGTCATACGTCATGAATTACTTTGTATAACAGATTGTGCTTTTTGGCAAATTTTATTTTGTTTTCTTCTTTGCCAAATAAATCGTTATATGCTCAACTAACAAAACTGCTGTTATATATTTATACATTGATAGATTTATATCTATATATTTGAAGGCCCTATGTGGCATCAGTAAATAGTGTGCAGGGGACGGGAGGGCCCCACCTTTTGGGCCCTCTTCTATTTTCTCTTTTCTGATTTAGGCTTTGTGCCAAGGCCTTGTTTCCTCCCCCGCACCTTAAAATTCTTAAATCAGCTCTGCTGTACGTATAATGACGATTTGAATTTCTATATCAAATGTTACCAGGTGTGCACCACTGTCAGCATTTTTTGTTTGCTCCACAGGGCACCCAGGTGACTGATGGGTGGGAAGATGGCACAGAGGACGACTGGCGCGGAGGGGGTCCAGTTGAGGAGGGGGTCGGAGCAAGCCCCATCAGACGGAGGAATCCGGCCTGGGTGACCTGTCCCAGCAGGCTGACGTGGTCAACGAACCATTCGAGATGACGTGCAGTCTCTCCATGAAAAGTCTGCAGGTCACCTCGCATGGCCCGTTGACGCAACGCCACACCAGCCAGGACAGGCTCAACCAGGACAGGCTCAACCCGGACCTGGATGGCCACGTCCGCAGGCAGAGGAAGGCCAGCTGACGTCAGCTCATCCCTGCCTGAAAACGGGTCTGGACGTAGGCATCCCTGCTGGTGCAAGATGATGCAGGGACAGGATCGGGGACAGGATTGCACACAGGCACCTCCGCGGCGGCCTGTGCTGCCTCCTGTCCCTGGTCCTGCACTGCACCACTAGCACCAGTGGGATCCCCACCTCCAGACCCCGTCTCTGGTGCTTGCACGGCCTCCTCCTCCACCAAACCCCCCACCAACCTGGATGACTCCGTGCCATCTTCCCTTGTTGGGCCCTGTGGGGTCCCAGCTGCCCCTTCTGCTGCCGAGGAGTCCAACTGCAACCTCCGCCTCTTGGACCTCCCCCCGGCAGCTTCGGCCTGGGACGCGGCACCGGACTCCTCACTCCCCGACGAGAAGACAACACGGGAGGGGAGCCGGGCCTTGCGTCTCCGGCTGGCGGTCGGATCCCCGCCACTGTGATCCACAGCACCTTCTCCGCCCTCTTCATCAGTTGACGCTGCAGACAGGGAGAAACAAAACACAGGCATCAGGGCACTGTACAATGGACACATACACACATGACAGTTGCACATGAGTGGCATTGGCAAACCTCAGACATGTCATCACAATCCCCAACACACATGTCATTGCAACTCGCACACATGAGCCATACCACAGCCATATCGCAACTGCCAGCACCATCCATACACATACAACAGCAGCCAAAGGGGAGCCAGACATCACATGCAACACAGGAAGTGCACCACACATGTACACACACCACCACACTTCCGTGCATGTGTACACCTCTGCCAAGTGTCGCACTGTTCAGACGGCCATCCATGTCACATCTGCCAATCAGGCTTCCACATACCGCTGTCACATGCATCCATGTTGCATCACTGTTGCACCCTTGTCAAATACACACAGATGCACATGTACACAGTGCTCATACATGCAGCCGAAAACAACATACATGCGTGACATCACGGACATGTCTACTTACATACACATTCATACAAACATGTGTGCACGCACAACTGCATTTGCCATGCAAGCCTACACACACAAGCACCATCCATGTCTCACACATTACAGCCCTCGCATGTGTCAGCCCCACGGCCCTGTACACCCCCACCCATACTCGACCCCATACAAACAGATGTGCAACCTGCACAATACCGAATAATCACCACACGCACTGCTCATAATCAGGATGCATGTACACTCACCGCTCGACTCCAGACGGGTCTGCTTCTCTAGGACCTGGACGTGGAGCGCTGGGGATATGCGTTCCAGGACCCCCATCTGTTCTTCCGACAAGTGGCCCCGGCGCCCCTTGGCATCCGCTGCCTTCAAGAGGCGCCGGGCCTTGTTCAGGGTCCTGGACCTGTAGTCCTCCCAGCGCTTCCTGACATGTTGTAAGTCCCGGACTGCCACCCCCTCCGCGTTGATGGCAGTCACGACGTCAGTCCAGATCCGAGTCCGTCCTTCCTTGTCGGCGCGGGAACTTCCGAAGAGGGCATCATACTGCCCCAGGACTTGCTCCACCAGGACACCAACTTCGGTGGCACTGAAGCTGGTGCCCCTCTGCCTCTCTGGCCGGGGGTTGTCAGTGGTCACAGATGGTGTTTGGCCCGACATGACAACCCCAGAGGCAGGAGTGGGTGGGCAACTGGGTCCTGGGGCTGGGCTGTGGAGCGATGGAATTCCAGTCGGGAGTCTTCGGTTCCAGCAGGGGTGGTCACAGCAACAGCACCCCTGGCTGATGTGCAGGCAGCAAATGGCAGTAAACGTGGGCAGCAGGCAGTCAGGCAGCAGCAGATGGCAGGTGGGAGCGTGCGCGGGGCTCTGGGGGGCAGTAGTTCGGCCTTCTGGGCAGGAGCGTGGTCTTCCGTGTGCTTACGCGTGGCCAGCTTGGTACGGAGTGATTTGGCACGTGAAAATCCTGCACGTCAGCGTGAAAATCGAGGAAAGGCCCTTAGCGCGTAAGCGCGTCAGCACGCATACGCGATTCTATTGGACCAAAGGCCCTCAGCGCGTAAGCGCGTCTGTGACGTGACCCGCACGGGTGTTTCCCACACAGCACGTGATGACAGAGCACAAGTGGAAAGACTGCACGTCAGAGTGCCATCGCGTGTAATTGGACAGCACGTCAGAGTCTCATCGCGTGTAATTGGACAAAAGTGCGCGTACACGTGATTGGCCTATGTACGTGTATATCAGGGGTGCGTGGACACTTACACACGCATGTACGTCAGCGCACCTGTATCCCGGGGTGCACGGGAATTTCAACACGTTATTGGACTGGGTACTGGATTTCAGGGGTGCGCGGGTCACACGCTCGCCTACAACACGCGCAACGCATTAATTTGCGTGCTAACAATATAACAACCTCAGACCCAGGATGAACATACCGTTCCTAGCAGCAGTGGGCGTGGCCTACCAAAGGAGGAGGAGGAGGATAGTCAGGGCCAGAATATTCACACCCAGAACCAGCCTTTTCGGGATGCCTGATGACCAGGTGCATGGGAGGTACAGGTTTCCACCACACATCATACTGGACCTGGTGAGTGAGTGGGAGGATGACCTCACATCACCCACCCTGTGCTCCCAAGCACTCAGCCCCCTGGAGAAGGTCCTCAATGTACTGCACTTCTTAGCCACTGGATCATTTCAGCGGACAAGTGCCATTGTGGGTGGTGTATCACAGGCCACCCAGTCACGCTGCCTACACCAGGTCTTGAACATCATCACTGCACGCCCATCAGTCCGCAGGCACATATACCTGCCCAGAACACCTGCAGAAAGGCATGCTGCCGCCCTGGATTTTTACGCTGTGGCACGATTCCCCAAAGTGCTAGGTGCCATCGACTGCACCCATGTGGCTCTACGTCCCCCCAGGGCATCTGAGCACATCTATAGGAACCGCAAGCACTGGCATTCCATCAACGTGCAGGTAGTATGTAATGCCAAGGAAATCATCACCTCAGTATATGCCAACTATCCCGGGTCAACCCACGACAGCTTCATTTACCGAATGTCCACCCTAAGCCGGGTCCTAGAAGCTGGGCGGCATGGCGATACATGGCTGCTTGGTGAGTATGAATGCCACTGCACATGCATGCATGTCAGATACTGAGCAAGGTCACAACCCCACCAATGATACCAATCACCACCTCCACAGGGGACAGTGCCTACCCTCTCAGCCCCCACATGATGACGCCAATTCGGAACCCCACCACGCCACCACAGGTAAGATATAACACAGCCCACATTACAACCCGGGGCATAGTGGAGCGCACATTCGGAGTGCTAAAGTCACGCTTTCGCTCCCTTGACCGTTCTGGCGGGCAGCTGTTGTACGCTCCCCCAGTAGTGTGCAGGATCATAGTGGCAGCATGTGTCCTGCACAACGTTGCAACACGCCGGGGCCTGGCCGTGGACATGGTGGTGGCCCCACATCCCCAACCACATGCACAGCCGCTGCGCATGGGAGGGGAAAGGGCACGGGGGGAGGCAGCCCGTACACAGCTAGTGGCTAATTACTTCACATAGAAATCACACCCCTGTGGAGTGCACACTGCCCTGGCACATTCCATCTGACAATCAATGATGACTCAACCTGACACTGATCCTGAATGTCTGGAGAATGAACCGTGAAAACCATATCAGCCTGAGATTGTTCACCTGGAAGTGTCACAATGTGTGCATCCCTACCCACACAGACACCACCAATGCAGTTTTGTGAAGTAACACATTCAAGCAGCTAAAATGAATACCCACTTGCAAAATGCAACAAGAGGACAGTGCCATGTCAGCCAACCCATCCCCAGCACCGCCACACCACACACCGTGCCATGTCATGCTATTTGCAGGTAAACAAAGTAATCCCCACAACATGACACTAGTGTCACAATGTAGAGTGTCCCTAATTGAAACTTGCAACACCTGAAATGCTCACAGTAATGCAGGACCAACAACTAACTTGAGCAGGTACTACCATTAACATGACATCACAAATGTTATATATTAGTAGTCTCACCACCTGGAAATGCCTGCACTCCCACCACTACCAACTGTGCAGTGTTGGCGCCATGTAGAGTTGTAGGTGCACTGCTGCCAACATGGACCCCATCTCCAGACTAGAGGGCCTTGTGTAGACATGAGGAAGGGACCTGCAAATTGGGAGGTAGACACAGATGATGAGTTACACATCAATGCAACATGCAGTGTACAACACAACAGCAATATGCACTAGGAATGTATACACAGTATTGACTACAGACTGCCCACACAGCTCATGGGAGTCCAACGTCACTGTGTAATTCACTGTCACTTGGGCACACCCTTTGCAAGCCCATGGAAACGGGAAGCAGGAGGGGTGTGTGTGACTCAAACCCAAGAATCTGAACCAAATACATGACAAGCCTGCATGTGCCCAGCCACAATGCTGCGTATGCCCACAGGAACCACGGAAGCCAACAAATTGTCCCAAAAAAATTGGGAAAAATTATTTAGAAATTAAAAATAAAAATAAAAATAAAAATCAAAAATAAAAATCAAAAATTAAAATAAAAATCAAAAATGGCCATTGATGGGCCCGGGGGGGTTGGGGAGGCCACCCAGGAGGTCCGAGGACAGGATGCACACCAGAACCCACCTGCGTGGATCCTGGGAAAAAAAAAACCTCCATGGGCTCATGGCCCACACGGATACCCTATTGTGGGAGTATCACTGCTGTCGCTATTATCACCCTGTGCAGCTGCATCCGGAGGTGGTTGCACTATGGGAGGCAGCCCACGCAAGGCCCTAGTCTGCTCCTCCATGGCTGCTAGCATGCGGGTGTGGTAGGTCTGGTTCTGGAGGATGAGTGTGCGGAGGTCCCCATGCAACAACTCACGGGATGCCCGGACCTCCGCCCTCGTTGTCTGCATCTCAGCTGAGAGCGTACGGGTGAGACGCTCCAGCTGCTGTTCTGTCCTTTGGTGTGTTGAAGCCTCAAGCTCAACAAGAGTCGTCCTGAGGTGAAGGAGCTCCTGCCTCAGGGCTTCCCTGTGGCCCTGGGACTCAATGGAGATGGCCTCCTGCAGAGTCGCCAGTGCCGCCCGCCTGTCCCTGTTGGACCCCAACATGTCCTCCCTGTGTGACTGGCAGATGGAGTCGGTTGCCTGCTCTAGTCGCTCCATCAGCCTTTCAGGGGGAACAATGGAAGTGGCCACCCTATCCATGGCCTGAGCCATCATCTCGGATGATGCTGCCTGTTGTGTTGCCATACCGTAAATGGATTGCTCCCATGCGGTATTGCCAGGTGGCGTACGGCCACCACGTCGGCGGGCACCACACCTGTCTGGGGCAAGGCGAACTGCGCCTTGCTGTGCCGGCACTGCCTGAGGCTGCAGGACTGCATTCCCCCTCTGATCTGCTGGCCCAGGAACAGGATCAGATGTCGCGGAGTGTGACCCTGCATCCGTAACCACCAAAGGCATAGTTGCCAACACTGACATCCCCATTGAGGGTACTGACCCTGGTGCAGGTGGGTGGGACAGAACAGAATCCCTCCCTGGAACACTCACCTGCGACGGCACGTAGGTCTCATCCGAATCAACACCTGAGTACAGCTCGGGGGAGGTGCAGCCAGAGACACCCCTTGAGAGCACGACCTGCAGCACTTGTGGGTTCTCACCCACCACCACACCACGTCCCTCACTGGTGGTTGGTCGGCCCTCGGACCCCTCCTGGGTCTGCACCATCTCCACAACCCCAGCAGTATCAGGTGCGTCTTCCCCTGCAAAGACATAAAAACAGAGAAATGGAAACAGGCATTAGCACCATGGCACACAATGAGGGCTGAGAAGCAAGAGAACCAGTACTTGATTTACACATGTCCCACATGACTAAAACCCTCCCATGCATGCACCCTCACTGCATATGAAGGGCAGGCAAATGGCACACACTGATGACACCAAGATGGAAGATGAACACATTTTCTGCATGCTGCCTGGCAGTGGCATCACACATTGGCCTGTGATTGCCAGGTGAAACACACATGCCATCACACAGATGGCATGTACCATTGCTATTGAGTGAAGATGGAGAGGAGGGCATTCATTCAGTCCAGTTCCCGCATGTAATAGCTTTTCTAATTCTAACAGGTCAGATTTTTCACCTGGAGCTGCCAGTCTGAAATGGTCCAATTGCACAGGGACATGTGTGAACAAATGATATCCAGGTAACAAAGTCACTCCACTTTACCATAGCCATGTCAGACATGTGACTAGTGGACTGCGACATGCCTAGTAAAGGTGGTGGAATGCAAACAATCTGCCTGAATGAACAGTGAAAAATAAGCAACAATGTTGTGGCAAGGTGACACTTCAAGGGCAACTGGAGTGCAGTTGGGCTAGATGTCTACTGTTGGCAGAAGGGATACTGCTATGGCCAAATGCAGCTGCGCAGGATGTATTGCATGAAGCACATGGCTGACCCATACGACTCAGGCGCACACACTCTCACCTGGCACACAAACAGAAGCCCTCACACACACACCATGCACATGGATGACACACACATGCATGTGCACTCACCGGACAATGCCTCGTAATCAGCCAGATCTCCCACGCCTTGGATCTGTTCCTCCGTGACGTAGGTCCCAGCGACTGACTCATGTGGAGTGAGTTCCATGTCTACTACTGGAGACCCACCTCCAGTCACTAGAGTTGCGGCATGACTTGAGGCCAGCTTACTCTTTGCCCTGCGCTTTAGGTCATTCGAGCGCTTATAGCAATCATTGGCTGTGCGCCTCACGATTCCAAGGGCACTTACGATGTCCGCAACGGTCTGCCAGTGTGCCTGGCGTTGTGCAGGTGTGGTCTTGGATCCTGCAACAATGACCATCTCGTTGTCATGTGCGGACACATACTCGACAAGTGCATTCAGTTCGTCATCCGTGAAGCTGGGCTTCCTGGACGGGCCGGACTGTGTAGCCGTGTCTGGGGCATCAGCCTGTGCCGGACGAGCACTCTTCCTCTTCCGCTTGGAAGGTGGTGGTGATCCTGAGTGTCCTGCGCCGCTCTGGACACTAGGGGCAGGAGCCCTGGTGGACTCTGTATCAGGAGTGTGGGATTGCACACTCAGCATGGGAGTTGGTGCAGGCATTGGCTCTAGTGTGATGGTGTCAGGGGGAATGTCAGCAGCATGGACTAGGACCGACACTGTCCTGGCTGGGTGTGTGAGGGCTGGGGTGGATGGAGCCGCAGCTGCCCCTGCAGCCTCTCCGCCCTGCCTACTTGGTGCAGCAGATGACCTTGCTGCCCCAGATGCACGTGGCATGGTGACATCAACGTGCACCAGCGCACGTGTCATAGGCCTGCTGACCTGGAAGTCAGCCATGGAGTCAGCCAGGTCTGGTGCCACAATGGGCTGGTCCAACAAGGGCTGAGCATGGATGGTGTCAGCCACATCAGCCTCAATGGGAGGGGGGGGATTATGGGTGCCCTTGACTGGTCCTCCACACATGGGGGGACAGGCTCACCCTGCAAGTAACGACCACGTCCCCTACCGGATCCACCACGGCCACCACTTGTGGCTCTTCCACCTTTGCCACTCTTACGGAATCCTCGCCTCCCAGCCATGGCACTGATGTAGATGTGCGTATGGGAGTGGCTGTAAAGTATTGTCCTGGGCAATTGGGGGTCAAAGGGGTTGGGTAGCAGATGGTAATTGTACCCTAGTGCTCTTGCAAGGCTGATTGTAACCCCTGGGGAAAGATGACGGGTCACGCTACGCACAGGAGCCCCAAAAAAGGGAGATGACGTGCACGCAACCCCTCCTAGACCACGTGTGCAGAAAGAAAAACCTGCACTACGCTGTGGCACCCAGTAACACAAGAATGAACGTATGCGTGTCACATGCAGCCTAGAATGACCTCTGAAGGGGTAGGCTACACACGGGGCAAGCACATATGTTAGATACGTGCGTGACTCACCGTCTGCCAGGTAAAAGAGCGTGAAAAAGGAGCGCGTTTGGTTGGCAACACCCCCGCCAAAAGAAGATTTGTACGCTGTCTGAGGAGACAGGACAACAGTAGAAGGAAACACTGTTTGAGGGAAAAGGCCCAGGTAAACCAGTAAAAGAGAAAAAAGAGAAAAAGCTGTCAGAGGTAACAGGGAATACGAACTTGAAACGCCGTGAAGTAAATCGCGTGTGAAACGACAAGAAGTACAGAATTCACCCACTCGCTCTCCACGAAAAGCACGTACAAGGAAATGGTGTTCTACACGTACCTTTTATACAGGCCCACACGTCCAGCGTCACTTATGTGGCGTGTACGCGCTAGGGCCATTTCCACCAATTACACGCTTTGTCACTTCTGCGTGTAGGGCCATTTCCACCAATTACACGCTTTGTCACTTCTGCGTGTAGGGCCATTTCCACAAATCACACGCGATGACACTCTGACGTGCAGTCTTTCCATGTGTGCACTGTCATCACGTGCTGTGTGGGAAACACCAGTGCGGGTCACGTCACAGACGCGCTTACGCGCTGAGGGCCTTTCCTCGATTTTCACGCTGACGTGCAGGATTTTCACGTGCCAAATCACTCCGTACCAAGCTGGCCACGCGTAAGCACACGGAAGACCACGCTCCTGCCCAGAAGGCCGAACTACTGCCCCCCAGAGCCCCGAGCACGCTCCCACCTGCCATCTGCTGCTGCCTGACTGCCTGCTGCCCACGTGCACTGCCATTTGCTGCCTGCACATCAGCCAGGGGTGCTGTTGCTGTGACCACCCCTGCTGGAACCGAAGACTCCCGACTGGAATTCCATCGCTCCACAGCCCAGCCCCAGGACCCAGTTGCCCACCCACTCCTGCCTCTGGGGTTGTCATGTCGGGCCAAACACCATCTGTGACCACTGACAACCCCCGGCCAGAGAGGCAGAGGGGCACCAGCTTCAGTGCCACCGAAGTTGGTGTCCTGGTGGAGCAAGTCCTGGGGCAGTATGATGCCCTCTTCGGAAGTTCCCGCCCTTACAAGGAAGGACGGACTCGGATCTGGACTGACGTCGTGACTGCCATCAACGCGGAGGGGGTGGCAGTCCGGGACTTACAACATGTCAGGAAGCGCTAGGAAGACTACAGGTCCAGGACCCTGAACAAGGCCCGGCGCCTCTTGAAGGCAGCGGATGCCAAGGGGCGCCGGGGCCACTTGTCGGAAGAACAGATGGGGTCCTGGAACGCATATCCCCAGCGCTCCACGTCCAGGTCCTAGAGAAGCAGACCCGTCTGGAGTCGAGCGGTGAGTGTACATGCATCCTGATTGTGAGCAGTGCGTGTGGTGATTATTCGGTATTGTGCAGGTTGCACATCTGTTTGTATGGGGTCGAGTATGGGTGGGGGTGTACAGGGCCGTGGGGCTGACACATGCGAGGGCTGTAATGTGTGAGACATGGATGGTGCTTGTGTGTGTAGGCTTGCATGGCAAATGCAGTTGTGCATGCACACATGTTTGTATGAATGTGTATGTAAGTAGACATGTCCGTGATGTCACGCATGTATGTTGTTTTCGGCTGCATGTATGAGCACTGTGTACATGTGCATGTGTGTGTATTTGACAAGGGTGCAACAGTGATGCAACATGGATGATGTGACAGCGGTATGTGGAAGCCTGATTGGCAGATGTGACATGGATGGCCGTCTGAACAGTGCGACACTTGGCAGAGGTGTACACACACATGCAAGTGTGGTGGTGTGTGTACATGTGTGGTGCACTTCCTGTGTTGCATGTGATGTCTGGCTCCCCTTTGGCTGCTGATGCTGTTGTATGTGTATGGATGGTGCTGGCAGTTGCGATATGGCTGTGGTATGGCTCATGTGTGCGAGTTGCAATGACATGTGTGTTGGGGATTGTGATGACATGTCTGAGGTTTGCCAATGCCACTCATGTGCAACTGTCATGTGTGTATGTGTCCATTGTACAGTGCCCTGATGCCTGTGTTTTGTTTCTCCCTGTCTGCAGCGTCAACTGATGAAGAGGGCGGAGAAGGTGCTGTGGAGCACAGCGGCGGGGATCCGACCGCCAGCCGGAGACGCAAGGCCCAACTCCCCTCCCGTGTTGTCATCTCGTCGGGGAGTGAGGAGTCCGGTGCCGCGTCCCAGGCCGCAGCTGCCGGGGGGAGGTCCAAGAGGCGGAGGTTGCAGTTGGACTCCTCGGCAGCAGAAGGGGCAGCTGGGACCCCACAGGGCCCAACAGGGGAAGATGGCACGGAGTCATCCAGGTTGGTGGGGGGTTTGGTGGAGGAGGAGGCCGTGCAAGCACCAGAGACGGGGTCTGGAGGTGGGGATCCCACTGGTGCTAGTGGTGCAGTGCAGGACCAGGGACAGGAGGCAGCACAGGCCGCCGCGGAGGTGCCTGTGTGCAGTCCTGTCCCCGATCCTGTCCCTGCATCATCTTGCACCAGCAGGGATGCCTACGTCCAGACCCGTTTTCAGGCAGGGGATGAGCTGACGTCAACTGGCCTTCCTCTGCCTGCGGACGTGGCCATCCAGGTTCGGGTTGAGCCTGTCCTGGCTGGTGTGGCGTTGCGTCAACGGGCCATGCGAGGTGACCTGCAGTCTTTTCATGGAGAGACTGCACGTCATCTCGAATGGCTCGTTGACCACGTCAGCCTGCTGGGACAGGTCACCCAGGCCGGATTCCTCCGTCTGATGGGGCTTGCTCCGACCCCCTCCTCAACTGGACCCCCTACGCGCCAGTCGTCCTCTGTGCCATCTTCCACCCATCAGTCACCTGGGTGCCCTGTGGAGCTGCCTCTGACGGTGCGGCCAGGCTGGTGGAGGAGGCATCCCTGCCACAGTCGGGAGTTGGAGGTCCAGCAGGGGTGGCCACATCAACAACTGCACCCCAGCCGGTGGAGGATGTGCAGGCAGCAGGAGGCAGTGCACGGGCAGAGGCAGTGCAGTAGCAGCAACATGGTGGGAGACATGAAGGCTCGGGGCTTTCCACATCGGAGGGGCAGGCATCGGCCGGAGGGGAGGGGGACCCAGGACAGAGAGTGTCTTCCGTGTGGCAGCGGTTGGGCCACGCCATAGGTGCGGAGCGGCGGCGGGCGGAAGAGGCGCGGCTCACAATGGTCAGGGCGGAGAACTCCATGCGGAGGGCCCTGAGGCGGGCCGAGTGCCTCGAGGCAATCCGCAGGGGGTTGGAGGAGGACACGGCATCGTCCCTGCGGACCCTCGGGGCCATGGAACTGGACCGCCTCGGGGACATCGAACAGGAGTTCGATGATGCCCTGGCCCGGGACACCACGGAGTGAGCCGCTGGACTTGCCCTCCGCCTTTGTATATAGTTCTTTAGTTTTAGGTTTCCTTTGTTTCTTATTATGATTTGGAGTCGACGGACACTGCTCCACTTTTTGTATATAGTTGATTTTTAGTTAGGTTTTTTAGTAGGTTTCCTTTGTTCAGTTGGGCTCATGGACCCTTGTTAGTTTTTAACATAGTTCTTTATTGCATAGAGTTTTTTTACATTTGACTTTGGACAACATTTTTTTGGATTGTGATTTGCAGTTTTTTTTTTTAATACGGACATGCACCTTATTTTTTCTCATTCACATTGTAGTTTGTTTCCTTTCTTTAGCATTCTTTATTTTTTTCAATACAATTTTGTTTTCATACTTCACTGTGTGGTATCATCTCATTGGTTTCATGCATGTCATGTTGGGTGTTTTCCCATTCAATTGCAACCATTGTGTGTGACGGACATGGGTTCATTAGCTTCATGAACATTGGGGGTGTAACATGTAATTTACATTTCCATGTGGGTGAATGGGTTACTTGGTAGGGCTTTTTGGCTGTGGAGGCTGACCATTACGCACATGATTGGGGATTGTGAGGACCTGGTGGAGGGTGCCCCTGGTGGCTGGGGGGTGGGGGTGGTGGGAGACATGAGTGGGGGCCTGATGGGGGCTGCCCATGGTGGCAGGAGGGTGGGGGTGGTGGGAGACATGAGTGGGGGCCTGGTGGAGGCTGCCCCTGCACTGCTGGGGGGTGGGGGTGGTGGTAGACATGAGTGGGGGCCTGGTGGAGGGTGCCCCTGCACTGCTGGGGGGTGGGGGTGGTGGTAGACATGAGTGGGGGCCTGGTGGAGGGTGCCCCTGCACTGCTGGGGGGTGGGGGTGGTGGGAGACATGAGTGGGGGCCTGGTGGAGGGTGCCCCTGCACTGCTGGGGGGTGGGGATGGTGGTAGACATGAGTGGGGGCCTGGTGGAGGGTGCCCCTGCACTGCTGGGGGGTGGGGGTGGTGGGAGACATGAGTGGGGGCCTGGTGGAGGGTGCCCCTGCACTGCTGGGGGGTGGGGGTGGTGGGAGACATGAGTGGGGGCCTGGTGGGGGCTGCCCATGGTGGCAGGGGGGTGGGAGTGGTGGGAGACATGAGTGGGGGCCTGGTGGAGGCTGCCCCTGCACTGCTGGGGGGTGGGGGTGGTGGGAGACATGAGTGGGGGCCTGGTGGGGGCTGCCCATGGTGGCAGGGGGGTGGGGGTGGTGGGAGACATGAGTGGGGGCCTGGTGGAGGCTGCCCCTGCACTGCTGGGGGGTGGGGGGGTGGGAGACATGAGTGGGGGCCTGGTGGGGGCTGCCCATGGTGGCAGGGGGGTGGGGGTGGTGGTAGACATGAGTGGGGGCCTGGTGGAGGGTGCCCCTGCACTGCTGGGGGGGGTGGGAGACATGAGTGGGGGCCTGGTGGAGGGTGCCCCTGCACTGCTGGGGGGTGGGGGTGGTGGGAGACATGAGTGGGGGCCTGGTGGAGGGTGCCCCTGCACTGCTGGGGGGTGGGGGGGGTGGGAGACATGAGTGGGGGCCTGGTGGAGGCTGCCCCTGCACTGCTGGGGGGTGGGGGGGTGGCAGACATGAGTGGGGGCCTGGTGGGGGCTGCCCATGGTGGCAGGGGGGTGGGGGTGGTGGGAGACATGAGTGGGGGCCTGGTGGAGGCTGCCCCTGCACTGCTGGGGGGTGGGGGGGTGGGAGACATGAGTGGGGGCCTAGTGGAGGCTGCTCCTGCACTGCTGGGGGGTGGGGGGGTGGGAGACATGAGTGGGGGCCTGGTGGAGGGTGCCCCTGCACTGCTGGGGGGTGGGGGTGGTGGGAGACATGAGTGGGGGCCTGGTGGGTGCTGCCCATGGTGGCAGGGGGGTGGGGAGGTGGGAGACATGAGTGGGGGCCTGGTGGAGGCTGCCCCTGCACTGCTGGGGGGTCGGGGGGATGGGAGACATGAGTGGGGGCCTGGTGGGGGCTGCCCATGGTGGCAGGGGGGTGGGGGTGGTGGGAGACATGAATGGGGACCTGGTGGAGGCTGCCCCTGCACTGCTGGGGGGTGGGGGTGGTGGGAGACATGAGTGGGGGCGTAGTGGGGGCTGCCCATGGTGGCAGGGGGGTGGGGGTGGTGGGAGACATGAGTGGGGGCCTGGTGGAGGGTGCCCCTGGTGGCTGGGGGGTGGGGGTGGTGGGAGACATGAGTGGGGGCCTGGTGGAGGCTGCCCATGGTGGCAGGGGGGTGGGGGTGGTGGTAGACATGAGTGGGGGCCTGGTGGAGGGTGCCCCTGCACTGCTGGGGGGTGGGGGTGGTGGTAGACATGAGTGGGGGCCTGGTGGAGGGTGCCCCTGCACTGCTGGGGGGTGGGGGGTGGTGGTAGACATGAGTGGGGGCCTGGTGGAGGGTGCCCCTGCACTGCTGGGGGGTGGGGGTGGTGGTAGACATGAGTGGGGGCCTGGTGGAGGGTGCCCCTGCACTGCTGGGGGGTGGGGGTGGTGGGAGACATGAGTGGGGGCCTGGTGGGGGCTGCCCATGGTGGCAGGGGGGTGGGGGTGGTGGGAGACATGAGTGGGGTCCTGGTGGAGGCTGCCCCTGCACTGCTGGGGGGTGGGGGTGGTGGGAGACATGAGTGGGGGCCTGGTGGGGGCTGCCCATGGTGGCAGGGGGGTGGGGGTGGTGGGAGACATGAGTGGGGGCCTGGTGGAGGCTGCCCCTGCACTGCTGGGGGGTGGGGGGGGTGGGAGACATGAGTGGGGGCCTGGTGGGGGCTGCCCATGATGGCAGGGGGGTGGGGGTGGTGGGAGACATGAGTGGGGGCCTGGTGGAGGCTGCCCCTGCACTGCTGGGGGGTGGGGGGGGGGGTGGGAGACATGAGTGGGGGCCTGGTGGGTGGAGGGTGCCCCTGGTGGCTGGGGGGTGGGGGTGGTGGGAGACATGCATTGTTGATCAGTAGTGCAAGGTGACATGTGAGTTGGCTGGGGGGCATGCCCATGGTGGATGGGCTGCCTGCGGGACATGAGCAGGGGTGCAGGGTAGTCCCCCGTGGTGTGGGCTGCCTGCAGGGGCCGTGGAGGTTGTGGTGCGTACACCTGGGAGGACCTACACGGCCAATTCACGTGTGGTACACCCCAGAACCCCTGAAAAACATACCCTGCTGAAATCGCGTGTGGAAATTCCCGCGTACCCCTGAAATACACGTACCCTGCTCGCACTGGGCCAATCGCGTGTGGAACTTCCCGCGCACCCCTGCAATCCACGTACCCTGATGAAATCGCGTGTGGAACTTCCCGCGCACCCCGGAAATACACATACCCTGCTGAAATCGCGTGTGGAATTCCCGCGCACCCCTGAAATACACGTACCCTGCTCGCACTGGGCCAATCGCGTGTGGAACTTTCCGCGCACCCCTGAAATACACGTACCCTGATGAAATCGCGTGTGGAACTTCCCGCGCACCCCTGCAATCCACGTACCCTGATGAAATCGCGTGTGGAACTTCCCGCGCACCCCGGAAATACACATACCATGCTGAAATCGCGTGTGGAAATTCCCGCGCACCCCTGAAATACACGTACCCTGCTCGCACTGGGCCAATCGCGTGTGGAACTTCCCGCGCACCCCTGAAATACACGTACCCTGATGAAATCGCGTGTGGAACTTCCCGCGCACCCCTGAAATACACGTACCCTGCTCGCACTGGGCCAATCGCGTGTGGAACTTCCCGCGCACACCTGATATACACGTACCCTGCTTGCACGGGGCCATTCGCGTGTGGAACTTCCCGCGCACCCCTGTAATCCACGTACCCGGTCAAATTGCGTGTGAGACTTCCCGTGCACCCCGGTATACATGCACACGTATTTTTTGTCAGCGGGTGTCCGTGTTTGTGGGTACCCCTTTGCACGTCATTTGTCCTGGAGGGCCACAGTATGGGACATTCATCATGGCAGTATATAGGTGCTATTTGTTGGCGCACCTTTTGGCGCACATTTCTTACAGCCGCAGAGACGCTACCGCCTGCTTTCTTTTGTCGGTCGTGTTTGTGCCTGTGCGCTGGTTTGAGCGTGCGCTTTTTTCCCCTATTCTATTCCATGAATACGTGTTGTAGGCGAGCATGTTGGCGTTCCGCGCACTTGTGCCCTGTACTTCCCCCGTGACGCCCACATTTTGGCAAGTTGTTCCCCATTCCGAGTGTTACGCCCGTGTTCCGCCTACTTTTGTTGCGTGCGCCGCGCTATGTGCGATTTTCGCTGTGGCCTGTGCGATTTTCGCTGTGACCTGGTGGCGCACGCAGTTACATGGCCTGTGCGCCAACGTGCGCCGCGCACTTTTTTATCGCACATCCGCTGGTTTTCTCACGCACGGCCTTCCATGAATCGATGTGCGCTGCTTTTCGTGCGATTTTCGCACTTGCACTGCGAATTTCGCTATTCCACTGCGATTCGCACGTTTTTGCCCACTTGCGCCGCGCTAATTATTCCATGAATCTGCCTGTAAATCCACCGGATGTGCAAGTCTCCAAGAATCAATAAGTCCTGTATCCACTAGACATTGCTGAAAGGCTTAATGTGACTTGGAATTTTTAAATGAACATTTGGATTTTCTATCTAGGAAGGGGTCAAAGACGTGGTTCATGTCCCCACATAGTATGCGGTTAGGAAAGTTTGATGTGAGAATGATCTGTTTGATAGAGGGCCAAACATTTGGATCAGGAAGAGTGGGACCATATATGTTCATGATTGTGATGATATCAGATCCAATGTGCAATTTATCCCAGGTCCATCTTTCATTGGAGTCCACATTCTGACCAAAAATCTTGTAGGATAGTGTTTTTATTAATCTGAATAGCAACACCATTTCTCTTACCCAATGTTGCACTTGCTATTACATCTTTTACCCAAATAGATTTGAGTTTCATAGCTTCTGAGATGGAGAGATGGGTTTCTTGCAAACATGCAATGGAGGGACTAAGCTTTTTCAGATGGGAGATGATCTTATATCTCTTAATCGAGTGATTACAGCCTTTAATATTCCATGTTACACACCTAAATACCATTGTGACACACAGAAATTGTTATTGGAAGTAAAGTAAGAAACCATGGGTAAGGGAATCATTAAGTATTTGTAAGCAAGCTAATACATTCAGCAGTCTGAAACCAGAATATGATAAAATAACAAATATACGATCAATTGTTAGGATGACCACAAGAGGGAAACACAAAAGGAACATGGGAAGGGTAAAAGATCCGGAAGTATAGAAATAAGAGTTATAAGCCAAATTTTGAAGAACATATCAGTGATGTCATATGAAGAGTTAGAGATGTAAAGAGGTTCAAGAACACTTAAGATAGAAAAAGGGAGAAAGAAGTTGGAGCAGATGATACCAGCAGGGCAAAGATGAAAAACAGACTGAGAGATGGCGGTTACCCAGCGGTGCCCGGCCCACCTCTCAAATGGGTACATTTTAAGAACTGCAGCATACCGTGATATAACAAAAACAGTCAGGTTACAGATGTTGATGGGATGATGGGCAGAGATGCATCCATGTGTTCAGTTTTAAGACAGCGGATGAAGGCCTTGAGATCCGCAGGTTCATCAAATAATGAAGTATGGCCTTCAAAGGTTACTTTAAAGAAACACGGATGGTATAGTCTGTACCTGACATTAAGATGTCTTAGCGCAGGACGATAGGAGAGAAAATCCTTGCTTCGTTGGGCAGTTTTCTTGGCGACATCTTGTGAAATGTGAATCTTGTTTCCATGCCAAGTTAGAGAGTTTGTCTCTTTGGTTTTTGATATAATGAGCTGCAATTGAGTATATTCCAATAAGCAAAAAACCATAGTACGCAAAAACCATTGCAATAGTAATAAGCAGTGCGGTGTGCACATTGAATATTGAGGGGTATTTCTTTAGGTATACGTAGTACAGCTGAAAGTAGATTTGAAGAAATTAGATGGCATCATTCCCCTCACAACCCTCCGGAAGCCCTGTGATGCGAAGGTTATTATGCCTGCATCTGTTTTCTAAATTTTTGTTATGTTTTTGAAGGTCTTTAGCCGATTTTTCCAACTGTAACACTCTAGGGGAAATATCTTCAGAAGCCCAATTCTGTTTTCCATTTCTGCCATTATTATTCCACCTGTCATCCAATTGCTGCAATTTTTGGTTGGTGGTTTCTATGAAAGGTTTAAGAGACCTTGTTTCTTGCAGTATGGTATCAATTGCAGGTTCCACAAGGGGCTGTGGTGGGGGCAAGTCACTTTTCAGCCTTTTATTGGCTTTATATGCTACCTTTGTTTATTTTGAGGGTATGGGTAGTTTTTGATAATTTTTCCCTGAAGCCATTCTGAAGTGATAGGAACCAATAGTTTGAAGAACATATCAAAAATATATATATTACCAGCCCAAAGAGAGTCAAATTGCAGAGCAGATAGCAGGAACTTTCAAGAGTAATGATATGTACTTAAAACATGATATTAAAGTATACAATACTTCAAATAACCTTGTTATTTTGAAAAAAGAGCTGGTATTTCATAAAGGCAATAGTATGAATTTTAAAACATGCTGTTAAGAGTAAATTTTCCTTCCAAATACCTTTAAAACTGTTTATTTTCTCCTATATTACAGGTGTCCACTAGATGGCAGTGTCACAGCTGTTGAATGCCGAATAGGCCAGAGCCAGCAGATTGCATAATGCTGCTGCCGAGGGCTTCCTCACACATGATGGGGACTCAACATCAGTAGCTGCCGTGAGCCCTGAGAGACGATGTGGACATTCCACCGTACATTGGAGCTCCACTAAAAAGGGATATAAGACTTCCTATATGCCTGCTGTGGCCGTCGCGGGTTATAAGGGACAGAAATATGTGATGAAAAGCTGCTTCTAGGTTATGGCGTGGTGGGCCGGAGCGACATGCTTAAGCCGCCATTCCCGTTCAAAGCCAAGCCATGCCCCGTAACTGTTTTTTCTTAAATGACACATATGAAGAGGTAGGCATAAGTTGTCCACCTGAGATCGGACAGCCAATAACAAACCTAACTCCTATATGATTGTATATCTAGATGTGTTCCTTAACCAATCCCAATCCTTGATAGGTTTTTCAGTATTGCCACATAGCATGACGTCATTCTGATGCATAAAGAAGTATATCATTGTATTTTTTGTGGAAATCGCTGAGAATGAGGGTGCGTCCGTTGATGTTTGTTGTGAACTCCCTGTTTTAGATAATTGCTAATGAAACAGCAACTTACCATCTTCTTGAATTTGTCTGGTTATTTGGACTCAGAATTACTCTTGTGTAATCCCATCCAGTAATATATGCACGTTCCAAGGGCCATAAGTACCGGAAGTATTCTGTTTTGGAGGAGTTGAGTTTGAGGAAGTGGTTGGGCATCCATTTGCTGATGGTGGAGAGACAAGTTTTGAGGGTGTGGAATTGTGAAGGGGATGAAATTTGGAAATATATTTCTTTGTCATCTGCACATTGGTGGAAATGGATGTTGTTTTTGCTAAGCGTCTGTCTAAGGGATTCAACATATAGGTTGAAGAGGAGTGGAGATAAGGAGGAGCCATACGGGTCCCCAGACTTCAGAGGAGGGGAGTCTGATCAATGTGGTGGAATGGAGACAAAGTGTGTCCTGCCAGTGAGAAAGAAGGGGAACCAGGTATGTGTGGTTCCAGAGAGATTCACCCTGATGTCTAGTAGAATGGTGTGGTCCATTGTGTTGAATGCTGCAGAGAGGTCGAGGTGTACGAGTAGTACTTTGTGTCCTTTGTCTGTGATGCTGTGGAGGTCACCAAGGAGGTGAAGTGTAGCAGTCTCTGTACTGTGTCCAGGTCAAAAGCCAGAATGGAAGGGGTGCCATAGGTTGTTTGTGTTGATGTCTTGTTGCAGTTGGGTAGTGACAAAGCGTTCCATGATTCTGGCATGGTATTGTAGGATAGTAATGGGGCAGATGCTTTTGGGGAGTGTACAGGAGGGCGGAGCTTCCTCTGACGGGCCCATAGGTCAGAGCTCACCCTCTAGTACCTGTAAGACAAGATAGCTGCACCAAGAGGAGGTTGGGGTGCAGGATTCACTTACTCCAACACAATTCAATAAGGATAACTCAATAGTTTGGCAAAGGGAAGTCCGTTTAATGACAAGTACAAAAAACGGGGAAACAAATGGTAATCAACAGAGTCGCGGTCGCCTGTCTCGCTTCAACTTCCAAATTCTTCTTTCAGACAGAAACTTTTATGAGAAAAATATGTCATCATTTGACGTGTAAAACTCATAAGTTTGTCATGCAATTCTATTGGTCGGAAAGGTATAGATGCTATATCCATATATGGTAACAGAGCATGCGGATTGGATAACTCTTATCAGATGGGCGTCTACGCCCATCTCACTACATCACTCATGATAGACGTCACTAAGACTACGACGTCTTTTTGGTTCTACAAGCTATAGGACCCTAGATTATTTGGTCCATTGTGATTGGGTGGGTTACACCCCTAGGTATAAATCTCCACTTTAATTAGCAGCATGCAGAATAGACACCCAGATGCGGAGTACCCTAAGATTCACCCTGCCTCCCTTCCATCAATCAGTACCTTTAGGGCTATGTGTCAATTAGTTGGCTAAGGATGGCCTCGAAACTGAAGCTTCTTATCAGGAAATGTTATGGCATCCTGGGTTCTGGGTGACATCAGACGTTGGTACCTCTTTGCCCTTGGCTGGTCACGCGTCTGTTCACTGTGAATCTGCTTCAATTTCCTTTATTCGCATATTTGATTCTTCCTTAGCATCTCCACCTGCCTGGGGCCTCTTTATCTTGAACTTCACTGGCTGGATTATATGCTCTGAAGTTTCGATTCTCTGAGGCTGCAGCTCTCCTCCCTTCCTTAGGTTGACCTCGAATTCCCAGGAATTGATCTGCTTCTTACTGAGTTTCTATTCTGCTCTTCCCTTTGGCTTTGGCTGGAGTATGAATCTTGGCCTTGATAGCCCTCTGCAGCCTGGCCTTAATTCTGCTTTTACAAAATGGAGTCGCACTTGTATAGTGAGCTTTTATTGAGGTAGATATATATTTGGCGCATGCCGCTCTATTCTTCTACTAAGCATTGCAAGCAGTTCCATTTACTTAGCTTCTTGCGTTTCAAGCCTGTTTACAAGCGTTACCTGGTTGAATACTTCCATCTCGTTTCGCAGCTACGTTTCCTTACGTCTCTTTATGTATCAACATTGTTTCTTCTTACACGTCCATTACATCTTTATTCTTTGTATTTTGCCCTTGTGTGTCATCTTTCGTTCGTCATTTATGTTCATCTGTACGTCATTTCTGGGCTCTTATGTCATCACCAATCACCTTCCATTACGGCTCTGTGGGTCTCTTCAGGGACAGTCTGTAGGTAGTCTTCATTTCGTGTCATCTGCTGGTATGGTTGTTTCAGAGGGTACCGTGCAGCCCATGGCTGTCTGGTTATAGGCATTTCAGTCGGTATTGCTCTTCTGATGGGCATCGGGCACAGGCCCAGTATAGCTCTCTGTTGGTTCAATTGCTCCTCGTACGTCACATATTTTGGCGAGTATATGCCTGGTACCTCGAAATGGGGGGCAGCGGTGCAGGCCCTCCCTGGGACCTCCTCTACACTACCCCCCTCTGTTTGGTTCATCGAACACTTCTGCTTCCTCTGTTGGATTCATCTTCCTGGGTTCTTCTGTATCTTGTTCATCAACTTCAGGGCTTGTACAAGATGGTGTGAACATGCGTATCTTTGGAGTCCATATCTTTATCACACCTTTCAAACTTCCTGCTGTTTTTACATGTTCGTCTTTGTTCCAGGTCATTAGCTGGCATTGTCCACTTGGGCTGCAATAGATCAATTTTCCTTCATACTTTCTTCATTTCCTGGGATCCATAAACTTTGTTCCTTCTGGTGCAAATTCATTGGCTCTCACAAAGTCTCTTATTTCTTCATCAGTCAGGTCTCTGGTCTTCCATCCTGGCTCGACATCGACCATGATTTTCATCCCAATGGCTTCCTTCGCGGTTTTCTGGCACTGTGTGATGATTAGCTTGATAACACAGAATCCTAGCAGTATCATTATTAGTAACGCTCCCAGAACCTTGAATATATCTGCCATCCATTGCGGGACCCATGAGAACAGTGTTCCAAACCAGCTGTCATCATCCACTTCGTCGGTTTCATCAATCATCTGTTTTTTTTTAAGTTTGTCAGCATACCTATGGCTTCTGTTAACGTTCCATTTTCTTTGTCATGCGAAGGTATAAGTGTGCAACATGATTCTCCGATTTTTGCGCAAACACCTCCATCCACTGCTGCTGTGATAATGTCAAGTACATATCTGTTCTGGAGGGTCATCAATCGGATTGCTCTCTGTTCTTCTTTGATCGCGTTAAATCCTTTTATGGTGGTGTGGATGGTCTACAATAACTCCCATCTGGTTATCTGCAACCATTTAGCATTCACTCCAATTTGGATGTGTGGCAAGAGTAGTGTTGTGAATGCTGTTGAGGTGAGGCTAAACAGCCTGTGTTCGTATGGGATTGCATGGATTGCTTCTTCTGATTTGGCAGAAAAGTAATTCTCTCTCTTCATCCGGGATACCAGTTCCACATATCTCCTCTTCCTTAGATGAGCATCTGCTTTCGGGAAGCTGTCAATACTCAAGTCACTTTTTGGGATCACTAGTGCAGGAACGTCGATGTTCACTAGTGTGCATATGCCTCCCCAGTTTTTCAGTAGTCTTTTATATGCCTTGGATCCACAAGCCAAGTAATGGTCCATTATAACTGTGGTCCCTTGCGTCATTCCTGGGGCTTCAAAGATTTGTCCGCAGTTTTGATTCTCTCCCATTTTCCTTGTGCCACTGTTTCAGAAGCACAGTTTCGGGTTTTCCAGTGGTACTATTTGCAAGAGTCCTCCTCTGTCTTCGACCCATGTCAGCAGTTTTACCAACTTTGGCCATAGAGGTTTGTATAACCTCTGTGAGTTCTCTATTGCTTCTTGGCAGGCTCCAAGGACCATCCAAGCTCGGCAGATCACTACTCCTTCTTCCCATCCATTTGGGGAAACCACTGTTCCCCACATCTGCATCTGGCCTCTGTTCTTCCATATTTGAGCCTCTTCTGCAGTCTTTCCTTGGACATTCAGTCTCGGGTTTATTTCCCATCTCGTTCCTGATCCTTTGGTTTCTGGCTTCTCGCACCTGATCACGTGATTCCTGGTATGCGCCCTGTTTCTTGTTTTAATGTCCTGGACGTAGCCGTCTTCATCGGGGTATTCCTTTTCAGTTGCCCATATCAATGAGGGATCTCTCCCCATAAATTGTCCTCTGGTGTTGCACATTGCTACGTGTGACATACAGTGTGCTGTAGGGACATCGATTTCTACGGCCACAAAGATCTTGGATTTTCCCATGCTGTATGGCAGAAGTGCACAGACGAAGCATTCACCTTCAGCTTTTCTTCTTCCGACCTCCTTCATGTGTTGGTACAAGATGTTGTTTCCCAGATGTGCTGTGTTGTGCTATTCAGGTAGTCATTCAGTTCGTTGTTATCTTCGTGTGGGCTTCTCCTTATTCTTAGGGCATGATCATGACTTCAGCGGTAATGCAGCGGTTTTCCCGCCGGATGTAACTAGCGCTAACGCCAAGTTCCCCGACGGACAATCCGCCAAATCACGACTTATCGTGCACGCGCCCCGGTCCATGGCATTACCGCAAATAGCACGAACCTTTAAATCCGGTGCACCGTGCGATACCGCCATATCACGCTCATAGCACGTGCTACGAGCGCACGCTATGAGCGCGTGCTTTTAGCGAGCTGGAAACGCGTCACCGCCGGAACGGGAAACAAAGCGGCGGCCATCTTGGAAATCACAATCCGTCGCATATCACAGCCCCTGGAAGCCATCCACACCATCCAACCCCAAAACATGTCTCAGGAGCGCACTAGGGGCAAGACTGCCCTGGAAAGGGTGAGAAAGCCCAAATTCAGTGACCAGGAGCTAGCTGTACTGGTGGAGGAGGCCGAGACACACCATGAGGAGCTGCAGCAGCGCAAAACAAGTGGCCAGCGCAGAGCACAAATCTGGCGCAACATCAGCCAGAGGGTCACTGCTGTGGGGTGCGTGCTCCGGGATGGGTAGGATTGCCACAAGCGCCTGAATGACCTGCGTGTGCGAGTCTGTGGCATCCTGTCACAGCACAGGAGTGCAAGCAGGGGCACTGGAGGAGGGCCACCACCACCCCCACCTGAACTCACACCATGGGAGAAGAAAATGAGTGCCCTGATAAATGTTGGCACCATCGAGGGCATTGGTGGAGCGGAGGCAGGCACTGGCATCGATCCGACTGCAGGTGAGTCCCACACCCAAATGCATGCAGCTGAAAGAACCACACATGCAGAACCCAAGTGAATGAATGGGAGGAAATGTGTGTGAGGAACTGCATACACCCATAACTGAGGCCTACATCCATTGAACCGTAGTGCTACCTAGACGACCCTGCACGTGCAGTGCATGAATGACAGGGGCAGGGGATAGACATCCATAGTCATAGGACAGCTACGTAGACTTGAAGGGTGCATGAATACACCCCCAAAACCCTGAGCACAGTGCACACCAAGCACGCATGCAATCTTGTCACTCTGACATTCCCATGCAGTCTACCTCCATACCCACTCACAACAAGCACCACATGGCGACAGAACAGAATGCAAGGAGAATGTGTGAGTGATACTGTCTTCAATCCCACTTGTTGGCATTAACTGCATCACACAAATATATGTAGCATTGAACTCAAACCACACCCTATTATGTACCCCACAGGAACACATCGATCCCAACGGGATGAAGATGATGGGGAGGAGGCCACACCATCACAGCGCCCACGGCAGCGCTCCTCCACCAGCGCCACCACCCCACAAAGAGGCCGCACGGAAGGGAGACGAACCAGGCCAACCCCCACTACACCCCAACGCAGCCCGACTAGACAGCAGCAGCACCCACATGGCCGCAGGGAAGCC
Source organism: Ambystoma mexicanum (assembly GCF_040938575.1). Taxonomy (NCBI): domain Eukaryota; kingdom Metazoa; phylum Chordata; class Amphibia; order Caudata; family Ambystomatidae; genus Ambystoma; species Ambystoma mexicanum. Next base: position 851,142,862 of record NC_090931.1, on the reverse strand, counting down.
ACCAGTCACAGGCCCGATGCTGAGCGACTGAGCAGTGGATCAGAGCCCGACGTCAGAGGAACACCTCCACGTGCTCGTCAGGCAGGAGGACAGCACTCTCCCAGAAGCAGTGAAGCCGAAGGGATGGGCACTCCCCAGGGGAGCCCAAGGCCAGGCACACAGCTTGCACAAAGCCCACATCTGCCTGTGCGTCGTGTCCGCACACCACAGCCGGACGATGATATGTCATCATATGGCAGCCCAGTAGACTGGCACTCAGAGCCTGGCAGCCCAATCCAAGCCGGCGCCATGTGCCCATGCAGCCCCCCCACCCGACAGCGCACAAGTCGCAGGCCAGCACATGAGACACCAGGGGTGCCCTTCGTCATAGGGGCAGCAGTGATGGGCCGACTCGACATTATTGAGGCCAAATAGGCCAGGGTTGAATCAATGGCCAAGGTGCAGAGTCGTCACATCAAGGCCGTCAGTGCATCGATACGGCATGGATGCAAATACATAGTGCATGACAATGCGCGCACTCACAGAGTCGTCGAACAATGTACTGCTGCCCTGACAGGGTTCAGACAACGAGTGAGGGAGTTGACCGAGGCAGTCTCAGCACTTGCTGAGCAAACAAGGGAGGGAAACAACCTCATGCGACAGCACATGCTGGCCGCCGCTTCAGTCCCTTCGACATCCGCCACACCCATGGAGGGGTCCCTCGAGCCATCTCCTAGGTGCAGGTCTATGCGCCACCTGAGGGCACGCACACCAGAGCGGCCCGGAAAAGGAAAGCGCCCACGACCATTCTAGTGGTGCATGGCATCGTTGTTGGTGCCCTGATAAGACACATGTGCCTATCTGCACAGTTGAGGGTAGTTCACTGGGGGGAGGGGGGATTGTGTGCTAGGTGTTCACTGGGGGGAGGGGGGATTGTGTGATGGGTGTTCACTGGGGAGAGGGTGGATTGTGTGCTGGGTGTTCACTAGGGGAGGGCGAATTGTGTGCTGGGTGTTCATTGGGGAGAGGGGGGATTCTGTGCTGGGTGTTCATTGGGGGGAGGGGGGTTTGTTGGACTGAAAATAAATCATGTTTGAAAAATTACAATGCATGGACAGTAGTGATTGTTACAAATACAATTTAATGTTGAAGTGACATATTTCCAATTTACCCATTTCTAAAAATATCCATCAATCAAACCCTGTCTGGCCAACCTCCCCTCCCTCAGCCCAAACCTTTGTGCATGTGCAACACCTTCTGGCACTTCATCACCCTCACTCCCATCCTCAGGTGGCAGCACATGAGCATCAGGGGGCAGTGGCACATTTCTGCGACAGCAGATGTTGTGCTGCATGGCACATGTCAGTACAATTTTGCAAACTTTTTCTGGTGCATACATCATTGCCCCTCCTGTGCGGTCGAGGCACCGGAAGCGTGCCTTCAGCAGTCCAAATGCCCTCTCCATGCAGATCCGTGTACGAGCATGGGCAAGGTTGTATGCCCGCTCCACCGCCGTGTGTGGATGACGCACAGGGGTCATGAGCCACGTGTACTGGGGATATCCAGAATCACCTGCAGGGGAGAGAAAGCCAGTATGGGGACAAGGTAAGTCCAGTGGGTGTACAGAGCTCTGTCATCAGTGTGATTTTGCCATATTTGTCATTTGGTCTAGAACATTGTGGAGTGTTGGTACGCCTATGTTTCTGGATGTAACAGTACTCATTCACTTGCCGCTGGGTAAGGGGGCCCTTCCATCTGCGTCTGCATGACAGAAGTGGCTGCCTCAGTTGTCATTGCAAATACATTTGGCTGCAGTTGCTTTTGCTGGTTGTCACTATTCTGTAATGTTCTCCATGCATGTGCTTGGCCATTCTGGGGACAGTGTTCGTGGGATGTACATTGCCATTACTTAGCCTACTTATGTGTGGTGCATTTGTGGATGTGCCAGTTTATGGTTTACAATGTCATTACTGTTGGGTGGCCAGGGTGGGATTTCTGTATTATGTCAGTGTTGGGGGCCGTGGTGCTACTCACACAGGAGGATTTATCGTGGTGGGGTTTCCATATGTCAATGTGCCGCCACATGTCTTTTACATCCTGCATGGGTGTGTTCTGCTGTGTTGGACATGTCCAAGGTTTCTCGTGCAAGGTGCTTGAATGTGAATGCTGCAGTAATGGTGCTGCCAATTGGGAATCATGGATTCCGTGACAGGCACCATCAGTTGTGGATTGACATGCATTATGGTATACATTTGTACTCACCCAGTAGCCATGTGTTTTGGCCATGGTGCCTTTCCATGTACGCCGGCAGGGTACTGTTGCGCAGGACCATGGAGTCGTGGGTGGATCCTGGGTAGCGGGCACAGCAGTGGCTGAAGGTGAGGTCAGGACCACATGTCATCTGCACGTTGAGGGAATGATACTATTTCCGGTTTCTGTAGTCTGCCTCATGTGCCTGGGGTGGTACGAGTGCCACATGTGAGCAGTCCAGGGCTGCTATTACATTCGGAACTTGGACAATGGCATAGAATTGACCCTTCATCTGGTGCACCTGTGCCTGTGTGGCTGGCAATGCTATGTACTCGTTGACATGATTCAACAGTGCATCAAGCACCTGTCCCAGCATGGCACTGAATGTGGACTGGGCCATTCAATGCATCATGGCAACGGTATGTTGGTAGCTGCCAGTCCCAAGGAATTGAAGCACAGACATGAGCTTCACTAGGGGAGGTACTGCCGTGCTGGCGGCTATGCGGCTGCCAATGTTGCCCTGGATTGTGTCCAGCAACTGGGTGATGGTTGCCCTGTCCAGCTGATATTCTGTCACCAACTGGCCATCAGTCAGGGCCCAGGGTGTTGGCCTGACCCTGGGGATGGCTGGCCGCCTTGCTGGTGCTGCTCTTCTCCTCCTTCTCCTCATCCCCACTACCCCCTGCACTCCCAGGGCCCTGGCCTGGTTGGCTGGCCTCTGTAGCTCCAGGCGAAGCAGGTAGAAGTCATCATCAAGGCTCCCGGCTCCAAATGGCAGCATGGTGTTGGGGAGGGTGTGTTGTGCATGGGTGGGTCCTTTGTAGGCCTCTGAATTGCATTGGTTTCACCTGGGCCCTTATTGCTGTCTCCTCCCTGCTCCTGCTGGTGTTATGGTGTTGGGGAGGGTGTGTTGTGCATGGGTGGGTCCTTTATAGGCCTCTGAATTGCATTGGTTTCACCTGGGCCCTTATTGCTGTCTTCTCCCTGCTCCTGCTGGTGTTATGGTGTTGGGGAGGGTGTGTTGTGCATGGGTGGGTCCTTTGTAGGCCACTGAATTGCATTGGTTTCACCTGGGCCCTTATTGCTGTGGCCTGTGTTCTGTTACCTCCAGCTTTTTGCTGGAGGTATTTTCGGCAGATTATCTGCCGCTTTTCTGGCGCTAATTGCGCCTACGCCAGACTCGTGATTGCTGATGTTTTTGCGCGAATGGTTACTGGCGCTATTACAGCCCGCTTGTACAGCCGGCTCTACTTACGCCGGCTGTAATGGCACCGGCGGTATTTGGACTTGTGATCCGACGGACCCTTAAAATCGGCGCTAACAGCATTACCGCCGATTTTAAGGGTTACCGCCAAAGTCTTGATGAGGCCCTTAGTGTCTTTCTGTAGTTTGCTATAGCTATATCTTTAAATGCGACTGTGCTGCTTTTCCATGCTGTCAGTCTCTCAATCATGCTTGTCGGAGGGGCAGGCTTCTTTACCTGTATCACTGTGGTGGGAGAAGGTTTTGTGTTTCTCTTCTTCTCCTCTTGTATTCTCTCGTAGAGCTCCTTTAACCACCATCTGTGTACCGTCTGCCCTTTGTATGGCGTGTTGTGGGCCTGGTGCTTGTTCCTTGTGTTGGGACTGGTGTGCTTGTTGTTACAGTCTCTATGGTTCTATTTTTTAGTTCCTCATGCAGTTTCTTCACTCTTGCTATAAATGGGAACAAATGGTCTATCAGCATTTGTGTCTTTGCAGTGAATTCTTGTGTAGCTGTCTCTGTCTTCTTGAGTGCTTTGGTTATATCTTCTTTAGTTGGCCTTTCGCTTGCTTCCTCTTGGTTACTTCCACTATTTTCTGGAACTGGTTATTCAGTAGGAAGTCTCCTACTTTCTGTTGCCATCGTTCGAGGTTCTGTAGCCATTGACACTTGCCCTTGTTCGTGTGCATTCAGTGTGTGTATGCGTGTAGTGGTCAGTGCTACATATTCATTCATTCCGCGCTGACCCTGTCTCCAGCTTTTCTCTTCATTCGTTTCCTCAAGTGTGTATGACTCACTGCTAATTATATTCAATTTTAGTTTGTTCACTTTACCATCAGGTTGTCTTTGAACAGGAATGACTATATAGGGTCTGGGCGCTTTCGTAGGATTCGTACGTACATTATCTGGCGGGTGCACTGAAATTGGAGCACTTCGTGCACCAATAAAGAATGCAGTTCTGATTGTTAGTGACAGAAAAACAATGATAATTACTATGCATATACACATTATTGATCTAAATGAAAGCTGGCAGCATTTCCTTCAAGGGAAGCGGGGGCGCCCCTCTGTTGGCCGTAGGACCAAGTTGCTGTTCTGGGCCCCCATTTAATCATGTCAATTGTTAAATTTCTATAAAGTTCTATTCTTTTCATTTACTCCATTATTGTCTTTCAGAAAATGTGTAACATAAAGTGTCTTGTGCTTCGTAAGTGTCCCCCCTCTCGAGGGTGACGATTGTCTCTGGTTACGGGATGCAGTTCCCTTGCTAGACTATGGAAAAAGATTAGACAAGCCCCTTTTGGTGAGTCACGTTCATTGAGCATATTCAAAATAGGTAATTTCTCCATGCATTCCCCGAATCTGCCTCAGTTCTAAGGACATGCTGGAACCTGTTTGAATGCAGAAAAATTGTTAAAAATAGAAAAATAGAAAAAATTGAAAATTGAAAAAATGGTAACACTCAAAATCAATTCAAAATAAGAATAAAAATGAACATAAAAATGAAAAATAAGAATGAAGCAAAACAGTGAAGTTCTCTTCTCTGCTCTTCTCGATCTGTCCCACGGCAGAAAGTTAAGTACTGTCTCTCGGATCTGTCCCTCAGCAGACGGTTTCTCTGGAATTGCCTTAGGTACTCTCTTTGAACGTTGGACAGCTCCACCTGGAGCATGATGCCATGGAGGAGTATTCCCATGTGAGCAACATTAGCTGGGTCTCTGAGGAAGGTGATGACATCAACCTCTGCAGGCCTTCCTACCATTTCTGGTGAGTCAGTGACTAGACGAAACAGGACATTATGTGCCAGCCGCCTGTCCTCTGGTAACAGGGATATTTGTCCTGCTTGGCTGGTTTCTGGATCACAGGCCTTTCTTTTGACGTGAACAGTCTCTGCACTTTCCTGCTGCGTGGATTGCGACCATGTAGTTTAGCTTGATCCACAGTTGGTTCAGATATTCCTTGTTTCTTGGATCTCTGATGTACGTTAGTGTAACCGTGGTTCTCCCGATGAGTCCTGGGCACTCCTCTTTAATGCGAAAGAAAAGCGTGTATGTCAGTTCATCGATGATCACTTGTGGTGGAAGAATTTGTGTCCTTATTATTGTATTTGGGCAACTTAGTGAGGGCTTCCGCGATGACAGTCAGTAGTTGCCAGATTACCTTCTTATTAGCAGGATCTTGTATAAAGTCTGTGACACTGGAGACTCTTCATACGAGTGACGGGTATGAAATTACCACTAGCTGAAAGTAGGTCAATATATCCCATGTGAGATTTCTTCCTTGAGATACCATGTAGTCTGTGAAACAACGTCTCTATATTGGCTGCTTGAGGACACTGTTTTGAAAAGTCTTTGTTTTTCAGCAATGCTCAAGGATGGCTTGATTCAAAAGTTTGTGTGATCAGTGTGTTGTGGCTTGGATGCACAATTCTCTTCTTTTCCCTGCAAATGTGATGTACAGAGTGTCCATTTTAAACCCTTGTCCCCTTTTTGTTCTTCTTCACCCTGCAACTATAATGCACAGAGTGTCCCTATTATGTCCTTATTCCCCCTTTTTCCCTGCGGAAAATGTCCCTGTTTTTAAGCTACACTTGCGCAGGAGTTCCTTTCTGGTCTTTGCTGCTTATGCATACTTCTTTCTCGTCATGGATCTCCTCTGCACGTACTGAGGTTCTTCCCTGTTGTCTGTGGGTTCTTCGGGGTGAGGTGCAACTGGAGGGCTCTCCCCGATATATGGTTTAGGAAGAGCCATGCCGTCCTGCCCTGCAGCTTGACGGCTGAAGGAGTGCAGTCCTCTACGATGAAAGGGCCATTGAATCTTGGCTCGTCCCACCTTTTCCTCGTATGGTTCCTTATCAATACTGCATCATCAGAGAAGACAAGGGGCGCACATAGACCTTGAACTGTGTCTGTTTCAGCACCTCCTGTTGTGTTTTGTGCTGTGCTGCACCCTTTTCGCTGTCGCTACAGTTGGCCTGAAATGACAGAGAGGCTCGATGTCATGCAGTTCAAATACTCCTGCATCCCCAAGACCTCTCTAGTTGGCTGGGCATCACATCTAGCTCTATCTCAGGGGATAAGGGGAGTTCTCATTCTCCTGCCCGTGACTATCTTGTGCGGCGTAAGATGATGGTCGGAGCCTGGCTGGTTCCGAAGTGCATACAATGCCAGTGGTAGACAGTGCAGCCATCCCTTTTTTAGAGTGAGTTTCAACTTGGTTATCCTCTCCTTTAACAAGCCGTTGAGCCTCTCACATATACCATTACCCTCAAGATGATACGCCGACGAGAACTTGTGCTTTATACCAAGCAACAAGCTGATCTGCTCAAATATTGCATTGACAAAGTGAGCCCCGTTATCAGACCTCATTACTTTGCACACTCCCCATCTAGGGAACACTTCCCTTACCAGGAATTTAGCAGCACAGGTTGAGATGGGGTGTGTACAGGGACCTGCATCTATCCATCTAGAGAATGGACACACCACCACAATTATGTACCTGTACCCGTTGCAGACTTGAATCATGTCAACATAGTCGATATGTAAGTGCTGAAAAGGCCCATTTGGCCGGGGGATGATTCCTCTCACTACTTTTAATGTGTGCCCAGCGGTGAATTGCTGTCAGATTATGCAGTTCACCATAAAGAATGCAACATGTTCCGCTAAATTCGGTGTAAACCAGTCTTCTGCGAGCGTTGCAGCGAGATCATCTTTTGACATATGAAACGGGTAATGTAATTGCTCCAATGCTATCTTTAGTAGGGCGACAGGCATTATTGGTTTACCAGTGCTGTCTTGCCTCCACAACCCATCAGAGAGGTTTAAAGAACAACCTCGACGCTTTCATAGATTCTTGTCTTCCTGAGGTGCCTCCCCTTGTAGCTCCATTAGTTGAGTCTGCCCCATATTGCTATAGGCCTCTGGTGTGGCTCTTGCTACCATCATACACTCATGGGTGCGTGCCAACTCCACGTCCATGATTGTTTCACTCTTGCATGTCATACGCTTGGCTTCCGTGTCTGCTTCATGGTTTCCACGTGACACAAAATCTGTCCCTTTGGTGTGGGTGGTGCATTTCACGACCGCTATGCTCACTGAGAGCTGTCGTGCCTTTATCAGCTTGTCCAATAAGGCTGCATGTTGCACTGGCGTGCTGTCCGCTCGGAGGTAGCCCCTCCTTTTCCAGCGTGCTAAACATGCATGCACGGTTGACATCACACAGGCGGAGTCACTGTACACTGTTACTTCCTGGTCTGCATGATTCTCAATGGCGAGTATCAACACCAATAGTTCTGCAGCTTGTGCTGAATAGTGAGATGGTATTCGTGCACTGACGAGTACTTGAAACTCTCCATTCGCTAGGTGTTTTACCATGGCCACGCCTGTGTATCTTTGTCCATCCTCTTGGTCGATTCTTGATGTTCCGTCAATGAACATGATCTCACCACCTGCCAGGGCATTTTCCATTACCCTGGGGATTTCATCATAGAATTCCTCATAGTTTGCACAGTCGTGTATAGGTTCTCCCTCTGTGACTGGCTCATCTATGAACGTAGTGGGGTTTACTGTTTTACATCAAACTACTTTGATCAATGGGTTAGAGATAATCACCTCATAGGCAGACGCTCTCTGACATGTCACTGTGCCCTTTGGTTTCTTTAGAATCGCGAATAATGAGTGCTCGACGTATAACGTCATGGAGCATCCCATTACAATGGATGACGCCTTCTCTATGGTGAACGCGCCAGCAGCTAAATTTTGTTCGCATGGGAAGTGGCCTCTCATAACCAGGTCCAGACTCCCACTGTTATACACTAAGGGCCTATACCCCTGCAAGGTTCGCTGAGCAAGTACTGCCGTCATAACATTGCCATCTGTATGTGAAAACAAGTAGAATTGCTCTGCATAATTAGGAATCCCGAGAACTGGGGCCTTACAAATCGCCCCCTTGAGTTCTGCAAACCCCTTCTCCATTGCTTCAGTCCATTCAATATTTTCCTTTGTCGCCTGGGTCTTCTTTAGGGCCCTGAAGCAAGGGCTTGGTATAAGAGTTGTAATCGAAGACCCATGCTCTGACATAATTGCACAGGCCTAGGAAGCACTGCATTTGTTTTATCGTGATCGGCTTAGCCGTGTTCATGATAGCTTCAGCCCTTTCTGGGGTTACCTTTTTTCCCTCGTGTGAGATCAGCTGGCCTATGTACAGCACCTCTTGTTGACAGTATTGTAACTTTTCCTTGTCAATTTTATATCCTTTCTCAATCAATATAGTCAGTAGCTGGACAGAATTGCACCTGCATTGCTCTTCAGTGGTGCTGCAGATCAGAATGTCATCCACATACTGCAAAACAACACTGTCTACTGCAATATTCCTTAGGTCCATTTGCAGGACTCTGTTGCAAATGGACAGAGACTCACAAAACCCCTGTGGCAATCTCGTGCTCTTCAGATGCATTTGTCTGAAAGTAAACAACGTCAGATCTTGCAAGTCATGGTGCAACAGGATTGAGGAAAAAAAGCATTTTTCCACTCAATCACCGTGAAATATTTTGCCTCAGTGAGTATGTTGCATAGGATTGTAAATGGCTTAGGGACTAGAGGGAACTCGGCTTCAACAATATCGTTCAATGCTCTTAAATCTTGGATTAAACGCCAAAACCCTCCCTTTGATTTCTTGACAGGGTAAATCACAATATTACAGGGTGATTCTGACGTCACTAGAATCCCCTGCTCCATCATGGTGGAAATTGTCTTTTCAATCCCTTCATCCACTTCTCTGGACATGGGATATTGTCGCGCTCTGGTAAAATTGCTCCTGGCTTCAGTTTAATTTTCACTTCTCCTGCCCCCTTCAGGAGGCCTACGTCATAGGGTCCTGTAGTCCATACTGAGACAGGCACCTGGGCCATGTCATCATCAAAGTATTCTGGACGCATCAGTGCCAACATCATTCTCTGTGGCACCTCTCGTTTGATCATTTTGACCCAAAATATGAGACTCACTTCCACCCTAGTCTCTTCTAAGTCAGGGTGTTCTTCGAACAGATCATCATCAGTGACGTCAGTCACTCGATACCCTTCTTCAATGGCGATATTCGCGCACCATTGTCTGCCTTCGTCATCATACCCTTCGATCAGTGCTACCTTCCCTCGCATTGCGGCAGTATGTATCATTAAGGGAAATACTTGTCCCTCTTCTTCATGCATAGGTATTCTTGGTCTGAATAGGAACTCATCAGGGATTCTCATAGTTTTATCTGCAAGGCCTGGCAATCCCACCATGAGCACAAGCACACCACACGCAAAGACTTCTGGCTCTAATGGTATATCTCTCATGGCTATGCGTCCGGAGTATGCTCTGATTACTTCGCACACGTTTGAATAATGCATTCCTGGAGTGGAGCACACTATGCCATCCTCCGAAAACAAAATTGTCATATTCAACTTTGTCATTAAGTCCCGACCCAAAATGTTCACTGGGGTCTGGTATAAATATAATAGGGGTACATTCATCTCACAATCCCCTACAGAGACTGGGAGATTGTCCGTAAAGGGAACTCTACTGTGAGCTCCTGTGAAACTCTGAGTATCTATGGCCTGGCCGGACAAGGAAAACTTGTCTTCCCGTATGCACGAGCGCGTTGCACCCGTGTCAACTAAGAAGGAATATTCTTTCCCCCCTATGACGACATTTACCCTTGGTTCCCTGTTAGGGTCTGGTGTCGCTGATAGGATAGAGCACATCAGAGTTCCCCATGAGCTGTCCTATTGTATATATAAGTTCGGTCCACTGTACACTTATGGATTTCCTCCATTTCCAGGATTGACTCCCCCTCCAGAGTTTGTTCCCTGTGATATTTGCGGTAGTGCCTGTTGGGATTGCCCCTGTGGCAAGTTCCCTGTGTTCGAGGGTTGAACCCCTTGCTGTGCACCTTACTGCATGCCCGGTGCCGGTTGCTGCACTGTGTGATTCTGTGCACCGCCCTGTTGCGGGAAGGCAGGCTGATTCACCATGCCTGTTCCCATTCCTTGTCCATTTTGCCACGCGCCTTGGTTTCTGCACGCGTGTGCCACATGTCCTGTCATTCCGCACAGCCAACAGACTGGCGGTGGTCGGGCCATCTGTCCATTTGGCATATCTGAACTGCTCCTCTGCATGTTTTTTGAAAACCCCCTTGATTATCCTGGAAACCTCCTGGATTACTTTGAAACCCTCCCTGATTACTCTGCCATCCTCTTCCTCTAAATCCCCTTCCCCTCGGGTAAAATCCTGCGTTACCCTGGTTATTCTGCGATAGGTTAGTCGCTTGTTGTGTACTTGGTTGTGCTCTTCACATGCATTTGTCTGAAAGTAAACGACGTCAGATCTTGCGAGTCACGGTGCAACGGGATTGAGAAAAAAGCATTTTTCCAGTCAATCACCGTGAAATATTTTGCCTCAGTGGGTATGTTGCATAGGATTGTAGATGGCTTAGGGACTAGAGGGAACTCGGCTTCAACAATATCATTTAATGCTCTTAAATCTTGGATTAAATGCCAAAACCCTCCCTTTGATTTCTTGACGGGGTAAATCACCGTATTACAGGGTGATTCTGACGTCACTAGGATGCCCTGCTCCATCATGGCGGAAATTGTCTTTGCGATCCCTTGATCTGCTTCACTGGACATGGGATATTGTCACGCTCTGGTAAAATTGCTCCTGGTTTCAGTTTAATTTTCACTTCTCCTGCCCCCTTCAGGAGGCCTACATCATAGGGTCCTGTAGTCCCTACTGAGACAGGCATTTGGGCTATGTCATCATCAAAGTATTCTGGACGCATCAGTGCCAACATCATTCTCTGTGGCACCTCTCATTTGATCATTTTGACCCAAAATATGAGACTCACTTCCACCCTAGTCTCTTCTAGGTCAGGGTGTTCTTCGAACAGATCATCATCAGTGACGTCAGTCACTCGATACCCTTCTTCAATGGCGATAATCGCGCACCATTGTCTGCCTTCGTCATCATACCCTTCGACCAGTGCTACCTTCCCTCGCACTGCGGCACTATGTATCATTAAGGGAAATACTTGTCCCTCTTCTTCATGCATAGGTATTCTTGGTCTGAATAGGAACTCATCAGGGGTTCTCATAGTTTTATCTGCAAGGCCTGGCAATCCCGCCATGAGCACATGCATACCATATGCGAAGACTTCTGGCTCTAATGGTATAGCTCTCATGGCTATGCGTCCAGAGTATGCTCTGATTACTTCGCACACGTTTGAATAATGCATTCCTGGAATGGAGCATACTATGCCATCCTCCGTAAACAAAATTGTCATATTCAACTTTGTCATTAAGTCCCGACCAAAAATTTTTACTGGGGTTTGGCGTGAATATAATAGGGGTATATTCATCTCACAATCCCCTACAGAGACTGGGAGATTGTCCGTAAAGGGAACTGTACTGTGAGATCCTGTGAAACTCTGAGTATCTATGGCCTGGCCGGACAAGGAACACTTGCCTTCTCGTATGCACGAGCGCGTTGCACCCGTGTCAACTAAGAAGGAATATTCTTTCCCCCCTATGACGACATTTACCCTTGGTTCCCTGTTAGGGTCTGGTGGCACTGATAGGATAGAGCACATCAGAGTTCCCCGTGAGCTGTCCTATTGTATATATAAGTTCGGTCCACTGTACACTTATGGATTTCCTCCATTTCCAGGGTTGACTCCCCCTCCAGAGTTTGTTCCCTGTGATATTTGCGGTGGTGCCTGTTGGGATTGCCCCTGTGGCAAGTTCCCCGTGTTCGAGGGTTGAACCACTTGCTGTGCACCTTACTGCATGCCCGGTGCCGGTTGCTGCACTGTGTGATTCTGTGCACCGCCGTTGCGGGCAGGCAGGCTGGTTCACCATGCCTGTTCCCATTCCTTGTCCATTTTGCCACGCGCCTTGGTTTCTGCATGTGTGTTCCACATGTCCTGTCATTCGGCACAGCCAACACACTGGTGGTGGTCGGACCATATGTCCATTTGGCATATCTGAACTGCTCCTCTGCATGTTTTTTGAAAACCCCCTTGATTATCCTGGAAACCTCCTGGATTACTTTGAAACCCTCCCTGATTACTCTGCCATCCTCTTCCTCTAAATCCCCTTCCCCTCGGGTAAAATCCTGCGTTAACCTGGTTATTCTGCGATGGGTTAGTCGCTTGTTGTGTACTTGGTTCAGCTGGGCTCGTCAACATAGATCCTTCGAGAGCATATTTTGAGAGTTTCTTTTGCACCAGTTTCGCTTCCTCACCCTTACGAGTTGCCTCCTTTTTTTTTTTTATTCTTTTCTTGCAACAATCTACAGTAGTGTGCAATTGTCAACTGTATTTTGGCCCATGGTTTAGCTTCTACACCTACCAATTTCTTGAGCTGTTTTTGCACCAGTTCAGGCAACCCTTGGCATAATATATGGTAGAATAGTGGGATAGATTTCGTCCAAGATTCATGCATTTTGAGCACCCATGCATCTTCAAAATTCTGGATATAAATCAACGGATCCTCTGACTCTTTCATTTTTTGAGTCATTATAGCTCCCATATCCGAAGGGTCTGGGTACATCACTCGCAGCGCTTTCCATACTGCTTCTCTAAAATTATTGAATGGTGCTCCATCATGGGTAGTGCTCATTATGGTTACCCCAGAGTACCCAGCCTGCTTCCACACATTGTCTGCTCTCTCACCAAGTATGGCGATCAGGAGACCCTTAATGTCCCATATAGCTAACGTGACAACCCCTGTCATTTTCTCTAACTCGTGTATCCACTTTCCAACTCCCGATGTCAGCATTGGAAGTTTGTTTTTCAGGTTCTCTCGATCCATGTGTGGCCATGGAATATAGTGTGGTCTTGCGCCCCCCTTTTCTAGCAGTGGGAATTGAAATGTGCAGTCTTCCTTCTCCTTCCCCATAGCTCTCCTGTCTATTGCTGGGGTAGCACTCCCGCATCGCCGTCTACTTGGCAATGGCCTCAATCTGTCTACATAGGCAGGTGCTGGCACCCCCTTCTGACCGTGGGTATACCCTCCTGTCGGCCAGGCTGCGTGTCAACTCTGATGCCCTAGGTGCGGACTCGCTAGTGTCTGACCATCGTACCCCTTGGTCACTTGGGAGTCGCTTCTCGCGCCCTCTCCCTTCTTCGTGTGTCTCGTCCTCCGTCTCCCCACCGGAGTCAGATGCTGATTATTCCGAGTTTACGCAACTCCTTGCATCTTCTTCGTTCTTACCAATCTCCAGCCTATATAGGGACAGTCCCTACTTCGGGTGACATCCTCAGTGTCATATAGTTTACTGCTTTCCAAGCGCTCGTCTTCCCTTCCCCCTTGGGGAATTTGTTCCAGCCCCATTTCATCGTATATTTCATCAATCGTTTCCCCGATGCTTCTGGTGTCGAAGTCATCTTCCATATTTGTCCCACTCTTGCCTGGTACTGATTCATACGCAGGAAATAATTCTTCGATGTCTTCCCATTCTACAACAGAAATTGGGTTTTTTAACCTCCCGCTCCAAATATTTAAGATCCCGTGCCCTCTGTCTCCGTTTGCGTTCTATATCGTCATCGACTTCCTTGCGCTTCCTCGCTTCTTCTCTAGTCTTATCTTCTTCCCTTCTTTTATTTCTACATTCCTTTGCCCTTCTAACTTCCTCATCTTCCTGTCTCTTTACTCTCTTTTCACTTACTCTTTGCTCTTCTTCCAACCTTAGCATGTTCTGCCTGTACTGTTCATAGGCTGCGTATTGAGTGCGACTGAGCGGTATTCCTTGCTCTTCGCAATAAAGTTGTTCTCGTCTCTGCCTATCCTTCCTTTTTACCTTTTTGTCCCTCATTACATTCTCCTTTTCTCTCTCCCTTCCTTGCGTCTCATTAGACTTCTCTCTTGGTCTCACATCATCACTTCCTTTACCATCGAGTTTCAACAATATCTGTCCTCCCATCCATTCATCTTTTGCGAATGCTATCTCATCAGTTCTGCCTTTGCTTCCTTTCCATTTCTTTCCCTCTCTCTCCTTAACGAGAGGTGCACAACTCTGTGCCTCGTCTTTCCTCTCCTCATCGTGTCTCTCCTTGTCCCTCAGGACTGTGGAGGTAAAATTAATTTCCTGCTCCTTCTCCTTGATTTCGTCACTACTGTACGTAGGTGACTCATATGCGGGGTTGCTATACCCCATGGCTGCCTTAAGTTCTCTTAGCGGGTAGAGTCCCTCTGTCTTACTCCCCTCGATCTCTGGCTCAGACGGGGATGGTGGCACGGTAGGCATCTCACACCCCTCTGTGCATAAGTTTAGTATCCAGTCTGCAGGAGGCTCTTCCTCCTTTGGCTGTTCAAAAACATTTCCCACAGTTCTAGAACAGCAAGACGCTTCTCTAGTTTCTTGCCTGTGTATGTGGCATGTAGATAAATCGTCATATGCTGTAAGACGGCTTTAGATAAGGACCGTTTCTGTGGCCAAGGCATAAACATTTTGTGGCCGGTACCCTTAACCCACACTGTGCTGTATTTTTTAGGCTTGGGTGCATGTTTGGGCAACTGCTTGCACAAATGGGCAGGTGGGGTTATCTCTTCCATACTTGAATTTCTTTACCAACAATATTTTATGCAATTTTCACAAGTCTAACAATATGAGCGAGCACCAAATACGCAAGCTCCAATCCAATCCTTCCTGCCAAAATTCTATATGATCAATTTACTCAAGGTCATCATTCCATTTGTGATTCCCTCTTAGTTATGGAATTGCGTAAAGCCCAATCTTCATTTCAAACAATCAATGATGCAGTTCTTTACATTTGACATATAACAGGACATGCATGACAGACATTTGACAGACTAGACGGACACCAGCTGGACCCACATATACCTGCCTTCTAATCAATACCCCGACATGGGGTTTAAACAAACCCCATTAGTGCCGTCTTTAATCATCACCGTAGTCTAATCGTCCCCCATTATGTGGGCTCTGAGTTCACGTTTCTTCTGACCGCTGTATTAAAGCGCAGGAACAAGGTCAATCCTCTTACTTTTTTTCTCTGGTGCCCTCCCGGTAACTTAGGTTTTCCTCTCGGGTGTCCTCCCGGTTACCTACTTTTTCTCTCGGGTGTCCTCCCGGTAACCTACTTTTTCTCTAGGGTGTCCTCCCGGTAACCTACTTTTTCTCTCGGGTGTCCTCCCGGTAACCTACTTTTTCTCTATTATACTCGTCATTAACCCCTTATATATATATACAGTTTTCTCTACATCTGACTCTTTTCTCTGCCACCCTCTGTTACCTTTCCCTTACTTGTTCTAATGCTTCAAGACATTTGCCAAAGTAATGAGTTTATTGTTTCAATCACTGCTCGCATCCTTTCCGCTCTGGAACTTCGGGATCACTGCCCCTCCTTTTTCCCACCTCTTGCGGTCTTTTCGTCCGATCCGCTGCCCGTGGGAATGAGAAGGGTTATGCTTTGAAAGACAGGTTCCTTCAGACCCACTGCAGATTTTATGGACTTACACTATCATTGTCCACGGGAAGCTTCTTAGTCTACTCAGCCTAATGGTGAAGGACTCGTGATATTGCCAAAGGCCTAGAGTTACTTCGTGCCATCGGTCTATGGGTGCCTTAGTATTAATTAATCAATGGTTGATGGTCGAACCATCCTCACTCTACCAAGTGTACAGGAGGGCGGAGCGTCCTCTGACGGGCCCATAGGTCAGAGCTCACCCTCTAGTACCTGTAACACAAGATAGCTGCACCAAGAGGAGGTTGGGGTGCAGGATTCACTTACTTCAACACAATTCAATAAGGACAACTGAATAGTTTGGCAAAGGGAAGTCCGTTTAAGGAAAAGTACAAAAAAACGGGGAAACAAATGGTAATCAACAGAGTCGTGGTCGCCTGTCTCGCTTCAACTTCCAAATTCTTCATTCAGACAGCAACTTTTATGAGAAAAATTTGTCATCATTTAACGTGTAAAACTCATAAGTTTGTCATGCAATTCTATTGGTGGGAAAGGTAACTTAAGTATAGGTGCTATATCTACATATGTTAACAGAGCATGCAGATTGAATAACTCTTATCGGGTGGGCATCTACGCCCATCCCACTACATCACTCGCGATAGATGTTACTACAACTACGATGTCTTTTTGGTTCTACAATCTATAGGACTCTAGATTATTTGGTCCATGTGATTGGTGGGTTACACCCTTAGGCATAAATCTCCACTTTAATTAGCAGCATGCAGAATGGATACCCAGATGCGGAGTACCCCAAGATTCACCCTGCCTCCCTTCCATCAATCAGTACCTTTAGGGCTATGTGTCAATTAGTTGGCTAAGGATGGCCTCGAAACTGTAGCTTCTTATCAGGAAAAGTTATGGCATCCTGGGTTCTGCGTGACATCAGACGTTGGTACCTCTTTGCCCTCGGCTGGTCACGTGTCTGTTCACCGTGAACCTGCTTCAATTTCCTGTTATTCGCGTATTTGATTCTTCCTTAGCATCGCCACCTGCCTGGGGCCTCTTTATCTCGACCTTCACTGGCTGGCTGGTATGCTCTGAAGTTTCGATTCTCGGGGGCTGCAGCTCTCCTCCCTTCCTTAGGTTGACCTCGAATTCCCAGGCGTTGCTCTGCTTCTTACTGAGTTTCTATTCCGCTCTTCCCTTTGGCTTTGGCTGGAGTATGAATCTTGGCCTTGCTAGCCCTCTGCAGCCTGGGCTTAATTCTGCTTTTACAAAATGGAGTCGCACTTGTATAGTGAGCTTTTATTGAGGTAGATATATAGTTGGCGCATGCCGCTCTATTCTTCTACTAAGCATTGCAAGCAGTTCCGTTTACTTAGCTTCTTGCGTTACGTCTCTTTATGTATCAACATCGTTTCTTCTTACACGTCCATTACATCTTTTTTCTTTGTATTTCTCCCTTGTGTGTCATCTTTCGATCGTCGTTTATGTTAATCTGTATGTCATGTCTGGGCTCTTATGTCGTCACCATTCACCTTCCACTAAGGCTCTGTGAGTCTCTTCGGGGATAGTCTGTAGGTAGTCTTCATTTCGTGTCAGCTGCTGGTACGGTTGTCTAAGAGGGTACCGTGCAGCCCATGGCTGTCTGGTTATAGGCATTTCAGCCGGTATTGCTCTTCTGATGGACATCGGGCATAGGCCCTGTATAGCTCTCTGTTGGTTCAATTGCTCCTCGTACGTCACATATTTTGGCGAGTATATTCCTGGTACCTCGAAATGGGGGGCAGGGGTCCAGGCCATGTCTTGGACCTCCTCTACAGGAGCATGGGGTCAAGAGATGTTTTTTGTTTTTTCGAGAGGTGAGATATGTCAATTTTGTGGGTGCAGGGCGGGTAGTGCCATGTGATGCAATTGGATGCCACTTGATGTGGGAATGCATCATTCCAAAAGTGAACAGGTTTCGTTTTTGGCAATGAGGGTGATGGGGTGCAATGTGTCCCAAGTATTGTAATGTTTGAGAGTGGGGGGTGGGAGGGGAGAGCTGGGGGAGGGCTGTCCTGATGTTCTGTATTTTGCAGTTGAAGTAGTTCATGGGAGAGTTGCAAATTGAAGTGGATATGGGTGTGAAAGGTGTGCATGGTGGTTCAGAGAGGGCTTGACTATGTTGAATATTTTCTGGGTGTGATTAGTGGTTAATTTGAGTTCTTGGAGGTAATGAGTGGCTTTGGCATTGCGTATGGCGGTTTTGTTTTTGGTTCAGCAGTGTCTGAGGGGTGTCACGGTTGAAGGGTCCGGGTTCTTTTTCCTCCTCTTTCAAGGAATCTGGCTTCCTGCTTAATGGAGAGAAGGGAACTTGTGAACCATGTTTTGTGGTGGTTGTTGTTTTTTTGTAATTTGAGGGGTGCACTTTTGTTGAGTGCCTGTGTGATGATGGTGTTGTATTGTTGGAGTAGGATGTAGGGGTGTGCGTGTGGGAAGGAGGGAACTGGTATGAGTGGTGCTGTGGCTACCTCTTGAATGTGTTGGTTTGAATGGCTGGGGGGCTGAGGGGGAAGTGGGGCAAGTGCTGGCAGTTTGTGTGGTAGTGTGAGTGTGATGGGGATAGCAAAGTGGTCAGACCACGATGCCCAGATTCAGTTATCCATTGAGACATGACTTTTGTTTGCGATCACAAGGTCCACATTTCAGTGACTGCACAGGGTTTGCCAGCTTTGTTTCAGATCAGATAAATGTTACTTGTCAATACATATCTTACTTTTGATAGCAGTGTAGTGTATTCAGTGGTCTAACAAGGTATGCTAACCTCGTGTGGTGACTGAGAGAAAATTATAGTTGTGAAGAAATGGTCTCATAATCATTTGGTGGCAGGAGAGTACATACAGTGGGTTGTTCTGGCTTTGCCTACATTTTCTGAAATACAAGAGGAAATGCTAGTTGTGAAGAAATAGTCTTAGATATGTTTGGCGGCAGGACAGTACATTCAGTGGTTGTTCTGGGTATGTCAACTTTTTAGGAAGGATGATGGAAAATACCAGTTATGAAGAATGCAAGTCTTACTGTTCTTGTGTGGCAGTAGAGTACTTTCAGTGGTTTTTATGTCTGTGACAACTTTTTGGGATGGACAGGAAAAAATAGTGGAGGCAGTAGAGTACTTTCAGTGGTTGGCTTGGGTGTGAAAACCTTTTTGATGGACAAGAAAGAAAGTTGGTGATGAATAAAAAGTCTATATTGTGTTTGGAGGTAGGAGGAAATTTAATTCAGTGGATGTAACTGAGACTGTGCCGCAAATGGCATCATTTAGGGGCTACTAATTCTAGGGAGGAGAGAAAGTCTCAGTGACCACCTTTTGTGACATCCGTGCACATAGCAATTATTGCCAATGGGATCAACAGTATTCATTTTGAGTGCAAACATGTTTGGAACCTCAAAACATGCTAGGAAGTGGCAGTGGCATGCAGCAAGAGGGTATTTACCTAAGATGCAGCAGCAGCCATAAGCTCGGGGAGGCTATAATTGTGAGCATTAACTAGAAGGCAACAAAATCATGTTCGGTAGTACATGTTTGGTGGATACTTGTATTATTCCATCCAATCCATATGTGCCCCTCCATTTAATGGCTCCATTCAGCCCATATCTACCAGCCATCTGATTTTTCTATTTAGCCCATATATGCCCCTCCGTTTGATTTTTTTATTAAGCCCACATGTGCCTGCCATTTGATTGTTCTACTTATCCACATGTGCCTGCCATTGGATTGTTCTACTTAGCCCACATGTGCCTGCCAGTGGATTGTTCTACTTAGTCCACATGTGCCTGCCATTTGATTGTTTTACTTAGCCCACATGTGTCTGCCATTTGATTGCTCCATTTAGCCTTGATGTCCACCTAGTCTGTTGTATCTAGATTGAGCACTCAGG
This sequence comes from Ambystoma mexicanum, assembly GCF_040938575.1. Taxonomy (NCBI): domain Eukaryota; kingdom Metazoa; phylum Chordata; class Amphibia; order Caudata; family Ambystomatidae; genus Ambystoma; species Ambystoma mexicanum. The sequence goes on along the minus strand of NC_090931.1, from coordinate 851,123,015 downwards.
CTTGCATTTGCATTTAGCCATTATTGAATCTATTGTTATTCATCTTCTGATTGATGCATTTAGCAGTCCATTGTAGCCTGACTTGACTAATTCGCTCCTTGCTCTACTAGCCCCAAACACTATGTACTTCCACCTGTCAACCCGAGTCCATCCAGCCGCAATCATCAACCTGACAGTCTTACTTACTACTACTATCTATATCACCATGCACTTTGTACTGCCCTTAGAGAACGTAGGAGCCCACTCTATGCAACCTATTCCTAAACCCTCATGCAACATAGCACAGAGAAATCTCAGACTCCGTGCACGATTACCCAAAATATTTGAACCCCTTAACAAATATAATGTTAACCTAGATCACCTCCGACCCAAAATATATCACCCTAGGGAAATCACCCCACTCCCCAGCCCCAAGCCACCTCCTAGCCCTAAGCCTCACTCTGAAAAAAACAAGACCACCGCCGACCCCCATGGCACTGCTAACTTACAACTAATGCCACAGTCAGAACCTGACCTCAAATGCGCTTTAATTAATGCCCGATCTTTAGTCGCCCATGCCACAGACACAGCAGAGACCATTTTGGAAAATAACCTTGACTTCATCGCCATCACGGAAACCTGGCTCCATGAGGTAGCAGGCCCAGCATTAACGCTAGCAGTCCCTGACCACTACACCATCCTGAGAGTTGACAGACTAGAATCACGAGGTGGAGGATTAGCGATTATCGCTAAAACTAATCTCTCTATGAGAATTACCTCAACACCCAATCTAAAATCTTGTGAATCACTATCCACTAAACTACCTACCGCCAAATCCCAAACGCTAAACATCCATCTCCTCTACAGACCCCTGGGCCCGATCAGCACCGTTAATGAAGACATTACTACCATTATCTCAGAGAAGTTAAAAAAACTCCTCACAAACCATAGTGCTAGGAGATTTTAACCTAGGGTATGATGATACTAATGATCACCAAGCTACCTCTGTAGCTAACATCCTAACAGAATTAGGCTTTACTCAGAAAGTGAATACCTCCACTCACACCAAAGGGAGAATTCTCGACTGGATTGCCAGTCACAACTGCAACCTCTCCATCACGTCCATCTCCCCCCAAATATGGACTGACCATCACCTAATTGCCTTCACTCTCAATACTAAAAAACCTATTGCACCTCCTCAGCCTCTTGCGATACCTACCTTAACCAGAAACAAGAAAAACATCTCAGCTGACAATATCTTACCCCATATCCTCCCTACTTTTAACTCTCTACCTGACCATACAGACCTAGGCTTACTAGTGGAAGAATTCAACAAGTCCATGACTACGGCTCTTGACAGCATTGCCCCACTAAAACTTAGGAATAGTAAACCTAAAAAGCATCTCAATACTTGGTTTAGACCTCACCTAAGACTACAGAAAAGAAAATGTGAAACGGCCTGGAAACTACATCCTACCACAAAAAATAAAATCAATCTAATAAATATCTCAACGCTATACAAAAAGGACATCATCAAGGCTAAACAAGAAACGTACAACAACAGGATCACACAAGCTAACTCTAGCATGAAAGAGTTCTTCTCCATTCCATTCTAAAAGAATTGGAAACCCCAATTGCAGTACAGGATGACTCTATTAAAGATAAATCCTGGTGTACTGACATACAGTTGACACTCACTAACAAAGTGGCCAAGCTCCAACATAAAATAGCGCTAAAGAAAGCCCTGCTATCAGCTCAAACTCAAGCTCCTCCTAACAAAACACAGAAGCCCAAACCCATAGAACATACCCAATTTAACTTCTCTAATGTCTCATTTATTGAGGTAGAGAAAACAATTCTTGCGCCGCTTAAACCATCCAATTGCAAAGGTGACAAATGCCCAGCACAACTGATCAAGGACACTGCTAGAGATCTAGCCCCCTTCATCTCCAAACTCATTAACGCCTCCTTCATGACTGGCACCATCCCGCGCAATCTAATGGAATCCTGGGTACTCCCTCTTCTGAAAAAACAAACACTAGACCCGAACATACCCAACAACTACAGGCCCACCTTCACTGTGCCATTTCTACTTAAAATCCTAGATAAGGTAGCTTATACCCAAATTCAGAACTTCCTCGAAGTGAACCTACTCTTAGGTGCCCGCCAATCTGGCTTCTGACCACAACATGGCACAGAAACAGCACTTATCGATTTAAAGTCCCAAATAGACTCACCAAGAGATGAGGGAAAACTAGCACTTCTCCTTCTATTAGACCTCTCAGCTGCCTTTGATTTGGTGGACCATAAAGTCCTGTGCAGTCACTTGGACTCAGCGGCCCACTTCTCAAAGGAAGCTATAGTTTGGATACAGTCCTTTCTTAGTGATAGGACTATGAGGATTTTCTCACCATCGGCCGCAGCAGACCCAATACCTATCACTTGTGGGGTGCCCCAGGGATCATGTGTCTCACCTACACTCTATAATATCTTCACCAAGCCACTCTTTGAGGATCTCGACAATCTGGGTGTCACCTACACCAACTACGCAGACGATATCCAGATTCTCCTACCACTTTTGGGGGATTATGAGGAAGATCTGGCTTTGGTGAATAGAGTCTATAGCATTGTTCAGGCATGGATGACTAACTATGGCCTGTGTCTGAACGATGACAAAACATAGCTCATAATCCTGGGCACTGCAACTCGCATCTCTAAACTCAACCACAACTTCTCGGCATTCATTATTGATGGGAACACTATTAAGGTCGCAAGAGAAGTAAAAACCTTAGGCTTTTACCTCAACTCAACCCTATCCCTTACTAAACAGGTAAACTCATTGGCCTCTTCTACAGCCTACACATGTAAATTAATAAGAGCAGGAAAACAACTCCTGTCAGTTGGCAGTTGCTTAATCCTTTCTAGAGCCCTCATCCTATCAAAACTTGATTATTGTAATGCTCTCTACATAGGGGCAAACAAACAAACCATTAACAGAATACAAGTGCTACAAAATAATGCTCTCAGGGCTGCCCTTAGCATCCCTAAAAGAGCACACAGCTCCGAAATAAGAAGGAAACATAAATGGCTCTCCACCCAAGAAAAAATGTATCTTAAATCGGTTTCCCTCATCCACAAATGCCCAAACAACAAAGCCCCTCGCTACCTAACAGAACGATTTATCAGAAAAAACTTCACCAGACCCCCTAGAATAGCCAACCCTAACTGTCTCCAAGTGCCAAGATTCAAAGTGTCTACCATCGGAGGGTCCAGTTTCCCAGTTACGGCAGCACAATTGTGGAACTCCCTGCCACACACACTCAGATCTGACCAAACTTTTATCAAATTCAGAAATAATACAATTAAATGGCTCATAGAGGAAGACAAGTAACCCTCTACCAAACACACTAATTTACCCCTGCCTGAATGCAATGTATGTCCGACATAGTTTGGTTAAATATGTAAATATCTGTAAATTATGACATATTATCTACATTCATATGCTGTTATACCTGTTCTTTGCTATCTACCTTCTTCCTGTATCGTGGAGGTAACCTTGCTCCCAACGCCTGCAACTGTTCCATGCTACTTACCTTCTTCCTATAACGTGGAGGTAACATGTCTTTACCCTTTCCCCTAACTTTTGTAACTAAGCTGTAAGATCTCTTGTAACCTGCACCCTGATACCTCTGGGTCCGGCGCGCACAACAAATAAATAAACAAACAAACAAACAAACCTCCTCCACAAGAGATAGTACATGATCTGGTATTACAGTAAGAAAAGGTACATCCCACTGTCTCTAGGTCAGAAGGAAGAGAGGTGCAAGTTGCATCCACTCGTGAAATGGGAAAATCAATATACTGTATAAAGGAGCATGATGAGCCAGGAGAAAAACACACAATGGTTTGAGATGGGGGCTATGTGTTCCTGTTCACCTCCACCACCCACATCCAGTGAGTTTAGGAATAATGATGATGATGATGATCCGTTAGGTAAACGCTTTGGCCCTACCAAGTTTGGGCAGCAGCAACACCTGATTCTTGAAACTACTGACAAATAGAAGGAGGACAGTGGTAGATATGTGAGAGAATGAGAATGATACACCTCCACCTGTGCACAGTGTCAACCTATGAGATCTGAAAGTGAAGATGACTGCATGTGTAATACAGACCGCCAGCACCACCACCTTCACAGTCAGTTAAGTATATTGCCCAACATGAATATCCTCAGTATGGAATTTTTTCAATCAGGACAAACATCAACAACATCTTGCTACTTGCAGTCTGTTCAGGAAAACTGTGCTGGTGGAAGCCTGGGGCAAACTTGGATGAAACATCTTTCTAATCCCATATGATGCAGTACCTTGCTTGCATAGGTTGTGGATCCACACATGAGCCCAGCTGTAGCGCTCCCACATGCTGCCAATCTCCATATCAACCCCAAACCACATTGGAACCCCGGAAAACATAACTGCTTTGCCAACATTGCTCCAGACACCTGATCTGATTTCCACGTTGATACCCATTTTGCTGCAGGTCTGTGTGATCATCACATTTGGCCACTGAACACAAACATGATAGGGCACATGATAGAGTGTGCTCGCTCCATGCTAACTTGTTTGTAATGTTGCATATGAAACTTTTGCTGTATTCCTTTGATTAATAACATGGTTTCCATTGGTTTATGGGTAAAACTAATCCATTTAGGGAAATTCCCAAACAATGTTACTTTTTATCCAAGTCTGTACAAATGTTGTACAACAAGGAACTTTTATTGGTGGGCCAGCCACTAGATCATTCTGAGCTCCAGAATGTTCTTTTTCACTTCACCCCAGTAATGTTGGCCAATGGACAGAGCATTAACTACATGCCAGTGATCATACATCGGGGTGGCATTCCCTTACCTTACATGTTGAAAGGGCGCCTAGAGCAGCATGCTCACACAGTGGAAAAGGTTCCATTAGATGGTGGCATATTGCCTCTCCTCATGTCACCTAGAGCTGGGCTTTGTTGCTGTTCTAGTATACTTGCTGCCCTATGAATTGGCAAGACCATGCATGTTCCTTGTTTGTCACCTTGTCACTATGGAAATTAAATGATTTACGTGGCTCTGCAGATCAGCTCAAACTCTGGGTCATACCGTAACAACCACACTGGATGGGTGGATCTTTTATTGTGACCTGAACATGACGCTTACCTATGGTATTTCCTCCGATTTCAGGTGTCCATTTCTAAAGATTGATACAAACCGAATTATCACACATAAATATATATTGTTAATATATTGTTTAGATTCTGTTTAATCATACATGTGTGACCATTGTTTACATAAACATTGAAGTACATGTTTTACACCCTTTTGTAAATGGATGTTGTCAATAGCATTTAGATGCAATGATGTTTCCACCCCTTCATATTGTTTTTTGATCTGTTGTTCTTCATCTGGTGTTTATTATGTAAAATAACATCAATTGTATATTAGAACCCTGGGCGGGTGAAAAACCCTTTCCCATTGGTGAATTTTAGGGCTATAAATACTGGTATAGCTCACAGTTTTATTATAGCCCGCAAATTTGCCCTTTGCTTTCTTTAGCTCTGAAAGTTGTGCATTAACAGTGATTCACCCCTCTATGATGGCCAAAAGTAAAAATTACATTTTCCTACAAATACCATCCTTTTTCGTTTAATAGTTTGTTAGTGCAAAGAATAGCTTACTATAAATAAGCATGACCTATTTTTTTGTCATGCTATTTTTCATGGTTTTTTTTCAAACAAGGAATATTTAACTCCCCAAAAAACAGTATAATAATTTTACGAATTTAATTTTTAAATGAACTTTTTTCTCTTTGTCCATGAGTCTAATAGCTTTTTGTAATGTTATTTTTCATGTTTTTGTTAACTTAAATATTACATAGGGAATATTTAAAACCCCCAAAAAACAATGTAATAAAAAATAATATTTTATATGAATTCTTTCTCTTTGCCCATGGGTTCTAGTAGCTTTATAGACTTTGCCATCAGGTCGTACCATCGTTATGGGCCCTCATACTTCGTTAAGGCCCGAGCATAGGGCCTTTATCTTGGTCTTCAGGTCCATAACACCTGCTACGGCCCTCGGGCGAGGTCTATAAAGCTATAATAAGCACTGCAATTAACTATCAACATGTAGGTAATGTTACACAATGAACAGATCCTTGTCAAACCTCCGGAGACTATACAGCAGTAGAAAATTATTGCTCTAGTATCTACACACTCACAACCATTTTACTTAGCTCTCACTGTGAAGTGACGAGCAATAACATTATTAGGAAAGTAGGTTACCATCCTATATTCTTCCATTAGCTTAAAAGGTTGAAGATAACTCTTCCCCACTTTAATAAGAGGTGAACTGTAGATGCCAGATGATGGAATACCTAAAAAGAACACCTTCACTATAAGGGACTTGGTTTCGTTTTAGTTATTTATATCTGACTTATCTTATACTTTCATATAGGTACCTCACACACTATTCCGTGTGATAGTCACGCATATATTGACTTTCAGGCATCTCCAGAGTCGCCTCAGCGTTTGTTTACATACAACGTCAATGCGGCCATAGGGACGCACTGCACGCCATTTGCCATTACCTTCCACGTTGGAAGTACTTTTTTCCGCGCTCGGCAAAGAATCGACGGATCTCTAACCATACTCTGATGGTAAGAACTCTTTTTTTATGAATCACCCAACTTCCTGAAAGTGTTTAACTACATTTTTGCTTAAATCGCAGAACGCACGTCTTGCAACGCTGCTACACGTGCATCTTAACAGTAACACTGTATCTGGTGCACTCGCGCTGGACAGATTCCCATGTTTCTATTTAGATAAACAATAGTTTAAGCCCATCTGACATATTCTACAGCATGTATTCTGTCTATGCTTCTCAGATCTCAACCAGAGCATGACTAATCGAGACTCTGAGTACCCTATGGTTACACAACCACTAGAGTTGGAATGTAACCTTCTGATGCACAACATAAACTCTTTAAATGAAGGAGATGGGCGATTTGGCCTTCTACCATTACAACACAATTGAGCTAATGTTTTGCATGAATGCCCAATTCATCAGAGGCCACTCAACACACCCCTTTTATGCTTCTTGGATCTCTGAGAAATTTGGCATCTCCAATTCCTAAATACTATGGCAAAATCACATTGCCTATGACTCGAATTGAAATACCACTCCTGAGTGTGCTGCAATAGAGGGGTATGCATGTTTCTATGCTCGTATGATTATTATATGGAAACTGCAACTATGCTATCCATTAGACAGTAAAAATGTTGATTTACTTTTTAATTAATAATGTGTTTTTAATTATTTTTATGTTTGACAGACCCTGGAATTGTGCACACTGGTCTGAGCTCAAGATTAGTTTACCAAATGTATCCGGGAGTGCATTGCTTGAAAACCGTCTTCAACCAAGCTGATCAGTTTGCGATTTAATTCATTACACGAGATGTTGGTGGTGGTTTTGAGATGCACCATCAATTATATATCACACATATTGAACTACTATACTCTGATAGCAGTCTTTCATTTGCTTTGTAGATGCAATTGGAGTTGGAGAATGAACATATGACTGAACTAGAAGTGTTTTTGCTCCTGATGAAGGGAAAAGTATTCCTGAAATGCGTTGATCTCCTTTTAAATAATTTGTATTTTGTGGAGCCGTTTCATTTATTAAACGATATTGTATGTAATCAACGATTGGTTAAATTCAATATTTTGTGAATTGGTTGACTGAACTGCTCTTACTGTAAGCCTCTACTCTTCAAACCATAGTATCTATCACCAACTCTATACCTTTTGACTGGCCTCCACCAGTATTGAGGGTGTGCAGGGGACAGGAGTGTCCATCAATTGAGGACACTTTATATTCTGCAGATCAGCTCCAACTCAACAGTGTCTACAGTGCAAGAAATCTGCTGCACCAGTTGGATGTGTGACACAAGTTGCCACAGTACAACATCAAGACTGCAATAGCCACATACTGAAAGTTTCCTTTGAACAAACTGGACCAGCTAACTGGACGATGGAATTCCATCACTGATTAATGCAACAGTCTTAGCCAAGCATTAGATGGGGCATTCTTTTCCCCAAGAAAATAGCATCTGCTTTATGATTTTAGGAGTGAGCTAGGACCTTATGAATGGGCTGCTAAGCATGTTAACCATATCAGTGTATCGCTGAGTGAAATACTGCCACAAGGGTGTCTGCTAAAAGTCAACCTGTTCAAAACGAGAAGTGCCTCAATGAAATTGGCAACTTAATACTTCCTGAAGGCATTTCCCAAAACGGTATTCAATATCAAATTGGCAGCTGTTTATCTGTGTGAAAGCTCTTAAAATCCAGAAGAACTTTAATTAGTTAAGAGGTGCAGGGTTGCACTTATAAAGTGGGTGTCATTGAATTTGGACAAAGAACCCAGTCTGGGAGAAAATGCAGCCAGCCTTGTGGTGAACACACCACCGGAAATATCAAGTACTTTGCCTTCATCATCATCATCAGGAAGTGCATTTTTGTTGTTGCCTACCACCTTCTAATGGAAATGGACAGCTTTTGGGATATGCTACACACTCAATTCAGAATCCTAAGTATGGAGGGCCTAAAAGAATGCACAGCGGGCCTGCAGCATCTGAGGAGGTGGCTGCTTATCTAAATGATGCATTTCAGGGTAGCAGGGATGATGAGCCACTACATTATTGGTTCAGTAGGGGATCCATTTGGCCAGCAGCAATTGTGAGAGTTGGCATAGAATCCCTAAGCAGCCACCATGTCAGTGTAAAGTCTGAGTAAGACTTTAGGCGTGCCAGAGCAATTGGAAATGACTTTAGTAGACCCCTCACGTTATCCCATGTTTAGCAATAAACATTAATTAGAACACTAGATTGTAGACGATTATGGTAATACACATAGCTCACAAGCCAGCTCTGATGATAAAGACATGTTTTCTTGAAGTCACATGCCAAAAAGTAGACCAGTAGAGTTTATGGTTGTAAAATGGATAGCTGCTGGTGGTGATTGCACTATCATGACGAGATGCCATTAGCATGTGTGCTACTATCTATGTACACATATCTATCTATCTATCTATCTATCTATCTATCTATCTATCTATCTATCTATCTATCTTTCTATATTTTGCTTATATTGCGCCACAAGCCCAAAGGCCTTAGGACTCTCACATGACAGACAACAGAAAAAAGAAAGGGAAAGGCAGAAATGGGGGTGCGTAAGGTTGAGCAAGAAGAATTATGTGATTAGATGAATCTATCCCCCTGTCAAACAGGAGCGTTTTTATCTGCTTCTTAAACCGAGCCATTGAGTCCCATGCTCAAAGCTTCAGTGGGCGTGAATTCCAGATAGTAGGTGCTCAGGAATTAAAGCCTGTACCACCAAACCTTTTTAGGGTGACACAAGGTTGAACTAGCGCCATGTTGTTGTTATAGTGGAAAGTGCATCTAACAGGGCTTCTATGGACACTCGATGAAAGATATAAAGGTGCTTGGCCTAAGAGACGCTTAAGTACCATAACAGAGCCCTGTATTGAATTTGCTGCTTGACAGGAAGCCAGTGTAGCTTTCTACGGGAAGCTGAAATCCTACCATGATGACTAAGCCCGAACACAGCATGGACAGCTTCATTCTGTGACACCTGTAGCTTTTTTATATTAGATTTTGAGGTGCCTACCAAGAGGCTTTTACAGTAGTACATTTTGGAGTTTATAATGCTGCAGCGATCATAGCTCGGTTACCCTCAGAAAAATACGGGCAAATCTGCCATAAAAGACTAACAAGGTAAACTCAGGAGGAATTAAGGTAGGAGACATGCTTCTTAAAGGTAAAGTGAGAGTCGAAGTACACTCCTAAGATTTTAACTGTCTCAGACACTACAAAGGCAGTGCCATTAATATCAAAATGGTTATACCGAGTGTCAAGGCGTTTAAGTTTATGTTGAGTGCCAATGATAAGCAACTCTGTTTTCGAATCATTCAAGGCCAGAGGGGTTGAGGCCATCCATATCTGTAGACCCCAGATAGTTTAAACAGGATCTGGGTGTCATCTGCATGATTTGCAAAATAAACCCCAAGTGAAACAAGGAGATCACACAGAAGTTTGGAATAAATATTAACAATAATGGTGACAAGCATGAACCCTGTGGAACTCCACATGTTGAAATTGTTCTGGAAGACTGGGCATTACCCTTCGCTATAGTAGCTGTTCTAGGCCTCAGAAAGGAACTAAACCGGCTTGCAGCCTAGGTGGTACATTTACCTATTTTCATAGGTCCCTTTTCTAAGAGAGCATGGTCAACCAAATCAAAGGCCGAAGAAAGATCCCATAGAAGCAGTAAGACTGCATTGCCTTCCTCAATCGTTTCTGTTATATTTATTTTTAAATCTATAAGAGCAGTTTCTGTCCTGTGATTCATGCGGAAAATAGATTGGCTAGAATGTTGTTCTGTTCCACAAAGTTCTGATATTGGGTACGAGCTATTTGATCAATTATTTTAACAGAAATGGTACATTTGTGATTGGTCTGTAGTTTCCAGCAACTCTAGGGTCCAGGTTCTCCTTTTTTATTAGGGGAGTTATCCATGCCTCCTTAATGTTGCCTGGGATGTAAGCCTCTTGAAAACAATGGTTCACAAATCTAGTAACCCAGGGGACAAACGTGGTAGCACAATTTTAAAGAACGTTGCAGGGAATATGCCTACATTGCAGGATGTGGGCTTCAGTGTTTTTTTTTTACCTCCAACACCTCGTCTTCCGATACTTCTTTAAAGGAAAACAGGCTGGTTTTGAGGGTTGTAATATCACATGCCAATGCAAGATTGACATCGACTGGCTGCAGCAATTTGACTTTATCCAGCATACTTTTTTGATACTTTATGTTATTTTGGATGAAACTGTGGCGCATACATTGACACCAGTCAGTGTCTACGACAGTGGATGACTCAGCTACAGACCCTTTAAGTTCTTGTAATAGCGTAAAAATCCTTCAGATTTGGATTTAGATTTATCTATTTTTTCATTTAGATTTTTCTGTTTCACTTTCAAGATTTCCTCCTTAAAGATCCCAGCTGCAGTTTTATATATTGTTGGAGTGTCACCTGATGGATGCTTCCTCCAGCTGCATTCCACCTTACCTTAAACCCCTCTAGCATAAGAGAACTTCTGGAGTAAATCATTGGTTGAAGCTAATTACTTTATTCTGTTTAACTGGTTTTAAAGGAGCTAAAGAATCAAATACGTTGTTAGTTGCAGCCCTGAAAGTAGAGGTAAAATCATCAAGGGAAATGCTTTCGTTCATAGATGGTAGAAGAGGTAGCACTCGTGGTGCAAAAAATCTTGATTTAAACTTTTGTACAGTTGCGATTAAGCATAGAGGGTCTTCATTCTTCCAATTTTCAAACAATACTAGTGGAGGCAAGAGCAAACACCAGAATGCGTTGCATTCCCCTTGCTAATTGAGAGATGCCAGCATCATAGATTTTTGGGATTTCCCTGCTATACAAGATCCACAAAAATGAAGCTGCAAACATGTTTTCCTTCCTGCTATCCAGTTGCAGCAGTCGCAGTTTACATGGTTTCTCTAATTAAGGACAGCCACTTCCTGCTCGTTTGCTTATTGAAACACTGTCAGTCTTTCCGCCTTGCTCATTTTAGTGGGGTTTTGTTGAGGTAAGACTACAAAGCATCTTGGACTGAACTGTCCTCTATCTCCACCTCGCCCTCCTCCCCAGCTGACCACCATTCTGCATAGCAGCCAGTGTGTGCCTGCATACTGGAACACGTGATCACGATCGATACTACCTTATAGAGACAGAGGGCCTCATTACACGGTAGGCGGTAGGGATTTAACGGAACCGGTAATGGAATACCGGTAACGTTAAATTCCCATCCAAATTATGATCTGGCTCACCGCTATTTGCGGCACCGCTAAGTACGGTGCCACTAATAGCGGCCAGTCCGCGGGCACGCGACCCTCGAGTCCGTAATTTACGCCATGCCGCTATTAGCACATCATCACAAGCCAGGCAGACGTGCCAATAGCGGCATGGAAAAGCATCCAAAACCCCTTACCGCCATGGCGCTAATACCGCCATCGCGAACCACCCGTTAAGAGAACTGAGCAGTGTTCCCACCTGCCACAGGTGGACACAATCAGCACAGGTGGAGGCAATGGAGACTCAGGCAGCACAAAAGGAGCACACCACACCCCTTCCCACACCAAGATGGTTCCAATACTAGCAGCATTACATGGGCTGGAGGACATGATCGCAGCGCAGCAGCAGCAGGCAGCACAGAGGAGACGCAGGAGGAGGAGGAGGAGGAGAAGGGCAAGACAGGCGCAGCAAGCACCACCACGGCACCTAATCATACCACAGAGGCACCCACCAATCCCCAGGATCAGAGCCAATCCATTTAACCTAACCCTGGAGCAGATACACACCCTGTACCGTCTGGACCGGGATACCATAACCAGCATTGTAGACATGATACACAACGACATTGTGAGCCTCATAGACATCCAAACTGCCATCTCCCCTCTACTCAAGGTGGTGACTGTGCTCCACTTCCTGGCCACAGGCACTTACCAGCATACAGTGGGGCAGATGCATGGCATCTCACAACCAGTATTCTCACGCACGCTGACCCAGGTACTCGATGCCCTCCTGAAGCATGCACCTGAACACATATTCATGCCACGGACTGCCCAGGAGCTTGCAAACACCAAAGTTGGCTTCTATGCACTGGCAGGCATCCCAAGTTGCATCGGGGCAATCGACTGTACCCATGTGGAATTCTTGGTCCCACATCACGATGAAGTAGTGTACCGAAACAGGTTATTCCACTCCATCAATGTCCAAATGGTATGTGACGCCAACAAGATATTCACTCATTGCTGTGTCCGATTTCCTGGATCAACCCATGATTCCATGGTCCTGCGGAACTCAACTATCCCACGCTACATGGAGCGACAAGCCGGACAACGTTTGTGGCTACTTGGTGAGTAGCAGGGCAAGCACATGGCTGTGTGATTGGGGGGGATACATACTCCGATTGGGTGTAGCTTGTTGTCTGTTGGACAAATGCACATACAGATGTACGCCAACATCCATCTGGGTAGGCCCAAAACGTGCCAGAGATGAATGGACATGCAAATGTGAGCTACATAACAAAGATGACAATCCAGGTCTAGAAAAATCAAACATCCATCTACATCCACATTGCGCAACATTCCACACCTCAAAATACACAAATCTCATACATGCCACCAACATAGTCCTACAAAATGAGCGCAGCACAACAGCAATAATGCATTATGGCCTTGAATGCATGCGAAGGGATCACCCCTAGCCATAGCATTACACCACGCACTTATAGCACAACTCAAGTGATGTCTCTCAGCATGGCAACATCAATGTTGGAATGGCAGTACACCAGCAGTGTGATACCAAATCTGCCTAGGACCAAGGAACCCCTAACACACGGCTTCAGCCAGGACATGTCCATTACTGTTGTAGGCATTGACGGGGCATGTGTACTTGCAGGGTCGCCCTTACCTTTGCACATTCCAGTCACACAGACAGTCTGCATGTATGCTGCTAATTGTGCACTTCAATCACAATGCAAATTAAAAAAGCCTGAAATTAACTGGCCGCACTTGTGCGGAACAGTAACAGGTCCCCATTTGTCCCCCCATACAGGTGATGCTGGCTATCCCCTGAAGAGGTGTCTCCTTACCCCTGTATGGAACCCACAGAACAGGCACGAGGAGGAATACAATCGTGCACATACCCGTACACGCAACGTGATTGAGCAGACTTTTGGACTTTTGAAGACAGGGTTTAGGTGCATGAGCAGGTCTGGTGGCGCTCTCCTGTATGGCCATGAGAAGGTGGCCAAGATCACCATGGCATGTGTCATGCTGCACAATATGTGTATCAGACGGATGCCACTGCCCCCTGACGTTGAAATGGAAGCACCTGATGAGGATGATGATGGTGATGAGGACGGAGGTGAAGGGGATGCAGGACATGCAAGAGGGGATGGTCAAGAGGGACGTGCTGTGAGACAACATCTGATCAACCAAATATTCTGAGTAACGTGGTTTTTTACTGTCACATGGATATGGGTATGAATGCACTGGTGTATGTTTGGAAGCACGCAATGGACACGGTCGCCAATAAAGTACACAAACACAATGAAGATGTCCAAGCCTGTGTTTTGATCAGACACCAGTGTATTAAGTAACGGAAAGATGAAAAAGTGCATGTCCCCAAACATCCCACCACCCTTCCACCCACCCCCCACAATGGACCCATAACACCCTTCCACCCACCCCCCACAACAGACCCATAACACCCTTACACCCACCCCCCACAACAGACCCATAGCACCCTTCCATCCACCCCCCACAACAGACCCATAACACCCTTCCACCCACCCCCCACAACAGACCCATAACACCCTTTCCCCCACCCCCCACAACAGTTCCTCATGTGTCTGCCACTATGTTTGCGTCTGGCCATGCACGCAGAAGCTTTGCCATAAACTCCCTATTGGCCATTGTCTGCAGCAGCATTTGGAGGCTGGCTAGACATGCGCCTGGTGGTGCGCGTGGAGCGGCGGAGGGGGCTTGTCTGCGTTGAACCGGCGGATGACGACGTGGCTGACTGTCCTGGTGGTGTGAAGTGGTGGTCCATTGTGTCTGCTATTCGAGTGAGGACCTCCCTAAGTCTGCCTATCTCCTCACACAGCCTGTCTGTACAGGCCTCCATCCTCTCCCTGGAGTGCCTTGCCGTCTCCACAATCTCCTCCCTGAGATGGGCAGCCTCCTCCACATGCTGGCCAACCAGCACAGTTAGTTCCTGTTGACGCAGGCTGATGGTGGCCAGGTCGAGGGCAGTGCTTGGTGCTGGTGGAGTGGCTGCTGTGCCCTCAGATGCATCCATGTCAGCAGGTGAAGCCACCATGGGGGACATTGAGCCTAGAATGTTGTCCTCGCCAGTGGCATCAGACCCAGGTGTCTGGAGTGGTGATGGCTCAGGGTTCCAGGGGGGGTTGGGGTGTGCATCTCCATTGTGACATCTGTTGTGTCCTCAACATCAGATAGTGGGGCAGTGGCTGCTGCCTCTCCTGCTGAGCTTGGCGCAGCTGATGGTGGTCCCTCTGTGGCTGGGATTGGTGGTTGTGGGTTCACCTCCGGTGGTGGGGCTGTAGTTAGTGGTGTGGCTACTTCTATCCTGGCAGTGGCACTCCTCCGATGCTTGACACTCATCATGTGGAACCTTCCCCCCTTGCCCATTGATGTCGTGGGGGAGTCCTGTTCCCTCGGTCTCTTACTTGCAGGGGGTGCCTGGGATGCATTTCCGGCATCCTCACCATCTGTATGTGAGCCTGTCAGGAACAAGAAGGGGGATGGCATTGGTTACGTTTCTATGTACTTTATGCAGAATACATCAATAATGCGGTTGTGGCCATTGGGACTTCATTGTTGGGGATGCAGGTGATGTGTCAGTTCAGTGCCTCATCCATGCATGGTTGTGTTTGGCACTTGTCTCTGGTGATGTGTGCATGTGTGTGTGTTTGGGTCTGACACTGACATGAGCAGGGATGGATGCATGTGTGGATGTTTGTCCATCCATGAGATGATTCTGGGCTCACATTTGGGGGGACCAGTACATTCACATAGCATCCTGTCATGTGTACACTCACCTCCATCTGAAGTGGTTGCCATGCCATGCTCCATAGTGCTGACTCCCTCAATGCATTCCACTCTGATTAGGTTTGCACAGGTTTCCTCCCATTACTTTAGTTTGATGGGTGAACCGGATCCACCTGCAGTGGCTATTCTGTGGTTTTCGGGAAAGATGCTCCTCACCCGCAGTCTGAGGTCGTCCCACCTTTTCCTGCACTCACGCACATTGCGGGTGGTGGTGCCCACTGCACTAACTTCCACTGCAACTTCATCCCAGATGGCCTTTTTTTTATAAGTGTCTCCCACCGCATGTCTTTGGCAAAGACAGCGGCGGCATTGTCAGCCAGGGTCTGGGTCAGCATGATCAGCTCCTCTGATGTAAATTTTTCTTTGCGCTGCCTGTCGGTGCTTTTTTTCAATGCCTTGGGCATGTTGAGGGTGTCAATGATGATTTGCAACTGTAACCTACTCCGAACAGGTCCAGGGGGCAGAGGATGGCAATGGATTGTGGTTTTAAAGATGGCCGCCGTGCTCTTTCCTGTTCCTGTGTGATGACGCTATTTCCGGTTCCGCAATTTAGCGGTCACCGCTAATAGCGGTGACCGGCTATTTGCATGCAGCGTGAGGGTGGAGGTGCTATCTGCACTTTCGTCGAGGGCGGTAAGTCACTTTTTGGGGTCTTTAGCGGCATGGCGGTAAGGTCATTACCGGCATGGCGCTGTGCTCGTGTCCGCGTACTCATAATGGTATGCTATTGGCGCCCTCTTGCGAGGGCGGACACGTTAAGAGCGCCATGCCGGTAATTGGAGATTTTTACCGCACAACGTGTAAAGAGGCCCAGAGACAACCTTTCCAGCTGAGAGTTGCTTCAAACATTTTTAAAAGAGTCAGGGGGCAGAGGGGTGCAACATGCTGTGAAAACCTCTATAATTAGCATTTTTCTGCAGTGTCCAGGTAAACTCATTGGGCCTCATTCCGAGATTGGAAGTAGCCATGGTGCTATTAGCACCAAGGCTGCCTCCAATACCGTGTCCGTGTCCGGTCTGGTTGAATGGGGACTTACCGGGACATTCTGACCTGTGCGGACCCGGTAAATCCCCATTCAACCAACCATTCCCCATTCCCTTTTGAGCCCCCATAGGGCTTAATGGGAATGGGGAATGCGCTAATTACATGACCGCAAATAGCAGGCCCGTAATTAGCGCCCTGGTCCCTTAGCGGGACCCATAAAGGGCGTGTGGTCAGACCACACATTCTTTGCGATTCCCGCTAAGGGACCTTGGAAGTGGGCGGTAAGGGTTTACCGGCACCGGTCTCCTTACCGGTGCCCGGTAACCCTTAGCGCCCAACTCAGAATGACCCCCATTGACTTAAATGAGCATTATGGTTGCGTGCAAAACAGCAAATCCCAAACATTCACCAGTTATGGTTTCAAAAGCAACCATATCTAAGCCACTGCTATCATAAAACAGCAATAGAATACGCCATGACAAATCACATCCAAATACGCAGAGTGTGTACGTGACGAGAGCAAAAAACAGCTAATGAAAAATAGCAGTATCCCAGACTATTTAGGGTCACTTTAAAATACATGTGAGGACCAACCCAAAAACTCACTAATCAAATTTAAAGAACAATTTCTGGGCCTGATTTGCCATGCCATTCACCACACCAAAAGCCTTCTGGGGCGGGGCATGGAGTTTGACAAGTTATAGTTTTTCAATGGTGGTGGGTGAGTTTTGGCAGTGGTAGTAAATATAACTAATGAACCTGGGTGTTTTGTTGTTTTTCTGCACTCTTAAAATCCCTTTAAGTAAACAATATTTCACTAAAGTGTTTGGTATTTTTAATGATCTATTGTAATGTGCCTTGCTGAGTGGGCCCCAGGAGCCTCATAGACACACCCTTTGGCCACTTTGGCTGGCTGATTAGGTCCTTGTGGTTAGTAGTAGCTTCCAGACTTAACATGGCCGCTGGTTGTACCCAGAAATTATTGAAGGCCATGCCCTAGGCACATTTCCAATTGGCATGATTGTAAGCTAGACCCGCTGAACCCCTTGGATGGCTTGGGAGCACCTGGGGCATGCTTGAAGGCAATGATTTGAGCAATGTGGGAGTTATGCATTGCCATGCAACTGGGTCCAGTGGTCTTTACTCTGCAGAAACATTGTGGGCCTTGGGATATTGCTCTAGCAAAGCCTAGTGACTACAGCAGATGTCGTAGGGTTCCCAATGTATGGCCAAAGACAACCCCTGACAAAGTGTTCATGGGACACCACCTCAGTTTTTGCCAACAGCCAATTCACCTGGTTTCGGGGTGCGTATGGTATGGGAACATGCCATGTCCCAAGCAAAGGCTTCCAGTAAATTGGCTAAAAGCCATTACCAGTGGGCACCCGGGTTATCTAAGTGTCCACCTAGCATGCTTGTGCCATGGCCAGTGGCCATATTAGGGCAATGGGAAGATCCTGAATCACGGCCAACAGTCATGGGTGAAGGCCATGAGCAGTATTTCACCACTGATGATGTTTGGCATCCAAGAGTAGGACCCAAGACCATAATAATTCTGAGATTATGCACTGATTGAGAAGGTTCTAGGTTGATGTCGAAGGACTCGGGCCAAATGTAGAATTCGATCGGTTCTCAAGTACCTTAAAAAAGTATGTATCTCAGTTTTACCAAGATACATTTTTTAAAAGATTCATATCCATTGATCCTTTGGTAGCTGATCAGCACAGTCTGTTTTTGCATGCGGATCCCACTGTGTCTACAGAAAATTAAACACATATGTGGCTTTCATCCACATAAATTATAAAACTAAGCCCGTAACTTCTGATTAATCCTGCAAATGGTTTAAAATATAAATAAAATATTAGCCGGGAATGGCAATGTTCTGGAGCACGCTGTATGTAATAAAGCAAGTTGATACAGAAAATTAGCCTAAATGAACTGATTGTGTATGTGACAATAGGAAGGGAAATCCGTTCACTCACTGTTCTGCCAACATGTCTGTTAGAAGGCAACACAACCAAATCCGGTGGTCGTCCGTGTTGAACACTGTGGAAAGATCTCAAAGAATCAATAGCCCAGTGTTGCCACCCTACAACTCCACTCAATCCAGAGTGGTAGTAGTTACAGGTTCTGTGCTGCAAACATGTAAAAAGCCAACCTGGGCTGGCTACAGTACATCTAGGTCTCCCTCAAAATAATGTCAATTGACTACCAACCCCTTTAATAGCTTGGGGAGAAACGAAAGTTATAAAATAGTGAGAACATTCAGCAGATCTGCTGGATTGAGTGATTTCCTTTTCATAGTAGGTGTGGTGCTGCCCGATGACGGGCACGCACGTGGCGGCGTGACGTTGCACGCCGCCGCGTGCAGCATAAATAAACGGGGCGTTTCCCGGCTGCGCAGAGCGACCGGGAAGCCCGAACAGCAAGGACCTGTGTAAGGTGTCGTCCTTGTTAGTTGGGGGCTACGGGACCGCATGGGGGCATGGACGAACCCTCAACAGTGGCGACGAGTGGGGGAAACGATGCCCGGACCCGGCGGTGAATATTAATACAATTTTTTCACCGAAACGAGGTGGATGCAACACTTCGTTTCTTTGCCGCGGGTAGTGCGTTACCCACGCGGCTGGCGGCCATTTTGGAACACAAGCTGTGGGACTTCACGAGGCTCCGGTTTTGGCTCGGAAGCGGCCCCAAGCCTAATTTTTGGAACCCCTGACAGCAGGAAGGCATACCTGCAGGAATATGTGCCTATCTTCAATTTTGGGTTTTTTTTGAGTTTACTACGCCGAGTGGAAGCAAGGAGGAAGGCTTTGGGCCTAGGATCTATATGACCCACACACTTTTTTCCTCTTCTAATTTTTGGAACATTTGGAGGCTGAACAGTTCATCCTCATCTCTTTCATCATCAGGCTGATGGACACACTCTTTTTCATCCTCTTCATCATCAAGGTGGTGCATCTTCATCAACAGGTGGGTGGCCACGCTGATTTCACCCTCTTCATCATCACATTGTGCTGCAGTGACTGTGGAGTTTGAGTTGCAGCCCCGGTGTTCCATGCTGGGGTGCCTGTGCGCTCAGACTCATGAGTGACACTGAGGACCAAGGTGGCGCAGTGGCAGTTCAGCGGCCTCCTCCACCCCCACCACGTGCGCCACCTCAGGGGCAGCTTGTGCAGCAACCTCCACTTATTCAGGCGGCTCCTGAAGGTCTTCCACCTTTGGTACAGCCGGCGGCGGGGCCCGTTGCTCCACAGAACCCTCCGGTCATGGCCCAGGTGCGCACCCAGATGGCTCTGCAGCCCATCCCCGAGTTTGATGTGTCGGGCCCACCGTCTAGCCTAGGGCCCAGATGGAGAAGGTGGGTGGACCGTCTGGACATGTACTTTCGAGCGGCCCAGGTGGTGGATGATGACACCAGGCTGGCAACCATGCTGTATTTGGCAGGACCGTCCGTGCAAGAGATCTTTGAATCGCTGCCGCCTGGGGATGGATCATATGGTCTGGCAAAGGCTGCCCTGCAGGCTTACTTCTTGCCTCTTGCCAACGCGGACTATGAGCGTCTTGTGATGCTATCGGCCAAGCAGAAGGACGATGAATCTCTGGACTCATTCTATGGCCGCCTGAGGCGTCTCTCCTTAGCCTGCGCCTGGGGGGATGCAGAGGACATGATTAGGACAATGCTCATCCAGGCGTGCTCATCAGGCAAACTCAGGCGCCAGGTGCTACGAGAACCAGGCATCACGCTGCAGCGCATCCTTGAATTGGGGAGGTGCCATGAGGTGTCAGAGGCAAGAGCAACCAAGATGGAGGCAGGGTCACGCCCCATCAAGACTGAGGAGGTATGTGCGATGTGGCGCGGCGGCAGGGGTGTCAGAAGGCCTGGAGGTGTTCCCCGAGAGAGGGCCGGAAGGGCAGGGGAAGTTTGCATAAAGTGTGGATACGACCTGCCCCACCCAGCAGAGTGCCCGGCGGCAGGAAAGACATGTGGGTGGTGTGGCTTGCCAGACCATTTTTCCAGGGTATGCAAGGCGGCAACGCCCGTGCTGGTACCGAGAGACCCAGGCCGGGCAAGTTTCACCCGCCAGGGTCGGCCGCCCAACGTCGCTCAGGTGGATCAGAGCGAGGAGGACGCCCAGGTGGAGGAAGTGGAGGAGGACGAGGAAGAAAATGTGTTTTTTGTCTCGAGTGTGGGGGTCCTGAAGAGTAAGAACAGGAGACAGCCCAGGTGTGTAATCGAGGTGAATCAATCTCCCGTTCCGGTCCTCGTGGACACCGGGGCATCCGTTAATGTAATGGTACGGGGACATTATGATGTTATGGACCAACCCCCCAAGTTGGCTGCACCAAGGGCCCGCATCTTTGCTTTTGGTGGTCGTCACCCTATTCCCCTGGATGGTGCGTTTGTGGCCAAGGTGGAGCATGATGGCTCGCAAATTAAAGCACGCTTCTATGTGACACCTGTGGGCACCAACACGTTGCTGAGCTGTGCTGCAGCGGAGGCCCTTGGTATTGTCACTTTTGCGTATTCTGTCTACTTGGAAGACATAAATGACCTGTTAGAGAAATATGCAGCACTGTTCAAGGGAATCGGACAGATGGTGGGGGAACCTGTGAGACTGCACATTGACGACTCGGTGCAGCCCATTGCCCTGAAGCATCGGCGGGTGCCATTTCACCTTCGAGAACAGGTGGATAAAGAGCTGGATAGCCTGGTGGATCTGGACATAATAGAGAAGGTGGAGGCCCCCACCCCTTGGGTGTCCCCCATAGTAGTGGCACGAAAACCCAAGCAGCCCTACGCTGTCAGGATCTGCGTTGATATGAGGCTCCCAAACAAGGCCATCAGGAGAGAAAGACACCTCACCCCGACGATAGACGATATCATTGCAGAGGTACAAGGTGCTTGCTTCTTCTCGAAACTGGACCTCTGGGCGGGGTATCACCAGGTTGTCCTCCACCCCGAGTCGAGATATATCACCACCTTCACCACACATCGGGGGCTCTAGCGTTACAAGAGGCTTAGTTTTGGTGTCTCCTCGGCGGCCGAGGTATTCCAGAATATAATCCGGGGTGCCCTAGCGGACTTGGAGGGTGTTCTGAATATTAGCGACGACATCTTGGTGTTCGCGAGAACGGAGGTCGATCATCTACGGCGTCTGGCAAAGACATTTGAGAGACTGCAGTCCTTGGGCCTCACCCTGCACAAGGAGAAGTGTGAATTCCTCCGACCATCCATAGAGTTCTTTGATTTTGTTTTCAAGGAGGGGGGAGTGTCTCCTGATCCCAAGAAGGTGCAGGACATAAAGAAGGCGCAGCCTCCGGAGTCTGTGTCTGAGGTACGGAGCTTTCTGGGCATGGTTACGTACTGTGGACGGTTTATCAAGAATCTTGCCTCCAGGTCGGAACCGCTCAGGGCACTAACGAGAAAGGACACGATCTGGAACTGGGGTCCACTGGAACAGGCCGCGTTTGACTATATTAAGGGCGCACTGGCAGCCGAGGACACCATGTCCTTCTTCGATCCCATGTTACCATCGGAGATCATTGTTGACGCCAGCCCGTTCGGACTGGGCGCCGTCCTGACCCAGGTAGACCCGGATGGGGGTGTCCGCCTGGTGGCCTACGCCAGCAAGGCCCTGTAAGAGGCGGAACAACGATACTCGCAAATTGAGCGGGAGGCACTGGCGGTGCTCTGGGGATGCCGGCATTTCCGTCTCTATGTCCTGGGATGCCCGGTGACGGTCGTGATGGACCACAAACCGTTGCTGCCCATCCTGGCGGGGTCCTCTTCCAAGCCACCCCCGCGGATTGAAAGATGGATGCTCGCCTTGCTGGAGTATGGGGTCACTCTAATCTATCGGCCTGGGGCGAACAACGCGGCCGATTACCTCTCCAGACACCCAGGGGCACCCGGCGGAGGAGACCCGGACACGTGCACTGAGGAGGCTGAAGAACATGTTCGGGTGGTAGTGGAGGCGGCGACACCGAATGCCATGCCTCTCCAAGAGTTGGAGGTGGCGGCAGCCGAGGATGAGTGCTTTAACATCCTGAAGCAGTCCATGCAGCACAGCTCTTGGAAGTCGGTGCTGGAGGCCCTGGCAGGGCGCACACAGGAGGCCAGGACTGTGCTGGAGCAGCTATGGAAAGTCCGGGAAGAGCTATCATTTTCTACGTCCGGACTCCTGCTCAGGGGTGACCGGATTGTGGTGCCCCAGTCAAAGGTGGGCGACGTGATCGCGCTGGCCCATCGTGGTCACCAGTGTGCCGCCAAGACCAAGGCCTGCCTAAGGCTGAAAGTGTGGTTTCCGGAACTCGAGCGCAAGGTGGATGATTTTGTGGCGGCTTGTGTGTGGTGCCAGGCGGCTTCTCCACTACAGTGAGAGCCGGAGATAGAGGTGATGCCTCGCGGGATGCGACCATGGGAGGTCGTCCATGCGGACTTCGGCTCCACCACGATGGGCACCCACTTCTTGGTCATAGTTGACGAGTATTCCAGATATTCAGAGGTGGAGTTTGTGGATTCAGTAGCGTTCGAGCACGTTGTGGTGGCCGTGGAGAAAATATTTGCGGCCCATGGATTCCCTCAGACGCTGTGCTCGGACAATGGCTCACCATTCCAGAGCGAACGCTTTTCGGAGCTGTTGCAGAGCTATGGGGTGGTGCACAGGAAAATCACTCCCCTGTGGCCAAGGGCCAATGGTGAAGCTGAATGGCTCATGAGGACCCTCAACAAGACCTTTAGAATTGCCCAGGGTCAGGGAAGCCATTTCAGAGAGCGTTGTACCAATTTCTGAGGGTCTATCGCACCACGCCCCACGCATCCGCTGGAGTGGCCACGGCGGAGGCCCGGTTCAGGCGTTGCCCGCGTGGGCTGCTACCCGAAGTGGGGGAGAAGGAACCGGGCGTGATCGATGATCGGCAGGTCGAGGCGGACCAAAAAGCACGGATCGAGCAGGAGAATGCCCGGAGAGGGCTTCGCCCACAACGACTGGAACCAGGGGACGAGGTCCTCATTCGCAACAGACATCCACATGGAAAGCTCTCTCTGCCCTATGAGCCAGAACCGTTGGACGTTGTCACGGTAAAAGGGTCCATGATAACTGCATCGGACGGCCGGTCTGCGGTCACTCGAAATGTCAGCTTCTTCAAGAAGCTACAGGATCCAAGAACTGACCCGCCTCCTGAGCCCGATCCCGGTGAGCTCCCAGAGGACAATGATGAAACACCGGGCCTGCCTGAGTCTCCAGCCAGACCAACACCTGTGGACAGATCACCCGTGCCGGAGGTGAGCAGGAGGTACCCCCAGAGGGCTGGGCGAGGGAAACCTGCTCGCCTCACCGATTACGTACTTGGACATTTGGCTGAATACTGTAGCGGTAATCACTGTTGAAGTAAGGGGACCCGGGTGGCTGGTAATAAAGGGGTGTTTTCCGACAACGGGGAATGTTAAAATGTTATTGTTATGGTGTATCGTGTGCAGTGCATAATTGTAGTGTGTGTTTGTTTGTTCTCCTAGAAAAAGGAGGAGTGTGGCGCTGCCCGATGACGGGCACGCACGCGGCGGCGTGACGTTGCACGCTGCCGCGTGCAGCATGAATAAACGAGGCGTTTCCCGGCCGTGCAGTGCGACCGGGAAGCCCGAACAGCAAGGACCTGTGTAAGGTGTCGTACTTGTTAGTTGGGGGCTACGGGACCGCATGGGGCCATGGACGAACCCTCAACAGTAGGCACGTTATTGTCACTTTACAGCAAGCAGGCATATTAAGTCTTTAATCGATGTGTTTGTCAAAAGGGTCTAAAGGGATCTAAGCAGCGAGTGGAGAGTGGCAATTTGTCCACACCCATACGTGTTAATAAAGAAAGTCCATAAAAGTCATTCCAGGCAAAGTGGACAACACTTTTGATAGATTTAGAGAATTGGTGTCAGATAGTGTGTGGTTGTTTCAATTTAATTGACAGAATGGTTGGAAAGAGTCCCCAGCAAGTTCTGTGAGGGGACTAGATTTGATGAAAGGGATGATGGGCCTGTGGTATGACTGCTGCCCTTTCCCTGAGTGAAGTGCCTACTAGACAAGACCACAATCAATGCCCAGTGGCCAAATCATTTAACTTGGGTAAGCATACGAATCAGTCAAGGTGGCCAATGGGCATGGATGCAGGCCAACCCCAGTGGCCACATTTGGTGTCTATGAGGTGCCCAGGACATGCCCAGGACATGCCTCAGGCAAAGTGTCAGCTTAAAATGGCCCCATGGTTTGTTAGAAGGTGACTGTCCAGTGCAAAGTGGACACTAAGATGGGCTGTAGGGCATGCCACGTGGTCCCATTGAGGCTCTCGGATAATCCCAGGGCAAGGTTCAGTCACAGTCTCCATGGGAACCTCGTTAGGCCATGCCCAGTGGACACAATTTCTCATTATGAGGGGCCAAACATGGCACAACACAATGTCTTATATACAATACCCACCAGGCATAGCTGTATGCCAGACGTCACAGTAGGTAAATTATCATGTGCTATTTAAAAATGCTAACAATTCAGTGAAAGGGAGGTTATAATTGCACAACAAAATAACAGAAGCACCGACAAATTAATCAGTTATGGTATGGAAAGTACTTAGAACATTGCCACACGTATGTAGTACAAATGACGCCATATTTGACATTGCAACAGAAGTGCCCATACGCAGAGATCCTACACACACAAGGAGCGGAAAGTGTTCAGGGAAAACAGGAACCCTTGTTAGCTCGTTAAACAATGATGCACTCGACAATCAATGTTGCACTCCAAATGTTCAATGTGGGGCTTTTCCTCTTTTCTTCTCCTTGTTTTCACAGCCTACCTGGTACACTATTCTGCCAGGTACTGTGTCTATGGAGAGTTATTTTGCCCTCTCCTCATATGTGAGTGAGCCCCAGGCGATGCCTTCTCCGTACTTGTGTGTTTTCTTGCTTGACTACTACTGCTTTCCTGTTTACAGCAACCTGGTATACTCTTCTGCCAGGTACTGTGACTTGAGTATAGGAAGGTTGTTTTGGTGCTCCCTTCATTTGGGAGCGAGTACCAGACTTGCCTTGTCATTAATTATGGTCTTCTTGTTTTGCTTCTACCCTTATCTTAGCCATCCTGCCAAATGTACCACTGTCCTGACCTTTCTGGAGCGCTTACTGGTGCTTCTTAGTATTTTGCTTGTGCTTCAGGCTTCACAATTTACCTTTGCTGCTTTCACAGCGTCCTGTGGCTCTGCGCTGACTCCTGGCCTCTGATCGGTGCATCTCTGCTTCCCTTTACACTCCTGGTCTCCTGAAAGGACGAGAGCTCAGGGTTCTGCCTCTTGCGGATGTCTGTCTGTGACAAATCTTCTAGGGATGCTGTTACCAGTGGGGATGCATCCAGTTCTTGGTGCTCTTGGCGTCCTGTTTCCTCTACAAATGTCAGCATTCAAATGTCCTGCTTCCTCCTGGGAGGGCATCTCTCCCTTCCCAGTCCTTCTTTCCTTTTTATTGTAAGAATAGTATTAGGCATTCTAGGGTACTAGTCCACGTACCTTTGTTCTGTGCAATCTGACACATGGATCTATGCCTCTTCCTCCTCTCAGTAGTGAGGTCTTCACTCCTCACTAGGTTGTTGTTGCTTTTCATCGTCCAGGTATTTCTTGGGGAAGTGACATTGTCTATTCTGCAGACATGCATGGAAGTGTGTGGGGTTATGTCTTGGGCATGGTAACAGGCTGTGGAGTGTTGCGGTGTAGGGGAATATTGTGTATCTTCCAAGATGTCTTCCCTCATCCCACAGGGTGTTTTCCTCCCCATTAGATCCACATACTGAGTACCACCCTTCCCTCCCCCCGGGGTGACTATCGGGTATCGGCCTCGCCTCCATGGCCTCATGGGGAGGGGCTTCCCCAGTAGAAGCAGTGATGACATCCTGGGATTCGTCACACTTAGCTTGACTTCTTTCCAGTCCTTCTAGCCTATCCAAAGCTAGTCTTCACATGCACTCCCCAAGATTTCCAGGTTTGCTGTGCATTTCACCAGGTGGTTTCCCTCTTCACTTGCTTATTTAGCACTGCCTTTGGCAAGGCAGCAGTTTTCTCAGGCTACACTGGCACTGCCTCCTGCCAGGCAGTGGTTCTCTCTAGTTGCTCCCCTACCACGCTTCCACTGTCTCCCCTTCTTTTAAGGTTGTGTTGTGGAGAATGCTTACCTCCAGCCTCTCCCCTCTCACTGTCTCCCCCTGTATCAAGTGAACATTTAGAAACATGCCTGCTTATCCCAGGTCCAAGCAAAACAGTGCATCTTGCCTACCCCTTTTGTATTACTAAGCCTCTGGGTTCTGTTCTAAGGACACCACTGGTCGTTTACTTACAGTGACCTTGTGTATCCCAATGGGATTGATTTCTCTCTTCAATGGTCTTCATCATGTTATTAATTGGCAGGTCAGCTTTACGAGTGGTTTATGCAGTATTGGATTCTTTTATGAACAATTAGACTTCATGAGTGTCTGCGGCGTGTGGTGGTATTTTGGAATCATTTTCAGCTGCATGCATGATTCTGCAGTCTCCCCCACCGGGTGCAGAATCAGCAGTGATGGAGATGCTGAACCGTCTGCTTAGCAAGCTATTTACTCTTTATCTTTCTGGGGACAAGTAAACCCGATCAGGTTCACGAATGCCCTAAACTTGTGAAAAACCTTCATCAGATTAGTGTTCATTCCATTATTTCAGTCAGGGGACTGGTCTTCTGGTTTGAAGTTGCATTCTGGTATATGGAGTGCTCCATAGAGGAATAGCGCAGGAAAACCGATGAGGATAAATTACTGTGTCTCTGTGGAGATGGCGAGCCAGCAAGATCCCAACTCAGCCTACCACTAGGGGGACATATGCTACTGACTGGAAACATCCCAGTCCCTTTTTCTTGTTTCCCACACAACTTAACATGGGGAGTTTGGTGAACTGACCAGATACCCAAGACTGGTTATCCTCACTTCGAATTAAATTTAAAACTCAACAAAGATGTCAACATTAAACCACTTAGCATATCCAGTGCTTTCTATGCATAGCCTCTGGTGTCTCATGTTTTTCACCTTACTCTCCAGCCAATACCTAGGTTCCACCTACGTTCCTTGTGTTCCCACATCACCTCCGTCTGCAATGGCTGGAACACCCCATATGACACATTGTAACCCCCCTTAGATCATGCATTGCTCTCAGTGACAAGTACAGTGTTTCATAGCTTCCTACCTAGGTTTGTGCACCGCACCAGCCACAGAAAGGGTTGTGATGAAATGACTTCTGCCCTTCAGGATTATCCGTGCATCTAGTGGAAAAAAACACCTACTTCGACCTCAAACTGCTACAAAACAAGAGTGATCCAATCACACAGGTAACACATGTACAGTTAAGCGATATAACTCCTTTGCCTTTTGTGGAATTGTGGGCTGAGGGCAGGCGATACTCTCAAGAGGAGTGTGAATGTGATTCAGAATCAACAGATAGGTACAGCAGTCTAAAAAAAGTGAATGTCAAAGCAAGGTTCTACAAAAATGCATATACTTCAATTAAACACACAATTTGCAATATTAACTAAGCAGGAGAAACTATACAAAACTCACCCCTGAGGAAAGAACACAGATTTTGCAAAAGATAGTAAGATGCAGCATTCTGTGCAATGAATCGAGGTTGAAAGGCAATCATAACCACCATATTTGTAAAAGGGATATGTTCTGGTGAGAAAAGCAATCATAGGTGACTTAAGCAGTCTCTCGGACCCCAAAGATGGACCAAGAAGGCAGTTAGCAGTCAGTTTAAATGAGGTTCAAATGTGTCAGTCACATTGTTCCAGATGGGTAGCAGGTGTCGCGCCAGGGTCGAGCTGAAGTTTGTTATGGTTCAAAGAAGTGTGGATTGTGAAGACCACCAGGGTTGGTTCAACAGTCAGATCAATGGCGAAGATGCTGGTAAATCGATGCACAGTTCAAGATGGGCGGTCCGATACAGCATTGAGGGTCATGGTCCATTGAGGCCACCAAGGTTGGTTCAACTGGAAATGAAGAGTGTTAGGGAAAATGTTCATTTTAGTGTTGAATTC
This sequence comes from Ambystoma mexicanum, assembly GCF_040938575.1. Taxonomy (NCBI): domain Eukaryota; kingdom Metazoa; phylum Chordata; class Amphibia; order Caudata; family Ambystomatidae; genus Ambystoma; species Ambystoma mexicanum. Next base: position 851,094,193 of record NC_090931.1, on the reverse strand, counting down.
CTCCCTCCCTAGAGACCCGCAGCTCTTTTCTATTTTGCTGGACTTTGGGACTTTTTAATTTTAACCTTGGAGTGAGTGAGCCCTTGTTCTCCCTCACCCAGGTGTTTTGCTCTGATTTGAAATCTGTATTCTCTTTATTTTTGGAGGCTGACAAACTCCATTGGTATCACTTTTTGTATTGTGACACACGACACCTCCAGTGCAGTATCACAGAGAAGTCCTTTGGATTTCTTATAAGGTTTAAATACCTTATCTTGGATAAACTACTGTTTCCATGAGTAGTAAAGTGAAATTTACTTTACTTACCTTTGTTACTCTGTAGACACAGCTCACACCATCTTATGTGGAGTGCTGGAGGGGTTACTTAGTATCCCCTTTGTCTACTTTCTTATGTAACATATTTATGTTACCCATACTGCAATTAGCAGCTGGTGGCAGTGGTTTATTTTTCCTACCATTGTGCGTTTTTACCGCAGGCTGAATCCTCAGCTGCAGTATTGTACCCATGAGTGCCCATTTTGTCAAAATGGCCCCGGTCTTCTTATTTCGCCATTTCTTGTTTGTAAGGTCCTGCTCGAGATTTACTCTGCACGCCAAACCTCTGACTCCAGCGTGTCTGGCATGGCAGGAAACGGGGGAGGTTCCCAAAACTCCCTGTGCTTAATCTCCTTGGTTACATGAATGCACCCAAAGTTGATTGGCTGGCTGGCTGTCCTTGAAGGACAGCCACCCTGCTGTGTGATTGACAGCTAGGCTGTGAATGAATGGGAGAAACTTGTATAAAAGGCAAGGGGGGTCATTACGACCCTGGCGTTAAGGGTTTAACGGCGCCGTAAAAGGTGTCAGCGCCGTTAAACCCTTAACGCCTGATTACGAGGTCCCTTTGTGGGACCCGACCTTAACGGCTGGTTTTACCAGCCGTTAAAGTAGGGTGTCGCAAAGGGACCTCGGTGCTAATTACGGTACGGCAATTTGCAGTACTGTACTTACCGCCTTCCCCAGTCCCATTGAGCCCTATGGGGCGAAAATGGGAATGGGGAAGGGCCATTGTGAAATGGGGAAATACCGCCCGCCAACCTTAGAATGGGGCGGTATTTCCCCATTCCACCATGGCGGACTCGTTACAACACCAGCATCAACCATGGTGCTAATAGCGCCATGGTTTAGCGCCGGGGTTGTAATGAGGGCCAAGGTCTTTTACAAGGAAGGCATAGTCGACCACTGGACAAAGGAACCGAAGAAGAAACTGGAAGAGAAGCTTGCTGCACCTTCCTGGACAGTTGTTTTGCCTGGTGAAGCCCTGCTGCGGTGCTGAAGCTCTCAATTGCTAATCGACTAGAGAAGTCTGGAAAGGACGACTTCTCCCCTTGGGTTGGTGGGACCAATCAACCTCAAGACGAACTTGCCTGGAACCCCGATCCCTGCTGGGTGTACTTCCACGCTGCTGCTGGAACCAAGTGCCGGGGGTCAGAAACTCCAGAATTGAGTGTATCATTTTTAAGTGGACCAGAGCTCCAGGAAGATCCCAAGGACCCTCCCGGAGTGAGGGGAGACCATCAAGTGTCCGAGAACCACGGTGGTGCTATTGACCTGTAGCTGAAACCGAAGTGCTGCTGAATTGAAAAGAGATCTTTGCTGCCGCCGACCTTCCAACCACAGTGCAGGAGTCCCCAGACGTCCTCCCTCTTGTCCCCATGACTGAGGCCCAGGAACAAAGGATCTGCAGGACTGCAACAGGAACAGAAGCTACCTGAAATCTCGTCTTCTAACCTAAAGTACTGTGTTAACTGAAAGGGTATCCACCTTTTTGGGGTGTAGATTGTCTGTCTCACATGCGACCTACATTAGCTGATTTGTCTGCAGAGTTGCTTGCAGCTTTGCTTTTCACAAGTCTTAATGCTTGTGGTCCAACAGTGATTATTTTCTACAAACTCTCTCTTAGACATTGTGCAAGACTTTTGTGCTATTTTAAAGAAGCGCCTCAGCTCCCCTAGACTTTGCTCAATTGACATTGGTTGTCCTGGCTCCCTGCAAACTCTTCTGACCTTTGATTTTGTGTTTATCTGTCCCTCCAGACGTCATACATAAATTACTTGTATAGCTGGGAAAGGGTTCACCTATATTTCATTGGGGAATTGTGGAAGTGCTTACCTGTCCAGGAGAACTTGTTAACCTTTGTTTCCTTACCTAACCTCTTGTTTCCTTTTTGCCATAACTCCAGTAATGCATTAAGTATCAAAATGATATATCAATGTCCACACTGTCCTAACTATTGAAATCACCTGAGGGTGTAGGAAGTGTCTTTGTCCCATCCCAAAAGTGTATATACTTACTTAACTGAAACTGAAGGAGTGTGTTTTTGAACTGTATTTTATTGTTGCATCTTGCCCTGTCTAAAGAAATCTTACTTAAACTGACCGTTAAATTAATAAATAATTTTTAATAAGAGACCCTGACTATAAGTGTTATTTGAATACGTGTCACGGTGAATACCTATGTTGCATCACTACAGCTCACATTGACCCTTCTTGAGATAAACCTGGCTGCTCACTCTACAAACTTGTTTAGTACAGGCATGTACCAAAGGTTGGGTTCTCTATTGCCAAGAGGGCAAGGCTGGTGTAGTCTCCCACTGGGTTGATACATACAATCTTGCCTAACAAAGATCAACAATGTAGATGATGGTGGTTCGAAGAGCAGCTTGAGGCCTTCAGTGAAGTGTGCATCATGAGGGCCATCATGGTCGGTTTGACAGTTGTTTTGATGGCGAAGATGCTGGTTACTAGATACGCATTTGAAGTCGGGTGACTCTGGTGCAGCGTTCGAAGGTCGGGTTTAGAAGGATTCGTCATTGTCTGGTGGACTGTCAATGAAGTTTGGAAGGCATTTTGAAGACGGTCGGTGAAATGATGAGCATCAAGTTCAAGCTGGGGCAACAACATGCTCAGCATCTGTGGTGCAACAGTGGACCGGATTCTGAGTGCAGAACAGTGGCTTGATTATTGGTCTAGTGCAAAAGGCAACTCTGGATGGTCCTGTCAGTTTGAACTGGATCAAATTGCTCAAATCACGGCTTGCAGCAGTTTGACAATGAAAACACAGGAATCCTGGCTGTATTGTATCTTAGGTTGCTGTGAGTCCCAATTCAGAGACTAAACGATATTTGTATTCCTTGTTCTCAGGTCCCAGCATGGTTGAGGCTGGCACACACATCCATTGATCATTCAACCTGGTGAGGACCTGGGAAGCAGTGTGGCTGAAAGAGATGCAGGTCTTGCCCCAGCAGCAGGTAACTGCCCTTGGAATGGTTAGGGAGCGGTACCTGCCTCTGCCTTGGACAGACAGTCTTTAACTCTGGTGGAAGGCTTTGCAATGGTCACCTCTGCCAACAGAGGTACAATACACTGTTTGTTAGGTGTTTTCTCCATAGTTAAACAAATAAAGATTGTGAGACTCCTTCTTTTAACGGCAGAAGTCTAAAGGTGATTAGTCAAAAACAAGCCTGTTTTAAGGGTCCAATTCATGTTCTTGGAAAAAGTTAGCTTTGCCTTCTGGCATCACACTAAAAGTGCTTTCTGTTAAAGGAGGCGGATGAGACAGGAAGGAAGAGAGGTTAAAAGAGAAAACAAGGCAGTTGAGCCATCCTTCGCTGGACTGAGCTTCCTTCTGTCTACACTAACCCCACCTGCTTCCTTTGTCAATAGAATCAAATTCCCTTTTGGCATGCAGCACCCTTGTGTACGGTTAGTCCTTTTGTAAAAAGTGTGCCCCATGGGTCTTGTTCCCTGGACAGCTTCCTGTGGAGTGGCTGTCTAACTGGACAGGGTGTTACCTGACCACACAAATGATCAAAGTGAAGCAATGACCAGAGCTACAGTCTTACTGGCAGTAACAGAGACAGCCTGGGTTTAGGAATTCACATAATCATTCCACAGCTGAGCTGCGCTAACAGAGATGACACATGTGTGGTATTCATTTGATGTGTCTTAGATAATTATGAGGGATACTAGCCATCATACCTTAAACTCATGGTTTAACGTGGCACCAGGATGTGAAATCTCATAGTTATGTGGTTTTGGGAACAGGGATGTATGTCTTAAATGCAGCCCCTTTGCTGGAGGGACTTGGCTCTCATTGCAGCTGTCAAGAGGGCACATGTGGCCCCTTAACCTGCCATGTGCCACTGGAGAGCAGATGAGGTACTGAGCTAGGAGGGCACAGTTGCACAATATGCTTTTGGCATGGAGCTTATAAAAGGGAGAACTGATAAGCACGTTTTTCTTCCTGAGATGGAGTTACCCATTTCATTTTTATTGGTCTACTGCAAATCAAAAAGTCCAGTGCTTCTACGCCCTTGCTAGATGGTAATTCATCACAAGCATCCTGTGAGCTGTGCTCTTTACTTTTTTAACCATCTAGCCCTCACTACTCACTTCTCATCTTTCTCTCGTTCTTCACTGCTTCTCTTTCCACCTATTTTCGCCTAGTTTGGTCTTTACATCTATCACCTCTAATCTGTCCATGTTTGCAACTCGGTCTCTCACACTCTCTTTCCAATGCTTACACCAAAGCCAAAACTATTAGCTTTGCCAATGCTTGTTTAAAGTGTACATGCTCTACTGAAATAAACAACAATGGCATGAAATAGAAGTATTGCAAAGATTGCAAAAATATAAGTTGGAGAACTTCAATTTCCGACTAGTCAAGTTTTCAGAACATGAAATAACCCTGGGAGGATAGTTACAGATCAGTCCATGTATTTTCCAGCACAACAATATGGCCATCAGTCAATAAAAGCACGACTCCCACGGCAGTAAAGGATACCATGTAGCGGTACATACACCAGGACCATTCCGCCCTTTTTTAGTTGACAGTTCAAGAGTATTGAAAAAGGGACGAAAGAAATGGTGGAGTCGCTTCCCTCAGAGAGAAAGTCACACATATTGTGGGTGTGCCCCTGTTCTGTGGTAAAGTCACTTCAATAGTGAAAGGGTCACAGTCAGATTCAATTTGTAGAAGCCTCCTTCTCAGCTTATTGTTTTGTTTAAACATGCTCAACGTACCCAGTACTGAACATAACATAACACTATATGCAGAGTTGAAAAATGAGTTAATCCGCAATAAATGTAATGGACCAGAATTCACTACATTCGATTGTTGTCGTGATAGAATACATGGTAGCAGTACTGTAATAATATCCTTTTAATGCAGCAACCCAATGAATTAAATTCCACCTCTTCTTATTTTGTATATTTGCAGTTTTTATTTGCAGCATCCAAAATTCTGCCAGCTACAATAGGAATTGGCCAGGAGAGTTATTCGGCCCTAATGGATTGAAAAAATCACGTGTATTTTGAATGTTGGAGAGACAGGGAAAATGTATCAAGCTATTGAGTTAATTGTTGATATTAGCAGATTGGAATAAAGACAATGCCAAAAATGGAACACTTTGAAGCAGATGGAATGTGATATTACAACACCAGATAGGTTATTAAAACTGGTTTAACATCATACTTTATTAGTTCTGCAAATTTGCCATTTTGTCATTTATGGGGCTGGGGAGTGTTTTCTGAGACAACTGTTAAAATGATTGCAATTTTGGAAGTATACAATAAAGCAGTCATTGCCGCAGAACATGAAAAAGCACTTCAGCATAATCATTGCAGTTCAAACTTGCTGGAATATAACTACAAGTCTGACTGAGAATATATTACACACGTATGCTGTGATAGCATGCTTGAAAAACACCTCACCTGGCCTGTAGTGCTGCACAGACTGCAGCAGGCACTGGAACTTGTATGTTTCTGGTTGTGGTGTACCAGGTGTACAGCAGTGGTCTTCAAACTTTTTTAGCTGGGGCCACCCCTGAACAAAATGTGGGCAGGCCAGGCCCCCCAAAAATACCAAATGAACAGTATGTGTTGCGCGCCATCACTGCACCCTACTTCCAGTATAGTCCCTGGCCTCCCCCATCTGCTTTCATCACAATTGTTGGACTCCCTCATCCCATTCCTACCCAGTCCTTGGGCTCTCACCACCCCATCACACACCCTGGGATCTCCCCACACTGCTCCCACCACTAGCCCATGGTTCCCACCCATCCTGCTCCCACCACAGTCCCTGGGCTCCCCTCATCCTGTTCCCAACACAGTCCGAGGGCCAGTGGCTGCTGGTGAATTTTTTAAGTGGAGGGCATAACTATTTCCCCCAAAGATGCTACAGCGACCGAGCGCAGAGAAGCACCCCAGACCAATCACAGGGGTTTTGGGGGATTTTTCCCCCGTGAATTATTTTTAAAAATAATGGGATAAAATGTTGCATTGAAGAGCCAAACAGTTTGCAATTGGTTCTGAGTGGCCCAGGGGGCAGGCATGACATTTTTTTACTGGACATCTATGATAGATGTCCAGTAAAAAAGATACCATCCCTGTCCCCTGAGCCCCACTGGGCCTAACACAAACAACATGATTATGTGTGTATGCAAGGCGCTAGGGTGCCAAGGGGGAAAGCATGGCATTTTTCATCCTTGTCCCCTGGGCTCCTCAGAAGGAGAGCTGATTTTGACAGCTGGGTAGGAGGATTGTGCAACAAAGGCATTTAGGCATTTTTAAAATGCCTTTGTTGTACAACCCTCCTTCCCCCCTCTATACTCTACTTGCCAAACTCAGCTCAACAGACCAAAACAAAGTAACAAACACACACACACACAGATTCATACAGCAATCACACGTTCATCCATCACCATACACTCACTCAGAACACAAGAATACAAGCATCCATACAAGCATGCATACACATGTTTAAATGAACATAAATGTACCTTCTGCATTGGCCTGCGTGTGGGTGCTGAAACGCCCTCCTCCAGGCTGCTCTGTCCGTATGTGCGAGAAGGCGCAGGTGCTCCCCCTCGCCCATACAGACATGCAGTGCCCCAGCCAGCATTTCCAATGAGCGAGGCAATGCTGGCGAAGCAAAATGCCCCAGCACTTGAATGGCTCAGTGAGCATGTGCGGCTGAGGAACTGAACTGTCAAAGGGAAATAGTGTTTCCCTTGGACAGTTCACCCAGCCCAGGAGCACTCCCTTAGCTGGAAAAAGCAGCTGAGTGAGTGCTCATTGTTTAACTGGGCTGGCTCCTTAGCTCCTCCATAATGGGTGAGGGGGCCACTGGGTGGGCACCCCCTCGCAATTATGGATGAGCCGCCAGGCTCCGACTGGCCTATAGGGCAATGCCTGTACCAAAAATGCAAAATGCTAGTGTGGGCCAGTCAAAATGTGCCATCTTTTTGGCCAATGTGGGCCAGTTTAATTAGTTACTTCGCTATGCAGTTATTAATGTTGACCATTGTTGTTGAATAAATACTCTTTAACTATCACAATTTACTTATATTTTAACACAAAGCACCCCCTTGGGTACTATTCAAACAGTCTGTGACTAAAGGAATGAATATGCATTTACAATTGCAGGCCACTTTTTCATTGGTGCCTGAGACAGTTTCATGCTTCAGCCCGACCATGTGAGCCGCCCCTGCAAATTTCTTCAAATCTAAATTAAAATGTATATCTATCTCTCTCTCTCTCTCTCTCTCTCTCTCTCTCTCTATATATATATATATATATATATATATATATATTTATTTATTTATTTATTTATTTATTTTACATTTCATGCTGGGCTCTCACGGCCCCCCAGGAATACGGCCGCAGACCTCTGCGGTGGCGCGCACCACAGTTTGAATACTGCTGGTGTACAGGGAAAAGACCAAACATTACTATGCTCACAGACCTTTTCAACATGAAGAACCAAAAAATTGATCATGTGTGGGACTCCTGTTTAACAAGTGTGATAATTCACTTTTCAGGAGAGCAAGGAGTGGGGACAAATGGACCTCATGGGGCCAGAAGAAGCCATTAGCTATGTGATGCAACAATGGAAGTGGTATGCGGGGGATTTCCCAGAGCTCTCCCATTTACCCTTAGGTGCCACATCATGTGTCATGCAATCACCACTTCAAAGAAGTGTCTATAGATTACCCCACCAGGAAATAATGGAGGATAGCACAGGGGCAACATGCTGGTCTTGGAAGCAAGACCACGGAGAGCAACAGAGGTTTGAATCCCGGATCTGTGCTTAGAAACCAAACTCGGGTAAGGTATTAGGTGCATTATTAAAAAGAAACTATAAAAAAGTACCTTATGAGGAATGTGCACAGAACTACCGTAATCTAAGGAAATCTGTGATATGGCAAAGAAACCCTGAGACCATCAGCCTCAGGCACAGTACTGGAGACTTTGTCACTTGTGACATGGACAGTACATGAGTTCACAAGTGGACCAGGATTCTCTGATGAGTACACCTTGCATGTACAATCCCTGAAGTGGATTGTGAAATGGTGCCGAATGAGAATTTAGTGAGCCTACTTTCTGACAGCCTGAGCAGCCGCTACACCAGACAATTCCGGCTGCCATAATACATGTGCCTGATACCAAGATGGCAGACCTGCTAGTTGAGCCCTTGGGCTGCTGGTGACAGGGCTCTGACCGAATTGAATTAGAGAAACCACAACTCCTGAACATAAGTAGGAAAAGGGGATATTGATATTAGGAATAGGGGAACCCAAAGGCACACAATTCCCAATGATCATTATGACAGTTACTGCCCAAGCCTTTATATACAAGGACGCATACATCACTAAACTGCGTGGGAGTAGATACTGCATTTCAGAGAGCTGGCATTATATCAGTGAGAGGAGCTTGAGAGGCAGAGATGAAGAATCAGAGGTGGACAAGCCAAACTGTAGCACAATTTAAAGAACAAAAGTTGGCTAACCTAAGAAAGAGGGTTACCGCTTTTAGGAGAGTCATAAGCAAGGATCATGCTATAAACTTTGATCCAAAAACCAGAATATTCTGAAAACAGGATGCTAGTGAGCAGCATGCTGAAGGACCTAGCCCAGATACTGGTGGTAGCGGGAACACCTTTGGAGATAATAATACATTTGTGGCCTTAACAGCCTAAGCTGACTGGTGGCAGGCTGAAGCCCAGAAGGCTGGCCGTCATCTGGGATATTATAATTATTGCAGTCTGAAAAGAACCTTGGTAGATGGGAGATTCAAGGAGACCATATCCAAGCGGGTTTACTGCAGGCTCTGTACAAGCAGAAGGCGACCCCCAGGGAAAGAGGGATACGCTAAAAGGTATGTTCCTGGAAGTATTGCATCATATGGCTACGGAGTCCCAGAAGACTAACCATTGTTGTAATCTGCCTAAGCCAAGTGAAGAAGTTAGCTAGCTTCCTTTAAACCTCCTGATACAGTAAGTACCTGCAGAGAAGACGTTCAGTGAAGGCACCCCAGAATTGAAAGGATTAGAATGGGGATGGCCTTTGGACTAAGGACATTAGGGGCCCGATTTCGTGAATAAGCAGATGCTTGTGTGCAAAACGCGCACAATTGCCCATTTGTTGATTCATGGAACACATTGCTCGTGGCTAACCCGAGACTTGCGCAGAATCCGCGCAGTTCCAACATGTCACTGAGACATCACGAACGCCTTGCGTGAGACACCCAGGGAAGGCGCATACCGTCTAGCGCAGTCACCTAAAAAGGGGGCGGAACACGTGGAATGGGGAACAACAAGCGTAAATGTGGGCGTTACGTGGGAAGTACCACAGTAAAATACTTGCAATGCCCACACACGCGCTAATAACACATATTCATGGAATCGAACAGGGCTCTCCGGTGTGTGGAAAAAGACACGCTAATCCAGAAACACGCCCGCCACGCGAAAGCTGGTGTAAGCGTCACTGTGCACTAAAAACAATGCATCAAAAGTGCACCCAAAAGCCAATGCGCATATACAGCTACGATTAATGTACCATTTTTCGCAGCCGTGATCGTGGGACACCGCAGGAGGAGGAAGATATGCACGCATTTTCTTACCCAGGACCAGCCTGTTTGGGATGCCTGATGACCAGGTCTATGCCAGGTATAGGTTTCCACCTCATATCATATTAGACCTGGTCACAGAGTGGGAAGATGACCTCACATCACCCACCCTGTGCTCGCAAGCACTGAACCCCTTGGAGAAGGTGCTCAATGTACTGAACTTTTTGGCCACTTGGTCATTTCAGCAGACAACTGCCATTGTCGGGGGCATCTCACAGGTCACGTAGTCACGCTGCCTACACCAGGTGTTGGCTATCATGACTGCACGCCCCTCAGTCCGCAGGCAGATATACATGACCAGAACACCCGCAGAAAGGGAGGCTGTGGTCCAGGATCTTTACGGGGAGGCGCACTTCCCTAAAGTGCTTGCTTCCATCGATTGCACCCATGTGGCCCTATGTCCACCTAGGGCCACAGAGCACATCTATCGCAATCGCAAGCACTGGCATTCCATCAACGTGCAGGTTGTATGTGATGCCAAGGGAATCATTACCTCTGTATATGCCAACTATCCTGGGTCCACCCATGACAGTTTCATATAGACAGAATGTCACCCTTACAGCGGGCCCTGCAAGCTGGGAGGCATGGCAACACATGGCTCATTGGTGAGTACAAATGGCCCTGCAAATGCATGCATGACTCACACAGACAAAGCCACACCACTGTCAACACATCTCATCTCCACAGGGGACGGTGCCTACCCTCTGAGCACGTACATGATTACGCCAATATGGGACCCCACCACACCACCCCCTAGGTAAGATACAACGCATCCCATACTGCAACTAGGGCCATAGTGGAGCGCACATTCTGAGTGCTAATGTCATGCTTCCAATCCCTTGACCACTCTTCTGCTGAGCTACTATATGCACCACCAGTAGTGTGCAGGATCAGTATGGCAGCATGTGTCCTCCACAATGTTGCAACATGGCGTGGCGTACCGACGGACATGGTGGTGCCCCCACATCCCAACCACATGCACAGAGCATGCGCATGGGAGGGGAAAGGAAACCTGGCGAGGCTGCCCGTTCCCAGCTTGTGGCACCATTTTTCACCTAAAATCCATACCCTGCGGAGTGCACACTGCCCGGGCACATTTCAGGTGACAATTGATGATGACAAAGCGACAATCATCTGTCCCAACCTTACCACCCTGAGAACCTGTCCTTGGAAGTGCCACATTGTGTGCATCCCTTAAAATTTAAACCAACTCAATCTGGTGTGCACAAAAGTAGCACATGGAAGATGTAGCATGTCACTAACACCATGGCAAAGTACACCTGTAAATGCCGGTATGTCACCTAAACCATCCCACACTCCATGTCACCTGGTCGCCACACCTTGCTATGGCATGCAGTGTCAAAAGTGTAAATCAAATGGCCATCACTCAACTCCACGTTCACAAAGTGCTCAACAGTCAACGGAACCAGTTCATAAACAAGTCACTCTCACACATCAAACTATCAATGTACACAGGGACATCAATTAGGCAGTACCACATACCATATATACAGGACAGAATAATGAATATGTCTGACAGTGACCAATCACAATTGCACAAGTGCCTCAACATGTCGTAACTTGCACATGCCACCCTACCATCATTTTGGGTGGCCCTGATAACTAAAGTGGGCAGGGAAGCACATACAGACCGAAGGCCAACAATAATACAGATAGGCAAGCCAATACATGAAGATGGAACATGATAAAAGGATGGATCCCAATGTACAAACAAAAAGGGATGGCAACCATGCACTGGACATGCAATCATGAATCCCACTAAGGGTGTATACACAGGCCGGATTTGAGACTGTCCACAGATAGAAAGGAAGCCCAATGCATCTGTGTAAGTTACTTTCACACGCTGCCCGCCTTGCAAGCCCATGGAAAGGGGAACGCAGGAGTGGCATATGTGTCTGCACCCAAGGAACAAACACCAACACGAGACAAGCCTCCATGGGTCCAGCTGGAACCTACAGTGGATGCCCTCGGATGCCACAAAAAGTAACACACTGTCACATAAATGCACAATAGATAAAAAACAACAACAACAAAAAAGCCCATGGCAGCACCCAGGGAGGCGAAGGGGCAGGGTGCATGTCAACACCCACATGTGCGGGTGTTGAGAAGAAGAAAACAAAACGCCTCTGTGAGGTCATGAGTTGCATGGCTATCATGGATTGGGAGAGCTGTCGCTGTTGTCACCACCCTCTGGTGTAGCATTAGAAGGTGGTAGTGTTAAGGGAGGATCACCACGCTTAGCCCTGGCCTGGTTCTCCATGGCATCGGCCAAGGACTGATATGCTCGCATCTGCACGGAGTTCCTCTGTGATGGTATGAGTCAGCTGTTGCATCTGCTGTTCATACTGTCTACTGCAGGATTCCTCAAGTGCAGTCAGTGGAATTCTGAGGGACCTGTACTCTTCCTTCGTGTTCCTGTGTGCACAACCCTCTGCAACCAGAATGCCCGCAGAGCCCTGAGTTGTTACGCTCATCTGATATCCTAGGGTATGCCACTCATTCCTGGCTGGAAGAATAGCACTCTCGAACCCTCTCCCTTGATAGTGTGTTGGACGTGGATAGCGCCTGCAATACAGGAGAACTGGATATAAGGCTTAAATGTCTCTCTTGGAATGATTCCCACCTCCCTCAGCCTCAAATGCCTCCCTTAAGTCTAGTCTCTCTCCTCACCTTAATATTAGGTATGGTGTGCTCTCTGTCCTGCGTCTCTGTGCAGGGGCGCGTTGGAGGTGTGGGCGTTCGGCGACCTAGTTGCTGCGCTGGTACGTTGCCCCGTGTTCGGGTGCAGGCCTGCTGTGACTCCAATTTGCTTGATGAGGTAGGTACTACTATTTCATGGTCTTCTAGCTTCCCCTTTTCCTCTTTTGCCTTTTTGTTGTTATTAATGTCTCTAGTTTCTTTCCCTCCGATGAGTTGGAGAGTTTTGGCCCTGCCGTGCTGTATAGGATGAGAATCCCAGCAAGGTAAGTGAATGCGCGGTGCGCAGCGCTTTCTTGCCTTTTCTTTTACTAAGCTTTGCCTGTGCCGCTTCCTTTGCACGTCGGTATGATGTTCCGGGCCCCTGTGATGTTCCGAGATCAAGGAGAGACTGCACCTGGTAAGTGGTTTTCAGTGTCCTTGCGTGGCCATGAGCGAGCGCTCACTAATAATGTCTCTCTTTGGCTTTTTCAGGTTGCTGCAGTGTTCTGAAGATGCATGCCGCGTCGTGATGAAGAATCCCCAGATCGCATGTATTCAGGTGACCAGCTTGTGGTAGTTTGAAGATGAAAGATTCAAGACCAAAGCCAGGGTGCTACTTACAGGTAATCGCTGAATAATGGTGTTCTTCTTCTTCCAGATACAGGATTCAGCATGTGGCAGGATGCAAGAAACACTGGAGATCAGAACTGGACATGGTGAGCGTTACGCTGCTAACTGCAGAATAACGCAAAGCATGTGCTGCTGTTTGGGTGTGACTTATGTAGCCCAGGTAAAGTAGTTCCAGTTAAAGTAGTCCCAGGCCCGGCCACACCCAAAACACTAGACTGAATAGCTCAGTTCTTTGGAACTGAGCAATGTGAGTGCCTCCATGTTAACTGAAGTCCCAAACCAAATGTTGTCCTTCACATAACAGTATGAGCCTGGCACAAAATGTGCCAGGACTGGCTCGAAGAGAGTCCCTGATGGTGTTTGTTGGCCCTTGAGGCCACAATGGAAGCCTGTAACCTGGCCCCAGCCGAAAGGCTGGTTTGGCCATGATGACCAGGGGCATGAATCATGACAGATTTCCGTCCGTAGGCTCCTGTTGCTAGCCTCCATGTACAGCCTGTGTGAGTGGCATGTGGACCGCATTGCCTGCAGCTGGAGCGCCACCTGTATTTCTGGGGGCATCATGGAATTGCATAGCCCACTCACAAAGCTACCACAATGTTCACATGCAACACATTAACCTGCCATGTCACTCATGGCACAAAAACCATACACGTCCGCAGTGTAAATGGAAGGGAAGGGAACTATGAATGCAGCCATGGATGTGTGATCAAAGGCTCAACAACACATGTAGTGGATGGTGCATAGCACCTGCTTCACACACAAGCACCTGACGTGCAACACACAGATGCCGAATAGCCATGCATGAACTTCAAAACAACTTAAGATGGAACCTGATGACTACAGTCCCAGAGCCATGTACAATAGTTGTGACATTACATTCCATTGGGCATCATCATGAGTTGGGCGGTAACGCCGGCGCTATTAGCGCCGGCGTTATTAGCCCTATCGCTAAATCCACTGGCGCTATTAGCGTCGGATCACGGGTTTGGCGGAAGGTGAAATCCCCATTCCCCACTGAGCCCATTCGGGAATGCCCCATTCCCTATTGGGCTCAATGGGGAAATTTTGCGCTCTTACCACCGGCGGATTTCCCGCGGGCTGTAAGAGCACGAAACTTCGGCAGATTTCCCCCCAGCTAAGAGCTGGGGAGAAATCAGCCGAAGCCGTGATTTGGCGGACTCTTAAATGCGGCGGTAATAGCGCTACCGCCGCATTTAAGGGTTACCTCCAAACTCATCATGAGGCCCATTGTACTCACAAAACCAAAATACACAAGTGTCACAATGTGCACGATGCTAGGGTGTCAGAATAGAGTGAAGACAAGCACACTGATACCATGATGCAAGGTCACATTGACATCAAGCCAGTGAGAAGGCATGTCAAAGGGGATACCCGCATTTGGAAGTGAGAGGGGGCAGTGCAGAACATGTGAACAGCCGCAATTTCCAACATACATATGTTGAGGAGGAGCCAAGTACCCCTACTGCAACCGCCCCACCCATATTACCTGTCTTTTGGAAACCAGTGTGTGAGACATACACGGAGCAGTTGAACAGACAAAGAGCAGAGTATGGACTCTGTGCAGTACAAGTGAAAGTGGCAATACCTAAGAAGACGTGGGATGCAAGGCACTCATTGAGAAAACCGTACCTGCATACAAGAAAATATTATGGCCATTTGAATGAGATTCCTGAAGACGCAAAGCATATAAATGGTAAATATGAATGGTGACGTCACACAGAATCAAGCTGACGTCTGTAGAAGAGATGCAGAGACCAGAGAATGCAGATATTTCTATAAGGCATCAAGAAAGTATCAAGGATAAGTGACATCTTGGGGTGAAGAAGCTTACACCACAGAAACAGATGAAGATATTAAGCTAGTAAGCTAATTTACACCTGTACAGATGCAAAAGAAACACAAGCGGACAAAGTAATCTGGAGGCTAGCTTTATAGTAAATGGATTGTGGCAAGCGTCAATATATATATATATATATATATATATATATATATATATATATATATATATATATATATATATATATATACGTATGAACGAGTAAAGGATGAATGTTTCCACTAAGCATTATGAGCAGTGCTGGACATTAGCAAGAAGGCATAGTTTCAGTGAGTCGCAGTTAAAAAAGCAAATTGAATTACAAAATGAATCTCAGCAGAAGGAGTTGGATGAGCCAACGAAGCCAAGGTCTTATCAAACTGGAATGAACTGACATTGGATACATTTTGTGTGAAGGAACAGAAACTCCTGTCCAGAAGGCTTGAGCAAAACAAAAGACATCAGAGGACTATTAGAAAATAGTATTTTAATACACTAAAAGGCTTGATTCCATGGTCTCCAGTCACGTGGAAGGATGAAGTTAGAAGAACGAGGTGGTCACACCTACGCACAAGGGAAGAGTGTGCCCACACTCCTTAAAGGTTCTCAGAGCACAGTACAAACACAAGGCCAGGCATCAAAGCCCAATTGACAATGGACCATTGAGTTGATGATGGATTGATTTGTTAATTGGTGGGAAGCTAGTGTTAAGACGAGCTCACCCACACCTGGATGTTCAGTCTGCAAGCTGCTAGACGTAGGTTGAAAAGTACTGACAGGGGTTAGAAGCCAACTAATTGTAGAGGATCGTGTAATCAAGGGTCCTATAGTTTGTGTAGCCAATGGGACGTTGTGCATTTAGTGATGTTCATAGTGGCCATTTCAAGGGGAGGGCTTAGTTGCCCCACCTGATGTTAAGCACCCTATCACTTTCCTTCACTGTTCTATACTGATATGGAATTTATACTTAGATACTCACTTAGAGCCTATCACTTCCCTGAATAGGTTTTTGTAGTTTGCCACGTAGGATGACGTTGGTAATGACGCAGGTCAACACGTCACTCATGACGATTCTGCTTCATATAATCTCCGTTTTTTTGTAAGATTTGTGGAGTAAGAGGATTGTGCAAGTGCTAATGTGCGTTGTACTCCCTGTTTTAGATACTTGACATTAAAACAGATTTCCTTTTGCCAAACTACCTGAGTCATTTTGATTATTGATGTATGAATAAAATTTGCATCCCCATCCATCTGAAGGGTAATTGCTACTCATCAAAGGGGCTGGGATATCCAGTTCACATATGTCACCAGTAATGTAAATGTTGTGGCCTGTTGGCAGTGGAAGGGCAAATGCACACATCAGGTGTCAAGAGGCGGTAGTGGGTTGTCGGGATACAGTAAACACACATCAAGTGCACCAGATGCCCGGGATGCAGTGCATGAGTGAAAATGTTAGCTCAGAGGACCGTGTCGGAGATCATAGGGTTACCAGGTCACTAGTGCATCATCTCAGTCATACTTGGCTCCAGCAAGGGAGAGGAGGAGAGTAAGTCCAACACATGAGAAAGCATCAGATGTGCCTACATACCTGGAGAAGGTTCACTTCCAATTCCATCGAGGCAGGGAGGCTGTACCAGAGGGAGGACCCAACCAAAGACAGACATTAACCACCAACTCATTGCAATGAGGAGCTACTGAGCAAGAGTGAATGGGCAATGGATGAGTGAAGACTATAACAGGTAAGCAAATCTTAAAGATGGAGTAGAAGTAATATCAGCCACATGACCCCTAAGGACTTGTGGACAATGCACAGGGTTCAGAAATGACCAGTCGTAGCCACTGGGAGACAGTGCCATCATCACAGTCCGAAGGAGACACAATCCCTGGCCCCAACACAAAAGGATACTTCCCACAGTCCTGGTCTGGATGAGTGGCAGAGCTAAGAGAGTTCAACCACCAAAAACTAGTAAGAGTATGTTGCAATAGCCCACCATAGGTAAGACCAGTCCTCTTTAGACCGTGAGCTGCAGTGGTAATGAGAGGCAAGGAAGAATACCTCTGAGGAGGTGCTTCTGGCAGGGTGATCTCTCAGAGACGTCACAGATGTGAGTAGAGAAGGAGAGTGTGGAGTGGAAGATTAACACTGGCTACCTGCCATCACAGGTTGCAGCAGGAAGAGGGCCATGAGAGGCTGCACAGAGAGTGACATGGAAGGAATGATAATGTGTGGTGAAGACGAGTGTCACGGAGTGCAGCACATCTTATGCATGTAGTCTACAGGACAACAAACACGTGTCAGTCCACCATGACATGCCCACCCATGGCAGTGATTTAAATACAGGCAGAACTGCTGGACAATCACAACAATACATCCAAGCAACATACACTGGTCATGGACGCACACGCATCACCACTCACCAGACAAGTCCTCATAAATGGGCAGGTCTCCCATGACTTGGATCCGCTCCACATCAATCATATCACTGACTTGTTCTTAATGTTGAGTGAGCTCATCATCCTCTTGTGGTGGCCCACCTCCAGTCACCAGAGTAGAGGTGTAGGCGCTAGACAACTTCTCTTTGGTTCGGTGTTGGAGGTCATGCCAATGCTTCAATGCCTCAGAAGCTGTGCGTATCTCATTGCCCAAGGCATTGATTAGATCTGTGACACACTGTCAGTGGGCAATACGCTGAGCATGCGTATGTATGCTCCCTGCCCGCATCAGCATGTCACGTTCGTGTTCCCGCACATAGTCCTTGAGGACCTTGAACTCCTCATCACTGAAGCTCCTCTTCCTCGACGTGTGGGTCTCCTGTGCCGTGCCTTGGGTTGGATCCTGTCCAGCTACGGCACGCTTTGCCTTCTTGCAAGGAGGTGCAGACCCTGAGTGGCTGGGACCACTTGGATCAGTAGGGGCTGGAGCACTGGTGGACTGGGCCATGGCATCACCCACCAATGTTTGCACAGGAGGTTGTCTTGCAAGTATCTGTAGCGGTGTGCAGGTGGCTGCCACTTCCCCAACATGTCCCTTCCCCTTCGAGACAGGGACTACTGCACCAGGGTCCCTGTGGACCCGTACCTGGACAACTACAGGGCTGGCTGTGTGACCCTGAGCCTGGGCGGCGGGTGCTGCAGCTGCCCCTGCAGCTTCCTGACCGATGCTGGTAGGGACAGCAGATGACACTGCTGCTCTGGGACCCCTGGTGCTGGTGGCCACAACTTTCCCGACACGGCCCTTCCCCTTCAAGACAGATACTACTGCACCTGGGTCCCTGTCGACCTGTCTGTGGACCACTACAGGGCTGTCTGTGTGACCCTGAGCCTGGGTGGTGGGTGCTGCTTCTGCAGCTTCCTGACCCAGGCTGGGAGGGACAGCATATGACACTGCTGCCCCGGGACCCTGGGTCCTGGGGACGTCAGCATCAGCTGTATCTCCCTGACCCTGTTGGGTGGGGGGCACAGCTCTTCCTGCATGACCCTCACCCACATCGGCCACCTCGGCCACCTCGGCCACATCCACCTCGGCCACGTCCACCTCGGCCACCCTTCCCACTTGTTGCCCTCCCACTCATGGCACTGATGGAATTGTGCAATGGGATGCGCAGATATCCATTGTCCTCGTCAATTTCAGTGACGGGGCAGTGTACTTGATGTTAAACGTACCAGTGCGCCCCTGCAAGGCTCAATGTAACCCCTGGGGAAAAATAAACAGGCTGCATAATGCACAGGTACCCCATAAACCAAAATTAAGTGTTCATGACCCCTCGTTACCCCACGTGTAAAGTAAATACGTAACGCAGAACGCT
This sequence comes from Ambystoma mexicanum, assembly GCF_040938575.1. NCBI lineage: Eukaryota > Metazoa > Chordata > Amphibia > Caudata > Ambystomatidae > Ambystoma > Ambystoma mexicanum. The sequence goes on along the minus strand of NC_090931.1, from coordinate 851,075,270 downwards.
GTCGCACCCAGCAACACTAGAAATTGCGTACGCGAAGTACACGTAGGGTAGCATGACCTATGGGGTAAACCAGACATGGGGGCACCCACAGTATGCAAAATGCATACACGACTCACCGTCAGCCTCAAAAACAAAAATCAAAATGCACACACGTGTCCGCAGAGACAAATCCCCTACCAAAAGAAAAAGCTTGCACTCTCGCTTTAGGGTGGAGATCGCATGGAAATGCTAGAATTGCAGAAGTCCACACATCCATCCACTATCGCTAGCACAAGCGTATGATGGTCTCCTACATACTGATTTATCCCGATGCTTGACGCTAACGCTCAACGTCCAGCAAGTGTCACATAACTTATACACGTAGGCCCTTTCCTCTAAATCCACGCTAACGCACTGTTTACGCATGTGCGGATTCACTCTGTTTCCAGCTAGCCACGCGAGTAACACAGAAGACCCAAGCTCCTGCCTGCCAGCCAATTTACCTGCCTCCAAGTACCCCGAGCTGCCTCCTATGAGCCATCTGCTGCTGCCTGACCACTGTATGTGCCTTCTGCCCATGTGCCCTGCAATTTTGGTGACTGCTGTACAGCCATTGCCAGTGCTCCTGTTGTTGGACCTGTGACCACAAATGCTGATCCAGAAGACCCCCGACATGCCAGACCACCGCTCCACAGCCCCGCACCAGGACCACCTTGCCCACCCACACCTGCGTCGGGGGTTGCCATGTCTGAAGCAACATCATCGGAGGCAAGTGGCAACCCCCGGCAGCGACGCTGAGGGCTGTCAGCTTCTCAGCCAGGGAAGTTGATATCTTGGTGCAGCGAGTCCTGATGCATTATGATGCTGTAGAGGAGGTCCCGAATAAAGCCTGCACTTCAATCGTCCATTTTGAATTTCCAGGAACGTTCACACTGAGATATGTGACATATGATGAGCAAATACACCAGCAGAGAGCTGCAGTAGGGCTCTTCCCAGTACCTATTAGAAGAACAGCACCTATCGAAGTACCAATACCAAAGAAACCATGGACAGTAAGGTACCCATTGAGAAAACCTTATCAACAAATGAAATGAAATGAAGATTGTCTCTGTACAGTCCCCGAAGAAACCAAGAAGGCCTTAATAGAAGACGAATGGTGACGTCACGAGGGCCCGCACTGACTTGCAGATAGAAGAGATGACAACCAGAGAATGATGCAAAGAGCCGAAACACCATGAATAAGGATATTGCGAACTTAAAGTAAAAGAACTATGTCAAAATGTAAGAAGTTTAAGCTGTAAGCAAGATGATGAAGATATTCAAGCAGTTTACACATGTAAATATGCTTGGAACCGCAAGAAAGCTAAGAAAATAGTGCGGCTTGCTATGCTTAGTAGAAGAATAGTGCGGCAGGCGCCATTATACATAATCTACCTCAATCGATTATTATTATAAGTATATTTCTACTTTGCACAAGAAGCAGAATCAACCCAGGTTACTAAAGGCCATATGAGAAAAGCTTCACATTTAAGCAAAAACAAGAAGAGACGGCTGAAATGAAACTCAGCGGAAGCAACTCGTGCCAGAAGAGGCAAAGTCATACCAATAGAAGAAACAAACAGTAGCTACATCTAGTTGAAATTAAGAACAGAATATCCTACCTCTGAAAGGTTGAGATAAGAAGACGAAGGCAGGTGGCAGGTAAAACGAAAATCAAATACACAAATTGATGGAAAAGAGGCAAATTCACAGTGTCTGAATCACGTGACCAGCTGAGGGAGAAGAGACGAGAGTTCACACCTACTCATGGCACCAGGCCAGATGAAGATATCAGAACCTTTTCTAGACAGAAGATGCAGTCTCGAGGCCAACCACAGTGAAATAATTGACACATGGCTACTAAAGGTATGATTGATTGTAGCAAGGACTGACAGAAGGCCGGGTAACTAAGGGCCACCTCGCACCTGCCTGACTATTCTGCGTGCTGCTAAGCAAAGTAGAAAAGTATGCATGGGTTTGGTGCCAACCCAATCACAATGGACCAAATAATCTAGGGTCCTATAGTTAGTAGAACCAATAGGACGTTGTACTTTTAGTGACGTCTGCAGTAGTCATTTTGGAGGAAGGGCTTAGATGCCCACCTGACAATGTTTACCCAATCCCCTCACTCAGTTACCATATACAGATATAGTACCTATGGTAAAGGTACCTTTTCCTAACCAATAGAATTGCATGTTAACTTTTGAGTGTTACACTTCAATGATGATGAGTTTTGAGTATAAAAGTTACAACTTGTATGAATTTTGTTGGAGTTGAAGCAAGAAGGAAGATCGCACAATTGCTGATATTCAAAACTCCCTGTTTTCTGTACTTGTCATTAAACGGACACCCTTTGCCAAACCGTTTGAGTTGTCCTTTTTAGTTGGTGTTGGAGTAATTAATCTGCACCCCCATCCATCTCATGGTTGCTGCTATCTTGTCTTAAAGTGCTTCTGAGCAAACTCTGACTCTATGGGCCGGTCAGGGGTCTCGCAGTACAATACCCTCTTCCACGGACCAAAGCAAGTCGGCAAGGAAGGACGGAGGAAGATCTGGGCGGACATTGTGGGTTCCATCAATGTGGAGAGGGTGGCACCCAGTGACTACATCCATGTCAACAAGCGCTGGGAGGACTTCAAAGCCAGGACCCGCAACAAGGCCCGGCGCTTCCTCAAGGCTGGCATGGAGCAAGTGGGTCGCTGAGGGCCCGTTAACCACCGACAACAAGCGGGTCCTGGAGTGGTTCTACCCAGCGCTATACTGTGGGATGAATTGACCCACTCTGCTATACTATGAGGCATCACTCTGCTATCTATGGTGCGAGAAACAGCAAAATGGTAGCAAAACCCTTGTGCGCGCCAAATCCTCCGAATCCGCGTTTCAACACACAAAAAGATGGCTGCACAAACTGCCAACCATGGTGCATGTGTGGTGGAAAAGAGCACACGATGCAGAAAAAGTGCCAGTGGTCTTCATGACAAGTAAACATAGAGAGGGAGCAGCAGCGCTTTACAAGTGAAACTCCAAAATTTGCCTGTAAATGACATTTACTTTGCTGCTGAAACTTCAAAATGCCTGTACAAAACACTTTCCAACACTCAAATCTTGCTTGGCACTAAAATTCATTTAATCTAATGAAGCACTGTGAATTTACAAGGTCCTGAAAAGTTAAGAACAAAACATTTTCTCAGCGAAATTGGATTGCCTGTTGATGACAATTCCTGCCAAAAATCTGTGTGCAGCTACACTGGGCTATCTGTGAGTGACAGCCCCTGTCAAATGGGCTCTCCTGATTAAACTGCAAAGTTGTCTAAAACTAAAGATCTGCCGGATTAGCAAATATAAAAGGACTGTTGCTGAAAGGAAAACAGAGCTCAGTTGGTTTAATCCCACATGTTTAAATCTAAGAATGTAATTTATCTATGTCATCTGATCCAACAAGTTTGTTTTAGGCTGTCTGGGCCTGTAAGAGGTTGAAAAACAGGTTTCCACCCAAGGGGAGGGCATTTCTCTCAGCAGATGCTCACTGACACATGATAATTGTGGGGTAGGCCAGACTTGTGTCTGCAACCAAGGACTGAACAATGGCAGATTCTCCAGACCAGGTAATGGATGTGTGAAAAGGTTGTAAACTAGGCTTGCAGAAGGAAATCCCAAAGGTGGGGGCTGCTCCTTGATGGAAATCCCAAAGGTGGGGGCTGCTCCTTGCCTCCAGAGATAGCCAAAAGGTGGACCATTTGCTACCAAGAATATACAATTACATTTTTTTAGAGACTTATAACTCGCTATCAGAAGTGGTGAAAAATATGAAAAGGGCAAAATTGTTACTGTAATTTTTGGCCCTACATTTCCAAATGTGGTGCAACTATGTAGCATATTCTGAACAGGAATGGAAATCTATGTGGTTTTATGGGAACTGTATTTATGTTAGAATTGGTTACCTTTGCACACATATTCCTATGGTAAACATGCATATTAGTGGAAATTTGGAGAAAGTTTGGAAAATGTTTTCATGGCAAAATGGACACAATGCTACAAAAAGGCGAAACAAGGTCTCACAGCTGTGGGATTTTGATGAACAGATACTCCATAAAATACGTAATCCTTGTATGTGATTTTCGTAGAGGTTACAAATGTATAATTATGTATTTAGGACAAAATTAAATTTTGATACTAGTGGCTAGGGGAGGTTTCTAAGGATTGTAAAAATCAAACCATAAACCTGACATCATCTGTGTTTGAGCCAATCACCCAAATGCAAGGCAGAGGTGAGGCTCTGATCCAATGCCAGTTCACAGGGGTGAGTTTAGTTAAGCCGGCCTATACACCCATTATTGTGATGTCATTTGAAAGGATAAATAGAGACATCTGACAACACATAGGACACACTCTCTCTATTGATTCCAGCGAAGCACTTTGTTCCAGCATTCAACATCCAGCCTTCAACATCCTTCCAGATCCAGATGTTGATAACCAGACCAAGCAGTAGCTGAACCATTTTCAGCTAGGCCTCAAGCTTAACTAATCCTTACAACCCAGTGAAGCGTTGTGGTGTAGGGAACCATCCTGAAACTATCTGGCATCTGGCTTGCTACCATAAATGTTTGCTTGATGAACTCGCCATCCCGATGATCTGAAATATACAGAAACAAGAAGGGCAGATCCCATGCCGTTCCAGTGACCGGCCTAGCTGATGTGCTGTCCTTCCCTGATAGACCGATCCATTGACCAGAATCTTGACGGGCCAAAAATCTTAAATCCCAGTGGATTGTGAGTATTAACAGGATGCTACAGAGCTATTGTAGACCTTGCTTTATCTTGTTCCAGCCCAATCTCTGAACTATTCATACTTTCATAACCAGTAACAGTGTCAAAATCTTCGTGCTATCTTATTCTGTCAATTTACTAAAGCGTCATTTTCATAGTCATCTTTATTTGTGTAACTGTCATCCAAAAATCTCACTTCGAGTGTTTGGACTGGTTCCGCCGGGGAAGGCACTGAGCATCTGTTACTGAAGTCATGAATCAGTCTCAGAGCTTACTTTGTCCCAACCTGGTTGTCTAGCCTGTATGCTATAGTCTTGAGTAAAAGCATAATCCATATATCTGTTTTTTTTTATTATTTGTTTATGGTTCAATTACAAAATGTAGAACCTTTACAAAAAATATTTAAAAGATCGATAAGATATTTACAATTAAATTTACATTTACATTTGCATTTACATTTACATCCTTATCCTAGTAAAATAAACTTTACATCATATTACATTACAGCTTAAAAATAGAAGTATCACATCTAAACAGTTAATATCCTCTAGTTGTTAAAACTGAGAAGCTCTTTTTCTATATGTTTGCACAGGCTAACCAATTCAAATACAAGGGGTTTATGCATACCTTGCATCATTCGCGCCCATAAAAATTGAAGACAATCCTCATATTCAATGTTTACGAATTTCATCAATCGATTGTTTCTCATTGATTCAAAGTGAGGACAATCAAGAATGAGGTTTTTCATAGTTTCAATGGGTTCATTGCACAAAGGGAAATGACATTTACTTTGATTGATTTTCTCTTTGTCGTTCCAAGTTGAGATTCTTTCCCTAGTGTGATATAGGTTAAGCCTGTACCATATGTACGCTTTTCTGGTGTGATTGCATGGAAATAAAACAACATGATCAAATTTTGGGATATGTTGTTTGACAAATGCGCCATATTCTTTGTACATTTTGTAAGTAGTTATTCTTTCTAGTGTTAGACGCCAGTCCTGTTCAAAGAGCTTCTTTTTGGCATAACCTGGGCGCTGATATCTTCAATGGTAGTACACAGGGCATTCAATAGATGTTGCATTTTAAGATGGTATTGGGTAAAGGAAGCCGAAGTGGAAAAGTCCAACATGCTTTTCATGTCTTCATATAATGAATTCTTTGGAGGGAAATTGATTTTTGCGTAGCTAGATAGCTGTCTCCATTTCCATTGTCCAGATAATGCCACAAGCCCAAACTCATGACGTATTACTGTGTTTGGTACAGACATTGGTGACCCCTGTATAGAATCTAGGATTTCACTCAAGTCACATAGACACATGTCAAGGGAGTACAAGATGACACTTTCAATTTTTAATGTAAAAAAATCAATCATCAGTGTTAATGAAAATTTGCAGTATTTCGAATGGATCCTTTTTAGTTGGGAGAGAAGGGGTCGCGTCTTATTTTTAATTAATTCTGTCCATGCTTTGATTGAGTTTTGAGCTGTAAGATTATATCCCAGATAAATTGCGCTAGTAATACTTGAGATTTGGGTTTTCATAATCTGCCATTGGTATCCCTTCCTATTTTGTTTAGAGCCAAATTTCATGATGGCCGTTTTTGCAGGATTTGGAGTCAGATTGTGTGCGACTGCAAATTCCTCAAATAGTAGAAGCTTTGTTTGCAGCCCAGCCGGAGTAAGATCGAAGACGATAATATCATCTGCGAACACAACCCATTTCAGGCGCAACAAGCCAATTTTGACATAGAACAGGTTCCTATGTTCCCATTCCTTATCAATGTCAGACAGATACAGATTAAAGAATGTTGCCGCAAGGTTGCAGCCTTGCTTAAGACCAATAGATGTTCTGATTGGCTCGGTAGTTCTGCCATCAACTGAGATTTTTATTTTATAGGAAGTGTTAGTGTGAAGTTTGGTAAACCAGTAGAGTAGTACCATAGGAATTCCCATGTTCTTCATCTTATTCCACAAGAGATTTTGTACGACATTATCAAATGCTGATGACATATCTATCATGGCTATATAAACAGGATAGGAATTCTTTCCACTCGTACCTTTTATCACATGAGTCATAATAGCAGCATTCAAAGAAGTACTCATACCCTTCCTGAAGCCTGTTTGATATTTCGAGTAAAGGTTGTTCTTCTCAATGAATTTTTCGAGGTCATATAGAAGCAGAATTGCAAATAGTTTGGCATCCATATCAATTAAGGAAATGGGCCGATAATGCTGTGGTAAAGTAGGGTTGCCCTTTTTGAATATTGGCACAATATTCGCTGTAGACCATGATGGAGGAATTGTTCCAGTGTTAATGATGGCATCGAATTTAATTTTCAGAATTCCCGCCCAAAACTCAGGATCAGCTTTGTAAAGGGAGGGTGGGAGGCTGTCAGGGCCTGCTGATTTAGAATAAGATATTCTTGAGATGGCCCATTTGAGATCTTGCATTAACCATTCCAAGGAGGCGATCTTACGCATAGAAGTACATCTGGTTCAGATTTGAATTTTATTGGAAGGTGAAATTTAGCTGTTATATAATCTTGCCATGCATGCTCAGATATGCAGTTGGACATGGTCATTGCAACACTTTTATTGTCACTTTTGATCGTGCACCAAATTGTTCGAGTGTCGTTTGGCGATATTGCTTATTAAGTCACAATTCTCTCTGTTGTATTTAAGAATACAAGCGTGTTTGAGATTCTGCTTATATACCTTCAGGATTTGAATCCGCATGTTCTGATGATATAGTACTCCCAGACCAGTTGTCCTAAGTTGTCTCAGTGCCTTATTTTTCCCTCTTTTTAAAAGCTTACAAGTGGAATCAAATGGATGGGGGTGATCTTTCTTGATGTACCTTTTCCTTAACAAAACGAGTGCATTATTGATCAGTTCGGAGTACCAATTTATTAGTGGCATTTCTATTTTAGTGTTTATGTGCCCTAGCAATCGCATTTTTTGCGAAACATGCCTGACAAATTGCTGGCACAGACCCTGACTCCATCTAATGGAAACTTGAGGGCGATCAATCTCCACCAAAGCCAAAGCTGGGTCAATGGCCAGTAATTCACACTCCAGTTTCAGAGTACAGGAGATCCCTTCATGATCACTAGATAGTATGCGACTAGTGTGAAGAGGTGAGGTAAGATGGGATAGGGTTCAAGTAACATATATGAAATCAATCGTCAATGTTTTGGTTCCCTGAGTCCATGTAATTTGTGATTTCATATCGTTATTCACAACCATATCCATATCCCAGTCACGTAGTAGCTCTCTGAATTTCGCTCCTCTTCCACGTGATAAGTGGGAGGATTTTAATATTCCAAACTCGCTGGGGTCTCTGCAATCACAACTGAAGTCACCACCTATGATGATTTCCAGGGATTGATGTTTGCTGGATATGTTTTCAAGGCAATCATCCAGTTCGTCCAGCATTACATCAATCGTAGCACCAGCTGGGTTCCAATATAATGTCATTATTAGAATTGGAGGGTATTTTGATGAGTTAATATCCACAATTACACCCAGTAAACTTGCCGATTCCCATATCCACTTTGACTGAAAATAAACAGAATTATTAATTGCAATTGCGAGCCCCCCAGACGGGCGGCCTTGACAAGACCTCTTTGCAGGCATACAATACGTGGTGAACCCCTTTATTAAAAAGGAGCCCATTTTCATTGTTTCTTGTAGTAGTAGGATCGTGGGTTGGTTCTCAGGGGAAAGTGATGAGTACCAACCCATGAAGTTGGCATAGCTACATGGGTTCCATGAGAGGACATTTAGTACAGTATTTTCAGGATGCTATGAGGTAGAGAGCGAGGTTTTGGACCCCAAAATATCAGTAAGCATTGGTTCGAACCATGGGATACCTTTTGTTGTAGCTACATAATTCAGTAGCACATGTAAGTTACGATCAACACTGAGATCGAGTTTTTGGACAGATTCTCCTGTCGGCGATGTCTCAGCAACAGCAGGATTAATGTATGCCAAGAAGTCATTGGCAGTTGATTCAAATTCAAAAGTAGATAGAATAAATCCCTGATTTTTTAACTCAGCTCGGTTAAACCAGAGAAATTTCAAAATGGTCTCAGAACTCAAGTAGCATATAGCTCGGAGGTTGTCAGTCTAAGTTATGGATACTCTCAAAATATCCTCTGATTTGACCATTCTCTATTGGGGGATTTGTGAGAATAAGGCCAAAATAAAAGATTGATTAATGCGCTTCCCAGCAGTAGAAATCTTGTCTCCCTCAAGGCCAATGAGGTACAGTTTTTTATCTGCCTCGGATGGTTTCTGAAGAATTCTCTCTTCGATTCGGGAGGTGGACATAGCTTCCACCCTAACCATCTGTGGTGGAAGGTGTGGTAATGCCTTAGTTAGTGGTTTAGCATTCAGAGAACCATTATATAAAACTTTTCTTAGTATTTCAAGTATATCATGATGGGAATTCACTGCAGGTGGTTTCTCAGGGATTTTCTGTTCATTTTGGGAGGGAGACATAGTTTCCACCCTAACCATCTGCGGTGGAAGGGATGGTAACGCCTTAGTTAGTATTTCAGCATTAAAAGAACCATCGTGTAGAGCTTTCCTCAATATTTCAAGTGAGTCCTGTTGGGACTTCCCTAGGTCCTTGTTGTTATTTTCAGGGAGAGATCTGCTAAGTGCGGGACCATGTATGAAGATGTGATAGGGAGCAAATGTGGTGTTTACGGCCTCGCTATCAGATGGGAAGTTAATCCTAGGTGAGGGATGGGGTCCCATGACAAACTCATTGACTAGTGGGGGGACCTTGCCCTTACCGTTTGTCGTACTTGGGGAATTGGCATTACTTGGACCGGGCACACTGTCTAGTTTGGTTACCTTGCCCTTACCATTAATTATATTTGAAGTATTGGCATTACTAAGGTCATTCATCTTTGAGCTTGTCTCTGAGCAACAAGGTGCCTCAGTGTATGCGGCACTATATGATTTTCTCAAGGAAAGATTGGAATCGTTATTGGTTTTGAGGTCGATATTAGTTATAGGATGTTTGAGTGTAACATCTCTTCTGGCCGGAAATCGGAAAATAGCTGTTCAAATTTGGTTTAGTATTTGAGATAGGGGCAGTTTCAGTCGCTTTACCATCGATTCCGGTAGCTCTTGTTTCAAGAGTATCCAGAGGAGTTTTGACAGGTATGTTGGCAGGAGCAGACTTAATATTTGTCGATTCACAGGTTCCATTGGTTTTTTAGAAGTGGATTTGATCTATTTAATTCTAGGTAATATTTTTGATTTCAGTCTTGGTATAAGTGCCTTCTGACTTTCTTTCGATAGTTGCTGTAAGTCAATGCTTTCCTCATCAGAAATTACTATCACAGTTTCCTGTCCTACAGTCTGAGAACTGTCAGGTGACAGGGATACAGGATTATGGACTCGTTATTACTATTGTTTTTGGCCAAAGCTTCCTTTCTCCTCTTGGCATATCTTTTCACTGCTCTCAAGTGAGTCTTTTTTGCACGACGTGGCAAGAAAGAAAAGTTCTGGTCTGAATGTGGGCATTCCTGCTCCTTCTGATGCTGTTCATTGAGTACTTTCACCAAGGTTGAGGGACTATCAGGAGATTCTGGTTTTAAACTGAAGTTCTTGTCCAAATTCATGTCTTTATTTTCGAAAAACACCTCTCACTAAAACCTTTATAACTCCTTCAGTTTTAAAGATAGAAATGACATTTCAATTCCCACTGATTCCTAACATCCTTAGCTATCTCCACGACCCAAAAACGAAACAGTGCGGTTGACCCATTTTTATCAAGAATCGCATAGTAAAAATTTGCCACGAATTTACATTTTGCAAAAGTTTTACACGTCTGAATTGTCTTTAAATTATTTCCCACTTTGCCTTTGAGATTCAAATTGTTTTCTTTTGATTAAATCATTGCTTGTGATTGCTTGCATCTGTTCAAAGCGGTTCCCGTAGAAATGTATAATAATTTAAGCATTTTTTAACTCATTTAGTGTTTTTGCTCAGCCAATTTCAAAGCCATTCTGACAGTTGAAAAGTCAAATCCGTTTTTCTCTTGTGTTTAAGGGGCGAAGATGGCAGAGATATTCTGTTTGGTCTGTATTTTTCCTAAGTACCTGCTCTCTCCTGACATCTATTTAAATTACCTATTGGTGGGTTGAGGGATGTTGCAGGGGGAACCTCTAACCATTGTACTATCTGTTCCAAACCAACCCAAAAGTATCCTTTTCTGTGCTTCATTCTTTTTGTGTTCATTACCTGATTCCCAGTGCATTAAAGATATTATTCAGTGTTCTGTCACCCCATTGGTGATTGTTGTTACCTATTAAAATATATTGTGATTAAAATTCAAAATAAATAATTAAATACATGTTTACCTTTGCAAACTAGCCTGATTTCTGGTTCAGTGTGACCGGGAAGGGGGGGGGAAGGGGGTCTCAGGAGAAGGGTGTAATATGAGTGGCATATCATTCAGAATATTGAACTTGTTGGTAAAAATAAATAACGGTTTCATTTGCGCACTACATGCTGGGTGAGACTTGGGTGTGTGCCTGATTGAAATCCTGTTACAGTACGCCCAGTACATGGATTTGGAACTCCGTCTGGAGTCAACTGGTAAGTATTCATGTTTACTTGTCCACCGTAGTGCATGTGCATGTTGATGTATGGTTTAAGTGTGTACTTTGGCGTTTTGTCTGGTATGTCTCTTGTACAGATGTCTGTGTGTATGTCTCAGACAGTGCTGCATGTGAGTCCATTCAAGCATGTGTGACAACAACGGTGTTTGTGTAGCAATATGTGATGCGCGGCAGCATGTAACAACGTGCACATGGTTCATTTCATGTTTCTGGACTTGGCCATGTGAGAGGTGTCACACATGTGTGCGTTTGGCAACATCATGGACATGCCTGGTGCATACGTGCATGTGTCTGAAGAGTGAGTTTGTGACTGGCCAACACTCCGGGGTGGATGTCACTTGAGCATTAGATTGTGTAATTGACTCATGCTGCCAAATTGTCCTCTAGTGCACTCTGACATGATAGCTCCATAGCCTGCTTCATGACAGTCAACTGATATGTGTGAAAGAGATGTGTATGTCCCATGATGCATGTGAGGTGAATGCACAATTTTGAGGTGCTGACAGTGCTTTGTCCAAGGATGTGATTGTCTGTTGAGAATGCCAGACATGATTTTGCATTTGTGTTAATTGCACACACCTGTGTGTTGTGAACAGTGATGATGGTTGTGCCCTTTGACAGTGCCACTCATGTGCATTTGCTTTGTGCAAAACAGACATATGTTCAGTACCCTGATGTTTGTGTTCTATGTCTCCCTATCCACAGTGACGATGGATGAAGAGGGCAGAGAAGGTGCTGTGGAGCAAGGCAGCAGGGATGCCTCCACCGGGCCCAGACGCAAGGCCCAGTAACACTGCCAGGAAATGTCATTTTCGGGTAGTGAGGGGACTGGTGCCATGTCCGAGGCAATGGCCGCAGCTGCTGAGGGGAGGCCCAAGATGGTGAAGTTGGTCATGGGCTCCTCGGCAGTCGGAGGGACGGGTGAGGTAGCACAGGGACAATCTGATGCAGAAGACAGTGAGGAGGCATCCAGGTTGGCTGAGGGGGAGGAGGAGGAGGGAGCATCAGGCCTGTGACTGATCCTGCTCCTGGGACTGTGACTGCACCTGTATGCACCTGGGGGCATGTCCCAGGCTGGACCCATCTGCAGGTGGCAGATGTTTCCACCCAAACGGAAACACCAATACATGCAGATGAAGCAATTCGGGACAGGGTGGAACTGTTGCTAGCTCTTATCACAAGGCGTACAGGCAACATTCGTGATGATGTGCAGGCTTCCAATCGGGGGCTTGCATGCCATCATGATGTGCTCTGGTGTCTCCTGAACTGGCTAGCACATTTCCTGGTCTCAAAGTTGGTATGTGGGCTGGCCACTGCTGCAACCCCCTCCTCGTCTTCCTCCTCTGTGCACCAGTCATCCTCCCTGCCATCTTCCGGGCCAGATGTCACCAGGGCCCCCTGTGTACCTGTCCCAACCCCGGCAGCCAGTCTGGTGGAGATCACATCCCTGCCAGATTCAGGAGTCAAAGTTGGATCACCAGAGGTGGTCACCATGCAGATCCAGCCAGTGATAGGAGCTGTGGTAATGGAGGAAGAGCAGGCACCATAGAGCAGGGCATGTGCACGACAGCCCCGGGGGTCGTCATCATCCCAAAGGCTTTCTTTGTGGTGCAGGCACAGGGCTATTTGGCAGAAGCAGGCTCGGAGTAGGAGGCTACAGGACTTGGGGCATTCAATCACTGGGAGGCAGGTATCGGCCATCAGGCAGGAGGCAAACATGGACCTTACGCAAAGGATGTCTTGCGTGTAGGAAAGTTTGGACCAGCAGATCAGGGCAGAGCAGCAGTGGGCATGGGAGGCAAGACTCACCATGGCCAGAGTGGAGATTTCACTGCATCATGCAGAGAGGTGGGCTGAGGTCCTCGAGGAGACTTGCAGGAAGTTTGAGAGGGGCATGTTGGAGTCCCTGCAAGTCCTCCAGGGGGGAGCATAGGCCTGCCTAGAGGAAATGGACACAGTGTTCTATAATGCCCTGACGGAGAATATGAGGGAGCGTGGTAAGGAGTAGGACTAGCCTTCTGCAATTGTAAATAGTCATTTATTTTTCCCTTTTTGGAGTTTTTGGACTGTGCTCCACTTTTTGTAAATAGTTTGTTTTTGTGATGACATTTTGTGGAGTGTTTTAAAAATTGTTTTATCCCAACTTCTCAAAGATCTACTTGAGGACGTGATGCTTTCAATTGTCACGAAAATATGATCCCGTAATCGCTGAGCTAGGTAGCATAATGGGATATTGGGATATTTGGGATATTTGATTCATGTAACAGAAACAATAAGACAAAACATATAACTCATTCAACCCAACGAGATATTTCATATGCAGCAGCAGAACAAACAATATTGATAAATTATCATCCGATTTCAGCCAATATTGGACAGCACATTTCCTCAGATCAAAAATTATTGTTATGCTGTTTCCAAGATGGGGTGTGTGTGCAAAGTCCTGTGGTCTGACAATGGACAACATTTTGTAAATGTTCTATTTGAACAGGTCACTCTCTTAGGTATAAAGCACAATTTCTCTTCTGCCTATCACCTACTGGCAAATGGAGTTTGTGAACGTTTAAATGGATTACTTAAAAAGAGGATAGCCAAGATTAAAATTACTTTAAAGGAGGGGTTGTTACACTGCCTACCCTTTGCATTATATGCACTGTGAAATCCGCCTGACTCAGATCACCTCTTAATTCCTCATGAGTTGGTGACTGGATGGCATATAAGAACAGCTCTTTCTCCTCCAACTAGGTTAGAAACGTATGCCCAAAGTGTAGCGAAGACATTAGATGACAAGATGCATGTTTATTTGGCAGCTATGACCTCTGGTCTTTCTTTTATTTATGAACAGATCAAGAAGTGGAGGGAGGGGTCAAAGAGGAATGAAGAGCAAAGTCAGCCAATTGAACCAGACTGTCTCTATTAAAACAACCTAGCTTATATCCAGGGGACCAGGAGCTGGTGCGCAAATTTGCCCTCACTTGGAATAAATCCCATTTCGAGGGACCCTAAGAGGTGAAAGAAGTTATCCCCACAGCTGTCAAGCTACAAGGAAGGTGAGCCTTGCTGCATCTGCACGACATAAAACCATACACGGGAGAAAGTTCGAGCCCTCCTTCATCTACTGACAGTGAAGCAAGAAAAGAAGTTTCACACATGCAGACTAGATCAGCAACCAAGGGCAAAGAAAAATAGTTTTTGTAATACAAAAACACTTTGCAATAAAGAGTGGCATTTCTTAAATCTAATAACGAATGAATGGACTTACAGCTGTCCAGAAACATTTTTAGACAGGAACACAGAACAATGGGCCTCATCACGAGTTGGGCTGTATTCCTGGCTGTAATACCGCCGACTGTAATAGCCCTAGCACTGACCAGCCCAGTGGCATTACCACCGGATCACGGGTTGGGCCTTAACGGTAAATCTCCATTCCTGATTTGGTCCATTGGATCCAATGGGTAGTTTTCAGTGCTAATACTGCGGGCTAATACAGCCAGCTGTAATACCGCTGAAAACATGGATTTTCACCTCCAGAAAAAAGCTGGAGGTAAAACGGCAAATTTGGCACCCAACTCGTGATAGGGTCAGCCCTTAAATGTGGCGGTAATACTGTTACCACTGCATTTAAGGGCTGCAGCCCAACTCGTGATGAGGCCCAATGTGTTGATGTACCAGAGCCAAAAGAAAAGGAGCATGCTGCATCGTCTATGCTGCCAATCGTAATAACATTACACTCATTCTTGTGTGCTGTTTTTACCCATATTTTTCTGTCTCACCCATAAGACAACATGTGGACATTGTGATATTTCTTTGCAACCCTAAAAACAATCGTATTATTTTTAGAATCATTGTGGCAATAATTTTCCATTTTACGATATAAAAGTGTGATTTATAAAAAATAACATTACATATTGAATTGAAACAAAATGAGAAGGTCCCAACATATAAGAGAGGCGTAACCATCAAGAAAAGCAATGTGATTTTCGGGAATAGTAATTGTACTTTCATTCAGCATTATGATTTGTATTTTCCTTCTTATTATCATGGCATTTCATTAAAAATTGCAGAAACAATAGGTGATAATGAAACATTATTTCTGATCCCTAACAAAAGTACGAGCAGTATCATCCCTAATTATACTAAACAAATTGTTTGACTTAAAAGAGATGCTTTGGAGGATCATGAAGATATAAATACATATCTTGATAGTTTGACTCATTTAAAGAATAAGCTGTGGTATCAACACATGAAAGAGGTGGGAGACAGAATGTCAGATGAAAGCTGCTGCATATGTTCTCTCATCCCCTATACCATGAACGCAGCCAGAACATGTATTGCAAAAGAAATGCCTTCACATGATGCAAAGTGCCTTAGTCATCCAGCAGCATGCACAACCAGAGGACAATTCAAAGGAAAATGGGCAACCCTGTGATAGCGATCAAGAAGAACATTTCCATATGAAGATACTTATGTGAAAACACAAAGGATGAAAAAAGGGATGTGTTGGACAAGCAAAAAACATATGCCTCCATCCCAAATTGGGGAACGAATAAAGGTTGTTGAAATGAAGCAGATTTAATGTTCAGACATAGTGGAAAGATCAGGAGTACCAGGATGCTGGGAGAGAGCTCAGTAATTGGTTTATGGACTAGTTGCCACCAGTACCAAATGGGAAGAAGGAATGTTATCTTGCCCTGCACACTTATGGAAGAAGGAATCAGTAAGCGTAGTGCAAATAGTAAATGATAAGAGTCTAGAATCATGGGTCAAGTACTCTAAACGACTAACAATGGTTGACAATGAAGCAGGACTAGTATCCATATTACCAATAGAAAAATGTGACAACGTGCTTCAGGAATGAAGGCCTGCTTCTGATTGGAGAAAATAAAGGATGTGAGCAGGCACTCGAAGTACCAGCTATGCTGATAGATTGATATTGGGCCTGTTGAGCCAGAGGTTACATGCAGCTGCCTTAATATTGGGGAGGAGTATGCTCGATTGTGGTTATACATGTTCTTGCATTAGTGATTCCTCAAATTGACCTCAATGTTGACAGATTTCCAAAAATGACTGCACACCAGAGAAATACGTGGTTGTTTGACCTATGCCAGCTGAGGAGGGATAACTTTTTCTCACCAAAGTCAATAGAAGCCGATAACGATATACCAGATGAGCATACATTATTCAGCAAGACGGCAATGATAATGACATCTGTATGTATGCCAAGTGGCTGTCGATTACTTACCAGATGGGAGGTATTACAAATGATTAACACAGCAATAAAACAATGTAATGCAATCAGAGAAGAACTGAGGGCAATCAGGTTTATGACCCTCTAGAAAAGGTACGTTTTGGACTTAATAACAGCAATTGAAGGAGGTGTGTATGCCAAGGCTGGGCCTTCTTTCTGTACTTTCACACCTTCCCATGATGGAGAAAATAGAACCTTGACGGGTAGCAATAACCATGCTGACAACCATGCATACAAAGATGGAGGAGGTGGTGAGAGAGCAGGGTATAACTGGTTGTAGTCTCTGTTTTCATGGATTCCAACCTGGCTGGTGAATGCCTTCAAGCTACTTCAAGCAATACTAGTGTTGGTATTGCTAGGATTCTGTCTTACTAGGATCATTTTGGGACAATGCCAGAAGACTGCCAAGACAGTTATTGGTATGAAGGTAATGATTGATATAGATGCTTGAACTGTTGAACAAATGCAGACTGATGACAGCATCCATGAGAATATATATACATGTCCCCTTACACACCCAAGAACACAATTCTATTATCACAAGAAGTAAGTACGATGTTGGATATTCTGTCCACCATGTGGGGATTGCTGCCGTATGACCTGGAGTGTAGATGAATATA
Organism: Ambystoma mexicanum; assembly: GCF_040938575.1. Classification (NCBI taxonomy): domain Eukaryota; kingdom Metazoa; phylum Chordata; class Amphibia; order Caudata; family Ambystomatidae; genus Ambystoma; species Ambystoma mexicanum. The sequence goes on along the minus strand of NC_090931.1, from coordinate 851,057,979 downwards.
TAAAGAATGCATGTCACCTTAGGGGGTGACAAAGATATGGATCCCAAAGAAACCACAGAATGAAGAGAAGATGGAGAAAATGGACAACTGTATGGAATGTACTCTCACACTGAAAGGGTGGAAGGATGTAAGCACACACCATTGTACATTACAGAGTTATAAGTGAAAAATGACGAGGGCAGAGTGACGTCATGAAGGAGACATACGAGGATGCACTGAAACAATATGAAAATAATTAAAGGACAAAGTGTAACTGGAGTAACAAGAGAAACATGTAATCAGATAGAAATAAATCATATGCACTAAAAAAAGAGGTGAGTAGAAATGAGGTAACTGTATATACGCAGAAATGCAAGGTAGATGAGACATATGGAAGCTGACTGGAGAAGAAAGCATGATGTGATTAGGGCAGCCATGATGGAAAGATGGACGTCAAACTCATATTGAAACCAATCAAGCTACCTCAGAAACAGACCAGGGCTGCAGAGTCAGGAGACATTGGAAAACAGCTTTGTGTGATAATTAAAGAGGACTCTATTTGTCTGGGATCAAGGATGCTACTTCTAGGCATTATTGCAAGGCACAAGAGAAGTAAAACAGATCAGCCATGTACGCAAGGCATATTTCTCTTAGAGTAAGTAAAGAAAAAAACATTTGCAAGAGCCACAGATTGGACAATTTAAGATGCAAAGAGCCTATACAAGGTGGGGTAATGACATCCAGCACAATTGAAATTTAATCAAATAGCAGTAAATAGAAGGGAGACATTTACAAATTTGTGGTCTCCTCACATGTGATGCAGAAGCCGAAAGTAAGGGATATTCATTACCCTCTAGATGAATATAGTGGTGTACCAACACTCCCTTGAAAGCCCCCGAACAGAAAACAGGCTGCAAAGTCAACTACAAAGAGGAATCCTTGGCTTAGGGCCTGACCAACGAGAGATAATGGACTGTTTGGGAAAGTGGGGAGTAGTCTGATGTTGCTCTCTGCACCTAGGTTTCATTCTGTTCATGTGCTGCTAACAAGCTGAATGTGAAATGTTTGGAGAGTATGCCAACCAATCATGAGTGCCTACTAGATAAGGGGTAGCCATGCATGTTATGAACTCTTATACATACTATCTGTATATATGTTCCCTTAACCAATCCCTCCCTTCAACAGGTTTTATAATGTGCCACATAGGATGATGTCATAGCGGACGTACATTGAGGTATAAGACCTTTGAGTAATCAAATTTGGTGTGAGTGTGTTGACTACAGTGTGTTGTTCACCAGATGGCCCTACTTTATTTTATGCTGATAATAAATTGGACTTTGCCATATTCTTTGAGTCTGTCCGGTTATTTGTGACTAAGATCGTTATTGGTAATTCCATCTAGAAGACAAGATGCTTCAAGATGCTAGAGCACACTGTCATCAAAGGAATGAATCCCTCGATTTAAAGAAGTAGCTGAGTCAAGGAGATCTTAGTGGGCCCTGGCCAATAGTCACCCATTTAATTACACAACCAGAGTACTTCCATTAGAAAATGTGGGACATCTGTGCCGCAAGCATAAATCGTCCTACACTAGGGAACCCCAAAACCCCCACAAGAGCTCACCTCAACATAATCCTCCTAGGAATTCTCAGACTTCTTCTTAGCCCAAATGAACCTGAACATATTTGACTGCAAAGCATTCATAGAAAACTTGGGATCAATAGCAGAAGAGCCACTTGCCATCCAAGCAATTTATTGGTCTTCCAATACCACCGAATCATAAGTGAGATATTTAAAGAGAGCAATAGAGTTGTGATGGAGCCTTTAGGGTCAGGTTTGTTTTAACCTCTAAATAATCTAAGGATTCTTTAGGCCAATGAAAAATGAAAATGACCTATATTGACCTGTGGGTATTATGAGATGTGCAGTTCATGAATCTTAGAGAAGTCGAAAGAGAAGCCCAAGGCTGTTGCAAATTCCCTCCCTTCTCGCATCATGTGCAGCAGCAATCTTAAAACATTGGTCATAGTATATAAATCCTCATCTACATAAAGAGTGAATTTATGGACTCCATTGAATTTGACCACACTTTCAATGTCCCTATTCCCTCTGCCGCAGAACAGAATGTGAAGACACGAATACAAAATAACGATTGGATTAAAACAATGGAAAAGAAGAATACCAACTTGTTCTCCATTGTGGATCTGATGTGTGGCGCCTAAATCAATTACCCCAATATCTACAAGCATTTCCAGACAAAAGGATAAGAGACACTTGTACTCCGGAGACGCCCAGCCGGCCCATAGAGCCGAGGTTTGCTCCGAAAGTACTTTAAGATGAGATAGCTGCACCCTTGAGATGGATTGGGGTACAGATATATTACTCCAACACCAATTAATAAGGACAACTCAATGGTTTGGCAAAGGGAGTCCATTTAATGACAAGTAAAAAAAATGGGGAGTCATGAAAATCAGCAGTGATGCGATCGTCCTTCTCGCTTCAACTCCAATGAGCTTCATAAAAGTCATAGCAGTTATACTGAAAACTCGTCATAATTGACGTATGACACTCAAAAGGTGATATGCAATTCTATTGGTTAGGAAAAGGTAACTTTAGTATAGATACTATATCTGTATATGGTAACGAAGTGAGGGGATGGGTAAACACTGTCAGGTGGGCGTCTAAGCCCTTCCTTCAAAGATGACTACTGTAGACGTCAGTAAAAGTATGACGTCCCATTGGTTCTGTGAAAACAAAACGAAGATATCGAGGCTGAGTACCCCAAAAGGAAATACACCGAACACGGGTTACAAAGGAACATACAAAGATCTTTATTTTATACTGAACAGTTTCAAAGGACAAAGCAACAGATAGCTATCGGCCCTCAGTACAACACAGCAAACTCCAGCGTGGTTCGGTGTGCTCAGTGAGTGGGACTGTACATTAGAACAGTCACACTCTTTATACCCTCGAAAACACGATGTTCAACCCATTTCACAGTTAATATTTGTTAATACATTACAGATCTAGGGTTCGTGCCGAGTTCACGCATTTGTGCACTTAGGGTTTACCTTTAATGTATTCACTTAACAAGCCTCAATGGCGACAGTGTATCTTAGGATTTCATGTTAAGCCTTCTTAAACAGTTTTATACAATATAGTCAAACAAGTGTTCACATTTCAGTATTTGAATACATTGGGCCTCATTACACGGATGGCGCTAAGGGATTACCGGCACCGGTAAGGGCACTGGTGCCGGTAATCCCTTAGCGCCATACTACAAGGTCCCTCAGTGGGTCCCGTCCTTAACGTGTGGCCAGACCACACGTTAAGGAAGGGACCCGCTAGGGGACTTCAGGGCAAATAACGGTACCACTAATAGCAGTACCGTTATTTGCTCCTTCCCCATTCCCATTGAGCCCTATGGGGGATCAAATGGGAATGGGGAAAGGCCTTGGTGAATGGGGAATTACCGCCTGCCAACCTTGGAATGGGGCGGTAATTCCCCCATTCACCAAGGCGAAATCGGTAAAATACCGGCGGCAACCATGGTGCTACTAGCGCCATGGTTACCGTCGTCCGTGTAATGAGGCCCATTGTGTTTAACATGTGCTTGCGGTTTAGCTTTGTTAGCGCAAGTAATCCACTACACACAGGTCAGCGAAGGACAAGGTCTCAGTCCATGACCCCAACATGTAGCCTGCAGGCAAGTTATCCATTAGTTTATACACAGAGGTCAAGACGGCCATGTTGCATTCGGAATGACATTGTCCACCATCTTAGAACACAGGGTGACTTTAAGAGCAAGAACCTAAAATGGCGGATGTTTCTAAAATGGTGGCTTACACTGAACTAAGGTCAAGACCTTGCAACGCGGATTTCCTCGCAAGTGGCTTATAAGCAGCTTGGCGTAGGCCAATATACATATATTCATACAGTATAGGAGGCACAATATAAATCCCGTTCGACAAACCCTTCTTTTGGCCTATGCCAAACTACTTCTGGTCACTCTACGAACAACTCTGCGTCTCAACATCCACACACCCTGAATCACTGTCAGAAATATCTATTGCCATTAGATCATCTATCAAGATCTCTTCCAGCACATACTGTTTGCAATTCTTATCTGGGGCATATGTCTTGTGTCCTATTGTACCTATGGCTTGTGCGCAACATCCCCCTAGCATCGAACATATACTAGGTAAACACTGTATACAGCAACAAAGAAACAATAGAATTTCCAAAATGATCAGTAAGACTGAAAGCACCTTCCAACCCCAAGATCGCAAGAAGTCCCAGAACCAAGCGCTAAGATCCCAGTTTCCCTCGGGAACATACACTTCTGAACTTAGGACGTGCAGATTCTGTATTGCCTTGAAGATAGTTGGGGAGGAATCTAGCACGAAAACACAGCAAGCGTACCCCACCAGTTTACACACTCCACCACGTTCAGCCGGAATGACATCTAATGCCATCCAGTTCTGAAGTGCTACTAATCGTATTGCTTTCTGTTCTAATGCCATATTGTAGAGTATGTCCGTGGTCCGGTTGATGGTTCTCTCCAGTACTCTCGCTAGTCTCCTGATGTCTTCAGAGTTTGCTATTTGTCCCCAAAATGGCACAAGGGATTTCGCTACGTCTCCCAAAGCCTGTGCTGGAGTGTCACCATTCTCATCTTGCCGTGACAAGCCTTTGAAACCTCTACAGTACTGGCTTTGAATACCCCGGGTAACAGGATGCCTAAATAACAAGTTCCCTGCCAATCCCTGGGTAACCATGGAAATGCTACATTATCACAAACAAAGTAGAAAGGTTCGCCTACATACAAAGGTCTGTCTTCCCCAGTCAAATTCGCAACGTTGGCACAACCTTTAAAATTTCCCATTGAATGAGTACCATTCCCCTGTATGCAGAAAGAAACTGAATCAGGGCTATGGTTAACAGTGTACGAAGGAGGCATGGCATCCTTATTGCGTATCGGAGCCATCTTAAAAGAAATCAAAGATTGAAAAGGATGAGACAGTCTATCAGAAGGGCTAATAGAAGCAACGTTAGCCTTGCTTCTATTTGCGAAAAGAGAGCATCCCAGGGGAGTCAGAACACATTTCTCAAAACTATTCAAATTAGTACCATCAAAGTTCACCAAGATGCTATCATTCCATCGGCCAAAGAAGAGTGCTCTAAGAGAAGCATAACAAGCAGTTGTCAAAGGTAAAGGATGAATATACCAACCTAGCCCCTTATCCCTATGTTGCGGTAAATGCGAGCAGACCCAACAGTTGGACCTATTAAAAATGGCATATGTAGTATTAATAATAAATAACAAGGTATTGTTGTAATATCTTTGTCTATGCTAAGAGTCTCTAGGAGACAAAGGGCCTCATTACGACCCAGGCGGTAAGTTACCGCCTGGGTCGTACCTTTACCACCATGGCGTAACTACGTTTACGCCATGGTGGTTGGCGGACTTACCGCCCCATTCCGAGGTTGGCGGGGCGGTAAGTCCCCAATCCCCATTTACCCTTCCCCATTCCCATTTTTGCCCCATAGGGCATAATGGGAGTGGGGAAGGCGTTAATTACGGTGGCGTAATTAACAACAAGGTCCCTTAGCGCCATGGATTTTAACACCTGCTAAAAGCAGGTGTTAAATCCTCCATGGCGCTAAGGGACCTCGGAATCAGGCGGTAAGGGTCGGCGCTGTTTACGCCGCCGTAAACCCCTTACCGCCTGGGTCCTAATGAGGCCCAAAGTATGCAAATGCACAAAGGGAGTAGAAACAGTGGGTACATTTTCAGTCGGTAACAAGGTCTCTAATGGATGCACTTCTTCCAGGTACCAAAGACTTAGCACAGTTATTATTATAAAACCAATCGACATTATAAAAAGACAGCAGTACGTTTTCGGGGCCCAAACAATGTGTCCATTCTCACTGCGGAAAGTTTTGAGAAAAGGGTGGAGTCAACAGGTACCCTGGTCATTGACGCTTTGGTAGGATGCTTTTTTGAGAAGCAGTGGAGCTAAGTTAGCACATATCGATTAGCTCTTAACATGAACACAAAGAAGTTAGATTCTTTTTCAAACATAAAAAGTTTTGATTTATTAAATTTTCAAGAGTAGATATTTTTATTTAAAAAAGCAAAATATGCCATCCTTAGCACAGAAAAACATTTTATACACAAAGTATGTAATGATTGTGCATATAGGTGGGTTAGTACATCAATGGTGACTGTAATTACATGTACTGCTAGTGTTGCGGCAGTACGTAAAAATTGTCGACACACACAGAGTTCAGGTGTTTGTAGTTCGGTGAGTAGATGGAGCGGCCAGCGGTTCAAAGTGTGGAACCTGCTGGTGGATGCACCGGACTGTCTTCAGGACGGGGGGAACTTTTGAGCACAATGGTGCTTGTTAAGTGCCAGGCACCTGAAAATGGTGAGACAAAGAATGGAGTGATATAAGGGAAGATTTAAAAACAAGGGGTGTTCAAAAGGAGACACTGTGGAAAAAGAACCTACCTACGGTAGTTGGAGCGTCATGACTAGCCTGGTTTGATAGGGGCCAGATTCTGGGTGAGTCGCTGGCGAATGGTTTAGTCCATGAAATGGACCGACGGTCTCTGAAACAAGTTGGAAAACCGAGTTGGTTGGGATGTAATGAATTACAATGATCAATGAAGGCATCGGTGGTATGTAAACAGTTACCTGGTCTGGTCAGAAAATTGAGTCCCAGGTGGTTCTAGATGAGAAGATGTCTCTATCTAGGGCGCGGGGTAAAGCCGCGGTCTGTTGTAGACAAAAGAGAGAAGGGGAGTTGGCCTTTAGGCAGCTAGTTGCAGAGGTAAGAAGTAATAGTGAGGTGTACTAGTGCAAGCGTCAAAATGTCATGCTGTTGGTGCACACTTGTACAATCAATATCGAGTGCCTGTGATCGAGGTAGTTGCCTGGGTAATGGTAAGGCATACTGGTGCAGGCGTGAAGTATCTTGGTGCTAGTGCCCAGTGGTCTAATCAATATCGAGTGTCTGTGGTCGACTCGTTTTTTGTGATTGTGGTCGTTATTTTTCTTTTTTATTGTTGCGGCCTGAATGTGAGACTATGGATTCGATAAGAGGCCGATGCCCATGTAGATGAAAGTTACGGTTTTAGTGGAAGAAGAGTCAAAGAAAAGTCTGGTGTCCTTTGGGGGTTGGGGCTCCCGTGATGTAAATTTGGTGGTTAGTGGCAAACAGCTTGCAAAAACGCTATGGCTGGTGGATCCCATGCGTTTGTAAAAATGGGAGCAATCTGAAGCGAAGCTTACCGCTGCACCGAGCAGTGTCGACGACTGACGGTACTGTTTGATACGCGTGCATGCGTATATGGATCGAATTGTTAAAGGCGCGCTCATGTTGCGCATGCTTTGAGCGGGTAGTGTTACTGTATCTGCGCATGCTCGTTGTAGGGAAGAGGACTCGTAGTCTTTGGGATAGCCGGTTATCCCCGACGGCATCAAGGAGTGGGGCAACGTAATATGTGGTAGTTGTCCATGACGATCAGTATCAAAAAAATATAAATCAAATGATGGTGCGAAAATGCAAGAACAAGCTGCAATTACATACACTTCTTGGTTCGTAGTAACTGTGGTCTCTGAGAAAGAACCTTCAAATATTTTTAAAGTATTGTGCTCAAAAGTTCCCCCAGTCCTGAAGACAGTCCGGTGCATCCACCAGCAGGTCCCACACTTTCAACCGCTGGCCGTCCATCTACTCACCGAACTAGAAACACTTGAACTCTGTGTGTGTCGACAATTTTTACGAACTGCCGCAACACTAGCAGTACATGTAATTACAGTCACCATTGATGTACTAACCCACCTATATGCACAATAATTACATACTTTGTGTATAAAATGTTTTTCTGTGCCAAGGATGGCATATTTTGCTTTTTTTAATAAAAATATCTACTCTTGAAAATTTTATAAATCAAAACTTTTTATGTTTGAAAAAGAATCTAACTTCTTTGTGTTCATGTTAAGAGCTAATCGATATGTGCTAACTTAGCTCCACTGCTTCTCAAAAAAGCATCCTGCCAAAGCGTCAATGACCAGGGTAGCTGTTGACTCCACCCTTTTCTCAAAACTTTCACCTTACCCTCTGGAGTCAAGCCCCCTTATATAAGAAAAGAGGGTTCGTTGCCTTACCTCATACATTCTCACTGCCGGTCACACGATCATTTATCAGTCCTGTATGAGCGGTAGCACTTGCAGGCATTGCAATCTTCAAACGAAAAACCCCAATGTTATTTGCTGGCGACCTCCCGGCCGCGCGACTTCTTAGTCCTTCCACAACCCTAGCCAACAGAATCCCCTTTTCTCAAACAATTACTTGGGCAAAAAGCAAGCCCTTGATGAGTTTCCTTTCTTCTTCGAATGCACAGCCGAAGCGTGCCGTAAGTCTATTTTCTTGGACGCAAATTGTACCTTGTTGTCCCCGGTACTCATTGATCCGAGAACAATGTGTCGTCACTTCCCGTTGGAAGCGACGTATCTAGAGCAAGTGAAGATGCAAGATCCGGAACAACAGTTTCCGGAAACGAAACTTTTGGAGAGTGTGGAGACAAAATGGCAGGTTCCCCAGGCCTCACGGACTCAGAGAGAATCTCTGATGCACTCTCGTGGCTGTTTACTGCTTCGGGATCGTTGGTTGCAGTATCGGTGAGGGGTTCTGTTTCTTCTGTATTGTATGGTACTGGGTGAGGAAGTCTCTTGACATGCGTTGCGTGGATCCAATGTTTTCTGCCTGCGACACGCACCGCAGGCTGTGTGACCACCAGGATCTGGAACGGGCCCCGCCACTGAGGTGCAAGGCAAGAAGAACTTGCAAGGCAAGGTAAAGCCTCTCGCACCTGGTGATAAATCAAATACAGGTTTTTAGTCAACTGGCTACAGTAATCTGAAAGAAGTATATTTTCAACATCCCTTAAAGATCGACATTTAGGAAGGTTTCAGATATTGGCAGGTCTCCCCATTACCACCTCAAATGGAGAGAGCCCAGTCTTAGTTTGAGGGGTTGCACGCATGGCTAGTAACACGATCGGTAAGGCATCCAGCCATTTTATTTTGGTGCCGGCACACGTCTTAGCGTGCTTGTTCTTGATGATGCCGTTGTGTCTTTCTACTAATCCGGCACTCTGAGCATGTCTGGCCGAATGGAACCGTTTGTTGATTTGTAATTCCGCACATATCTGCAGCAACAAAATGTGGACCATTGTCCGACCAGATGACTCTTGGTCGCCCAAACCTAAGAAAATATTCTTTTAACATAGTTTTTGCAGTAGTCATGGCTGTAGCGTCTTTGACAGGGAAAGCCTCAACCCATTTGCTGAAAGCACAGATGACAACTAACACATATTTCAAATTATTACACCGTTCCATTTCAATAAAATCAAAGTGGATGACCTCAAAGGGGACAGAAGGTGGACCAAAACTTCCCCTTGGAGTTGATGTTCCCTTTCCCACATTATGCTGTAAACAGATCATGCAGTCTTGAATATAGCGCTGAGCTATTTTAGAGATGTTGTTTTCGCCCAAACTTTCTCTAACATTTTTGTAACCTTCTGGGCACATATATGTGTAGAGCCATGTGCCATGATGACCATCATCATCACGTATGCGTCAGGAAGTTGCCATTTCCCTTCAACTATGTCCACCCAGCACCCATCATCATCAAGTTTCCCCAAGCCTTCAGCCCACCTCTTGGATTCTTCTAATGTGGCATTGGCTTGGATATCCCTTACGGATTCAACACCCTCATCCATTGCATAGATATTTACAGTCTCCCTTGAAACATACATATCCATAAAAATATTGGTGGCAGTCTGTTTAGCTATCTAATCAGCGAAAGCATTCACTTTTCCTATATCATCTATAATCTTTCGATGTGCTGCACATTTCACGACACCTAACTGAGTAGGGAGAGCAAGCACTGAGAGCAGTGTACTATTAGGGAGCCATGCTGAATCTTTGTACCGTGTGAAGTTAAGAACCCTTTTTCTGACCAAAGTCTCCCAAAGTTGTGAACCGCCCCAAAGGCATACTGACTACCAGTATATATGTTTACTGTAAGCCCTTCAGAAAGTTCAAATGCTCAGGTCAATGCTATAATCTCTGTGGCTTGCGCGGAGTAATGTGTGATTCTCTTGGTTTCCACGACCGTGCTCAATGTAGTGATTGCATAAGCAGCTGTGGATGTACCATCCGCGAGTTTGAAGCAGGAGCCATAGCAAAACAGCTCCCCTTGTGGATTGGTCAAAGGAGTGACTTTTGGATCAATTCTACCCTTTGTGCCTCATTACGAGGTATGCTGGTAAGGGTAAAATGATGCCGGTATGTAAATACTGGCATCATTTAACGTTCTGTAGCATTCTGACCCACAAACCCGGTATTAACGGCACCGTTATTTACTGTGCCGCAAATAGCGGAATAGGCGCGTACATGCGCCTCTTCAGGCAGGAAATACCGGCATGCCGGTAATAGGTGCCAATTACAACCAAGGCAAACATGCAAATACCGGAATTGCGAACCCGGCAATAATGGGCTGCATGATGCTGGCAAAACAGGCATCGCGGACCACCCGCAAACAGCAACCAAGATACAAGGCAGCTGCCACAGTTGCACACAATCCCCACAGGTGGAGTCAAAGGAGGCTGTGCCAGTATGAACTGAGCACACCCACACACCACAACCCCCTCCACAGGTGTAGGCAATGTAGAGTGGCCCAGTACAAAAGGAGCACACCTACACACCACACCCCTTCCTACACCAAAATGCTAACACTAGCATTTGCAATCATGGCGCAGGAGGACATGCGCTACAGCAACAACAGCAACAACAACAACTACAGCAGCAAGAACAGGCAGCACAGAGGAGATGCAGGAGGAGAAGGAGGGTGAGACAGGGCCAGCAATTACCACCAGCGCAGCCACCAGCGCCTCGTAGGCAGCCACCAAACCCTTGCACCAGACCCAGACCATTCAACCTAACCCCTGAGCAGATCCACACCCTGTACCGGTTGGACCGTGACACCATCACCACCATAGTGGACATGATACAGCGACATTGCCAGCCACATACAAATACTCACTGCCATCCCCCCACTACTAAAGGTGGTGTCTGTGCTACACTTCCTGGCCACAGGCACCTACCAACACACAGTGGGCCAGCTGCATGGCATTTCACAACCACTATTCTCACACATGCTGAACCAAGTGCTGGATGCCCTCCTGAAGCACGCAAGCACCCACATATCCCTACAACAGACTGTCCAGGAGATAGCTGAAACCAAAGTAGGCTTCCATGCACTGGCAGGCATGCCCAATTGTGTTGGTGCCATCGACTGCACCCATGTGGAATTGGTAGTCCCCCATGCCATAGAGGCGGTGTACTGCAATCGCAAGCAATACCACTTCATCAATGTGCAAATGGTATGTGACTCCAGCAAGATCATCACCCATTGCTGCGCCCGATTTCCTGGATCCACACATGATGCCATGGTACTGCGCAACTCCACGCTACCCTGCACATGGAGCAACATGCTGTAATACGTGCCTGGCTGCTCGGTGAGTTGCACAACAGGCCCATGGCCATGCTGTGGGGTACTCATGTGTGCGGATGCAGAAGGGGTGGGCTACTGCACCCGGGTGGGAAAGGGGGGGGATACTTCACCAGGGTGGGAAAGGGGGGGTTAATAGTACACCTGGGTGGCAATAGCCAGTGAGTGGAGAATGAATGCAGAGCTAAACACTCCTCACCTGACACAGCCAAACGGAAAATGACACATCACTGGGCCACATATCACAAATAATGCATATGGATGACAACAAGTAAGAGGCACAACCGGGGCACCATGGTGATGGCAAGCAATGCATGACTGAATAGGATGGCAACTGTGGCAATGCGGCTAGTGTGACCATGCATAGTGAAGAGTATACAGCATTAATTGGAGGCTAAACATTGTCGCACTGCCACAGCACATCTGCCTCAGCATGCATGATTACACCCTGCATCATCTATTCAACCCCATCCAGTGTTCCACACCTTTTTACAGTATACATTCCATATAGGTGACTATTTGGTACACGTATAGGGACATGTGCATGCCCACACCAAATAGCTGCTGCCATGACCGTGCTCCCTGAAGGTGGCAGTTCAGAGTGACACACACCTATTTGTATCTGCTTGCAGGTGATGGAGGACATCCCTTGAGGCCGTGGCTACTTACCCCTGTGCGGAACCTGCAGAACAGCCATGAAGAGGAGTACAATCGTGTGCACACTCGTACCCGTGTTGTGATTGAGCAGACCTTTGGCCTGTTGAAGGCGCGGTTCCGCTGCCTAAGCAGGTCTGGTGGGGCACTCCTATATAGGCCTGAGAAGGTGGCAAAGATCACCATGGCCTGTGTCATGCTGCACAACATGTGCGTCCGAAGGAATGTACCACTGCCACCTGACATTGACATGCATGGGCCGGGTGAGGATGAAGGGGATGGAGACGGAGGCGAAGGAGCCCCCCTGCCAGTATATGATGCACGGGACGGCCATGCTGTACGCCACGCACTAATTGACAAATACTTTTGAAACACAGGGACGATGAATGACTTGTGTCAGTCAGACACTGGGCCAATGTGAACATGCACAAAGGGAATGTTGGTGGTTGGGCACTGAACACTGTAACACATTAAATGGATGAACACGAAAAATAACAATGTCCAGCCATGGATTTTTCTCATCACAACTTGTGTATTATTTGTAACAGCAAAACTGTGCCCACTTCCCCCTTCCAGAACCGCCAACAAACACCCTCACCCACCCCACATACCCCATTGAATAGGCCAACAAACTCCCTCACCCACCCCACATACCCCAGTGAATTGGCCAACAAACTCCCTCACCCACCCCACATACCCCAGTGAATAGGCCAACAAACTCCCTCACCCACCCCACAGATCCCAAATGTCCCCATGTGTGTAACAAACAGTGTTGCCTTCACCATTGTAGTTCCTCACATTTTGTCATTTCCCATAATGTCATTTCTTTGCGACTTTTGGGTCTGGGGGTGCCATGGCCCAGCGCTGTGCGCTCCTGCGCATTAAGCGCACAGGGCTTGATTGCACCGAGGTGGAAGGGGATGACGTGGTGTAGGTGTCTATTGTCAGTCACCTGGCTGGGCCATGGTGTGGCTGCTGCACTTGCGTGATGTTCGCAAGAAGGGCCTGGGTCAGTGACCCCATGCACTCCCGGAATGCACACGTGGACGCCTCCACGGCAGCTGTATTGGCAGCAATGGCCGTGGCTATGGCCTTCATGGCCTCATCACCAGCGACGACCTGTTGTCGCATTATCTGGAGCATTTCTTCTTGGCGGGCCTCTACCCTTGCCAGACGGACCTCGAAGGGGGTTTCAGCTGCAGGTGTACTGGTGGCTGGCGGGGTGGTGGAAGGCAGGGTGGTGGCTGGTGGGGTGGTGGAAGGCAGGGTGGTGGCTGGCGGGGTGGTGGAAGGCAGGGTGGTGGCTGGCGGGGTGGTGGAAGGCAGGGTGGTGGCTGGCGGGGTGGTGGAAGGCACCTGCATGGGGTCCTCATCCTGGGCAGTGTCCTCCTCGAAGATGCCAATGTCCGATTCTCCAAGGTCGGAGTCATGCAGACATGGGTCATCCTGGCTCTCAGTCTCCGCAGGTGGGGCGGTGCTGGCAATGGGCGTTGGGCTGGGCATTCCAGACATTACCTCTGCCTCTTCAGCATTCTCTGTGGACACGACGTCCGTGGTGGCCAGCGGAACAGCTACCACTGTCGCAGCACGTGCCCCCTGCAGGGTTGATGCCTTGCGTGGCACAACTGGGTGTGGCTGCAGGCAATTTCTTGGACGAGGGGGTGGCAGTGGCCCTGGTCCCCTTGCGTGCACTGGATGTGCTCGCACCCCTGTCCTCTGTTCCATCTTCCTCATCGGTACCTGGGAGATAGGAGAGATGCAGGTCATCAGTGATGTTGCCAAATGGCAGCTGTGATGTTTTGCGGTGTGATATTTTCATACATTCAGGCACAATTTAATTTCTGTTGTGTGGCATTTGGTGTACTGAGGGGACATGTTGGCAATCATTGCATGGCTGGTGGCATTGGATTGTTTTGGTGTCTGTGGGGGGGGGCCATGGTTGGGTCATGTTGCACCTCTGTTGGGATTGGAATTTTCACTCATCATGCGTGTGGTGCAGGGGGTGGCACTCATTATTCTATTGATTTGTTGATGTTGCCTTGGGACATGCATTGGCGTGCCTAATCTGACTTCAACATCACTTGTGTCACATCATGTTTTGTTATACGTGGATGTGATGGTTTACTCACCTTCCTCTGTTGTAGTTGCTGTGCCAAACTCCTGGTCTCCTATCCCCTTTATGGATTCCGGGTCAATAAATCCACTTGCGGTCTCCTCCTATGTGGTGAGCTTTACAGGGGAGTGTGTGCCACCGCCTGTCGCCATTGCGGCCCTCCGGTTCTCCGCCAGGATCTTCCGGACCCGGAGGCGGAGGTCGTCCCAGCGCTTTCGGCAATCCCGTACGCTCCTTGTGGTGCTCCCCACTGCCGAAACCCTCGTAGCAACCTCCTGCCACACCTCTTTTTTTGGGTTTGGGCCACATGCTTAAGGTCTGTGCTTCTGATGATGTCAGCATGCTGTTCGAGGGTGTTTGCCAGCATTGTCAGTTCAGCATCACAGAAACGCTGCTTCCTCTTCCTTTGGGTGCTTTTTCCGGTGGCCTTCGACATCCTGATTGAGTTGTGGCACTCAACAACACGGGTGTAGTGGTGGTTATGGAGGATGGCAATGGATTGTGTTTTTAAAGATGGCCGGCGGCCCATTTTCCGTTGCTGCGCGATGACGTAATTTCCAGATCCGGTTTTTACGTACACGGTGATACCGTACCGGTATCACCGTGCCGGTATTCAGGTGTTGGTATGAAGCGGTAACGCTATCGGCGGGCCGCGTGATGCCGGTGTAAGGGGGTTGGTGGCACTTTACCGGCCTGGCGGGATTGCCACTACCGGCAAGGGGGAAAGCGCGTGCTCGCGCACTCGTAATCACCTACTGTTAGCGGGTTCATATGTGCACGGACACGCTCAGTCCGGCATGCCGGAAATGGACCCGCTATTAACGGGCAACTCGTAATGAGGCCCTTTGTCTCTTGCTCGGTAGTATACAGACGGTCATGTGACTCTTCATCACTGCAAGCAGTACCTTGCGGGAAAGGTAAGAGTTTAGCCAGATTAAGAATACAACACCTCTTAATTTGTATGTGGGGAGCAAACAAGATCAATTCATATCTCGTCAACCATGCGGAAGTGAGGTGTTGCGTTTGAGTTCTGTTCAGTAGAACATCTACAGAGTGAGGCACCATCAGGGTTAGATCATGGCCTAGGACCATTCCCTCACTCTGTTTTACAGACACAGCAGCAGCAGCGACAGCTCACAAACATCTTGGCAAAGTGCATGCTACAGGATCAAGGGCGGAAGAAAAGTAACCGCATGGCCTATACTTCCCTCCATGTTCCTGCGTTAATACAGCCAAAGCACATCCATCACATTCATGCACAAACAACACAAAGGCCTTTTCATAGTTTGGTGTGCCCAAAACCGATGCCGAGCACAATGCAGTCTTGAGCAGATCAAATGATTGCTGGTGTTCCGCGTTCCACTGCAATGGCGAAGAAATGCCCTTCTTCATCAAAGCCAACATCGGCTTAATCACTAGTGAGAAGTTTGGGATCCACAACCTACAGTAAGAAGCCATACCTATCAAGGCTCTAACTTCCTTCTGCGTATTTGGGACAGACATGCCAGAAATGTGTTTTATACGTTCAGGTGTCAATCTTCTTTCCTCCTTTGACAGGAGATAGCCCAAATAGGCGACCTCCTGACAACAATATTGAAACTTTTTAAGCGAAGCTTTGTGACCATGTTTAGCCAGATGAATAAGCAATAACACAGTGCCCTCCTTACAAGAACTCTCAGAGCCTGCAGCTAAAAGCAAGTCATCAACATACTGAAGCAATGTACAAGAAGAGGGCAATTTAAGGGTATCAGGCTGTTCTTTCAAAGCCCTACTATAAATGCTAGGACTTTCCGTGTAACCTTGCAGTGCACGGGTAAAGGTGAACGAGCGTCCCCCTAAGGTAAACACGAAGAAGTATCTACTGTCATTGTGTATAGGAATACTAATGAAAGCATTCTTCAGATCCACAACACTGAAGTAAGTAGCTGAAGCCGGAATCATAGTTAATATTGTCATCAGATCAGGCACAATTAGAAATTGCGGAGTGACGACCTTGTTGATGGCAAGTAGATCAATTATGAAATGAAAAGGAATTGCATTATCGCCATTTTTGTACACGGGCAAAATTGGACTATTGCACACACTACCTGCAATTTCATCAATCACCCCTCAATGTACGAAATCGGAAACAATGCATTTCAAAGCATGCTCGACCTCAACTGAAATCTTATATTGTGGAATACGTGGCAGCTTTATTCCATCTTTCAAGACTTTTTTAACAGACTCGATCTGTAAAACGCCAACATCATTATCATCAATTGCCCATAAACTCTCTGGTACATCACTGAATTCTGGTGGTAAAGGTCTGGTTAAGAATTGAGAGGCAGAAAGTTGCTGTTGTGAAATCGTCAAACGCACTCCGTCAGAAGAACAATGAATTACCGCATTTAGTTCCTTCAACAGATTCAACCCCAGCAAATTCTCTCCACAATTCGAAGTCAAAAGGAATGGACAGTGGTCCATAAAGGGACCCAAAGAAATAGATACCGGCGAAGAAACTGGACAAACAACTGGTGTGCCAGAAAACCCTACAGAAACATTGGTTTGCCCTGACAGTGGAATGTTTGGAACCCGAGAATGATCAATGGAACACTTCTGTGCCCCAGTATCTACCAAGAATAGATGTTTCCTATTTCCCACTATCATCTCAACGTAGGGACCTTTCTGATTAACGGGAATAGGCGTAGGTTCCAAACCCTGCTTCGGGCAATCCTAACGAAACAAAATATCGTCAAAAGGAAGCTCTTCAGAGAGATATGCAGCAGAAGGATGATCAAATATGTTTCTAGTATCCACACTTGGTACCTGATTATCCTGCGAAAAAGGTTGCTGTGGATCCTGTGCAAACTGACCTCTACCAGGGCCCCCTGCACCTGGGCGACCTCTGGATTGTCTACCCCTATTTCCGAATGCATTATTTGACCTTTGTCGAAGGATCCAGCATTGTGCACGCAAATGACCCTCTTGCCGACAATAGGCACACTGGTTAATGTTCACAGGACCCAAGGTCACACTTCCTTGTGGAACATACTGACCTCCGATCTGTGAACTACCCCCTCTAGAGCCTCTAACTATTTGCTGTAATAACACTTTAGTCTTTAAATCACCTTTTCTTTTCTCGACTATTTCCTTTTCATTATTGACACGATTCTCATAGTACTGAGCCATGTGCAGTACTTCTGATTGAGACTTCGCCTGCCAAGCGCTCTCAGAAGACATAATTTGTGACTGGATGTCAGGCAGCAATCCACGCACAAATTTGTCCACAAATAATATTTTCCCAGACTCTGTGCCTAAGTCTTGTCCACTGAAATCCGAGAATACCTGTTTGAACCGATTGAAGAACTCGTTAGCACCCTCAGACTTCCCTTGGGCACAGGCCGTAAGCTTGTCCCAAATAATTCTCTTTTCGGGAATTATGGTTTTCAATTTCGCAATGATTCTATCAGGTAAAGCTAGTATCACCCGAGGCGGTCTCTCGCCAGTCGGCCTTTCTCCATCAAGTCTAATTATGTTAGCCCATGTATCTCCCAACCCTGATACATCGTCTATAGTCCTAACCTGTTTCCACAAATCTACAGGCAGGAGTACAGAAAATAACAGATCAATATCACCCAAGGTGAATACTGAGGACTGCAAGACAGACTCTATCTCTTTATAGAATCCTGTCGGATTTTTCCTAATGTCAGGAATAGATTGTCTAATAGTATTCACTTCCTGCCTTGAGAAAGGGACGTGAACAAACTGTGATACATAATGTGCAGGAATGTTCACAGCAATCGTACCCGCTGCAGCATCGGCCGCAATCTCAACCTTCCGGACAAATGTCGGAGGAACCTCTCTCATAGGCAACTGAGAAGTGGGCAACTCCGAACGCTTACTAAGCAGCAGAGCCAAATCGAGCGCTAAAGCAGCCGAAGAAGTGTCAAGTGAAAAGGCTCCTTTATAAATACTCAATAATTCTGTGGGACAACAAATCTTTCTCTTTACGCATATATCCTGCAGGTACTCTACCATTACCTGTATCACATTCCTCTGCATTTTTAGCGTATACTGACCATACGTATCATATACTTCAATTCGAGTTATCGATATGTCTGAAATCCATCTAATCACATCTTTCGTACAAATTTGTGTTTCTTCGGATATCGCTTTGCGACAAGGAAGGAACCGTTTCTGTACATACATACTATCCTCATCATCATCCTCATTCTGTAACCTTTTCAACTCCTTCCTATACTCAAATATCCTCTCGACATACTCATGTACTTTCTCCACAGTGGGCCTCATTACAACCCAGGCGTTAAGGGTTAACGGCGCCGACGGCGCCGTTAACCCTTAACGCCTGATTACCATTTTAACGCCTGCTTTCAGCAGGCGTTAAAATGCAAGGCGCTAACCCGCCTTGGTGCTAATTACGGCACCGTAATTTACGGTGCCATAATTAGCGCCTTCCCCACTCCCATTATGCCCTATGGGGCAAAAATGGGAATGGGGAAGGGGAAATGGGGAATGGGGATTTACCGCCCCACTCACCTTGGAATGGGGCGGTAAATCCACCATCCACCATGGTGTAAACACAGTTTACACCATGGTGGTAAAGTAGGGAACTTACCGCCTGGGTTGTAATGAGGCCCAGTGTCTCTTGAAAACGCTAAAGTGTTCAGATCTCTCAACCCTTGTGGGAAATCTGCATTATTTAATTTGCCCCACATTACACATAAGTGTATCCCTAATCCCTCAATAAAAACATTTTTTTTCAGGACAATTGTCCATATTAGAAAGTGTGGCAAAAACATTAGCTTGATCATCTCTCTCCATAAAATGCTTAGCCCATGCAATCAAATCACGTTTCTTCTCTGGAGGTACAGTATTGCGAGTGACAACCCTCGACCCCGCACCCTGATCGACTACAAGCGGTGCAGGACCACTTAGAAGAGGAGGAGCAGGCAAATTCAATAGAGGTACTATTACTGGTGCAATAGGAAGAGGTGCAGGAACAGGTGGAGGAACAACAACTGGAGGAACAGGAACATTAGGAGGAACAGGAACAATAGGAACAACAGCAGGAAGAGCAGGAATAACAGCAGGAAGAGGCAAAGCGGCAGGAAGAGGAACATACGGAGGTGGCGCAGAGGCACCAAGCCTTCGTTCATTTAACAATTTGTCAATAAATTCATCGGAAACATGAAGGTCCTTAGAAGGATAGATTTTCTGAATGCCGAGTGAGAAAGGCCTATCCATATTCCTAGTCAATTCAGACTGTTTATCTTGGTCATATAACAATGCTTTTTCGGCATTCGTTTTATGACGGCGCGCATGTTTTTCTCTACTCTTGAGCTGCTGTAACGCTTCTTTTTTCCAATTCTGCAAAACATCAAATGCTGCAGGTCTAGCCTTTTCTTTAACAAAATTGACTCTAAATACTCAATACGAGGGATTTCAAAACTACCATTGATTGGCCACTGAAGTTCGGAGACATGTTTGGTTTGTCTGTGCCAAATATCATTAAACACTATACTGCCAATGCCATGCTTACAGTACATAGTACAAGCCGGTGACCCCTCCTGTGGTGCATGAAGGCTAAATTCCAAAGATTGCCTATCACTGCGGAATAACGCCCTGAAGCAGGTAGACAATTTCCCAGGCATATCAAATTATTGGTGTTACCTGGTCAATAATTGTATTTGCAGATACAATGCGCCAAAACAAATTATCAGGATACTTAAGAATCGAGTCACGACTCACCTGATCAATCCTAAGGAGGTCCGATTGGAATACAAAGATTCTTACCTAACTAATCTTACCTAGTGTTTGGTGATTTTGGCAAATCTGCCCGCCTCGATAAGTGGACGCTCGTCAAGATGCCGTCTCAGACCACAAGCTAATTGTCCAGGGATCGGGTTGTGCAGCGCTGCTAAGGTGTCGCGTCTCTTTCAGAAAGGGGCCCCTTTATTTTGTCACACCATCCGATCCCGGTCCGATAGCGTGTGACAACCTTCGATGATCTGGCATCAATCTTGAGGGTCCCTATTCGGGCGCCAACTGTGAAAACAAAAAGAAGATATCAAGGCTGGGTACCCTAAAAGGAAATACACCGAACACGGGTTACAAAGGAACATACAAAGATCTTTATTTTATACTGAACAGTTTCAAAGGACAAAGCAACAGATAGCTATCGTCCCTCAGTACAACACAGCGAACTCCAGCGTGGTTCGGTGTGCTCAGTGAATGGGACTGTACATTAGAATAGTCACACTCTTTATACCCTCGAAAACACGATGTTCTACCCATTTCACAGTTAATATTTGTTAATACATTACGGATGTAGGGTTTGTGGCGAGTTCACGCATCTGTGCACTTAGGGTTTACCTTTAATGTATTCACTTAACAAGCCTCAATGGCGACAGTGTATCTTAGGATTTCATGTTAAGCCTTCTTAAAGTTTTATACAATATAGTCAAACAAGTGTTCACATTTCAGTATTTGAATACATTGTGTTTAACATGTGCTTGCGGTTTAGCTTTGTTAGCGCATGTAATCCTCTACACACAGGTCAGCGAAGGACAAGGTCTCATTTCATGACCCCAACATGTAGCCTGCAGGCAAGTTATACATTAGTTTATACTTTATACACAGAGATCAAGACGGCCATGTTGCATTCGGAATGACATTGTCCACCATCTTAGAACACAGGGTGACTTTAAGAGCGAGAACCTAAAAGGGGGGATGTTTCTAAAATGGCGGCTTACACTGATCTGACGTCAAGACCTTGCAATGCGGATTTCCTTGCAAGTGGCTTATAAGCAGCTTGGCGTAGGCCAATATACATATATTCATACAGTATAGGAGGCACGATATAATTTCCTGTTCGACAGTTCTACTAACTATAGGATCCTAGATTATTTGGTCCATTGTGATTGGGTTGGCATCAATCCCATGCATACATTTCCACTTTGCTTAGCAGCAAGCAGAATGGTCAGACAGGTGCAGGGTGCCCTTCAGTTACACGGCCTTCCTCCAATTAAGTTACAATCAATCATCACTTCAGCAACTATGTGCCAATTATTTTACTGTGGTTGGCCTCGAAACTGCATCTTCCATCTGGGAAAGTTCTGATATCTCTTCCTGGGTGGATGCCAAGCGTAGGTGTGAACTTGTGCTTCTCCCCGCTCGGATGGTCACGTGCTTCCTGCACCAGAAATTTGTCTAGTTTCTCTTAATTTGTGCAGTTGATTCTTATTCGGCTTACCACCTGCCAACGCCTCCTTATCTTGACCTTTCAGAGACAGGATATTCTGTTCTTAAGTTTCAATTATATGTAGCTATTGTTTCTTCCTTCTATTAGTATGACCTTGGCTCTCCTGGCACGGGTTGCATCTGCCGAGTTTCGATTTAGCCGTCTCTTCTCGTTTTACTAGAATATGAATTTCTGCTCATTCAGCCTTTAGTAACCTGTGTTGATTCTGCTTTGTTTGCAAAGTGGAGTTACACTTATAATACTGTACTTCGTTTTGAGGTAGATTATGTATAATGACACTTGCCGCACTATTCTTCTACTTAGCATTGCAATCCGTATCATTTTATTAGCTTTCTTGTGGTTCCAAGCAAATGTACAAGTGTTAGCTGGTTGAATATCTTCATCCTGTTTACAGCTTAAGCTTCTTTGTACTTCAACATTGTTCTCCCTTTTAGGTTCACGACATCCTTATTCATGGCGTTTCGTCTCTGGGTGTCATTCTTGGGTTGTCATTTTGTCTACTTGTACGTCAGTCCGGATCTTCGTGATGTCACCATTCGTCTTCCATTAAGACCTTTTTGGTTTCTTCCGGGTCTGTACTTAGGCAATCTTCATTTCATCTCATTTGTGGTAAGGTTTCCTTAATGGATACCTCACTGTCCATGGTTTTCTTGGTATTGGTACTTCCATAGGTGTTGCTCTTCTGATAGGTACTGGGCAGAGCCCTACTACAGCTCTGCTGATTTATCTGCTCATCATACGTCACATATTTTGGTGTGAACATTCCTGGTACTTCAAAATGGGTGACTGGAGTGCAGATTTTATTTGGGACCTCCTGTACACTCCCGCCTCTGGGCAATTCATCGATCACTTTCACCTCCATCTTTGGATTCAACTTACTCGATTCTTCTGTAATTATCTTTACTCCATCACCTGGGTTAATTCCTTCTTCATCTTCAGGGTCTATACATGATGGTTTGAAGAAGTGCCTCTTTGGAGTCCATAATTTTATTGCTCCTTTCAAGCTTCCTGCTGTTGTTACATGTTTGTCTGTATTCCAAATCATCAATTGACATTGTCCATTTGGGCTGCAATAAACCCATCTTCCCACATAATTTCTGTGTTTTCTGGAATAGAGAATCTTTGTTCCTTCTGGTGCGTGAATGCTGGTGTTCGTAAAGTCTCTTATTTCTTCATCAGTCAGGACCTTGGCCATCCATCCTGGCTTGACATCAATCATGATTTTCATCCCTATGGCTTTTTTCGCAGTTTTCTGGCTTTGCAAGATTATTATCTTAATAACACAAAATCCTAGCAATATCATCACTAGCAGGGATCCCAGGAACTTGAATGCATCGGACAACCATTGCGGAACCCATGAAAACACCTATCCAAACCAGCTGTCATCATCAACTTCATCAGTTTCATAGACCATCTGGTTCTGCAGGTTTGTCAGCATACCTATGGCCTCTGTTAAGGTTCCATTCTCCTCATCGTGTGATGGAATAAATGTGCAACATGATTCTCCGATTTTTGCACAAACTCCTCCATCCATGGCTGTGATCTTGTCAAGGACATATTTGTTCTGGAGAGTCATCAGTCGGATGGCTCTTAGCTCTTCCTTGATCGCATTGAATCATTTTATGGTTGTGTTGATCGTCTGCAGTAACTCCCATCTGGTTATCTGCAACCATTTAGTATTTACTCCAATTTGGATTTTTGGCAAAAAAATTGGTATTAACACTGATGAGGTGAGGCTGAACAGCCTGTGTTCATATGGGATTGCATGAAAAGCTTCTTCTGATTTAGCAGAGAAGTAATTCTCTCTCTTTATCTGTTACGTCTCCCGCACCGAGTGCAGCTTGTACAGGTGCTGTTTCTCCGCCCTCGAACACTGTCTCTCCCACTACCCCACATACTCACCTTGGCTCACGTAACCCAGTGCCCTTCGCCCATCCTGTTGGATCGCAGCAAAGCAGACCCGGCGTTTATCGCCCCTCCCGTTCTTGGCAGCTAAACTGGAGGTTGACATCTCGCTACAACGCAAAGCGTTGCCCACGGAGACCCGCGCGTCACGGATCACGTGATCATCCTATGCACAGCAACGCTCCAGTGTCACGTATCACGTGACCCCTGACAAGGTATAAATAACTTCCGGAAACAAGGAGCGTTGCTTCACAGCTGTTTCCTTCCTGGATCACGTGACACTGAATTCTACGTTTGGACTTACGGATTGTTTTTCTCGACCACGCTTTTGTTACACGGATTGCTTCGCCTTACCCTTCTGCTAACCGAACTTTGATTCTCCAGTTGCCGAACCACGATTTGCTCCACGGACTGTTTTTGCCTCATCCTGTACTAACTTTGGTCCTCTTGTTTACCCGACTACAGCATCGTCCCTGGATACCCTACGGATCACGTCTGTCTGTTTGATAGCCCGGCCTCTGGCCCCACGCTAGGTGTTTACCTATCCGGTTCCTGCCCCGGGGTCCAGTCCTTCCCCACACCTCTGGGCCACCTTTGTACACATAGGTAAGCAGAGCTGAGTTGCCTGTGTTCTTCTGTTATCCTGCCTGTGTTGTGCATAACTGCCTAATCCTTTGCCTTACAGCGTTCAAGGGGTTCTTCCGGCTGTTCCCGAATCGGCTCGACGGACTACCACCTGTGGCCTCAAAGACCGCACAGGCAGTATTTCTGGTGTTGTCTGTGTGGTACTTGGGGACGGAGGTATTCATACTCTGCACGACCATCAAGTCCATAACAGACTGTGAAGCCCTTGGCCGTTCGGAGTATGAATCCCTCCGCCGGGGACCCAGTGACCGCTCTAATGCAGGCCGTAGCGGCCCTTAGGACCGACATGGCGGCAGCTACGACAGCCATACACCATCGACTAGACGCCTTGCAAAGCACACGTTATCCTCTACCTGCAGACACCGAGTTCGGGGACCCTGCCCCTCCAGTCCAGTCCGTCCCGGCCCCGGCCCCCGCACTCACTCCTGTTTTGCTTCCAACCTCTTTCCCTCTTGCCGCCCCAGAACGATATCAGGGTGACCCACGGAAATACCGCACCTTCATAAACCAATGCAAACTTCACTTCCTGTGCAGACCCCAAGCCTTCCCCGATTCTGTCACAAAGGCTGCATTTCTTTTGTCTCATCTTTCTGGTGTAGCAGCTACCTGGGCAAACCCATTGTTAGAAAATGACCATCCTGCCTTGTATGACTTTGAGCTTCTCATAACGGAAATGGCCAAAGTGTTTGACACCCGCTACAAAGCCCAGTCAAGGGACCTGGAACTACTAGACCTCTCACAGGGAAAGCAAACACTTATTGAGTACATCACCCGTTATAATCAACTCGCCGCTGAAACTTCCTGGCCAGAGGAAAAGAAGGCGATTGTGTTCTATCGTGGTTTATGCAACACCTTGAAGGACGCCCTGTCTGTGGTTCCTGCCCTTCCCTCTGTTTATTCGGATCTGGTAGACCTTGCACTACAGGTGGACGCCCGCAGGTCCGAACGGAAGGCAGAAACCACGTTTGCCGGCCAGTCAACCCCGGTTCCTTCCCCCGCTAGTTCCGAACCCATGCAAATAGGCGGGATCCGAAGCCCGATAACACAGTCTGAACGGGACCGTCGGAGAACCGACAACGCCTGTTTTTACTGCGGGCTAAACGGACACTACGTAAGGGAGTGCCCCCGACGACCAAAGAACAAGGCGTCGGGTTTTCAGAAGGCTCGCCCTTGATACAGGGGGCGCCGGCGAGCCTATCCGCGACCCCCACTGAACCCGCCTTCGGTCCTATCAGACCGGTTGTGGTTCATGCCCTGTTGAAACCCACCCAGGAGATCGTCCATGCTGTTCAGATCGTGATCGACTCCGGGGCCACGGGTTGTTTTATAGACATCACATTAGCCCATCGTCTCAATCTGCCTTTGATCAAAAAGGAACACCCGGAACCAGTGCAAGCTGTCGATGGCACGTCTTTAGCCTCTGGTCCGATCAAACATCAAACCGCACCTCTGGAGGTGGTGATACAGAGCACTCATAAGGAGAGCCTATCGTTTGACCTCATCACCACGCCACAGTTCGGGGTTATTTTGGGTATCCCCTGGTTACGGCACCACAACCCTTTGATTAATTGGGGAACGGGACAAGTAACGTTCAAATCAGAAGAATGCCAGCACTTTTGTCTAACAGAACCAGTGTCACTCTCCTCTCCCGCCAGTATTCTCGGTGCCCTGGCTTCCTCCGGTATCAGGGACATAGCCCCTGACACCACGTCACCACACACCGTGGGAGCTGTTATGGCAGGCATTCCCGTGGACTACCATGACTATCATATGGTTTTTGACAAAAACACAGCGGAAGGTCTACCTCCACACAGACCCTACGACTGTCCTATTGACCTTCTCCCGGATGCTCCCATACCAAGAGGCAGGATCTACTCGTTATCACAGTCTGAAGAACGGGCTCTGAAAGAATACATCCAGCAAGCCTTGCGTTTGGGTCATATTCGTCCTTCCTGTTCTCCAGCTGCCAGTCCTATCTTTTTCGTCCCAAAAAAGGAAGGTGATCTGCGCCCGTGTGTAGACTATAGACGGTTAAATGCTATCACCATAAAGAACAGGTACCCCATTCCGCTCATCTCCACGCTACTGGACAGGTTGACAAAGGCGTCCCTGTTTACCAAATTGGATCTGAGAGGGGCATACAACTTAATCCGCATGCGGCGTGGAGACGAATGGAAAACGGCTTTTTGCTCCAGGCAGGGATTATTCGAATATACAGTGATGCCTTTCGGGCTCTGTAACGCACCTGCAACGTTCCAGCGTTTCATTAACAACGTATTCTCTGACATCCTTGATACGTACGTGGTGGTTTATCTGGACGACATATTGATCTATTCGTCCTCCTTGAAAGAACATATAGCTCATGTTAGAGAGGTACTCTCCCGTCTCTCAAAGAACGCCCTGTTCGCCAAGCCCGAGAAATGTTTGTTTCATACGAGAGAGGTGGAATTCCTGGGTTTTCACATCACTCCCGGAGGGTTGTCCATGAATGAGTCAAAAGTCCGTGCTGTCACGGAATGGCCAGTCCCTGTTAACCTCAAACAACTCCAGTCTTTTCTAGGCTTTGCTAATTTTTACCGGCGTTTCATTGCCGGGTTTTCTTCCATTGCATCTCCCCTGACTGCACTGACCAGTCCTCTTGTCCCTTTCGTCTGGTCCTCTGTACACCAGGAGGCTTTCGAAGCACTCAAATCCAGGTTTGTTTCTGCCCCCGTGCTGCAGCACCCAGACCCGGACCTCCCGTTTGTAATAGAGGCTGACGCTTCCTCGTTCGCTCTGGGTGCCATACTGTCACAACCATGTCCAGCCACGGGTAGTTTGCATCCGGTAGCTTATCACTCGCGGAAGTTCACTGTAGCCGAGTCACACTATACAGTGACCGAGAAAGAGCTGTTGGCCATCAAGGACGCCCTCCAATCATGGCGACACCACCTCATGGGGGCAAAACTTCAGACAGTAGTATACACGGACCACAAGAATCTACAGGATTTGGCCTCTCTTAAATGCGTAAACAGCAGACAAGTGCGGTGGCATCTGTTCTTCACTGCCTTTGATTTTGTCGTTAAGCACAGGCCGGGTCTTGTTCATGGTAAGGCGGATGCTCTGTCTCGTTCACCTGGGGGGGAACCTCTGTCTTCGTTTCCAGACACTTTGTTGGGGAGGGGTCATGTTGTTTGTTTGTGTACACCATCCCAGCCGTTGCTTACCGCCATTAGACAATGGGTTTCCCGACACCCGCATGCACTCACGGAATGGGATATTGTACTACGGGAGGGATTGCCGTTTGTCCAGGGCAAGTTGTTCCTTCCCACATGCGATGTGCGCAACCAAGCGCTTGCCTGGTCTCATGATGCTGCCATAAACGGTCACCCAGGGCAGCAACGCACCCTGGATCTGCTACACCGGTGGTGCTGGTGGCCATCCATGAGAAGGGACATAGAGAACTACGTGAACACCTGTTCGATATGCGCCCAATGCAAGTCACGTAGAGGACGCCCCCTGGGCCTACTCCATCCACTGCCCATTCCCCCCCGACCATGGCATACTATATCCATGGATCTTGTCACGGATCTGCCACGCAGACAAGGCTATGATACCATCTGGGTTATCGTGGACTCCTACACTAAGATGGCACGCTTCATTCCCTGTACCGGCATACCCTCGGCCCCAACGTTAGCCCGTCTGTTCTTCAGGACGGTCTTTTGTCTCTTTGGTCTCCCACAGGTCATCATATCGGATCGCGGGTCACAGTTTACTTCCTGTTTCTGGCATGCCCTTACCAGACTCCTGGGTATTGATGCTCGTTTCTCCTCTGCCTATCACCCAGAAAGCAATGGGCAGACTGAGAGGGTGAATCAAGCCATGGAACAATATTTGCGGTGCCTGACCCTTCAATACCAAGACTCCTGGTTCAATCTGCTCCACCTCGCTGAATTCGCGTATAACAACTCACGTCACTCAGCTACTGGTTTCTCTCCTTTCTATTCCATGTATGGTTAACATCCGCGCACCCTCCCGCTCCCGGATTTCTCCTCTGCCACCCCTGCTGCCAACGCCTGTGTTCGTGACCTGGCGGACGTCCATTCTCGGACCCTTGTCCATCTCCGTGAGGCCCAAACATCGATGAAGTCAAAGGCTGACCGGAGGCGGTCAGTGGCCCCTGCTTATTGCGTGGGGGACCGAGTGTGGTTGTCAACTCGGCACTTACGTATCCCTGGGTGCCGCAAACTGTTGCCTCGTTTCGTGGGTCCCTACAGAATCACTAAGGTCTTAAACCCCGTGGCCTTCCGCCTTGCTGTTCCCCTTACTTGGCGGATTCACCCGGTATTTCATACCTCCCTTCTCAAGCCTTGCCTTGCTCCTACCCGGGTCACTGCTCCCCCGGCCCCTGTCTCGGTGTCCTCTCCGGATGTCTTCGAGGTTAGTGCTATCCTGGGTTCCCGCTTTCACAGGGGTCGCCTGCAGTATCTTGTTGACTGGGTGGGTTACGGTCCCGAGGACCGCTCTTGGGTTCCCTCCCACGATGTCCATGCCCCGCTTCTTGTTGCCCGTTTTCATAGGGACTGCCCTGCCTGCCCACGGGGTCGTGTGCCTTTGAGGGGGGACTCTGTTACGTCTCCCGCACCGAGTGCAGCTTGTACAGGTGCTGTTTCTCCGCCCTCGAACACTGTCTCTCCCACTACCCCACATACTCACCTTGGCTCACGTAACCCAGTGCCCTTCGCCCATCCTGTTGGATCGCAGCAAAGCAGACCCGGCGTTTATCGCCCCTCCCGTTCTTGGCAGCTAAACTGGAGGTTGACATCTCGCTACAACGCAAAGCGTTGCCCACGGAGACCCGCGCGTCACGGATCACGTTATCGTCCTATGCACAGCAACGCTCCAGTGTCACGTATCACGTGACCCCTGACAAGGTATAAATAACTTCCGGAAACAAGGAGCGTTGCTTCACAGCTGTTTCCTTCATGGATCACGTGACGCTGAATTCTACGTTTGGACTTACGAATTGTTTTTCTCGACCACGCTTTTGTTACACGGATTGTTTCGCCTTACCCTTCTGCTAACCGAACTTTGATTCTCCAGTTGCCGAACCACGATTTGCTCCACGGACTGTTTTTGCCTCATCCTGTACTAACTTTGGTCCTCTTGTTTACCCGACTACGGCATCGTCCCTGGATACCCTACGGATCACGTCTGTCTGTTTGATAGCCCGGCCTATTGCCCCACGCTAGGTGTTTACCTATCCGGTTCCTGCCCCGGGGTCCAGTCCTTCCCCACACCTCTGGGCCACCTTTGTACACATAGGTAAGCAGAGCTGAGTTGCCTGTGTTCTTCTGTTATCCTGCATGTGTTGTGCATAACTGCCTAATCCTTTGCCTTACAGCGTTCAAGGGGTTCTTCCGGCTGTTCCCGAATCGGCTCGACAGACTACCACCTGTGGCCTCAAAGACCGCACAGGCAGTATTTCTGGTGTTGTCTGTGTGGTACTTGGGGACGGAGGTATTCATACTCTGCACGACCATCAAGTCCATAACATTATCCAAGTTATCAGTTCCATAGATCTCTTCTTACTCAGGTGAGCATCTGCTTCCGGGAAACTGTCAATATTCAGGTCACTTTTTGGGATCACCAATGCTGGAACGTGGACATTCACTTTTGTGCATATACCTCCCCAGGCTGCATGATGTCAACTGTTTCTTTGTAGAGTCCAGTGATCACCCACGCTCTGCAAATCACCACTGCTTTTTCCCAACCATTTGTTGAAAGCACTGTTCCTCAAATCTGCATTTGGGCTCTATTCTGCATGATGTCAACTGTTTCTTTGTAGAGTCCAGTGATCACCCACGCTCTGCAAATCACCACTGCTTTTTCCCAACCATTTGTTGAAAGCACTGTTCCTCAAATCTGTATTTGGGCTCTATTCTTCCACTTTCCAGCTTCCTCTGGAGTTTTTCCTTTGACATTTAGTCTCGGGATCACTTGCCATCTTATTCCTGCTCCTTTAACTCCAGGCTTCTCGTACCTGATCACATGATTCCTATCATGCGCTCTGTTTCTTGTCTTAATGTCTTGAACATAATCATCTTTGTTGGGATAGGCCGTTTCAGTTGCCCATATTAATGAAGCATCACTACCCATGAACTGGCCTCTGGTCTTGCACATTGCTACGTGTGACAGACAATATGCTGTCTGGACATCGATTTCTACAGCTACGAAGATCTTGGATTTCCCCATGCTGTATGGTAGGAGTGCACAAACAAAGCATTCCCCTTCTGAACTTCGTCTTCCAACTTCTTTCATGTGCTGGTACCAAATTTTGTTTCCCAAATGTGCTTTGCTGTCCAGGTAGTCGTTTAGTTCATTGTCATCTCCATGCATGCTTTTCTTGATTCTTAGTGTTCTGCTGTAGTTTGCTATAACTACATCCCTAAATGCATCTGTATGGCTCTTTCTTGCTGGAGGATTCTCAGGTATCCTGCTCCATGGTGCAGGCTTCCTCATCTGCGCCATTTGAGTGGACAATTGTCTGGCAGCTCATCCCTCTCTTCATGCATTCTTCTCCTGCTGGTTACAAATGCCCATTCCAACCATCCTGACGCTTTTCCAGTGTATGGTTGTGTTTTAGAACTTGTACTTGTCCCTTGTGTTGGAACATATTTGTTTGTTAATATTGTCTCCGGGGTTTTATTCTTCAATTCCTCTAGTGTTTTCCTTTCTCTGGCTATTGACGGCCATACTGTGTATACTATTAGCTGTGCTTGTGAGATCTTCTTTGAGTTTGTCTTTGTCTTCCTCAGTGTTGTCTCAGGAGTGTTTATCATTATCATTTATGTTGGTTTCTTTTCTGTTCCTCTTGTCTTTTCACAATGTCTGTTGTGGATTTTCTTGTGGCAAGCAATATCTTCTTTTCTACTACTTCGGCTTGGGGTTCTGCGGGCATTGACACTAGGCCTGTTTTGTGTGCATTCAGTGTTTGCATGCGTGTGGTTGTCAGTAACCTTTCTTCATTCATTCCTTGCCGACTCTCTATCCGGCTTTTCTGTTTATTTGTTACCACATGTGTGTGTGTATCATTGCTAACCACATCCATTTCAAGTTCATTCACTCCACCATCAGATCTTATGGGACTGGAATGACTATGTAAGGTCTGGGTGTTTTTGTGGGTTTCATGCGTTCATCATTAGGTGGGTGCACTGGAATTGGAACGCTTTGCGCACCAATAAAAAATGCAGTTCGAATCATCAGTGACAGTAAAAGAATGATGAATATGATACACAAATACATTAGGCCCCTGTATGTCAGACGGCAGCATTTACTTACAGAGGAGCGTGGTTGTCTCTCCTCCTTTGGTGGGACCAGATTGCTGCTCTGGACACCTATTTCGATCATTCACCAAATGTCAATTTTATTGTATTTCCTTAACCAATATTGTCTTTCAAGTTCTGTGTTTAAGAGTGTCAGGTGTTCCACAACTGCCCCCCCTTTTCTGGATGCTGAGTTGTCTCTTATATCATGATACAGTTCCTTTGCTAGACTATGGGAAAAATAAAATCACTAATACCTCAGTAAGTCTTTTACTGTGTGTGTTCAAAGTAAGTTCCCAATCCACTCCTTGGATTTGTTCAGTCCTGAGGACATATTGTATGCTGGTCAATATAAAGAAATAGGGACAAAATAACAGCAAATGCAATAAGTGAAGTTCTTGACACTGCTTCCTTGATCTATCCCTCGGCAGAAGGCTTTTAGAATCTCCGCGGATAATTCTGTTGATGGTTTGAGAGCTCTATCTGTAACATGATTCCATGCAAGATCATGCGCATCTGTGCAACATTAGCTGGATCTCTGATGAATGTGAGGACGTCAACATCGATCGGTCTCCCCACTAGCTCTGGAAAGTCAGTGACTAGGCAAAAAAGGACATTGTGAGCTAGCCTGCTGTCTTCTAATGACAGTGACATCCGTCATGTCTTGCTGAGTTTTTCAGGATTGTATGCTTTCTCTTTAATGCAAACAATGTCTGCACTTTCCGCTCTGGTGGAGTTTGACTAAGATCACTATTTTATTTGGGAGATGGCTTAAGTGCTCTGTATTTGCTGGATCTCGAAGAAACGTGAGCGTGTCTGTTGTTCTTCCGACAAGAGTTGGACAATCTTCGATTATATGAAAGACCAATGTGTTGATAAGCTCATTTATTTCCGTCTGTGCCTGAGACATTTGGTTCTTTCTTAGTGTACTCAGGAAGTAAGAGAAATTGTTCGCCAATGACAATAAGTAGTCTTCTTACTATCTTTTCGTTTTCAGGATCTTGAAGAAAGTCAGTGACATTGTGAGCCTCCCTACCAAAGACGGGTATGAGTTTAGCACTAGATCAAAATAGGTAACCACATCCTTGGCGATGTCGCTACTGCAGGACACCATAAGTGTTTCCTAGTAGGGTCTCGGTGTAGAATGAGTCGGGATACTGTAGTCGCTTCCAATATAAGTGTCCTCGGTCAAAATGTGGCATATTCTTTTCTCATCATGCCTCAGTTCAAAGTTCAAAGTCATCAGACTGTGTTGTGGCTAATGCGTGCAATTTTCTTCTTCACCATGCAACTAGGATGCACAGAGTGTCTGTTTTTTATGTCCTTATCCCCTTTTTTGCTTAGAGGAAGTGTCCAATTTAAGCCACAATTTTCAAAAATGTTCTTTGTCTTTGTTTGGCTGGTCATGCATCCTGCTTCCTCGTCATGGATCTCGTCTGCATGTGCTGTGGTTCTTCCCCATCACTTGTCAATTCCTCTCATTGGGATGCAGGCAGGGGGCCTTCTCCGATGTAGGGTTTTATATCGCAAAGAAAAATCCAAGCTCTCCTGTCTTGTAGTTTTACTGCGGATGGAGTGCAGTCCTCCACCGTGAAGTGACCGTTGAACCTTGGCTCGTCCCACTTTTTCCTTGTATGATTCCTCACAAGGACGGTATCTCCAATGAAGACGGATGGAACACAAAGTCCTTGAGCTCTGTCTGTAGTAGTATCTCCTTCTGTGTTCCGTGCTGCCCTGCACCCTTTTCCTCGTCGCTGCAGCTGGTCTGAAATTACAGTAAGGCAAGATGTCATGCAGTTCAGATAGTTTTGCATTTCAGACTCTAAAATTTCTCCTGTTGACTGGGCATCACACTTAGCTCTATCTCCTGGTGTCAAGGGAGTTCTCATTCTTCTTCCTGTGGCTATCTCGTGTTGCGTAAGAAGATGGTAAGAACCTGGTTGGTTCTGAAGTGCATACAGTGCCAAAGGAAGGCAGTGCAACCATCCCTTTCTTAGAGTCAGCTTCAACTTGGCTATCCTTTCCTTTAACAAGCCGTTGAGCTTCTCACCATCCCCATTACCTTGCAGATGATACGCCAACGAGAACGTGTGCTTTATACCAAGCAGCAGGCTAATCTGTTTGAATGTTGCATTAACAAAGTGAGGGCCATTATCTGATCTCATGACCTCGCACACCCCCCACCGGGGGAATGCCTTGCTCACTAAAAATTTGGCCGCACAGGTGGAGTCTGGGTGTGTACATGGACTTGCCTCAATCATTTAGAGAATGGATACACAACAACAATTAAGTATCTATACCTGTTACATACTTGAATCATGTTGACGTAATTGACATGCAAGTGCTGAAAAGGAACATTTAGCCTTGGGATGACTCCTTTCATTATTTTTAATGTGTGCCCAGCCGTGAATTGCTGGCAGATTATACAGTTCACTATTAAGAATGCAACATGCTCAGCTAAATTTGGTATGAACCAGTCTTCAGCGAGCGTTTCTGCTAGGTTCTCTTTTGTCATATGTACTAGATAATGTAACTGCTCCAGTGCTATTTTAATAGGGCTACAGGCATTACTGGTTTACCAGTGCTGTCTTGTCACCACTAGCTGTCAGAGGGGTTTAAAGAACACCCTTGACGTTTCCAAAGGTTCTTCTCTTCCTGTGGTGCCTCCCCTTGGAGTTCCATTAGCTGTGTTTGCCCCAAATTACTGTAACTTTCAGGTGCAGTTCATGAAACCATCATTTGCTTGTTGGCATGGATAACTTCCACTTCCTTGATTGTTTCACTCTTGGATGCCATATGTTTGGCTTCCGTGTCTGCTGCTTGATTTCCGCGTGAGATAAAATCTGTCCCTTTCGTGTGGGCAGTGCATTTCACGACTGCTATACCCACTGGGAGCTGTAGTGCCTT
This sequence comes from Ambystoma mexicanum, assembly GCF_040938575.1. Taxonomy (NCBI): domain Eukaryota; kingdom Metazoa; phylum Chordata; class Amphibia; order Caudata; family Ambystomatidae; genus Ambystoma; species Ambystoma mexicanum. The sequence goes on along the minus strand of NC_090931.1, from coordinate 851,023,623 downwards.
GATCAGCCTGTCCAATAAGGCTGCGTGCTGCACTGGCGTGCCATCCTCTCAGAGGTAGCCCCTCCTTTTCCAGCGCGCTAAGCCTGCATGCCATGTTGACCTCACATAGGTGGAGTCACTGAACACCGTTACTTCCTGGTCTGTGTGATTCTCAATGGCGAGTATTAACGCCAATAAATCTGCAGACTGTGCTGAATAATGAGATGGTATTCATGAACTAATAAGTACTCAAAATTCTCCATTTGCTGTGTGTTTTACCACAGCAACGCCAGTATATCTTTGTCCGTCACTTAGATCGATCCTCAAAGACCCGCCAATGAAGATGATCTCTCCTTCTGCCAAGGCATTTTCTTTCACCCTGGGGATTTATTCATAGTTTGCACAGTCATGCGTTGGCTCTCCTTCAGTGACTGGCTTGACTATGAAGATAGCTGGGTTCACTATCTTGCATCGGACTACCTTAATTGATGGATTTGATATGATCACTTCATAAACCAAAGCTCTCTGAGATGTCAATGTGCCCTTTGGTTTCTCTAGAATGGCAAATAGTGAGTGTTCGACATACAATGTCATTGAGCATCCCATCACAATGGTTGTAGCCTTCTCTATGGCTAACGCTGCGGAAGCTAAACTCTGTTCGCAAGGAAAATGACCTCTGATTACTGGGTCCAAATTCCCACTATAGTATGCCAGGGGCTTGTACCCTAACGTGGTTCTATGTGTGAGTACTGTCATCATAATGCTGCCATTTGTTTGTGAGAACATTTTAAAATCCTCTGCATAATTGGGGATCCCTAGAATTGATGCTGTGCAAATAGCTCCTTTGAGTTCAGTAAACCCCTTTTCCATGGTCTCAGACCATTCAATCTTTTATTTCGTCACTTGGGACTTCTTTAGGGCCTGAAGTAAAGGCTTTGTGTAAGAGCCGAAGACCCATTCCCTAACGTAGTTGCATAGGTCTAGAAAGCTCTGCATCTGTTCTATCGTGTGTGGCTTAGCCGTGTTCAGTTTGGCTTCAGCCCTTTCTGGGGTCACTCTCTTTCCTTCATGTGAGATCAGCTGGCCTATGTACAGCACTTCCTGTTGACAATATTGTAACTTTTCCTTGTCAACCTTATAACCTTTCTCAGCCAGTATAGTCAATAGTCAATAGCTGAACAGAATCGTACCTGCATTGCTCTTCCTTGGTGCTGCAAATTAAGATGTCATCCATGTATTGCAGGACAACACTTTTTAGTGCAATATTGCTCGAGTCCATCTGCAGGACTCTGTTAAAAATAGATGGAGACTCACAATACCCCTGGGGCAGCCTCGTGCTTTTCAGATGCATCTGTCTGAATGTAAATGATGTCAGATCTTGTGAATCGCGGTGCAATTGGATTGAGAAAAATGCATTTTTCAGGTCAATCACCGTGAAAATGTTTGCCTCAACAGGTATATTACATAGAATTGTAGCCGGTTTAGGGACTAAAGGGAACTCAGTCTCAACAATATCATTTATTGGGCGTAAATCCTGGATTAGCCTCCAAGACCCCCCCATTGATTTCTTGATCAGATAAACAGAAGTATTGCATGACGATTCTGGCATCACTAAGATGGCTTGCTCCATCATAGCCAAAATAGTCTTAAAAATCCCTTCATCTGCCTCTCTGGACATGTGATATTGTCATGCTCTTGGGAGAATTGATCCTGGTTTCAATTTAATCTTCATTTCTCCAACCCCCTTCAAAAGGCCTACGTAATAGGGGCCTGTGGTCCGCACTGGGCCATGTTGTCATCAAAGTATTCAGGATGGTTTTGTGCCAACATCATTCTCTGAGGTACTTCTCTTTGGATAATTTTTACCCAAAAGGTGAGACTCACTTCCACCATTGTCTCCCATATCTGCTTGTTCTTTAAACAGATCGCCATCGGTGACGTCAGTCAATCGATATCCCTCTTCAATGGCAATTATTACGCACCATTGTCAGCCTTCGTCATCATAACCGTCAATCAAGGCCACCCTCCCTCGTACTGCAGCTGTGTGAAGCATCAAGGGAAATACTTGTCCCTTTTCCTCGTGCGTCGATATTCTTGGCCTGAATAGGAATTCATCAGGGATTCTCATGATTCTGTCTGAAAGGCCTGGCAATCCCGCCGTAAGCACACGCATACCATATGTGAATATTTCTGGCTCTAATGGTATAGCCCTCATGGCTGTTTGTCGTGCGTACGTTCTGATCATTTTGCATACATTTGAATAGTGCATTCCTGAAGTTGAAAATATTATGCCCTCCTCCGTGAACGAGATAGTCATGTTTAACTTTGTCATTAAATCTCGACCCAAAATGTTCACTGACGTGAATATAGTAAAGGCACATTCATCTCACATTCTCCTATGGAGACTGTTAGTGCATTTGTGAAGGGAACACGACTTGACGCTCCTGTAAAACTCTGATTATTTATGGCTTCGCCGGACAAGGAAAACTTGCCTTCACGTATGCACGAGCATGTTGCACCTGTGTCAACTAAGAAGGAATATTCTTTATCCCCTATAGCGACATCCACCCTAGGTTCCCTGTGAGGGTCTGGTGTCACTGAAAGGATAGAACACATCAGGGTTCCCAGTGAGCTGTCCTAGTCCATATACAAATTTGGCCAACTGTGTGCTGGCGGATTTCCACCATTCCCATTGTTACATCCCATTCCAGGGTTCATGGTCTGCCCTGTGCTCATCGTCTGCGATAGTTTCAGCGGTGCCTTCCGGGATTGTCCTTGTGGAAAATTCCCCATGCTTTGCGGTTACACCCCTTGTTGCGCTCTGGGTGCTTGTTGTCACACCGTGTGATTCTGTGCACCACCCTGCTGTAAAACTGCTGGTGGATTCGCCATGTCTGCTCCTGTTCCTTGGCCGTTCTGCATCATGCCTTGGTTTCTGCAAGTGCGGGCTAAGTGCCCTGTCATTCCACACAACCAACATACTGGCGGTGGTCGGATCATTTGCCTGTTTGACATATCTTAATTACCATTTTGCATATTTTGAAAACCTCCTTGATTGTTTTGGAAACCTCCCTGATTACTCTGCCATCCTCTTCCCCTCAAACCTCTTCCCCTGGGGTAAACCCCATATTGCCCTGATTATTCCACAGTGGATTAGTCACCTGCTGCATGCTTGATTCAGCTGTGCTAGTTATCATGGCTCCCTCAAGAGCATATTTTGACAATTTCTTCTGTACCAATTTCGCTTCCTCACCCTTACGTGCAGCTTCCTTTGTGCGATTCTTTTCTTGCAGCAATCTGCAATAGTGTGCGATTGTAAGCTGTATTTCAGCCCAAGGATTGGCCTCAATTCCCACCAACTTCTTGAGCTGTTTCTGTACCGGCTCTGGCAGCCCTTGGCACAATATATGGTAGAACACAGGTATAGATTTCGTTCAAGATTCATGAGTCTCGAGTACCCATGTGTCTTGAAAATTCTGTATATAAATTAATGGATCCTCAGAATCCTTCATTTTCCGTGTCATTATAGCTCCTATATCGGAGGTTTCTGGGTATAGCACTTGAAGTGCTTTCGATACTGCAGCTCTACAATTGTTAAATGGAGCTCTGTCATGTGCAGTATTCATTGTGGTTACACCAGGGTATCCTGCTTGTGCCCACACATCGTCTGCTCTCTCACCGAGTATGGTGATTAGGAGACCTTTGATATCCCCTGTAGCTAACGTGTTCCCTCCTGTCATTTTTTCTAACTCATGTATCCACTTTCCGGCTCCCGACGTCAGCATTGGATGCTTGTTTTTCAAATTTTCTCAATCCATGTGTGGCCATGGCATATATTGTGGTCTTATTCCCCCTTTCTCGAGTAACGGAAATTGGGATGCATAGCCTTTCCTCTCTTTTCTCATTGTTCTCCTGTCTATTGCCGGTGTAATAATCCTGCATCGCCGTCTGCCTGGTAGGGACCTAAGTCTGTCCACGTAGGGCAGTGAAGAAACCCCCCTCTGAGTGAGATACTTCTTCATGTCAGTCAGACTGTGTGGCTGATTCTGATGCTCTTGGTGCAGACTCACTAGTGTCTGACCATCTTATTCCTTTCTCCCTTGGGAGTCGTCTTTCGCTCCATCTCTCTTCCTCATTTTCCTCGCGTTCCTCCCTTTCGGAATCGGACATTGTCTGTCCCCAATTCGTGCAACTTCTTGTATCTTCTTGGTTCTTACTTATTTCTAATTTATCCAGGGATAGTTCCCTATTCCCACTACTTCGGGTGACATCCTCAGTGTCGTAAAGCTGAGTGCTCTCCAGGCGCTCATCTTCCCCCTCCCCTTGGGGTGTTTGTTCTAACCCCATTTCATCATATATTCTATCGATCACACCAATGCTTCTGGTGTCGAAGTCATCTTACATATTTGCCCTAGACATGCCTGGTACTGAATCGTACACAGGAAAGAATTCTTCGATGTCTTCACAATCTACTACTGGATGTGGTTTTTTAACCTCTCTTCCCAGATATTTAAGATCGTGTGCTCTCTGTCTTCACTTACGTTCTACATCGTCATCAAATTTCTTGTGATTCCTCGCCTCTTATCTGACTCTATCTTCTTCATTTTTCTTTTCATTCCTTTGTTCATCTGCCCTTCGCATTTCCTCATTTCTTTGTCTCTTTATTCTTTTCTCACGTATCCTTTGCTCTTCCTTTAACCTCTGTTGCTTCTGCCTGTCTTGAACATTGTCTGTTCTTGTGTTGTGATCGAGCCGTCTTTCTTTCTCTTCGTGATATAGCTGTTCTTGCCTTTGTCTGCCTTTCTTTCTTATTTTTTGTCTCTTAACTCCTTCTCTTTTCCCTCTCTCTGTACCTCATCTAACCTCTCCTTTCGTTTCACGTCATCAATGCCTTTGCTATCAAGTTTCAATAAAATGTGTCCTCCCATCCATTTGTTTTTTGCGAATGCTATCTCATCAGTTCTGTCTTTGTTTCCCTTCCATCTCTTTCCTTCTCTCTTTGTCGAGAGATGCACTTGTCTGTGCCTGAGCCCTTCTTTCATCATCGCTTCTCCGCTGTCCAATGGGACTATGAAGGTAATATCCTTATCCTTACCTTTCCCTTGATTTTCGTCATTACTTTGCGTAGGTGACTCATATGCGGGGTTACTATTTCCCGTGGCTGATTTGAGCTCTCTCAGTGGGTATAATCCCTTGTCTTTACTTTCTTCACCTTTTGTTTTGGATGGGGCGGGTGACGCGGTAGCCGTCTCACCCCCCTCTGTGCATTCATTAAGTATCCAATCTATTGGAGGCTCCTCTTCCTTCCCGTGTTCATACATTTTCAAAAGTTCTAGAACAGCAAGGCGTTTGTCTAACTTTTTGCCCATATATGTGGCATGCAAATATGTCGTCATGTGTTGTAAGACAGCTTTAGATAAGGACCCACCCTGTGGCCATGGCATAAACATCTTGTGGGCGGTTCCTTTAACAGACTCTGTACTGTATTTCTTCAGTTTTGGTGCATGTTTCGGCAAATGTTTGCACAAGTGTGTCAATGGAGTTATATCCTCCATGTTCAAATCTGTTCCCTTTCCTCTTATATAACACTTGTCAGCAATTTTGCGTGGCTTAAACAGTTCCAACAATATGAGTGAGCACCATACACTGCAAGCTCCAATCCAAATTTTTCACAAAATGTTATACCTTCTAATTTACTCGAAGAAAAAATCTATTCATTTGCGATATTATCTCAGCTATTCAACTGCGTAAAATTTAAATCAATTTCCTCAAGGAAATTCTTTCGATGTATGATGTCACAACAAAAAACATGTAAGAAAGATGCTTAACAGACTAGACAAACAACAGCTGGTCACAGATATCCCTGCCTCTAATCATTACCCCTTCATGGAGTATAAACGTACCCCTTTCATGACATCTTTAACGGTCGTGGTAGTCTAATCGTTCCCCCATTAGCTGGGACTTTGAGTACACATTTCTTCTAACCGCTTGTATTAAAAGCGTAGAAATAAGGCGAATCCTCTCACTTGTTGGGTGTCTTCCCCGGTATTCTCTCTCTTCTCGGGTGTCCTCTCGGTAACCTTTGTTTACTTAATTATTCTCAAGTCATTATTCCCTTACATATATACATTCTTCTCTACTTCCAACTATATTTAGTTTTTTCCTGCCTCCCTCTGTTACCTTTCCCCTTTACTTGTTCTAAGGCATGCACATTTGCCAAAACATTCAATCTTTTTCACTCACCATTCGCATGGTTCCTCTCTGGACACTCGGGATCACCGCCTTTGTTACCGCCTTCTTCGGCTTTTCACCCGCTCAGCTGCCCGTAGGAATGGGAAGGGATGGGTGGGGAACACGGCCCCTTCAGGCCCTGGTCTGCAGTTTTTCTCACACTACCACTGTCCACGGGGAGCTTCACGGTCTACTCAGCCAAATGGCAAAGGACTTGTGATATTGCTGAAGACCTAGAGTTACTTTATATGGACGGTCAATGGGTGTCTTATTCAAACCAAATAATCGATAACCATCCTCTTCTACCAAGTGTACTCTGGAGACCCCCGGCCGGCCCATAGAGTCAAGGTTAGCTCCGAAAGTACTTTAAGATGAGATAGCTGCACCCTAGAGATGGATGGCGGTGCAGATATATTACTCCAACACCAATCAATAAGGACATCTCAATGGTTTGGCAAAGGGAGTGCGTTTAATGACAAGTACAAAAAACAGGGTGTCATGAAAATCAGCAGTGATGCAATCGTCCTTCTTGCTTCAACTCCGATGGGATTCATAAAAGTCATAGCATTTATTCTGAAAACTTGTCATAATTGACGTATAACACTCAAAAGTTGATATGCAATTACATTGGTTAGGAAAAGGTAACTTTAATGTAGGTACTATATCTGTATATGGTAATGGAGTAAGGGGATTGGGTAAACACTGTCAGGTGGGCGTCTAAGCCCTTCCTTCAAAGATGACTACTGTAGATGTCACTAAAAGTATGACATCCCATTGGTTCTACTAACGATAGGACTGTAGATTATTTGGGCCATTGTGATTGGGATGGCACCAACCCCATGCATACATTTCCACTTTGCTTAGCAGCATGCAGAATGGTCAGCCAGGTGCAGTGTGCCCTTCAGTTACCCTGCCTTCCTCCAATTAATGTTAAAATCAATTATCAGATCAGCAACTATGTGTCAATTATTTTCCTGTGGATGGCCTCGAAACTGCATCGCCTGTCTGGGAAAGTTCTGATATCTCATCCTGGGTGGATGCCAAGCGTACGTGTGAACTTGTGCTTCTCCTCGCTCGGATGGTCACGTGCTTCCCGCACCGTGAATTTGTGTAGTTTCTCTTAATTTGTGCATTTGATTCTTATTCGGTTTACCACCTGTCAACGCCTCCTTATCTTGACCTTTCAGAGACAGGATATTCTGTTCTAAGTTTCAATTATATTTAGCTACTGTTTGTTCCTTCTATTGGTATGACTTTGGCTCTCCTGGCACGAGTTGCATCTGCCGAGTTTCGATTCAGCCGTCTCTTCTCGTTTTACTAGTATATGAATTTCTGCTCATTCGGCCTTTAGTAACCTGGGTTGATTCTGATTCATTTACAAAGTGGAGTTACACTTATAATACTGTGCTTCCTTTTGAGGTAAATTATGTATAATGGCGCTTGCCGCACTATTCTTCTACATAGCATTGCAAGCCACATCGTTTTCTTAGCTTTCTTGCGGTTCCAAGCATATGCACAAGTGTTAGCTGGTTGAATATCTTCATCCTGTTTCCAGCTTAACCTTCTTTGTACTTCAACATCGTTCTCCCCTTTTAGGTTCACAACATCCTTATTCATGGCGTTTCGTCTCTGGGTGTCATTCTCGGGTTGTCATTTCTTCTACTTGTACGTCATTCTGGGTCCTCGTGACATCACCATTCGTCTTGCATTAAGACCTTTTTGGTTTCTTCCGGGACTGTACTTAGGCTATCTTCATTTCGTCTCATTTGCTGGTAAGGTTTCCTTAATGGATACCTCACTGTCCATGGTTTATTTGGTATCGGTACTTCAATAGGTGTTGCTCTTCTGATAGGTAATGGGCAGAGCCCTACTACGGCTCTCTGCTGATTTATCTGCTCGTCATGCATCGCATATTTTAGTGTGAACGTTCCTGGTACTTCAAAATGGGCGACTGGAGTGCAGGTTTTTTTTTAGACCTCCTCTACACACTTTCTTGCGTTTGCGTCTCAATTTGTTGCCAATGTGTGAGGTATTGACAAAAATGAAAGAACTCCCGGAACCAATGAACTTTTGTAGATTTTGTCTAGACAAAGATCAATTGGAATCTATACATCATATAATTATGATTTGTCCAGCTTTGACTGACCAATAATTTTTGTTTAGAGATATGATCTCACCTTCTACTATAGAATTGGACGCCAATCAAAGTGGGTCACAAATCTTCAGTGGAGAAGATAAAAAGCTTACTTTCAGAGTCATCCAATTCTGGTATTCAATCATTGGTACAAATGACAAATGAGACCCACAGCCGTTACAACACTAGCAAAGACCCTAATCTGAAAGACTCAACCTTCATGTGGTCGCAACAAATAAGTTGTAAGATTTCTATAATAATAAAGTTTGTAACAAACTATAATATTAAAATAAAGAAAATAAAAAAACCATGCCCTCTGCTCTTACAGGCCACGGGCTCCATCGATAAAGTAACATCATAGGGGATAAGGGACATTCCTGACGTGCTCCTCTGGCAATAGTTAAAAGGCCAACCGGATTCCCATTTAGATCAATTGCAGTGATCGGGAAGTGGTACTCAGCCAGAACATATTGAATACGTTGTGGAGCAAAGTCAAATGCACTAAGAGTCCTGCGTATATAATTCAGTCATTCTATTGAAGGCTTTGTTAGCAGCTAGTTCCAATTTGCCAATGGCTACTGCTGACCTGTTATCCACCTTTATACAATTTAGGAGCCTTCTAATATTGTTGTGATCATTGTAATCCTTAAAGAAGCCTATTTGGTTGGCTCCTAAGTGAAGGTAATTTCCGCATCATATGCATCACCAAGATTTTGGAGTGCATTTTTACATCAATGTCAAGGGATAAAATGAGACAGTCTGAATTATAACCTGTCACATTCCTGCCCATTTCCAGTAATAGGAACATGGATTGAGTAACGGATTAAGAGAAGAGGAACAAACTAAATAAATATGTCATTGGACCCACCCTTGAGGCTTCATTGGTTTGTCAGAATGCTACTGGCTGTTCTACCGACCTCCTCTGATAGAAGTCTATCCAGACCAAGGCGCTCTTGCACGACTAACTGGTAGATTGGACCTTTCAATATAGATGTAGATGTAGATCCTCTCCAGACACCAATGTATTAAAGTATTTCAAAAGACATTGAGAGAGTAACGACAGCCTCTCTCCCCATCGATCAGTCATAAGATATCATTTCTGCAATAAGGCAATAGCAGCTTATAAACCAGTAGCCAATATGATTTATTTGCATGATTAGGAAAGTGTTGTGTGTTGTGTTGTACAAAGAAGTAACTGGCCCATTTTGTTCACCAAGTGGGCCACTACTTTTGCCCTAACTATCCACATGGTATAAAGAGCCTTCAATTATCCCTTCTTTGTATGGTCGTGTTTGCATTACTGTAGCTTGCATTCCATGTGAATTCCCTGGGCCTCTTGTTAGGGAGAAATCCCACATTTTCCCCGATGAGGTAGCACCATCACATTTGCTGGCTTGTATGGAGTTGTAACTTTATTTTTCCTACCAGACAGGTTTCATCCCAGGTCAGACAGAGTGGCTCAGTTTGTGTGTTCTGTCTTAAGAGTTCAAATGACTTGTAAACATGCAGGTGCAACGTTTTAAATGCAGGAGAAAATATAGGGTGCACAAACATTATTTAATGTTGAGTGAATAGGTCTGCATTTATTGAATTCACTTTGGCCATTTACTGAATTTGGTATCGTTCCGACAGCACTAAATAGAGTCTCTAAGTACACAATGGAGAGGACTGGTTGCACAAAATATGAAGTCGTGTGTCCCAAGAGTTAGGCCTTTGTTGTACTTTCCCAGAGAAATATTTTCTCAGAGACACGAACATTCAAGAAATAATGATTTGTGTCCTTGGTAATTGGGTACGTGATAGCTGCAAGGACATGCTTTAATTTAACGTTGAGGAGCTGTGGGCATGGGAAAAGCATATGTTGCCAAAATGTCTAGGTGCAAGGTAGGGAGTATATTGTATCAATGTTGCTGCTGTGAGGGGCAGATCTTGCTCTTCCCACTAACTGCTTGGGTTAGGTAATCAGGGTTGGGATACACATATAATGTAACATGTTGTTGAAGTAGCCAATGAGAGAAGGCCAATTTCTGTTTTCATTAGTCTGTGTAGGCACAAGCCAATTTGATGGTTAGAATGTGCTTACGCCTAATATGTAGAATGTATACAAATGTATTCTAATTGTGTGGTTTTCACCTTTATATGCTACAGCCCGATGTGGGCAGGTCGAGTTTTCTGTTTTTCAGTCTCACAAGACTGGGCTGACCGCCCACGCGTCACCTTACATGTGCATTGAAACTGTGTTTTCTTGCAATGTGTGTGTCTCTTTATTGTTTCCTGAAAATGACTAAGGGTCTGCAGACTCCTAAGTGAGAAGTGCCCAAAAGCACCCTATACTGTCCCAGAGAAGGTACCCTTTACTTGTTACACATGTGGCTAGGCTGATGGTAGATGTGTGCTTAGTGTAAAATGGCTCCACCTGGTCAAAAAACATTTTACCAGACTGGGTCCTTTTTGACCCACTTCTTCATTTCACAAAATGGAGGTTGTTTTTGTTTTCCTCAAAGAAATGAGGGGGTCACATGACTTTCCCTAGTCTGTCTTTGTGTGTGCAGGTGGAAGTGGCTATGTTCAGTGTGGCAAGCAATAAATGGAAGACCATGGTAGGTTTTATAGGTCTTTATTGTCTCCTTTACCATCAAGTAGAGCAAGTATGAGAGGAGAGAACAACTGGACCCCACCCAGCAGGCAAAGTCACCAACTCTCCTTGCAACCGTCACCTTCCCTTCAAGCGTACGCCTCCCACATTCCATACACACACATGAGACCCCAGCTGCAAGAATCACCTTCCACCCACGCGCACACTTCACATTCCCCACACGCACGCGAGTCTCACCTACAAGATACAACATTCAGCCACTGCATGTCTGTACCCCAGGGGTTGGGGGCTGAAATTAACCTGAAATAAGTTCTGACTGGCATATGCAGATACCTTTGTGGGATCGTGTGGATTCACTTCCTTTGTGCATGGGAGCCCTTCATGGGTATCCAGATTTTCCTTGATGGATGGCCAGCCATTAGTTGACCACCCCTCTGTTTGAATCATGTTTGGCGTTTGATTGGGAGGTGTGTTCGCTCATTGCCCTTTACCCACTCACCTTGACTACTGGTAGAACAACGCTGTACCTGCACTCATGAAAGGCCATCCTGATTAAGTAAGCATGGATTCACTGTACCAGAATCCTGTGATGCTCCACTGAATCAAATGGTGAAGGTCTGCCTCTCGAAATGATGAGAAAGAACCAACTGCTGTGCTTGGTCTCCCTGATCCGGAAGGGACCACTGGATCACAACTCCTGCTCAAAGATGTCATATCTCCAAAGCTTCTTTATCCAGTTATGTAGACATAGTCAGAAGAGAGAGCCTCTTCTGTGCAAGGATCATGATGTCTATGAGATTTCTTGATCCAAATTTCCTCACCCCTGGACATTAGTGCTCTGGTCCCCATCTGGGAAGCTCAGGGGTATCTGATGCCCTTTGTCCTGCAAATGTTCTGGAGAACCTGCCTCCTGGTCCTTCTGCCATGGCTAGCCCCTGTCTTGTGTGACTTTGCTAGCAAATATTCAAAAATCATTCTACCCTGCAATCTTCTCAAACATTAGCACCACAACAGGAACCATCAAATCTCAAATAATCATCCTTCACAGTGGTCTTGGGGTCTGTGACAAATCCTGTGATGTTGTCCCTTGTCCCTGAAGGGGATACCCTTTCCCCGGGGCCAGGGAGGTGATGATGCCACTACCCAATAGTCTGCCTTTGGGTAGTACTTAGTGGGAGGATATCATGGGAAGGGATTCCCTCTCTGGTTTACGCGGAGGAAATCATGGGTCAATGTGGCATTTTCAACCCTCACCCACATTTCTCCCCTCACCTTCCTAACCTTCCTCTTATCCCATAAGTTCTCCCATGTACTTATATCACACACCAATAGTACTGGTAGTACTGGGATGGGGAAGAATAGAGTTGACTCCACTGAAATGTTACCTTGAGATACTGGAACAAGGAAACATAGGGTTGTCTCCATTGGAGATACTGACGCGAGAAAGAAACTGGGAGCCATGAGGAACCCTCAAGACAATCTCACTGAAAAGTCTAGGTTTCATATGAGATGGAGCTTAAAGGTGGAAGAGGGGCTAAAGAGAGTGAGTCCCTGGCCAGAGGCCTGTGGGCGAGGCCTCACCACAGCAGATGGCGAGGCTGGGAGAGAAGCTGCTGAGCGGGATGGGGAGGGTGGTGACCCAAAGTCCCTACTTGCTCTACCGAGGACCAGCAGGCAGAGAGAATCAAGGGAAGGAATTCCACATGTGGGAGAATGCTCTGTTATTTAAATGAGCAGAAACACACAGCACATCTCCAGGGAAGTGTGGCGGAGTTGCCAGAGGCAGCACAAGCATAGAAGGAGGAAGACTCTGAGAAGCCTGAAGTCGACTCCACCGACCAACAGCCCAACAACAAGGTACAGGGATGCCTGGGTCGGTGAAAGGGTCTGGGACCCAAGCACGAGAAACTATATTAAAGGGACCTGGGACCCAAGCACGAGAAACAATATTGAAGGGGTCTAGGACCCAAGTACGGGAAACTATATTGAAGGGTTCTGGGATTCAAGCATGAGAAACCATATTGAAGGGGTCTGGGACCCAAGCAAGAGAAACCATATTAAAGCAGTCTGGGAACCGATCAAGAGAAACCAAATTGAAGGGGTATGGGTCCATAAGCAGTACTTGGCAGGGGAGTATACCAGGATTGTGTATAAAGGAAGATCTACAATTCACCTCTCATCTCTGTCATATTGGAATAACAGCAAGTAAGCATTGTGCATGACACCTGGTATAGTCCCAATACTGCGTCTAAGATATGAAAGACGTAACCGTATCGAATGTACCCTCGTCCTGATGTGGTGGAAGGATGTCTGTATACACCACTGGGCATAGAAGAGCTATAAGTGAAGTTAGACAAGAATAAAGTGATGCCATAAAGAGAAGGCATGAGGACGCACTGAATCGACATAAAATTAATTACAAAATAAAGATGTAATTGAAGTAACAAAGTAAACATTTATGCAAATACAAAGAAATCATATGCACTAAAGAAAATAAGTGTCAAGAGACTAGTCCCTGATTCACAGAGCATTTTCCAATGGGGTTTTGCAATTATAAAATTCTTTCGTGAATTTGGCCCTTAGTAGATGTATTTATGCAGAACCACAAGGTAGACCAAACATATAGAAGCTTGCTGCAGTAATAATAATCATAATAATAATAATAATAATAATCATAATAATAATAATAATAATAATAATAATAATAATTTAGCATTTATATAGTTCTACGAACTCTCTGGTATCTGAGTGCTGCTTATTATTACCCATGGTGTGTGGTGCTCATTTATGGACTTCGGAAGGAGGAAAAGATGAGTTTGGCCCTGCCGGGATTTGAACCTGGTTCAGCAGGCTCTGCACAGATGTCAAAGGGAGCGCTCTACTCGCTGTGCTATCGGACAGAAAATATAGAAAATATAACGCAAGTAAAGTGGCCATGATGAAAAGATGGAAATCATTTTCGAATAATAATGAGCTAAGAAGCCTGAAGGAGAGAGATTGAGGCTGCAGGATCTGACAGGTGCTGCAAAACAGGTTTGTGCAAGGAACAAAGAATGTCTGTTTGGCTTGGGATTAAGGATGCCACATTAAGAGGTAATTGCAAGGCCCAGGTAGGTAACGTGTTGGGAATACCTGATTTTTGTTCAGGACAGAAATAACGATGGATGAGGACTGGAAAGGTTATTCCTTTAGAGTTAGAAGCAGCAGTGATCAGAGAGGAAAGGGTGGTTGTTCATGACACAGATTATGAGGTAAGAGGATGAAGATAAGTAATAGCTCTTGGTGAAGGATATAGAATAACAGACTTGACAGACGAAGAACTATTTGGAGATGATTATTAAGATGATGAATTAGTAATTTTTGTAAGTCTCACTAATTGTATCAAAGTAGAGAATAGAGAAATACCACATAGAATAGCATTGATAAAAAAGAAACCACAATTTTTCCCGTAAGATTTAGAGAAGGTGCCAAGAATCTTGGACCAGTAGTACATATGATGTGGGCCTATTGAGTGAAGCAGAAACAGTTAAAATTAAGTTCACAAATTTGTAACTTCAAGCTCGTTGGATAAACATTTTGTTGGGGATCTCTACAGGCTGATGACAGAGAGATAGAAAAGCTGACCACGAAGGCCCAGTGGAAGGTCTATGTCATTCTGGTAATGGCAGGAGCCTTATTGGTGGTGCAAAAGTGGAAGGTTAAAGGCCCGCCTTCTGAACACGAATGGGTGGCCAAAATGTGGAACCTTGCTACAGTGGAAAAAGTTACCTATCAGATTAGGGGGAGCATGCCAAATGTTTGGCGGACTGGGACTTAGTACTGTGGTTCCTAATGAAGGACTACAGGAAAGCGTGGTGCCCAAGGAAGGTTCAAGTATTGGATCTGGTGTGAGGTTCACCCCACAAAAGTGGCAAGGACTCGTCCTGGTAATGAGAAAGGGTTTTGCGAGGAGGAGAGAAGTTCAAGTTGAACACATGCAATGTGATTGAGAGAATTATTCCGAACCGGGGGGTGGAGGAGACTGGTCGGGGGTTTTGTTTGAGGGGTTAATGTTGACTGTAATAATGGAAAAATGCTAATAAAAACCTATTGGGAAAAAAATTAAGTTCACGCCACGAGCAATTTTGCCACGAGCAAAGCAGTATACAATGTCCAGAGAAGCAGAGGAAGGTATAATTGTAACCATTTCCACTTTAGTACAGCAGAGAATATTAGTGTCATTAGTGCCATCAGAATCCCCATTTAACACATCTGTGTACCCAGTGAAGAAATCAACAGGGGGGTTGTGGAGATTTATTCAGAATCCCTCCCCCCTAAACAATATTCTCAAAGCAAAGTGTCCTCTGGTTCCCAATCCAGCTATGATATTATGCAATATCCCACCCACAACCAAGTATATTAATAGACTAAAAACATGCCATTTTCTCAGTTCCCCTTCATGAAGACTCACAAGATTTGACCTTGTTTTCGTATAGAAACCAACACTGGAAACATATAGGATTGCCTCTAGGGTACTGTGAGTCCCCCTCAATCTTTAATAGGGTCCTTCAGATGGACCTAGGTAATGTACAACTTGAGAACACAATAATTCAATATGTGGATGGTATACTAGTATGCAGCGAGACAGAAGAAATTTACAGACACAGAAAAATTAAAATATTGCCAGGAAGAGGTACTGTACACAGGACAGCTAATCTCTCAAGAAGGGAGAAAAGTGATACCTGAGAGAGCAGAAGCGATCATGAAAATTCGAAATAGAAATGTAACAATTTGTAGGCCTGTGTAATGATTGCAGTTCCTGGATTTTTGATTACAGTAAATATATATGACCACTTTTCAAAGGACTCAAGGAAGCACAGTTGGGCAAAAGTAAGATAACATGGACACATGAGATTTGAAGAATTAAAAAGGGAGACTTGTACGGTTTTATTTACTCTCAAGCTCAAATGGAAACGTAATGAAAGCAGTTCTCATGCAAAACAACTACATTAGGAAATTGACATAAACCATTGGCCTACTATAGTGGGATTTTAGACCAAGTAATGAAAGGACATAAGCCTTGCGAACAAGCATTAGCTGCTGCTGCTTTCTTGATTGAGAGAGCTGTAAGTACAACAATGGGGTGCTCATAGATCTTATTTGTAGAGCATTCCTTATTTGCCATTTTAGAGAACCCCAAAAGTATATTGAATATGCAAAGAGCATCAGGATACAAAGTGATTATTTTAAACCTAGCACCCAAAGTTGTTAGATGTAGAGTAGTGAATCTTGCAACATTCATAGCAGAACTGGTAGGGAAGAAGGGCTATGTACATGACTGTACAAGGTATACTGAGTTCTATGATGACATTCCCCATGTTAGAGAAAATGCTCTTGGAGGGCGGTAAATCCTTTTCATTGACGGTTCTTCGAAAATTGACCAAACAGCGGGAGAAAGGCATACAGGATCGGCAGTAGTGAAGTTAAATGGGAAAGGTGAATTTGAAGCAGTTACAAGTGCAAGACTGCCTTCACATTGTTGAGCACAGGCTGCAGAATTAGTGGTGCTTATCTCTGCACTCCAGAGATATGAGGATGAGGAAGTGACAGTGTACTTTGAATCTGCCTATGTGACATCAACCGTACACTCAGGATTGTCATGCTGGAAAAAGAGGAGTTTCCTCCGAGCAGAAGGCACACCAGTCCAACATGTGTCATTATTGGGCAAACTAAATAAAGCAGTGAAGCTCCCAGATCATTTATTGGTCATTCCTTCTGGCACTTGGAATGCTCCAGGTGCTACTGAACAATTGCCCCACTGAACCACTAAAAGGGCCAGGTGAAGGGATGCATTCCCCCTACTTTGTGGTACTATAAATACCAGCCTGTGAAAGGCCAGGAGAAATGAGAAATTCCCCTTACTTTGTGAAATAGACCCATGCAGAAGAAGGGAGTAATTATTCTGGACCCAGAAAGTTCTGTCCAGTTTAGTTTGGTTATCAGTATAAGGGATCCAAGTAGGGTTTAGACACAGGACATGGACTTTTTAGGTACAGACATTTTGACAGTACCTTAGTATTTAGTTGTGGCAGGGAAACCGCTTTTAGAGTTAGGGATAGGTAGGTTTTCTCGTTCTTTTTGTTGATAAATAAAAGTCTTTGCCCAATAGCATGCCAACTGTGTGTCCGTCTCATACTTCTGCACCCGTACAAGTCCTTCCTGCATCTGTGTGTTGTTGTTTGAACCTATAGTGGGTTGTATCTGAAAATGACACCAGGAAAATGTAGTTATTTGAAAATGTAATAACCAAAAAGTAGTTTTGAAAAATGTAGTCATTCAAGACAAGCATTGCAAAGTGTGAAGATGTGGCCAGTAATAAGATTGCTAAGGGAGCTATTTGTAAATACACAAAGTACAAAGCTGTAACTCTAACAATAGCCAAAATCTCTAATAAAACCTCTACAATTCTTAACTCCATTCCTAACCCCGACTCTAATTGCAGCCCTTATTCTATGCCCAAGCGTCATTTAACACTTACCCTTCAAGGCGCTAAATAATTTTATTTGCATGTCACTCAATACAAAAAATTAAAATAATAAGAAATGAAAAGTGAACCTAACTTGTGCCTCCTCACACGCTCCCCGCAAATTCCACAGCCCTTACCCTTACCCAGAACCTTGCTCTAATCCTAATCCTAACCTTAGCCTTACCCAAACTACAACTCTAACACTTACCCTGATGTTTACCCTACCCTAACCCCTCGGTTTATCCTCAGCCAAACCATTACTCTGTTAGCAATAGCCTTACCATACCCCTACTCTAACACTTACCCTGACACTTAATCTATCTTACCCACTTAACAAATCCCAACATCACCAGCCCTCGCAAAACCACTCTGACCTTAACCCTTCCCCTAATTCTTCCCTAAATCTTTATTCTAATCCTATCTTCTATCCTTACCCTAACCCCTATCCTAATCTCTAAACTAGCCAACAACAATCCATCTACACCCTCCTTAACACTGATACCTGAACTTTCAGCACCACATGTTTGGCTACATTTTTAGCTGCCTTTTTACTACTTTCTGTTTGGTGGCTTTTTCACTGACAAGGTATTTTCACCACAATTTTTCCACTAACTACATTTTTGTTTGCAACATTTTTACTGGATTCACTTAAGTGGTCACCAAACAACTTGAACAGTGACCAGCTCTGGAAATGGCAAACCAACCTGTTGAATAGCTTCTTTCTGGACCTAGGGTATCGATCCCTCAATAGTCCAGAACTGGTGGTGAGATGTTTCTTCACTTGAGTCTTCATCCCTGGGTCCCCTCTTAATCACCAAGGGTTTTATGTTGGTTAAACTCCACCAAGACTCCAGGAGCTGGTAATTTCGACACTTTGGAATAAGGTACCTTTTACCACTAAGGGCTGCCCAAATCCACATAATTTTAATGGTGGTCAGTCAAAAGGCCGAAAAAAAAATATCGAATGACAAAAATATCGAAAAAAAGATCTCGAAAAAAAAAATCGATTTTTTAATTTATTTATTTATATGTATTTTTGGGGTCAGGTAAGTAAAAAAAAGGGGTAAAATAAAAAAAATGAAAAAAGGGGGGTTGGGGGGAAAAACATATTGAAAAAAAAAATTTAATTTTTTTTTTCGAGATTTTTTGGTTCGACCTTTTTTTCGATATTTTTTTCGGTCTTTTCACTATAAACCAATTTTAATACCTTGGACTCTATCGAACATCCTTGCACCCAATAGGAAACATGTTTTACTTACCTGTGATTGCATTTTCCCTTCCAGGAAATACCCTTTGTTGATCTCTTCAGTAAGGCCTTGAAACTGTTGCACTTATTTTGTAAAGTTTACTTACATGTCAGTGCAGTGTTTTATCTCTTGCCTTTTCACATATGAAGAATATATGTTTTGTAAAAAAATAGTGTTTGGACATTCTCTCATTTGATATTTGTGAAATGTGTGCACTATACCTGTTAATCACTCCACTCCACCTCCTTAGAGTTTGGTTTGGGCTGCTCTTCCTAAGCACCACATAGACAACCTAGTGAGCTTGAGTGAATCACTGTGCCAGGAGGACATATCAAAAGACCCTCTCCCTAATACTTATCTAGTCTTGATGTGAATAGCCATCTGAGAAATTATTTAGCAACTTTAGACAGCTTTCATCCCTTTGCAAATACCCTCCCAGCTGATCCCTGGGGTCATGTGCTCCCTAAAATAGTTTATAAAGGCAATGGGCAATTCCCTGCATACTATCTGATCCTGTAAGACTAGGTCATACAATTTCTATGGAGGTGTTAGTAGGGGAGGCAGTTTTATTATGCAGAAATTGGCTGATACCAGAAAATGATCAGAGAGAAAATGGGGGCGATTTCCACCTTTGAAATACAGGAGAGAAGGGCAGAAGATATCAAAATTAAATCAATACAGGAGAATCCCCTGTGTACAAACGTGGAATGCGTATAATACTTCCCCCCCTTGGCACAGCAATCTCCACACCTCAATAAATCCCAGTTATTTTGGGGTACGGGCGAAAGTACCCCAAAATGGGATCTGGAACCAAATCAAAATAACCTCCCATTATGAACTTGCCTTCCATAATGGAATCATACAGGAAGGGATCCTGTTTCTCAATTAGGCGAAACAATAGTTAAGAATCGGCCAAACAGCATATCCTTATTTTAAAATAAAACTTCCAGCATGCTTTCTAAGTGAAGACCATTTTGTAAATGAGATTCCTTTAAAAATCAAGATGGCAGTACCCATTGTTTCTCCTCACTGGAAGCAAAGAATTGTAAAGGGAACTCATTATGGCTCTTTTCATAAAGCCTCTCAATGTTCTGGGTAAGTATTCACTAATCATCCACTAGGCCTCATCCTGCATGCAGCAAAGCTCCACAAATGTAAAGCCCAAACACCACCTGAAAGACCTTAGAATTGAATCTCTACATTCTGACCAGACAACAGGTCTCTTGTGATGAAATTGTATTCCTTGACTCCAGACTTTTGCCCTCCAAACTCCCACCTTCAGAACATTACTTTCCCACAATTGGCAGCGGACCCAAAAGCCAAGCCACAAACATTGTATACATGCAAACAAAAATGAGCCCAATAATTGTGGCCCTCTAGCACTAACCTGTTAGACTCAAACATGAAAACCAACACATGACATCACTTCTAGAACAAGGGGAAGCCAAACCAGTCAATAAGCATATTGACTTGGAATGTATGGCCCAAAAGAAAATCTCAAACCAATTCATAGAACAACTTTACCAATAAACAAGGATTGGAAGATGCATGAACAAGATTATCGTGGACTATAACTTTATTTTATGTTTGTTATTCTGGTTCACTTTCTTTCTATTTTTTTTTATTTTTTTTATAGATTCTTGGAGGTACACCCCGGGTCCCACATTCAGAATTCCCGAACTCCTGCAATGCAATGCGTTGGGGAATCATAATCCATGAGGTAAAAGCCCAGGAACCAATGAATCAAGTAGGGGGAAAACAGAAATAAATGTATATCGAGCTCCTATTTAATCCCTCATATTCAGAAACTTGCTATTCCCACCAAACTTCCAACTTGTGTTTTCTTTTTTTTTGCTCCTGCTTTAACCACAGTTAGAGCATGAATCATAAATACTTATGTTCTGCCTCTTATCATCAATGAGCACAGTTTGGGATATCGAAAACGTTAGAGGGACCTTGGTACAGCCATTTTATATTAGTGATGTTTTTTCCTCGCTAAAGACTAGGATACTTTTCTATGTACATTTTGAAGAGAGGTGTGCAATGACAACTACACACTCAGCACTTTAGATGCATTGTTTGCACTACAAATATAACCTACAAAGATAGCTGTGTGTTCCCGAACTCTGTACCGGTTAACTCTCCCTTTTTCTCAATAAAGGTTCCACAATGAAAAAAATGACGCACTGCGATTCCTGAGAAAAATTGCTCCTTGCATCTGTTGGGATTTTAAAGAATGTATTTTTTAGCAGGTATTTTTCTGTGGAGCGACTGTTTTAATGAAAAATGTGCCCAATTCTCCTTAGTTTGGGCATGTTGAGCCATTGCATGTCCATTGAGCACAGGAGGACATGTTAATTTAACACTTTGCCCTATGATACATATTTTTTTTTTACTTTCTTTAAGCAAACATGATGCATTCTGAGAGGAAGGGTCGAATTTAAAAAAAAGTAACCCAAATAAAAAGGTGTATTTATTTTTATTGGCATTCTTTTGCACATGTGCAGGTAACCTTATTTCACTGGCAAGCCCCCTGTCACCCATTACAGTCGGAATCTCACGTCCAGCACTAACGTTTGACAGGCCCCCTGCACCCTTCTGCTAGGAGCGCAATTAACAAAGATGGCCACTTAAATGATCTGTCTTTTTAAAATTCAGAAGGAAAAATAACAAATCTATCACTGTTATTGTTGGGGTATACAGATGCAAGTGAAAATACTGCGGGAAAAATGTCAAATTGGTAGAGGGAAATTGTTTCTTTTTTGTGCATTTCACAGCCTATCCCATTTGTGAATTTGGCTGTGCTTTAAAATGCCTGGAAACGCCTCTTATATGTGAAATTGTGCAAAAGGGGATGAAACAAGGCATCTGAATAGATGCAGACATTCAGATGTTCTCTATGAGTTGGGGCACAATTATTTGCTTCATAACTTGCAGAAAAAAAAGTTTTTCGAGTATTAGGGGGTCATTCATACAAATGAGCGCACAAGTGTCGCACGTGGCTGGCGCACAGAGTGCCCATGCGGCAGTCTGCGCCTGCTGCGTGCGCCAAAACCTATTTCGGTGCACAGCATATTCATGGATTTTAACATCCCTAAGCAGCCGTGGCGCAGAGCGGCGCATCAACCCTGCAGCAGTGCCAGTTACGCCCCCAACCCCGCCCCGTGTGCCAAAAATATCGCACAAATCCAGTACATGGCGCAAAGGCCAGTGTACCAGCATACAGCCCCCCAACCACGAAAACGCGTGTAAAACTCCCCGCGCACGCCCCACAGTACACATACCCTGCTCGTGCTAGGCCAATCGCGTGTAAAACTCCCCATGCACCCCTCGGAATACATGTACCCTGCTCGCGCTAGGCCAATCGCGTGTAAAACTCCCTGCGCACCCCTTGGAATACACGTACCCCACTCACGCTAGGCCAATCACATGTAAAACTCCCTGCGCACCCCTCGGAATAAACTTACCCCACTCACGCTAGGCCAATCGCACGTGTAAAACTCCCCACGCACCCCTCAGAATACACATACCCCGCTCGCGCAAGGCCAATCGCATGTAAAACTCCCTGCGCACTCCTCGGAATACACGTACCCCGCGTGCGCTAGGTCAATCACGTGTAAAACGTCCCCCCGCACACCCCTCGGAATACACGTACCCCGCTCGCGCTAGGCCAATCACATGTAAAATGTGGAAAAAGTCACCCCTGTGGAGTGGGCTGCCTGCGGGGCATGCCCAGTGTGGATGGGCTGCCTGCGGGGCATGCCCAGGGGTGAAGGGCTGCCTGCGGGGTATGGGGAGGGTGGATGGGCTGCCTGCGGGGTATGGGGAGGGTGGATGGGCTGCCTGCGGGGTATGGGGAGGGTGGATGGGCTGCCTGCGCGTATTCTGGGGGTGCGCGTGTAGTTTCACACGTGATAGGCCTTGGGGTGTGGGGTACGTGTATTCCGAGGGGTGCGCGGGGATTTTCGCACGTGATAGGCCTTGTGCGAGCAGGGTACGTGTATTCTGGGGGTGCGCGGGATGTGTTACACGTGATAGGCCTTGTGCGAGTGGGGTACGTGTATTCTGGGGTGCGTGGGACATGTTACACGCGATAGGCCTTGTGCGAGCGGGGTACATGTATTCTGGGGGTGCGCGGGACGTGTTACATGCGATAGGCCTTGTGTGAGCGGGGTACCTGTATTCTGGGGGTGCGCGGGATGTGTTACATGCATTTTTGCCTCCGCGGGAGGGAAACGTGTATTCCTGGGGTGCACCAACGGGAATTGCCAGTGTGTGTCCTCCCAGGTGTGCCCACTCCCTCCTCCCCAGCCAGCCCACATGTCAGCATGCACAAGTGAGCACTGACACATGTCCCCCTGCACCCCCACCCACCCAGCAGTGACAGGCACCTGTCCGCAGGCCCCGAATCATGTCCCCACACACCCACTCACCCACTTACCCACCCAACAGTGACAGGCACTTGCCAGCAGGCCCCGACTCATGTCCCCCCCAACACGTCATCATGATCCACAATCATGGCCCTCATGGCCACCCAAATCCCACTGCGCGCCACCCCTGACCAAAGAACTAACCAAGTATTACATCCACCACACATTGAAATGCCCATTACATGATACAACCCAAATGGCATGTATGTACATCAACACATGTCCGTCAAACACACACAATGGGTGCCAGTGATTGTGAAAACCCACATCGTGAAATGCATGAAACGAATGAGAGAATACCACACATTGAAGTATGAAACAAAAATGTATTCAACACAAAATGAAGGGAATTCAATCAAAACACACAATAATGGAAATGTCCCAAAAAGAAAAAAATATATAAAATGAGAATCCAAATAAATCCAAATGAAAATGTGTCCAAAGTCTCCATCCAACAAAGCAAATCCAAAGGGAAAGAAATAAGTAAAATCCATTTCTCCATGGTGAAAAACATAAAAGTATGAAGAAGATAAATCCACTGTTCAACTATATATAATTAACAAATCCAGGGTCCATAAGCCCAACGATACACATGAAACCTACAAAAAAAACACCTAATAACTATATACAAAAATGTGGGGTATAGTCCATGTGCCCCAAATGAAAGAAAAAAGAAAGGACACTTAACACCAATGAACTATATACAATGGCGGCAGGCAAGTCCAATGGCTCACTTGTTGATGTCATGGGCCAGGGCATCATTGAACTCCTGTTCAATGTTTTGGAGGCGGGCCTGTTCACTGGCCCCGAGGTCTCGCAGGTTTAACGCCATGTCCACCTCCAACTCCCTGCAAATTCCCTTGAGGGACTCAGCCCGCCTCAGTGCCCTGCGCATGGAGTTCTCCGCCCTGACCATTGTGAGCCGTGCCACCTCAGCCCACCGCCGCTCCGCACCTATCCACTGGCCCAACCGCTGCCACACGGAAGACACTCCCATTCCAGGGTCCTCCTGTCCTCCGGCCGATGCCTGCCCCTCTGATGTAGATGGCCCCGAGCCATGATGCCTCCCATGTTGAACCTGCCGCTGCCTCCGACACAACTGCCTCTGCCAGCACAATGGCATCCAGGCTGATGGAATCTACCGGCGCCGACGTGCACGTGCCCTGCCCGATGATGCCGGCACATCCTCTATCTGCTGGGGTCCAGTTGCTGGGCTGTCCACCCCTGCTGGACCTCCGACTCCCGACTATGGCAGGGATGGGATCTCCACCGAGCTGGCTGCGTTGGTCAGGGCAGGTCGACAGGGGGCCCTGGTGGCATCTGGGCCAGAAGACGTAATGGAGAACGACTGGTGCATAGTCTCCACAGAGGAGGAGAGGGCCACCAGAGTGGCCGACACATGTACAAAACCCCCGACCATGGCCCCTCCCAACTGGGCCATGTTGGCACGCAGCTCTTCGTGATGATGTGCATGCTCCCCCTGGGAAGCACGCACGTCATCACGAATGTCACGTGTGCGCAACGCAACACCAATCAGGACGGTCTCCATACAGTCAGGGGTCCTCTCATCCGCAGATAGAGGAGTGTCAGATGACATGGACCTCCCCCCTACCTGCGGATGGGCCTGGGATGGGGCATCCCTGCTGGTGCAGTCACAGTGTCAGGGACAGTGACATGCACAGGCCCCTCCACGGCGACCTGTGTTGCCTCCTGCCCCTGGACTGCACCACTTGCACCAGTGGAACCACCCCCAACATGCCCCATATGCGGCTCAGTGGCAGCCTCCTCCTCCTCTGCGGAAACCACCAACCTGGATGGCTCCACACCGTCTTCCTCCGTTGCAAGCCCCTGTGGGGGCTAACCCACCCCTTCCGCTGCAGCCGGAGTGGCAGATGCGGCACCAGTCCCCTCGCTCCCGGACGATAGTAATTCCTGGGAGGGTGACTGGGCCTTGCGTCGCCGGCCGGTGGAGGCATGCCCGCCGCTTTGCTCCACAGCGCCGTCTCCGCCCTCTTCTTCATTTGCCGCTGTGTAGAGGGAGACATAGAACACAAGCATCAGGGTCCCCTAGACAGAAAGCAATAGCAGATGAGTGTTACTGTCAAACATCATTTCCATCATGTCCCTCCACAACACATGGGTCAGTGCAGGCAACACACATGCAGAAACAGGCATGACGCATGCAAAGAACTTTTGTATACATGTCCAATGTACTCTTGAAACATACAATGGTGGTTTGAAACTCACATGCATCATGGGTCATGCCTGTCACATGCACATGCTTCACCGTATTTTCATCCATCTCGCCTTGTACACCCCAGATACAGTGAATATAAGGATGACTAGGCTGCATCAGTGAATCTGAACATTGTCACGGACATGTGTCATGCATCCATGGTGTTCACAAGTCACACACACGCAAGTCAGACACACAGACATGTACACCATACAAGTCCATGACAGCAGCACCCATCTCTCACACCCCATCCATGTCCAATAACAGAGACAGGCATGCATTCATGTGTGCACTCCGCATGCTGCTCCGCATGTTGCATTGTAACACATGCACATCCATGTGGTTAACACATGACTTGTCTCACATGCAGCACCATGATGTCCCTGCACACACACATCCATACATGGCACACATACAGGCAAGTAAATGACTACCAGCACACTGCAACATGTCCTGTTTCACACAGCAATGCATGGCCACTTACCGCTCAACTCCAGACGGGCCTGCATCCTGAGGCTCTGGTGGCGAAGCACTGGGTGAATGCGCTCCAGGACCCTCATCTGCTGGTTGGTAAACTGGCTCGGCTGCATCCTCTGCCTCTAAGAGGCAACAGGCCTTCTTGAGGGTCCTGGACTTGTAGTCCTCCCAGCGCTTCGGGACGTGTTTCAAGTCGCGGGGTGCCACCCCCTTCGCATTGAGGGTACCCACTATGTCCGTCCAGATCCTCCTCCGTCCTTCCTTGTCGGCGTGCGATGGTGTGAAGAGGGCATCATACTTCCCCAGGACTCGCTCCACCAGGATGTCAACCTCTTCGGAAGTGAAGCTGGCAGCACTCTGCCTCTCTGGCTGGGGGTTGCCACTGGTGCCGGAAGGTGTTGTGTCGGACATGGCAACCCCCGAGGCAGATGTGGGTGGGGAACTGGGTCCTGGGGCTGGGCTGTGGAGTGATGGAACACCAGTCGGGAGTCTTCTGTTCCAGCAGGGGTGGTCACTGCAACTGGACCCCTGCAGATGGCAGATGTACAGGCACCAAATGGCAGGGCACGGTGGCAGCAGGCAGGCAGGCAGCAGCAGATGGCTTGTGGGTGGCTGCTCGGGGCTCTGAGGGGCAGGAAAATGGCCTTCTGGGCACGAGTATGGTCTTCTGTGTGTTATCGCATGGCCAGCTTGATACGGAGTGACTTGGCACGTGAAAAAAGTGCACCTCAGCGTGTAATTCGAGGAAAGGCCCTTAGCGCGTAAGCGCGTCTGTGACGTTACACGCACGGGCATTTTCCTGGCACAGGTTGAGGGTCCCGCGTGGGTTTCCATCGCTCTGTATGTGCTTTTTGTGGAAAGCGCTGCGTGTATTTCCCAGGCGTTGGGGTTCACACGCGATTACTTCACAACGGGTGGGTGTTGGCTCTGCGTTATTCTTCTACAGGCAACGCCGACGGTGAGTCGCACATGCTTTTTTTCCCTTTGCGGGTGTCCCTGTTTGTTGCGTACCCCTTTTCTTCCGGCGATGCTAGCCTGCGTGTCGGTCGCGTACGTATTTTTGGGGTTCCTGGCTGCCACAGCGACTTTGTGTGTTTTTTTACACGCACATGGGCTACAGGGGTCACTTATCCGTTTTTGTTGATTTTATGGGATCCCTGTGGGGTGCGTGACACCTCATTTCTTCTAGGGGGCCACAAAATGGGACATTCATATAGCTGTATGTACGTGTTTGTTGTTTGCGCACACTTTTGTAATGCGCAGGGACGCTACCGCCTGCCTTCCCGTGGTGGCCATGTTGAGGCCTGTGCGTGTATTTTGCCGTGCGCGCCTTTCCCATTTTCAATTCCATGAATACGTGTTGTTCGTGTGCGCGTTCCGTGTATTTCCCTGCAGTACTTCCCCAGTTACGCCTTCTTTTTCACGCGTTGTTCCCCATTCCGCGCGTTACGCCCCGTGTTCCGCCCACTTTTTGGTGTGTGCGCTAAAGTTGTGCGCTTTCGCTGTGCGTGTGGCGCACAATGTTCAGCATGTTGCAATGACGTGTGCGCCCGTGTGCACCATGCACGGGTTTGGTGCACATCCCGAGGAAAACACGCACAGGGACTTCCATGAATCGCACGCGTGCACGTGCGCCTGTTTTTTCACGCTTGCACCAGCTTGCGCCAAGATTTTCGGCGCACGTTTGTTCCATGAATCGCCCCCCTAGTGTTTCAAAATTCAACAGAGACTTCATAATAGTTCTCATGGTTGTGCTTCAAAATTAAAAAGTAAATTAATGATGGGTCTTCTTCAAAATTATTCATAGTTGATTCATGGTTGGAGCTTTCTCCCCCGCTGCCCCCCAAGTCCTCGAAACTGTTCAGTGAAGCAATAAAGGAGGGGGGTGCTGTTCCTGATAATACAGCAATATCTATATTTGGAACACAACCTACTGCTTCATGTTCTGTATATTCAGAGATAGACATTTTCGGGTCATGTTTTGACAGATATCGAACATCAGGCAAATGCTACTATCTGTGAAGCCTGTGTCAGCCTGGAAGATAAGAAACAGGCAGTTGAGGACCTTTGTGATAGACAGAGTATGTCACCTAAACTTTTTCAAACCTAGGATAATCTATCTGCTGATTCAGAAGTCTCACGTAGTCCTGTGAACATAGGAATGGATGACTCTACAATGTCACAAGACCATTCCTCGCTACCTTTTTAGGGAAGTAATTCCCTCAACAATGATACAACCGAAGGCGGAACCTCGTCTTTGGCAGCTCTTAACATCGTGCTGCAGTCGTTTATTCGCCTTTATGACTCAGTGGTACATGAGGGACGACTCAACACCCAATCTATGAACGAAATAAAAGCTTTACTTATGCAAGTACCAGTTCCATGCAAACCGCAATTAAGTGAGAAAACAGCTAGCCTTCACCTAAGTAGCCAGCGTTTAGAGGATCTGCAGTGAATAGACATACAAGAAAACAACAGTAGATGCGCAGCATCATCAGATGGCAACTTGAATTCCTCTGTGCGAACTGTCCCCTTATACAATGGAGAAGGAGTCGAAATTCGAGACAAAGTGGAAACCAAGAAGCTGCCACATAAACAAAAGAAAGAAAATGAAAAATATGAGAGCAGACCACATAACCTCTAATAAGGGATCCCGCATGTTTCTACGTAACATGCTGCAGGTAGAAAAATGGGCTCTTCAACATACAAGTGATGAGGATATCCCGAGTGACATCATCAGCATTAACGATGAGTGTTCGAGAGCACTGACTATGATGGATAAATCGATATTCAAAAGAAAAATAGGTCCTACAGTTTTCCCGAACAATGCCCATGCAAGATCTTCCTATCAGTCAATTTACATAGAATTGAAAAATCAAAGGAGCATTGTGTCCAAACGAGTAAGGACATCAAGTACTGCTTGGAACTGGGATTCTGGAGAAAAAAAAACATGACACCAGGATTGAAAAACATAGCTGACTAAATCCATCTAAAAAGCCAGACCCCGTTGATCGATCTGACTAAAAGAAGTACCTATCTACTTATAGTCGAAGGCACCAGGATCTTTGGCCTAAAGAAAAAGTTAAACAAGCCCAAGTGGTTGGGAACAATTACTTCCTAGATTTTGAATCCATATGCGAGTGCAACAACAATACTCTGCTAAATAGAGGAAGATTGTTATCAATCTTGTGATCTATCCAGCAGCTCAAGTCCATTTCATCAGCCGACATTAAGTTTGTGCACTTGTTCGATCCTAACCATCTGGGAAAATACGCTGTACATATATACTCAAAAATTGTCAAAGAATCCATCATTGAGCAACACGAAGCAATTGTACTAGAAGGGTTTGAATGTTACTATTGACGTAAAGAAGAAGGCCACAGCATACTTTCAGACAAACCAAAGATCACAGTTACACGTCACTTAATTCAGATTATAAGTATGATTACACTTCCAATTAAGAAGATCAGAACTGGGGTTGGCTCCCCTCAGTGTTACTTGTCACAGGGCAAAACCGACCTGGCTTCGCTTAAAACATGGAACATCCTCTCTGGACCTCAAGGGGTCATAACTCCTTTTTGAACCGTTGAAACCAACCTTATATGGGACAAATTCAATCTGGTCCTTTTACAGGAAACATGGCAAAAATCTATACCTGTATGGGATCGTTTTAATGATCTATCAAAGTTAGCAAATAAGGGAATTAAGGGAAGGCTGAAAGGTGGCCTTATTACTGTCATAAAGGATTCTAATGGATTAGGCGTAATTGAAAAAGTCACACACAATAACTCCATCTTAATTACCATGATCACAGATAGAAGGAAGCATCCACCTGCTCCTTTAATGATAGTGATCAATGCATATTTTAACCCACTAGATGCCACTCTGGATGAGATTGAGGATATTTTGGTCGACTGGTCAACATCAAATTCCAATTCAGCAGTGGTAGTAGCGGGAGATTTTAATTGTCTGTGTTTTGTTGGCGAATTTGAATTGGAGCTTTTGGAAGATGGGAGTAATGTTTGTCCACTCTGTACAAGGAATGACAATCAAACAACAGTAAGGTAGGGTCACAATTTCTCTCCCGATGGGATTTCATACAAACCATCTTACTAAATGGAGGCTTCCTCAAAAACATCCCGACTTGGCACAGCTCTTTTGTATCATTATCTATCGACTATATTTTTGTTAGAAACGTTGACCACCAACACATAGGTCCGCTTCAAATTATTAGAACACAATCCAGTGACCATTCAATCCTCCAAATAGCACTAATGGTCTCACTAATACCAAAGTGTTAAAGTATGATGAAACGGTGGTTGTATCCAATGCTGGTAATAGGGTATCCCAATATGTCCAAAATCCAGGAGAGGCTAATCCACGCCTTCTGGTTTGGTGGAACAGCCTGAGTAAGAAGGAACAGCCTGAGTGAGAAATGTGTACAAACTTTACTGGAGAACTTTCCCAATGTATTGCAAAGGGTAAAAAAAACCTAAGAGTAGTATGACGCAAATGCAAATACAAACTCCATTCTTTCTAAAAACACACATTTTTGACAGTATTTTACAAAATCACAAATGTCATTTACGAATAGATCTCAGAGAAATATCCAGATCCCTTAATTTGAAGAAAGACGAGAAAGAAAAACAAAAAGAGATTTTTATTCGATGCCATCAGCGATGGTGCAAACAGCATAAAATACGTAAATCCATTACATACAATCAAGCTCTACTGGAAACAATTGTTAAGAAGGACACAAGAGCCATTTAGTGGGAACTAAATAATAAAAATCACCAACAGGCTGTTGCACACTCAAGAGGAGTAAGGGAGGGTGATTCGGTGAACCACTTTTCAAATAAATACAATGAGGATTTAACAGCAGTAGTAGATGTCTCGGTTCAGAGCTGTAAACTTGTACTCCTTAATTTCGACCATCTTGACATTTAAATGATAATTAGTAAGCTAAAAAACACCAGGGCTAGTGGCCCGAATGAAATAATTAACAGAATATTTAGGGACAATCCTATTCTCCGGGCAGATATTCTATTCCATCTATTTAAACGTATAACATCTGATATCAAGTGTCCAGTGTCTTGGATAGAATCAATATTGGTCCCTATTTTCAGGAAGGGAAATCATGCAGAACCTTCTTGTTACCGTCCAATGTTTCTTCTTGATAATTTATCAAAAATGTTCTCCAACTTAGTACAAAAAGATTTGAGGGCACGGGAGAAAAAATAACAATCTACTAAGCCCTCTGCAGACTGCGTACAGACAGGGCTAGGCACAATAATCAGTGGGTTAACCCTGAAAGCATGTTTGTTAGATGTCAGCGCTGACTCAGGCGCACTTTATATGTGGCAGCCGTAGACTTAACGTCTGCATTTGATAATGTTGACATCTTAAAGCTGTGGTCCAAATTGATGAAGTGGGATATAGATCCTTCTCTGCTGGCATAGACTTTACTACTATATTCAAATAACTCAACAAGAGTGAGACTTAACACTGCAGGAGAATTATCAAGAGAAATCACACTAAACAAAGGCATACAGCAAGGTTGTGTGCTGGCACCCACTTTTTTAATATCTATTTGTCCGACCTGACCTATGGGAGACCAGTAAAGAGGGCGGGGGATATGTAACCATGTGGTCAGGTCTAAACTAAGGTGCATAGCTTTTGCAGATGACGTCCTTCTAATGGACTACACCCAGAGGGTCTTCAGTGCAAATTGAACAGTTTTAACAATTATTTGAAAGATAACTCGCTACAAATAAATACTGCAAGATCCTATGTATTAGTTAGTTCGACCAAAAAGAAAGGCAGGAAATACACATGGGAATTAAACTATTGTGCAATCAAACAAGTCGATTCAATTAGATATTTTGCATATGACATAACAGTAAAAAAAACAGATTGAAACTGATGAGGCTCAAATTGATGATAAGATCATCTTGTGCATGACTCTGTTGAAAAGGGTAAAAAATAAACTATCTGCCTTCTCTGCAGCACCTTTAATAGAGTTTTATAGAGCGAGGATTTTGCCTATTGTACTTCATGAATGTGAGTTTATGAACATTTCTAATAGGCAGTACTTTAATATGTTAGAAGGGAAAATCTTAAAACAAGTATTGAGGCTTCCAATCTATGTTCTTATAAGTGCAATAAGACTAGAACTGAGTCTAACTTATTTGTGGGCCGAATATATCACTAGAAGTGTGTCTGTGCATAACAGATTAGCAAAGTCAGGTCAGAATTCGAACCCATACTTAAAGAAATTGAAAAAAAGATGTGATAACTTTGCCATAATGATCGATCTGGATGGTTCTGAGTCAGAAATAATCCTTAAAAATGAAATTAAAAGAAGTGACAAATCGATGGACCTGTTGAACCTAAGCCAGCTAGTGGGATGTATTGACCCACTCCGGTATGCTATGCGGCATCACCCTGCCAGTTATGGTGAAAGAAACTGCAACATTGGCGGCAAAACCCTTGCGCGCGCCAAAAACCTACAAAAACCGTGTGCTTTAGCACACAAAAAGAGGGATGCACAACCTGCCACCCATGGTGCATATGCGGTGGGATAGAGCAAACCCTGCAAAAATGTACCAGTGGGCTCCATGACCAGCAGAGTGCAGAGAGAGAAGCAGCACTTTGCAAGTGAAACCCAAAAACGTGCCTACAAATGACACCTGCTTTGCTCCTAAATGCCTATACACATTACTTCTCAGCATTCAAAATCTTGCCTGTTGCTAAAATTCAAGTACCTAATGAAACATTGTGAACATACAAAGTCCCAATGTGAAGAGCAAAACATTCTTCAGACAAACCGGATTATCTGAAAACTGACAGCATAGGCCAAAATCTGGGTGCAGTACCCGGGGCTACCTGAATGACAGCTGCCAGAGGAGTACTGTGGAAACTTTAAAAGGACCTAAAACTAAAAAGTCTGCTGGATTAGCAAACATAAAAAGGATTGTTGTCAAAAAGGAATACAGATTTTAGTTGTGTTTTTCCCACAGATTTTAAGGCCAAGAAAGAAATGTATTTATGTTTGATGTAACAAATGTGGCTTTTGCTGGGTTTAAGAAGTTAATTAGCCTGGCTAAAGCTGCAAGACTGGAAAGGCAGGTTTTTCTCCCAGAAGGAGGGCCTTCCTCTCAGCAGAAACTCACTGGGAGGTGTTAATTGCGGATTGGAACAGTATCTTGTCTACAGAAAGTGAAGGAACAATGACAAAGCTTCAGCCCAGGAAACTGGAAGTGTGACGGGTCGTACATGGCCTCTGGAAGGAACAAGCAAGGAGGGCTTGCCCTGGACTGCAGGGAGACAAAAAGGGGCAGACCATCTGTTGCTAAACATGAACAAAGAATAAATGTTTAAAAGACTCATAACTTGCTATTCAAAATGGTGAAAAATATCAAAAGGACAGAGTTGTTAATTTAATTTCTGTCTGCACGTGTGAAGAGGTGGTAGAACTGCATGATATGTTCTGGACAGGAATGGCAATATATGTGGTTTTATGCAAAATGTATTACTATTAAAATAGTGAAAATTTACAAACATATCCCTATGTTAAACATGCACTTTTGTGGAAATTTGCATACAATTGGAAATTGTGTTCATAGAGAAAAGGGCAAAATTCTGTAGAAAGTTGAGACAAGATTCCACTGCTGCGGGGTTTTGAGCAATAGCTGCTATGTAAAATATGGCATCTTTATGTGTGATTTGTATAAAGGTGACCAATGTAGAAATGTACATTTAGTATCAAATCCGATTTTGAAACCAGTGGCTAAAGGGAGGTCTCTGAGGGTTGTAAAGCAAATTATAAAATTTGACATCATTCGGCCTTGATCCAATCACTCAAATTGCAAGGCGGAGATGAAGTGTGGTCCTATCCCAGCTCACAGGGGCAAGCTTAGCTAAAACAGCCCACACACCCCCTTTGTGATGTCATTCTCTAGCATAGAGACAGCTGAAAACACATAGGGACTCACTGATCCAGTCACTTTTCTGAATCCGGCGAAGCACTCTGATCCAGCATTCTAGATCCAGCTTTAATATTCTTCCAGATCCAGATGCCAAAACTCTTGCCAGCAATAGAGAGCCATTGATTTCCAGGAGCGCCCAAATCCTCAAATGTATTCTCTCCACTCAGTAAAGCACTTTGTGGTGTGAGAAGGCCTTTTGAACCAGTATCCTGAAATTCTCTGGCTTGCCACCACTAGGCTTGCCTGAGGAACTCGCCATCCAGCGGATGCAAATACCAACAGACTAAGAGGGCAG
Source organism: Ambystoma mexicanum (assembly GCF_040938575.1). Lineage (NCBI taxonomy): Eukaryota > Metazoa > Chordata > Amphibia > Caudata > Ambystomatidae > Ambystoma > Ambystoma mexicanum. The sequence continues at coordinate 850,989,505 of NC_090931.1, read as the reverse complement.
ATACTGTGCAAATCCGGCGACCGGCCTCGCTGATCCAGTACCGGGCCTGATGTGCTGTTTTCCTAGACCAGACCCAATCCATGACCAGAACTGACGGTCCAATTTAAAACCTATCCTGTGAGAATTAATTGGAAGAACTGTGGCCCATAGTAAATTTGCATTGTCTTATCCCTATTTCAAACCAGTCCTATCTTTCATTCAGACCCAGAATTGATAGGCGTATCTTTGCATTGTCTTATCCCTAATTCAAACCTGTCCTATCTTTCATTCAGAACCAATATTGTTAGGAGTATTTTTGTATTGTCTTATCCCTATCTCAAACCCATCCTCTTTTTCCTTCAGAACCAGTATTTTTAGAATCATCTTTGCACTGACCCTTTTCTCCTCCGAAGAAGTCGAGTTTCCTTAGCAGGTGGGTCACCCTGATGAAGTGACTGTAAGATCCCTGTGTGGTATTCGCTTTTTCATAGTCATCCTCTAGTGTAAGCAAACCCATTTGCATTTTCAGAAGTGCATTTCTGTTTTCCATTCTTGCGCCTATCTCGCAAAAAACGACCTTTACTAAAACCTCGATAACTCCCTCAGTTTTTGTGATAGAAACGAAATGTCAACTCTTACTTGTACCTAACATCCATAGCTATCCATATAAAAGAAATCTAGCATTTCAAAACAGTGCGATTCTCTCGTTATCACGAATATCATGCATGGAAAAGTTTGCCTCGATTTTAAAAAAATCTGAAAGGTTTACACTTGTGAAATAGCTCTAAACTGCTTCCAACTTGGACGTTAAGATTTCAAATGTTTTCTTTGGACTAAATCCTTGTTTGTGCTTGTGTGCAACTGTTCAAAGCGGCTCCCATAAGAATGTATAACAGTTTAAGTATTTTTGACCACATTTGGTGTTTTGCCCAGTCAATTTTAAAGACAATTCTAAAAGCCATTCTTACAGCTGAAAAGTCAATTCTGTTTTTCTCTTGTGTTTTATAGGGGGAAGGGGGGACTGATATTCTGTTTTATTTGTACTATTCCTGAATACCTGCTCTCTCCTCCTATCTCTCTACATTGCCTATTGGGGGTTGAGGGGTGTTGCAGGGGGAACCTCTAACCATAGTGCTATCTTATCTGAACAAACACAAAAGTATTATTTTCTGTGCTGCATCTGTTTTGTTCCTTACTTATTCCTAGTGTATTAAAGGTATTATTCTGTGTTCTGTCACCCCATTGGTGATTGTTGTTTAACTATTACAACATATTGTGATTCAATTTTAAATACATAAATACATATGTACCTTTGCAAACTAGCCTGATTCCTGGTTCAGTGTGACAGGGGGGCTCTCAGGAGAAGGGTGTGATAAGAGTGGTATATCATTCAGAATATTGAATTTATAGACACAAATAAATAAGGGTTTCAGTTGTGCACTACATGCTGGGCTTTGACTTGGGTGTGTGCCGGATTGAAATCACTTACACACCCAAAGCTTTATGAAGGTAAGGAGCTAATGTACCTTCCGCAGGCCCACTTAAGATCTTATTTAGCCAAATTCCCTAGTTCTCACTATTGTGAATGTAACCTGAAATGCAGGTTAAACTGTTTGCCAACACTATAAGTGGTGGGTCCAAAGCTGGGAGTACCTTGTGAATTTGCTAAAAAGTGTAGAATGTGTGATGCTAATACAATTGAGTCACTATTCCATTTGGTAATGGAGTGCCCAACGTTCTTGAGTTATAGTATAAGGTATCTGGGATGATTCATTCACTCACCCTCCACAGTGTTAACAAACGACTTATGGTATGGATTAATGACATCTCCACAACCGTGATTAATGATAGCCCTAGTTAAGTTGTTATTTGAAATCTTTTCAGCAATCGACAAAATCACTGAGCAAGGTAGTCTATACTTGGCAATGGTAACTTAACATCTGAATGGGAACCTAATCCATTTTTTTTGTGAGAATCTGTAATCAGAACATTCCCACAAGAATGTAAAAAGTCTATCTTTTTGTGTAAAATGTACAATGTGTATACAAATAAACAATGAAAACAAAACAAAAAAAGATTCATGGGTGGTAGTTCTAAGCTTGTAATATATTCTCGTATAATGCCTCTTACAGTTTATTATATATTTAGTTGCCTTTCAAGCAAATTACCAGGCAATTCTTTAAATTCTGGTTTTCATTGTTTGTGACTTTTTGATTGTGATGAACAAGTCCTGCGTACACCCTCCATCATCAGATACTGAGATATTCAAATTTGAATTTGGATTATGTTATCATCCAAACGGTTAAATGTGGTTCCACCCCACAAATTATAAAGTGGTACGTTATACTTCATGGTACGTTTCATCATAGGTTTTCTTTGTTTTCCTTTTAAGAGAGTTCCACCTGATGCACCTCTTCCGAACCTCTACTCAATTCTCCTCCACCCTTTCCTAACCCGCACGCCCACTACCCCTTTACATATATCTAACTAAATGTTCCACCTTGATGAAACCTATTACAAAGTAACTTACCAATTTATAACTTGTGGTGATGAAATCATGGAATATGCATCTAAATACTTGTGATTCTGATTGCAAACCTTTTATTGTTTTTTGTGTTCACATTTATTCTGTTTTTCCAACCAGTGTGAGCCACTTTGTGATTCAGACCTTTTTTTACCACAACTCTGAGCCAATATGTTTCCCGGCTTTTCAGATGTTCCTGAGGGGAGGGCTGCTTTTTAAAAATAGACAATTCTAAACCTCTAATTGGCATTAACTAGCAAAAGAGTTTTGTATCGCTGGCCTTCCAACCCTACGAATTACTCTTACCAGGTGACTGGAGCCCTCATTTGTGAAGAAACTCGACATCTCTACCACTTGAGATGGGCCCTCATCAGTCAGCTTGTGGCCCTCCAGGGTACTGTGGTATGTTAGGGGAGAATGAGGAGACTTAGAAGCCTCCCTCAGCACACCAGAGAAGGCAGGAACAACAGAGCACCGCATGTACTGTCCAAATGAGCTGCCGTCCCTCACTGAGGTAAATCTCGGTGTTATAAGCTGTTCCCGCTATTATACATCACACCCGGCTTCCCTGTTGATACAGAGGCCTACTCAACACGGACATCCGGTGGCCAAAGAAAATGATTACACTCTACCCTTTTTATTCTGCTGATTCTCTAGAATCTATTCACAACTCATCACATATTTTACTAAAATATGGCTGAAATAACTAAAACTGTCACTGCACCAGAAAAATCCTAGAAGAACTCAGCAGCATTCTCTCTTCCATTTCCGCATTAGACTCACATTCTTCCAATTTTCAAGACAAAAAAAGGCTTCAAACAAGAAATTAAAATGTTTTCTGGAAGATTGGATGAAACGGAGGAAAGGATTTCTTTTGTTGAAGACAGGGTGGAAGGCCTTGAATGTATGCAACAAAAAATCCTAAAACTTGAGCTTGACAACGTAGATTTGGAAGACAGAAATCAAAGAGACAACCTTCGCTTTTATGGGATCCTGGAGAACATGCAAGCTGATGACCCTATACTTTTCCTAACCAAATGGGTCCCTTCTGCATTAAGAATTACTTTCTCACCCCCACTGGAATGACAACATGTGCACCAAATAAGGCCTTGTTCTGCTACTAAAAAGTCTACGCCTCGACCTCTCAATGCTTGCTTTTTAAGACATCAGCAAGCACGCCAAACTTTGAAAGCTGCAAGGAAAACTCTCCTCTTCTTTTCCAAGGGCATACAATCTTAATTTCACTAGATTTCTCCAAATCTACCCAAATCAAAAGGAAGAAATTCCTCGATATGAGACCTCTGATGAAGACCGTTGGTATTAGATATGGCCTGCTTGAACCGGCACAAATTTTCATTAGCATACCAGATGGACAACCACAGAATTAACCGAACCCAGTGATATCTACGACCTACTCCAATCTCTCCAATCCATCCCAATGGAGACCATTTCATCAGAATCAACGTCGTACTCGGCTAAAAAAGAGCCCCATGCTCAAGTATCTCCTTACAGAAGATCTAAAAATCAACTTACTAAGTTTATATCGAAACTTAGAAGATCTGTTTCATCACTCCCCCAAGATTCTTCAAATCAAGATCACCCATTAAACATTTGGACTCTGCTCTTTCAACTTTACAATCTTGATCATACTTTGACTCCAGCTATCTTTTGTCTTTGTTTATTCTTATAAACAAATTGCCTAATGCTTACTAATCTTATAGCATAATTTGTATTACTATGTCATTATAAATATCGCCAATTTTCCCCCTCTTCCCATTTTACTGGGTATCATCGTTATATCCTGTTTGTTAGCTCTTCTTCACTCTTGCCTCACTCTTCATTGTGCTTTTGTATCCCCTATGATACTCATCTTTTCTATAGCTCTAGATGAACATTTACCATCCTTTCTGCTTTTATTCTCTCACTTTTGTTTTTCATGCTTAACATATTCCTCACTTTGTTTTACCTATATTGTTCCCTCTTGTTATGGACCCACCCTTCTGTCCTTCCCCTTATACCTTACTGGTGCTTTACTGCAAATATGTCACAATGTCACTTGCTCTTCATTCATTTTAACACCATATATACTGTATATTCTCTCCACTGCTTCTTATTTATATCATGTACCTTGGTCATTTAATAAACAATTGTATGCTTACTAATGTCTATTAAGTTGGTTACCTGGAATGTTAAGGGTCTCAATCACCCCATCAAATGTAAAAAGATCATTACCCAACTCTCAAAATTCAAAGCAGATATAGTTTGCCTTCAAGAAACTCTGACAGTGAAAATCTCAAAATCAAAGCACCATGAATTAGTCATACTTTTTTCTCAATGCTTTAGACAAGAAAGGAGGAGTCTCCATCCTGATCAACAAACACTTAATTTTCTCTTTAACCAGTGAAGAAAAAGACCCAGATGGCCGCTGGATCATTATTGAAGGTATTATTAATAACCTATCAGTGACTACAATCAATGTGTATGGCCCGACCGCTCATGACCCATGTTCTGGTCTAACCTCCAGAACATACTTGTGCTGTATACTTCAGATAGACTCCTTTCATGTGGCGATGTTAACCAAGTACTTGATTTATCCCATGACTGTAAATCTATGTCCAATTTTCTTAATTCCAAATCCCACAACAATTTTCTCAATCTAATACATAACCTCAATTTGATTGACTCTTGGCGCTTCTGCTATACTGATACTATAGACTGTTCTCCTCCTCATCATTATTTCTCTAGATTAGACTACATCTTTACTAACCCGTTGCTTGCTCCAGCCATTTTAGAATCTAATATCGGACCCATAAATATCTATGATCATGCCCCCATTTCTATTGTTGTTGAATGGGCACCTATTGCTACATTTTCCCCAAGGTGGAAATGTGACTCATTCCTCCTCAAGGATAAAACTTTAATTGAAAAAACAAACACTTTATTGATGATTATTCTTTCTTAACTGACCTGAAAATACTTCTATCCACTATAATTGGGATGCCTTCAAATCCTCCCTTCGGAGCTTTGTTATTCAATTCTTGGCAACCAAAAAAAACAGCAATCCAAATCTATTTACAACACATTACTGACCTCCATCAAAGACCTTGAAAAATCATATTATGCCAATCCTGATCCCATTATTACGAAAAACATTATGAAGAATCATATTGAATTCAATAAATTGTGCGCTGAGAATAATAATAATAATAATATTAATAATAATAATAATAATAATAATAATAATAATAATAATGATAATTTCACATTTATATAGCGCTACGAACCCTCAGGTATCTGAGCACTGCTTATTATTACCTATAGTGTGTGGTGCTCAAAGATGGCTTCCAACTCCATGCTGTGCTCGAAATCCAAATTGTATAGTGAATCTAACAAAACCGGAAAAATGTTGGAATCATATTTTTAAAAAAGAAATCGCTCATCACATACATTACTTTCTCTGATGGCAATAGACTAACTAACCCAAAACATATACATGTTGCCTTTCTGGACTTCGCCTCTAATCTATATTCCTCCAATACCCCTATCAATGATTCTGAAACTCCCTCTTTTCTCAAGAAAAATAAGAAAAACCTTTCTGATCCTAAGATCTCTCTCCCCTAGATTCACCCATATTCTTAGCCGAAATCACAAGCTATCTTAGACCTCAAACCTAATGAAGCCACTGGTCCTGATGGTTTTTTCCATTGACTTTTATGAAGCTTTTATTGATTCCATCTCTCCAAAACGTTTACAGCTATATAATCATTTTGTTAAAATTGTCCAGGTTCCTTTAGAGAAGCCCTCCTTTTATTTCCTAAACCAGACAAAGACCCCTCTCTAGTTAAAAATGATAGACCTATTCCTCTTATTAACGCCAACTCTAAAATACTTGCCAAACTTATAGCCAAACGGCTAGAAAAATATGTTCCTAAACTTACACATTGATCAGTCACTCTTCATAAAAGGTAGATATGCATCCTCCAACACCAGACTACTTTTTAATATTCTATCCTATTCATAGAAATCTAATGACCCCTTGGCATTTCTTGTTCTTGATGCGGAAAAAGCTTTTGATTGTATATCCTGGCCATTTATTTTTCACTCTTTAAAATGGTAATGTATGCCATAAGTTGTCCATGTGAAATCTACTATGTCGGACAAACTGCGAGGAAAATGAAGGAACAGTGCAATGAGCACAAGAGTAATATCCGGACAAACAACATTAATTCACCAATAGCCAGGCACTACTCTGAGAAAAGACATTCTGTGGTGCAATTCAGATTTCAGATACTAGAAGTAGTTCAGAGATCATCAAGAGGAGGTAATCATGCTAAGAGATTGGACCAAAGAGAACTTTTCTGGATAGACAAGTTAGACAGCATCGCACCCCATGGAATGAATGAAGAATTCTAATTGGGAGCGTTTTTATGAAACCCCGCCTGGATTATACATTGATCCACATTTATCTTCACCAATCACTACAAGTGGTACACATAGACATGGCTGCACATTGATCTCATTGAGGGCTCCCTTCTCCTCTTTCATGTGTAAATTGCTGAGACAGAGTCTCCAGTATGAGTTACAGTATCTTAACTTATAAAAGGGGTCCAATAAATGTACAAATACACTTCTCTGTGCATACTTTGCATAGAACTACACACAAGATCTCTATGGGATCTATAGCTCTAAACTTGAGCAATCTCATGCATGGAATTTTATGAAAGGATATCATATATGTAATGACATTGTCATTTGAATTCTGACATATATATTTGTATGTGCAGAAGGTTGGATCCTAGCTTCATGAGTACATGATGAATTGTTTATTGTGACAAGAAAAATAAGGTGATTTACACACTATGCGCAAATATTTTGTAACATCTCTAAGAGATCTGTTATAGATATGTAACGTTCCCATGCTGCACAGCCTCATGTACTTAGATTGTGAACGGGAGTGCCGTTGGACATCATTTACTCACTTTCGTACCGATCATGAGATTAGCGATTCCCATTTGCCATAAATACTGATTATTGAACAAGACATACAGCAATATTAGAGATGCCTTCAAAACACTTTTACTAGTATTCAACTGGCACGCATTTCCATCCATAATTAATTTGACACCATCTCGCTCGGTCCTGACGTTATGACGCCTCATGTTTACATGCGCCGTCACCACGCAGACCGGAACTTCCTAGTTGCTGGTCGCTAGGGAAGCCATTTAACAGCGAGCATTCCTGAGGGCTCTTCTTGCTTGAAGACAGTGTTCTGGCACACGGATGCGAGACATTGCATATAACGACTTCGAAACGACTTCAATCCCACTTCATATAGAAGTAAGCAAGGACAAAAAGCGACACGCAGTGTCAGATTTTGTCACGGAACGTATCCAAATAATTCTCTTACTTGTTACTAGGAACAGATGGCAATGCATTACTGTAATTACTGTAATTCTGGTAGAAGCTTTGGTAGAAGACCTGAGCCATTTCGGTTCTCCGACACTTAGCCACACGGGGCAACTTACGCCTTTCTCACCTTTCTCTATTAGAACATATGATCAACCTCATTAGATTTACGTAATGCATTTAACCGTTAAATATGACCTTTTCTTTTTTTAAAATTCTTTATTTATAATTTCAACCAAATAATTTTGGGGCCGATTCATGGAACAAATGTGCGCTGAAAATCTTGGCACAAGCGTGAAAAAGCAAGCGCACACGCATGCGTGCAATTCATGGAAGTGCCTGCGTCTGTTTACTGCGGGGTGTGCACCAAATCCTTGCGTGGCACACACGGGTGCTTACGTCATTCCAACATCTGGAATGCTGTGTGCGACACGCACAGCTATAGCGCACAACGTCGGCGCACACAATGAAAAGGGTGGGGGGACAGGAGGCATAACACGTAGAATGGGGAACAACGCATGAAAAAGAAGGCGTAACTGGGGAAGTACTGCAGGGAAATACACGGAACGCCCACACACATGCGGACAACACGTATTCATGGAATCGAATACGGGAAACCTAAAAGACGCGCACATGCGTCAACACGTCCGCCACACGAAGGCAGGCGGAAGCATCCCCGCGCACAGTATAAAAGTGCGCGCAACAACAAACACGTATATACAGCTACGATGAATGCCCCATTTCTCACAGCACTGATCGTGGGACACCGCAGGAGGAGGAGAATAGGTAGGCCCCGCATTTTTTTGCCCTGGACCAGCTTTTTTGGGATGAATGATGACCAGGTCTATGGCAGGTATGGGTTTCCACCTCATATCATCCTAGACCTGGTCAGGGAGTGCTCAATGTCCTGCATTTTTGGCCACTGGGTCATTTCAGCAGACAACTGCCATAGTGGGGGGTCTCACAGGCCACGCAGTCACGCTGTCTACACCAGGTGTTGGCAATCATGACTGCGCGCCCCTCAGTCCGCAGGCACATATACATGCCCAGAACACCCGTACAAAGGCAGGCTGTGGTCCAGGACTTCTACAGGGTGGCACACTTCCCCAAAGTGCTTGGTGCCATAGATTGCACCCATGTGGCCCTACGTCCACCTAGGGCCACTGAGCACATCTATCGAAACCGCAAGCACTGGCATTCCATCAACGTGCAGGTTGTATGCGATACAAAGGGAATCATCACCTCTGTCTATGCAATCTACCTGGATCAACCCATGACAGTTTCATATACAGAATGGCTGCCCTGAGCCGGGCCCTGGAAGCTGGGAAGCATGGTGACACATGGCTCCTAGGTGAGTACAAATGCCTGTGCACATGCATATATGTCACACACAGACAAATACACAAACCCAACTAATCACAACCATTACGACCTCCCCAGGGGACAGTGCCTACCCTCTGAGCAACCACATGATGACGCCAATCCGGAACCCCACCACACCACTCCAGGTAAGATACAACGCTGCCCATATTGCAACTAGGGCCATAGTGGAGCGCACATTCAGAGTGCTCAAGTCATGCTTCTGCTCCTTTGAAAGCTATGGCAGCCAACTGCTATATGCACCCCCAGTAGTGTGCAGGAACAATGTGGCAGCATGTGTCCTGCACAATGTTGCAACAAAGCCGGGCGTCCCGGTGGACATGGTGGTGCCCCCACATCCCCAACCACGGGCACAGGCGCTGCCCATGGGAGGGGAAAGGGCAAGTGGCGAGGCAGCCCGGACCCTGCTTGTTGCCAAATTTGTCACCTAACCTCCCACCCCTGCGGAGTGCATACAGGCCTGGCACATACCAGGTGACAATCGATGATGACAAAGAGACAGTCAACTGTCACAACCTTACCACCCTGAGGATGTTGCCATGGGAGTGCTACATTGTGTGCATCCCTAGCTACTTAAACATAACCAATCCTGTGTGACCAAAAGGAACACATGCAAGGTGTGTATCACACACCCCCGCAAAACAGGCCATGACAATCCCTGGTATGTCACCCAAACCCTCCCAAACCACATCACCCTTGTCTGCCACACCATGACATGGCATGCAACAGCAAAAGGCCAGCACATGACCAATAATATACGAAGTGACATGTGATGAATGGAAAGTGGCTTCAGACAATGATGCCTGACATGGAATCAGATGAAATGACTGACAACAACCTCCCACACATAACAAGTCATACACAAATGCTGTACACGAGTGGTAGCTTCAACACAGCACTGAATGCCTGTTCACATGCACATTGGGCAAGGCAGAATCGCCACTCCCAAACCCATGTGCTGTGTGTGTCTCCTGCTACACACTGCTCAGCAAAGAGCACAGTGAGCAGCCATTGTGTTGGGGATACATCTTGAGCATCACATCAAAAGGATAAATTTACACATTTTCCCATTGACGCATTTCAGGATCCCCAAATGGTAACTGATCATGCGCTGCAGGGACACAGCGTGCCCGAGAAGGCAATATGTGTGGGGTGGTTGTACGTATGGTGGAGCATTGTGCAACGGTGTGTGTCAGTAGGGACATTCACTCAATATATGCATGTCAAATCAAGTGACCCTCAGTGTCCTATACACATCACATGTGAACATTGCCCATGTGTACACCCCAGCATGTCAAACCACAGAAATCCCCTGACACCTGAAAAGTAAATACAACACAGGAACAGCCATTGACCAGAAGAACACATCATTTACATAGTACCCCACAATGACATTGTCAGAGAGTGCCCAAACACTGTAGCCCAGGCTTATTGTCCAACAACAAAAGGCCCTCCCTCATTTACACATCACCATGACCTTCTGAACAACTGTGTCTGGGGTAAGTAGCCTTCTCCCGTTTAGTCTACCTGGCTACAGGATCCCCCTACCCCTTGGTCTTCATGTTCCACCTTACATGTAAATAAGGTCCAGCCCCCTCAGAGGCCTCCTTAACTGGTAAAAATACCAAATCGCAGAGAACTCCAAGGAGCCAAACCCCCTAACCAGGTAAAAAGCCTCTCAGCACAAACAAACCCTGGAAGAGTCTCCAGTAGATTACTCGAAGTGGCAAAAAAAGTCCTAGCACATGTACAAGCAGAATGATCGAACTACCAAGGTAGCACAGTTCAACAATGGTTCAACAGGAAGGGTACATTTTTCCGGAAACAACATACAATGAGGATGCAACAACTGATGGGTAGTGTCACAGCACCGGTCTCCAGGCACAGGAGTGGCACGAACCAACCACCCCCTCCGTGATCTGGGCGCCTGCAAGGTAAAACTTACAAAGGCCTCCGAGACCGCGGCAGGGAAAGAAGGTCAGGGATCCGTTGGTTGGACAGGCATTGGTATTCAGGATAATCGGAAAGAGGGGCAGGAGAGGGGAGTTGCATTTGCAAGGGAAAGTAGGCAAAATACAAAATACAACTATTGACAATAACGCATACTCAATCAGAGAAACCATGTTCTACATGTACATAGTACGAAATGAGTGAAATGCAAGACAAAGAGAGACTAATCTCTGGGGTGAGTGCTGGCCTCCTGCCTGCGCACTCTCAGGTCCGGTAACAGGATCAGTTCAATGCTGCAAAGAGAGCATGAGTTACTAATCTGTGTGTGTTTACAACACACACACAACAACATTCCTGTCCCAAAGTAAGTGACTTCTCCACAAACACTCTTGTCTGCTGCTATGTACGTATACGTTAGCTTGCCCCTGTGATGGTTCATACACTGTCAATGCAGTAAGGAAGGCGCACGTGGGAGCGCAGTAAATGGAAGACCAATGCCTCAAGAATCACACATGGTAGAATGGTCCCTGGGTGACCTACTAGATGCGTATAGCGTGGTGCAACTTCAGTACAAGTCGTGTTCTGGCAGCCGTGGATCACAGTTGATAGTGCAAGTGGCAATTTGCACATGCAAATGATATGCACTGCACACAAGTCTGTGCCTCGCTGGGTGTCCCTGTGCGCTGTATAAGTTTCTGGCTCGGAACGCTACTGCGCTAATAACTCAGCTTCTATGGAGCAGGGGGGACTGGAGGATATGTGTGACAGACCCTGCGTGTGCCCCTGACAACTTGTGAAGCTACTTTGCATGTGTCCCTCAACACATTTTAGCTGTACTGTGCGCTTCTACAACAATATCTGGCCAAGTTCCCCATCAGTGGCGCTACTTAGCATGCATGTGCAAGTGGCCTGGTGGAAGGTTGGCTGCGGTGTGGCTCCCTTGTGCTGCTCACCTTGCTTGGAGCTCCTGGAAACACGTCTGCTTCTGTTGGACGTCTGAGCACAAGCCTCTGCTACTGCTTGTGCACACATGCGCATGTCTGCACCACCAAACGTAGCCAGGTTTCTGTAGTACTTCGCCCTGTGTGTGCTGGCAAAGGTGGTCTGGAGGCTCATTGTCCTACAGAAAGGGCATGAAACATATAAAAAACGCTTGAAAGTTCCCTGTGTGTGTGTCTTCATGCTGGCTGTCACTGGGCCATGTTAGAGACCTACATCAGAACTCCTCCCACCATCAGTGTGACTTTGACGGGCAAAGGGTGCAGGCTACTGTCTACAGCATGAAGTGCATCAAGCACATATGCAGAAAAGAAAATAACATACATCACAATCTAGATCAATTAATGGACACATCAATCATGAACCCACCCAAATTGATCACAGACATGCTGTGGATAAAACCCCCACAATCCCCACTAGGGGTATTAACACAAGTAGTACAGCAGCAGACAGGTCATAGATATGACAGTCCAAAGCCCTTGTGTAAATGTTTGTTACACTGAACCATCCTTGCGAGCCTGTGGATAAGGGAAGCAGGAGTGTCCTATGTGAGTCAGGACCACAGGCTGCAAACACATACACGAGAGACAAGCTTGAAGGGCCCAGCTGGAACTGACAGTGGATGCTTTCAAAAGCCACAAAGCACCACACCGTCACATGAATGCACAATAGACAAGCAATTTTAAACTATATTAACTAATTAAACTAACTATAAAAAACCTACATTACCTAATTAAACTAACTATCAAAAACCATATTAACTAACTAAAGTAAGAAGAAAAATAAAAAATGGCCACATACGACCGGGGGGGAGACACCCAGGAGGGGGGAGGTACAGGGTGCACCCAACACCCACATGCGATGATGTTGAGACAAAAAAAATATCCTCCATGGGCTCAACGTCTGCACAGCTCAACCTCTGTGGGAGATATCTCGTTGTGCAAATCACTCTCTGGCTGAAATGGTTGACGTGGCACAGTACCCTGACCATGCCTAGGCGCAGCTTGCCCCTCGTCGGCAGCAAGTCTGCGGGATGGGTGAGCCTGGTCTGTGCGGCGATGACACGTAGGTCAGCATGTAGAATCTTGCGTGATACGCGTACGTCCTCTTGCAAGGTAGCACGTGTAACACAGAGTTCTTCCTGCATGGCCTGGCTGGACAACTGGGATACCTCCCGGCAAGCACGTAGCTCAGCCGAGATTGTACTCTCTAGCTGCTCCAGCTGCTCCAACCTCTCCTCTGACCGCTTCCTCTGGGACATCAAGAGCACACCCAGTGTAGATCTGAGGGAATCATACTCAACCCTCATGGCATCCATGTGTGCCTGTGCATGAGCAGCAAATGCTTGACGCAAAGACACCATTTCAGCCCGGTGTGCTGTGTCTGAGGCTGCCATGCCCAGCCTGAGTGAGCGGGCCGTGGACTGTGCCGCCTGCTGCTGGAGTTCCACCTGCCTAGCAGGGGGTAGCACGGATTGGGCCACACGCTCTATGCTCTCAGCGATGTTATCAATTGCTGCCCCCTGGTGTTCTGAATTGGCAACCATGGTTTCTCCCACTCAGTATACCCCAGTGGCGCGCGGCCACCGTGTTGCTGGGTTTGACACCTGCAGGGCCCAAGGACCCGCTGTCCTTGTTGGGTTGGCACCGCCCGCAGCTGCAGGACTACATTCCTCTGTTGACCTGATGCCCCAGGCACATCAGCAACTTGAGTGTGAGGGTGACCCTGCGTCCCGATCCACCACAGGTGGAGGTCCCACCACCGTCTGGCCCCTCAGTGCAGGTGTTGCGGACAGAGGAGCGTAGTGCAGAGATGACGGTCTGGATTGGCCCGCCTAGTCTTGTCTGCTGGACCCGAAGAAGTATTTTCCTGCAATTGGAGACAGGGATTAGCCACCTGTGGGTTTTAGTGATGGCCTCCCAAATGTTCTCGCTCTCCCCCACTAATCACCTCCGATATCCCCTTAGTAACCTCACCTTATGTTTGTAAAAGATGAGCTCTCCATCCTGCGTGTCTTGGAGGGGCGCGTAGATACCAGTTACTTCACTGGTTTGAAGGCGTTGGGAGAGTTCCGGTAAGCATTGACTCTGAAGTCCAAGGTGGGATTGGTATGTATCAAGTTCAAAGAGTTCAATGTGCCCGATGTTCACGCTTGTCCCCTTCCTTCATTAAGTTGCAACTGAGTTTGCTGCTGGCGTTCAGGTAAGAATCTGTGTTACCCAACGCTGTCCGGTAACTATTGCATGCGTTAACGTGTTGTTTTTCTCCCTCTTTACAGATGCGGCATATGAAGATATGGAGAATAATACCGCCGGTGGTAAATCAGGTAAGTCTATGGTGGTAAGAGATATTTGTTGATTCCCTTGGCTCACCTTGTTATTCTTGTGCCCCTAGGTGCCGGAGTACGGCGAAGAAATGATGGAGACAGTGCCGGATCGAAAGATGCTGTGAGAAATGGTGAGTATGGTGCCGTGCTGGAGCTGGCGAAGCGATGCGTGCAGGACTGATGTACTTTCCAGGTCGGGAGATGAAATTGATCCGGAATCAGGTGAGGAATTTGAAATAAGTTTGTTTTCTAACCTTGTCCTTTTCTTCTTCTTTATTCTAGGAGCTCCGGATTCGAGGCGGGCGTGGCAGAAGACTGGATGCTGGCTGCAGTCACGCGGGCGTGGCAGAAGACTGGATGCTGGCTGCAGGCACGGTGAGAGTCACGCTGCTGGATGCAGAATAACACGAAGCATGTGCTGCTGTTCGGGCGTGGTTTAAATAGCCTCCAAAGTAGTCCCAGGAAAGAAGTACCCCAGGACGACACCCTAGTAAAAAATAGTCCCTGTAGTAAAATAGACCCATCCAGGCCTCTCATTGGCTTGGATTTATTTTCAGCATGGTCTGCATGAGGTAAATAATGTCTATGAGCCTGGCGCCTATGGCACCAGGACTGATTTTTATTATGAGCCTGATGCCTACAGCGCAAGGACTGAACCCAGACAGCCCCTACCTGGGGCTGCCAGGGTTTTTGTAAATGTCTGGATGCCTGCTCCCAGGGCTGATGGGCTTGATCCGGATGCCAGGGGGTAGGCATCATGACACATGCAGACGTGCTGTATTTTCACGTGCTGAATCACTATGCACCCGTCACGAGGGAAACGCCCGAGTGTGTAACGTCACAGACGCGCTTACGCGCTCAGGGACTTTCCTCGAATTACACGCTGACGTGCAGTTTTTTCACGTGCCAAATCACTCCATGTCAAGCTGGCCACGCGACAACACACGGAAGACCATGCTCCTGCCCTGAGGGCCATTTTCCTGCCCCCCAGATCCCCGAGCACGCTCCCACCTGCCATCTGCTGCTGCCTGCCTGCCTGCTGGCCACATGCCCTGCTATTTGGTGCCTGCACGTCAGCCATCTGCAGGGGTTCAGTTGCTGTGACTAACCCTGCTGGAACAGAAGACTCCCGACTGGTATTCCATCGTTCCAAAGCCCAGCCCCAGGACCCAGTTGCCCACCCACACCTGCCTCGGGGGTTGCCATGTCGGGGGAAACACCATTGGAGACCACTGGCAACCCCCAGCCAGAGAGGCAGAGGGCTACCAGCTTAAGTGCTGCAGAAAATGGTATGCTGGTGGAGCAAGTCCTGGGGCATTATGATGCCCTCTTTGGAAGTTCACGCACCGACAATGAAGGACGGAAGGGGATCTGGACAGACATCATGGCTGCCATCAACAAGGAGGGGGTGGCAGTCCGCAACATGCAACACATCCGGAAGTGCTGGGAGGACTTCAGGTCCAGGACCCTCAGCAAGGCCTGGCACCTCTTGAAGGGAAAGCATGCAGAGGGGTGCCGGGTCCGCCTTAGTAACATCCAGATGAGGGTCCTGGAATGCATAAACCCAGCGCTCCCCCGCCAGATGCTTCAGCGGCAGACCCGTCCGGAGTCGAGCAGTAAGTGACCATGCCTACTGATTGGCCGCTGTGCATGTCAAGTTGTGGCATGAGTGTGCAGGTTGGACATATGTCTTGGAAGGCCCATGTATGGATGTGTATGTACAGGGACATGAGCCTGCCACATATGAGTCCAGTCATGTGTGAGGCACATCAATGGTGTATGTGTTCAAATGCATGGTGCCCAAATGCATGTGTCGGTGCACACATGTGTAAATTTATGTGTATGTACTGTGGCATGGTTGTGGTGTGACACATGGATGCTGGTTCCACCTTCATGTATGTGCACGGTGTACATGTGCGTGTGTGTGTATTTGACATGTGTGCCACTGTGATACACCACGGATGCATGTGACACCGACATGTAGGAGGTTGATTGGCAGATGTGACATGGATGCCGATGATTTCACTGCAACAGGTGGTGGAGATTTACAGATGCATGTATGTCTGGTGACGTGTGTGCATGTGTTCGGCACTCCCCGTGTTGCATGTGACGTCAGGCTAACCTTCGGATGCTCATGCTGTTGTATGTGCATGGATGGTGCTGCTTGCTGCAACATTCCTGTTGATTTGCGCATGTGTGTGGGTTCAAATGATATGTGTGTTGGGGAGTGGGATGCCATGTGTGAGGTTTGGGACTGCCACTCATGTGCAACTGTCATGTGTGTATCAGACCATTGTACAGTGCCCTGATGCCTGTGTTCTGTCTCTCTCTGTCTGCAGCGTCAACTGATGAAGAGGGCGTAGACGGTGCAGTGGAGCACAGCGGCATTGATCCCACCGCCAGCCGGAGACGCAAGGCCTAGCCCCCTTCACATGTTGTCATCTCGTCGGGGAGTGATTGGTCTGGTGCCGCTTCTGCGGCCGCACCTGCCGAGGGTAGGTCCAAGAGGCGGAGGTCAGAGGTGGACTCCTCGGCAGCAGAAGGGGCAGCTGAGACCACACAGGGGCCTGTGGAGGAAGATGGCACTGAGTCATCCAGGTTGGTGGAGGGTTTGGTTGAGGAGGAGGCCGTGGAAGGGATACACACGGGGTCTGGAGGGGGATTCCACTGGTGAAAGTGGTGCAGTCCAGGGGCAGGGACAGGAGGAAGCACAGGCGGCCGCGGAGGTGCCTGTGTGTAATCCTGTCCCCGATCCTGTGACTGCATCATCCCACACCAGCAAGGATGCCTTAGTCCGGACCCGTTTTCAGGGAGGGGATCCGCTAACAACAACTGGCCTTCATCTCCCTGCGGACGTGGCAATCCGGGAGTGTGTTGAGCCTGTCCTGGCTGGGGTAGTGTTGCGTCAACTTGGCATCCGGGATAACGTGCAGGGTTCTCGTGAGGACGCTGCACGTTATTTCAGATGCCTCGTTGACCGCGTCGACTGGCTAGGAGGGATCACTGCTGCTGGGTTCCTCCGTGTGCTGGACCTCCTGCCGACCGCCTCCTCAACTGAACCCCCTATGCGCCAGTCATCTTCTGTGCCATCTCCTGGCCCAAGTATAACTTGGGTACCCTATGGAGATGCCTCTCACCCAGGGGCCAGGCTGGTGGAGGACACATCCCTGCCACAGTCGGAGTCGGAGGTCCAGCAGGGGTGGCCACCCCAACAACTGGACCCCAGCAGTAGGAGGACGTGCATGCATCAACAGGCAGGGCACTTGCACGGCAGCAGCAGGCTCAAGGTGGGAGCGATGATGGCTCGGGGCCATCAACATCAGAGGGGCAGGCATCGGCCGGAGGGCAGGAGGACCCTGGATTGGGAGTGTCTTCTGTGTGCCAGCGGTTGGGCCAGCAAATAGATGTGGAGCAGCGGTGGGCAAAAGAGGCACGGCTCACTATGGTCAGGGCGGAGAACTCCATCTGCAGGGCGCTGAGTTGGGCTGAGTGCCTCGAGGGAATTTGCAGGGAGTTGGAGCTGGACATGGCATTATCCCTGCGAGACCTCAGGGCCAAGGAACAGGCCCGCCTCCAGGACTTAGAACAGGAGTTCGATGATGCCCTGGCCCGGGAAATCAACAAGTGAGCCGTAGGACTCGCCCGCCGCCATTGTATATAGTTAATTAGTGTTAGGTTTCCTTTCTATTTTTCTTTCATTTGGGGCGCATGGACTATGCCCCACCTTTTTGTATATACTTATTAATTAGGTAGGGTATTTTGTAGGTTTCCTTTGGATTGTTGGGCTCATGGACCCTGGATTTTTACATTGTACATAGTTCTGGACTGGATTTGACTTGATTGATTTTTTTTTTTACCCATGGAGCAATGGTTTTCTTTTTTGTTTACCTTTGGATTTGGTTTGATGGACGAATGCTTTTGAGCCTTTTTCTTTTGGATTTATTTGGATTCTGCATTCATATATTTTTCATTCATTTTGGACATGCAGCCTTTTGTTTATTATTTCTATTATTGTGTGAATTTCTTTCATTCCCTTGCTTTTGTATTTAATACATTTTGGTTTCATACTTCATTTGTGTGGTATTCTCTCATTGGTTTCATGCATGTCAGGATGTGGGTTTTCTCATTCACTTGCACCTATTGTGTGTGTGTGACGGACATGTATTGATGTGCATACTTGCCATTTGGGATCTATCATGACATAGGGATTTCAATATGGGGTGGATGGAATAGTTGGTTGGGTGTTTGGACTGGGGTGGCGTGGGGTGAGATTTGGGTGGCCATAAGGTCCCTGAGTGTGGATTGTGATGACGTGTTGGGGTGGGGACATGAGTCGGAGCATGCTGGCAGGTGCCCGTCATTGCTGGGTGGGTGAGTGGGTGGGGGGGACATGAGTCGGGGCCTGCTGGCAGGTGCCCATCACTGCTGGGTGTGTGAGTGGGTGGACATGAGTCGGGGCCTGCTGGCAGGTGCCCGTCACTGCTTGGTGGGTGAGTGGGTGGGGGGACATGAGGCGGGGCCTGCTGGCAGGTGCCCGTCACTGCTGGGTGGGTGTGTGGGTGGGGGGACATGAGTCGGGCCTGCTGGCAGGTGCCCATCACTGCTGGGTGGGTGGAGGTGCAGGGGGACATGAGTCGGGGCCTGCTGGCAGGTGTCCGTCACTGCTGAGTGGGTGGATGTGCAGGGGGACATGAGTCTGGGCCTGCTGGCAGGTGCCCGTCACTGCTGGGTGGATGGGGGTGCAGGGGGACATGAGTCGGGGCTCACAAGTGTGCTCACAAGTGCATGGTGCCATGTGGGCTGCCTGCAGGGCATGGTGAGGGTTGTAGGGGAGTCCCCTGTGGTGTGGGCTGCCTGCAGGGCATGGTGAGGGTTGAAGGGTAGTCCCCTGTGGTGTAGGCTGCCTGCAGGGCATGGGGAGGGGGGAAACCACACACCCGGGAGGGCCCACGATGCCAAATTGCATTTGAAACTCCCTGCGTACCCCCCAAATACACGTACCCCGCTCGCACAGGGCCTATCACGTGTGAAAGTCCCCACTTACCACCCAAATACACGTACCCCGCTCGCACAGGGCCTATCACGTGTGAAACTCCCTGCGTACCCCCCAAATACACGTACCCCACTCGCACAGAGCCTATCACGTGTGAAACTTCACGCGCACCCCCCAAATACATGTACCTCGCTCGCACAGGGCCTATCACGTGTGAAACTCCCCGCTTACCACCCAAATACACATACCCCGCTCGCACAGTGCCTATCACTTGTGAAACTCCCTGTGTACCCCCCAAATATACATACCCCGCTCGCACAGGGCCTATCGCGTGTGAAACGTCACACGCACCCCCCAAATACACGTAGCCCGCTCCCACAAGGCTTATCGCATGTGCAACTTCCCGCGCACCCCCCAAATACACGTACCTCGCTCCCACAAGACCTATCACGTGAAACTTCCCGCGCACCCCCCAAATACATGCAGGCACCCCATCCACCCTGGGCATGCCCCACAGACAGCCCACGCCACAGGGGGGTGCTTTTTCTACGCAATTTACCAGGCGCGATCAGGGTACGTCTATTCTGGGGCGTGCGTGGGCAGTTTTACAAGTGTTTTTTTCGCTGACGCGAGCGGGGTACGTGTATTCCGAGAGGTGTACGGGGAGTTTTACACGCGTTTTCGCTGGCGCGAGCAGGGTACGTGTATTCCGAGGGGGGCGCAGGGAGTTTTACACATGTTTTCACTGGCGCGAGCGGGGTACCTGTATTCTGGGGCGTGCACGGGGAGTTTTACACACGTTTTCATGGTTGGGGGACTGTATGCTGGTCCACTGGCCTTTGCGCCATGTACTGGATTTGTGGGCTGTTCATGGCACACGGGGCGGGTTTGGGGGCGTAATTGGTGCTGCTGCAGGGTCGCTGTGCCACTCTGCGCCACGGCTGGTTATGGATGTTGAAATCCATGAATATGCTGTGCACTGAAATGGGTTTTGGCACACACAGCTGGTGCAGACTGCCGCACGCGCACACTGTGCGCCAGCCACGTGCGCCACTTGTGCGCTGATTTCTATGAATTACCCACAAAATCTCATAACAAGCCATATAGAGTTTGAACTATGTACAGATACAATAATAAGTTCTTGTACAAGCAGTATAATATGAAATCACAACTGAATAATCTTTAAAAGAAACAATTATAATCAAACTTATAATCTTTAAAACGTGCAATCCAACACAACAAAACCAACAACATAAAAGACAAGACAAGACAAAGTACAACAAATACACACCTACACCCCTGTAGCGACCCTCCCCCATTTTAAGGAAAATGCATAACTTACACCCCAATACACATGTATCAATTTCCATAAAATTCATTGAAAGGCCCTCAAAGATCTTCATATACCGTTTCCTCGTGTTGCTTACATAACAAACATTTCTCATACTTTGAAAGAATCTTCAAGTCAAAAAGCCATTCCTCAACCATAGGCTTTTTCCTCGTCTAATTGACACAAGTATGCCTCTATTAACCCAGATTCTTGCAATATGGTCAATGTTTCGGCCGCATCTTGGAGACTGTAGGATCGCTGATGAAGAGTTTTGTGGAAAGTTGACGTTCCAAATCGCATCAATTCTGTCCATCACATCTTTCCAGTAGTCCATCACCCTATCACAACTCCACAGCATGTGTAACAGAGTCCCCTTTTCTTTCCGACAACCCCAACAATAATCATTATCCGCCAGACCTAAGCCACTCATACGGACAGGCGTCCAATAAACTCTACCCAAAACTCTTTGGTGAATTTAGCGTAAGTTGAGGTCAATCTTTGACTTTAATGGGACTCTCCAGAGTTGTTCCCATTCTTTCGCCAAAATGTCTTTACCCAATTCTTCAGACCAGGTCCTTCTTTGCTTCTCCCACGATTCCAACCAACGACCTTCCAAAGGCATAAGGTTCATAAAATTAGACACCTTCTGTTGCATTGCAGAAAATAGAACACAAACATCCAGTTTCTGAACAATTGGTGTGCCTAACATCTGATGCCTTTCCAAAATCAAATCTTTCAAGATCCCATACCTTCCAAGTTCCCACCTATTCAGCCCATATTTATCTCTCAGATTTTCAAAGGAAATCATTTCATCACTATTCCAGACATCTTCAATCACTAGAATACCTTTATTACTCCAACTCTTCCAAAACAACATCTTATTATTCACCTGTAATCCTGGGTTACCCCAGAGCGATTCATCTTTATATAAATGTATTCCTTGACAACTGCACACTATCAGTGACACTAATGCATCCTTTGTATCAGCAATTGATTTTAGATTCTAGCTTGACACGATAACTTGACACGGCTTTCTTTTCTATTTGCACCGACCATGGCACCCGGTCCCAATCATCATTTGAGAAGATAAACAATTTCTTCAGCAGAAAACCTTTACAATAATTCCCTAGAATGATATAACCAAATCCACTTTCTTGAACACTTCTGACCATAATATATCGTGGAATCCTAGCACTTTTCCCGACACCCCACAGAAATTCTTGAAAGACCTTATCAATTTCGTGAACTTCTGAGGGATTGATTGCAAAACATATACAGGGTAATTCATAGAATTTCGCAGAAAAGTGTCGCAAGCGGCTGGCGCAGAGTGTCCGCGTGCGATTGACTGCGCCAGGCACGTGCGCTAAAACCGATTTCCGCGCACAGCGTATTCATGGATTTCAGGCTCCCAAACCAGCCGTGGCGCAGAGTATCGCAGCGACCCTGCAGCAGCGCCAGTAAGGCCCCCAAGAACGCCCTCGCGCAAGGAAAAGCCATCAAAATCGCTAAATCATCGCAAAGGGCAGCGCTAACCCTGGACCAGTCCACAGGGCTGCCAAACAAGGAACGCAAAGCGGGTAACGTGCATATCAGGGGTACGCATGAAGTTTTACACGCGATTAGCCAGGGCACGTGTATCACAGGGGTACGCAGGAATTATCACACGCGATTTGGCTGGGTACGTATATTACAGGGGTGCGCGGGAATTATCACACGAGATTTGGCTGGGTACGTGTATTCCAGGGGTGCGCGGGAATTATCACACGCGATTTGGCTGGGTACGTGTATTCCAGGGGTGCGCGGGAATTATCACACGCGATTTGGCTGGGTAGGTGTATTACAGGGGTACACGGGAAGTTCTACACGCGATTCGGCTGGGTACATGTATTACAGGGGTGCGCGGGAATTCTCACATGCGATTTGGCCAGGTACGTGTATTACAGGGGTGCGTGGGAATTATCACACGCGATTTGGCTTGGTACGTGTATTACAGGGGTGCGTGGGAAGTTGTACACGCGATTGGCCAGGGTACGTGTATTACAGGGGTATGTGGGAATTATCACACGCGATTTGGCTGGGTACGTGTATTACAGGGGTACACGGGAAGTTCTACACGCGATTCGGCTGGGTACGTGTATTACAGGGGTGCGCGGGAATTCTCACATGCGATTTGGCCAGGTACGTGTTTTACAGGGGTGCGTGGGAATTATCACACGCGATTTGGCTTGGTACGTGTATTACAGGGGTGCGTGGGAAGTTCTACACGCGATTGGCCAGGGTACGTGTATTACAGGGGTATGTGGGAATGATCACACGCGATTTGGCTGGGTACGTGTATTACAGGGGTACACGGGAAGTTCTACACGCGATTCGGCTGGGTACGTGTATTACAGGGGTGCGCGGGAATTCTCACATGCGATTTGGCCAGGTACGTGTATTACAGGGGTGTGCGGGAATTATCACACGCAATTAGGCTGGGTGGGTCCTCACAGGTGTTCCCTGTACACCCTCCACAGCCCCTGCAGGCAGCCCACAAAACAGGGGACTACCCTGCACACCTGCTCATGTCCCCCTGCACCCCCACCCCCCAGCCACCAGGGTCACCCTCCACCAGGCCCCCACTCATGTCACCCACCACCCCCACCCCCCAGCCACCAGGGTCACCCTCCACCAGGCCCCCACTCATGTCTCCCACCACCCCCACCCCCAGCAGTGCAGGGGCAGCCTCCACCAGGCCCCCACTCATGTCACCCACCACCCCCACCCCCCAGCCACCAGGGTCACCCTCCACCAGGCCCCCACTCATGTCACCCACCACCCCCACCCCCCAGCCACCAGGGGCAGCCTCCACCAGGCCCCCACTCATGTCTCCCACCACCCCCACCCCCCCGCCACCAGGGGCACCCTCCACCAGGCCCCCACTCATGTCTCCCACCACCCCCACCCCCCAGCCACCAGGGTCACCCTCCACCAGGCCCCCACTCATGTCTCCCACCACCCCCACACCCCAGCAGTGCAGGGTCACCCTCCACCAGGCCCCCACTCATGTCACCCACCACCCTCACCCCCCAGCCACCAGGGGCAGCCTCCACCAGGCCCCCACTCATGTCTCCCACCACCCCCACCCCCCCCGCCACCAGGGGCACCCTCCACCAGGCCCCCACTCATGTCTCCCACCACCCCCACCCCCCAGCCACCAGGGTCACCCTCCACCAGGCCCCCACTCATGTCTCCCACCACCCCCACCCCCCAGCAGTGCAGGGGCAGCCTCCACCAGGCCCCCACTCATGTCTCCCACCACCCCCACCCCCCAGCCACCAGGGTCACCCTCCACCAGGCCCCCGCTCAGGTCACCCACCACCCCCACCCCCCAGCCACCAGGGTCACCCTCCACCAGGCCCCCACTCATGTCTCCCACCACCCCCACCCCCCAGCCACCAGGGTCACCCTCCACCAGGCCCCCACTCATGTCACCCACCACCCCCACCCCCCAGCCACCAGGGTCACCCTCCACCAGGCCCCCACTCATGTCTCCCACCACCCCCACCCCCCAGCAGTGCAGGGGCAGCCTCCACCAGGCCCCCACTCATGTCACCCACCACCCCCACCCCCCAGCCACCAGGGTCACCCTCCACCAGGCCCCCACTCATGTCACCCACCACCCCCACCCCCCAGCCACCAGGGGCAGCCTCCACCAGGCCCCCACTCATGTCTCCCACCACCCCCACCCCCCCGCCACCAGGGGCACCCTCCACCAGGCCCCCACTCATGTCTCCCACCACCCCCACCCCCCAGCCACCAGGGTCACCCTCCACCAGGCCCCCACTCATGTCTCCCACCACCCCCACACCCCAGCAGTGCAGGGTCACCCTCCACCAGGCCCCCACTCATGTCTCCCACCACCCCCACCCCCCAGCAGTGCAGGGGCAGCCTCCACCAGGCCCCCACTCATGTCACCCACCACCCCCACCCCCCAGCCACCAGGGTCACCCTCCACCAGGCCCCCACTCATGTCTCCCACCACCCCCACCCCCCAGCAGTGCAGGGGCAGCCTCCACCAGGCCCCCACTCATGTCTCCCACCACCCCCACCCCCCAGCCACCAGGGTCACCCTCCACCAGGCCCCCACTCATGTCTCCCACCACCCCCACCCCCCAGCCACCAGGGTCACCCTCCACCAGGCCCCCACTCATGTCTCCCACCACCCCCACACCCCAGCAGTGCAGGGTCACCCTCCACCAGGCCCCCACTCATGTCTCCCACCACCCCCACCCCCCAGCAGTGCAGGGGCAGCCTCCACCAGGCCCCCACTCATGTCACCCACCACCCCCACCCCCCAGCCACCAGGGTCACCCTCCACCAGGCCCCCACTCATGTCACCCACCACCCCCACCCCCCAGCCACCAGGGTCACCCTCCACCAGGCCCCCACTCATGTCACCCACCACCCCCACCCCCCAGCCACCAGGGTCACCCTCCACCAGGCCCCCACTCATGTCTCCCACCACCCCCACCCCCCAGCAGTGCAGGGGCAGCCTCCACCAGGCCCCCACTCATGTCTCCCACCACCCCCACCCCCCAGCCACCAGGGTCACCCTCCACCAGGCCCCCACTCATGTCTCCCACCACCCCCACCCCCCAGCCACCAGGGTCACCCTCCACCAGGCCCCCACTCATGTCTCCCACCACCCCCACACCCCAGCAGTGCAGGGTCACCCTCCACCAGGCCCCCACTCATGTCTCCCACCACCCCCACCCCCCAGCAGTGCAGGGTCAGCCTCCACCAGGCCCCCACTCATGTCACCCACCACCCCCACCCCCCAGCCACCAGGGTCACCCTCCACCAGGCCCCCACTCATGTCACCCACCACCCCCACCCCCCAGCCACCAGGGTCACCCTCCACCAGGCCCCCACTCATGTCTCCCACCACCCCCACACCCCAGCAGTGCAGGGTCACCCTCCACCAGGCCCCCACTCATGTCTCCCACCACCCCCACCCCCCAGCCACCAGGGTCACCCTCCACCAGGCCCCCACTCATGTCTCCCACCACCCCCACACCCCAGCAGTGCAGGGTCACCCTCCACCAGGCCCCCACTCATGTCTCCCACCACCCCCACCCCCCAGCCACCAGGGTCACCCTCCACCAGGCCCCCACTCATGTCTCCCACCACCCCCACACCCCAGCAGTGCAGGGTCACCCTCCACCAGGCCCCCACTCATGTCTCCCACCACCCCCACCCCCCAGCAGTGCAGGGGCAGCCTCCACCAGGCCCCCACTCATGTCACCCACCACCCCCACCCCCCAGCCACCAGGGTCACCCTCCACCAGGCCCCCACTCATGTCTCCCACCACCCCCACCCCCCAGCAGTGCAGGGGCAGCCTCCACCAGGCCCCCACTCATGTCTCCCACCACCCCCACCCCCCAGCCACCAGGGTCACCCTCCACCAGGCCCCCACTCATGTCTCCCACCACCCCCACCCCCCAGCCACCAGGGTCACCCTCCACCAGGCCCCCACTCATGTCTCCCACCACCCCCACCCCCCAGCAGTGCAGGGGCAGCCTCCACCAGGCCCCCACTCATGTCACCCACCACCCCCACCCCCCAGCCACCAGGGTCACCCTCCACCAGGCCCCCACTCATGTCACCCACCACCCCCACCCCCCAGCCACCAGGGTCACCCTCCACCAGGCCCCACTCATGTCTCCCACCACCCCCACCCCCCAGCAGTGCAGGGGCAGCCTCCACCAGGCCCCCACTCATGTCTCCCACCACCCCCACCCCCCAGCCACCAGGGTCACCCTCCACCAGGCCCCCACTCATGTCTCCCACCACCCCCACCCCCCAGCCACCAGGGTCACCCTCCACCAGGCCCCCACTCATGTCTCCCACCACCCCCACACCCCAGCAGTGCAGGGTCACCCTCCACCAGGCCCCCACTCATGTCTCCCACCACCCCCACCCCCCAGCAGTGCAGGGTCAGCCTCCACCAGGCCCCCACTCATGTCACCCACCACCCCCACCCCCCAGCCACCAGGGTCACCCTCCACCAGGCCCCCACTCATGTCACCCACCACCCCCCAGCCACCAGGGTCACCCTCCACCAGGCCCCCACTCATGTCTCCCACCACCCCCACACCCCAGCAGTGCAGGGTCACCCTCCACCAGGCCCCCACTCATGTCACCCACCACCCCCACCCCCCAGCCACCAGGGTCACCCTCCACCAGGCCCCCACTCATGTCTCCCACCACCCCCACACCCCAGCAGTGCAGGGTCACCCTCCACCAGGCCCCCACTCATGTCTCCCACCACCCCCACCCCCCAGCCACCAGGGTCACCCTCCACCAGGCCCCCACTCATGTCTCCCACCACCCCCACACCCCAGCAGTGCAGGGTCACCCTCCACCAGGCCCCCACTCATGTCTCCCACCACCCCCACCCCCCTGCCACCATGTGCAGCCCCCACCAGGTCCTCACAATGTGCGTAATGGTCAGCCTCCACAGCCAAAAAGCCCTACCAAGTAACCCATTCACCCACATGGAAATGGAAATCACATGTTACACCCCCAATGTTCATGAAGCAAATGAACCCATGTCCGTCACACACATATTTTCCAATTGAATGGGAAAACACACAACATGACATGCATGAAACCAATGAGATGAAACCACACAGTGAACAATGTAAAAAAAAATGTATTAGAAAAAAATACGAATGCTAAAGAAAGAAAACTAACTACAATGTAAATGTGAAAAAAGAAGCTGCATGTCCGCATAAAAACACAAAACTAGAAAATCTAATCCAAAAAATGTTGTCCAAAGTCAAATGTCAAAACTCTCCGTGCAACAAAGAACTATGTACAAAAATAACAAGGGTCCATCATCACAACAGAACTAAGGAAACCTCCTAAAAAACCTACCTAAATATCAACTATATACAAAAAGTGGAGCAGTGTCCGTCGACTCCAAATCATAAGAAAAACCAAAGGAAACCTAAAACTAAAGAACTATATACAAAGGCGGCGGGCAAGTCCAGCGGCTCACTCTGTGGTGTTCCGGGCCAGGGCATCATCGAACTCCTGTTCGATGTCCCGGAGGCGGTCCAGTTCCATGGCCCCGAGGGTCCGCAGGGACGACGCCGTGTCCTCCTCCAACCCCCTGCGGATAGCCTCGAGGCACTCGGCCCGCCTCAGGGCCCTCCGCATGGAGTTCTCCGCCCTGACCATTGTGAGCCGCGCCTCTTCCGCCCGCCGCCGCTCCGCACCTATGGCGTGGCCCAACCGCTGCCACACGGAAGACACTCTCTGTCCTGGGTCCTCCTGCCCTCCGGCCGATGCCTGCCCCTCCGATGTCGAAGGCCCCGAGCCTTCATGGCTCCCACCATCTTGCTGCTGCTGCTGCTCTGCCTCTGCCCGTGCACTGCCTCCTGCTGCCTGCACATCCTCCGCCGGCTGGGGTGCACCTGTTGATGTGGCCACCCCTGCTGGACGTCCGACTCCCGACTGTGGCAGGGATGCCTCCTCCACCAGCCTGGCCGCACTGTCAGAGGCAGCTCCACAGGGCACCCAGGTGACTGATGGGTGGGAAGATGGCACAGAGGACGACTGGCGCGTAGGGGGTCCAGTTGAGGAGGGGGTCGGAACAAGCCCCATCAGACGGAGGAATCCCGTCTGGGTGACCTGTCCCAGCAGGCTGACGTGGTCAACGAGCCATTCGAGATGACGTGCAGTCTCTCCATGAAAAGACTGCAGGTCACCTCGCATGGCCCGTTGACGCAACGCCACACCAGCCAGGACAGGCTCAACCCGGACCTGGATAGCCACGTCCGCAGGCAGAGGAAGGCCAGTTGACGTCAGCTCATCCCCTGCCTGAAAACGGGTCTGGACGTAGGCATCCCTGCTGGTGCAAGATGATGCAGGGACAGGATCGGGGACAGGATTGCACACAGGCACCTCCGCGGCCGCCTGTGCTGCCTCCTGTCCCTGGTCCTGGACTGCACCACTAGCACCAGTGGGATCCCCACCTCCAGACCCCGTCTCTGGTGCTTGCACGGCCTCCTCCTCCACCAGACCCCCCACCAACCTGGATGACTCCGTGCCATCTTCCCCTGTTGGGCCCTGTGGGGTCCCAGCTGCCCCTTCTGCTGCCGAGGAGTCCAACTGCAACCTCCGCCTCTTGGACCTCCCCCCGGCAGCTGCGGCCTGGGACGCGGCACCGGACTCCTCACTCCCCGACGAGATGACAACACGGGAGGGGAGCCGGGCCTTGCGTCTCCGGCTGGCGGTCGGATCCCCGCCGCTGTGCTCCACAGCACCTTCTCCGCCCTCTTCATCAGTTGACGCTGCAGACAGGGAGAAACAAAACACAGGCATCAGGGCACTGTACAATGGACACATACACGCATGACAGTTGCACATGAGTGGCATTGGCAAACCTCAGACATGTCATCACAATCCCCAACACACATGTCATTGCAACTGGCACACATGAGCCATACCACAGCCATATCGCAACTGCCACCACCATCCCTACACATACAACAGCATCAGCAGCCAAAGGGGAGCCATACATCACATGCAACACAGGAAGTGCACCACACATGTACACACACCACCACACTTGCATGCATGTCTACACCTCTGCCAAGTGTCGCACTGTTCAGACGGGCATCCATGTCACATCTGCCAATCAGGCTTCCACATACCGCTGTCACATGCATCCATGTAGCATCACTGTTGCACCTTTGACAAATACACACACATGCACATGTACACAGTGCTCATACATGCAGCCGAAAACAACATACATGCCTGACATCACGGACATGTCTACTTACATACACATTCATCCAAACATGTGTGCACGCACAACTGCATTTGCCATGCAAGCCCACACACACAAGCACCATCCATGTCTCACACATTACAGCCCTCGCATGTGTCAGCCCCACGGCCCTGTACACCCCCACCCATACTCCACCCCATACAAACAGATGTGCAACCGGCACAATGGGGAATGATCACCACACGCCCTGCTCACAACCAGGATGCATGTACACTCACCGCTCGACTCCAGACGGCTCTGCTTCTCTAGGACCTGGACGTGGAGCGCTGGGGATATGCGTTCCAGGACCCCCATCTGTTCTTCCGACAAGTGGCCCCGGCGCCCCTTGGCATCCGCTGCCTTCAAGAGGCGCCGGGCCTTGTTCAGGGTCCTGGACCTGAAGTCCTCCCAGCGCTTCCTGACATGTTGTAAGTCCCGGACTGCCACCCCCTCCGCGTTGATGGCAGTCACGATGTCAGTCCAGATCCGAGTCCGTCCTTCCTTGTCGGCGCGGGAACTTCCAAAGAGGGCATCATACTGCCCCAGGACTTGCTCCACCAGGACACCAACTTCGGTGGCACTGAAGCTGGTGCCCCTCTGCCTCTCTGGCCGGGGGTTGTCAGTGGTCGCAGATGGTGTTAGCCCCGACATGACAACCCCAGAGGCAGGAGTGGGTGGGCAACTGGGTCCTGGGGCTGGGCTGTGGAGCGATGGAATTCCAGTCGGGAGTCTTCTGTTCCAGCAGGGGTGGTCACAGCAACAGCACCCCTGGCTGATGTGCAGGCAGCAAATGGCAGTGCACGTGGGCAGCAGGCAGTCAGGCAGCAGCAGATAGCAGGTGGGAGCGTGCTCGGGGCTCTGGGGGGCAGTAATTCGGCCTTCTGGGCAGGAGCGTGGTCTCCCGTGTGCTCACGCGTGGCCAGCTTGGTACGGAGTGAATTGGCACGTGAAAATCCTGCACGTCAGCGTGAAAACCGAGGAAAGGCCCTTAGCGCGTAAGCGCGTCAGCACGCATACGCGATTCCATTGGACCAAAGGCCCTCAGCGCGTAGGCGCGTCTGTGACGTGACCCGCACGGGTGTTTCCCACACAGCACGTGATGACAGCACACGTGGAAAGACTGCACGTCAGAGTCTCATTGCGTGTGATTGGTGGAAATGGCCGTACACCGGGATACAGGTGCGCTGACGTACTTGCGTGTGTAAGTGTCCGCGCACACCTCATATACACGTACATAGGCCAATCCCGTGTACACGCACTTTTGTCCAATTACACGCGATGAGACTCTGACGTGCAGTCTTTCCACGTGTGCTCTGTCATCACGTGCTGTGTGGGAAACACCCGTGCGGGTCACGTCACAGACGCGCCTACGCGCTGAGGGCCTTTGGTCCAATGGAATCGCGTATGCGTGCTGACGCGCTTACGCGCTAAGGGCCTTTCCTCGGTTTTCACGCTGACGTGCAGGATTTTCACGTGCCAATTCACTCCGTACCAAGCTGGCCACGCGTGAGCACACGGGAGACCACGCTCCTGCCCAGAAGGCCGAATTACTGCCCCCCAGAGCCCCGAGCACGCTCCCACCTGCTATCTGCTGCTGCCTGACTGCCTGCTGCCAACGTGCACTGCCATTTGCTGCCTGCACATCAGCCAGGGGTGCTGTTGCTGTGACCACCCCTGCTGGAACAGAAGACTCCCGACTGGAATTCCATCGTTCCACAGCCCAGCCCCAGGACCCAGTTGCCCACCCACTCCTGCCTCTGGGGTTGTCATGTCGGGGCTAACACCATCTGTGACCACTGACAACCCCCGGCCAGAGAGGCAGAGGGGCACCAGCTTCAGTGCCACCGAAGTTGGTGTCCTGGTGGAGCAAGTCCTGGGGCAGTATGATGCCCTCTTTGGAAGTTCCCGCGCCGACAAGGAAGGACGGACTCGGATCTGGACTGACATCGTGACTGCCATCAACGCGGAGGGGGTGGCAGTCCGGGACTTACAACATGTCAGGAAGCGCTGGGAGGACTTCAGGTCCAGGACCCTGAACAAGGCCCGGCGCCTCTTGAAGGCAGCGGATGCCAAGGGGCGCCGGGGCCACTTGTCGGAAGAACAGATGGGGGTCCTGGAACGCATATCCCCAGCGCTCCACGTCCAGGTCCTAGAGAAGCAGAGCCGTCTGGAGTCGAGCGGTGAGTGTACATGCATCCTGGTTGTGAGCAGGGCGTGTGGTGATCATTCCCCATTGTGCCGGTTGCACATCTGTTTGTATGGGGTGGAGTATGGGTGGGGGTGTACAGGGCCGTGGGGCTGACACATGCGAGGGCTGTAATGTGTGAGACATGGATGGTGCTTGTGTGTGTGGGCTTGCATGGCAAATGCAGTTGTGCGTGCACACATGTTTGGATGAATGTGTATGTAAGTAGACATGTCCGTGATGTCAGGCATGTATGTTGTTTTCGGCTGCATGTATGAGCACTGTGTACATGTGCATGTGTGTGTATTTGTCAAAGGTGCAACAGTGATGCTACATGGATGCATGTGACAGCGGTATGTGGAAGCCTGATTGGCAGATGTGACATGGATGCCCGTCTGAACAGTGCGACACTTGGCAGAGGTGTAGACATGCATGCAAGTGTGGTGGTGTGTGTACATGTGTGGTGCACTTCCTGTGTTGCATGTGATGTATGGCTCCCCTTTGGCTGCTGATGCTGTTGTATGTGTAGGGATGGTGGTGGCAGTTGCGATATGGCTGTGGTATGGCTCATGTGTGCCAGTTGCAATGACATGTGTGTTGGGGATTGTGATGACATGTCTGAGGTTTGCCAATGCCACTCATGTGCAACTGTCGTGCGTGTATGTGTCCATTGTACAGTGCCCTGATGCCTGTGTTTTGTTTCTCCCTGTCTGCAGCGTCAACTGATGAAGAGGGCGGAGAAGGTGCTGTGGAGCACAGCGGCGGGGATCCGACCGCCAGCCGGAGACGCAAGGCCCGGCTCCCCTCCCGTGTTGTCATCTCGTCGGGGAGTGAGGAGTCCGGTGCCGCGTCCCAGGCCGCAGCTGCCGGGGGGAGGTCCAAGAGGCGGAGGTTGCAGTTGGACTCCTCGGCAGCAGAAGGGGCAGCTGGGACCCCGCAGGGCCCAACAGGGGAAGATGGCACGGAGTCATCCAGGTTGGTGGGGGGTTTGGTGGAGGAGGGGGCCGCGCAAGCACCAGAGACAGGGTCTGGAGGTGGGGATCCCACTGGTGCTAGTGGTGCAGTGCAGGACCAGGGACAGGAGGCAGCACAGGCGGCCGCGGAGGTGCCTGTGTGCAATCCTGTCCCCGATCCTGTCCCTGCATCATCTTGCACCAGCAGGGATGCCTACGTCCAGACCCGTTTTCAGGCAGGGGATGAGCTGACGTCAACTGGCCTTCCTCTGCCTGCGGACGTGGCCATCCAGGTCCGGGTTGAGCCTGTCCTGGCTGGTGTGGCGTTGCGTCAACGGGCCATGCGAGGTGACCTGCAGTCTTTTCATGGAGAGACTGCACGTCATCTCGAATGGCTCGTTGACCACGTCAGCCTGCTGGGACAGGTCACCCAGGCCGGATTCCGCTGTCTGATGGGGCTTGCTCCGACCCCCTCCTCAACTGGACCCCCTACGCGCCAGTCGTCCTCTGTGCCATCTTCCCACCCATCAGTCACCTGGGTGCCCTGTGGAGCTGCCTCTGACGGTGCGGCCAGGCTGGTGGAGGAGGCATCCCTGCCACAGTCGGGAGTCGGACGTCCAGCAGGGGTGGCCACATCAACAGGTGCACCCCAGCCGGCGGAGGATGTGCAGGCAGCAGGAGGCAGTGCACGGGCAGAGGCAGAGCAGCAGCAGCAGCAAGATGGTGGGAGCCATGAAGGCTCGGGGCCTTCGACATCGGAGGGGCAGGCATCGGCCGGAGGGCAGGAGGACCCAGGACAGAGAGTGTCTTCCGTGTGGCAGCGGTTGGGCCACGCCATAGGTGCGGAGCGGCGGCGGGCGGAAGAGGCGCGGCTCACAATGGTCAGGGCGGAGAACTCCATGCGGAGGGCCCTGAGGCGGGCCGAGTGCCTCGAGGCAATCCGCAGGGGGTTGGAGGAGGACACGGCGTCGTCCCTGCGGACCCTCGGGGCCATGGAACTGGACCGCCTCCGGGACATCGAACAGGAGTTCGATGATGCCCTGGCCCGGAACACCACAGAGTGAGCCGCTGGACTTGCCCGCCGCCTTTGTATATAGTTCTTTAGTTTTAGGTTTCCTTTCGTTCTTATTATTATTTGGAGTCGACGGACACTGCTCCACTTTTTGTATATAGTTGATATTTAGGTAGGTTTTTTAGGAGGTTTCCTTAGTTCAGTTGTGATGATGGACCCTTGTTATTTTTGTACATAGTTCTTTGTTGCATGGAGAGTTTTTACATTTCACTTTGGACATAATTTTTTTGATTTGGTTTTCTAGTTTTGTGTTATTATGCGGACATGCAGCTTATTTTTTCACATTTACATTGTAGTTAGTTTTCTTTCTTTGGCATTTGTATTTTTTTCAATACATTTTTTTTTCCATTGTTCACTGTGTGGTTTCATCTCATTGGTTTCATGCATGTCATGTTGTGTGTTTTCCCATTCAATTTGAAAATATGTGTGTGACGGACATGGGTTCATTTGCTTCATGTACATTGGGGGTGTAACATGTGATTTCCATTTCCATGTGGGTGAATGGGTTACTTGGTAGGGCTTTTTGGCTGTGGAGGCTGACCATTACGCACATAATTGGGGATTGTGAGGACCTGGTGGGGGCTGCACATGGTGGCAGGGGGGTGGGGGTGCAGGGGGACATGAGTGGGGGCCTGGTGGAGGTTGAGCCTGCACTGCTGGGGGGTGGGGGTGGTGGGTGACATGAGTGGGGGCCTGGTGGAGGGTGCCCCTGGTGGCTGGGGGGTGGGGGTGGTGGGAGACATGAGTGGGGGCCTGGTGGAGGGTGACCCTGCACTGCTGCGGTGTGGGGGTGATGGGAGACATGAGTGGGGGCCTGGTGGAGGGTGACCCTGGTGGCTGGGGGTGATAGGGGACATGAGTGGGGGCCTGGTGGAGGGTGACCCTGGTGGCTGGGGGGTGGGGGTGGTGGTAGACATGAGTGGGGGCCTGGTGGAGGGTGACCCTGCACTGCTGGGGTGTGGGGGTGGTGGGAGACATGAGTGGGGCCCTGGTGGAGGGTGACCCTGCACTGCTGGGGGATGGGGGTGGTGGTAGACATGAGTGGGGGCCTGCTGGAGGGTGACCCTGCACTGCTGGGGTGTGGGGGTGGTGGGTGACATGAGTTGGACATGGGTGGGGGCCTGCTGGCAGGTGCCCCACAGTGCTGGGTGGTGGGGGTGGTGGGAGACATGAGTTGGACATGGGTGGGGGCCTACTGGCAGGTGCCCCACAGTGCTGGGGGGTGGGGGTGGTGGGGGACATGAGTTGGACATGGGTGGGGCCCTACTGGCAGGTGCCCCACAGTGCTGGGGGGTGGGGGTGGTGGGAGACATGAGTTGGACATGGGTGGGGGCCTGCTGGCAGGTGCCCCACAGTGCTGGGGGGTGGGGGTGGTGGGAGACATGAGTTGGACATGGGTGGGGGCCTGCTGGCAGGTGCCCCACAGTGCTGGGGGGTGGGGGTGGTGGGAGACATGAGTGGGGCCCTGGTGGAGGGTGACCCTGGTGGCTGGGGGGTGGGGGTGGTGGGAGACATGAGTTGGACATGGGTGGGGGCCTACTGGCAGGTGCCCCACAGTGCTGGGGGGTGGGGGTGGTGGGAGACATGAGTTGGACATGGGTGGGGGCCTGCTGGCAGGTGCCCCACAGTGCTGGGGGGTGGGGGTGGTGGGAGACATGAGTTGGACATGGGTGGGGGCCTGCTGGCAGGTGCCCCACAGTGCTGGGGGGTGGGGTTGGTGGGAGACATGAGTGGGGCCCTGGTGGAGGGTGACCCTGGTGGCTGGGGGGTGGGGGTGGTGGGAGACATGAGTTGGACATGGGTGGGGGCCTACTGGCAGGTGCCCCACAGTGCTGGGGGGTGGGGGTGGTGGGAGACATGAGTTGGACATGGGTGGGGGCCTACTGGCAGGTGCCCCACAGTGCTGGGGGGTGGGGGTGGTGGGAGACATGAGTTGGACATGGGTGGGGGCCTGCTGGCAGGTGCCCCACAGTGCTGGGGGGTGGGGGTGGTGGGAGACATGAGTGGGGCCCTGGTGGAGGGTGACCCTGGTGGCTGGGGGGTGGGGGTGGTGGGAGACATGAGTTGGACATGGGTGGGGGCCTACTGGCAGGTGCCCCACAGTGCTGGGGGGTGGGGGTGGTGGGAGACATGAGTTGGACATGGGTGGGGGCCTGCTGGCAGGTGCCCCACAGTGCTGGGGGGTGGGGGTGGTGGGAGACATGAGTGGGGCCCTGGTGGAGGGTGACCCTGGTGGCTGGGGGGTGGGGGTGGTGGGAGACATGAGTTGGACATGGGTGGGGGCCTACTGGCAGGTGCCCCACAGTGCTGGGGGGTGGGGGTGGTGGGGGACATGAGTTGGACATGGGTGGGGGACTGCTGGCATGTGCCCCACAGTGCTGGGGGGTGGGGGTGCAAGGGGACATGTGTTGGTGTTCATTAGTTCAAGGAGACATGTGCCTTTGCTGGGGGGCATGCCCATGTTGGGTGGGCTGCCTGCGGGACATGACCAGGGATGCAGGGTAGTCCCCTGTGGTGTGGGCTGCCTGCAGGGGCCGTGGAGGGTGTACAGGGTACACCTGGGAGGACCCACACTGTCAAATCACATGTGGGACTCCCCGGCACCCCTGAAATACACGTACCGTGCAGAAATCGCGTGTAAAACTTCCCGCGCACCCCTGAAATACACGCGCCCAGGCTATTCGCGTGTAAAACTTCCCGCGCACCCCTGAAATACACGCGCCCAGGCTATTCGCGTGTAAAACTTCCCGCGCACCCCTGAAATACACGCGCCCAGGCTATTCGCGTGAGGAACTTCACGCGAACCCCTGTAATACACGTAGCCCGCTCCCCCAGGCCCGATCGCGTGTGGAACTTCACGCGAACCCCTGAAATACACGTAGCCCGCTCCCCCAGGCCCGATCGCGTGAGGAACTTCACGCGAACCCCTGTAATACACGTAGCCCGCTCCCCCAGGCCCGATCGCGTGTGGAACTTCCCGCGCACCCCTCAAATTCACGTCCCCAGGCTATTCGCGTGTGAAACTTCACGTGAACCCCTGAAATACACATAGCACGCTCCCCCAGGCCCGATCGCGTGAGGAAGTTCACGCGAACCCCTGTAATACACGTAGCCCGCTCCCCCAGGCCCGATCGCGTGTGGAACTTCCCGCGCACCCCTCAAATTCACGCGCCCAGGCTATTCGCGTGTGAAACTTCACGCGAACCCCTGAAATACACGTAGCACGCTCCCCCAGGCCCGATCGCGTGAGGAACTTCACGCGAACCCCTGTAATACACGTAGCCCGCTCCCCCAGGCCCGATCGCGTGAGGAACTTCACGCGAACCCCTGTAATACACGTAGCCCGCTCCCCCAGGCCCGATCGCGTGAGGAACTTCACGCGAACCCCTGTAATACACGTAGCCCGCTCCCCCAGGCCCGATCGCGTGAGGAACTTCACGCGAACCCCTGTAATACACGTAGCACGCTCCCCCAGGCCCGATCGCGTGAGGAACTTCACGCGAACCCCTGTAATACACGTAGCCCGCTCCCCCAGGCCCGATCGCGTGAATAACTTCACGCGAACCCCTGTGATGCACGTACCCTGCAAATCGCGTGTGACACTTCCCGCGCACCCCGGTATACATGCACACGTATTTTTTGTCAGCGGGTGTCCGTGTTTGTGGGTACCCCTTTGCACGTCATTTTTCCTGGAGGGCCACAGTATGGGACATTCATCATGGCAGTATATAGGTGCTATTTGTTGGAGCACCTTTTGGCGCACATTTCTTACAGCCGCAGAGACGCTACCGCCTCCTTTCTTGTGGCGGTCGTGTTTGTGCCTGTGCGCTGGTTTGAGCGTGCGCTTTTTTCCCCTATTCTATTCCATGAATACGTGTTGTAGGCGAGCGTGTGGGCGTTCCGCGCACTTGTGCCCTGTACTTCCCCCGTGACGCCCACGTTTTGGCAAGTTGTTCCCCATTCCGAGTGTTACGCCCGTGTTCCGCCTACTTTTATTGCGTGCGCTGCGCTATGTGCGAATTTCGCTGTGGCCTGTGCGATTTTCGCTGTGACCTGGCGCACGCTGTTAGATGGCCTGTGCGCCAACGTGCGCCAACGTGCGCCGCGCACTTTTTTATCGCACATCCGCTGGTTTTCTCGCGCACGGCCTTCCATGAATCGACGTGCGCTGCTTTTCGTGCGATTTTCGCACTTGCACTGCGATTTTCGCTATTCCACTGCGATTCGCACGTTTTTGCCCACTTGCGCCGCGCTAATTATTCCATGAATCGGCCTCATAATACCTTCGGAAGAAGCATCATTTTAATAGCATTAACTTTGCCCAGACACTTAAGATAATACTACGCCATTTCCTAATATTTTTTTGGAGAGTCTCAATTATTTTATTCACATTGTATTGAACAATATTATTAATATCATGAATCAAATAAATTCCCAGGTATTTCACACATTCACTTTCCCACTTAGAGTCCCAACCTAACAAGTGAGTTTGATTAGGATGAAACCCTGCCGGAAAAACAACCATTTCTGAGTGTGTTATTACCATTCTCGCAGAATATCATGGATATGAGGACTATTGCAACCTTATTACATATGGCGACATACATATTGTGGACAAGCAATACTATTAGAATGTTTTGAAGTCAGGACACCGACGGGCAGGTATGGTCACTACTTCCATATATAACGATTTTAACCAGATATCACATCTGACTAACATAATTCATTGACGAAAAGGGACTCAATAATTTATCCTGGTTCCCTATACAAAGGGTGAATTTTGGCATGCCATAGGAGGTTCATTAAGGACTATCGAATAGCAAAACCCTCAGTGTGCTCCAGTCGGCACTCATGACAGGTATGAACATGTCAACTCAGGAGATTTGAATTATGCTAACTGACATCATTTCTGTTGTTTGTTTACATTGAACAGAGTATACACATTAAGAAAATGATAATTGGATTAACACGAAATCAAGCTCCTGAAGAAGGGATATCAGATCCTGAAACATGTTGAGCCTTTGTATAAACCCCCCCTTTCCCTTGCTTTCTGGAAAATAAATCCCTGTATTTTGGAAATTACTTGATTGTTTTGTATTTGAATCACAATTATAATAGGTATTACCAAATACGGTATTGTACAAGATGAACTTAATATTGTGGATTTGTATTAATACAACACATATCACAAGATTTTAATAAAAAAACGAAAAAGCAATATCTGTAAGTGCATTTTCTTTGGGCCTCATTACACGGAAGGCGGTAAGGGTTAACGGTCACCGGTAATGGTACCGGTGACCGTTAACCCTTACCGCCTGATTACGAGGTCCCTTTGCGGGTTGGTACTTTAACGTCTGCTTTTTAGCAGGTGTTAAAAACCAACCCGCAATGGGACCAGGGTGCTAATTACGGTACCACAATTTGCGGTACCGTAATTAGCACCTTCCCCATTCCCATTATGCCCTATTGGGCAAAAATGGGAATGGGGAAAGGCAAAGGGGGAAGGGGAAATTACCGCCCCGCCAACCTTGGAATAGGGCGGTAATTCCCCTTTCCTCCAAGGCGGTGCCGGTATTTTACCAGCATGGACCAAGGTGTAATGAGGCCCTTTGACTTATGTTTGGCAAATGTGGGTATTCCACTGTGTCCTAAATCTGTTCTTTCCCATATGAGATATATAGATGTTTATGATTTTTTCATTTGTTTTTGGATAATAAACCTGAGTGAGCATGGGACGCGAGTGTTCCACAGACCATGGACACCATTTCTCTTTGTTCCATTTTCCTCTTACTTTAACAATCTTATCTGAATTCTTTACTCCTCCCCTCCACTGGTAATCTTATCACTAATATTCTTTCTTCCGCCTTTCAAGTTGAAAGAGGTACCCGCCAAGGATGCCCCCTCTCGCCCTTATTATTTAACCTTGCTCTAGAGCCCTTTTTGCAAAGTATAAGAACTAATCCCAATATCAAAGGTATTACCGTGGGATACACAGAAGTTAAATTATCTGCATATGCTGACAATGTTGTACTTTATCTTTCCGATCCTGCCTCCTCCATGCAACATGTGATATCCTCCATTAAAAAAACTTCTCTATCATTTCTGGATGCAAATGAAATCTTGATAAATCAGAATGTATGCCACTCACTAACACATGCACTTTAACCCCTTAACTGCCGTGGGGTTTCCCCCCTGTGCAAAGGCCTTTCTTGGTGATTTTGGTATGTCGCCATTCAATCCCTTTTAACTTTTTTGCTACATGAGATATCTGAGCCAAATTTGGCCCCTTATTTTCCCACATGGTGGCGGTCGTTACGCCACCAGGGAATCCTAGTTTGCTATAGGGGGTGAGAGAAAATAATCAAAAGGGAGAAAATGTGTTTTTTTTCTCCAGAAAATGCCAATACAATGATGTATAAAGAAGCCTGTGTTTTTTTCCTTGTAAGTGCTAGGAAAAATGGTTTGCTGTACTGAATTCCCCATTTTCCAGGCTTTCAAGAACAGGTTGAGTAGAAACCAAAAAAACATATTTTGATATGGTTACCAGGCGTTTTGTGAGAGGTAGGCGATTGTGGCCTTTTTTCCAATAGGACATGGGTGGAAGGAATGGAAGAGAAGGGTAGTCAAGCTGAATGGGAAGACAGAAAGGCATACATTTCTGAAAAGTAGAAAAAATTCCAAGTTTACGAAGGGATGATTTGCGCAGGTCAGGCAGCAACTATGCAGGGAAAAATTCCATAGTTTGGTGAACAATCGGGAACATGACAGAAAAAATGGTATGTGGTGGACATGGTTGGCCCGGTAAAGCAATGTCTTCTGTGAATTTTGAGAAAAACAATGCTCTACTACATTCCCCCGACTCTTCCAGTCAGGAAATCACACATTTTTTGTAATGTTTCAAAAAACAAGCAACACCACAAGCCAAAAACGGAGCCATGGTACATAGGATTTTTATGCTTGCGGCCTAATTAGATGCACTTAGCATGTGTAAATACGGAAAACAAATGTGGTAAGGAAAGGCAAGCATACATTTTTTGAAAGAACACAGGCAGACCTTTTGAAGGGTAGGTGACTTGTGCAGGTCACAAAACTGTATCTTGCCTAAAGCAGCGACTAAATGTAGGTCACATTTGGGAAATGAAAGGGTTGTATGACAAAGGGCAGCAGCAAATGTGTCAAAACATTATGAAAACCACGCAAACACAACATATGTTGTACCTTCCTGCATTTCCACAGGTGTCCTGATGAAAATGGTACCTGTGTGGCTAGAGATCTGCCCCCAGGGAGGGCTACATGAGATGTCCCCATCCATTTGGGGTGGGGGGAGAGGGCCACCCCCCTTCCCACTAAAAACATCCATGGTGGTTCATTGCCCCCCCACACCCACCCAAAACAAGTTATTATGTATTTCTTTGCCCCTTTCCTAGGGGAAGATGGTTACATTAGTGTGCCCATCTGCCATAGGGAGGGCAAAACATACTGCCCCATGCATTGGGGGGCCAATCCAATGTTTTCTGGTGGCCCTCTCCCCCACCCCAAATGGATGGGGGACATCTCACGTACTCCTTCCTATGGGCAGATTGCACTGGAAATCTGCCCCCAGGGAGGGGTACATGAAATGCCCCCCATCCATTTGGAAGGGGGAAGAGGGCCACCCCCTTTCCACTAAAAATATCCATGGCCGTTTAGTGACCCCTCACATCCTCCCAAAACAAGTTATATTTTTTTGTTATTTTTTTGTTTTGCCCCTTTCCTAGGGGCAGATGGGCATATGTGTGTGCCCATCTGCCCTCAGGGAGGGCAAAACATACTTCCCCAGGCTTGGTGGGGGGGCCTGTGCCAATATTTCAGGTGGCCTCTCCCCCCAGCCCAAATGGATGAGGGGCATCTTATGTACCCTTTCCTAGGGGCAGAAATCTGCCCCCAGGGAGGGCTGCATGAGGTACCCCATCCACTTAGGGTGGGGGGGGCACCACCTCTTTCAGGGCACGAAAATCCTAGTGGTCTAGTGAGCCCCCCAGGGCCCCCTGGCCCCATCCCAAATCTTTTATTTTTTTCCCTAGCGGCAGATGGACACCCATCTGCACCCAGGGGGCCCAATACTTGTGGCCCCATGCTTGGGGGTCAGGGGGAAGATGGCTGCTTACCGTAAGCAGCCCCCTTTCCCCCCATGTCACAAACAGATTCCTGGTGTTCTAGTGGCATTGCTGGGCGTGGATTGAGCGCTCTGCAGCCGATCCGCACCCAGCAATGCTTGAAAAAAGGTGTAATTGTAAAGGGGAGAATCTCTCCTTTCCAACAACACCTCCCTCCATCTGATTAGCACAATAGTGCCTCAGATCAAGGGAGAAAAAGAAGGAAATGTACCTTCTGTTTTCACTGCAGCAGCTGAAATGGCTGCTGCATTGAAACTGAAGGAAATTCAACCCACTCTGCAGGGATCTCAAAAAATGAAGTCCCATTAAGGGCGAGCTATCTCGTCCTTGGCACTGCGTACGTAATGTCAAGGACGAGATAGTTCATCCTTTGCACTTAAGAAGTTAGATAATATCCCATTATATGTTCTGGCTTGGCAAACTTCTCATATTAAATATCTAGGACTTCATATTTCTAAAGACATTGACACTACAATTACTCTTAACTCTAGCCATTTAATAGACAAAGTTACAAAAATGATATTGGGATAGTCACCTCTCTTCTTATCCTGGTGGTTATGCTTGGAGTCTATAAAAATGATGACTAACCTCATAATTATTTACACTTTATCTATGATTCCCGTAGCAATTCCAACCAAATTTTATAAAACAATTGATTCACTGCTCCTTAAATTCTTATGGAATCAGAAAACTCATTAATAAATTAAGATTGCCAAAACTCCTAGGAGGTGTAATATTCCCCAACTTCCAAATATATCATAAAGCCTTTATTCTCAAGCGACTAATTGTTTTTAGACAATATGAAAATCATCTTAATGAAGCCCCTATGTGGATCAACATAGAAGCAAATATCATCGCCCCTCTCTCTCTCTAGCATTTCTTAACCACATCCTCATGGCCTAATACTACCACGGTCCCATCTCTACATCTCTTCAAAACCACTTGGAATACATTTCCTTCCATCTCTTTTATTTTATCAGACCTGAACTGGGAGATATATTTATTTGGTTTAATAAATACTGCCCTAACAGATTCAAACCCAATATCATACATAGATCGTACTCTTCAGGTATTAAACTAATTAAACACATATTTTATAACTTTGCACCAATCCCTTTTGCACAACTTCAACTACAACTTAATATTCCTACGCCTGATCATCCCCTTCATACCTCTCTTCTCAAATCATTAAGCAAATTAGTAGCTGCTCTTACTCAAAAATCCCCTTCGCCTCTACTAGCATTTCAAATCAATAGTCCCTCTATGAAAGCTGCCAGGTTCTATACATTCTTAACTCTTCCCCCTTCTCCTAATTTGCTCAATTCTAGTATTACTACACAATTGGAAATTGATTGGAACTTCCAACCCACCCCTGAGATGTGGAGTAAAATATGGAAACTTTATTACTCAATAGCTATTGCCATCAGTCTAACTCAAACTCATTCCTTCTTCCTACATCGTACATTCTTTACGCCCTTGAGAATTGCAAAATGTGCTCCTACTGTATCTAATAACTGTTGGTCATGTCTTTCATCAAACTCTGACTTTCTCCACGCAATTTTTCATTGTAAATTTGGACATACATTTTGGGAAAAAATGCGGATTTGTCTGCAACAATGTTTTCTTTTTTTTAAGAACTTATGTCTTTATGCAATATTATAATTGCCACTATTGTTAATCCTTACATGCAGCTGATTGAATCGCCTACCTTATTTAATTTATTCATTAGCATTTCTTACCATAATTTTACTTTTAATTGGAAAAATGCCTCTAATTTGTCCTTTATTACTTGTTGGAACTCCATTTGCTCCAAATATTGTCATGCAAAACGACTTTACAGTGATCATGTTTACTGATGCAAGTTCTAATTCGCACCTCCCATTCGAGTCAGGTACCTCCCTCAACAAATCTCCATAATATTAGTTTTGTTATTACAGTCATGTTATTTATATCTGTTTAGTAGCCACTGTTAATTTCTGGTCAATATCTCTCACCTTGACACCATGGCCCTGATTCATGGATTATTTGCGCTGAAAAAAACTGGATTTGTGCGCCATTCTGCCCACAAATCCCTGTTTAACAAATGGGGATTTGCGGGCAGAATGGCGCACAAATCCAATTTTGTTCGGCGCAAATAATCCATGAATCAGGCCCCATATGTTCTTATCATTGTAACTGTGTGTAACTACTGATGATTGTTATAAAGCTTAGGTTAACTGCTAAGATGAGAGAAAATAGTACCTTCCAGTTTTTGGTATAATTACACATATATAATGTTTGCTAATAACTTCTATACTATAAATGTAATTGTTGTTGGTGTATTACCCTTACATAGTCTGTGATGTGGCTCTTCCTACATAGTTGCCTTTGGTCACAGTAATAATCGTGAACTCCCGGAACATTCAGCCAATAACAGTTCCATTTATTCAAAGCTATACAAAAGAAAAGAGGTAAACTGTGAAGTGCCTCTGTCTGTCTCTACTAGAACATTGAGGTGGGGGTTAACTAGCCTCTGTGCAATAACTGCTCCATCTGTGGTACTTACTGTATCTCAAGGCCAAGTAAATGATATATTTTTTTATCATACCTGTTTACAGCTCTGTACGTCATTAGTGCAATTTCACTGGAGCATACATAAAAACAAAAAACTGGAAGATACGATTTGCAAATGTTCAGTCTAATCCACCAAGATCACATAGAAAAAAAGTGAAACTTGTATGGA
This sequence comes from Ambystoma mexicanum, assembly GCF_040938575.1. Classification (NCBI taxonomy): domain Eukaryota; kingdom Metazoa; phylum Chordata; class Amphibia; order Caudata; family Ambystomatidae; genus Ambystoma; species Ambystoma mexicanum. The sequence goes on along the minus strand of NC_090931.1, from coordinate 850,944,705 downwards.
GGGCATGTTCAAAGAAAGGCGGGCCATATTTGAATCTGGATTGTAGGAGGTCTACACACATCAACAGTTGAGTCATTGGCTGACCCAACAGAAATTCTGGATTCAAGGGTCTTAGATACAGAAATCAAACAGAATAAAATGGCTGAAGAAGGGGCTGAAGGTTATTGTCTGCTCAGACTAAGTCCTGGCAAACTAGCACTAGCTTCTGACAAAGCAAAATATTTCTCTACGCACAATAATATATGGATGCTGTCAATTTCCGATAATAGTGAGGGCTGCATCATCATTTTTTTGACGTTGATTATGTGAACTTGGAACAGAAGTGCAGCAAACACACAGAGTACCTATGCACTCTAGTGCAAGGCATAACTCTGAACAGAGAAAAAACATTCTTATTCTTGCTATTTGACCCGTGACCAACTGCTTAGTTAAGCAGAAATAAAATATATTCATGCTGAGGGGTTCACATTGTATATGTGCTCAGGTATCGGGCAGCACACAGACAATAGAAAAGTTGGGAACTGCAGTGATATATTGACAAATTTACATTTAAAGGGGCCCCCCTTACATGTAGTGGCCCACTAAACTGAGAATGATTTCACACAATGGCCCCAGGATAGTTTGGACAGGGGTAGCGGTGAAAGCAATCTTGAAGGAACTTGGGAAGTTAAGCCTTTGTCTCTAGAGGGAGGTAAAGCACTTAGATGTGGATTTTGGTTGGATTGTGTACTCCCCAGCCTGTCCCTGCCAGGTACCCCTGTCACCTTCTGGATCATCTCGCACCTTTGCAAATCAGGATTGGATGATTCAGGGGCTCTTGAGGAAGGGTTTTCTGGTGGTACAGTCTCTTGATAATGAGGCTAGAGAGCATTGGGAGCAGCAAAAAAGAACAAAATGAAATAAAGTAAACAAAGAAAAAGAAACCAAATGTCCTCGTAGTTGCGTTTTAAAAGGTTAGATGGAAAATAAGAGACAACTCTAGCCCTTAGAAACTAACAAAAAAGAGAAGAGAACACTTGGTATTTCATTCAATTCATAACTACAAGTTGGATTTACCAGAAATTATAGGTTTGTACATGAATTGCCTATTTGAGAGGAAAAGTTCTTCATTTAGCAGGAGGCTCATTTACCACACTGAGATGTAGAAAACATGCTTAAGGCTTATAGGCTCAGAGCTACATGGGTTTCAGATCCATATTACCCCACTTGGGTACCAGCCAGTTTAGTTTTTATGACAACAGTTGCTTAGAATAATTGCTCTTGAAGTCTTCTCTCAAAGGCACTCTGGATAGCAGTTAAAGCACAAAAGGGCAACATGTCTTGTACTCTATGCTCCATTTATGACCCTAACTGTGATAACCCAGTGTATTTAAAAACGTGTGATTTTTTTTCATCAGAATTGTGAGGGCCATAGGTAATGACTGGGGTCTGGAATATATAGCAGCGTCCACTGGATGAATCAATTACATTTAGGGCTGATCACTTTGCAAAGATTAGACAGGCCATGCAATATTAAAAGAATACACACTGTCATGTCTAGAGAGACAAACACTGTGTGTCTATTAATTGCCCTGTGACAAATTTTATTCTCATAGACACAGCAGCAATGGCCAGCAAAATTAGCAAATAGTATCAAGTACACTGTGCATTAGGATCAGGGAGGTAAAGAAGGCTAAGGAAAACAGGCATCTCTGTGACTGCTCTTCTATTTGCCTGGAGATGAAACTGGAGAAAGGGGTGAACTCCATGTAGGTTTGTTGGAATTTAGACCAACATCCCCTCAGAGATAAAACTCTGAAGCAAGAAATAAAGAAAAATACATCAAAAAAATACTACAGAAAATATGTCAGAGTCAATCTTACGATCGTTTGTGACAGATGCAAAGCCTTTTAACAACAATCGTTATTCAATGGTGATCTAGGGTTAGAAATCAAGAAATATCCACACTTGCATATTTGACTCAATTGATTAGCTCACTTCAAGATATATAAGTTTTTAGTTGTCATCCAAAGTTGATATGTGGCTATTTCTCAAGGAGTTAGACGTTAATCTCTACGAGCAAGTTGAAAAGGGTGGTTAGCTCCTTCCATTACAGGAGGCACAGAGACTTCATATGCAAGATGTGAGATGGCAAAGAGCAAAGGCAAATGTTACAACCACCCATAATGTATTGAATCTCCTTGAAGTATTTGATCATAAGCTATATGCCACAGAATGTATTAGGGAGCAGAGTATGAACAAAATGCTTCATTCAATTCAGTGGGTGGATTCTCATGTGAGTACTTATCCATACTGAATTCTCAACTCGACGGGCTGTAGGAGATGATAAGGAGTATGACGAATGGAGAAGGAGTCAGATCCGTTCCACTCCCAGCAGAGATGTATAAAATAATGTCTGAAAATATGGTGCTGACATGACATGATTTTCAAACTAGTATGTCAGCAAACTCGTTCTCCAGTACCCTGGAAAAATAATAGATGCTCGTATTTTCTAATAAAGACACAGATCCTCTGTTCTGCTCTTCCTACAGCCCAATTACTGTACTCAGCAGCGATTGCAAACTCTCGCCATCCTAATTTGGCTTTGTGCTCTGCAGGAATATAAACCTGTGATACTATGGCAATTATCTGGATATGCTTGTGATTCGCGCTTGGCCAACAAGAAATGTCCACTGATTATCCGTACATATCACACATTTGTTAGTGCACTTCGCAATTTGTCACAAGCATAATTGGTTACATGTGATTTCATTGAATTAAAAAAACAACTAATGACATTTTAACGAATAAAAGACAACTAAAACCAAAATAAAAAATGTCATTTTCGTTGTGTTTGGGGGGTTCCCCACTCCACTCCAAAGCCCCCCTTTTTTTTAGTAATACTTTTCCCCCACCCAAAAAAACACTATTCCCACTCCCAACCCCATATTTAATGTTTTTTTTCCAAAATGTGTTATTTTTGTTTTCGTTGTTTTTTCATTTGTTAGAATTTTATTAGTTGTTTTCTATTCAATATAATCACTGCATACGAGATAATTTATTCAGATCCCAATAAGTATTTCTGATTGCAGCCGACACGTGTTTCGACACAAGGTCGTTTTCTGGAGTGTCAATTAGTGCACAATTGTGACAAACATATCAAAGAAATGCCATTACATACCATGTTTTTAAATTAGGGGCAGGCAGGCAGGTGAAACAGCAAAAACTAAAAGTAACATAAAACAGGCCTATATTAAGTATTCATTCCAAAGCTTTTGTTATGATTGACATGTGTTATATTATTTGGTTGACCCTCAGCTGGTGCTATAAGTGATCGGTGGCAGACATTTTAAACCTCTAGTGTGGATTGCGTGAAGCATCCAAAATCCCCCACTAAAATTAACGACAGTGGAAAAATGCTAGAGCATTCATTATTACCGTATGACGCGCTAGAGACTTGTTGTGACTACTAATGGTCACCGGTAGACAGTTTAATAAGTGAATGGTGTAGCTCAGTGATAGTACCCAGTGCCTCTGATCATATTGACCCAGTGGCTATAAAGTAGGACTTAAGATGACTCACCAATTGCGGTATAATGATGTTACCTATAAAGCAATTATAGGGTATACGTGAGTCACGTAATTAAGAATAGATCCATAACGATCCTTTATATCACATAGTGTCATTGATCACTTACCCTTTGGGTACGGATAACTTGTTGGGAGATGGAAGTGCTATACTGTGATGTTAAATCCTCGGTGGTCACTAAAAGGAAGGGGGGGTGGGTTATTGCGTAGAACTGGTTATAAATTGTCCACTGGGTCTATTATCCATACAAAAGCAGTTAGTCATCTGAGGCTTACCTTGGATTCGTTATCATTCCTTTTTGGGTTGCTTTGGAGAATGTTGGATATAGCTTCTTATATAATCCTGGAAAAAAACAACAGGAATCATACGTGGTGTGTAGTGGTAGTGCATACTGAAATTGTTACTTGTTGTGCAGTCCTGCATTATGCAGAAAAACATTTGTGATATATATTATTGATGCATGTGGTTAAAACATGCTACATGTATTGTGTTGAAAGATTCAAGAACAGGTGCCCTTATTATTATCGTCTCTGCCTACATGATGCAGGTTGTCTAATATCACATACTATTTAAGAGCAGGCTTGCCATTATCCTGCTGTCTGGTAGTAGTGCAACGTATATCTATGATTCCCAATTACGGGTCTTAGAACATTTAACAAATATGCTAGTGTACAGTCTGTTCATTGTAAATTCAACAGATTAGAAAAGAATAAGAAAAGAACTACCATCTGTGCTCGTCTCTTACCTTATTAGGAGTACATAGTAGAAGGAGGAAAGTTCCCAGCCACCTTGCACATGTGGAGCACGCAGGCGCCATTTTGATTTTTTATTTGTATGCTTGGACGTGCGTGTGACGTCACAGCTGCTAATTTGTCAATATTGCCAACCATAGGATCACTGGATTGCCCTTAAAGGACTCCCTGTGTTAGTGTTAATGCCAACGAAGCTTCCTGACGTTTTCTGGTTGTATGTTCTAGTCGTAACTAAATCTCCAAATAAAACATCCTCAATGCACCAGAGTAAGCCTACTAGGGGCATTATGAGGGCTTCATGCAACCAGTCTTATTCGCACATAATGTTTTTTAAATTATACAGCAGCCTATCCAAATGGTCTCTACTATTAAACCAATGTTGGCATTACTGATGTCCACTGTTTCAAAAATTACTAATGTTAAGAAGCAGAAATCAGCAAACAGCCTGGGATGACTCATATTTCAAACATATATTTTTAATATCAGTATACATATTATCAGATCCATGCCATCATCAGGGTAAAATTTCACAAAAACACATGCATCTCATGTTCTGTGTTTAGACCCTTCATGGTACTGCATAAGTTACATATACATTTCGATTCCATACGCCTAAATTTCAGTGTCAGATTGCCCCCTCTTTTTCCACATTTGGCCTTCATTAGTCCAATGAACCTAAGATCCCTTTTATCATGCATCTGGTGACATTCTTGCCAATGCACTGCCAGTGGTAGTTTGGAGTCTAGGATACTGAGGCTAGCTAGATGCTCTGTAATTCGTAACTGTCTTAAGGTGCTGCCAATGTACAGTGTTTTATATCCACAGATTATTGCATATACTACAAACGTTGTTTTACAATGAGTTAAATCCTTAATCTTGATCTGTGTTCCTTCTTTAGGAGTGTATTTGCCACAGTCCGCATGTGCATACCTGACCATGCTGCATTACCACACTTGTGAAAATGGTCAAAGTGCACAACATGTCACTAGCCCTACTTGTGTTGTGACCGCTGGTATCGAGAAATGAGGGACACATTGTGTTCCTAATAGTGGGTGCTCTTGTAAACACAAACTTAGGCTTGTGGTCTAAATATTGCCAGAGATTGGAATCCATGCACAGAATGTGCCCGTGTCTTTGCACTATTTTGTAGATGGTATGGGCATCCTTAGAGTATTGTGTAATGATTTCGATGGTTTTGCCCCTAGTCTTACTCTTTTTGGGGGTAGTTTGTGGCACACGTGATCTTTCCAGTTCCTTGATCTTGTCATGAGATCTCTTGACAACATCATGCAGGTCTCTTACTTGGCATACCATGATAAATTGAGCATCCTCATCACAGTTCAGGCACTCCCGATAGAACTCCTCTATGTTAGTGACAGTGGATTTTCCGGGGCTGCTTTCTGCATGTAATGTAGAGTTGACCTGTATAGCCTTGCGGAATATCGTTGTCTCTATTTGGTTGTTGTGTATGTAGATGTGTAAATCAAGAAAGTCTATGTCGGTGTCGTCACAGTGTCTTGTATGTGTGATGCCAAAGTTATGGTCATTAAAATAATGAATATATCTTTCAAATGTGTGTGGAGTGCCATGCCAAATAATAATGATATTGTCGGATGTACTGCCTCCAAGTAATGATGTTGTCTACAAATTCATTGTTGCTGAGAGCATGTGTTTGTTCATACTGTGCCATGCACAGCCTGGCCAGTGATGGGGCATGTTTAGCCCCCGTTACTACTCCTTTGGTTTGCACATAGTAAGAGTCGTCAAAGAGAAAAACATTATTCACCAGTGTGAATGTCAGGAAAGCGTTCAGCATCTCAACATGCATGCGGTAGTATGCCGAAAAATCTCGGCAGGTGTAGTCTATGGTTGTAATGCTATGGGCATTGATGCACTTAAAGATCATGCCATGGTCAAGGGCATTCAGCTTGCAGCTATCTTTAGAGATGCAGATCATGTGCTTGCCTATGTAGAATGGGCATGCATTTCAAGCAACCGGCCAAAATTGTCTAACTGCAGCAGTTCAAAAATTAATATCAGCCATATTCGCATCCCAGAGAGCTAGGACAATGTTTAACATATCATGAAATGCAGATTTAAGAATTAGGCGTAGACGAAGGCAGTGGTGTACTCAATCGCATCTGCCATTTACCCTAACTCTGCAGCATCTTGCAACCGTACGTAGCATGCAGTCGTGATTTTGATTTCTTCCCTTTCATCTCCCGCTATGTTGCACTCACTTCTTCATGATCTGTAAGATAGAGAACGCTGACAAAAGAATACTTCTCACGCATATTCTTTCTTGAATACGCTACCATATGAAACTCTACATTAAATAATGGACGGGTGTTGTTTTGGTCTCTGATGAAGATTGGGAATACTTGTTTTGTTTGTTTCATAAAATACTTGCAATCAAATGTGTGCAGCAGGACTGCTTTCGTTTGTGGCAAGCAGACTATACACCATTTAGTGAGCATCATGCCTTCAGTCTAATGAGTCGGAAGAAGACATGACTCACGTTTGCTTCATGCATTAAGTTAGACCCCATCCTGGGCTATTGTTTTTAGATACAGCCCTAAAATGATTGGGAATGACATATAAGGAGGTCTATACTGAGATATAACTGAGGCAAGGAAAGAAAATAATTAAATATGCACAAACATGTAGCAGTTTTTACTTTAATCTACTCGGCCGAAATCAGTGGTAGGAAAATTGGGTCAGTAAAAGACACCCAACATTAATAAGTGATTTTAATTGGCAAACGAGGTCATTCAATTCAGTGTCATGACACAGAGCCTACCGGGAAGGAATACAATACCCACAAAGGTATAGCACTGCATCAATTCTTTCATTGTAATTGTAATATGTAATCGGTTATTTAGAATGCGCTTAATACCCAGAGGGTTCTAAGTGCCACTCAGGGATCAAACCTGTGTTGCTCTGTGTCAGCTTGCTTCCAAGACGAGTATGTTGCCCCTGAGCTATGCTCCCGAGACATTCACAGTACTATAACCATTGGTTCATATGAGTTACAGTTTCATTTTTGTTTTTGTCTTTTTTGGTTACCTTTCCTATTACATGGATATTGTGTATTGATAGCTAACACTCTCTGTTCATGTGTATGCTTTCGATCCCTTGTCTACCGCATTATATATTTGGGACATTACCAACTACTCAACTAATCCTCTTGTATAACATAATATCCTTCTGTGAAGTACGGTTCCATGTAATAATGTTGCCACAAAAATCTCGCCATCCAAAAATATCGCCGAAAAATGGCCGTTTTTTGTGGCGACATTATTGCATGGAACATGCGGGGGACACCCCCGCAACCCCCAAACTTTTTCTCTTTTTCTTTCTTTCTTTCTTTATTTATTTATTTGCCCCTGTCCCCATATATATGGTCACCGAAATAATATCACCACAACCTTTTCCCGGCGATATTATTTACGGCAACCATATATATGGGGATAATATTACCTGATACCTGTAGTACAATCTTTCAAGAATAGCTGATGGTTAATTGACTGGCTAAATTGAGATTAGTCTATAGTCTGTCAGCTTTAGATGAAGGTTGGGTTGGAATTCCTTTTCTTCGGTCTGAGGATTAAATAAGACGAGACCTAGTAGTACATTCACCAGCATAAAAGGGGCCTCCTTACGGAAAGAGATTACATATGAGGCCAAAAAAATAAAAGCACTGTCAGAGAAATAATCTCTAACTTTGAAGCATCAACTTTCAACCCTCAATGTTCTTGCATTGGGAAGGGCTACCATTAGAAAGTATACTTTTCATTTTGTGGCACCAATCTTAAGGAGAACCATAATTAAGTTTATTTTCAATTTTCGAAAACTAACTCTCAACATTTTAAAAGGTTTCTTGTAAGAAATATGAACACAAGAGTATTGTCATTAATTTAAATATTTTTTGCAATGTTTAATGGCTCTATTGAAAAAAATAACATCCACCCTGAAACCGAACAAAAACAATGATCTTACTAGGCCTTGTGTCTTTCAGATCGTGCAAGTGCAGGGAAGTGGAAGGGGTGAAGTGCATAGGGGGAGGGGAGAAGTGCAGGTAACTCAAAAAAGTGCAGCCAGCGGGTGGCTCATAAGTGTAGAGAAAAGGGAGTGCATGGTTGCAGATACAGACCTGAAGTGCTGGGGGAGCCCGGAGGCAGTGCAAGGCCAACTGGACATGCAAGAACCTGGGCCCGAGTTCAGAGGGTAGCCAGGTGACCAGTGCATGGAGCAGTTAGGAGCTCAGCAAGGGAGAGGAAGAGAGAAAGCAGAAGCGAAAAGGAAGGTCTTGAGTTTCTTCTGGAATTGGAGGTTGTTCTGCTCAAGTTTGAAAGAGGCGGGGAGGCTGTTCCAGATTGAGGCTGAAGAGAGAGCTCTGTCCCCAACTCTGTGCATGGAAAAGCATCTGACCCTCAGAGAGTTGGAAGTAGATGAGTGGAGAGCTCGAGAAGGGAGATGTTTAGGAAGAGAGAGTTGGAGGAAGTGCTGTTGCAGGCCCCAGAAAGCCTTCTGGATGACGCAAAGGGTCTTGAACTTGATCCTTGCTGCCACGGGAGCCAGTGAAGAGATTTCAGAACTGGAGAGATACGATCCCTGAGCTTGAGGTCAAGGACAAGTCTTGCAGTCCTGTTCTGGATAGGTTGTAGATGTCGGCGAGTAGAGACAGGCAGGAGCGCCTGCTACCTTTTTTTAAAGATTTAGAAAGAGGCTGTTTCAGTAGTCCAGCCTAGAGCGTACCAGAGCTCTGGAGACAGTGAGCTTCTGGGGGAAAGTGAGGAAAGAAAGAACATTCTTCCTTGCACCAAAAAAGAAAAAAAAGGCTTTGTTAGAAACTGGTGTGAATAACTTTGTGTGATACCACATTTATGCTTTTTAAAACTGTTTCCCTTTTAACCGTCCACTGATAAAAGAATAGAACAGTCAAAAAAGAAACCTTTTATAGAAGATTAATTGAAACAAGTTAGTATGAAAAAAAAAAGAAAAGTAACCACTGGCTGTCTTTGGGGCACATGTCATGTTCAGATGAGGGGGAAGTAGATGCTGGGGTAGATGTTGTCACAGATTCAAAGCCTGTTTGGTTACAGCCAATGAATGGAATACCCTACGTACAAACAATTATATAATTTTCTCTTTGCTACAAGCATTTTGTCTCACTGTAACACAAAATGTAAATTTAGTTGCAGCCCTGAATGTAATTCCCTCACTCTAAACAATTGCATGGTTTTCACTTTTTGGAATGGCATTCTGCAGCATCCGAAAATGATGGCCACTGTGAATAGACTCTTGTCACCAAACAGTTGTATAGTGTTCCTTTTGCAACTAGAGTAGTATTTTGCCTCATCACAAAATGATGGCACCCTCAGAGCCACTGAATAAGGTCTCCTGCCTCCAAACAATTGTTTGTTATTCTCATTGCTGCTTGTATTTTACATTGTCCAGCACAAGGCAATGGGAGCCACTGCATGTATTTATTACCTTGCCACTGAACAATTCTGTGATTCCCTTTAGTACTAGTGCTTTCTCGCATCATGAAATATGTCATAGCGACCAAAGGTAATCTCCTATAGCCAAACATTTGCATGATGTTACATTCACTATTATTATTTTGTATTGTAACAGAAATGTGGGACTTATTGACATCAACTGAATGTAATCTCTTACCCCCCAACAATTGTCTGATGTTCTCTTTACTTCCAGTATTTTGTCTTGTCATGAAAATATGACACACGCCATTGAAGCAAGTGAATTTAATCTCCCTGCTTACACTATTCCATGATTCTCTCTTTACTGCTAGTAATCTATCAAATCATCACAAAAGATAATTACAGCCACTGAATGCAACATTATGCCTGCCTGAAAACAATTTGAGGATTTTATGTACACTCCATAGTCACAGGCAAGAACTGGTTTATGCATATGCATATATGTCATGCAAGTTGGCCCCTGGTATGTATTTGCTCCTTCTCTAATACTCACAAAAAGATGGCCTATCTGATTTCAGTGTTCCATTTACCCCTCAACTAAATCCTCTCATAAATGTCTACCTCTCCCTCACTTCAATCTGTTTATGTTCTAACACTCCTTTTCATTCAATGTTTCACCTTTTCTGCAACTAAATTGAATTTGAATGTTCAACCTTACCCTCAACTGATCCAGCAACCTCCTGCCTTTTCTTTTGCTTACTAGACTGATCTCAAACACCATCTGTCCATGCCTTGTTTATAAACTGTGAGGCCTGGAAGAAATGTTCATTGCCACCTCTCAGTAGCTACACTTTTATTACGGGCTCCTTGGCTAGACACCAGAAAGGCTTAGTACTGAACCAGGCAATATGAAAACACCCCCAGAACTTGTTTAGAAACCAAAATAAAGTTCAATAGCAATGATAACCACAACACTCTTTTGCGATTGGGTTCTTTCTTGTAGCATTATGTTTCATCAAAAAAACAGCCAACACTTAGGGAACAATTATTAAACACACAGGCACACATCTAAAATATCATTTCTCATTTAGCGCAAAAGGAAAAAACAACATGTAAAAACAGCTTTCATGATTCATCATGACATGTGTATTTGCATGTTATTAACATCAGCAGCTTTGAAACTCCAAACCTCTTTAGCACTCATTCACAACCCCCATCCCGCCAGAACAGTGATGTCTCATTCCCTTGAGCAAACCTAGCTAGTATTCATTAGAAAAATTGGCAGAATAACATGCATTCCCTAGAAGCAACCTTGGAAGTATAACTGTCAAATTTGGAGCACTCCTGTATGACAAAGCAAAACTCCCCCTTCTCAACGATTTACAATTTACACCAAGGCTAACTCAGCTGTCCCTCTGTACCTCAAAGACAAATGTGTTCTTGCCCTTTAGTTTCCTTTGTGATACTTTACTAATTAGAATATGGGAGGTACCCTGAATAATTAACCTTTTTACCTATACTTACCAAGATATTATTGTTTGAAGTCCCTGCTTGCTTTGTAATTCACCTCACTGGTAATTGACCTCCCTTCACAGCTACCTTCTCTCACTGCCAAGATCGGGCTTCAGTTTCAGGGTCACAGCGGCCCAGAAAGCTGATAGTTCAGTGCCCGCCCCCCCCCACCCCGCTCTATGCAGCTCTGGTTTGCACACAGTAGCACCTCTTTGTCGTCAGTAAAATCTGAACATCATGCACTGAAAACCGCAGTAACACACCGACCCGACTCCATAAACGTTTCTTTTTCTCCCTCACCTTCTCTTTCTGTTTGCCCTTTTTGTGTGTCCTACCCCTTTTTTCTCCTCCGCTCACCTTTTTAAACCCTCTTCCATCTGTCTACCTCCTACCTACATCTCCATATAGATTCTTTACTGTTTACCCTCCTATTCACAGATGCCACTCGTGATGTCACTAATGATGTTTCTGACCAGTAAACACCACCCTCTCAGTCACCACACCCAGTAACTTTCCAGTCTGTTCTAGTCTTTTCTGCAATGACCCCTGCACAGCAGTTTTGTCCAACATGCCACCTGAGCCCTGGTGAATGTGAAACATAACTTCTTCCCCTTCCTGCCATACTCTAGCATGAACAATGAAAGTGTTCTTTCCCGAGCGTATTTTGCTGTCTCAACATACCCTGAATCCAGCATCCCTAAAACATGCCGCTGTTCAACTTTTCTATTCTGCATTTATTTTCTAAAATAACATTGCTGTGTGAATGGCATGTGGCCTTATCAATCGTAAACCCACTCTGGCCCTCAAACCTATGTGCTAAGTAGTGTTAAAGTAAGTATTGCTAACAGTTAGTAATGTTAAATTTGATATTACTAATACCCTGCACTGCACTATGCTGCACATCAGCCAACTTTCCCTACATAATCCACACTCACTGGAATCACTTTTCCTCAACCCTTATTTAACTTGGGTTCTATTTAATCAAATGAAAGTATTTCTTTGACTAAGTTCCCTTAGGCGTAACAAGCACAACACAAACACTTTTGCTATCCTTGTTGCATAGATAATACCAGGAATGCAAAATGTTACATCCTGGGATTGCTGATTTACTGGACATATTCCTGCATCAGGAGCACAATCCTGTTTGGGTAAAAGCATGGGTGAAATATTTCAACAAATTCAGAAACAATTCAGTATTGAGCATTTCTTGAGGAGCAAGGTTTCCATAACTTCATATTAAGTCCCGGACAGTCTTTTGGCTAGATTGCACTGAAGTTCTATTTATAGGGCATTAAAAATTAATTATTAAAGTTTTAACTATGTCTTGTATCGGAAGGTGCTAAGGCAAGAGGTTGCTGGAGTAGCTGAGGGAGAGGATGAAAATTAAAAGGGTTTAGCTGAGGTAGTAGACAAAACATTGCAATAGGATTAAGTTGGGTGATAGGAATACAATTATAATAGGATTTAGTTGACTGAGATGTAAAAAAAGAAATTAAATAGGATAAGTCACTTTTTGTGTCTACAGACTACTACTAGGAGCAGAGACAATCCCAGTGACCAAACTGCATGACATAAAAGCCAAAGAAATGTCTTGGTGGCAGGAGTAGAATAAAAAATAATTGAGTATGTCATCTCTTTTTGATGAGACAAAACACGTGCAGCTATAAGATAAAATCGTATAGTTCTTTTGTTGTAGGGGTAGGCGGTATTAAGTGACTGGATTGGATTGTGTCCATTTTTTGTGACAACACAAATTATCTGTTATGACTGGATAAAGTCTTCGATTGTGTTGGATGAATGGGTACATTACATTCAATAGGTGTAACTGAGTATGTCTTCTTTTGGTGGAGAGATAAACATGACAGAAGCAACTTGAAAGTTCTTAGCATTCTATGGAAGCAGGAGGATATTACATTAAGTGGCTGCAACTAAGTGCACCATCTTATTGTGTTTAGACAACATACTAGTAGAGACTAGAACAGGTAATAGAGTTGTTTGGAGGCAGTGGGGAGGGTGTAAATGAGTCTGGCATGTTTTGTTCATGAGCAGAATACTAGTAGTGACTAGTTTGTATGAAAGAATTGTAGATGGCTTGATGTGGCTGCCATTGAAATTGATTAACACTAGCAATTGTTAATTATACTGTCAATTATTTGAATTCTTTCTTTTGAATCCTGAATTTATGGTGTCAGGTTGTTTCATCCCCAGGTGTTTTTTCTGATGTAATTTCTTTGTGGGTGGGATAAGATGTTATAAGGGGTGGAGGGGGAATAGGGTTTATAATGAAGGGAATGGGGATTTGGGGGGGCAGAGGTACCCCCTGGAGGGACCCCCTGTATAATAAATAAATACAATTCAATTTGTTTTTTTGAAATAAATTCTACGGAAAAAATATTTTTTTAAACACATGTCGGTGTAGGGACATAGACCTAGACCCGAATGTACACACTAGTGTGACTGTTTTGAACATTAAAACATTATTCATAATTTAAAGCCCCTGCCAACACTTGCTTCTTTCTCAAAAACATTCTCCAGGTCAGAAAAAGGCTTAGATATGAGTGATACTGTACTCATACTGAACATTTTGCCATATTAATAAGTATTAAATATTAAATGAAGTCACAAAAATGGTAGATGTTTTAAAGGATTATGCTATGTGTAAATGGGACATGTCTACAATTACCATGATCAAAATTATGGTGTGAGAAAACCAAGAATCTATGGCGCTGTGATCTTATTAATAATCTGTCCGAAATTATAATAACTAGCTGAGTGCAGGTCTTCTGAATGTGCTTGCCCATCTCTTGCAAATGCATTCAATAATTTCATTATGGTCATTCCAAAATGGCCACTGTGGTGTGAGAACACATTATCCCGTTCTCCGGAAAGGCCTACAGAAGCAGGCTCCACTGCTCAGGAGTAGCTGTAGCTACAGCGGGCCAACACTTTGCAATCCTGACTAGGAGGTAGAAAGGGACAGAGGCCTGCCGACTACTGGATCTGGTATGATTGGAGGGTGAGAGGACCTCGTCCAATGAGAATGAGTCTCCAGCAGCCGGATGCAGCGGGACGCAATGGCTCATCCGACAATGGAGGGAATAGCTGTGGTGTGCCATGAGTAGCGGAGAGGAGGATTGGAATTATCACTCCAAATCTCTGAGGGCATCAGAGGAGCGGCCACAGTCGCGTAGGGGATCCCATCTGACTAGCAGCCGCAGCACAGTATAGGTGAGTAGAGAAGGTCTACAGATTGCCCCGATTGATGGTGTGGAGACCTTGATAGAGGATGCAGCCCTCACCTAGCGAAAGCAACAAAGCAGTACAACACAATGTTAGTGACGGGGGGGTGAAAAAACTGCATCTCTCCTGAACACCATAGGCACAGCTGGGAGTCTCCCCACGGCTGCTGCACAGACGGAAGGATGCTGTTAGAGGCACCCATCCTGGGTCACCTTCTCCGGGCCATCCCTCCCCCAGGAACAGTCCTGGAGTTCGACACTAAAGGGAAACTTGACACAGAACATGCAGGTGATAGAGGCTCGATGAGAAAAGTGGAGACACGGTCAGTCCCTAGAAGGAGTGCACCGAGAAGCGGATGCACACAAAGGACACTGGACCCTTCAATAACCTACCGCCCTATGCAGCAGGGGATGGAATAAGGGAGAAAAGAAAAGGATCAGTGGGGAACAGCATGGTCAGGAAGTAGATCAGAGCCACACACACGCCTAAAACATGCACATCCTCACTAAGAAGTAGGGAGCAGTGCCAGGAATCTGGAGTAATCTGCGGGTCTCCATAAATGTGGAAAGGGGAACTCTCCAGATGCCAAGGGCCAGTGGGAAAACCACCCCAGCCAAGCTCAAATCATCCTTTGACCCACACGGAGGCCAACTAGAACACTGTTGGCACCCTCACATAGAGAAAGGGCTAACTGGGGACGAGGCAACACAGGTGGGGAAGGGAGACAAGGAACCTGGGACCCACAAAATGTCCCTGAACAAGGAAGATCTTCAGGAATGTCTCAAAAGTATTGAGGACAGAATGGTGATTACATTTCAAGCCCACCTCGAGAAAATGAAAGAAGACATTCTGAGCTCCCTAATGGAAGTAAGGAGGGAGATCAATGACATAGGCAGCAGAGTTGATGTTGCAGAATGAGGCCTATCGGATATGACAGCGGAAGTTGGTCAGAATAGCGAGCTCCTTAAACAGTTAGCTCGGGCCACATACAACCTGCAAGTGCAAACAGAAGATTTGAAAAACCAATCCCGAGATCAAACATATGGGTAAAAGTTCTTAAGGAGGAAATAATGGAGCAGACATGAAGACTACGACCCAGCAGTGTTTTGGGAGCCTTCTCACCGACTTGATACCTGAGCATGTAAGGATCGACTGCATGCACTGGGTAGGCCCCAAGACATCGGGCCCTGGGATGAGTGACCAAAGAACTAATGGCAGAGCACATCCTTTACAAATGGACATTCCCATTCGAGCTCTTATTCACCTGGGATGTCAGACAGCAACGGGCTACAGCATACGAGGAAGGGTAATCTATTATGAACCTGGGAGGAGAAGGAAGGGCCAGGGGGAAAACACTGGGACCCTTGCCCCAAAAGACGATCATCCTTGGGAGTACTCAGAGAGAAGGAACAGATGGGGGAGCAAGGCTATAAAGTTAAGAGGTCACCCATGCAAAGAAGAAGGAGCAGAAGGAGCAGGGCCATCTGGGGAGATCTAAGTTCAGGTCAGATCAGCCCTCACTCAACGAATGTTCGACTCTCGCAAAATATGTGAAGAAGAGGTCAGCGAAAATAGAGGTCTCTGGATGAGAGCGGGGTGATGCGGCAGGATAGCAGGGACTGGACAGAGTTAAGGAAGGTGGACAGCATCATGTAATCAGCCTGGGGGTGTAGTTTGCCCTCATTAGGGGAGTTTGTGGGTTTGTACTAGGACCAGAGCGCCAGTAAGGTATCTGGGGGTTTTAATAGGATCTCTGGCCCTGACCGGGATGGAAGGGGGTGGGAAGGGGATGTCAGGGAAGGGGAGTGAGGGGAGAAAAAGGGCTCAGAGACATGGGAGTGGGGGACGTTATGGGGAGTGGGGAGGGAGAGAAGAGAAATGGTGAGGGCAAGGGGGAACGCCAACACACAAAGGTCAGGACATACCAACACCATAGTTTTGATAGCAATCACGAACATGGAAGACAAGACACACAAATGCTCTTACAATCTTATCACATAACATCAGGGGATTGAATTGAACACCCCGGTTAAATGCAAAAATGTGGAGGGGCAAATAAGACAATGCCAAGCAGACATAATAATGTTCCAAGAGACCCATATGAAGAAAGCAGACAGATCACTCCCCCGATTCGGCCAATGCACACATCTCTACAAAGCAAACGCACTGGGGAAGATGGCCGGGGTATTGATAGGACTAAGAGGCACCCTACAAGCAAACGTAGTGCAAACACTAGTCGACAAACAGGGGAGATATTGTGAAATTGTAAATGTATAGTGCCTCCTTTGTGATTAATGTTGCCCTAAACCCAGTCGCTCTACGAGGAAAACCGTGTTGCAAAGTTCCGATTTTGGATCCACTTTGCTGCCATTTTAAGATTCATCTGCCATTTTGATTTCTGTTCGTACAATTCTCTGTTCTAAAATGGTGGA
Organism: Ambystoma mexicanum; assembly: GCF_040938575.1. Taxonomy (NCBI): domain Eukaryota; kingdom Metazoa; phylum Chordata; class Amphibia; order Caudata; family Ambystomatidae; genus Ambystoma; species Ambystoma mexicanum. The sequence goes on along the minus strand of NC_090931.1, from coordinate 850,927,757 downwards.
CTGTGTTTTCAACTTGTAACCAAGCCTCCTGACCTTTGAATCCTGTTAATGTTTAGGCTGTCCGAGAGCCGACTTTTTAGACTAGGTAAAGAGACTTTGCGCTCCATGTGAACTGTCATCTAAGTATTGCCTGTGCACATAAGACTCATCCCTGTATAAATGTTGGGACAATGAAGACCAAACCTTGAGTATATACCCATGCCGAACTGCATTGTGCAGAAATGTAGAACAAGGCTTACTGCGGGATCCGAGAACATACACCACCATTGTGCCTTCATGGAAACGCAAACCTGTGTAATCCTTTTGCATATTATTGTATAAGCTGTATGTGAACTAGGCACGAACTCTAGACCATGAATTATTAACATGAAGAGAGGCTGGACAATATTATTCAAAATTGTATAAAAGCATGAATGTTTAGATGTCCATCACTCTCTCACCTCTCTTTGTCAGGCTGGTATACGTTGCGGGTGTTGAGAGCCAGATAGCTATCTGTGTTTCTTTGTAAACTGTACAGAATAAAAGATCTGTGAATCTTTTCAGCCCGTGATTGGTGTATTTCATTTGTGGTACTCAGCCTCAATATTTCTTTGTTCTTACAAATGGTGCCCGAATAGGGACCCTCAAGATTGATGCCACCTCATTGAAGGGTTGATGTAGCTATCAGACTGGGAATAGACGGTGAGAAAGGGGGACCCTTCTTGGATGAGACTTGACACCTCAACAGTACTGCACGACCCGATCCCCGGACGGTGAGCTTGCGGTCCGAGGCGGCATCTTGACGAGGGTCCATATATCTAGGTGGGCAGTTTTGCCAAAATCACATACCATGAGGTTGCTTTGTTGTCCTAAGTAATCTGATCGGAACTCCCTTAGTCCTTTGAATCAGGTGAGTCATGCCACGATTCCTACTTTTCCTGATATTTGATTTGGAGTATTGTCCTCGCGAGTACAATTATTGACCAGGTACCACCAGTAATCTGACATGCCTGGGAAATTGGCATTATTCCGCAGAGACAGACAATCTTTGGAATTTGGACGTCAGGCACCACAGGAGGGGTCGCCGGCATGTACTATTTACTGTAAGTACGGCATTGGTAGTATAGTGTTTAATGATATTTGGCACAGACAAATTAGACATGCTTCCGAACTTCAGTGGCCAATCAATGGTAGCTTTGAGATTTCTTGTATAGAATATTTAGAATCTATATTGTTAAAGAAGAAAGCTAGACCTGCAGCATTTGATATATTACAAAATTGGAAAACAGAAGCTATGCAGCAGCTTAAAAGTAGAGAGAAACATGCGTGCCAACATACGTCAAACGCAGACAAAGCGTTATTGTATGGCCAGCAAAAACAGTCAGAGTCAGCTAGAAGTATGGATAGGGCTTTTCAACTTGGTATACACAAAATATATCCATCTAAAGATGTTCATGCATCAGATGAATTGATTGATAAGCTTTTAAATGAACGAAGGCCTGGTGCTACTGCACCACCACCTTATGTAACTATTCCTGTTGCCTTACCTCTTCCTGCTGTCGTTCCTCCACCTGTAGTAATTCCTACTCTTCCTGTTATTTCTCCTACTGTTCCTCCGCCGCCAGCTATTGCTCTGGTTCCTATTATTGTTCCTCCACCTATACCTCCATCTTTTCCCGTTGTTGTGATTCCGGTAGATTTGTCTTTGATGCCAGTAATGTCACCTTCATTACCTACTGTACAAGATTTGACTGCATTTTCTCTTCCAAGTGGTTCTGTCCCACTTGTAGTTGATAAGGGTGCTGAATCAAAAATTGTAACTCGTAATACAGTTTCTAAAGAAAGAAAGCGAGACTTAAATGGGCTAGACAATGCATGGAGAAAGGTGAACAATCTGATGTTTTTGCTATGCTCTCTAATCTAGAAAGTTTTCCTGAGAAAAATGTCTTTATTGAAGGGATGGGAATCCATTTATCCGTAATGTGGAACAGACTGAATGATGTAGATATCCCACAAGGGTTAAGGGATCTGAATTGTTTAGTATATTCAAGAGATACTGCGGAGAAAGTATATGAGCACGTCGAGATGATATTTGAGTTTAGAAGGGAGTTAGAAAGGTTATGGAATGATGAAATAGATGGTGATAGTTTGAATGCTATTTTTGTACAGAAATGGTTCCTTCCTCCTTGTAAGTCGATGAGTGAAGAAACACGAATTTGCACAATAGATGCACTTAGATGGATTTCAGACATATCGATATCTTCCGTAGAAGAATATGACACGTATAGTCAGTATACGCCAGAAATGCAGATGAAAGTGATACAGGTAATGGTAGAATAAATGCAGGATGAAAGTATGAAAAGAAAGATTTGTTGTCCCGTAGAATTATTGAACATCTATGAGAGAGCTTTTTCATCTGACACTACTACTGCTGCTTTAGCGCTCGATTTAGCTCTGTTGCTCAGTAAGCGTTCGGAGTTGCCTGTTCAGAGAGGTTCCTCCAACATTTGTCCCTAAAGTCGAGATTCCGAATAATGCCGCAAAAGGCATTGCCGCCTATGATATTGACGCACATTATTTATCGCAGTTTGTTCACGTCCTGTTCTCAAGACAGGAAGTGAATACCATTAGACAATCCATTCCAAATATTAGGAAGAATGCAACAGGGTTTCATAAAGAGATAGAATCTGTCTTGCAGTCATCAGTGTTCACTCTGGGTGATATAGACTTGCTTTTTACTGTGCTCCTACCTGCTGATTTGTGGAAACAGATTAGGACTGTAGACGATGCAGCAGGGTTGGGTGACACATGGGATAGTTTGGTCAGGCAAGATAGAGAAAGGAAAGCTGGTGAAAGACCACCACAGGTGATACTGACTTTGTCTGATAGAATAGTGGCAACATTAAAGACTTTAATTCCTGAGAGAAGGATAGTTTGGGACAAACTTACTGCTTGTATTCAAGAAAAATCTGAAGGTGCTACCAAATTCTTTAATCAGTTTTAACAAGTATTTTCAGATTTTAGCGGACAGGATTTAAGCACCAAGTCCGGAAAAAGATTATTTGTGGAAACATTTGTGCGTGGATTGTTACCTGACATCAAGTCACAAATTATGGCTTCTGAGAGCGCTTGGCAAGCTAAATCGCAGTCCGAAGTATTGCATATGGCTCAGTATTATGAGAACAGGGTCAATAATGAAAAAGAAAGGATTGAAAAGAAAAAACAAGATCTGAAAACTAAGGTATTGTTGTAATAGATAGTTAGAGGACCTAGAGGGGGTAGTACACAGTTTAGGGGTCAGTATGTTCCACAAGGAATGTGCCGTTGGGTCCTGTACACGCGAACCAATGTGCCTATTGCAGACAAGAGGATCAATAGCGAGCACACTACCTGATCCTCCAGCAGAGGTCGAATAACACACATGGTGTCATGGGTGGAAGACCCAGAGGCCGCCCTGGGGTAGGGGGTCTTGGTAGAAGCCAGTTTGCTCAAAATTCCCAGTCTTTTTTGCAAGATAACCAGCAATCTAATGTAGATAGCAAAAATATCTTCGATAACCCTTCTACTGCCTATCTTTCTGAGGATCTTCCCTTTGCTGATATATTGTTCCGTTAGGACAGCCCGAAGCGGGGTCTGGAACCAATGCCTATTCCCATTAATCAGAAAGGTCCCTACGTTGAGATTATGGTGGGAAACAGGAAACATCTATTTTTGATAGATACAGGAGCACAGAAGTGTTCCATTGATCATTCACAGTTTCCAGACATTCCACTGTCAGGGCAGACTAACGTTTCTGTAGGGTTTTCTGGTATGCCAGTGGTTAGTCCGGTTTCTTTGCCGGTACCGATTTCACTGGGTCCATTCACTGATCGCTGTCTGTTTCTTTTGACAGCAAACTGTGGAGAGAATTTGTTGGGGTTGAATTTGTTGAAGGAATTAAATGCAGTAATTCATTGTTCTTCGGATGTAGTGCGTTTGACTTTTTCACCACAACAATTTTCTACCTCACAGTTTATGACTAGACCTTTACCGCCGAAATTTAGTGACGTTCCGGAGTGTGTATGGGCAATTGATGACAATGATGTTGGTATTTTACAATTTGAACCTGTTAAAATTGTTTTGAAACCAGGAGTTAAGTTGCCACGAATTCCACTGTATAAGATTTCGGTTGATGGTGAGCAAGCTTTGAAGATTATAGTCTCTGATTTTGTACACCATGGGGTAATTGAAGAAATTGCAGGACGTTTGTGCAATAGTCTGATTTTACCAGTGTGTAAAAAAGGGGATAATGCAATACCTTTTCATTTTATTATCGATTTACTCGCTATCAATAAGATTGTTGCTCCACAATTTCCAATTGTGCCTGATGTAATAACGATAATGACGATGATCCAGCTTCTGCTACACATTTTAGCGTTGTGGATCTTAAGAATGCCTTCTTTAGCATTCCCATACACGAGGATAGCAGATACATTTTCGCGTTCACCCTAGGGGGCTGCTCATTTACATTCACCTGTGCACCACGAGGGTACACGGAAAGTCCGAGCATTTACAGTAGGGCTTTGAAAGAGCAGCTCGACACACTTGAGTTGCCCACCACTTGTATATTGCTTCAATATGCCGATGTTCTTCTTTTGGCTGCAGATTCAGAAAGTGCTTGTTAAGAAGGCGCTGTGTTATTGCTTATACATTTACCAAAAGTGAGGGGTCTGTGTACAAAGCCTTGCTGGGTAAAAGCATAGCAAGCAAAAGAACTCTGCTAGAGCGTGGCCATAGCAAAGGTGAATTTCACTCAAGTATTAGTTGTCTAACGGGAATTCAACCTTACTTGCTTTGGAGTACGTTAAAAAGGGACAGGTGGCTGATTACAAGGGCACGGTTCGATTGCCTTCGGTTGCAAGGCAACACCTATAAATGGAAGGGTTTTTCTGACTCAGCGGGTTGCCCGGTTTGTGGACATGATAGAGAGGATCTCTCTCATTTGTTATTCTTCTGTATAGGGTATGCAGGCATACGTAAAATGTCTCTGATTCCTGCCCTTAAGAAGTCAACGATCCGCACACACAGGGCTGCTCTTGTGTTTCTCCTGAGCGCTGAATCAGTCTACACTGCGTGGGCTCTTTTGACGTTTCTGAAAAGAGCGATGTATTTCAGAAATCGCATTGTGAAACTGCAAGGTGGCGAGGGCCCGTAAGAAAACTCTATAGTACCTGTACTGGGTTAAAGTATTTTGTATTGTCTTTTTAAACTAATCTTCATTAAAACAACTTTTAATGTAGTTCATGTCGAGGCAACCGCCTAACTGCCAAATGTATTTGTATGCTGCTTCCACCAATGTTTTTAACTATTTTTTCTCATGGAAGTGTAATTTTAAGATTTTTGTAATTTGAATTAGTGTAATAATTGTGTTTACTTGTCGTTTAATGGTTGCTTTATACAACCGAATAAACTTGTTTGACTGACTTATACATTTACCAAAACATGGACATAAAGCTTCACTGAAAAAGTTTAAATATTGTCAACAGGAGGTCGCCTATTTAGGCTATCTCCTGTCAAAGGAGGGAAGAAGATTGACACCTGAACGAATTAAAATAATTTCTAGCATGTCTGTCCCAAATACACAGAAGGAAGTAAGAGCCTTGATAGGAATGGCTTCTTACTGTAGACTGTGGATCCCAAACTTTTCACTAGTGATTAAACCAATGTTGGCATTGACAAAGAAGGACATTTCTTTGCCATTACCGTGGAACATGGAACACCAGAAAGCTTTTGATTTGCTCAAGACCGCACTGTGTTCAGCATCAGTTTTGGGCACACCAAATTATGAAAGGCCTTCGAGTTGTATCTGCATGAACGTGGTGGATGTGCTTAGGCTGTGTTAACACAGGAACATGGGGGAAGAATAGGCCATGTGGTTACTTTTTCTCGACCCTTGATCCTGTCACATGCGCTTTGCCGAGATGTCTGAGCGCTGTTGCTGCTGCTGCTGCATCTATGAAGCAGAGCGAGGGGATGGTCCTAGGCCATTGGTACCTCACTCTGTAGACGTTCTATTAAACAGAACGCAAACACAACATCTTACTTCCGCACGATTAACGAGATATGAATTGATCTTTTGCACCACATATCCAAATTAAACAATGTTGTGTATTAGATCCGGCTGAATTGTTAACTCTTCCTCAAGATATCGCTTGCAATGACGAAATGTCACACAACTGCCTTTTCACCACAGAACAAGAAACTAAAGGCAGGATTGATTTGAAAGATACACCTTTGAATGATCCACCAGGGGAGCTGTTTTGCAATGGCTCCTGTTTCAAACTTCCCGATGGTGCATCCACTGCTGCTTATGCCATCACTACACTAAGCACGATTGTGGAAACCAAAAGAATTTCGCATAACTCTGCGCAGGCCGCAGAGATTATTGCATTGACTAGAGCTTGTGAACTTTCCGAAGGGCAGAGTGTATATATTTACTGACAGTCAGTGTGCCTTTGGGGTGGTTCACAACTTCGGTAGACTTTGGGCAGAACAAGGTTTCTTGACCTCACATGGAACAAAGATTCAATATGGCATCTTGATAGTTCAGCTACTCCCATCGCTTGCACTTCCCACTCAGTTAGCGATTATGAAATGTGCGGCACATCAGAAAATCATAGATGATGTAGGAAAAGGGAACGCTTTTGCTGACCAGATAGCCAAACAGACTGCTACTGATCTCTATTCAGAAATGTATACTACAAGGGAAGCCACAAATGTCTGTACTATAGATGAAGGAATTGATTCCATAAGAAATATCCAAGACGATGCCACTCTAGAAGAAATTAAACAATGGGCTGAGGGCTTGGCGTGGTTGGATGATGATGGGTGTTGGGTGTACAACTCAGAAGGAAAATGGATGTTGCCAGACGCGTACATCACTATGATGATTTCAATGGCTTATGGTCCCACTCACATATGCGCTAGGAAAATTTGCAAAATGTTAGAATCTGTTTGTGTAAATGTTAACATCACAAAAACTGCTGTTCGTTTTGTCCAGAGTTGTATGATTTGTCTACAGTACAATGTGGGGAAGTGTACATCGACACCAAGGGGTAGTTTTGGTCCACCTACTGTCCCTTTCGAGGTAAACCACTTTGACTTTATTGAAATGGAGCACTGCAACAATTTTAAATACGTTTTGGTAGTTATGCTTTTAGTAAATGGGTTGAAGCCTTCCCTGTGAAAGATGCCACAGCAATGACAACGGCGAAAACCATGCTTAATGAATATTTTCCTAGGTTTGGTTTGCCGAGGGTCATCTGGTCGGATAATGGTACACATTTTATCGCTGCTGTTATTCTGCAAGTATGCGCGGGATTACAGATCGATAAACGGTTCAATTCGGCTAGACATGCTCAAAGTGCGGGACTGGTACAACATCACAATGGTTTTCTGAAAAATAAAATTGCCAAGGTTTGCACCGGCACCAATCTGAAGTGGCCGGACGCCTTACCAATACCTCTCCTTTCAATGCGCACGACCCCACAGACTAGGACTGGGCTCTCCCCTTATGAAATTATTATGGGGAGGCCAGCTAACATTTGGAACATCCCCAAACCCAGATATCTAAGAGATGTGGAGCACTTACTCCTTTCTGAGTATTGTGAACGGTTAACTCAAAATCTGTATTTGATTTATCAACAGATGCGAGAAGCCCTCCCAGTTAAATACGAGGGGCCAGGTCACAGAATTGGACACAGCGACTGGGTGCTCACAAACTCATTTGAGAGAGCATCCAGTCTCGTACCGCTCTGGAAAGGGCCTTTTCAGGTCCTATTAGCCACACAGACTGCCGTGCGAGTAGCTGGAAAGAGACACATGTCAAGAGGGTACCTTTCCCTTTGCCACACGATGAAGAAGACAAGGAGAAACTTACTTGCTCTGTTCCCAACGATCGATCAGCATTGAGGGTGTGTTGGAGACACTTCCTGAGCCCGCGGTGCCTGGGAAAATTGCTGCTTTGGCTCCAAACTCTTCTAAACATCCTTTTGCACCTCTGTCCGGTTCTGTTGCCAATTCATCACTTCCATCAGGAATCCACGACACACTGTTCGCAGATCACACGGTACCAGGAGTCACAAGGTACAATCTGCATCCACTGAGCTAGACTTAATGCACAGCATGGCTGTGCCCACAGGGGAACAACCATAGAGCTTGTCCTTCACCAACACTTTTTGCAGAAAAGGAAAATTAGGTGGCTGGGGATAGGGAAAGACTAAGAAACCACGTGATCAGGAGATCACCAGCAAACGGACTACAGAGTTTTTTGCAGGAACCTTTTTGGGAAAAGAGTTTGAGGAACAATGCCTGTTTCTACCCCTACTCGTGCGAACAGAGAAATTACTGTTTGGCCAACAAAGACATTGGATGATTAAATACATGGTCTGTGGGGGCGTATTGTTTTCTTGTGATTGCATTAACCAGTATCACTGTATTGATTGCTTTCGGATTTTGGTATATGGAAGAAGAGCGCCCACTTGAAACATTCTTGCCTAATGAGAATGTTCCTACTATGTCTACACTTTTCGTGCATCTGCACACTTTATCTCCTAGGGACTCTCAACATAGACAGAGCTATCATAACAATACACTGCTGTTAATAATGAATGTAACTCATTCCTCCCCAACCATATTTAAGGCAATAAATACAAAATCTGCACGTCCTAAATTCAGAAGTGCATGTTACCGAGGGAAACTGGGATCTTAGTACTTGGTTCCTGGACTCTTTACGGTCTTGGGGATAGAAGCTTCTCTCAGTCTTAAAGGTAATCCTTGGCATTTTGCCATTTTGTTGGTGTTTGTTTGTTTGTTTAGTTTATTTGTAGAGCGCTCTGGACCCGTGGGTAGAAGGGCGCTTAAGAACACGGTTACAGGCAAAAGATATGCATTTACATTTACAAGTACATCAATTTACAAAAAATGTACATAGTACGACAATTTACATATAGTGCAGGTAAGGTTGCTGCTGTTAGATATTCGGGATGATGGTGGATGCTACTCTTTGTTCAGTAACCAGCCAATAACAAGTTTCCTAAAGATCGGGAAGGACTCAGTGGTTTTAATTTTGAGTGGTATGGTGTTCCAAAGTTGTGAGGCTAGTACAGTGAAACTCACGCCTCCTGCTCTTTTCTGCTATTTTTAAGGCATATCTGGGCACTAGCAGGCATAGGGAGTTGGATGATCTAGTGGTTCTGGATGTGGATTTTAGAGTGAATTTGTTGGAGAGGTACGGTGGGGCTAGTTTGTTTAAGGCCTTGTAGGTGAGGCAGATAGTTTTGAGGTCAATTCTTTGCTGTATGGAGAGCCATTTGCACGCTTTCCTGGTTGTGGAAATGTGCTTGCGCCTTGGGATGTTGAGTGCTGCGCATAGAGCATTGTTCTGGAGAACCTGGAGTTTGTTAGTTACAGATTGGTTGGCTCCTAGGAACAGGCTGTTGCAATAGTCTAGTTTGGATTGAATGTGTGCTCTGGCCAGAGTGAGGCAGCTGTCGGGGGATAGGAAGGGTCTGCTTGCCCTGATTAGCTTACCCGTATAGGCAGTGGCTGAGGCGGTTGAATTGAGTTGTTTGGAGAGGTTGGAGTTGGCATCAAGGTGGAAACCTAAGGTTTTCACGCTTTTAGCAATAGGGATGGTGTTACCGTCTATGATAATGTTCTTGTAGATGGGACTGAGTTTAGACAGGTTGTTAGGAGAGCCAACCAGCAGAAGCTCCGTCTTCTCATCATTCAGGCAGAGGCCGTGGGTGGCCATCCATGCCTGAATGATTGAGAAGATTTCGTTGATCCGGGTGACGTCTGCATTGTAGTTGCCTGAGATGGTGAGGAGAATCTGGGTGTCATCTGCATAGTTAGTGTAAGTGACACCCAGACGGTCCAATTTGTCGAATAGGGGCTTCGTAAATATATTGTACAAGGTGGGGGATACACAGGAGCCTTGTGGGACTCCGCAGGTGATGGGGATGGGGTCAGCAGCAGCTGTAGTGGAGAAGACTCGCATGGTTCTATTCGCCAGGAAGGATTGTATCCATGCAGAGGCAGAGGAGGAGAAGTGGGCTGCGATGGAGAGGTGGTTGCATAAGATTTCGTGGTCGACTAAGTCGAAGGCCACTGAGAGGTCTAAGAGAAGTAGGATGGCTGCATTTCCTTGGTCTTTGATTTCATCAATCTGGCTTTTGAGGTCAACCAGGGCAGTTTCAGTTCCGTGTTGAGGTCTGAAGCCAGATTGACGAATACCTAGCAGTTGGTTAGATTCCAGGTACTCCTGAATCTGGATGTAGGCGACTCTGTCCACGATTTCTAACAGAAAAGGGACAGTAGTGATGGGTCTATAATTTGTTGGTATGGCTGGGTCCAGGGATTGTTTTTTTAGGAGAGGGAGCACCCAGGATTGTTTTAGGTTGTTGGGGACAGAATTGCTGGCAAATGAGAGGTTAATTAACTTAGTGATAAAGGGGGAAAGGTCTCTGGCAGCGTCTTTTATTATTTGGGCAGGGCAGCTGTCGCCTTTGCAATTAGAGGGTTTTAGGGAAGTGATGATTTTTTCGACTTCTAGGATGGTCACTTTCTTAAAGGTGAAGCCTAAATTGGCTTTGTTGGGTATTGGTGGGCTTAAGCTAGGGTTGGCGGTTTTGTTGCTGGGGAGTTGTTGACGTTTGTTCTCGATTTTGGTCTGGAGTCCTGTGATTTTATTGTTGAGGGCATTCTGGATGCTGGTGCACCAGGGTTTATCTTTTGAGCAGTTGTCTGGAGGGGGATTGGGGTTTTCTAGCTCCTTTAAAATTTTAAATAATTCTTTGGTGGAAGAACCTGCCTGGTCAATCCTGGCGTCATAGGTATCTTTTTTGGTGCGAATTATCTCACTTTTGTATAGCGCGGAGATGTTTTTAAGATTGGATTTGTTTTCAGGAGATGGGTAAGTTTTCCATAAAAGTTCTAGTTTTGCTTTCTTTTTCCTGAGTAGTTTGAGTTCTGGAGTGTACCACAAATTGAGGTGGTTTATTGGTTTACTTTTACGTAGTTTCAAAGGGGCAATGGTATCAATGGCGGTAGCCATGGAGTTGTTGAAGGAGTCGACTAGTAGGTTAAGGTGAGCATTGTCCGGTAGAGCGTTGAGGGTGGGTAGGACCAAAGGTAGTAACGCTTTGGCCGTGATGTTGCGCTTGTTTCTGGTTGGGCAGGCTGGTGCCAGGAGGCGTTTCTTGCGCGTGGCCTGGTTGGTATGAATTTCGAGTGGGATAAGGTAGTGATCTGTCCATTTAAGAGGTTGGGGGTCCTTGCAGGTGGTTTTGCAGTTAAGAGTTGCTACCCAGTCGAGAATTCTGCCTTTCTGGTGAGTTGGTGAAATGCTAAATTGAGCGAATCCGTGCTCAGTTAGGGCGTTTGCTAAGGATGCGGCTGGTGCGTCCTTGGGGTCATTGTAGCCTAGGTTGAAGTCGCTGAGGATGATAGTTTGTGCTAGTGGCTTGGAATTTTCTGTAATGAGCGCTGTAATGTCTTCCTCGAAGGTTCCCGGAGGGCCTGGAGGTCTATATATAAGGTGTAGTGTGATCGTACTAGTGGGGGAGGTTTGTAACTTGATTGTGAGTAACTCACAGGATTTAGGAGATAGGGTGGAGAGTAGTCTGCAGCCTAGTGTAGATCTGGAGATGATAGCTACGCCTCCTCCCTTACCATTAGGTCTATCGGCTCTAAAAATGGAGTAGTTGGCTGGAATGGCTAATGATAAGTGTGGTCCTGAGGCCTCATGTAGCCATGTTTCCGTTAGGGCAAGGAAGTCAAGATCATATGTTAGAATAGTGTCAGCAATTTCTGTAGGGTGGGCGGCCAGGGATCTGGCATTGAGTAAAGCTCCTTTTAGGGGGAGTGGGTCAGGCGCATTAGGGGTCTTTGATTTCTTCTTAGTTTTGGTGTTGAGTTTGGTCAGGTGGATGCTGTTTGTAAGGGGCAGCCTGGTGCCCAGTCTGATGTTGCGGATAGTGAGGTTGGGGTTGGTAGAATATAGGGGTTCTGGAGATTTCAATGTGGGGGGCCCCGTGCGACAAAGAGCCCTAAGTGTGCTATGATTGGGAGTCTTGTTAGAGGTCACATTGGCAGGGGAGCTGTTGTCTACGGAGGAAGTAGGGTGGGAGTGGTGGTTGGGTGGAAAAGGCGGCTGGGAGGGTAGGAAGGGCGTGGGGCAGGGGATCGGGTAGTGCCTAGGGCAGCCTAGCTTGGCTAAACCATTGTTGACGGTTATGAAGGTGTTGACGGTACAGTGTACATTGTCTGGCATGATGCAGAAAGGGAACATGGTGAGAGTGAACCAGGTGATCATGGTCTGGGCGCGCAGCTACGCAATGCAAGTCTGGTGCTCACTAGGACTAGGTTACAATGGGACAGTACCTAGGTTTGAAAATGCACTCTGCGGATAAATGCTGTGCGTTAATAGCTAGGGTACATGCTAGGCCTAGAAGTGGAGCAGTGAGTACAATGAAAAAAGATGGTGGGAGCAGAGATGGGCTGGTGGGGGCTTTACCTATCAGCATGAGTCATGTGTACATCAGTGTATGTGCTGTAAACACAAGATAGGCTAGTTTCAAATTGCACAGAGCAGATCAGCAGATCTATGTTTAACAATCCCGGCAAAGACTAAGATGCATACAGCAGAGTATACCTGGACTTGGCAGTCTCAGCAGCTACAAAAATGCATACATCAGAGGGCACCTAGATATGACAGTTCCCATCAACGACTAAAATGCATGCATCAGAGGGCGCTTAGGTTTGACAATTCGCGTCAATTAAAGCCTATATGTGGGCTCAGAACATGTGGATGGGGCAGCGCTGGCAGGTATAGACAGACTCTCCTCAGTGAGGTGAAGAGCGAGGTCAGAAAGTTACAAGCAATTAATGGCAGCACTTCAGAATAGCAGCAGGTAGAGAGGTACAATTAATTCAATCAATACGCATATCAACAAAGGGAAACAGTTCTATGCTAGTTTACCAAAGCGTTGTCAAGACAGTGAAATACGAGGTCAGATCATGTAAATCTGGCGCTACAGAGCAGTATTGACCAGATAATAAATGGTAGCACTTTAGAAAGACAGCAGACAATTGTAGTTCAGTTGGTTCAAGCAATACGGATGGCAACAAGCAGAAATAGTTACGTATTAGTTCACCAGTATATTATCAAGCAAGCAGTGCAAATCGCCTCGGGAGGCTCAGCGAAAGAGAAGTGTTAAATGAACTCAGTAGTGTGCGCATGTGTGAAACATATAATTCAATAGGCATGGTTGAATGCGCAGTGCTGTGAGGGCCTGCACCAGGCACATTCGACGTGGGCAAGGCCAGCAAGAGACGTTCTTAATGGCATTTAAATTTGTCAATAGTCTTTCAGGCATTTGTAAGCTCACAGGCATGCACAGTGGCAGTGGATAGACGTAAGATGCAAAATCAACGTGTGGCCTGAAAGGCGCGGGCAGTTTTTAGGCCAGTGCCGTCAGCAAGTGCATTATGTTTCGGCTTCAAAATGCAGTGCTGTGACCAGACAGACCTAGATATGCTGTAGAGTTGAGGCGGGCATGTAGTGCCGCAAGTGACATTACAGGTGTCTCTTCATATGGTGCTAAAGCACGGCATTGTGGGGCTTCAAAGCTTTGTGAATAATGGGCAATTCAATACGGACAAAAATGAAGGGGGAGGAGTAGATGAAAGGATTTAAGGTGCTGGGTTCGGTCAGTAGACAGAGCTTACCTCCGAAAATGTACGGTCAGCTATGAGGTAGCGCTGCTGAGAGACAGTGAAGGTCCATAAATCCAACTTCCCTGGGAGGGGGGAGAGGTGCGAAGCCGGCAGGATTTCTGGCGTGGGCGTCTGGCAGTTCAGGGCAGGCTCAGGGCAGGGGGAGCCTTGTTAGTCGTGCCTTAGTAGGCGGGCATACAATGACATACAATGTCTTCCTGCCATATGTTCAATGCTAGGGGGATGTTGCGCGCAAACAGTAGTAACACTAGGACCAAAAGTACATGCGCCTGAGAAGATGACTAATGTATTTGTGATGAAGGATATTACCGAGAAAGACTTATGGCGATTGATATATCTGATGAATATGATTCAGAATGCATGGACATTGAAACGTGTAGATATGAGTAAAATGACTATTTTTAGTAAAGCTCTTGGCTTAGGCCAAAAGTAGGGTTTGTGAAACGGTAAATGTATAGTGCCTCCTTTGTGATTAATGTTGGCCTAAGCCCAGTCGCTCTACGAGGAAAACCGCATTGCAAAGTTCTGATTTTGGATCGACTTCGCTGCCATTTTAAGATTCATCCGCCATTTTGGTTTCTGTTCGTATGATTTTCTGTTCTAAAATGGTGGCCTGTGTTTTCAACTTATAACCAAGCCTCCTGACATTTGAGTCCTGCTAATGTTTAGGCTGTCCGAGAGCCGACGGTTTAGACTAGGTAAAGAGAACTTTCACTCCATATGAACTGTCATCTAAATATTGCCTGCGCACATAAGACTCATCCCTGTATAAATGTTGGGACAATGAGGTACAGTGAGCAAAAAGCGTGTGCTGCAAACTCTCACCGCAGAAAATGTTATCATGCCATGTTCTCTCTGGAGAGGAGCGCCTGCTACCTTTTGTGAAATATGTGTAAGGAACTTGGGGTTGGTCACCCTAAATTACCTGGGGACAACCAGATGTGGTCTCCCTGCTCACTGTGCTCAGAGAGGCACAGCTTCACCTCACTGATGAAGCCCAACAAGGCTGAAACACGAGTATGGGGTTGCTATCGGTACTCTTGTTCAGAGAGGAATTGCCATAGCATTTCGGTGCTGGACTGCCCATGTGGGCGGGACAAAGACTGATATGCAAATTATTATTTCCCATCTGTGAAAGGTACAGTGAGCAAAAAGCGTGTGCTGCAAACTCTCACCTCAGAACAGGTTAGCATGCCATGTTCTCTCTGGAGAGGAGCGCCTGCTACCTTTTGTGAAATATGTGTAAGGAACTTGGGGTTGGTCACCCTAAGTTACCTGGGGGAAACCAGATGTGGTCTCCCTGCTCACTGTGCTCAGAGAGGCACAGCTTCACCTCACTGATGAAGCCCAACAAGGCTGAAACACGTGTATGGGGTTGCTGTCGGTACTCTTGTTCAGAGAGGAATTGCCATAGCATTTTGGTGCTGGACTGCCCATGTGGGCGGGACAAAGACTGATATGCAAATGGATATTTCACATCTGTGAAAGGTACAGTGAGCAAAAAGCGTGTGCTGCAAACTCTCATCTCAGAACAGGTTATCATGCCATGTTCTCTCGGGAGAGGAGCGCCTGCTACCTTTTGTGAAATATGTTTAAGGAACTTGGGGTTGGTCACCCTAAGTTACCTGGGGGCAACCAGATGTGATCTCCCTGCTCACTGTGCTCAGAGAGGCACAGCTTCACCTCACTGATGAGGGAGGCCCAACAAGGCTGAAACGCATGGGGTTGCTGTTGGTAATCTTGTTCAGAGAAAAATTGCCATAGCATTTCGGTGCTGGACTGCTCATGTGGGCGGGACAAATACTAATATGCAAATGGATATTTCCCATCTGTGAAAGGTACAGTGAGCAAAAAGCAGGTGCTGCAAACTGTCACCTCAGAACAGGTTATCATGCCATGTTCTCTCTGGAGAGGAGCGCCTGCTACCTTTTGTGAAACAATGAAGAACACTCCTCGAGTTTATACTCAGGCCGAAATGCATTGTGCAGAAATGTAGAATAAGGCTTACCACGGGATCCGAGAACATACACCACCATTGTGCCTTCATGGAAAAGCAAACCTGTGTAATCCTTTTGCATATTATTGTATAAACTGTATGTGAACTAGGCACAAACTCTAGACCACAAATTATTAACATGAAGAGAGGCTGGACAATATTATTCAAAATTGTATAAAAGCACAAATGTTTAGATGTCCAGCACTCTCTCACCTCCCTTTGTCAGGCTGGTATACGTTGCGGGGTGTTGAGAGCCAGATAGCTATCTGTGTTTCTTTGTAAACTGTACAGAATAAAAGATCTGTGAATCTTTTCAGCCCGTGATTGGTGTATTTCATTTGTGGTACTCAGCCTCAATATTTCTTTGTTCTTACAATACCTCTTCCTTTTGGTACAGCTGGGACAAATAAGGGTGACCATGGGAATGGTATACAAGCCCCACACAGGCCAAAAAGTTTTTATAGGAGAGGTCCTTTTGAAATTGGAAAGATTTGTGGGAGGGGAAATAATTCTCTCCATAAATTTTAATTTATCATGGCACCTCAGTTTAGATTGAAGTTTGAGCACCCGCCATAGTGGAGACACTCCCACCAAAATCTTGAAAGAGAACTTTGAGCAACTAGGTCTCAGGGATGTATGGCAGACCAAGAGGGGGGTAGAAAGTGGGTTTTGATGCCAAATGCTGTGCAGGATCGACTATATATGGATGATGGCTACTTTGCTGGGGGCAGTGGAGAAAATGAACATAGGGTCAATATTGACTTCAGACCATGCCCCACTGAAGGCAGTAATGAATGGGTGGGGGCCTCACAGGGAGATGTGGGCATGGACATTCCCCCGAGATATATTATCTGACACGATGATGGCAGAGCAGGTGGGAAACAAAATTGATAATTACTTTTTAATGAAATGATATGTTATGATATGGCATTTATAACGTGCCTATACACAAGTGTTTCAAGGCACGACGAAGCAAGGGAGGGGGAACAGAGGGAGGACAAAAAACAGCAATCTTACTAGGCCCTGTGACATTGAGATCATGCAAGTGCAGGGGAGCAGGGAGGGGAGAAGTGCTGGGGGATGGGCAAGTGCAGGTCATGGAATCAATACAACAAGTAGTGGAGCCAACAGGTGGCAAATGCAAGTGTTAAAAGTGCAGATAACAGGTGTCTAATAAGTGCAGGAAGGGGACTTTAGGGTTACAGATACAGACCACAGTACAGGGGAGGCAACTGGATGGGCAGAGACCTGGGACAGAGTTCGTACGGTTGCCAGGTTTCCTGTGCAGTATCAGACAGGAGATTAGCAGGGGAGAGGAAGAGAGAAGGCAGAATCAAAGAGGAAGGTCTTGAGGTGCATGCCAAACCAGAGATGGTTCTGCTCAAGTTTCAGAGAGGCAGGGAGGGAGGTCCAGAGGGAGGCACCAGCCCAAGAAAGAGATCTGACCTTAACTTGTTGCTTGGAAAAGAGACTGACCCTCAAGGAGTTGGAGGTGGAGGAGTGAAGAGCTTGAGTAGGAAGATATTTCCCAAGAGAGAGTTGGAGGTATTGGGGTCCCAGGCCACAGAAGGTCTTGTGGGTAATTCAGAGGGTCTTGAACGTGATCCTTGCAGCCAATGGAGAGATTTCAGGGGGCTTGAGATATACGATCCCTCGGCTTGAGGCCAAGTCTTGCAGTCATGTTCCGGGTGAGTTGTAGAGGACAGAGAGTAGAGGCAGGTAGATTTAGAAAGAGCCGGTTTCAGTAGTCCAGCCTAGGGAGAACCAGAGCTCTGGAGACAATGAGCTTCTGGGGGAAGGTGAGGAAAGGAAGAATACCTTTGAGGAGGTGCAGCTGGTAGTTTGACTTCTTCTAGACTTCAGGGATGTGAGGAGAGGAGGAGAGTGTGGAGTCGACGGTGACCCTGAGGTTCTTAGCCTCACAGTTGGGATCAGGAAGATCGCCCCAAGTGGGAGGCCAGAGAGTGACAGGAAAGGAAGGTGCATGTGAGCAGATGAGGAGGATCTCCATCTTACTGGCATTAAGGCAGAGATCATTGGCGGCACACCACTCCTGAATTGCAGACAGACAATCTGGGATGAGAGAGGGTGAAGAGGCCACTGAGGGTTGTCTAAAAGTGAGCTGAGTGTCATCCGCATAGCACTGAAAGTTGGAGCAGAGTGCAGCTATTCAGTGGGCGAGAAGTACCAGGTATTTATGAAGAACAGCCAGGGAGAAAGATTAGACCCCTGGGGTACAGCACAGGTAGAGAGTGAGATAGAGGAGAGGAAGGACCCAAGTTGGACCTGGGAAGGTCCGTCAGAGAGGAAAGAGGTCAGCCAGGCGAGGGCCTGATCGGTGATAACCGGGTCATCATGGAGCCGGTTGACCAGGATGGCATGGTTGATCATATCAAAAGCAGAAGAGAGATCGAGTAGGATGAGGACAGAAGGGTGGTTTGCATCCAGGTTAGACAGCAGGTCTTTGCAGATGTTCAGGAGAGCAGTTTCTGTGCTTCTGGCAGCTCTGAAGAAAGACTGATTGTCATGGAGACAACCAACAGATTCAGTGTGAAGATTAAGTTGGGAGATGGCTAGCTTTTCCAAGAGTTTGCCCAGGAAAGGAGTAATGGAGATCGGGCGATAGTTAGCCACATAGGATGGGTCGGCTGAGGGTTTCTTGAGAAGAGGGTGCATAAGAGAGTGCTTCAGGGAGGAAGGGAAGGTTCCAGTTGTGAAAGAGTGGTTGCAGACGTCTGCCAAGGCTGAAGCAAGGGTGCCAATCTGGTCCTTGATGGTTTTGGATGAACAGGGAAGAACCTGTTTTGATGAGACTTCCATAGATCGGACTTGTCTAGAAACCTTGTCAGGGGTGAACAAAGGAACGAAAGAGAAGGGAGGGGGAGAGGTGGCCGCAGGAAGGCCAGAGTTAGGGGAGAAAGTAGAGGAGGAAGGAGGAGAGGAACAGAGGGTGGACATGATGTCCTGGTTTTTTTGGATGAAATGTGAAGCCAAGGCCATGCAGATGGCCTGGGAGTGCACAGAAAATGTAGAGATTGCAGCAGGATTGGAAAGGTCCTTGCAGATTTTAAAGAGTTTGGCTGAGTTATTAGATGCCGCAGAGACATGGCTTGGATATGGGCTCTCTTCTTAGTGTGGACAGAGACTTGGTACTGCCTTTGGAGCAGGCGGCAGGCCAGTTTGTCAGAGGATGCACAAGATGCCAGCCATTTCCTCTCAGCCACCCGACACTTGCGTTTAAGGGTGATGAGGTCTGAGTCGTACCAAGAATTGCATTTGGCTTTGAGCTTCAAGTGGAGCCTCAGGACAGGGGCAAGTATATCAAGACTGTCAGAGATAGAAGAGTGGAGGTTGGAGAGGGCTGTGTCAGTATGTGAGTCAGCCAGAGGTGCAGGAGGGGGAGAGAAAGTGGCGGCGAAAACCTCAACTGACAAACGCTTCATGGGTCAGATGACCGAGAAGGTGGGTGTGGGGTTGTCTCAGCCTGAGACGTAGAGAGAGAGATGAGAGGAGAGG
Source organism: Ambystoma mexicanum (assembly GCF_040938575.1). Lineage (NCBI taxonomy): Eukaryota > Metazoa > Chordata > Amphibia > Caudata > Ambystomatidae > Ambystoma > Ambystoma mexicanum. Next base: position 850,908,487 of record NC_090931.1, on the reverse strand, counting down.
AGAAATTGGTCACTCCAGGAGAGAGGAGTGGTGAGAGAGTTAGAAAGGGGGAGGTCTGAGGAGATCAGAACATCCAGAGTGTGCCCTGCAGAGTGAGTCGGCCCAGAGGGAAGAATATAGAGAGAAAGAGTCATAGTGGTTGTGAAAGAGTTCAGAGGAGGGACAGGAAGCATCCATGTGGATGTTGAGGTCTCTAAGGAGGAGGAGTTGAGTCGTCAAGGCCAGAAGGGATAAGGAGAGGTCCGCCCACTCTCAGAGGAAGGAGGTTACCTGACCAGGTGGCCAGTAGACAGTAGCCACAGTGAGAGAGCGGCCAGGAGAGAGAGAGAGAGAGAGAGAGAGAGGGAGAGAGAGAGAGAGAGAGAGAGAGAGAGAGAGAGCCTACAGACCAGACATTAAAATGAGGAGTAGGCCTGCATAGGAATGATGGAGGCAAGGATCCACTCTGGGAAGATTCAGGCTACACACCCACCGGGACGGTCGGATCTGGGCATAGAGAGAATCTTGTAGCCATTAGGGAGGAGAGTGTCAAAACTCATGACAGATCTGGCCATGAACCCTGTCTCGGTAAGACCGAGGACATCAAGGTTGAGTTCTTCCAGGAGACAGCAGATGTCAGAGGAGTGTTTGACAGCTAATTGAGAGTTTAGAGTGGCAATGTGGATAAGGTCGACACCCTTGAAAGACTTCCGGGAGGGGTACAGGTTAGAGGTACTCCCTGCAGAAGTGTAGAAGGAGGCCGAGGGTGGGCAGAGGAGGAGGGAGGAGAGGGAAAGGTAGCCAAGGAGGAGGAAGATGCAGATGCCAGAGAGGCGGCAAAGGAAGGAGGCAAGGAATCCAGAGAAGATAAAGAAGGGACAGCAGGCGAGGAAAGGAAGCTGATGAAGCATGGGAAGTCTGTCAAAGAGGAAGAGGATGGCCTGAGGGCCTTGGACCAACACGGTAACATTTAGGTAAACATTAATGATGATCTTATAGGAGTGGTAGGGAACCAAGAGGGCCTCACACTGGGTGCCACCACTAATGGTAAGGAGGAAAAAGGAGAGAGCACAGAGATCATACGTGGAGTCCATAGGTCTGGCGAAGGAAAGGCAAAGAGGATGTCGGTGAGGGTCTCTCTGGAGGAAGCGCTGGTATAGGTATCAGTGATAGGGAGGCCTGGGTTGGAGACCAGGATGTCCTTTTTGAACTTCTTCCTACCAGACTTAGTGAGAAGCCAGGATTGTCAATAGATAAGCAGTTAGCGAAGATAGGAGAGACAGAGAGCACCCTAGCGGATACAGAATGAGGGCAAAGGGGAGTAGAGGGGTGGGCGAGCACGGTAGGGGAGGAGTAACTAGGGGCGGGTACAAGAAGAGGGGTGCAAACAGCCGAGACACAAACGAGACAGGAACAATTTAATAAAATACACAATGGGCTTGAAGAGACAAATAAGAAGAGCAGTCAAATAGATGTGAAGAAAAAAAACAACTAACAAAGTAAGAACAATGGAACCTGAAAGAAAAAGGACACCGCAGGGAACAACCAGGCAGAGAGGGGTTAAGTAACAGAACAAAGATCACGGGAACCTAAGGAGAAGAGTGAAGAACATAAAGTAGTAGGCAGTAACAAGTATACGGCAAGAACGAGGGAACCTGAAAGAAAGAAAAAGGACATCACAGGGAACAGCCAAGCAGGCAGAGGAAGGGCTAAGCAAATGAACAATTATCAAAGGGAACCTACAGAGAAGAGTGAAAAAACAAATGGAGGGAAGAAGTACAGTAACAGCAGTCAAAGATAGCAGATACAGGAACAGTGTAGCAGACAAAGATATCAGATACAGGAACAGTGTAGTCAAGCAAAGTGGGCCTAAAAGAAGAACACCAAGCAGCACAGCGTAGAACAGGGTCAGGGAGGGTAGCGGAGTGGGGAGGAAGGTGCCTGCAGGGGAACAGGGAGTGTGCAGAGACATGTAGGTGCTAGGGAACAAGGATGGAAGGGGCGCAAAGCACACACGATTAAGGATAGCGAGGGAACCGCGCAGGCTAAGGATGCAAAGGCGCAAGTGTAGCCACAGATGGAAGGGGCGTGGAGCACACGCGATCAAGGATTGCGAGGGAACCATACAGGCAAGGGCATGAGGTGCGAGCATAGCAACGGATGGAAGGGCGCAGAGCACACGCTATCAAGGATTACGAGGGACCATGTGGGAATGATGACACACAGGCGCAAGCGTAGCCAAGGAAGGGGCGCAGAGCACACGCAATCAGAGGATTGTCTGAGGACGCGCAGGCACGAGTGTAACCAATATGGTAGGAGCGCAGAGCAGACGCGATCAAGGATTGCGAGGGATCACGTGGGCTGAGAATACGCAGGTGCGAGCATAACTAAGGATGGAAGGGCCATCGGGCACACACGACCAGGGATTGCGAGGGACCACATGGGCTGAGAATGCGCAGGCACGAACATAGGCAAGGATGGAAGGGGCACAGAGCATACGTGATCGGGGGATTATGAGGGACCGCACAGGCTGGCGACGCACAGGCGTGAGTGTATCCAAGAATGGAAGGGGTTTGGGGCTCATGCAATCAAAGGTTGTGAGGGACCACGCAGGCAGAGAGCGGCAGGTGCATACAGACCAAGGATGGAAGCTGTGCGGGACAAACGTGATCAGAGAATGTGTGAGGGAGGCAGGAAAGGAGGGGGCGAGGAGCATATGCAGTCGAGGACTGTGAGGGAATCACACAGGCAGAGGACATACAAGCGTGTGCAGAGCCCAAGGACGCAGAGGGGAAGACAAGGAAGGAAGGGGCGAAGAGGGAGAGCTCATAAGGGGTGCGAAGGAACCACGCAGGTAGGAATCAGAGGGGAAGGAGGCATAATCAATAAAACGAGGAGATCACACAAGCAGGGCTATGGGAGGCATTGAAAGCAGTGTTGAGGGGGGAGAAAATAGCGCTCCAATCCCAAAAGCATAAAATAAGGGCAGCAATGGAATCAGAACTAGAGGTCCAGTTGAGGGAAACCATGCAAGCCCTAGTGTTCGGAATGAATAAAAACATATATAAAAACATGAAAGAGGTTAGAAGTCAGTTGGAATTATTACGTGCATGCAACGCTGAGAGGTCACTGTTGAATTTAAGGCAACGATACTATGTAAGTGCCAAAAAGACTGCTAGGCTTTTGGCCTGACAAGTTCGCAGCAAAACAAACAATAGTAGCTATTAAACAACAAGATAGATCGATAGCCACAGACTCTGAGGCGATAGTGAATTCATTTGCAAGGTTCTACAGTGTTCTTTATGCATCTGGTAAGCCAGAACAACAGGCAGTTGAACAGTATTTTAGGGTTTATCACTACAGAATATCATGGACTCCAAGAGAGACTGCTTAGAAGAGGATATTACGGAGGAGGAAGTAGAGTCAGTAATCAAACGTCTGCCATAAAATAAAGCACCGGAACCGGATAGTTTGTAAGGGATTTCAATCAGGCACACACCGAAGTCTAACCTAGTATGTAGTGCTCAAATGAAACCCTTATTTTATTTTTGTCTATATGTTTTCTATATTCTGAATGATATACCACTCATATCGCTCCCTTCTCAAAATACCCCCCAGTTCACACTGAACCACGAATCAGGCTAATTTGTAAAGGTAAATATTTATTTATTTATTTATTTAATATTCAATCACACATAGGTTTAATATAGATATATATGGGGCAGCAATCACCCAAAGGGTGACAATACAATTCGGAAAGATAAGCAAAGCAATTGAATTCACTTATAAGGAGGCAAAATAGAAAACACAGGGAAAAAGAACAGTTTGTTTGCACACAGATAATGTTTAGGTTAATGTTCCCCCTGCAAGGTTTTGTTTAAATACAAATAAGCAATCCTACACCAATGTGAGTAACCAGCAGGTTTGCAGGTTTTCAGGAATTAAATACAATGTCTAGAGTTATAGGCAATCCTCCCTCCTACAACAAGAGAGAAAACCTTATTTTGGCAAATGACACTTTGAAATGACAGGTGAAAATGGCTTGGTGAAATAATGCAAAAGGTTGCAAAACTGCTTAATTGGAGACAGGTTCTAAAAAAAGCAACACTAATCAGGTCCTAACATACATGAGACATAATATAAACAATAATAGACACTTGAGATTAGGATGGGATGGAAAAGGCACTTTGAAATGGGCAAAAGCCATGTGTACTTTGGCTGAATTTGCAAATTTGTGGCAAACTTTTACTATGCGATATTGAAGAAAAATAGTTGTGGGGATAGCTAAGGATGTCAGGTATCAGTGAGAGTTGAAATTTCGTTTCTATCTTTGAAACTGAAGGAGTTATAGAGGTTTAAGTGAGAGGCGTTTTTGCAAAATAGGCGCAAAAATGAAAACAGAAATGCGCTTTTGAAAATGACAGATGGGTTTGATTATACTATTTTATGACTATGAAAAAGATAATGCCACAGATGGATTTTACAGTCACGTGATCAACGAAACCCGTCCTGTTGTGGATAATCTACTTCTTCCTGGAATTTACTTTGGTTATTCAAAATCACTAGGGAGTTGTGGTTTTGGAACACAGGTGAGACAATCAGCGCAAGAAGGATTCTAACTATACTAGAGTTCTGAATTAAAGATGGGATGGTTTAAGATAGGGATGATACAATGCAGATATACTATGGTCACTGTTCTTCCTGTTAATACTTACAGAAGAAGTTATTAAATTGGACCGTCAGCTCTGCTCAATGAATTGGATCTGGTCTACCGGCACCAGGGCACATCTATCGGAATTGAATCAGCAAGGCGGTTCTGCTCAACTGGACTGCACCTAAGTTTGGATTTGGAAGGTCCCCTTCTGGTTACTGGACACAGTAGATAGCCTGGATGCATGTTTTCAGCGGGCAAGCCTTAGTGGTAGCAAGCTAAACTGAATCAGAAATAAATCCCTTCAAGTTTGGGATGTTTGCAATTGGCACTGGCTAGCAATAATTTTGCAATGCTAGAGTCTGGATTCTGCAAAGAAATCTGGATCTTTCAAGGATTTTGGAGTCAGCTACAAGTTGAAAAGTTCTGGCATAAGGTGCTGCGTGGACATCTGGATGGGTTCTGGAAGCAGTGTGTTCTGGAAGCAGTGTGTCTTTTGTGTAGTGACACTGCTATATTTATACATTACAAATGTCATCCTCCAGTTTATGGTGTGGGCAAAACTTCAAAACACACCCCCATGTCTGTGAGTGGCTACTGGCATGTGCTTTGTCCTGGTTGGCAGTCTAAATAGAGCTGTCATTTTATGACAGGATTTAGGAACTCCCACGTGTATTTTTACCCAAAACATACTTTTGCACCAATGTACATTTATGCCACCATGTACCCTCATACAATTGTACACATATACTTTATACTTGATTATCTACATTTACATTCACTTCCCATCTTTGTGAGGGCTGTATTGGTCATTCTATGGATTTTTATCAATTTTACCCATAACACTTTGGATTAATCATTTCTAATTTGATACATCTCTGGGCGCTGATCAGGGGATCATGCACATACAATTTTAAGCTTGCAACATTAATAGTTTTGCCACAATCAGACATTTTCCATAACTTTGGTTCCTGACATGGTACGAGTTTCCTTAATGTCTTCAAATCACAAGGCTGAAATTAGTTTAATGTCTACCAAGTTTCAGATTTCTCCTTCTGTAGGTTGTTCAGTTAAAGAGTTTTCAAATTTTAACCAAAATAAGAATTTCCCAGCAAGGTCCTCCTGGGTAACCTCCCCCTTTCAGGCAGCAGCTGCCCAGTCCTTTGAAGCTCACTGGGAAACCTCCTCCACATCCTGTCCCTCCTTGCAGAGGTCAATGCATCAGCCTGTCCTTTGTTCTTTGGTTAGCCCAGCAGACGAATGTATAATGTGGCCCCATTGTGTGGCTTGGTGGGATTATGTGGGAACCATTAACAGCCATTAGCCTTCCTGTTCTCAAGGAAGTGTTGAGCAGAGATGTCAATTTTCCCAAGCCAGACTGTCAGATCAGAATTACATTGTGGATTGGTCCCAGGCTGGGTCCCTTGACATTAACATCTTTTCATTTCCCATATAAAATATAAGCACAGTTTATAAAGGATTTAAACATTTTAAAAGAACTAGCCCTTCACAAACATGCTTGAAATAGTGGATTTTGCAATTTTTCAGGACAAAGAAAGTACATTTAAGCTGCGTTTAACAGCCAATTTCTTTAGGCAACTGTCAGGCAGTGATACATGGATTCCTCTGACAGCCGTTTCAGCACAATTTCCTTTCAATAATTCACTGGGGAAAATAACTGAATTTAGCACCAAAACAGCACTTTGACGGTTACCATTGATTAGAAAACTGTATTTAAGAGCATTTTCGAATTTTAGCCCTTCTGTGGCCTTGTTTCAAGTGACAGTGACAGTTGACAGATGAAATCAGTGATTCCTGTTTTTACTCCAACTTTGCCTGTGTGTGTGGCAGGGAGTGCAGCTCTTTGGTGGTTTTATACACCATGCACAATTTTCTCAGATTTGGTGCGCATGGGGTTATTTCCTCCATTCTTTGGACAGTCTTCTTTCCCCATTGGCAAAGGGGTGCTGTGTGGCGCATTAGCGTGATAAAAATACTCCACAAGTTTACTGGCGGGCTTCTACCAGAAATATCGAAGGCAACTGTACCCTAAACTCATGTGCATTTTTACATCTATAGGTACATAGCTGAAGAGTATGAGCGAATTGAACAGTGATTGGGAGGAGAGGAGGGCAGGAGAGTAAGACAGACAGGCGTCTACATTACTATGCCTTCCGGCAATTGAGGTAGTGCGAAACAGAATGAGCGACTATTTTGCTATGTCTGAGAACAATTTAGATAGTGCTGGAGGGGATGGGGAGAGTGGAAACAAAAGGTGGGAGAGGAAGACAGACAAGTGGCCTTCAAAATAGTTCAGAATGTTTTTCATAAGTGCTAAGGGGGAGGGGAACAAAGGAGGGGGAGAACAGGGGATTAAAAGCACACAAGTTCAACTGAGGTTTATTACAGCCAACAAACCACAGGTATCGAATGTATGGAGGCAAATCCAGGCACAACTCGAAGAAATCTGGCTCGCCCGGCCAGTTTTTATAGCATGTTACGTCATATTTTCGTCACACTCTGGGCCCCTCTCTAGAAACCTATTCCCCACTCCGGCTGGCTATTGAGTGGTAGTTCCCCTATAGTAGCCCATATAGAGGTTACCGAATTGGATATTACGATGTCAGGTGTCAGGACTGGACCATCCCCAAAAAATTATTAATGATAATGATTGGTCAGTGGCCCCAGCTAGCCACCACTATGGCCATGAATTGTGATTGGTTGAGCTGTGAGCCCTGTTAGGCAGAAACCTGTGCAGTTCCCTTAGGGACCAATGCAAAAGATTTAGGACTACAGGTGGTTGGCATTAAACCCAATTGGTAGCAGTCTGTACCACCCAGATGTATCTGGTAGCTGTGGCTGAGCAGTCAGACTTCTCGCAAGATGAGTTAGGCAGTATATAGAGTATACACAATAGGTACAGAGATACAGTAGCACAAGAAAACACTGACCAGAGCTTTGGTGTAAAAGTATATCATTATTTATTTAAAGGCACACTTGTAGATTACACTAGCACAAAAAGAGGTAAGTAAATTCAACACACAGTCACTATTATATATATACAACCGTGATTACTTACTAGACAAGTCTTAATGAGAAACACCACTTATTTTCAGACAGAGGTGAGCGCTTAACGTAAGATGGCACTCTAATAAGTTATTAAAAAAGGGAGGGAAAAGGCAGTTATGAAAGCACACAAATCTCAATACTTTTCAAAGAACCACAGTGAGGCAGGTTAGGCAAAGTCTACTGGAGAGCAAGGAAGTTCAAATGCCAGGCCCACTCTTAGAGAGAGCAAGCGAAATGTGTCCAGGATCACACTGTGGGGTTATGCCCAAAGAGTCTTTGTAAATAGTTCACAAAAGCTTGAGATCAAGTCAGGAAAAGTTAGTTAACAGGCCCCAGGCTAACCCAGGTTAGAAAGTTGAGGATTTACTGTCACCCCGAACGATCTGTCGCAAGGGAAGCTAGGCGGGACACAGTACCTGAAAGTGGGAAGAACACTCCAGCGGGGGCAGTTGTTCCTGGCAGCGGGTACAAGTCAGTGTTTCGTCCAGAGGAAGAGGCGGTCTCGACGTGGAGGAAAGCTTAAGGTCGTTGCGCTGCCAGGGAAGAAACCAGCTGCGGAGTTTCCCGGTTACAAGGCACCACACTTTTCTTTGCGGTAGTGTTAAACCATGGTATTCCGGTTCCCGGGGTGCTTGGCACGGGCAAGGTGGCCACGAGATGGTCCAGGAAGGCGAAAAGACGGGCAAACTGGTTATCCCCACCAGTCAAAGGAAGAAGACTCTCCGGGCTGGAGATCTCCTCTGTCGTCGGGAAAAGTGGTGAGACGGTTCAGCAGGGCTCCACCGGTGGTGTCGTCATTGCAGGTCAGCTCAGCTTCTCCCTCCTCGGATTCCTTAGGTCCTGTGGCGACTTCTGAAGTTCCAGTCTCCAAAGCCCTGCTTTTATGCAGAAAACTCCCATTCATTCAGCCTAGCTGTCACTCAAACATGCTAAGTGGTGAGCCGGGCGGCTCGCCACTTGGGCCAATCACCCAAGAGTGCGACTTGAGTTGCCGAGGCAACTCAGTCCAGGGTGCCTAGACCCCCTCCCACCCCCCCTGTGGTACCCAGACAGAGTGGCACCACTTTTGGAGGCTTCTGTGGAGAAGCCCGCCAAAAAGTGGAACAAAGGGCTCGACTTGGGTTGGAGTCACAGAAGCGAACACAAACGACATTTTGGAACCAAGTTTCGGCAAAAAATACCAACCGGTGAATTTATATTAATTTAATAAACCGGCGGTATGTTCGAGGCTATTTTAAAAAGTGGTAGCCTCGAACAATGGGAAAATCCCATAGGAATATATTCGCAGTCGAATATAAAAAGTAGTATCCACTGCCACCAGCCAAAACTCGGTCGGGGTGGGACTGGACAGTGCCCCCTCGAACAACAGACCCCGGGGCAATCGAATTGCCCCGACCAGTACGTCCGCAATATGATGGTTTGTACTGGTTCTGTTCACAATTTAAGACTAGTAAAGTCAATGGTGACTTTACATGCCCTGGGAGACAGTAGTCAGTCCCAGGGTATGGAGTCTATGTTTGGGGGTCACTAAGACACCCCTGGGTTACTGCACGGAGGGTGCTGTGTAACCCACATATCAAAAACACATGAAACCCTATGGGGAAAAGGACCCCATAGCCCAAAGAACACATACAAAGTCAAAGGAACACCTCAAATCATGTCTAAGAGTGGGAGGAAAAGAGTCTCACTCTTAGCAGGAGAAAAAAATAAACCCCAAAATTCCAGCAAAGCTGCTGGGGGACTCACTAGGTTTGGGAAATTAGCCTTTACAGAGAATTCTCCCTAACAAGCCCCCAGGCCTGGGACAGAATCGATTCCCAGCTCAAAGTGTACCTGTTCAAGGTCATATGTGCAACTATGTGTCTGCGTTATAACAGTATGTGAACCATTATTGCTGTGAGAGTGTTCCTTTCCCAGCACATAACTGTAGCTTGAGTTTAACAACTTAGTTGCAAGTCATTGGGCCTGATCACGACTTCGGTGGTAACCCTTAAATCTGGCGGTAGCGCTAATACCGCTGGATTTAAGGGTCTGCCGAATCAGGGTTTCGGCGGATTTCGCCCCAGCTCTGAGCGGGGGGGAAATCCGCTGAAAATTCTCGCTATTACCGCCAGCGGGAAATCCGCTGGCGGTAAGAGCACGAAAATTCCCCATTGAGCCCAATGGGGAATGGGGCATTCCCGAATGGGCTCATTAGGGAATGGGGAATTACTTTACCGCCGAACTTGTGATCCGGCGCTATTAGCACCGGGGAGTTCAGCAGTAGGGCTATTACCGCTGGCGGTAATACCACCGGCGGTAACGGCCAAGTCGTGATCAGGTCCATTGTCTGGTCCTTGAGACGGCTGCTCTTCCCAGCTGCCAATTCTTGGCCTATTATCTGCTCTGGGCGGTCACATGTTCAGAGACCGTCTTTGTGAGTTCTGAAGCTCTGAATTATTCTGTATTTTATGGAGAATTAGGCATCTCTGCCGCTGGTGTTACTTCAGTTCAGGGTAAAGAATGTTGGTTGCAACAATGTGACCTTGGAAGCAGGTTCTGTTCCACATATGCCGGGCAGCTTTTTGGTCTCAGTTGTGCCTGCCTGGCTTTAGCTTTTGCTCAAGGTATTGGGGACTGTAATTTCCTAAGACATGGTCTGGCTTCTACTGAATGCACATCTGCATAATATCCTTAGATTAGTGGATTATGAATTTGTCAGGTCCCTCGAGTGCTCCTGCCATTCCATAGGGTTATTTGCATGTAAGCATCTGCAAGCATTTTTCACGCGATCTTCTTGCTTCTTGCGATTCCTGCGTTGCTGCGACAAGCTAATGGAAAAATAATAATCGTGCAGACAGTATGTGCATGTCACTGTCCTCTAGCCTATAGAACTGTATGCATGTGTTATTTGTGTATTTGTGTGTGTATGTGTGTCCCAAATGTGAGGATGGCACGTGTTCTTCATGTCTGACCCTGCAATGTCGTTCTGGTGTCTCTAACGACTTGAGGTATGGCTTCTCTGCGCTTTAGTTGATTCTGTCCATATAGCTGTCTCTGGCTCTGTCATGTATGTCTTCTTCCACTTTGGGTAATGTTCGCACTGCTCCTGGGTTGTAGGGTCGGCTGAGAGGGTATTTCTCATGGTATTTGTCCATTGTGGGTGCAGTGGGGATTGGTGCTAGTTTGTACAGTCAGCGGCCATATTGTCTTTGGTTCTTCTTCCACTTGGAGTGTCTTCTGGGATGGGGGCATATTCTGACCTCCCCTCTTCAGTCCCCCCTCTGGTCGACTTGACCAGAGTGGGGACTGAAGAGTCATGATCATCAAATGACATGATCATCAAATGACCAGTACATGTAGATGCATCCCCCCTCAGTTTGCACCACACCCACTTCCCCACGTACTTCTTTGTATTGCGTGGGTTGTCTACCTTCATTCCAGGCGGAAATAGGTCAGATTCTGCTATCTTTTCTCGCCGTCTCCCTCTTTCCTTCACTATATCATCCATTGCTCCTTCACTCTCCATCTTCATGAGAATGTTCATCCCTATCGCTTCTTCTGCCACCTTCTTGCACATGGCAACACATATCTTGATCCCAATCAGAGATGTTTCTCCCAGTGCTAGTTCTACAACTATTATCTTCAGTCCATCTGCCAACCAGGACAGCATCCGTGACCAGGGATATGCTAGCCATCTCTTGCCTTTCTCTGTTCCACATGCTTTGTCCTCCATTTTTGCGTGCATTTGGCCAACTGATTAACTGCATCTGAAGAGTTCCGTTATCTTCTTCATTGGCAGGTTTGAATGTGCAACAGGAACTCCCTATCTTTGGCAAACTCCTTCTTCCATTGCTGTGAGGAGATCCAGGACATATCTGTTCTGTAGCACCACAAACTTAACTGCTCTGAGCTCTTCTTTTATGGCGTTCTACCCATTCACTGTTGAGTTTATAGTTACCATCAACTCCCAGCGAGTGATCTGTAACCACTTAGCATTTGAATATGTCTGTACTCCTGGAATAAGTGATGTAAAGATCATTTGTGTTCTGCTAAATAGTCTTTGAGCTGCTGTGCTTCTTCGGATGCGCTGGAAAAATAATTCCCCCCTCTTTTCACTCTGCTCAGTCCCTTCTGCTGGTCAGTGTTGCCAGCTACTGCAGGTGGCAGTGCACTTAGAGACCTCTTCTTTCTCTTGTTGTTTTCCATTTTTGAGAAGTCATTGAGCTTTACATCTTTTCTAGGTACCGCCAACAATGGCATGTTGACGTGTACTCGGGAGCATATTTCTCCCCAGTTACGTGGCAGCTTCTCGTAAGCAAAGGATCTGAAAGCCCAATAGTGATCCATCAGTACTGCTGGTCCTGCTCCCATTTCCGGTATTCTCTCTATCCTTTTGCATCCTCCGTTTTCTCCTAATTCTTCCTCACCATTGTGTTGATAACAGAGTGCTGGTGTTGTAAGGGGAATGATTGGCATTGGTCAAGCTTCGTTGTCCACCCATGTCACTAACTTTGCACTCCTGTCTCATTCCTCGAGGCACTTGTAATTTTCTTCTTGTACCTTATTAACTGCCGATTTAGCTAGGGTTAGTGCCATGCTTCCCACCTCTCCGCCTTCCCAGCCGTCATTAGTATATACTTGTCCATAGATCATCATCTGTGGTCTTTCCTACCAACAAGGTTCTCCTCTTATTTCCCTCGCTCTCCATGGGCATATCAAGTATTTCAGTGTGATAGCCTTTGATTCTCCTTTCTCTGGTCCATTTGTTATGTACCTCAACCCCTCACGGAGCAGCCAGTAATTGTTCAGCATAGGTAATATCTTCATATAATTATCTTCATATGGAAAGGTTCCCTTAGACATCCACCTTAATGTGGCTATTTTCCCTTGGAATCTACCTCGCGTTTGGAACATTGTGAAATGCATTAAACATTGTGCTGTTGCTGCAGGTATTTCTGTTGCTATGAAGGTTATGGAGGCACTCATGGCATAGGGGATTAATGAGCAGACATATCAGTTCTCCCTGGTAGTATCCCTATCAATTTTGGACATGTGTTTGTACCACATATTGTTTGTTACATGTGCTGTGTCTGTGAGATACGTGTGTCAAATCCCTTCATGTCTGTGCCAACACTGTGCTTACCTCTCCTTACCTCATCAGCAGTATCTTCGTTTCCACCTGACATAGTAGTTCTTGCTGCTTGGGTCGGGGAAGTGTTAGTAATGTCGTAAATCTACCCCCGTCTCACCTGTGATCGGGATCTCCCTTGTTCGGCCGCAGGACTCTTCCTGTGGATGGTTCGGGTCTTGAATAGGCTCGCCCGAGCCTCGTCAGGTTGCAGGACGCGTTCAGAGTTCCGGGAAGTTTGTGGTTCCAGGGTATCCAGGATTAGCGAAGAACGAGTAAGTAGGGTGGGGAAATCCAGGAACAGGATAAAGGCAAGGATGGAAGAAGAGGATCAAAGGAAATCAATGTAGAGAGTAAGCACACGTCGGGTCACTACCGAAGATAGCGTTGAGACGCGCGGACCCGCAGGGGCGTGACCATTTTACAGTACGTGCCACGACATGAAAGCTAGTGCGTAGCACGGAGCTTGGTATGGCCATGTTGGGAGGAAGAAGGAGTACAAGCCCTTCGTGACAATGACCATGAGGTCCAGAAGGGGCAATTTCGCCGGGTCATGCCAGCATGCCCCCTCCGGAGACTGGTTCCTCCAGGCTTGCCTCGGTGAATAAGATGGAATCTTCTGAGCAAATGAGGGGTCTTTAAATTAGAAACTGGTTCCCATGTTCTCTCGCTAGGGGGTAGCCTTTCCACTCGACCAGATATTGTAGTCGACCCCTTCTATACCTGGAATCACATATCCTGGACACCTCATATTCCAACTGGTCGTCCACAACAACAGGTGTGGGTTTGAAGGGTTTTCGAGTAGAACTAACGTAGGGTTTCAACAGGGAAGTATGGAAGACTGGATATATCTTTTTCCAGGAATCCGGGAGCTTAAGTCGGAAGGAGACAGGATTGATGATCTCCTTTATAGAAAATGGACCATAATAGCGAGGAGCTTATTTGTTTGGTCGTAGATGTCGAGGTAACATTTTCAAGGCTAACTAGACTTGATCGCCAACTGAATAGGAAGGTGATGGTCTTCTCTTAGAGTCCGCACATCTTTTGGTTCGAGTCTGGGCCTGTTGTAATTGAACCTTTGCCTCTCTTTGTAAGTCAATCAGCGTCTGAATCCAAGAGTCAAGGGTAGGTACCGGAGTAGATTCGGGAAGAACTGATGGTAAAACAGAGGGGTGATAACTGACTGCAATAGAAAGGGCTGATCTTGAGAGCTGAATGATCTGAGTTATTGTAGGAGAATTCGGCTAAAGGTATAAGGAGAGACCAATCATCTTGAACCTTGGTGGCAAAACAACAAAGATATTGTTCCAGGGTTTGATTTACTCGTTCTGTTGCCCCATTGGTTTGTGGATGATAGCCTGAAGAAAGGGCACGTTGGATTCCTAGAACACGACAGAGATGTTTCCAGAATTGTGAAATATACTGAGGTCCCGATCCGAAATAATCTTGGAAAGAAGGCCATGAAGACAAAAAATATGTTCCAGGAAAATTCCAGCAAGTTCTGAGGAAGAAGGTAGTTTATACAATGGTGTAAAATGAGCTTAATGAGTGAACAAGTCAATGGTTACCATGATGGTTGTATATCCTCGGGAAGGTGGTAATTCAACAATGGAGTCAGTGGCAATAACTTCCCAGGGTCGGGTTGGCAATGTAGGTTGTAGAAGCAGACCCGCCGGCCTCTGATTATCGTATTTGTTCTGACTACAAATAGCACATGTCTTGATGTATTGAACTACACTGGACTTCATCCCTGGCCACCAGAACTGTCTTTGTATAAGACGGAAGGTGTTGGTTACTCCTCGATGGCCAGAGTGAAGAGTATCATGGCATAGATTCATTACCTTCTGTTGAAGTTCTTTTTGTCGGAATGACCACTGAATTGTTCTTGAATAAATATCCTTCCTTGATTGTCAGACGCCAGGGATTTTTCTTCGATATGTCTTTCCAGAGTTCAGATAATTGAGTCTGTGCTCTGATTTCTTCCAGGAGATTGATCGCTTGAGCTACAAAGATTGTGGGTGGAAACATTTTTGGATAGATCTTATCCTCCAAGGGAACGTAGTCAGGACGCCGAGAAAGGGCATCGGCAATCAAGTTTTGCGATCCAGGAACATGTCAAATTTGAAATTGATATTGAGCAAAGAAGTAGGCCCATCAAGCTTGTCTACAGTTCCTGCACTCCATGGATTGTAGGACCTGAAGATTTTGGTGATCAGTACGGACTTGAACTGGATATTTAGCACCCAGGAGTAAATGTCTCCATTCAGTGAAGGCATGACGAATAGCCAATAACTCCTTCTCCAGAACTGAGTAGTGAGTCTCGCTGGTGGTCAGGGTCTGTGAGAGATAAGCAATGGGATATTCCAACTTATCATCGGATTCTTGTTTTAAAACTGCTCCTATGGTGTAATTAGAGGCATCAGTTTCCACTAGAAAAGGACGATTTATGTCAGGTTGGGCCAGGATGGAGGCCTGAGTGAATTCTTCTTTCAAGCGTTGGAATGCCTTGTCTTGTGGTATAGACCAGTTAAATGGAACGTCTTTCTTCAGGAGATTAACAATGTGTTGAACAATCTCGGAAAAGGTGGGAATAAATTTCCGATAGAAGTTGGCAAGCCCCAGGAAGGATTGTATTTGCTTAACAGATGTTGGGGCGGGCCAAGCCAGTATGGCCTTCACCTTTGAAGGGTCCATACTAATTCCTTCTGAACTGAGGACAAATCCCAGATAGTGAACTGATGTAACATGAAACAAACATTTTTCTGGTTTGGCTAAGAGTTGATTTTCACAGAGAAGTTGAAGTACTGCTTTTACATGTTCTTCATGTTTCAAGGAGTCCTTGGAGAAGATCAATATGTCATCCAAGTAGACGATAACATTGAGAAATAACATGTCAGAGAACACCCTATCCATAAAATGCTGGAAGACTGCGGGAGCATTAGTCAGACCAAAGGGCATGACTAGGTATTCAAAGTGACCAAAGGGTGTTCTAAAGGCTGTTTTCCATTTGTCTCCTTCCCGGATACGGGTCAAATGGTAAGCACCTCGGAGATCCAGTTTCGTGAATATCACTGCACCTCTCACAGCTTCAAGGATATCCGAGATCAGGGGTAGTGTGTATCTGTCTTTCAGGGTGTATTGATTTAGGCCCTGATAGTCCAGGCAAGGTCTGAGCTCTTTGGTATCCTTTTTTGGAACGAAGAACAATGAAGCACCAGCTGGTGATTTTGAAGGTCTTATGGTGCCGTTCTCAAGATTAGTGTCTAGGTATTCCCGGAGGGCTCTCTTTTTGGGTTCTGAAAGGATAAACATCCTGCCAAAGGGAATCACTGCTGAGGGTTCAGTATCTATGGCACAGTCTTCGGGTCTATGTGGAGGTAAGGCTTGAACAATGGCAGTAGAGAATACATCAGCATACCCTTGATAGATCTCTGGAACTTGTATAATATTGGAAACCATGAGTGGTGACTCTGGACACCTTGGTAGTCTTATAGGAGCTGTGACTGAGGTATCCAGGTTTAAACAATGGTTCACACAGAACTCCGAGCCCAGGAATAAGGATCCGGCCGTCCAGTTAATATATGGATTGTGCCTTTGTAACCAGGGCATGCCCAGAACCAAGGGGTAATGGGCTGATTTTATAATGTCAAACACAATCCTTTCTTGATGATGATTTATGGAAAGATCGATCTCCCTTGTTTGCAGACTTATGGTTCCTGAGGAAAGAGGTCTTCCGTCAATTGCTTCCACTGGCTGTGAAAAACTTCTTGCTTCGTATGGAATGTTATGACTTCTGACCCAGTCTTGATCAATGAAGACTCCCATTGCTCCGCAATCCACCAAGGCCAGTATGGGGTAGACCTTGTCCTTGGATGGCGATAAAAAGGCATGTAATATCACCAATTTGTTTTGTCCAGGAGAGTTCAAGGATGGAATTGATGTGGAGCAAACATTGCTCTCCCGAAACCTTGCTCCATTTAGGATCGGGAGCTGGCGTTTCCCCAGCGTCGGGGAGGAGCCAGAGGACACTCTTTAACTAGATGTTTATCTGAGGCAAAATACATGCATAAGCCTGTGTGTATCCTTCTAAACCTTTCCTGCGGGGAAAGTGGTCCACGAAAGGCTCCAAGTTGCATGGGTTCAGAATCAGGGCTCGGATTCTTGGCAGATTCGGTCCTTGTAGTATTCTCTGGGGAGTTTCTTTGAATTGCACCTTTATTCTTTTTCTTTTCGGCCTTTCTTTCTTGGATTCTGAAGTCTATTTGCATAGACAAGTCCAGGAGGGCCTGGAATGAACTAGGACGTGCCACTCTGGCTAATTCGTCCTTAATCTCTTCATTTAGACATTTGCGAAACAAGGTAAAACTGGCTTCCAGGGGCCAGTCCGCCTCTTTGGCTAGCTGTTTGAATCTGGTAACATAGGTCAACATGTCTTGGGATCCTTGTTGGAAGTCGAGTAACTTCTCTTGAGCACCGTGGACCAGCTCTGGACGTTTGAACATGGTCTTGAGTTCCGCGATGAAGCCTTCATACTCATCCAGGAGAGCATCCCCTGAATTGAGTAAAGGAGTGGCCCATGTAAGGGCATTACCGGAAAGATGCGATATTATGAAGCCCACCTTAGCCCTAGGAGTTGAGAAATAGTAGGGCTTGAAGGTAAAATGTACCAAACAAGAATCCAGGAATCCACGTAAGGTCTTTGTTGAACCGTCGTATTTATCAACCACTCCTCCCAATAATACGCTGTCCTTGTTCGCAGAGTCACGTGACAAGACAAGCTGTCTTAGCGCCGCATTCTCGGCTTTTAAATTCTGCATCTCTGTGGAAAGTTCTTGCATTCCGCGCATCAGGTCCTGAATAGCATTCTCCATGGTAGAATCCGTATTGATCGTTTGGCGTCTCAAACTGTCGTAAATCTCCCCCCGTCTCACCTGTGATCGGGATCTCCCTTGTTCGGCCGCAGGACTCTTCCTGTGAATGGTTCGGGTCTTGAATAGGCTCGCCCGAGCCTCGTCAGGTTGCAGGACGCGTTCAGAGTTCCGGGAAGTTCGTGGTTCCAGGGTATCCAGGATTAGCGAAGAACGAGTAAGTAGGGGGGGAAATCCAGGAACAGGATAAAGGCAAGGAAGGAAGAAGAGGATCAAAGGAAATCAATGTAGAGAGTAAGCACATGTCAGGTCACTACTGAAGATAGCGTTGAGCTGTGCGGACCCGCAGGGGCATGACCAATTTATAGTACGTGCCACGACGTGAAAGCTAGTGCGTAGCACGGAGCTTGGTATGGCCATGTTGGGAGGAAGAAGGAGTACAAGCCCTTCGTGACAATGACCATGAGGTCCAGAAGGGGCAATTTCGCCGGGTCATGACAAGTAAGGGACACAGCGGCAGCATGCATAGTGTACTCCAAGACCCCCAACCGGACCATAAAGCAGAGGTTGGCTCAGAAGTACTTTAAAACAAGATAGCTGCACCCTTGAGTTGGATGGGGGTGCAGATTATTTACTCCAACACCAATCAATAAGGACAACTCAATGGTTTGGCAAAGGGAGTCCGTTTAATGACAAGTACAAAAAACAGGGAGTCATGGATATCAGGAGTGATGTAATCGTCCTTCTCGCTTCAACTCCAACAAACTTCATACAAGTTGTAACATTTATACTCAAAACCCATCATAATTGACGTGTAACACTCAAAAGTTAACATGCAATTCTATTGGTTAGGAAAAGGTAACTTTACTATAGGTACTATATCTGTGTATAGTAATGGATTGAGGGGATTGGGTAAACACTGTCAGGTGGGTGTCTAAGACCTTCCTTAAAAAACGACTACCGTGGACGTCACTAAAAGTACAACATCTTGTTGGTTCTACTAACCATAGGACCCTATATTATTTGGTCCATTGTGATTGGGTTGGCACCAACCCCATGCATAATTTTTTACTTTGCTTAGCAGCACGCAGAACGGTCAGCCAGATGCAGGGTGCACCTTCGTTATCCGGCCTTCCTCCGATTATGGTTACAATCAATCATTACTTTAATAGAAATGTGTCAATTAGTTCACTGTGGTTGGCCTCGAAACTGCATCTTCAGTCTCGAAAGGTCCTGATATCTGTGAATTTCTCTAGTTTCTCTCAATTTGTGTATTTGATTTTCATTTCAACCGCCACCTGCCTTCGCCTTCTTATCTCGATCCTTCAGAGGCAGGATATTCTGTTCTTAGTTTCAATTAAAAGTAGCTACTCTTCATAGCTTCTATTGGTATGACCTTGGATTCCCTGGCACGAGTTGCCTCTGCCGAGTTGAATCTCTGCTCATTTGGCCTTTAGTAACCTGAGTTGGTTCTGCTTTGTTTGCAAAGTAGAAATATACTTATAATAAGGTACTTCGTTTGAGGTAGATTATGTATAATGGTGCTTGCCGCACTACATTTCTACTTAGCATAGCAAGCCGCAATGTATCCTTAGCTTTCTTGCGGTTCCAAGCATATTTACAGGTGTAAATTGGTTGAATATCTTCATCTTTCTTACAGCTCGAACTTCTTTGTATTTCAACATCGTTCTCTCACTTTAGGGTCACAATATCCTTATTAATGGCGTTTCGTCTCTGTATGTAATTTTTTGGTTGTCATTTGTGCTATCTGCACGTTAGTCCGGGCCCTCGTGACGTAACTATTCGTCTTCCATTAAGGCCTTTTGGTTTCTTCCGGGACAGTACTTGGGCAATCTTCATTTAATTTCATTTGCTGGTAGGGTTTCCTCAATGGATACCTTACTGTCCATGGTTTTCTGGGTATCGGTACTTCAATAGGTGTTGCTCTTCTAATAGGCACTGGGCAGAGCCCCACTGCGGTTCCCTGCTGGTTTATTTGCTCATAATATGTCACATATTTTGGAGTGACCGTTCCTGGAACTTCAAAATTAGTGACTGGAGTCCAGGCTTTATTTGGGACCTCCTCTACACTCCCCCCTCTGGGCGATTCATCAACCACTTTCACTTCCGCCTTAGGATTCATCTTCCTTTGTTCTTCTGTATTCATCTTGACTCCATCGTCTGGGTTCATTCCTTCTTCGTCCTCCGGATTTATACATGATGGTTTGAAGAAGTGTCTTTTTGGAGTCCATATCTTTATTACTCCTTTCAGGCTACCTGCTGTCCTTACATGTTCGTCCTTATTCCATGTCATCAGTTGACATTGTCCATTTGGCTGCAATAAATCCATCTTCCCACATAATTTTTGTGCTTCCTGGGATAGAGAAACTTTGTTCCTTCTGGTGGGGAATGCTGGTCTTCACAAAGTCTTTTATTTCTTCATCAGTCAGGTCTTTGGGCTTCCCTCCTGGCTTGACATCAATTATGATCTTCATCCCTATGGCTTTCCTAGCAGTCTTCTGGCACTGAGAGATTATTATCTTGATAACACAAAATCCTAGTAATATCATCACTAGCAGGGCTCCCAAGAATTTGAATGTGTCTGCCATCCACTGTGGAACCCATAAAAACAGTGATCCAAACCAGCTGTCATCATCACCTTCGTCCGCTTCATCATTCATCTGGTTCTGCAGATTTGTCAGCATACTTATAGCTTCTGTTAAAGTTCCATTTTCCTCATCGTGAGAAGGTATAAATGTGCAACATGATTCTCCGATTTTTGCACAAACTCCTCCATCCATAGCTGTGATCATGTCAAGGACATGTCTGTTCTGGAGAGTCATCAGTCGAATGGCTCTTAGCTCTTCCTTGATTGCATTGAATCCTTTCATGGTGTGTTGATGTTTTGCAGTATCTCCCATCTGGTTATCTGTAACCATTTGGTATTTGCTCCAACTTGGATTCTTGGCACGAAAATCGTTGTGAACACTGATGAGGTGAGGCTAAACAGCCTGTGTTCATATGGGATTGCATTAAAGGCTTCTTCTGATTTAGCAGAGAAATAATTATCTCTCTTCATTCGAGGTAGCAGTTCCAGAGTTCTCTTCTTCCTCAGGTGAGCGTCTGCTTTCGGGAAACTGTCAATATTCAGGTCGCTTGTCGGGATCACTAATGCTGGAATGTGGACATTCACTATTGTGCATATACCTCCCCAGTTTCTTGGAAGTCTGATGTATGCTTTAGATCCACATGCCCAATAATGATCCATAAATATGGCAGTCCCATTAACCATTCCTGGAGTATCAAACACTAATCCACAGTTCTGATTCTCTCCCATTTTTCTTGTGCCATTATTCCTGAAGCACAATTTTGGGCTTTCCAGTGGCAGTATCTGTAAGGGTCCTCAGCTGTCTTCGACCCGTGTCAGTAGTTTTGCAAGCTTTGGCCATAATGGCATGCATCCATTTCGCACTATGTTGATGGTAGGTTCGTAGTGACCGAAGACCATCCATGCTCGGCATATCACTACTTCGTTCTCCCATCTGTCTGGTCAAAGCACTGTTCCCCAAATTTGTATTTGGCCTCTGTTCTTCCATCTACGAGCTTCTTCTGGAGTTTTCCCTTGGACATTTAGCTTCTGGTTCTGGTTCACTTCTCTTCTGATTTCTGCTCCTTTAACTCCAGGCTTCTCATATCTGATCACAACGTGTTTCGTCTTCCCATTGTTTCTTGTCTTTGTGTCCTGGAAATAGTCATCTTCATTTGGATCAGTTGCTTCAGTTGCCCTGTTCAGTGAGGCATCACTACCCATGAACTGGCCTGAGGTCTTGCACATTGCTACGTGTGATAGACAGTGTACTGTCTGGGAATCGATTTCTACAGCTACGCAGATCTTGGACTTAACCATGCTGTATGGTAGGAGTGTGCAAACAAAGCATTCCCCTCCTGAATTTCGTCTTTCAACTTCTTTCATGTGCTGGCACCAAATGTTGTTTCCCATATCTGCTGTGCTATCTAGGTAGTCATTTATTTCTTTGTTATCTCCATGCATGCTTCTCTTGATTCTTAGTGTTTTCCTGTATTTTGATATCACTACATCCCTGAATGCATCTGTATGGCTCCTTCTTGCTGGAGGGTTCTCAGGTATCCTGGTCCATGCAGCAGGCCTCCTCATTTGTGCCATTTGAGTAGACAAAAGTCTGGCAGTTCTTTCCTTGTCCGCATTCATCTTTTTCCTGCTGTTCATAAATGTCCATCTCATCCACCCTGACTTTGTTCCGGTATATGGTTGTATTGTGGGACTTATACTGGAACATATATGTTTGTCACTGCTGTCTCTGTGGGTTTCTTCTTCAGTTCCACTAGTCTTTCCACTATGTCTGCTTCCTTCATTTGGCTCTTTACTTTACTTGTAGTGATATTTTCCATAGTAGGCAGTCTTTTCTTCTCTGCGGCTTTGAATTGTGGTTCTGCAGTCATTGACACTAGGCCTGTTGCTTGTGCATTCAGTGTTTGCATGCGTGTGGTTGTCAGTAATCTTTCTTCATTCACTCTTTGCCGACCCTGTCTCCGGCCTTTTTTTTGTTTGTTACCACAAGTGTGTATGTGTCATTGCTCATCACATCCATGTCTCTGTGGGTTTCTTCTTCAGTTCCACTAGTCTTTCCACTATGTCTGCTTCCTTCATTTGGCTCTTTACTTTACTTGTAGTGATATTTTCCATAGTAGGCAGTCTTTTCTTCTCTGCGGCTTTGAATTGTGGTTCTGCAGTCATTGACACTAGGCCTGTTGCTTGTGCATTCAGTGTTTGCATGCGTGTGGTAGTCAGTAATCTTTCTTCATTCACTCTTTGCCGACCCTGTCTCCGGCCTTTTTTTTGTTTGTTACCACAAGTGTGTGTGTGTCATTGCTCATCACATCCATTTCAAGCTAATTCATTCCACCATCAGATCTTCTAGGGACGGGAATGACTATGTAAGGTCTGGGTGCCTTTGTGGGTTTCATGAGTGCATCTGTAGGTGGGTGCACGTGAATTGGAACACTGTGCACCAATAAAAAATGCAGTTCTGATCATTACTGACAGTAAAACAATGATGAATATGATACACAAATACATTATGCCCCTGTAGGTCAGGTGGCAGCATTTACTTCCAGGGAAACATGGACATTTCTCCTCCTGTGGGAGGACAAGGTTGCTGCTCTGGATCCCCATCTCGATCATTCGCAAAATTTCTACCTTTTACTATACTTCTTTTAACAATATTGGCTGTCGGATTCTGTGTTTAAGCGGTTCAGGTGGCCTACAAGTGTCCCCCCTCTTGCGGGCGTGAATTGTCTCTTATTTCAGGATACAGTTCCTTTGATAAACTATGGGAAAAATCAAATCAAATAACACTTCAGCAAGTCCTTTTACTGTGCATGTTCAAAGTAGGTCAGCTCCCAGTCCATGCATCAGAATTGCTTCAGTCCCGAAGAGATGTTCTATCCTGGTCAGGATGAAGAATAGCGACAAAATAACAACAAATGGAAGAATGTGAAACCCTTGACACTGCTTCCTTGATCTGAGCCTCGGCAGAAAGCTTTTAGAATCTCCTCAGATAGTTCTGGTGATGGTTAGAGAGTTCTATTTGTAGTCCGATTCCATGCAAGAGCATGCACATCTGTGCAACATTAGCTGGATCTCTAATGAATGGGAGGACGTCAATAACGATTGGTCTCCCCACTAGCTCTGGAAAGTCAGTGACTAGAAAGAGGACGTTGTGAGCCAACCTACTGTCTTCTAGTGACAGAGACATCCATCCTGTCTTGCTGTTTCAGGATTGTATGCCTTCTCTTCAATGTAAACAATGTCTGCACTGTCTGTTCGCGTGGAGTGCAACTAAGATCACAATTTTATTTAGGAGTTGGTTTAGATGTTCTGTATTCGCTGGATCTCGAAGAAACGTGAGTGTGTCTGTCATTATTCTGACAAGATTTGTACAGTCTTCGATTATGCGAAAGAACAATGTATTGACAAGCTCATTTATGTCCTTCTCTGCTCGAGACATTTGGTTTCTCCTCACTGTATTCAGGAAGTAAGAGGAATTGTTTGGCAATTACAGTAAGCAATCTTCTTATTGTCTTTCCTTTTCAGGATCTTGAAGAAAGTCAGTAACACTGGTCAGTCTCCCCACCAATGACAGTATGATCTTAGCTAAAGGATAAAATAGGTTATCGCATCTTTGCTGATGTCACTACTGCGGGACACCATAAGTGATTACTAATAGGGTCTTGGTGTGGAATGAGTCTGGATACTGTATTTTTTTCCAATTTATGTGTCCTCAGTCAATATTTTTCATGTTGTTTCCTCGTCACAGTTTTAATGTGTCTCGATTCAAGGTTCAAGTTCAACAGACTATGTCGTGGGTTATACGTGCAATTTTTCTTCTTCACCCTGCAACTAAGATGAACAGAGTGTCCGTTTTTATGTTCTTATCCCCTTTTTTGCTTAGAGGAAGTGTTCAATTTAAGCCACACTTTGCAAAAAGTTCTTTATCTTTGTCTGGCTGGTCATGCGTCCTTTTTCTTTGTCATGGATTTTGCCTGCACGTGCTGTGGTTCTTCCCCGTCGCTCATAGACTCCTCTCGTTGGGGTACAGGCAGGGGGCCTTCTCCGATGTAGGGTTTGATATCGCCCAGAAAAATCCAAGCTCTCCTGCCTCGTAGTTTTACTGCGGATGGACTGCAGTTCTCCACTGTGAAGGGAGCATTCAATCTTGGCTCATCCCACTTTTTCCTCGTATGGTTCCTTGTAGGAACGGTGTCATCAGGGAAAACTGATGGTACACAAAGTCATTGTGCTGTGTCTGTAGTAGTATCTCCTTCTGTGTTCTGCGCTGCCCTGCACCCCTTTCGTCATCGCTGCAGCTGCTCTGAAATTACAGTAAGGCAAGATGTCATGCAATTCAGATAATTTTGCATTTCAGACCCTAAAGTTTCTCCTGTTGATTGGGCATAACATCTGGCTCTATCTCGGGTGTCAGGGGAGTATGAATTCTTCTTCCTGTGGCTATCTCATGTGGTGCAAGATGATGGTCGGAACCAGGTTGATTCCTAAGTGCATACAGTGCCAAAATAAGGCAGTGCAACCATCCCTTTCTTAGAGTAATCTTCAACTTGGCTATTCTTTCCTTTAATAAGCCGTTGAGCATCTCACATATCCTGTTACCTTCGGATAATACGCCGACGAGAACTTGTGCTTTATACCAAGTAGCAAGCTAATCTGATTGAATGTCTCATTTACAAAGTGAGCTCCGTTATCTGATCTCATGAACCTGCACACCCTCCACCTCAGGAACACTTCTATCACTAAAAATCTGGCTGCACAAGTACAGTCTGGGTGTGTACAGGGACCTGCCTCAATCCATCTAGAGAATGGACACACTACAACAATTAAGTATCTGTGCCCGTTACATACTTGAATCATGTCGACGTAATCAACATGCAAGTGCTAAAAATGCCCATTTCGCCTTGGGATGACTCCTCTCATTATATTTAATGTGTGCCCAGCTTTGAATTGTTGGCAGATTATACAGTTCACTATGAAGAATGCAACATGCTCGGTTAAATTCGGTATGAACCAGTCTTCTGACAGTGTTGTTGCTAAATTCTCTTTTGTCATGTGTGCTGGATAATGCAACTACTCCAGCGCTATTTTTAATAGCGGTACAGGCATCACTGGTTTACCAGTGCTGTCTTGTCGCCACAAGCTGTCAAAGGGGTTTAAAGAACACCCTTGTTGTTTCCAAAGATTCTTCTCTTCCTGTGGTGCCTCCCCTTGGAGTTCCATGAGTTGTGTTTGCCCCAAATTACTGTAACTTTCAGATACAATCCGTGCAACCATCATTCTCTCATTGGTATGGGTGATTTCCACTTCCATGATCATCTCACTTTTGGATGTCATACGCTTGGCTTCAGTGTCTGCTGCTTGATTTCCGTGTGAGATTAAATCTGTCCCCTTCGTGTCGGTGGCGCATTTCACGACTGCTATGCCCACTGGGAGCTGTAGTGCCTTAATCAGCCTGTCCAATAAAGCTGCGTGCTGCACAGGCGTGCCATCTACTCAAAGGTAGCCCCTCCTTTTCCAGCATGCTAAGCCTGCATGTACTGTTGATGTCACATAGGCGGAATCACTGTAGACTGTTACTTCCTGGTCTGCGTGATTCTCAATGGCGAGTATCAATGCCAATAATTCTGCAGCCTGCGCTGAATAATGAGATGGTATTCGCGCACTAATAAGTACTCGGAATTCTCTATTTGCTGGGTGCTTCATCACAGCAACGCCTGTATATCTTTGTCCATCACTTTTATCGATCCTCGAAGAACCATCAATGAAGACACTCTCTCCTTCTGCCAAAGCATTTTCTTTCAGTTTGGGAATTTCATCATAAAATTCTTCATAGTTTGCACAGTAATATATTGGCTCTACTACAGTTACTGGCTGTGCTATAAACATAGCTGGGTTCACCATCTTACATCGGACTATCTTAATCAATGGATTTGATATGATCACTTCATAAGCAGAAGCTCTCTGAGATGTCAATTTGCCCTTTGGTTACTCTAGAATGGCAAAAAGTGAGTGCTTGACGTATAACGTCATTGAGCAACTCATTACGATGGTTGTATCTTTCTCTATGGCTAACGCTGCGGCAGCTAAACTCTGTTCGCACGGGAAATGACCTTTCATTACTGGGTCTAAATTTCCACTATAGTATGCCAGGGGCTTGTACCCCAATGTGGTTCTCTGAGTGAGCACCGCCGTCATGATGCTGCCATTGGTTGTGAAAACAGGTAAAATTCCTCTGCATAATTGGGAATCCCTAGAACTGGTGCTGTGCAAATAGCTTTCTTGAGTTCAGCAAATCCTTCCTCCATGGTCTCAGACCATTCAATCTTTTCTTTCGTCACTTGGGCCTTCTTTAGGGCCTGAAGTAAAGGCTTAGTGTAAGAGCTATAGTCGAAGACCCATGCTCTGACATAGTTGCATAGGCCTAAAAAGCTTTGCATCTGTTTTATCATGTGTGGCTTGGCTGTGTTCAGTATGGCTTCAGCCCTTTCTGGGGTCACCCTCTTTCCCTCATGTGAGATCATCTGGCCTATGTTCAGCACTTCCTGTTGACAATATTGCAGCTTCTCCTTGTCAACCTTATATCCTTTTTCAGCCAGTATAGTCAATAGCTGAACAGAATTGTGCCTGCACTGCTCTTCTGTCGTGCTGCAAATTAAGATGTCATCCACATATTGCAGGACAACACTTTTTAATGCAATATTGCTTAAGTCCATCTGCAGGACTCTATTAAAAATAGAGGGAGACTCACAGTACCCCTAGGGTAGCCTCGTGCTTTTCAGATGCATCTGTCTGAACGTGAATGACTTCAGATCTTGTGAGTCACGCTGCAAAGGGATTGAGAAAATGCATTTTTCAAGTCAATCACAGTGAAATATTTGGCCTCAACAGGTATATTACATAGGATTGTAGCAGGGTTAGGGACTTAAGGGAACTCGGCTTCAACAATATCATTTATTGGGCATAAATCCAGGATTAGTCTCCAAGACCCTCCCTTTGATTTCTTGATCGGATAAACCGCAGTATTGCATGACAACTCTGACGTCACTTAGATGCCTTGCTCCATCATAGCCGAAATTTTCTTTAAAATCCCCTCATCTGCCTCTCTGGACATGGGATATTGTCATGCTTTGGGTAAAATTGCTCCTGGTTTCAGTTTAATTTTCACTTCTCCAACCCCTTTCAAGAGGCCTACGTCATAGGGTCCTGTAGTCCGTACTGAGACAGTCACCTGGGCCATGTTGTCTTCAAAATATTCAGGACGGTTTCGTGCCAATATCATTCTCCGAGGCACTTCTCTTTTGATCATTCTCACCCAAAAAGTGAGACTCACTTCCATCATTGTCTCTCCCATATCTGCTTGTTCTTCAAAAAGATTGTCATCGGTGACGTCAGTCAATCGATATCCTTCTTCAATGGCGTTTACTGCGCACCATTGTCATAACCATCTATTAAGGCCATTATCCCTCGTACTGCAACTGTGCGTATCATCAAGGGAAATACTTGTCCCTTCTCCTCGTGCATCGGTATTCTTGGTCTAAATAGAAATTCATATGGGGTTCTCATGATTCTGTCTGCAAGGCCTGGCAGCCCTGCCATAAGTATGCGCATACCAAACGTGAATATTTCTGGCTCTAATGGGTAGTGTGGATTGTAGAATGAGAGGATGTATGGATGACATGAGCATGAATGAATAGAACATCTAATGTGGGGATATTCGAGCACCCAGTGAAGAAATGAGAGGACACAAAAAACAAACTAAGAACTGAAAAATCTGTCCTCATTTGATTTGTAAGCAAGAATAGGTATTAGGCAACAGAATGTTATGTAGGTCTCTTTTTCGTGGTAAACGAGGCCAAAAATAGAGAAAAATGTGCAATAGTTGATCTTAGATAAAACTGTAATAATTTGTATTAGAGGAAATTGTGAATGTATTTTTAGTGATGTTTTTATTGAGAATAAACAAATTGATATTTTTGATAAAATATTGTTTGGAATTAGTATGTTGTGATATAATGAACTAAACAGCATGCATAAATGAGTCAGAAAAAGGTACTGGATAAGCAAGGGACCCTTTAAGCATTAGTGTGGTTTACTATGTCTCTTTTTTCTCCCTTAGGTATGCAGAGCTTCAGCGCGGTGAACTGGCTTGGTTGAGCCCCGCTGGTAAATGATGGTGCATTAAGAGCGCTATGATGCGGTAAGTAAGCGCTATGCGCAGCGCTGCGAAGTCTTGCCTTTGCTAACCTGTGTTTTCCTTCCTTGTAGGTTGCAGTGTTCTTAAGCACAAGTGGAATGTCCGGAGTGGTGCCAGTCGAGAGGCGACCAGCCAGGGAAGCCTTTTGAGCAGTTCGTAATTTGTAAATGTCTCTACTGCTTTCTTTAATGTTGCCTCTATCTTTCTCTTTCAGGTCGTTCTGTCCAGGAGGCATGCAGATTCGAGGAAGCTGTTCTCAGTAGCTGTGAGTGTTTAAAGATGAAGACTGCAGGTAAAATGCTGCTGCTAATGATGTTCCTTTTGTCTCCTTGCAGGTTCTGCTTCTCCGAGGTCCGAGGGAACAGCTGGACACGGTGAGTGTCACGTTGCAAGCTGCACAGTAACGCAAAGGGTGTTATCTTGCTCGGGTGTGGTTTAAATAGCCCCAACAAAATAGTGCAGGTAAAGTAGTCCCTAGGCTACCACACCCAAAACCCAAGACCGCATAGCTTCGTTCTTAGGAACCAAGCTATGTGGATGCCTCCATGTTGCTGACAATACAATAAAGTAGTTCCCAAGCACATTGTTTTTCATGGTGTATGAGCCTGGCGCCACAGGCGCCTGGACTGGCCCCATGAGGGCTTTTGACGAGGATGCCAGGCTCTAGAGGCCCGGGTCCTGACTCCACTTGGCCAATGGGTTTGCCAGAGGGGGTTTTAGGCGAGGGTCGTGACAAGCACCCACACGCAGGCCAATGCAGAAGGTACGTTTATGTTCATTTATATTTATTTATTGCGTGTATACTTGTGTTATAAGTGAGTGTATGGTGATGGATGCTCGTGTGAATGATAGAGTGATTGATGTATGAATGTGTGTGTTAGTTTGTTTTGCTCGGTTGAGCTGATTTTGGCAAGTGGTGTATAGAGGGGGGAAGGAGGGTTGTACGACAAAGGCTTTTTAAAAATGCCTAAAGTCCTTTGTTGCACAAGCCGCCTACCCACGTGCCAAAATCAGCTCTCCTTCTGAGGTGCTGTGGAGCCCAGGTGATAGGGATGGTATTTTTTTTACTGGATTTCTATCATAGATGTCCAGTCAAAAATACCATGCTTTCTCCCTTGGCCTCCGAGCACCAATTGCAAACTGTTTGGCTATTTAACCATTTGTTTTAAGGTTTGCTCTACAATGCAACATTTTAGCCAATATTTTTTTTAAATCACTGAGGAAACCCCCCACCCCCCCCCGAACCTCCCTTGATTGGTTCGGGCTCCCTCACTGCGCTCGGTTGCTATGGCATTTTTGGGGGAAATAGTTATGCCCCTCCACTTAAGCTGCCACTGGCCCTCAGACTGTGTTGGGAAGGGGATGGAGGGAGCCCAAGGACTGTGATCAGTGGTCGAAGTGAGCGGGAGCGGTTGGGAGGTTTTACAGCTCCTATACTTTTTTTTTAAAAAGAAACCGTTCCGGAACTGTTTCGTTTTAAAATAACAGTGTAGGAAGACGTTGAAACTTGCACTTTCAGTGCACTGCACTGAACATTCCCTTTAACAGCAGGCAAATGTGTTTGGGGGTTTGTATTGTGTGTGGGAAGGGGCAGCACAATGGGGTTTGTGAGGAGCGGGGCAGGCTAGCAGGGAACATAGTTCCACTACTTCTTTTCTTACACTTCGACCACTGACGGTGATGGGAGCCGGAAGGGCAGGAACCATGGGATAGTGGTGGGAGCAGTGTGGGGAGAGCCCAGGGTCTGTGATGGGGTAGGGAGAGCACAGAGACTGGGTAGTAGCGGGATGAGGGAGCCCAGCGACTGTGATGGGAGCAGGATGGTTGAGAGCCATGGGTCTGTGCTGGTAGCAGGATGGGCTGGAACATGGGATAGTGGTGGGAGCAGGGTTTGGAGAGCCTAGGGTCTGTGGTGGGGAGGGGTCGGTGACGGCGTGCCATACATACTGTCCATTTGGCATTTTTGGTGGGGCTAGGCCTGCCCACATTTTTCTCAGGGGGGCCCAGGCCCAAAAAGTTTGAAGACCACTGCTCTAAAGACTTGAGGCATGGCTTCTCAGCGTTTTAGTCGATTCTGTCCATAAAGATGTCTCCGGCTCTGTCTTGTGGGTCTTCATCCATTTTGGGTAATGTTTGCACTGCTCTTGAGTTGTAGGGTCAGCCAAGAGGGTATTTCTCATGGCATTTGTCCATTGTGGGTGCAGTGGGGATTGGTGCGAGTTTGTGCGATCAGTGGCCATATTGTCTTTGGTTCTTCTTCCAGTTGGAGTGTCTTCCAGGGCGGGGGGCATATTCCGACCTTCCCTCTTCAGCACAGCGACACAAGAAACTTTGTGAGGTTTTCCCTGATCCGTGCCAGTTGCACACAGAGTCCTGAGAAACTTTGCTCATGCCTTTTTCCAACCTGTACTATTTTCATGCTGCAGCACGACAGACTTTGCACAGATTTTTTGATCCATGTTAGGTTCACACAGTGGCCGAAGAAACGTTGTGCCGCTTTATTTTAATTCCTACTAGTTTCTCGCAGTGGCACGAGAAATTTCAGGCGGCTCTTTTTGATTCATGATGGGTACGCACAACGGCACAAGAAACTTTGTGCTGTTATTTTCGATATGCAAGGGTGGTGGAATGGCGGATTGGGGAGAAGCAGCTCGAAATCGGTCAGATTTCATTTGCGCACCTCCGGGATCGAATCGCACAATTTCGTCCTGCCCTACTGTTCATACACTTTTTTTTCAATGTGGATTTTCATTTGCATCTTTAATTTCTCTACAGCATGCTTAGTTGAAGTCATCAGTTTCACATTCAGTAACATCCCTTTGGACAATTAGGGCACTGGTGTGCAAGATAAAGTAGTACATGCTGAGACATTGCAATGGGAGGTTCACCACACTGTCTCTGGGGCTTAACACAATGCAGAGTTGTAGGTGTAAAGGACCGGTAGGGGGTGGTCTGTACTTCTGCTCTCTATATGGTAGAGGGGAGGCACAGAGGACTCCAGCCTAGATTCTCTATTCGGTAGCTATGGTCGAGCAATCAAGGCCTAGCTTCTCAGGAGGTGATGCAGGCTGGTTCTTAAGTACAGTGTAGTCCCCAAGCCCCCACAAAGGAATGTCCACACACTGTATTGGTTAGAACACAGTCTTTATATAATCAATATTCAAAGTTATGTACACTTATCATAATAACTCACTTTGTACTTAGGAAAATCAATAATGGCAAATATATACAATTCTAAAGTGGTACCACCCTTTGTATTAGATCTCATTAAAGTGCATCAACAATACTGTAACAATGTCACACAGACCAATAGAGTGAAACCAGCAATAGAGAGAGGAGAGAAAATAAGATGGTTGAGCAATAGGCAGAATACTGGCCCCTACCACTAGACACAGTTCTGTGTGGAGATCCCCCCACCTGGGCAACCTGTAAAATAAAGATATAGCACAAGCCCAGTCCATATATTGTCTCCAAGTCTTATTCCCTCCTATAATGTTTTTACCCCCCCAATGTACCTGGTGGAGTCGAGTTCTTCAAAGAGGCGTGGACAGATCCTTCTTGAGCGACGCCCTTTCAAGCGGGAGTCACGGATCGTCGAGAGGCGTCGAGAAGCGTCGAGGAACTCGGCGTTCGGCGGCGGGGAATCGACGGCCCTTCTTGAATGCCTTCCCTTTCAAGCGGGAGACACAGGTCGTCGAACGTCCGACGGAGAACACGGGTGAACGGCATCGATGAGGCGGCAGCTTCGTCCGAGCGGTGCTCGTCGGCGTCGGAGCGTCGGCGTCCTGCAAGGAAGAGGCGTGCGGGGCACCTCGGTGACAATAGTTCTGGACCGCAAAGATTGTGGAGACGGGGGCCCAGCAAGGGCGTCGAGTCGTTAGAGTCTTTGTGGTCTTCGGATGGCGGGAAACCCACCGGCAGGGTTCTCCTCGGCGCGTTGGTCATCCTCCACTTTCTCCGGCAGGATAAAGCGGTCGACGATGCGGGCGAGGGAGTCCTTTGATTCGAATGTTCTTAGGCAAGGAGCGGACGGCTCCGGTCGTCGGCGGCACGGCGTCAAGTGGTTCCCACGGCTGGACAACACAACTTCGACGGGCCTCCAGAGGTTACACAGACCTGCGAACCCTGGTCAACGGCAATGGACTTAGACGGCGGAGATGTCCGGGTGCTTCACTTCGATCTCCTCGGCGATCCCGTCTCGGGTCGGCAGCCTTTCGAGGGTCTGACTTCCAGGGCGCTTCGGCGAAGATGGAGCGGTGCTCGATGGTCCCTCGGAGCACGGGAAGAGGGCGCCTTACCAGGTCTTCTCTCGGGTCAGTCTTCGACGATTTCGGCAGCCTTTGGATCGGTCGAAGCAAATGCAGCAGCAAGTCTTCTTCTTCCAGCTGGACGTCGAGGATCAGCAGTTCCAGTTACTCTTAGAGTGGAGACTCAGCTCCAGAACGCTTCTGAACAATTACCAGTGGTGAGAGGTCCCCAGATATACTATTCTGTCTCTCATCCACACTGCTGGCACACACTCAGCAGCCAATCATACAGAAGGGCATTCATGCAGTCAGTCAGCCAATCAGGCACACAGTGCATTCAGGCCACACTCCTCCCTTTCAGACACTCACAACAAGGAATGTGGATTGGGACAAGTACCCAGCCATTCAACACTACACACTGCATTCAGGCCAGTTTCGGGCAGGGCTGTTTCAGTCTTTGTCTCTCATGCCAGAAACCAGACAACCACAACAAGGAGTGTATATTGGTCACACACTCCATTCACCCAGGTCCCACCCACAGGAGGTACGCACAACATACAGTCACTGGGAAGGCTCCAGTCAGTCTAGCTGGGCCTTCACAACAACAGCATATATGGAACTTCCACCCAACAGCCAGTCAGGGGGAAGGGACAGAGTCAGGGCTTCCCAGGACTTTGGGAAAACAAGGTAACAGGCAATAGAAAGCAAGAGGCCACAGGGGCCATCTTGTTTCCTATCAGGAATCAACTGATCCCAATGGCAGGGCCTGGGTATCCCAAAATGGATGACACTCAGAGCACCTGTCACATTCAGCATGGAGCTGCCACCAGCCCATACCCTGCTCTGTGGGCCACCCACAGGTGCCCAAAAACATACACTAGGGGCACAGGGTTGCACCCCCACCCATGGGTGCCATAAGGGTATCCCATGGGTCTGTACACCAAACCAAAACTAGGTAGAGCTGCACTGCCAGGAGTTCCACATGGACTCCTGGGCAGAAAACAACACAGAACACAATATGAAAAAGGACTACAGGACAAGCACAGGGAGGCCCTGTCCCTCCAATGCCTTTCCAGCATCACAGTAGGATATAGGATATTCTACATTTCTCTCCCCAAAACTAACACCCACTTCCAATTATGAGTTGGAGAATTATGATGAGGAAGTTGAGCAGAATAAAGGTGACAAATCTGAGTTTGTGCATCAACTGATTACTTTCTATACCAGTGATAACAATTAGGAAACAGTGGACAATATCATAGTTTCACAGACAGGAGGAAAAGACAGATGCTCTCCCACCCTTGCATAGCTCTTTTAAAGGTAGCCTGGCAGATTTTAAAAGGGCAGAACGTCAACATGTGCAGCTACACCCTCAACTCCACCAACCATAACTTAACAGTCTGGCGAGTACAGGAGGCAGGTCTTCTGGGTCTATCAAGGAAATCCAAACTGTGGAAGTCATACAGGACAAAGAACTATAGCATTTCACCATCAACACTTTGTGCAAGAAAACTATGGGCAGAGGAAAAGCTTGGGATCATTTGGGCACCACATCTTTGCTGTGTTTTATGAGACAACACCATGCACAGGACTGGGAGGTGTACACAGAAGAACCCTAGTCCAGTCTTCTCCAATAGCCATTCACCAGAGCACTCTCTCTCCATGTGGCTAACTGAGACATTGTTGCTGATGTGCCATTGTTCTACTGACTGACTACACTGGTGACTGACTATAATAGTACATGATGGCATTAGTGTTTGTATAACTACTGTTTTGTTCTTTTTTGAGTGCTTCTCCTGCTATTTTACAATCACAGGATTTCACAGAGCTCCACCTTCCACCTATGCAGCCAGTATTCCGCTGCATGTTTTTAGTTCTCCCAGTGAACATGTATGTTTTGGATACTGCAGTCAATGCTACCGAACAGATGCAAAGACAAGAGTTTGGGCACCTACCGAAATTCACCAAGCACCAAAGAACAAATTACTTTTAGGGGAAACTGGAAATGGTTTCTGGAACAAAGAAGAGCCCTACACTGATAATGTGTCCATTGCTGGTCATTTATATGGCATGCAGCTTGTCAAATTGGTTCCACCTGCTGAAACAGAAGCTGAACAAACAGCCTGCATGCTGCTGTTGAATGCCTATTAAGCAGACATAATAACTGAAAAGAGGTGTCTCTATTAATATTAAAATGACCACACTTTACGAAACCAACTCTACATCCTCACAATAGAATTGGTCAAGAAGAAAAGAAAGCGGGGATATACCTATATATGAAAGACGTATATATGAGGCTCCATGTGAACATTTCGAATAGTGTAGGCCATACACCAAACATACCTTTTTTTGGACAATTGGGTACGGCTTGCAATATTTAGCATATTTCATTTTGTGGGCCGGGGGGGGGGTCACCTCCCAACCCCCATTTATCTAATCCCCCAACCTCTCTCCTTAAAACTGACTGTTTGCTCCTCTGCCCATTACCTTCAAAACACTTCATCCCAAACCCCCTTCCCCTCACAGACACACACGCTCCCCCCCACACACACTGCAACCTACACACAGACACCCAAAAACAAATACACCCATTTGAGTCGTGTTGTTAAATGACTCCAATCAAGCAGTCCCACTAAGTCAGTGCCTTGTCTGGGATTGCTCAAGGGAAGCCCTTATTTATATATTTTTATGTCCAGTTTGTGTAACCATGACAACCATTATATAACACCGCTCTCTTAGAATCCCCCTGACCCCACTGAGCCAAGAAGTAAGTTTGTTTTGCAAATTCAAAAGGTTTATTTGGGAATTAAACAATATATATACAATATATATATCGCACTTTTATAATAAATTAATAATTGATATCACACTTAGACATATGACAGTGAGTGATCAACAATGGATGATCTGATACTAGCACACTGGGTAATTACTTAGGAGTAGTATAGAGGATAAGGTAGCTGA
Organism: Ambystoma mexicanum; assembly: GCF_040938575.1. Taxonomy (NCBI): domain Eukaryota; kingdom Metazoa; phylum Chordata; class Amphibia; order Caudata; family Ambystomatidae; genus Ambystoma; species Ambystoma mexicanum. The sequence continues at coordinate 850,872,797 of NC_090931.1, read as the reverse complement.
GAATGCTTTATATGGTACAAGGAAATGCAAGGTGGAAAAGAAACAACACAGGAATAAACTTGATATGATTTCAGCAAAACATAATATAATCACTTTTCCCCTTTTTGCAATTCACCCCCCCCCCCTCTATGCAATGTAAGGAGGTGGAAGTGACACACACAGTCTTCAGGAATACAATCACAGTACAATCCCAATTCAGTTCCCCCCTAGCAAGCTTAGATCAACAGGGATGATTTTAAACACAGGCAAATTACTTAAAAGGTGGTATGCAAAGAAGGGAAAAATATGCTAAAAATTATTTTAATTGCCTCTAGAGGTTCAGGGTGAGTGATAGCTACTTTAAATTAGTTCAGGATCACTTTAGCAAAGCTCTATGAATGATTGTCAGGTTGCAAACGAATTTCAGCAAAGGAAAGCAAGGAGCTGCTATTTTGACACGTGAAGAAATTTGAGCCAAAGCGCAATTACGGAGGAAGTAAAAGGAGTAGCAAGTCGGTTTAGAGCTTGTTGGAAAACGGTTCAAGAGATACGGACCATTTTGTGGAGGTAGATTTTCAGAAATGAAATTTTAAAGTTTCAGAATGACAGATGACAGTTTTGCAGCTTTGAATCAAAAGACGGGGCACAATTTCTATGATGCAGTTCTCAATAGGTTAAAATAGTTTGAATTAGATTATTTTAAACTAAGAGATTGTTTTTTTTACAGTTCTGGCTGGGTACTCACACTATATTTTGGAAGGAATGGGCCTCGTCACAGATCTGGTCAGGTTGACTGCGGTTCTCTCGCAATGGACGGTCTTTAGTACCGGTTCTCTGGTTACAGCGGTCTGGGTCAGCTCTACTCTGCTGGTCTGGCACTCGGCGCTTCACAAAGGTCTGGTCTCTGGTTCCGGGTACAGCTCTGCTTTCTGGGTGTTTCTGGCACAGGGTTCTAGGCCAGAATCAAACAGCTCAGCCCGGCTGTTTTACTCTGATGTGCCCCTTGGAAGTCTGGGATAAATCAGTTTGCAAAAGATTTTGAGGCCTGCTGACAAATTCTGAAGTTTGAATTCAAAGTTCTGGTCTCTGTCTGGATTTGAAGTCTAAGTGCTGGATCTGGTGTCTTCTGGCAAAACGCTCCGCAAGAAATCAGCAACTTATCATTGGCCAGTTCCTCCTCTCTCCCTTGATTGGGGGAACTGGGTTGTGAGTCATAGTGATGAGGTAGGTTTATGGTCAGAGGATCTTCCCCTTGTCAAATTGCACACAAATCTATTTCTGATCCAAATACATATTTATCTATGTACCATTTTTCTAATATTATATGTCCAGTTAGCATATTTTCTGTAGCACCAAACCATCCGATCCCTGTCTTTGTAAGATGTCGTGTCCACTTATGACAGAATTCTCCCCTTTTCATCCTGATAACGACCTCTAAACCTTTCCAGATTTTACACAAATGTGCACCAGAGATATGGGTTTCAGATGATAAAGTGTCAGATTTTGAACTTGCATGCATTTGGAGTAACAACCTTTTTTCCGCTACTATCCCCAAGAACATACCCCAGAGTCCTAACACCTCTTAAAATGTGCACAGAAAAATCACAAGAATGATGATGTTATTTATATAATGTTTACAAGTCCGCACTATGAATTATCCATCTTTTTAAAATTATGCTCTGGCCCCAAAGGGGTGTGGTTTTCCAAAGCACATGGTGGAATTTCTGGTTTATCCACTTCCCCCAAGCTCAGCTTGCTCACATGCAGTGCCCCTCCCCATTTCCTTCCAAGAGGAAGCCATTTACGACCCCCCTAATTTAACATTTGCCTTGGCCAAGGACAGTGCTTTGTTTAGTTTCCTGCAGTCCCCAGGTGCTCCTCCCCTGATTCAATCAGGGAGGTGTCATCTCCTTTTGGTGGGGGCAGCAGAATGCAGCCAGGCCTGGAAAGAGTGGCTGAGCAAGTTTCACTCCTGTCGGGGGTAGTTGCCGGGCAGAATTCACTCTCTTCAAGCCAGGCTTCAGCTAAATGTCACTTTAGTTCCCAGTTTTCTACATTCAAACCAAACTTGCAATTTTTACACATGCAGCTAGAACGCTGATTCTAAGTTCAAAACTATGGCATTAACAGTTGCAAACTATGTGCCACTCAACAGTAGGTCACTCATTTATTTTAAACATTTAGATTTTAGTGTCTTTCAGTCCAATTTCACTTCAGCTGCTGACATCCACAGCTCAGCCAGTTTTGTTATAAACATTGTTTTGGGCTCTTTCTCTTTCCAGAATCTGTATGCACACAAGTCTACCTTCTGCCAAATTTCTGCTGGTGTTCAAAATGGCATTTTTAGCTTGCATTTCAGAGAAACAAAGGTGATTTCAAAGCGCTTTTTTTTTTTTAGCCATCGGTACTGCTGTTTTGCCTTTGGCACACATTTCACTCATGGCACTCCTAGCCTATCACGCTCGCACTGGTGGGTGGCAGGTCAGGCGACCATTTGGTGGGCGCAAAACTGCGCTGTTCTCCTGGTTCTGGGATAGAATGATGGGCGGCGACAGCTCATCCCCACATCTACCCAGTCTAATAATTCAACATGGGTCAAAACCCTTGACAGTGTATTTTGTCTTCCGGGCCGGCCCTGGCTGCCAGCCCGTGTGCGCACTTGTGTGCGACAGGTGCATGACAGTTTTGATTTAGAAAGACCGCTCTGAGCAGTCTCAGAGCGGTCTTTCTAAATCAACCTTTTTTTTTACGAATAAATGAACGAGGCATTTTTACTTAATACCATATATGATACACTTGACTCCATGCAGCCCTTGTTTGACTTCCTATGTAACGCCATTAAAAAGCTTGCTCCAAGAGAAACATGCATTGGCATATTGTGAACAAACACATTGAATTATTAAATCAGTGAAGCAGCTACCACTACCCATTTATTGTACAGAATCAGAAAGTCGTTGGATCGGTGCACATGGACACTTACATCCACAAACAATCCATATCCAGTAGTTTTTATTGTATTTACTGGTACATGGTGAGGCGCCGGATTTGTGGACGTCACCCTGCAGAAGGCCCTGTTAGTCAGCCACACTCTCAGTAACACGTTTTTGAATGGTTATAGATGTATTATGTTGTCTTATCTACAGTGAGTGGTATGTAGTCCATGTGTCATACTTGTCAATTAAAGGTTACATTGTCATTATAATATGCTAAAACCTTATTTATTGATTGAAAATAGCATATATGTGCTATGCTGCAATACGAGACACTCGCACCCCAGCACCATCCAACTTCTTCCGAGTACAGCTTGGACTTTAAGCCTTGCTACTGACCCAGGCCCCGGGCCGCATGAAATGCGGGACAATAGAGGGTCTGGGAGTTTAGGCGCGGGGTGGGGGAAAACGGCGCAAAAGCGTAGGGAGGGGCGTCCGAATGGCGCCACAGGAAACAAAGCCCAGGAGGGGCAGGAAACAGCACCTGGGTAGGTGCGAATTGTAACAGCAAGGGGTCAGGGGGGTAACCCGGCCGCCCCCAGGAAGGAACAAAAGGCCGGGGGGGTATAAGTATGCCTGGAAAAGGAGAGGCGGCACAAACCAGGTAAGAGCTCACCTCTCTCGGGTAGGCTCTTGGTACCTGGAGAAGGGGAAGGAAAAACGTTTTTCCACCCAACCCACCCTACAAGAAAAACGGAAGAAGAGGGGGTGCAGGCAGGAGCCAGTACGCCGAGTACTCTCTCAGTACATGGTCCAAAAAAGAAGGAGCGGGCAGAAGTAAGAACGCCGAGTACTCTTTCGGTACACAGTCCAAGAAAAGAAGGAGCAGGCAGAAGAAAGGAACGCTGAGTACTCTTTCGGTACACGGTCCAAGACACGTCGTAGGCGGCAGGTGCCCAGGAACGAAGGCTCAGGGATAACAAGGACTCAGGAGGAGCCTTGGGCAACTTCGGAACTGGACACAATGTGCCCAAAAGCATATGGCTGTGTAATTATTTTTGTTGTGTTGTATTTTCTGTAAGAAAATAAAATGCCTACGCCCTACAACTTTTCCATACACATAAGTTGTCTGTAATGTATTACTTAGGTAGGGATCTGGTAAGAGAAGCAAAGTGAACCCACACTACTCAGCCTATACAGCGTGAAGCTGCAGACCTGCCACTAGCCCTTGCTTATGCGCGACTTCGGGGAGCACGCATAGGACCTCCTGTGTGCTTGTCCATACTCCGCAGGATATCATACAGGAGCTCCCGGTATGGCAGAAGCATGGAATGGAGAAGATAGGAGGCCAGACTGGGATCCCCTTGGCAACCTCTGCCAATCTCGCTACACGTGTCATATGCTTATCTCTCGCATAAACAAAATGGAGACAGCATAGGCTCACCATGAATTCCTCTTGTATTCGCTGCCATTCGTGGGACAAGTTAATGGAATGTACCGTCCCTGCACCTGCAGTACACCCACGCACGTGCTTGCATAGGAAACCCCCTGCAGATCACAAGCCACGTGTTGCAATGTTTACTTCCTTGCCTCACAAAGACAACTGGGGCGCGCGTAGTCCGCAGCCATGTCTCGGGTCCAGCGATCTGACAGGTGCGCTTTTGGAGGCTCGAGACTCTGACGGACCTGTCATTCTTACAAGGGTCTTTGCGAGCCCAGCCAATCCGATGCAAGCGCTTACTGTGGATGGGCGGGCCCGTGACAGACAGGGAGCTCACGGGACCAATGGGGCAAGGGGATGGGTGATGGTAGGCGGGCCTGGTTGTATCGGGGGAGGGGGGCGGGCGGGGTTGCGGAGCGTTTCAGTCTCTCCTGAGCAAGCGGAGAGTGTGAAGGAATGACTGGGGAGCGCTGACCGGGGGCAAGAGAGGAGTCGGCGTCGGCGGTGTTTCGTGAAGCGAAGGAGGCGGTCTGCGCCGCAGAGACAGGGATTGCTCGAAGGAGGAAACGTGTGAACGGACCCCGCCGGCTGTAGGGACCCGCCGACAGGAGCTGGAGTCAGGAGTGTCCCTAAAGAAAGCTAAAGAACGCGCCTGTGGAGACGTTGTCTCCTCGAGGCACTAGTGACTGGGCGAAATAGAGCCTTGAGGAAACTGCACTCGAGGGGCATAGGAGGCAGCTGTGGAGCCTCTGCCCGCCAGTACATTTTGCAAGTCACCTGAGGAGATGCCTGCCGGAGTTTCTTCTCTTTTTGAGTCGGCTCTCCCGGGGGGCACGGTAACGACGACTTAGGAGACTATACTCCTGTCTGCGGGGAGGAGACTGGCGAGGGGACTTTGTCCGGTTGGTACGGGAGCCCACCGCCGGAGCAGTGCTAACCCTGCCCGTGGAGCCCTTGTCAGCCCTTGGAGTGGCTGCTCTTCCCGCGGGCAGGTTCGGGGATGTCGCCGGTGCCGGGAGCCGCCTGTGCTGGGAGTTGAAGGTAGCCCGGGAACGGTGACCTGCCTGCGCTTGGAGACCTTTGCCATTTCTGACCGTCTTCTCCTGGAGGCAGCATGGGTCCGAGGGACGGGCTGCGCCTCCTGCCTGCTGCGCTGCTGCTGGTCATGCTGTGGGCAACGGGCTCGGTGCCGCCCGCCTGCGCCCAGTCAGGTGCGTTCCTTACTCCCTGTCCGCGCTGGGCCGCGCGCGCCGGCCTCCCATTGGCTGCTGTCCTCACTTGGCCCGCGCAGCCTTTGGGGTCCCGCGCTCTCTGCTGTTGGCTTCACACGTGTGGCTCCCTGATTGTCGCAGAGAAATGCCCGCTGTTCTTCCCTGCCTCCCATTGGCTGTTGCCCTGGCGACCCGACGCCGGGGCAGTGCTCTCGCTCTAGGCTGTTGTTTCTACGCGGGCGTAGAGTTGCTCGCAAGCTACTGTCGAAGGAAGCGCTGAGCACATGGCTCTAGTTAGAGCGTTGCGGGCTTTATTTTGAAAATCTGGTCGCCATAGACAGAGGAAGAGGAGCAAGGTGCACCTGCCTAAAGCCAATGCGTCCTCTGACCTCTGTTGTGGGAGGTTGGGGTAATGCACACAGATGTTTTTATGTCCGCTATTTTACCCGGCTTAAACCACTGCCATATCTGTGGGGGGGGGGGGTCACGCTGAAACACTTGTTCACTACTACCAGAGGATATTACTGCCAATTGCAATACCAGATGGAGGTCGTATGGCGTGGGAATTGCTTCACTAATGGGGGGGTGGAGGGGTATTGACTTGTGCCTTGGGGCGAACACTGAACATTACTATATGACCCCTAATATATCAATATCCTGGACCGTGACAAGGCGCGCCTATTATAGGGCAATGCACACTGCTACTACCCTAACATGTGCATGCACCCATTAGGTACTGTTATGCTCCTGGCTGGGCACATTGACCACTGCTATACTGGCGAGTGAAAGTGCACTGGGCACTGCTGTGATGCCGTGACAGAGGGTGTAATTCCGCGTCCTGGTGCACCAATAGTGAGCCTAGATTAGCCAATACTCTACGGGACGGTGCACACTCCTTCATGCAATCACAGAGTGCACTGGTGCTATACAAGAAGTAAAACCTGCTGGCAGTGTTGCAGCGGGGACGCGGGGCTCCTGGGAACGCAACCTGGTGAAAGGCGGTTCACAATGAAAAAAGATTCCACTTATGCAAGCGTTGCAACACTGTATTTCGTGTACGAGGGGTGTGCAGGCCGCGGGGGGGGGGGGCACGAGCATGCTGCTACACAGTGAGGGCACTAAAAGAACCTGGGGCTGATATGCCTCAGGGGCCAGGCAATGAGTGACACAGCAGGGTGCAGCACGCGGGTGCACCCTTTGCAGCGCTGGCACTGAGCGGGTGACTCCGGCTCGCAGTGCAAAGCTGGCAGCCTAGTGCTAGGAGAGAGAGTGTGCCCATGAACAGTTCACATTGATCAGAGACAGGCCTGCGCCGCCGTGGCGGTGCGCGGGAGGTTTGTGGGTGTTGCTGCTTCCACTGGACAAGGCCTGCGTCTGTCCCTGAAAGCACCGCCTAGCAGCACAGCGCCGTGGACAGAGTGCTGACGGGTTTGCAGGGCAGTGCATGCACGAATGTTAGGGGGAAGGATGGGCGTTATGTTGCAACTTGGGCATTCGTCTGCCTCTGTGCCGTGCAAAGTGCCAATGCTGCACTGGTACACTGCTGCCGCAGGGGCTGAGCGTGGGACACAGTTTGGAAGAGGGTCGGGTGCCTGGGGGCGTGTTGCAACCTGGGGAAAGTGAGTATCTCGAGCCCGATCGCAATGTGTAAAGAAGTCAGGCGCGTCTGGCACGCAGGACTAGCAGCACGAGGCAGTGCCGGGGGATGCACTGTTCATTCTATGACAGCACGCACAGCTGTCGCGGGGCAGACATGTCGCAAGGGTAGCATGCTGCCTATGACTTGGGGCACGCTGGCTGTCCACAATACAGGGACCGAGGGGATGCTTGTGTCCAAATGTCCTGCGCTCATCATGCTTTTCAGTCCTCTGGAGTTTTAAAGTGTCTTCTCGGTGAAGTGCAGTAACAGAAAAAGAGCGTGCATGGCCGGGGGACATTGACACAATGTTGTTTGCCAAGAATGGAGGGGGGGGGGTGTAGCCATAGATGCCAACATGACCCATTCCAATCTGTAGTTGCTTATCCAGTCCCATTTTTTTCTTTGTATTCTAGGACTTGTAGTCCGAGTTTTCTCATGGGAATAGTGGAACTACACGCCCCACAATGCATTAACAAAACAGTACGGGATACGTACCTACAGAAAGGAATGGATTGTGTTAACTACTATGTCTATCTCTCGGAAACTGGGCGCGTAGCAACCCGGGGAAGGATGTGTACCTTCCAGAGACCTTTAACTGGAACCCTGTGTGCTGTAATATGGGGGTCCTGCAGCGCCCCAGCTAAGCAACCCACCGTAAAGATGTTACCCCTCATGCATGGGTGTCATTCCATGCTTGGCATTACATACTATTGGCAGTGGCAGCATGCCCCTCTATACTTTACAGTAAACTGCAGCTGCTGATCTGGCGATTCTTTGGGCGTCAAGATATTGGTTACCGCTGATTTCGAAGGTGCTTGGACACTGATTGACTTTCATTTACCGGAGTCTCGCTAGGTGCCCTCTTGATTCCGCAGATTGGCTGGTGGGTTTCTTGAATGTGCAGGTGCTACGCTGATTAACATTGACTGTGCCCAGCTAGTGCCTAGATCACCTTTGATTCTGGAAGTGCTGGGTAGTGGGACAGCTTGTATTTAGCATGTGCAACATGCTCGTGGTAACCTTTTGATATAGAGGGTGCCCGGCATAATCCTTGAATGGAACGAAGTGATCCCTTTGATTAAGCAGGTGTCAGGTTTTGATTCATTTGGCACTGGCGAGCAATAAGCTGTGATTTAGGGGGTGTCGATCTAAGTATCATTTTGTATTTCCTGGTGAGAGTCTAATGGTCACTTTGGATTTCGCAGGTGCTAGGGTAGTTGTTCGCGGAGCCTCGGGTTTTGCAGGTGCCAAGCGAGGGGTGGTCTTGGCTTTCACCTGTGCTGCGAAGCATGTCACGTTAGGTTTATGAGGTGCCAGGATAGAGCCTGCCTTTCCTTTAGCAAGTGCCAGCCCAATGGCCTCCCTTGATTTAGCAATGCCATGCTAGCGGGTACATTTACACTGTGACTGGTTTTGCAGGGGGGTTAGTTGGTGCAAGGTTGGAGTGTTTGATTGTGTCGGTTCTAGACTAGTAGTCGCCTTTTACTTTGCCTGTTGTAGGACAGAGGTCAATGTTACCTTTGTTTTTTCAGTGGCACGTGGCCACCTCGGGCATTGCGGGTGCCAGGGTAAGTGGTCAGAACTGCCAGGCTAAGGGTTTCCTTTTGATTGTGGTCCTGCCGGACTTGTGGCCAGAGTTGCATTTTTATTTTAGAGGTGCAAGGCTAGCCTAACGTCTAGAGTTGATGACAATTTGTAGAACCAGGTGGGGGCATTATAGCACCCACTGGCCACACCCTAATCCCCCCAACCCCCTTCACCACCCTCCAGTGAATACAAGTACACTCTTTGCATCCCACACAAAGCTGTTAAAGATATGTGCAGTGGAGACAACTGTGCAGTCATCGCGTATCATGATTTTTTAACATTGTCTACATAAATTCACATCCCATATTGACCTGATCGTTACATAAGAATGTAATGCGTGGATTTCTGAAGGTGGCTGTAGCATTGCCATGCACGGTGTCCTGCCTCGAGGGAGCAGACTGCAGCGCCAAGTGCATCTATATGAATGGATAGCTGACTGTGGGGGGGCGGGGGGCAGTGGGGTGTGCCCACGGGCTCTAGCCGGTGATCAGTACAGGAGCCGTGGGGGCAGCTTGGCCTGAGGGCTGAATTTGAGGACCGCGCACCCACCGGGTGCTCCCCTCGCAACCTGAATCGTGCACTCCTGGTTCAGGTGCCTTGCAAAGACGCGGCACTGCTTTAAGGCGCCGCGAAGCACCGGCTATTTCGGGAAGTTTTCCTATTTCAAATGCTGGCCCTGTCTGCAGGCACCCGCGGCGTGTGTCCCATGGACACGAGTGAGGCGGGTCCTGACCTTGCTTCGAGCGCGTTCTCTGCCTTCGCCCGTAAATATGCGCGGCTCCGTGTTTGCCGACCCGCCGGAAAGGCCATCCAGGCCGGCATGTGTGCTTAGCTGATGGGAATTTCTGGCAGGCGCTCCGCCGGGGTTTGCCTCGGTGTCAGTCACTGTCTCCCCGCTCCCCGGGCATGAGCGGCCCGGCGCGGATGACAGCGGCGGCGAGAATACACAGCGACTCGGGCACACGCGCCCCCCTTGCCCCCCACCTCGGCCCAAGAATTGGGGTTATTTCTCGGGGTCTGCTCCTGGAATTTCTGCTTATGCACAATTCCCTCCCTGTGTCATCTAGAGAGCAAACCTCTGTGCGAAGCAGTTTAGTTGAAAGCAAGAGTCGCGGCTAGTGCCACGCGCCTGAATCCAGGCGCAGGTGCCAAGCCCCCCACACCCCCCCCCGCCCCGCATATTGCCCGTACCTTGCATGCTTGGGTGGGGAGTAGGGCACCCCTACGCTGGAGGCTGCGCTAGATCCACACGCCCCTTCCCCCTGCTAACGCGCAGACGCACTTTGGTGAGTTTGTTTTGGTCCAAATGAGAAATTAAGTGCGGATAAGTAAACTGAGCTGCCAGAGGGCGACAAGATGTTGAGTGAATTGCTTTTAGATGAAACAAATTAAGGAAATGAGGGGAGGCAATCTGCTTCTCGCATTATTGGACACGCTTGGAGTCCAGGCGAACGTGGCATGTTTTGGAGATGGTAATTTCTGGAAGAGCAGAAGGACTGCGCCTTGCTTACTGCTCTATATTGTGGGCTCGGTTGGGTGTTTGTGCGCGGGCGGGCGGGCGGGTGGGTGGACGGCGCGTCTGCGTTTGATGGCGTTGGCAGGTGCGTCTCCCGCCGCTTAGCTGCCCCCGAATGCTTCCCTGGCGGGTGATCTGGGCGTTATGTAGTGTAGATTCCCGCTGCCCCCAGGGCAATCCTCTGCAGATTTGTATTCAGTGTATGGGGCCTTGAGGGGCACCATTTAAGACACCGGGTGTATAGCGTGCACAATTGCCTTGTGGTGTGGAGCCGGTAGCTCGCCTGCTTAACTCCGCCCTTGGTTGCTCGGTCCATTATTTAAACGAGACCTCCCCTTTATATTGCAGCAGGGCGTGCCTTGCTTTATTGTGTTCGGTGGCAACCCCCTGCGTGGGCAGTACGTTCCAGTGGCATTTCATTTTAAGAGTTAAGAGTGACACCGGCTATGCAGTGGTTTGACTATTTTACTGAGTGGCAGGTGTCTGAAGTTGGCACACAGGACGAAGCAGGGTGATGTTGTGCCAACGCTGGTCGGCAGTGCATTCAGGCTGAGTCCCCACTCTTTTAACCTCCTCGAAGCTTGTGATATCTATATGCCGCATTGCATATCACTCATAGAATTGTGTCGATACTCTTTGTTTTAATAGCGCAGTTGCCTTGTATTGAGGTGGGTTTCAGGTCCGGCGATGCAACAACGCCCATGCCTTCAGTTTTTGAGTTTCTGTCTGTATATCGAGATAGGGTGCCACATCACGCAGAGCACTCGTGCTGGGTGGGGGCAAGGCGTTCAGAATAGTTTAACAGGAGTGAACACATGGGTATGTGTTTTAGACAGACTCTGTTTACTCCTCTAAACCTGGTGTGTTAAAGTAGACAAACTGTGTATTTCATGGGTGGTCCATATCCACTAAGAAAGGGGTCACTCCTGAAGTCTGTAGAGAACATGGTCTTGTTACGAGGGAGCAATTCAGCCTACTTGGGTGACAAACTGACAACCTCCAAATGAGGGTGAGCTGAGTGGTGTGCATTTATTAACACGTAAGCACACAGTCAGTTTTATAGCTTTTTTGCAAAACCAGCAAGACTGATAAACAATTACTTTGGTACATGTTTTGCAGCAGTGGAACGTTTTTCCCATTCCACACAATGTTTTTCATTTTTCATGTGAGGCAGGAAAAACGGCATTGTTTTGCTTATCAGCTCCCATGCCTATAACCTATGCTATGTGACCTCTTGGTGCACAGGGGGCGTGCCATTTTGGTTTTACCCGGTGCACACTTTGTGGGACATTGGCACGTGTATGGTTTATGCTACACCGATTCATGAAATAATACACCATGCTGTAAACGGGCACGTGCGAACATGTTTGTGCCTATATATGTAATACGCCCTGACTCGGAAGTTGTGTTTTCAAGCACCGAATAGCTGGGTGACAACGTAGGCGGCACTGTGTGTTCTCGGGGAGAGCGGTGACTGACACTGGCGTGGTCTGGGTGTCGCTGTGCTATGGGCCAAGCGCGTGTGTCATCGAGGCGCGAGACAGTGAAGCCCTGTTCTGTCCCTGTGATTGGGGCAGTGGGATGCAAATGAACTCGCCGCATCATGATGCGCGCTCTTCGCCGAGGGGGTGCAGCGTTTAAAGTCACGTGCACTGTTCGCATATTTTATTTTCACGATGCCTTTTATATTTCGCTTTTTTTTCATGAGCATTTTCTGAACTGAGGGTAACTTCAACAATCCTTGCACGTATTCTATTTCGACAGTGCTCTCACCGCTCGTAGTGTCTTCGTGTTTGTCATATTAGACTCCTAATGCCCTGCCTTCATATGGAAGATGGGTACAAATGGGCTATGTTTATTCGGTATGTACATGCATTTATGAACACGTGCCACAGATATATATTAGCGTTCTGTTCACTTTCTAATAGGGCTCTGTATTGTATAATCTATTGGAATGATCATTTAATACCTTTTCTTTTTTGTTTGCCTTCGAAATCCGGATTTCATTCTGGTACTTCATCTATGGCTCGTATCTCCAAAATCTGCTCCCTCTTGCTCTAGCGCGCGCCCCCTCTCTCTCTCCCTCTCTCTTTCTTTCTTTTTCTCTCTCTCCCTCTCTTCCCATCTCCCTCTCTCTTTCTCCCTCTCTCTCTTTATCTCTCTCTCTTTCTCTCTCTCTCCCGCTCTTCTTCTCTCTCTTCCTCCCTCTTTCTCTCCCTCTCTCGCTCTCTCTTGCTCTTTATCTCCCTCTCTCTTTCTTTCTCTCTCGTTCTCTCTTTCTCTCCCTCCCTCTCTCGCTCCCCATCTTTCTTTCTCTGTCTCTCTCCCTCTCTTCCTCTTTCTCCCCCCTCTCCCTCCATCTCTTCCGCTCTCTCTTTCTCCCTCTCTTCCACTCTCTCTCTTTCTCCCACTCACACTCTCTCTCTCTGTGCGTGTCTTTTGATGAATCTGAAATGGTTGGCTGAGTGGACAATTGCACATTGGGCAGATTTATTTCTGAAAGAAGGTGAGAGGAGGAATCGATCCTGCGTCGCGTATGCGTCCGCATAGCACACTGCCTCGCCGGCCGAATTCCTTACAGGGAGGGTCATAATTCGCCAGGCTGACACCCTCTATCCTGCTCAGCAGGGCAGTGGGAGGAGTGGCGTTTTTTCTTTTCATTTTCGGTAACGTTCGAGGAGACGGAAGCACCCGCTTCACACAGAACGTCTATTCAGCCTGTGTGAGAAATATATAAACCCCTTTGCTTGCTGTTCACTGGCGCTGGGCTGATCACACTGGACACGTGCACTTTATGGGTCAAGCACCCGCTTCACACAGAACGTCTATTCAGCCTGTGTGAGAAATATATAAACCCCTTTGCTTGCTGTTCACTGGCGCTGGGCTGATCACACTGGACACGTGCACTTTATGGGTCAAGCACGTCGTCTGGGCCCTTAGAGTGCCATCGCCTGGCCCACAACTCTGCATGCAAACAGCTTTCTGCAAGTTCCATGCTCTTAGATGGTGCGACCACGCCACGTCTGCAGGCAGGTGCCCGTGTGTGACTGACAGCAGGGCTCTTAGAAGCAGCGTGTGTGTGTGCGAATGTATCAGAAGATATGTGTGCATAAAGGAAAGCAATTTCTCCATAGAAGCACACTGAAACATTGTGATCATCAGTAATTAGTCTAGCTAAATTATCATCATTATTGTAATTACCATTCATTTTTCAGCCAAGACACCCCTTCAGAAATCCTCTAATGCCTTTTAAGGGTCCCCTGTGCTCGCAGGTGCTGTTTGATGCTTATGGAGAAATAACTTCTCCCCGCTCAGAACAAAAACCCTTTCATTTTTTTTGTCATTTCCCCTTGGTGAGAACATGTTTTTTAGCACATGTTTCTATGCCGAAAGTAAATGGCACCAGTGATTTTCTAAAGCTGCCTGATTTCCAGGAATGGCCTGTGCTTTGCAAGTAATGGCAGCATCAGTCGACTTTGCAATATGAACAGGAATGGATCGGCTCCTATCCATTGAAGATAAGACATTGAAAATAGAGACTATAATGTTGTATTGTTTCAAAATGTCACTTTATTCACTACACAATATTCTATCCACCATATGATCAAGGGACATACTTCTTTTCTCAATGGGCGCACCTCATTGAAAAACGCTTTCTGAATCAGGGCCTGTGTATTCAGAGGTTTGACTTGTATATTAGCCAAGAAATAGTTCATTTCGGTTAGCCAATATTTCCAAAATACCACTCGAAACAGCAACACAGTTTATCAAATACAACATAAACACATCATTCTATACATCTCATATATTCTAAGATATTGTACACATGCCATTTTCAAACATACTCTTAAGTCCGGCACCTCTCTAATGAAGTGTCATAATCATATAAACTGGACACCACATTAGCACGTCACAGAGAAACTTTGCTGATTCCTGGATCCTGTTCAGTGACATTTTACAATGGAAAAGGCTGCCAATCCCAGGGTTCGAAATTAAGCTTGGCTAAGCAGGAACTAAAAGCAGCTCATGGGTATCCAGCATTAACCAGTGACCAGGAGCTACCACTGGGGAACGAGGGGCTAGTACACAGTGTTCTTCAAATGTAACTTCCACATAACATGCAAACATATCATGTGTCCATTATTTAGGGCCCACTATGATTTAAGTGGTGTATAGCTGTGACCTAATGTTTATTTTGAGATTGTCCCAAATGCACACAGTTAAATTCACATAGGTGTGTTAGTTCAGCATCTGTGTGCCTCGGGAGCCAGAAGTAGCTCCTGGTATCTGTTTATCAAGCTAGCCATGCTCTTCTAGAGTACAAGCAGGAGCTAAATACATCTGAGCGCTCCTCAATTTCAACCCGCAGCTGAATCTACACACTATTAAAAGACAGTGATGTAAACTAGTGGTCTTCAAACTTTCGCACCCACAGAGAGGCTTTAAGTTTGAATAACGCAGGTGCAGACTTTTTGGACGGCATTGTCTTAATCCTCTACTTCCGCCAGGTCCCTGTTATTGACAGAGTCCTTACATATTGATCGTGCTCGCTCTCAAAAGAGGCACACATTTATCACCTTTTCTTTTACATTTTACTCCAATTCTCGATATAAAATGTGTCAGATAGGAACTACAAGTTCTGTTTGCTGTTTGTCTGTTGAATTTCAGATTTGTCCACCCCATCTTCCCAGCAATCATTTATGCCTCTATTGCAATATTTTAAATATAAGTGAGGCCAAGCATAGCTGGGCTGGATACCCTGCATCGGAGTCTTACCTGGCTTTCTGCTTCAGATAACTGCTGAGCAGGCCTGTTCGCGGTTTTGCCTGAGATTAAGTGAAACTTTGATAATGCTGGGACAGTCTGTGGTTTCATGTGCACTAGTGCGTTATATGCTTCCTATTGCTTTCCAAAGTTGACTCCTTGACCTGCGTTCTTTCAGCTCAGTCCCTGGTCACTCAGAAGATCCATCTCCCAGGGCCTCTCCAACCAGAAGAATGAAGATGCTTTCAATATAACACATCTCTACAAAAGTGTATTTATTGGCGTTTACAAAGCGTATGCTGTGCAATCAGTGATTTAGGATATTCATAGTCTCTACAATTTTATACAACAGCAAGAGGAGGCTGCCCCTTTACTTTTCACGATGGAACAACAGGCTTGTTTTTGTTAAATGTGATCTTTGATGGTCTCTGTTCTTCTGTTTGGATGAAGCTCTGAATAATGGAGCCATCCCACAGATAGCTTCTGCTGCATTTACTTATGCTTCCCATCTGCTTGCCCCCAAGATGAAGGACTTAATGAAACAGTCAACTGATGGCCAGAAGCTTATTTGGCTACCTAAAGCCCTGAAGGCGCCATCATCTCCCCAAGCTCTCTTAGCGGCATATGCATCTCTGATGTACCATTCCTTTAATGGAAGGACTTGCAATTGACGAGTTCTCTGCCTCAATACGTCCAACACAGTCCCAACCTACCACCTCCCAACTGCAGCAGCCCAAGGCATGACTATTCCAATCTTGTCAATTTGGCTCTTCGTCTCTCCTGAATGTAGGTCACCTATAATTATTTTTGATTCAATACACTCTGTTTATCCTGGAGAAGTGAATTCTGGTACATGTGTATTTGTTTGAGCTCTCGTCAACCTTTTATTACATTCAGATGTATCACTGTTTTGGTTCCTGAGAAAGAAAGAAACTCTTTAATCAGGAGTCCAGCATCTCTTACTCAAGAGTGCAGTGGTTCCTTGGTCCCTTGTAGAACTGGGGCAAGGATCATATTCTGTTGTCTTTTTGCCTCAAAAGATCTACATATCATAAGACCAGTGATGGGCTTTACACAACCCAGCAAGTTTGTGACTCATCTAACATTCAATATAGTGACTCTATGCCTATCATACTTCTGATCAGGGAGAGGGATTTCTTGGTTTGTCTGAAACATCAATACACTTGCCTCCACAATCCGATACATAGAGATTATTATTATTATTATTATTATTATTATTATTATTATTATTATTATTAGTATTGTATTTATTGAGCACAGACCTGTCAACAGTGTCTGTTTATTCACGGAATGGCATACATTCTTTGTTTTCAGCTGTCCATTTCAGCCAATCCTCAGCTTCGAGAGTTTTTGCCGATGTATTGGGTCCTCTGGTGTTTTTTTGTTTCCATGAGGAAGTACTAGAAATGGTTCCCTTTCTTAATCACTGTTCAAATTCTGCTTTGTCTTAAAAACAGTAATTAGCATTGCCAAGATCCGTGCAGTTCTGCAAGCCCAGGGTTTTGTTATAAACTAGAGAAAGTGTGATCTACGACACTCCCCGTCTCGTCAGTTTATGCAAGTCCTTTTTCCATAAAGGAAGCAAAAGGGCTCCTTCCAGGCAATCATCTTCCACAATAACCTATGATCCATGGACTTGATCTCAGCTAGCATTTCTTCAAATGCAGGTAGTTGTGTCACCCATCACACAGATGGTCTCTTGAGTAGACCACCATTTGAAACACGTGGCTCTACATTGTCTGCTACAGTGGGCTCCACATGCACAGCAGTATGGGTCCATGGGTCTGCGTTCCTTTGTATTATAAGAGGAACTGAAATGGTGGTTGTCAATCTCAGGGAGGCAATTCATCCAGACCATCCACCATCACTTTGGCTACAGTCACTACAGATGAGAGTTATTTGGGTTGGGAGCAATCCTGAAGAACAGGTCCCAGAAGGCATTCATAAAGCCCTCCTTCAAGGCAAAATCGTCCATGGTTGCACATTCAGGTTGCAAGGCCCTTTATCAATTCACCAGGGATACCCAAATCCCTTTCCCCAGTCCAACAGCCTGCGACATAGGTGTCTGAGTGCAAGGACCATGCACTCTCTGAAAGCAGCCAAACATCTGTCGAGGGCTTGCAGATCAATTGAGTAGGGTCGTCCCACCCTTAGTCAGTTTCTCCCTCTCTACACAGGTGATTCAGATGTGCCCTACCAAGCTTGGAGTCCTGGTTTTGGATTTGTTTGCCAATGACTCAAATGCTGACTCGGGGATTGAAAGGCCAGCACTTCAGAGTCTATGCAATTAAAGGTAATTATCCACTTTGTGTGTATGATGACGTGGGAGTAAACCTCTGCACATAAAATTTGATCTGAGGACGTTGACATTAATTTGGCTCTCATTTTGTTGACATGGGTTGCTAATCTACCAATATTTCTTTTTTAAAACTCGGGCCGTACGTTTCATTGGGACCATGTCACCGACATCAGATTATGGCAGTATGGGAGGCCATGACAAACCCCTGTACCTGGAAAGTTGCTTGTAAGTCCGTGGATACTTAATTTTGTACTGTGGCTCTCTGATTTCGGTGAATTGTGCTCGAGATGTTCAAGTGAGGCAGGTGCATCCCTTATAATGTGGTCCAATGGCCACATCCAAAGTGTTTAGTGGTCCATGAAAGCTTACTAATTAAAAGACGCAGATCCAAAACCTGTTCAGCCATTCTCATGCTTTCTTTAAATCTATATGGTTATCTTGTACAGATATATTGATGACAAACATCTTCCCTAAACCCCCATTTTATCTCTACCAACTTTCAATCTTGGTCTTACCTTTTTTTCACTTCTTTTGCCGCCCATAAACCCATTCTTCATTTATTTTCCTCTCCACAGACCATAGTCTGGCTACTGCTGGTGACTGCACAGTACACATCTTGTCATTGTGAAACCACCTCGGTTCTAATTCTGGCACATTACAAAAAGACAACATACAATAGGAGTGTATTTTCCAGTTGACTAGTGTTATTCTAGTAAATATGAATGCATTCACTATATTTGTAAGCAGTTTCATCCAAAACAGTCAATGCAATTGGTTGAGCATCACTGCTTCATGCCTTGTACGTTGGCAATGCTTCATGACTGCCCAGAAGTAGACTGCCGAGTCAGCAGATTGTGCACATTATGGTTTATAATATTGAATGCCCAAGCAGTCCTATATTATAGGGCAGTATAATGTTCTACCGACTGGTGCATTATGTTGTATGAACAGATTTGTGTGGCTCTGACTACAACAAAAAAAAATCCTTGTTTCTCTTTTGTTGGGAATACACGTTATTTTCACATGTCTATTCTATATAGTTGTTTTATAAAAAAAAAGAAGTAATTTCTCTAATAAAAATGTGTAAGCACCTTACGGTGTGATTGCATGCCTAGAGCCGTCGCTCATGAGCGGAGGGATACTTGTTTCGCTATCGTCATTATCCACCATTTGCCCCACACCTTAACAAGAGGTTAGAATAGCATCATTGTATTCCGCTCCTTTCCTATTATGTTCATGTACTCACAATTTGTTTTTTTTAAAGTTACTCTGGAATATATTATCAGAGCATCCCATCCTGGTGTTATAGAACTTAATTATAACCAATAACTAGACATTTATTTTCATCGTTTCTTTTAATTGTACAACTGTGACAGATTCAAGATTCAATTCAATGTGTATTGCTAATCCCACCAGCATTATCTTATGCAAGTGAATTTAGTGGCTTTGTTTGAAAGCTTTCATCGCAGTCAAGGTGGAAGGGCACAACGCCCAAGTTTCATGCATTGCTATAGTATCTTTAGCCCAGAGGAAATTCAACAAATCAGCATTTTGTTCACCATGCGGACATAATTCTAAGCAAAATAATACAACTCACATTTCCCTAAACTCTGCATATCAGCAACATTTTCTGTTATTTTCTCTGATATAAAAAAATATTGTTATTGGAGAAATGACACACACACAGAAAGATTCATGCATTAGCCATATATATATATATATATATATATATATATATATATATATATATATATATATATATGTTATAGTGTGGCTAATGGTAAAGGGTGAGTACCGAAGGAAATTAAAAAAAATGAATTGCTAATAACTTGTGACTCATACAATGAATGTGGCTGACATTTTGCAGACAATTGTGTACACCTCACACCCACCCCCATTCCCTTCCCTCAACCCACTGGTCTGGGACGTTTGGGAAAGATTCATAATAAAATAAAACATTTATTAAGGAAACAAAAAAAGGCTCATTCGGCCTAATCCCCTTTGTTTTTCCCTTAGACAAAAAGGTCAATTTTGGCTGGAATGCACAGGGAAAACTGCTGAACGGAATTGGATCAGGTCAAAAAACAACGTGGGCTTGAAACATTGCCCTGTTGGGGTCTGGGATTATGGCGTCCAGTATTTGTAACATTTTTGACATAGAAGGTGGCGCCACCCTCCCCCCCCCCGCCAAAAAAAATACAGATATCTCCCATGGTGATTTGCACGATAGAGACTTTTCAGAAATGAAAAAGTCACCATCCTTATTTTTCCGACATGCAAGGCACTATGTGGAATTTCAGAGTTCGATAAGGGCCAGGCACCAAGTTAAGAGCACAAACGATTTCCAGTAGCTGCAATTACTCGGTAGGTTAACCGCGGCTACAGAAGAAAAGGGGAGCGGGAATTAACGTTTGTCACATCTACTACAATACAATACACAGAAACAATGAGTGCTGGGGGGGAGTGGGAGAGGTCTGGGGACTTTGGAGGTGAGGAGGCCTTGAAGGGAGTGGGGAGAGCAGAAACAGATGAGGGGTACACTTGATGAGTGCTTGCGAGAAGCATTTTCTTTCATTGTTTTTCCTGATAACCGTGGCTATCAAACAACTACAGATAACCGTGGCTACCTGTAGTACAGTTATGGAGAAAAAGTAAAAACAAATATATATATGTTTTTTACAGTTATAGTGAGATAGTATTCAGCCGTACCCACAGTATATTTTACTAAAATACCAGGCCACCAGCCGGCGCCTTTGGCTATGGCCTTCACCCATGCCCACTGTATATTTTACAACATTACAAAGTCACTAGGCATGGTCTTTGGCCATGTCCACTGTATATTTTACAACATTATGAGGCCACTAGCCATGGCCTTCGATGCGATTCAGCGAATATAGTGTATGCACTGAAATGCCTGTGTGGCTTTTTTATGTAGGAGATACAACACATAAGGCTAAAATCTGTTGTACAGTGCATAAATCAACTCCCAGAACAAACAATCTTAAATTGCCAGTGACTGTACATTGTCTGGAATCCAGGCACAGCATAGCACAACTCAAGTATGTAATTTTAGAACAAATGACAGTGCCTGAAACAGGTGGTGACTTACAGAGGAGGTTATTACAAAGGTATGTAACCTGAACTGACCAACTTGATTTCCGTTAACTTACAAGAATGAATTGTGAGTGCAATCTCACATGCTACATTTAAATCCATGTACATTTCAGTGAAACCTGTAGATTGTGAGCCGGGACAACCTGAGAGATATACATGGACCTGAATTTTTGTGACATCATCACATGTTAGGTGTAGGAATGTATAGATCGACACCCACAAGAGTCTTTTGTAATAACCTGAGTAGGGTTGACCCAAGAGGAACACAGGTCCATCTTCTTGTGATTGTAAACAGAATTTATTTGATGAGTGGTTTACTCGAGAATGGGTATACTGCTATGTTACTCATTAAAATAGGAAGAAATGATGCCACTTTAAGATGGCTGCTGGTTAATCCCAGCAGTCAAATGAATTGTGACTATGACACGAACAATGTTCTAAATAGTTGCTTTTGAGATATTGCACATATGTTGCCGCAGGAGTTGACTTTGGTTCTGCCTTCTGTGTTACCATATTAACTATTTTTGTGAATGCGACAATTAAGCACTCATGCAATTTTAATCGCAAAAGAACTTTAAATGTGCGACCACAGATGTATATCAACATGTAAGCATGTATTTCTATTAACATGTTTCCCAACATGCAAAAATAATATTGGAGTCGATATGCTGCATTGAAATCCATTGAAGAAAGGAAGCAATCATGCTACGTATAGATGGCCGCCGTTGTTGTGGCTTACTAGCGTCATTCACATGCATCTTAAACATGAGATGAACAATTCTTTAAATACAAGGGTAAGGGGCACCCGAACAGTAAACCTGGTCTGCTGCCTCGCTGCCCGTGGTGCCTTTCTTGTACACCAGTGACTACTTAGGCCAGGAGGGGGATATTATTAGCCACTTAGAACGAAGTGCATTGTTGTGATTTGACCCTTTCCTATACTGTTGTATGGGTGGTTGTGTATCATTAAGGACACTTTTAACACATGAAGTGTCTTTGTTAGGGTCATTTCTGGGGCCGACTGAGCCGTGCCTGTGGTCCGCGCACCTCCAGCTCTCGGAAGGCCCTAACGCATTCCGTTGTTCCAAAGAAGTTGAGGTCCACACAAGGAGCAAGAGTTACTGCTGTTTTATTATAGAAAACGAGCAGGGATCATACACTTGGAACAGTCCAGTCCAGGCACATCTCACCAAATTCTGGCTCGCAGGCCACTTTTGTGCACCCGTGACGTCACAATCAGCGTCACTCAGCAAGTTCCTTCCTCAAACCTAACGGCACTCCGGGTTTGCTCCCTGAGTGGTAGGTCCAGTATAGGAACATATAGTGTCTGATATTAGTGGAAGCCGCTGTGTCAGGTGGTGTGCCTGGCTCATCCCAAAAAATTGCTAATTAGAAAGTGTTACATTGGTGAACCCGATGATTGGCTGGTAGGTCCCACCACCAGCCCTTAGCCCCCAGTGTCCTCATTGATCAGGCCGCAGGCCCCCAAGCCTGGGACGACCGTTGTTCCCAGCCTGCAAGACACCTGCTCACTTACATTGTGTATCAATAAGGTGTGACTATGTGACAGTGTGTAACAATGGGGTGTTTCTGCTAATGCCACGAGAGCGTTCCATTCCCAGTGCATACTGTAGTTAGATTGTTGCAGTTTGTTTGTGAGGGTGGTCCCAGACGTGAGAAGGCCCGCGTCTTCCCAGCCTCCAAGCCTTGGCATCACGTCAGTTTGTATGTGTCACGTGTGAGGCGACAGTCAGTGAGGCCGAATTATTTCGATTTGATTTTTATTTTGCTTTGAATATTCCCTAGTGCAGCCGGTGTCTCCTTGGCACGGTGGGTGAGGTATGTCACTTGCAACATCATGGCCTTGGCTGTTGCAGTCCCTGCCAGGGCTATCCTGCCTGCACAGCATCTTATGGCTTGAGGCTTCTGCGAAATGATTGTGACTTACTGGATTTTCCTGAGGCCTACTTTGGCTCTGATTATCTAATTATCCATAGGTTGAGATATGTCATGGTCGGCCAGGTCCCTCCAGTGCTCCTGTCCTTCCATAGGGTTAATAGCATGTAGCATCTGCAAGCATATACACAAGCTCTTCTGGCATCTTGCGTTTCTGCAGTGCTGTAGCGGCCTATGTGGCAAAGTAACAAACGTGCAGACAGTATGTATATGTTACTGTCCCCTATCTCATAGAACTGTTCGCAGGTATTCTTCGTGTAGGTTGGTGTGTGAATGAACCGAATGCGCAGAATGCACTTGTGCTTCCTGTCTAATGTATCTATGTTGTCATGATGCCCGGGTATCTTTCGTGGTGCGTGGCTATGGAGGGGGCGGTGGGGATTGGTGCAAACTGACAAGGCCAGTGGTTATTCTGTCTGGGGTGCTTCTTCCGGTTGGGGGGCCCATTGGGAGGAAAGGGACATTCAGATTTTCCCTCTTCACCTTTTGTAATTTGACTCAATGGAATTGAGTGAGCATCTTCATGTTTTGTTAACTAAATGTGAGTATTGCCAGGACACAAACAAGATCAAATGCATTGACAGTAACATTTCCATTGTTTGAAGCATATTTACAGGGTGACTCTAGGGGAACAGAAGAGGTCAGTGACATGATTTCATATATTCTTTAAGAGTGTAGTGACATGACAATACTAGTGTAACACAATCATATTCTTATGGGTATATTGAAGAACGTCTAGTCTACTTAAGAAAAATAAGGGCCAGCTGTAAAGCCTTGAAGAAGGCTAACAAGGTTTATCCGAAACTTGTGGACAGAATGGACAGTCAATTGTTCTATGCTCTTTTTGACTCAATATATTAAGCTGTTCTATGCAGCAAAACAATGCTTGGAGCTGTGTAATTTATGTGCTTTCAGAAAAGTATTGATGGTTGTATTTTTGGAACATGAGATATTCATCCAGTTCTTATAACAAGCATTGGTAAATACTTGCAATTAAAAGTCTTTGTCATAAAATGTGTTGGTTCTAGGGTAGTAATTTTCATTGAACAAAATTTTGTTAGAGTCCTTTACTTGCTCCCTTGAGGGCAGAAAGATGTGTCTGGTGTTCCATTTCTGAGAATGAACATTCACAACCACACCAGCAATGGGAAATGTCCGAATTGTTTTCACCATAGGCATACATTACTTATGCTATTTGTCCTTACTGTTTCTGATACCTGCTATCCTTGCATTTGCCCTGAATGTGAATGTAGTTCCTCTATTTGTTTTGTAGATTGAATATTAATATATATCATCCTGCACTTGTCAAAATCAACAAATATGGTCATAATATAGTATCCCTTATTTGTTTCACATAGAATAGTCTCTATGTGTTTCTTTCAAGCTTAACAATTGTCATGTTTTGGTGTGCATAAGACATTCAGGAAACTGAGAGGTGAAAAAGTTGTGAACAATATGCCGCCCAAATACAATCCTTTCTCTCCTTTTTTGTAGTGGCGAAGTCAATGTACAACTTTTAGAAAAAATGGGGGCAGTACAAGCAAGTACATATTGTATTCTAGTAAAGAAAATAAATCAATGTCCAGTCTTTCCACCAGTGAACATCTTCGTTTTATTAAATCTAAACCCCAGTGTAAGAGTGAAAATGAAGACCAGTCAAAAAGATTTTATAAACCTGCTCAATTAAAGAGTTTCTCAGAACTGTTTCAGTAAGTTGGCAAACCCCTATTGCAACCCACAGAATCAATCCAAGTGTGCAGTGGTGGACAAAGAAGCTTACTTCCCCAAAAGCTAAATTGAAATATTAGGTGCGAAGTAGAAGTTGACTCGCATGAAGTGACAGGGAATGAAAACACAAATCCAGCCAGCTTAACTTGCACTGTGGGTGGTCGTGGAGACAATTAACTGAATCACCTTTCCTGCAACGAAAAGCCTCTCTGGGACAGGCAGACAGGTTTAGGACTGGACTGTTAAACCCCTCTGGTTTGTTCTCTTTTTCACTTTGAGCCGCTGCTGTTGTTGGCAAATCCTGCTTTAAACTCTGGAGCTCTTTGACTGTGTCCCTGAACAGGAAAAGGGTTTATAGGCAGTGTCTCAAGCACCTGACATTCTCCCAAGTGAACCCTGGAAGGCCTCTGCTTTGGGGAAGCCTTGCTTTTCGTTTCTCTACTCTTCACCCTAAGCACACAGAAAAGGCTCTTTTGTGCCAGCTGGTCGGCTGTCTGTGGACTCCTTCCCAACCACCCATGGAATCCGACAAAAGTATCAAATGCCCTTCCTGAAGACTGCTTGTGCACTTCATTTGTTGAATAGAGATGAAATGATTTCTTCACGCAACAGGAATCCTTTGTTTGCGTTCCAAAGGCATTCCTTCGAATTCATAATTGATTCAAATGCACAATAACACAGGTAGCTTAAGAGAGAAGGTGGAGGAGACCAAGCTCGCATGCACAACCTCACAGTGAGACCATATCTGGACTCTCCTGACTCATACACATGTCGTCACTGCCACCACTCTCTCAGGGTTGTAGATAGTGACCAGAATCCGGTTGAAGACAGGATGGAAAGATAACTGTTGCCTTGTAATAGATTACAGTTGCCAGACGCAGGGAATTCACAAATATTTCAGATAATGAACTTCCAGAGATGCCTAGTGGGTCATGATGTGGCATGTGTGGCTTGTTAGTTGAAAATGCATATTCTGCTCTGACGTTTCAGGTAGAAGGATTCTTTTCATGCTTCTATCAACTCACCACAATATTGACAGTGTTTCCTAAACATATCCCATTTCTCCATTCAAAAGGATATCAGGCTATATCTAAGTATCCCTAGTAAGGATGAAACACATACGTTGTTGTCTGCATCCTTGAGAGCATTGTGTTTTCGATTGATACAGGTATGTATAAAATAGTGCTGCCCTACAATACAAAGAATATTTTCTGACGCACAATGCTTGCCTTTAACTTATTTGCATGCACATACTGCTTTGCTTAGTGGCTCTCAACTCGAGGGGAATGGATGGATACTGGGTGGTACTCAGGCGTCTGTTGCATATTTTGTTTAGTTGCGGGTCACTGCGTTGACATGGAGTTTTAATTTGCTACCATGGGTAAGCATCTAGCATGACCAGACCTAGGTTAGGAAATGCACTCCAAGGTGTCTGACTGGCAACCAGGACACAGACTCTAACCCTGACCTTAAATTCACATTTACAAACTTTTTGCCAGGGTCCCCGTAATGTTTACTTTTACCTGCAAATTGTTTTAATCTAAATGCTGTGAGACGCTGCATTTTCAGTAGGTGTCTATGCACGGTAATTTGGCAGAGTATGATTTAGGAATATTATTTAACTTCATACAGCCAGGCAAGCATATAGCATTTTTAAAAAATATTGTGCTTCATGTCAGAGACCAGCTTCTAAGTGCGGCACCGGGACTCAAACCTGTGCTGCTCTGTCCCCTGGTGCTCTTTGTTGTCTGCCTGGCCCTGAGATATCCTGCCGGCAATATGTATGGGTGAGGAGGTGTTTAGAACAACTAGCTATCATATTGCTACTGCAATATTCCACCGTAAATGCGCACTGGGAAATACCGTATTTGTAAAATGCTAAATATTGGTCACAGACTCCTGATTTACAAAAGCGTTTTACAATGGCGCAATCCCATTGAAAAGTGCTTTGTAAATCAGGCCCTCTATATTTCCACTTGACACAATATTTGTCCTATAATAACTGGGCATCCAAACATTCACATTCACCAAACTCTACACCCGCCTTCAAATCTACTCAATCCTCCGGGTCATGCAAGCAAGTGCAAGCAAGTGCAAGCAAGTGTACCTGCGTTGCCTACTTCTCCCAGGAAAACAAGTTGCCCTATCATCGTGAGAGACTTTCATTCCGAAAACGAAGAATGCACGGATCCCAGTGTCTGTGCATTGATCTCAGCCAGCGGCTGTTAACTTTTTATTTCACCCTGACGCTGATAGCGAAATAAGGAGTTTCTTCACTCCGGCACATTGAGTGGGCAGTGCATGGCGTTTATGCAGCGGTTGGGTATGGCTGCTCATTTAAGTTCTGCTAAACATCTGCACATGCTGCATAATCGGAGCGTTAAAATTGCGAGATCAACTTCGACTCTCCATGCTGCATGTTCTTCCTGCGATGTGTTCGCTTTATGACACAGCTGCTGTAAGTGACCAACTTTTTTTTTAAACATTGCCATTTTGTAATTCGACAATTTTCCTTCAACAGTTGTCCTTTGCCTGTCAAATATATTTGGGCACACTGTGAAGTGCACAATTCAACTTTTGTTGACCGTCAAGATAGCTTAATTTATTGTTTTCTAAGAGTTATCACTCATTACTAAGTAGCACAATTGCCCCTCTTTAGCAAAGATATTAACAGGCATACCCTGCAAAATGTATATCCTATTCGTGGTATGCGATTGATCTAAAAATGAACGTGTCATTGCTTACATGCCATGCACATGATGCCACATACAATTTGACGTGACATAATTGTGGTTCTTTCACTGACAATTGTGATAATAGTTATTGTTGCTGAAAACATCTTCAACCTTATTCGAGAAACTTTGCATCAGTGCAGGTGCAGTTATCACTAGGGCAAACGATGTCCTGGTGCAAAAAACCTATTCGCTCAATATTTGCCTTAGTCGTAGTAATTTGGAAAATATGCCCTTATGCAGTAGGGCCACTGTTTTCTATAGCATTGGTTGCACTTATGGAGGTCCACATGTTCAACAATATGGCCCTATGCTATGAATCACAGCCTGCTGTTTGCTGTTTTTCACCCACTTTAATTTTCACATATAACACTGAAATAGTCCCTTGTACCGCGTGTGTAAGAGTTGCATATTTTTGCGAGACGTACTTCATTGCTTGAAATAGCATTTCATGAGATTACATTTCTCGGATCTGGTGTGCTGACATTTTGGAGCAGAAATAGTGTCTACTTTGCTTGCAATGATCTGCTGCATGCAAAAACCTTACTGTTAAGACTGCATTGACATTAAAATAAAATAACTCTGACTATTCCTTGTCATGGTGCTTACTTGGCAAGGTATGTCTGCTTTTTGGAGACAGGAATTCCACTTGTTTAATCCCACTTGTTTCACAAATAACCCACTCATTTTATAGGCAGCCCACTCTATATAGCTCTAGCTCTATAATATACCACTCAGCTCTACTGAGAAATCAATACAGACTGCAGTCAAGTTGACACAATGTTCTATGATATTGAGTTATTTCAGTTAAATATTTTCAAATGGTACTCTGTCATTGCCCAAATGCTCTTATTCCCTTGTGTAATTATGTCCTCCATTTTCTCAGAGGCACGACAGGAAAACTGTGCATTTCTTCCCTTTAAAGAAAAACCTGCAAACAAATGCACTCTGCCTGTCATTGATACACAATGTTAAATCTTTGCACAGACCACACTTCATGTCTACAGCTGTGACAAATCAACTTCTGGGGCTCCAGTGGTCCAGGGATGAATATTGGTTTCTAAACCATCAGTCAGCTCCACATCTCTAGTTCACCAGAAGGGATCGAAACAGATTGGAAACACAAGCAAATTATAAATCTCATTGGCCCTCATTACGACCCTGGCGGAGAGGGGTTTACGCCAGCGTACTGCATGGCGTACCTCTCCGCCAGATTAGGACTTTCCGTAGCGCCATGGTGTTTTTTACGCCCGGATTTTCCGGGCGGAAAAATCCATGGCGCTACGGGTCCCCTCGTTAATTACGCCACCGTATTCTACGGTGGCGTAATTAACGCCTTCCCCACTCCCATTATACCCTATGGGGCAAAAATGGGAATGGGGAAGGGTAAATGGGGATTGGGGACTTACCGCCCCGCCAAGGTCGGAATGGGGCGGTAAGTCCGCCAACCCCCATGGCGGAGTTGGCAGCTCTGCGCCATGGTCCATGGTGCATATTGCACCATGGACCTCCGCCAGGGTCGTAATGAGGGCCATTGTCCAATTTTGGTAATGTGGATGGAACAGCAGGCTTATCTGCGAAGGGTTGTGGTTCATTGATTAGTTGCAACACAACAAAATACAATTATTACCCAATGATAAAAGGGATTGCTCAATCAAGGTTGTATACAAATATCTATGATATTATTAACACAACAGACAGTTCTAGCACACTACAAAATACAACCCACCCTATAAAGGTATGCAAAGGACAGACAGTTTCAAAGAAGGAACATTGATGCACTTTGGATACTGACAGGAGGGTAGTCAGTATGTTAATTAATTGCAATAGTTCAAGGGTACTTGGTTTCAACACAAAGGAAGCAAGGAGTCGTAAAATGCCACTAGGTGCCTTTGGAGAAGGACCAGGGGGACAGAACCACAATGTACCTTGTGCTGTAGGAGTTATTGGTGCTCGAAAGGGTCGAGGCAGTTTCAGGGCACCTTGCAGCTTCTGCCACACAGTTCAAGACTAGAGACAGCTCTGGGTATCATGCGGCAGGCAGTCTGGCGAGCTAAGCTGGACAGACAGCTGCAGGCTGGCCTACACAGTGGCTTAGTGTCAGGAATCATTGTCTCAGTTCTGGCCGGCAGTTCTGAAGCACAGGTCAAGATGTTGCATATGATTTTAAGCAACTGTGGCGTAACAACAGTCAGCGGTGCCGTTGGTTGCAGCTCAAGGGGATCGAGGGGCTCGACTGGCTCGAAAATATCCTTAAAGACAGAAGTCGGAAGATGCTTGTCGATGCACGTCTCCTAGCTTCTTCACTGGGCTTGTGTAGTCCTTTAAGGCAGAGCGCCCAAGCTGTGGCATGTGCTGTTGGCAGCTGCCTTGTCCTTGGTTTCTGGTTCAGATACTCTCTGGCACTTCCCACCTTGGAAGCTTGCTGCAGAGCCAGCAGGGCATGCTGTGTGCTGGCTGGGTACCAGAACTGCTGGAGGGTCCTCTGTGTTTGCTATCCCCCTCTGTTCTCTGGGAGAGGCTTAGGGCAGGGATCCTGCTTCCCTCTTGGAGATCCTGGCCATCCTTCACTGGCGGATGATGTAAGGTAGTCTGTAACTTCAGGCAGGGTCCAATGATGAGTTATTGCTTCTGCTTCTGGTGAAGCCTTCAGATGCTCTGCCAAAACAGGTGCTCAACCCTTTTTTAAAGCCAATTGGACCACAGGGATTGGAGTAGGCAAAACATACCTTAATGAACAAATCCTGGGTCCCCACAAACAATCGTCTGTATGCGTGAGGTCATAACTGTAGTGTTTTGACACTGAAAAGATAATAGGGTAAAGACATGTAATACTAGGTGCCACCCATCTTCCTGTCTGTTGTGGATCAAAGGATCCCTCTGGTTACTGGAGCTCTTTGTGGTTCGTGATTAAAGCGGCAGATCTCCCTTGAAGCTGCAGCGAAACCAGAGTTTCTGGCTCCATCAAACCACATACTCGTACCTTCTGAATGAGGTTTCCTTGTGAGGATGACTACTGTAAGCAGGCAGTCCCAGACATGAAATTTCACTGTCAATTGATACTGAGGGCGGGAGCTGGCTTCAGGTTGACACATTGCATATCAAAGGGTGTTGGGGTTTCCAGTCTCATTTGTTAACCTCTGCAGCCAAGCCCCATGTGAGCCTGTGCGAATTAAACTCTAATTAGTATGTGGACTTTGCCACTAGCTACAGGGTTCAACAAAAGTGCAGGACAGGTACATGGAGCCTTTGTTAGTTAATTTGGCTGGCCATGACAGGGAGAAGGTTTGGCCCTCCCCCATCTGGAGATTTATCGCATACTCCACCTGTCAGATCCCAACTAAATGTAACAGGTGGGGGACTGTGCTTGTAGGCTGTGTCCAACGAGAGTACACAAGTCTATGCATATATCATGCAATGAGCATAGGAAAATGTGTGCAGATTAGCCCCACACATTTTCCAGAGGTTGATCTACCATCATTCAATTTATTTAAAATTTCAAAATAGCCCAGGCGGGCGCACACCCACCAATGCGGATTGTCGAATTTCTCACAATAGCCTCGATTCATGTCTTCACAGAAGCACAAACACACCACCTCACCTCCATCAACCTCTCTGGCCATGAACCATATATTTCCAAAGCTAGGGATCCTCATAATTTCATTCTTTTTGTAAAAGGCCCATCTAACAAAAACAGCTGTGGTTTCACTGAAGTATGAGCTTACTTTAGTCACTTTAGGGAAGAGCAAATAGTCTTTGCTTGGACACATGGCATTCGGATATCTAGCCGTCCTAAGTGCAAGAAATTGGATTAAACTATGCTGTGCAGTTTTGAGAATGCAGTCTTGTGAAAACACCTGAGATCGAAACATTGGAAAGACCTATAAGTATAGTAACATATTGTGACTTCAAGAGGCATCGAAGAAAGGTGCGTGTCTGCAAGAGACAGCAACAATAACATGAGTCCAACCACTTAAACAATGCACTCTCACATCGTTCTGCTCACTGAAGCTATCTACAAATGCTCAGAACCAAGAAGAGAAAAAGCAACGGAGACAAGTTTCCATGTTGGTCACTTGGGCTTTACTGAGCTCCCAGGTGGCATAATTTTTGGAGTTTGGCTAGAATGGGCTTGGATATGCCTGTCCAATGCAAGAGAGGCACGCTGCACCTGTGAGGTAATGAAGAGAAGCAGCAAACACAAGCCCTCAAGAAAAAAAGAGACCAGGATTTACACTGTGGATCAATTCATTATCTCTTTCTAGAAAGGAACTATTACATATTTCTTTAGATAAACTGTCACTATCTCTCTTTTAAAAAGCCATCTGACGATTCCATAGTTTGCAATTTGAGCCCTGCTTCTCTCTCAAATGCATGGTATAAGTCCAACTTTCCTCTTTTCTTGAATCGTACTCCTTTTCTTTCTCCACTCGTTGGACTCTCAGTCATCTCACCTTGCTCTGCATCTCCTGAACTCTCTGTCACTAACTCTCAACTGCCAAAGGCCACTGTACATTCTCACCCATTCTAATTGTCCTCCACATTTGACCCCCGTGACCCAGAAGAACGTGGCACTTGTTTTCATAACTTGAGTTCTCTGCTGTGGCTTTTTCTCATTATACCATCAATCCAATCAATCCTGTAACATTTTCCAGGCTGGTCCCTCACTGCGTTCAATATTTATACTTGGTCACTTCCTGGCCACTGCTTTTTTACCTTCGACACAGCTCCCATTTTCTGTTCTCGTTCCTAATTTCGACCTGTCATGCCCCTATAATGCTAATGAGTCACACATTTTTCTCTTCATTATCTCCTATTCTCAGAATGTGCACTGTTCTATTAATGCTGGATTTTCTGTTCTCAACTTGTGCATTTCATCCCTCTCTCGCCATCTTCATCCCTGAAAAACATAAGAATTAATTATTTGTTTCCTGCACCCTTTCCTTATGGCTGCCCTCCTCTTCCTTCTGTTTGCTTTCGACTATCTCTGTGTTTCTAAGGTTCTGCCCACAAACTTGCATCTTCTTTAATTTTGTCCTTTACACCCCCCCCACCCATCTCGGTTATGACTTGCTCTTGTCATTTTCAACTTCTCAACATTTGAACAATTGTATTTTTCTTACTTTACAGACCTCTATGTTCCTTATCCCCACGTTTTTGTTTTCCAAGTTCAGCTACAGTTTCACTCTTCATATCAGCCTCCTTGCTAACTCTCTATTGCCTCTTCAACTAATAAACCTGCCCATCACCTTTTGAAACTCCCTTCCTCTGCCCACATTTCATCACTTCTGATCTCTTTCCATCTCTCTCCATTGACTCCCCTTTGCACTCCCTCTTGACTCCCCCATGTTGTGGCTGTATTTATGGACTTGCTTTTCTACTTCTCTTCTCTCTTGATCATTTCTGTGTTCCGTTTTGCACTTTCCAATGTGTCTCTTTATATGGCTTGGCTGTATCTCGTGCTACATGAACATCATCCGTTTCCATTCTGTTGAAATAAATGTCCCCTAATCTTTGGAATGGCCTTTCCTTTTTCATCAGCTCATCTGTCTCTTTCTCTGTTTCACCCTTCTATTCTAGCGCATCTTGGCCATTCAGCGTTCCCTAATAGACTTCCCCATGTTCAATTGTACAGTCATCACTCCTACATATTTTACCCTTTGTTGCATGCACAATGTAAATAAGCACAAGTACATGAATAAAATAAGATACATATGTCCAGTGGCACTCACTGCTAATGGGTCCATTCTCCTGCTGATCTTTGCAGGATATGCTCTGAGATATTAACATAGTAAAAGCTGTCAAGGCAAAATTTACTCCAGGAGTTTGTGGATGCTTTATTACCCTTTAAGTATGTGTTAAAATGACTTCTTAAAGTTAATCTTGAAGCCTAGGCAGGAAAGTAGGCTGTTTATTTCATAAAATAGCTCAGCAAGTTGGGTTTTCATCCCAAACATCTCTGTGCAGCCAGCTGGAAACAGGTTTGAATCCTGGCATGGACAAATCAGCCTTTCGACCATCAAAAGTGAAACATTGGGTAATAATTGCATGAATCATTACAGCACGTAAAAGTTGGTAGACTCTTTCAGCTTTTCCTTAGCCCCAATCCACATCGCCTCCATCACAGCGCATGACTTATCCTCACTGGAATCCAGCCCACCTCTCCCACACCTGGCCACCCCGCCCCCAGATTACCTGCATCCCTTTTTACCGATGTTGGCTTCTCGCTCAGACGCGCAACCTCTCACATTCCGGAAATAGAAATAGTAAAGGGGATCATTCCCTGCACTGTTTCCGTGCCAGTCACCTTTATGTACCAGCTTAGTTTTGATGTGCCCCCTTTCAAATGTTAAAAAAAATAATCAATTAGCGCCCTGCCAAATGCCTGGGGTGCTAAGAGTGATAACCCCCAAGTTCAAGAGTGTACAGGGCAGTAAATGCCACGAGAGCTTGCTGATGCACTCACTTCATTCAGACCTACCCCGGGCTCGTGGGATGGTACCTGTCCACCCTCAACCGCTAGTGTCATTGCTATAGAACTATCTCCACTAACACGCATTGGTATTTATTGAGTTAAAGAGGTAGGCGTGTTGAGATTCTGACCCTGCTACAGAGCATATTTGCTATTATAGCTATAGGCCCTAAGTGGCTGGGACACGGGAGGCACCAGCTCCTGGTTTGGGAGAGTGTAAGCTCTCCTACTTTAAGGCAGAAGGCAGCACTGTGCTGTGATGCTCAGCCCGGGTCTTAAGAGCCTGTCAAATGTCTCACCTGGGAAAGCAGGGCATGCCCATTTAAATAATCATTAGCGTGGCAGCAGCAGCAGGAAATGTACAGAGGCAGAGATCAAAAGTCTGCCCTGATGATATAAATATAGCCCTCTGGGATGATGCTAAATGCTTACTTACTGGGCTCAGCTTTAGATTGCTCACACCTCCAATTATTAGAATCTTTTTATGAAACTAATTACACTCTGATTTGGTGTGAAAGGCACATCTAATGGGAAAAAAGTAAAGCATAATAGATATTTACCCTCCTGCGCCCATTGGAAAGTAGTGGGGCTTAATGGCCCCACTCGAGTAGCTTTTTTAAATCTATCATTCATCCCCGCCCTTCATTTTTTAGGTTCACTCTGCCCCTAGGTTGAGGTGTTCGACCTCAGCAGATCTAAGACAACTGTGTTGCCTTTAACTGATATAACTGCAGTCCAATCTACATGTGTGTTCTTTTTGTTTCTTGATAACAAATAAATAAATAAATAAATAAATAAATAAATAAATAAACCTAATCCTATCTCTTTAACTCTGCTAATTGGCAAAATGATTGCCTGTCACTGTCACCATTTGACCATATTTGCAGTTAACTGGAAACAATGGCTTTGCAAAACGTTGCTCTGGGGGGCGACGCCTTATAATCCCAGGAGTAAAGAGTCGATCATCTATTTCTAATAGAATGCCATGTCTATGAGATCATTAGAAAATACACGGATGTCGCAGGTCACTGTATCCAGACGGTAGTAAAGCCTAACCATCACCTATAAACAGTGTAAAGCAAAAGAGATTCCAGGACTCAGTGCCATCAAATATATGTCTGTTTAATTGTGTTGCATTGTCACACATCCAAAAGCGAACAAAGCCCAGAAACGATAACATGTTTCGGCTATGCGAAGCCTTTTTCAAATCTGGGCGGTAAAAAAAGCTGCTTTTGCCGACGCGTGTGACTGCCCGTTTGTAGAGTGAAGATTTTGTTCTGGGGATCTTACCCCGTTACTAATACAGTGACAATAGTCTTTTGGATTGGTCTCATTCTACTACGGCCCAGATTTGAAAAAGGCTTAGCATAGCCGAAACATGTTATCGTTTCTGGGCTTTTTTCGCTTTTGAATGTGTGACAATGCAACACAATTAAACAAACATATATTTGATGGCGCTGAGTCCTGGAATCTCTTTTGCTTTACATATTTGCAGTTAACACTTGTTTAAATGAAGAAAAAAAAGAGGCAAGCTTTGCCCTGTCTTTTTTACATCAGCATCTGTCCTTTGACAGCCTTGTGGCACTTGGTTCTTGTATACAAAATAGGGAGGGAGTGGGAAATGCAATTCCTGAGGTTTTGATGGGTGCAGGCCGCAAGTACCTATTTAAACTGTGCTAGTATGTTTGAATTGGACCCTGACAGTAATGCCTGGGGTGTGCATATAACCAGAGAAGAACCCCAGGTATCATTCAAATTGCTGCACACTAGTCCTTCAGTGGGAGCCTGCAATGTTGATGATATGGGTTGTATATGATGTGGAAGGTAGAAGTGGTGTGGAATTAGGCATCGAAAGCGTGATTCCTTCCAGTGGAGTTGTTGTAGTGAGGTGGTGAGGGATACTAGCAGGTGTTCTGCTCCAGTGTGCTTGGGGAACCATGTCTTTTATGGAATGTGGGAAGAGGGGAAGGTGAGTAGTAGGTCTGTGTGGAAAGGGATCCTGTACTGAGAGCATTTATCTGGCAAGCGGCTCCTGGCTGTCATTGTTGTTTTTATTTCTATGATGGTAATGGGGAAGGGGGCATTTGAGGTGTGTTGTAGTTTTCTTGACTCTGCATAATGCAGTGATCCTAGGGAGAGCTTGATGTCCCATGACAGCCGTGGGGAGCATGTGTGCTAGATGGCCCAATAAGGTCATGTCTTAATGGGGCTCAATCTTATATCATGGTTGTCCTTAGCCGTCCCTCGGACAGTGCCCAAGGGATAGTATTGGTGTCCCATTTAGCAGGCATATGGGCCAAACCAACTTGACTGGGTTGTGACTCAGGAGCAAGCATTTCGTACTATTGTGTTCAAGGACGTCCTTGGAATCCCATGCCAATTCTGGAGGGTGTGTGATTGAAACAGCCTGCCTGTGCAGATCAGGACCATTTTGTTTCTGTTTGCCTGGTGAACAGCCATCTTTTTAGAGATTTCCTAAATGTCAAGTGGCGTTCCATGCTGCAAAATTGCTTGGCTAAGGAGTTCCATAGGTTAGTTTCTAGGACCAACCAAACATACCCTCTTGACATTTCATGCTAAAGTGAGGTACTGTTACTAGGGCTAGGTTGCCGGACTGAAGCAATCTGACAGATGGATATGGGATGAACTTCTTTACAGTGGTTTATGGCCTAGATATGGGCTATTGCCATAATCAAATGTTAGAAAGCGATCACTGTCCAGGTTCTATGTGTGAATGTCAGGGAGTGGCATGTTGCAAAGAATGGATCTTAGCTGAAAGAAGAAGCTTTTGACCATTACTTTAACATGCAGGTAGTCTCTGTACTATGGCAGGGGAAAGACCTCATTCAGTATAGTGTGTCTCTCTTCTTTCCAATGAATGCAAGACGTTTAGGGAGGATTATGTGTCTGATGAGGTAACAAGCCACATATATAACTAGGAGGATGAGTGTGCTTCATGTGTCGGCATCAGCACTGTTTTTTTAGTGTATCTCAGATGTAGAGAGTGTTGATTCCATCACCGTCGTTGTTGTGAATTCTGTTGGAATTTGTGCATGATGCTGTTGGTTTCCACATAATCATATAGTTGTTGGTCGATTAATTCCTCAGGGATTTCTGCTTTGATGGGATTATTGGAGATAGAGAGGTATCTTTTGTTTGCTCTGTGTTTCATTTATTAGTACCCAATGAGGGACAATCAGATTGTAACAATAGATCTAATTGGCCCTCACTGGGTCATTACCAGCCCACAAAGATTTAACTGCTGTGGTTATATATGCTGCGTGCATCGCTGAACGTTCCCGATCTGTGGGTGGCTACCATGAAAATGGAGAAGGGAGTATGTGTAGTCCCTTCAAAACGTTGCATGGCAGCCATTTGCATTGTTTACTTCAAAAATAATCTTTTCATGGCTGCCATGGAAAAGGAGAAGGAACTACCTGGCTGGTAATGCGGCCCCATTCCTCGGGTCCTATTGCTTTAATAGAGACTTGATGTATGTGGATAGAAAACCATTACCCTTCAGTAGTGGGCCAAAAGATGAGCTGCTCGTATGGTCCATATGTGAGTCTAATTCTGGGAAATATTTGGTTTTACTTTCCAACTCGCCTGAATGAATTCTTGTACCTGGAATTTATCGCATGACTAATCTGTCATTGCTGTGATGCCCTTGAATGATGAAAGAAGAGTTTAAGAACCAGCCCATCTATATTGTTAAGTTGAAGATCCTTTGCATACTCCTAAAGGTCTAATTTACAGATGGTTTTCCTATGCGATTGCGGCATTATAAAACGCTTCTGTGAAACAGGCCTACACATACTGGAAGGGGCCAACTCCGTTTCTGAATGGTCGAAAAAGCATTAAAATGATGACAAATGTTCGAGTTGTACCGTACTCTAAGCCCATCGCCACTACACGACTGCTGCTAATTGTGCAGCCAAATTGATTGGGTACATTTCTTGAAAATGTCTCCAAGCTTGCCCATGTCAGCAAAAAGAAGAGATCTATCGGTGGTCAGCATGCAAGAGCCCTGTCATTCTCCTATGTAGACATATGTTGCTCATGCCTCGAGAATGGCACGGTTGGATTTAACAAACCGAGCGGCGCTTTGCGCCAGCCACTTGTGTGTACCGTTCCCTCGTTATCTATTCGTTTTATTTTCATTATGCAGAACAAGGCTGCGTTTACAGCTGGCTCACAACTGCAGCTGCTGTGTTAGTTTATCTTTATGTGAAACATTGTCTTTCTGCATTGTATGCAGCATTTAATTAATACAATAGACGCGCTTGTGGAGCCGGCAGGGGGCCCCTAAAATACAAGGAGGCATCGCATTCCCACACAACTGCACAGAAGTGTTCATGTCTCATTTCAGAAGAGAGCAAGAGCAAGTGAGATAATGCCCAGGCTGTTTCTTTGTGTAAAAATAGATACAATAAAATAGCCGCGTTCTGTCACTGACCTGTAATAAATAGCAGCGCAATGAGAAATGACAGCCTCATTCACCTTGCATCCATGCAGAAATAACCAAGGCCTCCTTCCCATGCATTCAGAAAGGAGGGGGCCGAGGACATGGCAGAGAGAATTAAAGAACAGAATTGACCTTGGCTTCAAGTCGACAAAGATCAGACCCCATCGCCAGGGGATCGGCGGCGGAAGCTTGGTGTTTGAAGTGTACAATGGGGTTTTGTTTTTGTACTTCACTGACCTCCTTTATCTTGCATCATTTAACATGAAATCAAAAGCCACCCGCCTTGTTTTGGCATGCTCTTTTCCATGTTCCAAGCCTCTGCTGCAAAGCGAAGAGCAAGAAAGCAGAAATCCCCTTCTTGCACATCACAAGTAAGGTTTTAGGATGCCGACCCACATCTGCGGAGCAAAGTGATGTAGGATACTGTGTGACATGCAACGGATCATGGGGATAGCTAGTGATAGTAGGATGTGTTTGGGTCGTCGTCGCTACGTCAATTTGCAGAACACTTTCCGGGCCAGGGCGCTGGTCTCCATTGATACGTTCCGAAGGCTGCATTCGGATTGTGAATGTCACACTATGTACCTTGTCCTAGCATTTATCAGTGCTATTCTGAGGCGGCACCTTTGTGTAACTGTGGCAAACAATTCACGTACATGTGTGTGCAAAAATGTGATTCATGCTTTTCGAATAGTATTTCTGAATAAAGGTTTCCATATATCACCATGCCTTTTAAACTTTTCTTTTGGTGGCGTAAAGGATGACACGTTATTTGTTTTGTAAAATAACATATTAAAAAAAAAATCTTCCACGTCATTAGCTACCTGTACCCCCAATATCCCCCCCAATATCATACGTTGATTTAGTACCCTGCCTTCCTCCCTCTCTCTCTCTCTCTCTCTCTCTCTCTCTCTCTCTCTCTCTCTCTCTTTCTCCCTCTCTCTCTATCCCTCTCTTTCCCTCTCTCTCTCTCTCTCTCTCTCTTTCTCCCTCTCTCTCTATCCCTCTCTTTCTCTCTCTCTCTCTCTCTCTCTCTCTCTTCCTCCTCCTTCTCTCTCTCTCTCTCTCTCTCTCTCTCTCTCCCTCTCTCCCTCCCTCCCTCTCTCTCTCTTTTTTTTCTCGGTCTCTACCTCTCCCAGGAATGTGTGGATGAAATTTAGCCTGGCCTGGAGGTATATTTCCCTGTTGCTATAAAAGGCACGGAGAACCAGAAAAAAGCCTTAAACTGAACACTATTAGCCACAGGAAGTCAATGTAAATTGCACAAAACTGGAGAAATATGCACGCTTCTTGTTGTAGAGGTGGCAACACTGGCTGAGGAGTTATGCAAAACCTGCAGCTGCCATAGTAGATGCGTAGGTTGCGCCAAAAAGAAGGAATTATAGTAATTCAAAAATGGCATAATTAATGAGGACACTACTGGAGCCCGAAGTTGAGAAGGAGTAAAAGGAAGAACTTTTTGCAACGTTTTAAGTCGAAAGTAACTCTCCTGGCAAACTGCATTAATTTGAGATTCTGCAGACAGGAAAGCAGATATCTTTACCCCTAGGTCCTTCATCAGAGGAAGAGGAGAATCAAAAAGGCCAAGAGAGGGTGGCCAGAAAAAAGGAGTCCAGAAAGCTCTAGCAGAAGGAGGGTCCATCACTGACAGCTCAGATGTTTCATAGTTTAATTCGAACCAGTTGTTACACATCCATTCTCCCACGGTTCCAAGGCAGGCCCTACAACTGGATGCTGTCTCAGGATGAGCAAGTTCTAGATGAACCAGGACTTGGGTATCGTCTGAATAGGAATAACAAAGGAAGCTGGGAGAGAAGATGAGCTTGGTCAGTGGCTGATTATACATGTTAAACAGCACTGGAGAGATGGTAGACCCTTAAGGAACACCACACGTCAAGGCCGTGGGTGTAGAACGATGGATGGGGAGAAAGAGATTGAAATTCATCAGAAAGAAAATAAGAGAACCAGGACAAAACAGCACCAGTGAGGCCGGCACCGGTAAGGCGATCGAGCAGGATTGCATGATGGATCGTATCAAAGGCAGACAATAAATCAAGTAACAATAAAGCACTGGCACCGCCTTGATCATGCAATCGAGCAAGATCATCCACAATGAGAGCCAGCACACCCTCTGTGGAAACCAGCACGCCCTCTGTGGAAACCAGCACGCCCTCTGTGCCATGTCTTGCTCAGAGACCAGACTGCAAGCAATGAAAAAAAGAAGATTCCTCAAGAAAATAAACTAAGCAGGGAACATACAAGAGATTATAGGAGCAGGAAGTAGTGAACTGGGACGGAAATGAGTCTGAACAAGAGGATTGGAAGAGTTTTGTTTTCAAACGTGCAACTACCAGGGCATGTTTAAGAGAAGCTGGAATCTGTCTTGTGCAAAAAAAGATGTTAACAGCCTGCATAACCAAAGGGGCAATCCGTGGCAAAATAGCATTCAGAACAAGCAGAGGAATTGGATCTAAGGGAGACACATATTTCAGCCTGAACTTAGCCACTGTAATTTCTTCAGAGGTGAATACACAGAACGCAGACCACAAGTGAACAAAGGGAGGGACACTGGCCATAATCTGAGAGTCCATAGACCTGAGCCCAGAAGAAAAGATGTTGTCACACATTTTAACAGCCTTCTCCACAAAATTAGTGGAAAGACAGTCACAAAGAGTTTGTTATTCTTCCATTCCACAATTGTGAAATAGTATTATGAAAAAAGGAAGGGGCAAATGGCATCAGTGTAGGTTCCCGGCTGACTTTCATTAAATCAAAGAGCATGTTGGGACCATACGAATAACCACAGATCTTTATATTTGACAAATATGTGTTTTAGGAAAGGGGCACATGCTTGAAACACTAATATTACATTTTTTGTAACCATGAACCGTCTACCATGTATACTGCTTCTGACACACTCAGGTTTTGGATGTGAGGGTAACATAGCTGTGATAGTCTCAACCGGTTTCAGAGGTCTAGACATTTAGAAGAGGAGGGGCTGAGAGAGGGAACTAGGTTTGGGGTATGGATGTCTGTTCATGCACATGCCCAGTACCCAAGGCACAGACCTGTGTATAATACAGCTAAGTGATTTGTGCTTGTATAATCGTTTGCCAGATGGTGATTCCTTGATGAGTGATACCCAAATAATTCCTGGGACAATAAGGCCCCCATTACATTACAAATTGGAACTAATAAGTCCCAAGTAGTGTGATTTTCTCACCCCTTTCTCCAATTAGGAGAAAGAGAAACATTGACGATGAGCTCAAACAGTACTTTCTATTTTTATGCTTTATTGCACAGTAACTGAAAAAACAAAACACTCTTCCTAGAAGCAGGAAATCGACCTCAACCTTGCAGTAGCTATCCTAATGAAAGTGTTAATGTTCTAACATTAACGTAAATCATTAAGGCAACACCCATAGGGTGTCACCTGACACATTGTGGTTGTCTTTAGCTTTGTCCTTTGTGTTGAATCTATATTCTGTTTCTTCTAACATGACACACGTAATAAATGGAATAGGTTTCTGAAAGAATTAATGTGCATTCAGAGACTGGCTTCAGATGTCATTCAAACTGGCACTCATCATTAGTCAGCACAGAAAATGATGGAGGTGAGCCCGTGCCATAGAACACTGTGACGAGGCACGCACATGCATTTTTGGAGTAACAATGCATTTGGAAACAAAAACCACCTGCCTTGTTCAGAGGACAATTAGGATTACTATGTGAAGAAGTACCTACATGAAAAAGGTTGTGCTGATTGGGTCCAATATTCATGCAGGGCCTCCTCTGCATCTGAGCAGTAGCTGTGCGATGCCTATGGTCTAATCTCCTTTCGAATGGCAAAAGGTTTCTGGTTAATTGATGCGAGCTGATGAAAAATTGAGAATGGTCAACATAATTAGTTTGTTTAAAGTGGACCTCCACACTGCGTCTGCAGCTTTCTATATTTGAGCAGTAACTACTTTGGTAGAATCTCATGCGATGGCCAGCAAGATATCTGCTGGGCAATATGCCAAGCCTTTTTTTTTATCCATTACCCTTTTAAAGAAACCACTATTACAAGGCACCAACACTTCAATAGCTAGTAGGAGAAATATATTTGAACTTGGCATCAGTAAATTGTGTGTCCCTTTAGATACAAAGTAAAATGATAGTTCAACTAAGTCCCACCCACCTACTTAGCCCTGCCTCTTCCTTTCTGCTCTTAACTCCTAGATCAAGGGCATCTCACCCAGACATCTGAAGTGAAGGACAGATGAAGAAAAGGGGAATTCCTGTTGAGACCTGTTTGGACCCAGAGCCAGAACCCCTGCTCAAACATAAATTAAGCGTGTGCCAACATGTATTTATTTCCCTCTGTCCCCACAGGCCATCCACACCAGAACCAGGCAACGCCAACAACATCGCCCCTCCTCTAAACAGGGTCTCTGCAATGCAGAAACCTCACCCACATCAGCCTCAAACCCATCAGCACCCCCTCACTGTCCACAACACAGAAGTTGATGCTCACCAATGTCCGCTCAGCTATCACCCATGCAGCAGACATCGTCAACCTCATCATTACACACAACCTTGATGCCACCTTCATCACTGAGACCTGGCTGGACACCCACCTCCACCCACATCCTAGAATTCATTGTCCCTGATTGCTACAGCATCCAACACAGAGACTGTCCCAAAAAAATGGGCGGATGCCTCGCAGTCATGCACAAGACCTTGTTGACCTGCACCAGACATGACGCAGACAACATTGTCTACTTTGATGTCCTCTCCTGCCACTTCCTGCTCTCCTCAATGGACACATTCACCTTCCATCTCATCTACAGACCACCCAAACCCAATACTGCCTTCATCGGAAACTTCACTGACCTGGTCACCACCATGTCCCTCATGTACTTCAATAACATCTTGCTTGGCAACTTCAACCTCCGAGGCAACAAGACCTCCACACTGATGAAGGAAGCACTCCTTGGCCTTCTCGACACCTTCAGCCTCACACAGCACACAAAAGCCCAATTCACGAGAAAGATAACATCCTTGACCTAATCATCACTGCACTGCCTTCCCTCCACTACAGCTCTCCTCTCTCGATTGACTGGTCTGACCACCTGGCCGTACCTTTCAACATCCTGCACACTACACCAATCGAGCACTACCAGCAGAGACCATTCAGACAAACCTACAGATCCTTCAAGAAATTCACAGTGGAATCCTTCACGGAAGACCTTGCCAACCTTCACCTTACATGGAGCGAACACCCTCAAACTAACTCCGACTATCTACTGGAAGCACTCAGCACCACCCTCTCATCCTCCATCAACCGAACTGCACCCCTGAAACAACACACTTGCAAACCAAAACCGTCAGCACCCTGGTACACACAAGAACTCAGCCTCAGCAAAAGAGTCATCAGGAAACACATCTAATCTGGCGCTCTTCATATATAATCAACACAGCCAAGGCCTCCTACTATCAGAACACCATAGAAGAATCCCACAACAAAAGCAGAGCCCTCTACAAAGCAGTCAAGCATTGAGTCAACCTGCAACAGGACCCTGGCATACCAAACTCCATAGGAAACTCCACCACCATCAATGTCTTCTTCATAGACAAAATCAGCAAGATTCTCCAG
The DNA here is from genome assembly GCF_040938575.1 of Ambystoma mexicanum. Classification (NCBI taxonomy): domain Eukaryota; kingdom Metazoa; phylum Chordata; class Amphibia; order Caudata; family Ambystomatidae; genus Ambystoma; species Ambystoma mexicanum. The sequence goes on along the minus strand of NC_090931.1, from coordinate 850,829,305 downwards.
CACATAGACACCAGCTTGCATCCACAGACCCCCCTCATGTCCCTCCTCGTGAGATCTTCACACCCTGGACAACATTCAAGACACTCTCTACAGAGGACCTGGTAGAAACCCTAGCCATCCTCAAAGCCACATCATATACAGACAACACCCTCCCAACATCCATCTTCAAGACCCTCCCTGCAGAAGTTCTCCTTCCCTACTTGGAGATCATCAACAGCTCTCTAACTCAGGGCAACTTCCCATTGACCCTAAAAACAGGATAAATCCTTCCTCTACTAAAGAAACCTAGGTAACCATCGCCTCCATCACCCATCTTCGCTTCCTATGTAAGATCATCAAGAAAGTGGTAGCCATGCAACTGCAACAGCACATCGATGTGAACAATCTGCTCCAAAGCTACCAATCCAGGTTCAGACCCAGATGCAGCACAAAGGCAGCAACCATACATTGCTCGACAACGCCCTCGACATCCTTGACGATGGTCACCCCTGCCTCCTGGTTCTACTTGATCTCTTGTCCGATTTAGACAAAGTAGACCGCCAGGTGCTAACCGACATCCTACATCAGCAGATGAGGATCAGGGACCTTGTTGTACACTGGTTCAAGTCATACATCGCCACTATATCTGCAATGCTACCTGTCACCTGTGGAGTCCCACAGGGTTCCAACCTCTCCCCAGTGATCTTGAATCTATAAATGGAACTGCTGAGAGCCCTCCTAGCCATACACAATGTCCACATCCACCAATACACCAATGACAAACAGCTATACCTCAAGATTGACAAAGGACATCCACAGGCTCAAGGCGTGCCTGTCACTGATCCAGTCTTGGATGCTGTGTGCATACCTGAAGCTGTACCCCTCCTAGTCCGAGTTCATACTCCTCACCAACCATACTGAACACCCCGACATGCAGATCTGGCTATCAACCATGAACCCGGAGGGCTTCACACACCAAGCTCACCTCCGGCGCCAAGAGGCTCGGGTTCCACATCGACAAACACCTCTGCTTCAAGACACACATAGCTAAGAAAAATCAGACAGCTTGGTATCAGCTCTCCCTCCTCCAGAAAGTCAAGCCCTTCCTCCCTGTGGACAGCTTTAGTTTAGACTCACTGTTCAAGCACTGGCCTTATTCGACCTTGATGGAGGCAATGCCGTCCACAAAGTCATCCTGTCATCCTCCCTTGTACCGCTGAGATGTGTCCTACATGTGGGCGCATGACTCATCAATGGTCTGCACAAATACATCCATATCACTACAGCCCTCATCAACCTTCACTTGCTCCCACTGCATGCACAAATCACCTTAAAGTCTTGCTGCATCATCTATAAGGCATTCGTCCTCAAGTCGCCCAGCTACCTGGCGGAGAAACTCAGCATTTACAGCAGACAGTGCATCACCAGAAACCAGGACATGTGCAAACTTGAAATCCATGGCTGCAACAAAGAAAGGACCCGGAAAGAAGCCTTCTCTTCGTATGCCCAAAGACTATGTTACCTCCTCCCTGTCAGCATTAGACTCACCCCCCCTCATACAATTCTAAAAAGAACTCAAGACCCACCTCTTCAAGGAGTCTCTCCTCAACACGTAGGCCATCACATTGCCCCCGTGCTGTCTATACTCCATTCACCCCTCACCACCCCTGCCACCCTGTACAGCTGCTCCTCTCTGTATCCTACCCCTGCTTTATATCTGTTCTGTTGTTACCTCTGAAAAGTGCTTGGTTATGAATATGTATTGTTGTATACCTCTGTAAAACGCGCTGTTGTGCATCTGTATTGTTGTGTACATCTGTGAAGCACTCTGTTGCTTCTCAAAGCTAGCTCTGTGGTCAATAAATACCTTAATAATAATAATAAATAACTTGGCAGAAGACTGGAGTATGCTGCATTGTTGAGCATTCAAGCTGCGACCATCAAGGCCAACCATGTAAATAGTCACAAGTTAGTATTACTTCATGGCCACAAACAGGGGTGGGAAATTCCTATAGCCTCACTCCTAGTACAAGTACATTGTTATTGGGGACAAGAAGAGTTCATAAACCTATTGTCCCATGGGCAAGTAGACATCAACTAAAGTCTCAGAGGGTTTTTGGACTTTCAACATGCTTGCTTTGAACCTTTGTGTGATTGAGAGCATCATGGCTACCGAGTATGTGTTGCTGCCTTGGTTACATGACTCCAGTACCTGTTGAGTGTGCTGGTTGCAACGTGGTTGGGGAATTCTATTTCCAGAGTGTTTGGGATTGTCAATGGGATCCACCTTTCAGAATTGCTATCAATCTCCTCTAACGTTGAAAGACTGGTCCAACTGAAGTTACCTATCAAAATACATTGGAATAACATCAGATCTTGGATTTCCATGTTCCGTGTTTTTGGACCTAGGCAAGCGTAATATTCTGGTCAATGTCAAGTACCTTAAGTGGGGGTGGTTTTAATACTGGGAGATGTGTCTTTAGCTCAATGAGCGAATGAGGAAGGATGAACATAGGTTTGGTCTAGAGTGACATCCTAGAGAAGGGTTCTGTACTTGTAATAGTTTAATCGCATGGAGTAGATTGTTCAAGTGGTGACAATTACGCAATTATATTGTTATAATTGTAAATGTGCTGTCTTTTGGATTGACAATTGAATAACCACGTTAATTTTTCAATTAATTGTACATAATCCAAATCAGGGGCCATGCTAAAATGTTGGGACATATTAGTGATAATAATGTAATCACCATTCTTCTACTCTTTTTACCTGTAAGACCAGAGTACCACATTCTCAGTTTTTGCTTTGATGATCAAACTTTGGAACTTTACCGTAAAGCTCAATGTGCCTCTTCCCCACTGTCCCCCACCCCCCTGAATCGAGACTGAAACCACTTTATATACTCCAATTGTAGTTGAATGCATTTTAAAGTATGATTTGAATACTTACTCTTGTTATCCTTACTGTTTTTTTTTTTTAAATCATTGTGTTTTTTCTATTTTCCTCAGCATAGCTTAAGTACTTAAGTGTTCTATTTAAGTCATATTATCAGAGACCATTGGTCCTGTCAGGATAGCATAGGTCTGTATAAGCAAGAGGGTCCTTTTTGAGACTAGGCACGAATGCAAGATTCCACTAATCCCCCTGAAAAGTAGCATTTAATATTGATATCACTTCTGCAAGGAGATGTTTTAAAATGCAGGTCCTGTTTTGGTAATATGGGACTCACAGATTAGCGTAATAAGGTCCTGATTTTCCAAATAACTGTTCTACCAAAGGTACTGCCAATCCTTCATGCCTATTATTCTATTTCTTAATCTTTTTTATTATCAAATAGTTGGTGGAAGTGCAAAACAATTGACCATTTACATAGTTGCACACAACAGGTTGTGACCAAAATCACATATTCCTATAGCAGTTAATCATAGAGCCCACTACAGAAAATGGTGGAGCACCACACCATTATTCTTTATTCACAAAAGCACAATATATTACAAAGGTCAAATGAAGGGCAAGATCATGTTTCTGTCTGGCAACAATGATTCTCTTATTCTTTTATTGCTCAAAGATGTATCTGTGTTAGACTGGTTCGACACATTTCACCAATAGATATTGCCAATATTCCCTGTCTCTATTAAAGAAAACATGTCCAGCTAGTTTGGGTATTGTCATGGGCTCTGGCATCATTAGTGAGTTCTATGTGATATTTCTGCATTTTAAAGACCAAACACAAAAAAGACTGTTTTCTTTTCCAGCCGTTTTTGTGTTGGCTTTAAAATGCTGAAATATCACATACTGTGTCCCTGCCCTCGCAAGGTGATCCCTTCCCCACCCTCTCCTGCTGGTTATATTGTTACTCGGGGGGCGGGGGTTTGACCTCCTCGAAACTCCAATTTCCCCACCCACTACCCCCTTCCCAGCACATCACACACTTACTGCACAGAAACATACTCACACACACAGACCAACATACACTGACACTCTCACAACGACTCCTCCGGGTCTTGCCGTGTCTGTCAGCCCCTGCGTGCACTCTTGCAAGGGGCGTGACAGTTCTAGACAGTTCTATTTAGAAAGACCACTTTGTGCAATCACAGAGCGGTCTTTCTAAATCGATCATTTTTGTGTTTGGTAAAGTGAAAACTATCTTTTCACTTAATACCCATCAGTGAAGATTATAAAATGAGCCTCAAAGGCGTTAACATGCTCAAACATTAAGTCAATAGGTCTTCATTAACATAGGCATTTTCAACAGGAAAATCCCATTGGCATGCTTTATAAAAGATGCCCAAAGTGTTCAGAGATCCTTCCTGATGCTATGGAAACCGTTCAAAGAATCATTTGAATCGACTTGAGTGCCATTTTTACAACTGAACAACCTCTTCTTTTACTTTGCAACAACATTGTCCTATTGCAATTAATGGTGCATCATTTTGACATATCAAATATAGTTAAGGATTGAATAATTATTTAACATAATACATGCTCTGCAAATAGATACACCCAGCTGTGTATGAATTGGCTGTTTGAAAAATATTTATTGAGATTACAAGAGATGGTGTTTGCATTTTTGCAATGTTTTTGCTACAACGGTGACCTGTTTATGATGGATGGACTGATCATCAGTTTGTCATTGTTTACTTATTGCTTGTCACCACAAAGTTGATATTTTCTCCCTGTTGTCCAAGATTCATTTGCTTGTAAACAACAAATGTAAAGCGAATCTAAGTCCTCTTGTTTTCAGCAACTCACCATCCTAGAATCTCCCATTAATACAAATCCATGTGTTGAATGAAATAGGTTTGTGGCCAACACTTTCTAAAAATGTTTTTTTTCTTTCTATTGGAGACCATTAATGATAATAAAAGGCTAGCTATATGTTTGTCTGATGCAGTCATACGCAGTAGAAACTGCCCACTTCACGTGTTGTAAACGCTAGAGGAAACTGTTGAAAATTCCTCTCCTCATGCACTTTAGCCCGTGCAAACAGGCTTTCACACTAGTACTTAAATATTATATTACAAAAAATGTTTCAGCCAAAACCCCATTATGTACCAAAGAGATGCCCCTTTAACTCAATGTTAATTCACTTGCCATATCATTCCCGGGACATAGTTACCACTTCTCACACTTGCAAACATTCGTCATCATTTCTATAACCCCTAAATAGCTTGCCTTCCACTAATGTGTTTGCAATGTGCTCATACCTGGAGCAAAATAGTGGAGAAGAATAGAGCACAGTGGAGAAAAATACCTTTTAAAAGTGTAAAAAAGTAAAACCTACAAAAAATGGGAACAGCAGTCTTACTGTCAAAACAATCACTCAAAAGGAAAAAAACTAATGTAAAGTCTACAAATATTGAGAATTACTAGGCTGAGGTACTGTACACACACTCATCCCAATGCACTATTCCACTGATACATAGTACATAGTACATCACACTACAAATTGAATTTTTACTTACACTGCACCACTTCTTCACTACACCCCGTTTAAATAGCAGTCAGCCTAGGTACATGATGCACATAATGTGCTTTCTGAAGTAGTAGTGTTGTGTAAGTTGAGCTGCTCTCCCACTAATAGTTTAATTTCAATTTGCACACATATACATTCATGGAAAATAAAATAAGAATGACCATTCTATATAATAAATGCAAATACATCATAATACAGACCAACAAGTACATATTGTTTAATTTAAGTTTTATTAACCTTAATCTAGACTATGGTATTTTATTCTCCTGAAACACACCTCCACCTGAAAACAAAAGGTGAAGTTATTCCCATAAGAAAGTTGAAACAGAATAATTGACTTAGTTTTCCCTGTAACCATTAACAAGAATTGGCATCTGAGAAATATGTCACTTCAATATAGCACACCTATTCTTGCACTGATTGAAATCTAAAATATTGCACAACTATCATTGACAATCTCTCAATTCCTAGCTTGGACATAGATACATCTGGATAAAACGTGTGCTGTTGAATTGGTTGCAAATCATTTTACAAGCATGGATTCTAGAATTGTGTTTCCTTTGGAGTGCTGGGAGAGCAGCACCTTGCTGACTAGTCTTAAGGAATCAGGATCACACTTTCAAACACCCCATTTGTATGTGTTCATCAAGTGATAGATTTAAATTACTTAATTGCCTATGACAGACATCATTCATATGACTTGTCATGGCATATTTCAATATGAGATGTCTAATGCCTCGGCAGATCACATATTTCAGGAGAAAAGCATTATATGGTGAAGATACCTATGGTTTCAATTTTCATTATAAATCACAAAGCACATACACCAGGGATTATAATTTCCCTCTCAGTGATATAGCTTTTAAACAAGGTTACCCCCGAAATGGTTTCATTTACATTGTTTCCTTTAGATGTTTTGTTTTTTTTAAAATTTGGAACGAAGGCCTTTGTCTTCGGTAAAAAAAGATGTGCCATTAACTCTTCTTTTCAGCATGGATTAAAGTGATTGAAAGATGTCTGCTTGCAATAGAGCTGTCCTCTACACAAATATTCCTCCCGAGTTCTACCTAATTTGACAAGTTCTATGTAACATGTGAAAAGAAAATGCTGTCTTTTGGGTCCCTTTTAGTTTTAATGGCAATCCAGTGAAGTGTAGGCCTATCAACAGATATGGTACAACACATATTCCAACATGGAAAATGACTTGACATTGTCCTTGTTTTTTTTTAACATGGCAGCACACATACAGAAGTTCCTTTACAGTACATTATTTTGTTTTATCATTAAAGCTTACAACATAGTATGTTTTTCTGTCAATTCTGTTTTGTCTGTTTAACATCATATACTTTACATTGTAGTTTAAAATAACATTCCGGGCTTGCTTTAATTATTGGTGTACAATATATTCAATCAAATACACTACAGAACTAACAGCACCACTAATAATTTGGCAGATGTACTGCCATAACAAGGGATGTGTCTGGCAAATGCGTATGTTAGTATTTCCTGAAGAAAAAATAAATGTACTCCTAATGAGGCCCTTTGTCCGTATATCTGATGCTCTATCCCTCTAACAGGTGAATGAATAGGAAGTAGGGAAGTAGATGAAGGGTAGCAGTTGGTTAAATGCTCTCTTTTATGGCATATAAGTGTCACTGGTCATTCTCCAGCATACCCATAAGGCTTGGCTATTATTTAATTGTGATTTGTAAGTGTGTTTCCTCAGATGGCAAGCAGTAGAGCAGTTACAGCATCTTCAAAGGATATAAATGATAGTAGTACCAATGACTAATATTATTAATGACAAGTGTGCAAACAACTGAAAGCTGTGCATTTTATAAGCTATCTGTTTGTCAATACAAACAAATAAGCCTTGGTGTATGCCTTGGACCCCATTAAATCATATGTATCTATAAGGACATGAAAGGTGGGCGTGTTAAGTAGAGGGTGAAAGGCTTCCATCTGGGAAAGCAAATCAATTCAAATATGAATTCTTCCAATATTTCCAGATTTTTCTTTTACTGTTTACTGCGTTTCAAACACAGAACATTACTCTTTGAGTCGTGTAAAAACAAATGTGTTTCTTTGATTGATCAATTCAAGAAATCTGTGACTCATTTTTGTGTTATGAAATGGGTAGCTTGAGAACTCCTTTTGCAGCAGTGTTCTAAGGATTGCAAAGGAGACTTCAGAATAAAGGTTCCAGGCTGGGCTCTCCGCTTGAGACTGCATGCATGTTGTGCCTAATTTACATTGTGGACCCATAACCAAGACCAATGAGAACATGTGCACATTTAGAGATGCACAATGTGTACATTATGAAGTTCAAGAAACACTGCGAAAAAAGACGAGTTTTTGGTGGGATCGTACTGTGAATTCCATATGACAACTTGTACATCAAGTTTAATTTTTTGGTTTTTATAGAGTCTGGCTTGTGAACATTTCATAAAAAAACAGCTTTCTTTTATAACCTTTTATTTTTTAGAAATGGATCAATTGCAAAAAATATTTCTATGGTTTGGATTTGTGTGTGATGGTTGTATCATGCAATGAGGTTATGCTTTAGACTGAATATGGCGCCTGTGAAGTACCAGCCTTTGTACTGCCCCTCCTGAGCATTGAGGTTTTTGTGCTTTGTCATGCCGGGAATGCCTCAGTGTCAGCTCATATTGTGTGTATATTTGCGCCACAGGGGCTCAAATAAATTAGGTTTCATGACTGCTAGTTGGCGTATTTCCCCTGACCACATATTGTCACATTAAATGCTGAAGAGTTTACCTCCCGAGGATTGATCTGGCTGGCACACGGTCATTGTTGACATCATTAATAGTAAGTAGGCCACTGTCCTATTTAAGTGTGCAGACTATGGTGGGCAGGGAGCACGTGAGCTTGTCAATGGAATATTTCACAAATAATTGTCTTATTTGGTTGTTTAAATTGTGATCGATTTTTTTCTGTTGAAACCTTGTTGTTTCCATATGAATGACCTATGCTTTTCGCTGATGTTTTAACCACATGCACATTACACCTTTCATCATCGACTATGTTTCGATTAAGTGTTCTACATAAATGTCTAGAAATTGCTTTTTATTTTTTCACAACGCATCAAATACAAATGTCAACCCTAGCTATTTATTGGAAAATATAATTATTTTGCTCATTCATTTTGATTTTGTGTCAATAAAAATATCTGTGCATTTTACACTCACGGTTTGTGTAAAGAATGTACATTTTTTGACTGGCTTCAGTTTAGTGGTGTGCTGGTGGTGTGAGGATCCTTACATTTAGGATTCTTACTTTTCTTATGCCTATATTAGTCAGCTTTGTGCAAGGGCTGCATCTCTGCCCCCCCACCCCCGCTCCCACCCTGCACACCCCAAACATATGTAACATACAACACTAACTTTATATCAAACATGTTATCCTGACACTGGTGTGTACTGCTAGATCACCCATACCTACCTATTTACACCATATCCAGAATGAATGCCTCCATGTTATGTCGCCTGTGCCTTAAAAGCTGCTGCAACTCTGATCTGAGGACTGTGAGGAGTCTGCAATGAAAGCCAGACACAAGGTAGATACATTTTCAAGCAAAGACATTTATTGAAACAAAAGTGGGTTGGTAAACTGCCTAACTGCCTATTCTATGAGAAATGTCATCAGCATCAGTGAGCATTAGTAAGTCAGTAACTGAAAAGCCATTCTTGTGTCCAAAACGTCCTGACCCTCACACTTATAGATGACCAAAAAGGGTGCAAGTACATTTCTTTGTTTCTTGATGTTAGCCAAAAGTGTTCAAAACCAAAACATACCAATCACAAGTTTTGCAAGGGTCTTTCTGTAAACATTCCTTTAACTCTGTAATAGTTCCTTTAGGTCCTCACTGGACTCACACAACCTTGTTTTAATCACAGGTTTTGCAACAGTTTTTCTGCATGATTTCTTTTTGTTCTGCAGATTGCCTGGTGTACTCCCCTGCAAGGAATCTTCATTCAATCACAAACACCTTCTATACTCGTCTGCCAGGTTTTCTTTTATGGTTCCTCCATCTCATCCACCTGGTGTACTCGGTTGCCAGGATTTCTTTACTTAACTTCAACTGCCTGGTGCACTTCTCTGTCAGGATTCCTCTTTAATTGATTCACAGTTCCTTGGCTCTACAAACATGTCCTGTACTGTTAAGTGGGGATATTCTTGGCAAAGTGCCGTGTCTGCATACTTTGGGCGCCATTACAACATTGGCGGAATGGGTTAACGGGTGGCACAAATGGATGCAGACCCATTAAACACATTCCGCCAGATTACGAGGTTCCCTCGCGGGACCTTGTAAGGACGCCTGGTAAAACCGGGTCCTGCGAGGGGACCAGGGAGCTCACAACGGGACGGTCGTAATCGGCCCGTTGTTAGCTCCATGCACCCATTCCCATTTAGCTCTATGGGGGTTCGAATGGGAATGAGCAAGGTCTGGGCCCAGGGGACTTGTAGGAGGAATTACAGGGCCCTCAAAACTCACAATGGCCGGTAATTCCCCATTCAGGGAACCCAGACCCAGACTCAGTTTTGGTGGCAGCCATGCCGCCAATAACAGCATGGCTACCGCCAATGTTGTAATGAGGCTCTTTGTCTTGACGGCATTCAAATATTCTTCTTATCTTCTTTTCATTATTAACAATCTCATATTGATCAAATGCAGGCTGACGCACTTGTATATTGCCAGGGTCGCCAGCTGCTTTGGGATACTTGCTTGTCTCTTCCAGCATCTCTGACTTGGCTCACACATTTGTGGAACAGATGCTTCCTTCACTATACACCCTGGATCCAGTGGAGGTCTCTCCAACATTTCCTGCCACTCTGCAGTCACAGGAGTCTTCCTCTCTTGGTTGCGAATGACAAACGCTGCTTCCACAAGCAGCCTGACACCCAGGAGGTTCTGTGTGGTTCCTCGTGTCACCACAGCTTTTCCTGCTTGTCTGCGTCATCCTTCCTTCTGGCCCGGTAACCTTGTCTGTGTGTCTCGCATTTGTGAGTCTCCGACTGGAATTTTCTTTCCTCCCCTGCACTTCTCGCCTTGTTAGTGCAGCCACCCTCTGTAAATGTCCTGCCCAAGGTAGGCTTTGGAAAACAACTAGCCTGCATGTTTTATTTCGTGCACCGGTCATTCTGCATGAACCCTCTCGTCCTCCTCCTCATCTCAGTACCGCAGTTGGAGTCCATGAATGTGATTGGGCTCTTAAAACTCAAGGGGGTTTTCTCAGGACTTTTACAATAAGACATATTAGAAGCAGAAAGTGAAATGTGTGAGTTATGGGTGTTTGGATAAAAGTGGGACCAAACTAGCATGTGGTAAAGAAAGGGTGTCTTGATTTCTTCTGCAAGGGGGAACCTTTAGATGACAATGTGCCATTAAGGTGATGGGTGTCAGAGAGTCTTCCTCATGGGAAGGGAGAGGGGGGGGGTACTTTGTTTAATCCAGTGAAGTCATTAAATCTCCCCATTGGTTGTCACTTCCCATGAAATCTTCCCCCATAAAGCCACCCCCAGGGTCAGGATCATGTAACAGCTGCCTTCCCCTGGCCACATGGGAGGATATTCACAGCAGGGAATCCGTGATGACTCCACTGTATTCACCACACGACAAAGTGAGGTTTAGTGTGGATTCTGTAAAATGTGAGAGGGAAACCCTTTCTAATGGATTTGCACTTAAAAGCTATTAATGAGATCGCCTTTGGTCATTGTATAATCTGTATCATCATGCTGGCATGTTAGGACGTAGGCATCATCTCCATCGCTCTCCTTCTTTCCTGAAGCCATGGACACAGTGCCATGTCACACTGTTGTGTAACATGGATCACCTCACAATAAGATACACCTTTTCAGCGCTGTGCTCCATTACACCCCTACCTATCTTTCAGAGGCTCAAATATCTTCTCTTCAGGTACCTAAAGGTATGCTCAGTGATAAGGCAGAACTTTATAGAGACTGTGAGACCTCTGCATTGGTGTTGTGTCAGGACACGAACTGCAGTGAGCAGCCCAATGTATTATGGTTACTTAGCATCAAATGTAAGACGGGTACCTCTGAATAATTGCTATATTGTGCCTCCTTTCCTTCAAAAGGTTTTGTCCATGTGTGCTCATACATGCCAACCATTAAACATTGGTGGCCAGCTAACTATAGTTGCACTGAATGCTGTGCCATCAACAATTCATTTCTGTGAACATTATACCATACAATTGTATGTCTTTACTTTCTCTGCATTCACTTCTCCATACATGTACTTAGCAAGGTTTACTTCTCTGTACCTTTACTTCTCTTGTCTTTCACTTTCCCTAGCATCCATTATGTCATTACAGGGGGAGGTATAGGGGGAGAGCCACTGCATCACCCTTCTTTTTGCACCCCATATTCTACCACCTGCTACCCCTTGACCACAAGCCTAACCTTCAGCTAACCTTCACCACATGCATTGCCACCTTCACAATGTGAAGATGCAGGGGAAGTAAAGGCATGAAGCAGTAAATGTCTGACAAATTGAGGTAATCGATAGTATTCACAAAGTTTTTCAGCCGATGTAAAGGGACGATGCCGCTTAACATTGTGGTACCCCTGCATTCATATTGTACTCGGGTTGGTGGTGTTGCATCTGTTGTCTATGCATGTGGCCACATGCCAGTGAACATGGTCTAGCCATTTGTGAATGTTCTACACTTAGGAGCAGGACTGGCATAACATATGTGTATCTTGGATCTGTGGCAGACCAGACAGCAATTCACATTGACGGCCCATGATGTGCTTGGTGTTAATGGCAAAAACACATCCTTTTACAAATAACTCATTTATCATTTATCCAATGCAGCACTTCTTATATACCCCTTATCGCACATATCCCAAGCAATGCCAACTCAACATTAGGTGCAATTTAAAAACTAGAAGGAATGAATACTATTACATGTTTTTCCTGTTACCACGATACCGTTAATGAGGACCTAAGTGGTAATGTACCAATTTCCGGGAACGCAAAGATTTTGTGATGATACACGCACGCGGTCCATCCTACCCAAACAGTAACACTGCAAGCTGTCCATGATGCAAGAGGGGACTTTGTCTCAGGCGACCATGAAGAAAAGTAAAAGACAAAAGCGAGCCTCAGAAAGGAGGCCCACTCTCGCGGCGATGAAGGCTCTTACTATAACCCATATTTGCCCCAGGCCATACTTCTATGCAGCCCATCCAACAAATATCCCATTTGATCCCAACTCTTAATTAGGTGGTATTTCCAAAATAGGAGGTATTTAAAAAAAATATATATATATTTTACTGTTGCACACTTTTCATTCTTTTCTGCACCTGTTCTTATATGTTATATGCTTCTTGCCCCTCTTTCTTTATTCTATGTATGGCTGTGTTATTTCCAGCGCTATTCATCAAAAAGGTTTGAACAAGCTTTAAACCAGTGAATGTTTGCAAGTTCCATCATACGAGCTTGAGTGAGTTTGATATCAGCTAATAAAAGGCCCTTCCATTGATGCGCATGATCAGCTTGGATAAGGTGTTTAGAGGGGATGGAGGTTAGTCTTATGTTTGAGGTGATTGTAGGATAGAAAAAAACAATTCAAATTAATATTGATTAAAATTAGATTAGATGTATAATAGATTTAGCATACAACTCTTTTAGATTAAATTTAAAACCTAAAATATATTTTGCTGGGCATTCGATTTAAAGAAGGTATTAACCTAGATCGAGAATGGCGTTCTTTTTAATCATAAATATATTGGAATCAGATTAAAATAAGAATAAGTCTCCTGAGTTAGAATTGTCCTATTAGTGTAATAGGATTTCTTAAATTAATCAAAATGTGCTGGAGAAGTGACATATGCAATCAAGATTCACACAGTTTACTTAGAAGGAACTGAAAAACACTGGGTCTGATTCACAGAACGTTTTTCAATGGGTTTGCGCAATCATAAAACGTTTCTGTGAATCATGCCCACCGTCTGACTTTAGCAAAGCACATGAAGCATACATTTATTTTACAGGGAACAGGAAAACACTGGCCTGATCTATAGACAGTACAAGTAATCTGTTAGTGAGAGAGAAAGATTCATAGTGAGAGCGACTATTTATTTTTTTCTTTTTTTGTAGGAGCACACAGCATCACTGACTTTTCACTCAAGGGAGCATAGAATCATCGAATGGCTTGAGTGTGACACACATCAGTTTTCTTCTGAGCTGGCAGATAATCACATTCACTGGGTTCAGAGTGGCACCCGATTTAATTCTAAAGGAGCTGATAGATACAGGGGCTTGATTCAGAATGACACAGGGTGTTTTCCTGAGCGAGCAGGAAATTGTACTGACATGGTGCACATTGTCACGCAATTTTATTTCTAGGAAACGGAATCACAGAGACTTCAACCGTGAGGACAAGGAAGAAGCGAGTTCAGCTGTTTATAGATCTTGAACTTGCAGGTGGGTTATGCCTCTCTTTGGGTGCCTTTAACCAGCACACATCTCTGCTCGAGGTTCAAGTTATAAAAAAGAAAGTGAGGCCAGTGGGACTAATGCAAGGCACTTAGAGGAGAGCATGTTTCCCTTTCTGAGAGTTGAAACAAGATCAATAATAAGTGTGGGTTAGCATATTTTCCATTGTTCTTGCTACAGCTAAACAAACATGTACTGTTTCTGAATTCAGCCAACTTGACCGATTTTATTAAATTGCTTACCTCTTTGAATAGTGTTATGTATTAACCGTGCCACTCTTGCACTTCAAAACGTAGTCCCTTGTGCCTGGATTGCTGATGCAAAGTGATCCTTGGGGCCCAATTCACAGAAGCGTTTTATAATTGCAAAACCCCATTGGAAAACAGCCTGTGAATCAGGTTTCTTAAGGAGGCCATTGTGTTCACTGTGTGCATGACTATCTGCAACATCTTTTAGGGGCTTTTCTGGTTTAGAGAGAGTTTATGTCCTAACCCTATGCTCGCCAGCTGCAGAGTGGTAAAGGTTGTTGCAACACAAATTTGCTTCCGTTTTTGCACTTCCATGTTTTGACCTGTTCAAATTCCCAATATTTGTCTCAGGCTCAAGAAGTAAAGTCAATGATCCAAAGTGGATTTGATACAATTTTTAAATATCACTTGCAACTGCTAACAGTTCTTCACAAAGAGGAGCTTGATTTCAGCCATAACACCATCAACAGTGGGCTTCCTTGACTGGCAATGGCCTATGGGCCAAGGTAAAGGCCTGGGTGCAGCAAGGGCTGCACCCAGGCCTGTCACCATTACCAGCTGCTGATACCAACCACCAAGGGTGTTAGTCCCAAGAGGCAAAGCCACAGGGACCATGTGAGCTCTTTAATGTTCTAAAACATTAACCACAGAGGTTATGCAGCTCGTAAAGGGAAATTATGGAAATTGAGAGAAAAATTGAGATTTAGGCCACCTTTTCACACTCCTGATTAGTTTGCACCTTCTCTTCAGCTGCTATTTTCAATTGAACCTGCCAAAGAACTGCTGTGTACATACAGCGGCGCTGCCAAAACATGTGAACGCTGCTCAGAACAGTAGTAAAGGTTCACTTCATAGCTGCCAATGCAGAGCATATCTCACCAGCTGACATGCAAATTCCCAAGTGATATAGGCTAATGATTTGACCCACCCGCTAGCCAACCACAGAACTAGAAGAGCACAGCAGTGGATGCACAGCTTACCCTAAAGTAAAGCCTAAGCAGAAAACTTTCAGGCAAATACACATGATCCCTGAGATGTGTAGGATTTCGTGGAGAGGCTGCATGGCTGGAAAGTGCTAGGGAAATGAAGCCGTCAATTGGGACAGGGTACTATCCACCAATAATAGCCTTGTATAATAAAGTTCACAAACAAAGCTGCCAGTATATTTATGTAGTAATCCACGTTTTTCTTTTAAACATGCAGGGTGTATTTTTCACCAACTCAGGAGTTTGCTCAGATGCCAATTGCTGAACTCAGTTTGGTGTAAAACCATTCTCTGGCTGCCTGTTACATGAGAACAGCCTTTCCATGAAGGCGTGTGCAGCTTCCATTTTGTGGGAGCATCCTTGTGCCTTTGCTCTTCCCCCAGTCACCCCCACTGGACAGAGCTTCATGACATGTTTCAAAAAGCAGGGAGGGATTGCGTTTTTTTGGCAAGTTTGGTACACTCTTCTCTAAGGTTGTCTGTTATAAACCTCTTAATATTGGCTACTTAAACATAAATAAAAAAGCTCTTTGCCACTTTTGTAATATATACATTTGTAAAAACACTGTAACAAAATCCATATATCTATTATTCTGTGGATAATTATTCTGCCGGACCTTCAATGTCTGTGACATGCATGGATTTCAGTGTGTGGGTATATATTGTCCAATTTCCAGGTACAATTTGATGTTTTTTTCTTTTTTCTTTATTCATTTTTATAACGCACCACATGCCCATCGGCCTCAGGGTGCACAGAGAGAAAGCAAACAACAAGGAGTGAATGGTCAGGCCAGGGAGAGGGAGATTTTAGTCTGCCAAGTTAAAGAAGTGGGTTTTTGTAGCCCTCTTAAAGTCTGCCAGGGATGGAGACGTCATAATGCAGAGGGGGAGGTCATTCCATTCCCGAGGTGCAAGCATTTCAAAGCTTGCTCCACCAAAATTAGCAAGTTTGAAACATTGTTGACTGAGTGTGTGATTATCACTAGCCCGTAATGTGCATGTGGTATGCTTGGTGGTAGGGCGATTGATTAATTACTGAGAGGCAGAGGTGTTCCGGCATTTGTAGGTAAGAGCCAATATCTCATGGGTGATCCTCTGTTTGATGGGCAACCAACGTAAGGTCTTTCTGTATGGAGTTACATGATCACGTTTAGATAGTCTGTGGATTCCTCTGAATGCTCCATTGTGTGTTGTAGGCAGTCTAGTTTGGGATGTACCTATCAACACGCTGTCACAATAGTCTAACCGGGAGTTTACCATGGCTGTCGCAAGTAGAGCTCTGATCTTGAGTGACAGTTATGGTCTGATCTGGTGTAACAGCTTATTCACGTAACCACAGGACGAGCGTATGTGAAAGACATTTTTCATTGATAGTTCAGAATCCAGGAAATCTCCCAATGTTTTCACACATTTGGAGACTGGAATCGGGATTACCCAAGATCGTGAAGTTGGCATAAAGTGGGTCTAGTTTCTTTAGGCAGGGCTCTGTGGTGGTGATGAAGAGTTCTGTTTTTTCGTTGTTCAGGGCCAATGAGTTTGACGCCATCCATGATTGAATTGCTATGTACACCCTGTTCAGGTTCTAGGTGCCATCTGAGTGAATCCCTGACAATTCCAGGAGTCCCTGGATGTCATTGGCGTAGTTGGCATACTGAACACCCAGGTTGTCAAGGAGGTCAAGGAAAGGCCTGATATAGTGTTGAATTGGGTGGGGGACAGGCATGAACCCTGTGGCACTCCACATGTAGTAGTTATGGTTATGGCCTGGTCATTCTCAAGCGCTTTTCTTGATGTTCTTGGACCCAGGAATTACATGATCCATTGGGTAGAACTTTTGGAACAGTTGGCTATACCTTCTAATCTCACTTGTAAAAGTTTGTGATCAATGAGATCAAAGGCTGCCAAGAGGTCCAACAACATCAAGAGTGCTAGATGACCTTTCTCCACAATGGCCTCAATGTTAGATTTGAGGTCCAATAATGTGGTGTCAGTCCCATGTTGGGTACTAAACCCAGATTGATGGATACCTAATATTTATTTTGCCCTCTATGAATTTTTGCAGTTGCAAATAAGCCACTCTCTCCAGAATCTTAAGAAGATACAGGATGTTGGTAATGGGTTGATAGTTCTTAGCTGATGCCGGGTCCAACATATTCTTCAAAATCAATGGAATAATCCATACCTCCTTCAGGAATGAGGGGACTGTGCCATCTGTGAAGGACATGTGTACCATTTTAGTGATCTATGGGGTAAGTTCATCCATGGAATCTTTAAATATTTTAAGACAGGTATCCCCTAAACATGATGTAGGTTTAGGTTTCTGTATAATAGCGTGGATTTCAACTTCAGTACACGTTTTGAATGTATTTACTTATTCATTGTGCATTTGTAAGGTGCTTATACAACAATCACATTGTGTTTCAAAGCATCCACAGTGCAACAAGGAGGGGACATTAAAATCAATTAAAACAATGAAGGATAGAGGCAGACCTACTAGGCCTTGTGAGCATTTAGAACATGTAAGTGTAGAGAGTAGAGAATGGATGGGTGAATGAGGGAAGTGCTAGGGAGTGAGCAGCTGTAGGTGTCAAGAAGAGGAAGTGCTAGGGAGTGGTCAGCTGCCAACAAATAAGTGCAGTCCTGCGGTGGCATTGACAATGGGTGCCTATGCAAGAGGTGGGAGTGGGCGAAGACTGAAGTTGAGTGGATGTGGGAGGCCAGGGCCCAGAAGGAAACATATGAGCCCTGGTCACCAATCTCAGCAACAGAGGGATTAACAGAGGAAGGAGGAAGGGAAGGAAGAGGTGAAAAGGAAAGTCTTGAGGAGCTTCCGGAATTTGAGGAGATCTGGCTCAAGAGGAAAGGTTGGGGGTGTTCAATTGGAGGGAGTCTGTTGAGGAACGAGATCGTCCACCAGCTCTCTGTTTAGCGAAGTACTTTACACACCGAGGGTTGGTGCCAGAGGAGCCTAACAATCTGGAGAGAGAGTATTTAGTGAGTGCAAGTTGTAGATAGCATGGTCCACGACCCTAGACAGCCTTATGGATGAAAGTAACGAGTGAGTATGGGTATATGGTCTAAGGCTGTGCACTGTGTCCACTCAAAAATATAAGAAAGGGGGCTGAGCTGCACCACCAATGTCACAGTGTAGGTGCACCCATTAGTACCTCCAAAGAATGGAAGTATAGTTCAAAAGTAACAGGCGCGTACATCTTGTGCCCTAATATCAAATACAAAGATCTCCAAAGCCATACTCCATATACTATAAAATGTAAGTTGTATCGTCAGTGTCTTTATTTATGCAAGATGTCAGCCGACATGTGTTTCAACGTTTGTCGTTATCAAGGCTGATTACAATTGAACTAGCCTTATGGATGATGCATAGGGATTTAAATTTGATCCTTGCAGCAACTGGTACCCAGTGGAGAGGATCAGGACTGGAGAGATGCCGTCCCTATTCCAACTTGGGTGATGTAGTGTTGTGGTTGACCATGGAGAGGTCATTGTGAGTTTATAACTTCATGAGGATTTCAATTTTCTTCAGTCCCACGGCTAAGAGGTCTATCGTCCTTTTGTTTCCGAGAGTTAAGAGTGAGCTTAAATAGGTTAGGCATTCAATGCTTATTCCTTAATGTCATGGCAATCAGCAACATCTTGTTGTTTTTATAAATTGAGGGAAAAGAATGCGACCAGCACATCAGATTTTAAAAATAAACGAAAAGTAAGTTTAAAACGCTTTTCATAATACTGCAAACACAACAATGTCAACATGATGTAATGCACCATTTGTCTAATGCACTCAGTTTTCCTACATTCCATTTTACAAATGCATTTGCTTATTTGCTTGTTATGTCTATTTGTTATTTATTTCTCTATGAAGTGCTTTGTTTCCCCTTGGGTTTAGGTTCCTTCTGTCAAAAAACCTCCAGAACGTAATGTTAAATCGTTCGGTTTCTTTCAATGTACCTGGAAACGATATGTGCCTATTATGGACTTGGTTACTATGTGAAGTCACAGTTCCGATGGCACATGAATTTCAAGTGACATTGTGCTTCTCCTCTGTGGGCCTGATTCACAGACCATTTTCTAGTGGGATTGTGGCAATATAAACAACTTCTGTGAATCAGGCCCAAAGTGTCTAGCAGAGAAATGATGTTGCTCTTATTAGGTAGCGGTTTTATAGTTAATTATCTTTCCTATGTAACTGATTTGACATCGTTATGCACGTTGAAAAAACCCCAGTCAAATGTTTCATTGCACTCGTGTGAGTCAGAAAATATCCTTTATTAATATCACTTTTCCATCCATTCCAATTTTGTAATTCATAATGAATGACACTTGAATATGCTCCGAGGTTAGCATGCTCAATTCGTCACCCGTTTCTCTCTCAGTGGTCTTCAAACTATGTGGCTGGTCCATCCTTCCCAGGAGAAGCAAGAAATTAGCTGCCTTTATCAAACTGACCCACTGTACTCCAAACGTGCTGGTCTTTAATTACGTTCTCAGAAGGTTTTCTAGAAGGTCGTAATGCCAGTCCTGCAAATATAGTTATTATTATTATATTGTTATAAATATAATAATAATTGTTATTATTATTATTAGGGTATTTATGAGTACAGACCTAACTTCGGGAAGCAAAAGAACACTTACAATCGTAGGGGAAGAACACAGTGAGGGAAGCAGAGAAACAAGGAGCAGGGAGATAGAAGTGGAGGGAAAGTGTGGACAATAGTTAGTTAGCAAGCCATCTCCAAGCAATCAGGGGAGGAAACAGCGAGGAGCAGATAACTGGGGCTCAGGTAGGGTGAGGTGTAGAGGTTTGTGGACCTAGGTATTAGGGAGGATCCATTTCTTGAAAAGGAAGGTCTTCAGCTTTTCCTGAACTGGAAAACTGATGGGGCGAGTCTGATGTCCACGGGGAGGAGGTTCCAGAGTCTTGGGGCCTAGACAGAGAAGGCTTGACTTCTGGTTCTTTCCTTCCTGCACAGGCACAATTCAAGTCTGCACATGTCCTTATTTCTGGTGGATCGCAGGTTGACAGCCTTATGGATGATGCAACAGGATTTGAAAATGATTCAGGCTTGCCACAGGAGCCAGTGCAGTTTGATGAAGGTTGTGGTGATGTGGTCGAATTTGCGATGTTCCTTGATAAGTCATGCTGCTGCATGGAGGACACATTTCAAGGTTGCCAATGTAGTTAACAGAAGGCCTTCCAAAAGGGAATTACCACTTCTAGGTCAGCGAGGACTAAGTCTTGGACAGCAGACATTAAATTGTTTTCTGGGATGAAAGCCTTGATTTTCAACAGGAGAGAATGTTGTACCAAGTGTTTTGTGTCTTCCTTGATATGTGCTGTTGGAAGGTGAGGTGTTTACTGAACCCAAGGGACCGGGCACAGGTGGCCTGCTGGGGTTTGAAGCCCATGAGGTTCATAGCAGAGAGCCAGGTCTGGATGTCAGGGTTTCCAATGTTGTTGGTCAGCAGTAGGCATTCAGTCTTGGACAGGTTGAGCCCCAGGTAAGCCCTGGACATCCAGGACTGGATCAATGTCAGACAGGCCTTGAACCTATGGATGTCTTTAATGGAGGATATCTTGAGGTAGATCTGTGTGTCATCTGTGTATTGGTGGAGGTTGATGCTGTGTGCAGTGAGGAGGGTTCTGAGCAGTTCCATGTAAATATTGAAGATCATGGGAGGCAGGACGGACCTTTGCGGCACTATTTAGTTGCAGATAAACAAACTAAAAAAAGAAATGACAGACATGCTTTGCCCAGGGTACACACCCCAAAGCTGGCCTATAAGGAAATTGATTAATTTCTGACCTACCTGTCCTGTGATAGGTCAATGGGGCATTTAGTCATCTGCCTGATTTTTAACATGTGACTGATTTACTCACAATGCTACAGTCTTCCAGTAGCATTGCACTTTCAGGAACACTCACACTTTGTTTATAGTCCATTCAACACCTGCATGTACAACAAGACCCATCCTGTTTCATTATGTTCTGCTATAGAGTAGCGGTGTGAATGTTTGTCCCCATGTAATCAAATAGGCTATACACTCATTCTCTTATAGTTTGCTACATCCTTTTCCCTTCTGAGAAACATTATCCGTGCATAATCTGAAACACCATCGCCAAATGTAAAGATGGAAGGTTTCAATAAATCATAACCATCGGCATTGCCTCAGGTAACACTTGAAATGATTACTTTTCCTTCTTCCATGCTATTACTAAAGTGGAAATTTATATGCAAATCAGGCCTGGTTATACCACAAAGTGGCAGTCCATCCAAAAACGGTAGCCCATATCCCTTTTGCATAAGACCACACACATGTTTGGGCGTAACTGGTCATTATCAGCCAGGTGACGCTCAGGTCTCTAGGCTAACATCTGGGCATACCCGACCCACTCAAAGCAGACCCTTTAATGATGGAAGAAATGCATATCGCTCGTTGTGGTCACATACTATGCTGCTGCATTGCGTTAACCAGCTGAACTCGAGGTCCAAGCAAGTAACTTTATTAGCGCGTTTCTGAAAGAAAAGTGTCAGCTGCCACATTGGTTCATATTACCCTAAATACAAATGAAAAGTTAATTTTAGTTGTTGCCCATTCGCTGTGCTGTTCGCAACTGTGTTGGGGAACCAGACTTATTTGTTCGGCATTTAACTATTTATTGTAGTATTACCAAATGGTCGTGTCAACGCGCCGTACAGCGCATTCGCTGCAAGTATATACACTGCAGACTGTATTTAGTAGTTCATGGAAGGCAACAGTCGTCCTTTTGGTTTGGGCTTGCCCGAGGGACGAGGGCTGTCTGCCGATATCATGTTACGCAAGTGCTTCAAGGGTCTGGGCCCAGTAGCTAATGAGCTTCCTAAAATAGAGAGACTGGTCGCTTTACTGTAAACCGCAAGAATGGCCGGAATGAGCTCTATAAATGAGCGCGAGGTTCCAGTCTGACGCATCCAGAGGGGGCGCTGTTACACCTGGTGATGGAATGCATTATAAAGATTACTTTTCTAGCAGAACAGTCTAATTACTGGTGTTACTTCACCAGCATGATGCATGTTTTTTTTCCCTTTTTTTCCAGCTGTTGCTATTGCAGGACGTCAAACAAATATAGATTGATGTATTTAATTGGAAGTAAATACATGATATGCAGGACTAGGGTGATGTGGTGACTGATTTATGGATTTTCTAGAGTGGTACAAAGTGACTTTGCAGTGCAAACACCCTGATTTACAGACAGTGCAAAGTGTATTTTTGCAGTGCAGAGTCAGTTTGCACTACAAAAGTACTATTTGCACCATTAATTAGGCCCATTTAGAGCAGTGCAAAGAGTACTTTTACTGCAGAACTACACTTTGCACTGTTCTGTAAATCAGGGTGTTTGTCGGCAGTGCCATGTCACTTTTCACTGTGCTAGCAATTCCATAAATCAAGCCCGTGGTCTCATGGTCTTAGGCCAGAAGGCACCTTGCAGCATGTATGGTCATCGCTTGAAAGTCTCTAAAAATGTAGCTATGCGTGCATGAATCATAATGCAAACGGTGGGAAAGTAGTAGAGCTTGCAGATATCGGGCAAAGTTGCCTGTGGGAGCATAAATTGCATTTATTAACTGTTCATCTTTCCATTCTGCACTTTTTAAAAGGTAATTTGGTTGTTTAACTTTTGGATCCAGTACATGTTGTTATCTTAAATATATGCGAAAGTATGGGAACGACTGACAAATAGCTTTATGAACTAAATGAAGAGGCTTAGGGCCTGATTCACAAAAACTTTTAATGGGGAAGTGCCATTGCAAAACACTTTGTAAATCAGGCCCCTAGAGTGCACACACACATACACACATAATTGTGGAGTTCTGCATTGTATACTACTGTGATTTAGAATGGAGAATACTCTGGTCTGATTTACAAAAGCGCTTTACAATGGCTCAATCCCATTGAAAAAAACGCCTTCTTAACCAGGCCCTCGTCTCTCGCCTCTCTAGGTGTCCTTCTCTCTCGTCGCTCTCCCCGTCCACTTTTTCTGCAGCTGATGTAAGTTGTTAATTTATGCTAGGTCTTAGAAAAATGACAGTCCTTGCCTCTTCCCCCATCGCTAAGAAGCATAAGTACATACAGTGCGAATTGAAAATTGAAACAAGCTTCAGGTTGTGTTTGCTGTTACAATGATATGATGTGATATGGGATTTGTAACGCGCCTATACACAAGTGTTTCAAGGCGCGACAATACCTTGCCAGGGACCTCCTTTTGATACCAACATAGGTTTTACAGAGAGTATCAAACTTGATCGTTTTCTTTGGATACTCGATGTAACTTAATCCAGTGTAGTATTACCACTTGTGTTTTTCATGTCTAAGCAGCTTGGGTTTAAATATAGGTTACAGAAACTTGCAGCATATTTTTTCAATCACTATAAAGTGTCCCACTCTGTCTGACCTATAGTAGCTACGCCTGGCCATCACACACTCCACATATTCAGTTTTGCCCAAAGAGCTGATGGAGCTGTTTTTCATTTGAATTAACCTCTAACCTATGGTATGCTTGCACGTGAATCAGCAAACACCAATTCTAAAATGTCCATTATATTATAATTGTAGCAATTATTTTTAATAGAATTGAATTTAGTTTTTTTAACTATTCCTTTGTATCAATTGTAGAACAGCATTGTTATGATTTGTGTAATGAGAAACACACTATTTGATTTTGCCTCTTTCCTTTGAGCTGTTTTCACACTGAGGTTTGCAGTGATCATGTTATTAAAATAGAGACCGAAAATGCTTATGTAAAATCATTAAAGGTAATTAAAGTTTATGCCGTAAACTGATGATTGCTTTAATCTTTATATATAAGGCTGAATGTTTAAATGTGTGTGTATGTTTGTCCGGCTATGCACATCCACACCGTTGAACCCACATCTACCAAATTTTTCATGCATTGCATTCCTCTTTTGTCTGGGGCAAAATCGTAGTGTATGTTTGGATGCAAAAATCAAATTTTATATTAAAAAAATATTTTGTGTGTGTGTGTTTGCCCGGCTATACAAATCCACACCATTGAACCCAATCTTATCACATTTTGCATGAATTCCTCATTTGTCTGGGGCAAGAGTGAAGTCTATGTTTGGATACAAAAAATGTACTCCGTAAACACCCTCATTTACTGATGCTCACCCCGATTCACTACAGTAGGTACTAGAAGGAGGCACAATTTGGAAAAGTGTCAAGTAACATTTTTGATATGTTGGTTATTTCTTTAAAATGTATTACTACTGTAGACAGTTCAATAGTGTTTATTAAAGCATTTTTAAAGGGAATAAAAACATTATATATTTTTTATAACACCACTTTAAATATGGGAAATAGCAAGGTAACACTTATGTTCCTTCATGAGAAGAAAGCATAGTCAATCAATCTTTCTTGGACATTTTCTCAAATGTGCTGAAGCCATTAAGCGACTGAAACATGCCACACAAAAAACAAAGATCACTTGGAAACCTCCTTCTGATGCAAGAGGAAAATCAATATCAAGAACTTCTGAAACACAACAACAAACAGCAGCACGACTTGCCGACCAGAGCACGAGAGCAACTTCCTCTAGGGCAAATGAGATGCCAGAGCAAACTGAAGCAAGACTTGCTGACATGAGGACAAGAGCAACATCCTCCAGGGCACATGAGACACTAGATCAAACCGAAGCAATACTTGCCAACAAGAGGATAAGAGCGACATCCTGCATGGCACATGAGACACTAGATCAAACCGAAGCAAGACTTACCAACAAGAGGATAAGAGCGACATCCTGCAAGGCACATGAGACGCCACTCAATCAGGACACGGGCAATGCCGGGTACCCCAGCTAGTGTTTGTTAAATATATGGTAAACTTTACGATTATGATATGAATGTATGGTGAACATAGTGAGCCGGGAAGTTTGTCTTTAAACTCTAAGAAGTTTTGGGGATGTCAAAAGATCACCCTACTTAAGACCAATAACGGCCCTTAATATACTTTCACACAAAAGGTTTACAAGAACACCTGGACCACCATTTGTTAGCTAAGTTGACTGCTGAGGGCGAAATGTGCAGAAGGTTGTTTTCTTTGCTCTGATTACAGCACAGCACATACTCGAAATCTTAATAAAGGGATAAAATTTGAGCAAATAATTATTGAATTTCATACATTTTGTTGTGATAAGGTGGGTCATCTTAACTCTCTCTTAACTAAATGTTTTTTGCTTAACTTCAAAGGTTATGTTATGCTAATGCTTCTCCATGGCCAACTGCCCATGGCCTTTGGCCGTGTCTAATGCCCACACTGCTCCAAGTAGTATAAAAGACCCAGGGTCACTGGCCACAGCCTCTCTCCCCTCACAAGGAAATGACATGATTTCACCAGCAATGGTATGTGGCTATGGGCACTGTCTGTGATAGATTACACAGCAACATTCCCACAGAAACACAACCACAATCACAGTGACTTTTCCTTCTTTCGCATTGGTAATCATTCCTGTGGTTATCGGCAACCACTCGGAAAAAGTCATCCACATTCCCAATGAGCAGTCCAAGGCCCCAGAAAGGCTTTTGGATGATGCAAAACGTCTTGAATTTGATCCTTGTAGCCACAGGGAACCAGAAGAGAGATATCAGAGCTGGAGAGATACGATCCCTGGTCTTGAGGCCAAGGACAAGTCTTGCAGTCCTGTTCTGGATAAGTTGTAAAGGTCGAAGAGTAGAGACAGGCAGATTTAGAAAGAGGCTGTTGCAATAGTCCAGCCTAAAGAGGATCAAGGCTCTGGAGACAGTGAGCTACTGGGGGAAAGTGAGAAAAGGCAGAATACCCCTGAGGAGGTGCAGTTGATAGTATGACTTCTTAGAGATGACAGAGATGTGAGGAGAGAAGGAGAGGGTGGAGTCAAAGATGACACCAAGGTTCTTAGCCTCACAGGAAGGACCAGGAAGAGGGCCCAGGGTGGGCGCCAGAGAGAGAGGAAAGGAGAAGCAGGTGTCCCGATGAGGAGGATCTCAGGCTTACTGGCATTAAGGCAGAGATCACTGGCAGCACAACATTCCTGAATTGAGGCCAGGCAGTCTGGTACGAGAGAAGGAACAGAGGTGGCTGAGGTGAGCCTGAAGGAGAGCTGGGTGTCATCAACATAACACTGAAAGTTAGAGCAGAGTGCAGCAATGCAGTGGGCAAGAGGTGCCAGTTAGTGGTTGAAAAGCCAGGGAGAAAGGTTAGACCCTGGGCAACATCACAAGTAGAGAGAGAGATAGAACAGAGGAAAGACCCCAGTTGGACCTGGCAGGGTCGGTCAGTGAGAAAGGAGGTCATCCAGGCCAGGGCCTGACCAGCGATGCCCAGGTTGTTATGGAGATGATTGAGCAGGATGGCATGTTTGACCGTGTCAAAAGCAGAGGATAGATCGAGGGGAATGAGGACAAAAGGAAGATTAGAGTCAAGATTAGAGAGAAGTCTGGTGGTTTTGGAGACAATCAACAGATTCAGTATGCAGATTAAGCTGGGAGATGGCCAGTTTTTCCGGAAGTTTGTGCAGGAAAGGAGCGATGGAGATCGGGCGATAGTTAGCCGGAGAGGAAGGCTGGGCAGAGGGTTTCTTTAGAAGGGGATGCACAAGGAGATACTTAAAGGGGAGAGGAAGGTTCCAGTGGCAAAGGAGTGATTTCAGAAACCGGCTAAGGCTGGCACATGGGTGTCTATGTGGTCCTTTGTGGTTCTGGATGAGCAGGGGAGAGCCTGCCTTGACAAGACTTTCATAGATCGGACTTGTCCAGAAACATCGTCAAGGGTGAACAGGGGAAAGGAGGAGAAAGGAGGAGGAGAAACGGCTGATGACGGGCCAGGGGTGGTAGAGGAGGATGAAGAGGAGGTAGAGGAAGAGACAGTGGGCAGGATGTCTTGAGTTTTAGTGGTGAAATTAAAAGCCAGGGCCTTGCAGAGGGACTGGAAGGGAACAGGAGAGGTAGAGACTGCAACAGGATTGGCAAGCTCCTTGCAGATTTTGAAAAGTGCAGCCAAGTTGCTAGATGCTGCAGAGATGCAGGCCTGGATGTAGGCTCTCTTCTTAGCGAGGACAGTCTGTACTGCCTTTAGAGCAGGTGGCAGGCCAGTTTATCAGAAGGTGCACCTGCTGCCCTCCACTTCCTATCAGCCACCCTACACTTGGGTTTCAGGGTGGCGAGGTCAGAATCATACCAGGAGTGGCACTTGGATGTAGGCTTCAGGCGTATCCTCATGACAGGGGCAAGCACGTCAAGTGTTTTAGAGATAGAGAGATGAAGGTTAGAGTATGCCCATGGGTGGTCAGTGTGTGGTTAGACCCCCAACAGCACGTCTGTTTTCCTTCCCACATCTCATTTTCCTCCTCTCTTCACTTCTCTTGGTAATAGGGTTGCCTCATATACTATTGATAATTCTAGTTTTGAGTAGCTTCTCTTGAAATCTTGGAGCAGTTATAAGTCTCCAACAAATCTGTAAAAAAGCTTTAGACTAATGATGATTAAGGCAGGTTAAGTTTAGTTGTGTATTCTTCCACACTTAATCAACTCGGTTTTGCACCAAGATGAAATAGACACAGTCCTGAGTCTACATGTTTTATTGGAATGTGACAGGCCATGAAAAAGGCAGGCATTTACTAATGCATTCTCATTGTCTTTGTACGACTTCACAGTCATTTACCAACACCTTATTCAATGTTTCAAATGATAGTTCACAAAGAGGAAAACAACACACAACCTGTTGACAAGGATGTAAGGCTCTCCTCAGAGTCAAGGAAACCTGGAATGAGTCTGAGCCAGCACCCCTGCCCACTATCACCATATGATGAAAATCAATTTCAGCCAGGATTCCCAGGCCTGATAACTACTTTTGGTCCAGGACCACCTACATAACTAATCTTCTCACCTTTTTCTATTCACATTGTTTGCTTCATACATGGATGCAAATGCACACATGGCAGCTGAACACCTGATAGCACATCTCACCATATAATTAACTCCAATAGGGCAGTCATGTGGTTACTCTGCATGACCCTGCCACACTTTTATCCACTACCACACATAGCAAGCGAAAATCCTAACATAGCATACTAACATACCATAAGGTAACATGGCCTAACAAAATACCAGATCATCACTTAACACAACAATATAGCAACAAAGCATTACATAAGAACATATGGCATAAAAGATTCAGGATGGTGTAGAGACAGGCCACAATTGACCAAACTTAGTAAAATCAATACTCAAGAATGGAGTACACAAAATGCATGACAAAACCCCAGCTTTATCCAAAACACAGCATATGGGCTGGTACAGCATAGAAGCAGCTCTCAATATTACAATGAGTGTGAGCAGATTTTGTACTAAAAATATGTTAGCAATGACATCATAATACAATATCAGTTACAAAACGTATAAGTGGTTAGGATTGGTTAACATTTTAAGATATACATAGATGTTAATTTCCTCATTGGCTTATACATATCTGATGGCTCCTCCTGAGCCCAACCCATCACAGATAATAATTTCCTTACATCATTACATTGGCCACTAATTGGTTGGCATTATTCATTATGGGCGGTGTAGCAAGAGGGATTTCTATTGGTTGGCACTTTACTCACCAACTTTGGACACTTTGATGAGACGTCAAAATATGAGAGACACATAGGGTAGAGGGAGATAGAAGTCTATGATCTGCAATAATTCCAATTAAAAGTACTCTCCATCATCTATCTCCTATCTGCTCCTTTGTATTTGGCCTTGTGAATCATCTTTTTTCTGTGTGTGTTCTAGGGAGTTTCAGCAGGTGTCATATCTGTGCTTGGCTCATAATGAAGTGCCAGTGTTCTTCATGTCTTGATCATGTGTTAGGGGACGGTGTTGAAGAGTGGATGTCTTCCTATTTACCGGGCTTTAGCTAATTCTAACTCGCATGTTGTTCTCTTTGTGACCACTTGAGACGCTCTTCGTCTATCCGCTATAAAGCCTTTTGGCATACTGATCTCATGCATTTGAACATCAATGGTTTTTTGAGCTCTTATTGAACCTTAATTAATGGGGGAGGCTACTACTTTGAGTCCTGGAAACTGTTAAATTGTCCCTGCGTTCTGCACATCCATTACTCCCTTCCATGCATTTAACCTTGGCGCTTGCTTCAAACTACTGTCTGGGCAGCTTCAAAGCTTCTAAATAAATGTGTTTTTATGTATTCAGCATCATGTCTGAGGCCTTGCTAACTCCTAGGCCTGCTGTGGCCTGTGTGCTAGGAAAATAGCTCTACTTCTGTGCTTCTCACCTCCATATTGACGGCCTATAACAGCCTATATTTGTGTCTGTTCATGTTACATTCACGCATTGTATCTGCCATACGTTGGCTTTCCTGCCTATGTGTGCTGCATCTTACCTGCCTATAATTTCATCTGCCCTATCAGTGTAGTGAGTCCCTCTCTTAGTATTCAGGAATCCTCCACCCTTCTATGCTATGTAATGCACACTACTTGTGCCTACTGCATGTACATTGACCATTTAAAGTATTGTTTCTTAAAATCTGCCTTAGTTTGTCTCATCTCTCACCGCTAGATTCCAGGTGTGGTAGGGCTACCTCAGCTGGTATTGTTTCTCACCTGTACGGTAATGATGAGGAGTAGGGGCGGGAATTGGCACTTGAGAAGGAGCAGTAGGTGTTATTGCAGCGTACAGGGACGTGTACTTGTTTAATTATTTAGGTGTTCTGTACAGTGCTAAATGGTGCCTCATGACCAATGTAAGGTTTTCGTCTGTTCTCATAACAAGTTGGTAGTTCAGGCTTCATGCCCATAATCATTATGATTATCTGCTCTGTCAATATTTTGTGTTGTCATGAGTTTGCAGGCGAGCACCCAGCTCAGTGTTCTTGAATGGTGGTAACTGGTCCCTCATCTGCGGGTTAGGTGAGTGTGTCAATGTTACCTCCTAGAAAGTAAATGTTATGCTTCACTTCTCTACCCCACAAAATCTTAGAGGACTTAGATCGCGGACATGTTCTAGGACTAACCACAGTCAGACACATGTCTGCATGCATAAATCTAAATAAATACATGTTACCCTAATGCAATAGCTGAAGAACAGTTAAGGTTACATGACAATTTAGAAAGGAAACAAACAAAAATAACTTATGATCCCCATGAAATTTCACCAAATTACGCATACTATGGATATGTACACATCCAAATACACATGTTAAGTGAAGTATCATGAATGGTTTAATGTGGATTTTTGTTTTTTTGAAAAAGTGCATTCTGCATTGGGTTTTCAACAGCCCCTCAAAAACCACCCATTGAAGACACAGATGTGGAAATGCTCGGCCTCAATTCTTCAGATTTCTGGTACACCCCTAGCCCTTTCCTTTAACCAGTACACACTGTAAAGAAATATAAAATGTATCAACCGAAATCAAGATATTCACTTTAAAGAAATAACATATTCAATCAGTCAATCAATCAAAATAACTAACATATTAACAGCAGTCCAAAACAACACCAAAATATACAAATGGAAGAAAACACCAAAGGGCACAATGAACAGATGAAAATACCATCAATACACATTCGGCAGATAAATTTAAACAAAATTAAAAATGGCAGGGGAACAAAACACAAAAGTCCGGAGTCAATGGATGAAAACAATACAAACACATGAAGATATACTGCAGAAGGAACGTTGCAATACACCTAGTGTAATAAACAGACTACCACTCTCTCTCTCTCTCTCTCTCTCCCTCTCTCTCCCTCCCTCTATCTGTCTCTCTCTTACACACACACACGCACATGCAGGGGTGGAAATTAAGATTTCACAAGTAGGAGCTAAACCTAGCCCCTGGGTATGGGGAATCACCTAGTAGGCAGGAGCTACCCATAGAGAACCATGAGCTAATACATAGCATGTTGCAAATCTAACTCTCATGTGAGATGCAAAACTTAGCCTTTTGTCAATCCTATCCAATCCTTATGCTTTAAACCTCTTCTAGATGTCAGTAAATGCTACTTTATACACATTCTCAAATACAGAAATGTCATGTCTCATGTTTGTATGTCATCAGGTGGCCCATGAGATCAGAAAGTGGCTCCTGGCAGTTACTGGTGCTGAGATAACCAGGCTCTCTTGGGCTAGAAGATAGAGCTAAATAGCTCCCTGCTCCCACCAATTTCGAATCCTGCATATGCATACAGAAACGTGAAGCATGTTTCCACATATGCAACTATGGATTCCCCTTGCAAATAGACATCATCCCCAATAATAGACTCTGCAGAACAAACTTATGCATTCCCCATGAACGTGGAATAAAACAGACAATACACTGTGTGAGGAATTCAACCATCTTTGGCAGGGCTTTTTTGAAATTTTAAATGAATTTAAATGATGGTAGATCAACCTCTGGAAAATATGTGGGGCTAATCTATGCTCACCGCATGACATACACAGAGACCTGTGTACTCTGGGCGCTCCCTGTCATATTTAGTTGGAATATGATGGCCAAGAGTACAACAATGCATCAAAGAAGAGGGAGGGCAAAACCTTCCTCCTGCCATGGCCAATCTAACTAACTAACAAAGGCTCCATGGATCCGCACTTTCCTTTGTTAGCTGCTGGTGGCAGCCTCGCATACTTATTAGAGTTAATTCAAACAGGCCCATGGGAGGCCTGGTCGCAGGACTAACAAAGGACAGGAAAATCCCAACAACCTTTGATATGCACTGTGTCAACCTGAAGCCAGATCCCGCCTCTCAGTATCAAGGGCAGTGACCTGTCATGTCTGGGGCTATGTATTTACAGTAGTCATCCCCGCGGGGGGACCCCATTCAGAAGGTACAAACGAGTATGTGGTTTGGCATAGACCAAAAGTCGGGACCCGGTGCAGCTTCAAGGGAGACCTGCTTCCTAAATCAGTAACCACAGAGAGCTCAATTAATCATAGAGAGACCCTTTGATCCACAACAGACAGGAAGATGGGTGGGACTTAGTATGACATGTTTTAACCCCTTTACCTTTTCTGTTGCAAAACACTCTGGTTATGACCTCACATATACCGGATATTGTTCATGGGCACCCATGATTGGTTAATTAAGGTAGGCTTAGCCTAACCAATCACTGGGGACTATGTGGCTATAAAAGAGGGTCAAGCCCCTCTTTTGGCAGATCATCACAAGACTTTGCAAGGAGTAACAAGAATAACTAATTTGTACCCCAGCTGAAGGTACATTCTGCCTTACAGCCTCTGCCAGTGAAGGAAGGCCATTATTGCCAAAGATGGAAGCAATATCCCTCCCCTAAACATTTCCAGGGAACAGAGGGAGATACTGAATCCAGAGGACCATCCCGCAGCTCCAGAACTGGTACCCAGCCAGCACACAAAATGCCCTGCTAGGCTCTGCAAGCAACATTCCTAGGTGGAAAGTACCAGAGAGTCTCTAAACCAAGCCAAGGACAAGGCCATTGCCAGCACCACTCTCCTCAGTTTTGGGCCATCTGCCTTAAAGGACGACACAAGCCCAGTGAAGAAGGTAGAAGGAGTTCAGTCACCAGCCATTCCAAAGAAAGCCATTCTGATTGGTTAGAGAAAGACTATACATATTTGAGCTGCGCCCAATCTCCCCCACCACCCATCTTTGCTCATGTACCACATATTGGACTCCCTGCTAAAACAAAATGAAAAGAGTCATATAGCAGCACTGTGAGGCATACTACGCTCCTAAGCAGAGACTGAAAGATACATACAGGGGTAGAATGTACCCCATAACAATGGAAACGCAAACACTATAATGAGGAAAAGGTCCCTGGACCTTGGTCTGCCCATTACTTTGTGCTGGATACTGTGGGCATGTTTGTTGTGCCTTTGGCATGGCCAAAGGCCATCTCTCAGACTCAGTTTCCACTGGGCATGCCAGATTTCCTTTTAGTACCCAAGCATGGGCACAGGCCATGGCCAGTAAGCACAATTAGTCTCTTTGAGGTGTTCAGGCATTGGCACAGTCCATGCCCTCTTGCAAGATTGAGTCTCTTTGACTTGCCACACACACATTGTGAACTAGGAATGTCTTCAGGCCATGCTCAGAGGAAATGCTGTGTTTTTGTTGCCCTGCAGGGGTGTAGGCCATGGCCAATTGGCACATTAGGTCACCTTTCGCCAATGCGTCACAACCAGTCTTTGAAGTGCCTGGGGCTTGAACAAAGGGCAAAACAGGGTTTCATGTG
This sequence comes from Ambystoma mexicanum, assembly GCF_040938575.1. Lineage (NCBI taxonomy): Eukaryota > Metazoa > Chordata > Amphibia > Caudata > Ambystomatidae > Ambystoma > Ambystoma mexicanum. The sequence goes on along the minus strand of NC_090931.1, from coordinate 850,795,872 downwards.
TTTGATTAATGCATCTCACTTTATATACTCTCCACCTAAAATGGAAAAATATCCTTAGGTCCTGTACCTTTTTTTGATAATGCATATCTGACTCTTTTTTGAGCTGTTTTGTTTTATGAATGTTGAGCGCTCCTGCCTGGTCAACACCACACTTTACTGATAAGTTATAATGCGAAAGAAAGAGAAGAGTTGCTTTTTCCTTATCCCAGGTGTGTGTGGACGCTATATATGATGTAAGAGGATTCAATTCAGCACTACAGCTAAGTTAACGCCTAGTCTAGAATACTGAATGAAAACCCTTATTGATATATCTTTAGGTCCAGTTCATGCGTTCTGGATGACTACCCCTATATAACACCCCTCTCTTGGAATCCCCCTGACCCCACTGAGCCAAGAAGTAGTTCTGTTTTGCAAGTTTAAAAGGTTTATTTGATAATTTAAACAATAGATATATATATGACACTTTATAATAAATTAATAATTGAATAGCACACTTAATCTGATATGATAAAGATCAACAACGGAGAATCTGGCACTAGCACACTTCTTATAACCACTAATGAGTTGACATGAAATGGATAAGGTAGCACACTGGTAAATAGGAACAAAAGAAGAAGGTGGTACAAAATGCTTTATAGAGTTCAAATGGATGCAAGGTTGAATGAATGAAATGCAGTATAGAAATACTCAATATGATTTCAACAAAACAATGTAATCACTTTTCTCTGGCAATTCCCTCCCCCCCTTGATGCAAGGCAAGGAAATGGAAGGAAGCACACAGTTCTCAGAAATGCGATCAAATGTGATTCAGTTCACCCCAGCAAGCTTAGACTACAGAAGTTTAAAACACAGATAGGAGCTTTGAAAACACGGCCCAAATGCTTTGATATGTGCTAGCAATGGATGAGAAATATGCTGGAAATGCTTTTTAATTCCCTTTCAGAGGTTCAGGGTAAGTGGTATCTAGTTAATATTAGTCCAGGCTCACACTAGCAATGATGCAGGGATAGTTAACAGGTTAAACGAATTTCTGGCAAATGGAAGGCAAGCAGCAGCAGTTTTTACATGTGAAGAAATTGCAAATCGCGGTAAAATTCGCGGATGCGTGTTCCGCGATTGCGGTAAAACTATAAGGGGTAGGAATGCGGTTCTAGGTTCAAAGGAAAGCCACGATTCTAAGCTTTCAGATAAAAGTTATTGCAAGTCTCTAGCACAAACGGTCGCGGAGATATGAGCGATTTAACAAAGGTCGTTTTTGGGTTTGCAAATTTCAAAAGCTCAAAATGACAAGTGCAGCTTGCAACTAGAAATGACAGGTGACAGCTAGGAGGCAGTTCTACTTAGGTTAAATAGATTGAATTAGATGAATTTAAACTAAGAGATTGGTTCTGCACAGTTTTCTAGGTACTCACACTATATTCTTGAGTGAAATGGGCCTCATCACGGATCTGGTCAGGGTTTTAGACTGGACTCTGGTCTGGTCTGGTCTGGCCTCTGCACTTCACAGGGATCTGGGTCAGCTCTCTCTGCTGGTCTGGGTCTCTCTGGGTACAGCACTGCTTTCTCTCTGGTTCTCTTAGTTCTGGATAGATTGAAGTCTCTAGTTTGGCTTTCTGGAGGTTGATGGAGGTAAGTATGGATTTTTCCGGCAGAGCGTCCCGCTGCAGATGGATTTGGAAAGGTCCCTATCTGTCCTGTCTGTCTGCTTTTATGTGTTTAGAATGTGGGTGTGTTCTAGCATCACTGACCCTACCTCTCTCTCAGCTTCTAATTGGTCAAACTTCCATTTATCATTTGATTGGGGAATGAACTGTGAGTCAGAGTGATGTCATTTTACAGCCTGCAGAAAGTCCACTCCTCCTGTCAACTTACACACAAATCTAGATTTGAAACAAATACATATTTGCAGAGGTACATATTGTTTTAAAATCATATGCACCCATCATGCATTACAGGAGGTATACCCTGTTCAAACTCTGCTCTTCCTGGGAGCTTGCATTCAGAAATGGCACATATTTCACTTTTTAACTGATTTTGCAATTTCTGACATTGACCCAACTTTACATACATGTGTGCAGGGAGTAGGGACATTAACTGATGAAGTTTCAGATTTTTAACATGCATACATTTAGAGTAATATCCATTTTTCCGCTAAAACCCCCCTGAACATGCCACCGGGTCGAAAAACCTCTTAAAATGTGGGCAGAAAAATCACAAGAATTATGGTATCATTTATAAAATTTTCACATGTCCGCTCTATGAGTTATTCATCTTTTTAAAGTTATGTTCTGGCTCCAAAGGGGTGTGGTTTCCCAGGTCACATGGTATAGAAACCAGTCTTTCCAGTTTCTGCCAAGCCAGCTTGCTCTCACAGGCAGTGCCCCTCCCAGCTCTTGCCCAGAGGAAGCTACAATTTACGACTGCGGTAATAAAAACCTTTGCCTGAGTGAAGAGGGCTTTGTTCACTCTCCTGCAGAGCACAGATAATTCAATTATCAGATAGATGGCATATCCTTAGTGTGGGCAGCAAAAGGAAGGTTGGCCTGGGAACACAGTGGTGACTCAAGTTTCACTGCTGATGGGGGTAGTTGCCAGGCAGAATCAAGTTCCTTAAGCCAGACTTTCAGCTACTGTCATGTTATTTGTTGCTTTTTAAATTAACTTGCAATTTTACACATGCAGCTAGAATGCTGATTCTAAGTGCAAAACTATGACATTTAAACAATTGCAACCTATGTGACACTCAAAAGTAGGTCACTCAGTCAATTTAAACATTTAGATTTTTTTTTTTTTTAGTGTCTTTCAATCCAGTGCAACTTAAACTGCTGAAATCCACAGCGCAGCCAGTCTTGTTATAAACCTTGTCTTATGATCTTCATTTCCCAGATTTTGTAGGCACACAAAACTCCATTCTGCCAAATGTCTGCTGGTGTTCAGTAAATATTTTGCACATATTGCAATGTTTGAAAATAGGCATTTTGACTTGCCTTCAGGGAAACAGAGTGGTTTTAAAACGCCGGCTTTTGGATAGTGGTGAGCACTGGTACTGCACCCATTTTTGGGATTTAAGAAATGAATTCCCCACAATTCTAGGTTGCATTTGGCAATCAGCATTGCCATTCCCAATGGTTTCAGACTACTGTGCGGGTAGTCCAATGGTGGTTTTAGGCAGCGTCCTTCTGTGCCCATAACATCGGCAGAAATGGGTGGCAGCCTATTCTTCCTGCATTTCCCTGTGCATTTTCTGGGAAGCTCTGGCCATCATGATGTTTTCATGTCAGTACTGCACAGTTTTGAGGTAGGGCTAGGATGCATGGGTAAATACATCCCACAAGCCCCCCTCTTGCGATGGCCATTCGGTTCCACTGATGGGACTCGCAAGATCTGGGATGTTTCCTCATCTTCTTCCAATAGATGGCACAGTTCAGCATCTTCTTCTCCATCCGGTACTGATCGATGGTTCTCCTCGCCGGTCCTGATGGGAATATTGGGCGGTCCACTGGGCCCATTGGATCTTCGTTCCCGGTCTCCGTATCATCCTCCTTGGCCCGTCTTCAGGTTTTCTTTCTCCTAGGACGACAAAGGAAGAGCGGCAATACCTACTCATAGACGTTTTTCCACCACCGTTGAGATAGTGGGGCAGCATATGCATTTCATCATCACGAAACATTACATTCTTATTTTGAAAAAAAAACAGTATAACTAAGAGACAGTTTCATGCAAATCACAATATTTTAGAGACTAGATGTGGTATGTTTTATGATTGGAACTGAATTAGTCTGAGACAGTACCCGCTAGGATTCCAGAGGATTCCTCCAGTTGTTGCAGAGTGTGCCTGGGATGGCAACATTTCAACTGGTTTATGTGGACCCACTTGTCTTCCCCCTCTGCCGAACCGCCTTTGGGGATGCGGATCTTGTAGGCCACAGGGGAGATCTTATCGACGATCTCAAAGGGTCCTTTCCATGTAGGCAAAAATTTGCGCTGCTTGGCCTGGTTCCTTTGGAAGTTGTATAGATAGACCGGGTCTCCCACCTGATATTCCTTCCTGGAAGTTTTCAGGTCATAATGGGTCTTCATGCTATCAGCCGATCTTTCTAGATTCCGCTGAGCATAAGCAAAAGCATGTTGGAGGTGTTTCCTTAAATTCTCTACATACTCATGAGTTGTGGAGGCATTTATCAGTGTCTGCTCTTGGGTCCTGTAGAGCAAATGCTGAGGAAGCACCATCTTGCGCCCAGTCATCAACTCAAATGGTGACATTTTGGTTGCAGATGAAGGGGTAGATCTGATAGCCATTAGGACCAGAGGTAATCGGATATCCCAACTTGGCCCAGAATCTGCCACAAACTTCTTTAATATGCTCACAATTGTCCGGTTATATCTCTCTACTGCCCCAGAAGAAGCTGGTCTATAAGCAATATGCAGCTTTCTCTTGACCCCCAGTATCTCCCACATCTTTGTCATTACTTCACTGGTGAAGTGGCTACCTCTGTCTGACTCAATCCTTTGAGGTAGACCAAAACGGGAAAAGATGTGGTTAATCATCAAGGCAGCTGCAGTTTCTGCCTTGCAGTTTGGGGCTGGGAGACATTCCACCCACTTGGTAAACAAGCATGTCACAGTCAACATGTACTTATTCCCCCTAGCCGAGCGAATCACAGGGCCTACAAAGTCGATTTGTTAATCTGACCATGGCAGTGTCATTCCCCTCTTTTGTAAAGGCGCCCGGTGTGTGAGGGATGTCGGCTGAAATTGTGCACACACAAGACAACCCTTCAAATATTGGTTGAGGTCCTGGCCCATGTGTGGCCAGTATGCAACCTCTCTTAAGATTTCCAATGTTGTGTGAAACCCCCTATGACCGGCGGTGGCCGCATCATGGGCGTGACTTAACATCAGGCTTCGGAATGAGGTAGGAACCACCCACTGATCGTGGCCAGCTTTGGATTTCCTTACCAGCAAACCGTCTTGGATTCGGAACATTTTTGGACATTTCATCAACACTCTTAGGTCCTCTTTCCCAATGTAATCGGTATCCGTCAGGGGAAAGTTCTCAGGGTCCTCAAGGTGCTGGTAAAATTTACCAATAATTGGATCCCCCTTCTGAGCGGTGATCAAATCAGCATCAGGGGTCTCCTTACTCCATTGTGCAATTGGAAGGTCGTTGTGAGCATTTGTCTGGGACCTAGTGATAGCAGTGACCTGGATTTCCCCCAACAGGGACTCAATCTCAATTAGATCTCCTTGGATGGCCCCGGTTTTGGCCAGCTGATCAGCTAAGTCATTTCCAGTTTTGTCTGGTCCCTCTACTTTGGAATGACCCTTGATCTTTTTCCTATAGATGGTCATCCCATTCGATGTTACCAGATCATCAATGTTTTGGATCAACTTCCCATGTTTCAAGGGTTTGTTGTTAGCACATAACATGCCTCTGGTTTTCCAATTAACCAGGTGCTCCACGAACCCGTTCCGTACATAATCCGAATCTGTGATTATGACCAGTTCGTGGAGTTGGTGCTGGATAGCAGTGAGGATGGCCTGATGCACAGCCATCAATTCTGCCACCTGACTACTTCGGGGACCAATTTTGTATCCAGCGGAGGGTTCTGGGGACTCATTCACCCATGCATTCCCTACGCCAGCCACCAGTTCTTTCTCCCCGTTGTTGTCAACATGGTAAGAGCATCCATCCACGTACACAGTGGGCATTCCCTCACACTTGTCTTCTTCAAAGACTTTGTGTGGGGAATTAAGGTATGCCTCCATGTTGTCCTTTATTTTTAGACTTTCGTCCTCGAGACAGTTTTCTCTGGCACAATCATGCAAGTCAGCCGGACCTTGCGCGAGGGGACTCTTCTTGTTTTGGCCATATCGGACCTCCACAGGAAAGCCTTGCATTGACAGAATCCAGGAAGTAATTCGGGAATTACTCACATTTCCGGCCCGGATTCTGTCACTTTGGAGATATTGCAGAGGCTGGTGTGGAGTCTCCACTATAATGTGTTCCCCCTGGATAAACGGACGGTAATTCTTCAATGCCCACACCGTTGCCAGGAGTGCCTTCTCACAATCGTTGAATTTTTCCTCCACAGAGGATAAAGTTTTGCTCGCATAGGAGATTACTTTATTGACCTTGTCATGCTTTTGGTATAATACTGCCGTCAAGCACGTATCAGAGAACCCCGTCTCCAGGAAGAACTCCTTGTTTCTGACAGGGTAAGCTAGGCAAGGCGCTTGTGAGAGGCTTCTTTTGAGTTGTTTTACCGCCTCGGCTTGTTCTGGACCCCATTCCCACTTGACCCCCCCCTTCAGGAGATGAATCAGGGGTCTGGTGATCTCTGCGTAGCCCTCAATGAACTTTCTGCTGTAATTAGTCAGTCCAAGGAGGCTCCTTAGTTCCCGCAGAGTTGTGGGGTCTTTCAGTTTCTGAAGTGCTTCCACTTTCTTTTCCTGGGGACAGAGACCCTGAGGAGTAATCTCATGCCCCAAGAAATTAACACGGGTTCTACACCACTGTGCCTTCTGAAAGGAAAGTTTTGCTCCGGCGGCCCTCAACTGGGTCAGAACATAACGGATCTCCGCTATGTGTTCCTCCACAGATGAACTTTTGATGAGGACATCATCTACATAAGCCAGGTTACCCCTTGCACCCAAGTCAGGCATGGCCTTGTGTAGAAAAATGTTGAATTCATTGCCGGAGTTGAGGTATCCGAAGGGAGTCCGGGTCCATGTGTATTGCTGGCCCCCAAAGGTAAAAGCCAGCTTGTATTGGTCCTCCCTACTGACAGGCACGGTCCAGTATCCATTGGTCAGGTCTATTGCAGTGAATACCTGTGACCCCTGGATCTGGGCCAGCCCTTGGTCAATGTAGGGCAGAGGCCATCGGGAAGTATGGACCCGTTTGTTGAGCTCCCTGAGGTCAGCGCAGAGTCTCCACTGGCCGTTTGGCTTCAATATTCCCAGCACCGGATTATTGAAGGTGCTGTGGACTGGACAGATTATTCCCCGGGACTCAAGGTTCTTAATTATTTCAGTAAGGGACTCCATTGATGCGAGAGGCAAGCGATATTGCTTCACAAACACTGGAGTCATGCCAGGGTCCGTGGGGATTGTTGTTGTGTGGATGTCAGTGCGACCACAGTCATATGAGTCTACCGCAAAGAGATCTTGGAAATCCAAGAAAACTTGTTTCAACTTTTGCTTTTGTTCCAGAGTCACACAGGCATCAGCTAGGTTGACTCTCTCTTCCACCATCTGCCTGAAGCCTGGAAAGACTTCTGGTTTGGCTATTTCCGTGGCCTCCTCCAGCTGGGTGGAGAAGTCCCTGGTCAGAGTGCTGATTTGGACCGGAGGCTTCAGGTGGGAAAGGCAGCCCTCATGTACCTGGAAAATCACCTCATCCCTCCTGAAGTCACACGTCACATCTTCCTTACCATAAGGGCAGGAAGTGTACACCAGGAAGTTCCCCCCATGCCGGGTAAAAATCCTGTCTGGTGTTGTATTGTCATCACTGTCACTGTCAACGCAGTCCTTGGGGATTGGTCCTAACAGTTCATTTACTAAGTCGATGGAAAAATGTCGGTCATCAACCGCCATTCCAATAATGGTGCCTGCGGCTAGAGTAATACTCTTTAAGTCGCTGTTATCCACCTCTATTGGAATGGTGTCATGTTCTATGTTGACTAATGGTGTTGGGTTTACCCCCAACCCTTGCTGTTGGAGAGAAGCATTTAGATGTATGTAAGCATCAGGGTTTTTCAACTCTTGTCCCCTTTTAACTTTCACTTCCAGGGAGAATTGTCGGGTCCTTTCTGGGATGGTGACTTCCTCTTTAACCTGAATTTCAACTGCATAAGGTAGCAATTGAGCTGACCTAAATGCTTTTTCTGGATCATCAAAGCCCATGGGATTATCCGCTAATCGGGACCAAGCTTTGAAGTTTATTAGGTCCAAACTAATGGCAAAGCGATTGAGAATGTCACTGCCTAAGTAAAAGGCGGCAGGGACGTCTCGCACGACCCAACAATTGTGGACTATGCTCTTGTTGCCAATGGAGATTTTGAGCATACACCTGCTTGGCAGGAGATGTTTGGAATTAGGTGCTTCCAGGTCCATTTCCCATTTGTCTATCAGTTTGAAGGTGGGAATGGCTGGATCTTTTGGGAGTTGGCGGAACATGGCTTCGCTGATGAAGCTCTTACCGTTGTTCACACACACTCGAGCGAGAACAGAGTCCTTCCCATCATTTAACTGAACAGGGATGAACAACTGCTCTCCAATTTGCTGAATATCAGCCAGGCTTTGAGCTGATTTCACATCTTTCTGGACTATAGGAGTGGGAGTTTCAGATTGTGGATTGGTATAGAATTTCAGAGTGTTTCCTTCCAGCGTGGAATACCACCTTAAACTGGAAGGAAGGTTGATTTTCAGAAATAGAGAGGACCCCTCATCACTAGTCTGTTGTCCTACTGCTATTACTGTCACGTCTGGAATCTGGTTGTTCTGGAAGTGAAATTCTACTTGGTCAGATTTTTGTTCAACCATGTGGCATGTGCCGTTTAAACTAACATGGTTGACACTCTGTTTTAATTTTATTGGTCGGCTAGTCTGGGTCCAGAGGACCTTGTTTACGCAATCTATTAGGGGTGACAACCTTCTCAGGAGGTCATTCCCTAGTAAACAAGGGGTGCCCTCTGGGGTCACTACTATGACCGGGTGTTTCAACTTATGTCGCCCAATCTTAATGTCCAAGTCTGCTGTCCCCTCAACGGGAATTTCCTTCCCGTCAAAGTTCTGCAGTTGTCCAGGAAGAGAGGTGAGAGGAATTTGGTAATTCTCTCCCCTTCCTGCATTCAGTTCGTCAAAGGCCCTTCTGGACAGAAGGGTAGCTTGAGATCCAGTGTCCACCAGTGCCGAGATTGTACCCTGCCCCTGTACTTGTACCGGGGCATAATATCTTCCCTCCTTCTCCTCAAGGGGGCACAGATAATGTACATTTTTGGACAACTGGTGGGCTAACTTTCTGGTTTTGGACATCGATAGCGAAGAGATTTGGGCAGAATTCTGTGGAGAGTCTTGGGAATCTGAAAGAAAAAGTTGGCAACTGGAGATCAGAGCCATTGTGGGTTCCCCTGGTTCCGGTTCTGGGCTGCCCCCCCCTTTTTGGAGGCAGTCCCCAGGATGGGTTTGAACCAGGGGATTTTCTTGCTGTTGGTTCTGGGATGAGATGGTGGGCGGCGGTAGCTCAGTCTCCACATCTCCCCAGTCTGGATTTGCATCCCTAGGGACCCATTTTTCTTTGGGAGGAGTTCCCCCCTCTCTGAAGGAGAAGATCCTTTTCCCAGGATCCTCTGAGGATCCCTCTCCCTCAAATTGGAAGATCTGTACCTCCTCCTCAAACTGAGTCTGTTTGGGTCTTTTGTTTCTCCTACCCCCCCTCTGCTCCTTAGGAGGCAGACTTTCAGGGGCAAGAGATTTCGTTTCCGGTTCCTGGGTTTCCAGGGGCTGTTTACAAGTGAGGAAGGGAGCTTCCTCCAAGGCTTTGCACCCCCCTTCCCTTTGTGCCTCCTCCCTGGGAACCGGTGAGTTATCGGGGTGCTGCCCCCGTCATTGTTCTGGAGCACCAGGTCCAGAGTTGGGTGCGTTCTGCGCCGGCACGCCCATCTGAGGGTTCTGCTGAGCCCTCAGTATGTGACCCAGGTCCCGCGCCATGTTTTGAACCTGGCGCTCTAACTGGGAAACCCGCTCAGGCTGATACGGGGCCCTGTTTTCTCCCCTGGGCTGATCCCGGGAAGGGTAGCTGTCCCTTCTCTGGTAATACCCCGGGTTGGGAAGATTTGGGTACCCCTCCACCCTTGGCCTCCCCTCTCCCGGATTCAGTGGTCTGGGCTCAGGGAATTGGGGAAAGAAGGATGGATGGTTTTGTGGCTGAAAGTCGGGTGGATATCTGGGGAAAAAGTTCTGCCCAGGGTTTGGTAAATTTCTGCCCTCCTGTGGGAAGTTTGGAGGGAAGTTCCCTGGGTTAGGTGCTTGTCTGGATCCCCCCCCTTGGGCTGGAGGAGTCCACACATAACCCAGGATGGGTCGATTTCCCTTGTAACGGGGACTTACATAATCAGGAGAGCGAGGGACCCCATTTGTGGGGCTGCCTCCTTGGCTCCCTGTCTGTGACTGACCCGAGGACCTCCTGGGCCTAGCATTATTAGGTGCAGGCAGGTTTTTAGGCCCCCCCATCTCCAAATCCAAAACGGGGGTAACCTTTACCTCTGCCACCTTGGCAGCAGCAGGGGTGCTGTTGGCTTTGGGGTTTTTCTGGGCATTACTTTTGCTATCTACCGGTTTCTGCACCTCATAGATCCGGGTAGCCTGTTCAATGACCCAGTCTAAAGATCTTTTCTCGTGAAAATCCCTCACGAGCTGGGTCATGATATATTTGGGCAAGGCATGAAAAAATGTATTAACGAATTCTCGACTGTCTGTGCGCACCCTTCTTGTGGTCTGTGCGAAAGCACGCTTTAACTCCTGCACAAATTCTTGTGGGGCCTGATCCTCCCCACATTGCAAATTGTAGGCTGCCTTGCGAGCCTCTTGAGGATTTCTGTGAACAGAAAAATGTTTCAGGATGGCCGCCTTATATGTGGACCATCTTAAATGATTTTGATCCTCCAGCCCCGCAAAGAAACTGGAGTATTCCGGGGAGAATGTCCACTTTACATATTGAATACAGCTTTGGCTGTCCTTCAAATGGAAAGTCTCCATCATTTGTTCAAACAACTCTAAGTGCTCCCAAACAGAATACTTAGCGTTCTTATGGTAAGGCGTGATGACGCTCCTGATCGCCTTAATCTGCTTTAAGGGGTCCTTAAGCAAGGCCCTTTTTGCCTTATTGGCCTTTTTGGTTCGGGTAACCCTTGTCCATTCTTCCTCGGACTCAGAGGCACTGCTCCCCGAGGTTCCCATCTGTTCTTCCAGGTTTTCCCGGATTCTGCGAGCCTGGGAATGGCTGGCAGAATGTGGGGACCTGGTCTCCTGTGCCCTGCGCAGTTCAGAGGAGTCTTCAGATTCCTCCTTGCGGCCAGGATTTGATGGGTACCCCCTCCACTGACCTAACTGGGCAGAGGTTTTCAGGATGCCCTTAATGGGCCTACTCTCCTGGGGTTCCCCATTGAACTGTACTGTACTTGGGTGCCCATACCCGGATGCCCACCCCTCCATTCCTGAGTGGTTCTGGCCTATGAGCCCCATACTCTTAGCTGGATAGTAATCTGCCATCCCTGTGGCCCTGTGCTCATGTGCGCCAGGGAACATGGGGGTGGCAGAGTCCAGGGACTGAGAGGTATGAGGGCCTCTGGTACTAGGGCTCCTGAGGTTATGCTCCGGAGTTTCCCTTTCCCAGCGAACCTCATCTCTATCCGCCCCTGCTCCCTGTTGCAATGCAAGAGCCTGCATTTGTGCCTTCAGTTCTTCAGTTAAGGCCTTACTGGACTCTATCAGTCTCTCCTGCATCGCTACCTGTTGTTGGAGCCTATCATTGTGTTCACAGAGGGCCTCGTTTTCCCTCTGTGCTTCCTGGTTGGTCCTGGAGAACTGGGCCAGTCTTTGCTGCAGGAGGGTTACCTCCTGAGCTGTGTCCCTATTGGCCTGCTCCTTTCTTGCTAGAGTATCCTCCACCCTCCTGGTGTGCTCTAACAAGTTCTGGTGTTCTTTTTGGAGATCACCCAGTCCCTGGTGGGCCAGGTGATTTTCTTCCATTTTTCTTTTTAAATGGCAGACTTCCTGGCCTAAGGCGTCTCTTTCCTGACTAAGAGCCTGCATTTGTGCCGCCAGGTCGTCCCTTTGCCGTTGAAGGGCACCAGCTTTTTGGCGCTCCTCATCAAACTCTGCCTGGGTATCCAGGTCTTTCAAGATCAGCTTGTTGCTCTCTACCTTCACTCTATCTAGATGACTTTGCAGGGTGGCTACCTGCTCCGTGCATGCCCTGTTAAAGTCTAATTGTTGCTCCAGCTTTTTCTGGCTCTGCAGTAAGGAGTCCAAACTGTCTTGGTGCTCCTTCTGCAGGGCCAGAAATCTGGTATCCTGTTCTGACTTTTCCTTTTGCAGCACATCCATATCCTCCTTCATTTTAGTGATGTACAGTCTGCTGTCATTTTCTGACTCCTGGCTCCTCTGCAGCCTCTGCTCAGAAGAGACCAGGTCAGATTGGACCTTCTGTAATGCCAGCAGTTGCCTACTCGCCAGATCTTGGCCTTCAGCACATTTGTCCTGCACGGCTCCCATATGTAAATATAAATACGCCGCTACCCTGGCAATCTTATTGTGTTCATCTTTGGCTTTAGGAGCCATATATAGTTCACTCAGGGCCACATGTAAGGGACCCTGATCTCTATATATATCTGACCCTGTTTCAGTGACCTGTTGTGTGATTGCCTGCAACCACGAATCCTGGCCCTGTTCGGTCCATTCACCTCTCACAAATAGCTTATGCAAGAGGTGCTCTCTGGCCATTTTCATGTCTACTAAGGTCGTCATTCTAGAGATTGGTCTCTGTCCTGACTTACAGAAGTTTGTATTTTATTTTTGCAGAACAGAACTTTTCTTGGAGTGTCCCTTTTGAGGAATGCTTCACAGCGTAATGCAGCGTGGTGATCCGACCGGATGTATGTATCCCGTCAGTTAGCACACTGTATTAAGCTGCACAAGTGGTAAATCTAACCCAACGTCTCGGCTCGAGCCCCCAATTTGTAAGAGGATTCAATTCAGCACTACAGCTAAGTTAACGCCTAGTCTAGAATGCTGAATGAAAACCCTTATTGATATATCTTTAGGTCCAGTTCATGCGTTCTGGATGACTACCCCTATATAACACCCCTCTCTTGGAATCCCCCTGACCCCACTGAGCCAAGAAGTAGTTCTGTTTTGCAAGTTTAAAAGGTTTATTTGATAATTTAAACAATAGATATATATATGACACTTTATAATAAATTAATAATTGAATAGCACACTTAATCTGATATGATAAAGATCAACAACGGAGAATCTGGCACTAGCACACTTCTTATAACCACTAATGAGTTGACATGAAATGGATAAGGTAGCACACTGGTAAATAGGAACAAAAGAAGAAGGTGGTACAAAATGCTTTATAGAGTTCAAATGGATGCAAGGTTGAATGAATGAAATGCAGTATAGAAATACTCAATATGATTTCAACAAAACAATGTAATCACTTTTCTCTGGCAATTCCCTCCCCCCCTTGATGCAAGGCAAGGAAATGGAAGGAAGCACACAGTTCTCAGAAATGCGATCAAATGTGATTCAGTTCACCCCAGCAAGCTTAGACTACAGAAGTTTAAAACACAGATAGGAGCTTTGAAAACATGGCCCAAATGCTTTGATATGTGCTAGCAATGGATGAGAAATATGCTGGAAATGCTTTTTAATTCCCTTTCAGAGGTTCAGGGTAAGTGGTATCTAGTTAATATTAGTCCAGGCTCACACTAGCAATGATGCAGGGATAGTTAACAGGTTAAACGAATTTCTGGCAAATGGAAGGCAAGCAGCAGCAGTTTTTACATGTGAAGAAATTGCAAATCGCGGTAAAATTCGCGGATGCGTGTTCCGCGATTGCGGTAAAACTATAAGGGGTAGGAATGCGGTTCTAGGTTCAAAGGAAAGCCACGATTCTAAGCTTTCAGATAAAAGTTATTGCAAGTCTCTAGCACAAACGGTCGCGGAGATATGAGCGATTTAACAAAGGTCGTTTTTGGGTTTGCAAATTTCAAAAGCTCAAAATGACAAGTGCAGCTTGCAACTAGAAATGACAGGTGACAGCTAGGAGGCAGTTCTACTTAGGTTAAATAGATTGAATTAGATGAATTTAAACTAAGAGATTGGTTCTGCACAGTTTTCTAGGTACTCACACTATATTCTTGAGTGAAATGGGCCTCATCACGGATCTGGTCAGGGTTTTAGACTGGACTCTGGTCTGGTCTGGTCTGGCCTCTGCACTTCACAGGGATCTGGGTCAGCTCTCTCTGCTGGTCTGGGTCTCTCTGGGTACAGCACTGCTTTCTCTCTGGTTCTCTTAGTTCTGGATAGATTGAAGTCTCTAGTTTGGCTTTCTGGAGGTTGATGGAGGTAAGTATGGATTTTTCCGGCAGAGCGTCCCGCTGCAGATGGATTTGGAAAGGTCCCTATCTGTCCTGTCTGTCTGCTTTTATGTGTTTAGAATGTGGGTGTGTTCTAGCATCACTGACCCTACCTCTCTCTCAGCTTCTAATTGGTCAAACTTCCATTTATCATTTGATTGGGGAATGAACTGTGAGTCAGAGTGATGTCATTTTACAGCCTGCAGAAAGTCCACTCCTCCTGTCAACTTACACACAAATCTAGATTTGAAACAAATACATATTTGCAGAGGTACATATTGTTTTAAAATCATATGCACCCATCATGCATTACAGGAGGTATACCCTGTTCAAACTCTGCTCTTCCTGGGAGCTTGCATTCAGAAATGGCACATATTTCACTTTTTAACTGATTTTGCAATTTCTGACATTGACCCAACTTTACATACATGTGTGCAGGGAGTAGGGACATTAACTGATGAAGTTTCAGATTTTTAACATGCATACATTTAGAGTAATATCCATTTTTCCGCTAAAACCCCCCTGAACATGCCACCGGGTCGAAAAACCTCTTAAAATGTGGGCAGAAAAATCACAAGAATTATGGTATCATTTATAAAATTTTCACATGTCCGCTCTATGAGTTATTCATCTTTTTAAAGTTATGTTCTGGCTCCAAAGGGGTGTGGTTTCCCAGGTCACATGGTATAGAAACCAGTCTTTCCAGTTTCTGCCAAGCCAGCTTGCTCTCACAGGCAGTGCCCCTCCCAGCTCTTGCCCAGAGGAAGCTACAATTTACGACTGCGGTAATAAAAACCTTTGCCTGAGTGAAGAGGGCTTTGTTCACTCTCCTGCAGAGCACAGATAATTCAATTATCAGATAGATGGCATATCCTTAGTGTGGGCAGCAAAAGGAAGGTTGGCCTGGGAACACAGTGGTGACTCAAGTTTCACTGCTGATGGGGGTAGTTGCCAGGCAGAATCAAGTTCCTTAAGCCAGACTTTCAGCTACTGTCATGTTATTTGTTGCTTTTTAAATTAACTTGCAATTTTACACATGCAGCTAGAATGCTGATTCTAAGTGCAAAACTATGACAAACAATTGCAACCTATGTGACACTCAAAAGTAGGTCACTCAGTCAATTTAAACATTTAGATTTTTTTTTTTTTTAGTGTCTTTCAATCCAGTGCAACTTAAACTGCTGAAATCCACAGCGCAGCCAGTCTTGTTATAAACCTTGTCTTATGATCTTCATTTCCCAGATTTTGTAGGCACACAAAACTCCATTCTGCCAAATGTCTGCTGGTGTTCAGTAAATATTTTGCACATATTGCAATGTTTGAAAATAGGCATTTTGACTTGCCTTCAGGGAAACAGAGTGGTTTTAAAACGCCGGCTTTTGGATAGTGGTGAGTACTGGTACTGCACCCATTTTTGGGATTTAAGAAATGAATTCCCCACAATTCTAGGTTGCATTTGGCAATCAGCATTGCCATTCCCAATGGTTTCAGACTACTGTGCGGGTAGTCCAATGGTGGTTTTAGGCAGCGTCCTTCTGTGCCCATAACATCGGCAGAAATGGGTGGCAGCCTATTCTTCCTGCATTTCCCTGTGCATTTTCTGGGAAGCTCTGGCCATCATGATGTTTTCATGTCAGTACTGCACAGTTTTGAGGTAGGGCTAGGATGCATGGGTAAATACATCCCACAATGAATGCAGCACCTGCAGCACTTCTCTTGCACTGGTACATTTCCCCATCTTTTCCCTTCCTGGAGTGGCTGGAATGTACCAATGACATTCTTAAAGACTTTGCCACAGTGCAGGATTTTGAGTGGGCAAACTGCTGTGCCAATGCGACGATTGACACACCTCAGTTGGCATAGCTTCATCTGGAAATGTACCAATAATTCCATGTGTTATCCTATGCTTTTGAAACTGTTTTGTTTCATGTGTAATTTCCTAAACACAGAGAAGAAGGGTTGTCTTTGGCCTTGTTAATTCCTTGAAGAGAGTTGACTAAAACCTCCCTCCTCTCTCTTTTGGCCCATATTGAAAAGTGAGAGTCGTCTGCTATTCAAACAGTCATACTGTAGGAAAAGTGTTGCCTTTTTGTGCGAGTGGTTTAAAACAAAATGCCACTAAATGGATACAGGTTTAGCGATTCCATCACTCATTCAGCCATTGGATAGGATAGATCACATTCGTTCATCCGTTTGAGCCAGAACGCTGAAGCCCATTTGTTACATAAGGTATCGTGTTCCCTGTACCGACACAAAATATGAACTCCTTGTGCATTCGTGTAGTCATGGCCTGTGCTCCCACAAAGAGGTTCATTGCACGCTAACATTAGTTAATGGACACTTCAAACGAAACTCTAATGATGCCACAGCAGTGGGTGTTCCCATGTCTCCAGATGAGTAATTTTACTGGCTCAGTGCAGTGCAGCTTTTCAAACCATTTTAGCATACACTAACCATCACCTGCAGTGGAACCACAAATAGAGACATAATAAAGACACACGCCCATGTAGGAATCCCTCGAATGATTTCTAAAAAATGGTGCGTTGGGAATGTGTTATGCGTTTTTGTATCTCTGAACTTTTCTTTAAAAATAAAGGCGTCTCTTTTCGTCGTTTATTCACCTACTGTGCCCTTTTCTGCTGACAATGCATGGGTTTTGGTTCCTTCAGAAATTTAGCAGATTTTACAGCTATTTTTCAGTGTACTCAAACCATATGAGATCCGATATTCTGGCTTCTGCTTTAATGCT
Source organism: Ambystoma mexicanum (assembly GCF_040938575.1). Lineage (NCBI taxonomy): Eukaryota > Metazoa > Chordata > Amphibia > Caudata > Ambystomatidae > Ambystoma > Ambystoma mexicanum. The sequence continues at coordinate 850,778,973 of NC_090931.1, read as the reverse complement.
AGTTGGAGTCATTATGTCCCTGGCGGTAGCTGTGCCGGAGACATGAATTTACCGGCACCCGGCAATGGGTACTTACCGGGGCATTACAGCCCCAGGGGACCCGGTAAATCCCCATTGCCGGATGCTGTTAATTATTACTCCCCATTCCCATTTGTGTCCCATTGATGAATGGTGACGGTGCATCCATCAAGGTCTGCTCGTGGGTGCTGGTCCGCCCGCCAGGTCAGACCTGGCGGGCGGAAAGGTACCCGCTTGCAGAACTCGTAGTCTGCCAGTCTGGTAACAACAGTGCCGGTAGCTTACCGGCACCGTTGATACCGGACCGGCAAACTTGTAATGAGGCCCAGTGTCATTGATGAGTAAATAATAGAATAAACGACAATTTATTTTAAAGCTCATAATGCCAGAAGAAATCCCAAAGCAGTGGTTCACAAAGTGATCAGCCCAGAATCACTAAATGTGCTGGGTTACTTTTGAGACCTTACGCAAGATATGCTCCCTTTGTAATTGCCTTGTTTTCATTTCATGCTCAACGTAATTTTCAAGATTGTTAACTTGAACACTGTTGAGATTATGAAAGACTGTGGTTCTATAAACCCTTTGCGGCTGTATTCCATCTTTACGTGTGTGGGCTTATCTATACACTTTGTGGCAGGAAGGTGTGGATTGACAACACATAATTAATGCAACATGAAAAGTAAGCTCCCAGAAAGAAGTATTAACAAAGAGTTACTACTTTCTGCAAAATTCTGACCCCTGTATATGTTGCCTTTTCTGGATGCCCTCAACCCAGACATCGCAGACCACCTTGATGCAAACAATCTTGTGGACCTATACACCAAAACACTAGCAAATGCAATAAAATTGATTGACCCACTAGCTCCCAAAAAGCAAAATCACTAGCGCACATGAATTCCTGGTACACCCAGGTCCTCACAGAACTTAGAGCAAAAAAGAGACCATCCAAAAACTGCTGGAGAAACCTGCATTCTGACATTCTCAAACACGAGTTAATAAACCGGTCCAAACAATACAAAAACGTAATCATCCAAGCCAAAGCCAATACGTTCAATTCCAGAATCGCCAACACAACCTCTAATACCAGAGAATTAATCTCCATCCTTACAGAACTTGAAGCCCCGGTCACCCCACCATCTCTGCTGACTAAAAACCATACCTGGAGTGACAGTATCCACGGTGCCATGCTGAATTAAATTAACTCACTCAAAAATAAATCGTCGACAAACAATCCACCTTGAACCATACCAAACAAACCATCCAGATTGATACTGTCATGGCCTCAGAGAACCTCCACTCTGCCCCACACAACACCCCACCATTATTTAGATTCAACCCAAGAAACCCTGCACATCGTGAAAAGCCTAAGTCCTCAAAATGCAAAGGATATATATGCCCAGACCCCTAATCAAAGAGTGCTCTGAAGCACTGGCCCCGGTTATCACAGCAGTCATAAACTCCTCCTTCAGTACAAGCGTGGTACATGCCAGCCTCAAAGAATCATGGGTCTTACTGCTCCTTACCAGACCCTTGACCCAACATCACCCAACAACTAGCTCCCCATCATGACCATTCCCTTCCTGCTACAAATTCTCCACAGAGCAGCCTATGTCCAAATACAGCGGCACCTTGAAGTAAACCAGATACTTGGAATCTGCCAATCTGGATTCCTCCCATGACATGGAATGGATTTACACTCCTTGACTTAAAAAATAAGATGGATGACATCAGGGACACGGGTAAACTTACACTCTTGCTGCGACTAGAGCTGTCTGCAGCATTTAGTTGACCACAGCATACACTGCCACACCTCACCCAAGCAGCATCCTTCTCACCAGAAGCAATGTCTTGGATCACCTCCTTCCTAGAAGGTAGAAGAATGAAAGTCTTCTCAGAGAACGCAAGTGTGACACCCTCACCAATGAACTGCACAGTCCCCCAAGGCTCCTGCATCTCCCTACCTCTATAAAATCTGCACGAAACCCTTCTTCGACCTCCTAGACTCCCTCAATATCACATACACAAACTATGCAGAAGACACACACATTCTCCTCCCGCTCTCTGGCACATATTCAGAAGACGCTGCCATGCTGAACTCTACCTTCATCATCATTCAAGCATGGATGGCCTCCTATGGCCTCTGCCTGAACAATGACAAACTGAGCTGCTTATCAAAGGACACAAAACAGCACTAAATAAACTAAACCCCAAATATGCAAACTGTCATCAACGGCATCCCAATCCCAGTCTCGCCTTCTGTCAAAACCCTTGGAGTCTATCTAGATGCCTCACTAACACTAAGCAGACAAGTCAATGCCATTGCCTCCTCAGCAGCATACTCCACCAAATTCTTAAACGCCTCAAGACCCTTCCTATTGCCAGAGAGCTGCCTTACGATCGCTCACTCTGTGGTGGGCGCAAGGTTAGACTACTGCAATGCTCTATTTGCCGGCACCTCATCCCATAATTTAAAAAGACTGCAAACCATCCAACATAACACCCTGTGAGCTGCCCTCAAACTCCCCAGTTCAAAACATATATAAGGTGCCCACAAGGCGGTACACAGGCTGCCCATCCGGGAAGAATACGTTTCAAGACCCTAACCATCACCCATAGATGAATTACCAATTCAGCACCACTCTACCTGTCCCAAGATGTCTCCAAATCACACTCAATTAGACCCGTTAGAACACGATACACACAAAGGGCCTCATTACACGGATGGTGGTAAGGATTTACCGGTACCGGTAAAATACCGGTACCGGTAAATCCTTACCGCCTTACAACGAGGTCCCTTTGCGGGTTGAGGGATTTAACGCCTGCTTTTTGCAGGCGTTAAAAACCAACCCGCAAAGGGACCCAGGGAGCTAATTACGGTACCGCAATTTGCGGTACCATAATTAGCGCCTTCCCCATTCCCATTGAGCCCTATGGGGCAAAAATGGGAATGGGGAAGGGCAATGTGGAAGGGGGAATTACAACCCCGCCAACCTTGGAATGGGGCGGTAATTCCCCTTTCCGCCAAGGCAGTGCCGGTATTTTACCGGCATGAACCATGGCGCTAATAGCGCCATGGTTCTCCGCCATCCGTGTAATGAGGCACAAAGACTAGTTCAACCGAAATTCAAACAAGCTAAAGGAGGTGGCTCAAGCTTCCCAGTTATAGCAACAAAGCAATGGAACTCCCTCCCACTCAAACTCAGATCAGATGACTCCCACTGGGCTTTCCGCAAAGCCCTCAAAACATGCTCTTCAATTAACCCTTCCTGATTCATTCATCTGACCGCACCCTGACTCTGTAGCCTCACGCATGTACTCCAACGACTGTAACACATGTACTTTTATGACTGTATGTAACACTGTCACTATGTATACTACCTATTGTGCCTTAGGGCCTCTTGTAACTGGTTCACCCCAGCGCCCTAATGCCTGAGGGTTTGTGTGCGCTACACAAATGAATTGATGAATAAATAAATAAATGTTCTTGGTGTAAATTTGGTCAGGGATGTGTAACCTTTAAAGTTACAGTTTTCTCTTACAAATTAAGTACAGTGTGCGGCAAGCTTTGGAATATTTCCCGGCAAAGAATTGTGTACTGTGAGAAAAAATAATGTTTAATCAATGAATAAAAATTCCTTTTCCACCTAGGAATGGGCCGGTGTAACATAATTGACACAGGTTGTGCCAGTTAAACCATTACCAAAACCAGCATCTGAGGCCCACATCTGTGAATCGCCTAATACTTTCACCCATTCACAGACACGTGTAAGTGATGCTTGTCACCTTTGTGAATTTATTTTCTGGTTAAAGTTACAAGTAAACGTTGGCCTAATATATGCCAGAACATATGTATTATTGTTGAAGGGTCCATATAGTGTTGAGTGCTTTATGAAGACAGACAGTGAGAGAACATGGAAGGGCTGATTACTAACAGCATTCTAAGGCAGGACCTTAAGGCCTTTTTGTCAGAGGTCTACTGCGTGTATCCTGAAAGGCCACTTTATTCCAGTGCTACAATGTGCCATTCTTCCCCCTTTTTGTGCTGTTTGCCTCTTCTGCCCTCTGTTTTGTCTCCTTGATTTTACACTCTCACTTTCTTGCTGTTCTTATTTCCCCCTGATTCGTCTTCAGTAACCCTCTGTGTCATTTCAGCGTGCATGAGTCAAAAAACCCTCTGATGTAAAAAGAATGCATAGTTTTTTGGACACTACGGGCCTGATGTCCGAAACGTATTTCAATGGGGGTTTCCATTGAAACACACGTTTGTAAATCAGCCTCTACATTTATCAGCTCTGTCCACAATGTATTGATGTGGATTGTTTCAAAATCAATAGGCCCTGTGTCTTTTTCTATTATGTATACATAGGGAGGTGTTAAGATGTCCGTATTAGGCATAGAAAAAAAGAAAAAAAAAAAGAAAAAAAAAAGATGTCCGTATTCCAAATTGTGGGATATCCTATTTGAAAGGTGTGATATTGTGTATAATGTTTATTTTCAAACTTCGAAGCATTCATCAGATGCTACTTGGTGAATGACAACAGCACTCAAATTAACTCCTGTGGGAAGCCATTGTAGAATTAATATTTCCGACTCTGCAACACTGTTACGAAATAACAAGAATAGATTGATTACTGTAAGACTGATGTTCTGCTGAGAATACATCCTGTCTGAAAATAAACATAGAGCCACATTTTTATTACTTCACTATATGGTAGACAATATTACTAAAAATGAAATCTTTCTCTAGCTCTCTCTCTCTCTCTCTCATGGCCACACGTGTGTGTGTGTATAAGAGGACAGAGCACCGCCCTGTGTCAAAACTCTGACTTTGTCCCTTACACTGATAGCAAAACTAAAAGGTTGCGTCAATGTTCTTGGCCCAGGAGAAAGGCTCCCTTCTCCTCGACATGGCAGCACAATTCTCATTGCAAGTTCTTAACCGGGGAAATAACTTCCTTCCCCCGGTCCCAGTATCCCACAATTAAAGGACTGTCAATCCTATAACACACTGTATCAGAACGTTTTCTTTTTACAGTGCAGAGAGAGGTGCTCCCTTCCCCTGGAAAAACTGTTTCCAGCAAAGTATTTGTTGTGACAGGGTGAATGACTCCCTTCCCCTTGCTCAAGATTCCGTGGTCAGCTTTCAAGAGAGTGCTTCTCTTGACTGTAGCTTTTCTTTAGCCTGGGGGAATGGCTCCCTTGCCCAGGCTTCTTGCCTTGTTCCTGCAGCTATAGCATTACCAGGAAATGATTCCCTTCTCCTGGTATTCTGGCTTTCATAGTTCCACACAAAACCAAGAGGGAATGACTCCCTTCCCCTGGTCTCTCCACTTTAGAATTTCTTAGCAATACAGTTCACACAAACCTAGGGTCATTGACCCAGGTTTCCCCCACTATGGCCCATTAGATGCACTAGCCTCCCAGGTACTGACTGGAGGAAGATGTTTCAACTTCCTCTTCTTCTTCTTCTTCTTAGCTGCGGGTCTCAACCCCATGTTTCCTAACTTCGTTTAGTAAGCAGGCCCGGTACACTAACCTACTAAGCACTGCTACAAGGAAGTTGTACTTGCTTCCTGATTCTCTTATGGTGTGGGGCCCCAACCCCAGCTTCTCCAGTCTTTCTGTTCTGTTCTGTTATTAGACTTGTTTGTTTGCTGGCCAAGTACTGACACACAAAGTAAACTTATACAGTCTTCTACACCCCTATTATGGTTCTCAGCTTCTCTATTTGTATTATTCAGGGCATACAGCCCTCTCATGTCCCCACCAACTGGTCCTTGTCTTCCCCTACTTTCAGGGACCATTTTGTTGGGCTCTGGTCTGTCCTGGAACTGATATTTGGGTCCTCTGCTACTGCTGTGCACTGCTTCACCGCATTGGCAGCTCTGCAGTTGCTGGCGTTCTCTGCTGATTCCGTCTACAGCATCCCGGCTCCAACGACTCCTCAGTTACTGGCATTCTCTCTTCTTCCTTCCTGACTCAAGTCTTCATCTCCCGATCGGGTAACTGGGTTGCCAGCTACCGGCGAGGTCCTCCCAGCTTGAACTGTGCAGAGACGCTTCTGTCCCTCTAACAGTATCCCAGTCTTTGACCTTCTGAACTTCCTGTTTTGAACCATTGTCCTGCTGCCGGCTCCTCTAGGAATGGCTTGACACCATATTGAGTCCTTCTCCCCTTTTTATGTCGAAGTCTGTCATATTCTTTCTATGTTGACTAGAATCCTCACCTCTTTTTCACGGGGCATTCTTCATTGCTCTACACCTCCTCCTCATCTCAGTACTCATCAGAGAAGCCTTCCTTAGGTAGTATTTGTTCTTCTTCATCTCAGTAGAGTTTAACTCTATGGCCCTACACATATACAATGAAGTATTGTGTGTGGGGGGCTATAAGGGGTGGATTGGAGGTGGTCATACCATATTCTCCCTAGATGTTCTCACTGGTTCCCAGAGGGGGAGTCTCTCCCTGTGAGATCCTCCCGGTGCGCGCCACCCCGGGGGGACTATTGGGTAATGGCCTCATCTCCCTGACATAATGGGAAGTAATGACATCTAGAGATTTGTCACAGTGCACATACCTCAACAGCTCTCCACGCACATGAACTGTTTCACACAAACACCTCTGTGAACATGCACGCATGCACGTATTTGTGCTTTTGTAGAGGTGCGCACATCCGTCTGCACGCGCGCGCGCACGCACACACACACACACACACACACACACACACACACACACACACACACACATATAGAGACATGTCTGCATTATCTTGACACTTTTGCATTTCTGCACACCTCTCCAAACACTCCTATGCTCATCCCCATGCAATGAACGCTCACACCCACACACCTGAATATACTCTCACCCACCTCTGCAGGCTTGCTCAAAATCCTTTGTACCCTAACCCACCTGAGTGCATGCACACACAGACATACACACAAACACACACACACACACACGAAGAGGGAGGGAGAATGATATAGATGTGCATATACATATCTTTTTCAGTTACATAGTCTACTGTATAGTGTAGTCAAACAATGTTCCCCTGTGTTTACTTTACAGGCTTCCAGTAATCAATTTGTTATTATTACTTTCTAATAGTTGCTGCATCGTGGCAAAGATTCTCTCTAAAATTACTGACCAATTTAGTCAATAGGGGTCATTACGACCCTGTTGCCGCCAGTATTTTACCGATTGCGCCATGGTGAATGCCAGAATTACCGCCCCATTCCAAGGTTGGCGGGGCGGTAATTCCCTATTCACCATTGGCCCTTCCCCATTCCCATTTTTGCCCCCATAGGGTTCAATGAAAATGGGGAAGGTGGTAGTTACGGTACCGCAAAATGCAGTACCATAAATACCTCCAAGGTCCCTTTTCAGGTCCAATCCTTAACGGCTGGTAAAAAACAGCCGTTAAGGTCGGGACCCACAAAGGGACCTCATAATTAGGCGGTAAGGGGTTAATGGCGCCGCCACCTTTTCTGGCACCTTTAACCCCTTACCGCCTGGGTCGTAATGAGGCCCAATGTGTACGCTCGTCATGGGGCCATTTTACTTATTTAATAGTGTTTATTGTCATTCACAATTGTGCCACTGAAGAAACATTATGCATGGCACCACTCCTTTATTAACTAGTTTCTTCTTTTTTGAGTCTTTTAAACCACATTTCACAGTTTGCTCTTGCCTGCTCGCTGTGCTTGATCATGGAGGTACCAGCAGGTCTCCTGTTCGAGGTATTGCCTGAAGTGATCTGAAGGCTTGCTGTAAACAATAGCTAGACAACGAACTCCAGCTGTGCCATAGATGAGTGTCGGGATGAATTCAAAACTCCAATTAAATATTCGAGAAATAGGAAGCTTTTTAGATGTTTACAAGCAATGTATTTATAGAACAACACGCTAGCAAAATAATAAGGGACAGGCAAGTTATTAAAAATGAATATAGCACTTTAGCGATGAATCTATAAGTCTTGTAATCACAGGGATCAGCCTACGATTGGGTGCACTTTGTATGGACAAATTAAGGGTGACCCTTCTGGGCTCGGCCCTAGTGAAAATGAAGCAGCATTGCATCCACGGCATTTAATTTTTTTATGGGCATGCATAGATTATATGCTTCCCTATTTGTAGACTATGTTCTGATGCTTTCCCTGTAGACTGACGAGTCAACCCTCAACATCTTTCGTGCCCTCTCCAGTGTCAATTGTCCTCCTAAACTGAGAGCACAGCTGCACCGAAGTTACCACATAAACCATGTGCCCTGGCAACTAGCACTGAAGGTTTCATCCTTGGACCAAAGACAGAAGGTGCTAAAATGTTGAGGTTTAAGGGATTCTATGGGGGGGGGGTGAGATAATGTGAGGGACAGGGAAAATATGCATTAAGGCATTAGATGTCAAGGATAGGTAGGGATTGGTGATGATACATGGGAATACAGTGTACAAGAGGTGATGGGTTGCAAGAGAGGTAGTGAAGCTGGAAGGATTGGATGAGGGACAGGGCCGATGGGGATGGGAAGCAGAGCTTAGTGCAGGAAAGAGAGGAAGGGAACATGGACACGGGGACATTTAGCTGTGAAGGGCATGGGGGCTGTTCGGGTGCAGGGCACTTGGACCGGAAGCAAGGGAGGAAGTGGCATGCAGAGGAGGAGCTCAAGCATATCACATTGCTGTTTGGCCACGTGCATACAGTGACATTTCACTTATAATTGCAGTATCCTTCTGGGTATTTCTTGAGGTTTAGATCAATGCGGTTAGATTTATTTATATATCGTATTCTTGTGGCAATCTATTATTTGAGTTTTGCATTTCTTCATTGATTTTTTTGTGCACGAGAACCTCTCAAGTTTCAACAGTGACCGCATGGGCACTTTCTAAATTTAGCATGTGTATTTAACCTTGTTTAGTTGGTGCTTTGGCACTGCGACCCACACATACATGTACACTGGCCCCATTATATTCATCCCTACTTTCTCTATTTGTCTTTGCATTCTTGCACTTGTAATCATGCATTTGTACTGGGAAAATGAAATGAGAAGAAAACACATGATTATATGAGCATCTCCTGAATGATATAAGGCACGATGTCATGTATGCTAGTGTTTTGGTCTTTCACATGTTGTGTGTTTACTATTCTACCTGATCCATATCGCTGCTGACTTCAGGCGTCTGCCGAGCTCTAGAGATCTGAATCTATGGCACTCAGATGGATGTTTGTGTAATTTAGCACAGGAGTGAAAGTTGAGTTTGTGGTTCTGGAGCAGGTCGAATATTAAGTTTGTGCTAATGTCAAAGAGTAGAAGAAGCAGTGATTAAGACTAAGGGATGGTGTTGGTGACGGGGCTGGCTGGTGAGGTCCTCTCCTCTAGTCTTTTGCACAGGTCTCTTTCCCAGAGGAACTATTGGTGGTCAGCTCTCATTCAAAGGATGTGGCTATTGTTGTCTATCCTTCCAAAGACTGCTGACAGGTTGAGCATGACCAACATTAATGGGAAACCTTGGGGATATACCTTAAAGCAGTGCTAGTAAGATGTTTATAAGGCACTCCACCCATCGTATCTTATCCATAGATGATGGAAGTACACATTGAAATTCTGCCTTCTTTGTCGTATGCCACCACCTACAAATAAGACGTTGGGCCTCATTACGAGTTAGCCGGTCCAGATTTAACGGTGCCGGTAAAACAATACTGGCACCGTTTTCCAGACCGGCTAACTCTGAGTTATGTGGCCATGTGGTATTACACCCGCCAGATCTGACCTGGCGGGCGTTATGCCATCGGCCACACACGGACGTGGAAACACAGGCACCATTACTGCATGGTGCCTGTGTTTCCACTGCCCCCATTCCCATGGAGTAATGTCCCGGTGATTCCGGCAAGTCCAGAGCCGGTAAAACCCCACGAGTCCGGCAGCAGCTTGCTGGCTTTACCGGCGCGGCTACCGCCGGACTCATTATGAGGCCCATTAACTTTAAGTAGAGAGCTTGGAAATAAGACAGCAAAGTCTAAGATTCTCTCTCTCTCTCTCTCTCTCTCTCCCTCTCTCTCTTTCTCTGTCTCTCTCGTTCTTCTCTCACTATTTTTTTTCCTTCTGACTTGTCCAGTGCTTGGTCCTTCACCTGGAAATGTAAGTGTGGCTGGCTATCGTCAATTGCTGACTGCCTAGGGTCTTTCTGCCAACTGCATTTTCTAGCCTTGCTTCTGGCACCGCACCCAGGTTTTTCATCCGAGGGCAGAGTGCTATTTACATTGTAAACACTGGCTGCAGAGATCGAAAAACAAACAACAAAGTTGTGGAATAGCTCACAAGAATATTCAGCACATTCGTAAGTGCTGCACAAGTATGTACAAGTATGTGCATGGAACACCATGGTGTTGTGCCGATGGACCGACTAATGAGTAGCCTAAAAGTAAGAACAAGATAGCCAAGAAGTAGTAATACTTGTAAATTGTCAGAATGACTCTATGTTTATGTGCCAACTTGATCCATTCCATTCGTGAGACACTAGCCAAGTCCTTGCATTAACTTTGCATTCTGGGATTTGTAGTCCTGGGATTATATTGAGGAAATCCAAAGTTAAAAACAAGAGCTTGACTAGTGTCTCCCAAATTGAAGGGATAATGTTGGCCTGTTTGCATGGACTTCATTTAGGGTCAGTAGGGACCCCTGGTGACTTCCTTGCGACCTCTGGCACTGCCTCTATGACCCCTGGTCAAGGATTGCAGAAGCAGTCTAAAAAGGAAAATAAAGCAGGAACGTTGCCATTCTCTAGTGTGCAATAAACACAACACTGCAGCTTTAGATTAGTATGTATCTATGTAGGTAAGGGAGACTGGATGACCTAGAGATTCTTGTTTATTGTCAAATGTAATAGTTTTTGTTTCTATGGTCTATCATTTTGTTTAAAAATACTAAAATGTTTAATGTTACTGTGGCTTAGATTTTCTTGTATTGAAGTAAAATAGTTGGTACTGTATCATATTTGTATGTGTACCACTTTATCTTTGTCTCCTGCTGCTTCTAAGCACTGTAAAAATAGGTGTTATTAATATGAAATGTAGTAATACTTTATCACCCTCAGAAGGATGAAGGGCTAAATAAGCCCTGCTGAAATATCAACTTGGAAAGTGCAGACTCAGAGTTGAGCTTTTACCTTCTGAGTCATCCATTTGTGACACAGCGTGCTGTTTAATCAATTATGCATTTTAAAAGTTTTTTTATTTTTAGGATATCTACCCACAACCCTCTCCTGTCCCCCTTCGGTCCTTTTTAAAACAAAATGTCACAGTAGTATTAGCAGGTTCACTAGTAGGCCATGGCACATTTCTCCTGCTTCTATGCACAGTAAGAATACGTGTTCTGTTTAGAAACGGAACACACGATCCAATGCATTACCAAATGCTTTGGTATGGACATTTTAGCTGGTACGATAGGTCAGCGTGTTACATGTTCACTGCTGGGATCTATGTGTGTTCTGCTGGTTGCAGGGTTGAATCCTAGCGAGGTCTACTCATCCTTTCATCCTTTAGAGCTTGACTAATGAGCATTCATTTCTTTTGCCTGGTAAAATGATTGTATGTCTGTGCTTTGCCGAAATTGTTTTGTTAGTAATGCACTACTATAAATGCCAAAGTGTTCCTATCAATAAATCCAAGCATAGGCTCAGAATAATGTCACACAGCAAGATTTTCAAAGGTTTTTTTAGTGCAAGTGTTGCGATGCGCTAGCACATCTCATCACTTACGTAAAAAAAAGAGCAGCCCGATCCACAAAGGACATCTGAATGAGCTCATCTTAGATCTTAGGTGCGCTCATTCAGACGCTCTTTTTCAACCCTCTGCTCATTTGGGCTACTCAGAGGGCACTTGTGTGCATTTAAAAGTGCATGGATGTGCCTTTAAATGCGCCAAAATGAGGGTCATCCGCCTGCACCTTATGCTAACATGCAGTCATGACAGGGTCTTGGTGAATTGCCATCGTTGCATGCATGCCTATTCGTACTGGTACTTATGTTAGGTCGTAGTGAGCTGTTGAATTCTTTGCTCGCTTATCTAGGAATTGAAACAGACAATGAATAGACCCATTACTATTTGGGAATCCTCCTCACCATTAAAAGTGGGGATACTGCATTGGCAGTCCTGACACCACTCTCACACATTACCTCTGCTACAAATGGACTGAGAGGGCCCATGTTGTGCTTTGTTTGCCTACAATGCATCCGGTGGCATGAGAGTTTCCCAAATTGGTTCAACCAATTTGATTTGCCTAATTTTAGCTAACAACATTATGCCTAATTGTGTTTGCCCTGCCCACATTTCATGGCTACTTGATCTTTCGTGTGTGTTTCCCCACCGTGTCTCTTTTTGCTTCTGTTGTTATTCACTTGTGAATGCAGAGTAATTGAGTTGTAGGCTTCTGCCCCACCAACCCCCATTGGAATGGGTTGATGTTGCTAAACATCATAACAGGGTTACTTGAAAGTGTGCTATAGATCTTAACTATAAACGCACAGGAAATGGGCAGATGCTGCCCCCTTGCACGGTCATCTTAAACGTGTCATCTAAGTAAATAATGTCTACATTTGAAACATCACTTCCGGGATTGGAAGCATGTGCTTGATAGTATCAGCATTTCTCACAATGACCACTACGAGTTGCCTCTTTTATTGATACCTAATTGTACTGAATACAATTTAGTTTTTAAACTGAAGATCCTCTGGCATCATCACAGGGGCAAACAAAAACTGAAATGGCATATGGGTTAGTATTTTATATGCTTACATTTCCACAGTATATATAATATAAGAGCACCAAAGCTACTTTCCACTTCATGCACTCGCCCTGCGGGGTAGGGGAAGGGTTTGTATAGTTGGGGGTTTGTCCACATGATGTTAATTAGGAAGAGATTTTCCCTGTATTGCAGAGAGCGAGAAGATCTCCGTAGTGGCCAGATGATGAAAGGAAGCGCTATGCAGTTTTGAAACCCTAGATTTAAGACTTCAAAGCACACTTATGTTTTCCATGCCTTCAAAAGTCATATAACACTTCATGATATTTTCATAATTGCACGAGTGACAGAACAACATGTTTATCTTGTGTACTTGTCAGTTTTACTCTATGAACTGTAGGATGATGATACTCTAGAGCAAATGCTACACCCCTTTCCTTTCGGGACGTGCGCTGATTTGCTTTGCATGTCGTCCCCACCCAGCGACTTCTTCAGCAATTCTCCCTGACAACAACTGCTTATGTCTGATAGAACTTTCTTAATGCATCTCGTGCACAGAGCAAAAGGCGTTTTCCACCCGGCTCCTGTTTGTATGGTGAGAAGGTGCAGTGAGGTTTCATGACCTTTAATCCCCCAGGCATGTCACCTTTGCTTTTGTGGTTGACATTTTCTCACTTGTGTCTAGCATGATGGAGTAGAATTCAGTCACCGTCAAGGAACAACTGGCTCTCTCTTGGGTAAGCAGGCCTGTGCATGATGGGGCAGCCACAGCAATAATGCTGTCTCTGCAAAATGTGCTAATTGAGTTTCCCAATAGTACCATATCTCGAGTCCATTCACATTAAACAAATATACGTTTGTTTCAACAAATAGGCAATATCAGAATGATGTTGTGGACAAGCTGTGTCACAGCCTGCGGTCAGTAATAGTGTAATCTTATTACTTAATATAGGGCATGCCTACATCTTGATTTGTTATTAAATAGAGAGTTCAAAAGGAGATCGAGAATGTGTGATAATAATGTTTGGAGCTTGCTCGTTTTGGAATGTGTGTTATAGCATCTTCACCGTGTGCACAATGAAATGGCAAATACTGACTTAAAAGCCACCCCTGAAGCCACCCAAACTTGCCATAGCATCTTACACTCAGCAAACCCACACTATGCAACTTCTTTCTCAAGCATAGCATCTTACACCCAGCAAACCCACACTATGCAACTTCTTTCTCAAGGAATATATACATACTCCTACTAATTTCACAGACAAGAAATTGTGAAAATAGCCCCCCAGCCCCATAAAATCCTCCTCTGTCCTGCAGCATCCATACCCCTCCAGCCTAATAAAAAAGCTGATTTTAATGCTAACCGGCACACCACTTACCGCTACAAACAGGATTTGTTCCCATCTAACTAAAACAAATGGTGCTTTTCCCCATTAATAAAGTTCTACCGCAGGCCCTTGTTTTAGCCAATGACTTCTCTGTTGCTAACATACTGTTCGAACAGACACTGTTAGAGAGAATAATACATCTTATTGTATTATCCAGACGTGGATCCCCTTGCTCACTATTGTTAGAGGGGCACAGCTACACCCTACTAATGAGATCCAAACAGACTGAAACACATGTCAAGTTTGCTGTTGGTACTCTTGTTCAGAGGAGAATTGCCTAGCATTTCAGTGCTGGACTGCCCCAGGGCAGGACAAAGACTGATATGTTTTGGATATTTCTCATCTGTGAAAGATATTGAGCTATACAATCTGGATAAGGCTCTGGCAACCAGGACCAATGTCTGTCAGAGAGACTCCCAGGACCCCTTGTTAATTTGCATAATTGGGTCTCACCCTAAGTTACTAAGGGAATCCTGACGTGGACCCCTTGCTCACTATTCTTACAGTGGCACAGCTCCACCCTACTGATGAGGTCCAACCAGACAGAAACACATTTCTGGACTTGCTGTTGGTACTCCTGTTCAGAGGCAAATTGCCTAGCGTTTCGGTTCTGGACTGATATGTTTTGGATATCGCAACCAGGACTAATGTCTGACAGAGAGACTCCCAGGACCCCCCCTTGTTAATTTCTACTAAATTCATGATACCAATGTCCAGTTTAGATACAATGGCGGCTTCATAGCCAGCTTCTATGATGACTTAATCTATCTTGCATTTCAGCAACTGTATATTTAATGAATGGTTGTTTTTCTGCAGCACTTGGTGCATGTGTAATCTTCCTTTTCTATATTTGGAAACTCACTTGATTCTTTCCTTTGCCATTAGTTTCTTCAGGATCTATAAATCACCTTTAGCCAGTATGTCGAGACATCGTGCACACTTCTTATGACATCATTAATTCATTGGTTAGCTTCTTTTCACACTCCTTCAGGTTTTTCCTCCTGTAGGTTATCATCATGTCAAGGGTACATTTGGTAGGATTGTATCAATGGGTATCTTCTTTCAAACACTCACTGCGGTATTGGTATTGTGGCTGGTGTTAGGCACGGCACAATTTTATGTCTCTAATACATGGGTGGTAGAGGGGCGGGATCTCCTGCAGAGGCACACAGCTGCTCCTCTGCACAATGTTTGCTGTCCCCAAGGTTCATCGATCTCCCTTTCACTTCATGTACATGAAGGTACGCACTACCCCTACCCTCATTCAAAATGTGCCATTCCCATTGTATGCATATGATCTAGAACAGTGGTTCATCTAGGTTTCCTAAAATGTGGACTTACTTGAAATAGAAGTTATGGCATCAGAAATTCCTCCTCAATATTAAGAGCCCTTTGAAAATTCATCTGTTCACCCACACCTTTCCATTTTGTCGTGGAAGCCCTGAGTTATTCCAAGGAACAAAAGATCTGAACCAAAGATCATAAGTTACTACTGCTTATAGACATCTGCAATGCAACACTATGTAAGACTGAAAAATGTCTGCCCTGTTCTACTCACCTCTTATTAAGATGCCTTTTCGTCTCTCCTCCTATCCTACCTTCCCCCTCACATAATCTCTGGTCTTCCTGCTTCCTCCCTGACTCCTCCTCGATCTCAATGCACTCATAAATGGCTATGACTGCATTGTTGGCAAACTCACAAACAACAGTTAATAAAAATACATAAACTAGCACTGAACTTGCCAAACTCCTTACTCAAAGCACAGTTATTTAAAATAGCAGTTTGTTTCCCAATTCATTCATTCTGATTTGAGAACTGAGATTTGTACAATAGGTCGAATTAAGCCAGCTGGGGGCTAATTACTAAGGTTGTTAACTTGGGGAGGGTCAGCATTAAAGTGCTCAACACGAACCATGTTTCAAACAATACAAATAATGGTTCAATTGATTTTGAATCCATCAACCCTCATAGACCTATCTCATTAGTGGATTCAAATTAAGTGTTGGAATGCATGAACCACTTTGCTTCAGACTCATATACTTTCTGATCAGTTCAGACATTAGGGACCTATTCATCTGAAATGAGTTAAATCAATTTGAATCCAAGCAAAAGACTAATATCAGAATAAATAAAAAGTACATATATTAAATCCAATATAACATGTTATCGTGTTTGGTTTAAAGCCATCACGGGTTAAAACAGGATGCCCTGAAATACAAGACATACACAAATGATATTCAACCCATCCCTGTTAATAATTTTGTCTGATCTCTATATTTTAAAGAATAACTATGCCTTCATGTTTCTTCTAAGAATAAAGCCAAAATAAAACATAACATTTAAAAAAAAAATAAGTGATAACATAAAATGATGCCCACATTTAGAGCCAGGTGGAGCCATCAAGTGTTGCTATCACTTGGCGCAGTTCAAATTGAAGTGCAACTGTTTTGAATAATTTCAAGTTTCATTTAAACATTGTTTGCATCATTCTAGCCTATTCAGACTGTCTATTGTTTAGGTAGGTTTAAATCGAATTCGACCCATACTCTCATCCCTCGTGTTAACTGTGGCACCAGAAGGTCTGCCTTCCAGTCCTTGCTTTTTCTCTTGCCCATTAAGGATGGGATCTTCGAAAAACCGCTTTACCTCACTGTGCCTCAGTTCCGTAATCTGTTAGAATTCAGGATGCATTGAAACACGTTCAACACTGGCATTATCTGCCCTGTGGTGCATTTACGTTAATAACTGGTTGCTGCCTTCACATTTATCATCGACCGGACATTCGGGATTAATTTGCTACATTAATTCAATACAGTGTGCATGAATATACCCTTTAGAAACATCGCTTCTCCCTTTCCGTTGAACATTCGTATCTGTATCCCTTTACACAGATATGTAACATGGTGCTGTAATTCATACCAATAAAGACATACAGTGCACATTTTTCTCATGATTAAATACAAATATTTTAACATATATGTGGCTATACAGTACTTTCACTCACTCCAGCTATTGCGTGTAAAATAACACACATACTATAGATAGATTTTGAAGCAGAAATGCCCCTCTTCACAAATGCCCCGTGCAACTATGCCAACACACTGTTAGACCCGACATCGTCTCATGGTTGCTGCTCAGTTACCATGCCCCACACAATAGGCACCAAGGCATGATCTATATTCAGAGCAGAAGAGCAGGGATGGCACGCGTGCGCACACACGTGCGCGCGGACACACACACACACACACACAAACACACACACACAAACGCACACAAAACTGTTGTGGAAGACTATGGAACTATGGTGACTCATGATGAAAAGTGTCATGGTTTCACCAAAGTCACCCATGCCGAGCATCGGAGCTAGGGCTGCACAAATGTATCAGGTTCAAGAGAGGAATGATGGACAGCATTGAGACATTCATAGGAGTCCCTTCTGACACCCACGCAATATTCTCTACCGTCAGCCCTGCACCACAACATCCCAAGTTATAGCATCCAGTGGAACTAGCATGGTGCAAACAGCAGTTGTCCGATCGTTTTGAATTGTGTGAGGATGAAATATTTGAAAGCACATTTAAAATAAAGAGATACAATAAAAAATGCATTCGATAAGAAGAACACTCATTCTGCAATACTGACTACCTGCACTAGAACCCCCACGTATTGTAGAATATGCATGCAAAGGCTTTTCTTTTCAGATGAGGTTTCTAGAGCGCTCTAACAGAACCACCCCAGAATAACATTAAATAAATGAAAAACTAAACAAAAGCGATAGACAGGTCTTAATCTTGCATGAATAGATGAATAATTTTGTAGAATGACCAGATATATTGTGCTCACATCTTTGTATCATGAATACTTAACAACTTTATTAAAAACATGTTTTTGATTTAAAAAAATGTGTTTGGTACAGTCATTGAATGGAAACTGATCACTGCAATTTGTTTTAATTCAAACTACAATATCAGCGAATTGGCATTCCAAGCCACGTTAGATTTTCCATGTAAGTATCATAACAGGTGTGATGTATGTGACATACCAGTAGCTGCATACATATGTTCCTATATTCTGGCATTGTAAGCACAGATCCTTCTAGAACACTTGTCTTATTGTTGTGTTTGTTTCTGGTATGGATTCTGTATTATGATGTTGGAATTATTTCCTTTCATGTTCTTTGTCGATTTTATGGTTTGAATATCGAAATTGTTTGCTGTGTATTTTTCTTTTTTTATTGAAAAGTAATTTTCTTTCCTTTTATTTTTTTTAATACATTTTTTTGGGACAGAGAATCTCCCATAACATGCATGGGCAGTTCCTAAGCACATCTGATTGGTGAACTATCACTAAAGTCTGTGCAGTAAATGATGTTGCCATTGGAAGTTGCAAAAGGGCTCCAAAAGACCATAACTGTGGGGGTTAGGCACAAGGGGCTAACGCGTTAAAGGGGAGGGACTACCTTCAGAGACTTTGGGGGGGGGGGCATGGCAAATTTACTTGCATGGTGCCCCAATCCCATTTTCCCAAAGTAACATTTTTGGGAACTAGTGTCAAATTAGCAACCGATTTTGCCAGTGATTTTGCCCAAAAACATGATGGACCTGATTTACGAAACTATTTTTTAATGGGTAAGTCCCATTGACAAACGCTTTGTAAATCAGGCCCAATATGTTTTAAATAAAAAATACACATTTCATTGATAAATGCCAGCATGGTATTCAGTGGCTGTGTTGTGGTGCGTGGTAGATTCATCAATTGGTAGTTCCTGATGCATATCTAGCTGCATTGTACCATAATCTGTGATGAATCCAGCAATGTCATCACTCCTTCTCTGGGGAAACTCTCTTCCCATATGGCTTTGGTAGGGCAGTTGCTACATGATCCCATCCCAGGGGCTGGTTGCCTGAGGGAGGACTATGTGGGGAGAGAGGATACCTATGGGAGGGAGAGAGATTTGTTGGACGGAACATGGTATCCCCCTTTCCACAAAGGGTATGACATTCCCCTAAGTGGACAAACTGTAATGGCCTATTGTGCTGTTGAGCCAGTTCAAGCCCCTCATACTGACAGCAGAATTCCTCTTGACAACTTGTGGCAAAACACTGAGACGAGGAGCTGCCGGGGAGTAATGCAGAGCACTAAAGTCCTGGAATCAGAAGCATGCTCTAGTGGTTGGAAATGTACAATTGGTGCCAGGACATTTCAAATACAGAGCCCCTCTTTTGGCAGATCACCTGAAGACTTCACAAGACATTGGTTAGAGGAAATAAACCTTTTACCCTGCCTTACGTTTTCTGCCAGTGAAGGAAGGCCATGGTATCCAATGAGGGAAGCAAGGTCCCTCCCCTAAACATCTCCCAGAGAACAGAGTGAGATACAGAATCCAGAGGACCCTCCAGCTGCTCCAGAACCAGTGCCAGCCAGCACACAGCATGCCCTGCTAGGCTCTGCAGCAAGCTTTCTGCACAGGGAGTGACAGAAGGTCTCTGAACCTACAACCAAGAACAAGGCAGCTGTTTGCAACACACTCCATAGCTGTGGGCCATCCTCCTTAAAGGACAACATGAGCCCATTGAAGAAGCTGGGAGAAGCGCTTCGATGAACCAACTTCTGCCTTAAAAGACATTTTCGAGTCAATCGAGTTCCTCAATCTGCAACGTCGCCATCGCTCAAAGATGTCACGGCCGGTGCTTCAGAACTGCTGTTCAGAGCTAAGACAACGATTCCTGACTCCGAACCGCCATGTAGGCCAGCTTGCAGCTATTCGTCCAGCTTCACTGACCAAACTTTCCTGCCACCTGATACCTGCAGCTGACTTCCATTTCAAAACTGTCACAGAAGCCTGCAAAGTGCCTTGAAACTGACTCGACCCTAGCAAGCAATAAGAACAACCACAACACAAGGTACATTCTGGTTCTGCCCCCCTGGTTCTTCCCAGAGTAATATTAAGACCCATTGTTCCCTTTGTGCTGAACCGAAGTTAACTTAAACTATTGTGGATATTAACCATACCGACTACCCTCATGTCAGTATCTGAAATGCAGCCCTTTTTTCCTTCTTTGAAACTGTCTCTCCTCTGCATACCCTTAAAGGGTGCATTGTATTTTGTAGTATTGTTGGACTATCTGTTGTGATATAAATAAAGTAGATACTTTTTTTACCAACTTTACTGGTTAGTGCCATTCATCATTGGGTAATAATTGTATTTTTGCTGTGTTGCAACTAACCGACTATAGACAACCTTTTGGAGATAAGCCTGCCGTACCATCCAAAATTGGACAATGAGGTTTATAATTTGCTTGTTGTTTTAATCTGTTCAGATCCCTTCTGGTGTATTAGAGGTGTGTTGCTGATTGATGGTTTAGATACTGATTTTCCCCCCTGGACCACTGGTACAATGGATCAACGGATAAGATTAGCACAAGATGGCGGTTTCCCACAAGTGCATTTCACATGTGTAAATGTCGTAAAACCGAAGGTAAGATGCATTGGAAAATGAATTTGGATTGCTCGATGTATGCACAAAAATACATGCCTGATCGATTGGGCCAATAACTTTACTTAGAAAACTTCCCCTTTAACAGGGCACAGCAAAGGGCTGCACTCATGCATAATTGTGGTAGTATGCTGGAAGGCCTAGGAAACTTCAGAGACTGGCAACAAGGGTGCAAGAAATTAATGTGCATTTGCTATCCTGTAATCTTTGTGCAGTGATTGGCTGGTGATACTATATTTCTGCCTGTAAAATTGACTCATATGGTTACTGAGGGATGGTCGCTTCAACAATAAGTGATTATAGGTGGCATCCTCGGGAATCACTAATGAAGGAGCACAAGGAGAAACCAGAATCATGAAATCTACCCCACTGTAATGCAGTATTTTTTTTTTTTGTGTGATATCTTAAACTCTGCTAAGGGCTCAGTTTTCTGCAGTGAAGTCGCAGTGAGATTGCACACTTTGTTTCATCAGTATACCTGGGATTTAAACCCCCCTCTGCAAGTTGGGAACTTGACCAAATATCTTCTGAGCTCTACTTGGTGCACATTTTTCGGTTTTGGCTTTCCAGCACTGCAGTAAAACTGTCGTTTATTGTTTATTTGAAAAATACACAAATCCCATATTAAAGCATCCTGACAATATGCACATACTCATAAAGGAATGTTAAGCCAACATAACAACATGGTGCTCTTTTTTCCGCATCCTCAATAGAAAACAAGTCCTAGAATGCAAAATAATGATAGTCGGAAACATTTCTTATTGTACAGCACTGTGCTTTCAGCACCTTAAGAAGCAGAGGTGGCCATTTTATTTAAAAATGTAAATTGCATGGAGGGAAACTGTTGCATTTACCCTTGCATGCAAATGGGTCCCCTTTATGCGATTTTAGTCATTTGCCCTATGAAGTGCAAGCAAAGTTGTAAATGCAGGTGTACGCCTTAGTTTGTTCATTTTGCAGTGAAAATTGAGTAAATACCATTTGCTATTTATGCATTGGCAGGCAGTATTTGCAATGGATTCCTTCAGAATCTGCCTACTTTTAGCTGGTGCAAAAAACAGTCAGATTCCATAAAACTCCAAAGCATTTGCGCTAGCATGATGATGTCATGCTGGCATGAATGCTCGTGCTTCTGTATGATGGAGATGAAGGGTTTGCGGAAAAGGCAATGCCATTTTGTGCCCCCTCTCTGCCCCTCTCTGGTTTGTTTTTGCCAGTGCCGCTGAAAGGCATTTTGAAGTAGATGACTTGAGGCATGGCTTGCAAAATGCTTTCACAAAGACCGTTTGCCTGAGAGAGAATTAAGTAAAATGGGGATAAAAGGTAACCTGTGCTTCTACAGAGACACAAAGTGCACCCTCCACATTGGCAACCTCCCTTTGGTTTCTCTTGCACCTTGCTCTCATTGTTGTGGTGGATTTTCCTCACAGACCACACCACCAGCTTTGCTCACTATGTTTCGTGTTTGTCACCAGTTTCATCAGCATCTAGTCTTTTGTGCCTTAACAATGTTTTAAGTCACTTCGGACTTTTGGGCGCTTTTTTTTCGTCCTTTGCCTCCACTTGCATTTGTCAGACTCTCCTCTTGTTGATGGTTTACTCCTAGGAGCATCGTTGTAAGCCCCTGTTTTCTCACCCCCTGCCTCTTGCTACATGTACCTGATCACTGTTCTAATTTTTTGGGTCTGCTGTGTGGCTGCCTGCCCCACCTGCCTCTCGTGGCAGTTCCCCCTCTCCATGGGTTAATTGGTCTCTCCAATTTCATGGTGACTTATGTACTGTATGCTTTGGACAGCACTTTCTAAGCCCTCTATTCCCCTCACTGATTCCTGAGAGGAATTCTATCCACCTATTGGCAGCGTTGACTTTATTTCCTATTGCCCTCACCTGTTGCATCAGCGCACCGTCTTCTGTTGGAAGGAGGGATGACTCTCCGTGCGACCCTGATGAGCACAAAAAAGATGCTGTTCTTCTCAGAAGCTTCATTCTTACGTTATCTGTACCCTACAGGGCCACCTGATGAGTTCTTCTTGCCTGTGCAGCCCTCCTCCATCACCCCGCTCTCCCTCCTTCTCACTGCTCTCTCTTTCCATCCATGGCTCTCTCCATCACTCCTATTTACTCCAACCGCTACTCTATCTCCTATCCCTTCCCCTTCTATAAGTCCGGAAGGTAGACATTCAAAAGGAATCTCTTGGTTTCCAACCCAGGCCTTCCCATCGTTGACACCTATGTCAACGCTTCTTACAGACAGGCTGTTACCAACATCCTCTTTGCCGCTCCCTCTTCTGACCTATGGACTCCACTTATGGTCTCTGTCCTCGCTCTGATCACCTTATCTCCCATTAATGGCGGCACCAGCTAGAAAGTACTCTTGGCTGGATTCACATCCTCTAGGTGCATCATTAATGTCTACCACAATGGCACTGTAATGATCCAGGGCTCTCATCCCAACCTTCTACTTCTTGACAGGCATCTTCCTTCTCTCATCAACTGTCTCCCTTCTCCCACCACTCCTCCGGATGCCATCCCCTTCCCCTTCTCTAATGAGTGTACCACGTCCCTGAACCTCCTCCTCAGAAGTCCTTAAAAGGTGGTAACAAGGGCCACTTTGCAAACCTCAACTGTCACTGTGCTGTCAAACACACTTCTGATATCTGTCACCTCCTTGAAGATTTCGACCTTGATGTTCTTGCCCTCACTGAGACGTGGTTAACTTCCAACTCTGTCACATCTTTTGACACACTCCCTCCTGAGGGCTACAAGATCCTTTTCAAGCTGAGGCCTGACTGGTCTGGAGGCAGAGTGGCCTTTATCTTCCCTGACTGGATCCCTGCCACTATCATTCACACTCAGTGCTATTCCTCTTTTGAATGCCTCATCTGCAGGCTCAGCATCTCTCCATCCCTTTCATTGACTCTTGCCACCAAGTACAGGTCCCCTGGCCCAGTTGCCCTCTTACTCTGTGAGTGGTCAGACCTCACTTCTTCCCTTTTTGCCTCTATCTCCAAACTCCTCCTCCTTGGTGACTTCAATATTCACCTGGACTGCTCCCAGAAGGCCACTAGTCATTTGTGAAGCCTCTACATTGTTCTCTCCCCACCATCCATCCCTCAGGTCTGGCACATTCTGCTGGACATACCTCCTCTGACGTTCCTCTCTCCAACCTTCACCCTACTCCTCTCTCTTTATCTGACCACTTCCTCCTGCCTTCTCATCTTGATCTTTGTCCCCTTAATGTGCCTTTGCCGGCACTGCCTGTCCCCTTCTCGAACATTTGACCGATGAAGCTAGTGTCAGTTGCTTCCTTTGCTACTACCTTTATTTCCCCTCCCTCTCCTGCCTCAGACACCCTCACTGGCTCCGTCCTTGCTAATCTTCACCTTTCTATCACTAACACCCTCGATTTCCTTGCACCTGTCAAGAGGATGCGAATGAAGCCTGCCTACAAGCGTAACACTTGGTATGACTCTGACACATCCGCTTTGAAATGCAAAATGCAGAGTGGTTGAGTGGAAGTGGCGGGATTCAGATGCATCCTCTGACAAACTGGCCTGTTGTCTGCTCCAAAGGAATCACATATTTTCCATTTGTTCTAATAAGAGGGCACACATCCAAGCAAATTGTTCAAAATTTGCAAGGAACTTACCAATCCTTTTGCCGTCTCCACTTCTCCCTTCCATCCCTGACCCTCTGTACTTCTCTGGTCTCCCACTTCCTTTTCAAAACCCTGGACATTCTGTCCTCTCTCTCCTCTATCCTCCCTCCTCCCTCTCCTGCTATTATTCCTCCCCTTTTCCCTCCCCCATCTCTCTCCTTCTCTCCCATAGCACTGGATGAGGTCTCTAGAGTAGTCCTCTCTATGAAAGTCTCTTCCAAAAAGGTGCTCCCCTGTTCCCTTATAAGTATCAAGGACAGCATTGCTTCCCTTGAGCCTTCCCTAACAGAATTTTGCAATCACTCCTCTGCCATTGGCTCCTCCCCTCAACCCCTCAAGCACTCCCTTATGCATACCCTCCATAGCAAGCCCTCTTCTGACCCTTCCTGCCCTGCTTACTATCACCCTATCTTCATCACCACCTTCCTGGGCAAACTCCTCGAGAAGCTTGCCATCTCCCAACTGACTCAACATTGTGACTCTGTTGGCTGTCTCCATGAACATCAGTCTGGCTTCAGAGCTGCCAGAGGCATGTAAACTGTTCTACTGAACACCTGTGATGACCTGCTCTCTAATCCTGACTCTAGCCCTCCCTCTGTTCTTATCATCCTTCACCTTTCCTCCGCCTTTAACACTGTCAACCATGCCACCCTGATAAATCTGCTTTGTGACACCCTTGGTATCATGGGTTTGGCTCTGGACTGGCTGACCTCATTCCTCTAGAACATACCCTCCCAGGTTCAACTGGGCCGTTTACTTTCCCCTATCACACTCTCCACCTGCGGCATCCCTCAAGGATCAACTCTCTCGCTGTGGCTTTTCAATATCTACCTTGCCCCCTTCACCCATCTGATCTCCTCCTTCTCCCCTCACTTCTAGTGTTATGCAGACAACACACAGCCCTCTTTTGAGCTTCCCTCTCCTTCCTCCTCTCCCTCATCCCTGACTGTCTGACTGTCATTCAGTCATGGTGCGCTGCCAATGATCTCTGACTTAATGCTAGTAAGACTGAGATCCTTTCCATTGGGACCCCAGCTCTTACCTTCCCACCCTGACTCTGGCTGCCCTCTATGGGCTCCCTTCCCTCTTGTGAAGCAAAAAACCTTTCGGTCATCTTTGATTCTTCTCTCTCCTTCTCTCCTCACATTGCAGACCTTGCCAAGAGAGCCCACTATCAACTTCACCTTCTCAGAGGTGGTCTACCTTTCCTCACTTCTCCCCAGAAACTCTTCCTTAATCTCCCAACATCCTCCGTTTGTCCCTGTCAACTAATACAGAATAGGACTGCAAGACTGATTTGTGGACTCAAGTCCAGGGACTGCATCTCTCTAGCTCTGATTGCGCTCCACTGGCTCCTGGTTGCTGCTAGGATCGAATTCAAGACTCTCTGCATTATCCCCAAGGTTTTCTGGGACCTGGCACCCCACTACATCCTTCTCCCTCTCCCTAAATACCTCCCTGCTAGAGCCCTTCGGTCTGCTAGCTCTAACTCCCTGCTAATCCTGTGTTTCTCCAAGCAAAGAGTGGGAGGTAGATGTCTCTCCTCTGCAGGAGCCACCCTTTGCAATGGTCTTACAGCCCCTCTCAGGCATGAGCCGGATCTCATTAGGTTTTGGAAACTCTTCAAGACCATCCTTTTCTCCTCATCCTTCTCTCTACCTCTCCCCTGCTTAACCCCTCCCTCCCCCTCAATGACTGGCTTTCTAGTTCCCTCTGAGTATTTCAGGGTCCCAGGCCCTCTTTCCTCCAGTCCTCCCATGCCCCCCTCCTATTTTTCCATGTGTTAACCTGCTCTCCATGGCACTTTCTCCTTGGGCTTCCCCATAACACCTGCGCCTCTCCTACTTCACCTTGCCTCCCACCGTTGCTCTTATCGCTCAGACCTGCACTTCCCAACTTCTGCCTTCCCTCGCACCTCTTCTTCAGCACTTGTACGATCGGAATGTCACAAGGCCTAGTAGGACTGTTATTGTAGCTTTCTCCTTGCCCCCCTGCCCTCCGTCCCCCATTTGTCGTGTGGCACCGTGAAACACCTCTTGTTGCATTGGCGCCTTTCAAATGTCCGATAAAATATATATATATATATTAAAATGAATGAATGACAATATGGTGCAGCATAAAAAGCATACATGGAACTTTTACATATACAGTTAACACATGCTTTCTATGCTATGGCCTGATTTACAAAATCCCATTGGAGAAGGCTTTGTAAATCAGGCCCTTGTTGCCACTGTAAAAGAAATTATATAAAAATAACAAGTCACCTGGTATGTCGCAAACTTCCAGCAAGCGCTAATGCATGATGTTAACAACGTTTCATATCCACAAAATGAAATCCTTTTTCTGCATGTCGAGGTAGTGGATATCCTGGGTGTAAACTAATCTTTAAAAGGGAACGTTATTTTGTACACACTTTGAGGGTCATTCTGAGTATTGCGGTAGGGGGTTAACGGCACCGGTAAGGATGCCGGTGCCGTTAACCCCCTACCGTCACATGCTGAGGTCCCATAGCGGGTCCCACCAGGAGCGGCTGGTCTGACTAGCTGTCCTTAGCGGGACCCGTTAAGGGACTATGGAGCTAATAATGGGCCCACTATTTGCGGGCCCGTCATTAGCTCCTTCCCCATTCCCATTGAGCCCTATAGGGGCTCAAATGGGAATGGGGAATGGTTTTCGAAATGAGGACTTACCGGGTCTGCATAGGTCGGAATGTCTCGATAAGTTCCCATTCCGACTAACCGGACCCGGACCCGAGTTTGGAGGCAGCCATGATGCTAATGGCACCATGGCTGCCTCCAAACTCGGAATGACCCCCCTTTGTCTTGCAAGCAAGCACAGATGTACTACTTCATTGGAGCTGCACAGGGGTGTTGCTGTTTGAAATGCCCCATTATAGGGCCAATTGCCTAACAATCAGGGGTGGACTGGGAACCAAAGGAAACCCTGGAAATAATGTTCAAAGTGGCCCCATAGTATACATTTTCAGCAAGGCCAAGCCTTTTACTATGAGAAATTTTGGAAATAAAATGGATTACCGTGAAAAAGAGGCCCATGATCCAGAGGCCTACCAGGAAATCTCCCGGGCTCCCTATAGGCCAGTCCACCCCTGCTAACAATTCACACCAAAGAAATGCTCTGCTGAAATCGAAAGGAAAGCAACTGTGCAGACCCAACTCGGTTTAGCGTCTACATTTCGGCCTGTCCAGGAGGCCTGTAAAGATCAGCAGGTCCCTGTTGTAATGGGCCATAATGGCTGGCCGCCTGGGGAGGTCTTGAGCCCAATTAGCCCAATTGTGCTGCACCCATGATGAGTGCATAACACGTGCTTGCCTAAATGAAAGCTGAACAAAAGCTGAAATGTGCACGCATGTATGCTGCATTGTACCACCAGAGGGCCATAGAACAAGCACAGAGCACACAGACACCAGTTTTTCAGAGCGCGTCGCCCAGGCGCATCCGAGTCCTTCAAGGAATAGCGATCGCTCTCGGCTCTCGAATGTTGTATTCCAAAACAAAGGGTGACCAGAATGTTGTCTGGTCACCCTTTGTTGTTTACACATGCAGCCTGGCAGCTCTTAATGTGAAACAGCGGAACAGCTTTGTGACCTAAAATCGCGTTAATACATATCGAAGATAAGGCATGGCAAGTACTGTACAGAAACACTCTTCTCCCGATTTCATTCAGACCACAAAGAAGCAATAGCCTGGGAGATGCCAACGCTGCAGTTCAAGGTTTAAACATTTCTGATAACTGTCTATAAACTTTCCAGGAAGAGGGCAGCTTGTCATTTGGAATCACCCTCTTTTGCAACTTCAAGTTGCAGTGGCTGTTTATTGGGTTGTACCAAATAGACTTAGAGTAATCCTCAGACTAACAAGCAGCTACAGGGGGAAATAAAGGTGCGTTTTCAGCGAATCGATGGCCACAGCACTGCACACACTTTCGCCAAAGTCAATACCAGGTTCCTAACAAGCATTTCTTTAGCACATATGTAGTTACATGATTGCAATGATGTTGTTCTGTTTGTCAGCATTAACACTGCAGATTTAATTAACCCAAATAGATGTTTCCCCCACGGTTACCGACTTGTCTCAATTTGTTGCTGATTCTACTCGACGTTAATTGATTTAATGCGGTCACGCAGGCTTTCCGAGCCAACTCTGCTAACCTGATTTAACACGAGCAAAAGTCAGGGATTCAAAGGGTCTGATTTACAAACATGCATTCAATGGGGCTCTTCCTAGGTTACAACATTTTTGTAAATCTGCTCCTAAGCGTTTTATTGTTGGCCGATCAATGGCCGTGCACGTGCATTTTGGCCCCATGACTTTCTTTCATACAGTCACAGTTGATTGGATGTTTTATGAAAATCATTATCCAGCCTCAGTTGTGGGCAATGGTATCGCGTCCTTTTGCCGACATCCGTTTTTCCGATGGGTGTTTTGCTGAAAATTCCCATCTACATTTTTTGGGGCGGCGGGAAAAGGTAAATAAACAGTTTGGAGTGAGGGTAAATAAAAAAAAAATGATTACATTAAGTGGGGTTTGGGGGGAACTCCCCCAAATATAATGAAAACAAAATTTCAATGACGTTTTCGGGAAAACCACTGCCACAAAACACCAGTTGGAAAAAGGGGGTCAGCGAAACGACATGGAACCTGAGCAATTGCTCCGTTCAAGAACGGCTGCCGAGAATGAAATTGGTTCTTGCTCCGTAGAAGATATCGATTTCACATATTTCCTTCAGGCAGTGCCGCCTTTGCTGCTAGGGAGTCAGATGGCAGCTTTCAAGTGGGCTCACGGTGTTCACTAGTGCCACCTATATCATCGCAAGATGTCCTTTAAGTCCTATTTACTTATGCACCATCATGTCTGATGGGGACACCATCATGTGCCCAGGATGATCCTCACTTTCCAATGTACACTTACCATAGACCCCTATCAGCTTCATATGTCCAGTGTTAGGCTTAGATGCCCATTTTCCATTATCGTACGCAAGTGCCACCTTCATAAGACCAGGCATATCCTTAGGCCTCACACCATTAGCCCAGGTTTAACCATCAAATACTCAGGTTGTTCGTTAGATGGCAGAACCACTTCTTGTCCACAAGTTCAGCTTCAGAGGCACCTGTGTTAGTTTCGTATGCCCAGGTTCAACTTCACCAGTAAGGATGGGTGACCTCCAACAAAAGTTACCCACAAATATTTACCATTCATCAAGCAAGAGTTTGGTGACCTGTCAATAGTCATGTGTAACCTTTGGTGGTGCAAACTAGCCCTCCCATAACGCACCACATGCCCCCCTCCAATACCTGCCCCCACTGCTCCCCATAGCCCACATAGCATTCCCCACTCCCAAAACAGTTTACATTTTTCTTCTATTTTGAGGGCAAAATAGCTGAAAATAGGAACAGAAATGATTAACATGCTGTACTGCCCCCCCTGGGGGCCTGCCAGGGCAATAGGACATGTAATAGGGCACGTTGGACAGTGTCATTAGCCTCTTTCCCTTAATGGGCCTTCAGAATGTGCAAAACATGTTGAGGCACCTAAACCCACCCAAAAATGTGTGTGATGAGGGAATCACCGATCTAGTTAGCCCAATATTATTCACCAGCACAACTACAACCTAATGAGCACATGTCCAGCAGCATATGCCTGCGTACAAACTAGTTGACCAGAAGAAAACGTCATATGCCTACTTTCATCCTCACAATGCAGTTTGCCAGACTGCCTTGGTAAACTCACATTGGAATTCTCATTTCTATATACCTCACAGAAAATTGCAATGTCAGGTTTTGAACTGGTGTGTTAAGTGCAGCATATGCAGCAGCATTGCAAGCTTGTCGTGCTCACTGAACAGGTCCTTCAAAGGCAGTTCCAGTGCATATGCTCCTTGTTTGCAGGACCGGTCAATCACAGAACACAATAGTGCAAGATTATCTCAAACAAGAGGTCAAGCGCAGGCAGCATCAGATCTGGGTTCTCTCCCACAGAACAGGTGCAGCAGCACAGCAGTAGAGCAAACCTCAAATGCACAGAACAGCTGCATCATAGCTTCTTTCCTGCATTAGCTCCTCCTAAGCTATATTGGCTTGCTCTGCTCTGTTATGAAGTACTGCATGTTGGGTTTGCTGTGCTACACTGTGTTTTCTATGCCATTTCATGTTTTAAGCTGTAGAAACATGTTTTGTAATGTCTCGTTCAGATCAGTATATTCTTTTCCTTATAGTTAAAGGCAATATACCTAGAATCGTCTGGAAAATGTGCAGTTTTTTTACTTGCATTTGTATATACTCATTCACTATTTTTTGTGGGAGCGGGGTGGGGGATAATATGATGTTGGTCTCCTTTTATACTAGCTAGCTGGTTAGGTCATGTTATATTATGTTGAGGTTTCATTATAATGTTTTGCTTTAAAAGTCCAATGTTCAAGCACCTCGAGTAAATCATAAAGCAGCAGGTAGCACCCCCACCCCGTAAACATGCGAAACACAAAGAAAACAAAAACTCGAATTGAAAGTAGACCTGGAAATCTAATCTGCTAATTAGACCTGACACCACTGTTTTGAACTTACATTTGCCATCTATTATCAGGACACAGTAACTGCAGCCGTGAGAAGGCTAGTCAAAAGCTGGATTATGTAAGTTACCACCTATAAGTGCCCAGCCTCAGCCTAAGAGGATTCCTGCCACACACAACACTATAACAATTGTCATAAAGGTCCTAGCAGGACTCAGGAGCCTTTGGGAATCTCAGACCAGGGCTTCTGCTCCCAGGGAAACCACGGACAACATTTCACCCTCAGTTAAATGTGCCCATATTCCATTCCAACTTAACCATCTATAGCTACCTGGCCGTTCGTGCTGTATGGCGCTGAGGGGAGTAAGGAGGAGGGCTTTGCATGCTGCATTTTCTTGGGCATGCTTTCTACCTTGCCTTGTCTCACCATGACACTGTGGAAGGGTGAAAGTCTAACCACTGCCTAGTTTCAGGCAGGTTTTCTGTCCTTAAGGATTTTGAATGGAAGCAGAAGCCCAGGGATTTGGTTTAAAAATAAAATCCCTTTCTTATGCATTACATAAATAAGGAAATCTCCACAGAAATGTAAGGTTATGTGTGCTCGCTTTTCAGGGAGCTATTTTCAAACTTGACAAATTTGGATTTCTGAAAAGCAACTGCTCTCAAATGTTTGTTTGGGGTCTGGGGAAGGTGTTTACTTGGGGCAGGGCTTCAACATGCCTTGGCTCACAAAGAGATGAGTAAACCCCAGGCATATCCACTAGCGTGGTGAACACCTCCCTCCAGTTGTCTCTCCTTTTAGTACTGTGCCCCATAAAATACAGTTGAGACTCATGATAAAGTAGGTCCAACTGTACACAAAGCTCTTCCATCTCTTCCTTCTCATGCCTTCCTGAGCCTCTTATCTATACTCCACCCTCTTCGCAACTATCTACCTCACTGACTCCTCCCTACCACTACTGCATGTTGAAACACTTGTGTATAGGCGCATTATAAATGCCATATCATATTATATCATATCATATCATATCATATATCATTATCCACATTTGCCACTGTGATGACTCAACTTCCAGGGCACCAGTGGTCCAGGGGTGAATATCGGTTTATAAACCATCAATCAATCCCACACCGCTAATACACCAGAAGGGATCCGAACAAGATTGGAATAACAACCAAATTATAAACCTCCCTGTCCAATTTTGGTAACGTGGATGGAACGGCAGGCTTATGTCCGAAAGATCGTGGATCGTTGGTTAGTTGCAACACAACATAAAATACAATTATTGCCCAATGTAAAAAGGGACGGTCCAATCAAGGTTGTATCAAACATATCTACTTTATTTATATCTATAATTCTAGCAACACTCCAAAATACAACCCACCCTGTAAAGGAATGCAGAGGACAGACAGTTTTAAAGAAGGAAAAGGAATGCACTCTCGATACTGACATGAGGGTAGTCGGTATGATTAATAACCACAACAGTTTAAGGTTTCTTTGCTTCAGCGCAAAGGGAGCAATGGGTATTAACATGTCACTAGGGGCTTATCAGAATGACCAGTGGGACAGTCCCACAATGTACCTTGTGCTGCTGGTGTTCTTAGTGCTCGACAGTGTCAAGTCAGCTCCAGGGAACTTTGCAGGCTTCTGTGACAGAGTTTGAGATGGGAGTCAGGTGTGGGTGTCAGGTGGCAAGACGGTTCGGTGAGCTAAACTGGACAAACAGCTGCAGTTTGGCCTACACAGCGGCCTCAGGTGTGGAATCGTTGTATCCATGCTGATTGACAGTTCTGGTGCACCGGTCGAGATGTCTCGATGTCTTTATGCGATGGAGGCTTGAAAATGGTCATCAGTTGTGGATCATGAAACTACACTGGCTTGAAAAATTTCTTTTAAGGTGGACGTCGGTAGATGCTCATTGAGGCATTTCTCCCAGCTTCTTCAATGGGCTTGTGCCATCCTTTAAGGGGGACGGCCCACAGCTGTTGAGTGTGTTGCAGGCAGCTTCCTTGGTTGTAGGGTCAGAGACCTTCTGGCACTTCCTATCCAGGAAGTTTGCTGCAGTGCTAGCAGGACACTCAGTGTGCTGGGTGGGTATCGGTTCTGGAGAGGCTGAAGGGTCCTCTGAGTTCTATATCTCCCTCTGGTCCCTAGGAGATGTTCCTTCCCTCTTTGGATGACCTGGACTTTCTTTACTGGCAGAATCTGTAAGGCAGACTGTACCTTCAGCCAGGGTTCCAGGATGAGTTCTTCTTTCTTACTTTTTGTGAAGTCTTCAGATGATATGCCAAAAGAGGGGCTCAGCCCTCTTTTAAAGCCAAGTGTGCCCCAATGATTGGTGTAGGCTAAGCCTACCTTAGTGAACCAATCCTGGGGTCCCTACTTTCTGTGTGCTTGAGTTCACAAGTAGAGTGCTTTGCACCAGGAAAGAGTAAAGGGCTTAAAACAGGAACAACGTCGGCCCCAGAAATAACATGGTGGAAACCTTCTCTCAAGAGAAAGCTCTGGCCACACTCCCTTGTGACACTAAGTCCCATCCATCTCCTGTCTGTTGTGGTCAAAGAGTCTCTTTGGTTAATGGTCCTCTCTATGTGGTCCCTATTAAAGCGGCAGGGCTATATTGAAGCTGTGGTGAGACTAGACTCTCTGCCTCCTGCAAACCACATTCTCGTACCTTATGAATGGGATCCCCCTAGTGCAGTGGCTTACTGTGAACCACAGTCACAGACATGAAAGCTCACTGTCATTGATACTGAAGGTGGAAGCTGACTTCGGGTTAACACGGTTACATATGAAAGATTGCTGGGTTTCCTGTTTCATTTATTATCCCCTGCTACCAGGCCCCATGTGGGTCTTTTTAAAGTACCCTCTATTGGGATGTTAATTGCTGCCACCAGCTGCAGGGCCTAACAAAAGAGCAGGGTGGATCCACAAAGCCTTTGTTAGTTCATCAGGCTGGCCATGGCAGGGGGAACGTTTGGTCCTCTGAACTTCCTGGAGATGACATAGTGCACTCCTGGCTGTCACATTCCAACTAAATATGACAGGTCTATGCATTTGTCGTGGTGTGAGCATAGGAAAATGTGTGTGGGTTAGCCCCAGACATTTTCCTGAGGTTGCTCTACCATCATTCTATTTAATTAAACATGTTAAAAATCCCAGGCAAGCACACGCCCGCCATGCAGATTTTCGAATTCCTCACGGCCACTCTGATAGGCTAAGCACTTTGATTCCATAACTCATGGGAGCAGGCACTATATAAATGCTACATAACATTACATCTAAAACACATAAAGAAGTGCACATTTTCCTCATACAATCCCAGCACAGGCAGCAACAGTGCATTCATATCAATAGAATAGGCAGAACACAGGGTACAGGAGTGCAAGTGTTCATTACACACGTATAGCTCAATAGCACTACAAGCACTCTTCCCACAATGAGTACAGGCTCTGTGACCACCCAAGCCCACTTCTATGCAGCATCTAACAACTCTGGCCAAACATTTCAAAAACTGCAAGGAGCTCGCCAATCCTGCTGCAGTCTCTACCTCTGCATGCCCAGGCTTCTCATTTCACCACTACATTTCCGGACATCCTGTCCACTCTCTTTTCCTACACCTCCTCTTCCTCTTCCTCTGCCACCGCTGGCCCAGCTTCACCGCCTCCCCTCCTCCCCTCCTCCTTACTCCTCCTTTCTCATTTTCACCCCTGATAATGTTTCTAGACAAGTCTGATCTATGAAAGTCTTGTCAAAGCAGGTTCTCCCTGCTCATCCAGAACCATCATGGAACACATTGACACCCTGCCTCCAGCTTTGGCCGATTTCTGCAATCACTCCTTTGCCACTGGAACCTTCCCCTCCCCACTTAAGCCCTCTGTTGTGCATCCCCTTCTTAAGAAGCCCTCTGCCGATCCTTCCTCCCCGGCTAACTATTGTCTGATCTCCATCACTCCTTTCCTGGGCAAACACCTGGAAAAGCAGCCCATCTCCCAGCTTAATATGAACACTGAATCTGTTGGTTGTCTCCAGGACCACCAGTCTGGCTTCAAAGCTACCAGAAGCATGGAAATTGCTCTCCTGAACACCCGTGAAGACTTGCTCTCTAATCGTGACTCTAATCTTCCTTTTGTCCTCTTTTCCTCAATCTATCCTCTTCTTTTGACACAGTCAACCATGCCATCCTGCTCAATCGCCTCTGTGACAACCTGGGTATCACTGGTCAAGCCCTGTCCTGGTTGACCTCCTTTCTCACTGACAAACCCTCCCAGGTCCATCTGGGGTCTTTCC
The DNA here is from genome assembly GCF_040938575.1 of Ambystoma mexicanum. NCBI lineage: Eukaryota > Metazoa > Chordata > Amphibia > Caudata > Ambystomatidae > Ambystoma > Ambystoma mexicanum. The sequence continues at coordinate 850,743,871 of NC_090931.1, read as the reverse complement.
TCTCTTCTATCTCTCTCTCTCTACTTGTGGCTTTTCTCCCTGGCTGTTCTACTACTACCTGGCACCTCTAGCCCACCTCTTGCCCAGTGCATCGCTACATTCAGTTTTAACTTTCAGTGTTATGCGGATGACACACAGCTCTCCTTCAGGCTCCCCTCTGCCACCTCTGCTCCTTCTATCATACCAGATTGTCTGGATGCAATTCAGGAATTCTCGCTCTGTGGCCGCCCACCCTGGGCCCTTTTCCTGTTCCTTCCTGTGAGGCTAAGCACCTTGGTGTCATCTTCGACTCCACCCTCTCCTTCTCTCCTCACATCTCTGATCTCTCTAAGAAGTCACACTTTCAGCTGCTCCTCCTCAGAGGTATTCTGCCTTTTCTCACTTTCCCCCAGAAGCTCTCGGTCTCTAGAACCCTGGTCCTCTTCAGGCTGGACTGTTATTGCAACAGCCTCTTTGTAAATCTGCCTGTCTCTACTCTTCGACCTTTACAACTCATCCAGAACAGGACTGTAAGCCTTGTCCTTGGCCTCAAGCCCAGGGATTGTATCTCCCCAGCTTTGAAATATCTGCACTGGCTCCCTGTGACTGCAAGGATCAAATTCAAGACCCTTTGCATAGTTCACAAGGATGTATATGGTTTGGCCGTGGCACAATTGTTCACAGCGGAATTGCCCGTGGTCAATTCAGCCACAAAGCCAATTTTGCTGCAGCCAAATCAGCCCAAATTATCCTGCCCTGCTAATGTCCCGGGTAGCTCCATACACTGGTCACCTGACCACCCCTGGACTCGGGCCCAGGCTCCTGCACGTCGAGTTGCCCTTGCACTGCCTCCAGGCTCCCTCAGAACTTAAGGGTCTGTATCTGTAACCCTTCAGTCCCTTCTTTTTGCACTTAAGAACCACCCTCTGGAAGCACTTATTGAGACACCTGCATTTCTCCTGGACCCCCACCCCGTTGGCACTTCTCTCCTCCCCTCTTCACTGCACTTGCGCAATCTGAACGACACAAGGCCCAATCAGATTGTTGTTTGTCCTCCTTCTGTTTCCCCAACCTTGTCTTGTCACACCTAGAAACACTTGTGTACAGGCGCATTATGCATGACTTATCATATATCATATCATACAGCACAGGTGTCAGCAGTACAAGCTTTTGTCTTCATAATTGGTAGCAGTAACACATTTCCAACTGAAACAAAGGAGATAAATAAAATCCACAAACAGTAAAAGGTGACTTACGACATAACATCTGCAGCACAATTAGCAACAGTGCAGGTTTTCCACAGACAACAAGCCCAGCACACACCGCTTCCGTACAGGAATCCTACCCACAGAACAGTTTCAGCACATGTGAATTTGCCGCGCGCATAATATTCAGCAGCAACAGCAGCATTTAAAGTTTTCCTTCCTCAGAACTATTAAAACCACAAAGTACCGACCGCAGAATTGCAGTGGAGGCAGCCGCAAGGGCATCCTTCCTTCCAACAGAACACATACAGTACAAGCAAGAGCAGTACAAGCACTCATCACACAATTGGCCTAATTGAGGTACCAATAGTGCCAGCTTCCCTGACACATATTCACTATACATCCATCTTTCGCTGCCTACTGATGCACAATTTCTTATCTCCCTCTGACGATTTCTATCCCTTTTCAATAGCACCTGTCCTCTGCCTATCTCCCCCCAGGACAACAAAAGTTTCTGCTTCAAATGGATCTATTCAGTCCAAAGCCCCTCGACTCTAAGCCCCTGTAGCTGGCCTGGACTTGCTTGCTATCAGGGTTTTCTAGCTTGATCCCACTCCTCAATGGTACCAGAGGTGGGGGTGGACATGGGGAAAGTGTTGTAACATCAGTGAAGGAAATTAGAAGAATGCTGCTTGCTCTGGAGGAGATTACCCGATCACCATATAGGACTGTTTCTTGATAAAGGAACGATGTCTGTCTCTCAGATGTTCCTGATCCAGGTGTTGCTAGTTGAGTTCTGTAACCTCTGAACTTTAATGCGAAATGTTATTGCGAAACAGTTTTAGTGTAATGTTATGTTTGCTGGGTGTTTGGCCTACACAAACTAGCCTCCAATATGAAAACATCTTTGCAGATTTGAATAGCAATACTATCATATAGTCTGTATGGGTCGGAGAAGGTTGAATTATTATGCTATGACAGACAATGTTATTATTTACCCTAAAGTGATGCATGTTATTATAATACCTAATAAAGTAGGTGGTTGGTGGTTAACATTATGAAAGTGGAGCAATTCCCTGGATCCAATGCTCTTCCACCCAGGATTCAATTAAAGAAGACTGCCAATTGCTGTCAATGGCATTTCCTTCCAGCAGTGCATATCACTCAGTTAACCAGCCTGGAGGGAGCAGAATCATGAGGATAGAAGACTTAGGAGAGTGGCCAGTGGAAGAGGAGTGGCCATGGATTGGCATGACGCTCCTGGAGCAGGGCCATTGCCACCGTGCCAGCATGATCTTTCGCAGACGCCTGCAAAGGGCGCTGCTCTGGAATGGATCAGAAAAGATGCAGTGTGAAAGAGACTATATTATGGAAGCTGAAAGTTATATTTTGTAGCATCCTTCCAGGTTCTCTCGTTCAAATCACATTGTTTATGAGCCTACCTGCATTACTGCTTTCTAATCACTTTGCATGGATAGCCGCATGACCGCGTGTGAAACATTTTCATGGGGATTGTTTCCTCTAGTTTGGATGTCCCGATTTTTCTTTCTTCCTCGCATATTTCTTAAGTAAGTTCAAGTATCACCTTTCTCGTTCCGAATGAGACATTTTCCTTTGTTTGACTTCAGTGCTGCACATTTGTCATGTTACGTCTAACAATGAAGTGTGAATGGAAAGTGATTATCTCTTAAATGCATCTGTCTAGCTTTTGCGCCTCAATCTGAACTTGCATCCCCTCCCATCATCACCTCCTTAGGTACAAAAGAAAAAAAATAACCTGATATTTCCTATTGAATTATCCATTGACGAGCCTGAGCTTCCACCTGTAACTCGAGTGAATTGGAGGATCAAAGTCCTCATTGCTTCTGCTTAGGCTACTTAATTCTGATGGCAACTCGTGTAAAGTAAGGGATCATGAAGGGTTAAGGCATGACAATAGATAAAGAAACATTGCGCTTCAGAAGAGTGTGTTGCTTTTACATAAACTGTTAAGTATTTTAGGAACTATTTATGTATTTAAAACGATTGTTGTCCTTACAGTTCTCCCGACGTGACATGTGCAACAAGTGTGCAGGGACTGTCATCCATTTGATATGATATGATTGGTTATTTATAAGCGCGGACCTGGGGATCGAACCTGTATTGCTCTGTGTCATCTTGCTCCCAAGGTGAGCACGTTGCCCCGAGCTATCCTCCCGAGCCAAAATGCTTAACTGCAATGGCACATTTCTGCTAATTGAAAATGTTAGTTTTTCCCAGATATGAAATGATAAGCAAGGAGCCATCTTTTCCTTGAGGAACATTCTGTGTGCGTGTGTGCGTGTGTCTACAACTGCATACTTTTTTGGTGTTTCATGTGGTGCTGACATGCTGCCTTTGAGTTGCTTCGGAGCACTTTGACTGTGACAACCAGCAGTGCCAGTAAAACAGCCTTTTCAGTCAGCCGTAGTCAAGCCATCGAGTATCGTTGCACTCCGAGTTCTTTGTTGTTTGTGTGTGTTCCGTGAAGGTATCAGTCAATTAGTGATCCACAGAAAATTTCGAGGACGAAAATACCGAATTTTGAAATACACATTTCCCCCAAAATTATATGTGGGGAGGAGGGCATACGGTAATAAACAATATAAGGGGAGCATAAAGGGCGGGCTGCCGGAGGTCTCCCCTCACATATAATTGTGGGGAAATGGGAGGGAAAAAAATAAATTCAGTATTTTCGTTTTCTACATTTTGATTTGGAAGTGATCACATAGATCCTTGGGTGAATACGTCCAGTAGCATGGTCCACACTATCCTGATATGCAGCTATGTATAGAGGAAGGTCATCCCTCCATTACTTACAGTATAAAGCCAGGGATGGAGTAACTATGCTGTCTACATGGAATAGGAATACATTGTAGAAAAGGCCCTAGAAAACACATCACTTGCTAGGTGCTGTAAGAGGCCATTTTGGATTAGTCTCTTTCCTAAGGGAATTGCAGCTTTGTCGTCTCAGACTTGATTTTCAAAGTGCATATGGTCTTTGCATTTCTAAAACGAATTGAGGGTAACACACACGTATCTTTCACAGAAAAGGTAAAGTGAGATTAGTTATAATGTAATTAACATTTTAGTTAAACTCTGACTTGAGAAGACCCAAGCAGCAGGGTACCAGATTAACTGTGGCAAACAAAAACCCACACAGAAACAGTATTTGATTCCATTGCTCCAATTTGTGAAGTCCCTGTTGACAAATCTTTATAATGCTGTTCTCACGTTGCTTCAATGGCCGTCTTGGAAGAATTGTATTCTTGTGCCACTCAAGAAGGTGGAAAGTTGAAATCCCAACCCTAATAAGTCATTTTCTGAGTGAGTGGCTTAGTCCAGCATTGTCCTTGAATACCTGTGTTGGGTCCAACACAGGAATTCCAAGGACCGCACTGGACTAAATTGCACTGCAATACACAACTCTTCCCAGCCATTAAATTGGCCCATCTTGCAAATGCAAGCACGTGTCATGATAGCATATGCATGCCACTCAGTTCATTCCAGAATGTTGATTCCAACTAACCCTTTAAATAAGCCTTGATAAAGCACTTTTTTCTCGTAACATGTATTGGCTGACAGATATGTTGTTACATAAATGAAAAACAAACTCTTCTAAATATGTCATATTGTGTATTGTGTTTTATAATATTCACATAAGAAAGAGCCCAAAGGAATTTTGGACTCGATTTAATAAGTGCGGGCACTGCTACTGTGATTGTTAATGCATTGAAGCTGGCGTGTGGAAGCCTATGTTTTCTCAGGGACTGTTGATGGAAATACCGAAGATGTTCAGCTATCTCAACGTAAGATTTAGTGATAACTTACATCAGCACCTTTACATGCTTGAACAATCTTAACACTTGGTACAGGCTACTAGTTGTAACACCAAGTTTAGTACTAATTTGGGGAAGAGATGTATGGTTGAGCTGTTATTAAAAGTGTACAATTCTTTACTGGAAGTGAGCTGGCAGGCTGTGATGACCCCAGTGCCTTCTAGACTGGAATAATGATCTCAAGACAATGTCTTTCTCCATGAAGAGACTGGAAACAAGTACCTACTTTAAGATTAATCCTCCTAAGGTTTACGTCCCTTTTTTGGGCACTTATGTGGTTGTTCTTACTAAGCCAGGTGTCAATGATTCCATCAAGCTGCTGGAGTTCAATTGCATTGAGGTTGAAATAGAAAAGCTTGGTCTAGTCCTAGGTCCTGGTTCACTTTAGTCCATTACCTTGAACAGGGAGGAAAAACCCGAAGGAACAGGGAAGATGCGAAGGGAGGATAGCTCAATGGCAACACACGGGTCTTGGAAGCAAGCCCACGCTGAGCAACACTGGTTCGAATCCCGGATCTGCGCAAAAAACCCATTAAAAAAACAAAAAATCGAGCAAGCTATAAATACCTGCACTTGCACTACCCGAAAGTACAGGGCCTAGTTGGATTCTTCACTCTTCCCCCATGCCCTTGCCTTGTTGTGCCTTGAGACACACACGTTGATAGGCGCCTTACAAATGAACCATTACATTACATTAACATCAGGAACCTGTGCAGGACGTTTGACCATAGACAATTTGAGTCTTTATCCAAGGGCTGTGCAACTTTACATTTACTATTAAAAGCAGATGCTGGACTAGGTTAAGCGATAATGCTTGGATGGTTTTGACTCGTCTCAAGATGAACCAGTTACTACCATTGTCATCAACCCATCAGCACTGTCGGGGGCCTTCTCCTAGGTTGGCAGTCAAGATTCTGCTCACTACTTCCATTCACCAAATTCCTCTCATTAACGATTAGCTGTTCAGTACAAGCGGATAGTAAAGGATCCTACCATTGTTTACACTTATTTCTTTAACTTCTGCCCGAATGCTCATTTACATGTAGGCTAAATATTCATATGGCCTCATTACGAGTCCGGCGGTAACCTACCGTTTTTTCTGGCTCGGTTATCGCCGGACTCGTTTTACCATTCCGCCTCCGTGATTCTCGGAATTACCAGGGCATTACGACCCCGGTGTCCCGGGAATTCCGGAGGCGTAATTCTGTAAATCCCCATTCCCATTGACTCAATGGGAATGGGGAAGTGAAAACACCGGCACCATCTCATGATGGTGCTGGTGTTTCCTCGTCCTCCTGCAGGTGGCCGGTGTTAAACCCACCAGGTCAGACCTGGCGGGAACGCCACCTCCCGCCTGCAGGACTCGGGATCGGGCGGTCTGGAATGAACAGTGGCGACGGGTTTACCACCACTGTTATTTCCAGAGCGACCGACCGTAATGAGGCCCATTGCCCTTAATTGAAAATGGTGTTATATGTATTTTGGTTTTACATCATGGCGTCTACAAAAAGTCTGTTGACTAGGTGGCTTTTAACAAAAACCTTTTAATTTTAAAGTAACACTATGTGTACTTTTCCTCTTATATGGAAAACATATTTTACTTTGTTATGTGTTTAGTATGTAAATATTCCAACAGGATGTGAATTTCTAATTTTTACTTTTATCAAGGTTGCAAGAACATTTATAAAAATACATCTGTTTTCTGATCTGATCTACCAGGCCGTATTCAGACATGGAAACCTTTTAAGACTTGTGATCCCAAACCAAATACATTTTCAGAAATAGTAAGTATTCTCAAGGTTTTGTCTTTCAACAAAGGTCATACATACAAGTAGCAATCACTGCCAGCATCCATATGTGAAGGAATGGACATAGCCAAGCTAACTGGTTGACAATATTTCATTCCATTTATTATGCGTTATTCTTTGTAGATACAGTTGACATGAAGTACAAATTACAAAGAAAAAATATATCTTCATTTCCATCCCTGATCCAGGATTGACAACACATGCTGAATGTACATTGGTTTAATTCGTTTTTATGTACTTATGATCAGAGTTGTGGTGACCTGTCTTATGGCATCAGGTACGGTACTACTCATGGTAGTAAAAGGAGAATATTTGTTCATATATCCCTTTTAGAACTATGAACCAGTACTCCAACATTGGGGTTTCCAATGGGTTTTGCGACATCTGTCCAACAGTCTATCTGTATAGTTATTTTGCTAACATGGTTCACTAAATAGTTGTTTGGGCTTTTCATGGCTTGGGCCTAAGCTGTGTTCAGTTGAGGTGCATCTCTCCATTGTTGTCCAGATCCTCCTCCAAGTGAGTTGCATCTTGGGGACTGATTCCCAGAAGCGTTTTTCAATGGTGCAATCCCATTGTAAAATGCTCTGTGAATCAGGCCCTTAGTGTATAAAGTTACCACTGCCCACAGGTTTCAATATGAAGCGAATAGTCTTTGGGGGTTCTTTTTCATATGATGTCTGGTAAAGAGAAAGAGTTGTCTGATTTGGATTTTTTTCACTGCAATGGTTCCCGATATTCTGAATAATATAGGCGGTGTGTGATGTGTTGCTGGTTGTACGGAGGACTGTAAATGGCTCTTCCGTAGTCCATGGGCCTCATTACGACTTTGGAAGTAGCCATGGAGCTATTGGCGCCATGGGTGCCTCCAAAACTGTGTACGGGTTCCCTGAATGGGGAAATTCCGAATATGGAGGGCCCAGTATTCCCCATTCAGGGAACCCGGACCCGGACCTTCCCCATTCCCATTCGAGCCCCCGTAGGGCTCAAAGGGAATGGGGAAGGGGCTAACAACAGGCCCATTACGAGAGGGTCTGTTGTTAGCTCCCTGGTTCCCTCGCGGGACCCGCTATGGATGTCTGGATAAACCAGACTTCCACATCGGGTCCCGCGAGGGAACCTCGTAATGGTGTGGAATGAGTTTAACGGCGCCGGCACCATTACCGGCGCCGTTAAACGCATTCTGCACAACTTGTAATGAGGCCCAATGTGTTGGTGGGATATCATTATTCGTAAGACTATAGTTTTTGTAGGTGTGTGTATGCAGTGTAAGGTGATAAGAGATTACAAAGTGAGTTGGTTAATTGTAGGGTGGCTTAAGTGTTGTGCACAATAGCAGCAGTGAATAGAGAAAAATGATATTCAGTAGGGGTTTAATAATACATTAGCAACTTGGCGCTGGGAATTAAGCAACAGTGTGTGCCACAAAAATGCATTATACGATAATGATTGTACGCATACTTTTTTACATTTACATTTATTTAATTTATATCGCACACAATTGACCCTCAGGCATAATGGCGCATACAAAACGAACAAGATAAAGAGTACATACATAAACATAAAACATAAAGCATGATATAAAAATACGACCTAAAACCAGATGAACCCAAAAGAAGTTATGCTATACCAACTGAAGAAGCGGGAGAACTCTAACTAATAAGGGAATACATTTTACAGATAAGCGTTGCAAGATTAGAGTATTATATTACAATTGGTAATCCCTCTTGGGAAGTAATTACATCTGCGGAGAAAGAGTGGTAACGTGCTCGAACCGCAGCCCACAATAATACAGTCACTGTTCGATGAGGTGCACCACTCACTTAAATTAGTTCGACGTATGAATTTCAAATCAAATGATCTAACAACCCCAGGGCCTGTACGTAATCGCAACCATGCTAATACTTTATTGCGTAAGGACTCTCTGGTCTCAATGCCAGCTGCCTTACTGATGTTAGAAATAACAAAGTTTCGATTATCCATGATAAAGTCCCGGATGCTAGTATCCTTAACTCTTGGCTTTGGGATTTTTTTAGTGACCGAGCAAAGCACTCACTTCAGAAGTGATCTAGAGTTGAAGAGGTTAGAGCTTTTTGAACCTTTGCAAGGCACTGCCCGTGCTTTTGGAGGGCAACATTGTATGTTTGGAGAGAAAACACAACACATCTGACAAAATTGGGATAATAGACCAGGGTTTACCATAAAGGTGCAGCTTGCTCTAGCCTGCATAAGAGTCCTAATCAGATCACAGCTTCAGTTATCTGTGTGACACATTCAGCCATGGTTCAAATCCCGGCAGGGGCAACTCAAATTTATATACTTCTGAGGTTGATGAATCCATTACAATTAAATCAGGTAATAATACCACCTATCATTAGAGAGTGTAAATGTTTGAGCAATCGAGGCTTGGGGACTGACCAAAAAGGTCATGTCTTTACTTATATTTACTTATTTTTTAATTAAATGGTTGCGACCACAGTTGTTTCTGTATCGTTGTGCTCCAACAAACGGGTATTTCTACCACTCCTTTTGACAGTACGCATTTCACGACTATGGAAGATAGAACATGCTGATTCGGCCCTGCCAGAAATTAGATCTGTGATGCCGATAGAGATATCTCATAGGAAAGAACTTCACTCACTGAGTTATCTCACAAGAGAGACTAAACAGATAATATACAGTGATCATAGTCCGTATTTGCAAAGTGTATGGACATCATTTGGGATGCTTTTACTGCAGTCTGTGGTTCGGGATTGAGTTGCAAAGTCAGAATTCCTGAACTGTTGGCAGGTGTTGCAGAAACAGGAACATTTTAGTTCTCATCTGAAATGGAGGCAAGGCCAGAGAGGTCTAAGTTCTGACTGACATCATGTCCCAGGTTTACTGAATGTGGCAAATCTAGTTTTCTCTTTCTTTTTGTGCCTATCTTCACTTTCAACAGGCTTATGCATTTGTGCTGCTTGTTGCTCTCTGACCAAGAATACATGTTTGTTGATCTAGTCAATTCAAATGCTGGTGTGTAGGGTATTGTGTATAATTTAATAAGTCTTAAAAGGAATTCCTGGTGTGAGCAGGGCTAATGGAATTCTTGTAGGATGGCAGACATGTGGTGACATTTCACGTAATCCTTGATTAAGTGTGCAGCTGATTAGATGATGGCCTTGACAGGCATTAAAGTGGCATCCTTATGGCCATGAAGCAAGCTGTATTTTGTATCTGTGTGGGGGAGATCTACCATTTGAACAGTTAAGCAGAAGCTGAAGGGCAGGCAATTAGAAAGGTTGGTGTTGTATTTGGGTGGAGCCTCACGTGGCACCACGCTGTTTGTGTTTTTTGAGCATATGTTCCTCAGTAGAAAGATTCATTTATTAAGAAGGACTGGCATTTCAACATGAAGCATCTGGGACACGGGCAGACATATTTACCAACTAAACTATCATTGCAGATTAGTTAAATTCTTACACGGAATATATTTTGCATGTGCCAAGACAGTAGCTTCTCAATTATTGTCAAGGATCCCTGTGGGCACAATTATTTTCATTTTTACAAATCAAATCGTAAAATGCCCTTCATTCCTATTAACCACATTATGTATTAGCTGAGGTTTTATTGTCAGATTTAGATTTGTGCATCACAAAGCACTACTTTGATTCTAAAAGTTCAATTGTGGATGCTTCTTTTTAACAGTAGAGTACATTTTTCATAAAAATATATTACTTTTTTTCTCACTAATCAATTTATTAATAGAATCACATATATATTGTCAAAAATGTATCTGTTTTTTTCAATTTGCTTGGGGTCCATATTTAGCATAAGTGACGTGTAATTTACAGGCGTGAATTCATACTTCGGACACAATTGCTAATATTATCTTCTCGAAATTGCAATTTGTAGCAACCTTTTTGGAAATATTATAAAACAAAGCAAGGTATTATGGCCACTGTCTACTTTTTTTTAATATATATATATACTACTAGTCCTTTTCATTTTATGATTGTGTGCCTCTCACACTTGAGTAGGTTTTGTTAAAGGTTATTTCTATAAGCAACTTGGTATTAATGTCTGTCAGGACACAAGAAGGCCTGAAGTCCAAAAAGGTGCCATGCTGGATGGAAACACATGCATGATGGCAAGTCGTTAATAGGAAGGAATCTTGATCCTTGGCTACATGTATGTATGTTTTCAAGTAGCCATGGATCAACATGTATGCAAGCTTTATTTTCCTTCCAAAGAATAATTTGAGGTAGTTAGCAAAGCTGCATATGTGTAGGCATTTTCAACATTAATTCATATAGTACCTTAAGTACTTCTTATTTTAAATTAATTGAACATTAGTGATGTATTGCGATAGGACGTAATGAGGTTGAAACCGGTGCTACAGAGAACAGTGATTGTTTGCTCATAGTCTGACTGCTGTAAGGGTATTCTGGAGAGGTCGAAAAGCTGATTGAGTCGAAATGATTTAAAACATTGATAATGAATTTGAGATGAATGCAGGAACAGTGCTTCTTCTTATGTACTTGATAGCTGCACAAGGGAAGTGCACACCATTGAGGTTTGGGCAGGGTTTGAGGGTCATTTTGCAATTGTGCAAACACCTAGGCAGGTCACAAATAGAATACTGGTTCCAATTCTGGACACATTGTAGTGGGATGGTGGATTGTAGAGGCTCAAATACTGGAAAACAGATTAATTTAATAATCAGGATTTGCTTTTTTATTAACATATCAGCCATTTTTTGTTTTACATTCAAGGAGTCTAAGAAGGTGTCTGGTTGCACTGGTTTGATAGTAAGTGCACAAAGTAAGTTTGCAGTAAGATTTTATGTTAAATCAGCCCAAGGAGCATCACCAAATAATGGCTTAGGAACTTGCAATTGGACAATAAGTTTACATCTCTAGACCTTCCTTTCTCATGACCATACACGCTATGTAAATTGTAAATTAATTAATGTTTATATCTGATCGTGTGTCCTTTTCTCTCTTTGCATTTCACATCCACTGTCCCTTCTATGTTTGTCTCATTTATCTATCTTCATAACTCTCATCCCCTCTCTCTTTCTGCTGACTTCTCAGTTTTCTTCTCTCACACACTGTCTCCATCTTCTTACATCTCTTTTCTGCTACCTTTCCTCTGTGCACCACTTTCTCTGGGTCACAAACTTTCTTTTTGTCTGCCACCTTTTCTGTTTACAATCTTCTTTGTGTGCTAGCCTCTTGCAGTTTCGGCTTTCATCCTACTATTCACACTGCCTTCTTTTTGTCTGCATCCTTTTACTTTTGGCTGTTGCCATTTTCCTGTGCCTTCTGCCTTTTCTGCCTTTGCCTAGCATCTTTGTTCAAAGGCTGTCACCAGAGCTGTATTTCTGCTCCCTTTAACTATGCCTTCCAGCTTCTCTTTTTCACCCTGAAATCTTCCTTGTCGTCTCCCTGTGTGATCTGCTGTTGAATTTGTCTGCCACATTCTTTGTTTCACTCAACAACTTTGTGCCTCCCACTTACTGTATTTACTCACTTCTCATTACCTACGTCCATCACTGTTTCAACCACCTTCCCTCTTTTTCTGTTGCCATTGCAACATTTGCTTTCCTCTGTGCCTGTAAGCGTTTCGGTGTAAACTGCCTAGTCTCCTTCTTTTATATCTTCACATTTGTTTCACCAACCCCATCATGATGTGTCTTCCACCTTTCCTCTTTGTTTGCCACCTTCTTTATCTGACAAATTCACTCTGACAATCTGATATCTTCCCTTGTTTTGCTTCCCACCTTTCTGTGTTTGGCACCTTCTCTCTATTTCTACCACAATGACTCTTTGTGGTTGCCCCTTTTTCCTACTCCTTTTTAGAGTCTTACGCTTTATGTGTCGGCACCCTTCTCTACTTCTACTGCTTTGTCTGAGTATGCTGCCTTCTCTTCACCTACCACTGTCAATCATTGCCTGTCTCATCCTCCTATTTACAAAATGCAGCCTTCTCAATCTCTGAGATTTCTCTCCCTCTTTACCTGCCACCATTTCTCATCATCTATTTACATTCTCTCACTGTCACCTTCTATTTTGCTATACCTGCAGACTCCTGCTCTTGCTTTGTCAGTCAGCTAACCAGAGTATGCTTGTTGTGTCCTTCTTTGTGTGTGCTGCCTTCTGCTTGTTGACCAATTTCCCCCGGTGCATGCCGCTTGTGCACTCTCTCTACCCCTTCCATTTCGCCTTCTTTTTCTTGCTCTTTTCTGTCTCTATTGCTGATGATCTCCCTTCCCCTCTATCACCTTGCACTCCATTCTACAGTCTCATTCTGTGCCTTCCTAGCTTCATGCTTGCTTCCTTTTCTCTCCCACTGCCCGCCCTCTTAGATCTCAATCTCTTACTGTCAACTCTTCTCGTTGAGTACAACTCTTTGCCACTTGCCTTTCTCCCCATAGTCACATGCCCTTTTCTCTGTCTTTCTCCCATAGTCACTTGTAAAGACTGAGCTAGAGACATCTATTTGCTGGAAAATGTACCTCCTCAACATAGTAAGATTTACTTGCTATGCCATGCTGACTCCCCTTGGCCTTTCGTTTTCCAGATGTACATAACACGAGGTTGTGCCATAATGTGCAATAATACGCTACGAGTGAAAAATGTGTATGCAATGTGCAATTGATCACACTCATTCTGATGGGCCTTGATACAGTTTAGTTTAGTCTAGTTTATTTATTTGTACCGCGCACCGAACCCTCAGGTAACTGGCCCTTCAGCTTGTACAATACAGAGCATTTTCTTCATCTTACATTGTCATCTCGGATAGGTGTCGGGCTGCCTGTGTACTTTTATGGTCTACATTAGCCAAGCATCTCCATTTGTACTTGTAGGCAGGCCTTATTTAGCTTGGAAAAGTAGATTTTGAAGTGATGTGCTCGCCGTGGGCCAGGACTCAACTCTCTCCTGGAGGAATCTAGCAGTGCCTTACCGCGGTCATCAACTGGTCTCACTGCACTGACAATTGATGCAGTAGTCCTGGGGCGCCTTGACGATGGACTTGAAGTTATAGTTTTCATTCTTGGTCGGAAGAACAGGGCACCCATGATATCTCTCATGTCAGGATCAGTTTACAGGCAGGGCTGAAAAACAAAATGTGTCATACTCAGTGGTGTCATATAAAATAGGATGGGGCTTTAAAACATGTTTTTCACAGCCCTTGAGATTCCTGTCACAAAGAAACATTCACAGGCCTTAGGTTAATCTAGATGGAGCTATTTATTTATTTATTTTATTTTATTACAGCCCAAAACCCCGGCAGGCATCAGTTCGAGGTGGGGTGGGGAGGGGGCTGCACCAGAGGAGCTGCAAGAGTGTCAGTTACGCCCCTAATATTTGTGTAGGGACAGACATAGCCAGGCCTAAAAAAAAATGATGAAAGCAGTTGGGAGAGGCCTCAGTAGAGTGGGGACTGCTGGCAAGGCAGTTTTCCCGGGCATTGGCTCTTTAGAAATGAAAACGAATATGAGAGCGCAGAGCAGATAATGGAAGATATTTCAAAGGCAAACACCAGTGCATAATTATTTTCTCTCACAACACTGTGTTTTTTAACAGTTGTGAATAACCTGCTAGACTTAATTATTGCGTGCATCATATTCCTGACTAATAAACTGAAAGTGCTGTATAATTTTCCTCATTTGCCGCCATCTGGCTGTAGGTCTCCTTAATTGACTTAGAACACAGTGACAATGTCAGCAGCAGGCCTGGCTTGACAGCGAAAATAACTAAGCGGGTATTGCTTTCCAGCATAATAAACATGGTCGAAGGGCTCGCCGTGCAATTTCTGTTAACACTTTCGCTTCTAGTGGAAACTGATTTTTTTATGGAAAGATTTACTCTCTTTGGATCTAAATCAGGCTGTCCATAACCTCCGATCAGAGTAATGGTAAAGGGCATTCATCCGATTTTAAATGGTGCCCATTTTGATGAAAACATTTGGACTTTTACCATTTTGAGGCCGAATCCTTCCTAAATACTGTTGCACATGACAAGCCCAAGGGATGCAACAATGGCCACCTGAAAGCATTACATCGCCATGGAATCGCTAAGCCAAACACCTTACTATTGTCACTGTAACTCAAATGTCTTGTGCTTCTCTGGCTCTACCTTTGCATTGTAGTCTTCATTACTGCTCAAGCTAACCTGAAATGTTTCCACTGTAACCAAGGGACAGCTGGCTATCCTGGCAATTGTAACGTCACTGTAATGTTAACCATGCTGTTTTTGATCATGAAAATCCTTATTCTGCATACCTTCTGCATTCCTCCTGCAACTAAGTAAGCCTACTATAACAGCACCACGATGCCCAAGGGCCACTTATGCGCTTTATATATGTAAATAAATAAATAAATGGTACAAACAAATGTGCAGCTTACATCTATTGGGGTCATTCCGAGTTGGGCTGTAAGCGTTTACGGGCACTGGTAAGGATGCTGTTGCCGGTAAACCCTTACCGCCCTATTCCGAGGTCCCTTAGCGGGTCCCAGGAGGAACGGCTGGTCTGACCAGCTGTTTTTTGCAGGACCCGTTAAGCGACCCTGGAGCTAATAACGGGCCTGCAATTTGGGGGCCCGTTATTAGCACTTTCCCCATTCCCATTGAGCCCTATGGGGGCTCAAATAGGAATGGGGAATGGTTTCTGAATGGGTACTTACCAGGTCCGCATAGGTCGGAATGTCCCGGTAAGTCCCCATTCAGTGAGACTGGACCCGGACCCGGGTTTGGATGCAGCCATGGTGCTAATAGCGCCATGGCTACCTCCAAACTCATAATGATCCCCTATGTCTCACATATAGTAATGCATGTTTTCTTTAAAAAAATTAACTGAATGCCATTTACATGGGGGTTTGTGTGTGTGTGTAAAGAAACAACATCATTAAAATCAGGCACAAGGTACTAATGCTGTGGTCGACGTTACTACAGAAATGCACAGAGTGAACAACAATGGCCATTCATCTGTCTGTTCGTGGAGAGCATTCCCCTGGTGTTCATTAGGCAGTCTACAGGCGATTCTGAAGAAGAAAAACAAGATGGCGCACTGGACTTCAATGAAGTCGCACAATATACTGTAGTGGCTCGGGGTGGTCTATCCTGACACCAGGACACACGTCTGGAGGCTGTGGTGGAAGGTGGTTTGGACAGTAGAGGAACATGTGAGATAGCATGCAGTGTGAGGGGTTGGCGGGTGGAGGCTGTTGAAGTTAAACATGTTTGCATAATAAGCAGCTATATATCTAATATAATGGACAAATGCACAAATATAGAGTCTGTCACAACCTATTAAGGGTTAATCACCCGTTCCAAGTGATGGAATGGGTGTTAATGCCCCGGGCCTGAGTTAAAAGCCCAAACATAGCAATGCCATTTAAGGAGGGCTCAGGGGCATTAACACCGGTTCCAACCCTTGGGACGGATGCTTAACACTATGAACACCCGTCCTATGGGCTGGGCGAGGGTTAGCTAGAAAGTATTTTCTTTCTCTGAATGGGTCGCCTTGCAGCATCCTGTTCACGGAAAGAAAATACTATGCAACGATGGCTGCCATGCAATAGGAATGCAGGGCTCCATACAGAGTCCCTCTTCCTTTTCCATAGTGGTCAAACGGAACGGGGACAGAAGCTGCAGGAGCAGCACACGCCGCCACAGCAGTCAGGTAAGTGGGTGGACAAAATAACTGCAGGGGCAGTGCGGGAAGATGGCGTGTGCGGGAACCATCAGGAAGCTTGGAACTTGGGTTTAAATTAGCCGTTTCAGCCTGCATTCCGTGCCACTCGGTTGGCTGACTCCCCATACAAAGGGTTATAATTATTCATACATGAGCGTGCATGTGATCTTTTCACCTGCGCCAGAGTAAGGTCATTCATGGTTGTCACAGTATGAACTTTTTACATAGCCCAAATGAAAAAAAAAAGATGGAAGGACCCATATATGTACTTCTTGACACTCAGAAATGGGCTTTGCATGGTGTTCTACAGCTGTCATATTTCTTTATATGCACAAGAGAACTATGCAGTAGTCAATTTATACAACAATATGTAATAGAATGACCAGGGACATGACATTGAAAGATTAAATACTGCAAACATTCCCTCTAAATATGATGTGTCTTTCAACCATCACTCAGTTTCACATTGCACACGTCACATAAGTATCAAAGCATAATACATGAATCATTGCATAAATGTGTATACAGATCTACATTATTGCCACTTTAGAAATTGTTGTTGCCACTTTGCCCATCGCCAGTGCCACTTTACAAAATGCTGTTCCCACTCTGCCTAGTGCCAGTGCCACTCTGCCTATCATCAGTGCGACCACACTAAATGCTGGTGCCTCCATGCCACTTACCCCAGACGGCTCAACTCCCACAGCCCTCAAATGTGCACTGCTCAACGCTCGCTCCCTCCCTGCTCAAGCTCTAGAGGTTCATGACCTCATCACCAAGGACAACACAGACCTTTTCATTCTCACCGAAACCTGGCTCAAATAATCATCTGGCCCAGCTCTCACCCTAGCCATCCAAACTGGCTATACCATCTTCTGGCAGGATCGCCCCCTCCAGAAAGGAGAAGGGGTTGCCCTCATTGCTAAAGACACACTTTCCATCAAAAGGATTGATGGAGAACTCAATCAAAACTAGGAATACCTCATGCTCAAAATCAACCCCATTGCCAACTGCACCATTTCCATTCACATTGTATATCGCCCCCCCTGGCCCAGTCACTGACTTCCATGAAGCCCTGATTCACTCTCTGTCAGACAACCTAAAAACGGCCTCTAAAATTCTGCTTCTAGGAGATCTTAACCTTGGACTCAATGACCCTAACAACACCCATGCAGCCACACTAAACAAAGCCTTATCCACCATAGGGTTCTCTCAAGCCATCTCCCAGCCAACCCACATTAAATGTCGCGCACCCTGGATTGGGTCGAACACCATAATTGCTCTATCCAGGTCACTGGCGTTACTGCCATTCCATGGTCTGACCACCACCACATTCAATTTAACCTCAACATCTCCAAAGGGCCTCCTAAGCCAGTCACCCCCCTTCCTGCTTCTCTAGCTAGGAGTACGCGCCAGCTCACCAAGAAGAATATCATGCCCCACCTTATGGTGCCTGCCCTCCTGCCTCCATTCTCCAACGACCCTGAAACCTTAGCCAGTGTATTCAAACTAGCTATCACTCAAGCCGTGGAGGCCATAGCCCCACTCACCATGAGAAAAGCTAAGAGAGCTAAACACTCAAATGCATGGTTTTCCCAGGAACTTCTTGAATTACGCTCCAAGAAAAGAGCAGCACTCTCAGCTTGGAAAGTGAACCCCAATGACACTACCAAGATAGCCTTCCACACCATCTCCAGAGAATATAAACCCGCCATAACAAAAGCCAAAGCCGCCTCCTTCAAAGCAAGGATTGCAAAGGCAAAATAAGAGACCAGAGAGATCTTTGCCATTTTTAGAGAGCTGGAAACCCCATCCACGCCACCATCTACCATCTGCAAAGATGAAAAGTGGTGCAATGACATTCAAAATGCCATGCTTGTCAAACTCAACACTCTTCAAACCAAAATCATAGCGCATCAAAAAGCCATTACCCAACTAATAGCTAACTCCCACACCAACCCAACACCAGCCACCACAGAGGCTGTGTCCCCACCTTTTGACTTCAAGGACATGAGCAAATCCGAAGTCCACTCCCTCCTTAACTCTATTAAACCCACCAACTGCAAAGGTGACATCTGTCCGGCCCAACTCATCATAGACTGTGCCCCTACCCTCGCCCCCTTCATCACGGCCTTCATTAACTCATCATTCCGATCTGGCCATGTTCCCACTGGCCTCAAGGAAGCTTGGGTATGCCCGCTGCTCAAGAAACCCTCCCTTGACCCAACGGTCCCAGAGAACTATAGACACATCACCACCGTCCCCTTCGTATTGACAATCCCGGACAAATCAGCCTACCTGCAAGTTCAATAATTCCTTGAAGACAACCGCCTTCTTGGCCTTCGGCAGTCAGGTTTCCCCCCTCGACACAGGACCGAAACGGCCCTCCTAGACCTAAGAAATCAAATGGACGACTTCAGAGACGCAGGCAAACCCACGCTCCTTCTACTCCTTGATCTATCTGCTGCATTTGACCTTGTGGATCACAAGACCCTCTGGTGTCATCATTGCAGGTTGGCTCAGCTTCTCCCTCTTCGAATTCTCAGGTCCTGTGGCAACTTCTGAAGTTCCAGTCCCAAAAGCCCGGCTTTTATGCAAGAAACCCCCATTCATTCAGCCTAGCTGTCAATCAAACATGCTAAGTGGTGAGCCGGCCGGCTCACCACTTGGGCCAATCACACAAGAGTGCGACTTGAGTTGCCAAGGCAACTCAGCCCAGGGTGCCTAAACCCCCTCTCACACCTCCTGTGGTACCCAGACAGAGTGGCACCACTTTTGGAGGCTTCTGTGGAGAAGCTCGCCAAAAAGTGGAACAAAGGGCTCGACTTGGGTTGGAGTCACAGAAGAGAACACAAATGCCATTTTTGAATCGAGTTCTGGCAAAAAATACCAACCGGTGAATTAATATTAAATAAATAACCCGGCTGTATGTTCGAGGCTATAGGAATTAAATAATTAAAGTTGGTAGCCTCGAACAATAGGAAAATCCCATAGAGATATATTCGCGGTCGAATATAAGAAGTAGTATCCACTGCCACCAGCCAAAACTCGATCGGGGGGACGGAGACGTGCCTCCTCGAATAACAGACCCCGGGGCAATCAAATTGCCCTGACCAGTACGTCCACAATATGATGGTTTGTACTGGTTTCTGTTCATAATTTGGGACTAGTAAAGCCAATGGTGACTTTACCTTCCCTGGGAGACAGTAGTCAGTCCCAAGGTACGGAGTCTATGGTGGGGTGTCACTATGACACCCCTGTGTCACTGCACGGAGGGTGCTGTGTAACACACATAGTAAAAACACATGAGTCCCTATGGAGTAAACGACCCCATAGCCCATAAAACACATTAACAGTCAAAGGAACCCCTCAAATCATGTCCAAGAGTGTGAGGAAAAGAGTCTCACTCTTGGCAGGAGAAAAAAACAAACTCCAGAAATCCAGCAAAGCTGCTGGGGGACTCACTAGGTTAGGAAATTCAGCCTAAACAGAGAATTCTCCCTAACACTCGCCCCCCTCCACCCCCCAGATTAAGGGACAGGAGGATTTAATCCACTCCTGGATGCATCTCATACCTCTAGTCGATGACATACATCCTAGAGAGACCATCAGCATTTTGGTGGTGACACCCTGACCTAAGTTCCATGGTCAAATCAAAGGTTTTCCTTTGTAAGCTATATGACCTACAAACCATTTGAGGAACATCAGTCTTTTTAAAATTAAAGGGGATCTGGTAACCAGTCCCTCAGAAGTTGTCACAACTTCTGAACCTGTGTTAGGCTTTTTCAAGGGGTCCTTATAAAGGATTCCCTTAGATCTAGAGGGGCCTCCAGAGGTCCTCACCACCTCTCTGTTGGGAGAAGGTTGGGTTTTAGGCCTCTTGGTTGGAGGGGATGGAGATAAGCAAGGTACATGCTTCTCCTTCCTTGTAGGTCTACCTTTACCTACTTTAGGAGTTTCCCCCTTAAGACTAGGAATTGGGTTGGAGTCTTCTGTGGAAGGTCCAACAGTCTGAAGGTTTTTGGTCTTAGACTTTTCTTTTCTGGTTTTCCACCAGCACTGAGAATTACCAGTTCTCTTAGGCCTAGTTAGGGTTCCAGTAGGTCTATCCAACATCTTCCTCAGAAGCAGGGGGAGTCACAGACTCTATAACTGGGGGAACAATGATGGAGCTTGGTTGGGGCTCCCATTTCCCTAACATTTTAGCCTGAAATTTGCCTGGGTTAGCGGTCAATTTACCAACACCAGGGCTTGTAGTGGGGGTCTCAGTAGAGGTTCCCACAAGCTTAGAGTGGTTCCTTAAGGTGGCCTCTCTAGCCAATTTGGTTTGGTTTTGGGTCTCCATACTGGGAGGCCTGGGGGTACTGGATACTACTCCTAGAGTTCTTAGATCATTCCCCAACAGGACTCTCCCAGGCACCTCAGTCTGAACACTGACAGGAATCAACACTGTCATGTCATTACACTGAATGAGGGCTGGTAGAATTGGAACCATTTAGGCAGGGCCTCCAGGCATCTTAGTGGGACCTTTGGGTGCCTTAGCAACATCCTCAGGCCTGAAAAAGCTTTCATCCACTACTGTTCTGCTGGCCCCAGAGTCTCGCCTGGCAGGAGTATCCTGGCCATTGACAAGAACACTGTCCATATAATAAACTTTAGAGTTTTCTGGTATGGAGTTGTACACACTCCTATTCTGATCACTAACCAGACCCATGGAGTCTACTGTTACACTTGCTTGAAGACCCAAAGGTTCTTCAGCAAAGACCTCAAAGTGAGCACTAGCCATTTGGACTTCCTCCTCAGGAGTGAAGGCTAAGGAGACTGTGCTGATCCCTGTAGGTTTACCCTTACATCTGGGATCTCCTTTGATGTGGTCAGTTGCCCCACAGATATAACATGTTCCAAATGCTCTCTGGAAGGGTGGCTTGGCCTGACCTCCTTCTGGTTTGTGACCAGAAGGTACACTAGCCTGTTGAGGTTTACCCTGGGATTTACCCTGGTTATTCTGTCGTTTGGAGCCCTCTTTGGGTTGGGAGGTATTAGAAATCTCTTGGTTCCCTTTTGGTGGCTGCTTTCCCTCATACTTTATCTGCGTGACCCCTGAATCGTTGTGAGTAGCCCTGTTGGCAACCCACAAGTCAGCAGCCTTAGCTAGTCTTCTAGGATGTAATTCCTTTCAATCAGCCAAGTGCTGTCTGAGCTCAGGAGAGCAGGCATCATAAATTGACTCCAACATTTCAAGATTTCTCATTCCCTCATAAGTGTTCACCTTGTAAACCTTGATCCATCCCTCTAAGTTTTTCAAACACTCACTCACCCAGGTAGCCCAAGCGGTACCATCATGATTTTTGAGGGTCTTAAACCTCTTAAGGTACTGGGAAGGGGTCTTCCCAAATCTAGCTATTAAAGCTAGCTTCACACACCCATAATCCTTCTTATCCACCTCCCCCAACTCCATTACCACATCAGTTGCAACAGGGGGGAGCCTAGAGAACAACCAAGGAAGTAGCTCATTCCCTGTGATGTCTTGGAGCCCATGATTATATTCAAACATTTTCAATCAATCCAACACATCAAACCTAGGTTCATGCATACCCACTAATTCCTTAGGCATCCGGGGTCTTTTGGGACTGGAACTCTTAGAGGAACCAGAAGCGAGAGAAGCAGTTTCCACAGACAACTTTTTCATTTCAAGTTCATGATTAAGCTCTATTTCTCTGAGCTTCAACTCAGCTTGCTTCTGCTCAGCTTGGTCATGGATTCTCCTGAATTCTAACTCTTGATTCCGTTCAGATTGAGCAATAAAACGTTTGTATTCTAATTCCAGCTTCATTTTTTCAAGTTCAAAATATTCAGGATTATATGTGGGACCTGGTATAGGTCCAGTAGGTACAGTTGGCAATGCAGACAGAGGTTCAGGGTGGCTAACTGCATTCGGCTCACTTTCCTCTTCTGACTCATTATCAAGATTATTAATACTTTGATTCAGATCAATGCCATCACTGTTATCTACATTTGCTGGGGGGTAGATTCCTCTGTACTACCCAGACTTTGATTTTCTAACAATCTTTCTATAAGTTCGATTTTCTTGCCCTTCCCATAGAGGTTCTTATGTCTACACAATACTTTCAAGCAATCAGCAGTTTTGGCAGACAATGATTCTAGGGTATAGCTTTCCATAGTAGACAGGTTTTAGAAAATCAGCTTTTTAGTGCTAAGCTTTGTGGTTAGTTGTCCTAAAGTATCTACAAGCACACTAAAGTGTATACTCAATACAAATCCCACCACTGTACACCAGTGTTAGGCAAAAACCTGTGCAGTTCCCTTAGGGACCATGGCAAAAAGTTTAGGACTACAGGAGTTAGCAGTAAACCTAATTGGTAGCAGTCTACACCACCCAGATTTACCTGGTAGCTGTGGCTGAGCAGTCAGACTTCTCTCAAGAAGAGTTAGGTAGTATACAGAGCATACACAATAGGGCAGGTAAACACAGTAGAACAAGCAAACACTGACCAGAGCTTTGGTGTAAAAGATATATAGTTATTTATTTAAAAACACATCTATGAAAACACACTGGCACTAATAACAAGCAAGTTCAAAAACACAGTCACTAAAGTATATACACTCCCTTAAAAGAATATTAGACAAGTCTTAAGTAAAGCCCCACTTATTTTCAGACAGCGGTGAGCGCTTAACGCAGATGGCACTCTAATAATTCAGTTTCGAAGGGAGAGAAAGGCAGAGCATAAATTGAAACAGATCCCAACCCTTTCAAAAGAACACAGCAAGAGAGGAAGGCAGAATCAAACTGTGAAGTTAGAGTTCAGAAAGACGGATCCACTTTAACAGGATCAGAACGAAATGTGTCCAAGGTCACACGGTTGAAAAGTGCACAAAAGTCTTGAAAAGGTTCAGAAAGAAGTTGGACCAAAAGAAAGGGACCAGTTAGATGGTCAAGAGGCCAGCCCCGTCTAGAGGGTTAAGGATTTACTCTCACCTTGTCGCAATCTATAGAAAGGGAGGCCAGGCTGACACAGTACCTTGAAATGGTGAGAACACTCCAGCGGGGGCAGTTCCTGGCAGCGGTTGCGAGTCGGTACTTCGTCCGGCAGAAGAGAAGATCTCGGCGGGGAGGAAAGCAGGAGGTCGTTGTGCTACCAGGGAAGAAACCAGCCATGGAGTTCCTCGATTAAAAGGAGTGGTCCTTTCTTTCACGGTTCAGTGGTAAGTGGCTATCCGGTTGCCGGGGTGCTTGGCACAGGCAATTCGACCACTAGACGTCCTGGTAGGCGAAAAAAGGAAAGCGAACTGTTTGTCCCCTCCAGCTCAAGGGGAAGAGACTCTCCGGCAAGAAGATCTCCTCTGTCGTCGGGAAGTGGTGAGATGGTTCAGCAGGGCTCCACCGGTGGTGTCATCGTTGCAGGTCAGCTCAGCTTCTCCCTCTTCGGATTCTCAGGTCCTGTGGCGACATCTGAAGTTCCAGTCCCAAAAGCCCTGCTTTTATGCAAGAAACCCCCATTCATTCAGCCTAGCTGTCAATCAAACATGCTAAGTGGTGAGCCGGCCGGTTCACCACTTGGGCCAATCACACAAGAGTGTGACTTGAGTTGCCAAGGCAACTCAGTCTAGGGTGCCTAAACCCCCTCCCACACCCACTGTGGTACCCAGACAGAGTAGCACCACTTTTGGAGGCTTCTGTGGAGAAGCCCGCCAAAAAGTGGAACAAAGGGCTCGACTTGGGTTGGAGTCACAGAAGAGAACACAAACGCCATTTTTGAATCAAGTTCTGGCAAAAAATACCAACCGGTGAATTAATATTAAATAAATAACCCGGCGGTATGTTCGAGGCTATAGAAATTAAATAATTAAAGTTGGTATCCTCGAACAATGGGAAAATCCCATACAGATATATTCGCGGTCGAATATAAGAAGTAGTATCCACTGCCACCAGCCAAAACTCGATCAGGGGGGACGGAGACGTGCCCCCTCGAATAACAGACCCTGGGGCAATCAAATTGCCCCGACCAGTACGTCTACAATATGATGGTTTGTACTGGTTTCTGTTCATAATTTGGGACTAGTAAAGCAAATGTTGACTTTACCTTCCCTGGGAGACAGTAGTCTGTCCCAGGGTACGGAGTCTATGGTGGGGTGTCACTATGGCACCCCTGTGTCACTGCACGGAGGGTGCTGTGTAAAACACATAGTAAAAACACATGAGACCCTATGGAGTAAACGACCCCATAGCCCATAAAACACATTAACAGTCAAAGGAACCCCTCAAATCATGTCCAAGAGCGTGAGGAAAAGAGTCTCACTCTTGGCAGGAGAAAAAAAACAAACTCCAGAAATCCAGCAAAGCTGCTGGGGGACTCACTAGGTTAGGAAATTCAGCCTAAACAGAAAATTCTCCCTAACACTCAAGCTTCTAAGCGCTGTAATAATCAGTGTTGCTGTTATTACCCAATCATGACACTCAATGTTATACCCGGATTGATGGTGAATGGCTGCATGTGCTGGATTGAGGTATTGAACCCTTGTCTCACGGCATCATCATGTTTCTGATGTGAGCACATTGCGTCTGAGCCATCCGTGTTCACTATACATTGGCAAAACTCCAGATTGGTAGGACCAATGCATCATTAAATGTCCGGCAATGTAGAGTGGGTGGACTCATCAGTCCTTTTCAGCCATCCCATTTTAACACTTCTAGCCTTGTTGAAAATCCTTGTTCCTTTAAAAGTAAGAAGCTGCATGGGCTCACATATGCAGCCTGCTGTTACTACACGCGTTTCATTGACTGGGAAATAATGCACTTGGGGCCTGATTTACAAATAATTTCCCAATGGGATTGCAGCATTGTAAATCAGGCCCACAGTCTGAATAAAGCAAGTACATGATTGCAAAAGATGGAAGACCCCCATCAAATCAGTTCACTCCTTGCACCACACCTGTTGATGAAGAAAGGCCATCTTCAAACTGGTCACTACATATGCTTTTGCAGAACTTTGCCACGCATGGCAGTTTCTATATATCATACATATCCCAATACCTTAAAGAGAAAGACTTATCTGGGAAGGGTGTTCTTCGTTCATTTCTTTTATAAATGTGGAAACCCATGGGTACAATTATTGAAAGCAAAACAGAATATGTATGTATAGATCTATTTATTGGTGTTTTGTATAGCACCTTTGCTGCATAGAGAAACTTCGTAGAGCCACAGAAATAACTGTGTCAAAATTGTGAGTTGGGTAGCCGAGAATTGGGATTTTATCAAAAAATCGATTCATACAGAATATAAAACATGTAATCACTATTCTGAAGCAAAAGCAAAGAAACCGTTTAGGACACCAAAAAAATAATAAATAAGCAGAAGTAGCCCAAGGTTTCTGCTTGATAGCAGGGTTATTTTGACACAATGCCACTTCATAATGAAAACCTATGCGCATTGATTCCCCAAAACATAAAGAAATGTTAAGAGGTCATACATGTTGCTTGTGTTGTGAACCACTGATCAGCTGATTATCCCTGTTAAAACCAAGAGCAAATACAACAAAAACATCCAAGCATAAATAATGACATCCTCGCTTTGTCGTTGCCGGTACATGTTTCCAGTCACTAATTGGCGAATATTTCTTTACTGAACAAAAGATCTGCAAGCATATACGGCAGGCAATTATTTGTTTAGCACATTTACAGCCTTACCATTTCATATATCTCAGCAAGATTTTCATTACATCTCCCCGTGAATCAATGTGTCCTTTAAAGATCATTTTGCGATTCTAAAATTTAGAACTGTTCACACACAGATAGGTGGGTGGGTATAAATTGTTCCAAATGTTAAGTTTTTACCTTCCATAACAATTGGCTGCAAGTTTTTTAAACAGCACATCGTCCTTTATTTTTCCCCCATTGGTTTCGAAACATGGCATCACTGAAATTAATGTTCTTCACGCATGGATGCTGCAAATTAATTTAGTAATAATTGCTACTAGATAATTCCTTAGATACTTTGGTAGAGGCATTGCTGTGCATCTGAAGAGTCACCTGCATGCCTGCCCCAAGGCAAACAACAGGCTTCCTATGTGCTGTAGGTTCTTACTATT
Organism: Ambystoma mexicanum; assembly: GCF_040938575.1. Lineage (NCBI taxonomy): Eukaryota > Metazoa > Chordata > Amphibia > Caudata > Ambystomatidae > Ambystoma > Ambystoma mexicanum. Next base: position 850,717,235 of record NC_090931.1, on the reverse strand, counting down.
TCATGAGACCAATACACTTTAAATAGAAGCAACCTTTGAGAGACTTGGTTCATTTCGTTGCAAAGTAGAATATACCCATTATATACTTTTTCATTGTGTCTTGATTTTAGTAAAGAGAATATTCCATTTATATTTTTGGTTGTATTTTGCTCTTTTTTCAATTGTTGTAATTTAGGTACGACTGCCTGATTCCAACTGCCTCCAAAGCCCTTTTCTTGAATATCCTTTGGTTGGAACTTCCCCACCCCCTTTCCTCCTATCCCCGATGCATCATTTTGTGCTTCATTTCACCCTCTCACATGCATGATTTACTTGATTGTCTCACTTTTGTATACAGTCTCTGCTTCTTTCACCCCCTTGCATCTCCTACGCAAATCCTCCACCACCCTCTCCCTTTACATTTCCTCTTACGGCTAGAGTGTTTCTGCACACATTTCCAGCTATTGTACCTGAGCCAGTTAAAGTAAACATCTGGATTAATGTATGACCCCGTCAGGTTTTCATTGATTACTGAAATAGAAACGAGACTCTGTATATTTAAGGTTTTGGGCAATTCAACATGGCGTTTGTAGCGAATGACGATTCTAGGACTCTATCCGAAAGCTGTTCAACATCTCCCATACCATTAATTGTAGGGAGCACCTGATCACCTTGTGTTACTTGCTTTTCATTGTATTTGTCAGCCTTGATAGCTCCCCTATTTCATTGGTGACTTTTCACACCACCATTCACCCAGCCAGAAAATTGTGGACTTGTTCTGGATGGTAATTCACATTCCAAAAAATCATTTCATCCCTTTTTCTGTTGGTGAATACTTTTAACTGTAGCACACACCTCCTAACCATTCTAGTAAGCACTATTCTGAACCCTGTTTGCAATATGTTTTAAATTATGTATGTCCGATTTTCTATGCTTTATGTCATGTAAAATGTGGCAGCCAGGTTCACCTCTTAAAACATTTGTCAATTTGCCTCCCATCAAGCTTCTCTAATGCTTTCGGCACTGTGACAATTTTGTCTGACTGTCAGTTAAAAGCTCAAACAAGCATACCTGTACATCTGCACAATACCAGACTTGTGCTGCAATCAGACATTTATTGCATGAAGAAAAAGCAGTGACCTCATACACTAACTATTGACGTTTTTTAATAGCAGTTCAAAGACCAAGGCTTCATCTTTTTTTGAAGCAAGTGACACACATAAAAAGATAAATTTGCATATTATCAAAGATACTTGTAAATGATTCAACAAGAAAAGGTAACTAAAGGAATACATTCAATTCATGTTTCTTATTCAGTCTTGTGCAAGATGTGTGCAGTTCAGACATACCTGCCTTCTATGTGTCTGCGCTTCGGCTCCCTGTTGCATACTCTCATGTTGTTTTTTTTTTTTTGTGGCACATATTAAATCAAGAAACCGAGGCAATGAACGCACTAGAATCACCCATTTATAAAGGGTTACATTTCAAACTTATGACTTCAAAAACGTTTTGTAGAAATAAAAATAAATATATATAAGAAATAAAAAAGACTACAGGGAGGATAAAGTGGATAACTCCAAAATAAAATATAACATTAATAAAAAAAGAACAATTCTGATAACATGAAACATTGGGAAATAAGCATGCATATTTGTAATCTCTGAATATCAGTAACATTTGGATTTAAACAAAAAAAAAAGTTATCACACATCGGGCCTGATTCACAGAAACATTTTTTAATGACAAAATCCCATTGGAAAATGTTCTGTGAATCCGGAACAAAATGTTTAAATTCTTATTGTGCATGCAGTATGTTTACTACATATCAGGAATAACATTTTTGAAGTGTAAAAAATTGTCACTGGGGCTGAGCAATCATTGATTTTAGAGGAATTTAATTCGTAAAGTGTGTTTAATATATTTCTATATCAAAATAAATCTTTTGATAAGTAGGTTAAAATTATAATAAATTGTAGGGTAAGCATACAAAATGTTTTTCGTCATGCAGTTGATGCAAAACGTTCACGTGATGACATCATACATGCTATAACAACAACTAAAAATGGCGACCGCAAAGCACATTCCACACCAAACTATTAGAGATGGAAATAGCGTGAATTACCCATATCTCAATACTTAGGTAAATACTTCATCCTGGCAATTTGAACAGCTAACTTATATCACTAGACCTTATGGCAACATAGGAGGTTTGAAGTCATACCCTCTATCGCAAAGTTTTTATTCTCCAATTTTTGCAACAGAATGAAATGACAAGAATACCTAGAGAATCATATTTTTTTAAAGAAATGGGTCACCAGCAAGCACATTTAAAGAACCTCTTGAACATAGGGAATGAAGTTAACCACTTTTTAAGGAACTTGATTACCTATTGGTGATACATCTATCTGAAAACAATTATGTGCAGCAACATAACAATTCCCTGGGTGTTGTTACTACCCTCTTTTCTTCTTTACTGTTTGCTCCAGAAATATTTTGGAACTACTAAATGAAAACATAAGCGTAAGTAAACGTTATTTATTCACTTAGAAAATTGAGTACAACAGATCATTTACACAACTGAGGAAATCATGGATATCATATCTATTAGAAAAAATGACTTCTGCATAGATTGTTCTTAAGCAAAGAAAAAACAGCAATTTCCAGGAAATAGACTTTACAAAAACAATTCATACAGTTAAATGAGGTGACTCACTTGTAGAAAAGTGAGGCTATGTATAATTTAAGCCTATAAAAAGACCCAACGGTCGAAACACGTGTTTGTAGGGTTATTTAACTTGTTTGCCATAGGGATCACCATATTGTTAAGAACAGCATGATTATTTTTGTTTTGTTTATCTTACCATATCGATTCATGGGAAAATGAAAACATCACAGGCACAGCTAGTTACTAGATTGTGACAAAGACAGTGATATTCTGAAGAACATCCTAAGTGTTTAATTTAGCTTTTCTTGTGAAGTCAAAACACTGAAACGGTATGAAACGCATTGTCCTTTATCCATTAAACACTAAATCATGTATATGACTATGACATAAACAATTTATCAACAACCTTTGTGCGTCATTGACTTCTAAACCTTTTTGTTAATTTTGAAGTGGACAGCGCAAGGGATTAGGGCCAATTTTTAAAAGGCTGGATACAACAATTCCATATGAAACTTAATTCATAACATAACAGATAGCCCAGGTGCAGAATAAGGCTGCTTTGCCCTATCACCGATTACATTATCTAGAATCACAATGTAGTTTTGAAGCAGTACCTGCTGAGTGGAATCAAATTCTTTGATGCAACTTTCAAACAATTCAGTGACTGTTCTAGCTCAAATGAAGCTTTACATCAAAAGTCGTTCTTCTTGTCACAGTCTTATGAGCATGTCAAGCCTGCCTCAATCTATTTTGGAAAAATGCGTGCTAAATAATTGGAATTAAGTAGAACTTTATCAACATGAGCCATCCTGGCATTTTCCTGATATTGATTAATGTTCCTGACAGCCCCTTTAACGTTTAACATGGAACACAAGGTTTGGAAATAGTCTTCATTGTGTGTTGCCACCTTGGATTGAGTTGTACTGCGGGAGCAGCTCTGGAGCATTGCACAGTCTCTCCCCTCTGGGGGCAGCGGTTCAACAGCCTGTGTGAATGCACTGAGGTTGTTGGGCCACTGCTCAGGACATGCAACCTCAGGTAAGCTAGGAGAACTCTTTCCTTGGTGTCTGCGGTCTCTGCGGGTATGCACTCCAAGTACCTTGTTCTATAGTGCTCCATTCCTGGAACAACTATAACCCTTGGTACTACATTCTGGTAGAATGGGTATTCAGGCGTTGTTAAGACTCATGTTGATGCAATTCTGGTAAACAGTGTCCTCAGGAGCAACTAGAACCCTTGGTCATTCTTTCTGGTAAACTAGGTCCTCAGGAACCATGACCTGAATGGCTTCCTCCAGGAAGGGGTTCAGGTGTCGGCAGGACAGCAAGCTGGTGTGTGTTCCCCCTACCCTCCCCGGGAGGCAAATTTGGTAGCAGCCGAACCAGTCCAATCCATGATGGCTAGCACAATCCACATATTAGCAGGGGGTGTTTGGTCAATGCGCCACAGCAGTCAGGCAGACATGCAGCCAACATTTCATAAAACATTCTTCTCCTATTTGCTACATATTCACATCCTAAGCAGTCCCTCACCTTCCGCATGAATATTCTCTTTTATTTCCTGCAGACAATTGTCTGGATACTCCAGATGTAGGCACAATATGCCATCTCACAGACAAGGCTATCAAATTTGAAACCACTACTACCACTATTTGGCACAATATAAAAACAGAGCACCATAACATTAGTGTTTATTATTGACAACTAGAGTACTCAAATGACTAAAAGAGTTAAAGCTTGATGGCACATAAATACCTCAGTTGTTGAGACGAAAAAACAGGATTACATGTTGGTATAATTTTGATTATTGAATTAAAATGCCACAGTTAGGACAGTAGCAAAAAAACCAGCAGCAGGACGCCATGGGGCAAGGCCACCGACACACAACGCATTTCACGCTCAACTGAGAGCTTGTTTACGTAAAGAGAAAATGCATGGAAGCACCATATAAACAAAAACATCACTGCACAGTCCTTTTACTATTTTGATATTGCTTGCCAAGTGTGTGTCACAATGTGTACTGTGTAGCAGCCATGATGGAATGGAGAAGGCAATGAAGTAACACAAGTGGAGACATGCAAGATGCCCCAAAGTACAAAAGAGGCATGGGGTGCGTAGTGCACCCAATTAAAAAAAGGAAGCATGTGACCATCCAGGCAGAGCAAAAATAGGAAGTGCTGCACCCAGACATAACATTGATCGCACACAGAATGGTTGCATTGAATGAACATATCAATAAAGGGCGTGTGAATGACATAACAAGGACATGCAGATTGTATGGAAATTTGGTATACAGAAAACACCTCACCAAAAATAATGCAAAAAGCTGAGCGCATCTAGCAGTATGCCTGAATCAAAGTGCACAGACAAAACAAAATAATTGTTTTTGAACTAGAGCTGTCAACGTGGAAAGATACATGATTGTAATAAAACTGCAAACACATCAAGGACAGCACTCATACTTTGAAATGGAAAATAACAGCCTAATAATGATGCTAAATGTGGCATTCTCCATAATATAAAGTAAAAAGCAAGGTGCAAATGGCAAGCTGAGGCAATAAAGTACCTCCACAATGGCTTACAGGGCTGCAGATTTCAAATAGCATAAAAACATGGAAATATAAATATCACAAAGTCAATTGATAGTGGAAATAATGGTGCTTAAGATGCAATGAAATAAAGTAAGCATGCTAACTAAGCAAGTGCTGGTGTCTGCTATGGAGAACACTGAGAATATAATGCTTCTGAATCCAGTAAAAGTCTAAAGTGCAAGCAAGATTGGCAGCAACTGGATGTAAACATTGTTCTGAATCCATTGAATGACTAAAGTGCAAGTGCAAGCAAAATTAGCAGCATCTAAATGTAAACATGATCAAAGTAACAAGTCTGTAGATAAAGTGCTGCCATAGAGGCGGAAAATAGCAGCAATGGAATAAAGCAGCTCGGGAAATGCGAGCGCAATAACCAAAACAACTGGGAAAGCAATGCTCCTGAAGACCAGACTGATCGAAAAGGTGCAATAGCATTCAGGATAAAGCAACTCACCGATAAAGTGCAGACATGATGACGAATGTAGCCACATGATAACAGAGCCAAAGGAAAAGCACCAAAAACCCTTAATAGATCACAGTTAAAAAGTACCTACAACCACTGGTATGAGATGGAAAAACCTGCAGGAAATGATAAACAAACAATGCCATAACAGTGGTAACCAAATCTAAATGTCCATAATGAAACTAGAAACAATAATACGAGCCCTAAAATTGTAACATACAATGAGGTGAGAATACCCAAAGAAGAGAGAAACAGGACTATGCATATAAACCGAAATTGATGGCAGGGTGCTAATTCCCCATGTAGTCATGGACAAAAACAGGCAAGCAAAAGAACCCACAATGGACCTAAAAAGAAAATTATCAAATTAGGGCATAATGTGGGTCAAAACAGGCGAAGAACAATACTGGAGAAAATGCATACCTCAAATATGAAGTAAACAAACAAAGGAAATATTTTTGGTGTAAAAGAAGTAAAAAAACAAGAAAAAACATTGAAGAAACATTGATGAGAAAGGAGACATGACTGAATTAAGTGCCCAAAAATGTATAGAGCTCCTCATCCAAATTGTGACCATTTGGAAACTTACTGTCGAAGTCCAAAATAAACCTTGTTTTCAATTGTCTCGGTTTTAGAATATGATCACCACCTCTGAGATGGATGGGAATATGTGCCACTGCAAAAAATGTGAGCAAGTGAAAATTATTTTCATGTTCCTGCTTAAAATGCTAGGCCATGGGGTACGCGGGGTCAGAGTTTTTAATAGCCCTGAGATGCTGCAAAATTCTCAGTTTGAGTTTACATGTCGTGCTTCCGGCGTACCACTTGGTACAGGGACATGAACGAACATAAACAACAAATCTGGTGTCACAATTCATTGAATATCTAATAACCTGATTCAGTTTGGTGACAGGGTGTATAAAAGATTTTAGCACGGTCGAATGGGCACAAGCTTTGCATTTAAGGCATTTAGTGAATCCTATCGGGGAGACCGAGAGCCAATTGGTCACAGAAGGACTTTTATCCATGGTAGACAAAAAGCTGGAAACTATCCTATCTCGCAGTGAAGGTACCCTTTTGTAAGTGATGGTAGGGTGTTTGGATAAGAGAGGACATAAATCACTGTCTAAAATGAGAACACGCCAGTGTTGATCAACAATTTTGCGAACATCAGTCCAGGCATTGTCAAAGGAAATGATAAGTCTGGGTTCATCATTAGTGAGAGTCTTATCGGGCTTAATGCCATACAGCAGTTTATTTCTGGACAATCCATGTGCCCTGGTACAGGCCATTTCTATTGTTCTTTTATCATAACCTTGCTTCAAAAAATCAGTAGCTGCCGTTGCACAGTTATAATCAAAGCAAGCAAGATCAGTGCAGTTCCTCTGGTAGTGAATAAATTCACTGTAGGGAATACTTTTTTTGCATGACACAGGGTGACAGCTGGTGGCATGTAGAGGTAATACCGTGTTGGAGGGCTTTTTATGTAATGCCATTTGGAAACCAGACCTGTCCAGGGTCACAACAACATCTAAAAAAATAATTTCAATGCTGCTGTGACATTCAGTAAAGCGTAGATTGGCCGTGTTGGTGGTAATGCTCTTCACAAATGATTGCCAGTCGATTTCTGTACCCTTCGAAATTATAAAAATGTCGTCGATGTATCGCCACCAAGAAACAATTTGGGTGGGGAAACTGGATAGAGCAAATCAGATAAGAAAGTTGCCTACCACCACCCCATCGCCAAGTTTGAGTACGACGGGGCAAAGGTACAACCCATAGCAGTACCTCTCACTTGCCGGTAGAAGGAACCCTCAAATAAGAAAACATTGTTGGTGAGACAAAAAGATAACATGTCCAAAATCATAGAACTGTGTCCAAAATGATTAAGAGATCGGGTATCCAAGAAATATTTGCAGGCGCCCACTCCCACCTGATGATCACTGGAGGTGTACAATGAAACAACATCAAGAGTTGCCAAAATAAGACCATCCTCCCATGGTGTCTTGGTGATGTGGCGTAAGAAATCCATGGTATCCCGCAAGTAGGAAGGTAAAACAGAAACAAAAGGAAATGATGCCTCATCAATAAACTGTGCCAAGTGCTCCAAAAGGGAACCGAATAAAGTGACAATGGGCCTCCCCGGTGGAAGGGTGAGGAATTTATGTGTCTTGGGTAAAAAATAAATGGTGAGTATGGTATGACTTGAGGGAACAAGAAATGTAGCCAGGTAATCCTCAATATATCCCCTGTCAGCCCACTTGGCACAGAGACTGGTAAGTTCAGACTGTGGGCCTCATTACAAGTCGGGTGGTAAGGGGTTAACAGTGCCGGTAAAGGTGCTGGCGCCGTCAACCCTGTACCGCCTGATAAATTTGTCTAAATCAAGACATGCTTGGACATAATCAAAAGTCTTGGTGGGACAAAAATTAAGGCCTAAAGAAAGAACTGAGTGTTGAGGCCTTGTTAAGACATGTGAAGACAAATTAATAATTTGACATAGCTTCATGGCATTGGTGGTTATTGTTTGGCTCCAGAGCGCATTGATCTGCTCTGTTGATGCACCCCTGAGCCGTTTCCCACGTCGGCCTCGGCAGATTGTCTTCCTGTTTGTTGTTTCTGTCCTCTTCCTCTTCCTCTTCCCTTGCCGCAATCCATGCCTCGTTTTTGGTTCTTCCCGTCCTGGCACAGTAGTCGCATCTCGTTTAAAAAATTTAGCTTAACTACAGGTTCCTCATTTTCTGAGGCAGAAACATCCGATTCAGACGAGGTGGCACCAGAGTCACCGTATAGATACCGGCTGAATCGGAGGATTTTTGCGCAGGGAATCAAATCATCTGGCAAAGGTGAAGACCTGGCCTGTTTCATAATCTGATTTGTCCCATATGAACTTTCTGTGCTTGCGTTGTTTTATTTCTTCTTCATAGAGACGGAGACCCTCATTGGTTTCAGTATGTAATTGTTTGCCTTCCTCAGTACAAGGAACTTTCATAAGTTCTGCCTCTTTCTTTTCCAATTCTTCAAGTCCTGCTGGCCAGTTTTGGCATATTAACCAAAATGGTTAAAAAATGAGCAGAACAGCCTTTACTAGTGGATCCTGGTCCTCAAAAGATGGCATTGTCATTATGCATAGGCCATGTGGTACACAACCAATGTCCAAATAATTCTGCAGTGAATGTTCCTCCCACCATTTTGAGATTTCTTTTCTCCTAAGTTTTTCAATGTGTTTAGGCAAGGTTATCTCCTTGCTAAGTTTGATATCAATCTTTTTTGTCCCAATGGTGGCCAAAATAGTGGGAAACTCCTGCTGTTCACTGAACAGATCCTTAGCCTGGATTAGCCAGGCTGCCACCCAGGCGTCCTGCATGTTGTAATGACAATGTCCAACTGTGCAAAAAAAAAAATATATATATATGTGAAAGACTGGAGTAAAGAGGCTGAATGCGGTGTGCCAAACTATTGCCAAAGGCAGTGTAGAATGACAGCAAGAGAAAAAGCTGGTGCGGAAAGAATAGAAAAGCACAATACCATCCATTTTTTTTTTCATGTCTGCTACATATTGGAACTGGACCACCGACTGCCAAAGTATTGCATAACAAATCCTTGTTCTGTGCACTTTGACTAAAGACTCGTTTAGAAGGAACAAGACAGGTCCTGTTATATCTTGAATGCTGCACTCAAAAGACAAGCACAGATAAAGTATGCTTAGATAAAAGACTGAAACATTGCTGGTGTAGCCTGTGACATTGACACGTGTTTGTGTGTTCTAAATCTGCCATTATGCTTAGGTGTGTTTTGCAATCTAAGCACTATCAACTGGACATATATCCATGACTCACCAGCGAGAAGAACATCTGATGTCCATGTCCCCAGATTTATATTGGCGCATTACACTTTACTATACCAAAGTGGTCTCTAAAGCAGGCTCTGATCATAACTTCACACCGCTTTCATTAGAGAAGCAGCTGAACACCTTTTTTCTTCCATTCTTATTCACAAGGCATTGCTGATCGCCCCATCTCCAGAGTAAAGACTCTTTGATTCATTACATAGATTGTGAAAGTTCAATATTTTATTTAAAGTAACACGTTATCAGAACCCCTGAGATGACAGCACTGGTTCCTCGTAGTCGTCATCTTCCACTGTCATCTCTTGAAACCCCTTTGTTGAACGTTGTCCTATAGAATATGTGCAGAAAGACAGACGCCGTGTCAACAATTTTTTCCCTCTAGAATTAGCACATTGAACATATAACACAATGTTGCTCTGCATTAAACTAGGGACATTCTACCATGTTGCCAATTTCACCTAGGAACCCCACCCTCCAGCCCAGGTAGAGGTCAACAGTTGAGGGCTCAAAGAAGCACTCTTAGAGTCTCCATTATCCAAGATCTGACTCTTCTAGCACCTACTTCTAACATGCCACCACTGTATCATGAACAGGACCGCAACCCCAAGACCACGGTTGTGCATCATACCCTTGCCGCTGGCTCCTCATTCCGTCTCTTTAAGTGCCCTGTCCCCTGGACGAGCTAAAGCACTGCAGCCACTCTCCCCTACCTTGTCTAACCTAGTGCTCTGAAGCAGTTCCTTATGCATTCCGCATTGAAAAAGTAAATAAAGAAATAACAATACTAGAGTCCGGATTCCTTGTGCCCCTTCTTGCATCTTTAGCTTGCTCTTTTTAAGCCAGTCGCCTAGATTGATCTTGTTGAAATAAATTATGTATTTTCTCAGAAATCTTAAAGTGCCAATTCTGATATTCCCGTCACAGTTGTCATACATATTACCTGCATCCTTTAGAATATGGAATTCTAGCATAGCAGTGTTAGCAGCTCCAGTTCATGTTAAATTAGTCTTCCTCCTTTATGGTTTGCACACTTTCTGTGTGCTTCTGTAACTCTGCACTGGGCAGACAGCTTGCCATATTTTATCTGGTCTGGGGGTTTCGTCAGTATTGCATTAAATGCCTGTACATTGTAACCTGTTAATGTAAAACATGCATCATACTAATAGAAAATGCATTGCAAAGCCTGCTGTGCATTCATCAACGTCTCCCTCGACTCGGGGTGACTACTGCAGTTACCGCTCTGCGATGGTACTTTCTAGAAGAAACAATGGCTTCATTGTTTGGTAACATCGGAGTTATTGTTCCCCATCACGCGCCATCCTGAATTATAACTAACCCTGCCATGCTTTGCCCGAGAGCCTGACTTCTGTCAGCCCTGGAGTTTAAAGCTTCCTTGAAAAAGATATATTTCAGGGATTGTTTTAAAGGATTTTAACTGACAGAAAAAAAGGCTTCTGTCAATAAAGGATTACAATGCGTTTTAATGTGGATATAACCTTTCTCTGTGCTTTACATAGCTAAACTATTTACGGGAAATGTGTGTTAAAACTGTGCACTCTGTTCCCTTATCATTATGGGCCTGATTTATAAAACGTTTTTCAACAGGAAAATCCAATTGGTTTGTTAATCAGGCCCAATCGGTTTAGGCACATTCTCTGGTGAGGTCAAAACATTTGGCTTTTCCAAAAAAGGCTTCCAGAAACCAAAGCTAAACAGCAAAGAGACTGATTTGACCCACAAAGACCCTCAACATAGTAAGACCATCAGGATCAAGCAACAGTTCCTTTTAGGTTTGATCAGTTACTCATGTAGCTTGGCTATTTCAACTTCAAGACGTGTATTAACATCATTTCTTATTTTGTTTCCATTTCACAATGGCATTAATGGCCTCTTCAGACAGCCTAAAGACATTGAAGAATGACTATTCAATGTACTCTTCTGTGAGGGAAAGGTGACTTTATATGATTGGGGAATAGTCAGAAAAGATACAGAACAGACTGAGCAGATGCATATTAACAGTTAGAGGCGAGAAAGGCATTCTAATTGCCTCATGTACTGTTGAGGTTGCTGTTCTGGTTATTTTTCTATCTGGTTCCCGAGTTGAATGCATAACAGTTATGGTGTATGAATAGGCATTGCTTCATGTCGTTGTTTTCATATGTATTTAAATACTTGAATAAGAACATGTGCGTGGATGATCAGTCATTTCTTATCATGATTGTGGATGTGAGCATCACATTCAAAGCCAGCTGTATCACACAAAGAGCATTCACAATGCATGCTCCTTCCGACCTGTCAGGCCAAGTCACCACCTCTTGCGGTCAGCACATCACCCTTAGTTTGGACCTAGTAAAACTAGAGCAGCAGAAACCCCAACAAGAAATAACCAAGAAACCAGCATTCTCTTTCTACACCCCACCCCTATAGAACCTCATAACTATCAGCATTGGAATCCTCCCTCCCTCCCCCAATGTATAATCGAAGTCAAGATCCACATCATTAAGTCACCTTCTTCCCATCCTGCTAGATACACCCACCTAACCCAACCAGCTCATTTTCCCTCCTAATGACCACGCTTTACATCACACACTCTTGTTCCACCCCACACATGCCCTCTCTGCACTGTTCTATATTCCACACTTTTTTCCCACACCACCAAAGTCGGAATGAGGCCCAGTAGTTTGTAGATTTTATTTTCAGAAGCCATTTGTGCTAATATACTGGGCCTCATACAGGAACCTGATTAAATATTTAAATGTTTCCGTGGCATAACACCTGATGTCATATTTATTTTATAGAATGGGAATGTACATTGGGGCTTTGGATCACTTGTACAGTCCTTCAAACACTGGCTTATGTACATGGTGGCTGAAATGTGTTTACAGTACTGGTTGCTGGCATTGAAGGCTATTTGTGGAACAATAAGCAGGTCCAGCTCTTTGCATGAAGTGGGCACTTTTCTGTGTGATCAGCAGACAGCGAGATTAGCATGCTTCACCGTTGAAGCTGAGTTGGGGTTATATGTTGGACCAGTACTGCCCAGGGGTGGTTTAGGTCACGGAAGTTCCTCTGTGGCAAAATATGTTTAGGGCCCCCAATTTGCATTTGTACTGTGTGGGATGTTTTACCCATGCAACCGAGCCCTACCACAAAAACTGTGCATTACTGGCATTGAAAACATCATGATGGCCAGAACTCCCCAGAAAATGCACAGAGAAAACATGAAGAATAGGCTGCCATCCATTTTTGCCTATGTTGTGAGCACAGGAGGGCACTGCCTAAAACCACCATTGGGCTACACACACAGTAGCTGGAAACCATTGGGAATGGCAAGGCTGATTGCCAAAAGCAACCCAGAGCTGTTGAGAATTCATTTTCCTGATGTCAAAAAGTTGCTAAAATCATGGGGGTGCAGTACCAGCTTTGTCCACAAACCGGCGCTAGCGGTCTAAACTCTTACAGGGGAGCTGTCTTGCAGAACTGTGCATTGATCAGAAGGAGTCTTAGTTAATTAAAAGTTCAAAGAGTCTCTGTTCATGGGAGGCATTCACCCCAGCCCTGAGCAGCAACAGCCCAGGAAATCACAGGTCTCTGTTAATCAAATGCAGAGTGGCCCCCTGGTCTGTTGACCTCAGCCTGCTGGACCCAACACATTAGACCCTTGCAATTGAATGGGGTATCTTGATTTTCAGTGTGGACTGTAAACAGAGCCCTGCCTGGAAGGAGAGACATGTGTTTCCTGACTTACCCAGTTTCTGGGGGTGGGCTCAGACACTTTTGTGGAATCATATTGCAGAAAATATATGTTTAAGTTAAATGCTTCTAAAATATTGTATTAAGCTTACAAAAATGTGCAATTTGGAGAGCCTTAATCTAAGAAATGTACCCACAATTCAAGACTTGATTCAACTTTGTACCATGTTCTGAGGCAAAACCCTGCTATTTATTAATACTACAGACACTGTGTTTATGTTAGAGACCTAGTAAATTAATGGAATATGGGTAGAAAGGCGGTGTACATGTGTACCATTTTTGGTAAACATCCGATATTGGTAAATCAACTAAAAACAAAAATAAGTTGTCATTTTTTAATGCAAGCCCCCAGGAAGATCAGAGTTGGGCCAGAATGTACCTTAAGTAATCTGTAATGTGTACATGTAATGTCAAACAACTGTGTATCTGGGAAATATGTGTAGTTATGAAAAATAATTTCTAAGGTAAAAGCAAAGGGGCGTTTCTTCAATAGATCGTAATTGGCTCACATCACTCTGACACACTATCCTTTCTCAAATCAGGGACCAAAGAATTCTTTGGCCTATCAAATCTTGAAAGGGTTGGGCATGCAGAATTAGCCGACCCACCCACTTTCTAAACATAAAAAGAGCCACTGGAAGCCAGACAGGGACTTTCTTTTTCACTTTCTGCGGAGCATTTTGACGGACAACTCCACATCCAGACTTCAGACTTCACATCCAGAGACTCCTGACTCCAGAACAAAACTCCAAGAACTCTAGAACTCAACAGCTGAACTCCTATCAGCAGGCCTTCAAAACCTAGCAACCAAACCAAACTATTCAGACAGCCGGGCAGAGCTGTCTGATTCTGGCTAGTACCCTGTGCCAGTACCCAGAAAGCAGTGCTGAATGCAGAACCACAGACTAGACCAGAAAGCAGAGCTCTACCCAGACCAGACCGCTGTGAGCAGAACAGACCCAGAAGGCAGAATTATCCAGTGAGCAGAACCAGGCAGAGACCATCCGTGGCGAGGGAACCGCAGTCCAATCTTGACCCGATCCGTGGCGAAGTCGCATTCCTGTCCAAAATATAGTGTGATTACCGCCAGAACTGTGCAAAACCCAATCTCTTAGTTTAAAATAATCTAATTCAAACTATTTTAACCTATTGAGAACTGCATCCTAGAAATCTTGTGTTCCTTCTGTGATCTCAAACCTGAAAACTGTCATCTGTCATTCTGAGCTTGACTTTTCTTTTGAGAATCCACCTTCACAAAATCGTCCGTATCTCTGGAACCGTTTGTCCTAGGAACGAAATTTTCATCTTAAAACTAAGATTCTGGGCTTTCCAACGAACCCAGAAATGACTTTCTATTCATTATACTTCCTCCGTAATTGCGCTCGACGCACGCGACTAAATTGCAGCGATTTGACATTTTGCTTCATTTAAGCCACGTGTAAAAATATTTGTCCTTGCTTTCCTTTGCTGAAATTCGTTTGCCACCTGACAATCATTCATAGAGCATTGCTAAAGTGATCCTGTACTAATACAAAGTAGCTGTCACCCACCCTGAACCTCTAGAGGGAATTAAAATCATTTTAGCATATTTTTCCCTTCTTTGCATACCACCTTTGAAGTACTTCGCCTGCGTTCAAAATCATCCCTTTTGATCTAAGCTTGCTAGGGGGAAACTGAATTGGGATTGTACTGTGATTGGATTCCTGAAGAACTGTGTGTGTCACTTCCACCTCCTTACATTGCATAGAGGGGGGGGGGTGAATTGCCAAAGTGGGAAAAGTAATTATATTATGTTTTGCTGAAATCATATCAAGTTTATTCCTGTGTTGCTTCTTTTCCACCTTGCATTTCCTTGTACCATATAAAGCATTCTCAGCTACCTTATCCTCTATACTACTCCTAAGTAATTACCCAGTGTGCTAGTATCACATCATCCATTGTTGAGCACTCACTGTCATATGTCTAAGTGTGATATCAATTATTAATTTATTATAAAAGTGCGATATATATATATTGTTTAATTCTCAAATAAACCTTTTAAATTTGCAAAACAAACTTACTTCTTGGCTCAGTGGGGTCAGCGGGATTCTAAGAGAGGGGTGTTATATAAGGGTTGTCATCCAGAGTACACGAACTGGACATAAAAATATATAAATAAGGGCTTCCCTTGAGCAATCCCAGACAAGGCACTGACTTAGTGGGACTGCTTGATTGGAGTCTTTAACAACTGACATGACTGGGAGTAACAATACAGAAACTGATATCACAGCACATGATGTTATATTTTGATTGTTGTTCAATGTGGATATTTAAATTACAAAAATGTAACAGCACCAGAAAGATTAATTTTGAATGTACTTCTGAATAGTCACTATTACTAATATAAATGGAGCAACACTTCAGTCTGTTCAACTCTAATGGGCCTCATTATAACTATTGCAGAATGGGTTAACGGGTGCCGCTAATGGTGGCGGCGCCGTTAAACCCATTCTGCAATATTACGAGTCCCCCTCGCAGAACCCGATCTGGATGTCTGGTTTCACCAGACGTCCATAGCGGATCCCGTGAGGGGACCAGGGAGCTAACATCCGGACGGTCGTAATCGGCCCGTTGTTAGCTCCCGCACCCATTCCCATTGAGCCCTATGGGGGCTCAAATGGGAATGGGGAAGGTCCGGGCCCGGGTTCCCTGAAGGAGGAATTACCGGGCCCTCCAAACTCGGAATTGCCCGGTAATTCCCCATTTAGGGAACCCGGACACGGTTTTGGAGGCAGCCATGCCCTTTTTAAGGGCATGGCTGCCTCCAAAGTCGTAATGAGGCCTAATGTATCAACCTGATAAATATATAAATCATTAGAGAAATATCTTGAGCAAAACGAATATGATTGCAGCTTTATAGTCCCCATTCTGAATGGAAGTGTACGAGTAACAGATTGCAAATACATTAGACTGTGTACAAAAGTGGGCAATGGTTTATTTGCAATATTTCTGAGAAAACATCACAGATTTCGATAGCCAACTTGAGCTGTGTGAGGACTTTCAGATGCAAAAGCCCCCATCAGCTCTTATTACACAGCATGGGGATGATTCCAGGCATTTGCAAGGCTGGAATGCCAGTTTCTGGCGGAGTGCTTTTCAGGGTACACTATACTCCTAATTGTAATTTCCTAGGTGATCTGTGGCTATGAGGCCCTTTGAATAGCGAGGCCCTAGCTGGCCGCACAAGCAAACCATGCCTTGCACCGGCCCTAGTACAGCCACTGCCAGGCTTGTGGGATGATAGATTCCTCACTCCCAATGGAAAGGATGGCCTTCTCAAAGGTTGGGCTCGTTCTCCATATAGCATTTAAAAATGTATATATCCAAAGTCATATCACTGTTTTCCTGCAGCAGTGTAATGATAGATTTTAGATCAAATGTAGGCCCACATTACTGAAAATAGAGGCAGAATGTGTGCTTTTGTAAGTTGTACACTAGTAAGCTGCATTTTAATGCTAGGCATGGTGCATTGGTTTTGTGAGATCAGTAAAACGTGTGCATCAAGACCGTTGACCTCAAAGTCTCCATTCTGGCAGTGGTAGAGCTTGTGTATGAGATTATGTGTGAGGCTGCTTTTGTTCGTGGGGTATAGCTGCATTCTAAAGACTGTTGAGGTGTACATGGCGTGTGTAGGTATGTGTGCAGCTAAGCTGAATTGATCGAAGGGGAAAACAGCATTCTATTGTTTGTTGTTGTAGAGGAGAGAGTCGGCATATCGGTTTCTGTGAGTGTCTGTGTGGACTGGTGTCCAATGTTCTACTTTTCAACTAGAAGCATGCTTGAAATAGGCTCCTAAGAGTTCTAAAGGAGTCTTGGAAACATGTCAATGTTTCTTTCTTCTTGTTTGCGGGGTTTGTGTTTCTTTTACTAATGAATGAATGAATAATGAGCTTTATTTGAGTGTTCGCCTTATAGAGTATAAACCCAACAGCGACTACAAACATTTATCAGTCATGAATTTAAAAAAAAAAAAATCCAATACAGAAAGTTCCTACAGAAAATTCCTTTAACAAGTATTAAATCATCTTCTAAAATAACTAGATTTCAAACAGGGAATATTTCAAATCTAGAGTTTCAACATCAATTGATTTGAGTCTGGAGTTTAAACACCTACCTTTCACTGCCCAGGCTTTAAATAATATCAGTTTAATTGTGACATTGTTTAGGATTATTGTTTTGGGAGTCACTTTTTATTTCTATGACTATCCTATTAAAAGCTTGTAAATGAAACTATATAAGCAAATCAAAGAAAAACAGCCTTTACCTATGGTGTCAACTTCATTGGCGTTAAATATATTTCGTTATAGTTTAATGCTGTGATTATGAACATGTTTAGTAGGAAACAGAGCGAACCATAGTTTATCACCTGATTCTGAAGCAATTAGATGTTCATATGCACTTCTCATAAACATGTTCCCAATAGCTGTAAACATGGCAATTGTATGGATTTCTGCTTGCAGGAATCATTAGCAATCTATTTTGTTTTGCGTTCAACCCGTGGCTGGATGCTTGTCTCACTCAGGCACTGGTAGAAGCTGCACTGATGCAATACTTTTAGTGACCATAGTGCTGGTTTGTGAACTCTACTGACAATTAATAGTTCCATGACAGTGCTGAAGCGATGAATGCATTTTGTCGGACAGTGTACAAGGATCTTTACATCCCTCGTCGTTGCTTAGTATGTTCTGCACTGCAATATGGACAACATGTTCCACAAGACAACTAGTGGAACTGTTCCTTTTTGTTTACATATGCAGAAGACACGTGCACACCTCTGAGCCCTACAGCTCCTAGCAACGTGGAGCCTATGCGTAATGACCTAAAGTTTGGTGGCCATCTGAAATACTCATCCTGTGTCGTTTGGATGAAAGGGGGCCTTATCATTCTTTATGAGACAAGAGAGATACAGCTAAAACTATCATTATGTCTGAATAAATGGTGAACAAAACATGCGCACGTGATCACTGCCCTTCTTGTTCACGGTCTCTCATTGCAAATGTTTTGATTATCAGGCAGAGGTATTGAAGTACCTTTTCCATGTTCTTTCTACAGATGTATTGGTAGGTAATGAAGCCAAACAACATCAGCTGTTTTCTGGCCTCAAGCAAATTCAAAACTGCAAGTGGCTGAGTGACATGCAATCTGGCCTATCCATACGATCATATTGCTTTCTTCCCCTAATTATCCCAGTCCTCACAGTGCTGATGAGGAAACAGATGTAGAGTGCTGCACATCACCCTCTTCATGCCTCCGGACTCCAAACAAATAGACTGATCACTTCGTTCGCTCGTTCAACCCTAGGCATGTTATCAAGGCAGTAAAGGTGCAAGCTTTTAAACGTTGTATTGCCTTCATTTAATATGGGCTTACACAGAGGATGGTTGTTTCCGGAGCCTCTGTGACATGGCGGACTGGCCGACCCTCCCCTTTTTTTGGCTGGGGTGAACTTAACTGTACACATATTTCACCACGTTTCTTGCTTTTGTGATACTGTGCAATGCATCTTAGGCCCTGATCATAGTTTGCTGGTATGTCTACTGTAAATACTGTCAAATTATGTTACTATTTACTGCATGCGCTAAGCGTGTGGTCATTTGAACGTTTCACATTATTGTGAGTCATGTGGACACCTCCGTTAGCCCCCATTATTGAGTCTGATCAGTGTATGGAAACTCTTAAGTTCCAGATTCATGGAATTTTTTGCACGGTGCAAGTGACTTTGTGCTTCTGAGGTCAGTGCAAACTCATTTTTGTAGTACAAAATGACTTTGCACTGACTTTGCACGCGAAAAAAAATACACTTTGCACAGTTCCATGAATCAGAGTTTGTGTCTGTAGTGCAAAGTCACTTTTCAGCAGTGCAGTCACTTTCAACCGTGCAAGAAATTCCATGAATCGGGCCCATAGTTTGGTTAAGCAGTTAAACATCGGAAGTTCTACATTGCTGAATACTTTGCTGCTACCGCCAAACTTGTAATTATGCCCCTAGCATTTAACAGACACTCGTATTTGCTAATATACAACCAAAATAAAAGTATGCAGACATTGCCTTTTCAGAATTAAAAGAATCCATTACCAATGTGTTTTTTTAATCAAGCAAATGACATTCCTTATTATGAATTCTGCATTTTAGGAAAGGTTCACCCAATCATTTACTTTTTATTTTGACCTCAAATCGAAAATGCATTTGGCAGGAGGATAAAGAGATCTGCCAAGCCCTGTTGAGCTAGGAGGCATGATGGTAGCCATTTTCCATTTCAATTGCACTAAAGTGTTTTTTGAATAGTTTTAATATGCAACACAAAAAGAGCAGTGACTCATTACGATGGTTCCAGGGAACAGCCATTCTAACAATATTCACGAGGCGCCTAAATGTCAGAGTCTCTCTGGTCTGATACAAATGTCCTTGTTTTAACAGGTGCGTGGAGGTGACTCGCCACATCTCTTCGGCGAGATGTTAAAAGTGCTTTTATGGACATATACAACTACTCCTGAACCCGAAATCTGACAGGGGACAATAGAACCACACGATTAGACAATTTGAATTGAGATATCTGCTGTGCCTTGTTTAGAGCCGTAGAAGACGAGGGACAAAGTCGGGGGACATTTTTTTTTTGTTTTTAAAGTGTGCTGCTTTGTCCTTCTCTAACCTCTTGGTATGTATGGTGTTCTCGTGCTACCTGAAGCAATGAACATTTCAATCATAGTTTAGTATTCTAGGACCTGTTAGAATCTGTCAACTCAATACAAGTGCCCCTGATGATGCTAAATTTATTAGCAAAAATACAGCTTTCTTTCTCGTATTCTTTCTTTAATCCACCACCCTGAGCCTCTTGTTTTTTTTTTCTCTTCCACATGGTTTTTTTGTGCAGACAATATGTCTGTATCTATTCTTTGAGCAGCAAACTGAGCTGCAAATCCAGAATGAGTCAAATTGATTATGTCCAAAGCATAGCCTCTTTAGGGGTCCTAATGAACACGTAATTCGATGCCTGTATCTGGCAGCCTACATGTTTCTCTTTGTGCTGAGTGGAGTGCTGCAGACGCTATTGTAAAGGAAGGCCTTTGCCAATTACTAGAAGACATGGCCAAAGCATGTTATGCATTTGAACTCTAGCGGTGACCCATGCATCTAGTAATGTTCATTAAAATAAGCTCCCCATTGCATCATAGCCGTTCCCTCCGAAGAGGCTGTCATTCATTTACACTTCCGATTGTAGCCACCCTCCCACTACACAGGCACTTTTTACCTTCTGAAAAATGTTGACTATCAAGATAAAATGTTGAGTATCAAAATCTTGTTTAAAGTTTCAAAACAAGTTGCAAATTGTGTATTGTTGCATTCAGCTCACTATGTTATATGGAACATTTTGACGCACTGTACCACAGACAGTTTGCTATTACATCGGTGTTATTGTTTGTATAACGACAAATGGCAATAAATACACTTTAAAACAAAAAATAAAGTACAGGGGTCGATTCTTGGAATTTCACGTAGAAGTCACGCAAAAAAGTGCGCCGAGAAGACCACTGCCTGAGCCTACTTGCGTAAAGAAAAATGCGCGCAACGCATATTCATGGAATGTTCGTGCAAAGTCACCGTATTCGCAAGTTACGTCTGGAACGTGCACGACATGTCCACATGCAAAGCAGGGAACTGCCAGATCAGCTACCTTTGCACGCTCCCCCAGCCGCGAAATCATGCACAATTCAAACAGTGCATGGAGTCCCCCATAAGAAGGCCTGCGACTCGGTCAGCCTGTGCGGGGTCCCCATAACTGTATCTTGCATCCCAACAAAATGCGTATGACCATCCATTACTCAGCAATAACTCAGGAAATGTGGGTGTAAACCCATGTAAAACATTCCTGTACCCTGCTACAAGCTTACGTGCAACGCTATGTTAAAACAGAACCCTGATTGAGTACATGCACCCCAAAATCCGATATGCAATCCCATCTGCGTGCTGAAAATCCTACGCACAAGTGTACTTACGTCAGTGATCGCGCAATAGTGAGCGTCTGAGGGTCTGCATGCAGGCAGTCCCTTGAAATGCCCACTTTGTCGCAAGTTAGTTCCCTTTTCTTGTGTTCTGCCTCTTTCCCAACCTTCTGCGCAGGCCACGTCCACCTTCTGCTCAGAGTCTCACGCAAGGCCCTCAACAGGGTGTCAAGCTAGCGCAAAATCCGTGCAAGTTCAGCAAAAGTGCTGCTCATTCGATTCCATGAATCGACAAATAGAGTTGCATGCGCAGATTGAATCGGCCCCTTATTGTTTAAATTTAAAGGTGATTGCATAAACTAGGCCTAAATTACTACACCACACGACTGATATGAACTGAGTACGGCTCTCAGTTGTGCAGAATCTATATTACAATAGTTGGCTAAACGTTCTTTTAGTTATTGCTAAGATCTGAAACAGGGTGTAGTGATGGGCCGTTGTGGTTAACAATTAATTTACTTTTCCTGTATTGCGCAGTTTCAACAGAATAACATTTTCACATTTCAGAGAATTCTGGGACACTCGCAAGAGCAAGTGGTGAAAGCTTGTTTGGGTCAAGGTTCCAGCGTAAGTCATGCTGGTTACAGTTGAGGGGAGAATTAAAGTTAAAATGGGACGAAGAGGAAGTTGGGGGGCAGAACGAGAGGAGGGGTCAGAGGAGAGAATAATGCAACGGTGGGGATATGCAAAGAAGGTGCTGGCTGACAAAAAGTCAAGTTTGGTAATCCGAGAAGCGTGCAGAGTGAAATTAGTAATACAATATCGAGAGAGCAGAAGGGAAGGCACAATGGAAGGATGGAAAAGAAGACAGAGGACCTGATTTACAAAGCATGTGTCAATGGGATTATGCCATTGTTAAAGGTTTTTGTAAATCAGCCACGCATGTTCTTGTCTGTTTTGGATAGCACTGACATTTGAAGAGGTTGTAGACGAGCATTGGATCTTATTATATAATCTGCTTCTGGGTACATCAGGCATCATTTTGGAAGAGTGCTATAACACCTCACATTACAGACGGTGAAATAAGGCAAGGTTTATATAACCCACTCCAGTAGGTTACCGTCAGTGGTAAATGAGTATCTCCCAGCAATACCATCCTCTGGAGATATATGAAGATTCATTTAACTTGGTTAGCACACATGAGTTTATCGGGGCCAGAACAAACACACCCAAAGCGCAAGGCATATGCAGACTATGTTGGGAAACTGTATTAGAAAATGCAGAACATCTTTTTTTTTAATACGACACCATGGCATTGCTACATAGGAATACTTGCCTATGGCAATTTCGATACAAACCTTCGAACTTTACGTAACACTTGGGAACAATACATTGCAGGTAATTACTTGATCTATTATTTCACAACATTTTGGGTGGCGATTGAAAATATACTTAATGAGCTTACTAAAGTCAACTGAATTTACTTATAATCTCTACTATGTTATCAACTTTTTTGTATTCCCTTTTTCTCTTTTTATTTAGTGCATTTGAAATTGTTAGACTGTTGACATTTCAAATGGTTATCAATGATAAAAAAAAGTCTTATTGACTATATTATCAATAAATAAAACTGGTGCATTACCCTCAGATATCCTCATTCTAGAAAATAATGCCTACAAATGCTGTAGAAAATGATTGTTTAAAAAGATCCTCTCTGTGGTCATTCTTAAAACTGTAGAACTATGCAATAGCTTGCATTATCACGCAACATTCAAAGGACAAGAGCAAATTGGTTAGTGCTTCAGAAGCCCCAAACCTGCCCTTAAAATTGTTCATATGTTATAATTTGTATATTTTACTGCATGCAGATATTTTACCATATACCAACCGAAAAACAAAAACTAAACATGAGAACTTAAGAACACAATTATACATTTCAGTCGACTAACAGAGCAAACATGTGATTTAAAGTTCTACATCATTTTAAAATCATTGACACTTTATTTCCATATAAAAGACTGCTCCATAAACGTCCATCTGCCCCATCGTAATTCATCTACATGATGTCCTTAAAGTGGTGAAGTTGTGGTGGTGAAGTTGTGCAGGATGTTTAAAAAAGACAATAAATCACCGGTGTTTTAATGTCTTGATTCTTGATTTTTGTTTGCACCCTCTGCAGAATCTAGCCTCTCTTGGTAAGCCCCGGCTAGGGTCTAAGATTTCCATAGATGGTAATGGGTTACATTTAAATTTCAGCTATAACTTTCTCCTTTCCTGACAGGGAAAGCACACTAGGTGTTTTGGTAAGGTCCCCCTACTTCTCATAATCTTTGCATATTCGGAGTACTGAGTGAAAGGCTATAATGCTTCAACTCTAGTGCACCAATCATGTTGATGCAGTCTTTGCTTTGTATTATTTGGATTTGCTGCAAGCTCAGTTATATCACTCATGATATGGATTCATACCTTTGTTATATTGTCCACATAAATATTTAAAGCAGAGGCCTTATTTCAAACAAATTGTTCTGAATATCTGAAAAAAGAGTCAAATTGTCTGCATCCAAAATGTTTGCCAGGATGCCCACTTTCCTCCACAGGACTATGCAACCCACTGAAAGAATCGCTAGTGCATGACAAATGAAGACATTAGGGACATCTAAAGGCAACCCTAACAATTTTTTTTTTCCATCAGCTGCCTTCCAAGGAATTTAAGAAATCATCTGGGGAATATATGCTTGTCTTGAGACCATACATTGTAAAAGGGACCACCTTTGCACAGCAAAACTTCCTCAGTGGGATAAATGAAAATGTACAGAAGGATCTGCAGACTCCCCTCATCTGCAGAGGTAAAGAGTCTGCCTTAGCTCTTATCATAGTTTCCGTGGCTATGATTGTTGGACATTGATACACATGGAGGCCCAAGTATTTTAAAGTTTTAACCGCCTCCAATCAATGCTCACTAAATAGATCAGGAGAGCACTGGAACATTTTGATTGAGCATTCATATGGACTAGAATGATACAATTTAGAGAGGTGCCTAGTCCCCTGTGGAACCCTAACTGGAATCCTGATAACATGTTTAAGTCAGACACCTACCTATCCTATACTTCCAGTAGTAATGCAGCAAAGACTTTGCTAGGGGCGGCCAATATCAAAATACTTTTCGGGTGCTGTGCCATCCCCTTTTTTTATAAATTGGTATTATGAATGCTTCATGTCAAGTGGGTGGTATGTGTTGTTTTCCAATTATTTTGATAAACAAGTCTAGTAATAATTGGGACCAAACAATGGAATTATACTTCAATGTAACTGGGGCCAATTTATCAGGCCCATGGGGCTTGTTTGGATTTCATTTACGTATCCCATTCTGTATATTTGAAATAGAAAATAATTCCTCCAAATTAGAAAAATGGTCCTTATTACAAATCGGGTCAGAGTTCAAAAATGTGGTCTGCTTAAAGATTTTTCAGTAATTTTTTTCAGTAATTAGACACCCATAAATCCTTGGGTAACCCATTCATTTGGACTTTATTAGACGATCAGAAGTAATCATGTCCCAAACGTAGGCATATTATATGTACACACTGCCTTCAGCATTCTTTGACTGTGTGTGGAAGAGTTCCACTTTTAGATGTTTTAAAAGATTTTTGCATGACTGAATTGTTTTGTTTTTTCTTTGGTAGTCTTCCATATTCTTATCATGGCATTTTAACAGATGTCTAATTAAAGATCTTTTTTCTTTTTTGGCTCAGGCTATTTTAAAGTTATATGTATGTCTAGGGCAAGTATGCAGATTAAGTTAGCCTTTAGCAGAGGTTAAAGCTAAAATGGAGTTATCAATTCTGAATATCCCTAGCTAGTAAACCCTGCTTTTGCCGATTGATTCTTTATTCAAGCAGACCCTCCAGTGTAACTGTGAAGTTCTCAATCAGCTTTGGATTCCATTTTACTACTGTGCTTCTGTTAGTGGGTGATACTAAAGCTAAAAGAGGTGCATAAGCATTACAATGGAACAATGACTTAGGAATTGGCAGCTGAAATTCCAATGCTGCATGCTCACTAAACCCTGTAGAATGATTTATTATAATTAGAGCAAAATGTTAAAAGGGTACTGGAGACAAAGATATGTTCAATCCAGGAAGTGGATACTCCTCTTTTATTAGGCGTGCAAGTACTCACGTTTGTTGCTGGAAGTACTCACATATTTTGCTGGCAGGGGTGCCTCAGAGTTCTCACGGTATTTATTGCCATACTTTAATGTGAAAGAAGGTGATTTGGAGAGTCCCACAAGGTGTTCAGAGGCCTGGCAATATAACAGGACTAGGTGCACCCGGTGGGCATCCCCCTCGGGAAACCCTCACAGGGAATAAAACCTGACCAGGACTGATGGGAACTGATGTAGTCCAGCCAGTATAGTCTTAGGAAGGCAAATTGTCCACTTATCGATTTGAAAGGCAAATGGTACTTCCAGGGGCAAGGTGGGTTCCAACGGGGAATTCCGGAATCCAATGAAGTAAGGATTTCGGCAGTAAGGCATGTTCTTTAAATAGTACATCAGGATGCTGAGGAAATGGTCCTGTAAGGAAAGTAGCAACAGCACAGGATTGCAAGAGAAAGGAAAACAGAACTGCCAAAGAGAGAAGAGAGCAATAAGAAATAGGGACATAATGTACGAGCTGCAGGGTGCAGAGAACGCTGAAAATGAAACGCACACCATGGCTGCTCGAATGACACGGAGGAAAGAAAAGTCACAGAGAAAGAAATGAAAGGAAAGGAATGAAGGAAAGGGAGACAGACAGAAGTAAAAGAAGGCAGAAGGCAGAAACACGGCGGAGTGTCGTGAAGGAAGAAGGAGGTAATAGACCTTTGGAAGGAAAGAAATGAACCGCAGAAAACAGCACTGGAGAAGAATCAAAGAACGGCAATCCTGTTTGAATAATAGGAGTACAAACGTACAGCAAAGAGCATAGTAGCAACACACTGAACTGACCTGTATACCGACATATAAGGAATGATGTCGAAAGGTTTGCTCGGTGCCGTTTTGGAAAAAAAAACCAGACTGCAGCATTGTATTATTTGTGTGGCATTAAAGAGGCGCCATCTTGTAGAGAGTCTAGGTTTCATAGGATAACACTTCTTCCATTTGCGCCACTAGGACTGTGAGGATATAACACCTTCTCCATGAAACTACTTTCCCTGTTTGACCTTGACAGGATGGAAACAACAAATCAAAACCCCAGTCTTCCATGAACCGATTCCAGAGAAGGGTCTTTTTCATTGTGGATTTGGTCTTACAATCAGCATTAAACGGTTTCCTTTTATCTTTGATAAAATAGTCTGCACATCCACAGTTAAAATCACTGATAATTCAAAAAGTATTCTGACCTCCAGCACCTAGCCATGTACATAGGATCTCACTTATTGGTTAATGGTGAACAACTATATCTGTTTTTGCAGATTTATAATAAATGTTCATTAATAACAATTCCTTCAAATTCATCATCCATCTAATTGTTATAAAAACTGCTAACTGTGTATTATAAAAAGAGGCTGCAAGGCTGGGGGTAAGATTAAACTTTAGATCAATAGCCACCGCTACTACCCCCTGGGGACGCCCGGACCTCCCCCTCAAGTCCATAGTATAAAAGGTCTTATAACTTTCCATTTTGAAAGGATCGATAAGCATAGTCTCCTGGGAAATAATGATATCCAAAATAAAACTATAACCACTGTTACATAAATTCATGATGTTCGGGAACCCTCAATAATTCCAGGAGAAATATTGTACAATCTGTAAACTAAAAACAAGGGGACGGGCTAGTTAGACCCAATTTCTCTACCAGAGCTTTTATAAATCAAGACTAATCCTCCTTTTTATCTGGCTGAACTAATAACATATGGTCATACTTCAAAGAAATCAGGAAACTTAAACTCATATTCATTTTTAGGGGCGACTCCTAAATGAACAATTTCAATGACTGTGAATCAGAGAATGACAGCAAATCAAGGCCTGTTGACCTAAAATCATCCAAGTGACTGGACACTAAACGTGCAACAATCTTGGAATAAAAGTGGACTGCAATGTGATTAATCACCAAATTGATATATCCACCCAGTCTATATCACACAAGTGCATCAGCCTCAGGGCTGGTATCGTAGAAAATATGTGCAACAAAATTGAGGATTGGAAAACACTATATCGTTCATAGATCTTAGATTCTCAAATTCGATGACTCTCTCATGCATTGAAGCCACATGGTTTACAGCTGTTTTAGCCATCAATGACTGCTCCAAACAGGTATTACAAGACAGAATTAAAAAAGTCTTCCCTGACATTCTTTTGCAAGGTGCATTAATTGCACAATTAGAGACCCCTACTACCAAAGATTGTTCAGGTAGGCAAGGTTGTGTTCATTGAGAGACAGGTTGGACTCATGATGATGGGCCCTCTTCCATTGGCGAGACTTGTGAATTACCTGCTGTAGTGAAATCCCCAGCAGTTAGTTGGATAGAAACCTCTTGTGGAACCGGACACTCTTCTCTTGTCAGGGGAACGGAAGGCATAGGTTTGCCAAAAATGCATTGATTTTCCAGTGTACAAGTTTTGCTGATTTGTTTTGATTTAGATTGGTTGGCTTTTTTCTTGGGGTTTGGGACGACATTGATGTTCCCCGCTGCCAACCTCTCCATATCCTCAGTTGTTAGTGACCCCTCCTGGTTTCCATCACAAGCCACCTGGCAGATTGTATTATCCTCGTTTAAATCTATAGTCTCCTGAGTTAATGGAAGTGATCGTAAACATTTCCTGGAGGATGATCTACTCAGTGGTTTAGGTTTTGGTAGAATGTTTGTCCTCACTGGGGAGCATTCAGATGGAGTAGGGGAATCGACTTCTCATTGGAGTCAAGTGCAAATTATGTCCTGCTGTGGCTCAGCAATGACCAATAACGTTATATGTGTGCTAATGGCATGTTAGTTACCACGAAGCGAGTCGTCTAAACTGAAGACTGGACCAATTGTAGTATTTATATTGACTAATTTGCAGTGTTTCGGCTCTTGATCTAGTTTGTTTGTAATTTTACATAGCTGTCTTACGATCCCTTGAACAATTTCTTCAATATTATCATATAACCTCAAAAGAGATTGTAAGACTGGGTGAAGGGCCGAGACTGACGCTGGCCCCAGCAAGTCAAGGGTAACATTTTGAAAAGTAGCTCCTTCATTTATAAAATCACGTCGCTCAGTCTCTGTCAATTTTTGATGCATGGTTAGCCGTTCTAAAAAAGTATTAGTAACCCTTTCTGAGCCCTGATTTGAAGTTTCCCTAGGGGTCTCCTTATTTGGCAAGTTTGGGGCAGAGACCTCATCAAGAGCTTGGCATATCTTCAGAAAAGATTTGTCGAAAACTACAGAACTTTGGCTATCTTGAATTAACCAGTTGCTCAGGTGATGCTGCAGTGGGAAGTAAGTCGACACTATTAGCCATGGGGGGCCCTGGTTGTCATTCAGGAACTCCAGCTCCAAAACAATAACAGATGACTGCAAAATTGTGTTGGACTCTATGACCCTTGTATTTCCAATAGTGAGGTTGTCAGAAGACAAAGTTGGTGGTGGCGTATTTGCCAAACCTGCAGTATGAAACATAACTTCGATATTCATCTGACTGCTTCTTAAATTTTACATATTGAGTGAAAAGTTTGCAAGACCAAAGCTGTGATAGTGGCCTTACTGCCATGTTATCAATATGGGTGGAAGCTTCTATATGACTTTCACTTGAAAAGGAACCTTGTTTGTTACATACAAGACATGCCTAGGTTACAAGTTCAACCTTAGGCTGCCCAAGGAAGGTTCATACTTATGGAAAACACTGTTCTTCCCCACACACCTTAACAAGCATCCTTTGCAGTTCAGACACATGTTCCCTACCTGGCTGTTCTTCAGATGAGTTGGCAGGAGATGGTGTAGTGCTTGAATTATGAAAACGCCTGCAAGTGCATGCAATAGTCATGCTTTGCAGTTCACAATGTGATGACTGAACTACTCCATCATCTTTCAACATGGAGTTGAGGACTATTGGCATGGTATTTATGTTGCTGCTGAGTATAATTTTAATAAAACAAGCTGTTCTGTTTCTATTAACTTTTGAAAGAGTACAACTGTCACATGGAAATTGAGTTGATACCGCCTTACTTTGCAAAGGAACGCAGAGAGGTCTGCTACCTTTGGCTCTTCAGATGTTCTGGCCCACATATACCATCATCCCTCACCAGCATAGTTAATGGTGATGGACCATGGGACAATCTGGGGAGCTGCAGGTTACAAAAGTGTTTTGCTTGTGTGCATAAAACATATGTGCCTGGGAAGTCCCAAAGGGGTGAACAAGTGCGCATCTTTGAAACCCACCTTCTCACCCCTTTTGTAATGTAATGCAGAGAAGTGTCCACAATTATGCTTTTCTGAGTTATTAACTTTGCACAGTAGCAGGATAATCCGCTATGTGCCTCCAATTCCAATCTCATATTGAGGTTCACAATGATTTAAAAAAAAAGATCAATATTATAAATGACGACTTATTGAAATAATGCATCTATTACCACTGTACGGCTGGTATTATCCAAATTAGGGAGAGACAGGGAGGATGCTGTACAGTAATGAAAATGATTGCCTGCGCTAAACCAGCGTGTAAACATGCCAACCTTATACTGAGGCCTAAATAGGTAGCAACTTCCTCTGATCCCAATACAATGTTTTTACATTTGAAACTTGTAGACTTGAGTTCTGTTTGATGTCTCTAATGTGAGTACAGAAGCTGACCATGCACTCTTGTATGGCAAAACGCCCTTTTGTTTCTTTTTCCCTCTTGTGATTATCTATGGATACAAGAAGACCACAATCCTGTCTCAAGAGTCTGTCAGAGAAGAAGATGAAATCATTTTAACTGGAGCCCAATGATTAACATATTCAGAAATAATTACACTTGCGTTAGGTTGACAGCAACAACATGTATCAAAGCAAAATTGACTGGTGGATGAGTCAATATGCATATTTCACCCAGCAATGAAATTCAGTTTGACAAAATGCAATTTTCATTGATGGTTTGCTGTTCTATAATAATGAAGCAGAGACGCTCTACCAATACCCTCCCTCCGCCTCGCTACACATCCCCTGCAACTAAAATAACACGATGTCCCACGTGAAAAATCAACACTTAACTAAAATATGGAAAATAGCAAGAGCAACAACTGCTGCAAAAAATCAGAAGAAAAATATAAACAAATGCAAGGATGCTCTCCACTCACGACTTTGGGCCTCATTATAAGGCTGCCACTCCCGTAATGAAGGGGGCCGGTACAGAACCGGCCCCCTTCATTCTGGGAGCGCCGATTACGAGCTTCCCATCGCAGGACCTGGGTAAGAGGGAGGCAATAACAGGCCAGATGTAATCTGCCCGTTATTAACTCCCTCCCATTCCCATTGAGCCCTATGGGGTCTCAAATGGGGATAGGTTCCTGCAAGGAGGAATTACCGGGTCCTCCTATGTCGGAGTAGCCCGGTAAGTCCCCATTGCAGGAACCCGGTAATGGAGCCCGGAACGGAGGCAGCCATGGAGCTAATAGCTCCATGGCTACCTCCATTCTTGTAATGAGGCCCTTTATCTCTAAAATCTCTACTTCAAACGTGGGTCTTACTGGTAATATCCAATTGGGAGTTGACTAGGCATGTGAAATTAATCATGAGTGTCAACATGGGATCTTACCGGGTTTGTCAATTTTACTCAAAATATGAAACTACAAGTTTACTTGGAATGTCAAGCTGAGCGTCAGCTTGGTGTGTAAAGATAACTGGGAATGTTAAAGTGGGAGTATATTGGAAATTCATACTGGGAATGGCATCAGAATGTCAAGTATCCTGGGAATGTCAACTGGGAGGTTGAGAGTCTCATGTCATGCCACGATATGTCATGGCATAGAATATTATGACATGCCACCTTGTCACCTTGACATAACATGAAGTTACATAATATGCCATGACATATTTCTTGATGTGATGTTTTATCATGACATGGTACATTATGACATTACATATCATGACATGATATATCATGTTAGTGCGAAAACCAACCATATTTAGTGGTTTCACAATGGTAGTTTAGGTGATCAAAATGAAAAACGGCAATGATGTGGTGCATAGAGGCAGCTGAAAATGATAATTTGTAGAAAGTGGCATAACATGGTTTCCAGACAGTCTGCAGCTTGTAAACTAGCAATGATGTGCCAACTAATTTTACTGAAACCTGTCATGGTGCACGTACTGAGCATAGTGGAAAATGGCAATCATCTGCTTAGTGAAGAGGAGGGAATTTGATAACGGGGTGTAATCCAAATTGGATGTTATGTGCTGTGTTGCTTTTCTGGAAACTTGCAATTATCTGCTATGTAGACAGGCATTATGTAAACTGGTAATAATGTGCTAGCTAGGTTGTATCATTCATAAGTTTAACAAAATGAGAGTACAATAATTATTCATCAAAATATTGTTCACACCATAGTGGCATTGCACATGTTTTTTTTTTTTTGATTCAGCTGAACAAATCAGATTTTCAAATGATAAGAAACAAGAAAATATATAACGTAAATAAAACTTACAGAAGAAGCATCTGACATATCTTACAAAAGAATCATCTGACAACCAAATGGTAAAAAATAAAAATTAAATTCTCAACAACCAAAGACAAACAATTCTATACATACATCCATATTACAATTTTAACATACCATATATATATATATATAAACTTAAAATACTACTCAACATAAAAGATCTCAAAAGATGAGCTCAGGAAATAGAAACTGGCTCTTATCATTGGACACTTGTCTCATAATATCATTCGCTGATGATTCATTTATTTTCTATGATATTGATACATTTCAAAAAAGGTCAAATCGCCAATTGAATAGAAACATGTTCCGAATTCAAAAGAATATACCATATGGATTCCACTGTTACTATGCAGTGATCTTTGAAAAGTGCAAAATAAATGTAGTTCTTAAGTCTAACAACCTGTGACATTCAACAAGCACATGTTTCAAAGTTTCTGATTTATCACGCAGTTCACAAAATCTAGATAAATCTTCATTCTTTGCAAGAACCTTTCGTGAGGTTAAAATACTGCGTGTGTGCCACAGGTTCATTCTAAACCTCAAACATTCACCTCCTGCTTTGGCATTTGGAAACCTAATTGGTTAAGTCTCAATTTGATTCATTGCCTTATGTTTAAAAGCATATTCCTAAAAAACCTTGATATTCAAGCATTGTTCCCTAGTGACAATCCTATCCCAAAGGTACAATTTCATATTTGCACTGTGTGGGTTGGACTTCAAAAGAGATTCCGAAATATCAGTTTCTTTCATAAAATACACAACTCTGTCCAACCATTTCCGCATTTGTCTGTATGTTGACCCAAGTATATAGGTTGCAATAATGCACACAATAGAGTTATACACAACAGATAACAAACATTTCCGATAAAAGGAAATCATCTTCCATTTATATATCACGTTCAAGGAAATTAGACCCAAATCCTGTCTAATGCAACAGATGGATTGTACATGTTATCCAGGGGAAACATTGTTTTTTCTTCTTTACGTCTTCTGTGTTCTAATTTCAACTTTGAAACCTTTGAATTTGCAATTGTTCTGATTCTTGTTATCAAATATATTCTAATTTTACAGAATAGATTAAGGATGTGGATTAAGCATGTGTAACCTAGACATTATGGATGTGGACATAATTGTAGAAAAGTGAACCTGGGGAATGAGGTAGCTTAGTTGTTTGAGAACTCACTGCTGTGATCTTTGTGTGATCTGCAGGTCGGAGGTTTGAATCCTGACAAGGCCAACCTAACCTTTCGTCCTTCCAAGGTCGATGAATTAGTACCGCTTTCGCTTGGGCAATCATTGTATGTAAATGTGTTGTATGTACAACACTTTGCTGAAAGCGCTATATAAGTTACACATCATTATCATCATTAAGGTGTAAGCTGCCTGTGAAATGTATTGATTCATTCATTAATGACATCACCTCATCAAGTTTCAGGCATTGCTAAGCCAGGCAAGCTGTTGTACACATACACACTTGAAGTTCTTAGCACGGGCCTGCAGCCAAACAGATTTGCATAAAAAATGTAATTGGTTCAATAAGTTTGAGATGAAGATGCAAAATGGCAATCGAAGTTTGTAGCCCAATCCACATACATGTATTTTCTTGTTTTTCTTGTTTTATCTTCTGCCACCTTTATTTCTTTATTCTTTTTGTTCATTTTGTTTTTCTTTCTATATGTGTGCACTTTGCTGTTTTCTCTGTTTTCATTGTTTGTACTATTCCTTTGTGCCCACTCCCTTACAACCTTCAAAATAGAATTACACTTTCTGAGGTTCTGTCGTTCCATCATTCTTATAGAGAACATTCCCTGTTGGCATTCTTATTTCTATGTCATTAAAATCCACTTCTCTCTTTTTCTTTAAAAAAAAAAAGAAATATATGCTTTTTGGACTTTGCTTACGATATAACTTCTATCCTTTAATAGCCTTCGGGGGAAACTGATTAAAAGCCTGAAAAGAACAATTACTATTGCAAAAGGCGTTTAAAGGAATCTGTTTGCTGAAACAGCTGTGGAACGGGTATAATTTGGAGACTTCCTGTGGGTGTCCTCCAGCTCTTCATACATAACTAATCCTTTGTGCTCCGCTCCAGTTAGTTAAAAGGAAGAGTCCTTCAAATGCTCCACTCCCTTAGGTGTTCACTGTAGACAGGCAAGCATTCGAGTGCTGTTCACTACTGGTCAAAGCAAAGTGAGAAATTGTTCCAACACCCACAAGCATAGAATGCCAATGTGCCTTCGTAACCTCTTTAAATATTTAGTTCAGTTGTTTAGTTGAAATTTAAAATGTCACCAGACCTTTGCAAAGATCATTTATTGGACTGTAATTCCGTGATAGAATATACGCCTGAATTAATCACCTTTTGAGCTGAGCAACACTGTTAATTGAATGAAACTTGCCGTGAAAGACACACAATAATTAGTTTGCTTCTTTTTTTATTGTCACTTGTGGATATTTCTAATAGGCTTTTAGCGGCTAGGTGTTGATTAAACTGCAAAACATTAATTACCATGGGGAATACATTTTCAAAGCTGCGTTATGTTTCAAACATAAGTTATTGCTCTTTTAAAATGTTCCATATGTAAATGTATATGCAGGGAAAAAAGTTAAAGATATGACTTAAGGGTGCTAATTTTAGTGCGTGGTGCATGCGCAGACAGGGGCAAATGAAATGGCTCATCTGAGCTGTCACATGGACACATTGAAGACCATGAATAGTGTGACAGGAAGGCCACATGCCCGGAATTAATATGAAGAAGCAAAATGGACGATTGCCGAAACCATGCAGGGGAGGACGTATTGGGTAAATTTATCTCTGAAAAGCCATGTGTCTGTAGTGGAAACAGCATGCTGAGAACAGCATAAGCCTTAAATGCTCTATGATTGACGGCTGGCAACAAGTCAAGCGGTTGCCTAGCTTGGGAAATGTGATCCCACCTCCTGAGTCTGCGCAACTCTCTGACAGCCACACTCTCTGCAAAGAAGCAATGGCCTTCTTCGGCGGCGGCCCAGAGGAGAAGCTGTCACCACAGTCAAGCTATTCTGATGTGAACACATTGATCACAAGGAATCAGAAGGGAAATGGCACAATGAGCAGAATACTTATAGGTTTTGACTCTGATATTGAGGTCGATATGGAGCTTGCAGTCACGCTGTGCGAGGAGTACATAGAAATAGAATGGTATAATGATCTTCAGATTCACAATGGATGTTGCATGGATAAGGCAGGCTCTGATTACAACAGGACATATACATGATTTCCCTGCAGGGATGAGGAAGAGCTTTTCTTAACAGTTCTTAGAATTGCCTGGGTACAACGATCTGCAATTCAATGTAGCATAGCACCTGATCAAACTGAGAAAGGAGCTCATTGTGCGTTCTATGTTCCCCAGTTGCCCCCAACTGAAGAAGATGTTGTGCATGTTCACTGTATGCGAATAAGCTAGCTCTAAAAGACTGTATGCGTTCACCAGGGTGTGCAATTTAGTTTGCAATGGCAATTATGAAAAGCGGCAGAGGCCACCCCACTCAATCCTGGAAATGCATTTGATACAGACTGATACACAGGGATATCAATGATGTGTTCTAAGTCTGAAAGAAAATAGTGGCTTCAGTCGTGGGAGAAGCCATGAATGCCCACAAAATTCAGGGATTCAAGAAGTAGTTGCATCGAGATGTTCTTGTTTGCCTGTGTCAGATCTTATATCAGGGAGATGCAACTACTGCCCCCATCCCCATTCTATGTAATCCCACATGGCGGTCACCGTACTCCCTGACCAGTCAAAATCTAGCATGTAATGAGTC
Organism: Ambystoma mexicanum; assembly: GCF_040938575.1. Taxonomy (NCBI): domain Eukaryota; kingdom Metazoa; phylum Chordata; class Amphibia; order Caudata; family Ambystomatidae; genus Ambystoma; species Ambystoma mexicanum. The sequence continues at coordinate 850,681,490 of NC_090931.1, read as the reverse complement.
CCAGATATGATCATTTCATGTTTGTTACAGGATGTGATGATAAAATGAAACGCCCTTTAACTTGGCAGATAAAGGACATGCACAATGGTATGCTTGATGGGTCTAATTGGTCTAGCAAAGGCTTCTTTAGAAGCTTGTATGCACAGATTGTTTCTAGGAAGGGGGAAGGGGAGAGGGGGTCTTTCTGATAACTCCTGTCAGACTTATGATGCTGGTGATAGTCAAATGGTGCCATATTATGAGGTGGAGGGAGTGGAGTCATCTGGAGAGCCAGAGCACTGGGGGGCAGATTGGCAGATGAGAGATACCCTTTATCCATTATGACTAGAATTGTTTATACTTGTACCTTCTCTTTATTCATCTACCCACTTTGAACACTGGGATTCACATTCAAAGTAATCTTGCAGCCATTTCACAAATAATAAGGGATGTGCCACAGATGTGTTTGTCTCACTTCAAAGCCTTTCCTGAATCACAATCAGGGGTGTTTCGATCTGTGGAATCCTTATGGCTATTTCCTTTGCACCTGGTCTCCCGTGTTAGAACCTTGAAATTGAAATGAGGAGTCATTTCTGACCTTGGAAATCTTGACCTGTAGTTATGAGCCCTTAAATGGTTATGATCGATGGGCCAGAGAGCCAATGCATAACTAGGTGTCGGGAATTACCGTAACACTTATGTATGCATTTATGGGGTTAGGTGCAGGTCACGTGCACTCTTTGGCGAAGCAGGGATTTGTGAGGTAGGAAAGAAATGTGGGGGTAGAGATGTGAGATGCACTTAGCCCGTCACATTGTGCCCTCTGGTTCTTTATGGATTTCAGCCTGCATTTTATAGTAATTACTTGAGTTTGTTTTTCTGTTTTTCTTTTCATTTTAATATTCTCATCATAAAAAGTAATATCAAGACATTAACTAGTACATTGTAGCTTTATTGTCTAAAGGGAAAAACCTTAGAGTCTTCTAACAGCGTGGGATTTTTAGAGATGTCATATTTGTTATTCATTTAATTGAAAGTGAAACTGTATGACCAACCGGTTAATATCGTACTCAGGTGGTGGTGTGATTAAACATATTGATGTTCATTTTAATATAAGACAAAACTGTTTGGTGGCTTAATTCTGGTAGTCGAGCATATTTATGAACAAACTGATTTTAACAATGGGCCTCATTCCGAGATTGGTGGTAGTCATGGCGCTATTTACGCCATGACTGCCACCAATAACGGGTCCGGCACCGGTGTTGTGCCATTGGGACTTACCGGTGTAGTCCGACCATGGCGGGACCAGTAAATCCCCATTGCACAAACCATTCTCCATTCCCATTTCAGCCCCCATAGGGCTCAATGGGAATGGGGAGGGCACTAATAATGGGCTCGCGACTTGCAAGCCTGTTATTAGCGCCCTGGTCCTTTAGCACAACCTGTAAGGGACGTGTGGTCGGACCACACATTCCTTACGGTCCCTGCCAAGGGACCTTGAAATAGGGCAGTAAGGGATTACCGGTTCCGGTCTCCTTAACGGTGCCCGGTATACCTTACCGCCCACCTTGTAATGACCCCCAATGAAATCCTGTTTTGACCTGTTGTGCCTTTGTAAAAGTTATTTTATGTCAATGGCGAGTTTTCTTTTAAATAATGAGACTAAAAAGCACAAAGGAACAGGGAATTGTTGTGTTAAAAGCCAATTCAGATATGAAGATGCCAGTTGATAAACCCCTAAATCTACATCAGAACGTCATTAGTCAGAACTGACATACATGACCATTTAAAAGCAAAACGAAAGGGCATAACTTGGCAACAATCAACCATTCTTTCTTTCAAATTGTGGGTAGGGAGGCTAGAGTGGTCATTAAAAATGTTGACCAAAGCAGAAAAAATTTTAGAAAAAAGCATATAGATGGCAAAACGCAGACATCTGTGTTACATAAAGACTTCATTGAAGTAGTTAGAGGAACATAAAGACAGAATCAAAAATGGGAGCGTGCAGGAGGGGAACCACTGCTGACCCAATTTTGAACTAAAGATTAGGAGATAGCCCATCCCAAACACCATAATTGTATATTCAATACCATACATCAATTAAAACAAATATCTCATATCCTCATGAGCTTAGCTTTCTAAATCATAATTCATAAAATATCAGAGTTGTTTTACTAATAATTTATTCAAAAATTATTTTATGAGTAATCAATAAAGGCCTTAGACACATATGCCGGACAGGGTTACCAGTACTCACAATCAATGCTTATCTTGTGACATTTACGTGTATATGTGAAAGTAATCACATGTCATGTGTTCATTATTGAAGTTAAATTAAATTCCTAGAAAGCGACAAGGTAGTTTTTGAAAAAAGAAATCCATCAATTTAAACAATGCAATGCAACATACAATATTGCAAATAAAAGGGAGAACAAAATGAAAAGAGATAAGGCAAACCATAAATGGTTAGTAAATTTTCTGATAAAACATAAAGTGAATCCTTTTGTTCTGTTTCATTTTCAAAATAGAATAGAGTACTGGATTAGTTTGATTAGATAAAACATATACCATATTCTATATTTGGTTGAATTGAGTTGAATTGAGGTATCCACATTCAAATTCAGTGAAAATTGAATTGGTGTTAGTTTATAGAGGAATTCACAACAATTGTTTGTGCTATAGAAAGTAATCAACTCTTGAATAGTCCTAAACCATAGTGGGTATGCTGATGTATTTACATGAAATCTATGTGTTGTCTTCTTTCATCATACGGATTGGTTTTTGGTGCCTCTTGTATTAAATTCTCTACAATTCTTAAAGGTTAGTGATATCTTCATTTATTCATACTTAATTTACTGTGTTAATCCAAAAAAGAAAAATATGATGAACACCATACAATCAATGTAAAATTATTGTCATTTTGTTGAAGCTAAAAGTATATGTAAACTCACTCATTTAGATTGTTTCCATGCCCAATTTTTAGGTATTCATGTATCCCTTTTGTAAGAAGTCCAATGTAGTAGACTTAAACATAATTGTGTTCCTTATCAACGCACCATCAGGAGAATGTGTTCGAGCTAAAGGAATATGCAGTAATTCCTCTCATTATGACCTAGCAAAACATGATACAATCAACAGATCAAAACAAAGGGGTTATAGCAAGGAAACCATTTCAAGAGCAGTAACAACAGTAATGAGAAAGGACAGAGATGAACTGTCCAATCCCATACCAAAAGCGACTACCAACAACTTAGCTTAGTGTGCATTGTAAATAATAAAATACATACATTCATAAAGGAATGCGACAGAACATGCAAGGAATGGGAGAGTGTGTGAATGTAATGAGACAGCAAAAGAGAAAAGATGAAATACAAAAACACCACAGAGGAAGACATCAAAAGAGTACAAAAATGAAAGAACATAATGGCCTGATTTACAAAAGCATTTTACAATGGTGCAATCCTATAGAAAAACATTTTGTGAATCAGTCCCCGTGTTGTAAAGAACACTCAGAAGGATTGAGCATGATGAAAGTCCACATAGACCTTAATTTTGTTTATTAGTTTCATAAAGATCTCATGCCAGCAGATGTTACCAGATGAGTGATACATTGTGTTCTATGTGTTTTCAACGCTACCCCAAACACACAACACATATATATTAGAACGCCAGGGGACCACTCCGGTGGTGATAGTGCTCGGTATAAATATCCTTTAACATCAACATATATATATGAAAAAAGAGAAAGACTGTGGCACAGTCAAAAATGCAGCGGCATACAAGCAATAACACCAGAAAAATAAATCTGTTCACATTTTCAGCTGCAAAAATATGTCCTTTATCTGATTAACGCATTAACATTGTGGACAACTGAGGGCAGCAAACAAAACAATGCGTTTCAACCTAAATGGGCTTTGTAGGGTTTGTGTGAGAACAATGCACCCAGGTCGTATTTGCATGGCCAGTCCTTTGTTGATGTTGCTGCTGCTGGCTGGTTGATGGCAGTATACAGTTACTTTTTTTGGTCTTTGTAGGCAGACATCTTGGAATGTAGTCAACCTGATGAAATGGCAGTCTTGCACATCAAATCATGTCTATCGGTCAGAGCTTGACATATTCATGATCTGACATGACATTAATCTGGCATGGTAAAGTTCTGCACATGGTAAAAAGTAATAATAATGATAAAAGCATTGATGCTTAGTGTTTACTTCATTGGCCCCTATCGTACGATAGATGGCACACTAATATTAACTATTGAAATTGTTGACGCGGTTGAAACATGCAGCATGTATACATAAATACAGTTGCAAAAGTGCAGTGTGCTGTGCAAAATGCAATATCAGTGGCACTCATATTGATATAGTCATTAGGCCTCATTACGACCCTGGCGACCGCGCATACCGGCACCGTTCATACAGGGCCGGCACATTACGAGTTTGCTCGCGGGTGGCGGTATGCACGTCTGGTCTGGCCAGACGTGCATACCGGCACCCGTGAACAGACCTGGATGCCAACAACGGTCCCGTCATTAATGGGTCAGTTGTTAGCATCCTCCCCATTCCCATTGAGCACTATGGGGGCTCAAATGGGAATGGGGACGTACCGGGTCCGGGTCTCGAAAATGGGATTCGCTGGGCCCGCAAAAGTCAGAATGGCCGGTAATTCCCTTTTTTCTGGACCCGGACACGAGTTTGGAGGTAGCCATGCCAGTAATGACGCATGGCTACCTCCAAACTTGTAATGAGGCGCATTGCTGTCCTTTTTACCCAGAATGCCTATGTCTGTTGCAATTTGGAAATGTCATTGTGCTTGATTGAACATCAATAGATTTATAGGGTTCTCTGGTCTAACTGTCCATATGTTTAGTGTAAAGTGCAGTGTGCTGTGTGCGGTGCAGATGGCTGGTGCCAAGCTGACATATGACATGCTATTCACGTAGTCGCAGGGCACTAGCAGTATAACATGAAGTGCAATATGCTGTGCAAATAGCAAATTTCACTAGCAATGTAACATAAAGTCCAATGTGCTGTACAAATAGCAAATATACATTATTGCATGAATAAATTGCTAATACCCAAGTCGGGACCTCACATACTGAGCAGATAGTGGCAACGCTCTGGCCTATGACCTAAGATGCAATGTGCTTTGCAACCAAAAAAAATATAGCAACTTAAATCCATGCATATATGGCTTATAAAGACATGTGGTGTGCAAATAGCAATTCCCCAGTTGGGATGTCCCATGTTCGCCCTGATCCCGCCATAAAGTTCTTAGGTATGTACCTAAGATGGTTGATAGATATCTTGATCCCTGAGGAAGGTCTTCATGATAGTATGATACAACCCTATTGCATAGAAATTGATGTAGTCCAAGTGGGTGCAATAGGTTGTGCCAATGTCATGGATTATCAACTTGTGGTTTAGCATATATCTGAGTCTGTGTGGAAGGAACTTGTAGTTGCATACTTTGGTACTGCACGTGTAAAGTTATTGAGATCAGCATGCCAGAATGCCATAAAATGCCACACACCATTGTATTCATTGTACCAAATTATATCTCACCCCTGCCTTTTGAGGCTACCGGAATGGAAAGTTGGCCCTTGGGACTATTATACGTGTGCCTATGATGACCATTTAGGGCAAAGCCCAGCAGACAATTATTGACCTGACTATACATTGAACAAATGAAAACATCATTGCAAAGAAATAAATATTTACACACAGTATATATTCTGTGAAAATTCAACCACACTAAAAGATAAAGGGCATTAGATAATGTAACTTTGAAGACTTCACATTGTCCTTGACATATATCACAAGTATATGCATCTAAGCTTGAATCGTGACCTTGCCACAAATTAAGATTTGGGTGAAAAATATGCAGGTGACGGTTGTAGTATTCAATCACCCAAAAAGGTATAGAACTCTTCATCTCTATTGTGCCCAGTCGAAAATCTGGTATTATAGTCTACTGTGTACCGGGATTCCATTTGTCTCAACTTCATTTGTCTATTACCACCCCTTGGATGTATATTTGTAGTGTTGATCGCAAAGTATTTAAGGGAGGATATGTCTCCTTGATGTACTTCCTTAAAATGCTTGTCTAATGGATAAGCCATATCGCTGTTTTAAATCGCTCGCAAGTGCTGTGGAATTTTCAAACTCACCTCAAGTTTGGTACTACCTGTGCATTCGCAGGAGATAACATATATAACAAATTGTGTGGAGCAGATGATTACTTTCTTTATTAGAACCTCCTTCCCTGTACAGGGATGAGGATACCTACTTGTGGTTGTACTGAAGCAACATGCTTTGCATTTTGCACAAGTGTAAAATCCTGGAGATTTATTTAGAAGCCAGACCGGCAGTTGGGATAGTGATAGGTTGGAACATGCTTGGTGATAGTGTTGATTGTATAGATGGTGATTTTCTAAAAGTGGCGGTTGCATTAGCTTGTAAAAGATTACTTATATATTTGTTTCTTTTCAGCAGATACCAATGTTTTCCTAGAATTCTTCTTACTTGGTTTGCTCCATGATTGAATGTTGCGATGAATCTGATGCAGTTATCGCCTTTTTCTTTGGAAATCAGACTTTGGTTAAGATACTTGGTGAGGATGTTGTCTCTAGATTAGCCGCAGCTCTTTTCATAGGCTTAGTTGATGGTCTTCTTACGATATCCCCTAGCCAAAAATCTGGCAGCCGCTGTCTTGGCATTTTTTTCCCATGTTTCATTATCACTGCAGTTACTTATGCCTTATTCGAATGAACTCACCATATGGTATGCTGTTCTTGAGGCAGGTTGGGTGAGTACTGGTAGCGTGCTGGACTGAGTTGGTACTGGTGGCTTTCAATACAGGTCTGTCGTGATCATAACATTTACTACTTTTACTTGAATATCTAAATAAACCAACTCAGCTCTATCATGGTGTTCGGTGAACTTCAGGTGATCTTGTTCCATATTGAGTACCTGAAAAAATTCAAGCTATTCTGCTTTTGTACCAACCCAGACAATAAAGCGGTCATCAATATATCTTCGCCGTAGAATGACCTTATCTGTGTGGTTTTCTTTGTCATCACTGGCAAACAGACTCTCCTCACATGCACCCATATACAGGTTGGCGAAAGCCGGGGAAACCACAGTGCCCATGGCAGTACCACATATTTGATTATAAAATTGCCCATTGAACATGAAAGAATTGTGTGTGAGGTAGAAGGACAGAATTCCAAGCAACATTTGGAAATGGTCATGATATCTTAGGGATCTCGTCGAAAGATAGTGGTTGGCTGCTTCGATACCTTGGGCATGGGAAATACAGGTGTAAAGTGAAACAACGTCAAGTGTCACAAGGAGATAGATTACATTCCAAAAAATTTGATAAATTTGATTTAGGAACGCATTGGTATCTTTTATATAACAAACAAAAGGATAAACAAATGTATCTACACATTTCAAAGTGTTTTCCAGCAAGGAATCTACTGAAGCCACAATAGGTCAGTCTGGTTGTCTTGTCATCGATTTGTGTATTTTGGGGATGAAATGGATTATCAGAGTTGTGGGACAAGCCTTTGTCAAGTACATTTCTTCATCCCAATAGATGCAGCCTTCTTTGAACCACACTGCAAGTTTGGCATTATATTCTTTCTTATATTGTGGGTACGGATCTGTAGACGGTTTGGGATAGTTGTGGGCATATCTAAGTTGTCGCATCACTTCTGCTTGGTAATCCCGAGTATTTAGAAACCCCACATTACCCCCTTTATCTGAGGATTTGACCATGATTGTTTTGTCTGTTCTTAAACTCTCCATTGCCAGCCACTGGGCGTTTGTCAAATTGGACTTATCTTTCTCTATCCTTGGTTTCTTTGCTAGTGCATTGAAATCATCAATGATCAAATCCTTGAATAGATTTATCGTAGGGATGTTGATTTTGGGTGGATTGAATTTCGATTTCTTTTTCAAATTGCTTTGTGCTGGCATAGTTGCATTTATGCTTTGAGGTAAAGCTGAATCACATGCATCATACTTCTCCAAGTGGTTTTAAGTAACAGTTGTTGGTTGTGTAAAGAATCCAAGGCGCATAACACCAGTATTTCTTGGATACTAAATTTGGACAGTATTTCTTGCGTGAAAAGGAGTTTCTTCATGGAATAATTGTTTGCATAATATTTAGCCAATCTTAATATTCTTACAAAGCAGTAAAGGTCAATCTAAGACTGTGGGTAGTCATAACTGGTAGTTAGACAAAACAATAACCCTTTCGCCAGTACATTGCGTTCTTTGTCTGTTAAAATCCTATCAGATAGATTGACAACTTGCAATATGCTGTCCGATGTTGTATCTTCCTGTTCTTGCCAGAGCGCATTTGACGGCCTCCTGATTGATCCCTCCATTTTGTTTTTCCTTTTTCCCCTGCGTCCCCTTGTGGTCTTCCTCTTGACGTGGGATTGATTGCAGGCAGTTTGGTTCTGTTTTGGTTTCTCTCTTGCATTGATTTGCCTAACTGATGTAAGAGTCTAATTTCTTCTAAAGAATTAAACTTGATGGGAAATCTTCATTGCTGGTAACTAAAGTATCTGTTGAGGTGCTGTCGGAGTCGTTTGTATCTGATTCGGTTTCAGGGAAATTAAGAACCACTGGTTCAGTTGTCGTGCGTATCCCGTTACTGACTGCTCAAAGCATCTTCATGTAAACAATTGGTGACTGGTTTAGCCACGTGTCATGTTATGCATTTGCTATCAGTACACATGGAACCACAACAAACAACTTGCAATAGATTATGCAAGTTTTAGCAATCACAGAAGGGCTTGCCTACCTCGCCTCCGCTGTCCGGGTTCTCTGACTCAGGCACCACGGTTTTCAACTGCCCAGGGATCTGTTGGTTGCCGCTCGTTGTTAATTAAAACAGTCTGAATTTGCAGAAGCAGGGCAGCATACACTGGAAAATCTGTGTTTGTGAAGGAAGAACCGGCAGGTTCGTGATGCGCTCCCAATATAACATGGTTTAGGCTCCAATCAGCCAACACGGGTGCTTGCTTCTGTACGCGGCCGGTCCGTGACAAAAAATGAAAAAAAGTGAAAGACTGTGATGCAGTAAAAAATGTTGTGGCACACAAGCAATCACACCAGAAAAACAAATCTGTTCACATTTTCAACTGCAAAAACATGTCCTTTATTTGATTAACTCTGTGGACAAATGAGGGCAGCAAACAAAACAACGTGTTTCACCCTGAACGGGCTTCGTCAGGTTTTTATATATTTTAAATTCTGTAAAAACGACCTTAGTGAAAACTGACGTTGAAAATTCAAATGTCTAAAGTGCCCGTGGTGAAAACACAGCCTACAATACAGTGCACTTTCATGAGTAATGTTACAGAAGGGCAGGCACTTGCAAAAAGTAAAAGACTTTCTCAAGAATATGACCACTTTGTATGTTGTGTTTGTTGCTGCTTCTGTCGAGGATACACTTCCTTTAGAGAGATAAACTCGTTTGTCTTGTTGGGTAGTAAGAGAATAGCTGAATCACTGAGGAGTGCACAAAAACAACAAGTACATATCAATGGAAAGGGTGCAAAGAAGGAAAGAGCTCAAGGAAGGCAGGTCATCCCAAGAAATGGTAAAGAATGAGAGAGATTGAGGGCTGAAGGAGCACAACAAAAGGAATGCATGCTGGAATAAAGAGAGCACACGGAGTGTGACAGCAAACGAAATGAAAGAGAAAGAAAAGAAAATAATCCTACCACAGGGAATCTCATAAGGATAATGCAAGTAATGGCAGGATGACATAATGGAGGGAAAAGAAGACAATACATGAGACACAAATAAACACAGAGGCGCTACAAACAGTGTAGTTAACATACTGTATACAAAAAGGTACTTCAGAGTAGGGCGGGCAAAGCACAACGTAAAGCATGATAGACACATAATAAAAGGTATGTATAATAAATGATATGATATTTTAATTGGATGGCAGGGAGAGGGAGCTCAACTAGAGAGATAGGCGAGGATACCATGGGAAGAAGGTTGAAAGGAATGGAGAAATGTTATATTGAATCAATTCTAATATAACATATATGTTTTACTTACATATATTTTAATCATTTTGCAAATCAAATGCTATGTTTTAGATGAGGTGATTTTTGATATATGTTTTTCACTCTTTGAATTTTATTAATGAAATAAACGAAGTCCAGTTGGTATCTCATAAATCTGGCAAATTAAGGAAAGTACTCAACCTTTGTGCCCGGCACCAATTTGTTGTCATTTCCAGCCCTGGGATTTTCTTATGAAACTATTATTAGCTGGTGGATATAATGATGTTAAGGCATTCATTTTACTTGAAAATGTAATTCAAGTATTAACAGTTGCCTAACCGTGTAATCTTCATCATGTTCTTTTGTGCATTGCCAGCCTATTCATGCTACTGCAGAAGAGCATGCTCTGCATCATATTACATGCAAAAGATTGGTGGGTCGTAATATTCGGAGTCTGTGGAGACCATAAAATTCAATAGAAAATGAAAAATAAATGTGGCTTTGATGTAAACATACAGAAATAGACAATCTGTATGGCATCTTGTTACAGCAAACCTTGTCCAACTACTACCTACAATTTGATGACGTGGGTCATTTGATTTGGGATTAAAGATCCTTCTGTATTTACAGTGATCCCATCAGTTTCAGATCCTGTTTTTTGTTTTGATAAATGTATGTGATAAACAATGGGCCACCACATAATCAGGGCATCCTTTGGATACATTCTTAATCTCATGGATGTCAATGTATGCAGAAATACTGCATATATCATGGCAAGTTGTATGCTATGGGAGATAATTCATGCATCACCCTTTTCTTTTATGTACATATGCTCCATATTTGCTAACTAACAAAAAGAAGAGTGTGGTTATTGCCGATTGTAAACAGTATCTTTTTGAGACAGTCATACAAAATGCATTGATTAGGCCAATATCATGATACAAAACAAAGCTGATATAAACCTAAAGAAAAATGTAAAGAGTATTCGTGAAAAAGTGAAATGTGCTGCCATAAATCCTCCTCTTTTTCCATCTCCTAAAGTGACTATGCAGATAATACATCTGATTGCTTTAATAAAGACATGTTTAATTAATTTCATAAACCCTGACATATTTATTAAAAAAAAGTACAAAAACTCAGCATTTCTGCCATTCCTCAAGCAATAGAATCTTCCTGTTTCATTATCTTTTGCATTTTTTTCTTCCACTTTGATACTGTGGGACTGCCCAGTGCTTTTCAGGAAGTACTAATCTGTCTATCAAAGAAAAATAAATACTAAGCAGCCAATCCAGCCTGTTCATCTTTGTTTACCAAACAATACCGAGCCACTTTAGGCCCTGGCAATTGTAAGCACGTTTCAAAATGTACATAATTATTTAAAAAAATGCAAAACAGCCTTGCTTTGTTTTATTTTGTTACTACAAAGACTAACATTTCGTTTTATTACTGAAAATGTTGATGTAGCTGTGGTTTAGTTTAACAATTCCGTAGACTATGATAGTTTATTTTCCCTTTAATTGGTCACATTATGCATTGAACGTTTGGGTATATTTGAACTGCCATCTTAGCAATATGATTAATGTCAATGATTGTTTATCACATCCCTGCAGTTGATTAATTCCAGTAAATGTGTGTTCACATTACCACATAGACACATACAATAATTGAATTGGTTTTAAATTACATGAGGTAATGTAGTCCTAATTAGAGCAGTTTTTTTTCATTATAACCTCCTATAAAGTAACCTTTAAAATTAATCTCCTTTTTCAGATTTATTTATCTGACATTTATTTTGATTAATCTGTAAATCCATATCACAGTGAACATATTTTTGAAACAGCAAGTACTCAATAAATCTTCATAGCTGTACCACATTTATTAAAATAGCACACTGCTTTGTAATTGATGCAAACACATGTTTATTGCACTCTTTTGCGCATGCTTTTCTATGAAGGGTTAGTAAAAATATGATTTTACCAAAAGGAGTTTGGAGCAGCTCAAAAAAGCATTGTTGATCCGTTAAACCAATCCTGCTTGTGTTTAATCATTTTTCTTTTTGATATATTTTAGACGCAAACTGTTACTGTTAACACTGGAACCCCAGCTGTTCATCCATCCGGGCTGTTCAAATCTGATAATGTTTTGTTCTAGTACATAAGCAACACACATAATATTACACAAAGTAGAAACTGAAATTGCACCCAACTATTTCTTCTCTTAAAGCGTTGTTATGCAATACCTTTGGCTTTAGAGAAGTGTTGCACTACAATTCCTAACAGCCATAATAAGCATAGACAATGGTGCGGGATCATGGGTGCTGTAGTCCAAAAATACTTGAAAACGGCAAGTTGCAGGCCCCTGTTTTAAAGAGAGTAGGGAAGGATAGGCATTTCATGTACCATAGGAAATCTATGGTGAGCACCATTAGTTCCTACAAAAAAATATATATTTTTTTGTAACCCAAACAAATTGTACACCTTTTGATTTTCAATGCTTTTCAGACTTTGCAATACAAAAGCATTTCTAGCAGTAGAGTATTAATGTGATGCAACCTTTTTTGACGTGCAATGATCATCATAATGTACATTTGTCTCTTTCATTTTTTTTCAGCAGTGAACACAAAAGTTACCTATTTATCTCCAATCCATTTGCATATGCAGCAGTCCTTTCTTATCAATCGTTTTGGAATGTTGCCTTCTTCAGTTCTGCTCTACTATATCTCCACGACTCTATCATTAGCTGTGATGTCCCTCACCTACCATGTTATTCCTTTTATATGTACACTCATCTTTACCGTGCTCCTTCCTTGTTTGTATTCCCACCTTCCATGTATCTGCTCCGTTGCGGTGCCTTCTCCTTCTTTGTACTCTGCCTTTCCTTGTATTGTCTCCCTTGATCTCTTTTCTTCTGTGTACCTTTTCCCTCTGAATCTTTGTTATCTCTCGTTCTTTCTTTCTCTGTTTCTGGCTCTCGTTCTCTCTCTCTCTTCCTGTGGACTCCTTGTCTCTGTATTCTCTCTCCTAGTGTTCTCTTGTGCGCTTTCTCCTTCCTTGTGATCTCTCCATCTTTACGGCATTAGGTTGAAGTGGCAAGTCTGAGAGACACAATTATATCTCCTGATTGTTCCAATGGAAATCCTGAGAACAAGGTCCTCTATCTTGTATTCTTTGCATTCTCATTCCTTGTGTGTCTTTTTTCATTCCCCATACTTTGCCCATCTATTCCATTAAACACTATCTCTGCAGTTTTTTATTTGCAAATTTATATTTTTAAAAACACGTTTATTCTGGTTGTAGTGATCTTCCACCCTAGGGCATCTTTTTCACAATGAGAGTAGACGGGCGGTCCTATTTTTAATTGAGGACTACATGTAACCCCCATCCCAGCATCCTTCCAGAGGCAATCCTAACATCTGACAGATTCGGACTTAACCTACTAGCCTTTTATCCCCTGGGCTGTTGGAAATCAGCAAGTTTCCTTATGTGCCCAGCAAGAGAGGGGAGATTCTGTTGCAGGTTAGCAGGGGTGCATGCAACACTGTGCCGCTCTATTCTCCAATTCACTTTGTGTGCCTTCACCAAGTCCCAACAATCCCCTTTATTCACCCCTGCTCCCCCCACCCACACCAGGCCATCTGAAATTTACTAGTTGGGGTCAGAAATTATTGTTTTGAAGTACGTGTGAACCACGCAAAGAAAACAACAAATGTTTAAAAAATATGTTCCTTTAGTTATATGGACATTTCACTAAAATACATAACTGTCTGCAATAGATTTGTGCAGAAGTTAATGAACCCAGACTTGGACCTCTTCTGAAATCATGTGCCCAGTTGTGGCTTCATCAGTGCAATGGGGATAATTCCCGAAAAAGATTGATGTTGCGGACTTGACGTGTGGTAGGCTCAAATTACATAAAACAAGAATAAAAAACAATATCAAATCCTTGCAATTGAAACTAGCAAGTGAAGATAAAAAAAGTAGACAACGTCAATAAAAAGGACAATTTATTCCTGAAAGTGGCATCAGATTTTGGAGAAAGTGAATAATTTTTTTAATTGAAAATTGTTCCTGCATATTTGCCATCATCTCAAAGCTGACTTTTGTCAGGTTGGAACGGGAGCTAATTGCTATAGGAGCAAGTGTCTTGTTATGTGTTTTCTTCCAATGAATCGGGTTATTCTTCCTGTGTGTGTAGGTGCGTCCATGATTTCATTGCCAGCTATTGACACTTCTCTTAACACCCATTTTGCATGTACCAGAGTAGTTGTTAATGGAGCTAAATTAACACCCACTCATTTCCTCAACTATGCAAACAGTGTCAGCAGCTTCCATTATCCCTCTCGAACTGCGCTGATGGTAGGGGTTGGTTCTTAGAATTATTTTCTTATGCTTGCCACTGTTCTTCATCAGTGGTGTGGCTGATTGGTTGCCACAGGACTCACATGACCTGTTATTTTACTAAGGATGCTGTCTTCTATAGTGTGGCGCTCAATCCTGCATACTTGTTTTGAGGGTGCGTTTTTTTTTTTTTTTACTAATTACAGGATAGCTCAAGCCCTCTTTTAGATTAGTTAGTTGGGTGGGCATGAGGCGTAGGTATTGTTTTGAAGTATGTGTTGCAAAAACAAGCCATTTCTCCAATGGTTGATATGAAATATTCAAGCATTATTTTTTAGGTCAACAATGAGTCAAACCATAGTGTCAAGTTCCACAAGGCTTTGGGAGAAGGGACAAAATCAGCCCTGGCATCTATACGCCTTTAAAATGTGCAGGCCACTGTGAAAAAATACAGTAGCCATGCAGTGTTTGTTAACTGAGGAATGTCTAGATTTATTAATGCTTACTAAGAGTGGGTTTTCTCAGGAATGCCTAGTGATGTTAAACAGTTAGACATATTTGCTGAGGCAACAATTTACACTTTGGTTGACTCTATAGGTGCTGAACGTTTCCTCCAACTAAGAACCCCACAAGCTTTGACCAATTAGATCTCCAATCTAGTACTGATGGAGATGGGTGAGAGCCTTAAAGCCTTCCTCATCTTTGCAGGACCTCATTCTGTCTTTATTTTTGAAAACCATCCATAAACTGTATGCAGTGATTTAACTGTTATTCTAAATGTCTTCCTACAAACAGGCCTTCTTCCATGGCTCCTCAAAGAGGCTGTAGTCTTTGCCTCTTTTACAAGAGGTCTGGTTGGATCCAAAGATTATTTCCAACATTAGGCCTATTTCAAACCTCACCCTTCAAAAGGAACATTTTAGAAGGGGTGATAAGTGTTCAGTTGTCTAGTTAGTTGCAAAGAAGGAATTTGCTAGAAAATGATCAGGCTTTTATCCAAACAGGAATACTGATTCAACAAGGTTCCTGATGCAAGAAGAGCTTCTAGATCTAAAGCGTAGGATAAGACCAGCTGCCATTTTTAACAAAAATAATATATCTCAGCAGTTCATGACACCATGGACATGCCATGTTAATCTGCTGCCTGGAGCATTTTAGAAGAATCACAGGGTCAGTGCTAGCATGGATTCATTTATTTCTTGAGGGGGAGGAGTCAAAGTGTAGTTGGGGAAATTCATCCCACCCAGCTGCCCATTTCCCTGTGCAGTATGCCGTGGCACAGGTGATGTAGAGATTTACTCTTCAGTGTCGACTTTGTGCTGATGGTACTCAGATCTTGCTTGAACTCCAAAGCGGGTCAGGCGATGCTGTGGTAGTGGCTGGTTGTGCTGGGCTGGTGGAGAGTTTTGAGACAGGACAACTACATATGTGTAAATGGTGATAGGATGGTTTTGCTTCTCCCTGGCTCTCGCCCTATGAATGGGTTTTTCATCTTGGCCCAGTGCTCCTATAGAGTAAGTGAAGAGTCTATTTCAGATTTGACAGCCAGCTGTCTTTTTATCCACCAGTCAATTCAGTTATAAAATCAACTAATTACGCCTATCTGGTTATTTAAAATCATACCAAGCTGCTAGTAGAAGCAATGATGATGCCTAGGCTGCAAAATTGCATTGTATTATATCTAGACATGAATGGAAAAAATCCCTGGACAAATTCCAAGGCATTTAAAATAAGCCAATTTCTGAAATCTTCCTGTTGAAGGAATTGTAGTATGTGACCAAAACTCGGCTCACTTTGGCCTAGCTCAGTATGGAAGATCAAATCCATGCTTGCGTCATGAATCAAATTTGTAATATTCTTAACAGATAAGCCTCAGACTTTTTATCAGATGTTGTGCAACGTGATGTTCTAAATTGAGAACTTCATTAAAGTACATCAGTGATGTTCTCATTGAGCAGATTTCAGCCAACCTGCCAGTGTAAAATCCCAAAGTGTTAAGATGTCATCTTTGGAATTCCCTCTCTGAAAATATCAGGAACTGTATGTCGCTGCCAACGCTCAAAATCAAATAAAAGCAGCATCGACATAGAGACCATCAGATTCAGCACGCCCCTCACACAAAATCAGATTCTCCAAGGAAAACTTATGGCGGCTCTTCACCCAACAGGCCTCGACAAATAGAAAATAAACAGCGAGCCAGACTTGACAAGACCCCAACGAAATTGCTGTCGGACAAAGACTCTGGCTCCAAAGATATGTCCCCAATCCGTGATCCAACACGCCAGCCAAAAGGCCCATGGGACTGGCTAAAGTCCACAGTAAATAGGAAGTCCAGCAAATAGCAACCAACTAGGGCGACTTCTTCATTAGCCCTAGACACATCGGAGTCCAGATTAATCACTATGGCTTCATGGAACACCAGAGGTCACGCTCATCTTACAAACGATAACAACCAGACATTAGTGGGCTTTGATATTATATGTCTCCAAGAAGCCTGGCTGACCGAGAAACCGCTTTTAGATGGATACGAAATTGATACGAAATTGAACTTTCACCTGCCAAACGTGGTCTATTTGGACGTCCATCTTCCGGCCTACTGCTCGCAGTGAAAATAGGTTCCGGTATTAAGATCCTGGAAAAGTTATCAGAGAGCTATGGAACACTAGCAGTCCTGACATCTTGGACACGTGTTGACCCGAACTCCAAACAAACAACCACCACTGATTTGGCGATTTTAAATTTGTATTGGAATCCGCAACAAACTTCAATCGCTAACTTCTGCAACGAAGTAACAGAAGTGATTGATACCATCAGAATTGACTCTAGTACAGACCATGTCATTATCTGCGGTGATCTAAATGCAATCTGCGAGCAAAATAATGTTACTGGTCCCAAAAACAGGCCCAAACTATCGTCAGAAGAAAGAGGTAACGCTTGGATGAGTGCTATGACCGCAGGAAACTTTCACAATCTGGCCTGGTTAAAATCTTGGGACAACATCTTACCTACGTGGGAACGGGACAACTCTAGGGCCACGCTTGATTACATCTTCGCATCTGAAAATCTATTGCATCTGATCAACTCATTCAAAATCATACGGACAAAAGAAAGTGATCACAATTTGTTGGCAACAACTTGGGCATCTCTCCATTATAATAACAGAAGCCACTTCCCAACGAACTAGACTCCGCCTGACAGCCACAAACATCAGGAACATTTCAGAAAATGACGGCAGGAAAACTGCAGATAAACTCAATGAAAATAAAAGACCAGATTACCTGCCGTTTCTACTGCAATACAGATCAGATCAAAAGACGGGCAAAGGCCCTAGGCGAAATCACCTCCACAAATTTGATCGAGATCTGGTGGACAGAAGAAAATTACTCAGAAAAGCCAAAAGTCGAGCAGCTACAGAACAAACCGACACGGCCAGGATGGACTGTGCATCGGAAATCAGCAGTTACAAATCTTGGCTTTCGAACCGCAGGAGAGCTATGTACCAGAACGATGCAGAACAAATGCTTAAAATCCTCAGCACGAAGAAATCTAGCGACTTTTCGTCTCTGATCAAATCTACAACATCTAGATATGAAAATGAATTGGCAAACGCGGTTACTGAGGAAAAATGGGCAAACTTTTTCAAAACCATGTTTGCCCCGCCGAAAGAGCAGTCTGAAACAAGCTTTGAACCAGGCAGTAACAGATGGGCCACTATCTCTGACAAAGAAGACATCATCAAAGCCATCAAACAACTAAAATCTTCGAGAGCGCCTGGTCCTGATGGCCTTAGTAACATTGATCTGAAGCAAAATCCGGAAGCCTGGGCCGAATTGATTAGTACCATATTTCAGCATTGCGAATCATCCAGAGCCATCCCTGTATCCTGGACACACTCAATAATGGTCCTGATATTCAAACGGGGCAACAGAGAGGAACCACAGAACTACAGGCCGATAGCCTTGCTAGACATAATTGGCAAAATATTCGCAACGCTTCTTCTCAAAAAGTTCCAAACATGGGCAAAGTCATCTGCTGCCTACGACCCATTTCAGATGGGTTTCCTCAAGAACAGGGGAACTTCAGCAAACATCTTATTGCTAAACTTAATCAAAAGTAAGGTGAAACAGGGCTCTCCACCAGTGTTCATGGCCTTCATAGACCTCTCGCAGGCCTTCGATAGAGTGGATCGGGACCGCCTGTGGACCAAACTACATAAATGGAACTGTCCTACAGAAATTTTACATCCAATAATAGCACTACACACAGCCAACAAACTCTGTGTGAGACTCGACAAACAAGGTACGCTATCAGAAGAGATCCTAGCAGAGAGGGGGGTCAAGCAGGGGTGCCCGCTGGCCCCGGCACTCTTCATAAGCTTCCTTGGTGACTTCAAGGACTCTGAAAACTGTGTCCGAGCATTTCCACCAAAAATAGGGGCCACCAACATATCACGCCTTCTCTATGCGGACGATCTAATCTTATTAGACCAAACGGAAATCGGCCTTCAGCACCAACTGACCAACTTGGCAGACTATATAAAAGTAAACAATCTTGAAATTAATAAATCAAAAACAAAAATCTTGATTATGGCGAACAATAATTTAACTAAGAATCGCAACAAAGGATGGTTCCTTGAAAATACCAAGATCGAAATTGTGGACTGCTACAAATACCTGGGCATAATGATAGACAACTCACCCCGGGAAGCCTGCATGCAAACTACCCTTTGGGGCAAGGCAAGAAATCTAGCCGCCCAGATGAGATCCATTGATAAAAAATACGGCAAATTCTCGCTGGAGCCTGTACTCCAGTTTTTTAGAGGCAAGGCTGTCCCGGCGCTAACATACGGCATGGGTGCGACTCTGTCTATGCCAATTTCAATCTGGCCAAAAATTGAAGGCCTTTTATAGTGCTCAGTCTTGGGTCTTCCAAATTCGGCAGCTATGGCGAACATCAGGCGTGACCTGGGCCTGCAGTCTTTGCTAGCATCAGTGGAACTTAATGCTATGCAAATATACAGAAAAATTACCATTCCTGATACGCTCCCAATTTTCAAACTGATAGCTGCAGAAATCTCATCAGGTCGTCTAAACAGTCTCACAAAATGGTCTCAATCACAGACGGCAAAATTAAAAGAAATAGCCTGCACTGAAGCAGACCTGGGAGAAAATCCCCAAAAAGTAAAAACTAAAATGGAGCTTTTGGATTGGATAACTACAGTTGACAAGGCCCATTCAAACAAACTAACCACACATTTGCCACCAACCTCAAACCGGCTTAAGACTCCTCTACCATACTGTCGACTATTCCCGGATAAGAAACTAATGAGAACCTTTTTGAGAGCCCGTTTCAATTTATTACCGACACGAGAAATTCTCTGCATTAGACTACAGTCGACTGCCAACGAATGCAGACTATCAATCGGCAGCGGAACCTGAAAGTCTAAAACATCTGATACTTCACTGCAAAGCCCTCAGCAAAGAAAGAAGCGTTTACCTAACATTTCTTGGGATGGCAGACTCAGTTCTCGACGAGGACGTTTGGTGGAATAGACTGATGTCTGGGGAAAAACCAAAATGGATGATTGCAACGACAAAACTTTTGACAGCCTTCTTTGATAAAATAAATAAATAAAAGCGACAGAAATTTAGAGACGCGAATAAAGTAACCAGCAGGAAATAACAATGAAGGCCAGAAACATTACTTTTACCAAGTCGTCTCGATGAAGAGCGCCTCCGAGAATTTTCCAGAATGCGTCTTTGTAAAAATCACAAGTTGATTACACACAATAAAAAAAAAATTAAAAAAAAATAAATAAAAGCAGCATCAGATTGTATACATGGGTATCATAGCTATGTTTATATATAGAGGATTTAAGGTGAATTCCTAGATGTGATTGATTTTGCTTTGTTGTTAATATGATTCGATTGCCCATGGTTTTCAATCTCATCTGTTTTGATAGGTTTTCTTCCTAGTTTTTTGTTTACTGTTTTATGTAGTATCTGCATAGCACCATTAACCAGTTGTTTTGATAATTTGAATGAGCTTAATAATGTTTTTTAACTACCCTAGATACCTACAACCTAAGACCACCATTTAAGTCACGTACGTAACAGCCGGCACACACAATGTGTGCATTCAGATTTATTTCTTTGCGTTGCATGGAATCTGCATTGACGCATTGTTGAGATTTTTCGCACGCAACATCCTTTGAGAATCAGGCCAGATTTTTTATTAGTGCCATGGCCTCCAAAATGTAGTTGCTTTCAGTGTTGCCATGGCAGTACAGTAGGAATTGTATCAAAATTGCAGCTATGCATCTTCAGCTGTGGCTTTAAAGAATGACTACATCTTAGAAAAGGCTATTGCATTACCCCCTGTTACCAAAAGAAGAACATGTGACCATTAGCCCCATGTTTGATAATATTATGTGTTCTGAGTGCATTTAAAGGAGCTCTTAAACGTGGATCTAAGAGGCAAGGTGTTAGTGATTCACTGGTATTAAGGGCGAGGAATCTGCATCCTTTTTTAACGTTGCAGAAAGGCATGACATACTTGTGCTGGATAAAGGTGAATTGACATTTCGTTTTTTGATAAAAACACATGTATTCTGTTATACTGCACAAAATTGGTGTAAGGAGTGCTATTTTTCCCGGACCTTGTGTCAAAACATTCCACTAACAATTCTGCACAACAGAACTGTGAATGCAGAATTCGTAAAATGACATTGCAACCCCTAAGAGAAAATCAAAGTAGAACACAAATAGCATTTGTGATGTCCAATAATTGGTGGTAGAGCAGTCTGAGTCTGGTCCATGTGGGTGCAGTGACACAGCAAACAGGCAAACTGGCATCTTTTTTAGCCTTTGTCAGTTTGCTGGACAAGTCCGCCCTGGGCATTTATGCAATGCATGTAAGGTACAGAACACGTGACCACCCAAGCACCTGTCAGCTCATGTTCTGAACAACCTGATTGGCTATGGTGCCCCACTGGATGCTAATTACCTGCTTCTGCTGAGGCTGCAATCTGGTTCTGGAATATTGACCAAAATGGATGGGGCGACGAGTGTGGTCCAAAGACTACTGTGGGTCACACTGTCCTCCTGGCACTTGTCAGGCCACTGGTACTGTAGGATAGCCAGGCTGAGATTTAGCCAAGAGGGAATTTTGGTGGCAACTCAAACTCCTGTAGAAGGTTTGTGCCATTGTATAAATGATGATGGCATTGCAGCCAGTGTGTGTGTTGCTGAGGCAGTGTAGTGAATTCATACAAACCAAAGAAAGGATAGCCTGAATTGGTTACATGGAAGAGTTACCATAGTACATAACTGCAGTGTAGGAACTAACAATACTAACTGCTAACATACTTATCATTAACCCTTAACCCTAACACATTAACATAATTAGTGATTAGAATGGGACAGCTTACTCCATGACAGAGGATGCAAACTAAGGGTGCAAACTTAGGGTGCAAACTGGGGGGTGTAAATTGGGCTGCAGACACAGGCTCTGCAATGCTGTTTAAAAAATAAAATGCAAGAATTAATACTGCTTTTGTGATGGGGATGTGAGCTGAGGAATTTGAAAAAAAACATTCTACCCAAAGCAGCCATTGTTTGGGCTACTTGTGCAGGAAGCCAGAATGAAAATGTTACATATTGATATTGTGCCCATTTTACCAAACTCTGTTCAAGGGTGACTGTGAAAATTAATAGGGACTTCTGGAAGTTTCCAGAAGGTGTGCCATGCCAGAGGAGTTGTATGATGGATGGAATTACATCACTGCCAGGGGCTAGAGGATCGTATACTTTGGGGGTCATTACGACCCAGGCGGTAAGTACACCAACTTTACCACCATGGTGTAAACTACGTTTACACCATGGTGGATGGTGGATTTACCGCCACATTCCAAGGTGAGTGGGGCGGTAAATCCCCATTTCCCATTTACCCTTCCCCATTCCCATTTTTGCCCCATAGGGCATAATGGGAGTGGGGAAGGCCGTAATTAGCAACAAGGCGGTTTAGCGCCATGGATATTAACGGCTGCTAAAAGCAGCCGTTCAAATTTGGAATCAGGCGTTAAGGGTTATCGACGGCGTTAACCCTTAACGCCTGAGTTGTAATGAGGCCCTTTCTCTTGATAGATATAGGAAAAATGGATTGGCAAGGAGAGAGTGTAAAAAGGTGCAGAGAGAGAAAGGAGGGGTTCTTGTTATCAAGAGAGTGAGGACTTAGAGGAGTGAAAAAAGAAAATGGGAAAGCTGGAGAGCCTTTTGCTTGGGGTGTGATTCTGTTCCAAACTGTCTGCGTGCCTAGCTGGAAGGAAGGGAGAGATGAAGTGATTTATTGGGCAGACAGGAGAGAGAGTGTGAGAGAGATCTCGTGTACCTCCATGAGGGGTTGCTGCCGGTCGCCAAAGACAAAGCGCTTCTGAAGTTTATGGTAAGAATGACGTGACAAATGAAGACAATTGTACATACTGCAGATACATTTGCACTGACTATCAGAAAGCCAAATTAGACTTCAGGAAAGCCCCTTTGTTCTTCACTCGTTAGAGTACAAATGTGTTTTCCTAATGCAAAACTAGCTGCCTGCATAAAGGATAAGAGTTACCACTCATAAAACTGTAAGAGCAACATTTGTATCTCAAGGTTAAAGAAAAACATGTACTGTGTCAACTTTGCTGAGTGTGAATTTGGTATAACCATAACTGCAAAAATAGAATGTGAGTTAGAGTGCCCCACATAACACTGGGCCTGGTGCTGTCCCTTAGTTAGTGCCCCGAATAAAATATACATATTGCGGTGAGCTGATCTCGACGTTAGAAATTAAAGAAACACATAAGGCAGAGTATGAGAAGGTATGAGCTCGAAGATAAAATATTCAACAATACCCAGTGTACTTTGGAGTAGGCTGAGTTGGAAAATGAGGCCCAGTTTAATTGCAAAAATGGAGAGGGAGAGGGAGAGAGGGAGAGAGAGAGAGAGAGAGAGAGAGAGAGAGAGAGAGAGAGAGAGAGAGAGAGAGAGAGAGAGAGAGAGAGAGAGAGAGAGAGAGAGAGAGAGAGAGAGAGAGAGAGAGAGAGAGAGAGAGAGAGAGAGAGAGAGAGAGAGAGAGAGAGAGAGAGAGAGAGAGAGAGAGAGAGAGAGAGAGAGAGAGAGAGAGAGAGAGAGAGAGAGAGAGAGAGAGAGAGAGAGAGAGAGAGAGAGAGAGAGAGAGAGAGAGAGAGAGAGAGAGAGAGAGAGAGAGAGAGAGAGAGAGAGAGAGAGAGAGACAAGTGCATTCAGGAACAAGCCGCCTTGCAGTGCAAGTGTGTTGAATGTTGCCCTCCGTTATTGGCTTGCACTCCTTAGTCCTTTCACATGCTCCTCAATAGACATTTCTCCGTCATATCAAGGGCTTGTATTGCACGGATCCAGACAGAAGAAGCCCACGTTTCCTTCCCTGCTCCCCTCTGCCTTGTCAGGCCGCAGTTCTTTTATAATTCACGCATGCGGGTTTCAGGTTCCAGATGCCTTGCCTCTTGGCGGTTCATTGCTGAGTTGTGCCTGGCAGCACGCGAGCAGTTTTAACTATGGCGAGCCAGTTTGATGTATATTGTCTTAGTTTCCTTTAAGGGTAATTAACTAGCGCTAATGACAAAATTAGCAAGTGGAAAAACCTGCCACAGTTTCCCGCGGTCAAAGCAGAGCAGATGCTTTTCTTAACTGAGCATGAGATCACAAAAGTGAAAAACACTCCCCCTGATGCTACACCAGAATATTGTATGTTTTAGTTAGTTGGCCAATTCTGCACTGCTGCCATGGTACACAACAGTTGTTAGTGAGGGCGTGACATGCATTGGCTTTGCAGATCATCGCTGTAAGCAAAAGTCTGCTGCCTCCCCAAACCAACACAATCCGCTCTGATCTAATGGCATTTCGTACTCATGACACTGGCTCTTTGCCAATTCAGATTTCGCCTCGATTAAATGGGAACGCTCCAAAGAGAAGCCTCTCTCTTTTTTAAAGCCATTGTTCTCCTGCTAAAGAGAATCTTCCGACAAAGCCAATTAAGAAGGCAGACAGTAGACGCTCTAAAGGATCTTGACAGTTTGGATAGAAAATAAAAACTAACTCGAAGAGTCAGTCCTACGTGTCCTGTCTCTAAAAATCCTTCCTGAACCCAGAGGTCCCTATAGCACTTGAACCGACGGTGCTTTCTCACTTGGGCGTGTCTAGGGATGTATAGGGATTGTGATTTAAAATACAGGGATCTTTCCCTGGACCAGTCCCCAGGTGCCACGACAGTAACACATGCACTTTCTACAAATTATTATAATGTAAGCTTCAAACACTTCTTCTTGTCTTCTTACAATACCCCTGATGTAGAACTAGGAATTAAGTAACTCTTCTTTCTCTGTCATGGGATATTCATGAATATTCATAGGCAATGGACCAAACAGGAAGCTCATTCCTTAAATAGAGAGGAAGCAGGAGCGGATTTAAGGATGAGAACAAAGAAAGGAGAGAACAATGTGTAAAACTCACTCGTCTGTAGAGGTGGAGCCAAGTACCCCCACCAAAAGCTCTGCCCCCATGTTGCCTATATGTTGGGAACCAGAAAAGACGACACATGCAGTTCCAGTGAGACTGCCAATACCGCAAAGAACCTTTGAGACAAGGTACCCATTGACAAAACCCTATATAAATGCACACAGAAATAGTGCATGTCTGGCTGGAGTGCCAGAAGAAATGTGCATTTGAACAAGGAAGAAGACTAATGATGTCATGCGAAGTAAGAGCTGACGCACGGAGAAGAGATGAGCGAAGTGAAAGAAAATAAACATTCTCTAAGAGCTGAAGAGAAGATGGTAAAGATGAGCAACATTTTGGGCTCGAGATGAAGATGTTCATACTACAAAACACTGAAGACTATGTAAATCAGTTTACACTTATACAGACGCAGCAACGGAAGTAGGGAAACGCAATCATAAGGCTGGCTACGAAGTGAATAGTTTTGCAGCGATGAACCAATATATACATATAGGAATGTACAGAACCTGGATATTCCATGATGCACTTTAACAAGGCTCAAAATCCCATGGTTGGAAAGGATTTCAGTGTGTGGTGCAATTGGAAATTACTGATGGCGAGAACGAATTTCGAGAAAGGCGTGGCTGGCCCAGCACCAAGAAGACGAGGCCACAGTGAGTTTGGCACCTGTCAAAAAGGCTACAGTGAACGTGAGAAAAGAAGAAACTTCTGTTTGAAGCAGAATGAAAAAACACTGAATGTGTCAAGAGTTCATAATTTAATAATATTAAATGCAGCAAAGGCTCAAAAGAGTCTTCTCTAGTCACATGGGTGAGATCAAAATAGCTTGGGTCAAGCTACAATGAAACCAAGAAGACAGATGATCCTACACTCCCTTTATTTCTCAGGCGCAACAGCTTCTAAAAGGCCATGTTCAAAGCCGTAATTGACTGGAAGACTGTAGGAGTGATGATAGATGTTGGGCTAGTTGGTGGGGATGCAAGACCACGCCAAACCTCCATGCACCTGGAGTGGTAGCCTGAATGCTGCTAGCGTGTGGAATATTCCAGAAGGGTGCAAAAGTCTCCAAACTAATCATAGAGTGTCACGTAGTAAAGAGCCCTATAGTTTGTGTAACCAATCAATTGTTGTGTATTTAGTGACGATGATGATGACCATTTATTTGGGATGAGCTTATTTGCACCTGACTTAAGATACCCAATCATGACCTCTGGCTATATAGAATGTATACTTAGATGTTCTGTGAAAGTCAACCACCATTACTCATATGTTTTTGTAGTTTGCCACGTAGTATGATGTCAGCAATGATTAGTTTTTGTTATAAAAGTACTGTTTTTCTAAATTGTGTTGAGATTGTGTTGTGCAACGTTGGATGGTGTCCGTTGTACTCCCTGTTTTAGATAATTGATAATAAAACAAAACACAGTTTTGCCAACTTCCTGAGTCATTTTGATTATTGATGTTTGAGTGACTTCTGCATCCCCATCTACCTCTAAGTATTGTTACCCCGTCTTAAAGGACTCTAAGGTCTATGAGTTCACATCCAAGACAAAGTGCACAGCTATTTGCTAGATCATTTAACCAAGTAGGATTCTCAAAGAGGATTAACTGACCAGGGCATCTGCTTTAGCAACTGTTCACAGACATGACCTCCTTTCCAAAAGGGTACAGAGTGTCCCAGCAACTGTTTTTCAAATCTCTGAAATAGGGATATTACACATAAGTTCATCAGTAGCTTTGGTTCCCCAAGTAGAATAGTCTCTGAGTCTAACGAAAGAGATCCTGTTAGCTGTCTGATAACACAAAAAAAGGATATGTGACATTAGTCCTCCAGCCATGGATTGCTTATAGGCTGGTCTGTAGTGTGGATTGCTCCGTAATTCACAAGTACTTGTTTAGACTTGTTTAGACTATCTGATGTTCCTGGTTTTGTCTAGTTCATAGCAGAAAGCCCTCTTGACATCTACAACATCTGAGGACCTCCATGCAATTGAGAAGATTGGAGAATAATATTGTAATTAAACTGTCTGGTCAACATGACAATCTGACACCTTCTTCGGAATTGAGGAGGAAGGGTCAGTTCTTAAGGCCACAGTTTGTTTGTGAAAAATAGGTTGTGTGTAAACAGAAGATGGATTTACCAGAATTTGAAAGTACTTATCCACAAGATAAGTTTTCAATCAGAATTTCACAGTAGGGGACCAAAATAAAAACAGAGAAATATTTCCATTTCCCATTGTGCACATGAAAAAGTATACCCCTGTTCTGTTAATTGATCCCATTATCGATCTGAACAGTACCTTTCAAGCAATCCCTCTAGAAAGTTCTAGAAAGACACAAAACATAGCTGAATTTATTTTCTCATCTTAATCTCCATATAACCTTGTTCTTCTAACAGGCCCAGACAATATGTTGGATGGCAGAAAAACATGCACTTTGGGTAACTTGGGTGTTTAACATCGAATAAAGCGGGATACATGGCCTGTGTATCTCTATTGAATACGATCAAATAAATCACCCAGGGAAGCAGTGGACATTGGATTGACTCGACAACTTGCTGCAAAGTAGTGAAACCTATCTCACTTTGGTCCTTGACTTTGATTTGAAGCCTAATAAAGAACAGAAGCAGCTATAGTTAGACATGAAACATCTCTTGCAGTTTGTTCCAGCCCATTGTAAAGAATATACTAATTAGTGGAGATGAATTTGGAAGAGGATCCAGGTAGGGCTTGTCTCACTCTAGTGTTGCAGTAGCGTTGGTAGCATAACCACCAGCATCCCAGTTGAACACAGTCAGCTTTCCGAGTAATACCGCCATTATAACTACCCCTATTGCAGCACCACTGCCTCAATGACAAGGTTCTATTTTTGGGTGTGCTCTTTCTCATGCCCTCACCTTTCTTAAGACATTCTTACGAGGCAGTACTGATCATGTTGTACTGTTAAAAAGAAAAAAAGAAACCTTCACTCTAAATTGGGCCTGTGACTTTGGAACTGCCTTTCAGTTCATATTAACAAAGGCACAGCTATTTAAAAAATAGTTTTCACTTCACTGTACTTTCATGGTTTATTCCTCTGCCATTTGACTGCACCACTCTGCGTTTCTCAAGTTTGGTGAATGTGAAAACAGATGGCATATACCAGAGGTTGCCGAAGCACCTCTCACATATACCAGAGGTTGCCGAAGCACTAATTAGATGGCGAACCTCATGTGGTTCCCAGGTACGTCTTTTATCTTATTGAAACTGAATGGAGACATGCAGGAGGCAGGGTGTGGGATTAGGGGGAGCACGTTGGCACTAACTGACAGTGTCTTAAGATTGGGAAACAATGTTTTTCTTCTGAATTTACCGTTCAACCTTGTACATAGGTAGATGGGGATGAGAAACCACACATAGATATTTTGTGGTTTCCTTGACATGTGCTGTATTCAGGCATTTTGTGAGTATTAGGAACTGGATCAATGGTTAATAGTTCTGTCCAGTAAGCTGAACCTCAGTTGGGTACAGAGATAGACCACATAGGCCTCTCCCCGGGTTTGGATTTTGTAGTTTGATGGGAGTAACTGAGTGAAAAGAGACAGTCTGGTATATTTTAATAGTATTTTAATTGAAATGTATTTAATTTTTTGTTTGATTTTAGAATTTTGTAAACAGTTCTTCCAATCCTGATGAAGACAGATATAATCATCCAAGTCGAAACTATTTACCAGGAAGCCTGTTTGATAAAGAAGATTCATACATATGGGCACTAATAGTCGATATTTTGTCTGGAGTGAACTACTATTAGCAACGCAATGGAATTGAATGTAAACTTTCTTAAATTCTTAAAATAATTCAATCTAAATGTTTTAGGATCTGAATTAGCTGAATGAATGTATGAATGCCTGAAATTTAGGATGTTTTTTTATAAAAAAATGATTTAATTAAAGATGTCCAATGGCGATGTTTACACTCAAATCTAAAATAAAATAAAAATGATGGTTTGATTTATTACCTTCTGCCTTTTTTCTCTACCAGTTGCGCTCGCTATCCTGGCAACATTAATTTGTTTCATTATAGTTTTAACCTTACCTTAATATTTGGATTTAAAAAAAAACACATGTTGTAAAGCAGGATAACCTGAGATGTGCCTAGCATGTTTTCGAGCAAAACTTTTAAATGCACAATAATGAGTACTGACATGGGAAGAATACCCTGCTGTTTTTATATCATTGTCAAAAATGTTACCAGCGATGGTGTCCATAATGGTAATGGTGGCACTGCCTGACTCAGATCCACACAATGGTGTCCTTACTAGTACCAGTGGTGCTGTCCTACCCAGGTCCAAAAAATGGTGTCCATACTGGTACCAGTGGCGTCACCCCACCCAGGTCCAAACAATGGTGTCCATACTGGTAACCGGGGTGCCGCCACACCCAGATCCACACAGTGGTGTTCATACTGGTAGGGTGCCGCCCCACCAAGGTCCACACAATGGTGTCCATACTAGTACCAGTGATGCTGCCCCACCCAGATCCACACACTGGTGTCCATACTGGTACCAGGGGTGCCAACACACCTAGATCCACACAATGGTGTTCATACTGTTAGGGCGCTGCCCTACCCAGGTCCACACAATGGTGTCCAGACTAGTACCAGTGGCGCCGCCCCACTCAGATCCACACAATGGTGTCCATACTGGTACCTGTAGCGCCGCCACACCCAGATCCACACAATGGTGTTCATACTGGTACCATGGGCGCCGCCCCACCCAAGTCCACACAATGGTGTCCGTACTGGTACCAGTGGTGCCGCCCCACCTAGGTCCACACAATGGTGTCCATACTGGTACCAGGGGTGCCGCCCCACCTAGATCCACACAATGGTGTCCATACTAGTACCAGTGGCGGCACCCCACCCAGATCCACACAATGGTGTCCATACTGGTACCAGTGGTGCTGCCCCACCCAGGTCCACACAATGGTGTGCATACTGGTACCAGTGGCGTTGCCCCACCCAGGTCCAAACAATGGTGTTCATACTGGTACCAGTGGCGTCGCCCTACCCAAGTCCAAACAATGGTATCCATACTGGTTCCAGTGGCGCAGCCCCACCCAGATCCACACAATGGTGTCCATACTGGTACCAGTGGCGCACCCCACCCAGGTCCACACAATGGTGTCCATACTAGTACCAGTGGCGACACCCAACCCAGATCCACACAATGGAGTAGATACTGGCACCAGTGGTGCCGCTCCACCCAGATCTGCACAGTGGGACCTCCTTGTGAGACCTACCAACACTAGAAAGGCCGTTCTACCGGTTCTGAACAGTGGCACGTTGACCTGGTTATGACCTGAATCTGAATCTATGCAGGGTCAAGAGATGGGTGCCAGATCATTTTAAACGTGTGCATTTCAAACACTGCATAAAATACACCCTGACTGAAGCGAAAACCTAAAACACCACGATAACATGACTGTGATTAAACCTCTGTAAAAACATCACCCAGATGAAAAAACCAAACGGGAAATTGCACAGAGAGGTAAAATAGACACAACGAAATACTTGTATTTACTAACTGGTGAATTGCACCTGGTTGCAATATAATCAAAGCAAGAACAATTCAATTTGTGATGTTCTATCAGCACCCATTTTAAACGCCTTTCTTGTCTAGTTTGCCGGCTTTGTCCAGCCTCACCTATCGTGCTCCAGAGTTAGTAAAAAAAAACCTGTTCTAAACTTCTGAACCCAAATTTAATCGCTTCCTGGAGGATAATGCTATTAACTACTTCCAGCTCAAACAGCTATGTCATATACTGCTTTTCCATCCAAAGCTGAATATGCTACAGTGGCGTGTGCCAGAATGAATTCCCAAACCACTCATCACACCATCTAGTCGTCTAAGACTCGCATGCCAGAGATTATGAGCACTCCTTCTTTCAAGTGCTGTGCATGGTTGACACCCCATACTTAATATACATAAGCACACACAGTACCTGATCCTCAGAAGTTTTTAATGATGGTGCAGTCCCATTGAGAAACAATCTGTGAATCAGACCCAATAGCCCCATTGCACAAACACACATGCATGCAAACGCGTGCGCGCACGCACGCACGCACGCACGCACACGCGCGCGCACACACACACACACACACACACACTTCATTTTTAAAGCATACCCATTAATGTCACATCTAGATAATCTGTCAAAGGCAGTAGCTTGCTTTGTCCCTTATTCCCACTGGAGAGGGTGACATCATCAAACTACACTTAATGCGTCAGGCGGGAGGTGAGCATAACCACGTTTGTCTTTTTGGATTCACTGCTTCAAGATTATTCCTATATTCCACTAAAATTAGGAAAGTATTCTACCGAAAATGAGCCATTTTGCCTGATTTCAAAAGAGTTTTACGATGGCGCAATTCCACTGAAAAGCGCTTTGTAAATCTGGGCCCATGGTGTGCAATATACTGAATAGGGACTAGTGCAGTTATCACCAAATATTCCTTCTGCTTTGGGCAGAAACACGAACTAGACATGCAAGGTGCACAGCGATCAAAATGTAACTTCAGAGATGCTCCCTTCGCCACTTTGCCTAAATTAGCAGCAATTAGTTGCCAGAGGTTCACATTATTGCATTACATGTTTGCCAGCCGAGTGGACAGTTTTTTTTTTCTTTTTTCCAGGCACATTAATCTACATACTGAGCTATGGTTCTGCCATTCAGGGCAGTAATGATAGGCCTCTTATTAGCTACATTTCAGAGCCTACGCATTTGAAACAATACAGAAGATGCACCTTGCTGATATGACTGCGTGATTAATTGGCAAGCCCGCTAGCCGTCAGATTGCTGCGAGAATTATCATTTTTGATTGATTAAAGAGCACACTAGGAAACCGGTCCTTCAGGTAGTTTGTTTGCCGTGTCTGAAATGCTGAAGACACGAGAGAGAGCAGGCGTAGATTACCATAATTTGTCTTGATAACCTTGTCGCCCCAAACTAAAGTCAGTCTAGGCCCTTTGCACCCTCCATTCTTTGTGAAATGCAGCTGCTGATAGCAGAAAGGCTGAGCAAAAACGCAATATGGACCATACTAAGAGGTGACCTGTGTAGTGCATGCAGGGAGAGCAGTACGTGGCCTGCCCTTAAAGGCCTTTCTTATGATTCTTCCACAGAATTGCTCTATTGGGTGGTGGTGGCGGGGGGGGGGGGGTTCGGTGGGGGCCGGAGGGTTCACGGCCTGCCTCATGCTGCCTTTATTTTAGTCTCTTTGACTGATGGGGTGGAAGTGATGATCGCGTGCTAAGACCCACCCCAAGTTATTATGTCAGGTGGAGCCGAGAGAAATAGGCTGATGAACGGCATTACCCAGAGGCGGAGCCAGGATTGTCTAAAAAGTGGGGGCCTGAAGCTGATGTAGTTGAGCCCCGTGCAGTGACATCAATCAACATCTGTAAATGCCCAGGCATGTATAGATTTTGGGTGGGCCTTGCCCGCTCAAGCCCTACTCTGTCTACACCGCTGGCATTACCCCAGGCAATCATGACCACTCCCAGCCCCTCCCTCTCCCGGTAGTTCCCTAAGGCTATTAGCACCTGTAATTGGGCTTCATTAGGAGTTTGGCGATAGCCTTGCCAGTAAAACCGGCAGGCTGCCGCCAAACCTCCGAACAAATCCGGCACCCGGCAAGGAGGAATTATCAGGGTATTCCGACTTTGCCAGCCCCGGTAATTCCTCCATTGCCGGGTGCCGGTGCCTGTCAGTCCCCATTCCCATTTCTGCCCCATAGGGCTCAATGGGAATGGAGACATCGGATGCACCAACACCGTTTACAACAGTGCCGGTGCATCCGACTTGCTGTGCTCGCGGGTGCCGCGCTGCCCGCCAGGTCAGACCTGGTGGGCTGACAGGTGCCCACGATCACAGCTCGTAGTGTGGCGGTCCGGGAACTAAGGTACCAGTATGCTTACAGGTACCGTAGTTCCCGGACCGCTATGGTTATAATGAGGCCCATTGTCTCTTGTTATTCTGCTTTGCAAAGCGCACGTCAGGGAATAAAATCGAGGGTCACATGAGTGGCAGCATTTTATTGAATGGAAAATATACACCCCAATCAAAAATGACTCCTGAGCAAATGATGGTCAGCGTTTGCGGCAAAGATATAAATGATTGCCCTCATTCTAGAATGGCTGCTGGGAGATTGATGGTCAGCAGCTGTGGTTTGGGGGTGCAACAGTCACGCTATGATGTTGTGCAGTGCAAAGTGAGGACAGAGGAAGGCATGGGAGGCTAAGGAGGGTGACTGGAGAAGTACGTGTGGGGGGGGGGCTGTACCTGAGGGGCGACAGTCTCTGAAGAGTTGATTATGCCTGATGGGGCCAATATTCCACTTCCAGAGATTATCAAGCCCTTTAAGGGCTTAACACAGAACGCATGGCGGGCAAAGCCTCAGTCCATTAAAAACAGCTATATTTCAGCCATCTTGATTTAACTAAGTTACCCCTATGATTAATACCAGCACTTCCCATTCTAGCTCCTGGTACAGAGCACCCTGCACTCAAAGCATAACAGACGAGCAGAGTAGATATGGTGACTAAATGACGTCATTAATCATTCATAATAGATGAATCACTGTTTGAAATCAGAGGCCGGAAATGAGCACATCTTGCATAGTCCTCCTTTTCAGCAAAATTGTTCAAATGTTCAATTGAGCACTAGTTTGATAGGCACCTTTCTCAATTGTGCAGCAGATGTCTGTTTGAACTAACTAGTTAATGGAGACAAGTGTCCTTAAAGTTTGAACTATCACATGTTGTAGGAAATGATGTTTTCGTGCAGAACCTGTGCAGCAGACTGTGATTGTATTAGATGCGGTTGCAAAGCGTTATCTAGACCGCTGAACAAGACCGGTGTCCAATGGACCCATATCCCTCTAGGACCATTAAAGCCCATCCATTTTAGGACATTTAACTAACTACCCACGAGCATCCGATTAACATGGAGGACCCTGTGCTTCAATCACAAATGCAGCCTTGAAAACAATCCTCTTAATTCTTTTACAATCACAGTTAACCATATGCCCCTGGACTCTCGCACTTCTACCCCCCAAACTTGCTGCACATCCCTAACAGAAGGAGGAAGCCAATATATGCACCACAATTTACACTCTGGGTCCACAACTTTGGAAGGCGCTCCGCGCCACCACCACCTTCCAAAACTATTCAAATAGCCAGGCGGTCGGATCAGAAAGAAACTGGAGCTACGCCTGTCCTATCAGGCCCTGATGTCTATGGCAGGGAATGGATTAGCAGGAATTCGATTCACAATGCTTTATTATACAACTTTCAGAAGACAATGGGCATTGGAGAAGACAAAGCGGCGGCATCCTGATGGGAAGAAAGTGACAGATCACATCTAAGTACCTCTAAGTGAAGGGGACTGCAGAGCCAAGCACCATCAAGCAAAAATGAGCGAACCGTCTCACAGACAGACAAGAATTGAATTACATTAAGTCAGACTACTGAATACACTATACAGGAATCCCCAGACACACTTTCTCAGTGTTGTCTGAATGCAAAATAATGTACAGAAATTCTTAAATGTGAAGGTTTTTTTTTCTAGACAAACTCAGCCTGAGGTCATTTTTTGTTATTTATCATCAAAAAAGATCAAATTCCCGTCAAACGTATGTTAGTTGTATTTTATTTTCTTAAAAGGAAATGTGGTGGTTTGTTTCTTCGCTTTCAACTTTTTTAATGTCAGGTTTTTGCTGAACGTTGTCACTTGCTCATTCCTGAACACAAGCCATGTGTGATGTGTGATTGATGATTGTGTGCCAAGGTTCACACCACCGCCAACACCCCTACTTCAAGTGGCACAATAAGTGTGGGCCCTGTTATTTAATCATTTCTTTGTCCACAGCTTAGTCCAGTGCCCCGCTGTTCTACAGTGGAGATTTAGGCTTGTCGAAGGAACTTTTGGCTGCAATGCTTCCAAGGTACATTTTACACACCGTTCCACTAGAAAACACTCTACAAATGTGACATTCCCCAAATTGGTCTAGAGGATAATTCAAGAAACTGATTTTGGGCCTCATTACGACCCAGGCGGTAAGTTACCGCCTGGGTCGTACCTTTACCGCCATGGCGTAAACTATGTTTACGCCATGGTGGTTGGCGGATTTACCGCCCCATTCCAAGGTGAGTGGGGCGGTAAATCCCCATTTCCCATTTTACCCTTCCCCATTCCCATTTTTGCCCCATAGGGCATAATGGGAGTGGGGAAGGCGCTAATTACGCCACCGTAAATTACGGTGGCGTAATTAGCACCATGGTCCCTTAGCGCCATGGATTTTAACGCCTGCAAAAAGCAGGCGTTAAACTCACCATGGTGCTAAGGGACCTTGTAATCGGGCGTTAAGGGTCGGCGCCGTTTACGGCGCCGTTAACCCCTTAACGCCTGACTCGTAATGAGGCTCTTTGTCTGTATTTTGTGCTATCTTTTTCGTAGTCAAAAATAGAGCAGCCCTTTTCGTTTTTTTTTTAATGGTTCTGTTATTTTCCATGTTGTATTAATCAATATTCTAAATCATTGATTCCCCATTCTAACGCCAACATGTGTCTCTCTATCTACTCTGTTCATTAGCAAATTGGCTATAGTTGTTAATGGCGCAATCTGATTTTCGTTTTTTTAAATCGATGTTTAATTTTATAGTTATACATTTATTTATTTATGCATTTATTTCATTTATAAAGCGCACAAACAACCCAGAGGCACTGAGGCGCTTTTACAGGTACAAGTCAGGTACACATCAAGGACAAATCAAGCAGGTACACTGAAGTTTTATATTGTTTACATAGAGACATTGGGATCTCATGCATACTAGTCATATTGTACATGTTGAGGTTTGAGAAAAGAGCTGACTTGATGGCGATGGTGGGGGAGTTAGGAGAAGAGCTGGATTTTGAGGGTTTTGCGAAAGTCCCAGTAGGATTTCTAAGCGCTCAGGCAGGGGGTCATTCCAAAGTTTGGCAGCTCAGTAGGGGAAGTTGGAGCCTCCAGATTTGTATCTTCTCACTTTAGGCACAAGGAGTCTGTCCGATTAGGGGGTCATGGTGGGTTTCATGGAGTGAGCTTTCGTGATCCTTTGTGTGAGGGGGCGCAGTATTGGAGAGGCACTTGTGGGCAATGGACAATGTTTTCAAATGTGTAAATGGATCCGTTCCTGGATGGCAAGCCAGTGAGCTTCCCTTCTGGCATTGGTGATGTGCTCTCATTTCAGGATATTCAGGGCTGCTCTTAGGGTGTTATTTTGAATAACTTGCAGTTTTTTAATATTTCCTGTGGAGGTACCTGTAAATAGGATGTTGTAATAGTCTAACTTGGAGCCAATGATGTCCCAGTCAATGGTGAGTCAATTGGTATATGTGAAGAAGCGTCTGGCAGCATTGAGAACTTTGGTTGCATAGGCTACAGAGGAGGAAATGGCACTAACATGTCTGAAAAGGGTGAGTGAGGCGTCAAGGTAGTCTTTACTGTGGTTGAGACCGGGGTCACACATTGGTTGACCTGGAAAGAGGTG
The DNA here is from genome assembly GCF_040938575.1 of Ambystoma mexicanum. NCBI lineage: Eukaryota > Metazoa > Chordata > Amphibia > Caudata > Ambystomatidae > Ambystoma > Ambystoma mexicanum. The sequence goes on along the minus strand of NC_090931.1, from coordinate 850,645,036 downwards.
TATTGAGTGTTCAGCGGCATGTGAGCATTGCGGGTGCCCACAATTAGGATTTCTGTTTTGTCGCTGTTTAGGCAGAGGTGATTTACTGCCATCCATGCCTGGATAGTAGAATAAATGTTGTTGAGAGCGTCGGAGTCTTCTGTGTAATTGCCTGAGAGTGGGATCAGAATTTCAGTGTTGTCGGCATAGTTGGTGTAGGCAATGCCGAGGGAGTCTAGGATGTTGAAGAGTGGCCTGGTGAAGATGTTGTAGAGGGTGGGGCAAGGACACTTGGGGGACACCGCAGGTGACGGGAGAGGGGAGGGCATTGGCCGTGTCTGAGAAGACTCTCATGACTCTGCCTTCCAGAAAGGACGCAATCCAGTCAACAGCCTGTGGAGAGAGGTTGGCATTAGTGGTGAGGTGCTGACATAGGATTTGATGGTTGACCAAGTCGAAAGCTGGAGAAAGCTCTAGGAGCAGGAGCAGGGCACAGTTTCCTTTGTCCCTGATCATATCAAGCTGATTCTTGAGGTCTAGAAGGGCAGATTCTGTTCCATGGTCTGGGTGGAATCCGGATTGACACATCCATAGGATTTTATTGTCTTTCAAGAATTGCTGAACCTGCAGGTAGGCATTCTAAGTAGGAAGGGGACTGTTGTAATTGGCCTGTAGTTAGCTGGAGTGGATGGGTCAAGTGAGATTTTATTCAGGAGGGGGACGACCCAAGCTTCTCTAAGCCTGCTGGTATGGTACTGTTGGCAAATTAAGCATTGAAGAATGAAGTGATGACTGGGGCTAGCGTCAGGACGTCAGGACATTGTGCATTCTTCTGTGAAAATGTGAAAAAGTATGAGTTCTTGAATATATATTTTTGGTGGTGTACATTGCATCAAGTGGGAAAGTGTTACAATAACATCACAAATAATTTGTAGAATTTAATCAATTTAAGTAGCAGATATACTTTAGACTTGGTTGGTTAAAAGCACCTCTTAGGCTAGTGGGGCTCCACGTCCAGTCCACAAGGCCTAAGTCCACTCCATGTTTCCAGGATATCCCCACAAAAGACATGTTAATCCATTGATTCTAAATGAGAATTATTTACCTGGTCAATGGTTATCCTGGGACACTGGTGAGCTTGAGACTCTTGGAGACTGGAGTTAGATACCCCCAGACTCAGCTTTTTGATATTTTTTATCTTAGGACAAATGGCTCTTTTTGGGGTGAATTAGCCGGCATGTAGCTACACCCCCGTGTTATTTGTCACCTGAAACACTGACAAAGATTTACTTTGTTCACAATCTGGAAAGGATCTTGAAAAAGTAATTCAATTTGTTTTGTTTTGTTAAATAAAATCCCATTTTAAATGACAGTTCATGATTTATCGCCTAAAATAAATGTTTTTGCATGTTTTAGAAGCTTCAGTGGGTGTGAATGGTTTCCTCAAAATACTAACCTATACTTAGTGATCTTGTCACAGACATTCTTTATTAACTAGCTGACTCACACCTTGTGAGAGGTTCTCCCATCGTGGCATGTGTGCAATTGTTTCTTTTTTACTGTCTGCTATTGGGAATTCTGACTATTGATTACACAGCAGGGTGTTTAACCCAATCCACTTTCCTTGTTGACTTATTCCACAACTCACTGAATACTCATTGGGCCTGATTTACAAAAATGTTTTAACATGGGTAAATTCCATTGAAAATAATTTTGTAAATCAAGCCCATTATCTTTCTCCCCATTCAGTCCAACTGCCATTCTGTATACTATTAGATCTGTTTTCCCCTTTGATTACATGTTCATTCATGCATTTTGCACAAATGGTTCTCTCTTATTGATCTCCAAAGTATTCAGACTCTTCAATTTTTTTGGGGTGGAGTACCGCTGGTTTCCCCTCAACATATTTTATTTTCTTGGACTTTTTGAATCTACTTTTACTAGGTTTTACACCTACCTTTCTAACTGCTATGTTTTGGGCTTGTCGCCAAAGGCCTTCTTCAGTGCTTCCTGTGGTGAGCCAGTCCATGGCAGTCTATTCTTTTTTCAATCAAGGCATCTTTACCTTCTGAGTTCATTTCCTACTGTGGCTTTCAAGATCTCCCTGTAGCAGATGGTTCCAAGATCTTACTCAATGGGCCATCTTCCACTCACTCACTCACTCAACTCCCACAGCTCAGCCTTCCTAGCTGCCCTTGTGTGATGGGGGCACTCTGACTTCCTCTCTATGAACCGTTGCACGTCTGACAATGCTGCTCTTTCTGATTATTCCCGATTTATTTGATGATATCTTCATCGGGTTCTCCCCCTTCCTTTACCTTTTTATTTGTGTATTTTCGGTTCATTCTCAAACCTCACACAATCCATTATAGCCATATAAACACATACACATACAAATACATAGAGTAAACAATGATAAAATACACACAAAACTGTAAATTGGTCTACACGTAGATAAGGGAGCAGTGTATTGTCAAGATGTTAAAAACTCCCCCCCTAAGTACTCTTTAGAAAACGCATCTTTTCGAAACACGTGATTTACAAACCATACCAAATAAGCATCCACTTTCACACCTCTAGCACTTAATCTTAAAATACATTACAATCAGATACGGCGTAAAACATATTCCGAATTATGAGTTATCTTCAATCAAATGTAGTATTTCGTTAATGCACCTCAATGCAGCTAAAGATAAGGATATTTGGTTCCCACTTAGTATTCTACTCCAAATGTGCAACTGTGCATATATATTCATACCCTGGAGAAACCTCTTAAAATGTTTATTTCTATAATAGAGGGTTTAAATATAGTCCATAAGAAAATGTTTCAGTGTCTCAATGTTATCCTCTTCGTCACATAATCTACAAGTTCCTTTTTCTCATAGAATATTTGTCGTAGCTGCCACCACTTTCATAGTCGGGAAAAGGTTCAGCCTAGGTCTAAGCAAATGAGACCTCTGTTTAGAGCACTGGAACTTTTGGATGTATTCCTCAGCGATATCAAAATGCTTCTCCTGCAGGGCCTTGCATCTAACAAAGGTGCAGTTTTTTTTTTTTTCAGAACTTTATTTTCATTTCCAATCACAATCAAGGTTACATAGGATAAGTGTCATGATAGCTTCAAATGTATCAAATTTCCAATTCTGCATAAACAACTCATCCCACTTTCAGCAAGAGTCTGTGGTTGTTTGTGCCTTTGTTCGATGGGGTTTCGTCTTAATACTAACTTTCCCCAACTTGTCATGCCCCACCTCCCCAAAAAAAGAAAAAAGAAAAACCTGCCGGTATGGTACATCTACTTTGTTTGAGTATTTGGTGGGTGTGGCATATCATTCCTCAAGCCTCATCTACAGGTTCGTTCTGTCGGTGCTCGATCCAATGAGCTTCAGTTTAGTTTAGAATCACTCTCATTAACGCTGGTCTGTAATATTGGCCTTCCCTCTCCGTGACAAATTCTAGGAATGGGTTCCATATTGTCAGGAACTTCTGATGCCTAACCTCTCTCACGGCTCCTACTTTTTCCATGGCCAATACCTTCCAGATTTTTCCCACTAGCCTGCTATTATGGGCCCCTCTGCGTTTTTTCCACCCCTGGGCTAAGGTCATTCTTGCTACCATTAGTAATTGGGTGATGAGGGTGGCATCGTTACCGGTCGCTGCATAAACTCCTTCTATCTCGGTTCCCAATAGAACCACCTTTGGTGTGAGTGGGAGTTGTGTTCCTGTGATTTCTTTTATGTGCTCCAGGACTTCTTTCCAGTATATCATGGCTTTAGGGCAGGCCCACCATATGTGGTATAGATCCCCCTGTCACCGCATTGTCTCCAACATGTGGGGGGGGGGCTGGAGGGGTTCATTTTGTCTAGCCTGTGTGGGGTCAGATACCACCTGTAGCATATTTGTAATGCTGTCTCTTTAATAGTAGTGCATTTGGATGTCTTTTGTGCCCTCCTCCAAATTTGCTTCCATTCCTCCTCCGTAATAGGAGCGCCCAGGTCCTTCTCCCAGTTGTCTTTGTATGAGAGTTTATCCCCCACTTGTGTGTTGCCTAATAGTCTGTACATTCTTGACAATGCCTGTGTTGTTATACCCTCCTGCAAGGTTAGCTTCATCCCTATCGGGGTACTGGTAGCCACTTTTGTCACCTCCTTCTGTGCTATCCAGCGTCTTATTTGTATGTATGTATAACTTTGCTTTTCCCCTATGCCAAATCTCTGCTTACACTCATCAAATACTATGGGGAGTCCCTCCTGAAATAGTTCCTTTAGGTGGATTGTCTGTTCCTTTCCCCAATTATACCAGAAACTGCTTTGTTTGCCTGGGGTAAAATCTTGATTGTGTGCCATTGGGGTGAAGGGTCCTAGACCCGGTGTAATGTGACACATTCTGAGTGCTCTGTCCCATCCCCTCAGTGATATCTGGGTGGCTTCTTATGTTAAGGGGTTGCAGTGCAAGAGTCTCTTTTTTCTGATCTATTTTCGTCAGAAGACTATCACACTCAGTCACCCATCAGTAAGGTGAGCATACAGCTTTCCTTTGTCATGCACAAACTCTGATCAGTGAAGAGTGATTTGTTGGTGGTGCGGGGTTGGGGGGGCCGGAAAGGATTTTTCTATAAAATGAAAACATCTTCTATTTTATCATACTAGCAAGAGAAAGGAGACCCAGTTTGAATCTTATTATTACCACTGGGATACAGTCTGGCAGACCAAGCACTCTGTGTTGAATCCGCCCCTCCAGTGTCTGGCACTCCCGCTCCTAATGTTGCCTTGTAATACTTGATTACAGGCAGAGTTGGCAATAAACACGCCGGATTCTTTTTTTAAGTTTCTCAAGATGTGTGCCTATCTGGGGAGTATTGCCTATTGTATATCCCAGGTAAATATATTGGTCAATAGGGTCCGTTGTTTCACCATTTAACTTCCATTGACATGTTGTGTTTGCCATCTTATTTGTACAGATCACAATGTTTGATTTATGAGTATTGATTTCAAGTTCATGTGATTGCATATTTGTAGCTAGAGCGTCCAGACTCCGCTGGAGTCCAATCGCCGTCTGGTCCAATGTTACAAGGTCTATCAGCATAAGCCAGGTGGTGATGGGAAAATGACCCAATACAGGTGAAATGCCCTGGCGCCTTTCATGTGGTCCCGTGGATCCGATAGATATAGGCTAAGAAGTGCCAGGGCCAGGACGTGACCCTGTGGCAAGCCCTGTTTGGTACCCACTGCCTGGGACATACACCCACTCCCATCTAGCCTTACCTTAACCTTCATGGTAGGAGTCAGGATTCCAAGATACTATCGGGACATACCCAATGCACCTCATTTGTTTGTTGAGCAACTGCATGGATGTGATGCTTTGTCCTTCACTTTGTTGCAGCTGCTTTACCTGGGCCATACGTGCCACGTCCTTCCCCACAAATCCAGAACACACCTTTCTCATGATGTTACCCTGTGCCACAAGTATTGCAACCCCGGCCCTACATACTCCATTACTCCATGCCAAATGCCCTCAAATTCTACTGCTCACTTCGGATTGTCCTTCCATATCACACTTCTCGTCTCTCTCAGCTCTCTGCTTTGCTTATTTCATGGGTTCCCCGTTTCTAAAATTAACCTCTTCAAATCCTGCCTCATTGGGCCTCCTTTTGAGTCTGTTGGTAACAGAGAGAAGCATACTTTATACAGAAAAGATATCCTTTTTTTTTTTTTAAAGACCACCTATCCATGGTCCTTCTCGGCTTTAGCTTTCTCAAAAACTATGCCCTGCAGCCCATGCTCTTCATTCTTTTGCATAATTCAGATGGCTTCCCCCTTGCCTCCTCTGCATTGAACTCATTACTCCTCACCCTTTTTATTTAACCCATGCCCGGCTAGTATCCACCCCCCCTCCCTTGCAGAGCCCGAGCGTCCTTTCTGTTCAAGCTGTAACCCTCGCTCGCCTACACTAATGTGTTAATTGCTGTAGCTTGTCACTATTACATATGCAGCATATTTGATAACGCACAGTAGAAATGCAATGATGAACAGTAAGTAAGCTGTCAATCAGCTGCCGGCGTGGTTACCAGGACCGGCAGAAGCCTTGCTTCCTCGAGGCACCCATTTATTTCCTATTAAACCCTACAGACCTGCCACGTGGAGTGCGTAATGTATGTGGCCTTGCAAACCTTCTTTGTTGTTTACCAATCCCCTACATTAAGTTCTGTGTTGTAGCAGTATGCATAATTATACAGCGTGCGCATTGGAATATTTCCCAGTGCTTTCCAAATGAATGAATAATCGCCGTCCACTCGTATCCCTCGATATGTCGCGCTGAAGCGTTAGCGGAAATATCAAAGGCTGAAATAACCGCACCCATTTTGAGGGGTGTGACTGCAATCCAGTGGTCTTCTTTTGGGACCGTCATTGTGTGGTTCCTGCTGGGAAGGCAGCCATGCCCCACCCAGTGCAGGACTCCCATGCCATAAAAAATGGTCTTAAGAGTTCAGGGCTGAAGAGAGATGTCTGATGTGAGTGGGCAGCCATCTGGCCACCCGGGCAGTTGCCCTGCTCCCGCTCTTCTTTTCATGCCTGCACGGCCCAGCCTTGACCCCTTCTTTTTCTCTTGCACAATGGAAGGAACGTTGTTAATGAGCCTTTAATAAGTGGTGTGAAAAAGAGAAGGCTTTGCAGTTCAGGCTTGGAAAAGTGGCAGGAGCAATTGTCCTTTTTTCCTTGGGGCTACGTAAAGGCTTTGCTATGGGTCATGTTTAACCTATTTGGCGCCTCCCGCCGCTTCACATTTGCACGGCTTTCGGCGCATTCATGGAGCAAGTGCCCTGTGTCAGCGACAGAGCACTGAAAAAGAACACAGGCGTAGGTACAGTTTTGCATAATTAACATATTCCAGTACATGTCCTCCTGGGCTCAAACTTGGCTGTCTCGAGACGCTGCCAGGAACTTGGCTGTCACTTCACTTGCCATCATCATCAACGGGAGCGACCCCTTCTAATCATAATAGACACATCTAATTTCTTCTTGCAGGTTTATAAAACGTGTGTTGACTCTAATCAGAAGTCATTTTCTTGGTTACATTTTGCCCGCCCGGCGTCAACCGTGTGTGCGCACACTTTTTACGGTTTTTTTCAAAAGTTTGATAAGAAGTTTGTCTTTTTTCGTCATTGGAATCATCCCACGAAACTGCCATTCTTTATCAGCATGTTTTTTATTCTTTCTATTGATGTTTAAAAAAAATGTATATACATCTTTAAAATAATATGTGCAGGTCAACATCAGCCAACCTACGTTTAAAAAAATAAAAATAAATAAAAATTAGAATCAGTAGTCTCTCTTGGTAGTGCTATTTGACAGAGGGCAAATGCCAAACCCTGTCCTTTCCTGCAAAGTTTTCAGGATTTGACCTTCCTAGAATTCCTTAACAAGAAAACATGTATTGCTGAACCTTCTTTCAGGGAGCATGCAAGTGTTGCACGCACCCTTATGTCTACTTCATTATGTCCAAGCTTTAAATGTAACCAACTATTAATTTTCACTCAGTTTGTTTATTTGTTTGTTTATTCACTTTTTATGCGCACCAGACCCAGAGGTAGCAGGGCGCAGCAACAAGAAAATGCAAGGCTTACAAGGTTACACAATATACACAATATACAGAATGAAGTCATATGTGGTTGTTGCAGAATGCAATATACACATATACTTGCCTCTTCCACTTAGCAACTCTCAAATACCCTTGATTTACTTCTAGTAAGTCAGTTGTAAGTCAAAGTTACTCAGTACCTTTTCCATGAATCAAATCGCCCACTGGTATGTTCTTTGTGGGCCCTAAGACTTTTACATTTGCTGGCATAAGGATTTATTCAATACGTGTTGTGATATGACAGAGCTGACCACCGGCCATGTCCTACTACCTGGATATTTAGCAATCTATATGTATGTCTTCGGAGTTAAGGGCCTCAAGCCACTACAAGAATTACATTAGAGATGCTATTCAAAATTATTGTTTGTTAAAGATGACGGCCACGCAGAATCCGAACTAGTGATATCTCGTTCCATGACAATTTGTATAAAAGGAAAACTTAAAAGGTAAAAGGGCTGCTACTTTGTAAACAAGGCAAACATTGTAAGCCAACCAATATAATTTAAAACCATTTTTTCACGTGTTATTGGTGATGGGTTCTACAGCTTTGACAAGTGAATAAAAGCGTAATTAAAAGGATGTTTGCACCATTTACTGGTGTCTGGCTCCTTATATATTTAACAAAATCATGCATGGGAACACATACTTGTATCTTGCAAAATTTTACATACTGTATGTAGTGGTCCCACTCTGAGAGACAGAAGAAAATTCTCCATCGTCCAACATATTTTACATCCTGGACTTAATCTGCCATGATATGTTTTCTCAGGTAGAGATGGTGCATTTCAAAATTCTATTTAAAAGAATAACACTGATCTGTCAATTAAGCAAAGGAAATTAACTAAATAAAATGAGTTCTTGTTGTTTATTTAACTCCAGTGATATGCCTACCTGATAGTATATCCAGGTGACTGGCTGTTGTTTGAAAAAGCTTCCTATTGTCATGGCACGATAATTGTCAAAACAAAGTGTATCTTTCTGTTTTACATCTGTGGTAACATAACTTCTACTAGCATTAGCTTGGATCTCCAAACATAAGTGGCAAAGGCAAAGTCACATGTTACTAATGCCTATCTAGAGTTTCTTTAGAATATTCCAGCCATAATGTTAACATAATACCAACCACACTAATAATTCCATTTTAAGAAACATGTTATTCTGTCATCTATACAAAATAATATTTCTTCAGTCTCAAAATAATACAAGCATGTTCACTAGCCATTCAACCCTGCTGTGCTTGCCAGTAAATACCATCCTGATCCCTGTAGTCCTTGATTTGTTTCTTTTGTGATGGCTGCCAACACAACATGCTATGACTTTAAAAGTAACAACATCTGTATAAAGGCAAAGGAGAATCCACTCATGTATCTTCTTCATATCCCTGTGCACTTTTGTTTTGTTAAAAGTATCTGGGGCAAAATGCCCATTAAACTTCATATAACAAATCATACAAAATGTTACCACAAAAAATAAAAATAAAGATACACCATTCATTTGATTTAAATCACCACTGAATACAATTCATTTTTCTTAAATAGATTAGGCACTGATATCATCAATATGGGGAACAAATCAATAAATCATCAGCAATACATAAAATGCAAAAGTTTAAAACATCTTAACTAAAAATCAATTCAAATTGCAGTCATTAAAAAAATATCACTTCTTATCAACACCTTATATAGATAACTTTAAACAGATCCGCACATACACCTGTTGCATTCATGATCAGGATTGGCCAAATCCTCCTAATATCGTCAAACAGGGGACACATACAAACTGAGAAACATATTCTATGAAAATAAAACAACATGCGCATATGTCCCATGCAGCACTCTTACAACCAGCAGTTTGAGTTGGGTGGACAGCTCAGGGGCAAGGCGCTTGCCTTGGAAACAAAACAACATGGAGCAACACAGGTTCGATTCCTGGGTCCGCTCTTAGAAACCTCTGGGTATTAAGCACATTATAAACAACCAGTTACCTTACCTTTCCTACCTAAAATCAGCAAGTGGTAACATATTTAGTCTACATCTTGTATAAAGTGCTTTTATAAATGGTGCTGTTATCCTATTGAAGTATGGATCATCAGCTGAAGTATCTTTGTATGAAAGGTAGTCAAAAATAAGGGGATGGCCTTGGGTCTTATCGACCATGTCAGCAAGCACGCAATCTTAAAATTCACTTCAATGAGGACCCGGTCAGAAGGGACCACATTTGTAGAGATTAGATGGGAATGATCGGACAGCTCCAGGATGCGACTATAGCGCTTCCAATTGGCAGTTCTTGCAGATTCTATAATCTCCTACCTGGTTACAGAGTAAAGTCATGCATCCATACTACCAAAAACATTCCCTTTACCACCCCCTTTAACCTGCTGCTATTGTCTATCTTTACTTCTATGTCTTTCTCTCCCTCAAATCTATTCCAGCCTACCAACAGACAATGGTATGGACAATCCCTTGTGGGGTCGCAATAGGCCGATATCAAGACAATGTTAGGTGCCATTATATATTTATGGTAGTGATGAATGCGGTATAAATATACCTAAAAATATCATAACATATCCTGATGGAAGAATGTTTTGCACATTAACACTTGCAGTAATTATCCTTGGTGATTTTTACCCCAGTGGTATTTGTATACCTGCTTGGAAAGTGTTCCACCGGCTGTTTTTGTCTACAGCTATATTTACCCCTGAGGATAATGTTTTATTCCAAGCAGTGTTTTGTATTTCCAGTAAAGGCAGCGGCATTGCGCGGGTACTGTTTGTTCACAGTCCTTTAGTCAAGAGGAGGGTTTACATAATCCTCACAAATCTACATAACATTGTATAACCTGCGAGTTACTTGACCATGGTGTGAATTTGCCTGGAGAATGTAAATTATGAGTAATTAGCGATTCAGTGACTTCAGAAAGAATGGCCTTCTCTAGTGTTGGTCAGTGACTGTGAAAATGTGTTCCTTTGCAACGTTGCAAAAATTCACAATCCAACCTCTCGGAAGAGCTATGAGAAGCTGCCCTTTCCGTTTTTGGGAGTTCCACCAAAGCAAAAGTGGCAGGATGGATCAGGAATGGGCATATGTTTGAGTAGACCAGGGTTGTCCAACGCCAGGCTGTGATGGCCAGACATATGTTGGATTTTCAGGATCCCCCTCATTAATATCATGAGATAAATTTGCATACAATGATGCTAAGTATTCGCACTTGCGTTCTCAGTAATATTAATGAGGGATACCCTGAAAGCCTATCAGGTTTGCGGCCCTCAAGGTCTGGAGTTGGATACCACTGTAGTAGACAGTGACCACATTTTCCTCATATGATGTGCAGAGGTGCAAGGTGCGAGATTTCACTTTTCAACATATGCATTCCGAAAACCTGCTACACAAATGTATATGCTAAACAGATGGCCACAAATGTGTGGTAGTTTGCTAGGTGGTTTCACAGCTGAAACCAGGAATGGTGTTCATAAACCAGCACATTGTGCACCCAGAGCTTTGTAAATATGACCCATAGCCTTCATCTGTCCTAAACATCTGCAAATGCAATTGTAAATCTAGACGCCTGCCAGCTCCGAATCTTTAATTTGTTGTTTACCATTGCATTTTCGTGTGCTTTTATCAATAACCTGAGTACATATTCTACACCTGTCAAAACCCCATCTCTTCTTGCTTGCTCGAAACATTTCCACACTATTCCTCTCTTAACAACAAAACAGTGTACTCATTGTACCTTTCCAAGAGAAGACACATTTTAAATATAAACCTACCGTCCCGTGGAACACACTGTCCTCTGATAGCATCCTCAACTTTTATTGGCAACAAAGAACATAGACATTTGAAATGGCAGCAGTGATTTATCTTGAAGAAGGCAGAGCTAGATTTGAAATCTCTCAGTGCTTTTTTACTCAGTTTTAATATTACATTCTTGCCCAGCTATGTAGTAGCTGTGCCGCTAGGCCACACGTAATAATGTCCATACTCCATCATGAAACAGTTTTCTTTTCTTCTCTCTTAGTAATGTGATTTTTCTAAATACTTCTTTCTAAGGCTTGGAATTGAACAATATTCCCATGTTAGGCTTTTTTTTCGTGTTAATTTAACATGTTCTCTCTCGGATGCTCCTTGGTGTCAGCATGGGATGTGCAATTCCTTTGTTTTGATTGTTTTCTTTCGAATCAATACTTGGAATTCATTCTGAACAGAGACATTATATAGTGCCCTGCCCCAGTGTGGTCCTTAACCAACCAGTAACCACTTGAATCCACAGTCTTGCAGTGTTACTTTTCAACAATATAATGGTGCGGAATTGTATAGGCTATTGCAGAATAAAAGGCTGTTTGGTGACACTCATGTTGCAGCAGCTGGTAAGACAGTTGTAGACATTACTGCAATATATGTGCATCAATATTTTCAGTGAAAGGTGCAGCTTTAAGAAATTATTAATTTCCAATTTTAACTCCAGCCAACAGGACGCAAAAGTAACCTCTAGGAACGGGGATATGTGTATCCTATTTTATTTCATTTATTAACAAAAGGCCTGGTGCTGTGATCAAGAGAAACACATCACGATATGTCACGACCGTGGTCAAAGCAGCCCAAGGATCAGGTGCTTTACCATGGAAACATATTAGTAGAGTGTGGTCCAGTGAGTGATCAGGATCTCAAAGGATGTTTTAATGAGTACAGTACACATGATCTTAGCAGCGTCATATGAACGATTTACACTGTGTCATTTTCTTTAAACCATTATTAGCATGTTGTATGGATGGGGAGTCTGCTAGTCCACTTTGCAGCTGAATTCTAACCCAGAGGATTCACAGGAAAACCTATTACTTATCTTTTCTAAAAGGACACATACCCTTCAGTGTGAGTCCCAATAATGATGGAAATGTCATGTCTTCATGGCATGGAATACCGCCGCCTGGACTCCCATGTGTTTGTGGAACAAACCAGTGAGACCCTTTTCACAACGTGTAGCCTTCATATTCTCCAGTACAGGTGGTCCCTTGATTATGCTCAACATCTGTGGGTGGCGCCCATTTCCCACAGGATTCTGCCATTTCAGACTTTACTCTCTGATCTGATTGGTGGCTTTCTTCTCCAAATCTTTTGTGAGCTGCAGCTGTAGTGAACAAGGCAAGTGGTAATTTAGAGATATCCGACTGAGTCACCGAGCATCATTATAGGGAACAGGCTTGTAGAATAGTCAAAACACATTCAGATGACAGATTTTAAATGAGATGTAATGCGGTTTAGAAACGAAATTGCTATTGTTTTGGTTTTGTGTTGACAGCAGAGTGAAACATCGACTGCTTTCAATTTGCTCGAAGGATTCCACATAACAGCAGGACAAAACTGTTTTGTCAGATATCAGAAAAACCTACGTTCTCGAACACTAACCAGAAGGATTGTGAACGACTCCGACACAATTCAAATGAAAGCGTTAAATTGGATTTGTTATTATGAATGATGAGTTGCGTGATAAAACATTTTTTTACATTGTTCTGAACTCAGATGGTGGAGATATTAAGATGACCCTAGGGAGCACTATGTGACGGCTACCCCTAGGACAATGGCAAATAATACACACCAGAAACATTCACATATACTCATGCGGGTGGTCAAACAAAGGATCACGAATAATGTCAATAATTTCAAATGTATCACACATATGTAATTTAGTTGTATAATGCATTCATATTCTTTAATATTAAAAAAGTTACAAATATTAAAATACATTCAATAGTGAACTAATCACGTGACTACAATCAAGACAGTTATTACTGTGTCTTGTGCAATTCTTTAAACATCAATACGAAATCAAACACTGTAGACAGCCAATCTGTTGCGTTTTCCAAGGCTTCACAAAATATCGAATAACCTTAAATTACAAATTGAGCTGAATTTTCTCAGGCTAACTTCATTCAACAAAAAGATAAGATGTAAACCCCATAATCTACATTATGTTATATTAAAATATCAAGAATATTAAGGTTTAATGGGGCTTCTATCCTGTACTGCCTAACTACTTCTCATAACGTAGAATACCCAACAAGTTTTGTTCCTATAGTCACAGTAAACAAGTTCAAAGAACTTCTTCAGGGGCAGTGAAAACACGTTAGCATAGAATCTTAAGCATCTTTATACAAAGTCTCATGAAAGAGAACAATACAAACTCATCTCTTAGAACAGCTCATCAGTTCAACACTGTTACAAAACATCTCTTCACCATGGTTTAACACACTTAAAAAATCTTGAATTGCATCTCTGTGATCGCTTCCTGTGTGACCCCTTTGTTCGATGAATGCCATATTTAATTAATGTTCTTGCCGGCATGGCTACCATATGATTTGCGCTGGTCCATTATAAACAGTCCCGCTTTCCCTCTATCACTCTGGCTGCCTTCCTTGGGCCCTCTATCCATGCCTTCCTGTGAGGGAAAAAATGTTGGAGTCATTTTCGACTCCACTCTCTCCTTCTCGCCTCACTTAACGGACCTTGCCAAAAAGGCCCCCTTCGAGCTACACCTCCTCAGAGGTAGTTTACTTTTTCTCACTTTTCCTCAGAAGCTCACTGTCTCCAGAGCCCTGGTTCTTTCCAGGCTAGACTACTGCAACCGCCTTGTTCTCAATTTGCCTACCACTACTCTTAGCCCCCTGCAACTAAGCCAGAACAGGATTGTGAGACTTATCCTTGGCCTCAAGCCCAGGGACCATGTCTCTCCAGCCCTGAAATCTCTCCAGTGGCTGCAAGCATCAAGTTCAAGACTGCATTGTCCACAAGGCTTTTTAGGGCTTGGGCCCACACTATATCCAACTCTTTCTTCCATAATACATTCATTTTAGAGCCCTTCGCTCAGCTACTTCCAACTCTGAAAGGGTCAGAGGCTTCTCCAGGTAGACAGTGGGGGGTAGATCTTTCTCCTCTGCAGGTGCCTCCCCCTCTCAAACTTGTGGTGGACCACCTGAAGTTCCAGAAGCAGCTCAAGACCGCCTTTTTCTCCTCTGCCCTGTCTCTCTCATTCCCTTACTAACATACCTGTCTGCTGCTCTGACTGGTTTGCTTGATTCCCTCAGAGTCTCACTGGGTACCAGGCTCCTGCATGACCAGTCTTCCTTTTCACTGCCTTCTGGCCTACCACGCACTTATGGATCGTAACTGTAACCCCTACAGCCCCCCACCTCCTTGCACTCACCCAGAGCCGCACTGCCCTGACTGCACTTACTCAGAGCCATGCTGCCCTGCTCCCACTCCATGCTTTCCATCCACAGTACTTCCCGGGCTCCTTCCCCTTGCACTCCTATTGTCGCACTTTCACAATCCGAATGACACAAGGCCTAGAAGGATTGTTTGTCTTGTCCTCCTTATGTCTTCCTTCCCTTGTCTTGTGGCGCCTAGAAACGCTTATGTAGAGGTGCGTTATAAATGTCATATCATATCATATAATATCATATCATCCTTGCTGTTCACATCTTGCATGAAAAACAGAGTACATGTGCGGCTAAAATAAGTAAACGTCACATCTTAACTGGATCTGTGTTCGCATGGAAACAGCTATTCAAAAGAAAGGCGTTAATTCACCTGTCACCATAGCCGCCATACAGATTTACTCCGTTTTGTAATAGTCACTTGATTATGTCACTCTTGAATGCACTTTAATATTTTTAACGTTTTCATGATAAAGAATGTGACTGCATTATATAATTAAATTACATATTTGTGATACCTGTGATGATATCAACAGTACAGTTTGGTGCGTTGCTCAAGGTGACTTGCGTTTCCCCGCCTTCACATCTCTATAAGCAGAATCTTAGACAGAGTGGTGCGGACAGCGGGAATAGCAGCCATTGGATATCTCTCCATCATGTGATAGTTTGAAGTCCTGCACGCCGCCCTGTAACCAGGTAGGGATGCAGTTCAGTGGGGTGGTGAGAGTACCTCAGTGCTGCCAGCCAAGATCTGACTCGGGGGCTGAGCTGTTCCTTGACACAGATGGCAATACGTGAGACACGATCTGCATTATGGGTAGTGAGTGATCAGCAACTAGAAGGTGATAGTAGCACAGTCCGAGCTTACCTGGGAACTTTGCAGTATGCAGTCAAATCTGTCAAGGTGACTAAATTCCCTATTTTATTCAGTTCGGACTTGCTTTAGGGAAAAAAGGAAAGGTCAGTATTCAGGCCATCCTCATGGTGTTCTCCATTTGAGAAATGTTGCAAAGGTGAAGGGAACCGTATGCAATTGAGAACTGTGTTCTGTATAGCACAGGAACACCATGCGTTCAACTTCATACTACTGAATCCTTGTTGGAATATGAAGTTGTGGAACACCTCAGGTATCCGACAGATGGTGGGCATTTGGTTTCTTGATGAGTGGTGCCTAAGATGCATATTGCCTACCATATGTGGTGGCCATCAGGGGTAAGGTAGGGTCAGGATGTTGCCTGATCACGTCCTGCAAGCTGTTGCTGCAGCTAGGTTATTCTGAGGTAAGCTAAGAGATGAGAAGTGTGTTCGTAACTGGTGCAGTGTGACAAGGCTTGCATTGGTTCTTCCTACGTCCCATCTAGGGCAGATAATATCCACCAATTAATGTTCAGCCTGACTTCCAGCGTGAGCCTTGAAGTTACCTAGATGTAGGTGTATAACTGAGTTGCTCATGGGACATGTGAATCTGGAGCTATGCTCCTTACTGGACTTTATGCACTGTGCATTCAAGGCCTGGCTGGTGGCTAGTGTGGCGCCTTAAGAGGGCCTTCAAAGTCTATTGGCGACTAGTGCACAGGCCCATACAGGGCCAAAGTGAAAGTTTTCATAGACACAGTAGAATCACTATATATTTTAAGGCAACAGCTCCTGGTGACAACAGGCGAAGCTATGCAAATTTGCATTGTCTCTATATATCCTAAGGCAACAGCTCCCTCTAGCGGTGACAACAGGCAAAGCTATGACTGCATCGAACAATCATACAGGCACAAACATGCATCTGGCCTTTTATTATGTTGTTCGATTACCTAATGTTAACACACAGGACAGAGATCACCACAACCAAGTGGAAATAGGTGCCTAGGATATAAAGGAGAACATGTACCGGGGCAGCGTTTGTACCATGAGTGTAACTTCATATGTCTGTGTGTATTAGAAAAGTGAACATCCACAGGGAAGTCTGTGTCATAGAATTGCTGAATGCCAATGTCTATGCATGCAGTGTCAGAGTCAAATGAAATGTGTCACATGCATGTAACTGTACAGCATACGTGTGTCATAGGGATGTTACTGCACAGTTTTTATCTGTGTAGTATGATGATGGTACTGGACAGGAAAGTGCCAGCTCCAGAAATGTAGCTGCACACAGCTGGGTTTGTCCTTCAACTATTGATTACATAGCTAGGTGCGCAGGACTATTTAGTTATTTTTTATGCACGTTGCTTATCACCATATATTGTCTTTGAGTGACCTCAAAGTGCTTGTGTGCTTTGTGGATGGAATCAAGATAGAAGTCTAACCTCATTTTGGGTGGCCGCGCAACAGTGTATTCGGCTCATGGATTATTTCATTTGAAGGTTACAGGAGTGCAAAATATTGGGGCACTGCCCCTATTGGTGCAACAGTTTGGCTAAGGGTAGAATGGAAGCTGTGCGTTGGTTCTCTGGACTGCACAACTAGGAGCACTTGGACATAGGACAGTGTCTGATCCAAGCAGAGAGAGTCAATACGGGATCTTTGTTACCCTGACCATATACTATCATTCTCCACATGGACCTTAAATACCCTCCTAATACAAAGGCCAGGAAAGGATGGGCTTTCAACTGTGGATCCTCTCGCACAAATGGTATATTCCATTGCTTAGGTCGAGTCCACTCTGTGTCTTAGTGCAGAGCATGCTCCAGGTACTTTGACATAGATGTGCTCATCAATGCATTTGCTAAGGTGTGCTGTGCACTGATGGAAAGGAATCCCAACCACATCAGAGCGAGCATCTTATCATCGGTGTCGTGCAGAGACCTGGTCAGACTTGAAGTTGATTGCATTGCCTGTGGTTGGATCGGATCTAAAGGGCTTTAGTAGACCTTAGCATACTCCACCATAGTATTGCACCAAGGATAGACACCACACGGTAACACAACCATTTCTGATGCAAGTGTTAAATAGTGCATGCTATTTGGCATCATCTGGCAGTAGATTACAGCTGTCATCCATCCACTGGTAAATCTTGGTGTGAATGAACCATCTTCTCCTGTGTGCTTGATGCATTCCTTTGCACACTCAGCGAGGTGGCGTGCAGTGATGGTTCTGCTGCCCTCTTACCCAGACAGTTGGCATCCAATAGCACGGTGGCATCCCGAGCAACAGCTCTAGTTGCCCAGAGGAGAATAATATTTCTCTGACGCAACTAAATCATGGCCGCACGTGTACCCCTATCTAGGTGCTGCCTGTTCACAAAATAAAAAAATAAAATCACGGCTGTGTACATTTGGGATGCTATTGTTATCTCTCTGCACTGGTCACCTGGCTACCCTGTGATTCGGGCCCAGGCCCCTGACCACCCAGTTAAACACCTGCACCACCTCCCGACAACACTTGCACTTGGGTCTGTATCTGTAATCCTACAGTCCCCCTACCTGCACTTTTGGACACCTTCTATCTGCACTTACCCTTGCACTTGCCACTTACTGGCTGCACTTCTTGTTATTGATTTGATCCCATGTGCACCACTGCCCCCTGACCCCTTTCCCCTGGCACTTCCCCCTTCCCTCTACCCTGCACATGCACGATCTCAATTCCACATGGCCTAGTAAAATCGTTGTCTCTGCCCTCCCTCTGTTCCCCCCTCCTTGCCTCGTCGCGCCTTGAAACACTTGTGTATAGGAGCGTTACAAATGCCACATCATATCATATCTGGGCCCGCTGGAGCCAACGCACAACTAGGAATTATTGGATGTGTATACGCACCTTTGATTTATCTAACAAATCTGGCACAGGCATTAGAAAAGGAAAGAGATCTTTCGGAGACTGGCATTGCTGAGTCTGACTCTTTGTAGCAAGGTGAATGGCATCGATGTTGCAATGGGAGAATGCCAACATTCCCCTGTGTGACATTTTGAAAAGGGGGGGAACTGGTAGGGAGGAATATAACGCGTATGTTGAACATTACCACGAGGATTTAACTCTGAGATGTCATTATTATTGGTTACAAAAGGGGAGAGAATCTTGACCAAGAACATGGAATACAAAGTCTGATAACGGTAGTGATGCTCTGTGTTATTGGTCAAAAGGCCAGATTCACCAGGCATACAATTCCAATGGTAACTAAGTAGTATTGTTTGTCTGTCATGATGCACTTCCTTGGTTTTATATTGTGCACAAGGTGGGCGGAATTTGTTCTACAAATTATGCAGTCCAATAATCATATTTGCTCGGAGACCTGCAGATATTGAATGACATTAGTTCAATCCAGACTGAACCACTTGACCTTCCTTGGGACATATGTACCTTTGAAAAATAATGGTCATATTATGCCTTTTTGACAAATACATGCATTATATAGTGGGTTAGGGGGTTCTGTGAAGACCACGAATTCCACGGAATAGGACCAAACTATATTATTCTTGGTCGTGGCAGTCTGGTCAGAGGTCAATGGGTTAATCACACTGGCATTATCATGATGTGTGGTTAAATACTTGGGAAGAAATAGGGGTTCTTTTTGAGGTGGAACTATTGATTGTGCATGTTTGTACATTGGATATCCTAGGGCAGAACACACATTTGGTGTTTATTATAGATGAGACCTACACTACTGGCCTTAAATACTAGGGTAGACGATGGGTAGATGTAATATGTCTGGGGCAAATAGAAAGGAATTTTAGCTATGATAGTCCATGTTAAGGATGTCAAAGGACAGAACCTTGTCTTGCAAGAGCATGTGCTGCCTCATCCATAGTGAGGTGGAGATACCCAGTCTTACCCTCACTTTTCGGGTGTGGAATGAGCAGGGTGTCGCCTGGAAGTGAAGTCTGTAACTAATGTTGACAACCTTGTCCGACTGTTGCATGCAAATGATGAAAGGAAGTCGCCAGAGCGCATTTTCTGCTAGCTCTTCGGGCAGGCAGAGTGTTGTTTTAAAAACATATATATTTGTTCCCTCTGAAAGGTTGCCTGGAATAGCCATTGTTCTAAAATAAGTTCTGTTTGACGTAAAGTGCTATATAAATCACAAATAAATACACAAACAAATGCATTCATGGGAGACACACTCTCTCTGCCCTCCTTGAGTCTTTCCATTGATGGCGGGGTCCGGGGGGTGGACACATGGTTATGTTTCCGACTGTAGACCCAGGAGATCTTAAGTGCTCATTGTGCCGTCCTAAATCCTTTGTTACATGTTTGCTAAATAATGTAATCTCTGTGTGTCACTAATCCCATATCTGGCAAAACCGTGATTCTCTCAGAATTGGCAGAAAAAGGGTGATACATCGTATATAAATGATTTGCCCTACAAGCTTCATACTAGAACTATAAATGCCTAACATTGAGTTTAGCATCCACTGGCTCCTCGTGAAAAGCTGTGTCCATCCCGGGTGAATTCTTCCATGCCTTGTATTAAAGAGAGGCCATTTCTTGCACCCATGTTGCTGGGCCCGCTGTGAGCGCCTGCCCTCGGCTCATTGGGATTCCGCCCACTCCTGTACCTTGTGCTCCTTGATTTCTTTCCGCGCTGCCCTTGTAGTCCTCGCGCTTGAGTCACATCACTCCAGGATCACTTTTCCTTGTGGTCGATGTCTGTATCAAGTTGGGCTTCAGTTTTTCAGAGTCCTTAGGGAGTTGTTTGACAGGTGAATGTACGTCTCTCCCTTTCAGCCTTCGTCTGATTTTAATTCCTCTGAAAAAAGCTCCCCTCATTCTGGACTCTGGTGTACAAACGTACTTGTAGCCTGAGAATGCAGAATTCCTCTCTTTCAAGCTTGGAACTCTTTCAGCTCACCTTTGAATATGCGTGACTTCCTCTGGGGAGTGTAATGGGTTTTCTGCCTTCATGCTCTGTCCGTGATCTGTCGCTGAAGGATTTTTTCATTACTTTTTGTTAATCCCTTGTATTGCAAATGCTGGCGATTTTATGTTACTATGCTAGGTACTAGAAATAGAAAACTCAGAGGCCGATTCATGGAATAATTAGCGCGGCGCAAGTGGGCAAAAACGTGCGATTCGCAGTGGAATAGCGAAAATCGCAGTGAACGTGCGAAAATCGCACGAAAAGCAGCGCACGTCGATTCATGGAAGGCCGTGCGCGAGAAAACCAGCGGATGTGCGAAAAAAAAGTGCGCGGCGCACGTTGGCGCACGTTGGCGCACAGGCCATCTAACAGCGTGCGCCAGGTCACAGCGAAAATCGCACAGGCCACAGCGAAATTCGCACATAGCGCGGCGCACGCAATAAAAGTAGGCGGAACACGGGCGTAACACTCGGAATGGGGAACAACTTGCCAAAACGTGGGCGTCACGGGGGAAGTACAGGGCACAAGTGCGCGGAACGCCCACACGCTCGCCTACAACACGTATTCATGGAATAGAATAGGGGAAAAAAGCGCACGCTCAAACCAGCGCACAGGCACAAACACGACCGCCACAAGAAAGGAGGCGGTAGCGTCTCTGCGGCTGTAAGAAATGTGCGCCAAAAGGTGCGCCAACAAATAGCACCTATATACTGCCATGATGAATGTCCCATACTGTGGCCCTCCAGGAAAAATGACGTGCAAAGGGGTACCCACAAACACGGACACCCGCTGACAAAAAATACGTGTGCATGTATACCGGGATGCGCGGGAAGTGTCACACGCGATTTGCAGGGTACGTGCATCACAGGGGTTCGCGTGAAGTTATTCACACGATCGGGCCTGGGGGAGCGGGCTACGTGTATTACAGGGGTTCGCGTGAAGTTCCTCACGCGATCGGGCCTGGGGGAGCGGGCTACGTGTATTACAGGGGTTCGCGTGAAGTTCCTCACGCGATCGGGCCTGGGGGAGCGGGCTACGTGTATTACAGGGGTTCGCGTGAAGTTCCTCACGCGATCGGGCCTGGGGGAGCGGGCTACGTGTATTACAGGGGTTCGCGTGAAGTTCCTCACGCGATCGGGCCTGGGGGAGCGGGCTACGTGTATTTCAGGGGTTCGCGTGAAGTTCCACACGCGATCGGGCCTGGGGGAGCGGGCTACGTGTATTACAGGGGTTCGCGTGAAGTTCCACACGCGATCGGGCCTGGGGGAGCGGGCTACGTGTATTACAGGGGTTCGCGTGAAGTTCCTCACGCGATCGGGCCTGGGGGAGCGTGCTACGTGTATTTCAGGGGTTCGCGTGAAGTTTCACACGCGAATAGCCTGGGCGCGTGAATTTGAGGGGTGCGCGGGAATTTCCACACGCGATCGGGCCTGGGGGAGCGGGCTACGTGTATTACAGGGGTTCGCGTGAAGTTCCTCACGCGATCGGGCCTGGGGGAGCGGGCTACGTGTATTACAGGGGTTCGCGTGAAGTTCCTCACGCGATCGGGCCTGGGGGAGCGGGCTACGTGTATTTCAGGGGTTCGCGTGAAGTTCCACACGCGATCGGGCCTGGGGGAGCGGGCTACGTGTATTACAGGGGTTCGCGTGAAGTTCCACACGCGATCGGGCCTGGGGGAGCGGGCTACGTGTATTTCAGGGGTTCGCGTGAAGTTCCACACGCGAATAGGCTGGGCGCGTGTATTTCAGGGGTGCGCGGGAAGTTCCACACGCGAATAGGCTGGGCGCGTGTATTTCAGGGGTTCGCGGGAAGTTCCACACGCGAATAGCCTGGGCGCGTGAATTTGAGGGGTGCGCGGGAAGTACCACACGCGAATAGCCTGGGCGCGTGAATTTGAGGGGTGCGCGGGGAGTTCCACACGCGAATAGCCTGGGCGCGTGTATTTCAGGGGTGCGCGGGGAGTTCCACACGTGAATAGCCTGGGCCCGTGTATTTCAGGGGTGCGCGGGAAGTCCCACACGCGAATAGCCTGGGCGCGTGTATTTCAGGGGTGCGCGGGAAGTTTTACACGCGAATAGCCTGGGCGCGTGTATTTCAGGGGTGCGCGGGAAGTTTTACACGCGAATAGCCTGGGCGCGTGTATTTCAGGGGTGCGCGGGAAGTTTTACACGCGATTTCTGCACGGTACGTGTATTTCAGGGGTGCCGGGGAGTCCCACATGTGATTTGACAGTGTGGGTCCTCCCAGGTGTACCCTGTACACCCTCCACGGCCCCTGCAGGCAGCCCACACCACAGGGGACTACCCTGCATCCCTGGT
The DNA here is from genome assembly GCF_040938575.1 of Ambystoma mexicanum. Lineage (NCBI taxonomy): Eukaryota > Metazoa > Chordata > Amphibia > Caudata > Ambystomatidae > Ambystoma > Ambystoma mexicanum. The sequence goes on along the minus strand of NC_090931.1, from coordinate 850,622,109 downwards.
CATGTCCCGCAGGCAGCCCACCCAACATGGGCATGCCCCCCAGCAAAGGCACATGTCTCCTTGAACTAATGAACACCAACACATGTCCCCTTGCACCCCCACCCCCCAGCACTGTGGGGCACATGCCAGCAGTCCCCCACCCATGTCCAACTCATGTCTCCCACCACCCCCACCCCCCAGCCACCAGGGTCACCCTCCACCAGGGCCCCACTCATGTCTCCCACCACCCCCACCCCCCAGCACTGTGGGGCACCTGCCAGCAGGCCCCCACCCATGTCCAACTCATGTCTCCCACCACCCCCACCCCCCAGCACTGTGGGGCACCTGCCAGCAGGCCCCCACCCATGTCCAACTCATGTCTCCCACCACCCCCACCCCCCAGCACTGTGGGGCACCTGCCAGCAGGCCCCCACCCATGTCCAACTCATGTCTCCCACCACCCCCACCCCCCAGCACTGTGGGGCACCTGCCAGCAGGCCCCCACCCATGTCCAACTCATGTCTCCCACCACCCCCACCCCCCAGCCACCAGGGTCACCCTCCACCAGGGCCCCACTCATGTCTCCCACCACCCCCACCCCCCAGCACTGTGGGGCACCTGCCAGCAGGCCCCCACCCATGTCCAACTCATGTCTCCCACCACCCCCAAACCCCAGCCACCAGGGTCACCCTCCACCAGGGCCCCACTCATGTCTCCCACCACCCCCACCCCCCAGCACTGTGGGGCACCTGCCAGCAGGCCCCCACCCATGTCCAACTCATGTCACCCACCACCCCCAAACCCCAGCCACCAGGGTCACCCTCCACCAGGGCCCCACTCATGTCTCCCACCACCCCCACCCCCCAGCACTGTGGGGCACCTGCCAGCAGGCCCCCACCCATGTCCAACTCATGTCTCCCACCACCCCCAAACCCCAGCCACCAGGGTCACCCTCCACCAGGGCCCCACTCATGTCTCCCACCACCCCCACCCCCCAGCACTGTGGGGCACCTGCCAGCAGGCCCCCACCCATGTCCAACTCATGTCTCCCACCACCCCCACCCCCCAGCACTGTGGGGCACCTGCCAGCAGGCCCCCACCCATGTCCAACTCATGTCTCCCACCACCCACACACCCCAGCACTGTGGGGCACCTGCCAGCAGGCCCCCACCCATGTCCAACTCATGTCTCCCACCACCCCCACCCCCCAGCACTGTGGGGCACCTGCCAGCAGGCCCCCACCCATGTCCAACTCATGTCTCCCACCACCCACACACCCCAGCACTGTGGGGCACCTGCCAGCAGGCCCCCACCCATGTCCAATCCATGCCCCCCTGCACCTGGGTCCCAACATTCCCCAATCATGTCCGTAATGCCCATCCTCCCCTGCCAAAAGGCCCAACCAACTATCACACCCACCCACATATCAAAGGCAATTACATGTTACACCCCCAATGTAAATAATGCATTTTAACACATGTCTGTCACACACAATGGCTGCAAGTGAATGTCAAAACACCCAACATGACATGCCTGAAAGCAATGAGATGATACCACACATTGAAGATTAAAAAAATAATATGTATTGAACAGCAAATAAGAAAAAACACAAAGCAAATCAAACAAAACAAGATGAATGTCCATGAAAAAATTTTGAAAAAATAAAATAAGCCAATCAAGAAGATAATCCTGGGTCCATGAGCCCTACCAAATTAAACCTAACTGACTACTAACTAAAAAGGGAACTATATACAAAAAAGTGGTGCATTGTCCAATCGCAACCCAAAAAAAATTCAAAAAAACAAAGGAAACCTAACCCTAACTATACAACTATATACAAAGGCAGCGGGCTATTCGGACGGCTCACTGGTTGTTGTCATGGGCCAGGGCATCCTCGAACTCCTGCTCAATGGCTTGGAGGCGGGCATGTTCCCTGGCCCCGAGGTCCCGCAGGGATAACGCAGTGTCAAGCTCAAACTCCCTGCGAAGACCCTCGAGGCACTCAGCCCGCCTCAGCGCCCTCCGCATGGAGTCCTCCGCCCTGACCATCGTGAGCCGTTCCTCCTCTGCCCGCTGCCGCTCCGCACCTATCCGCTAGCACAACCTCTCCCACACGGAAGCCACTCCCATTCCAGGGTTCTCCTGCCCTCCGGCCGATGCCTGCACCCCTGATGTTGATGGCCCCGAGCCATGATGCCTCCCACGTTGAGCCTGCTGCTGCCTCCGACGCAACTGCCTGTGCCAGCACGACGGCATCCAGGCTGATGGAAACCACCGACGCCGTCGTGCACGTGCCCTGCCCGATGATGCCGTCACATCCTCCATCTGCTGGGGTCCAGTTGCTCTGGTGTCCACCCCTGCTGGATCTCTGACTCCCGACTGTGGCAGGGATGGGATCCCCACCGAGCTGGCTGCATTGGTCGGGGCAGGTCCACAGGGGGCCCTGGTGGCATCTGGGCTGGAAGACGGCAAGGAGAACGACTGGTGGATAGCCTGCACAGAGGAGGAGAGGGCCGCCACATTGGCCAACACATGCAGGAAACCCCCGAACATGGCCGATCCCAATTGGGCCACGTCGGCACGGTGCACTTCGTGATGACGTGCGTGCTCCTCCCGGGAAGCACGCACGGCATCACGAATCGCAGCCGTGCGCAACGCGACCCCAATCAGGACCTTCTCCGCACGGCCAGGGGTTCCCACGTCCGCAGGTGGAGGGGAGTCAGGTGACATGGACATCCCCTCTACCTGCGGACAGGCCTGGGACGGGGCATCCCTGCTGGTGCATGGTGGTGCACTCACAGGGTCAGGGACAGCGACATGCACAGGCCCCTCCACGGTGACCTGTGCTGCCTCCTGCCCCTGGCCCTGGACTGCACCACTTGCACCAGCAGGGATGCCCCCACCAGGCCCCATGTGTGCCCCAGTGGCGGCCTCCTCCTCCTCTGTGCAAACCACCAACCTGGATGGCTCCTCACCGTCTCCCACCGTAGCAGGCCCCTGTGGGGGCTCACCCACCCCTTCCGCTGCAGCCGTGGGGGCATCCCCGCCGCCTTGCTCCACAGCGCCGTCTCCGCCCTCTTCTTCACTAGCCGCTGCGTAGAGGGAGACAAAGAACACAAGCATCAGGGCACTGTACAATGGTCCCCTAGACAGGAAGCAATAGCAGATGAGCACCACTGTCAAAGTACACGTCCATCATGTCCCTCCACAACACATGGGCCAGTCCAGGCAAAACACACACAGTAACAGGCATGGTGCATGCCATGGACATTTCCATGCATGTCCAATGGACTCTTGAAACATTCAATGATATGTAACTCACATGCATCATGGCTCATGCCCATCACATGCACACACATCACCTCAGTCACATCCATCTGGCCCCAAACACACCAAACACAGCGGATACAAGGGTAATTTTGCTGCTTTACTGAATCTCTGCATTGTCACACACATGTGTCATGCATCCATGGCATGCACAAGTCACAGACACGCAGGTCAGGCACACAGACATGGCTACCATATATGTACCTGGCATCAGCACCCATCCCTCACCCCCACCCATGTTCAGGTACAGAGACTGGCATGCTCTCATGTTCATAATCTGATTAGGGCTCCCCATGCGGCATTTCAACACATGCAACAACCATGTGCATCACACATCACTGGTCGCACATGCATTACCATGATGTCCCTGCACACATACATGCATACATGGGCTATGGCACACATACAGGCAAGTATCATAGAACCAGCACACCGCAACATGCCCTGTCACACACAGTAATGCATGGACACTTACCGCTCAACTCCAGACGGGCCTCCCTCTCAAGGATCTGGGCGTGGAGCGCTGGGCGTACGCGTTCCAGGACCCTCATCTGGATGGTACTCATGCGGCCCCGGCCCCCCTCCACGAGGCGCCGGGCCTTCACAAGGGTCCTGGACCTCAAGTCCTCCCAGCGCTTCTTGATCTTCAGGACGTCGCGGGTTGCCACCCCCTCCGCGTTGATGGCAACCACACAGTCGGCCCAGATCCTCTGCCGTCCTTCCTTGCTGGCGCGGGACGATCCAAAGAGGGCATCATACTGCCCCAGGACATGCTCCACCAGGACACCAACTTCGGTGACAGTGAAGCTGGTGCCCCTCTGCCCCTCTGGCCTGGGGTTGCCACTGGTGCCAGATGTGGAAGTGCCCGACATGGCAACCCCAGAGGCAGGTGTGGGTGGGCAACTGGGTCCTGGGGCTGGGCTGTGGAGCGATGTAATACCAGTCGGGAGTCTTCAGTTCCAGCAGGGGTGGACACAGCAACTGGACCCCTGCAGATGGCTGATGTGCAGGCACCAAATGGCAGGGCACGGTGGCAGCAGGCAGGCAGGCAGGCAGGCAGCAGCAGATGGCACGTGGGAGGCTGCTCGGGGCACTGGGGGGCAGTAACTCGGCCTTCTGGGCAGGAGCGTGGGCTTCCGTGTGTTTTCGCGTGGCCAGCTTGATACGGAGTGATTTGGCACGTGAAAATCCTGCACGTCAGCGTGAAATCCGAGGAAAGGCCCTTAGCGCGTAAGCGCGTCAGCACGCATACGCGATTCTATTGGACCAGAGTCCCTCAGCGCGTAAGCGCGTCTGTGACGTGACCCGCACGGGTGTTCCCCACTCAGGACGTGATGACGGGGCACACGTGGAGATACTGCACGTCAGAGTGTCATCGCGTGTAATTGGACAAAAGTGCGCGTACACGCGATTGGCCTATGTACGTGTATTTAATGGGTGCGCGGCCACTTACACACGCAAGTACGTCAGCGAACCGGTATCCCGTGGTGCGTGTGAATTTCCACACGCTATTGGACTGGCAACAGGATTCCAGGGCTGCGCGGGTCACACGCTGTATCCCGTGGTGCGTGTGAATTTCCACACGCTATTGGACTGGCAACAGGATTCCAGGGCTGCGCGGGTCACACGCTGTATCCCGTGGTGCGTGTGAATTTCCACACGCTATTGGACTGGCAACAGGATTCCAGGGCTGCGCGGGTCACACGCTGTATCCCGTGGTGCGTGTGAATTTCCACACGCTATTGGACTGGCAACAGGATTCCAGGGCTGCGCGGGTCACACGCTCGCCTAGAACACGCGCTAAGCATAAATCGCGGACTTTAACAATAACAAGCTCAGACGCCAGGATGAACATACCGTTCCTAGCAGCAGTGGCAGTGGGCTACCAAAGGAGGAGGAGGATAGTCAGGGCCAGAATATTCACACCCAGAACCAGCCTTTTCGGGATGCCTGATGACCAGGTGTATGGGAGGTACAGGTTTCCACCACACATCATACTGGACCTGGTGACTGAGTGGGAGGATGACCTCACATCACCCACCCTGTGCTCCCAAGCACTCAGCCCCCTGGAGAAGGTCCTCAATGTACTGCACTTCTTAGCCACTGGATCATTTCAGCGGACAAGTGCCATAGTGGGTGGGGTGTCACAGGCCACCCAGTCACGCTGCCTACACCAGGTCTTGAACATCATGACTGCACGCCCATCAGTCCGCAGGCACATATACCTGCCCAGAACACCTGCAGAAAGGCATGCTGCCGCCCTGGATTTTTACGCAGTGGCACGATTCCCCAAAGTGCTAGGTGCCATCGACTGCACCCATGTGGCTCTACGTCCCCCCAGGGCATCTGAGCACATCTATAGGAACCGCAAGCACTGGCATTCCATCAACGTGCAGGTAGCATGTAATGCCAAGGGAATCATCACCTCAGTATATGCCAACTATCCCGGCTCCACCCACGACAGATTCATTTACCGAATGTCCACCCTAAGCCGGGACCTAGAAGCTGGGCGGCATGGCGATACATGGCTGCTTGGTGAGTATGTATGCCACTGCACATGCATGCATGTTGGATACTGAGCAAGGTCACAACCTCACCAATGATACCAATCCCCACCTCCACAGGGGACAGTGCCTACCCTCTCAGCCCCCACATGATGACGCCAATTCGGAACCCCACCACGCCACCCCAGGTAAGATTTAACACAGCCCACATCACAACCAGGGGCATAGTGGAGCGCACATTCGGAGTGCTGAAGTAACGCTTTCGCTCCCTTGACCGTTCTGGCGGGCAGCTGTTATACGCTCCCCCAGTAGTGTGCAGGATCATAGTGGCAGCATGTGTCCTGCACAACGTTGCAACACGCCGGGGCCTGGCCGTGGACATGGTGGTGGCCCCACATCCCCAACCACATGCACAGCCGCTGCGCATGGGAGGGGAAAGGGCACGGGGGGAGGCAGCCCGTACACAGCTAGTGGCTAATTACTTCACATAGAAATCACACCCCTGTGGAGTGCACACTGCCCTGGCACATTCCATCTGACAATCAATGATGACTCAACCTGACACTGATCCTGAATGTGTGGAGAATGAACCGGGAATTCCATGTCAGCCTGAGATTGTTCACCTGGAAGTGTCACAATGTGTGCATCCCTACCCACACAGACACCACCAATGCAGTTTTGTGAAGTTACACATTGAAGCAGCTAAAATGAATACCCACTTGCAAAATGCAACAAGAGGACAGTGCCATGTCAGCCAACCCAACCCCAGCACTGCCACACGACACACCGTGCCATGACATGCTAATTGCAGGTAAACAAAGTAATCCACACAACATGACATCACTCTCACTATGTACAGTGGCACTATTAGAAACCTGCAACACCTGAAATGCTCACAGCAATGCCGGACCAACAACATACTTGAGCACGTAGTACCATTAACATGACATCAAAAATGTAACATATTAGTAGTCTCACCACCTGGAAATGCCTGCACTCCCACCACTACCAACTGTGCAGTGTTGGCGCCATGTAGAGTTGTAGGTGCACTGCTGCCAACATGGTCCCCATCGCCAGACTAGAGGTCCTTGTGTGGACTTGAGGAAGGGACCTGCAAATTGGGAGGTAGACACAGAAGAAGAGTTACACATCAATGCAACATGCAGTGTACAACACAACAGCAATATGCACTAGGAATGTATACACAGTATTGACTACAGACTGGCCACACAGTTAATGGGAGTCCAACGTCACTGTGTAATTCACTGTCACTTGGGCACACCCTTTGCAAGCCCATGGAAACGGGAAGCAGGAGGGGTGTGTGTGACTCAAACCCAAGCATCTGAACCAAATACATTACAAGCCTGCATGTGCCCAGCCACAATGCAGCGTATGCCCACAGGAACCACGGGAGCCAACAGATCGGAGCCAACAGATCGGAGCCAACAGATCGGAGCCAACAGATCGGAGCCAACAGATCGGAGCCAACAGATCGGAGCCAACAGATCGGAGCCAACAGATCGGAGCCAACAGATCGGAGCCAACAGATCCTCCCAAAAAAATTGGGAATAAAAGAAATCAAAATAAAAATGAAAATAAGAAAAAATCAAAAATGGCCATTGATGGGCCCGGGGGGGTTGGGGAGGCCACCCAGGAGGTCCGAGGACAGGATGCACACCAGAACCCACCTGCGTGGATCCTGGGAAAATAAAACACCTCCATGGGCTCATGGCCCACACGGCTACCCTATTGTGGGAGTGTCACTGCTGTCGCTATTATCACCCTGTGCAGCTGCATCCGGAGGTGGTTGCACTATGGGAGGCAGCCCACGCAAGGCCCTAGTCTGCTCCTCCATGGCTGCAAGCATGCGGGTGTGGTAGGTCTGGTTCTGGAGGATGAGTGTGCGGAGGTCCCCATGCAACAACTCACGGGATGCCCGGACCTCCGCCCTCGTTGCCTGCATCTCAGCTGAGAGCGTACGGGTGAGACGCTCCAGCTGCTGTTCTGTCCTTTGGTGTGTGGAAGCCTCAAGCTCAACAAGAGTCGTCCTGAGGTGTAGGAGCTCCTGCCTCAGGGCTTCCCTGTGGCCCTGGGACTCAATGGAGATGGCCTCCTGCAGAGTCGCCAGTGCCGCCCGCCTGTCCCTGTTGGACCCCAACATGTCCTCCCTGTGTGACTGGCAGATGGAGTCAGTTGCCTGCTCTAGTCGCTCCATCAGCCTTTCTGGGGGGACAATGGAAGTGGCCACCCTATCCATGGCCTGAGCCATCATCTCGGATGATGCAGCCTGTTGGGTAGCCATACCGTAAATGGATTGCTCCCATGCGGTATTGCCAGGTGGCGTACGGCCACCACGTCGGCGGGCACCACACCTGTCTGGGGCAAGGCGAACTGCGCCTTGCTGTGCCGGCACTGCCTGAGGCTGCAGGACTGCATTCCCCCTCTGATCTGCTGGCCCAGGAACAGGATCAGATGTCGCGGAGTGTGACCCTGCATCCGTAACCACCAAAGGCGTAGCTGCCAACACTGACATCCCCATGGAGGGTACTGACCCTGGTGCAGGTGGGTGAGACAGAACAGAATCCCTCCCTGGAACACTCACCAGCGACGGCACGTAGGTCTCATCCGAATCAACACCTGAGTACAGCTCGGGGGAGGTGCAGCCAGAGACACCCCTTGAGAGCACGACCTGCAGCACTTGTGGGTTCTCCCCCACCACCACACCACGTCCCTCACTGGTGGTTGGTCGGCCCTGGGACACCTCCTGGGTCTGCACCATCTCCACAACCCCAGCAGTATCAGGTGCGTCTTCCCCTGCAAAGACATGAAAACAAAGTAATGGAAACAGGCATTAGCACCATGGCACACATTGAGGGCTGAGAAGCAAGAGAACCAGTACTTGATTGACATGTCCCACATGACTAAAACCCTCCCATGCATGCACCCTCACTGCGTATGAAGTGCAGGCAAACGGCACACACTGATGACACCAAGATGGAAGATGAACAAATTTTCTGCATGCTGCCTGGCAGTGGCATCACACATTGGCCTGTGATTGGCAGGTGAAACACACATGCCATCACACAGATGGCATGTACCATTGCTATTGAGTGAAGATGGAGAGGAGGGCAGCACCTATTCATTCAGTCCAGTTCCCGCATGTAATAGCTTTTCTGATTCTGACAGGTCAGATTTTTCACCTGGAGCTGCCAGTCTGTAATGGTCAAATTGCACAGGGACATGTGTGTACAAAAGATATCCAGGTAACAAAGTCACTCCCCTTTACCATACCCATGTCAGACATGTGACTAGTGGACAGCGACATGCCTAGTGAAAGTGGTGGAATGCAAACAAACTGACTGAATGAACAGTGAAAAATAAGCAAATCTGTTGTGTCAAGGTGACACTTCAAGGGCAACTGGCGTGCAGTTGTGCTAGATGTCTACTGTTGGCAGAAGGGATACTGCTATGGCCAAATGCAGCTGCGCAGGAAGTATTGCATGAAGCACATGGCTGACCCATACGACTGAGGCGCACACACTCTCTCCTGGCACCCAAACAGAAGCCCTCACACACACACCATGCACATGTATGACACACACATGCATGTGCACTCACCGGACAATGCCTCGTAATCAGCCAGATCTCCCACGCCTTGGATCTGTTCCTCCGTGACGTAGGTCCCAGCGACTGACTCATGTGGAGTGAGTTCCATGTCTACTACTGGAGACCCACCTCCAGTCACTAGAGTTGCGGCATGACTTGAGGCCAGCTTACTCTTTGCCCTGCGCTTTAGGTCATTCCAGCGCTTATAGCAATCATTGGCTGTGCGCCTCACGATTCCAAGGGCACTTACGATGTCCGCAACGGTCTGCCAGTGTGCCTGGCGTTGTGCAGGTGTGGTCTTGGATCCTGCAACAATGACCATCTCGTTGTCATGTCCGGACACATACTCGACAAGTGCATTCAGTTCGTCATCCGTGAAGCTGGGCTTCCTGGACGGGCCGGACTGTGTAGCCGTGTCTGGGGCATCAGCCTGTGCCGGACGAGCACTCTTCCTCTTCCGCTTGGAAGGTGGTGGTGATCCTGAGTGTCCTGCGCCGCTCTGGACACTAGGGGCAGGAGCCCTGGTGGACTCTGTATCAGGAGTGTGGGATTGCACACTCAGCATGGGAGTTGGTGCAGGCATTGGCTCGAGTGTGATGGTGTCAGGGGGAATGTCAGCAGCATGGACTAGGACCGACACTGTCCTGGCTGGGTGTGTGAGGGCTGGGGTGGATGGAGCCGCAGCTGCCCCTGCAGCCACTCCGCCCTGCCTCCTTGGTGCAGTAGATGACCTTGCAGCCCCAGATCCACGTGGCATGATGGCATCAACGTGCACCAGCGCACGTGTCGTAGCCCTGCTGACCTGGAAGTCAGCCATGGAGTCAGCCAGGTCTGGTGCCACAATGGGCTGGTCCAACAAGGGCTGAGCATGGATGGTGTCAGCCACTTCAGCCTCAACGGGAGGGGGGGAGGGGGGGGAGGGGGGGGGGATGATGGGTGCCCTTGACTGGTCCTCCACACATGGGGGGTCAGGCTCACCCTGCAAGTTACGACCACGTCCCCTACCGGATCCACCACGGCCACCACTTGTGGCTCTTCCACCTTTGCCACCCTTACGGAATCCTCGCCTCCCAGCCATGGCACTGATGTTAATGTGCGTATGGGAGTGGCTGTAGACAATTGTCCTGGGCAATTGGGGGTCAAAGGGGTTGGGTACCAGATGGTAATTGTACCCTAGTGCTCTAGCACGGCTGATTGTAACCCCTGGGGAAAGATGACGGGTCACGCAACGCACAGGAGGCCCAAAAAAGGGAGATGACGTGCACGCAACCCCTCCTAGACCACGTGTGCAGAAAGAAAAACCTGCACTACGCTGTGGCACCCAGTAACACAAGAATGAACGTATGCGTGTCACACGCAGCCTAGAATGACCTCTGAAGGGGTAGGCAACACACGGGGCAAGCACAGAAGTTGGATACGTGCGTGACTCACCGTCTGCCAGGTAAAAGAGCGTGAAGAATGAGCGCGTTTGTCTGGCTAAACCCCCGCCAAAAGAAGATGTGTGCGCTGTCTGAGAAGACAGGACAACAGTAGAAGGGGACACTGTTTGAGGGAACAGGCCCAGGTAAACCAGTAAAAGAGAAAAAAGAGAAAAAGCTGTCAGAGGTAACAGGGAATACGAACTGGAAACGCCGTGAAGTAAATCGCGTGTGAAACGACAAGAAGTACAGATTTCACCCACTCGCTCTCCACGAAAAGCACGTACAAGGAAATGGTGTTCTACATGTACCTTATATACAGGCCCACACGTACAGCGTCACTTACGCGGCGTGTACGTTCACCAATCACACGCTTTGTCAGTCCTGCGTGTAGATCCATTTTCACCAATCACACGCTTTGTCACTTCTACGTGTACATCCATTTTCACCAATCACACGCTTTGACACTGGGACGTGTCACGCAACAATTTCCTGCACGTGCAGGTGACTATAGGCGCGCATATGCTGTTGACGGGTTTACGCGCTAAGGCCCTTTGCTGACGTGTGGGATTTCACTACCTATCAGGCTGTCCACGCGTTCACACACGAGAGACTACGCTCCTGGCCAGGAGGCGAAATTACTGCCCCCCAGAGCCCTGAGCACGCTCCCACCTGCCATCTGCTGCTGCCTGACTGCCTGCTGGCCACGTGCCCCACAGTGCTGGTGGGTGGGGGTGTTGGGAGACATGGGTGGGGGCCTGGTGGAGGGTGCCCCTGCACTGGTGGGGGTGGTGGGAGACATGGGTGGGGGCTTGGTGGAGAGTGCCCCTGGTGGCGGGGGGTGGTGGGAGACATGGGTGGGGGCCTGGTGGAGGCTGCCCCTGGTGGCGGGAGGGTGGGGGTGGTGGGAGACATGGGTGGGGGCCTGGTGGAGGCTGCCCCTGGTGGCGGGAGGGTGGGGGTGGTGGGAGACATGAGTGGGGGCCTGGTGGAGGCTGCCCCTGCACTGCTGGGGGGGTGGGGGTGCAGGGGGACATGAGCAGGTGTGCAGGGTAGTCCCCTGTTTTGTAGACTGCCTGCAGGGGCCGTGGAGGGTGTACAGGGAACACCTGTGAGGACCCACCCAGCCTAATCGCGTGTGATGATTCCCACGCACCCCTGTAATACACTTACCCTGGCTAATCGCGTGTTAAACTTCCCGCGTACCCCTGTAATACACGTACCCTGGCCAATCGCGTGTTGAACTTCCCGCGTACCCCTGTAATACACGTACCCTGGCTAATCGCGTGTTGAACTTCCCGCGTACCCCTGTAATACACTTACCCTGGCCAATCGCGTGTTAAACTTCCCGCGTACCCCTGTAATACACGTACCCTGGCCAATCGCGTGTTGAACTTCCCGCGTACCCCTGTAATACACGTACCCTGGCTAATCGCGTGTTGAACTTCCCGCGTACCCCTGTAATACACTTACCCTGGTCAATCGCGTGTTAAACTTCCAGCGTACCCCTGTAATACACGTACCCTGGCTAATCGCGTGTTGAACTTCCCGCGTACCCCTGTAATACACTTACCCTGGCTAATCGCGTGTTAAACTTCCCGCGTACCCCTGTAATACACTTACCCTGGCTAATCGCGTGTTAAACTTCCCGCGTACCCCTGTAATACACTTACCCTGGCTAATCGCGTGTTAAACTTCCCGCGTACCCCTGTAATACACGTACCCTGGCCAATCGCGTGTTGAACTTCCCGCGTACCCCTGTAATACACGTACCCTGGCTAATCGCGTGTTGAACTTCCCGCGTACCCCTGTAATACACTTACCCTGGCCAATCGCGTGTTAAACTTCCCGCGTACCCCTGTAATACACGTACCCTGGCCAATCGCGTGTTGAACTTCCCGCGTACCCCTGTAATACACGTACCCTGGCCAATCGCGTGTTGAACTTCCCGCGTACCCCTGTAATACACGTACCCTGGCTAATCGCGTGTTGAACTTCCCGCGTACCCCTGTAATACACTTACCCTGGTCAATCGCGTGTTAAACTTCCAGCGTAGCCCTGTAATACACGTACCCTGGCTAATCGCGTGTTGAACTTCCCGCGTACCCCTGTAATACACTTACCCTGGCTAATCGCGTGTTAAACTTCCCGCGTACCCCTGTAATACACTTACCCTGGCTAATCGCGTGTTAAACTTCCCGCGTACCCCTGTAATACACTTACCCTGGCTAATCGCGTGTTGAACTTCCCGCGTACCCCTGTGATACACGTACCCTGGCTAATCGCGTGTTGAACTTCCCGCGTACCCCTGTAATACACTTACCCTGGCTAATCGCGTGTTAAACTTCCCGCGTACCCCTGTAATACACGTACCCTGGCTAATCGCGTGTATGACTTCACGTGTACCCCTGATATGCACGTTTCCCGCTTTGCGTTCCTTGTTTCGCAGCCCTGTAACTGGTCCAGGGTTAGCGCAGCCCTTTGCGATGATTTAGCGATTTTGATGGCTTTTCCTTGCGCAAGGGCGTTCTTGGGGGCGTTACTGGCGCTGCTGCAGGGTCGCTGCGATACTCTGCGCCACGGCTGGTTTGGGAGCATGAAATCCATGAATACGCTGTGCGCGGAAATCGGTTTTAGCGCACGTGCCTGGCGCAGTCAATCGCACGCGGACACTCTGCGCCAGCCGCTTGCGACACTTTTCAGCGAAATTCTATGAATTACCCTGTCAATGTATCTATTATTATACCCGCAGGATAGCCAAGAATCCTTTTCACACATGTGACAGATTAGATATAGGGCCTCATTACGAGTTTGGAGGCAGCCATGGTGCTATCAGCACCATGGCTGCCTCCAAACTGTGTTCCGGGTTTGGGTTCCTTGAATGAGCAAATGAGGAAATCCCAGTTCATTCCAACCTTGGAGGACCCAGTAATTCCTCATTCACAAAACCTGTCACCTGTCCACATTCCCATTCAAGCCCCCATAGGGCTATAGGGCTCAATGGGAATGGGGATGGAGCTAATAACGGGCCCGTTCAGAACGGGCCCGTTATTAGCTCCCTGATCCCATTGCGGGACCTGCAAAGGATGTCTGTTCTGACCAATGGTTCTGAGCGGGTCCCGCAAGGGAACCTCGTAATAGGGCGGAATGGGTTTACCAGCACCAGCACCATTACCGGCACTGTTTAACCCATTCCGCCCACCTCGTAATGAAGCCCATAGTGTATTAAATATGAAATATTTAACACAACAATTTACCTTCTGTATGTTATATGGCAAGGTTGAATGATGTACATTACGTTATGGTAACTTCACGGTCTTCAACATGTCTTTCTGCTGCTAGTGCCAGTTGATGCTGTTTGCGCAGATCTATGTTTGAAGGCCAGGGGCATGAGAGCAAAGTTGAGGAAGGGTGCCATTGCAAGGCTGTTCCCCCACAAATTCGCTCTCTGCGACTGCACCATTTTTAGGAAAAGGTCACCCGCATTCCTGTTCCCATTGCACGGCACATTCATCCACCATCTCCTGCCATACTCTTCCACCTACCAACCACCGCATTCCTCCCGCAGCATCACTTAACTGTGGCACGGCACACTTTTGCATGTTGGCACACAAACAACAGTCTTTTGTGTAATGTTTACTCCAGAGGGACCGCAAACATTTCCATTTGCATCTCTGGAAATGTTTCAGAAGTTTCCAGGTACAAATAGCAGCGACATCATGTGATTCTCCAAAACGCATAACGTGTTCGCCCAGCACTCATTACATTTATGAAAACCTCTTTCTCTTGGACTCGCCCGCTACTTGACAAAGCTGGTTAAATAGGAAGAAAAACATATACAATTTACACTGGTTTCCAAAAGCAAAAACTCTACTGGTCCAGTTAGCAATCCCTGTCGTGTAAGTGAGCGCATTATCAAAGGCTTCCTCAGTCACTGTAACTTTTATAAGGTATTAAGTTTCCTGGCACTCGTTAGACAATCAAGTCAGATCTTATATTTAAGACTGGGGGAATTCTACATGCCCACATCAATGTGTAGTTAGACCTTTTCCATTGTTGCCTCAATAGTACTGAATGCAGAAAAGGACTGGCAGATGGGGATATCTGGCATTTCGAGGTACGGCCATACCTGTGAAAGACTACTCAGTCTCTCATATGCCCCGCTCGTCCTTCACCTGCCTGATTTTGTCACAGGCCACGCCACCAAATTTCTCCATCAGCCGGCTCCTAATCAATTGGCGATTTTGGACACAGCTGTAACGGCTCAAGAGCAAGGGGAATGCACCCCATATATAATAAGCTCGGTGGTGGGGTTTCTGTAAGAGCTCATCTGAAGGTGTATTATTTTTGGGCCTCCTTTTGAACCAGCACCAGATATTCCCAGAGGAGCATGGGTGTCATAAATTGTGACACACATGAGCCACCTGTCTAATGGCCTGTGACCGAGGGAGGAGATGGGACAGAACAGCAACAACAATATCGCAAGTTCCCTCAGAGTATTACATTGACAAAGATCATGTGTCTTACTTTGATAGTAAAAAGGACTTCATTGTTCAACCTCAGGATTGAAGTGTTTGTCCAAAATGACACCACACTGTATTTCCTTTGCAGAATTTTGATTGTGCCGGGTTGATAGTAGTTGTCACACAGCATATGCACATGTAGGAGTATGTAATGATTTCTACCTATGACTCACAGAGCATTTTCCAATTGAGTTTTGCCATTATAAAGCTCTTCTGTGAATTAGGCTCTTAGTTTTCTAAGGATTCTTTTTATGGGAGAAAGACCAATTCCATGTCCCCACCCATGGTACAATGACCCCCAGAATTAGGGACACAAAACAGGCTGTTTTAATCTGAATATTCAGTTTTATTTAAAATAATAAACCAAGGAATTAAAGTGGCCCAGAACATTCAATGTTCAGGAAGCAGCCCACAATGTACCTAATAAATACAGACTCTTTATCTACACAAAGGAAAACTCAGCTTTTAGCATCTGAGTAAAATATTGTCTATAACATGTGGTTCTATGATTCTAATCTAGAATGTTGGAGACTATCTGTGAAAATCTAGTGGCTACTAATTTTGGCATACATGCAATTAGATATCTTTGTTGCGTTGAATTGCAATTGTCTTTATTTGGAATTTGGGGACAGCAGCACCTACCTCTCTAACTATTCTCAAGGAATGTGATTCACCCTCACAACACCCCAGTTCCATATGCTCATTAAGGAATAGTTTTCCGATTGTATTATAACCTATGGCAGACACCGTTCCTGAATGTCTGAGACCTCTGCAATCCCAAATTGCAGGAGAGATATTTTATTATGGGGACACCATCCAGGGTTTTAATTGTAATTATTTATCACAAAGCAAACATGCTTTGTATTATATTCTCCTTTTCAGTGACATAGCTCGTAAACAGGAATACCCCACAATGCTTTTAATTGCTATGTGGCATCTAATTAATTTTTGGGGCATTTGTCCAAATTATCTGGGATCATTGTTCATACTTTGTTTAGCCTTTCAATGGT
Organism: Ambystoma mexicanum; assembly: GCF_040938575.1. Lineage (NCBI taxonomy): Eukaryota > Metazoa > Chordata > Amphibia > Caudata > Ambystomatidae > Ambystoma > Ambystoma mexicanum. The sequence goes on along the minus strand of NC_090931.1, from coordinate 850,605,742 downwards.
CCAGGACAGGTAGGGACATAACCCGGTTTCAGACAGTCCCACCAGGGAAACTCTTTCTTTCAGTCTGCCCACCTGCTCCAAAAAACACTCTCGAGCAATCTGCATCTCTCTTGGGGAAGGCTTCTACATTAATTCGTTTCTGGAAAATGCCTTATAAGGAGATGGAACCTCAACCTGCTTCTTTCCTGTCAGACAGACTTTCTTGATTTTCTGCTTCCCTAAAACTTGCTCTCCTTCCAGGGGCAAGACGCTTATCTTGGAAGGAGGACGTTGCAGAGCAACACAGGTTTGAATCCGGGTTCCGTGCTTAGAAACCTCTTCAGTATTTAAGTGCATTAAAAAAAAAGCCAATTATAATTATAGTTTAAATATCCAGAAAACTCACCCATCCACCATCATTTGACACAGGAATGTCTGGTAAGGTCCCCTCATTCATGTTTTCACTCCCACTAGGGACACCTTCTTGGCTTCTAACAGGCCAATGTATTGTCTGATAATGTGTCAGCTGAGAGTTATTCGACCCCTCAGGAATGAGGGATCAAATCGGACTAAAATATAATTTTTCATTCTAGTTCCCTGTTTGGGCATGTAATGTTGATAAAGAAATATATGTTCTGATTTGCAAGAATATTCTGAAATGGATGTCATCTTTTGTTTTGGTCACTGCATGCATAACCGAGTTAATAAAATATTCAAATGATTCATAGTTCAACATCTTAACATATCTTCTTATATGCATAGGATTTTTGATGTTCTATCTTTTTCTTTTCAAATCAGACAAACGGTTCTGAAGTTATAACTAGAATTTGTTCTCATTTGTCCTCTGTGAATGTCCCTTTTTTAAATAGGATTTTATTAAATGTATATCGTCACCTTGCTCATTTCCTTTCTTCCATTAGAGCAAGGTCTTGATGTCCCAGGCGGAGGCACATTATACCATTCCACGTACAAGCCTACGCACCTTGAGACTATTCAGTGGTGATTTTGTGCATTATAAAATCATGTTAGCATAACATTATACATACATTAATAACGCACATTTCATTTGTATGTGGCCTACCACTGTTAACAGAGACCATCTGCTGATAAAGACATTCTATTGTAGAAAGGGATAATTTTAGTAAGCTGTTTATTGGAACATATATACTCATAATGAGGCCTTACTGATCTGCCAAGTTCAGAGGGTAAGGTCCTTATAAACATCTCTTCTTTGGAAATCATATGACATGGTCAAACAGACAAATATACATCTATTGCCAGGGTGGTCTTCCAAATTAGCTTACAAATATAAGGTCAAGAAAACCCTGATCCTGGAATTCCTTTTGACTTGTTTTTTCCACATTTTGAAAACAAACCTATTGTCTAAAGAAAAAACACTGGTGCCCATGTAGCTATCCTTCCCTTGATTACAGCGATAGATCAGGATTCCTGTGCATTCCTCTTTTAGTCTGTTCTATTTAACAGAAATGTTAATTTTAGCCTGTTTTTAACTATAAAAACACTCAACCAATGTTTCTATTTTCAGTAATATACTAGACCTTTTTATGTGATTTGTAATAACTTTCTGTACAGCATTTCTTTCTAGAATACTAAAATCCAATATTTACAGTTTATGTTCTCTTTCAGGTGACGGAAAACTTACAGAAACTCTTGTAAATTCCCTTTTTCTTTCATTAAAGCCCACAACATACCATGTATTTTGGAATATTCTATTTTGTCTGTTTTGTTTATTTGATTGGGGTTTTATTGGTTAAATAAACCTTACAACAAAGAAAAACAGTACATTAACATTATAAATTAAAACATACATTTTGTCTGTTTAACATAAATTACCTTATTCTTGGGAGGATAGCTCAGGGGCTAGGCGCACGCCTTGGAAACAAGACGATGCGGAGCAACACAGGTTCAATCCCGGGTCTGCACTCAGAAACTTCTGGGTGTTAAGCACATTATAAATAACCAATTACAATTACAATATCAGTATAAAGCCATTCTGAGTTTTTTATTAATGTAATGGAGAGCATTGCATTCAATCAAATGATACTCTACAGATCTACTAATGGCTTTTAAGCTTAATATGTATTAGTTCCTTACATCCATTTGAATGGAAATTCATACAAGGTTTTCATGAGAGGGAAATGCAATGTATGTGAAAACCTTCATAGCCACTAAGCATGGAACAGATCGATGGGGCATGTCCATGGTTCTGTGTTATATTTGTCAAAAAATCTGCACTTGTACTCAATATCTGACAGACGTAGTGCACCAAAGTGGAGATTATCCAGGCTATGCACTTATTGATATTTTTTCCCTGAGTAGAAGCAAGTAACTATCTGCACAGATTCAATTGGCAATCAATTAACTTGCATGAAATCTATGCACATTGAGCAATGCATGCTTTGCTGGTCAAAAGTGTAAGGCATCATTGTGGGTCATTACATTGACCCACAGGTGTTCTTGCTGTTTTCATATGGTAATGCAGTTTTGTTATGGGTAGGGTAATGGCATTCTCGTACCCGATTTCTTTGGAAATGAAAACATCCCAGTAACAGGAAACAGACAGATATTATCTGGGTATTAAGTTTTTGCAATGGAAGACACTCATATGAGAATGCACACACATATGTAGCTCAATGAAACAACACATTCTCACAGAATACAATTTGGGAATGTACAACAAAATGAAACCTTTCAGCATATGCCAGACTAAACCATTAGTTGGTTTATACTTCTAGAGAAAACTTAAATCTTGACTCCATTTTTTGATAACACAAGGAGGAATTGAGCAGAATTGAAACTCCGTGGACATCAGTGAAATATCTACATTTTTATTTTAATCGTTTTAAATAGCTTTCATAATTGCCATGTTTTTTACCTACCTGAACACAACTATTTTGCAGTTTGGCCTTGTAGACTGCCTGAATAGTCATTGCCCCATAATTTCTCAAACCCAAATTATTTCCTTTTGGGGGAAACAGAGGCCCACGCGTTGTGACATGGCAAATAACTATGCAGTGATGACTGCTCTGGTAGTCTACATAACTATGTGTGACCTTTCAGTATATCTGTTGATCACAGTGAGTCTGACATGCTTCTGACATGTCTTCCCATGAATAGTTTGCCAGTGTTGGAGTGCTGCTTTGCTGTTTCACACTGAGCCTCATTCCTTGTATTATGAACCTGTAGCCCTGGTATCCAGATCTGTGACACCATTTTACTTACATATTATCAAGAAAACAAATGTGGTTACTTAAAAAGAATTAAGCTTGTCATTTGCTACTGGTAGTGCGTTTTTTATTGCGTTATTGGCAATGTAATGTTTTAATGTATCTTTTGAAAATACTACTTCCCTTACAGTGTTTATTTATTGAACATAAAAGTAAAGCACGAAAGTTAAATAATACTCAACAGAGATGTTATAATTGGGCCTTGATTTCCACATATTGATTATGCAGCGAGTAAGGATTTTTTTAAAGTAAGCTTTTCAATGTACTTTAGTGCATCAACTGCATTTTCCTGTATTGTTAAAACGTGTAGTTAAAGAATTATCTTGCGTCATTTTGCCGTGTCTCATTCACTGTAAGGAGATTTCCGTGCACAATAGATGCATTTGCAATGAGCCAATGTTGTCTGATAATGAGGAATGCAGTGCTGTGCATTGACTGACGACGAAAGAGTGGGGGAGAAATAGCGGCTGCGTGTTTCTGCAGGGAGGTTTTTATTCAATTTGCAAAGGAGATTTTTAGATAGCATTTTAGACTGTGCTCGTATTTCGGATGGTATTATCAGACTGCCACGGTCTCTTGGTTCTGCTGTCTGTGACTCTGCTCTACCTACCTCTAAGAACGTTTGCAATGCAGTGTATGCCACTAGATATTGACTGTACATTCTGCATTCAATGTGACCAAGCTTATTAAACTAAGTAGCCTACATGTGTGTGGTCTGTAAGAGCTGTTTAATGCCTGTGGCCCGAATTGGTCGAAGTGAAACGAAACAGGTTTACACTGTATAACATCATGTGCGCGCTGAGATTGCGCGCATTTCTGGACAATAAGGTGATTTGAGCACTGGAGAATGTCTGTGTAACATGCTGACAAAGAGGATGGAAAGTAGAGACATGTGTTATATATGTTTCGAGTTCCAACTTCCTACCCAGTTTGCATCCAAACAAGAAAAAACAACCTTTGATCCAATGCCAGAATGCCAGCTCACTCTCCATTACTATCAGGCAGTGCGTAGTCTTTTTCTTTATCATCAACTAGGAGTATAGAAGATGGGGCAGATGAGATGTCAGTCTCCTATGGCATAATGTGCTTGGAAAACACCTGATACAAGGGGGACTATTCGGGTCCTGGGAGTAGGTGCCGGAGATGTGACAGGCACTCAGCACAGTATTGCAATGCAGCAGACCTCAAGCATTGGGACGCTGGGAACAGAGAGAAGGGCCGGCTGACTGATAGCGTCAGGAGAGGAGGAGCATACAGGTAGGAACCTGGACGTGCAGCTGGCGGAGTATGACAATAGCATCCGTGGAAATGGAAGAAATACCAGAAAGTCTTGCCCACATTACACGGATCACAGTTCCCTGAAAGGCGACCAACATTCCACACTTTGTGATAACTAAGCCATATTGATGAGATTGTTTGAAAGGCAATGGCCCACGCACCAAGTTAATAGAACTGAGCAAAGTAGAGACTTAACGAATGAGGAGGACTGTTTGCATGCAGTAATGCCAGCCAATCACATCATTAAGGCTGGTAGCACACTGGACGTCCAGGGCAAGGAGGACTTATTGTGTGAAAAACCAGCCACCCAATACATGGGAGCCATATCTCATAAGAAAGATGAAATAAACACAACAACAATGGTGGATGGATGCTCTCAGAGGGATTGTGGGGGCAGCCTTTCGTCCAATTTTATGGTGGCCAGAGACTGTGAAGGAAGGGTTACAGGAGCATGGGTGGCAGGTTAGTCTGGCTGTAGATAAAATATTGGGGGAGGTGTTTGGTGAGAGTTGGCGAGGGGAGACAAGTGCTCAGGGTGTAGTGTTGGGGTGGGCAATCAGGCCGCTTGGAATGTGGACATTTACAATAAATAAATAAAATAGCCTAGTAATGACTAACTGAAAGATATTTAATAGTTCAAGTTCCTACTTTTAGTCCTTTTCATTCTGTTCTTAATAACAGCATGCTTTTCATTGTTGCGCTGCCAAAACAGAAAAATACAGTGCTAAATGATTATGTACCGTGGCTAAATAAGTCACGTGACCTGGCGATTTACATTCCAATTGATGCAGAAATAATGTCTGTAATGAGATTATAGCTTCAGATAAATAATTCAGGCTTTCAATTGTTGAGTACAGAAACAGCGGGTGACTCTGCTGCCAAAGGAAGACAGGAAACAGATTACTGTATGGGCCAGTGCTTTAATATTTCCAGATAGGCAGCGTGAAGATTTGTAGAGGAGACTTCACAAGCACAGAGCTCAAGCAATGTTGCCCCAATTACGTCCAATGCTTCATAATGTTTTTTTTTTTTCTATTCTTTTGGGTTGCAAAATGAAATATGATCACCAGTCATCTTGCTTTATAAACCCTGAGGCTGCATTGATGGGGTTTGTTTACTCATTTTGGTCTGTCAGACCAGAGTCACTGGTTATTTGAACATATAAAACAACATAATTCTTCGAGGAGAACATATGTTGCTCCCAGTGTATTCATTCAAAAACGTCTAAACGAAGGTATGCGCATTAATGTACTGCACAAACAATGGTGCATATGTTGAACACGGTGCACTATAAGCTATTCAGTGAAACCCTTTCGTATTGGCTGGTAACAGGGCCAGGCCTTGCTTAGATGAAGCCCCATGTTTTGGAGATTGTTCATGGTTCTTGCAACTGAGAATCCTTTACCCAGTTAAAAAGGCCAATCCCGTAAATAGTTTGTATCCACTCCATATCCTCAGTCTCATTCTTTTCTGGCCTGACAGAAATCAACCAGACCCTGTTCCTTTAGAAAATACAAACAGTAGAAAGGGAACGCAGTAGGAAAAAGGCCCTGGCAAGCCTAAAAGCAACTGTTGGCCGCAGAATTCTCACCAATGTGTATTAGCTGTTCAATGTGTCTACTTCCAGGAAAGAGCCCCCTTGCCAGGTTGGGAAAGCATAGAGGAAGACAATGATTTAACTCTTCAGTGCCTTGCACACTCCTCTTGCTTTCACTGAATGAGCCACCTACTGGGCACTCATTCCATGCATCTCTATGCTGCGCCACCCATGACGGTCTGCATGGGTGGGCTAACAGGGAGAATTCGGAAGGATGCACATGACACTGTATGATCAGGTGCATGAGGGGACAAGGTCCCCTGGTAAATATGTCTGCTGAGTGAGGTACAGTGAACTCTGAGATTAGTAGGAAGAGGGTGGACCAGTTTAGAAGTCACGACTGAAAAGACAGGGACACATCTCCAAAGAAACGTTCATTAATAATCTGTGTTATTTGACATGCTCAAGATAAATCTCCCACAAAGCACTGTACGTGCCTACCTTAAGACCTTGAACCATCACTACCCCCCCACAATGGACTGTGGGGTGTAATGGAAGACCTGGCAAAAGAATAATAACTTCTCATCCTACATTCTGATCAGTGAAAGTACTGCTCTAATGAAAGCCTTGAAGCTAAAATAAGAACTTATTAATGTTTCCGAAGCAGTGGATCTGAATATTTCAGTCTTCCAATGAGTAGATTTTAGACTTGTGGAATGTCTTCATTTAGGACTTCAGTGAAGGGCACATGTGCTCTCCATGCCAGCTTCCCTCATACTTACCTTGCACTTCCATCTCCAAGAACGACTTCCACTTACACTATTATGTTTGTCTCTGATTTCAGCCTCATCACTTCTACTTACAGTTATCAGCAGCCAACCATCCATGAAAAGGAGCACACTCTCCTCACACGGCCATCTCTGAAGCCCTCCATGATATGCTCACTCCGCACTCTGGCACAGAGCAGTAGGGATGCTAGGGCAAATAGTCTCATAACCAACAGATTTGGAAGGTCAATCTGCAACATTTAAAGAAACCACGTAAGGCATTTTCAGGGACTTTTGTAGGGAATGTCAGGGTGATTGGCAGGCTATTGTATGCCCATGTGGTTATCCTGGGAGAAAACCTCAGCTCAATTTGTAGGAACCTTTAGTGAGATTTGTTGACCTGTAATGTAATGTTAATTATCTTCCGTGCTCAGACATTGTTTATCCTGGAAAATGTAGTTTTGTTTGTGTTATGCAACCCTCTTAAGAAGAGTATACACTGGGACAAATAGTCCTATTGGAGGAAGAGCTTATTGGTACTTATGCAGATGGTGGGCATTATGTGGTACGTACTTTTTCTGGGGCAGCTTCCCCAAGAGACGTACATTGCATTTTGATGTGTGTATCTCCTTGGGGACGTCTATTTTGGCATATGCTCTGAGAAAAAACGTTTTGGAAAGATAGTATTATGGGTGCATCTGCACTTGGTGATGCAAAGTGCATTCTGGGGTACGTAGTCCTTTTGAGGCATCTGTGCTGTGCAAGGGAAATTGCATTCATAGAAATGTAGTCCTGTCGTTGATTCAATACTCAGTAATCGGTCATCCTTGGCATGTGTTCATGTGTGTGGCGAGGACGACACCTGAACTGGGTGAAGCAGAGAGCCTCATTTGACATGATGTCCTGTTGAGGAACCTCTGTTGAGGGAGGATGACTGGTATATGCACACTTTCCTTTGGAGGCATTTTTAATGAGCTGCAATGAGTTCTGAGATATGCAGTCTGGTGTGTTAAGTTGCACTATGAGAAGCAACGTGCCTTTATGACGTGTAACTCGGTGGAGGCAGCCAAACCCTTTGCAGACTAAATCCTGGAGACTGTGTACCTTAAAATTGGCATTCCAAAATGTGTAGGCTTCATCTTTCTATAGGTCGTATGTTTAATGATTTAAAAACAAATGTGTTACACTAAAAAAGTTGTATTTTCTATTTGAGTGATTCTCTTATTCCGAGCATATTAGGTGCACCGTATTTTTGTTGGTCATGGTCTGGGCTTGTAAGTAGACCCTGTCAATATGTCTGTTGCATTGAAGTTTAATGCATGCATGTTATGTATAGCATATTATTCATGGTAAGTTGTTTTTGGGCATAGTGTGCCTATGTAGGTATTGCTTCTATGGAATGTGTGGTGTATAGTGATATGATATATGATAAGTCATTTATAACGCGCATGCACACACATGTTTGTTAATGATAAGCCTGTGCTATTATTCCAGGTGTATTGTTGCTTATTATATAGTGGGCTTGTATGCAGGGCCTGTTGTGTACGGCTATTATGCCAAATTGTAATCCATGCATGTTATTCTGAGTGTATCATTTTGAGCAAATTGTTGTTGGCCATGGTATGTTCTTAGTGTGGACTTGTAGGCAGGCTTGTCGTCTAGGGCAATTAACCAGAATTATTTGATGGGCATTTTTTATAATGTATTCTGAGAATGTTATTCTGAGCTAATTGTTGTTGATCATGCAGTGCTCATGGTGTGCTCCGGTATGCAGTACCTGTTGTCTACAGCAATTGTAGGGAATAGTAGCAAGTGTGTGATATTCCAAGATTACTATTGCTGATCATGGTGTGGGCTTGCATTTATTGCCTGCTGTGTATGGCTGTGGGGCTAAATTGCATTCTGTGTGTCGTATTTAGAACATATTATTGTTAGTTATGAGATGATCATAGTTTGGGCGTATAAGCAATGCCTGCTACCTGTGGCTATGTTGCTGGATTGTGCTGTGCGTGTGCTATTCTGAGTGTATCTTCATGTTTCGCGGCGTGCTTATGGGATAGGCCTGCAGTGGCTGCTACCTGTGGCTATGTTGCTGAATTGTACTGTGCGTGTGCTATTCTGAGTGTATCTTCATGTTTCGCGGCGTGCTTATGGGATAGGCCTGCAGTGCCTGCTACCTGTGGCTATGTTGCTGAATTGTACTGTGCGTGTGCTATTCTGAGTGTATCTTCATGTTTCGCGGCGTGCTTATGGGATAGGCCTGCAGTGGCTGCTACCTGTGGCTATGTTGCTGGATTGTGCTGTGCGTGTGCTATTCTGAGTGTATCTTCATGTTTCACGGCGTGCTTATGGGATAGGCCTGCAGTGGCTGCTATCTGTGGCTATGTTGCTGGATTGTGCTGTGCGGGTGCTATTCTGAGTGTATCTTCATGTTTCACGGCGTGCTTATGGGATAGGCCTGCAGTGGCTGCTACCTGTGGCTATGTTGCTGGATTGTGCTGTGCGTGTGCTATTCTGAGTGTATCTTCATGTTTCACGGCATGCTTATGGGATAGGCCTGCAATGGCTGCCACCTGTGGCTATGTTGCTGGATTGTGCTGTGTGGGTGCTATTCTGAGTGTATCTTCATGTTTCACGGCGTGCTTATGGGATAGGCCTGCAGTGGCTGCTACCTGTGGCTATGTAGCTGGATTGTGCTGTGCCTGTGCTATTCTGAGTGTATCTTCATGTTTCACGGCGTGCTTATGGGATAGGCCTGCAGTGCCTGCTACCTGTGGCTATGTTGCTGGATTGTGCTGTGCGTTTGCTATTCTGAGTGTATCTTCATGTTTCACGGCGTGCTTATGGGATAGGCCTGCAGTGGCTGCTACCTGTGGCTATGTTGCTGGATTGTGCTGTGCGTGTGCTATTCTCAGTGTACCTTCATGTTTCACGGCGTGCTTATGGGATAGGCCTGCAGTGGCTGCTACCTGTGGCTATGTTATTGGATTGTGCTGTGCGTGTGCTATTCTGAGTGTATCTTCATGTTTCGCGGCATGCTTATGGGATAGGCCTGCAGTGGCTGCTACCTGTGGCTATGTTGCTGAATTGTGCTGTGCGTGTGCTATTCTCAGTGTATCTTCATGTTTCACAGCGTGCTTATGGGATAGGCCTGCAGTGGCTGCTACCTGTGGCTATTTTGCTGAATTGTACTGTGCGTGTGCTATTCTGAGTGCATCTTCATGTTTCGCGGCGTGCTTATGGGATAGGCCTGCAGTGGCTGCTAACTGTGGCTATGTTGCTGGATTGTGCTGTGCGTGTGCTATTCTCAGTGTATCTTCATGTTTCACGGCGTGCTTATGGGATAGGCCTGCAGTGGCTGCTACCTGTGGCTATGTTGCTGGATTGTGCTGTGCGTGTGCTATTCTGAGTGTATCTTCATGTTTCGCGGCGTGCTTATGGGATAGGCCTGCAGTGGCTGCTACCTGTGGCTATGTTGCTGGATTGTGCTGTGCGTGTGCTATTCTCAGTGTACCTTCATGTTTCGCGGCGTGCTTATGGGATAGGCCTGCAGTGGCTGCTACCTGTGGCTATGTTGCTGGATTGTGCTGTGCGTGTGCTATTCTGAGTGTACCTTCATGTTTCGCGGCGTGCTTATGGGATAGGCCTGCAGTGGCTGCTACCTGTGGCTATGTTGCTGGATTGTGCTGTGCGTGTGCTATTCTCAGTGTATCTTCATGTTTTGCGGCGTGCTTATGGGATAGGCCTGCAGTGGCTGCTACCTGTGGCTATGTTGCTGGATTGTGCTGTGCGTGTGCTATTCTCAGTGTATCTTCATGTTTCACGGCGTGCTTATGGGATAGGCCTGCAGTGGCTGCTACCTGTGGCTATGTTGCTGGATTGTGCTGTGCGTGTGCTATTCTGAGTGTATCTTCATGTTTCGCGGCATGCTTATGGGATAGGCCTGCAGTGGCTGCTACCTGTGGCTATGTTGCTGGATTGTGCTGTGCGTGTGCTATTCTCAGTGTACCTTCATGTTTCGCGGCGTGTTTATGGGATAGGCCTGCAGTGGCTGCTAGCTGTGGCTATGTTGCTGGATTGTACTGTGCGTGTGCTATTCTCAGTGTATCTTCATGTTTCGCGGCGTGCTTATGGTATAGGCCTGCAGTGGCTGTTATCTATGGCTATTGAACTGAACTGTAATGCATGCACCTTATTCCAATTGTGGGATTCCCTTAGATGTGTATCCCACTGGCATGGATTGCTGTCCCTCCAGAATTGGGGTCTCTTCATTGGTTTATGTTGATGTATTCTTCTTATTTTTCCACTGAATGTCTTCATGTGCTTGTGTGTTGTCATCCATGTATTCTGCATTTTGGCATGTTCTTTCATTGCTGAATAATGTTGTAACGTCAGCACAATGTAGCGCTGAGGTGTTTCAGAAATTAAAAGCCTCCATTTTATCTGCTCGATGTGAGTCGTTCCCGCGATAATCCAAGGAAAATAAGGAAAGCACTCAGAATATTTGGAAGAGAGAAAGGGTCGGTTTGCCATCAGAGAGGCTGTTTGGATGGTGAAAGAGGACCAAATGGAGATATTCACTCTTGGGGAGGGCTAAGAGCCCCCTTCCAATCAGTTCACTGGGGGAGTCTCAGGGATTGCCATAGTACAGAGCTAGATTACCGCAGTAATGGATGTGCGTCACAGGAAGCAATGAGGGGAATACAATAATAGCAGAAGTGCTAGGGGCAGAATGACTGCAAGTGTGATGTGGGTAGACTCAAAAAGGGTTAAGGGTGCATATGTATAGTTACAATGGGGCTTGTAAGAAATGTAATGCCAAAGACATTTTCATTTTACCATGGTGATCAAAACATGTTGCTTCTACACGCAAAGCATTTTTGCTGGAAAGGAAGGTCACTCAATGTTTTACTCGATTACGTGTCCGTGGGAAATGTTCAGGGGACAATCTTGCAGGAATGAAAGAGGGACACAAGAAGGGAAACACTTGCCAGTGGGTCAGTCATACACCCTAATTGGTGCAAAGTGGACGGGGGCCATGACCAAAGGCCATGGCTAGTAGGTGATAGCCTTCAACGCTAATTGTTCCAAAGTGGACAGTGGCCATGGCATGGTAGAGGCCAAGGCCATTGGGACACAGTTTTTTTATTCTAATTGGTACAAAGTGGGCAGAGGCCATGACCGAAGGGCATGGCTATTGGGCAATAGTCTTTAACCCTGGACCATGGCCTCAGCTTATCACCAGGTCATTCCCAAGGCCATGACCAGTGGGCCATGATCATTTACCCTAATTGGTTCAGTGTGGATATTGGCTGCACCCAAAAGCGATGGCCAGTGGGTCACAGTCTCTTACTTTCATTGGTGCAAACTGGACAGGGTTACACAGCCAAAGGACAAGTCAAGTGAGTCACAGTATTTTACCCTAATTAGGAAATAGGGGACAGTGGCCTTAAGCCATGGACTGAGGGTTATGGCGATTTACTGCTGCAGGGAGGGGTTAAGATATGACATGGCAAAGCCCTTTAAAGTCAGTGAACTATCTTTAGTTGAAACAGAGTAAAGGTGAATTAAATTATTGCAGCAAAACACATGAAATGCAGCAGTTGTTGGAAGTGGAGACACCCTTAACTTGGAGACCCTCCCATTGCTTGGTCCATGAGCACATAACATACATCACGAAAATATATCAGAAGGGGAGAAAAGCAAAGACGCCAGTTGAGCCATATGAGCACATACAATGTATCACAGAGGAGAATGGCAAAGAAGTCATATGAGCACTTACAATATATCAGAGGAGAAAAGCAAATACGTCAAAGGAGCACATACAATATATCACAGAGGAGAAAAGCAAAGACTTCATATGAGCACATAGAATATATCACAGAGGAGAAAAGCAAAGACGTCATAAATTACATACAAGTAGTGGGACTCTCAGTAAAGGTTGTTGTCACTTTATATTCAATATACTTTGTTGGTTCAGTGTAACTGTATCTCAACCAAAGTTTTTTCACTGAAAAGCAGTCACAGGGAGCCTCCATGTTAAGCAGACAGGCCTTCTTCTTCAGATGGACGGTGCAGTTTTAGTTGCAAAGCTGCCCAGGGCATTACAGCCATAAGTAAGTGTAAGGAGTTATGCCTGACGTTGCGTCTATGAATAAACATCGCGAAACCCACTGCATGGTCTGAAACTCTTGTTGATAAGCGACGGTGAGCAGAAAACACAAGTATATACTTTATATTAGTTGAGGCAGTGATTTTGTTGCCGTGGCGAATGGAAAGAACATTTATTAAAACGTGTGTTGCTGTTAGCAAGGCATTGCTGTGCTGCAGTAAGGTTGTCTAGACATTTTGGTAGGTGTACTGTTTTCCCTGCAATGGAACAAGAGCAGCTCTCTTTCCTGTATTCTGGAGCAGGAGCACTCCAGGGAGCTTCTCACAATTGAAAGTGAGTTCCTAAAAAAGATGCTGATGCTCCCTACGAGTAAGTTGGAGATGCTGCTCCAGCTGGACTTGAGGAAGTTATGTATTTCATGAAATGCAAATTAACCCCTTTTTATACCGGGCAGGGCTTTGGAATTCACCATACATGGAGAAACACAAAGAGGCCCTTGATGTCATCTTGGGAACTACAGGGGCAAAATCACTGCCATCTCCTAAGCACATTGAAAGACATTGCTAGGAAACTTAATTTGCCTGCCTTACGGGCTACCCATGCATCATAGGAGATTGCACATACGCTGTGGTACAAGTACCAAAAACAGTAGTGGAACTGTAACTTCAATACGGGACAGGGTTTATGGTAGCTTAGTGCAATATATGTGACCGCTAATAGTGGCCGGGGCAGGTTCACAGTCAAGAGGGAGTAACGGCAAAAAAGGTAGTTCCCCAGTGATGTATTTAATGTTTTCTCTCAGATGGCCAGTGCCTTGTGGCATTTGTTTATCGCTTCTGCACAATTATCTTAGCTCTGTGGCAGCCATACTTAACTTCTACCTAAGTAGATGCTACTTTAGCAGGAGCTAGACATACCTGCACTGCCATGAAGAAAAGTTGTCAAGTTATTCCAAATGATGGGTCCCAAAACGGAAAGTAGTGTATCTTTTGTGGCCTGACTGAGTCCTATGGGTGAATAGTCTCTGATTCTTCATAGACCAAAAGATCCATCCTGGGATGAGCCATGTGGGATAAGCCATACTCCCCGACTTGGAACATTAACAAATGATCAACATCACCAATTACCTAATATACTACAAACTAGAATACTGCAATTCTCTCCATATCAGTCTGTCCTCAGAAAACCTAACATTTATCCACATTTTACAAAATGAAACAGCAATATGCGCACTAAATCTCATGCCTTATGGGTATGTCACTCCAGCTCTAAAAACATTCTACTGGTTACCTAGCAAAACTAAATTAGAAGTCCAAATACTTCACATTATCCAGAAGACCATCCATTCTTCTAGCCCCTAATGCCTCCAATCATTCCTCAAGCTTGCCATCCCATGCAGAAACCTATGGACATCACATAAGATTAAACTAACACCGCTCAATTTGCAGCGCAACAAATACAGAGTCAAATCATTCAGTTCCTTAGCAGATCATTTTAAGATGGATTCTCTGCTCTACTGAAAGACTCAGCAGATTCCTTCTTAATGTCATCACAACCTTTCTGTCTCCCCTGGCTAAGGTGAAGCCAGCTAGAGTCCATCCAGGCTGAATGGTTGGTTCCATGTTTTAGAAATATGGTAGTGTGCTGCCTTAAAGATGCAAGGATAGTATGCAATTTGACAGCTCACAGGCGTGTAATGTTTGCAGTGTCTAGGCATTTGTGTACAACTTGGCTTTTAGAATGGGTTGCCTAATTGATATTCCTGTGATATTTTATGAAGGCAATTGCACTTTTTTAACAGCACTTTCAATGCTTAAAAGCAATCCATACACACATAAACTTGGGCTATGAATGGTTGTTGAAATGTATTTGGAGATAGTTGTCAGCTGATTTTCTTTTCTTTTTATTAAATGCTGTCGACATTTCTTTTTTAATTTTGTAGATTTTAACTGCCTGCTTGAATTTAAGGCCAACAACCAGAAATAATTATGTCATTTTTATTTTCAATGTAACTTATACAACTAATGCATGCAACCCAGGCCATGGGACTAGAAGAACTATATTTTAATCTTTGCCTGTCAAGTGGATCAAATGCAAATCGCTGTTTTGAATGCATTATGACCTCCCACGTGTTCCTCATTTTATGATAATTATTCTCCCAGCTTCAGCTGTGTCAGACTTTTTTTTGACAGGGGGTGCTGTGTGCCCCCTCATCGAGTCAATGTCCCTCAAGGGCCTCTGTTCAACTGTCAACGTCATCATCAGTATATGTAGCGCAGGCAGCGCCCCCTTTGCTTCAGTTCCATTTTTCTGAACTAATGCTTCGAAGAATTACGGCGCTCTTCGGTTCTTCACTGAACTTCATCAGCTATTTTCGATCAACAAAAAGGTCTTTCCCGTCGGCTCCATAAATGCCTAAGACAGGCTTCAAGAAGTGCCAAGACTGTGGATCGAAGATGTCAATCACCTACCCCCACCGCATATGTCTGTGGTGTCTTCATACCGGTCACCATACCTCTGACTGTAACTCCTGTCAGGCGATGACCGAAAAGGCTCTGAGGGAGCATAAATGTAAATTGGCAGTGGGGAGGTTGCCTTCAAAGTCTCCTTCGAAGAGCTCAAAAAGGAAGTCTGATGAGTCGAGAGATTCTCCTCGACGAAAAAGATCTAAAAGATCTCCATTGAAAAGTTGATCGTGCCGTTCTTTGTCTTCTTTGAAATAGGCCAAGAAACAGTGTCATAGAACACCTTCGACCTCTAGTGATTCCTCTGCCGAGGTAATCAAATGTCCAACTAAATGAGACTTCCCAGAAAAATGGGATGCATTTTGTAATGAATTGCTTAAGATCTACGAGAAAGCGGGCTGACCCTGTGGAAGGACAAGCAGAAAGCCCATGCCCCTTTCGATCTGCATCAAGAAGAAAAAGGGGAGTCAAAAATGAAGCCTTCGAAACCAAGCCATAAACTGGTACAGCACTGAGAAAAATCTCAATCTGACGAGAAATCGTCAAGGGCTTCGACAAGTCAGGAATCCAGTCCATTGAGGGTTCCTTCGAAAAAGCATAAGAAGTCGACAACGCTGACGCTTTTGCTAACACCGTCAGAGCCGTCGACTCTGACAAAATCAACTCTAACTTCAAAGTCGTTGTCACCGATTATGTCGAAGTTGTCGAAGCCAACAGTAAAGCAGGAAAAGATTTTCCAACCCTTGCCAAAGAAATACATTTTAAAGTCTTTATCGTCTATCTATGAAGTTTAATGAACCTTCAGATGTTAACACACCACCATTTGGGTTACAATATGGCACCCCTAATGTGCCAGAGGAATTTATCTCAGAAGAGTCTAGGTTAAAAGACTCATATGATAACCTTCTATCAGCCAGTGGGTTAGTTACCTCTCCCAAACTCGAATTTGGTAAACCAGATCCTACTGACCACGCTGCCTCCTCATATAGGAAGCTGATGAGCAAGATGATAGAGTCTTTAGGGTGGAGCAGGCCTACTGCTTCTTTTGAGCAGGATGACCTGGCAGATATTTTGGATCAGGGTCCCCAAAAAGATCAAATTTTGCCATTTCACATTGCACTACAAAAAATTGTCTCAGCAAATTCGGAGACACCAGAGACTGTCTCTGCAGTAAATAAACATTTTGCAAAAATATGTAGGCCATCCAGCAGTGACCCAGAGTACTTGACAAAACATCCAACACCAGAAAGTTTGGTGGTTCAGACTACTACATCTACTAAGCAATCAGCATACTCCTCTATCCTTCCTGATAGGAATGATAAGGGAGTGGTTGCCTGGGCAAGAAAAATATTTACTGTTGACAGTATGGCATTAAAGTCAACTAACGCAACTTGTACCTTGTCAAGCTTTAAGTTTACCCTGTGGGACTGCGTAGCTATGGCGGCTACCACATCCCGGAAAGAGAAGAAAGAGACAGCTTCTTGGAAATCATCAAGGATGGTATGGAGGCAATGGGTGAATACCTCCAGTCAGGTCTGGATACTGCAGAATGCATCAGGAGATCCATGGCAACTAGCACCATTTTACGCAGATGTGCATGGTTGAGGCAGTTCGGATTTGCACCGAACGTGCAGTCTAGGCTCCTCATTATGCCCGTTGATGGCTCGAGGCTGTTTGGTAACAAGACTGATGAGAGTTTTGAAAAGCTGCAGACCTCGGAAGTGGCAGCTAAATCCCTTAGCGCCGCCATTAGACAGCCTCAACACCCCTACTCCGGTTCATCTTCTTGGAGGGGTAAGTTCTTTTGATTCTACTCCTCAATTGGAAGAGGAAGAGGAAAAGCCGGTCAAAGAGGTCAGAGAAGATTCCCTCATGGTGTACTAGAGAGAGGTGCTAAGCCAACCCAAGAAGAGGTGGTTCAGCCACTGCTTCAGCCACCTCAAGACCCCGGTGGGAGGCAAACTTACTTAGCATCTGAAAGAATGGTGGGACATTACTTCAGATGCGTCGGCACTGAAAACTGTAGCCCAAGGTTAATGCCTTTGATTAAAAAAAAAGGCCTCAGGATCATCCACTACGGAACAACTCTTTCAAAGTTTTGGATCCGCTCCTTATGCAGGATGTTTGGACCCTGCTAGAGAAAGGTGCTAGACAAAGGTGCTATAGAGCCAGTACCTGTGGCAGAAAGGAACAAGGGTTTGTGCTCCCCATACTAATTCTCAAAAAGGATAGAGGTTTGAGACCCATCTTGGACTTAAACTTGAACAAGTTCCTCAGGAAGGACAAATTCAAGGTTACCCTTTTCCAAATCTTTCAGGCTCTCCAACTCCAAAACTGGATGGTGTTGTTGGACCTTCAGGATGCTTACTTTCATTTGCCGATCCATTACAAGCACAGACAGCACCTGAGGTTCACAGTTGGCAGTTCCCATGATCTGTTGTGAGTTCTGCCATTCGGGCTGACCGCCGCCCTGAGGGTTTCCACCAAGTTGATGGCAGTGGTGGCAGTGAGTCTCAGGACAGGGGGGAGTTCACGTCTACCCCAACCTAAATGATTGGCTGATCAGGGCACGTTCACCCGAACAAGCTCGGAAACATCTCAGTTACATCAGTGTAACCTGCCACTCTCTCCACCGACTGGGCTTCTCCCTCAATTACAAGAAGTCCCACATGATACCATCTCAAAGACTCCAATTTATTGGATCAGTCCTGGATGCTTCCTGGGGGAAAGCATTGCCACCATTCTGCAGATGGTCACCAAATTCCAGAGTGCCCAGCATCTTCCGGCCTTCGTTTTATTGAGGTTGCTCGGTCTCATGGCATCCTGCATTTTTCTGGTGCCAGAGGCTCGCCTCAGAATGAGATCCCTCCAATTGGCTCTCAGGACTCAATGGTCCCAATTCTCAGGAAGAATGTCAGACCACCTGAAAGTTCTGAGCAGAGTCTCTCAGGACCTTCTGTGGTGGGCTTGCAAGGACAACATTCTCAAGGGAGAATCTTTTTGGCAGCCATGGCCAGAGATAACTGTAGTTACGGACACCACACTCACTGGGTGGGGAGCCCACACCAACGACCTGACAATCATCGGTCATTGGTCTCCATCGGAGTCTAAACAACACAGCAACCTTGTGGAGCTATTGGAAATCAGACTAGCATGGACGGCCTTCCTGCCCCCTGTAGGGGGAAAGGACATCCTGATAATGATGGACAACACAGTGGCCATGTACTACCTCAACAAGAGAGGAGGTGTAGGGTCACTACTACTGTGCAGAGGAGCAATGCAGCTTTGGTTCGGGCAATTCAAGAAGGAATATCTCTCTCCGCAGTTCATCTAGCCGGAAAGGAGAACACACCGGCGGATGCTCTGAGCAGGCAGAGCACAGTCTCCCATGAGTGGGAACTAGCTCAGGAAGTCCTTCAAGAGATCTTCATCCTTTGGGGAACCTCTCAAGTGGATTTGTTCATGACCAGTGTCAACCGGAAGTTCAAAGTGTTCTGCTCTTGAACATGTACCCCAAGACGAGCTCTAGGGGTGCGTTTGTAGTAAACTGGGAATTTCCACTTCTGTACGCGTTTCCTCCAGTCCCTGTCATTCCTCATGTGATCAGGAGGTTGAGAAAGTTCGGAAAATCCATGATCCTAATTGTCCTGGATTGGGCCAGGAGGATGTGGTACCCAGACCTTCTGGACATGTCCATCTGCCCTCCAATGTGTCTTCCACTAAGAAAGGACCTTCTCTCAGGAGAGTAGGGTCGGGTTTTCCATCCAGAGGTCAATAATCTCAACCTTGAACCATGGTTTCTGAATGGTTGAGATACAAGGATTGGCACCTCCCAGATGACATAATGGAGATCTTACTTTCGCCAGAAGGCCAGGAACAAAATCTTTGTACTGCTGCCATTGGAACAACTTCAGCAGCTGGTGCAGGGATAAGAATGTGGGTCCCTTTCTTTGTGACACACTTATGGTGCTTTCTTTTTTGTTACATTTGGCAAATCTGTGGCTCCAGATTTGAACAGTTAAAGGTTACCTGTGGTTCTATCTATTTTCAAGCGCTCTTCAGAGGAGGATTCATATTTTAGAATCCCTCCTAAATTCCTAAATGGTTTTACTAATGTATTTCTGCCAGTTCCAATCAAATTCCCTGTATGGGATCTTAACCTGGTATTAAAATGTCTAACATGAATTCCTTTTGAGCATATACACACATGCCCATTAACACTGTTAACCTTCAAAACTCTTTTGCTAATTGTAATAACATCAGCCCACAGGGTAAGCGAGTTGCAGACACTTTCCTTTGAACACCCACATGCGTTTTTTTATAAAGACATGGTTGTTCTCAGGGGATAACCTTTTTTTCTAACTAAAGTAGTCTCTGACTTCCACTTGGTCATTTGGCCAACTTTCTATCCACCTCCTCATCCTGGAAATGAGGAGGAACGATTATATAGGCTGGGCCCAAAAAGGACTCTCAGCTTTTACATATCAAGAATGGCTAAATTTCGTCAAAACGACTAATTATTCATTGGCTATACAGGCCCTAAATTGGATTTAGTTGTGCAAAACAGACCCTATCCAGGTGGATCATCCTGGCTATTGGAGAATGTTACAGGTTAGCGGGCAAAGACCAGCCAAAAGACTTGAGAGTACATTCCACAAAGGGCATGGCAACCTCTGCTGCTCTTCAGAGAGGTGTCCCAATCAAAGACATTTGTTCAGCGACCACTTGGTCGTCTATTCACAGGTAGGTGAGACATTACTGCCTGGATTCATCTTCCAATCAGGAAGGACAATTTGCATAAGCGGTCCTTCATTCAGTGCATGACAACAGATAAAACAAAATATAATTCATACTCCCACCACCAAATTATTGCTGCTTTGGGAGTCTATACTAAGATGAGGAATATGTGGGAGGACACAATCCTTTCGAAGAACAAGTTACTTACCCCTGGTAACATTCTTTCGATTGGATGTTCCTCCCACATATTCCTCATCACCCCTCCCAGTCTACCCCGCCGTACAATTTACGCGTTCTTACACTTTATGCTTTCTTGGAACCTATGGTCTATGGTATGCCTGGCAATTCCTCTTCAAGAGAGGAAAAACAGAACAGAAGCCAACGGGCGCTGCAGGTGCTACTTATACTGATGATGATGTCGACAGTCAAACACAGGCCCTTGAGTGACATCGACTCGACGAGACAGCACACAGCGCCCTCTGTCGAAAAGAAATTCGGAAGCAGAAGCTGGAAGGATAATTATCATAAGATGAGGAATACGTGTGAGGAACATCCAATCGAAAGAATGTTACCAGGGGTAAGTAACTTGTCATTTTCCTCTGCCCCAGTCTTCCAAAATTGGAGGCACTGAGAAATGTATCAATTTCTGTGGGTAAGCAAGTAGAACTGGAAAACCGGACTTTAAATGTACAAAGGTTGAATCATTGAAGACTCGACCTCTGTAAATAAAAGATGACGCTATAACACATTTTCAGGTTACAGAAAGACGGCTTCTAAAGCTGCATCCATAATATTGCGATAAAAGTGCTCTTGATCTCTGGCCTCTTGTTGATAGAATATGTGGCAAATAACTAGTGGGATTGTGTGGTTATTCCCGTATGTCTAAATTGTGAACACAAAAATGCATGTTTAAATTCATACAGATAAAAAATTTAGCTTTTTTGCTTCTCAACACACACACTATAAAATAAAATTTTCTTGTATGTTGGTTTCTTTTTGGTCCTCGTAGTTTATATCTAAACCAAGGTACTTTGATAAATGCAAAGTGCTTGAGTGCACTCCTGGCAGAGCGAGATCTGTGCTCAATGACAGATAATAAGAATGAAAATCAAAAACAAATCAGATTGAGAGCATGAACAGCAACTGTGTATATAGCGTCTTTGGTCCATTATATTGAGGGGCTGATGCATAACTGCGATGGTTTGTCTGTTTTTGAAACCCACACTGAACTAGCCAAAACGTGTTCCAATTGCTGCTTAATTGTGTATATTGTTGGCTGTGAAGCGGACTGAGGGCACTTGGCACTCCACCCAACGAATTGGGGAGGACATTTATTTGGTTCAATACAAATCTTGGCTAATCTTAAACCCAACACCTAGAGCAGAGCATCTCTCCAATGTTTTCTGAAATATTCTGACCGATCCGGTTCTTACTTCACATCAGGTTAGATCGACACACCTGAAATATTTTCATGGGTTTATTTTCCACCCAGCTTTTTACAAATGGTGAAAACCTTTATGTAAAATCAGCAGCAAATACAGCGACTAATTAAACTTCAGTACTCATTGGTGAATGTGAAGACAAGGTTGTCCAATGCTCCGTGACTCTTCACTATTTATCTTGAACACAAGAATTAATCTTAACCTCTAGCCATTGCTCTGGGCAACCTTCCCGAACATTGCTTTTCAGTGTGCCAAGCTATTACAGAAAGGGAAACGACCATATGCAGAACAGGCTTGGTCCAACCCCAAAAAGGGGCAGTCTAGCCTGAACTTCTAGATCACAACCCTTCTGCATGAGACTACAAGCAACCCGAGATATGTTTTGGCCCCATTGGGTGTCATCCGTGAGGTGTAGATTGGGTTTCTAGGTCCTGCATATTTGGGTACACCTACCTACCTCGGGGCGACTAAGCACAAGAAAAGAGGTGATGGCCGGAAGGTTTAGAATTGTCACTGTACACCCACTCAAGGTGATGATGCAAATCTACTGCCATGAGCTAACCAAAGCTTGCCCTGAGGGGGAGATTCAGGCACCTAGACATTTGGTACCACCTCTTTTGGTCCCATTTTTGCGGCGCGCATGCTTTTGAGGACAGAAAATGGCTACAGTGGTCTATCCTATCTTCCAGAAACGGGGGGCGGTGATAGATGTTGAGTTTCCAGTTGCATTTTTTTTTTCAGACAGGTTCAAGTGGAACTAGAAAGTACACCATGTTCTGTTTTAGAGAACCTCTTTAAATTGCTGTTTATACCCCTAAATGGTAGCGCATGCTAGTGATCACGCCAGACGGTGCCCCACCGACAGGTTTATTGGGAGCCAGCAGTGAAAAGGCGTGGGGCTTTGTGCAACAGTGTTTATGCCTCATTAAGAGTACGGAGCGCTTTCCCCCCATGAGGTGGTTTGCCCTTGTGCGCGCTCTTTTGTTGTTTGTCTGTAAACATGAAAATGAAGTTAGGCTAACTATAATGTGAGCAGGCACTGCAGGGCGATACTTATGTGTATGCTGCTGCCCTTCTAGTGCAATAAGAAACATTGCTTTCTACACAAGGGTGCCCTTACCACAGAGTGCAATGTCTCAATGGCTTTGCTCCCAGAGGGCAGATGATAAGCCATTATTAGGCAAAAAAGAAATGCTGTTTTTGCATACTCCTTTTCTTTGTACGTGGAGGTGAGTGACTACTTCCTAACCTGCCTTATTTATTTATACCTACAATGTAACGTTTTGCTCTTAGCAGTAGCAGATATTCCGTGCGGTGTGGCATCTGGGAGCCCACATTATTTTGCCATGACACAGTGTTGTAACTTTAGGGAGACCATGTCTAGGCTCAGACCAGACGTGAGCTGCAGTTAGAAAGTAAAAGTTAATTTGTTTACAGTATGTGCAGCTTTTGGTTATGCTCGGCTTGTTGACACTGAGAGATGGTCAACGGCCATCCTCATACACTCACAGCTCAGGCCAAACTGACACTCCTGAAACACTCATTTAATCCTTGCAACCAACATTCTCTGGGCGGCAGCATATTGACCCTGCATGCAACCGACAATTTTAGCAACACTCACAGCTGCAGGACAAGGCACAGCATCTTCCCATGATGCACTACCCCAGACCAGGATCGGACTGCCCTATAGGGCAATAGGCCCATGGCCGAACCAAAAATACAAAATGCTGATGTGGGCCAGTTTCTTGGTCAAAGTAGGCCATTATTTTGGCCAATGTGGGCCAGTTTGATGAGTTACTTCACTATGCAGCTAATAGATCAGACCAGTGTTGCTGAATACATATTCTTTAAAATGCACAATTTGCATCACATGTTGGTAAAAAATAAATAAATATCGCCTTGGATACTATTCAAGCAGTCTGTCACAAAAGTAATGAATTGCCATTTGCAACCATGGGCCACTTTTTCATTTTATGCCCCAGTCTGACCCTGCCCCAGACACAACACAGTCTATCATTGACCTTCCTTGTATTATCAATCTAAAGGTTCCATGCAATATCCGCTAAAATGAGCAAAATAACTAGTTTCAAATCATCCTGGAAGATATTAATTCTGGACTCAAATATATTTTCAGGTGAATGGTCTGTAATCAATTGCCTTGTATTAATAGACCTGAAAGTCCACCTCAGGGCTCATAAAAAAAGCATACGGTTCATGTTATGGCTTTCCTAGTAGGACTCTGAAAGAGATCCAACGTTGATACCTTTGTTGTTGGTCAAAGTGGAATGGGTGATTTGCTGAGTTAAGAAGGGCAGCATCTATACCTACCCGCATAACAGCACAGGACTAATCTTTGTGCTATTCTGTATTTATGGAACTCAAATGCCAGTTATGTCACTCCCACTACCTCGGTAGTGGCCTCTTGGACCTGAGGGATATTCCGTTTGAACCACTGGTCCCTTCCACGGATGATCCGCGCAGAAGAAATATTTTAATTGGTGAAGTCCATATGAAGACGTGTGATCGATCATTCACCTTTGCTATTATAGTGCTCAAAGAAATACCTCATCAATGAATACTTTTAATAAAATACTCCTCAATTGAATACTGATAAATATTTTTCTGTATGACGGATGTGGTTAAAAAGTCCCCCAAGGGCTGCCTGTTTTTCAAAAACTCATCATTATTTTAAATGCAACATGAGGCTTTCCGTGTCATCAAGTGCCTCCTTATCTTCTCTTCTAAGGAAGCTTGCCTTGCTTCTAATCGGCCTGACCTGATTTTAGCTCACACTCTGCATAGAAGGTCATCGCTCTGCGGGATCACACCATATTTTACTTTTTTTAGTGAGGGGGTCTCTTTTGTCCCGTTCTTTTTCCTTTTGCCCACTGGTCAGCTATATATTGGATGTAATAGCTCAGTATGGACTATTTTTTCATCTACAAATAGATGGCCGTTGTCGTATTGCCTCGAAAGTGTCTAGAATTGACCATGTAGCACCACAAAGGTCCTTTTATTTCTTATTGGAAGATGAGTTTACACAGAGTTGGAGCCACAGAGCCCAGCACTAGTGAGCAGGTCCTCTCATTGAACACTGGTGGGAGGCACCAGTTTGGATGGAAGGCAAGAGTTGATATGTCCTCTTTTCTGGATGATACGTGATGGCATGCTACTAACCTTTCAGGGCCCCCCTCAGGCTAGCAGGCTCCCAGGTCCTGGACCAGGATCCATCCCCATTTTGATTCCAAGTAGGCTCCCCGTGTATCAGGGCTTCCCTCGCTATGTTTCACTGTGGGACTGGAATGCGGCCAATGATAATGGATATATTCAACACACAGCTGGAGCACACTTGGCCTAAGGCCCCCCATAATAAGGGTGGGCACATTTGTAGACTGACCTTTTTGGCTCTTTTTGCATCTCTATTTGGTACACATTCTTTGATTTCTGGGTGGCACTGGAACAGGCTCCTGGCACTGGGCTCACATTGTCAGGAGGGGCCCAGACAGAGGCGGCTTTGATCTCCTGCTGTTTAGGTTGATCCCAAACCTATTACTGTGGTGTGTCTATTATTTAGTCATGATTTGTAAATGCGTGTCCTGTATTTTTCTCAAAGTAGGTGTGATTCTGTCTTTGCATGTTTCAGAAATTCGAGCTCATTTATTTCAGTTGTGATATTTCTCTTGATTTTCTCTGTAATTGTAGCCGTGCTACGTGACTGGGGTTCACATGTCCATTAGAACCCTGTGCGGGAGAGCTAACGAATATCTGAGCTCGGAATGCAGGCTGCTTTTTCTGGATT
The DNA here is from genome assembly GCF_040938575.1 of Ambystoma mexicanum. Lineage (NCBI taxonomy): Eukaryota > Metazoa > Chordata > Amphibia > Caudata > Ambystomatidae > Ambystoma > Ambystoma mexicanum. The sequence goes on along the minus strand of NC_090931.1, from coordinate 850,580,378 downwards.
GACCCCACATTTCAAGCTCCCCCAGGCCTGCACGCCTGTTTCTCTTTGCTTCACTTGCTCCCTTCTTCTCCCCCATATCGACATTAACTCCCACGAGTAAGCACACGCGTGTGTTAATGGGTAACATACATTATAAACAAAGAACAATTCACCTTCATTCATTCTTGCATGACGGGAGTAAGTTTTAGTGTTGATTACAACATCATAAGCAAAACTGAAAACGGACTACCTCTCTCAGAAGCAGTGTCAGAGCACCGAAGATACGTTTGTCTGGTTTTATTTGACCCTTTAGCACCCCCTTTAGCACTGACGTGTTCTTACTTGAGGGTGCTAAAGCAGGGTTGGACAGCTGCCTCTGTGCATATCGCCTCATTAAGTGCAGGGCCCATGTTCTTATTGCACAGGACCTCACCCATTTCCAAGGCGAGACCTGCATCTGTCAATTTAAAAGCCGAAGGCAATTTGTTGTTATAATTTATGAATATTTTCCGATGGCTTTATTGTTTTTGCTATGATCTTTGTGTAGATTCAAACAATTATCTATTACTGAATACTTATTTTGTGTTTTACATTATTATTTTTATTATTAATATTATTTGTTTGTTCCAGCCCAACCATGGCCCCCTCTCCCAGGCGAGAGGTGCAGCTGGGCATTTGCAAAGGCCAGAAGCTAAGGCCCTGTCTGCAGTCTCTGCCAGTCCCATTGAACATCCAGGGACCTGCACACCGACCACAATGAGATTCAAATTATGCTGCATCTCACACCTGCCTCCAGTACCCCAGCACCCTGCTAAAATGGCAGCCGTCGTGTTCGAGCCTCTACTAGGCTACCCGGCTGCCTCAAGATGCCAGAATCCTGATTGGCTGAGCTCCAGTCCAACCATGGAACCTCAGAGTCTACCTGGATGCCTCCCTACCTGCCCATTAACCACATTGGGCCTCATTACGACCCAGGCGGTAAGTTACCGCCTGGGCCGTGACTTTACCACCATGGCGTAAACTACGTTTACGCCATGGTGGTTGGCGGACTTACCGCCCCATTCCGACCTAGGCGGGCGGTAAGTCCCCAATCCCCATTTACCCTTCCCCATTCCCATTTTTGCCCCATAGGGCATAATGGGAGTGGGGAAGGCGTTAATTACGCCACCGTAAATTACGGTGGCGTAATTAACTCCATGGTCCCTTAGCGCCATGGATTTTAACACCTGCTAAAAGCAGGTGTTAAAAACACCATGGCGCTAGGGGACCTCGTAATCAGGTGGTAAGGGGCGGCGCTGTTAACGCTGCCGTTAACCCCTTACCGCCTGAGTCGTAATGAGGCCCATTGTCTCCACTTCAGCAAATGCCCCCTCCTCACTACCGAAAACCGATTATAATTAACACGCGCCCTTGTGTGATCTAAACTTGACTATTGCAAATCACTGCTCTGCGGCACATCCCAAATAAACCTGAGCGACCTTCAGTCAATCCAAAACAATGCCCTGAATGCGGCACTTGACATTGGGATGCGCGACCACATCCCTGAAGTGAGAAAATCTGCCTACTGACTACTTGTAAAGAATTGTATCAAAGCCCTCTCCATCACGCAACTTTGCCTCTCCAACAACGCCCCAGCTTATCTTGCAACCAAGTCCAAAAGACACTCACTGAAGAGGCCCCTGAGATCCGCCTACAGACACTGTCTTGCCATCCCCAAGTTCCACCATAAGAGGGCAGCTGGCTCCAGCATCCCATTGTGTGCCCCCACTTTTGGAATGAGCTGCCCATTCACCTGCAAAGTGAACCATCTTACTTCATCTTCAGAAAAAAAAGCTCAGAAATCACCTCTTCAAGTGACATTTTGTCCTTTGCCCCTGTTCCTTTCACCGCGTTTTTCTACTGTCTTTTCTCTGCCTTACTATTTGTATTTGTATCGTTCTTATTAGTGAATTATATAGCCCTTCATGATGGATATGAAAGTTTAGCACATCCTCCTGCCCCGCATGAACATGCAGCGTGCAAGGCCTCAATAGGGTAGTGTGCATGCCCTTTGGGGGGGGGAGGGCGGCAGGAGCTTGCCCTCCTGTACAGGGCACTAATTGTTAACCTTATGTGATCTTGAACTTGCCAAGATGAGATTCTGGAAAAGTTTTCAACAGTTTGCTGGAACAAAAACACTCAAAACTCAAGTGATTCAACAAATTAATGACCACTTTTTTGGTCAGGATGAGTCTAGAGCTCAACCAACAATTGATGCTGGCAGCGCATCAGCACCCCATAACTATTAAACTATGTTTTCCTTTAAAAACAAATCTTCCTTGTGGAAATACATCTTTCCAGGTTTAGGTGTGGCTCCCACCTGCACGATGGCAATTGGACATTATCTTGTACACTGGGGAGGGCGGGGAGGGATGTAAGCAGGCACGCGATATAGGCTAGCGTCACTCAATGCATCTTGACCCCCGAAGGGTGCTATCTAAGAGACCACTTTACGTTACATTACATTACAATTAGAACTATGCGTTATGTCTAAAAGTACCACCCGCCTGGCGAACCCACAATAGCTAGAGGTTGTGGGCGTCTGCCTCGGGGAGCATGCAGGAAACATGTCATTTGCAGTCTCTTCCAGCACTCAGGGTTTAAAATGCACCGAGCGGTTCTGCTTTCCTATGCAGAGTGCCATTATAATGAAGTGGCATGCAAACCGCAGGAACAAACTCAATCACGGGCCCCGATAGTGCTGAAAACAAACTAATTAGATTCTTATCAGATAATCTCCGTGAAGCAGTGTAGTGCTTAATTATTGTTATTGGTGACATTTAGCATTATTGAAGTCTCGGTCTCCTTTCAGATTAAAATGTAATGCACGATATGTACAGCCCTGCCCAGCCCAATAACAATTAGCTGCAGGGCAGGCTCAACGGGGTGCATGTCAAGTAGCCGGGCACCCACTCCATCATCACATTTTCTGGTCTCACTTGGGATTCTCAGTGAGGACACCAGGCGGGGAGTTGTGGGGGGCGGTCAGCGTGACCCTGGTTGCCATTGCTAATATATGGAAGGGTCCAAGAAACTCCAGTGAGTATCCCAGGCAAATGACCGCAGCTTCCCACTCATAACATACCTATCATAAACTGAAAATTAATATCCACCTGCACAAATGAACGTGAACGTGTTTGCATGTCCAATAACGTGTGGCGTTCATTAAATGCATGGTTTGAGTATCCACGTAGTTATTTTCTTTTTCTTCCAGTTTTAGAAGATGGTCCAAGGGGGCTCTGTCCTCTGGCGGACTTTCATGGTATCCTTGTTGGAGAACGCGTTTGTAATTGTCTTCTGAAAACCACCAGGTGTTGTGTCTATTGAAATTAATACCATCGTTCTTTGCACATCCATGACGTATGCACACATTTGAAATGCATAGTTGGATTTCCTGTGTACAGAAAACGAAAGGCAAATTAATTATGTGCTACAAGACTCCTTGGGTCCAAGACCCTTGTGGCGGTGTCTTTCAAAAACAATCATTGGCAAAGCCAACAGTTTTGTCTTCTTTGTAGGCATAAGATCTACATTTTACATACACTGACATAATGGTACTATCTGGCCATGGGATGACAACAGCTGGCAAACAGTGTTAGTAATTGTGAATATTATGGCAAATCTGGCAGAGGCCTACCTAATCCTTATACAAGAGTGACAAAGGTTGGCTTTGCTAATGATTGCTTTTAACGATAATTCAGTGCAAGGAAAAGATACAAGGCACACACTGCTTATAAATGAACTGGCTGAAGGCACATTTGGATAACAACCTTTTATTATATCAGGAGCTTGTTTATAGCTATAATTAAATTAAACCAATATGTTTCAGATGGTGGTTTAGTAAAGCTCTGAACTAGGGTCAGAGATAACATGGCAATGGGGGTCATTACGAGTTTGGAGGTAATCTCCAAGGCTGCCTCCAAACCCATACCAACTCCGCCCTGGTGAATGGAGGTATTACCGCCCCATTCCAAGGTTGGCGGGGGCGATAATTCCCCATTCACGAGGGCCCTTCCCCATTCCCGTTAGAGCCCCCATAGGGCTCAATGGAAATGGGGAAGGTGGTAATAACAGTACCGCAAATTGTGGTACCGTTATTACCTCCAAAGTCCCTTTGCGGTTCCCGTCCTTAACGCCTGGTAAAACCAGGCATTAAGGGAGGACCCGCAAAGGGACCTCGTAATAGGGCGGTAAGGGATTACCGGTACCGGTGCCCTTACCGGTACCGGTAATCCCTTACCGCCCGGGTCGTATTGACGCCCAATGTGTTAAGGTAGGGAGGAGAAGCTTGTGTGTGGGAATGCCCATGCGGACTATCATCAATATGGGCAAACTATGAATGGGTAAATAACCAAACAACACCCACATGCTGAATGTCCTGCCTCATCTCATCACTCACCCATTTTCACTCCCCTTGACTATAGTTCTGACTTCTAGGTATTGCTTAAAGTGCCACCTAAGAGCCAAAACGAAAAAGAAGGTTGGCGCGTAACACTGAATGCCTCTGGGGCTGCTCTCTAGAATGAGCTCCCGATTGCCCTCAAATCTGAGCAAAAGAAAACGTGTGCTTCTAGAAAAGATGTAAAAAGTTCAGTTAAAAAAAGTAATTGTTAAGTGCGGACTGTGACGCCCTGAAGCTGTAAATAGCCCGGGTATGGGGGGAGGATGGATGGTAGCCCGGCATGTCACTAGATTTATTATGTGCACTTGGGACCCTACTGACGCTGTTTTGTTGCTGAAAAGTCTCATTATGTATTGTGCCTTTGCTTTAATCCTCGTGTACCTTATGTTTTCTAAATCCCGGGTAGCTTGCGGTTGGGGGGGTTAGGGGTGAGGGGATGAGGGAAGGTGGGGGGAACGGGTTTAAAGTGCTTTTGCTTGTGATGAGAATAATCCTTGGTTAACGCCGGATGTTTGCTGGCGGAATTGCTGATTGTTGAAAAGTTCAATAAAAACAGAGTGAAAAAAAAAGTAATTTGCACTTGACCACAGATTTATCTGGCTTCAATTGGGGGTCAACTCCCTACCTCCTCACTGCTTACATAATGCCTTCTTCTCACTGCTGTTGCATCTCTCCTCTGAGTATCTCACTGTGCCCTGCACTTTTTCTGTCATCATCCTTCTTTTCTCATTGATTGTTTGCTGCTCTTCACTCGCCGTCACCCTTCCGTTAGTCCCCCAGAGTTTCTGTACTCACTTTGTTTCATTGTCCCCTTTTGTAACCCACTCTCCTAATGGAGGGCTTGCCATGTTATAGTTTCATTGCACCTCTCCATTTCTCCCCGTCCATTTGTTGTTAACTGATCCAAAGTCAGTGAAAGGTCGAATATCTGTTTCACCTACCCTTGCCCAGGAGGCTTTACACCAGGATTGTCCAACTCCAGGCCTCGGGGGTGGAATCCTGATGGGATTTCAGAATATCCCTCATTAATATTCATGAGGGAAAATGTGCACACATTCAGAATCATCTTATGCAAAAGGCCTCGAGTTGGACAACCCTGCTCTCTACAGTGACTGTGTTCCCTGGTTACGCTTTACAAAACAGTAATAAATAATGGAATCAATCATTTACTACACAAAAACTCATGGGTAGTGGCAACACATATACTCACAGGGTGTACTACTGCTGTTACCCTCGCAGATCAGGTTCCAAAACAAATTCAGTGGCAGGATGCTACTAAGACCTAGACAAGTGTGCCATTTTGAACTGTGCTACTAGTCATTTTGATGTGTACATGTTGTTGCCCATATTAGGAGTAGATCCAGTGATGAACTGTTAATGGTATGAGGCACAGTCTATGGAGAGCTTCCCTAGCTGGAATTGTAAAGGGGTTACTGTCCTCATTTTAACCCAAAGAAAACAAACTTTCATTTATCTTTTAAGAATTTTAAAAAAGAGAGCCGAAGGATTCACTTCCTTGGCTTCTATAGCCCCAATCATAGGGAGGAAACCTGGGGATCCGGCAGAATGTTTTCTTTTGCCTGAACCTTTCCTGGCTTCCATGCCTCTGGGACATCTATGTTGCTTTCTGTGCAAGTATGTTATGTTCTTTGGCATTTATATAGCGCTCTATATATCATTGGTATGAACTCAAAGCGCTGGTAGGTTGAACGCACTCAGGGACCGCTGTCCAGGTCAGTCGAGAGAGTAGGCTGTAATAGGGTGCTTGGGTGCACTAATTATATGTGCAGCTGATTGCAAATGCCTGATGGTAGCTGCATCCTAGCATTAGATGCAGTGGTATTTGGTATCAGTTGAATGTGTGCAGTCTGGAGGGAGTTCACCGGGACTGGGTTTTGGCTATGTTAGGCCTGAGTATGACGCTTATGTGTGCATCTAGGCCTGAATTTCGTGGGTATTGCTGCGTTTTATCAGAATGTTGAGGTGTTCATGAAATATTGTTTGTAAGTGAGCAGCTAGGCAAAATTGATTGAGGGGTGTAACTGCACTCTAATTGTGTCTTGGTGTAGAGTAGAGAGTAAGCATAGTGATAGGAGAGGTGAGTGTCTGGGTTGAGTTTTGATCTAACAAGCTCGGTATTCTGGATTTCAAGTGTGCGTTTATGATTGCTGCGTTCGGAGGAACATATTAGGTACTTAATGGGTGCTTTTGGTGACGTCATTGCTCCTGATCTCATTGAACATTTGTCATTGGGTTGTATGTCTCAGTCGCCTTAGATGGTCTTAGTCGGTTTTATGGAAAGAGCCCAGTTTTTAGAGCTTTGTGAAAGGTCATGTAGTCTTGGGTGTGTTGAATATGAGGGGGGAGTGAGATCCACAGAGTTGGGGCTAAAAAATGCAGTGGCTTGACCTGGTAAAGGTGTACCTCGTTATACCATTTAAGGGGAGCGGGGGTTCTGGGGGTGTGTCCTGCTCCCCTTAAATGGTATAATGGGTACGGGGGTTTGCAGGGGTGTCCCCCGCATCCATTACATTGATCGCGGCGGCAAAACCACAGCATTTTTGCCACCATTTTTTGTGTAAATGGCCATTTTTGCTGCGATTTTAACACATGGAACCCTTTTCTTCTCGTTGTACGAGCACAATACCTGTGCTAGGAAGGTGGCAGTCGAATATTACCTTTTGTTCTATAAGTTTGAAGAAAGAAAGAAACGGGAAAAAGTGGCATGCAAGTCGCTAAAATAAAGCAAATCGGGGAAGTTTCTTGGAACAATGTTAAGGAAAGTAAGATTTATGACACTGTATGTGAGCAATAAAGCGGTGTCTGTAGGATGAAGCATCAGGCCCACTGCAGCCGCAGCCCCGTCGATGGCCAGCATGCTGTTGCATTACTCTTGCTGTATGTCATTTCCAGGGTTCATGACTGTCCTATCTGATCTGCTGCAAAGGCTGTCATTTGTCATCGCTGTCCGTGGCGAGCAGTGGAGCGGGTGGGGGTGGCTGCAGCAAACCGGTTAAGCTGCTGGAGTTACTGCAGCGATGTTTTGCACCGGTCTTTGTGTCTTGCCACCAGTCTCCTGGATTCCATTGAATTCTCCCTAATGGTGCGTTGGATCCCAAGTTGCACTGAAGTGGATGCAGCGAGTGGGCCACAGTGTGCACCTGGAATTCATAAGAAATAGACAAAAGCTCTCTGGAGTGGGGTTCAATGTTTTAAAGTGAGAGCCGGCACATATGTTTATATTTTATTAATATAATACACAGACATATAATGGGCCGAATACATTGGGAACATCAGGTTTTGATCCTCAACTACCGTGTGTTCCCTGATGTGCGGTTTTCAACCCTCTGCGGTCTGTCTTGTAATCGGAAGAGCTACTGCTTTTGGAGACAAGATTTGCCTCTGCTACAGCTATGTACTCTTTGGTGGGTTGCATGTCTTCACTTCCTCCGCATTCACTTTGCCATGCAGTCACTTATTCACATTTACTTCTCCATACCTTTAGCTCTCCTCTCTTTCACTTTGCCTAGCAATCCCTTCATCATTAAATGGGGAGACTCCCTGTTTCCTGCTTTTTTACCCGATATTCTATTCCCTTGCCACTGTTTGACCCCAACCTTAACCTTTAGCTAACCTTATCCACATGCATTGCCACCTTCACATTGTGAAGACGCAGGTGAAGTAAAGGTTTAAAGAAGTAAATGTATGACAAATTGAATGTCTGGAGAAGTAAAGGTAGACTCAGTGAGTGTAGGGGAAGTTTTCTAGGTGAAGTGAAGGGGGTATACACCCCGGCCAGGGTGCGGAGCTCTGGCCCCTTCCCACCAATCTCTGCATCAGACAGTTCATTTACAGATGACTGGGTAATACAACCTATAACGCCCCACTCTCACTGATGAAGCCTTCGTCATTGATACACACATATATGCAGGCTTCCGAGAGGGCTGGAGCAGAGCAAAGCATATTTGAGACCTCATGCTATCCTCCCCTTACTAGCTAAAATGTGCTGAGCCGCTGTGACTGTCTCAAAAAATCACAAACTGCCTGGATGTGAGAAATTAAATCATCCCAGTTTAATCAAGGTTCAAACATAGACATGATACAGAGGCAGGAGCACTGAGTGTGGGAGGGCGTCCACTTTGCTATAGACAGCGAGCAGTACATCAATGTGTTTTTCTGGAACAACCTGCTTTTATATCTGACGACAAAAATAAATTGTGGTGGGAGCATGGATACACCTTCGACTTGAAGAGATTGCGTTGATATATATATATATATATATATATATATATATATATATATATATATATATATATATATATATATATATTCCAATGACAATAACCAACGGATTAGCTCCATTTGGTTCCAGACAAAGCAGCCACTATGACTTCAGGACTCAGGAGAAGACATTGTATCACAAGCATGAGGCTAAAACGTTAGTGGGTACTTTTTGAGGTCAGAATTGTACTTAACACTGTAAGACTCCTGTTTGGGTGCTTGTTGGATACAGTCCAGATTGATCTGAGCAGTGTGATTTCACAACTGCAAATAACAAGAAGGGATTTCAAATCAAGTCTAGCATGCTTGCAAGGGATTGACAGGACAAACCACATTTCCGGAAGAGGTGGCACTTTCCCAGAGCACGTTCCCAGGATCAAGAGTAGCCCTCTACCCAATCATGTTTTCACTTTTAAATGTTGCTGTGGCTGTAGAAACCTCTCAAAACTTGCCTTTTCTAAATGTGTGGTTCCTAGTAGCAATATTCTACTAGGAACCATACATTTAGAGAAGAGAGTTGATTTAATTTGCATTGTTTCTGATGTAGCTATGTTCAGCCTGTGCTTCTGAGCTAACATGCAAAATCTGTGTGACTGAAGTTCGGTTTACAGCTTGTTTTACCTCTCAGTGGTGCTGCTTGGCCAGGACCCAGGGACAAAAATCATGTGAGCTTTTTACCAACGTGATCACATGCAAGCAAGCATCACGTTCACAGCCTGCAGTCTGTCGGCCACCTGACTATTCAGCTGACTAGGAAAGCCATGTTCATTTCATGCAATATGCATAGACTAGAAGAGAAGCACACAATCTGATGTCTTGATGGAATGTGAAAACAGTGGCATTGCTTCACTTAAAAACAGCCAATAAAGAGAAGTGGCAACGTGTGTCTGATGACCCTAAGACTAAACTCACTATATTGCTAATGTTCCATTCTCATGAGAACAAAAAAGCCATTTCACTGTAAAGTGCGTTGCATGCAAATTGTGAATTTTATTATATGATTGGATAGCCCATACACATTGATTGAGTTTGTGTTTCACCAATTATGTTGTTGCTAGGCCGTGATATATTTCGAATCATTGGAAAAAAGGGACGACTTTTGTTAGCAGGTTTTTATTTTTTTATTTTTACAAAATCACAGACCAATGTACACGATGCTGTATTTAAAAATACATATGGTAACATAGCCAAATGAAAGGTTTACTTCTCTTATTTTGTTTGTTAATTGATTGTCATTGAAACGCGTATGAATACAACAGCAAGCATAGGAGCCAATATGTGGGCACAGAAACAAAAAAGAGGACTAATAAATCAATCACCAATAAATGATTGTAGTCTCAAAAATTAACCAAAAATATCAGAGTCTATTAACGATCATAAAAGCTAATGGTGAAATCCACTGAATGGATTCAAACTGAATGAATTAGTACAGACATGGGGAGGACAGACAGGACAGACTTAGAAACAAAAAAGGGAATGCCAGGGGGGTGGAATCATTATATATAAAGAAAGAACAATTCACATTACATACTTATTAAAAGCATTCCATTTGTTATGAAATTTGGGTAAGGTTTTAGAAGACAGAGCACACATGTTTTCAATTCTATGGAAGGAGCATACAGAGTTCCACCATAACATATAAGATCATTTCTGTGCATTTTTCCAGTTGTATGCCATAAGCAACATATACCAACACATTACATCACTCCGGTGAGGAAATACATGACATGAAAGGGTTCACTAAAGCACCAATCATAACATTACATAAAGTAAGTGGTTCCCGGAAAAAAAAATGTTTTGTAAACTATCCCAAACCTGTGTCCAGAAGGAGAAGACATACTTACAGCTAACGATTTAGTGGATCCAATCAGAGAAGGGGGACTGGCTGGAGCAGCATGAACTATGATTGGAGTTAGTCATTTAAGCAATTCTTTATGGTGTTAGATATGCTCGATGTAACACAAAATAATGTGACTGTCTAAGGTTTGCAGCTGCAGAGGTGGTAAAGCTTTGTTTACAGATCTTAGTCCACATCTCTTGAGATATGTGTAAATACCAATCAGACTCCCAGAGTGTAGTACGTTTAGAAATACAATCATTTGGCTGGTTGAGGACGCAGTAGAAAGGGAGCATGAGATCACCTCAATATATTATGAAGGAGGCTTTTGAGAGTAATGGGGATTGGCTTTGAAAAGGAGCCTTGAAAGGACAGTATGTGTTTTAAAATCGGTTTAATTTAAATTAAAACGGGCACAAAAGTCCTGGAATGGAATGGGTTGGTTGTTATTAAATATATGTGTGACTAGAAAGATTCCTGCAGAGTACAATTTATGTATTATATCATGTTTAGGTTTAAACGGAAACGTAAATCTTGAGTTGTGGGAGAGGTTAAAATGAAGGAATTCAAAGCATGTTTGAAAGAAAAGGATAGTGGAGGTTTTTTAATAGCAGGCCATGAGGATGTTCTAAGAAAATGAGAGAGATGAGAGAGCTATGAGCTTTGATTCTGAAACCATCCAAGAGGGAGCATTGATGAATTGAGGCTCATTAGTTAGGAATAGTGCAAGCTGATGTAATGAAAATGATTTCTGATATTTAAGAATGTCTGGAAAATTAACTCCACTGAATAACTTAGAGGAATTGAGCTTACTGAGCGCTATTTTGGGGGTTTTATTTTTCAAAAAGAAAGTTGATTCAGATTGTTTTCTTTTTTTTAAACAAAGAGTTTGGTAATAATATTGGGATCATGGAAAGATAATAAAGAAAGGTCGGTTCAAGGGTCATTTTAATGGAATCTAATCTTCCATACCAAGAAAGAATAGGAGGGTACTGGTGGATGGAGGAGCTAATTTTATAAACAATAGCATTTTGATTTAGGGTTAAAGTAGAAGTAATATATTTAGAAATACATATCCCTTATTATTTAATAGAGGAAGTACACCCATTCATTCCATGAAGGGGGATATCAGATTGGACACAAGAATTAGTAAGATGTAAGATTTATGATTTGTCAAAATGTAATATGTATCCTGACACATGGGCAGGTTGATCAATGGCAGGCATAGGTGCCTGGAGAGAAGTATTTGGATCAGAAAGGTAGATTAGGATATCATCAGTGTAAACAGAGAATTTAATAGAGACATCTTTCATATTAATGGCTTTAATGCTATTATTGACAGAACAGTGTTTAAGAAGGGGCACTAGAGCTAAAATAAAAAGAAGCAGGGATAATGGGCATCCTTGTCTGGGACTGTGCGATATGGGGAATGATTTGGTGAAAGTATTATTGATAAGGATTCTGGTTGAGGGTGTAGAATACAAGAGGGAGATGAGTTTGGCAATAGTGGGACTAAACCCGTGCTACAAGAGAGAATCAAACAGGAAGGGGCAAGAGACTCTGTCAAATGTTTTCTCAGCATCTAAAGCAAGAAGAATAAGGGGATCGGAGCAGTTTTGTGAATGTGAGAGGGTATTAAATAGAATTCTACTATTGGAGAAAGCATATCTTCCTTTGATGAAACCCATTTCATTAACATTAATTAATGTATGCATTTTAACATAAGGACGATTGGCAATTATTTTGGCTAAACATTTTTAATCAGAGTTATTGAGTGAAATAGGGTGATCATTTTTACCTAATAATGGGTCCTTGTCAGGTTTGGGAAATAAGATTAGTAGGGCTTAGCCTAAAGACCTGAAGCTTGAACTTGAAGCTGAGAAGTTTGTTAAAAGTTCAAGGAGCTTCAGACAGAGTAAGGTAGAAATGGAGTGATAAAACTCCACAGAAAAACTATCAGGTCCAGGGCTTTGCCAATTTTAAGATCTAAGATGCCTTTTTATAATTTCTTGTAAAGAAATGGTATTATCTAAGAAGGAAAGATCTAGTGGATGATCAGTAATTTTCTTGTTGGTGTGTAGCTAGTTTAGAATATTATCATTTAGGATGGTTTGGTCCACCGAATATAGTTGGGAATAAAATTCAAAGAAGGCATCATTAATTTGCTGTGAATTGGAGACTCTAATGCCTTGTTGGTTAACAATAGAAGTTTTCTGTGAATTCGAAACTCTAATGCCTTGTTGGTTAATGATAGAAGTTATAATAGCTTTTCCTTTTTCCTTCTAAGATAAGCAGCTAGTAATTTACAGATTTCCTGGACCCTCCATGCAATTTTGCTTTAGATCTCAACAGAGATGAGCAGGTTTTGTTAGTATTTTATTTATTAAATTCAATGCATTTTGCAAGAAGGCATTTAAAAGAGTCATCAGTAGGATTGTTACAATAGGCCTTTACTAATGAATTTACAGAGCAGAGTAATTCTTCGGATAATTGTTCATTTGGTTTTCCTTGAAAGAAGTACATTTTATAATAAAACCCTGCAATGTGGCTTTGAAAGCGTCCCAATTATTATGTATAAAGGTGTCTAGGGCATTGTTAAAGGAGAAAAATGTGGCAATAAAAAGGTTTATTTGTTGGATGAAGTCAGGATCATTTAGTAAAAAAGAACTGAATCTCATTCGGGAAGCAAGGGTGGGTAGAAATTCCCATTCAGAATGGTAAGAACACGGGCATGATGTGATAAGACTATAGGACCAATTTCAGAGGGGAGGATGCTGGATGCTAATAGGGAGTTAGTAAATATATGATATAATCTTGATAATGATTTGTGTTGGGCAGAGAAAAAAGTGAATCATTTAACATCTGGGCAGCAAACATGGCAAGTATCAATAAGGGAAAGGTTATCTATAAAATTGAGGAATTCTTTATGAGATTTAGAGAATATGAATTTAGTTTCTGATTTTCCGATCCAGGCTGAAATCACAGATTTGGTTGAAATCACCACAAATAATAATTTGGTCATATTTTTCATAAAAAGAGACTGTTTTAATGTATTCCCAAAGGATGGATCAGGAGCATTCGGAGTGTTTACATCAATAATAGTGACACTCACCCTGTTGATAATGGCATCAATCATAGACCAGCGACCAGAGGGGTTGTGTTAATCATCAATCAGTTGAAATTAAATTTTCTCATGAATGAGGATAAAGACACCTCCCTTTTTCTCCACTGCAGGTGTGAAAAATTCAGGTTTAACCCATAATGTGATCAACTTATTATTTACTGCAATAGACTCCGAGTGGGTTTCCTGGATACATGCAATGTCAGGGCTACTTTTCCCTAGATGGCTTAGGATTCTTTGTCTTTTAATAAAGTTATTTAGACCTTTAACGTTCCAAGATATGACTTTAATACTCATTACTAAACATTCAACATATGATGAACTGCCATTTAAATTGTCTTACAAAAATGCAGTCCTAGTGAAATGGATAATAGGGGATAGTAAGGGAAACACACAAGGAAAGGGAACATATAAAGAGAAACCACAATTGATCATCACAGTTCTGAATAATTGAAAATAGTTCATGAAGCTATGAGTGAACAACAAAATGCAGAATTATTGAATGAAATAGATGTTAGAAGCTGCCATTAGCAGAAACAAGACAGTTCACAATGAATCATCGAGTTGGATGGAGCTGACTATATGTACAATGCGAAAATTAGGCTAATTTAAAGTAAAGAATATGAAAGGCATAACTTACCTAAGGGTATAGCATTATTTGATTCAATATATCAATATGTTTATTCGGGGACCTGGATATATCTCTATGCTTCTCTACATTTTCAAATACACTAGCATTAGGATTAAGTTCAGTTCTGTTCCTGGAGAGATGAGGTTTACCGGGTTTTAGTTTATGTCAACCTGAAATATTATGAGCGTGCAGAGGAATCTGAGTGGTCAAGTTAGAGCTCCTTACGGTTGACTCATCAGGTAGAGTGTCCATCTTGGAAGATTTAATGGTTTTCATGAGGCCATGGACGTCTTCTGGATTCAGGAATTCTTTGGTGATGCCACCTGGCTGAGATATAAGCATGATTGCTGGTTCTAGCAAGCCATATATAATATCCAAATTCTTAAGTGCTGGTCTTAGGTCTAAACATCTCTTTCTTTTGTACTGTACGGCTTTAGAGAAATCAGGGGAGGTGAATATTCTATTGCCTTGAAAATTTAAAGGTGACATTTTCTTTGCACTGAACAGAATCTGCAGTGCTTGTGGATGCTTAGTAGTAGGCATGCTATGAGTGGTCTAGGTGAATTGCTGCTGGAATCGAAATGAGGTTTGATTTTGTGAGCAAATTCAAATTCAAGAGGAGGTGTAATGGTACTATTTAAAAAGTTATGGGAGCCAATCAGTAAGAACTGTAATGGGATCATTTTGTTGAGTGTTTTCTGGTACCCCGTGAATTCTAATATTGTTCCTTCTATTTCTGTCTGTGACATTGGCAACTTCAACTTGCAAATGCTGGATTTCATTGTGGATTTTTTCCATACCTTGCAATCTATCCTCCAAAAATGACACCGGTTCCTCCATCTCTGATATTCTGGAATTTATAGTTTTGATGCAATTTGTAAAGGCATTAAAATCATCCTGAATAAGTAAGGGCCTGGAATCAAGAACTGAGACGGACGACTTAATGGAAGAGAGTTCTTACAAAAAGAAATGCATACCTTTGTTGAAATAAAGTAAGTCTCCGGGGGATTTAACATATTTTGAGCAGCCACTAGTAAAGTAATAAATAGCAGATAATATTATTTTTTATCAATAGCTATTTATCTTCAATATCCAGAGAGTAAGAGACAGCCACGTTCTCACGTTGCCTGTGATGCTGTTGCTTTCCTCAGGCAGCACGGCAGTGCGTGTAATCACGGAGCTGGAGCCGTAGTCAAGAAGAAATGAGGAAGTGGAAGAGTGGAGCAGCGAGCCAGCTAATGACACGAAGATGATAAAATGAAGTGTGTTTATTGTCCTGGACACACTCACCACAATGGACAGCTCACACAATCCATTGGCAAAGTAGCAGTAACGCCAGTCAGCGATATGGCCTCCTGAGGACCTTCTGTGAAGAGCACTGGTCTTTTGCGTCAGACACCTCACCGGCACACCAGATAGCAGCATGGACGAAAGCAGGGATTGCACCGGAGTGCAACCTTTTCCCTTGGCAGTAGTTTATGACAAAAAAGGTAGGTGTAACATCCCGTAGTGTACGGGAAGTAGCCATATTACCCACTCTGTCCTGGAGCTCAACTATTATGCAGCCATCTTGTTTGGTGACCGACCATGCCCCCAAAGGTTTAATTTTCTGTGCAGTATGATATATGAACATAGGCCTAGCAATCCCGTGGCCTTCAGCCTAACTTTAGTTCCCTTTAAATGAGGCACACATAAGACCATCTGTACATCTTAGTGGTCGATTCATGGCAAACTACCACTTTTCTCTTATCCTTAGAATGATCACCCATTATAAATTGGCCACTTTGGTTAGGTTTTTTTCTTGGGTGTCACCATTGACCTGAGGAATATGTTGATACACACAAACCGCACACCCCACCCAGCTCATTTGTGGCTTATCTTAGATGAGGGTCACCACAGTGCCGAAAAGGCTGATTCAGATTTATGAAATGGAGCATATATTTTAGTCTTGTGAACCATGAAATTTAACGTCTAGTCCCAGCTACTCCTTCTGACCAAAGTGTGTGATCCTGAACAACTCGGGCAACTACAAATGCCCCAATGCATTTAGCTGCCAAATTTCAGAGCATTCAGAAACAGATTAAGTACTACATTAAAAAACGAACAAATTGCTGGTAAAGACTTTAACAGTGAGGTTTTGCTGTAGGGAGGGTCGTGAGTAAAGTCGTTTCTAGTGTTGGACTGGGACATACAATTGGTGAAGGGCACCAATAAAAAACGGTCCCACAATTGTGCATTGCCATTGGTTACATTTCAGGTTGCAAATCGTGAATTTAATTTTAAAGCACATTTCGTCATTAACATTGGTCATAAAGATCAGCTGCACAGTACAGCAGCTCATCAAACTGGCCCAAAACAACTGCCCTACCTTAATATGTTAGGCCAGCCCATTGGGCATTGCCCTGTTGCCCTCCCAGCCAATGCGACCTTGATAGTTGAAAAAGACATGTTTCCATTTTAAAACCCCTATCTTCAAATTGAATTTCCCAAATGAGCTCGATCGAGGACTGTCTTAAAACACTGGCCCATTAAACATCACCTCCCTCTTGCATGGTAATGATAGTGACCCACTTGTGATTTAGCACTCTGACTGCTATCATAAATAACACATCATTTACACTGCTAATTACACTCATTTCCATATCAATAATGCATGCAGAGCTTCAAAAGGTAAGATACGGCGGAGTCAATAACTCTTCTTGATGGGCTTTTAATACACTCAGCACACTTTGGTTTCTCTAAAGATCTGGAACACTTCGTGCTACAGCCCTATTATTTCCTAAGCCTGTGCGCATTATCATGCAGTAGACCGAAAATGAAATCAAGATCTTCTGCGCCTGTTGCAGCGGTGAAAAAAAGGCCTCTGCTGATAGTAGTGTTGGGCAAGAGCTCTGCAGCCTTGCGTGCATATAGGCATCAGTGGCAGCAATGTGGACACGAAAAGAGGAGCTGGCCAGGCAGCCGCTAGACATGGTGCTGATGGGTAAACACACGGGGCGAAAGAAGGAATGCAGTGCCAAGCTCTAGACTCTGTCCACTAGATCATGAACTCGGATGGACACCCTTGTCAAATGTGCTTCATTCTTGCTGTAGAAGACTTTAGTAGACATAACTTTCAAGTTTCTGATATGGCCATGTCCTGCTTTTGGGAAGTGTTTCACTGGGTATTACAGGTAGCCATAATACAGTAATGCAATAGTTTTGTTATTCTGAAAAACAAACTTGTATTTGTTTTTGAATGCTATGTTCCTGGTCTGACCACACGTTAAGGACGGGACCCACTGAGGAACCTCGTAGTAGGGTGGTAAGGGATTACCGGCACCGGTGCGCTTACGGATGCCGGTAATCCCTTACCGCCATCCGTGTAAAGAGGCCCAATGTCTTTCATTAGAGAAGTTCAGACAACAGCTTTCATGTTCAAGGTTGGTGGCAGTTCAGTGCTAGAAGCATATTTAGGCCAGTAGTAATTGAGATAAGAGGTGTGCAGTGCAATAATGTTGCATTCAAACACAAAACGGATGGGTTTCTTCCCAGGTGGCATTATTCTAGGGTATGTCATGCTATGATGTGTTATGTGTATTAGATTTCTGCTGGAAAAGGGGTTCGTACCTGCTTGGGATTCTAATATTTTTGTTCAAGTTCAGTGAATAAACTCCAAAATGCTTGTGAACCACAGATTCGTAATTTGGTTAAAGTAACTGAATGATTCTGTGCCATCCGGGACACCAGGGCCAATTCTGCATTTCAATACTCCTCTCACTACTTTCTGGGAGTACTCTTGGGTCATTTCAATTGAATAACATGGACTGCCTTTAAAGACATGCACAGGACTAGAGTTCTCTAATCTTACATTACATTTGGCAAAACGGACAATGTGTTATGTTATTTTACTTGATGTTTGTACAAGGTCTACTGGCATTGATATGGCTTTGAAGTGATGCGGGGTGAATGGACCGTCGGAAGAACAAACATTAAAATAAACGAGCATTACATTGCATGCAAATAATGAAGTAACATGTGGGCAGAAATGACTAGTTCGCAGACATTATACTAGCCACACAATAGAGAGTCTGCAGGAGGATTGTCATGTCATTGACTATTTAACAGCTGGCCCGATCCTTCGTTGGACTTAGCCACATTTTTTGGGCTGCAGTACTAGAGGGGGGAGGGGCTGCTATAAATTAGTCTATTAACCCCAAGGGCAACTGTCTACACTTGTGGGCTCTGCTATAATTGACATGCAGAACACATGCACATAACATGCCGTCACATGCAAATTGCATTGACATTTTTCAGATATGTCAAATATACATTCAACCCATGTCCACTTATCTGTAACATCGAGTCAAGGCAGTAGAAATGTTTCATATTTGATTCAAATATAACATTGCACTTTTGAATGTAGTGAGAAAAGTAATCTTAGGTATAAGTAGAAAATCACAGCCATATATTGAGAGAGAATATAGCCTGCACTACCTCCGCATTGGTTGAGTTCTTTAGAATGTGTGAAAGGTGGAGGCGGATGAAGAACAAACAGGGTAGATAGTGTGAGAAGGGCCAAAATGACTGTCTTTCTATATGCAGTGGCAGTCTCCTAAATTATGACTATGACTGTCGCCTTAAGGGTATGCTTTATTCCCCAATGCAGCCACATCATAGGGCTGAGGGGCAAAAAGGGAATCTTACAGGTTTCAAGCCAACAGTGCTAACACCAGTGCCCACAGAGATCAGCACTGAGGGGTTCCCAAGACAACCCAAAGGCCAATGTGGAGAAATTGGGCATGCAACAGAAGTGAATGCGACCCATAAGGGGTGCAACACAATATTGGCCTACAGGGTTACTCTCTCTCTCTAAGACCGCCCACAATATATGTATCACAAAAGAGAGAGAATGTTTACAAACACATTAGTCACTAAAATCACCCTCATAAAGGAAATAACTATCCCTTGGTGGTGCCTGCTGATCCTGGAGTGCGGTGGTGCAGGAAGAGAGAGTGACTTTGTCCCTAATATTCTCCAGCACCTTTTATGATAGCACAGCAAGCCTTAGGGGGTCATTACAAGGTGCGATTACCGGCACCGGTCTCCTTACCGGTCCCCGGTATTCCTTACCGCCCTATTCCAAGGTCCCTTGGCGGGGACCGTAAGGAACGAGTGGTCTGACCATACGTCCCTTACGGGTCCCACTAGGGGACCGAGGCGCTAATAACGGGCTTGCAAGTCGCGAGCCCATTATTAGCACCCTCCCCATTCCAATTGAGCCCTGTGGGGGCTCAAATGGGAATGAGAAATGGCATGTTCAATGGGGACTTACCGGTCCCGCCAGGGTCGGACTACACCGGTAAGTCCCCATTGAACTACACCGGTGTCGGACCCGTTATTGGTGGCAGTCATGTCGCAAATAGCACCATGACTACCACCCAATCTCAGAATGAGGCCCTAGAGTCCAGCTCGTACCATAATATTAAAAACACATGTACACAGAGGTGCACCACTAAACTTAAGTGAATGTGCGTTTGTGTCTGTAACGGCCTTTGTTAAAAAAAAATGCCTTCTGTGTAATCGAAACAACCACAGTGGTCACCTACGTGATGTCTACATGTGTGTTTAATATTTTGGTGATACGGACGCGTTCATTGAGACAACACATAGGTGACCAATGTGGTTATTTTGATTACCAGGTGGCAATCTTTTAATAAATGCCTTTATTGACATACAATACAGCTTAGTGGTGCTCCCCTGTGGGTTCCATGTCATTTCATCGCCTGCTTTTACATCGCCAGGCTTTTAAACGTGCACATTCCATCGAATATGCTCATTGTTTTATTTTTTACTATAGCCCACCCGCCCAAACCCTTATTTGCCCTTTCCCACCCCCCCTATAAAAAACGATGAGCACATTCGATGGAATGTGCACGTTTAAAAGCCTGGCGATGGATGCAAAAGCCGGCGATGAAAGGACGTCGTACCCCCCTGTGTACATGTGTTTTAATATTATGGTAAGAGCTGGACTGAGGATTAAGTCTTTCTGTGTTATTATAAAAGGTGCTGGAAAATATTAGGGACAGCTTCCCTCTCTCTTCCTTCCAGTACATGTCCATACAATCAAAGAAAGGAGGGGCACTAGCAACTAGCATGGGGGTCTATGCATTCGTTATGAGATCACTCTACTAATGCCTGCATAGACGATTAGATGCATGGTTCGGCCCATGTTGCTTCTAGGCTAGATAAGATGAACTGTAAGCTCCTGATCCAGAGGCTTAATAGCAAATTGTACTCGCTGCTGCCCATATCTTGATGCATGGCCATTCTATATACATTATCTTCAGAGGAATACAAACTTTCAAATCTGCCTGTTAGCTGTAGCCCCGGGCTCCTCGCAGGCTTTCTTTTTATGTGGCAAAATAATCGCTGATTTAATCTTATCTGAACAATTCCAAACATTATTTAGACTAAACGAATTGGAAACCGATCCAGCTTATCATCTGCGCTCAGGCTACCGAAAATGGAAATGCCAATATGGCGATTGTTGAGTCTCTGTGTTGCAGAAACATTGCAATGCGGCATGCGAGGTTTGTTGTTACCTTTGCGCTTTGTCCTGCAGATTTTCAGTGCGCATTGTCAATAGAAAGAGGCCCTAACCCTCAAACGTTTTCCGTTTCAGTCGTGGTTCCAAAAAACTCTCTCATACGAAAAGCTAGACGTACTATATTCAACCCTCCGGGCCTAATTTAGATAAGCATTTTATAATGTACAGGAGTAGTAGTATAGCTTTGATTGATTGATTGACATTTTATTTCTATCGCGCTCATACACAAGTGTTTCAGAGCGCGACAAGGGAGGGAAACAGGGGAGAACAAAACAGCAATCTTACTAGGCCCAGTGACATTGAAAACGCGCAAGTGCATAGGAGAGGGGAGGGGAAAAGTGCATGGAAGGAGGGAGAAGTGGAAAGTGTGAAGCAGAGGAGAAACAGATAAATAACAATAATAAATAATAAAGGCAACAAACAGTGGTAATGCAGCCAGCAATTTGCAAGTGCTAGGTTTAAGGCAGCAGGCAGGGTAGGTCGGATAAGTGTAGGAAGAAAAAGGGGGGGCTGCATGGGTACAGATACAGACCCCAGTGCAAGGGGTGGCCCGGAGGCAGTGCGGGAGGGTGGCAGGGTGAGCAGGTACCTGGGCCCGAAGTGCAGAGGGTGGTCAGGTGCACAGTGCCAAGAGAGAACAGATCAGCAGGAGAGAGGGGGAGCGAAGGCAGAAGAAAAGAGGAAGGTCTTGAGGTGCTTCCGGAACCAGAGATGGTTCTCCTTAGCTCAGTGGCAACGCACTGACGCAGAGCAACACAGGTTCGAATCCCAGGTCTGCGCTTCTGTATTAAGCACATTCTAAATAACCAATTATAATGTGAAAAACCCATTGGAAAACGCTTTGTGAATAAGGGCATTACTGTCTAAAGTGAATAGAACATGGCAAACCTTTAACTGTCTATTTGGGAGTGCATATGTCACATTGACTTGCAGCACATGGGGTTAACAGTTGCATCCTTTTCAACAGAGGCGCAATAGTGCTGATTCACAAATATTGTCCTCCCTCCTGCATTGCATTTTTGCGGTGGCAGCATCTGCAAAAGCGAAAGATCTCATGCATTTGGCTTTCCGTAGGCGCATTCCGGCAACCAGAAGATTGTTTGGCATGTGGATTTCATGCACATGAATTGGGCATCCCAGAGGCCGCACCCGATTTGCAAGAGGCTTTGATCATGGGTGTGCTGTACAGGCAGCATTGTGCCCCTGCAGTGGATTGCTCTGCCAAAAGCTAGGGCAGAGGAGGAAGCAAAATGCACACAGGCGTCCTTTCCAAAGCGCTAGCTGCATTACTGCACTCCACAGACAAATGCACTTGCTCGACGCGGACATTATAATTTTGAATGTGTTACATTCACATGCCTGACATGGGGTGAAGAAGACAACATGGCATTGATTGTCACCCCTTTAATGTATGTCAGTGCTGAAGAGCATACACAGCTGAGGTGGGCGGAAGGCTGATCCCAACCCTCCACTCACCTGCATGCCTAGTGCATATGTGTGTGGCCAGCATTCCCGAAACCTACATGCACAACAAACCTCACATTCCACTGCAGAGCCTCCTTGACGAATTGTTCCCTCCGTTTCTAGTCCTGGGCTTTCCTTTCAAAAACCACTTTATTTTGGTACTAGTCAAATTATTTCAATTTAAAGTGAAATAGGAGGACAACTCAAGAGACAGCTTTTGGAATTGCAAGACTGGAGACCTGGTATCCTAAGAGACATTGGGCCTGATTTACAAACGCGTTTTTCAATGGGATTTCACCATTGTAAAACGCGTTTGTAAATCATGCACATTGACTGGCCTTGTAATGCCAAGCCCTCAATATTGTATCACCCCCACCCGCTCCGCGAACATCCGCAACATCAAAGAATGCATGCAAAATGCAGCAGGTACAGACTCTCCGTGCATGCTGAGTCTTCTTTCTGCTAATTGGCTTATCCTGTTTGATCTGGTCCAATAAACGTCAGCGTATGATGCCGAGTCAGGTCTGTCGTCTTCTATTGACCAGTACCCAAAAATTGCATCATGTGACACAAGAATTTTGTGGCACAGGGCACTAAACATCCTTTATCTTTCTGAAGAGAATATTTAGTCTGCTCTCGAACTCTGGCCGACTGAATAACGACAAGCGCCATTCGCCATTTTCACAGTGGTCACAGTTTTTCGCGCATGGCATAGTGTTCCATAGGCATAGGGACTTTGTGGCTACATTGTGCATCACTTACACCAGTGTTTGGTACTTCATCGATCACATGTGGGTAATTCTGAATCTATTTTTCTGCCACATTCTTTCACTATGAATGCCAAGGAGATCGCTGTGATATTGATTATCGGCCATTTTCAAATTGGGGCGGGCCTCGTGTTATACCGACCTTCAGCGCAGGTAAGGACTGCAGCAGGCATGCGAGCATGACGGGTCCATATCACACACTGTTGCCTCTTGCCGATTTGAAAGAGAGGGAGTTGGGTTAGGGAGGGGCAGGGGGGCATTTTATTTATTTATTTATTTATTTCTGATATACTCATAGCCAAGTGGCTTTGTATATACACGCTAAGCCACATAACAATTAAACACACATTACATATAACTATGGTCACATTTGAACAATTCATCATTTAAAAAGGATTTCATAAACTGCTGATATTTATACTACTAAAAAGATTCTGGGCCTGTAGGGTGTCCTGACCCACGTTTAAGCTACCCTGCTACAACATTTGGTGCTGTGGGCTTAGGAAATTCAAGATGGCGGAAAACCCCCATGTGCGCCGAAATCCAGGAAAGCTGCGCAGTTGTGCGCACACCAAAATGGTTACCTAACTTGCCACCCACCAGGGTAAAGAAAGGTCTTTGTTAACAAAATCCACTTTTACTGATGTCAAAAAGTTGCTGAAATCGTGACTCATTGGACCACTTTAAAGATTCAACCCTTTTTGTGGGGTTCCACATAACCATCTTACTGTAAGGAGCCCCATCAAAACAATGTTAAGCAAGGATTTACTACCATGTAAGAACCATGCCTGTTTAGAATGCATTAATCCAAGAAAATCCCAAAAATGGGTGCAGTACCAGTACTCACCACTATCCAAAAGCCGGCGTTTTAAAACCACTCTGTTTCCCTGAAGGCAAGTCAAAATGCCTATTTTCAAACATTGCAATATGTGCAAAATATTCACTGAACACCAGCAGACATTTGGCAGAATGGAGTTTTGTGTGCCTACAAAATCTGGGAAATGAAGAGCCCAAAAACAATGCTTATAACAAAAATGCTATGGAGTCAGCAGCTTAAGCCTAACTGCAACTGGATTTAGAACCACCAAAATCGAAAATGTTAAATTAAATGAGTGACCTATGTTTGGTGTCACATGCCTTTGTAACTGTTGAAATGTCATAGTTTTGCACTTAGAATCAGCATTCTAGCTGCATGTGTAAAATTACAAGTTATTTTAAAAGCAACAAAAAGTTAGCTGAAGGTCTGGCTTAAGGAACTTGATTTTGCCTAGCAACGGATCCCATCAGGAGTGAAACTTGAGTCACAACTATGTTCCCAGGCCAATGTTCCTTTTGCTGCCCATACTAAGGATATGCCATCTATCTGATAATTGAATTTCCTGTGCTCTGCCAGAGAGTGAACAAAGCCCTCTCCACTCAGGCAAAGGTTTTTATTACAGACGTCGTAAAAAGTGGCTTCCTCCTGGAGAAGCTGGGAGGGGCACTGCCTGTGAGAAGCAAGCTGGCTTGGCAGAAACTGGAAAGACTGGTTTCTGTACCATGTGACCTGAAAAGACACACCCCTGCAGCAAGGATATGGTTTTATAAAAAGGGGGATAATTCATAGTGCGGACATGTGAAAATTTTATAAATGATACCATAATTCTTGTGATTTTTCTGCCCACAGTTTAAGACGTGGTAGGAACCGGTGGTATGTTCAGGGGGGTTTTAGCGGAAAAGTGGATATTACTCTAAATGTGTGCATGTTAAAAATCTGAAACTTCATCAGTTAATGTCCCTACCCCCTGCACACATGTATGTAAAGTTGGGTCCATGTCGGAAATTGAAAAAGCAGTTAAAAAGTCAATTATGTACACTCTTTGAATGCAAGCTCCGAGAATGAGCAGATTTGGACATAGACATGGCTAAATTCAGCCACACCATGTATATGTAATTTCAAACAACTGTGTAACTCTGAAGTATGGATTTTGATCATATATATATTTGGGTGCACAGATGAAAAGGGAGGTTGTTTCAAGAGATCATAAAATGACATCAATCTGACTCACAGTTCAGTTTGCCAATCAAGCGGAGGAATGGAAGCCTGACCAATGACGAATGAGAGGGGCAAGTCTAGTGATGCAACACACACACCCATTCTCAAGAAACAGATAAAAGCAGAGAGTCAGGACACATAGAGACATTCAATTTCATCTGCCGCTGGAAGCCCTGCCGGAAAAATCCATACTTACCTCCATCAAACTCCAGAAAGCCAAACTAGAGACTTCAATCTATCCAGAGCAGAGACCAGACCAGAGAGAAAGCAGTGCTGTGCCTAGCAGAGACCAGACCAGAGAGAAAGCAGTGCTGTGCCTAGCAGAGACCAGACCAGAGAGAAAGCAGTGCTGTGCCTAGCCGAGACCAGACCAGGCGCTGTGAGCAGAATCCGGAAAGACCTGACCAGACTGAAGATCGTGACCAAGTCGCTTTCCTGTTCAAAATCTCTTGTGAGTACTTAGCAAAACTCAGAACACATCTCTTAGTTTAAATTCATCTAATTCAATCTATTTAACCTAAGTAGAACTGCCTCCTATCTGTCACCTGTCATTTCTAGTAAAATTTGTCATTTTGAAAAAGTGTGCGTTTAAAATTTACAAAACCAAAAACGACCTTTACTACATTACTCATATCTCCGCAACCGTTTGGGCTAGAGACTTGCAATAACTTTTATTTGGAAGCTGAGATCCCAGGCTTTCCTAGGACCCCAAAACGGTAGAGATAGTCCTTGCGGTTCCTTTGTAATAGCGCTCGGCGCATCCGCGAATTTTGCCGCGATTTGCAATCTCTTCACATGTAAAAAAACTGCTGCTGCCTGATTTCATTTGCCAGAAATTCGTTTAACCTGCTAACTATCCCTGCATCATTGCTAGTGTGAGCCTGGACTAATATTAACTAGATACCACTCATCCTGAACCTCTAAAAGGGAATTAAGAGCGTTTCCAGCATATTTCTCATTCATTGCTAGCACCTATCAAAGCATTTGCCTGTGTTTTCAAACTTCTGTTTAAGCTTGCTGGATTGAATTGAATTACAGTTGATTGCATTTCTGAGAACTGTGTGTTTTCCTTCCATTTCCTTGCCTTGCATCAAGGGGGGGAGGGGAGTAGCCAGAGAAAAGTGATTACATTGTTTGGTTGAAATCATATTGCGTATTTTCTGTACTGCATTCATTGAATATTGCATCCACTTGAGCCTACATAAAGCATCCTCTACCACATTATACTTTTGTTCCTATTTACCAGTGTGCTACCTTATCCATTTCATGTCAATTCATTAGTGATTAAAGAAGTGTGCTAGTGCCAGATTCTCCGTTGTTAATATTTACCATATCAGATTAAGTGTGATATTCAATTATTAATTTATTAAAAAGTGTGATATATATTTTAATTTATCAAATAAACCTTTTAAACTTGCAAAACAGAATTACTTCTTGGCTCAGTGGGGTCAGGGGGATTCCAAGAGAGGGGTGTTATACAAGGGTAGTCATCCAGAACGCATGAACTGGACCTAAAGATATATCAATAAGGGTTTTCATTCAGTATTCTAGACTAGGCGTTAACTTGGCTGTAGTGCTGAATTGAATCCTCTTACAAAGTGGGGGCTCGAGCCGAGACGTTGGGTTAGATTTACCAGTTGTGCAGCTTAATACAGTGTGCTAACTGACGGGATACATACACCCGGTCGGATCACCACGCTGCATTACGCTGTGAAGCATTCCTCAAAAGGGACACTCCAAGAAAAGTTCTGTTCTGCAAAAATAAAATACTAACTTCTGTAAGTCAGGACAGAGACCAATCTCTAGAATGACGACCTTAGTAGACATGAAAATAGCCAGAGAGCACCTCTTGCATAAGCTATTTGTGAGAGGTGAATGGACCGAACAGGGCCAGGATGTGTGGTTGCAGGCCATCACACAACAGGTCACTGAAACAGGGTCAGATATATATAGAGATCAGGGTCCCTTACATGTGGCCCTGAGTGAACTATATATGGCTCCTAAAGCCAAAGAGGAACACAATAAGATCGCCAGGATAGCAGCATACCTGTACCTATATATGGGAGACATGCAGGATAGATGCCAGTTGCCAGATTTTGAAAGCCAAAATCTGGCAAATAGGCAACAGATGGCATTACAGAAGGTCCAATCTGATCTGGACTCTTCTGAGCAGAGGCTGCAGAGGAGCCAGGAGTCAGAAAATGACAGCAGACTGTACATTACTAAAATAAAAGAGGATATGGATGTGCTGCAAAAGGAAAAGTCAGAACAGGATACTAGATTTCTGGCCCTGCAGAAGGAGCACCAAGACAGTTTGGACTCCTTACTGCAGAGCCAGAAAAAGCTGGAGCAACAGATCAATTTCAACAGGGCATGCACAGAGCAGGTAGCCACCCTGCAAATCCAACTAGACAGAGAGAAAGAGGAGAGCAATAAACTGATCCTGAAAGACCTGGATACCCAGGCAGAGTTTGATCAGGAGCGCCAGAAAGCTGGTGCCTTCCAAAGGCAAAGGGACGACCTGGCGGCACAAATGCAGGCTCTTAGTCAGGAAAGAGACGCCTTAGGCCAGGAAGTCTGCCATTTAAAAAGGAAAATGGAAGAAAATCACCTGGCCCACCAGGGACTGGGTGACCTCCAAAAAGAAAACCAGAACTTGCTAGGGCACACCAGGAGGGTGGAGGATGCTCTAGCAAGAAAGGAGCAGGCCAATAGGGACACAGCTCAGGAGGTAACCCTCCTGCAGCAAAGACTGGCCCAGTTCTCCAGGACCAACCAGGAAGCACAGAGGGAAAATGAGGCCCTCTGTCAACACAATGATAGGCTCCAACAGCAGGTAGCGATGCAGGAGAGACTGATAGAGTCGAGTAAGGCCTTAACTGAGGAACTGAAGGCACAAATGCAGGCTCTTGCATTGCAACAGGGAGCAGGGGCGGATAGAGATGAGGTTCGCTGGGAAATGGAAACTCCGGAGCATAACCTCAGGAGCCCTAGTACCAGAGGCCCTCATACCTCTCAGTCCCTGGACTCTGCCACCCCCATGTCCCCTGGCGCACATGAGCACAGGGCCACAGGGATGGCAGATTACTATCCAGCCAGAAGCATGGGGCTCATAGGCCAGTACCATCCAGGAATGGAGGGGTGGGCATCCGGGTATGGGCACCCAAGTACAATACAGTTCAGTGGGGAACCCCAGGAGAGTAGGCCCATTAAGGGCATCCTGAAAACCTCTGCCCAGTTAGGTCAGTGGAGGGGGTACCCATCAAATCCTGACAGCAAGGAGGAATCTGAAGACTCCTCTGAACTGCGCAGGACACAGGAGACCAGGTCCCCACATTCTGCCAGCCATTCCCAGGCTCGCAGAATCCGGGAAAACCTGGAAGAACAGACGGGAACCTCTGGGAGCAGTGCCTCTGAGTCCGAGGAAGAATGGACAAGGGTTACCCGAACCAAAAAGGCCAATAAGGCAAAAAGGGCCTTGCTTAAGGACCCCTTAAAGCAGATTAAGGCGATCAGGAGCGTCATCACGCCTTACCATAAGAACGCTAAGTATTCTGTTTGGGAGCACTTAGAGTTGTTTGAACAAATGATGGAGACTTTTCATTTGAAGGACAGCCAAAGCTGTATTCAATATGTAAAGTGGACCTTCTCCCCGGAATACTCCAGTTTCTTTGCGGGGCGGGAGGACCAAAATCATTTAAGATGGTCCACCTATAAGGCGGCCATCCTGAAACATTTTTCTGCTCACAGAAATCCTCAAGAGGCTCGCAAGGCAGCCTACAATTTACAATGTGGGGAGGATCAGGCCCCACAAGAATTTGTGCAGGAGTTAAAGCGGGCTTTTGCACAGACCACAAGAAGGGTGCGCACGGATAGCCGTGAATTTATAAACACGTTTTTCCATGCCTTGCCCAAATATATCATGACCCAGCTCGTGAGGGATTTTCACGAGAAAAGATCTTTAGACTGGGTCATTGAACAGGCTACCCGCATCTATGAGGTGCAGAAGCCCATAGAAAATAAAAGCAATGCCCAGAAAAACCCCAAAGCCAACAGCACCCCTGCTGCTGCCAAGGTGGCAGAGGTAAAGGTCACCCCCGTTTTGGATTTGGAGATGGGGGGGCCTAAAAACCTACCTGCACCTAATAATGCTAGGCCCAGAAGGTCCTCGGGCCAGTCGCAGACAGGGAGCCAGGGAGGCAGCCCCACAAATGGGGTCCCTCGCTCTCCTGACTATGTAAGTCCTCGCTACAAAGGTAACAGACCCATCCTGGGTTATGTGTGGACTCCTCCAGCCCAAGGGGGGGGATCCAGCCAAGCACCTAACCCAGGGAACTTCCCTCCAAACTTCCCACAGGAGGGCAGAAATTTACCAAACCCTGGGCAGAACTTTTTCCCCAGATATCCACCCGACTTCCAACCCCAAAATCATCCATCCTTCTTTCCTCAATTCCCTGAGCCCAGACCACTGAATCCGGGAGAGGGGAGGCCAAGGGTGGAGGGGTACCAAAATCTTCCCAACCAGGGGTACTACCAGAGGAGGGACAGCTACCCTTCCCGGGATCAGCCCAGGGGAGAAAACAGGGCCCCGTATCAGCCTGAGCGGGTTTCCCAGTTAGAGCGCCAGGTTCAAAACATGGCGCGGGATATGGGTCATATACTGAGGGCACAGCAGAACCCTCAGATCAGCATGCCGGCGCAGAACGCACCCAACTCTGGACCTGGTGCTCCAGAACAATGACGGGGGCAGCACCCCGATAAATCACCGGTTCCCAGGGAGGAGGCACAAAGGGAAGGGGGGTGTAAAGCCTTGGAGGAAGCTTCCTTCCTCACTTGTAAACAGCCCCTGGAAACCCAGGAACCGGAAACGAAATCTCTTGCCCCTGAAAGTCTGCCTCCTAAGGAGCAGAGGGGGGGTAGGAGAAACAAAAGACCCAAACAGACTCAGTTTGAGGAGGAGGTACAGATCTTCCAATTTGAGGGAGAGGGATCCTCAGAGGATCCTGGGAAAAGGATCTTCTCCTTCAGAGAGGGGGGAACTCCCCCCAAAGAAAAATAGGTCCCTAGGAATGCAAATCCAGACTGGGGAGATGTGGAGACTGAGCTACCGCCGCCCACCATCTCATCCCAGAACCAACAGCAAGAAAATCCCCTGGTTCAAACCCATCCTGGGGACTGCCTCCAAAAAGGGGGGGGCGGCCCAGAACCGGAACCAGGGGAACCCACAATGGCTCTGATCTCCAGTTGCCAACTTTTTCTTTCAGATTCCCAAGACTCTCCACAGAATTCTGCCCAAATCTCTTCGCTAGCAATGTCCAAAACCAGAAAGTTAGCCCACCAGTTCTCCAAAAATGTACATTACCTGTGCCCCCTTGAGGAGAAGGAGGGAAGATATTATGCCCCGGTACAAGTACAGGGGCAGGGTACAATCTCAGCACTGGTGGACACTGGATCTCAAGCTACCCTTCTGTCCAGAAGGGCCTTTGACGAACTGAATGCAGGAAGGGGAGAGAATTACCAAATTCCTCTCACCTCTCTTCCTGGACAACTGCAGAACTTTGACGGGAAGGAAATTCCCGTCGAGGGGACGGCAGACTTGGACATTAAGATCGGGCGACATAAGTTGAAACACCCGGTCATAGTTGTGACCCCAGAGGGCACCCCTTGTTTACTAGGGAATGACCTCCTGAGAAGGTTGTCACCCCTAATAGATTGCGTAAACAAGGTCCTCTGGACTCAGACTAGCCGACCCATAAAATTAAAACAGAGTGTCAACCATGTTAGTTTAAACGGCACATGCCACATGGTTGAACAAAAATCTGACCAAGTAGAATTTCACTTCCAGAACAACCAAATTCCAGACGTGACGGTAATAGCAGTAGGACAACAGACTGGTGATGGGGGGTCCTCTCTATTTCTGAAAATCAACCTTCCTTCCAGTCTAAAGTGGTATTCCACGCTGGAAGGAAACACTCTGAAATTCTATACTAATCCACAATCAGAAACCCCCACTCCTATAGTCCAGAAAGATGTGAAATCAGCTCAAAGCCTGGCTGATATTCAGCAAATTGGAGAGCAGTTGTTCATCCCTGTTCAGTTAAATGATGGGAAGGACTCTGTTCTCGCTCGAGTGTGTGTGAACAACGGTAAGAGCTTCATCAGCGAAGCCATGTTCCGCCAACTCCCAAAAGATCCAGCCATTCCCACCTTCAAACTGATAGACAAATGGGAAATGGACCTGGAAGCACCTGACTCCAAACATCTCCTGCCAAGCAGGTGTATGCTCAAAATCTCCATTGGCAACAAGAGCATAGTCCATAATTGTTGGGTCGTGCGAGACGTCACTGCCGCCTTTTACTTAGGCAGTGACATTCTCAATCGCTTTGCCATTAGTTTGGACCTAATAAACTTCAAAGCTTGGTCCCGATTAGCGGATAATCCCATGGGCTTTGATGATCCAGAAAAAGCATTTAGGTCAGCTCAATTGCTACCTTATGCAGTTGAAATTCAGGTTAAAGAGGAAGTCACCATCCCAGAAAGGACCCGACAATTCTCCCTGGAAGTGAAAGTTAAAAGGGGACAAGAGTTGAAAAACCCTGATGCTTACATACATCTAAATGCTTCTCTCCAACAGCAAGGGTTGGGGGTAAACCCGACTCCATTAGTCAACATAGAACATGACCCCATTCTAATAGAGGTGGATAACAGCGACTTAAAGAGTATTACTCTAGCCGCAGGCACCATTATTGGAATGGCGGTTGATGACCGACATTTCTCCATTGATCTTGTAAATGAACTGTTAGGACCCATCCCCAAGGACTGTTTTGACAGTGACAGTGATGACAACGCAACACCAGACAGGATTTTTACCCGGCATGGGGGGAACTTCCTGGTGTACACTTCCTGCCCCTATGGTAAGGAAGATGTGACCTGTGACTTCAGGAGGGATGAGGTGATTTTCCAGGTCCATGAGGGCTGCCTTTCCCACCTGAAGCCTCCGGTCCAAATCAGCACTCTGACCAGGGACTTCTCCACCCAGCTGGAGGAGGCCGCGGAGATAGCCAAACCAGAAGTCTTTCCAGGCTTCAGGCAGAAGAGAGAGTCAACCTAGCTGATGCCTGTGTGACTCTGGAACAAAAGCAAAAGTTGAAACAAGTTTTCTTGGATTTCCAAGATCTCTTTTCGGTAGACTCATATGACTGTGGTCGCACCGACATCCACACCACAACAATCCCCACGGACCCTGGCATGACTCCAGTGTTTGTGAAGCAATATCGCTTGCCTCTCGCATCAATGGAGTCCCTTACTGAAATAATTAAGAACCTTGAGTCCCGGGGAATAATCCGTCCAGTCCACAGCACCTTCAATAATCCGGTGCTGGGAATATTGAAGCCAAACGGCCAGTGGAGACTCTGCGCTGACCTCAGGGAGCTCAACAAACGGGTCCACACTTCCCGATGGCCTCTTCCCTACATTGACCAAGGGCTGGCCCAGATTCAGGGGTCACAGGTATTCACTGCAATAGACCTGACCAATGGATACTGGACCGTGCCTGTCAGTAGGGAGGACCAATACAAGCTGGCTTTTACCTTTGGGGGCCAGCAGTACACATGGACCCGGACTCCCTTCGGATACCTTAACTCCGGTAATGAGTTCAATATTTTCCTACATAAGGCCATGCCCGACCTGGGTACGAGGGGTAACCTGGCTTATGTAGATGATGTCCTCATCAAAAGTTCATCTGTGGAGGAACACATAGCAGAGATCCGTTATGTTCTGACACAGTTGAGGGCCGCCGGAGCAAAACTTTCCTTTCAGAAAGCACAGTGGTGTAGAACCCGTGTTAATTTCTTGGGGCATGAGATTACTCCTCAGGGTCTCTGTCCCCAGGAAAAGAAAGTGGAAGCACTTCAGAAACTGAAAGACCCCACAACTCTGCGGGAACTAAGGAGCCTCCTTGGACTGACTAATTACAGCAGAAAGTTCATTGAGGGCTACGCAGAGATCACCAGACCCCTGATTCATCTCCTGAAGGGGGGGGTCAAGTGGGAATGGGGTCCAGAACAAGCCGAGGCAGTAAAACAACTCAAAAGAAGCCTCTCACAAGCGCCTTGCCTAGCTTACCCTGTCAGAAACAAGGAGTTCTTCCTGGAGACGGGGTTCTCTAATACGTGCTTGACGGCAGTATTATATCAAAAGCATGACAAGGTCAATAAAGTAATCTCCTATGCGAGCAAAACTTTATCCTCTGTGGAGGAAAAATTCAACGATTGTGAGAAGGCACTCCTGGCAACGGTGTGGGCATTGAAGAATTACCGCCCGTTTATCCAGGGGGAACACATCATAGTGGAGACTCCACACCAGCCTCTGCAATATCTCGAAAGTGACAGAATCCGGGCCGGAAATGTGAGTAATTCCCGAATTACTTCCTGGATTCTGTCAATGCAAGGCTTTCCTGTGGAGGTCCGATATGGCCAAAACAAGAAGAGTCCCCTCGCGCAAGGTCTGGCTGACTTGCATGATTGTGCCAGAGAAAACGGTCTCGAGGACGAAAGTCTAAAAATAAAGGACAACATGGAGGCATACCTTAATTCCCCCCACAAAGTCTTTGAAGAAGACAAGTGTGAGGGAATGCCCACTGTGTATGTGGATGGATGCTCTTACCATGTCGACAACAACGGGGAGAAAGAACTGGTGGCCGGCGTAGGGAATGCATGGGTGAATGAGTCCCCAGAACCCTCCGCTGGATACAAAATTGGTCCCCGAAGTAGTCAGGTGGCAGAATTGATGGCTGTGCATCAGGCCATCCTCACTGCTGTCCAACATCAACTCCACGAACTGGTCATAATCACAGATTCGGATTATGTACGGAACGGGTTCGTGGAGCACCTGGTTAATTGGAAAACCAGAGGCATGTTATGTGCTAACAACAAACCCTTGAAACATGGGAAGTTGATCCAAAACATTGATGATCTGGTCACCTCGAATGAGATGACCATCTATTGGAAAAAGATCAAGGGTCATTCCAAAGTAGAGGGACCAGACAAAACTGGAAATGACTTAGCTGATCAGCTGGCCAAAACCGGGGCCATCCAAGGGGATCTAATTGAGATTGAGTCCCTGGTGGGGGAAATCCAGGTCACTGCTATCACTAGGTCCCAGACAAATGCTCACAACGACCTTTCAATTGCACAATGGAGTAAGGAGACCCCTGATGCTGATTTGATTACCGCTCAGAAGGGGGATCCAATTATTGGTAAATTTTACCAGCACCTTGAGGACCCTGAGAACTTTCCCCTGACGGATACCGATTACATTGGGAAAGAGGACCTAAGAGTGTTGATGAAATGTCCAAAAATGTTCCGAATCCAAGACGGTTTGCTGGTAAGGAAATCCAAAGCTGGCCACGATCAGTGGGTGGTTCCTACCTCATTCCGAAGCCTGATGTTAAGTCACGCCCATGATGCGGCCACCGCCGGTCATAGGGGGTTTCACACAACATTGGAAATCTTAAGAGAGGTTGCATACTGGCCACACATGGGCCAGGACCTCAACCAATATTTGAAGGGTTGTCTTGTGTGTGCACAATTTCAGCCGACATCCCTCACACACCGGGCACCTTTACAAAAGAGGGGGATGACCCTGCCATGGTCAGATTTACAAATCGACTTTGTAGGCCCTGTGATTCGCTCGGCTAGGGGGAATAAGTACATGTTGACTGTGACATGCTTGTTTACCAAGTGGGTGGAATGTCTCCCAGCCCCAAATTGCAAGGCAGAAACTGCAGCTGCCTTGATGATTAACCACATCTTTTCCCGTTTTGGTCTACCTCAAAGGATTGAGTCAGACAGAGGTAGCCACTTCACCAGTGAAGTAATGACAAAGATGTGGGAGATACTGGGGGGTCAAAAGGAAGTTGCATATTGCTTATCGGCCAGCGTCTTCTGGGGCAGTAGAGAGATATAACCGAACCATTGTGAGCATATTAAAGAAGTTTGTGGCAGATTCTGGGCCAAGTTGGGATATCCGATTACCTCTGGTCCTAAT
This sequence comes from Ambystoma mexicanum, assembly GCF_040938575.1. NCBI lineage: Eukaryota > Metazoa > Chordata > Amphibia > Caudata > Ambystomatidae > Ambystoma > Ambystoma mexicanum. The sequence goes on along the minus strand of NC_090931.1, from coordinate 850,545,186 downwards.
GGCTATCAGATCTACCCCTTCATCTGCAACCAAAATGTCACCATTTGAGTTGATGACTGGGCGCAAGATGGTGCTTCCTCAGCATTTGCTCTACAGGACCCAAGAGCAGACACTGATAAATGCCTCCACTACTCATGAGTATGTAGAGAATTTAAGGAAACACCTCCAACATGCTTTTGCTTATGCTCAGCGGAATCTAGAAAGATCGACTGATAGCATGAAGACCCATTATGACCTGAAAACTTCCAGGAAGGAATATCAGGTGGGAGACCGGGTCTATCTATACAACTTCCAAAGGAACCAGGCCAAGCAGCGCAAATTTTTGCCTACATGGAAGGGACCCTTTGAGATCGTCGATAAGATCTCCCCTGTGGCCTACAAGATCCGCATCCCCAAAGGCGGTTCGGCAGAGGGGGAAGACAAGTGGGTACACATAAACCAGTTGAAGTGTTGCCATCCCAGGCACACTCTGCAACAACTGGAGGAATCCTCTGGAATCCTAGCGGGTACTGTATCAGACTAATTCAGTTCCAATCATAAAACATACCACATCTAGTCTCTAAAATATTGTGATTTGCATGAAACTGTCTCTTAGTTATGCTGTTTTTTTTTTTCAAAATAAGAATGTAATATTTCGTTACGATGAAATGCATATGCTGCCCCACTATCTCAACAGTGGTGGAAAAAAAATCGTCTATGAGTAGATATTGCCGCTCTTCCTTTATCATCCTAGGAGAGATGAAACCATGAAGGATGACCAAGAAGGACGATCCGGAGACCGGGAGCAAAGACACAACGGGCCCGGGGTACCGCCCAATCTTCCCATCAGGACCGGCGAGGAGAACTGATCGATCTGACCGGATGGAGAAGAAGATGCTGAACTGTGCCATCTACAGAAGAGGAAGAAGATTATGCGGACAGACCGATGCGTGGGTCAAAACCCTTGGGCACGCGACTCCCCATCGACCCAAACTCAAAGTGCAGTCACGTGGGGGGGCTTGTAGGGTGTCCTGACCCACGTTTAAGCTACCCTGCTACAACATTTGGTGCTGTGGGCTTAGGAAATTCAAGATGGCGGAAAACCCCCATGTGCGCCGAAATCCAGGAAAGCTGCGCAGTTGTGCGCACACCAAAATGGTTACCTAACTTGCCACCCACCAGGGTAAAGAAAGGTCTTTGTTAACAAAATCCACTTTTACTGATGTCAAAAAGTTGCTGAAATCGTGACTCATTGGACCACTTTAAAGATTCAACCCTTTTTGTGGGGTTCCACATAACCATCTTACTGTAAGGAGCCCCATCAAAACAATGTTAAGCAAGGATTTACTACCATGTAAGAACCATTCCTGTTTAGAATGCATTAATCCAAGAAAATCCCAAAAATGGGTGCAGTACCAGTACTCACCACTATCCAAAAGCCGGCGTTTTAAAACCACTCTGTTTCCCTGAAGGCAAGTCAAAATGCCTATTTTCAAACATTGCAATATGTGCAAAATATTCACTGAACACCAGCAGACATTTGGCAGAATGGAGTTTTGTGTGCCTACAAAATCTGGGAAATGAAGAGCCCAAAAACAATGCTTATAACAAAAATGCTATGGAGTCAGCAGCTTAAGCCTAACTGCAACTGGATTTAGAACCACCAAAATCGAAAATGTTAAATTAAATGAGTGACCTATGTTTGGTGTCACATGCCTTTGTAACTGTTGAAATGTCATAGTTTTGCACTTAGAATCAGCATTCTAGCTGCATGTGTAAAATTACAAGTTATTTTAAAAGCAACAAAAAGTTAGCTGAAGGTCTGGCTTAAGGAACTTGATTTTGCCTAGCAACGGATCCCATCAGGAGTGAAACTTGAGTCACAACTATGTTCCCAGGCCAATGTTCCTTTTGCTGCCCATACTAAGGATATGCCATCTATCTGATAATTGAATTTCCTGTGCTCTGCCAGAGAGTGAACAAAGCCCTCTCCACTCAGGCAAAGGTTTTTATTACAGACGTCGTAAAAAGTGGCTTCCTCCTGGAGAAGCTGGGAGGGGCACTGCCTGTGAGAAGCAAGCTGGCTTGGCAGAAACTGGAAAGACTGGTTTCTGTACCATGTGACCTGAAAAGACACACCCCTGCAGCAAGGATATGGTTTTATAAAAAGGGGGATAATTCATAGTGCGGACATGTGAAAATGTTATAAATGATACCATAATTCTTGTGATTTTTCTGCCCACAGTTTAAGACGTGGTAGGAACCGGTGGTATGTTCAGGGGGGTTTTAGCGGAAAAGTGGATATTACTCTAAATGTGTGCATGTTAAAAATCTGAAACTTCATCAGTTAATGTCCCTACCCCCTGCACACATGTATGTAAAGTTGGGTCCATGTCGGAAATTGAAAAAGCAGTTAAAAAGTCAATTATGTACACTCTTTGAATGCAAGCTCCGAGAATGAGCAGATTTGGACATAGACATGGCTAAATTCAGCCACACCATGTATATGTAATTTCAAACAACTGTGTAACTCTGAAGTATGGATTTTGATCATATATATATTTGGGTGCACAGATGAAAAGGGAGGTTGTTTCAAGAGATCATAAAATGACATCAATCTGACTCACAGTTCAGTTTGCCAATCAAGCGGAGGAATGGAAGCCTGACCAATGACGAATGAGAGGGGCAAGTCTAGTGATGCAACACACACACCCATTCTCAAGAAACAGATAAAAGCAGAGAGTCAGGACACATAGAGACATTCAATTTCATCTGCCGCTGGAAGCCCTGCCGGAAAAATCCATACTTACCTCCATCAAACTCCAGAAAGCCAAACTAGAGACTTCAATCTATCCAGAGCAGAGACCAGACCAGAGAGAAAGCAGTGCTGTGCCTAGCAGAGACCAGACCAGAGAGAAAGCAGTGCTGTGCCTAGCAGAGACCAGACCAGAGAGAAAGCAGTGCTGTGCCTAGCCGAGACCAGACCAGGCGCTGTGAGCAGAATCCGGAAAGACCTGGCCAGACTGAAGATCGTGACCAAGTCGCTTTCCTGTTCAAAATCTCTTGTGAGTACTTAGCAAAACTCAGAACACATCTCTTAGTTTAAATTCATCTAATTCAATCTATTTAACCTAAGTAGAACTGCCTCCTATCTGTCACCTGTCATTTCTAGTAAAATTTGTCATTTTGAAAAAGTGTGCGTTTAAAATTTACAAAACCAAAAACGACCTTTACTAAATTACTCATATCTCCGCAACCGTTTGGGCTAGAGACTTGCAATAACTTTTATTTGGAAGCTGAGATCCCAGGCTTTCCTAGGACCCCAAAACGGTAGAGATAGTCCTTGCGGTTCCTTTGTAATAGCGCTCGGCGCATCCGCGAATTTTGCCGCGATTTGCAATCTCTTCACATGTAAAAAAACTGCTGCTGCCTGATTTCATTTGCCAGAAATTCGTTTAACCTGCTAACTATCCCTGCATCATTGCTAGTGTGAGCCTGGACTAATATTAACTAGATACCACTCATCCTGAACCTCTAAAAGGGAATTAAGAGCGTTTCCAGCATATTTCTCATTCATTGCTAGCACCTATCAAAGCATTTGCCTGTGTTTTCAAACTTCTGTTTAAGCTTGCTGGATTGAATTGAATTACAGTTGATTGCATTTCTGAGAACTGTGTGTTTTCCTTCCATTTCCTTGCCTTGCATCAAGGGGGGGAGGGGAGTAGCCAGAGAAAAGTGATTACATTGTTTGGTTGAAATCATATTGCGTATTTTCTGTACTGCATTCATTGAATATTGCATCCACTTGAGCCTACATAAAGCATCCTCTACCACATTATACTTTTGTTCCTATTTACCAGTGTGCTACCTTATCCATTTCATGTCAATTCATTAGTGATTAAAGAAGTGTGCTAGTGCCAGATTCTCCGTTGTTAATATTTACCATATCAGATTAAGTGTGATATTCAATTATTAATTTATTAAAAAGTGTGATATATATTTTAATTTATCAAATAAACCTTTTAAACTTGCAAAACAGAATTACTTCTTGGCTCAGTGGGGTCAGGGGGATTCCAAGAGAGGGGTGTTATACAAGGGTAGTCATCCAGAACGCATGAACTGGACCTAAAGATATATCAATAAGGGTTTTCATTCAGTATTCTAGACTAGGCGTTAACTTGGCTGTAGTGCTGAATTGAATCCTCTTACAGGCCTCATTACAACTCCGGCGGTAGTCGTGCTGGCAAAACCGGAGTTGCATTTTACCGGCCCCCGCCAATGGACAAGAACCAGGTCATGCCGAGTTCAGCGGACTCGGTAATTGCCCATTCGCGGGTGCCGGTATTAAGGGACTGCCCATCCCCATTCGGCCCCATAGGGACGAATGGGAATGGGGAGCTCGGATGCACCGGCACCATTCAAAAATGGTGGCGGTGCATCCGATATGCTGTGCTCGCAGATGCCTTTCTGCCGGCCAGGTCAGACCTGGCGGGCTGACAGGCGCCTGCGAGCACATCTCGTAGTATGGCGGTCCGGGAACTACGGTACCAGCACGCTTACCGGTACCGTAGTTCCCGGACTGCCATGCTTATAATGAGGCCCTCTATCTATTTACACACTAACAGGGAGATTAATTGAGTAAAACCTAATTAAGAGATTTCAGAAAACATAAAATTATTAAAATATTAAAACTCAGCAAGATAACAGTTTTAAAATATCAGCGCATTTCCAATACAATTTAACCATATACTAAATCATATTGTGATTACAACCACCTAAAAACATGGACCAAAGGAAAGAAAGATCAGTACAATTAAAACCATTATTGTAGGATTTAAGAAAGCTAAACCGTAAACGTTGCCGACTTCCACAGTCGATCAATAGATGTTCGGCATTTTCTATAGCTTGAGTGCCACATAATCGACACAATTGTGAATCTCGTGCGATGCCTGGGCAGGCACCTTTGGTCATCAGTGCTTCACTTATGTTAAATTTCAATTACAAATACTGCCTGGCTACAGAGCTGTTAGGGCAGGCCACAATGTAAGAAGGTTTAATCAGGTGGGTTGCAATGTATTCACACAATGAGGCACTGTTACGTTTGGAGTTCAGGATGTTTAAGTTTTCTATCTTACTGATCATAGACAATCTGCATTTCAAGCGAGATTTTACCACATACGCAAATCTCTCCAGAGAGCTATTCATACATCCAACGTGCCACTGTGTGTGAGGGAAATGCAAGGCAGCGTCGCCACTGTGCTGGTGTGTGTAGTTTGTAGCACCCAGTTACTTGGTGCGGGTCTGTTTCTAAGTTGTCTATGTCGCGGGTAAAGAGGCATTTGTTTCCAGAAGGGAGTATTGAGTATCCATGTGTGTTTTCGCATCACCATATTTAAGATAGATAGTGGTGTATTATATTTACTTATTTTTTTTTAGTTTTATTGAGCACAGCAGGTTGTTTCTCTTCTACCTCCAGGTGCTGTTCGTCTGGTGGTCAATAGAAAAAGGCTGAGCCATAGTTCCCCATCTGCACAACCCTACAGCCCTATGACATAGGAGAACTGGCAATATTAAGCACTTACTACATATGGAATTTACATATTTTCCACATGTGTAAGGAAGCAATGAGGGACCTCTCCTATCACTGAGAATTGCTGTTTCGGCTTTTGAAAAAGATCAGCTCTGCCAAAGACCAGAAGGATGCAGTGGGGTCTGTTACCACCCCAGGCCCCATACACCCTACAACCATGCTCTGAATCCACCACCATGCTCGGAATCTACGACCATGCTCTGAATCTACCACTATGCTCTGAATCTACCACTGTGCTCTGAATATACCACCATACTCTTAATCTACCACTATGCTCTGAGTCTACTGCCATACTCTGAATCTACCATGAATCTACCACCATGCTCTGATCTACCACCATGCTCTGAATCTACCACCATGCTCTGAATCTACCACCATGCTCTGAATATACCATGAATCTACCACCATGCTCTGAATGTACCACCATGCTCTGAATCTACCACCATGCTCTGAATATACCATGAATCTACCACCATGCTCTGAATGTACCACCATGCTCTGAATCTACCACCATGCTCTGAATCTACCGCTGTGCTCTGAATATAACACTATGGGCCTCATTACACGGTAGGCGGTAAGGGTTTACCGGTACTGGTAAGGGCACCGGTACCGGTAAACCCTTACCGCCTTACTACGAGGTCCCTTTGCAGGACCCGACCTTAACGGCTGGTGTAGACAGCCGTTAAAGTTGGGACCCGCAAAGGGACCATGGTGCTAATTATGGTACCGCAAATTGCGGTACCGTAATTAGCCCCTTCCCCATTCCCATTGAGCCCTACGGGGCAAAAATGGGAATGGGGAAGGGCCATGGAGAAAGGGGGAATTACCGCCCCGCAAACCTTGGAATGGGGTGGTAATTCCCCTATTCTCCATGATGGTACCAGTATGGTACCGGCGGCAACCATGGTGCTAATAGCACCATGGTTTACCGCCTACCGTGTAATGAGGCCCCATATTCTGAATCTACCACCATGCTCTGAATCTACCACCATACTCTGCATCTACCACTGTGCTCTAAATCTACCACCATGCTCTGAATATACCATGAATCTACCACCATGCTCTGAATCTACCACTATGCTCTGAATATAACACCATGGGGCTCATTACACGGACGGCGGTAAGGGTTTACCGGTACTGGCAAGGGTACCAGTGCCGGTAAACCCTTACCGCCTTACTACGAGGTCCCTTTGTGGGACCCTACCTTAACTGCTGGTTTTACTGCAAAAAAGGGACCTAGGATGTAATTACAGTACCACAATTTGCAGTACCGTAATTACCGCCTTCCCCATTCCCATTGAGCCCTATGGGGGCAAAAATGGGAATGGGGAAGGGCCATGGTGAATGGGAAATTACCGCCCCCACACACCTTGGAATAGGGCGGTAATTCCTCCATTCACCATGGCGGACTCAGTAAAATACCTGCGGCAACCATGGCGCTAATAGCGCCATGGTTACTGCGTCCGTGTAATGAGGCCACATATTCTGAATCTACCACTGTGCTCTGAATATACCACCATGCTCTGAATCTACCGCCATGCTCTGAATATACCATGAATCTACCACCATGCTCTGAATCTACCACCATGCTCTGACTCTACCACTGTGCTCTGAATATAACACCATATTCTGAATCTACCACTGTGCTCTGAATCTACCGCCATGCTCAGAATCTACCACCTCTGAACCACATTCAAAGAGCACATCCTTTCTTCCACTTTTGTAGTTTTGCTATTAGGTGGCACTTTGCACCACTTAGAAGCCAACACGCTTTAATTGGAGTACAGATAGGAGGGAGATGGGATTTGAGAAGGGAAAGTCAGCCTGTGGGCATTGTTTGGTAATGTATCCAGCCATTGATCAGCCATGGCCATGTTAATCTGTATGGCCATTCCCACCCACTACCTTTAGCTCCCCACACAAAAAAAGAAGCACACTCTTGGAATCTTCTTGAGCTGGTTCTATCATGCAGTAACATTAAACTGTGTGCGGTATAGGTCTTTACAGTGTTATTTCCAAGCAGTCTTCTGAGAGTTATTGGCTTAATTGCAGCTGTAAGTGAACACCTGATGTAACACAATTGCCATAACCAAGCGTGCCTTCAACTACTTGATTTATAAGCAATTTGTGTGCCCTTACATATTTTCCCTGCACCTGTTAAAAAGAAGCATTGGCAAAGCCAACAATGTCACTTTGTCTATAAGTATTAGGTAGGCATTCACCAGACACTGACATCATATTCCAATGTACTCCCGCCATTTCCCAGCTGTTGCACTCTTTTGCCCAGGTGGTGCCATTGTGGTAGTGCCTTGAAAATAGCCAAATATGCTGTCTTTGCTGGCACTTGTTATGTGTTAAGCATAGCTACCCTGGTCAATAGGCGCTCCAATTGCACATGTGTTGACGGTATGCACAACGTACCATGGTGAAGCTTAATTTTTGCCTTAGATAAAGCAGTTCAACCCATCATGAAAAACGTTTTTGACAATACAATTCTTGCCAAGCTTCAATGCTTGTAGTATATATGATGCTACCATGCAAGCAAACGGGTGCGCAGCGCATCTTCCCAAACACACAACATATTGTGTTGCCGTAAAAAGTGGTGCTAGGACATTCTACGCTACCGCCATTGTTGAGCTACCTTTCGCACTTAAAATGTTGACGTTTACTAGATGTCTGCATCTCGGTTGTTTTGGTCGAAGTGGGGGGGGAATCAGTTGGGAGCGCTGCTCCTCTTCTTTTTTTTCATTAGGTTCCACTGTTCCTATTTTTTTATTCTAAAAAGAAACCATTCTGGAATGTTTTTCTTTTAATATAAAAGTATAGGAAGTAGTTGAAACTTGTGCTTCAGTGCAATGCACTGAACGTTCGCTTAAACAGCAGGTGCATGTGTTTGGGGGTTAGGATTGTGCGTCCGAGGGGGCGTGGCGATGGGGTTTGTGAGGAATGGGGCAGGCCAGCAGGGAGCACAGTTCCACTACTTCTTTTCGTACACTTCGACCACTGAGCGCGGCCATATTTGTATATCGAGTATCAGGAACGTGCTATCTACGCACACTGAGCGCACATCGTACAGGTTAATTCCCCTTGATTACCTGGCCCCCCCCCCCGCAACCCCCATCCTCCGCCCTCTGTCATGTTTTCCTTGCTCCACACCGTCATCGTTCCTCATCTGACCCGCCCCCGCCACTGACTGGTGCAAATGGTGTGTCTTCTGTAAAAAAAAGAAATCACTGCTGATGCGCCTTGCATTGGCACTGTGATGACATCGGATGGGTTAGTTAAGAGTGCTGGTACTTGATTACACTCATTCTTGTCTCGTGTGAAAAGCTTTACATCGTTGTATGATCTCAGTTGGTTTAAACGTGGCTTGCAAATTCCTCTTTAGCATTTAATATGGAGGTGAGTTACAACAGCATGGGAGGCTGGTTTACAAGCATCAAACAATACATCTGTCCACGCGGCTTCTTCAATGGAAAGGAGAACAGATGTTTAAGCGAGGCAAGGGTCTGTGTGCCCCCTTCTCTGCCATGAGCTTTGCACGGGACTGCAGGGGGCGTGCTGCCCTCTAAACCGCAGGAATGAGTGAAAGGCGCCCCCGGACGGGGCGCTATTGTAATGAACGATCAAAAAAGCGGGACGCCATAGGGCTGCTGTGTGCTGCGGTCATCACCCACGGCGGCCCCGGCCCATTCACGCCTCAGACAGATCGATAGGTCCTCTTCTACAGCGTGCAGAGTTGACGTTTTTCTTTCATGGAATCCGGAGGATAAATAGGGGGGTGGAGGAGGAGGATGTTGAGAATTTGGCTGCTCTGTCCAATTCACACCCTAATTAGCATAACGAGCGTGTAGTGTGGCACTGGTGTGTGCAACTTATGCGAAGTCTACCAAGGCCCCGTGTACTTCGATACAAATGGCGTTCAGCAGTTTCTAGTCTTGCCTCTTTGTATTGTTCCCTTGGTGAGGCTTTCTGCTATGCGTGCTGTTGACAAAGAGACAGGCTTGGCCCTAAGGAAGTTTGTGGGAATTACTTGGGCGCTGGAGATGGAATGGGGAGGGTGTTCCTGCTTCCCGCCACAACACCAGGGACCGGGAGGAAGGGGAGCACCACATTAGCTCTGCTCCTGTTGCTGGCCCTTTAAATCTTTCCATAGGTGAGGCAAAGGAAACCACCGCTGCCCACAGCCATGCGGACCTGCAGGAGTTATCTTACTATAATATAAAAGGTCAGATTTGATGTGTGTCCGATGCAGTCATGCGCAGTAGAGATAATGCAGATTTGCATAGCTTTGCCTGTTGTCACCGCTAACAGGAGGTGTTGTCTTAGGATATGTAGTGGTGCTACTGTAATGCCAATTTGTATAGCTTCACCTGTTGTCACAGCTAAAGGCAGCTGTTGCATTCGTATATATATTAGTCCTAGTGTGTTAATGAAAACTTGCACTTTGTCCTGTGTACACAGGCTCTTACACTAGTAAATTAATAGAGTTAGGATTACCAGGCCGAGTTCTCAATGGTATTGTTTTCCTGTGGGCACAGCAGACCCCAAGCAATGTGCAGAGCATTCCAATGCCCTTACACTGCCTTTTGGTGGACTGCACATTTGTACTTCACTGTCCACATTTGCGACTGAGATTTCCAAGATGGCAGATCAGTCTATCGGAGGCTAAGCCTGCGGTGTAGCAGGGACATCATTATAGACACCTGAGTTTTTACTGCACGGTCAATACCAAACACACAACAATTGCCAATCACACATGCATGCCATAGATAGCAGCCCATCCATGGCGAGGGATCAAGGCACCAAAACAGCCTGGGTAAACAGAGTGAGAGTGGGTGTTTGAGTAGTAGAGTGGCGAGGCATGGGGCTGAGGTTGTGCAGAGAGAGCCAAGGGTGCAGGAGGTGAAGTTGCAGAGAGAGCGGGAAGTGGAGGAGGCACAGATAGATGAAGGTTCAGGAAGTGGAAGATGTACACAGAGAGCTGAGGGTGCAAAAGGGGGCAGAGGTATAGAGAGAGCTGAAAGTGCAGTAGATGCCGAGAGAGCTGAGCATGCACGAAGGGGAGGAGATGGGAGAACGGAGAGTGCAAAGAAATGGAAGGAGCTGAGGGTGCTTGTGGAGTAGAAGGAGGTTTGGAGGGAGCCGTGGGTGTAAGACTAGGTGGAGGAGCTGAGAGAGCAGGCAGTGGTGTGGAGAGAGATGAGGATGTAGGAGGAGGGCGATTGACAGAATAACTTGAAGAAAAATAATCTCAAGGAGGAGGGGGAAGTACAGAAGTAATTGGAGGAGGGGAAGCCAAAGAAGAGAACATATTACTGCTGAAGGAGGTGAAGACTAGTAAGGGAGGACGAGACAGAGAAAGGGCAGGAATATGGTGGGCAGCACCTATGAAGCACAGGGCCAGCTACAGTCAGACCGTAGGACAGCACCAGTATACACTTTCTGCCTCATCACGAGTTTGGCGGTAACTCTTAAATGCAGCGGTAATGCTTTTACTGCCGCATTTAAGGGTCCGCCAAATCGTGGGTTTGGCAAGATTTACCCCCAGCTTTGGGGCCCAATGGGGAATGGGGACTTACCATTCCACCAAACCCGTGATCCGGCGCTAGTAGCGCCGGGGGGGTTGGCAGTAACGCTAATAGCCCCAGTGGTAATACCACCGGGGATACCGCCAAACTCGTGATGAGGCAGTCTGTAGAGAGCGGGAAGAGGAGACTGATATCCCAAGGTCTAGAACTGAAATCCAGAGACAGGCATGAGGGACCATCAGTTCACATCAGGCGGAAAGTGAGAGAGCCTTTGAGACAGGTGGGTATCTTAGAACCTGGCCAAGCACCTAGATGCCCAGCGTACCTCACCTATTGGGTGATAACCTGGGCCTTGCAGCGGAGATGCTTGGCACCTAGCACAGTATTTTCTTTTACCTGAGAGATGCACCCAACCTGTGGCACAGGGAAACACCCACTGGTGGCTAAGACCTGGTCCCAGGAAGCTGAGCTATGCTTAACAGACGGTGAGTGATCTGGAGTGAATGTGAGGAAATCCCTTCTGAAGCTGAAGACTTTGTTTTGGTTTGGCCTTTCTGAGCCCTACGTTTATGTGGCCCAAGTTGTGTACATAGATCCAGAGAAAAACGGGTTTGAACTAAAGCAGTGAGATGCATTCTCATTGGAGTCCACTTTGCAGGGTCGCTCGTTTATCAGTGAGGTGGCCAAATACAAAGTCATTACTTTGTGGAAGAGAGAAGGCAGGGACCACTACACCATTAGAGGTAGGTTTTGGTAGCTTATCAGTGTCACGGACCAGCAGAGAATGATCACTTAATAGTGGCTAATTAAAGTGATACCATATGAGAGAACAAGGGTGATGTTAAGAGACATAGAGGGGGCTGTAAATAGCAGGAACTCAGTCTTTTGCTGTGCCACTGTACAAAAGGCATCACACTGACTGGGATGTCCTGCTCCTCAGCCCTTATCCCCAGAAGATTAAAAACACAAGAGAGACAGTCCAGAGGTGGGCTACGAACATAACAATGTTGGCAAAACCACAGGTCCAAGAGGTTAAAACATCTAAGATTGTACATGGCATAGTAAAGGAAAGATATTGAGAGATGTGAGAAACAAAGACATCCATACAGTAGAGAAACTCTACAAGGGGCTGCCTTTTTAAGTGGCCAAATTCTCCTGAAGCTAAGATTCCTGTTATGAAATAAGAAAGTACGTTTTTCTCTGAAAAGGTCCTGAATATTTGAAACCCAGTCAGTATATCAGATTAGGACAAAAACAGTGAATTAATTTATGAACACCTCTGATGGACATTGAAGAGTGATAACATTGAGAAAACACAGGTTGGCGCTTCCGTTTATTTAGGAGTGAGCTATTATTGCAGGAGTTTTATCATTTGTATATCTTCCCCATGGGAAGTGAAGACATTCAGCAGTGCTGTGATATCCATAACAAAGGCCTTATTCTAGTGTAGCCCCTGTTCCCCAGCCCTGGTCTGTGCAAGGGTGAAATCTCCCATTCCCCAGAGCAGGGATTCCACCCCCTTACTCCCCAGCCTGCTGGGTAGGGAGGGGGCACTGCTCCTGATAAAATAAAATTGCTGTTAACAGGAGATGGGTTACAGCGTGAGTTCATAGGTGACTAACGAGCACAGACACAAGAGTCCATTTGTATAGGGATCCCAACGGGGACCCTTCGTTATTAAACACCTTCAGATCTTAAAACTGTATCCTAGGATTCCCCAGGCGTGAGTCTCACCTAAGCGGGGACCGGCTATGTCAGCACACCCTTCCTTGGCAGCATCTCAGGGACCCTTAAGGTGAGTCTGCCACAAGCGCTGCTTTCTTAATATCAGGCACCACCCCGTGGAGTGTGAGGTAAGAGGATAGCCACTGTGGGTGATCCTGTCCTGCTAGGTGATCTGAGGCAGGCCGTCACAAATTCCTGTTGCTTCATGCCAGAGTATCTCCCCTCTACCCCCTATTTATTATAATGGTCTTCTAAACATTCTCCCCTACTTAACATTTACCCTACTTAACATACCCCCTACTAATTACCTCGACTCCATAACTCCCCCCACCTAGCATTAAACCATTGTAACAATGCTTAAGCAAATATACACATATAACTCTAGAATCACAACATATATACACCATAAAACACTATATCACAATGGGGTGACTGCTGCAGTCAGTCACCCCATTACAGTACCTTGCTGTTTGTCCATTTGGACTGGTGCAGGGCCGTAGACAGAGATGCTCTTATTGCTCCTGGTGACTAGGGCCTGTTCTCCTGTGATGACTTGTGGGGCCGTCATGACATCTTGGAAGGCCCCGTGCCCGAGTGGGTCTGCCCACACTTCACTGCTGCAGCCACAGTATATACAATGTTCTAGGTGACCCCCGTTGTGTGGGCCCTGAATGTCGCTGGGCCTGTCTGGTCTGGCCCTAGACAGGCCAACATGTACCACGGCCCAGGGATGGCTGAGTTACCCCTGCCAAAGCAGCTTCGACCCCTGTAAACTGTCTCTAGGGGGATCCACATCTGCCCTCTGGCACTACTCAATGGATTAAGGCCCTGAGAGGGGCGCTCAAGTCAACGACCCCCCCGCAGGTAAGTTGACTGGGTAGCTGACTACAACTGCCTAGCTAACATTACTGACATCTCACCACTAGCCTGGACTGACCACCACCTGGTATCGTTCCTGCTGTCCACCACTAGACCTCCTCCTATGCAGCCCAGTAGGGCCCCACCCACTCTTACAAGAAACAAAAAGAGCATCACGGTGGAGAGACTTATCCCCAACCTAATCCCCACACTCAACTCATTCCCTGACAACTTGGACCCTGAGAGCCTGGTTGAGGAATACAATAAAATGATGTCCACTTCCCTGGACTTAATTGCCCCTCTCAGACTCAGGCCAAGCAAGCCCAAAACACATCTGAACAATTGGTACACACCTTTCCTCAAAAATTTAAGACAACAAAAAAGAAATTGTGAAACCATCTGGAAAAGAGACCCATCAGTAGCCAATAAAATCAAATTCACCAAACCGTCCCTGTACAAAAAAGAAATCCTCCTAGCAAAACGCACCTCCTTTGACTCATGCATCTCCCAAGCCAGTTCAAACATGAAGGAACTATTTTCTATTCTAAAAGAAGTTAAAACCCCCGCAGCTCCACCAGACACCTGCATTAAAGATAAGAATTGGTGCACCAACATCCAAAATGCCTTAGCCAACAAAATCGCTACGTTACAAAATAAAATATCCTGTAAAAAAGCATCCTTGAACAACCCTGCCTTGTCCAAGCCACCTGAGAAGCAGACTTCAAGTGAATATACACGATTCAACTTTACCAAAGTGACCATACTCGAAGTTGAAAAAATCATCTTGTCATTAAAGCCTTCTAACTGCCAGGGAGACCTATGTCCAGCACAGCTTATAAAAGACGCTGCCCGCGACCTCTCCCCATTTTTCACAAAGCTAATCAATGCCTCCTTCTCCACTCGGTCCATCCCAACCAACCTAAAACAATCCTGGGTACTACCTCTACTAAAAAAAAAATACTCTTGACCCAGCCACACCTACTAATTACAGACCCATAACAACGGTACCATTCCTCCTGAAAATCCTGGACAAGGTCGCCTATGTTCAAATACAGAAGAACACCACTTGTTAGGAGCCAGACAATCAGGCTTCCGACCCCAACATGGGACTGAGACAGCTCTCATCGACCTTAAAACACAGATCGATCTGCTCAAAGACAGTGGCCAAGCAGCATTACTCTTCCTCCTCGACCTCTCTGCAGCATTCGACCTGGTCGACCACTCGGTCCTTTGCACTCACCCACACACGGCTGCCCACTTCTCCCCCGAGGCCATTACATGGATTAGATCTTTCCTCGATGGCAGAACCATGAGGGTTTTCTCGCCTACAGAGGCTGCAGACCCCATACCCATCACTTGTGGCGTACCTCAGGGCTCCTGTGTCTCCCCTACACTGTATAACATATTTACCAAGCCCCTTTTCAATGATCTGGATCATCTCGGTATCACCTACACTAACTATGCAGATGATACCCAGATCCTCCTTCCGCTTTCTGGAGATTATGGAAAGGATTTGGCCTTGGTGAATAGGGTTTACATCATCATCCAGGCATGGATGGCCACTCACGGTCTATGCCTGAATGATGATAAAACTGAACTCCTCACCTTGGGCACCACTGCCAGCCTAAAGAAATTAAGCCCAGCCTACTCATCCTTCATAATTGATGGCAATACTATCAGAGTGGGACACAAAGTCAAAACATTGGGCTTCTACCTGGATTCCAATTTCACCTTTAACAGACAGGTAAACTCACTAGCCTCCTCCACGGCTTACACATGTAAATTGATCCGTACAGCCAAACCTTTTCTATCCGACACCAGCTGCCTGACCCTGGCCAGAGCCCTCATACTATCCCGCTTAGACTACTGCAACACCCTTTATCTTGGGTCCTCCAAAGCCACTACTAGCAAGTTACAAACCCTCCAGAACAACGCACTCAGAGCGGCCTTGGGCATCTCAAGAAGAGACCACATTACAGCACATAGCCAGCAGAACAATTGGACCCCCATTATAGACAAAATCTCCCTAAAAACTGCCTCACTTACCCACAAGTCCCTCAATAACGCAGCCCCCATTTACCTGATCAACATATTTCACAGACTGACATCCTTGAGACCGACAAGGACAGCATACAGAGACTGCCTCTCTATCCCTAACTACAAACGCTCTACCATAGGAGGTAATAGCTTCCCAGTGAAAGCGGCTAAACTGTGGAACTCCCTACCACCCACTCTTAGAATGGACTTAACCTACCAAAACTTCCGTTCCAAGATGATGTCTTGGCTGAAGAGAGCCATTGTCTAAACATACTGTGCCAGGTTTTTCGCGTCTTCCACTTGTCACTTGGACATACTGGATACACAACTGTTAACTGTATATATGTATATATTCCTGCTTACTTTCATTATTATTGTGTTCATGCCTCGTATATATCTTATTGTCTGTAACTAAGCTTCGCAAATTCCTGTATCTGCTGCGCCCTGTTACCCTAGGGTATTTCGGCGCATTACAAATAATAAACAAACAAACAAACAAACAAACAAGTCTCCATTCTTCTTCTTTTTCTCCAACTGTCCTCTCCAAATGTTCTTTTTTTAAAAAAAATCCTTCAGGATTCTACTCTCCCCTTCCAGCACATTCTTGAGCAGGGGAGGTATTTTCTATTGTTCCTTTCTTTTTTCTTTTCTCTCTTAACATTCCATCCAGCCCATGATGGGCTGGATGGTTTAGTTCAAAGCACAACACACACTCACAAGACGCAGAGAATTAAACACACTGCGATTTCAAATACACCTTTAATACCTCTGATGTCTGCGTCTTTCTTTTCTGTCTGTGTTCCCTCAGCGGGCAAGCATGTAGTCCCATTAGCCAGGACCTGTGGGGCCCGGGCTACACTAGTCTTTGAGGCACACTAGTGTGAATGAGTCAATGAGCAGTTCTTGTTAATGTTAACACGTCGTTTTGGCATTAAGAAAGCTCTTTAGATAGAAAAATGACACATTCTGTTTGGATCACTAAATGAGATCGTTTGGATAAGGGGAGTTTTCCGGATTGTCCTACATGGCATCTCTGATTTGTATTTTTTTGTTAGAGAGGAGGGGATATTAACAATATTTTAGAATAGTTAATGGAGTATGTTTTCACTCTTTTCATGCCTGTGATGTCTCAGTAGATCTAAATCGGTTGCTTGTGGGGGTTTTCAACTCATTGGTTCTTGCTTCATGAAGATTTTTCTTTAGTCTAATCACCACTGTCCCAATCCTAACATTGTGTTTTCCATCTGAGTGTGACGTTCCAACCGGTCCTTTCAGGTAAGTCGATTGAAGTTTGAACCATTTCTGAACCACCTTGGATTGTAATTCTGGTCTCTTCACTCAAATGGGAGCATTTCAGGCTTTGGTGATTCTGACATAAATGTGTTTTTCTGTATCTTCTCAAGCTTAGCTCTTATTGGGTAGGAGGGAATCATAACCACACTCTACATTTCCAGGAATGTGCAAAGGAATCTTTTTTTCAGGGGCATGAAATAGATTAGCTAAATTCATTTTGTTCAAAGTGGCCTTAGGTGGACAGACCTACTGGTTATGGGGAGAGTAATGTAGGATAGATCTTTCTGTTTTTGGTAATAAACTTCCACAGTCAATATGCCAGTATTGAGGGGACGAATCGGCTCCATTTTGTGGCCAATGTTATGGCCTCAGATGTTTGGGAAATGTAATGCTGCCATATTCTTAAATGGTGCAGTAATTTATGACTTGGTTATTTTGCCCATCAACCAGAGCATTTGGATTCCTTGGGCTCTCGGTTTGTGGAACAGGTCACTATCATGGATCTTCTCAAGAAAGCTGAATAAAAGCTTAAGCTCTGATAAACCCTGCCAGTATGAAGGATGAATTTCCATTGGTTGAACTTTAAGTGACTCCTGTGTCCAAATAAAGTGTGTAGGGATCTCAAGACTCTGCATTTTCCCTGCCTTTTTTCCTCTGCATCTGACATGGTCAACTACAACATCCTGATTAATCGTCTCCCCGAGACCCTTGGCATCACGGATCAGGCTCTAGCATGGCTGACCTTCTTCCTCCTGGACCAACCCTCCCAGGTTCAGCTTGGGTCCTTTCTCTCTGCCACCTCTTTCTACACTTGTGACGCTTTTCCCAGGGCTCTATCCTCTCCCCTGGCTCTTCAATGTCTATATGGCCCCTTTGGCTCTGATGATCTCTACCTTTTCCTCTAACTTTCAGTGTTATGCAGATGACACACAGCTCTCTTTCAGGCTACCCTCGGCCTCCTCCTCCTCCTTGTTCATCCCTGACTGTCTATCCGCTATTCAGGCATGATGTGCCTCTAACGATCTCTGCCTTAATGCCATTAAGACCTCCCTTTTCTCCTCTTCTTTCTCCATCTCTCTCCCCTGCTAACCTTCCCTTGCTCCTGCTCCGTCTGTTGACTGGCTACTCTGTGTCCTAGGAGTTTTACAGGACAACAGCCCCCCCTCCCACTGAGTAGTCCCCCTGCTCTTACCTAATGGCCAAACTTGCACTGCCAGCTGTCTAACCTTGCTGGGATTGCCCCCTGCAGTCTCAGCCATCCTAGCACTTAACTCAGGGCCCTGCTGCTCTGGGTGCACTTCTCCCTGTACCCACCCCCAAGCACTTCTTGTTGGGCACTTGAGCGAGCTCAATGACACGAGTCCTAGTAAGATTATTGTCTTGTCCTCCCTTTGTTCCCCCTCCCTTGTCTTGTTGCACCTTGAAACACTTGTTTATAGGCGCATAATAAATAACAAATCAATCAATCAATCAATCAATCAAGACGTTTGCAAAGGTTAACCCATCTTTAGGGACTGCCAGAGAATGACACCCATTTTTTATTTTCCGCTGGATCTATCATGTAAGGAAGCATGTTCCAATTCTCCTAGCTGGAAATTGATGAAAATATAGTGAGGCTGATTCCTGCTTCCTGATTTTGATTGATCAAGATTCTTTACACAGATCGGCAACGTATGTTACAAGCTCAAAGAATTAGATTGGTGGTCTAGTAGTACTTTGACGGCAAGTAAATGCGGGTATATGTGTGCTTTGTAATTGCACTAGCACATCACTGATTTAGTCTGGTTCTCTATCAAGTCTTGTGAATCATAAAATATGTGCACCTTTGCTTTGAGGATGCTCTCATGAAATGTTGTGTTAGTAGGAAAGCCATTAGAGAAGTAATTTGCTAAACATATGAGTATGCGTTATTTTATACACACTTACACAGGTCGTTGGGGTTTATTCATAGTAAACTTAAACGTGAGTGCCATCCCAAATTTCAGAATTATAAGTTAAGAGACCATCTAAAAAACACTTCATTGACACTAATGGTTTATTCAGTGACTCTGTCAGAGTCATATTACTCATTCTTACTGCTACATTTCACTTTCTGCCTGTAACACAAAGACAATTTCCTTAGATAGTTGCCACATGAGAGTTTCTGGTGTGCAGTGTGCAACACTACTAGCACTTTTCAACACTTGTGCACACAGTGGATAAAGAAGCACTTCTTCAGGAGACTGCTTTACTTCAATTGAACAGTACTAACACTTCTATTAATGGTGATTGTTCATTTATTGGGCAATTAAAGAACCTCTCAGCTTGGATGTCGTGCTTGCAATGGGCCTGTATCCGTGCTTAATGTGTGGGAGTGTTTGTCAGCGCTCAGGCCTGGCACTCGGTTTGATTATGTTGTGGTGTGTTGGCCTCTTTATTATTGTAACTGCCTGTCACATAATAAACCCCCATAGAATCAGAGTAACATGTAAATGTTGATTATGTTTAAAGACACACTTAAACATCTGTCTCATGTCAAGACACAATGAGTATGTTATTTTATGTGTATGTTAATTCATATTTGTAAATAAGACACCTGCTGTAGTGACCGGGTGCATCCAGCAACCGCAATAAGCCGGTGGGAGTTGCAGCTTTAACCCCATGTATGTTGACACCATGGGGAGCAGCTGTGGGTGGTGGCAACAGTGGGCGGTGAGCTGCCCATCTTGACATGTCATGGGCATGTTAGAAAACGGTTGAGCCCAGGCGCTTACTTTTTTTTACAACTTAAGCACTGGCCAGTACCATTACTAAGAGGTCAAGGACTGAAAGGGAATGGAGTCCGAAGTCCCTATTTATTTAACTGAGCAGGTATGGTGCCCACACAGAACACCTTTCACAGCCTCTTCCCCGCTCATGGCAGATATGTAACTAAAGCTGCCCCAGCTCTTCCCGCATTTCACAAACAAATTAATGGTATCAAACACGGCTATTTTTTCATCTTTTTTTGTTTTTTTGAATCCTGATTAGAGAGGCATATTTGGTTATTCCACCACATTTTTAATGTACTGGTATAAAGTGTATGCAGTTTTATAACACAGAAAGCTGGAGTAACCTATTTCTCGGCCTGCCTGGGTTCTGTCTTTCATTTGTCCCTGAACATTATACATTTCAATCCGTTTACACACAGGCTGCACAAGTGACCAGTGGTATTGCAGAGCAGGACACAATGTAAACTCTATGGGTAGCCTCATTGGCGTTCACTAGAGGACTCAATGTATTTCTCACCCGTCTTTGACTATTCTACCTTAACTGGTGGCCTGTGGGGCTTCCTATGGATCTTCACTGTCAACCATGTTCAGCATCTAGCTACAGTTGCTGGCCCATCTGATAAAGTCCAGGGGAGCACACTGTTATATGTATGCCAGTGATGCACCAGCCCTTCACAATTTGGGGTCACCTTAGTGAATTGGCCTGGAATGGCAAACATTCCATGGTGACAGTCTGAGAATGGATGGGTAGCCATTGGCAAGACAAAGATCATTGATGGGTTAATATGATGTCATCTGACATGCAATCTTCTGGACATCTGATAACGGCAATTGCCCTCACTTGAGAGATCTGTGCAATACATTGGCCCTCATTCCGAGTCTGGCGTAGGGGATACCAGGCACCGGTACGGAGACCGGTGCCGGTAATCCCCTACCGCCCTATTCCAAGGTCCCTTGGCGGGGACCGCAAGGAACATGTGGTCGGACCACACGTCCCTTACGGGTCCCGCTAAGGGACCAGGGCGCAAATAACGGGCTTGCCATTTGCGAGCCCGTTATTTGCACCCTCCCCATTCCCATTGAGCCCTATGGGGGCTCAAATGGGAATGGGGAATGGTTGGTGCAATGGGGACTTACCGGTCCCGCTAGAGTCGGACTAGACCAGTAAGTCCCCATTGCACCACACCGGACTCAGTCCCGTTATTGGTGGCAGTCATGGCTCAAATAGCGCCATGACTACCACCAATCTCGGAATGAGGGCCATTGTATTCAACATTGATAGCAATGCATAATGTCTTAACCTTGACTCATCAGTATAATCACCCTGATTTCATCAACTTCACTAGAAGTCTTACGAAAACCCTCTCCTGGATAACTTGAAATGATACTGTTGCTACCAACAACATTACTCTCTGGAATGAGGTAAACCACTTTAAGTGGTCATTATTAAATTCTGATTCCCAAACAATCTATTTGCTACTTAGGTCAGATACAACCTTCAATCTTGAGTCCCTCCATTCTATCAAGTTGGAGCAGATCATTTGGCTCTATGTTTTTTTTTTCTTCACTTTTTGTAGGTCGTCTTACAAAAAGACCAATTTATTTCAGCCGATTTTAGGCGGCCTTCAAAAAGCGAAAAGGCGAGATTGCTTCACCTCCCATCCCCACCTCCAGCCCCTCACCCACCCACTTGTATGAAATACAGTCACAGAGAGGTCTTTCTAAATCGATCTTTTTTAAGTAGTGTTTTAAAAAATGATTTATTGACTTTTTGTCCCAGGAGGATAGCTCAGTGGCAACGCGCCTTGGAAGCAAGACGACACCAAACAACACAGGTTCGAACCCCGGGTCCGCACTTAGAAACCTCAGGTTGTTTAAGGGCATTATAAATAACACAACTAAGACAGAAAGGAACCATTACGCAATTAAAAAACAGACAATTCCTGTAACAGCGCCTCGATGCCTGTGAGCTGTGTGAGCGTTTTAAAAATGCTAAAAATAAATAAATAAAATAAAGACCGATAATTCTCTTCAAGCCTCTTTTTAAAGACATTGAGACTCTCTATTTAGTTCCATGCATACATTTAGATAAACAAAGACAAGAGGATATGCCCGATCCAATGTACTTTGCACTGCCCATCACAAGCTTTTAGTTGATCCTTGCCTCTGTAAATCACAGCACATTGGCAGGTTGCCTTCTTACTTTGTGTGGCAGGATACCGTCTTTGAGGGTCAAATAGCTTGAGTTGTTTTGATTTTCACTGTAAAATGATGTGGATAGATCCGTCCCTGAAAACAAGCTCTGTTAATAAGGGCCTCCTTTCATGTTGCTCAATGCTAAAAAGCATAGTTGAACATGGAACTCTGCTGAGCCTGTCTACTGACATCTCCCAGTGGCAACCTTGTTGTTTGGCAAAATGACAGTCACAAAGTGACAGGTGCATTCCTGCCAACAGCCGATGGAACAACAAAAACTCTGGGCAGTCTTGATCTTAAATTAAATTATATAACTCTGTGCTCCCAGAGCCCTGTGGCAGATGAAACTCTAAATATAAGCTATGTCTGGTTTTGACATGCTGTTCTCTGGGAGTCCACAATTATGCTGACCACTGCCTGTTGCTGTCATGCTATTGTCAACTTGGTTACTTGTGACTCACTGACAGTGCCTTCTGTGCATTAGCATCTGATAACTGGATTTCAGCCAAAACAGATTTTTTTGTCCAAGACCAGGAAGCCCTCCTATGTGTTTCTCTCATGGAAATCTTGTCACATCCTCCTGAAGAAAAGCAAATTCCCCAATGGGTACCTAGGTACCACTGCTTCAAAGTCAAGCCTTGCCAGATCACACCGTGGTACAGCTTATTTGGTGTATGTAAATAGGAGAAGAGGGAAGAGAAGAGTAGCTCAAAAGAGGACTTACCAGCGATAGAGGGGTTCAACCATCTTGGTCTTTTCTAAGTCTCTCACACTTCCTGTTCCCCCTCCCTACTTCCAGCAGACAAAGCACCTTGGGCGTGATAGCAACAGACGGAAGACTCTGGAACAGCAGCAAGGATTGGGCAACTTACAGGCAGCTGGGCGGAAACCAATCCCATGTCACAGATTGCCTATTTAAGGGGTGAGCCCACACCCTCTGTTGGATTCTCTTTGGACTACTGATAAATAATTACACCAAAAACCTTGTTGATTGGCCAATCTTTTCCAGAGGCCTCTTACACAGACGTGAAGACAAAGACTTCCAAGAAAAGGGCAAGGCTTTTTCCTCAACCAACCCAGGGGGACAGTCAGGATAACCTGCTAGCTAGAAAAGACTTAATGCAAGCTTAGACCAATGACAACCAGGACCCTGCTCACTGGAGATAACATACATTGCAAGTGCTCTCTAGAAACCTTTGTGAGGTACAGAACCAAGAACTTATCTTTCCCCTGGAAACGTTGGATAGAGTACCCCAGCAACAAGAAGTCACAAAACTGCTCCGGACCCTGTTTTCTACCTTCAGTCTGTTTTTGGGCTGACCCATCCATCTCAAGTTGCTTTTAAAGCCAATAAAAGCACTCAAGCAACCTTTAATATATGCTGCCTTAGTATTAGTTAGTATTAAGCTACTAACCCATCCCACGACTCCTGCCTTTTTTAGCTGATTGCCACTGAAGAACTGCATCACATCATTGGGCCACTTTGAGCTGGCTGACCAGATTTGGGATGCCAACTTAACCCATCTGATATGATATGATATGTTCTTTGTATTGCGCTCATACACAAGTGTTTCACAGAGTGCGACGAGGCAAGGGAGGGGAACAAGGAGAACAAACAACAATCTTACTAGTCCCAGTGACATTGAGAAAATGCAAGTGAAGGGGAGAGGGAAGGAGGAAAGTGCAGGGGGGAGGGAAGAGATGGAAAGTGCTGAGCAAAGGAAGAAAAAAACAAGGGGTAGTGCAGCCAGCAAGGTGGCAAGTGCTAGGTTTAAGGATCAGACAGGGTGTGTCTGATAAGTGCAGAAAAGGGGACTGTATGGTTACAGATACAGACCCAAGAGTAAGGATTGCCCACAGGCAGTGCGGGTGCGTGGCAGGGTGGACATGTACCTGGGCCTGAAATTAGAGGGTAACCAGGTGCACAGTGCCGAGCAGACAGATCAGCAGGCGAGAGGAGGAGAGAAGGCAGAAGCAAAGAGGAAGGTCTTGAGGTGCTTCTGGCACCAGAGATGGTTATCCTCACATTTCAGAGTGGCAGGGAGACTGTTCCAGAGGGTGACCCCAGCCGAAGACAGAGATCTACCCCCCTGCATGTTCTTCAAACAAATTGAGAAGATCACTGCTTCAGGACTGCACTACATTGCTGGGCAGCCTTGATCCATCTCGACTGTCTCAAAGCCTGCATTCCTTTATCCTTTATGAACAACCTACTCAAAATATCTTGATGCTGAATCAACCAATTGCAGTACACCCAGAAACCTGGCTCAATGCTGTTGAGTGACAAGAACAAGAATGTAAGGTATTTGAAGTCTTTCTGTCCCCTTGACCTGCCTTAAAGGGCCCAACTGACTAGTTCCTCTGATCTGGCTTGCTTTTCAAAAAATACATCTTCAGTGAAATGGACATTGCTGCAGAATTCATTGCCTGTGCTTCTCTGTCTTCAGACCCAGAGTGTCATCTTTCATTGCAAGTATCCATATTCCGTGTCATCTCTTAAAGGGGGTTATAGTGTTTTTGATGAGCATCCGATTTTCATAGAACCTTGAGTGATCATTATTTTATTTTGGTACAACAGCACTATTACTATTTGGTCTGATTCTGTACTAGCTCATATGTCGCTTGAAGAATATAGCCTGCCCTTCCCCCATGCTACTTTAGAGAGGGTAAGGAGGTATACCTGTCAGGCTGTGCCTGTTTCGCCTTTATCATTGGAATTAATGATGGTTTATTAGTAGTGTGGGAGTGTGGGAGTACAGTAGGAATAGTATCCATGTATCAACCATGTACTCCTGCAGAGAACATGTCTTCATGCTTTGGTATCCACTTTGTGAAATGGTACAGGCCAGTCATGCTGCTTGAGTCAATCAGGCTAAAGAATCACTTTCAAGTCAGAAAAAAAAGCGTTTCTGTTTCTCTCACCCACCTAAATCTCACTCACATCATTCTTTCTATACTAGCACATCACTGTACTGTGTGAATTTAACACATGGTAGCTAGATAGAACATGTGATGAAAATAGAAATGGCCCTAGGTAGGCATCGACATGACACGTGCTGTTTACCAAAATAGCCACCATGTCCTTTGTCCATGCATATCATACTTCTGAAATCTGACATCAGTGAGTAAATGACTCATTACTCCTTCGCACAATGTGTTTTGACATCCTCCTTTTTTATGTATTTTAAGAGGAGGCTGGCCATCTCCATAGACGAGTTGCTTCCGTGCAAGGTGTTTCAGTAGGTTTCGGGCCCATTTTGTTAAAATGTTCCCCACGTTGAAAACGAAAAGGAAGTAGAGAGCAGATTGTAATATTTTCTCATTAATTTACACCGCAGGGTAGCAATTTAAAATGATTTTGAGTTCACGTTTGCCTAATGATCTGAATATGGATTGGAATTCTGGTGTGGTGTGTGTGTTCAGGGACAGTAGGGGTTTTGCGAAGAAAGATTAAACACGGTATTAGTAGCTTTGTACATTTCTAAAGATTTTCATATATAGAAACCAAACATGTATTACATCCAACCACAGCAATGTGCCTGTCCAATTACTAAGTGCATTTGCAAGTGAGGAAACTCATATTTGCAATGTTATGGTGACAGGTTCAGCTTTTGTGCACCTTGGCATTTGCATCTCGCACTTTGGGTAACGCAAATAAAAAAGTAGGGTTACGGGTGAACTAGTGGGATCCGCGGTAGCAGAGCAGAGGTTTGATCAGCTCCTTGAGACAAGCAGCATGTTATCATTGCCTGTTTATTTCTGTTTTGTGTGGGGATATGCATTATGGTTTTGATGGGTGTCGGTGAAGACAAAGCCTATTGACCTTGTGTAGATTAGACTGGAGCTATGTGACGGTGTCATAGTCAGGGACTTTAGCAAGGGCTCAATATATGCTTGTTGTTTGGAAAGATAAGAAGCGGGGTAGGTGGCACTTTCTAATATAGAGTCGGTGGGTGCCAGTTAGTAGTAGTAGTAGTTTGAGAGTTATTTGTTCACCACAGATTAGAGATGCACAACTTTCTCAATTTAGAGAAGCACATGAACACCATGTCAATTACCGGTCTTGGTTCAATTCTTGAGTCTATTGCAGCCTAGCCTGTCATGGCTTCTAATCGTGCATCATGAAATGGCTCTAATGGCTCATTACAGGGATCAAATCATGGGAAATGTAGGTATATTAGGATTAGGTGTGTAACAAGGATTCTTGAAAATCTGGACATAACCGAGTGCAAAAAGAAGCAATACAGAATTGCAGAACTCGGCCCAAACAGCTTACATCCTATGCCATTGTAATGCAGGGGATTCCGTCTTCCAGTGGCACAGAGCATAACATGTGTCAACAGGCTACACAACAGGCTACAAAGGCGAGGACAAGTAGTGAGTGATTATGGGTTTGGTGAGTGTGGGTTATGTGCGGGTGAGCAGGATTGGTGGGCACAACACTTTATGTGATGAAAGGAAGGGTGTTAGTGTTAGTGTCCCGTGGGTTATCTAGGTGAACATACCCTTTAAGACGGTCAGATGTGCGATTTGGTTCCTCTTTGGATTTTCATTTACTATGTTTCTTATAGCTAAGTTTTTAAGTTCAGCCTACCTGTCTATGTGTTTGATTTGTTTGTCTTTGTGTTACATGTTCAGACATCTGCTTTGTGATTCTTTTGTTGGGTTGCTAGCGACACACTGACATGGCCTAAACGTTACTGTTATTCTCAAAAGCCAGGGTTTGAGTGTTTGTCTGATGTTGATGTGGTCTTGGAGGAATCTGATATTCTGATTTCTTTATGGGCCAGGCCTTGTCGACATGTTGTGTTTCTGCTAACGTTTTACCTTGACCAAGGCATCCTTGTCTGCATAGTTTGTAGAATTAGTTTTTTTTCTCAAATAAATGTGTGCCCATGGCTCTTGGATTATACAGGGTGCAAACTGTGCACTCGCTATTAGCCATTGGCTAGTGATATTTGACTCTTGGTAAGTAGGGAATGGTGTGCTTTGTGTATGTATAGCATTGAGGTGGCAAGTGACTTTTTTAAGGCCAGATAGTAACTTGAATTTGTACCCCTTGCAACTGCATACAATGCCTGTGACTTACTAGTAGTGTGCAAAGTACTGGTGGTGTTAATCTCCTTTAATTCCGTTGCAGTGAACATTTTGCCGTTGCATTATGTATGCTCTGAAGTGATCGTAAGATTTACTCTGCGAGTTCTATATCTATTATTTATGTGTAGACTAGAAACAGGGAGATGATGGCCGGCATCCTTTGTGCGAAAGTGAATAAAGGCATTATAACTCTAATTTATTTGAGGAAGAATCATTCTTACTCCTAGGTCCTGTCCCTTTCCTCCATACTTGTGGGACATTTCGTCCATCGGGATGGGACCATAGCACTATTTAAGTATCAACATTTTTTTATTTTTACACGGGTCACCACACGTGACCGCAGTTCTGCCCTGCGATCGCCCTCCAGTCCTTTTCTCTGCACGATCGGGGTCAGACGCACTTGGATCTTAGGGATTTTTTTCTTTTTGTTCCCTTGTCTTTCATATTCTTGCTCCGGTTCCACAGTCTTCTTTCTTCTGTCAGTGCCGGAGCGTCTGGGATTCGTGTCCTGTTCTTTGTGCGAACGTTGTTTCGTGAGGGTGGATCCCCGCTCTCTCTCTCTGGAGTGCTTGGGCCCAGAACACACCGGTGGGACTCCTACTTCTACTGCAACTCTCTCTCTGTTTGTGCACTCCAGCGTCTCTCATTTACAGCAGTTAATTGAAGAAAAAAGGAAGCGTCTGGTAAGCGCCTTCCTTTTTTGGGCACCCCGGTCAGGGGACTCCTTCCTGGGGTCTTCTGGTTCTGGCAAGGGCCCAAGTGGCTCTGGTACCAGGGCTCTTCCTGGGGTGTCCCGAGAGGGATCTAACCTGGACTCTGGAGTTTCCTCCAAGGTTCCCTGTAAAGGTGCTATCTGGACCGGATCTTCATCCGAGGTTCCCCACCTGGGGGCTAAAGTTAAGCCCAGCATTTCTGGTGCTGTTTTCACCAGGGTAGTTCCCGATGTTTCCAAATCTGGAATGTAGTGTACCTAGTCTCGTCTTGAGGTTTCCAATATAGCCACTAAAAGTACCAGGGTTACCCCCGAGGATCACCGACTAGGGGTTATGCCTAAGACCGGAAAGATCGAGGGGCCCCCACCTGTGATGCAGTTCACCTCAGGGAGTAACAGAATGGCGGTCCAACCCCTGCGGCCTGCGGTGGGCATTTGAGCATTTGGACTACCTCTCTCACACCAATGTTCTAAACTGCTGGTAGCGGGGCCTGTTTTTGGGCTGAGCAGCCTTTTCCACATAATTTGGATAATAGGAATCCGTTCTGCCCTCCGATGGATTTGCATGCTCGATTTCAGCTGCCACACACAGTCTCGCTCCCTCCTACATCCGCTCCCTTGGTATATGTGGATCCAGTTGGTGGAGGGCTGTCCTGGCAACCAGCCTCTTTGTGATCCTGGGGGTATGCCTCTTCAGAGAGGCCTCTACACACTCCTGTGCCTAGGCCTTCTTCTGAGGATGCATTTTCTGACAAGTTTCAGACCCTTATGCATTCTGACATGATGAAGGCATAATTTAAGGATCTATTCAGAGAAATGTATCCTAAGATTCCCTAGCTACAACCTGCTCCGGTTACTCCTCTGCAGGTACTGGCAGCGTTAACTCCTCCTCCTCATCCAGTGCTTAAGACTCCCGCTGCACAATAAGGTCTGCCCACGGGGTCCGAGGTTCCACGTAATGTGTATCAGGATTATTTTCCCTCCACACTGGATGAAGATCAAGCGGACCAGGATAGTGGCGACCCACCCTCTCTGTCAGAGCCTTTCTTGACCGGGTAGTGGAGATGATGGCGTTGCTAGATATTCCAATACCTGAGCCTCCGGCTCCACAGGAAGGTGTACTTTCTGGAGCCTTTACTCTGTCAACACATGAGTACACATCCTTTTCCATTAAAAGGATATCCTGGCCGAAGCCCGCAAGTTCTGGGAAAAAACACATTCCGGGCAGCACCTGAACAGAAAAATTGACACTCGCTACAGGCTACACGCGTCAGAAGACATACCCTTGAGTGCATGTCCACTGCCCTTATCAACAGTGATGGCAGCAGCTACGCTCCAGTCTCAGCCGTCCTCTACATCCTCCACTGCAGCGTTACAAGTCATTTCCAAGGACGACAAGCTTCTTGTTGCCATTGAGAAAAAAGTATTTTCCAATTCGGCTCTTCAGCTGTGACAGGCTAATACCAAGGTCATCCTGGTGGCTGATAATCTCAAACTATGGAAGGAGATTTCTGAGTTCCAGGAATGTATTCCTTCTGACAGGCTAGAAGATTTTAAGGGCGGTTTATCCGATGCCAAAGTTCTGGCTCCCTACCTGCTGGAGGCCACAGCCCATCATGTCAACACTTCTGCTCTGGGCCTTATGGTGGGAGTAGACATCTCCCGCCAAGCGTGGCTGCATGCAACAAAGTTCTCGAAAGGATGTGCAAGACAAAGTACTTGATCTGCCCATCAAGGGTAAGGAACTATTCTACTACTCCACTCATGAGGAACTCACCACAACTAAGGTTAGCACGCAAACTGCTAAATATTTCTTCGTGTCTTGCCAAAACCCCAGCTAAAGCAATTGATACTCAGAGGTTGGGGTCTCAAACGAGGTCCTTCTCCCTCCCTCAGAGCTGCGGTATAGAAACTTCTAGATCTCAGAGCTTTGGACCCTGTTCCCTTGCGCGAGTAAGTGAGGGCTATTACTCCTGTCTGTTTAAAGTACCCAAACCCAACCAGGCCGGCCTGCGGACTATCCTCGACCTCTCCAATTTTAATCTCTTTCTACCCCAAGAGAAATTCAAGATGCTACACCCAGACAGATAAAGTCCTCTATCCAGAAGGCCCATTGACTCAGTGTGGTAGACCTTCAGGATGCTTACATGCATATCTTAATCTGGAACCCACATCGGAAATATCTGCTGTTCTCTGTGGGAATGGAACACTTCCAGTATCAGGTGCTATCGTTTTTATTACCCAAGTTGCCCATGACTGAATTGACCATGAGCAAATTGGCCAAATTTGTTTTCAGCTGTTTTGACCGAAATTGTATGTGGTTGTGGGTTTGGGGTAATAAATAATATAGGGGGTTTGGGCAGGAGACCGCGTGGGGGTTTCCCCCTGCATATATTTGCAGTCAAACCGGCAGCAAAAAAAGTGGTCATATCGGCCACAGGCAATTTGATACGAGCAATTCGTATGCATCCCTGCTGTTGGGTCTCAGCTCTGCGCCCCATGTCTTTACGAAGATGATGGTGGTCATTGCAGCATTCCTTAGACTGCAGGGTGTTCATGTATATCCATATTTGGACGATTGGCTCCTACACAGTCCTTGCCCACAAGCCGCATCTGGCAATCTTCAGTCACACCTCCAGCTCCTGTTCCATCCCAGGCTGTCAGTGAACTGGCTGAAATTATCTATAATGGTTGGTCAAGGCCTGATCTTTCCAGTTTTCCGTTGGGATACTGTCAATACCAGAGTGTTCCTGACGGAGGACAGGATTGCAGACCTATCTACCATGTGCCAGCTTTTCCTACAGTCCTCCCACATGTCGTTCTGATGGTACCAGAGACTCTTGGGCCTTATGACCTCTTTCGCCTATTAGCTCTGCCTCTTGCAAGACTGAAAATGAGGCACACTCAGCTTGCTCTTTGGAGATGCTGGTCTCAGGCTATGAATCCGGACTCTGAAACGATCACTGTCCCATCCTCCATGACGGCGGATATTCAATAATGGTGTTTGGCCAGCAACCTTTCAGTGGGAACCTCCATCCAGGAGCCCTGCCCACAAGTAACGGTTACCACAGACTCCTCCCTTCTAGGATGGGAGGTAACGCTAAATCACCTCAAGGTGTATGATTTGTGAAGGCCCCAGGACAGACAGTGCCATATCAATTACCTAGAGATTCTTGCAGTTTTTATGGCTCTCAAGGCTGTTCAGCCCTCTATCATCAAGAGTGTGGTTCGAATTCGCACTGACAATTCCGTAGCGATGTTCTACATCAACAAGCAGGGGGGGCACCTGGTCTCTGGTGGATCTAGCTATCCCCATTTGGAATTGGGCGACACAGCACAATGTCTGTCTTCAGGCAGTACATATTCCGGGTCACATCAATGTTGCGGCAGTCTCCCTCGGCTGCCAATCTGCTGCGAGTTACGAGTGGGAGATGAACACTGATGTTCTCGCCAAGATCTTCCAGCAATGGGGTACTCCTACGGTGGACTTCTTTGCAACCTCAGCAAACAGGAAACCTCCTCTTTATGCTTCCAGTCATGGTCTCAGAGTGTGTTCCTTTTCGGGACGCTCTCTAGATCCCTTTGGACAACATGAAAGCTTACGCCTTACCCCCTTTGCCGCTAATTCATTGGTCGCTCTGGAAACTCATGAGTGCTTCCAACTGCACTCTCCTCTTCATAGCACCTTGGTGGGCAGCCAGGTTCTGGTTTTCAGAGCTGCATTATCTGCCAATTAGGTTGCCACAGATTCCTGACCTTCTTCACCAGAGCAATCACCATTTGTGGCACCCCTTCCCACAATCCTTCAGCTTGGCAGCCTGGTACTTGAGTTCCAGTCCTTAGTAAAGTACAACCTTTCAGAGGATATCATTTGCATAATTCGAGCAGTACGTAAGCCCTCTACGAGAGCTCAGTACAGCCGCAAAAGGCTTTGTTTTTGTCAATGGCATCTAGCTAAACAGCTCAATCCCGACAAGCTTCTATTGACTGTGCCTTGTCTTTTATATCCGACCTTGCAGCGTCTGGCATCCATGTCTTATCATGTTGGACATACATATCCGCCATTTGGCTTATCTGTCCACAGACAGTTGCTCTTTTTCACTGGCAAACCCAGTCATCAAGAGACTATTTGCAGGTCTTCTTCATCTTTTTCCTACGGTTACGCCTCCTCATCCAAAATGGGATCTGAATGTGGTCCTCACCGTCTTGTGCCATAAGCCATTTGAACCTATGGCCACTACCGAGCTCAAGTACCTTTCTTCAAAAGTGGCCTTCTTGATTACTGTAACATCTGCAAGGAGAATGAACGAGCTTCAAGCTCTCTTTGTCGAAATCCGTTCCAAACATTCCATAAGGATAAGGTTGTGCTTCACACTCATCCTTCTTTCCTTCCCAAGACAGTTTCTGAGTTCCACCGAAACCAGTCAATATACTTACCGGTTTTCTTTCTGAACCAAGTCTCCGATGCCAAGAGGTTTTTAACCAACCTAGATGTCAGACAAGCTCTGAAGTTTTAACCTCGACAGAATGAGCAAACTTAGAAGTTCTTCACAACTCTTCGTTTAGTTTGGAGACCCAAAAGGGATATCTACCTCGAGCTCCCGGGCTAATGCCCAGTTCGGCCAGGCAGTTCTTATGAACTTGTTCCAATAAGGGAAATTTCCATCCTCCTGCTTTTTCATTGGCCAGTGCTTGGGAATCTTCCACAAGTATGGAGGAAAGGGGACGGGACGTAGGAGTATGACAAAGTCACTCACCGTAGTGAGGTACGACGTCCTTTTATCACAGGATTTTTTTTCACAGGGTTTTTTGCTGTGAATTTGTTTTTGAAAAAACCCATTGAATTTTTTAGAGGGGGTTAGTAAATTATATATATGGGGTGTGGGTGTTTGAGAATAAATGTAAATTAAAGAAAATGGGGGGTTTGCGGGAGGAACCCCCAAAAAAGAATGTAAACAAAAATTGATGGGTTTTTTTGTAAGAAAAATCGCGGTAAAAAACCCTGTGAAAAAACATCCCACAATTAAATGACATGGAACCCTTAGTGACTACCTTACTCCTAGTCCATACTACCCTTTCCTCCATTCGCCAGCCCACTGTCCCCTCTAATAGGTATCCTATATTTTGCTAAATAGTCGTTGACCTGACGATAGAAAAGGACTGAAGGGCGATGCGTGGGGTACAGCTCAGGAAGGCAGGGATGCAGTCATGTGCAGTAGCCCCACTTAAACATAAAAGAAGGACAACATGTTAATTTTTTGATGCTTAAAAAGTGCTGAGGTGGTTGTTAAGATTGCCAGGTTCTTAATTGCTTTTGAGGACGGGGGAGGAAGATATTCATTTCATCTCTCCCTTGGATGGTTTTGACCATTTGTGTCTTGGTGCAAGGGATTCCTACTTCAAATTTGTTGTGCTTGAGCTTTCGATACTTTTGTGTCTTCTTGATGTCTACTGGTGTGAGGCAGATACTAGCGCCTTTTCCATGCCCCAATTGTCTTCTTTAAGCTTAAAATGATTTTGGTGTCATCTGTGTAGTTATAGTATGCTAGGTGTTGTCTTGGATGACCTGCATTGTGGAACTTGTCCATCAAATAGACGGTACTATAGCCAATTCTGTAATATGCTATGAACAGGGGTAAACATTTCAAGTTACAAGCAACTACCAATGCACAAGTCACTCACCCCCAATGTTCTCCACATGGAACAGTGCACCATTGCGTACTTGCGAAGAGTGTGTCATGCACCAGAGGCTAATGCACATTTTTAGACCTCTTACAGATATTTTATTATAATGCATAGTTGTCTTCTATGTTGCATAATCAATTGTGAAAATATACTACCAGCATAAAGTTTGTTGGACTACAACATGTTAATATACCTCTTTTTCCCCTATCATTCTTCCCTTTTCACACGCCCTATTTTAATTCTTGTTTGCATGGTTTTATCTCCTTTTGTAGTTTCCTTGCTCTTCTATCTTGTTTGATCACTTCTTTTTCTTTCACTTACTCTCCTCTGTCCTTCTCCCTCCTTTCCAGCCACACCTGCTTGGCAAAGACCTCTCCGGCTTGCGCCCTTTAATGTTACTTTCACTTGGACTAGCTTCAGCAGCTACTGAAAAACTGACTTTCCGCTGAAAGTTCAATGCACGGTTCTTTATTACCCCTGCCTTAACTGATTTATATGGCATTTAGACCTCGCCTGTACAAAAGTGTTTCTAGGCACCACAAGACAAGGAATACATAGCGAAGACAAGACAAACAATCCTACTAGGCCTTGTCACATTCGGATCGTGCAAGTGCCACAATGGAAGTGCAAGGGGAAGAAGTGTGGGAAGTGCAAGGGACAGAAAATATTCTAAGTACAGTGTGACTGAACAAAATCATCGTTCTCTGCTTATATGGGTTTCCAGAGGAGTTACAGAAATAAGACACCTGACCTGAACCCATTGTCTCTGCTTTAATGAGAACACAATGGGCTTCATTACAAGGTTTCCGGTCTGGTAACAATGGTGCCAGTAAGCTAACTGCACCGTTGTTACCGGACCGGCAAACTACGAGGTCTGCGAGCGGTTGCCTTTCTGCCCGCCAGGTCTATCCTTGTATACCTTGCCGGATGCACCGGCACATTTATGAATGGTGCCGGTGCTTTATGAATGGTGCCGGTGCATCCGTCCTCCCCATTCCCATTGAGTCCAACAGGACTCGAATGGGAATGGGAGAAATATTTTTCGGCGCCGGGCAATGGGCAATTACCGGGACCGCCGGGGCAATAATGCCCTGGTAAATCCCGATTGTCGGGTGCCGGAAAAAGATTACTCTGGCGGCAGCCGTTCCATTTTTACCAGCACGGCTACTGCTGGACTCAAAATGAGGCCCAATGCCTCTTAAATCAAGAAAACCAGAAAATAACAATTTGGTCCTGTTTACATGTTTTGCAGTAGTGGTAAAACATGCAGCATCTCCAAATACTGAATGCTTTACCATGTCGCCAAACTACACGTTTTGTTACCGAGACCCTTCTTGTACACCTGCTTTCGTGTGGAGGTAATTACTGCCACACAAAAGTATTACGGTGTGCAGTATTGTGGTATATGTGGTAATATCGCCTGCAGTAATATGGCATTTCAATTTTCACTCCAATATGGCTACAAAATGTGGAAATGAATGAAGGGCCCCTACACGTTCTCGCGTGCTGACCGCATGCAGTGACAGTGATGCTGTCTGGCCTATTTCCAAAGTGTGTGTTGGTGCATGTTCCACTTTTCCCCTTATGAACACTCGCTGCCACTATTGCTCCCTTTTTCTAGCCGAATGTTGGTAAAGGAGGAGTAATGCAAATGTAAATGTGCTGGACAAATTGTGTGTGTTCCCTCTATGGATCATACCGCAGCCATTTGGTCTCACTCACTCCATATGGCTAAACTCAAAGAATGTGTTTTCCTTTAGAATTCTAATCCACCCCCTTTTGTCACAAGAATCTCAATCGTGAACAGCATGTTGAACTTAAAACTGAGATAGGTGATGGTGAGAAACTAGCGCAGTGTATTTGTCGTAAGTCTGGGTTGATTAGATATTATTTCTCCCGCAGGCAATGCTGCAATGCGAGTTTGCACAACCCGGCTTCCGGTTGCAAAAGTCTCGACAAACACCAACGTTGTCAATGCAGATGGGTTTGCGCAACGAAGCCTGTGACGCAGGAATTAAGCAGACATGGCCCGCCTGCCAATTGAAAT
Source organism: Ambystoma mexicanum (assembly GCF_040938575.1). Taxonomy (NCBI): domain Eukaryota; kingdom Metazoa; phylum Chordata; class Amphibia; order Caudata; family Ambystomatidae; genus Ambystoma; species Ambystoma mexicanum. The sequence goes on along the minus strand of NC_090931.1, from coordinate 850,509,686 downwards.
GGTCTCCGAAATGCAATGACGCCTTTCCCAGCCGTCCCTTCATGTGAGAGAGAACTGTCGCTCTCAAGGAGCAGGAGAATTCCTGACAGTCGTCCCGGATCAGTGCACCCTGGACTCCAGCATAGGAACAGCGCACTCTAAGACAGGCCGAGAGCCGGCACCGCTCCACAGAATGTTTGCTGCCCTACCATGAAAATCTGCTAAACGCTGCAGCACATTAGAAAACTTGGAAACATTTCAGATAATCTTCAAAATAACCCTAAAAGTGGGGGTAAAAAGCATGCAATTCATTTAACATTAAACCTTACCCTAGAATGACACTTTAACAGCGTATAAACGTACTCACAATGGGGGTCATTCCGAGGTTGGAGATAAGGAATTACCGGCACCGGTAAGGGTGCTGATGCCGGTAATCCCTTACCTCCGTATTCCGAGGTCCCTTTGCGGGTCCTTCCTTACCTCCTGCTTTTAGCAGGAGTAAAGTACGGGACCCGCAAAGGTACTACGGAGGTAATTACGGTACCGTAATTTACGGTGCCGAAATTACCTCCTTCCCCATTCCCATTGAGCCCTATGGGGCAGAAATGGGAATGGGGAAGGGCAAAAGGTGAATGGGGAATTACCGGTCCCTCTAACCCTGGAATGGACCGGTAATTACTCCATTCACCATGCCGGATTTGGGACGGTTTCGGAGGCAACCATGGAGCTAATTACTCCATGGTTAGCTCCAAACCCGGAATGAGGCCCATGGGTCTTCAACCTTTGTGTCTTTAAGGTATGATGTAATATTATCCCCACCAATAATGTAACCATATATATAGTCGCGGGGAAACGGTATAGGTGACATTATTGATGGGGTTAATATTAGGTTTAAAAGGGAGCAGGAGTTACAGGGGTGCCCTCTGTTCCATTTTAAAAAATATGGGGATTGCGGGGGTGACCCCCGCAGGTTCAATGGGGTAAATCTCTGCACAAAAAGGCGCCGTTCTTGTATGGCGATCTTTTTGCGGCGATATTAACACATGGAACCATCTCTTGACCATCTGTACTACACCTTCCATCAGCACTAGCTAGCATAGTCAATAGTGAGGGATCATGGGAGTTGTAGTCCAAAACATTTAGAAAGATGCATGTTCCAGACCCCTGCTCTAAGTCATACTTGCTGTATGTCGGTAAAAAGGGGCCTGCATGCTGTTTGTTGAACGCATACTACTAATAGCTGGCTACACTGCCATAGGGCCAATGATTGGTGGAGTAAATCTCCCAGTGCAGACAGGCAGAGCGCAGGATGCCTACTGCTGAGGCTGTGTAAGGCCGGTATGCATTTAATTTCATAGACAGTCACAATCGTAAGTTCACAGAACACTCTGACTCGGGGTTGCAATATAAATTGGCTAATGGAGGGGGAACACACAGCTCCCTGCCTGAAGCCGTAATGTGTATTTTACTGAAATCAACAAAGACGATGTGCTGCAGCCTTTGAATACGCACCTATTTCTGGCATGCATAGAACACACATTCCTGGGCTCGTGACCTATCACTCTGCATAGCCCTCGGATATACCAAGCACTGCCCACAGCTTTAGGGCAATTGGCCAGGTTTAGTAAATGTGCTTAATACAAACACTACAAGGCCGTAAAACTCAGATATCACCAAGATTGCCTGCCCATGTCCAGCTGTGGGCCAGGTGTAGTGCATGGACATGATTCACACAGTGCATGACACCATATCAGCGTTCAGAAGATTCCGCAGTTCTAGACAGAGAGGGGTCATTGCAGTGTTCGGTTATGCATGTATGACTGACATTCACTTTCAGTAGCAGAAAAAACAGCCCCACCTGTTCTGCACATTTGACTACTTACTGCATCTTTGCTGCGTGTTTGGACCCGAGCTCAGTAAGACTGTGTCGAAATTACTCTTAATGACCCTTGTGTAATGTAGATTGCTTTAGGGTCTTTTCCGTTTTGATTTCCAGTGGCACCTTTTTTTGAATGGCAGTCTATGGTGTAAAGACAGAACTCTATGTTTGGGGTTCCTGGACCCACTTTGTTAGCCCCCTGAATGTTGATTTTCCTTTTGCTGGCAGTCTTGTGTTTGACTTTGCTTTTGCCACCAGCAGGACCTCTCCTGAAGTCCCCTGGCATGGCACCCGTTTTTCTGGTGTGCTAAACTAGTAACCTATATGTCTATCAGAGAAAGGGTTCTTTTTTAAGCACCCAATTTCAGTTGCAAGGTGATTCTTTCACCCTATAGGTGTGTTGTGGAGTAGGCTGGTGGCAGCAGTCACTTAGCTTTGGCTTCACTAGGGATGAAGTCGTCTTTACTATATTAGTAGCCAATGCAAGGAAGTCATTGGGGTACTCATGTCATTTTTTAAATCTTACTCCAGCCACTTTCTTTTGTGCCATCCTTTTCTCTGTGTGGACCATTTGGCAGCCCTAAATTGGTTGTTGTGAAAATGTGGGCTCACCATGAGCCCAGTCCAGCACTCTCACAGAGGGGTTTTAACTGGCTTATCCTGGTTTCCTGCCTCAGATATACCCTGTAGACATCCTTTGTGGGTGAACCTGAGTGTTTACCCTTTTTAGTGCCAGCCTGTTAGACTTCTCACAAACTCCTTTGTGTGTATGTCTTGTGTGTGATTGGAGGGTAAGAGTAAGCCACCCCCAAGAGTGAGTTTGCTTATCTAGGTGAGAGCCTGCACATTCTTCTGATTACCCAAATTGCTAAAGGACTGCCACAAAACATAGGCTGCTGCACCTGAGGACATGCTTTGGCTAATTGACTTGACCTGAATCCATTCTCTTTCCTCCTGCTTTCTTCTTAAGGCTTCTAGAAGTCATTCCTGGGCCTTCCTGGGCTTTTCCTCATATACCCTCCTGTCAATCCTCCTGGCTGGATCAACTGGCTGTTCCCACTTGGGAACATTTGGTGGATGTTGCTGTACTGCCTTCCCGCAGAGTATTCCTGGATCATGCACCTCAAGGTGGGGAGTCTGCATGGCCCGGATGGGTGGCTGGTCTCCATCACTCTGCCTAAGCTGCAACATGTGCTGTTCTTTGCTGGCTGGCTGCCTTGGTTTGCTCCTTTATCTGATTGGATTCGTTTGGTTGGGTTGGGTAACTTATATGTAGCTGCTGGTGCCTCAGCCCGGTGGGTCATCCAGGAGGTACACAGATTATTCATCTTTTCATCCGTCTGTGTTGCAGCAGGTCCAGGATTCAAGTCCCAGTATATTGGATTGTTTGTCGAGCCCTATAAAAGAAGCCCCCTGCTTGCCAGTTGGTCCTGTCATTTCTGAGCTGAATCTGCACTAACTGTCACTGTGAGTACTTGTCCCTGAGTCCTGGGTGAAAGATATATTCTTTGGAATCATAGTCCGCAGTCCTCCAGGTCCAGTACTAGTGTGGCGTATAACATTGTTTTGCCGAAGTAAGTCACAACGTGGTCATTTACTTCGACAAACTGACTTTGATGCAGGGAAAATGTTATGTCTTGTGTTGAGAGTGTGCAGGGATTGAAGGATGCCAGGGACTGAATGATGTCACATGTGGAATGTTATGGATGAGTTGGAATGTTGTTCAGTGTGTCGGTTCCACCCATGGCAGTTGGAACCATGTAGCCTGGGTGGTGGGAGCCAGGGTGATGGGAGCCAGTGGGCTCCCGCTCTGCTGCTGTCCTAGTTCCTACTAAAGAGCTGTGACTGATGTAACTTAATAAAAGTGACTTGTTTACCTTACCTTTGCTGCCTCATGAATACTCACTCTTAACGGAATACATATGTATTTTTGGGGTGAGAGGTATAACTGGGATGTAAGGGGTGGGGGGTGGTTGTATTTGGGAACTGTGAGCATGGGGGGACCGCCCCATTAAAAAAAGAAACAAACACATGGGGAAGTAGTTCAAATTAATTTGGTCAAAGTAAATTACCATTTTGTAATTTACTTTGGCAAAAGAAGATAGAACCATGGTGTGGTTTTGCATTCCCGCCTCTACAGCATTTTACCATTGACTTCCATTGCTCCTGAGTCTTGCTTTGCACCCATCCTTCTCTGGCTGGCTGGGCCTCAAACCTGGAACTGGGCAGCTCCTCTCGTGCTCTTTGTTTGGAATTCGATACATGTTTGGTGGCACCTGTAGAGTTATTTCTGACACTTAAATTATTTTACCCTATAACTGCAGCTTCCTGTGGGATATGTCCCATGCTTTATATTGACAGAATCTTTCCAAGCCTTTGAACTCCTGCACACCTACTGAAAATAGAAACGTACCTGGGCTTGGGTATGTTTCTGAGTCACCACCAGAGAGTATGTGGAGAGCAACTGGTCACCCCATGAACTTGCACTTTTATTCCAAGATATGTGTGTTTATTTACCTGTCTGTTTAGGAATCCCATGTTCTCCATACTCCTTAGAATTATAACGTACTGGTATTGCTACCAGGTGTAAGTCATACATTAACTATAGGAGAGGGGATGGCACGAGGCCCTTTAAATATGTTTTATATCTACACTGTTTTACTGGTTTTGTTCTGAACCTACAAAACATATTTAAGCATCTAGTGGCTGTGATTAACCATTTAATAAGTGTATCGTTTTCAATAATATCTGTGTACAGTCCCCTTTTGAGTAACCTATTGGGTCTAATTGTACCTGTCCATCAGCCTTCACCCTGGGTTGGAGTTCCTTACCAATCTTGCGGAGGGCTTCCAGCTCTGGATTATATGTGATTACGTACAATAGATACATATCCCAGACACAAGGGACCGGGATAAAAACACACAAACCTTGAGATCAGATATCATAAACCGTGGATACAACCACAGAATTGTGGACAACCAGATTCACAGGGCAGCACAGATCCCAAGGAGCAACCTCTTATAATACAGGTCAAACGTGACACAAGCCCGGGTGCCACTGGTAGCCACATACAATCCAGAGCTGTCAGCCCTCTGCAAGATTGCTAAGGAACTCCAACCCATCCTGAAACAAGATGAACGTCTGAGAGAAGTTTTTCCGGAGATGCCCCTCCTTGCTTTCAGACAAGCAGCCAATCTGATTGGAATTAGGGTCAGAAGCAAACTATTCACAAATAGCACAGATTATGGAACTGTGCCTTGCAGAACCAAACAATGCCTAACCCGCCAACATATCAAGATTTCAGACACAATCAAAATACCTCACACATGGAAGGCCTAAAGAATTGTGGCTCAGTTTACATGTGCATTGTGAGATATATCGACCCACTCAGCTGTGCTTTACCCCATCACTTTGCTGCATTGGTGCAAGAAACAGCAAAATGGCTGCACTGGTTCGTGTGCATGCCAGGATCTCAAAATTGCGTTTTTACAAAAACCATAAAAAAAATTGCTGCATCACCCTGCCACACACATTTCAGGTGGGGTGGAACAGAGTACACACTACAGGAATGTGCCATTGTGCTTTGCACCATTTAACATTGAATTAAGTAAATAGGCAGCATTGCCTTGCTGAAAACCCCAAAATTACTTTTCAGAATGAAACCTTTTTTTTGCGCTTTAAAAATGCTGTTTTTAGGCTATATCCATCCATATACTATGAAACTGCTGGGATTGAAAAGGTCCTGCCATGCCCAGGAGAAGTCATTGTGCATTAGCAAAACTAGGCCTAGTTCCTGAATGACAGGCCCAGTAATTCTAGCTTGGAAAGAAATCAACAAGGATCTTTATTTTACTCGCACTGGAAAACATGTGTATTTCTACACAATGTATCAAACACCAGCTGTCGTCAAAAGAACTTCAACTATCTGAGCCTGGTCAGTTTCATGTATCAGTGTTCAGATAAAACTCATGCGTCCAGGAAAATGACTTTGGCTGCAATGCAGTATTGTAAAGGCAGATGGGGCTGCCAAACCGAATTTAATGAAAGAAATGTTAGCAGTTTTCAACACGTGTAAAATGGGCTTTTGCGAAACTGAAGGAGGAAAATGCCCTGTTAAAGGAAAGCCTGCCAGCAATGTTGAAGAAGTGTGTGGCTGGTGATGAACACACACATAGGCTATTTTTATTCCACAGGTTTTAATTCAAGACTCAGAATGAGAAAATAAAGATTAAAACACATAGGCTGAGTTTGCAAGCTATCAAGAAAAAACAGTTATTCAAATGCCTGCCCAGTAACTTCCCCTGGGAAGGGAGGCAAACCATAAACTTCCAGGACAAAAACAATTCACAAGCTCGTCAGGCATTTGTCTGTGCTCCAGGCTGGGACAATGCTGTTCCCAGGGAAGGAAGCCAGAGGTGTGAGAGACCATATAACTTCTATCAGGCCGAGGAAACCCCCCATTCTGCTTTAAAGGAGATGTCAGTTGGTGTCAGCTGGAAAGAAAAAAAATGACAAACAGTGACTCCCATTTGTTCTAAAGACTATTCTATTAAGAACTTTAAAAAGACATATCTAAGTTGCCAAAATTAGTAAACATGTGGAATTTTTACAGTGTAAAAGTGAAAGTGGGGGCTGTATTTTGAAACTTGGTAGAATGTATTGACACACTCTGGACAGAAATGGTGATATATGTTGAATTACAAGAAAAGTATTAACATTTTTGTACATACATTCCTCATGACAATCACCGCACACCCTGAATCTAAACAGCAAACGTAGCCCATGTCCTTCATGCTCCCCTACGGCTCGCCTCTAGTAACAATTTTTCAAATAACATGTGACCTGCTACCTTGACCAACTAAATTGATATGAGAAATGTGATCATATGTTTTATTTGTATTGTAGTTAAATTTGTACTGTGTGATGGTAACTGTAACACTGTATAAAAAAGCCTCAATGTATTGAATTTCGCCGTGATACCTGTGGGTCTGGGCGAGTAACAAATGTGATAAATAAATAAATCCCCACCCATGTATAAAGTTGGAAAATTTTGAGTAATATGAATACCATTGAAAAGTGTGAAAAACTGTCAGAGGAGCGAAACCAAGCCTCACGGACTCGGGGTTTGGATTGAAATGTGAGGAACAAAATATGTAACCTGTGTATCTGATTTACTAAGAGGTTGCAACTGCATAAATATCTGTTAATGGCAAAATTAGATTTTAGTTCCAGTAACTCTGGGAGGTTTCTGGACACTGTAAAAATCACCCCATAAACATGACATCATTTTTTCTGAGATCCAACCGGCGAAGAGCAAGGCAGAGACTTCTACCTTTGCCGAATCCTATTGTTAGAGGCGTGTGTAGTAAAGCATGTCCCTGTCATATACTGTGATGATGTCACCTGGCATTATAAATAAGAGCCCGTGACAACACACAGGACCAGCTGATTCCTGACCGATTCCTGATTTCCTGCCCGGCGTCCTGTCTGTTCCTGTCTTCATCTTACATTTATCCATCTAGACTCCAGATCTTGCATTTTTCCTGAGTTGCATTTACGTGAACCATAAAAGTATTCTCTGCTACCTTATTCTCCTATTCCTACTCCTAACTGATTAAAGAGATTGATGCTATTGTCATATTACCCATTGCTGCTTTCCGTTCATATTCATAAGTGTGCTATTCAGATATTATTTTATTCATAAAAGTGTGATATATATATTGTTCAATTCTTCAAATAAACCTTTTAATTTGCAAAACAAACCTACTTCTTGGCTCAGTGAGGTCGGGGAGATTTAAAGAGAGGGGCATTATATATGGGTTCATTATCCAGATTTAAAGAACTTTGAGATAAAAATATATAAATAAGGGCTTCCATTGGGCATTCCATCCTAAGCATTGACTTAGTTGGAGTGCTGGATTGAAGTCACTTACAGATTGGGGGCTCGGTAGCCGGAACTTCTGGATTAGATCTACCACTTGTGCAGTTTAATACAGTGTGCTAACGGACAGGATACATACATTTTTGCCCACATTCATTGTTTTGTTCAGCCATTTCCAAGTGTCATTTTAATATTGCAAGGGTTTCAAATCCATTTTTATTCTCATTTGAGGAGGGAAGATTGGATTTGAATTATGTTCCCTATTCCTTATTCCTGATTACCTGCTGCTTCTATATATCCATTCAGATTTGATTATTTGTGGCTTGAGGGAACATTGCAGGGGGAAGTCCTAACTTGAGTGCTATTTTTCAGAAAATCCAAAAGTGTTTCTATTCTCTATTGTTTTCTATCTGTGTTGATAAAGGGTTCAATTAAGTGTGTTGCCTACCTTCCTATTTGTCGTTATCACCGCATTGGTGATTGCTGCTCCATATATTCAACGTGTGTGATGTTCTTGAATTTTTAAAAAATAAAAAAAAATATTACCTTTACCAACCAGCCTGGTTCCTGGTCCATTGTGACCCGGGGTATTTGAAAAGGGGGTGTGATATGAGTGGTATATCTCTCAAATTTTGAACCTATGTATAACAAAATAAGCATGTCAGTTGTGCGCTACATACTAGGCTGAGACCAGGGTGTATCGCCCGCCTGATTGAAATCCTTAATAGCATCCAACAATATTGTTTAATTGATTATGTGCCTGAAATGTCCCAGCTGTGGCTAGTATGCTAGGGAAACTAGTCAAACCCTATATCATTTCATGAACCTCCATCATCAGTGTCGAGCGATGTACTAACGAGAGTCCAGTGGGTGAGCATCTTTCAGAAGCTAGTCATATCCATGATGATCTAAAGATTGCTGTACTACAGGGTAATGTCAGGACTGACAAAGCCAGAGAGAGCCATGAATTCAAATGCATGCACATTTTCAATACACTGGCAGTGGGATTGAACGAGCATTGCGGTTTCATGAGTCACCATTCCAACTAACAGACTTGATCACAACATCCAGGCTTGGCACTTTCCATCATTGTTATCAAATCCATTGACAATCAACGCTCACTGCCCTGGCTGCAGCAGCTTTTTTAAGGCAATTAATTTTTACTGGACTCCCTCCAACCCAGCCGTATCTGCCCTCTAAATGCCCCCAATTGAAAAGCTACCCAGAGACTTGTCAGGGCCCCTGTCCCTAGTCAAACTCCACCCTTTCCTCTGGATTGTGATACAACACAATCCTGATATGGTATTTGACACAAAGTTACCCCACTAGGCTGAGATGTTTATGATTGTGCTACCATTGATCTTGTAAAGGGACTGGCATGACATACCAAGCTTGAACTGGACTGCACATATAATGACTGACACCAAGCTATCCCCCTCCTGCTTTTGTGAGAGCCTTCTAACAGCATGGGCTTTTTGTTTGTTTTTCCCCCGGTCTCCAGTTTTACTGACCCCTGCCCCACTTAACACAGTGTACATTTAGACCTTGAAGATCGCAATGTGTGGGGTATTTGAACATCCCATACATGCCTCTCTGAGCAAAACTATAAATCAGGTACAGACAGGCAGAGATAACGGGTTATCTGCAGGAGGGGTTATGTAAGCTGTAATGCTGCTATGTTTTTCAAATGTTTCATTCCATCTCTGCCTGAGGAAGTGAAGACATTCCACAAAAGCTCACAAATATGCAAAATAAATGACTTTGTTAGATTAATTAAAGTATTGATTCATTGTTTTCTTCTGGATCCACATTTTATTCAACCCTTGGCTAACAAGTTACACATATGTGTGTATATATATATATAAATATATATATATATATATCTATTTCTAAATTACAATATCTTTTCTAATTTTACTTCTGTTGCTTATCAGGATAATTTCAACCCGTTCCTTTGCATTAAAATGTTTGCAAATTGCTTACCACAATGACACCAATACATGATAGAATGAAAGAACTGTTTCAGATGCCATGCTTCCTTTGTACATATGTTGCTGTGAACTGATAACTTGTGTGCAGTTTACAATATTCCTATATAAACTTGCTTTACATGTCTGCATGTTTTTGGTTAGGGAAGTAATATTTTCAATTTAGAATGCACAGATTCTTTTGATTCACAATTTTATGGGAATAGAAATGACCAAACTTGCTCACTTACCTTTTTCTCATTAAATAGCAGTGGCCTTCACAGAATACACATAATCAAAGATATATTCCTTAGGCCATGGTACGCCGCCATCAATCAATGGTCTAATGACAGCAATATCTGTGTTAGTGCTTAAGGCGCTCAACACAAAGCATTTTTGCATTTATTTAAATATAATCTGCCTCAGTCTTAAATACAATGAAATTAGGACACAACACAACCTAGCAAACCACAATATCATATTCTCTTTCTAGATATAATAATTTGTCAACCCATCACTCTGTGTGCAGGACTGCTCTGTTTTCTATACACAAACAAGTCTCATTTGGCCTTTATATAGTGAAAGACATAGTGCATTTTACCACTATTATTCTAAGGTTTTCTACATTTTACCACTATTATTCTAAGGTTTTCTATTTGATAAGAATTGTGCCTCCTAGTTGCACCCACCACCCCAGTTCCCTTGCATTCCAGGTAGTAATCAGGGAGATCATTCCAGGGGACTTATATAATTACATCTGGGGAGTTTTCATATTCAGAGTTGACATTTTTCTTTTGTGTCATGTAGTCAGAAGAAACCATCAAGTGTTCTCAGGGAAGCCTCAGTCCTCTCGGTGTCCCTTCGGATCCCGTTTCTGAAATCAGGACTGCCTCAGGTTCAGTTGGTTCAATTCATGTACAAGTCCCAATTTTCCTGATGTATCCAGATTCACCACCCATCTATTGGAGACAGCTGTTGTTCTCCCATGTGCTCACGCTATTTTTAAATTGTCGAAAATGCCCATGCATATGTCACACTTATATCACACTATGTGATTGGTAAGATATTTCCATTGACCTGCCCCCCAGTTAGACACTCCTATTAAGTATACACCCCTGAATATTAATTGAATGATTATCATTTCTATATTTCTGACATGAGGAAATGAGGTGCTTATTTCACTCCAACCCTGCGAATGCCTTTTTGTTTTTTCTTCCATAATTCATGCCAGCAATATGCAAATTTAATGAAACAATTATTTCTGGAATCTGTACTTGCAGATGTAGACCTGGGTATGTGATTCCTCTGTTTGGCATATTGCTTCATGAAGTTATGCTTGCTGGCATTAGTCTCAGCAAATGGTTGATTTTTAGGAGAGAACAAGGTCAAAAGGTTCCAGCTAATTGATGAATTTGCCTTTGAAGCTGGTTCATAAAAATAGACCATCTGGGAATCTAAATGTTAATCTCCTGTAAAGACCATAGATTCTATTTGCTTCGTATGTTGTTTATTTTTTTAAGGATTTACACTCAAAGGTGAGGGACTACTCTGCTCTGAGTTAAAGCTCAGTTCAACCTGAAGTTAGCACAACATCATTCTGAATTAAACAACAATGGTATTCGACCTGATCCAAAAGGAAACCTGCTTTTCAACATACAGACACGTATAATACTTTATACAACATACACTATATTATTATAAACATTGTTCAATTATCAGACAGTTGTTGGAGAGATAAAGCATTTCATTAGACACTAGATTAATAATTCATGTTTTTCACATGATGAACAGTAGCACATTTGTGTAAGGGTGCAATTCAGAACACTTCATAACATCACACTACTACTGGAATGTTATAATTTTACTGTGTCTGTAACAGAGTTCATTTTCTCTGCTTAACAGGATTATATATTTGATATTTTGGTGTTTTTGCATCTCCTGGTGTCTCTTGATACTGGTAAAAAGAAACCCAATCTTTGTGTGAAATGTACTTGAGGTCCCAATACGGTTTTTGGAATGGTTTGGTTTGTTGTGCTATTCCCAAGTGTCCCGTGTTTTCTCCGAGGTGCACCCTTATCACCATGTCAAGTAAGAAGCATGCATTACTAATACAATTATGCTTTTTTTATGGTGGCGCTCTCACTTGCACTTGGAACTATTTCCATTGGTCTTTGATGCTCCTTACACTGAGCCATCTACTTCACATTTAAAAGAATCTGCCAACTTTGCAGTTTTTCAGCATCAGAAACTTAGGGCAATATTCTTGGGTTCTATTTAGGGTGGCATCCATATCCAACAGCTCTCCGGTTTTCCTCCGAAGAATGCACTGGCTATTTTTGTAAAAGATGTAGGTTGTATTGCTTCATGAGTAAGTGCACCGGTTACTTCATCAAATGCTATCTATCAATCTATCTGTTTTTTAATTGCATGGGCAACTCCAGCTTTATGTTCACTGATGTTATAAATAGAAAATGCCTCAGCTATCACAGACCCGCTACAGGATGAATGCTGCTGCTACGAATGACCGTACATTGCCACAGCAGTTGTGTGTCAATGTTGCCGAATATATATGCCCTTCAGTGAAGCAATTCATGCACAGTAGATGCAATTACAGTCCATAATGTGTTGTAGTTGGTTACTTTGGCTCCACAGTCCTTACATTTAAATTTATTTTCTACACAAAAATGTCTGGATACACAAGCAGTGAGTGCACTGCAGGTACTGGCCATTCTGTATGATGCTTCTCACATGAATATATTCATATGTATTTACCAGCAGCTCACGCAGAGAGAGTGCCACAGGGTGATTAAACGTTCAAGAGACTGGCTCGTGATATATTGCCTCCAATCATGGACCATTGTCTTCAAGTTGTACAAAACGCCGGGGCAAACCAGAGCTGCTGTGGGCAAAATGCATTTGAGAAGAAAACACACATGGGTCGGCTGCAGCCTGCTGACAGGATTCTGGGGCTGCACAGCAGCCACGAGCAATGATGACACTGCTTACTCCTCAGTGTGCAACAAAAACGAGCCCGGCCAACGCATTCTACCGTGGCAAGGTGTGCGCCCTGTATAAGCGGTTGCTTTCAAGGGATCACTTCATTCTAGCAACACATAAAACACTCGGCGTTCTCGGTGTCAGTATTGCATGCGAGTAGCAAGCCACCCATTTGTAAACTTTCCCCCACGACTGTAATGAATAAACACGCCGGCCTCGGGTCTTGCCTTTTACTGGCGCCAGGGAGCTGTTTATTTGCTGGCGCTTTGCCTGCCACCACCAGAAGCAGCTTATTTAAGAGTTGAGCATTACGAGTGGGATGCCGAGTGGGATGCCGGGAAAAGGAGTTTTAAGCCCTGCGAGAGGAAACATGATGCTACATCTAGTGCAGTGTTCCAGCGCATTGGGGGCAGTACACGCTTATTCCCTTATGCCTAAGGTGGCTTCATTACGATACAAACACTCCCAAATAAACGAATTCATCCTAAAATAAAGAGCACAAGACATTTTTCGGACCATTGATTTGCCTTGCATGTAGTCTGCAGGATGAGTGGACCAAACAGTATCTGGGGGTTTTCTGCAGTCCAGTGCCTTGTAGTCTGTTCAGCTTGAGCTTTATTATCTATTTTATTTTTATTAAATGTTATTCGGTTAAAAAGCACCATTCGACCATTAACACAATGCAATGCATTCAATTTAAGAAAACAACATGCAAGATATATTAGTATTCAATTAAAACCATCTTTCATCCAAAAGACAATTTAAAATTCTATTAAGAAGAGAACACGTTTCATATAAACCAATCCTTTTCCACAGCTAGCAATCACATGATGACGTGCATAACACTCCTGTAATAAAGTGCATTTGTTGCTAGGATTCGCTGTTTACATAGAACTGCATGAACTACAGAGTGATCCCTGATTCTTTACAAACTTTAAGACAAATCAAAAAATGATTTAGTAAAACCCGTCACAGCTGAGACCCAAGAAGGTAGTACGTCCGGCCAAACATAACTCCCATTCTGTTTCATTCATATTGACTTTAGAGGTTGCAATACATCTCTCGAAATATTGGGAGTGCAGGCCCGGCAGTCCTCTGCAGGAAGTTAACAAATGTTTTGAGGACTCTGTCAAACCTTCCTCGTCACAGAAACTGCAATTTGCAATCGCCGATGTATACAAGCCATGTTTCGTAAGGACCTCTCTAATTGGAATTTTAAATGCCATTTAAAACTTAGGAATATGTGACTTATATGTTTGGCCGGATAAATATTCAGAAAAGAAAAGTTCCGAAAAGTAGGGAACTCTCGTCTCTCGCACACTATCACAAGCCAAATAAACGTCCATGCATTCAGTATACAGTTTTCAATAAATCATTCCCATTGTCACTTTGATGTCTCAATCTATGCAGAATCATGAAAAATGTATGGGAACCAAGTGTTTGACAATGTGTTTAAGACAACATATACTCCAAAAAGATATAGGCTCAAAATGACATGAGTTTATTGATGTGGTCCAACGTGTTTCGAGTTTTCAACTCTTCATCAGGATTCTTGACTGATAAACAATTCTAAAAGAAATGCAGAACATATTCTTATGTAGGTATATTTCCTGATATTCTTTTGCATAATAAATATCACAAGATGTCACAAATTATCAATGTGTTTCAATCTATGATCATAATAGTTCATATGTGAACATCCACCTTATGCATCCCATATTTCAAATGGTTACAATGTTCTTCAATGAAAAAATGTAGGGGCTTGAGAGTTCCAGTTAGGTATGATTCCTCCCCGATGATAAAGGCTTGCAAATTACCAATTCTATTGCGCTAAAACCACGTCTTTCAGAATTGATTCCGAAAAAAGGTTAGATAAATCTATTTATACATTTTAATAAATATATTGTTCTAACTTTTTTCTGATTCAATTCTGGAAAACATGGTCTGACCGCAATAGAATCGGTAATTTCAATCCTTTATTATCAGGGAGGAATCATACCACACTCAAACTCTGAAGCCCCTACATTTGTACATTGAAAAATATTGCTTTCATATGGAACATGGGATGCATAAGGTAGATGTCCATATATTTACTATTATGATCATAGTTGGAAACAAATTGATCATGTGTGACCTGCTGTGATATTTATTTTGTAAAAGAATATCAGGAAATATACCTACATGAGACTATTTGTTTTATTACTTTTAGAATTGTCAATCAGTCTAGACCCCTGATGAAGAGTTGTAAACTCGAAACGTGTTGGCCCACATCAATAAACACACTTTTTTTAATGTATATCTCTTTGGAGTGTATGTTGTCTTAACCACATTGTCAAACACTTGGTTCACATCCTTTTTTCATGATTCTGCATAGATTGAGAAATCAAAGTGACTCTGGGAATGATTTATTGAAAACTATATACTGAATGCTTGCCCGTTTATATGGCCTGTGATAGTGTGCAGGGGCCGGAAGTTCCCTACATTTGGGAACATTTCTTTTTTGGTTATTGTTACCAGCCCATGAGTCAGGACTGGTTTTTATCCCCGACATCTTAAGAATTGAATATTATACGTGTAGCTATCTACAAACCGACTTTAATCCGAAATAATTAAACCAAGGTGTGCATTTTACAGCATTTTCAGATAAATAGTCAGGTAAGGTGCCCATACCCCAATGTTCTTGTAATCATGTCACATATGATACAGTGATGGGTAACTATGCAGAGTGTCAGGGAGTGTCAGTCGACTTGGCCCAGAAAAGTACAAATGTGTGAACTTTTCAGAATGGAACATTTTGAAAGTGTGGCGTTTTTAGCTGAGCCCATTTTCTGAGAGGAAAAACCACCACCAAAGCAAAAATCAAAACTCAGGAGTGCACACCCATGCTTATCACATGTTGTCACGCTTGCAGGCACATTTTTGTGGAAGGTAGTAGCCACTTCCATATTCTTTTACACACAACATAGCTATAGTAATACTAGTAAAGCTGTTTTTAAACATTGCCGGTAATCCAGTTGTTAAGTTGTTATAAAATAAAACATTTCTGTGTCGTACGTTGTCAATGCATCTGGATTGCAGTAACCTGGGGTGCCTAATATCCACTGCCTGATCTTGTGTGCCTTTCCATAGTCTTTTTTTTTGCCCCATTGGATATATTGCAACCAGTTTTATGTATTTACTTATTTATGTATTTATATATAAGAAGAAGAATGTTCTTTTTATCACAAAAGAACGTAGAATAGATAAGAATTCAGATTTGTTGGGAAGCAGTGAGCTTCTTACAATGGGGTAGTTTGAGGGACATTTTGACCAGGTTGTGGAGGGGAGTAAATGTACAGTCACTGGGGACAATGCATAAGTAGACAAACATAGAATAAGGACAATGAACGTTGGACATTTTTAAGTGTAGGTAGGCAGTAAGTACAGCTGTGCTCTGGATGTTACCATGATGGGTGAAGTGCTACAGTTGAGGCAGAGGAAGTGAGGGGCAGAGGCAGTTTAAAGGTGAGGGAAAAGTGTTAGCTAGAAGGCAGATGAGAGGTAGGTTAAGAGGGTATCTTGGAAGCGAGAAGGTATGCTTTTAGTTTGGTTTCGATCAAATCCGTGTTTACTGTTTCTCGAATGTCTGGGGAAAGAGAATTCCGTGTAAGTGGAACAACAAGAGAGAAGGAGTGGAAGCGAGCGAAAGCACAGTGAGGGTGAGAAGTCACAAGTGTAGTGAAGGAGGCAGAGCAGCGATTATGAGAAGGCTTGTAGAGTTGGATAACAGAGGATAGATACAGTGGTGCCTTAGTGTGGATAGATTTGTGAGCCAGGAGAAGACATTTAAATATGGCCCTGTTTTGCATCCTCAACCATCCAGCTTGGTGACGGTACGTGGAAGTAGGTTTGAAGTGAGGGACTTCAACGAGGGTCCTGGTAGCACAGCTTATGATCTTGTCGAGAGGACAGAAAGCATAGTTGGGGAGACCAAAGAGGATGCTGGCACAGTAGTCCAGTTTAGAAAAGACACAAGTGGTTAAGAGATGCTTGGCAGTGTTGAACGGAAGGAGGTGCCTGATTTTCTAAAATATTTAGGAGTTTGAAGCGAGCTGCTGTTCCAGTTTTGGAGATGAAAGTAGAGATGGTGTGAGAAGGGTCATAGATGACGCCAAGGTTTCTAGCAGTTCCACCGGCAGCCATAATTCCTTAACTTAGATCAGTCATACGTTTACCACAACTGGATGAGTAAATGAATCACCTACCTAGATGTCAGACAGCACCTAAGTACTGTGGAGGCCTCATGCCGTCCACACATGTATATTTCTCTGGAGAGTAAGGTTTTGACAGCAGTTCAATTTGAAACCTACCATTTATAGATATTGTTATTAATCCTATAGGTGCCTGGCTTAAACAGTCTATCATAGGTTGTGCTAATGGGAAACAATACACGTTTCTAAGGAACCAATAGTGGTACAATGTCACATTTTGAGTTACACAAACTTTAGGAGAAATTGAATTTGGTCAAAGCCAACAAACAATGTAAATTTTTCATAGAGCAGAACAAATTCAAGTGTGGAGCAGAGAAGTAATTATGGTGGTCATGCCACAAGAAGATATGTAAATAAATATGCCCGCCAGTGAGATAGCTCAGTCAGATTAGCACTCACCTCTAACATCAGTGTAAATTAGCATCCTACATTTGAATCCTGCCTCCATCAACTCAGTCTTTAATTCTTGCAAGCATGAGAGTGAGTACCCTTGATGTGTGATTTTCATGCTTGCAATCAAGAGAAAATTCAGATCGTGGTGTGCTCTTTAAAATAGTAACTTTGAATATTATTGAACTTCTTGACCGCAGATGGTGCCTGCCAGAACCAGCTAGTCTTCTGTTTCCCGGCGTGTTGTAGTGCTGTAGATTAAATGTAGTCCATTTTAATGGTGGTGGGAGAAATCGCCAGATGAACTAATTAGGAGAGCGTTGTTTACTACCAACAGGGTGAACCACACTGCGTAAAGTGTGCATCAATGCACTCTGTCAGAACACATCCAATCTTAATTTGTTTGCTGCTCTTGTATAAAGCATACTATTTGTCTACTAATTTTGCATTGTTTTTGCAGTATGGTAAACGTTTTGCACAGTTTCTGATTCTCGTGCCATATTGGATAGAGAAAAACGTTTAACTATATTCCTTAATAACATTTCTCACCCAAAGTAAGATAAGAGGTTGCATCATGATTCCCTACTGTTTTAGTTCTTTGTGAGATACTGAATGATACAAATACATTTTTCTGTTTTCTAAAAGCAATACAAATCTCACTACGTTTTAGCCCAAAAATAATGTTCTCTTTTTCGTAATCTTTAAGTAGAAAAAACAGTACAAAAATAAATTGATTTATACCCATATTTATTGTATATAATATGCCTTGGAGCAACATCTGTTACAGGAGTAAAGCCAATTGAATACTGAATCCTCTAAAAAGAAACAGAGTGTACATTTGAAGCAGAGAAAGTCTGGTTTCCTTCTTTGCAAAACATACATCCACTGCAACATGCGCGTGCACCTGCTGAAACTCATATTACGCTTTCACTGAAATGCATACCATGCACCACCTGAAATACGTAACATGCATCCATAGAACTGCATAACATGCACGCACAGAAATGCATAAAATGCACCCACTAAAACGCATAACCCGCATCTACTCAAACTCATAGCATGCACCGCCTGAAATACGTAAAATGCACCCATGCAAATGCATACCATGCACCTACAGAAATGCTTAACATGCACCCACTGAAACGCATAACCTGCATCCACTCAAACTCATGGCATGCACCTACTGAAATGCATAACATGCACCCACAGAAATGCATAGCACGCATCCACTGAAACGCATAACCTGCATCCACTCAAACTCATGGCATGCACCTACTGAAATGCATAACATGCTCTCACTGAAATGAGTACAGTGGCCCAAGAAAAAAGAATAAAAGTTTGAAGAATGTGAAACACTTGTTTCTTCTTTCTTCATATACTGGTGTTGATTGGAAAAGCTTCTACATTTCGGTCATGCTCCAAATCCTAAGGGCTGTGTTTTCAATCTATGCATCCCATCTGATGCACCCGGAAGCCATCGGGAGAAGTGCTTTCCACTGCGTAAGACCCCACAGAGGGTGTGCGCGTCACCCTTCCCCAGCTCCGGACAGGGTACAGCTGAGCTGGATCTGGGTGCAGGAATCAGGTAAGTGGTGTGTTGGGGACAAAGGGAGGATTAGAGCTCAGTGGCAGCCCCCCACTCCCCAAAAAAAGTACCATTGAAAGTATAAGGACTCTTATGCAGATGGCCTTTCCTGGGTGGGGGTTCAGGCTCCGGAGCATCCGCATACTCGTGCGCCACTCTACCCAGTTGAGGGTCAGGAAAGGGGACGTGCAGCACAGATGGTGACTCTAGGCAGACCAACCGCCCCAAATACAGAGAGTGAGGCAGTGGAACTGCGGAGAGCAGGCTAATGCCAGCATCCGCATGGAGGGGCAGCATGAGATAGGCAGCATTGGAACCCGGACTTCTCCCGTCATCTCTGTTCACTTCTCTAAGTCCCCCTTGGGACCCCTTGTTTGGGCAGCTGTCCTCCAATGCACTGCTTCCCTAGTTCTAAAACTATCCAGTTGTGATCCGGTTTCTTTTTCATGTATTATTATGGGATTGTTTTCAGATGAGCGAAGTGCAATATTATTATTATTATTATTTTTTTTTTGTGGATATTAGGTAGTGCCACCTATAAGCCAAAACTATTTCATTAGAGTACAGGTAGGGAGAACGAGCATATGAGGAGGAACACAAAACGTGCTAGTGTTGTTTGGTTATTTACCCACCAATTGACTGTCCATGGCAATGCTAATCCCTATGGCCATTCCCACCCACTTCCTGCCCCTCCCGCCCATAACACATCTTCCTGGGATCTCTCTGAGCTAGCCGCTAGCCTTGTGGGCTCAAAGTGCCTGCCAGTGTTTTTTTTTTTTTTTCAAAGCAGTCTTAGAGTTATGGAGCTTTAAACATGCTGCTGGTGTAATAAAAATGGCTAAACCAGATCTGCCTTCAACCACTAGATCGTGTCCTTCACTGAAGTCCTATTTAAAACAAGCATTGGCAAAGCCAACAGTTTTGGCTTGAGTATACGCATTAGGCATTTGCCTTTTACTCCCACCATTTTGCAGCTACGGCCATTGATGGCCAATTAATACCTTACGCCAGTGTGTGAAAAATGCATTTCCCATGTCTACACAAAGGCCAAAAAGTGTTGGCGTTGCCAATGTGTTTCCCTATTCCGCTTGGGTCCTTAGAAGTGCCAGGCTGTGCGAGGGCTGTGAAGTGGGTACGGCCAGGGAAACAGAAAAGTCAGCAGCTAAGAGCCTGGGAAGTAGCAGGATCGTCACGAAAGCTATTTATAAACACACTGGCCCTCATTACGACCCTGGCAGAACGGGTTGAACGGCGCCATCACTTACGGCGCCGTTCAACCCGTTCTGCCACATTACGAGGTCCCCTCGCGGGACACGGTAAGCACGCCTGGGAAAAACAGGCGTGCTTACCGGGTCCCGCGATGGGAAGAGGGAGCAAACAACGGGCCATCTCGTTATGGCCCGTTGTTTGCTCCCGCTCCCATTCCCATTCAGCCCTCTGGGGGCTGAAATAGGAATGGGGAAGGACCATGTCCGGGTCCTTGAGGGAGGAATTACCGGGCCATCCGAACTCAGAATGGCCCAGTAAGTCCTCATTCCGAGGACCCGGACACGGATGCGATTTTGGCGGCAGCCATGCCGCCAATAGCGACATGGCTAACGGCCGAACTCGTAATGAGGGCCACTGTGACTGTCATGCATTTTAAACACTTTCAACTTGGGAGCTGATTTTATGGCCAGTGAAAGGACGTTGCACTGCCTACACTTTAGGAATGTTTACTGAACAGTTCACCTTCAAACTTGATTGGAAAGACATGAGTGTCTCTTCATTTGGTGACGTACTACACTATGGGCCTCATTACGACCCAGGCGGTAAGTTACCGCCTGGGCCGTGACTTTACCACCATGGCGTAAACTACGTTTACGCCATGGTGGTTGGCGGACTTACCGCCCCATTCCGAGGTCGGCGGGGCGGTAAGTCCCCAATCCCCATTTACCCTTCCCCATTCCCATTTTTGCCCCATAGGGCATAATGGGAGTGGGGAAGGCGTTAATTACGCCACCGTAAATTACGGTGGCGTAATTAACTCCATGGTCCCTTAGCGCCATGGATTTTAACACCTGCTAAAAGCAGGTGTTAAAAGCGCCATGGCGCTAAGGGACCTCGTAATTGGCGGTAAGGGGTCGGCGCAGCTAACGCTGGCGTTAACCCCTTACCGCCAGGGTCGTAATGAGGCCCTATGATTCAAGGCTGTTCGGCAGCCTAAGCAGCCTTACGAGTTGCAGGTTTGCCAGCGTCACTCACCGCAGGTTGATTCGCACTTTGCTATGCAACTCTGCAAACACATTGACCTTCCCTACAGACTATGTTCACACACTCGCACTTTACTGCTCGAGCCTGCGACATAAAATGCAGGCCCCTAGAAACGGTCTACATCGGGGTTGGAATGCTGTTTCACCGACCTCGGCAACGCTGTTGGTGTGATAGTTGAGTGAGTTGGGCGTCTGCTGCAGAGAGCTGCAAGTCTGAATCCCAGGGGGTCCATCATACCTTCCATTTATCTTAGATTGAGAAGATTAGCGCAATTAAGTCGAGTAATAATACTGAGCCATAAAAGCGCGAACATCCAATTCAGACTACGTGGTCATTTTAAAAAAGAATCAATAATGTATATATGGGCCTGATTTGTGAGTAGATCCGTGGGTATGTTTTATTAACACAATTTCTCTCCACGATATGTTTGGTACACGTTGCACAGCAGAATATTTAAAACATGTCACTCGGAGGCTCAATTTCCAGAGCCAAGTTCCATCATGCATTAGTTGGGCGCCCTGTGCGCAGCATTTCAATTGAGAGGGAGCAGCGCTCCCCGAAGAAGCTGGGGCTCCTCTCGCTGTCGAGCGCTGGCCACCGCCAGAATGTTAATGAATTGTGTGCACAGGTCCCCGCAGACTCTGGAAGCAATGCGCTTAATTTGAAGACAATGGCCTGGATAAAAGGTCTTCAAAAGGACTCCAGTTGGACGGGGAAATGTCACTTGAAAGTGAGTAGCTCAGGCAAAAAAAGTGGGGGCAAAAAAGAAACGGCAATGTTAGTGTAAGCTTTAAAAAAAAGGACAAATGTGTCTTCCTAAAAACGAATCTCGATAAATGAGAATGGACCATCGTCCAGTGAAATCTAACCAGGGTGAGAGTTTATGGATTTTAATTCTTAATGGAATATGAAGGGAATTCCTACTGCAACAGATACTTGGTTCATTTGAGAATTGGGCACAGAGATCAGGATGATCCTTCTCTGAAAGTTGAGCACTTGGGCTAACATCAGCGTTTCCCCATTAAACAGACATAAAACACCCTTGCATCAATGCATGAATACTCACACATACATGCACTTACAACATTGTTTTTTTTTTGTTACCTGCTCCATACCGTATCTGTCTTCCCCTAGGAAGGCATTCGCTTTACTGGGACAGCCAGCTCCCAGGATCCAGCCTCCGCCATGCAGGCTGAAACAAGCAGGGGAAGCTTCCGGATTACGGTCATGAGTAGTGGGGCTGGAGTGCTGGGTACCGCAACTGGAACTTTTCGTTTGATTTCACAAATAAATCATTTCATTTCTTTCTGAAGTCGGAGCACAGGCACTCCGACTTCAGAAATACATTAGTTCATTTCTTTCTGAAGTCAGAACTTGCAATGCAACTTCGCAAAGAAATGAAATGATTTGCCTGCACATAGACATCACCAAGAAATGATTTGACTTCCGAAGGAAATCCTTTCTACGCTCTAACTTCAGAAAGAAAGCATTTATTTCTGAATCTTGTCACCCTCCTCAAGATATGGGCTGGTGGGCCCCCTGCACCACGTGGACTGCGGGGGTGGAGAGGTCTTGCCACGCTAGTTCCTGAGGTCTCAAATATTCAGGTCTCCTTCCCTGTGCCTGTCCATGAGCTCACCCTGAGCATATACGGTGCTAGATGGGTGGAGGAGAATCCCTGGCCAGCAAAACAGACCCCTGAATGTTCATGCTCGCCAAGGACTTTACACTCTTCTCTACTCCCTTAGGTGGGGCGAGGGGGTAAAGGGATTCCTTTTTCTATCTACTATTATTTATTATTTATTTTTTGTATATCTCCGTGTGTTTTGAACTTTCAAAGTATCTGTCATTAAGCTTTCACACGTATTATGGCAAATATTACAGTAAAATGAAGGGACTAGAAGTCTTTTACTCTGACACGTATGACTAAGAAGCACATATTTCCCTTCATGCTCCAAATACATGTGTCTTTTTATTCTTTAAGGCATTTTTAACAGTCCTTTATGATGTTGAATTTTATCGAGGGCTTGGGGGGGATATTGCTGCAGCGCAACCTCCATGCGCCTCCTCCTGCTACAGAACTGAAAGCTGGAAGTAACATTTCTTCTCACAGTTGGGAGTATTTTCTTTTTATCATCTGAACTCCGGTAAATGAGGAGCAATGGCGCATGCTTTTACATTGTGTATTTTTACAGCAAATCATGTAAAGCGGTTCATTGAATAACACCATGCGGCATTAGCCAGGCTTTTCAATGTATGCATCATTTTAATATTTTCTGCATCGTCTGCATTACATATTTTAATTACAGTGTTACATGAGATTCTACTTTCTCCATTAGATAAGCGACAGGATATTAATTTTAAAAGGTGTTTCTTTACTGCTAATATGTATCTTTCTTCTTTTATGCAAACCAGCTCTCTTTATTTTAAACTTCATATCATACCCTAGCAAGGATCAATGGGACTTGAATTGCACCGTACTATAGTCTAGGTCAAGGGTCTACCACCTTTAGCTCCCCAGATACTTCGGGTTGCAGCTCCGACCAGGCCTAAATAACACCGTCAATGTAGTGAGACCAGGGGAATTGTAGTCCAACCCATCTCCAGGTTGCAGACGCTTGATCTAGGTGCATAGGTGTCAATGTGGGTACTCATACGGCAGCTATTACCAAGCCAAATCGGAATGCCTCAATGAGACCGACAGGACATTACTTTGTAGCCTGGCCCAGTTGTTTCTGTAGCTTCATTCATAATCGGTTGATGCCATCTTATTTCGTATTTCTTTCAAGGATAGGCCCTCTCCGTGTTCTGTCACATGCAGCAAACAAGTATTGAAAGTGGCAATAGGCTGGCCAGGGAAGTACAAAAACAAACTTTTTCCAGAATATGAACTTCTCTAGATAGATGTTCAGATTTTGAACATAATCAGATATGTATATATATATATATATATATATAATGTGAAACGTGCTTAATGACTTAAGATCTTATCCTGATGGATGGGAAATGATGCAATTTTACAGACATATTTAGGTTACAATCAGTTCTGTAGGGTAACAAATGAAAGAATCCTATAGATATCAGTACACCAGCAGAACACAGTAGCTTTTACAACACATATTTTTAATGCATCTTCACACATTATATGCCAACAGTGCTGCTGTAAATCACTTGTTAATGATGCATGTGTCTACAGTATAGATCATCATTGCCACTGTAAAAAACGTTGTGGCTGGTGTATACACTATATGTAATTCGCCCCACTATAAATCATGTGCATGGCACTGTTGTCCACACTATATGTCACCATTGACAATGTAAACATCTTTTCTGGTGCTAGTATACACACAATATGTAATCACTGTCACTGTAAATGGCGTTCCTGATGCTGGTATCCACTCTATATATGTAAGCATTGACCCTGTAAAAATATATTTGTGACATGGTGTCCACAATACAGCTAACCATTGCAGCTATACATAACTCTCATGATTTATGCGCTCATGATATATGACCTCACTGCTACACTTAAACATTGGTCTTACCCTGGTGACTTCTCTCTTTCTGTTTCTCATTCTCCTCATGTTTGTGCTCTCCTTTTCCTTCCCTGCTATCTCATGCTCTGTTTCACTCTCTTTATCTCAAGATGTATCTCTATTTATCTCAGGTTATTTTTAGTGTTCTTTGATGAGCCACAAGCAGAGATATTCCACTTCAGGTGAAATACAAGGGAGAGTGTGTAAGTAGTAATAGTCATTTAAATAGCGCCTTTTACCATTTGTATGTCCTCAACACGCTTGTGGTGGGAACGCCCTCTGGGACTGAAGTCCAGGTATGGGAACATACTCAGAAAAGGCTTAGAATGCGTGTCTACATTTGGCCAAGATTATGTTTTAGCAGGGCTGGCGGGGCTCCAGTAAGCAACCCAAGAGATCAGGCATGTGCATGGGTGCTGAGGGAGGTCACAAGAGTGTGCCAGTATAAGACTGGTTAACAGTCCAACGAGACCTAATTTTGTAGTGGGTTGTCACTGTATTCAATTGGAAGAGAAAATCCAAGTCCAAAGCTAGAAGTTTTGATGTGAAGGGCTGGAAGTAAGGTGTTGGGAAGACACCCGGTAGAAAAGGGAGACTGGGAAAGCATCATACCCAGGCATGTAGACTAGGGATCCTTTACGGTGAGGTTCCTGGTAGCAACATCTGGCACAAAGTACTGTATAAGAACACACATTATTCTTATTTCTATTATAGCTTCACAGGGGTAATGCAAAATAAACATGCTCCTCTCTTTGGGCCCGATTCATGGACATATGTGCAGAAATCCTGCAACGGCCACGCCACGAGAAGGACACTGCGCGAGCTTGCGTGCAGAATAAAAAATGCGCGCCCGGATATTCATGGAATTGTTCATGCAAAGTAACCGTATTTGCAAGTCTGGGCCAAAACGACCCCGACACGCCCAAGCCCAAAGTATAAACAGCCAGATCAGCTACGTTTGTGCATTTCCCCAATGCAAATACATGCACCCTTCAAACAGTACCTGGGGTCCCCCGCAAGCAGACCTGCAAAAATCGTAACTCGGTCTAAACTCGGATAATCTGTGTGCGAACCCCCGTAAACTGTTCCTGCACCCTGCTTCACTGCTTACGCACACCCCTGAGTTACATTGGTATCCCATTTGAGTGCACGCACCCCAAAATCCAACATGCAACCCCAACTGTGTGCTGCAAATCCTATATGCAAGTACACTTACACCTGCCTTCAGGTGGTGGATTATATGAAGGACTTTCGGGCCATTTCACGGCCGAGAGGTTGCGCGATCGAGTCCATGAATACGTCTTGTGCCACGCAATTGTGAGCATATGAGGGACTGCCCACAGGTTGTCCATCAGAACACCCACTTTTTTGCATATTCTTCCACATTTTTAGTGTTCCGCCCCCCTTTCAAGCCCTTTGTGCAAGCCATGCCCACGCCCTGCCTGGAGTCTCACGCAAGGCCCTCGACGGCTCGCACAGACATGCCGAGCCAGCACAAATTCCACGCAAGTCCTGGAGAAGTACAGCGCATTCGATTCCATGAATCGACAAAGGCGGAGTTGCGCATGAAAATACCCTTTTTTCCTTGCAGATAATTCCATGAATCGGGCCCTCTGTTTGGAAATTTGGTTGCAATTAGTAATAAACAATGCTTTGAAGGCAGAATTTGGTAAATTACAAAATTTACTTATTACAGAGTGCTTAGTGTATAACAAGAACATTACCAGAAAACGCAAAGACCACCTCTGGTTTTCTAAAAAAAAAATGTATTTTTTTTTTATTTTTTTTATTGAAATACGTTGCTTGGGAAAGGAGTGGTGTGCATTTGCACGGAAAGATACATTTTTCCGGAATGGGGTTCTGAGGGGGCTGACAGAAATGAAGAAATTGAGGAGAACGAAATGTCACATACAATTCTAAACTTGATAGCAATGGAACGACGAAGTTGGAAAAGTTGACTACTCTGCATGTGGCCATTGGATAGAATGTAATTGGGAGTGTGAGCCACGGGTGCTGTCAGCACTCAGCTGCTGCCCGAAGGCCTCCTGAAATAATGTCCCCGATTCATAAAATCGTATTTTTGCCTCTGCTCATAGACACCCATCACACGCCTCGTCGCTTCTAACAAATGATATGAACCCAAAATGAGACTGGGAACAGAAAGAGAGGCCGCGGTAACCAACTCATTTCCGTTCAACATGGGCACGGTTCTCACTGGGGGGTCCTCCGGGGTGGCTTGTCGCTGAACATGGGGTTCAAGCTGACAGGCTTAAGAGCCAAAACTAAAAGAAGGATCATTGATTGTGTTTAAAAAAATGAATTTACAACATGAAGATGGTTTGGAAACGTGAATTCGGAGAATGCGAATGCTCTCTCATTAGCTGCCTGTCACGCATGATAACCTATAGAAAGCAGACTGCGAATGACAGAGTGGCATCTTAAATCTGTAGTCCATCACACGAGAAAGCTGCGTGATGCGACGCCAAGGGTTTGTTAGGTGGAGTCGGGCTGAACGGATTTTTAAATAGCAAAGGAAGCGAGCACTGACAACACCAATAGGTCTGGTTTACTCTGCGCCTCTCCGCACCTGGTTTACAATACCGCAATCCCATTGAAAAACGCTTTGCAAATCAGGCTCTGTGTGTTGAGCATGACCACGTGGTTTGTTTTTAGTTATTGTGGATTTGTATGTGAAGGGTTTTGCAATAGGTGTATTGTTAAGGTGTGTGTGTGTGTGTGTGAATATGTGTGTGTGAGAGAGAGAGAAAGAGAGAGAGAGAGAGAGAGAAAGAGAGAGAGAGAATGAATTGGTAGGGGCATCTGACTTCCTTCTATTGATGCCTAGACATTTTATAACTATATTAATAATAGGGTGACCAGATTTTTTTTTAAAAGGGGACAGGCCATAGACATAGAAGTAGGACAAAAGTAAACACAAGTAAAACTCTAGTCCTACTTCTATGTCTCTGGTCTGTTGCAGGGGCGGGGCGGGTGTGTGCTCACAGGCACACTCTTCTCATTGGAGGAGAGCGGCCGGGGAGGAGAAGGCAGAGGAAATGGGGGCATGAATGGGGGCCTGAAAAGCATTCACACCCCAATTTACACAGGAAAAGTCACGCCGGGCCTGATTTCAGAATCGGGTGCTGGCAAAAACCGGGACCATGGCCGTCCACCCTTGCAAACCCGGGATGGGGTTTATAAAATTAAAAAAACACCCAGGAACCCAGGGCGGAGACCGATTACCTGGGACTGTCCCGGGAAAACCGGGACGTCTGGTCACCCAATTAATAATGACTGTGATTTTCAAGCCTCAGTGATCCTTATTCTGATTGAGATCCACGTAGTAGAATCTGCATACATCCTTTTGCGTTGTGACTTTCAGAGATGGATTGCAGCATTGAGTGCTGCAGGTTTTCGGTCCCGTGCATGGCTCTCTCTGGATCAGTACGCTGATCCCTGCGTAGAGGCGTGTTTTGTCAGGGTTCACTGGATTTTTTTGCACCTCCCAAGGAGCAGGCAGAGTCCATCGGAAGTAATACAGTAAGGAGTGACTCCATATTGTTTCATGGCAGCCATCATCTCTGGTCTCTCAGCGTGCAGCTATGGTCACGGTGGCGAGCTATTTGGATTTTCCGTATGGAGCAGAAACAGGCACGTCTGGATTCCTGCAACTGCTTGAACTGCATTTGGGACATCAGGAGACTGCCTTGGGAAGAGCTTGCCATACCTAAATGAGGCCCTAGGTCATAGCTCAAGTATTGCAATAAGTCTGGAAGCGACACACGAGATAGGGCTGCCATCTACCTTTATTGACAAGTGTCAATTTATCATCACACAGGCAAATCATGCAAGCATACGAAAGTTTCTACCCCTCAAAAATAATGTGTCCAAGATGTTTGTTTTGGATTTTGAAAGACACTGCATGCAGTGAGTGGGCTATTTATATTAAAAGACAGTTATTGCTATGGTCCAATTAGTTGGTGCAGTGTTAAAAACCACGTGAGCAGCGTAATACACCAAGTAAAGAGCCACTCTAAACATGACACAATTATTCCATACTGTCTAACAATTCCTCCGTGTACAGTAGGTAATGGTTTCAATGTGACATCCTGCACATACTAAACCAGCAGCACAATGTACCAATATTACTCACGTTTGTATTTGCAGTCTTACCCACGAGGTTCAGGGCTTTAAATGCACGGGATGGGAGCTGTATGTTGTATCCTCTCGGGTTAAGGATTTAAGGCAAGCCAGCAAAGCATTGCTGTGGAATTCATGCTTCAATGCCCTATCTTGGCCCTGGGTTGTGGACTTGCGCATGCGCATAGCGTGTAGGTGAACAATGACGGTGCACATAATCTCATGCTCCTCTGGTCTTTTGACTGTTACCGCTTCTGGTTGCTCCTTGATGCTTTTTCTGGAATTTTTATTTGAGATGTATTTTGTTTGCTGCATGTGTTGCGTAAATCATCTCATGGAGGTGTTGCCGAAATTCTGATCTAGTGTTGCATGTGCTCTTTCAGGGTGTATCCTGATGGTCCTTTTCAATCTGCAGCACAGGGTTGTGGGGTGGAGATTGGTAAAGAGCTTTGTATGTGCTGATGATTCCCAGAAGAGCTTATTACAGGTGTAAGATGCACCGTCTCGTCGCAATACCACAGTCATCCACAGACAGAAAACTGTCAGGATGGGAGGGTGAGGGTACAACACTCAGAGGAGAACTTGCTGATTGAAGCCCACTTCCTTGGTGTCATTTGGCATGCAGGCTTATAAAGGTTGCTCCCTTTCCTGGACCTAGGGTCCGGTGGCCTAGTGAAAACCCTGTGATACACATGCGCTGATGTCTGATCAGTTCCCTGCCATTGTCTGAACCTTGAACCTTTCTGGAATTGCATCCTGGTGTTTTGACTTCACTAAGGGGCAGCCACAAAGCACCATGATAGTGCTATGTAAAACAAAAGAAGACAAAAAAGTCCACAAATGAATACATAAATAGAGGGAAGAGTGACTGGGCGCCATCGCATATACTCGAATATTTGCCCTAGTTCACTTGTAGCAGAGAGGCCCTTACACTTTTGGCAAATGCAGTGGTGTTTTGTGCATGTGTCGAAGGCATATTTTGATATTGGGTGTCTGAGGTGCAGTCACATAGTGTTTTGTGAATTTCTTCTAAGAATATTCACCACTGTGAAGCATACTCAGAATAAATATGGGTTGTCAACACTGTTTCAGCTGAAGAGTACAGTGTACAAGTTCTTTGTCGGGACAATGTCTGTTCTAATAATAATGCACAATGATGTTCCTGTTATTTTACAACACTGCATCCCATATTATGCTGTCATTTCATAACATGTTTGAACAGCATCAATGTTATTCGTGAGATACAGTGCATCTCAGTCCAGGGCAACCTATTGACGGAGTGGGTGACATTAAGATCAATGAAGAAATTGCCTTTTTCAAGGGTTGCGTGTTTTTGTCTGTATTTTGTTATTTGTTGTATTCAGATACGAATGGACAATGCCTTTTAAGGCCTGATGCCGATTTAATACTGCACGGATCTGCTTTAAGTCTTGCAGTCCAAACACTGGAATTAGGGCTTGCCAACATGTATATAGAGACCTTCTTCATCATTATGCATAACATGTCATATATGTATAATGTTCAAGTATGCAAATGCTGGCCTCAGGCTCCCAATGTTAAAACTGTTCTAGTGTCCTCCAGTCCCTGGTTTATGTTCCTATTCTTTCACTTGCACTACCCACAATATGTCATTCAGTGCAACAATGTTCTAATGTAAACCAGGGGTTGAAATTGGCAATAGCTAGGAGCCATTTAGCTTGTGCTTATAATCAAGAAGAGCCTGGTTACCTTGACACCTACCGCTACCAGCAATTTCTTGTGATTCCCAAGGCCAACTATCACCATCTCAAAATATATATGTGACATTAACTGTTTGTGTGTGGAGGAATGTGCCTAAAGGAAGTGGGTCATTGAAATTGCCAGGCACTATTTAGCTTCTGCTTCTACCTGAGGAGAGCCTGGTTAGCTTGAAACCCACAGCCACCAGGAGCTACTTCTAGCCCGCATGCCAATGAGTGCCTTACGCACATGCATATTAGACATTAACTTTGAGTGTTTCTGAATGTTAATAGAGAAACATTGGGACACATCCAGCACACATTTAAACATAATAACAATAAGCCAGTCCTATGGTCTGATCATTTTGTTGTAATCTTTTCTATCTCGATAGACCACGTAGGCTCTCACAAAGCTTCCCCAGTTATTGCCACGCTTTTACATAGCAAAACAGGTCCCAGCACAATTACAAGCACCCAATTATCCATGTGATTGATTCATTTTTGTCCTAATTCGAACTGTACAGATTTACACCAGGCCAAATCTGAAGAAACGTTGTGATTTGAGTTTGCGGCTTAAACACATTAAAAAAACCTAAAAACAACAATAACCAATGGTGTACTGAATCATTAAAGGCACGTAAGAAATGATATCATAAAAAGGAAACCAATCTGGATAAGGTCTAGAGATACTAATGACTGCGAGGCTGTAGCAATAACACTGCAGATAAATAAAAAAAAGACCTATATCGCTGCTCCTTCAGATGCAGCTAGATCCCACTGAAAATAGACCAAAATAACTTTTCTCAGTCATAAGAAAAGATAGCCCTTCCCTCATGTACTTCATGCAGTCTTCACCCCTTGCCTATTCTGACAAATGAATTCAATGATTTCTTCATGAAGAAAGTTAACTCTATTCAGCAGAACATTGACTCTCAGCGTGTTAATTATCAAACCTCTATGTCAGAGATAGATTCTGTAATATTTCCTGTATCAACATTACCTGCTTTTATTTTTACCCTGGCAGCTTCAGAGGAAATCAGTAAACTGCTTCTCAAACAGAAATCTACTAACCATCATCATGACCCAATCCCAGCCTGTTTAGCCGGACAACATGCCCCTCTATTGAGCGAT
Source organism: Ambystoma mexicanum (assembly GCF_040938575.1). Classification (NCBI taxonomy): domain Eukaryota; kingdom Metazoa; phylum Chordata; class Amphibia; order Caudata; family Ambystomatidae; genus Ambystoma; species Ambystoma mexicanum. Next base: position 850,477,980 of record NC_090931.1, on the reverse strand, counting down.
TTCATTACCGCCTTTGTTAATCCTCTGTAGCTCAAGGCTGAGTGCAATCTGTCCTTCAAAAGTCCTATTTAACTCCTCTAACTAAAAAGGCATCACCAGACCATAATCAGTTGTCCAACTACTGACCTATCGCAGGCCTGTTATGGCCCTCTTAGACTCTTGAGAAGGTACTGAAGGAACAACTCGAAAACTTCCTAGAAGACCAAGGAATTCTTCACACATTTCAATCATCGTTCAGGCCTGGCCACGAGACCGAAACTGCTCTTGTGGCAGTCTGGGATAATATTCTGAGGGCTTCCGATGAAGGAGATCTTATCATGCTAGTCATGCTTGACATATTGGCATCATTCGATACCGTCAATTTTGACATCCGTATCTCCTGGCAGAATAAGGTGGCGTCAGTATCCAAGGAAGCATTGAAATGGTTTATCTCATTCTTATCAAATCAAACCCAACAAGTTAACAGTGGATCTTACTATTTGGATTCCATGTTTATCCTGTGTGGTGTAACACAGTGTTCCTCCCTCTCCCCACTATTATTTAATATCTATATTTGGTAACTACTGAAGATCTTTTCCCAGTTTATGTCTGGCAAAAAAAAAACACCTGCAAGCTAAACATAGAGTGCTAGTTTGTACAAACAAGATACAAAGCGGGATGTTAGAAAACGGGCTGCGACTAAACCCCTCTAAGACCAAGATTATAGTGGTTGGCTCAATTCATTATTTGGCTAACTTAAATTATTCTGTCTCCTAGGCAACTTTCTTTGGAGTTACAACTATTTTTTTCTGGTAAAGTTAAAAATAAAGTTAAAAAAAAAGAAATCTAGGTTGCATTTGGCAGGCACATTGAATTGCAATGTGCATGTTAGCCAGACTATCAAATAATTTACTTCCAACTCAAACTTCTGATGCCTATTGTGCCCCTTATCATAGAAAAAGATTGCTCACTTATTGTTGGGCCTCTAGTCAATTCTAAACTAGACTACTGCAATGCCCTTTTTATTGACATTAAGACCAGTCAGTTGAACGTCGTTCAAGGCTCCCAGAATGCAGCCTATAGTCTTCTTAGATCCCCCTCTGTTTCCCGGTTTCACAGATGTCTCCATTGGCACCCAGTACAGCAGAGTCCTATTTAAGGTCCTCTGTATGGGTTTTAAGTGTCTTCATGATGTTGCACCTAGCTATCTTGCCTCTAAAATCCCTCCCTATTGCCCTAATCATATACTCCGGTCTGCCGATCAAAAACTCCTTATGATTCCTTAATCCAATTTTGTGTATTAGGGGGACAGATGCTTCTATATATTTGGCCCACGAGCCTGGAATCTGGTGCCTGCTGATCTTCAGAAGAGCAACTCTCTGGTCTTGTTTAGAAAGAAGCTTAAACCTACCTCTTTCAATAACTCCTATTATCTGCTACATGGTTTTACTCCATTACTTGTTTTCAACATCTGCGCCCAGATGCAGTTTCTGCCTGGTTCCCTTACGGATTTGCCCAATATAAATAATCAAATCAAATCAGAATGGATCAAACATAATAGCCAAAAAGTGTAACTGTGCATCTCATGTGGAAATTTGATTTGTAGTGCCCTGCGTACTCTCTCCTGGTAACCTAGGTGTAACTCTGCTTTCTAGGTGATGCTTGGCACTCAAGAGCTAGATTTAGCTCCTGCTCATCGAACCTTAATTTCGAGCCCTTTGTAATGGGATGAAAGTTTATCATCTCACATTGAAGTTAGATTTGCGACTCACTATGCACTAGCCCTTGTTACCCAATAGAAGCTCCTGCCTATTGGGTTATGCCTGATACCAAGGAACTGTTTTTAGCTTATACTGATCAAATACTTTGTTTCAATGCCTACAATACTAAAATAGGACTGTATGCACAATTTCTGTTTGGTTACTGTATAAGTCATTTCTGTTCATAATACTACTCTGTTCTTAAATATATACAATACAAATGTACATGAGCCTGATTTGCAAAGCTTTTTCAATGTGAGTTTCCCATTCAAAAACACTTTTGTAAATCAGGCCCACCTGAGTTGTGTAGGTACGATACACCAGAAAGGAATCTGCTGGAGTTTGACTGCAGTGTGCCTCTCTCTTCCTATAGCACACTGTGTAGCATGGTTATAAACTGTTCTCTTTCTCATCTGTATTTCTCTCTTAATGCCTAAAGTCATTGAACAGAAAATAAAAAACAGCTGTGCAGAAATCTAGTTCAATTTAAGTAAAAAATGTGGTTAATATTAATATTGCCAGAAGCTCCATATGAAGAATTGTCACAAGAAAGAAGGAAAGAGCTTGCACATTGTCAATGCACTTAGAGTCTGTAAAGGCATTCGTGGAGCAATTGTTTAGATGTTAAATATCCATCAGACCTGTTATTGCCTAAGGACGTGATGTGCATATTTAGTGGCAGAATACCATGCCCTGGTACTCTATGTATCTAAAAGGGATCATAATGCATTGCACAGGAAGAGAGAACATGTGTGGGCATGTGTGTGTGTGTGTGTGTGTGTGTGTGTCTACAACAACAACTATTGAGGATCAGCAAAAGGTCATAACCACCCTTGTAGATCGCCTTTCTAGATCTTAAGTGCAGTATGTCATAGACCCTGTATAAAGGGGATGGGCATTGCATATGCTCCTAGATCTCTCAGCAGCTTTTGATTTGGTTGACTATAGGATACTGCCAGACAGGTTGTGCTAGTCAGTAAACCTTTCAACTGGAGCAGCAAGCTTGGTTAATTCCTTCCTGTCTGAACGTGCTGCTGGAGCATTTATTCATGTATTGGATATTTGTAAGACGCCTATACAACAAATGGTGTTTCAAGGGGCCACAATACAAAAAAGGAATTGTGGAAACATGGAGAAAACAACAATGGCCCTACTAGGCCTTGTGACATTTGGATCATGCAAGTGCTGTAACAATAAGTGTGAGGGAAGGGGGTGCCGGTTTGCTCAAAAATGCGAAGTGCTAGGGTGAGAAGGGGAGTGCCTAGCAAGGGGAGAGAGTGAAGTGCAAAAGGAGGGGTGGAGGAGGGGGTGGAGGAGGGCCACGGGGCTAGACGAGTGCTGAGCGGAAGCCAAGTGGGCAAGTGCCAGGGATTGCATGGGATGCAGGGAGTGAGGAATCTATGAGATCATTCTGAGTTGGATGGCCTGCAATAGACTGGCGCTTAATGATTCGACAACCAAACTCTTAATTGTTGGCTCACAGTATAGACTAGGCATCACTGACTGTACCATTCCAGTGGCAGCCAAAGAGAAGAGCCTATGGGTCTACCTCAATGTTATGTTGAACATGAAAGCACAAACCAAACATGTTGTTTCTACAAAGCTGTAACATTTGAAGCTGCTTTGTGGTTTTCACCCTTTTCTATCCAAAGAGAAGTGTGCCTACTTCAAAGAAGCTAGTGTTCGGGCAAAAATTGAGTATTACGGCTCAGTATTACATGGCTCGTCTCAGGGTGACATAGCCCAACTTGATACATTACAGAAGAGTGCTGTCACAATTGTCAACCAACTTTAGTGCAGAGTCCACATCAGTCAGGGAGCATCTTGCCTTTCGGTTCATTAATATCACCCACAAGTGTGTGTACGCGAATGCTCCCGTTTATCTGAAAGCCAGATTCATTTCTAAACCCAGTCTTTGTCTGTTATGATCTAATAATTCCAACCTGCTGGTCAAACCGCAAGCTAAACGTGCAAGAGCTGGGAGCTTGGCTTTTGATTTTATAGCTCCTTGTCTCTGGAACAGCTTACCCCCTACATTGGATACATACTCTTGTTGCCAGTCCATAAAAGGGCCCTAAAGCTTTTTTCCTTCACTTAAATATTCTCCCTTGACTGGTGAGACATCTTATGTAAATTTGACCAGATATCTCTAAACGGCTAAGTGGATGTTTTGTGTACTTCGTTTTTTGAGGTCTGTTGTCTTTGTCTTTTACGTGTGCCTCTTTGCCCAAGCGCCGTACGCATGATACAAATATCAAATAAAAAAATGTAAAGTATCACAAACTCTCCCTTAATGTGAGTGTCTCATGCATGCATACAGTAAAACAAACACATATCTAATGTACATTAAGAAAGGTGCGCGCTCCAGATGCTGTCTAACTTGCTATTGGGACGAACATGGCCGAGGCATCCCTGATTACGGTGAATTCACAGAAATGCAGTGGGTGGGTTTGGCGTCGCTACGAAGCTCTCACTGAGTCTGTATTGCAGGAAGATACATCTTAAAACCGAAAATCCTTGTAACTAGGTCTGATTGGTACACACATTTGGGAAACGTAGTCCAAAGTTATTGCAAGAAAAAGTAGGGCATTATGAATCCTGGACTGATCTAACTTTCAACAGGGCCTGCTACTTGATCAACCCTGGATGAGATGCAATGCCATGTATCAACAAGCAATAGAAAATAAACATAAATATTTAGGGTCCTTGAGATCAGGACCAACCTCTAAACTTCATAGTATGTTACTCAGAAATGTGTTGCCTTCTCAAAGATCAATGTACTCCTTTTAATATAGGGATGTTTTATTTTAATTGTATGTTGTTAAGTGACTTCAATTCAGCAATCCCACTAAGTCAGTTCCTCATCTAGGACGCCCAAGGGAAGCCCTTATTTATATATTTTTATGACAAGTTATAATCTGGATGATAAACCCTTATATAATGCCCCTCTCTTTGAATCCCCCTGACCTCACTGAGCCAAGAAGTAGGTTTGTTTTGCAATTTAAAAGGTTTATTGAGAAAGTAAACAATATATATATATATATATATATATATATATATATATATATATATATATCAAACTTTTATGAATAAATTAATATTTGATAGCACACTTAGGCATATGACAGTGATCAACAATGGATGATGTTACACTAGCACACTGATTTAATTACTTAGGAGTTAGTATAGGGAGGATAAGGTAGCTGAGAATACTTTTATGATTTCAAGGAAATGCAATGATGAATAAAAATGCAGTACAGAAATAAACTGATAGGGTTTCACAAGAGATAATATGTTCACTTTTCCCCTTGTGGCAATTCACTCCCCCCTTATGCAATATAAAAAGATGGACAGAAGAGCACACAGTTCTCAGGAATACAATCAAATTCAATACCAATTCCAGTTCACCCCTAGCAAGCTTGGAGCAACAGGGATAATTTTAAAACACAGGCAAAAATACTTTTAAATGTAATATGCAAACAATGGAAAAATGTGCAAAAAATGATTTTCATTCCCGATTGGAGATTCAGGGTAGGTGACAGCTACTTTGAATTAGTTCAGGTCAACCTAACAATGATTAATGAGGGATTAAACGAATTTCAGCAATGCAAGCAAAAGCATCTATTTTGACAGAAAACAAAATTGAGTGAAATAACAATTCGTGGCAATTTTTCCGAATGCGTCAAGTGCGATTACGGAAAAACTATTACGAGTAGAACATGCTTGTTGGAAAGCTTAGATTCTTAGCTTTAAAATGAAAGTTAAATCTCATTCCTAGCACACACGGTTCAAAAGATACGGACGATTTTGTGGTGATTGATTTTCAGAAATGAAATTAAAGTTTCAGAATGACAGATGCGCTGTGGAAGGTTTTGGATCAACAGGATGGACACACAATTCTATGATGCAGTTCTAGATAGGTGGAAATGGTTTGAATTAGATTATTTTAAACTAAGAGATTGGTTTGCACAGTTCTGGCTGAGTAGTCACACTATACATTTGAAATAGGCCGTCAGGGTCTCGTCAGGTTTGGACTGGACTCCTGGCGGGTGGTTCTGAAGTCACAACTCTCTGGGTCAGCTCTGCTCTGCTGGTCTGCCACTCGGCACTGCACGGCGGTCTGGATCTCTGGTTCTGCTGGTCTGGATCAAGTGGATTCTGGATACAGCACTGCTTTCTCGGTACTGGCACAGGGTTCTAGACAGAATCAAACAGCTCAGCCCGGCTGTTTGAATAATTTGCAAAAGATTTTGAGGTCTGTTGAAAAAGGATTCAGCTGGTGGTTCAGGCCTCTCTGCTACAAGTTCTGAAGTCTGGATTCTAAGTTCTGGAGATGTCCTTCTGGATATTGTCTGGTCCAGCAAAGCGCTTCGCAAGAAAGTGGAAAGTGAAACCTCTACCTGGGTTTCAGTGTTCCTTTTATGTCTTTTGAAAATGGGTGTGTGTGTGGGCATAACTAAGCCTGCCCCTCACAACTTATCATTGGCCAAGCTCACCTCTCTCCCTTGATTGGGGGAAGGAATGGAGTGTCATCAGGCACCAATTTTATGACATACAGAAAGAACACTCCCCTTGTCAATTTGCACACAAATCTATTTTTGATCCAAATACATATTTATCTATGTACCATTTTTCTAATATTATAAGTCCAGTTAACATATTTTCTGTAGCACCAAACCATCCAATCCCTGTCTTTGTAAGATGTCGTGTCCACTTATGACAGAATTCTGCCCTTTTCATCAATAACACAACCTCTAAACTTTTCCAGAATTTACACAAACATGCACATGGAATATGGGCATCAGATGATAAAATGTCAGATTTTTAACATACAGACATTCGGAGTAATACCTTATTTTCCGCTACTACCCCCCAGAACATACCACAGAGTCCTAACACCTCTTAAAATGTGCACAGAAAAATCACAAGAATAATGATATTAATTATATAGTTTTGACAAGTCCGTACTACGAATTATCCATCTTTTTAAAATTATGCTGTGGCCCAGAGGGGTGTGGTTTCCCAAAGCACATGGTGGAATTTCTGGTTTGTCCACTTCCTCCAACTCAGGTTGCTCACAGAGGCACTGCTCCTCCCAGTTTCTTCCAAGAGGAAGCCATTTACGACCCCCCCTAATTTAACATTTGCCTGAGCCAAGGAATGCTCATTGTTCTGTTTCCCTGCTCCCAGGTGCTCCTCCCCTGTTTCAATCAGAGAGGTGTAATCTCCTTTTGGTGGGAACAGCAGAAGGCAGCCAGGCCTGCAAATGCAGTTGCTGGGCAAGTTTCAACTCCTGTCGGGGGTAGTTGCCGGGCAGAATTCAATCTCTTCAAGCCAGGCTTCAGCTAAATGTCACTTTTGTTCCAGTTTTCTTCATTCAAATCAAACTTACAATTTTTACATATGCAGCTGCTAGAACGCTGATTCTAAGTTCAAAACTATGACCTTTAAACAGTTGCAACATATGTGACACTCAAAAGTAGGTCACTCATTTATTTTAAACATTTCGATTTTAGTGGTTTTAAATCCAATTTCAGTTAAGCTGCTGACATCCACAGCTCAGCCAGTTTTGTTATAAACATTGTTTTGGGCTCTTCATCTTTCCAGATTTTGTATGCACACAAGACTACATTCTGCCAAATGTCTGCTTGTGTTCAGTGAGATTTTTGAATATCTTGCAATGTTTAAAATAGGCATTTTTAGCTTGCATTTCAGAGAAACAAAGGTGATTTCAAAGCGCTTTTTGAGCTAACAGGCACTGCTGTTTTTCCTTTGGCACCACTCATGGCGCTTTTGGCCCATCACGCTCGCACTGGTGGGTGGCAGGTTAGGCGACCATTTTGGTGTGTGCAAAAACTGCACGGTTTTCCTGGATTCTGGCGCAATGTGGGCTTTTCGGCCATCTTGGATTTTCGAAGCCCACAGCACCAAATGTTGCAGCATAATAACTTGAACGTGGGTCAAGACACCCAACAATGTACTATCACATTAAACATATTCATGCACTCAAGTGCTGGACCTGATGCTTTTCCTTTCACCTGTTTACAGCAAAGACTATGCCAATGCGTGTTTCTTTGAGCAGTGCTTTTTCAGGGCAGTTTACTTAAACACCAGGAGGAAATTTATGATCATAGAAATTAAAACATTTCTGAGCTTTCTTTGGTAGTCCAATCAGTGTCTTTTGGTAAAGCTTCATTTGAAGCTCAAGGTTGTCCATGATATGTTTATTGGCATGTTAAAAAGTGTATCTGATATATTTAAGCAGAGTTTCAATTTCCCTTTCTCTGACACATTTCCACTCCAGTTAGTAGTAGAACAGTTCTTCTACTCAACATTAGACATAGCATTAGGTGCAGTGATGTCCAGAATAACAGTGTCTTTAATGTTAGGCTCTTGTATTCTGTAAAGTAGCCTCCATTTCTACACACAGGTTGTTTGTTGTCTTCTCTACACATGCAGATGTATACGTAAAAGCAATTCTCTATTGACAGGTGTGAACCAATTGCTAAAACACACTACCAGTGAAGCAGAAGCGAGGATACTAATAAAATAGATGGATGGAGATTGGGGCGTAAGCCCTCTTTCTACTTCTCACCTCTATTTTCTTTTGTCTTTTCCTCTCCTCTGTGATAGAGTGCAGGTGCTTCCAGAATCCATTAAACAACATGGGATGGTGTTGAACTGGGTGTTGAGGTCAACCCCACCTCCAGGCTTCCACCTTTCACATTTCACCTCTGCCGGCAGTACTAATGGGCCAAGCACCAAAACAGTACTCCAAAGACTGTGGGAATTCGAGACAAAAAGGGGCTAACAGCAGTTAACAAGCTCTTAAAGAACAAAAAAGCTGATGAATAAGTGTGTTGAGAGGCAGATGAATACATCATCCATCGCTACTGCCCATCCACCACCCCAATATTGCACAGGGGAGAAACGCTACTCACTAAGGCCACCATACCGTCATTATCTCAGGCAGGTATAGCAGGAAATGGACTTAACGTTACTAAAGATGGTGATTATAAGCAAACTTACAGTGAAATAACATACGTGCATGCAAAAGACATGAGGCAAATATGCACTCACCAAGAGGAAACATGAACAAAGGGCCAAATATGCTTTCATACATGAAGATTATTGACTGCCTCCATGTACACATGGAGAATATGACCGTATGTAATGTATAAGCTGAATGCAACATGAACTACACACGTATATAGCTCACTAACATAGAAACGTGATAGTAATGGGCAGTCATCTTTTCCAAAATGGAAACAGTAGCTTGCATTCAAGTGTATGAAAGAACTTGTGGCTCTACAAAATCTCACGCTGCTGAATTGGCTGAGAAAAAGACCTGTGCAGGGCACAGACAGTATCTATGTAGACCAAGCTAAGTTCACTGAGATACAAAGGAAGGTCCAGACAGATCAAAGAGAACACAAGACAATATTTCCCGAGGCCCAAGCCATATTTTCGTAAGATTTATTGAAGAACAACCAGCCTTTGAAAGCAACTGCAGGAAAACTACAAGGCCAAAACTTCATAGGCAAAGGATCAAGCAATTTCCCAGTGATAGAAAAAGTAATAAGTATTTATGTATTTATTTATTTTAACATTTTTAAAGCTTGCTAAACCCTTAGGCAGAAAGGCCCTGGTTACAATCATTTAACACATAATAATTGATGCAGACAATAGGAAAGTTCCTCGGAGAGTAGAAGCAGTAGGACACAGTGGAGCAGGGTATGTACACAGATAAAGGTTTAGAGAGGACGGATCTGTCAATCACCTCTAACACACTTGGGAGAAAAGAAATGTTTTGAGCTGCTTGTGGAAAGCCCAATAGGAATGTTCCAGTCTTAGGAATGGTGGTAGGGCATTGCAGTTCTTGGCTGCGATTACCGCAAGCTAGTGGCACCTGCTTTTTGGAGTCTGGATCTTGGAGTGTTAAGGTGATTCATGTGGGACGATCAGGCAAGTCTAGTATCAGAGATTTTTGTGAATTTGGCCAAAAAGTATCTTGGACTAGAGTTTGAGAAACATTTATGGTTTATGGCCAACGTTTTGAATCATATATGCTCTCGATTTGGCAGCCAATGCCCATTTCTTCTGGCTGGTGAAATGTGTTCTTTTTATGCAATGTTCAAAGCTGCCCTTAGAGCATTGTTCTGTATAATCTGTGGCTTGTTGAGGTTACAGGAGGACATGCCTGTAAATAGAGTGTTACAGTAGTCAAATCTGGAACATATCAAGGCTCTTGCGATGGTGAGGCAGATTTCTCTGGAGTACACTTATATTAGCTAAATTCCCAATAAATGCAGGATGGTCTCATTACACATGTACCATAACTGGAAAACACTGTCTATTCAGAGATAGGACACCTGCCTAACTCCTCATGCATATTCCCAGACACAAGGCGTCTTACATGGTTAACTACAAAGAAGTTGCTCTGGCTCGTGGACTAGGCATAAGGGATAGTATATTTTTATATTGAAAGGAAAGCAGTTCGCTGACCTCTCTCCCCCTACTCCTGTCTGGCTCATGTCTTGATGACTTGTCAGTTGTCCAAGGTTTGTCATTAGAATGCCAGCCAGTCATGATCCTTAATGTTAAGCCGCCCAGTACATGTTGTGCCACACAATCACATATTGTAGAGATGACATGTATTCACTATTAACAATTTTGAGCTGGTCTCAGAAGGAGCCATCAGATATGTAATATCCATTTAGAAGACTAACCCGTATATAATGCCTGTATGGTCAATTCCCCTAGCCAACTCCCCTTCCCTGTAGGTTTTTTTGTAACCAAGATTGTAGTATGACATCAGTAATGATAAAAGTCAGGTTTATAATCTGTTGTTTTGTTTGGGACATTTTGAGAGCTGAATAACTTTGTTTGCTGTCCCTGCTTTATTTTGGATGTTAATAGAGCTGGGTTTCGCCTTTCACTTTGACTATTCCCGTCATTGAGTCTGGGTTTTTCTGGCTCCACACCTCCTGCATAATTCTGGGGTTCACCAAGCCATCGTTACAAGTGGCTGGACAGGCACGGCAACATGGAAAACTGGCAACATTTGCCATGAACACTCCATGACTTGCCCTGCTTTACTCTCCCTAATTGAGGGTCTGACCCCCATTTGTGTATTTCCCTCGATAAGAATATGGGTGGTGTGAAATCTGCAGACATGGCATACAGGCCTAAGCAAGGTTCCACATCATCTCCGATGCCAATACTGGCCCTGCCTTGGTGGCGCTCACATCACAACTCAGCAATCGCAGGCATTGCTGCATAGCTGGAGCTGTGGCAGAGCGCCCCTTCCTCCCACTCATCCACCTCATGCCAGTAGTGCCAGCACAGGCAATGGCAATGCGGAGGCGAAGAAGCAAAGGGCGTGAGGGCCCCGGTACTGAGCGAGAGTCCGTTTCTGTATGCCACCCACCATGCTACGAGCAGCTGAAATGATTTCCCATGTTCTTGTATGTTTCAGGCCACTCCAACCCCTTGCAGTGGGAGATTGCGAATATGTGCTTATTCCTGGCGATGAAGATTATAGCCTCTTAAACCGCGCAAACAGACCCCTCCCCCTTCAGTTACATGTTATGTTCAACCCGAGTCTTAGCAGGTGTCGAAGGGCGACACAAAAAGCACATGTTTTCTTATTGTTTCTGTTCTTTTACTTTCTGTCCAATAGGTTAAGCATTTTAGATGACACTGCAAACGTGAAAGTGATTTATTTGACAGTTTAGCAAACTATTTTTTCCCTCACTCGGTGCTAAGAGAACTTTAGCTGAAGGGCATCACTAGGATGTGTTTGTTTGCAGAAAAGCTATTTACAAAATGGCAGCTCACGGGGGAACTTCTCCGTTGCCAAAAAAAAAAAGAATGTAAATATCTACGATTTACAATTTGTCCTCGGCAGTTAGAACCACTCACCTTGCAGTTTTTAAGTATTGCGTGGCACATACTAAGTGGAGTTCTCATTGGATTTTTAAAAGCTGCCAGTCAAAATGGGCCTGAAGGGAATAAACAAATATACTATTATTTTGACATTGTGAAACATCAGCAAGAAAATATATAAAGAACCAGACGTTGGACTATATATTAAATGTGAATTTGTGGGATGCCAGCTAAGTATTGCGCATAGTGCCACAGCCTCTGGGAATGCTCTCATTTAATCAATTATGGGAAAATGGAAACTTGTCAGAGAATGCCGGTGTCACAAAAAAAATAACCTGCTTGAGAGAGAAATCATTTTTGCATCCTACATTTAAAACAGCTTGAGGTTACTATTAATCAAGATGTGATACCTGGAGGCCTGGGAAGCGATGTGCAGCCTGGCAGTAACATGCATCAGTTTGCAGCTTCTTGGTGGCACGCTTTCTCCCAGAAATATCTTGTTAAAGCACCAGAACATCAGGGTTATTAGATGGCCACCAACATACACCCAACAATGCACATGTTCCACCACATTTCCCGCCAACTCTCTAACTTATTTTCAGAAGTAACACCTTTTTTTATTGTATGCTTTGGGCATGTCTGCACTGGTTTGCCCTGGGCATTGATTTCTGGGCTATACATGTGTGTTTATGTTTGCTTTTAAACCTTGTGATAGCTAAGTGCTATTGGTGTGAAAGTGTTGTCTGGTGCATTTCTAAAATGACCAGCGTAAATGTATTCATGAATCAGCGGAAGCAATGCGGAATCCTGAACAACGTAACCAAGGTTCAAGAGAAGGTTTTGTGACAAAATTAGTTGAAATAGGGCCTTTTGCATCACAAAATGATGAGCAATTTGGTAGAACGCTGCGCAATGTAGAGTTGGTTCTGCAGGGAACACTTGAAGGAGATGCAAGGCTCCCAACAGTACACAGAAACATTTTGGAACACGTTGGCCCTCATTACGAGGTTGCTGGTAAGCCTCTGGTACGGCTTTACCGGCAAACTTGGCTTACTATTTCTGCTGCCCGATATTCCCTGATATTACCAGAATATTACAGGTGGCAGAAGAACGGTACATTCTCATTACATGTCGTCCTATATATATAGTATATATAGTACTCAAAGGAATGGAAACCACTGAAGCACCAGCACCATTGTTAATGGGCCTGAACTACATGCAGGTCAGGCCTATGGGTAGTTCCCCTGCCGGCAGACTCAGAGTAACCCAGTGTGGAAAAAATACCAGAGCCGGTAGTACCTGCCATTTTACCGCAATTCGTTCTGGACAGGGTCACTGGTAATGAGGCCCATTGTCATGCTGGCTATATGACGAAAAAGAAATACTGTACGCCCAGCAATATGTGACAGTGTTACCCCACTTAAAAGCTGGTTGCGCCCAAAGCAGACCATGAGACCTGTGAAACAATATGCCTGTGCTTCCTTACTTTCATGCTGCTAGCTCAGTTTGCAAAACTCTGGAAAGCACATTTTCATCATGGTTGTGCCTAATATATGACATCATTGCCACCGAGAAATACATTTGTAATGCTTTCTGTCCCCAAAGCAGAATTATAAGGTGTGTTAAGAGAATATGGCTGTACTGCCCCATTTTCATGTTGCCATTCACGCCACCTGTCACCTAGGAATTTGAGAACCTAAGAAGGGGCTATGAGTAACTTAGATTGAATTGGTTATTGAACTATTGTTTTCGACCACGAAAATCATGCCGATGGTTAAATGTTTGCTGTCTTTATACTGATTTGTTGCACAATACTGCACGTACACTTTATTAGGTTACGTTTTAAGAGCACTTTTTGGACTTTATTATATGTTAATTTCCTTCATATGTACTGTACTAATTGTGGAAACAATCGTGGTTTCCTATGATGTTTTTAACAATGCCTGTGTCCCATGATTTAATACATTTGATTTTGATTTTGTGTATAAAAAAAAGAATGTATAATTGGTTTAAAGAAAGCAGCAACAGCTGTTGTATAATCCCACTTATTGCCCAAAAATATATGCCAGCCTTGACGTATATCTGGCTCCAGAGGAGGTTGTGTGTGCGACGTACGTGGACCGTTCTGAATAAACAGATAAACAATTATAACGCTTTTGATCATCTTGGAGTAAAATAATATTTGCTCTCTTGGAAACGACTGACCTAGGAATTTCTTGATCAAACATTGCATAAAGCTGATGAAATAGCGGCGATTTATCAGCATGCACATTCTCTGTGTAAATCAACAGCTCCCAGGTTTGTCATGCACCTTTAATCACTTATTCAGGAAGAATGTTGAAGAAACAGGCGTATCCCAGCTATCATTGTTTTTTTTTTTGGAGACACGTGTGCATTGAACTATTCCTTTGTCATGCTGAAGGCCGTGTATTGATGCATTAGGAACACTAGGGTGGACCCTTGGTAGAGTGTGGCCGAAACATCTGTGGCGTATGTCTTTGAGAATGAATTCGAGAGAGAGGTGTCCTCTTTTTATGTTCATCCTTTAGTGATTGGGACACTAATGGGAATAGGACTACAGTGCTGGGTGCATAACTATTTGCACAATAGCTGATGAATATAACTCACTACCTTTTTTCCAAGTTAAAACCAGGAATTGCTAGGTCAGACATACTTGTCTAGCCAAGGGGTACAACCTGTTTTTTGTCTTTCCCATATGCATGTTGTATCATGTTTGATTTAAAGTGTAAATAATCTTTCTAAATGCACATTGCACCTTGCAGTAACTAACCTTACACACGTGAAAGCTGCTATTATATATTTGTGTTTGTTTTAAATGAATCAATGATTAAATAAATCCCTAGCTTTAAGGTTATGCATAGATATGAAGAGCAACCACAGGGAAGGTCTGTGAGCCTATGCCTAGAGAAAGTCCCTAGCAGTTAAGGGATTATATGACTGGTGAAGGTGTCCAAGCCCTTTGAGGTACTTTCTTATTTTAAAGTCTTAGGGTACCAGTGAGAGGGAAAGAATGTAAGAAAAATGATTGTAAACACATTTCGTGCACACTACGTTGCACATTATAAGATCCTGCCTGGGGTCAAGGCAAATGTCTCCCTAGCTTTAAGGTTATTTTCTGCTAGCAGACTTCCACCCACCTCCACTCCGTTAAATTTCGTTTAAAGTGGGCCCATCTAGCAACTTTGGCCTTTAGGACCACATTGAGGTGTAAAAGCAAAAGGAAATATCTAGGCTGAGTACCCCAAAAGGAAATACACCAAACACGGGCTTATAAAGATTTGCAGATCTTTATTCTATAACTGTACAGTTTACAAAGAAACAAAGTATCAGATAGCTATCTGGCCCTCAGTACATCACAGCGAATACCAGCCCTTTCGGTGTGAGAAGTGAGAGGCACTGGACGTCTAAACATGTACACTTTTTATACAGTTTTGATCATAATGTCCAGCCCTCCTACAGCTGGCACTCGGGTGTTCTAGGGTTCGTGAACTCGGCACGAACCCCAGACTGAGAATTATTAATTCTCGGTTAAGGGTTCGTGCCAAGTTCACTTCTAGTTTGTCCAACTATATGCATATGGATCATTTTCAGTTTGTACATCAACTAGTCACAATGGCAACAGTGTATCTTTGGATTTAACATTAAGTCTTAACAAATGTCCTATACAATGTAGTCAACAAGTGTCTACGTTCAGTATTTAGACAGCATTGTATTTGATGTTTGTCTACGGATCGGACTTGTTGGCACAAGTAATCCTCTGTTTATAAGTCAGACATGAGACAAGGTCTCTTTACTCAACTCAAACATTCGGCCAACGGACAGTTTAGACATTAACTTGATGTCAAAGGTCGGGATGGCTAGGTTACAAGCAGGAAACACTGTCCACCATTTTAGAACACAGAACTATTTTGGAATGGAAATCAAAATGGCGGACGGACCTAAAATGGCGGCTAAGTCGATCTAAGATCGGAACTTTGCAACACAGATTTCTTCACAGAGCGACTGGGCTTAGGCCAATTTATACAATAAGGAGGCACAATATCATATTCTGTTTAACAAACCCTCCTTTTGGCCTAAGCCAAGCGCTAAACTACTTCTACTCATTTTACAAACAACTCCACGTCTCAATGTCCATACATCCTGAATCACTATCGGAGATATCAATTGCCATGAGGTCAGAAACTGAGATTTCCTTCTGCACAAATGTGTTAGATATTTTCTCTGGGACGTATACCTTGTGCCCTAATGTACCCAGCGCTTTTGCACAACATCCTCCTACCATGGAACACATACCAGGAATACATTGTATACAACAGCAGAAAAACATTAGAATACTGAAAATAATCAGCAAGACCGAGAATAGCTTCCATCCCCAAGATCCTAGGAGGTCCCAGAACCAAGCACTAAGATCCCAGTTTCCCTCGGGAACATGCACTTCTGAACTGAGAACATGCAGATTTTGAATCACCCTGAAGATAGTTGGAGAGGAAGAGGAATCTGGCACGAAAACACAGCAAGCGCACCCCACTAATTTACATACCCCACCAACCTCAGCCATGATGACATCTAATGCCATCTGGTTCTGAAGTGCTACTAACCTTATTGCTTTCTGTTCTAACGTCATATTTTAGAGTATGTCAGTGGTCCGGTTGATGGTCCTCTCCATCTCACTAGTCTCCTGATATCTTCAGAGTTCAGCATTTGTCCCCAAAATGGCACAACGGATTTAGCTACATCGCCCAGAATTTGTGCTGAAGTATCCCCTTTCTTGTCCCGTCGTGGATGAGCCTTTGAAACTTCTATAGTGCTAGCAATGAATACCCCGGGTAACAGAATCCCTAAATAACAGGTTCCCTGCCAATCTCTGGGTAACCATGGAAATTCTACATTACCGCAAACAAAGTAGACAGGTTTGCCTACATACAAAAGTCTGTCCTCACTAGTCAAATTCGCAACGTTGGCGCAACCCTTGAAATCACCCATTGACTGAGCCCCATTCCTCTGTATATAAAAAGAAACTGAACCGGGGCTGTGATTGACAGTATAAGAAGGAGGTGTGGCATCCCTTTTGCCTATAGGAGCCATTTTAAAAGAGATCAAAGATTGAAAAGGACGGGACAGTCTGTCAGAAGGACTAATAGAAGCAAAATTAGGCTTGCTCCTATTTGCAAAGAGTGAGCATCCCAGGGGCGTTAGAACACGTTTCTCAAAATCATTTAGGTTAGTTCCATCAAAGTTCCCTGACACGCCATCGTTCCATCGGCCAAAGAATAGTGCCCTTAAAGAAGCATAGCAGGCAGTTGTCAATGGTAAAGGATGAATATACTAACCCAGCCACTTATCCCCGTGTTGTGGTAAATGCAAACAGACCCAACAATTGGACCTATTAAAAATGGCATGTGTAGCATTCATAATGAGTAATAGAGTGTTATTGTGGTAACTCTATCTGTGCTGAGAGTCTCTAGGAGATAGAGTGTGCAGGTGCACGAAAAGAGTCGAAACAGTAGGTAGATTTTCAGTGGGTAACACATTTGTGAGCGGATGTACTTCTTCTAGATACCAGAATCCTAAAACAATGACTATTGTAAAACCAGTTAAAATTATCACAAGAAAACAATATGTTTTCGGGGCCCACACATCCGATCGTTCTTTGTCATGGCTGGTCACAGAGTCTCTTATCTGGTACATATGAGCGGGAGCGGTTGCAGGCATTGTTCTTCAAACGATTCACACCAAAGTTATTTGCTGGCGCTCTCCAGACCGAGTGTCTTCTTAGTCCTTTCACAAACCCAATCCCCTTATACACAAATGATTGGGCCAAAAAGGCAAGCCCTTTGATGATTTTTCCTTTGATGGCACAGCCGAACCGTGCAGTAAGTCTACTTCCTCAGACGCAGATCGTACCTTGTGATCCCTGGTACTGAATGATCTGTGAACAACATGTTGTCACTCGCTGATGGAAGCGACGAATGCAAAGCGAGATCGAATACAAGATCCGGAGCAATTTTTGAAAACGGAACTGTTGGAGAGTGTGGAGATGAAGTGGCTGTTTCTACAGGCCTCACAGGCTCAGGGAGAGTCTCTGACGCGCTCTCAATGCTGGTTGCTGCTTCGTGATCATTGGTTACAGCACTGGTGAGGGGTTCTGTATCTTCTGTAGCATGTGGCAGAGGGTACGGAATTCTCTTGATGTTGGACGCGTGGATCCAGTGCTTCTTGCCTGCGACCCGCACCGCCGTCTGTGTGACCAGGAGGACCTGGTGGGGGCCACTCCAACGAGGTACGAGGCAAGAAGATCGCTCAAATGATTTTGTGAGGACCCAGTCTCCCGGCCATATGCTGTGACCGGGTCCCTCGTACTTGACAGGTAAAGCATCTCGCACCTGGTGATAAATCAGTTACAGATTTTTAGTTAATGGGCCACAGTAATCAGAAAGAAGTACATTTTCGACATCTCGTAAAGAACGAGGTTTGGGTATGTTCCAAATGTTAGCTGGCCTACCCATGACCACCTCAAAGGGAGAGAGCCCAGTCTTAGTTTGAGGGGTCGTCATCATGGACAATAACACGATCGGTAAGGCGTACAGCCATTTTAGTTTAGTGCCGACACACGTCTTAGCGAGCTTGTAATGGATGATGCCGTTGTGTATTTACACTAGTCCAGCACTCTGTGCGTGTCTGGCCGAATGGAACCGTTTATCGATCTGTAATCCCGCACATATCTCCAGAATTACAGCAGCGATAAAATGTGGACTATTGTCCGACCAGATGACTCTTGTCAAACCAAATCTTGGAAAATGTTCCTTCAGTATGGTCTTTGCCATGGTCATAGCGGTGGCATCTTTGACGGGAAAAGCTTCAACCCATTTGCTAAAGGCACAGATAACAACTAGTACATATTTAAAGTTGTTACAGCGCTCCATTTCTATGAAGTCAAAATGGATTACTTCAAAGGGAACAGAAGGTGGGCCAAAACTACCCCTAGGAGTCGATGTGACCTTTCCCACATTATGCTGTAATACAAATCATACACCCTTGAACGAAGCGCTCAGCTACCTTAGGAATTTTATCATTTACCCACACATTTTGCAACATTTTAGTGACCTTACGAGCACAAATATGGGTGGGACAATGAGCCATAACAACCATCATCATAATATATGCGTCAGGCAGTAACCATTTTCCTTCAACCTTGTCCACCCAACACCCGTCATCGTCCAATTTCGCCAAACCCTCAGCCCACTTCTTGGATTCCTCTAATGTGGCATCGGCTTGAATGTTCTTTATGGATTTGATACCCTCATCCAAAGTACAGGCATTTGTGGCTTCCCTTGAGGTATACATTTCTGAAGAGAGATCAGTGGCAGTCTGTTTGGCTATCTGGTCAGCGAAAGCGTTCCCCCTTCCTGCATTATCTAAAATCTTCTGATGCGCTGCGCATTTTATAATCGCTAGCTGAGTAGGGAGTGCAAGTGCTGAGAGTAACCGTACTATCAAGTAGCCATGCTGGATTTCAGTGCCATGTGAGATCAAGAACCCTCGTTCTGCCCAAAGTCTACCAAAGTTGTGAACCACCCAAAAGGCATACTGACTGTCAGTATATATGTTTACGATAAGCCCTTCGGAAAGTTTACAAGCTTGGGTCAATGCAATAATCTCTGCGGCCTGCGCGGAGTTATGCGTGATTCTTTCGGTCTCCACGACTGTGCTCAATGTGGTGATTGCATAAGCAGCTGTGGATGTACCATCCGGGAGTTTGAAACAGGAGCCATCACAAAACAGCTCCCCTTGTGGATTGTTCAAAGGAATGTCTCTTAGATCGATTCTGCTTCTGGTCTCTTGTTCTGTAGTGTAAAGGCAGTCATGTGATTCTTCGTCACTGCAAGCAGTACCTTGCGGTAAAGGTAAAAGTTCAGCCAGATTAAGGACACAACACCTCTTTATTTGGATGTGCGGTGCAAACAAGATCAATTCATATCTCGTTAATAGTGCGGAGGTGAGGTGTTGCGTTTGTGTTCTGTTTAATAGAACATCTACAGAATGAGGTACCATCAGGGTTAAAACATGGCCTAGGACCATTCCCTCACTCTGTTTTATGGACACAGCAGCAGCAGCAACAGCTCTCAAACATCTTGGCAAAGCGCATGCTACAGGATCAATGGCGGAAAAAAAGTAGCCGCACGGCCTATTCTTCCCGCCATGTTCCTACGTTAATACAGCCAAAGCACATCCATCACATTAATGCACATACAACACAAAGGACTTTTCATAGTTTGGTGTGCCCAAAACTGGTGCCGAGCACAATGCAGTCTTGAGCAGATCAAATGATTGCTGGTGTTCCAGGTTCCATGGCAATGGCAAAGAAATGCCCTTCTTCGCCAGAGCCAACATTGGTTTGATCACTAAGGAGAAGTTCGGGATCAACTGTCTACAGTAAGAAGCCATTCCTATCAAGGCTCTAACTTCCTTCTGTGTATTTGGGACAGACATGCTAGAAATTATTTTAATCCGTTCAGGCATCAACCTTCTTCCCTCTTTTGACAGGAGATAGCTCAAATAGGCGACCTCCTTTCGACAATATTGACACTTTTTAAGCAAAGCTTTGTGTCCATGTTGTGCTAGGTGGATAAGCAACAACACGTGCCCTCCTTATAGGCACTCTCTGAGTCAGCAGCTAAGAGTAGGTTGTCTCCATACTGAAGCAGTCTACAAGTAGTGGGCAACTCGAGTGTGTCGAGCTGCTCTTTCAAAGCCCTACTGTAGATGCTGGGACTTTCCTTGTAACCTTGCGGTGCACGGGTAAAGGTAAACGAGCGTCCCCCTAAGGTGAACGCAAACAAGTATCTACTGTCCTTATGTATAGGGATACTAAAGAAGGTGTTCTTTAGATCCACAACACTAAAGTGTGTATCTGAAGCTGGAATCATGGTTAATATTGTTGTTACATCAGGCACAATGGGAAATTGTGGAGCAACAATCTTATTGATAGCACGTAAATCAAAAATGAAACGAAAGGGAATTGCATTATCGCCTTCTTTTGTACACTGGCAAAATCGGACTATTGCACAAAATACCTGCAATTTTCTTGATCACCCCTTGATGCACAAAATCGTAGACTATGCATGTCAAAGCTTGCTCACCATCGATCAAAATTTTATACTGGGGAATACGTGGCAACTTCACTCCATGTTTCAAAATAATCTTAACGGGCTCAATTTGCAAAACAACGACATCATTGTCATCAATTGCCCACAAACACTCTGGAACAACCCTAAATTCTGGCAGCAAAGGTCTGGTTAAGGATTGAGAGACAGAAAGTTACTGTGGTGAAATCGTCAAACGCACTCCATCAGAAGAACAATGAATTACCGTATTTAATTCCTTCAACAGATTCAACCCCAACAACTTCTCTCCACAATTCGTGGTCAAAAGGAATGGACAGTGGTCCGTAAATGTACCCAAAGAAATAGGTACCGGCGAAGAAACCGGACAGACAACTGGTGTGCCAGAAAACCCTACAGAAACATTGGTTTGTTCTGACAGTGGAATGTTTGGAACCCGTGAATGTTCAATGGAACACTTCTGTGCCCCTATATCTATCAAGAATAGATGTTTCCTATTTCCCACTATCATCCCAACATAGGGACCTTTCTGATTAACGGGAACAGGTGTCGGTTCCAAGCCCTGCTTCGGGCAATCCTAGCGAAACAGAATGTCGTAGAAAGGAAGCTCTACAGCGAGGTAAGCGGCAGAAGGATGATCAAAAATGTTTCTGTTATCCACACTTGGTGCCTGATTGTCCTGTGAAAAAAGGTTGCTGTGCATCCTGTGAAAACTGACTTCTACCAGGACCCCCTGCACCTTGGCGGCCTCTAGATCATCTACCCATATTCCCAAATGTGTTATTCGACCTCTGCTGGAGGATCGGGCATTGTGCACGCCAATGAGCATCTTGTCTGCAATAAGCCCACTGGATTATGTTTACAGGACCCAATGGCACATTTCCCTGTGGAACGTACTGACCCCTAAATTGCAAATTACCCCCTCTAGGGTATCTAACAATTTGCTGCAAAAATACTTTTGTCTTTAAATCACCTTTTCTCTTTTCAACTCTTTACTTTTCGTTATTGACACGATTCTCATAGTACTGAGCCATATACAGTACTTCTGACAGAGACTTCACTTGCCAAGCGCTCTCTGAGGACATAATTTGTGACTGGATGGCAGACAGCAATCCACGCACAAATTTGTCCACAAATAGTCATTTCCCAGACTCTGTGTTTAAATCTTGCCCACTGTAATCTGAAAATACTTGTTCGAACCGATTGAAGAACTCGGTAGCACCCTCAGACTTCCCTTGGACACAGGCAGTAAGCTTGTCCAAAGTAATCCTTCTTTCAGGAATTGTAGTTTTCAATTTTGTAACTATTCTATCAAGCAAAGTTAGTATTACCTGTGGTGGTCTCTCACCAGCTGGCCTTTCTCTATCAAGTCTAGCCATATTATTCCATGAATCTCCTAATCCTGGTACATCATCTTCCGTCCAAATCTACTTCCATAAGTCAACAGGCAGGAGTACGGGAAATAACAAATCAATATCACTTAAGGTGAATACTGACGACTGCAAAACAGACTCTATTTCTTTGTAGAACCCTGTCGGATTCTTCCTAATATGGGGAATAGATTGTTTAATGATTTTCACTTCCTGTCTCGAGAACGTGACGTGAACGAACTGCGACACATATTGTGCAGGAATATCTTGAGCAACTGCACCTGTTGCAGGATCAGCGGGAATCTCAACTTTTGGGACAAATGTCAGAGGAACCTCTCTCATAGGCAACTGAGAAGTAGGCAACTCCAAACGCTTACTAAGCAACAGAGCTATATCAAGCGCTAAAGCAGTCAAATAAGTGTCAAACTAAAAAGCCCTCTTACAAATACCCAATAACTCTGCGGGACAACAAATATTTCTTTTTACGCATTCATCCTGTAAGTACTCTACCATTACCTGTATCACTTTCCTCTGCATTTCTACATATATGTGTCATATACTTCAACGGGAGTTATCGACATGTCTGAGATCCCCCTAATCGCATCTGTCGTACAAATTAGTGTTTCCTCATTTATCGACTTTCGACAAGGAAAGAACCGTTTCTGTACAAATATAGCATCCAAACAATCACGATCTATATCTTCATTCATTAACCATTCCAGCTCCCTTCTATACACACAAACCCTCTCAACATGCTCTTGTACTTTCTCTGCAGTATCCCTAGAGAATGCTAAAGTATTCCGATCCCTTAACCCTTGTGGGAGATCTATATCATTTAGCCTGTTCCACATTACACATTAATGAATTCCTAATCCTTCAATAAAAACGTTTTTCTCAGGAAAATTGCCCAAATTACAGAGTGTGGCAAGAACATCAGCTTGTTCACCCCTCCCCATGCAATGCTTAACCCATGCAGTCAATTCATGCTTTCTCTCCAAAGACACAGTATTACGAGTTACAACCCTCAATCCCGTTCCCCGATCTACTACAAGCGGTGTAGAACCACTTGGAAGAGGGAGAGTAGGCAAATTTTGTACTCTCGGAAACAGAGGTACTATCAATGGCGCGGCAGGCAAACCCATCGGACCCGTAACAGCAGGCAAAGGTGGAGGAGCAGGTGGAGGAGTGACAAGAGGAGGAACAACAGCGGAGGAAGAGGAACATTAAGAGGAACAATAGGAGGAGCAGGAAGAGCTACGGGAGGAGGAATAACAGCAGGAAGAGAAACATACAGAGGTGGCGCAGTGGCACCAGGCCTTCGTTCATTTAAAAGTTTGTCGAAGAGCTCATCGGATACATGAAAATCTTTAGAAGGGTACATTTTCTGGATACCAAGTGAAAAAGCCCTATCCATATTCCTAACTGACTCAGACTGTTTATTCTGGTCATATAACAATGCTTTTTCAGCGTTCATCATATGACGGCGCATATGCTTTTCTCTACTCTTAAGCTGTTGCATGGCTTCTTTCTTCCAATTCTGTAATACATCGAATGCTGCAGTTCTAGCTTTTTTCTTCAATAGTATGTATTCTGTATTCAATACGAGATATTTCAAAACTACCATTGATTGGCCACTGAAGTTCGGAAGCATGTCTAGTTTGTCTGTGCCAAATATACCAATGCCGTGCTTACAGTACATAGTACAAGCCGGCAACCCCTCCATTGGTGCTGGTCAGACAAATTCAAAAGATTGTCTATCCCTGTGGAATAATGCCCTGAAGCAGGCAGACAATTTCCCAGACCTATCAGAATACTGGTGTTACCTGGTCAGTAATTGCACTTGCAAGTGTAATGCGCCAAAACAAATTATCAGGGTACTTAAGAATCGGGTCATGACTCACCTGATCAAATCCTAAGGAAGTCCGATCGGATTACAAAGTTCTAACTAAGGTACCACGTGGTTGGTGATTTCAGCAAATCTGCCCGCCTCAATATATGGACCCTCGTCAAGATGCCGACTCGGACCGCGTGCTCACCGTCCAGGGATCGGGTCGTGCAGCGCTGCTGAGGTGTCGCTTCTCATCCAAAAAAGGGGCCCCCTTTTACACCGTCCGATCTCGGTCGATAGCCGCGTCAACCTTCAACGAGCTGGCATCAATTTATACAATAAGGAGGCACAATATCATATCCTGTTTAACAGAGGGTTCATCCTGCTGCCACCTTTTCATCAGTGAGGTAACTGTAGCACAGCGGGTGGGGGGAGTTTGAGGAGGGGTGGTTTGCGCAGGAGCTTCCCATAAGAGCTTAGCTTTGGCTTAAGAGAGGCACTGTTTTCTCAGCAGCAGCGGAGCTCCAAAAGGAAACTGGCAGAGTAAGGAGAGCTGCCACTAGAGAGGGCAGACGGCAGGCCCTCTGATGGAAACTTACAATTTGGAGGCCACCCTCACTTGAGAGTGTGTTCAGGGCTAATCATGCACATTCGAGGGTGATCCTAGTGCCGAGGGTTGCAGCCAACCTCTGGTGGTGGTGTGATTCTGCTTGACATGCTTGACCTGCGTCTGTCTGAACCATGTCTTCTTCTGAATTTGCAGTGTACTCTTCTGAAGCAGCTATAAGTCAGCATGTTGGAACTATAGTAAACCTATTACTGGGCAATCTATTGAAAGTTAAACATTTAAATATACGGCTACATGGCACCAGTGGTATACAAGACCCCATTAGAATACGTTACCTAGGTGATTGGCAGGCTGTCATTGCATGTAACGCCTACTGCCTTCAGATAGGCCGCGCCAGCGATTGTTCTTGTTAGTAATATTTCTTATATTGTAGACATCACAGACTCATTTTGCTAACCCTTGTCCAGGTATAGATGCTCATGTCGATGATGGTGAAACGTACACAAAACGCAAAGAGTGGGCCCCATCGTATTTTCACCTTACTCCTCCAAAAAAGCATTGCAAGACAGCTGTAAATACATGTCAGTTGTGCTGGCCTCTATTAACGGCTCTATTTGTTTTGCCGAACGGCACTTCTCCGAATTTATTTCTCCGAATCTGCCAATTATGAACCACAAACAGCAGGGGGTGGACGACCAGTGCCCCCCCTTGCTCCCTTTTCATTATATATCTTACCCCGACTTGTCATATATCTGTTTGTTGTAGCACAAATGCAGCAAATCCGAACTTGGCAAAGTTGCCATTCAGAAAAAGTGAGCTAGACCCTCGTGACACCGTCAATTTCCAGGAGACTTCTCTCAAGGAGACTGAAGATGGGAGGTGTGGAGAGGTATTTAATGGCAGCAGATAGTTGATGTTCTATTGCTGTAGATTACGAAGCAAGCCATTACTGTGACGCAGTAACTGTCGCCCTCAGTATCGGCTTTATCAACCAGGGGGCATGGAATCCGCTCGCATGGCATCTACGCATCCGGCGCTCCCATAGTTACATACACGATGCAATGAAACTGTAGATTTTCCTGCCAGATGTTCCATACACAAGCCATATTGGTTTCCATTACCTACTGCAAATTAATTTTAGGCAGGAATGAGTGTTGTAATTATATAACTGCTATGTCTGCATAAATTACTGTCATATTGTTTCCAAGCACTCTTGCCTTTTCTCAGGGTACTAAATTGCCATCCTGGACACATTTCGCTTGCAACAATAATGATGGCTTTAACGACGAGCATCCCACCATCACCCAGCTGCACAAGGACATAAAATGGAATCTGTGCTTGACGTACAAAGATGAGCTCCCGGAGGGTGCCACAGTGCGGGCGGTCCGCGGCTGTGCAAGCTAAGCCATTCCCTGGCACGCTGTGTTTCAGTTTAGAGAAGTGCGGCCAATGTTCGACCCCCAGGTTAATCAATTGCCGAGACGGTGTTCCCCCTAAGGTCCTCGGGCAACAGCCACGTAAAGGAGAAACAAAAGGCTTAACGCAGAGGGTAAATGGGTGCCTTAGGTAAGTTGCCGGGAAGGAACCGGCCGGGTGCGGGCACGCCCCTTGTCCACAGCTGTCATTACAAAGCAGGCTAAGTGTCTGGATGAAGGGTTACAATAACGCAATAACCCAACCATCCTCAAATAATTCTCATAAGGTGCCAGGCAGAGAGGGGTCACTTACCCTTTCTTCCATTTTGATGATCTGCTTCAGGGGAGAATAGACCTGTACTGTGTTCATTAAGAGTGTGAGCCTACGGGAAATGGGACGGGCTGACCGCCATAAACGCTGCGATTGAAAGTGACCTATAATCCAATGCATGACTATAATCATGGAAAAGAGAAAGTTACGAGGGCCTTGGATGAGACATGGACTTGGGCACAGAGCATAATATCATCTTAAAGAAGAGCGGGCTGGTAAAAGTATGTCTTATCCAATCATGATCAGATTCTCGATGACACGGTCCACAGCGTAATGGTGTCCTGCTTTTTAAAATGTATTGCGTTGATTTTGAGGGTAAGAGTTGCTAATTTATTTGTTCAATGGGTCAACATAGCTCCCCAAGGAAAATGCTGAAATCATCCAATCAGGTTTATACACAGAAGAGGGGGCAGGGGAGGTGTTGAACAAAGGGGACCCCAGTACCAACTGCACAGTATAGAAAACTGTTACCATACAAGTGACGGTACTTTCAGGGGTTGTGCTTGTCCATTCCATGTGGAAGAACTAGAGGGGCAGAACGACCCTTCGAGGAAGTGCTACTTGGGGTAGAGGAACGGGTACTGAGGGATGCATTTGCATATCACAAGGTAGGTCAACGAGGGGCATCAAGGAATAAGGAAATCAAGTGGCAGGTCAGAATATATGCAGTGTGCATATACGCCCCGGTGGTTTTTCTATGGTCATTGAAATCTTTGTAAGGTCAGAATACATTACTTTCTTGAGGGCCAAGCAATAGTGTTACTGGATTCCAGGAAAAGGGTATTTTACGTTGTGCGATTGCACTGGCTTTCAATTTAAAATACACAAATATCTTCATGGATAGTTGGAGTATTGTAATCGATTTTCTTTCCATTTAAACCTGATGAATATAATCACACAAGCACCAGGGAAAGAACCTACGTCATGTACTTGCATGAGACTAGCATGCCAAATGTCACCACACAGCGACATAAACATATACAATTAATCTAGGGAAAAAATGCATCCGACCAAAAGATGGATATTTGCATTCCAGGTGGAATTTTCTGAATTGGGCTTTGTGCGCATGTAGTAAGTCCACAAAAACATCCCAATTTCTCCACATTCTCAGGGCACCGAAGACTTAAACCTTAGCGCAGTGTTCCACTTTCCACTGTCTCCTGGGGATATGTCCATTGAGTGGAAAGACCATTGGTTGGCTCTGGTAATGTGGAGGAAGAAAGTGTGCAGCTGATGCTCTGTGTGACCCGGGAGCAAGGGGCTGCTGCTGACAATGATGCATTTGATGGGTGTGGCTGTCAGGGGCCTCCTGGCAGGGGACCTCATGATGTGCATATGCAGAGAAGCAGGTGGTCGGAGAAGTCGGCCTGGTTGATGGTGATCTGTGGTGGCCATGTGAAGAGGTGGATGGGGCGGGCCGTAGGTTAGCAGGAAAGAAGGGCTCTTGTAGGTGTTGATGGGCAGTGTTCAGGCTGGTGACCAGAGACTGCCCACATTTGCATTTTGAAAGATTTGGCAGCGTTTGCAGATTTACAATGTAACCAAGGATGTGTGATGTTTATAGCACTCCGAAGGCTTTGTTCATGGCTTCCTTTGTCACCCTGAGGCAAAACAGGCACCATATAGTCAGGGTCGGATTGGCCCCTCTGCCTTTTTGGCCCGTGGCTGGGCCGAAATCGTCCCTGGGGCCCGGTTTCTAGCCATGCCTGGGCCGGTTTGGAAGAAAGAAAAAGCCTTTCATCCTTCTTAGGTCAATAAATGAGTAGCAACACAGGTTGGGTGATATTGTATGCATATTTGTTCTATAAAAAACAGCTTAAGCCCAAGTGTTATACAATAACATATTATTATCTGGCCTTGGACGTCTGCTTGGATTCACAGTAATTTAGTGTACTTAGGTACAATGCTATTTAATGCCACTTGCTGTTTTGTCAAGGGGTGAAAGGTCGTGTTTCATTGCTTCCCAGGATGTCACTTTGGGGTAGGGTCAAATTACATCACTTCCAGTAATGTCATCAGAGGTCAAGGGGCGTGAGGTGAGAGGTGGGCCACCTTTTTGAGGCGAGGGGTGGGCCACTTTTTTTGGGGTGACCGGCCCTATTTCTTGTCCCAGTCCGACCCTGCATATAGTAGCAGGGTATTTCTTGCAGCGGGGTGAGCAGATGGAAGCCTGGTAGGCAAACTAGGAATGGGGCAAGTGTAACAGATTTACTTAAGTCTTGTTCTTTTTTTTTAGAAACATTTGACTTAAACACAAACTTGCAACATTCCTCCTTGCTGACAATGGAATCTGACAGCTATAGAAATGTGCTTTAAAATAACATGTGTCTTATTTAGCAGTTCTAGGGTGCTTGTAAAGTTCTGATCTTAGAGATCACTGAGTGTTCACGTTTTATGAATACACATTAAAAAGTATGGCTGCGTAGGTGACTTGGGAGTGACTAGGTATCACACGTCTATGGGGAGAGCCCAGGTATCACAGCAAACATGTTGATGGCATCAACACTGTTTCACAACCGAGCACACGTTTTGCTAGGAAGGCATTTTTGCTATTTATGAGGCTTAGCTACATAATGAGGGAAAAGTGCACAAGTAATTTATGATAGCCTTACTGTCATGCACACTATTAGAATACCTCTTACTTCTTCACTATTTTTAACTGCTTACTCTCTGTTCTATCCTCCTCTCCCTTTTTCCCTTTTCCTATGCCTCCCCTCCTCCCCTTACTTTCTTCTATGCCTTTGCTAGATCCAGAAAGGCAGCATACACAACTCCTCTTATCTTTACCTGCTTGTCTAAGATTGTCGAGAGTACAAATGCATGGTCTGTTGTTGAGAACCCCTTCCTGAATCCAGCCTGGTAAATGGGGAGAATCTTAGTTTCCTCCTCCCATGCCTCCAGCCTGCCCAAAAGGCAGGCGGTATGGATTTTTGAGCTGAAGTCCAATGTTGAAATAGGGCGATAAAATTGAGGGTCCTGTCTCAAGCTTTTTTAAAGATCGGTTTTATTAAGCTCAGAGACCAAAAAGAAGGGATCGTCCCAGAGGCGGCGATTGCATGAAATGATTTAAGCAAGACTGGTGACCACCAATCCGGGAACCACCTGTATATTTCAAATCTTATGTTGTCAGGACCCAGCGCCTTGCCTGCTTTTATGCCCACAATAGCCTTCTCCACCTCCTCTAGCGAAAAAGTAAGATCAATTTCTACTTTCAGAAGTAAGAGAGGTTTTACACTCTTATCATACATAATAGTCTTAAAATGGCCAGTCCACTCTTCAGCTGATATTGGACAGACCAAGTCAGGTTCACCCTCATGAAAGCCACATGGCACCAAATTCCCAAAACCCTTTATTTCTTTATCATGTAAAGTGGCTTTAAATTTTTCCCATTGGGATTCATAGAATAATTTCCTCTTTTGCCTCAAAAGATTTTTATATTCCCTCTTGGCCGCAAACCTAGTACTCACTGTGATGTATTTTGCTCTTGCGTTTGGCCATAAAGCAAACTTTGCCCTCCAGCATTCAGCATCGAGCCACTGAGAATCAGAGGGAGCCAATGCATTTCCCCTTGGGCCAGTCCCAGAATGTATAAGGGCTGGGTGCTGACACAAATCAGCAATGGAGGACAGCAATTTCACACTGGACTTTACCGAGGCATCAGGGCCATCCTCCAATGCTTGCACCAGGAACATGTCCCTTGTGGTGCATAGCCTCTCCCAAATCTAACCTGCCTTTTTTTTAGATAATTGTATTGAGCAATATGTAGTTTATTGTGAATTATTACCAACAGCTTGGGGCAGGTGCCTAAGGACACCCCAGACCATTCAATGCTTCATGCTTCATGGTCACTCTGCGGCGTGGAATAACCTCAAAGCTTTTCACCCGCCTGAAAGAGTGACAATCAATCAGCCCATAATCTAGAGTTGACCCCAGCCCGTCTAAAGGATGATTTCAGGGGTTCCTCCGCTTGGGCCCTCCAATTTAATTTGATCATCATAGTTGCATTTAGAAAGGCATATAGCTGGACGCCCCTTGAATCACCATGTATCAAAAACGTGTTTTGCCTCAGGATTTCACAGGCTGCTTCCAGCAAGAGCCTTTCAAGGGATGCCCCCGAGGATGATAGTCTAGGATTCCCCAGAATAAGTTTGTAGAGGAGGAGCCAAGTACTCCCCCTCCAACTGCCCCACCCTTATTACCTATAGAATGGGTACCAAAGTATGTGACGTATGCAGAACAATTGAATCAGCAAAGAGCAGAGCATGGACTCTGTGCAGTACTCATAAGAGTAACAAAACCTAAGAGAGTCTGGTAGGCAAGTTACCCATTGAGAAAACCGTACCTGCAAGCAAGACAATATAATGGCCATTTGAATGAGATTCCTGAAGAAGCAGAACAGATGAAAGGCAAGGATGAATGGTGACATCACACAGAAAGGGATGACGCACTCAGAAGAGATGCAGAGACCAGAGAATGCAAATATTCTATAAGGCATAAAGAAAATATCAAAGATAAGTGACATCTTTGGATCAGGGTGAAGAAGCTTATGCCGCAGAAACAGATGAAGATATCAAGTCATTTTACACGTGTACAGACACAATTGAAACACAAGGAGCAAAGTAATCTTGAAAGCTAGCCTCAATCTTTGTAGTAAGTAGTTTGCAGCAAGCACCAATATAGACACATATATATACCTCTGAAATAAATAAAAGATGGATGCTTCCACGCCATGTTATAAAGCAGTATTGAACATAAACATGGGCAAAGAAGGCCTCACTGCAGTGTGTTGCAGTTAAAAGCACTTTTAATTACAAATGAATCTCAGCAGAAGGAGTTGAATGAGCCAGGAAGCCAAACGTGTTATCAAACAGGAAATGGCTGACATTGGATACAAATTATGTCAAGGAACAAGAGGCTCATGTTCAGGAGGCTTGGGCAAAACAAAATACGTCAGAGGACTATTAAAAAATACTATCAAATACACAAAAAGGCTCGATTTCATGGTGTTCAGTCACATGGAAGTAAGAAATTGGACGATCGAGGTGGTCACACCTACGCACGAGGGCAAGCTGTGCCTTCACTCCTTAAAATTTCTCAGAGCACAGTACAAACTCAAGGCCAAACTTCAAAGCACT
Source organism: Ambystoma mexicanum (assembly GCF_040938575.1). Taxonomy (NCBI): domain Eukaryota; kingdom Metazoa; phylum Chordata; class Amphibia; order Caudata; family Ambystomatidae; genus Ambystoma; species Ambystoma mexicanum. The sequence goes on along the minus strand of NC_090931.1, from coordinate 850,446,563 downwards.
AATTGACACGGGACCATTGATGTGATGATGGATTGATAAAATAATTGGTGGGAAATTAGTTTCTAGGTGAGCACACTAACACCTGAATGTTCAGCCTGCGTGCTGCTAAACATGAGTGGAAAAGTACTGATGGGGGTTAGAAGCCAACCAATTGTAGAGGACTGTCTAACCAAGGATCCTATAGTTTGTGTAACCAATGGAACGTTGCGCATTTCGTGACGTTTGTAGTGGCCATTTTGAGGTGAGGGCTTAGTTGCCCCCACCTGATGTTAAGCACCCTATCACTTTCTTTCACAGGTCTATACTGATATGAAACTTATACTTAGATATTCACTTAGAGCCTAACACTTTCCTCAATAGGTTTTTGTAGTTTGCCACGTAGGTAGTGACGCAGGTCAATGTCAATGATGATGATTTTATGTAATATAACCTCAGTTTCTACTAAAATGAGTCGAGTAAGAGGATTGAACGACTGCTGATGTTCATTGTACTTCCTGTTTTATATACGTGTTAATAAAACAGACTCCCCTTTTGCCAAACTACCTGGGTCGTTTTGATTATTGATGTATGAATCAAATCTGCATCCCTGTCCATCTCCAGGGTATTGCTACTCATCTTAAAGGGCTGGACGATCCCATTCAAGTGTACTATAGTCACCTTCCCCTAATAGATGATCCGATAACCATCCACTTGGGGATAGACTAGTCATTAGTTCCTCCTTCACACCAAAGTCTCCAAGGCCTATTCCCTGCCAACAGTACAAAAGGCTAATCACATTGAGTCTCCACACCTGCACCCCGCGACCTGCATAAGAAACAGAAATCTGCGTTTAAGAAAGCGCATCCTCCACTTCTCACACACTAGCTCAGCCCACTTCAAGTGGCTCCCGGTGAGCTCAGCCACAAACGCTTACCAGCGCTGTGATCCGCAGAGTCTCATAGCCTCAGTCTCCAAGAAACCCCCTTCATCCCTTAGCCTCCAGATCATTGGTCCTATGAACTATCCCCGGATCCTGAACACTACTTGAGAATGCCGACCCACATGACGATGTGAAAGCCTGTGCCCAAACCCTTAAAGTAATTGCACAAACCTCTTGGAATTCAGTGCCCGCCTAAACCGTGACAGACACTATCACAAATCTTTCTAATACACTGCACAGGGAGTCTGCTGGTCTGCTTACTAAAGTTACACCCATGTACAATGGCTCTGCCTCCACCTGGGATACCAATGCGACAAATGCTGCCATTCCCACCACACTGCTGAAAGTGAGAACACCTATTTGTGCTATTACTGAGCTCACTAGCAATGTTGGTGCTGCACATAATGTCACCAATGATTTTTCCTGCTAATGTTGTACCCTTATGCAATGATGCTGCCCCCATTTTTGCCACCAATGCGACAAATACTGCTACTGTTAATATGTTGTGTGTAGAGAGTACACCCGTTCATGATGCACCCTTATACAATGATGCTAATATGTTGTGTGTAATGAGTAGACCAGTTCATGATGTACCATTATGCAATGATGTTTCCCCCATTTGTGACACCAATGCAACAAATACTACTACTGTTAATATGTTGTTTGTAGCGAGTACACCATGTTATGATGCGCCCTTATACAATGATGATAATATGTTTTCTGTAGTGATTACATCAGTTCATTATGCACCCTTATGCAAGGATACAGCCCCCATTTGTGACACCAATGCAACAAATACTACTACTGTTAATATGTTGTGGGTAGTGAGTCCACTAGTCCATGATGCACCCTTATGCAATGACGTTGCCCCCATGTGTGCCACCAATGCGACACATGCTGATAATGTTAATATGTTGAGTGTAGTGAGTACACCAGTCTTGTTGCACCCTTGTGCAATGATGCTGCCCCATTTGTGTCACAAATGCGACAAGTAATGCTACTGTTAATATGCTGTGTGTAGTGAGTACACCAGTTCTTGCCAATTTTGTGCACACTCGCAGTGTTGCTGCCCCAAATGACACCAACGTGAAGACTCTATGTGAAGAAATGATGCTTCTTCCCACCAATTCCATATCCAAAAAGACTAGAGTTCTCTCCAATGCAATAACTACCTGCTCATCCATTACCTCCAACAGTATGTCCATGGACTACCTAGCTAAAACCAAGATGACCAACAGTCCCAGTGCCTATGGTATAGCCCTTGTCAGTAATCTATCTCTGGCCAACATTATTAATACCGCCCCCCCCCTATGTCCAGCCCTGCATCAACCACCTGTCAGTCCCCCAGTGTGAGTGACAACCATAAAACCAGCCCTATCGCTGTCCCTTCCAATCGGGCCACCGTTATCCCTGCCCACATGAACAGTGTCACACATAGTTCAGAAGGTGGCACCTGCAAACCCTCAAGCCGGACCCTAAAGCTAGTCTTGGTCAATGCTCATTCACTCCCTGCTCATGCTTCAAACATCCACAACCTCTTAACAGTAAACAACGTCGCTGCCCTCGCTATCCCGGAATCCAGCACGCAGCACCAGGCCCAGCGCTATCCCTCGCCACCCCACCTGGTTACATTATCTTCAGAAGTGATAGGCTGAACTCAGTAGCAAACTTCTTAACCGCAATAGGCTTCAGCCAACATATCCACAACCCTACGCACACTAAGGGCGCTACCTGGACTGATTAGCGGACCTCAACTGCCATATCTGAGTCAAAATCAACACTCCATGCCCGTGATCAGACCACCACATCATCACCTTCACAATCCCCCTTGGTTTACATACCAAACCTCTCACTAAGCCGCCACCACCATCCCTGGCTCACAGCTCCCGAAAACTAACCAAAGATACTCTCCCACCATTCCTTGATGCCCTCAAACCAAAGCTCCTGGATACCTCTGACCCCAAGTGCGTAGTGAATCTGTACAATAAAACATTGACTAACGCAATCAACACCATTGTCCCCTTAGTACCTAAAAAAGCCAAACCTGTAACTTATGTCAATTCCTGATACAAAGAGGAACTTACAGCTCTCAGAGCGGAATAAAGACTTGCCGAAACAACTGGGAAAAGCAACCCCACTGCTGCCCTTAAACAGAATTTCTCAATCCTCTCCAAACAATACAAAAAGGCCATCATCCAAGCTAAAGCTGGAACTTTCAACACAAGAACAATCAACGCCATTTCGGACACCAGAGAACTATTCACCATCCTCAAAGAACTTGAAGCCCCAATCCCCCTAGCATCCACTATGACCAATGACCCAGAATGGTGTGCTAGCATACAGAATGCTATGTTGCAAAAAATAGATATGCCCCAGAAAGAAATACTGACAAAGCAAGCTAGCCTCAATCCCTCCCACCTAGGCACCAAGGCAACCCACAACTCTACTTCCAACCCCCCATCAACCCCACTGTTCAGCTTCAACGAAATCTTGGTTCAAGAAACAGTAAACACCTCTTAAAAAATCTTAAGCCATCTAGATGCAAAAGGGACATTTGCCCGGCCCCTCTTATCAAAGATTCTGCTGAAGTACTGGTGCCATTTTACACAGCCATCATCAACTCCTCCTTTGCGTCCTGCCTTGTACCTTCCAGCCTCAAAGTGCATGGGTTCTACCCCTCATAAAAAATGGACTCTCGACCCGGCTATACCCAACGGTTTATGGTCATAAAACCGAAAAAACAAATCCCAAAAAAAAAAATCTCGAAATGAAAAGGTCAAATTTTTTTTATGAAGTTTTTTGTTCGAAATGGGGGGGCTCCCCCCAACCCCCCTTTTTCATTTTTTTTTTATTTTACCCCTTTTTTTTACTTAACTGACCCCAAAAAAGCATATAATTAAATAAATAAAAAATTCGACCTTTTTTTTCGATATTTTTTTTTCGAGATTATTGTAATTCGAGATTTTTTTTCGGTCTTTTGACTGACCACCATACCCAACAACTACCGGACCATCACGACAGTTCTCGTCCTATTAAAAATACCTGATAGAGCACCATATGTTCAGATTCAACATCACCTAGAAATAAACCATATCCTAGGAATCTGCGAATCTGGCTTCCCCGCACGGATTGGCACTGAGTCAGCACTCCACGGCTTGAAAAACCAGATGGACGAGATTAGGGATGAGGGGAAACCTGCTCTACTGCTCCTCCTAAACTTTTCCCCAGCTTTCGACTTAGTTGATCAGAACATATTATGCCACTACCTCACCAACGCAACCACCTTCTACCCAGAAGCGGCTTCCTGGATCGCCTCCTTCCTTGAGGGCAGAGTAATGAGAGTATTCTCAGACAATGCCAGTGCCACACCCTCCACTATCAACTGTGGGGCCCCAAAGGTCATGCGTCTCAGCAACTCTCTATAATATATTTACAAAACCTCTCGTCAACCTCCTTGACAGCCTTTACATCGCATATACCAATTACTCGGATGACACAAATTTGCCTTCCCCTCTCTGGCACCTACACCAGTGATGCCACCACCCTCAGCTCTACCGATGCCAATATCCAAGCATGGATGGCAACCCATGGCCTTTGCCTCAACAATGAGAAAATAGAACTGCTCATCTTTGGGCTCTCAGCTGTGTTGAAAAAACTGGACCCTGAGTACTCATCCTTTAACATCGACGGCACATTGATCCCAGTCGCACCAGCGATATAAACTCTTGGAGTAGACCTAGATGCCACACTCTTCCTAAACCGTCAAGTAAGTGCCATACCCTCCTCACCAGTCTATTCTCGCGCCTAGAAACGCTTGTGTACAGGCGCATTATAAATGCCACATCATATCATATCATTCAACCCAACTCCTAAATGCTGCCAGACCCTTCTCCCTACAGACAGCTGCCTAACACGTGCATTGGTGGGCGCTAGGCTCAACTACTGTAATGTACTTTTTGCGGGTACCTCAGCCCATAACATACAAAAACTCCAGACCATCCAAAACAATGCCCTACGTGCTGCCCTGAACATTTCCAGATCAGAACCAATATCGGCTGCCTGCAGAGTAGTACTCCCCATCCGAGAAAGAACCCCATTCAACACACTCATAATAACCCACAGATGTATCCCCAAATCTACCCTGCCATACCTGGTTCAAAGAATTGCCAAGACCCATTCCGCCAGGCACACTAGAACCCCCTAGACCCCCAGATTGGTTCAACCTAAATTCAAGAATGCCAAAGCAGGCGGGTCAAGTTTGCCAGTCATTGATGCTACACAATGGAATTCCCTTCTACATGCACTAAGAGCAAAGGAATCCTATTGGTCTTTCTGCAAACGCCCTAAAACCTGGCTGTTTGACTAACCTGATCTTAAATGAAACCACCAACTGGATGTTGTTCCTGACCTGACGTGATGTGATGTGGATTTACCACCTTGCATTGCACTATACATTGTATCTTGCCTCTGGGCCACGTGTAACTGGTTCTTTACAGCACCCTGATGCCTGAGGGTTTGCGTGCACTATACCAATGAACAAATACATAAATAAATTGGGCATAGCAACTGTGCCACGTCCTAACACCCTTGCCATTGAAGGATGTCCCACTCAAGCAACAATTTCAGCCTACATTTGAAGACTAATGGAAAGCAATGCCATATATTTGTGCCTTACTTTGAAAATCTTGGCGTTAAATATGGTCTACTTTAAAAGTACAGTCAATTCATAGGTTTGCTTATGTCACAACATGGACATGCCCTGGGCACGTTGCGGGAAACTGGGTGCATTTATCTTATGGCTACCCAGGAAGTCACCCCATTGCCTTGACAGGCATTAGTGTAGTGTTTTAAATAAACAGACCAGATTGTGGCATTTGATCGCTTGGAGATGGCAGTTCATGTTGGAACATTGTATGCCTCAAGGTGATTCTAGATTACTCCATTCATTTTGAACGCTGGCTAGAAAATGAGGATGGGACTCGATTCCCTGCTTTTCTTGTGATAAAAAATTTAGAACCCTGCTGTAAAATATTTGAAAAATGCAAAACTCGCCTGAGAACAACCCCAGCAGGAAGGTAGTGTGCGTTTGCAGAATGTAATAACTATATGCTTAAGTAGAATACTGGCTTGCAGAGCGGTTGCCCATCTGCCTTGAAACCTTTCCGGGCTACTCATTTTAATCATTACACATGTATGTCTTTTGTTATAGCTACAATGCAATTAGTAATGACTGCTTGAGTTGAAGCATGCTCTTCTTGCACAAAGAACCATGCAACAGTGTAATACAGTATTCATCACTGGGAAGCACGCTCCTTGCTGTAACACACACTTTTCTACAATTATCCCGTTGGAGAAAAAAGGAGCGATTATTTTCACTGTTGAAAAAATAAAGGGCTTAATATGCCGCTATTAAGTGCTCATTATAATTGTAAGGAGGAAGTAGCAGCTCCGACAGCTGTGGCAGCTCAATCCTGATTTCCAGTATTATAATTCATCAGCGACCCCGGATGCAGGCCTTGCCAGATAGTGGCAACCTTGCACAGCCTCGTTTCCAGCTATCATACTCCCACTGTTGAGTGTTCTCCTATGTCTGTTCACTCCCAAGGCAAAGAGTATGTTGTGCTTTGATGTGTCTTAAGCAAAGCACATCTTGTTGCTCCTGCAGCCTGTAGGCAGCACCAAACAGTCCATAGTCTTTGTGACGTCAGTATACATGTGCCAAACTGATTGATCACGTCACAGGTGGGTTTCACGTACAATTCCATTTGAAAACTCTGTGTTGCTGTATCTTGATTGTGAGTTCTGCTTTGAGTCTAATCATAGTCACAGTTGTAGTTACACCACACCATTGCATAGTATTCTAGTTGTACCTTTTATGACTGTGGCTCCCCGCCTGCATGGGATGTAGAATGTAGTTATTTTAATACTGGGGGGGGTTCGAACTGACGGTTGAGAGAGTAAGGAGAGTGGCTTTGGAGAAGAGGTGTACGAGGAGGTGTGCGAGTTGCAGTGTGGGGCGCCGGGCTCTTTATGTATATAAATAAACGTCTTTATCCTCTTACCTCGTTTGGATACTTCAGATGGCGACGAGGATGAGCCCAGTGTTGAGCGAACCCGTAAGGAAGAGCAGAAGCTCTGAGTGAACGCTTTCCCAGCGTTTGCTTGTGCTGTTGTAAGCCCTGTGGAGGCCTTGAAGAGAGCAGACCAATTGTTTGGTGATCGGAAGCGAAGGAACTGAGAGTAACGTTCAGGTAGAGCAGAAGCTCAGAGTGAACACTTTCCCAGCGTTTGCTTGTGCCGTTGTAAGCCCTGTGGGAGGCCTTGAAGAGGCGTGTAGCATATGCGCGTCGTTGCATTGTGTTAGAGTAAAGGACCAGCCAAGTAGCTCGCGATCACGTGACGCGAGCACTGCATGAACCAGGAAGTCTGGGGAGGGTGAAGAAGGAGGGCCTTCATCCTCGTCCCAGTGATTTCTTTTTTTTTTTTTTTTTTCCATTTTCATTCAATAAGGGTTGTACTCTATAAATGACAATAGGATAAAAGGAATTGCACCTGCTCTGAAGTAAAATTCAGTGACTGTTAGTCACATATACTTTCTCAACTCTACAGTAAACCTAAAATGAAGGCATCAGTATCCAGCCACCAGCAAGTTTTTTGCCGACTCCAGGACAGCCAGCAGTTGTGTGGTCGGAGTGGAAAGAATTTTGGCTGAATTATATTCAAGCTGTAGAGCAGGAGGAACTCACATCTCGGAAGAAGAAGTTACTATTGTTACATGCACTCGGGTTAGAAGGTCAAAGAAAGTTCAGAGGGCTAACAGAATTAACTGGATATGAAGCTGGTGATGCTGATGATCATGACAGAGCCATAAGACAATTAGACAAGTACTTTGCTCCAGAAACTAATGTAGCCATAAATAGATACAAATGCTACACACGAGTGCAAAAGGAACATGAAAGCATAGAGGAGTATGTTTCTGCATTGAGACTATTATCACAAACATGTCAATTTGGGAATGGTATCACCCTTGATGAGTTGATCAGAGACCAGATCATTATTCACTCAAAGGACAACTTAGTACAAGACAGATTATGGATGGTTGGCAATCCATCTCTACCAGAGACTATAGCCATTGCTAAACGTGTAGAACACAGTCAGTTATGCTCCAAGGAGATGAAGAGCAAGAAAGAAGAGGCTGTGCAAAGTATGCAGAAGCAAAGTACTAAAGTGGTACAGGAAAAAGAAACAGAGGAACAAGGTCAGGTTAACGCACTGCGGCCAAAAGACAAAGGTGAAGCCACTGCTCGAAATAAAGATAGAGGTGAAGTCACTGCAGGGAAAAGCAATAAGGCAAAAAGTTTTGAACAAAGAGGAAATTCCTATAGAGGAAGGAATTGGATGAGGAATGAACCTTGAGCTCAATATGATCAGAGATTTCAGAATGCTCAACCTAGAGAAGGAGACAGATGTTATAATTGTGGCAGAGTTGGTCATTATGCGTATGCAAAACAGCGCCCAGCACTAGGGTAGAAATGTGGAAATTATGGTATAAGAGGTCATTTTGCAGTCACATGTAGAAGGAGGAAGAAAGTCTCTGCCATTTTGGATGAAGAAAGGGTATTCCTGATACATGAGCCACCAGATGGAGAGTTCAAATGCCCGAGCTGTGAAGTGATTGTTGATAATTGGAAACTAAAAGTTAAAGTGGATAGTTGTTCACCATGGACAATTATAACTAAAAGAACGTGGCGGAATTTGGTAGCACGTGGCCTCAAGAGTAAGATGAATGCATCAGACATACGAAATCCTGGTGGATTTGAAGGATCTAAAATTAAAATGATTGGATGGTTTTCTTGCATTTCCAATTTAAGGACAGACGTGCCCAGGTGAAGGTTTATGTTGCTGAAAAAGGCGTGAATGTAGTAGGGTGGAGAGATCAGGCTGGATTGAGAACCTGATTGGATCCATGTGATAAAGAGCACATTTTGGTGGTAAACAGTAGTCAAGTGCAAGGAAATGAAACTAAAAAAAAAAGGGGAAGAACAACTAAAAGTGGGTTTGCTAAAGAATTTTGCACATAGGATTCGTCTCAGGAAGGGGGCAGTTCCTGTTAAACACACGAAGTCCAGACCAGTTCCATTTGCTATTGCTGATAAGGTTGAGCAAGAACTGACATTATTGGAGTCTGAAGGAGTTATAGAAAAAATCGAATCATCTGAGTGGGTGAGCCCCATAGTGGTTGCGTTGAAAAAGAATGGCAAACCTAGAATTTGTGTGGACCCGAGGGACGTCAATAAGAACATGATAACTGATACCTTCCCTCTTCCTATTATATCTGAAATGTTAAATCGCATTGGTAATGCTGATTTGTTTTCCACTTTGGACCTTTCAAGCGCCTATCATCAAATTTCACTAACAGAGGGAGGATTGTAGGGATTACAGCATTTATCACGCCACATGGGCTATATAGATACAAACGCATGCCGTTTGGTTTAGCGTCTGCGGCAGCAGCATTTCAAAGGGTGATGATGCATGTTATTAAGGGGTTAAGTGGAGCGCTTGTGTATCAGGATGATATTATTGTATTTGGAAAGGGATCTGAAGAGCATGATAGGAGATTGAAAGAAGTATTGAAGAGATTGGAAGAGGTTGGGTTGAAAATTGAACAAAACAAGTGTAAGTTTGGAGTAGAAGAGGTAGAATATCTAGGGCATACGGTGAATGGCAAAGGATACAAACCTAAAAGAGATGCCATGAAGGCGATAATGGAATCACCTAATCCTAATAACAAAGATGAATTAAGATAATTTCTGGGGTTATGTGAATATTATAACAGATTTGTGAGAAATTTTGCAAGTGTAACAGAACCATTGAGAAGATTGATGAAAAAGGATGCTAAGTTTATATGGAATGATGAATGTAATGAGGCAGTTGAACGCATAAAAGGATAAATCTGTAACTCCTTGGAATTGGGTGGATTTGAGTTTGGGAGGTTAACAAAGATCACGGTGGATGCCAGTGGGAGTGGATTAGGGGCGGTTTTATCACAGGTAGATGAAGATGTAAATGAGAAGATAATCAGTCATGCATCAAGAGCTATTTCTGAAACACAGAGTAGGTATTTAGTGATTGAAAAGGAATTGTTAGCTTGTTCCTGGGCGGTGAACTACTTTAGGAAGTATCTGTGGGGAAGCAAGTTTGTAAATCAGACGGATCATAAGCCATTGATTGAAGTTCTCACGGTGAAAGGAATGTGTAAAGTGTCGCCGAGATTAGCAAGATTGAGTCTTAAACTGCAAGATTATATTTTTTCTGTAAAATATGTGCCGGGGAAGAGAAATGTTGTTGCTGATTATTTGTCAAGGTTACCTTTGAAAAGTATTGAGACAGTGGTAGATGTAGATGAAGCAATGGTGGCTGTTGTTTTTGAGGTTACATCCAAGGATACCTGGATTGAGGAGTTTGGTAAGGATGGAGAGTTACAAGAGATCAAGAAATACACTGAATCAGGATGGCCTGAAAAAAGAGTAGTTAGTGAAGGATGTTTGAGATTCTGGGAGGTTAAGGATGGGCTGTCTATGGAGGATGGATGGGGTGATAAATTGATTCCTCCACAGAAATTACGTGGTGAGCTTATTGAGAAGGCACATCAGGGTCATCCTGGCATTACTGGCACAAAGAGCAATGTGAGGTTAAAGTACTGGTGGCCAGGTATGGATCTTATGATTGAGAGATTTATTACAAATTGTTGGTTGGCTATGCCAGAACAGCGACAAGAGCTGCAGGAGTATTAAGTCAGAGCCAATAAAAGTTTGTAAAGGTAAGCACCATGAGAAATGGTTGGGATTGATATTGTTGGGCCATATGTGAGGTTGGTTGGCGAAAAGACGTTTTTAATAGTCTTGGTTGATTATTACTCAGGGTGGCTGGAAGTCAAGGCGGTGAGTAAAATAGATACTGATGAACTAATTAAATTCATTATGCAGATTTGCAGGAGGGAAGGATTTCTGAAAATAATCATTAGTGACAATGAGTTCAATTCAGAAGTAAAGAAATGAGAGAATTTGCAAAAATGTCTGGAATTGAATGGAGATTTTCAGCGTTATATCATCCACAAACTAATGGGCTAGTGGAGAGGTGCAACCGTGTGATTGTGGAGACTGTGGAATTGGCTTTTAGAAATAATATGCCAGTATATGAGGCTTTAAAGGAGAGGATATGGAGTACCAGGATGTCTGTTAAGAGGGGACTGGAGGTCTCTCCTTTTGAATTAATGAGGGGGAGAGCACCCAACACACTACTTCTACTACTAATCCGGAATGGGTTAATAAAAGGGGGAGTTTGAATGGTAAAAAGAAAGGTTTTGAGACATATCAAGGCAAGTATAAGTTGTCTCCAGAAGAGTCTAGAGTGAAAATTTCACCAGGAGATTATGTGCGTATACAGTTTGGTCATCATGTGAGAAAGGGTGATTCCAAGTACAGCAGCCCAGTTGAAGTGATACAAGTGTTCAGGAGAGTGGTCAGAGTTAGTGGTGGATCTGTGTGGAATTTGGATAGGGTCAGTAAATGGATGTGGGAAGGTAAGCATGAAAGAGATAGGAAAGTTAGATATGAGGGAAGAGTGATTGATTTATTTGGAGATGATCACATTCAAAATTTGAATGTGAATGGTGACATGGTGATACAAGTTGGGAAGCAGATTTGCAACATGATAATAGAGGAAATGATATCGCTGAACAGAGAATGCTGCATAGTTCAAGAGAAAGAAAACTACCGATTTGGTCCAGAGACTATGTCATGGAGAAATAAGGAGAAAATACATCCTAAAGTTATATTATCTTTTGTAGATTCTATAAGGTTTTGGTTAATATTGCTGTTCAACAAAATGTATTATATTGTATATTATTGGTTGATATTGCCATGCACCACAAGGTGTAATTATGTATGATTTTCTTTAATAATTAATGTTTGAAGGGGGGAGATGTAGTATTCTAGTTGTACCTTTTATGAGTGTGGCTCCCCGCCTGCACGGGATGTAGAATGTTGTGATTGGAATGCTGGGGGGGGGGTTTGAACTGACGGTTGAGAGAGTAAGGAGAGTGGCTTTGGAGAGGAGGTGTAGTAGAAGGTGTTCGAGTTGCAGTGCGGGGCGCCGGGCTCTTTATGTATATAAATAAACATCTTTATCCTCTTACCTCGTGTGGGTACTTCACATTGGTTTCATTCAGCCCGTTACCAGTTAATGATGTTTGTGTTATTCTGTCTATTGAACTCTTTGCACCCTGTTTTGGTCGTTGCCTTTAATTAGCACATTGAGATCGTCATTGGGCTCTTCTAAGTCTATCAGAATATTTAGAGTGCAGTCAATAACTACTGGTATTGACTGCAGTATGTACATTCTGTCCTCAGAAGCTGATAGGGAAACGAGAATGTAACTTCTAGGGAAACCTTTTTTCCAACAAAACACTTCTTCTCTGGGAGGACCTTTTTCTTTAGCTGCAACATGCTTTTTAACACAAGAATGAGAAAGCTAAAACTTTAGAAAATGCTTTGGCCCTCATTACGACCCTGGCGGAAAGTGACTGACCGGAGCGCCACAGCGTAAATAGCGTTTCCGCCATTGCACGAAGGAGCAAAGTGCGGCCCATTCCGACCCATCGGGCACGAGCACCACGCCACGGCGGAAGTGCAAAGTCCGCAATGGCGGAAATGACCCCAAAACGGCCCACACCGCCGCCGTACGGCGCCCTAGGTGCAATACCGCCACCCCTCTTAGCGGTCACCGCAGTGTGCGCCTACCGGAAAGTACGGTGACCGGAAATATACGGAAACGGAAGTTAAAACATGGGCCCGGAACGGGAAACATCCCGGCGTACACCTATGAAAACGCTAAAACCACACAACCACTAAAATCACTACCCTGAAACACACCCCAACCCGTCACCCACCCTAGCGAAACCAAGAAAAATGGGAAAAGTAGCGAAGAAAGCGTGCGACCGCAAGCGGCAGGTCCACTTCTCCCGTGAGGAACTCACCGTGCTAACAGAGACCCTCCAGGAGAATGCTGCCGTCGTCTTCTCCACGCAAATGACCAGAACGGCACTTGCAAACAAGAAGACCATATGGGCTCTTGTGGCACAGCGGGTAAGTGCGGTGGGGACCGCACCCCGCACCCCACAGCAATGCCGCAAGCGATGGGACGACCTGCGGATACGCGTCCGCAGCATACTCTCTGCCAACCGCAACATTGCCACAGCCACCGGGGGAGGTCCTGAATCACCCATCAAGTTGACCCCCTGGGAAGAAATCTGTGCCTCCACCATCGGAATGGAGAGCATAGAGGGAGTCGGAGGGATGGAGAAAGGAGTGCAGACATCCGAAGATTCAGGTAGGTGGGCCAGATAAAACAATGCCAAATCCACACAGTCCATCCATGTGAAGTACCATGCGTCCACATAGTGCAACAGAAACACATGTCCAGGAGAACGTCCACACACATCGGCCTGATAGCGCACGTTAAAACCCACAATAAATACATAAATAATTAAAAACCCCTAATACACGCACTACACGTGCAGCAGGCACACCCAAACTGCAGGCTGCCAAACAACTGCACCCTCACTCCACACACAAATGAAAGCACCTCCAAGGCCCCGACCCAAATCACCCTCAGGTACCACCCCAAAGCATGTGATACAATGCCATTCCAATTCCCACAGACCCATCAATAACCCTCGCCCTCCTTTACTCCACCACAGGGTCCGATCCAAACGACGAGCTACAGGACACCCCTACCAGCACACCTGCAAAGAGGGCCAAGACCAACGGCCAGAGACCCTCCACCTCAGCTGCACGCATCAAGACACGGCAGCAGCACAAATCAGGTGGCAGCACAGAGGAGGGAACATCAACAGGCACCCCAGCAGCCAGCATGGCCACAACACCACCACCACAGGTCCCCCCAATGGATGCCACAGAAGGCACTGCCTCTGGTGGCAGCAGCACCATAGGTGACACCCCATTGATGGCAGCATGCTCGGACACAGAAAACGGGGATGTCGAAGTCAGATCCATCCATGACCTGTCCCAATCCCCCTGTCTGTCCCATCCCGTACAACATGAGGATACCACGCAGGTGCAGCCACAAGACGACGACTGACCATCCCCCACAAGCCCTGTGGCAAGGCAACATGAGGACAACAGCCCCTCTGTGACACCCCCGCAAATGGCCATGGCCCAGCAGAGGCAACAGTCCCTCGACAAGTTAATCGTACAACAGCAGCAAATGGCCACACTCCTCAAGGACCATGCCGATGAATGTGGGGGCACTAAGGCAGACATAGAAACATCAACTGAGACACTTAGGGCAGAAATGGAGAGAGGTACAGAGACGCTAAGGGCACAAATGGAGAGTAGCACCGAGAGCCTGAGAGTCCAAATGGAGAGTAGCACCGAGAGCCTGAGAGTCCAAATGGAGAGTAGCACCGAGAGCCTGAGAGTCCAAATGGAGAGAAGCACCGAGAGCCTGAGGGGGGAACTGCATGCGACGTCCAAAGACGTATGTGCCGAACTTGCCGCAGTGCGCCGTGTGCTCACTGAGCTCTCGCAAACCCTTAGGGACATGCATGGACGTGAGCAGGCAGACACATCATCCGTTGCAAGTTCCGTCCAGGGCAGCCCCCAACGTAGATCTGGAAGGAACCTGCGCTCCACAGGCAGGGGTGCCCCTGATACCCGCAGAGGGGGCTTGCAATAGCGACAGCCCACTGACAATGAGCATCTTTGGACACTGGTGTTCGGGGGGGAGGTAGGAGGGTGGAGGGGGTGTGTTGGGCTCACTTGGGTGGCGGGTCGATAGGGTGTTCAACATGATATCACATATGCCATAAAAAGTGCACGATCAACCAATGAGATGTGTGGACATTGATCTTTGTGTACTAGGCCATCATAGGCGTACAGTCCATATTGTGCATGTCCCAGACACACGCAGTGCCACGAGTCCCGTGTCCATGTATCAGCCACCAGGCGTGAGTGCTAGAAGCATACATCAATGAGATGCTGATGAATGTCACGGGCCTCCGGTGCCTCGCAGACTCCATGAGGTGCTGCCACATCCCCACCCTCATCATGACCATCATCAGGTGCTTGCAGTTCTGCGTCAGGGGGCATGGGCACATTTCTACGTACGCACATGTTGTGGAGCATGACACATGCCATCACCATCTTTGCAACCTTCTCATGGCGGTACAGGAGTGCCCCGCCAGACCTGCTGAGGCAGCGGAAACGAGTCTTCAGTAGGCCGAATGCCTGTTCTATGACTACACGGGTACGTGAGTGGGCATGGTTGTAGTCCTCCTCATGCTGGTCCCGTGGGTTCCGGACTGGTGTGAGGAGCCATCTCTTCAGTGGATATCCAGCATCACCTGTATGTGGACGAGAAACGTATGATGTGGAATGCCATTGATACGTACGCACACCCCCCCCCCTTCCTGCCAGGTCATTGCCAATTCACATACCCCACATCATCATGCATGTAATGAGACTCACCGAGTAGCCAGGATCTGTTCCCTGCGTGTCGCTCCATGTAGCGTGGTATTGTAGAGTTCCTCAAGACCATAGAATCATGGGTTGATCCAGGGAATCGGGCACAACAATGTGTAATGATCCTGTTGGAGTCACACACCATTTGTACATTCAGGGAATGAAATTGTTTCCGGTTGCGGTACTGGGCCTCCATGGTATGTGGGACGACCAATTCAACATGGGTGCAGTCGATGGCACCAATGCAACCCGGTATGCCGGCAAGTGCATGGAATCCCACTTTTGTGTTGATAATTTCCTGCTCCGAGCGTGGTAGAGAGATGTAGTCATCTGCGTGCTGCAGGAGGGCATCGAGCACTTGCAATAGTGTCCGTGAGAACAGTGGCTGAGAAATGCCATGCAACTGTCCGACTGTGTGCTGGTAGGTGCCTGTGGCCAGGAAGTGGAGTACAGACACCACCTTCAGTAGGGGTGGGATGGCGGTTGGGCTATCTATCATGCTGACAAGGTCAGCCTGTGTCATGTCCACAATGGCGGCTATGGTGTCCCGGTCCAAACGGTAGAGGGTGTGGATCTGCTCATCAGTGAGGTTGAATGGATGTGCTCGGAGGCGTGGGATTGCGGGCTGCCTGCGTGGTGGTAGTGGCTGTGCTGGCGGCCCTTGCTGGCCCTGCCTTGGCCTCCTCCTCCTCCTGCGTCTCCTCCGTGCGGCTGGTTGTAGATGGTGTTCGTCTTCTTCTTGGAGTCGGAGCACTTGCAGTGCTATCAGGTCCCCCAGGGCCAACATCGCGAGTCCTGCCGGTAGCATTTCGGTGTGGTTGTGGGAGGAGGCTGGCGGTGCAATTTATGTGTTTTCAGGCTGTATGGCCTCCACCTGTGGTGATTAATTCCACCTGTGCAAACTGCTCTCCCCTTTGGCCGAGCACGTCCCGCGCACAACGCTGCAATTCGGGGAATGGTATCTTGCTATTGCAATCATGTATTTGTACCCGATGGCCGTGTAAGATTGGTTGATATGTTCATTCTGCTGTGGTCCCATTGTTTCCCATACTATCTGTGCAGTCGCGAACAGACTTGTGAAGGGTCAGTGGAACGTAGTACTCGAGTAACGGTGGGCCCTCATGCATCACTGTACCGAGTTGCAACGACGGGCGGGGCGTCCCATTTGTGGGTGAAGGCAGTTGCCATTTTCACACACAGCCGCACTCGATGGAATAATTAGTGATTTCAAACGGCCACAGATGCCTTTTCGACGTGATGTTGCAAATGAGGAATTCGAAGGGCGGCGCTTTCGGTTTCCAGCTAGCGGCGAGGAGATGCCCACAGGTCTGACTGCAAATATAACGTTCTATTGTTCAGTGTCCTTGAGACAGGGCCCATGGCGAGGGAGCAATGATTGATATGAATAGTTTGGGATGCGCAATAGCTACGTGGGCGATGAGGCCGGCCGTTCCCAGATACATGTTACTTCACAACACTGGAATTACGGCCTGGGGCACTGTGGATTTAGCAGGCTGCATAACGCACAGACTCAATGGATGTTTCTAATGTCATGTGAGTAAATATTCAGGCGTTTTGATCCCGGGATGGGGGAATGATGAATGGATGCATGGGCAGGTGATTTGATACAGAGTTTGCCATGTACAGGGCTTCTTGGGATCTTTCCGCCTCCCATACGCTATGTGATGCAGGGCTGCCATAGTGGGACCATCGTCTATCTGACCTTGTTGAGCCCTCCCTGTCTCGATGCGCACTCAGACACTTGTGTCCATGCACGTTAACATTCCCATCTGATGGAATCTGTTTTGACAGACGCATGCACAGGTACACTCGTTTGTGATGGTGTTTGCACCTCGATATAGATGGTTGTGAGTCGCAAGTGGTTTTGGGGTGGTGATGATCCTTTTGAGTGGGCTAGCATGCATATGGCTGTGGATTTCGTGTGATCATTGAAGTGAGTTGTTGGAATGTAGTTCTGATGGCCATTCTGTTCTTTTTCTTTTCTTTTGGTTGACAGGTATCTCCTCCCCTTTTGCCACTGCCATCTGTATGCCACTCCTGCAGATGGGGTTTACTCCCGACACCTGCTTCTTCGTGTTAATCAGTGGAGCAGCATTACGATCTTATGGGACGATCGCCAATGGCCCACATGCCCTTCCGCAGTACTGGTGGCTCGGAGCAACATTTCGGCCTTTCAGCTGGACTAGTGCCTCCCCATTGGGACGGCCCTGCGGTTCTGTGCGCTTCCATGTTGCCTTTTCGTACGTGAATGTGGCTCTGTGTACCATGGGGGAACAGGGCGACACACAGGTAGTGGCTGGACATTTCTTGCGGATGCAGCCCACGATGGTGATTAGTGTTTTGGAGTTCATGGCCTGATGGCTGTATGGGCTTGGTGACTTTGATGTGCATAAAATTTCTATTCTGATTTGGCCCGTGTAGCGTTTTTCTTTCCAAGTGATGTGGCATATGCCGATTTGGGGGGCGATGTGTTGTGAGGAGATCTGCATTGGGTTCCAGCTTCGGGGTTTAGTTGCATGGTACTGTGCTGGGCGCGTTTGCCTACGAAGCCCAGTGAGGTCAGGGATGGGGGCTGCCAATATGACTGTTTGAATGTTGTCATGCTCAGGGGCGGGGGATTGGGTTTTGTGTAACAGATGCCGGTCAGCCAGGTGGACTGGTGGAATGATGTGATTTTCGGAATATTGCTGGTCTCAGGTGCCTGTGTTAGCATGCGTTTCTTGGTGGGGGACTGTGGTCATGTCCATTGGGATGGCTTCTGTATTCGTGCCATCTGTGCCCTGCAGCTCCCATTGGCCCCTCTTGTGTTTCTTTTGTTCGTTGCCATGCATGGGTGACTTGTACATTTCAATGGTTGCATTGTGACTTCATTGCACCTACGGGGAGTTGTACTTTGTGGGCAGGGAGCGGTGTACAGGCACTCAGTGGGGCCGTTTACGGTTGATTCGCGATGCCGTACTTCTCGCCATGGCGGAATGGTACATTACGCCATGCCTGATGGCGTTAGGTACATGTCCGCTAGGGTCGGAATTGGCGTACCCTTGCGCCATGGTGGTGTTTGCGGTTTGGCATGGCGCGCGCGCGCGTGCTTGGTGCAGTTAGCGTTGGCGTTCACTACGGTGTCGCTAATGGCTTCGTACTTTGCGGTGACGGGTCATAGTCGCACCGAGCGCTATTCGATGGCGGTATTGCATTTCCGCCATCGTTTTTCGATTTCCGCCAGGGTCGTAATGAGGGCCTTTGACTTTCTCATAGAGAAACGGATTGCTTTTGCATGACGGCTAATGCATATGTGCCTTAAACCTGTTCCAGTTCAACCTAATTGCAATTGAAGTGCTTAACTTATGAAGACAACCTTGTTATTTAAATACTATGGCCTCATTACGAGGAGAGCCCTAAGGGGTTAACGGCGCCGGCAAAGGTGCTGGAGCCATTAACCCCGTACCGCCCTATTACGTGGTCCCCTTGCGGGACCCGCTCTGGACGTCTGCTTTTACGAGACGTCGTTTGCGTGTCCCGCGAGGGGACAAGCATGCTAACAACAAGCCCGTCATTAATGGGCCCATGGTTAGCATGATCCCCATTCCCATTGGGCCCTATGGGGGCTCAAATGGGAATGGGGATGGTCCGGGTCTGGGTTCCCTGAATGGGGAAATACTGGGCCCTCCAAGGTCGGAATGGCCCAGTATTTACCCATTCAGGGACCATGAACCCGGACCCGAGTTTGGAGGCAGCCATGCCCTTATTGAGGGCATGGCTGCCTCCAAACTCGTAATGAGGCCCTATAACATAATTTGACATTTAAATTCACTAACTCAGTTTGTCTATGTACATTATTTTTTACTTTACCACCAAAACTCCAAAACATGTATTGCTACTACCAACATATGTTAATAACCTTATAGACCATGTGCTAAAATTGTCATGATGCCTAATCCCTTGCGCTACCAATCCTTAACTTTTAGTAGGCCAATGGGCTTGAGAGATTTGGTTTTGCTGAATCCGAATTCAAACTCTTTTTCCTTCTAAATCCAATTTTCCAAATGTCTCACCTTGCTGGCACTATCCCTGCCTTCCTTTGTGTTCAATCCTCTCTTACTTTAAAGGCCAGAATAGAGATGAGGCAGTGGATCATGGTCATTTTCTGAAGATATAGTCAGCTGTACGGGAAGTCCTCTTTTTCAGAAGACTACTCAAGTGATTGACCGATTGAACGCATTCATTCCCTTTCAGGACTGGGCCCAGGTGTGATATTCTATTAGTAGCTTTCCCTAACACATTGTTTGGACAATTTCTCTATCCCTGTGGATGAAATCATGTACTAATCTGGGAGCACCAGGTTCCTTTCAAGCTTTGCCTTGCCCACCTTTAGGTAGCTGTAGTTAAGAAGCCAGGGATGACTTATGGGATGCTGGTTGGGATAACCTGAGAAGAGTGTAAAGTTATATTACTGAGAATAATTAAAGGGCCACATAGAGATGTGGAAAAATAAACTACTTATCTACGTGATAATACACAGAAATAAAGCAAGGGCAATTAAGGCCCTGTGCCCTGCAAAAGGTCCTCAAGCCTGGAACCGTGTTGAATCCCTTCCCCTCTAACCTGATAAACATTTATTTTTCCCACCTAACACTACACAACCAACTTGCTCCCACTGCTCCCAACAAATGTAGTGCAATTGATAGTTTGCAGATAGCCCCCACCAGCTCACACTAACTCCATTGGGGCTTTGCAGTGCTTATGCTGCATATCGATATTGATATTGATATTGATATTTTATTTGTATTGCACCCATACACAAGTGTTTCAGAGCGCAACTAGGGAGGGGAACAAGGGAGAACAAAACAACAATATTCCTAGGCCCGGTGACATTGAGAACGCGCAAGTGCAGGGGAGAGAGGTCAGGGGGAAAGTGCAGGGGGGAGAAGTGGAAAGTACTGAGCAAAGGAATTTAAAAAATAAAAACAATAACAGTGGCAGTGCAGCCAGCAAGTGGCAAGTGCTAGGTTTAAGGCCCAGACAGGGGGTGTCTGATAAGTGCAGCAAAAGGGGAACTGTAGGGTTACAGATGCAGGCCCAAGTGCAAGAGTTGCCAGGTGGCAGTGTGGGTGCGTGGCAGGGTGACTAAGTACCTGAGCCCGAAATCAGAGGGTAACCAGGTGCACGATGCTGAAGCAGAACATATCAGCAGGGGAGAATGCTAATAGGTGCTAAGACTCCACCTCTTCATCCCTGATCCATGCAGTGCCAGGAGTAATGCTCTCTGGATTCAAAGGCTCTTTTAGCTGGTGACATGGCTGTGCCCACTGGATCAAGGGAAGAGAACACATGTTTGGCGGCTCTCTCGTCAAGGAAAAGAAGGCCTTGCTATAAAAAAATAAAAAAAGCTGATAGAGAATCACCATCAGAATCAGCCTAGGTAGGACACAATCCATTGATGATTGCATCCACTTGCATGTCAGATGGCCTATCCTCAAAACTTGTCATACAGGGCACATTATCGGTCTAGTCAAGGGGTGCACAACCTTTGGCTCTCCAGGTGTTTTGGACTTCAACTCCCAAAAGCCCTAACCAGCATAGTCAATGGTGAGGGCTCATGGGAATCATAATCCAAAATATCTGAAGAGCCATATGCTGCAAACTTCCGTAAAAGAAAATATGAAGCAGAGAGGGGAAACCACTCCCAATCATAGGGTTGCTTCCATTCAAATATTTGGCAGCCATGCAATCACCAAATGTTGCCATAATCATTTAATTGCATTTAATTTTTTTTTAATTTATAAAGCACCTTTCGCCAAAAGCACTATCACAAAACATTAGAAAAACAGTAAATTGTACATGATAATGCAACAAAAACTGCTGGAAAACTGAAAGATGGAGAGAGAACCAGAAAGTCACTGAGTATAAAGAAGGGGGAGAAGATGACCTTTCAGGTTAGATTGAAAAATATGAAGAGATATAGAAGAGTGGATAGAAAGAGGGAGAGAATTCCTGTGTTTAGGGGCTAAGAGAGCAAAAGATCGGAAACAAAGAAGTACAGGGGGTTTGAGGCCAGTGAGAAGAAGCCGATTCTGTGATCGGAGAGTCCGAGAAGGAGAATACAATGAGACCAGTGAAGAAAGTTAAGGAAGAGCCAAGCCATGAGTACATTTAAAAACAATAGAAAGAAAATGATACAGAATAAGTGATTCAAAGGGAAGCAGTGAAATAGACAGTAAAGAAGATGTGACAGAGGCCAAAAATCTAACGAGAAGAGAAGATGAACTGAAGAATTATAAACACATTGAAGAGGAAGAAGATGTGAGGCAGGAAGGCCAAGAAGTAGAGAAGAGCAGTAGTCAATATGAGAAAAGACCAGGCAGAACAAGAGAAGTTTAGGAGCATGAAATGAGAGATATGAACAAGCACAACGGATGTTAAAAAGGGCATAGCGGCAGAAGTGAGCAATAGAAGAGATATGCAGTTTAAAGGAAAGTAAGGGATCAAAGATAACCTCCAAATGTTGTGCAGAAGAGGAAAAGGGCAGAGAGGAAGAGGGAAAAAAGAGACAGAGTAGGAAGGTCAGAAGGAACAGTTGAAGCTGGAAAAAACAGAACCTTTCTTAGAAGGACTGAGATATAGAAAATGAGAAGACATCCAGTTTTGGACAGAAAAAAGGCAAGTTGATACAGTGGAGTGCAGGATAGAGTTAGAGGAAGAAAAAGAAAGATTTGTGTATCATATGCATACAGATGAAAGGAAAGATTACATGCAATGTTATGATATGTTGATATATACTATAGACCGCTACCAGCCAGGGGCAGTCTCCAGGTGCTCACATGGCTCTGAAAGAAAGAGGATGGGGTTGGTTGGTGAGGGTAGAGGGATACGATAGGTCCAGACCTGGTGAAACTGGCATCTGTGTGTGTTGGCTTGCAGATGGTTGATGGTATGCACTGGCTTGTTGTATCCGTACAGGTAAGGTCCATTGCCTTGATGGTTTTTCTATGTGAAGGTTTGTTATGTTGGGCATGTGTCTGTGTGTTTTATTTGTAGATTAGCTGGTATTTGAGGTTGTGGTTATTGCACACTGGTTTGTGGTATCTGTATTGGTAAGGTCAGGGACTGTTTGTTTTATGCAAGTCTTACTTATGTTGGGTGTGTTTATAATTTGGCTAGCCCGTGTGGGTGTGTAGTATTTGAGTGGTGTGCTGGAGGGGAGCAGGAGCTGGGTGGTTAGTACATTAGCTACTCTCTAAGATCTTCTAGGTGGCTAATCTACTCATTCGATCTAATGTGACGCATGACTAATCTTCACAATCCTATCTGATGGTACACATGGTTAATTTCGCATTGTATCTAACTGTGACTTGTATCTAATATTCACAGATCTATCTAAGTGTGACACATGGCTAATGTTCACAAATCTATCTAAATGGGACGTGTGGCTAATCCTCACAGATTTATTTAAATTTGAATCATGGCTAAACTTCACAAATCTAAGTGTGACGCGTAGTTGTTCTTCACAAGTCTAAGTTTGACGCCAGGCTAGTCCTTGCAATTGTTAAATACAGCATATTCCTACATTACACAATTAGGCTAAATGCCAAATATGTCCACCGTAAATGAGGAAATAAGACCAAAGAGGGGGGCAGTGTAAAGAGAGAAAAGGAGTGGACCAAGTGCAGAACCTTGAGGGACACCATAGAGAAGAGGAAGTGAGGAAGAGATGTGCCTGGCTCAAGTTACGGAACAAGGATAGGAGTGGAAACATTCATGGACAGACCCAGTAACATCCAAAAGAGAAAGTGAGAAAATAAGAAAAGAGTGATCAACAGTATCGAATGCCATGGATAGATCGAGAAGAATAAGTATAGAGGAGAGCTTAGAATGACGAGTAGAGAGAAGAGAGTTAGAGACGTGCAAAAGAGCAGTCTCAGTAGAATGAGAAGGACAGAATCCAGATTGTAGAGGTGGTAGAAGATAATTAAGATTCAAGAAACTAGTAACCTGGGCATATGCAGCTTGCTGAAGAATTTTTGAGAGAAAGGGAAGAAGTGAAATTGGGCAAAAATTAGCAGGAGTGGAAGGGTCAAGAGTCATGCTTTAGGAAAGCAGGGAAACATGTGTTAGAAAGATAAGAATTAATTAGTGAAATTAGATAAGGCGAAAGATGGGTGTAGACATGTGGAATAAGAGAAGAGGATCAGAAGGAGACGCTGTTGGATGAGTACGGGTAAGAAGGGCAGAAGTATCAGAATCGGTACGAGGAAAGGATCAGATAATGGGCCTTTAGGGTGTGAGTCTCTGCTGAGCATCTATTGATCAGGCCGACTTCAAGAAATGGGTTGGTTTCCATGGTTGGTAGAGTGGTGCAATGCTCGATCTAGAATTGCACCTCCTGGTGGAGCAGTTTGCCCTTTGAAGGCAAGCCCTTCCCTATAACTTCCAGTTTTGGTAAATATGATGTTTATCCTCTTATCCTTCCTGAAGTATGTTTGTGCTCTCCAAACATGGAAAATGCCATTCCCTCCTAAACTCTTAATTAAAGTAAATAATTGTCGTTCCTGTCCTATTTGTGTTGGCTATAGATTTAGCCAAACTGCCATGTAAGTGATCCTATGGCACTAGGTTTCACTGTCCATATGGTTTATTGGCTGTTACTGAGACGCAGGGCTCTTGTTTTGGGGACAGGAGTGGATCATATTCCCTCGGTGCTGATGGCCCAATGTGTGAACTATCTTGTAAAGCGCAGGTTTCCACTGATCTATGATTCCTATTTGGTTGCATTGCATTTTATTAGAATTTCATTTGTGGTTTCCTGACCTGGTGCCTGATAATTATGGTCTGTGTGAGGTTGGAGCTAATTTGAGTAGTGTCTGTTTTCTACTGTAGCGTTCCGTTGCTTACACACGAAATACATGTAATGCATAGATGCATGCACGTGGCATTTCTTCGTCAGTGATAGGATTTTCTGTAACATGATTGAAAAAGCTTTATAAAATTGATGAGCAATCCTGTATATCTGACATGTGAGAGTAGAACAGGCCACTTTAACTAAGAAGCACGCATGCCACAGCACCACCCAGTAGCCATGCCTATAAATTCAAATCCAGTTCTGAACCACTGAGCAATGCATTGTGGGTAGGCAAATTAGCTCATAGGAATGCATTTTTGTTGCATCTGAGGAAAGTGTCTTTATCAGAGCGAGAAGGTGTTTATGATCATTAGTTTTGTGTGTTGTGTTACTTTCGAGGCACTTGGTTGCGCTGCACATATTCGAGACACTCCCCTAGGTGGTGGCACCTTTTATTGCTGGTTTCTTTCAGTATGTTATGGAATTTTGCTGTCAGAGGCTAAGGCTTATATTTGATTTAATAGTGTTGTTTTGTGATTTGTTCTGTGCTGAATGCAGACGGGTGGCTTTAGGGTGTTTCCACTAAGGAAAGACGCCGGTGGCAGAACAAGTACATTAGGGATGGGAGGAGGGCATCAAAGGAGATCGGTAAGAAGAGTAACAAGGGGTGATTGGATCATAACCTTTGGCAGTAGAAATTAACTCGTTCCCGATTCGCTAAGAGCTGGACGGCAATTGTTCATTTCCTCACGTCAAAAGAGTGTCCACAATAAAACAATGTAGAAAGTGTTCAGGATGATGAGCAAGTGGTGAACAGCTTGATTACATAGTCCAGTTTTCATGGCTCTCTCAAATTTCTATTGTTTTCCTCAACCCGCACCTTAAAATGGTCCAGGAATTTGGGACTAATGATGAGCAACAGCCATCTGGCATGTTTAGTCTTTTCCATGCGGCTTGACAGAGTTTCATCTCTCCCAAGGAATGTTGGTTCATGGATAACCTGTACTGATTGATCATATGTGTGATATGTGGTATGTACCGTGGCACCTTATGAGTGTGGTGGTAACTTTCTGTGTGGCACATGCATTGAATATTGCTTGCCATTCTAACTCGTAATTAGGCGGTATTTCAAAAGAACAGATGGGAGCTCATGTTCATAAGTGGAGTACCATGACTGAAAGGTGTACACTTTAATGCCTTCCATTCATGCCACGCCCCATATTCAGTCATTTGTATGGTGGAGAGGAGGGGCAAAGAGCATTTCTGCCGCCTTCCTTTCTCCACGCCATCAAATGCTCCAGCATTTTCATGCCGACACAAATGCTGGCGATCCCCATGGAGTGCGCCAACTTTACGTGCGCCAGCATAAAGGGATCCATTGTACACTCTACCTACCATGCTCGCAGCGTGTACAGTTACAATTAAATGCTGCCGACATGCTTGTATGTAGGGGAGCATTTTTTTGTATTTGGGAATACTGCTTATTCTATTATTTATTTTATTGTTTACTTGTAAGACACTTATACAGCAAGTCAAATACTGTTTCAAAGGGAGGGAACAAGGGAGTGCAACCCATTACAAAACACAATATTTAAGAGCACTGGGAGGAAAAAGGAAAAAGGACACACCTACTATGCCCTGTGAGTATTCAGAACGTGCAAGTGCAGCAAGGAAGAGGATTTATAGGGTAAGTGTTGGGGAGTCCGAGTTCATGGGTGAGCTACAGATGAAGTGCTGTGATTCTTGAGTGTTACATGGCCAGAGCCACGTTAGGTGTAAATGCGAACCTCCAGGGAGGAGGGTGTGCCAATACAAGTGCTGAGGTTAGACAGGAGCTGGGCCGATTGGGTGTGGGAGGTCAGGGTACACGAGGATGCGTAAAGGCCCCGGACACCAATCACAGCAACTGTGGAATTAGCAGAGGAGAGTGGAAGGGAAGATGGAGGTAAAGAGGGAAGTCTTAAGGAGCTTACAGAATGTAAGGAAGTCCTGCTCAAGGTGCAGAGGGGGGGGCTGTTTCATAAGAGGGAGCCAGCTAAGGAAAGTGAACGGCCACCTACCCTCTGTTTAGCAAAATGCTTTGCACACAAAGAGTTGGTGCCAGAGGAATGTAGTGATCTAGAGGAAGAGTATTTAGTAAGATAAAGTTGAAGATAGTGTGGTCCCCGGGCCCAGACAGCCTTGTAGATGATGCAGTGGGATTTGAATGTAATCTGTGCAGCAACCGGGAGCCAGTGAAGACTTTTTAGGGCAGGAGAGATGTGCTCCCTGGGCTTAAGGCCAAAGATAAGTCTTGCTGCCCTATTCTGGATTAGTTGCAGGGGTCGCAGAGTGGAAGAAAGTAGGAAGGTAGATTCCGGAGGTGGCTATTACAATAGTTAAGCCTAGAGAGAACCTGTAAGAATACTAGATAGTTTGAAGTTACTCACGTAGCTTCTGACGATATGAAGTTTGCCTTTGTTTGAAGAAAAAGGTATGTCTCCCTCGAGTCTCTAAAGAGGCCAATGATTGGACTCACAGAGACCGGAGGGCGGCATCCATGGGAAACCCTCAGGGGAAGAAAACTCGTCGTAGAGATGCCTTCACGGTGTCCAATGTTTTCCGGCGGAGATGAAGGTAAGAAGAGGAGCCAAAATCCTTCCTAGAGAAATCCGCAGCGGCTGCAATGGCAACAAGGAAGAGGAGCCGAAATCCTTCTGTGAGAATTCCGCAGCAGCAGAACAGCAACAAAGGTGATGGAGAAGGACTCCTTCCGTAATGATAATCCGCAAGAAAGTAAGCGGAAAGTAGAAAGAGCAAGACAGAAATGGAACGGCACCGAGGAGGAAAGAAGCAGGGCGCGCTGCGAGGAGCGCTAAGGAAAGAAAGGATGAAAGGATGATATAACTGAGAAGGCTAGGTAGGAAGAGAAGGAAAATTCAGGAGCGTAGCGTAGTAGCAAGCAAAGTATCAAGTAGCGATGCACCTACCCGAAGTTCAGAAGGAACTAAGTAGATTCGGGTAGGTGGCAGTCGCCATTTTGAAAAGAACTAGACCGCGGCTCTGGAGTGAGGGTTTTTGACATGTAGGCAACAGGGTGTTCCGTACCATTGGGTGATGTTTGTTTAAGCACTCCTCCTATTGCTGAAAATGAAGCATCTGTCTCCAGTATGAACGGTTTGCCTTGGTCTGACAACCTTAGGATAGGGGCTGTTGAAAAGGCGATTTTGAGGGCCTCAAAGGCATGTTGTGCTTCAGGGTTCCAAGAAAATGTCTTCCCTTTTTGCAATAAAGTCGTGAAGGGTTTGATTACTGCAGAGAATCTTGGAATGAATTTCTGGTAAAAATTCAAAAATCCCAGAAATCTTTGTACTTCTTTGATATTATGTGGGGGTTTCCAGTCAATGATAGCCTTAACTTTTCTGGGATTCATTGCAGCTCCCTCTAAGGAAAGGATGAAACCCAAGTAAGGGATGTTGGATTGATGGAATGAACACTTTTCGATTTTGACAAAGAGATGATTCTTTTGCAATCCCCGCAAAACCTCTGTCACATGTTTAACATGTTCGTGGGGATCCTTTGAAAAGATGAGTATATCATCAAGATAGACTATGAGAGAATGTAACAAAAGATCCGAGAATATGTGGTCGACAAAACGTTGAAAGACGGAAGGAGCATTTGCTAGCCCAAGGGCATTACGCGATACTCGTAGTGTCCAAATGGTGTACGAAAGGCGGTTTTCCATTTGTCACCGTGTTTAATTCTGATCAGATGATACGCCCCTCTTAGGTCCAATTTGGTGAATATGGTAGCACCTCTGACAACTTCCAAAATGTCCTGGATTTATGGAAGAGGGTAGCGATCTTTGCAAGTGATCTTGTTCAGCCCCCTATAGTCGATACATGGTCTTAAATCCTTGCTGTCCTTCTTTGGAATAAAGAACATCAAAGCCCCTGCAGGACTCTTAGATTCAGTAATAAGTCAAGTCCATGCCGAAGACTGGCTTGAAGCTAGTCTTTCAGCGCCTCCTTTTCTGGTCCAGAGAGAGTACACATTCGCCCAAACAGCACTTGTGCCTCAGGGATTAGGTTGATAGAACAATCATCTTGACGATGAGGGTGAAGTTCTTTGAATTCTTTTTCAGAAAATACATCTTGGAATTCAAGATAACATTCTGGTAATAGATTGAGATTGGATACCACCGACGTATCAGAAGGAGTACTGTCTTTAGAAGAGAAAGTGAATAATCCTATAGCCCCTTGGTGAAGGCAGTTTGTCAAACAATGTTCAGAACCCAAAAAGAGGGTACCTGCAGTCCAATTTATGAAGGGATTATGTTTGAATAACCAGGGAAGTCCAAGGATGAGAGGATAATGAGCAGCCTTAACCAGGTCAAAGACAATCTTTTCTTGATGGGAGTTGATTTTTAGTTCTCTTTTATAGGACCAGATAGTAATGGTGTTCCATCTACTCCTTCGACGGGAACGTCCACCTCCTTGGTTCTCCTGGGAATGGAATGATGAGTAGCCCATTCAGCATCCATAAATACTCCTGCAGCTCCGCAATCACTAAGAGCCGGTATCCCGGAGAGACTTTTGTCATGAAGTACTAAAGTAACCGGGAGTACTATCATATTTTGAGAAGTAGGAAGAGAGCATAGGGAACTACTTGCGCGATACCCGCTCATGGTCCCTTTCATGGGCGACTATTGGCGTTTCCCGAGCGTCTTGGAGGAATCAGATTGCACTCGGTTATGGTATGTTTATCTGAACCGCAGTACATGCAAAGACCCAGCTTCTTGCATCAAAGTCTTTCTTCCGGCGACAGTGGACCTCTGGTTGCTCCCAATTGCATAGGTTTTCCATCTTCTAGAGCTTGTGGAGGTCTATCAGGACGACTTGGCTGTGGAGCCGGACGGTTCCCAGACTTGCGTTTCTCATTATTTCTCTCCTGAACACGGTAATCCATCTGGAGTACAGGCAAGATCATTTCTGCAAGGCAAGGGGGTTGTTGAACACGAGAAATGTCATCCTTAAGATCATCACAAAGGTTTCTCAAAAATATAGTGATTGGGGCATCATCAGACCATGCAGTTTCTGCTGCTAATTGTTTGAATTGAGTAATGAAGGAGAGAATCTCTGTGTTGCCTTGGCGTAGGTCTAGTAACTGTTCTTGGGCCGTGACCACTAACTCTCGTCTTAGCAAACATTGCTTGTACACTGTTTGTGAATCCAGTGAGTGAATCCATCAGCAGATTGTTAGTTGTGACCAGGGGCTTAGCCCATGCCAGAGCATTTCCAGACATGTTTGTTATCATATAACTATCCTTAGCTCTGTCTGTAGGACAAAAATGTAGATTTGAGAGAAAACTGCACCGTACAGGAGTCCATATATTCTTTGAGTTTCTCGGGGTTACCATCAAACTATCCCATGGGTAATGGTCCAGGAGGTATTTCGGAACGAGAAGTAACCAATTGTCGCAACAATTGGTTTTCATTTTTTAGAGTTTGCATTTCTGTATTCAATGTTTGAACCGCGGATATCAACTGTGGTATTTGCTGATCCATCTTCCTTACGGGCGTCGCTATCTGTAACAATACTAGATAGTGTGAAGTTTCTCACGTAGCTTCTGACGATATGAAGTTTGCCTTTGTTTGAAGAAAAAGGTATGTCTCCCTCGAGTCTCTAAAGAGGCCAATGATTGGACTCACAGAGACCGGAGGGCGGCATCCACGGGAAACCCTCAGGGGAAGAAAACCCGTCGTAGAGATGCCTTCACGGTGTTCAATGTTTTCCGGCAGAGATGAAGGTAAGATGAATTCCTTTAGTAGGTAATCCGCAGCGGCTGCAACGGCAACAAAGAAGAGGAGAACCATGAAGGTAAGATGAATTCCTTTAGTAGGTAATCCGTAGCGGCTGCAACGGCAACAAAGAAGAGGAGAACCATCCTCTTCTTTGTTGCCGTTGCAGCCGCTGCGGATTACCTACTAAAGGAATTAATCTTACCTTCATCTCCGCCGGGAAACATTGAGCACCGTGAAGGCATCTCTACGACGGGTTTTCTTCCCCTGAGGGTTTCCCGTGGATGCGCCCTCCGGTCTCTGTGAGTCCAATCATTGGCCTCTTTAGAGACTCGAGGGAGACATACCTTTTTCTTCAAACAAAGGCAAACTTCATATCGTCAGAAGCTACGTGAGTAACTTCAAACTATCTAGTATTGTTACAGAACCAGGTCTCAGGTAACATTGATCCCCTCGGGGGAAGTGAGAAAAGGGAGAATTCCTTTGATAAGAAAGAGCTGAAAATGGGACTTCTTGGCAATGCCCTGAGTGAGGGAGCAAGGAGAGGGAGGAGTCAAAGATGACTTCAATTTCTGGCTTCAGAAGAAGGAGCCAGGAGAGAGCCCAAGGAGGAAGACTAGAGTGAAGGGAAGAAAGAGGGAGCAAAGGTCCCAATGGGAAGAATCTCAGTGTTACAGGCATTGAGGCAGAGAACATTGGAGGTGCACCAGGACTGGATGACATATAGGCAGTCAGTGTTGATGGAGGGTGCGAGAGGGTCAGAAGGAAGTTTGAAAAAGAGCACTGTGTTGTCTGCCTAATGCTGGAAGTTGGAGGAGAAGTAGGAGATACAGCATGCAAGCAGAGCAAGGTAGATGTTAAAGAGCCAAGGGGAGTGAATAGAACCCTGGGGCACACCACAGGTGGAGATGGAAGCAGGAGAGAAGAAGGGGCCAAGGATCACTTTGGAAGAGCAGTCAGGAAGGAAGGATGCCAGCCAGTCCAGTGCCCATTCCAAGATACCATTGGTATCATGGAGCCTTTGTATGAGGATGGAAAGGTTGACTGTGTCAAAGGCAGAGGAGAAATCGAGAAGGATAAGGACAGCTGGTGAGTTGGAGTCCAGAGATGCAAGCAGTTCTTCACCGGTGTTAGGGAGAGCAGTTTCCGTGCCTCTGGATGCTTGGAATCCAGATTGATGGTCATTGAGACCACCAACAAGTTTGGTGTGTGAGTTGAGTTGGGGCAATGCCATCTTCTCCAGCAGCTTCCCCAGCGAAGGGGTGATGGAAATAGGGTGGTAGTTGGCAGGGCAGGTAGGGTATGCTGAAGGTTTTTTAAGCAGTGGGCACAGAAGGGAGTGCTTAAGGGAGGAGTGGAAAGATCCAGTGTCAAACGAGTGATTGCAGAAATCAGCGAGTGCAGGGGAAAGAGAGACAATGTTATCCTTGAAGGTCCTGGTTCAGCAGGCGGAAAACTGTTTAGAAGAGACCTTCATGGAGCGGACAACTCTGGTAACTTCTTCCGGTGTGACATGGGAGAAGGAGTAGAAGGAGGAAGGAAGAGGGTGGGGTGGTCGAGCAGTGTTTAATTGTAATGGTGAGTGCTGTTTGCCATGCAAACGTGGCAAGCAGCTCTTACAAATAAAATTATACCCTGCCTAGCATGCCCGCATGACAGGCAGTGTTTACTCACTTTTCATAGCGGAGTAAATGTGCAGGGCAAAATGCAGAGTACACATGTGTATGCCACTTTTTGCCCTGCAATTTTCCACTCTGTTGTGCAAATTATGTAAATTTGGCACCAGGGAGCCGCCTACGTGCATGTCGACATGTAACGGTTCTCCGCCGCCAAATTACTAATTTAAACAAAATGTGCTCCATAATATTAAAATCACCTCGTTTTTACCATTCTCACTTTACTCATTTCGAAGACCTCTGCTTTTTTTCAATGTTATCCTCTGGTCGATGGGGAGCCAGTGTAATGTTCTGGGCCCAATAGTGACTGGCAATCTATGCTTATTACTTATTTGCACCCAGGGAAGGGGCCTCAGCCAATCAGGTGGCGGGAACAGCAGGCGAGAATACACACTCCCCACCGCTGTCCCAGGGTGCAAATGGCTTTCAAGCCCTGCCAGGAGGGCGGACATGGCCTTTAACAGCCCACAACATGAGCTGAGGCCCTCGCTTCGCTCGAGACTGCCTTAGATCCAGCTGGCAGGCTGAAACCCATGTCCGCCCTCCTGGCAGGGAATGGAAGCCATAATATGTTAAGACACATTACGTTGCTGGTTCTTCTGTGTTGGTCTTAAGTGCCCACGGCTTAACACATTTGCTTGTGCCTGAAAGCAGTATATTGCTTTAACCTCGGTTGTTCTTTGGTAGTTACAGTTTACAAAATGTTTCATTGGTTGGCTTTGAATGATTTGTAGACGATATTGCATAAGATCAAGTTTGAAGTGTTTCATTGACCAATATGGGGTTTGACTCATGTGCGACCGATATTGTCCTCTGGAACTTTCTGGGTTGTTTTCTTTTCTAGTTATTGGAGTGCAAAGTTACATTTGGGCGTTACTTTTTTTGGTTGAAGAGCTACTTTTCCCCCTTATGTTCTGTTATTTTGTTCATTTTCTTGCAGTCTTTTATGTATATAACCCTTGCTCGAATCACGATCAAGCTATTCTAATGGATGGTTGCCCTATTTGCATGTCAAGCCGGGATCCTGTTACATTGGACATACACCCCCTTTTAATTTGTGGCACCATGGGAAAATCTGGTATCACGCGGCAGGAAATTTGGTGCTATGTACATGTGCAATCCCATGGGGTCTGGTGCGACGTTATTTTATTTTTTCTGTCATGGAGGAATCTCCTACAACCATCACTATCACACCTGGCCAATCAATGTTTAATCTGCTCTGAATTTGAATATTGAGTTGGAGGAGTCGGATTTTAGTTTACAGATTTTTTGATGAGGAATGCATTTTTTGTATGCCTTTATGAAATGGTTGATTTAATCACTGTGTAATTCACATGTGTCGGGCCATAGTAATGAGTATTCAGGTTTGAGAAAATGAAGCTATTTAGCGAAAAACCATCCAGCTAGTAAGCAGGAGTGGAGACAATATACACAGTGGGCTGTGAGGGTTGGATTGGACCTTGTCTGTGTAGGCAGGTCCGTTAAGTATGTGACAGTGGTGCAGTGGACAGTTTGGCCAATGATGGACCATGTCTGATTACGCTAGTCAGTGGTGTCTGCTTCAGTAGGACACTAGAGTGTTTAGCTTAACCAGACAACATCCAACCCAGGCCAGTCAGTAGGATATGTATCAGTGGTGCAGCAGAGAAACTATCTTGATTGGGGTGTCGTCTGGTTATGCTAGTCCGTTGGGTATGTAAAAACAGGGCAGTGGAAAGTTTGGCCTTGTTCAGACCCTGGGCCTCATTACGACCCAGGCGCTGGACCATGGTGCTATTAGCACCATGGTCCATGCCGGTCTCCGGTATGGTGGATGGCGGAATTACCGCCCCCATCACAAGGTTGGCAGGGGCGGTAATTCCCCATTCACCATTTGCCCTTCCCCATTCCCATTGTGCCCCATAGGGCACAATGGGGATGGGGAAGGCGCTAATTACGGCACTGTAAATTACGATTGCCGTAATTAGCTCCAAGGTCCCTTAGCGGGTTGGATTTTAACGCCTGCAAAAAGCAGGCGTTAAAGCCTCCAACCCGCTAAGCGACCTTGTAATCAGGCGCTAATGGTTTTACGGCGCCGACGCTCTTTGCGGCGCCGTTAAACCATTAGCGCCAGGGTCGTAATGAGGCCCCATGTCTGGTTAAGCTAGTCAGCGGATTTGGTATCATTGGTGTAGTGGAGATTTTGTGCTGGGTTGGGCCACGTTTGGTAACTAGTAAGTGGGATATGCATAAATGGGGCAGTGGAGAGTATGACCTTGATTGGGCCATTATCCTGTTAAGGTAGTCCATTCCGTATGTGTCAATCGTCCAGCGAAGAGTCTGGCCTGGGTTGGACCTTGTCTGGTTACGCTAGTTAGTGACATAGGTTTCATTAGGGCAGTGGAGAGTTTAGCGTAACCAGACAGCATCCAACCTCGGCCAGTCAGTAGGATATGTATAAGTGGTGCAGTGGAGAGACTGGCATAGGTGGGGGCATTGTCTGGTGAAGCTATTCCGTGTATGTATCAGTAGGACACTGGAGGGTTTGACTTGGGTTAGACCTTGTCTGGTTAAGTTAGTTAGCTAGCCGGTCCGATAGCACAGCGAGTAGAGCGCTCACTTTGATATCTGTTCAGAGTCTACTGACACAGGTTCGAATCCTGGCAGGGCCAAACTCAGCCTTTCATCCTTCCAAGGTCATTAAATGAGCACCACACACTGTGGGTAATAATACGCAGCGCTCGTAGTGCTATATAAATGCTAAATTATTATTATTATTAGTCAGTGTGGCATGCATTAGTAGAGCAGGGGAGAGTTTGTCCTAGATTGGACCTTGATTGCGGGGTGGACTGGGAACCAAAAGAGGCCCAGGAAATCATTTTCAAAGTCGCCCCATATTACACACTTTCAGCAAGTCCAACCCTTTTCCTATAGGGACATTTGGAAATAAAATCGGTTACACACAGTAGAGGCCCAGTGTGCAGAGGCCAATCAGGAACTCTGCAGAGTTTCCTATAGGCCAGTCCAATCCGGCTTGATTGGTTAAGTTATTCAGGCAGTTATGTATTAATAGGGCACGTTTGAGTTTGGCCTGGATTGGACCTTGTCTGGTTCTGCTAGTCAATGGAGTATATATCAACAGCGTAGTGGAAAATATGGCCTGATTGGACTTGGGTCTGTTTTCTTGAATGCAGATGTTTTTCCTAGATCATGAGAAATGGGAGGACAGTTGTGTACCTGGTGGGACTGTCGTCCAGAGAAGCAGGTGATTATCCAGCTCCCCGGCAAGCAAACACAACCTCGTCTACCTTGCCTCTCTCCCTTTCTCATCAGTGGCACGGAGACTGAGCTTGTGGTTGACCTTCACAGAGCACTGCGGTTCCTGAAGATGGGAGCCGGCGCAAAGTATTGATATATGATTATTGGACCAATTATCACTGGTTATATTCTCGCACTGCCCCCTTCTAGTTGGAATGAGTCCTAATTATAATCAGTGTCGCACTGCAGCAGAATAGCTTTTTAAATGGAAACCTGTAAGGCTTAAAGTTCCGTCATTTTTACTATTAAGGCAAACATTGCTGCTTGCCCATCTCAAGCCTCTGCCCCTAATCTTGTGTCGCTGAGTAGATCACATGATTTTAAACCTTTTTACCTCCATTTTTCGCTCTCCCCGCTGTATTTTCTCTTTAACCAGGGTATTTTTCGGGGCAAACAATAGATGGCTCCTATTTCTACAGTTCTGCTGCTAAACAGACACAGCTCGAGTGCTTTTCTCCATTGTCTGAGCCCCCACCAAATGTAGCAACAAACCCTGGGATTTGTTCAGGGAAGCCAATGGGTTTTGCCGCAGTCCGGCAAATAAAG
Organism: Ambystoma mexicanum; assembly: GCF_040938575.1. Classification (NCBI taxonomy): domain Eukaryota; kingdom Metazoa; phylum Chordata; class Amphibia; order Caudata; family Ambystomatidae; genus Ambystoma; species Ambystoma mexicanum. The sequence continues at coordinate 850,410,945 of NC_090931.1, read as the reverse complement.
GAACCCACGGGTGAGATCCTTTCAAGCGGTGCGCGCAGGATAAGGGACACATATTATTAATTAATATACATGTCACATTTTTTTATACTGCACTGACAGTGAAGGCTGAACTGTACAAGGTCACAGACCGGCACATTAATACGGGGCAAAATGAACGATTAACAGATGTCAGCCGGGCCCAGTGGACCAGAGTACACTGCGCATAGGAGCCCGCAGTCCAAGTGGGCAGAAGGGACCAGTCACCTGAGGCAAGAGTCAGGAAGTCAGGTAGATAACATTGGCGATTTAAAAAACAAGATAAGGGCATTGAATGATTTGGGTAATGGTCCAGAGTGTTAATGACATTGCAGAATAATGTAAAGTGGGCAGATGGCTATCATCCTCGTTTTGCTGTTGTTGTGAAACTGTAACATTGTGTGATTATGCAATTGGTTTTCGATTGGCCACATTACAGCTCTAGACTGAGCCCTTGAAGTAGCCCCTCCTCCCTCCTTTATCTATGTCTCCTTGACTAAGAAATCCTCTTGATATCGTTGCAATCCTTCGCAAAGCTTGTATAGTCTACTTTTGTGCAAGATCTTCTTCTGATGAAGTGCTTTCCAATTGAATGGGCAGAATAGTCTTCGCTTTACAGGGCACTCCAGCCGGCGGTAAAAATGCTGCGCAAGTCCTTGAGGAGCTGCCTCGGAAGGAAGGTGGGTGCTGCCAGGCAAAGTGGAGTTCAGTATTATTATTCAGAGACATTTCAACCATCCACATAGAAATGGATGTGTTTTGGAGATAAAAATGAGCCCAAGGCAAGACCAGAAAACAAGCCCAGATAGAAATGATGCTCCGAACATTGCTTGCCAGAAAAATAAACCAGAGTCTTCCTTCGTAATGTTGATTGGATGTTCTTCTTTGGTCTTCGAAGCCTGAGATGCAGAAATAGATCTACTAGTAGGGTGGGTTACATCTGTTTGCACACTCGGTGCCACACCTAAATGGGGGGGTGTGCCATCACATATCAGTAGCTTACTGGCAGATTTAAACCAGGTTGGCAATTTCAGAATGTTGTGATTTCCCTGGCAACATAATTTGTTAGCTTGCATTGATGCAACCTTTTAACTCCTCAGTTGGGACACAAGCAACCCTGCACATGTTTGGGAATGATGAATTGAAACCTAGTGGCAGCCACAAGATATATAAACTGTATGGGGCACCTAGCTCTTCCCTGATCTCTCCAGGTGGAAACATATATATACATATATATACATATATATATATACATCAAACGTCGATCAGGGTGAGTCCGGATATGTAATGACCAACTATTTTATTGTGATTGTTATTATAGCTACCAACAAATGAAATAAATGTATACGAAACAAAGAGACTCAGGTACAAAAAAGGTATACATTCCCAGTCGGAAAAAAAAGGAAGAACATTTGGGATAAACTAATACATTTAACATGAATCTTATCTTGAATACAAACTTGATGCCCTATGTGAGGCATAATATTTCTTTTTGCCTGGCCGACCAATCGGTATAGTCAACAGTGTTGTATGTTGAGCACTGTCTGGTGATGGAATTGTCGACACGTCTGTGTTTCGGCCTTGTACCAGGAATATGGTGTGATGTTTATATCGGCCTTCGGCAGGACAGGGAATTATGAGGCCTACTCAAAGAATGGAAATCCTGTGATCCAGAGAAACAAAATAAAATCTACTAAGTGGGGGTCCATATCTGCAATTGTAATGTAAGCGCCTCTCGGCTAGATCATACTTTGAAATCTCTCATATGGTAACTTATGGTGCATGCAAAATTCAGGCACATGTAGGGCTGATTCGCAAAAGTGTGTGGAAGAAATCTGAAACACACAAACGTGTCTACGCATTAGACATATAGTTCAGCGCCTCATGGTATGGGTCAAGATGGAGTCAGTGGGATGAATTACCTGAAAATAGGGACCTTAAGATGTAGGGGGTCATGGAGGCCACTTTAGTTGGACTCTGCACAAGCTGTTGAAGCTGTAAAATGAAAAATAAGGGTTCAAGGTAGTTCTTCTAGTGTGTTCTCGCTGTGCATCCCATGGTGGGGTCCTCTAACCCCCATGCCTAAGGACACCCCTCAGTACAGTTCATGATGGTGGGTCTGGAGAGCCAAAGCTTGAGTGTCACCATGTGTACACATCAATTTCCTCAGTCACTTCAGTGTGATGTGGATTCCAGCGTGCGTCGGAATCGCCCAGTTTGCTTCATCTTACAAGGGGAGGCAATATATGTCACTGTAAGTGTACCGCAGTATCCGGGAAGACTGATGCCTGTTTTTGGGATCGCTGCGTCCGCTAAGTAATGCATGCAGCGCCTTGATGCAGGTAACTAAATATTTCCCAGTGCAAACCTATCAGAGAGTTTTTTACTCGTGGAAGTGAAATTTCAGTCTCACTTTAAATCTCTCTGATCTATTTTGTGTACCAGTCTCATATTTTGTGCACACTTAATTGTCAGGCAACAATGTGCATAGTGAATATCCGCTCAGTCATTGTTCACACATCAGAGTGTGGCTGTCATTTTATGTTATATATTGGAAATTAGTGGTGTGCGCTGAGTTGCACTCTTGATGAATCCGGACATGAAAGGCAGCCTGACTTGCAGCCGAGATGCCGGCACAGTGTACATATTTAACTAGCGGATGCTCTGCCATCTCAAGTATTCCCTTTGTCACCGTTCAGGTTTTCTGCCCTTGAATAAAATATCCATATATTTTACGGCTATGTCTTCTCAGAATGGCAGATGCGCGCCAGGTTACTGAGCGAGTCATTCGTTTATTGCAGCGAAAATATGTTTTTTCTCTGTATGGGAGACATACTGTATTGCGGGCTTGCTGAACACGACACTGTCTGTTAAACAGAATCATTCATTTAATTGTATGTAATGACAACTTTGAATAGCGAGACTGAGTCCATGACACACAAGTCTTCAAGTAGTCTGCAAAAGGCCTTTAATCCTGACCACCCACAAGCTTAGCCACATGCTTATGAAACTGGAACTGGAAATTGTGTTTGCTTATAACGTTAATGACCTTCGCAGGGGTCTTATATGGGCTGTAACGACCCGTCAGCCTGCTTTGGCCCCACGAAGGGGAAAGGGACATTAGCGGCCATGTAAATCAATCCCCCTCACAGCCCTCATTAATGTTGTCAGCACCACATTACCACGCTTACAGCGTTTTTAATGAAAAAAATGCTTGCTATTGATATAAGGGCCATGCACCTTTTTCTAGGAGAAAAATGGCCCTAGAAAAGATGGCCTTCAAATAAATGCGAGTGGGGTGCTCTAGAGAAAGCCCCTTTTCGATTTATACCAGTCAGATGTGGTTGTACTTTGTTCTTATTCACAAGATGGAGTCATGGTCTATCATATATGGTCTTGTTCTTGCCATTTTTTGCTAATCCAAGCACGCCATATTGCAATAGGATTCCACACAGAGGTCTCCAACCTTTACGCTAGCAAGAGATACTTGTAGCCAATGGCCAATTGAGGGGAGCTACTGTTGAGAGCTACTGGGGTGGTGATGTCAGTCTGAGAATGTGCACCAAGATTTTCTTTGGGCGGTTTATTTGCTCTTTATTTATAACGTATGCATTTATCATGATATTAATACTTTCAAAAACATCTTTATTTCATTATTTTTTATTAGTAGGTGTCTCCTACAAATTGTCAAGTATATCAGAATGTAGGAAACCAATTGGGACATCGAGTGTGAAGGCTCATACAGAATTCTATCCACCAGTGCCCTGTAATCTGGTGTGTATCTTGAAACAGCAACAGCACTCAGATACAGTCAAATGGAATCAAAGTTCAAGAAGTTCATGTCTGAAAAAGGCAGATTTGCGAGGAAGACTCTCACTTTGGCTGATATTGCAGACACCCTCCTTGCCATAGTGTTCGTGCCTAACTGCACACCTGACATTGCAATCACAAAAACAGGGCACTTTTTAAAATATGTTGGGCCACTTCCCTGAGCCCTTGAAGCCCAGATGCAGTCCCTTCCCTCACCCTGCACACGGAATTTGACTGCTTTGCAGGAAGAGGAGAGGGTGGCGGTGTCTTGCTCCTCCAATATGTGCACCTATGACATGCTCACCTACTACACAAACTCCTATGCCAGGTGCTCTACTAGACTAGTTGCTTTGAAATGTACTCCTACAACTCACCCTCTTATTGCACACTCCTATGACACATGCTTCTAGGACACACACTCTTACCACACTGGCTCTTAAGACAAGCTCTTAGTACACAGGTGCCTATGACCCACACTGCTATGACGCACACTCCATCAACTCACACTTCTACGACATACGCTCACACAAACATAAAAGTCATATGCAGATGTGCCATTGTGTATTGCTTGAACGGTGGAATCTGACCTTGTTTCTGGTCTGCTCAGTAGCAAAAATACCTTAATGAAGTCCTGGTCCATGCATAGTCGCTCTGGGAACAGTTTCTATACAAAATGTACATGTACATTTAGAATATTTACATTAGACACACTGATCAATGTACGTAGGACATTCATCATAAATGAGATTAGATTACAAAAATACCCTAGTTCAAAAACATGATAGGTGTACGCAGAAACATACACTACCTATTGCATGAACTGTGGATTCTGAGGTGGTCTCTGACCTGCTCAGCAGGAGGAATATCGGAATGGTGTCCAGGTCCATGCACAGTTGCACTGATAAGCCTTCTATTTCACAGACACATGTGACATAAGCTACTATGACAAATGATCCAACGACACAACTCTTACTACTTGCATGGCATACACCCCTATGACACTCACTCCTATGACACATTTTCCTAGAACAAATGCCTCTATGACCCACACTCCTACAACATGCACTCCAACAAAACACCCTCCTATGACACACACTCCAGTGGCACATGCTCCTGGCATAACAGTCATCATCAGTGGGATTAGATTACATTAATAGCCTAGTCCAAAAACATAAAAGGTGTACACAGAACCATACAATGCTTATTGCTTCAAGTGTGGAATTTGAACTTGACTCTGGCCTGCTCAGCAGGAGTACATATCCCAGTGGTGTCCAAGTCCATTTATTTATTTATTTATTTTAATTTTTGTAACACGCCACATGCCCGTGGGCCTCAGGGCACACATGAAAAACAAAAGACAAACAAAAGACAGGGCAGAAGAAACGTGGGACCAGGAGCAAGTTATTCCAGGTTGAAAAAGTGAGTTTTTATGGCCTGTTTGGACACAGTGTAGCTTTGGATCTGCCGTATCCGAGCTGGTAGTGCGTTCCAAAGAAGGGGTCCCTGTACATCAAGGGTGGTACCCCCAAACTTAGCTGTCCTAAATCTGGGGTGTTTGAGAACGACGGCTGTGGATGAGCGGAGGTTCCTCTCATTAGACTTAATGTTAATGCGATCAGACAAATATGTGGGGTTGCTAAGGCTGAGGCATTTGTGCGTTGTGGTCAACACCTTGTGTGTGATACAATGTTTTGCTGGAAGCCAGCAAAGTTTCTTCCTAAAGGTGGTGATGTGGGTGCGGCGAGATTGGAGTCCATACATAGTTGCACCGGGAACAACTTATTTGTGAAAGAAAACACTGATAATCAATGTACACATTACTGTGATCATAACTGAGATTGCATTACAATGATGTTGCAGTACCAAAACATGAAAGGTGTATGCAAATATAAACTGTGAATTGATTGAACTGTGGAGTCTGACCATGTCTCCGGCCTGCTCAGTAGCAAGAATATCCAAATGATGTCTAGATCCATGAATAGTTAATCTTGGAATATGGTCTATACAAAGTGCTTACGTACATTTAGAATATGGGCATAACAGATACTGAGAATCAATGTACATGTGAGCATGTTATAAGTGAGATTACATTACAAGGATATCCTCGTTCAAATACATAAAAGGTGTATGCAGCAAAATACACTATGTATTGTGTAAACTGTGGAGTAAGACCTTGTGTCTGGCCTGCTGCATGTGGAAGATGTACATTTCATGTATGCTACTGTACATATGAAAACTAGTGCGTACATGTTGTAAATGTAAAGCATATGGCTGATATGCCATACGCTAATACAGTCATGCAACAAACTCTCATATCAAACTGCTATACTCCTTACTCCCCACGAAAAACACTTAAATTAGAAATAAAACAGACCTTTTTAATCAAGATTTAAGGTTGATCTAATATAAATAAGGTACAAACAGTGGGAATAAAAACATTACCTTTAATCTAACAAAAAATAAAGTGCGTAACGAGAGGGAATAACGTTAAGGTACCAGTACTCACTGTACAGCACTATAAAATGTAACCATGAAACAGGAAGTATAAAAACTAATTCCATACTCCTACAAATTAAAAAAAACAATTAATTAACAATGATAAAAGTTAAAATTATTTGTAAAAAAGAGTTAAAGTTAAACCAACAAAAAAAGTGTATAGTCGACAAACATTAGAAATAACAACATACAGGTAACAACATAATACACTTCATCAATACATTACAAAATATTATATAAAAATCAAATATCATGGTAACTTGAACTCACCCACAAAATTGAAAGCATAACATATCAGGAAATTATAACAATTAAATGCATGCATACACGTATTTGGAGAACGTAAATATATTAAAGGGTATATTAAACGTCCACATATAATAAATGTTAGAACAAAGTATAACATGTTTTTGAAATACAAAATTAATATATAGAAATAAACTTACATTATTATATACACAAGCATAAGTACACCAAACATTTCCAATTACAAAAATTAAATGCACAGAACATTCTTTTTAAATATTAAAAGTAAATTGACCTTACACTTTCAAAATAAATATAAACATAGCAGTATCATACTTTCATATACATATAATATCAATTAACCGAGTTCATGTCTTTATTGAAAATACATAGTTAACTAAACAATAAACATAACATACAATAAAACATACACAAAAAAAGATAAAATATCACGTACAGTAAAAGCTTAGCAAAATATATTTCAACAAATACCATCAATTTATATAAACTTATAATTTACACAGTTAGTAACATTTAAATTACAATAGTCATTATTCTAAGCATGAAAATACAAACATGCAAGCATGCAATGTGTGCTAAATAAATATACTAAATAAGTCAAAATGTAAATGCTAACAAAAGCAGCCAGATGTAATACACAATAAAAACATGCATAAGAAAAAACACTTTAACAGTTGTATTCAACATAAACAAGTATTCACACATTACATCACTTTCACGATAAAACATGTTATAGCAAAAACAGATTGTTGCAGAAAACACACGGTGAGTTAAGGTTACCATGATTTTTGATTTTGATAGAATATATGTTGTGATATATTGATATATTGTATTATGCTATTCCCTTAATGCTATTATTTCTAATGTCTGTAAACTAAATAGGCAACTTGGTACAGCATGTACATTGTTCTCTATGGCCCCACATAGAACGATAGGACCCTCATCACAGTCCATTAATCCTTTCTCTACACCCAACTTACGTTTGTATATATATCACTACTCTATTTCTGTCCGTCTATGTCTCTGTCTTTCTTTTTCTCAGTGTGGGTGGGAATCATAATGGCAGGTGTGTGTTTACTAAATTCATCCAAGCAGTTACTGACACCAGTGCAATTAGAGAACACAAACAGGTACTTTGATGGGGTTGTTTTTTATGGTTTGAATGAGGGCAGCAGTGACAGAGGTGGTGACTGGCCTGGTATTTGGAGACTTATATTTTCATTGAGTGCATCCTTTTAGAATGCCACTGTCACACTGAGAATGCACAGAAGAGACGAGGAGGACATGGATAAGCTTTATGGGCTGATGCTGCGGTTTTAACAGACCTTGTGAGGGTGGACCTTATGAGGAAGTTTGTATGGGAGGGCTGTGCTGCATAGTCTGCAATTGCATTCATTTACTATTTGTGTTACATTCTAATGTGTGTGCATTCTGTAATAAATGTGTGGCTTCTCCAACCAATCAGTCTCCAACTCACACAACCAAACATGTCCTTGGTCATCACAGAAGACACAGATTGTTGCTTTCAATCCAAATGTGACACTTTCCATGTTTGAAGGCCATTTTGAGACAGCAAATTGTATGATTTCCCCACAAAAGTAATTATAAGAAACGACATTTTTCAATTGTACTAATATTGCATGCTGCTTCTTTCTAAAATGTTCCAATGTTCATTCCTAGTGATAACTTCTGATGTATGTTGTAGTCATTATAAACTCATTAAACCAGTCCTTCTGAGATAAGTACATTATCAAACTATGTATTTCTCATAGGTTATCATCCCGAGGTGGACAATCTGGTACACTCCTTTTGTGCACGTACCCCTATGAGAGAGGTGAAGGGGACAAATAGTGCAAATGCAGGTTCCTGGTTGCTTTGCATTAAATCAAAGATAATTTTCCGAACATAATAATGAGCACATATTTTTGTACTTGTATCTATAAGTACACAATGTACACTGGATTGTTGGTCATTTCATTTTTTCTCAAAAGTTATTCTAATATTAAATAGTTCATTACCCTGAACAAGCAATATGTACTTTGTTGGACAGATTCTGTGTTTGCAAGGATAACATGGCTCCGGCCTCTTATTCTTTTAAGGTTGGAGACCCTTTTGCTTCTCAGTGACAATGTTGTAGTACCCATATGAGATGGAGGCATCCCTAGATAAAATATATATATATATATATATATATATATATATATATATATATATATATATATATATATATATATATATATATATATATATAGGATTACACATGTGTTAACCAAGCTTTTAGTAAGAGCACTATAGGTTGGTGATAAGTGCAGTTATATGTTGTCGGGAGGATAAGCATGTTGGCCACTACTCCGTGGTTGACTCCTTCCATATTTAGCCCAAAATTGTGAACTGGATTTTAAGTCTGGAAACAATCTTCCACTGTTGGCGATGGAGAATATTATGGGCCCCTCAGTAGCCCTGCCTTTTAACATAACATGGTTTAGCTAATGTATACATGAAGCAAACATTCACACAAACGCCATACCAACATTTGGTAGCACTTGGACAGAGCAAAGTTATCAAACTGATTTTTTGTCTTGTTGAACCAAAACTGCAAACTTCGATAAACACATGCTTAGTACCCTGCTGCTACCGATTGCTAGTTACAATGCACTTTATTTTCGTAGCAATCCTCACCAAATGTCAGTCTGCGATCCAGTATAGCTTGGTCTAGATAACCTAAATCTATTAGAGTATGCGTGGAAAAAGCATCTGTCATCTGTACGTAAAGGGCTCTGTAATCCTTTTTGTGACAAAGTCTTCACCTAAAGTGTTCCCTAGAAGTCCACGTTGACTTATGAGGTGTCATCAAGTGATGCTGTAAACTCATTGCTGCAGCCATTTATCACTGGAAACGGTGTGCTATTTGTTTTGTGCTTCAGATAATGGTATAGTTACTCCTGCCAGCTGTATTTGAATGTTCGCTATTAATAACTCATGGCCATGTATCAGGCAGCTCTTATTTTGAGGAGTGACATGCAGTAAACATTTATTTTTGGAACAGCAATGAATGCATGCCATGCTTTGTGCAGCTTGAATAGTGTAAGTATTTTAATAACGAAAATAGTTTCACTAGTTCACACCAAAATTGTGGCTCTGTTATTTTTATCACCACATTTCTTATATCCTTTTCCTTTAAAAGGGCATTTAACGTATCACCATAAACATGTTTAAGGCATCCTCAGTTATCTTATAGTAGGTTTGATTCATCTCCTGAAAGTTGGTTCAAATCAATCATCTGGTGTGTGCATGCGCCACTTCGCCGTTGGGCACGTTTCTCCCTCCCAAATAGTGAAATGTGTATATTATAGATGTAATGAAAAAACTTAGTTAAAGGGACGTTATGGTTACAAGTAAAACTGAAAAACCTCAGAAATTCACCTGTCATGGTAAGCTAAGCAACCATAACTTGCAGCACCATCGTGCACTGCTAAGCCTAATACCCAGGACATAAAGGATGACATCCAACATGGTGGGCTTTAACAAAAATCTGACGCATTTCACGCTTTTCACCATCCAATCAGTGGGCGCGCCCGATGTCCCTGGATCTCACGTTGCCTTCTAGACCAATCAGATGCCCGTCGGTGGACCGAACAGGGAAGTGAGTCCGTGGACCGAACCCTGATATCACTTAATTCTTTTTAACTACTTTTGGGCTGTTTAAAAAAAAAACTACTGGGCGAATGTACATCAAATGTACAAATGCAGCCTTCTAGGACCAAACTGCAGCTCCTGGCACAAATTTGGAGAAAATCCATCCAGCGGGTAGGGCTGTAGGCGCGAGCAAAAAATGTTTCTATTGCATCTATGGAAGAAAAATAATTGTGGATCCCCCTACAACTTTGCGCCCGCTTGACGAAACCTCACCAAACTTGCGGGCCATATACTTTTTTTGCAAAGTTTGGTGAGGATTCGTCCAGTGGGAGCGAAGTCATAAGCCGCCCAGAGTTGAGCAACTTAACCATAACTACAGGGCCGCTACCGTTGGCCCTGTAATGTGTTTTTCCAATTATCAGAGGTTGTGTCCCACAGTGACTCCATGTACTATTCTCAACGTATGCATCGTTTGCTGCCTCTCCAAAGATGGCCACTCACTATCCTTTAAATGACTGAGAAGGTTGTGGAGGAAGGGTGTCAGGAGCTGCACTGTTCGGCAAAGATAAGGGAGATAGTGGAGTGCAAAATTCTTTCAATGAGATATTTTAGTTGGCTGAGTGCCAGACCAAATGTGGTCCATGGGCCAGATTACAGAAACCTTTCACTGATGCAAGTGCAATGTTTGCATGGTATTAGCACTAGGGCAAAGTTTGCCCTATTTATGAAAACACTGGGACACATTAAAAATCCATTGCACCTCGAAAAGTGCACTTTGGCATATTAAAAGCGCCAGGGCTAAAATTGCCTTAGTGCTAAAAAGATACATTTTTGATGCATTTTTGCATCAGAGCAAAGTTTGCCCTGGTGCTAATACCATTCCGTATTCTGTAATCAGGCCCCATGTCAGCAGCTACATTTCTACTGGCTTAGCAGAGCGCACATTCCGCCAACGCAATACACACTTCTGCTAAATATGTAACGACACTTGTTACCGCTGCCAAAAATTCCCATTTACATACCATAGTAAATGTACACCGTGTGACGTCTTTCTCCTGTAATGCAATGTACTGTTTACCATGTATGTTCAGATTAAGCTCTGCTGAGCTCCCAACAAATTATAGCGTTTCAAGGCCATGACAACGCAAGTTAGGTGCTATTCAAATAACACAAAACACATTGAAGATGCTGGAGTCTTTGTAAGCCCGATATCGCCTTATCATGCCACTCAGACGGCCAACATCTTCCCCCAGGAAATGCTGCTTTTCATGCCGATTCCTCTTCATGTTTTTGGCTGCATTTTTTTAGGATGGTGTAAGTGAGTTTTAAAGACGGCTGATTTTGTTTTGCACCTGTGTTTGATACCCCCCAACCCCCACACACCTTGCTCAATCAGGATCGGTTTCCCCTGCCCTGCTGTATTAGCTATACTTTTGCCTTCTCCAAACTGCTCCCAGGGAAATATTTATCAGCAATGCATTAGCAGTCAGGAGGCTTTAGACAGCAATGATGTTTTTCTTCCTGAAGCAAAAATACACACATAAATAAATACTCCCTCTAACTAGGGTAGCACTCACAGAAACCCAGGACCCACAGGAAAACAGCGGGGGGCTGGGTGGAGTTTTGGGGCACCCCTCTGTGACAGCCACAGGCCCCATTCCCTCCATCCACCTCTTGATGCCATCACGGAAAACAATCCACTGGCGGAGCTGAGTGAAGACTTCCGCCGCCAACGCAGCTCTGCTAAGCAAAGGTGCCCGTGCGTTCGATCGGTTTCCAGACCCGCATTGCGATTCCTCTCTCTGCCTCTCTCCCCTCTGCTGAAACGAGTTTTAATTGAAGCACATAAACGTGCATTTATTATCGGGTTTCATAGAGCTGGCGATGATAGAATAACACGACATTGTTTCCACCAAGCCTCACATTCGTGCGCGCACTCTCTCTCTTGCTCTCGCGCTTGCAAATCCGTGCTCGATGTTCTCTCACCCACGCTTGCTCTCTTGCGCTCTATTGCCCTTAGCTCAATCGCTCTCTCACCCTGGCTTCTCTCTCTCTCTTTATTTCTATGTCTCCCGCAATCTCCTGCTTCTCTCCATTGGCCTCTGTTACCTCACTTGCCCTCTCCATCTCTCTTGCATTCTCTCTGTCTCTAAACCCTGTTTTTCTCGCTTTCTTTGTGTTCATCTCGCTTTCCTCGCCTTCTCTCCATCTCTCTTGTAGTCTCCCTCTCTGTTTTTGTCGGACCCTTCCTTCTTTATCCATTTCCATCGCTTCTCTCGCACCATCTTTCTCTGTCTCTCACTCCCTTTGTCTCTCTTCCACACCCTTTTCTCTCTCTGAAATGTTACTGCACTGACTCCATACTTTTCAAAACCTGCAGGTGGCTATTTAGGAAGAGGGAGAGTGGACATATGTTTGTCAATGTTATTTCCTCATGCATCAATAGTTAGATGTGCGTGGAGCCTAGGCCCATATGTTAAAATGTTTGGCGAGGTTTAGTTAGGAGCGATAAGAAGTCGTCTGAGTAGACTTGTTCTCTTTTTATAGAAATATGTGCACTACCTAAGAGCAGGGGCTGGTCGTTAGAGGTCTTTTCATTCGTGCCTGTGCCATGAGGTGTTAAAGGAACCACTGCCACTTTCACTGCACCAACATATTAAGAGTATTAAGAGTTTGGAGGTACAACTTGTACCACTTGTTAGAGGTGTTTCCTCCACTTGACCACCAGATATGGGAGCCGCGCCCCCAGGAAGGACCACGTCAAAAGATCTACAATCCTGTCTGGCAAGACAAATCCACTTCCGTGGCACTAGTGGTCCAGGGATTAATATTGGTTTCTAAACAATCAATCAGCCCCACAACTCTAGTACACAAGAAGGGCTCTAAACATATTGGACACACAAGCAAATTATAAACTGGCTTGTCCAAATTTGGTAACGTGCACAGAACGGCAGGCTTATCTCTGCATGGTCGTGGATCGTCAGTCAGTTGCAACACAGCGAAAATGCAATTATTATTCAATGATACAAGGGACTGTCCAGTCAAGGTTGTATACAAATATCTACTTTATTATTATTCAACAGACAGTTCTAGCACACTACAAAATACAACCCACTCTGTACAGGAATGCAGAGGACAGGCAGTATCAAAAAGGAAAAGAGATGGACTCTGGATACTGACTGGAGGGTAGTCAGTAAAGTAATTAATCACATTAGTTCAAGGATACTTGGTTTCAGCACAAAAGGAGCAATGGGTTGTAAAATTTCACTAGGGGCCTTCAGGCAACAGAACCACAATGTCCATTGTGCTTGTAGATGTTATCGGTGCTCTACTGTGTAAAGTCATTTTCAGGGCACTTTGCAGCTTCTGCAATAGAGTTAAAGACGGGAGAAAGCTGTGGGTAGCAGGCGGTAGACAGTTCAGCGAGCAAGGCTGGACAGATGGCTGCAGGCTGGCCTTCACAGTGGCTCAGGGTCAGTAATAATTGTCTCAGTGCTGGTCAGCGGGTCTAAAGCACTGGTCTCAGCATGAGTGACGGCAACGTAACAACAGCCAGCAGTACCGTCAGTTGCAGCTTGAGAGGCTCAAATGGCTTGCAAATGTGCTTTAAGGCAGACAGTCCAAAGCTGGGGATAGTGTAGGAGGCAACTGCCTTGTCCTTGATTTGGTATAGAAACTCTTTGGCACTTCGTACCTTGGGAGTTTGGTTGCAGAGCCTAGCAGGGCACCCTGTGTGTTGGCTGGGTACTGGTTCGGGAGCTGCCAGTGGGTCCTCTGGATTCAGTGTCTCCCTCTGTTCTCTGGGAGATGTTTAGGGGAGGGATATTGCTTCCCTCTTTGGAAATCCTGGTCTTCCTTCACTAGCGGAAGGTGTAAGGGAGACTGAACCTTCCGGCAGAGTCCAAATGAGTTCTTCTTGTTAGTCCTTGCAAAGTCTTCAGATTATCTGCCCAAACTAGGGGCTCGACCCTCTTTTAAAACCAAATGGGCCACAGTGATTGGTGTAGGCTAGGCCTACCTTAATGAAATGATCCTGGGTACCCACCAACAATCTCCTGTATGCATGAGGTCATAACCAGAGTGCTTTGCAACAGAAAAGGTAAAAGAGTGAAAACATTTAATAATAAGTCCCACCCATCTTCCTGTCTGTTGTGGATCAAAGGGTCTCTGGTTAATTGAGCTCTCTGTGGGTTCTGATTAAAGTGGCAGGTCTCCCTTGAAGCTGCGGCTAGAAATGACATTTGGTCACCGCCAAACCACATACTCATACCTTCTGAATGGGGTCCCTGTGTGGGGGTGACTACTGTAAACGGCTGTTCCGGACATGACAGGCCACTGCCCTTTCATACTAAGAGGCGGGAGCTGGCTTCAGGTTGACACAGATGCACATCAAAGGTGTTGGGGTTTCCTGTCTCCTTTGTTCACCTCTTCAGCTACACCCCATGTGGGCCTTTTCTGTACTCTATTAGTATGCTCCATATGTTAATCACTGCCACCATTCTGCTTTTCTTACACAAAAGGACAGGGCAGATCCATGGAGCCTTTGATAGTTAATTAGGCATGCCATGACAGGAGTAACGTTTTGCCTTCCACCTTCTGAGAGACAAGGTGTAATCTTGACTGTCATAGCCCAGCTAAATATTACAGGGGGGTCTGCACCGGTGGGCTTTTTACACCCAGAGTACACCTGTCTATGTGTATGTAGTGCAGTGGCCATTGGAAAATGTTTGCCGATTAGCCCTACACATTTTCCAGAGGCTGATCTACCATCATTCAGTTTCATATACAATTTCAAAAAAGCCAGGCGAGTGCATACCCACCCTGCGGATGGACACATTTCTCACACCAGTCCCAGCCTGCATGAGGCAAGACCTGCTGGGGGCTACAATATTGAACCGTAGCACGTGCTCCCTGTAAAGAGGCCTGGCGCTGCAGCATTGACTACTCCAGGGCCTTTCTGGCCCTTCGTCCCGCCTCACATGGATGTCGATTGTCCTTGCCAGGCCACAAATGGTTAAGCACCTGGGAGCTGTCAGGCAAAGCTCCCCTCGAAGGACCACATCAAAGGATCTACAATCCAGTCAGGCCCCATTACAAGAAGCAGGCACCATCATCGTGCCACCACAGTCCCAGTCTGCATGCAGCAAGGCCTGCCGGGGAATACAATAATGAACCAGAGCAGATGCTTCCTGGAAAGATGGCTGCTGTTGCAGCATTGACTACTCCAGGGCCTTGCTGGCCCTTTGTCCAACCTCACATGAATGCCGATTGGCGTTGCCAGGCCACAAATGGTGGAGCCCCTGAGAGCCAAGAAGCGAAGTCGCCCCCCCTCGAAGGACGACCTCAAAGGATCGATGATCCTGTCTGATCCTGTCCAGACATGGAAGGCCATCCGAGCAACTTTGCTCAAGGTACGTGAGTTTGTGCTCCCTCAGTTTAATAGTTAACCTTATCATGTCATGGTGCCTACCTCCCCATTACTCTATCCCTCCTTCTACTGCACCACCTGCCCTCCTCCACTTTACTAGTTCTTCCTCGTTTCATCCCTCATCCCATTATCTCCCTGTGCCTTCACAACCGTATGCCACTCCTCCCAAATCCAGTCACTTTCAACCACGCCATGTGGTTCGTGTTACTCTCAGCATACAGTGCTGGCCCTCACTTAATTCCCACATACCTAGGCCCCACAATCACACCGCCCCCCACTTCACTATGGAAACCTGTTTAGGCGAAGCACGGTGCACCCGCCCCCACCTCCCCTTTCTCACATTCTTCCCTCGCTGTGTCCTGCATTGCACACATCTGCCTCACAGTCTCCCCTAACCCAACAACCCCCTGGATTAACTCTCGCGGCCGTACACAGATTATCAAAGGCCCCCACGCCTCCCTGCATGCAACACGTGCAACATGCTGAAGTCAAACTGCCTTGCAACCCCCAAACAGACTGCCATATGTGCACATTTCCTCAAACACCAGATCTACCCACAGATCACTTGCACAGCAACACATGAGTCCAAGCAACTCTGGCCTAAGCACAACCAATGCCTCACCTGCTCTGTTCCCGGCTGTGCATGCCACACTCGCAGCCACCAGGCATCATGGAAATGCATTAGGAATTGCTATGCCCAACACGTTTGGCACCAAGCTCTCCTTCCAAATGATAGCTGGAAGCTCTCCAACAATACACACAGCATGGGAGCCGAAGGACCTGATGTGCCACAGGAAGCAGATTCTATCTCCGCTGATTGCCAAACCGTGAAAGCAGGCACTACACAAGTGAAGACCAGGTAAAGACATGCCCTCCAATCGACAATACATGCAGCAACAAGCATCTATTCTGGACTTTAGAGCAAGGAATTCTGAGAACAAAAAGAAAGAAAATAATGTGGCTTCTACTTCTTCTGCTTTTCCCTCTCAGAGGACCACAGAAGTACTCTTTGTTATAAGCCTCATTGGACCAACGCAAGACACACCATGAGCCGCCAGCCACCTCCACTACAGGGAGCACTTTAGAGAAATAAAGTTAAGGTCAGTGATCCACAGGCGCGCACATGCGAATTATCCTCTCATGATATGGCTTTTAACTTTAATTTCCACGTAATTTTAAAAACCCTTGTGTATACATGTAGTTAAGAAGCGCCCTTCACTAATTGAGTTTATTTGTGTGTTCCCCCTATAGGGAGACCTTGTGTACGGCCCAGAAGAAGGCTTTTCCACTCAACAGCCGAAACGTCATTGGGCACAGCACCCTGTGTGTGTTAGCAGTCTGCATTAAGAACCCTCTTTTTCTGATTCATCTCTTGACGTAGACCTATGATTAGGTCACCCTTCTGCTGGCATTTTCGACCTTGGAGAGGTCTAGAGAAAGGAGTGTGTCACAGAGCCTTCTCCAGAATAAGCAGAGCTCCAATTACACTGTTTTGTATGTAATGATTTGTGTTGCACTACCACAGTACCGAGATATGTGAAATCAGAACATGTCTGAAAACCCAGTTTTAGTGTATATATGTAGATGCACTGTCTTATACACTGTTCATTCTATGACTAATTAACTATGACTAAAGAAAAAAGTCAAAGAGACAACAGAAAAAGATTTTAAAAAACCTGTTGATAAAGTATATTCACGAGCCAAATAATAAACACTGTGTGAACTCAATCCAGTAAAGTGTTCTTCTATCTGCATGCTGGTTATAGTAGACACTTGTCAAGATCAACTTGATACATTAAAACATTTGCATGAACGAATTTGGATACCCAAACATATGTGGCAGGATGCCCCCTTTGTTTCAATTCTACATAGCCCAGAGTCCTCTCACAAATAGAGCTGTCCCTCTTGTTATCCCTCATTTGCCCTGGTCACTGCTGTGAATACTACACCCAGTAGCCAATCTCTCTTCGTAATGCCTTTCATTAGAAGAGTAACACCACAATGTTCGCAAGCACCCCTCACTGCTGACATCACTAACACTACCACCCTACGGCACAAAGCCATCTCATACTCCTCTCTACACTTCATGAGGCTCTCCACACAGATCCTCCAATGACTGCCCCTCTATAAACCACACAGAAGCATAGTATCCGTGATACTGTCCGGATGAATCCTATGGGTACCTCCTGTGCCCTCCACAACATCCTGTGACATGCTGCCCTGTTCCACCAAACTTGCTCTACCAACTCCCCTTCTGCCCACTTGCAACCCAGCCTTAATACTTCTATTACCATGCAAATTAAATGAGCCTCATTAAATGCCAGCTCAATCCCTGCCCACGCACTTGATATGCTGAATTTATCACAATCAACAACCTCAACTTACTAGCTATCACAGAGTCTTGGCTCCACGCTGAATCAGTCCCTTCCCTATCGCTATTCCACCTCACTACTCCATCTTTCATAAAGACAGGGTGGACACCGGGGTGGGGGGTCACCCTTATTGCTAGAGACTCCCTTTCTCTCAGAGAATTTGTTACCACCACTTTCTCCACCTGTGAACTCCTCACCACTAACTCAACATCTCTCATACCTCTACAGTGACCATCCATCTGGCTTAACGGGCCTCTGTCTCCATCCTCTCCATCAAAGAGGATATCTTCCATCTTCTCACCGACTCCAAACCTACATCTAAGATCCTACACCTGGGAGTCATTAACCTTAGTTTAAACTACCTATAGTACCTGAATGCGCTATACCTTGCCAAATCACTAATAGAACTTGGCGTTGCACAGCACATAATTATCCCAACACACGCTGCAGGCAGAATTTTGGATTGGCTGTCTGACATAACATCAGGGTCACAGCCAATCAGCCCTGCCCTTGAACAGATCACAATATCATCTCCTTCCTAATACCTATCGTGAACCCCCTGCCTACTATGCTCCCCCTCACTGCAACCCAAAGCTCACAAAACATTACCAAAGCCTGCATTCTGCCACTGCTGGATGAGCTAGTCCTTGCCCCCACTGCAATATTTGACCTAGCCATCCTAGTGTACAGCTACAACACCATAATGACTCATACCATCAACTCTGTGGCTCCTCTTACCAAGAGGAAAGTTAAAGCGATCCTGCATCATAACCAGGGACGTCATTTAGGGGTCGCCAGAGGTCTCCCTTGCGACCTCTGTCTTATAAAAGAAAACGAAAAAAAAAACTTTTCTTTTTGCAAACTCCTGGCCAGCACCATGTGGCTCTTTACTTCTGGAGTGGCTGGCTTACTTGTTCAGGCACCTTTTTTTAAAAACAAAAAAGAAAACAGGAGTGCCACAAGTCTAACACTTTCAGCACTGAACCTAAATAAGAAAGAATAGGAATACCAAATAATGTGTCTTTCTGGAATTCTATACAATAATTGCTAGACTCATTAAAGGTTTATTTCAGGCACATTTCAGGGGGTGAGTCACTGATTCAGTCTGTTCTTAAACGCCTCAACTCAGCCTTTCATCCTTGTGAGGTCGATAAATGAGTACCAACACAGGTTGGGTGATATTGGGTGTACATTTTTTCTATATAAAGCGCTTAAGCGTAAGTGCTATATGATAACACATCATTATCATTTGGTCATGGACGTCTGCTTGCATTCACAGTAATTTAGTAATATGGGCCTATACACACTTATCTTAACGATACATATGGCGATCCATTCTTGTATGAAATGTACATCACATTATAGTGATATCGTAACCATATTTTTCGTAGTGTACAATGCTATGTTATGCCACTTCCTGTTTTGTCAATGGGTCAAAGGTCGTGTTCCATCACTTGCCGCGATATCACTTTGGGGCGGGGTCAAATGACATCACCTCATGTGATGTCATCAGAGGTCAAGGGTCGTGTGATGTCACTTCCGCTACCCCTGGCATTTTGGTGAAATGACGTCCCTGATCATAACTCATGGTCCTCACCTGAACTCAAAACTATTTGTCTTCTTAAACGTCAGGCGGAGGTCAAGGGGACCCATGATCCTACTCATTTGAATAAATCCAGCTTCAATTTGGCAGCCGGCACATATTGATTCTGAGGAACAATAAATACAGCCTACAACTCTAGGATTGAGAAAGCTAAATCCAGCACTAGGGAACTTTTCACCGTTATGCGTGTACTAGACTTGCCGATGCCTGCACCCTCCAACTGCACCTGGGATAGTACCTGGTGCAGCAACATCCAAAACATACTTCCACACAAAATTGACACTCTCCAAAAAAAGATTACTTTTAAAAAAAAACACCCTTGGAGCCACTGCACCTGACTCTACAGGAAAATACTTCCCCGTCTCGACATCTCCCCTTTCTTCTTTAAACGTATCTCTGATGCAAAGGTTGTTCAAATTATGAAACCGTTCCGCTGCCAGGGAGACATCTGCCCTGCACCTGTAATTAAGAACTGTGCTGAAACTCTTGCTCCTTTAGTCACAATCTTGATCAACTCTTTGTGTATCTCTTGCACCATACCCACCAGTTCCATGGATGCATGGGTCCTTCGCTCTTAAAAAAGCCCACTCTAGAAACAAACATCTCTACCAACTACCGGCCCATCACCACTGTCACCTTCCTGCTAAAAATCTTGGACCAGGATGCATATCTCCAGATCCAGAGCTTCTTGGAATCCTACAACCTGCTAGGCTTGCACCAAACTGGCTTACGTCCCTGCCATGGTACTGAATCAGCCTTACTGGACTGAAAGATCCAATTAGATGACATCAAAGATGCTGGTAAGTCAGCCCTCCTCTTGCTACTTGACCTGTCCACAGCCTTTGACTGACACCTGTGCTCAGCAGCACGCTTCTCACCTGATGCCATCTCTTGGATTTCAACCTTCCTTTTCTGAGAGAACCATGAGGGAGAAAAAAAATGTTTTCACTACAGCTACCAGAATCCTTTGAGTCTAATTAGACACACCTGCTCAACAGCCTCCCTGATGATTATTTGAGATAAGAAAGCGCTAGGGGGAGAACAACTACAGACCACAGAAATGCAGCTGAGGGATCTAACCCTGTTATTACTGAGTACCTGATTTGCAGCAAGGGATCTAACCCTGTTATTACTAAGTACCTGATTTGCAGCAGAAGGGATCTAACCCTGTGAATTTTTGTCCATTTTGGGATTTAACCCAGCTACTTATTTTTTACAACAGGTTCAATTGACCAGGACCGGGAGTGCGCGCCTCACCCACCTTCTTTTTTGTACTGAATGCTATGGGAGTCCCGGGCTCCAGAGGCAGCGCCACGGGGTGACTGTGCCCCACTTTGGAGAATCATAAAGATGGTTCTCTCCCCTCCCCCAAATTTGGGAAGGACTTGTACTTTGGAGGGGTGTCGGTTGCTGGTCACCTGAACAGAAAAAAAACGTTTTCACTACAGCTACCAGAATCCTTTGAGTCTAATTAGACACACCTGCTCAACAGCCTCCCTGATGATTATTTGAGATAAGAAAGCGCTAGGAGGAGAACAACTACAGACCACAGAAATGCAGCTGAGGGATCTAACCCTGGTATTACTGAGTACCTGATTTGCAGCAAGGGATCTAACGCTGTTATTACTAAGTACCTGATTTGCAGCAGAAGGGATCTAACCCTGTGAATTTTTGTCCATTTTGGGATTTAACCCAGCTACTTATTTTTTACAACAGGTTCAATTGACCAGGACCGGGAGTGCGCGCCTCACCCACCTTCTTTTTTGTACTGAATGCTATGGGAGTCCCGGGCTCCAGAGGCAGCGCCACGGGGTGACTGTGCCCCACTTTGGAGAATCATAAAGATGGTTCTCTCCCCACCCCCAAATTTGGGAAGGACTTGTGCTTTGGAGGGGTGTCGGTTGCTGGTCACCTGAACAGAAAAAAAAACGTTTTCACTACAGCTACCAGAATCCTTTGAGTCTAATTAGACACACCTGCTCAACAGCCTCCCTGATGATTATTTGAGATAAGAAAGCGCTAGGAGGAGAACAACTACAGACCACAGAAATGCAGCCGAGGGATCTAACCCTGTTATTACTGAGTACCTGATTTGCAGCAAGGGATCTAACCCTGTTATTACTAGGTACCTGATTTGCAGCAGAAGGGATCTAACCCTGTGAATTTTTGTCCATTTTGGGATTTAACCCAGCTACTTATTTTTTACAACAGGTTCAATTGACCAGGACCGGGAGTGCGCGCCTCACCCACCTTCTTTTTTGTACTGAATTAAAAATGTATCTGTCGATCTTCACACTACAATGGATGGAAGAAAGACAACTGTATGTATAAAAATCAGTGACCTGCACTAATTTATCATGAGTATGGGATTTGAGAATTTGATAAACTTGACGAAAAACCTATATGTTTACAAATCATTTAGCGATTGAGTATTGTGATGTCGTTTCGATAAACACAACACCATGTAACTGAACTTGCAAGACTATGATGGAAAATAGCTCAAAGGGTTGAGGACCCGCTGCATAGGTGTGTGCCTATATGTGGTGTGTTAGACCTCTAAGTCATAGATGAACATCTTGGTAGGAAGAACATGCTTTTATGCCAAGTTATCAGACCACCAATTAGTGGCATACAGCATGATTGTGCTGCTCTTGTCTCAGTTCCTTATTTTAGCCACTTTTAAGTCAAATTGTATTTTAGTTTAAAATAATGTGCTTATAGAATTTTTAAACAAGGTTTTAGTTAAACTATGTGCTTAGTGTATGTTCTTTTAGTTGGTGCCTGTGTTGTATGCTCAACATTATTTCCACCTCATATTATTGGGATTTTTACTAGAATTCTAAAAAACACGCTTTGTTGTCCAGCTTCTGGGTGTTGCACTTACCTGCCCTTATGCGTAACACACAACTTATTTTTTCAGACCGTCTAGATTTGATTTTCCGATATATGTGCCTAACGCACGGGAACTACAATTCCCAGCATTTTTGTAGTTCGTTGGACCTATTTCTTGTAGGTGAGGCACGTCAGCACCACGCGTTTTCACAATCCGGTGTGTGTCGCTCTGTGGTGCCTTTTTGCAGTCTCTTTTAACGGGTAAGAGAAATTCTGCCAATGTGAATGTATTTAATATGATGGGGAGATTCTGACCTAATGCCATACTGAGCACTGCACATACGTCGGTGGATGCTCGTTGAGCGGTAAATTCTGAAACACATTCTCGCTAAGGCTCCATTTATTGATTTGGTGGACCAAGGTAAGGTGTCCAATGATTTTTTGGTGATGGCTGGTGATGTGCGAGTAGCCTTGATCATGACTATTCACTTGTTACAGTTTAATGAGGGCACTGTGGAACAGACCTGAAAGGGCGTGAACAGGGAAAGGAAAGATGTCAATGATTTAGGGAATGGTCGACTGTTCAGAATGATGAGAACTTACAATCTATTGAAGTATCAAAGCAGAACATGCCCGATCTAAATGGAGCCCAAAAAGATCCTATTTTGATTAATAGGGACGTTTGCTTTGTAAAATCGCAAAATGCATGCCTTCACATTTTATTACTTAATACTAGGTCCTTACTGACGCATGCTTTGGAGGTTGTGACATATATTGTAAGCAAGGATGTTGCCATACCTGCACTGACGGAGACCTGGAGTCATGATGCAGCTGGACCAACAGTGTCCCTAGCGATCCCCAAAGTTTTTAATATGTTATGTAAGGAGAGACAAGAAGGACTAGGGGGATGGGTGGCTTTTGCTTTGTAATGTAAGCTGGATGCCTGGGAGGTGGAGATACCAGGCATCGAAGGGAATGAAATTGAACAGATAAACATCAGGAATGATGCTTAAACTACATGCAATATCGTTCTGGTGTATGGACCTGCCTCAAAATGCCTGAATTCGCCACCCAACTCAGTAACACCCTGTTGCCTATACTAAAGCCTAATACTAGGGCGATAGTCCTTGGAGATTTGAACTATTGGTTGGGCAACAGCGATGATCATATGGCCAATATGCTAGAAGATTCTCAGGCCAATCTTGTCTCTGGGCAATGTGTGAAAATAGCAAATCATGATAAGGGGTACACATTAGACTGGTTTGCCACACCTAACATTAAAACAGCTCAAATGAGGGTCTTATCGTGCCCTTGGTCAGGCCATTCTTTTATACATTTTACAGTGGTCTTGGAGAAACCTATAAAGACTAAAGCTGTGGACAAGAAAAGCACAATTGCTGGGAATCTAAAAAAAACATTCCCCGGAGGCCTTTGAACCCTGGCTAGTGCCCATGCCCAGGAGGTCATGGAACTTGAAACAGCTGATGATATTGCTACTGCCTATATGCAGTCTGTTCAGAAGGCTATGGGTACGCAGGCCCCTCTTAGAACCAAGCATGTTGGTGAGAAGAAAGGCAATGGTTCTCCCCTAAACCTAGAAAAACTTAAAACTAATAAAATCAAGTGCTTTTAATGCGTGCAGATCCTTGAAAGGTAGCCATTAGAAGGAGGTCTATAGCAGCTGAGTTCAAATGAGCAGTTCCTGCAGCCAAGAAAAGTGTGCTTGATGATAGGATTCACAATCGAATTCCATGGAACTTTTGAAAGTTTTGAGGGAGCTGGACGACCCATGTCAGAATAATTTAGACACGATTGTGAAAGATGCAGCATGGTGTACCCTAATACAAGACGCCATGTTAGGCAAGTTGAAAAAATGAAAATTGAGGTTAATCTCTTGGTGTGGGAATTAAATCACAAGAGGAGGGGAATCAGACGCAAAAGACGCAAGATCATCAGTTTAACTTTAGATACATATCAGAGACTCAACTGGCTATTACTATTGTAAATCTTAAACCGACCAGCAGTAAGGGAGATCCTTGCCCTGAATTGATAATTAAGGATCGCAATCCCATTTTGTTGGGTACGCTTTGTGAATGTGTTAATGCGTTGTTTTCTGAAAATCATATCCCAGCAGGACTCAAGAAGGCATGGATTGCACCCCTATTAACAAAGCCAGCTGTATGTCCTAATACCCCTGCAAACTATCAGCCCATTACTAATACGCTGTTTCTTTTAAAAATGTTGGATTGTGTGGCTTGTATGCAAATTTCAACACATCTGAATGAACATGGTATTTTAAATAAGTGGCAGTCAGGTTTCAGGCAAGGGCCTAGCACGGAGACGACGTTACTCGATCTGAAATCAAGACTACTAAAGATTATGGAGAAGGTGCAGATCACCTTACTCATGCAGCTGGACCTGTCCTCAGCTTTTGACGTGGTGGACCACACTATGTTGGTCACCAGGTAGGTTAAAAGAAGAAGCTTTTTTCTATGACAATGCCGTGCTCCAGATCTCCTCGTTTTTGACTAATTGATGGTGTAGTAAGGAGGCAGAAGGAGTGCTACAGGGAGCATGTCTATCCCCTTCCTAATATAATATTTTTAAAGGTTCCCTTCTTCGATCTCCTGGAGGAGAATAATGTATGTTTTGCCAATTATGCTGATGACACTCAATGTATCCTCCTGCTATCTGGGATTCATGCAAATGATGAAAAAACCATGAACAAGGTATATGATCTTATTCAAACATGGATGGTAGGGAATGGTTTGGCCCTTAATAAGGAAAAAACAGATTTGATGGTGGTAGGCACAGAGAATAAATAAGGAAGTTGGATATATATTACAATCATTTCATAATGGCACGGTGTGGCATTGTGAATAAAAAGAAGGTAAAGACACTGGGCATTGTTCTAGATCAGAATCCTAATATGAGGGCTCATGTAAGCAGTGTGGTGTCCTCTTCTACCTATTATATTAAATTATTAGCGCAACTTCGGCCTTACATCTTTCAGGCTAATTGCGCGACATGGGCTAGGGTTATAGTGGAGTCAAAAATCAGCTACCGCAGTGACCTTCTGGTGGGTATAAGCAAATCGGACCATATGCGGTTGCAAACTATACAAAATCGTGCAGTCAGGGTTATCTCTGGCTTAAAAAAGAGAGATCATGTCTCTGATGCCAGACACAACCTACATTGGCTTCCCATCGAATCAAGGATTCACTTTCGCCTCCTGATGATTACTCATAAATGCCTGATGGGCACTAGTCCGCGATACCTAAGCGAGGTTCAGATTAATAAAACTAGTGTGAGGGTACTTAGATCCAATAACACCAATCAGCTAAGAATACCTGCTTGCAATCTGACTCAGGTTATGAGACACACATTTTTTATGGCCGCGTCTAAAGCATGGAATGGCATTCCACCCGGATCTAAGAGAACTTAAATCAACGGCCATTTTCAGAAAGAAGTTGAAGACTATGTTGTTTCGATAAAGAGCCTTGCACATTTTGCTTGTTATCCAATGGTTTACCTGCTTCCTACTTAGGACTTGTTTGTGTTGTATGAGTATTGGCGGTCTGCTGGCAGATGCTTTGTTTTTTGTTTTAAGTTGCGCCCTTAAGCCTCCTGTGGTGCGGATTATAAATGTATTAAAGTAAAGTAAAGAGAGAACAGAAAATGAGGGCCTCTTTAGAACATTTTGAAGTCCAGTAATGTTGACAAAAGAATGGCCATTGTTGTCATCTAACTTTCTTCTTGTTCAGTAATTACGTAAGAACATGCAGAACCAGTGCAACTTCATGGGAAGATGAGGGGATTTGTTGTCTGTCTTTTGTTTATATCCTTTTCTTTTTCAAGCTCATGCTGTTTTGCTCCCTTACACGCTAGTGAAGAAGTGTAATGTTCCCAACGTACATTCTGGCATAGAGGATGTATCGGGTGAACCAGGCCTGGAGGCCAGGACTGATGGACAATCCAATGCCTGATGTTGGAGAACCGGATATATCTCATACCTTTTATCTCACCCATGGTGTGGTGACATCACTCAGTCACACTCACAAGCCCCATACCCCTCCATAAAATTGAATATATCCCTGCCCAAAAAAACCAATGCTTTTCACATACCTTGGAGTTTAGATGCATGAGATCGGATGAGCGGGGACTGAACACCAACAAGGCTTTACTTGTTGATAAGATTCTGCAACCTCCCACCAGGCCTGGCTGTCCAGGCAGCATGATTTACCCTCTCAAATGTGCAGTTCCTTTCCCACAACTACTCTCTTGCTCTACACGCTGGCTTTGGAGCAGAGGTATGCATTTTCCTGCCCCATGTGCCACCTTGCAGATTCCTTTGCATGACTTTACTTGTAAGAATGCCCTTTCCAACTTTGTGTCCAGAATGATATGCACCACAAACCAGAGAAAACTCAAACTCCGGACTGGATAGATCGAGCCACTGTGGCGTTGGGCCACTTCATTTTTTAGGTAGTATGTTCATGGCAGGGAGCAGAACACAATAAAAACCGACGTGTGCAGCAGATTGATTGATTTAATTGATATACACAACCATCACAACTGAGGGCTTAAAGATCTAAATCATAGATCTAATGGTCCTTCGTGTAACTAACGCGCATGCGTGGTGCATCCTCTGCTGTGGGTTTATCTGCATTGTGGTACACATAGCTTTTCTTTCTTTTCTTTTCAATTGTGAAAGCGTGCTGCAAGGGACAAAATGCACGAAAAGGAGGGAGGGCGGAATGTCCTAGTCACATGTGACACTTGAGATGACCGTATGGTCTGATGTGCGTTGGATATATCAGTACAATGCCTGTGCACCCTATGTACATGTTTGTATATCTGTACACACCCTTCCAAGAATGTATACTGTTTGTTATGACTGTAAGCCTGTGGACTCCCACTTGTCAGCAATGCACCATGTTCTGTAACCTTTTCATTGATGAAGTTGAAGTTCCTCTGCCTGTAACCAATCTCTTAAGCTTTGAGCACCTAGATTCCTATGGGTTTTTGTGCGCTATACAAATGTTCAGAAAAAAACAAATAAATAAATAAAAGTATGTGTTTGAAATGTTTGTTTTGTAAAAGAAAAAAAAGTCAGATATTTGATTGTTAAACTAGTAGGCATTTTGAAATGAAACAATCAACTATTGCGAGTTGTGGTAGGGACCTGGCTTTAAAATGTCCCATTAGTTAACCCAGCATATACAATATTCCTGACGAATGGGAATTCTGCATATAAGAGAGCCACCAATGATGAACTTGAAGCCACTGCCCATGTACCACTAGTTTCTTCCTGCTGGACAGCCCGTGCCCAGTCATGAAAGCTCTGGTCCCAAGACACGCCTTCAGACACGACTTGACTCTCTACATCCTGCACCTGAGTCAACATGGGAGGGCTGGAGCAGCCCATCTGGCCCGGAGTCCCACTCTCCACAGCTGCTGGGATCACTCTGCCCCATCCCTTCTCGGTGATGCTTTACACCCACGGAGGCAGGCCGGACGGAGATTCCTGGATGCACAACAATGCCACACTAGTGATTAACTGTTCTGCCCCTGAGGTTTCCTCACACAAAGCTGCCTTCCAGCAGATTCCTTATCTGCTATCAAGGGAGTGTTTACAGCAGCTAAAACTCTTAAGCGCCTTGTCTTGGAGACTGATGGGGATAATTAAGCCAGTGTTTTCCAGCCTTTGGTTCTTCTTCCTTGTTCTGCTCGATAGCAGGGAATGTGCGCTACCGCCAACAGGAAACATTGAAATGTACATCGATCCATTTCTTCGGCCGGGTCCCTGCTATTGTTCGATTATTTGCTTTCACGGCGCTGCTGAGGTCCACCTATGCGGCATAAACAAGACAAATCTTGCCATTTCCAACATTATTTTGCTAATTGTGCCAAAGATGATGTGAGGTGGACGGATTCGGTGGTAACCACATTGTTCAAATTACTGCACAATTGACTAATGTGTCACCTCTCCACCCGCTGAGACACTTCACTTAGCATATCCCATCTCGGCAATTCACGCCACCCAATGGCCACACTGTGGTATTCCAGTCCTGGCACATATGGGGAAAGGTACTCATCTCCCACTTGTATTGCCTAACAGCACAGCTGAATGACAGGAAAGGTTGCAACCACTAAATGACCCACTGATGGTAGCACCTGGGTGATATGATATGATAGGTTATTTATAATGCACTTAATACCCAGAGGTTTCTAAGCACGGACCCAGGGATCGAACCTGCGTTGCTCTGTGTCGTCTTGCTTCCAAGGTGAACACATTGCCCCTGAGCTATCCTCCCGACCTATGCTCCCGATATTATGGAAAACCTCACAAAGCTTGACAACTCTAACAACTCGCCAGGCTGCTTCCCCTTAGGAAATTCCCTGAGGCTATCTCGGCTCCTACACATCTTGATATTACCTACCAAAGCATCCACCAGCGCCAAGAGACCATGGTAATGGTGACCGTTCCGCTTCACAAATGCCACTTAAGGTAGCATAATGTGTAGTTTGCACAAAGTGCATGATTAAAATACAGCAAGACATGACAGAACTTCTTCTGTCTTAAGGTAGTCTTGGACATTCTTAATAAGACCCACTTTGTCCGGGAAGTGCAATGTATAGAATTATGATTGGCCTTCAGTGAGCTATGAGCTACTTTAAGCTTGTCTTGAAAACAAGACAATTCAGAGCATCACATGTGCAAAACCCGTCTCGTGCTGAAAGGCTGGTCTGCAGCATGAAGCGCGATATAAAAGCTCAATGTATTCATGTATTTATGTATTTATGTATTTATTTATTTATTTATTTATTGAGACCAAAAAGCGAGGTGGCTCCTGCGTATGGATTAATTCCAATTTATAACGTATGTCTTGTCCAGGAACATACTCTTGCTATCTTTCTTGATATCTTACAAAAGGCATTCATTAATTTGAAAATGAGGTGCAGGTAAAGTGTGCTATGTACCCATCTAGAAAATATCCAGAAACCCCACTGCTTCTGTAGACTCTGACCATGCAACCATGAAGAAACCCACCAAAATCCTGGCAACATGTGTGTGTACTGCACTTTGCAACCAGAATAGGATCCCAGTCGGGTTGCAAACATGTACTGCTGTTGACGGGAGCACCTGCAGGGGCTCCTAATTCCTCAGAAGGCTCCTGTCCACAACTTTACACGTGTTTACTGGGCTTTTTCTACCTGATTCCCCATTGGCTTTTTGCTGCCAGACTTGATCGGAGCATGCAATCTAGTGTGACCGCAAGGTGCACTGATGTGGTTATCACAATCAGCAATAACAGATATGCATTGCACACAGTTTGCAGTGCTCCTCTGAAATAGTGAGTAAGATCCTTTCCTTGTGCTTTGCTTGAAAAATGATCTTCTATGTTTGGCAGATTCTCCTGCTGAGTGACATTCAGGGGGAAGAGTCAGATACAAAAAGGGAGAAAAGCACTGGGGCTCTGAATGATTTGACATCATATTTGGCACAGTTTTAAATTTGAAGTGCCAACCTGAAGGGGCAGTGATCGAATGTTATAGTTGAAAAAGTATGTAGGTCATCGCTCAGAATTCTCTATGTCAAACCCTCCTGTGAGACATGCTCTATCCCGAAATCATTGTCGAAATAGGCATGGCGTTGTTGTTAAATTGACGGTCGAAGCAAAGAAGCCATCGTTGGCATACACACAGAGGTTCGTCTACCCTGTTGATCTCTGATATGTATTATTACCAGTTCATGCTCCGGCTGGATGTGGAGGCTAGCATGTATGCCACTGATTCTGAATGGGTTGCATTGATGAATAGAAAGATTGCTGTGTCATTGGTGCTAGTCTGGTACCTTACATTAACTAAAACAATGAATTTTAGATGATTCAAACTTTGCTCATTTAATTGGTCACTGAAGATAGGAACATCTATTTGCAGAACAATACTAACAAGTTAATGAATTTACATTGGAGTTTGATTACAGTGTGGCTTGCTGCCTGTCCCGCATTTGGCACAATCTCACAGTTGGCAAGAAAAAGCACACTCTCCACTGCTGGAATATGCTTCTGTGTTGTATTGGCGTCTGCATCTCTTGTGGAAGGTCAGAATCAGGAGACAGATAAGGAAGCATGATTTTCATAGGTTTTATTATCTCTTTAAAGAAAAAACACCTAATATTTTTGTACCTTTGTTACTAATCCCTACTCTATACAAAAGAAAGTCAAAAGAGGTGCCCGTCAGGATGTCAAGCTGGCTAAACAGATATGCAGTCCTCTGTCCTGAAACCTATTCTATGCTAATTTTTTTCCCTACTACACAAAAAGAAAACATAAAACAACCAAAACATGCTTGGGGTCATTGCCCGAATATAGGGTGGCTGCCGGCTTCTAACCTCCACCCTTGTGGCTCTTAAGCATAAGCCCTTGCCATATGAACAATCCCAAGCATCTTGTTTTGTGTACTACTGGCGTGTCGTCCCAGGGCTCCAGTGAGGTTGGTCTGTCTCTCTCTCTAATCAGTCTCTGTCCCCCCACTCTGTGGCTCCTCTCCTTTTCACTCCCTGCCTTGGGGTGTCTTCCTTTTTTCCCGATTTTGGGGTCTGCTCTTTCTCACCCCCCCCACACTAAGGTTATTTGCTTCTCTCCCCACACCAGGGCTGATCTCTTGGATTCTCTCCCCACTCTAGGGTTAATCTATACTTTTCCCCACCCTGATTCTGTCCTTGTTCTCATTCCCACTCTGTCTTCTAGGTATTCTCCCCACACTGGAGCTTGTCTCACTCTCCTTGCCCCCCCCCCACCTTGGGAGCATCTCAGGTTCCTCCCCCCTCTGGGTATTTTCTCACTCTCTCCCCACTTTGGGGCATCTCAGGTCTCTCCCCACTCTGGGGGCTTTTCTCCATCTCTCTTGCCCTACCGCCCACATTGCGGTCCATTGGAGCTACCACATACCTGTTTCTGATGGGTGATGCTCCTTGGGAGGCTGGTGCGATCTGTGGCATGTTTTCTTCTCCACAGCACCGTTTCTGCCTCTCCTCTACTCGTGTCTGCATTGGGACCTTCTTTCCTGGTCTCTTTTGCATCAGGACCGGTGGGCGGTTTCTCTGTGGGCCTTCACCTCGGCACTCCAATACGCTCTGCTCTTGCTCTTCTTGTGATGCAGCCCTCCGTGATTCTCTGTTGTGCTCTCCAGGTGCGCACTTTGGCCTGTGATGCCTTGTCTTGTGTTTGATCTCTTCTGCTGGCCACACTCACTGTGTGGGCTGCATCCTCCTTGAACTCTGTGGCCTTAACGGAACCTCTGATTTGATTGATCTTTTCGCTGACGTGTCAGCAGGAGGCTGTTCTTTCAGCATGTATGTGGTTCCTATAAGAATTGAGTATAGTAGGGGTCACAAGGAGGCATGCCAGCCATTAGATAGGTCATAGGGTTACCATACACCTTAGTTGCTGCAAAGCCCATGAAGTTGTTAGTGTCTGTGGGGAGGATGGTTTGTCTTACATCCCACTCTAGAGGTTACCTGTCCCATAAGTGGGAGTCTCCTCCAGAAAGATACACTTACCCTGTTCTCTAGGGGTGCTACGTGTAGGAGGTTCACCCCTCCTAGTCCCAAAAGTGGGGTGGGGGATTCTTGCTTGGGGAGAGGTGACAAACTCTTTCGATTTGTCACTTTTCATTAAAATGGTTCCTTTTACAACTTTCCAAAATTGGTCAGTTTTTAGAGTTGGGCACATAAGCGGAAGATCGGTCAATGACATGTATATACCACAGACATCACAAAGAACATGTGTGATAGGAGTTGTTGGTGGAATAAAGTAAAGGCCAAGTGTGAGACTTGGGGTGTTGATGGGCGCAGGTCAGAAGCCAACCCGACTGTGGATCTCTTCAAAGCTTTGCTTAAACTTCACTTACTTGCTAAAGAGGGAGCACCTCTTGCCCACGCCCCATCCTCCCTACCTGACTCTACCACTGCCTCCAGTGATGTTTAATAATGTAAAAAATGTGTATATTTAAATAGCACTCCTCTTTAGTTTGAAGCACTTCCCGGCAAGTTATCGTTAACTTTGTGGATAACCAGTTATATTTACTATATATATATATATATATATATATATATATATATATATATATATATTAGATGTACTTGATTGTTTTGTCCCTGGCATACCTGGCATATGTCCCAATTTTTACATCCTCAGAAACTGGCACACCATTTCTTTTCAGTTCTCATCTTTCTGCTATTGTTCAGGCACCCTTTGGCGGAATAGCTCCACCATCTGTAAATGTGTTATTGTAAGCTATTTTTGATTGAAATTGTAATCAATGTTCTTCAGATAAATACACATACAAATACTAAGTACCTGAACCACAAGTGCGTGCTTATCTGGTTCTGTGAGTTTGGCAGAGGCACTTGGGTATGTGTTTAATCAGAGGGGAAAGACCAGGATCGGATAGATTCCAATGTAGTGAGTTTGGTTGCCACTGATGTTGGGTTTTTGATAAAGCTAAACAAGTCTTCCTCATAATAGACCCTTACAATGCCTTTAACCTCTGGTTCCAGCAAAGGCCACTGCCATCATGCGTCCAAGGTTTCTGATGGACGTTTTAGGTATGAGTCAATTTCCCATTTTTTGGCCTAGGGGATAAGAGTGGGATTTGGTGATTTGGTGCCAAAAATCATATCCTTGGTTTTGGTTGGATTGAGGGTGTCTGTTTGTGGTCATCTAAGGTTCATTGCATTTGTTGTAGAGTTGTTTGTAAACTGGTAAATGATTTGTGTGTGTGTGTTATTTTTTGGCACCATTGATGAAAGAACGAAAATGGGAAACAAGGTATTCCACCAACACGAGTGAAGGGATAGGGGACTTGAATTGTGAATCAAGAGCCATATCATTAATTTTGCTTTCCTTCGAAAATAGGGTTTTATTTCAGTGTAAGTGAGATTTCCAGATCAATAAGCAATCTTCAAGTATACAAATACAGCAACAAACATAACATTCAATTCATTGCACTCGATAAATATGTAACATCCAATATAACATTATCAAGACTCTGCTTTTTAAATGGAAAAATATTACTTCCATATTCCCAGTTAAATGCACTTGTTCAGATAGTGTGTAACACCGCTTATTTCATCCATATCTTTGCTTCCTAAGAGGAACAACCTCCAGTCTATCTTTAGACAATCATAAGGCTTGTGTTAGAATGCTGCAAAGACCACTTTATAGCCAAGGCCAATAACATTCACATCACTGTGTAATATGCAGCAACCAGATAAAAGGTCAATTTGATGATCAATCCGCCCACTAAAGGCGGTCAGATTTGATGGTTTTAGAGCCCAAATGGTGCTCCTTGAATTGTCTTGTTCAGGCACATTATGAGACTACATAATCTATTATGACTCTGCAGTGTAATGGAAGCTTATAAATGAATGCCAAATACAGTAAATTACACTATGATGGATGAGACTGAGTTATCATTTGCATTGGAAGCTGTGTCACTGAACTATAATTTTAACTACAATTTTAAAACTGCACAATTGTAACTGCAAAAACAAAAATGTAACTACAATATTAAAACTGTTAGTAAGTAATTCAAATCATAATGTGCAGATTTTGTAAATGATTAAATCGGTAGCTAGAAGGGCATATTGGAATTAAAAAGGACTTCCTATGTTGCCCTATGTTCATGGAGATTGCATCCATCACTTGGAGACTTACACACAATACATGGTTAAAAATTCATGCGTCATCAATACTGGCTAATCTTTGATGTTTGACATTACTTTGCACTCTGACCTTCAATTCAGATGGATTATGGTAGGATGTTGGCAGAGGGGTCTGATTCCCATGTACAGGTGCTCAAATGGTCTATTGTGGCATGTGTCCTGTGGGCTTGGAATCCTAATTTGGAGGACAAACAGAACCTTCTCAGGGTGACTCACTTTGTATAATGTTGAAGTATGATAACATGTATTTTGAATGGGTTTATTGATCAATTAATTTCTTTTGTAACACATGCATGTCAGAGGTTTGCTAGACTGTAATATGAGGAAATAAGGGTTGACATATTGGCACTCTAAGGTTTATTGATTTTTTTGATTTCTCTCTCTAACACGAGAAGATAATGCACACATGAGAATACATTCAAGTTGCAGTACTCCATAGTTTGTCAATACAATGTCCTTCCGAGCCTTATCACGTCACCTACTTTACATCTAGGCTCTTGAAAATATCTACCCATGCACCAATATTCAGCTACAGCATGACTTTTGCTATACACTATTTGTTTTCTGAAAAATACTTTGTCCGCCTGGCATATCTTATGGCAGCGTTCCCATTCAGTACCTGTGCATTGTGGTAGCTTAAGCAGCCCTTCCCCAAGGGTCACTTTGGCCTCAGCCTCGACGTGCAGCAAAGAAAGGAGACTAGACACAGACTGATGGGTAAACCAAGCTTCTTGTATTAGATAGAAAATACACAGTATACAGAGTGACCAGCTGATATGCAGGAAAATACAACAGGACAAGTGGTGGGCTGTCGGCACTCAGAGCGCTCAAGGAGCCCTTAATGTGAAGGTTATATAACATATCCCATGCAATCACTAATATAATATAGCATTTGCGCAATGGTGTTAGGTACCTGGCATGAAAATGCAGAAATGTGTCAATAGCTGTCAACATCTCACTTGTGACCATGTGATGAAGCCTTGAGGGGACTTTGGCTGGGTACATCCTGTCATACTATGGATAAGTGGCATTCGCAGTAACCCTACTGTCATCCACCATATATGGTGCTAATGCTATACTTGTAGAGAGCAAGCAGAAGAGAAGGCCTGACAATTCCCTTTGCCTTGTTATCGGGTGTTAGTTTAATCTGCTCCAGGAGGGGGTTTGGGCATGTCAGAGAAGTGGAGTGCAGAGGGAGGCAGGGGAAGGAAGAGGGAAACAGAGGGGAAGGCAAAATGGAAGATCTGAGGCCTAAATATATGAGAGGAGCCTAATGAAGCATAGCATACCATAGCACAGCATAACATAGCATAGCATAGCATAACAATTCTGCCACATCAACCCCTGTTTGGTCTTCCCTGCGACAGGGCATATACGACAGGGAGCAGGGTTTAGGCTTAGCATCCATCAAAGGTGCCTTGGTACACAAGTGACATAGGAATAGAGTGGGTAGGCACAGGGATTGTCACAGAAAGGATGCTGCTTCAGAGACATAGATTGTCAGCCTCTAAGGTCCCAATTCAAAAAATCATACAATTCCGCATCTGACATTTGTCCTAACACATATATAATTTCCTGTTCATTGGAGGCGTCTTTGGATGTGCCATTCTTAAACAGAGGTGTCTCTATGTCTCTATTTCGAGTGGCAGCAGTCTGGCCTTACCAGGCAATTGAGACACCTGTTTAGCATAGCATGACAGTAGGCAGCAAATAAGAAAAACGATCATTGCAAAGGCGGAAATTATAACATCAATTATCAAAATACCATGCAGAATGGAAAAACCCAGTGAACCAAAAGTGTTTTGAATCAAAGTTTACAATGACCTGGCATAACCTTTATTTATGCTGTGTAAGGTGGTAAGGTGGTACAAACCCCTCTGTCCTTCCTATTGACAGCTGTGTGGTTATAGGTAGTGGTGGTAGAACTTATGTTAACAAAATAGGTGGCTGTTGTGATATCCATTGAAGGCAGGGTGCCTATATCGGTGAAAGAGTATAGAGCATGTGGAACAAATGCGGTCGGTATCCTGACAGGTAAAGTGTTGGCATAGCTGGGGTAGAAGAATCCCAGGCAGGAAAGGATGTGTCAAATTGGGACAAGAAGTGTCATTGATCAGGAGGTCAGAACACCATCCAGCAAGATTGAATGGGATGGGGATCAAGGGGGTCCCCCCACTGGCGTACATAGGGGTGTGGGAGCATACATAGCAATTGGAGGCATTCATTAGGTCAGTGTAGGCCTAAGAAAAGTTCAGGGAGGTGTTGGTATCTGGATGTAGGATGGTAGAGGTAGGGAGGGGATAGTAAGGAATAGGAACATGTTGTAAACAATTCAGATTCAATAATGCAATAGCAGTGTTATTCTTAGCTTTAGCATTCCAACCCAATGGAGCTTGGGGCCTTAGGCCCAAAAGTTCTAAAGAGTGTCAGTCGTTACAGGACCCGGTAGATGGGAAAGATGATGATGCAAACGTTCAGGATCCCTGCAAGCATAATAATGACAGATGCGCAGAGTTTGAAGAAATCAGCTGATGCACTGAGCACATTCAACTGGTCCCCAACCCCCATTGGGCTGGAGGACCTGTGCTCCTACACTGAAGGTTCCAAGCGTTATTGTAGCTGACAAAAATTTGAGAGTGATGGGCCATCTGTAGGAGACAAGTGTAGCAAACATTTGAGAGCAATGGGCCAACCGTAGACAGGCGTAGAAGTGGTGTGCTTTCGATAGGTACTGCATTGCCGAAGCTGTATCTGAGCAATGTGCCTTGAAACTGTTAGGCATTGATAGGGCACTGTGACTGTTTCTCGACTCAAGAAAAAAAAATAAAACAAAATGCCCGGCAGGGATTGGGGAGAAGGGACTACACGTTGACCCTTCTCCCTTTCCATGTTGGCCATTAAATCCAATGAAAAAAAAAAGTAAACAAAAAAAATGCCCGCCATGGAAAGGGCAAAGGGTCTACACATAGGGCCTCATTACACGGATGGCGGAGAACCATGGCGCTATTAGCGCCATGGTTCATGCCGGTAAAATACCGGCACCGCCTTGGCGGAAAGGGGAATTACCGCCCCATTCCAAGGTTGGCGGGGCGGTAATTCCCCCTTCCACCATTGCCCTTCCCCATTCCCATTTTTGCCCCATAGGGCATAATGGGAATGGGGAAGGTGCTAATTACTAATTAATTAGCTCCCTGGGTCCCTTTGCGGGTTGGTTTTTAACGCCTACAAAAAGCAGGCGTTAAATTCCCCAACCCGCAAAAGGACCTCGTAGTAAGGCGGTAAGGATTTACCGGTACCGGTATTTTACCGGTACCGGTAAATCCTTACCGCCATCCATGTAATGAGGCCCATAGTCCCTTCTTCCTTTCATTGGCGGCCACTCTGGGATGCCGTGGTGGAGAAGCAGACATTTCAGAGTTTTGTCAGCAATGTAAGGCCCGGGCGAGGGCCAATGAGCTTGCTTGTAACAAGCACATTAACCCTCGCCGGGTACTAATACTAATTTAAGCCCAGCCAGATGTGCACACCTGGGCAAGTAGTGGCCAACAGTGGCATGCAGCACCGCACGTAAGACAGATGGAATACGCCCAATACAAATCGGCGCTTGCGTGTATCTGAAGGCCCTGCACACCAATCTAAATCAGAAGCTCCCTGCCTGTGACAGCAGGGTGTCAAACGGCAGGGATGTTTATTGGGAAGCTACACCCCGTCACTGCTAGCTCTCACAGACAGATCCGTGCCGTGGAGAAGGTGCCGACGCTGTAAGACGTGCTCAGCTGTCAGGAAGACCTACAAAATGGCAGCCTCACAATGCACGGCTGGCTCCGTACTCTTGGCATATCATTTCCAGTGACATTGGAAAGCCGGTGAAATGAAGGTCTGTTGACCGGTCGGAGACCAGCACGCTCCAGAAGAGAAGGGCCGCGCAGCAGGAGAGAGTGACTGATAGCCCTGGCTAGGTGTGCTGAACCCGCCGGAGCTAATTGAGATAATTAATCTGTATGCCAGTGTGCTTGAACTTGGAAAATAGGTCACTATTACCGCAATGTTATATCTCCATTTGACACGCACGTTCGGGTGAAAGGGCAAATTCTGATGTAAGCTCTGGGTATTAAGCAGCAGCGCTGCACGCTGAATGCAAATCTGCATTGCCCTCTACTGTTCAAGGAACTTGCTTTCCTTGCTACTCGCGCCAGTTATCTAGCACGTGAGGAAAGCCTCGGGAGGGCAGCTACCCAGGACGCTTGCCCACTCCCCTTATCATCAATGTTGGTTTCCATGGACTGGTCTGAGACACTTTTGCGTCATGCATTCCAGGGACAGCACACAGCCGAGCTTACGCAGCGTTTCTACGTTTGCCAAGAGATGGCCCATCCCTGCTCCCCTGGCGTCTAAGGAAGATGTCAATATGTGGGGCTCAAAACATTCTAAAATGAAGAGAAAACTCAATTGGTTGTTTGGACCTTTTTTTGTTTGCAGGCTATTTCTAATCAAGAATTGGAATAATCGTCTTAGGGGCAAGTGGTCTTGACATGATCACTGGCCAACACGCAGCCTTCAGTGACCAGTGTCCTTGTGAGACCAATCGGTCCACTCATCGCCATGCAACTTAAGGACAAAAGGTCCAAAACACGGCTTCATGCGCATGCAAACAATGATGACATGACAAAAAAAGTCTTCTGCCTCTATTATACCAATGCAGCATTTCCCAGGGCGCTGCGACACATCCACAACTACATGATTTGCAGGATGGCAAATTATTCTTGAACGCCACCCAATCACTCATAACTAAACACAGGGCAAAGCAAAAGCCATAAAGCAAGAACAACTTTGCTGTTATCCCCCCTTCGACTGCCACATTAATCTGCATCAGCCACAAAAAGCCTGCCCACTCACAGCCATGATCAACCAGTGAAACTGAAGAGAACATAGGGCAAAGCACGAAGAGATAGCTTAAGTGCAACAAAGAACCTACAACCCCATGCCCCTCTTTACAAGTAATCAAAAATAAAAAAGGCATGACCCATCACCACACCTGGTTGCAAGTTTCTATAAGAAAAACTATAATCATGCCACATGAATTGCAATTATATGTAATATGCGAATTGATGTGGTGTTTGCACATGCAAGTGGGGCATATGCCACATGGAGAGTCAAATAAAAAGAAATGCCGTCCATCAGGGGATCCCCAGACTGAATCTTCAGCCCCACTCTTCTAGTACACCAGAAGCAATCTGAACAGATTGGAATAACAAGCAAATTATAATCCTCTGTGTCCAATTTTGGTAACGTGGATAGAACGGCAGGCTCATCTCCAGAAGGTCTTCAATCGTTGGTTAGTTGCAACACAGAGAAAATACAATTATTACCCAATGAT
Source organism: Ambystoma mexicanum (assembly GCF_040938575.1). Taxonomy (NCBI): domain Eukaryota; kingdom Metazoa; phylum Chordata; class Amphibia; order Caudata; family Ambystomatidae; genus Ambystoma; species Ambystoma mexicanum. The sequence continues at coordinate 850,371,375 of NC_090931.1, read as the reverse complement.
AAAAGGGACTGTCCAGTCAAGGCTGTATCAAAAATATTTATACACAACAGACCGTTCTAACAACACTAGGCAATGCAACCCACCCTGGGCCTTATAGGAAGACCAGGGACACATAACCACAATTGACCTTCTTCTCCAGGTGTTCTTGATGCTCGACAGGGTCAAGTCAGCTTCAGGGTGCATTGCAGGCTTCTGTAACAGAGTTCAAGATGGGAGTCAACTGCTGGTATCAGGCGGCAAGACAGTTCGGCAGGCCAAGCTGGTCACATGGCTGCAGGCTGGCCTACATAGTGGCTCAGGGTCAGGAATCGTTGTCTCAGTGCTGGTCAAAGGTTCTGAAGCACTGGTTGAGATTTCTCTAATGTCTTTTAGCGACTGCAGCTTGACAATGATCAGCATTGCAGTCGGTTTCAGCTCAAGCAACTTGACTGGATCGAAAATGTCCTTTAAGGGGGACTGCAGTAGGTGCTTGTCGAAGCACTTCTCCCAGTTTCTTCGATGGGCTTGTATCATCCTTAAAGGTAGATCAGTGGTCGAAGTGAGCGGGAGCGGTCGGGAGCGGTGCTCCTCTACTTTTTTAAATTGCCTTTTACAGCTCCTATACTTTTATTTTAAAAAGAAACCGTTCCGTAATGGTTTTTTAAAAAAAAATAAAAGTGTAGGAAGCAGTTGAAACTTGCCCTTTCAGTGCAGTGCACTGAACGTTCCTTTAAACAGCAGGTGCAAGTCTTTGGTGGTGTGTATTGTGTGTGGGAGGGGGTGTGATAATGGGGTTTGTGAGGAGTGGGTGCAGGCCAGCAGGGAACATTGTTCCACTACTTCTTTTCATACACTTCGAGCACTGAGGTAGATGGCCCAAAGCTGAGGAGTGTGGTGCAGACAGCTGCTTGTCCTTTGTTTTAGGTTCAGAGACCACCTGGCGCTTGCTACCTAGGAAACTTGCTGCAGTGCTTAGCTGGGCATGCTGTGTGCTGGCTGGGTACCACTTCTGGAACAGCGGGAGGGTCGTTTGAGGCCTTTATCTCCCTCTGTTTCCTGGGAGATATTTAGGGGAGGGATCGTGTTTCCCTCTTTGGAGGTCCTGACCTTCCCTCACTGACTGAAGATGTAAGGCAGACTGTACCTTCAGCCAGGGTCCAATGATGAGTTCTTCTTGCTACTCTTTGCAAAGTCTTCAGATGATCTGCCAAAATAGGGGCTCAGCCCTCTTCTAAAGCCAAATGGGCCACAGTGATTGATGTAGGCCAAACCCAACTTGATGAACTAATCCTCCGGTCCCACCAACAATCTCCTGTTTGCATTAGGTCATACCAGAGTGCTTTACAACAGGAAAGGTAAAGGGGTGAAAACATGTGATAATAAGTCAGGCTTTCTGTACATTGTCAATTACATTGAGGGCGGGAGCTAGCTTCAGGATGACACAGTTACATATCAAATGTTGTTGGGGTCTCCTTTCTCCTTTGTTAACCTCTGCAGCCAGACCCCATTTGGGCATGTTTGTAGTGCACTCTATTCGTATGATAATCACTGCCACTAGCTACAAGGCTGACCAAAAGATCAGGGCGGATCCATGGAGCCGTTATTAGTTAATAATGCTGGCCATGGCAGGGTGAAGCTCGGTCCGCCCCCTTCCTGGAGAGGACATAAATTACTCCTGTTTGTCACATTCCATCTAAATATGACAGAGTGAACTGGTCCTATGTACTGTGTCCATCCACAGTACACAGGTATACGTGTTTGTTGTGGTGTGAGCATAGGTAAATGTGTGTGGATTAGCCCCACACATTTTCCTGAGGTTGGCCTAAAATCTTTCCATTTAATTATACATTTCAGAAAATCCAAGGCGAGCACCCACCCACCATGTGGATGGTTGAATTCCTCAGAAACGTACAAGGGAGCACAGCTGCAGGAGGGTAGTGAAGCATTAATGCATTCTCTGTCCGTACCCACCTCCAGGTTTCCACTGTCTTTAAAAGCAGGATAGATTGCAGTCAGCAGTGCAAATTCAGTAATGTTGGATCAAAACTTCTGTGTGCTTCCATGACCCACTGGATTCCCAGGAATCAGTACCTTAGACAGTAATGCAACGGTGAGAAAGGGGATAGTGGCAGCACTGGGTGTCCCTGGTGTTCCCCTGCAATGGCTGCTTCCCTGAGCCTACTATGGCAATAGGGCTAGTAACTTGGTCAAAACAGAGGAACAGTTAGAACTCCATGCATGTCCGCTTTGTGGGCTTCCTATGCCTTGTGCTGTGAAGAGTGTCAAGGCACATGGGAGAGGAGCCTTGTGGCTTGCTCTCCTGAATTCACCCACTCTGGAACATTCTCCTTTTTCCCAACGTCGATGTCCTGTTGTGACTAGGCAGGGGAAGAATGCACCCTGTGCTGCCGAAGGGATTGTGAAAAAAACAAATCCCATTCATCTTCATAACGTTATCATTGATTTCCTGTTGGCTGGTGCCAAAACTACAAACATGTCTGTTTACTACACTAACCATGTTCCAGGGCCTAATTGCTCAGCACAAACCAGGTTCTCACCTTTTCAATCATCTCTTTGCCACTTGCTTTGTCAGCCTGCAGGTTTTTTTTATTAATAGTAATGTTGGTTTTTCAATGTTAGGCAGTGTGACTCACCTTTGCGCTGAGCAGTTCACTGCCACCTGTAGAGCCACAGTGTTCTATGCTTTGCTACAGAATTTAAACAATGGATGTACCAAAGGGAGCATCTTTGATTAACCTTGAACGAGAAAAGCCCTTGCAGCGGAATTACATCTCATCCCTAAAGGACGGTATTAATAGCTTGGCATTTATGAAAAGAAAGAAACGTTACCTTCATTTTTGTTAACCTCATTCTTCCATGGCGTTTTTCACTCATGTACTCCAGGGCTGCGTTCTTTGTCGGCATATTAGGTGACTTGACGCACAGTGGCCTATGACTCATGGACTTGGCTAGAAGCAGGCCATATCTTCGCTGGCGAAATACAGAGGAGGTGGGTGCACATTGATGCCTCATTGCTGAAGTTGGCTGATTCAGAAATGCCCCAAATTCATGCACAGAGCGTTTCAAAGGCCAGTGTGGGGGAGAACGTGGATTGCAGAGCTGCCCCGCTGCACGTGGTGATTGCGTCTGTGCAATGTTCCATTACAAGCTCCGTAAGGCTACATGTCGAGCTAAATGAGGTGTACGATAGCCTCTTGAAAATGATCTTTTCTCCAACCGGCCTTTTTTTGATGTTGTCGCTCAAGTCAAACCCATCTTCTCCATGGCAGTCTGGAATGCTACTGTATCTCCTTAGCTGTTTTTTCTTACTCATGCCCCGTGTGACTTGTGGGTGTGTGCATGTCGTCTGTGGCACCGCAGTGCATAGTGCTGGCCATGTTACGGTTGCTTTTGGAATTGTAACAGGTAAGGTTCCATGTTTTGCATGTTTCTTGCTGCAGTCATAATACTCCTTCAACTAAAGAGACAGATAGACAGACAGAACGATACATAGACAGATAGATACATAGACAGACAGACGAATCGATATAGACAGACAGATGGATAGATAGATAGATAGATAGATAGATAGATAGATAGATAGATAGATAGATAGATAGATAGATAGATAGATAGATAGACCCAAGCAAACAGAGATACCTTTTGTCAACTGTGGCCTTTAATTTCACACTCAGTTTCATTGTTTATTTATTTGTCCAGGATTGCCTTAGTTCAAAAAATCCAAGCAAAGTACTATATTGCAATAACACGGAAGGGGAAACTCCAGGTCTTGGAATACAATGTTCGATGGACTTTGAAAAAGGCTATTAATGCTGCCTTCTCTTCATAGTGTGAGATGGCATGTGCAATATATATCCCATGTATTCTTCACGTCACCGCACTGATGCATCGTTTATTTTCAAACCCTCTTTCAGCAACGTTTGTACTTTTTGTAAATATATTGAAAATCTGCAACTTTTATTCAGAAAATGGAGTGTGGTGCACAGCAATTATGGAGTGCATGCCATTCCTTTGTCGATTGCATGAACTCACCCATTTACTCTAAGCTCCTTAATTACCATATTTGATTGCCTATATTGTAAAGCAAGGAAATATCCAGGCTGAGTACCACAAAAGGAAATACACCAAACACAGGTTATAAAGATTCACAGATCTTTAATCTACTGTACAGTTACAAAGAAACAGAAATACAGATAGCTATCTGGCTCTCAATACATCACAATGAGTACCGTCAGAGTGAGGAGAGAGAGTGCTGGACATCTAAACAGTCGCATTATTTATACATATCTTGCAATATTGTCCAACCCATCTACAGGTTAATAATCTGCAGTCTAGAGTTTGTGCCGAGTTCACATACAGCATTGTTTCTTGTAACCATTACTGAAGATGTAATAACTGGGATCAATCCCAACTGAAAATGTCGTTTCCGCGTCCCGCGTCGGGGCCACGACGTGTCAGAGGCAAAGGATGAATATACCAACCCAACCCCTTGTCTCCATGTTGCGGTAAATGAGAGCAGACCTAGCAATTAGACCTGTTTAAAATGGCATGTGTCGCATTCATAATAAGCAGTAGTGTGTTATTGTGGTAACTCTGTCTGTGCTGAGAGTCTCTAGGAGATAGAGTGTGCAGATGCCCGAAAGGTGTAAATACAGTAGGTACATTTTCAGTAGGCAAAAGAGCTTCAAAAGGACGTACTTCTTCCATGTACCAAAATCCTAAAGCAATTACTATTGTGAAACCGGTTAACATGATTACAAGAAAACAATACGTTTTAAAAGACCATGTATTTGATTGTCCATTGTCTATACTGGCCACACTATCACTTGTTTGTTCCCTACGGGTGGAGGCGGTAGCAGGCATTATTTATTTATTTATTTATTTATTTATTTATTAAATTTATATAGCGCGCAGGCAGCCCAGGGGCATTGTGGCACTGTTACTTGCAAGGAAGACTTAGTTACAATGTGAGCAGGTTGTGCCTTGGGTTACAGTAGGCAGTGACCTGTGATCAGATATACCACATAATACATCATACAATACAATTATGAGGGCTAGGCCATGTAATTGTTAGATGAACAGGGTCATTTTCAGGGTTTTCCGAAAGGCGGTCAGTGAGGGTTCAGAGCGCAGGGAGCTAGGGAGGGTGTTCCAGTGTACGGCAGCGAGGTACGGGAAACTGGAGCCCCCTGCTCTGGTCCTTTTTACCCTGGGTACTGAGAGCATGCTGGCATAGGGTGATCTAGTGGGTCTTGTGGAGGAGACCAGGTGGATCCTCTGGGAAAGGTACATTGGGGCGGCAAGATGGACACATTTGTGGGTGATGCTTAGAGCCTTGAATAGGATCCTCTCCTTTATGGGGAGCCAGTGGGAAGCTTTTCTGGCAGCGGTGATGTGCTCTCTCTTGGCAATGCCTTGTGCAGCGCGTAGGGCACTGTTCTGTATTACTTGGAGCTTCTCAAGATTTTTGTTGGAGGTCCCAAGGAAAAGAATATTGCAGTAATCAAGTCGCGAGCCGGTTATGGCCCTGGCTATGTTAGTGCAAGTGTCTTTTGACAGATAAGGTCTGATTGCGTTAAGGAGTTTTGCATGGTAAGCGGCCGAGGAGGCAATGGCGTTTACTTGTCTGGTCATGGATAGATTGGAGTCTAAGTAGACGCCTAGTGTTTTTACCGTGTCAAGTACTGGGATCGTGATTGAGTCAATGGTGAAATGGCTGAACTGAGCGTCAAGTTTCTTGATGGTGTCAGGGGAGCCTACGAGTAGGAGCTCAGTTTTGTCAGAGTTAAGGCAGAGGCCGTTGATAGCCATCCACATTTGAATTGTGTTGTAGATATTGTTGAGGGTAGCAGAGTCCGTGTCATAGTCGCCTGTCAGAGTGAGAAGGATCTGTGTGTCGTCGGCGTAGTTGGTGTAAGAGATGCCCATGGCGTCAAGGATGAGGAAGAGGGGGCGGGTGAAGATGTTGTAGAGGGTGGGGGAGAGGCAGGAGCCTTGGGGCACCCCACATTGTTTCTTCAAAACGTAAAGCTCCGGAGTTCATTTGCTGGCGATCTCCTGATAGCGCGTTTTCTTAGTCCTTCCCTATCCCTAGCCAACGGCTTTCCTATGTATGCAAAAGACAGGGCCAAAAGACAAGCCCATGGCGATTTTCCTGGTGGCACAGCCGAACCGTGTAGTAAGTCTAGCTCCGTGGACGCAGATTGTACCTTGTAACTCCTGGTACGGTGTGATCTGCGAACAACGTGTTGTTGCTTCCTGATAGAAGTGGCGAATTCGCAACAGAACCTAACAATGATGAAAAAGGATCTGTAGGAGAGCGTGGAGATGAAGCAGCTGTTTCCCCAGGCCCCACTGGCTCAGGGAGTGTCTCCGAAGCACTCTCAATACTGCTCAATGCTGAGTGATCGTTGGGAGCAGAGCGGGTAAGATTTTCCGTATCTTCTGTATCGTGTGGCAAAGGGAAGGGAATCCTCTTGACATGCGATGCATGAATCCAGTGCCTTTTTCCTTTCACCCTGATCGCAGTCTGTGTGGCCAGGAGAACTTGGTGCGGGCCTTTCCAGCGGGGTGCAAGACAGGATGCTCATTCAAACGCTTTCACGAGCACCCACTACCCAGGTCGGATGCTGTGATCTGGCCCCTTGTACTTTACTGGAAGGGCTTCTTGCACCTGTTGGTAAATCAAATACAGATTTTTAGTCAACCGGTCACAGTAATCAGAAAGAAGTACATGCTCAATATCCCTCAGGGCCCGGGGCTTTGGGACATTCCATATGTTAGCTGGCCTACCCATAACCACCTCATAGGGGAAGAGCCCAGTCTTAGTCTGTGGGGTGGTGCGCATAGACAATGGCCCTCATTAGGACCCTGGCGGAGAGGGGTTTACGCCAGCGTAATGCATGGCGTACCTCTCCGCCAGACTACGACATTCCGTAGCGCCATGGAGATTTTTACGCCTGCTTTTTGCAGGCGGAAAAATCCATGGCGCTACGGGACTTGTTGTTAATTATGCCACCGTAATTTACGGTGGCGTAATTAACGCCTTCCCCACTCCCATTATACCCTATGGGGCAAAAATGGGAATGGGGAAGGGTAAATGGGGATTGGGGACTTACCGCCCCGCCAACCTCGGAATGGGGCGGTAAGTCCGCCAACCCGCATGGCGGTATTGGCAGCTCTGCGCCATGGTCCATGGTGCAAATTGCACCATGGACCTCCGCCAGGGTCGTAATGAGGGCCAATAACACTATCGAGCTTGTTTTTCAAAATTCCAATATGTCTCTCTACCAATCCAACACTTTGAGCATGTCTAGCCAAATGGAACCGTTTATCGATCTCTAATCCCGCACATATCTGCAGAATTACAGCAGCGATAAAATGTGGACCATTGTCCGACCAGATGACACTTGGCATACCAAACCTAGGAAAATATTCCTTAAGCATGGTTTTCGCCGTTGTCAATGCTGTAGCATCTTTCACAGGAAAGGCTTCAACCCATTTACTAAAGGCGCAAATAACAACCAAGACGTATTTAAGATTATTACAATGCTCCATTTCAATAAAGTCAAAGTGGATGACTTCGAAGGGGACAGAAGGTGGACCAAAACTACCCCTTAGTGTCGATATGCCCTTTCCCATATTATGCTGTAGACAGATCATGCAACTTTGAACAAAACGCTCAGCTGTTTTCAAGATGTTATCATTCACCCTGACATTTTCTAACATTTTGCACACTTTCCTTGCACAGATGTGGGTGGGCCCATGAGCCATTGCAACCATCATTGTAATGTACGCATCTGGCAGCATCAATTTTCCCTCTAACTTATCCACCCAACACCGGTCTTCATCCAACCTCGCCAAACCCTCAGCTCATTGTTTAGTTTCTTCTAACGTGGCATCGGCTTGGATGTTCTTTATAGATTCAATACCTTCATCTATGGTACAAACATTTGTGGCTTCCCTTGCAGTGTACATTTCTGACTAGAGATCGGTGGCAGTTTGTTTGGCTACCTGGTCAGCGAAAGCGTTCCCTTTTCCTACATCATTTATGATTTTCTGATGCGCTGCGCATTTCATGATTGCTAACTGAGTGGGGAGTGCAAGCGCTGAAAGTAACCTCACTATCGAGGAGCCATATTGGATCTTTGTTCCATGTGAGGTCAAGAAACCTTGTTTTCCAAAGTCTACCAAAGTTGTGAACTACCCCAAAAGCATACTGACTATCAGTATATATGTTTACTCTAAGCCCTTCGGAAAGTTCACAAGCTCGAGTCAATGCGATAATCTCTGCGGCCTGCGTGCAGTTATGCATGATTCTTTTGGTTTCCACAATTGTGCTTAGTGTAGTGATGGCATAAGCAGCCGTGGATGTACCATCCGGAAGTTTGAAACAGGAGCCATCACAAAACAGCTCCCCTTGTGGATTGTTCAAAGGCGTATCTTTCAGGTCAATCCTGCCTTTAGTCTCTTGCTCTGTAGTGTAGAGGCAGTCATGTGGCACTTCGTCACTGCAAGCAATATCTTGCAGGAAAGGTAATAGTTCAGCCGGATTCAATACACAACACCTCTGAATTTTAATATGCGGTGCAAACAAGATCAATTCGTATCTCGTTAATCGTGCAGAGGTGAGGTGTTGCATTTGTGTTCTGTTTAATAGAACATCTACAGAGTGAGGTACCAACAAGGTTAAAGCATGGCCTAGGACCATACCCTTGCTCTGTTTTACAGACGCAGCAGCAGCAGCGACAGCTCTCAAACATCTTGGCAAAGCGTATGCAACAGGATCAAGGGTGGAAGAAAAGTAGCCGCACGGCCTATTCTTCCCTCCATGTTCTTGCGTTAATACAGCCAAAGCAGATCCATCACGTTCATGCACATACAACTCGAAGGCCTTTTCATAATTTAGTGTGCCCAAAACTGGTGCTGAACACAGTGCAGTCTTGAGCAGATCAAACACTTTCTGGTGTTCCAAGTTCCATGGCAATGGCAAAGAAATGCCCTTCTTTGTCAAAGCCAACATTGGTTTAATCACTAGTGAGAAGTTCGAGATCCACTGCCTACAGTAAGAAGCCATTCCTATCAAGGCTCTGACTTCCTTCTGTGTATTTGGGAAAGACATGCTAGAAATTATTTTAATCCGTTCAGGCGTCAACCTTCTTCCCTCCTTTGACAGGAGATAGCCTAAATTGGCGACCTACTGTCGACAATATTGAAACTTTTTGAGTGAAGCTTTATGTCCATGTTTTGAAAGGTGAATAAGCAACTACACGGTGCCCTCCTTACAGGCACGTTCTGAGTCAGCAGCTAAAAGAAGATCATTTACATATTGAAGCAATGTACAAGTGGTAGGCAACTCGAGTGTATCAAGCTGCTCTTTCAAAGCCCTGCTATAGATGCTTGGACTTTCCGTGTACCCCTGTGGTGCACGGGTAAATGTAAACAAGCGTCCCCCTAAGGTGAACGCGAACAGGTATCTGCTATCCTTGTGTATAGGAATGCTAAAGAAAGCATTCTTAAGATCTACAACACTAAAGTGAGTAGCAGAAGCTTGGATCATGGTTAATATCGTCGTTACATCAGGCACAATAGGAAATTATGGGGCAACAATCTTATTGATAGCGCGTAAATCGATGATGAAATGAAAAGGAATTGCATTATTGCCTTTTTTATACATTGGCAAAATCGGACTATTGCACAAGCTACCTTCAATTTCTTCAATTACCCCGTGGTGTACAAAATCAGAGACTATACACTTCAAAGCTTGCTCACCATTAACTGAAATCCTATACTGAGGAATACGTTGCAACTTTACTCCGTGTTTCAAAATGATTTTAACAGGCTCAATTTGTAGAACACCGACATCATTGTCATCAATCGCCCATAAACACTCCGGAACATCACAAAATTACGGCGGCAAAGGTCTAGTCAAGAACTGAGAGACAGAAAGTTGCTATGGTGAAATTGTCAAACGCACTCCATCCGAAGAACAATGAATTACTGCATTTAATTATTTCAACAGATTCAACCCCAACAAATTCTCTCCACAGTTTGTTGTCAAAAGAATTGGACAGTGATCCGTGAATGGACCTAGTGTAATCAGTACTGGCGAAGAAACCGGACAAACTACTGCTGTACCAGAAAACCCTACAGAAACTTTGGTTTGCCCTGACAGTGGAATGTTTGGAACCCATGAATGATCAATGGAACACTTCTGCGCTGCTGTATCTATCAAGAATAGATTATTCCTATTTCCCACTATCATTTCAACGTAGGGACCTATCTGATTAACTGGAATAGGCATCGGTTCCAAACCATGGTTCGGGCAATCCTAGCGAAACAATATGTCATCAAAAGGAAGGTATTCAGAGAGATAGGCAGTAGACGGATGATCAAAAATGTTTCTATTATCCACACTCGGTGACTGATTGTCTTGTGAAAATGGTTGCACATTTTGAGAAAACTGACTTCTACCAGGACCCTCTGCCCCAGGACGGCCTCTGGATCGTCTACCCATGGTACCAAATGTGTTATTCGAGCTCTGCTGGATGATCGGGCATTGTGCTCGCCAATGACCCTCTTGTCTGCAATAAGCACATTGGTTCGCGTGTACAGGACCCAACGGCACATTACCCTGTGGAGCATACCGTCCCCTAAACTGTTGTAAGCGGATTCAATTCAACAATACAGCTAAGTAAATGCCTAGTCTGGGATGCTGAGGGAAACCTTTATTGATATATTTTTATGTCCAGTTTGTTTCCTCTGGATGACAACCCTTATATAACACCCCTCTCTTAGAATCCCCCTGACCCCACTGAGCCAAGAAGTAGGTTTGTTTTGCAAATTAAAAGGTTTATTTGAAAATGAAACTATATATATATATATATATATATATATATATCACATTTTTATAATAAATTAATATTTGATATCACACTTGAGAATATGATGTTGATCAACAATGAATAATGTTATAGTGGTACACTCTTTTTAATGGCTGTAACGCTCACCTGGTTCCCACGGAGGCGCGGGCGTGGTCTGGACGGCAGTGGCCTCTTCGAAGGAGATGTTCAGCACCCTGAAGATGGAGTGGGCTGGGTTCCCAAATCCGGCTTGTCTGGCTCGGATGAATACCCTTCTGTGAGCGAAAAGGAAGGGTTAATACTCTGCGGGTTTTGTGTTGATCTCCCGTTCCCTTCTCACCCTCCTTGCAACCCTTCTGTAATTCCCTGTGGAGACTCACCTTCGGGATTGAAAAGGCGAGCTCTCCATCCTGCTTCTGATGCAGGGGCGCGTTGGGATCCAGTTACGTCACTGGATAGTAAGTTCGAGTTCGCTTGTCTGTTCCGGTAAGTACCGTAAATGTTTATGGCAAGCTTGAGTCTAAACTGTTCCTCTTCTCTTTTGCAGGTAATGGAAGACTCCGGGCTGAGGGCGGTTTCCGTCGAAAACCTGATTTCAGGTGAGTTTTGGTGTAGGCCCACTACTGTCTTTTCCTGTCTCTTTTTCCTTAGGGGCCGGAGTTCGAGAATGCCGAAGAAATGGAGCCGGTACGAAGCAGAAGCTGAGTCCGACCTGTAAGCTGATGAGTTTAAAATAGTTCGTTTGCTACGGTTCTTGCATTCACTAATGTGATGTTTGCTTTTTCCCCATAGGGGCCGGGGTGCTGAAATGCCCAAGTAATGGCATCGACCCGAAGGTAAGAAGAATTAGCTTGGCGGGTAAGTGCTTCTTGGTTATTTTCCCCTTCTCACCTTGCTTTCTTCTCTTCGTCTCCCCGTAGGTGCTGGAATGCTGCAGGAGATCCGGATGGACGTCGCTGAGCCGAAGGCACCACGTGCAGGTAAGAGAAGTGCGCCGAGATGTATGCGACGCGGTGAGTATTTAAAATGATGTCTTTTTGCAGGAACGTTGGCGCGCTGAATCCGGAATGCAGCTTTAACAGGTAAGGTTTGTTTTCAGCTGTTTCTTCTTCCCTTTTCTATCCTTAGGTGTTTCCAGGATGCTGGCAGGCGTGGTCGAGGACTGGAGCAGGAGCAGGCACGGTGAGCGTCCAGCTGCTACGAGCAGAACAACGCGAAGCGTGGTTTGCTGTCTGGGCGTGGCTTAAATAGCCTTTCAAGTAGTCCCAGGTATGTATCCTTCCACTGAAGGTATGTATCCTGCCACCAGCCACTCCCGTGTGGTTTAAATAGTTCCTTTTTCATCTGGAAGTTGTAGAATGATCTGCCAGGTAAGGAAATTGCAGCATGGTCTGCCAGGTAAGTTTGCACCAAACACTATTCCTTCCATATCTTGTATGAGCCTGACGCCGATGGTGCCAGGACTGTTATCCCTTATGAGCCTGATGCCAACGCCGCCAGGACTGAGTCCAAAGAGCCCCTATCTGGGGTGGCTGGGACTTCCCTAGTATACATGTTGCCTGCCTCTGAGGGTGCCGGGCCCTGTCTGGCCCCTTGGAGGTAGGCATCATGACAATGGCTTAGAATTTGATATAGAGAGGATAAAGTAGCTGAGAATGCTCATATGGCTTCAAAGACAATGCAATGATGAATGTAATGCAGTACAGAAAATAAACTTGATATGATTTCAACCAAAACAATGTAATCACTTTTCCCCCTGGTAACAATTCACCCCCCCCCCCTTTATGCAATGTAAAGAGTTGGAAGGAAAGCACACAGTTCTCAGGCATGCAATCAAATATAATTCAGTTGCCCCCCTAGCAAGCTTAGATCAACAGGGATGATTTTAAATGCAGGCAAAGTACTTCAAAGGTGGTATGCAAAGAAGGGACAAATATGCTAAAGATTATTTTAATTCCCTCTAGAGGTTCAGGGTAAGTGATAGCTACTTTAAATTAGTTCAGGATCACTTTAGCAAAGCTCTATGAATGATTGTCAGGTTGCAAACGAATTTCAGCAAAGGAAAGCAAAGACAAATATATTTACACGTGGCTGAAATGAAGCAAAATGTCAATTTTTCCGAGTGCGTCGAGCGCGATTACGGAAAAGGTATAATGAATAGAAAGTCGGTTCGTTGGAAAGCCCAGAATCTTAGCTTCAAGATGACAGCTCGCTCCTATCACAAACGGTTCCGGAGATACGGACGATTTAGTAAAGGTAGTTTTTTTTGGATTTGAAATTTTAAAGTAAAACTCAAAATGACAGATGACAGCTTGCAGCTGTGAATTGACAGAAAGACACACACGATTCCTATGAGGCAGTTCTAAATAGGTCAAGATAGTTTGAATTAGATTATTTTAAACTAAGGGATTAGTGCTGGCATGATCCTAGCTGAGTACTCACACTAGATTTTGGACAGGAATGCGACTTCGTCATGGATCGGGTCAACAGGTTGGACTGGACTTCTGGCGTTTCTGTGCACAGCGTCTGGTCTCTGATTCTGGCAAAAGTTCTTGGCACTGCACGGATCTTTGGTTCTGCCGGTCTGGATCAAGTGGATTCTGGATACAGCTCTCTGGTTCTGGAGATTTCTGGCGCAGGGTTCTAGGCCAGAATCAAACAGCGCAGCCCGGCAGTTCTATTCTGATGTGCCCCTTGGAGATCTGGGGTAATCAATTTGCAAACTTGCAAGGCCAGCTGAGAATACTTGAGCTTGCAGTAGGCCTTCTTGGTTCAGAGTTCTGTAGTCTATCTGGAGTTAAGTTCTATGTTCTGGATGTGAAGTCGTCTGTCAGCGTGCTTGTAAAGGACCAGTAGGGGGTGGTCTGTACTTCTGCTCTCTATATGGTAGAGGGGAGGCACAGAGGACCCCAGCCTAGATTCTCTATTCGGTAGCTATGGTCGAGCAATCAAGGCCTAGCTTCTCAGGAGGTGATGCAGGCTGGTTCTTAAGTACAGTGTAGTCCCCAAGCCCCCACAAAGAAATGTCCACACACTGTATTGGTTAGACACAGTCTTTATATAATCAATATTCAAGGTTATGTACACTTATCATAATAACTCATTTTGTACTTAGGAAAATCAACAATGGCAAATATATACAATTCTAAAGTGGTACCACCCTTTGTATTAGATCTCATTAAAGTGCATCAACAATACTGTAACAATGTCACACAGATCAATAGAGTGAAACCAGCAATAGAGAGAGGAGAGAAAATAAGATGGTTGAGCAATGGGCAGAATACTGGCCCCTACCACTAGACACAGTTCTGTGTGGAGATCCCCCCACCTGGGCAACCTGTAAAATAAAGATATAGCACAAGCCCAGTCCATATATTGTTCTGCAAGTCTTAATCCCTCCTATAATGTTTTTACCCCCCCAATGTACCTGGTGGAGTCGAGTTCTTCGAAGAGGCGTCGACAGATCCTTCTTGAGCGACCCCCTTTCAAGCGGGAGTCACGGATCGTCGAGCGGCGTCGAGAAGCGTCGAGGAACTCGGCGTTCTGCAGCGGGGAATCGACGGCCCTTCTTGAATGCCTTCCCTTTCAAGCGGGAGACACGGGGCGTCGAACGTCCGTCGAGGAACTCGGCGTTCGGCGTCGGGGAATCGACGGCCCTTCTTGAATGCCTTCCCTTTCAAGCGGGAGACACGGGGTGGCGAACGTCCGACAACAAACAGGGTAGAACGGCGTCGATGAGGCGGCAGCTTCGATCCAAGCGGTGCTCGTCGACAATGGAGCGTTGGCGTCCTGCAAGGCAGAGGCGTGCGGGGCACCTCGACGACAATTGTTCTGGACCGCAAAGATTCGTGAAGACGGGGGCCCAGCAAGGGCGTCGAGTCGTTCGAGTCTTTGTAGTCTTCGGGTGGCGGGAAACCCACCGGCAGGTTTCTCCTCGGCGCGTTGGTCGTCCTCGACTTTCTCCGGCAGGATAAAGCGGTCGACGGTGCGGACGAGGGAGTCCTTCGATTCAAATGTTCTTAGGCCAGGAGCGGACGGCTCCGGTCGTCGGCGGCACGGCGTCAAGTGGTTCCCACGGCTGGGCAACACAACTTCGACGGGCCTCCAGCGGTTACACAGACCTGCGAACCCTGGTCGACGGCAATGGACTTCGACGGCGGCGATGTCCGGGTGCTTCACTTCGATCTCCTCGGCGATCCCGTCTCGGGTCGGCAGCCTTTCGAGGGTCTGACTTCCAGGGCGCTTCGGCGAAGATGGAGCGGTGTTCGATGGACCCTCGGAGCACGGGAAGAGGGCGCCTTACCAGGTCCTCTCTCGGGTCAGTCTTCGACGATTTCGGCAGCCTTCGGATCGGTCGATGCAAATGCAACAGCAAGTCTTCTTCTTCCAGCTGGACGTCGAGGATCAGCAGTTCCAGTTACTTTTAGAGTGGAGACTCAGCTCCAGAACGCTTCTGAACAATTACCAGTGGTGAGAGGTCCCCAGATATACAATTCTGTCTCTCATCCACACTGCTGGCACACACTTAGCAGCCAATCATACAGAAGGGCATTCATGCAGTCAGTCAGCCAATCAGGCACACAGTGCATTCAGGCCACACTCCTCCCTTTCAGACACTCACAACAAGGAATGTGGATTGGGACAAGTACCCAGCCATTCAACACTACACACTGCATTCAGGCCAGTTTCGGGCAGGGCTGTCTCAGTCTTTGTCTCTCATGCCAGAAACCAGACAACCACAACAAGGAGTGTATATTGGTCACACACTCCATTCAACCAGGTCCCACCCACAGGAGGTACCCACAACATACAGTCACTGGGAAGGCTCCAGTCAGTCTAGCTGGGCCTTCACAACAACACCATATATGGAACTTCCACCCAACAGCCAGTCAGGGGGAAGGGACAGAGTCAGGGCTTCCCAGGACTTTGGGAAAACAAGGTAACAGGCAATAGAAAGCAAGAGGCCACAGGGGCCATCTTGTTTCCTATCAGGAATCAACTGATCCCAATGGCAGGGCCTGGGTATCCCAAAATGGAGGACACCCAGAGCACCTGTCAAATTCAGCATGGAGCTGCCACCAGCCCATACCCTGCTCTGTGGGCCACCCACAGGTGCCCAAAAACATACACTAGGGGCACAGGGATGTACCCCTACCCATGGGTGCCATAAGGGTATCCCATGGGTCTGTTCACCAAACCAAAAGAGAGAGCTGCACTGCCAGGAGTCCCACATGGACTCCTGGGCAGAAAACACGACAGAACACACGATAAAAAGCAGTAAAGGACAAGGATTCAGAGGCCCTGTCCCTCGGATGCATTTCCAGCATCACAGTCGCCCCCCCCAGACTGAGGTGGAGGGTGTCTAATCTCCCACAGGATAGACACCCTCATCCAGACGGTCATCATACCTTCTGGAAAGGCCATCTGCATTATCGTGACTCTTCCCTGGTCTGTGCTCTATGGTGAAGTCTAGCCCTTGCAGGCTAATGGACCACCTGAGCAATTTTGGATTCTCACCCTTCATTTGCATAAGCCACTTCAGGGGCTTATGATCTGTTTGGACCTTGAAGGTAGACCCCGTAAGGTAGGGCCTAAAACACCTAAGGCTCCAAACTATGCTAAAACACTCATTTTCAACAGTAGCCCACCTAAGTTCTCTACCCTTGAGTTGTCTACTGATGAATATGATAGGATGTTCTCTCCCTTTGTCATCTAACTGGGACAAGACAGCTCCAATTCCGGTGTCGCAGGCATCCGTCTGGACGATAAAGGGTCGGCTGTAGTCAGGCGCACACAACACAGGTGCCCTACACAGACTTTCTTTCAAGCCATCAAAGGCCCTCTGACAGTCTTCGGTCCAATTAACCTTCCTAGGCTGTTTGGGTGAAGTTAGAGCTGTCAGGGGTGCAGCTATGGTTCCATAGTCTGCCATGAAATTGTGATAGTACCCAGTGAGGCCCAAAAAGGCTCTCACCTGGGTTTGAGTAGTGGGAGTCTCCCAGTTCTGTACATCCTGTACTTTACTGGAGAGAGGTTGGATTTGACCCCCTCCTACCTCATGACCAAGATAGGTAACTTTCCCCTGAGCTATCTGGCACTTGGTGGCCTTGATAGTGAGGTTAGCCCTTTTCAAGGCCTGCAACACCTTATCCAGATGTGTCAAAAGCTCTTCCCAGGTGGAACTGTAGACGGCAATGTCGTCTAAGTAAGCCACACAAAAGGCTTCCAGCCCACTGAGCGCATGGTTGACCAATCTCTGGAAGGTGGCAGGGGCATTCTTCAACCCAAAAGGCATGACCCTAAACTGGTAGAGTCCCTCAGGTGTTGAGAAGGCCGTCTTTTCCTTGGCATGGTCCGTCAGAGCTATTTGCCAATAGCCTGAGTTAAGGTCAAAGGTGCTCACAAATTTGGCAGCACCTATGGTGTCCACGAGCTCATCAGCCCTGGGCAATGGGTGCGCGTCAGTTTTGGTGACGGCATTGACTCCTCGGTAGTCCACACAGAACCTCCAATCCTTGGTACCCGCCTGGGAACTTGCCTTGGGGACAAGGACCACTGGACTGGACCAGGGACTGGTTGAGGGTTCAATAACACCCAGATCCAACATCTTGGCGACCTCAGCCTGGATGTGGTTCTTGACGGTATCTGACATACGGTAGCACCTGCTTTTGACAGGCACACTGTCACCAGTGTCAATTTCATGCCTACACCACGGTGTAAGGCCTGGCGTCAGTGAAAACAGAGAGGCATACTGTTGGAGCAAAGCCCTGCAGGCCCTCTGTTGCTCTGTTGTCAAATCCGGAGAGAGATGTACTCCCTCTACTGAGCCATCCTGAGGGTTGCTATGCAGCAAATCAGGAAGGGGCTCACTCTCATCCTCTTCTTGCCCTGAAGCTAGCAAGAGACATGAGACTTCTGCTCGCCGGTGGAAAGGCTTGAGCCGGTTGACATGGAATACCTGAGGGGCTACCCCAGAGGCTCCCATGTCAACCAGATAATTGACTTCGCCCATCTTGGAGATGATCCTGAAGGGTCCAGTCCACTTGTCTGCCAAAGCTCTAGTCTTGGTAGGCTCCATCACAAGGATTTCCTGTCCCGGAGTCCAATCCACTTGCGAGGCTTTAAGGTCATGCCAGTACTTATTCAATTCCTGGCTGGCCTTGAGATTTGCGGTTGCCTGACCCATCATCTGTGTCATCCTCCGTCTGAGGCCTAACACATAGTCCCCCACTTGCTTGGCGGGACCTGGAGGGGAGGCTTCCAAGCCTTCTCTGATCAAGGCCAGG
The DNA here is from genome assembly GCF_040938575.1 of Ambystoma mexicanum. NCBI lineage: Eukaryota > Metazoa > Chordata > Amphibia > Caudata > Ambystomatidae > Ambystoma > Ambystoma mexicanum. The sequence continues at coordinate 850,353,227 of NC_090931.1, read as the reverse complement.
GGCCCCCTCACGGGATGTCCAAAGAGTAACTCAAGGGGGCTGAAACCAACACCCTCTTGAGGTACCTCTCTGTAAGCAAACAGCAGGCATGGCAGGAGGAGATCCCATTTCCTCCTTAGGGGTTCTTCCAAAGCCCCTAGCATGCCCTTGAGAGTTTTATTAAATCTCTCAACCAGACCATTGGTCTGGTGGTGGTAAGAGGTGGAGAACTTGTAGGTTACCCCGCACTCTTTCCACATGGTTTTCATGTAACTAGACATGAAGTTGGATCCTCTGTCAGAGACAACCTCCTTGGGGAATCCAACACGGGTGAAAATGCCCAGGAGAGCCCTGGCAACCACCTTGGCAGTAACAGTCCGAAGGGGTATTGCCTCAGGGTACCTGGTGGCATGATCTACCAAGACCAGGATGAACCGATGTCCACCTGAAGTGGGAGGATCAAGGGGACCGACAATGTTGATGCCCACCCTCTCAAACGGTGTGCCAACCACTGGCAATGGCTGCAGTGGGGCAATGACACTGCCTCCAGTCTTGCCAGACAACTAACAAGTTGGGCAGGTCCTGCAGTGTTACTCCACCTCTACTCCCATCCGTGGCCAGTAGAAATGGGCAGAGAGCCTCTGCTTAGTCTTCTTGGTCCCATGATGACCAGCCAAGGGCACCTCATGCGCCAACTGCAGTAGGAAGGGCCTGTAAACCTGGGGTACCACCAACCTCTTGAGGGCATCAGGTTCAGGCTTAGTGGGCTCACTAACAAGGAGCTCACCCTCCCAATAAATCCGGAATGTCCTAGGCACTTCTCCTTGTGCCTGGGACAGGGCCTGTTTCCTCAGTCCCTCGAGAGAGTGGGACTCTCTCTGTCCCTTACAGAAGTCTGCCCGGGAGGGTCCCCCTTCAGCTAACAAGCATTGAAGGTCGGGATGATCCTCCGGGTTGAGAACCTCTCCCACAGGAGAGTCTTCTGTCTCTTCTCCCACAGGAGTTGAGTTTGGGTTTTCCACTGGACCCAGCCCGTCCGGAGCATGGATCCCAATTGGTGCTGTCGGAACAGCAGGAAGAGAAGGTGTTCCCTCCACAGAGGTGGCCTTCTTGGTCTTCCTTCTTCTTGCCTTAGGCCTCGCCTTTGGCTCGGGTACCTGACTCACAGCCAGACCTTACCTGTGACCTAGTGACTGCAGCAGCAGTCATGGGAAGACCATCCGAGATCAACCCCAACTCTACTAGATCATTTCCTAACAGAATGTTAGCAGGGACATTGTCCTGAACCAGGACAGGAAGCTTTGCTGTCTTGTCTCCAATCATGAGTGTGACTAAGGCTACAGGCGATAATTTTGGAGGCCCACCAGCTAACCTGGTGGTTCTCAGAGGAGCACCTACATAGTCCTCTGGCTTGAGCAGGGTCCTGTCCACCACTGTCGTGCTTGCCCCAGTGTCTCTCAAACCAGTAGAAGGCTGGCCATTCAAGAGGACACTTCTCAAAAACCTAGGGGTGTTCTGTGGGATAGTCACCAGTACTTCTGCATACTGGTCCCAGGCCCCAAGGGACACTAAGGAAATCTCTACCGGAGCACCAAATGTGATCCCGGTAGAGGAGGGGAGGACAGTGGCCTCCACCTCAGACACGGGGTAAGGGTAGGTCAGGCTGACAGCCTGTACTCCAAGTGCCTTACCTTTACACTTGGAGTCACCCTTTCTGTGATCAAGAGCCCCACAGTCCCAACAAGTGCCAGGAGTGCGGGGTACGGTACTGGAACCACTGGGAGCCTGCTTTGCAGCAGGTGGACCACTACTCTTATTCCCACCCACAGATGACTTATCCCCACTAGATTTTTGGGTCTTGGGAGAGGAAGGTTTAGGTTTACCCGACTGTGACTGCTTGTGGGACTCCTCAGCTTTCTGAGAGGCCCCCTTTTCTTTGTCCTTGTCCTTCCCACTGGAGTCCTTAGGGGACACCCGGTGGGAGACCCACTTGTCAGCCAACCTAGCCAGCTTAAAGGGGTCCAAAATGTTCTGGTCAGCCACATACTGACGCAGCTCTGGTGAACAGGCTTCAGAAAAATGCTCAAAAAACAAGAGGTGGGACAATTCAACAAAAGTCTTAACCTTGTATCCATCAATCCACCCCATCATGTTCATGTGCGCAGCACTCACCCAGTCAACCCAAGACACATTCTCTCTTTTCTTAAAATCCCTGAACCTTTTAAGGTATTGGGTAGGTGTCTTGCCAAACTTGGCAATCAAAGCAGACTTCATACACTCATACTGACCCCTTTCTTCCACACTCAGCTTCGGAATACAGTCATATCCAGTTTGAGGCACTCTGCTTAACAAACACTTAGCCCAATCTCTTTTATCAACATCATGAATCGCACAAGCCATTTCAAACGCTTCAATCCATTGGAGGATATCTGAACCCTCCACAAATACACCAACCAAATCTTTCATAAACTTGGTGGCTGGGGACCTGACACTCTCACTGGTTTTAGCTGAAGTCTCCACTCTAGCTTTCTCTAGCTTGATTCTCTGACATTCAGTGTCCTGGCTCTTGAGTTCAAGGTCCTTATTTCTGAGTTCAAGATCCCTATTCTTGAGCTCCACTTGTTGAGCCAACTCCTCTTTCTTAAGTTCAGCATCTATTTCCAACTTGCGGTATTCAAAGGCCAATTTCATCCTTAATAACTCAAGCTCCAAGGAATTGCTGGGGTTTGGAACAGAGGCAGCAGGAATGGCGGCATTCCCAGAAACATATTCAGCAGAAACCCCAGGGGCAGAGTCCTCATTGGTTGCATTCCCTCCCTCATCAAGAGTTTCACCATCAGCCTGGTAGTCCACCAGGGCAGCTATCAGCTCAGCCCTAGACTTATCCACAAAGTCTAACTCCCTGGCTTCACAAGCACTCTGGAGAGCCTCCAAGCTCATCCGAGTCAATTTGCCATTTGCAGTAGACTCCATTGTTTGTAATGCAGTTATCTTGTACACAACTAAACCTTAATTTAATAAAGTGCAGATATCTTTTGTAAGTGGCACGGTTATACACTGATTCTTAAAACCATAAGCATCCCACCGCTGCCACCAGCTGTAATGGACCGGTAGGGGGTGGTCTGTACTTCTGCTCTCTATATGGTAGAGGGGAGGCACAGAGGACCCCAGCCTAGATTCTCTATTCGGTAGCTATGGTCGAGCAACCAAGGCCTAGCTTCTCAGTAGGTGATGCAGGCTGGTTCTTAAGTACAGTGTAGTCCCCAAGCCCCCACAAAGGAATGTCCACACACTGTATTGGTTAGACACAGTCTTTATATAATCAATATTCAAGGTTATGTACACTTATCATAATAACTCATTTTGTACTTAGGAAAATCAACAATGGCAAATATATACAATTCTAAAGTGGTACCACCCTTTGTATTAGATCTCATTAAAGTGCATCAACAATACTGTAACAATGTCACACAGATCAATAGAGTGAAACCAGCAATAGAGAGAGGAGAGAAAATAAGATGGTTGAGCAATGGGCAGAATACTGGCCCCTACCACTAGACACAGTTCTGTGTGGAGATCCCCCCACCTGGGCAACCTGTAAAATAAAGATATAGCACAAGCCCAGTCCATATATTGTTCTGCAAGTCTTATTCCCTCCTATAATGTTTTTACCCCCCCCAATGTACCTGGTGGAGTCGAGTTCTTCGAAGAGGCGTCGACAGATCCTTCTTGAGCGACCCCCTTTCAAGCGGGAGTCACGGATCGTGGAGAGGCGTCGAGAAGCGTCGAGGAACTCGGCGTTCGGCGGCGGGGAATCGACGGCCCTTCTTGAATGCCTTCCCTTTCAAGCAGGAGACACGGGGCGTCGAACGTCCGTCGAGGAACTCGGCGTTCGGCGTCGGGGAATCGACGGCCCTTCTTGAATGCCTTCCCTTTTAAGCGGGAGACACGGGGCGTCGAACGTCCGACAGCAAACAGGGTAGAACGGCGTCGATGAGGCGGCAGCTTCGATCCAAGCGGTGCTCGTCGACGACAGAGCGTTGGCGTCCTGCAAGGCAGAGGCGTGCGGGGCACCTCGACGACAATTGTTCTGGACCGCAAAGATTTGTGAAGACGGGGGCCCAGCAAGGGCGTCGAGTCGTTCGAGTCTTTGTAGTCTTCGGGTGGCGGGAAACCCACCGGCAGGTTTCTCCTCGGCGCGTTGGTCGTCCTCGACTTTCTCCGGCAGGATAAAGCGGTCGACGGTGCGGACGAGGGAGTCCTTCGATTCAAATGTTCTTAGGCAAGGAGCGGACGGCTCCGGTCGTCGGCGGCACGGCGTCAAGTGGTTCCCACGGCTGGGCAACACAACTTCGACGGGCCTCCAGCGGTTACACAGACCTGCGAACCCTGGTCGACGACAATGGACTTCGACGGCGGCGATGTCCGGATGCTTCACTTCGATCTCCTCGGCGGTCCCGTCTCGGGTCGGCAGCCTTTCGAGGGTCTGACTTCCAGGGCGCTTCGGCGAAGATGGAGCGGTGCTCGATGGTCCCTTGGAGCACGGGAAGAGGGCGCCTTACCAGGTCCTCTCTCGGGTCAGTCTTCGACGATTTCGGCAGCCTTCGGATCGGTCGAAGCAAATGCAACAGCAAGTCTTCTTCTTCCAGCTGGACGTTGAGGATCAGCAGTTCCAGTTACTCTTAGAGTGGAGACTCAGCTCCAGAACGCTTCTGAACAATTACCAGTGGTGCGAGGTCCCCAGATATACTATTCTGTCTCTCATCCACACTGCTGGCACACACTCAGCAGCCAATCATACAGAAGGGCATTCATGCAGTCAGTCAGCCAATCAGGCACACAGTGCATTCAGGCCACACTCCTCCCTTTCAGACACTCACAACAAGGAATGTGGATTGGGACAAGTACCCAGCCATTCAACACTACACACTGCATTCAGGCCAGTTTTGGGCAGGGCTGTCTCAGTCTTTGTCTCTCATGCCAGAAACCAGACAACCACAACAAGGAGTGTATATTGGTCACACACTCCATTCACCCAGGTCCCACCCACAGGAGGTACCCACAACATACAGTCACTGGGAAGGCTCCAGTCAGTCTATCTGGGCCTTCACAACAACACCATATATGGAACTTCCACCCAACAGCCAGTCAGGGGGAAGGGACAGAGTCAGGGCTTCCCAGGACTTTGGGAAAACAAGGTAACAGGCAATAGAAAGCAAGAGGCCACAGGGGCCATCTTGTTTCCTATCAGGAATCAACTGATCCCAATGGCAGGGCCTGGGTATCCCAAAATGGAGGACACCCAGAGCACCTGTCAAATTCAGCATGGAGCTGCCACCAGCCCATACCCTGCTCTGTGGGCCACCCACAGGTGCCCAAAAACATACACTAGGGGCACAGGGTTGTACCCCTACCCATGGGTGCCATAAGGGTATCCCATGGGTCTGTTCAAGAAAACCAAAAGAGAGAGCTGCACTGCCAGGAGTCCCACATGGACTCCTGGGCAGAAAACATGACAGAACACACGATAAAAAGCAGTAAAGGACAAGGATTCAGAGGCCCTGTCCCTGGGATGCATTACCAGCATCACAGTGCTCCGCAAGGAAATGGAAATTGGATCTCTCAACCTGTGTTTCAATGTTCCTTTTATGTGTTTTGCAAATGGGTGTGTGCCTGGGCATAGCTAAGCCTGCCCTTCACGACTTATCATTGGCCAAGTTCCCCTCTCCTCCTTGATTGGGGGAAGGAAATGGAGTGTCAGAGTGATGTCAGCCATTTATGATCTATTGAAGAACGGCCCTTTACTTTTGCTTAGAAAATCATTTTTCATAACTACACATACTTGCCAGATACACAGTTGTTTGACATTACATGTACACATTACAGATTACTTAAGGTACATTCTGGCCCAACTCTGATCTTCCTGGGGGCTTGCATTAAAAAATGACAGCTTATTTTCGTTTTTAGTTGATTTACCAATATTGGACGTTTACCAAAAATGGCACACATGTACACTGCCTTTCTACCCATATTCCATTAATTTACTAGGGGCCTCATTACGACCCTGGCGGAAATCGTGGCGCCAAATGCACCATGGAGCACGGCGGAAAGCTGCCGATAGCGCCATGGGGGTTGGCGGATTTACCGCCCCATTCCGACCTTGGCGGGGCGGTAAATCCCCATTCCCCATTTTACCCTTCCCCATTCCCATTTTTGCCCCATAGGGTATAATGGGAGTGGGGAAGGCGTTAATTACGCCACCGTAAAATACGGTGGCGTAATTAACAACAAGGTCCCGTAGCGCCATGGATTTCTCCGCCCGGAAAAACCAGGCGGAAAACGCTCCATGGCGCTACGGGAACTCGTAGTGGGGCGGACGGGTCCGCCGCGAATACCGCTGGCGTAAACCCACTCCGCCAGGGTCGTAATGAGGCCCTAGGTCTTTAACATAAACACAGTGGGCCTCATTACAACTCAGGCGTTAAGGGTTAACGCCACCGTTAACCCTTAACGCCTGATTCTGATTTTAACGCCTGCTTTTAGCAGGCGTTAAAATCCATGGCGCTAACCTGCCATGGTGCTAATTACGCCGCCGTAATTTACGGCGGCGTAATTAGCGCCTTCCCCACTCCCATTATGCCCTATGGGGCAAAAATGGGAATGGGGAAGGGAAAATGGGAAATGGGGATTTACCGCCCCACTCACCTTGGAATGGGGCGGTAAATCCGCCATCCACCATGGTGTAAACGGAGTTTACACCATGGTGGTAAAGTTGGTGCACTTAGCACCAAGGTTGTAATGAGGCCCAGTGTCTGTAGTATTAATAAACAGCAGGGTTTTGCCTCAGAACATGGTACAAAGTTGAATCAAGTCTTGAATTGTGGGTACATTTCTTGGATTAAGGATCTCCAAATTGCACATTTTTGTAAGCTTAATACAATATTTTAGAAGCATTTAACTGAAACATATATTTGCTGCAATATGATTCCACAAAAAGTGTCTGAGCCCAACCCCAGAAACTGGGTAAGTCTCTCCTTCCAGGCAGGGCTCTGTTTACAGTCCACACTGAAAATCAACATACCCCATTCAATTGCAAGGGTCTATTGTGTTGGGTCCAGCAGGCTGAGGTCAACAGACCAGGGGGCCTCTCTGCATTTGATTAACAGAGACCTGTGATTTCCTGGGCTGTTGCTGCTCAGGGCTGGTGTGAATGCCTCCCATGAACAGAGACTCTTTGAACTTTTAATTAACTAAGACTCCTTCTGATCAATGCACAGTTCTGCAAGACAGCTCTCCTGTAAGAGGTTAGACCACTAGCGCCGGTTTGTGGACAAAGCTGGTACTGCACCCCCATGATTTTAGCAACTTTTTGACATCAAGAAAATGATGTTGCTGGGTTGCTTTTGGCAATCAGCCTTGCCATTCCCAATGGGTTTAGGCTACTGTGTGTGTAGCCCAATGGTGGTTTTAGGCAGTGCCCTCCTGTGCTCACAACATAGGCAAAAATGGGTGGCAGCCTATTCTTCATGTTTTCCCTGTGCATTTTCTGGGGATTTCTGGCCATCATGATATTTCCAATGCCAGTAATGCACAGTTTTTGTGGTAGGGCTCGGTTGCATGGGTAAATCATCCCACACTGTGTACTACCCCCTCTAGGACCGCTAATGATCTGTTGCAATAGAACTTTAGTTTTGAGGTCTCCCTTTCTCTTTTCGATCCTCTCCTTTTTCATTATTGACTTGGTTTTCATAATAATGAGCCATATGCAATACTTCAGACTGAGACTTAGCTTGCCAAGTGCTCTCAGAGGTCATAATTTGTGACTGGATGCCAGGTAACAATCCACACACAAATTTGTCTACAAATAGTGGTTTTCCAGACTCTGTGTTCAAATCTTGTCCACTGAAATCTGAAAATACTTGTTCAAACCGATTAAAGAATTCGGTAGCACCCTCAGACTTTCCTTGGACACAAGCAGTAACTTTGTCCCAGACAATCCTTCTCTCAGGAATTATGGATTTTAGTTTCATCACTATTCTATCAGGCAAAGTCAGTATTACCTGTGGCGGTCTCTCTCCAGCTGGTCTTTCTCTATCTTGTCTAACCATATTATACCATGTGTCCCCTAACCCTGCCGCATCATCTACTGTCCTAACCTGTTTCCACAAATCAATGGGTAGGAGCACAGGAAATAACAAATCTATATCGCTCAGAGTAAATACTGATAACTGCAAGATAGATTCTATCTTTTTGTAGAACCCTGTCGGATTCTTTCTAATATCTGGGATGGATTGTCTGATGGTGTTCACTTCCTGTCTTGAGGACGGGACGTGAACAAACCGTGATACATAATATGCAGGAATGTCGTAAGCAGCAGTACCTGCTGGTGCATTAGCTGGAACCTCAACTTTTGGGACAAATGTCAGAGGAACCTCTCTCATAGGCACCTGAGAGATAGGAAACTCCGAACGCTTACTGAGCAACAGAGCTAAATCGAGTGCTAAAGCAGCTGAAGGCGTGTCAGACGAAAAAGCTCTCTTGTAGATATTCAATAATTCTGCGGGACAACAAATCTTTCTTTTTATACATTCACCCTGTAGGTATTCTACCATAACCTGTATCACTTTCCTCTGCATTTCTGGCGTATACTGACTATACGTGTCATATACTTCTACGGGAGATATCAACATTTCTGAAATCGATCTAATCGCATCTTTTATGCAAATTCGTGTTTCCTCACTCATTGACTTACAAAGAGGAAGGAACCGTTTCGGTACAAAATTAGCGCTCAAACTATCACCATCAGTTTCTTCATTCCGTAACCTTTCTAACTCCCTTCTATACTCAAAAACCCTCTCAACGTGCTCATATACTTTCTCCGCAGTATCTCTTGAATATGCTAAGTCATTCAAATCCCTCAACCCTTGTGGGAGATCTACCTCATTCAGTCTGTTCCATATTACAGATAAACAAATTCCCAATTCTTCAATGAAAACATTTTCTCAGGAAATCTTTCTAGATTAGAGAGTGTGGCAACAACATCAGATTGTTCACCCTTCTCCGTACACTGTCTAGCCCATGCAGTCAAATTGCGCTTTCTCTTTTTAGACACAGTTTTGCGAGTTACAATCTTTCATTCCTCTCCCTTATCAACTACAAGTGGAACAGAATCACTCGGAAGAGGAAGAGTTGACAAATCTTGTACAATCGGTAACAAAGGTACCATCACTGGTGCAGAAGACAAATCTACCAAACCCGTAACAGTAGGCAAAGGCGGAGGTGCAGGTGGAAGAGCAATGATAGGAGGAGGAACAACAACTGGAGGAAGAGGAACAATAGGAGAAACGATAGGAGGAGCAGGAATTACTACGGGAGGAGGAACAACAGCAGGAAGAGTTAAAGCAACAGGAATAGGTACATACAGAGGTGGAGCAGTGGCACCAGGCCTTCATTCATTTAAAAATGTGTCAATTAATTCATCAGACACATGAAAATCTTTAGACAGATATATTTTATGAATACCAAGTTGAAAAGCCCTATCTATATTTCTAACTGACTCTGATTGTTTATTTTGATCATACAACAATGCTTTTTCGGCGTTGGACATATGACGGCACGCATGTTTCTCTCTACTTTTAAGTTGCTGCATAGCTTCTTTCTTCCAATTTTGTAATACTTCAAATGCTGCAGGTCTCGCTTTTTTCTTCAACAATATACACTCTAAATATTCTATACGAGGAATTTCAAAGCTACCATTGGTTGGCCACTGAAGTTCGGAAGCATGTCGAGTTTGTCTGTGCCAAATATCATTAAACGCTATACTACCAATGCTGTGCTTACAGTACATAGTACACGCCGGTGACCCCTCCTGTGGTGCCGGATGACCAAATTCCAAAGATTGTCTGTCCTTGCGGAATAATGCCCTGAAGTAGGCAGACAATTTCTCAGGCATATCAGATTCCTGGTGTTACCTAGTCAATAGTTGTGCTCGCGAGTACAATACGCCAAAACAAATTATCAGGATACTTAAGAATCGGGTCACGACTCACCTGATCAAAGAACTAAAGGAGGTCCAATCAGATATCTAAGGACAACAAAGGACCCTCGTGGTTGGTGATTTCTGCAAAACTGCCCGCCTCGATATATGGAGCCTCGGACCGCGGGCTCACCGTCCAGGGATCGGATCGTGCAGTACTGTTGGGGTATCACGTCTCATCCAAGATAGGGGCCCCCTTTTTTCACTGTCCGATCCCGATCAGATAGCCGCGTCAACACTTCAATGAGAATGCATCAATCTTGGGGGTCCCTATTCGGGTGTCATCTGTCAAAGCAAGGAAAGATCGAGGCTGAGTACCACAAAAGGAAATACACCAAACACGGGTTATAAAGATTCACAGATCTTTAATCTACTGTACGGTTACAAAGAAACAGAAATACAGATAGCTATCTGGCTCTCAATACATCACGATGAGTACCAGCCCGTCAGAGTGAGGAGAGAGAGTGTTGGACATCTAAACAGTCACATTATTTATACATATCTTGAAATATTGTCCAGCCCCTCTACAGGTTAATAATCTGCAGTCTAGAGTTTGTGCCGAGTTCACATACAGCTCATACAATAATATGCACATGGATTACATGTCCAACAAGTTACAATGGCAAAGTGTATTCCTGGATTTAACAGTGAGCCTTAGCACATATCTCTTCACAAAGCAGTTCTGCAAGTGTCCATGCTCAACATTTAATTTACATTGTCCTCGATGTGTGTTCGCAGATGAGGCTTGTTGGTGCAGACAATCCTTAGACCATAAGTCATGCTTGGGACAAGGTCTCATTACCTAGTCTAAACATTCGGCCCTCGGACAGTCTAATCATTAACTAGGCACAAAGGTAGGGAAGGCTCGGTTACAAGTTGGAAACACAGTCCACCATTTTAGAACACAGAATCACATATGAACAGAAATCAAAATGGCAGATGATCCTAAAAAAGGCTGCGAAGTTGATCTAAAATTGAAACTTTGCAGCACGGTTTTCTTCGCAGAGCGACTGGGTTTAGGCCAATATATATCAGAAGGAGGAGCAATATTTCCTGTTTAACAATACGATATGATAGGTTATTCATAAAAATACCTAGAGGTATCTAAGCGTGGACCCGGGGATCGAACCTGTGGTGCTCCGTGTCGTCTTGCTTCCAAGGCGAGCACGTTGCCCATGAGATATCCTCCCGAGACAAATACGCAATCCCACTTACATAGTGTGGTTTATTTTGCTAATGATTTGGGTTGGTTTTAATATTTTGTCATATTTGGATTCCACTCACGTGAGCACCACATGTTTTGCCACTTGAACTGAAATACGTAAACGCAAAGATGTACTGAAGTGCCATCATCTACTGTAGGGTGTTAGTCTTGAGCACGCCCATGTTATAGAAAGGGGAGTCTGGGTACCTTTCAGGGGCTTGGTTGGTCTCTGCTGTGTATAGCTACATGGGGCCTTGGCTGTGTCACGTTAAGCCTATACCTTCCTTTCCCCGCATTGAGGACAGTGACTTCTTCACATGATGAATGCCTCTGGATGTACCTGCGTATACACGTGTTATTGCACTTGCGCGATCCGATTGCGCCATGCCTGAAGATCGTCTGTCTGTTCCCCCCTGTCTTCACTTCCTGCATGGCTACGCCTTAATTGCACTTGGAAACATTGCAGAATAGTCTTCAGACGTATTTGCTATTATCCCCTCAGTTAATTGTACTATTTGCACTTACTCCGCCTGTGTAGACTATTATCGTTTCAGAATTTCAAGGGCTCTGAACGACTGTTGTTTGTCCCCTTGTTCCCTCCCTCCTTGAGCGCTTTGAAACATTTGCCTTAGGTATAGGTGCTTTATAAATAAACATTACCATACCATACCTATGCATGTCTAAATAAGGAAGTGCTTTTGAGGGCAATGTTACACGTGTAATAATACAACGCATCAGTAGTGCGGTTTTGTAAAGCACTAACCATTTCAGGACTCAGCACACGTTCTCGTATGTCCAGACACAGGACCCATATGAGACAAACACTCTTTATCTTGTTGCTTTAACTCGACAAACACTCTTTTCGGCGCCAATCAGTTTGCACTGCTCTAAACCCCACTGCTTTCTTTGTCTTTCAGCTTCCACCGGTTTAAGAAGAATATTAAATGTCAGCTTTCAGCTTTCCCGCTTTAATCCCGGATCCCTGTCCATTTCATTTTATTGCCAGATCTGAGTAGCCACCCTCATTAAAGCCATCAGAGCCAGGCAGGCCTGTCGCTGTTACATTAAGTGAAAATGCCAGTTTTGCAACATTAAAGGGAGCTTTGTGATTCGAAAATCACTTTGGGGTTTTTATTTTTCTCGCTCATGTCTATTCTGCTTTAGTGTTGATTAAAATCCCTTTTTCTGTGTGGATTTCAGGCAGCGTCGGAAATTTAAACACAGCCTCAAATCGAGCTTTTGGCATTCCCTTCAAGGAATTAATATGATGGAGTCACACGTGTTGTGGCAAGATTTGCTCTACAGTTCATTTTCCAAAGGTATCCCAAATGAAGGAACACATTTTTTCTCCTACAGATAGAAATCCTTGAAAAACCTTTCCGTACACATTTAGCGCCAACTTGTTTTCTGAACATCTTGGTTACTCAATTGCACTCTAACAACATTGCTTTTCTACTCCAATTCTGAACAATCTAAACTGCACCCCTTGCAGGGATGTCATTTCAGCAAAAACGCCTCGGGTAGCGGAAGTGACATCACACGACCCTTGACGTCTGATGATATCACAGGAAGTGATGTCATTTGACTCAACCCCTAAGTGACATCACGGGAGGGAAGGAACTCGACCTTTGCCCCCTTGATAAATCAGGAAGGGGCATCGTATAGCATTGTTCCTACGTACACAACGAAAAATATAGTTACGATATCACTATAATGTGATATACATGTCAAACAAGAATGGATCACCATATGTATTGTTAATATCAGTGTGTATAGGCACATATTGCCAAATTACTGTGAATGCAAGAAGACATCCAAGGCCAAATGATAATGATGTGTTATTATAAAGCACTTATGCTTAAGCTCTTTATATAGAACAAATATACATACAATATCACCCATCCAGTGTTGGTACTCATTTATCGACCTCAGAAGGATACAAGGCTGAATGAGGTGTTTAAGAACAGACTAAATCAGTGACTCACCCCCTGAAGTGTGCCTGAAATAAACATTTAGTGAGTCTAGTAATTATTGTATAGAATTCCAGAAATGTAAATTATTTGTATTCCTATTTATTCTTATTTAGGTTCACTACTCAAAGTGTTACACTAGTGCAACCCCCAGTTTTTTTAAGAGCCCTGAACAAGAAAGCCAGCCACTCCAGAAACAAAGCGCCACATGGCACTGAGCCTACATACAAATATATATATATATATATTTTATTTTTTTTTATTTTTTAGGGGTAGCAAGGGAGACCACAGGGGTAGCAAGGGAGAACTTAGGGGTCGCAGTTGTGACCCCTGGTGACCCCCAAATGATGTTGCTGACCCGTTGTCTTGGCACATTTGGAGTGGACACCTTTTATGATCACCTTGGATGCTTCCTCATATTCTGAAAACCTTAGACACCCACTCCTACCCTGAACACTTTGGGCACTCACTCCTTTTCTGGACACCTTGGTAACAGCTTCTATTCTGAATGACTTAGTTTCAGGCTACTACTCTAAATACCCTGACTGCACCCTCCTATCCTGAAGACCTTAAGCACCCACTCTGATTTAGCACACTGTAGAAACCCACTCTGAAGTAATTTGGTAACCCCTCCTTTTCTGAAAACCTTGGGTACCTGCTTCTGTTCTGAACACTGTGGGTGATGCCTCCTGTTGGAATACCTTAGAGACTCACTCCTATTTTGGACACCTTTGGCACTCACTCCTTTTTCAAACACACTTGTTCAGTCAAGTAGAATGAATTCACTTCACAATGGTGCTATTCATGTTACCTTCCTTCACTCACAGCTGACACTTATTCGTTTGGGAGAAAGGCATTTGACTTGCACAGACCTGGGCTGCCAATTTGGAAGTTATGAGCTCAATTAATGCTTGTGAAGGTGAACTTAAGTTATTGTTCAGAAGTTGGAGGGTCTAAAACCTCTGCTTGAAAAATGAATATTTATATGTATACCTACCAGTAAAATCAACCCATTTCCATTGCACCTACTAATTACAAAAGCATAAGCATTGTGTGTAACTAGTAGGACTCCCATTTGAAGGTAGGGCGAGGGGCATGACATATTTACCTAAAATAGAATCAAAAGGTGAAAAGAAAATGTGAGGTCAGAGTGTTTGCTGAGGAGCAAGCGATCAAACCCAGAAACAACTACCCCTGTGTCATATTGTGGTAGGCGGAGAATTCTATTCTGACAACAATTCCTAGTACTTTGTTAGACAAGCCAGCTGAAGTGGTCCCATTAGGTCAAGAGGTTGATAAAAGAGTATTCTATTGGTCCAGTGGCTATCTCTGTGAGTCCAAAAGCCCACCTGATTTATCCTGGGTGCTGCTGTATAATTTAGGAAGGGTGACTGTGTTCATTCTTCCATCTTGTGCAGGGCTGCCATCTGTGAGGGTGAACTACCCTGGCCATGTACATGTTTTTGATACAACCTGATGCTGGTAATTCTATCTCAGAAAGTAATATTGCTAGTTAGGCCTCACATTTGTAATGCTTAATGCTGAAAAATAGAGTGTTAGCATTAATCTCCGCTGGGACTGTCTAAAACAGACATGCCTAGCAGATATGGCTTGTAGTTCGGCTGCATAACATTTGGAGTAGCACGTGCATTCCTACAAACAGCCAGCTGGAATACAAAATTTCAACAACGGGGGGCTGCTCTGGTCTGTGGGCAACTATGATCCGTATTATCTGTGATTCCGTACCCCCAAGGCCGATGGCAGATAAACAAACTGAGGTCTAAGAGAAAATACAATTATACCGGCAAAAACCCTTCTGATGACATTTGTTTGCTAGCACAGTTTCTAATATTTGTTTTTGGTTGGTGGTATTTATTAAGCGCTGTTGCCAAAGTGCTGTACATGATTGACACATTTAACTGACAAGAATGGTACATTTAGTTGACAGAGAGGAAAAAATGAGCTTTTAAACCTGGTACGAAAGATATGGAAGGAAGGAGCGGAATTGCTATCAGGAGGAAGTGAGTTCCGTAAATTTAGGGACAAGAAGCGAAAAAGAGTGAACACGAGGGGGAGCACAGATGGGTTTAGGGATTGGCATACAATGTGAATGTTGCGAATGGAGAGATCGAGAAAGAAAGTAGGGGAGACAAGAGGGGAAAGGTAAGGGGGGCTTGATAACATTTGAAAAAAAAACGAAGGAAATACTTAGGAAATTACATGAAAGACAGGAATCGAAAGGGACAAGAGAAATAGAGAAATGAGATGATGAAATAAAGGATCAGAGGTAAAGAGAATATAAATCGAATGGCAGAGCTAGAAACTGAGCAAAGTGGGGTAAGGTGAGAAGAGGGAAGGGCTACTAAAAGAGCTGAGCAATAGCTGAATCAATAGAAATTGAAGATGAGATAAGAAGTTTAGTAGGATGGAAAAGTAGAAAAGGTAGTATATTACAAATGTTATAAAGATAGTAGTGTCAGATACAAGTAGTAGTACAAATGTGAAGAGAGAAAAATTAAGATGGATCATAAGTGACCCTGAGATTTTGAGCAGAGGGAGAAAAATAAAGAAAAGAGAGGTAAAACGGGAGACCAAAGGTTAGGGAGGACAAGGCAGAGATAAAGAGAATGTCGGTTTTAGAGGGTTTAAGATCTAAGAAATATGAAGACATCTAAGATATCCAAGATTTGACATCAGAAAGGTGGGCTGAGATGGAATAATGTGGAATTAAGAGAATTGGAGAGGGAGGAAAATAAAATAAATATCTGGGAGTCGATAGCATAGAAATTACATGAATGAATAAATGACTCAGTAATTGCAGATAAAACAATAGTGTAAAGACAGAAGAGTAAAGGGCCGAGGATAGAGCCTTGTGGGGCAATGTAGTGAAAGGGACAGGGCTGAGAAGTGTGACCAGCCCAGGTAACTAGGTTAGTGCGACTGGAAAGATATTACCATTAAGGACTGCTTTAGAGAAGTCAGGAGCAAAGAGAACACAAAGTAGTATGGGGTGATCAACAGTATCAAATGCTGCAACAGACAGATCAAAGTGAATAAGAATTGATGAGAGTGTGTTGTGTCAGGCAGAAAGAAGACGGTTAGAGATATCCACCATAGGGGTCCTGGTTGAGAGAGCTGGTCAGCTGGAAGGAAAAAAGTTTGGACCAATTGGAGAAGGGAAAGGGATTTAAGGTAAGCAGAGAGTCGAGAGTATACAGCTATTTCTAAGAGTTTAGAGAGAAAGTGGAAAAGGGAGATAGGACAACAATTAGAGGAAGTAAAGGGGTCAAGTGAGGGCTTCTTCAAAGTGAGGATAGTAGTTGCTTTTTTAATGATGGTAGGAAAGAAGAAAGTTAATAGGGAAAGGTTAAGAAGAGGTAAGTTAAGGAATGAAAGGTGGATAAATCAGGATATGCAGTGGGGTTGGTGCATGAAAGGTGGGAGCCAGTATCAGATTCAGTAAGGCAAAAGAAGGAAGATAGTGAAAAGACAATGGGCCTCATTCCGAGTATGGCGGTAAGGGATAGCGGCCACCGGTAACGAGACCGGTGGTGGTGATCCCTTACCGCCATACTCCGAGTTCCCTTTGCGCCCTCGCCCTTAACGCCTGCTTTGAGCAGGTGTTAAAGTCGAGGGCGCAAAGTGGCCTCCAAGCCAATAACGGTGACCATAATGAATGGTCACCGTTATTTGCATCTTCCCCATTCCCATTGAGCCCTATGGGGGCTCATTTGGGAATGGGGAAGAGCCTTGGTGAATGGGGACTTACCGCCCCGCCAACCTTGGAATGGGGCGGTAATTCCGTCATCCACCAAGGCGCTGGCGGTCCGGGTACGGCGTCAACCAAGGCGTTAATAGCGCCATTGGTTAGCGCCGTACTCGGAATGAGACCCAATAGGTTAACCGGAGGAGTAGCAGTAGATAGGGACGGGGAAGAAGCAGGTTGGGAAAAAGAGGAACACAATGTAGAAACTTCAGACGTAATGTTGTCAGCAATGTGCGAAGAAGAGAGATTAGGGAAAATAGAAGGATCAAGAGAGGAGGTGGAGAGCATTTTGTTAAGTAGTTGAAAAGTTCAAGGGATACTGCGATAGGAAAGTGGTGAGTGACGAAAAGTAGGATGTTTTGGCACTGAAAACTAAAGAATCATAAAAGAAGTGCAGTGTAGAGAGACAGGTAAGATCAGAAGAGGCACACATTTTCTTCCAGCACTGCTCTTCTTTTTGCAGAGAGTACCAAAGAGAATAGAGAGAGGAGGTATACCAGAAGGAAAGACGGGGTGAAAAGGGTAATGGGAAACAAGTTATGTGCAGTAGAGACACTAGATCATAAGAGAGACTGGAGAATTGATTGATAGAACGTTAAGAAGTATTGGGATAGGAAAGAAAAGAAGAGGCGGAAAGACAGCACAAGTCATGGAGGAAAGATCGAGTGAGGGATGGTGGTAATGGAAGTAAGAGGACCTGAAAAGGGTAAAGAAAGAAGATAATGATTGGAGGATTATGTGATTAGGGACTCATTCAACTATCAGGGTCTTATGTGTATCAACGGTCTGGGACTGAGTTTCACCCACAAACAAACATTTGGGACTAGACCTACAAACTCTCTTTTGTTCTCTGCTGGAAGGCTTGTCACCTGCCCAAGAGAACAGGAAATATCTCCAGGGTGATAGCTAGAAACCAGTACTTCCAAGGTGAGCATTGCCAGGACAA
The DNA here is from genome assembly GCF_040938575.1 of Ambystoma mexicanum. Lineage (NCBI taxonomy): Eukaryota > Metazoa > Chordata > Amphibia > Caudata > Ambystomatidae > Ambystoma > Ambystoma mexicanum. Next base: position 850,335,326 of record NC_090931.1, on the reverse strand, counting down.
TGGAGAGGTCATACCAAGGTGGTAATTACTAAAGACTCTTTGATATAGGCAGACTGGGGCAAATGGGAGTTAGAATTGCCCAGTAGATTTGCTACAGCCAAAAGATGAGTTCCACCACATTGGAATATTCTAGGCCAATCACATTTTCTGTGCCCTCTAACCAAATTCGGCAGACAAGGCACTGTGGAACTGACATCATCAGGTGAAGACTCTTACCCCAGTAGCGAGGATTGGACCGTTACATAAATCTTGAAATGGACCAATCCGCTGTGGCAAGTATATAAGTGGATCAGAAGCACATTTATTGGGGTAAAGTCTGCCCAAAGACCTTTGCCATAGAGATGAAGAAAAGGACTCCAAGGAGGGCGCTAGACCCTCTACTCACCCATTTTACAGGGCCAATCAGGGCGACCTCCTGTTCAGACTAGGCCTTCCTGCTGAGACATTGCTACCCAGGACTCGTCCAACTGGAAAAACGAACTCTGTGCTGTCTGAGAACAATCCTGCCTGGAAATGGTAGAGTAAGGACTCACCTTATCTTTGGTGACCTATGACTGGTTCTCACAGCAACCCTGGGCTATGGATCCTGCCTCAAACCACTTGTGAGCTACGCCAACTTGCACATCGACTACCTTCCGCAAACTTCTTCATGGTAAATGCTGTTGCCGCTCGTTGAACCACAATCTATGTGGGACCCTACAAACTAATAATATTTATAGAATTCCCTTGAATTGAGAATTGATAGTTTCATGCTGCTTTTGTGTATTTGCTTCTCTAAAAGCTCAACTAAAACTAATGACGGGCTGCAAATATTGTTTGTAAAAAGTCTGTCACACCTCATCTATTTTGAATCTGAAATGAAAACCAAATTGATTAAACATTTGGTTCAAACCATATTTGGATCTGTGAACACATTGTTATTTAAAGACTCTAAGAACAAATATTGAGCTGATATGACATCTCACTTCAAATACCCATACACATGTTTGAATCTATAGCAGCCCAAAACCAATACTGGATAACTTAAGATGGCGTCACTTGTATGAGCTCATTTACACAGTGGAAAACAAACATCTTTAAAATATGTAATTATTTATACTGGGATGCTCAAGAGTCAGCAGTGCTGCAAGCATCAGTCACACACGGAAGGATCAATGAGGAAAATGATGCAAACACTTGGGTTTCTGAAAGCCCTAGTTGCACAAAAAATAAACAAATCACTCATAATTACACCAGAAGCAGAAACTGTGATCTGCCTTTCTGCCTGAATCTATCCATGCTTTCTTATCTTCATTGTGTCTGCATCTATCAATGCAGCATGTTCAAAAATGCATGATTTATTTATCGATGTATTCATTTATAGCAGCACGTAAAGCCTGTGCGCATCTAGGCGCTAGTTACATACAGATGTTAAGAACATGGAGAGAAAGAAAAGAAGTGGTTAGTTAAAGAGGTGCGTTTTAAGCTTCTTTCTGAATGCTAAGTAGAAGGTTCAGCCCGCAGCAGAGGTGGGAGATTATTCCAGAGGCTAGGGGCACAGAGTAGGAAACAGGAGCCACCCGCTCTTTTGCGGTTATATCTAGGTATGGCCAAGCAGTGTTTGTAAGCTGAAGTGGAAGCTTGTCTTTTGAGCTTCTGGGGGAGGTCAGTTGGTGCATGGTTGAATAAACAACGATGGGTTATGGATAGAGTCTTAAAATGGATTCTCTCTGAAAGGGAGCCAGTGAGCAGATCTCCTGGCATTAGAGATGTGGACATGTTCACCCAGGTCCATCGCTGCCCAAAGGGCATTTTTCTGTGAGACTTGTAGTTTGATCACTTTTTTTTCGGAAGTGCCACAGAGTTTCCCATAGATTTGAATTGTTTGCTCTCATAGATGAGTTTGGTGGCATAAGCTGATGCTGAGGTGATGTGGTTGATCTACCATGTCATGTTGAGGTTGGCATCCAGTTAGACACTGATGGCCTTTACTGCGGTATCCACTGGCATTTTGTGGCCATCTATGGTAAATGATTTGAACGTGTTGTCTAATTTGGCTAGGTGGGCTGGGGAGCCAATACACAGTAACTCTGTGTTTTCATCATTTAAACAGAGGCTATGCGCAGCCATCCATGTTTGAATGTTTTTTTAAATGGTGTTTCCCTTGATCATGTCTTGAGTGTGATCACCGCACAGCGGGAAGAGAATTTGTGTGCCATGAGCACAGTTTGTATATGATATGCCAAGGGAGTCGAGGAGGTCAAATCGTGGCTTTGTGTAGATGTTGTAGAGGGTGGGTGAGACACAGGAGCCTTGGGAAACACCGCAGGAGATAGGTGTGGTATTGACCATTGCATTGCCTGCAATGACTACCAATGTTCTGTTGGATAGGAAGGGGAGATCCATTTGGTGGTGTCAGGAGAGAAATGTGCAGCGGTCATGAGATGGTGGCACAGCGTCTGGTGGTTGTCAAGGTCAGTGGCCACAAAGAGGTTGAAGAGAAGGAGGCTGAGCTTTCCGGAATCAATTGCTTCATCCAATTCTTTTTTTAGATCCAGAAGGGCTGTCTCGGTTTCATGTCTAGGGCAGAAGCCTGATCGCCTGGTGCCTAGAATGTGGTTGGATTCCAGGAAGACTCGAATTTGGACATAGGCCACTCTATCAATAATTTTCAGGAAGAAAGGGACAGTAGTTATGGGGTGGTAGTTGGTCGGGGTCATTGGGCCTAAGGATGTTTTCCTTTGCAACATAGAGATCCAGGATTCCTTGAGGGCAGTAGGGATGTTGCAGGATGCAAAGGAGGAATTGGTGATGGCAGTGATTAAACGAAGTAAAGGTTCAGCACAGTCTTAAACAAGTAATGATGAGCAGATGTCCCCTTTGAATCAGAATGGTTTAAGACCCTTAATTATGGTGGCCAGGTCGAGGGCTGAGGTGGGTTGGAATTGGAAAAGAGGGATGATGCAAGTTCAGCACTCAGTTGATGCCTGTGCTTGGTGATAACTTGAGCGCAATATGTCCACCATGTCTGGGAGTGAAAAAGTTACAATAAATTAAATACAACTATTTTCATCAACTGTACAAATGACCTGAGCTCTAAGGCAATGCCAATACTGATACAACTGTAACATTAAAATATGTCACAATCATATTTTTATAAAACACTGAACCATGGACCTCTAGCTTACCCTTTTTGCTGATATGTTGTTCTCTGACTATTTTCACATTTCTCACAATCTCTTCTGGAGTGGGTCACACTTGGTTGTTAGGCTTTGAAAACCCAGAATTACAATTCAGAGTTTGCCCAGTGGGTAAGATTTAAAGGTAATCGTGGGCAAAAAGCCACCACACCTCAAGAATCACTTGAGCCCATCATGCATCCAAACACTGCTAGTTCTTAATTACTGACTGCTTTTGGAAACTGCCACATAGACAGTCCAGAATATTCCAAAGACATTGGAATATAAACATTATCTCTTCAATCCTGAACCATGGTCCCCCATAACCATCACTGGATCTAGATGCAAAGAAGCTACCACAAAACATGAAGTGTAGATTTAGGCAACTCAAAGAAGGTGGTCAAAATGGCAAAAACAAGTCTTCTTGCTTCAGAAGGTGTACGGCAAAAGTCTCTCTGGGTCTATGCTTGGTGTCACCCACAAAGATAAGACAACATTCTCCTGTAGAGGACAGTGTCCTGGCTCAATGTGGTCCTCTCCCAACTGGCGATGGATTGGGTCACGCCTCTCCGATAAGCAAATACTCTTGTAGAAGTACCATATTTTTGCAGCCAGGTCCACAGTGTTTCATTGAGGTGAGGTAGGCCAGGGGTATCTATAGATGGCTGGTCAGATACTACTTTACGTCCCTGTCTCATCAGCCTAGCCCGGTCACCCAAGCCTGTCTCGTTTTCTCCTGACTGAACCAACTCTCACTCCTGTCTGGGGCCTTGTTGCTAAGGCTAATTTCTGACTCTTGAGCTAGATGTTGGCTAACCTCCTCGACACTTCTCTGTGAGCTTGTTCCTCCTCCCAGTTCTCCCAGGCAGTGGGCAGATTGTTCTGTCATACTATCTGACAGTATATAGACGAGCACCTCCTGGGAACTTCCCAATATCCTCTAATCTTACTCCCAGTTCCAACAACCTCATCTCCATCTAGTAGGCTTTCTTCTTTGCAGCCATTTTCCACCTTTCGTCAGATATTCAGACTCTTCTTCTCTCACTCTCTCCCTCTCCTTACCTCCTCCACCATCCTTAGTTATGTTTCTGTCTGACTTCTGCTGTCCTCTCCCCTCTGTTTTGAAATTCTCCTCCTCAAACCACCTTTGTACCCTCCCCTCCTCTTTGATGTTCTCCTCCCGCAACCATTTGATAACTCTCCCTGTCTCCTGCTACAATAACTCTCTCTGTACCGCCACTTCCTCCTGTATGTTCAACTCTCTCTGCACTTCCACTTCTCCATGCCTTGCTGCTCAGCTACTCAAATTGCCCTTGCCTTCTGTATGTCTTGCCTTGCTTTTTTTGATCTTTGTACCCTGCCCATGTTGCGCTACAGTCTCTAACTTGCACAAGTGACTGGTAATTGTTTCTAGTTTGGGATTTGTTACATGATAAAGCTTCAGGTGTGTCTAATGGTTGTCCTGCGGTCCACCTTCTCCCTTGACCAAGCCAATAGGCTGGTCCACCATACTGAAATGCTGTCCTAGTTTTGCTTTGTGAAGCGCACACAGAGTTTGCAAAGGAGAGGCAGTAGGCCTGTCAACTGTTCGATGTTCTGTCCATAGGCTGCTGCACCAGTGAAAGGTATTCCTGTTGGGAACTAGTCAAGCTGGTAAACCAGGAATTCCAAATACACAATGGCCGCTCTTTGAGTCCGGTAGGAAATAATGTAAAGGGCCAGTAGCCAAAGTGGAGTCAATATGGTGGGTACCTCCCAAACTCAGGCTCCCAGTGTTATGGAAGATGTGGTAATTCTTTCCATAATGCCCTCATGTCTCACATCACATTGCTCCATGCAAAACAAAGTTTCTTTGAAAAATTATTTTAGGAATAAAAATGTCGATTAAACTTTGTCAAACTTTCCATTAGTGTTTGAAGTTGGCCAGTTCAATTGCATGCTTTCTGGTGAACTTTCATGGATGAGAACAACATTTAGAGGAAAACGATTTTGCAATTTTGCAGTCTACTATGTAAAGGTTGATGTAACCTCAACTATATCTATACACATATATATAGGATGGCTACTGGTTGGCGCTGTGGCATGCATGCCGTGTTAGCTGAAATGGCCTGTTTGACATACATATTCAATTCTGAGCAAGAAGTAGGTGATCCTATAATGAGTAGGCCCATCTTAAATTATTTTCACAATTTGCCAAGAGCACCGCAACAGCAACAGTTGGATCTTTAAAGGTTCTTCTGCATATGGAGCATCCACCTCCCTATGAGTGAACTACAAAAGTTGGAGTTGACTGGGGCAACCTTCAACAAGCTCTGAAGGAAACTATTTTCCATGATATCTAAAGTGTGCAACGCTGTATTACCCTAAACCCCTGCACCATAGGATGCCATGCCTATTGTCTTTGATTGATCGACCATTTAATGGGAATACTGTAGGTGGTGCTAGAAAATAACATCAAGGGGGAACTTGCCTGCATCATGCACACAGATATCCTAGCGATATGTTTAGAACAATTAATGAAAGGTGCCACGATAATCATGTTTCCCGAACTAACCTAATCTCTCTCCTTTACACAAAACTATTCTAGATGGCGGTTTCTCTAGAGGACTACCATTGCTTTGGATTTAGATTATTCATCGATAGCCCTCGGTCTGTGCATAAAGCTCGAAAAGCTTTCTGTCAGAGTGTGTAGAGCCCCTGCAGTTCTGATTGACTGCATGTACTTCTCAATATGTGCACTTTCAATCCATCTTTTTTAACATAAAGGTACTGTGCTCTAGCACCTTGAAGCGTCTTGTGTGCTGGATGGAATTACCAATAATGATATCAGACCCAAAAAACTGGACAGAATCAAAGAATATGGCAAAGTACTACTTTATTATCAGCATAAAATAAAGTAGGGCAATCTGGTGAATAACAAGCTGTAGTGCACACACTCACACTCAAGCACGATTATACACAGGTTGTATACCTCAATGTAAGTCAGCTAGGGCATCATCCTATGTGGCAAACTATAAACCCATTGAAGGGAGCGATTGGTTAAGGTAATATATGTGCCTCTATATCATATAAGTATTATCATTCTTACTGGATGCCCCTTATCTGGTAGACACACCTTGAACCACCTCTAACTAGGTATAATGCTGATTATAGCAAAATAAACGTAGCGGGTTTGTCTATACAACATTGTATAGCATGTTGCTGCATAGAGCCTCTGTTTGCTATGCTTTCCTGACCTTCTACCTTCGGCTTGTTAGCAGCACATAAGCACAAAGAAACTCATGTGCAGAGAGCAACCTCAGACTACTACCCACTTGCCCAGTTCGATCATCATCTCTCATCGGTCAGGCCCCAAGCCAAGGCTTCTTTTTTGTAGTTCACCTTGCAGTCTGTTCTCTGTTCTGGGACTTTCAAGAGAGTGTAGATACACCACTATCTTTGTCTAGAGCTCAATGAACAGCCCTTGTTTTTAGCTTCTGCATCACTTGTGCAGAGAGCACAATTTTGTCCATTTCGACCTTGTATTTACTACTATTTGATTCAATTGTGCTGGGTGTCATTACACCTCTTGGTCTGTAGAGGCTTACTCACTCCACCTCATATATGCTTTTCGCATCTTTCATTGTCCAACACTTGGCTCTTGCACATGTTATCTTCTTTTCTTAATCTAAGAGAATGATGTCTTAGGTACATGGCTTATCAGTTTGACTCCCCTTGTGCCTCCCGGTTCTTCCTTGATGTGACATTGTTGATCCTAGGCCAATAGACTGCTCTTAATTTCTCACACAAAGCTGTTTTTCCAGTGTCTCCTGACTCTACAACCCTGGTCTGTCTCTGAGGTGGCTTAATTGGTTTTTAAAATGAGTCTGACATCCATCTTTCCATCATGGCTGCCTTAGACACATAATATTTTCTTCTGCAGCAAGCTTCTATATGTCTCATCTACCTTGCGTTTCTGGTTGTATACAGTTGCTTCATCTCCACTCACTTATTTCTTCAGTGCATATAGTGTCCTTGTATCTGATGACATGTTTCTCTTGTTACTACTGTTGCACTTTGTCCTTTAAGTATTTTCATATTGTTTCAGTGTGTCCTCATATGTCTCCTTCATGACGTCACTCTGCCCTTGTCTGATTTCACTTATAGCTCCTCGATGTCCAGTGGTGTGTGCAGATATCCTTCCACCCTCTAAGTGTCGGGTCCATTTGATATGGTTGTCTAAGTGCTTATCGTCTCTGATACACTTGATGCAGTATTGGGCTGATACCTGTTGAGCTCTTCTCCTGCTGTTCCAATATGACAAAGGTGAGGGGGCGGGAGCAAGGGATGATGCGTCCACCTGCACCTCTACGGTAAAATCACGTTTTAAATGTGACTCAGATTGTAGGACATTTTGCCACTATCTTGAATATGTCCTCCGATTTCCCTTTAAAGTTTTCTTCTCCAGTCCTAGTCTGAAGTATGTCATTTTTCGAGTAGCTGTGCTTGCAAGTGTTGGGTTACTGACTGTAATTGCCATTCAGCCTCCACCGAAAGAAAACTGGCATGTTTTGAGCTTGACACGAGCAAATCCACATCATTCCTGGGCACTGTGTCACTCACAGGCATTACAGAGTTTGTCAACAGAAATTAATTTCCTTGTCAGCGGTTCTTTCTTACAGCATTCGTCGGATGACAGTTTCATTTCCAGTGTTAAATTACCACTCCGACATCACCCACTACTGACAGTTACGTTTTGCTTTGCTTCTGTGGTGTTCCTTTGGGACATGCACAGAGGGACACCATGGGCCAATCGCTGTTTCTGAGAATAGCACCTGGGTGTGCAAGTGTGTCTCTTATCATCCACCGCTGACCACGCATCATCACCGCAGCTTGAATAAAATGCACAAGTCAGCAAGACAAGATGGCGTTGCTGTTTTTCACAGAAACTGAAACAGCCCAGTTCGGAATTTGATATGTGTCTTCTGAGGTGTTTGCAGGGCTGAAGCCGAGGGTATACTCTGGTGGATGGCGCCAACCCACTTTTTTTCTGAGGACGGACGTTGCCCCCATGAGGTTTTTGGAGGCTGTGTGTAAAAATAGACATTTTGACTGTCTGATTTTGAACGTATCCTTTTATGCCATCCTCGGGACTCGAACCGCACCAGGTCTGAATGCTGAGCACTTCACCACTGAGCCAGATAAGCTGATGAAAAAGAGAAAGCAACTAAAAATGAAATGCAGGCTCTGATTGTCTCATCAGGCATTTGACCCTCGGCCGGAAGAGGCCGACATTCAATGTGGACCGATTTTTGGATCAAGGTGTGGGCCTGTTTTACATTTAACAAATGCATACTCCACATTGCACTATAAACAATTTAGTGCAATGTGGATAGCTTGCATTCTGTGTTTTGGATGGGCTGTGTAATTATAGCATTTTACAAAGTTTAACTTTAAACACTGGGCTAACGCCGGCTCATTAATATGCACGTGCCGAGCTGTGCTGGATGTCACTTGCAATCAGTGACATCTTGTGCTTGTAGAGTGCACCATGTCACTGCCAGCCCTTATTTGCTGGTTTCTACTATGTGAATAAAAGTTCCTGCATGTAGAACATGCTGGCTGCCTACTCCTGTTGTTAGTAGTGTGAAGTCCACAAGAGAGGGCTGTATCACGTGTATTCATGTTCCGGTCTGTACACAGAGCCAAAGGGGGGTATTTTTAAGTTGCCTGGTGCAGCAGGCAGCAAGTGAGTGCAGAGGCTAAGTAAGGAATTAACAATTAACTGGCTGCTTCCAATTTCTATATTGTGCACACGATCATTGCACTGTGTTGGGATCTGCAGTGCAACAGAATTCACCCCGACTCTGCACTGCACCTCTCCTTACCAGAAGTTTTTGATCAAGCTCACATTGTTTATTTGTATTGCTGTGTTTATGTCCTCCTTTCAATACGAAATGAGGACTTGTTCAAACACAATAATGCAAGAAATTCTTGATGCTCTGCTACCCGTAGATTGGTGATGCCATTTGACTGTTGACCTTTCTGCTCTACAAAACAACAAGCAGTGATCCTCCAAGCCCCAAGGCACTTCCAATTGCTCGGAAAGGCACATGGTTACCCAGGGTAATCCAGGCGTGGACCCCTTGCCCGCTGTGCTTAGAAAGGCACAGCTTCACCTCACTGAAGAGGCCCGACTAGGCCGAAACACATGTCTGGGGTTGCTGTTGGTACTCTTGTTTAGAGGAGAATTGCCTAGCATTTCGGTGCTGGACTGCCAAAGTGGGTGGACCAGAATGATATGCAAATTGATAATTCTCCTTGCTGAAAGGTAGAGTGAGCTAAAAATCTGGTTGTAGACCCTCCCGGGTGGGCACCTTCCCAGAAAAAAGGTTTTGTGGCCGTGTTCGTTCTCAGTAGAGAGGCTCCCAGACCTCTTTTGAACTTGGAAATGGTGTTAGTCCTGGCTTAGAAGAATCATTTGCAGAATCACTGTTATGTCCAGGCGGATAGGACCTATCCCTTCAAATCCAGGTGGACAGGCCGAACCAGCCATTATTGGAGGCTGCTATATTAATGCCATATAATTGGGTAGTAAGATCAATTTCTCTATTAGCCACTGAAGAGAAACATGCATGAATACTGATAGTAATCAAAAAGAAAAAAGCTGTTTCAATAAGAACTTGTGCTGATGACAAATCTAATCTACAAGAGACATTTCGGCTTGGGCGCAGAAGAAAAACTATGAGAATTCTAAGATTCCAAGAAAAGATTGTTAGACGGGAGAAGAAAAAAATAATCTCTGGAGGCACAGATAGGCTATTATTGAAAAAATACTGTAAATAAAAAGACGGAATTACCATGTAGAGACATATAACAAGGTGTTGTGGTCCATAAATCACACATGGAGATGAATATCACAGAAGATTAATGGATAAAGGATTCCACCAATGTCTCTGACCACAGCGAAGGGAAGGTTCCTGTAATTGATTGTATTGTATTGTATAACACTGAAACTTGTAGAGCGCGAACAAGACCATTAAAGGCATCAAGGCGCTGAGAGGGTAGAGAGGCAGGGAGCAGCCAAGGATTAAAAGAGAAAAGTCTTAAGACGTTTATGAAAAGAGAGAAAATCAGGATTGATGGTCCATCAAGTGCAAGAATAAACCAAACCAGTCAAGATCCCTTGATTAGAGAAAAATATGACCCCTCCAGGATCCACCCGCATTACCTAAAGAAAAATTACCTGTTTGAAGGATTTTGTTCCTTTACCAACATCAATGAGGAACCAGCCATCTATTAAAGGTTAAGGATCAATCACTAACTCAGTCTGCACCTTTTTAGAGAATTTGTTTTCTCCACTTTGCTTCAAAACTCTTTTCCAAAACTCCAGGTAACTTAATGTTCTTGTGCTATTGTAGAAGACCCAACAAACCAAACCACTGCATACGGGCCATTCAGCTTCATTGACATACACTATACAATCTAGTGCAGCGAGGGTACAAAACAGGTTTATCAACAGTGGACCACAAACATCTTTTCCAATCCTAAAAATATTCCCCTGCATGCAGTCCTCTTTCATTTCTCCTTGACATTTGATCTGGATGTACATTGTGGCCAAAACTATCTTGCATGGGTATGGATGTGCCCTTGCTGAGGTTCATCATGGCAGTGTGCACAAACACCTATTCCCAAATAAGGTTTGGACATTCAGGCAAAGTTGTTCACAGTTCCAAATCTCAAGAGTAGGCCAGTTGGATTATGCTCTGGCTCCAGTCATCTTTTACCTTTACATAAAGTGAAAGTGACAGCCAACATTGTTCCGTGTATAGATGACAATCAGGCGCCAATGCGACTATAGATTGATTTGTCTTTTGTTATGTTAAAGATTACCTGAACAATGGCAGGAAATGCACACTAAAATGTTGTGCATAAAATACAGACCTACCCCTGACTACCCTTAAACAAAAATACCACTGTTGGACTGTATTATTCTGGTCGTATGCAGTATTCGGATATCACCACATACCTACAACAACTGTGCCTTTAATGTATCCAATAGAAAATGTATTTATTTTTTTAAATTTACATTTGATAAGACAGCATTACAAAAAATACATTTATATAAAAACATTCTACAACTTTGTATAACTCAAACATTGTCACTTATTCAATTCCTAGAGTTACATCTCCAAATTAATCAAAACAACTTGTGGAAACGCCCACTCACATGGAACCGTGAGTTACCACACCCCAAAAAAAATTAAATCTACTGTCAACCACACAACGGTATTCATGAATGGTTCAATTCTTCCAAGTGTGTATTCCTGCAAACTAATCAGAAAAAACACAATCTTGCCTAATATGTAGGCTGAATTCATACAAGCACAAACCAGTGTATGCAATCTTGCTGCTGGATAAATTTAAGGCACAATTGTTGTATAGTGATACCACAATACAGCACACAACCATAATAACAGGCCAATAAGGATTATTTGAACACTTTACAAAGCATTCAGCACTGGTATGAAACTAATGCAATGGGAATAACTTCACCATCCATAAATGCATATCTAAAATGATTGTGTTTGGAAGTTGAAATGTCTTTAAAAAGGCAAGAAGATTTAGCCGTAATGGTATATTTTTGAAGAAATTGCAGGACTATCCATACCTTGCTGTAACCAAGCCATCAAGTTAAAACTGAAATCGTCATATCTCTTCAGCTAAAGGGAAGGGACGAGCAGCAGGTAAAGTGATCACTAAGTTTGCTCGTAATAATGACAACATTACACCATGTGAGAACAATGCTAAATGCATCGGAACAGTGGCATACGGTGGTGAGATATGTGCACTTGGTAGAAACAGTGGAAAAGTTGGGATCTGTGAACATGCCTTTTGGAGAAGACTGATGCACCATCCTGCGGGCTTCCAGAAGCCAGACACGGCTGCTTTGAGGGTCTATCTCATTCTGAAAATGCTACAGGGTCAAGATAATATTCTCAAAGAAGGACATCATGGTGGACAATGGCTTGGAGGAAATATCTGCCACAGCCTCAACCACCAAAATCTTTAAATGAGCTAAAAGGTGACTTGCAAATCCATAACTGGCAGAGCTATTAGATAGTTAAAATCCTGTGTTACTTCTATGCCATGACTACTTTAAAGCTGTGAAGATCAAACAGCCAAACAGAAACCTGAACCAATTAGAAGATGATCTAGAGGGTATGCAGTAGTTTTGCCACCAGGATTTTTGTCAGTGAGCTTTTTTATGAAAAATATTAATCGAAAAAACTCTTTGAAAAATAAAGGGGGTTGGGGTCTTAGGGATAGTGACTAAATAGGGAAGGGGCTTAGGGGGCAACCCCCCCAAATATACATTTTCAACGAACATGCAGGTATAGGGGTATGCCATGGTCAGTCTGCAAGGGTAGACCTTCTTGCACAGTTTGGCTGGACCTTTACAAGAAAGTTGACCTCTTTTTTTGGCAGTTGCTTGGAATATGTGGTTCTGGCTGGGGAGTACAGAGGGTTGTTAAGCCTAAAATGAAGTCCAGAAGACTAATGATATTTGCAGGATAGAACATGTTTTCCCTGAAGCAATAAGTTTAACATTTCCTTTGACCTTTCTTTCTGTGGCCTCGTTCCCTTCCTTCAGGGAAAAAACCTTTTGAGCTAACCGTTGTAGTTCTGCGGTATTTGCAATACTGAGGAAATCAGATGGTGCATGCTTTTAGCATGATTTTAGGCTTAATCCAACTATCTGATTGTTTATTAACATACCATGCACGGTTTTATCATAGTTCTATGTATTTGTAGGTCAATTCATATGCTGCATCTGATGTCATGTGTGTGAGATGCATGTGCTGCATTTGATGTCACGTGTTTGAGATGCATGTGCTGCATTTGATGGTAGCTGTGTCACACTTTATGTGTGTTGTTATTGTTTCTATCACAAAGGATACTGGGATCCAAAAATGTGAATATGTGTCTATTCATCCTTGCTAGGTCAACAAATTGAGTACCGTTTAATGGGGTAGTATAGACAGCTATTGTTTCAGCACTTAGAAGCAGAAGAGAATCTGGCATGAAGAGCATGACACAAATCTGGTATGGATATTATTACTTGATCACGTTGGTCTTTTTGAATTGCAGAGGGGAGCAAGGAGATCCTGTGTGACCCTCCTCAATCCTCATATTTCATGTTTGAAATTCTGAAACTAAAAGCCATACCTGGACATTGTAACCTTGATATTGTGAATTTCTCTTAGTCGTCATGTTTTATTGGAAAGGTAATTTGCTAATCCGTACTGCACTGGAGGCTAATGAAAAAGACAGGTCCTGAAAGTTCCTGGAGAAGCCGGCAGGTTCAAATGTTGGCTCCTATGTTTTAAATTCACTGCACGTGCAGATAACTTGAGGCTATTCTGCATTAGCAATGCACTGCCCCTCCAAGATCGCCACTGTTTGCCAATCATTAACTACTGCACACTGCCTTCTTAGACGTCTGTTAAGAAATCCGCGCCTTCAAAGTATTTACTCTTCAAATACAGTTTGCTTCCTACGGGTGTTCTGTTATCTCTTAGCAAGTCTGAGCTGAAGCAAATTATAATTGAATCCACTCAGTTTTTAAAAACAGTCAGCAGGCTGCAGAGTACAGACATAAAGTTCTCTGTCTCCAAAGAGCTGTTGAGTCACTTGTTGTTTTCTTAATTGCAGCCCATTAATCAGAGATCATTAACCGGCTTGCACTCAGCCCTGCATTTTGATTAGCTGAGAGAGTTTGAGGCACAGGAAAAACAGTTCTCCATAAATTACTTGGGGCCCTCTCAAACAGAACTCTAGTGTTGTGAAAATTAGTGATAAGACAGTTTGGGCATACATTTTCTGGAGATCTATTTTTAAAGATAAAGCCAAGGCTTTCAGTGATCAGACTCTAATCTCTGGATATCATATGCTATTGGTTTTTATACAGCATGCCACTGCCAATTGCTTGGTATCTTGGCAATGCAGGATCTGCCCGAGAGGCAAGTTGGGTTTGGTTAGCAGAGACACAAGGAAAATGAAACATCACGTGGCTGCTGCGTTGTTGCACACTGGTTGGTAGGTTATAACATTGTGTCAGGAGCACTTGAGGTCTCTGTATTGAGAAGGGAGCTTCCATGACCATAGCGTGAGGGTGTATTGTTTAGGTCTGTATTATACAAGTTGGTGGGAGGGATGTAAAGTTTTGCTGGATGATGTGTATTTTGAGGGGGGGGGGTTATTTGCCCTACATCACTTCCTGTGTTTTGCTGAGGTTGCTCAACTCTCCTCCAAGCTTCCCACCTCTACCTCATCTTTTCCCTCCCTCATACCTGACTGCCTGACTGCCATCCAGGCATGGTGTTCTGATAATGATCTCTGCCTTAATGCCAGTAAGTCTGAGGTCCTTCTCATTGGGACCCCCGCTCCCTGCTTCCCTCCCAACCTGTGGCTGCCTTCCTTGGGCCCCATTCTCCTCATCCTCTTGTGAGGCAAAAAACCTTGAGGTCATCTTCGACTCCTCTATCCTTCTCTCCTCACTTCACGGGCCTTGCCAAGAAGTCCAGCCTCAGCTCCACCTCCTGAGCACCATTCTTCCTCTCCTCACCTTCCCCAGAAGCTCAACGTCTCCAGAGTTCTGGTTCTCTCTAGTTTTGACTACTATAACAACCTCTTCCTCAATCTGCCTATTTCATCCATGCACCCTCTTGAACTAATCCAGAACAGTGCTGCAAGACTTATTCTTGGCCTCAAGCCCAGAGACTGCATCTCCCCAGCCCTAAAATCTCTCCACTGGCTCCCGGTGACTGCAAGGATCAAATTTAAGACCTTCTGTATCATCCACAAGGCTTTCTGGGGCCCTGCTATATCCAACTTTCTCTCCCAAAATACCTCCCTGCTAGAGTCAGACGTTTCTCCAAGCAGATAGTGGTGGGTAGATATCTTTCTTTGGCATGAGCCTCCATCTGGAACAGCCTTCCTGCCCCCCTCAGACTTGAGCCAGATGTCCTTAAATTCCGGAATCTTCTCAAGACCTTCCTTTTCTCCTCCTCCTTCCCTCTCCCCTCAATTGCTAATGCCCCCTTGCCACTGGGACTGGTGCATAGTCCTTATGTTCCTCTCAGTGGCCAGGCCCCCCTTGTCCAGTATTCCCCATCACCCCTTAACCAGCACTTGACCTTGTGCTTCCACCAGACTAGCTTAAATCTGGTCCCTCGTCCTCGCACTAGTTAATCCCTACCCCCTGTTTCTCCCCTGGCACTTGCCCTCTTGGGCTCCCCTCAGAACTTGCCATGCCCCTGTGACCCCATCCTTCCTGCACTTCCCCCCTCAACCCTTTCCCTTATCTCAGCCCTTACGCCCTGTCCTGCCCCCTCCCGCTGCACTTATTGTCATTGCACTTGCACAGTCCGAATGTCACAAGGCCTAGTGGGACCATTTATTGTTGTTTGCCCAACTGTATCCCCCATTTTTGTCTTGTGGCGCCTTGAAACACTTGTGTATAGGCGCCATACACATTTCCAATAACGAAATGAAAAAACATAAAATACATGCGCGCCTTAGACAATGGGGGGTCATTATGAGTTGGGTGGTATTCCGGCATTGCATCCGCCGGAATGCAGCCCAACAGACTTAGAGCCTCATTACACGGATGGCGGTAATGGTTAACGGTCACCGTTAATGGTAACGGTGACCGTTAACCATTACCGCCTTACTACGAGGTCCCTTAGCGTGTTGGTGCTTTAACGCCTGCTTTTTGCAGGCGTTAAAAACCAACCCGCTAAGGGACCTTGGTGCTAATTACGGCACCGCAAAATTGCGGTGCCGTAATTAGCACCTTCCCCATTCCAATTATGCACTATGGGGCAAAAATGGGAATGGGGAAGGGCAGTGGTGGAAGGGGGAATTACCGCCCCGCCAACCTTGGAATGGGGTGGTAATTCCCCCTTCCACCGAGGCGGTGCCGGTATTTTACCGGCATGGACCAATGTGCTTATAGCACCTTGGTCCATGTGCTAATACCGCCATCCGTGTAATGAGGCCCTTACTGTTATCGCCACTTGGTCCAGCAAATTTACCATTGGATTACAAGTGGTGCTGGTAGAGTAAGTCCCAATTTTTTCAGAATCCATTGGACTCTACGGGTCATTTTTGGTGGAATTCTGCTGCAGTAATTCTGCCAAAACTTGGCGGAACACTGGCAGATTTATCTCCTGTTCATGGCTGGAGGTGAATCCTCCAACTTTTCTGCAAACTTGTAGATGAGCAGTAAGGTAATGCAGTGGTAATGGTATTACCGCCACATTGTTACCACACCACCCAACTCGTAATGAGGTCCAATATGCCCAGTTTAATGTGGAAAGTAGAATTTGAGTGGGTTAATTAGAGGAACAGGCAGTCACTTAAGAGCTTAGACATTTATATATTCCCTGCTACATGGAGCAAGAGATCTGCACATGTTCCTGGTACAAATGGATATCATCTGTAATAATTGACAGTACTGCAAATTTACTTTCCATCGATGCATGGATCATTTTTATTCAGAACATTCTTCAGAATATCATATTATTTGAAAATTATAGAACTCATGCACAACAGCCACATTGCTGTTTTTGAAGTCTGGATATCTTCCAGCCGCAAAATTATTGGAATGATTAGAGGAGTGTTTTGTGTTTTTTTGTGTGCTTTGATTGACGCTCTGCGAATGCAATCGTCTGTCCCTCAGAGGATCTGCAGCTGTACATGCTAATGGTAATAGAGAGGCATATCAACTCTTGCAGTAATCACATGCATGCATTTATTTATTTACTTTTACATTTTTAAAGTGCTCTAAACCTGTGGCCATCAAGGCGTTAGTTGAGGAATACGTTTCAATCAATGGGTTCCTCTCCCTTCAACTTCTTGGTAATGTGGAGCCAGACTCACATATCAGAGCCCTCTCCTCCTTCTCTCCTCCTTCCTCCTCCTTAGCGTTCTCTGTCACGCTCGCTGCAGTGCAGGATTGGTATCTTTAAACATTCAAATAAATGATGCAACTTTGTACAGTATATCAATATGTTGATCTCTGCGGCACCACATAGAAGTATGTCTATCACCACAGCCAATTAATTCCTACACACCAACTCAGAATCACATTGCAAAGTGCAGAGAAATGCATGGACAATCTTACTATCTCACACAAAGGACCAGACACAAAAAATGAAGCCAAGTGATAGAAAAGAGTGTCTGTGGTTTGGTTTTAGAAGGGGCACAGGGGGGTGGGTGCAGAGGACTACAGGGAGTGGGGGAGATGCTGGGGCAGGGAAATAATTCAAGTAATTTGAAATAGAGATGGGCACCCCAGGTACCGTTCTTAAACACTAGCTTTAAGACTTTGGCTACATAGGGCTGTTCTATTTGCCATAACACATACATATATATGCCATTCACTACTCTGGCATGGTGTCACAGATTAGAGACAATGTGCCATGAGCTTTTTCATTTTGATGAATCAGGGAAGGGCAATGCAAAGAGAGATTGGATAATTTACATTGCTCTGGACCCAGACATGCTGGCGTATTAGGCACTAAGTTGCACAAGACATGCTCATCACAATTTACATACAAAACACATGCAATACCAAACTTTAAACCTTCAAATAAATTAGGCAACTTTGTACAGCATATTAATGTGTTGATCTCTGTGGCATAACGTAGAGGTATGCCTATCACCACAGTCCATTCAGACCCTGCTTTTTGTTGGGCAATGTGAAAACCTTTCATGGCAAGCTGTAAGAGGATTCAATTCAACACTACAGCTAAGTCAATGCCTAGTCTGGGATACTGAATGGAAACCCTTATTGATATATCCTTATGTCCAGTTCATGAGTTCTGGATGACTACCCCTATATAACACCCCTCTCTTAGAATCCCCCTGACCCCACTGAGCCAAGAAGTAGTTCTGTTTTGCAAGTTTAAAAGGTTTATTTGAGAAATAAAACAAAATATAGATACCACGCTTTTATAATAAATTAATAATCAATATCACCCTTATAAATATAATGTTAATCAACAATGGGTAATCTGACACTAGCACACTTCTTTATAATCAATGAGGAGTTGGTGTAGGATGGATAAAGTAGCAAAAATACTTTTATGATTTCAAGGGAAAAGCAATGAGGAATAAAATGCAGTACAGAAATACTTGATATGATTTTAGCAAAAGATAAGATAATCACTTTTTCTCTGGCAATTCATCCCCCTCCCCTATGCAATGTAATAAATGGAAGGAGATGGAAAGAGGAGCACACAGTTCTCAGGAATGCAATCAAAGACAATACGAAATTCAATTCCCACCCCAGCAAGCTTAGAGAAAACAGGTATGAGTTTTAAAACACAGGCCCAAGTGCCTTGAATGTGGTGGCAATGAAGTGAGAAATATACTGAAAATGCTTTTAATTCCCTTTAGGAGGTTCAGGGTGAGTGAGAGATACTTGGGATGAGCTCAGGCTCACTTTAGCAATGCTCTATGAGTTATTACCAAGTTGCAAACGGATTTTAACAAAAGAAAGAATGGAGCTGCTATTTTGACAAGTGGAGAAATTGAGCCAAAATCGCAAATCGCGGTAAATTTCGTGAGTGCGTGTCTGGCGATTGCGGAAAAAGTATAGGGAGTAGGCAGTTGGTTCCTTGGAAAGCCTAGATTATAAGCTTTCAGATGAAAGTTGAATTTCGTTCCTAGCCCAAACGGTTCCAGAGATACGGACGATTAAATAAAGGTCGTTTTTCGGATTTAAAGTAAACTCAAAATGACAGGTGACAGCTTGCAGCTTCAGAATTGACAGGTGACAGTTGTGCAGCTTTACAAATGACAGATGACACGATTTCTAGGAGGCTGTTCTACTTAGGTTAAAATAGTTTGGATTAGATTATTTTAACTAAGAGATTGGTTCTGCACAGTTCTGCTAGGTACTCACAATATAAATTTGAAATAGGCCTCGCCACGGATCTGGTCAGGTTTTGGACTGGACTCCGGTTCTGGTCTCGGCACTTCACAGTGATCTGGGTCAGCTCTCTGGTTCTGCTCACAGTGGTCTGGGTCACTCTGGATCTCTGGTCTGGTCTGTCCGGATACAGCGGTCTCTGCACGGCTCCTGGATCTCTGCACTGGTCCTGGCAAAAGTTCTTGGCAAGGGATTCAAGCAGCTCGCCCGGCTGTGAGTAGCTTGCAATGATTTGAGGCCTGCTGCAGAGATCTCAGCTTGTGGTTTTAGGCCTCTGATTTAGGTTCTAAAGTATAAGTTCTAGGTTTTGGAGTATGTAGCTGGAGTCAGTCTGGAACTGGTATCTTCTGGATGTTGTGTGGTCCGGCAAAACGCTCCGCTGCAACTGGATTTGAATCTCTCTACCTATCTCTCTAGCAGTCTCTTTTTAAGTGTTTTGAAAATGGGTGTGTGCCTGGGCCTAGCTAAGCCTGCCCCTCTCTACTTGTCATTGGCCCAATTCTCCCCTCTCCCATGATTGGGGGAAGGAAATGTGAGTCAGAGTGATGCTGTAGGTTTTATGGGTCAGAGGATCCTCCCCTGGTCAGTTTGCCCACAAATCTATATTTGATTCAAATACATCCTTCCCAGATATACAATTTGTTGAAATTACATGTGCACATTATATATTCCTTATGGTCCATGCTTGTCCGCCTCTGATCTTCCTGGGGGCTTGCATTCAAAAATGACAACATTTTGCGCTTTTTAACTGGTTTTGCAATATCGGACATTTACCGAAATTTACACACATGTGCGCAAGGAGTATGGACATTAATTGATGAAGTGTCAGATTTTTAACATGCAGACATTTGGAGTGAGACACTATTTTCCGCTAGCAACCCCCCAGAATACACCACAGGGTCCTAACGCATCTCAAAATGTTCACAGAAAAATCACAAAAATAATGATATTACTTATATAATTCTGACAAGTCCGCACTTTGATTTATCTATCTTTTTAAAATTATGCCCTGGTCAAAAGGGGTGTGGCTTCCCACATCACAGGGTGAAATAACTGGTTTATCCACTTCCCCCAAGCTCAGCTGCTAGCAGAGGCACTGCCCCTCCCAGTTTCCCCTAAGAGGAAGCCACTTTACGGCCCCCCAATATAACATTTGCCTGAGTCCAGGACAGGCCTTTGTTCAACTCCCTGTAGTCCCCAGCTGCTCCACCCCTAATCTAATCAACAGGGCCATGTGACCTCAGGATGCAGCGAGGCCTGGCAGCCAGGCCTGGGAACACAGCTGTTGATCCAGTATCAACTCCTGTCGGGGGTAATTGTCAGGCAGAATTCAGTTTCATTAAGCCAGGTTTCAGCTAAATGTCACTTTTTGTTCCCAGTTTTCTACATTCAAATCAAACTGACAATTTGTACATATACATTAAATAATTACTTCCTTCAAGTCATTTCAGAATATAGTTTTACATTGTATCCACCTCTTAGCAAGTCTTTCCTTGGTCTGGTTTTGTTTCATTTGTTCAGTTTTACACAAAAGTCTGGTGGTTTTAAAACGCCGGCTTTCTGATAGTGGTGAGTACTGGTAATGCAACCATTTTTGGGATTAAGAAAATGAATTCCCCACAAGAAGGTTGTATCTTTGGAGTAGTCTCGTGCCAACTGCGCAGTTCTCCTATTCTGGCGTGAATGTGGGCGGCGATAGCTCATCCCCACATCCACCCAGTCTATTGATTTAGTTTGTTCTGGGATAGAATAATGGGCAGCAACAGCTCATCCCCACATCTACCCAGTCTATTGATTCAACATGGGTCAAAACCCATGACAAATCCCCCCGCCCGACTGCGCTTTGATTCAAGTCGAGGGGAAGTCGGGTGCAAAGGAGGTTGTGAACCCTTGCGCTGGTATGTCCCCATTATCTTCTTCCAATCCTGTAGGTGGCACAGTTCAGCATCTTTTCCTCCCTCCAGTCGATCAATCAGTTCTCCTTGCTGGTCCTGATGGGAGGATTGGGCGGTACCCTGGGCCCCTCGGGTCTCGGCTCCCGGTCCCCGGTCGTCCTCCTTGGTCAGTCTCCAGGTTTTCTTTCTCCTAGGACGACAAAGGAAAAGCAGCAATACCTATTCGTAGACATTTTTCCACCACTATTAATGGTGTGGCAGACATATACATTTTATACTTTAACATACCTAACATTTTACTTTTGAGATACAAGTTATCATGCAAAGACAGTGGCTTACAAGAGTATAATATTTTAGAGACTATATGTGGGATATTTTAGGGTTGAAACTGAATTAATCTGAAGCGGTCCCCTCTGGTATTGCAGAGGACTCCTCCAGTTGCTGCAGAGTGTGCCTGGCATGTCAACACTTTAGCTGATTTATATGTACCCACTTGTCTTCCCCCTCTGCCAAACCGCCTTTGGGGATGCGGATCTTGTAGGCCACAGGGGAGATCTTGTCTATAATTTCAAACGGTCCCTTCCATGTAGGCAAAAAATGTTCTCTGTTTAGCCTGGTTTCTTTGGAAATTGTATAGATAGACCCGATCACCCACCTTATATTCCTTTCGGGTAGTTTTTAAATCATAGTGGGTCTTCATGTTCTCGGCTGATCTTTCTAGATTCCGCTGAGCATAGGCAAAAGCATGCTGAAGGTGTTTCCTTAAATTCTCCACATACTCATGAGTTGTGGAGGCATTTATCAACGTTTGCTCTTGGGTTCTGTAGAGCAAATGCTGGGGAAGCACCATCTTGCGTCCAGTCATCAACTCAAATGGTGACATTTTGGTTGCAGATGAAGGGGTAGATCTGATGGCCATTAGGACCAGAGGTAATCGGATATCCCAACTTGGTCCAGAATCTGCCACAAACTTTTATTAAGATGCTCACAATGGTTCGGTTATATCTCTCTACTGCTCCAGAAGAAGCTGGCCGGTAAGCAATATGTAGCTTTCTTTTGACCCCCAGTATCTCCCACATCTTTGTCATTACTTCACTGGTGAAGTGGCTACCCCTGTCTGACTCAATCCTTTGAGGTAGACCAAAACAGGAAAAGATGTGGTTAATCATCAGGGCAGCTGCTTTTTCTGCCTTGCAGTTTGGGGCTGGGAGACATTCCACCCACTTGGTAAACAAGCATGTAACGGTCAACATTTACTTGTTTCCTCTAGACGAGCGAATCACAGGGCCTACAAAGTCGATTTGCAAATCTGACCATGGCAGTGTCATCCCCCTCTTTTGGAGAGGTGCCCGGTGTGTGAGGGATGTTGGCTGAAATTGTGCACACACAAGACAACCCTTCAAATATTGGTTGAGGTCCTGGCCCATGTGTGGCCAGTATGCAACCTCTCTTAAGATTTCCAGTGTTGTGTGAAACCCCCTATGACCGGCGGTGGCCGCATCATTGGCGTGACTTAACATCAGGCTTTGGAATGAGGTAGGAACCACCCACTGATCATGGCCAGCTTGGGATTTCCTTACCAACAAACCGTCTTGGATTCGGAACATTTTTGGACATTTCATCAACACTCTTAGGTCCTCTTTCCCAATGTAATCGGTATCCGTCAGGGGAAAGTTCTCAGGGTCCTCAAGGTGTTGGTAAAACTTACCAATAATTGGATTGCCCTTCTGAGCTGTAATCAAATCAGCATCAGGGGTCTCCTTGCTCCATTGGGCAGTTGAAAGATCATTGTGAGCATTTGTCTGGGACCTAGTGATAGCAGTGACCTGGATTTCCCCCAACAGGGACTCTATTTCGATTAGATCCCCTTGGATGGCCCCGGTTTTGGCCAGCTGATCAGCTAAGCCATTTCCAGTTTTGTCTGGTCCCTCTACTTTCGAATGACCCTTGATCTTTTTTCAGTAGATGGTCATCCCATTCGATGTGACCAGATCATCAATGTTTTGGATTAACTTCCCATGTTTCAAGGGTTTGTTATTAGCACATAACATGCCTCTGGTTTTCCAATTAACCAGGTGCTCCACGAACCCGTTCCGTACATAATCCGAATCAGTGATTATGACCAGTTTGTGGAGTTGATGTTGGACAGCAGTGAGGATGGCCTGATGCACAGCCATCAACTCTGCCACCTGACTACTTCGGGGACCAATTTTGTATCTAGCGGAGGGTTCTGGAAACTCCTTCACCCAGGCATTCCCTACGCCGGCCACCAGTTCTTTCTCCCAGTTGTTGTCAACATGGTACGAGCATCCATCCACATAGACAGTGGGCATTCCCTCACACTTGTCTTCTTCAAAGACTTTGTGTGGGGAATTAAGGTATGCCTCTGTGTTGTCATTGATTTTTAGACTTTCGTCCTCGAGACAGTTTTCTCTGGCACAATCATGCAAGTCAGCCAGAGCTTGAGCGAGGGGACTCTTCTTGTTTTGGCCATATCTGACCTCCACAGGAAAGCCTTGAATTGACAGAATCCAGGAAGTAATTCGGGAATTACTCACATTTCCGGCCCGGATTCTGTCACTTTGGAGATATTGCAGAGGCTGGTGTGGAGGCTCCACTATGATGTGTTCCCCCTGGATAAACGGGCGGTAATTCTTCAATGCCCACACCGTTGCCAGGAGTGCCTTCTCACAATCGTTGAATTTTTCCTCCACAGAGGATAAAGTTTTGCTCGCATAGGAGATTACTTTATGGACCTTGTCATGCTTTTGGTATAATATTGCCGTCAAGCACGTATTAGAGAACCCCGTCTCCAGGAAGAACTCCTTGTTTCTGACAGGGTAAGCTAGGCAAGGCGCTTGTGAGAGGCTTCTTTTGAGTTGTCTTACTGCCTCGGATTGTTCTGGACCCCATTCCCACTTGGCCCCCCCTTCAAGAGATGAATCAGGGGTCTAGTGATCTCTGCGTAGCCTTCAATGAACTTTCTGCTGTAATTAGTCAGTCCAAGGAGGCTCCTTAGTTCCCGCAGAGTTGTGGGGTCTTTCAGTTTCTGGAGCGCTTCCACTTTCTTTTCTTGGGGACAGAGACCCTGAGGAGTAATCTCATGCCCCAAGAAATTAACACGGGTTCTACACCACTGTGCTTTCTGAAAGGAGAGTTTCGCTCCGGCGGCCCTCAACTGTGTCAGAACATAACGGATCTCCGCTATGTGTTCCTCCACAGATGAACTTTTGATGAGGACATCATCTACATAAGCCAGGTTACCCCTTGCACCCAGGTCGGGCATGGCCTTATGTAGGAAAATGTTGAATTCATTGCCGGAGTTGAGGTATCCGAAGGGAGTCCGGGTCCATGTGTACTGCTGGCCCCCAAAGGTAAAAGCCAGTTTGTATTGGTCCTCCCTACTGACAGGCACGGTCCAGTATCCATTGGTCAGGTCTATTGCTGTGAATACCTGTGACCCCTGAATCTGGGCCAGCCCTTGGTCAATGTAGGGCAGAGGCCATCTGGAAGTATGGACCCGTTTGTTGAGCTCCCTAAGGTCGGCGCAGAGTCTCCACTGGCCGTTTTGCTTCAATATTCCCAGCACCGGATTATTGAAAGTGCTGTGAACTGGACGGATTATTCCCCGGGACTCTAGGTTCTTAATTATTTCAGTTAAGGACTCCATGGATGCGAGAGGCAAGCGATATTGCTTCACAAACACTGGAGTCATTCCAGGGTCCGTGGGAATTGTTGTGGTGTGGATGTCGGTGCGACCACAGTCATATGAGTCTACCGCAAAGAGATCTTGGAAATCCAAGAAAACTTGTTTCAACTTTTGCTTCTGTTCCAGAGTCACACAGGCATCAGCTAGTTTGACTCTCTCTTCCACCATCTGCCTGAAGCCTGGAAAGACTTCTGGTTTGGCTATCTCAGCGGCCTCCTCCAGCTGGGTGGAGAAGTCCCTGGTCAGAGTGCTGATTTGGACTGGAGGCTTCAGGTTGGAAAGGCAGCCCTCATGGACCTGGAAAATCACCTCATCCCTCCTGAAGTCACAAGTCACATCTTCCTTACCATAAGGGCAAGAAGTGTACACCAGGAAGTTCCGCCCATGCCGGGTGAAAATCCTGTCTGGTGTTGTGTTGTCATCACTGTCACCGTCAAAACAGTCCTTGGGGATTGGTCCTAACAGTTCATTTCCTAGATCAATGGAAAAATGTCGGTCATCAACCGCCATTCCAATAATGGTGCCTGCGGCTAGAGTAATACTCTTTAAGTCGCCGTTATCCACCTCTATTGGAATGGTGTCATGTTCTATGTTGACTAATGGTGTTGGGTTTACCCCTAACGCTTGCTGTTGGAGAGAAGCATTTAGATGTATATAAGCATCAGGGTTTTGCAATTTTTGTCCTCTTTTAACTTTCACTTCCAGGGAGAATTGTCGGGTCCTTTCTGGGATGGTGACTTCCTCGTTGATCTGAATTTCAACTGCATAAGGTAGCAATTGAGCTGACCTAAATGCTTTTTCTGGATCATCAAAGCCCATGGGATTATCCGCTAATCGGGACCAAGCTTTGAAGTTTATTAGGTCCAAACTAATGGCAAAGCGATTGAGAATGTCACTGCCTAAGTAAAAGTCAGCAGTGACGTCTCGCACGACCCAACAATTATGGACTATGCTCTTGTTGCCAATGGAGATTTTGAGCATACACCTGCTTGGCAGGAGATGTTTCGAATTGGGTGTTTCCAGGTCCATTTCCCATTTGTCTATCAGTTTGAATGTGGGAATGGCTGGATCTTTTGGGAGTTGGCGAAACATGGCTTTGCTGATGAAGCTCTTACCGTTGTTCACACACACTCGGGCGAAAACAGAGTCCTCCCCATCATTTAACTGAACAGGGAGGAACAACTGCTCTCCAATTTGCTGAATATCAGCCAGGCTCTGAGCTGATTTCACCTCTTTCTGGACTATAGGAGTGGGAATGTCTGATTGTGGATTTGTAAAGAATTTCAGGGTGTTTCCTTCCAGTGTGGAATACCACCTTAAACTGGAAGGAAGGTTGATTTTCAGAAATAGAGAGGACCCCCCATCACCAGTCTGTTGTCCTACTGCTATTACTGTCACGTCTGGAATTTGGTTGTTCTGGAAGGGAAATTCTACTTGGTCAGATTTTTGTTCAACCATGTGGCAGGTGCCATTTAAACTAACATGGTTGACCCTCTGTTTTAATTTTATTGGTCGGCTAGTCTGGGTTCAGAGGACCTTGTTTACGCAATCTATTTGGGGTGACAACCTTCTCAGGAGGTCATTCCCTAGTAAACAAGGGGTGCCCTCTGGAGTCACTACTATGACCGGGTGTTTCACCTTGTGTCGCCCAATTTTAATGTCCAAGTCTGCAGTCCCCTCAACGGGAATTTCCTTCCTGTCAAAGTTCTGCAGTTGTCCAGGAAGAGAGGTGAGAGGAATTCGGTAATTCTCCCCCCTTCCTGCATTTAGTTCCTCAAAGGCCCTTTTGGACAGAAGGGTAGCTTGGGATCCAGTGTCCACCAGTGCCAAAATTGTACCCTGCCCCTGTACTTGTACCGGGGCATAGTATCATCCCTCCTTCTCCTCAAGGGGGCACAGATAATGCACATTTTTGGACAACTGGTGGGCTAACTTTCTGGATTTGGACATTGCTAGCGAAGAAATTTGGGCAGAATTCTGTGGAGAGCCTTGGGAATCTGAAAGAAAAAGTTGGCAACTGGAGATCAGAGCCATTGTGGGTTCCCCTGGTTCCGGTTCTGGGCCGTCCCCCCCTTTTTGGAGGCAGTCACCAGGATGGGTTTGAACCAGGGGATTTCGGTATTGTCGGTTCTGGGATGAGATGATGGGCGGCGGTAGCTCAGTCTCCACATCTCCCCAGTCTGAATTGGCGTCCCTTGGGACCCATTTTTCCTTGGGAGGAGTTCCCCCATCTCTAAAGGAGAAGATCCTTTCCCCAGGATCCTCTTAGGATCCCTCTCCCTCAAATTGGAAGACCTGTACCTCCTCCACAAAGTGGGTCTGTTTGGGTACTTTGTTTCTCCTACCTCCCCTCTGCTCCTTGGGAGGCAGGTTTTCAGGGGCAGGAGATTTTGTTTCCGGTTCCTGGTTTTCCAGGGGCTGTTTACAAGTTGGGAAGGAAGCTTCCTCCAAGGCTTTACACCCCCCTTCCCCTTGTGCCTCCTCCCTGGGAACCGGTGGGTTATTGGGGTGCTGCCCCCGTCATTGTTCTGGAGCACCAGGTCCAGAGTTTGGGGCATTCTGCGATGGCATGCTCATCTGAGGGTTCTGTTGAGCCCTCAGTATGTGACCCAGATCCCGTGCCATATTTTGGACTTGGCGCTCTAACTGGGAAACTCGCTCAGGCTGATACGGGGCTCTATTTTCTCCCCTGGGCTGATCCCGGGAAGGGTAGCTATCCCTTCTCTGGTAGTACCCCTGGTTGGGAAGGTTTTGGTACCCCTCCACCCTTGGCCTCCCCTCTCCCGGATTACTTTGTCTGGGCTCAGGGAATTGGGGAAAGAAGAATGGATGATTTTGGGGCTGGAAATTGGGTGGATACCTGGGGAAAAAGTTCTGCCCAGGATTTGGAGAATTTCTGCCCTCCTGTGGGAAGTTGGGAGGGAAGTTCCCTGGGTTAGATGCTTGGCTGGATCCCCCCCTTGGGCTGGAGGAGTCCACACATAACCCAGGATTGGTCGGTTTCCCTTGTAGCGGGGACTTACATAGTCAGGGGAGCGGGGGACCCCATTTGTGGGACTACCTCCTCGACTCCCTCTCTGTGACTGGCCCGAGGGTCTTCTGGGCTGTGAATTATTTGGTGC
Source organism: Ambystoma mexicanum (assembly GCF_040938575.1). Lineage (NCBI taxonomy): Eukaryota > Metazoa > Chordata > Amphibia > Caudata > Ambystomatidae > Ambystoma > Ambystoma mexicanum. Next base: position 850,307,460 of record NC_090931.1, on the reverse strand, counting down.
AGGCAGGTTTTTAGGCCCCCCCATCTCCAAATCTAAAACGGGGGCAACCTTTACCTCTGCCACCTTGGCAGCAGCAGAGGTGCTGTTGGTTTTGGGGTTTTTCGGCGCGTTATTTTTATTTTCGATAGGCTTCTGCACCTCATAGATCCGGGTAGCCTGTTCAATGACCCAGTCTAAAGATCTTTTCTCATGAAAATCTCTCACGAGCTGGGTCATTATGTATTTGGGTAAGGCATGGAAAACGTATTGATAAATTCTCTGCTATCCGTGCGCACCCTTCTGGTGGTCTGCACAAAAGCACGCTTTAATTCTTGCACAAACTCTTGTGGGGCCTGATCCTCCCCACATTGCAAATTGTAGGCTGCCTTGCTAGCATCTTGAGGATTTCTGTGAACAGAAAAATGTTTCAAGATGGCCGCCTTATAGGTGGACCATCTTAAATGATTTTGGTCCTCCAGCCCCGCAAAGAAACTGGAGTATTGTGGGGAGAATGTCCATTTGACGTACTGGATGCAGCTACCGCTGTCCTTCAAATGGAAAGTCTCCATCATTTGCTCATAGAGCTCCAGGTGTTCCCAAATAGAATACTTGGCGTTCTTATGATAAGGCGTGATGACACTCCTTATTGCCTTTATTTGTTTCAATGGGTCCTTAAGCAAGGCCCTTTTTGCCTTATTGGCCTTTTTGGTTCGGGTAACCCTGGTCCATTCATCCTCCGACTCAGAAGCGCTGCTCCCAGAGGTGCCCGTCTGATCTTCCAGGTTTTCCAGGATTCTGCGAGCCTGGGAATGGCTGGCAGAATGTGGGGACCTGGTCTCCTGTGTCCTGTAATGCTCACAGGAGTCTTCAGACCCCTCCTTGCTGCCAGGATTTGATGGGTACCCCCCCCCCACTGACCTAACTGGGCAGAGGTTTTCAGGATGCCCTTAATGGGCCTACTCTCCTGGGGTTCCCCACTAAATTGCACTGTGCTTGGGTGCCCATACCCGGATGCCCGCCCATCCATTCCTGGGAGGTACTGGCCTATGAGCCCCATACTTCTAGCTGGATAGTAATCTGCCATCCCCGTGGCCCTGGGCTCATGTGCGCGAGGGGACATGGGGGTGGCAGAGTCCAGGGACTGGGAGAGATGAAGGCCTCTGGTACTAGGGCTCCTGAGATTATGCTCAGGAGTTGCTCTTTCCCAGCGAACCTCATCTCTATCCGCCCCTGCTCCCTGTTGCAATGCAAGAGCCTGCGCTTTCAGTTCCTCAGTTAAGGCCTTACTAGACTCTATCAGTCTCTCCTGCATCGCTACCTGTTGCTGGAGCCTATCATTGTGCTGACAGAGAGCCTCATTTTCTCTCTGTGCCTCCTGATTGGTCCTGGAGTACTCGGCCAGTCTCTGCTGCAGGAGGGTTACCTCCTCAGTCCCATCCCTACTGGCCTGCTCCTTTCTTGCCAGAGCATCCTCCACCCTCCTGGTGTGCTCTAACACGTTCTGGTGTTCTTTTTGGAGGTCCCCCAGTCCCTGGAGGGCCAGGTGATTTTCTTCCATTTTCCTTTTTAAGTGGCAGACTTCCTGGCCTAAGGTATCCCTTTCCTGACTAAGAGCCTGCATCTGTGCCGCCAGGTCGTCCCTTTGCCTTTGGAAGGCACCAGCTTTCTGGCGCTCCTGGTTAAACTCTGCCTGGGTATCCAGGTCTTTCAAAATCAGTTTATTGCTCTCTGCCTTCTCCCTATCTAGGTGGCTTTGCAGGGTGACTACCTGCTCGGCACATGCCCTATTGAAATCTAATTGTTGCTCCAGCTTTTTCTGGCTCTGCAGTAGGGAGTCCAAACCTTCTTGGTACTCCTTCTGCAAGGCCAGAAATCTGGTATCCTGGTCCGCCTTTTCCTGTTGCAGCACATCCATATCCTCCTTTATTTTAGTGATGTACTGTCTGCTGTCCTTTTCTGACTCCTGGCTCCTGAGCAGCCTCTGCTCAGAAGAGTCCAGATCAGATTGGGCCTTCTCTAACGCCATCTGTTGCCTATTTGCCAGATCTTGGCCTTCAGCACATTTGTCCTCTATGGCTCCCATATATAGATACAAATATGCCGCTATCCTGGCAACCTTATTATGTTCATCTTTGGCTTTAGGGGCCATATATAGTTCACTCAGGGCCACAAGTAGGGGACTCTGATCTCCCCATATATCTGACCCTGTTTCAGTGACCTGTTGCGCGATTGCCTGCAACCAGACCGTTTGGTCCTGATGAGTCCACTCACCTCTCACAAATAGCTTATGTAAGAAGTGCTCTCTGGCTATTTTCATATCTACCAAGGTCGTCATTCTGGAATTTGAGTTCCTTCCTGATTTACAGAAGTTTGTATTTTATTTTTGCAAAACAGACCGGTTCCTTTGAGGAGTGCTTTACAGCGTAACACAGCGGGGTGATCCGACCGGATGTATGTATCTTGTCAGTTAGCACACTGTATTAATCTGCACAAGTGATAGATCTAATCCGGAATCCCCGGCTACGAGCCCCCAATTTGTAAGAGGATTCAATTCAACACTACAGCTAAGTCAATGCCTAGTCTGGGATACTGAATGGAAACCCTTATTGATATATCCTTATGTCCAGTTCATGAGTTCTGGATGACTACCCCTATATCACACCCCTCTCTTAGAATCCCCCTGACCCCACTGAGCCAAGAAGTAGTTTTGTTTTGCAAGTTTAAAAGGTTTATTTGAGAAATAAAACAAAATATAGATACCACGCTTTTATAATAAATTAATAATCGATATCGCCCTTATAAATATAATGTTAATCAACAATGGGTAATCTGACACTAGCATACTTCTTTATAATCAATGAGGAGTTGGTGTAGGATGGATAAAGTAGCAAAAATACTTTTATGATTTCAAGGGAAAAGCAATGAGGAATAAAATGCAGTACAGAAATACTTGATATGATTTTAGCAAAAGATAAGATAATCACTTTTTCTCTGGCAATTCACCCCCCTCCCCTATGCAATGTAATAAATGGAAGGAGATGGAAAGAGGAGCACACAGTTCTCAGGAATGCAATCAAAGACAATACGAAATTCAATTCCCACCCCAGCAAGCTTAGAGAAAACAGGTATGAGTTTTAAAACACAGGCCCAAGTGCCTTGAATGTGGTGGCAATGAAGTGAGAAATATGCTGAAAATGCTTTTAATTCCCTTTAGGAGGTTCAGGGTGAGTGAGAGATACTTGGGATGAGCTCAGGCTCACTTTAGCAATGCTCTATGAGTTATTACCAAGTTGCAAACGGATTTTAACAAAAGAAAGAATGGAGCTGCTATTTTGACAAGTGGAGAAATTGAGCCAAAATCGCAAATCGCTGTAAATTTCGCGAGTGCGTGTCTCGCGATTGCGGAAAAAGTATAGGGAGTAGGAATTTCGTTCCTAGCCCAAACGGTTCCAGAGATACGGACGATTAAATAAAGGTCGTTTTTCGGATTTAAAGTAAACTCAAAATGACAGGTGACAGCTTGTAGCTTCAGAATTGACAGGTGACAGTTGTGCAGCTTTACAAATGACAGATGACACGATTTCTAGGAGGCTGTTCTACTTAGGTTAAAATAGTTTGGATTGGATTATTTTAACTAAGAGATTGGTTCTGCACAGTTCTGCTAGGTACTCACAATATAAATTTGAAATAGGCCTCGCCACGGATCTGGTCAGGTTTTGGACTGGACTCCGGTTCTGGTCTCGGCACTTCACAGTGATCTGGGTCAGCTCTCTGGTTCTGCTCACAGCGGTCTGGGTCACTCTGGATCTCTGGTCTGGTCTGTCCGGATACAGCGGTCTCTGCATGGCTCCTGGATCTCTGCACTGGTCCTGGCAAAAGTTCTTGGCAAGGGATTCAAGCAGCTCGCCCGGCTGTGAGTAGCTTGCAATGATTTGAGGCTTGCTGCAGAGAACTCAGCTTGTGGTTTTAGGCCTCTGATTTAGGTTCTAAAGTATAAGTTCTAGGTTCTGGAGTATGTAGCTGGAGTCAGTCTGGAACTGGTATCTTCTGGATGTTGTGTGGTCCGGCAAAACGCTCCGCAGCAACTGGATTTGAATCTCTCTACCTGTCCCAGCAGTCTCTTTTTATGTGTTTTGAAAATGGGTGTGTGCCTGGGCCTAGCTAAGCCTGCCCCTCTCTACTTGTCATTGGCCCAATTCTCCCCTCTCCCATGATTGGGGGAAGGAAATGTGAGTCAGAGTGATGCTGTAGATTTTATGGGTCAGAGGATCCTCCCCTGGTCAGTTTGCCCACAAATCTATATTTGATTCAAATACATCCTTCCCAGATATACAATTTGTTGAAATTACATGTGGACATTATATATTCCTTATGGTCCATGCTTGTCCGCCTCTGATCTTCCTGGGGGCTTGCATTCAAAAATGACAACATTTTGTGCTTTTTAACTGGTTTTGCAATATCGGACATTTACCCAAATTTACACACATGTGCGCAAGGAGTATGGACATTAATTGATGAAGGGTCAGATTTTTAACATGCAGACATTTGGAGTGAGACCCTATTTTCCGCTAGCAACCCCCCAGAATACACCACAGGGTCCTAACGCATCTCAAAATTTTCACAGAAAAATCACAAAAATAATGATATTACTTATATAATTCTGACAAGTCCGCACTTTGAGTTGTCTATCTTTTTAAAATTATGCCCTGGTCAAAAAGGGGTGTGGCTTCACACATCACAGGGTGAAATAACTGGTTTATCCACTTCCCCCAAGCTCAGCTGCTAGCAGAGGCACTGCCCCTCCCAGTTTCCCCTAAGAGGAAGCCACTTTACGGCCCCCCAATATAACATTTGCCTGAGTCCAGGACAGGCCTTTGTTCAACTCCGGGTAGTCCCCAGCTGCTCCACCCCTAATCTAATCAACAGGGCCATGTGACCTCAGGATGCAGCCAGGCCTGCCAGCCAGGCCTGGGAACACAGCTGTTGATCCAGTGTCAACTCCTGTCGGGGGTAGTTGTCAGGCAGTATTCAGTTTCATTAAGCCAGGTTTCAGCTAAATGTCACTTTTTGTTCCCAGTTTTCTACATTCAAATCAAACTGACAATTTTTACATATACATTAAATAATTGCTTCATTCAAGTCATTTCAGAATATAGTTTTACATTGTATCCACCTCTTAGCAAGTCTTTCCTTGGTCTGGTTTTGTTTCATTTGTTCAGTTTTACACAAAAGTCTGGTGGTTTTAAAACGCCGGCTTTCTGATAGTGGTGAGTACTGGTAATGCAACTATTTTTGGGATTAAGAAAATGAATTCCCCACACGAAGGTTGTATCTTTGGAGTGGTCTCGTGCCAACTGCGCAGTTCTCCTATTCTGGCGTGAATGTGGGCGCTGATAGCTCATCCCCACATCCACCCAGTCTATTGATTTAGTTTGTTCTGGGATAGAATAATGGGCGGCGACAGCTCATCCCCCATCTACCCAGTCTATTGATTCAACATGGGTCAAAACCCATGACAAAGCAAAGGTGGGGGTTCAATATCTCTTTCTATAAAGTCTAGATTTAATGCCATTGCTTCATGTATGATTCTAAAATCTGCTACTGCTAAAAATGCCCATCGGAGGCACTATTGCAATTAGAGTCAAGTGGTTATTCCCGCAGCCCATCGTTTTGCCATATTCAAGGTTTCCTCATGGGAAACAGCAATCAAAGGGGCAGTCACTTCCTTCAACCCTTTTAGAAGGATAACGTCATTACAAAGCCTCCAGTCAAAACTACAGCTCACATAATGCAGTAATTCAGAAGTCTATGCTGTGTCATTTGGCATTTTGAAACTGGTATTTATAAGTAACACCTTGAAATGTAGCAAGGGTTAACTGACCGTGCAATGTGAGGAAGTCTTATACATATTTCTTAAATAGTAACCTGTGAAGGGCATACACTCCTTCCTATGCATTTTCTCCCCAGAGAGAGTCCCTGGTAATAGCGTAGTTTCAGAAAGACAGTGACACTTCAGATGGTTTATTAGGCGGGTGAATCAAGCATTTCTCTACAAAGGCATGTGAGCTTCACAACTACATTAAACCGAGCACATAACACGTGTTCTGTTTGTATGTATAGATATGTATAATAGTCTATTTGAGCCAAGTCACACATACCAAGACGCCACCTAGTAACCATTGCTGGAAGTTCGACATTCATTCTAATATGAGACTGCCCAGAAGGTTTGTGTGGCTCATCAGTATTCATCACCCTTGGCTTTTTTTGCATTAGAATCGCATGATTGACTATGGCACAAGTTGTTTTTTTTTTTAAACCTCTTCGTGTGCATGGCTGTACTTCACTCAAGCCCACCCTTCATAGCACATTTGCTTTATTATGATCTGATTAGCACATTTTTGATCTTCTACATTCCCCAAAGTGGTTACTGTTGATTGTGCCCAACAGATGCCAGCTTGTCAGCAAAGGATGCATGTGCTGGGTGGGTGTTTTATGAACACTATGGACTTTACCTTCCAGTTTGCCTTGAACAGCTTCAAAGTGTGTGTGTGCACGTGTGTGTGCATGTGCAGGTGATAACACCCAGGACCACCCGGTAGCCATCACTGGCAGGTCACCTCCAGTTCAGAGCCAGATGGCCAATGCATTCTGGGTGTGCATACTGGTTTTTGCCCAACATGCCCCAATGCTCTAACCAGAAGTCTTCTGACATCCATAGTAAGGGTGAAGCGGATGCTGTTTGAATCCTTGAGAGCGGTCTGCCTTGGGTTGAACAATGCTGTGTTTAAAATAGCGCTGCCCTATGAGCAGAGGCAGCATGAAAGTTAAGCAACTTTGCGCACCCACAATGCATTGCTAATCTGGCTTTGAGCTCGAGGTGAGCTTCCAGTGATGGCTTCTGGATGGTGCTGTGCTGTGTGACTTGACTGATATAGGGAAATCTCTTCCTGTTTCAACTTTTCTCTATGGTGGCTGGTAAACCGTACATTCAGTTTCTGGATGGTGTGATATACGTGTGTGTGTTCTCAAAAACGAACTGCACATAAGTACACATCATTGCAAATGCACATATTTTGCACACACAATTGCAAACGTTTAATACAAATGCTGGACATCCTAAAGCATCATGTACTTTGCTGTAGTGTCAGATTTAGAAACCTACTATCTGATGCGGCTATGAGTAATTCGAGCGCGAGGGCCTCGAATGCTGACCCTACACAAGGTCTCTTCATATTCTAGTGTCGGGGCGGGAGCCATGTGTTCTCATCAGTCTTTGCCGCTACCACTGAAAGTAATAGATCAAGAATATACAAACCTGAGAGTTAGTTTTACCTCCCCGACTAAAAAAAAAACACAAAAGCGCAAGTGTTCTATCCCCTTCTCCCATCGTGGTTTGTTCTTGGCAAGGAGATTCACATCAAACGCAGATACTCTGCTCTGCTGTGTATCTGTGGTTTCTGGCGGGAACTCCTGAAGGCATCCAGTGGAAGCATTATAAATTGCTGTATTTTCTAGTAGCGGAAGGGACTTTGAAATAACATATTCTGCATAGAGCTGTCAATTCTGCCTGATGTGTAGCCTCAGGGCTTAGTTCCCCTTCTAACTCCTTCCACTTCATCCCCCACCCTTTGTCCCTGCTGCATATTCATCTGTTCCCACCTGAGGGGAGGACAATGTAGACACCGCGATTGAAGCATATCGCAGGTGGGTCTGCCATGAAACGCCTCCTTTTCCCCCCCACTGGCGTTCATTCATCGTCACAGAAACTTTGCACCTGTGCAATTGCAAAGTTGTACGGTATTAGCACTGGGGCAAGGTTTGTCCTATTGCAAACATGCATTAAACGTGTATGTTTTTTGCACTAGTGCAGTTTTTGCTCTAGTACGTGCACTGCAAAAAAAATGTGCTTGTCATGGTGCAAAGGTTTTCTAATACAACCGCAATGCTTTATGCACAAGGGCAACCTTTGCCCCTGTGCCAATGCGCAGCAAATGTTCACTTCCCCTGCTTCAAAGTTTCTGTAATCTGATGGTTTTCATTAACCCTTTGAGCAGGGTTTAGGACAACCGCTTGGCCGATCTTAGCACCACTGGCAAGAAGTGCATTGGCAAAAATGTATTTACTAAACAATGGATGTTGACAGTTAATTTGGTAAGAGGGATGGCAAAAATGTAAACACTACCTCATTATGCGTTTGACATTATATCTGCGGAAATAGCTTTAAAGTCTGTTACAATTAGCACCATTCGGCCCGGGAGATTTGCCGACAGATTACAAGTGGCAGCAATGCATGTCTAGGTCAGTGGTATTCAAACTTTTTCCTGCTGAGACACTCTGGAGTAAACATGTTGCTGCGGTGCCCCTGCCCTCCCCCACCCCCCCGCACCCCCACTGAGAGCAACAATATTGCTGCCCTGCCCAGTGGAGTAACTTTGCTGAAAATGTGTTGGGGGGCTGGGGTGGTGATATCTAAATGAAAGTTGCCCCTGCCAAATGAATCGGGTGAAAATGATGTGTCACAAAAGTTGGGTGGGGGGGAGCAAACACCCTTGTCCCCGCCTAAAATTACGCCCCTGGCTGGGCCTGCCCAGATGTAATTTCTGCTTATATTTTACATTAAAATCAGTCATGGTACTCCCTTTGGGACGAGCCTCGCGCCTCCCCAGGCATTCTCCGGGTCCCCCCAAGGGGGCCAGTCCCACAGTTTGAAGACCACTGTTCTAGGGGAGTCTGCGCGGGATTTATTGGAATTATCTATGACGGTATGGCTGCCCCTAATTCTGCCAGTGTTAGCTTGTGAAGTGGAGGAAATACCTCCTGCTTTATGTGGGAGGTACGGCCTTACACGTCACTATCAACATCGTAATTCAACGGTGCAATAAAGTTGCGGTACTTCTGTAATTGACGTTGTTTACCACACTGCCAAACCCTTAATAACGCCCTATACACGGATGCAATGTAAAGTCACTCTGTACTCGTGTGCACAGGATTGTCATGAAAGTCCCATAACATGAACCTCAGTCGCGTGTCCCCTTCCACAGCTGCAGCCACTCGTGGGGAGCATAAGACTGCGCCGCGCGCTCCGGAAATGCACTTGACATTCTCCGGGCATTTCCATTCATTTCACTAAAAGTTCCCAAGTAAATGAAAAGGGTAATTTGTATGATACATGAGACGGTTCTTGAAATGTATGCAAGTCGTTTTAAATATCTTGGCGAGCAAAAATGCTAATGACGTGCAGGCAGAAAAAGCAAGGAGGTGGAAGGCAGGGAACTGGGCCGTAAAGTTGGTCTGACGCTCCTTTGATAGAAAGCTCCATTTACCAGCGCGTTAAAAATAATCAGCGTGCCCTCTGTGAATGTGGATTTTTTTCAAGCTAGTTTTAAAGGGATTCTTAATCAGCAACGAACCGCAAGAGCTGGTGGGTGTGCAAGCAGTGGCCAACGTGTATGAAAAGAAGTAGTGGAACTATGTTCCCTGCTGGCCTGCCCTGCTCCCCACAAACCCCATCGCCACGCCCCCTCCCCACGCTCAATCCAAACCCAACACATGCGCCTGCTGTTTAAGGGAATGTTCCGTGCAGTGCACTGAAGGGCAAGTTTCCACTGCTTCCTACACTTTTATTTTAAAACGAAACCATCCCGGAACACTTTATTTTTAAAATAAAAGTATAGGAATTTTAAAAAGTAGAGGAGCGCCTCTGCGGACCGCTCCCACCCACTTCGACCATGGTTTGCAGTTTGCAGTGTCCCACAGAACAGCGCAGATATTATCAGGTGGCTTCACAAAAAAGATATCAGTAGTCTGACTTACCCCTAGTTTACACCTGGAGAAAGCTAGTCAAATCACAAAAGACGTCACTCTGAGTAGCTCTGATCTGCTCCTCCTTGCCTTACTGCTGGCTTCCTTGAAGCACATCAGGAGTAAGTCAGAGTTACTCACAGTAACTACTTTTCTCAATGGAATAGCCCTTTCCAGGTGAAGATCAAGGGTAAGTTAGACTTACTCTTGGTAACTTCTTAGTTAATCAGGCCCTCTGATTTGACTTGCGTTGCTGGCCCTCGGTTTTAGCTGCCAAGGGTTAAAAAAGACTGTGTATGCGAGACGTGGCAAACACATTGCGTTTTCAGAACGGGTTCGGCTGCCCAAAAGGCCTCACTCAGTGTATGGGCGCAACCACTAAATTCCACCCACACCCAAATGTAGAATATAAGAACCTCATCCAACCTCTTTGAATGAGGTGAGACACATTCTTATAGTAAACACAAACACTGTTGCTTCGTCAAAGTAAATAAAATTGTGGTAATTTACTTGGTCAAAATTACCTTGTAGAGGTAAAAAATGTATGTATATGTTGAAGTGTAAGAGGTATGGGTGAAAGGTAGGAGGTGGGTACAGTGCTATGGAGGGACATTAAAAGAAGAAAAAAACAAAAGAAAAAAACAAAAGTCAATTTCAGTGAGGTAAAGATAAAGAGGTAACTTACTTTGATGAACATGTGTACAACCCATGCACAAGTCAGGAAATCTCCCACATAGAGGCTCCTACGGAAGTATTGGGGCGTCCTTGTGTCTACATTATTAACTAACAACTAGACCGGGCCACAGATAATGCAGAAAGGAAACAGAAACATGAATTGGGATATTTAGGCTGCCCATTTCACCCATATACATGCCAAACATTTTATCCTGACCTTTACCATTGCTGTCCAACTGCAAGTCTTCTCTGTAATGGTGTCAATGGCACCCCCCTCAAGAGCTATGAGCCAACCACTGTCATGACCGTGCAGACAGACCGCTGGCAGACCAACCCACAGGCGGAAGCCCACCCTCATTTGAGAGTGTCCTTCGTTCCATCCAGGTTACCTGCCTGTAGAAATGATCTATTCAGAAGCAGGGCAATGGGTTTATGCTTCTCTTCGATGGTAATGGCATGGACTCCTGTATGGGATCATGGTAAGGTTATTCACACAGTCTCGACTGAAGTCCAGACCAGAAACATAGAAGCGAGTAATTGAATATATGTGCAGAAGGGAAGCAGATTCGTAGCGATCAAGAATGCTGGATCACTGCTTCCTAAAGCAGATGTGTTTTTTTCTCCCAACTGTGCAGCTTAGTTACCAATGCAGATGCTGTTTCACAAACATATATTTAGTATACTCAAGATTGCAAGACCATCTTCTGAGAGGCAGGAATATTACTCATCCTGGGAGTGAAGATAGTCATACACTGGTATTCTGGTTACAATTGCAAACAACGCCCATCTTATTTTATTTATTTTGTTTAAAGTGTGCACCGAGCTTGAGAACAGCGGAGCACTATACAGGGTATGGGTGGCCAGTGTTTGGACTGTCATCTTTTAACAGTAGTGCAGTACTGTGAACTGCAGTCTGTGCGCTGTTTAGGATTAGTTCTTGTTCAGGAGTTGTTGAAAAAGCCATGTTTTGAGAGATTTGCGCAACTGGAGAATTGTGGAGTAGTGCCGCTAACAGCATCCAGTCCCACATGGTGGGTGCATGACAAGGGAACGATTTTTTGTGGGTTCTCTCTTTACAGATGAGTTGTGATTCAAGCCGGTTGGTCGATTTGGTGCACAAGGAGTGTGTGCCACCAGATTTGTGGAGCTCAGCCTCGAGGTGCGTTGCTGTGCTACTTGTGACTGCTTTGTAGATGAAATGTGTAGCCTAGAATAGTATTCTGGCATGGAGAGAAATTGAATGTAGTTTGCGTAAAATGGATGAATTTTGGTCAAATTTTTTACGCACCCGTAATAAGACATGCTGTAGGGTGCCGGATTGCTTTTAAGTGAGCCAAGTGACTTGCTGTGAACACAGTCAGGGGGTCCACTCTCCCATAGATGTGTGAGACCGCAAGTCCTGAGGTGGGATGAAGAGTTTGATTTTGTGAAGGGTTGATATTTCAAGTCAGGCTGTTTGGGCTCAGTGTTTCTGGAAGGACCAGCTGCTGTCATTGGTGAAGCCCGAGGGTTTTGCTGAATCAGAGAGATGCAAAGCAAATCCTTACAGGTGTATTGCTGGACAAGTAGTTCTTTGGCAGGGGGACTGATGAGGACAAATTCAGTCTTGGATGGGTTAAGTTTGAGGTAGACAGTCCCCAATCGGGACAAAAGGAGACAGCTGATGTCCTGTGAGCATTTTACTCTCATGTACAACTGAGTATCGTCTGCATATTGGTGGAGGGCTACATCCGGATCTTTGAGGATTGTGCCCAAAGGCTCCATGTAACGGTTAAAAAGGATCGATGATAGGATGGAGTCTTGGGGCGACTCTCCAGGAGACTGGGAGTTGGTTAGAATGCAAGGTCAAGCTGAGTATGTTTTTACTTCCAGCTGGCATTGGCTTCCCAATCTAAAATGCTGCAAAACTCGATATAGAGCTCCTTCGCACTGATCCGAAGGGCAAGCTGTATCAAGGTAATACCAACTAAAATTTCAAAAGCACAAATGGGTCTGTTTACAATTTTGTTTTGGCTGCTGCAAATCCATTCATGGATGGATAAACTCATAGATTGCAGATGGCATAAATTGCTCCCGATTCACGCGACAGTGGAAACAGTCTTGCTCCTGTGACTTTAAGGCGAGAGGGGGGGCATCTCTGTTAATACTTATTTTGCATGTGCAATGGGCATGTCTGGAGGAGTGTCAATGGCGTGACAATTCAAATGAGTGACACACCCTCACTCAAAAATGTTGCATTCTGATTCCCAAAGCAATGGCACCTCTTGCTTCTGTGACTAATTGATCATGCTACAAGATGGCATAAGCAACATTTGGGACCCGGTTTCTCCACAGAGGAACACATTTCACTGTTTTTAAACGTTTAAGTTCACCAGGTTTTCCAATCTGCACATTTTTGCTTTCCTGTGTTCAAGGAGGTGTGCCGGATGATTTTTAAATTTTGTGTAAATCAGATTATTTTGCAAATGCAGAGCATGCACGATGGAAGTGTATGGGATTCATTTAGAATCACCATTTCTGTGCATTTTGTGGATGCTGACGGGCACAATTTGCTACATCTGCTATTTGCTCACTGTAATGGATCCTTTGTAAAATGACCACAAAATATTTAAACATTTGAAATTTGAAAACATACCAAAAAGCAGGCAAGTGTACACCATACTTCTTCAAGTGAAGGATACGTTCTACAGGTAATAAGAGAACACATGTACATTGTTAATAGAAATGGTCTGCAAATTCCATTAATTGCACTTTGGATTCAATTCTGTCCATCCAGGTGACCTTCACGGGTACTTGGTGCAGTAAAACAGGTGCTTTTGTCCACAGCTAAGAATGCTGGTCTGAGAAAAACAAATGATTACTGCGTCTCAAACAAAGAAAACATGTAGACATCAAGTTCGGTCAATTCTCATCCTGTTGCAAGGACTGACATTGGTGTTCCCTTCGGAGTCGTCTGTGGCACGAGAGCTTAATTTTATCAGCATATCGTCTCCCTCAAAGAGTCCCATTTGGCTAGTAGTGGCCTCCCGCCAGCACAACTATCATGTGTGGCGAAACAAAGAGGATGATAGAGTGTCCTCTTTCATGTTTTGTATGTGCTACGGGAAGCATTGCACAAGTAAACTTGCCATGTCTTTACCCCTACTTCCTTTTGGACAGCTGCCATATCGAACTGCAAAACATGGCAGCAGCGTATGTAGCTTGGTTACTTAGCTGCCTCCTTTAATACCAAGCACTGTGATTGGTCACTAGAGTTCCCCTGACACTCACCTACGTTATCCTTTGCATTTTGGATCCTGGCAATCTTTTCTCTGGCATCATTCACATCTGACACCGAGCGCGGGTGAACATTTGTGCAGTACCTCCATCTCTACAAGCTCCACTTTTCTCTTTCCATCTCTGGGAGCTCCACTTTTCTCTTTTTCTTTTGTTTCTTTCTACATGATCTGTAGGCACTACCATGATTTATATTTTTGTTCTTTCCTACACCATCACTAGTTGCTTCCATCACCTGTTTCTCTGTTGGTCCTTCCGAAACCTGATCTTGACACCACCATCATTTTCTGTTGTTCTTCCTACACCATCAAAAGGTGCTGCCGGCCTATGTAATTCTGTTTTCCTTTCTGATACTCGCTCTAGGCACTTCCCTAGTCTATATTTCTTTTGCTCCACCTACAGCAACTCTACAAGCTTATACTGGCATTATTCCTGTTGTTCCTCATGATGGATAAAATGCTGCTTCGATACCGCGCCTCCTGCGTGTCGCGCATGATACCGGATATAACCTAGTATTCCGAATTAGATGCCGTCTGATCTCTCAAATGCTCCAGTGATCATCGTCCTTGATAATTGAGTTCCCGGTAGAATTCCATTGCTCGGATCACCCGCTCAGAAAAACGAAGCATATTAATTTGAAAAACTGCATGAGTGCGTGGCCAGGATAATGGCAGCAGAGTAATTGTGAGGAAATCTTTAACAACAGCCCTATTTCCATGTAATAAATCCTTCCCTGGTGGCGGCACCGCATGCCGTGAATGTGATCTGAGATATGAATTGTACGTGTTAAGGTTCCTGTTTAGCTAGATAAAGCTTAGCAGTTCTTGGATCCATTTGGTGGCATGCTGTTATTTTTAAATCTATCTATAATCACCCCTTTTTATTTTGTTCACTTGAAGCATTGTGATCCTTATTGAACATGAATGGAAAAGAAATAGAGATTATTGTTGGTGATGTTTTCACGATGTTTGAAAAAAGATATTTTTTATCAGCCATGTATTTATTTGGAGCAGAATGTTAATACAGAGCACATCATAGCCAATACTTGATGCCATGTTTGTGCACTTGTGGATAGACTAACAGCAGGGTGTAAACCCATGTTCAGACAATCCATTAGTCCCAGAGGAAAGCTAAAATAGGGATCATTACAGAGCATACATTCAGCACACAAAAGCCAGGAAGTAGATGCAATGTGATGCATAGCCAAAGACTAGTCTGCACCTGTATTTATATTGTTCGAACCTTAGGCCTCTGTCATCAGCTTATGCAAATTGCATTGTACCCCCAAACCAGAAGGTTGCAAGGTATGTGGTTGGTGTGAATGAGCATTCATCCCTGCTGATCTCCTGTCTGATACTGCATTGGTCACCTGGCTACCCTCTGAACTTCGGGCCCAGGTCCATGCCCACCCCGTTGCACACCTGCACTGCCTCCTGACAAACCTGCACTTGGGTCTGTATCTGCAACCCTACAGTGCCCTTACCTGCACTTATCAGACACTTGTCTGCACTTAACCCTTGCACTGCCACCTGCTGGCCACACTACTTGTTTTTGATGTTTTAATCCTGTGTCCTGCACTTGCACCTCCTCCCCTTCCCCTGACACTTGTCCCCTTCCCTCTCCGCTGCACTTGCACAATCTCAATGTCACTAGACCTAATAAGATTGCTGTCTTGTCCTCCCTTTGTTTCCCCTCCCTTGCCTCCTCGAGCCTTGGAACACTTGTGTATAGGCACATTATAAATGTCATATCATATCATAAGTCACTTCAAGGTTTCCGGTAGTGAAACAGTACTTATAAGTAACATGCATATTATTCATGTGCAAACTGATTCAAGGAAAACTCGAATACCCGACCATCAGCGAATTCAACCAGGTTGTACTTCTGAAATATTTTTTGTATATAATGGCATTCGCTTGAAGGTTCAAGATCAGTTTGGGGAAGGAATTTCGAGAGACAGAATGGTGCACTTAGCATTTAGGCTAGTGTAAGAAAGGGATTACTTTAGAGCAGGGTAACATTATTATAATGATTAATGCAAATTAGAATTGACAAATTTAAAGTAGTGTGCTAGCTTGGACATTAGGAATTTGGGTACATGAGAGGTGCAACACTTGCTTTTATTAGGGACAGCCGATTTTTCACAGAAAAAATAGAGAATCAATTAAACACTTGATTATTTTCCAATGAGAATGGAAAATCAGACACAGGTGATGTTTTGCGGAAAGAACAGAACAGCACAGAGTTTCATTGGTTCCTGTGCCTGCGTATGGGTGAAGTGGCCTTACCGCTACATAAGAGGCACAGCGGGGTGTTGCTAGGTCGGAAAAAGATCCAGGGCTACACTCATTTTGAGACTGTAGGGACTGGGGGCTAGCTAGCCTTTTTGGTTGTAACCCCTAAGCTTCTATCCGGGGCTAGAACCAAAAGACCCGGGGCTATAGCCCCTTCTCCTCCCCCCCTAGCAATGCCTCTGGGCACAGGCATGGGAGATGACCAGAGTGCTCTGCTCCTCCGGGCATGGCCGTCAGCAATGCACCTGGCACAATTACCCTACCTTCCCACTCCTCCTAGTTTTAGTTGATGCAGCATTTTGTTGTCCCACACTTGGATCAATCTACAGCGCTCCAATGCTTCTCCGTGTGAGGTTTGCCTACACAACTATTGCCATACATCTTACAACACTTTAGAAATATCCTTGTATTATTCACCACAGGAGTCTTTGAAAAAAAGAGAGTGATCAAAAATGGAACCTCTTCACCATTGCCACTCTCAATCGCTCACCAGCAAAGGGCGCCCTCTACAGGCTGAGCCACGACAGCATCCACAGGAATGACGTTTCTTTCTGAGGGTAATACCCAAAGAAGCATATCCCATTCTAAAAACAGGAGCGATTCAGCACATTCTATGCTTTTCTGCAGGTGACTGCAAATGGCTCTCATTCGGACATGGCGTTTCAGCTCTTCAAGCATCACCCGCATCAAGGCCCGGGAAATGCATATAACATTTCACACTTCTATACTCGCATTAGATCAGGCAAAGGCCATGCGCTCCAGCTTACAGGTAATGTAAAATGCCTGCAAAAGGCTGTGGGCCTCATTACGACCCAGGCGGTAAGTTACCGCCTGGGCCGTGACTTTACCACCATGGCGTAAACTATGTTTACGCCATGGTGGTTGGTGGACTTACCGCCCCATTCTGAGTTTGGCGGGGCGGTAAGTCCCCAATCCCCATTTACCCTTCCCCATTCCCATTTTTGCCCCATAGGGCATAATGGGAGTGGGGAAGGCGTTAATTACGCCACCGTAAATTACGGTGGCGTAATTAACTCCATGGTCCCTTAGCGCCATGGATTTTAACACCTGCTAAAAGCAGGTGTTAAATCCGCCATGGTGCTAAGGGACCTCGTACTCAGGCGGTAAGGGTCGGCGCTGTTTACGGCGCCGTAAACCCCTTACCGCCTGAGTTGTAATGAGGCCCTGTGTCAGTAGCTGAAGAGGAAGTGCTGTCTTAACACAGGATGCAGACGGATCTCCAGGACACAAAGGAAGACATTTGCAGCTATCTCTGCGGGGTTGTGATCAGGTCAGCGGGTTGCTTGATTGCGCATCTCTCTGGAGCGGACTCTTGTAGTTGTCGCTCTCTGGGATCCATTCTGAAACAATTGTTCATCGTCGTTCAATGTACCAGATGTTGCAAAGAGGCATAGGCTGCTTGCAAAGGTGGTAAAATCCTGATTCCGTGAGCAATCGCTCTGCGCGAGATGTAGGATCAGATCCAGCCACTTGCCTTACATTCAAATGCTGCTCACGTCTCCTCCCACCCTCTCCCTTAACTCTGAAGCAAGATATCATCCATTGTCTGTGGTAAGTCAGACGCTGATGCGAGCGAACGCATGGTGCGTCCAGGCAGGTTTATTGATTCACAGAATTTAGGGACCACTCACAAGGTGTTATACCAGGGTATCAGGCGGCATGTCCTTTGCCCAGCATCCTTTTGAGTGAAGACGCTGGACTGCAGATTATACACCGCTCCAGCAGTAAGGCATGATTCCTCAAACAGTCACATTTGGCCATCAGAAGTTCCTTTCATTCATGAGAACAACTATGGTGGTCCCCGTTGAAAATTACTTTTTCCGGTCCTGAGGAAACCCAGCCCCCAACTGGGACAATGTTGAAACTAGCACAGAGTACCTAGTGTTTAGGGCCGTGCCCAAGCTCAGATTGAAGACCATCTGGTTTATGGTCTCTTCTGGTAGACTATTGTTTTTGGAATACAAGACATTGCAACATGTTCTGATTTGTGTCTTGTTATATTGAGGTGTTGGCCTTACAGCTGTATAGATTACCAAGTTGTTTAAGCATCCATCATTGTGAAGTCTGGCACAATAAGAATCAGACTTGTGTTAATTATTTGTTTGCATTTTTGTATGGTGTCTCTTTTTTTATGACATTTGGTGAAGCACATATTATGGATCAATAATCTTCTGCCTTCTGATTGGGACCAATATTGTGTTGATGCATCTAAATTACTTGTATGAATAGTTGTTTTAATGTGTTCAAAGCACATGTATAAACGTGTGGGATTGGCCTAATTTAGTATGGCTTGTTGATAAAAATGATGAGTTTTGTGATTCATTCAATTCACATCAAATTTAGATACACCATTTGTGTGAAAAATGCAACGCTCCTAACAGGGACCAAGACACCACCAACCAGAGTCCTTGGAGTGCTTGTTGAGTCTTTGTTTGGCATGTAGGTGTGCACGTAAATACTTTATATAAAGTGCACATCTTGCTGAGAAACAATAGAGCACTACACAAAGGGAACACACCCATGAGGTTACAAGTCGAGTGCAGGGGAAACAGAGGACATGGGATGGGTCTCTGGTAGGATCTACAGATGAGGATAAATAGGTTCAGTGGAGGGATCAGTGATTTGTGAGATTTTTAAAAAAGGTAGGGTCTTCAGGTCCATTCTGAAATGTAGGCTACATGGGGCAGTCTCACCTGCATCAGTAACTTGATTCAGCGACAGAGTGTACATCTTTGTTTGCAACCTGCGATGTTGTGACTTCCGGTGGTGCAATGGCCTTTGGAGCCAGTGAGTTCCTCGGCCACGTGGTGTTTCGGTCGGCATTGCTTTATAGGTGATACAGGCAGCTAAAGACGATCCTGCAATGATCAGCTGAAATCATGACAGGCCAACAAATGGCCGTTTAAATGCCCAGGCTATGGGGGCCTATGCGCCAGCATCAAAACGGGTATTTACTCTCATTATAGGACATCTCTTCACACTGAACCAGGTGAATGTGCAGGACTAGCCATCATTTGCTATCCAGCGCGCACCTTTAAATACCTACCAAAATAAAGTGCCCTACAGATTGATTAAACTACAGCCCAAGCTATGGGGTATTGCACAAACATGTGACTAACACAAATAAACTTGTATTTTCATCATTAATAAAGTGAAAAGGGACTCAAAAGAAGAACAAGCAATTGAATGAAAAATTATCACTTCTATACATTTTAGGCTGCCATCTGGCCCTTGGCATGCCTCCAATGTCCTGTCCACAGACTACTTTACTGCAGCGGTAAACCCATTTTCAAGTATACCCCAATATTAAAGACAAAGGTCAAAGGGTGATTCTCAAGCTTATCCCCAAACTGAGTTTGGAAGAGACTCATGTGTGAGTGCTCACTCACTGACCTGGATGTTGGTATTATGTACATTGCTGGTGATGAGTCAATACGACCGTGCAGCGCCAATTTTAATCATACATGGACACTCCTGGAGATTCTACCACCCAGATGATACATCCTGCTGCAGCACCACGAACCATCGAGGTAAGAGATCTGTTGGGTAGATCTGGTCACTATCACTGGCCCCTTCACCCGACTTAGCATCCAGCGAATCACCCGGCCCAGCGACTCCCGATCGGACGATTTTAATTAATGGAGCACACTAGGCATGTTGTTTTCTATAATAGATTACCGCATGTGATATCGAATAGATTGCATACCCACTAGTCACCCAGTCAATCTGACCATTTTTTCCAGAGAAAACCTTGTCTTTTACAAACGGTGCCCTAATGGCATGTTTCATCCATTACACACACGAATGTGTGCACCACTGTTTCAAGCTCGACACCACGCCCAGGTGAGCCACAATCAAGGGAATTTGTTTTTTTTTTCAACTAAAAATGCATGGATTGTCACCCCCACATATCATCAACATTACCGAGCATCTTTCTCTAATTGAAGCCTCTCTTCAGCCTTGCAGGACCCTCTATAAATGAGCGATAGCTGAGTCCTATTCACTCCGTGCTTAACAACAAGCACACATTAAGCCCCACAGAAGTTTATTGACCAAGTAAAGCAATAATAGCTTTCAAAATCAAGAACATAAATACCCGAATATAGACCATGTGACTCATACCATTCCACACTTTCTGATTACTTCACAAATACACTCAGAATTCTTCATTCATAGACTCTTCATCCATCTTTCTCCCATCCTGATGAAGGCTGCCCAACCTTAAGCCCCATACATCTGCTATAAGTGGCCGAAACACACCCGCGTTGACGATCCTCATATACAGTGCTGAATGCTCACACTGTTAATTCAGCTGTTTGAATCAGTCAATGAAATAACTGTTAGCCCTCAATAGATGAAATGGGACCCTTCCTTTTTGTACAAAGAGTCATGTATGTGTTTCCCCACTTGTGCATTTATGTTGCCTATTCACAATATCATATGTGTATATGTTTGTTTATCCCATGAAGACATGCAATGTACACTATTGTCAAAGGTTATGATGACTTGCACTCACTATGCAATGTGATATGTTATGCTTATTTTCTTTTGCAATTGTGTTATTAGTAAAATTATAATAAATCTTCTATAGTCACTGGAATCCTTTATATATTCGGTCGCCCTGATCAATTGGGTTTTTTACCACTTCTGCTAACAGGGCATTTGAGGAATCGGCATCCGAACCTTTCATGGGTATTGGGTGGCGGATAAGCATTCCAAGGGAATAAAGCATGAAAGTGCCAAACACAAATCACTGCAGCGTGACCCTACCTATTATAGCCATGCAGCCCTAAATCTGTAGTGAGACCCTCTCTTGGGACATGCTTACCTGCCACCTTGTCTATTCTATTTCAAAAGATACACCAATTGCTGCACTACAGTACTGATTCTTTGCAGCCACGGTAAAGGAGCTAGTTAGCACCGTGCACACCTTTGATGGCTAATGGCGATGCTGAATTAGAACTGAACCCCCACAACAACAAAAAAGCGTTTTAGAGATGCTAGAGACAAAAGTCAATAGAACTCACAATACTATTCATATTGCATATTTTCTGCAGGTTTTGTAAGAAAATAGACACTGACACGCTGTCACTGCAATGCATATTCCGATCTACAGAGTTTGAACTATATTTGGGATTTATCCTTTTGGACCATTTGGTAACAGAAATTATGTGTATTGATCTATATATTTTTCTCTGAAACAGGCAGGTGAACTGACCAGGATATGGGCTATTTGGTGCTTTTTTCGCATTGGTTGTTCACTCCGTGTATGTGGTGTTATTCTGTGTGTGTCTGTTGTTTTCAGGACAAAGACATATAATTCCTTCTGCAACTTCTGCAACTAATCATGTTGGTAGGGCTTCCCATTGTTCTCCTTGGATGGTACACTTCATAGTGTTAGTGGATGCAAAAAACAGTAATACAAGTATCTTTGCCCACTAAGACAAGTCAGATCCTCGAGAGCCAAATCCACTCCATGCTTTCATGATATCCACACGAAATATGTTTGATCACAAAGAATCTAAAAGGGAGCTATCTACATAGTCAGTAGTTATCCCAAAAGCCTTGTGTGTTTGGGTTCTTGAGGGCAGAACATCTTTATAAAGTCGCCTATTCATATATCATGATGAAGTGTGCAAAATGTCAGTTCAAAAGCATACATAACTGGTTTTACACTCAAAGGCTGTGGCCCACGATAGGAATTCATTTCAGAAAATTATCAAATAACATTTGGAAAGAGTTTTTTTGTTTTCCTTTGGTGGTCGTTTATAGTCACCCAGACCCCCTTTAACGAGGCCAGGGGCCCAGATTAAAGATGCAGCTATTTGGGCAATAGACCTTTATCCCGGAATCCACATCTTTCAATGGAAGCAGATTGCCCATGAATTAACCTTCCAACAAGGAATGGCTGCAGAGTATTAATGCCCTATACAATGGATACAGTAACCTATGTTAGAGGGGAGGCTCCCATAGCATTTGAGAAAATCCGATTTATTATGACTCACTGCCAATGTATCATGTGCTTTCTCTTGTTCCTGTCCTTTGTATGATCATGTCTGTCATGTGTATCAAGTGGCGGCATTGATCACACTTTCCGCAGGTGAGGCGTTCTGCAACCCTAGTGTCAGCTCAGCCAACACTGTCTCGCATGCAGATATCCACCAGGCTCCTCATCAATGTTTTAATGGCAAACATATTTCCTCATATATTTTATTTCCTGGCCCTTTGGTGTATGTTTTACTGTAGCTTAATTCCGTTAACATGTATTTTCTCGTGGATTGGCTTCTTGTATGTGCTTTGAAATTATGTGAGCTCATTCTAGTCCTTCATGAATTGTTGGGAATATTTCTCAATTGCAAAACCTCAATTCCTTGTGTAAAACATGTTGAAGTGAATTAGATTGGAGACAAGGAGACTAGCCAGGTGGAACAGAAGGTAACACATATTGGGCTAAAATAGAGTTAAGACATTTCTCAGATATTCCAAGGGATGCTCCTGATGATCCCCCAACAGAGGTGAAATGGCACTGGAAAATATTTTGGTACATTGTCATAATGTTTTCTTCAAACCTCCAGCTTAAAATCTGTTGACTCTCTCTGCGTGTTACTTTGCAGCTGGACAATTCAATTTAGCTTTCCATTTTTGAGAATGAATAATAGTGTGAAGTCTCTTGTTAACATGCCTTCTGCCACCTTCTACCCCTTCCCTCTATCACTTCTCTAATCCTAGGATATACAAGTGTAGTACATTGTCCAACTGTAAACATCTTGCATTGGATCTGTACCTTAGTTCTTATCTCCCTTCAAAGCCATGTTCTGGATTGCAGGCTCCAGGCTTAGTTGTGAATATATCTTGGCTTCACATCCTCTATGACCCTCAGCCGTGTCTCCCTGCCCCAGTAAGTACATGCCTGGTGGCTTTTGGTCTTAGATGTGCACATCTCATGCCTTCTCCCTCTACTCAGCCCATCACCCTGATCTCATTCCCCTAGTCAGGACCAGGTAGTTTTGGTCTTGCTGTGAAAACCCCTGCCCCTTCACCAGCCTCATGATGTGAAGCAATTTTGATTGCTATATGGCATGTTATAAAACACCAAATCCCAAAACTAATAACTATATTATGAAAGTTCTACACTTTTATTGTATAATAAATATGAATATATAAGTTGGGTCCCAAGCTTGTGCTGCAATCAATGAGGAATGACTCTATTTGCATTATACATGGTCAGAAAGGATTATTTGCTGTGTTCATCTTATTTATCATTACAATATTTTAATACACACATCACAGTTTTGCTAATACCCTTCTAACATGGTGAGGTCAGCTTTATCTTGAAATTATGTCAAAAGAGACCAGATGTAGTTATGAAAACTGTCAAGAGACATATACCATTTAGTACACATTTTGATCTGACGTCTGTTTACATGATCTAAAAGCAGGAGCCAGTTTTCTATCATTTTATGCCTAAAGTATCTTATATAGAGTGCCTGGAGTCCCTGCAAATGGCAGCGGTGCATGGAATAACTACCTGTAGCATAGCAGAACATAAGATGTTAGAGATAATTCCTCTTAGTATGATTCCTCCTCAGTCACCTAATCTTCTTTATAAGGCAATATCTTGCATCTGGCCCGAGCCGCTGAGCTGTTGTAGAGAATAGCATCAAACATACATATTGCAGTGAAAGAAGGTACACATTATAGAGGGTATTACACAAGTGTGGTCCACTCTCCTCTTCATCTCGGCAATAGAGTCATTCACAGAACATATAAGAACAATGAATACATAGGTCAAGAGCCATTTCATCACAATATCACCATATGTATGCATGTTTTTGGGGGAATACTCTTAGACTGGATACCGGTTTTATGTTTGCTCATGGCCTTCCAGATCAGATTGGGTCTACACGCCTGGTGCTTCCCCAGGCATTTGGCCTTATTTCATAGACTTACATTGTTCCCTGTAGTATCCAGTTTGTATATAGAGCTGCGCTGGAAACTGATTAATTAATTAGACATTTCTCTTCACCAATATGTAGCGGACAAATCTATGTTGAGTCACATTCATAATCATTAGCACTCAAAGCCTGCGCCCCGGTGTGCTGGGATATGCATGGCATGGCATTTATTCATTCTTGATTGGAGAAAGAAATGCAGAAGAATGGATAAGGAACTCACCCATTCTGCTGGTACATAAATATTGTTGGGTGCTGTTTCACTGTTGCTGGCTCTCCAGGAACCCCACAGTCTGAACTTCAAAAACTTAAAAGTGAACCAAAATCAGCCACACCTCACAAAAAGCATGGTGATGCTATTTATTGTATGGAGACAGATACCAGCAGGTTTTGCACCCAGAATGGCTTTCTCAAGGCATGAAGTAGAACATGACATATTGCTAGCTTGAAAAAACACACATGTCCACAGCAAGAGTCAATCCCAATGTGTCTTGGCACTGGGTAGAGAACAGAGCTTGCCTCTGCCAAGGACTGCTCCTTCTTCACTCCATGGGTTGAGGGCGTTCAAAAGCTCAACTTTCCCAAAAGAGTCCAAACGAAAAATTCCTCAGGTCTTTTTCCAAGAGTGATTCAGAGACAGAGTGGGATACCCCTTATTTTAAAGGCTAAAGCCCAAAGTTGACTGGACTAAAGCAAGCCTGCTTTGGGGATCCAATCTCTGTCCTTGGAACAAGTGGTATTTTCCTTCAGACATCTCCCACAAAGTGCTTTGTGCTAAACGAAGTGGATGGGACAGGAAGGAAGAGAGAATATAGATTGAAACAAGATGGTGGAATTTTTCCTCAGTAGTGTAGAGCACCCTCTGTCTACACTGTCCATGTCCACTCCACCATCAATAGCATCAAAGGCCCTTTTGGTATGCAGCACCTGCTGTGAGGTTAGTCATTTTGAGAGGAATGCTCCTTTTGGTTCTTGTTACCATAAAAGTTTCCTTTGGAGTGGCTGTCACCCTGGAGAGAGGTGCTAACCAACCTCACAAAGGGTGAAAGAGAAGCAACCCCAGGGTTGCAGTCTTGCTGAGAGCAGCAGAGACAGCCTGGCTGGGAGGAATGCACATACACCTTCAAGCCTGAACTGGTCTCACAGGGCTGTTACGCTTGAAATCGCATTGATGTGGCTTGGAGATTTAAGAGAGAATCTACCCATCATACATTATACTCAGACATGTCTTATCTTTACACTTTAATTTGCCTCCAGGCTAGCAACATCATAGTTAAGTAGATTTGGCACAGACGGGCATATCTTAAATGCAGCCCCTGCGCTGAACTGCTGAGTCCGTCAATGCAGCTGTCAAAAAGGCACCTCTGAACTGAACCTGCTCTGTGCCACTGGAGAGCGGCGATGCTAATCATAGTACTAAGCAGGTCACATGCGTTGTATGCTTTTGGCATGGAAATTTTGAAAGGGGGACCTGGTTAGCAGGTCCACCTTTCTGAGATGGAATTACCCACATCATTTTGCTCCTTAATAAAAATCAAAATAGTCAGGGCTTCAACACCCTTGCTAGATGGCACTTCTCAGATGCAGACACCTCCACTGAGCAACATCCTGTTTGTCTCTGTCTACATTTTCCTTTCACCCCAGTAGGCTTGGAATTTCTGCAGTTTGTTTTGTGGGAGAAATTTCTGCAACACTGATCTAAGATCGTCTTTGACTGGATCGACATGCACCCAAGCTATCATAAACAATATCCTTCTTTTACTCTGCTTCGCCTCCTTTTAACCACAAGTTTGTTTTATCTATACTCTCTTTCCCCACCACTTCAATCATTCCCTTTTGCGTTCCTCCGGAGAGTGCCGTCTGAAGTAGGCACAACACACATACCTTCCAGGCATGCCTCAGCACTTTGAAACCACTATGCAGGTAGTCTAGTGAAGTATAAATTAGCTCTGACATGGCAGACAGAGGCAAAGCTCCAAAGTCACAGGAATACAACGCAGGCGGCTAGGCTAGCTCAGGCCCTGCAGCCTGCACTGGCGATGACAATTGCGCTCATATGAAATGTCTCCGAAGAAAACCTATACCCAATGGGGATAGTGACGGTGAGGGGAAAGGTTGAAAAGACGAAAAAGGGAAAGCACAAAGGTGAGGATGGAAGGAAAAATAGCAGAGTACAAAACTAGAGATGCCTGATTGGTGGTGCCTTGGTAACCATCGGTCCCCACAGCCTGAATGCACATAGTCGATCCTTGATGATAACAGTATTCTGAGGAATGTATCTCGATGGGGTGAACTCAGTAATGGCAGCACTGTTCTCTGCACATTCCGGTGAAGGTTTGTTTGTTTTTGTTTGTTTTATTATTTATAATGTGCGAACATACCCTCAGGCAACAGGGAGCAGCAGCTACATGTATATGCGAAACTTAGTTACAACAGTGAAAATATACATATACATACAGGTATAGCGAGGTTATATACATACATACAAATATAGGTACACTATATGTAGATATACTGGAGCAAGTGGACCACTTACTGGCATAGGGAATATAAACAAGTGAAAGTTAGATAAACTATATACAAGTAAATAGTGGGGTGGAGGGGCGGTGCTCCTCGCGGTGAAACCTGGCAACATGTTGCGTTTTATGATCCTACGTTTTCAACCATAGGACAACATTAGTTCAGAAGTTATGGTAGGGGAGATCCATTCTCAAAGTGGGGGGGAAGGGAATTCCACAGTTTAGCTGCTTTCACTGGGAAGCGGTTGCCCCCTATTGTGGAGCGATTGAAGTTAGGAATGGAGAGGCAATCTTTGTAGGCTGTTCTTGTGGGTCTCAAGGAGGTCTGTCTGTGGAATCTGTCGACCAAGTAGGTGGGAGCAGCGTTGTTAAGAGATTTATGAGTGAGTGATAGGGCTTTTAGCAGAATTTTATCAGTGATATGGAGCCAGTTATTCTGTTGGCTATATGCAGAGATATGGTCTCTTCTGGAGATGCCTAGTGCCGCTCTAAGGGCGTTATTTTGTAAAGTTTGTATTTGATTGGAAATGGCTTTGGTAGACCCTAGATAAAGGGCGTTGCTATAGTCCAGGCGAGGCAAAATAAGGGCTCTGGCAAGGGTCGTGCAACTGATATCGGAGAGAAATGGCTTGGCTGCACGGATCAGTTTACACGTATAGGCAGTTGAGGATGCTAAGGAGTTCACCTGTTTATTAAATTAGAGGTTTGAGTCTAAGTAAACACCCAATGTTTTGACCTCTTGTCCTACTTTGATGCTGTTGCCATCGATTATAAATGATGAATAGACATGGCCTAGTTTCTTTAAGCTGGAGGAGGTGCCCAGGATGATGAGTTCATCATCCTGGGCACCTCCTCCAGAATAAAGAACATTTTTCATCATTCAGGCATAGTCCGTGTGTGGCCATCCATGCCTGGATGATGATGTACACTCTGTTCACCATGGCCAAATCCTTTTCATAATCTCCAGAAAGCGGAGGGAGGATCTGGGTATCATCTGCATAATTAGTGTAGGTGATACCGAGATGATCCAAATCATCAAAAAGGGGCTTGGTAAAAATGTTGTACAGTGTGTGCGAGACGCAAGAGCTCTGTGGCACACCACAGGAGATAGGTATGGGGTCTGCCGCTGCTATGGGCGAGAAGACCGTCATGGTCTTGCCATTGAGGAAGGATCTAATCCAGGTTATAGCATCATTGGAGAAGTGAGCGGTTGTGTTAAGGTGGGTGCATAGGATGGTATGGACGACCAGGTCAAATGCAGCCGAGAGGTCTAGGAGGAGGGGTAGGGCGGCTTTACCGTTATCTCTAAGTTCATCGACTTGGGTCTTAAGGTCAATGAGGGCAGTCTCAGTCCCATGTTGGGGACGGAAGCCTGATTGTCTAGCTCCTAATAGGTGGTGTGCTTCCAAGTGCTTCTGTATTTGTACATAGGCAACTTGTCCAAGATTTTTAGGAGAAAGGGTACAGTCGTAAGAGGTCTGTAGTTTGTTGGCGTGGAAGGATCAAGGGTGTTTGTTTTAGGAGTGGAAGTACCCAGGATTGTTTGAGATTGGTGGGGATGGTGCCGGAGGAAAAGGACACATTGATTAGTTTTGTGATGAAAGGGGAAAGGTCTCGGGCAGCATCCTTGATGAGCTGTGCAGGGCATAGATCACCCTGACAATTGGAGGGTTTCAGTGACAAGATGATTCTTTCTACTTCGAGTATGGAGACTTTGGTAAAGTTGAAGCGGGTAGATTCAGTATCTGTAGTACTCTCGGTAGGTTTGGATGGGGGGGTCGTTTAAGGAGGCTCTTTTACGGGAGATTTTGTTTTGTAAAGTAGAAATCTTGTTGGCTAGTGCGTTTTGGATCTCTGAGCACCATTTTTTGTCTTTGATGCATGTGTTAAGTGATGCTATAGGAGTCTCTATTTCTTTGAGGATAGAGAATAATTCCTTCATATTAGATTTGGCTTGGGAAATGCATGAATCGAAAGAGATTCGTTTTGCTAGGCATATTTCTTTTTTATAGAGGGCTGAAAGTTTAGTGAGTTTAAGTTTGTTGGCTGCTGATGGTAGTTTTTTCCAAGTGGCCACACAGTTTCTTTTTTGCTGCCTTAGATTTTTGAGGAATGATGTAAACCATTTGTTCAGGTGCGTTTTGGGCTTACTTGGTCTGAGTTTGAGGGGGCAATTAGGTCCAGCGAGGAGGACATGATTTCTTTATATTCTTCAACCAGGGTCTCGGGATCCAAGTTGTCAGGCAGCGTGTTGAGGGTGGGGAGTAAGGTTGGAATAAGTCTCTCCAGAGTAATACTCTTTTTATTTCTGGTTAGCGTGGGTGGGGCTCTGATGGCTGGCGCGGGTGGAGGTCTGATAGTAGAGAGCATGAATGACACCAGGTGGTGGTCCGTCCAAGCTAAAGGTGAAATAGCGAGGATGTTGGCTTGACAATTGTAGTCGGCCACCCAATTGAGTATTCTACCTTTATCATGTGCTGGTGCATTGCTTCTTTGAGTAAGTCCTATTTCTGAAGAGGTGTTGGAGGTAGTGCTGGCAAGCTGGTCAGATGGGTCATTGAAGCCCATGTTGAAGTCCCCAAGAATAAGTACTTGTGTGGAACAACTGAGGTTGTTGGACAAAATGGTGTTAATGTCCTCATCAAATGTTCCCATTGGGCCAGGGGGGTGGTAAATCAGGTGGATGTTGAAGGTTTGGGCAGTGGTGAGTGGAACTTTAACAGAAAGTAATTCACATGAGAGGACATTGATGGGGGTAGCTAATCTTATGGAGAGACTACATTTGTAGATAATAGCAATACCACCTCCTCTAGAATTTAGTCTGTCTTGTCTTAATGTGGAGTAACTATCCGGGACTGCTAGCATGAGCATAGGGCCTGCTGCCGGATGTAGCCAGTTCTCTGTGATGGCCAGGAAGTCAAAATCTTCTCTGAGGATCAGGTCTGCAATTTCCGTTGTGTGAGCTACTAAGGATCTGGCGTTAATTAAAGCTCCTTCGATTTGAGGACTCACAGTAGTTGTGTTAGGGTGGTGGACTTGTATCTTTTTAAGTTTGCTATGCTTAGGTGGGTTATTTGGAAGTCTGGGGTCAGAGTTATGAGGTGGGTTTGAGTTTAGGTTCGTTTGGCTGGGCCAAGTTGGCATGGTCTTTAGTCTGGATATAGTGGGCATTGAGCGGATGGGAGGCTCATACATTTTGGCTAACCTGGCTCTGAGTCTTAAGTTCCTAGGTAAAGTTGGCCAAGGATTACTTATTAGTAGAGGTTGGGTGTCATTCTTATTTGACGGTGAACTGGTGGATGACGTGTTGTGGGAATTGTGTGAGTACATAGGGGTGAGTGAGTGAGGTAGCATGCTGTAGACCATGAAACTACTTATAAAAAGCAAGAGACAAGCAGTCTGGCTGGTGGCCAGGGGGAGCATGCTAGTTAGTTGGTAGCAAATATTTCTTGGATGGCTAATTATTTAGCCCTATCGCTTAAGGATAGGAGATCAATCGATACGGGCCTGCGCTGCCCAGAGAAGACTAGGTCAAGCAAATCTTTGAGGGTTGAGACATGCAGGGAGTACAGGACATCTAGCAGATGCAAGTCAGTAGAAGCAACAAGTTTAGTGGAGGCTAACCACAAGCTCAAACATCCGGTCGATTAGTATCTGGGAGAGCCGTTTCTGCGGGCATAGGTCAACGAAGATCAGGTTGGGGCCAGCGAGTCATTCAGGTCCTGGGTCTCATGCCAAGACATACAGTTAGTACCGGGGGGGGGGCAATTGCAGGACAGGTTAGGACAGGTAGGCCATTGGGGGCGGTTGACTCAAGCTATCTATAAAGTACAGCAGATCAGTATGGTTTCGGGCAATTGTAGGCCGGTGAGGTGAAGGCACAAAGGGGCATTAGTCACATACTAGTATACAGTGCTGGCAGTTAAGCATCAGGCAGTTTAAAGACGGGCAATAGCACAGCAATCAACATAGGGGAACAAAGGCAATCAGGCATGGGGAGGAACTAACCTCGTTCATGTGTGCAAGGAGTAAATATACAGACCCAAAATCACAAAAGGTGTAAGCCTCGTGCAGGAGCAAATGAGATAAGGCGAGCAGACATGTGGAGGCACTGGCCTCGTGCTAGCAATGTAATACATACAGAGTCATTACAGCGGAACAATGTAGGCTCAAATAATTTCAGGCCAATGAAGAGAAGGCACAGAGAGGTGCTGGCCACATATTAAAATGCAGTGCTAGGTATTAATCAACAAGGCAATTTGGACACGGGCATTTGCAAGGCAGTCAATATGGGGTAGTGAGGCAATGAAGCAAGATGAAGCAAGAGGAAGCCTGTAACCTCATCCAAGACGAGCATGGAGTAAAGGTACAATCCCAAAACCATATAAAATGCTAGCTTCGTTCAAGAGTAAGAGAAATCAAGCAGACTTGGCCGTATGCTAGTAATGTAGAGCAGACAAGTTAATGCCCCAGATTAGATGGATACAAGCAGTTGCAAGTCAATAATGCACAAGCACTAATCACATATTACCTATGTAGTATCAGTAGTTAAACATCGTGGCGGACTGAGCATAGGCAGTTGTGTGCAAGCGAACCCAAAGAGACACTGGCCATATGCGCACACGGTTGCTCACCGTTGATTAGGCAGGGTAGTGCAGCCATAGGCGCTTACATGGCAGACATTAGGCAGACTGACACATGCAGTGTAGCGGATGCCGTTGGATGCAGTGCGGATTGGCATGGGCATACACTCGCTTACCGAGTTAGAGGTCATTTTTCTGGATTTTCTGAAGATTTTGCAGATTTTAACTGTAAGTGTTCAATGTTCCCTTGTGTCACATATTGTGCAATAGTTTGTAGTTAGGGCGTCGCAAGGTAGGAGGAGTCGTAACAGGACCAGGACGCCAGTATCGTGTTATAAAGTCTTGCATGCAGCTCAATGGAAGATGAAGACAGCAGTATCCAGGCTTCGAGTGGCTAGGCGGACTAAGCGGATGCAGGCGGCAATCAGCTAATGGAGGGTGGCGGGTGTCGGGCGGGCCATAGGGGTGCACAATGGGTTGCGAATTGGGGAGAAGGGGGCAGATGTAGCGGTCCACATATAACTTGAAGGGGCAAAGAGTTGCACCTTTAAGATTTCAAGAAACAGAGTCACCGAGCACTCGAGCATGTCCAAGCTCAGGAGGAGCCTTTTTCGGGTGCCTTCGTCGGGCCGGCTTCCGCCTGCCAGTGCTCCCGAATAGGCTAAGAGGCTACAGGCAGCCAATCACGGGAAGGCAGGCTTCTGGGGCTTTGGAAGAGTGTGATTTCAATAGCAAAAAGCGGTGGCGGCCATCTTTGAATGGCAAAAACCTTGTGTTTTTGCCATTTGGAATGTAGGTGTAGTAGACTTCGTTTTTTAAATCCAAGATGCTGAAAGGGCTAGAATAAATTCTAAGGCAGCACTAAATCAGGGCTTTAATTAAGAAGTAAAAATAGCGATTTTCAGTATGATGTTAGGGCAGTGCCTAATAACAAAGGTGGAGCCTTCAGGCTTACCTTTGGCCAGGCAGTGCTTGTGGCTGCATGGGCTGCTCCAGCAGCTGGGTGGGAGAGGGAGCTCCTGCACCAACCTGCTCTAGGCCACCATATGAGCTTGGGTAGTGAAAGGGAGTCCAAACTGTAAATTCAAGGGCATATGGCAGTGGCACAGGCCTGCGATGTTGCATATTGAAGGGAAGGACATCTTTATCGCCATTACCCACGATGAGCAGGACTTTTTACCCGTGCAGGCATGGGCAGTGACCCCTTATCCGGGATGGATGCGTTCTAAGCGTACACAATGTGGGTCAATCACCCACCTTTTCCTCCCACATTCTTAGAAGGATCTGGGTATTGCGATCCATAAACATCTGAAGATTAAGGTGGTGTGATTCAGAGTGCTTGTCTAGGGGGGGTCAAAACTAAGTAAACTGTGAATTATGTTAACGTATTGTGTTTATTGAAATTAACAAGAACATACTTGAAAAGGGAATGGTTTGATTTGGCAGGGTAGCTAAAGCGTGCTTGTAAACACTCAAGGGACCTATTTACCCACTATTATATAAACAAAAGGAACCATCATGCCGTGCATGCAAATACACACAGCCTCTGCATCATCTGCTTATGCTTTCTTGTGCTTATTTCTTGGCACTTTGCTCACTGGCTGCCAGTGCCAAGGAGACATTGACTAGCTACTGAGCAAGCAAAGGCAGGAGCAAGCATGGGGGATTTTCCTGCACAGAGTGTTTCGACCACACATTATCCAGATACTGCTCGCAGGCAGCCTCCCGCGGGGAGATCTCCCATGCTTTATCCTGCAGGGTGAACAACTGCAAGCAGTCTCTTGATGGGCAGATAGAGAGCGCACATGGGCTCTCTGTGGGAGGTTTCGTGGTGAATGTTTCCTGTATTAAATTCCAGCTCCCCAGGAACACCTTCCAGCACCTCCGGCGCAGTCCATTCAGCAAAGGTGATAGGTAAGTAGGCAAATAAATAGGACCTAACTCATTCGATTTGCTCCACATCTTTAGCGCTTATGTTTCTGTCTGCTGAACTGAGAACAGTTAGCCAGGTGTATCCAATGATATTATAGGTTATTTATAACCTGCTTAATACCAAGAGGTTTCTAAGCGTGGACCCGGGGATCAACCTGTGTGGCTCCATGTCATCTTGCTTCCAAGGCGAGCACTTTGCCCCTGAGCTATCCTACCGAGACTAATCTTTTGTAGCTGAATTCTGACACATATTGTGACACTAAAAAATATCTTTACAGTCACTTCTACGCAATATTTAGTTTAATTTTGAGAGGCAGTAACGTCGTAATAAAGAACAAGATGGCTTGCGGATAGAAAAACAATTCGAAAAAAAAATCAAAAATACCATTTTGTTTTGACAAATGAAAATACTGACAATACATATGCATGGGTTGGCATGCAAGGGTAAGCAAAGGGTGGAAAATATTGGGTACATGAAAACAATAGTTGGGAAGGGGATGGAAGGAAGGATGATTTTTAGGTAGAACCCATATCAAGACAACTTGGAATCCCCAAAAATGAAAGAAAAATACATTCTGCAGGAAATATGCATTTTGAGGGATTCATGAAAACGGGTAATTCAGAAAACTGACATACAACCATACAAACAAACCATGGCATATTGTTCCCCAATGGATACCCAGAGGAAAGGGAATAAGGGAGTATGGGTAAGCACAAAAAGAAAAAGGCAATGCAAACAGGGATTAAAAAAGAGCTGGGGCAGGTTAAAGGGAAAAGGATAATGTTTGAGAAAGTTTGGGTGCAAGTTGATGCAACTGATGTGGATCGTTGATCAGGATACCAGCAGCATTTAGAGTGTACATTCTGGCTGACGAGAAGTATTTTGCAAAATGTCAAATACATAAATGCTCAAAACAGCAAAGGTCTAAGGACCTAATGTGCTTAATGCACTTATCCCTCAAGTATTGCAATCCAATTAGTCAATGCAATGTTTAATAAAAAGCACAAAAGCTCCGTAATTTCTTGGTACACAGTCTTTGAACTGGTATGCCGCCAACAAGTGTTTCGACCTACACATAAAAGTCTTATTCAGGGCATTTAGGGTATCCAACAGTGGACCCAGCGGCGCCTCACTTCATTACATCATACTCGAGATACTTGTAGTCCTAACTATAAAATGTGCAGAACTCCATCTTGTACCCTAACACCTCAAAATGTACATAATGTATTACCTTAAATCACACTCTCCAATTCAATAGATCAGTACTACAACCGAAATAGTACCCTGAGTGGACATCATATCACTCATGCAGCTGATTCAAATTCCTGAAATAAAAGTCACAAAAAAATAACTAATTTCGTGATCGGTATTAAGTCCCTGAGTCATAGTTCTATATTTGTAAATGCTTTTTCTTTGGTTCCCCCTCTGTTTTTTTGTTGGGATGGTTATAAGCCCAGTAAATCGTATGTCTGATTTATTATCTAGTAGATGGTGTTTCAACCAATGTGTGTATAAGGTTAATCTGGGGTCTTCCTTATTCGGTTTTGACAAATGTTCGCTAATCCGAACTCTCCACTTGTGGATTGTACTGCCAATATAGTGTAATCCACACGGACATGATATTATATATACCACACATTTTGTTTTGCAGTTCATAAAATCAGTGATTCTCATTTCCTCCTTGTTATTGATCTTCATGCTTTTACATTCTTGCGCATAAAGACTATGTAAGAAGAAATTACAGAGTGTATGTGCTTTTTATTAAACATTGCATTGACTAATTGGTTTGCAATACTTGAGGGTTAAGCGCATTAGGTCCTTAGATCTTTTTTCTTTTGGCTTATTTTGTGACCCACGGCTAGTGCCATTTTCTAGTGACCGTTGCTTGTTGATTACCCAACTATTAGATTAGATAGAGCCACTTGAGGATCAGTAAACAAACAGAAAAGAAGCTTCTATAAGAATCATTATTATTATTACGTATTTATTGACGACGCACCTAGCTTCGGGAAGCAACGGAGTGCTTTACAATCAAAGGGAGAAGAACACAATGAGGGAAGCAGAGAAAAAAGGAGCGGGAAGCATATAGGGTAGGGCGAGGATGGGCAATTGGCAGAAAGCGATCTACTAGCAACCAGGGGGGGAGAAATTGGAGAGTAGAACACTGAGTAGTTTCAGGTAGGGTGGGAGTGCAGGGAGTGTGTCTCAAATCAAAGCACTACATGTCTGAGTGGATAGCTCACAAGTACAGCGCTGGTCTCTTACATGACAACAGCCTGCACCTCTTAAGGTTGAAGCCTGGACAGAGATAACTTAGCCTTTCATCCATTCAAGGCTGATAACTAACGTACAATTAAGATCGGGTAATTATAAAACATTTTATTATAGAGCTTAGAAACAGGAGGAATCCATCATGAGTACAAATGATCACTATGTTTTATACCCCTCTTGGCAGTAGAAATGATTCTGCATTTAACGCTTCCGTCTGCCCAGTGCTTTTATGCCCAGTGTTGAAGCTAAGGTTTGTTTTTCCACATCCGGTAAAGGTCTCTACAGACTCATTTCGAGTTTTTTCCGGTATCCTGTTGGTCATACTGCTAGGATACCGGCAAATGGAATTGCTGTTACCAGCACTTGGTCTGACGGAATTACTGGCAGACTGCAAGTGCCTGCTAAGGGCAACAAAACTCCATCCATGGGGGCATTCTGCCTCTATTAACGGCAATGGTATTACCATGAGAGTAATACAGGCAGTTTTTTGCCAGTCAAATTTACCTCCAGCTCTTAGATGGGGGTAAAGCCTTCACCCCTACCGGCAAAGTTGTAGTTGGCTGATCAGGTAAAAGTGGCGATAAACGTTTTTACTGGCACTTTTACCACGTACCAGCCAACTTTTAATGCGGGTCCTTTGTCCTTTCACTGGGGGGAAGGGAGCAAGTGAGGCATTCACGCGTGAGTTCGAAAGAAAAAAAGGCTGTGCTTTTGACTTAGAACAATGATTTACATCAAGTAAGTTCTCCGCCCTTCCTGGAGACACCAGGGGAGTTTGCGGGACGCTTAACACACAAGTCACAAGCTCTGTGCAACATGCTCCCT
The DNA here is from genome assembly GCF_040938575.1 of Ambystoma mexicanum. Taxonomy (NCBI): domain Eukaryota; kingdom Metazoa; phylum Chordata; class Amphibia; order Caudata; family Ambystomatidae; genus Ambystoma; species Ambystoma mexicanum. Next base: position 850,271,331 of record NC_090931.1, on the reverse strand, counting down.
AGTGTACCTCTGCTACGGAGGTGCTGTGGAACTGGCTGGTCCGGTTTCAGTGTTTTTGTTTCCTACACAGCCGTAGTTGAACTTTCACCAGACTTCATAACACACGTTTAATGCTCCAGTAAGAACTAATGAAAACATTTCCAGAAATGTAAAAAAAAAATAACGTAAGAACCTCCTCTCTGCTAAACTTTTACCGTAAAGAGGAGAAAAGATTTTTAAAAGAGTCAAGGTTAGTAACTGTAAAAAGTCAAAACCTGCAAAGGTCGCGAGAGACAACTTTAATGCATAATCTAACACATTAAATAAAAAGAACACTTTTCAGTGCAGAGTATATTCTCCAGGTTTTGGTGGATTGTCGCCTCAGAGCCATTTGGCAACAAGAGTTTTGGGTTGCCACAGGTTCCGGTGAAGTCTTGTGCACATCATGCGTGTTCAGTTTCATTGCACAACACACAGTTGCATGTGAGTCACAAGTGTGCAGAGCTTTGGATGTAGGCATATGCTCGTCGTGGGGGCTTCAGTTATAGGTGGAGGTTCATGGAGGTCGTGGGGGTTGTGTGTTGGAGCCTCAAGCATGTGTCTGGAGAATTGCAGCATGGCAAGTTTGCTCAAGGAGGTAGGGCGCAATTACAGCACGTCAGCTTCAATCTGTATCCGTTACAGGCCACGTTGGAATAAAGTACGGACACAATGCTTCTAAAGGTTGACGCACTGGGCCTTATCAAAAGTCTGGTGGTGGTATTTCGGCAGTAAATCTACCCAAATACCATCAAAGGGATTTACGGTTACCGCCACTTGGTCCTGCACAATTACTACGGCATTCCTAGGGACTCCATAAATGGGGATTTTGGCAGAAAACCCACCACGGCAGTAACTCTGCTGGTGGTAATTCCACTGAAATAGCTGTGTGGTGCTAAGGTAGCATTTTGCTGGAGGTTTTATTTCCACCCCACCACGAAAACCATAGCTGGGCGGTTCAGTAATGTGGTGGTACTGCAGCAGGAACTCGGTTACCGCTGCATCACCGCCGATTCTAGCCACACTGCCCAATTTGGGATGAGGCCCATTGTATCAATTCTTGAAATGGACAATTTTTAACTATAAAATGATTTATTAAATTAACCCATTCTCTGTACAGTCGAACACTGTGCTGTGTACCGGCTTCATGTGGTTGTGTTTATAGTAACAGTGCATTTATGTCAAACTAGTGAAAACTGAATATTTTGGAAACATATATGATTCCCCTCCATCTTTTGCTTTGAGGGGTGAAATGATTAATCAATCTACTCCCTACCTCTTTTTCCCTTTACTTTTTGCGAATTTATTTTTACCTCTGGTTTCTGCTTCCCCACAAATGGACGCCCAAATCTTACCCCATTTCATATTATGGGATACCTTTTTTCATATTTCATATTTCCCCCAATTCTTCCCATATAGCTGTGCTGACTGCCCCAAACCTTCCCATTGCGTGTACTTGCCATTCCCTTCCCTTTCAATTCCCTTTTCCTCATTAGTCAAACGTTCAATATGACAAAACCTGTTCTTCATGCAGGTAAACATTATTTAAAATTCTTCATGACAAAGCATACATTGGCTTTCATTCTGACCAGCACTTGATGTGGTAATGGGGTAGACACCTCTGCATTCTGGGAAGTACATATAGAATAGGGCATAGGATAAGACACATAGGCCACACTGCAAGCTCGATTTCACTCCAATGGGGGTGTAGAGGGCCAGATTTATATCTGATTGGAATACAAACCCACTCCTTCTGTCTGGCTGACATTCACTGTAAAATGCAGTGTCCAGACCTGCAAATCTCAAGCAGGTATGACACTAAAATCTGCAATAACTGAATCGTATTGACAGTTCTGGAAGGTATGCCTGTGCTGCCTGGCTTGGCAAAGGTTAGCATGTATTTTATGAGTGCTGTTTGCAGTTTGTACCACATGCCGCTACGGAAATTAGACTGGCTGCTTTCATGTTAAATGGCCATTGTTTAAGCTCTGTACTTGCCAGGAGGTGGCATTGTTCACTTTGGTGTATCAATGATTAGTACTCAGAGCAACCCCATTTAGGCCACAGCAGGGAAACATCTGGTGCAGTCTTGGACTGGCCTATAGGGCAACCTGGCAATACCCAAAGTGCCAGAACATGATCGTAGCACAGACCAATTTTTGGGGCCTGAAAGGGACACTTTTTTGTCCAGAGTGGGCAAGTTTCATAAGTTACTACACTAATTTAGACCAATTTTACAATGCAAATATGCTTTTAAATACTTTATTTGCAACATATATTACACCAAACACCCTCTTTGGGTAATACTCAAACAGTCTTTCCTGAAACATAATACATGCTAAAGTATGATTGTTGGCCACGTTTTCATTGGGGCCTGGACCAATTTCATGTCCCAGTCCTGCCCTGTTCTGATGGGCAGCACTCAACACTGGCAATGCCTCCATCTACTCTGGCGGCGACCTGACCTAAGGCTGCATTGCCAGGCATTGATCAGTCATCGTGCTGTGGCATCGTCGTAGAGACCTGAAGGTGCATGGGCCAGCATTGATCAGTCATCTTGTTTTGGCTTCCTCGTGGAGACCTAAAGGTGCACTGTCAAGCATTGATCAGTCATCAGGCTTTTTCATGGAGACCTGAAGGTGCATGGGCCGGCATTGATCAGTCATCGTGCTTTGGCTTCATCATGGAACCCTGAAGGGGCATGGGCCGTCATTGATTGGTTATCATGCTTTGTCTCCGTCATGGAGACCTGAAGGTGCACTGTCAGGTATTGATCAGTCATCGTGATTTGGCTATATTGTGGAGAACTGCAGGTGCATGGGTTGTCATTGATCAGTCATCGTGCTTTGGTTCAGTCATGGAGACCTGAAGGTGCACTGTCAAGCATTGATCAGTCATTGTGATTTGGCTTTGTTGTGGAGCACTGAAGGTGCATGGGCCGGCATTGATCAGTCATCGTGCTTTGGCTCTGTCATGGAGACCTGAAGGTGCACTGTCAGGCATTGATCAGTCATCGTGATTTGGCTTTGTTGTGGAGCACTGAAGGAGCATGGGCCGGCATTGACCAGTCATTGTGCTTTGGCTCTGTCATGGAGACCTGAAAGTGCACTGTCAAGCATTGATCAGTCATCGTGTTTTGGCTGTGTTGGGGAGAACTGAAGGTGCATGGGTCGGCATTGATAAGTCATTGTGCTTTGGCGCTGTCATGGAGACCTGAAGGTGCACTGTCAAGCATTAATCAGTCATCGTGTTTTGGCTGTATTGCGGAGACCTGAAGGTGCGTGGGTCGGCTTTGATCAGTCATTGTGCTTTGGCTCCATCATGGAGACCTGAAGGTGCACTGTCAAGCATTCATCAGTCATCGTGATTTGGATTTGTCATTGAGATCAGAAGGTTCATGGGCTGGCAGTGATCAGTCATCAGGCTTTACCTCTGTCATGGAGACCTGAAGGTGCATGGTCAGGCATTAATCAGTCATTGGGATTTGGCTTTGTCATGGAGACCTGAAGGTGCACTGTCAGGCATTGATCACTCATCATGCTTTGGTTTTGTCGTGGATGAGAGGCTGCTGACCTACCATCCTGTGAACTGGAAATGCTTGGGTTTTGGCTTCTAGCTCCTAGAGATGAATAGAAATGCTTGTTTTATTATTTCTGTATTCATGAGAGTGTGCAGCCAAGTTTCACCATTGACCAAGGTTCAAGACTACAATGAGGTGGCAGAACACCTTATCTGATGTATTCAAAGGTAAGTGCTGCTGCTTTGGTGAATCATGTATGATGATGGAGTGTGGAATTATTTAAAGAAAGAGAGGAATCCAGAATCCATACGAAAGGCCACATATTGAGGGTGACACAAGGGGTAAACTAGCTCCTCCTGCACGTGACATCAAAGACAGACCACCTCTGCAAAGTGATGAGTGCTTTCAATTTACCAATCGAAGTAAACTGACATTGTTATTCCACAGCATTCTATAACCTGTATTGCAAATACAATAACCGTGAACCATAAGCAGATCACTCAGCACAGATGCAGAAACCTGTCCTTTTTCGGGGATCTCCTAAATCAAGAGCAATTTATGTTTACAATACCACCTGTGCGTTCTGAAAACAGAGGTAATTGAAAAACGACACAATCAATACTGGCAAGTGAGTTAAAAAAAATATTCAGAATACATTTATCAAAGCTTTGCTTCACGGATTGTGGTAGTGAGCGTTTAGAATGCGGAATGCGCAGCATTTACTGAAGACATTATTGACATGTGGCCTCCCTACTGGAACCTCTATAATAAGTAAGTTATTACACATTCAGGTGAGAACTGATATGTGTAACCATCCTATAACAGTAATGAATAGTCAGCCATTTTAGGTAGCGCTGTACATAGAAGTACAGGAGGGGGGCAGGCTTCCCTGCCATGTGATTTCCAATGGTGCTTTCTAGTATCCCCATGACAATGTCCTTTTATTTGTGTAAGCCTCTTCATATTTGCTGCTTCTGCATGGATGTGTTCTCTTGTTCAGGGTATTATTTACTTTGCGCGGGCGCGCAGTATCTCTGTGCAATATGCGTGACTTCAGACAGCCCTCCTATTTGATAAGAAACTTTTAGCATCTCAAAATGAATCAGCTTTGTACAGCCCTTAGAATTTTTCGAAACGTTATTTTTTTCTGAAGGCGAAGTTCTCTGTTAAAAATAGTAATTTCATTTGAAGTGTGTTCACTAATGTGTTACTTGTGGCAACTAAAACATGTTGTAACATTACAAATTATAAACAAACACGCCAAACCTTTTTCAAAAATAAAAACGTATTTGAGTGATGTATTCGTGTTTAAAAAGGTGCAATTGTTATTTTAAAAAGTTGCCTGAATGCTTCTGTTCCTCTGCCATTAACTAAAATATAATTGCTCAGCATGCATAGAACCACAGTAACCTTGATGGCAAAGTGCAAATTGTTCTTGCAAAATTCTACTTTGCTGCAGGATATAAAATGGTAATTTTCATATGGGAAATCTCACACATGTCTAGTCATCAGTGTGTGCAGTTTCTGGTTAGGGAATTCCACAGGTCTGCTCTGCATGCATCTCATACATGCAGACTGGCGGAATTGCTGCGACGCCCAGAGCACATCTCGCTCTGTGATCCATCCGAACTGGTGGAGTGACATCTTGACAGACAAGATGAGCAGTCACTCAGCAGCCCAGGCCATGCTTGTTCTGATGCAGATAGCCTGCAAGCAGTGGTGCATGAAGAATTCCTATTCAGATAATGCTTAAAGCGTTTGCTGCAGGATGAAAGCATATTATTATAATTATTATTATTATTATTATTATTATACTTTATTCCGGCCCTGGACCATAACAGCAACACCGTTAAAATATACTGTAGAAACAGTCAATGAGCAGATAGATAGTGGCCTGTTAAAAACGCATATAAAACAACATATAATAACGAATACAGACCTATGAGATAAATAAATAAATACAAACATAAATGGAAGCAAATTAAATCTAAAAGCCGTAAAATTCCGGGGTCAGATTTCCCAAATTCCCCTCCATGTTAAATAGCCAAGTGTAGTGCAATCAACTGGTAGTAATGTTAGTCTTAAAAATCTGACGAATATACCAAGCCTTCTATGCACATTTCAAAATACGTTTGAAATTTCAAACGGATCCAATACTGTTTTTACAAAGTGTAAAGCATCAATCGTGCTCTGAATGTTTACACCTGTTTAACAGTGGCCTGGGCTACTGCCTTCTAACATGCCCATACAATCGGCAACAAAACAAATGAATGCCTAATGTCTTCCTCCCATTGCTCACAGTATGGCCAATTCCCAGGTACCATAGGTCATCCAGTTGTGAAGGAGCGTAGAGGTGAAATGCCCAATCTCAATTTGGTCACCAGGCGTTTAGCATTCCACTTATATGGGAAATCCAGGTAGGTTCTCAAATATAAGGTCAGTTTCATACTTAGGTGTTCTGCAGACAATTGTTTTTGGATGCAATCATGACATAGCTCTTTAACGTGCCATGTCTCATAAGCACTATGGACCAGAGATTTATAGAGCAAACCACACATGCAAGGAATATTCCGGAGGCTGATCAGCCCCAGGTTAGCCTTTATTCCTTCAATGTAATTCAGCCATGGACATTTTGCTGTGCTCAACACCAGTCGTGGGTCTCGTAAAGCTTCATGGTATTGGCCTATGAACTGGGATCTTACATCGTTTTATCCAATAAAGCAACGCCTTTATTTCAACTACATAGGTTAATCTAGATGTACCAAGTTCTGAATTAGTTAGCATGGCTGGAACACTCTGGGGCAATCCCAGTAAGTGTTTCAAGATGTTGTTCACTTAATTTTCTAGCGATGTTATATGTCAGTGCCAAACAGTTGCAGACATTGCTTACATTTTACATACTTTGGGAGCGTGTGCAAGTGGACGTCCACCATAGGAAAAAAATGTATATTGAAAGTGTAGTGATGCTTCTCTTGATAATGCATGTCTACTGCTTCAGTGTTGTGATAATTGCGCTGTTGTAAAGTGTTTGGACTATCTAAATTGGCATCAATACTTCTCTGGGCCTAACTCACACAGGCGTTACCCCGAGTTGCACTGACTTGCACCTAATTTACACCTGGAGTGGGGTTTTCTATTCACAAAAGAAGCTACACTGATTAACTCTGACTAACACGTAACCTTTCTTGTCAATAGTTATATGATATATGATATGTCATTTATAACATGCCGGTAGACATGGTTTCTAGTCCGTATAAGCTCTTTGTGAATTTGGCCCCTATAACTTTCGAGATCCAGGGGAAAAATCCTTCTTTTTTCAACTGTAGCCTTTGCACATGTCTATAATATTTTAGATTATAGCCTTTCTGTAAAAAAACGTATCATTGTGTCTTTTTAAAGATATGTAATATTCATGCTCTTGCTTCCCTGTGACATTGGTGGTCTAGGAGTCAATCAGATAATGTCTCCAACAGCTGCAGAGCTCTGATTTGTAAACAAAAAAATATCCTTCCACATGTTGGGGAGCAAGGCATCACCCGGGGCTCACTTTTTATTTTGTATATGAAAAACAAAACTGACTGTCACTCTGTCACTAGGAGGCACATGGTGCTACATGTTGACTTTGTAACTGTGGAGTTAGTCTCAGCAAACCCACCATGCACCTTACAGGTCTCTGTTCATACATGGAGGGGGAAAGGTGCCGGGAGAGGTAGTTGCCATGCAGTGTCATTACAGAGTTAGCCTTTGAGCCCAAAGTCGTTGCAGAGGACATACAGAATGCAAAGGCCGTAAGCAACTCAAGCCAACGTGTGAAATGCAGCATTGTTCTTGACAAAATGCCCACTTCTCTGCTCCTTGACTGGAGATATTTATTCAACACACATTGCAATGGCCTGGCTAAGGCCCTCTTTCATGTCAGAGGAAATGTAGATGTACGACAGCGTTAAAATGGGCATGACACATTCCTATTCAAACACCTGTGTGGAATTCTTCTTCTCACATTGTGCTGAAAAGAACGTGGGATGGATAACCACCAATTTGGATTTGGTCTTTGGGCCACCTTAGAAACTCCACTTGGTCTTCAGAAAATCCATGAAGTGTTAATATTTAATAGAAGAGGCACTCCAAAAAAATAGCAAGATACTGATCAATATGTTAATGCAAATCGGAATTCAAAGATGTGATTGGTGGATGTAATGGCTGAAAATATTGAGTTTGGTGGCCCTCTGGGGTTTGGGAACTAAAGTCTGTTTTTGGGAAGTCTGTCCTGCAAAATATATTTTAATGCAACATAGTAACCCCTGGACTGACCCATGGCAGGGCTTGCCCAAGTCTGCTGGAATGTACCTAATACAAGAAATACATCAAAAAGTGTTATTTGGCTCACACGTCTGCCAACTTCCAAATGGGGGGTTGTGATCTTAGGGCTGGGAGCAATGCAACCTTTTCCTAACTTTAGAAGCATAGAGTGTTACAGGACATTAAAAGTTAATTTTGGGAGGCTTACAATGATGGTCCTCGTGAATGGCACCACATGAAACCTACAGTCTGAAAAACAACATTCAGCAAATATTAAATATTTACGATATGTTTGTAAAGATCCATCCAAAGGAGCAGAGTAATAGAGGGCACCCCAAATAAATCCCATTGACCTTTGACCTACAGGGACCTTTCTCACAATAATATTTATTCCACTTTTTAAATAGAAAGTATTGGGATTGTTTACTAATCGATGGCAAAGTTTAGGGTAGTCCCCAAAGATATTACCATTTCAAAATACTCTAGGCAGGGGTTACAGGATTACATTAGATGGTTCTGGGCAAGATCCTTGTTTGCAACATAGCATTTGTTACTGGTATATAATTTAGGGGAGCAGTGAATATTTAGTATTTACATTTAGTGGGGGATGTGCAACAGTGCTATAAAGTGATATGGGGTGGAACAGAGGGTGGTCTGTAAAGGGTGGTCATCAGGAGGCATACTAGTCTGGATTAATTTGGGTGGGTGTACATTGTGGGATTTCAAGAATGTGCTCCTTCACAGGTTGGTACCTAGATTTCCTTTCTGAATTTGCGTGTGGGGACAAGTCTGATGTGGACGGTGTGATTTCCCTTTTTTCCCCATTAGGAAATGCCCATTTAGAGCTGCATGACACTTTAGCTCGGTCCACAAATGTTGTTTTTAGCAATATTCTAATATTGTAGATAGTGAGGGAGTTTCCCAATGTCTCTGTGAAGAGGTTGAAAGATCCTGGGTGAGAGTATGGAGTCCTTTGAGACACCACAGGTGACATCTATATGGGGTGTCTAGAGGTATTCATCTGGCTAAATCGATGGAGATTGTCTGGATAGGAGGTGAACCAAGGAGGTTCTCTCTGATGGCCATGTGCTTGTGCAGTTGGTTGATGAGGGCTTGATGTTCAACACTGCCAATGGCGGAGGGGACATTGAGAAGCACCATGAAGCAGCGGTGCCCATTTCCGAGAGTGCGGGAGTGCATCATGTACCACTTGGAAGGTGGTTGCCTTAGAGCTGCACCTGGTTCTGAATGCTGAGGTCTGGAAGTTGGGTGGCCATTTCTTTTTCAAGGATATTACCGAGAAGAAAGGTAAGGGGTGCAAAGGGTGGAGGTTGTTGCTGCAGTGATCACGGGTCGAGGTTTGGCTTTTTGACCAGGTTGGAGGATGTATCTGTTTGTTTGGCAGTGGTGCCCTGAGTGAGGGATGCATTGATGGTTAGCAGGATGGGCAGGAGGGCTGTTTTGGGGAGTGTGTCTTCAGTATGGTATGTTAGCATGAGCTTAGCATTCTGGATTTTCAGCTGGATCATATTTAGAGGTTGGGGTTTCATGATTGAATGCTTTTGTGAGGTTCACAGTTAGCAGTAGTCAGGAGCCAGCAAAGTTGTTAATACGTCAAGCGCCCTGCCTTGCCTCTCCACTACGACAGCAGACTCTTGCATTTCTCGTTTGTTTGATACACGAAACTTAAAATCCCGGAGGTTTAGACTCTGGGTCATGTATTGTAATGTAATGTAGCAGCATTTATAAAGCGCTAAATACGGCCTGGGGGCATCTGGGCACTAGAAAAGGAAGACTGGAGAGAACAGACCTTCCGGAAAAAAGAAGAGGAACAGACGACAAATTACACTCAGAAAAGAAGAGTGTTCAGAGTTACGGAAAACAAGATGATCAGCTATTTCGCAACGCTGAAGCGGAAAGAAGTTCCAGAGAGAGAGAGCCAGAACTGAGAGCGCTCTACCACCCGCTCGAGCTCTGCGGCTGTGTTCTGCTCGTTCTGAAATGCTCCCTGCTTAGCCCTGCTTGCATTTCGAAGAAGTGCAGAACGTCACTCAGGCTACAGCGGACACTGACTCGGAGCAGCAAAGTGGGTGGCAGCTTGTGTTCACCTTGCAACCTCTCTACACTGCCTCTCTACACCTTACACCTCTCTACACTGCCTCAGATCTGGAGTTGGGCAAGTCGACAGTCCTCCCGTTACCCTCCATGTCTGAAACGCATGTTCACTATCAAATTTCCAGCCTGAAGAGCAACACTGTTCTCTTTATTTCCCCCTGAAGCACTGATGAATAGTGCAGGTGGTGCATTAAGCGAGACCGATGTGTGGAGGGTGTGAGTGGATGACATCAGAGGGACCGGGAAAAAGTATGCAAGTCTTAGAAAAAATATAATGGCAAAATCATGGTTCGCTTCGCTTTGTCACTTGTACTACATGCTCCTTAAAGGAAGGAGTAGTAAAGTATTGAAAAGAGGGGCTTCACACATGCTAACAAGATGCCAGCCTCATGCACCTGCATTCAAATACTCTGCCTTTAGGCTGGGCAAACTTGCCAACCTGTTGATGCCTGGCTCCTACAGTGACGTCCACTCACGGACGCCATGTTGTGTTGAACTTTTGAATGAGTCTACTTAGCCCGATGCAAGCACGGCACAAGGTAGCAGCATCCCTAGAATCCGTGAAATGAATGTGACAGTGTAACAGGCGTGTTGTCTCTTTTTATGGAGGGAGCAATGCACTTTTATATCTGCTGGACCTGCTTCCCGAGGTCAGCCTGCAATAAGAGCACGGCTCTATATTTCAGCTGCCCTTTACACTGTATTTCCACTTTTCTGGACAGTGCTTTCTGTGAGCGCGTTGCCGTGCAGGTTATGGGAATCAAGGACGAGACACGCGCACACCATACTTAAGTTTAAAGTGCTATATTAGTAGAGTATAACAGTGTGGGGGCAAAGAAGTAAACTGGAATGGCACATTGTGAATGTGTCAGGAAGTTTTAGGTGACTTCTAAATAAACTATCATGGTAATTAAAAGCTGAGAATGGTTCAGGAATTTCTGCTCCCAGGAAGTGGAATTAGTATCTCTCTCGCAAAAAAGAAAGGTTTCCACTTCTCCCAGTAATGGGGACTTGCCTTCTGCTGGGCTAGAAGGCTGAGGTAATTGCTAGTTTCAAGCGATTCCCCAGCCCCCCTTTGTTTCCTTCTTCATGCCGGGCCCGATCTGGTCCCTCCGATCTCATCCTCTTCCGGGATTTCCAGCTTCTGCACCTCCAATCACCCTACCTCCAAAGGAACCTGGGAAATTTGGGGGCAGGGAATGAGGGGCCTGGAGAGTGGGTGTGGTAGGTCCCAAAGATCTCAATGTGAACCAGGACAGTGTGCTGGGAACTTGAGGGTGGACAAGTGATCTAACTTTCCCCCCTGTGGTTACTTTATTTATTTTCCCCTCTTCAGAAGCTTATACCTGAACCTCACTTTTGTCACTGAGAGCCAGCCTAGCTCCTCCTGTAAACATACACCGCAGTTTTCCACTCCTCTATTCTTCACCTAACTTCTGTTCTCCTGATCGCCGGCCTGCGTTCGACTCCTCCACTTCCGTTGTCATCTCCTACACCATCTCCTCTTCTCTATCCTCCAGTTCCTTCTCTTTTTCACTGTATTTCCTTCACACTCTTCCACGCCATATTCATGCCTTTGGCCACGTTCAGTACCAAATCTCTAAGTACCCACTCTCTCTCCCAGCTTCTTCACCCCTTCGGACACCCTTTTTTCCCATTGTCCCCACTTTCTTCTCCTGACTGGGCAGTAGCAAGCTTCTGAATGCCCCTCTTCAACTTAGATCTGTCTCCTGTACCCCCTTCACCTCTCACCTGATTAATCTTCTCCATCTCACAATTGGCTGGCACCCCTTCACCCATCTGGCCACTACCTTTCTCCTCAATGATCTGTTTCACTTCTCGGCTTTTTCTTGCACCTTCTTCATTCCTCTGGGCACCACCACTCTCCTCATTGGTCTTATTCAACCCACACATATGTCTGGCACCTTATTCAACCTTCTGGGCAGTACTCTATCCCACGACACCTTTACTTTAGCCACCACTTCACCACTCTTTACCAGTTGTCTTAGTGGTCTTGGCTGCTCTACTTTGGCCCCTAAATCGCTTCTAGGCTTCAATGTGTCCCACCTTCTTGGACCTCTTCTAGTCTCCTAGATTCTGCTCCCCCTCCAGACCCACCTTGTCTCTCTTTCAAAATGCCCCAATCCTCCTCCAGGCCTCTGTCTCCAGTCTCCAGGTCCTTCTCCATCCGCTTTTATTCTTAGACTGCGTCTATGGATTTTAATAAAGCTTTAGACCCACCCCCTAACCTATTTCTAGTGAAAGGAGACTAACATATGTCAGCTGCGATGGGCATTGACTGCTAGCCTCTCCCCTCTGGGATGGCTTTGAGAGCGGCTGCAGGACTTGGGATTGGCCTATCCCTCCCCTTGGATAGTTCTCTGCTTGCCACACCCTGGGCCTGCCTCCTTTGGCTATCTGTGTGGCAGGGGAGGCCTTGTATGATAGATGGGAGAATGAACAGCTGGTTGTTCATCATATTTCCCTACCCTTCTTCAGGTTCTCCCTTTTCCCTCTCTGGATAGCATTCCTGCACTGGTGTGAAGGGAAGCAGGCATTCTGGCACTGCCGGACCCCTGTAAAGGACCAGTAGCTGCAGAGTCACTGGCTTCCGCAGAAGTGAAAGCACTGTGCTGTGGTTTTAGAGGCAGCCTGATTTCCAAGTTCCCATATGGTCTTCCCAGGGGTTCGGGTTGTGCCCCTCCCGGAACACTGTCCCGAGGCTGTCCGCGATCGTAAAAATGAACCAAGTGATGGGGGTCCGGGGCTTCCCCCCATAGTGCCTCCTAACCCATTATCCTCCAGCTTGGGGAGGCATTCACCAAGTGACTCCGCTAGAGGTCCCCAGATTAAGGCTTGGGACTTCGCCATTGATTGTGTAGCTCAAGAGTTAAAAGCTGGCCTCTGACTGGAGGTAGCCTGCAGTGTGCAATTTTGAATACCACAGCAGGGCAGATTCAGTCCTAAAATGAGACACAATAATTAATACCTGTCATGGCAGTGCTTGGGAGTGAGAGGGCCCTGACATGAATGCCTTATATAAAAAAATGCATCATTTATATCTTGCTTGCATCTGTGGGTTCCTAGTGGCCCAGTCAAGTCTATGCTGGACCGATAGCACAGCGAGCAGAATGCTTGCTTTGACATCAATGCAAAGTCTGCAGACGCAGGTTCGAATCCCGGCGGGGCCAAACACGGCCTTTTATCTTGCCGGAGTCGATAAATGAGCACTGCACACTGTAAGCAGTACTCAGATGCCTGAGGGTTCGTAGCCTATGTAAATGCTTAATTATACAATGTTTTCTAACCTCAGATTGCGCAGCATGTGCAAGCATTCTTGCCTGTTCCCTCTCGGTGTCTGACTCGCAAATGACTATATTTTAAGAGGCAGAATGCAGGTCCGGCGTCCACACGCCATGCAATCCAACACAAGCAATCTGCTCCCCGTGCTATTGACAAACCACTTACATCCGAATGCCGGGGGCCATCCGGGCGGGACTCTCTGACGGCGCTTTCTGAAGCTCACTCGCGATCGTCTGGGATTCCAAGATAAATTCACCTGAAAGCTTATTTAGGTGTGAATGAGGGTTGCCAGGGGAGCCTGATGCGTGCCAGGCCGAAGAAGATTGATGACGAGGAAAAGGGAAAACGCAGGCTAGCCTCGCTGGAAGCACAAAAGCCCCCAGGCTTCATTTAAGCCACGGGGCCGGAGTTGTGAGGGCAATGGAGGACGTTTTCTTTTTTTTAAAGTTCAGCAAATTTGGTTCCTTATCAGAGAGTGAGCGCACAGCGTGCATGCGTGTAGCTGTCGGTTCCAATCCATTCTTTTGTGTTCAAAGTCTGCCTGTCTATTCAAAGAAAGGGACATTGCAAGCGCAATTTGTTCTTATTGGCTAGGATGGCCAGACACTTCTCCCAGAAATGCTGTACATAAACCAACAGCAGAGATAACAGGGGGCAGCTCATAAGCAGTGGACGTTTCCATAGATACAGGGATTGTATGAATGCTAGAGGGCCACATCGATATCAATGACGGAGACATTTGGTAATGGGGGAATTTAACAAATACAATGTACATTTAAGCAGTGAGCCAGTCTTTATATGAATGTGTATACATACGGTTGTTAGAACTTACTGGGCTAATGAAACAATAATTATTCCCAAATTTCAGACTGGGTTAATAAAGGGGGCAGGGACCCTAACCAACCTTCTTACCATTAAATATGTGATACAACATGTATGGTACGTACGCAGATCTAACGTGCACATTGTCTATGTAGGCTTCAGCGCTGCTTCTGATACTGCGTCTCGGATTAAATGGTGGAAGGAACCAGCATCCTGGGGCATGCCCTAAAGGCTTTTAAGAATGCTGATTGGTTTTTACTCCAACACCAGTGTTAAGGTCAGGTTGAAAAGCTCTGCTGCGGTTACTGATTCCATCGACTTAAGCAGGGGTGCAAATTAGCACTGGTGTTCAATCTTTTTTGAGAGATAGTTCGACTGCATGGGAGAAGAAGATCCCGGCCCCCGATGCTCGGCATGGTTAAATTACCATGGCTTGGGCATGCAGATGATTTGATGCTGTTGGACTTGACACCAAGAGGACTTCAATGTACTTTTGAACATCCTATGCACTATCGTGAGGATAATGGCCTAAAAGAAATCTGGGCAAAAACAAATCCCTGTCATTTAGCGAGAAGAGGCTGAAACTTAAATCTCAGCTCAGCCTTAAAATGGGGACTATGTTGGTTGAATGTTTGGCTCTCACCATGGACCAACATTTGCCCTGGGAGCCCCACCTCAATAGTCAACAAAGGAAGATTAGTTTGGTAATGGGAGGTCTGGAATTGTTTGCTAGGCGACATGTGGGCTACTCTTTGATAGATCTGATACTCGCACCAAAGCTCAGCACACGGTGTACACGGAGTTGAAGCTGCCAACAGAACACCAACACCTACTCCCTCTTCACCTTACTAACCCATCCCGCCTTCTCGTTTACAGATCGGCCGGAGCACCTGGGGACCAACTTCGTTGGTGACGGTGTGCGGTACAAATACCTTTAACATTTAACATTAGTCTGATTCATCTGTACAAAGCTAAAGTGTGGCCTATTTTGCTATACAGTGTTGAAGTTTGAGCCCCACAGATTTTTACTGAGCTTATGCAAATTGAAAGAAGGAGTGTCAAATCATTTCTTAAGTTACTAGGATGCACACCCTTTAAATATATATTACTTGAAACCAGAACGTATTCCTTGGAATGTGCTAAAAAGGTCCATAGTATTAATCTACAATTTAGGATTGCAGGTGCTGTTGAAGGCACTTTACTCCATGATGATATAGTAAATGGCGGTGTTTGTAGGCTGCAAGGAGTGATCAATTTGTCTGGCCTATAAGGGGGTAGTAACTTGGCTACCCTGCCTGTGGAATCCTTTGACTAGCCATGCCTGAGGAAAGCTGAGCCCAGCTGATAAGAGGGCCATTTCAGCTTCAGACACTGAACAACTGTTGGTAAATCTGACTTCAACGTCATCTACAGGAGAATATGTGTGGCACTGCTTGTCTGATACAGGAAATAATAGTTATTTGGTGGCTTTCCCCACTAATAACATTATTAGCCCTTACTTACGGATTAAGTTTAACGTAAAGGAAGCATTAACCATTAGTGAGGACATTTGTTCAACTACTTCTAATTGGAGAATATGAGGGAATTTGTGTCAAATCTTTTCAACATGTATTACTCGAATGTGACGCTTTTGATGCCTTTCGTCAAATGTTTTGCAATGGGATTAGTATGATCATGAATGAAACTACTGAAATCTGTCTGGCAGACTTTCTATGATTATCTGTCACATGATCATGCTCTGGGATCATGTTGTGCGTATATTTCAACTTCTTCACTAAGTCTACTGCATGTTCCTTCGGAATGTTCATTTCATATTTTTAAATCATTCAAATGAGTCTAATGATGAAATGCATGTACTGTGAAATGTGTATTTTAATGTGTCTGTTAAAGGATGTGTACATATACAAATCCCAAAAGGCTGAATTGTATGTTGTAAATAAATACTATATATATATATATATATATATATATATATATATATATATACATACAAACTTTTCTGCGACGACAGGACAGCATAGTGCTGATCCGCACTCCCGGAGCAAAGGAGCAAAGTACCACTCTTCAATTACACAAAAATTGTGCTCCACAGATCGTACCACAGTCAAAAAGAATTAAGTTTAAAAGTTTCCTTTAATCAAAAATTCGTTTAAAAATAGCATGACCTTTTCCATCCATCGCCCAGCCCAGCAGGAAGTCCACCAAAGATGACGCGTTTCGCTACTGCTAGTAGCTTCGTCACATGATTATTGCCTTCAGAGTGGAACCACCTTTATTTCCTATCCCCACAGTCCTTTTTCTCTGTTGTGTGCAACAAATAGGAAATCAAAAGAGGACTGGGAACACTTTATGGCAGTGTTGCTTGACCTCCCAATGCAGCCCGCCATTGCAGAGTGGACTCGTCATTCTCCCTAATTAACCATACAGGTGACCTGTTAGTTGTGATGCGCCCAGGGTTAGCCTCATCTGCTGGTCATTATACATGCACTCCAATATTCAAAGTGCGTATGCACGGTATCATCCCTCCATGTCATTGGTACATTGCATAATGCAATTACAGGCCACTGTAGCTCACTTACGTGTATTCACGATGTTCCAAGTATGCAGGAACCATCAAATGCATAATGCAGATTCATGTTTTTAGCAGCATCCCTGCTCATGATATCAATGGCAGTAGTATGGTATATTATCTATCCATATATCAGACAAAATGCCCGATAATTTGTGCCGATAACTCAATTCTAAAGTGCTTAGTGCATTCCATGAGGTATTAGCATAAAGTGCCTAGTGCATTCCCTCTTTGACCTGTAGAGGTCGGGATGGCCCGATGATTTGTGCCTATACCTCAATTCCAAAGTGCTTAGTGCATTGCATGAGGTGTTAACATGAAATGCATAGTGCATTCCTTCTTTGTCCCATAGAGGTAGGGATGACTCAATAAGATCTTATCAAAATCATTGTGGGCACACTGCCTACCTTCTGGGCTCGGCCACAGGATATATGGTTAGGGAAAGGCAGACTGTAAAATGTCCCCAAAGGTCTAGGGGATAGAATAAGGTGTCTAAAGATTACATCTAAAAGGCTCCCAACCATCATATGATTGGAGGGAATAATTAAAATATTACACAAATCAGAAATAGTGTGTGAGGGAATTGGCTGTCAAGGTATTTTCACTGAATGATTTATATGATGTTTCCACAGACTGTCGAGGCACATTTCTAATAGCAGTCATTCACCCAGGAATGTATAAAGTTCCTCATCCATGTTTTGTCTAAACGGAAACTTACTCTCAAAGTCAATAACATATTTTGTCTCCTTTTGTGCCTCAACAATGTCTCTCTGTTGCCTCCCCTCGGCCCAATATTGATTTGTTTTAACCCAATGAATGAAAAGTCACACAGTTTACCTTTGTGTTTCTCCCAGAAGTGTTTCGCTATCGGGTATGCAAAGTCATGGTTCTTAATACCTCTGATATGCTGTTTGATGCGTATCTTCAGTTTGCACTTGGTACTACTTGTGTACCATTTGGTGCATGTGCATTTAAGTGCATACACAATGTACCCAGATTCGCAGGTGATCCTGTCCATGATGGTGATGGTTTTTTTAAGTACTGGATGTACATACGTGGCACACTCATCCGCAAATTCGCATATCTTGTGTTGTGTGCATTTGTAAAAACCCTTCTTTCTACAATTGAGCCACATGGATTGGTGGGAGATTATTTCAGGTGCCATGAAGCTGCTAACTAGTTTATCTTTAATGGAATGACATTTCCGGAACGAGAAGTTGGGATAACCCCCCAATGATTGTTTCAGATCTGTATCCAAAATGAGTGAGTTCCAATGTTTCCGGATGATGGTTTTAGCAGATTGTCCATATGTTAATAGCAGGAGAGTTGCTTCCTCTTTCCCCGCACTCTGTGATTTATTTGTGCGGTCCATTAATAACAAACATCCGTCACATTTGCGTGCCTTCAAATATGCTCGTTGGATAATTTGTTTGGGGTAGCATTGTTTTTTGAAACCCCATGCTGTCATTTTGCTCTCTTCATCATAGGTACCAACTTCCGTACAATTCCTTTGTAAACGGATGAACTCACCGTATGGAATACTCCAAATCAGATTTTGAGTTCATCCGGATCGATCTCAATTTCTTCAGAAGTGCCTTCTCTACCTTCTTGCAGGAACATCAAAGTGGGTAGGGTGTCCAAATCTGATTTAGTCATCTCAGTACGACCTCCTTGGATAATCTTCGTTTTTTCTTTAATGGGGTTAGCAGCTAAAAAATTAACGTAGTCTGATTTTCCTAATGTATTGATCAAAATCTATTCTCGTTTGAGGATAGTCAAATTCAGGAGCTGGACAGAAATTGAGCCCTAGGCTTAGTACTGAGCGTTGTGACATGTTTGAATAAATTGACGATCGACATCTTCAGACTCGCTTCTATGGTCGTTACATTCACATCCCAGAGCGCAGTGATCTCCCTGAGGTATTCTTTGTCGGTTTGTTTGCCCCTCTGCCCCCTCCTTGTTTTTTTCTTCCTCCTCTTCTTTGTCCCCGTGTTATCTTCCCTCCGGTCTGCTTGTTCGTCCTCCCATCTTGACAGAGCAAGCATATCTCTTCTAAAAAATGTAACCGGACTGGAAGTTCTTCGCTCTCATTTTCGGTGACATCAGATTCTGAAGCTGTGGATTCTTCATTGGGAGCTTCAGCTGTGTGGCCAGTGGTGGGCATTTTGTGTATTTTCGTCTGAATCCTCATTTGGTCAAAGCGTCTGGTGAATGTATATAGTCGACCATTCTCATAATCCTCTTTATCTCTTAATATTTTGCGTTATTTCCTCTGCTGTATTTCTTCCTCAAAGGTTATGAGATTTTTGTCTATTTTGATCTTTAGTTTCAAACCGTCTTCACTAAGTTTGATTTTCTCCAATTTCTTTTCTATTCAGCGATTTTGATTAAAATCTTTTTTCTGTCATATATATATATATATATATATATATATATATATATATATACATTTGTTTTGCATCTGGATAGGGCAGGTAGGGCAAGGTGCCTGGGTGTGTTGGGGTTAAGACAGGGTGCCTGGGGGAGTGGGTGTGGGTGCTAGAGGTGTTAAATGACTGTTCAAGTAGAAACGCGTACTCTGTTATACACCCATATACCCTAGAACATTGAGATGCAATAGGATTCCCACTTTAGCCCCCCATTATGCAAGTTAAAATAAAATGCACTTCTCAAAAATGCACATCCCACCAAAGACTAGCAGACAATGCTTTACAGCCCATTTTCTTTACATTTAGAATGCACAGGCCATCGTCTTCGAATTGCCGCCCAGCCACCGGGCCAGCTTAAAAACACGTGCTAGGGATCTTCGTTTCCAAGGTTCGCAAGCTCACTCATTAAGAGAATCATGTATGATTAAAGGGTGAATGAAACCAATGCCTTGCCTTGAAGACTGCCTAGCAAAGGCCGTGTCAGGGTTATACCTCCACTGAGCATCTCATGTGGCAGCGAATTTCTCGCTCCGCCAGTGCCAGTGTGCAGAGCCTCACTCTCAATTGATTGGCAAAGCAAACCCAAAACAGCCACATGCAGGCTTCCCCATCAGACCATCTCAGTAACAGTTTCACACCAACTTGTTTCAATAGAGTATGGCTGGCTTTCCATTGTCTCATTGGCCAGAACCTCACCAATATAAATCTAACAACATTAACACAAAATAAAAATCCCCATCAAAAACAAACAGCAACATGTCTTCAACACAGCAATCTAAACCTGTCAGCATTCTGCTCCATACAGAGGGAATACACAGGATATTGTGCTACTCAGAGCCAGCCCGTGCTTGCCTCATCCCAGCAGATCACTCCTGTGTTACGAAACAGCACATCTTCTATAGCCATCCATCCATGTGCATGGTGTCTGTCCCAGCAGAAGGAACGATTCCAAGAGAAGTAGTCCTGAACTGACTCAGGAATACAGTAGATTATTTCAGGGTGTTCTACAGAACACAACCAAATGAAAGCATGGTTTAAAGAGACCCTATTGCAGAGCATGAACAATGGTCTACGACCTACGCAAGGTTTGATACTTATGCCTCCCCGGCTTGTGCCACTCTCCGTGCATTGCAGGCCGGGAGGTGTTGCTTCCAACCTGGTCTACTTTGGCAGACTTTTCACAACACCCACAACTTTGAACTAAGCTCCCCCGCTTCCCAGATTTAACCAACACTCCATGCTGAAGTCTAGGGAGGCTAGTCATTGTCAGCCATTCTGGGTGCCTCTCCAGGTTCTTTGCATGGGATTGGGTGTGGAATACATGCCGAGGTCCATATAGCTGATGATCTGGCTTGGCACTGACTTCAGGGTATGAGCCACAGCACCTTACCGTTTTCATGAATGGCACTGTGGTCGTTATGCCTTCCCAATGGTGCAGGATGCAGGTACCACTCAAGCTGCCTTCCGTGACCCCAACCAACAGTAAGAGAGCCAATGCTGAAGGCAACGGGTGCGGTTTGTGGTATAACCAAAGGGAGTTGGATGGATGTATCATTGAGGCAGAACACGCGGCACATCGTTGAAGATTTCACACTGTTGCATGTCTCAGTTTGAGGCCCCCAAAGCCAAAGGATATAGGGAGCAGGCCAGCAGCAACCTATTACTTTAGGCTTCATTCGACTCTATCACAACAGGATGTGGTTGGCTTATGAAGGTCACTGGGCGTCAGCATGATGCTGCTTCTATCCTTTTTTTCTCAGCAGCTTGGTGTCAATACTTTTGGCTGCGAAGGAACAGGTCTACCGGTATTTCCTACACATCTCTCAGGTGGTCCATTTAACTCACTCCTGTCCACTCTTCCTGGAGTACTGCAACACATGTTGTAACAGAGTGGGCATCAGGGACTCTAAAGAGGGGTGCTTAGTGCTACTCAATGTCTGTCAATCTACTTCCTGTTCATCCAAAGTGACACTGGGAGACTTCCTAAAATGGCTTCCAATTCTAATGCATCACTTGCCCATCAGCAAGATCAAAGGCTGACACACTGCTGTGTAATCCCCCTTCTTGAGGGTCAGAGCGGGTGATCCACCATTAACTTTAGCTTGCTCAATAGCTAACTTCCCTCTACTGTTGTCACGATCCGCCGTCCTTGGAAACTATGGTGGAAATGGAAGAAGGGCTACTGAGCGGAAACTAATGCAGCGCTCTAGTTGTTTACGGCGCATCATGTACACATACGCATCACGCCTAAGCGACGATGCATTGCAACCCTCTTTCTTTGGGTTTACACGCTTGTTCTCCATCCACTGTTCTGGGGGTTCTGTTTCCCCTAGTTTTCCTGCTGCCTTCCTGCCTTCCTTGCTGTGCCTTCTCCGTGCCTCCTTCCCCCCTTTCTCCTAGCGGTTCGTTCTGATCTATTGACCGCCATTCTGCCCCTCCTCTGCGCTTCGCTTTCCTACAGAGCGTTCTTCCGCCCAGAGCCTTCTCAGAGTTTTCCCTTTACACTTACCTTGTGTTTCTACTACGCATCTGTTAGCATTTGCGTAATCCTCTTCAGCACCTTCTGGAAAGACTGGATATGCCTTTTCGTCTCATGAAGTCGACTGCATTCAAGAAACCGCAGTTTAACATCGTCCCAGGGTTTTTCAGCCTTGCTTTTCCCTGGTTGTGGGGCGGGCCTCCTGGAGGTCCCCACTGCCGAGCCGGCTGCTATTAGGCAGGGTGGCCTCCAGCGGGGCTCTTCCTAAGACTCATCCAAAAAAGCCAGAGCACGCCTGGAGAAGCCGGAGGGAGATATCTTCAGAAGACTCATCCGAGGAATCACGGACAGGTGAGGAGGAAGGGGAATCTGGGTCAGAAGAATTGTTCTTGGATAGTTTACCCCACATTCTTGAGAACTGTTAATAGGGGGTGTCAAACAGCCCCAGTGCCTGGCAATGCGAGAGTGACGCCTTGGATTATCACTCAGGCCACGGTGCTGGTTTGGCTGTCTTCCCCCAACACTGCTCAATAAATACGAATCACTGGACTATGCCATGTTCTCTGCCCTACATTCCTAGTGCTAAAGTGGTGTCATGCATGCTCTTAATGTATTTACCACTGTATGCGCCTACCCTGTTGTAAACATACACGCAGCTGTGAACAGATTAAAGTTTCTTTTTGTTTGTGTTAATGTGCAGAGCACACAATGTATGTATTGACTGCTTACTAGTGATTTTAGGAGATTTCAGTGCTGGTTGATGCCAGGTGTCTAATTAGAACAGATGGGTATTGACTTTGCCCTGAAGGATGCCTTGCCGGGTGACCCTTTTGTCTTCTGGGAAGTTATTCCAGAGTCAGGGAGTGATTGCATCAAATGTTCGGTTGTAGACCCTCTTGAGTGGAAGAGATTCCATAGAACAGGATATTTGACCTATGTTCGTTCTCAGTAGAGGGGCTCTAACACTCCCTTGTAATTTGTATAACTTGGGGTTTCACCATGTGTAACCCAGGGTAATCCAGACATGGACCCCTTGCTCACTGTGCTTTAGAGAGGCTCAGCTTCATCTCGCTGAGGAGGCCCAACAAGGCAGAAAATGTGTCTGGGGTAACTGAGGGTACGCTTGTTCAGAGGAGAATTGCCTAGCATTTCGGTGCTGGACTGCCCTTGTGGGTGGGATAAAAACTGAACTGCAAATGGATATTTCTCCTTTGTGAAGGGTGCAGTGAGTTAAAACGTGTTTGTAGACCCTCCTGAGTGGAAGGAATTTCATAGAACAGGGTATTTGACCTATGTTCATTCTAAGAAGAGGGGCTCCCACACTCCCTTCTAATCACACTTTTGGTCCTGTGGAATCTTGCATGCCGTTTTGGGAATTAGCAGGTAGTTTGCATCTGCAGATTATGGGGCTCTGTTGTGTCATTATTGTGGAATAATGCATTGTAGAATGGTGCAGTGTCTTCCAAGCATTACATGCAAGACACAAGATCTTGAAGGAGATCCTGGCCTGCATCGGAAGCCAATGCACTTTTTTAGTTGGCTGGTGGCAGGTTAATTATTTTCCCTTAGGCCAGAGATGGGGCTAATCAAGGACCTCTTACATTTTTGTTGTGGCTTGATTTGAGAGGTGGGGAGGCGCACAAAGGGGATGTTGCAGTGTTCCCGGCCTTCAGTATACAAGTATGCTTACTACAACTGGTTGGTTTTCTATCATATGTAGAGTACGAATATTCAGAAGAGTTGCATTTCAAGAGTGCTTATTTGACCACAACACTGACCTGCGATTGAATTCCTGCTAAGTATGGCATTCCAAATGATGCCTAGGTTGCATTCCTTGGAGTATAGAGGATATTCCTCCAAGGAAGATGGGAGTGGGGCTTATTAATGAGGGTTCCTTGAGTAGGTGAGTGTGTCTAAAGGCTAGGATTTCAGTTTTAGCAACATTGGACATGTGGGTGTTTTGCCATAGCCACTTCCCTTTGGCTTTGAGTCCATTTGGCAGAACCATACTTTTCTCTTTTTGGCCCCTGGCAATTAGGAACGTTTGCATGCCAGTTATGTGGTGGAAGTGAGGATGATCTTTGCATAGTTTGTCCACGAGTAACTTGACATAAATGTTGAAAAGTAGGGGGGAGTGAAGTGCTCTGTGGTAAACCACACTCCATGGATATAATTTGACAATAGGTTAGGCATTAAGAGATTTTAACGTTAGAAAAAAGGATATACATTATCTTCACGCCAGAAGTAAGACAGTGACCATGTTTTGTAGGTGGTGTAGAAGTATGGTGTGGTCAACTATATTGAGCCAGTGGATAGGTTAAGCAGGACCATGATTCGAAGGAAGCCTTGGTCTACTGTGTATAGAAGTTGACTCCATACTGTCACTAATCTTTCTTCTGTAAATGCTGTAAATCCATTTTGCTGTTGGATGTGCCTGGAGGGCTTTGGGTAATTGTCCTTTCTGTAGTGAACGGTGGTTTAATAGTGTGCATAGGACTCCACTATGCCTGCAGCAATAGCTTCATGAAACAAGAGGGCTATGCCTGGATGAAAGGATTTCCCAATCATATGTTACTTCAAGATAACTGAATTTGCCAATACTGGGCAGTTTCAATATATTGTCAAAATGCTGTTATCATGTCATTTGAGACTGCATATGTGCTTGGAATGCCCTGTAGGAGTTACACAACGGGTTTAAGTATAATGCTATGTACCTCTTGAGCGGGAAATTCAATTATGCTTGCATTTATTTGGGAATACAATAAAGCGCTTTGGGGGATGGGGCTCTGCCATCATGCATTCAGCAGTGGTGAAATTCTCACTATAGGACATTCTACTGAACTGGTGAACTCTGGTGGAGTGATACCACATAATGTACCTCCCCTAGCCACAAGAACACACATACACATGCAGGCAAGATGAAGGTGATATCGGGAAGAGGTTGCAGCAAAATGAGGGCGAGAAATGGGAGAGGTGGAGGAGGAAAGTGTAAAGAAATAGGTACGAGAGGTGGAGAAGATGAAAGATCTAGAGGAGTAAGGATAGGAGGAAGTGAAACAAGTAAGGAGAGAGAAAAGGACCAAGGCATAGCTGGGGGATGTGGGGCATGTAGGTAAAGGGGAAGTAGAGGAGGAGTGGTGAGGGAGAGACCTCTAAGGAGTAAGTAAGCAGAGAAGAAGGTGAAACATTGAAAAATAAATAAAAAGGTGAGGAGAAGATGAAATATCTGAAGGTAGAAGGAGAGGAGAAGGTGAAACACCTAAATAGGGAGAAAAAGAGGAAACTCAAGTGATATATCTAAAAAGGGAAGAAGGAGAGGAGGCAAATACACTTCTAGTGAAGGAGAAATGAGAGAAGGTAGAACATAGTCCCATCAATTAAAGAAGACAGAGGGAAGGTGGAAGAAGACTATTTGGAGAGTGAAGGAGTGGGAGGAAGATATATTGACCATCCTACGATGGCGGGGGACATCGAAGAGAAGAGCGAGAGGGGAGGGGAGCGGGAAATCGGCATATTGAGAAAGCAAGATCCAAAAGGATGCAGTACATAGAGAACTGGTGAAGAGGTGGGAGGAACAAATGCTAGAATTAAAGGAATGTGAGTAGAGATCATTTAGTCATGGGGCTGAGGAGTGCCCCTAATTTGGTGGTTGAAAGGGGCCAGATCAGGGTCCAGAGATAACAATGAGGAGAAATAGGACTAGAGAGGAGGTATTCCCCAGATCAGCCTCAAGTCGAGTGTACAGTTTGAATATCAACTGGAAGGGGCAAGGTAGACATATCCAGGGGTCCATTGATTAGTGTAGAACATCACGCCTGATGCCTTGTTGGACAACCTAGGGTATTGGGTGGAGTTACCTGAGAGCTGAGTCAAGGAGTATCAATGTTAAACCCTGAGGACCCCCGCACAAGCCTAAAAAGGCCCAGAGGCAGCAAAAAAAATACTCAGGTGCCATACAAGTCCATAGTTGAGTGACAGTTTCACTCACCAAAGAGGTGACCTTCACCTAAAGGAGAGAGAAAAGGACTGAAGGACATGGTTCTAACATACACTATCTGTTCTTCCAGCCTATCAACCTGATTGTGATACAGTCTCTAAACCCTTTTTGTCGACCCAATCAACCCCAATTGTTTGAAAATGAAAATGAGTATTCATCTTGTGTCTTCTGTTGATCCATCTGTCAAGACAAGGAATGCACAATCACTTCAGAGCACACATGGATACAAATGAGGGAGGCTGGAGTAGGCAAGCATGGAGGAGGGAAGGAGAGGAGAGGATATGGAATGGTGATAACAAACAACAAACAAGTAGCTTTCACAGCAGGCACTGAACTAACATGTGTGGCCATATGTAGACCACACATTCTAACAGTGAGCAACAATATTAACTAATTGGTCACTATTCTCAGCTGTTAAAGGCCACATGGCATGGGGACATTTGCATGTCATGAGTTTGTGATGGTCAGGTTGCAGCAAAAGAGCTTGGCACATGTTATCCATAGTACTTGCCATCAAGTGGAGTGCATATGACTCCACATTGTTTCCTCACTATCTTGTTTGAGTGGTGTACTTCACATAGTTTAGAGGAGTGTTATTTGCCTGAAATGTAGTGGAAACTTTGTACAAAGGCTCTACGGACAGTGGACGGTGTATTGAAGTATGTTTCTGCTGGACAGGGAGTCAGTGCAAAGGTTGTATGGCTCTAGAGCTTTGATACATTCCCTCCAATCCCTTTCTCCGATCCCTACTCTGTCCCTGTCTGCATGTCAAGAGATAGATTCTACATCAAAAGTGTCAGAAAGTGTATTTCCATCAATATGAAATGATGTGGCCCCATCATAATCAGACAGTTAATAGGATTCAATGCATTAAAAGCACTAGCTATCAATAGGCAATATGATTGGGTGTACAGTCTGATTGAAATGTACAGGCTCTTTAATTACTTGTACAATTTAAAATAGGTGGCAGAAGGGGAGATTCCGAGTAAGCTTGTGTGGCACTATGCATTAATAATTATACTTCTTTTCTCCTCTTTAAAATGCAGTGGCATGTTTTCCTAATTGCCTGCACGGCTAACCAAATTCTGTGACAAATCTGCAAGTCCGCAGGGGTACCTCGAGCGATAAGTAACCTCTTTTTGCAAATTAGCTCAGATTTCCCCCACCAAAACTTGCATGCATTAATTAATTCAGTGAGCCTCCGTTATACAATTAGAAGTATTGCGGCTGTCCAAAGGCATAGTTGCTACATCTGTTAGGAAAAGGAAGGAACAAAAAGAATTAATGTTGATGTTAATTTATGCCGACATTTCATGGGAAAGGGCGGGAGGGAAACGCCGGCGATCTGGCCGGAGATCACAACTGAACAGTTGGAGCCACATAATGACATGGCATTGTCTCTTTTTGCCCCTTCCTCTCTATTTCGTATTTGACCTGAACAGTTTCCACCTGCAGCGCTATACTAATTAGTTGTTCATACTGTATTAAGCAGCCTTCCTGCGCTGTTTTGTGGAAAGAAATAGCGTGATTACCTTGAAAATACTGTTGAGTTGAAGAAAAATGCATGCCAGCACCCTTGTTTCCGGACTGGCAAACTACGTGTTAGCCTGCCGGAGCGGCAGTGCCCGACAGGTTTGACCCCAACCGAGCACAACGGTCACAGGCCCTTCACGGAAGCATCGGCACTGTTAGCAACGGTGCCGGTGCTTCTGTGTCCCCACTACTACTATGATAATGGGGATTAACAAATATACCAGCGCCTGACGGGTGGCACCGGGAAGTCAGACGCCTGTAAATCTTTACGGGTCCAGCAGCAACCCACCGATAGCACCGGCAGTGTTTACCTCTGGACCTGTAATGAGGCCCCATGAGTTCTATTGCCATAAATGTGCCAGCGTTTAATTCTTTCTGTGCTTTTTTGACTCAATATTTTTTCAGTGTAATCACTCTACACTTTGCACCAAAACAGTGGAGTAAGGTTTCAGAAGTCCTCTATGAACAACTAATTAATGCAGGTGCATAGCTTTTCAGGAATGTGGATAACATGGAGTGTACAAACCGATAATATCACTGAGATAATACATGTGTTGAAACCATGTCTATTCCTAATTGCTTCCTCATTTTCATCTAGTATTTTCCCCAAATATTCTAGGGTAAGAGTGTTAGATTAGTAAAAAAAAGACCAGACGTAGAATATGTGCGTAGTGCTTTTTGGGTCAGGAAATAAATATTGTTTGAAGATGATATGTATTCTTGCGATATCATCACATAAAACCCGCACGACCTTGCATCAAAAGTCTGTCTTTTTTAGCAGAATCTCTTTTGCTCCAGTGTTATTTTCAACTTCTATTGTTGGCCAGTCCCAATTAATAAATCAGGAAATATCGAACGTTGGTGCCGCAGGCCAATATACCAATTAAAAATAACAAAAATTGTATTCCTTTCTGCTCCCCCTTCCATTGGGAATACACTTTCTGTTCGTTTTCGCAAAGCATACACGCATTGCATTATATATTTTTTCAGTTATATATTTTTAAACAGGGCAGCCGAAATACCTTTGAAGGCTACGTGTGATTTAATTAATTCTTGGGAGAAATAGCTAAATAATCGCATTTGTCTTTTAAAGGCCCAGGACAGGTGCAGAAGACACTGACTGACCAAAGGTTACTTCATCAGGCAAGCTCTGCCTTCAGCCGAGGGACCAGCTCCAACATCCCTCTTAGGTAATCTAGTCCTGCTTTGTGGAAGAACTTTTCATTCAGTCTAATGTGGAAAAGGCCCCTTTAAAGAGAGTTCTACATCAACTACATCCGTTTGGTATCCAAATTTGCTTCTCCCCTGTCGGTCGGTCTCTCTTGCTTCTCTGTTTTAACAAAATTAAATGCAGCAAGAAACACTCCTGAGGAAAAGTCGAGTACTGCTCATTTGTTTTGGTCAGTGTATTTGATTGGCCTCCAGACCCCTGGGAAAATGACACATCCCACACCGGCCCCTTTCTATTGGCTCTTTCAAACATTGGTTTAATTTCCACATAAACCCAAACCAGCCTCTGACATCACTGAATGACAAACGTTAGGCCGAATAGATCCAATAGAAATATAGGTTGTGGGCATCTTACTACAACTTATAAAATCACATTGTCATAGGCCTCTCACTTCATACATTGTGTATAAAGTTGTCCAATCTCTCTGTAATGTACAGTCACAAAGTCATGATTTTACTATTTCAGCTGCAAAAACATGCTTAATGCCAAATGGCAAAAGTCTTTACATGGATAGGTGCAATTTAAGTCACAATAAAGCACCTATGCTTGTTTCTGTATGGCCGAGATGTACATTTTATGTGGTCATGGACTTTAAGCAGATTTAAATTCACTTGAAACCTTATCACAACAGACTGCATTTCAGTTTCACGTCCTCCTATCCCAGTGCCTATTTCCTGCCTGTCATTTGACCTAGGATCTATCGGCATCTTTTCCATCACGGATTACTTTGAAAAGCCATGTAAACGTATGTAATACTTTTAAAATGTTGGCGTCTGTTATACTCGCAGCTGGTAACTTGCTGACAGGTGTGTCACCTCCCAATAGGCTTTCTCAACTATTCATCTCAATCTGTGGTGTTGATGCCCTTACATGGTGAGTAAGACATAGAATATCCACAAAATATCTCCTTAAAGGATATTTAAAAATCGAATTTTCATATTGTCACATTGTTACTGATGTTTGCAGCACAGGCTCCTTTCTAAATGTGTGTAGATGCCCTGATGGGCTTCAGACCCTTCTGGCTTGTTATGCCTTGTTCACTATTGGCCGTGTTGACTGTAGAATGGTTTGCGTGTGTGTGGGTGCATGTGTGTATGGGTCTTCAAGACCAGTCATTCATGGGCATGATGTCATACCCTCGAATGATTTACCATGTTTCTGAGAAATTACACAATGCCTGTGCATAGGCATTTCAACTAATATGGCTCTTACAATATGAAACACGTCACTTTAACACAAGCACTGAAAAATCATTTAGCTGTTAATCGTCGTAATTGTTGGGCAGGTATATCGTACATAAAAGGATCATTCAATTGATGGTTCTAGACACTACTGCTGTTACCTCGGTAACCACACAACATACCTTTCCCCATCTCTCAAGGTTATAAGTGAATATTATCGTGTGAAATGTAGAGAGATCACACACGGGAACTACAATGTCCTTTGGAAACATGTGAACATGGAGGTTTATGGATACTGTGCACACATTCCAGAAAAGGCCCCATTGGCAGAACATTCATTCAGTTTGGTCTGTGGCACATGTTCTATTGGCAGACAGGTCCAAGCGAATACTTGCATGCCCTCTTGCGCGCTGCAATGCTTTTTGTACCAAATTACTCAACTTCAGTAGCGCTGTTGAATGAGTTTAGTAGACGCTATATGTCTGAGACTGACTCCCATTTCTGCTGGATCTCTTCTAAACATGGTTTTGATAAGCTGCCTACCTCCTCCCAATATGTTTTCACCAGTTTGCCATTCTTTCTCATACCTTTCATAGTTTGAGAAGTAAGGGAAGCAGATGCTTGGTACCAGTACTGTAGATTCTATCAACTCAGATGTCTAATTTCCAGTCATCTAATATTCATCCATTCATTCTACATCATAACATGTTTGCATTATATTTGTACTTCTTTCAGGAATACTGCTTTTAGTGCTGTGGGTCAACTGTTGCATATTGAGATGGCTAGGAGGAGAGGGCATGCAGTTGTGCACCACATTGCAATTTTGTATTTTTGTAGACGTATTAATAATTGTATTCAGGAAAAGCTGCCAACAACCCCTACATCCCCCAGCCTCCTCTGTGGCTTTCCTCCTTTGCAAAGCATTCCTCCAGGGCAGAACAGGGGCCTTGCGCCTGTCACAGTACCACACCCAGGCTATACACAACAGTTCCATATTTTGAAGTTGGCATGCCACTCTGACAGATCTATAACTGGATGTGGTACTGGCCCTGCTCAGTTAGGTTCAGCACCACACTTGGTCTTTGGCCCATAACAGTTAGAGACCGGGTGCGGATTATGGCCCACGCTTTGGGGATGTGCACGAAGCTCCTAAATCTAGAACTACGGATGTAATAGAATGTCTCTTTGTTGTTAGGATGCATGCAAGTGGAATGTCATGATCATTGTCAACTAGATGACGTCATCAGAGTAGACAACTTCATTGCAGAAATGCATGCTGTGAAATGCTTCTAATAGGAGTCATAAACAATACTTAAAATTATACCTGGGTAACAATCAACGATCAGGAAACATTCCACCGAGGAGTTTGGTGTCACATGCAATAGACAATGAGATGGAGTCTCGAGTTGTCTATGATATGACTCAGAACACAGACGTGGTATATTCACCTTTAGTTGACAATCACCCATGCATACTTGTATCTCGTATATGATCCGAAAGATGTCTATCAAATGAAACATGAGATTTTATAAAACAACGATCCACACTTCAGTGCTGTGTTTGGAAAGGTATTTCTTCTTGGTCTTCGTTGTGTAGAAATGTTGAGGGAAATTATTTAGTTTTTGTTTGTTTTTGGCACAAGTCTGGTTTCCTGAGCGCAGCCTCTTTGTGTTGATTTTTGGAAGAAGCATCATCATTGGCAAGGCTATTTCATTTACTTAGAGAAGGTGTCTCCAGTGTTGAGAATGTCAGCCTGGCATTGCTGCTTCTGACACTGATGCCAGGCATGCCATGCGACTATCCGGGTAAGGACGTATTACATACACTTTGCACTGGTGCAAGTGTAATTAGCACTTGAGTAAGAATTTCACTAGTGCACAAAACATATTCTTACAATGCATCTTTGAACATCACACTAGTCCTACCACTTGGGCAACCATTACACTTCTGCACATATGCATTGAATGAACAATATTTAGGGGCTTTTTGGCTTTTTTTGGCATAGTGCTAATTGCACTTGCATTGGTGCAACGTTTCTATAATACATCTCTGAGTGTTTGACTTTGTGGTTGTTTGCACAATGTTGAGTCTGGCACTATTTGCGTTTGAATGAGGGTTGATCATAGAAAAGAGATCTGTACACTGAGTGTTTGATGCACAACACTTTGATTGGTAAATGGGATATACATTAGAGAATCCCCAAGTGAACAAAATCAAACGATTGGAGGGATTTGCAAATGTTACACATATTATGAGTCATACTTCTGCCAATAGCACAGCCCCAGGCTTCACAGGGGGTGTTTACTCATGTTTAGCTGTATTAAAAGGTCAAGCATTCTCCCTTCCTCGATTTGAAACAGGCACCGGAGGTGCAAAGAAGCTCATTTCAGACAATTTGCTGCACTGTCATTTGGAGACAGCAGGGATATGAAACTCTGCTGTCACACTTAGATTTCTGTTCCCAAAGCAGAGATAGAAAAGCATTTTTCTTTTTCAAATATTTTCACATCTTGAAAAATGATCATTCATTAAAGATGGTGTGCACACCTGACAATAATGTATGAATAAGCGAACCAACCAGAACATCATTTGCGCCAGGCACATAGTCCCAAGAAATGTACTGATTGCTTTTGTGAATATAGTGACCTGCCCATTATCATGGACCAGACATCTGAAAAGATGATGTCTGCACTTGAACACAATGTTTAACATTCTATATTAAACCTGTCCTCGAGTACATTCTCCATTGTCTACATTCATCTTTCAGGTTACCCTCAAGGTTCTGAGCAATCTTGTCACTGTCCCAGCTTATTGAAGCATCACTCACCCAAACTTTCACAGACATTCCTTCTCTCTTGCCTACTAGTTTTGACTTTCACTATTGGATAACCCCATGTATCTTGCTACACACTTCTGCACTGTTTCCTTTCCTTTCAGACTAGGGTCAACTCTTTTGAACAACCCTATGTGCTCTGAAACTACTGCGATTGTGATTTTAGGTAGTGTTAAAATGCTGCAATATAACACAAAGTAAAAAAAAAATACTCTTTTGCCAAAACAAACTTTGAAAAATGTTGCTAATTTTACAGGGACTAGCAAAAACAGGAAATATGCACTTCTGACACAACCAGTCTCATGTTATTACTAAAAAGGTGTCCAGGGATATAAACTTCCCAGATCACCATTAATCCTGCTTGTAAATTTTGGATCAAATTTACTTGTGTTTCTAGCCCACACCTTTCCCTTCACATTTGGCCTGAACAGTGTCCAGGGTGCTTGAGCCAGAAGACTGATCTGCGCAGTTCAAAGAGCAGGATGTACAGTCAAATTATGTTTTCTCTGGGCTATCTGGGTTCAATCTACTGCTATCTGTTAGAGTGAGCAGGTCATTTGAACTCATGAAAGTGGTTGAAAGAGGTGGTTGGTATGCAGATTATTCCTATAGGATCGCAGAGGGTTCAGTCTCCACAATTCCCTACAAATCCTCCTATGCTTGCTGACAGGGCCCAATGATAGCTCTGCAACAGTCAACAGAGCTGCATCCTCAGCAGCGAGACTGCAGACCGAAAGCCACTCTAACCTGCAAGTGTCTTCAGGGCCACCCATACAAACTATAGAACTAGCCTCTCTGTGGTTGAGGGGGCCCTCAGTGCTTCTCTTTGGCTGCACTAAGGTTTACATTTTCCAGTTGCCGCGTGAAAGGGTCCAGTCTGATCATCAGCCCTGTGAGGTGGCTTTTCTCTGGCATAAAGCACTACACACGCACAACACATGTTGCCTTATGGCAACAGACATGCAACACAGTCATGCCCTGCACAGGAACCCTGAGCTGTGCAGCCGATGTACTCCCAGACGATAGAATAACAAGAGGTCCCCCCGACTGTGAGTGCCAGGCATGCTGCATATCCTAGAATGTGTCCACGGATACTTAGCAACCCATCCTACCCTTTTGTCCCCCAACTACTTTCATCTTTCACACAGTGTATTCTAGACCATTGCACATCTGACATCCCAGATTTGTGGCCCGGAATTGCTACTTGGGAATTTCACCCTGTGGAAAAATGAAAAAGGTAATCCCGGGTCAACACACCTTGATGTAGCGGGGCAGGTGGAGCATATATAGAGCCCATAAAGCATCCAGGCACCAATCGTTAGTGACTACCCTTTGCACATCTAAACTGCTTCACTTTGGTTACCCTTTTGATGCCGGTCACATTTAGAATATGACGTCACCTCTGATATCCTGAAGTGTAGTGCACCATGATGCACTCAAGTTATCACAAAACATTAATTTCCCCCTTACACATTACTCCACCCCGACGTCAGTTGCATTTCACCCATTTCCCCATCTTCTTACCGTTCTCCTGCTCCTTTTCCTCTGCAGACTAATGTCTGGATACCCCGGGCAGGCTCACATTAAACTAAACTCCATGCAAGCCAAGAGCCATGAGACTGCTACAGTGGTGATTTGGCACAGTACAAGTGTCTTGTAACCTAACACCATTTGTCTCAGATGCCTGATTTGCTGTGAAATGGGTCCTTAGATTTTAGTCTTGGGCTTTGGAGAGAGTTCCAAGCAATCAGCATCTTTTTGGCTAAATATTGAAAACATTTGTACTGCAGAGGACTTGTCTCGGGAGGATAGTTTAGTGGCAACATGCTCGCCTTGGAAGCAAGACAACACAAAGCAACACAGGTTTGAACCGCGGGTCCGTGCTTAGAAAACTCTGGGTTTTAAGGGCGTTATAAATAACCTATCATATCTTATGTTATCTTGATCCAGGTGAACACACGCCCACCCAATAAAGTGGCCTACAAAAGTAATGCTTCTTGTAAGGAGGACTTTTTTAAAACTGAATGATAGCTCCTTGCTGTTCGTGCAATGCGGTCCCATGGTCCCCACTTGTGCCTCCAGCCGGCTCAGAACATGCAGCAATGCTGAGTGCCAACCACATTGTGAAATGCAATTCACAGCCTAAAATGTAATTAAAAGGATTCTGGCGTCTGGGACCCTCGCTCGAATCTGGGGAGGTTCTTTCTTAAATCGTTCACACGTTTCCTGCTTCAGCTTGCTCTCCCCAGCAGCCTGTTCCATTTCTTAGCGAGATAATTAACTGCCCTATTGCTAAACAAAGGAGCTCAATTCATTTGATATTTGACTGCATATCAGCATTGCGTTGCTGCTTAACATATTGTTGACGGGGGTGCAGGACGGTGATCCTTCGTGCCTGCATGTGTGCCACCCATTCAGCCGCCATTGTTAAATGTCAGAGGCTTGATGACCAGAGACGTCGCAGGCAGAATAATTAACCCCGCTGAGCAAAATGGCATTTGTCGTATGAATACAGACGCAAACTGAAAAGACACCCATGTAACGTCTGTGTTAATAATCGTGTTTGTCAGCTGGTATAGTGAGCAATTGCTGTTGCATAAGTGTGTTGTTTTATAAAAAATACAATTCATATGCAATAAGGGTGTGCCTTAGTTTTAGTGAGGATCCCTATACAGCAGGTTTCTCATTCTTTCATTCACTCAAAGGTACATACATTAAAATCAAATCTATAATGTGTTATATCTGGGTCTGGTCTGCAGGACTCACTTCCCAATTTAGAATCCGTGGACGCCTCTGGACCAATCAGAGAGCCGCGTGACATTTGCAGGCATTGTATGCGCCTGCTGATTGGTCAATTGAAAACGTGACGCCATGTTGGATTCGTAAACTGTGACATCATCTTTGATGTCCTGGGTGTTAGTTTTAGCAGTGCATGGTGGTGGTGCGAGTTATGGTTGAATAGCTTTCCATAACGGCACATTTTCTTGGGTTTTCCAGTTTGACTTGTAATCATAACATCCCTTTAACAACGTTGTTTCCATGAATTTTATAGGTTTTTATTAGTGCAACTTAACCATAACGTCCCTTTAGCAAACATTTCTAACTGATTATATGTATATCCATGATCAAAGTTTATAAATATTGAAAAAGCCAATGCATTCAGTTTTAACCTATTTTAAACACTAAACACAACATACAATAAAAAACAGTATTGAAAGCAATACTAGTGAATACTTAACTCAATCTCTTTTATTGATTGCTTTTAAATTTGTCAGTATGTTATAAGTTTGAAATGTTGTAATACATTTTATGCAGGGGTGGAGCTCTCAAGATTCACTGCCATTGGGC
This sequence comes from Ambystoma mexicanum, assembly GCF_040938575.1. Taxonomy (NCBI): domain Eukaryota; kingdom Metazoa; phylum Chordata; class Amphibia; order Caudata; family Ambystomatidae; genus Ambystoma; species Ambystoma mexicanum. Next base: position 850,235,654 of record NC_090931.1, on the reverse strand, counting down.
CTCATTACGACTCAGGCGGTAAGGGGTTTACGCCGGCGTAAACAGCGCCGACCCTTACCGCCTGAGTACGAGGTCCCTTAGCGCCATGGAAGTTTTAACACCTGCTTTTAGCAGGTGTTAAAATCCATGGCGCTAAGGGACCATGGAGTTAATAACGCCACCGTAATTTACGGTGGCGTAATTAACGCCTTCCCCACTCCCATTATGCCCTATGGGGCAAAAATGGGAATGGGGAAGGGTAAATGGGGATTGGGGACTTACCGCCCCGCCAACCTCGGAATGGGGCGGTAAGTCCGCCAACCACCATGGCGTAAACGTAGTTTACGCCATGGTGGTAAAGTCACGGCCCAGGCGGTAACTTACCGCCTGGGTCGTAATGAGGCCCATTGAGTATACAGTGTTGGAGGTTTTGGGCAGTGGGTGCATGACATGTTCAGCTTATCTAGTGTTGATGGCATTCATGCCACAGTGCTATCACTTGTGTAGTGTGAGATGTGTGCATGAATCACAGATGGGATTGTAGTTCTTGACAAGTGCATGTATTCCACCCACCAGGCTGTCACTAGCAGAACGTCTCTGTGTAATTGACATCCTGTGAGATAAACGGAAAGAATATTGTGTTAACGTTTGATATCAAGTGTTTCATGTTTGATTATAGATGTGTATGTGTGCATGGAAGATTGATGCATTGCTATAAACCACAAGTTTACCCTATGCAAGCTTACCTTATGCTTGGAGGCACGGCTAGTTCATGAGCAGATGGCTTGAGTGGGTCATTGTGGCTATCATTAACCTTGCCCATTCAATCATTTTATAGTGGCTAAGCTGTTACGGCGGCATGGTTATATGAGGGTGGGCCAATGACAAAGTGTGTCCGAGCGATTTGTGATTGCATCCTTGAGACATTCATTGTCAAAGGAAATAGATGTTTTTTTTCTTCTTTTTCTGGAAAGCTTTCCTTTACGTGTGCGAAGGGGATATGTGTGTGTGTATATGTCTAGTCGTGCTGCTGCTTGAAGTATAGTTTCTTCAGCGTGTGTTGAATGATCTGCATGTGGGTCTGGCAGTACACACTGTCTTTGACCATGGCCTTTTCAGTAATGTTCTCATGATTGACTGAGTTTCTACAGGTCCCTTGGTATATGGTGATCATTACATTTATTGTTTGCATATGTCATAAAATACCATGCTCATTCGTTTTAAGATGGAATGGAATGTGTTCCGACAAGAATTCATTACTTTTGCAAAAATAGAATGTGGGTGTGTTGTGTGTGTACTTGGGTTGTTGTGTAGTGTGTACTTTGTTCCATTTGTGTTGTGTGCTGCAGATGATTGTACTTGTCTTACACTCCTCGTGTATGGCATGCTAGCTGAAGTGTTTGTGGATGTGAGCGTGAGTATGGTTAGTGGCATAAGCTTAATTTTGTCTGTTAATCTGAACCTGCTGTGAATGCCTGGAAATATGTATATATCATTCATGTTTGGCTGATGTGATTTTGTAATGGCTATCATGAAAAAGGAATCCGTTCAAAGACATTTAAATTAATTCTATTTAATTAGGAGAGACTAAAGTATTACTATCTGACTCTGAACTTTTAGAATCTGATGGCGATACAGTGACATTAGTTTGAGGTATGGGGAGGCAGATAGGTAATTAAGACAAACAAAACACGTGAGTGCAACTACTTAAGGGTGTTTTCTTATTTGAAACATTGAATCTGTCTCACTTTCAGTTGTAATTTGCATTACCAGTGATGCCATTGAAGATTTCATAAGTGATGACATAGATTCTTTCAAAAAAAATGTCATTTGTGATGTCATCAGTCTGCATTAGTTTGCAGTGATGTCATTGATGACATATGTGATGTCATATGTGATACAAACAAATATTGGTTAGGAGGCCAAGGTATTAGCAGTGGTAGAGAACCAACAGTGTATATTTGACCACAATCCTCAAACAATTATTATTAATTATGACAGTAATTTAACAGGAGCTTGGAGAATCAATTGCGCATAAATAGTACAGATACATTATTAAAATTGCTGAATATGACTGTGCAGACTTTGCACCAATTCAAACTGTAGTAAAACTGGTTGTATAAACAACATCAATTAATCAATCACCCTAGTCCATGTACAATACCAGATCACACATATTTAGAATACTAGTAATAGTTACATAGACCCTTGTTGCATGCAAGGGCCCTCACTACAGTTTCAGCTGGCGTCACATCAAGAATGAAGGATGTGATTAGAATGAAGGATGTGATAGTTATGAGGGCCTGTGATGGGTATGCGTGTGAGTCCCTCCATGCATGTGATGGCAATCCATGCGAGGATGAGACAAGGATGAGAGAGGTGGTGGTAATGAGGGTCTGTGATGAGGATGATGGACTGTGATGAGGATGAGGGATACCGGTTTAAGCGAAGTGAGGCACTGTGCCTAGGAGGAGATGTGAAGGTTAAGAAGGGACTGTGACAAGAATAGGAGATGCTGAACTAAGTATAATGAAGGCATGTGACAAGTAGGAAGATGCCAGGGTAAGGTTAAGGAGAGATTGTGATTAGTAGGAAGGATACTGGCGCAAGGGTAATGAGGAACTGTGACAAAGGTGCTGGATGCCAGAGTAAGGGTAATGTCGATGATGGATGTAATGAAATTTGGTAATTCGGTTAATCATCTTTCACTCAAAACCACTGTTGTTTAGCTTGAAGACACTAATAACATGGCACATGACTTCAGTGGTGAAATCAGTTATGATATATTATTAAATGTTGTAGGATTAGAAGTTATGGGAGCTATGGTATATGAAAAGCCTTGAAAATCAATGGAATGTGGACATTATTCAAAGGTGACTAACCTTAACTCAGAGCATCCTTTTGCTGAGCTCATGCACGCTGTGAGGAATTAGATCATCCGCACAGTGGGTTTGTGAAATGTTAAATGACATTGAATGATGGCAGATCAATCCCCTAAAAATGTGTGGGGCTAATCTGCACACATCTTCCTATGCTTACTGCACGACATACACAGAGAGCTGTATACTCTGGGTGGACACAGCCTAAAGGTGTAGTCCTCCCTGGCATATTTAGTTGGGATCTGCCAGATGGAGTACATGATGCATCTCAGAAGGGGGAGGGCCAAAACGTTCCTCCTGCCATGGCCTGCCTAATTAAATATCAAAGGCTCCATGGATCCTCCCTGTCCGTTTGTTTACCATCTGCAGATGGTGGCAGCATTTAACATCATTAACATACTAATAGAGTATACTTCAAGCAGGCCCGTATGGGGCTGGCTGCTAGAGGTTAAAAAAGGAGACAGGAAACCCCAAAAACCATTCATATACACTGTGTCATCCTAAAGCAAGCTCTTGCCTCTAGGTATCAAGGACAGTGCGCAGGGGGACCCCATTCAGAAGGTACAAGTATGTGGTTTGGTGCCGACCAAATGCCTGGTCTCACCACAGCTTCAATGGAGACTTCCCACTTTAATCAGGAACCACAGAGAGGCCAATTAGCCAGAGAGACCATTTGTTCCACAACAGACCGGAAGATGGGTGAGACTTAGTATTACATGTTTTCACCCCTTTACCTTTTATGTTGCATAGCACTCCGGTTGTCACCTCATGCATACAGGAGATTGTTAGTGGGGACCCAGGATTGGTTCATTAAGGTAGGCTTAGCCTACACCAATCACTGTGGCCCATTAGGCTTTAAAAGAAGGCCAAACCGCTCTTTTGGTCAGATCATCTGACGATATTGCAAGGAGTAACAAGAACAACTCATTTAGACCCTTGCTCATGAAAAAGTCTGCTTTACAGCTTCCAACAGTGAAGGAAGTCCAGGATTTCCAAAGAGGGAAGCAAGATCCCTCCCCTAAATATCTCCAAGGGAACAGAGGGAGATACTGAATCCAGAGGACCCTCTAGCAGCTCCAGAACCGGTACCCAGCCAGCACACAGCATGCCTTGCAATGCTCTGCAAACAAGCGTCCGAGGTGGGAAGTGACTGAGAGTCTCCCAACCAAATGAAAGACAAGGCTGTTGCCTGCAACACTCTCCTCAGCTTTGGGCTGTCTGCCATAAAGGATGACATGAGCCCAGTGAAGAAGCTAGGAGCGCATCAACAAGCATCAAACAGCGTCTGCCTTAAAGGAAATTTTTGAGCCAGTCGAGTCCCTCGAACTGAAACTGACTGCACCGCTGACTGTTGTCATGACGCAGTCCCTAACATCGTCTGAGACGCCTCCACCAGTGCTTCAGACCCACCAACCAGCACTGAGACAACAATTCCTGACCCGAGCTGCCGTGTAGGCCAGCCTGCAGCTGTCCGTCCAGCCTCATCACTGAAGTGCCTATCGCCTGATACTCGCAGCTGTCTCTCATTTTGAACTCTGTTGCAGGAGCTGCAAAGCACCCTGAAACCGACTCGATCCTGTTGAGCACCAAGACCTTCTACAAGAATAAGTTGTGGTTCTGTCACCTTGATCCTTCTCCGGAGGTCCCTAGTGACATTTTATGACCATTTCTCCCTTTGTGCTGAAGCTAAGTGTCTTTGAACTATTGCGATTGATTACTTTACCGACCAACCTCCTGTCAGTATCCAGAGTGCATCCCTTTTCCTTCTTTGACATTGTCTTGAAATTGTCTGTCCTCTTCATTCCTTTACAGGTTGGGTTGTACTTTGTGGTATGCTAGAACTGTCTGTTGTGATAATGATAAAGTAGATATGTTTATACAACCTTGACTGGACAGTCCCTTTTATCACTGGGTAATAATTGTATTTTTGCTGTGTTGCAACTAACCAACGATCCACAAACTTGCGGAGATAAGCGTGCCGTTCCATCCACGTTGACAAAATTGGACGAGGAGGTTTATAATTTGCTTGTGTTTCGTATCTGTTCTGATCACTTTAGGTGTACTAGGCATGTGGGGCCGATTGATGGTTTAGAAACCTATATTCTTCCCTGGACCACTGGTGCCCCGGAAGTTGATTCATCACACACACACTGTTGACTTCACATATTACATCTTAATTGGCATAACTGGAAATTGGAGCACACTATTGACATCACTTTTCGATATACTATATTACATTACTTATGACATAATCAATGGCATCACTAAAACTAAAGACCCGAGTGAAAATGAATGTCGCACATTCACATTCATATGAGAAACCTACTGACTAGCAGTAGATTTAGTGCATGCCAAAATTGATGTAATATATCATCTGTATGTCATGTGTTAGGAATTGAATAACACAAATGTATAAGTTCAAGTCATAAGAAATAAACACTCTAAGCATCACTAAAGTACCCCCGCTCACTACTACTAACTAGCAACTGAGCTTAACACCAAGCCCAGCATTGAGCTATCCCTGGACCTCAGGGAGGGTTAAACATTCTGTGTTCCCCAGCTCACCTCTTATCTGCATCTGGCTCATCCTCTGAAAAAATGGCCTGCCGGTGCTCCAAAGGCAAGATAGACCCTATGTCCTGTCCATGAAGAGAGCCTACATCCAATCCTGCATCTCTGCAGCCTCTAACAACTCGGCCAAACTCTTCAATATCTGGAAGCAGTTGATCAATCCTGCTGCAGTCTACACCACTCCTGTTCCCTTCCAGGCCCTTTGCACGGCACTGGCTTCTCACTTCACCACTAAAACGCAGGACATTCTGTCAACTCTCTCCTCTTCCTCTACTACTCCTGGACATAATCTGGCCGTCTCTCCTCCTCCTTTCTCCTCCTTCATCTTGTTCACTCACAACAATGTTTCTAGACAAGTCCGATCTATGAAAGTCTTGTCAAAGCAGGTGCTCCCCTGCTCCTCCAGAACCATCAAGGACCACATCTACAACCTCGCACCAGCCTTGGACAAATTCTGCAATCATTGTTTTGCCACTGGAACCATCCCTCCCCCCAAAAGCAATCCCTTGTGCACCCCCTCCTCAAGAAGTCTTTTGTCTAACTCTCCTCTCCGGCAAACTACCATCCGATCTCTATCACTCCTTTCCTGGGCAAACTCCTGGAAAAGCTGGCCATCTCCTATCCTACTCTCCATACTGGATCAGTTGGTTGTCTGCATGACTGCCAGTCTGGCTTTAGAGCATGCAGAAGCACTGAAACTGTTCTCCTGAACACACATGAAGACCTGCTCTCAGATCTCGACTCTAACCTTTGTTCTGTCCTCACTCTTCATGATCTAGCCTCTGCTTTCGATACAGTAAACCATGCCATCCTAATAAATCATCTCTGTAATAACCTGGGCATCACGGGTCAGTCCCTAACATGGTTGACCTCCTTTCTATCTGATCGTCACTCCCAGGTCCAACTTGGGTCCTTTCTCTCTCTCTCTCTCCCACCTGTCTCTCTACATGTGGTGTTCCCCAGGGTAATAACCTCACACCCTGGCTCTTCAACCATTACTTGGTTCATATGGCCCAACTCATTTCTACCTTCTGTTCTAACTTTCACTGTCATGCTGATGACACTCGGCTCTCCTTCAGGCTTCGTTCAGCCTCCTCTGATCTCTTGCTCCTTCCTGACTGTCTAACCATGATTCACGAATGGTGTGCCTCCAACGATCTCTGCCTCAATGCCAGTCAGACTGAGATCCTTCTCATTGGGACCCCTGCTCCCACCTTCCCTCTTGTTTTATGGTTTTATGGCTGCCCACCCTGTCTCTCCACACTCACCTGTCTGTGAGGCAAGGGACCTTGTTGTCATTTTCCACTTCACCCTCTCCTTCTCTCCTCACATCTCTGACATCTCTAAGTATTCACACTACCAGCTGCACCTCTTCAGAGGTATTTTTCCTTTTCTCACTTTCCCCAGAGGCTCACGCTCTCCAGAGCCCTGATTCTCTCTAGGCGGGACTATTACAACAGCCTCTACTAAGTCTGCCTGCCTCTACACTTCACCCTTTGCAACTAATCCAGAACAGGACAGCAAGACTTGTCCTTGGCCTCAAGCCCAGGGATCGTATCTCTCCAGCCCTGAAATCTCTCCACTGGCTCCCAGTGGCTAAAAGGAACAAGTTCAAGACCCTTTACATCCTCCACAAGGCTTTCTGAGAGCCCAGGGCCCACACTAAATCCAACTCTCTCTTCCTAAGCAGCTTCCTTCTCGAGCCCTCCGCTCGTTCATCTCCAACTTTTTGAGGGTCGACACTTTTCCAGGCAGAGGGTGTGGGGTAGATCTCTGTCCTTGGCTTGGGCCTTCCTCTGGAACAGCCTCCCTGCCTCTCTCAAACTTGAGCAGGACCACTTAAGGTTCTGGAGGCAACTCAAGACCTTCCTTTTTGCTTCTGCTTTCTCTCTCTCTCTCCCCTGCTGATGCTCCTGTCTGCTGTGCTAATTGGTTACCTAGCCACCCACTGAACCTCACAGGTTCCAGGCTCCTGCATGACCAGTAGCCCCTTACATTGCCTCCGTGCCTCCCACCCACTTAGGGGCTGTATCTGCAACACTTCAGTCACCTGCCTCTGCACTTACTTGAGCCACCACCCTGGCAGCACTTACCACGTCTTGCCATTGCACTCTCCCCCCTCCTCCTTGGCACTTCTCCTCTTCCCTCCCCCTCGCACTTGCACGATCTGAATGATACAAGGCCTAGTAAAATTGTTTGTTGTGTCCTCCTTCTGTCTACCTTTCTTTGTCTTGTCACACCTAGAAACACTTGTGTACAGGTGTGCTATAAATGAGTTATATCAAAGACAACCTTCTCAACTGATAATCACTGTGAGCTGCTTAGGGCTTGAAACCAAAGGCCATACTCCCAGCTCCACAGCAGTCCTCCATTAAAACCTTGAATGCCCTCCTCCTGGCCGTGGTTTACTCCATTCAAATTAGGAAACATCAGAATCCTCCAGCTCCAAATATTTCAGTGTCACAACTCCCCCAATGGTCACCAACAACATACTGGCACCCGGAGCACCCTTGGAATTGGTGCAGTCTGTCTCCAGAAATGATTTCACATTCCCTCAAAACGAATCCCCCTTCATGCTCACCAAACTTTGTCCTTCTTTTCACAGTCTGCCAGGATACCAAAAGTGACCACTGTTGAGCACTTCACTTGTGGAGGTCGTCTTCAACAGATGCCATCCCTTCCTCAACAGTCTTTAGGTGCTCCCCTGCTATCTTCATATCTTGTCCATTATTTTGGAGCATTCCCTCAATTGACTTCAGGTGGGACTCCATCACTGTGGCAGATCTCCGAACCATGTACAGGTTCTAATGATTGACAATATTCCTTGACAGTACTCGCTGTATGTGCATGACCATATCTTTGATCTTTGTTAGTTAATGGCATGTCATCCTATTCAATGTCTTTATGCAGAGAAGTAGTGCAGAGGTAAGAGAGAGAGAGAAAGAGAGAAAGAGAGAGAGAGAGAGAGAGAGAGAGAGAGAGAGAGAGAGAGAGAGAACAGCACAGGAGTTGGGTTGAGTTGAAAAAACACCTGTCTCTCTTCTTATCAGCCATATTCCTGCTTCTCAAGAACCCAGCTGAAAGAAATTGCCCTATCAACTCACTCCACCATCCCAGCCTGTTGCGAAGGAGCGTGCATGCTGCTGAGGGTACCCTCTTTCAATCACATGACAAGGTTAGAGAGCCCTGTCTCATTTCTGCCACCTCTGCTCCTGGTCTCCAGTGTCACCCTCTGCAGCACCTGCAGCAATCATCAGGTCCCTGTCTGCTTACTTGGCTCTGGAGGATCCTGCCACTTTGCCTGGAAGCCCTGTAGGGTAGCGCCCTCACCTCACATCCCACAGGGCCTCTGTCAGGTTGAATGCCTGCCATGCCACCACCATGCATGTGCAGTGCTGTCATGAGGGCACTGTGCATCTCCGGCACTGTTGCAGCCACCACCAGACATGAATCTCCCCGATGCTGTACTAACCCCAGGACGATTAATTGGTTCCAGCGCAGTGCTGCAGTGGCTCTGGGTCTCACTGCGCTGATGGAATGAGGAGCATCATCACCACCAACTCGCTATGCCCAGGGAATCTAACATTTAATGAACAATCGATTTAATTTTCAGGATGGTCTTCTTTCATCTTCTTGTATTTCCTCACATGTAAGAAAAGTGCCCAGACGCCCACGGGCTAGGCATGCTATACAAATAACAAAATAAATAAATAAAAATGTGTCACCAGTGCAGCTTGCTTATTAGCACAACTAGCTTAATATGTGGCTGTGTTGGACTATGGCACAAGCATCCTAAGCCAAGGCACATGGAATTAATCCTTCTGGATCAATGATCAGATGTTTCCATTGATCTTTACCTGAAGATCCCTCTGTAGTTTTCACACATTTCCAAACTGCAATCTTGCTCATTTAATGGAACAAGCACTTTGCGGGGCCATTTTTTTGCATCACTTCTCACTTCTGTTATGTATTTTGAGGATTCAACGTCCCTATCCAGTGCAATGGCTCTGGTCAAATTGTTTGTCTGTCTTTGGCCGAGCAGATTCATGGGAACTCAAGCAACATCTGTCCAGGTGTTGGACAGTTTGCAAACAAACAGGATAAATATGTAAAAGCAAGGGGAGGCAAGCAAGCCGCTATCGTCCTTAACCGTTAACTGGATACAATATGTTAGCACAAAACAACGGTTCAGTAGGAGAGAGGTTATTCAAAAATTACAGTGAATTTAATAATCTTACATGGACACACCGTCTGAAAAAAGGGGAGACAACCAAGCTGCAAGCTAGCCCTGGGGAAGGACACCATGACCCTATTGGGGGTGCCTCACCCTAGGTGGCGTGTGGTGCAACGCCTATTTAAAAGTGATAGAGGAGAGAACTGTCCCTAACCTTCTACAGTGTTGGCACATATCTAATTGAACACACACACATCAGAACTTTTCCAACTGGCTGATACAACAAGGGACAGAACTCTGTATTAGATTCTGTCACAGCCAGCTCTAAGTGATGGCAACCTGAAAACAGGTTAACTAGTTGAATTCCAAACCAAGTGCAAACTTTAATTGTGCCTTTGGGTCTTAGTTGGTGGAATGCAACAAGTCCAGTCGGAATGCCCGCTAGAAAGAAAAAAGCTAAAATGGCTCTTATAAAAATGCTCACTCCATATATGTGAGTGTGCAATCTGATAAGTTCAACCAGTATCTCTCAATTCTAAGGGGAGACATCAAACAGGTCATGAGAGGCCGAGGGTCGACCGGTTTCGATGGTATTAGAGTAGTTAGCCATCTTCGTCAGGACCGTGATTAAAAGAGAAAAGCAAATTTTACTTATCCAGCATTACTGTACTGGAGGTGCCAATGTTGGGTACATGCATCCCCTGTGAGGAGACAAAAAAGAGAGAGAGGAACAGGTGGTTATGAAGAACAGAAACATAGCCTGAATCTTCCTACCTAATGAGCAACAACATGCCAAACGTGAAGACTCTACAGGCTTCACAGCCATCTTTAGCTACTCTCCTCTCTTGAACAACATCAAAAGGGAGGTGAAGAGACTTTGGCCTATTCTGAATACAGGAAAGAGCAGTATAACTGTCCCGCGTTTTGCGCTCAAAAGACGCTTTAACATTAGAGACAAGTTAGTGAAGACTTTGGCACATACCGCACCCAGAGGTGACCCTAGCCAACACACTCTATGAAATAGCATCTAATTCAGTAATGGTGGGGGCAACATGGCACGAAACTGAGGCTATTGCCTTGGTCGCCTAGCAACTATCCTGTATTTGATCCAATCGATTCCACCGGCAGGCGGAAGCCGTCCTGCGGTGGAAAAGCCGAGGAAAAAGGCCTTTCCTCCACAATCTTGCCCCAGAAGCCTCGTGCCATGGCAGCAGAGAGGGCAGGAGCACATCTCCCCACCGCTAGGAGCACCCAACACGTGCTACCTTGATTATGCGCACTGTGTTGGCAGCCGTGCTATCATAGTGAAATCTGCACACAAGGAGGATCGTGCACCCAACGTCGAGGGTAAGGCCATCTGAGGGCTAAACACCCCTTTATACCTCCTATTCCTCCTTTTATTGTGTTATTCAATGCAAAATTTCTTGCTGCAGCGCCAGCGCCTGATTCAGTAAAGGCAGGCGCGACACGTCACGAAACTGAGGCTGTTACCTTGGTCACCTAGCAACTATCCTGCATTTGATCCAATCGATTCCACCTGCAGGTGGAAGCCGGCCTGCGGTGGAAAGGCAGAGGAAAAAGGCCCTTTTTGCCTCTTTTTGCGCATGGTTGCGCTTGAAATGACATTTTTGTTTTTGCACAGGAACTAACTAACTCTTGCAGGCCACACTGTTCTTAGACCATGATACGGCAGAGCTCAAACGATGAGAGCCTGTCAGTGCTGCATCCTGCCCAAGGTAACCCTGCCGTTCTATATGTATAATTGAATTACATAAGATTTCAATCCTTGAATCTGCCTATTGCAGTCACTTTTGCCCACTGTTAAGACGGATTTCTGAACTCTGTCCTGGTGGCGCAGAAGTTCAGAAGGCCAACCTAATTACTTGGAACAGGGTAACCTCTGGACAAGCCAGACCAATCAAGGTAGCGATCGCGGCGGTCAAGACTAGGTCTCAAGAGGGGTGAGGGTGACTGAAAGCCCGCAATGAGCACACAAAGCAAGAGCGCTTACAAACTACTCCAAACAGTTGTTATATCAAAAATATATACACATTTATTTTAAGGCCTTTAAAACAATGACCGTAGCGAGAAAATCACAATATCACAATATTAAGCCAACACATACCATATCAACACAATATATATACAAATACGATAGTCTCAAGCATTAGAGGCACGAAATGTGTAGTCCACCTGAAAGGGAAGGAAAACAGGCAGTGCGATAATGCTTTAGACTCAGTTCGCCTTCAAGGCACCTAACTAGATGGAAGTCCGAGCCCTGCGAAGAGTGGAGCCTTGTGCTCAAAGTACCTGCACACGCTGGTGCCAACGGGCAAAAGGAGAAGCTCCTCGGAGGAAGTCAGGCAGTTCGGGTTGGTGCACAACAGAAGAAGAACAGGTTCCGCGACTCAAGCGCAGCCTCCACAGCGAGCAGAAGCAGAGCGCGAGTACGGACAAACGGGTGCTGTTTTTACACAGCAGGGAAAAACAACGGGCTACTGCAGGAGGGCGACCAGATCCTAGCTATACTACTCACCGGTCCCCGAAGCAAGCAGACCCAGGCTTCTCCACGTTAGTTTCAGCAGCTGGCAGGTTCAGAAGAGTCGGGAATGCCTCGTCGTCGTGTAGAGCAAAAAGACGTCCCAATCGAAGAGACCTGCACAGTTTGTTGCCGCAGCAGGACAACGGAGCGGCCGTGTGTATCTGAGCCAAATGTACACTCCTCCCTTCAGACCTGGGAATGCCAAGTGCACGAAGCGTGGGAGAGTGACAAGGACTCGAAATACAACACAACCTGGCGGCGGTTACAGAGCAGGACTCCCTTGTAAGCTGGTCAGTCAACTGGATGGCCCAGAGACGCTTCCGAAGGCTTACTTGGCAGGAGATGATGAAGTCGCCGGGAATAGCTGTTCCTGCTATTCCAAAGGTCGAAGCACCAGTACAGGCCTTCTGGTTCGATCAAAGGAGGAAAGGGTTTCACAGGACGACAGCAGTGCAAAGGAGGAGTCCTTCAGCGGGTCACCAGCGATTCCTCGGTCCAGCCTCTTGGTTGCAGGATACTTGGCTCCTGTATTCCTTCGTTCGTGAGAACTCAGGAGATCGACATGGTAGTGGTGTTTCCAGCCCCCTCTTATCCATGGTTCCCTTCGCGCCAAAACGGAGGGGAGCCAATGGGAGATCCGCTCATCAACACACACACCATACGTGGACCAATCACGGACCACGGTGGTCCCAGGCATTCACACCACCCTAGACTCTCTGGCACCCAGGATGTGTATTGGGACCAGACATCCCAGCCCACACCCTGGAGGCACACAAACGACATGTAGAAGCCCGCGAAAGCAACCAGGTTTCGCGGGAAAGTACATGCCCAAATAAGGAAGGCCCCGGGTCGCCCGACCTGGGGAAGGCGAAGGGAGCAAGACGGTCAGTGGACAGGACAAAGGAGCCTCGTGGTCTGGCCATTTTGGGAGCCAGGCCACCATTTTGGGTTCAGTGCGAAAAACGCGCTCAGAACGCCAAAAGGGGCTCAAAATACACAAAACGATCGCTGCCACCATTCCAGTCCCTGAATGACTTGCACCGATCAAATACCATCCTAAAAGAGTATCTAGGGCCTGTAGAAGGCTAGAGACCCAAGAGAGCTGTAACTTAGCTTACAGTGCCCTCTTGTGTCATGTTGCACGAAAGCCGCAACATGATGAAAGAAACTACGGGAAACAGCGTTCCCCGGTACTGACTGTCTTAAGGGCATGTCAGTTTCCCCGTAAGAAAGGAGCGAAAGCCCAGAGGAGTGCGGCAGAAGGCTGCACTTCTCTGGTAAAGTCAAGAACAAGGTGAAAAACAACAGCAAAAAGTTTAGGGGTTGCCACATGGAAGGAAAATTACCTACAATTACGAAATCTTTCCTAACACTCGCCCCTCCCAGACTATGGACAGGGGGAACTAATCCACCCCTGGATGAGTCTCTTGTTCAGGTTGGTTAAACATTCTGGACAACCCATCAGCATTGCTATGTTGGACACCTGGCCTATGCTCAATAGTGAAGTCGAAGCCTTGTAGACTTATGGACCACCTAAGCAACTTTGGATTCTCCCCCTTCATGTTCATTAGCCACTTTAACGGCTTATGGTCAGTCTGCACAGTGAAGTGGGTCCCATAGAGGTAGGGCCTCAGCTTCCTTAGGGCCCACACAACAGAGAAACATTCTTTCTCTACCGTGGACCATCTGAGCTCTCTGTCCTTAAGCTGGCGACTAATAAAACCGATAGGGTGTTCCTTACCCTTCTCATCTACTTGTGATAGTACAGCTCCTATCCCAGTGTCAGAGGCGTTCGTCTGCACGATAAAAGGTCTTTGATAATCAGGGGCCCTAAGGACAGGGGCCTGGCACAATGAGTCTTTTAAGCCATTGAAGGCCTTCTCACACTCGTCGGTCCAAGTTACCTTCTTGGGTTTCTTCGGAGTTGTGAGGGCAGTCAGAGGAGCAGCTATGGTGCCATAGTCTGCCACAAAATTGCGATAATACCCTGTGAGTCCTAAGAAGGCTCTCACTTGGGTTTGCGTAGTGGGGGTAGGCCAGTCTTGTACTGCTTGTACTTTACTGGGTAGAGGCTGTATCCTCCCTCCACCTACTTCATGTCCAAGGTAAACCACTGAGCCTTGTCCAATCTGGCATTTACTAGCCTTTATGGTCAAGTGGGCTTTCTAAAGAGCCTGGAGCACAATCCTGAGGTGTTTCACATGGTCTTCCCAGGTGGCACTGAAAACTGCTATATCGTCCAGATATGCAAGACAGAATTCGTCCAGCCCATTCAACACATGATTCACAAGCCTCTGGAAAGTGGCAGGTGCATTCTTCAACCCGAACGGCATTACCCGGAATTGGTAAAGGCCGTCTGGAGTAGAAAATGCTGTCTTCTCCTTGGCATGCTCTGCTAAAGCTATTTGCCAATAGCCAGCAGTGAGGTCAAACGTGCTGAGGTACTTGGAGGCACCCAAAGTATCCACCAGCTCATCTGTTCGAGGCAAGGGGTGTGCATCTGTCTTGGTGACAGCATTCAGAGCCCTGTAATCCATGCAGAACCTCAATTCAGAAGTGCCTGCCTTTGGAACCAAGACCACAGGGCTGGACCAAGGACTACTAGAGGGTTCAATCACCCCAAGGTCTAACATCTGGTTGACCTCGGTCTTAATATAAGACCGTACTTTGTCTGACATCCTGTATCCCCTACTTTTGGTAGGTACACTGTCTCCTGTGTCAATGTTATGTTTGCACCAAGGTGTCAAACCAGGCGACTGTGAAACCTGGGGGGAAAACTGCCTAAGCCAACTTTTCACCTCAGCCTGCTGATCAGAAGTCAGGTGAGGGGCCACTCGGATACCCTCAATGGAGCTATCTGAAGGACCACTTTGGAACAGGTCGGGGAGAGGTTCAGACTCCTCTTCCTCAACGTCTGAAGCCAGTAGCAGTGCTGCGATTTCGACTCTTGGGACGAACGCCTTCAGCCTATTCACGTGAAACACTTTTGGAGCCTGTCCAGGCCTTCCAAGGTCCACTAAATAGTTAACCTCACCCAGGGGCTCCACCACTGTGTAAGGGCCTGACCATTTGTCCTGTAAAGCTCGAGGCCTTATGGGATTCATGATCAGGACTTGCTGACCAGGTGTAAAGTTGATGAGGGAAGCTTTCTGGTCGTACCAATGTTTCACCAGCGCTTGCCCTGCCTTCAATTTATCACTAGCCAAGCCCATCAGAAGTACCATCCGTTTTCTGAGCCCTAGCACATAATCAACTACATTGGTAGTAACAGGGGGAGTGGGCATCTCCCATCCCTCTTTGACGATAGCTAAGGGTCCCCGTACGGGATGACCGAACAGAAGTTCGAAGGGGCTGAAGCCAACACCCTCCTGTGGTACCTCTCGGTAGGCAAACAGTAAGCATGGTAAAAGAAGATCCCATTTTCTTCTCTGGGGCTCCTCCAGAGCCCCAATCATGCTCTTTAACGTTCTGTTGAAACGTTTCACCAGACCATTGGTCTGGGGGTGGTATGCAGAAGAGAACTTGTAGGTGACCCCACATTCTTTCCACATAGCCTGCATATACTTCGACATAAAGTTGCTGCCACGATCTGACACAACTTCTTTAGGGAAGCCAACCCTAGTAAATATGCCGAGTAAAGCTTTTGCAACTGACTTGGCAGTTACAGTTTTCAATGGGATGGCCTCAGGATACCTGGTTGCATGGTCGACCAGCACCAGGATAAACCTATTGCCCGAGGATGTTTGCGGGTCAAGGGGACCAACGATGTCGATCCCTACCCTTTCAAATGGTACCCCCACAACTGGGAGCGGTACCAACGGAGCTTGGATTGTCGCGCCAACCTTACCAGACAACTGGCAGGAGGCACAACTCCTGCAGTGACTTTCTACTTGCACCCCCATCTTGGGCCAGTAGAAGTGCATGGATAACCTCTGCTTGGTCCTCTTCATACCAAGGTGACCAGCAAGGGGAACTTCATGCGCCAACTGCAGGAGGAAGGGCCTAACAGCAAGGGGAACCACCAACCTCCTATGGTCTCCTTCTGTAGACTCTGTGGGCTCGCTATACAGGAGTCCACCTTCCCAATAAATCCTATGCGTCCCAGGAGGTTCACCCTCCAGCTGGGAGCAGGCCTGTCTCCTTAGGGCTTCCAGAGATGGGCACTCACGTTGGCCTTTACTGAATTCGTCCCTATCAGGACCTCCTTCAACTAACAAGTCTTTTAGTTCAGGATGATCGTTGGGGTCGAAAACTTCAGGCATCGCCACCTCCTCGTCAGGTCCGGGCGATCGACCAACTTCCTCCACCGCAGTGGTAGGCGAGCTCGGGGGAATATTCTCTTTCCCTCGTCGTGACTTGTTGACTCCTTTCGCCTTGGGGTTCCCCTTCGGCTGGGGCGGCGTATTGGACTTGGCCAATGCTGCCCGTGCTTGAGACCGTGTGTAGGGTCTTTCGGCAGTGTCTCCTACGAGCCCTAAAGCTCTGAGATCATTACCTAGCAAGACCTTTCCCGGGACGTTTCTCTGAATGCTCACTGGAATCCTGACTGCTGTACCATTTAAAGTAAGATTTACAGGTATTACGGGAAACATACGGAGGGGGCCGTCAGCCAACTTAGTGGGCATCATAGTAGCTCTGGCAACTTCCTCTGAGTCTACCAAGGTAGAATCCACTACAGTGCGACTGCACCCACTATCCCTAAGAGCTGGAGTATCCACTCCATTGATCAGCACACTGTCTTTAAAGTAGTGCTTGGTATTATCCGGAATCCTAGCATACGCCTCTGCGACTTTAGGCTCCCAGGAACCCAGGGACACTAAAACTACCTCAGCCTCTATTCCGCTGGGAAATGAGTCTGAGGAGAAGGATGCTCCTGTAATCTCTTCTTCCTCGTAGGAGGAGAAGGCCAGATTAGCGGAGTGGACCCCCAAAGGTCTAACCTTACAACGGGGATCCCCCTTCACGTGGTCAGTTGCTCCACAAGCAAAACAAGCCCCAGTGGGTCTGTTTACATAGGGAGGCTTATTGTAACCCGAGTTCTGTTTCGGAGGCTGACCTCCACTACCCTGTGAGTTCTCTTGTGTCTTACCCTTGTTTTTCTTTTTGTGGCCCTTATGGGAAGAAGATTTAGCAGATTCCCCACCCTCCATATCTTTGGACTTTTTCCCTTCCTCCTGCTTACCAGGATGAGTTTTGTCCTTATGGGACACTCGATGTGACACCCATAAGTCTGCTGCAATGGCCAGCTTCTTAGGATCAATCTCCTTCGAATCGGCCAAATGCTGCTTAAGCTCCGGGGAAGAAGAAGCAAAAATGTGTTCCAGCATGACAAGATTTATCATGCCTTCGAAGGTAGAAACCTTATAACCTTCGACCCAGCCAGTTAAGTTTTTCAAGGATTCAGCGACATAAGATACCCAAGTACCACCTTCCTTTTTCTTATACTCTCGAAAACGCTTTAAATATTGGGCCGGAGTCTTCCCAAACTTTAAAATGAGAGTCTGCTTTAACATTGCGAAATCAGCTCGCTCAGCCTTCGACATTTCCATGACAGCACTACAGCCAGAATGAGGCAGTCTACTGAGCAACCACGCAATCTTATCAGCATTGTCAACTTGTTGAACCTCGCATGCATACTCAAACGCATTCAGCCAGTCCATAATGTCATTCCTTTCTTCATACACACTGAGCAGATCTTTCGGAAACCGTGGATGAGAGGAGGCCCCAGACCCATGTCCAGGACCCTTGGACCCATTTGCAACCTGAAGCTTGGCCAGTTCCAACTGGTGATCCCTGTCTTTCTGTTTTTCTGCCTGTTCGATTTTTAGTTTGGCTATGCTGAATTCAAGCTCCTTCTGCCTAAACCGCAGCTCTTGCTTCTTGAATTCAAGCATAGCCTCCCCATCAGCACTGGCAGAGGAAACATTAGACATCTCGTCCTCCCTGTCCTCGTGGTCGCGGTGGATCAGTGCGGCGGCAGAACCGTCGGTTCTACCAGTGAGAGCAGCCCCACCACCTTCCGCACTGTCCTCAGAAGTTATAGCGTCAAGCTGCGCTTCTTGCCACGCCACGATTCTTTGGATCATTTCCAATTTCGTGCCTTGAGAGGAAACACCTCTCTCCGCACACATCTTTTTTAGTGTTTCTGATTTAGAAGCATTTAAAGTTAACAAGGTACTTGTTTCCATACTGTTTGATAGGACTATGGCCTTTTTAAAGTTATACTACAACAATTCACTACGTGTACTGGTTGGAATAACCTGAAATGCCTTAGTTCGAGTGCAACACTGGATACCTTTAGTCGTATCCCACCGCTGTACACCAATTTGTTAAGACGGATTTCTGAACTCTGTCCTGGTGGCGCAGAAGTTCAGAAGGCCAACCTAATTACTTGGAACAGGGTAACCTCTGGACAAGCCAGACCAATCAAGGTAGCGATCGCGGCGGTCAAGACTAGGTCTCAAGAGGGGTGAGGGTGACTGAAAGCCCGCAATGAGCACACAAAGCAAGAGCGCTTACAAACTACTCCAAACAGTTGTTATATCAAAAATATATACACATTTATTTTAAGGCCTTTAAAACAATGACCGTAGCGAGAAAATCACAATATCACAATATTAAGCCAACACATACCATATCAACACAATATATATACAAATACGATAGTCTCAAGCATTAGAGGCACGAAATGTGTAGTCCACCTGAAAGGGAAGGAAAACAGGCAGTGCGATAATGCTTTAGACTCAGTTCGCCTTCAAGGCACCTAACTAGATGGAAGTCCGAGCCCTGCGAAGAGTGGAGCCTTGTGCTCAAAGTACCTGCACACGCTGGTGCCAACGGGCAAAAGGAGAAGCTCCTCGGAGGAAGTCAGGCAGTTCGGGTTAGTGCACAACAGAAAAAGAACAGGTTCCGCGACTCAAGCGCAGCCTCCACAGCGAGCAGAAGCAGAGCGCGAGTACGGACAAACGGGTGCTGTTTTTACACAGCGGGGAAAAGCAACGGGCTACTGCAGGAGGGCGACCAGATCCTAGCTATACTACTCACCGGTCCCCGAAGCAAGCAGACCCAGGCTTCTCCACGTTAGTTTCAGCAGCTGGCAGGTTCAGAAGAGTCGGGAATGCCTCGTCGTCGTGTAGAGCAAAAAGACGTCCCAATCGAAGAAACCTGCACAGTTTGTTGCCGCAGCAGGACAACGGAGCGGCCGTGTGTATCTGAGCCAAATGTACACTCCTCCCTTCAGACCTGGGAACGCCAAGTGCACGAAGCGTGGGAGAGTGACAAGGACTCGAAATACAACACAACCTGGCGGCGGTTACAGAGCAGGACTCCCTTGTAAACTGGTCAGTCAACTGGATGGCCCAGAGACGCTTCCGAAGGCTTACTTGGCAGGAGATGATGAAGTCGCCGGGAATAGCTGTTCCTGCTATTCCAAAGGTCGAAGCACCAGTACAGGCCTTCTGGTTCGATCAAAGGAGGAAAGGGTTTCACAGGACGACAGCAGTGCAAAGGAGGAGTCCTTCAGCGGGTCACCAGCGATTCCTCGGTCCAGCCTCTTGGTTGCAGGATACTTGGCTCCTGTATTCCTTCGTTCGTGAGAACTCAGGAGATCGACATGGTAGTGGTGTTTCCAGCCCCCTCTTATCCATGGTTCCCTTCGCGCCAAAACGGAGGGGAGCCAATGGGAGATCGCTCATCAACACACACACCATACGTGGACCAATCACGGACCACGGTGGTCCCAGGCATTCACACCACCCAAGACTCTCTGGCACCCAGGATGTGTATTGGGACCAGACATCCCAGCCCACACCCTGGAGGCACACAAACGACATGTAGAAGCCCGCGAAAGCAACCAGGTTTCGCGGGAAAGTACATGCCCAAATAAGGAAGGCCCCGGGTCGCCCGACCTGGGGAAGGTGAAGGGAGCAAGACGGTCAGTGGACAGGACGAAGGAGCCTCGTGGTCTGGCCATTTTGGGAGCCAGGCCACCATTTTGGGTTCAGTGCGAAAAACGCGCTCAGAGCGCCAAAAGGGGCTCAAAATACACAAAACGATCGCTGCCACCATTCCAGTCCCTGAATGACTTGCACCGATCAAATACCATCCTAAAAGAGTATCTAGGGCCTGTAGAAGGCTAGAGACCCAAGAGAGCTGTAACTTAGCTTACAGTGCCCTCTTGTGTCATGTTGCACGAAAGCCGCAACATGATGAAAGAAACTACGGGAAACAGCGTTCCCCGGTACTGACTGTTTTAAGGGCATGTCAGTTTCCCCGTAAGAAAGGAGCGAAAGCCCAGAGGAGTGCAGCAGAAGGCTGCACTTCTCTGGTAAAGTCAAGAACAAGGTGAAAAACAACAGCAAAAAGTTTAGGGGTTGCCACATGGAAGGAAAATTACCTACAATTACGAAATCTTTCCTAACACCCACTGTGTTTAATTTATTTGGAACCTGCCTACTCCAGTCACTTTTGCCCACTGTGTTTAATTTGGAACCTGCCTACTGCAGCTACCTTGTCTAATCATAGTACATTTTCGAATATCACTATCAACTGCAGCCCCATATGCAAATTGCTAAGGGCATTTTGGCAACCGTACTAAAATAATTGCTGATAGTTGACACTCTGCATTATCATTATTACCGCCTGTGGTCCTTGACCTGCATACAATATGATGCACATATACACAAGCAAAGTCCTCACATCCCTCCCTCTTACCTCTACCCCTTTTCTTACTCTCCTACTCACACTCTCCATCCTCACCCCTCACTAACTTCTTTGCAACATGCTCCACAGCCACCCACCACCATGCCCACTTCTGATACATTGCCACAGTTCCACCACTCTCACACAGCCACATCCTCTCCACCGCCATACCTCAGCACAGCATACAGACTTGAGAGACTCAGAGCTCGCACACTACCTCTTGAATACAGCCTTTGCCCCACTCCCACGGCTTCTAGAAATGTTAGACTAGGCTCCCGCTCCAACTACAGGTACACCTCCCTCAGCGAACATTCTATCACACACTAATCACAGTAGGCCCCTTCTGTCTACCACACCTGCCACGCCAGGCCCAGCCTCCACTCCCACCGTAACAAATACCAAAAACATACCCACATCAAATATCAAATGCGCCCTCTTAAATGTTCGCTCCCTCCCAGTTCATGCACTAGATATTAACAACCTCATAACTAACAATAACATCGACCTACTTGCCATCACAGAAACCTGGTTACATGAAGCCTCCGGCCCATCCTTCGCTCTTGCACTCCCACTAGGCTTTACCATCTTCAGACAAGACAGACCAGCCCGCGTGGGAGGTGGAGTAGCCCTCATTTTAAAAGAGAGCCTCCCTCTTCGACTTATCAGTCACCCCTCAAGTAGCAACGCAGACATTTTGTCTGCTAAGCTTGCACCCACAACAGCACCATCAACATTCATGTGCTATACCGCCCCCCAGTTCTCCCCTTAGACTTTCAGGGACACCTTATCCACCTACTCAGCAATAACATTAAAAGTTCCACCAAGACCCTTTTACTTGGAGACCTAAACTTAGGTTTCAAGGATTCCAAAGATAAAGCAGCTGATACCCTCACAAAGGAACTCATTGACTTAGGATTCACACAAAAGGTTTTGAACCCCACGCACTCCAAAGACCACACCCTAGACTGGGTAACAGACCATAACTGCCACACCATATCACTTCCAAAAGAGCTATGCCATGGACTGACCACAACTGTATTGCATTCACACTACCGAGTATCGCAAGCCACAACATTCTCAGCCCTGCCCCTGCAGCTCAACTGAGGAGCTCCAAGAGACTAAATGAGGACAACCTTCGCCCACACCTTAATATCCCTGAGCTAGCCCCACCCTTCTCCAATGATCCTAATACCCTAGCATTTACAAGGATATTCTCTCCAAAGCTATTAATGCAATAGCCCCTCTTGAATGTAAAAAAGAAAAGAAATCCTTACACTCCAACTCCTGGTTCACTGAAGAACTACAGTCTCTGCGCTCCTGCAAAAGAGATGCACAAAATAACTGTCAAGTTAACCCTAATGACAGTACCAGAAAAGGCTTTAACTTATTTCCCGCCAATACAAAGCAGCCATCACCAAAGCCAAAGCCAATGCATTTAATGCATGTATCTCTAATGCCAAATCACACTCAAAGGAAATATTCACTATTTTCAATGAGCTCATCTTGCCACCCAACACCCCAGACGAAATCGTCAAAGATGAAGCCTGGTGTGCAAGTATTAAATCTGCCATGCTAAACAAAATCAATCTTCTTAAAAAAAAAAAATCCATGATCACTGCAAAGCACTACCTCCTCATCCTGAGCCTATGCAATCCAATTCAACTCCCGCTCCAACTAACGCCACTAAACCTGTCTTCACCCTCAATGATATCACTGAATTTGACATAATGAACCTCCTCAAAACCTCAAACCCTCTATGTGTAAATGGGACATATGTCCTCCTAAGATCAACAAGGATTGCGCAGACCGCTTTGCACCGCACCTAACGGCCTTCATTAATGCTTCTTTCAGAACAGGCATTATCCTGGACAGCCTTAAAGAGGCTTGGGTCTGCCCCTTCTCAAAAAGCCTACTCTCGACCCGCTACAACCAAATAACTACTGACCCATAACCACTGTGTCCTTTCTCCTTATAGATATTGGACAAAGCTGCCCATAGCCAGATCCAACACTTCCTGGAAACTCACTCTATCCTCGGGACTAGGCAATCTGGCTTCCGAAAAGGACACAGCACTGAAACAGCTCTAGTGGACTTAAAGAACCAGATCACCCAAATCATGGACAAAGGCAAGCCAGCCCTATTGTTACTCCTAGACCTCTCGGCTGCTTTCAATCTGGTGGACCACAAGAGTCTCACATCTCATCTCACACACTCAGCTAAATTCTTGAAAGAAGCAGCTCTCTGGGTCACCTCCTTCCTTGAAGGCAGAGCAGTTAAGGTTTTCTTAAACATAGCAACGCTACCTCCACCACCATTCACTGCGGAGTCCCACAGGACCCACACTATACAACTTGTTCACGAAGCCTCTCTTCGATAAGCTTGACTCTCTTGGTATTGTTTACACAAATTACTCTGACGATACTCAGGTACTCCTACCTCTAACTGGCTCATACCACAAAGACGCCAAGGCACTCCACACAATTTACACCACCATCCAGGCTTGGATGGCGGTTAATGGCCTTTGCCTCAATGGGGACAAGACTGAAATAATTATATTAGGTCAAAAAACGACTCTAGCCAAACTTGACAAACTGTACTCCAACTTTACCATTGATAATACGATAATTCCTGTGTCTACCTACATCTGTCAAAACACTGGGGGTCTACTTAGACTCGACAATCCATGACCAGACAGGTCAGCGCTATCACATCCTCATCTGCAGACACCACCAAGCTCATAAATGGAGCAACTATTGGTGCCAACTTAGACTATTGTAATGCTCTATTAGCAGATACATCTGAAAAAAAACCTAATAAGATTACAAATCACACAGAATAATGCACTTTGTGCAGCTTTAAGCATCCCTAAAAGGGAGCACATTTCCCAGGCCAGACAATCAGCTCAGTGGCTCTCGGTCAAAGAGCAAATCACTTTCAAAATCCTCACCCTCACACATTAATGCCTCACCCTCTTTGCACCATCATACTTCTCAGAGACAATTACCAAATCCTCCTCTACACGACCCACCAGGACACAATACACCAACCAACTTTACATCCCACGAATCAATAGGGCCAAAGCTGGCGGGCTAGGTTTCCCTTACATTGCCGCCAAATCCTGGAATGCACTACCCACAGACATTAGAGCAGAAAACTCGTTCCTCACTTTCAGTACTGTAAATTGCAATTGTCGCAACCAACTGTAACTATAAACTGTCTGTAACAAAAGCAACCCCACTTTAAACTGCAAATGTTAATTTACCTGTAACTAAGAATTGTCTGTAACAAGCGCCACAATGCCCCTGGGCTGCTGCACGCTCTACAAATCTGAATAAATAAATAAATACTTCTCCTGTGAGGGGCCACGCACCGTGCAGCAATTGCTCAATGTGTGCTCAAACCTCCCAGACCTTGGAGATAGACATAGGCTGGAACACTCCTTGGAGACAAAACACCTTCACTAAATGTAACACGAGGGGCGTGATCTATATGATCACATGTCCATGCAACCTGAAGTACATAGGCATGACTATCAGACAAGTCTACACACGCATGATAGAGCATAGATTGTGCATAAGAACAGGCAAGCTGGCCACTCCCTTAGTGCCTCATTTTGTGGTGGAAGGGCACACTGCAGACCAATTCAAATGAACCATCTTTGAAAAGGTCATACAGCCCAAAAGAGGCGGCAATTTCCACAACATGTTATTCAGGCGCGAACAGATGTAGATGTTCCCAAGGACTGATTGAGAACATCCAATGGCAGGAGTTAGCGGTTCTGGCCTAGGCTCGATGCCCCTCCACACTGCGCCGTGCAAACTATCAGCACACGGCCCACTAAGCATCCTCACTCTTCAGTGCGCTCCTTTGCCCACCACATACTTCCCCGGTACACTACTACTTAGATAGCGTCGTTAGATAGCATCATACACTTTGCCCCTTTGTGCCCCCGGTGCTAGCACTGCAGGTCCCACACAAACTGCCTGTATTTATCCCCACAATCCATCAGCAGGCAGAGGCTCCGCCGCTCCCCAGCTGCCTCAGCCCTCCTGGGTCCACATGATAGACAGTTGGCCCTCCACTTGCTTTTGGCCTCCTGGACCCCCATGGAACTTCGCAGTATCTATGCACCTACATACCGATTCCCACCACGGTTCATACACTGCCCAGTGCAATATTTTTTTTAAATTTACCAATGAGACTCCATTCCGTTTCTCCTGTCTTAATTGAGCATTTTTCTGTACAGTACGCCGCTTGATCATTGGTCATTGGTCAACCTACCATTGAGACTCCATTCCGTTTCTCCTGTCTCAATTGAGCATTTTTCTGTACAGCACGCCGCTTGATCATTGGCTATTGGTCATTTTTCCGCCAGCGGCTTTACCTCGTCCCCCTTTGCCTCCCCCCTGCCCCTCCCCTTTCAGGCCCTCTCCTGCATTGACAGACGCGTCCCCATGACAACTGGACACGTCATGCAGCCGCCAGCGTGACCGCGCTCCATTTTGTTTTTAGAGGCGATCAGGCTTTCTCGCTTGAGAACAGTCTTCCTCTGACACCACCGCACCCAGCAGCTCTGTGTAAGAGGTAAGCACTGCTAGCTTGTCCTCGCGCTCCCACTGGGACTAATTCAAGGCCCCTGGACTC
The DNA here is from genome assembly GCF_040938575.1 of Ambystoma mexicanum. Taxonomy (NCBI): domain Eukaryota; kingdom Metazoa; phylum Chordata; class Amphibia; order Caudata; family Ambystomatidae; genus Ambystoma; species Ambystoma mexicanum. The sequence continues at coordinate 850,210,165 of NC_090931.1, read as the reverse complement.
CTTCGCTCACCATGTCTTTATCTTGCGATTACAGCTGTTGCAGGATTATGCTGTGATAAACACGAGTGAATCCACCAGTCCCCCCGGATTCCTCTTGGAGGTAAGCACAGTTTTACTAAGCCTCTCTGCATGCCAGAGCTGCAGTGCACAGCCACACTGCTGCATTAGCTCACCCCAATCCACCTCACTCCTCCTTTTAAACTAATGAGTTGGTGTCAGGTTTGGAGGCACATGGATCATGAAATTGGAAACCATGGTCCACACCTACACGGTTTTTCCATTCCCACCTGGTGCCCTTTCCACAAGACCATGAGACAAACACTTCACTACCCAGGTGACCAGGCACCCTAGTAACCTGCACCCACAATGGAATTTTTTCCTATTGTTCCTTCAGATGAAGGATGCCAACCATTGCCATTAGGTAGGGAGATTCAGTCTATGGTTCTGTTCTTCATAACCCCCTGTTCCTCTCTCTCTTTTTTGTCCCCTCACAGAGGACGCATGTACCCAACATTAGCACCTCCAGTACAGTAATGCTGGATAAGTAAAATTTGCTTTTCTCTTCTAATCACGGTCCTGACGAAGATGGCTAACTTCTCTAATGCCATCGAAACCGGTTGACCCTCGGCCTCTCATGACCTGTTTGATGTCTCTCATTAGAATTGGGAGATACTGGTTGGACTAATCAGATTGCACACTCACATATATGGAGTGAGCATTTTTATAAGAGCTATTTTAGCTTTTTTTCTTTCCAACTGGACTTGTTGCATTCCACCAACTAAGACCCAAAGGTACAATTAAAGTTTGCACTTGGTTTGGAATTCAACTAGTTAACCTGTTTTCAGGTTGCCATCACTTAGAGCTGGCTGTGACAGAATCTAATACAGAGTTCTCTCCCTTGTTGCATCAGCCAGTTGGAAATGTTCCGAATGTTTGACACTTTGTTCGATTAGGTATGTGCCAACACTGTAGAAGGTTAGGGACAGTTCTCTCCTCTATCGCACCACACGCCACCTAGGGTGAGGTACCCCTGATAGGGTCAGGGTGTCCTTCCGCAGGGCTAGCTTCCAGGTGTTGGACGGCCCATCATGCTGCCTCGCCGGCTCCATTATATGTGCATGGTGCGCATACATGGGCACTTCTGTACACCCTCCTTAGTAAGCGCTAGGTTTGACTCGAACAATGCAATACACCCAGAGGCAGCTGGCTGTACCACATAATACAGATCAGGTTTTACTACAGATCCAGGGTCTGCAGATGGGATGGTCAGGAGTGTAGCGAGAGGGTTGACCCCTTGGGAATATGAGAGGGAAAACCACCTGCTGACGTTGATCACTAAGGAATGGCCTTAATAAATATCAGTGGCAAATAAATATCTTGCACCAAATCTCCTGCAGAATGGCTTCCTTGCTTTCATCTATAAGGCACATCACTGGAAGTCTGCTTTACTCTGCATCATGCATGTGACATCATGTGCAAGGGTGGCATGTGGACTGCAGATTGATAAGAAGTCAGTGTATACAGGTAAGTATCATGCTCAGTTTACATAGCTGCAAATAAAGATGAACAGTCTCCATAGCCTTTGAAAAATAAAAGAACTTCCTTCCATTATGTCTGTGCACTTTTTGAATGATTACTTTTTTTTCCTTCCTGCAACTTTTGTGCCACCTTCTTTCTCAGATGCAGAAGCATTTCTAACGGATTATCATCCCCCACTCAAGAGAACGTGACTAGATTTTTAAATGGAATTCATAATAAATACAGCCTTAGGTTTTCTGAATTTGACAGACAGGACAAGGTCAGAGAAAGACGCATTATTTCCTACAATTTTCCAAATTATCTTAGAGGTGAGCCATTAAACGTGATCCATCCAGACATTGTGCTTTGCAAAGTTCCTAATTATCCAGAGCCGGGTTATATAATCAATCATTAGGACAACAGAGTGTAGGATGCTGAGCTTTTAGACAAGGAAGTGATTGGAAGATCAAGGGTAGGAAGGGAAAGAGCCAGTAAATAATTTAAGACCATCGAATCGCTCCCATATGTTGCTATATGTCCATTCACAGCTGCCCTATGGTGCATGTATGTACATGTAATAAGGTTTCACACAAAGTGGGAGGGTAGGTTTGGTTTAGTGCGGGAGGTACGGTGAGATTTGAAATGACTGTTGCAGACATTTTGAATCCAGATGTACTTGCTGTGTAGGATGCAGCTATACGAGCAGTGTAGAATGCAGCTATGCAAGCAGTGTAGAATGCAGCTATGCAAGCAGTGTAGAATGCAGCTATGCAAGCAGTGTTTGCCCCTTTCCAATGCTCCTCAATAGCTCTAACCAGGTCCTGGTCTCTTGTAAATAAGGCTCAGAGTGTTTTAACCGTATGGCTATGACTTAGTGCCTTGGATGTGTGCTTGTGTTTGTGTTGGTTGTGTGTCTCGTGTGATGTTAAGGTGGTGTTTCCCCTTGTGCGCACTTATTAGTTGTCTCCATAAGGTGTCCAGAGTCACAAATGACTTTTAAGTGTTTGGATGTATTGTGTTGGTGTGCGTTTGTGTAGTGTCAACGGATTTATGGCCTATGGGCAAGGGTGTTACCTCTAATGTTGTGTCCAGAGACTCAGAGGGTTGGTTGGGTGCAAGCATTATATTAGTTCTCAGCGTGTCTACGTGTTGTGTGGCTAACCCCTAGTCACGTAGTGGACTTGGTTTTGTTGGCGGAATATTAAAGTGGGTTGATAAATCGATTAGTTTGACAATGTCTGTGACGTGAGTCTTTGGTTGCCACTCAATGGTATCTTCCAACATTCTTTTTTGTGGTCCCTCGGCCAATCTAGCCTGCTCCCCAAGCCTGGAGGCGGACTTCCCCTGCGTTATGAGGGCAGAGAGTTGCTTGTACCTAGGGTGTTTATGGTTACTCCACCTGGTTTAGTCATAGCAGTTGGGTTTGAAGCTGTTGTGTGGCCGGCTGCTTAGTGGGTGCACAGCTGGTGTCAAAACAGATTGAGGAAGTCGTGCTGGACCGGGTCACCCTAGTTGTGTGGGTCGGGGTGATGCTTAGGTTTTAATGCTTTACCTGTCCGAGTTTTCCTTGATGGATAAATGGTGGGTGTTATACCTGGGTCTTTCTGTTGATTGGGCGGCCTTCTTTTTCTAGCTCACTCTAGTTGTTGGGCATGGCTGTGGGGCAGGGAATGTGGGCTTTTGGGTGTTAATGTCCTCCTTGATGTTGCCGCTATTATCCGTGACTGCATCCCTTAGTGTGTTTCTTTTGGTCCACAATGTCTTTGCTGTTTATGGTCCTTGGCGCTTTTCATCGTCTGTTGAATCATCAGGTTTTGAGTAATTTCCTGAAGGTGATGTGGTCTTCAGTGGTTCTAATTTCTTTGGGCATGGTGTTCCATAGGTTAAAAAATATGCATGAGAATGGTGTACCTACGAATTTCCTATTTTCATACTGTTTTGGACCATTGTGTGGGTTGTCGCTTGATCTTAGTTCCTTTCTTGGCTGGTAGCAGCTGATCTTGGCTTGACGGAATTTGGCTCCTTTCTGTGTACGGCTTTGTGGGTGATGCAGAGGGCTTTCAATTTGATGTATTTATTTTTACTGGTAGCCAATAAAGGCTTTTCAGAGCCACACGACATGGAAGCAGTGTGGCATTTTGCATGTAATCAGGCATCTTCAGTTTGAGGCACTCCCTTGTTGTATATCTGCCTAGTTTGGCAGTCTTGTTAGGTGTTTGTTAAACTTCTTTGGAAATGAGGCATAGATTAAATTGCAGTACTCTAGCAGTGTCTTAATCAGGCCTATCAAGTGAAATGTATGACATAGCGGGGTATCTTTCAGAACAGGGACAGCTAATGTTTAGTTTGTTTTTGTTATTTGGTATAGCCTCGTAGTGTTGATTGCCAATCTACATTGCTGTACCTAACTGAGTTTCCAATACACTGTGTTCTGAAGATTGGCATACATTACATTTATAATGACAGAGTCATTACAACATTAAGTGACAGTCCAAAGGCTGTTCAGTATTTTTGGAAATGTGTGGGGATTGTGTTGTACTGTGTGAGGTTAAATCTGTGGCTAGTGTTGATATTGTGAGGGCTTGACATCTAACGTGAGACAGCTGAGAATGTGTGTGGTGCTGTGTCCGAGGTAGGTTAGGTGGCAGTGTGCGTTGTACCCAGACAATTGTTTGAAAACTTTGGCCCTGCTTTTCTTCAATTGTACAAGTATATTAATCAGAAGCTAACTATAGGTAAAATTAAACAGGACTTGCTCTGTTTCTTAATCCATAGTGCAAGGTCCCATTGAGGTGCAGGTTTGAAGACGGCCATGATTTCATGACAGGTTTGCAAGTGTGACTTCAGGCAGAGAGGACATCTGCACTTATTCAATAGGGGGCTGTGCACTTAGATAACCATATGAAGGGAGTTACACAGGCAGAGATTTAAAGATGGAACAGATCCGGCCAAATTTGCATTGACAGCAGCAGAGGCCACTTTGTGCAGACTTGGTTTTCTGATGCTATAGATGCTAATTGAGAAAGAATCCCCCTTTTCTGCAATACCGCTTCACTTCTAACCTTTAATATGTAGCCACTAGCCAGGCTGCGATTAACCATATCTTTATGTTTATGTATTTTGTCATGGAGTGCGCTGAGTGGGGGACAACATACAAAACAGAGATTGGTGTCTAAATAAGGAATGCATTTAATGTTGTAACGGGGTTCATGTTATTTGGGAACGGGTAAACATCGGAGTGACTCAAAGTGAGATTCAAAGTCTGATTGCTTCAGTGGGACACTTCCTTCTGAGCCCTCTTGGGAGTTCATGCCGAGCATCCTTAATTGTGAATGTTTGTGGTTTGTGACATTCTGTGGAAAAGGTTTCAACGGGAATAGTTTGAAAAAAGTAAAACCTGCAGTCTTCATACTACAGACACAGTCTTCGAGTCAAAGATAAAATACAGTTCAGTGTTTCTTATTATGTTCCATTAAATGTTCTCTATGTCACTCCGCTTCACTGTCCTATCAAATTCTCGTTCTTTTTCTTTGGGGTGAGGGTTTAGCAGGGTTTATAAACCCATGATGGAGTATGAGGATTGAGGATCAGGGAGTCTGTGGCCATCACCCCCCATGTTTTGAAAACGTCTGAAGAAATCCCTCACAAGGTTGAGTGGGTGGTTGGATCTCCTTTTCAGCTCAGGTTTGGTTGTCACAGGGCTCTTTTCTGGTCTCTGGCCATTCCTTTTCCTGCTCTAGGTCTAAATCTTTAATTCAACGCCCTGGATTCACTACCTCTAAACACTTCTCAACTTTCTCCTTCAGACTCCCCTACCAACCTCCACCTACATCTTGCTGCTCTCCTCTAATTACTCCTCTTGCTCACCTCTCTTTACCAAACTCCTTCCTTCATCACCTACTACAACAACCCACTCTGATAGACTGATCCAGCTGTTTTTAATAGGAAGATCCCTCCAAAGAAGTGCTTAGTGATTTTAATAACACCTTTGTGTTGACGGAGGTTTTGTTTTCTGATTGGGTCATGGCTTGATGTTCATATAGATTGGAACCTGGCAGGCAAGAGGTTACATGAAGGCATGTCATCATCTTCATTGCATTAGGGCTATGGTCCGTATGGAGTATCTCTCCATCTCTAGAGAATCTCTGCGGTTATTGCCTATGTGAGTCTGGGTCCCGCTGGTCTCCTGACGTTTGAATTGCGTGTCTGAATATTTTCTGGTAAGCATGGGAGAGGATCTATAGCATTTGTGCTCCCGTTGTTGAGGGGAATTTGTACATCTGAAATCCTTGTAACACTGGGAGAATGGAAGTGTGTGGCTCAGTGTTCTCGTATTACACGCAGATCATTCTTTTAATTGATAAAGCATGAATTTGTAATCACGGGATATCCCTGGGTTAGTTACATGGATGTGAATCAAAATGGGAAAAGGAATCTTCAGCACTTGAGCCGAGGGATAAATAAATATCCCCTCTTGTTGGGAACCTTTCAGTGGTGCAACATTTTCTTACAGAGGTTTCATTCCCTACACTAGATGCTTGGGTCTGACTATGAATCTTGCATGGCTCTCCCAGCCAGTATCCTCCCTTACTGGGGGCAAGTCTTCCAGGGTAAGGTCCATCTTCCTGTTTATGCGGAAGTCCATATGGAGGTTGAGTCGTAAGGAGGCTCCTGGGACTGTTTCTTTCATAGACCTGTGTATCCGCAAGTGTAATGGGGTATAGATGTCGATATGAATATGCCCCTGATCGTCCTGCACATAGGCAGGGGAATTGGATTTGGGCACATCCCTGTGACTACCCTCTTGGTTGATCAGCTCATGGGTAGAAGGCTTGGGGTTGGACAACTCCCTGTCACTGCCACTTGAGGTTCAAGCCTCTCTATTGTGTTGGTAGGGTGGTGAATACTCCTGTGACTCCCCATTGCCTTAGTTTGGGGGCCCAGTTAGGTTTTCTTTTGGAATCCTACATATATCTGCTCTGTGCCCATCATCCACTAGTATTGTATAGTCCCCGGTACCATTGACCGGCCCATTTTCGGTCCCCAAAGTCAGCGAGGGGACGTTGTCACAATGTATCCTGTGCAGCCGGACAGACTGAACTGCATCTGCGAACAGTTTGCACATACCAATTGTCAGTGTCAGGTACAATTAAATAAATAGAGGCTTTTTAGAGTCTTGGAAATGGCAGCTGGTAATCAACAGCCCACATGTGGTTGCATGTATTTGTGTTTAGGTGGCCCATATAGACTTGAATCCCCTTTTCAGGTGCTTCTGTCTGGCCCCTTTAATGTTGCATTTAACTTTGGAGCAAAAGTAAGACCATCATTGGCTATTACCGCGTGCTATTACGTGTTAGCTGCGGCAGGGGGAGTAACACAGTTTTGGTTCCAGGTCACGCAGGAGCAGCTCGGATGCCACTCTGTCCAGTATTATGATGGTCTTTTGACACCATTCCAGCAGAGTCTATCCCCATTCATAAAATTGAGAATGTAATCCAACCCGTCACCAATGCTTGATTGGCTTTCCGGTGGATACGGACGTTAGAGATTTCTGCATACATGAGAAACTGCAATACATACTGCTCTAACACATGTGTTAATGGGCACTTGTAGATATTAAACAAAAGGACTGAGAGGGAGGACCGTATGGTACAAAGCACACTACTATGTGTATAAAACTCTCCACGGATACCCATATGAATCGTTGGTTACGGCTATAATGAAACAGCGGGATACAATCTAAAAATATTACTCACGCTCCCCTGCTATCGTCTACTCTTTCTAGCAGGATATCATGGTCTTTGGTGGTGTAAGTTGTGGAGATGTCCAGGAAAATCAGAGATGCAAGGTGCTCTTATTCTGAGGTTTCAATGAGATCCTCAATACTGTCTCCCACCGTGGTCGCCGATACTGTCTCCCACCTTGGTCACCGATACTGTCTCCCACCTTGGTCGCCGATACTGTCTCCCACCGTGGTCACCGATACTGTCTCCCACCGTGGCCACTGATACTGTCTCCCACCGTGGTCACCGATACTGTCTCCCACCGTGGCCACTGATACTGTCTCCCACCGTGGCCACTGATACTGTCTCCCACCGTGGTCACCGATACTGTCTCCCACCGTGGCCACTGATACTGTCTCCCACCGTGGTCGCCGTTCTTCTCCTAGGTTTGAAGCTCATATGTCAATTGTTTATTGAGGGTTGTTGTGGCCTGCTTGTTGCTGCAGGTGTATCACAACGCCTCTTACACAATGTTGCTGGGATCAGTCTGGCCAATAATAAGATTGTAGTTGGTACGGACTATGGGTCAGTGGTGATTATTTACTGCTTCATGGCGTTAGAATCTATTCCATTTTGGACGGCGGTTGTCTGAGTGTTCGCGAGGTTGGTGGCAAAGGTGCAGGGAAAGGCAAAGCCAGTTTGGACGTTGGAATTTGCAATGCTGACCATGTTATCTCATCCTCCTCCATGAGTTTCAAATGATCGTTTTAGTGAGATGAGGCACTGAACTTGGCCACGTATGCTTCAGAGTTGTTTGTTTTCAATTTCTGAATTTACAATACAAATCAGTGTATGGAGGCCTCAAAAATGTCTTTCGTTGTGCAAGCAGACTTCTTTGTTTTGTTTACATTTTCCGGGTTTGACAACTTTTGGAATATGACAAAAATCCCCTTTGTCTGGTCAGTGTCTTCGACAATGCACAATGCACGTGGACTAGTGTTAGTCTTCTTGTTCTTAGTTCACTTTGTTATTTGCACCACATTTGTTCAGCTACAGTAAGAGACCACCTTGTCTCGGGAGGATAGCTCAAGGGCAACGTGCTTGCCTTGGAAGCAAGACCACATGAAGCAATACAGGTTTGATCCCCGGATCTGCGCTTAGAAACCTCTGGGTATTAAGCGCGTTATAAATAACCTATCATATCATTGTTCCTGAATTATGCCAGATTTTTGCAGCTGGGCAAGCTCATTTAACATAATAATTGGGTCACTCTACATTGTAGCCATATAAGGCGTTCCAGTTGGAGTACTTTACACCCTATTTTTGGGAGTTGGAAGTCAAATTAATTTTTATGCAGTAATACAATCATTCGCATTCTCAATGGGGACTTTTTTTTAGGCACATACAATTATGCCTTCTCTGAAAACACATATGTGTGTAGTGCACACTTCGTTGTACCTAGTCCTTCATGCAAGTTAAGTTCCACTTCAGATGAGTCACTGATATTAGCTATCCTTCCTGAGGCTCTGCAGATACCACTGATCACATCATGTCCGGTAAGCGATGTGGGTGGATGCACGTGGCAGGCTCCTCTGTGTCAGCTGTGTCGTGGTTTTTGTTAGGAGAATTTGTGCTCCCTATTTTGTACTTTTTGGGCAGTATGTGCCTGTTTGTAGGGAGTAAAAGTGGTTGATACGCTGCTTATCTGTAGGGCTGATAGTTATTCATGCTGATATAATTCGTAGTGCTACCAATTTCAAGTATTTCAGCCATATCATCGTCTGCCTCTCTGATATCAAATTTAAAATGTATTTTTGATTTCTCTGTTTGCTCAACAATTTTGCAAGTGCCTAGACACTGCTGCTTGTCAAGAACACTCTGCAAATTGATGCTGTTGGTCAATTGATGGACAGTGTTTCTGTAAGTCTTTCCTTTTAGTCTAATTGCGTTGTCTCTTAGATTGCTCATGTGTAGTCCAATGTATTATTATATACTTTACAAAAGTTTAGTGTGTAAAGGTTAGGTCCATCTGGTGCAAGGATGCAGTCTCACACCTTCTTTTATCGAGTATTGTACAAACTGCTAATGGCGTAAACGTGGGCGCCTATTTGCTGATCAAAGCCTACATTTGTAAGTGTGACTCACCAATAGCAGTGCTTGTTTTCTTTCAAGCAAATGTTTCTATTTAGAACTGGTCACCCAGGAGGTTAGGTCCAAAGGAAAAATTATGAGCCTGCCCTTTGTATTCCACATCTCTGCCATTCAGTCACTCTGCATCATGGCATTAGGAGCCTGTGCAATGGAAAATGAAAAACTGCAGGCCCTGGTTTCACACTGAGCCCTGTAACGTCATAATATGCTGCACAATGCCGCGCAACCGGCGGAGGAAATCGGGCACCAGCATGCATCGGGAATTTGGATACCTGTGTTTTGGTACTGTTCATCCAGGAGGATGGCAATGTCTTTGATTATGTTATACTTACAATGTTTACTAATAACAGTGCATTATAATAATCCACTGCTGTACTTGTGAATGTCAACCATAGCCCAATGCTTCTTTTAAAGAAGAGTAATGATGAATAGTTTATTTTCTCAAACTGATTGAAATCGTGTAGGTTACTTGTAAATAGTGCATTCATTCAACACCCTGCCTAAAAGCACAGTTGCAGGCTGGTAAGAGCATTCTTGGTTTTAAATGCTTTAAGACGACCTGTACAGTCCCAAATTACACAGAGGTCCTGGAGCCAGATCAAACCAGACTCAATAACGGAACTAGACAAACAAACCAGCTGTATTATCATCAAATAAAACAAGGACAGCAAACATGCATACAAATTATTGGAGCTCTCGACATGTTTCTAAAAAACAACACTTTATTAACTCAATAGTCATCATCACTGACATCTTTCTGTAATTGTAGTTACCAAAACTTACAGGGTACATGGATTGGTTCATAATGGTGGCTCGATATACATTCTATATGGGTTAAACTTAAATTGGGTAATGATTGTCTGATGGCTACTCCTGAGACTACCTCTGAATTGATAACAGTAAAAAGACATAATCTCGACAATTTGTAATTGGCTGTCATAATACATAATTGGCAGCCTAACATTAAGTATTCTGATTGGTTGGATTCTTACTAACCAAACTTGGACAACTGACAGGTTGTCAAGACATGCACCAGACAGGAGTAGGGGGAGAGAGGTCAGTGGACTGCTTTGCTTTGAATTAAAAAAGATACCATCTCACATGTCTAGGCCATGAGCCACGGTGATCCTTTTGCATTTGGCCTTGTTTGGTGCCTCGTGTCTGTGTGTGTGTGTACGGAGTAAGGCAGGTGTCTTATCTGTGTCCACTGCTAATGAATAGACAGTGTTCTTCAATTATGGGTCACTTGTGATGGGACTGTTTGTGGAATTATTTCACCCTGCATTTCTAAAGATTTTGGCTAATACTGGCAAAAGTACCCGTTCTCCGAACAGGTTCTGTGAACAGACATGACAACACTCTCATCAATTGTTGAAAATCAATCATCCTGTGGGTTGCTGTTCTGATTCGCTGATTGCTTGATGTGCTTTGCACTCAGAAGTAAACTGCAGTGAGAATGGGTGTGTGTGGATGGCTGATATATCCGGGATCAGACGTTGGGGGTAGGTGAGAGTTGGTGTGCTGCTGCATACTGGAACCTACTATGCTCTCTCTCTCCACCTGTTGCCTCACCCTGGCATGGTGCAGTTTGTTGTGGTGCATTTTACGGTGCAAATGTCCCAGAAACCATGCATCCTGAGGACTGGTCCTTCTACGACCACATTGATGTTTCACCGATTTCAGGCAACCGTCTCCTGTGTGAAGATGCTTAAATCCAGGGAAAGGGGTGGGATATCCAAATGTCATGCAGCCACTAATGCCCGGAGGGTTCTAACAGTAACTTTGCAAACATTGGGGCAGATTGGTGTAACAGTGTGGAATTGTATAAGGAAAAATGCTTTGCCAAGCCACAAACCCACAAACAAATTTAGAGTTTTTCTGAAATCGGGTAAAGGGGTGGGGTGTCCAAATGCCATGTAGCCTGTAATGTCCAGAGGATTCTAACAGGTAACTAGGCAACATTTGGTGCAGATTGGTGAAACAGTGTGGTATTGTATAAGGAACACCTTGCAAGCCACAAACCCAAAAATAAATGTGGACTTTTGCTGAAATCTGGGCTAGGGGGTGGGGTGTCCAAATGTGGTGTAGCCAGTATTGCGCAGAGGGTCCTCACTGGTAACTATGCAACATTTGGTGCAGATTGGTGAAACAGTGTGAAATTGTATAAGGAACAACCCCAAGCCACAAACCCAGCCACAAACCCACACATGTTCACGTTTATAAATATAGATTAATGTGAGTGTTATGGTTTCTCTTGCCAATGGGGACACTCTTCAGTTATTCTTTGTGGAGTTTGTTGGTCTATAGTTTTCCTGCACCTGGTTTACAAAGGCTAGTTGTATTCTTAATTGATCTGAGAATATATGGCTTGAGTGTTTGGAATCTTCATCTCGTCCACCACCCATGTAGGTCATTTTATGCTGGTTAACTTGTTTTTTCAGTGACTCCAGATGGGTTGTGCTTGGCTGCATTGTCTAAGACAACTCAAGGTCCACCTGGGTAACTTGCTTCTATTTTGGAGCCACTGAACCATCAAAGTACAGGATCACTGCACCCACTCCCCCAATGCTCCGTCAGACCGCAGCCGGTCTGTCCAGGCTAAGGTCAAGCATCCAAACGAAATGAAAGGTGAAAGTATAACAAGGCAGATATTTTCCCCTTCTTGAAATCACACAGCATCCAAATGAGCAGATAGCCATGACCATGTCACGCTGAAAGACTGGCCAATCCCTTCTGTGTCGCGCCTACTGGAGCAAGTCTTCTGGGGATCGTTGTTAGTGTCCCTACGGATTTCCTCACCCTGAAGCATGGTGATACCGGATATGGGTTAGGGCAATGGGGGCACCTTAAAGTCCTGAATTAGCTTGGCCGAAGGCTTCACCAGCGTCCATTTCGTGAGCTTCCCCAAACCTTAGCGCATGACGTCCATGACACTATGGCTGACTCTGCCTTAATTATAGGCTCCAGCCGCAGAGAAACAGCCCGATTAGGAGCACTGCCAGAAATCCCGTGTTCCTATTACATAGATGATTTATTGCTCTACTTAGCCATGTAATTAGTGGCTTTGTCAGCAGATCCTGATACTCTGTTTCCTGTCATAATTTGCGGCGTGATATTTTGTAGCAGAGCGAGGCCTTCGTTTAGGTGGTAGTGACTTGTTGAACCCCGCTGCATGCTCATCGTGCACCACACTCTTTGGGGAGGTTGAAGAAACCACACTTTCAGTGTGCACCTATCTAGAAGGAGCGCGGAACCTTCTGTAGATTTCTTTTTTCTTTATTCTTCTTTCAAATGGATTTTACTAGGGGCATATTTACATTTTTTACGATCACGGCTACAGAAGGAAATTGGTACCGGCTTCCTTGAAAGCTAGACTGTCAGTTCCCTCTGCATTTTGATGAAATTGTGTTTTGTTTGCAAATGTTTACTAAACACTTTAATGTGAAAGTGACTTTGTCAATGATTAAAATAGTCGAAACACTTCCATAAATGACATTCTAGAATAGGGTAGTGTGCCCCATGGTCTCCACCAAGAGGCGTGCCGGAACACGGGAATCTGCCCTGTTCTGCCACCTGCTCTGCTTTAGGTTTAGATTAAGTGGCAACTATAACCTAAATATAATTTCAGGTTAACCCATGTTTAATGTATGCCTATGACAAGCTGCAGACAAATCCTACTTTTAAATTAAGCCATTAACTTTACCATTAAAGTACAGAATACAGTAATCCGACTACGAAGTCATATGTCGATTTCTGAACATCGGTTATTGGTTTTGTGCAATGACTAAGGTAGCTCTAAAGACAGGGCAGGTTGTATCCGGGAGCTATTTGTGTCAGTGTCACCCAGAGTGCTTACTATTACTCTACTAAGTAAGGTCACATGTTTAGTGACTTCCTGGACTGGCGTTGTTATGTGGTTCTGGAGGCGAAAGTCCTTGGAGACGATACAGTGGACGCAAGGAATGAGCAACATTGCATTTGAGCACTCTCCGTTGAGTGCCTTGAGAGAAGAGGACGCCATCTTCAGTTGTGTCATGCCTTCTACTCAGAACTGAGGGCCTTCTGATGGAATCCTATGCCAGCCCCACACCCTGCAGTCACATGCCACAGTGCAGGATTTGATCGCTGCATCATGCACCATGGCTGAATTGGTGTAGCCCCGAGTGGGCAGATGGTGTTGTTTTGATCCAGTTGAAAGTCAAATTAGCTATAGTTAAATGTAAATATTTTATCAAACAATACTAACTAATTCAAGGTAAATCTCTTCAAAATGGTAAAAAATATAATGTGTGGCAATATTAAACATTTCACATATTTTTTAAGATTTTAGGAACGTGTGAACCACATACATATAAACGTTAGTTCGATCCTCGTTCTTCAAATTATCCAAAAAGGATAGCAAAGTTCACGAGTGTCAAGCCACCCACAATTCACGCTAACATGGAGTTCTGACACTAATATTTTGCCCATTTCTTTTCATTTCTAATCACATGCCATTCTGCAACTGTACATACATTTGCACAATGTGTGCATGCGTTCACTTATCAGCAGCAGTGTGCACACGTTCCCATTCACGAACAGTACAGATTTTCCCACAACACGGAATCATCAGCAACCATATGAATCAGCTTGAACTTATTGAAACAATGATTAAAAAAAATGTAAAAAAACATTATTTCTGGTAGAAAATACCACTGGGTGGGAGCATGTTATTATAAGAAAAGCTATCTCAGGTCAACACAAAAGAAGGTTTCAGACATGTTCTGGTGAAGGACACTATTTTGGCAAAGTTGAATTACGTATAATTAGAACGTCTACAACTCAACATTTGGAGGTGTTGGTGTAGGTTCAACAGAACAATACCTCATGGCTGGATCCAGTGGGTTTTGACAGCGAGTGTTGCAAATCTTGCTGTTTATCAATGTAGCTCAAGGCTCCAGTGGACAAGAGAGCCACCAAGCAGAAAACAGACACAACCACTGGAGTTCTTAATATTGCTTGGAAGAGCTTTGTGACAAATCAACTTCTGGGGCACCAGTGGTCCAGGGATGACTATCGGTTTCTAAACCATCAATCAGCCCCACACCTCTAATACACCAGAAAGGATCCGAACAGATCGGAAACACAAGCAAATTATAAACCTTGTTGTACAATTTTAGTAATGTGGATGGAATGGCAGGCTGAGACTTATCTCTATAAGGTCGTGGATTGTTGGTTAGTTGCAACACAGCGAAAATACAATTATTACCAATGATAAAAGGGACTGTCCAGTCAAGGTCGTATACAAATATCTACTTTATTATTATTCAACAGACAGTTGTAGCACACTACAAACAACAACCCACCCTGTAAAGGAGAGGATGGACAGTTTCCAGAAGGTGGATGGCCCAAAGCTCAGGAGAGTGTTGCAGTCAATGGCCTTGTCCTTGGTTTGTTTGAGAGACTCTCTGGCACTTCCCACCTAGGAAGCTTGCTTGCAAAACCTAGCAGGTCATGCTGTGTGCTGGCTGGTTACCGGTTCTGGAGCTGCTGGAGGATCCTCTGGATTCAGTATCTCCCTGTTCCATGGGTGATGTTTAGGGGAGGGATCTTGCTTCCCTCTTTGGAAACCCTGGCCTACCATCTCTGGCGGAAGCTGTAAGGCAGACTATACCTTCAGTCAGAGGTCCAAATGGGTTCTTCATGTTACTCGTTGTGAAGTCTTCAGATGATCTGCCCAAAAGAGGGGCTCAGCCCTCTTTTAAAGCCAAATGGGCCACAGTTATTGGTTTTGGCTAAACCTACCTTAATGACCCAATCCTAGGTCCCCACCAACAATCTCCTGTATTTATGAGGTCATAACCAAAGTGCTTTGCAACAGAAAAGGTAAAGGAGTGAAAACAAGTGTTTGTTGTGGATCAAAGAGTTTCTCTGGTCAATTGAGCTCTCAGTGATTCCTGATGAAAGAGGTAGGTCTCTGTTGAAGCTGCAGCGAGAACATACTTTCTTTTTTTTATTTTTTTATTTACTTGTTTATAATCAAAGACAATTTGATTTTACAAGACGTTGTTTCGTATAGGAAACACATTGTACAAAGTGAGTACTTTCTGTCTCCATCAATCCACATACTCACATACTCCATCAATCCATACTCACATACTCCATCAATCCACATACTCACACCTTCTGAATGGGGTCCCACTCCAGGGGTGACTACTGAAAACATGCAGTCCCAGACATGACACTTCACTGCCCTTGATACTGAGAGGCGAGAGCTGTCTTCAGGTTGTGCAAATAAAAGGTTGTTGGGGTTTCTTGTCTCTTTTGTTAAACTATGTGGCAGGCCCCATGTGGCCTGTTTAAAGCATACTGTATTAGTATGATAATTATGTTCATTGCTGCCACCATCTGCAGTTCTTACACAAAGGGACAGGGAGGATCCATTGAGCCTTTGATAGGTAATTGATGAAACATTTGAAACCAACAAATGACTGTATTTCCTTTGCCGGCTGTAGTAGCTAAACACTTTGCCGATGAATTTGCTCCTTTTGTCACCTCCTTTGTTAATAAGTCATTGGATCAAGGAGTAGTGCAGTTAATGCTTAAACACACTACACTGACCCCTCTTCTGAACAAATCTAACTTGGATCCCCTGGCTCTTCAGAATTATCGCCCCATTGATGGTATTCCCTGGCCAAGGACAATATTAGAGAAGGTGGTGACTCAACAACAACAGGCGTTTGTTGAAGAAGAATCACTTTTGGATCCCTTGCAGTCTGGGTTCCACCCAGAATTTGGTACGGAGACAGCAGTGCTAGCAGTCTATGATGAACTGTTGAAGGTGGCTGATCAGGGCAAGCTCTCACTTTTAGTGATGCTTGACCTGTCAGCCGCCTTTGATACAGTTAATCATGAGATTCTTTTGGAAGGACTGGGGACGGTTAGAAGAGTTTCAGAGTTTAGGTCATTTTTGGAGAAGCGCCAACAATGTGTTAGACTGGGTGCTTTTACATCAGTCCCTAGTACGGCGGATTGTGGGGTTCCACAGGAGTCTTCATTGTCGCCACTCCTTTTTAACCTGTATCTCTGATTGGTCATGGAAATTCTGAGACGTCATGGAATTAGCTTCCAGTCTTATGCAGACGATACTCAGATTTTCATTACAATTGAAAAGGTTAGGGAAACCTTTGTCAAGATTAGTGAATGTCTTCAGGAGATTAGTGAGTAGATGGCTTCTAATCAACTTCAATTGAATGCCGCCAAGACATAGTTTATTTTGTTTGGCAATTAATATCTTACGGCTACTAAAAGAAATCCACCACTCCCCAAGTTATTGGGAGTTAAACTTACATTTTCCAACAAAGTTAAAAACCTTGGCCTCATCTGGCAGGACAACTTGGGTAGTGAAAGCCAGGTTGGAGCCTAGGTGAAAGCTATTTTTTACGCGCTGAGGCTTCTACGGCAAACTCTTCCTTACATCCAGAAAGAGGATTATACACTGGTAATGAGAACACGTATGAATGCCCACTTGGACTATTGTAATAGTCAATTGGTGGGCATTCTAAAAAACAACTTAGCAGACTGCAAAGAGCACAGAATGCAGTGGTCAGGTTGATTTACGGATTAAATAAAACCTCTCATGTCTCTCCTTCTTGCCGGCTTCTTCACTGGTTATTAGTTGAAGACCGGATCAAATTCAAAATAGCTTGTCTGGTCTTTAAATGTTTGAATAACATGGCACCGGATTACCGTAAATTCAAGTTTAGGTATTACCAACCATCCAGATGTCTATGTTCAAGTGACCAAGCAGTGGTAATTATCCCCTCATCCATATTTGTGTCTAGAGAGGACAGAAGATTCTCTGTGTATGGTCCTAGACTATGGAACAGCTTACCCAGGGAAATTAGGATCTTGGATTCCCTGCTTAAGTTCCGAAAAGCTCTACAAAGGTTCTTGTTTAAATGAAATTCTAGTCATCAGGGACTGGTAAGAGCCTCATTTTTGTTCAGAATATGTCTATGAATACAACTCTTGCAACCTTTTCTAGTAAAAATCATCTGCACCATTATACGGTTTGGTCTGTTTCGAGCATGTTATAAATTCATAAAAATAAAAATCATTAATTAGGCTGGCCATGGCAGGAGGAAGGTTTCTCCTATCCCCTTCTGAGGTGCCTTTATGTACTCTTGGCTGTCATATTCCAAATAAATATGACAGGTAGGACGACACCTGTAGGCTGTGTCCACCTAGAATACACAGGTCTATGTGTAGGTTGTGTTGTGAGCATAGGAAAATGTGTGCAGATTATTCCCACACATTTTCCGGAGGTTGATCTACCATCGTTCATTTTCATTTAACATGTTAAAAAAGCCCTGGAGAAGCGCACACCCACCGTGCGGATGGTCGAATTGCTCACAAGCTTTGCCCATATGGAAAGTATAGATACATCCTCAGGGCAGTGAAAGGGTTCCGACTTTCCAATCCAAAGAATATTTTTTCGCTTAGGGGCTAAATACAACCGATAAATGTGCCTGCATTGTTTTCTCCTCAGAATCCTATCACATTAGTTGGCATTTACTGATGAGCAGGTAGAACTGTGCAGTCTGGATCAGCGAGTGTGAGGAATTGGCCATGAAGCTCTCCTGGCAGAATATAAACTGCACGTGCCACTTCCACACTTCCTTCCCAAAGCCGTGACTGTTTTGACTTCAGCACTATAAATATTGCCTTAAATAAGTATGAAATGAGTATTTGATGACGGCTGAGAGCAATTAGAGCAATTTATTTCACTGTTAACATGAAAAGCTCAAAATATGAATCTGTTCTGCAGTTTTTATTGCCTGGCGTTCTCAAAGCTGCATTATTCAGTAAGGAAAATGGGAGGGGGGGCTGAGGCTATTCATGCTGGACTCCCACACCTGTGCAACCATCCATCACAAAACAGCTCTGTGCCAAACCATGAGTTGTTTTGTCTTTTCTTTTCGTCCTGCAATGGTTATTTCCCATGTGGGGGGGAAGTCCACATCTTGCTGTATTGGAAATGCCAGGAGCAATGAAAAGTCGCTCACATGGTGATGGGGTTGGGTATGCCAAGCGGGGGTGGGCGGGGGTCCAGCTGAAGTGCTCTGATTGGTCGGGGACGTTCCTTCTACTGCCACTTGCCCATTCCCTGGCGTGTGGCTGAATCTCTCTTACATGTCTTTAGCACCATTTCCAGCCTTAACCTCTGGCTGGGACATCATGGCAGAGCATAAGTTGCTGTGCCAGCCACTGCTATGGCTTCACAGCAGCAGGGCATGTCGATATCCACGTCGGGTCTTTTTGTGTTGCTGCCTGGTGACAGGAGTGAGAACCTGGTATGTGTTATGTTGCTATGTTGTGTTCTGTATATGCTGTGTTGTGGTGTGTTGTTATGTTGTATATAGTTCCTTCGTGCCTCCCCACTATGCCCCGTGTTATGCTGGTCCATGGGGACAGGGCAGGGGGTGAAAAGTGGCGTCATAGAAAACTTGATATAACACTGCTCGCAATGTCTGTTGGATGTCACTTGAAACCCCTTTGTGGAATATATTGTTGGGGCAGTCGAGTTGAAAGTGTGACACAAACTGATGGTGTGGTACTAACCATTGGAGCAGGAGCGTTGTACATGAGCAGAAGATTGTCAAGCTGATTCCACAATCCATACGGCACTTAAACAAAGACACTATTTGCCTTGGCCTTCTACTTTCAGTTTGCATTGTTGCTGACTACGAGTGAAGAGAGTTGTACTCTAAGGGCACGATTCATGGAATTATGTGCATGGTTCAAAGTGACTTTGCACTGCTGAAAAGTGACTTTGCACTGACACAAACCCTGATTCATGGAACTGTGCAACGTGTATTGTTGCAGTGCAAAGTTTGTGCAACGTCAGTGCATAGTCATTTTTTGCAGTATTAATTGACTCACACAGAATTTGAACTGCAAAAATGCACTTTGCACAGTTCCATGAATAAGGGTTTGTGTCAGTGCGAAGCCACTTTTCAGCAGTGCAAATCACTTTGAACTGTGCAACAAATTCCATGAATCGGGGCCCATATGCACTCCACTGCCACTAATTTGTGTCTTCTGTATTTGTTTCTTCTTTTGAAACATGTTTCCACCCTTTCCTGGTTTCCATCTTCAAGAAACGTCTGTATGAACTTGTGCTAAATGTATTGGAATGAATGAACGTTTCATTTGTAGGTGTTAGTACTAAGTTGAGCTCATGTGTAACTTTAGGGCATAGAAGGAATGATCAGGGGCACAACTTCCTGAGCTGGAAGGAACACGGTTGTACAAATGAAAGTCGAGGCAGAGGGTTCCAGTCAGAATGAAAGAGGGGCCTGCAATGGGACAGGGGCCCCAGGGACAGTGCGAAGGTCGGACAGCGTCTGAAAATGAGCACAGCCTGCACTGGCCTATATCCACCAACCCTGTCAAAATAACTCCATATCTAGCCCCTGACACTACCACTAATTCACCCCTGAAATGGAAGCAAGAGTCTCCAAGACCAGTGTGCACTTCTTCCACCAGCACCAAACCTACCCCTGAAAGGAGAATATCCGCCGTTGGAGCAGACCCTTCTGCACCGCCCACCACACTGTAAACTAGGTCCTGTGGTAGATTGGCTGTTGTGCGATGCACACGTTGTGTTCATGAGGTAATCTTGTCTACTCCATTGTGTCCCTCTTTTCTATGCAATTTAATAAATCGTAATCTAGCTGTGCTTATGCTGTACTTAATATGTTCTTTGTGGGAAGCACGCAGTGGGTACAATGCAGATAGAGGACATGTTCTTTGTGTGATAGATGCTTGAATGTCGTGTGTGAGGGATGCTTGCACTTGTGCTACTTGTTGTGTGGACTGGGAGCTGGCACCCCCCATGCCGGTGCCACACCTGTTTGGCAGGCACGCGGGAAGCTTGGCTTGGCACTGGCTGTGTTGCACCTCTTAGGTTTCAGGGAATAAGCCGCTGCTGCCACTTGTGCTGCACCTCTTCTGTGTGTGGGTGTATGGTGTGTGTGTGTGGTAGGATGTCGTGGAGGGTTTGCCCTTCATGCTGCCTGTGGTGCTCTGAACTAAAATGTCCTTTGTTGGACTGACATGGGTGTGCGCTCCTGGTGCCTGTGCTGTGCCTGATTTCTGTGTCTGAGGGAAGCTTGCATTGCTGCTGCTGCTCTATTCCAGTTATTCTCAGTCTGTGAGGGAACCGTGCGCTGCTGCTGCTGCCGCCTGCACTGTGCTTGTTCTGGTTGGCCGAAGCATGCCCTGCTGCTCCTCGTGCTGTCCCTGTTCTGCATTTTTTACACCCCTGCCAGGGGTGGACTGGGCTACAGAAAACAGAGGTAGGCCTCTGCGCCCTGACCGCTTTTGTGTGGTATTTCCAAATGTTCTCATAGGAAAAGGGTTAGGCTTCGGAAAATGTGTAATGTGGGGCCACTATGAACATTATTTCCAGGGCCTCTTTTGGTTGCCTGTCCACCTCTGACCCCTGCTCACAGTGCTGTGCATGCTCTCCACCTGTTCTGTCAGAGGACAGTGCAGCGGCACAGCCCTTCCCTGATCTGCAGTGTGGTGAGAAGGCTAGCACCACTGCAGAGCGAACAACACCGTACATCACTTTTTTTTGGTTCCATGCAGGATCGCCAATTGTTTTTTTTTTTTTTTTTTGCTGAATGGAAACTTTGCTGAATTTATTGCTGCCGGTTTTGCTGATTTGTTTGACTACTGACACACACACCCCTTCCACCCTTCACCCAGCCATCATATACCAACTTAACACATACCTGTTTGCGTAAAAAATAATCGGCAAAAGAAAATGCAGCAAAACCGAATTCGTTAAAGTTGTCACTCGGCAAAAGTGAGTTAGACCTTTTTTTTCTGTGTGTCAAGGAGAGCTTGCACTCTTACTGCCTGTGCGGCGCCAAACGTCACATTCTTGTTGGGGGCATCACACAAGGTGCCACTTAAGTGTTCCAATGTATGTAGTCTACTTTTTTTGCTATGTTTGACATTCATTTTTTCTCACCTATTTGAAGTTTCAAGTCAATCGCTAGAATTCTCACAGGCATGGATGAAACGTTCATATTTTCTGGAGTAAATTTATAAGAAATGGGGCCAGTTTCTTGAATTGCTTGACTTGATAGCATTTCAGGCGAGCACTGCCTGTTCTTTCCTGACAATAGCTTCTATCTACTTATGTTAACATTTTAGAAGCTACCTTTAAATGTACCTGAGTTATGCTTTTAGCCATTTCCGCTTCAACATCATCCAAAGTCAAATAGGGGGTCCATTTGTCAGAAAGGCACTTGCACCACCTTTTCAGCTCTGCATACTTATTATCAGACCCTCCCCCCTCTGTGATCTGAAATCCGTCTGTACTGTTGTTCATGTAAGCATTACATCACATATAGAATACAGCCATTTTGCAAATCTTTGGAATCAACCAGTGATCTCACTGGCCCTACATTGCATCGCTAGCACAGGGGCTTTTGGGATGTTAGCCTGTTCTCTGGAATGATACTTCAGCAAACGCATCATCACTCCTGTTCTGAACATGGTTGACTACTAACTTGCAGGATGTAGATCCATGATCATTCTGGGAGTTACATCCTTGCCTGATATAGCATTTTCCTACTGTCAGTGCTGGCACGACCATCTTTATCAAGCAGATGATTCCACTGGATCAGTGATTGCATCTATGGCAAAGCAGACTTGGTTGGAATAGTGCTATATTTGGTTTTAGGGGCGAGGTGTGCCAAGAGAGACATTTGAGACAGTTCATGTTCATTTCATTTAGTAACATGAATAGCCAGGACATGTTGTGAACGATGAAGGCTTCACTCCCTACTTTTTGCCTGCGCCCATGTGTTGTATTGTGTGCCATTGGTGAGCAGAGCAGTTCACAGAGGATTGGGCTGACGAAGGTGACAAGCCATGAGTCTCTGATGAAGGTGGATTCATAAAATGAGCAAGTTATTGGATAATCACTGTCATTATGAGTATGGCAGAATCAGTGGTAATTATGCTATCTTCGATTACTAATACATTATCGGCATGATACCACCTTGGAACTGGTGGTAAATTTCCAGATTCATAGGTGGTGTTATTAACCGCAATACAGTTTTTAAAGGAAGTGTTCCACATGTAATATAGGGTGGATTATGATGGTTGAATGTCTATCTTTTGTATCTGTTTTTCTTCTCCGCGTGATGGGAGACAGTGGTGGGGACTAATGGCTGATTGGATGTGTCGCGGTTTATTATGTGGTCACCCTCAACTCAGGGAGTTCCTTTCCCCCAATCAAGGTGGCGCACAACAAAGCATTATTAGTGTGTTAAGGTTCACTTTGGTAAGGCCTCCAACCGGTCTCGCACCCAACCTCAACAAATACCCGGTGCCACAATGGACTAGGAACCAGGCCGGTGTGTAATAAGAATATAGCTGTATTCATTTAATTAAACCAAATTTGACACACAGACTAACATCAGCCACCAATGCTGTGGCATCACAAGAACAAAAATGACTTCTGTAATGGCACCAGCACAGAGATAATACTGATATATGCAGTCACAATTTCCTGCAGCTTCTTTTCAAATACCTCACCAATACCGAAAAAGAACAATTCAAGACACACAGTGATTGCTGATTTGGTGATAATACATTTTGTTTTCTCCCAGCAATCCCCACCCTCCAATCATCAATTAGACTTGACCCCTCCTAATTGAAGGCCATTGGCAGAAAGTGGGAACACAATGGGAAAATTGTTTTGGGGTTCTGATAAAAATGCACTCTGGAAAAGGGATGCAAAGCGAAAAATATATATATTTTTTTTTCACTTATCACCACGGATGCAAGATGAGAAAAGAAAAGCAAGGGGAAGTTATTTTTGTCACACCTAAAAAGAACAGGCAGGGCTTTGTGGTTTGGGTCAGAGCACAATGGGAACAAAGGGGTAATTTCGTTTTTCCCACCACACATGCAAAGGAAATATAAGGCTTCACACTTCTGCACCCTCACTTGGAACCAGGGTTTATGGGATTAATTATTTTGATAAATCATTTGCCCTCATTACAACTCAGGCGTTAAGGGTTTAACGGCGCCGTCGGCGGCGTTAACCCTTAACGCCTGATTACAAGTATCCCTTTGCGGGTTGGTGTTTAACGCCTGGTTTTAGCAGGCGTTAAAAATTCAACCTGCAAAGGGACTTTGGAGCTAATTACGGCACCGTAATTTACGGTGCCGTAATTAGCGCCTTCCCCATTCCCATTATGCCCTATGGGGGCAAAAATGGGAATGGGGAAGGGCAAATGGTGAATGGGGAATTACCGCCCCACTCTCCTTGGAATGGGGCGGTAATTCCGCCATCCACCATGGCGGAATCGTAACCTTAGCGGCATGGACCATGATGCTAATTAGCACCATGGTCCTCCGCCAAGGTTGCAATGAGGGCCATTATGTCTATACCGGCTCAAAACACACTGAGAAGAGCTTGTTAGTTTTGAATGCTAACAAAACAGATAACATGGGTTCTATGGGGGAATTCATTGATTTACTTCAATTAAAATGCAAATGATCTACACATACAGCAGGCTATTTTGCTATGGGGAAATACTACAACAATACTTGAGAAATATGCAGGGCCTACACAATCTATGGGTTTGGGATAGTTTTACTTACAGGACAGGCCTTGTAATGGGCATCAGGGAACAGCAGTGTACCTCTGGGACAGCAAGGGTGTCAGTCAAGGATAATACCCTCTGGCTCCTCCAAGGGGTCCAGTCAGATTCTATGTCTCATGGTCCCTGTCTCCAATGCAAGATTTGGGGCCTCTCTGCTTCGGTGTTTCTCGCAAGAGTTCAGCAGCAGGTTACCTCGTGGAAAAAGTTAAAAAAGCCCAGTTCTGAAGCAAAATGGCTTACTTATATTGCAAATGACATCACAACTTGTCATGATTCCCGCAAAAGGGATTGATTGGTTTACTCTACCAACCCCCCACCTGTGCGCTAATAGTACAAGGAGATGAGAGGTGTGAGTTGGGAAAGCTTTGGGAGGAGAAAACTTTGTCATCCCAAACTGACATGTGGGCATGGCCTGTTTAAACTCTGAAAATCTATCAACATGGTAAGTCCCCTATTTTTTTAAATCTTTACATGCATGGATATATTTTTAAGAACTACATTTTTAAGGCCAATCATATTATACTACTCTGAAGTCGGCACATACTTCCTATGTAGAGATATGTTTTTTCTTCATTTACTCAGTGAAAAGTATGCCACCTCATAGTTCCCATGTTAATTCTGTCCTTCACCCTCACACCAACTTTCAAATCTCTCGGAATCAAGGGAAGGCCCATGTTGGGTGTCCTGACCCACGTTTAAGCTATCCTGCTACAACATTTGGTGCTGTGGGCTTAGGAAATTCAAGATGGCGGAAAACCCACATGTGCGCCGAAATCCAGGAAAGCTGCGCAGTTTGTGCGCCCACCAAAATGGTTGCCTCACTTGCCACCCACCAGTGCGAGAATGAAAGGCCGGGTTGCCATGAGGGAAATGGGTTGCCAAAGGAAAAACAGTAGCGCCGGTTAGCTTCAAAGCGCTTTAAAACCACCATTGGACTACCCGCACAGTAGTCTGAAACCATTGGGAATGGCAATGCTGATTGCCAAATGCAACATAGAAGTGTGGGGAATTCATTTCTTAAATCCCAAAAATGAGTGCAGTACCAGTACTCACCACTATCCAAAAGCCGGCGTTTTAAAACCACTCTGTGTGTTTTTCTGAAGGCAAGCAAAATGCCTATTTCAAACCTTGCAACATGTGCAAAATATTCACTGAACACCAGCAGACATTTGGCAGAATGGAGTTTTGTGTGCCTACAAAATCTGGGAAATGAAGAGCCCAAAAACAATGCTTATAACAAAAATGCTATGGAGTCAGCAGCTTAAGCCTAACTGAAACTGGATTTAAAACCACCAAAATCGAAAATGTTAAATTAAATGAGTGACCTATGCTTGGTGTCACATGCCCTTGTAACTGTTGAAATGTCCTAGTTTTGCACTTAGAATCAGCATTCTAGCTGCATGTGTAAAATTGCAAGTTAATTTAAAAAGCAACAAATAACATGACAGTAGCTGAAAGTCTGGCTTAAGGAACTTGATTCTGCCTGGCAACTACCCCCTTCAGCAGTGAAACTTGAGTCACCACTGTGTTCCCAGGCCAACCTTCCTTTTGCTGCCCCCACTGAGGATATGCCATCTATCTGATAATTGAATTTCCTGTGCTCTGCCAGAGAGTGAACAAAGCCCTCTTCACTCAGGCAAAGGTTTTTATTACCGCAGTCGTAAATTGTAGCTTCCTCTTGGCAGGAGCTGGGAGGAGCACTGCCTGTGAGAGCAAGCTGGCTTGGCAGAACTGGAAAGAACCAGAAATTCAACCTTGTGCTGAGGGTAAACCACACCCCTTTGGAGCCAGAACATAACTTTAAAAAGATGAATAACTCATAGAACGGACATGTGAAAATTTTATAAATGATACCATAATTCTTGTGATTTTTCTGCCCACAGTTTAAGACGTGGTAGGAACCGGTGGTATGTTCAGGGGGGTTTTAGCGGAAAAGTGGATATTACTCTAAATGTGTGCATGTTAAAAATCTGAAACTTCATCAGTTAATGTCCCTACCCCCTGCACACATGTATGTAAAGTTGGGTCCATGTCGGAAATTGAAAAAGCAGTTAAAAAGTCAATTATGTACACTCTTTGAATGCAAGCTCCGAGAATGAGCAGATTTGGACATAGACATGGCTAAATTCAGCCACACCATGTATATGTAATTTCAAACAACTGTGTAACTCTGAAGTATGGATTTTGATCATATATATATTTGGGTGCACAGATGACAAGGGAGGTTGTTTCAAGAGATTATAAAATGACATCAATCTGACTCACAGTTCAGTTTGCCAATCAAGCGGAGGAATGGAAGCCTGACCAATGACGAATGAGAGGGGCAAGTCTAGTGATGCAACACACACACCCATTCTCAAGAAACAGATAAAAGCAGAGAGTCAGGACACATAGAGACATTCAATTTCATCTGCCGCTGGAAGCCCTGCCGGAAAAATCCATACTTACCTCCATCAAACTCCAGAAAGCCAAACTAGAGACTTCAATCTATCCAGAGCAGAGACCAGACCAGAGAGAAAGCAGTGCTGTGCCTAGCAGAGACCAGACCAGAGAGAAAGCAGTGCTGTGCCTAGCAGAGACCAGACCAGAGAGAAAGCAGTGCTGTGCCTAGCAGAGACCAGACCAGAGAGAAAGCAGTGCTGTGCCTAGCCGAGACCAGACCAGGCGCTGTGAGCAGAATCCGGAAAGACCTGACCAGACTGAAGATCGTGACCAAGTCGCTTTCCTGTTCAAAATCTCTTGTGAGTACTTAGCAAAACTCAGAACACATCTCTTAGTTTAAATTCATCTAATTCAATCTATTTAACCTAAGTAGAACTGCCTCCTATCTGTCACCTGTCATTTCTAGTAAAATTTGTCATTTTGAAAAAGTGTGCGTTTAAAATTTACAAAACCAAAAACGACCTTTACTAAATTACTCATATCTCCGCAACCGTTTGGGCTAGAGACTTGCAATAACTTTCATTTTGAAGCTGTGATCCTAGGCTTTCCTAGGACCCCAAAACGGTAGAGATAGTCCTTGCGGTTCCTTTGTAATAGCGCTCGGCGCATCCGCGAATTTTGCCGCGATTTGCAATTTCTTCACATGTAAAAAAACTGCTGCTGCCTGATTTCATTTGCCAGAAATTCGTTTAACCTGCTAACTATCCCTGCATCATTGCTAGTGTGAGCCTGGACTAATATTAACTAGATACCACTCATCCTGAACCTCTAAAAGGGAATTAAGAGCGTTTCCAGCATATTTCTCATTCATTGCTAGCACCTATCAAAGCATTTGCCTGTGTTTTCAAACTTCTGTTTAAGCTTGCTGGATTGAACTGAATTACAGTTGATTGCATTTCTGAGAACTGTGTGTTTTCCTTCCATTTCCTTGCCTTGCATCAAGGGGGGGAGGGGAGTAGCCAGAGAAAAGTGATTACATTGTTTGGTTGAAATCATATTGCGTATTTTCTGTACTGCATTCATTGAATATTGCATCCCCCTGAGCATACATAAAGCATCCTCTACCACATTATACTTTTGTTCCTATTTACCAGTGTGCTACCTTATCCATTTCATGTCAACTCATTAGTGATTATAAGAAGTGTGTTAGTGCCAGATTCTCCGTTGTTAATCTTCATCATATCAGATTAAGTGTGCTATTCAGTTATTAATTTATTATAAAGCGTGATATAATATATATTGTTTAAATTATCAAATAAACCTTTTAAACTTGCAAAACAGAACTACTTCTTGGCTCAGTGGGGTCAGGGGGATTCCAAGAGAGGGGTGTTATATAGGGGTAGTCATCCAGAACGCATGAACTGGACCTAAAGATATATCAATAAGGGTTTTCATTCAGTATTCTAGACTAGGCGTTAACTTAGCTGCAGTGCTGAATTGAATCCTCTTACAAATTGGGGGCTCGTCCGGGATGTTGGGTTAGATTTACCACTTGTGCAGCTTAATACAGTGTGCTAACTGACGGGATACATACATCCGGTCGGATCACCACGCTGCATTACGCTGTGAAGCATTCCTCAAAAGGGACACTCCAAGAAAAGTTCTGTTCTGCAAAAATAAAATACAAACTTCTGTAAGTCAGGACAGAGACCAATCTCTAGAATGACGACCTTAGTAGACATGAAAATGGCCAGAGAGCACCTCTTGCATAAGCTATTTGTGAGAGGTGAATGGACCGAACAGGGCCAGGATGTGTGGTTGCAGGCCATCACACAACAGGTCACTGAAACAGGGTCAGATATATATAGAGATCAGGGTCCCTTACATGTGGCCCTGAGTGAACTATATTTGGCTCCTAAAGCCAAAGAGGAACACAATAAGATTGCCAGGATAGCAGCATACCTGTACCTATATATGGGAGACATGCAGGATAGATGTGCTGAAAGCCAAAATCTGGCAAATAGGCAACAGATGGCATTACAGAAGGCCCAATCTGATCTGGACTCTTCTGAGCAGAGGCTGCAGAGGAGCCAGGAGGCAGAAAATGATAGTAGGCAATATATCATTAAAATAAAAGAGGATATGGATGTGCTGCAAAAGGAAAAGTCAGAACAGGATACCAGATTTCTGGCCCTGCAGAAGGAGCACCAAGACAGTTTGGACTCCTTACTGCAGAGCCAGAAAAAGCTGGAGCAACAATTAGACTTTAACAGGGCATGCACGGAGCAGGTAGCCACCTTGCAAAGTCATCTAGATAGAGTGAAGGTAGAGAGCAACAAGCTGATCTTGAAAGACCTGGATACCCAGGCAGAGTTTGATGAGGAGTGCCAAAAAGCTGGTGCCCTTCAACGGCAAAGGGACGACCTGGCGGCACAAATGCAGGCTCTTAGTCAGGAAAGAGACGCCTTAGGCCAGGAAGTCTGCCATTTAAAAAGAAAAATGGAGGAAAATCACCTGGCCCACCAGGGACTGGGTGATCTCCAAAAAGAACACCAGAACTTGTTAGAGCACACCAGGAGGGTGGAAGATGCTCTAGCAAGAAAGGAGCAGGCCAATAGGGACATTGCCCAGGAGGTCAACCTCCTGCAGCAAAGACTGGCCCAGTTCTCCAGGACCAACCAGGAAGCACAGAGGGAGAATGAGGCTCTCTGCCAACACAATGATAGGCTCCAGCAACAGGTAGCGATGCAGGAGAAACTGATAGAGTCGAGTAAGGCCTTAACAGAGGAACTGAAAGCACAAATGCAGGCTCTTGCATTGCAACAGGGAGCAGGGGCGGATAGAGATGAGGTTCGCTGGGAAATGGAAACTCCGGAGCATAACCTCAGGAGCCCTAGTACCAGAGGCCCTCATACCTCTCAGTCCCTGGACTCTGCCACCCCCATGTCCCCTGGTGCACATGAGCACAGGGCCACAGGGATGGCAGATTACTATCCAGCTAAGAGTATGGGGCTCATAGGCCAGTACCACTCAGGAATGGAGGGGTGGGCATCCGGGTATGGGCACCCAAGTACAGTACAGTTCAGTGGGGAACCCCAGGAGAGTAGGCCCATTAAGGGCATCCTGAAAACCTCTGCCCAGTTAGGTCAGTGGAGGGGGTACCCATCAAATCCTGGCAGCAAGGAGGAATCTGAAGACTCCTCTGAACTGCGCAGGACACAGGAGACCAGGTCCCCACATTCTGCCAGCCATTCCCAGGCTCGCAGAATCCGGGAAAACCTGGAAGATCAGACGGGAACCTCTGGGAGCAGTGCCTCTGAGTCCGAGGATGAATGGACAAGGGTTACCCGAACCAAAAAGGCCAATAAGGCAAAAAGGGCCTTGCTTAAGGACCCCTTAAAGCAGATTAAGGCGATCAGGAGCGTCATCACGCCTTACCATAAGAACGCTAAGTATTCTGTGTGGGAGCACTTAGAGTTGTTTGAACAAATGATGGAGACTTTCCATTTGAAGGACAGCCAAAGCTGTCTTCAATATGTAAAGTGGACATTCTCCCCGGAATACTCCAGTTTCTTTGCGGGGCTGGAGGACCAAAATCATTTAAGATGGTCCACATATAAGGCGGCCATCCTGAAACATTTTTCTGTTCACAGAAATCCTCAAGAGGCTCGCAAGGCGGCCTACAATTTGCAATGTGGGGAGGATCAGGCCCCACGAGAATTTGTGCAGGAGTTAAAGCGTGCTTTTGCGCAAACCACCAGAAGGGTGCGCACAGATAGTAGAGAGTTTGTCAATACATTTTTCCATGCCTTGCCCAAATATATCATGACCCAGCTTGTGAGGGATTTTCATGAGAAAAGATCTTTAGACTGGGTCATTGAACAGGCTACCCGGATCTATGAGGTGCAGAAGCCCATAGAAAATAAAAGCAATGCCCAGAAAAACCCCAAAGCCAACAGCACCCCTGCTGCTGTCAAGGTGGCAGAGGTAAAGGTCACCCCCGTTTTGGATCTGGAGATGGGGGGGCCTAAAAACCTACCTGCACCTAATAATGCTAGGCCCAGGAGGTCCTCGGGTCAGTCACAGACAGGGAGCCAAGGAGGCAGCCCCACAAATGGGGTCCCTCGCCCTCCTGATTATGTAAGTCCCCGTTACAAGGGAAATCGACCCATCCTGGGTTATGTGTGGACTCCTCCAGCCCAAGGGGGGGGATCCAGACAAGCACCTAACCCAGGGAACTTCCCTCCAAACTTCCCACAGGAGGGCAGAAATTTACCAAACCCTGGGCAGAACTTTTTCCCCAGATATCCACCCGACTTCCAACCCCAAAATCATCCATCCTTCTTTCCTCAATTCCCTGAGCCCAGACCACTGAATCCGGGAGAGGGGAGGCCAAGGGTGGAGGGGTACCAAAATCTTCCCAACCAGGGGTACTACCAGAGGAGGGACAGCTACCCTTCCCGGGATCAGCCCAGGGGAGAAAACAGGGCCCCGTATCAGCCTGAGCGGGTTTCCCAGTTAGAGCGCCAGGTTCAAAACATGGCGCGGGATATGGGTCATATACTGAGGGCACAGCAGAACCCTCAGATCAGCATGCCGGCGCAGAACGCACCCAACTCTGGACCTGGTGCTCCAGAACAATGACGGGGGCAGCACCCCGATAAATCACCGGTTCCCAGGGAGGAGGCACAAAGGGAAGGGGGGTGTAAAGCCTTGGAGGAAGCTTCCTTCCTCACTTGTAAACAGCCCCTGGAAACCCAGGAACCGGAAACAAAATCTCTTGCCCCTGAAAGTCTGCCTCCTAAGGAGCAGAGGGGGGGTAGGAGAAACAAAAGACCCAAACAGACTCAGTTTGAGGAGGAGGTACAGATCTTCCAATTTGAGGGAGAGGGATCCTCAGAGGATCCTGGGAAAAGGATCTTCTCCTTCAGAGAGGGGGGAACTCCTCCCAAAGAAAAATGGGTCCCTAGGGATGCAAATCCAGACTGGGGAGATGTGGAGACTGAGCTACCGCCGCCCACCATCTCATCCCAGAACCAACAGCAAGAAAATCCCCTGGTTCAAACCCATCCTGGCGACTGCCTCCAAAAAGGGGGGGGCGGCCCAGAAACGGAGCCAGGGGAACCCACAATGGCTCTGATCTCCAGTTGCAAATTTTTTCTTTCAGATTCCCAAGACTCTCCACAGAATTCTGCCCAAATCTCCTCGCTAGCGATGTCCAAAACCAGAAAGTTAGCCCACCAGTTGTCCAAAAATGTGCATTATCTGTGCCCCCTTGAGGAGAAGGAGGGAAGATATTATGCCCCGGTACAAGTACAGGGGCAGGGTACAATCTCAGCGCTGGTGGACACTGGATCTCAAGCTACCCTTCTGTCCAGAAGGGCCTTTGACGAACTGAATGCAGGAAGGGGAGAGAATTACCAAATTCCTCTCACCTCTCTTCCTGGACAACTGCAGAACTTTGACGGGAAGGAAATTCCCGTCGAGGGGACGGCAGACTTGGACATTAAGATCGGGCGACACAAGTTGAAACACCCGGTCATAGTTGTGACCCCAGAGGGCACCCCTTGTTTACTAGGGAATGACCTCCTGAGAAGGTTGTCACCCCTAATAGATTGTGTAAACAAGGTCCTCTGGACCCAGACTAGCCGACCAATAAAATTAAAACAGAGTGTCAACCATATTAGTTTAAACGGCACATGCCACATGGTTGAACAAAAATCTGACCAAGTAGAATTTCACTTCCAGAACAACCAAATTCCAGACGTGACGGTAATAGCAGTAGGACAACAGACTAGTGATGGGGGGTCCTCTCTATTTCTGAAAATCAACCTTCCTTCCAGTTTAAGGTGGTATTCCACGCTGGAAGGAAACACTCTGAAATTCTATACCAATCCACAATCTGAAACTCCCACTCCTATCGTCCAGAAAGATGTGAAATCAGCTCAAAGCCTGGCTGCTATTCAGCAAATTGGAGAGCAGTTGTTCATCCCTGTTCAGTTAAATGATGGGAAGGACTCTGTTCTCGCTCGAGTGTGTGTGAACAACGGTAAGAGCTTCATCAGCGAAGCCATGTTCCGCCAACTCCCAAAAGATCCAGCCATTCCCACCTTCAAACTGATAGACAAATGGGAAATGGACCTGGAAGCACCTGACTCCAAACATCTCCTGCCAAGCAGGTGTATGCTCAAAATCTCCATTGGCAACAAGAGCATAGTCCATAATTGTTGGGTCGTGCGAGACGTCACTGCCGCCTTTTACTTAGGCAGTGACATTCTCAATCGCTTTGCCATTAGTTTGGACCTAATAAACTTCAAAGCTTGGTCCCGATTAGCGGATAATCCCATGGGCTTTGATGATCCAGAAAAAGCATTTAGGTCAGCTCAATTGCTACCTTATGCAGTCGAAATTCAGGTTAAAGAGGAAGTCACCATCCCAGAAAGGACCCGACAATTCTCCCTGGAAGTGAAAGTTAAAAGGGGACAAGAGTTGAAAAACCCTGATGCTTACATACATCTAAATGCTTCTCTCCAACAGCAAGGGTTGGGGGTAAACCCAACACCATTAGTCAACATAGAACATGACACCATTCCAATAGAGGTGGATAACAGCGACTTAAAGAGTATTACTCTAGCCGCAGGCACCATTATTGGAATGGCGGTTGATGACCAACATTTCTCCATTGATCTTGTAAATGAACTGTTAGGACCAATCCCCAAGGACTGTTTTGACAGTGACAGTGAGGACAATACAACACCAGACAGGATTTTTACCCGGCATGGGGGGAACTTCCTGGTGTACACTTCCTGCCCCTATGGTAAGGAAGATGTGACTTGTGACTTCAGGAGGGATGAGGTGATTTTCCAGGTCCATGAGGGCTGCCTTTCCCACCTGAAGCCTCCGGTCCAAATCAGCACTCTGACCAGGGACTTCTCCACCCAGCTGGAGGAGGCCGCGGAGATAGCCAAACCAGAAGTCTTTCCAGGCTTCAGGCAGATGGTGGAAGAGAGAGTCAACCTAGCTGATGCCTGTGTGACTCTGGAACAAAAGCAAAAGTTGAAACAAGTTTTCTTGGATTTCCAAGATCTCTTTGCGGTAGACTCATATGACTGTGGTCGCACCGACATCCACACCACAACAATCCCCACGGACCCTGGCATGACTCCTGTGTTTGTGAAGCAATATTGCTTGCCTCTCGCATCAATGGAGTCCCTTACTGAAATAATTAAGAACCTTGAGTCCCGGGGAATAATCCGTCCAGTCCACAGCACCTTCAATAATCCGGTGCTGGGAATATTGAAGCCAAACGGCCAGTGGAGACTCTGTGCCGACCTCAGGGAGCTCAACAAACGGGTCCATACTTCCCGATGGCCTCTGCCCTACATTGACCAAGGGCTGGCCCAGATCCAGGGGTCACAGGTATTCACTGCAATAGACCTGACCAATGGGTACTGGACCGTGCCTGTCAGTAGGGAGGACCAATACAAACTGGCTTTTACCTTTGGGGGCCAGCAGTACACATGGACCCGGACTCCCTTCGGATACCTCAACTCCGGTAATGAATTCAACATTTTCCTACATAAGGCCATGCCCGACCTGGGTGCAAGGGGTAACCTGGCTTATGTAGATGATGTCCTCATCAAAAGTTCATCTGTGGAGGAACATATAGCGGAGATCCGTTATGTTCTGACACAGTTGAGGGCCGCCGGAGCAAAACTTTCCTTTCAGAAAGCACAGTGGTGTAGAACCCGTGTTAATTTCTTGGGGCATGAGATTACTCCTCAGGGTCTTTGTCCCCAGGAAAAGAAAGTGGAAGCACTTCAGAAACTGAAAGACCCCACAACTCTGCGGGAACTAAGGAGCCTCCTTGGACTGACTAATTACAGCAGAAAGTTCATTGAGGGCTACGCAGAGATCACCAGACCCCTGATTCATCTCCTGAAGGGGGGGGTCAAGTGGGAATGGGGTCCAGAACAAGCCGAGGCAGTAAAACAACTCAAGAGAAGCCTCTCACAAGCGCCTTGCCTAGCTTACCCTGTCAGAAACAAGGAGTTCTTCCTGGAGACAGGGTTCTCTAATACGTGCTTGACGGCAGTATTATACCAAAAGCATGACAAGGTCAATAAAGTAATCTCCTATGCGAGCAAAACTTTATCCTCTGTGGAGGAAAAATTCAACGATTGTGAGAAGGCACTCCTGGCAACGGTGTGGGCATTGAAGAATTACCGCCCGTTTATCCAGGGGGAACACATCATAGTGGAGACTCCACACCAGCCTCTGCAATATCTCCAAAGTGACAGAATCCGGGCCGGAAATGTGAGTAATTCCCAAATTACTTCCTGGATTCTGTCAATGCAAGGCTTTCCTGTGGAGGTCAGATATGGCCAAAACAAGAAGAGTCCCCTCGCGCAAGGTCTGGCTGACTTGCATGATTGTGCCAGAGAAAACTGTCTCGAGGACGAAAGTCTAAAAATCAAGGACAACATGGAGGCATACCTTAATTCCCCACACAAGGTCTTTGAAGAAGACAAGTGTGAGGGAATGCCCACTGTCTATGTGGATGGATGCTCTTACCATGTTGACAACAACGGGGAGAAAGAACTGGTGGCCGGCGTAGGGAATGCATGGGTGAATGAGTCCCCAGAACCCTCCGCTGGATACAAAATTGGTCCCCGAAGTAGTCAGGTGGCAGAATTGATGGCTGTGCATCAGGCCATCCTCACTGCTGTCCGACATCAACTCCACGAACTGGTCATAATCACAGATTCGGATTATGTACGGAACGGGTTCGTGGAGCACCTGGTTAATTGGAAAACCAGAGGCATGTTATGTGCTAACAACAAACCCTTGAAACATGGGAAGTTGATCCAAAACATTGATGATCTGGTCACCTCGAATGAGATGACCATCTATTGGAAAAAGATCAAGGGTCATTCCAAAGTAGAGGGACCAGACAAAACTGGAAATGACTTAGCTGATCAGCTGGCCAAAACCGGAGCCATCCAAGGGGATCTAATTGAGATTGAGTCCCTGTTGGGGGAAATCCAGGTCACTGCCATCACTAGGTCCCAGACAAATGCTCACAATGACCTTTCAATTGCACAATGGAGTAAGGAGACCCCTGATGCTGATTTGATTACTGCTCAAAAGGGGGATCCAATAATTGGTAAATTTTACCAGCACCTTGAGGACCCTGAGAACTTTCCCCTGACGGATACCGATTACATTGGGAAAGAGGACCTAAGAGTGTTGATGAAATGTCCCAAAATGTTCCGGATCCAAGACGGTTTGTTGGTAAGGAAATCCAAAGCTGGCCACGATCAGTGGGTGGTTCCTACCTCATTCCGAAGCCTGATGTTAAGTCACGCCCATGATGCGGCCACTGCCGGTCACAGGGGGTTTCACACAACATTGGAAATCTTAAGAGAGGTTGCATACTGGCCACACATGGGGCAGGACCTCGACCAGTACCTGAAGGGTTGCCTTGTGTGTGCACAATTTCAGCCATCATCCCTCACACACCGGGCGCCTTTACAAAAGAGGGGAATGACACTGCCATGGTCAGATTTACAAATCGACTTTGTAGGCCCTGTGATTCGCTCGGCTAGGGGGAATAAGTACATGTTGACCGTGACATGCTTGTTTACCAAGTGGGTGGAATGTCTCCCAGCCCCAAATTGCAAGGCAGAAACTGCAGCGGCCTTGATGATTAACCACATCTTTTCCCGTTTTGGTCTACCTCAAAGGATTGAGTCAGACAGAGGTAGCCACTTCACCAGTGAAGTAATGACAAAGATGTGGGAGATACTGGGGGTCAAGAGAAAGCTGCATATTGCTTATAGACCAGCTTCTTCTGGGGCAGTAGAGAGATATAACCGGACAATTGTGAGCATATTAAAGAAGTTTGTGGCAGATTCTGGGCCAAGTTGGGATATCCGATTACCTCTGGTCCTAATGGCCATCAGATCTACCCCTTCATCTGCAACCAAAATGTCACCATTTGAGTTGATGACTGGGCGCAAGATGGTGCTTCCTCAGCATTTGCTCTACCGGACCCAAGAGCAGACACTAATAAATGCCTCCACTACTCATGAGTATGTGGAGAATTTAAGGAAACACCTTCAACATGCTTTTGCTTACGCTCAGCGGAATCTAGAAAGATCGACTGATAGCATGAAGACCCATTATGACCTGAAAACTTCCAGGAAGGAATATCAGGTGGGAGACCGGGTCTATCTATACAACTTCCAAAGGAACCAGGCCAAGCAGCGCAAATTTTTGCCTACATGGAAGGGACCCTTTGAGATCGTCGATAAGATCTCCCCTGTGGCCTACAAGATCCGCATCCCCAAAGGTGGTTCGGCAGAGGGGGAAGACAAGTGGGTCCACATAAACCAGTTGAAATGTTGCCATCCCAGGCACACTCTGCAACAACTGGAGGAATCCTCTGGAATCCTAGCGGGTACTGTATCAGACTAATTCAGTTCCAATCATAAAACGTACCACATCTAGTCTCTAACATACTGGGATTTACATGAAACTGTCTCTAGTGATACTGTTTTTTTTTCAAAATAAGAATGTAATGTTTCGTTATGATGAAATGCATATGCCGCCCCACTACCTCAACAGTGGTGGAAAAACGTCTATGAGTAGATATTGCCGCTTTTGCTTTATCATCCTAGGAGAGATGAAACCATGAAGGATGACCAAGAAGAACGATCCGGAGACCGGGAGCAGAGATGCAACGGGCCCGGGGTACCGCCCAATACTCCCATCAGGACCGGTGAGGAGAACCGATCGATCAGTACCGGATGGAGAAGAAGATGCTGAACTGTGCCATCTACAGAAGAGGAAGAAGATTATGAGGACAGACCGGTGCATGGGTCAAAACCCTTGTGCACGCGACTCCCCATCGACTCAAATTCAAAGTGCAGTCGCGTGGGGGGGACTTGTTGGGTGTCCTGACCCACGTTTAAGCTATCCTGCTACAACATTTGGTGCTGTGGGCTTAGGAAATTCAAGATGGCGGAAAACCCACATGTGCGCCGAAATCCAGGAAAGCTGCGCAGTTTGTGCGCCCACCAAAATGGTTGCCTCACTTGCCACCCACCAGTGCGAGAATGAAAGGCCGGGTTGCCATGAGGGAAATGGGTTGCCAAAGGAAAAACAGTAGCGCCGGTTAGCTTCAAAGCGCTTTAAAACCACCATTGGACTACCCGCACAGTAGTCTGAAACCATTGGGAATGGCAATGCTGATTGCCAAATGCAACCTAGAAGTGTGGGGAATTCATTTCTTAAATCCCAAAAATGAGTGCAGTACCAGTACTCACCACTATCCAAAAGCCGGCGTTTTAAAACCACTCTGTGTGTTTTTCTGAAGGCAAGCAAAATGCCTATTTCAAACCTTGCAACATGTGCAAAATATTCACTGAACACCAGCAGACATTTGGCAGAATGGAGTTTTGTGTGCCTACAAAATCTGGGAAATGAAGAGCCCAAAAACAATGCTTATAACAAAAATGCTATGGAGTCAGCAGCTTAAGCCTAACTGAAACTGGATTTAAAACCACCAAAATCGAAAATGTTAAATTAAATGAGTGACCTATGCTTGGTGTCACATGCCCTTGTAACTGTTGAAATGTCCTAGTTTTGCACTTAGAATCAGCATTCTAGCTGCATGTGTAAAATTGCAAGTTAATTTAAAAAGCAACAAATAACATGACAGTAGCTGAAAGTCTGGCTTAAGGAACTTGATTCTGCCTGGCAACTACCCCCATCAGCAGTGAAACTTGAGTCACCACTGTGTTCCCAGGCCAACCTTCCTTTTGCTGCCCCCACTGAGGATATGCCATCTATCTGATAATTGAATTTCCTGTGCTCTGCCAGAGAGTGAACAAAGCCCTCTTCACTCAGGCAAAGGTTTTTATTACCGCAGTCGTAAATTGTAGCTTCCTCTTGGCAGGAGCTGGGAGGAGCACTGCCTGTGAGAGCAAGCTGGCTTGGCAGAACTGGAAAGAACCAGAAATTCAACCTTGTGCTGAGGGTAAACCACACCCCTTTGGAGCCAGAACATAACTTTAAAAAGATGAATAACTCATAGAGCGGACATGTGAAAATTTTATAAATGATACCATAATTCTTGTGATTTTTCTGCCCACAGTTTAAGACGTGGTAGGAACCGGTGGTATGTTCAGGGGGGTTTTAGCGGAAAAGTGGATATTACTCTAAATGTGTGCATGTTAAAAATCTGAAACTTCATCAGTTAATGTCCCTACCCCCTGCACACATGTATGTAAAGTTGGGTCCATGTCGGAAATTGAAAAAGCAGTTAAAAAGTCAATTATGTACACTCTTTGAATGCAAGCTCCGAGAATGAGCAGATTTGGACATAGACATGGCTAAATTCAGCCACACCATGTATATGTAATTTCAAACAACTGTGTAACTCTGAAGTATGGATTTTGATCATATATATATTTGGGTGCACAGATGACAAGGGAGGTTGTTTCAAGAGATTATAAAATGACATCAATCTGACTCACAGTTCAGTTTGCCAATCAAGCGGAGGAATGGAAGCCTGACCAATGACGAATGAGAGGGGCAAGTCTAGTGATGCAACACACACACCCATTCTCAAGAAACAGATAAAAGCAGAGAGTCAGGACACATAGAGACATTCAATTTCATCTGCCGCTGGAAGCCCTGCCGGAAAAATCCATACTTACCTCCATCAAACTCCAGAAAGCCAAACTAGAGACTTCAATCTATCCAGAGCAGAGACCAGACCAGAGAGAAAGCAGTGCTGTGCCTAGCAGAGACCAGACCAGAGAGAAAGCAGTGCTGTGCCTAGCAGAGACCAGACCAGAGAGAAAGCAGTGCTGTGCCTAGCAGAGACCAGACCAGAGAGAAAGCAGTGCTGTGCCTAGCCGAGACCAGACCAGGCGCTGTGAGCAGAATCCGGAAAGACCTGACCAGACTGAAGATCGTGACCAAGTCGCTTTCCTGTTCAAAATCTCTTGTGAGTACTTAGCAAAACTCAGAACACATCTCTTAGTTTAAATTCATCTAATTCAATCTATTTAACCTAAGTAGAACTGCCTCCTATCTGTCACCTGTCATTTCTAGTAAAATTTGTCATTTTGAAAAAGTGTGCGTTTAAAATTTACAAAACCAAAAACGACCTTTACTAAATTACTCATATCTCCGCAACCGTTTGGGCTAGAGACTTGCAATAACTTTCATTTTGAAGCTGTGATCCTAGGCTTTCCTAGGCTTTCCTAGGACCCCAAAACGGTAGAGATTGCGGTTCCTTTGTAATAGCGCTCGGCGCATCCGCGAATTTTGCCGCGATTTGCAATTTCTTCACATGTAAAAAAACTGCTGCTGCCTGATTTCATTTGCCAGAAATTCGTTTAACCTGCTAACTATCCCTGCATCATTGCTAGTGTGAGCCTGGACTAATATTAACTAGATACCACTCATCCTGAACCTCTAAAAGGGAATTAAGAGCGTTTCCAGCATATTTCTCATTCATTGCTAGCACCTATCAAAGCATTTGCCTGTGTTTTCAAACTTCTGTTTAAGCTTGCTGGATTGAACTGAATTACAGTTGATTGCATTTCTGAGAACTGTGTGTTTTCCTTCCATTTCCTTGCCTTGCATCAAGGGGGGGAGGGGAGTAGCCAGAGAAAAGTGATTACATTGTTTGGTTGAAATCATATTGCGTATTTTCTGTACTGCATTCATTGAATATTGCATCCCCCTGAGCATACATAAAGCATCCTCTACCACATTATACTTTTGTTCCTATTTACCAGTGTGCTACCTTATCCATTTCATGTCAACTCATTAGTGATTATAAGAAGTGTGTTAGTGCCAGATTCTCCGTTGTTAATCTTCATCATATCAGATTAAGTGTGCTATTCAGTTATTAATTTATTATAAAGCGTGATATAATATATATTGTTTAAATTATCAAATAAACCTTTTAAACTTGCAAAACAGAACTACTTCTTGGCTCAGTGGGGTCAGGGGGATTCCAAGAGAGGGGTGTTATATAGGGGTAGTCATCCAGAACGCATGAACTGGACCTAAAGATATATCAATAAGGGTTTTCATTCAGTATTCTAGACTAGGCGTTAACTTAGCTGTAGTGCTGAATTGAATCCTCTTACACCCAAATCAAATTTTCATGAATAACTTCTGTTATGTTTATCAGACAGTTTTGGCATGCTTCAAAGGGGGGTTCAAAGGGGGCTAGTGTCACCTTTACTAGAAGTCTGGAATGACCGTTGTGGCATACACGCTGTACTTTTTATGCAATAATATGTATTTTTCCATTAACTAATCTCCAGCCTTTCCTTTATTCTCTTAAGTGGCATTTCCTCTTAAGCATGTGATCAGAGGCTGGCTTTGTGATAAGAGGCGGGTTTATCTTCGACTAGACTAATGGACATTTTATCGGAGTTGTGACCGCAGGGTCACTTCTACTGAAAGAACAGGCATGACTTTATCTATTTCCACTGTGGTTTAAATCTAGGCAGAGTATTTCTTTCTATTTTTCCGAGCAATGGACCTGATTGATGGTTGACAACCAGACCTCTCTCTCCAGGACCAGCAGAGGAAAGGTATTGGAGGTTAAGTTTCATTTTCAGGAGAAATGCCCTGCTGCATTTGAAATTCTGCAACGGATGGCTTTTAAACTCACACACAAATGCATTTTACATTACATTTTATAAGGCACCTCAGTTGCA
Source organism: Ambystoma mexicanum (assembly GCF_040938575.1). NCBI lineage: Eukaryota > Metazoa > Chordata > Amphibia > Caudata > Ambystomatidae > Ambystoma > Ambystoma mexicanum. The sequence goes on along the minus strand of NC_090931.1, from coordinate 850,168,960 downwards.
AAAGACATGAGTATCACTTCTGGATTGTCCATATGCATAGAGCAGTTATATGAGAAAACTATGTTCAAACTCTGAACGTCTAGTAGGCACTTCTCTCTGCATACTGTCGTCATTTGGATGAGGAAACATGAAGTTCTTTTATTTCTTATAACTGCAATACGCTTGGTTTCACTTGAAATTACTGGATCGCAATCTGGTATTACATTGAAGATAATATACACACAGCTATCTATTTCTTTAAGTAAAAAGTGTAGCTTTCCATGTATTTAGTAAAACAGCATTGTCAGCCACATGTCTATCTTTTCCTTGCTGAAATGCACTATGCATATCTTTGCACTTTTGAAGTTCTGAGCATATGACTCCTTCATTTGAGATTCATGCCTGTCTTTAGTTCAATAGGCCTCATGTCCAACATCACTATTTCTGTGCTGGCTTTAGACTTCAATGGGACTTTACAAATCACTCTGGATGTTTATTTCAGGTATTCGGGGGCTATAGTTCACCCCACAGATGAAATTGTGTGGAATCTATTTGTAAAGTTTTAAGAAGTTTTGATAAATGTTTGCAATAAACTATGTAATCAATAAAAAAAATAGAAAATGTACCGTAAAACGCTGTTAGAGCGTGGAGGGTGTATTGCTTTGGGTCATTTGGCTTGTGATACTATATCCATTTGTGGAGGTAATCTGGAGGAAAACCCTCCATCCAGAAGCTGCAGCATGTCCTCCACTTTCCCTCCAAACTCGGAATATGGTGCTGCTGTAAAAGTGTCGATAGTTCTGTTTCTGACCCTTTTTTCTTACTGTAGCAGACTCTGAAAGTATGCAGTGATGCAGAATATATGGATTGATTCATGGCAGAGGGATGTGCATTATGTGGGGCAGCGGCATTAGCACACTGGGATACTACGAGGGGACTGCGTAGTATGAGACAGCAGCCTGGCTTTGAAACTCATGCCATCTCCTTTGCTCATTCCACCGTGAATTCCCATAAACTAACACAGATAAGTATGTGCAGCCCATAGTTACAAAGGCCTGGCTCACTGTGTAGATGTATGCTCTCTCACAAACATTTGGTGCTTCATCAGACAACGTTGAATGGCAGGGTCAGACTGGAGCATAAAATTGTCCCGGGCACCAATGAGAAAGTGGCCTATTGTGGCAAATGGCAATTTATTCCTTTTGTGACAGGCTGTTTTAATAGTACCCAAGGGGGAGGTTTTTGATAAAATGTCATGCAAATTGTGCATTTTAACAAATACTAGATGGGGTACCTGGTGTTGCCCATGTCCTGATCGAGTGGTGTCTCATGTGGCCTGGAGGATGTTGCTCTTGTCCTCTTGTCGGCAAGTCTTGTTTCAGTTTGCTCTGGTGTCTCATGTACCGTGGAGGATGTTGCTCTTGTCATCATGTCAGAAGGTCTGGTTTCAGTTTGCTCTGGCATGTCATTTGCCCTGGAGGAAGTGTCTCTTGTCCTCTGGTCAGCAAGTCGTGCTGCTGTTTGTTGTTGTTGATTTTTGCTTCGCATCAGATGGAGCTTTTCCAAGTGATGTTCGTTTTTTGTGCTGCATGTTTCAGTCACTCATTGGCTTCAGAATATTTGAGAAAATGTCCAAGAAAGATTGATTGATTGTGCTCTCTTCTCTTGAATGAACTTAAGTAAACTGTAACCTTGCCATGTCCCGTATTTGATGTGGTGTGATAAAAAAAACTTTTTTAAAATTCCCTTTAAAAATGCTTTAATAAACACTTTCAAACTGTATACAGTAGAAATACATTTCAAATGAATAACCAACACATCGAACATTTAGCTTCAGGCATTTTTCCAAATGCTGCCCCCTTCTAGTACCTACTCTAGTGAATAGGGGTGAGCATATGAGGATGTCTACAGAATGAATTATTTACATCCAAACATAGAGTAGGAATCTTGCCCCAGAGAAATAAGGAATCAATGTAAAAGTTGGTAGCAGTGGGTTCAAGGGTATACATTTGTATAGCCGGACAAACATACACAAATCCCAAATCTTTTTTGCATATAAGATGTTTGCATTCAAACATAAGGCCTCATTGCAACTCTGGGGGTAGCTGTGTCGGTAAAAACCGGCAGGCTGCCGCCGGAGTTGTGATTTTTTTTAGGCGCCTGGCTCCACAGAAAAAGGGGGGATTACGACCCCGGTGTTCCTGGCAGTCAGGCGCCGGAAAAATGTAAATCCCCATTCCCATTGAGTGCAATAGGACTCAATGGGAATGGGGATGACGGAAGCACTGGCACCATTATTAATGACGGTGCCGGTGCTTCCCGGGAAGTCTGCAGGCAGATGCTGTCCCGCCCGCTAGGTCAGACCTGGTGGGAGGGACGGCAGCCGCCCTCAGACTCGGAGTGTGCCGGTCCAGTAAAAACGGTGCCGGTAGGCTTAGCAGCACCATTGTTACCGGACCGGCATGCTCGTAATGAGGTCCATAGACTACGATCTTGCCCCAGACAAAAGAGGAATACATGCAACATTTGGTAGATGTGGGTTCAACGATATGGATTTGTATAGCCGGACAAACATACACACATACATATATTCAGCTTTATATATTAGATTTATTCAGTAACAATGGTCAATACTACTAGCTACATGGTGAAGTAACTTATCAAACATGGCTTTGATCAAACAAACTGGCCCACACTAGCATTTTGTGTTTTTGCCTCAAGCAATGCCCTACTGCCCTTCAGGTCAGTCCGAGCCTGCTCAAAGGCCTTTGTGCAAGCCTAAGCAATGCTAAAACATAAGCTTCACTCATAATGTTTTTCGTATCTATATAGCACTTGTTGTCACCATTTTTCGTGCTTCCCAGTACTGCTATTACTATTACCAAATGAACTGTGCTTAATTTATCGACCCAACAGAATTGTCCTGGCGATTCTGTGACCTGAAATTGTGATCTGCAGTGTTCACACAGATATCAGCACCAAGCGATTAATGATGTGAATTATCTGACCTACATGTGAGCAGGAGAAGCACATGTGTGGCTAGCTAGTGGCCATGTGGTCACACGGTAGGCTGTACGGTGTAGACACTGCCAGCGTGGATAGTGTCTTATTGTATTGTTGTGGCTCTGTGGAGGCAGCTCCTGGTTTGGGTCATGATTGCATGCAGCGAGGCAGTCCTAATCTAGCATGGGAAGGCTTTGCGGCTGCAGGCTGGGTTGCTATTAGCCTGCTGTGTGTACATTTGTGCCTGTGAGCAAGATTTTGACGCACCTGGTGCACGTGCTCCAAGGAATGGTGCCGTTTTTAAGTTCTTGGACCTAATATGCGGCCCCTAGTCTTTTCCCAAAAAAAAAAAAAAATACCTTGCACATTCGCTTAATACAATCAAAAGCCGGGTTGAATAGAGCCATGCTACAAACTTAATTTTAATGTGTGATATTCAACTTGATTGAAATGTCCTGAAGGTGGAAGGTGTCTATTATCCCCCCTCCATCCCCCGAGTCTATTCAGCCTTCAGAACTCACCTATGACAAAACAAAATAGTGAGAGGCACATTTCCCTTTAACCAATTACAAATATATGATTACTAGCTTTCACGGAAGAAAAAAAAAACACTATTTGCAAAATTAGGCCACGGATTCAAGGGCTGTCTATTCTCCCCCGGTGCCTATTACCAGGCCCAGCTGGAGAGCGCATTCATCATAATGGGTTCTCCAGCAGAATGAAGACTAGCGAGGGTCAGTGTCGGAAAGGTGACGGGGTCACGGCGCTCATGTTGTGACTCCGGCTGGGCTTCTTCCGCTCAGCTAGGCTGGTGTGTGTGTTTTCGCCATCAGCGCCGAGCGAGGGTTACCATATTGTTTGCAACGTCTCGGTCTCTGCAGCCTATGCTTCCCTGCGCCGGGCAGCCCGGATCTGCTTCATGCAAACGCCCCGGAAGAGGTTATGATGAGCGGCCAAATGCGGTCGCACTGGAACTCCAAGTAACACTTCTGTAACTTTTGGGATATATAGGTTTTAATCGAACTCCAATCATTTGAATATTGTTTACTGCCATAACCGTGGGAAGACTGCCCCTTTCACTCACCTCATCCAATATTGACTGCCCCCCAACTGATCTACCTATGTGTGGAAAAAAAACGGTAAACAAAAATCCTATAAAAAAAAAACTTATTATAATAATCTATCAGTTGGAGGCACACGAAAACACATTACACCCCAACTTTTCACTGCGCACATAAGCGTTTTGCTTTGTATGTCTTCTTGAGGAAAGGAGCAGCCTTTTGACAGACAGCTATTTTGCCATCAGATGTTACAAAAAACCACCAATCCCAGGGCACCTAAAGGAAAAAAGGATACAAGATTGGGACGCTTTGGGTTATTTTGTAAGTACGGGGCGACCTCCCGTGTGAACTATTTTCTCCTTTCTCTGCCCCCTTTTTATCTTCATTTTTCTTCATTAGGTGACTACGAGCCATCACCCGCCAGTTAACATCGCCGTTCTATGGAGCTGTCATCTTTCTGGAGCGCTCAGCAAAACCGGTATTGATTTGCCATTTGCGGAAAATAGCCCTGGGTCTTAGAGTTGCCCTGAAACAAGCAACTGGGACAATGCGTGTCTTGCAGTGTGGTGGCAGAATTTGCATTCGAGTCACAGGGACACAGTGGGAGGGAGATTGAAGGTCGTGCCGCAGAATGGTCCACCCGCAAGTCTTTTGAGGCCAAAACCACCAAGTAAGGCACTATGATGCTGAGGTCAGAAGGCAACCAGACGCCCAGGACATTCAATGCATCAGCCGTCTAAGTGACACCACACTGCCCCGGCGGGTGATTTATGGACCGATTAAGGAACTCGCTTTTAATGCTTCCGAGAACCCCACTGGCAGTATATGCTTTAGGTACAGATGGTGTCTCAGCCTCAGACAGCTGGTTCTCTGTGTGCCGCCGCATCAGCAGGCTGTGGGGCTGATGCTACTGTGCATGGCCCGGTAATTCCATGCATCCCGGCGCCGGTGCCCTGCGGCATACGAACATGAAAAGGTGCAGTTTTTTATTATTTTAGCTTCCAAGATTCTCTGCCCCACTTCCATGCCTCCAGCAGATTCACAACCCTCCCTGAATTGCATAACCATGTGGGCAAACTGCTGCTCGGTTCCTCTGCAATTTTCCCAGGTGTCTGGAAGTTGCATCTATTCGTGCAATGACCTTTGTTCATCATTCTGATCCTAAAATAACTACTTTACTTGTTTGCAAAAGATGTTCCGTTAAACACTCTTCCCAAATGTAAAACCTATTTGTGTGTTTTTTGTCAAATCACTGTCCCTGTGTCTCATTTGGAAAGTATGTGTAATCTAATTAGAATAAACTGTCTAGAACCTATCAATCCTTTCTAGATCTGACTGCTGTGCCAGTCTCTTCCATGCCTTCCCAACTGCTTTTTCACCTCTGGATAAAATCCTCAACTTCACGGGCTGCACACTTTTCAACCTTTCTTGCTTTGCCTCTAACTCCTCTGCCTGTCACCAGATTAACTTTCCAGCTATGAAACGAAAGCCTAAGTATACATTTCTGCTCATGATCTCCAAATCTATCCATGGACTTGCCCACCCTACCTATCTCCTCATCTCATTCCCTACTCTCCTCCTCGCTTGCTACAGTCATCCCCAGCTCACCTCCTTGCCACCACTCAAGCCCCCTGTGTGCCCTCTAGTTTCCTCTCACTCTCTCTCGCTGCTTCCTGGCTCACCTACTCTGGAATGCTCTTCCTCTCCCTCTCGGCACTACTCAGACTCTACCACTATTTAAATCCAACCTCAAAGGTCTCCTTTCTGAAGAACCTGTTTCCTAGCACTCTACGCTACTGCGTCACCCTGTTTTCCTCTCTCCCTTCCTTTCAAGGACAACCCTGCAGCACTCTCTAGTCACCACTCCATCCTTAATTCAACACTTCTTCCACCATCCCCTTTCTATGTCATTCTGTCCTGTCCTTATCCCAGGTTTATATCTACTCCTTCCCCTGCAAAAGGTCACATTCTCTCACCTCATTGTAAAGGACCAATGTCCTCTGCTTTGTTATCAATGGTACATTTTATAAGCGTGTTTGTGGCAAACATGCATTGCTTTCCCTGTGGCTTTTAAAGATAAAATAAAAAAATAAATAAATAGCTATATAGTGTACTGTCTGGTTCTGATCCAATAGCATTCCCATCCATCCAACCTATTGCATTGTGTCTGGTATCATGTGCATTCTATCACACTCCACACCAAAGCCTGATTTATGTAATTTTTCCTATATTGGTGATGCGCCTGGAACAATATGATATGATCTGATATTGCATTTGTAACGCGCCTATACACACGTTTCTCAAGGCGCGACGAGGCAAGGAATGGGGAACAGAGGGTGGAGAGATACAACAACCTTACTAGGCCAAGTGACATTGAAAGGGGGAGGGCAAAAGTGTCAGGGGAAAGGGGAGGGGGCAGTGATGAACGTGGGATTAAAACAATAACAAGAAGTGCAGCCAGCCAGCAGGTGGCAGATGCAAGGTTAAGTGCAGACCGCAGGTGTCCAAAAGTGCAGGTAGGGGGACTGTAGGGTTACAGATACAGACCCAAGTGCAAGGGTTGCGAGACAGTGTAGGTGTGCAACTGGGCGGGTAGGGACCTGTGCCTGAAATCAGAGGGTAGCCAGGTGCCCAGTGCAGTATCAGACAGGAAATCGGCAGGGGAGAGGAAGGGAGAAGGCAGAAGCAAAGAGGAAGGTCTTGAGGTGCTTCTGGGACCAGAGATGGTTCTCCTCGAGTTTCAGAGAGGCCGGGAGGCTGTTCCAGAGGGATGCCCCACCAAAGAAAGATATCTATCACCAACTTGTTGCTTGGAGATGCGACTGACCCTAAGGGAGTTGTCGGTGGAGGAGCGAAGACCTCAAGTAGGAAGGTATTTACGAAGAGAGTTGTAGGTATTGAGGGCCCAGGCCCCACAAGCCCTTGTGGACAATGCTGAGGGTCTTGAACTTAATCTTTGCAGCCACTGGGAGATTTCAGTGCTGGAGAGATACGATCCCTGGGCTTGAGGCCAAGGACAAGTCTTGGAATCCTGTTCTGGATGAGTTGCAGATGGTGGAGAGTAGAAGCAGGAAGATTTAGAAAGAGGCTGTTGCAGTAGTCCAGCCTAGAGAGAACCAGAGCTCTAGAGACAGTGAGCTTCTGGGGGAAAGAGAGGAAAGGAAGAATACCTCTGAGGAGGAGCAGTTGGTAGTTTGACTTCTTAGAAACTTCAGAGATGTGAGGTGAAAAAGAGAGTGTGGAGTCGAAGATGGCCCCGAGGGTGTAGGTGTGCCGATGAGGAGAATCTCCATATTACTGGCATTAAGGCAAAGATCGTTGGCGGCACACCACTCCTGCATAGCACACAGACAGTCAGAGATGAAAGAAGGGGAAGAGGTGGCAGAGGCGAGCCTGAGAACAATCTGAGTGTCATCCGCATAGCACTGAAAGTTGGAGCAGAGAGCGGCACTGCAGTGGGCGAGAGGTGCCATGTATTGGTTGAACAGCCAGGGAGAGAGGTTAGACCCCTGGGGAACACCACAGGTAGAGAGTGAGATAGAGGAAAGGAAGGACCCAAGTTGGACCTAGGAGGGTCGATCAGAGAGGAACAAGGTCAGCTAGGCCCAGGCCTGATCGCTGATACTCAGGTCTTCACTGAGATGATAGAGCAGGATGGCATGGTTGACCATGTCAAAGGCAGAAGAGAGATTAAGTATGATGAGGACTGAGGGTAGATTAGACTCAAGGTTAAAGAGCAGGTCTTCACGGATGTCCAGGATAGCAGTTTTGTGATTCTGGCTGCTCTCAAGCCAGACTGATGGTCATGGAGACAACCAGCAGATTCAGTTTGAAGATTAAGGAGTTTACCCAGGAAAGGAGTGATGGAGATTGGGCGATAGTTAGCCAGGCAGAAGGGGTAGGCAGAGGGTTTCTTGAGAAGAGGGTGCACAAGAGAGTGCTTCAGGGGGTAAGGGAAGGCTCCAGTGGCGAAGGAGTGGTTGCAGAAGTCAGGCGCCAGGGTGTCAATGTGGTCCTTGATTATTTTGGAAGAAAAGGGAAGAACCTGTTTTGACGAGACTTTCAAAGATCAGGCTCATCTAGAAAACTTGTCAGAGGAGAACAGAGGAAAGGAAGGGAAAGAGGGAGGAGAGGTGGCCATGGGGGGGGGGGCAGAGGTAGAGGAGGGAATAGAGGGAGGAGGAGGAGAGGACGAGAGGGCGGACAGGATGTCCTGGGTTTTAGTGATGGCCTGGGAGGGGACAGGAAAGTTAGGGACTGTGCAGGATTGTCCAGCTCCATGCTGATTTTAAAGAGTTTGGCCGAGTTGTTAGATGCTGCTGAAATTCAGACTTGGATGTAGGCTCTCTTCTAAGAGCAGACAGAGAGCCGGTATTGCTTTTGGAGCATGCGGCAGGCCAGTTTGTCAGAGGATCCACAAGAAGCTAGCCTTTTCCTCTCAGCCACCCTGCACTTGCGTTTAAGGGTGACAAAGTCAGAAACATACCAGGAGTCACACTTGGCTTTGGGCTTCAAGTGGATCCTCATGACAGGAGCAAGAACATCAAGAGTATCAGAGATAGAAAAGTGGAGCAAGGAAAGGGCTGTGTGAGGATGTGAGTCAGCCAAAGGAGTCGGAGGGGGACAGAAAGTGGTGGTGAAAGCCGCAACTGACACTCGCTTCATGGGTCAGATGACCGAGAAGGTAGGTGGCAGTGCTGGAGTTGGCTTGGCCTGAGGGGTAGAGAAGGAGGGAAGGAGAAAGTGATCACTCCAGGAGAGAGGAGTGACGAGTGGGATAGAGAGGGGGAGGTTTGAGGAGATCAGAACATCCAGAGTGTGCCCTGCAAAGTGAGTCCGGCCAGAGGGGAGAATAGAAAGAGAGAGAGAGTCGCAGATGTCGCGAAAGAGTCCAGAGGATGGACAAGAAGGAGGAGTTGAGTGGTCGAGGCCAGGATGGAGGAGGAGAGGTCCACCTACTCAGAGAGGAAGGAGGTGATCTGACCAGGTGGCCAATAGATAGTAGCCACGGTAAGAGAGTGGCCAGGAGAGAGAGAGAGAGAGATCCTGCAGATAAGGCATTCAAAAGAGGAGTAGGCCTGCATAGAAATGATAACACGTGCAGGAATCCACTCCGGGAAGATCAAGGCTAGATCCCCATCAGAACGGGTGGATCTGGGCACAGAGAGGATCTTGTAGCCATCAGGGAGGAGAGTGTCAAAGCTCATGACAGAGCTGGCAGTGAACCATGTCTCGGTGAGACCGAGGACATCGGGATCAAGTTTTTCCAGGAGGCGGCAGATGTCAGAGGAGTGCTTGACAGCTGAGCGAGAGTTGAGAGTGGCAACATGGAGAAGGTTGTCGACCTTGAAAGACCTCCGGGTAGGGGTGCAATTCAGAGGTACAGAAGCCCGTGGGGGGGGCATAAGAGGAAAGAGGAGAGGCCAAGAAGCCGAAGAAGGGAGAGAAGGGACAGCAGGAGAAGAAAGGAAATTGATGAGGTGCAGGAAGCGTCTATCAAAGAGGAGAAGGTTGGCCTGAGGGCGTTGGACCAAACGGTGCCATTCAGATAAACATTAATGATGACCTTAGAGGAGTGGAAGGGGCCAGTTTGGCCTCCCACCAGGTGCCTCCATTAATGGGAGAAGAAGAAAAAGGAGAGAGCACAGAGGCCATATGAAGAGTCCATAGGTCTGGCGAGGGAACGATAAAGAGGATGTCGGTGAGGGTCTGTCTGAAGGAACGACTGGTGTAGGTGTCAGCGATAGGGAGGCCTGGGTTGGAGACCAGGATATCCTTTTTTAAGTTCTTCCTCCCAGACTTAGTGAGGAGAGCAGGATAGCTGATAGAGAAGCAGTTTGAAAAGATAGGAGAAACAGACAGCACCATAGAGTTGGTGGGGGAAGAGGAGAGAGGAAGACGGTGGAGGGTAAAGGTGGGGGGGACAGTAGGGGAGGACAAAAGGAAGAGTGCAAACAGACGAGACGGAAAGGTACAAGACAATAGTAGACAAATGACTAAGTAGACAAGAACTCAGATGGAAGAGCAGGCAGAAAACAGGCACTAATATAGGATCTATTGAAAACATCCTGCTGTCATTGGAGCTAGATCTGTGCTAAACCAGTTAGATTAGCTGAGACTGGGGTACTTTCTTCTGTTGTCTGTCTCTTGGTGGTGATGGACCCAGAGAAATGCTAACACAGAAATAAGAGGAAAAACTGCCTTTATTAAGCAGGTCTATGGGTGCAGGAAACTATATTGAGAAATCCAATGTACTCTGGAGTAGGAACATTGGTGCAAGACAGCAGCTGATATTGAATTTGTTGTACTGCATGCACGATAAAAGCATCCCAATCGCCCTAATTTGAGAGCACAAATTAGTTGGAAAAGCACAGATTGAGCTTTTTAACAGGGCTCTCTGGTTTCCAATGTTCTCATCGATTCCTGGAGTATAGGTTTGGCCTCAGCTCAGATTGGGGTCACTCTGTCCCTTGCACACCAAGCTATGCCTGAGTCCAGGCTTCAAGATTAAACCTGCTGCTCCCTTCTCATCTTTTGCAAACACTGTCCTTCAAGAAGTGTTTGTTACATGGTTCTTTTTGTACTGCTTTGAGAATGAAAACAGAAAAAACTGCTTCATTGCAGAAAATGAATTGCCATAAGGGTTACACATCTAGAAAATATGACGTGTGTTAGTTCAAACCAGAAGTCATTGCTAGTTAAAAATGTCTGTAAACTCTTCATTGCCCAGAATCCCATACTTATATCTTAAACAGAGTACACAACCTCTGTTTTTAAAAATAAAACCACAAAGGTGATTCTGTTCATCAGTGTTGGACTGGGGCAGGACATAAAATTGTCTTGGGCGCTAATGAAAAAGTGGCCCACAGTTGCACATGGCAATTCATTCCTTTTAAAACAGGTTGTTTGAGTAGCACCCACGTTTTGTTGTTGTTGTTGATAGAATGTGATGCAAATTGTGCATTTTAAAGAATATTCTTTGAGTAACACTGGTCAAAACTACTCACCAAATGGTAAAGTAACTTATCAAACTACAACACATGGGCCAAAAAAAGGGGCCCACTTTGACCCCAAAAACTGGCCTACATGGGCATTTTACGTTTTTGGTTCGGGCATTGCCCTATAGGCCTGTCCGAACCTGCTGTTCATGACAATGGCATCAAGATGTTTTATGAAAACTTCCCAAGGAGCCTGAGACACCCAAGGGACCGTAAGAACCGGAAGGTGGTCATGTTCCGTTCGGCTTGTGGCAGCTAAGGCAATGTACAACCACCCGGGATATGCTGCTCCATCGGGTGATTAGTGCTATGTCTTTCGCCCATATCCACCTCGTGTTCTTTGCACTCTGAAGCTGGTGATTAGTGCTATGTCTTCCGCCCATATCCACCTCGTGTTCTTTGCACTCTGAAGCTGGTGATTAGTGCTATGTCTTCCGCCCATATCCACCTCCTGTTCTTTGCACTCTGAAGCTGCACGATCTCCATTACAAATAAATTTAGTGCTCTAGAAAATATCAGATGTACATGAATTGTGCAGTGATATTACGTTTGATGAATGATCGATTTTCTCACAGTCCTTAAAAAAAATCAAAAGAGCATAGACACCTTTAACCCCTTAACTGCCACGCTATTATGCAAGTCTATGCAAAAAGGACGAGCATACTCGTTCTTTGAACGATAATTCGGTCTTGCCCGTGGCTGATCCTTTTGGCAAGGATTATTTTATCCCATGCACCTTCAACAAAACCAGCTGCCACTTGGTGAGTCTGAGTGGTTTGTTCTCCAGTTTCCTCTGGGCATCAATCGTAAGATGCAGCCTGATGAGCTCCAAGCTAAAATAACCAGAGAGATAGCAGCCAGCCTCACATGGAAGGGTTGTGCATGTGTGATGTGATTTACACATGCACAATCAAGGACTGCGCGCAGCTCTATCAATTTTGGTTTTGGCCATCCAGTGCCAGGTGGGGCCAGTGTTGTTTGCAGGGGTTACAAATGGGCATCCCTAAACAACTGTCCCTGGCCACCAATGGAAGAGCCGCAGGTGGAATGTGTGACCGGGACAGGGAAGGTAAAAAGAGAAAGTCCATGAGGGGGCCTTGTGCCGTTAAGGTGCAGCAGCAGCATGCGGGTAGCCAACAATTTCAATGTGCTACCAAGAAATTAGTGGTCATTCTGGTGCTGAATATTTCCCCAGAAGAGTACGTCGTGCTTTGCAATGTGGCCTCAGAATTGCAAGTGCAAAGGTAGGGCAGTGCTTCCCAATATGCTCTGCCATATATATTAGGGCTGTACCGAATAGCATATTTAGTATTCGGCCGGATACCGAATAGTTTGTCAACTATTCGGCCGGAGCCGAATAGTGAGCCGAATAGTTTGTTTTTTTTTAGGCCCCCCCTATGCAATACAATCTCGGGCCACCGGCTTTGGCCCGGTGGCCCGACAAACAACATTATTGCGGTGAGGCCGCGGGGGTTCCCTGAGGCCCCGCGGCCTCACCGTGGTGAGGGGGATGGGGGCCGGAGGCCGCCGGGGTCGGCAAAGTGCCCCGGCGGCCTCATGAGTCTGGGGGGCCGCTCCTGTAGGAGCGGCCCCCCAATGCAAAATAAACATCGGGCCACCGGCTTTGCACCGGTGGCCCGACAAACAAAACATTATTGCGGTGAGGCCGCGGGGGTTCCCTGAGGCCCCGCGGCCTCACCGTGGTGAGGGGGATGGGGGGCACCGAGGCCGCCGGGGTCGGCAAAGTGCCCCGGCGGCCTCATGAGTCTGGGGGGGCCGCTCCTGTAGGAGCGGCCCCCCAATGCAAAATAAACGTCGGGCCACCGGCTTTGCACCGGTGGCCCGACAAACAGAACATTATTGCGGTGAGGCCGCGGGGGTTCCCTGAGGCCCCGCGGCCTCACCGTGGTGAGGGGGATGGGGGGCACCGAGGCCGCCGGGGTCGGCAAAGTGCCCCGGCGGCCTCATGAGTCTGGGGGGGCCGCTCCTGTAGGAGCGGCCCCCCAATGCAAAATAAACGTCGGGCCACCGGCTTTGCACCGGTGGCCCGACAAACAAAACATTATTGCGGTGAGGCCGCGGGGGTTCCCTGAGGCCCCGCGGCCTCACCGTGGTGAGGGGGGTGGGGGGCACCGAGGCCGCCGGGGTCGGCAAAGTGCCCCGGCGGCCTCATGAGTCTGGGGGGGCCGCTCCTGTAGGAGCGGCCCCCCAATGCAAAATAAACGTCGGGCCACCGGCTTTGCACCGGTGGCCCGACAAACAAAACATTATTGCGGTGAGGCCGCGGGGGTTCCCTGAGGCCCCGCGGCCTCACCGTGGTGAGGGGGGTGGGGGGCACCGAGGCCGCCGGGGTCGGCAAAGTGCCCCGGCGGCCTCATGAGTCTGGGGGGGCCGCTCCTGTAGGAGCGGCCCCCCAATGCAAAATAAACGTCGGGCCACCGGCTTTGCACCGGTGGCCCGACAAACAAAACATTATTGCGGTGAGGCCGCGGGGGTTCCCTGAAGCCCCGCGGCCTCACCGTGGTGAGGGGGATGGGGGGCACCGAGGCCGCCGGGGTCGGCAAAGTGCCCCGGCGGCCTCATGAGTCTGGGGGGGCCGCTCCTGTAGGAGCGGCCCCCCAATGCAAAATAAACGTCGGGCCACCGGCTTTGCACCGGTGGCCCGACAAACAAAACATTATTGCGGTGAGGCCGCGGGGGTTCCCTGAGGCCCCGCGGCCTCACCGTGGTGAGGGGGGTGGGGGGCACCGAGGCCGCCGGGGTCGGCAAAGTGCCCCGGCGGCCTCATGAGTCTGGGGGGGCCGCTCCTGTAGGAGCGGCCCCCCAATGCAAAATAAACGTCGGGCCACCGGCTTTGCACCGGTGGCCCGACAAACAAAACATTATTGCGGTGAGGCCGCGGGGGTTCCCTGAGGCCCCGCGGCCTCACCGTGGTGAGGGGGATGGGGGGCACCGAGGCCGCCGGGGTCGGCAAAGTGCCCCGGCGGCCTCATGAGTCTGGGGGGGCCGCTCCTGTAGGAGCGGCCCCTCAATGCAAAATAAACGTCGGGCCACCGGCTTTGCACCGGTGGCCCGACAAACAAAACATTATTGCGGTGAGGCCGCGGGGGTTCCCTGAGGCCCCGCGGCCTCACCGTGATGAGGGGGTATGGGGGGGGGGGGCGTCACTTACCTGGTGATTGGGTCCGGGTGCTGGCATAGGAAGTGAGGGACGGGAAGAACTGTTCCCTTCCCTCGCTTCCTATTTCAACACGTTAGGCTGTGGTCAGACTGCAGAAGCCAATAGGCAAACAGCTTGTTTGGCTTCTGCAGCCTGAACACTGTCAAACATTCTATGATTGGCTGTCATCTCCCAAACAGGGAGAGGGCAGCTAATCATAGAAAGTGGACTTCGGCTTCGAGTCCCTAAACAGAAACTATTCTGCCGAAGCCGGATAGCTGTATTTCAGCCGAACTTCGGCAGAATAGGGACTCGAAGCCGAAGTTCGGTACAGCCCTAATATATATACAATAGTGGAAAACTATATTTTTAAATAGAATAAGGGCCGATTCATGGAATATTTGCCCAGTTCAAAGTGAATTTGCACGGCTGAAAAGTGACTTTGCACTGCTGACTCAAACCCTCATTCATGGAACCGTGCAAAGTCCTGGCAAAATCAGTGCATTGTCATTTTTGCAGTACAAAATCACTTTTCTCAGACTTTGCTTGGCAAAAATACACTTTGCACGGTTCCATGAATCAGGGTTTGTGTCGGCAGTGCAAAGTCACTTTTCAGCAGTGCAAATTCACTTTGAACCGGGCAAATATTCCACGAATCGGGCCCTAAATGTGATTACCTATGAAAGGGAAAATTCCAGCAAGGTTACCACAAGCACTCCGTGTACATGTAATCTTTCCTGAGTGGGAGGGGGCGTGTTGATGGCGTTTGAGGGGCACGGGGGCAGGCCAGCAGGGAACATAGTTCCACTACTTCTTTTCCTACACTTCAACCACTGATTTTGGGGGATTTAACAACTGAATATCAAACTGTGTGTGGCGTTCACTGGCTCCTGGTAAGGGTGAAGGGTGCAAGGAGATTCGAGAAAATGTCAAGATTGGTGCCCGAAAGCAGTTTTATTTTATGAAAAACCCATTGCAAAAAAAACTTTTCTTTGGACATTCTTTGCTTTACATGAAAACCTTCAGGGAATTTTGCAAATTTAGCATACGTGTTTAGTGTCAAGTGTCAGAATACGCAGTGCCTCTTACAATGGCAGCCAAGCTCGCCACTTAGTCATCTGAGGAATTCTGCGACTCAAGGGCGTAGAAACACCTCTCAGATCTGGATGCAAATGTGTGTTTATTCAGGTGGCTTGCCGTGGTTAGACATTAGTCATCGGGCAACCTTTCACCTTCCCAGGCTCCATTGCTGCCAACGCATTGCCTCTAGATTCTCCATATCACCTGAAGAAACGCCGATCAGCACCAGGTCCAAAGATCCTATACAAGTACTTGCAGGCACTCAGACCAGTTAGTCGTGATGTTTTGCTCAGAACAGGATCAATGTCAACCGGGATGATATGATATGATAGTTTATTTATATAGCCCCTATACACAATGGGCCTCATTACGAGGTTGGAGGTAGCCATGCCGTTTATACCGGCATGGCTACCCCCAAACTCGGGTCCGGCTCCGGGTCCCGCAAAATGGGAATAACCGGCCCATTCCGACCTTGGCGGATCCGGTAATTCCCCTTTCGCGGGGCCCGGAGCCGGTACGTCCCCATTCCCATTTGAGCCCCCACGCGGCTCAATGGGAATGGGGAGGATGGTAGCAGCGGTACCGTTCATAACGGTACAGTTGCTACCATCCAGTTCTGCTTGCGGGCGCTGCTCTGGACGCATGGTCTGACCAGGCATACAGAGCGGCCCCCGCAAGCTGAACTCGTAATGTGACGGCATGGTAACAACGGCGTCGATAGCACTACTGGCACCGTTGTTGCCTTACCGCCTCTATTGTAATGAGGCCCAATGTGTTTCAAAGAGCTTCAAGGCAAGGTAGGGAACAAGGGAAAATACAATGAAATTCTTACAGGCCAAGGACAGTAAGGATGTGAAATATCGTACTTGGCCTGACGACATTTCAGATAGTGCAAGAGCTAACACATAGATAAGGAAGGGAGGGGGAGAGTGAGAAGGAAATGGAAACAGACAGGCGACTACTGTACTAGGCCTGACAACATTTTTGGTAGAGCCGGACAAAAATAAAAAGGTGACGGAGAAGGGTACAGAAAGGGAGGGGAGGAACAAATCAAGCAACTATCGTACTAGGCCTGATGACATTTCAGATAGTGCTGGAGGGGGAGGACAAGTATGGGGGGGAGACAGACAAGGTTGCTATCATATTAGGCCCAGGGACAATTCTGATAGAGTAAGTGCATAGAAAAAAGTAAGGGGAGGAGATAGGAATAGGGAGAAAGGGAGAGAAGGAGAGAACAGAGAGTATGCAGTCAAGAAGAGTTGCTGACTTGCAATCGGTTAATGAACATGGTGGAGCCGCGCTGCCATTAATGCATTTCGACTAATAGTTGTTTTTCGCAAGGTATATCACCTGAATTGTGCTATCAAAAATTGTATGAACATGGATGGGGAAGTAGTGTGGTTTGGCACCAGAATACGCTTTGTGGCTTTATTCTAGTTCCAAGCTATGTGAGCAACCTTTGATAGAGCATTTGAATTAGTGGCACTCAAATGCAGCGGTACCGTAGGTATATCCTCACAGGGATCTGCGTCTTTGTGTAAGAAGAGCGTATATAACTTGATTAGAAGACTTCTTACACAACAACATGGACTCAGGTGAAACAAACACCTGCAAGCGGGACTCTGAGTAGTCTAGTCATCATCATGGGAATTTCACCTTTTCTTCTAGTGAGGTGAGCAAGGGACTGTCAAGCTCTGACAGTGATACTCCAGGAGAAATTTCAAATTCACCGCTGTGCACATACTTCAAGGTAACTGAAACAATTCTGCACGAAGACCATCATTCTTGGTCTTCAACTAGGCAGTACAGGAAGTATATATGGGATGAAAGATTAATTAAAAAAATATTATTAAGGTATTTATTGAGCACAGACCTAGCTTTGGGAAACAACTGAGCACTTTGCAAAGCATAGGGTTCAGGACACAGTAAGTGGAGAAGAGATACAAGGAGCTAACAGTAGGGGAGGGCTGCCAATATGGCCGCAAGGGATCTACATCAGCCAGGGAGGAAACTGGTGGAGCAGATCACCCACTCTCAGGTTGGGTGGGGACTGGAGGGTGTGTGGGTGTAGTAGCCAAGGAGGAGCCATTCCTTGACAAAGAGGGTCTTGAGCTCCTTCTTGAAATGTAGATGTGTGGGGATGAGTCTGGTGCTGACAGGGAGGAGGTTCCAGAGTCTCGGGCATAAAGGGAGAAGATGCGTTCATAAACAGAGATGGTATGAGCAGATTATAGAAAGACTATCCCTCGCCGCGTATACCCCTCTTTTGCATGGTGCAAAAGAATCAGTGCAAGTGTCGTATTTGTGCCAGGTTTTGCTGCATTCGCCCCTGGTGCAAGGGCATGCCGTGTTTCATCGGATGTCAATGAGTTCATCCATGAATGGGTAGCAGAATGGCAGGCTTCTTGATTCCCGCAGAGCTGCCGAATGCATTTCATGGCAAACATAGTGTTGACAAAAGACCCTGTATGAAGCATTAGATGAAAAGTGAAGTCTGCCGTGCTCCTTTCAGATTGCAAAAAAAAAAAAAAATACATGATTATTATTGTTATGGCTAGGGAAAAAAAGTGAAAGCAAAAGAACATCAACTATGATGAACAATCTAGACAGTGCCGTTACTGCACACATCGGAAAACTTACCATCTCAAAGATGCATGACAACAGCTATGTTGCTATATTGAGCACTGAGAACACACAGTATTGCACCGGTTTATTGATAATCCACCCTCAATACAGGGTTTTACTTCCTTCCCCACTTAGGGTCTAAGACAACAAACTGTTTAACAGATTCTTTTATTCAGCCCTACTTCGCACACATATCATGCCCCTGGTATCCCTCCCCCTGAGCTACCAATGAGCCAAGAATGGGGCCAGATTATGGGAAATATATTGGTATTTATTTAAATAAAAAGTTATCGAAATTCATACGAAAATGTCAAACAGCACTTTATCCGTGGCACAACACAATCGACTTCTCTCAGCATAAATAAATCACAAACATGATTTGAAAAGAACACAATCAGAATTCTTCCCTTTCTACAAATTTCACTTCAAGAAATAATTAAACTGATCAATAAACAAAACAATTATAAATGTACTGTGCAAGTTCGATTTTCCTGCAGCCTTATAAGGCTAGCAGTAGGATTTCAAGATTGCTACAAATACATATGGCAATTGTGATTTTGCCCGCACATTTGGTTTAAAATAAACACAGGGTAATTTAGTGGTTTGTTTTTCAGACCCCCCCCCCTACTTTGGTCTGTGTTGGGGACGTCGCACAGAACATTGGAATGATTTGGGGAATTTTGGATTTCAGACCCTCTCCCCTACACTGAAATGCCTGTGTCGGGGAAGCTGGAAAAAAGGTTGGACTGATTTAAGAACAAAGACACCCCTCTTTGTTAAAGAAGTCGGGGGTCAGCAGGACGAAAAGGATTCCCCAATTTAATGATAGGCTATAGTTTCCAGTGCACACTGGGAAGTGAGCTTTGTTCATTTTGAATTTTAACAAAATTGACCCTGTCGTGTTCTGTCAAATGGGGAATTCATTAAATTAATATTTTAGTTAAATAAGCTAAAGATCTACACAGTTTTGCCCCACCCACCCACCCACTATAAAGGGAAAGGATTTAAGGCGATAAGTCAAGCAGACTCCCCAAGCTTTTGGTTTCCCAGGGCTCAGTTCTACTTAGATAGAAAGATTCTTTTTAAAGTTCAGGAAAGCCAGCTGCATCCCAGGACTCTCTGGTAAGAAAGGGCAGGGGTCTGCATACTCCACTTTCAAATATGGCCTCCCACTATCCACCAGAGGGACCCAGTCAGCTTTGAGGCCTTCCTTGATATAGACAGCTCCACCCAGATGGACTCTCAGCAATATCTTCTGGTTTTTCCTTACAGTTGCCAGATGATAAGTTTCGGCATCCCTCTTTATGGTACATTTGACCAGCTCTGTGTGTCTCTCTGTGTCCCCTCCTTCTAGTGCAGTCCCCCTTATGTAGTAGCGATGAGACCACCAATTTTACTATCTTGGGCAAGTTCTCTTCAATTATTCCCGAAACTAGGATTGCACAGTTACCCTTCTCTCTCCTCCCAAACCCAGCCCCCCAGTCAGTTTGTTTAGGGGTCTGGAGCAACATGTGACACTTCCCATTTGTAATCGCCATTTGTTCTCCTGTCAAATTTTTGGCAAACACAAAACAAAACAGTGTCCTGACAGGTTCACTAGACATACATATAAATTCTATTTATAGTAGTCTCCTCAATGCCAAGAGTATGGCACAAACTATCTGAAATAGTTCCTAGGTGAATGTTGGAAATGAAAGGCCCCCCTCTCGATGTTTGAAGCCATATGTAGCTGAATCTTAAATTTTCAGTTCAGTTGGGGGCATTTCCAATTTGCTAGCTAAGCTCAAAGTCTACTAGCTGAACTCGTGGTCTACGTGTGACACCAGGATGGATCTAAAGGGTGTCGTACTCGTACAAGTATGAGTCCAAAAGTACAAGTAATCTACGTTTCAGAAAAAATAATAACAGGGAAAAAAAAGTGAGAAAAGACATAATCCCATTTAGAATATCGGACTCGCAATTTAAATACCACAAAATAATGTGAATCCCGTGACTCTATGGGCAAGCAACTACAAGTCCCACAAGGCATTGGGCTCATAAATCTGTGAAGGTAGAGAGATGAAAAAGAAACCAATCCCTCAGTTGCCTTTTGTGCAGAAACCAGGTTAAAATGAATAAAACCAATGTAAAACCATCAGTGATGTGTCATAAACCTAACACATTTACATAGCATGCAGAGAGCCTGACCACTAGGCCACGAAGTGTGGTTAATCAAAGCCATGAGTTACAGCCAGACAGCAGTAGGGTGCAAGGCTGATTTCCATAGAACAGCGCCCTATGTGTGTCTGTGCTGATGAGAAGTATCACACCAAGAAGTGTTAAGTGCCAGGTGTATGCACTCACATGTCTGGGGCTCAAGATCGAATTAGCCACTTATTGTACAGTCAGTAGAGTGTATAACACGACCATCCGTCACCTCTATCCACAGGCGTTTCTAAGTCAAAAGCAGAATCAAAAAGTAGAATCAATATATACGGGTCGACATTAGCATAGTAGTAAAAGAATAAATAAGATGCAACAGTGCAGCATTAGGTCATTGGCTGTACCTTTAAATAGCAGAAACGACTTTGCAGTCGTCACTTAGCATCTTTAAGCGTGCAAAACACTGAGGTGCCATTAGGAAGCCATGCGTAGTTCGGACTCGTGGAGGTGCCCAGGATGGACTGCAACCTTCCAAAGTTGTGTAAGTCAATCTACAAAAGGTGGCGTGGTCATGAGCGTGTCCGTATTAGAACATAAACAATACTAAGGCTGGGGCATATGTAACCTGCATTTAATACCTGTGTGCTGGAGCCTCAGTATGCAGGTTGTTGCTCTTTCACAGGACTACGGACGACTGTGAGTCGGCGAGTCATGCGAGCGTAGTCATGGAAACCTCCTGCCATTCGAGACCCGGCAGTGGAAACCCTTGCCTCGCAACAGCGCCATGGGAGCTGTGTGGTGGGAGGTGGAACAGCACCCAAGCTGGAGCTGATCACGGAAAAGCACGAATATAGGAATGCATATATTCTGTGCCAAGGGAAATGAAGCAAACAGACTACAAAGGTGTACATATGAGGACAGGTGGGTGTAGAGACGTATCACTTTTAATGCACAGAGTTAAGGGAATCCCATGCAGGGGCGCCTCAGTGTAAGTCACCACCAGTGTATACACGTGCCTATCCTAGTGCCTACTGCAGGTAATCCCTCTATGCATGCGTCGCTGTTCTGAAATTAATCTCACACATGGAGGTATTACTGTACCCACCTGAAGGTTGACTCCTCATTTAAGCCTTTGGTTTTATGCAAAGAGTCAAGTCTGTAAATCCATCTTGCCTCCTTATATAGTAGGGTTTTTTGTATATTCATGCTGTTTTTTACAACATCGATCACCCACCATTTGAGGTCATCTGGAGAATGTTGCATTTCCAAAAAGTGTGATACCATCGGAGCTGCATGGTTGTGACATCTTATCTTTGAACGGTGTTCACCAATCCTTATAGAGATGGCGCGAGTGGTCTGGCCTACATACCTAAGGCCACAAGGGCACTCTATACAATAAATCACATTGCATGTTTTGCAGTTGGACATGAATCTGATGTCCCATTGTTTTGTACCAATCTGGAATTTTGTAGTTTTGCTCGTGAATTTGCACGCCCTGCAGTTTCCGCAGGGGAAATGCCCCATAATGGGGCGTAAAACTCGTTGGCTGATATTAGTCCTCTGTTCGGATTTGGCATGAACCAATTTGTCACGAAAGTTCTTAGATCTTTTAAAGGCGAACAGGGGCCTTCCTAGATTAGGCAGGCAGGTGGAGATCATGGGCCAGTATTTCATAAGGGCTTTTTTTACTGCAAAGGATTCAGTACTGTAGGTAGTGACACAAGCAACCCTCTCTTGTGTTGAGATTTTAATTTTCTGTGTCAATAAGCTCTCTCTTGTTGTAAACCTGGCCCTTTTAACGGCTTTCTTAACAAGTGTTTTAGGGTATCCACGTTCTCTCAAGTCTCCAGCCAGTTGGTCCGCATGTTTATAATAGTCTGAGACTGTAGTACAGTTCTGTCGAAGCCTAAGGAACTGACTGTATGGCAAATTTTCCTTCAGTGCCCTCGGATGAAAACTGGAGAAGTGTAATGTGGTGTTGCGATCTGTAGCTTTTTTATAGAGAGAGCAAGATAAATGGCCCATATTGGCAGTAATTTGTAGATCCAAAAAATTGATTGCATGATGATCATGCTCCATAGTGAAAGTGATGGTATCGTGAAGCCCATTGAGATATGTTAAAAACTCTCCAAGTAGTTCAGTGTTACCTTCCCAGATGAAGATGACGTCATCTATGTATCTATACCATTTAGAGACGTGCGAGATGAAAGGGTTAGTGTCGCTAAGTACAAATCTGTCTTCAAAATTAGCCATGAATAGTATCGCCAAACTCGGGGCGAATGCTGCCCCCATCGCCGTGCCTCCAATTTGAAGGTAAAATTGGTCTGCATACTTGAAGAAATTCTTCTGTAAGGCAATAGCCATAAGTTCTACAATGAATGCTGCTGGCACCCTTTGTTGGGTGGCATTATGAATGAGTTGCTGGTGTATGATGTCTATTGCTTCCTCCTGTGGTATATTGGTATACAGTGCCTGTATATCCATTGTCACTAGTAACTCCTTCTCATTGTCAAAACGTATCCCTTCAAAAATGTTAATGGTTGCAGTAGTGTCTTTGAGATATGTTCTAGTCTTCTGGCTAATCGGTTGTAGAAATAGGTCAACAAATTTGCATAGTGGTTCCAACAGGGAGCCACAACCTGACACAATAGGTCTCCCTGGTGGTCTAGAGGGGTGCTTGTGTATTTTAGGGAGGGCATAGAAAGAGGGGGTCCTTTTTTCTGAATTATTAAGGTATTCTAATTCTTCTTGGGATATCCACCCTCTTTCTGCTCCAAGTTG
Source organism: Ambystoma mexicanum (assembly GCF_040938575.1). NCBI lineage: Eukaryota > Metazoa > Chordata > Amphibia > Caudata > Ambystomatidae > Ambystoma > Ambystoma mexicanum. The sequence goes on along the minus strand of NC_090931.1, from coordinate 850,146,131 downwards.
TGTGGACTCTCGGATGAGCTCCTGAATATTTGCTGATGGATCCTTCCGTAGTGGTTGGTAACTCTGTCTATCTTCCAGGATGTCCAAAACCATCCTATTATATGTCATCTGGGAGAAGACTACTATGCCCCCTCCCTTGTCAGCCGGTTTTATAACCAACCTTTGGTCTGCCATTAGTTCTGACAATGCTTTTCTTTCTTCGTTGGAAAGATTATTCCTATGGTTTTTCGTTTTGCCTTTAAGTCTTTGGAGATCACCCAAAACACATTTTTCAAATAGTACAATTTCATTCGCCACTTGGTTGTCCATCGAATTTTTGGCAAAAGCAAGTTCTCACCTATTCATGACTGTTATGCTTTTTATGGAAATAGAAGAAAAGTGCCAACATGGTACGGACCTGGTGGTCGGCTTGTCTAATTCCCCATTATCAGCTGAATCAGACAATATGTATTTTGCTAGTATAATATGCAGTTGCTAGTAAAATTATGAGGTTTTGATACATATATCAAAACTTCATAATTTTACTAGCAACTGCATATTTTACTAGCAAAATACATATTGGGCCTCATTACAAGTATGGCGGTCAGGCAACAATGGCACTGGTATCGCTACCGGCACATTTGCTAGCGTACCACCATACTAGGAGTTCTGCTTGTGGGTGCCCTTGCAGCCACCAGGTCTGACCTGGTGGCCATACCAGCACCCGCGAGCAGAGCATGATGGTAGCACCGGTACCTTTATTAATGGTACCGGTGCTAGCACTCTCCCCATTCCCATTTGAGCCCTTTGGGGTTCAAATGGGAATGGGGATGTACCGGTCCCGGCACTGGCAAAAGGGCAGTTACTGGGTCTGGCTGGGCCGGAATAGCCTGGTAATTGCCCACTCGCGGGTGCCAGACCCGGATGCGAGTTTGGAGGTAGACTTGATGATAAAACTGGCAAGGCTACCTCCAACCTTGTAATGAGGCCCATTGTCTGATGCAGCTAATCATGGGGAATTAGATAAGCCGACCACCAGGTCCGTACCATTTTGGCACTTTTCTTCCATTTCCATAAAAAGCGTAACAGTCATGAATATGTAAGTTATTAAACATATCCCTAATTTTATTATCCACCCTTTTGCCAACTTTTACATTTGGAAAATGTTCTGATCAGCCAGAAACCTAGTTTAACTGGCCATTACAGTTCCCTGAGTCACAGGTGGAGGAATATTATATCACTACAATCGCTTGGAAATTACATAACACATTGTACATGAATTAAATCAGTATGACTTATTGTTGCTGATAAAAAATCCTAAGTGATACTAATATTTTTAAATTAATTGTGAATCTTTGTGTGGGACGAATGCCCATCCTCAGGCCTTCAGGACATTTGTTTTCACTGGGTCAGCCTGTACCCAGAGTTTTTATTTTTTTATCAGTCTCTTTGTATTGGAAGCTTGCTCTTTGAAGTTGTTGCCCCCATTTTCACACATATTGGTCATGCTCCAGCCAAGGGAAACTTGTTGTGCAGTCACTGCCTTCAGAGCCAGCCAGTCTGGGGAACATTGGTTTTCGACTCCTTCAGAAGGACACTTTATTGCAGTTGGTAATTAGAAGTGAGATGCAACATCCAGACTGGCAGTGGGACATTTCCTTGTGAAGTTTGCCCATAGCAAGCAAAAAGGGTTTGCCTTGGGCTGACATTTTTCCATGAAAACAAAGTGGCTTTTCAAATGTCACTGATATTGTGTATGTGAAACATAATATACATTACTTTTAGTCAACACGCACCATGTCTTTTTCCCTGACATTTTCCTGTTAGTAGTGGTATTGTTTCCAATTTAAACTGCTTTTACATGCACACACATATGCAAGTCATTTTTGTGTCACGGTTTCCAAATCCTGTTTTCCATGTGAAAGGGACCTTTAATACTTTTCCTTTGGCAGTGACAGGTAGGACCCTTTTCCACATGGCTCTTCAATTCTACTTGAAAATAACACTCAGGCCAATCCATTTTTGGTTCAGTGTTTACATTTTTGCTGTTCCTGTGAAAAAGACTTCTGTTTGGAGCCTTTGAATGCACCCCACAGTATGTTTAGCTGGACATTTTCTTAAGCAGAAAGGAATGGCATGGCATGATCGCAAGGTGTGTGCCGTTGGTAAATATAGGTGTTGGCTTTGGGCCACGGAATTTCCTCTGCAGCATGGGATGGCAAATCCTCACTCTGGGGGTTACAGGACAGCAAACTAGTGGTAATGTGATGTCTGGAAATAATTCTGAGCAGGTACTGCAATGATGCATCTCATTGTCCATTATTGTACAAACAGTCCTTGGCTAAAATCCAGTGACTTCTTGTTAAATTTCCATTGATGAGAAGAGACACTCCACAAACAGGCAGGAAACTCTTATAAGAGGTTATATTTCTCACACATTGCAACACTGGAAACTGCAATGGCGTGACGCAGACTGCTGACAGCTGTCAAGTAGCCACCTCAATCACCAATGCACTGAATACCTTTGTGTTTTGCATGTGTGCATATTTGCTTTCCTTTCACACATTTGCCTGAGATCTTTCCTTCTCACATTCTGTGTGAAAGAGGGAAACATTTGTATTAAAGCTGTTTTCACAGGCAGATACATCCCCAATGCACCCCTTGGCTGAACACCTCATGCACCTACCTTTCATGACGAACATTTATTTATTTGCTTATGTATTTCATTTATTTCTAAAGCACTGGAACATGCCCCTCAGACATAGAAGTGGTGATACAGGACAAACTAACGAAAAACACAAAGGAATCGGACCGCTAGGCAAACAAATCCGGAAGAAAGGACAGAGAGAAGCTATTCAAAGAGAATAGTCTTCAGCTTATGCTTAAAATTATTACAATCCATAAATCCCAGCTTTCATTGTCACTCTTTTCCTAAGCTATCGAGAAGAGCAAATATCTAATCACTGATAAAATCTCTGACGCTGACCCCTAAAAATAATTTCCCATAAAACATTTGCAGTACAGATTCTGTGATCCCTAAAAACACTTTGTAAAAACAGTTTTTTCTGGGACAATAGGTTCGGACATAGCACCACGGATGTTTTAGAGTTTCTGCTTCATTAAAATGTTTACAAAATCGACAGCATTGCTCTCCCTATGATGCTCTTGATCTAAATCCTTGAACTTCTTTAGTGGGCCACAGATTGAAACGTAATCTTAAAAACAGCATCCTTATCTTTGGGGAGTGAAACTTTGTCAAGTAACTCTGCTGTAAAGAAATGACTTCTTTGAAAAATGTCACATCTGTTACAATCTTCCCAAATCATCCTCCAATCATATAGCCAAAATTTAGCTTTAGCTCTGTTAGGATTCTCTATCAAAAGGTCTAGCTGGATGTCCGCTTTATCCATTATATCCAGGCAGGATTGCTTCCATGCCCGCAGCGACCGATCCTCTGCTGAGCCCAATAAAGTGGCTATCATTGGAACTATAAATCTATGATCTGGGCTACAGATGATACATTTCCTATACAAATGGAGTATTTGGCATCTTTATGAAATGTCCAGGCATAGCAAACCTAGGTAAAAGTGTATTACTTGTATCGGAACACATGCTGGAAGAGACAAAACTTTTCTACAAAACAGTCCCTCTTCTTTTTTCCATGTTGGCACACCGTCTATCATCTCAGTCTCCACCCCATGAATAATCATCGGTATTACCTTCTATCTATAAAAATCACCAGAGGTTTGCATGAAAATGTACCATACTTCCTTTGTATAACGGATGCCTGTGCCGCCACTCCCAACATTTTCCTACTTATATCTAGGATGTACGGTACCTCTCTATTGCTATTATTCATGCTCAGCCCCAAGTATCGATACTCATTTATCATCAGCAAAATCTTCTTATATAAAAACCACTTGAACAGATAATTCTTCTTTGCTCTGATGCTAATACCAGGATGTTTGTCTTCTACATGTTAATAGCCAGTTTATTTACATTTACATACTTCTTCAAAGCTGTTAAATATCTTTGGAGACGCATTTGCATTTTGTCCATAATGACCAAATCGCCTGCGTAAAGCAGCCATTGCACTGGAATATTGCCCAATTTTGGAGGATTTGCCACAATATCGTCCAAACAATTACCAATTTCTGAGATAAAATAATTGAAAAGTGTCAGACCCAATATATATCTTTGCTTCAATCCTCTCACGGTCCTAGTTGAATGTGTCAAAAGCCCAGCTTTGTTCAATCGGATTTGAATACACGTGTCCGTATAAAGCTGGATAATAAAATCCAGAACATGCACCGGATATGCTGCCTTTCTTAGTTTTAAAAACGAAAGTTCCATTGGCACTGAATCAAAAGCTACCTTTGAAATCTATGAAAGCAATGTAGACTGTTTGTCCAGACTGGATTACTCTCTTCTTTATCTGTGTCAGGGACAGCAAGTTTATTGAGGTTCCCCATCCCTTGACAAATCCCGATTGCTGCCTGTCACTTAGAGACCCCTGCTCAATCCAGCTACGAAGGTTCCTGAGTAGCAGGCGGGAAAAATCTTCCCCGGCACATCCAGGAGGGCGATTGGCCGGTGATTTTCCAGAATCTTATTATCTCCCTTTTTGAATATGGCGATGACTATTGACTTCTGCCAATAATGAGGAATCTGTCGTGTTCTCACCACCTCCTTGAAGATCAGAAATAGTATCCTAGACCATTCTTCTGGGTGTTCTTTCATCATAAATTTCGTCAGACAATCAGGTCCCGGTGCCCTAGAAGAACTCGGCTTTTTTATCTGCCATAATATGTGTTCCTGGTTTAATATTAAAATTAAGCCATCCCGACTATATTCATACTTAAAATAAGAGTGTAGGCGCTTAGCAAACAATTATTCCAAATACTCAGCCCAAATTCTCTCTTGATTAGGGTTTAGCTCTAGCGATAGTTGCCACTCACTAACTGCTGTGTTCAAAAGAGACCATATATGAGCACTATGCTTAGAGGCTACTGTTCGTGGCATTTGTTCTACATCTACCTAGTACATGTAGGCTTGACGAGTCTTCAACCAGTTTTTCTATTGCTGCTGAAGGCAAGTCCCCTCTAACACACTCTACAGAGTGAATACAACCCTCTAGGGAAATAGGCAAAGAGATAGCTTGTAAGGATAACAAGACTTTAATTGTACAGAATAATACAAAATATCAGCAAAGGACTCTGCTGCTTGAGTGCGCTCTGCCTCCCATAGTACACGCAGAAGCTTAAAAAGCCAAATACCGTCATCACATACAGTACAAACTGGTGCCACTGATTGGTGGGACTCTACACACGGGCCTGCTCCATAGGGGATGCCCGGATACAATTTGTTGCTTCTTTTCAGGATCCACGTGGGTCAGCAGGGCTCATCTTTGTGGCGAAGGTCGAGGCACTCATAAAATACAATGTTGCTTCTTAACTAAACATGCTAATCCTACTTTCTATATCACTGTGGCATGCACCTGGGTAGCTTGGGGAGTTGGTGCCAGGGGGAAGGGAGGGTAAAATACAGTCAAGCTGACCCACACATTCAGGGCTTCTATGATACTGCACCTCTCACACTCAAAGTCTCCACCCTGGGTTTGATCTTTAATGTATTCCTCCCTGTACCTTGTGTTACAAAGGACATATTTTATGCTGGAAGAAAAACAATTATGCATTCTTAGATCTTTTATGGACACTTAATTTGTGTTGAGACAGGAGGGTCACTTGCTTATCATGGAATGCAGAGGTGTGGGCGTCGGTTCAATGGTGTGGAGCTGGCTCTGGACTGTCTGGGTGGGGGTTAGAGGCCTGCTGGCAGCCTAGTGATGATGAATGGACGCTGCACGGAGCCTGATGTTGTCTCATGCTCTTGCAGGGTGCATTCCTCTGAACGATTCTAAATAATTGCAACAGTAAAGGGACATGGGGGAAGTGGACTTCCGTGGGAACTGGGGGGTGAGCATTCGCTCTGCTGTGAGGGTGTTGGGCCTGGTGAAATCTTTCCATGGATGTCAGTTGGTGCAGCGGAGTCAAACAGACTGGTGTGTTCGCCATACCTGCAAAACGGCGTTTCTTTCTATGTGCCTCCTAAATGCCATGCATCTGCTAGTCATGCAATATTGCAGTTTGCACCAAGTTTCATAATGTGGAGGATTGATTACAAAAGGTGCTGACATAGAGAAAGAAGGGCCAGAGAGGGTTGCAGGCAGGGAACACAGGCTGGGTGGACTGGGAGGCCTTGCAAATATTATTCAAAGTGCCCCCATATTACACATTTTCTGCAAGCCCAGCCATTTTAGCTATGAGAACATTTCGAAATAAAATAGGTTATCACATAAAAGAGGCCCAGGGTGCAGAAGTCTACTGGGAAATCTTCAGAGCTCTGTATAGGTCAGCCCACCCCTGGACACAGGCTATGGATGAAAGGTGCTGCAGTCTTATTTATTTAAGTATGTAAATGGAAAATAAGCTGCCTGGTGTGAAAAGGAAAACCCTCCACCCCTGTTCGTACAGCTTTACTAGAATGAAATGCAAGCTGACTGCATGATCTGTGCACAGGATTCCAGGCAGTCTATTCATCCCAATTTTTTTTTTTAAAAACAGGCATGGCAAAGGGCTGGACCTCTTTTGGGAACTTTACCCAAAATGTCTATGGAAAGTGGCATGCACCGTGAGTATCCTTCATGCCACGTGCTTAGGGTGCCCTACCACGCCCCGCGCCGTAGCATCAGGAAGATAGAGGTGGTCTTGCAGTGAAACACCGACTCTATGTCTCAATTCACTGCACTTTGACCCATGCCACAGCTGTGTAAGGACACAAACAAAATATAGAGTACAATGCCTTAAACTCATTCTCTACCTCATGTATACAAACAACAATTTATACATGGTGTGAACAAGCACTCAGGTAGTGCGAAACACGTCATTGTTTGACCGATGTACCCTGCTAATGGTCATCCTTTTTGGATTCAATACAATTCCGTGTCATTTGCAGCAAAAAATAAATAGATAATAACAGATATATACGAAGTAATCTGTTAACGAAGCATTTTAATGAATAACAAAATGCTCGTGCTACGTGTTTCCTGCTCTACCAGGCACGTGTTCACATTATATATCTAGAACTAGTAACCTAGGCATGTTGCCCGATAAGTCTATCTCATGGTACTGTGGACATTTACAAACCAGGGTCCTGTGATGTTTCATGTCGCCAGGACCCCTCAATGGCAACAAAGGAACATAATTATCTATCTATCTATCTATCTATCTATCTATCTATCTATCTATCTATCTATGAATCTATCTATCTCTCTATCTATCTATGAATCTATCTATCTATCTATCTATCTATCTATCGATCGATCGATCGATCGATCGATCTATCTATCTATCTATCTATCTATCTATCTATGAATCTATCTATCTATCTATCTATCTATCTCTCTATCTATGAATCTATCTATCTATGAATCTATCTATCTATCTATCTATCTCTCTATCTATCTATGAATCTATCTATCTATCTCTCTATCTATCTATGAATCTATCTATCTATCTATCTATCTATCTATCTATCTATCTATCTATCTCTCTCTCTATCTATCTATCTATGAATCTATCTATCTATCTATCTATCTATCTATCTATCTATCTATCTATCTATCCATCTATATATCCATCTATGGTAGCCCGAATAGTTTCCTTGCCACTACCGCATTGCCTGTCCCTCATCGCGGACATGGCCCATTGCAGCTGTGGCCTCACGGTTTACTGTCTGGAAGAAGCGATGGGGGCATTCATCAGAGAAGGGACAGCACTGATGTCTGGAAATGGGTAGGACCGTCATGCTGGTCCGCATCGGTATCCCCCGACGTTGGTCTTCACGTTCCCAGATGTGTTTTTTGACCCTCACATTTTGGTGGGGCGTCGCGGCACCTGCTCCGACACGTGACGTGTTGCTCCGACTACCAATCATGCCCTTGACAACAGCTCTCCGCTGTAACCTTGCACTTTCCTTGCTTGCTAATCAGGGCTGTTACTGCCTGCGGTTTAATTTTTAAGTAAAATAAACTGCAGACCCAGGCAAGCGCTTGTCCTTGGTGTTTTATGTTGCGTGCCGGATCATATGGGCCTTTTCTGGTGTGCTGATTGCGTGGACCCTCCACACTCCTTCCTGCCTGCCTGCCTCTGCTGGAGGCCGGGAGGGGTGCACGCGTGTCTACGTCCAAAGGGCAGGACAGGTGCCAGGGCACACATGCCCATTTATGAATAGGGCAGGCCCGTTCCTAGGCAGCTTTTTAAAAGTGTGCACTTTGTTCGTGCACATTTGGTCGATATGATTTCACACACATTTCTTTTTTTTTTTTAAATGGGGGACCCTCACTGTGTGCCCCTTGTAGACCACAATCCCCCCACGCCCCACTTTCATGCTCCCACATCCCCATACACATTCATCTATATGTAATTGGTCGACTTTGACCAAAAGTGCACAAACTGCACACGTTTAAACAGATGTCTACAAATAGACGTATTAAGATCTCCACACTGAGGCAATAAGCCCCTCGACAGCGGGCCATTACCACCCAAAGTAATGCCACCAGGCCCATAGGTCAGGTGGCCGGTAATGGCCCACCGTCGAGGGGCTTATTGCCATTAGTACCCCAGCCCGTTACACTGGGGCACTAATTTGCAGCCGAAAAAAGAAAAAATAATTGTTACATCAAAAATAACTGCAGTGGACAGAAAACGTAGACCGTTTTCTGTTTCTGTGGCGCGAACCATAGTAAACAAGAAAATGGCCGCCATGAAAGCGGAGAAGGGAGTACACGTAGTCCCTTCTCCCTTTCAATGGCGGGCATTCACTTAATTGAAAAAAATGGCCACTTGGAAAAGGTAGAATTACTATGTGTGGTCCATTCTCCCTTTACATGGTCGCGAGTGCATCCACAGGATTACACTGTGGTATGGCTTGGAAACGAGCCAATCCACGTGAAGTGTATCCCGTGGATTTGCCGCACAAGGGTACTAATGTAGCATAGCTGTAGTTTTGATTAATGAAAATGATGTGTGGAGATGAGACTGGCAGCCATGGGAGGAGTCAGAGGGGAGAAGGCGGTACAGGTACTAAAATATGACCTGCAGAAAGAGAGATATTGGGCGATAGGGGGGACAATAGAAGTTAGAAATACTAGACGAAGATAGTATAAAAACAGAAAACAAACAAACAGTAGAACAGGAAAAGATTGGGAAAATTAATGCATTAAAGAAAATAAGAGGACGGTAAAAACAGGGGTATACGTTTACAGAATTAAAACTAAGGAAGAGAGTGGGAGAAGAAGGGAGAAAGTAAGAGGAGTGGTAAGTAGCGAAAGGGGAGTCCAGCAAGGAAAAGGAGCGAGAGTGAGAAAGAGGCAACATGATTTACATATAGAGGGGAAATGCTGGCAAACTAGGGAGGAAGCGATTAGGAATGCGGGAAGAAGTGGGGGCTAGGTGGAGAAAGGGACAGCACACACAGTGATTCTTTCTGCCGGAGTTGCGAGGCGTTCTGCCGCACTGGCTTTGCTTTATTGCTTAGGCTACAAGCAACTCCTCACGTGCGGCGGACTCATTTTTTATGCTGGCTGAAATCTTAAAATATAGCCCGCCTTCCCCGAGAAACCAGCTTGCACCAGTGATGGAAGGCCGAGCAGCCTGATGAAAGACGTTGAGAACACACGCAATGTTGGCTGTGCGTGATCATATGAGCAAGGAAAGAGGATGGGCCGGGCTAAAGGGAGGGCCTTCCACAAGATTATTAATGTATTATTGTTTTTACTTTTGAAAGGAGTTTCATTTGCTAAACAATTATGTTTAGTATTTAGCTGTGCATAGCTGTTTGTATCTATTAATGATTTCTTATTTATATATGTGAACGAAAATATATTTATTGATGTGATGAGTTTTTGAAAAGTGAAATTAAAGACTGTACTACAATACATACAAAAAATATATATATAATTTTTTTTAGCTAATAGCCATGGCACTAGCAAAAAAAATAAAAAATAATAATAAATAGCACTCAAAAAAACCCACACTGTGACAGGGTGGTATAAACACTGTGCGAAGACAAACGTTAAGCACCACTGTGCTATAGAGGAACATACACTACGCAGAACAGCTCCTGAAAGGAAACGCCGCTCAGTCTGAGCTTGGATACACTTGAAGCAAGTGGCCGTTCCATCAAACCTACAATCCATTGGGCGGCCACGTGTTTCCTGATCCACATTGGCTCTTTGCCCGTGTGTTACAGTTGTTGGGAGTGGGAGGTTCCAGTCAACTCAAGACGTGTGGTCTAGATTCTGGATTGGAAGGATGATGTGAGAATCCACGCACTACTGCTCGGTGATTATCTTGCACAAAGTTTGCACCTGTTGCGTACCAGGATATCCTTTTTCTTTTGATAGTTTGAACTGCATGTTTTATATGAAGAAGGAAGGCCCTTCCTGTATCCACTGCTCATGAGAACAATCGAACCAGCAGAACACTAGAGAGGTTAAGGCCCAGGCCATCTCAGTCCAGAAGAAAGAGCAGCTCCAAGATGCAGTGTCTATGCACATTCCCATCATGCTTTACTGACAGCAACTTCCGGGCAACTCCTTGTGTCCTGGGGGAAGAGCAGTTTTTGGAGCTTCACCCTGGCTGTCACTGCTGGAGACTGAGCTCAGACTGAGCGATTAATCTCCCAAGAAGCTGCTTGCTCCACGATCACCTTCTCTGTGAATATGCGACCAGCTGGGCTGGCATAGCTACCATACCAGGGCGTTTACAAATGCCCTGAGACCAAGTGTTGCCTTCATTTTGGCTGAGCCCGGCATATTGAAATGTAATTTTCTTCGCCTGCGCTCCTGGGATAAGTGGTGGACCTCAACATGAGGTAAGAAAAAACGGTAAGACAGAGGTTGTCGGGGAAGGCGGGGGCCCGCGGGCAGATTGGTTATCTAGGATCTGTATCAAATATGACATCACTGTATATATACACGTGCTTTGAGCATTACATATCATGTCTCGGAAGGATAGCTCAGAGGCAACATGCTCGCCTTGGACGCAAGCCAACACAAAGCAACACATGTTCGCGCTTAGAAACCTCTGGGTATTAAGCGCGTTATAAATAAACTATCATATCATGAATCATTTAACTTCTAACTATCAAATGCTTGTCTTACCATTTTTTATAATTTTTTATATCAGGTTGTACCCCTCTTATCTTAATATATGGTAGTAAAGCTCATTTATAAGCTTCACGCTTGCCATCTGGTTTCAGGGTTCTGTATTTCATTGCAATAGTGCCAAAATAATAATTGCCATAGGTGTGCACATTCTTTACAAATCGAAGTAATAGAACATAATCATAGTCGTTCTCTTGATGTTTACTTCTGGAAACAGTCAGAAAACTAGATAGTGCTGATCAGCCAGTAGTGTCAAGATGGATGCCGGGAAGCAGCTCTTCTGGTCTGCCTTTGGAAGCCCCCTGAATTCCATCTAGTAGGCTGTGTAGGCCTGAGGGTCCACTCTTTCTGTAAACCTCTTTCATTTTCTTTACCTACATGGTCTGTATTGTACAAGAAAACTCGGAAATTGAACAAAATGCACAGCGTGGTTGCAGACATGTGGCTGGCTTTGCCGCAGTGATTTGTGGCACTTATGTGGGAGAAGCGTTTTCCCTTTGTATGCGTGTATAATGGCAATAGGACACATGAAGGTTGGAATCCAGTTTGTTCAATGGTGTTGGCATAAGCAGAGAAAGGGGATACATGAATCAGATATATCATCAAATCCATTCTATCTCTTTATTCATTATTTCATGATGAAAAGTGCACAAGAATTCATGGTATACTTAGGAGCACATACAACAATTCAATGTCCTTGTATGATCGACAAGTTAAATCAAGCATACAAGTGGATGTAGTCTAGCAGGATTTCAGTAGGACCTTTAGTACCCATCACAGAAATGCCATTAACTGGCCTATCCGTTTGGGGTTGGCTTTTATGTGATTTGATTGAAAGTGAATAAGTTAAAACTGGCTGAGCGACTTCTGATGATGTGAAAGTGCATCTCCTCTTATAGAAAATAACTTTATCCGTGAGACACGAATGATATGTTGTGAACATGCATGTGAGTATTTCTTTTATTGTGCACTCCAATTCCACCGTGCTGCCAGTTCAGAGAACAGGTACATGCTAGCCCAGTAATGTCATGGGTTGATGCCAACGGCCCTAGTGTGTGTAGGTACCGTTGACATTGCTGAGTTAAATTGTTTGCATCATGTATTGGTGAAACTCACCTGTGGGTGGGTCCAATGGTTGATGTTGGAATTTTACCTTCCAATGTTGCTCACCCTGCAGCCTCTCCCTGGATGCTATTTGCACCAATTCCGTGGTGCTAAGAGGCAGCTATTCCTAAATAGGAGCGCGCCCGCCAAAAAACAGCAAACAATTGTCTCTGATCCTGATAAAGCAACTACAATATTTATACCAGGGACTACCCTGGTATAAAATGATCCCCCCATTTAAGAGCTCATCCCTCTTTTACCTACACAGAGGCCTGGTTCAGTGTGAACAGGGTCAATGAGTCTGAGACAAAGCACTTAAATCAGAAGTGGAAAGTTCCATAGAGAGAGGGGTATTTTTTCATTTTCTAGCAAACAAACTGTACTTGCCTGACAGTCTACTGTAACATTTTGTAATATACATTTTGTCTCGTTCCTTTCTGTTTCATAGCAGAGCCAAATATGTGTGTTGTGTGTAATTTCATCGATATAAGAAAGGATTATGTGCAATATCTGTGATCTCGACTTGAAAAAGTATAAACACTACATATCTGTTGCTTTATCATTCACAGTAGATTGATGCATCCTTCTTTGACAAAAGGTGTCTCTGTCTGTTCTTTTGTGGTATAGTTGGACAAGAAGCCCGTCATCAAATCTGGTTCTGTCCACTTTTGAATGTTAGATGAGAAGGAGGGCGGGGGAGTCAAGATGTAGTCTGTTAGTTGAAGGGTTGTTTCGCAGGTCTGCCTTCTGTCCCTTCCAGAAGCTCAAGCCATTTTTTTGGCCGTAGGAAAGAATCAGGATTGTTTTAAAGTCTTGAAACAATGATCCGGATGAATTTGCCCCAACACAGTTCGATTGCCTGGTGGTAGTATTGATAGGAGCTGAAGTATTTTGTTCTGTCTTCATAGCGTCCTAGGTGTCTGAGTTACCTGAGACACTTACACCAGAAGGCTGAGTACAAAGTAAAACAAAATCCAAGAGATGACACAGTGTTGAAATGGGAGGTAGTGGAGAGATTTCAGAGGCGCAGGCATATGACTGATTTTTAGCATAAACCAGCAAACTGGATGATGGTGCAATAGTTCAGATTTGTGTTGTCTTACAAGCTCCCACCTTCCTCTGATCGTATGTGTGAGGAATTCGACCATCCTCATAGTGGGCTTTCGCTCGGCTTGGCTTTTTTGAAATTTCTAATTAAATGGAATGATGGTAGATTTAGCTCAAGAACAAGTGTGGGTCTAATCCACAGACATTTTTCCTATGCTCACACTACAAGAAGGCATAGACGTGTGTACTCCGGGCTAGATAACGCCTATAGGCAGAGTCCGTTCCTGTCATAATTTGGTTGGAATGTGACAGACAAGGAGTGCAGAATGCCATCTCCAGGAAGGGGGAGTACCAAACCCCCCCCTGCCCTGGTCAGCCTGATTAACTGACAAAGGACCCATGGAACTGCCCTGCTTTTTTGTTAGGCCTTTCAACTGGTGGCAGCGATTATCATACCAACAGGGGGTACTTCAAACAGGCCCACACGGGGCATGACTGCAGAGGATAACAAAGGAGACCAGAAACCCAACAACGTTTCATATGTAATTGTGTTAATCCGAAGCCAGCACCCACCCCTCAATATTGATGGCAGTGAACAGTCTTGTCTGGGTCTTTCGTTACAGTAGGCCATCCCTTCAATGGGGACCCTATTCATAAGGTACGACAATGCAGTTTGCAGGAGCCAGAAAGACTGGACTCTCAGCATCTTCAAAGGAGACCTGCCACTTTAAAAGGTATCACACAGGAAGGACCTTTAAACAGAGAGACACTTTGAACACAACAGACAGGAAGATGGGTGGGACTTAGTAGTACAGAGAGTGAGCTCAGAGCTCTTTCGATTGAGAGAAGCGTTCCACCATATTATTACTGGGGTACACCTTGTTCCTGTTTTCACCCCTTTGCCTTTCCTGTTGCAAAGCACTCTGGTTATGGCCTCACGCATGCAGAAGATTGTTGGCAGCGACCCCAGGATAGGGTTGCAAAGGTAGGCTTAGCCAATAGCAATCACTGTGACCCACTTGACTTTAAAAAAGGGCCAAGCACCTCTTTAAGCAGATCATCTGAAAACTTCACTTGAAGTAAGAAAGAAGACCTCAATCTCGGACCCTGGATGAAGGTACAGTCTGCGTGCATCTTCCACCAGTTAAGAAATGTCAGGATATCCAAAGAGAGAAGCACGATCCCTCCCCTAAACTTCTCCCAGGGAACAGAGTAAGAAACAGAACTCCGCCTTAAAGGACGACACAAGACCATTGATGAAGCTGGTGGAAGTTCCTCAATGAGCATCTACCACATTCCGCCTTAAAGCACATTTTCGAGCCAGTCGAGTTCCATGACCTGCAACTGACTGCAACGCTGACCGTTGTCGAGCCGGAGTCCCTTGACCATCCGAGACATCTTGTCCACTGCTTCAGAACTGCCGAACAGCACTGAGACAACGATTTGTTACCCTGAGCCACCATGTAGGCAAGCCTGCAGCCCTTCATCCAGCTTTGCTCGACAAACGTCTTGCCGCCTGATATCCGCAGCTCTCCCATGTTCACGTGTATATCGTGATCTGAAAGGTGTACAGTGGTGGCATTGATGGAACCCCCCAAAGACCTGAGTGGTCCTGTGAAGAACCAGTCTGTGTACTTGAAGGGACGCAGAGAAGATCTCGAGGCTCCCACCCTACCCAAAGGACAGCACAACTGGCCTTGAGTGGATTTTGACAAAGGTCCAGATTTGGAGACGCTTGAGTGCAGAGGAGTTGTTTCCATAGCCGGCACATAACATACTAGATCTAGTAGAACAGAATTTCCATTGCAGCATTAAGATGCTGTGAAGTGTATCAAGAATGTGTTCAAATCAAATGCAAGCATTTGAATCATATAGGTGAATCACATGGGCGAATCATATAGGTGCATTAGTATTTGGATTGCTAGCGTAATTCTGTAACGTGATGTGGTACCGTTTTTTTATTTTTTTATAATGAGTTTTGATGCATGGCCTTTCTGGGGTGTGGTACATGTGCACGAATGCTTGGTGATAAAATGGTGTCTTCAAGTGATTGCTGCAAAGAAATGCCAGCAGAGATGATGATGTTAGGGAGCATTGACAAGGCTTCTCAGTCCCCCACAAAATCAGACTCGCTCCCACCCTCATGCAATTAAAAAAAGAAAAAAATCCCTCCTTTTCAAGAAGCGCTTTGACCACACCTTCTGAAATACATCCAAGTGTCCCTCCTGCTAAACACTCACTACAGCGGGCCACCCCCGTCCCGCCACATCACCCCGTTTTGCCTCCTCTGCATGTTTCAAACTAACTGTAAATGTTATCTTTTGCCTGCCCCCCTAAAGTGTAGGGTGATAATGAAAGCTGTGTTGGAAATAGTGCTGTCACCTCCACCAGTTCCCGTAACCATCTAATAAATGACTGTAACGCCTGGAGATGTAGTGATAACAGTGCTCCCGCGCTTACACAAGCTAAGTTCAAAGTCAATAAATACCCGACATAAAATGCAGTTAAAAAAGTTGATTTGACAGTGTTAAATGTTCTCTAAGTACATGATATGCATGCCCCATCACTAATTTCCAAAATAAGATTCCCTTTCTCATCACCGGGCTGTTAAATTTCCCAATTCAATTGCGTCACCCCCAAGTCTACTTTTACAAAGGTCTGTGTACAGAATGCCCGTAAGATTTTGCTAAACGCATTCATTTGCCATGTCCTTTGAGCTCCTCTAGTCTTCCAGCATTACTGCAATGTTTGCGCTAAATGAGCAGTGTCATTAGTTAGAATTGTGAAGTGTATGTTGGCGCAGCACTGCTGAAATAATGACCCCCCCCTTCTCCTCTCCCTCTCCCCCACCCCCCATATCAGCTCCAAGAACCTGCAAAGCTAAGGGCTAGACTCGGCAGGCAGCCATTTTGTGTAGTCAGGGAGACGCTGCAAAGAGTGGTACAATAGGCCGGAAACCGTCCTGGATCCCAGAGTTGAGCGGGTTAGTTAACAAGTATTCTCTTTGGAGTGTATGTGCTGCCGCCTAATAGGTACATAGTCGTTTCCTAATGGGATTTACATTCTCTCAAACAAAATTAGGCTGGAGAACGACAATGCAACACGCTGTGGAGTAAATAGGGCTGACGGTGGAATTAAATATTTGTGGAAACAGGCAACAGATTTATCAGGAGCTAATTAGATGGAGAGTTTAGCGAGACAGGCTGGGGAGTAAACAGCCACAACAAAGAGCAGAGCGAAGGGACAGGAAAGGGAGTCTGTGTGCCAGGATTCGAATGGAGCGCTTGCACAGTTCTGTAATTAGACTGCGTGCTGGAGCCAGTCTTAGGAGAAAGGACCTGTGCCACCCTCGTCCTGAATGAAACTGCAGATTGAGAGAAGTTGAGCTTCCGCCTGGAGGGGCACTTTCAAAAATAAACCTTTCTCCTCTCATACCTCTCCCCCCTTTGTAGCTCATTCCAACGAAAACAATGAAAAAAATCATTTTTCCCCCCATGTTCAAATAAAAAATGAGACCAGGTGACCATGAGACCCGCTCCCCAATCCAAATGCTGCGTGTACCCCGATCATTTTTACAATGAATCATTGTATCGGTTGACAAAGAAATATATATCTAAGGACGCTCTTCAAAATACTTTTCTTGCTTTTATTTGTTGATTTTTATCACATCAAACAATCGGTTCCGGTGGCCATCTTAAAGCTCTACATCATTGCAAATGGCCATTCATTGATGTGAGCCGCCATTCCTGTTACCAGGTTTTCTGCGTTCATTGATGTGTTACCAGCATTCCTTTTGCCAGACTCCTTGTCTCCATTGACGTGAGCTAGCATCTCCATTACTAGCCACCCTGCCTTTATTGTTGGGACTTACCATTCCTGTTGGCATGCACATGCCTTCATTAAGAAGAGCTACCACTCCCGTTACCAGACTCCCTGCCTTCATCAATGTGCGACCATTACTGCTTGCATTTGTGAGTTTCCGCCCCTCTTGCTAGCTAGCAACCCTTCCTGCCTCTATTCACCTTGCCTGGAAGACTTGGCTTGGTCATTTGTTTACAGTTGATCAGGTGCATCCCCAGTATGGCGGGCGTGGCTCTGATTGGCACATTTGCTGTCATTACCTCTTAATAGCCTATTTAGGCTCATATGATAGCAGGGGCGGACGCAACCGCCCCTGCACCAAAGATACACTCTTTGTTTGGTCCCTTTCACGTTTTCTGCAATAGTATAGCAGGGCCCTAGGGCATGCATGCGAGGACTAATAAACATGTATCGCCTGCATACGGTTTTGGTAATTATAATGCAAACAATTCAATTGACCTGTCATGTAATTTATGTTCTCCTTGTTCTTATCACAACCACTTCAGTTGAATCAACATGGAAGCACCCTCTTGCAGGAGACATTAAGAAGACAATGTGCATGGCAAATGTGAACGCAGCGCCAGCAAGTTAAACCTACTGTGACCAGGGTTGCTTGTTTGAACAATGTAATTCTGCCTGTTCTAAGATTTGACTGGAAAAGGAAGAGATGGAAGTAAAGGCTGATCACAGAGGAAAAATCAAGCAGTTGTCTTCTTTGTAAAGTTTCTTTAGACTCTGAACTGTCAAGTCTTAGATAACGTTTGAAACCACCCACGGCCCTACCCCCAGATGTTGAAGCTATTGTTACACAGAACAATGGTTGCAGCCGTGCAACATGGCAGAAAGTGCATATCCATTAAATATGAAACGCAGGAATGGTGAAAAACGTTCAAAAGTACCTTTGATATTGAAGTTTCACTAGAGCGGTGCAAGCATGGCAGAGCTCAGGCCAGCCTGCCAGGGGTGTTGCTAGGTCTGGAAAAGATCCAGGGCTATGATCATTTTGGGACTGTCGGGACTGTGGGCTGGCTAGCCCTTTTGGTTGTAACCCCTGAGCTTCTATCCGGGGCTACAACCAAAAGGCCCGGGGCTATATCCCCCTCAGCCCCTTCCCCCGCTAGCAGCGCCTCTGCCTGGGTCACAGCTGCCACTCTGGCCTGACCCTCCTCTTGGGTCAGAGCCTGTCCACAGCACAGGCAAGCTATGAGCCCCATCGCCTGCCCACCAGTGGAAACATACACCTTGGAGAACAAAATATGATTCTGTCCTGTCCCAGCTAATCAATGAGTGGCTGGGCGGGACAGGAATTCAGGAGGCCTGGTCACGAAATCAGGTGCCAATTACAAGAGCACAGCCACCTGACTTCCTGTCCAGACCAAAGGACTTCCTGTTTTGCCCCAGAGACTCAATGATTGGCTGGGACAGGACGGAGCACAGGCAGCACTTCCTGAAGTTCCTGTGTGAGTGTGCAGAGGCTGGAGTGGTGGCAATTTTAAAGGTAAGTCCCTGTCCACAGCAATTATCTCATCCAAAACCCTTTTGCTGCCCTCCAGCTTCCTTTAGCCTGTGTTCTTGCCCGTTTGGCCCCTTTTGTTGCCCCTAGTTCCTGTCCAGCCCCCTTGAAACCCTTGTTCTTGCCCGGCCCCCTTTTGTGGCCCCTTTGTTGCCCCTGGCCTTCTTTAGCCCTATTTGTAGCCCCAATCCCTTTTGCCAATTGTGCTGTCCCCAGTTCCATTTAGCCCCTTCTCTTGCCCCTAGACCCATTTCTTGCCCCAGCTCCATTCAGCCACTTTTTCTTAGCTGGCCCCCTTTCTTGCGCTCTTTGTTGCCAACCAAACCCCTTCAGCCCCTGTTCTTGCCCCCTTAATCCCACTGTGTAGCCCCCAACCCCTTTAGGCTATTGTGTAGCCCCCCAGTCCTGCTTAGCCCCTTTTCTTGTCCCTGTTTTTGTCCCGGGCCATTTAGCCCCTTTCTGTTTTGTCTCGGTCCCCTTTCTTGCCCCTTTTTCAGCCCTCAACCCCTGTATCCAACAGTGTTGCCCCAGTCATGTTTAACCCCTTTTCTCACCCTGTGCCTTCTCTTCCCCCAAACCTCTTTAGCCCTTTTATTGGCCCAATCCCTTTTCTTACCCAAAACCCCTTTTCTTGCTGCATGTCACTGAGATAGGGCCCTCCCCGATTTTATGCAGCCATTTCCTGGGCTTGGCTCGTGTCGGGCCCTAAGAACCAGGCCAGACCCCCAGGGTTGGCCATGACTCAGCCCGACCCATGAATTCCCTGGCTCTCCCGGGTCTAAGTTTCATAGACACATTTGCATCTTGTGACTTATCCCAACCACTTTTCAGTGAGGAAGGACCATGGGAAACGGCCCTTCAATATGAAGCAGGTCTACATCAAAGAGAGTCCATAGCATCAGGGGATATACTCAATGTACACAGCCAAAGACAAAGGGAATATGTCAATTTGAATTTGCCCCATTCCATATCATATGAAATTTAGCAGTCTGTTTTGTCTACCCGTGGTTGCAAGATGTTGGACGATTTTTCCACAGGGCTTAATGCTCAAATTGTTAGCTGTTCCTCTGAACGAGAGTTTTTATTTCAAGAGAGAGAAAGAGAGAGAGCGGATTTTCCTCACATAGGCTTCCTCGCACCACCCCCACACATGATTACATCCGTTTTCAGAGTCGAATTACTCAATTCACACTACCCACCTCTCAGCAGTTCTACGGGTCTTGTCATGTGATTGGAGCAATGCTTGACACTAGATGTGAGCATGTTACGCAAACACTGGCGACTACCCTCCTTTTTTAGGAACAGGAATACCAGGGACATACAAACAGACTCTATATATTTGTTTCCCCAAACATCCATGTTTGGTGATGCGATTCCACCAAAGGTGGGCCATGATTTTTAAAACTAAATCTTATTTGATTATCACCCAGCGTGTAGTGTAGATGGTCTACGAAATCCAGAGTTACTGGGGGGACCAATATTTCCAAGACCTTTGCCCCCATTTGAGGTCTGCATACCGAGGTTCTCCAGGTGGTTAGAACTACCACTAGCATGATTCCTCACCATTGAGTATGCTAGCTGGGGCTGACGGTAGTAGTAGGCTAAAACATCTGGAGGGTCAAATGATGGAGATCGCTGCTCTAAGGGGATGGGGTCAACATAACCTGACCCACACAGAACAGTTCTTTTAATGTGTCACTAATGAACGGGGTTGAGTGTGAATACTGCAATTGTACTGAATACGGCTCTGCGCCATGGCAACGATGAAACCTCTGCAGGCATTTTGTGGAAATGTCTGTTCTTAACGATCATCAAAAAAAGCCAATTGACAGGCGAGGATATTTTGTTGTATCCTTTCTGCACATGGTGTTTTCCTAGCTCATAGAAAATCAGCACTCTAAGTGTCACTAAAGACACCAGTTCTCACTCAACTCTTTCCAAGAGTGAGTTTACATAGATATGAGGACAGCATTGTGAGGAAAGCTTCAGATACCCATCAGACTGTAACATGTGTCTGATTCTTATCAATCGTGTCTCTGACCCCAATGCTGGAAGTGTGGTCATGTGGAATTCACACGTTTCCTGCTGTAGGATATGGCCGAGTTAGACATGCATCACACAAAGACATCCTGACTATCATTATGAGAAAGTTGTCCTGGTCCTACAGGAGAAGGTGTCCTTGCATGTCCTCGAACCTGGACCTGTTTCATTATTTAATTGTTGTGTGGAGAGATATACCAGAGTGCATTGCTGTCAGGCGGGCGTTGTGAAGATGGAAGTTCGGATCACAAGGAGATTAGCTTCAAGCGCACCCAGTGGAGTGCTTGTGATTGGTGGGGCGTCATCCTGCTGCAAATGAGAGAATGGGGATAGTTCAGGTTGAGTTGGCTGGTGAACTCAGTCCCCCTTCTGGTTGCAAGAAATAAAGAACCTTAGAGAAAAGGCAAGTTACTAGTACTTGGAGGAGTGTAGAACTGAGTTGTATCTTTTAGGAGACTACCCTGGAAGCGAAGGGTGCGATAGGAAGGGTAATGTGCAGGAGCCCCTGAAAGGATTCATTACCGGTAGCGAGTTACAATTCAAGGGGTGACAATGAGAGAAAATAAGGACAGAAGAGTGGCTTTGAATTGAATGCAGGCAGCGGTATAGGTAGTGCGTCCGGAGCAGTGAATAGCAAGTAACTGTGCTACCCGAGCCCTCCACACACAACATCCGCTCTTTGTGAAGACTGCAACCAGTGTAACATCTCTTCACACAGCCCCGTGCCTGAACGCACAAGATACAGTTGTTTTGCCACCAGGTTTTTTTTCAATGTTTTTTTTAGTGGAAAATATTCACTGCAAAACCAAATCGAAAAATAAAGTGTGGTCATTACAGGGATAAAAGGGGTAGGAGGGGTTAGGGATCGGGATTCAGGAATTGGCAAGGAGGTTTGGGAGGGAAACCCACATATAAAAAACATTAGCAATTCGTTTTTTCGATGAAATACATTTGTAAAAAGACGAATAAAAAAAAAAACCTGCTGGCAAAAGGGTTCTATGTTCATTCATCCACAGTTTTATTTTTCTCAGCTTTATTTGCTGAATTGTTTTGCCAAAAAAAAGCATTTCTTTTTTTATTTGGGGTTGGTCCCACCAATTCCCTCCCTTCCATATTATTTATTCCCTAAAACACCACCCCACCCTACCCCTTAAATGCCTCCCCCCATAGTTTTTTTCGGCAAAACATGTACGGAAAAAAGTGCAGCAGAAGAAAAAAAAACGGACGATAAATGAACGTCGTATCAGCAAAAGAACAAAGAACCGAATGCACATAGCTTTAGTGTCCAGAGGTTAAGGGCACTCACAGCGCTTAATTGCCCTTGAACCTCATTAATGCCCTTTGAACTGGAGTACTTTACAGGGAGGATTTTATTGTGGGAAGAGTAACTCATGCACCCAACTACAGCCCCTTCCTCTAAAGTGGAGCGCTTTGCAGAGAGGACTTGATTGTAGCAAGAGTGACTTGTCCATCCAAGGACAGCCCCTTACTCTAAAGTGGAGCGCTTTACAGAGAGGACTTGATTGCAGCAAGAGCGACTCCAGCATGAAGTGCTGTGCATCGGGCAGTAAGCTGAACATGTCCATCATTAAGGACAGATTGCAGGAAGTAGGATGTGTTTGGAAGGGTGGCAGGGAAGGAAGATTTAGAGCAGACAGCAGACTGTATAGTTGTTTTGATAATTATTCCTATCACATATGTTTACAATTAGGCACAAGGAATGAAGGTGCTCAGAAATGGACAATCTTTGGTCATGATCCAAAGCTGAGAGTAGAACCAGAGCTTCAGGTTCCCAGGGCAGTAACTTGCCCACACGACCATATCTCATGAACGTCTTTAAACACTGAAATAGCTATCCTGTAATGGCACAGGAAAGTGACGCACTTAACAGTTCAGATAAAGCTGCTGTGGGGCCCCTCGCTCCTGGGATATCCTTTTGCTTTGAATTTCTTTCTAAAATAATTCCCCTTCCCCCACAGTTCAAGGGCATGGAGACAGTGCAAGATCCCAGACGTAGGACAGGTCTGAATGCAAATCTTCGACTTAGTTTTTGTCGGTGTAATTATTGCTGAGGTCCAGCCAGCGAGGCTTTGCTGACAGAGCACGCTCAGAATCTGATGATTTTTCCTACCGCAGGATCCCGGGCTGCACACATATGGGAATTTGCACAGAAATGTGTCGACGGACAAACCGAGGCAAAAAGAAAGAACTTCCCAAAACCCTTTCCTCTCCCCGTGGGTTAGTTATTTCCTCAGGCCTGCAAAGAACACCGAATTGTAAATTGGCAATCTCAGTGGATTGGTATGTTTGCTATTTGGAATTCCTGAACATGCCCACGCGCCCTACACAAAGAGAGCCGGTTCATGCCTCCATGCCAGGGTAATTTAATCAACTTCTCCAAGTCCAAACAGGCTCCTCTTGAATGCTGGGTTTTCAGGGCAAGCAGACCTACAACATTTTTGATGTTATATTGTATTTTGTTGGACGCCAATCATAAAGCACAACATCTGCTATTTACACAGACTCGTGGCACGAACAGGTGTACTGATTAGCAGAGTATTCTCTGCTAGTTGGTGGTTTCCTTGCAGTGGGTGTCGCTTATGGCAACTGGCCTCCCCTAAACCCCCTAGAGACAGCAAAGATGTAGTGTGTGTGCTGGTGAATCAGAAGAAGGAGTCAGACAACTTAGTGACATGTTCAAAAGGGTTTAATTTAAATTAAAAGAACACTCCAAGCTTGCACTATAGCTATCCAACAAAAGTCTATCCAAAAAGTCCTCTGCCTTCACCCTTAGTAGGGAACTGGCCCTACCACTTTAGAAAAATACCTGACTCAATAGAAAAGGGAGACTTGTGTAATAGCCTAAGTATGGACTTCTGCCTGGCCACTTGTATTCGACTTGCTCTCAGTCACACAGTTCTTGTAGATTTTCTTCACAGCTCAATTATTACCTCTTTGTGTAAAAAAACTCCCAAAAGTAATAATTCTGGGTTTCCCTCTCCCTTTGATAAGAAAACAGTTTCTGATTTTTAAATGTTCTAATCCCTTGAGGACAACTTGAAATCCACTTCTTTCTTTTCCACCTTCTGATAGCTCTGTTGTAAATAGTCTTATCTTTCCATATACGCATTTTCTTACGGTTCTTGCCCAGTCGAATAACACTGCATTCTGTGACTGACGCACTATTCTGTCCGTGTTATCGAGTACTCTGCTTCCCTTTGCGGCATTTGTCTGAGTTTTCTTTGACACTTTGGTGGTTACTTCAAAACAGATATGCAGTTTCTGTATATTTTCCACTCTTGTGTAGTGAGGGACGTATGCTTGTCTCTTTCTCTTATCTTGGAGAACTTTGTCAGCTATTCTAGCCTTATTTTAAATTGTTCATATCCCTTTTATCTATGGCTCAGAGGGGCTGGGTACTCGTTAGGTACACTTGACTGCTCGTACTGACGGCAGCTATTAAAGCCTTTCAGTACAATGTTCATATTTTGCTCTCTATCGGGCCGTGTGCCTGTTACATTTTCTCTGGGTTTCGTACCTGCCTTGGTTTCTGTGCTCCTGGAAACCTGCAGGTCAGTCTCTTGCTCGCTTCCACAGGTCTGTAGGGAGGGAAAAAGGCTTGGCGAGGGGAGCTCTGGATCATGGGCTCTGAATTATGGGCTCCTCTTGGGTCTTGCCATTGGTCGCTGGGCGCCAAGCTCACCACTGTTACTCAGTGGTCACACCACACTGGAAGATGGTTGTCTTTCCGTCTTTCCGTCTTCTGTCTTGCTTTGACCGGCACCTGCACCCACAGTGTAGCCTCCAGCTACTGGGTTTCAGCATTTGGCCCTTCGAATGTTCATCTGTTACTGGATGTGATTACACCAGAATAATTCTGTGTCCAAATAACTGGACAAACTCAAAAAGTTGGCAAGTTACTGTTTTATTAACAATTATCTAAAACAAGGAGGTTACAACGAACATCAACGGGCATACTCTCAGTCTCTGAGTGATTTAAAAAAAACATATTCATATACTTCTGTATGAATCAGAGTGATGTCATACTACATGGCAATAGTGAAAAACCTATCAAGAGTCGGGATTGGTTAAGGGAGAAATCTAGGTATAAAATCACATAGGAGGTAGGGTTGTTCCTGGCTGTCCAATTTCAGATGGACAACTTATGCCTATCTCTTCAAACATTTCATTTCAGAATCAGTTACACAATGTTTCATTGGTCTCTCAAGCTTTAAATTCTTTCATTATATGGGCTAATACAATTGGTTTGGCATGCTTGCACCGTGTCTAGAACATTCAGTTAATTTAGCAACACATAAGCCAAGACTCAGCTGCAGGGAGATAGGACATGGAGCTACCTCAACACCCAATTAGCCCAGCATCTCTCATCACCCATGCCTTCTGCCATGAAATTGTCTTTGTACTTGGCGTTGCAGAGTTTTCTCGTCCTGGGAATGCACAGGAGTGAGGACACTCGCTACTGTATCTGGAACTCCAAGTTCAAACTCAATTTCCATCCTTGACCCAAGGGACAAGGCATCACAACTTGGTTCATTCTGTAGCTTTTAAATGCTTTAAATGAATTCAAACTTGCCATCCTTTGCGTTCTTTCTTGCACCTTCATGTGAGAGGAGTCATGCTCCGCAAACATGTGTTTCTTCAGCATAGATAGCTGACCTCGATTTCTAGGATCTTGATTTCAGGCCTGACAGCCTCGCCACGCAGCTTAAGCAACCTGGTATTCTACTGTGACACAGATTGTCTTTTCCATTTCATGGTTTCTGGCTTATTTCTTTCATGATACCAATGTTCAGTTTCTATATAATGGTGGTTTTGCCTGTGTTCTATTCACTACTTATAGCTAGCCCATATGATGACTTGATCTACCTTGCGTTTCAGCGTCTGTACATCCTGCATGCTTCTGATTTCTTCTGCATTTTCTACTGTGTACATTTCTTCTTTATACTTTTAAAGTTCACTTATTTCGTTACTTAGTTATTTCTTCTCTGTGATCCATACATCAACTTCTTTCAGTATCTTGGAAAGTCGTCCACACTTTCTTACAACGCCAATCGTTAATTTCTTTTTAGCTGTTTCTGATATTTCTTCAGGGAGTTCCTCCTGCAGGCTGTCATCAACTCGAGGGTACATTCGATATGGTTGACTTAATGGATACCGACTCCCATATGCCCACTGTATTATCAGTACAGTAGCTAAGGTTAGACAGGGCAGGGACTCAGGGCTCCAATAGAGGGGAGGTGGGGGGGGGGGGGGTAGGATTACCTGCAGAGGTAAATGTCTTCTCTACAACTTGTTTGTTCTGATTGTCACCACTGGATCCGCGGTTCGACGTAGCTCCACCTCTCCAGGATGTAGGTGCTGCAGGTTCTTGGCTCTGCAAAGCACTTACTCTCCTCTCAACGTGGGAGTTCCCCCTCCATTCACAAAAAAACGCTTCATCATTAGGATGAATGAAGTGATGTCTGTCTTTCATGACTATGGCCCTGAGGCGACGTCCGCCGTAACCTGAAGCAAAAATTACCCTATTCCTAAAAAAAAATTTCTCCAAGGCATTTTTGCTCAAGGTAATGTTTGCCTTAATCCTAGCCATTGCCCTGGTGGAAAAACCCATTGAATTTTTTTTGTTTTTCTTTATGTACTAAGGCAATTCTTGCTAATTACATTTGCAGATTTAGCAGCATTGCCCCGCCTTGGAGCAAAAATCCCATGCCCCTTTTCATTTCTTGAAGTTTTTTCTCATACCAATGTTTTCTTTTTTTATATTGAAGGCATTACACACACGCAAACTTTTTACGTTTCTTTTTGATGTCTGAAGGATGGAAATGCCTTTTCAATTTAATTGTCTATTTCCCTTTTGCAGCAATCTGTAACAAACACTGGCTGAATGGCTACATGCCTATTCTGTATAAAGAGTAATTTGCTCTAATGCGCCCAGATATCCCCGGGTTCGTGTGCTATAGAAATAAATAAAC
This sequence comes from Ambystoma mexicanum, assembly GCF_040938575.1. Taxonomy (NCBI): domain Eukaryota; kingdom Metazoa; phylum Chordata; class Amphibia; order Caudata; family Ambystomatidae; genus Ambystoma; species Ambystoma mexicanum. The sequence continues at coordinate 850,119,367 of NC_090931.1, read as the reverse complement.
AAACAAACAAACACATATGATTTTCTTCAGCGCTCAAACTGAAGACTCTGTTCAGCTTTTTACATTAAGTATCTGGCTAAGGGGCACCGTTTTCACCTTGGAAAAAGCACAGTGCAATGAAACCTAGTTTCAATCCCCATTTGTGCGCTTAGAAGCTCGAGAAAGCCAGCATGAAGTGCAATATAAATCACCAATAACAAAAGATATAATAAAAGAAGACAGGGCCAACTCTGTGCTCACGGAAAATGCCCAGCCCATGACATTCCCTTAGCACAGCTGTCACAGGCAGCAGCTTGCATTCATTGCACCATTCATGCGACAAGCACGACAAGCACAGCAGCAGTCGGTTAAGAAACATGACTTGTTTTTATGAGCTGTTGTGCTCTTGCGATGCGCCAGATGACAAGCATGACAACATTGGAATCCAAGGTCGTCAATCTTTTACATTGTTTCCAGGGATGTGTTGGGATACCCACGAACATGTGCACATCCTCACATTTTGTGGAAAGTTTCAACGTGAGACTACCCACCCCCATCTACCATCACCTCTTCTGGTTGCCCCTGAAGTGCCCTGTCACCTTGCCCCGAGTACCTTTATCACTTGGGGCCTTAGCTTGGAAGACAATATCATAACTTAGTACTTCATACAACTCTTAAATACACCTATATGGCTACAAGCTATTCCGAAATGAATCATGGGGTGGAGGAACCCAAGAAATTATGAGGTAGGTAGTTCATGTTCAACTTTACCAACCACAAGGCACACACAATGGAGATTCTGCGCCTACTGAACATAGAACTATCCAGCTCACCTAGTGAAAAACAATCATATTAATTTCTTGGACTCTCTCCAGGACATGTTTCTTGTTTAGTTGCGCTCAAGCTTTAATTACACTTCTGAACATGCATGCAATGTATTTTGGTCGGCATTATTCAAGATAGACAATACATCAATTAAAAAACCTGATGAAGCAAAGTGGTCAATCATTGCTCCTAATCTCATATCTGCCATTATAGCGTATTGATCGCAGATGTGGTCGGTCTTTATGTGGAAACACGATCATAGGAAGAACAACCAAGGCTTGTTCATTTATTTTCTGTAGTCATTAGTGGCTGGTGATTTTTTTCAATTGGAAGGGTGTAAATATTTCCCACAAATATGGCAGAGCAAACAAGCAGATTGAGCCTGAACTAACCCAGGGACGTTCTGAGAGGTTCTTCCCCAGAGAAATTTTTGGGAATAATTACTTGAAATGGTGCATTATACAGCACACTTTCTGGAATACATTTGGGTAAAAAGCTAGACCGTTTTTAATTTGTTTTGTGGGGTAACTCACCAGAAAATGCAATAGATGCAAGTCACCAACAGTGCACAGGAATATTTCCCAACACATTTGATGCCTCTTCCCACAATATATGCAAGTACAAAAAATGCTCAAGCTGTCTGTGCCCAAACATTTCCATGCTGGCTAGTCCAATATATCCTGTATAAGAACAAACTCATGTTTTTTTTCACATAATACTAGTAATGATACTATAAGAAAACATGTCCAAGCTGGCTGCACCAATGTGGGCCAGTGTTGACATGTAATGACATATATCATGTTTGCTTTATCCATGGTGCCGAGTAAACAAATACTATACCGCAGTAAGGAATAATAGCTATACTAGTTAAACTAAAATGTTCCAGGCTTGCCATGTAATAACACTTATAAGAATTTCTTTATCATAAAGGCTCAATAAAAAGGCCATGCCACAGTAAGAAATTATAGGCCAGACTAGCTGCAACAAAATATGCAAGTCTACCCACATAATAACACTTGCCATGTTTTTTTTATTTTTTTTATTATACATATCAAGTAAAGAAATGCCACACCACATTAAGACATGACAGCTAGACCGGCTAATGAAAAATCCAAACTATGCAACAGTAGCCACTTAGTAGCTCATATCATGCTTGCATTATCACAGATGCACAAAAATGCACTGTCACAATAAGAAATTATAGGTAGACCGCCTGTGCCAAAACATGCCAGTCTAGCCACATAATGAAACATATCTTGCTTGCTTTATCATAGATGCCTAGTAAATAATGCCATCCAACAGTGATATATTATGTCTAGACTTGCTGCCCCAAAATATGCCAGTCTATCCATGTAATGAAGGATATTTTTTACTTATCATAGATGCCCAATAAATTATGCAATGCCAGAGTAAGAAATTATAGCTCAACAGGCTGTACCAAATATCCATGATGTGCCAGTCTAGCCACTTAATAACACTTACTATGCTTACTTTATCATGGATGCCCAGTAAAAAATGTCATGCCACAGTAAGAAATAATGGCTAGACTGGCTGCACCAAAATATCCCAGCCATGCTTGTTTTATGATAGATGCCCAACAGGGGTGTTGCTAGGTCTGGAAAAGAACTGGGGTTACGCTAATTTTGGGACTGTCGGGAATGGGGGCTAGCAAGCCTTTTTGGTTGTAACCCCTCAGCTTCTATCCGGGGCTACAACCAAAAGACCCAGGGCTATAGCCCCCTTAGACCAACCCCCCCAGCAATGCCTCTGATGCCCAGTAAGAAATCGCATTCCTTAGTACACCTCCCATGCCCACCAAAATCAGCATCCAGTCCCGGCACACAAATTCACACACCATTCATTCACTCATTTGCACACATCACTCACTCACTCATTCACAAACAGCTATTACTCCCTGATTCTCATGTGCACACATAACCATAAACTCTCTCTTTCGCACACACACACAGCCACCCATACATCACATACTCACTTATACACATATACATACATACACACATAATATGCACATTAAAGTTAATCTTATTGTCAGCCATGTTCTGGACTCTGCTCCTCGCTCCCACACCCGGTGCCTCCACATAAGCCTGCCAACTCCCACACATCTTGAAGAGGAATCACGAAGCCCAAAGCTCTTCTTAGTTCCTGCATGTGCACGGCTAAACTGGACCATTCAAAATGCAATACCCTGTGTGTCTGAATGTATAGGGTAGCACCCCCTATGCACATTCACTGGTGCAATTCCCCAGCGTACATCCATAATGGCCATGCACCGCTTTGGAAGCAAAAAGCCCCCAGCCTTGCATGGTCCATTGGACATGCACACAATGGAAGAAAAACTGTCTAAGGGAAATCACGCTTGCCATTAACAGTTAAAGCCAGCACAAGAGCGCTCCCTCAGCAAGTGCTCACTGTTCATACTTTGCTGGCACGGTTCGTCCATAATGGACACTTGAAAACGGTAGCATTTAGCTAGAATATCCATGGGGCTCAATAAGAAAGGAAGTTACTGTATGCAACTCTGATTTACTCTTGGTTAACTCCTGGGTAGGAAATACTAGATTCATAAGGAAGCTACCAGTAGTATCTGTGACATACTCTTCATTAATCCTCTAGAGTAACTCGTCGATTCACAAGGAAGTTACTAGCAGTAACTGTGATTTACTCCTGGAACAAGAAGTGTAAGTCATAAAGAATTCAAAATTACGACTAGTAACACCTTTGCAAATGGAATAGTGTCTCTTCAGGAGTAACTCAGAGTTGCTCCTGTTTACTACTTTGTGTACTACTTTGTGTACTGGCTCCTTAGTATCCTGTTCATAGGCATGAAGAACTTGACCTGATATCCTCCAACTCCCATGCCATCTTTCCTTTTGCACGCGGACTTAGAACGCCAGGCGCACGCCTGCCGACGTCAACTCTGCAGTCATCAATCCCTCAATCCAAAACTGCGCCACAATTCTACCTAGCCAGTCGGTCTGATAGAAATTTTAAGAGGCTGAAAACCTTCTTTTCTTAATGTCAATAGCCCCTCTTGGGGACACCGCGGTGTGATAAAGTTGCACAGCCGTGGAAGCATTTGATTTCAAATTACGCCGGCATAGTGCGTGTTATGTCTGACATTGAGCTGGGTCACTCGCCGGGAACAGGCAGTAAAAAGCTTGGCTTTGCTCTTGAATCAAGTTTGATGCACTGAATCAAAGAAGGCTTGACTTGTGTAGTAATTCTGCATATAAATTAGCAAGGTTATGAGACCAAATGTGTTGCCTTTTTTGTATTTCATGTCATGAACAAGAAAAACAAAGTATCAAAAGCAACCTAAAATCATGACCAATCATGTGCGCTCTGTGACTACTGTAGTGGGGATTTGGCAGAGTATAAACATCGCATGACATGACATACAGAAGCGCCTGAATTTGTTTCAAGGATAGCATCCAGTTTGGAAGCTCTGGAGTGAGTGAACCTGCTCATTGTGACTTGAGGGGCTAAAGGGCGGATGTATCCATGCATTGAGTGCATTATTGATTTGGCTAAATCTATTGACATGGGGATATTGCTAGAGCGGTCATCGATCCTGGTCTTTAACATAAGAGCGCCTTCTGGATATGAGAGTGCAGCCGTGACACCACAAGGAATGTCTTTCAGTCTTGCCATGCGTTTTAGCATGTTGCTACATTGATGAGATTAACTAGACGCTTCAAAGTAGTTTGGAATATGGGTATCGTGTTTGACTCTTTCGCCCTTTCTGGCGCATTACCTTACCACACCTGTGAGTTGCAGAGGATCACACACCATAGGCAGTTGGGGAAGCCATTACTCCACGTGTCTTCTTGATTTGGAGCTCTAAGCTTAATCACTAGGCCCCATAAAACAAATTTGGATGCCTGTTTATTTCCATTGCGGTCTTGTGATTTAATTTCAAACTTTAACCTCCTCCACGCCCCGCTGTAGTCCATAACTTTGTTGTAACTCGCAGTCAGATCCTGTTTCTTTAGACATTTGTGTCATAATCTGTGTGGGATTGATTATGGCTATTAGTGTTGTGGTGAAGGGCGGTGATGTCACTGACATTCTATGTGGAATGTTGGTGTGGGGATGTCACTGGGACTCTAGGTGGAATGTTGGTGTAGGTTTGATTGAAGGTTCTACTGATGGCAGTTAGACCTAAGATACTGGACCAGATGGATGTCCCAGTGCTTTCTCTACTTACTAACTAAAAGAATAAAACCTACATGTAAACTACTCACCTTCTGGTGTTCCTGATTGGTGAAGGAGGCTTAGTTTATGTCACTGGCGACGAGGATGGTCCTGCTGGGAAGGGGCAGTAGGTGAGGAGCGCTGCCTTCCAGGGTGACATCCATCCAGCAACAAGGAGCTGCAGGCCGGGCGGTGCAGTGGGGTCCAATACAGTGGTCCAGGTCAGGGACCCGGAAGGTCCAGAGTCCAGGCGGTGCCAGGGGAGGTGGCCCAGCGCCTGGAAGGTCCAGATTCCTGCTGGCGCCTGGGCTGAGGTGGCCCAGAGTCCAGGCGGTGCCAGGGGAGGTGGCCCAGCACCTGGAAGGTCCAGATTCCAGCCGGCGCCCGGGCTGAGGTGGCCCAGTGCCTGGGGGGTCCAGAACCCAGGCGGCGCCCAGGCTGAATGGGCCCGGTGCATGGAGGGTCCAGGGTCCAGGTGGCGCCGGGGCTAATGTGGATACGGATGGTGCTGCTGTGGAGGGGGCAGCTGAAGGACTGTGACATCGTCCTCCAGCGATGACATCCCGCCCGGTGCGTTGCTGACCGGATATTCGGCGGCGTCCGGTGTTGGCGGTGAAGAAGTGTCCCGTGACTGCAGTGGGGTATCCATTGCCCCTGATACGTGGAGAGTGAGCGGTGGCTGGTAGTGTTCGGTGCCCTTGGTCCTGGTGGGTTGTCTTGGGTTGAGGCAGCTGGGGTGCGCAGGACTGGAGAGCGGATTTGAAGTTCCTCTCTATTTTGCCTGGAGTTGTCAGAGGCGGTTGAACTGGTGTTCCGCCAGGCCCGGTAAGGTTGTCGGGTCGTTGGTGGATGTGACACTGATGGCTTTTGGTTCCTGAGTTCACTAGGGGGAGCTGCTGTGAGCGACCGTAGGCAGGAAGACAGCGTTCGGTGCCTCCTAGGTCGTGTGCCCCTGCGTCCACCAGGGGGAGCTGCGGTGCGCGACCGTTGGCAGGAAGAGAGCCAGCGTGTTGTATGCAGTGAACTGCATTGTGGGGCCTCTCACGGGGAGAAAAATGGGGAGTGCGCGGCTGCAGGGGAACAGCATCGTGGAGTGCATGGTGGAGTATGTTGGAGATCTTTTCCCCAGGATACTAGATGACGTTATGGTGATGTCGGCAGGGCGTGGGCCGGCATCAGTGGGCGGAGGACGGGCGTTCCAGCGGGCCCATCTGGAACGCAAAGTCTTATTGGAACGCAAACTTGAAAGCCTTTCTGACGTTCATATGGAACGCAACGTTTATATGGAACGCAACGTTTTGCAAGAGTGTCAGGCGGACGCCGGTGTCGGGTGTTGCGCTATACCGGGAGGGTCCAGGACTGAACATGGTAGTCATGGAGAAGTCTACTGGTCGGCACAGAGGGACAGCGAAGAGGATTTTTGGCGTTATCCAGGAGTGTGTGTCAATTTGAACAAGATGTTTTTGGTTCTGAGGAAAAGCATGCGGACGCGGTATGGTTGGAGGACATTAGTTGCAAGTTCTCCAGGAGAGGGTCCCGGCGTCGAAGTGGTGGTGAAAGGTGTGGTGGTCCTGCAAGATTGTTGCGGGAGCTCGATCCTGACTTGTGGGATCTTTCAAGGTGGACGGCGTTGGTGGTTTAATGTGAGGTAGGTGTTGGGGGGAGGCCGGTGTTGTTATAATGCTGTTGTGTATATGTTGTGGCCTCGGGGTTAGTAAATGCATGGGTTGGTCCTGGGTAAATGTTAGTGGTTTAAGGCCGGTTATGTATGGTTGTTGTGTTTATGTGGTGGCCTAATGTTCAGGACATTCCCCTGGGTTGCAGAACGGACTATGGGTGGGGTCCGTGGGCTATTATAATGTTGGGAATGATGCTCCACTAGCAGGATGGGTCTAAGCGGACGTGTGGTCATGGGGATGGCGCAGGGACTTCAGCGCTATGCTATTTATGTGCTTGCATTTCAGGGACATGTGGGTGCGGGGTTGGCGCAAGGGACTTTTGTGCCACGTCTGGTGGGTTTTGTATTGTTGTGCTTTGCGTTTCATGGTCATTTTGGGGTTGGCGCTTGCGGTCGGCGCAGGGGACTTTAGCGCCACTCCATAGGGGTTGTGCAATTCTGTGTTTTGCATTTCATGGACATGTTGGGGTCGGCGCAGGGACTTTGGTGCTGTTGATTGTTATTGTAGGGTTTTATGTGTTGTCAGGTGATGTTATATGTGTGTCTGTAGGGGCATGTCCCCTGGTCATAATTTTGGGTGTTGTCTAGGTTTTTGGTTAAAGGGCAGTGAGGTGCTGTCCAATGTTTAAGGGGCAGTGAGGTGTTACCATGAAGGGGCAGTGAGGTAGGTGCTGCCTGGGAATTAAAAAGGGTGGTGAGAGGCTGCCTGGGTTAAAGGGGGCATTAATATGCTTCCGTGCTGACTGAGGTCTAGTCAAGGGGCAGTGAGATGCTCCCGGTCTAGTCAAGGGGCAGTGAGATGCTGCCGGGTGGTGTGAAGGGGTAGTGAGGTGCTGCCTGGGGTTTTAGAGGTTTAGGAGGTGCCAATGTTTTGGTTGTTTTAGGGATTTGCGGAGTTGTATATATTCATTTTAGGGAGTGCTTTTGGGGTGGCGTAGTGAGGTTACTATCTGTTTTTCCAGGTGTAAGAGGCAGTTAGGTGCTGTCTAGTTATTTTAGGGGTAATGAGATGCTGTCTGGTTATCTTATGGGGCAGTGAGGTGCTACTTTCATGCAGTGGCCTAGGGGCAGTGAGGTGCTGTCCAAGGGGTAGCTAGAGGTTGTCTGGTCATTTTAAGGGGTAGTTAGGTGCAGTCTGGTGGTGTCTAGTTTAGTGTTGCTCATGTTTTGAGTTAAGGGCAGTGAGGTGTGCCGTGGATCTGGTTGAGGGGTGGTTAGTGCTGTCTACACGCTGGGGGGCATAGCGGTGCTGTTTGTTGTGTCAGGAGGTGTGGTGTGGTGAGGCAGTGGTAGGGGCAGCAAGGTGCTGTTGGTTGTTAGGTGGTGTAGCAAGGTGCTGTTGGTGATGTTAGGGCAGTGAGGTGCTGTCTAGGGTCTGGTTAGGGCTAGTTAGTGCTGCCCACATGCTGTACTTAAGGGGTATTGAGGTGCTTTTATGTGTTGGTTAAGGGGCAGTTAGGTGCTGTCGGGTCATTTCAAGGGGCGGTTAGGTGCGGTTTGGTGGCTTCAAGGGGCAATGAGGTGCTGGTTGATCATTTTAAGGGGCAGTGTGGTGCTGCCTATGTTTTGGGTTAAAGGACAGTTAGGTGCTGTCAGGTCATAGGTAAGATTTTTGGGGTTATAAGTAAGACCTTTGGGGCAGTTAGGTGTTGTCCATGTCAGGACTATAGGGCAGTTAGGTGCTGTCTAAGTAAGTTGGGGGATAGTGCTGTTCAGGTATTCAGTTAGGGGAAAGGAATTGCATTACATGTATATTTTGGGATTGGTGCAGGGACTTTGGCGTCATGACTTTATCTGTCATGATTTTCAGGGGATTTAGATGTTGTCCTCTGGAGTTTTTGTTTGTTATTGTCTGTAGGGACATGTCACTTGGATAAGTGCATGATGTCTGTGTGGAGGATGTCGGTGATTTTAAGGGGCAGTGAGGTGCTGCTGGTAGTATTTGTGGGGGCAGTGAGGTGCTGTCTAGTGGGCAGTGATGTGTTATCCGAGTTATTTTCTGGGGGCAGTGAGGTGCTGTCTAGCGGGTGGTTTGGTTTTGTCTGGGTTATCTAAGGGGACAGAGTGGGGCAGTGAGGTGCTGTCCGGTTGTTGTAGGGGCAGTTGGGAGCTGTCTGGTGTTGTTGGGACCGTCAGATGTAGTCTGGTTGTTTTAGGGGCAGTCAGGTGCTGTCTAGTGTGTAGGGTTAGTGAGGTGTTTTTAGATGATGTTCACTTGCTGGTAGGTGGGGTAGCGAGGTGTTGTGGGTTGTTTTAGGGGCAGTGAGGTTCTGCCTGGGAGTAGAGGGGGCAGTGAGGTGCTGTCCATCAGGCAGTGTGGCGCTGTTTGGTTGGTTTTAGGGACAGTCAGGTGCTGTTGGTTGTCGGTTGGGCAGTGAGGTGCTGTTGTTGATTTAAGGTTTATTTAGGTGCTGTATAGGGCCTGGTTAGGAATAGTTAGTGTTGTTATGGCGGTAATAAGGGCTATGAGATGTTATCTATGTTTTGGGTAAGGGCAGTTAGGTGCTGTCTGGTCATTCAAGGGGCAGTTAGGTGCTGTCTGGTCATTCAAGGGGCTGCCAGAGCCTGTTTCTAGGTTAAGGGGCAGCCAGATGATGTTGGTCATAAGTTTTATTTTTGGGTTCCAGCTGTGTGTTGTCAAAATTTACAGATTATGGGTTAGAAGTGTGGGTGGTACAGGGGCTCAGCTGGGAGCTGTCCGGAGATGTTATGAGCCATTTAGTGCGGAATATTTATTGGTGGTGTTCATCATCCCTCATGGTGGGTGATGTCACGGGGTTGTGATGTGTCAGTCCAAGGGAGGGAGACATATGTCATGACCTGTTCTGGGCCCGATTATGTTATTAGTATTGGGTTGGTTTAGAGAGGGACATATATGTCATAATCTGTGTGGGATGGTTTATTGCTAGGTGTGTTGTATTGGTTGAAGAGAAGGACATATGTCATAATCTGTGTGGGATTGATTATGGCTATTAGTGTTGTGGTGAAGGGCGGTGATGTCACTGACATTCTAGGTGGAATGTTGGTGTGGGGATGTCACTGGGACTCTAGGTGGAATGTTGGTGTAGGTTTGATTGAAGGTTCTACTGATGGCAGTTAGACCTAAGATACTGGACCAGATGGATGTCCCAGTGCTTTCTCTACTTACTAACTAAAAGAATAAAACCTACATGTAAACTACTCACCTTCTGGTGTTCCTGATTGGTGAAGGAGGCTTAGTTTATGTCAATTTGCCTCCTGATTTCACTTTCGCTGCTCCTTTTAGCCCTTCTGCCCATAACACGCACCTCTCCCCACTTCGGTTCTTTCCTTGCAGCGCTTTGAGAAAACCTCTTGGTGTTATTAAGTGCTTTAGTAATCCTCAATAGGTAATACATACCCCATCTCTTCCTAGTTTTCATTCAGTTTTGAGGCTGTGATCTGAACACGACTGAATAATATAATTTTAGCAATATTGCAAAGATGTTTTTGTATTTTTGCATTCATTAACAAGGTGTGTGCTTCAATTGGAATCACTGTGCACAAAGACAATCACAGTGCACCTGGGGTTCACCTTTTATCTTGTTCTACACCCAGCTGCCCACTTGGTCAAGCTAATAACTAGTATTAGCATCCGAAAGATGATGTAATGGGACCTCCAAGCCTATCAGGAAGCTCAGAAGGTGGGCTTTGCCTCATATTATTGCCCACCCTCTGAGCCTCCTGAGTAGCGTGAGGCTGCCATCTTTCGTCCTGAAGCAAAAGCTCTTGCTTGCAATGTGTTCTGTTCCCCACCCCCTAACACCTCCCACCTCCCCTGCCTTCTCCACCCACCGTCTCAACCCTGGCCCCACTTACCTGCACTAACCTTTCCCTTCCCTGACACTTCAACTCCCGCTGTCCCACCTATTCCCCTTCACAGTCAACAGCCATCACGGAAAGGGAGAAGGGACTACATGCAGTTTCCTTCTCCCTAGGTCCATTGTGGTTATTTAGATTTGGAGTTTTTTTTGTAAGTTGAGAAAAGCAGACACACAGTTTGCAAAATGAATTCAAATAAATAGCCCAACATCACCCACAATCTGTGTGTCCTTCCTCACATGTCATCTCCCTCCTGTCTGGACTCCAATGCGTTTGCTTTGGCCTTTAGGTAGCACTAAAGCACTACCTAATAGCCCAAACTAAAAAAGGCTATTAATACCCCAGAAATAATGCCAGATGCTAATGGCTCTAAACACTTCTGGGAGTGGGCATTTCAGAGCTGGAAATGGCCTGAGGAATGGGTTGAAGGCCCAGGCAACATTAGTGTTGTACACAAATGTTAACTTTTACTTTTACATATGTGAGCATATAGAGTGCAGAACCTAGAGTTCTGTGAAAGTACAGACATTGCTCTATTACACTTTATGCCATGGGATTTGTCACCCTTAGCCAGTGTGTTAGGAGGCTGCCAGGTATTGTGATGAATTACCGTCTGGCAAGAGTGTGAAAGCCCTGTTTTTTTTTATTTCTATTAAATAATAAAATGATGCTGGTAATTCCATCTCTGAAAGGGAATTATGCTAATCAGATTGCCCTGTCATAAACTCCATGCCAAAAGTATGGTGTGTGCTTTTGCCCTGCTGCCTCAGTATCCTGATTCCCAGTCCCTGCTCCACCAGTGACACAGAGAAGATTCAGAGGTCACCGGTGCCCTATTGACAGCTGCAGTGATATCTAAGTTTCTGCAGTGCTGGGGCTGCATTTTAAAAACCCACACCTCCTTTCTAGCAATTGCATAACCCTGGTGATCCTGTCCTGGTGGCATAATAAACTGAAATTATAAGCCATACCTGAGTTTAGTTATGATGGACAGCATGTCTCGGAGTTATCCCAGCCACATAAAAATGATCTTGCACGTGTGTCAGCCTGGCTGGCCCAGTTCAGCTGTGGAAGGATTCTGCATATTCCTCCCAGGCAAAGCCCTGAACCACTCCTAAAAGTGGAACAGGCACAGAGCGAAGGCCCTGTCATATTCCAAAACCAGGAACCAGTGCAAGGCAGACACCTTGGCACATCCAGGAGTTGGTTGTACACTCATGTGTTTCCCACCAGACTTGATTCCTGACACACCTGCTGGCCACGTAGATGTGGCTGGGACATCTGACAGCTTTAAAAAGGGGTAGATCAGTAGAAGCACTCCCTGGTATTCTAAAATTAGAGATTGATTTATTCAATAATGTGTAGAAGTATACATATTTTTTTGAGGTGCGGGGGAGGAAACGTGAACCTGGCACAGGATCACAATAACAATATAAGTAGAAACAAAAGACGAGGATCCAAAATTAGGAACCCTCCCATCCCCTGCACTCTATCATAAATCCATCAATTGATGGTTCAGCAATTTTAAATGCATTTGTTGTAGTTAATTAATAATATTCTGATCAAGTTAGTAGTAAGACTGAACACTCAGTGATTTTGTAAAAAACCCAAAAACAGGGGGAGGTTTTTAATTAATGTCACAATAAATTCACCATACAGATTTGAAGTGAAAAAGCCAAAATGACTGTCTACAAAAAAACATGAAAACAGTAAACAATGATAGTCCATTTATACAATTCGTGGCTGACGCGTTTCGGGATATTCATCCCTTCTTCTTGAGCCTATTGGGTTTGGACTGCAAAACCTAAACAGACATGAAAAACAACATTTAAACAAACATAATATACGCATGTAAAGTGCTAAACATAGTGGTCCTTATTGAACCCACATCGAATTCACATATATAGGTATATCCTAGTAGTTCAAATGTAACTATCTGAGGTATTCATATACGTTACTCCCCAATAAGGGGTACCCACTGTGGCCAGTGCACCAGGAACAAATCCATGTTCTATATCAGAAAATAATCAAAGGAATAGAGGTGATTACCCATCTGTGAGAAACATCTCCAAGGAGTGCGTGCCAAAAAAGTAGAGTTGCGGCATACCTTAAGTATAGTGGACGTGAGGCGTAAGAAAACCCTCAAAGTTTGGTGAACTCGTGTTTCTCAGTTCTACCCACCAGTTGGTGGAGAAAACCCTCGTCTCAGGCGTGCAAGATGCCTATACATGAGACATAAATAAAGCGGTTCTAAGAGTTTGGATATTCATTACACATGTAATTGGTCAAAAACAATTATTATATTTAAAGTTTGTTCACAGAAAACGCTAACAACAAAGAAATAAAGGGACAACAGTCCCTTATGAATAGAGATGAGCAGAAATGAATTAGGTCCATAAGTGCATAACGGGCGTGAAAAAACAATGGACGCATATGCAGAGCTCTCGCTTACCTTACAATCTGCAAGTTAAAACGGGAGTTACACGTGCGGATGCACTGCTTGCCCGGAAATATTCATATGTCCCAAAATATCCTCGGGAACCAGAATCTAAAGTGCTCGGCTGTAAACATGAAAGAAGCAAACAATTCAGAATGCTCCCCAGTGGAAAGAGGGGATCTAATGGATCGTAGTTTGAAATAGGTAAGGCGCCATTGATATCCTGTTGTATTTACCTCTGCCAAGTAGTTTCAATGAAGCTATACGATCGCGTGTGAAAGCAGAAGCCGCTTCTGTTGCTCAATGTAACTAAAATACGAGCGCCTCCCGATCGGGGGGATGAGATGCTCGTGTGGACTGTGGAGGGTCTCAGCGTCTCCCTGGCAACGATCTACACAGACACCAGCCCATCCAGAACCGAGTGTGTGTGTGGGGAAGATAAAAAAAGGACTAAGTAAAATCTTCATGTGCACCATAGCTGAAATGCTGGTGTTAAAATGAGCGCCATTGTGGAAAGTGTATTGCACAACGGAAAAGAGCATGCTGTTGGATTACAACAAGCAATAATCCACATTGTAAGATTGGACAGTATGTTCGGGATGAGTCTCATAGAGAATTCTAATTATGTTAGTTGTCAAAGGACCCCAGATAAATTATTTTACGGATAATCTAGGTTAAATGAATATACGTGCTGAGTACTATGGCCACAGTGGGAAACCTCCCAAGTGGGAGCTCTAGTGTATGTTAAATAAACCTAAATACAGGACATGTTATATGTTATAAAAACTAAAAAGTGCACTGGTGTAACCGTGGAAACGCCCCCAATGGAGCAGCATGAATACCAACTCCCTATCAATGCGTTAAGAGGCAGAAGCAACGCATTCTAGGACATAAGTAATTAAACAGTGGGCCGGTCGACATGTCCCGGACTCATATGGTTTTAACAGTTGTTCCACTGTGGAAGACAGAAATCACACTCAATAAGTATATTAGAGTGGATTCCATTATAGTTAAATTCAGTCAAAACCATTAAAGAAACAGAAAGGAATTTCGAAAGAGTGTGAACAAGGTAAACTGTCTTTACTCACACACAGTATAGAACAGAGAGGACAGTGAAAGAAGATATCTTAAAACGCTACAGTGTGTTAGCACCATTGTTCTATAGGAGAACATGGAGCAAGGTCAAGTTCAGATAAAACACCTCAGGGAAAATTCCTCATTGAGCCCTTGTGGGTTAAGTGTGTCTAGCTGGTGTATCCAAAACTTCTCCCTGCGGGAGAGGATGGATTGGTAGTCCCCACCCCTATGTGGCTTCTTGACGACCTCCAGAACTTGAAACTTGATCTGGGCAACCGTGTGATGATGTTCCAAAAAATGTCTTGCCAATGGGGATTTTGTGTTTTTGCACCTAATGTTGGATTTATGTTCGGTTATCCTCTCCGTAACCGCTCTTGTGGTCTGGCCCACATACAGTTTGCCACAAGGGCATTTGATTGTATAGATAACTCCCGTCGACATACAGGTCGCGAAGTCTCTGAATTTGAATTTCTTGCCCGTAAGGGGATGTGATATGCTTTCAGCCTTAATCACGTTGTTACAATGGGAACACCCCAAGCATGGGAATGTGCCTTTTTACCTTGTTTGTAGAAGCATTTGTCTATCTTTGGGAGGTTTTTCCGCTCTCACAAGTTTATTCCTCAGGTTCTGGCCTCTTTTAAAGGCCATCATTGGGTATTTGGGGAATAGCTTTTCCAGTAGTGGATCATTATGTATCATTATGCCGCAACTCTACTTGTTTGGCACACACTCCTTGGAGATGTTTCTCACAGATGGGTAATCACCTCTATTCCTTTGATTATTTTCTGATATAGAACATGGATTTGTTCCTGGTGCACTGGCCACAGTGGGTACCCCTTATTGGTGAGTAAAGTTTATGAATACCTCAGATAGTTACATTTGAACTACTCCAGTTAGGATATACCTATATATGTGAATTCGATGTGGGTTCAATAAGGACCACTATGTTTAGCACTTTACATGCGTATATTATGTTTGTTTAAATGTTGTTTTTCATGTCTGTTTAGGTTTTGCAGTCCAAACCCAATAGGCTCAAGAAGAAGGGATGAATATCCCGAAACGCGTCAGCCACGAATTGTATAAATGGACTATCATTGTTTATTGTTTTCATGTTTTTTTGTAGACAGTCATTTTGGCTTTTTCACTTCAAATCTTTATGGTGAATTTACTGTGACATTAATTAAAAACCTCCCATGTTGGTTTGTTTACAAAATCACTGAGTGTTCAGTCTTACTACTAACTTGATCAGAATATTATTAATTAACTACAACAAATGCATTTAAAATTGCTGAACCATCAATTGATGGACTTATGATAGAGTGCAGGGGACGGGAGGGTTCCTAATTTTGGATCCTCATCTTTTGTTTCTACATCTGACAGCTTGCCAGATCATTTCTGCAATCCGCGTGTGGATTCAGAGATGGAAACTGTGCCCTCAGTCCAGTCCTGCCTAGGTACTGACAGGACAGGATAGCACACCAGATCACTGTAAATCCACTCTCTGTGGTTTGGTGGTCATGTGAGAAGAAAAGTAACTTCTTTCATGTGGGATACCCCCAATATGTAATAACTGACGGCAGGCCCCATGTCACCTCCGTGGCTGTGCAGACACCAGCCTGCCTGCCAAACCCTGTTTGAGTGGTGGAAAGCTGGCTTACACAGGGTCCATTTCTAGAGCTCTCAGACTATGGGCACGGAAATAAAAGTTAGACGGGCACGTGTAAAACTGGAATTGGGGTGGACTCACTGCAGCTGGGCCTAGATGTCACTGATCAGCCCATTACCTGTCTTCACTGGTGGCTGAAGGTATTAGAGAGATACTGTCCCATGGTTCAGAAGAGTCCAGATCCTGGGCATTGGGACATCTCTCTAGAGAGAGTTTAAAATGGACATGCTGCTTGAGTATTGACCTCAACATGCTAGTGCAGATGACATTCAGTGTTTGTCTCACCTTGAGGGTGAGACTGACCCTTAGGATGGTGGTACTCAAACTTTTTTGAGGGCTGGGTGATGACTTGCTATCTGGCAAGGGTGTGAAAGCCCAGTCTTGTTTTATTTGTATTCAGTTATACAAAGAGGCGGGTAATTCCATCTCTGAATGGGAAATCTGCTATCAGTCAAAAGCTCTGTGCCAAAAGCATAGTATGAGTGTGTGCCCTGCTGAATTAATATCCTGATTCACAGCACTTGTTCGACCAGAAGCACAGAGCAGATTTAGTGCCCTCTTTAAAGCTGAAGTGAGGTCCTAGTCTGTGCAGCGCTGGGACTGCATTTCAAATATGCCCCCTCTTCCAAAAACATCAAAACCGTGGAGATCCCATCCTGGTGGCACCATAAACTGTAACAATAAGCCAAGCCTGTGGTAGGGTATGGTGGCCAGCATCTCTCAGAGTTATCCCAGCCACTTTAAATTGATTTTGCACATGTTTCAACCCTGTGGGTCCAGTTCAGAAATGGAAGGATTATGCGAATTTGTCCCACACACGGCAAACCCCTGTCCACTGACAGGACTGTAGACTTTGGGGATTCCTTCACTTTGTTCCTTTGTTCCTTTGTAAAGCCAGGTAACACCCTTCTCCCATGGACAGCCATTCCACAGGATGATGGCCTGGGAACAAGAATCGAAGGGCACACCCATTCACAAAGAGTGGGGCCTCACACCGGGTGGGGGTGGTGTATTTCTAAAGGCCTTTGTTTCTGTGCGAAGGAAAGGGGGCTGATTGAATGTAGCCACAGAGGCTTCTGCCACCTTGATTCTCTCTGCCTCTCTTTCTCTTTCCCCTCCACTTCCTCTGGAGCAAAGCACTTTAGGTGTGACATCATAAGGGCAAAGTCTACATATTTAAAGAACAGGGATTGGACCCCTAAAGCATGCTAGCTTTAGTCCAATCACCCGGAGACCTTTACCTATAAAATAAGGGGTGTCCCACCACTTTTTTGAATCATCCTGAGAACCATCTTGAAGCATCTTTGGATCATCACTTCAGTTGTGAGGTTAAGGAAGATGTTCCCAAAGACAGATGCAAGCTCTGTCCCATGATCATCCCCAGGGAGCATTCAGGGTGGCCTGTTGCTAGAACAGTACCTGTTTCTTTGTCAGCCACACCAGTACACATGAACTCACTGCGTTGGAGCACCCCTGCAGTTGTGTGTCAGCCTCCCCTGTGTTTGTGAGCCAGATAAACTTGACCCATCTTCTCATTGAGTATGTGGAGTGGGACTCACAGCAACCTAAGAAGTGGCCTGCCTCTGGAGGAAGAACGCCTCTGTGCCAGCCACACCGGTACACATGAACTTGCTGTGTTGGAGGACCCCTGCTGTTGTGTGCCAGCTTCCCCCATGTTTGGGAGCACGGGAAAAGGAGTATTCTTGTCCCTGTGCCCCAGGATTGAGACTCGCAGCACCCTGAGAGCCAAGACAGCCGGAATCCTAGTGTTTTTTCACCATTCAAGAACTTTTCAGCACATTTGAACCAGCAGGTCCCACCATTGCTGCCTTTGGCTCTCTCCCAATGTTTGTACAGGGCCAGGAAGTCTGGTTCTGTGCTGCTGAACCACCAAGAACTGCAGAAAAGGTACTATTGACTGCTAACTCCCCCCTTTTTCCGTGTTTGGGCCCTAGACACTGGTTAGGGCATGTTGCACCCTTTTTGCTCACAAATACACATCCTTTTTAAGCTCATTGTTGCTTTTGCTTGCTTTTCACCCCCAATTCATTACCTAGAGTGCTGCATCTACTATCTGCCTACTCTGTGTCCTTTCCTCAGAGGTGGGGTTTGTGTAGAGTTTTTCTAGTTAGGTATTATTGTACATGGTGTGCTTAATTAAAGTGTATATGCTTTCAGAGAACCTTGATTGGACATTCCTTTATTTTGGAATGTTATACTTCGCTGTTTGGGCTGCTACTGAACCACATTCACACCCCTCTTAAGAGTAAAGCCTTCCCTCGGCCCAAGTTACCAGAAAAGGCAAAGGAGATATAACTCTTGACTGTGCCTGTTCTTCCTGTGTGATTGTGTGGGCTCTTGCGTTGTAGAAGTGTACGGTCTGGGTTGCCGTTTTAGCCTCTACCTATCCTGGTACTCCTACTGGGCAAACGTCAATTAGTCACTGATATGTTTGCTCCTGTCCTGTTTTTTTTATCTGCCAAGTGCTCCGTGAACCTGCTCCAAAGTAGACCTGAGCACCCACTGTCACAAAGTACCCACTAAAATTAGCTGCTTTGTGAAAGAAGTGCTATTTTTAGAAATGCTCAGGTCACACTTAGAGGTGGATTTAAAACTCGGGCAAGGGTCAAATGCTCAGGGGTCTGCTGATCTCACCTCAAAGGCAGACCTGCCAGCTGCACAGGGCCTCTGACTGAGATGTTTTTTTTGTTTTTGTTTTTTTAACAAGCTCGGCAAGCAGACCATTCACAATAGTATGTAATTAGTGATATTAACAGGTGACAATATATGTAACACTTGCCCCTACAGTGAATTAATGTCACACTTGTGACATCCATTATCTCCTCCCACCCTGAGCTCTGCCTACACAGGGTCCTCTGTCAATGTTGCCTACAGGACCCTTTGCTTTAAATCTGCCGCTGGTCGCCCTATTCACAAAGGTGACCCGCGCATTTCAGGAGGGGTTGGACAGTGGGGCAAAGATGCGCTGTGCAGCCCCCTAGCATGCGTGAGTGTCAGGGCAATCACGTGGTTGCTGGGACTGCATTTCACAGCGATGAGACCACGGAGGGGGCCGTCTCTGTGAAATAATCAGAAGTAAAAGCATTTCCATCCCCATTTGAGGGATGGGAATGCTACTGTGACAGCCGTGGTTTACCATGTGACTGTCACTCATCAAAAACACACCATGACTGGGTCAGAAATGTTTCTGCCACAGTGAGGGCATCCCTCTGCATCTCTTTCAAAAGGTGGAGGAGTATGAGGGGTCTTCCAGGGCATTTAAACGTGCATCCCGTTTGTGAATTCTGGATGCACTCGTAAAAGCCCTGAAATGCCCCCTTATTTGTGCAAAAGTGTAAAGGGAGAAAAAGGAGCACTCAATTGAGCTCGTGGATGCGCTCTTTCAGATGTCCTTTGAGAATTGAGGTAGTACCATTTTTGGCACAAGTGAGGCGATCCGCTCGTGCATCTCCTCACGAGTGCCAAAAAAGAAGTTTTGAGAATCTGGCCCACTATTCTGTTATGTTTATGGCTGTGTGTGCTATGAACTGGCAGTGCATTACACAAGCTGTAGTTTGCAATGGTAGCATTCTCTATTAATCATAAGCAGCATTCCCAGTTTGTGTAGCAGTCAATAGTACATTGTCTGCAGTTCTTGGTGATTCGGCAGCACAGAACCAGGCTTCTTGGCCCTGGAAAGAAATTGGGAGAGAGCACGTGGTAAAGGTGGGAAAAAGGGAGATTTATCATATCTGTTATACGAACATTTAGCGCCACGACCTCTCCACTAGTCTCTCAGCCAATGTGACAGCTCTGTTGAATTTCCAATCTATGCCGCTGTGTTTTGGACAAACTGTAGGTCAGAGGCTGAAATCCTAGCAATGCCTCTTTTGAGGCTGAAAGAATGAGTGACATCCACTTGGGTGTTAATAACGGCATGCATTGATTATAACTAAATATAAATAACAAAACGAAAAATAAATAACGATAAATGTCGACTTTTGGGTTAAAAGTATATATGGGGTTGGTGGGGTAAGGGTGGGTGGGGTGGGATGGGGTAATAAAGCGAGGGAAATGGGGGGTTTAGGAGGAGCCACCACATTAAAAAAGGGAAAGAAATTCAACATGTTTTCGTTATTTTTATTTCACTAAAAACGTTTCCGTTATTAATGTATTGGTTAAAAACATATGGAACCGTTGATAACATGTATTATTATTTTATGGCTAAATAATGATTTCAGCTTATTTAGCTATGCATATGACAAGACTGATATTAAGTAGCTAGCACGGATGATTACATGATATTATGGGTTATTTATAACATGCTTAATACACAGAGGTTTTTAAGGGCGGACCCGGGAATCAAACCCATGTTGCTCCGTGTCATCTTGCTTCCAAGGTGAGCACGTTGCCGCTGAGCTATCCTCCCAAGACATGAGTACTATTGAGTTGAGACATAATAACGCCAGTTATGGGGATAATGTGGACACTCCATGTCACCAGGGATCGTCTGTTTCTGCAGAGACCTTTTTTCCATCTTTAGTCCTACTTGTTCAATGGAAGTCTACCAAGACAACAACTCCCACAATCCTTTAGGTTGTTAAACAAAACCTTTGGGTTGCACACCGAATGTTCTCTTTACTTTGAGTCATCTGGTAACGCAACTCCTTTCTAAAGCACCAGGAGATCTTTAGGTTTGCCTTGTGCTCTTTGCTTATGGTCAATATTAATATGACCATCTCTTCTTCCCAGTCCTCACAGCTTCGCCTCCACCCCCTCCCCCCCAGTCTTCCTGGCTGCTTCTTCACGTGATAAATAACACTGCCTTATCAAGGTCACTCCGCGAGGCCCCTTTTACATTTCTCATAAATTCCCGCCAGGTGCCAGCCTTCTGAGATTAATGTAATGGCACGGCAGGAGGCACTCAGGCGTGTCTTCATTATGCTAAGGTTGCCGGTTCACTGTTCTCTCTTCATCTGTCTCCTGCTTTAGGGAACACTAAACACTATCTCGTCATTAGATTGTCTTTTCCACAACATTGGCCCCTTCGCATTTACAAAGTCATCAGATGGTTTCTGACCCAGCTTTGCTGGGGAATTGAATTCAATAAATATAAAATACACACCCAGAAAAAAAGAAAAAGAAAAAAAGAATTTGCAGATGGAGAATAAAGCAAATGTGGCCCGGGAAAGAGGTAGACCTAGGAGCGATTATGGATCACTTTCATCGACGAGATAGCTCGCCATGAAAGTTTGCAGTTTCCCCGCGTAGGTTCGTGTAGCGATGCCGCTACCCCGCAGCGATGGGAGGCACGCTGAAACTTGCATTGCAATCCCTATTGATTTTCGCCTTGGGAAATTAATCTATTGTTGTCTTATGTTTCTCGCTGTCATTTGCATCCTCCTTTCGCTTTTCATGTCCTGTGCTTGAAAACATGACGATTGCAAGCTGGGCGGGAAGAAAAAAAAAGTCGTTGCCGCGTGCCTCTTATTGAGGAGGTGATAGCTGGTATTTACACGCCGTTATTGCATATGCACTGGAATTATGAACACGCCTCACAAGGGAAATAAAGCATCATTAAACTCAGGCGGAAAGTGCCCAGGCGACGACTTGTTTAAAATGAATCAATGACCAGACACCCACCTGGAGCAGGACGTGTTCAAAATAACCTTTACACTCACAAGTCTAATCTAGAGCATGTGCTCCAGTGAAGTCACAAAATGCAGTTTTTTAAGAAAAACATACATAATAATGTCACAAATAGCTCTGCACCAAATTCCAATAAGATTTAGGAAAAGAAAGGGAAATTTAAAAAGCTTCCCTTTTGCTGAGTTGGCAAAATATGGAAGACATATTTTCACAGGTCAACCAGGGACGTCATTTGGGGGTTGCCATGGGTAGCATGTGCTCCCCCTGGGCAACCCCTAGACCTGTCCTTGCAACCCATGGGCCACTGGACAAAGAGGCAGTGCCAGCGGCAGATATCTGTTCTACGCTGGTATACTATGTAACCTTTACCACAGGACCAGTAATTATGCAACCATGACTGTAATTATGAACAAGCACTTCTACCATGTAACCAAGAAGTTTTGTAAGTGTTCATGGAGCCACAAGTCTTTCTGTACTTAAATACATATCTGTGTAGCACGTGAAAAAGGCTATTGTAAGTGCACCTTAGTGTGCCACCGTTTTTTCACCTGGAATCTAGATCTCATTAGCTGGAGGAATAACTGAGTTGCAGGAAAAACCATGGAGCTGCCATCACTAACAGGTTGGCAGTCCATTAGTGAAGAATGCCTGAATGGTTGGGTTCAGAGGCAGGGCAATCTGTGCAGCTCATGCCCAGTACTGTAGGAACAGGGAGGGTGTGGGAGCTAGGTCTAGCTAGGTGGAGCTAGCTGGGAATGGGTAAGAGCAGGCTGCAGTACTCAGTGACAGCACAGCATGAACACAAATCTCATCAGTGTTTCTCAGTGCTTTGCACGTAAATTGAGTCACTGGGCCTCTGATGAGAGGGTTGTGCCACAGTGGATTCTGCCACCAATCCTGCCTGGGCACTGTGTGACCTGGCCCAGATCTGCCAGACCTGCATCACAGGCACACTGTAGAGTTGCTGTGGTACTAACCTGTAACCCAATATGCAAGGGAAGGGCATTTAAAAAGACAGACCACAACTGTATGATGCATTTCAATACAACAAAAGTTTCATTTTATATTCTACAGTATTTAAAAAGTGTGACTGTTTGCAGAGAGGGAATCAAAAATGAGCATTGAATGTCAGGTAATAGAGCTGGACAACATTGCGGAATTCCGTTCTGTCTACTGCGCAAGCAACATCTGTAAGATTTTGCTCAGTTTTGGCAAAATCCGCCATTCCGCAAACCCTGCATATGGAAAAGTGCAGCACAAAGTTTCTCATGCCGTCTCATGACCTGAAACGAGCCGCTCCAAGTTCCCCGTGCCGCTGTGCGAACCGCGTATGAATTGAAAAGAGCGGTACAAAGGTTCTCATGCTACTGCGCGAACATAGTATGAATCGAACAAAGAACCTGTGTGAAGTTCCCCGTGCCACTGTGCCAAACTAGCGCAAATCATATACAGCAGCACAAAGTTTCTCATGACGCTGTGCGAAACTTCCACAAATCGAACAAAAATGCTGCAGGAAGATTCTTGTGCCGCTGTGCGAAAAATTGTGAAGTTTCTCTTGCCACAACCCAATACTAGTGCAGATCTAAAATAAGCCAGAGCAAAGTTTCTCATGTCGCTTCATGAAATGAGCACAAATTGTGGAAAAGTACACAAAGTTTCTCGTGCCGCTGCATGAAACTACCACAGATAAAAAACGACCCACCTGAAGTGTCTCGTGCTGTTGCATTATGTTGAGAACCTCGCTCGAATCGATAAAAGACTTCATATTTTCTCATGTCAATGCATGAACCACTCACAAATCAAAAAACTGTTTAAAGTTTCTTGTGTCGCTGCACTTACCTATCATGGATAAAAAAAAAAAGACCTGTACAAAGTGTCTTGTCACGCTGCATGAAACTAACATGGGAACGAAACACCACACTCTGCACAAAACTGGGTGACATTTCAGTGGCAGCAGAAAAGTAATGCTGATTTCGCGGATCCGTCGGAAGCGCAATCCAGTGCGGGCAAACATGTTGATCACACTAAGTCATGGATTTCTGAATCTGTACCCTTTGATCCCTGCATGGATTATCAAAACCTGTGCTGAGCAATTTCATAGAGGGACGCGCCACCTCCAGCTGCCAAGTGAATGCCTTCACCCATCAGGTACTAAGCCTGATGGATTATTGATTCTCCAACACTATATATGTTTCAACTCTATAATGTATTGTTCATGACATTATTAGGTTGCTACGAAGTCTAATCTGCCAATCAAGTGGTAACAGATTTGCAATAAACACAAAAACAAAATGAGTGCACATTTTAGTTCATGTGTTTAAAAAAAAAAAGGAAATTATAGTTCTGAAATTCAAAAGTGTGCCCGGTTTGCAGAGGGGACACTAAAAAACAATGTAGGGTGCCAAGGGGTTTTAAACCTGTGAACTTTGATCTATGGCAATGCTAACCCTCTCCAACATCGTGGCAGACCCTGTGACATATCCACTTGCCCCCAGCTTCCACCCCCATACTATACATCATTTTGTACTACTATGTTTGTCAATTGGTTGCAAAAGTAAACAAATATATATATTTTTTTTCAAAAGCCCTTTCAAAAAGCCATTGAAAGAGGTATGATTTGTACTCGGGTCGCACAGGCTGATCTCTTTTTCTGAGAGTAGCATCCAAACCACTTTGCAAGCGATGACGCAATCCCCCGGCCCTAGAAATCTCGATTAGCATTCACGAAATCAATCAAGCAGAGGCCGTTGCCACGACGAACTAGGGCAATGTGTGCATTGTGTTTTTCCCAACATTCACCTGGCAATGAAAAATATTAAGGACCCGATGCATGGCATTTTTTTCACAGTTCAAAGTGACTTTGCACTTCTGAAAATTGACTTTGCACTATAGACAAAAAACGTAATTCACGGGACTGTGCAAAGTGTATTTTTCCAGTGCAAAATCAGTGCAAAGTCAGTGCAAGTCATTTTTCCAGTACAAAATGACTTTGCACTGAAAAAAAACACTTTGCACAGTTCCATGAATGTCGGGAGTGCAAAGTCACTGTTCAGCAGCGCAATTCACTTTTAACCATGCAAAAAATGCCATGATCCGGGCCCTAAATATGGACATGAAAACTTGGGGGCAACCACTAGACAAAAACAGAAGCCTAATGATGGTATCCTCTCTACAATATGTTGTGTTTTTGGTTTGGTTTCCATTAAATAGCTAAATGCACTTTTCATAGAGCAAACACAGCCTTCCAATCACTTTTTGTTAAATGGTGCGATTCAATGAATAAAGAACCCACGCGTCTGTAGGATGACATCAGTTCCCACTTGTACAGATTCTATAGTTCCAGTTTCACTTTAGCATAGTATGGCAGAAGGACATTAAATGTACCTTGGTAGGTCTGTGTAGAGTTAATGGTCACTGCGAGTGTAATGATTCACGCAGAAAGGAAGTGCATAACACACGCAACATGTATGCAAATGGTGCAGTCTGCACAATGTAGCGGCCTAGCTGCACAAAGCTCATGATTCGAACGGGGCTCTCATTACTTTTGCATGTGTGCCTGGTGCTCGTAGCGCATGATGCTGATAGTGCAGTGTTTACAGTTTCTGTGTCTGTTTTCACAGCGCGCAAGGCATATAGTGTCATGTTTACAGCGTGTGCTTGACTGCATTAATCATCCAATATGGCTACGCGCTGCTGGCTAGAGTCATTCTGGCTACACTAAATACAACATTAAAAATAGTGCAGTGCATGTAGTCAGTCTGTGTCTGACTGTATCTGCCAAAGGATGCCAACGGGGAAGTGCACACATTCTGCGTGTGACTGTATGTACATATGGAATTCATAAAACAGAAACCTATCTGGGAAGCAAAGGAGCACTGTCCATAAAGCACACGTCATCAATAGTGCAGTGCATATACTCAGTCTGTGTCTGACTGTATCTGCCATCTGATGGCAATAGTGCAGCACACACATTCCATGTGTGACTGTATCTACATATGGGATTCATAAAACACAAACTTAGCTGGGAAGCAAAGGAGCACTGTACAGAAGGATCATCTTATCATTAGTGCAGTTCATAAATTCAGTCTGTGTTGACTGTATCTGCCACATGATGCCAATAGTGCAGTGCACACATGCTGTGTGTGACTGTATGTACGCATGGGTTCATAAAACAGAAACCTATATGGGAAGCAAAGGAGCACTGTCCATAAAGCGCACGTAATCAATAGTGCAGTGCATATACTCAGTCTGTGTCTGACAGTATCTGCCACATGATGCCAATAGTGCAGTGCACACATGCTGTGTGTGACTGTATGTACGCATAGGTTCATAAAACAGAAACCTATCTGGGAAGCAAAGGAGCACTGTCCATAAAGCACACGTCATCAATAGTGCAGTGCATATACTCAGTCTGTGTCTGACTGTATCTGCCATCTGATGGCAATAGTGCAGCACACACATTCCATGTGTGACTGTATCTACATATGGGATTCATAAAACACAAACTTAGCTGGGAAGCAAAGGAGCACTGTACAGAAGGATCATCTTATCATTAGTGCAGTTCATAAATTCAGTCTGTGTTGACTGTATCTGCCACATGATGCCAATAGTGCAGTGCACACATGCTGTGTGTGACTGTATGTACGCATGGGTTCATAAAACAGAAACCTATATGGGAAGCAAAGGAGCACTGTCCATAAAGCGCACGTAATCAATAGTGCAGTGCATATACTCAGTCTGTGTCTGACAGTATCTGCCACATGATGCCAATAGTGCAGCTCACACATTCCATGTGTGACTATCTACATATGGGATTCATAAAACACAAACTTAGCTGGGAAGCAAAGGAGCACTGTACAGAAGGATCATGTTATCAATAGTGCAGTTCATAAATTCAGTCTGTGTTTGACTGTATCTGCCACGTGATGCCAAGTGCACACATGCTGTGTGTGACTGTATGTACGCATGGATTCATAAAACAGAAACCTATCTGGGAAGCAAAGGAGCACTCTCCATAAGAAACACGTCATCAATAGTGCAGTGCATATACTCAGTCTGTGTCTGACTGTATCTGCCATCTGATGGCAATAGTGCAGCACACACATTCCATGTGTGACTAGCTACATATGGGATTCATAAAACACAAACTTAGCTGGGAAGCAAAGGAGCACTGTACAGAAGGATCATGTTATCAATAGTGCAGTTCATAAATTCAGTCTGTGTTTGACTGTATCTGCCACGTGATGCCAAGTGCACACATGCTGTGTGTGACTGTATGTACGCATGAATTCATAAAACAGAAACCTATCTGGGAAGCAAAGGAGCACTGTACATAAGGAGCACATCATTAATAGAGCAATGCATATACTCAGTCTGTGTCTGACAGTATCTGCCACAGGATGCCAATAGTGCATTGTGCACATGCTGTGTGTGACTGTATGTACGCATGGATTCTTAAACAGAAACCTATCTGGGAAGCAAAGGAGCACTGTACATAAGGAACATGTCATCAGTGCAGTGAGGCAGAGTGTATCGAGCACACGATACGAATGGTCTGTGGTTTACAGGCAGTGTCTCTCATTGGCTATGTTTACCATATGTCTCAAATCATGCTGATAAAAAATCAAGTTGCTAAAAGCTGAGGACCTTAACGATTCCCACTTCGAGGATTTGCACTTGCACCTGTGCAAAGTGTACACGGCGCTGCCCTTTGTGCTTAGCTTACATTTAAATCCTGGTTGCTGAAATGATTGCTGAAAATGAGGACTTCAGATCAGGGCAAAGGCGCGCTTACGTGTGTGCACATGCGGTTTGTTAAAGGTCAGATTGGACTTGTTCTTATTTGTTTGCTCTTTTAATTAGAAGAACTGGAAACCATTTTAACGAAGCCAAGACTAATTAAGCAAGCGTGGTTTCGCTGCGGGCCTAGTTAATCTCTGTTTAAGAAGGACGTCCCGAGGTGCCGGAGAGAGAAACATGATAGAGGCCTAACACCTGCTGCCAAAAGGTGGACATAGCAATGGCAGACAGAGCTAAAAATGACAGGTGATGGAAAGTTACAGGGAATGAAAGTACCCACCTGGCAAGAGCACAGTTTGCAGAGTTCTCCTTTGGCTTGCTTGCTCGGGCACTGGAGTATTCCAGCCCAGATTATGGAACTTCTTCAAATGCTCGTCTGCTGAAGGATGCTATGTGGCCCTCATAGAATGTGTTGCAAGGCTGATGAGTGCAGGAGGTGAATGTGGGAATACCTCTGCGCCTGGTGTGTGTGTGTGTGTGTACCCCTTACCAT
This sequence comes from Ambystoma mexicanum, assembly GCF_040938575.1. Lineage (NCBI taxonomy): Eukaryota > Metazoa > Chordata > Amphibia > Caudata > Ambystomatidae > Ambystoma > Ambystoma mexicanum. Next base: position 850,091,709 of record NC_090931.1, on the reverse strand, counting down.
CTGCAATAATTACCAGCGATTGTGGATCTGTGTGTGTATGTTTGCCAGGCAGTCACCAACATGATATGCCATGGGGGCATTGTGTAAAGGGAGGGAAGGCATGAGGTTGCAAGTTCCTGCAAATGCCTAGTCCTGCACGGATCTTCTCCACAGAAATGGAAGGGATGCCTTGACTAGTGGCGTTAAGGGAAGGCAAAGGGCCTGCAGAAGAACGTCATACCCAGCTGCAGCTTTGTGTTCATCATCACGAGGAAGGGGAATTTTGTGGCGCTGGTGCTCTCTTGAAGGGACTCAGACTTTGCGGAAGACGTCACAATTGCGTCTGTGGGGACCGATTAGATGGTGACACCCTGTATTTTGTGTGCAGCCGCTGCTTCTTGAGATCCTTGGTTATTTCAGAACGGCTTCCTGCTGATCTTTGTCTTCAGTTACAAATCATGGAGAGAATCCAGTTTGTTTTAAGACACCGAGTGATGATTATGTATGGGGTTAAACTGTTCAGGATGGATGTTGATGTTATGTTATGTTATCAGGACTTCTAGAGCGCACGCACACCCGTAGGCATTTTAGCGCTGAGGAGGCAAAACGGCAGAACGGAGCGCAGCTGGAAAAGCAACATTTTTAATCCTCGAAGAAAAGCGAGGTGATCAGAGATGTCATGCAGAGGAGTGGGAAGGTTGTTCCACGATCTCGCAGCAGCGACTGAGAAAGCACGGCCACCCTTATGGGCCAGGTTGAACCAATGTATGACCACCCGCCAGGTGGTTTGAGAGCGGAGGGTACGGGTGGGTTGGTAGGGAGTGAATTTTATTTGCAGGTATTCTGCTCCAGTTGAAGGCCTTTGTACTCCTGGGCCTTTTAGTTGTTTTCCTATAGCATGATATTAGTTGCATTCAAGTGAGGATTGCAATTATAAAATCTCCCACCCTTTAATGAAATTGTATAGAACAAGAGAAGCTAATGTTCACTTTGATTCATCAAAATGTAATGATTTAAAAATATATATATATTTGATTGAACAGAAAAAGGGAAAGTGCCATAGGGAACCAAGCTGCATCTCACTGAGGAGGCCCAACAAGGCTGAAACATGTCTGGGATTGCTTGTGCTTCCATGCAGACGGGGCCTAGCCTAGCAGTTGGGACTGGGCTGCTACTATTGGTGGCCATACCTGACTGATTTGTATATGGCTGGACCCCTTTTGCAATGGTGCAGATGGGCTAAAAAACTGTGGTGTGGAAGGTTGCCCAGAGCAATGCCAGTGGTTCAGATTAATTCAAAACCTTCCACCCATCACGGAAACACTACCAAAACACACATGATTTTGGCGTTAATAAAAGCAGATGATGCAGATAGTATCTATAAGTATTGTTTTCTATTCTGTTTGTAAGTGAATCACGTAGAGATTAGCATACAATGCTAGAGGGCACTTGTTCCCACTGTTATCTGCTGCAGTGGCAGTAAACCGTACCCTGGTTGGAAACCCCCAGCACCTGGAACATTTGCATCCTCAGAAGAGTCTTGCTTTAAATGCTTTTAGATCACCATTATTTCTTTCAGATGTTTTGATCATTGTTTCAGTGAAGCAGACCCAAATGTCACAAGGCACAGATGGAAAATATTGTGCAGTTTAATTCCATGTAACAATTTCCTGCCATCTTTGGTAATATGTATTTTTTTCCCGAGTGAAGTCATATTTATTAATATTGTGCTTACGTTTTAAAACCACACATTAAAACAAAACAGGGAACACGTATTGTACAATGCATTATACTGAACAATGCACTTTAGCAATTACAAGGTTTTGAAAAGCTCAATTAAGATAAGATAAATCTGATTATTGGTCACATTATGCCTCAGAGGCATGGTGCCTGTAATAAAACACACCTTAAATTCAAGACATATTGATTTTATATATAATATCTGTTAATGTAAGGGCATTTAAACAGATTACATCTGCAAGATGCTGAATGCCTAATCTGAGAGCGGGTGCGCTCTTTCTAGTATGGCATGCCTTTACAAATGCCTTTACAAACTTAAAGTGCTAATAGTCCCATTCTAAAATGCAAGATAGTGCATTGCATGAGACAAAAGCTCTCACAACACAAATATCTTTGCATTTGGCCCAACACCACAGTATGTATTATGCCCACTAACCTCTTGTGTAATTTTCCTTTGGTGATATCTTCCTCGAAAACTCATTTTTAGTATGAAGCGTCTTCAATTGACTTTTGAAATATTCTTATTCTATGCTTCATCAACAATGTCTATGTTCAAATCTAACATATTACTTGCTAACCTTCCTATCTTTGTACATTGGAATGTTGGTCTGTTAACAATGTTAATTATATTGATTAATTATATTGAATTTGGTGCTGCTTGCGTGATAGCACAACACATGCAAATAACTCCTCCCGGATTTCTCCAAACTATATTTACAAGCCAAAATTCATGGCAAAGAGCCTGGAATACTGATGACTGTTTAATCTGGAGAAATCCTTTCCATGTTTTGCAATCAACCTTTTCGAACTCCAATAGAAATTTGTATGGAACGCTCTCCACCCCAATAATCAATTTCAAATCTATGTTTAGGTCAAACGCTTATGCAATGCCCTCACAGTTGTTGGACACGAGGCAGTATACACTTTTCTTAGACCTCCCTTTACACTCACAACTCTCATGGTCTGTTGTTGCAAGTAGGTTTTCTTATTAGTCAGAGCCACAAATGTGATCTCCAAATTTATTTGATTTCTGACAACCTCGAATTTGAAGCAGTTTGCACACCATCCATGCCTTTTCTGAGTGTGGATCTGAGGTAGGGTCATTACTTTAACTCTCCCCAAAAGAAGGCTTAAGTTGATAATTTTGTAATATTATATGATTTTATTCCGGGATCACTGGAGCCCCACCGAGGTTACATCCAACGCTGCTTCATTGTCTGCATAAAGTGGTATCTGGAGAGGTTGAGAGCCCTTGACTGTAGAGAACGCTCTCCTTTTTTTAAGGGACTAAGGTAGACCCAAAATATATCATATAAAATGTAAGGTGCTAAAATGCAACCTTGCTTATTGCCACTTTCAGTTAGAATGTTTTTATTTTTTTGGGGAAAATGGACATAAAGATCCACCTGAACCTGCACCCATGTTTGTCAAAAACATCCAATTATTAGAGAAAGAACTGGAGTAGGAAACCCCTAAGCCTTCAGCTTTTCCCACACTGTGGGTCTGTCACACAGAATTGAAGTTAGTCGAGAAATCTACAAAAGTGCAATAGATTGCGACCTTAATTATGCGCTGGTCCATGTGCAGCAATTATCTAACGTTGATCAGTTCTCTTGGAATCCTGATTGGTCTAGGAATTGGTCTATCTGCTATGCAAAACACTCTAGGATTGCCAGAGTGGTGCTTCATGAAAGGTTTCCCTGACAACTCCAATAACCCAATCATAGGATTTATTTTATTTATGTATTTTTAATTTGTATAGTGCCCAGAACATGATGTATCGCAACACTTGTACAGGAATTGTAGGAACAGTCAGTAACAGCAAAAGCAATACATGTGTTGATGTAAAAAGTATAGGTTATGCATATTTGTTGAAAAGTAACATCTTTAAGAATTCTTTTTAATCTCGAGAGTGAAGGGTCATTTTTGATGTGGTAGGGGAGAGAGTTACAAAGGGCCGGTGCTGTGATGCAGAAGCTTGAGAGTCCTGCTCACTTGTGTTTGAATCTGGGGGTGAGTAGTGAGAGGCTGGCTGGCTCAAGATCAGATGCATCGGGTCTCAGGTTTGGTCGCAATGTGTGGGATCAGGTAGGATGGGGTGTTGAGGTCAAGGCATTGGTATGTTAGTACAATTTTGAGTTCTGCATCCAGGTAAACGCCCACGTTCTTTACGTGTTTAGAAACCTAGATAGTGGTTCCGTAAATCTTGAAGGTGGGGCAGGAGGAATCGAGCGATTTAAGGCAGTGATGGGAGCCCACAATGAGTAGCTCAGTCGTATCTTTAAGTCATAGGTTGTGGGCTTCCATCCAGTTCTGAATGACACTGTATGTATGATTGACTGTTTCGGTGTCTTGGGTGTAGTTACCTGTGATAGGCAGGAGGACTTGTGTGTCATCAGCAAAGATTGTGTATGAGATGCCCAGGGCATCAAGGTGGTCAAAGAAGGATTTGTTATAGGAATTGTACAAGGCTGGCAAGATGTAAGAGCCTTGCGGGATGCCACAAGGAACAAGGATGGGGTCAGCAGAGTGGTTGCCTAGGAAAACGTTGGATGTTCGCTCGCTCCGGAAGAATTTGATCGAATTGGTGGCTTAATGGGAGAATTGAAAGTTTGTGAGGAGGTGTTTGCAGAGAACATTATGTTCAATGAGGCCAAATGCTGTGGAAAGGTCTAGGAGGAGTAGAATAGCTAGGTAGCCAGAGTAGCGGGTGAGGTCCAGTTGGATCTTCATGTCCAGGAGGGCAGTTTTGGTGCTGTGTTTGGGGCTAAATCCAGATTGTCTGGTTCCTAGGGGTTGGTGATGTTTAGGGTTGTGTTGGATTCGGGAGTATGTACACAGTGAAGGATTTTGAGGAGGAAAGGGACTGATGTGTTGGGCCGGTAGTTGGTGAGATAGAGGGAGGGTTTTTTGATGAGGGGGAGACCCATGCAGTTTTAAGGCAGAACGGAATATTGCTGGAGTCGAAGCAGGAATTGACAAAGTTGGCTAGGGCTGGAGCAAGGGTGGTAGCACAGAGTTAAACTATGTGGGCTGGGCAGGCATCACCTCTGCAGTTGGAAGGCTTGAGGTGTTGGATCATGGTGGTGATATCTTCTGAGGAGATGACTGTGAAGATGAATTTGGGAGGGAGTGAGTGTGGGTGTAGGGAGGGCTGTTGCATAATGCGGCGGGGAAGGGTTTTGAAAGGAGGGATTGTTGTTTAGAAAGGATGTTGTCTTGCAGTAAGGTCATTTTGTTTGAGAATGCAGCTTGAATGGTGGAGCACCAGGCTTTGTCGACATGGATGGGGGATGCGGTGGGGGCTGGGTGTTCCAGTTCTTTAAGTATGACAAATAGCTCCTGGGTACTAGAATTGGCCTCAGCAATTCTAGTGTTGCAGGAGTTGGCTTTGGTTGAGATAAGTGTGTCTTTAAAAGTTTGGCTGCAGAGCAAAGTGGCTCCAAGTTGAGTGGTGTGGTTTCTTTTCTCCAGGTGTGCTCTAGGGCATGCATAAGCCGTAGATCACAAAGATTTTCTGAGATCCAGGTTTTGGATTTCTTACTTGGTTTGGGGGTTCTGGGTTTAGAGAGGACCGGGTTGGTCGATGGTTTGTGTGAGAGCTGTAATGATCGTTGTGGCTAGGCCCCGATGGTCATTAAGGGAGGTTATGTTCTTGGATAGGTGTGACTCCAGTGTGGGGGTGAGACAGGCTTATGTGAGTCTGCACATGTTGCGTGAGAGGGTGGGAGGAGTTTGGCATCAGGCTTATTAGGACTTTGGATATGAGTGAGTCATAGGTTGATGACTGAATCATCTGACCATGCTACCAGCATTATGTTGGTGATGGAGACAATGGTGTTCAAGGAGAGGACCCAATCTTATGTGTGTCCTTTTGAGTGGGTGGGGGTTTGGAAGAGTTGTGTGAAGTTTAGTTCAGTGAGTGAATTTGTGAGGTCTTTGACTTTGGAGTCGGAAGCATCATTGTAGCCAAGGTTGAAATCCCCTATTACTGGGAATTTGGTGGCTCTTTTGATGAATGGAGAAAGGAGGAGGGGAATGTCAAGATCTCGGCAGTTAGAGTGATTGGGTTGGTGGTAAACAATTAGGACATTTGTGGTGGTTTGTGGGGTGAATAGGAGCTTGGAGAAGAGGTGTTTGTAGCCTGGTTGGGCATGTAAGGGTAATTTCGTGAAGGCAAGTGAAGTTTTGCTGATAAGGGCAACAACACCTTCTGGTTTGTCTATTTTATCAGTTCTGAGGAGGGAGTAGTTGGTGGGAAGGACTAGAGCAAGGGAGGGTCATACTGCACTCTGTAGCCAGGTCTCCGATACTGCTAGAAAGTCCAGGTGTTGTTCTTCGATGAGATTGTGGATGTGAGGTGCATGGGCACAAAGGCAGTGAGAATTGATCAGGGCTCCATGAAGAGTGGGGTTGGATGCAGAGTCTTTTTGTGGGGACGGGGGCTGGGAGTGTGGTATAGGGGGGTGTTTTACTTGCTTTTGACTATCATACTAAAGTGGTCTTTGATCTTCTTTCAAACACACGCTTTAAAGCGTGTGTTTGAAAGAAGATACCCGTTGAGATAACCCTACCAAATGTATCCCTGAGCTGATAACAACCTAAGGGAGGAACTCCCTAAAGGAACATGAGAAAGAGCAAAGGAAGAAGCTAGTGACATCACAAGAGGCATATACGACATCTCGAGATAATGACTGAAGCTGTATAGATCCTAAAGAGACTAAGAAAGAAGTAAAAGAATTAAGGGAACTTTGAAATGCAAAGAAGATTACACGTGCATGAAGTGCTGAAAATCAACTGTTCAATAATTGTACAGATGCTGAAACACAAGGTAGACTAAGTCATCATAGAAGCTGGCTAGACGTAGTAAATAGGACGCAGGTGAAGCTGCCATTATATAGAAGCTGGACATCGGTATCATGAATTTAGTAGGCCAGGACCCATGAACCAGATGGGAAAACTGTGTTGCAGCAAGGATATGCAGAATCATGGAGCTGCATGGCGAGGCTGTGTGGCCTGTAGATAAGACAGAAGCAACCAAGGTTGGCTATCTATTCTGGGAAGGAACAAACGTGCAGAGGATGAATCATTCCTTGTTAAGGTGCAAGGAAAGAACACCAAGAGTGCCAAGTTTAATTCATTTAGAGCATTTAAAACCTGCAAAATGGACCAAATCGTGGTCTCCTGTCATGTGGGCCAAGTTTGAAATTTGATTCACAGAAATGTTAGTGAGTGCTCTCACTCCCATGGATTTTCAGAGGCAAGGATACTTTTGCATGGCCAAGTACAAAGACAATCTTCATGGCAGAAGGCATGGGTGATGAGAGATGCTGGGCTAATTGGGTGAGGAGGTAGTGTCATGCCCCATCTCCTTGCACCTGGGCCTGGGCTTATGTGTTGCTAAGTGAAGGGAATGTTCCAGACATGGCACAAGCATGCTAACCAATTATATCACTCCATATATCGAAGGACCTCACAGTTTGAAGACTGATGAGGAACTGTGTATCTAATGTTTCTAAAGATTACATGTTTTAGAGATAGGAATGTGTTGTCCTGATATTGGACAGCCAATCACATTCCTTGTCCCTATAGAAGATTACTTATATGTTCCCCTTTAGCCTATCCTCATCCTTGATAGGTTTTTCATTATTGCCACATAGTATGACATCACCTCTGATCTATTTTTGATATAAATGCTATTGTGTGTGTACAAATCGCAGAGAGAACCTGAGTTCGATGATGTTCGTTGTAAACTCCCTGTTTTAGATAATTGTTAATAAAACAGTACTTCGCCATCTTCCTGAGTTGGTTCGGTTATTTGGTCTCAGATTTCGTCTGTGTTATCCCATCCATTACATGCACGTCCCTAAAGGCTCTATGCTCACTGCCTGTACAATCCAGCTTGTACATACATACCATAGGAAGTCAGTTTGAGTCTTGTACAGAGATGGGCTTCCTAATGGAAATACATATAGACATTCAAATGTACAGTAGACTTTGTCTTCCTGAAGTCCATCATCTTATACAAAAATGCACATAAAATCACAAGCATTCTTTAAGGCACAAATGCACCAATTCAGAATCTGCCTGTCCCCTCAGTCAAGGAATGGGAAGGCAGTATAGCTGTAATTCCTGGCATCAGCTTGTAAGCACAGGAACCGGAAGGAGGGGAAGGGCAGGGCAACAAAGACAGACTGCAAACCCGTTCCCTCTCATTCCTTGCCTTGGATAGAGCTCCCAGAGGGGAGAGGGCAAGCAATTGGGAAAGGGCGGCAAGTAGGTCGAAGACTCTAGTTACAGTGATCTTGAAGGGGTCCACCTCGAATAAAAATCAAAAAGCATTGGAACATTATGCATTTCCAGATGGGCTTCTTTCATCATGCTAATATTAATATTCCCTCTGGCATATGCAAACTCACTGAAAAATAGTTTGAATGATTATTGTTTCATTATTATAATACAAATCTGTACTTCGTTGCATACACATTCTCATGAATTTTCTTTTGAATAATTAGTTCTGGAAAGCACATTGTGTTATCATCGATCTGGATTAATGGGGCCTTTTTAATGGCCATTGCCTGATGTGTCAAACATATTGGAAATGGGCCCACGATTAGGGTTGTCCAACTCCAGGCCTTGAGGTCCGGGATCCTGACGTGTTTTCTGAATGGCCCTCATTAATATTCAAGAGGAAAAATGTGCATACATTTAGAATCATTGTATGCATATGTATCACATGAATATTAATGAGGGGATCCTGAAAACCTGACATAGACCCGGCTCTCGAGGCCTGGAGTTGGACAATCACTGGTCAGGTCATCTGATTAGGAAACAAAAGGATTTTCCATGGGTAATGAATGTAAAACCCAAGAAAATAAACATTAACTGGGGGAATGCCTTTCAATATTTATTCATTGTTATTATGATTGTGGGATGTATTGACCCACTCCGCTATCTTATGCGGCATCACTCTGATAGTTATGGTGCAAGGAACAGCAGCAATGGCAGCAAAACTCTTGTGTGCACCACAAACCTCCAAAACCACGTGTTTAAATACACAAAAAGATGGATGCACAACCTGCCACCCATGGTGCATATGTGGTGGGATAGAGCCCACACTGCAGAACATGTGCCAGTGGGCTCCATGAGCAGCCAACAGAGCACAGAGATAGAAGCATCACTTTGCAAATGAAACTCCAAAATGTGCCTATGCATGACATTTGCTTTGTTGCTAAAAACTCCAAAATGCCTATACACAACACTTCTCAACATTCAAAATCTTGCTTAGTGCTACAATGCATGTAATCTAATGAAGCATGGCGAATATACAAAGTCCTAAAGTGTAAAGAGCAAAACAATTTCCTCAGACAAACTGGATTGTCTGTAACCTCCTGTCAAAATCTGTGTGCAGTACACTGGACTACCTTTGAATGACAGCTGTCAGATGAGCTCTGATGAAACTTCAAAGTATCTAAACTAAACGTCTGCCGGATTAGCACACATAAAAGGATTGTTGCTAAAAGGAATACAGATCTCAGTTGTGTTTTTGATCCCACAGAATTAAATCTAAAAAAGTAATATATGTATGTTATTTGATGCAACAAGTTTGGTCTTTGCTGGATTTTAAGAAATTAAGAATAAATTAGCCTGGCTGAGCTGTAAAAAGTGGAAATACAGGTTTCTTCCAAGGGGAGGAAAATCCTCTCAGCAAAAACTCACGGGTAGATCATAATTGTGGGTTAGGCCAGACTTTTGTCTACAAAAAGAGAATGAACAATGGCATATCCTCCAGCCCAGGAAACGGACGTGTGAAAGGGTCATAAACTGCTCCTGGAAGGAATTCCCCAAAGGAGGGGGCTACTCTTAGACTCCAGGGAGAGTCAAAGGGGCGGACCATTTGCTGTTAAGAATGAACAATGAACAATTTTTAGAGACTTGTAACTTGTTATTCAAAGTGGTGAAAAATACAAAAAGGACAGAGTTGTTAGTCTAATTTTTGGATGCACATTTTAAGAGGCGGTAGATCTGTGTAACATATTCTGGACAGGAATGACAATATATGTGGTTTTATGTGAACTGTGTTAATGCTAGAATTGTGAAAATGTACACACACATCCCTATGTTAAACGCACACATTTGTGGAAATTTGCAGACATTTTGGAAAATGTGTTCATGGCGAGAAGGAAAAAATTCTGTAGAAAGGTGAAACAAGATCCCAAAGCTGCGGGATTTTGATGAACAGATGCTACTTAAAATATGGGATCTTTGTGTGTGATTTGCGCAGAGGTTACCAATGTAGAAACATGTATTTAGGATAAAATCCAATTTTGACACTAGTGGCTGAGGGGAGGTTTCTATGGACTGTAAAGCTAAAACATAAATGTGATATCATCCAGTCTTGATCCAATCACTCAGATGCAAGGCAGAGATGAGGTCCTGATCCAATCCCAGCTCACAGGGGCAAGCTTAGTTAAGCCACCCATACACCCATTTTGTGATGTCATTTAAAAGGATAAATAGAGACAGCTGACAACACATAGAGACTCACTGATTCACTCACTTTCCTGATTCGGGCGAAGCACTTTGTTCCAGAATTCAACATCCAGCTTTAACATCCTTCCAGTTCCAGATGCCCAGAACCTTGCCAAGCAGTAGAGAACTATTGATTTTCAGCAAGGCCTAAATCCTCAAACGTATTCTCACAACCCAGTGGAGCGCTGTGGTGTGGGAAGGCCTTCTGAACCAGTATCCTGAAACAATCTGGCTTGCTACCACAAGGCTTGCCTGGTGAACTTGCTATCCAGCTGATTGATCTACCCAGAAACAAGGAGGGCAGATCCTGTGCAAATCCAGTGACCAGCCTAGCTGATCCAGTCTCGCACCTGATGTGCTGTCCTTTCCTTGATAGACCCGATCTAATACTAAAACTGACGGTCCAATTAATTACAAAGGACTGTAAGTATTAATAGGAAGAACAGTGACCCATAATATAACTGCATTGTATGATCTCAATCTCAAACCCATCCCCTCTTTAACTCAGAACCATAGTATTAATAGAACTGTCCTTGTGCTGACTTTTCTCTCATCTGTATTACTAAACTCTAACTTCTCATTGATTTGATTAAGAAAAGTAATTCCCAAACCAAACGGAAACTAGAGTATCACGCATGAATGGTTATGAGCGGCCGTGAATAATTGATTCCTGTGTGAGATTCTTCTTTTTTGTAGTCCTTAACATAGCATAAGAAAACCTATCTGTCATTTTTAACCCGAATTTCTGTTTTCCCTTCTCGCGCCTATTTTGCAAAAAACGACTCTCACTAAAACCTCTATAACTCCCTCAGTTATTATGATAGAAGCAATATTTAAACTCCTACTTGTACCTAACATCCTTAGCTACCCATAGATCCACAGTGCAAAACAGTGCGATTGGCCTGTTGTACCGAAAATCGCACAAGGAAAAGTTTGCCACGATTTGACATTCTGAGAAGTTTTACACGTGTGAATTAGCTGTAAATGATTTCCTACTTTGACTTTGATATTCAAATGTTTTTGTTTGACTAAATCATTGCTTGTGATTGTGTGCATCGGTTCAAAGCGGCTCCCATAGACATTTATCATAATTTAAGCATCTTTGACCACATTTGGTGTTTTTGCTCAGACAATTTCAAAGTCATACTGACAGTTGAAAAGTCAACTCCATTCTTCTCTTGTGTTTAAAAGGGGGAAGGTGGGAGTGATATTCTGTTTGATTTGTGTTATTCCTGAATACCTGCTCTCTCCTCACATCTATTTAAATTGTCTATTGGTGGGCTGAGGGGTGTTGCAGGGGGAAGCTCCAACCATGGTGCTATCTGTTCCAAACCAACACAACAGTATTCTTTTCTGTGCTGCATTTGTTTTTGTGTTCATTATTTGACTCCTAGTGCATTAAATACATCACCCCATTGGTGATTGTTGTTACCTATTAAAATATATTGCGATTTAAATTCTAAATACATAAATATTTACCTTTGCAAACAAGCCTTATTCCTGGTTCAGTGTGACCGTGGCGGGTGGAGGGGGGGGGGTCTCAGGAGAAGGGTGTGATATGTGTGGTATATCGTTCAGAATATTGAATTTATAGATAAAATAAATAAGGGTTTCATTTGTGCACTACATGCTGGGTGTGACTTGGGTGTGTGCCAGATTGAAATCACTTACATGATTAATACACTTAGAAAATGGAATGAAAGGAACAGTATTTATTTTTTCTTAAAATATTAAGAATAAGTGTAAGATAAAAAGCACATTTCCGTTCATTTCTGTTACCTTGTCATGACACCGGACACCATCTAAACTGCATTCCCAATGTTTGACGGCTTGTAAAGGGACACCTATGCAGCACAGGCGTCTCTTTGATTTTTCCTAAGCAGGTCCTCGCCTGGGATGAACGTATTCTGCAAGTGGACAAGTCCTCCCACGCATGTTTGCTAAATTTCGGGTCAATTGAATTGCCTTGGAACAAAAGGCCTTCACATAATCGTCCGAGAAACCGAGACACTGAGCATGGGCTTTCTGCAGGAAACTACTGCGCAGATTTTAGAGGAACATTAATGCATTGAGGCGCAGTAGAGGGCAACCCCCCGCAAGAGTCTGCGGGCAGATGCCAGCCAATCTATACGCTAGTGCATTAGATTCCAGGGATATATAGTCCGCGTCAGGGATGGAGGCAGGCTGTTCCACTTGGCTCAGCCCTATTTTCTGGGCCACTGAAGCTAATGGCCGGGCTGATGCGGGATGTCTAGTGTGCACCTGTGGTAATTACAAAGAGCGCTTTAATGAGATCCAGGGAGCGCTTGCGCGCGGCCTTCCATCACCATTTGGGACAATGGCCTCGGAAGGCGGTTTGATCGTTTTATTCTAATATGGTAGCGATTGGAGACGGAGTCCCTCGTGCCAGCCATTTTATTTCCTGAACGCACTGACTAGCTTTTTTTTAAAACAAGGAGCAATGGCAGCATTTAGCGCTCTGAGCATGAAGTCGTTCCCTGCTGGTACATCTTTTCACAATCCAATGGCAAAGGATAACGCGCCAAGCGTCCTGGTTTCAATGATGCAAAAGATGTAGTGCCGGTCTGCATCGCGGTTTCAAAATCTGCATCTTTGCTTTAGTGTCATTGGGATATCACCATATATATATATATATATATATATATATATATATATATATATATACACAATACCATTTTTTTCTATGATTTGGCGAAGTGTAGAACATGTCTAACATCGCATAACAAACGTACTCTGGGTTTGTGTGAAACTCTCCACGTCTCGCAGAGTTTAGGTTCATGCTGCAAAAATATTCTCCATAAAATACAATCGGAGAAAAATAAGGAATTTTAATTTAGAGTACTGCTTTTTAACAATAATGCACTTCATAGTTTTTAAATTCGTTAAATCACGGCTTAATCTGATACCACTTTGTAGTGGTGCAGTGCTAAATAGTTACAGCAGTTTTATAACCATTTTTTTAATTATTTTGCATTTTGAAATTTTTAAGTGGGGATTATCACATCAACCAGTACGTTATGACCAATATGTCATACACATAAATTACGAGATGTCATTCGTGGAACTAATGCTAGTACCTTATGTTTTATAAACACACTTGTGGGGGTGCACATTGGAAAGAATCGGCACCCTGCCTGCACGAAGGTGTGCTGGCACACCACTCACCATGCACGGACATGTCTTGCCACACCACCTACCATTCAAGGATATGTGCTGCCACACCACCTACCATGCTTTGGCTTATGCTGCCACACCACCCACCATGACTTGTCTTGCCTTAACACCCACCATGCACGGCCATGTCTTGCCACACCACCCACCATGCTCGGATATGTGCTGCCCCACCACATACCATGCATTGACCTATGCTCCCACACCACCCACCATGCACTGACTTGTGCTGCCTCGCCCTATACCGCACCACCAGTCTCCTGGCCACACGCCGGCTAATCCTGTCGAGAGCACTCTCTAAGGGTTTTTGTTCCTGCCATGAAGTGCTTGGTGAAGGCTGAAAACTCAAGTGGGGTTCCTCCCACCGTAAAGGAATCAGCAAGCTGAGGTGTGTGTTGCGCTGCAGATGGACCGATGCACTAGCATTAACCGGTGTAAATCGGCTGTTTGCCGGAAATCAAGAAGTTAGAAAAAGCCACCCGGTACTGCCACTCAGCCAGACACTCACAGAAAGGACTTTGTGTTCTTCCAAATTAAAAACCGAAGACAAGATAACGTGAGCAAAACGTGAAACCATGTGGTTCACCTTAAAGCAGACAAAAACCTTCCTTGATTTGAAAAATAATTTATGATGAACTTGCATTGCAATAAAATTGTGTTACAACCTCGAGGAAACTTAACATTACTTTACAGCACACCAATGTTTCATGTATTTTGATGGTATATGTAAATACAGTGGCATATATGCAGATGTTTGTACATCTGGGTTGTTACGCCATCGGTGAGCTGTGGCATCATTCTCAGTGGATTGAATGTGGTGAGAGCATGTGCTCCTTTTCGCCAACAATGTATACATGCATTTCTGTAGCACCTTCCTGGTGCGGCCATCGCATGTTACAATCGCATGTTACAATCGACTAACTCTTGAAAGTGGCTGTCAAGGCACTGCACTTCAGTAGCATTTGGAGGAGAAGGGGGTTTAAGTGTTACTGTTCAAATAAGCACATATTATAATTAATGTATCACAAACTAACACTAAAGTTGTAAAATGCAAACTTTCTTCTGTGTCAGATTGTGCCTTCATGCCTACCAAAAACCGGGACCACTGCAGTTTCCAATGGAAACATGATCTTGAGAAAGGGGGACAGAGCACCAAAAACCAGGACAGTCCTGGCAAAACCGGGACCTCTGGCCACCCTAGGAGGCAGGCAATAAGGCGGAATAGAGGTGACGCATGAGAGGAAAAAGTAGGTCGTAGTAACAAAGGAAAGACGAGAAGAGAGTGAGCAAAAGTGTAAGCAAGAGATAGATCATAGTAAGGAAAGAATACATGAGAGAGACAAAGGTAGTAGAAGTGTTAAATATGAATGAAATGAGGGTTGGCGGGGGAGGATAGTTAAACAAGACCATAGAGTTGGGAAGGGCAGAAGGAAAGCTGGGAGAGCCAGCAGAGTATGTGTATTGCTGGTACATTAAGTAACCGTAGCCGCCACTTTTCAGATTTGCAGACCCACGGGCCTTGAAAGAATGCAGATCTCCTAGAGGCAATTAAAATCTCCAGTCCTCCTCCTAAACGAGTTTCTGATGGCTTGAGATCAGATGAATTGCTTCGTTTGCTTGCAGGGCCTTCATGTAGCTGTCGGAGGGGCACAGGTCAGGTGTCATATTGGTGACGTCTAGGTTCTTTTGACATATAGGTTAGGATTACAGTGATTGGCAGCGAATGGCAATAGAGCAGGATGTGTCGCGAGCCTGGCCGGTGCACGTAAATGGATTCCGAGACAGGAATTGGCAGCTCCTGAACACGTCTGAGCCGCATGCATGGTCTTGTGCTGGTGGGAGGGGATAAATGGGTAAGCTTTATCATCCCTACCCAGGGGATATGGGGGTGGGGTTTGAGCAGTCACTGTGCGGTTTATTGAGCACATGTTTTGCCTGTCAGAGCAGTGAGGTGGGGATTGCCTTGCTGTGACTGCGTGTAAAAGAATGAACCTTGACAAGGACCCTCTACATGCACACCTGTACTACTACTTATGCTGCTTTAGCAGTGGTCGATGTACAGCTTGCACCAATAGGTTTCATTGCGGCCCACTAGCCATGGTCCTTGGTCGTGGCCAGTGCTCATATTACACCAATAGTGTTCATTTGGGCCCACCAGACATGGGCTTTGACATGGCCTCTGTACAGGTTGCACCAATAGGGTCTTTGTGTCCCACTAGCAATGTCCTTTGGCACAGTGACCCCATTGACCCCTGCCTAGGAGATGTGATCACTGCAGGTGTACAATTACTTTATTTCACTCAATCCCCATTCCCCTGGGATTACCGTGATATTCCCCCAATAATGGCAACAAACTACACATACAGCAGCAATGAGGTAATCATGCCCACAGGATTCCCCTGGTATTCTCTTGATAACGCTCCAAAATCAAAACTCTTCCCTGTCAGCACAGGCACTCACCAAGTGCACACTCCTCTTTCCATGGTTCCCTCAACCCCTACAAATGTTTTTGTCCTCCCTGGCCCTCTCCTGGGTGTTACCTGCTATTGCTTTTTGGTTTGTGTGACTCTTTTTCGTCTCTGAGGTGGACTTGATTGAAATGAGAGTGCAGAATTTCAGGGGTTTGGTGCATTGAATTTGAACACCTTAACTCTCTCTTAACAAATGGTCTTTACTGAATGTCAAGAGTTTTGCTATACCTTAGTTTCCTAAGGGCCCACTAGCAATGGCCTTCTGCTGTGGACACTGTACATGTGCTACAAATCAACTCCCAGGACACCAGTGATCCACGGATGAATATCGGTTTTCTAAACCATCAATCTACCCCACATCTCTGAGACACCAGAAAGAACCTGAACAGATTGAAATACAAGTACATTCGAAGACCTCCATGTCCAATGTTGGTAATGTGGACGGAACAGTAGGCTTATCTCCACATGGTTATGGATCGTTGGTTAACGAAAATACAATTATTACCCAATGATAAGAGGGACAGTCCAGTCAAGGTCGTATAAAAATCTACTTTATCATTACTACAACAGACAGACAATTCTAGCACACTACAATTACAACCCCCATTCTAAAGGAACGCAGAGGACAGGCAGTTTCAGAAAGGAAAGATATGCACTCTGGATACTGACAGGAGGGTAGTTGGTAAAGTAATCATTGTAATAGTTCAAGGTTATTTGGTTTCAACACCGAAGGGGCAAAGGTTTGTAACTGTCTCTAGGGGCCTTCAGAGAAGGACGAGGGGGGCAGAACCACAATGTACCTGGTGCTGAAGAGGTTCATGGTGCTTGACAGTGTCAAGGTAGTTCCAGGGTGCTTTGCAGCCCGTGAGACAGAGTTAGTGGCAGGAGACAGCTGCGGGTACCCGGCGGCAGGCAGTTCAGCAAGCAAGGCTGGTTGGACATCTGCAGGCTGTCCGGCGTGGCAACTCGGGGCCAAGTATCGGTGTCGAGGTGTCTCGCTGGCTCTGGCGACTGCAGCCTGACAACAGTCGGCAGTGCAGCCGGATGCAGTTTGAGGATTCGACTGTCTCGAAATTGTCATTTAAAAGATGGACGCTGGATGATGCTAGTGAGGCACTCCCCTTAGCTTCTTTGCAGGGCTTGTGTCCTTCCAAGGTGGATGGCCAAAGCTCAGGAGGGTGTTAGCAGACAACGGCCTTGTCCTTTGTACAGAGACTCTCCGGCACTGCCCACCCCGGAAGCTTGCTGTCAGAACCTAGCAAGGCATTCTGTGTGCTGGCTGGATACCGGTTCTGGAGCTGGTGGACCGGTCCTCTGAGTCTGGTATCTCCCTCTATTCCAGGGGAGATGTTTAGGGGAGGGATCTTGCTTCCCTTTTGAAACTCCTGACCTTCCTTCACTGGCGGAAGATGTAAGGTAGACTGTACCTTCAGCTCGGGTCCAAATAGTCCTTCTTCTAACTCCTTGTAAAGTCTTCAGATGATCTGATCAGTGAGGGGTTCGTCCCTCTTTTAAAGCCAAATGGGCCCAGCGATTGGTGTAGCCTTATCCCACCTTAATGCATCAATCCTGGGTCCCCACCAACAATCTTCAGTGATGCTTCAGGCCAGAACATGGGATGCTTGACAACAGACAGGGGAAGGATGACAACATATACTTCTAAGTCCCACCCATCGTCCTGTCTGCTGTACATGAAAGTATCTCCCTAATCAACTGATCCCCATCTGGCACTTAAACACAACATCGGCCTCCTTTGAAGTAGCGGGTTGTAGGCAGACTTTGATCTCCTACAATTCACATACTTCCCTGTTCTGAAAGGACTGGTTCCAGACAGGACATTCACTGCCCTTTCATACAAAGGAGGGGTGTTAGTACCAAGTTGACACATTGCATTACAAAGAGGTGTGTGGTGTTTTGCTCTCCATTGTCACTCCCTGCAGACAGGCCTTCCCTGAGGCCTGCTAATTAACATTCTTCAGTATTCACTGCGACCAGCAAGGTTTCACAATGGATATGCAAATCTATGGGGCCTTGAAATTCTAATCAGTCTGCCCATGGCTAAAGGCTTTGATGTACCCACGGCTTTCAGGTGTCAGTTACACATGACAGGGGTGGATGGCGCTGGTAAACTGTGTCATCACAGAGTGCATGACTGCTTTTCTGCTGTGTGGTGAGCCTGGAAAATGTGCTTGGGAATGGCCCCATCATTCATTCTTTTTAAAACAAACAAAAAAGCCCAGGCAAACGCATTTTTCCCGTGCGGATGGTCGAATTCCTCAAAACATGTTGTACCAGTTGTTTTCTTTTAGGCCCATTAGCCATGACCTTCAGCCAACGCCAGTGGCCAAAGTAGAACATGTTGCATAGTTTCTTGAGGTCTCACTAGCTATGGCCTTGGTACGTGTTGCACCAATATCTTTCTGTTGTTCCTACTACCCATGTCCACTGACCATGGCACGCCATTAGTTTGTTACCAAACACCCATTGCCCCCTGCCCAGTAGATGTAGGCACTCTAAATGAAAAAAAAAACAAAATTAAACCCCTTATTTTTTCAGAATTTCACAGAAATGTCCAATAACAGGCATTCCTCTGGTAGAGTGGCAGTTTGCTCATTGTGTCCATAACAGGAAACATTTATCAGAATTAAAAAGACTTCCATGTCCTCACAGGCACTGAACTTGTGTCCCCCTTGTTATTTTAGGCCCCCTCAATACATTCAATTGCTTTTTCCCTCCCTAACCCTCTCCCATTAACCCCTATCACTCATCGCTATGTGTGGTGCACATTATTTTCTGAGCATGTTTTATGGTTTTTCCACTGTAATCTTGTGAGATTCATGCGGTTTCCCCCTGATAAACTGAAAATGTTCTACCCATAACTGGCTCCCCAAGCCACACCCAAATTACCACCCCACCCCCAAATCCCCAACTTAACATGCTATCTTCTTTCCCACTCCCAACCTGATGTAATTGCTATGCTATTGCTATTAGTATTGGTATTGATTTAGCACCTACGGCCAGGCTATCAAAGCGTTTTCATTCAAAACAATCAGTGTTCCTCTATGAGTGACTGCATAAACAGAAGAGCTTTGAGTCTGTTTATGATCTCGGAAATGTTATTAGGCTCTGTAAGGTTGTGATGGAGTTCATTCCAAAGTTTGGTCTAAATCTGCCCAGCAGTTTTCGTACTATGGCTGTTCAAAAACAGATTTTTTTCCATATGGTAAAACAAATAGGAGTAGGTTGAAAACTGTGTTTTATGATTCCTAAAAAACCTCTTTTATTTTTTGACGAATTGCTCCCAAAATGTCCAGTTTGCAGGGGCCCTTGACAAACCTTTGTTTTGAAACGTTCATCCAAATCCACCCAGCATGTCAATAGTTATCAGCAATAGCATTTTGTGGAAAAATGACTGGTTTTTCATTTCTGAAAATCCTCTCGGCCTCTCTGCTGCAAAGCACCCTAGCACCCACTTCTCTGTCCAATATGTTAACCACTACTGGACGGGATAACCCAGAACCCTTCCGTAAACCGAGTCATGGCTTCAGGCCAAAGTTGTTTCATATCTGGTCCCATTCCATCCAGTATTTTTTGCTGTGCGCTGCGCAGAAATGTGGACTTGTTCTCTATGGGTAAATGAATCAGTGTAGGCTGAAAACTGCACTTTTCTTTTCTTGGGTAATAACTTCATTTTTTTGACAAATCTTCCCTAAAATAACCAGTCAGGGAGCGAGGGGGGCTGGGGATACTTGTTGTTTGCAAAATGGCAGTCAAATCCATCATACAAGGCAAAGGGTATTAGCAATTCAATTTTTCGGGTTTCTTATGGAATTTGATAATCACTTTAACTGTAGTGTGGTGACTGCTGCACTATTGCTGCACTATATATATAAATAAATATATATATATATATATATATATATATATATATATATATATATATATATATATATATATATACACATGCATATATCCCAGTTCTATATTTCAGCTATTACACATCTTGAGGCTGCTAGGGGTCTTTTGCTATGAACCCTGCCCTCGATGTGCTTGTCAACATTTCTACCTGATCTGATTCCTCCAATCAGCCCCCGCCCAGGAGAGGGAAGCTTTTGGGTCCTATTCCGCTTCATTCATATTCCAAGCAATGCCTTCCTCTGGTTTACAGATCGTTCACTGTTATTATGCATTGCTTGCTGTGGCCCTTGCCACCGCGCAATAGCCACAGGACACTTTGCATCAATTACAACAAAATGCATATTAATGCTCACATACATTAAAGAAGGGGGCAGAAGATGGCACGCTTACTCGAAAGCCAGGTAACTGTGAAGCCTGCAGCTCCCTTTCGGGTTGATTGGGCCTCTGGGGCCCGAGTGCCTGCCACCTCATGCCTAAAAGTATCGGAGAGCTGTGAAAGCCTCTCGTAGCCGGCCTGCCATGGAACCGAAGTGAATTGGCAGTGAATGTGGACCAGCATCTCCAGGCAAAGAGGCTCGGGTGCCAAATGCTGCATTGTACAACAGAACACGAGTAATTGCCAATCAACACGACGGTGTCACAACAAATCAGACCCTCCTCCAGATTGGCTGACTGCTCTTTTTAATTTGATTTTTTAACAAGTCCGTTTATGTACCAAATTGAATTGTGAATTTGCGGCAGTTGAGGCGTGTTCTGAAAGAGGGACATCTCAAACCATACTTGGGGTTATGCGTCGTACCCAAAAGCACTTTAACCCTTACATTTGCTGTTCATTTTTATTTAAAATCTTTTTTTTATTTATTTTTTTATGTATACCTTAAGCGTGCTTCTGAAACAAAGTTCCTGCAAATTGAATTTTCATCGGGAAGATTTCCAACTTCAAGCACCCTTTAATAGTCCAAATATTTCATAATAAAAGAACATAAACACATGAAACCGTCTAAACACTGTTTCTAGAGCAATGTAACCACATGCCCATGTTACGCATTTTCCTACACAGTGAGATTGAGCCCCATCTGCTATATGGTATAGGTCAAAGGTCACAATCAAGAGACAAAAGATGCATGCATAATAAATAGAAAAGAAAAAAGATGCAGCTTGTTCAATATTCATGTCCTTATTTATAAAGGAATCCCAACCAACCCCTGATCCGCACCCTAATTCTCGAGGGATCCCACATCTGGCCGGATGCCAGTTGTATCTTCAATCAGAATGTGGACGTCTTCTGCGCTATGGAGATTGGGAATACACAGATGTTCCTGTGTCACAGGGGGCTTCTCTATTACTCGGGAAAAGAAGATGGAATGATGCCGACAATGGTGTTTGACTCTGTAGGTTTTACGGTCTGCCATGGGCTGCCCTGCAACACTTGGAGTCAGCCTCTAAGTGGTTGAAACGACCATATGCGCAATGCACTCCAGCGGCCCCTAGCCAGGCTGCACGCCAGCGGGCACTATCCACGCTGCACGGCAGTGGCCACTATCCACGCTGCACACCAGCGGGCCCTATCCATGCTGCACACCAGCGGCCCCTAGCCAGGCTGCACGCCAGCGGCCACTATCCACGCTGCACGCCAGCGGGCACTATTCACGCTGCACGCCAGCGGGCACTATCCACGCTGCACGGCAGTGGCCACTATCCACGCTGCACGGCAGTGGCCACTATCCACGCTGCACTCCAGCAGCCCTACCAGGCTGCACGCCAGCGGCCACTATCCACGCTGCACGCCAGCGGGCACTATCCACGCTGAACGCCAGCAGGTACTATCCACACTGCACGGCAGTGGCCACTATCCACGCTGCACACCAGCGGGCCCTATCCACGCTGTACCCCAGCGGGCACTATCCACGCTGCACGCCAGTGGCCACTATCCATGCTGCACGCCAGCGGGCACTATCTACGCTGCACGCCCGTGGCCACTAGCCACGCTGCACTCCAGCAGGTACTATCCAGGCTGTATGCCAGCGGCCACCATCCACGCTGCACGCCAGCAGGTACTATCTACACTGCATGCCAGCGGCCACCATCTACGCTGAACGCCAGCAGGTACTATCCACGCTGCATGCCAGTGGCCACCATCCACGCTGCACACCAGCGGACCCTATCCACGCTGCATGCCAGCGGGCACTATCCACGCTGCACACCAGCAGGTACTATCCATGCTGCATGCCAGTGGCCACTATCCACGCTGCACAGCAGTGGGCCCTATCCACGCTGCACGCCAGCAGCCACTATCCACGCTGCACACCAGTGGCCACTATCCACGCTGCATGGCAGCAGCCACTATCCACGCTGCACACCAGCGGGCCCTTTCCATGCTGCATGCCAGCGGCCCCTATGTCATTGCTTGCAGCTGAGTTTGTTTCCAGGATTCCCGGGCCCTGAAAGGATTAACATATTATTATTCTTGGTTAACTCCCACATCCCATTAGTTCCGATAATCATGTGATTCCAAAATGCATGGCCTACATGCAATGATTATCTGCATGTTGAGAGCCACTGAACGTTACTATCTCATTTGAATAAAAAATGTGTTCCAGAAAGTATATCACAAATAAGGCACCATGCTGGCATGTTGTTAAAGCGTGGATTGGCTGTAGCGTTCTCTGCTTCTGTCTGCAAGCCTTCCCCGGAGAGGCCTTCTTTCCTGCAGGAAAAGGATGTCCGTCTTCTCACTCCCATGCACGCCAATAAGGACACCTAGCCCTCAACTTAATCCGAAATGAAAAGGATGTCCTTTGTTTTGGGGCTGGAACTCTTAATGTGGGGCTCACCGACATTGGCATATGTCTGATCATCCCCCCTTGTGTTGGCTGTCAAACCCTTATACCTCATTATATCCTCTGTAGCTCCATGTTTAGTTAACTCTCGTACTAAATTGATCACAGTGAATATGAGATTTAGAAATCCATAGCTTTGCATATAATAAGATGATAATGTTTGGTGCAGTATACCATGGGCGAGAAGGTACATTATCAACAGAGTAACTAAACATTGACGAGTTTCCCAATTGTTATTTCAGTCCCTAAAATGTCCTACCAAAAGGAAGGTGCCTAAGTGTGATTGCAAAAGGCGATACACACCGGTTCAGGGGCCGGTGACTTAGTAATGTGCACTGTGGGGATTTGACAGAGAAGCGCTGAGAAGAACCCACACCTGTCTTCCGGAGAGGGTAAGAATTGCAACATCATAAGTCATAGGCTCAATGAGAGGTTAAAGCGTGAGAATGTCTTTCACCCTGCTGCGATGAATGCTCAGATGTGATATAGATAAATAGCACCGAAGGACCACAGTCGGAAAATTGATGAGTTGCCTTGGAAGGTATTTGTGAGTAGGTGCACTGTAGAAGAGAAGTCACTGTATGGATTCAATGCCGAAAGGCAGAGTAGCCTGACAGTAGAGGCGATCACAAAAGCCTGTGTCCAGGTTAGCAATTGAACGCATCAAGATGTTTCTGTTTGACTTGCGTAGGAAGCAATTACATCGCACCCAGGGGAGTATGCACACTGCATTCCACTAGCGTGACCTCGCAGCATAGGAATGCAGTACTTTCCGAGGCCACCCGCTCTCTCCAGTGGTGTAACGGGGGAATTAGAGGGACAGAGGAAGGTGGGTGATGGTAGCAGAACTCTGGGAGGAAGCTGTTGGCCCAGGTTGTCTCTGTGTACCTCTGGCCTCCCTTTTCCACTCATGTTTCTTCTGCTCCATGGCGGTGGTGCAGGCGGTGGGAAAAGATGCTAGATGGGCAACTTGCACCTTGGGGTTTTGAGGGATATAGATATCGTTCATGCTCTGCTGTTGATGTCTGTTATAGATCGTATAACCCTTCCCCAGGTGGAACTGAAATCTTCCAATGTATCCCCTCCCCTTTTCTTGCCCGCTCTTCCTATGGACATATTACTCCAGTTGTGGACCAACCCATCCACCACTGCCCGGCTAATAGCTACCATTTGTGCATAACATCTGATTAACTATCTCTGTATGCAACCCACACCTCAATATGTTTTCTTCTGATTATACCATACTTAACCATATGGAAAATCAAAGTTAGCGACTGTAACCAGAAGTGTGGAATCCTGAAGAGAAGCTAGGAAATAAATTATGTTTATAGTCGCCATTTGAATTCGAGAAACAGCGTCATGGAAAATGATGGGAACATGCGGGGGGCTTTGCGTAACTAGTTGCTACCTCTGGGCTGTTTCAGGGGGGGGGATAGCATAGAAAAAGTGTGAGAAATGTGGGCTGCGGTACCTAATGACTTACCCCCTTGGAATCTTCTTGGGTGGGTATTAAAACAGAACACTGTTGGCTTCCTCTCTAATAACAGGACAAGGCAAAGGAGGAAATCACCCAGGCACTCAACATTGCAGTTAGGAAGGTCCAATTTCAAGCAACCTATAGGAATGTATCATCAGCAGGAGCAACACTTTGGATCCACTAACATATTAACAGCAATGGGTCTGCATTTCCCTCCCTAACCTGTATTTCCTGCCTGTAACCCCCTGAATCCTCTTTCTCCATGGCCATGCAAGTGCCTCCTGAATAGTCGATCTTCTTATTGTATGCCTAGTATTGTACCCTATCACTACATGCCCTTGTGGCACGGCGGACAAGGTGCCAACGAAATCGATGATATCCTTGGTCTGGACAGGATTGGTAGCACCGGCGGAGCAGCTTGTCTTCCTGGTCAGATGCCATACTTTGAGTATGAGATGTAAGAGCGAGACAAAGCACATGCAAGGTCGCTATCATCCCGGAAGCCTAACTCTGGCTCTCCTTTGCTGTCCCTATCCGGTAAGTAAAATAAGCAAGGAATAAGGTGGGACGGCAGAGCGGCGGTGGCGCGTTGTCGGAGTGGCAGGCAGAGCACTTCTTGCTTCCGACTCTATAATCGCATCTCAGATCCCTTCGCAGCAATGTCGCCTCCGACAATGTCGTGCTATCATGAGACCAGGAGCTCCCCAAGGGCCCTGCGTCTTGTATCTTGCTCTCTTTCCAGTTAAGAAATGTAACCCGGGGCCTGCCATGCTCGCACGCCAAGCGAGAAACCCGCTTCTTGATATTGCCTGCTTGCACAATTAGGAAAGGGCAATGAGGGGACTTGTTAGCCCCCCCTTAAAACGCCAGCTTGAGCCGACATGGAAGCTTTTGCCCCATGCTTCCTTTGTTTTATGATTACTGTGATTGTATTCTATAAAAAAAATGATTGAGCGGCAGCCGCACATGTCGTTATCAGAGCTGGAGAGTATAATGTATTGTATTATAGTGTTCGCTTCCTTTGCTTGATAAGGTTAATGTAAGGATCATTCGATTAGAGTTGTGATCCGGCCCTCTGCACATTGGTATTTACGCTCTGAGCCATTTAATATAGTTCTGCTACGTTCTTCATCCTAATTACCCTATGAGGCACGCTCAGCCAAGTGAGGGAGCGGCGCGCGCCTGGCGTGAGATGACTCGCGCTGGGAGGGCGGCGCGCAGAAAGGGGCACCCGGAAGGACTGGAGGAGACAGTGCCAGAGAGGCAGCGCGAGCGAGAGGGGCACACTCTGGTGATCAGAGAGACAGGGAGAGAGACAAGCAGACAGGCACACTGCCTGACCGCAGGGGTAGAGTAATGGTGGTAAACACGACAGAGTCTGGGGAGGACTGTAGGAAACAGTGCCATAGAGACAGCGCGAGCGAGAGAGGCACACTCCTGTAATCAGAGAGAGAGGGAAAGAGACATACACACTTCCTGTCTGTAAACACGAGAGAGTCTGGGAAGGACTGGGGGAAACATTGACAGAGAGACAGCGCGAACAAGAGGGGCACACACTGATAATCAGGGAGGGAGAGAGACAGGCAGAGACAGGCACACTGACAGAGTGCAAGGACAGAGAAAGGATGGTAAACCCGAGAGAGTCTGGGAAGGACTGGGGGAACACTAGTAATCAGAGAGGGAGAGAGACAGCGTGAACGACAGAGGCACTCTTTGGTAATCAGAGAGAGAGGGAGAGAGACAGACACACTGCCTATCTTCAGGGACAGAGTAAGGGTGATAAACACGAGAACGTCTTGGGAGGACTGGGGGAAACACTGATAGAGAAACAGCGCGAACGAGAGGGGCACACACTGATAATCATGGAGGGAGAGAGACAGGCAGAGACAGACAGACACACTGACGGAGTGCAAGGACAGAGAAAGATGGTAAACACAAGAGAGTCTTGGAAGGACTGGGGGAAACACTGACAGAAAGACAGCGTCAATGAGAGGGGCCCATTCTGGTGATCAGAGAGTTAGAGAGACAGACAGAGACACACAGACACTCTGACTGAGTGCAAGCACAGAGAAAGGATGGTAAACACGAGAGAGTCTGGAAAGGACTGGCGGAAACATTGACAGAGAGGCAGCGTGAACGCGAGAGGCACACGCTGGTAATCAGGGAGGGAGAGAGAGACAGGGTGAACAAGAGGGCCACATTCTTGGGATCAGGAAGTCACACTAGGCCTCAGTACGAGATTGGTAGTAGTCATGGCGCTATTTGCGCCGTGACTGCCACCAATCACGTGTCCGGCACCAGTCTCGTTCAATGGGGACTTACCGGTGTAGTCCGACCTTTGCGGGACCGGTAAGTCTCCATTGAAAAAGCCATTCCCCATTCCCATTTGAGCCCCCATAGGGCTCAATGGTAATGGGGAAGGCGCTAATAACGGTACCGCAAATTGCGGTACCGTTATTGACTCTGAATTCCCTTAACGGGACCCGTCCATAACGCCTGGTCAGACCAGGCATTAAAGGAGGGACCCGCTAAGGGAACTCGTAGTAGGGCGATAAAGGATTATCGGCACCGGTCTCCTTACCGGTGCCCGGTATCCCTTAACGCCCTACTCGTAATGAGGCCCACTGACTGAGTGCAAGGAAACAGAAAGGATGGTAAACACGAGAGAGTCTGGGAAGGACTGGCGGAAACACTGAGAGAGACAGCGTCAATTAGAGGGGCCCATGCTGGTAATCACAGAGTTGGCGAGACAGGCAGAGACAGACACACTGACTGAGTGCAAGGACAGAGAAAGGAACACGAGAGAGTCTGGGAAGGACTGGAGGAAACATTGACCGAGAGACAGTGTGAACACGAGAGGCACACGCTGGTAATCAGGGAGGGGGAGAGACAGACACACTGACTGAGTGCAGGGACAGAGAAAGAAGGACCCATGAGAGAGACAATGGTATACACGAGAGAGTCTGGGTGAGCTGGTAGAGAGATTGACAGAGACAGAGTGAACCCGAGAGGAACACACTGGTAATCAGAGAGTGTGAGAAAGAGTCACAGGCAGCCAGAGATGTCCAGAAGAATGGTTGGAGATGTTGGAATGGTGACCATGAGAGACAATAGGAAAGGCAGGAAGAGACTGGGAGAGCCAGAGGCAATGTAGACTGCTTTTGATGTAACAGCTGTTGCAGAAGGTTTTCCTTGTTGTGATGCTTTAAAAGAGAAAGAAAGAGATACGCGGGGAAGAATAGGAAGGAGAGGCAGTTTATTTTCGTGTGTGTGAGAGAGAGAGAGAGAGAGAGAGAGAGAGAGAGAGGGCGAGAGGGAGACAGAGACAGCAAGAGAAGAATGAAGGGAGAGAAAGAGAGAGACTTTGAACAGAGAACATTATCATGAGAGAGAGAGAACCTTTGGCAGTAGAGGGAGTGACAGGCAGAGAATTGCAAGCAACAGAGGGAGGGGCACGAGAGAGAAGAGGGCTAAACAGGGCCAGAGACAAAGACTTGGAGAGAGAAAAGGAAATGACTTGGAGAGGCAAACAGAAAGTCAGAGGGAGAAAAAAAAAAGATACTGGGAGGAGGTAAAGAGGCCTCCGCACACAAGATTTAGGCATTTCTGTATACGTTCAACATGTTCTGAGATCATAATGGCTGGTTTTAGATATTTGGTGTCAATGTTTTTGGTCCATCCTACCGGCATGCTCGGTTGATCTTTCATGTGGGTTTAAGAGCCTTTAGATCATAGGTCTTCAAACTGTGGGGTGAGCCCTCCAAGCGATGGGGGGTGTGGACTCATTCCCAGGGGAGGTGGTGGGGGCGTGAGACTCCAGCCTAAAATGTTTTTTTTTTAAACATTTAAAAAAAAAACTTTTTTTCAATGGAGAAAATGTAAAGCAGGGCAGGGGGTAGCCCTGGGCAGGAGTGACTCCTTGCACATACAGTGTGGGGTGCATTTACAGGTCCTAAACAGAAATCCCTGTCACCTGAAAAGCTGCATTAAACATTGCCACCAAAAACAGCTCTGCTTTGCTTTGCTCGGCACATGCGTGGCAAGCATTTCAACACTGCCACCCAAGAACGGTTCTGCGTTTGCTTGTATTCAATCTGTGTGACAAGAAGTTATTCACAGCATTCAAAAAGGGCCCTGCATTGCTGGTGTTTCATCTGAATGACCAAAAAGTTATGCACTCGATCCAAAAACAGCCTTGTCTTACTTTTAATTCACATGAGGGGCAAGGATTTCAACATTGCAACCCAAAACAGCTTTTGTTTTCTTTTTCATGTGAACAGCAGTGCTCTAAAACACTGCAAATGAAAAAACAGCTTGGCTTTTTCTTTTATTTAGAGCTAAATCAAAGAACCCTGTCCAGGGTTCCCACCCCTCTGGGTCAAAGGACCAACAGCAAATGCAAATAACTCAAAAAGGAAAAAGTAAAGCATCCCATGACTTACAGAACAGCATTTCAAATGTTAGATAAAAAACGGCTTGCAAAAGTGTGAAATTAAAAAAATGACTTTTAAAGGCCACTGTGAAAGGAGAGCTTTGCTCGCACAAAAAATGTCAGGGAAGAATGTGGTGGATGGGGTGTTGACTAAAGCCATGTACATTATGCTTTCCCCCACAAGACTTCAATCACCTTGGAAGAGGCTCAGAATATCAGAAAAAACAGTTTTTTGAGCTCAGGAAGGAAACTTCTCCATTGAAAGCCTTGCCTCCCACCGGAAGTCACACCTATAAGTGAACTATTCCACAATGACATGTGATGTGACTGAGGGTGTTATAATATCCCTGCTCTGCCAGATTTTAAGGCAGGGGGCTCAGGGAGGACAAAGAAAGCAAGTGTAACTAGAGTTTGACCAGGAAGCGTGAGTTCCTCCAGCACCCACTACCAAGAACAAACTGACAAACCAGAGGAAGACAGTTGGCTGTGGGGGGTGAAGTACTACCCTCCCATATGTGACAAATCCTCCAAATTGATATTAAAGGATTGATTCATTTTAGGCATTTTTCGCAGCACTCAGAATAAGAAGTAATTTCTTTTTCCGCAATTTTTCCATATGATTTCCAGGCGGTTGTTTAGAGACTAAGTGCATGTTTCTAGGACTTTGTGGACTGAGATGGCCAGTAAAGACTAGTTTCTGGCTGATTTAAAAATGTGGCAAGCATGAGATTTGATGGAAAGATGGAAAATTAGATTATTAACATGCTTAATCATTTGCAGAGTTGTAAGTGTTATACATTATATGAAAAGGACAAAAATGCACCAAAGGGCCATGCTACCTCGCACAGAGTTAGCGATCGGCTTACCTAATTCCCTATGACTAACGGAAGTCGCATATCTATTTCTTATGGCAGTGGCTAGTATAAATATGAAGTAGGAAACATAACTCAGTTTTGCTAAAAAGTTGACCTGAGAAACAAAGAACTGTAATAAATGCCAAACAGACAGATGGTGCTGCCTCTTCTTGAAACCAATGCTGTCAGTGGGTTGGGAGAGGAATGGTGAATTGTCCTACACCAGGCCAGGGGTAATTAAAGAGTACTCCCCCTAGATTATAAAGTGAGTAATGTCAGAGACACACACACAAAACTCCGGAGAGACAGGAGAAGGAGGACGGAGAGAAGGCTGCTGAACCATACCAAGGAGAGTGCAGAGACCTGACCCCTTGCCCCTAGCAGTCCAGAGTTTCCTGGAATCCAGCTGGCTGTCCAGAATCCCATCCATGAGAGTGCAGTGACCAGATCCCATGCCCTAGCTGTCCAGAGTGTCCTGAGATCCAGATGGCTTTCCAGAATCCCAAATCAAGGCTTACTTTGTAAGTAGCAGACAACCTCATTGAAAATCCCATTGAAAGTCTCAGATTGCCAGTATAATTAATTCCCCTTTCCATAGAAGAATCTGTATTAGCCTGTGTATGTTAGTGTATTCCTTTGATAAATCTTTCAGTTGTCTGTGTAAATCCTTAGTATTATTTTGAAATAAATCAATTAATTCCCCATTGAAATTCACATTCAAAATTGTTGCTATTCGAAATCAATCTTGTTGAGTGTTTATATTAACTATAGTCATTAAAGTATAGCTTCAACAGAATTAGTCTGCGGGTAATTGAAAATCAAATTTGCCCGTGTATTGTGTGCGTTACCCCATGAACTCCTAATGTGCTCTGTCCTATTGAAAACCCCAAACCATAGTTCCATTGAGAGCAATCCCTTTTGTCTAGAATCCTATCTGTTATGTGCATCGGTCCTTGTCTGTGAAAACCGATTTCCGAGTTTGAAAGCTAAACCCTTTCCTTAGCGACCAGTCATTGTAAATCCCATGTAAAATGAATTTCCATTTGCTGTTGTTCTGTGTATTGGTCAGTAGTCTCTAAGCTTCCCTAGCTCCTCAAGTGTAGCAACACAAACTTCCTTTATTCTGTCCCACAGCAGTTTCGAGTCACCATGTGAATAATAATCCAAGTCAGATTCTGCCGTTTTGCTCCAAAAACGGGATTTCACTTTATTTTCTGCCTTCCCAACTTGGGGTGGTGGGCTTTATTCCGAATCCAATTTTTCTCTCTCTACCCTTACTCCTTGCCGCTGCCTTCCATTCAAAGGAATTAAGTTAGCTGATGTTTGGGGGTGAGTGTTGCAGGGGGGAGTGCTAAACCTTGATGCTATCACTTGATTAACAACTGTTATTTTTCCTGTTTTGCCATTAAAAATCTGTGTAAACTGTGATAGGATATCTGAAACCAATTGTTCTGTAGGAATCATTGCATTTGTCTTGCCACATATTAGTGGCTGTTGTATTTTGAATAGTTTTCCTTTTATTAAATAATGAATGAATAAATATCTTATTAATACACACCGGCCTGGTTCATAGTCCATTGTGAAACCGAGTGTTTGTGAAAGTTGGGTGCGGGATGGGTTGGAGGCCTACTCAGAAAGAATCTGTTGTATATTAAAGATAAAGATCGTTTTTATTGTGCACCACATACATTGTCAGGGAAGGAGTCCCTGGTTGTAGTGTGCTGTGTTATAAAACCATGACAACAGACAGAACAGGCTGGAGCGGGGCATTTCAGCTCCCACGCGCAGTCCCCTGCACGCATGTGCAGGAATCTGGTGCTTCCTGATTCCTGTTCATGATGCAGGAGCTGGAGCGCTGGGGAGGAAACTTCAGGACCGGAGCAGAAGGTATGTTTATATTCATTTATTTTGTATTTAAATATGTGTATGAATGCGTAAATGCTTGTGTTATGAGTTAGTGCATGGTGATGGGTGCTTGTGTGAATGATTGAGTGCTTGCTGTTTGAATGTGTGTGTTTGTGTTGATCTGTTGAGTTGATTTTGGCAAGTGGAGGCGGGAGGGAGGAAGGAGGGATGTACAACAAAGGCATTTTAAAAATGCCTTTGTTGTACAATATTTCTATGCACCTGCCAAAATCAGCTCTCCTCTGAGGCGCTGTGGAACCTAGGAGACAGTGATGGTATTTTCTTATTGGACATCTAAGATAGATGTCCAATAAAAAATACCATGCCTGTCCACTGCCTGACCCCACCACCCCCCAGTGCCAATTGCAAACTCTTTGGATTTTTACCCAATTTTTTTAAAGTGTGCTCTAAAATGCAACATTTTAACCCCTTAATTTCAAAAACTTCCTAGGGGAGAGAAGTGGTCCCCCACCCCCTGCACTCCCATTGATTGGTTGGGGCTCTCTTGCAACGCTTGGTCGCTATGTAATTTCTGGGGGGAATATTTATGCCCCTCCACTTAAAAAATTCACCAGCCACAACTGGCTCTGGGACTATGCTAGGAACAGGGTGGAGGAGCTCAGGGACTGTGGTGGGAGCAGGATGGGGGGAGCAATGGGATAGTGGCGGTTGATGGGTGGGGAGAACCATGGGTCCGTGGAGGGGTGGCAGGAGTCCAGGGACTGAGTAGGATTGGGATGAGGGAGCCCAGAAATGGTGGTGGGAGCAGGTGGTGGGAGCCCAGGGACTATACTAGGAGTAGGGTGCTGTGACGGCCCGTAATCGTTCATAGACATTTAGACTTACTGTCCATTTGGCATTTCTTTTGGGGGGGAGCGGCCAGTCCACATGTTGCTCTGGTGGCCCAGGCCAAAAGTGTTTGAAGACAACTGCCTTAGATTGTGCTAGTTTGATTCAATACCAGGTTTCAAGAGGCACATGATCATGGTGTTAGACATATGGAGATTTGAGTCATAGTTTGGTGGATTATCTGAGCTGTACCATTGTCTAAAGTTAAGGCAAATTTAGCTGTGTAGGTTCAGTGTGAGTGAAGTATGAATGTGAGTTCCCCTGCCGCTCTGCAGGCTGGGATTTGATGGAGAGCTGGATTATCGTGTAATCGAAGAAGTTGGAAACCAGGCAGAGTCAAACTGCAGAGTAACTCGCTACCTCCCCACTCTCCATTGGCACAATCTGCATATTTCAATAATTATAATTGAGAAGAAGTAGGCAACAAATAAGCCCGCTAGCCACCCCTAAAGATAAGGAGTGTACCAACTACTTTTACTGGCTTAAAATAGGCAAATACTCCCAAAAAAATAAAACTAGGGAGTTGAAATACTCACAACAAAAATGGAAACCCGACATATGAGTCTGCCCCCTGTTTTTATCCACACAGCTCCATGGACCAGCAGCACACTCAATGACACAGAAATAAAATCTTCCAGTCTTGCTGCACGGTCTGAAGAGGAGCAAATGCATATTTTTAGTGTGCATTAATTACTTGGTGTAAAGAAGTATGTATTTAAAAACATTTCTATTTTACTGTTAAAACATATCTGTACTCACGTATAAAATACTCCTGTTCCGAATGGGACTTACTTTTTTTACTCCCTAAAAAATAATTTTACTCCCACTTTTAAAAAGCAGCGTGTAAAATACTCTCACTTCAAAATCTTATCTGGAGCACTGCCCCCAGCCACTTCTGCGCACTCCAATTCTTAGATTGGGAGACTAGACTCCTGAAATGTAAAGACAGACAGTGCTAGAAGGACAGATGAGACCTCTGCTTCAAAGGCAATTTAAAGCTCCATTGACCTGTGTGATGCTTGAGGGGCAGTGCACCGCTAAGCTCTCTCGGGCTCCAAAGGTGCAGAAAGCACTGCATTCTGGGTCGCCATGACCCAGGCAACACCCCCCCGAGGAGGTCAGTTTTACTATCTGTGTATGGCAAGTGGATGTTAAACATATTTCATAAAAGAAACGAGCAGGGGATGGAGAGTTGGAGATCACGCAAGATACATTATCCCACTGTATGTGGGATTCTGCAACTGGCAAAGGCTTTCTACTTGCAACCAGCTGGAATCAGGGTTATTGACTGGATGTTATGTGAACAGTGTTTCCACAGAGCTCTTATTATCGGACCATGGGTAAGCCATTAATTGGGCCTCTGTTGGCATTAATACCCAGGCGATGGGGGCACCGCTCACTAGATAACGATATGAAGAAACACCTCCGCCAATCGGCTATCTCAGGACATGAGTGTCAGTTTTGTCAGTGAATCACCCCAAACATCTGTGCAGAATCTTTCCTGGTGATGTCAGGTCTGATCCCGCATGTAGTTCATAACTGCCAAAGAAGGGTGACGAAGAACCTCGAGACTCACCCCAAACTCAGCAAAACTTCCAATAAATTGCTCTGGAGTCCCTATTGAATTAAGACACATCCTTTATTTTCAAATCCTTATCGCAGGAATATAGGGAAATATATTTATATATATATATGTGTGTGTGTGTGTGTTGTGGAGTTGAGAGGGTTTTCATTATGTCGCATTGTCTGTAGCAGCATCATGCGGTTGGCAATACATATAAGGCAATATTCCTTTTCAATAGATGGCCAAGGTGGCCGAGCGTCGCGTTTTGTGAAAGACCCTGTTATGTTGTGGGGTATCAGTGGGGCGATGCTGTTATAATAGTATGGATTTGTAGCAGTAACATTCATGTGATGCGATAGGATATGAAAGCGATTGGGGAAGCCACAGGACTGTCAGAATCCCAGTGACCAATTAGCGAGCTCACTTCCAGACAATGGGAGTGCTTTAGGAATTAGTTGCTACTGGGTTGGCCAGCCTTCCCCTTTTTTTGCAGGTCTATCTCAATTTAATGGGCTGTGTCCTGCAATCTTCACACAGCCTGTCCTGACTAGTCTCCGCTATTGCTGGACCAGCTGTCCAATGCCTTCTCAGCTCTGAATTCACACTTTTTCTTGTGATAGAGTTTCAACAAAGCATTACAAAAAGAGAGATTAGAGGCTGATGGTCCAGACACAGCTGTCCCATAAAAGGTGTGAATGGTGTGTGATAAAAATTGGGAGGGGAGCATAACACCCCAGGCTGTATGAAATAATGTCACGAGCATATGACCTTATTTTGGAGTGCATTTTCTGTGAATTGAACCCAATGAGAATTGCTTAGGCTTGCATACCTATGCAGGCTCCTACTGTGATCTTCCATTCAGGAAAAGGACAATAAAGTTATAATCATATTCTTTTTGCCCAACCTGTTTCTATACTTTTTTGTATTATGTCAGGTTACTTTCGTATGTGATTTGTGTACTTTTCAAGTAAAGGCACGCTATAACAATAATCATGGTTTATTCTTTTGAAACTCAAACTGTAACAACTAGGTATATGACCTACAGCTGGGAAGATATGTGGTCAAGTGCTTAAATCGCAGACTGGGTCCAAATCCTGGTTTCTCCACTTAAGCAAAGTGTATGATCTTGGGCAAATCATTGAATCTCATTGTGTTTTATCTGCCAACATTGAGAGTCCCTAGACGTGATTCAGTTTTCAGCTTTTGCTATTAAAAATATGTGTTCTCAAAGGTCACTGAGCTATAGCGTTGCTGCATATCAATAATAGTGACCATTCAATTATTGCACACCACAAGGTTGTTTGTCTCTTGGCTTACACGTGGAGTGTCACTAACAATGATGCCTAGAGTATCGAAGAGTGATGCTTCTCCTTGAAATGTTATTGTATGTGTGCCACTTCTGATGATGTTATTAGATAAGCGTATTGGGGGTCTACCTGTCTTTTGCCTCACAAGACCTTGAAATCCCAGGACAGGCCCCAGATAAAAATCTAACAGGTCAGTGCTGTGTCTGCCTAAAAGTCAGGTGGTGTTATTTGCGTGTGCTCTTAGGGCCTGATTCACAGAAGCGTTTTACAATGGTGCAATCCCATCTAAAACACCCTGTGAATCAGGCCCGTAAGGGGTTACATTTCCTTTTGCCACTAATAGTACCATAAAAGTGCATGTAGCGAGTGGAGTGCAAATGATGCCAAACAGAGCCGGGCATGCCACAAACTGCTTCTGGTGTGCCAGTGCGTCTGAAGTGTACTGCAAAATCATCCGGCAAAGTGAGCCACCCTATTCATTCCACAGTCCGCTTAAGTAAAGAAAGTTATATGGCAGTAGTGGAGGTAGCTGTTGGTGCCAGTGGGACGTGGGTAATAGTGCGTCAATGGGAGGCTTGGGGGTGCACAGGGAGGAGCTGGGGACGGGGAGGGAGGGGGGTTAACGTCCCCTCCCCTGCATCCTCCCCTAGCTCCGCCACTGTTATAAGGACTACCTAGTCCAGCCTCCCATTGACCACCAGTTCCCGTCTAGTTCCCCCTGAAGATAGCAGGATGCATTCCAAAGGCACATTGCAGATGATTTACAGAAAGAAACAATATCATCTTTCTTTTAAGTCCTTTGCCTGGTGAGCCAGACAGTAAATAATTGAGCATCAATAAAGTGCAGTTCATGTTTCCTTTAATCTATTTATTTATTTATCATTATTTGCAATTCTTATATAGCGCTACTCGCCCTTGGGCCGCAAAGCGCACAAAAAACAGAGAAAGGACTTACAAACGATAAGCCTAGGGGGAGCAGGGGGGAGGGGGTCAGTAGTCATTGTCTGAGTTGATGAGAGCAATGGTTTAAAAGCAAGTGTTTAATCTATTATAAAGAAAGGTGTGGCTAGAGCCTTGCAGACAAAGAGGCCAACAAAGAAGATGGCAGGGTGCTCTATGAAGCCACCTTGTATTGCACTGTGAAGGGACTCCTGCATTTGGTGAACTGGTCGGATGTCCAGTATGAATTTTATTGTTGGCATTTTAGGTTATTTCATGGTTTGTGGTCATTTTGCGGGTCAGGATTCCTCAGACCATTTTGGCTGTGGTGGGTAAAGCAGCATCATCTACTCTCACATGCTCAGTGCTTTTTATTGACAGTTGAGACCACCGCACTTGCATAATCTGAATGACACAAGGCCTAGTAAGATCGTTTGTTTTGTCCTCCCTCTGTTTCCCTCCCTTGCTGCGCCTAGAAAAGTATACATGCGCGTTATAAATAACTCATCATATCATATCAAGATCTTGGGCTGGCCATGGCCTAGATCATACTGTGAAGGGAGACATTGTAGATATGCATAGTAGAATTCCACCCTTCGTGTTGCCAAAATGGAACCAAAATAAAAATGGAATCATGTACAGGAGCCGTTTGATCCAAATCCCGCATCTTGTTAGCCTGAATTAAGTTCCTTTAATGTCACAATGTTGCAACTTAAACAA
Source organism: Ambystoma mexicanum (assembly GCF_040938575.1). NCBI lineage: Eukaryota > Metazoa > Chordata > Amphibia > Caudata > Ambystomatidae > Ambystoma > Ambystoma mexicanum. The sequence goes on along the minus strand of NC_090931.1, from coordinate 850,054,990 downwards.
AGGCGGCATGTGTTTTGCACAAAGGCGACATGTGTTTCGCACACCCACGCATCATGTCAAGACTGAAGTCCTTCAGATGTTTTCCCTGAGCTCCTATGGGCTCCATATTCCCTGAAGATACTTAGTTTGGAGAAATTGTTCTTGGATGGACTTTGCTGTTGCGACTAAAGTCTCAGGCACATTTCACTATATCTTGTCACGTGCGTCCACCTGCTTGGACTCCATAGCCCTTTACTGAATCGCGTATCCTCAAGGGATTCTGTATTTTATTTAAGAACCTGTTTATTTTCCGCTAGATCGGAAACTAAGAAGTTGAGATTATTGATCAGTCCATAACACACAACAGAAGCCATTAGCCCCTATCTACGGCATGAAAACAAAACATTTGCACACAGTAACTGCTCTCTCTGGTTGAACGTTTTAAATCCCCATTCTTGGAAACAATATGAGTGGGTCCTCTTCATCTCCCCCTTGGTTTGATGTGGTTAATTCCCCACAAATAAATGGGGGGTGCTTGAAACATGGGGTCTGCCGCTAAAAGGACTGGTTCTTTGGCGGAGCCAATCACACCAGTGCATGAGAGAGAGACAGGACACAGCACTTCATAAAAGGGGCCCCAAAAGACTCTCATCAGACTGCGAAGACCCTATGAAACCAGCCCTACTGTGACAAGACCACACAGACCAAGAAGAGTACTAACCCACGACTACATACTCAACCCGAGAAGATGGAGTAATGTGGCTGAAGCCTCGGTATCCAAAAATCACCGCTGATGGATACAAATCTATCAGTAAGAAGAAGAAGAAGCGCCGTCTCATCAGACTGCAGCGTTGCCAACCCCGATGACGTCAGTGACGGCAGCCCCTGCCTGGGCTGGTCCAGCGTCAACGCGGGCCTTGCACCCCGGTCTGTACCGCGCTGCTCGCGAGGCCTAATGACTGCGCGGCTGGTGCAAACGGGCCTGGGGCTCGAGGCGGCCACTCACTAAAGACAATATGCAGAGATTCCCCCATCCTGGAGGCGGTATTATGAATATTTTATCCCTTTGTTTTGTGCCCGTGACACGCCAGTCAAACATCACATATGGATTTGTAAACAGATTCCCTGCCAGCGCGAGCTCCATTTTAAAAGGCTCGCGTTCAAAGCGTCCCAGGCCAACAAGGTACGCAGCGGTGTAGGCTGCCGAGATGCCTGCGTGTGCTCTCTGCGCTGGCAGACAGTCAGTCATTAAAAAAAGATAACCTGGAGCTGCGTTAAGGGGTGGGAAATCCACACATACTGGCGTGTTGTTTACTTCTCGTCTCCCTTTGAGGACCCTAGACATGCGGTTTGTGTGAGCGAGCGACCATCGCAAGCCAAGGCTCCGAACAGTCTCGTTATCTCCTGGCAGCCAGCAATGCTCTTCCCCTACCCCTGCTCTCGTGAACTCCAAACGCTGGCATGGCGGCAGGAACGGTCTCGCAGGTCCATCTAATTTGACTATGTTCCTAACTGCCTACGTACGGCACTCGGTCCATTCCCTTAGCTTTCTCCGTTTTGTTTTTCTGCATTCCTTTTCCCAGCATTGTTGGAATTATTTTCGTCTTCAACACCTCTGCTGTGCGCCTGCTCCATGAATAGGCCACCCTCCTTGTGAAAAGATGTCGGGGCTTCATTTTTAATAGGGTGAACTTGCCCCCAGAGGGCTCTGTGTGTCTCTCAATGCAATGAGAGCTCAGGGACAATTCTGGATCTTTCGGAAAACAACTCAAAACGCATCTCTTCACGCAAAGCCCTAATAACTAAGTCCTCCTATCTGACCTGCCCTTGCTTCTGCACTTGCGGTAGCTTGTCTATATGTATTTTCGTTCATTACTTTATGTCGGTCTTTTACCCACTCGTGTAACATGCATCCTCCTCACGCTATCTATATGTACTGTCATTTGATTACCTTATGTCTGCCTCTTACCTGCCTGTGTAACAAATGTAACATTCATATGCTGTAAGAAGGCGCCCTGATGCCTTCAGGCTTGGCGCGTTATATAAGCTTCAAAATAAATAAATAAATAAATAAATACATAAATACATAAATACATAAATACATAGTTGATTATTTCTGGTGACAGGTTGCATTGAGGCTTGGGAATCTGGGCATGCGGTGCCTTTTTACACAAATGGCAAAATCATCATCAATGCTCTCTGCCTAGCGCATGGTGGGCATCATCAACATGAATCTGTCTGGATTCCATCTGAACTTTGTGGCTGTAATAAACAGATTCCTAGGTATGCCAGCATTTATTCCCACATGAAAGTTAGACATGGATGGGGATGCAGGTATATGTGCATCGCAGAGCTGCCAGTGGGCGCAGAGCAGACTTTGAGTTCTGTCCCCTAACCGTGTGCTCTAAGTTCATGTAAATAGCATAGATCGTAAATGAATGGTGTAGGCACGATCTCCGCCAGCAAAGTATGACCCATACCCTTCTCATGTGTTGAGGGGGACATGCAATGTCTTTGTAGACCTTCCTGTGCTTGTTATGCCTTGTGGTCCTTTTTTAGGCCTTCGCATTCCCTGTAATGCCTTGTTTTTCCTTGCTATGTTCTGTTGGAAAAACTAAGTATGTGGTGTAAAGCTGTGGTTTGCAGGGGTGCACAGGGAACCGGAAGAGGCCCTGAAATGTTTTTCAAAGTGGCCCCATATTACACAGTGTGAGCAAGCTCCACCCTTTCATTTAAGAAGATTTGGAAATAAAATAGGTAATCAGACAAAAAGGCCCATGATGCAGAGGCCCACTGGGAGCTCCCCAGAGTCCCCTGCAGACCAGGCTACCCTGGATGTTTGCTTTGAAAGGTCCTGCTGTGCCAGGTGTGAATACACAGTTTCTAATTGGTAGTCAATTTTACAGTCCCTCCCATCTGACTGCCCAAAGGCACCTCACAGATCTTCCCAGTGTAAAGGTGGCAAATGCTTACCATTTGGTAATTGCCTGGCTCAAAGCCATGTATTGTTTGCCACGGCTGAATGCGGAAGATGGGGAGCATTCATGGGCAGCAATGCCCCCAACCCCATACCAACTGCCAGCTTCTGCCCCACCCAATAGTACATACCACTGCACATCCAAAACACTGGAACACTGCATGCCACACCCTCTAACCCCAGGTTTAAAGCACATGGCAGGCATGCATGAACCCAACTGCGTCACCACACAACTTCACACTTGATACCAATCATACCCATGCCAGACCTCAATGGACCCAGAGTCTCCAAACAACACCTAGAGGGTTACTAGCACACAGAGCCGGCGCTCTCCTCCCTGTATTCCTACTAACTTCCAATATCACCCCATCCCAACCCTTTCCGTTGCAGGTCTCTATATGCTGCGAGGCCATAAACCACTGATCCTACAAGACCTTGTAGCAGCCTGCAACATTGCCAGCCACATCATCCCATACAAAGGCTAAGTGTGGGTGGTGATATTATGGACTGCCCCGGGCAGCATCCGGTCATATCACCCAGCCACAGTCAGAAGGTCAGACTGGGTCTAGAGCAATTCTCCTCACACCTGGTGGTGCAGGGGGGTCTCCCAGGGAACTTTCTTCTCACTATTACTGTTCAGTGACTACATGCGATCACTAGCACAACACCAGCTATTCCACCAGCTGCATTCCAATGATAACTAGGTAAACAGGAAATGTAATAGTGATTTGATTTGCCAGATGAGCATCACCGTTATGATGCCACTGTATGAATGAGAGCAGTATGTATTTGAAAGAGATATCAGGACTGGGGAATCCACATATCACAGAAGCAGCTTTTGGCGTTTTTCAAGCATTGGAACAACTATTGGCAGCACCTGGAGCATACATCAGTTGTATATTATATGTTATGCCAACATTAAGTTTGCACCTCATATCAGTGCTCTGCTCATAAACACCAAGTTCCTGCTGCCCATGCTTCAAAAGTCCTCACTATACTCTCATTCAACAACTGCGTCATCTGAGTAAAGCACTGGTCATGGTTCGCCTTCGGCGTCTTCTACTCTGAGCTTCCCAAGAAGCCCATCCGCGGGCTGCAGAGACTGAACCATGAAGCGCCTAGCATCTCTAAACTGCCTCTTAGAGGCACCTGGATAGGAATACAGGTTCTCAGCACTCTTCACAAGGTCCTTTGTGGCATAGGTACTAGGCACTTGGAGACAGCCCATTACTTACCAGCTAGAAGTGCACAGTCGACTAATGAGCACAGTTTCACTCTCTGTCTTATATCGACATCTAGCCAGCCCTCCCCATCGAATGTATCCTCCAGCAAACTGTGTATATTTCTAAACAGGCATTTGCACCGACGTCGGTGAACAGTGATATGTTGGGTACTGAATGAAGCTCACAAATAAATAAATAAACACATTTGAATGGTGCTCCTCCATTTGTCTTCCTGGTGGGCAAAAAGGGATGAGCGAGACCAGCCAAAAGACCTTGGAGCTGCTGCAATAAAGTATCATTGAGGGGAGAGATCTTTACATCATCTGCAGCTAGGGGAGGGTTAACTTTAAGAATAACACACACTACACATGGGAAATCAGACAGCTACCCTCAGGGAGACCAGCGGCTCTTGCAAGCTTCTCCAGACCTCACCCATTCTCAAACTGCACAATCTCACCCACCCTGACCTTCAGAGCCCACTCAATACCTCCACCCGCTATTCCCAAATATTCCACCTTTCTGTGTGCCCCTGCAATGTATCTAGAACACGTAGAGGTGCAAAGTGTGGGCCCGCTATATGCACAATTCCGTGTACGGGACTGTCAACAAACCTACTAGTTGCAGGAGAAACAACAAGCACATAGCTGTCTTCTGCGCACAGGATCGTTGGGTTTGGTCACAGACCTCACAATCTTGCAGGGACTCCTCTGCAGGGACACCCACAACCAAAAGACAATACCCCGCTCATGATCACTGAGCTCATGACCATATTGCCCACATACACACAGGTACTGGTTATTGAAAGACTGGCCACCACAACAGGGTTTCTTCATAGCGAAAGATCCCAACCAGCACACAGCGCTCTACTATGTATCAAGGCAGCCATCACCACCAAGAGGCAGTATAAATAGCAGCTATTTTGCATTATAAATTCTGCATAGAGAAAGGCCACACACGATGCCTACAAAGGGCAATTGGTGGGAAACCGATATGCCGGGCTTGCCGACCACATTATTGATCTAGACAATGCATCCATCTACCTAACTCTAAGCAGAAGATTTGAGAGTGTCTCTCCTAAGATCAGGAGAGTGCAGGAACATGGATGTGACCTCATGGCCTCTTGCTACTAGTCAGGTCGTATTATATAACCTGCTCGGAAATTATCCCCCCAAAAGCATGGCAGAATAAAATATCCGGATTTTGAATATATTTATTTATTGTGCTGTTGGTGTATACAACATAAACCTTACACAAAATGCAAAAAAACAAAAAATACAAAACACACTGAGGGCCCAATTCATGGAATTTTTTGCACTGAACAAAATACTCGTTGCACAGTTCCATGAATCAGGGTTTGTGTCGGCAGTGCTAAGTAACCTTTCAGCAGTGCAAAGTCACCTTTCAGCAGTGCAAAGTCACCAAGTCACTTTGAACCGTGCAGAATATTCCATGAATTGGGCCCTAAGTAATGCAACAGCAAAATGCTAAAATGCAATACATATTTCATCCATGACAATTCCACCATGTCCTAAAATTCAAGAGTAAACATGTCCATAACAAACCTTTAAAATATGAATCACAGATTCAGTAGATAAAATAAGATAACAAAAATGTTTCCACCATAAAATCAACTATTCACATCATACTGTGATTACATGACATTTGCCCTATTTGAATATACTTCTAAGCAGCAGGTCCAGCCCGGGCCTTCTTACCTCACAGCTCTGCCCATGAACTCTGCATGCACGTGTAGTAGTAGGTCAGCCTTCGTGGTTGGCAGAGGCTTAGGTTAATGGGTCTATTGCCTCCTTCCCGACAGGGATCGCATGTGCCACCAGAGCACGAGGGTGACCCTGCTGTATACTACACGGGATATCCTCGCCTGCCCCGCCCAGCAGATGGCAAAGGGAAAGTGAGAGGCATGGTGATGGCAGTACAAAAACAGTCTGTGTTCTTTTGATTTCTTCTGATGCTAGTCTAGACCCACATGGGTTAATGCTCTCCTCTTCTGAGAGGAGTTCCTTCTTTCTGAGCAACATGGTGGTTGAGTCAAGCTAGTTACCGTTCTGACCCGCTATTAAACGTACAAATCAGGTGTAGGAAACCTGTCACCCTCCAAAGGGTTTGGCCTACAACTCCCATGTTCCCCCAGCAGTGGTCATGCTGGCTAGGCAGATGGCCGTTGTAGGCAACACATCTGGATGATGACAGATTGGCTCTCCCTGGACCCTAAAGCAGTTGAAGATGGTGGTGCGGACTGGGAAGAGCAGCAGCTTGCGCTCACCCAGGGCTGAAGATCGCACCTTGCCTCTGGGAAATGTTCCTCTGGGTGCCTGGTCGCCTTACTGTGCCTGCCAGTGAAGATTAACCCACAGTGACTCTCGATTCTATTAAAGACACAGAGAGAGCAATATGCTTCAAAATCTTTTAATCTATTGCTGAGCAGTTTCAACAAACAAAGTGAAAATGACATAAACTTCTAATTTTCCGTTTTTCTGTTTTTCTTTTTGTGAACTACATGTCCCCCTCTTCATACTCCTTTCTTTACTCCTTTACATTTCCTGTCCCTGGCCTCTAGCCACTTCCTGTCTCTTTACTCCACCTCTTCTTTGGATGATCTGAACGGATCCTTAACTACTGAAACAGTAAACTGAAAGCCACACGAAAAAAGTCAACCTTGTCTCTGGACCTTCTTCAGGCCACAAATTTCTCAAACAAACCAGTTCTGCTTTTTCAACCTCCTTGCTCACACGGTTCTGCCAAGCCACACCGCTTGATCAATTATTCTTCTGGTCGTCTCCTGTCAAATTCGAAAAGGAACACCATTAGAGTTGGGAATGCGCTGCCATACCCTTATCACAGTGGACCATACGTTGGTGCAAAAAATACGCACAACATCCAATACAGTGCATGCGCTGGATGGGATAGTAATGCTCGCCTCTGTGTCTTTAATAGAATCAAGAGTCCCTGCGCAGTTAGCTGGGGTAAACTTCATTCTATGTCAAGACCGGAGGTGAACATTATTCTTGTTCAAAGCTCTGAACCACCACTTCTGCCACTGGCTTGAAATAAAAGGTCTTAAACTATCACTAGACCAGTCTGCTGCCCGCAGTATATCTACCAATGCTACACCTCCAGTGAACGCTTAGGACGCCATAGCCCCTCTCACTGACTGCACTCCAAATTGCGTCAGGTCTACCCCTGCTTGCTGCATAATGTCTCAAACCCATCCTGCATTTATTTCCATAGACAGTGCTTTGAACGGCTTCTTAAGCATAATCAACAGTTGCGACACTCCAGCTGGATGGCATTCCGCCGTTCTGTGCTTGTTCTCTCGAATACATGCCGCTACGCACAGATGTGACTGATTGGTTAAGTATGGATACAAGATCAAGGAGGAGTTAGTCTTCATCTTCTTTGTCAGCGTGAAGGTGACTCCTGGACCGTAGACTTTCCTGTCTTTCTCTAATGCCTTGATGTCCAAAACTCACTGGCAAGATACTAGGCACAATAACATCGCTAGCTTCCCTGACAATTGTGTCATGGATAAGTACACATAAGTAACACTATATTCACGTTACATAAGTGCATATATTTGGGAGCCTGGAATCGAGCTCCCTTCATAAGCCTGACCACCGTCGGGTGATCTCCAAACGGCGTCCCATCTACTGGCGAGTGGCCTGCCAATATCGCTGTACGATATACCACTATCGTCCTGAAGGCTTTTCCTTCCTCCATGAGGGAAACCAGAAAATTAAGGACTGCCACTACAGGGGCTGAAACGGGAGAAATACTTTGCCCTTTGCACCCGCTCTCCCATCTGCCCCATGCCGCGTTATAGCTTCTACATGTGGAAGGGGCCCAAGAGTCCAAGATGAGCTGGGCAGCGTAGCTCAAAATGCCTGGTTAAGCCCATCTTCCCCTGATACCTTGCATGCCATCAGCGGGAGTGTGCCCCTCACTCTCAGAGGATGAAATGACCCAGCTGGGTCCATGAGGAGGTGCACGTCTAATGGGAGAATCTGCAGGAAATCCGAGGAAAGCTCCATCATAGCTGGAAACCATACTTGTGACTTCCATATGGGCACTACAATTACTATCTCACTCTCTCTCTGCGGACCTTCACAAGGGTCCTGCTCATCATCACAAACAGCAAGAATTCATAGTTCAGTTTTCTGCTCCAATTCTGCAGAAACACATCCGTCCCTTGAGACCTTGGGTTTAGCTTTGAGCTGAAGAATCGACTCATCTGCTCATTCAGCCGGCACACAAACAGATCCATGTGTATCGGTCACCACAATCAGTCCAGTCACTGGAACATTCCCCTGTTGAGCTTTCAGTCGCTAGAATCTGCCAGATAGCGTGAATTTCAATCCGCCACTATATTTAGTGCCCTTAGAAGACACTCAGCCGTCACTGATATCCCTGTCCAAAGACAATAATGCCGGAAATCATTTGCTAATTCTGCTAAGAGTCTGGACATTGTCCCTCCTAGGTGATTTATATACAAGACTACTGAGAAGTTGTCCAGCTTCAGCAGTATATAGCAATTTGCTTTGTCTTTCGTAAATGCTTTCATTGCGAATGACCCAGCTAGATAGTTTATATGAAGCTGTTGTTCTCCTGAACTCCATTTGCCTCCTGTCTCTAGATTGTCGCATCGAGCCCCTCATTTTGCTCTGTTGGCATCTGACTCTATGACTAGATCGGGTCTGTCTCCGAAGATGGCCCACCCGTTCCATGCGTCCATGTTCTTTAGCCAACAGTGTAACACTATGTTTGATTCCTGGTCTAGCAGAACCGTCTGATGATATCGCAGGTCCTGCTGAAGGTGCCTGATCTTCAATCTCTGGAGGGCCCTGTAATGCAAGGGCCCAGAGAAAATGCCTTGGATGTAGGCCGCTAACAGGCCTACAACTCTCGCCAGGACAATCGCTTGTTGAGGCAAAGCATTTTCTCTTTCTTGACCTCTCGGATCTTCCTTCTGGGAGCTTTAAAGTCGCCTTCTTTGTGTCCACCACAAAACCGAGGAAATCAAATCTCCTTGCTGGTGCCATGTCTGATTTTCCTTGATTCACTAGGAAACCTAGGGCTGAGAGGAGGTTCTTCACCCATCTTGTATGATACAGTAGTTTTTCTCTGCCGCCTGCCAACAAAAGGATGTCATCTGGGTATATTATTATGCAAATACTCTTCTCCCTAATGGCCTCATGAGTTTGAGGCGAGGCCGAATGAAATTGTTTTGAATTGCCAGAATTGCCTTTTCCAGCTGAATGCTAGGGGGGCCATAAGATATGTTTCTTTGAGGTCTATCCTCGTAAGCCAGTCGTCCTTACTGTGGATGCCTCTCAGCTGATGGATACTCTCTACCATGAAGTTCCTGCAAAAATAACCAACTGTTTTATACTTTAAGGTTTATGACCGGCCTGAGCTTTTCTTTCCTGTGAACCAGGAACATATTGCTCACAAATGTGGGGGGCTGCGGACAGAAATTGATGGCTTCCTTCCTCCTGAGCTGGATCAGCTCGTCGTGAAGGAGCCTCTGGTCTGCCTGCTACATGTGAATGAGGTTTGGGACCGCCTCCTTGAACGGGTATTACATGCATTCTAGCTGCAGCCCTTGGGTTGTCTGTAGCACCCATACATCGCTGGACAGCATGTGCTAGTCCAGCCAGAATCACAAAGTCCTCCCTCTGACTTGGTGGTAGACACTGACTCTCACCTGTGTTTGCTCCCTGGGGTATTCCTGATCCTCTTCCCATGTGTCCTCTGGGGAATCTCCCCCTGGCCAGGAAGATGGAATCCTGCTGTCTCGATTCAGAGTAGTGGGCTCTGGCACCTTGAGGTCTTCGTGAAGACATGAAGCAACCAGCTGCTCGACCTCTGTCGCAGCCCGTCCCGGCAAAAACTTTGCTTGGGAAGATATTTTTTGGGAAGCTTAGTCATTCTCCAGGGTCACTACAAATCGCCCCTTCTCCTTACCAAAGGCTTCCCTGAAAAGTAGCCCTTGTGCGGCTTCTCCTGCCTCATTAGTAGTGAGGTCACTGAGCTTGGAGTCTACCTTCAGGAGGAGCCCTCTACTCCTCTCTGAGGAGATTGCACAGTTAGCATTGCCCAATAGACAAACCACCCTTTGGGCCCAATTGGCTAGGGTATCAGTGTCTACTTTTCGCCTGTGTCTCTAGCTCACTCTGCCAGTTCAATAATCGACGCCAGGGGGCCTGTGAGATCCAATACCTTCTCTTGGCAGCTCTTCCATGACCTATCCATGCCCTTCCTAATGTCTTTGGCAGTCTGTGAGACCAATGTGAGCATTTTAGGTCCAGTTCGGGTGCCTCTGCCACCTTGGCAGCGAGGTCTTGTCGCGGGCACTCCGCTCTCATGCGCAGTCTAGTCTCTTTATCCAGCACCTTCCTTATTCTTTGAGACATATATTTCGACACTCTAGGTGATGGCTGCCAGTCTGAGGATCTGGGGTTTCTGATGTCCCCTGTATTGAACAGGTCTTACATCTCTGAGTCACCTATCCCCAGAGGTTTTTATTTACCTGTTCTCTTGCCAATCCTCCTTTGGTTTACTATCCTCTCCCTGTGAAGACGTTGTAACCTCTTGCGACTCGTCTTCTGAGCCTGCGTCTGTGTCACCCATATTCCCTTCCCCTGGGTTAGGGGTTGTGAGGCATGGCATTGCTGCCCTTTGGAGGAAGGCATCTTTCAGCTTTCCAAAGGCATCAACTACCTCCAGGTCCTATCGCTCTACCCCATGCTTGAGACCCGGGGTAGTCGAAGAGGATTTCCTCTTGCGGGTCATGTTACTCCTCTGAAGGCTGTCTTTACTATCAGCCTTTGTGGACGTGCACTCCTTACTTGTCTTTGTGCTTTTGCGATCTCAGACCAGGATAGATTCTAGCATAGCTACTCTATCCTGAATAGGCTGCACTCGCTCTGCCTCTGCCTCCACTTGTTTCCCAGCACCTGTTTGAAGCTGAGCGCCAGCTCGCTCTGTTGCTCATCTCCGCTCCACTCATAGTGCGACATACCTACTCGGTGCTGTGGGCCACTTGCCTGAACAGAGCAGGCTGAATTGCACGTCCACCTCAGATGGGGTTAGTATAGGGAAATTCTCTTTAACTTTTTTTTTTTTACATAGTGGCAATATGCACCTGGAGCTAGGCTGTGTGCCTAGTATCTGCTATCATTTGTAACCCCACTAGTATGCTTGGATGTTGCGTGAGGCAATATCTGCAATTCCTGATTGCTTCCCCAATGGCACGTGGCATGTATTAAAATGACAGCTCAATTGGATCTGCACTGTGCACTGCGTCACTGTATTCTCGGTGTTCCGCATACCTGCCTAATCTCCGGAATTTTTCCAGAGACTCCGGAATTTTGAGCATTTCTCTGGGTCTTGTCATATTCTCCACCTGATTGGCTGCCGCAGGTAGCCAATCGGGTGGAGAAGTGGGTGGGACCGGAAACTGCCTGCTTTCCGTGTGCCGTGCCATGATGATAGGTGACCCCACTGACAACTCACTGCCTGAGTAGCGAGGATCAATTCCGCGACTTTTTAAACTTTTTCCTTCCTTTGCCTCAAGCGACCGCTGCCGTAATAATAGTGCTTTCCATGGAATGACGTGGATTGAAAGTTTCAATCCACGTCATTCGATGGAAAGCACTATTATTACGGCGGCGGTGCCGCGTTCATTTTGCTTACCATGGCACTGGAAATAATTCATTCAGTGCTATAGTAAGCAAAATGAAGGTGGCGCCGCCGAAATAATGCTGCTTTAAATCCAATGGGGGTAATTACGACCCAGGCGCTAATTGCGCCAACTTTACCACCATGGTGGATGGCGGATTTACCGCCCCATTCCAAGGTGAGTGGGGCGGTAAATCCCCATTTCCCATTTTCCTTTCCCCATTCCCATTTTTGCCCCATAGGGCATAATGGGAGTGGGGAAGGCGCTAATTACGCCACTGTAAATTACGGTGGCGTAATTAGCATCATGGCAGGTTAGCGCCATGGATTTTAACGGCTGCTAAGAGCAGCCGTTAAAATCAGAATAGGCGTTAAGGGTTAACGACGGCGTTAACCCTTAACGCCTGGGTCGTAATGAGGCCCAATGACATGGATTGAAAGCTGCATTATTTCGGCGGTGCCGCAGCCTTCATTTTGCTTACTTTTTAAGACAGTGAAAATACAGTATTTCTTGTGTGTGTTTTTAACGTGCATGTTTTTTTAAAAGGAGATTTTATTGTATTGCCAGAGGTAGCGGTGTGCGAGGTTGCAGACTTGCAGCCCTTTAAACACCTCCTGTTAATTGAAAATGTAAACAAACTTCAAGGTTGTAAAGAGAAATGCGTGTGTGCATAATACAATACAGGCAGACCCCTTTGGGCACTTTGTCTACAACAACCGAGTTTACCTTTTTGACGGGTGGGCGGGGCGTGTGGGCAGAGCTGTGTGCAAATGGGTGGAGTCTTGTGTGGCCGTGGGCGGGGCCTAAATCTCAGGAATTTTTATTTTCAAATGTAGGCAGGTATGGTGTTCCGTGGAACGTGTTTATTTAAGTGCCAGCTTGAAAATCCAGTTTTCTCTCTCCAGCACGTTCTGAGCTCTTGCAATCGTGTTGCTTTGCCCCCCAAAGGAGAGGGCCGCTTGCTTTCTCTGTGTCACTCGCCTTCCCGAGACCGAGCGGGACCCCCGTCCTGCTTGAAGTAAATCACGGGACCCGCTCGGTCGGGCGCGGCAAGCGGCTGCTTATTCCAGTGAAGAGCTGAAGCTTGTGTGGCTCCTGCATGCCCTAGCGGACTTTAGTGAAACAATAATCCTTGTGCTGCGCTGCTCTTAATCCCATGAAATAAAACTCCCTGGAGCTCGGTCCTCATTAAGTGATCCTATGTGAACCAAATATCGGCAATAAATAATGCACTCTGCACTTTGTGCATGCGCTTCATATACAAACAATCTCTATAAGTGATAACATGTTATATCATCACACTTGATAGCTGTACAGTAAATATATGACTTATCTGCTGAAGAGCAGGAAAAGAAGAGGTGGAGCAAGGAATCAGGAAATGGCTAGAGGCCATGGACAGGAAATGTAATGAACTACATAAAGTAGTATGAAGAGAGGGTAATGTAGATCACAAAAAAGCAAAGAAAATGACAAGTTTATGTAATTTTCACTTTGTTGAAACTGCTGAGGAGTAGATTAAAAGAAGTTGAAGCATAATGCTCTCCTCCGGTCTTGACAAAGAATCTCTTCCTTGGTCAGATTGCCTGGCCTTGTGCCCCACAATGCTGCTCGGCATATGTTACCGGAGTGGAGCGGGTGCCCGTCATGTTCTATTGCTTAATTGCAGGCCACAACATTATTATGAAAGCCCCTCTAAAATCGATGCCTGCCCTGATCTCATCAGGGCTTCTGCCTCAGGTGCAATAACCCACCGAGTCTTTCTCATGGACAGGTACGGAAAAGGAAGGATGTTTTCAAAATCCTTGTTTGCATCTTAATTGAGTGGTTTCATTAGGCATGTCATACTGTGTGATATTCTGCATTAGTAGCTCTCTGATTTGTCATCTCCCTCACTGTACATCATGAAGATACCGCACATGCCAGGGAGAACAGATACAATTTGGGGAAAACACTCTGGATGTGTACATGTTAAGAGTTGAGTTACCAATTTTGAAGTTACACCCTGGTACCTGCAGCCATGGTTCCAGATTGCAGTCTGTGTTGATGCCGATTCAGTCAAATAGTTTAAGCAGGGATCTGCAACCTGTAGATCTTCAGATGTTTTGGACTATGATTCCCATGATGCCTCATCATGCACTATGCTGGCTAGAGCTGATGGTAGTTGTAGTCCAAAACATCTGCAGAGCCAAAGGTTGCAGACCGTTGATTATATTATTAATTCAGTGGTGCTATCTCTAAACATTGATAAAACGGTAGTGCCATCACAGCCAGGCCTGACATGTGACTGTCTGTATTGTATTATTGTACAGTATTTGTCATTCATATAGTGGCATTTCCTCATTTGTATGGCTTCAATGCACTTTGTGGTTGGAATGCCTTCAGGGACCGAAGTCCATGTGTGGAAGATTTAAAGAGTACATTTCTAAGATGTGTGTGTGTGCATTTCACCAGGTTAGGACTTAGGTTGGCTGGCTAGGCTCTAGTAAGCAGCACAGAGGTCAGCCATGTGGGCGGGTGCTGTTGGTGGTTTAGGATAGAGTGCTAGTGCAGGAGACTTGATGTGTGCCCAGCTAGACCAAACTTTCCCTGTAGGTTGTCGCTGTATACTAATGGCAGAGGTGTTGAGGTAGATTTGGAGTGTCAGTGTGGACGGTTATACAAGCTGCGAGACCACAATTGCATAGCCATAGCTGCATTCCATAGTGCATGGATGGGTGGCGGGCCTGTGGCCTGTGCCCACGAAATGTGGTGCAAGGTATATATACCTTAAACTTGGATAGAGTTTGCCTTTGATGTCTGTTCCTAGGTCCAATGTGAATTGGCTGGTCTTGAAAGTGGTCTTCCTAGATTGAGAGTCTGAGCATTGGAGGAGGGGCCCGGAGGGACAGAGAAGTGATATACGGTCGTCTGGTGGTGGGATTTATCACAGTGTGCCGCTGTGAACGCTGCCGACATCCATGGAGGTAGAATTACCTAGATTTAAGATAGCTCGGTAGAGGGAGAAATGTCTAAAATGGGGGCATAACAGTAAATGCAGTAACACCTAGATTTGGGATACCTGGATAGAGGGAGAAACGCCTTAAATGAAGGGTCAGCTGTAAATGTACGAACACGTAGATTTGAGAGACGTGGATGAGGGAGACCTGTCTAATTGGTGGTACAAAAGTAAAAGTAAAATCACAGTAAATGCAGAAAAACCTTGATTTGAGACAACTGGATAGAGCGAGAGACACCTAAAATGGAGGCCCAACAGTAAATGCAGAGACACCTACATTTGAGAAGGGTGCCTAAGGTGGGGAACCAAGAGTTAATTAAATGGTACTTAATGGTTGGAGTGCAGCAGTGATAGAACAATTACTTACTAGCTAGCAATCATGGTTAACTATTTTATGAAGCTGAGAGAGGTGGTAGGGCTTTCCTGAATACAGTAATTGAGGTATTCCCGACCCAGATCACTGTTACCTTGTCAGTTGCTGCTGGTTGATGGTGGCAGTCTTCCCAGGGTAACACGGGCAAACACGGACTGCCTCTCCTGCTTCAGGAGCTGCCTTTTATTTTGGGGCCCTTGGCCAAGGGGCTGCCTTCGGGGTTGTTCTCATAAAGGGTTACTCGGGCCAATAAGGGCTTGGGACCGGCGGCTACGGGATCAGGAAGTAGGTCTGGGAGCCACCTGGCCAGGGATAGTGCACAAAGGGACGTCTGACTGCCTCAGCCAATTGCTAAAGGTCTGGGTGTGGAAAGTAAAAAGTCAGAAACAAACAGAGGACTACAGCACCGAGCCAGCCCTCTCTACAGGCAGAACATCACACAAAACAGGATGGGAGTCAAAGGGAAACAACAAATAAATCCCTCTAAAAGTCAGTAACTAGCCCAAAAATGTGATTGCAAAATACTCACAAATCCCTCAAAAAAGCACATTCTAGCCAAAATTAGACTGGAATCAAATGAAAGCCCTCACAAGGTACTTATCTTGGGTTATAAGTTCCCAAATAATAATTCTGGAACTGCAAACCTTACTCCAGAAGGCGACTTTGCGCAAGATTAGAATGTGTGAGAAAGTGGATGCTGTTGGTAACAAAGGCAGCAATTGGGATTGACAGAATCATGAAAGTGTGATCAACTCTGTAAACGGTACACTCTTAATTGTTCTTGGAAAACGTTTGAGGACCAAATATCAGTTTGATTTGGAAACAGTTGTGTATGCTCTGATTTGTTAATGAAGCAGACCCTTCATGAAATTATGGATTCAATCTAACATTCAGTCGTCAAATTTAAGATTCAGTGAGTCGTTTTTCAAAGAAACGAGCTGGGGTTTGATCTTTGTCTTCAGCTGGGGACTCCCCGTGGAACAGCCTCCCTGCCACTCAGAAACTTGAGGAAAACCATCTCCGGTTCTGGAAGCACCTTAAGACCTTAAGACCTTCCCCTTTGCTTCTGCCTTCACCCCTTCTCTCCCCTGCCGATTCTGTTCACTTGGCCTACCTTCTGATTTCTGGGCCGAGGTACCTGCCCACCATACCACCCACCCGCACTAACTCCTGGCAATCCCTTGCATTGTGGCCTGTATCTGTAACCATGCATTATCCCCCCTTTTTTTCTTTCTGCACTTCCCGGGCTCACACATGTCTGTTGCCTTAAACCAGCACTTGCCACCTGTTGGCTACACTGCCACTGTTTGTTGCTTGTTGTTATTTATTATTTATTTATTTATGATTTGCTATTTAGCTGTTTTCCTTTGCTCTGCACTTTCCAATGCTCCCCCTCTTCCTTGTACTTCTCCCCATTTCCCCTCTCCCATTCACTTGCACGTTCTCAATGTCACTGGGCCTAGTAAGATTGTTGTTTTGTTTCTCCCTTGTATCCCTCCCTTGCCTTGTCACACTCTGAAACACATGTGTACTAGCGCGATATAAATAAAACATCAATTCTATTCAATTCAACATTGTGCCATTAAAAAACGCATGTTTTAGTGCACAAGAAATGTATTGCAGCGTTATTTGTTTATTATTGTGCAAAAGTTAAAATTATCCCTTACACATTCAGAAGAGTAAAACCATTCATACAATTAAAATCGTGCATCATTGGCAGGTTGCAAGAAAGGCAGCAGTGTGTGTGAGGCTACAAGAGGGCAAGGTTTCCTATTAAATTGCTAGATGCAAAGGCATGAGTCCCAGATGTCTCTGGCTTGATAAAGCAGTGGTTTGCTCTTTTATTGGTTTAATGTGCATGCCCATTTAATATTAGCTTTATCGGAGAGCATCAGTTGTAATAGCGAACACATTCCCCCATACATGTCCTCCAGTTCCCTCAAGCACCCACACATACATACCACTCACCAATTCCGCATCACAACTTACACTCCCAAACCCAGTCAGTCCTGCACATACTTGCATACTTGCATGCCCTCACATTGCCAAGTCACAACTTGTACCCCGAACCATGCTCCCAACTCCCACCTTCCGCTCCCCAGTTCCTCTTGCATCCTTTCTATTGCTATTTCCCTGCCTCCTTTCTCCCGCCCTGCAGCTCACTTCCTCCTTCAGACCAACAGATCCCTCTCAGCCTTATGCCCTCTCAGTATGGCTTCTGAGGAAATGTTACAATTCTCCCACAAGCAGTTCCCCACCTCTCTTTCTACTTGATCAAATTGTGTGATCCTGAGCACATTACAACATCTTTGTTTCTTCATGTATCCAAACTGGAAGCATTTATAAATAAGGTTAGAGGCGTTATTATGTCATAGACAAAGCACATACAAAAAGGCCAGGCCAGTGATATTGCTTAGCCCCGCTTCCTCGGTCCATTTGAAGTGCCTGAGAGCTTAGTTTCACAACGAGCAGGTACAACATCAAGGCTGTAATTTAGTTTTACACCTCTGTATTATTAGAGCACTTTTAGAAAAAGCACTATACGCACGCCTAACAATTACTCACGTCCATCACAAGTAATCTGTTTAGGGAAAACGGAAGTAATCTGTTTAGGGAAAACTGATCATTATTGTAAAAAAAAAAAAACAAGCCTCAAGTATAGCCAATGCAAACATATTCTAAAGCATAAGTATACACCTTGACTCTCTAGCCATATGTTACATTCCTGAGTATGGAAACGATAGGTGGTTATTTTTTAATAATAACAGGTATTTATGGAGCACACTGTACACACTGACATGTCTGCTGGCGGTTTAATTTCAACTAAAATGATAGGACTGCCAGACAAAGCCGAAGTCTGCACTGCAGGAAGGTGTCTGATCTGGAGGCCGCCCACGGGCATTGAAAGCATGAACTCAACTGACTCAGATGCGCAGCATAACTACCTCTATGCATATAGACACGCACACACGAATGCTGGCAGAAAGCAACTACTGGCCCACTGCAGACGGTCGATTTAATTTCTCTATCTTTTTTAGCACCTGAAAAAGCGAAACACTGTTGACACACAAAATGCTTTTGTGGTGTGTCCAAATTCCATGATAGTCCTGGTATTTTGGAAGGGAAGTGAATATGGACCATACTGCATGTAATAGACTCTCTGTTGGGAGGAAGCGGGGCAGGAACTATTTCTGGCAGCTAGAGTGGGAGTAAACAAAAGGTTGTGTCCTGTTATCCTACCGACTATTGTTCGTCAAACAACCACCACAGACCAACCATAGGGGGGGTTAGTCACAGACTTAACTCTGTAGACCAATACGTTTTAACACAATGTATTCGAAAAAAAAACATCCTATCAATATCTAAGCAAAACATATAGTTATTCATACATCAATAAACACAAATCAATGTACAAAAATGACAACTCATTCGTACTGGGTTAGTTCATTGTCATACCAAGCATATTATGCTAGTGTTCAATTCTGAGGTCTGATCGGTGTCTTACAAGGACAGTTTCAAGGATAAAGCCTAATGATCAAACCCCCTATTGCTGTTCAATGTGGGAAGAACACTCCCTAAACGTGTTCTATAGGGTTCATATCACTCTTCTCCTTGAAACAGTCTCAGCACTGTGTCTGAAAAGTGCTTGTTGACTGTGACTTTCCTTCAGTTTTGAAATGAAGAACATGAATAAGCAAAGATGTTGTCGACGCACTGCGTTTCAGCCTCTTATGTTGAGATAGTACACATCCATTCAGTGGTCTTCTCAAATGATGTAGCAGAGCCTTCATGTTAGGCAGAATCACATGCAGTACCCTTTGGGAACACTACAAGCAATTAAGACTACAAGTGTCAGTACAATGTCACCTTTGGTACAAGCTGCCTGTACTACACAGTTATGTGGTAGCAGTGGCTGAGCAGCCAGACTTATGTCAAGAGTTGAGTGAGCAGTAGAACAGGTTACAAATAGGACCAACATATACAGTGAATCAAAAATACACTTACTCAAGGTTTCTTGGTAAAAAAATATACATTTATTTACACCTCAGTTTGAAAACATTACACTAGCAAGAGCAGCTCAATATCAGATACTAATATACTACAAATACACAGCCAATAAGTTACTGAACAAGTTCATCTCCCCTTAAGTGGGAGCAAAATGGCACTTCAAATACTTTAAAAAGGGGTACACAGGCAAGGTTATAAGAACAGACAGCCCAAATTCTTTCATAGGCAGGGCAAAGGGTTTCAGTAAACTACAACCAGCAATTCAGTTCAAAGGCCTGGGCCAAAGTGAATGGTTCAGAGTCTTTGTATAGGATAGCACAGTTCTGGTAGTAAACGGTTAAGTCTTTGCCACAGAGTTTAGAAGAATTTGACTAGGCCAAAAGTTTGAGCAATGTTTAGGGAAGGACAAGCTTTCGAAGATGGGAAAGTTCCACGAACTTTCGCGATGGCTGAAAAGATTTCTGGACCGCGTTTGCACAGTACCTTTGTATTGAAGAAGAGCTGTAGCTGAGGCAGTTGTTCCTGGCAGTTCGAGCAGATTTCGCTGTTCCTGATCTTCAGTCATGGGGACAAGAAGGAGGACGTCAGGAGGCTCCTGTACTGCCCAGGGATGAGGCCACAAGCTCAGCAAAACATTGGTTTTAAAGTGTGAGTGCCTTAAAGTACACAAACTGGTATCCTTCCCACTGGCTATTGGGTTTTTCACAGCACTATGCAGAAAATTCAACCAGGAGGGGATGGTGTCTAGACGGCTTACGAGTTGGTTGTTCCCACCAAACTCAAGGGAAGAAGTTAACCTTGAAGGGCTTCTTTGTCGATGGAGTTTCAGGCGATTCAGGCCTGGAGCAGGGCTTCACTGGTCATCCAGGCGTTGCAGCAGTCCTCTTCCTTCAGCTCGTCTTTGGTGCTTTCATTCCAGTGGTTGACTCTGCTTTCCAAGTCCCAGAGACCTCCTTACACAGTTTTCCCCCATTCATTCCAGCCTGGCAGTCAATCACACAGCAGGGTGACTGTCCATGCCGGACAGCCAGCCGGCCAATCACACCAGAGTGCATTCAGGTCTCCTAGGAGACTAAGCACATGGAGTTTCAGCACCTCGCTCACATCCTGTCCACCCCAGACACTCAGGCGCCAGAAGAGGGCTTCAGCACTGAAGCCTGCCAAAGGCCAATGAACAAAGGGACCAAATCTCATTGGAGCGCAGAGACAAACACAAGAAGGACCTTTCCTAAAAGAAATGGCAAAAAAGATGACCGGAGTCTGTTTTTACAGATAGGTCTTGGGCGCCATATCGAAAAACATGGCTGACCCAATTTTTAGCTACTGTTGTTCACGGTCGGGAAAAATCATGGTAGGTTGATCTAAACCACTGCCACCAGCCATTTAAAGTAGGAAAGGGTAACATTTGATGTTACATGAGTGTTTTAACTCAGGGGAATCTAGGCAACCCATCCAGTACTCCAAAGGAAGATAGTGTGTGCTGGGTCTGTTCATTTGAAGATACTAGTAAAGCCAATTTAACTTTACATGCTCTGGGAGACAGTAGTCAGTCCCAGAGAAGGTATTTGAAAGAAATCCCTGTTCCACTGCACTGAAGGTGCTGTGTGACACACAGAACAAGATGATGTCTATGAAGATGTCTAAAAACTCCATAACCAAAGAACACAAAAGGAGAACACACATCAAAATACATGGAAGAGTGGGAAAAAAAGGCTCACACTCTTCCCAGGTACAAAATCAAATCCTAGAAATCCAGCAAAATTGCTGTGGGTCTCAAATAGGTAAGAGAAATTAGCACATTCTTGAGAATTCTCCCTAACACTTAGACAGGACAAAAAAGGAATATTTTTTGTGGAAAATAAATCTTCTAACCCCTTATTGACTTTCTGGTTGAGTGGACCAGTCAGGGACAGATAATCAAAGTGAAAAGCACCCAATAGATGTTCTTGGTTTGTTCAGATCCACAACTCCGGGTCACTAATGGGAGCAGATAAGGCAAGTGTACCTTTAAATTAGAGTGCTGCGTCGTGGAACAGGGGCAGCGAGAATCACTGAATATGCGCCGTCTGTGCGGCCCCCCATTTCCGGGTCACTGAAAGACTCAGGTGCAAAAAAGGTACCTTCTAGTTGACCTGCTTGCTGCACCGAGGCAATCGTGTCCTTCTCTCAGTGGGAGCCCAAAATTCTTCTGTCATTCAACATGGGGCGAGCACCTCCATTTTGTACCCGGTCCTGCGCAGTAAATGTTTGTTTTAGGTCCTTCCGTTCACTGAGAAAATTCTCTGCTGTCTGCACAGTGTCAGAATTGTGTTAAAACCTATTGGTCTACGGGAGTTAAGTCTGTGACTAAACCCCTATGGTTGGTCTGTGGTGGTTGTTTGACAAACAATAGTCTGTAGGATAACAGGAGCAGGAGGTAGTTGGTGGTTCATAGCTAGAGTGGGAGTCCAAAGACTAATCTAACACATTTGTGTGCAAAGCCCTCACCCTTCTCTCACATAGCATACTTGTATATAATTGTATAGATAACAGCATGTATTGTAAAAAAAAAATCTAAGCATGTAACCTGCCTGATATTGTAATTTTGTATTCATGTGTACAGTGATTTGTAACATACTATGTACTCAAGTAAAAGTGCCCAGATACCCCCGGGTTAGGTGCGCTATATAAGTAAATAAACAAAACTAAACTAAACAAATCGTATTCTACCTGGACAGCCATGAAAAAGGCTGACTAGCCCACTCCAGTCGGGCGTTCCACAGAGCTGGCGGGCGGATAAGCCTACGATGGTAGAGGGGGGCATGTTGTTTCTCTCCCCAGGAAGGAGTCCTCTGGGGGAGGTGGGCTGTGCCTCTCTGTCTGCATCCCCACATGTGTAAAAAGGATTTAGCGAGACCAACGACTGTGGGGTGTTCCTTGCCCTGTGCCCTCGGATTCTCAGGTTTCATGTGTAGAACGAGTGAGTCGGCATCTTCATCGGGTAAAGAAGGGCTCATGATAATGCAATCCACCTGCTCGACGACCCCGTTGCTGTCAAAGGAAGGATGCTATCAGCAGGGGTGTCCCCTTCAGCAAAAAACCTTACCCCGACACTGCTGCCCTCCTGTCCAATGGTATCTCCGTTAACCACCCGACTGTCCCCAGTAGGCAGTTTTGCAAATATAGTTCTTTTAGAGGAAAGAGGAATTTGGAGAGTTGTAAGTATCTCTCTCTGTCACGTTCCCCAGTGGTTTACTGTAGAAGGCACCTTAAACAAAATGTCTCTATAGTTATGCTGTGGGAGAATGCCCATTGCCCATTGGGTATCCCCTGTTTAAAAGAACCCGGGGACCCCTCTCTACAGACACTGAGCGACAGAACTATACCGCTGTTCAAAAATGTACATACCACAGCCTTGGGCAATGCATTTTAGCAACATCAGCTCAACCAGGCTCCCATTATGGCACAACACACATTCCTTCATGCCTTCACCACAGAGCTCTTAGAAAGAGGCCTGAATGCTGCGCTAATGGTTCTCCTAGCCTGCAAGCACCAGCACCAACACAAAGGCAAAGCTTCCTTGCACTTTCCCTCTTTCCCTACTAACCCAATCCATCCACCTTTCCTTCAGATCTGCTAGAGTGCCCGGCGACCATGACCAGCAGCGGGCGGTATAAATTCCAGTAGCATAGCTGATTTAGAGTTTCTATGCCCGTCTGTGTTGTGAGGCTGGCACATACAATACACACCTGGCCTGGCCTGGCCTGGCTGGACCTGTCCTTAGATATGAGAGCCCGCTCCCTCTCTTCTTTCAGAATACAACATCCAAATCCTTCTTCGGACGGGGTTCTCTGAAATCATCGGATTGACACCCCTATTTGTCCCAAGCCTTTAAGGACCGTCACCCTTCAGTGTTGAGCTCCACTCGGAAATGAGTGGGGTATGCTTTAAAATAAGGGGCTTGGAAAGTGCACGGCGACAATGCGTGAAACGTGTTGCTAATGGTTCTATGTCATCTGCTCTTAAATGTTTCATCAATTTTCTTTTTTTTACTGGTAGATTTTGCCATAAATATATGCGGGGGAGACCCCACGCAACCTCCGTCTTAACCCATCTACATTAATTATTTGCCTAAACCCACCCCCATATATTTGGGGCAAAGTCTGTTAAAAAAGCTTCAATTAATTCTACTTCGATGAAATCCCCTGTGGCAAAAACTCCCTATCCCTTTGGTAACTAGACGTCTGACAATGTCACTTGCAGTTTAAAAACAAACTAATTACTCGCATACTCTAGGGGGATGCCTTTGATTGCTTTTGGAGGATGACTCACTGTGTGTTCATCAAATCATTGTTACTAAGGCTCAGTGTCATAATCTGTGCTGGGCTTGATTATGGCTATGAGTGCTGTGTTGGTTGAAGAGAGGGGCATATGTAAAATAAACACATTTCTCCAAGAGAAGCTTCTCCTGAGCTGTAACTTTTCTGGTGATATTGCACTTGTGATGGGTCTCTACCATGGGTCTAGTGTTGTGTTGTTGAAGAGAGGGTCATATGTCAGAGTCTGTGCTGGGCTTTATTATGGTTATGAGTGCTGTGATGGTGGTGATGTCACTAACATTCTAGGTGGAGTGTTGGTGTGGTGATGTCACTGGGACTCTAGGTGGAATGTTGATGTATGTTTTTGTGCAGTGTTCTACTGGTGTCAGTTGGACCTGAAGTGCTGGGCTAGATGGATGTCCCAGTGCTTTCTCTACTTTACAACTAAGAGAAATAAACCTACATGTAAACGACATACCTTCTGGTGTTCCTGATTGGGAGGAGGCTTAGTTTATATCACTCAGCTAATATTATTCCCACCAATAATATCACCATATATATGGTTGTGGGGTAAGGCCATAGGAGATATTTTTAGTGGGGATAATTTATGGGGTTACAAGGCCAGAGGTTGCAGGGGTGACCCCCGGTCCATTAGAAAAATTATGGGGGTTGCGGGGGTGTCCCCCACCGGTTCCATGACGTAATATTGCCACAAAAATAACGCAATATTTTTGTATGCCGATATTTTTGCGGGGATACTAACACATGGAACCCTAAGGCGGGACTCAAGCAGTGGAGTGCAATTTAGGACAAGCACGTGCATCACACTCAGTTGCTGGTCATTTTCATGGATAGTTCAACTAGTCATATTTACAGTTTTCAACACAGATAACTAATGTGATGTGTAGAGAGTCACACATTTGTTTTTGTTGAAGTGCCGACCCTGAGATTAGCCAGGCCATTACGCTCCACATCCACTCCACATGACCTTTGGGAATTCTGTGTAAACGTTTCCTACACACATGACTCCAGTGCACGTGAGTCGGGGCTTTTTGTTGTTGTTGTTGTTTATAGTGGAGATTGTGGCTAGATATTCGTAACCCTATTATGTGTCTTAGATATTCCTTATGGTTCCGTGTTAATAAAGCACTTTACTTTTAATTGCAAAGATGGAATACTGTTTATTGCTTCTTAAATGTGTTTATGAGTGCTGTAGATCACAGGTTTTTTAAATGAAGTGTCTTGCCTCCTATCACTACCAAAATTAGGATTTCCAGAGTTGGCAATAGCAGGAGTTCCGACATAGGAATTGCAGTACCAAGTCACCTCTCCCATTTATTGAAAGCGAATTAACTATTCCACACAAACTATTTACGAGCTTGTTTGAATCCCACTTGCAGGTTGTATGTATCCCACTCTTGGTTTGCTTGAATCCCACTCTCAGCGTTTCGTTATCCCACTCTGTGATTGAGGCATCCCAATCTGACCTGAAAAACTCCTAGTTTGTATGCATCTCACTCCTATTGTTGTATTAATCCCACCCTGAGCTTGCCAGAACCCAATTCCAGGCTTATTTGCATCCCGCTCCTTGTTTGTTTCAAGGCCCCTCTGATCTTGTTTGCATCCCTATGGGTCGGAAGGATAGCTCAGGGGCAACACACTCACCTCGGAAGCAAGCCAGAGGTTCAATCCCCAGGTCAGCGCCTATAAAGAAATTATAATAGCAGTACAAACAGGTGCATTCTGAGATAGGACTGAATCTGCTTCTTATTTAAAGAGAAAGGTCTAGATTTTCTTTTCTCCCTAAAACAGATGTAGTTCTCTCCGGATTTTATGTTCTGGGACAGGGCTTCCCAGATGGAGGCACCCGCGGCATCACACAGTTTCCCTTCACCCCCACCAAGGAACCACAGCAAGCCTCCTGGCTGGAGAGGATCTAGGACGTCCTGGAAGACAGTGTTTGTTGGTCTGGGATGCAGAGAGATTTTAATTCAATGCGAGCAGTTTTTGGGAGTCCATGCAAGGCAAGTTTGAGGCCAAGTACCAGTCTGGAAGCCTTTAAATCCCGCTCCAAGCTGGTTTCAGTCCTTCTCCAAGCTTTTTTGAATCTCACTGAAAGATTGTTCAACATGGCACAGATGGTGTGTCCGATATTTAACCATGCTCATTTAATAATACAAAATTAAATATTTTATTAAAAAATAAAATGAATGATTTGAACACACATTTAGTGTGAGATGTTCATTGAATAACATTTGGGCCTGTTAACATCCCTCCATTATATGCATGTCTCTTTGCTGATTGTGTTAGTATCTTGACGCTGATTTAGTTATGAAAATCATAATCGCCCGGAAGCAGGCACCGCCGTAGCCATCATCTCGTGTGGCATTGATAAATGAGCCAGAGTAAGGATATGTGAAATAACGCGCCAGATTGCATGTTGGGCTCAGCGCTCCAGGAACACTGCAAAGAGCAACGAAAAGGACATTTCCCACCGCACCATCTGGCCAAGACTGGTAGGAGTGCCGGGTTCCAATGGACGGGTGCGGACAGGGAAGGGGGACGGGTTATGGCACTGGGGGGGTGTACTTGTCAGGTGTCTGGCATCAGAGCTGACACTTTGATGTGCCGAGGGTGGCAGCTCCCCTGTCTAAATATGTATCCCTTCTGCTGTGCTTGGCCTAATGCAGTCCGATGGCTTGGTGGAGCCCTGCCACCTTCTCTCGGATCTCGATGCTTCTTGCAGCGAACGGCGGTCCAGCCCCCTCGCTGGGTTGGCATATTCGAGCTGAGAGCGTGCCTCTGGCCCCAGTTTAGATTTCAGCGTGTGAGTATGCCAAACGCCTGGCTCGACAGTCATTAGAAGTGACTGTCCCTGATCACTTCCCCCTCTACAAACAGAAAGGGCAAAACAACTATAAGCAAATGCATTGTAAATTGTGTGTCCGCTTAGCAGAGCATGAATCACATGTGTAGGACTTGTGGATTTTGTGTATCTATATGTGGGGTTAATTCTGGATAGCACTCTGCTTCTTTTCATATTTGCTGTTTTGTCTCTCCTTTGTCGCACGGTCAAACGCAAACGCATTTAAAGGAATTATTAAATTGGATTCAAAGTCTTTAGAGAAAGTACGATTGTAGAGCCGTCCAGGAACCCCAACTAATTCCAATCGTATTATAATATTGATGCAAAACCCAGGGGATTAGGTTTTGGTAGATACATTTACAGTATGAAGGCAAATCAATGGAAGAAAGCATTGCACCGACTCTGCTCCTCTCTGGCAAGTGGTGAGATGGCCATGGTGCGCTCTATGCTGGATTTCTACAGCTCCTAAGTGTTGTTCTGATCTATACCGTTGTTACTCCCTAATCGTGGTAGGCAAGTTATTAATCTGGTGAGGGGGCTGGTGAAGAGTAGAGCCACCCATAGAATCCATGGTGCATGTCAGTGCCCCGCCACCCCAAGGCCAACACATTGTGCATGAACTATCCACCCTCTCTGGGAACAAACCTTCAGAGGAGGAAAGAAGACAGACTGGAGGCAGGGTAGCGATGGGCGCCCAATAGGGCAACAGTTTACACCACATGACCTCTGAGGAGATACTAGCATGTCTGTGTAGCTCCCCGTGATTTAATGGAAGTGTAAAACACCCATGGCTTGGACATCAACTCTGATCATAGCACTTTTCAAACTTCCTTTTATTGGAAGGGGAGATGTGAGGATAGTTAAGGTGTCCATTTGTTTTCTTGAGCTTAATGGATTGTTTTTTAAATACTTGTTTCCTATCCCTCATCATTCCACGTCGTGCCTCCATATTTTTCAGCTAATAATACGTAGCCACTGTTTTGCCTGTTTCTATTTGTTGTGCTAATGATTTAGCCAAAATTATCCTTCTCTCTCTCTCTCTCTCTCTCTTTTTTGTCTCTCTCTCTCTCTCTCCCTCTCTCTCTCTCTCTCCTCTCACAACATACCATAATGTGGCAAAAAAACACCATTTAACATTGAGCCAACTAAAATAAAACTACACCGATTGCAGGAAAATGTACTAACACAATCATTAAAACCAGGGCTTTCACATTTTTACAACTACACCTCTGCTCTTTGATCATCTTAACTGATGCTTCCTGTTTTTCATCCGTTGTGTGTTTATGCCCATTAAGACTGTGTAGATTTCTGTATGCCACATGGAAGAAAACAAGTAAGGATAAAAAAAAAAAAATCCTTTACTCCATGAATATCTGATTGTAGGGCAATGTTCACCTCAAAGGGTATTAACAGGGCAACCCGAACTTTGGAGTCAGGAGCTGAAAACGTCCCCCTTGACTAGCACTATGTGACCTTGTTCAAAATACACCAGGTGCTTTCACCACGGTTACTTATCAATACATTTGGTATCTGGCAAAACGGTTGTACCAAAGTTCAAACAGAACAAAACCTTTAAGCCTAGGTGACATCTTTAAGCCAACATGACAAGAGGAGAAGGGGTACACATAGCTACAGGGCATGGCGATTAGAAATCCCAAGCAGTGCCTGTGGAGGTGTACAGAGGGTAGAGATGCAAAACAGTGTCCAGCTGGGGCAGGATTACACGTGGTAAGTAAAGAGATATGGAGTCGGACATGTGGGCCACTGGGTACACACTGGACATAGATGGCACCCGAAATCATGGCATGAGCTTGGGGCGTTAGGCATGTGGTGCATTCTGCACCAGAGTAGGAACATCACTGCCACTAGTATATAGTTAAAACACGTTACATTATTTTGATGAACAGCATTTAAGCTTTGAGATATTACAGCAAATGACAGGAATCTACAGCATCTCTTGCCAAAGAGACTCGTGTCCTCTTGATGTGAAATTGTGTGTCCAATCACAATGTATTCATGTTTCAAGATATCCTATGTCGGCCTGATCCATGAGCATGACATTCTCTCTCTCTCTCTCTCTCTCTCTCTCTCTCCTGCTCTCTCTGCCTCCTCTCCCTCCCCCCTCTCTCTCTCTCTCTCTCTCTATCGCTCTCTCCTGCTCTCTCTGCCTCCTCGTCCCCTTCTTTCTCCCCCCTATCTCTCTCTCTCCCTCTCTCTCATACACACAACACACACAAGTGCGCGTGCGGGCACGTGAATCCATTTGTAGTGCGCACTGTGTAAGAAAAGGCTTCTGAATTGTGTGGTTAGTCGGCAGAGCATAGGTTGAAATCGTGGCTAGCTGAGCTTAGACATTTGTAGTCCTGGGGTTATAAAATAAATATCTTTGAGTTGAGGAAGTGCTGTTTCATTGTCCCAATGTACAGGTTAGAGGGGAGAAGGCTCCCACCTCTTTCTGCCAAACCTGGCAGCTCCACCATATTTTGAGGAAAAGCTTCTAACAGCTGTGCTGGCGTTAGCTTCATGGCAACCAAATGCCACCCCTTTACTGCAAACTCAAACCAAGGGGAAGACAACTCAGCTCTATTTAATGTTTCTGAACTGGTTGGTGCCAGTAGCAATGCCCCCTCCCCCCCGGAAGCCTGGGGCTGGAGGTGGCATCTGGCCCAGCCCACCACCAGGCTTAGGGAGTATTGCAGAATCTTTGCCACCCAACTATGTTCAGGTCATCACTGAGAGTTCTTTAAAGCTCAGGAAGCAGGGGTCTTGCTAGGTCTGGAAAAGACCCGGGGCTACTCTAATGTCGGAACTGTTGGGACTAGGGGCTAGCTAGCCTTTTGCTTGTAGCTCCTGAGATTTTATCCAGGGCTGCAACCAAAAGACCAGGGGCTATAGCCCCCTTAGCCCCCCCCCTAGCAACGCCTCTGTCAGGAAGTAACACCATCCACTGACCCAGGCAGGTGGATCACTCCAACGGGCACTGCCACGATCCTGCCATCTGTTGCCTAGCAGTACTTGTAATTTGGCTGAGGAAAGCACTGCCATCGGGCTGTTTGCCACCTCAGGGCTGCTCTGGCATCTGGCACTGCCCAGGAAATCTGCCTGCAAAGTGGTCTACGACATATTCCTTTACACCCAAGCCCTTTTGAAGCGCTTGAGTAAAAAAGGAATACTTAATAGTCAGCATTTATTAAAAAAACCACAAAGAGAACATACTCAAAATTAAACAAGGAATAGCCTAGTCAATAAACTCTTTCGGCTCCCGCGGTGGCAAAGATTAAAGAAAGAAATCCAATACTACACCCTGCTTGTATCATTACTTCCAGGGTGTGGTTTGAGATGTTCCAAAATTTAACATCACAACTGACTCTTCGTAATCCTACCGTTTCCAAAATCTGAGACTACAGATTGTTGCTTTGCAATCTGACTCTGGTTTATCTTCATTTAATAACAATGTATACCATAGATAACATCCATACAGTCTCAGTGTAACAATGCATAGCATATGCCCCCTGAAGCATGCACACATGACATGTGAATAGGTTTAATGCATTGCATCTTTTGATCACATTGCTACATGAGCAGGCCAGTGTTTGCCTCTTTTTTGATGAATGAATATCTGCTTTCATCAATAAATGTGCTGCATTGTGCTTTCTTATATGTCATGTTATTAAATATTCATACTGCTCCCATCACCACCAAGGCACCTGACCTTTCCCGAAAACTGGCACATTGTGACCCCACCAAGGTGTCATCAGATCTTGGCCCGTGGGTATAAAATATGAAGGGTTGGGGGCAGAGGAGTGGACAAACAACTAGTTGGGGGGAAGCACTTGAGGTGATGAGGAGGGATCGAGGTTGTGTTAGCTGGGATGCGTGTTTCTTTACTGTGATTAGTTATTGGTAAGCATGAGAGAAAGTCTAAGGAATGTGCAGACAGTTCTACATCAAGACTTAACTGCAATGACAATGCCCTCATTACAACCCCGGCGCTAAACCATGGCACTATTAGCACCATGGTTGGTCCCGGTGTTGTAACAAGTCCGCCATGGTGGAATGGGGAAATACCGCCCCATTCCAAGGCTGGCGGGGCGGTAATTCCCCATGCCGCCATGGCCCTTCCCCATTCCCATTTTTGCCCCATAGGGCTCAATGGGACTGGGGAAGGCGCTAATTACGGCATTGTAAATTACGGTGCCGTAATTAGCTCCTAGGTCCCTTTGCGGGTTGGTTTTTTAACGCCTGCTAAAAGCAGGCATTAAAGTGCAACCCGCAAAGGGACCTCGTAATCAGGCGTTAAGGGTTTAACGGCGCCGACACCTTTTACGGCGCCGTTAACCCCTTAACGCTTGGGTTGTAATGAGGCCCAATATCTATAACAGACGATACCGCGTGGTAAGTATGGTGGTAGGTATGCTGGCATTTGTTGATCACTTTGCTAAATTGGGGGGTACAATGTTTTTATATAGTTTTTAACTCAGCGACTCAAGTGGCAATCTTTTCATTTAGGTTTTGGTTGTAAAGTGCTTTCACCAGAAAAGCAGTTTGCCCTCTGCCAGATTCTTGGATGGTTGATAAGGTGCAACCACAAACTATAAATAGAAATTTGTCTTTAATATTGAAAACGCCTATCACAGATCATTATCAGTAATGTGTTTATAATTTGGGAATATGGTAATCACTGCTTGAGGATGTAAGGATGTTGGGCGTAACTAAGAATTCCTCGCAATATCCTTATTCTAGCTATGAATGGAAGTCATATTGGTCAAATATCTATTCTATCCCCCTCGAGCCTCCATGCCTGGGACTATCGCTGTTTCCAGTTCGAGGTGTACCTGGTACTGTCAACAATGTGCAACTATGTGTTAGTGGTAGACAATGGACAGGTCTGACTATTGGCTGATGTGCATGTCTTTCCCATCGCTGTAGGTGTCCAACTTGTCACTCTGTTGTTGCAGATCGTGTCTCAGACGTGGGACCCCGGTGACTTTCTCTCTTGTGAGCTTAGCATCTTGTCAGCATGCCTTGGTCACATGTGGAGAGACCGTGGCTGGAGCACAATTATGAGCATTTGATTTGTATTTCGGTTGTGAGGGGCATTCGGCGTTGGCAGGTGTAACTTTGGTTCAGGGAGCGTGGCATGTGAATGGCTACATTTAGGGCTTGGCAGTGCGCTCTCGTTGGGGCTCGTTCTGCGTGATCAGCGTTTTACTTTTTCGTCTGAGAGGATTTTCGTCTGAGCAGCTCCTGCCTAGAGACTCTTGCTTTGCGGCCTACCTTGGCCTAGTTTCTGGGTGGTGGTACATAATCCATAATATGGGGGTCATGAGGGCCGACAGAGTGTCACAAGCAGCAGTAGATATATAAGGTGGCGTCTTCACAGGGATAGGTAGCGAGAGAGCATCAGCAAGCATGTATACACAAGCTCTTCAGGTGTCTTGCATTTTTGCGATGCTGTTGAAGGCCTATGTGAAAAATAACAACGATGCGCCTCTGTGGGTGTGTAGGTCCTCTATGTCATAGCACTGAGTATGTTCTCCATGTGGGTTAGTATGTGAGTGACCAGTGTGCATGGTGGCACGGGTGTTCTTGTCTGCTGGCTATGTTGTCATGGCATCTCTAATGATGATGGCGTTTGTGGCTGTTGTCTAATCGAGTTGATCCATGAGGCTGACATCAGCGGTTCCCGGACGTGGTATTGGGCAGGCTCCCCTTGCGTGTGGGCCGTGGACACAGGGGACCTGTTTGCCGGGTGATGAAGTGAAGGGGTCGAACTCCTCTCACGGGGGGGACTTGGGTCTTGATGTCCTGGACCATGGTTTTGACAAGAATGGGGGAAGGGTATTGTCCCATTTTCCCACTTTAGTCCCCCCGTCTCTTGTCGACCACAAAATCATCCATTCTCTTGTCCCCGTGTACTCTCCATACTTTTGTTATTCCCGCCAGGTGTCCGTACTGATTCACGTGATCTTCAAATGACCAGTACATGCATACGCATCCACCGCCAGGCTTGCAATAGACCCACTTTCTGACATAATTCTTCGGGTTCCTTGGGTTCTCTACTCTCACTGATCGTGAATATAAGTCTGCTTCCATTATCTGCTGGCGTACCCATTCTCGTTCTTTTATGATGATGTCTGTTTGTGTGTCATCTTCAGCTGGCATTAGGGCATGCATTCCTATCGTTTCCATCATTTCATCAGTAGTGTGCGCTGACCTCGGCTTCCATATCCTTATTCCTAACCGTGCGGCCATTCCTAATATTATGCATCCTGCTACAATTTTAAGACCATCTGACAGCCATGATGGCATCCATGACCAAAAGTAGGAAAACCAGCTACCGTCTTTCTTCACTCACTTTGCTTCTTCTTCCATCTTGGCGTGCATCTTGGCAAGTTGTGATACTGCCTCAGAGAGCGTGCCATTGTCTGCATCGTTGGCCGGAATGAATGTTCAACACGAGCTCCCAATTTTCTCACAAACTCCTCCTCCCATTGTTAGGAGGTCCAGCACATATCTGTTCTGGAGTGCCACCATTCGTACTGCCCTTAATTCTTCCTTTATTGCGTTGAATCCATTGATGGTGGAGATGATTGTCATCATCAGTTCCCATCTGGTAATGTGGAGCCACTTCGCATTTGCATATGCCTGCATCCCTGGATGTCTTATGGAAGAGAAGAACATCGCTGCTCTGCTGAATAGTCTATGTTCTGGTGGGATGTCACTAAGAGCTGTTTCTGATCTTCCCCACAGGTAGTTCCCTGTCAGTGGTTCTCCTTGCCTCTTCACTCTCAACAGGCTTGCTGTGTTGTTCCTTTCCCTTCCTCCTTCTATCTTCACTGACCTCTTCTTCCTTTTATTCCCTTCATCCATTTTAGGGAAGTTTCCCATGTTGACACGTGTTTGCGGCACTACCAGGGTTGGTACGTTGATGTGTACCATAGTGCATATTCCATTCCATAATGGTGGCCAGCTGTGGTATGCTTTTTCTCCACAGGCCCAATAGTGGTCCATCAGAACTGCTGTACCGGCACCCCCCTCAGCTATCATTATTGTTCTTTTGCAGTTGCTGTTTCTTCCAACATCGGCATTCCCATCCTGTTGATAACATAGTGAAGGTGCAGTTAGTGGAAGTATTGTTATTGGTTCCTCGTCCTTTTCTAACCATGTTACTAGTGCTGCGCTCCTTGTCCATCCGTTGCAACATTTGTTGTTCTCCTCAGTTACTGTTACTACTGTTGCCTTTGCCAATGTTACCATATTGCTTCCCACAACCCCATCTACCCATCCTTCTTTCGTGTATACCTTTCCATATATTAATATCAGCGGTCTTTCCCAGCACCCTGGTATCCCAGGAACTTCACATGGAAGGTAGTTCAATGTTACTTCCTTAGTTTCTACTTTATCAGGTCCATCCGTCACATATTGGAGCCCTTATGTATGCTGCAAGTAGTTGTCGTACATGGGTAGTGTTTTTATGAAGTTATTTTCATACGGGTACGTGTCCCTCGATTTCCAATTCAGCGTTGCTAGTCTCCCTTGGAATCGTCCTATTGTTTGTAACAGAGCCAGGTATAGCAGGCACTCCACTGATGTTGCAGGTATTTCAGTTGCCACAAATGTTCTGGATGCGCTCATGGCGTATGGGATCAATGAGCACACATAGCAGTTGTCCTTAGTTGTCCCCTTACCAATTTTGGACATGTGCTGATACCACATGTTTTTTGAGACATGTGCGGACTCTGTAAGATATGTGTCTACCCTGTTGCTATCAGTAGAAGTGCTGCATTTATCCCTCTTCCTGTTCCCTCTTGGAGTACTTGTACCACCTGACACCGTACCTGTTGCAGCCGTGGTGGGGGGTTTGTTAGTAGAAGGTAATGCTATAACATGGGAAGCATAGTGTGCCTGCCAGACAGCGGCAGCTAGTAGACCAGTGATGAAAAATAGTGCCGTTATCTTTATTACAATTGCTAATGTCACTGGCATAGTTCTCTTACCTTTGCTGCTGTCCTGCAGCTTTTGTACCTCTGATGATATAGATGCCCTCCTGAAAATTTCTCAAAATATGCATTATTTTGTTAGTTTTTTTTGTAATTCAAGCTCTCCCTATCATATAATCGTTCAAAGCCCAAGTGAGAAGCTGTTCCGCGCTTTTCTTAGCGTCTTATCCCGTAAAGCTGGTAAGCGCTTGTGGAAATATGGGAAGTATTGCTCTATTACCAAAATGAACGTGTTGTAATATACACATATTCTTCTTTTCTTTAAGTATTTTGGTCTTTTTATAACATACACAAATTGGTGTGACAATGCTTCTAGGGTGTTATCATCCATGGGCAGCATTTACCTCTGGGCACTGACATATGCGTTAGTAACTTAAATTCACTTCTTTCTATATATAACAGTACTGTGCGCTACCTGCATGTGTGAGACAAAAAGGAGAAGAGAACATGCACATGTCTACACAGTGTGGTGCGAATTTGCGTAATACTGAACTATTTCTATATTAGGGATTGGCTGGGGTGGCGTTTGCTTTAGTCTGGGATCTCGTGACCATGGGGTGGGGTATGGGTGATTGTTCACTTATGTCTTTGGGGGGGCTTGTTGTCTGGGCTGTATCGCTGTTGCTGTCGGTTGTCGCTGCTTGTGCGTTGGCCCTTCCATCGACGCAAGGAGGTTTCTGTGCTTTGTAGGGCTTGATGTCATGCAGATGGGACCAGACGTTCTTATCTCTCAGCTTAACAGCTCTAGTAGCTGTTTTCTCCACTTGATGGGGCCCAGTGAACCGGGGTCTGTTCCACCGGCAGTTAAAGTTCCTCAGAAGAACGTTGTCCCCCTATTTTACTGTCCATTGTGTGGCTTGTTCCTGTTCTTCATTTTCTTTTTCTTCTTGTTGGGTGTTCTTCGACCGTCCCCGCGTCCGCTCAATCTGTTGAGAGATAAAAGCGACACTAGTAACCAATGAAGAGACATATTCGTACATTTCTTCACCAAAAACATTTTTCGAAGCATGGCAATCTGTTGTAGCTCTTGATGGTGGTGTGAGTGAAAGGTGCATTTGGCGTCCGGTCACCACCTCGTGGGGTGTGAGGTGGTGGTCCGACCCCGGCTTATTCCTTAATCCAAACAGAGCCAAGAGGAGAGAGTAAAGCCAACTCTTTTTGGTTGTTTGCTGAATCTTAGCTATCTCTTCTTTTAGGAGGCAGTTGAGGTGTTCACAGACGCCATTTGCTTGTGGGTGGTACGCGCATGCAAACTTATGCTTTATCCCAAGGAGGGCAGTTACATGTTGGAACATTTCATTGGCAAAGTGTGGGCCGTTGTCAGACCGCAACACTTTGCATCCCCCACCACCTCGGGAACACCTCCCTTACCAGGAACTTTGCTGCCCTGAAGGCGTCTGCATGGGTGCATGGACCAACCTCGATACACTTTGAAATTCGGCACACTACTACAATCATGTATCTGTATCCGTGACATACATTGACAATGTCAATGTAGTCAATATGTAGGTGCAGAAAGGGCCCTTCTGGCCGGGGTATAACACCTCTGATCACTTGCAGCGTGTGACCGGCCGTGAATTGTTGACAAATGAGAGAATTGCTAATAAAGTTTGCAACGTATGCATTTAGCTCGGGGCAGAAGCACGCCTCTTTTATTCTTGTTGTAATCACCTCTTTTCCTGTTTGTACGGGGTGGTGCAGTTGTGCCAAAGCTGTTTTCAATAAGGCTAAGGGCATCACTATTTTTCCTGTATTATTTTGTCGCCATAATGCATCTGTGGGAGACATGTTGCATCCTCTTTTTACCCAAAGTTCTTTTTCTGCCATAGGTGCTGCTGCCTGTAATTCAATTATTTGATTTTCAGGGATGTGTGTGTACCCATCCTTCATCAACATCTGTCTTGCTCCCACCCCCCTTATCTTTTTGTTTTGCTGGGGGGGTCCAAATCTCTCCAAGGTACGCAGCATATTTTGCATGTGCATCTACTGTTTCGTTGCCCTTTGAAATTGGATCATCCCCATTTGTATGAGCCTGACACTTAACCAGGGCTACTTCTCTAGGGTCTTCAATTTCTTCTATTAGTTCAGCAAGTAGTAGAGCGTGCTGCACCGGGGTACCGTCTGCTCTTCTGAACCCTCTTCATTGCCACTTAATCAACCCTGAGTGCACTGTTGATGTGACGTATGCACTGTCAGAATATATTGTGACCCTTTTGTCATAGCTCTCTTTTAGTGCCAAAATAAGGGCCACTAGTTCTGCTGCTTGGGCTGAGTAGTGTTGTGGTAACTGTACGTGCTTTACTGGGACATACGTCCAATCGTCCCTCAGTCGTACCACTGCTGTGCCTGTTCTTCTTACCCCATCACTCTGATCAATTATTGAGGACCCATCAATGTAAATTACTTCTCCCCCCTCTAGGACATTTTCCTCAACTTTCCTTGTGCTTGAGTAAATTTCAATGGCCTGTGTGCAATCATGAGCGTAGGTGCCGTCTTCTACTACCTCTGCTATAAATCTTGCTGGATTTACATTACTGCACCTCACAATTTTCAATTCTGGTCTGGATAGAATAATTTCATAGCCTGTTGCTCTCTGAGTTGTCAATGTGGATTTGGGTTTATTTAATATTGCAAAAAGAGTGTGTTTCAAGTATAGTTTAGAGGAGCATCCCTTTGTTATTGATGATGATTTTTCTACCGCAAATGCTGCTGCTTCTAGGCTCTGTTCGCACAGGAAGTGTCCCATCATTACAGGATCTAAATGGCTACTGTAAAATGCTACTGGTTTGTGCCCCATGCTGTTTTTTTGTGTTAGTACTGCTTTCATTACTGCTGAGTCACAATGTGAAAATATGTAGAATGGCTCTTCATAGTTTGGGGTTGCTAGTACTGGTGCAGTGGAGATGGCATGCTTTAGTTCACTGAAAGCCTCTGTCATTTCCTTTGTCCATTTCAACCTCTTTACCCCCTTTGGTGCTTCTCTGAGGGCCTCGAGCAGTGGTCCTATGTATGTGTTGTAGTCGAAAACACATGCCCTGCAGTAGTTGCATAAACCCAAAAACTGCTACAGTTCTCTAACTGTCTGTGGCTGCGGTGTGTTTGTTATGACCTGCACTCTTTGTGGTGCAATGTTCCTCCCTTTTTGTAAAATCAGTTGGCCTAGGTACAGTACTTGTTCTTGGCAGTATGGCAACGTCTCCTTGTCCACCTTGTACCCTTTCTCTGCTATTACTGTGAGCATCTTTATAGAGTCTTTTCTGCACCTTTCCTCTGTGGTGCTGCAGATGATTATGTGATCTACATATTGCAGCACCGTGCTTTCCATTTCAATGTTACTCAAATCCATTTGTATCACTCTGTTAAAGATGGATGGTGATTCGCAATACCCCTGTGGCAGCCCTGTGTGTTTCCATTTAGTGTTGCGGTATGTGAAGCTGGTCAAATCTTGTGAGTCAGGGTGTAGGGATATTGCGAAAAATGCGTTTTTGAGGTCAATCACGGAGAACCGTGTTGCCTCTGCTGGTATCCCGCATAGTATAGTGGCTGGGTTAGCTGCTATAGGGTATTCTGCTTCTACAATGTTGTTGAGGGGTCTTAAATCTTGGATGAAACGCCAGGACCCACCCTTTGCTTTGCGCACAGGGTACACAGCAGTATTGCATGGGGACTATGATGGTACTAGTATACCTCTATCTATTAGTGCTGTTATTGTTCCATATATCCCCTCATCTGCTTCCTTTGATAGTGGGTATTGCTTTATTCTTGGCAGAATTGCTCCTTTTTTCAATTTTTTTCACTCCTCCAATGTTTTTTATGCATCCTACGTCATATGGACTAGTGGTCCATAGAGATGCTGGTACTGCTGCTAGGTCATCCTCATAAAATGGCAGTGCTGTAGTGGCGAGTGTGCTACTTCCTTGTATGTCACTCTCAACCAAATATTAACGCTCTTCTCAAACACCATCTCCCCCTCTCCGTTGTCATCAGAGAACAACTACTCATCTGATACCTGTGTTAGTCGGCATCCCTCAGCTAGTGCTATTACTGCTCTCCAAGTCTTCCTTTCCCTGTCTTGGGCATGTGCTGCAGTGTAGTCTGCTGTTGCCACCATACTCTCAATGCTCACTAGCATCATGGCCCCTTCTTTTTCACTGGCTGGTGTTTCGCGTCTGAAAAGGTAAGCTGTTGGTCTCCTCCCAATTTTCCCTTCAATTCCTGGTAGCCATGCTATTGCCATGTCTGTTCCATATTGGAAGATGTTTCCATCTACTGGTTCTGCCCTGGCCACTGTTTTGCCACAATAAGCCTGCAGTAGTTGTCGTGCGGTGAGCATGCTAATGCCAGGTGTCAAGCAAATTATCCCTTCTCAGTAAAGGAGATAGTCATATTCAGTCTGCTCATAATGTCTCTCCCTAGTATGTTTACTGGTGATTGCTCTGAGTATAGCAGCGGGAGAGACATAGCGTGATCCCCTATAGATAAGGAGATGTTATCAGTGAAGGGAACCAACTTTCTAGCCCCAGAGAATCCGTGAGTGTTCATAGCCTTGCCTGACAAGTCAACTAGGAAGGAAAATGTTTTGTCACCTATCGCCACCTGTATGCGTGGTTCCTCCGCAGGATTAGGTGTTACTGATAGGATGGGACACATCAAGGACACCTGTGGGATGTCCTATTGTGGGTAGAGTGACTGTCCATTCCCTGTGTAAGGGTTGTGACCCAATATTGTCACCCTCCCCAGCTGCTTGTGTTTTACAGGTGTGTCAGTCAAAGATATTGCATTGTCCTGTATTTGCGTGAGTTGCTGTGCTGTTTGGACCTGTTGTTGTTGTGTTGCAATCGCCTGCTGTTGCGGTTTGTGTTGTGACTGTTGCTGTGGTGGTTTATGTTTGTATATGTAACTGTGAATGCTGTTGTGCTTGCTGTGCCTGTTGTTGTGGTTGTTATTGCATTTGTGGTTGTTGTATGTACCCCTGAATTTGTTGTTGGGGCTGGTGTTGTGGTGCTTGTGGTTGTGGCAGGGGTTGCTGTGGTTCTTGCTGTTGCTGGTAAAATTGATATTCCCCAATAGGCCCTTGCTCTCCCCACCCTGCTTGTCCTGGTCTTATTCTGCACGTGCGTGACATGTGTCTCACCACTCCCCATATCCAACATATTGGTGGTTCCCTGGCTTTCCATCGGTGTCCTCCTTTGTTGTCTGAGTACCCCTGCTGTCCATATTGGTTGTATCCCTGAAACCCTGCCCCTTGCTCTTGTGTATTTGTCCCAAATCCTCTCCCTCTCATTCGCCCGCCCCTACCTCTGTAATTATTTGCGTATCCATTCCCCATTTGCGTATAACCTCCTCCCGCATGTGCTGTGTATGGTGGAGGTGGAGGCATCTGTTGTGTCATAAATTGTGCTTGCTGTAACAGTGCTACCTGTTGTTGTGTTGCGTCTTGTGTTACAGTGGCTTGTGTGGGCATTGGTGCTGTTATCAGTGTCCCTTCCATGGCATATTTATACAGTTTCTTTCGAAACAATTTCGCTTCCTCTGCCTTTATATCTTCCTCCTTTTGTTTCATCTTTTCGTGCCACCTCCTGCAGAAGTGTACTATTGTCAGTTGTATTTCTGGCCATGCCTTTGCTTCCATTCCCACTAATTTCTTCAATTGCTTTTGTACTTCTTCCGGGAGCCCTTGTATTAGTATGTGATAAAATATTGCTAGTGTCTTGTCCCGTGGTTCCCGCGTTTCTAAGCGCCACCTCTCCTGGATCTCCTGGATGTAATCAACAGGGTCCTCATTCTCACGCATCTTGCAAGATGTTATTGCTCCTATGTCTGAGGTGTCTGGGTACTGGACCCTCAAGGCCTGCCATAGCGCGTGCCTGCAGTTATCAAATGGCGCTCCATCATGTGACATGTCGTTTATGGTTACCCATGGGAAACCCGCACTCCTCCAGATGTCATCTGCAGCATCCCCCAGTATTGAAATTAGCAACCCCTTTACCTCACCCACCGCTAACTTTTGACCCGCAGTTTGTTTTTCCATTTCATATATCCATTTCCCAGCTCCTCCACTCAAAGATGGAAGTCTGCATTTAATATTTTCTTTATCTGCATGTTTCCATGGGACATATTGTGGCCTCGATCTTCCCCACTCCAGTAGTGGCATACATTGTATTCCCTTACTTCCCAGGGCGTTCGCCTGTGTGGGGATATGACGGTTTATGTCATCTTCTACACTAGGTAACTCCTCTATGCTGTCAATATTACAATATGTCGCGCTATTGCTTCCCATGCTCTTCCTTCCCTTCCTGTTACCCTCCTGTCCTATCATGGGTGTGTCCGTTCGCTCTTCCTGCCTGCGTCCTGGGAGGTCCCTAAGTCTGTTGGCATATGGAGTATGTACAGGTGTTGGTGTTAATGGTCGTTGTGTTTCTCAGTTCACCTCTCTCCTTCTCATTTCCTTTGTGTGTTGTTTTCCCCGTGTCTCGCATGCCCATGGTGACTCGCAGTTAGTGTGCGTTATGTATAGTTTATCTAAACTTTCTCTACTTCCACCTCTTCTGTCTTCGCACGACCCTTCTTCCTCCTCACTGCAAAATCCATCTTGGAATGTCGATCCCCACTCTGTGCATTTCCCCCCTACTGTCACTGTCCTTAAATCTATTAAATCTTTGTCTGTGTACTCACCTCCTTTTGCCGCAGCCCCTTGTGTTGATGCTGTCGCAACCTCTTTATCCTGGCGGGTGTACTTTTTCATCCATGCTCCACTCTCCTCACTTTTCTTCTTCACTACCTCGCCACCTATTTCCTCCCTTTTCCTGCAGAGTTCTTCCATTACTTCTTCGCTTACCTTTGCCAGTATCCTTTCCTCTTCTTCCTTTCTCCCCCATACCCCCCTTCCCTTTTTAATATGCTCTCTATTAGCCTTCCCTCTTCATATTTCCACGCACTTTCTGATATAATTTTCCTTTTGCACAGTCACATTTGCCTGTCATTTTCTTCCCGTTCCTCCTCCCTCCTCCCTCCTTCTCATCTCCCATTGCTCCATGCGTGCCACTCTCTCAGCTATTGCCCGTATGCGCGCTTCTTCCTTCTTCTTTTCTTCTGCCTGTTCCTTCATCCTCTCCTTTTCTTCCTTATTTGCTTTCCTCTCTTCCTTTCTTTGCCGTGTTTCCTGCTCGAACTGCCTAATCAGTGCACTTCTTAGTTCCCTTAATTCTGCCAACCTTTCTTCCAGCATCTCTTCCTCTTCCTGCGAAAGTCGCCCTTCCCTTTCTTTACTTACCTCGTGCTCTGTATGTATGTGGTCCATCTCTTCCCTTCTTACCTTCCTCACTGCATCCTCCTCTTCCCCTGTTAGCGTCCCCCGTAGTTTCAGAAGCACCTGTGCTGCTATCCATTCATCTGGCCCTATGTTTGCGAATTCTCCCGGAACCGTCTTCCCGCTCCCGGGCCTTCCTGCGTGTTGCTTACATCTGCCATGCCTGTTGTCACCACTCCCTTTTGGCATCTATCCGTAAGTGCGTATGGTGGAGGGCTGTATGCAGGGTTTGAGTACCTCTCAGTGGTCGTTAGTTGTTGTTGGGCCGCTTCTCTTAGTTCTGTTATTGGATACAATCCCCCCTCCTCCTTCTTTACCACCTTAGCCATTTGCACACCCCCTGCCCCTTCCTTTTCCACCTTTACCGCTGCTACCGCAATTGATCCTTCTGTCTCCTCCTCACTTTCCTCAGTATTAGGTGGTGTTTTGTGTGTTGTACCCCTGCGCTCTCTTTTCTCCTTCTCCTCTTTTACCTCCTTCCCCCGGCTCATCCCCTTCTCATCTTTTACCCCCTGTACTGTGAACATTTTTTTTTTAAATAAT
This sequence comes from Ambystoma mexicanum, assembly GCF_040938575.1. NCBI lineage: Eukaryota > Metazoa > Chordata > Amphibia > Caudata > Ambystomatidae > Ambystoma > Ambystoma mexicanum. The sequence goes on along the minus strand of NC_090931.1, from coordinate 850,012,717 downwards.
TTTTAGTAATTTATACAAACCAACAACAATACAAACCAAACCCGCAGTGCACACATCATCAGTTCCATTGTTCATCGTTTAATTCCAGTCACTCCTCCCCACATCCCACCCCCCATTATGAGCCTGTTTATTCCAAACACTCTGTGTCCGCCTCACGTGGCGGGGTCTCACTTTCCATGGATTCCGACAGATCTTGTGCTACTCCGAACAATTCCGCTATTAATGTTTTCCATGCCATCAGGGTTCCCGCCTCCTCCTCTCCCTCCACATTGCTCGCCTCTTGCCATACCGTAGTTTCTGCTTCCGCCCATTTTTGCAGCTCCTTCCACCACACCTCCACCCATGGCCTGTGGAATGTCTTCCACCCCATGGCAACCCTTCTTTTTGCAAGCACATATGCCAAGTCCTTCAGTTTACTGACATGTTTAAGTTTCTGTGCTCTGGGGGAACCCCCCCAGCAAGCATGCCCAGGCCGTGCCTACGACAATAGTGACCCCTTTTTCCGCCAGTCTTTGTGCTACTTCACTCCGGAAACGCTCGATCACTGGGCATGACCAAAACATGTGTACCATATCAGCATTTTCCTCATCACATTTGGGACATGCCTGTCGTCCGGCACCCCTAAACCTAGATATTTTCTGAGGTGTCATATATGCCCTATGCGTGATGTACAGTTGTATTTGCTTCAGTCTGGCATTTCTTGACACCTTCTTATGGTATCCCAGGGCACGCTCCCACATCCCATCCTCTATTGAGACCCCCACCTGCGCCTCCCAGTCCAGCCTCAATTGCGTTAATTCTTCCCCAACCCTAGAATCACCATCTCGTACAGACAAGAAATCTCATGTCCCCCTTCGGATACATCATGTATCACATCTATGTTAGTGTCTGGTTCTTCTTCCAATACTGTTTCGGGCCATGTTTTCCTAATTCTCTGCACAATTCTGTGATATGTAATATACTGGCCCGTATGTAATCCCGTCTCCTCCCCCAGCACTTCAAACTCTGTGATAGTCCCCTCTCGCCAGATATCTCCCATCGTAACCAATCCCACCGATTCCCAATGGGTCCTTATTATCATTCTTAATTACTCATCTCCCCCTGCCAGTGTTACTAACAGTATCTGCGGGGAGCACGGGAGTGGGTTCCCCATCATCCGGCACGCCTGGCGCCACATCTTCAACCCAAGCCTCATCATCTCAGGGCGGTCTCTCATTTCTGCCTTAGGCAGCCAGATCATTTCTTTTAAATAAAATGGGGCACAATCATGACCAAACAGCCTAGATTCGGGGGTCGCTTCGTCTGAGAGCCATTTAGCAACTTATTGCAGCTGGCTCGCTACATAATAAACCTCATATCCCCCCTTTTTCGTAAAAGTTCTGCAGCTTCCTTAGCGCCACCCTGTTTCGGGTGCCATGCCATAGGAAATCCCTACACATAGTGTTCTGTTTGGTGAAAAACTTCTTAGGTATTAGGTATGGAATGTTCCCAAAATAATGCAGGAGCCTGGGCAGGACCACCATCTTCAACATTGCCCCTCTTCCCATCATCGCTAAGGGTAACTTTGCCCAAAATGTCATACATTTCTTGATTTTCATAATAGCTACTTCAGTATTATGCCTATGTTCTTCCTTGGCCGTATGGTACACATCTATCCCAAGGTACCGAAAGGTACTCACCGCCCATGGTATCAGTAACACCGGCAGCCGCCCCCAGGGGTTCCCTTATAACTGCCGAGTGGAAAAATTGTGGATTTGTAAGGGTTCACCGCTATCCCTGACAGCTCCGCATATCTCTCCATCACCTCCAGGATGTATTGGAGATTTTCTTCCGGGTACCTCAAATACAGCAGCAAATCATCCGCATATAGGGAGATCAGGTGTCGCTCCCCTCCCACCTCAATACCTATAGCATCGTATTGCTGTCTCAAATATATTGCTAGGGGCTCTAGGGCTATTAGATAGAGCATTGGGGACCACGGGCATCCCTGTCTGGTGCCTCTGCTGAGTTGCCATCTTCCAGATATTATGGATCCTGTTCTAACCATAGCCAGTGGTTCACTGTATAGAATTTTCACCCATTTACATATCCCTGCCCCATTCCGTAACCCGTCAGGGCTGCTAGCAGCCATGGCCATTTGACCGAATCAAAGGCCTTAACCGCGTCTAAGGACACGATCGCCATTTCGCCTTCTTGCTTACTTCCCCATTCGACAACTCGGTGGAGTCGTCTATGGTTATGTGTTATATTTCTGTTCGGGACATAGCCCGTCTGATCAGGGTGTATAAGTTTGCCTATAACTCTCCTCAATCTGTTTGCCAAGACCGCCGTCAATATTTTGCTGTCTTGGTTCAATATCGACAGTGGTCTATAGGAGCCATAGCTATACCCTGGCTTGTTTAGTTTGGGAAGCGGTATTATGATCGCTTCCCTTAGCTACTCCGGCAACCGTCCCACCTCAAATGCCTCATTTAGCATTTCTAGCATTGGGGGGAGCATTTCTGCCCTATAAACTTTGTCAAATTTGCTAGGTAATCCGTCCGCCCCCAGAGTTTTACTCGTGGGTAGCTGCTTCACCACCTCTTCTAACTCTTCCAACGTGATCGGTGCATCCAGCTCTTCTCTTTCTTCATCCCTTATTCTAGGCAGTCCTATGTCTTCTAATGTTTCCATTATTTCAGCATGACTACTTCCGTCATTATCACCATATAATACCTTATAATACTCTGCACCTCCTGGTTAACTCCCTCTTGGGTATCCGCTATAGTGCCACCATCTCTGGTTATCGTTCTGATCGTGGGTCTGGGAGTCTCACTCTTATATAACCATGCCAGAAGCCTTCCTGTTTTATCACCTCCCACATGCTGTCTCTCCACATATTTTTTATAATTGAGGTTGCACAACCTTTCCCATTGTTTCGCACATTTCTGTTGCAATTTGAGTATCTTCTCCGTGTCTCCAACCCCTTTATTTAATGCCCTCTCTAGTTCCTTTTCTGTTTGTTGTAGTTCAGTGACAATTCCCCCTTGCAGGCCTTTTGATTTGGCTATGGCCACCCCTCTCATCACTATCTTGAAGGCTTCCCATAATGTGCCCGCCGAGTCAACACTACCCGTATTCACCTCAAAATAGTTTATAATCTCCTCCCTTACATCCTCCCTGAACACCGGATCCGGAGGCGCCATGTCGGGATCCTTGCTCTCGGATGGCAATATTGCCACCCGAGAACCAGGGGCGAGTGGTCCGAGAGGACCCTCGCTTTGTATTCTGCTTGAGTAATCTCCATTAATACTTCCGCTGTGGCAAAGACATAGTCCAGCCTCGTATGTAGCTGCTGCGGGGCTGTACTGTGAACATTCCCGGTGCTCCCAGTGTACCTCCCTGGAACATCTTCCAAAGATCAAAATCCTCTAAATGGTTTGCTAACTTTTTTCCTTTGTAGGTATTATGTAGGCATGTCAGTAGGTGGTGTTGGGTAAATGCGTTGAAGCTGCTGTTGGGCGGCCACGGTACCCTTAGTTTGTTGTCTGTTCCTTGTGTCCATTCAATGCTGTACTTTATAATTTTCTCTCTATGTGGTGACAATGTCGTGCAGATGTGTTGGAGTGGTGTAGTTAAAGTGTTTGCTCTGAGCCCCAACCCTGCTCCTGCCCCTGACCCCTAGTATGTTGCCATGTTACAGTGTCACCTTTCTCAATGTCAACCTTTTTTTCCTGGCCCCGTAAGCTGGGGTCTTCCGACAGTCCGCTGAAAAGAAAGGTATTTTCAATTTTAAAGTGCTTGCTCTCCGTCCTTCCCAATTTTACAACTACGGCCCCCTTCGGCCATGGTGCACAAAGCCCCCTGCGGCTACGTGCTCTGTGTGGCGTGCCTCTGAGATGCCCCACCTTCCTGTGCCACCCGAACTATGCACACCTTCAACTTAACTCCTCCTCCTTCCCGTCCTCACTGCCCGTTCAGTCTCCTTCCCCTTCTAGGGCAACCCCCTTGTGGAGCGTGGCCGGCATTCTCCGTGCGCGGCCACCTCTTCCCCTTTCCCCTCTTCCCCATCAAGCACGGCCAGCGTTCTCCGTGCACGGCCGCCTCTTCCCCTTCGCCCCTACCCTTGCTTACTTCCTGCCCCCGACCACCCTTGGATGAACACGAGATGGTCGTTGTGTACTATGCAGGCCCTATGGGTGACGTTACAAACCTCTACAAGATATTACTAGTACGTACAATTTCAGAGCTAATGAACGCGCGCTATCTCTAACACTTTATTCCCCGTTAACCCCACAGCTGTCTTCCCACTACGTCTGGAGCAGGGTAATCAACAATCAATCACTTATTATAATCGGACTGCGCACACTGTGTCGCCTCGCGTGTGATACGCCCCCTCTCCAGGGGAGCTTAACCAGCCAATTATCTTCCGCACTCGGGAACAATCTAGCTACCTCCTGCAGGAAAACATCATCCACCAATCAAGCTAAAACGCTCAACCAGTAGGGAACCTCATCCACTCATTAATCTACAACGTCAACTTGTAGGAAAGCCACACTCCCTCTTATACAGGTGCCTGCGATCTAGACCAATTCGCGCGATCTGTCCGTCACAAGTGGGTGCTCGAAGCCCCACCCAATTCACTTCTTTACGCTGTAGTGGACGGCCCTCATGCCTGTCCCTCTACACCATTCACATCTACCGCCGTTTATTAACCCAAATCAGTTTCCACACACTGTAATAACCACCCGCCACCATCGTTACAATTCCTCCCCCATCCCGCACAACATTACATTGCTGGTTGGGTGTGCCATACTCACATCAAGTCCTGGTGAACCGGGGCCGCTCGACTGCAGGCACCCCTCCAAAGCGGCTTGCCACCTCCCCTCGTCTGGACCACGTCTGGACACTCGCCAACCGCAAGCGCGATACTTCTCAAGTCAGCTTCCGATAGCCAATGTCCAGATTGCGCTGTGCAGTCATCTCGCAGTTCGGCGATGGTCCTCTAGTCCTCAAAAGGGGGCAACGGCAGAGGCAGAGTTACTTTATGTAGACCTTAAACAGATCTCAGCAGTGCCTCCAAACTTGTCGGGGTGATTTTCCCGGGGGCCGGCAGTGCCGTCCGCGGAGCTCCGGGGCTCGGGAGGCCCCCAACTCCTCCCACGTCCCAAAAGGAGTGCGAGGCACACACAAGAGCAAGGTAGTTACTGCTGTTTATTGTAGTAACTGCAGGGATTGTTCCCAGCCCGTATGCATCCGGGGAGACACTCTCCGCTCTCGTGGGGCTCACAGGCCTTTTTTACTGTAGTATGATGCGCTACTCACGTCACCTGGGAAAATTGTCCCAAAACCTGGCTCCCCGAGTGGTAGGGTTAGTATAGTTATCTATAGAAGAGCGGGTTATTGGATAAGGACAGGTCAGGTTGTACACTTGGGTTGTCCCTTACAGTTGCTACATCAAATTGGTTACAAGGGGACACTTGGTGATTGGCTAGTAAAAGTGGCGTCAATGGTGAGCCCCTCATGTTCCCAGCTTGCGGTTTACCTGGTACTGGCAACAATGTGCAACTATGTGTTAGTGGTAGACAATGGGCAGGTCTTACTATTGGCTGATGTGCATTTCTTTCCCATCGCTGTAGGTGTCCAACTTGTCACTTCGTTGTTGCAGATCGTGTCTCAGACGTGGGACCCCAGCGACTTTCTCTCTCGTGAGCTTGGCATCTTGTCGGCACCGCTTGGTCACGTGTGGAGAAACCATGGCTGGAGCAGAATTATGAGCATTTGATTTGTATTTCGGTTGTGAGGAGCATTCGGCGTTGGCAGGTGTAACCTTGGCGCGGGCAGCGCGGCATGTGAATGGCAACATTGTGACCTTGGATGTGCGCTCTCGATGGAGCTTGTTCTGCGTGATCAGTGTTTAACTTGTTTGTCTGAGAGGATTTTCGTCTGAGCAGCTCCTGCCTGGAGAATCTTGCTTTGCGGCCTACCTTGGCCTAGTTTCTGGGTGGCGGTACATAATCCATAATATGGGGGTCGTGAGGGCTGACAGAGCGTCACAAGCAGCAGTAGATATATAAGGTGGCGTCTTTGCAGGGATAGGTAGCGAGAGAGCATCAGCAAGCATGTATAAACGAGCTCTTCAGGCATCTTGCGTTTCTGGGATACTGTAGAAGGCCTATGTGAAAAATAACAACAATGCGCGTCTGTGGCTGTATCGGTTCTCTGTCATAGCACTGAGTATGTTCTTCGTGTGGGTTAGTATTTGAGTGACCAGTGTGCATGGTGGCACGTGTGTTCTTGTCTGTTGGCTATGCCATCATGGCATCTCTAACGATGATGGCATTCGTGGCTGTTGTCTAATCGAGTTGATCCATGAGGCTGACGTTGGTGGTTCCCGGACGTGGTATTGGGCAGGCTCCCCGTGCGTGTGGGCCGTGGACACATGGGACCTGTCCACCGGGTGATGAAGTGAAGGGGTCGAACTCCTCTCGCGAGGGGTGCTTGGGTCTTGATGTCCTGGACCATGGTTTGGACGAGAATGGGGTAAGGGTATTGTCCCATTTTCCCACTTCACTGCTTTTTACAGTGGCAGGTAATGTATGTGACTGAGGCAGGCTGCAGGACAAAGCATGAAACACCTTAATTAGGTTGGGCCTCATTACGACCCAGGCGGTAAGTTACCGCCTGGGCCGTGACTTTACCACCATGGCGTAAACTACGTTTACGCCATGGTGGTTGGCGGACTTACCGCCCCATTCCGACCTAGGCGGGGCGGTAAGTCCCCAATCCCCATTTACCCTTCCCCATTCCCATTTTTGACCCATAGGGCATAATGGGAGTGGGGAAGGCGTTAATTACGCCACCGTAAATTACGGTGGCGTAATTAACTCCATGGTCCCTTAGCGCCATGGATTTTAACACCTGCTAAAAGCAGGTGTTAAAAGCACCATGGCGCTAGGGGACCTCGTAATCAGGCGGTAAGGGTCGGCGCTGTTAACGCTGCCGTAAACCCCTTACCGCCTGAGTTGTAATGAGGCCCGTTGTCTGTACAGTGGGCTGGTAGGTGATTACTTTGATTGGGCTCAGACCAATCCACTGACCTGACAGCTACGTGACTCTGTCCTGCACTTTTGCCGGGACAACCCTTAGGCGAACCACCAGTGAAGGCAAGCGGCAGAGCGTAACACCATCACACAGCATCAGCCTATCAGACTGAGGGGAGTATCAGTCTCCATTTCATTCAGTATTCAACTTGCACTGCAGTAATACATATGTATTGTCCAGGCTGCTGCTACAGAGCAGTGGCAAACGTTGCCTACAAACTCTGTGATTCATTTCTGTGAAGTTAGGTAATTGAATTCGGTGTTAATTTACCATCAGAATTATATATTGTTAACTCTTTCCATGTCGTGCTGTTTGATGGGTTGTATATTTTAGAATGCTTCAATGGTACCAACAATGTATGTTTTGTATTTTCCTGTGATGTCATTGCTATGCGAATTATTATTTTTGAAAATTGAAAAATCCTACATCTTTTTAGTCACAGAGTGTTGGCAAGTCTGAGTTACGTGTAGAGGAAGTTGGATTGCTCGTAGCTCATTAATCCAGTCAGGAAGTCTTGCCGCGACGCCATGTTCTCTAGTCGGATGAAAGAATACATCATCAAGTATCAAGGCTCTGCACAAACATGTTGCCCATAGAGGTTTCCTGACAGTGCTTGTGATGAGCTGTGTTAAACCTGAAGTAGCTCTCTTGCAGTGATATGCTTAACAACATTACACATGCATAATGCGTTTCTTTAATGCCTTTCTCTCGCAGTGCTTGCTCAGCTTGGAGCCCAGTGACACGGGAGAGCATTGCTTGCACTTACTGACGGCTCACAAGTGTGGCATTACACATTTCCATGAGTTTAGCAAAGCACACGGTAGACTGCTTGACGGGTCCTTGTGTGGACGTTCATGTGGGTGAATTTGTGTATTGACTTGGGATATTTCTTGAATATTTGTGTATATTCTCTACGTTTTTGTTTCAATTGACCCATAACTGAATGTCATCCACATTAAAGCACGTTCAGAATGCTAGAGGTACTTAATATAATGGGAAGTGACTTAACTATGCAATGAATTGAAATGCATAGTGTTTCATTACAGCGCTTGAAATATTGAATGTGTCTCTCAAAACAAGTTGCCCGCCAATAAAGTGTCACAATTGTCATTGCCTTTCTTACAGGTCACCACAATCACGATCCTTTCCGTAAGGGAGTTTCTTAACGGAATAAAATGTACAACTGAGTGAATAATAAAACTTTTCACAAAATATTTTGGAAACATTATCCTAAGGACATGAATGCCAGTACTGGATTGGAATATCATTGATTTGTATTGTCATCATGGACATTACTCTACTGTGTGAGGCTAACGAAAGAGAAAGAACTTGCGCCACTTTTGCCGTCAATGTGGCCTTCAAGTTTTTTAAAAAACACGGTCTGTGGGAGCACGCGTTATAGAGTAACAAGACATAATGTTATACGGTTTGATACTTGTCAACAGAGGCGTGTCCGGGAAGTGGCCTGAGGTGGCACGTGCTACCCCTGGAATCTGATTGGCCACCCCATTATCCTAAACTATGGTTATTGTGTGTGTGCGCGCTTGCGCTCGTCCTTCATGCCACCCCTGCATAAGTCAGTGCAAACTTGGGCCACCCCAGTCAAAAGAGTCTGGGCACGCCACTGCTTGTCAATGTGGCACTAATAAGAATAATAATTTGGTGATTTCTGTAGTGCTTCATACCAGAGTCTCCCAGTCGCGAAGCAGTGTTATATTCAGCCTCACCTTATTACCCACTCGTGCTGCTCACGGGAGGATGTAGGGTACCCACTAGGGCGGGTACCCGGTGTTGCACAGCATTGCCCTGTGCCAGGGGGAGCGTGTTGCACGTGTGCTGTCCCCGCGTGGGCTTTGCTGGCCACACCCTTCTCCCGGCATTCCGGTGCAGGGATGTTGGCACTCGTGGGTCCCTGGAGCAGCGAGCAATCTGCTCAGTGTGTTCCATGCATCAGGCAGGCAGGTGGCCTCCTGGGGATAATTATCCATTTTGTTCGGTTCTGGTAGGAGTTCCTGAACTCGGATGTGAACCTTGGCTCGCCCCACTTGGGAGGGAGCAGAGGTTCAAATGATGCTTTGCAGTCACTTGTGTAGATCAGCACTGATCCCTGACCCCCATCTCTGCTCTGTACATGGGGGGGCCTCATCACCATCCGGGGAACGTTTGCTCAGCAGAAAGGAAGAAACGAGCGATCGTAGAGCGGCGAGCACTACGGGCCGAGCCTGTGCAGCGTTTCTGTCCAGCAGCCGTGTGTTAGACTCGACCGCATAGTGTAAACCCCTGTGCACTGTCTGCACTGCAGATCTGCATGCTGTTCTATCGCATAGTGTCGGTCAAACAATGTGTATTAGGCTCTGCATCCTGCACTATCGCATAGTGCAAACCCCTGTGCACGTTATTACACTGCAGCTCTGTGTGCTGTTTTATCGCATAGTGCCCGTTAAACCATGCAATGTTTTTTAGGCTGCAGCTCTGCAACCTGCGCTACCGCATAGTGCAAATCTGTGTTCACTTGATTACACTGCAGCTCTGTGTTGTGCGCTATGGTATAACGTAAATCCTTGTGCACGTTATTACACTGCAGCTCTGTGTGCTGTTCTATCGCATAGTGCCCGTTAAACCATGCAACTTTTATTAGGCTGCAGCTCTGAAACATGCGCTATAATGCATAGTGCAAATCTGTGTTCACTTGATTACACTGCAGCTCTGTGTTGTGCGATATGGTATAGCGTAAATCCTTGTGCACGTTATTACACTGCAGCTTTGTGTGCTGTTCTATCGCATAGTGCCCGTTAAACCATGCAACTTTTATTAGGCTGCAGCTATGAAACATGCGCTATACCGCATAGTGCAAATCTGTGTTCACTTGATTACACTGCAGCTCTGTGTTGTGCGCTATGGTATAGCGTAAATCCTTGTGCACGTTATTACACTGCAGCTCTGTGTGCTGTTCTATCGCATAGTGCCCGTTAAACCATGCAACTGTTATTAGGCTGCAGCTCTGAAACATGCGCTATACCGCATAGTGCAAATCTGTGTTCACTTGATTACACTGCAGCTCTGTGTTGTGCGATATGGTATAGCGTAAATCCTTGTGCACGTTATTACACTGCAGCTTTGTGTGCTGTTCTATCGCATAGTGCCCGTTAAACCATGCAACTTTTATTAGGCTGCAGCTCTGAAACATGCGCTATACCGCATAGTGCAAATCTGTGTTCACTTGATTACACTGCAGCTCTGTGTTGTGCGCTATGGTATAGCGTAAATCCTTGTGCACGTTATTACACTGCAGCTCTGTGTGCTGTTCTATCGCATAGTGCCCGTTAAACCATGCAACGTGTATTACACTGCAGCTCTGCATCCTGCACCATCGCATAGTGCAAAACCCCCGTGCACGTTATTACACTGTAGCTCTGAATGCGGTTCTATCGCATAGTGTCCATTAAACAATGAAACGTTTATTAGACTGCAGATCTCTATTCTGCTCTATCGCATAGTGCCCATTAAACCATCTGCACCTTATTAGACTGCAGCTCTGTGTCCTGGGCTGCTGCATAGTGTAAATTCAGTTTTGTGCAGTTCATTAGACAGCAGCTCTGTCGTTTGCAATTGCAAAGAGTAAATTAAACAATGTGCAATTTATTAGACTGCAGTTTTGCGTCCTATGCTATTGCGAACCGTAAACACACGCAGTTTGCTACAACATGCCTGTTGGGATTACAAAGAGTAAACACGACAATAGGTTAATTTCATGGTTCACATTTACCAGTAGAATGCACCTTTGATAATGGGAACCATCTAACATGTATGTGTTTATAGACGTGTCCCTTCTTATACATACAGCAATACGCAACTGGGACTTGTGCATTTGCGGCGCCTCAATGAGCACACGGTTAAGATGTGGCAAGCATCCACTGAGATGTTGAGGGCCACTTACGCTGTCCAGCTCCCTCGTCTATGTCAAGATCACCTACCAAGTCTTCTCCTCACACTTCTTCTCGCCCGCAGTGCTTTGAACCACACTGATGGCAGTACAAGCACTATACAAGCAATCAAGATTGCATTAAGGAACATAGTTCTCACTTTACAAAAGTAGACACTAAATGAGCTAATTATGGCAATGCAGGCAGTGGACATGTTGGCTCATTAACATAGATTTCCATAGGGTACATCTTAATTCTTTTTCTTAGGATTTCCTGGGCGACTGGCGTCAGTATAATGACGATTTGCAAACAGGTTCCATCTACAAACTGCACACACTGTGACTTGATCATAGAGCTGTATGGACTTCCCAACTTTACTTGACTGCTTGAAAAAGTAGGGCACGCAAAGTTTTACCTGCACACATAGGGCCCGATACATGGAATATTTGCCCGGTTCAAAGTGACTTTGCACTGCCGACACAAACCCTGATTCATGGAACAGTGCAAAGTGTATTTTTGCAGTGCAAAGTCTGGGCAAAGTCAGTGCATAGCCATTTTTGCAGTACAAAATGACTTGCACGCAAAAAATACACTTTGCACAGTTCCATGAATTAGGGTTTGTGTCGGCAGTGCAAAGTAACTTTTCAGCAGTGCAAATTCACTTTGACCCGGGCAAATATTCCATGTATCGGGCCCATAAAGTGCACTATATCGATGGGGAAAGAAACATGCACAAATGCACATGTATGCCAAGAAGAATTCCTTTTTTACTTCCTGAACAATGACATGGCACCCCATTTACGAAGCGTTTTTCAATGGGATTGCGCCACTGTAACAGGTTTTGTAAACCAGGCCATGATATGTCCTTTCCACTATTGTGGAAGTATTGCCACTTTCACGTTGCCTTCACGTTGCCCGTTTCCACGGCTACTCTCCTTATTAAGATTTCTCATTCCTCTCTTTAGCAATGAATGTGTGCCTAGTATGTGTTCGAGCATTCAGTGTACTCTTTTTCAACACACTCTTTGCAAAAAAGTACTTGTGTGGGTGGGGAGTACTATAGATGAGTACACTGTGTATTCATTACTGCAGCAGGTCTGTCTGGAAGTGTTTTGCGCTCCTGTCCCATATATTTTGATGGCACAAATAGGCAAATCGTGTCCATTCGGAATGCCCACACTCTGTCGCCTCTAAAACAAAGACCTATTTTGTGTCCAGCTTTATTGTTGTTTATTCAGAACGACTGAGTTCATTACTTCTGTTTTTTTACTTGTTTAATTAAGTTATTTATTTTCTTCTACGCTGAAACCAAGTGTGTCTTTCTGTCATATAATGGATCACAAAAAAGTGCTTTGTGATTGGAAAGTCAGTGATTGATTTCATATCTAAGGTACCTATTATTGGAAGAATGTTGTAGATTAGTTTGAGTTAAGGTAAATTAATTAATTATTTGATAACACGCTTAATACCATGAGACCAGTCTCTAAGCACAGGACGGGGATACAAATCTGTGTTGCTCTGCGTTGTTTTGCTTCCAAGAGAAACATGTTGCCACTGAGCTATCCTCCCGGCCCATGGCACCCTTCACTTAAGGGTTAGTCACATTGACATTGCTTAGCACGCTTCTCTCATCCCAGTTTACTGGATTGCCCTTTGTGACATTGTCTCCCCCATTGCAACATTATTTATCACACATGTACCTCTTCATGAAGCCTGTCTTGAAACTTCAACATCATACAGTGATCAATCTACAATACCTCAATCCGCTTTCATGAATAGATTTCACAAGTCTCTCAATACAAACTCACACACATCGGTGTGCACTGTTACATGTTCAACTGATCCCCAGAACATGCTTACTCAAGACAGAAAGTGTCCATTTGTTGCAGACCGTAATGGCTGCATATGGGGGTTCAAGGGGGTAAGTTGAATGTGTCTTTCAAAGTTCCCGTATGTTCCTTGAAGGTTAAGAATGCCTTCTGAACATGTCTTTTCTGGGACTATGAAGGTGTCATCCTTCCTCAGGACAAAGATAGCAATTGACCATGTGCCTAGATGCAGTTTTTATGCAGATATTCTGTGTCAGGGAATGAGTTCTATTCGTCAAAAGTTATTGATTGGAAATAGCTGGGATGTTGAAGTTTGTTAAATATTACTGTTTTCCTCGGTCACTTACGATCATCCTTGACCCACTTGTAGAGAGTGTTTTTTTTTTTCTTCTGATTTAACAAGTATTGCATAAAACAACAAAATCAGGTCCTGGCGAATCCAGTCAGAGTTTGTGTCTCCGCCACTTCTGCTGGGGGCCATTCAAAGCATCTGCAACCTTTTTAATGAACATGTATTTGTGAAGGTTATTTCTGAGCCTCTCTACGCTAGTCTCACATAGTGACTGACCTCTTGTACTCGGAACACCACCACTAGTAATATTAATAATCAATTTTATATGTAGCGCTTTTTTCCAAAGCGCTTTACTTAGAACATGTTTATGCACAAATAGTAAATGTAGCCTCCTGCACTTTGTGGATCCTCCTTGAGAATGTAAATATCTCTATCAGGGGGCATCTGAGCTTTGCACTTTTTGCCCCAATTGCCTTGTCACAGTATTGATGCAAATCCCTACATTAATGCCAGTAAGATTTAGATCCTCCTCATCGGCACACATGAACCTTCCTTTCCTGTCACTCTCTGGCCGGCCTCCCTTGGCCCTCTCCCTGATCCCACTTGCGAGGCTAAGAACCTCTGGGTCATCTTCAACTCCACACTTTCCTATTCTTCTCACATCTCTGACGTCTCAAAAAAGTCTAACTATCAACTGCACCTCCTCAGAGGTATTCTTCCTTTCCTCTCCTTCCCCAAGAAGTTCACTGTCTCTAGAGCTCTGGTTCTCTCTAGGCTGGACTATTGCAACTGCCTCTTTCTAATCTGCCTGCAACCACTCCCCGCCCTCTGCAGCTCATCCAGAGCAAGACTGCAAGACATATCCTTGGCCTCCAGCCCTGCGATCCAATCTCTCCAGCCCTGAAATCTGTTCATTGGCTCCCAGTGGCTGTAAGGATTAAATTAAAGACCCTTTGCATCATCCACAAGGCTTATGTGGCCTGGGTACACAATACCTTCAACTCTCCCTCACTAAATACATTCCTACTCAAGCTCTTTGCTCCTTCACCAGTCACTTCTCCAAGCAACGAGTTGGGGGTAGATCCCTTTCCTCGACTGGGGCCTCCCTCTGGAACAGCCCCCCTGCCACTCTGAAACTTGAACTTGAAGAGAACCATCTCCGGTTCCGGAAGCACCTCAATACCTTCCTCTTTGCTTTTGCCTTCGCTCTTCTGCTCCTCTGCTAATCTGTTCTCCTTTGACAACGGTCACCTGGTTACCCTCTGATTTCGGGCCCAGATCCCTGCGCTCCTAGCCACACACCTGCACTGCCTCCTGGCAGCCCCTGCACTTGGGTTGTATCTGCAACCCTACAGTCCCCTTGCAGCACTTATCAGACACCTGTTGTCTACACCATCTTCTCGCACTTACCACCTGCTGGCCGCACTTCCTGTGGTTGTTCTATTACACGTTCTGCACTTTCCACTCCCCCCCTGCCCCTTGCACTTTCTCCCTTCCCTCTCACCTGCACTTGCATGTTTTCAATGTCACTGGGCCTAGTAAGAGTGTTATTTTTGTCCTCCCCTGTTCCCCCCCTTCCCTCGCTTTGCTCAGAAACACTTGTGTATGGGCGCGATACAAACAAAAATATCATATCATATAGCAGATCATATGGGATGATGAGACTTCCCAAAGCAAATGTTATACTGTATTGAACTGTCCTGGATTCACTTCTCAAGCAACAGACTTGGGCAAGCGAGGCCGGGTGCTTGGCCGACAGAGCATTTATGGCCAGCAGTGTACCATTGTAGCTCCTTCTGAGTTCTTCAATCAATGATCACTGGCCCCATGTAAAGGAAGCGGGAGGTGCTTCCTGCTGACCTCAGGACTTCATTCACTCAAGGGGCATCTGAGTGCCATACCTCTGCAGTATGTCATTGGATAGTTACATAAAACCTAACCCAGTGACCACAGAGAGATTGAAATAAGTAAGTGATTACCAAACACACATGGCAGGTAGCTTCATTGTTTCAACAGATTCCCGGGCACTGATTTTGGGAATAACTACTCCAGCGATGAGAAAGGTCAGTGGGTTGAGTGCAGGGGCAGGCACAGAAGTTACTATTTTGGATTGTGCAACTTCAATTCCATTATTTATCCCCCAGAATTCAAGAAAATTATTACCATTATTTGGGTTAAAACAAAATCAATCTTTCAAGCACCAAGTCACAATTAGGTTTGCGGTGTGAACTACAAAAAGAAGTGCACCTTTTTCAAAAGTGTTTTAACTCAGATAAGCTTATTGCCTCTGTGATTAGAGTTCCAATATTTCTGCACAAGCATTCCATGACCCTGCCTATGAACAAACAAGTGGGGTTCTGGGAGTTTCTCTACTATCAGTTTATATCCCGAGTTAGAGTCTCAACCAGACTTTAACAGAACAGACATTTGCGCTACATATCAGTCTTTGTGCTGCCCAAGGGCAGTTCAGCACCGAAATGCCTGGCAATTCTCTTCTGAGCAAGAGTACCAACACCAACCCCAAACACGTTTTTCGGCCTGGTTGGGCCTCGTCAGTGAGGTTGATCTGTGCCTCTCTAAGAACAGTGAGCAAGGGTTACATGTCTGGATTATCCCCGTAACTTAGGGTGAAAACCCACGACGACTTAATATGCACAAACAAGGGGAGGTTCAGGGAGTTTCTCTACTACCGGCCTATATCCCGGGTTAGAGTCCCAATCAGAGTGTTTAGCTCACCACCCTTTCACAAAAATAAAATTTCCACTACATATCAGTCTTTGTCCTGCCCAAGGGCCGTCCAGCACCGAAATGCCTGGCAATTCTCTTCTGATCAAGAGTACAGAAGACACGTGTTTCGGCCTGGTTGTGCCTCATAAATTAGGTGGAGCTGTGCCTCTTTAAGAATCACTCAATGAATCCTGCCCAAAGCCATGGTTCCACTTTCTGTAGTAGCACTGGGGCCAGAAACCTGGAGGACACTAGGAGCATTTATGAAATAAGCCACTGGAGCCAGTGTAGGGGCTGCACAACAAATAGCCTAATATTTTGGCTGGTAGAGATTGGAGGCTCTTATTAGAAATGCCAGTGCACACAATTCCATCTAGCCTCACAATATTCATAGGACTCGATCTGAGGCAACAGCACACCACTCTCATCACCCTCATGAGGTACCTGAGACTCCCTCTGAGGCTACAACACCTCACCCTCGTGATCTGTATAAAACTGCCTCTGCGGCTACAACAGCCCACCCTTATGACATAGATGAGACTCCAGCCGATGGTTTGTGCACCCAACCCTCATGATGTACTGGAGGACCCATCTTAGTCTTCAGATGAAATGCCAAAAGAGGGCTTAGCCCTCTCATGAAGCCAAGTGGGTCACAGGAATTGGTGAACGATAAGCCTACCTTAAAGAACCAATCCTGGGGCCCCTACCAACAATCTCCTATATGCGTGTGGTCATAATCAGAGAGCTTTGCAACAGGAACCGTAAGGTGTTGAAAACAGGAAAAAGGTGTGCCCCATACCTAAAATGGCAAAATACTGCTTTCAGCAGAAATAGCTCTGTCCACACTCCATCATGATACGAAATCCCACCCATCTTCCTTTCTGTTGTTGATCAAAGTGTCTCACTGGTTAACGGTCCTCTCTATGTGGTCCCTGTTAAAGTATCAGGCCTCTCTTGAAGCTGTGGCGAGACCAGACTTTCTAGCTCCTGCAAACCACATTCTCGTACCATATGAATGGGGTTCCCCTAGTGGGTGGATTTCTGTAAACAGCAGTCCCAGACATGACAGCTCACTGTCACTGATACTGAGGGCGGGAGCTGGCTTCAGGTCGACATAGTTACTTATGAAAGGTTGTTGGGTTTCCTGTTTCCTTTGTTAACCCCTGGAAGCCAGGCCTCATGTGGGCCTTTTTCAAGTACCATCTATTGGTATGTTAATCACTGCCACCAGCCGCAGGGTCCAACAAAAGAGCAGGGCAGATGCATGGAGCCTTTGTTAGTTTTTTAGGCTGGCATGGCAGGGGGAAGCATGGCCCCCCCCCCTTCCTGGCGATGACATGGTGCACTCCTGGCTGTCACATTCCAACTAAATATGACAGGGCAGGCTATGCAAGTAGGCTGTGCCCACCCAGAGTACACAGGTCTATATGTTTGTCGTGGTGTCAGCATAGGAAAATGTGTGTGGATTAGGCCCATACATTTTCTTGAGGTTGGTCTATTATTCCATTTAATTAAAAATGTCAAAAAGCCTAGACGATTGCACACCCACCATGCGGATGGTCGAATTCCTCACACCCAACATCACCTGGTGTAGATAATTCCTTCATGCAGGGATGTCATTCAATAAATAACCCTGCACAGGTTTTCATAATGTAGCACTATGCAGTTTATTTCCCTGGTCGGATGTCGTATATCATTATTGTCATTTTTGCACCACTGTGGTTGGGTTCTCCGAGTCAGCCTTTGCGACTTTGCACAGATATTTTCTGCCAGTAGACTGTACAGGGGAGGCAGCGGCCAGTAAGCCAGGCAGTGCTCTGGTCATAGAGCTATGAGACAGGTCTTCACCCTCACCTAGTGCATACCATAGGGTCTGGAATCGGGCCCTGTCAATGGTAGTAGAGAGGTTGAAGCCCCTCACCGGCTCCAGAGGTACACTATGCCGATTCACTGTCAGCTTCATCTATATGGGGGGCGGGGGTGTGTGTATTCTCTCTCTGCTTGCGATGTGGTGTCAGAGTCTCCTTTTGGTGTTCTGCCTTGCTTCACGCAGCCGGGTTTGATCCGCAATAGATAGAACAAGAGAAAGGACATT
Organism: Ambystoma mexicanum; assembly: GCF_040938575.1. Lineage (NCBI taxonomy): Eukaryota > Metazoa > Chordata > Amphibia > Caudata > Ambystomatidae > Ambystoma > Ambystoma mexicanum. The sequence goes on along the minus strand of NC_090931.1, from coordinate 849,994,768 downwards.
TACAACCTTTCGCTGTAAAATAAACGGGAACAGATAATAGGTATTATGAGGCTGTAATGTGCATGATTATTCAGGTATCATAATAGCCCGGGGAGGTTCTGAGAGTGAAAGAGAAGCCTTCAACATTAAATTGCATTATTCAGCTTCCTGAGTAGCTGCTACTGTATCATTACCTTTTGAAATAGGCGCTAATAGGAAGGTGCCTACACCATGTATTTTCCCTGACACCGCTCATCTTTGCCTTCGCTTAGTCCAACACTCCAAATCCTGATTAGTCCTGCATTAACTAGAGCACACTATTTCTGAAAGAAAAGTCTGACTGTGATAGGGGGGGAGGCACCATGAGGGAAGTTCAGGGGGTGCACTCTGGAAGATATTTTACCATTTGTTTCACATTGCACCACAGCCCCAAACCAAGTAAAAATAAATAAATAACTATTCCTACCGTAAAAGGCACAGAGACTTACAAAGCAGAGCACGGGACCTCCACCCTGCTGGCGGCACTCCCCTTCTATAGTGATATGCAGGCTTGTCATCATTTCGTCAAAGCACCCTCATCCCTCTTACACCAAAGCCAGGGAGTCAGTAAAGTCCATCGCCCACTTTTTATGCAGGAAGGTACAGCTTTACCACCACTCAATTCCCAAGACAGATGAATAGAGATCCCTGCAATGTTCTCCTTGCAGTCGCTCACATTCCTCTCTGTATTCTGCCGCATCCCCTCAGTCTCCTTCATTCGGCCGTTGCGGTTTTTACCCTGTAATCTCTCCTGCCCTAGAAATGTCTACTTCCTCTATATACTCGTTTCCTCTCAGTCAATCTCCCACTTCAGTCTACCGTTCCTAAGTTGTGAAATTTACCGCCGCCTCTTTCCCCAGCAGCCTTTTTTTGTCCCTCCCCCCGTTTTGCTCTTTCCTGCTTCCCGGGAATGTCTCTTGAAATTTGGGGTCCAAAGAAGAAAGGAACCCAAAGACGTGAAAGCCCCAGAGTGGGAGGAACTGGACATTTGGAAAGGCCCCAGAACAGATTGCAATACAAAATCCTGGGGTGTTGTCAGGATAGGTTCTACTAGAAGAACCCAGTGAAAATCAAATAGAAAAGTCTGAGACCTTTGGGCCATCTCCCTCGACAGAATTATGGCTAGTAGGTGCTACTGATCTCTAGTTGCCAACCTGGGATATAGGGGCGCCTGGGCAAGGGAGGTAGGAAGCCCCCGGGAGATGGCAAGGGGAGGGCCTTTAATGTGCCCCATTTCAGTCACATACCATCAAGATTTTGAATGATTTGAGTTCTACAAAATTAAAACCCTTGAGCCATCCTCTGAAGTCTGGGGGTTGTTCAGGGCACCTGGGTCACTTGTAACATGTCCCGAAGCGGTGAGCATTTGGTTGTGTGAAAATTTGCAAAATTGTTTCCGTACAGCATTTGGAGGGTGTCTTTTCATCAAGAATGGTCCAATATGCTTCCATTCGATCCGATCTTTGGAGCAAACATTATTGGTTATTGAGCAAATGATTTCCTTCAGTGAAACAGAATTAAAAACAACATTCAGCACATAAACATAACAATTACACTGAAATCAGGAGAGGTTGCATTGTCAATTTCCCTTCTTCAACTGTCATTTGTAACCTAAACACTCACCATGTAAAATATGACGCTCTGAGGCCTCGGGGGAGTTGGCGCTTAAGAAAAATTCTATAGAATAGAATAGAATGGCATGTTTTTTAAGTTAAACAATTTAAAATGCGAATACACATTCACGTATAAAGGGTGACATGTCATTTAATGCTCTCACCAAAGATTTGTATTCAGTCCCTGTCACAAAAACATATCACCCAGTCAGGCTGAAAAAAACTGCAGCAACCCATTGTAGCGCAAGCCGCGGAGCAGGAAGAGCTGTGCCCACCCTCCCCCCATCCGCTTTGGCTGAACTCAACAAAGGCAAGACAAGGGCAAGTCCGAGTGGTGCTGTGCTCAGCTAAGGCTTGGCGTGCTCAGCAGCACAGCTCAATCAGGAGTCGTTGCCCAGCGCCTGCCTTGCTCACGGTTACTGCCGCGCACACACCGCGCAGCCACTGGCGATGGCTCTGCAATGTGTGCCCTGGAAGTGATAGTCAGAGGGTGCAGTAGAAGTGCACCTGAAGTCGTTTGGCCCGTCTCAAGAACAATTTTAGAACCCTACCCAGGGAAGTTCTTCACGGTGACCCTTTACGCCCCAACATAACAGTCAATAGATCCTCCAGAAAAAGGCTGCTGATAAATACTATTCAAGACACGAAGGGTCCGATTCATTGAATATTTACCCAGTTCAAAGTGAAATTGCCCTGCTGAACCGTGACTTGGCACTGCTGGCACACACCCTGATTCATGGAACTGTGCAAAGTGTATTGTTTCCGTGCAAAGTCAGAGCATGGTCATTTTTGCAGTACACAATGACTTTGCCTGGGCTTTGCATGGCAAAAATACACTTTGCTCAGGCACATGAATCAGGGTTTGTGTTGATAGTCCAAAGTCACTTTTCAGCAGTGCAAATTCACTTTGAGGGGGGAGAAAGACTGAGGTTAATATTAAATATTAATAAGAAACCGACATATCGTTTGAATGATGTTGTGTAAGAGGTTTCAGATTAGAGCAAACAGCCACGTTCCACCTTATTGGTTCCTTTTAGGGAGGTGACCAGCTTTTGTGGGCGGGAAGGGTAAGACAAACAGGATGCAGAAAGTAGCTGCCATCTTGTGCCTGAAGCGCGCCGCTGCGGCCCAGCTGCTTCGTCCCGCGGAAGTGAATAACATGAGGAGCCGAAAGGTCATTTCTAAAGACAGGGTTGGAATGACTGCACCCGTGAAAGGAAACCCCCCACCCCACACAAAAAAGAGAAGAATAGGCTAAAAGGAGAGTTAAATTAGGATTTAGTTAGAGAATGAGAGAGTGCCAGGCGGTGAAACGGATGAAAGGAGCAGCGGTGCTTCCCAGAGGTTCGATTGAGAAATTGGAATACATTAGACTGCTTCTTTCTGTGTAAGTTTTTGATTAATTTAATATGATGTGAACAGCGTGACATGCCCTTTATGCTCAGCATGACTGGCTAGAAGCCACCACACGGATCTTCTTTCCCTCCCCTCTCTGACGATGGAGTAGCAAAGACCATTGTCTCATCACTATAAATCTCATTACTACTTATAGGATTGCAGGGGCCATTGATTTCCAGTCAGGGTGAGTCTTCCATGAGGAAATGTTTTATTCCAGCCAATAATCCACGGGGCCTGAACTGTCCCAATCCCTCCTCCGCCTCCTCCCGCTCGGCTCTGCAACTTACAAGGCCCCAGCGCATGATCTATAGCCGGCTTCCTTCACAGTTGAGGGCAGGGAGATAGCTCTAGTGGCAGGGCCACAACTCACAGACTGGAGTCATTAAATCGCCATCTGATGCGTTATTCATGGCGCTGTCCCGGAGGGTGGCTGACAAAGAGATCTGGTCCTCTCCTCCCCTCGCCTCTCCGGCAGCCCGGTTGCAACAGAAAATGGGCAGGGGTTGTGGGCTGAGTACATGAGCTGAGGTGATGGCAAGCAGAAAGTGTTTTAATTTTTGTTCCCGTCCCTGCATTGCAGGAATAGAAATGACCTACCCGTGGGCGATGCATGCCGGAATGGTACGTATTGGAACAACGCACTGCAAGGAGTGGTATTTTAGAGCAGACCTCGAGAAGAGGGTCTCCACTGGCAAAGGATGGTGATGAAACTGTCTCAAAACAACAAATGAATCCACCGGCAAAAAATATACAGAAATGGAATAGGCAGGGAAAGTGGCCTGCACTACCAGGTAACCACGTCTTGCAATAACCTATAAGAGTTTTGATATTGGTAATTCTACAGCTGTTCAAGCACTTGTCATTGCACAATATCTAGCAGATGAAAGTCCCTCCCGTCTGACTCCACATTGTCGACGTTGCAAGTCTGTGGCATGACCTCAAAGCATCAGTCTCGTCTGATGCAGCGGTGCAATGACGCATGGAAGGAACATTTCTTTGGCACATGAAGGCATGATACCACTCTGAGGGCTCCAGTGCTACAATTTGTGACACAGTAGGACAACACATCTCTAGTTAAACACACCACAGCTCAATTGAATTGTGATGGACAATATGAGAACATTGAGATATTATATGATATGACATGATAGGTTATTTATAACGTGCTTAATGCCGAGAGATTTCTAAGAGCAAACCCGGGAATCGAACCTGTGTTGCTGCATGCCATCTTGCTTTCAAAGCGAGCACATTGCTGCTGAGCTATCTTCCCGAGACTGGGAATCCACGGTGACCCTCTCCATGAATCGATGGCAACACAGTGATAGCCAATCCTCTTTAGTGATCACCCGCTCCTTCCACAGGATGCCAATTTCCGCCTCAGGCTGAAACAAACCTTATCGCAGGGTTGAGGAAACTAAATAACGTTGATTATATTACATGCATTTCTTTGTAAAAGTCGGATCATAACTATGGATAGTGAGTAAGATCCTCATATTTGTTTGGATGCCAGAATCCATTATCGGGCAATTTAAACATCTATCAATAAGTGCTCACACAATGTGTTCAATCTGCTCCAAACTAAATGCCCTAACATGAACTCATGAGACCACTTTACTGTCCTGAAAAATCTCTTCCGCGATTGCTCCCCGCCCCTCCCGGAAATGGTGCAGATGCCTTTAGAGCCCCGAGCTATACGAGCCCGTAAGCGCTTCTGTCAAGTCCACGAGTGACCCAGAATGCCTCTGCTGTGGGCCCGTCAGCCCTCTAACATATAACCGCACACAGGAGTCTTCTCCATGAACCCTGGATACGTTACTACTGTAAAGGTAGTCTCAGTAGGACGCGCCATGTGAAAACAGCTCCCCTAAATTAAAATTAGGGAACTTTGTACACCATATATGTATGTGTTGGTAATATGTCTTTATACCGAAATATTTTATAAAGAATGAACATATAGCGAATATTTTATAATGGAAATTTTTATACAATTTCCCATCACTAAAAACCCACCCCAACTGTTTCCCAAACATATTTAACCCTTTACCCCACCCCTAAATGCATTCTCTATAAAAATGTGTCGTTATAAAATATTCAATATATGTTCATTCTTTATAAAATATTTGATAAAAAGACTAAATAATGTATATGTTTCTCGCTGTGGCACCACGTAGATGTATGCCCAATAGCACAGTCCATTCATTAATCCACAACCACATCCAAATCCCAGTACAAAATGCAGAGAAATGCATGGGTACCCAACTGACACAGGACCATTGGGATTGCCAAGGCTGTCTGGGGTTGGGTTTAGGAAGAGGCACAGTGGGTGGGGGGAATGGAATACAGGGAGTGGGGGAAGATGCTGGGGGCAGGGAAACAATTCAATGCAAGTAATTTGAAAGGGATATATATATATATATATATATATATATATATATATATATATATATATATATATATATATGTATATACATATATATATATATATATATATATATATATATATATATATATATATATATATATATATATATATATACACATATATATTCAATGAAAACGCGTTCTTAAAGGGAAGTTATGGTTACGAGTAAAACTGAAAAACGTCAGAAATACACCAGTTATGGTAAGCTAAACAAATATAACTCATGTCACCACTGTGCACTGCTAAGACTAACACTGAGGACATCAAAGATGACATCACAAATGTCATTGATGACATCACTGATGACATCACATATCTGGCCCACTTGTTTTTGTTCACTGAAATATCTAGGCCAGGTGGTTTTGATCACTGACAGTCAGAATATTAAAATTCCAAAGGGGCTGTATATCTAGATGCTAACCTTGTCATGTGTTCTTGAAGTACTTTTTTTAGGGTTTGGGCTCAGCTCATGGTTCACATACATGGGGCAACAGGCAAGCCTCAAACACACAATTAATTTGTATGCATGAAGATAAACTTTAATGCTATTAACATTTTCTGATGGTTCTGTTTCTTTATTCCTTACTTTAGTTTCCCTGTATGTGCCTCTGATTTGTAGGCAGTGTTGGTGTTCATACATATTGTTTGTACTAGAACAAGTGTGTAGTAAGTCTTGAATTTTTAGCTAGTTTTTACATGTGTAACATTACACAATCACTCCTGACATCATGTAACCAACATGCTAAACACAACCCCTTGTAGGGACTCTTCATCAAAATTAATTTCACATGTGATGTCATCAGTGAGGTCATCAATGACATTTGTGATGTCATCTTTGATGTCCTGGGTTTTAGTCTTAGCAGTGCACGGTGGTGGCTAACATGATTGCTTAGCTTACCATAACTGGCGAATTTATGAGGTTTTTCGGTTGTACTTGTAACCATATGTCCCTTTAACAAAGTTTATTCATTGAATTTCATAGGTTTTTATTAGAGCAACTTAACCATAAAGTCCCTTTAACAAAGTTTATTCATTGAATTTCATAGGTTTTTATTAGTGCAACTTAACCATAAAGTCCCTTTAACAAAGTTTATTCATTGAATTTCATAGGTTTTTATTAGAGCAACTTAACCATAAAGTCCCTTTAACAAAGTTTATTCATTGAATTTCATAGGTTTTTATTAGAGCAACTTAACCATAAAGTCCCTTTAACAAAGTTTGTTCATTAAATTTCATAGGTTTTTATTAGTGCAACTTAACCATAACGTCCCTTTAAGAAAGTTTTTTCCATTGAATTTCATAGGTTTTCATATGTGCAATTTAACCATAACGACTCTTTAACAAACATTTTTTCACAGAATTCCATGGGTTTTTACCAGTGCATGCTATTTTCCTACAACTTAGTAATATCATACTTACCCCAATATAGCAATGTTTGTTTTGTCCAATTTACAACGTTCCACCTTAAAACTCTGCCATTTGCCACCTTCTAGCATCATTTTTAACACTTCTATACTTTTCCCACTGTTTTTGCTTCCGGAAACGTCCACGAACGTCTGACATCATTGTGGACCTTCCGGACAGTGCCACGTGACCATGCGCTTGCGCGTGAAATTATGATGTGTCCATGAACGCTTTTGTACTTCACGTTTGGGTCCTGGCTTCGAGGACAGTTCGGAATCGCATTTTCTACTGTTCTAGGAGCTTTCAAGCTCAAAATGTACCTTTGCACAGCTCCTACACCTATTCTTACACATTATCCATTAACAATCTAGTAAAAAGAACATAATTGGAAGAATAGTAGCAAAACTGCTATTTATCTTAAAAATGGCATCAGCTATTGCCATCCCTCCTCCCGAGTGGCACCACCACCAGCTGGAGGATCCACACAACAAGAAAAGTGCAGTATTTCCAAAGACAATGAAGAGGACCAAGAAGATGAGGTAGAGGACGTACCTACCTCTAGCACCCAGAGAGAATCATGGGTGTTGCAGTTCTTTACCACTGTTGGGAATCTACCAAAGGCTAAAGCTACAAACATGAAATGCATCAGTCGCAGACATTACTCCTACGGGACCACCTCCATGCGCCGCCACACCAAATCCAACCACCGCAATGCTCACTGAAAGATTGTTTCTTTCTTAGCAAGTAGTAGCCTGTTTTCCTCCACATCATCTTCCTCAACCAATACTGTAACCACACAGCCTACATTTGTGGGACACAAAATTCGACTAGCTACGTTGCAAGCAATAAAAGAGGCTGTTGATCCATATCTTTGGAAGACAACGGTCCTCTGTTTATACTGCAACTCACCACTCTGCAGGGGGAAGCAATTTCAACATGCATTTGAAGCTGTAATCAAGGAGCATGAGAAACACTGCCCACCACTTTAGATGTAACACACGCGCAACATCTTCCCCTGTCCACCTGCCCCTCCATATTAGTGCTTGGTGTCTCTTCCCTCCTTTCCCTCCTCACCATACGTTCTAACCTCTCCTGCATTTTTTTTTTTTAAAACAACAAAAGACGGATTCCTTTAAGAACCACCTTTCACAAAAAATAGAACTAAAACAAATCGCATAGACTCCATCTGCTTTACATTTCTCAGTGAAGTACATAGACTCAATACATTTTTCCAACATTTTCATTAGCATTTTGTGTTACGCGAATGGGAATATTGTGACATTTATGCCCCAATCCAGGGACCGGAGCAGGGGATAACGGCCCGGCAGCCCAAGTTATCGGCCCAAGCGAAGTTTGCCTGTGTGCGCCCTGATGCCTGCGGCCTTTCGGCATGTTATAAATAAATAAATAAATAAATAAATAAATAAATAAATAAATAAATAGGGCTCCAGACCATTATCCTCCATTGCAGCCCCTGCAATGGGGGATAAAAGCCATTAGCACCCCTGGTTCCCAAAGCGGGAACCCGGGGTGCTAAAAAATAAAATGTTATTCCAGCAGTGGGCTAATACATGCAGTATTAGCAGATCCCTGGCTAAGAATACAAAGATACTACGTATGCTTTCACATGTGGCCAACGAATAAAGATGAATATTAGGTACCAGAGATAACCGATTGCAACCACTAAAATGACCCGGCTTGTTTGTCTTATGTATGGAATAGAGTACCCTCTGCTGTGCGTTACACGGATATTTGATGTCTCAGGAATTTCCAAATAGAGAAATGGGACCGAAGTACAACTTCCTACATAAGGTCAAAGAACGTCAACGCGAGTTGTCATATAATGTTTACCTACGATAGAACATGTTTTATTCCTTATTATAGATGGCTGAAAAAGTCACCCCCTGCAATAGCTGGCCTCTTGTTTAGTGTTACATCAGAGATTGTCCAGCTGTTAACGCATATACCTAATGCAAGGTGTTGCATACATACTTCAAGCAGCCTAATATGAGGCGTTTTAAAGACATTTTGTGGTTCACAATAAGTGACCCCGTGCAGATAAATTCCTATTCGCCTGTGATAATCTGCGACGGTGCCCACAATAAAAATACTATCATAATAGTTCCTTATCAATTGATGATTGCGAAGCGTCAGAGGAAGTTATTTTAGAAGAAAATAATCTGAATAGCTAGTTGTGGCTTTAAATATGGGCTCCAGTGGCAGCTGAAATTCTGCTCTCTGCTGGCTCAAGCAGCAATGACACCACCACAACTGTAATAGGTTATCACAGCCGGTAGTGATGTCATTTTCAGATTGCAGGGGATTGGTGGTGCAACTATTATGTCATCCCAGGCAAATGATGTACACCTTGTTTTGTGTATATAGCAGGCTGTCACCTGTTATCTCATTTATATTAGTTTGACCTCTCAGGGCAATGGATTTAAGCATATAAGACTGTATCTCCATCTTCCTTACATCTCAGGGGCGTACGCTTCCTCGTTGAATCCCAGCAATTGTTTTCTTCTTGGTCACCTTAACACCAGCCGTCAATTTATTTCCGAACACACCCCTTGAATAATCCCAAGCCGTGTGTACTTTCATATGCCGTAAAAGACTAGAATTGGGGTCCTCAGCTGGACCGGCAGACAGATTGTCTTGGCACGAACTTGCTTTCAATAAATGGCACATGTCATTGTCCTGTTGATTTAAGCATCATTCAAGAATTGCACTTGCTCCTCATCCAGCCTCCCTGGAACAGTGGTCGAAGTGAGTGGGAACGGTCGGGAGCAAAGTTCCACTACTTTTGTTTTTACTGTTAACAGTTGCACTACTTTTGTTTTTACTGTTAACAGTTGCACTACTTTTGTTTTTACTGTTAACAGTTCCACTACTTTTGTTTTTACTGTTAACAGTTGCACTACTTTTTCAAGCATTTTCACCATTCCGGTGACTGTTCTTTATGAACTTTAGCACATTTCCCCACTTTACCACCCGATAGCAGTTGGAGCTAAACGGAAATCTGTTTCAACTCAATTGTCTGTCAAGCAGCACAGCTGCGGCCCTTGAAAAATGTGTTACACGTTGCTCCCCGCCCGGGTCACAGTTCCACTACTTGTTTGGTACACTTCTATCACTGGGAGCAAAGTGAGAAAACTGCATCATCTCCTCAAAAGGCCCATGATATCATGTGCTCTCTCATGGGCTGCAAACCTGGAGTTGCATAAGGCTCTGCAATGCCCCTTCTGTAATTCTGAATGGTTTACCAGCATGTGCTGCATGTTAGCATTCCAGACGGCGTGTTCCCTCAGTTGCATGGAGCTGTGACTCAATGCAAATTATGGAATCATATGTGCCTTAGTGCATGGTGGTGTTGTTACGGAAACGTGTGCACAGGTAATGTGCCCCGGTGCATTACAGTGAATGCTGCCCACATGATGCCCCTGGCAGGAGCACAATGGGGTTCCTATGCAACCTTGGGGATCTCAGAAGAAGGTTTATGGCCTCCTTTCAAAAGGCATTTCTTGAATGCACAAGTTAGAATGCTGGCAGCCTGGCAGGTGCCTCATTGGCAGTGCTGGGGAATAGGCACTGTGCTCCTCCGATGTGTGTTCCTGTCTTCAGGTACCTGCCAAGAGTCAGGGGGCGGCCATACACACAGTGTGTTCACTTGCCACGCAGTCGATGTGCGGTGTGTCTCCCTGTGTGATGTGCCTACGCAAGGCAGAAACATTCGGATGGTGGTGATAGGATTCACGTTGTTGGTAATAGGACGCCACCTGTTCCATGCCTGGCATGGAACAGGTGGTGTGTGCATGGCTTGCATGGGACAGGTGGTGTGTGCCTTAACACATATGCAGAGTGTCCTGGAACCCTGCCTTGTAATGGTGTCCTTGATGCCTGCCAAAGCTATTAAAAGCACTATTATAAGAGAGAATGTAACATTCATCGCTGTTGCATGTAGGTCTGTCTCCTGGGATCATGGGAACATCTCAAGTAAAACCTCTATACTCTTTTGATTTTATTTATTGGCCATTTCGCTTGAGATCCTTTTATAACCATTTCAAAATAGCAGATATGCCTCCATGCATGCTATGTATTGTAAAGTAATAGGCATTTATAATATGCCATAAGTTACATGCAGCGCTGCAAGAGCAATATCTTTAAATGCGCATTCTAGCTGGCAGACAGTTAGGTGTACACCGGGGTGGGGAGCGGTGATTGGCGTCGAGTTTGTGTGGGCGTCCTTTTACAAATGCAATTAAAGAAATGTTGTGATTCTGCACCTGAACACACATGTATTGCTTTCCAGCAAAAGGGGGTGATGTGTCACACACCTGAGAGCCATTTGTGCCAGCCTGTAAATTCCCTATGAATGCTTGTATTAACACATGTGTGTAGTGTGAACCACTGCACAACGGAGAGAGAAGGGTTATTGGTGCTCCACCCATACAGGCGGCAGCCACTAAACGAAGGACCCTCAAAGCAACCAGTTAAACCCCTCATTGTACCTTAAATTATACTATAACCCACCAGTGTAGCCTATTAATCACGTATGTTCTTGACATCTATTCTGTAATCGTATACAAATAAATGTGACTGCTTACTTCAACCCTCTGCACTTAGCCCACTTCCCCCTCTGCACGTATCCCTCTTCCTCTATTATGCACTTCCCCCCTCTGCACGTATCCCTATTCCCCTCTCCATGCACTTCTCCCTTCTGCACATATCCCTCTTCCTCTCTCCATGCACTTCTCCCCTCTGCACGTATCCCTCTTCCCCTCTCCATGTACTTATCCAATCTGCATGTATCGCTCTTCCCCTCTCCATGCACTTCTCCCATGTGCACTTCTCCCTCTTCCCCTCTCCATGTACTTCTCCTCTCTGCACATATCCCTCTTCCCCTCTTCATGCACTTCACCCCTCTGCACTTAGCCCTCTTCCTCTCACCATGTACTTCTCCCCTCTGCACGTATCCCTCTTCCCCTCTACATGCACTTCTCCCCTCTGCACTTCTCCCTTTTCCCCTCTCCATGCACTTCTCCTCTCTGCACATATCCCTCTTCCTCTCTCCATGCACTTCTCCCCTCTGAACATATCCCTCTTCCCCTCTCCATGTACTTCTCCACTCTGCACATATCGTGCTTCCCCTCTCCATGCACTTCTCCCCTGTGCACTTCTCCCTTGTCTACTCTCCATGCACCTCTCCACTGTGCACTTATTCCTCTTCCCCTCTCCAAGCACTTCTCCCCTCTGCACGTATCCCTCTTCCTCTCTCCATGCACTTCTCCACTCTGCACGTATCCCTCTTCCCCTCTCCATGCACTTCTCCTCTCTGCACATATCCCTCTTCCCCTCTCCATGCACTTCACCCCTCTGCACTTAGCCCTCTTCCGCTCACCATGTACTTCTCCCCTCTGCACGTATCCCTCTTCCCCTCTGCATGCACTTCTCCCCTCTGCACTTCTCCCTCTTCCCCTCTTCCTGCACTTCTCCTCTCTGCACATATCCCTCTTCCTCTCTCCATGCACTTCTCCCCTCTGAACGTATCCCTCTTCTTCTCTCCATGTACTTCTCCACTCTGCACGTATCGCGCTTCCCCTCTCCATGCACTTCTCCCCTGTGCACTTCTCCCTCGTCTACTCTCCATGCACCTCTCCACTCTGTACTTATTCCTCTTCCCCTCTCCAAGCACTTCTCCCCTCTGCACGTATCCCTCTTCCTCTCTCCATGCACTTCTCCCCTCTGCACGTATCCCCCTTCCCCTCTACATGCACGTCTCCCCTCTGCATTTATCCCTCTTCCCCTCACCATGCACTTCTCCCCTCTGCACGTATCCTTCTTCCCCACTACATGCATTTCCAACCCCAGTCACCTCTGGAGTTCCTCAAGTCTCCTGTGACTCCCCTACACTCTACAATATTTTCACCAAATCTTTATTCAACCTCCTCGGTGACTTTGGTGTCACCTACACTAACTATGCAGACGATACCCAATTCCTCATACCGATCACAAGCTCCTATGACTCAAACTCAAAATCACTAAATAAAATTTACCAAACCATCCAGGCCTGGATGGCCCAACATGGCCTTTGTTTTATCGATGAAAAAACAGAATTAGTCCTCATAGGCTCACAAAACCACCTAATAAAACTATGTGTCTCCTTCCAATCCTTCGCTATGGGTGCCATCACCATCATCGTCTCAAAGTAAGTAAAAACGTTCGGCATTTACCTTGATGCAGCTTTCACCTTAAGTAGATAAGTCAATGCCACGGCATCTGCGGCAGCTTATATTTCAAAGCTTATCAATGCCTGTAGACCTTCCCTATTACCAGACTTGTGTATTACACTGGCTAGAGCTCTTATCCAGATTAGACAATTGCAACACCCTCTACGCAGGTACTAACAGCCGCAAAAGAAAAAAAAGTCTGGTGATTCAAAACAGTGGTCTAAGAGCAGCCCTTAACATCCCAAGAAATTACTATGGCGAGACGGAATGCCGACTGGTGGCCGGTCCACGATCGAATCCTATTCAAAACCTTCTCTTTGACACACAAATGTCTATCTAACTCAGCCCCTAAGTATTTATCCAACACATTCTCCAAAAACCAATCCAGCAGACCCACGCGCTCAGCCCACTTGCATTTACTCACTGTAGCCAAATTAAGACTACAGAAAGTAGGGGCTAGCAGCTTCCCAGTGGTAGCTGCCAAACACTGGAACTCTCTACCATCTTCATTAAGATCTGAATCTTCCTTTTGGTCCTTCTGTAAAAGCTTGAAAACCTGGCTTTTCGCACAAGAACGGCTACATTAATTCTCTCTCACAATTCCGCCTGAAATATTTAGTCTCCCCAGCACCGTTTAACCGTATGCATTACTCTGAAGAGAACTGTTAAGCTGTACCTTACTATTGCATGCATGTATGTACTTGTTTTGCTCTACTTTAAAAAGAAAATCATGGCCTAGATGCCTCAGGGTTAGGTGTGCTTTACAAATGTCAAAAATAAATAAATAAATAAATATACTTCTCCCTTCTGCACGGATCTCTCTGCCCCTCTCCATGCACTTCTTCCCTCTGCAATTATCCCTCTTCCCTCTCCATGCACTTTTCCCATCTGCACGGATCCCTCTTGCCCTCTCAATCCATGTCACCCCTCTGCACTTCTCCCTCTTCCCTTCTCCATCTATGTCTTGTTTATTGCACTGGCACGATCTGAATGTCACAAGGCCTAGTAGGACCGTTACTGTTATTCTCTCCGCTGCCACCTCCTCCCTCCCTCGCTTGTCTTGTGGTGCGTGGAAACACTTTTTGATGTATATGAGCCATACAAATGTTCAATAAATAAATACAAATAAATAAACAGCTGTTACAGAAATGGACACAGGTGGAGATGGGCACAACATTAGTAATCAGAACTAGAGAGTTACTGCTCATTAAAAGTCACTGGGCCTCATTCCGAGTTGGGCAGTAAAGGTTAACGGGCACCGGTAAGGAGACCGGTGCCGGTAAACCCTTAGCGCCCAATTCTGAGTTCCCTTAGCGGGACCCGCAAAGGACGTGTGGTCTGACCACACGTCCTTTGCGGGTCCCGCTAAGGGACCAGGGCTCTAATAACGGGCCCGCTATTTGCAAGCCTGTAATTAGTGCCTTCCCCATTCCCATTGAGCCTTATGGGGGCTCAAATGGGAATGGGAAATGGTTGGTTGAATGGGGACTTACCGGGTCTGCACAGGTTGGAATGTCCCGGTAAATCCCCATTCAACCAGACCGGACACGGACACGGGTTTGGAGGCAGCCATGGCGCTAATAACTTGGAATGAGGCCCACTGTTTCCGCTTGTTCTCCTTTTGAAAGCTAATGGTGAGTAAAGAAGGCAATTCGATGACATAAGAATAGTTTTTAGTCTTGTATTCAATTGTGAAACTGGCCGATTCCCCCATATTCGATTCACACATGTGTATTCCAAATGTTCCTTTGTAGGCCTCCTTCTTCTAGACCAATGGTCTTCAAGGTGGGTGGTTTGGCCCTCTAGGGTGGCCCGAAGGATGTCCAAGGGGCGGCCAGACTTTTTAAAAAGGGATTAAGATGACCATATTTAATATAAAATATAAACGGATTTTCTACTGCTTATATATTCTATTAAAAGCAGTCACCTTAATCCTGTTTTAAAGAGTCTAGGGCCCCTAGACATCCTTTGGGCCTCCTTGGGAAGGGGGGACCCCTAGCAAGGGGTCAGAAACAATATTTGTACTCAAGGGTAGGGAGGGGGATCGGTATGAAAAAGTTTGAACGCCAATTTTCTAGAATATAACTTTTAAATCATGAAAGCAGTTTTGTGTCGGACCACCTGTCGTTAGTAGACAAAGGCTTGTTCAAGATCCACCTCTGCACTTCATGTTTTATTGCACATGTCTGTTTTTTTACAGATTTGTATAAATATTGCAGAGTGCTTGGATAGTGCTCTGATTGTGTCCCAATAGAAAGGGCTATGCTCACAGTTTCTACTGGTTTAGTTTCCACAGGCTGCTCAGTCATCTCACACCTCCCAGGGGACCGCCCCCTTCCCGTGCAGACCACACACAGCCAATGATACGTTTTTTCTTGTACTTGTGCCGGTGATGACAGAGGTCGTCTCCTGGATTGGCTCTCACTGCCGGTTCCAGAGCGCTCACATTTCCCAGTTCCTTGCATGAGAAAGCCATCCAGTCCTGTTTATTTCTTTTCATTTTGGGATTTGTATTCCTAAATTTAAAATGAAAAAAAAAATACAAGTCCCAGAATTCCAAGAAAAAAAGACATTCAATGGATTTCCTGTGATTGGAAGCGGGGAACTTGAGAGCTCTGCTGTTCCATATTTCTTTTGTATGTCCACTGACACAGGAGTGATGGTTTAGGACACCAGAGCCACACTCAAGGACCCCATCGGGGTCTCCGTTGTGCCCAACGTCGTGTCCAATGACCCCTGTTCACCAAACCCTCCTTCCCTGCTGAGACAAAGGCCTCATTAGCAGATTTGCATCCTGCTCAGAGCAAGGCCATGACGTGAGATCCATCACTGCCAGCCTTCATTACACCTTTCGCAACTGCGGCCTGTCTGCTACGGTCACCGCTTCTCGCTCTATTCAGCGTCTGGGTTTAATTGTCCCCTTAGAGTCATTTGCGAATGCCCCTGCAGGACAGCAAGATTTAATATCCCAATTTTTCCCATCTTCCCTTTCTCCTTCTTCTGGTGACAGACTCATGCATCGGTCTCCCTTTTTTGGCCTTTTCTGCTGAGTTCGCAATCGAAGATAATTGCGTTTCATTTTTATTTATACCTGCAACCTTGGCTCTGTCATCAGCCTTTCTCTCCCTCTGGGAGGAGGGACAGTGCGCTTCGCTTTATTCCACACTGCTTAGCGTTCGGCCGGGTTAACCTCGGGGTTTTCGAGACAATATGGCGCCCAGGATACATGGCTAGAATTTGCCGCTGCAGCCTTGTTCCCATATCCCAAATCCCAGGCCGCAATCCCTCCCCATCATCATTGAGTCACTGGAATTGAAATCAAGTGCTATTCAAAAATAATAAGTGCCAAATGGGCGATCAGATTGCGATGAACGTCTCCCCCCCCAGACCTCATCTCTCTACGATCAGCTATGACCCTTGCCTGCTTTTTCACGCACCCCTTCTCCTGCCTGTCATTGTGCTGGTTTTCTTTCTGTCTTTCATTCTTTCGTTCCCACTCCTCACTGCTGTGTTTTTTCTCACCCTCTTTTTTACCCGTCTTGATCTTTTTCCTCGTTGCTTGCTTTCTGCTTTTGTCTCTCCGTTTCTTTTTTAATTGTCTCTTACTTACCTTTTCTTCTTTTCACCCTTTCTTTCTACTTTCCTATCAACCGCCCCCTTTCACTTTCTTTCACTTTACATATTTCTTCCCCACATTTTGTTGCTGATGTCTTCCTTCTTTCTTTTTCTCCATCTTTCGTTGTGGATAATCTCATCCTCTCTCTGTTGGATTATTCTATCTTGGGTCATGTGTCTTTTTTTATTTTATTATTTGATGACTCTAATTGTCTGGCTCCCGTGCTCCCCTCAGCTCCACCCACTCCTTTTCAGGAGAGTCTTTCTCCTGGTTGATTTCTCCTCCCTATTTCCTGTCACCCCTGGGAAAGCAAGAGCGTGGTGCAGGGAGTTCAAAGTAGGGACTTTCAGTGTGAACTGATGCTACTGTTAAGACCTCCCAGAACAATCATCAGCTAAAGATTTAGCTGCAGGAGGTGTAGCTGACACACTAGGATGACAAGTGTTTGTCTTCTTTAAATGTGTGTCAGTGTGATCTCAGCCATTCTCGGTAGACGGGACTAATGTGCCTTCTGTAACTGTAGCAGCCCCTTCCCTGCCTGTGCCCTGGGCCATCGCTCAATTTGCCTACCCCTTGAAAGTGCCCCAGGACCAACCTAGGTGTTCACTTCGTTTCAAGGCAACCCATGGTCTAGGGATCAGAGAGCTTTGTCAGGGCTCTCAAGCAGTGTCCACACATATGCGTAACAGACACTCCTCCAGCCCCTGTTGCACTGGGTCCTGCGTTCAAATTTCAGATACGTAGATGTTTCAACCAATTGTTTTTATTATGCTATTTGGGTTTTAGGTAGAAGTTACTTCTCTGCACCTTTTGGATTCTGGATTTTTAACTAAAATAGCCTCTCCTGGTAAGGTGCATTAGTTATTCGTGATGCAGTACATTGGTGTTCTTTTCTAATTACATTATATCTGGTCGTTAACCATGTTACATTGACATCATGGATCCCAAACATTTATGAAGTGTACAGAGAGGATACAAGAACACCATAATTACCATTTGCACAATGCTGGTTGCAAGCAAGACATTTTATTAATTCTATTATGGGCTTACCTACTGTTATAAACTTGTGTTACAAGTAAGCTGTTGTCTGCTCATGCCATCCTCGTTCCTATGTCCTGTTGCCCCGTGCCCGCTCACTGTTCAGACCCATGCCGCTCTGCTATTGCCACCAGCTTTGCCCTCTGCAGCCTGCGTCCCCACATTGAAACCCACCATGGAAATGGAAGAGGGTCTCTTCCTGGAGCACTGACAAAAATGTCCTTGCTGGCCATATGATTTGCCACTTACAAACCTGGTTACTGCTTGGGGTTGTTCAACTTCAATCCCTGATGGGCATTAAAAGAAATACCCACACTCCCGAGGATGGGTCAAGGGTCTTTATTTCGCAAGGTTCCAATGACTTGGAATGCTGCATTTCTTTCCCATTTAATCAAGTATCTAACGGCCGTCCCTCGGTACTCTCCCATGGGCTTCCCACCTCTCAAGCTCGGGATTCCCGAATTCCCAGGTTGTCAACTAGAGATCGGTAACACCTACTATCTATGATGCAGATTAACCAGGTGGCTGCAAGGGTTCAGCCTTTTCCATCTCTCTCCCTCTGTGCCCTGTCCTACTAATTCCCTGAAATATAATCCAAAACGTGGTGACTTTACAAAGGCCTGGTTCCACTCACTTAGTCCAGCTACATCCTTGTGTTCCCTTTCCTGGTTGTGTTCCTCTCTCTCTCTCTCTCTCTCTCTCTCTCTCTCTCTCTCTGTCTATTTCTCCTCTCTCTCTCCCTCATTCTTTCTCTCTTCTCCTTCCCTCTTCCTTCTCCCATGCATCCCCTCCTTCTGTCCATCTCAGTCACACAGCCTCCTAACTAATCCACTCTTCTATATACTCAATTCTACTAACCACTCTCCTCTCCCCTCTATTCTCCTCCCTCATCTCTACTTTCACCTCTTACACTCTCCCATACAACCTTCTATCTCTAACTCACTCATTCTCCCACTCTCTCTCTAACCCACTCTCCAAAATGGCAATAATCATCCACACACTCTTATTCACAGGTACCACTCTCTCTCACAACAATACCTCACCTGCAACAGTCTCCATCACAGTCTTCTCAGCCCTCTGCTCCACTGCCCTTTCTCCACAGGTCCGCCTTCACTTCACCGGACCTCCCCTGAGAATCCCACAAGCCCGCTGTCCACTGCAGGTTTTCTAGATCCCTCAATTCATGTGCTCGTCATTCCTCCTATTCCCATTAGCTCATTGGTTTAGCTGGTCTTTGGGGGACAATCTAATCTGAAATGTCCCCTTTGGTTTGTGTCACAACGTGGGAAGCCCCGCCCCCTTCTGTCTTGGAATGCTGGGTAGTGTCTTAGCCTTGGGATTCGGTGACCATATTTCCACTGCAGAGACACTTTGGGTTTCTCTTCACTGTGGCCCTGGTTATTGTTAATATTATAATAATAATATTTGTTATTATTATTATTATTAGGGTATGTACTGTGTGCAATCCTAACTTTCTGAAGCAACGGAGCACTTTAAAATCATAGGGGGAAGAACAACGTAAAGGAATCAGAAAAACAGGAAGTGGGAGCTGACAGGGGAGGGTGGGCCAATTGGCAGCAAGAGCTCTACATATGTAACAGAGGTGTCCTAATAATCTAGTGTGCATGCACTCATGGGCGCATTCATTTTTAGCCATATATGACAATTAGTGTCCAATTGTTCCTAGTAATCTCAGCAACACAAGTATTAATAATAAAAACGTGTTTGGCTTTTTAACACTAGGATGGGTCTATGTATCACCCAACCTTTTATTTATTTTTTGGTAAAGTTTGACTTTCAATTTTCTTACTTCATATTATTTATTCTGTACTGACCATAACATACATTGATTTTTTGACCATGGTAACGTACATAGATTTTTTGACCGTGGTCTTTTTTTCTTGACAAATTGTGCTATTTGGGTTTTTTTCATTCAGAGCTGACTTGAAATATCCAAAGCGTATGTGAAGTTGTGATGATGAAACGTAAGAGTCCTGTCCTAGACAAGCCTGTGTTAGAATAATACACACAGTACTAAACAAAGAATGAAATACACGAAATGGAAGAAGAAACAAATACATACCACAGATCTGGAAGCAGTGGGGGGAGGAGGCAGATCACCCAGTCTCGGGTAGGGTGCGGGGGGGGGGGTGAGGTGAGGGGGTGTGGACCTAGGTGTTAGAGCATATACAATATATACATATAACAAATATGTATCTTATGATTTGCGCTTGGAGAGGAAGACCTTTTCATATTTTATTTCGAATTGCCTGCTTAGAAAGGCAGGACTGCAGCATGTCACAGAGGTGACCCATTGCTGTTTGTTTCTGCAATTAAAGTATTGAAGGCAATAAGGAATGTAATGGGAATTAACAAATAGGTGATTTTCAATCCTGCTGTTACCATGTCAACGAATTTTAAAATTAAAAATCAATCATCGCCTATCAATACATAGTGTCTATTGAGAAATAGGTATTGACTTTGTGCTCAGTCGTGACCTTCTTTTGTGGGGAAGCGGCGGGGGAAATCCATCGGGAGAGATGGATGGCCCCGGGGCAGCCTGTGCGGCCATCTCCACGGCCTCAGGTTAATCTATTCAAATCGTGAGTTAATGTGTCAGGCGGGGTCGGGGAGGCGCGGAGTTCATCACCCAGGTGGCATTTACGCACGGCCATCGATTGCTGCTTTGCACCTTGGCAGCCGCACCTGCCTCGCTGTGCAGGGGAAGCGTGTTGGGCTGTGGAGCTGTAATAACCTATAGGGACTTGTTCTTGGCCCATTTCTGAAAGAGATTTCATGATGGTTGTTGATTGTTTTATTGGACTCGAGTGAACCCGAGGAGTGGTTTGCTTTGGAAGTTGTTTGCTGCCATACAGATTATCGATAGTGTCTCCTTTTGAACGGTGCATACAGTCCCGGCAGACGCGTCTGAAGTGGTTACAGGCTCATTAAAAGACCCCACACACCTGCTTTCAAGCCTCGCATCCTCGGGGACGTTGAAGGCATCTGGGAGAGTCGAGATGATATGAGGTACACACAGAGAAGCCCTGGCACTTGGTCGGCAGCAATGCCACGGGAGGATAACTCAGTGGGTTACATACATTGCTGCAGACATCCACGTGTATATCACAGGCTCAAATGCAGGCAAGGGGGAACATCTGAAGTCACTCCACTGAGTAACACTGACAGCCGCTGCATGTATGCAGGAATCCTTTGCACAACAAGAGTGTGCTGGTTTTTCACATATGCACCCTTTGACCTTGTGCATCACCGGGCACAGACAATTCCTGTGTGGTGGTGCCAAATGGGCACACGAACCTCACGCTGAGGGTGTCTTTCTCCATGTCTCAGCCTGCTGAAATTAATTGTAGGATGACAGCTGGTTTGTTTGCAATGGCGGCCACCTCACACATCACCAATGTCCACCACAGATTCAGTGCATGCATGAATGCGTTGAAGGCATGCAACTCTGGTGGATTTTGGGATCCCATGCTTTTCACCACATGCATTCAGGGAATTCCCGATCCCTCTCTGATATCTGTGGAGATGGCTCAGAGTCTGAGGAATTGGACGGCCCGTCAGCCCTTTCCTGCGATTAATCTGCATCCAGCAGAAAGTGTCTGTGAGTTGGGAAGTCACAAACGGTCATTGCACTACAACTTATTTTCTTTGGACTTGGCATTATATCAACATTACCTCCTTTCCTATTACACTTTGGTAAGACCGTGCAAAGGTCCTGCTGTAAGAGCCGTTATGGGTAGATATTCTCTTGTGTTTGTTTTGATTGCACTCTGTGAAGTTTAAAGAAGTAATAGGAAGGCTATGCTGATATAGCAAAGAGCACACCCGGAATTGATGTTTTGGCTCAATTTTAGGAGTTGTTGCTTAGCTCAGTGGTACTCATTTCACTAACTTCTAAGTGTTCACAGCTTGCATTGGAACTTGTGATGGTTGGATTGCACATACATGTTTGCAGCAGGTCTGATGACCATGAGCCTTTCCAAAGGAAAGGGAGGGAGGTTACATGGATATAGGCTGTACCATATTAGCCATTTGTACATGTGTTCCCCTACATGCCCATTACGCTGAAATCGTTCTCAAAAGGCCTGTGTTGGTGGGTGTGTGTGTGTGTGATTAGGGTACCCAGTCTATTTACTGAAAATAATTCAGAGTGGTAGATTTCACCAAGTATCATAATACCGAAAAACACTGAAAATATTAAATACATATATAATGTATTATTTTTTTATTTATTGTTTTATTGTTATTTGGTTAACAAAGTAACCTTTAACAAAGTGTAAAAGTAACACACATGTAAATAATATTTCATTTAAAATACAGAATACAGGATCATGATTCATTTAGAGTTCAACATACAATGTATAAGGCACAAAAACACAAATATGTAGAAAGGGAAAAGCCCATGACAAATAAACACAAAGAAAAATACGCCTCAAGTCGGTCATGTTACACTTTCACCTGAATCCAAATTTTCTTTCAGGAAATGAATCACGCCGACCATCCATTTATTACGACCATACAAATTCATTCAGTGCGTACCTGGCCATAGGGTTGAATAAGGTGGTCAAAATATGACATGCGCCTCGCCTCTAATGATCTACAATGCAGCAATATGTGGGATAAGGTTTCCACCTCTTCGGGCAGAGAACAGAAGTGACATAATCTCAAATCTCTCCGAACTTTATTCCAGGCACCCAGAATGTCTTTGTTGTGGAAATGCCACAGGTGTTTTCGCCTGTGTAACTCAGGAGTGGACTGGGAACCAAAAGAGGCCCTAGAAATCATTTTCAAAGTGGCCCCATATTACACATTTACAGCAAGCCCAGCTATTTTCCAATGGGAACATTCGGAAATACCACACAAGAGGCCCAGGGTGCAGAGGCTACCGGGAAATCTCCAGAGCTTCCTAATGGCCAGTCCACCCCAGGTGTGAGTTCATCTTGCAATATCAAGGTTTAAGGGCAAATGATAGTTGGGGACAAGGCTACCTGAATTTACTTCTGGGGGCATCCTTTACACGATGCATAATGGGCACAGAAAAATGAATTAACATGAAACATATGGCAGCATAGATGCATGGATACGGTTAAAAAAGATAGTATTGGGTCTACAGCGGGGGACAGGTAATGTATCTGATAGGAAGTGCTTCTTGGTAAGCTGCTCAGTTTTTCCATCGCAGTCTATTCTGATAAGTATTGGATTTAGGTCAACAAACTCTGCCAAATGGAAAGTTAGGCATCACAGTGTTGGAGGCAGGTGCTGTTCCGCAGAAACATGTTAGTCATTTGGACAAAAGCCTCTATATATCACATACTCTGGACCATGGTTACTTATTATGTGGTCTTCCAGATGCTTTGGACTACAATGCCCATGTTCATTCATTAGTGAATATGCTGGTGAGGGATCATGGGAGTTAAAGTCCAAAATATAATGATAAACCATTATTTCCCTACATAATGGATACACAAAAATGTTCTATCTGTGCGTGTGAATCCGGCTTAATAACAGATGGCAAGAAATAGTCTAAACGAACAGCACCCATTCATTTGATCACAGTGCCTGTCTATTCTATGAGAGAGAGAGAGAGAGAGAGAGAGAGAGAGAGAGAGAGAGAGAGAGAGAGAGAGAGAGAGAAAGAGAAACCACCATAGAAGAATATGAACGCTGCTAGACCAACATGCCATTGCATAGAAGGGTGCAGACTACTAACCTTTCTAACAAACCCTATTAAAAACGTTCCGATATCCAGCGTGCTCACCCTCAAACACCAAACTAAACACACTCACACCTCTACCGCACCAGAAACTTAAAACCACCACAAAATACACAAGCTCAGGAGCACCCAACTAAACACAACACACTACGGAAACCGAAACCATTAACACACAAATCACCCCACCCACACTCATACAACAAGCACCACCTAACCCTTACCAACTAAAAACAAACACAGTACAGTGATCAGATGGTCAGAACTAAAGCTACCAATAGCAAAACAAACAAAGCTCTCTAGCACTTTACCTCTTCATCCAACGAACTAAGCCCTCTCATCACTCCTTCCTTTTCAGATCCGCCATAGAACCTGGAAACCATGAAAATGGCAGCACTGCACGGTATAAATCACAACATAACATAACATGTTAAGCAGTCAAGTGGCACAGCGAGTAGAGTAGAGCGCTCGCTTTGACATCCGTGCAGAGCCTGCTAACGCAGGTTCGAATCCCAGCGGGGCCAAACTCAGCCTTTCATCCTTCCGAGGTCGATAAATGAGCACCACACATCGTGGGTAATGAAAAGCAACGCTCAGTTACCTGAGGGTTCGTAGTGCTATATAAATGCTAAATTATTATTATTATTATTATTATAACATCTGTTACTGCAATTTAAAGTCATGTATGAAGAACCAAACTGCATGTTTTTCAAGTAAACACAAAAATGGAATCTTTGCACGAAGCTTAGCTGGCACCGTGCTGTACTGGTATATGGTAGATTGTACTAGCAGCACTGTCCCCTTGCTTTGTTCTTCTGTTCCTTGATTGCTGGAAGTGTACCCTGTGTGCAGTGTTGTCAGTGCAGTCCTTGTGGGTCTGGCGCTGCAAGGATGCTCTGTGTGAAGCATGGGCTCCCGCTGTCTTGTCCATAGTGGGACAGTGCTGGATGTCCAGGGGACGCAGGAGCTGTGCTAGATGTCCAGATGTGCTGGGGACAGTGCTCGGTGTCTCTGTGATGTTGGTCTCTCTCCATATACTGTGCTTCTTGCCTCAGGACACTGGTGTGCAGGACCGTACACAGGAACTTGAGGCAACGTTGTGCGTACAGGGCTGTCTTCTTGTCTTGTGTAGCCCCCTTCTGCCCAGATATATTTAGCCCTTTCTATATATAGGATGATTTGAGAGGTCAAAGGTCCAATAACTTGCACAATTTACAACTTCAATGGTGAATTTGATGATGTAATTAACTAAAGTCCAATGGTGCCCATCTAAAGTGTAAAATCAGGAGAATTGCATTGCTTTTAATTACAGACAGAACAACATATCTGTTTAAATGTAAGCCTACTTTCCATGACTTTTATCTAATCAGCCAATCAGTTTGTTTAGCTGGTAATTAGCAAGATTTTAGAACCATGTGTGAAGCAATCTTTAAGGTGTCAGGAAAGGAGGAGAAGGAGAAGAAGATGGGAGGATCATCAGTATATAAGAGGCATGACAGAGCATAAGACGAGATACGAGAAGTGCCGTGAATAGCGTAGCATGTACAGATCCTTGAGACAGCCCATAGAAAAGGAGATCTGTCCATCCCAAGAATCAGAATATGTATGGTTAGAAAGATGGGCTTGAGTCCACTGACGGACTGAACCAGATAGTCCAAGAACATTGAGGAAAGACTAATAGAATGAATGATAGGTTATTTATAACGCGCTTAATACACAGAGGTTTCTAAGCGCGACCCTTGCCGCTGAGCTATCCTCCTGACAGTATTATAACCATATTGAAAGCTGTGGTCATCTCAAGCAGGACCAGTATAAAGGATCATTTAGTGCGATTGGGCAGAGAGGAGAGCATTTTAAACACAAATGACAGTCCCAGTGGAGTGAGGTGGAAAGCCAGACTGAAGAAGTGAGTCTAGATTCAGGAATGAGGAGTCCTGGGAGTAGCCAGCATTCTCTAATAGTTGTCAAAGAAAAGGAACAAACAAAATAGCCAGACATTCCCAGAAACACTAGAGTGAGGTGTATTTGTTTTTGTTTTTTTTATACAAATGTCTATTTGCTTTGGTTCTGGTGTTCTATTATTCACACTCTATAGAGTTATCTTCTCTGAAACGTTAAAGTATTTTTACAGTACTTTCAAAAAGTAAACGTTTTCGTTCTTTCAAGGTAAGCCCACTTCTTTACCGTTAAACGTGTCTTCATTGTCTCACTGTTGTACAGCTATTGTGTCACTTTGTCATTGGCATGTTGTAATGTTGCTACCCCTTTAAGAGTCTTTTCACTCTCTTTAGCGACGTTGTGCTCCATTCGCTTTAAGAGTGTCTTCTCGCTTTCCATGATAAAGTGTGACCATCCCTTTAAAACTCTCACAATCGGAATTCCTGTGCAGTTCGTAAACGTTCTAATGCCAGGACAGATTTTCCTTGATGCCTTGGAGACAAAAGATGTTTCTGCTACTAAATGACAGCTACACCTTGTACAGCCATTCAGGCTGAGAACACTGGCACGTGCCATGCTACCGTATTCAATGCAAAGAGGCAATAGAGATGTGCCTGAATCAAGTGACGTCAACGCAGGTTGTTTTTCTTTTACACCTAATATAGGAGCAAACCTTTTTTTATTAACTGAGTTGAACTTTAAAAATATGTTATGACCAAAAATCAATAAAGGGAAACTGATTTAAGTTCACCCGAGTGTGAAGGGGTTTATTACCAGCGCTGCATCACTCTAATGATGTACTCTTAAAAATGTGTATTTGTGATCTATTGCGTCTATTATTGCTAAAGGGATAAAACTGCAAAGCAACGCCTGGGATTAATAAATCAATTTATGGAAAATGGGCAAATCGCCAAATTTGTGTGTGTGCGCGCAAGGCCGCGTGGGGGGGAGAGAGTGCCATTTATATATTTCTCAATGTTTTGTATTTGTTTTAATTAAAGTTTTGTTATAACATATTCGCAAGGCCCCTCAGCTTATTAGCAGCCATTACACGTGTAAGCTGAATGCTCAAGGTAGAAAAAAAATCTTCCTGTAGAGAGCGTGGAATAAGAAATATTAGTGTTATGGTGACTAAAAAAGGGAAAATGAGTTAAGCTGCAGGGTTCAGAATAAAAAAGGTTTGACACATCGTCATCCTCGCCTCTTGCAGGCCAAATCCTTCCGTAGTCAATAGCCGGCGGTTTGCAGCATTCAGAAGACCATTACAATGGTCCCTCAATACCATGAGAAATGTCAACCTCATGTTTACTGCAGCATCTCGTCTGCATTCACTCTGAATCGACTCAAATGAAACCCTTGCCCACCTTTTGCCATCACCTTTTGTTCAGCCTGGCAAACAGTTTTTGTTGGGCTATGCGTTTGACAAAAAGACACTGGGCCTCATTACGACCCTGGCGGTAAGGGGTTAACGCCAGCGTTAGCTGCGCCGACCCCTTACCGCCAACTACGAGGTCCCTTAGCGCCATGGCGCTTTTAACACCTGCTTTTAGCAGGTGTTAAAATCCATGGCGCTAAGGGACCATGGAGTTAATTACGCCACCGTAATTTACGGTGGCGTAATTAACGCCTTCCCCACTCCCATTATGCCCTATGGGGCAAAAATGGGAATGGGGAAGGGTAAATGGGGATTGGGGACTTACCGCCCCGCCGACCTCGGAATGGGGCGGTAAGTCCGCCAACCACCATGGCGTAAACGTAGTTTACGCCATGGTGGTAAAGTCACGGCCCAGGCGGTAACTTACCGCCTGGGTCGTAATGAGGCCCACAATCTTTCTGAAATGTGCCAAATGGGAACTCTCTCATGAGGCAAGTGCATGTCCTTCACAGCAGGGGAGTGATCTGTCTCCTAGCCATTCCCCACTGAACATTGGTGGTGAACTGCTGCAGGAAGAAGGCACCTCTACTGGCTGCACTGGAGCCAGGCTCCTGATCACTCGAGGCGAAGGATCCTCTGGAGGTGCCGACCAAGCTCCCTGGAATGGGAGTGCAAACCAGAAAGACTCACTTTGTCCTGGAGCCATCTGATTAGGACTCCCAGCAACCAAAGAACCAAGGATGAGCCCTGGTTCTCCCTGTATTTCCAAGGCACCTCAACACTGTTTTGGGCACCTTCAACACCATCCAACCTGTTGCACAGGAACCACAAGAGGGCTCCTTGACGTCCATGCCCAAGCGCCTCTGCTTCTCCAGGTTCACTCCATGTGAAGCTCCACCATCTTTTCATCTATGATCAACCAAATTTTCTAGCATCCTCAACTCAACACCACAGTCTGCATCAGCTTCTTTGAGCTTATAGCTGACGTTGCTACAGTATTAGTGTGCTGAGGCTGCTCCAAATTTTCTCACCGCAGAAGGCCAGTTTCCAGCACTCTGTACAGAGGCCACTAAGTCTTCTGGCACCGCCGATCCAATGTCATCTGCCATCCTCTGAATCTTTCACTCACAAGGTGACACCACTTCCATTGGACATCATGCGGCCGCTCCCCGGCTCGACACCAGCTTAGCCCCAAAAAACACAAAGACCTATGCCTCGGCTCGAAAGTCTGGCTCAATGATATTGAACCCCCAAAGACAGGAACATAAGTTACTGTGAAGAGGCACCTCGTCTCCTTTTTGGGACCATAGTGACTTTTAAGCCCCCCCCTCTATATCTTGTTCTTCAAGGCATATCCTTTGATCCAAGCTAGACTACTGTAACGCTCTTCTGGTGGGCACCTCAGTAAGGAACATGAGCAAGCTGCAAGTCATCCAAAATAATGCCCACCGTATTGCCCTTGGTCTCTCTAAACATGACCATATCACAGCAGCCACAAGAAAGGCTCACGCGCCCCCGTTTCGAGAATGCATCAAATTCAAATTTCTTTCCATCACTCACCGATGCCTCGCCAAAGCAGCCCCTGTATACCTGTAACAAAGATTCGTAAACAACAAATCGACTAGGCCTACGCATTCAGCAAACTGCCATAGCCTCACTGTTCCTAGATTCAAGCGCAGCAGGGGAGGTGTTTAAGAACCATCTTGCTGGGCCTACAGAAAACCTTTAAAAACGTGCCTCTTTATCTGATCAGTTTGACTTGCTTTACTAGCCATCCCAATTCTAACCCAACTTGCTTCACCAGCGCTCCCAACCCTAATTTTACTCTTGTTCGGTAATCAGCGCCTAGGTGCCTATGGGTTAAGTGCGCTTTCTAAATGCAAAATAAATAAATAAAAAGTGACATTATGCCAATCTTGTGCCTGACCATCCCAGTTCTTCTACCCAGAGTGCCCTTTTCACAAAAGTCGGCATTCTCTGTGTTCTTTTACAGGGGTGGGATTTCCAAGTATTTTCTAATTGGTTTCTTTGCATTAAATTCTTTGATTAAAAAAAGTCTATATTTTGATAGAACCTTGATAAGACATTCTTTTATTTGGGTTGTTGTACCTAAATTGTTTGGATTACTACTTTTTTCAGCTCACACTGCACCTATAGAAATAGCCTGCCCTCAGCCTGCGCTACCCACAAAAGTGAAGGGCGTGAACCTTTCAGGCTGAACCTGTTTCACCTTTACAATTGGGATCGCTGCTGGTTTAGTAGTCTGTGCGGCTGAGTAGGCAGTTTAGCCACTACTCATCCCTGTACCCCTCCAGAACAGTAGTCATTGTGTCACAGTTTGAGCGGTCCAGGATTGCCAAATAGCCTGACCTCACTCTGCCACTTGTTTTGGGGACAAAGAGGAAATGTTGAGGGGATTTCTAGTCTCTGGATGGTCGAGTGTGACATCAGCAGCCAGTCCTTGGAGCACAACTCTCACCCAGGAAAACAACACTGGGAGAGGAAGTATGACGCAGTAAGGAAATAAAAAGCAAACTAAGGAGTGGCCCTTGTTAATGTGCAATCCCGTTATTGCTGCTCAACTCACTGGTACGTATTTTGATAACCTCGGATGGACCAAAGGTTGAATCATTCAGTGACCTTGAACTAAGGTGACCAGACCTCCTAAACATGGGCCCTCCCAGATGGGAGTCCCGAGGACATAAACTGGGAGGTGGGGGGTTTGTGATAAGTCTGGTAGGGCAGCACCTAGTGCTGCCCTACTTTGCATGTGGGTGTTAGGGTGGGCAGCTGAGTTCCCACAACAATGGGGACTCAGACTGTCTGGCACCCTCCAGGAAAGCGAGGTGCTAGGGGCAGGCAACTTTGCGAGAAAAAGACCTCCCACCCACCCTGCAAACAGCCTCTAGGAATCCCACAAACAGGGACCAGGTAGAACTAGCAATTCAACAAAAGCAAAATAATTTTAATAATTGGAAACACAAAGTAGTATGAGAAAGGCTAAAATGCAGAACTCAAACACAGACGCCACAGGGTTTTCTGTCAAAACACAAGTGGATCGTGAGCACGGAAATATCCTAGTAAGGCTCCAAGAACCCACCCCCGTTCTTAAGCAATCTAACAAGAGGGCTCTAGGGGGTCAAAACTCAAGAGGATCATGAGCAGGGTAAGTTCCTTATGAGACTCTAAAGAACGCCCCCCCCCCATCGGAAAAATAGTCCAATAAAAGCACGTAAGGGGACTCTGACAACCAAGTGTATCAGGAGCAGGGCAAAAATCCTAGTAAGGCTCCAGAACCCACCCCCGTGAATAAGCTATCCAATATGAGCGCTCAAGGGGGTCTAAACGCAAGTGGAGCATGAGCAGGGTAAGTTCCTAGTAAGGCTCCAGAACCCACCCCCGTGAATAAGCTATCCCATATGAGCGCTCAAGGGGGTCTAAACGCAAGTGGAGCATGAGCAGGGTAAGTTCCTAGTAAGGTTCTAGAACCCACCGCAGTAGATTAAGGGGGTATCATAAGGTATCATAACAAAGTGTATCGGGAGCAGGGCAAAATCCTAGTAAGGCTCTAGAACCCACCCCCGTGAATAAGCTATCCAATATGAGCGCTCAAGGGGGTATAAACGCAAGTGGATCATGAGCAGGGAAAGATCCTAGTAATGCTCCTAGAACCCACCCCGAAGAAAAAGCAAGACAACAAAAGAGCTTGGAGGATCATGAAATTAGAAAAATGCTAAATTTTGACGCCAAAGTGCTACACACCAAGGCTAAAGCAACTAAAAAATGTGGCAATCCACATGATCAGACAACACATTGGCCCAAAGAATCCACCCTAGGAGTATCAGATGCATGGTTTCGCAGAAGGGGTTTTCAGAGAAAAAGTGGATCATGTGCCAAGAAAACAGCAACAAGTCACCGCGTGAGCTTGAATGGGCACAAGTGCCAACGTGGATCAGGTTGGATGCAAGTGGAAGGCCCATAAACCACCTCTGAGGTGGGAAAACAATAACACCTCATCAAGCACTTACCTCTCCACCTCACACGGAAAAGACAAGTGAAAGCGGGGAAGCCCTACTGCAAAGCCAAGCATGTTAAAAAACAAGACACAGCTCACAAGCTGGGTACACCAAATACACCGACACAGCTCACACGCTGGGTCCATCAAATGTCACAAGCATGAATATGAAGGGCAGAGGGGATCAGCCTCGAGCGGGACCTTCATGGGAGAAGGAACCCCCACTCACCTGATCCCTCTGTCCCCAAAATATAGTCTTGTTATTCTTTATATGATGTTGTTATGGTTGGTTTTCTTTTTCACCACGGCGTGTACTAAAATAAAGCTTGTGGTCAAAGTTTTTCCACCTTACATCCTGTTAGGGCTCCTCAATCCTGACACTGTCATTACTGTGATTACTGTCATACTTGTCACTCATGACACCTGTCATCTGCATCCACCTCCCGCACAAAAACACTTCCAGGCTTATGGTTGTGCCAGGACTGTCTCAGAATTTGGTGCTCAGTCCCCCTTTCTCAAGATTATGTCCCCATTGGAAACTGCAGTGTCCCGGTATTTTGTAGTAGGTCTCTTTGGCTGACAGGCATGAACGCACAATCTGACACAGAAGAAATTCTGCATTTTACAATTTAAGATGGTGTTAGTTTGTGATAAATGAATTATAATATGTTTATTTGAACAGTAACACTTAAACCCCCTTCTCCTCCAACTGCCGCTGAAGTGTAGTGCCATGGCAGCTACTTTCAAGAGTTAGTCCTACTTTTAAGTTAGTTGCCCTGTCCCGGTTTTTTACTTTTTAAATCTGGTCACCCTACCCTGAACACGTAGCTTCTGGGCTACACCCTGCACCGTTTGCATTAACCCACTGTTCAATTGCACAACCAGGGAGTCCTGGTTGTTTTCTATTCTGCCCGATGTCTTGGACATTGATTAGATATGCTGGCATAGCAATAAGAGGTTACCGATTTTGCATATCAGGGGAGCCTGAATACCTCTGGTACTTAATAAATACCTGCCTATGCAGTAGAGTGTTGTAACTGCAGACGCGCCGAGTCAGCTGTCCCTTCCCCTGAGACACAGTTATTTGCAGGCATTCTAAATCGGACCCACTGATATAATAACCCCTGCTCTCTTCACATCGGCCACTGTGTCACAGACAGCAGGACCGCCAAGCGGGGCGGGGCACCGTGCTGGCATGGAGTGCATGCGCGCATGTCTATATGCAGTCAGCGGGGACGCGGAATCCTGCCCCTGGCACGCGCGGCCTCCTGCTCGGAGGCAGAGGCCTGTCAGGGTAGCGAGCCCCGTGCTCCCATTTTAGCCCGGCACGTTTAGCTCTTTCCAGGGCACGTGAAAACCGAGACCTCGCGAAGTGGCAAAGCAGTGACGAAGCAGCCGACCAAATTACAGCCACCAGACGAGCGGTTCGCGAAAGCAAATAAACACTGCCACGGGGGTGTCATTATCCCGTAAATACAGACTCACTCCATGGAAAGTCTCGCAGAGTGTTCCACGCACAGTGATACTTCCCCAGTGAAGAGTCTGGGCCTGATTACAAAGCGGAAGTGACGCAGAAGAGTAGAAGTGGTCCAATAAGCGAAAACGACCCTCCACACCGCAACGACCTAGATTACAGGAAAATGGTTGTGTCTGCAAACAGCAAATCATACTGGGGTTTGCATTACCAGATCTCTTTGCAGGATAAAGTGCTGCAGGGAAGTGCTTCCTTTGTGTTAATACATGTACATGACAAAATCGTGCTACTACCAAGTGTGTCCTTTACCATTCATTTAAATGTTGAAGATCATGACTTTATAATTGTGATGACCTATAAAAACGCAGCCATCAAATCTAATTGCACCCTTTTCTACTTTTTTAAAGATACACCTAATACCACTTATGGTTATGTACATAAATGGAAACACAACTTGAACACCTACAAAGGTGACGGTACCGACAGTAAATGTGCACGTTTGCTTAAATGCAGTGTGCAAGCAATCTATTGCACCCGGTACTAGAGCTAGGTGCAGTAGTTTGGTATGGGTTCGTTAAAAGTTGGAATACAAGTGTTATCACCTCCGAACATTAGGAGAGACAGGGACATATTGCTGCGGTTCATCCTAGTTGCATACTTACTCAATGACATGTATGTGATTGGCACCCAGTGGAGAGATCTATGTTTGCAATGAGTCTCAGAAATGTGGTTTCCAGAGGGTCTTGCTCTGGGACCCAGGTTCCACTGCTCCAACACAAGCCTAGCACAATGATTGCTCCAGTCAGCTGCTACAGTGGTGCTGAGCTTCCTAACCGGTAACCTTTAGCATTGGTGATGTTGCACATTGACAAATTTGTCATTTTGCTGTCTTTTGTTCCGTAGGATCCAAGCTTTCTGGTATTCAGAAGAAATGTCAGCAATGATTTGGTTTCCTTCCTTGGTGCACTGCTTCCATTTGTGATTACAGTACTTGAGGGGGTTTCCCTTTCCACCTGACTTCTGTGGGCTTTTTAGATTCCAAATGTACTGCATACTAATAGATGAAGAACAGTGGGATTCCTAGTGAATGCTGTGTATTGCTTCTAGTCACTGGGCACACTGCCTAAGAACAATTGGCGGGGCTCATGACATGTGGCCTGTGGCTTAAGGCAAGGGGGAGGTCTATTTCCTCAGACTGCTGACACAGCAGGGCAGGCTCAGCGGAAGCCCATATTACTCCATGGGAGCAGGGAGGTCTGCGGCAGCAGACATATAATGACCCCCTGCAGTCCAAACAACCTGCAAGTGTTTACAAAATCTCTGGCAGGACGAAGGCTTCACTCTTTCCTGCGCATTCCCCAGCCAAGGTCTTCCATGGCTTCTTGAAAGGCCGTTCAGAACTTTTCCCTTCCGGTACCTTCCAACAGAATAACAGGTTTCATTTTTCCCATGTGGTAATTTGGCCGAGTCTATTGTTGGACAGCCAATAATGAAATCTATGTTCCCTCCTGGGACAGTGGGCATGACGAGGAATGCAGGGGGCATATAAACTGTAAGGCTAGGTCCCACTGGCAAAGACCACCTCAAACTGTCTAAACCCAGGTGAGTTCATCACTGGCTCAGATTTGTACCACTAAAGGCCCACTTATCATCATGGGTGATTTTAACTATTGGGCCAACGACCAACAGGATAAAGCAGGCAGCAATCTGATTAATACTATCACCTCCTTTGGCCTTACCCATTCGATGAAATCCCCCACGCAAAGTAAGGGTCATACCTTAGACTGGCTGCTGTCCCAAAATGCCAATATCTCTGACATCTCGGCCACACCATGTATTTGGTCTGACCACTTTCTCATTCAAGCCAAGATTTCACTACTCTCTTCTCCTCCTAAACTTAATGTCAACCCATGCATTCAGAAAATGTCTCGCAACCTTAAAAATCTAACAGCTCCAAATTTTGCCACACTGCTGTCTTCTAAACTTCAACCCCTTGACAACTTTGTTGACTCCTCAAAACTTATCAATCATCTGTCTACCAACATTAAAGAAACAGTTAACGACCTTGCCCCACTGAAAATGAAGACAATAAAGACCGAAACCACAAAGAACACCTGGTTCACTAATGAAATTCTTGTTGCCAGACAAGAAAAAAAGAGCCCTAGATAGAGCTTGGAGGAAAGATCCCAACGACAACACTCTAACCAACTACAAAAAATCCATCCTCAAATACAAAAAACTTATCACAGAAGTTAAGGCCACACATTATAACGCAAGGATAGTGAATGCTCAATCCAACACTGGGGAGCTTTTTAAAATCTTAGCGGAGTTCCAAAATCAGCCCCCAACCACTAATAATATCATTAAGGACAATAAATGGTGTCAGAGCATACACGATGCCTTTTTACTCAAGATTGACTCTCACAAAGAAAAAATAAATAAAGCCCTAGGCAATGTAACATCCCCGCAAACCCCCACAGATACCGTTCTACCCACTATTTGTGAAAACAATATCCCTCAATTCTCTTTCACACATTAGACCGAAGATGAAGTACTCAAAATTATAAAGGACCTTAAAGACACGTCTTGTCCTGCTGACGACTGCCCCACAAGTACTCTTAAGGAGTCCTTAGAAACTCTGGTCCCATGGATCACCAAACTGGTCAATCTCTCTTTTGATGAGGGCCTGGTACCGGAACTGTTAAAATCAGAGTGGATTACTCCCTTATTGAAAAAGGAAAATCTTGACCCAGCGAACAACGACAATTACAAGCCCATTACCAACGTACCATATGTTCTCAAGATAATTGACAAACTTGCCTACCTACAGTTACAAGCCTCGAAAAATATAACATCTTGGGTACCCGTCAGTCGGGCTACAGGGCTCGTCACGGGACCGAGACAGCAATGCTAGATCTTAAATCCACCTTAGCTAGCATAGCTGATAATAATCAAGCTGCTCTGCTCATGTTATTAGACCTCTCCGCAGCCTTCGACCTAGTTGATCACAGCTTACTAGTGTCAAGGCTCGGAGAGGTCGCCAACTGCTCCGTAATTGCATCCAGATGGATTGCTTCCTTTCTGGGTCCCAGAATGGTGAGGGTCTGTGTTGGCGATAATCAATCTTCTCCAATATCTCAGACATGCGAAGTTCCTCAGTGCTCCTGTCTATCGCCTCTGCTTTTCAATCTCTACATCCGCCCCCTTCTTGACCTCTTAAACAAATTAGGAGTGCAATACATGAACTACGCTGATGATACTCAGGTGGTCATACAGCTGAGTGGCTCCTATAGCAGCGATACAGTAACCATCAATAAAATATACAAAGCCATACAAGACTGGATGGCCTGCAATTCTCTTGCCCTGAACGACAAAAAAACTGAACTCCTCATCGTGGCATCTAAAAACACTCGGGCGAAACTCGACTCCAAATATGCTAGTTTCCATATTGCCAACAATACCATTCTTGTCCAGAAGAAAGTCAATACCCTGGGCCTCGTTCTTGACGAAGAACTCTCTATGAAGTCCCATGTCTCCAGCATTAAATCTAGCTGTGGTCTCATAAATAAAAGAATAGGCTATATTCGACCATTCATTTCCGAAGAAAACTGTGCCCTTCTGTCCACTGCATTGATCAATTCAAGATTGGATTATTGCAACAGCCTTCTAGCGGGCACCACAGCCTCGAACATCCAATCATTACAAGTGGCTCAGAATAATGCTGTGCGTAATATTTTCAATCAGTCCCGTCGTACACACATCTCCACTTTCAAGAAAAAACGTCACTGGCTTCCCGTTAAACATCAGATAACACACAAGATACTGACCACGACCCACAAATGCCTCAGCCTCTGTAGCCCTACTTACTTGTCAGCCCGTCTTAGCATTAAACCCAACACGAGGAACCTTCGTTCATCCTCTGCCACTATTCTCAAGCACCCAAAATACAGGACAGCCAAATTTGGAGGTACCACTCTTGATGCTCAAGGTCCCCTTCTATGGACCAAACTTCCAGCCCAAATGCGGCAGATTCAGGACTACACTGTATTCAAACGTGCTGTAAAAACCCACTTGTTCAATCTGTAATAACTCTTTGACCCTTCTTCTTTCTTTGCCATGTGTGTCTGTTTGTTCGTCCAGTTTTATATGCGCCCTGAGGCCTACGGGCATGTTGGCGCATTACAAGAATTAAAAATAACAATAATAATAATCAGAAACCCAGAAATTAGGTGCACTTTGTTGAGCGCTAAGAGCTAATATGAATGGACTCCAAAATGCAATTGAAAGCCCAAGCTTATCTACAAAGTTGTATCTGAGACTATTATTTGGAAATTACATAAATGACATAAAAAGCCAGGAGGCCATAAATCATATCATCAATTTACTCCCAGAAATTCATGACACCCACGAGAATCATTGGGGGTACTCAACAAATGGACCACTTGGCTCAACATTTAAAAACAAAAAAATGGATATAGATCATTGTCATGAATATTAAGCAGTGCATTTACATTCATATATGAGCAATTGCACAGAAGCTATAAGTTGTCTTAAAAAGATGAACTGGGAACCTGATCTTCATATGATCACCCTTGATATGACATTGCAAAATAATAGCATCAGATATCTAGATAACATAAACGCTGTAAGACAGGTTTTTGTCTATCAGGTCACATAGCCATTTGGAACATATACATATGTTTATTGCAGTTGTGCCTTTATAGATAGCGAGAAACTGCTTTAGGCTTGTTTGGATGTTTAAGATACAGGAGTGGGGAACCGCCATGGGGGCCCTATTCACTCCCACATATGCAAACCCTTTTATGGGGTGCACTGCGGCAGTTCAAGAAATACCAGGAATATAGGTGGTAATAAATTTCTTTTGCAGATATATAAGCAATCATATTCAGATCAGGGATTGGAGCTATCTCTGTGTGTACATGTTTTTAAAATCATGAACAAGAATTGTCTAGCACTCCAACTGGGCATGAATAGCAGTAAAGAAGTAATTGATTCCCCAGACCTGCCATTATACATTGAAGGGCAGACTATGGCTACTAAATGCTGCAAGCAACCAGAAAATTGCTTGCTAGTAGTTCCCACTTCAACGGTCAAACGCAATAGAGTCAATTTAAACCAGAGGATTTACTTATAAGTACAGGCAATTTATGAGACATGAAAAATATATCAGTTGTCATTTGTTTGAAAGATGATACCCCAAATATACAATAGAAAAATCCTTTCATCAAGGCATCAGAATTAGATGAGCTCAGAATTTGTGTACCAGAAATCTAAGTCTGACCATAAGATTCAGAAATACCCTCAATATAGAACATTCACACCATGGAAAGGGACATCAGACAATCAGGTGGCTGAAACAACGGGTGAGAATAGACATTCACTGCCCGCTGCTTCCAGTCACCCGAGGCCATTCTGCGGGTGGTGCAATTCTTTTAATTTATCCCACACCACCGTCATCCGAAAATCCCCCGATCCCCTTTCCCACCTCCTCCCTCCTTCCACACTTACCTGTGTGATCGGAGCTCTGTGCTCCGATACAGGTGCTCCTTCTGTCTCCCAGCTTGCATAGACATGGTATGGAAGCCATCTTTTTTTTCCCTCGAGAAATTTGCTGCACAAGCAACACAAATCTCCTGAGGAAAAATAATGAAAGCCATTCACACCCCAGATGAACCCTGGGGTATGAATAGCTATCATACCCGCACAGGATGACGGACATGGCCGGTAATGGCCCACAGCCTAAGGTGAGGCCCTCGCTTCACTCGAGCCTGCCCTAACTCCGGCTAGGGTGCTGGTAGGCTGGCGGGCTGGTGGACTGGTGGGCCGTTACCAACCATGTCCACCCTCCTGAGCGGACATGGATGCCACAGTGATATATTCACATACAAGTCAAACTGTCTAAAATAATACATCACAACAAATCAAGAAGATTCTCTAAAAGCATTGCACTGTCATAAAACAGTATGATGAACTAAAAGTCACATATATGATTAAGTAAATGTGACTATTAGGAGACTAACAAAAATCTTATGGAAATTTAGCCAAATTATTTTTTGTATCTGAGGAAACAATGAATATTTCATACCTCCAACCAAAATCAGAGATGTTTCATAAATAGTGTCAATTTAATATAAATAAAACAACCTGATACAAAAACAGACATGGGGGCCATGGATGGTACATAATCAGTACACAACCTGAATATGTTTACTGTACTTCAATCTATATATATTGTAAACATTATTCTCTACCCATACCCAGTAATGTATCATAGGAGCACAATCTGCAAACTGAAGATATTAATTTCATTGCAAACATCAGCCATTAAACAACATGATACAAACCGACTAGTGGCACACTTTGACAAAGAGGATAACTGCAACTTAAATCTGCTAAAATTCTTAACAACATAATTGGTAATAAGTCAATAGAGAGTGGAAACAAAATACAAATATGATTTCATATGGAAGGCAGGCAGATAAAATTGCTGGTTACCAGAAGTCATCACAGATTCATCATCAAAGGACACATAACCTTTTACCTCTAAGAAAGATGAATATGAGATTAAAAAAAAAGATTTGCTACCAGTCAAGTACTGTAGACAAAGTGTGGCTGTCATGAATAGCAGAGGGAGCATATTTCACATAACATTTAATTAGTTGATATAAAAAAGATATAGCAAATTAGAAATTATGATGGAAAATGTGATGAGGCATTCACTAATTGACAATTGTGTTGAAATATTTTTGAAGTTAGGCCACACATTTACATTAAATAGCGGGGATGTTGGGGGCTCAAATTCAATGTTCCGTTAGTAGACTTTTTGTGTGTGCAAAAGTAATCAGGCTTTGCACTGTGGGTGGGTGTAAAAGAAAAACACCTGCCTTTTTGTTTAAGACAAATCTTTTTTAACACTCATTTATTCGTTACAAATATACATGTCAGTTGTGCTGTTTGCATCTTTTGTTGCCAACATTCCGGCTGTGG
The DNA here is from genome assembly GCF_040938575.1 of Ambystoma mexicanum. Taxonomy (NCBI): domain Eukaryota; kingdom Metazoa; phylum Chordata; class Amphibia; order Caudata; family Ambystomatidae; genus Ambystoma; species Ambystoma mexicanum. The sequence continues at coordinate 849,955,491 of NC_090931.1, read as the reverse complement.
GTGCAATTCCACTTGTAACTCACACATTTCACTCATCTGGTTAAGCTTGTTCCATTCCTCAGTAAAACCACTAATATCCCAAATGAAGTGGCACAAGAATATGCAATATATATTGCACGACTTTTGGAAGTCGTACATAGCCACAACATTGTGGCTGTCAAAAGTAAATTGACAACACTCTGCTTCATATCAAAATCTTTAATGCTTCTGGAGACCATCACCAAACCCTGGACTGATCATTCATGTCCAACAATGAACTGAACTACACTGATTCGGCCACAATGCTTCAAAAATAAAATCTTCAGCTGTGATAACCACATCACATTGACATTAAGCAGGCTTCCAAAATTACCTCAATCCCTCCCTCGCCCCCCGCCCCACCAGTACCATTACACCAGTCCCAAAGGTTGGCAGCCATCTTTCATGAATTTATGGCACAGGTACCAATGTTGTCAAGAGTGCCTTTCTTTTGGGTAGATCAATTTTATCCCAATAAGAAAGATAAATTAATGTTGCACACACCATATTACTGTTAAGAAAGGATGTGATATTGTTACAATATTGTAGTTTGACATATATTTCTAATAGTTATTTGAGGGTTGTTAACTGTTACTTTTCGTGTTATTTTGTGTCAAGTGTGATACATTTTAGATTTGCAAACACGTAGCAATTATAATTTGTGTGAATATAATATGGGAGCACGTTGAGCAACTTAGCACAACGATATTTAAAGCACAGAAGCTTCACAGAAGGTGGAAAAAGACACTTGAATGGGAAATTAATTATATGGGGATGCTGTAGTTCTGAACATATGTACATAAAATTAAACATGCACACATTCTTGTTTGGAAAAACTGGGTGGCCGAGGGGGAAAGTATTGGTGGCAGAAAGACAGCTGCAACCACATGGGAACGGCTATTTGGATCTGAAATCGAATGAAGAGCATGGGCCCAGGGGTTGGCTTGGAAATTGTTGAGGGAGTGACCGAAGAAACATCGACCACCTGGCACTGTTAATCTAGGGTTAGTGGCTAACACTCTTAAGGGTGACTGGGAGCAGAGATGACTGTAGGCCTATGAGAAGGTCAAATTGATTAGCAGGAAAACGATTTGAACTGGTGGTCGTGGACAATGTAGTGCCAGATTGCTTGAATACATTAGTACCCGATCAAAGAAGCTTTTCATTAGCTCTCTATAGCCTCATAATGTGTCCATACATACACCATGATTGTCAGATTTAGCATTGCAGGACTGTGCACAAGTGGAAGCTGCACTAAGAATGTAGTGTATGTCATGTTAGGGTTGTGTGTCTTGCAGTAAGAAACCAAAGAAGAGGGTTGGGCTTGTATTTGCAATGTCATAGAAATTGTATGTCGAAGGGGATGGTGCCACAGTGAAGGCAGCCAATGAGATTGTGGGGATTAGATTTCCTTCTATAGGGACAAACCATTTGTATTTTTGGTGATGATGTTAGGAAACATGAGGGAAATGTGAGAGTGTGTTAACAGTTCTGGAAATGTGTGTGTACTGTATCCGTTCTGTGGTTTAACGAGACTCAGGTTAGTTTAATCTCCAAGAAGTTTTCTAGCTTCGCTCCCAGCAGCCATTGTGAAAGAAACTTGGTTTAATGACAATGTGCATTCATTTCTTGACAGGTGGGCTATTTTAGAGTACAGAGTTCCATGGTCAGCCCTGGCACTTCTTTCACCCGTGCGTCCTCCCTGCAAATATTCTGCTTCTGGTGCTTTCCAAACAGATTTCCATAGCTCTGCCTGTGATCCTCGTCTGTTTTGATTATGGCAGTAACAACCACATTCCAGCCAAACTCTCATCTAAGCCTCGGAGTGTACAAACCATGTTACTTGCTTCATCCTGACATTGGGGTGGATTGTCCACATATCACCATCTCTTAAATCATTGCATTGGCTGCCTAGCAAAAGCCTGCATGGCTTTACACAAAATATCTCACTATTCTATTTCTAACCAATCGACTGAGTGCACACTTAAAGTTAGCTTCTCACAACAGACCGTCTACCGTATAGGCAAGCTGTACAATTTGGAGGGATTACCATTGTATGCACGAGGATCAATCTTCTTTAATCTCACCCTCTTTCTTTTACCACTGAAGGTTGATTTCAGGAAGTACAGCAAAGGACTGGAATCTTTCCTCTTCTGCAAAGCATATGGTTTAGTCTTACCCTAGTATCTCCCTGCTGATGTTATCTCCCTTCTGCGACTCCATTCTCCTGCAGTGTCTCCCCCTCAAAAGAGCAGAGAAGCCTGGCGCTATATATTATTGACCCTCGAAACAAAATGAGAGACACGTTTTCATAGGAGCTGGTTTGGTACTTGCCTCAACAACACACTCATCTATTGCAACCCACAATCCAAACTATCCCTAGATATGGACACAATGATGCATGCCAAAAATGCAACACCCACTGCAACACTATGATGACACCTATGAGAATAGAGGTATACCAGGGCCGAAGGGTGCCACAACCTGTATCACTGCCAGAGTGCCCTTGTTCAGATCACAATCACATTTAAGTCCCTACAGCCATATATGTCCAGTTGATGCACCTGGAACAGACTCCTATGCATAATCCAACACATCCATCTTTACACTGGGCTTTTGTCCACAAATATGTGGGCCTTTTATCCCATCTATATTTCAGAGACTTTAAAAATGGCAAGGCACGCACCACACAGAGTGTAATGTGTGGCACAGTGTTGGTGTGAGGTGTTGGCACGGGTACAATATGTAACACAATTCTCTCCATGTAAAATGATGAACACAAAATTACTCGTTTCTTTATGCATCCATTTTAGTCTGAAAATACATTTCTGTACTGACAACAGAAAGCGTTAACTCTGTCTTACAGTAGTCAACAATAATGCTATACATTTTAAATTATATTTAATATAATCAAGACAAAAAGTGCAAGCGCGGCACACATTACAGAAATCTAAATATGTTAAAACAGGGGAGATTCACATCAAGCATCAAGTGCTATAACACACCCAACCCGAACATTAGAAAACATGAACATATCACACAAATAACACCGTTCTATGACTGCTGTAATAGGGTTATCCCTTTCTGTTCTCAGTAGATAGATGCTTTTTCTGACTAAGGGGCTGTGTACAAAATGTAGTCATTGTATGTTCATCATTTTGCACTGAGAGCATTGTTGTCTATTTAGTTTAATTCTCATGCTCTGCCTGAGCATACAGGGACCCCAGGTGTGTTGTTCACGGGTGCAATATGTGGCAAGATATGTGAAAGACAAACACTGTAATAAAGCCTATAGTCTGTAATTATACATGGAATCCTCGACAATGACCGCATTTCCATAAATACGAGGTTGACACAGATGGGCTTCATGGATGTTTTGTGAGCCACCTTTGTATGATCCCTTTTAAAGGTAACCATAACTAAGACCTTGGTGATGGTTCTTTTAGCCTTTTAGCATAATCTGTGCAGCCGCCGAGGGAACAAAGGGTTAATTTCCCACTAGTCGATTGCAGTGGAGAATTCTTGCGGTGTGATTAAATTGAATTACTCACCATCCTCCAAAATGGGCAAAAGCATTGTGCCAAAACACATCCTAATTAAATAACACTCAACGTCTGCTGATACAGTGAAATAACACAAACAGCAGCGGAAATTGTGAAATGAGAAGCATCGAGGAACGGATAAGCCCTCCACCTCCTACAAAACATAAGGCTTTTGTCTCAGCTTTGCTCCGTTCATCTGATTAGTGACTGCAGTGCCCCAGCTGGAAAGTAACAATGCCAACTGGGTGGGAGGAGAAGGTCAGTGAGTTGGCAAGTAAGATGATTTCAAAACACCTTGGGGCCATGTGCTCTCACGACAAATGTCCTAAACTCAGGGCACACGATGTGCACTCCCCACTAGCCACTGGCTAGTGGTAATTGACTCTTGACTGGTAAGAAATGGTGTGCTGCCTGCAGGTTTAGAAATTGAGGTGGCAAGTGACTTTTTATTGGCTGGCAACTTGACATTTTGCACCCTGCCCAATCTAAGTATTTCAGCTCTGCTGGGTCTAGAGCTGACATGGTGGAAAGGGGCACTGCCGAGGTTCCACCAGCATGGCTGACAAATTGCACCAAGCTCAAGATGAGGGTGTTACCGTAGCTCAAGATGAGGGAGTTACCGTGGCAGGAGGCGGTGACAATGTCTTATCATTGCACTCTAAACCAGGACCTATGTATCCAAAACCAAACAGTGTTGAGTGAACAATCCCCTCTATTTAGCTTTTCATAGTGTGACTTCTGCTTTAGCCTGTTGTGTTGTGTTATGTTATGTCACTGGGATTTATACTATGCGCTGCTCCCATTTGCACTGCCTCCAGGCACTGTGGTGGATCTGAAAGCTAAGTGGGTGGGTTAGCTTAGTTGGGATGCAGGGAAAATGCAAGATAGAGCTTTGCTGCTGCCTTGCACTCCGAGCATTGACCTGTGTACCGGCACACTGCGACCAACTGCAGCAGCGCAGCGACACCCCTTCCTGAGTTGGCCACAGTGAATGACTTTGCCATGTTATCCGCTTCTTCTCTGTCCCATCTAGCAAAAGGCATTGCTTCCTCTGTTCGATCAGGTTCCTTGGGCCTCATTGCAAATATGGCGGTAGAATAACAAAGTGGTGGTCATACTGTTGCTACAACTTTTTCAGATGGTAACGGAATTACCGTTGTTTTTACTGCATCGCCGATTCCAAGTTTGGAGGAAAAGTGGAGGGTTTACCTCCAGCAAAAAGCTGGATGTGAATTCTCCACCTTTCCTCCCAAAATCGGCAAACAAACCCACACATGTTCCCACTTGCAGCCGCCTTGGCATGCAGCGGTCTTGTCTCATTTCAATCATTCCGCGCGGCGCGTAGACAATTTCCATTTTACAATGGTGTTTCATACGGTTTTGGCTGATATTTTTATGATCTATCACTGTTCATTTATGACTAGTTTTAATGGCAATAAAATAATGGGAAGTGAAAGATGGGGCCTCCATCTATCTTATTCACTACCCAGGCCGCCTTCCCGAGAAGCGCACGCCAGGAGCACGGGTGGCCTTGTCACCTCATTTTCTGCTGTCATTTCCTCAGATCTGCCCACTGACCGCACTCTGTCCTGGGGACAGGGCTCGCAGGCAGTTAAGTCACTTTACAGATGTCTATTGACTTATAGCATAGCGTATGTAAATGCTGGCAGATAGCCTTTGCCAGACGTCTTTGAGTGTGATAGTGAGAGGGGAGAGGAGCCATGCGGCCCTCCACCTCCAGCCATGCTACTTTCACCGCACAGAGAGTTGTACCCTCTGATGACCCTGTGGTAATGGTATTGGCATAAATGACCAAAAACATTTTATCAAATTCTTTTGACCCTTTTTTCTGTCAAATTTAATCAAATATATATATATCGGGGTGGGTAAGGGTATAGATTAGCTTGAGGGGAAATGTGGGGGGGTTTGTGGGGGGTATCTCCCCCCCCGCCTTTTAGACCGAATAAAAAGGTCAAATAAATGTGATCAAATGTGATTAGGTCAAATGTTTTAGGTCAACTAGACCCAAACCGTGTTCATATAAGGGGCTCTGCATAGCTGTATTGCCTCACCCACTGTACAGTAAGCAGATTTTCTGACATACCATATGCATCCTTTCCACAAATCTGCATGCTATATCTTTTTTTGATCTGTTTCTAGCCGTGTTTGTGGGTTTAAAATGTGATACTTACAGTACCAAACCATGCCACTACTGTGCCGTGCAAAACAATGCACAGGAGAGGCAGTACGGCTGCTTCTCGGCACTACATTATACAGGTGGTGAAATGGTGGACCATATCAGAGGCCCACCTTTGGCCTTCCTCTGGAGCGCCCCTGCACATGTGTGTCCCTTATCAAGAAGGGAATCGCTTGCACCTCCCTTTAAATTAAGGATGACCCGTTTCATTGTTTTTCACTCCTCTTGTGGTTATATCTCACCTGTACCTTTTGGGGGAAGGTGAACATTGGAGGATTGCATTGGTGGTATTAGAACTCTTAATCATTTAGTATTAGGTCAGAGAGGATGTTTAAGTAACCGTTGGGGAAACGTTGCAGTTCACAAGTTGCTGACTTGTGCCAATGTAAGTGCTGTTGATGCCAGCCCGCACCTTTATGGAAAGAACATATAGGGGCTGGATGACTAACCCTTTCTGCCCCCCTCGCCACATTGTCTTATCTCTACTCTTACTAGTCTGCCCTATCATTGCACCCATGTTCTTGATCCTTATCATTGTACCCCCTTGCAATATAGCGCTCTCTTACTTCCCGGCTATGTTGGTGCAATGTGAAACCCATCAAACGCACACATTCACAGTGCTCAGTTTGTAAATAAAAAAGTGCCGAGGCTTTAATATTTTCTAGCACACTTTTGTCAAGCATTCCCTCGATTGGTCTCGGCCACTGCCAGACCTTTCACTTTTAGCAAAAAAGCCAGTAAGGAAATACTATGACAAGTGCTTCCAAATGGGACTAATCCATGCATTTATTTATTTCAGACTCATGTTAAAGTCATGTTGTTTGTGCAAGGACATGCATAACGCATGTTCTGTTCATGGCAATGGAATTGAGATAGATCCACGTTATGCACTGCACATGTAGATATATACAGACAGACATATGCTATTCATGTGGTGAGTGAAAAGGCCCTGCACTTTAGTCCTAGCTGTGTGTTCACCGCTCTCCTGTGCAGGTCCTTTCTAGTCCTGTTGCCTGTGTACCAACCCAGATGGGCTTTTCGTTCTGTGGTTGTCTACACAGGGATGGGCATTCCCAGGACTCCCAGGTCACTGTGCAAAAGCACGCACTGCAAGCTCGGCGGCATGGTGGCATGCTACCGTAGTGACTTCGAGGGTACCTAGTTTGGACACGACCATGCACATTGCTGTTTTTAAGGCTTTATTGAGGTATGTCTCGTACAGTATTGAAGCGTATATATTAGACATATATAATGGCACTGCAGAGTTGGCAAGCATATCAATCCCTTCTGCCAGGTGTGATGTTAAACATGAACACCTGCGTATTTCGTTATTTGGGTTTGAAGCTTGTTCCACATGAGACCCAAGTCAACTCACTCTGAAGGCTGCTGCAGTTCAGAACTCCCTAGATACTTTGGGCATCTTCCTGATATGTTATGTTAAGTGATGTATGAACGACTTTTTATATGTCCTAGTTTTGATCAATGTCCCATTTCTTTTGTTACTTCCTGCTTTCTCAGATCATGCGTTCCTTTTTTCAATGTCCCCTTTTGTGTGTTACTTCCTGCATCATCTGATCATGTGTTCCTTTTTTCAGTGCCCCCTTTCTTTTGTTACTTCCTGCTTCCTTTGATCATTCCATCCTTCCTTCCTTCAATTTCCCCTTTGTTTTGTTACTTCCTGTTTTCTGTGATCATTCGTTCCTTTGTTGTCAATTACCCCCTTTGGATATGTCTATGCTGCTGCCACGCCCACCCCGGCCTCCCAGCATATTGCGGCCGTGGCTTATGGGTGGCATGGCTTGAAAACGAGTCCTTCTTGCTCCACTTGGAGAATCAGAGAGAAATTAATAATTGAACTGCTTGTTTCAGCCTCCCAAACTTCCACATTCTTCAAGGGCAAATGGAACTCACAAATGTGTCAGAATGGCGCCAGGACTGAAGATTGCTTGTTTTAACCCAATCTTCAATGCAAGGGGACCCCATGTTTTGTGTCTGTGGCTAATGCCTTTAACGCACCCGCACCTTTGCGCCTTCTCTCTTATCACGGTTCCTTCTTCTAAATGTCCCTGCAGGTGGACAAAAACGATGCGGCAAAGAGGTTGCTCGACGTAATGGTGTTAAGTGTCCACTGACACAGCAGAGCTTGCTGACAAGTACAATGCAGAATCGCATTCCATGCGATTTGTGCGCTCCAAGCACCTCAGAGACCCCTTTCTATCAAAGAGCAAATCAGGTTACATTTTCCTCCAATAATTATATTCGTTTTTGAAATCCGCCCTAAGTGTCTCAGAGGACCATCATTTTAATATCCAAGCTTGATGTAGCAGTCCAATTTGTTCAATTACAGCCTTAACAAGGAGGCCATTATTGGCCGCCACAGAGAAGGCAATATTTGGTAACATCTACCGTGATTTATGCCAATAATGAGCGGCCGAGGGTAATGGAAAGCCAACATGAGTCATTCAAGAGAGACACTCCCAGAGGAGCTACTCATGCATAATACTTTAGTAATCGGTCGAAAGTACACGCAAAGGTTCCATACCACTTTCAGCTCCATATATACCTGATCAAAGGATCTCTCTAAGGATTTAGTGAATAATAAATGCCCTAAGTTGCACATATTGTCCAGTAATTCCCCGATAAGTATTGATCCTGGTTATATTGTCTCGGGAGGATAGCTCAAGGTCAACGTGCTCACCTTCGATGCAAGATGATACAGAGCACCACAGGTTTGAGTCCGGAAATCGTTGCGCTCTTTTTAACCAAGCCTTGAGAAGTAACATGGTAAGTATGAATATGTTCCACGCTGGATTCCCAAAGGTAAGTTACCCGTGTATTCACACAACCACTGGCCCTTCCACATACCATCCATCTCTCTTCCCAACTGACACTCTCAAGACACTCACGCAAAGAACCAACCAACATTCCACTCAACCATGGATTACCCCAGCAATCACATTAGCACATATTTGCAGACTGTCTGCCAGTGTTTTTTTCAAAGTAGTCTTCTGAGATTTAATGACTTCTTTGGAGCGGTTAACCTGCTACTAGTATAATACAAATGTCTTAACCAGGCCTGCCTTCAGCCATTCGATTTATAAGCACTATGCATATCATTCACGGAAGTCCTGTTAAAAACAAGCATTGGCCAAGCCAGCAGTTTTGGCTTGTTCATAAATATTAAGCATTTTCCAGGCACTGGTATTAGATGCCCAAGTACTCACACCATTTTGCACCTACTACCATCAATGGCCAGTTATTATAACTATGGCAGTGCCTGGGAAGTACCTTTCCCATTCCTGCACAAAAGCCCACACATTTGACATAGCCAATGCTTGTTTATTTTGTTTCATATCCTCCTTCTGCCTTCCAGAGTATTAATGCTTTGCCACGTTAATAGGCAATTATTCTCTGACAAATCATAAACACATAATCCTCACCCAGAAACCTCTTTTTAATACTTCAGGGTGTTGGGATAATTGGATAACCTAGGGCAGGAGAGGATGATATAAGTACTGTCAAGAGGAAGGGTATGCCGAGGATTAATGGAGATTGCTGGTAAGAACGCTGGGCACTACCCCAGCGTTCCTCTTTTCCATCCTTGTCCTTACTTTCAAGAAGTGCACCATATACCCCAGATGCCATGATAGTCCACTAAATGGGCAGACAGACCAGTGGATGCAGAAAGCCCAGTCAAGTTTCCTTGCCCTAGACAAATGGTTTACTTTACAGGACATCCTGACGAGCACTCCTTTAGACTGCTTTCTTTTCTCCATAAATAGGGCCAAGAAACCTAGAAACAGCATCTACGGATTCTGACTTGCCACAGTGGGCAATGGCAAAAGAGGTTAGCACCGTAGATATAAAAGAGCTCCACAGATTCTGTCCCCACCAAGAGATCTCTAACATGTCTGATGGCAGCCCACAGAGCTCTTAAGGCCGAGTGGACTAGTCCCAATTGGTAACCCTGTATTGGAAGATGGGTGGGGTCGCACACTCAGGTGCCAGGTGATTGTTCCTGCAGCATCTGCACATTAACAAGCACCGCTGCCAAGAGAAAGGTTTTAGTGTGACAGTTTTCTTGGATCCCTGGATGGACAGTTTCCGGTTCCCTGCAAAGCCCTGCCTGCATAGTCCCTCCCTTTGAAGGTCAATACAGCCAACGTCCAGCTTTGGGACATCTGGGAGTACCCAGAAACCAAGACGGGGTGCAGGTTACGAGGACACAAGAAGCCATATATCGGGGGAGTGTAAACTAGTCTAAGAGTAACCACACCATTCAGATCACAAAGGGGATTTTTCATTTGAAGACACCTTCCCTTAGCGGGTACTTAATTCCACAAATCAAATGTGTGAATCTGCATGTCCACACACACACACCTCCTTCACCGTCAGGACACATACTGTCAGCCATGACATCCAAAAAAGCTTCTTGTTGAGCTGTATTTCCGGATTGCCTGTAGGAGCTCCGGGGTGTGTTGTAAGTAATTAGATCATTGGTCTTCAAACTGGGGGCCTGGCCCTTCTAGGGGGCCCAAAGGATGTCCAGGGAGGGGTCCATACTCTTTAAAAGGGAATTAAGATGACTGTTATTAATATAAAAAAGGATTAAGGTGACTGCTTTTAATAGAAAAGATACGCAGTAGGCATTGGCGCCCCCATGGACATCCTTTGGGCCACCTGGGGTGATGCAAACACTAGGTTGGGGCGGGGGGGGCAGAAACAATGTTTTAACTTAAGGGTGCTCGGTATGAAAAGGTTAGAATACCACAGTTCCTGACAGTAGAGCGTACTGTTGACTGTACTGGGGTCTTGCTCAAGGAACACTCTACTGACAGCATACTCTCTAGGCTCTATGGCTTGGCGTGTTACCCCTTCTAGGCAATCAGTCTGGCTATTTCTGCATGACCCCTGCCAGTGTGCAAAAGGGACGCCCTACAGCAATTTAACTTCGGAACCCTGAAACCTCGCTTTAATACACTACTCTGCAAGACCGGCCAGCCAATCGCCACCTTCTCCCTCGCCTCCCACAGGAAGGCTCCTAATGCTTTGTAAATCATTTTAAGGTACCTGTTCTGCAAAGGGAGGGACAAGGGGCTGAAATGAAGGCTTGTCATTTTCTGCACCCAAGCTTGCTTTTTTTCCTCTAGTGGGCTCATCCAGGGCCAGTCAGTAAGAACGTTCACAAAACCACAACCCTCCCTCACAACAGTTCCACAGTTTGAAGATTAAACTAAACAATCACAAAATCTTCAAACACACACTTATTCACAAATCCATTATGTACATCCCTGTATGCATACGCAGCATAAGTCAACACAATGTGCATGCAAAACAGAACCAGACCTTTAATCAGTGAAAGTGTGCTTTCTCCTGTCGGAATTCTTGACCTATTACTAAGCCAGCACTTGAGGCGTCATCGAGGCTCGCGCTTGCAGCCATGCCTCTCCCCACAACAAGTATGTAAACACCTTCCTCCGTCCTTCAACAAGCTAAAAACCCCATTGAAGTACTGTGCCAAATTTCCAGACAAACCCCAGAAGAAACTCTTTATGAGAGCGCGCTTGAACTTACTCCCCACTCGGGAGATCATGGCTATCAGACAACCGGCGACCTCAAATCAGTGTCGTATATGTGATAATCCAGAGCAACCGTAAATTGTAAGACACCTTTTCATGTCCTCAAGTGAACAAGGAGGGAGCGGCATACTTGGCACCACTTTTGGGAGAGAGCGGCATACTTGGCACCACTTTTGGGAGGGAGCGGCATACTTGGCACCACTTTTGGTTGAGAGCGGCATACTTGGCACCACTTTTGGGAGGGAGCGGCATACTTGGCACCACTTTTGGTTGAGAGCGGCATACTTGGCACCACTTTTGGGAGGGAGCGGCATACTTGGCACCACTTTTGGGAGGGAGCGGCATACTTGGCACCACTTTTGGTTGAGAGCGGCATACTTGGCACCACTTTTGGGAGAGAGCAGCATACTTGGCACCACTTTTGGTTGAGAGCGGCATACTTGGCACCACTTTTGGGAGGGAGCGGCATACTTGGCACCACTTTTGGTTGAGAGCGGCATACTTGGCACCACTTTTGGGACAGAGCAGCATACTTGGCACCACTTTTGGTTGAGAGCGGAATACTTGGCACCACTTTTGGGAGGGAGCGGCATACTTGGCACCACTTTTGGGAGGGAGCGGCATACTTGGCACCACTTTTGGTTGAGAGCGGCATACTTGGCACCACTTTTGGGAGAGAGCGGCATACTTGGCACCACTTTTGGTTGAGAGCGGCATACTTGGCACCACTTTTGGGAGAGAGCAGCATACTTGGCACCACTTTTGTCAGACTCGATCATCATGGAAGAGGATGTTTGCTGGAGTCGCCTAATGGCCGGCGAGAACGCCAGAAAGACCATGACCACTGCCAAACTGCCGGGCCTGGCCCTTAAAAAGACTAAACAACTAACGTCTCTCTCTGAAACATCAGCGCCATGATCCATCCATCCGTTTTTGCTTTTGAGGCCTTCTTCCCTCCACCTTGTTTCTTTTCTTTTTCCCTGATTATCTTCAAAACCAGACTTTTTTTTTTATATCGAGTAAGTGGTGTCCTGAGCACAAAAGAGTTTTTTGTTTTCTTCTTCTACAGTACTGGTAAAAATCTTAATTGATTAAAAACAAGAATAAATTAAAAGTATTTGTAGAAAAGATGCGGCGAACTCAAGATTGCTTTCAAGCTCTGTCTAAAATAATGAGTGCTCAGTACTTTTCAAAGGACAGAATCCTTGACGTTGGCGACAGTTTACTTGACCTTGATGTTTCCCTCTCCGTCTCAAGGTTATATTGTAGGCATGTCCTGGCCTCTGCTGCAGGAGAAACGCAGAAAAAGAAACTGGAGGCGGCGACCGCTCGTCATCTATCGCATTATGAGTTTCAATATAAAACGATGGAACCTATTCAGAAACCTGACCTCAATCTGGAGGAGGTGACTCTATTCACAAAGAAACTGCTGTGATTAACTCTGAGTTACTCCTGGCGTAACTATTGCAAATCAGGAGTTGCGTATAGTAACTTCTTTGTGAATCTCCAAGTTTAAATCAAGGATTGGCTTGACTAACGTCTTTGTGAATCGCCCCCTATATCATATTTGTACCCGCATTTTTTACTATGGCTTGTTAACAATCCACCATCTTGGAACCTCCCCTGGCAGAGGCTGACTTGACTTAGCTGTGTTTTAAATCTCTGAGCCAAGACTCGCCCCCAGGCTCGGGCAGTAGCTGGAACATCTGCATTACTTCTCCGCCCTGCCTATCAATGTGTGCCATTGGCTGGGCCCATACAAAAAGTTAATGACACCTTTCTAATTTTATTAGCAGTTATGCTTCAAAGGCAAGAAACCGTCTCCTTGCCCTCATGTAATGCCCTGCTAAACTTCTATTGTTATGAGCCTGTTAATTCCAGCCATATCGTTTTTTATTGAAATGCAGCCTGTGACTTATGCACCTCCTCTGTCGCAATGGACTTTTACTAGGACTCCATTGATCTATAGGGACCTCAAAAGAGAGGGAGGCTGCGGCAGTGTAAGCACGCGTCTTCGCGATACGCTTGCTGGCTGAAATGATACATGCAACGTCGCTGCATAGGAATAGTGTCTCCTTTCTATTTACCCTTGGAAAAAAGTCTTGCTTGGATTTGGCTGATGGCCTTAGCAGGGCAGCCACCGCGGTGTATAGGGCTTAGAGACCGGCCCGCTTTACTATTTCATCTGCGTAAGTGTGGCTTAGTCCTCTTTCTTTACTGCCCGTGTATTATGCTACTTGTTGCCCTACCATCGAAAAGGGTAAACGTTTGCCCTTGTAGTTATTGGAGATACAAGCATCAGAGTCCAAGGATGGAATGTCGCGGCATCCTGCTTGCATCATTGCCCCAGTTGTTGGGTTTGCTCATGTCATGTTGCCATTGGATGGAGGCCATCTTACTGTGGTAGGCATCCACGTCTCAGCTTTTCTTTTCTTTGTGACGTTCTCCTGACCGGGGTGACTGCTGCGACCCCATAATTCCCACGCTGATGGTTGCACGTTTCTTCTTTAAAACATAGTAATAATACTAATAATAACTTGCACTGCTTTCTGTAACAAAGTGGAACAAAGGCTGCCTGTAGAGTGGCCGCGATGCAGCATCTGCAGCGATGTGACATTATGCCTTCTTATGACCTCTCTGTGGGGAAGGAAGCATGGTAAGGCTTTAGAAGTTGACTATATATCTGTATTTTAGATGTGCAGGAGAGAGGTGATCGTTCGGTGAGGCAGGGCAGGGAATAGCGCGTAACCATCATTGAACGATCAGAGAATTCCACGCGGGTCTCGCACGCTGTAGGACCGTGCAGTTGTTTACAATGGCGCAGCGCTCTCACAGATAGAAGTTTGCATTATATCTGATCTTTCGCAGATTGAACTGAAAGTTAGGGCCCAAAGGAAGTATTGTAGAAGCAAAAGCATATACAGCGAGTGCTCTCAGTATTCAGGCAATCTATGGTCCTACTGTAGGTGCCAATATCGATTTATGATGTTTCTGTGTCTTAAAATGCAATGCATTGCATGATACTGCTGAAACACCAGAGCTATGTGCCAAGTTCTTCTTTTAATCAGAAGAGTTTGTTAAAGCTGAGAGCAATCATTTTGACAATTTAGAGGGTGTATATTCAGTGTAAAAAATGCAAGCTGAATTAAAGAAAGTATTCTGCTCGCTGATTGGTGGCAGACCAACGGCAAAACACTCATTGAATGATGATGATTAGGTGTATTTAATTAAGAAATATAACTAAGCGGAATAGAGAAACAATATTCAACGTTCAATCAAGAACAATTAAATAAAAATCTAACTTTTGAATCTCCAACAAGCTGCCACCGTTTTTACTGTCGTGTTGCACTATACATTGAGGGTGTCACTTTTACTGTTACTATCTATCACTAACACTATTACTATCTAGCACACAGATTCCTTTAGGCTGGGAGCGCTCTAAAAATGCTAAATAAATAAATACATTGCTGAATGCCAGAACAGCAGTCATCTCACGTGGCCACACAGCCAAGGATGATTCTCTCCTCAGCACTGGAGTCAAGGGAAACTGCGATAAGGCTGGTAGGTAGGTACCTGCCCAGGACTGCGCACACGATTGTGGTCTACTCTCTACTTTTCTCTTCAACCGGGCCCAGAGCAAAGCTCATCCTTTTTCTAGGGTCTCATTAAAGGGTCCGCCTGGGGGCTCCATTTGTTAGCCGAAGGTCAGAAGCAATTCATAAACTACCCAAAGTGATATATCGTCAACCGCACCTTCTGGGGGTACAAGGTCCCCACTGTGCCATGTGTGGCCCCACCCGTCTGGATTTAGAGGCAATTTTACAAAAAGTATCTTCTTCCAGCCCCACAATTGGCAGACATAAGGGTGACGGATAAAGGCACATGCAAAGAACTCAAGACGTCCACATGTGGAGAGAGAGGAACTACCATAATGATACGTTGTGCAGCTGATATCATTGCTTAGTGTTAGTAGCTGTAGATCCAGCTAGCCGCCCCCTCTTCCTATTAGTAATCCCCTCTCTAACAGTGCCAGGTTCACCGAAGCTGGGGACATTCCCCTTGGAATGATCAAGAAAGGCTTCAAACGAGCCACGAAAGCAAACATCGCAGGGACCCAAAAGATGCTGACCGATACCTGCCTTCTAGACACCCAGCACATTTCTGTGGAACTCCTTGAAAATCACCAACACCTGAATGTCTCTGCCATTAAATGAAACTAGCAGTTCTCAGTTCAGGGCTTTGTATGGGGGCTGGTGAATGACCCCTTGAAAAGGAAAATCCGTTCTGGTCATGTGAAATATGTATACATGGATGAAACCTGAAAATAACATATGTACTATTACTGGAGATATTGTGTGTATTTTGAGAGAAGTTTAAAAGAATAAGTAGTACTGTTAAAGTAACCACGCTGTGTAGTATGAAAGGACATTATATCTTGGGACAAGATTGGGGTTTCAAATCACGCTTCATGCCGCCGGAGTTCAGCCTCTAAACACAGGACAGAGTTTTTAACCCATGTTGCTCAGCGTTGACGTGCTTCCAAGTCGAGCGCATTGCCCTGGAGCTATCCTCCCATCTGAGGGGCAATGCCAGGAAGAACTCCCCTTTGTGCACAGACCAGCTCATAGAGGTTACCTCTAGTATGGTGACATGTTTGAATACAAATGCCCTAGAAAGAAACCCCTTGCAGAGGACTTTTTGGATTGAATGTATCACCAACTGAAATTCAGACAATGCATCTTTTTCTTTGGACAGTCTAGAGGTGAATGAAAGAATGAGGAGTGACCCTCTCCTATTAAAACAACATTTGACAGGGAATAGGTCCCAAGCAAACCTGCTTTAAGGAGTCCAATCCAGGCTGTTGGAAGACGTTCTCTTTGACTTCTGAGATCATACCCAGAGTACCTTGCCTGGGGGGACAAGAAGAGGTAGAGATATCTAACAGAATTCATGATGATGTGACCCTTCTCTCAGCCCAATTCTTACTTCTAGCTAATCTTACTGTGACACCTGCCCATGCCTGCTGACTTCAATGGGACTCCAGTTGTCAGCCCCCTGGTGAGAGAATGGCTTTTGTTTTGCCAGTGCTGTCTTTGAAGCACCTGTTCCCAGAAGACCTCATGGGGGTCATTCCTGTGCCTTGGAAGGAGAGTGTTGGCCTTCCCCTCAGGAATCGAAGAGGCCGCATCCTGGTCATTGCTCCACATGACAGCTTTGGAGACAGTCTGCCCAGACAACAATCTACATCAGCCCTGGCTGAGCTGAGTCCTGCTCACAGAGCTCACACTAGTGTAATATTACATCCCTGAGGCTGTCTTATTGTGTGTTTATAGCTCTTGTCATGAAAAAAAATGGCATGACTTATATTTAAATCTTTATGTGGTGCCAGACTAATGAAGAATTATTAGGTTTGGAAACCACGGTGCAGACAATTGGAAAGTCACATTTGCCTTCAGGTACTTTGTGTTCCAACATATGTCAGCAATGAACATGTGACCGTTGAACCTGCCCTGTGCCACTACAGAGCTGTGGTTGAGGGTGCCTGTCAGTTATCCCGAGAAAGGTACATGTTTGCACTATAATTTTGGTTTAGACCATGTATGAAAGGGGAGCCTGATTAGCAGACCTCCCTTTCAGGAACAAAATTACCTGCATCATGTTATGTAATAAAAGAAAATCAAGGGCATTCACACCCTTGCAGATGGCAATTCACGATACCCCACAATCACCCATATTTGTGAATCTGCTGTATGTGCCCTATGGTATAGTATCCACAATCACACATTACAAATACCCCACAATCAAACCTAACTGTGAAGCTTCTGCGTGTTCCCTATGATATAATGTGCAGAAGCAAAGCACAAGTACAAATACCCCAAAATCACCAAGGTGTTCTTAATTGCACATAAGAGATTGGTGCAATACTGTAAACACTACATTTTTTCAAGACCACACTGGTCTCCTCCCATGGCTGTTAACGAGCAACAGAAACACAGTGTCTATTGATAGCAATAGCAGTTTGATTAACTCTTTCAGCTTGTGATGGTGAACACAGGAACACAGGAGACATCATTTTGTATGGTTTACGTTTATTCTAATTACATTATATGTGTTCAATGGAAATGCAAATTTGATAAAATTGGAGTTCTCATTAATCCATCCATTTCTTTTTCCTCCACACAGTCTAATTGCATTTCACAATGTGCAGGAGGAAAATACAGGGATGGTATGAGCAGGAAATGACTTTTATTTGAATTACTCTTGTTGCATTCAGTTGGTTGTCCTTCAGAACAGTTAATTGCAAAAGAGTGCTAGTGATATGCAAATCGCCATATTATGATGGGCCTTGAATAATAATAGGCAGTATCGTTTTAGCAGTAAAAGATACCTTATAGAGTTCATCATGAAAATCACTTCTTCAGTATTTGATTGTGCACAAGGGGAGGAGGTCTAGTTCTGTATGTCCCTATTTTGTTTCATTACAGGAATTTGGGGGCTGTTAAGAGAATGAGTGTTTTTTTGTTTTGGTAGTGGGACATACATTCTCTGTCCCTATTTAATCCAGTTTGTATAGGGCTAAATGCTTGAATCATTCTGAGGTCCTATGTCTTGCCTTGTTTTTTTATTTGGAGGTTGCGGGTGTACTCATGGCAAGGAAGCACACATGCTCCCTATAGATGCACATGCTTCTCTGGCATTGTCATGATATTTATTGCTTTTAGTTTCCGGTCCGACCATATTGTGTCACTATAATGTGCATTTTGTAAGAGCAGCAAAACGTATGAGAATATTTGTGACTAAATAATTACATGGTCTTTAACTATATGATAGGCCGGTAATGATACACAAGTTGCACAGTCAGTTTTCACACCCCAAAGGGTCTATAGTAACAACCTTCCTAGGTAGGGGATGTAGGAAAGCCTACACTTTCTATGGGAAAGGATACCCTAAAGTAACTGTGTGCAGGATGTGTCAACATAAAGGTGGGTCCTGTGCAGGTGTCTTACACCTGCAGTGCTTTCAGTCTCCATGATGTGGTTGAATGCCTGTTGTTATATTAGTCTCTGTCTATGTTCGTAGCACCATAGCGTAAGAAAGAAAAGTCTCTAAAGAGGACGACCAAGTAAAAGTCATACATTTAAACCTAGTGAGTCTTAGCCTCTCAACTATGTTACTATATGAAATAAATGCCCCAAGGGCTGGCCCTAAAGAAAGGCTCACACCACATTCTTTTTACATGTATCCCTACTCTAGAACTGTCAATATAATGTTCACTTGGACAGACTCTTACATCAGTTGCTCATAGTCTGGTTGTGTTCTCTTGACCTCTCTTCATTCATGTGGATCTGCCTAGTATTGTGTCACGTGGGTCATCTCTCTAGCTGTTTCAGTGTTTGAAGACACTTTTAGTCTGTGTGGTTCTCATTGTTGTATCCAGCCCTCTCCTCAACCTTGAGTGGAATGGCAGTCACAGACTGTGGGCCATTCAGGATTCTTCACCAGCCCCCTTCCAGAGCTTGGTTTATTTTCAGATTATCCTCATAAATCCCAGCTGAACCTGGAATTTGTTCAAGTTTTAAGTCAGTCCATTCCTTAGTGGTCCCTCCTGGACCTTGGCTTGCAGGATTCACAAGTATTCCTTCCTGGACCTTGGACTGCAGGATTTGCAAGCAGTCCCTCCAGGGCCATGGCTCTCAGATTTCTCAAGCATTCCTTCATGCCATGTGCCCTAACTTCCTTTTCTTTACCTTGGGTTTACTGGTAGATGGCCGTGTGATGTGGGCCTCCTAGGTCTCTCATTGTGTGGGAGCCCTCTGCCAAAGACCCTGGTTAATCTTCCACTTGTCGGTCTCCAGACATGGGCTGTGCTTAAGGTTATTTGCTCCCACTGGTGATAACCTTGTTCTAGGGGCCTCTTCCTTTCAATGTTTTCTTCTAGGATTCTCCTCTATCCACAAGGGAGCATGGGCAGGCGTGTCTGCACCCTCTGAGATGCTCTCCTTTTCTGGATTGCTCAAGGCAGGACTTGGCTTCTGCCTCTCATTTCAGTTTGAACTCTTGTTTGGCCAACTTGTTCTTCAGGTCTCCCTTTAGGGTATTACTAGCATGTTTTTTGGATTGGTTTATGACTTTATATTTTGAATTGGCCTTAATGCATCTGAGTGAGGCGTTAAACTTGAGCATCATGTTGGGATCTCTTCCTCTGTGTTGTGTGGTAATCTTTGTCGCTAAGATTTCTGAATTCTGTGACAGACAGGAGTACACAGATATTTTTCCCTGCAAGAGATTCTGAAAGTCTCTTCCCTGCATTTCAAGTACATGGTGCAATGTATCATGGGCTATGTAGTTTCAAGGGTCATCTCTCCACCAAGGGACATCAGAAAAGTTGATAGCACATATTTGTATCATTAAGCAGGTCTACAAGGTCCTGCCTTGTCTGCCCTCAGGAAGGCACGTTGGCTAGTGGCTGGGCCAAACCTGTGCCTAGCGACCCCGTACACCCATGCATTAACACGGGAGATCTGGGAATTCACCACCTAAAGGGACATCAAATCATGCATAAGGCATGCATAAGGCAGGCTTATCGGAATTGGGTTAGACAATCCGAAGCAGTAAGAGAGCAAATGGATGCTGAAGCATTGCTAACGTGCCTAAAGGACAAGAATTAATTCTAGTATTGCTACCCAATCGCTGCATTTCGGCCGGGTTTTTTCGGTGATAATATTGGAAACGGAATGGGACCCCAGTGCAATTGCACACATGGATTTTGGTGAGGACATGATCATCAGGGTATTTAAGTCTATCAGTTCCTCTAGGGCACCGGGTCCAAATGGACTGGCCAATTTTGTATTGAAATCTGACAGGGTCATTTGAGCAAGGACACTTTCAGTTTTGTTTGCTAACATCTTGGCTTCCAGAGACTTCCCACCCTCATGGTCTAATGCCTACATAGTGCCCATTTTTAAATGAGGAGATAGAACTAATCCTGCTTGCTATTGGCCAATAGCGCTCCTCGATGCGGACAGTAATATTTTTGCCTCCATTGTATTACGCCACCTGGAAGCATGGGCTGTGGGGTCGGGACCACTCTCAAAATGGCAAACTGGCTTCAGGAGACAGATATGGACCTCGTTAAATGGTTTGGTTATCAATACTGTTCAGCATCTTGCGTGGATTGGCAAGTATGAAGCAGTTTACGGATCCTCCCTTGACCCAACTGCTGCCTTTGACGCACTGGATTGAGGGTTATTATGGAAAAAGTTAGCTAGTTGAGGCATTCCAGCGGATCTCTTAAATCTGCTCATTCCCTTGATGCAAGAACTGCAATCCAAGTTTGTTTTAATAATTTGGGGTCCCTCTCAAGGTTGACCGCGATTTACAGGAGGTGAGACAACACTGTGTGATTGCACTATGCATATTTAATTTATACTTGTCAGACATCTTTGAGGCCTTTCTGGGGGCCTCTCTGATCATCCCACAATTCTCTCAGCTCTGCTTTCAATGGCTCTCTTACGCTGACTTTTTTTCTGTTTGCTGCTAGTAAAATCGGCCTGCAGTGTTTCATTTACATATTTGCCCAACGTATAGTTGAACATTCTTTGATAGTTAATCCCTCCAAATCTAAAATAATTTGATTCTCTAATGGTAAAAAGAAATGTACTCTTAAGTGGACCATACATAGATATATAATTCCATGTGTTGATTCCCTGGTTTATTTGGGTTTCCCAGTATTTGCAAGAGCTTCCCTTATAACAGTGTCACTTGGATGAATCAAGTTACGCAGAAGCTGAAAGCTCAAACCAAAATTATTGATATAAAGTTTGGTAGGTTCTCCATCAAACTAGTTATAACATACTATGAAGCTAAAGGGATTCTTAAAATACTGTATGGTATTGAGACTTACCCGTTTGCTATCTTGGAACATCTGCCTGTGGTTGAGGGGACAATCTGGAAAAAAATATTAAGTATTCCTATGAGTTATCTGTAGTTGTGGTCCGCTGTGATTTCAGTATAGTTTCTCTTAAATAACGGGCTGAGGGGAGAATTCTATCTCTCCTAAGGAAAATTTGATACCTACCGAGAATTTGTTATATGTTGATTTTAAAGTTCTCTATCGCATCAGTGTTGCCCGAGAATGAGGGCTCTTAAAGCACCTTGCACTTTAGTATTGAAAAGGATTGATTGCTCAGGAGAGGTATTGGTAGAGCATCAAAGTGTGGTCAAATCCTTGTTATATGGCCACAACTGGATGGAGACTATGGACCAATTTCACTCCTATCCATCTTTAATTCACCTTAGGGAAGATTACAAAATGAGGGTTGTTTTAGCACCTATTCTTAGCAGTTATCCAGATAAATTGACCCTTGCCACCTCTATTTGTTTCCGTTGGAACCTGCCTAACAGTAAACAAATTATGATAAGACAGAAGAAGATCCCTGTAAACTTGGGTGGGTGCAGATTTTGTAAGGCTGTAGGAACTGTGGAAATTGCCAAACACTGGGTAACGATCTGACCAGGATGAAGCGGACTTCATGATCTGCATTTGAGTATGTTTCTTAATTAGCCTTTGGGGGCGAATTAAATGCACTCTGGAATATATGTTTGGCAGGCACACCACATCTTTAGTAATTGGCATTACCTCTTTTATAAGAACATTGAATTTAGAGGAATCTTAGCCGGCTGACCAATTTCGATCCGTTTTAATATTGTTGGGGAATGTTGTTGATTCAAATTATTTATTTATTTTTAAACAATGCTTTGTGGATTTTAAAGTTTGTACTATTGTATCATATGTTTTATGATGTGTGAATCTTTTATTAAAGGGTGATTTTCTTTCAACCAAGAATAATTATTTTAAAAAATCATGCTTTTTTAAATATATTCTTGTATGTTTCATAGTCTACCCTAATCCATGGGGACATGCTTACACTTGGACAGAAAGCTGCATGTTATCTTTACATGGTGCGGCTAATGTGGGGCTCCATGCTCGGTGGGTGATGCAATGTTAAGGATGAAGTGGGGGAAGCAATGTGTGATCACTTATTTATTGGCAGCTACTCACCCAGGAACTCACAGCTGCTCACTCCCTACCACTTCCCTACTGGTGCACCTTGCACTTATCCCCCAAACCCCTCACCCCTTCTCGCTCTTTCTGCACTTGCACGTTCTGAAGGCTCACTAGGCCGAGTAGGTCCACCTCCATCTTGCATTGTTATGTTTGACTTTCATTCCCATGCTCCCTCCCTGTTGCCCTGTGGGCGTTTTGAAACACAATTCAACTGTAGTGTACCCGCCTTACAAATGCACAATAAATAAATAAATAAAGCTGGAGGCTGGTTCAGATCAAGCGGCTCTTAATCTATGGTTTTCAGGCTTGAGTCGAAGGCCATTAGTTGGGCTTCGATAGAAGATGCCGGCGAGGAAGAGCTGCTCCGATGAGCTGGCGTCCCCAAGATGGTGTCCATGTCCGGAAGGTGTGAAGGCGATTCGATCGGGGAAAGAGTGGGATAGCTGCAGTTCGATTTAGTTGCTTGCCACATTAAATCATACATAGTGTGTGCTTAGGTCCCCAAAGTATAAGTGCACACCTTATGAAACCTTTTTGGAGATGCTGAGTTGAGCCTAGGGCCCACTCATCCCATCCATGCAGCATTTTAACACTCTGCTCCTTAAAGAGTTCCTCGCCAATTGTGTGCTTTTTTTTTTTTTTTTATTTTAGCAGCCTCAAGGTTATCTCCTCTGGTCCGCAACATTCAGAGCCGCATTGCGGTCTGCGGTACATGTCTCAAGCTCATAGCGCCGTCAATTGAATTGAAAAATGGCACTAGAGGGCCATCATAATGATAAGCATTACAATAATTGACTATTGACTATTATTTTTATTGCCGCATCTTTTCCTCTTCACTGAGCTGCAGGAGTGGGGTTGTTGCCAACTTACTATTTTCCTCCTCCAATGTTAAAAAAAAAAAAAAACTATCTCTGTTCACAGTTCATTCTCATAATTGACAAGTTAGTAAACGAGCTCCGGGCGGCCTTCAATGCTCAAGAGAGAGACATAATGTCCGTCGCCGGCGCCTCTCTATTAGCTTGCCCGCGCTTTCGCACAGCGGGCTGCGCATGCGCGCACCTTGCTTACTCCGACACCTCGCGGGGGCTAACCGCAGACACGCTCTTTGCCGCTGGGTGTTAATTTCCGACTTCCCGTCTACAGTGGAGATTACCGACAGCAGCATTGACAGAAAAACATCATTAGCCTCCCGGATCAATGTGGTGTGGGATCCGCAGAAACAGCATCAGCAGGTGACAATAATCAGGGGGTGTGTAACACAGGGGGCGCCCCAATTGCCGCCGCTGCCAGCAAATCATGCCAATCGATCTGTCTGCAAACAATGTTGCGCAAACTCTGCAGAAGGCAGGTGGGCTCGATGGCACATATAAATAGAAGCTCCCTCCCTGCTGCTTCCCACTGCACACCTGGACCCTTTAACGGTAATCAGAACTTTAACGGTCGTAACTTTCTAGAAGCAGGAGCACAAAGGAACCCAGGGCTCACAAAGGCCCATATACACCTCTACCTCTTTTTTTTATTTCATCTTTGTGCTGCCTTCATTCTTAAGTCCAGGGCTTATGGCTAGCTTTCTGGTCACAGGGTTTACAATAGGATAGTTGAAGGGTTGTCCTTAGGTGGCAGGGGGAAACCATGGCTGTCATGGTGGGTTGCGATCAGAGCCGTGCTCAAATGAGAAAGAGTGATCCCTGGTGAGAATGCTTCAGGGACCCATAAATGTTTGATGTCTCAGCACGGACGTAACAGAAGCAAAAGGGAATGGTTCTGAAGCGAAGTCAACAATAGCCTTGAGATGTCATGACAGCTGCAGAGTGCTCTGCTCTGCTCATCAGCCACTCGATTTGTTTTATATATTTCAGAGAATGACTTAAGGGGGTCGGTCCACTGCTCAGACATCTGTGGGAATTAGGGAAAATGAAACACCAGTGCACCGGTCTTGTATCTGTAAGGGAAGTGTTCTGTTGATGAGTTTAGCTAAATGATTAAGGGTTTATGATAGCATAGCTCGGAAGCCATACTGTTTTAGGGTTCTGTGGTAATCCACGCAAATTGACAACATAATATTGTTTCTAGTTTCCAGAGTGGAATCGTCCTTATCAGAGTTTATATGTTTTCCTTGTATATTTGATTAGGGTTTAAAAGAGAAATACTGTAGCATGATGTGTTGCCAACAGAAGGAACACTTACATTTGTCAATTTCCTCTTCATCTTCCTGCAAGCAGTAACTATTGGATCTGCACACCAGCTCTCTACTCAATACAGGGTATTCCCACGTGTTCTCCTTATTGCGCCCCCACAGGGCATGTTAGTAGGGGTTTTATGTTCATACCTGTATTTATTAAAGCAAGGATTTGCGAAAAAGTGTGTGTTTTGTGCGGCTGACACCAAGTAAGGCAGATAAGCAGAGTAGATATCAGTCCATGCAGAGGTCCAGGTCACTCGCCCGATCTCCAGGAATTTCTCACCTCGGTTTCTCAATGTATATATTCCATGCTCGCCACTTAGCCTATGTCTTTGTTTTTCTTTACTCAGTCACCCATTCTGGGGATAGTTTGTGGTTTTCAATTTCTCTAAACTTTCCACTTTACAACTGAGATACTTTTTTCCCCCAAACAAAATGTTTGTGGCTTGTAATTGCCAATATGAGGGCATCCGTGAAGAGGATCAGGACTAGGCTCGGACTGGCCTATAGGCAGTGGTTGAAGTGAAGGAAACAAAGTGCCTGGGAAATGCCTGGGCTATGCCTATCCTAAAAAAACAGGCCTGGCAGCGGATCTACCTAAAAACGACAGACCAATTACTAATACTAATTTTCTGCTAAAAATGTTGGACCGTGTGGCTTATGAACAAACAGCCGAGCATTTAAAAGCTCATCTGTCCTAAATAACCACCAGTCAGGTTTCCGTGTGGGCTTTGGAACAGAAACAGCTCTCTTAGAGCTCAGATCTAAGCTCCTAGCACGCATGGACAAAAACAAAGCATCCCTGTTGATGCTACTAGATCTTTGGCCGCTTTTGACCTGGTGGACCACTCTATCATGTCCACCAGATTGAAGGAGGTGGCACATTTTTCCCCTCTCACGGTCCACTGGATGATCTCTTTCCTCAGTAACCGAGAAAGTAGGGTTTTCTTCAGGGATGCTGAGTCGGCCCCCATTAATGTCGACCTGGGTGTACCACAAGGTGCATGCACATAACCCTGTTTATATGACATATTTACTGTCCCCTATTTGCCAAATTGCAACATGAGGGTGTGACATAAACTATGCCGACGACAAGCAATGCGTCATTCCTCTGTCTGGCAATTATGATTTGGATAATGTAGTGATCAATAAGATCTACTCTCTGATTGAGTAATGGATGATCTCTAACAAGCTAGCGCTTAATAGCGAAAAAACCAAACTTCTGGTGATTGGATCACCTCACATGCTACAGAAACTGGGCCCCACCTATGAAAGTTTCTCGTTAAGTGAAATAAACATTATCCCATTGAAAAAAGTTAAAACTCTGGGGGTACTCTTCGACCAGCATCTCTTTATGAAGCAACATGTACGCAGCCTAGTATCTTCCTGCACCTACTATATAAAGCTTCTTGCTCACTTTAGACCGTACATCTCACAGGATAACACAGAAACCATTGCTAGAGAGATCATAGGGGCAAAAATCGATTATTGCCCCAGCCTTTTAATAGACATTGATAAAGCTGTTTGTAATAAATTACAAGTATCCCAAAAGGGAGCAGTAAGGGTGGTTATGAGGCTTGGGCATAGAGACCATGTCACGGCTGCAAGATGTGCATTGCATTGGCTGCCAGTCGAATCAAGTATTCTCTTTGGCATCTTGACCATCACTCAGAAGTGCCTACAAGGAATAATGCTTTCTTACCTACAAGAACTTCTGACTAATAAAACCTGTGTCAGACCATTAAGATCTAGCTATAAGAATTGTTTAACTTTTCGAAGATGCAGAACTATGAAGGCCTCCAAGGGAGCCTTCTTTGCAATTGCCCCAGAGGCTTGCAATTATCTCCCTTTAGAGCTACGATGTACCGAGTCAACAGAAATATTCAAAAAGAAGCTAAAGACTCACCTGTTCGCCTAACTCAAGAGATCATCACCTCTAGGAATGTGCTCCATGCTCTGCCCCTGTGAACTTATTTGTTGAATGTGGTCTTTGTTTTGTTGCGCCCTCAAGCCTAAGGGTCAATGGTTGTGCATAATACATTTATTAAAGTTAAAGTAGTGTTACTATGTTCCCTACTGGCCTGCCCCCGCTCCCCACAAACCTCATCGCCCGCACCCTCCCATGCACAATACAACACCCAAACACATGCACCTGCTGGTTTAGGGAAATGTTCAGTGTAGTGCACTGAAGGTGCACACTTCAACTTCTACCTGCACTTTTATTCTAAAACAAAACCATTCCGGAATGGTTTCTTTTTTTAAATAAAAGTATAGGATAAAGTAAAACATAATTAAACAAAGTAGAGGAGCTGCCAACCATTCCCACCCACTTTGACCACTGCCTATGGGGCTAATAGTCAGACCTGTGTCAGACCATTAAGATCTAGCTATCAGAATTGTTTAACTTTTCTAAGATGCAGAACTATGAATGCTAGTGTGGGCCAGTTTTTTGGGTCAAGGTGAGCCTGTTTCTTCACCCTGTGGCTAGTAGTTTTG
This sequence comes from Ambystoma mexicanum, assembly GCF_040938575.1. NCBI lineage: Eukaryota > Metazoa > Chordata > Amphibia > Caudata > Ambystomatidae > Ambystoma > Ambystoma mexicanum. Next base: position 849,928,409 of record NC_090931.1, on the reverse strand, counting down.
ATCAGTGTTACTAAATACATTTTCTTTAAAACACACAATTTGCATCACATTATATGAACCGCTCCCCCCCCACCCCTTGGGTACTACTCAGTTTGTCATGAAAGGAATGAATTGCCATCGGGCCACTTTTTCATTGGTGCTCGAGCCAATGTTGCCTCTGGCATTCTGAGGTCTATGGATAAAACAAGCACTTCTCTCCATAGTTGCCTTCTCCGAGGTCTACAGCATGTGCATGTCGGACGTTCTACATATCTTGCGTTTGTATATTGTATGAATTGAAATAGTTGAATGCCATGAATTTCTCCACTAAGGGCCATGATGTAAATCCCAACCATGTCCCTTTTTTGATTTACAGCCCTCATCATCCACTAAGTCAATTTCCTGCAGAAACGCATCATCTACTGCTTTGAGATTATGGAGGGTATTTTTTCTTTTGACAGGGTGGTTCAGCCCGCCCCCACGTTAAATGACACAATGTAGAGCTTTGACTCAACCAAGGTCATACCCAGTGAATAATTCGGGGAACAGATGGATGCTACATGTAACATTCCACCTGCTGCTTTGGCGAGTCCTGCAATCAAGCATTGTGCTCTTTGAGAGATGTAAGAGTGGCCAAGGTAAATGCCTCATTGCCCCCCACTGGCAATCGTCTATTGGAAACAGCATTACAACAACCTCAGTAACAGTCATAGTAACAATGGTAGCATAAACAAGTACAGCTCATTGACATAGTAAGCATCTTATCTCCTTTGTTCCCTAATAATATCACAGGTAACCTACTGTCTCCCTGCTTAAATAACCATTTCATCGAGGCTACAATACTCCCAACCATAGGTGTGTTCAGGGAGTGGCCTGGGGTGGCATGTGCCGGCCCTGGAAATTGATTGGCCACCTCAGGTACCACCCCATTGTGTGCGTGTGCGTGTGCACTCGTACTTAATGCCACCCCTGCATAAGTCAGTGCCCCACTTGGCCCACCCCGCTCCAAGACATGCCACCACTCCCATCAGCCTCCCAGAATGTACCCCTGTGGTGTTCAAGCTAACAAAAACATGGCACTGGTGCGAAGTGCATTCTGGGGGAACTCAGAGCCATGATGGATATTTATCCATGCCTCAGTGGAAAGCTGCACTTGCTTTGCGAAACAACATGTTTTCAACGTTATTCGCTGATGGGTTTGGAATGCAGGCCTTCTCAGCCAAGGACACGGCGCTGGGAAAGCTAAGATCCGCAGGTGCCGGCTGGTACCTGATAACGAAGTTTGTTTTGGTTTGCTATGCTTGCGCCAAGGTTTTGAGATGAGTTATGGAATTGTTTTCCGGGGCGTTTAGGAGAGGGAAGCGCTGTGCTCCTTGAGGTTACTGTCGGTTGACCCAGCTGGCAACCAACGGTCACCCATCAATGCGCAAGCGCATTTGCCAGAAGGCTCGAGAAGTTGCCACCCCTTGTTGAGGAGGGCATATATGCGGAAACCCTCAACGGTCAGACGGGATAAGCACAAAAACCTCAGTCGGAGGGGGGACGCCCTGGTCCGATATACCTGTGGGCTGTTGTGCTCTTGGCCTGGCTGTTATCGGGGTCTTTCAGCCGCTTCTGGCGAGATGAGGTTTCGTCAAGTTACGCCCATGGTGATGTATTCCTGCTAATTTCCTATGATTTATCTGATCTAGGCTTGTATTGTATATATGCCTAACTATGAATAAATAGCCGTATAAATGCTACTTACTCTCTAAGCGTGCGTGTGGTTGTAAGTCATTGCGTTGTCTACCTGCATTCAAAGTATTGGCTCTGCGGCGGCACTGGTGATAAATTACTGTCCGTGCACAATTGGCGAGCAATACAACCCCAAAGACACACAGCTCAGGAATGGCACAGTGGCCCACCTTCATAGCTGGTCACTTCTTTATCCCCTTGGCATTTGCAGATATGATGACATTTGGGCTGCTTAATGAGTAGACACAAGGTTTTCCAACTCCAGGCCTTGAGGGCTGGAATCCTGACAAGTTTTCAGGATATCCCTCATTAATATTCCTGAGATAAGTTTGCATACAATGATTCTTAATGTTTGCAAATGTTTCCTCATGAATAATAATGATGGATAGCCTGAAAACCCATCCGGATTCCGACCCTGGAGGGCTGGAGCTGGACAACCCTGTAAGTAGAGCACCAAGGCATAATCAGCAAACATACAGTGTGATTGTAGCATCCGGAGATGCATCCAAGCAATACTATCAGCACGCTGCAGCACTCACCATGCATTTCGGATTCTGGTGTGATCTGATCATCTGACCATGAGGTGGCATGGTCACCAGGACCATGCTCCATTGTTTCTCATTGAATGTATATCCTTATCTTTAGCACTCCGGCCAACGGCCTCCTCACTTCAGCAGTGGAGCGCAAGCTCCACAGTGAGGTGCAAATGGAATCAGAACGGGACAAAGCACAGAACTCCTGTCTGGTCTGTGGTCCTGTGCGTCCTCTGACACGGCCTCCGTTGCTGGCCGCCCAAGCATGCTACATGAGGGAGGATGTCATTGCCTTGAACATGGTGAGATCACTTTGGTGCGACAGATCAATTACATTTAAAAATGAATCTGATCCAGTTCAGTTGATGTGAGACTGTCATCAGGAATTTGATCTAGTTCAGTTGCTGTGAGGCTTCCTCAGGAATCTGATCCAGTTCAGTTGATTTGAGGCTGCCATCAGGAATCTGAGCCAGTTCAGTTGATGTGAGGCTGCCATCAGGAATCTGATCCTGTTCAGTTGATGTGAGGCTGCCATCAGGAATCTGATCCAGTTCAATTGATTTGAGGCTGCCATCAGGAACCTGATCCAGTTCAGTTGATGTGAGGCTGCCATCAGGAACCTGATCCAGTTCAGTTGATGTGAGGCTGCCATCAGGAACCTGATCCAGTTCAGTTGATGTGAGGCTGCCATCAGGAACCTGATCCAGTTCAGTTGATGTGAGGGTGCCATTTGGAGCCTAATCCAGTTCAATTGATGCAAGGGTGAGAAGTTGGGGAGGCTAAAATAATGGTTATTCAGCAATATGATACCTGCATAAATAAATGTATTGATCATGTGCCAGATCAAGGTGCACCATGGGGGAGACTGAAGGGAACACACCTTCCTGCATGCAATTTTATAAGTAAACCAATTGAATTCCATCAAAGAGAAAATAACACATGCACAAGGTTTAACCAGTTGTTCAAAGTAGATAAATATAAGCTACAACTATTACATGTAACCCATATAATTTGAGAGATCCATAGATTCAGCGTTGCCCCACCACTAATCATTCATTATGGGTACTTTTTTGCTATTATTCTAAGTCAGTGGTGGTTAGGCCGCCATGGGGTATGTATTAGTCAATGTCCTGTGTCCCCTTAGGGAGCAAAAGCTTGAGTGCTGTAGGAGTGTTGCCTTAATTTCTACTTTCTTTGACAACTTCCAAGGCCTCCTCATATGCCTTTCTAAACTGTCTCTCTGCGGCTGAAAGGTCCTGGTAAAAGGCTTGGGAGTTTCCTCTCCAGGGCGTATCATTTTATATAGCATGTCAAAGTCTTTTATCCTGGACTGAGAAGCAAAGGAAGCTAACCGCTATCTGCCCTTCATCTTTGTCATTTGTGAGTGTGTCCTTTCTGCCAAACCTTTATGCTCTCTCTGCTCTTGGTTTTTCTGTTAGAATGTATTATCAAAGATAAGCTCCAGTGAAAAGATCCACATATCTTGGATTGAGAGCTCCCTGCCCTCTGATTCCTCCGTATATGTGAAAAGTGTTCAGCCTGGCCTTTAATCTCCAGCTGGAGGTTTCCCAACTCTCCTCCCCATCTCCTGGTTCTGCCTTCTGCATCCCCCACGCGCGCTTGTTGGTAGGTGTAAGCTCCGCAGTGAGACTTCCTGTGCCAGTGATAACTAGAGCTTCTTCCTGTGGCCCTCCAGCAGGTCCTTCGGAAGGTCCTCTCTTGTCACCGTGACTTCCATGGGCCTCCTTGCTTTCTCCAGACTGTTGTCATGGGGGTTATCCATTGCCTGGGCTTGCCAGTCAGCTTATGAAGAGCAGTATAAACCAAGAGAGCAGGTGGGGAGCACAGGGAACATGCTGCAATCTCCATGTATCTGTATGCCATTGCTAGGACATATTTCAAAGACAATTTCAAGAACAACAATGGCAGTTACAAAAATGGAAAAATAAAACACAACCAATTGTAACACAATGAAATGTGATTAAGCTAAATGTTATATATTTGTTATATTTGTGCAAATAATAGAGAGATGATTGGATAGAATTATGTTGCTCCAAACCTAGCCAGAATGCAATTCCGAATTGTAAATCAAAAGTCGGGAAAGTACAAAAAGAGTGAGAGAATCACAAGGAGTGAAGTGGAAGGGGAGGGAGGAAGTGTTCTATTTGGTGAGCCAAGGTGCAATGGATGCCGAGGGGGGCCTTGTTACAGGGTCTTCAGTCTCTTCCGGGCGTGAGTTGAGGCCAGTGTGATGATGTCCTTTGGTGTGTTATTCCAGAGCACGTCATAGTTCAGTGTGAAATTCAGTGGGGAGACATGGACTGAGGGCCACACAGGTGGAATCTGGGTTACCCCTACTTAACACTGGTACTTATCAATAATGCAAAGAAAGGGAATGGATCTTGGATAATAATTGGGGAGACCAGCAGAGTGCACTCGATGGCCATCTTCCCTGTTGGGGGCTGTGTAGAAGGCCTTCAAAGCAAATCTAGTTACAAAAAAGCCAACCTAAGTCAAAATAGTGCATACAGACATGCCAATTGTCATAGTAAATACATAATGTGAAAACCAATAAAGCATGCACAACCTGTGTCATAAATGCAAGCATCCAACACAAACCTGCCATGCAAGTGATTCCTTATGACTGAGCTTTTTATCCGCAACTCGATGGCAATGCACTTTCCGTGGGGCAAAGGGGAGGCCCTTAGGGTCTTGTTGACTCCTCATTTGGTCTCATCATGAGTTTGGTGGTATCTCAGCGGTAAATTCCCAGAGATACGACCAAGCTGAATTACTGCTACCGCCATTTGGTCCGGTGGCATTACCGCTGGATTAAAAGTGGGTGTAGGTGGTGTAAATTCCCATTAATTGGAGTCCATTGGACTTCAGCGGGGTTTTGGTGGAATTTCCAGATGCAGTAATTCTGTGGGTTTATGAGCATCGACTGCTCAGTGTGTATACCTGATTAACGGAAGACATTTTACAGCTCAAAATGTTACCCTTAACTGTCAGTGAAGTACACCCCTGAAAAAGCACACCTTAAATCAGGGGTACATTTCTAAAAATTAAAGTGGGGGACTCATCAACGAACGCAATGGAATGTGATGTCGCAAGAAATTAGCATATCAAGGTGAAATTTGCACATTTCATTAAATTGGCTTTGCATAACTACCCAAATTGCACAGGACTAATGGCATTTGGCTTTTATAAAATCAACACACACACAAAACCAAGAGAGGATATTTTCTTCTAATAGTGTTTTTGAAAACATTAAAAGGTGTGCATGTTTTAAAATTCAAGAACCAATACAAATGTTTCCGCTGGAACTTGCAGTACCGAAATGCGACATTTCATCTCTAGTTTGTGATTTTTCATCAGATTATATAGTGCAGTGGTGAAGTGTCCGGCCCGCAAACCTGACAACTGAAGGTACGATCCCTGAGGTCAGCTTTAATTCATAAATTCAAAGAAGACATTCAATGTTTCGCATTTTAGCTGGGGGGGGGGGGACTGAGTGCACCCTCTGAAAAAAGTGAGTGGACTCTGTCCACCCGCATTTACCCTCGAATTGAGCCCTGAGTGTGATTCTGTAAAGTGTAAACTTTGCATTGAAATGTAACAGAACATAAGATAAATAGCATATACAACTGTATACATAGACATTTTGAAGATCCAAAAGTAACCTATTGCTATGAGCAAAGTATAATGATGTGGAAAGACACGATAAATTGTGAACTGTGCATAGTTACCAAGGAGGCTGAGTTATTAAACATAAACATATTAATTTCCTTCTAGTGGGTCAAACATGTTATGTTTGATGCAAACCCTATTTATTCTGCATATCGGGTGCAGTGGTAGAAGAACTTAACACTTACCAGTTCCTAAAACACTATCTCATTTGGACGTTTTGTAACTAAGATTGCACAGCCTTACAGGTTTGAACGCCCATGATTTTAGGGGAGAACTGTTGACCTAATTGGCGAATGCCACGTTTAAGGGGATCGATGAATCTCATGCCAGCTCTAATGTTTATATGAAGCCCAAGGTTGTCTTCGTAATATTGCATAACCTCTTTTGTACTTTGCAGACTTATTTGTGCTTTGGCTCCATTTGCCATCGTTGCCCTTGAGTGCCTGTCAATGAGGCATCCTTCATATGTGGCATGCACGCTGACATGCAGCACTCAGCCGAGGGCAGTGGAGTTTGCACAGTGGTTAAATTACCAAAATTCACCCGCTTCATTTGGAATCGGGAAAGTTCCAGGAATGCTCGATTTAATCTCAAGAACTCATCACATTTAAGGGTGCCAGGCTCCCTCCATATGAGGAAATGTGTTTTTTGGACCTCACTCCCCTTGCCTGCCTCAAGTATCTGCACACATTCACCTTCATACACAGCACTCCTCTATCAGGCTTGGCAAACACAGAGTTAACATTCTGGAGCCTAACATGTGGCATAAATACAAGGTAGACCTGGGCAAAGAAGCCATGACATCTGCTAGTATTGCCTGAGCACAGCGCAAGCCCTCCTGCGTCCAGGCGCCTCAGAGTGTACTCATTTTCCTAGGCTTGATACACATTGCAGGTAGCCCACTCCACATTAGAATACCATCAACGTTTCTACAGTGTAAACTCTACGAGCCACCTAAATGACTGGCATGCACTCATGCTATCACAAAACACGCCTCCCCCCCTCCCCCCGGTTCAATCACTCCCTTCTCTCATGGGTGGTACTTGTCCCCTCTTTCCCATCTTCTGGTCTCTAGCACGCTCGGTTTCTGCCTGCAGATTAAGATTTGGATACCCCTGGCATGTGCACAATATGCCAACTCACGGGCACGCTATGGTGGAGAATTGGACGGTAGCATACCCTCTGATGTGAGCAGCATCTTACCGCCACTTTTGCATCATTCACGGAAATGCTTCCCAACCCTACTGGCACGACCACCGGAGATGCCCCAAATGTCTTGACATGTTGGGTTCTGGAAGGGTTGCCCTCTTGAGTGACTTAACCATGCACTGACTATACAATCAATGCTCGTGCAGAGGAAGAGGCCGGACGCAGAAACTGAGGGGGCTGCAGTAAACACCTACATTGCCGGTCAGATAGCACAGCGAGTAGAGTGCTCGCTTTAACATCTGTGCAGAGCCTGCCGATGCAGGTTCGATTCCCGGCAGAACCAATCGCAGCCTTTTATCCTTCTGAGGTGGATAAATGAGCACCACACACTGTGGGTAATAATAAGCAGCACTCAGATACCTGAGGGTTCGTAGCGCTATATAAATGCTAAATTATTATTATTATTGCCCCCCTGAGTGACACAGAAGCCCAAGAGTGCATTTCGATGACTATTTCATCAGAAATGACTGCCATTTTAGGAACATGAAATGGTTTCAACCATTGTCTGTTGTCCGAGCAGATGACACAGGACTCACTTTTAAAACCAAAATAATATAATTTGTATCTCTTTTAATAGTGCGATATGTCACTGCTTTCTCACTCTGCCTTTCTGTTTAAAATCGCCAAATGACCCTGAGATTATAGTCCTATAAAAGTGCTGTAACTGTGACTCCTCCCGAACAAGTTATGACACCATTGATTTCTGCCGTAGACTCCACCGGGGTATCAATATTGCAAGCGAGATGGAGATTAAGGCTCCCATATAAAGGCTCTGATTTAGTGACATCCTACTTATGGGGAAACTTCTTTTATGCCCCAATCATGTCGAATTTATTGTCACTATCAAGAAAATATGTCCGCGTGTAATGATATTCTTGCAAAGGTTCCTCTTGCCGCATGGGAAGGCGATGTTACAAAATAGTTCAATGAGGCGATATTACTGTGAAGGCTGTGGTGCCTGGCTGCCTAGTGCTCGCCCTAATTCACACCGCTTTGACGCATTTGCCTCTGACGCCCGGGTTTATCCCTAGAATCAGTCTTTGCCCACTGCCCTGTGGCACTGTGACATGTTGTTCATGTGAATATTGTATAGCATAACAAGGGCCCCATTCATCAAGGCTCCCAGTCCCTTCTTCTAGTTCTGTTAATCTATTAATCAGAGGCTTTCCGCCTCTCCTGTCCAGCCCCCCCACTCCATTTACTATAGTCTTTCTATCTTTCCTCTCATGCTATTAGGGCACTCTACAATGCTATTGGTCGATTTGGACTTGCGCATTAAGGAAAAGCGAAGGCCACTCCAGCATTCTGCCACGGGCTATGGGTATCTATAACTTTAATATCCTCTCTGGACTTCCCAGTGACCTGGAGATCTCTGCCGTCCTCAGTCTGTTTAGCTATCTACTGATCATGGCCATGGCGCACATTGTCGCGTGGGTATTCAACAGCCAGCCCCCCATACCTTCCCTCTTCTCGAGCCCCAGCACATCTCAATCGGCGTCACTGTCTGCGTGGGTTTGCCACATCTATCTTCATGCAACGCTTATCATGGCACAACACAATTGCTGGATCATTGGCGAGAAGTTCTGACAATCGCTGCCTATCGGAAAGGTGAACCTGCGCCTCTTGCTATCTTGGTCTTGAATTGCGAGCGGGACTTTTTTTGCTGGTGGGGGCCACCTCAGTTGTACTCCATTGCACCCCTTTTGCCCTGCCCCTGCTGCCATTGGCCCCTATTTCCACAGCTGACATTTCCTAAGAGTATTGCATATTCTGAAGGCAACTTAACAGGGTTTTTAACCCAAAGCTCCTATGATTTTTCAAAGCTATTATAAGCCCAAGGCCATCGTTGTCTCAGCAAACTTGGCCACTGGGAAATCCAGGTAGAGGTCTGAGACAATGGTCCCTCGCGGCCTGGCATCCATTGGCAACACGACGATTGAACTTTACAGCCAAGGCAGACCCGTATTAGCTCGTGTTTGACCATTGAACCTATTATTAATCTCCGTCAGCCCTTCGGCTAGGGCCTAAAATATTGCTGCTCCCAAATCCTTCAGTCGGGAATGTTTTCCTGATAGCCCTTCACATGCCCCTGACTCTCAGTGTCACCCCCATCCTTTCCCAAACATATAGACACGTTAGAGAAACTGGTAAAGGCCAGGAGCTGTCTAGAGGGGCTTTGCGACTGATGGGCAGAAGCACCCTCGTTCTCTCGCACTTCCACTCCAGATTTCCCCTCCCACATCAGCTCTGGTCAGTCAGTCCCCTCAAAGAGGAACAGGGTAAGAATGAGGTGATGTAACTTGAGGTAGCGGTCTCACCCTGCCGCTAACGCTCACCGCCCAAGTTAAGGGCCCAAGCAAAGTCATGGTCCCTTAATGCGGGTGGCAGTGTGGTTACAGGCACGGTTGGCCCGCTGCCGAGGCTTATATCGCCATTAGCCCCTGCTCAGCTCATACACGGGTGCTAACGGTGTGTTTACATTAAAAAAAACAAATATTACCTTGCTGTCAGGGTCCGCACTGCAATTCAGAAATCCATTTTCATTGTTGATGAACGTGATGTCATCAGCAAGGAAAAGGGACTTCTGAAAATACATTGCGGCATCACGCCACAAGGTAAGGGTTCATTTTTCTTTTTAAAGTGAAATACATCCTGAGCACCCGCGTGTGAAGTACGTGGGCGCTGAGTGTGGAAAGGGGAGTGCCGAAGGGGGCGGAGCCCAGGCAGCACTCAGGTTGCTCGGAACGCTTGCTTTCACCAGTGAATACAGCCTGCGTTCCAAGCTTCCTGATTGGTCGGCGCCCCCTTGCAAGTGCTAATCTCTGGAGACACGGAGTCTGTGCTGAATGGGGGGAATGCAGTGAGAATGAGATGCGGGAAAGGAACCCTATGATAAAAGGAGGGACACTGCAAAAGAGAAGGGGCAAAAGGTGTGACTGGAAGAAGATCTTTGAATAATGTCAGACTGTGATGAATGGCGGTGACAGCGACAAGGAACAAATGAAGTCTGCGTAATCACACCTGTGGTCAGGGAAGAAGAACCATTAAAATATGAAATGATCAAACAACTGAACCCCAAAGCCACTTCACATGAAGCAGCACAGTCAATGTGTAATGACTTGCAATAGTCGAAGCGGAGGCAGTGCAGCTGCCCAAAGACATCAGTGAAGCTCAGCCCATGCAGCAGAAGGAGTCATGGCTGACCTGGAGGTAATAAGGAGAGTCAAAGCAGCCTGCAACTGAGAGCGAGCACCAGCACTCAAGTGATTGACCAAAATACGAAGATGCACCTCAGACAGCTGTGAAAAGGCTGAATAATGGAAGATTCCAGAGAGAATGGCACACTTGAGAGGCGGAAAGAACTATTGCTCATTGAGCAGAAACGTTGGAAGCCGGGAAAGCCTTGGAAAATCCTTCATTAGGAAAAGTGAGTAAATGAGACTGTATAATCACGTTACTGACGGGCAAGGTCAAAAGCAAGGAGCGGGGAACCGAACTTCTGGACAATGCAATGGTATGGCCTCCAACCAGCGTGCCTCGAGATGTGAGCCCTGGAGTTGGGCTGTGGAAGCGCAGCATTCCATCGGGCCGGAATGTGGTCACACCAGTCTCCAGCCATGCCTCGGAAGACATCTGCTGTAAGGCAGCATTTTGGGGAAGAAGGGAACATGTTGCTGGACTTGTCGGCAGACACACCCTCCCACAGATTGGCAAGCTCCTCAGACATTATTAAGAAGGAAGGCTGCTGAGCAGAACCTGAGATCCCATTCTGGCCAAGGAGCAGGAGAGAGATCCTTTCATTCCCAAGGGCCCAAGGGCAGTTCATTCTCTTTAAGAGCTTCTCTTCTTCTTGTTGTGGTGGTGTTGGGTCGAGGCATGACTCGTCCCCTGAATCAGGAACATGACTCTCACTCTCGATTGATTACTTTGTTTAAATGATCGGTAGGATCAACTGGTCAGATAGTGTAGATCGAACAAGCCACCGTCGAAAAATAAAGTCTGTATTCCATGCCAGCATAGTCAGAGGGGGGCTTCTTTTGCTTGTTTTGATTGGCCGCTGGAGGCAGACGTCCTTTCTGCTATGCCTCTACCTTTGCTAGACAGATATGAAATCCAAGAATAGAGTTGATGAACTCGTGGAATCCTGACTGAAGAAGGAATCTTGACTTTGTTCAGCAAGAAAGCCATGGACCTGCTTTTTGCCTTTGAAAGGTTTTTTTCACAAGCACTTTCAATAGTAAACACAAAAGGGCTACACAGTAGTGGAAGTTTAAGAGTATTCTTTTGGACCAGTTCACTCCTCCAGTGCATCATCCAAATGTGTTGATTGGCTATCGCTGTGCATGCTCTGCCTAGAGGGGAAACACAGATCGCATTAGATACCCCCTCCTATGTACTGGAGATTGCTTACCCTGGAAGAACATAGGACCAATCAGAGCCCACCTAAATGGATGTGTGCATTACAGTGAAGCACTGCAAGGAGGCCAGGAGCCCTGAGGAGTGCATGCTATTGTTCTGAGGGCAAGGTTCATTTCTGCATAGTAATTCTTCAGTGCGGTCTCCATACACGTATTGATTGGATGCCTGGAGGAGGCATCCCTCTCTGCGGCAACTGCATATCCTGCCATGTTACACGGGAGGGCATCAACTTGGAGGACCTCTGAAAGCCGAGATCCAGAGTCTACTGAGGCATGCATGTTTGCAACAAAAGCCAAAGTGGGAGTAAATTATACCCCAGGTGTGCCCTTAAACGATACAGGATGTTCCACAATTCCAAGTTCCTCCTCCACCACATACGCGCATCATTCTTCAAAGACCACGGGGATATCCTCCCTACAGGATGCTTACAGAATTCTCACAGCCGAAGGGTGATTAAGAAGAGGAGCGGCTCCTTTATTTTTTGGGAGCATTGATACTAGTCTTCTTCTTTGTTAAGACTACAAACAGCACTATGTTTAATAGAGATGACTTGAAAGTAGACAAATCACATAATAATCCAACCTTAAAATATATAAATAGCGTTAGTAACATATTGAGCAAAAAGATCTAAGATTGCAAGTGCATTTTCCCTATCCTAATTGGAAGCCTAGAAGTGCTACCATGCAAAGTAGCATGGACATACACATATTCCCCTGGGGTTAACAACGTTACGTTTCGACATTACAGACAAGGCAGCACATTTTCCAACTCTGTTATTAGTATTGAGGGGGGCGTAAACACGTGCACTTGCATGCACACTCTTGCCCTGCGACCGGAAACAATCCACCCAAATCTGGGTGAATTTCGCATTCCATGCCGTCTTTGCACTTCACAGTGCAAGCAATCATAAGGAAAAGGGAGTAAATGAGACTGCACCAGCACATTACTTGGGCATGCCTCCCGACATGTACACGTATGTAGAGAGAGGTTTAGATTGAGTCCAGTGGAGGTGCTAAAAGTTCATGGATTCCGCAGAAATGCAATGCAGTTTCCACAAGCATTAACATAACATGGTGGCAGCAATGCTCTTGGAATGGATGGTAGTGATGTATTCTCAAATCGGAAGGTGTGCCAATGTTCTGACTTGCAAATCACTTTCTATAAGTTAGCTCATAAAATGCATGTACACACATTTCTCAATGCTTTCATGGGGTCGAAATCGTGAAATAAACTGCATGAGAATGTAACCTGCCTGCAGCCATTGTTCCATACACACCTTATTTCTAATCACCCAACTTTCACAATTCTTACGGCAGACATGAAATGGAAAACAATCACTTGCAGTTACCCACTCACTACTAAACCTGCAGCATCCAGCACTAATAGCCTCCCACTTCAAATGCTCTCCTGATAACGAAGATACATAGCTCAAAGATATTGGACCGTCCAAAGTGCCAGGCCCTGTGCTGTTCTGGTTCGTGTTTTGTGCTTGAAATACAAAATGTAAACAGACAAACAGGAGCATTTTTCGGTGTGTGCTCAGAAGTAGGTCTGTGAGCACTCGGAAGTCTGGAAGCCGCTCACACTGCACACTAAAAGCTCTAGCTTCCTGGCTGCCCCCAAACAACCGCCCCGCGATATGCAATGTAGGTGGCATACATCTCACGTTGTATACTTTTTTTAGTGGGGGTGCGGGAGGGGGTTTACGTGTTGTATGGGAGCCTAGGGAGGTGATTTTAGTTTTAATGAAATAGGGACCGAGGGAAACAATTTGGTCTATGTCTATGTGCTTGTAACGCGCCGAAAGCCCACGGGCATCAGGCTGTGGGGAAACCTAAGAATAAGATTTGCATGAAAAATGGAAGTTTGAATTCTAGGTTATTTTTTTGTTTGTTTGTTTGTTTTATTAACATTTATATAGCGCACATCAGTCCGGGGACATCGTGGCACTTGTTACAGTACAGTCTTAGTTACAGAGTCATCAACAATGTATATACAAGGTACAATAGTTAAATTATTTACATTCCTGGTTATATTACAATATGCAGATTTGAGGTTAGCCATAGCTATACCATAGCCATAGCTATACCTGGAGATTGCCCTGTTACCTTGGAATTCACTGGAATTCCTTTGACTGCGGTTGTGCGGCATTCCACCCCAATTCCTGTCCTGTAGACCACTCCTTTTGATGCACGGCTCCAAAGAACATCTGTTTTTTAAGAGGACAAAAATAACCATTAGCACCCTATGGGTGGGAGCCAGCCAATCAGGAGACTAGTAACGCGTACTGATACTGCCGATCTAGCCTGCGTTCCAAACGGTCCGATCGCCGACTCCCCGGCCCGCCATCTTCCACCCCCGATGCCGCAGTCATTTTGACCCCCACTTACGTGTCTGCTGCAGGGGCGGAGGCAACCACTTCTGCAGATCCTGCAGCTTCTCCCCATGCTCCATACGTATGCCCCGCCTTCCGATTCCATGGCGACCATCTTTGTATAGTATTTCCTTTCTCTTAACTAGATGCCGCGAGGCGCCCCGGTCACGTTAAGAAAATACTTTTGTGCACGCCCCTTCCCAGCCCCTTGGACAGATGCTAATAATGTTAAGCACCTGTTCCAAGGGCTGGAAAGGGTGGTAGTGGACTGGTGGACAGAGTTAAAGGCCCAAACTAACATTACCACCAATTCCAGCTCTTGCTCTTAATGCCATATTATGGTAATTTTCCTATTCATAAGGCCGCTCGATGGAAGCATATTTGTGTGATTGATTGCTGCAAGATCACCGATAATCAATACGAAGGGTGCCAGCAGGATAAGCCAGTTTCATCCGCAGAGCCCAAGCACTCATACCAATGAATAAACTCATGGCCTGCGGTGGCCTTTTAGGGTTCCGGCTCTATCCCCACGCAGGCGAGAGTACAACCTCTGCACGCTGCCATTTCCCAGAGGTCATTTCGAGATGAGCCCATGTTGTACTCGTAGCTCGCTGGCAAGCCTGTCTGGAAGGCAGACTTGGTACAGTGCAAGGATGCTGGCAGGCCGCTCTCTCCGATATAGTCCCACGTCGGCAGGTGCGCCGCGTGGAGGCTGCGGCAATCTCGATGGTGTCGTTTTCGATAGATGTCCCCCTGCTTCCTCGCAGAACATTAGAGCCGGTCGGATCCGAGCTCGCTCTTGCCTCGGGGCTGTGTCTGTATGCTTTACCTGCGACGTGACTGCAATGCCGGGAAGGAGGCATAATGCTTGCCTTATTGCTGTGTATTTAAATTAGATTTAAGCAGAAACCTTCTATTAAAAATAAAGATATAACCACGGGGAAAAAAAGTATACTTTTTACTCAAGGCCCGTTCTTATTTCTCCAAGGGGACCAGGAATGAGAGCCGGTGAGAGATGGATGAGGTGACATTAAAGCTACTTTGCCTTGGCATCCCACAGTGATGGGAATTATGACACTGTCAATTTGTACATCACCTAAGCATAGACGACGCTCCTGAAAAAATGACACCTGCAGCTGATGCTTTACTGTAAGCTGCTGTTAATGCACTTTTAGCCCACAAAAACGTCTTCACGCTTTCAATCGTATAATCCGTACGTATTTCTATCAGTAGCAAAATCCCTCTACTTGATACCACACACCACATGTGGAATGGTTGTGTTGGTTGTCTTCACATGCTCTGTGTTTCTTCAGATGCTTGATTTAAGTGTTTCATACATTATATGACAGTAATTGCACAATGGCAGTGACCCTGAAGAAGAACCCTTCTGCATTAATCCAGAGAAACATCTTCATTTCTCTGAGGCACTTGCATAAGACCTGCCACTGGCCCTGCTCAGCCACCGGTGCACAGGAACTCAAGTCCAAAGGAGCTCTGCTCTCCTACTGGCTCTATCATCCGACAGCTCCTGACTGCGCCAGCACCTGAACAGGGCCCCAGGCCTCCAGCATGCTTGCTTCTGGGCCAGTCAAACAAGGCTGTGCACTTTCCCTCCAGGGGTATGTGGTTCCTGTGGGCGGTGGTGCACGTAGACATCGTCTTATATAGTACATAGTAGGAGCCCTGGCCCTGATTGGATTCAAGGGGCCTGATTTACAAAGGCTTTTTCGGTGGTGGTTTCCCATTCAAAAGTGCTTTTGTAAATCACGCACCAAGTGTCAGTAATGGGCTTTTGTGTGGTAGCAATGAACATATGTTATTATACATTTGTTTATTTATTTATTTTTGCATTTATTACACCACTCAAAACCCCGGGGTATCTGGGCGCTAGTTAAATTGAGGAAATGCATTGGGATGAATGATGAGTCCTAGGAGGAGCGGAGTTGGTTGAAAAGCCAGGTCTTTAGGTTTCAACCGTAGGTCCAGTAGGCCGGTTCTTTCAATCTATACTGAATGCTTTATTATGTCTTGTGTTTTTTGTATTTGTATTTATTTTCGTTTATATAGCGCTTTATGCCAACTTGCTTTACATTATAACAACAAGCACAGTGAACAGGGAGTGCACGTCTCAGAGGTCATGTTGTGTTCTTTCCAGAGAGGGGCGCCTGCTACCTTTTTTGTATTGTCGGCAAAGTGTTCTCATAGCAGCTAGGGTTCTCTGTAAATTGGCATGTTGCACCTCATTAGGAGTATGGTGGTAATTCCATTGTTATTCTGAAGATTACCACCAAATGTGTTTTCCGTTACTGCCAGTCATCCCAGCAGATTTACTGTAGATTTATGAGTGGTGGCGGGGCAGTGCTAATAAACATGTATGGTCTCCATAGGACTCCATGGGGATTTTTGCAGATTTACTGTGAGTGGTAATCCAGGCATTCTAAATCTTCAGATTTGTTTAGGTAAAGTGGAGGGTTTACCCCCAGCAACACCTTGAAGGTAAGTACTCCACCCCCACAGTCAGAATTTGGCAGTGCAGTAAAACTGGCAGTTATTCCATTAATGTCCAAAAAAGGAAGTGGCGGTAAAGGCATTACCACTAAAATGTTACCACACAGCCAAACCTGAAATACGCTCCGATGTTGTCCTGCTCTGGTGAATCAAGATTCTAGTCTGCAGAGGAAAAGGAATATAGGGAAGGTAAGCAGATGAAGAGAGAGGGTGCAAGGTCCCCAGATTCACGCATGGGACGATGTAAAAGATACACGGTATGTTGTTTGTGAACTTTGGTGCATGTAAATCCTATTAAGATAGACCACGAATCAGGATTACAGAAAGGAGGGTGTTTTCTAACTTGTTTTGGAATCAAATGGACTGGATGACTGGATGATAAAGTTAAAAAAGTGCTAGGTACTTAACGATAGTGTTTAGATGTGTAATGGGCACAAAATGTGGTCAAGTGTTCGGTGAAGTGTGGTGGTGTTTTGCCGGGAACTAGCTTTACATTTTCCCATGTGGCAAACTCCAGAATAGTATTTTAGGGACTTCCAAGCCTAGAGGCCAGATAGGGTCGAGATGACAACAGACTGTGTGAAAGGTGAATGTGGTATCAGGACAACAGGGAGGAGGTTAAGGGGGATCTGGCTGTATGGACAGACTGACAAATCCCAGCATATGTTGAAAGTCTGACTCCCTTAAATTTGAGAATCTCCCTTGATCGGATTGAGATGGATGTCCTGTCCCAGATAATATGTGCAACTTGCTGGCCTCTCTTCTCCCCAATCTCTCCTGCTCACTGTTAAGCGGCCACGTGATGTCTCCACTGGGGCCCTGGCGAGGCCATTGTCCTGGAGGAATTGGGTGACACTTATAGATGGACGCCTGTGCCTATATATACTTGCTTTGTAGAGGAGACAACACACACTACTTGGATATTAAATTGGTGAGGCCTTCACTGGCAGAAGGCAATGCTAAGTGGAGCCATACCAGATGGGTAGAAGACTACATAAAGGACACACAAGACTGGCAGTGTGTGACGAATGTGTAAATATCAAAGGGAGGAAATCCATAGCTTTATTGTAAAATAACTGGATGGCAGAAGTTGATACTGTAACTTTATGTCTATAAAGATATATATGTGTATGTAATTAATCTTCAGCCTTTGGTCATCTTTTTTGTGTTATGTATCCACCGTTAGGTTTTAAGTGGACCCCTGTATTTACCTTGACATCACCCTAGGAGAAGTGTGTGAGGTGGATATAGAAGATATTTTGAGGGTTTACCCGGTGGATCGTGGATCAGATATTTGCATTGGAGCGCAACCCTCTGAGCAAGGACGTGTCTAACTCCTCAGCTGATGAATGTACATGTTGATGGATTAGATCTTAGGTGGCGAATAGTGATCACTTTTATTGGGACATATTTTTAAGACAGGGGCCCTGATGCTGAGGGAGGCACCTATAGATGACACTATTGTTCTTAAGTTAGATGTTCTCTTGGACAGAGCTCTAGAGGGGGGCTCATGAAATATAGGTCACCAAACGACAGGCCAACACATCCCAAGTGTAGTTGGCTCCCAATAAAGTTTGGTTTGCAGTTTGCATGCAAGAGTTCTGGGCCGATGCAGGGTGTGGAAATATCTACCATTTTAGGATAAATGGGGGTTGAGCAACAGGAGCAAGAGAATTAACAAAATAGTATTTCCCATTGCTGAGATACAGCAAATTCTTTGTGGGCTGCTACATGCAACCAGTATATTTATCCTGTTGCTCTCCGAGAAGAGGCACTGCTTTTAGTGTCCCTCTCCTGCAACCTGAGGACCTGGAGCCTGGCTGCTCCCTCCCACCAGTAAACCTTCACCCAGAGGAATGTGTGAAGGCAGAAGGAGGGACGTGGTTGGTCTTGCTTTTGCAATGCACCGGGCATGGTGTCTCTATTGATGAATAAGTATCATTGGAAGGAAGGGTAGCTCATGGGGCAACGTGTGTGTCTTGGAAGCACAACAACACAGCGCAACACAGGTTCGCACAACAACACAGCGCAACACAGGTTCGAACCCCAACCCCGCGCTTAGAAAATACTCACTGGTATTAAGTGTGTTATAAATGAAAAAATAATATAAAATTAAAATAAATAGCTTGGGGGCTAATTTATAGAAAACCTGAGGCATCCCTTCAAAAGAGGTATAGTTCAGTGGTATGCCGGTTCCCTTCACACTTGTCATCTCCAGTGGAATCTTAGCCGCAGCAGATCTGCATCTTCTTTTCATTGTAATGCCTTGAGCTCAGTAATGTGGCTGACACTCTTGTCTGCCTTGCTGTTACCGGGTTGAGGCCGAGGCCAGTGGCTGTATCGGCTGCCCCAGTACATGCACACTGCAGAGATAGCAGACTGAGCGTTCAGTGCTGGTACGGGCATGCTGATGTTTGCCTGTACCAGTGATATTTGCCTGTCCCACTGGTGTCAGTGTCTGTTTCTTCTATTCTTGACAGGCCGCAACCTATGTCTGCGTACCTGCTAGCTATAGAAATTGTGTATTTCGTGCCCCAGTGCAGGCAAGCCAAGAAGGTAGATGTGGTGCCTTTGGCATCTATACTCTTGTGATGCTTTCTGTTACAGTTCCTGGCATCCAGTCGTGCTGTACAGGCCTGCTCGTGATTGCACATTGCATCATGGCAGTTCAATTACTGGCGACATTGGCACAGTGGAAGAAGAGCCGCCTAATGCAATGCGGCAATGCCAGTGCCCATTGTTTCCATTGCCTGCCCCACTCTCTTTGTCTTCCTGTGTCATGCATCTCTCTCTGTCACTCTCACCTTCTCCTTTTCAACCTATGGATGTGTGTGGCTCACCCTTCTTTCCGCGTACTAATTTATTTTGTCTTTTGCTGTGCAGTCTCTCCTTCTTGCACTCTTTAGAGGGTTTGAACTATTACTTGTTCCACAGAAGAGCCTGTCTAGCTTGATACCAACATCTATGAGGAGCTACTTTTGACCCTTAGGTCAAATAATGTCGGATAACCCACCTACGTGAACTTAGCTCAGCACAAGTGTTAAGGACAATCTATTAATAAACTTTAGGAGATATCTAGCCAGCATTTAAAGCACAGGGAGTCATAAATAATGCACACAAATCTTAAGTGTGTATCTTAAGTGAACATGAGATGTGTGGAACGCTATGTACTAGCTCCTGGTACCCCAGTGGTTGCTCCTGGTCACCGGCTAATGCTGACTTTTAGCTCCTGCTTATCCAATCATAACTTCGATCGCTGCTCTTTATCTGGTTTTCTGTGCTTTCTTTTCTCAGCTCTACTCACTCTTTATGCCCCGTCTTTGGCCCCCCCTCCTCCAGTTGGGAAATGGGATTTACTGTACTTTAACATTTCTTGTGTCAGACTGGTTGGAACTCTCCATAGAGTTTGGCAAAGCTCGAACACGCTTGAACACTCAGGGCCAGATTCTGAGCTGCATGTAAAATAAGAAAAGTAACATTTTGTGATGGAACAACACTTTCCTTATTTGCTCCATATTCTGGGCATGTGTTTACATAGATACAAAATTTAGAGCAAATAAGAAAACTGTCATTCCATCCTAAAATGACCGTGTTCTTATTGACTAAGATCAGAATCAGGCCCTCAGAGCCACCGTTTGAATTTCAGCCAGATTACCCTTCTAAGGCCCACTTGCTAGCTGAAAGGGCACACTGCCTTTACCTTTCTTCCTCAAACGCCATGTCCTCTGCCAGCTGCACAAAGGTCTCCAGGACTGGTCCCCTGCCGATTTACAGCTACTTCACTACATGCTTGAGGATGTAACCTGGGTTGCCCCAACTTTCTACCGAGGCTTCTGGTGGCAGCCCAGTCCAGCCCAGCCCTGCTCAGACGCATGCCTTGCTTTGCATGTCCTAGTTTGACGCTCCTGGGCACCTTTTCAGAATGGGAATGTGCAAGCGTTCAATTATACAGCACTTTCCTTCTTGTTATTCCAAAGAGTCCTTCCACGTTCTCTGATCCCTCCTCTCCAAACACAAGGCTAATTGGCTCACAGCTATATTCAAAGCAAACACCGAGGCTCTTTAAATGCAATCCTTATCTCAATACCCATAACCATACGGCACCCTAAGAATTCATATTGTGTGTCGCTTGCTTTACATTTGACTAAAAGTGTGCTAATCTGCTCCCTTTATATATTTTGAGCAAAGGCAGATTAAGCTGGCTAGTGAGTTGGGGAAGGGGGGTGTGGAGATCTCCCAAAGATCCATTGGGGTATTGCTTAAAGCCCATTAAATACCAGGACAGGAAACCTTCTGAGGGCTCTTTGTGGAAATCTCGAAAGTAAAAAGTGAGAATGAGTACATCTTGAAGGGAAAAGCAAGTGGAATCCCCTATGATTTAATAGTGCATTTTACATTAGAAGCAAAATAGTGTCAACAATTTAAATGTGGGTGGGTTACAAAATAAAATAAAGTGTAATGTTTTGTTTCACACGTAATGGTTCACCTAAGTCCTGATTACGCGCTGACTTTGCCAGGACTTTGCACTGCAAAAATACACTTTGCACAGTTCCATGAATCAGGGCTTGTGTTGGCAGTGCAAAGTCACTTTACAGCAGTGCAAATTCACTTTGACCGGGCAAATATTCCATAAATCGGGCCCTGAGTGTTTTCACCTTCGACGTTTTGAGCATTATATGTTTTCCAATCAATATTTGGTTTCCTGGGGGAATCTTGCAGCTTAACCTTTGATTTGAAGCACAGGTCTGGTTCTTGAACTCTCCACACTGCGTGCATAAAATTCTATTGCACTCTTGATGTGCAGTGCACACTGCGATCCGCGTGCAGAAATTCTCATACGTATCCGGGGCATGAGATAATAAAATGTATATTTATCAAAATCGAATTGTCTCATCAAAGAATCTAGTAGCCCCTGCAATAGCAACATAACAATTCATCATTTCAGGGCTATAGTTCTCATCTAGCGTGAAAAATGGCAATTTGGAATTCACGCGCCAAAAGTGTCGCTAAACGATAATGCAATCTAGTTTACCATGCATAGTGCGTTGGCCATAGACGATGGAAGCTCATGCCTACCATCATGACATTTTCTGGACACACTACCCACCCTAAATAAATGGCCCCATTGAACTTTGCATTTTTGGGTGCCTTTTTTTCAATAGTTTTCTTATTGGGCTATTTAAAGACTTGTGTAAGGCGGTGGGTACTAGCCAGTATTCGAGACCACCTCCAAGTAGTGTTCAGTCGCAGCGGTATTCCGCGGTAAAGATACTTGCACTTTCTCTTATCATCCATACCTGAAAATGCATTTGATGAGTAAACCTGTTCTTTTGCACTGTAGGAAAAAACAAGCAAACATTGACGTCTCTGCCCAGCCCCTCCCCCCGCCTTCAGAGCCTGAAGGCCCCTGAACGATTCTTCTTTCTAATTGGAAATTGAGTCCCTTGCTTTTAAAGTCGTTTCATAATACTCTCTCCTAGTTCATTAAATCATTAAATGGATGTAGCAGGTATTAGTTTTGAGCTTTATTAATTGTGACTTGTTTTTCATTATGAGATAATTGTCAGTCACTGAACATAACTGCTGCATAGCTGAGCCGAAGGGAAAGTTTGAAAGAGGGGGTTCTGTGTGCCATGTATGAGCAAAGAACACCCAATAGCTGCTTCCTTGCGATTGTACAGAGTCCAAAGTGAAGAGAGCCTACGCAGCGATCACTGTGATCCAGAATATGTCCGTTTGGTCATAGGAGGCAAGTTCTAGCCCAACCCCTGATCTCCAGCTGAAAACCCGCTCCATCTCAAGCTTGGGAAGAGTTGTATAGTGGAGGAGAGCTCACATGGAGAGGGAAGACCACCATGCTCTGGACTTACACATCCCTTTACGTGGCGTTTACTTGCCACGAGGATGAAGGGAACAGAATTATTTTCCTGGGACGGAGCAGCCGTGGCAGATCCATGGTTGCTGAGCAACTCATTGTTTGATAATGAGGCGCAACACCATCTTGGACACCTGGCTTTGATTCCTAGCACTGGTCATTGGGCCAGATCTGAGATCCGTTGAAAGATGTCTCCCTGGGTCTCGGACTCGGGAAAACTACTTGTGCCCATTAAGGTGACTGGTCTGCTCGAGTGACGTACCCACTACGCTACAGCAACCTCTGGGTACAGCACATCTGGATATTCTGGTCAGGATTATTATACTCTGCAGAAAATGTTCAAGGACAGCTTTGTAAAGAGGTGCACCTTTTCTAATTTGCTTGCAACATTATAGGAAACTCCCCCTTTCTTTAATAGTGTATTAGTCTCATAAAATGTAGATGTTTTAATATGGGGGGTGGGCTTGCTGAGAAAGATCTCGTGAGTTCTCCCTCACCTTAACTTACGACCCGTGAGTGTGCTCTCAACCGCCCCGTGCCCCTGCCTCCCCACCCCGGTGACTGGTGGGATCCCACAGTTAATAGTTTCTATTTCCAGAAGTGCACTGATTCCAACAACGACACATATGGAGCACTGTCTCCATCCAATCAATCCCTTGAAAAAGACATGAATGCCAGGACATCGATAGCCAACACTGTACCACCTCTATGGCATCTCTGGCATCTTTTCCAACACTGAATTTAGGGTTTCCCCAAAATATCCTTTTGGACTGAGATCTATTGTGATCAGTGGTCGAAGTGTATGAAAAGAAGTAGTGGACCTATGTTCTCTGCTAGTCTGCCCTGCTCCCCACAAACCCTATCCCTGCGCTCCCTCCCACACACAATCCAAACACCCAAACAAATACACCTTCTGTTTATGGGAATGTGCAGTGCAGTGCACTGACGTGCAAGCTTCAACTTCTTCCTACACTTTTATTTTAAAACTAAACAAATCCAGAATGCTTTCTTTTTAAAATAGAAGTATAGGAACTGCAAGACTTAAAAATAAAAAGTATGGGAGCACTGCTCCCGACCGCTCCCGCCGACTTCGACCTCTGATTGTGATATTTTGAGAGAAGGCATGTGGGCATAACAGTGTGGGGCGCAACCAGTGAAAACAGACTAAAGTGCAGTGGCACTAGCATGGCAGTGCAAAAAGTAGCTTTGAGGAAGATTGGTGGCCTGTAGCTCAGCAGCACAGTATAAAAGTGATATAATATGTGGGAAACCTGTTCTTGCTGCATACACATATTCTAATTCATGAGGAATCAGCAGAAGAGGGTGCTCAGCTGTCCTAGTTGGTGAACTCCTGCCAACCCTGTTAAGAAGGCATGGGACTGGATCTGACTGGGACTTGCATCAACCATCTCCTGCATGCAACATGGATGATGGCAGAAGTGTGTGTGGCGGCTTGCTGTCTGAATGCTTGGGCTTCCTCCTGAGTCACAGAACTTTGAACGTCGGCATCACCCAGGGTCCGGGCTCGACCCCAAGCAACAGGGCCATTCACCCACGATATACAGCCTCATTCCTTACCTATTGTGCCTCCAATAGTATGGCCTTCATGAGGTTGTTACAAGCCTACAGTTCCTGCATCATCAACACCAGTAGTTAAGGCATACACAGCAGGGCCTGACCCATGCACAAGTATGATGTTGCAGATCCTCCTCTTGCAGTTCAACACAATCCTGAACTGTCGGCATGGATGACCAACCTGTACAGGATGTTATGGGAGATACAGAGAGTATGGGGACTAGGCGGGGGAGGAGGACTCAGAAAGTGGAAAGACAATTCAGGCTTTTATTTACTGATGTGAAACACGGGGAAAACTGACCTGGAAGGGACATCTCCACAGTATCCTGGAAGTCAACCACCTGCAAAATGTCCCTCAACCAAATTTTCTGGACTACAGAGTGTCCATGGTGACCATGGGAAATTGTGTGCTGGTGGTGGGATCTTCATGGACAACTGGGCACCGGGCTGGGGTGTTGCATGTGTTTGTTGAGGCTGAGAAAGATAGTGACAGGAACAGAAGGACATGTCTGATCCAGGATGAGATGGGGACAGGATCTCTTAATCCTGAAGGTGAACAATATTCTGTTCATTAACAACGTGCTACAGCATCAGCCTGATGCATGCACAAAAAATGTGCAAAACATATGGATCCTTGTTCTACAGCATACTCACTACCCGATGCACTAGGGTAGTACATATGGTTTTTCTGTGTGGCATATCCATACAAAGAACTTGACCACCCACAGTCAGTAATACTGCTTATGGTTGGATTTTAAAGTGATTATATTGCACGCAGACAAAAACACGTCTGAATAATGTTGCATGCAGAAAGCCTAAATAACACTAAAAACACACCTGAAATTAATACCTATTTAAACTAGATGCAAATCTGGAATGGGGTTGTGAAGAATTTGGCCATCTGCATGGTGGGCGTGCATTCGCCTCAGCTTTTTGAAATGTTTAATTAAATAGAATGATGGTAGGCCAACCTCAGGAAAATGTGTGGGGCAAATCCACTCACATTTTCCTATGCTCACACCACAACCGAAGCATAGACATGTGCACTGGACTGGACAACGCCTACAGAAACCTTCCTCCCCTGTCATATTTATTTGAAATTTAGCAGCCAAGGAATTCACAATTGTGAGGAATTCGATCTTCCACATGGTTGGTGTGCGATTGCCTGGGCTTTTTTGAAAATGTAAATAAAGTTGAATGATGGTAGATCAACCTCTGGAAAATGTGTGGGGCTAATCCGCACACATTTATCTATGCTCATTGCAGAACATACGCATAGGCCCTTGTACTCTAGGTGGACACAGCCTACAGGCACAATCCCCCTTGTCATATTTAGTTGTGATCTAACACGTGCAGTACTCCATGCATCTCCATTAGGGGGAGTGCCAAACCTTCCCACTGCCATGGCCAGCCTAATTAACTAACAAAGGCTCCTTGGATCCACCCTGCTCTTTTGTTGAGCCATGTAGCTGATGGCAGCATTCACATATTTATCAGAGTTTAATTCAAACAGGCCACATGGGGCCTAACTGCAGAGGCGAACAAAGGAGTCAGGAAACCCCAACACTATTTCATATGCACTGTATCAACCTGAAGCCAGCTCTTGCCCTCAGTATCATTTGACAGTGAAATGTTATGTCTGGGCTGCATGTTTACAGTAGTCGTCCCGACCCATTCAGAAGGTTTGAGTATGTGGTTTGAAGGAGCCAGAAAGACTGGTCTCGCCGCAGCTTCAAGGGAGACCTGGCACTTTAATCAGGAACCACAGAGAGCTCCATTACCCAAATGGAGCCTTGGATCACCAACAGACAGGAAGATGGGTGAGACTTATTATTACATTTTTTCTTAACCTGTTACCTTTTCTGTTGCAAATCACACTGGCTATGACCTCACACATCAGAGGAAGATACAAAATTCATGGACCCTCCAACCTCTCCACAACCAGTACCCAGCCAGCATGCAGTATGACCTGATAGGCTCTACATCAATCTACCTGGATAGGAAGTGCCAGAGGTTCTCTGAACCTACAACCAAAGGCAAGGCAGCTGCCTGCAACACACTCCTCAGCTTTGGGCCATCTGCCTTAAAGCACGACACAAGCCCATAGAAGAAGCTGTAAGAAGTGCAGCGACAAGCATCTGCTGATGTCCGGTTTAAAGGACATTTTCAAGCCAGTCGAGTGCCTCGATCCACAACCGACAGCAACTCTGACCGTTGTCTAGCCGCCCATCACTTAAAGACATCAGAGATGTCTCGACCAGTACTTCAGAACCGTCGATCAGCACTGAGGCAGTGATTCCTGACCCCGATCCGCCATGTAGGCCAGCCTTCAGCCGTTCCTGCAGCGTTGCTCACTGAACCGTTGTGCCACCTGATACCCACAGTGACTCCCGACTGGAGCTCTGTCACAGAAGCCTGCAAAACACCCTGAAGCTGACTCGACCTTGTCAAGTACCAAGAACATCTACAGCACAAGGTATATTGTGGTTCTGTCTGCCTGGTCCTTCTCTGAAGGCTTCTAGAGACATTATACAACTCCCTTTGTGCTAAAGCCAAGAAACCTTATCAAACTGTTGTGGTTATTAACAATACCGACTCCCCTCCTGTGAGTATCCAGAGTTCATCCCTTTTCCTTCTTTGAAACTGTCTGTTCTCTGCATTCGTTTACATGGTTGGTTGTATTTTGTTGTATTGTTAGACTGCCTGTTGTGATTAATAAAGTAGATATTTTTAATACAACCTTGACTAGACACTCCTTTTGGCATTGGGTAATAATTGTATATTTGCTGTGTTACAACTAACCACCTATCAACGACCTTTCGGGGATAAGCCTGCCATTCTGTCCACGTTATCAAAATTGGACAAGGAGGTTTATAATTTGCTTGTTTTTCCAATCTGTTCAGATCTCTTCTGGTGTATTGGAGGTGTGGGGTGATTGATGGTTTAGATGCCGATATCGACTCCTGGACCACTGGTACCCTGGAAGTGGATTCATCACATGGGGACACAGTGCAATACAAGAACATTGCAAACAAGTCAATACAGTCCATACAATAGCCAACACCCAAACTCGTACACAAATTAGATGTTGAATCAATATATAAGGACACAAGTGGCCATATTTCCTACAACAGTGTACAATGGCGGGATCGGTCAACCTACCTCATTGCCCTGAAGCAAACCCCATTTCTAATAGCATCCCCTGGGTGGAACAGCAGCAGCAAGCATAGCAGAAAAATCACACAAAGTGTGCTTAGCCTTATACCACTGAGAATGTGAGTGAACCAATGCAATGAGCTTGGTGATACATCCCTCTGGTTGCCTACCTTAGAGCAAAGCATTCTGACCAGGTCCAAGCTGTAAGGGGGTGTCAGCTACTGCCTTCACCTTGGCACATATTTCTACAAACTATGTAGACATAGCACAGTCTTACCCACCTAGGGCACAAAGTGGGGAGCCACCTCCTCCTCTACAGTGCAATCCAAAAATTGCCACCTTCAGCTAGAAATGTGGTCTTGCTTGACCTCCCCAGCATGGTGCTCATGGCTTCCCTAATGATGTTTGTTGCTAAATGAGGGCAGGTGGTCGGGCAAGTAGCAGTTGACAGGATCTTGTTAGAGTCAGAGATGGAAGTGTAATATAAATCACTAGTATGCTGTACCACTAGTTACCTACTAACCTATGGTAGTTAAAGTGAGAAACACAAAGCACCCTTTTAAAGATGTGTTTATATCCATACTTTCTAGTAGCATGACATGCAAAAACATAAACTTGCAAATGTTTTCAAAATCATAAATAACAATGAGCTGGAGGTTTGTAACAAATAGTCTCCACATCTATCAGAGTACATTGCACAACCTATTTTATTGCATGAGTACAGTGGGGTTAAATAGATTCTTCAGGTTTGCATTCTCTTCCATTCTGAGATTTATAGTTCACCATCTAGGATGTCAAAATTAAAATCACAATGATATTCTTTTGGCTTTACATGCTGATATAAGGATTTGCAAGTTGTGACATTGCTTTACTATGCAATGTGTGTGTTTTGTAAGTAAACTCTACAAGACAGAATTATTGTAGGCCTTGAAATATAAACCTTAAATATTTGTACCAAGTAGAGATTGAAAGGTACATGGTCAAACTTGCAGAGTGGGCTACAATCCCAGCTTCACTGTTTTGCCAACGTGTGTGATCCTATTCAATGATTTAATACCACTCTGACTAAACTGCAAAACTGTGAGTCCTTATTTCAAATAGTGTCAACTTAATCACACTATTTGAAAAAACGACACCCTTGCAATGGAACAGATGTAATGGGTAGGAAGAAAATAGTGTACACTCATGCTCCTCGGTTAGAGGACCCCAACACAGTCACCTAGAATGTCACTATTGGTGAACTTGCCCTCTCTCAGACCTCTGTCACTTGATTTGACATGCAAAAATATAGCAGGAGCATTCAGTCAGTCCCTACACTAGAATCTTTGGTACACTAACTGTGGCAGTGCAAGCATTCACTTTCTCTCCTGTTGCTGTGAGTCATAGAAGTTGCTTGGGCCATGCAGAGAACTACCCCACAGGAGAACTAGTGAAACTATGTGTTCCTTGCACTGAGGTCCTGCCTAAACAAACATTGCCAATGTCAACCATGTTGGCTTGTGTACAGGTATTAGATAGGCACATGCCAGACACTTGTATGCAAAGATAATCACACCATGTTCCAGATGTTGCCTCATATGGTCATGTAGTACCATTATGACAGTGCCTGGCAAATGCCTCTCCCATGTCTACACAAAAGCCACATCTGGTGGCTTTGCCGATGTTTGGATTCAATTGAAGTGACTGAAACAGATGATTACTGGTAACTACAGGAACAGGCATGGCTTGATCTAAGTACTGCATTTCTGTTTTTCTCAATTACTGTTACTAACAAATTAAAGTAGTTTGTTTGCTTTTTGTTTATTAATTTGTAGGGCGCACCAAACCCTTAGGTAGCTGGGCGCACAGTGTACAAAGAATACTTTAAAAAATCTTGGTTGCAGGTATAGACAAGTACAGGTAGGAAACATACATATATACATACCTTAATGGTAGAGTATGGATGCAATGCATATAATACAATACAGTAGGGTAAAGGTTCAGGAGCGATCTCTCGCCAGTTCTATACGAATGCCATCATTTAGTCATAGTGGTCGTTAGATTGTAGCCAGAGTCCTTTGTCTGAAACTACAATGGGATTGGTCTATTCTGGGCTCAAGTGGTAATGCATTCCACTGCTGGGCAGCTTTTACTGGGAAACTATTCCCTCCTGTTTTTTTAAGTCTGAATCTCGGTATTTGGAGGCAGTGGAAGTTGACTGCCCTGGAATGGCAGGAGGGTGTTTTTCTGATTATTCTGTACTTGAGGTAAGATATGGCTATGTTATTTAGACATTGGAATGTTAGAGACACAGTTTTGAAGAGGATCCTATCACTGATTTTAAGCCAGTGATCGTCTCTCCCTGTGTTGGATACATGCTTTCTAGTTGGGAGGTTCAAAGCCGTTCTGAGAGCATTGTTCTGCAGTGTCTGTATTTTGTTGATGATGTATTTATTGTCTCCTATGTCTAATGTGTTACAGTAGTCGAGTTTAGATACAATGAGGGCATTGGCTAAGATAATGCAACTAGCTTGTGACAGGAAGGGTCTACATGCTCTTATCAGTTTACATGTGTCGGCAGTGGAAGAGGCCAAGGAGTTTACCTGTTTGTTTAAAGTGAACGTAGAATCCAGATAGAAGCCAAGCGTCTTAACTTCTTTGGCAACTGTAATTATGTTGCCATCAATGTTGAAGGCAGCACAGTGTGTGTCAAGTTTTTTTAGATTGGTAGCCGAACCAAGAATCAAAATCTCAGTTTTATCGTCATTCAGGCAGAGGCCATGGGTTGCCATCCATGCCTGAATGGGGATGTAGATTTCATTTACCAAGGCTGTATCTGAAGCAAAATTGCCCGAAAGGAGAATAAGGATCTGAGTGTCATCCGCATAGTTTATGTAGGTGACACTTAATCTATCCAATTTGTCTAATAAAGGCTTGGTAAAAATATTATACATAGTTGGTGAGACACAGGAGCCCTTTGGGATGCCACATGTTGTTTGAATTGGATCTGCTGAAGCCCATGTGGAGAAAACTTGCATAGTTATCTTGTCCAGAAAAGACTGGACCCAGGCCATGCCTTCACTCGAGAAGTGAGCAGCGATCCTAGGTGTTTGCATAAAACTGCATGGTCCACCAAGTCGAATGCTGCCGACAGATCGAGGAGTAGTCATTAACATTAAAGATGCAGTAATTCAAAATCAACATTAAACTGTCACCTGTCATAAATGGATTAACTCGCTGTGCTATTAATGCCGAAAAACTAAATTTTTACCTACTGACAATGTATAGAGCCCTACACACTATTGCCAATCAAAATATGTTTAAACTATATTTGCAATGGTGCTTTAGTGTAAATGATGATTTGCAGATAAAAATAAACATGTTCTTAAGAGATGTGCCCTGTTCCTCCCCCAATTGCCCCTCCACTCCCCCACCACTCCCATCTGTACTGCCATCCCACTCCCTCCACTAGTTAATTTTTTCCACTTCCACCACTGGTTAGAGGTGCAAGGAGGTTCAGTTGCATGAGTAATCGGGGACAAGCAGGACACAATTACGAGGAGAGCATTGTGGTGTCTGGTTGGCAGCAGAAGGGACCAGATGCAACCAGCTACTAGGGTGCACAGAGACAATGGTGTCAG
Organism: Ambystoma mexicanum; assembly: GCF_040938575.1. Taxonomy (NCBI): domain Eukaryota; kingdom Metazoa; phylum Chordata; class Amphibia; order Caudata; family Ambystomatidae; genus Ambystoma; species Ambystoma mexicanum. The sequence goes on along the minus strand of NC_090931.1, from coordinate 849,897,737 downwards.
GGCAGTCTTGGAAAAAAAAGGAGGGCTTATGCAGGCCTACAGGGAAGGGCCCCTAGTCTGGTATTCTCTCAGGGTCCTGCATGGGCTCTTTTCTGTGGGGCAGGGTAAGGCTATGTTGTCCTCCTTCTGCATTTCAAGACACATCTACTGGAAAGGCTGCACAAGACTGAATGTGGAAATGACAGGCTATTTCTGGCAGATCCTGCACCAAAATCAAAATGAGTCTTATCCGAGAGAAGCTTTCAAAACCTACACAGGTATGTCCTGCACACTGGTATTTATTGTATGACTGTATGCAATGACCGACTATTTTACCTCTCTTTTGCCATGAGGTACATTGCGATCAAACACAGACCAGACAGAAAATGTGGTTCCCAACATCACTTTATTGTTTTTTTTACAGAGGAAAATCAAATTGCTTCTCCTAGGTCTGGAATGTGCATAAAACAACGAAGGTGTTGTCTGGACGGTCATTAAACTGGATGTGCACTCACCACACAATTACCTCAACAAGGCAATCCCTTTCATCTCTCAAAGAGGGCCAAAACAAAAGTTCTTGCAGGTCTTGTTAAGCTAAGGATCTGATCCCCCTCAGTGGCTTAACATAATATAACATATAATGGGGTATGTGCAGACTGGTTTAAAAAAAAACAAAGAATTCCACAAAACATGCCTCTTGTGATTCCTCTAGCAGCTCTTCCTGGTCCCTCCTTGTTGGTTTCAGTCTTTCAGCAAATGTCTCAGGCTGTAGAGTGTGTGGCTTCCTTGGCAATGATCCTGTGCACGTAGAGGGCAGTGTGTAACTCCCTCCTCATACATCTCAAGCTGGCAGGCACTTTGGCCTGATGTTTATTTTGTAGTAGGAGTTACTCTGGACCTTGTCTTACTCTTAGGCCTGCAGCTATAGGAAACCAGGAGGCCACCCTAGACTGAGTATCGGGATCCTCCAGGGCCCCTCGCTGCCTCACTCCCTCAGGGTCTTGGATATGTGGCTCTCCAAACCTAACCGTCTCTCCTCCTTGTGGCCTCATTTCAAGGTCAGAACTAGGGGTCACTTTTCTAAGATCCTTTCCTCTGTCTGTTTTATCACCTGTCATACCTCCTCCCAGTTATGCCTTCCAAATGTTTCTCTGCCCCTTCCCCCTTGTTACTTACACACCCTGACAGCACTAGGTACTTGCTTCCCGCATTCTCCATTCTCCTCATATCTTACTTTCCCAACATTTGTGTCACCTCTTCTCTTCAGCTCCTCCTCTTCAACACCTCATGTTCAACTCTCCTCTCTAAGACACCACTAGGGCCTACTTCTAAGACTTTTTTTGCTTCCATCTCCTTAACTTCTCTGAACTGTTCCTGAACTTTCCTTAGTCCCTTCTCCTGGACGCCATGTGTCCAGTCTTCCTCAGTGTTCCTTGTCATTCCCTGTATTCATTGTGTTCCCTCCTCCTACGTCTCTCCTGCCACCTCTTGTCTCCACCTCCTGCTTAATTTCTTCTACTCTCTCCTCCCCCACTGAGGTGCCTATGTATTCAGAGCCACTTCACTCCCTGGCCATTTGGGACTCTCTATACTACTTAGTTTTGTGTTTACATCCTTAGACTTTGTCACCTCTGCTTGTTCTTCCTCTCCCAGTAATACTGGGTCTTCCTCTCCCCGCACTTTTGGATCTTCCTCACCCTAGCCTCCTGGGTCTTCCTCACCCTAACCTCATGGGTCTTCCTACCCCAGTCCCCTAAGTCTACCTCTTTCCACAGGCCACTGGGGCTACTCCTGGCCCACAGACTCCTGGGTTTACATTCCTACAATCCCCCAGGTCTTTTTCTACCCAGTTCCCTGGTCTCTTCTCATGCTCCTTCGTCTGCATACCCCAGCCTTCAAGCTCACCCTTTGCCCAGACTCCAGGATCGCTCTTTTGGCTTATTATTACAGCTTATTTTGCTCTCTTTGCCAGCAATACCCCAATGAGCTTCTTCTCCCAAATTCCTGTGCCTTCTGCACCAGGTATTTCCTTCTGTAGTACCTTGACACCACCGAGCCCCCCAGTGTAAAATCTGCGGTATGCAATTCTTCTACCACCATTTTGAATGCTATTGTGCCAAATGCTATGCCACATGTGTCCACTACCTCTGAAAATGAGCCCCCCAGTGTCGAATCTGTGTTGTGTATCTCCCCTAACACCCAGAGCGCAACCCCCCCTCCACCTCACCCTCTTTCATCATGAGCCGCCCCCCCAGCCACTACTGAACCCCACCTGAAATGCGCCATGATTAACGCTAGGTCCATCAATGCCCAGGCTCTAGACATCCACGACCTCCTAACCTCCCAGGACTTAGATCTACTCATGATCTCAGAAACATGGCTACATGAGGCCTCCGGCCCCGCGCTCTCCCTCGCCCTACCCCCTGGCTATTCCATTACTAGACAAGATCGCCTCTCCAAAGGTGGAGGTGTAGCAATTATTGCCAAAGACTGCCTCGCTATCAGAAAGGTAGAGAAATCCCTGACCAACAACAACAGCGACTACCTCCAAGTCAAAATAACCCTCTCTCCCCACTGCACCATTACTGTACACACTGTCTACCGCCCTCCAGGCCCAACAGGAGACTTTCAAGCCTCTCTCATCCACCTCCTCTCTGACAACCTCAAAAAACAGTCTAAATCCATTCTCCTTGGGGATGTCAACCTAGGGCTCCGGGATAGCAAGGACGTAGCAGCCAAATCCCTTGACTCTGCCCTCAATGCTCTAGGCTACAAGAACACCATCCTGAGCCCAACTCACACCCAGGGCAGAACACTCGACTGGATAGCACAGCACAACTGCCCACTCATCATCACAGGAAACAATCCCACCCCATGGTCTGACCACCACATCATCACCTTTAGCATCCTCACCACTAGCTCCCCTGCTGCCCCCTCACCTCAACCGCTCCCACCCTGCCTCGCCAGAAGCTCCCGCCAGCTCACGAAGGAAAGGCTACTGCCCTTCCTCCAAGGCCCAGCCTTCAGACCACCTTTTTCATCTGACCCAGAAACACTCGCAACAACCTATGATGTTGTCATTAAAGCAGCTATCAACTCCATTGCCCCTCTCAAACCTCGCAAATCCAAACCCACTACCCACTCCAACTCTTGGTTCACCCCTGACCTCCTCACACTCTGAAATGAGAAAAAACCCGCACTCACACAGTGGCAAACCTCCCACTCTGAAAAAGACAAGATGATCTTTAAAGCCCTATCCACCAAATACAAAAAGGCAATCACCCAAGCAAAGGCCAAATCCTTTGAATACAGAATCTCGGAAGCCCAATCTATCACAAAAGAAATCTTCCCCATTTTCAGGGAGCTCGAGACACCCACTCCCGCCCCCAGAATTTCACCAAAGACAAAGACTGGTGTGATGAAATACAAACGGCCATGCTAACCAAATTAAGCCTCCTCAAAAACAAAATACTAGCCACTAAACAAGCCTTACCCAATAAGCATATCCCCATCCCACCACCTGCCCCGGATCCCCCCTACCCTTCTCCTTCAAACCCATTCAGGAAAAAGACTTCATCAACATAATGAGGAACATCAAACCCTCTAACTGCAAAGGTGATGCATGCCCAACCTCCATTATCAAAGACTGCACGGAAGCGTTAGCTCCCTTCCTAACAGCCTTTGTGAATGCCTCCTTTACCACAGGGAAAGTCCCCGCCTCCCTCAAGGAAGCTTGGGTACGCTCTCTTTTTGAAAAAGCCAACTCTCGATCCCACCTCCCCCAACAACTACAGACCCATCACCACTGTCCCATTCCTCCTCAAAATATTGGACAAAGCAGCCTACCTGCAGGTCCAGCACTTCATTGAAGAGAACAAACTCCTTGTACTCCGCCAATCTGGCTTCCGCCCCAGACACGGGACCGAAACCGCCCTACCTGACCTGAAAAACCAGATGGACGATGCAAGACACTTGGGTAAACCAGCACTTCTCCTACTCCTTGACCTATCCGCGGCCTTCGACCTCGTGGATCATAGGGCCTCATTACGACCCAGGCGTTAAGGGTTAACGCCGTCGTTAACCCTTAACGCCTATTCTGATTTTAACGGCTGCTTTTAGCAGCCGTTAAAATCCATGGCGCTAACCTGCCATGATGCTAATTACGCCACCGTAATTTACGGTGGCGTAATTAGCGCCTACCCTACTCCCATTATGCCCTATGGGGCAAAAATGGGAATGGGGAAGGGAAAATGGGAAATGGGGATTTACCGCCCCACTCACCTTGGAATGGGGCGGTAAATCCGCCATCCACCATGGTGTAAACGTAGTTTACACTGTGGTGGTAATATTGGCGCAATTATCGGCTGGGTCGTAATGACCCCCATAGTGTCTTATGCCACCACCTTTCCTCCACTGCCAAATTCTCCCCAGAGGCCACAGCCTGGATCACCTCTTTCTTACAAGACAGAACCATGCAAGTATTCTCTGACCTAGCTGCCGCATCACCAACCATTATACTTTGTGGTGTACCCCAAGGCTCCTGTCTCTCCCCCACCCTATACAACATCTTCACACGACCCCTCTTCCTCATCCTCGATGCTATGGGCATATCCTACACCAACTACGCCGATGACACGCAGATCCTCCTCACTCTCCAGGGAACTATGACACTGACTCCCTGACCCTCAACAACCTCTACAACACCATCCAAGCCTGGATGGCAGACAACGGTCTGAACTCTTACAAGACGGAACTCCTCCTGGTAGGTTCCCCCGACACACTAAAACATCTAGATGCCCAATTCAGCCACTTCACCATTGACCCCATTAAAATTCTGGTCTCCGACTCTGTCAAAACTCTGGGAGTCTACCTGGACTCCAGCCTATCCATGGATAGACAAGTCAGCGCAATAGCCTCAGCAGCTGCATATCATGCCAAACTTATCAATGCAGTCAGACCCTTTCTTTCCAAAGAGAACTGCACCAACATAGCCAGAGCCATCACCGGCTCTAGGCTAGACTACTGCAACGTACTCTTTCTAGGAACCTCCAACAAAAACTTAGAGAGACTACAAGTAATACAGAACAATGCTCTCCGGGCAGCCCAAGGCATTGCTAAAAGAGAACACATCTCTGAAGCCAGAAAACTATCCCACTGGCTCCCAATAAAGGAAAGGATCGTATTCAAAGCCCTCACTGCTCCAGCATACCTCTCTCAAAGGATCCACCGCGTCTCCACTACCAGGCCAACCAGATCACCGTACACCAACATGCTCTCGGTGCCACTAGTAAAAAGAGTAAAAGCGGGCGGATCCAGCTTCCCCTATCTCGCGCCCACTCACTGGAATGCCCTACCTCCCACTATCTGAGGGGAGGCCTCCCTCACCACCTTCCGCAAAACTCTGAAAACTACTCTCTTCACATAAGACCCGACACACCAGCACGAATACTTATCATATATGTTGTAATATACGTCTCAATGCAATATCTGTAACAACAGTATGATATCTTGTAGTATTCATAATGTGTTAACACTCGCTTTCATGCCTGTACCATGTAACTAAGTTATTGCAAGTAACAGCGCCTCAATGCCCCTGGGCTTCTTGCGCGCTATATAAATATAAATAAATAAAAAATAAAACCAGCCACCCCTGGCCTATGAGAACTCTGCCAAGATTCTCTATGCACCTGGAATGGGGATTGGCTTATGACCACACCCCTGGGGATGGCATGCTGTTCTGATGAGGATTTGGCTAGTCTTTCCTCAAGGGCAGTCTGCTCTTTGTTTATCGCACCCTGGCTGTGCTCTGGGCTACACTGCCTTAGCCTAACTTGTCTTAGGTGTCTGAGTGTGGAAGCATTTGAGGTGACTGGTTTCCAGCTTCTCGCGTTTCGCATCATAGTTCAGGTCCCACTGTTGCCCCCTGTAGTTTTGTGTACAATTTCTGTACCTGTGCATGAGGGAACTGCCAGCTTAACGGTCCTCCATGCTTGATTCCCTCAAAGGGACAGGAACGTCTAAGGAGACAACGTGATTGATCCGTGTCTCCAGCCCATGACACGTTGGGGGTAGCCTTCCCCATGCTGTCGCCTGTATGAGTACTGCATGGCTAGTGGTAGCAGCCAGCCCCGTTGGCAAGCCCCCCGTCTACCAGCAAGGTCAGGCAGGCGACTTTGTCACACTTCCCTTGTAGTGAGGTGAGCAATGTTTGATGCTTTGAATTTTCAGTGTTTGTTGTGTTCCAGAGCTTGTGCCATTTTCCTTTGTATAGCATGTCCTTTATCTGAACTCTTTTCTCGTGGTGTTTTGATCAATAATGTATTCAATGTGTTGATCGTTGATCCTCATCGCACTTTAGTGTGGGTAACCATGAAGTTTAACAGATAAAGGTACTTTTCTGGATACAAGTGTAGGCTTGGGGACCCAAACGGGCAACATTGTGAAGTTCAAGCCATGGCCTGCTAGTACTAAGTCCACATTTTGTAGAGAATTCTTTTTGGGCAAGAACGTGCTTTTTGTGGAAGTTTTATTTTCAATGCTCCACGATTTGATGGACAGTGAGAGATCTCAGGAACGGTTTATAAATAAAACCTCCCTTATTTCCACCAAAATGTTCGAGAGAATGGTGAGACTTGGCCACTTTGGAGACAGGGGATTTATAAGCCACACTTATGGACCTGCTGAAACATGGCCGCACGTGGAGTCCTCTATGTCAAAGGTGTTGGGTTTCCTTGATGAGCAGCACTGAAGACCCCCAGGCATGGAGTCAGTTGATGAAACAGATGGCACCCTTAAATTTGGTCTTATGGGCACATAGGCCTAGTCGACCCACTTTCCTTAAGGAAATGCCTGAGGAACCCAAGCAAATCCGAAATGGATTGTAGAGCAGAACTGTAGATGTTTGCATCTCCATTCGCTTGAGAACCACCTAAGCAGTTGCCTTCCTCGTCACCAGGAACCCTTGGTCTGTGCCAGTAAACCCCATTGGCCACAAATGCTTGGGTCCACCATATCAGAGTAAGGTATGTATCAATATGCGTAGCCGATGTCCTTCACACCAGCTGAGAATAAAGGGTCAGCTCACAGACAAATGACATCTGCAAGGATTGACTACCTAACACTATTTTAATCAAATGAATCTGCTGGATGTTATGCGTTTATTGTGGAATGGGAAAACTGGCGTTTTTTTCAGCTCTCTGGGGGGGAAGCTGTGATGCATTAAAAATCAAAATTGGAACCAGGAGTAATTTCCTCATTGAGTCAGACAGAATGAAGTAAAAATGCAGGCTTAGCACTACTGACAGTTGCACTGCATTTCCTTGTCCACAAATGGTGCTGCACACACCTTATCTAAGTGGCAGCACCACAGTTGCCACTCCCCATGAAATTGACAAATAATACATGGGCAGTTTTCCAACTGGGCTCCCCTCAGGGTGGGCATGACGTATGGTGGAACTTTCAGCCTGTGGAGGTGAATGGCCCACCATTCGCTTTTCTAAACCTCCCTTCCTCGCTGTTTACAGGTCTTCAGAATGTTTATGACTTGCCAAACATCCCATTGGTGGTGCGAAAAAGCAGCTGTGGCCATTGGCAATTTCTCAGTGGTCAGATGTTAGAGTTTGACTTATGCGTTTTCTACTGTAGTTTCTGCTGCAGTGCTGAGTCCACATAATTGAGATGCAACATTGCATCCAAGGTAGGACTAGGACATGAAATGTACCCAATGACCAATGAAAAAGCGGCCGTTAGTTGCAAAAAGGCAATTGATTTCTTTTAGTGACAGATTGCTCGAGTACCACCCAAGGCAGAGTACTTGGTAACATCTATTGCAAATACTGCACTTTAAACCATATTTGCACAGTGGCAGTATTTGTTTTATTGCAAGTGATCGAAACTACCAGCTGCAGAGTACTGCAGCTCATCAAACTGTCCCACTTTGGCCCAAAATCTGTCCCACTTTGGCACAACCTCTGGCCCACACTGGCACGTTGGGCCAGCCCTTTCAGCATTGCTCTATTGCCCCGCAGCCCAGCCAGGGCCCGAGTGAATCCTCAGACTTTGGTGACAGTGGATTGTGTGGGTCCAGTAAACATCTGAATAGCAAAGAAAGAAATACATCAAAAATGTCTGGAAAACCGATGGGAAAATCACTTCAAGTGACTCCAAATAATGATGGGCACTAGACGGTTAGAATAAGGCCTTGAAAGTTGTTTCTGTTTTTTGGCAGGGCATTGTTTGTGGTGTTACTTGAAACTGACATCTCGGTCCAATAACAAGCCCTTGAAAGTTGTTTCTATTTTTTGGCAGGACATTGTTTGTTGTGTAGCTTGAAACTGAAATCTCGGTCCAATAACAATCTCTTTTTAGTACTGTGCCAGGGTACTTTTCTGTAGCTTTCCCAAACACCATCCCTCCAACATATAAGTACATTCGTTTGCCCTTTAGTGATTCCTGTTTTCTTTTACTGCCCTCTATTGGCACAGATTAGTCGGTCCTCCTCCCGGAAACTGCTTCCCATAATGCAGAGGGGCAATAAGAGTTGGTATATCTTAAAATCTGACGCGTTGTCTTATCTGTTGTCGGTAGTTCGTTTTTGCCAGAGAATATTTAGCAAACTGGCAGGGTTTCTTTAACATAGCAGTTGGTCAAAAATAAAGAAAGCGGGAAATCGCCCCCAGGAGCCCATGCTGTGCGCCTCGAACACGGGCCCTTATTATACTCCCAGATGCTGCGTTTCTGCACATAAAAGTCTGGGGAATCTTTCATTCGCCTTCCTAACATTCTGCTAACAGAAAAAGCTGTAATTATCCTCTAACTTCTGCTTGAAAATCTGTTTTTCTGACAAAGCGTTGTTTGTGAAGTTTTGGCAAAGACTTTACATTTCAGTCAAACAGTGACTTTGTGCCGGCTTGCTATTGGCCATACACATCGATATAGAGTGAAGACCAGCCCTAAAAGATCACAGGTCAAAGGGCAACCCACTATCCAATGTCCGTGCTGTTGCTTGCCAATGGTCTTAGCTTTCTGATTGCTGTGGCGATTTGTCCACAGGGATTGAGAACAAGTAGGGCACTGTTCAGGTCCTCAGGACTGCTCTCCAAAAGCAGCTCCTATCTAAGGAAGGCTCACCTGACACCTACAATTCTATTCTCTTCTGAAGAATTTTTATATAGCGCCATCACCCCCACATGCCTCAGGGTGCTCACATGACTGAAGACAACAAGAAACACAAAAAGAGGTGTTGAGCAGTGGGGAGGGATGAAAGAGAGAAGAAAAAAAAAACTCCTCCTCCATCAAACAATTGCCTTCCCAACCCTCCCATGCAGACCCCCTCAGGTCACCACCCTCAGTGTCACAAGTGTAAATAAGCGTATATAATGTATAATGTGCGCCCTGGGGCCCTTGGCCATGTGGCACTCTGTAAGAAATAAATAAATAAATATGTATTGTGTATTACCAACCTTCTGCTTCCTCACTCCATGTTCCTACTCACATCACGGCTTCCAGCAACTGGATCGCACTCTGCCCACTCATCACTAACTGTCATTGTAAAGCGCCCCCTGTAGGGACTGTTCCGCCCACGGCTTTTATTTTGCTTCTATGCAGTGGGCCTGATTCATGGAATATTTGCCCGGTTCAAAGTGACTCTGCACTGCTGAGAAGTGACTTTGCACTGCCGACAAACCCTGATTCATGGAACTGTGCCACGTGTGTTTTTGCTGGGCAAAATCATTTTGTACTGCAAAAATGACTATGCGCTGACTTTGCCCCGGACTTTGCACTGCAAAAATACAGTTTGAAACACTTGTGTGTAGGCGTCTCACAAATGCCATATCATACCCAACCGGGAAAATATTCCATGAATCGGGCCCACAAGTGCTGGTCTTTCTCTTCAATGAATACAAAACGCAAATATTGGGCGAGGAAACAATTCTGAGTTTGTTGTTATACGTTTGGTAAGGAGAACAGTTTGTACTATATGTTTTGTCCACCGAACCCACAGAACAATTTAAAGAACTTTTCTTGTATCATGATATGATAGGTTATTTCTAACGCGCTTAATACCCAGAGGTTTCTAAGTGAGGACCAGGGGATCGAACCTGTGTTGCTCTGTGTCGTCTTGCTTCCAAGGCGAGCACGTTGCCGCTGAGCTATCCTCCCGTGTGATGTGTTTAGGGTAGGCCGAGCGGGCCTGGGTGCATCGTGTAAAAACACCCCAAATTTCGAGCAGCTGTGTAAGGGCTGCTCGCCCTGTGTTAGTGCCTTGCAATGAAGGTTGGTTGGTCTTTGAGACTGCTACCTGGAAGAGCGCGTGCCTTTAGTTATGAAAGTCACAGGTTTGCAGGCAGGCACCAGAACACACAATCGAGGGTGGGGGGGAGAAGTGGGGAGCTGGAGGTTGAGGCAGGTTGAAACAGAGCTCTTGTTGACAAGTTATGGTCCTCGCGTTGACTCACACTTGCATTGATTCTTGTTCTTTCCTCAAGGAGGGGGGCCATGGTAAGGCTCGGTGGCATGAGGCGGTACTTCCACAGCTCTGTGGCACAAAGGGAGATTGACCAAGAAAGTGCCTGTTTTCTCTTTCATGATGTAATGCTCTTGCAAAAAATCACGAAAATACATAAGTCTGCCCTCTCTGAATTTGTAATGCAGTTTAATAGGTATGGATGCTCCCCAGTCATATTGCGAAGGATTACAACACAACACCAGTAGAAGCAAAGAACGCAGATCTTATAAATCCATTTGGATATATGTGTGGTTCTAAGCACCCCCACCCCGATCTGCTCTCCTTTCCTCGACGAGTGCTGTTTCCTGGCCACGGTGCATTCCCCTCCAAGCCTAACCTACGGCCTTCAATCAGCCGAGAAGCGGGGGTCTGAGCGAGCCAGCCCTTTGCTGAGACAGCTAATGGGAACAGTGGCGAGCCCTGGGAGCCCTGGGGTCTGTTTATCCAGTCACTCTGGCCCCCTCTGCTCCTCTGATATATTAACTGCTTGTGAAGGGCCCCCGCTGTTTCAGTGGATGAATAGTGCCAGTGGGAGCAGATTTTTAACCATCCATGTACAGTCTGCCTACTGTGGGGTGTCTTGGGTCGCCAGCACGGTGTGTACAACGGTCCAAACGCCCGCTCCCCTTTCTCCCACTCAGTGAGCAGGCACTTAATAAACCAGACGGGAGGCTCCTAGAAGGGCACAATACGACATACTACTACTAATAATACTGCAACGCCTAGATACCTCTGGGTTTTGTGCGATATATAAATAAATAAATAAAAGAAAGTGTGCCGTTTTAATGTAGGGTTTTGCGGTATATTCCTCCCGCCTCTGAGGGTTGTGACGGTAGCTGGTCATTTTACGCAGTGTTACGCGTCCCATTGTATCGGCATCATAAGGATGGACGCCTACCTTGATCCTGCTCCGATTCGAAGTAGTGACAGGAGGCAGTGTATCCATTAGGCCAAGTAGGCACCGGCCTATGGGCCCTACGCCTTTTAGGGGCACCGTGACAATGGATCAAAATAAAGCGGTGCAGACAATTAAAAATGTATAAGGAGATCATTTGCAAAGGGGGCCCCGGCATTTCGACTGCTTAGAGGGCTTATCAGGGTTTAATCCGGTACTGACCGGAGGTTGCAAACTGTTATATGTGGGTTTCTTGTATAGCGCCTAACAGGACATTTCAAAGCACTACATGGAAGGCCAGATGCCTGGCTTAAGTTTCCATTACAGAGGCCTTTATTCTGCCTCTGTATATCACATTGGACAGTACTGTGTTGTTCTTGTGCTGTGTTGTCATGTCAGGCAGAGGTAAGTCATAGGAAATGTGAAGAAGATTCGGATTCGCCAAATGTGACCTCAACACAGGAAGGCCCTCGTTTGAACGATATTGGCGTTGTCTAAAGTTGTGGTGTGCGCCAAGGCCGCCGCAGTGCCAGACACAGCCAAGCCTTGTGAAGGTGGTGGGGCAGGGGGTGTTGATGATGTGAACATTAAAGGTCAGCACTCCTGCCCCGGAAGAGTACTATCCATTTCTTGGATAGTGAAAGATGCGTGTTCTTCATTAGCTGCTCCGCGCGCTGTCTAATTCATGCTAATTATTTACTCGTCTATCAAGCAGAGCATCTTGCTGTGCAAAGTTTACGCACTAGGACAAATAGCACCACACCCGCTGAGGGGAATAAAATAATTCCTCGTTACATCTTTGCACACCAAAGGCTCGCGAGATTCAACCAGAACATCAGCGCTTTAACTCAACAGGGCCATTATGGAAAACAAGCGCCATCAGAGAGGCCAAGTGGTGGCATCTAGCGCTGTGGTGTTGGGGCTGTTGGAGCGACACTATTTTTGCTAACCTCTGCGAGGGGTAAGGGGCCCATCCAGCACTTTAGTGAGGAGAAGGGCCAACTCTGGCTTACACCTCCTCAGGCTGGGCCATATCCTTCAGTCTCCATGTGTCTGTTGTTTCCCAGTGTTGTGAATTGTGCAGACATGGAATGCTTGAATTCAGCACTCACCTTCTAGCCGTAACCTTCACTGTGTAACCCCGGAATGAGTGCCTGCACCTAAAGTTTAAACAGAAGACCCAGCATATCAGTGCTTGAAATGGGAAACATGTACTGGGGGAACCCTCTCATCCTTGGAGGGGCAGTGCTAAAGGCCGTCGGCCCAAGCTAGGTCACATAATACAATATCTCTTCATAGAACCCAATCCTGGCGATTTGCATAAAAGCAAAGAGCATTATGGGAACATAAGTATGTAGAGAATTTAAAAATGTGAAGCATGTCTATTTGTGAGTCAGTAAGATACGCTTTTCAGAGAATAATGGAAGCTGGGCTCTGCAGTTTAAAAAGGTCACACTACTCACCCTAGGAAACAAAATGTCTCTACATTGCAGGACATATAAACCAGTCTGAAGAGCTAGAACATAGCAGCCGCTACCTGGGTGTGACCCTGGACAGCAAACTCAGCTAGCAAAGCGATATCTAGAAGACTCGGCAGAAGGCATCAGGAAAGCTGGCGGCACTGCACCCACTCCTGAAGATCACCTCAATCCGCCTCTGGAGAGAGATCAATGTCTACAAGGTGAACATTAGACCTACCCTGATGTATGCTTCTCAAGCATGGATGACCTGCCAGCAGTGACACCAGATGAGTCTTCTGTAGAGGAGCAGATGAAGTCATCTCTAGTGCCCGCCCCCTCACATCAGCCATACTGAAAGCAAAGCGGGAAGACTCTGTGCATGGCACCAGGTATCATCCCAATACTTCACTGATGATATGAGAGATGATATGCACTCAGACAACCGTATCGAATGCACCCTCGCACTGATGTCATGGAAGGATGTTGGCATACACCTTTGAACATAGAAGAGTGACATAGAAGAGCTGTAAATGAAGTCAGACCATTGTAATGTGATGTCATAATGGGAAGACACAATGACACACTGAAACGATATGTAAATACTTAAGGAATGATAACGTAGCTGAAGTAAAAAAAGAAACATGTATGCTATGCAGAGACAAAGAAACTATAAATACCAAGATGGTAAGTAACCAGATGAGTAGTGAATGTATTTACAAAGAAATGCAAGGCAGATGAGTTACATACAAGCTTGCTGCAGTAACATGAATAAAGCGGCCATGATTAAAAGATGGATGTCGGATTGTGTCAAACGACCTCAGAGACAAACCAGGGCCACCGATCAGAACGCTGCAGAAAACAGCTTTGTCCAAGAGCAAAGAATATCTGCTGGGATTAAGGAGGACACAGCAAGACATCATGAGAAAGTACAAAGGGAGTTAACCAGGATGAGCTATGAATGAAGGGCACATTTCTCTTTGCTTAAGCAGAAGCGAAAACATCTGTACGTGCTAAGTACGACAATCAAGGGTGAAGAAGAGCCAGCGTAAGAAGGAGCAACCAAGTCACCAGAGGCTAAGAGGAGTAATTGCACCCAACATAATTAAATGAAATAGCAGTCTAAGTTGAAATAGACAAATTCGTGGTCTCCTCACACGTGATTCAAGACTCGAAAACAAAGTCTATTCAGACGAAGATAGTGATGTACCCTAACTCCCATAAAAATCCCAGAGGAGAAAACAGTCAGCAAGGTCAACTACAAAGTAGAAGCCTTGGCTCATGGTCTCACTGATGAGAGATGGTAGGCTAGTTAAACAATGTGGGCAGTGGTCCAACATTGTTATCTGCACTTGAGTTTAGTTTTGCTTACGTGCTGCTAGCGAGCCGAATGTCCAAGGATGAGGAAGTATGCCAACCAATCATGAGAGGTTATGTGGTGGCATGCCATGCAATGTTGCACGGGCCCCCCCGCTTCTGTTATTCTGCTATAATCTGTATTATACGTATTTAGAGATGGTTCAAGGTGTGCCTAACAGATAAGGGGCAACCAGTGATATTACAAATACTTATATATGATATACAGGTATATATGTTCCCTTTCTAATCCCTCCCTTCAATAGGTTTTATAGTTTCCCATGTAGGAGGATGTCATAGATGATGCATGTTGAGGTATAAAGCCTTTGTATAATCGAAACTTAAGTCTGAATGCATGGACCAGACTTTGCTGTTCACCAGATTGCCGACTTTAATTAAGCTTATAATAAAGTAGTACTTTGCCATATCCTTTGAGTCTGTTTGGTTATTTGGGTCTGAGATCATTATTGGTAATTCCATCAAGCATATGAGCTGCTCCAAAATGCTAGTGCACACTTGAGGTAGTCCAGAACAGGGCACTGCAGATAGCGGCTGGATTGCTACTCTTCACAAGGACAGCTTACCTCCACAGAGAACTGGACATCAAGATGTTGGACGAACATCTAATGAATCTGAGCAAGAAATGTTGCCAAGGAATGGATCAGAACATGAACCCTCTGATCAGGAGTCTCACTGCTACTAGTGCAAACCCTTTTGACCGCACCCAGCCATCCATCAGGGCGACTACCCTGTGTAACCAGCCTTATTCTGACATCTCCACACAGACCATGAAGAAATCCAACCCATGACTACACACTCAACCCAAGAGGATGGAGTAACGAGGCACAAGCCCCGGTATCCAATAATCACTGGTGATGAATGAGAGAAAGACAGCAAGCATATGAGGCTTTGGCTGTTTCTGTATTCAGTTGCTCATTCCGAATCTACTTAAAGTATCTGTTTGTTGAAAGCTGGGTTGCTTGTGCATGTGATAACTCGATTTCGCTGGGAGTATCCTGTTCTGAAGCAGAGTTGTCACACACTCACACAAGAACCCTGCGCTTCATTGAGCAGACCGCTTTCAGAAGACTAAGTAGTGCTGCATGGTCTTCTGTAAGCTGACTGCTCGTTAAAGCATGGGTGTGAGTGTTGTGGGCAAGGCACTGGGACTGGGGACCGGGTGGTCAGACACGTTAGATCCTGCACGACAGCCCCGCTGCTTTGTGTTCGGGTCCATTTACTGAGCTGCAGCAGATGTAATTAGGGTTTGTCTCTATTTCTCCTGGAGCATAGATCCTCCAAAGTTGCCCATCATTTACCTAAGGTATTGCCACTCCAACTCAAGTTTTATTAATCACTCTTGTACTCTAGACAATCAATATGCTCCTCCTACAGGCCTTTCCATTCTTATTCTGTAACCTTGTATTGAGCTGTGGCTAATGTTTAAACCAGGAATTCAGCCGATGCAATTCACGTTTGTCGCTACATTCCGTGGAACAGTGGCAGCACAACTAGACCTCAATTCGAAAATGGCCTATTCTTCCAACTCAAGATTTGCTGCAATGCTTAAACTCTAGGGAACTGATCACGCCTCACCAGAGATAGGCCCTCCCACTCTTCCGCTTGGAGGTAACGAGGGGAATATCATACAGAAGGGAACTGCGCTAGTACATGAACTATATAAGCTCTCAAACCAAATGTGAATTCCTGCTACACTCAGCAATGCTCAAATACAAGGCTTGAGACTAGTCAGTGGACACCGAGAAGAGCAGGACTTTATCCAGCGAGATTGGCAGGGCTGTTCATTTCACTAAACTATGTCCCCGTTCAGCACCATATAATTCAGGTTCCAGGGCAATCTTTCCTGAGATAACTGCTAAGCCACGCCACAAGAATATGTCCCCCCGTCCCAAGATTTTAATTTTGGAAGAAGCCATCTATTGCCGGCACGATTAAATGCCTACAAAAAAAAATCAATGCAGCGAGAGACAATTTATTTTTTATCTAAGTCAGGGGAGACCTAATAGATAGCTTTGATTATAGCAGGGTCAGTTGACTGACCTGGGGAGAGGGTGGAAGGAGGAAGTGTCAGGGCAAATCTCATTTACCAGGAAATAATTTAAGGAGATAGTTTGAGAATGCACTGCCATAAAAGAGCGGTGGCCTGTGAGATCGCCCCCTCTGTTCTCGCGCAAATGAAATGCATAAAGTACATGTTTGATATGTGGACTATGGAGCGTGGGACACAGTGGACAGAGAAAGCAGAGTTGTCATAGCGTAAGAGCGACAATGAAGCTGGCGACTGAGTAGAATCTATTCTGCTGCAGTAGGTAGGGGAAGAGTAGATGGACTCAGGTGCTGTTGCCTACTGTTCATATTCATGTGTCAGTATGGGTTGGTGGCAGGAGGGGATGGATGTTTTCGTATGATCCAGCACCTATGTTAACAGAACTGGCAATGCTATAACGTTGAACCTCACTTTCGCGGGTGGACAAGGGCAGTAACGGCTCGCCAGCCTGAGCTTAATGTTGGCCAGAGTGAAGCGAAGGCCTTGTGAGGGCTCCAGGATGCTACAGCCGCTCAATGGCGCAAAGGCCAATGGGTCGGTTGGGCTTTAGATCCCCCCTCTCCTGAAATGTTGGGTTATGTTGACTTGACCAGGCTGAACTGCAGAGGCTGGCAGGGCAGGACACAACAATAAATGGTACCTGTAGCTGCACAGTTAACAAAGGCCCAGCAATGAGTAATGGTAAGCATTTCATTGTTAGCGACTCCATTCGTATGCATACATTTGTAGGCAATTGAATTCGTGATGGGGTGTCAGCACTTACAAATCAGGGGGGTGATTGGCAAGGTATAGGGAACAGGAGACAGCTCATCCTCACAGAAATCCTTGAGTGTCTTGTTTCCGACGCGAAGGAGAGAGTTAAATCCTTTACCATTGAAGCTTCACCCGGGCGGCTTCATTCGAATGTGTAGAAGTTAGATGCCCCCATACAAGTCTCAGAAGTTGGCTGCCCCTGACATTATACTCTAGTTGCACCCCTGCTGCCGCTGTCTAGGCCCGAACGCAGGGTTCGTCTCTACTGGTGGCCTCAGCCATCAGCCGGCGCGCTCACATTAAGAGAAGTCGGTGCTGCAACTTCTGCACGAAGCTGATTTCGCTAAAAAACAAAACTACAAACAAACGTAGTCGCTTCAGCTCCTGCTTCCCTGCTGAACAGGCAGCATTGTGGGAGAGAGTAAGAGATCTGACACGGTGGCTCCAAGGAAAATAAAAAGAGAGAGAGAGAGAGAGAGAGAGAGAGAGAGAGAGAGAGAGAGAGAGAGAGAGAGAGAGAGAGAGAGAGAGAGATGGGGTGGGGGGGCTGACAGAGATAGAAGGAGACACAGAAGCCTACATACAGAATTAGAGGAGGTGAGAGAGAGCGAGAAAGTGACATGCATAGAGAGATTACACACAGAAACAGAAAGACAGAGAGCTCGAGGCAAGCAAATAAAGAGACAGAGACACAGGCACAGAAAGGCTGGACAAACTGAATATAGTTTAATCAAATATGTTCTGTTAGCTAGATGAGCGTATGTTACGCCAGATACAGCAAGGCATTCTCTAAACAGAGAATGCAATGTAGTTATATAGTATGTTGTTGTGTGTTGTCTGTCCCTTAAGGGGCTTCATTAAGCACAACCAGCAATCGGCATATCCGGGTACCTACAACCACCAAACCAAGCCTACTGTGCATCGCCTCATAATGAAGGCACCTTATCTTTCATGTCAAGTATTGTTTGTGTTTCAGAGCAGGCGGCGTGGCTTACAATTTAGCCAACTGGCTCAAATTATAGCTTTGTGCAGTGCTGCAGATGCTTTCAGAAGTTTGTGGTTGAGACATTTGGAGTCCGATTGCAGGTTGGAAAATGCTGGAGTTTCTCAAATGGAAATAAGTTATTTTTTTTACCTCTGCAGGCTGTAACTCCGACAAAAGTGTACCGCATAAAAAATGTCCAAATTGGGCCACGAACCCTTTATCCCGATCGCTTGCCTGAAATTAAGCCATTCTCGGGTGAGTGTAACTCCTCATGGAGAGAGAGCTGTTAGTGGGTTCCCTCAAGAGCGACACGTGTGTCTTATAATACCATGCTGTACGTTATTAGGGGTAATAAGACAATTGCACCACTCAACAGTGTTCATGTATGGGCTGAGCAGGGGTCAGCGCGCAAGGGCAGAAGAAACACTTGAAACCAATTTGGACAAAGTATGGCCAGATTTGTTCACAGAAAATGATACTCTACAAATGTGACCCGAAAGCAGCAGAAAGACATGAGAAATATTAACATATCAACCGATCAACACAGGCATGAGGTTTTCCCTTGCAGGCAGGTGGTGGTCCATTTTGCCCCCTGGGCTGTGCATGGCAGTGAGGTGTTGCCCTGGCCTCAACGCAATGCTTTTTTGGGGGGCGGTACTAGGACCCAAACACAATAGATGTACTGCCTGCCACCTGATCCCGCGCCCGTCCTCTGTGACCCCCTAGATACCCAAAACCCCCAGTGAGATGCAGCCAACCAACACTACTAGCCGATCCTGAGCATCGAGTGCCCCCTAAGGGTCAAATCACCATCATCTTGGACCTCCACCGTCCGCCGTCGTCACCCCCTCACATCACCCTATGAAGAAGAAAAATGTACAGGGAGGGTGGTATGGAAGTAGAATAGTCCCGCTGGTCCTGCAGAGGGTGAGGAGCGGGACTGGCGGCAGGATCCCCGTGGAGGAGAAAGGCGATGCTCTCCCCCTCCACGGGTCACCCGTAAAGGGTGATTTTCACACTGCTGGTGGGTCCCTTCTCCGCCCCTGCCAAGCCTGCGAAATTCAGGGTCCGACCCCGAATGTGCCCCCCTCCATACCCCCCCGTGCACCCAGCCATTTCCGGGCTAGCGTCTTCGTGCCATAGTTGCGCACCGAGAGGGGAGGGGGACCCGAGGCAGGAGGCAGGCTGCTAAAGCAAAATATTCTGCCCCTGCCACCCCTGCCCACCCAGCCTGGCTCGCCCTTCCGTCAGATGGGTCTTCCCTTTGTTACAGTTGTATTGTGAATACCAACTCACCCCATCGGCTGAATTAGAAAGATGACCATCTCTTGAGATGGATCAATTCTGATGTATGTTTCGATAGGAATTCACTGTCATTACTGGGTATGGGGATATGTATTTGAGTGTGCTTATCTAGCTCGCTGCTGGAGTTTAGACTGGAGAACAGGTATCTGTCTGCTTATTAGCACTCACGGCCTCAATACAAGTTTGGCAGTCATTCTGAGAACATTCCTAGGGAACTACCACCAAACTCGTTTACACTTAGCGCCACTTGGTCTGGCAGAATTACCACCAGATGACGAGTATGGTAACGGCAGTCGTAATCTCGGACGCGCCGGTCCTTTCGTTACCGAGGTTGGAATTCCACCCACACTCATTTCTTCATGTTTTGCTGGTAAAGTGGAGGAAGTACTTCCTGAAAATTGCTAGGAGTACTTTCAAGTGACCTTCATAATTTGGTAGTGCAGAAAAACGGTGGTAAATCGCAGCTACTGAAATTACTGCAACTTGTTCCTGCACTTGTAAAGTGACCCTTGTTCTGAACCACACAGACCGGCTTTTAAGTCCATTTTTGGTGAAGTCCTCTATGTTTTGCTCCACCTTAGAAGTTACATATGGGTGTATTTGAGTCACGACATTCCACAGGTAATTCCACGATTCTGCAATGTGTGGCTGTTCTGCGACGGAGAAAGCAAGAGACCTTGGGACCTGATTCACAGAGCGTTTTCTATGGGAGTGCGCCATTAGAAAAGGCGTCTGGGAACTAGGCCCCGAGTGTTCCAGGAGATGACCGTGTAATATAAGGAATAGATCACCGTCTATTGCACAGGCATAGGATATGGCATATCACCTCAAGAGTTCATTGACTTTAGCCTTGTCCTTATACATGGTCACAGTACGCCTGCGCAACTTGCAATGTCCCTGTTCTGCAAAGTAAGGGGTGCTTTCACTGCACAGATTCCAGGAATGATCCTGTGTATTATCATGGAAATCACCAACACAGGTATGGGATGTCTTTCCTTGTGTAAATCAATTGGCAATGTCCCCTTTCAGGCCACCATGCATTACATTGACGCTCACGCTCAAACATTTTAGTTGTTTTTAATGCTTTCATCATTAGCACCGCTCTTCTATTTAGAGCGGGTCTTTTAGTCGGGAGCAGAGCGTCACCACCTGTCATGACCATCAGTGGAAGTGTATTGTCTAATTATACTTTACCAATGCTTTGTAGAGCGAATCAACACTACAGCATACAAAGCGGATGCATTCATATTTTAGTTAACTTTAAAACTATTTGATTAAAAAGGGGAAATTAAGGTTGGTTTGGCAGACTTTTAAATATACATTTTTCCACAGTTCGTTTCTGCAATTATTGGAAAAATATCGTCTTGCCAGTTACACTGTTTACATTTATATAAAGAAGAGTAAATATGTGACGAGCAAGTAGTCATATGAGTAATGTACCTATAACTCTTAAACATGGTACCAGTAGCATACTCACGTTCACAGTTCCAGACTCACAGGTAAGATCGCATCTTAACTCTGTCATAGACTTCTGCACGTTTCCCCTCTTCGAATCGGGCAGGGGAGTCCTTCCGGGAAGTCCTTTAAGAAGTTCACTAAATGAAACCCTCCTGCTACTCGCCTAGGAGCACGTGACTCCACAGCTGGAGCGGCGTGAACCTGCACGCAAGGCCCGCCTCTTTCAAAGCAATGCTCGGCGGTCCCTCCCACAGGTTTTGGTGTAGTAAGATTTCACTCGCGCGCTGAACACCAACAGGACATCGAAATGCAGGTATGCTCCTGACATGGAGCGCATGCTTTGAAAACATGTTCTCCTGTTGGGTGCAAGTGGACCCAGTAGCCATCTCAAAAAGTGCCACACTCCGTGGAAGGGTGCAGGCTTTACGCCAGGTCCCAGAAGCCCACTTTCCTCACCGCCCAGGTCTTTCAAGGACAATGGCCCTCATTACAACCCTACGTTAACCAATGGCGCTATTAGCGCCATGGTTAACGCTGGTAACTTACCGATTCCGCCATGGCGAAATGGGGAATTACCACCCCATTCCAAGGTTGGCGGGGCGGTAATTCCCCATTTACCATTGGCCCTTCCCCATTTTTGCCCCATAGGGCTCAATGGGAAAGGGGAAGGCGGTAATTACGGTACCGCAAATTGCGGTACCTGAATTACCTTCAAGGTCCCTTTACGGATCCCTACCTTAATGGCTGGTCCATACCAGCCGTTAAGGTCGGGAGCCGCAAAGGGACCTCGTAGTAAGGCGTTAAGGGGTTACCGGTGCCGCAACCTTTTACGGCGCCATTAAACCCTTAACGCCTGGGTTGTAATGACCCCCAATATCTTCAGGTTTCCGCTTCTCATCGCTTGACAGTCATTTCTTCTACAAGACAGTTCCCCACACCATGCATTGCATTACATCAATGATGCGCCCACGCAAGTTCTTTTCTTAACACACAAGACAGACATGGATGTGGTACTGAAAAGATGGCGTTCCCATGACACATGCCAAATTCCTTGCCAGCATGTTGTATGAGAACGATTAAGGGGAGTGGCCATGCGGGTCAAGGAGAAAACAAGGTCTGAGTGAAAACCTTCTTGTGTGTTGTGTCTCTCGAACTCCGTGTGTTTATTTGCTGATGGAGAAGCAGTTTCCTGTTCATTAGTTCACAAGGCAGTGAACAGCAGCCGAGCCTGGCGAAGCACAGATGCCATCCCAAAGCATTTAGGCGAGTGTGTAAGCTGATCACTGGCCACACACCTACACAGGACCAACATTGACCCCGCAATGCTTCAAGACAAGGTGGACATTCCTTTTTCATTGATTTGTTATTTTTCAGTCATTTAATGCTTCGATTGATACTTTGCCAAGCCTTAAACTAGCTTAGAAACATGGCCAGCTTAAAACAAAGAAAAGCCCTGCTTCCTAGGCCTCTAATGCATCCATGTACGCTAGCATGCCAGTCTGGCGTGTGCGTGTTCATTCCAGGCGAGGGGGCATTCTAGTGGGATTGGCAAATATTAAGGGGCTACCCGCCCTGTATGCTTCATGGCTTTTGCATGGGATTTCCCGGCCTTAGCTGAAGTGCTATTTCCGTCATGCACACTTGCAGCATGTCGGCAATCTGCGCAGTGTGGGGGGACAGTGGGGTGCACCCTAGCTAGTTACAGGACCACGCAATGTGTCTGGAGTTGTCTTACCCTGCAAAACTGGTCTAACTATTGCTACACATAGAAGTGCTGCAATAGATGTGGGTACATATCAGAGGGGGCACGGTTCTTGCAGCAGGTTACTATGTGGAGCACAGCCTCTCGCGGGCAGTGCGACACTTAATGTAGGTAGGTTGTGAAGGTGTTTCTCGTGTTTGCTGAAACAGGAACCTGCTGATGTCAAACATAGACCACGGGAAGAGGGAACCGCATGTGGAAAGTTTATGAGTTTTTCTCAGGCCCAATAATTTGTGATCTACCATTTTCTGTTGGGTAAACCAATGAACCGGCTTTTAATGCAGCAACACCTTGCAGAGGGCATGAGCGAAGGGCAGCCACATTCCATCTCAGTCTTGGCTTTCAACAGGGCTTCTGAATTCCTGCTGCTGCTCCCGACTAGCCATTTAGCAGCTCTGAAATCCGTTTTTTTCCAACTCTCTTTGATGGCAGAGTGCAATGAACTCCAAAAAACACAGGTCTGCCTTCTCAGCCATCCCAATGCACGCCTCTTATCATTCCACTAATCCTGGTATATATTTGCCTGACGCAGGTTGCACGGAAATCAAGCTGCAGTGCCAGTTGGAGGCTACACGTGTGTATTCACTAGTCTCTTCAGTGTGGCCCTGGAAATGCACACTGCTTACATGTGGGGTCCACACTTGCTCCCGCAGAGCATCTGTCCTGACTCTCCTTTAGATTGACAGCTGATTCCATCTGCCAGAAAGGCCCCGGCCCTGAAGCACTGGATGCATATGTTTCCCTTGCATAAGGCTTTTTGCCTTTGCCGGGTGACGGGGTATTGGGGTGAGTCTTGTTGATACTCGGCTGCATTGCACATAGAGCACGTTGTGATCAGTGTTTAATTTGTAAATAAATAAGTGCCAGGGCCCAAATATTTTCTAGCACTCTGTGACACTGCGGGTGGGCACCACTGCTGCCATCCCCCATAGCTGCCCCCCACAGTGTCGACATATATGGGTCTACACTGCACCTTGCACCTGCTCATTGTGGCTGATGGATGCACTGTCACCACTTCATAATTAAAGTGAGTCTGAGGCAATAAGTGCCCGGGCTCATAAATAAGTGCCAGGGCTGAGCCCCGGCAAACACCCCCACAGATTAAGCACTGGTTGTGATGCAACACCAACTCAAAGAGAGAACGGTGGGAAATGCCTGCGCTCTCACAGAGGTTCATAATAAAACAAGAAACGGCCCCTTAAAATGAAAAGTTCATAACGCCTTTAAAAAGAGCAGTGATAATGTGTGGCATAAAACTCATCATTTGTCTGGAAAGGATCCGATGAGCCACAAAACTTTATGTGCTAATGATTTCGGTTTTAAAATAAAATGATACTGCTGCGTTAAAAGTCGGCTGTTTATGCTGCAGCGGCAGTCATTTTGGCGCCAGTGTGTGGTTCCTGTTCGGTGCACCTTTCCCCAGCTTTACGGCTGCTGCGACTCTGAGAGGAGTGAGGGAAGCGCGCCCCTGTGCTTGTGGAACAGCGGCCTCCCTCCTCACCACAGACAATTCTGGCTACACAGAGCAATTGGGAGCAATTGAGGTCACGTGGTCGTCCCTCTATCAAATGGCAAATTTGAGATCTAGCCCAAGATTTTTGAATTCCAGGTTCAGAACCTTATCCTTGGGGCCTCACTTCCTGGCACTGGACCACACTTTCTGTGACCACATCACACCTCCTTTCACTAGCCAACCTTTCATCTCCTCACGATGGGATTGTCAGCATCCAGACAATACCGTCTTCCCCAGAAACACCTTCTCCACATAAACCACACCTCAGTGCACCATTCAAGGCATGATGCACCACACGACACATTATACCTCTAACTGTCCTCAAACCTCCTGCCATTCCTCTTACCGCTACACCACACAGATCCTAGAGGCCGCCTTCCTGTAGACCACACCCCATGCCTCAGAAGCGACTCAGACCCCCAGACCACATTAGATGATTCATGCTGCACGAGATGACACATTCTACTGCTAAACAATATGTGCACCGAGACCACAACTTGTACTTTAAGACCACAAGACTGCACCTCTTGCTTTTGGATCATAATTCCTCCGACTAAATCACATGTCCTACTCCTAGTTCATACCTCTTTTCATAGGGCACATCAATGTCTTTTGAGCACACATCCCGCCATTAAACCACATCTCCTGCGCCTTGAGAACATCTCCTGCTGAAAGAGTCCAACCCTACGACTAAACCACACATCCTGACTCTAGAGACCATGCACCCTACATCCCACATCCTGCCCCTAAACCACATCTCCTACGCCTTGAGATCACCTCCTGCTGAAAGAGTCCAAACCTACGGCTAAACCACACATCCTGACTCTAGAGACCATGAACCCTACATCCCACATCTTGCCCCTAAACCACATCTACTACGCCTTGAGAACACCTCCTGCTGAAAGAGTCCAACCCTATGGCTAAACCATACATCCTGACTCTAGGGGCCATGCACCCTACATCCCACATCCTGCCCCTAAACCACATCTCCTACGCCTTGAGATCACCTCCTGCGAAATGTCCAACCCTACGGCTAAACCACACATCCTGACTCTAGAGACCATGCACCCTACATCCCACACCCTAACCCTAAACCACATCTCCTACGCCTTGAGAACACCTCCTGCTGAAAGAGTCCAACCCTACGGCTAAACCACACATCCTAACTCTAGAGACCATGCACCCTACATCCCACATCCTGCCCCTAAACCACATCTCCTACGCCTTGAGAACACCTCCTGCTGAAAGAGTCAAACCCTACGGCTAAACCACACATCCTGACTCTAGAGACCATGCACCCTACATCCCACATCCTGCCCCTAAACCACATCTCCTACGCCTTGAGATCACCTCCTACTGAAAGAGTCCAACCCTATGGCTAAACCACACATCCTGACTCTACAGACCATGGACCCTACATCCCACATCCTGCCCCTAAACCACATCTCTTACACCTTGAGATCACCTCCTGCTGAAAGAGTCCAACCCTACGGCTAAACAACACATCCTGACTCTAGAGACCATGCTCCCTACATCCCACATCCTGCCCCTAAAACACATCTCCTACACCTTGAGAACACCTCCTGCTGAAGGAGTCCAACCCTACGGCTAAACCACCCATTCTGACTCCTGAGACCATGCACCCTACATCCCACAGCATGCCCCTAAACCACATCTCCCACGCCTTGAGAACACCTCCTGCTGAAAGAATCCAAACCTATGGCTAAACTACACATCCTGACTCTAGAGACCATGCACCCTACATCCCACATCCTGCCCTTAAACCACATCTCCTGTGCCTCGAGAACACCTTCTGCCGAAAGAGTCCAACCCTATGGCTAAACCACACATCCTGACTCTAGAGACCATACACCCTACATCCCACATCCTGCCCCTAAACCAAATCTCCTATGCTTTGAGATCACCTTCTGCTGAAAGAGTCCAACCCTACGGCTAAACCTTCACATCCTGACTCTAGGGACCATGCACCCTACGTCCCACATCCTGCCCCTAAACCACATCTCCTACGCCTTGAGAACACCTCCTGCTGAAAGAGTCCAACCCTATGGCTAAACCACACATCCTGACTCTAGAGACCATGCACCCTACATCCCACATCCTGCCCCTAAACCACATATCCTATGCCTTGAGAACACCTCCTGCTGAAAGAGTCCAACCCTACGACTAAACCACCCATCCTGACTCTTGAGACCATGCACCCTACATCCCACATCCTGTCCCTAAACCACATCTCCCACGCCTTGAGAACGCCTCCTTCTGAAAGAGTCCAACCCTACGGCTAAACCACACATCCTGACTCTAGAGACCATGCACCCTACATCCCACATCCTGCTCCTAAACCACATCTCCTACACCTTGAAAACACCTCCTGCTGAAAGAGTCCAACCCTACGGCTAAACCACACATCCTGACTCTAGAGACCATGCACCCTACATCCCACATCCTACCCCTAAACCGCATCTCCCACGCCTTGAGAACACATCCTGCTGAAAGAGTCCAACCCTATGGCTAAACCACACATCCTGACTCTAGAGACCATGCACCCTACATCCCAAATCCTGCCCCTAAACCATATCGGAAAGAGTCCAAACCTATGGCTAAACCACACATGCTGACTCTAGAGACCATGCACCCTACATCCCAAATCCTGCCCCTAAACCACATCTCTCACACCTTGAGAACACCTCCTGCTGAAAGATTCCAACCCTGCGGCTAAACCACACATCCTGCCTCTAGAGACCATGCACACTACATCCCACATCCTGCCCCTAAACCACATCTCCCAGGCCTGAGAACACCTCCTGCTGAAAGAATCCAAACCTATGGCTAAACTACACATCCTGACTCTAGAGACCATGCACCCTACATCCCACATCCTGCCCTTAAACCACATCTCCTCTGCCTCGAGAACACCTTCTGCTGAAAGAGTCCAACCCTATGGCTAAACCACACATCCTGACTCTAGAGACCATGCACCCTACATCCCACATCCTGCCCCTAAACCACATCTCCTATGCCTTGAGATCACCTCCTGCTGAAAGAGTCCAACCCTACGGCTAAACCACACATCCTGACTCTAGAGACCATGCACCCTACATCCCACATCCTGCCCCTAAACCACATCTCCCACGCCTTGAGAACACCTCCTGCTGAAAGAATCCAAACCTATGGCTAAACTACACATCCTGACTCTAGAGACCATGCACCCTACATCCCACATCCTGCCCTTAAACCACATCTCCTGTACCTCGAGAACACCTTCTGCTGAAAGAGTTCAACCCTATGGCTAAACCACACATCCTGAGTCTAGAGACCATGCACCCTACATCCCACATCCTGTCCCTAAACCACATCTCCTATGCTTTGAGATCACCTCCTGCTGAAAGAGTCCAACCGTACAGCTAAACCACACATCCTGACTCTAGAGACCATGCACCCTACATCCCACATCCTGCCCCTAAACCACATCTCCTACGCCTTGAGAACAACTCCTGCTGAAAGAGTCCAACCCTATGGCTAAACCACACATCCTGACTCTAGAGACCATGCACCCTACATCCCAAATCCTGCCCCTAAACCATATCTGAAAGAGTCCAAGCCTATGGCTAAACCACACATGCTGACTCTAGAGACCATGCACCCTACATCCCACATCCTGCCCTTAAACCACATCTCCTCTGCCTCGAGAACACCTTCTGCTGAAAGAGTCCAACCCTATGGCTAAACCACACATCCTGACTCTAGAGACCATGCATCCTACATCCCAAATCCTGCTCCTAAACCACATCTCCTGCGCCTTGAGAACACCTCCTGTTGAAAGAGTCCAACCCTGCGGCTAAACCACCCATCCTGACTCTTGAGACCATGCACCCTACATCCCACATCCTGACCCTAAACTACATCTCCTGCACCTTGCAAACACCTCCTGCTGAAATAATCCAACCCTACTGCTAAACCACACATCCTGCCTTAGAGACCATGCACTCTACATCCCACATCCTGCCCCTAAACCACATCTACTGCACCTTGAGAGCACCTGCTGCTGAAAGAGTACAACCCTATGGCTAAACCACACATCCTGACTCTAGAGACCATGCACCCTACATCCCACATCCTGCCCCTAAACCACATCTCCTGCACCTTGAGAACACCTCCTGCTGAAAGAGTACAACCCTATGGCTAAACCACACATCCTGACTCTAGAGACCATGCACCCTACATCCCACATCCTGCCCCTAGACCACATCTCCTGCACCTTGAGAACACCTCCTGCTGAAAGAGTACAACCCTGCGGCTAAACCACACATCCTGCCTCTAGAGACCATGCACACTACATCCCACATCCTGCCCCTAAACCACATCTCCCAGGCCTGAGAACACCTCCTGCTGAAAGAATCCAAACCTATGGCTAAACTACACATCCTGACTCTAGAGACCATGCACCCTACATCCCACATCCTGCCCTTAAACCACATCTCCTCTGCCTCGAGAACACCTTCTGCTGAAAGAGTCCAACCCTATGGCTAAACCACACATCCTGACTCTAGAGACCATGCACCCTACATCCCACATCCTGCCCCTAAACCACATCTCCTATGCCTTGAGATCACCTCCTGCTGAAAGAGTCCAACCCTACGGCTAAACCACACATCCTGACTCTAGAGACCATGCACCCTACATCCCACATCCTGCCCCTAAACCACATCTCCCACGCCTTGAGAACACCTCCTGCTGAAAGAATCCAAACCTATGGCTAAACTACACATCCTGACTCTAGAGACCATGCACCCTACATCCCACATCCTGCCCTTAAACCACATCTCCTGTACCTCGAGAACACCTTCTGCTGAAAGAGTTCAACCCTACGGCTAAACCACACATCCTGAGTCTAGAGACCATGCACCCTACATCCCACATCCTGTCCCTAAACCACATCTCCTATGCTTTGAGATCACCTCCTGCTGAAAGAGTCCAACCGTACAGCTAAACCACACATCCTGACTCTAGAGACCATGCACCCTACATCCCACATCCTGCCCCTAAACCACATCTCCTACGCCTTGAGAACAACTCCTGCTGAAAGAGTCCAACCCTATGGCTAAACCACACATCCTGACTCTAGAGACCATGCACCCTACATCCCAAATCCTGCCCCTAAACCATATCTGAAAGAGTCCAAGCCTATGGCTAAACCACACATGCTGACTCTAGAGACCATGCACCCTACATCCCACATCCTGCCCTTAAACCACATCTCCTCTGCCTCGAGAACACCTTCTGCTGAAAGAGTCCAACCCTATGGCTAAACCACACATCCTGACTCTAGAGACCATGCATCCTACATCCCAAATCCTGCTCCTAAACCACATCTTCTGCGCCTTGAGAACACCTCCTGTTGAAAGAGTCCAACCCTGCGGCTAAACCACCCATCCTGACTCTTGAGACCATGCACCCTACATCCCACATCCTGACCCTAAACTACATCTCCTGCACCTTGCAAACACCTCCTGCTGAAATAATCCAGCCCTACTGCTAAACCACACATCCTGCCTTAGAGACCATGCACTCTACATCCCACATCCTGCCCCTAAACCACATCTACTGCACCTTGAGAGCACCTGCTGCTGAAAGAGTACAACCCTATGGCTAAACCACACATCCTGACTCTAGAGACCATGCACCCTACATCCCACATCCTGCCCCTAAACCACATCTCCTGCACCTTGAGAACACCTCCTGCTGAAAGAGTACAACCCTATGGCTAAACCACACATCCTGACTCTAGAGACCATGCACCCTACATCCCACATCCTGCCCCTAGACCACATCTCCTGCACCTTGAGAACACCTCCTGCTGAAAGAGTACAACCCTATGGCTAAACCACACATCCT
The DNA here is from genome assembly GCF_040938575.1 of Ambystoma mexicanum. NCBI lineage: Eukaryota > Metazoa > Chordata > Amphibia > Caudata > Ambystomatidae > Ambystoma > Ambystoma mexicanum. The sequence continues at coordinate 849,867,786 of NC_090931.1, read as the reverse complement.
GACTCTAGAGAACATGCACCCTACATCCCACATCCTGCAACTTGCCCGTGCCTCCTCAGACAGATCTATGTGAAAACATTGAATCCATTACTGTAAATTTGATTTCGCCCACCAGTTATTTGAGCATTTCACCATAAATAAATGATGGTTCTGTGAGTTTAGATCTTATCTCCCTCATTCGGTTGCAAAAAGTCCCACATGGCAGAGGTTTGACAGAACAGTACTTGGTTTTCTCAACTTTTTTGTTTGAAGCATGTGTCTGTTTTGTGAGAAGTACTTTAATAATTGTTATCACATGTAATGGTTTGAATGTTATGGCTGTCTGTTAATCATGCCATGAAGAATATTGGGACATTTGAGGCTTTACTTGATGTATAATAGCCAAAACCTGCTGGCTTTAGTACCACAGTCAGTTTAGGCAAGAGAGTGCTCAGTGGGGACAAAGTTTTTGCAGTGTTTCATTATCTATCTGGTCACGCTCACTCATTATTTTTGGCATACATAGGGACCAGGCATGCCATTTGTGGGTCGCCAGGGGTCACATACCTGAGGTCTCACTTGCTACCCCCGTGGTCTCTCTCGCTCCCCCTAAACAATTTGTTTTTAAAATTGAAGCTCCTGGGCTGTGGCCAGCGCCATGTGGCTCTTTGTTTCTGAAGTGGCTGGCTTTCTTGTTCAGGCATCTTTAAAAAAAATAAAAAAACAGGGGAGCTTCTACAAGTGTAACACTTTGAGCAGTGACCCTAAATAAGAAAGAATAGGAATAGCAAAACGTTTGTCTTTCTGGAATTCCATGCAATAATTGAGGTTTATTTTAGGCACATTTCAGGGGAGGAGTCACTGATTTAGTCTGTTCTTAAACACCTCACATTTACAATGCAGACAGGAACTTCCAAAAAGCATTTGGAGTAGAATAAGCATCCATTTTGGACTATGTGTTTTGCTTTTCGCAAGTTGAAGTTATAGCATGTTTTTTTTTTTTTTTTTTTTTTACTGCCAGTGTCTCTGTTACGGTCATCACAAGACATTCCATCCCGGTGTCCTTGCTCACTTGGCAACATTCTTGTGCCTAAAACCTTGTATACAGTGTAGAAATGTTTGACCATTGCACAAAGTGGCCCTTGATTTCATTGTGCCACAGTACATGCTTTGTTGTAATGTGTCTATCTTTCTTATCTCCATGGCATGCTGCTCAGGATGTTTGTTTGCATGTATGAGGTAACGAGTGCCCAGAGTACGGAATGCCGCGTGAGAGCACTGCTTTCCCTGCACTGCTCTGAATTCTTTAGTACATAGTTATGAACCCTTTCAATGAAATGTATTTTGCCCACGCTGGAGCCTGAAAAGTAGATCCATGCAGGCTTGACATGTGGCACACTTTGCACCAGACCTGCAGATGAACTGGATATATATGAACATATATATATATATATATATATATATATATATATATATATATATATATATATATATATATATATATATTATATATATATATGTCCTACCCCCAACTGCTCTAATGCTGGGGCAAGCAGACTTTCTCATTGTCAGCTACCCATCCAAAACCAACCCTTCATCCTTTTGTTGCCACCCCTGAAAGTGTGCCACCGGGGTCCCAGCCTTTCTTCCACTGGCACATCCGTGTGAGTGGCCGTTTCCCATCTCTTCTACCACCCCCGTGCACCCTTCCTCTGATTCAAATGTTGGGGCAAATGCACTACTCCGAAAGAAAGTAGCAAATTGAACTTGCTGTGCTGCTGCTGTGGCAGTGCCGCTCGCCCGCTCTTCTTCCTCGCAGCCAGTAGCTCACATGCTGTTTTTTGAGGGTGGGGAGAAGGTTTGAACACCGTAATATTGTTTTTTGGCTGGGGTTTGTGGTTTGGGGAGGCAGAACAGCAGGCAGGGTTCATGTGTGGTGGGGTTGAGGAGGCAGGTCGACAGGCATGTGTTTTATGTTGTGGTGGGTATCAAAACGCGGTGCCAAGCAGGGTTCTTTTGTTGAGGGTGTTGAGAAGACATATCACCGAATAGGAGATTTTTGAGGAGTGGTGGGCGGGGGGATTGACTCTATGGATCTTCTGATGAAGTGGTGGGAGGTGGAGAGGCAGAACACAAGACAGGGATCTTTTTTTGAGGGAGGTGGTGAGGCAGGAGAGGTGATCGACTTGTATTGCATTTTTCGCTGTGGGGTAGTGAGGCGGTAGGATGACACTAGGTAGGTTTTGTCACAGGCTTTTGGCAGAAGAACACCAAGTAGCAGGCTTATTTTTGGGGAGTCAACACATTTGGTAGAGATCCTTAGTTATGGCAGGTTGTGAGGCAGGACACAGTGGTTTTATGTTGAAGAGGCAGACTTTCACCTATGGGTCTAGTGGTAAGTGTTTTACTGGGTGTACGACGACAAATTGCACTGCCTACTTTTCCATTCCATATTTAACAGCGATTCCTTTGATGAGCATGTCTATTACTGGTCTGCTGACCCCAGGCAGCTGCTCAAAATGCCTCACACAAGGCGCTGGCACTTTGAAACCACTACTGTGGTAATTTGGTACAGAACAAAAGCAGAGTAACATAACTAAGGCCCAAGCGACTGAAATTTCCGGCCATGCCTGCCAGAAAGTTCCTCCTATCTCTTGGCCTGCCTGTCTTCACCGCCAGAGTTTCATTGCTTTTCGACCGACAAAACTCAAATTCACAAACAGATGGGAGGAGAATAAACAGAGATCTGTATTTTGAGGAAAAGACGCCACCACTCTCCTTTAAGCACCAGCGGGGAGCCTGGGGATGCTCGGCAGATGCTCTGTGCAATGAGCTGAGAAGAGCCTCACACCGCGCTGCTTTTAGAGCTGCAGTACATGCTGCCCATTCTTCCCCTCGCTGCCGCTAAAGTACTGCTGTGCACCCTTCCGGAGGTCGTGCGGGTTCTCCCGCCAAGGGTTGTTCGAGCTTCCCACATGGACTGGTCCCACCACATCTGTTCGATGAATTAGAATGCGGTTTTGTGGCTCAGTGTTCAAGTCTTTGCCTGTGGCCATACACAGTAGTGTGAGTACTGTGGTCTTGCCGAGCCTGCCCGCTGTGCCGCTTGTGCAGACCTGGGCCCTAATGGAGCCATTAGGACTGGCTTGAGGAGTACTGCTTGGTTGTACAATATAATATGGATGAGGACCCTCTTTTTTGTTATTGGAGGGGTCTGACTCTTGAGGGACTGATCAATAGAGGGATTTACACGAGAGTACAGGCTACCCCACCCTTAAACACAGAAGGGTAATGGTAGTGACCAGCAGAAGGACTGAGGTATAGTTCCCTCTGTCACAACATATAACACACATCTATCCTCCGAGCTTTCTTCAGGACACGCGCTGCTGGACCTGATCGAGCCACTACACTAATTTTAGAGTGGCCGACACAAGGAACCATTCTCCACAGTCCAACTCCGGTCTGTGCGAATACTGTCAAGCTTCTGCAGTCCCTACAATTTATTGAGCTGTTTGGACAACTATGCCATCAAAAACTATCAGAGGAAAACTAAGAAACATTGCTACACTGGCGACAGTCCTACATCAAATAGCCCGAGAAACAAAGAAATCAATTGTAGACTTGAAGCAGTCTTCCACTCCCAAGAGATCACATCGCTTTAAGCCTAAGTGTCCTGAAGAAAGTTTGGAGGATAGAATAGACATTCAAATTGAAACTACTCTGAGTCTCCCCCGAGCTTGAAACACAAAATGTGTTGACGAATGGAATGTGCTGAAAATGTATACAATACATGAAATCACATTAGATACTAACCTCACTTGATCTCTGTCGATTTCATTATATGTTCTGATGTTTAGATTGAACATATCAGTTATGTCATTACATATATTTGTTCATGTGTTGTTTTAATATTGGTGCATTATTAAGTGTGGATATATTTTGTTTTATCAGCTCACTATATTTTTGCCTGATCAAAAACGACAGAGGGAGCTATACCTCAGTCCTTCTGCTGGTCACTACCATTACCTTATGTGTTTAAGGGTGGGGTAGCCTGCCCTCACCTGTATTGCTTGATTGTCAATTTCATGGGGAAGAACTGGGAGGTATAAGGGGCGCAGTATTAATAAACAATACCTGATTTTTTGTTTGATTATCGTAAACATATCTGACCTGCAATTTGTTGTGCTGGAAAATTGAGATAACAACTGAATGTGTAAGATTTAACCACATTCCTCGTCACTATTTTGCACTCGTGCGTGATATGCTACTCTCCATCTTGTGTCCTTGTCTTAATTGTTCAAATGTTTAAGGTTGGCCAACATGGGAAAATCCATTTACTGGAAGGACAAGGCAAAACACATCTCTAGAATCTGGGACACTGCTGGCAGGAAGGAAGACAACTCAAGAAAGCCTGGAGTTGCATGGGAAATACTGAGGTGCATTTGCAACCCTAGTACTTACCTTTACTAGTGAGTCACCTGTAGTTGGCTCTGTTTCTAAGCTGTGATGCCTAAGGGATATACTGTGGAAGTGCAGCTGGAATGTTCTTGTCAGGAGCTCCTTTATCATCGCCAAAAGGTCAGAGTTCCCAAAATGGTAGCAGATTGTGGACATCTTAGAATGTATTGTTTTGGATGTTCCCTAGGAAATAGTGGTGCATGCTGTTGTAGGGGCCATTAATAAAGTTGTGCCCAAACACAAGCAAAAGCATCATTGTAGGAGTAGATCCACTTGCCCAGTACTTTAAGTGGGATGTGAAATCGAGGTGGGGTTGCAATAAGAGGGTGTGGTCTAAGCCCTGAGTGTGGCCTAAAGAGGGTGCAGTTTGACCCAAACAATATATCATGGAACACAACAAACATGTATTTAGCCTCACTTAGCAGGGTCTCAGGCAGTCTTGTTTTCATTCAGTCGGCATATTGTAAATAACTCTTGCTTGCTTGGCGTGTCTGTCTGTAAATAGGTCGATCTCGCTAACTCAATGTATAAACAATTCATTCAGTGACTAGATCACCCTCATTTTGCAAATAAATCTCCTATGACAAAGGGGAGTGGACAAGTGTGTCAGTGTGGGATCCTGGCTGATTTGCATGTTCAGGGACCATGTTCTTGGCTCAAGTTGACTTTAATGAAGTCACTGTCAGGCAACGGTTAAGTTTAGAAATGTATAGAAGATCAGGCTGCATGTTGACATGCTGCATCCATGACTTGTTCATTATTTATTTATTTGCTGTGATTATTGCTTTTGTATAAAGTGCTTAAAAATAAAATGAATTCAGTGCAATAAATGAATCACAATCTGAAATGATCAACGAACAGCTTCAAATAACAGAATCAAGAAAAGGAAATCAGTAGTAAATGAATCTTAAGCCATTTTTAAAAATGTTTTATTTTTTTTTTTTTATTTTTTATTGTGTGTTAGCCAACAAAACATGACTTTTTACACAAAGCAATATTTCAAATTCATGTAAAAAAGAAGAACAATATTAATTCGTAACAAATATTTTAAAACAAGAAAAAAATTATAAATGTTGTCATAAAACAATAATAACTTTTGAATAAAAGGAGAAATCAAGGAGAAACGAAGAGAAGATGAGGACAAGAAGAAAGCATAACTCAAGGTCCTCCTCTGACATATCAATTTATGGAAGACAAATCATCAGAAATGTAACTAACGGGTCACGGATAAAGCCCCCTTTCTTCCAATCAGATTACGCTCTTTGAGAAAGGAGACCACCTCAGTCATGAGAAAAACTTCTTTTCCTGAAGCTAATCTTTCCCAAAACGTATCAGAGTCAAGGAATCGCACACCATACACACATCTTTGGAAGCTTTGCAATCTCAGGGTCCAAGTCCCCTTTAAATGGCGGGAGAGGGACACGAATTAATATCAAGAGCTATAGAATTCCATAGTTTAGGGTCAAGGAGCTGAACAGAAAGAAAGGGAGAAGCAGCACAAGGTGCATGAGGAGCAGAGAGATGAAAGTGAGAAGCAGTCCGAAGGTTACGAGCAGGGCGGTAAAGAGAAGTCAAGGAGCAATTGGAAGCAGGGGCAACTGTTTGAGGCATTCCAAATCTAGACAATGAAAAGTGAATTCACCAGGCCGCTGGAGCGGTAACCACTTTAGACAGGCAAGATAAGGAGATATATGAGTGGAAGGAGGTAGACAGGGAAGGACCACACCAGCCAAGTGCAACACCGAACGTCAAGGGAGAAAGGGGCAGTTTGGCGGCCTAGCGTAGGGTGAACAGCAGTCATGCAGACTGGAAAGAACCAAGGAATGGAGCAGACCACAGATGTGATATGGGACTGGAAAAGCAGAGAAGCGTCAAAGAGGAGCACCAGATCATGCGCTCGAGAAGACATGGGAAGATGCAAATAAAGACACATACATTGGTTTCGGTACTTTACAAACACAACTTCCCCCCTCCAGTCTACCCTCTTCACTGCCTTGTGGACTCCACCCCAGCTCTGTGCTTTCCTGTACATTGCAGTATGCTAAGTCCCTTGTGCTCAGACTGTGTGGTTGTGGTGCTATTTCTTATTTTCCCATAGCAGAAATGCCAAACAGTTTGCCACAGCAGAGTTGGGAAAACTGAACTGGATTCGATTTCTTTATGTGTGTCTACCAACACTGATCAGTGACTTGAGATCTGTTCGTGTAAACATGGAGCCTCATTAATATACAATACTCTGTGCATCCATGGCACAATGATGTCAATGAACATCAAACTAATTAGAAATCCATCCTTTTTTGGACCTGGTAAAATGGTACTCCTATTATCAGTGAAATCTACAGTACAACATTGGCGCTGGATGTAACATCATTTAATATGCAGATAATGAAAGGCTGCCTCGCCACACATAGGTCTAGGGATCCTTTTAATGACCTGACATGGAAAATAAATATAAATGTTCCGTCAGTGAGTAGATGACATTATTTTTGTAAACACATATCCAATGAAAAAGGGAGTGGGGAAATTGCAACAATGTTGGTTCCTAGCTGATTTGCATGAAATCAAAGCGCATTTTTGAAACATAAGAATAACAAGAGAAGTTTATTTTTGACAAATATTTCTGGATGGTTATTCAAGCATGTAACCTTCTGGTCACATAATGCACGCCCACTGAGCTTGGCTCCCAGGTCATTTGTCACGACACTGTCCCTAACAATTACATGTCTGCAAACTATGAGATGCATATACTCCATTGCATGTCAGGGTAAATCTCCTATAAGAAAGGGCAGTATGTTTATGTTTATTAGACAAATTGCACCAATGTGGGCTGCTGGCTGATTTCCGTGAAACCAAAGAAAATGTTTGGCACGTTAGAATAACACCAGAGTTTTATTTTTGACAAATATTTCTGGATGGTGATGTAATCATGCAACCCTCTCGGCACATAATGCACAGCAGCTGGGCTTTGTTAACTGTTTGTCACAACACTGCCCCTAACAGAAAAATACCTGAAAAGTATGAGATGCATATACCGACCAGTAGACAAACGTAAAATGCTACATTAATGCCAGTTAATGCAATAGACCTATGAGTCGAGAATGAGCAGGTCTTCTGAGAACTGAGGATGCCACTCTTAGAGAAAATACATTCTCCCAATTGTGCACATTCTTCGGGAAGTATTGCACTTTGAATCTACTGCTGATATTTGGAGGTGCATTAATGCACTTATTCAATCATTAGTCACACACAGCGTGTGTTTCCTGAGTTTTATAAATACTTGAATATCTCTGTCACTGAAATGACGAATTGAACACGCGGAAAATCTGTATTTGTCCTTGTGTCTCATTGATGCTCAGCCTGCACTACCGGACTTTCAAAGGCTCCAGCCTGTAGTGAAAGTGTGCCATCTCTTGATACCTTAAACCCCGCCACCCCAGTTCCGCTTGCATACATGCCAACGTGTTGCATTCCATTCAGGGGACGCTGGGCCCAGTCCAGGTTTTCAGCTTTGCATTCTGGAACTTGTAGTGCTGTGTTAATAATGGGGCGTCCCAGAAACGAATCCTGGTCAGGTGTCTCCCGAAGAGAATGGATAATGTTGGCATGCATGCTCATGTAAATAACCCCATCCATGGGTACGACATGGGTGACAATCTTTCCAGTGATAGTGAGCAGTCTGTTAGTTGCAAAGTAATGGCCCAGTTACTTATGAAAGGTGTATCTATTACTTTATTTTCAGGCGAAGAGATTTAGGGCCCGATTCATGGAACTTTTTGCACAATGTTAAGTGACTTTGCACTGCTGAAAAGTGACGTTTGCACTGCCAACACAAACCCTGATTCATGGAACTGTGAAAAGTGTATTTTTGCAGTGCAAAGTCAGTTCATAGTCATTTTTGCAGTACAAAATGACTTTGCACACACGTTGCACTGGAAAAATACACTTTGCACCGTTCCATGAACCAGGGTTTGTTTCGGCAGTGCAAAGTCACTTTGAACCGTGCAAAAAATTCCATGAATGCCTAGCTATTTGAGACGACTTTATGAAACGGGGCTTGGTAGTTTTAGACCGTGACGCAACGGTGGCATCTGCCACCAGCTCTTTTTCTGATTGGCCGCCATGAAAGCCCCTACCCAGCCCAACGCGGCCGCGTATTCCCGGGCTCTGGCGTCTCGCTTGCAAACATCGCTTGAATCTCAAATCAGGCACATTGTAAAAATGAAGCACTTCCCCGGGGCTGGCGAATTCCATATTAAACCCAGGAGGCCGTCATGAGCTCCGTCCTCATTAAGAGGAGAATTGGGCAAAGCCTGCTCGTCAGGGCCGCAGTGCACCCCCGCGGGCGTCTCTGTCTGTTAGAGGAGGGGCGGGGTGGGGAGCTTTGGAGAGCGATCTGGTGGAGGACTGCGATTGTCAGATCATGTTCAGTGACGTTCCCGCGCGTGCCCAGTGACAGCCGTGCAAATAGGCCTCTCTCGAGTGATGCACGTGCAGGCACGTCTTCACCACGAGCCAAAGCCGCAAAACCTTCAATATCCACATTTTAAATCCTCACCTGGATTCGTGTCCATTAAATGCATGTTATCAGAACAGGGCAGTGTGTTTCTGACTGTAGAGTCCCAGATGTCTGGAGGGAGGAATGCCTGCATTCCTTTAGGATTCCAATTGATGTGAGGCGTGTTGTGTTTATGCCAGGGCTGCTTCAATCCAGACACATATCACGCATTTAAAGTCCCGAGCGTGCAGACCATTCTTTCTCAGGCCTTAAACTGGGCTGGTGGTGGCACAATCCGGAAGAAAGAAAAAACAGCAGAGATGATTTCTTTAATAAAAAAAAAATGGTCAGTTACATGAAAGAGAGGTCAGAGCATGTAGATGCAGTGACCAACTCTTAAAATGATCCATTGAATGAGTGATTTGACCTTGAATTTCCCTTTAATTTCGAAAACCGAGGATAATAATTGGACTTGGAAACCCCAGGATCACACACGTTGAGTAACTGGAGAGCTGCAAATGAATGCATAAAAGCAAATGGCTTTGCCCACGGGAATGCTTCAAGGTCACTGTTATACCAGGTGGCACATGAAGCCCTCCAGCTACAGTTGCATCGAAGCCCCCCCCCCCCTTATGTAATCAGTTGTGGTTTTCTGACAGGTGAACACAGAGTCTGAGTGGGCCTTGTGTTTGGGAGCTTTAGAGGGAAATGCCTGTAGCTATGACAGGAGGTTATTTATTTATTTATGTGTTTTGTCATGTATATTGCGCACTTAACCCAGAGGCATCTAGGCGCTTTCTGCTTAAGACGTTGGTTACAGTGGTTACGTACAGAGTTAGAAAGTTACAGTCATTGCATGAATGGATTACAACACACATTACATTAGCTCGCAAGAGATAATAGATTACAGATTGCAGTGGTGGCTTACGTAGGTTACAGGTCGCTAGCAGAGGGGGTAGGCTACAGCCATTACAGACAGGAGTGCTGTCACTTGTCAGGGGAACCCCAGTAAAGCCAGATTAAAGAGGGCACTGCCCTGTTTGGCCACCCCCTCTGTATCACTCGCGTGTTCTGTCGAGTTGATGTGGGGGGACTGAATGTCTGCCTGCAGCAGGCCCCCACTAGCCCTGTATGCATCCGACTCATTTGGCTGAGAATGCATCCCCTCTGAGAGGGGCAGAAGCGACCCCGGCATGCTTCATTAGACGTCGCAAGTGGTCCTTCTGCCAGTGTTGGCCTCCCAAAATCATGTGTGCTCATGGACAACTCTCCCGATGGTAACACTGCTCCTTGCCAATGGGCTAGAGTCCTGTCCGGTCTGTGCCCTAAATGAATGCAGCCTTACCATGAAACGCCAATGACCCTGCAGTGCCTGTGTACTCACCCTGGAGAGCTGGCGCTGGGATCCGGCGCACGCTTGGAGAGGTATTCTGTGGGAGTCCCTTAGAGCACGGGGAGCTGAACTTCCATCTGTGCAGAGGAGTAACCTGAACATCTTCCAGCTTTGCACGCTGCTTGAGACCAGGTGTGTCCTTGTAACATAGGGGTGGGAGCTTCTCTGGCTGTGACTGATGATAACGCCCGATGTTGAGGAATCATGTCACCTTGGACACTGGTCTTGTAATGAAGAAGGACATCTTGTCTGGATTCTGTCCAATAGAAGAAGATTGGGCAATACATTACAGTGTGCGGACCTACCATGCTAAGGAGCCCCATTTGGGTATTAGCCCTACCGAACGAGGTGCTGCAATGAGCCCAGAAATAATTGAACCATTAGGTTGTACAGATTTGAGAGCTATTGCTGTCGTATGGAGACCCTTATAGTCTTGTGAACAACACACCCAGAGCCCAATTCTAAGGTGCACGAAAAAAAGAAAAGTGTTCTTCCATGAAGGAAGAACGCTTGTCCTAAAAGCACCATTTTCAATTCAAGTAAGATTGTGGTGGCGTAGAATGTGGTGGCCTGTCATCAAAGACTAGAATTCAGCATGGGCCTGATTTATGGCCTGACAACAGCCCTGGTAACCGTCAGGAATGCAGGGCAGGCACTGCATGTGGATTCTCCTGGCAGAGCCCTGCCTTTGCATGTCAGAAAAAGGGAGTTCAAATACAGCACCTGTAAGGTGCCATTAACATCTACTGCACACGTTTTCCTTGTATAATTAAGGCATTTCCCAGACTGCAGCACCACTTTTCTAATTTACTGAAAGCTTAAGGACACTAGTGTACATTAGAAAAGTGGTCGTATTTTAAGAAATGCTCACAGTGATACTGCTGCACACACCCCAAAGTCAGATTTTGCACAGATTTTGTACAGCTGAAAAGCATATCTCTCCTCCAGTACGTCCACCCACCTCAGAATGGTAGGGCTGAAAATTGGAGGGGGGAAAGTCGGTTTTGTACACTGATTTAATCCTAAACTCAAAACCAGGCCCTCAGTGCCCATATATGTATGCGCAAAATGTTCTGGACCAATTGACTCATTCGTTTTTTGGCACTACAGCAAAGACCTGCTGAGGCCTTGAGACTCTGCACTGACAGCTTCCTCCACTTTAGTACAATTCTAAGCAGTTCACCTGCAGTACCCATCAATAAACCAGGCCTGCTAAATGTGTTCTTAGTCTCCAGCTCGGCCATAGCAAGCTGACATTTGAATCTGTCAATCCAGGGGTTAATGTCAGAAAACTTAAGAACATTTCCAAATCCCAGGTTGGTTAGCCGGGTTTTATGAATTTTCATAGCAATACTACATGTATATGGTCGGTATGGGCTAATAAAAAGGTGAAAGTAAGGGAAGGATAATGGGAGGTATTTGGGTCTATCCTGAAGTAACGGAAAAAAAGAAAGTTGCTTAAAACAAACGGTGAATTCTGCTCATTTGAGGGAGTAAATGGAAAGAACTCATTCTAAAAAATGTCAAAGAACCTCCACCCACCTTCCACAGAGTAGACTCAAGCATGTATCCTCACTGCCAAATGGTGCCCGGGCAGTCCTACATCTCACCCACCCCCTTGTTTGGCATGACATTGATGGCTGGACTTGCTGGGGGCAGCAGATTGCTTAAGCAGGACCCCCTTTGGGCCTCTGTGTTTGCTTGTAGGCTTTACAGACCAACTCCCACATGTTCACCTCTAACTGTACCCCTGCCACCCCCACCCCTGGCGCAGGGGTCCATTCCACATTTCTCAAGGTTCCCTTTATCGGCTGCCCTTTTCTAAACCAATTCTCCTGCGACACCGGGACACTGGGGGTAGGATGTGTAGACCTGCATGGCTTGTTTGCAGCATAATAAGAGTATACTTGAAGTAGCCATAGAGAAGTCCACCTGCCTCTGGCAGCTTCAGTGTGGAAGCCCGAGCCTGCATTTACCAGTGGAAACTGCACACGCGCCACACATGGTATTGAGCAAGCACCAGCGAAAGGTGCAGTCTCATGGTGTCAGGTGGACACGAGGCTGGGCATCAAAGGAGAGAGTACATTTAGCAAACTTGTCTCCCTGTAAGCCACGCTCTGCCATTAGCCCCTAGGCTCCAGTGTCTCCTATAGCTTGTTGCCGCATCGCTCTTCAAAGGCTAGATGACCGCAAACAAATAACCTTCAAGAAGCACAGGACATGTTTGGAGCAAGTCTACACCAAATAGCCACCTCAAGGACATCCACAGTAGGAAAAGGTAAAATGACTATTTCACGCTGCAGCCTCTCCTTAAGAACCGAAGCCGTGTGTCTGCACATTTGCACCGCACAGCACCTGTTTCTTAGAGTCTGTGATCCCAAGCAACAGCCAAGAATGCCGTCGTAATGTGCACGCGGCTTCACTGTGAACATGTCTTTGTCAATCAGACTGGCGTTTCTCGAAGATCTCCAACAACCAAACGCACTCTTTACCTTGTTTGGGTCCCCCTGTCCTTGTGGGCTCTCATGTTTATTTGAACAAGAGGAGGGAGGATGGAGAAGCGTCCCAGGGGAGAAAGGTGCAAGGAACGCTTGGCTCCACTGACTTGTATGCGGAAGGCCACCTTTAGTGAAAACAAGCAGGTGGAACAATTTGATATAAACACAAAAAATAATCTTCCTTTTATGAGATACTGGAAACGCATTTTCTGAGCTGCTGCTTTAAAATGCGCCTATGATGTGATTACAGAGGACCCCAGAGGTCAAGGAAATGATTACAGATGGGGTTCAATAACAGAACCCATCTGTCCTAGCATTATAGCCAGCTTACAAGGTCACGTGCTGATTGGTCAAATGACATTTGGAGGCCACCCTCGGATCCAGGTGCAATTTATATCATGTGTTTGTCTGCCTGGTCCCTTACACAGACATATTCTCGTAGCGAGATTACAGAGTTTGATCTGATAATCTAGAGCGGTGGTCTTCGAACTGTGGGGCTGGACCCCACTAAGGACCCCAAAGGATGCCCAGTGCTGAGGGGCGGGGGAGGGCAGGCGAACGTGACAGGAACGTGGTCATTGTCCACCAGTATGACTTTACGGCAGTGCGCAAAAACACTCATTGGAATGTCTGGTTTCCTTCTACAATAATGGGCCCAACCTCTCCCCATAACGCCAAAATGCGTTACGGTGACTATATGCACTTTACAAATGCACCCTCAAATCCAAGCCCCAAAGGCAGCACGTTTTCAGTCAGCACACGAAAAACTGACAACCAACCTCAAAGTGAAATGCTGTCTACATATATTTTCAATGCAGATGGGTCACGCAGTGTGACTGGGCGTGTAGAAGGGTGTGTGTGGGCGGGGAGGATTGCATTGTGTGATTTGTTGATTTCATGATACATTGCAGGTGTGCCACACACGGGTGCAGTGCAATGCGTTCCTTGTAACTATTTATTTATTTATTTATTTATTTATTTATTTATTTATTTCATTTAGTTACACGCCCAAACCCTCAGGTATCACGGCATAGGTTACATACATCTTGGTTATCATAGGCAGTTGTTGAGCCGTGTTGACTGTGTTTGTGGGCAGCAGAACAATAAGAGTGCAGGGAATATCAAATCCAATGATGTCTGAAAACAAGGATAAAAGGGAATCCTGCTGCACAGCACAGTGACTTTTCCGGAGGGTCTTTGAGGGTGATGGGTATTGATACCAAGAGAAAAAGCCTTGCAACGGCAGATCTAACGAGCAGGAGCCAGACAGACAGACACACAGGCCCAATTCATGGAATATTTGTCCAGTTCAAATTGAATTTGCACTGCTGAAAAGTGAGTTTGGACTGCTGACACAAACCCTGATTCATGGAACCGTGCAAAGTGTATTTTTGCAGTACAAAGTCTGTGCAAAGTCGTTTTGTACTGCAAACATGACTATGCGCTGATTTTGCCCAGTCACTTTTCAGCAGTGCAAATTCACTTTGAACCAAGCAAATATTCCATGAATCGGGCCCCAGAGTTCACCGTTCTTCTTTTGCATTTCAGGCAGGAGTTGGCGCTGAATAGGCATTTTGAGTTCTGCTCCCTTAAATGAAAGCACATAAACCCCGAAAGAACACTATTATGTTTTAATCTAATTTACACACAAATTACATGTTTTCATGATGAAATCTTGACGTTTCCAATGCATGCTCCATACTGTTGGCTTGTCAGGCTTGTCTCTGTGGCAAGGCCAAATGTTGAAATGTGAAACCCCTTCGTGTCATTGTGATGTCACTACGATTACTCATCCAGCAACATGCATGAGCCTCAATGTTCCATATAGGAGGAGTTTGCCGCTCCCATGATATCTGGTTGCATATTCAGATGTAAGACAATGATGAATAGGTTTTCCTGAAGGGGTACATCCCGGCAGTAAAATGTGTACCCCCACATGCTTGGAATGGTTCATAATAGGAGCGTTTGTTCTGTGATGAAGTCTCCTGCCTGGTTTGGGCAGCAGCATGGTGGTGAAAAGGGGGGCTGCGTGCCACGGCAAGGCAATGGATGATAAGCCATGGATGGTATGGGGAAGATCCCTTGGTCAGCCCATTCTGGTCCCCACAGCAGAAGGCCGTCCTGGGGAGCCCTACCTGTCCCAACTCACTAGCCTAAGATAGGCCTGAAAGCTGTTCCCCTGTGTAGAGCCCTTAACAGACTCTGTAGAATAAATCTGTGGAATCCAGTCTCCAGCTGAGAAGCTCTCCCCGAGCAGACCCAAAACCATACCATGGAAAAAGAAAGCGTTCCCTCCAAGGGAACTGTTTTCTCTGCACACGCCGATGGTAGCACGTGTTTGGATTTTGATTCCGTGTTTTGTATTTGTAACACGCACATGAAAGCCTAAGCCATGCAGAGGTGCAGATGGAACCAGCATTTAAGATATAGTTAGACAGAAATCAACAGACAATGAACTCATAATAGGATAATACATACTCTATCTAAACAAGAACATCTTTAGTACTTTCCAGAATTGTGGAAGTGACTGTACAGTTCTTAATTCCAATGGGAGTGAGTTCCATAATCTTGGGCCGAAAACGGCGAATCTCTTGTCTCCCCTTGAGCTATAAACTGAAGGAGGGATAGCCAGAAGATGCAGCTCAGTGGAGCGTGGGGATCTTGCTGGTTGATATACTTGGATCAAGTCTCTCAAGTACTCTGGAGCCGGACCATTGATGCATTTAGGTACTAGGCATGCCACTGTTGCAGTGTCCACTGGCGCATCAAAGGGTTCTGTTCTGAAGGTTTGTTGGGCCTGCAGTGACCGCTGCTGCTCTTCCTAAACAATATTTTCAGTTTGTGACCAATGAGAGCTGAGCTTGGGAGGAAGCATTCCCCGGCAAGAGAATCACGTGCCGGGGAACATGTTTCTGTGTCCCAGCAAGCTCAAGGAAACTAAGTTTTTCAAAGAGTCATCCCATTTCTTTCCAAACTTTTATCTTCACATTGGAAAGATGGAAGAGCTCAGTGAAGCTCAGGCAGCACCTGCGAGGGTGAGAGGAGAAAAAGAAACACTCAAGATGGTGGACTGGACAAATATAGACTTGGCACAGCTCCTTGAAAGCAAGACAGCCGCAGGTGTGATAAGGAGTAGACAGTCACATACATCACCGAATGACAATGCACAGGTGCACACTCTCTCCCAGATGCCCATCTAGTGGGCGGGACCTGAGACCTATGAACACTAGGCAGCTCAATATGGCAGTGAGGATTGCAGGAGGAAGGGGTTGCTGTTTGGAGAAGACTGGAGACTGGAGGGTTCTGAAGAGGCTTGATAGATGGAGGAGACTGGAGAGGTGGCAGCATTCAAATGCAGCAGGTTGGGCTGAAAGCTAAGGAGGTGAAAGAAGAGGGTCTAACACCAGAGGTTGAAAATGAGGAGAAGGTAGAAACATCAAAGGCTGTGGGTATAACATCAGAGGGTGACAGAATAGAAGCAGGTGGAGCCTGCCTGGGAATTCCCCATTCCTATTCTGGCAGGCACGCTGCCCATTCCTCAAATAATGAGCACCATTACGTGATGAGGCAAATATCTACCTGCAGTTTCAATGGGAGATGGCTATCACTTGTTGGCTACAGTCCTGTCTTTGGAGGTTTAACTACTAAATGAGGGAATTTTAAATATTGGCATAGAGCTCTTGCTGTTTTTAATTTTCTTTTTTTTTCCTAGCAAATTGAAGTGATTCGACCAGAGATCATATGAGGAGGCTGCAATATGTTCTAATAATACTATGTTCTGATACGTTGCTTATTGATCTTCTTTCTGCTGATATCGCCTCCAGTGTAATCACATAAAAGGCTAAAAAGAAAAGGTGCTGTCCCAGGAGGTACCAAATACAACCCTATGTTTGCAAACCAGTCACCCTGTAACCCTCAGATAAAGTCACCTCTGCTGCACTGGCTAAAATGTTAGCCCAAGTAACCAAGTAATAATGTTTAGTCGCGTCCAATTCCCAGTCAAGCGGAGATCCAGAACAGAATCCACAGCGATAGTTATTGGAAGCAGTTCTGGGAGCACTACACAGTCTCCTTATGAAATAAATGGCATAGGTTCCAAAGCATTGTCACCCATGTTAGGGTAGGTACAGTGACTAGCAACACTCTGAAACATGAGGCAGCATCAGCATCCCACACGGGTGATAGCTGAGACCACCCACTCAGAGCCTGAATAGGAGCGACCCCACCAGAGCCAAGGAAAGAGGAAGGTGGAAGATAGACAAAAGGCCACACAGATCTAGGAATCTGTGGATTCTGTAAGCCAGTGGATCCATCGACTATAGTGCCTCGGAGCCACAGGTGCTATTCACAGACATCCAGGCGGTCCACTCTCAGGCTAGATCTAGAAAGGGGAGGCTTCATGGGTGCAGACTGTTCTGAAAAAAGAAACTCATGGGATATGTATTCTTGGCACGCTTTTGCCTCCCTCTAGAGACCTCAGTCGGCTGTATTTCCATCATTCATAGTTTGTGGTCCTCAGGAGGTAGAGAGATGTTTCCTCTCTGTGTCACCGTGGAAGGTTCCTTGAGAGCCACAGCAATTATTTGCAGTCCAGCCCACTGTATAGCGGGAGGAGAATATGGCGTCTCAGTGGTGAAGCGACATGTTGATTGACTCCACAGGCTTCCTCCGGTCAATTCTACCTTAGCATCAAAGTGGCTTCCAGAAAACAAAAGCCACTAGTTTAATGGCTTAGCATGACACTGGTGTAATTGTGGTTTTATCCTGTGTGGTGGCGGGGGGGTGAGGGAGTGGTGTGTGCAGGGGTCTTGGGTATAGCATGTCATGTTGTAAAGGGATATTCTCACTATGTATGTAGTATCAGGAATGATGCTTTATAGCTGGTGAAGGAAAGTGGAAACAACGTGTGTTCGGGTTCCACAGACCCATCCAAAAAAAGCCACTAGCAAGAAGTATCAGTCGCACAAAATGTCAAGCTTGATCTAACATTGACCTGCAGGTATTACACCCAGACAAAAGTTGAAGGATCTGTGTAGTTGGATCATCGCAATGTTCGTGTTCTGTCTGGCCTCTACCGAAGCAGGGAAGAAGCCCGTTCTTTGCTGTTCTCCCTCGTTATAAGAATGGGTCTTTCTCCAGTCAGGTCTCTCTGTGCCAGCTTCACCGTGTCCTTTGCATACTTCAGTGGGCATCGCAGGGCAGTGGGACTCCAGTGCACGCAGGCAAGTCTTTGGAAAGACCTTTGCTTTAGTTATGGGGCGATTTGACTGCAAACTTCTGGGCCTTAGTCTAAGATCACTTACCATGCAACTGTTACCCGAAGCCAGTGGATCACCATGACAGTGGGAGTAATGATATTCCCTGAAAAATAGCTTTTAGCTTTTGAGCTGCTGAATTCCTGCCATCTGCAGACGCTCGAGAAGTTATCATATTAAGCCTATACACAAGCAATTACAGTAATCCAGTCTGGGTTTTATGAAAGCATGGATTAATGTTTGAATCTGAAAGGGATAAGGGGGCACTAATCATCTTCCGGCTTCTGGAATAATTGAATTTGATGTACCTGCAGCCCAGGCATGTCCGCCACAAAAGGAAATCCCCCGGCTAGACATTGGTGTTCAGGTTTCTGTCTGGATAGGTGTGCTCACCAGGAGGCTGCGCAGTCCTACATCGCGACCGCCGGACCTTATCAGTCATGTTACTGCCCTGAAATGCCCTTCACCTCCTGACTAATAGACGATGGCAAGTCCTTTCATCATGCCCTATTGGCATTGTGAAGAAATGTGCAGCCGTGGACCTTGCCTTGATATTCGGTAGTCTCCTGACGTCTTAGCTCGGAGGGCGTAGGGAGGCATGCAAGCGCGTCTGCCTTAATAGAGAATAAGTGATGTATCTTTGCGAAAAAATAAAAAAATAAAAATGTTATGGAATTCAAAAGTAAAATAATAAAATGAAAGGGCATAATGTCTTTTTAAGGATTTTAAAGAGCCAGGTGGTAAAGGGACAGGGGGCACTTATTCCATTTAATCCATTTCTAGAACCACCACTATTTCTGTTGGCATCAGGTAATAATGTCCCCATACATAATGTCCCCATACATAATGTTGCCGGGAAAAGCCACTGGTGACATTATATATGGTGTCATGTATGGGGATGCTCCCCTTGTAAAAAAATAAATAAATTCAGGGGTTGCGGGGCTGTCCCCCACATGTTCAATGTAATAATGTCTCTACAAAAAACAGCGACTTTTTTGTCAGGAGACATTTCTGCTGAGACATTATTGCATGGAACCTTTCTGTTGTGTCAGATTGTATAAGCGGATGCACCGCTAGTAATTCCCTCTAGGGGATTTTATTCTGCTCATCAGTGATATGTATGAGACCTTTTTTAAAATGAAATGTGTTATTTTTGCAAACTCAAGCAAGCAGCACAACATAAAAATCCACGAAAAATTGATTTGCAAACACAACAAAGGACCCCTTTATACATGTATTTATTTGTATTTTATAAACAACATATTGTCAATTGACACTGCATAGATTCCTAAGTTTCCATTGTTACAAGATTGCGTTTTCTCAGACATCAACCCTTAAGGGGCATTGGGCAGATTATTTTGTGCCAACGTATGGAACACTGGAGGGCAAGTGTGTACTATTACCTCGATAACAGACTTTTGTTGACACATGTTGTTGTGGGCACTGCCAGTTCATGGGCGCTACGTCATTTCACCATTACACTGGCAAACAGTGAGGCTTATCATATACCCATGCAAGTGTCTGCGTGCAACTGGCGGGTAAAAGGTGTGAATCTTGCTCAGTGACCTATGAGTCCAAGCTATTTGTTTGTTTTTTTAATTTAATTTAATTCATAATACTTTAAATGGTGCTTCGTTCGTCTCCTCCATGCCCGCATTTGCATGTGTCAATAGAACCTGTGAGTTTTGGTGTTGCAGGTTTAAAGGTCAGCTTTGAAGTGGGAGTTGACCTACAATTGGAACTGTGCAAGGCTGACCAGTCAAAAGGTCGACATGGCAAAATGATTTAAATGCTGATATGTGGGGGTGGGTTAAGGTCATAAAAAAAAGGTAAAGGGAGTATGGTGCGTTGCGCGGGTCTCTCCCTGCATATAATTGCGGTGAAAGGGAAATGAAATGGCAACTTTGTTCGTATTCAACATTTCTTTCCTCGCATTAATCCTGTAGATCCAGGGTGAGCAGGGTTACAGAACAGGAAAGAAAAATGCTCACATCAAAAAGAAAAGTTTCCATGAAACACAAGGGTAGTGAAGAAGAGTGAAACAGGCTCGCGGCGGAAACAATCCCCATTAAAGAGAAACAAAATGAAAGGTAAAAGAGGAGTTTGCCTTTCAACAGGGTTGACTTTTAGAAGTCAACTTTTGGACTTCAATATCAAAACGGGGAAGTCGACCGTCTTAATGCCGACTTTACGGAGACTCATTTTAGGGGTGGTATATAGTTTTGCTGATTGGCAATTTCACCACATTTTTGCCTTTTTATAAGAACAAACATGCAGATGGTATGTTGGGGTAAGCTGTATAGTAACGGGGATTGAGGGGTAGGAAGGGTTTTTCCCCCACAGTCTTTGGTTGAAAAAAGCACCAAAATCAAGCAAATAAATTCAGCGAAACGGCCACTCAGCAAAAGAAATAATTGGTAAACGTTCATAGATGCATTTTAAGTGAACTCGCAAATGAATGCCAGTTTTTGGACGTGATTCTAAGTGGATTCAAATGATGTTTGTGCTCGCTTTATATCGGAAGAGCTGCCAATAAGACTAATACAAGTCCTCCTGTGACAAATCAACTTCCAGGGCACCAGTGGTCCAGGGATGAATATCGGTCTCTAAACCACCAATTAGCCCCACACCTCTACTACACCAGAAGGGAACCAAATAAATTGAAAACACAAGCAAATTATAAACCTCCTTGTCCAAATTTGGTAACGTGGATGGAACGCAAGGCTTATCTCCACAAGGTCGTGGATTGTTGGTTAGTTGCAACACAGCAAAAATACAATTATTACCCAATGATAAAAGGGACTGTCCAGTCAAGGTTGTATACAAAACAAATATCTATTGTATTATTATTCAACTGACATTTCTAGAGCACTACAAAATAAAACCCACCCTGTAAAGGAATGCAGAGGACAGACAGTTTCAAGAAGGAAAGGGATGGACTCTGGATACTGACTGTAGGGTAGCTGTTAAAGTAATTCATCACAATAGTTCAAGGGTACTTGGTTTCAACACAAAGGGAGCAATAGGTCATAAATGTTACTTTGGGCCTTCAGACAAGAACCAGGGGGAGAGAACCAGATTAGAATTTCTTGGTGCTCGACAGTGTTGATTTGGTTTCAGGGCGCTTTGCAGCTTCTGCAACAGAGTTCAAGACGGGACTCTGCTATGGATATGAGGTAGCAGGTAGTTTGGCAAGCGAGGCAGGACAGACACGAGGAGGCTGGCCTTAACAGCAGCTCAGAGTCAGGAATACTTGTCCCAGTACTAGTGATTCACTAGTCGAGGTATCTCGGACGGTGTGAGTACTGACTATAACAACAGTCAGTGGTGCATTCGTTTGCAGCTCGAGTTGCTCGACTGGGTCAAAAATGTCCTTTAAGGCAGACGTCAGTGGATGCTTTTTGATGCACTCCTCCTACCTACTTCACTGGGCATGTGATGTCCTTTAAGGTGGATGGCCCAAAGCTGAGGAGAGTGTTGCAGGCAACTGCCTTATCCTTGGTTTGGTTCAGAGGCTCTCTGGCACATCACACCACAGAAGCTTGCTGCATAGCCTAGCAGGGCACCCTGTCTGCTGGCTGGGTACCGGTTCAGGAGCTGCTGGAAGGTCCTCTGGATTCAGTGTCATCCTCTGTTCCCTGAGAGATATATAGGGGAGGGATCTTGCTTCCCTTATTGGAAATCCTGGCCTTCCTTCACTGGCGGAATATGAAAGGCAGACTGTACCTTCAACCAGGGTCCAATGCAAAGTCTTCAGATGATCTGCCCTATTTTAAAGCCAAATGGGCCACAGTGATTGGTGTAGGCTTAGCCTACCTCAATGAACCAATCCTGGGTCCCCGCCAACATTCTCCTGTATGTCAGAGGTATTAACCAGAGTGCTTTGCAACAGAAAAGGTAAGAGGGTGAAAACATGCAATACTAAGTCCCACCTATCTTCCTGTCTGTTGTGGATCAAAGGGTCTCTCTGATTAATTGAGCTGTCTGTGGTAACTGATTAAAGCGGCAAGTCTCCCTTGAAGCTGCTGCGAGAACAGACTTTCTGTCTCCATCAATACACATACTTGCACCTTCTGAATGGGGTCCAGTCCTGCAACCAGACCTCTTGTGGGCCTGCTGGAATTAACTTTGATTAGTATGCAAAGCTGCCACCAGCACAGAGCAGATGCATGGATCCTTTCTTAGTTCATTCGGCTGGCCATGGCAGGAGGAAGGTTTTGCCTTCACCCGTCTGAGATGCCTTGATGTACTCTTGGCTGTCATATTCCAACTAAATATGACAGGGGGGACATCACCTTTAGGCTGTGTCCACCCAGAGTACACAGGTCTATGTGCATGTTGTGTGGTGAGCATAGGAAAATGTGTAGTGATTAGCCCCACACAGTTTCCAGAGGTTAATCTACCATCATGTCACCTACTTAATAACTTGCTAGTGAAATGAGCTTTGTTGTAAACTTTCAATTAAAATGCCCCAAATCTTGAAAACATGATGTATCAACGTAATATAATATAATTGGGTCTCAAAAATGTTAAAATGAAATGCAAAGGAAACAGGTGTCACCTGAAACAATATGCTTGAGTGGTATTTTTTGCCAGTGTTACCAATTAACAACTGATCGGTTGCCTATTAGTGAAAGGGGCTTATTCAGCCAGTCCATGCTTTTTTTTCATGCACTTGCATGCAGGGAATTGTTAATCCATACTCATAATGGAAAAAACAAAACCCAAATTCCTGAAATCCTACTGATTTTGGCTTTATAGTCAGGACTTGCTGAAGGTAACCCTCAGGACCTGCGGCCAGTTGGCAGCCATGCCATGCAGACTGTTCAACAGAATGGAAGAGCACGCTCTGCCAGCATATACTCTCTGTACTGAACACAGTGTGCCAAGAAAGCTGAAGTGCCCCTTTTAACATTACTTCAGCACATGCCATCTGTTTTTGTCTGTTTGGTGAATACCACAGTGGCCGCAGAACAAGCCGATGCATTATGTCTGCACATCATCGTGTTAATTCACATTGTCAGGCATAGCGTCAAATATCCCGGCCTTAGTCAGGACTTTCCATGGAGCTGAACACATTAATGGTGGAATACCTGATGTTAATTGCACCTTCTGTGTGTTCTGGTATCATTGCTCAGCACTGCCTTGCTGCAAGAGAGCTTTGAGGTATGAGCCTGAGGACCACTCGTCATGCACTAACCACCTTGCCTGAGAGGGCGCGCCCACAAAAGACGAGCTGCAGGGGTTCAAATTAAAGTGCATAGTGCAAAGGGGACAAACAGACAGCCAGTGCAACAGAATCTCTCGGTCAGGCATCAGTCACCCATCATATGCAAAATACACGATGGGACATAAGTTGCGTTGCCAAGGACGTTTATTGCAAGATATCTCCTGGAAACATAGGTGTAATTTTAGGTGGGGGCGAGGGGTGGACTGGCCTATAGCGAACTCTGGAGATTTCCCAGTAGGCCTCTGCTCCCTGGGCCTCTTTTGTGTGGTATGTCTTCTTTTCCCCATAGGAAAAGCATTGAGCTTGCTGAAAATGTGTAATATGGGGCCACTTTGAACATTATTTCCAGGGCCTCTTTTGGTTCCCCTTCCACTCCTGGTGGGGCAAAGGGTTTTTGGCCCCCCCAACTTTCGTGGCACACCGTTCACCCCCCCAGTGGCAGGGGCCCCTTTCCTTTACATGTCATGTCCACACCAACATTTTCAGTAAAGTGACTGCAATGCCTGGAAGGGCAGGGGGGAGAATGGCTGGGTCCCAAGGTGCTGCTTGGAATCAGTCAGTATGGAAGGCCGTGGTTGAGGGAAGACTCAGGGCATGGCCAGCCAGAGGCTCAGCCTGCACCAGCGAGCCAATGGCTAGTTGCAGTAGCCTGAGATTAACGATGCGAGAAGAAGACGATACAGGAAGGAGTATACAGGTGCAGGAGCGGTTACGCCGGAATGACGTGACAAGACAGAGAGCAGCTGGCCAAAGCTCCAAGAAGCGAGGAGGAGTACATTCTATGGGTGCACCGCCACTTGCTGTATCGAAGTGTCAATGGAGTGGATGCTGCTTGTTAATAAGCAAACTAGCTCAGAACTTCTGGGTAGCACCCCTGTGGTGGACATGCTCTCTTCCTAGTAGTGCACATTGTCTTACGATTCCGTTGGGCTTTATCTGCCTAACCCCGAGAACAAAGATGGAAGGGGAAGCACAGGGGTTCCTGGGACGCTGAGTCATGATATTATCCAAAACCCACACCACCCTTTACATATAGGTTATCATTTGATGTTTATTACATTGAAGCACACAGACCAAACGCCAAACACAAGCCACCAAAACTGTGCATGAAATGGTATGACATAAGTGTTTACACAACGGACCATGACTCACAAAGCAATGCCATCTGAAGAAGCAGTCCTCATAAGATGGGACCTCCGAATCCCACCCACTCATGGGGACCTTGGAGTTCCCTATCTGCAAATGGTGGCTGAAAGGAGGCTCTCCCCCCTCTGACCAAAACCTTTCAAATATTTCACAGAAATATGTTATCCACCTCTTATGTAAGGAATTAAGCAGAACAGACCCAGATCAATAGCTCAGTTTTGAAAATCAGAAGATCGCAAGGTGGTACTTTAATGCACTTTTTCCACCAACACCCCATTTTTTTTTACCAAATCTGCTTTCTTGCATGGATGTGTGCAAAGGGATTTCTATAGCTAATCTAGGTGGTAAGCAAATGAGTGCTGTAAAATATAGTAAGAAGGATGCAATATGGGAGGAAGGGTGTGGCGAGGAATACGAAGAGTGTAGTGGGAGAACGGTGTGATCCGTGGATGGCGAAATGTCCATGCCTCGATCTTGCTTTCAAGAGTCAGGGCTTGGTAGCACTACATCATAGTTGGGATAAATAACCTCCTGCAGAAATAAGCAGAAGAAAAGGAACCCGCGTCTGTCACCCCAAGAAGAGGGCTGCAGTCGCCCGCGCAACTTTTTCAATGTTTCCACAATTGGTGTTGGTAGACAGCTAGGGGGAGAGTCAACCCAAGGTTGACACATGACTTTGACAAGTAATTCTCATATATTAGTTGGGCTATTGTCATGGTACAGAGAGGTTTGTGTGCATGTATCTGTGGTTAAATTATGTAGAGAGATTGAGTAAATGCTGAAATAATGGCAAATTATGAACAATCAGACCATGTTGATAATGTATTGTTAATGTATATTTTGAACAGAATTTGAATTGGGTCTTTTAAATTGAATTTGAATTTGAAAAGATATATGATTTTAGTAACTGATTTATTACAATAATTGTTTACTGATGAGTTTAGAGTGAGTGATATTGTTAGGAAGGGACTTACCCCACCTGCAGGTAATTTCATCAACATTCATGTTTATGTATTTTCTGTGTTCTTAATATGAGTTGAGTGATCTGAGTAGCCCACATATCTCATCCTGGTGCTCCAAAAATGAGATAAGGTTATCGTAAGAGAGAAAGCAGAATTATGTATGGCAATTGGTGGAGTGTGCACCCTGCTCTATAAACATCGTATGCACAATTTAGAGCTCCCTGATCATTTGAGGCCCAGTTATACATGAAGGATTGCACACTTGTGCGGAAACTTGCAAAGACTCTCCACCTCTTTGAATATGTAGTTTTATTCACTACAGCACGAGAAGTGGTTAGCAGCGCGATTAGTTCAGGCTCACCTGTTGAAGGACAACGGGCCGGTTCGCTTGTGTACAGCACACAGACTATTCATCAGTGGCCAAAAATTGGGTTGAAAAGGTGCACAATTTGGCACAAATACGTTTCTTGATATTTGAAGTAATTCACAGACACGAGCCTCACGAAATTAATTGATGTTTGAACTTAACTAACAGAATATGGTTTCAGCCCTGAGGAAGGAGCTAGACTCTGAAATGCATAGGCGCAGACAACCATAATTCCTTTTCAGTTGACTAGGATGGTTTTTGTACAACTATTACGCAGATAAATGAATGAAAAAATTACTGTGGTATATATCTATATATATATTTATATATACCACAACATAAATAAAATTGTGAAGTAACAATTTATTATGAACCTTTTTGAAGAATTTTTTTTGAACATTCAAAGACTATTTACGAACAGCAACAAAATAACTCAGAGCACTGAGCACTAGCGTGAGCACCAATCTTTGCTGGATGGTCTATCCAGCTTTTCTTTCTCTGTCTAGACTTCTTGGAGTCCCGGTGTCACAAGGACCCTTATAGACTGGTCGCTCCGCAAAAAAGAACTAACCCTGAAGTAAAGAGTGAACTCTTCCAATTAATATTAGTGGTGCCCACCTTTTTCGCGGCTTTCAGCACGCAGACTACAATACGCCTTGTGGGTGCCCCCACCATTGCAACCCTGATTTTGTTCGAATTGGGTGTGTGTTTGCACAGACAGGTGGTTCAATAACACCAACCTTAGTGAAGTTTGGAGAAGTGGGGCTGCAGTTTGTGCTTGGTGTGTCGCTGATTTAGCAGGTGAACAGTGCGGTGGTGTTTAGCTGCCATTCTCTTTGCTTTTTGTGGGAACGATGATGCTGTTCCACCGTAGGCTCCCTAATGCTAGAAAGTTGCTTAGTGCTAGCTTGTTCGGCCGCATGTCATAGAGACGAGATTATTATTTCGCTGGATGAAGACGTTCACAATTAATTCTTCAACGTTGAAACCGGTAGGTGCTTTCTGAAGTAGCAGGAAGTTAATCAGCTACATTGAGCTATTCATTTTTCTCCTAGCTACACATCAAGTTATAATAACAGTTTCTTTTGGCTTGTTTGTTGTGAAATGTACAACTTTCCTTTTATTGTTACATTTTTTTATGTAGCGAGCTTCATTGTTTGTGTGTGTGTTAGTTGTGTACATGGTTTGACTCGGCGTGCTGTTTAAATTGATTGAATTAAATTCAAGTATGAGTAATTGCATTGTCTATTGTGTTGTTGTTTGTATTATTGATGAAACTATGAAATATAATCAAATGTGCTGTTTTTAATATATGAGTAAATACTTTAATTAATTCTTGATCTATTCGTCAGATTTCAATTTTCAGAAAACATTGCTCCCAGAATCTGGAAGACAGGGACTCCCACCTTTCTGTTTACTCTGTTGTATTCACTCTCTGCCTGGAATGACCCTTCCCCTCAGCAGTAGTTTAGTTTTGGCCTAACCCATCACCTTATAAACCACCTGGATGCCTATTCGCATGAGAAGCACACACATCTATTTTGGACGAACCGGACCAACAGCTGCACATTCTGTCCCTTTTCAAACCGTATAGAAGAGGTGCTTTGCTGTAGATTCAATGGCCGCTCTGGATGCAGCTAGGATGGCCATTTCGTGGTTTGTTTCTCACATGGCGGCCATCATTCTGGCTAGCTGTACTTACATCTGCGCCGTAATGGCCGCCCAGGGTGACATTGACTGCGCGAGCGCAGCGTCTAAACGCAAGGAATAGATGGATGGTCCTCAATAAACAACAATACGGAATTCTCAGTTTATTTTCAGTGCTTTCCTTCAAAATCCCGGATGCGGGCACGGAAAGCTTGAGCGTAATGCACAAGAAATTATGGGTCACCACCGGGCCAGAAAGGCAAATAGAGTATGATAATGTGCCAACGGCAAGGGAGCTACATACATGTAAAGAAATCAGATAGTAATGTGCACATCAGATGAAACTCTGCAAGGGGCCAGACATAACCTATCGCTGTGTATGTACGCAGAGGCACCACTTAAGACCCAAGCCGTGCCAGGCTATGCCATGAAAGGAGCCACTTCACATTGCCTTATTGTAGCATCGGTGCCACCGGAGCTTTGCATCCCTTGCTTTCCTTTTATCACTGCCACCCTTTATTTTCTCCCCTCCCCTGGCATCCTCTATAGGAGACTGGATTTCCCGCCGTTTCTCTCCTAGTGCCTTTCCAGCTGCACCCCAACTACCCATACAGCACAGAATTCTTTTTTGTGTTGGATTTCTTAGAGAGAATACCACAAAAAACAAGTACAGTGAGCAACCCTACAAGATTTCTGTTCAGAAGGGCCCTGGGTTTCAATAGTATAAGGTGACCCTTCTGAGCATCTTTGAGCACTGCTTTGCAGGCTGAGGATCTTACCTTCTTGTTGAGGGGGGGGCATAGATTTTCAAGTGCCTCCATCTGCCACCATTCCAAAGAATCTAACACCACACACGTGTTTCGAGGTTATGTGTGTGAAACAAATTCAGTAGGGCTGGTTTCTGAAAGTGGACAGAGCATTAACAGGCACACCCGAGTCCCGCTATAGCCTACCGAATGGTTCACAAATAGAAGCAAATCAAATAGTATCCTTAAATTACCCTTTAGCTCACCATATGGTAGCGCATGCTGAGTTCAAGAGATTAACATGGTCAGAGGTGCTGACAAAGAGAGGGCAGTAAAAAACAACAGGCACAACGTGTTATAGATGTGATGATGTTGAGAATGAAAGGCCCTGGCAGATGCATTAATACAAATTCGGATAGGAATGTATTCACTAAACCATTGTGAACTCAAAATAGAAGGTAGAATATAGAGACATTGATCAAGCACTTTCAATACAGTACTTTTTTCTGGGCCAAAAATCCTGT
Organism: Ambystoma mexicanum; assembly: GCF_040938575.1. NCBI lineage: Eukaryota > Metazoa > Chordata > Amphibia > Caudata > Ambystomatidae > Ambystoma > Ambystoma mexicanum. Next base: position 849,839,086 of record NC_090931.1, on the reverse strand, counting down.
CGATTTCAGAATGACTTTCAGGGCGTGGGCACAATAAACCAATGACTGCACTTAACTGGAGGTCAAGAGTCCAGGAATTGGGAGCACAAGTGTATAAGGGCTCTGGTGAGGAGAATGTAACTTCCAGGATGACTAAAGCAGGATACCCACCCGGCCATCAGCCTCTTGAGTAAAGGCTCCCTCAAGCTTCACCAAGATCACACAGTTAGGGTACACAAAGGAACAGTCATGGAATGATTAGAAAACGCAAGTAAGTCAGATGAGTAGACAAGCAGATGTGACAATTACAACAAAAAAAAAGGATGTATAATGTTTCCCTGCACGCTGTTTTCACCAAGGCCGGAATCCTGAGCCCCGCTTTGGCACTGTGACTGCCATCATTTATATCTGTGCTCCCTCCCTGCTCTCCTCTAATGCAGGGGACACACCTTCAACCGCCATTTTCTCCCCCGCCTTCCGCCACCCCAGTGACCTGTATTCCGCAGGGACTCCCCCACAACCCCCAGGTCACCTGGTCTACCCCCTTCCAGTTTCTCCCTTCCACATGCCACATCCCCTTCCCACCACACACAAACGTACCTCACCCGGTCCCCATTCTTACCTCCACCCCCGGCTGACGGATCTCCTGGTTGCCTACACGGTAAGCACACGTGCTGTTGCCACACAGGCCGTCGTTTGGTGAAGGTGACCTGTCGGGGGAAATGTTTACCAGGAAAGTGGTCAGGGCCAAAAAGCACTGAAGCAACAGCAACAAATAGGTAGAAAATGTTAGCAATGTTTTCAAAATAACAAGGAATTGTGGTAAATCATCACTGACAATTAAAGATAAGCATTGCCTTAGAGTGCGTAGCTTTCAGTGTACAGCTGCACAGCTGTGGACTGGCATACTTAAGCACGCATTGACAACACAGCCGAAAGCAGACCCTAGTTCTGCAGGAACATGCCACGTTATCAATAGCAATTATCAACAAACAGCAGTGACACTCCAAAGTCTCTCCAGGAACCACAAATGCTGGAACACGAAATAATAACTTTATGAATAACCAAAAGTGGGGCCCACCCTGCCCAAGAGGGAAAGGGCTCACCGGCGACCGAGAAGAAAGTGAGTCTCGTGGTGGTGGAACTAACAGAAAGGAAACCTGGAAAGAGGAGATGCGGCGCTATGGGATTCTAGTCTGGGAAGAGGAGATGCGGCGCTATGGGATTCTAGTCTGGAAAGAGGAGATGCGGCGCTATGGGATTCTAGTCTGGAAAGAGGAGATGCGGCGCTATGGGATTCTAGTCTGGGAAGAGGAGATGCGGCGCTATGGGATTCTAGTCTGGAAAGAGGAGATGCGGCGCTATGGGATTCTAGTCTGGAAAGAGGAGATGCGGCGCTATGGGATTCTAGTCTGGAAAGAGGAGATGCGGCGCTATGGGATTCTAGTCTGGAAAGAGGAGATGCGGCGCTATGGGATTCTAGTCTGGAAAGAGGAGATGCGGCGCTATGGGATTCTAGTCTTGAACCAGAAGAGTGCTCTGGATAATCAGCTCCAGATACACGATGAATCTGGACTAGGAAATGCCAGCACAGGTAATGAAGGCACTTCATCAACAGGGAAGCGTCACCCTCGACCCATCAACGCAGGCAGGACCAAGAAACTCAATGTGCAGGGGTGCAGCCAGAAGGCTTGCGCTGCCGGAACCTCAGCGCAAAGAGCCTTCACTAGGTTTAACGCTGGACTTGGGACAGCGTGAGATGGGCTCCCTGGAAAAGTCTGTGGCGTGCACGCAGCTTGCAGTGATGCATAAAGTCAAGTGAACAATGTGTCAGAGTTTGGCCAGCAAGTAGATTCCAAAATGGCGCATAATGAGGCTTCACTGTCTTGCTTTATTGAAATGTTACCAACATGTAGCTGGGCCGTCATAGCCTACTGACGGGAAGTGTGCTATTTGCAGATTCATAGCACCCTGCTGCAGGAAATTTGGGGCAATCATACGTTTGGGGATCCCTTGTTGTGGAATCGTGTAGGATGGAGGAAAATGATGTATTAAGATCAGGCGTTGAAAGCAGATGAGATCAGTGTTCAAACTGTCCACATCTGGCTTCGTTCAACTGTGTCCACAAGCTGAGAGTACATCATATGAATATCGATTTCTTTCAATTAAAATGTTTGTTTAAAGAAATATATATATATTTAGTGATCTCCACAAACTGCCCAAAGTTAAATACACATTTGAAATACTTTAATTTCATATGCAACACTTAAGCACACACTATATACTAGGAATGTGCTTTTGTCGTTGAATTGACATGGCCCGATGGGCGAAGAGAAGAGGGCAGGGATGCCAAGGAGTAGATGGGCCATATTAGACCAATTCAATTCAAATTCAATTGAGGAGAAAAGACAATCAGAAAATAATAATGCAGACAGGTGCTTCAACAGTTTTACTAAGCATTCTAATTGCTAGATATGACCTAATATGGGCGTGGCTACTTTATTTAGGTTTAAAAATGGTGCAGTAGTGTTGGTTGGAGCCCTTTTATATTATAACAATTTAAAATAGCATATTGTTATATTGTTTTTTTACTTTAATGAACAAAATGTAACTCAGCGGTACTAAGATAGCGCCCCTCTACAAATCAGCATTGAATTTGGAAATTAGTACAAAATATGAACAGGAAAGTTTTGAAGGCATCTGATTATGAGGAAAGCAGGGCCCCTGCACTTGCGGGCTTTTTGTTCCCCCACTGTGGAGAGCTTCCACTGTTCAGTGGCCTGGATACCAGTCTGCATGCTGGTTCCCTGCTCCGAAATCAAAGGTGCTCTGCAAAGTAAGCCTGTCGCTCCAGTCTGCTTTACCAAAATAATCATCTCTGGCCTAGTTATCTCTGAGCTTTTAAAAAAGACAAAAAGAAAATAAAACGTAATTTAGAGGTTTTTTTTTTTAAAAAAAAAGCTGCAAGTCTTCTTGTGCCCGTGTTGTCAAATGAAGCCAATCTTTGGTTTTTGGAAGGTATCCAGAGGCGCGTGGCCCCCAGCCCGCCTATCCCACTGTGTTCCCTATCATTAGGAATGCAGAAAGAGCCTTTTCTAGCACACTTTTGTGGTCTCCTCGGCACACTGCGAAATGCACAGCGCACATCAAAGAAAGGCTGGCATACTTACCCATGGCTTTCGTGCTATGCCAAGAGGATAATTACTGGGCCCTGGTTACCAAGGGATTAGGCACGCCGTCACAAAGTGAGACCACAACTTTGATAAGACCAGGCCCAGCGTTGCAGGAACCTCCAGGGGATTACTCGCTGTCCTCGTTCTATTTCTATGATTTTCATGGCAGCATAAGGGATTTTACTAATTGCTGCCCCTCCCACTTGTTTTTTTGTTTTGTTGAAATATAAACATAACCAGGTGACTCTCTTATTGTGTGAAAGGGTTTCATTTAAGTTTTGCAAATACTTTACATAGTACAAGGCACAAAAAGAAAGGAAAGACATGTCAGCGGTATGAGGGTGGCCGCCTCGTTATGCGATTATAGTCGATAATGAGTCTGTGCACTCATCATGTATTAAACATGTGTCCTGCAACTCCAGTGACACGAGTTGTAGCATCATTGTCAGAATAAGTGTTTCAAAGAGGTCCTGCTTCTGAGGTGATTTTCTACTTTTGTTCTCACGGCTACTCCCAGAGTTAGGTCCTAAGGGCCTGATTCATGGAATATTTTTCACGGTGCAACATTGTTTTCGCTGGTGCAAAATGACTTTGCTCTGCCAACAAACACCCTGATTCATGGAACAGTGCAAAGTGTCTTTCTGCGGTGCAAAGTCACTTTGCACGACAAAAGACACTTTGTATTGTTCCATGAAGCAGGGTGGAGCAGTGCAAAGTGTCTTTCTGCGGTGCAAAGTCACTTTGCATTGCAAAAATAGACTTTGCACTGTTCCATGAACCAGGGTGTTTGTTGGCAGTGCAGTCACTTTGCAACATCGAAAATTACTTTGCACCTTGCAAAATATTCCATGAATCAGGCCCTTAGTTTATTTTTATTTTTTTAAACATTTGTTACGTTAGTGATATTCACAAATCTGGGGTCATATTACAGACGTTGGACTGGTGCCAAAGCAATTAGCAATCGGTCAAACAATGTCAGAGTAGATATATATTTCACTGCAGGACTAGGCAAGTATTTCATGGTGCAAAAGTGCATTTCAAAGAATATTTTTTGTGTGTGCATCAGGGCAATTTTTACCCCAGTGCTAATTATACTTGCTCCCGGTGAAAAGTGCCTGTAATACCACTCTTTTGCATTTGGACTATTTCTACCCTTGTGCTGCCTCCACTTGCACTCGTTGCAAAGTCTCTGCAATACCACCCATTTGCACTTAGACACATTGTACTCTAGCGCTCTTTGCTATTGCACCCGGTGCACAGTGCCGAGAATACCACCCCTGATTTCGAACGACGAGTACCACTTTTTGACTCCTGTCATTCAGCGGCCTGTATTCTGAGGTATGATGGCAGAGTAAATGTAGCTTTATGGATCGGCCTGGAACACCATGCTCATAACCAATGACCCTGTTTACTGCCGGGTAATCCAGAGGCCTGTTCAGAGTAATTACCCGTAATGACTTGGTCAATTGTCTGCACGCCATGAAAAGCAGCACAGCTAAGCTTGCTCACGCTCGCCATACCAATGTCGAACCTTCTGGTGGTTTCTTCAGACACTCTCGGATTTTATTTGTGTGCGCAGTCTTTATTTTTCCACACTTCTGCCATGAAATACGCAGAGCGGCGCACCCGTTTGGCCCCCTTACTTGGTGTGGTGTCGCCTAAAAGCTTTCAATCCTTCAGTTTTGGAGGCGAAAGGGTCTGGGTGAATGCCTTTCCCTGGCACAAAAAGTAGTGTGTTTGCCCACTGTTAATTAAAATGTGTTTAAGTGAAGTGAATGGATGTCGTGGTCAGGCGCCCCTCTCCTGGGAAGGCCCCCGACTGTTTGGAGGCGCACAAAACACAAGGGGAATCTCAGGGGGCGAGTTTTGTGTTGAGCAGGGTTGCCATGGAAGTCTTTGCGCCATGCGTGGAGTGAAAGCAATGCTCTTTGCAAGCTAATTTCCCCCCCAACAGGCCCTCTGCTTTCAGAGGGAATGGCGGGCTCGGCAAAGGCAGCAGGAGCTTGAAACGACCCTTCACAACTGAATGTGGCTGTGCTGGAGATGCGAGAGGAATGGGTTCAAGGGTAGAGAGTTTCCATGCCTGAAGAAAGGCGCATGGTTCAGCGAGTTCAGCCTACATAGAGGGGGTTGGACACGGCATGTTTCCAAAATGCGATACAACGGCTAGTGACAAAATGTAAACACTTGTTAAATCTCGACTAATAAATGTGTTCCGTGCAGAGGAGACAATCAAATCCTTCCTGATCACTAATTTAGCAATCAAGGCAAAGTCTTGGTCAATTTTCACAAAATGGTGTTTAGCAGCATGGCTAAGTGAAACGCAATGTGAAAATGTTCACCATGGCTGGCAGGACATTTTCTTATAATTGGCTGTGACACGGTATGACTCTTGACACCGTAAACACCCCTTTCTTATGACTGTGGCTGCTGTAAGAAGAGGCTCTACTGGGGCATGCATTGACCAACGTTTGCATTGCTTCAGCTAGAAAAAGGGCGTGATGCAGAGGTGTTTTTCCAGTTGCTTGTGAAATGACAGGCACGCAAATGGGAAAATGTGCAAAGTTGTGCAGGCACAGGCTACTATGAATGTGCGAATCATACAAGAGCAGATTCGGATGATCCTTTTACACTTAGTCCCACAATTGGGCAAAGTTGATGCTGGGGCTTGGGCTAGAGCATACATTCACAAACTGGGGGTGCACAAACATGTAGGGAAATGCCTCTGGAGTTGTTCTGCATCCGAGGGGAAAGGTGAAAGTGCCATTTCATTTCTCGCGCCAGGGTGACATATGTCAGGCTCGGGACAGCCGCGGGTCTCAGACTCTGCCATCCCAAACGCATATCCACTCTTTAGACGAAGTTGGAAAGCCGGTCGCCTTCTTTGAACAATTCTTCATGACGGGAACTTGAAGGCGTAGCAGGAAGAATTGTGCTCACAGCATCTGAGGGCTGGGGCTTGCTGACGTCAGCGGTCCCAAGCTCTCCATCCACGTGGATGCTTTGCCGCATAAGGGCGTAAGTGTTGCACGCGAGGAGTAGAAGGAGCCCCCCCTTTGGTTTCATGTTACATTTTAACAAGTGAAAATGCCCCCTATTTCCGGTATTATTCCTGCCCCTCTTGTCGTGCTTTGATATAAACTTAATATACATTTGATAGAAAAATGATATCCAAAATGTTTGATATCGATTTTTTAACAAATGTATATTTTATAGGAAGTCAAAATTGTTTTATATTTTCCACTTTCTATAAAATGAATGTAAACATTATTGGGGTTCCATAAAATTGCTATCAAAATCTTTGGGGGAGGCTTATCAATTTGATATAAAATGTATATCTGCTTTCTATCGCTGCGGGAGGGATCCCCTCTGTGACTTCATCAACACGTCGCTCTGCAAAACCCTAGATTTACAGTCCCCGTATTCAGAGCTCACTTCGCTCTCGGTACTCGACCGAGCAACATTGTTGATCACTGCCCCCATCTTTATATCGATTTTATATCAAATGTATATTCACTTATCAAAACTAATATAAATTAGAAACCACTTCCTATAAAAATATACATTTGATATAAAATCGATATCGAACATTTTTTATATCATTTTTATATCACATTAATATTAAGTTTATATCAAAGAACATCAAAAGGGGGCGTGACTATTACCAGAAACAGGGGGCGTTGTCCACCTGTCAACATTTAACATGTGTCAAAAGGGGCCTCCTTCTACTACCCACGCGCAGACCCAAACGTATGTATTGATGGTGGGGGCGTAGCATTTGCACTGCCTGCCTGTTCCTACTTGGCCGTGCAGCTCACCTTTGTGATGCATGTGGCCTGTGCATTTTCCAGAACGGCTATCGCTGCAAGATGCATAACCTGCACTGTTCAGAGATGCCAGAGTCATTGTTGCTGGGGCATCACCGCTTCAATGGTCTTCCCCCTCTCTTTCCCATTGTCTCACTACGGTCCTTTTTTCCTCTACAGTCACCTTTCCCCTTCACGCCTTCTACATTGCTCCCCCTCTCCATATCCCCCTCTCCCTCTTGCTCTCTTTCCCCATCACTCTCTCGCTAGGTGGTGGCAGTTTGATCTTCTAAATGGCTCTTTGGTTTGTGTGGTCATTGTCCATGGGTTGTCGCTTGCCGGAATGATATTGGGGTTTCTGGCGGCCAGAGTTCGTTTCTGGCGGCCAGAGTTCTTTTCTGGCACCTCTTGTGAATGCCTGGGGCCTGATCACAGAAACTTTGCATTGGTACAAGTGTCTTTTTTCATGGTATTGGAAGTATAGAAAAAAGCCGCCCTAATGCTAACACGGAGTGGCATTAGCATAAGTGTACATGCTGTCTCGATGCAAAAATGTATTGAGGATATAAGAATTTTTTTAGAGCTCTGGGCAATTTTTGCCAGTCCAAAGTTTCTGTTGTCTGTCCAGAATCAACACAATAATAAAAATTAAAAAAAAACATTAAAAATAAAACATATCCATTTAAGTTCTACATTTGGTGTTCTAAACACAGCTTAAGAGAAGTTCATGTTCAAGTTTGAATCTTGTTACTACTTTGGGGGGGTGGGGGGTTGATAGTGGGATGAGGACCAGCCGCAGGGCTGCCTAGCCATTATTTCTTCAGTCATCGTTATTTCAATGGACTCAGAAAAGAGCCGGCACTAAAATGCATTACTTTTACAGAACATCAGCCTTGACTGTATCAGTGTGAGAAGCACTGACTTCCTCTTTTAAATCCAGGCTATGAGTTCTAATCAATGAGATTTGTGTGGATGCCTGATAGCTTAGCGTATCAACATGTCAGTTTTCTGTATTGTTTCAGGTGTTTTTTCTTTTAATTTTATTGTTTAAGCAGGGCATATATGCTGGGATGTCATCCAATTAAACGTGTCTCTTGGATTAATCGAGCAAAGGCCACAGAAAACTGTTATGACGTTTAAGTCACATCGACGGCGCTACTGAGGAATCTCAGAAACAGGTGCAAAACATCTCTAAATCTGTTTTGAAACATGGTCATGAAAAAAATAATGAAATAATCCAATGAAAATGTGGTGCTTCATCAGTGCCTTAACATGGGCAGTATGCGGAGTGCCAGTGCAAGAGTAACACAGGGATGCCAGGGCTCAAATGTAGGGTGAACGTGTACCTTCAAGTCCCGAGACACCAAGTTTGCAGCCTGGGCTCTAATTATGCACCCAAGCGCATCTTGGGAGGAGTAATCCTGAGTCTCTTTAGTTGAACCAATTGAATCAGTTGGACTAAAGCATCAGATCACAGATGTGTGTAAAAAGAAATCTTAGCACTGGAAACCTGACATCCTTCTGACCGTGAGCTTTCTGAGCACCCTATCGTTTGTGTCTCTTGAGGACTGCCTTACAGTGTTGGGTGTGACACCAGGGTCGGACTGGGACAAGAAATAGGCCCGGACACCCACAAAAAATGTGTCCCTCCCCTCGCCTCGAAAAACGGGTCAACCCCTCGCCTCACGACCCTTGACCACTGATGACATCAACGGAAGTGATGTCATTTGACCCCACATCCTGGGAAGCGAGGAAACACAACCTTCCACCCCCTAACAGAACAGGAAGTGGCATCAAATAGCAAAATAGCATTGTTCCTAAGGACACTATGAAAAATGGGGAACAATATGGTTTTGCACAAAAAAAAAGAAAAAAGTTCCTTTTTTTAAATTTTTTTTTTTTTAAACCAGCCCAGGCATGGGCAGAAACCGGCCCCCTTTTCCCAGGGACGATTTCTGCCATGCCACGGGCCGAAAGGCAGAGGGGCCAATCCACCCCTCTGTGACACAGTCTTAAGCCTATTACTTCTTCATGGTTGTAAGATCACCATGGGGTAAACCACGCCTACAGGGATAGTTCCCACCGGGAACGGCCTCTCCATGCAAGACCCATCACCTCCCAGCATAAGACTTAAATGCCTAATGATGGATATCGTATGTTACCTTATTATTTAATTTTGTAAAGAAACCTGTTATACCTCAGGGATGGGTTCGATTTACATAGAACATTCAATATTATTATCTTTTGGCCAACTTGTACAGTCGCATAGATGTGGTGTTCTGAATAATTGATTGCACTAGTCCGCTTGTTGGCGAAGAGAGAGCACCCGTTAGCACAATGTAGCCAGGTGGCATATGTGCCAGCACAGAAGGCCAGAAGCATCTGGACAGGCTTCAGACAAGGTCACCAGTGTCCTGAGCAATTAGTCGAAAAGATGCTCTGCCGGTGACAGTCCACTCTCTTCACCTGCAATATGACGGCTCCATTTTAAGAATGGAAGCAGATTGCCTCTGTTCAGCCTGGAATGAGGCCCCAGGTCTTCGCGGTGGCATCCTTGCTCTTTTATGTTTGTAGGACAATGGTTTTAGGAGTTGCTGTCACCCATAGGGACACTTTTTGATCATTCAAAAATGTGTGGTGTTCGTAAACACATTTACATTACATGCTCCTACAGAATTAACTGCTGTGCAGTGCGTCACTTCTGGTAGCTGGAAAGACCAGTCACCAGAGATGGGAGCAAGGGGCAAGTTTACCCATGTAAAGAGTGATCATTTCAGGAATTTCCTGCACTGGGGGTAATTCACTTGTGTTCTGAACTCTGTTGGCATGGATCAAATTCACTTCTGTTCTCAACTCTGTTGGCATGGATCTAATTCACTTCTGTTCCCAACTCTGTTGGCATGGATCTAATTCACTTCTTTTTACCACATTTTACCACCAAAAATGCGAGATACCCGCAGTCGTACCTACATACCCCACCTTTCCAGATACCTGAACCCAACACCCCCACGTAAATTATGCAGTAGAATTTGGTAATCTACCTACAAGTGAATGGGCTTTGATCAAACTGGCCTGGAAGGAAACCGGGTGGTTCTATTGGTAAATGATGGGTAAAGGCTGGTGGGAATGTAGTCATTTGTGGCTGAATATGGTAACTGCATAGGGAAAATGCTCCCATTATGGCATAGGGGTGTGATGTTCAAGCTAGAGAGCATCTCACACGAGAGTAGTCTCGCAATCACTGAGCAATCCACAGAAGCAACCAAATGCCACAGTTGGGCACCAGGTTTCTCCTAGGATCCTCTGTAGTGTGATAACAATGAAGCCTGGCTGAAAATCATGTGGATACCACACTGCACAGAATGCACGCCTGCATTTACTGATGGACTTGGTGCATGCCACTGACTACAAAACGCTGGACACCAAGGATGTGCATTGTTTGTTATTTTAAAGTTTGGGTATAGTGGGAAGAATGCCCAGGAGTGCGTATCTCAGGGGAGGACACGTTTAAAGGTTAAACTGAACAAAATGAAAATGAAACATAGGCTTGTGGAAGGTATACATGGCAAAAAATGCGATTCAGAAATTAGCTTTTTTTCGAAAATGAAATTATACAAAGGTGCAGCAAATTGGGAAACGCATTGTGGTTATGCAAATGAGCTCAAATGCCAAGTCTTTGCTGCAGAAAAAATGTCTTGTCGATAGGCCATTATTTTTTTAGACATATAATATTTCAACTCCAGATAGACAGCCCTCAAGCATTCTCTGGCTAATTTCTTTGTACGTGACTAACAATTGTAAGTGATTATGGAGAAGAGTTAATTGACTATCATCTAAATTGATAGCCACGGATTGAAGAGATTTGACCTCTCGGCTCAACATATGCAAATTCAAGCATTTCTGTGATTTTGGGCAAATCAATGAATCTCCATCTGCTACATTTCCTTCAGTTGCCACGTCTTGGAAGGGACTCCAAGCATTTGCCATTGCATGTAGAAAGGCGACTTTAGTACGTCCTCTCCATGCCAGGATTACTGTGCAAGACTGCATGCCTTATCTACATCAGTCATGAGTTGCACACCAGCGTGCCTGGCGGCTACACTCCACATATCTGGTGACAAAAGCTCCTCGCACAGCAAATCGTCCAACCAGCTTGAATCACAACTCGCCCAAAAAGAGACGACCCACAAATAATTCTTCTCTTGTCGCGCACCCAGCCCTTGGATCTTGATCCCGGCTTGGAACGCACTCCAATTCTCCAATTTTGCAAGTCTCTCAAAATAAGGCTTTTTCAAGAACATCTGACCAAGGATTAATCCCAATGGATGAACAGACTGACACACAGACCAGAACTCACAGCACTGCGCTACGGTTAAAAGCCAGTTCATATGCTGGCTACCCAACACCCTGTAGAGCATTCCACTGCTCTTGTGCTATGTCTGCACTTTAAATAGTACACTTTTTTTCCTAAAGTTCAAAAAGTTATTAAGGGTGCACAAATGTTGTTAGGCAGTGTTACCGTGTTTGTGAGACCAAGAATTGGTCTGTGAGACCCCAGAATATTTGAGGAGTTTCCCTTGGCCTAAACATGCACAACTCTTAATCTAATGTCAAACTGGTACTATAAGCGAACACCTGGTTCATCAATTGGAATTATGGATGAATAAATCAGGTTTTACTATTTGGTGATGGCGGGTGGGCTGGCTTAGATAGCAACATAACATATAGATGCAATCTCGATCATCATATAGGGTCTTATAAAAATAGATAGGCAACCATTTATACACAGACAATTATCACACTATATTCTATGGCAAAACTATGGATAATCAAAGAATATAAACGTAGTACGGCTTGAACGGTCTTAATACAACATCATAAATAATTAAAAAATGTAAGAGTATAGTACACCTGAAATCTGCTCAAGCTATGGCAATTATCCCCTAAACAATCTAGCACAGTTACAACTCTATCACACGGCTCTTGTAAAGTTGAAGGCAAATAATTGTTAATTCAGTTCAAGTTCAGTCGTGTCAAATTCCACATTGTGTTCGCTTTGTCTCGTAACATGATGAAAAACTCACAGTGCAGAGGTTAACGCTTTCACAGTGACTGTCATTGGAAAATGCAGTTATGCAGGTATTTACTTACACATTCCATGGTCCTTTGCACTTTGTGATGATTCGTCCACACCTCATTCAATGCTGTTGAGATGCTGGATCTGGTTTCTCAGTTAGTTCACAGTCGGCTTTGTCTGGCCATATCAGTAGCCATATCTGCACTTCAGGATGCTGACATGCCAGCACTGGAATAACGTTTCCCACATGTCCTCATCACAGGAACACCACAGCATGGATTCCATAGTAGTCTGCTCTTTATTGTGGAAAGGTGAGAATTTGTATTTTATTTTTTTAATCTTTATTGTGCAAATTGGTTAATTAAAGCCTTATACAAAGGTGAGAATATGGCAGGTAATCCGACCAATAACACACTACAATAAATCACAGCAATGCATTGTTCAGATAAGAAAATCTCATACAATTATTATGTAATCTTCGTTCATACGGTTAACAAATGTGCCAGATGACAGCCATCTTCTGGGTGTTTCCGCAGAGAAACTATCCTGTGACTTCAGAAACATCACACTTAAATGGGCATGTTATATGAGACCTGGGGGCTACTCCTGGAAATGTACGGCTAATGGATTTATAGGATGAGGACCTTGTACTATTTCCAGTGGGTGATAGTCTCACCATGTTACTCTGGCTGCAGTGTCCTGCTGTAAGTTTGTGTGTTTTCATAATACATAATGTGTTGTTCTTTTTGTTGTCGTTTGTTTTTCGCTTTTTGTCCGTGCACTTATTTTATCTGTTGCAAACCAAATGGAGCACGGTTGTTGTTCTCGCTCTTGACTTAACAAGTTACATTTGTTCTAAATATATTTCATTTTTTGTATGCCACATTTTGCCTTTATGTCATTGGTGTATTCAAAATAAACGTGTATAACCAAAGAAAACAAAATAAACATCATAAGTGGTCAGGATATGGTGTTCATAGCACTCCTCCCATTGCACATAGTATCTAGAGCTGATGAGGTGACTAGGTGTCAAAGGCTCTCTCTGGCAGTTAAGACTGCATTAAGGAATAGCTACCTGACCTTCTTTTTCACTTAGCAAATGTGGGGAAAGTACAACCACATACATTCGAACATTCCTTAAAGCCACAGTCTTTCCGGGATTCTTAAAACTGGAATCAATGTATGACAATGATTTTGTAAAATGAGCCTTCCTTATTATTGAGGTCACTGCTGATTAATGCAATGCCTTCTTTATAACTTACAAGTATATCATTAATTCAGCCTTTCATCACTGCAACCCATTGGAATATATGGTAAGCAGTATTACGCAGCTTCCTTTGTAAAGCAGGTCTTTCTAATTTCCTTTGCACAGAGAACAATGTAAACACAGCAATTTGTGCTTACCATTTTGTCTGAGGTTACAGGAACACATGTAAAGGTGTGAAGTTACATGTAAGTGAAGCTTTACAGTGGCCTGCCATTTGCACTTCCAGAGCCCTCTTGGAGTAATTTACTGGGAACTTTTTACAATCAATCTTATTTCATTGCAGAGGAAAGTGGCGGCGATCTGGATGGAGGAATTTTTCTTCTCTCATTTCAAGTGTCTTTATTCATGGATTATTTGTTATCCATTTTCTCGTAAAACATATTGATTGTGTGTCTTGGCTGCTTCCCTAATATTCCTAATTCCGTACGCCGGCCTACACAGTTGCCTCGGTCGATGCGTTATCTTCGAATGTCCTCGCATTGGATGTGACCAGCGTTCTTGATGCCTGTTTGCTGAACACACCTGCTCATCTCAGCTCTTGGAATAACAATCCCTCTTAGCTCTTTCCAGCACCCCGTCTCCTCTCCATATGTATGGCCTCGTTCCATGCGATTTACGCTGCCCCACGAGGCAGCTGTCATTGTGATTAACAGAGCACATTAAAAGTTTGAGGGAGGGACTCCTGCCTTGGTGACAGAGCAGGGTTTCCTCTTTCAAACCCCTTACAAAAGGAGACAGATTCATTGTCAATTGTCCTAATATGCTATGTTCTGTAATTGTCGCTTTTGATGAATATGCAGACATCTTGTCTGAAGGTTGGTTGTACGGAGTTCCTCATATTTTGTCACGATCCATTATTGAAATAACTATAGAGCACACTATTCATCAGTGGAAGACTCACAAAAATCTCTGATATGATATGACATTTATAATGCGCCTATACACAAGTGTTTCAAGGCGCGACCGAAGCAAGGGGGGGGACAAAGGGAGGACAAAGACAACGATCTTACTAGGCCTAGTGGCATTGAGATCGTGCAAGTGCAGGGGAATGTTTTCAAATAGTTCCATCAATTACAATTTCTTCCTTTCAAAATCATACAAATTGACACAAAGAAGCAAACACATGTTCTAGATAAATGTTAATGCACCTTATTAGGAAAAGATTGTCCAGTCATCCATTTTTACAGCCTCGGATCTGGAACCTAGCGGTTTTTTATCCACGTTTTGCCTTCCCAATCTGCTACATGGGTATTATTTTGCTCAAAGGGCTTCTCAAGGCCTGAAGAGGTTTGAGCATGTTTGCATACATGCCATCCCCAGCCACAGTGCGCCCCACCAGCCCGGAGGCATTGCGCTGCCCGCCCCCTCACCGGTGGGGGCGGGAACGTTCCAGATTTCCAGTCCGACCTCAAGGAGAAGCAGCTGATGGGGCAGATGGCAGCTGAGTAATTTGGCAGGCTCTGACGGGTGAAAATTGTTTGCATTAATTGCTTGTCAAGTCCACTTCCTTTGCTGCAATTAAGCGTCCTTGCGCACGTTCCGGGAACGAGAATTGCACAGGACGCAACAGAATCCGGCCCCTAAATATCCGAGGGCTTCGTTTTACAGCTGTGAGATGGACTCAAGCTCCAGGTGAGCCCTTCAGGTGATGGAGTGAGGGTTATTAGGGCCGACACATGGAACGCAGGGCTTTCTATTGGAATGCAGAATGCTATGCTAGGAAAGGTTCTATGCTTACAAAGCAACGAGCAGTCGCAACGCACATCTTCTAGAACACACCCCAACTGGCCTTTCATGCAGAGTTACTGGGAAAGAGACAAACTCTACATTATTTTGCACAACCAGTGAAAAGACAAAATATACATTATTTTGCACAACCAGTGAAAAGACCTATCACAGAAGCGATTTATAATGGCAAAACCCCATTCGAAAATGTTCTTTGCATAAGGGCCAGAGAAGAGTATTCATGCATCTTCAGTAAAATAAAAGCATCTTAAGTTCAGCAGCTACTGATTTATATTCTCTGATTTGATATGTCCATTTACCCTAATTATGTGCATGTTTTGTGCTCACTAGTATGTTGTGCAGCATTGTTTTAAACATGTGGCTTTGTGAATGCATGTCATTGGCAGCTTAAGTGAAATCTATACAAGTAAAGCAGACACGTTGGGAACAGGAACTCGCCAGTGCAGTGCCCCTTGGAGTGCAGTCTGGATGTCCCCTGCTATGTGACAGGGCTCTGCTATCAGGCACCGACTTCCAGCTTCCATGCTATAATGCAGGGCTCTGCAACCTATCAGATCTTTTGGACTTCAACTCCCATCAGCCCTATCCAGCATAGTGAATGGTGAGGGAACATGAACATTGCAGTTCAAAACACCCGGAGAGATGCAGGCTGCAGACCCCTCCCTGCAATGGGACAGCCGGCTCTTGGAG
The DNA here is from genome assembly GCF_040938575.1 of Ambystoma mexicanum. Lineage (NCBI taxonomy): Eukaryota > Metazoa > Chordata > Amphibia > Caudata > Ambystomatidae > Ambystoma > Ambystoma mexicanum. The sequence goes on along the minus strand of NC_090931.1, from coordinate 849,823,348 downwards.
AGTGGAAACCCCTCACTCCAGCATTATCGTATTTTTCTCTCTGAATAATTCCGCTGGCTCCTTTGGAGACTTTCAAATACCCCAATGTTTGAAAATAATGTCCAAGTGAGCAATATTTATTGGAAATATGGGTTCTGAGAAAGATATCAAAATAAAGGGCTACAGTGGAGCTCACGCTCAAGATATGCCTGCACAGAAAACATACGCTACACGACTCAGAGAAAGTCACTGCGAGGTGTACATAGCAATATTAGGAGTCTATTCAATGAAATGATGGCCTCCCCATGCCCCCTTGCTTTTTGTGTCCCCCCACCCCATGCCCCCCTTACTGTTAGTTTGTGTTCCCCTCCCTCCCCATGCCCCCCTGCTGTTCGTTTGTGTTCCCCTCCCTCCCCATGGCCCCTGCTGTTCGTTTGTGTTCCCCTCCCTCCCCATGCCCCCCTGCTGTTCGTTTGTGATCCCCTCCCTCCCTATGCCCCCCTGCTGTTCGTTTGTGATCCCCTCCCTCCCCATGCCCCCCTGCTGTTCGTTTGTGTTCCCCTCCCTCCCCATGCCCCTGCTGTTCGTTTGTGTTCCCCTCCCCCCATCCCCCCGCTGTTCGTTTGTGTTCCCCTCCCTCCCCATGCCCCTGCTGTTCGTTTGTGTTCCCCTCCCCCCCATTCCCCCCTGCTGTTCGTTTGTGTTCCCCTCCCTCCCCATGCCCCCCTGCTGTTCGTTTGTGATCCCCTCCCTCCCCATGCCCCCTGCTGTTCGTTTGTGTTCCCCTACCTCCCCATGCCCCCCTGCTGTTCGTTTGTGTTCCCCTCCCTCCCCATGCCCCCTGCTGTTCGTTTGTGTTCCCCTCCCTCCCCATGCCCCCTGCTGTTCGTTTGTGTTCCCCTCCCTCCCCATGCCCCCCTGCTGTTCGTTTGTGATCCCCTCCCTCCCCATTCCCCCCTGCTGTTCGTTTGTGTTCCCCTACCTCCCCATGCCCCCCTGCTGTTCGTTTGTGTTCCCCTCCCTACCCATGCCCCCCTGCTGTTCGTTTGTGTTCCGTCCCTCCCCATGCCCCTGCTGTTCGTTTCTGTTCCCCTCCCTCCCCATTCCCCCCTGCTGTTCGTTTGTGTTCCCCTCCCTCCCCATGCCCCTGATGTTCGTTTGTGTTCCCCTCCCCCCATTCCCCCCTGCTGTTCGTTTGTGTTCCCCCCCCATGCCCCTGCTGTTCGTTTGTGTTCCCCTCCCCCCATTCCCCCCTGCTGTTCGTTTGTGTTCCCCTCCCCATGCCCCCCTGCTGTTCGTTTGTGATCCCCTCCCTCCCCATGCCCCCTGCTGTTCGTTTGTGTTCCCCTCCCTCCCCATGCCCCTGCTGTTCGTTTGTGTTCCCCTCCCTCCCCATTCCCCCCTGCTGTTCGTTTGTGTTCCCCTCCCTCCCCATTCCCCCCTGCTGTTCGTTTGTGTTCCCCTCCCTCCCCATGCCCCCCTGCTGTTCGTTTGTGTTCCCCTCCCTCCCCATGCCCCCCTGCTGTTCGTTTGTGTTCCCCTCCCTCCCCATGCCCCCCTGCTGTTCGTTTGTGTTCCCCTCCCTCCCCATGCCCCCCTGCTGTTCGTTTGTGTTCCCCTCCCTCCCCATGCCCCCCTGCTGTTCGTTTGTGTTCCCCTCCCTCCCCATGCCCCTGCTGTTCGTTTGTGTTCCCCTCCCTCCCCATTCCCCCAGCTGTTCGTTTGTGTTCCCCTCCCTCCCCATGCCCCCCTGCTGTTCGTTTGTGTTCCCCTCCCTCCCCATGCCCCCCTGCTGTTCGTTTGTGTTCCCCTCCCTCCCCATTCCCCCCAGCTGTTCGTTTGTGTTCCCCTCCCTCCCCATGCCCCCCTGCTGTTCGTTTGTGTTCCCCTCCCTCCCCATGCCCCCCTGCTGTTCGTTTGTGTTCCCCTCCCCATGCCCCTGCTGTTCGTTTGTGTTCCCCTCCCTCCCCATTCCCCCCTGCTGTTCGTTTGTGTTCCCCTCCCTCCCCATGCCCCCCTGCTGTTCGTTTGAGTTCCACTTCCTCCCCATGCCCCCCTTGTTTGTGTTCCCCTCCCTCCTCATGCCCCCCTGTTGTTTGTTTGTGTTCCCCTCCCTCCCCATGCCCCCTTGCTGTTCGTTTGTGTTCCCCTTCCTCCCCATGCCCCCCTTGTTTGTTTGTGTTCCCCTCCCTCCCCATGCCCCCCTGCTGTTCGTTTGTGTTCCCCTCCCTCCCCACGCCCCTGCTGTTCGTTTGTGTTCCCCTCCCTCCCCATGCCCCCCTTGCTGTTCGTTTGTGTTCCCTCCCTCCCCATGCCCCTCTTTCTGCTCGTTTGTGTTTCCCTCCCTCCCCATGCCCCCGTTATGGCCGGTTTTGTTCCCCTCCATCCCCACTCCCCCAATGCTGTTTGTTTGTGACCCCTACCCTCCTCCCTTGCCCCCTGTCTTGTTATTTTGTCCTTCTCCTTCTCCCTCTTTCCCTTCCTACCCCCCTCCCACTTCCCCCTATTTGCCGCATTCTGGCTTTACCTCAATTGCCGTCAGGCATAGTAATGTAGCCGCCAGTCTGTCTCATTCCCTTGCCCTCCCCTCCCTTTCATTGTTTTAATAGTGCTTACTCACTCCATCTTTGACTCGTGTGATAGCTTGTCTGTCCCCCACCCCTTTCCCTCCTTGTTCCTCCCCTCCCACCATCCCCCCAGCTTTATCTGACTCATCATGATAATAACTTGTTTTGTTCTTCTCCTTCTCCCTTACTCCAACACCTCATCCATCCTTCCCTCCTCTTGTTAATTTGCGGCAGTACAATTGTCGTTAGGCAAAGTAATGTAGCCGCTTGTCTGTCTCCTTCTCCCTCCCACCTTCAATCTCCCTTCTATGTTACTTACACTTGCACTATCTGAAATGTCGCTCGGCTGATTATGATAATTATTTTTCACATTCTGAAAGTATCAAGCAAGAAGGCGCTGGCACTGCCTCTACTCTGGGGATAGGAGGATATTAGCACAAAGGCGTTGGCACCACCTCTACTCTGCGGATAGGAGGATATCAGCAAGAAGACACTGGCACTGCCTCTACTCTGGGGATAGGAGGAGATCAGCAAAAAGGCGCTGGCACTGCATCTAATCTACTGATAGGAGGATATCAGCAAGAAGGCGCTGGCACCGCCTCTACTCTGGGGATAGGAGGATATCAGCAAGAAGGCGCTGGCACCGCCTCTACTCCGGGGATAGGAGGATATCAGCAAGAAGGCGCTGGCACCGCCTCTACTCCGGGGATAGGAGGATATAGCAGGAAGGCGCTGTCACCACCTCTACTCTGGGGATAGGAGGATATCAGCAAGAAGGCGCTGGCACCGCCTCTACTCTGCGGATAGGAGGATATCAGCAAGAAGTCGCTGGCACCGCCTCTACTCTGGGGATAGAAGGATATGGCGCTGGTGCTGCATCCAGTTTTCCTGTTATCACTGCTTTAACATTTAAGAGTTTCTTATCATCGCTTTACAGTTTAAGCCTCATACCCCACACATTTCTTAATACTTTGAATAATGTGATTTAAACCCTCAAAGAAAAGTTATTCATCTTGAGGAACTGATTATTTTGACCAGAGTTTGTGAAGATGTGCATGTCCTCTTTCCTATCCTTGGGGAAGGTGGCCCGTTCTTCCTTTGCAAAGGGAAGGTTTGTCACCCTGTTCCATATGATATGATATGATATGGCATTTATAACACGTCTATACACAAGTGTTTCACGGCGTGATGAGGCCAGGGAGGGGGAAAGGAGGGTTGACAGAAACAATAATTACTTACTAGGCCAGGTGACATTGAGATTGCGCAAGTGCAGGGGTTGCGGGAGGGGGAAAGTGTGGGGGAAAAGGGGAGGGGGCAGTGCAGTACATACGATAACAGTAAAAATAAATAAAACATTACATAAAAAGTGCAGCCAGCAGGTGGCAAGTGCAAGGATAAGTGCAGACATCAGGAGTCAGTGCTGGTAGAGGGCTGTAGGGATACAGAAACAGCCCCCGAGTGCAGGGGTATCCAAGGGGGCAGTGCATATGTACAACTGGCGGAGAGGGAACCTGTGCCCGAGATCAGAGGGTAGCCAGGTAACCAGTGCAGTTTCAGTTTCAAACAAGGCGATCAGCAAGGGAGAGGAGGAGAGAAAGCAGAAGCAAAGAGGAAGGTCTTGAGGTGCTTCTGGAACCAGAGATGGTTCTCAAGTTTCAGAGAGGCAGGGAGGCTGTTCCAGAGGGAGGCCCCAGCTGAAGAAAGTGATCTACCACCAACTTGTTGCTTGGAGAAGCAGCTGACCCTGAGGGAGTTGGAGGCGGGTGAGGGCAGAGCTCGAGATCTAGGAAGAGAGAGTTGAAGGAATTGAGACCCCAATCCCCAGAAGGTCTTGTGGACAATGCAGAGGGTTTTCAACTTAATCCTCACAGCCACTGGGAGCCAGTGCAAAGATTTCAGTCCTGGAGAGCTACAATCTCTGGGCTTGAGGCCAAGGAAAAGTCTTGCAGCCCTGTTCTGGATGAGTTGCACCAGGCAGAGAGTACAAGCAGGCAAATTTAGAAAGAGGCTGTTGAAGTAGTCCAGCCTAGAGAGAACCAGAACTCTAGAGACAGTGAGCTTCTGGGTGAAGGAGAGGAAAGGAAGAATACCTCTGAAGAGGTGCAGCTGGTAGTGTGACTTCTTAGAGACCTCAGAGATGTGAGGAGAGAAGGAGAGTGTGGAGTCGAAGATGACTCCGAGGTTTTTAGCCTCACAGGTGGGAACAGGAAGAGGGCCAAGAGAAGCTGGCCAGAGAGTGACAGGAAAGGAGGGAGCCGGTTTGCTGATGAGGAGAATCGTGGTCTTACTGGCATTAAGGCAGAGATCACTGGAGGCACACCACTCCTGGGCAGCAGACAGACAGTCAGAGATGAGCGAAGGAGAAGAGGTGGGGGAAGGGAGCCAGAAAATGAGTTGAGTGTCATCCGCATATCACTGAAAGTTGGGGCAGAGAGCAGCAATGCGGTGGGCAGCCATTAACAGGTATTGGTTGAACAGCCAGGGAGAGAGGTTAGACCCCTGGGGAACACCACAGGTAGAGATAGAGATACTCATACTTATGTCAACCGCAAGGTTGTTGGTTGTAGTAGAAAGCCCCAAAAAGTGCTGTAGAACATGTGCTACATAACTGCCATGCAGGTACAATAACGTATATACTGTAAAGACTGGAGGAGGGGATCTGTACTTCTGCTCTCTATATGGTAGAGGAGAGGCACAGAGGACCCCTTGCCAAGATTCTCTATTATGGTAGCAATGGACGAGCAATCAAGGCCTAGCTTCTCAGGAGGAAGTACAGTGTAGTCCCCAAGCCCCCACAAAGGAATCTCCACACACTGTTTTAGTTAATACACAGTCTTTTTATAATTAGGTTCAAGGTTATGTACACAATCACAATAACTCACTTTGTGCTCAGTTAATCTACAATGGCAAATACATACAGTTCTAAGTGGTACCACAATTATTAATAGATTCCATTAAAGTGCATCAACTGTACTCTGGTTAAATGTCACACAAATCAATGAATAAAGGTAACCAACAAAAGACATAGGAGGAAAGCAGTTGTTTAGAACAATTGGCAGAATACTGGCCCCTAACAACTAGACACAGTTCTGTGTGGAGATCCTCCCACCTGGGCAACCTATAAAGTAAAGATGTGTCACAAGCCCAGTCCATATATTGTTCTGTAAGTCTTACTCCCTTCTATAATGTTTCTACCACCCCAAAGTACCAGGAATAGCAGAGTTCCTCGAGAAGGTGTCGAGTGATCCTTCTTGAGTGACTCCCTTTAAAGCAGGAGCCACGGATTGTCGATGGGTTCTCAAAGAAAATGAACTTGGCGTTGAGAATCCTTGATGAAAGTTTGGCGGCATCGAGGCAGCAGCTTCGATCCTGGCGGTGCTCGTCGACGATGAGTCGAAGACGTCCTGCAAGGAAGAGGCATGCGGGGCTCCTCGATGTTGAGAGTTCAGGACCACAAAGAGTTTGTGAAGAACTGTGGCCCAGCAAGGGCATCGAGTCGTCTGGCGTCTCTACGGTCTCTGGGGTGGCGGAAAACCCACCGGCGGATGCTCCTCAGTGCGTCAACAGCCTGGCCTTCTCCGGCAGAATAAGGCAGGCGGCGGTGCGGACGAGCACGTCCGTGAATCAAGAGTCTTAGGCATAGGAGCGTGCAGCTGCGGTCAACGGCGGCATGCCGTCAAGCAGCCCCCTCTTCTGGGTGACACAGCTTCGACGGGCCTACAGCAGTTACGGCAAACTTGCGAAGCCTGGTCGACGATGGTGGACGGAATGTCCGGTGCTGATCTTCATTCTCCTCAGCGGTCCCAGTCTCTGGTCGGCAGCCTTTCGAGGGTCTGACTTCCAGGGAGCTTCAGCGAAGGGTAGCGGTGCTCGACGGTCCCTCGGAGCACGGGAAGAGGGCGCCTAACAAGTTCCTCTCTTGGATCAGTCTCGACGGCTTTCGGCTTTCGACTTTGGCGAAGGGAGACAGCAGTCAACCTTATTCTTCAGTCTCGGCTTCAATATTAAGCGTCAGTTTCAACTTCAGCTTCTGAAGGATTTCTAGCAGTGAGAGGCCCCCAGATATACTAGTTGATCTCCCATTAATTCTGCTGGGTCACACTCAGGCAACCAATCACTCAGAAGGGCACTCAACAGTCAGTTAGCTAATCAGGCATACAGTGCATTCTGGCCATTCTCCTCCCTCTCAGACACTCACAACAAGGAATGTGTATTGGGACAAGTACACAGGCATTCAACACTACACACTGCATTCATACCAGTTTCGGGCAATGCTGTCTCAGTCATTGTGTCAAACACCAGAAACCGGACATACACAACAAGAAGTGCATATTGGTCACACACTCCATTCACCCAGGTCCCACCCACAGGGTGTACCCACAACAAACAGTCAATGCGAAGGCTCCAGCCAGTCTGGTTTTGGACTTCACAACACCATATATGGAACTTCCACCCAACAGCCAGTCAGGGGGAAGGGACAGAGTCAGGGCTTCCCAGGACTTTGGGAAAACAAGGTAACATGCATTATAAAGAAAGAGGCCACAAGGGCCATCTTGTTTCCTATCAGGAATCAACTGATTCCAAAGGCAGGGCCTGGGTATCCCAAAATGGAGGATACTCAGAGCACCTGTCAAATTCAGCATGGAGCTGCCACCAGCCCATACCCTGCTCTGTGAGCTACACACATGTGCCCAAAAGCATACCCTAGGGTCACAGGGTTGTACCCCCACCCATGGGTGCCATAAGGGTATCCCATGGGTCTGTACACCAAACCAAAAACAGGAAGAGCTGCACTGCCAGGAGTCCCACATGGACTCCTGGGCAGAAAACAATACAGAACACAAATGAAAAGGACTACAGGACAAGGACAGGGAGGCCCTGTCCCCCCAATGCATTTCCAGCATCACGTATACTACACTGGGATCACACTCTGCCGGTCTCAAATACTGTTAGGTAGTTGATACAGTGACACAATCCCAGTGATTCATAAGTTGATACTAGACTGAAGTGGGTCTTGGAAAACTCTTTCATCACGTGGATTCTGCCACCTTTCCCAAAAACCCCGGTGCTCTTGTCTGGCTGTTGGATACTCCCACTGTAAGGCCAACACCCGCTGCGCCCTCTCTTGGTTGAGCCTTCGGATCCATACCGAATGTAGAGAATAATATAAAGCCGGCTTCACAAATACAACGCCAATACAGAGCGTCTACTGACACGAGTAGATATTAGTGAGTGATGGGCCATCTGTGACCCTTACCCAGGAAATAATGCCACGGGCAAGTGCATTATTTGTCGGGAACTCACCAGAGGGGCACCTTCCGGGAGTGTTCATAAAATCTGATCTTTCTGTTATTGCTTTCGGTCAATTCCTGGTGGGACATGAATGTGTTCATCAATATTCGGTGACTTTTGCAGCACTGAGGATGCGCTGCTATATTTTGGACAGCACAGGCTCTGTGTGTCCCTTCTCTTTTGCGTAACGAGGCCCACTTTCTTGATTGCGGTTTCCCTTAACAACTTAATGTCTGTACTTGCCAAGGGAGAAGAAGAAAGGGCTCACGTGCGAGCCAGTTAGTATTGACAATTGGAATGGAAACCTATACATCAGAGTCATTATTCATTTTTGAAGCATCTGCGTGATCACTGTGCGCCCCGCCCCGTTTTGTCGAATCAGAAAATGCCAAATCCGAAAACGGAGGTGTGCAGTGAGCAGATAGATCACACGGTGCCACTTTCCCCCTACTCTCGACCCCCCCTGCTTCCCAACAGTCTCCTACCCCTGAAGTGGGTAGGGACCTCCATCGCAATCTCCTTTTTTTTCTTTACTTTATTAATTGCAGGCGCCACACTCCTTCTGTTGGAAGCAGGGGACGCCCCTGCAGCCCCTGAACCCATAATACCGAACATGAGGAGTGGGGGACATTCCCGCAACCGCCTTTCAATATTATGGGATCCAGCATTTTCGTTTGTGCCGAATGCGCATTAAAAGCGTATTCTGCATTTATTTTCTCGACATTTTGCCACAATACCATTTTTTAATATGGCACTTGAATCAAATCTATCATAATAATTATAATTAATATGTTTTTATGATTTCATAGATACTCATATAATTTGCAATGGGAGAGCCAGATATTATGCGCACATAGACTTTTAGAAAATGTTTTCCCTCTATTGTTGTTATAGGATGTAAACCTCCAGGGTAGGGTCATGGGACAGTAAATATTAAATGATGTGCAATAAAACGCACAGGCACACATGCTGGGAGTGCAAAGGGGCAGTGGTGGGTCTGTGACACTTGCTATGGCGTTACGCTAAGGTGGGGTGTTTTCTGGCAGGATACACAGCTTCTTCTTGCTAACACATTTCCCTTCAGGCTGTACCACATGTTAGTGTCTTAAACCCGAAAGACCTGTTTTGAGCTGACATCGTAACTGGCATTGAAGGCAGGTAAGGTCCCACACACACAGTGCCCTCTTTCTTACGTCCTACACAGAGGTCTTCAACCGGTGCCTCTCCAGATCGTTTGAACTACAACTCCCATCAGCCCTAGACAGCATAGTCAATTATGGAAAATCATGGGAGTCATAGACATCTTGGGAGCTGCCGTTTGCAGACCCATGTACCACATCCCATTCCCTACCTGTTCCTTCAACATTGACTAGGCAGCTTCTTCAACTGTATGGCCCCTGTTGATGATCTTAGCTCCATCACATGCTTGTGTTACCACTCACTAAGCAAGGGATTTGTTGGGTGTGACCACTCTGTGAATAGACCCTCCCTGACTCCACCAACCACAATGCTTCCGCTTTCACACTGGTGAGCTAGCAACTGATGATCCCACCCTCATTTGTGGCTTTCTTATATCTTCATAGCGGCACATACATACCCCCGAGCCGCTTGCTAATTTCCTATGCTCATCCCAGCATGGCTGGTTGTGAACCCGTCGCAGCAATCTACTTTGCATGGCTTTTCACTCCGACTGATGCATCACCTAAGAGCCCATTTACTGCCCATGAGTTCAGCGAGACAGCCTATTATCCCCAAAGTGATTTTTTTTTTTAATCTCATATGGACTTCTCAGTGGGACGCCTGCATTCATATAAATGGAAGACACATTACTGCTAAACTGGAGAAGTGTGCAGACAATGGGCCCTTTTATTCCTGTGCCCCCTGGTGGCCAGTGAGAGTGTCTGCTATGCGAGCGATGGGAACATGCTTTCAGATGCTATGATAGGTTGGTGGGACTGAAAGGGTCGCCTGCCATCCAAACTCTCTATGCCCACCCACTATTAATCAGCTGAAATAAAAGAAAATATCTAATTCTCCACTTTCCTCGTTTCTCTTCCTGTTTTGTGAATTGTGTGCACCTTTTTATGAACTATAAAAATGAGCTTTGTTGGATACCTTGGTTGGAAAATGTTTTCAAAAAATATTCATACGGAAGGCTAAACTATTGTGGGTATAGTGGAAGGTGGTATTTTCAGAGTAAGGTTTCTAACTCCACCCACACCCGAGTTTCAAATCCGTTTAGTACAACAAACACAAAATATAAAATCTAAAATAAATATATAATGTTAATGGGTATCATTCGGACATAAAGGGGATGAGACAGGGCATAGCTAGGCTATGGGGGCAGGGAGGAAGCATGTGTGTTGCCCCTGCCACACTGTGCTGCATGAATTAATGGAGAATTGGATCCCCCCTTGCTTCCACTTGGCTGTCTCTCACAAGCACCAGTTTCATTAGAAAGACAGATAATTGCCTGAGCTCCGAGTGAGGTGGGCTCCCTGGACGATTAGCTCAAAATGACTGTACTTCCTGAATTGTTTAACGTGTGCTTTGTACGGTAAATGGGAAAATCGGGGTAAAGCAGTTTCCGTTTAGAGCCCTTGAACCATTTGGAGCCGGGGACATGCATGTGCTTCTTCAGTCACAGAATCTACACTGATCAACCTTTCAAAGGTGTATACATGAATGGGGCGCCCTTCATGCACGTAAATGCTTGATTTGAAGGTTCCATGTCGTTTTACCGACATGAATTACTTCGATGTAATTTACTTTAAAGGAATTCTGCCGAAAACATCCTCAATTTTCTTTCATTTGTGAGGTAGTTTGGGGGTAGACTCCCCAATCTCTCTTTCCCCCTCTACTAGTCCTTCTCCCCGAAGCCCCTCCCTACCCCTTTTAACTTCTTACCCCCACCCCACTACATAATTCGATGAGTTTTTCGGTGGAATTCGTTTGGAGTAAATTCCTGTCGGTGAAATGACGGGATACGGATTTCAGTCCTGACTATGGAAATCGATCGCCAGGGTGCGTGGGCAGGCCCATGGCCGACATAAATAGACGACGGATGCAATGCCTGCTTGCACAGTGGGTCCACATATCTGGCAGGACCTTTGTCTCCCACTATTCCTCAAAACGGGTTAGGAAGAGACGTACTACAGCATCTATTTGCCCGCGGCAAAATCTGAATTGTGAGGCCAGAGTGCCCAAGGTAACCTTGGTCACCGAGGGAGCCACCGTGTTAACCATGTAGAAGAACGACACAAGCTCTTGAGCTGACTGTCAGCAAACTGGTAGTGAGCATCGATTAAAACAAGTGTGGCCGAATTTATGTTCCTGAATATTCAATCAATAAAGTGCTTTGCACAAATAATACAGTCCAAAATAGTGAATAAACAAAATGTAATGAAAGAAAGTCTTGCTCAAGTTAAAGCTAGAAAGGAGAAAGAAATAAAGATCTGTTATTCCAGGGTTTTGAGGGCTAGGAGACGGGAGGGCCGCAGACAGGAAAGGACACGCAGAGGTTTAGGAATGGCAAGAAGGAAGAGAATTGGGAGCCTGGTGAGTGGCAATGGTCTGTATGAGGAGACCAGTGACGAGAGATATGGAGAAGCCAATCAGGGATGCATTTTAATGGAATGCAAATAAAATTAAAAAGCAGACTGGACTCAAAAGGAAGCCAAGACACACAAACTGCATTTTTATAGAGTCACGTGGAGGGAGACAGGAAATTACTTTAATAGAGTAATCACATTTAAACTCCAGAAGAGAAAGTTAATAGGAAGAAAGGAAAATCAAAAGAGCAGAGCAGGAGTCAAGTCAGGAAAAAAAATCAGGGAAGAAAGTGTTGCTGCTTGAAATGAAAGAAAAGAACATGCTTTCCATACGTTAAAAAGAGGAACATTACAAGGCAACATTGGAGATGAGTAAGGTGAAAGAAAGAGGGGGGTCAAAAAGTAACACTAAGCTTATGTGAAGAGGAAGAAATGGTAATTGGGTGAGAAAGAAATTGGGGAGGAGTACAACATGGATTTGTTGAAGCAGAGAAGAAAAAAAACTGAGATTTCATTGAGTTAAGGAGAAAATGTGTTGTGATTGGATAGCAAGAAGGCAGGAAGGAAGAGTAGAATAAAGAGAATGTGAAACAAGAAAAAGGAGAAACACTATGTATCTGGGAATCATCAGCATAAAAAATGGCATGAGAGAATAAATGAACAGATAATAGCAGACATGGTAAAGGTATAGAGGGAAAAAAGTAAAGGGCCCAATACAGAGCCCTGTGGTATTCTCATCATCATCAGATTTATTTGGTGCACACACACATGAAATCACATACAAATAAAAACTAACAATGAATACGATTTGTACACAATGCATATAACAACAAATTCAATTTATATAGATTACCAGAAAAAGTCAATTCATCCAATGTGGTTCAGAGCTTAAGAAGATATATAAATGCAATTGACTAAAAAAGCAGTTTGGAGAAAACATTGCATCCTATAAAGATTAGAAGTACTTAGCATGTCAACAAGTTAAAAGGGGGATATAATATGTGGAATAAAATTAATGGTCTACTAAGATCTAATTGGGTTTGTCTTTTGGTCAAAAATGTCTGGCTTCTGTTCCATGCTCTTACCAGATAGCCAGTTACCACGGAGACACAAATGTCCCTTTGGGCACACATACATAAATATAGTGCCTCTATCAAAGTTTGAACTTTGAAGCACTTGAATAAAGGTATCAACCAGTTTCAACGGAGATCGTTTAACTGAGGGCACCAAAATATAAAGTGATAGTTATCATCAGTAGGATGGGCACACAGAGGACATGCTGTGACATTTAAATCTTTCCAATTATAGGCACAAGACCTTAAAGGCAAGGTTTCCAGGTGCCAAAGGTAACATATATGCTTCTCTCCTGTGGAACTGTCAACCAATTAAGGTACATCTCTGATGTTTTTGTCCTCAAATATTGTGTGTCAAGAGGCTTCTCGTGGGATCTATTCACAAGGTGCACTAGCGCCCAATACCAATATACCTTCTTAACAGTTTGTATGACAAAGTGATCTAATTCTTCAGATCTATCCCGTATGTTACCCATCCCAATCGTTGTAAGGGTGCTTTTCACGTGGGCAAAACATGACCATGGATTCGCACTATTGTTTTTTTAAAACATCTTGCAATGCCCCTGTATATTCACCCAGACCATCTTTCTGAATCGGAGCAGAATAGACGATTGCTGACCAACCATGAGAAGGAATAGGTGCGGGCAGAGAGATAGGAGTTAAACCCTTGCTCACTGTTCTTAGAGAGGCACAGCTCCACCTCAATGACAAGGCCCAACCAGGCCGATACACATGTCTGGGGTTGCTGTTGGTACTCTTGTTCAGAAGAGAATTGTCAGATATACTAAGTAGCTTTGGGTTTTCACCCTAAATTACTAGGGTAATCCAGATGTGAAACCCTTGCTCACTGTTCTGAGAGAGGAACAGCTCCACCTCACTGACGAGGCCCAACCAGGAAGAAACACGTGTCTGGGGTTGCTTTTGGTACTCTTGTTCAGAAGAGAATTGCCAGGCATTTCGGTGCTGGACTGCCCTTGGGCAGGACAAAGACTATTATGTAGTGGACATTTCTCTTATGTGAAAGGATGGTGAGCTAAAGACTCTGGTTGAGACTCTAACCCGAGAAATAGGCCTGTAGTAGAGCAACTCCCAGAACCCCCCTTGTTTTTGCATAATAAGTAGCTTTGGGTTTTCACCCTAAGTTACTAGGGTAATCCAGACGTGGAATCCTTGCTCTCCGTTCTTAGAGAGGCACAGTTCCACCTCACTGACAAGGCCCAAACAGGCCAAAACACGTGTCTGGGGTTGGTGTTGGTACTCTTGTTCAGAAGAGAATTGCCAGGCATTTCGGTGCTGGACTGCCCATGGGCAGGACAAAGACTGATATGTAGTGGAAATGTCTCTTCTGTGAAAGGATGGTGAGCTAAAGACTGGTTGAGACCCTAACCCAGGATATAGAACGGTAGTAGAGCAACTCCCAGAACCCCCCCTTGTTTTTGCATTAAACCATTGAGGGACAGAACCGGGAAAACCTAAAGAAAGAAAGAGATGAAAGAAGCGAAGAATGATCCACAATATGGAAAGGAACCGAGAGGAAAAGAAGAGCAAAACACAAGCAGGTTTAGAGTGATGATCAGGGGGTAAAGAGTTAGTAACACATAAAAGAGCAGAGTCAGTAGAATGACATGCCTGGAAACCAGGTAGAAGAGAGCTGTGGTCACGACAAGTAGACATGTGAGAGTAAGCAACCCACTTAAGTACTTCAGAAAGGAATGGAGGTAGAGAAATAGTCTGAAAGTTAGAGGGAAGAGAAGAGTTGAGAAGGGTTTTTTAAGTATTTATTTATTGTTAATTTATAACGCGCTTAATAGGAGCAAGTGATTTCTAAGCGCGGGATCGGGATTCGAACTGTCTTGTTTCCAAGTCAAATGCATTGCCCCTAAGCTATCCTCCCTCCCCAAGTATGGAAATGATAGTAGCATGCTTTAAGGCCGAATGAAATGAAGCCATCAATAAATATCTGTTAAAGAGAGATGTTAAAAAATAGATTATTGAAGTACAAACAGTGGAGAAAGTAAGATCATAAAATCAGTAAAGTCAGCGTGAGAATGAAAGCAAGCATGTACCTTTTAAGCAGTCTCAATTATGTGTCTGAAGAGCTAGTTGGGAGTTCCATTCTCTTAATCCTTCCCTGCTTACCACCACCCCACATCTGGTAGTATGCCATGCCTCACCCTTCATCCATGACCCCAGCCAGATAAAGAACACTGCATGTTGTTTCCAACACCCTATAGAAAGCGGAGCTGGCGGCTCATAGTAAGCTGGCTGAGGCAGTATCGGCTCTGGTGTCTGGGACCAATCTCGGGCTCTGGTTGACAAGAGACTAGATTTTCTGGCATACTTCTGCCTCCTCAGCACATGTGTGGGAAGTCAGACACTCCAATGAAGAGGCATTGGGAAGCATGGAAAGCCCAGAAGACTAGAAGTTGTGGGGATCCCCAATAAGTTTGTGTCACCTCGTAGCTGCGCCTTGCCCACGCTTTCTTTGGGAGCTTTTGTATATTGACCTTGTTGCTATTTTCTGCTCTTGGTTTGGATTGTCCTCTAGATCTGGAACTTTGCTCATTGATTACATGCTGATTGATAAGAGGTTTGTCACCATGTCAGGGAAGCCATGACGTGTGCTTCAGATGAGTGACAGCTACTGAGTAGTGGCACTGCAAGGCATCCCCATGGTGGCCATGTCAACCCAGGTGCCTTCCTTCACATATTAAGAGATGGGAGCATCAATGGCTATCTATGGGCACAGCATCTTCAGCTTCAAGGCCACCTTCTGTCTCTCATAGGCCAATGCCCAGGCGGTCACCACTGATGCATCAAACCAAGGCAGTCTGCTTATATGAATGAGTGGGTGACCAGGGTGATGCATTCGCTTTTGCAAAAAATAAAGGCCTTACATGCAGAGCATTGCACTGTGTGCTGCAAACTGTCACATATAATACAACTAACCCAAGGTTCTGTATAGTAAAATCCACCTAGTAAAGCACACAACTTAGTTATACTCAGTCACATGACAGACATTAGCATTCATGAAGGGAACCATTACATATTTTATTTTTTATTCGTTTTTTGAATATATGCTTTTAATAATGAAATAATCAGTTCCCAACATAAATATGCACATTAGATGGTCAATCAATAGATATTTTAAACAAGATTCATAGTGAATAGAAACTATAAACACTGTACATATTCTGTAAAGGAGTTTGCGCATATTGTAATCTTGCTCTCGGTGGATTCTGATTGTTGGCAGGGAATCCCAACATCTCACAGGCCACTGGAGTGTGTGGAGGGAGGGCTCTCTTTCTATATTCCTGAGCCACAGTGGCTTCTCTTCCTCCCTGTATACCGACACTCAGGCGGAGTTGTAGGATTCAGGAGCGATGTCCCAGTGTGTCGGCAGACAGATCACCCCATTGATGTGGGGGCTATCTGCTGCTGCTCGCAGTCCCGGGGGAAGGTGTTTGCTCCGATTTGAGAGGGGGCTGGGAAAGCCCTTGTTTCTTTGTTGCGGCCCGCAGCAATCAAGTTTGGCTGCCAACTATATTGGAGAAACCGGAGCTTCCTTAGCCCCAACTTGGATCCTCACATGGCTCCATCCCAAGCTATGAGACTGCGGCAGCAGCATGTTCGTGGTAGTAATAATGGATGAGGAAGAGTCTTTCTCATCTAGATATTGACGAAAGGGGGGCTCGGGCTCTCAGCTCTGGTTGGGGGACATTCTGCCACTGCAACCAATGCATACTTCTTGGGAGTCTCTTCTAGAGTCAGTCCAAATCTTTTGGGCCATATTTATCTACAGAAAATTCAGATTTTCTGCAGAATTTGTAGATTTCCTACGAGTCCAGATTTGAGAGATCCCCTGCAGTTTTTGAAAGGATTGGACAGTTCCAGCAAATGCCTGCTCTTTAGATGTTCTGACTCCACTGGAGAAAAAGAATCTGCAGATTTTCACAAACCTTTGTGTAGATTTAGTCTGCTTCTAGCCCTCTCCCTCCTCTTTTATTGCTCAAGTATTGCAACTGGCAGCCAGAGGGAGGATATTATATGTTTCCTTGTGCATGTCCAGGCATATCGCTAGTGAGTTTGCTGTGCGCCCTTCACAAAACATTATTGTACAATGCCCCTATGAGTCAAGGCACTGGACATTCTATCAAGCAGCACCGAGGTGTCCATTGAGGTATTCACGGTCACCTCCCCATAAAAACCTATCTGTCCACACTGTGGGGTACAAATGACGTGGAGCAAGACATCTTCACTCACAAGGGATTATCCTTTGGAACTCTATCAAACCTCCTCCTGCGCCACTGCGCCTCCATCCTGACATCATGAAGTTTCATAACGGGAAGAACCCCTGTCTTTTACATCTAGTGTCTGGCCTGGATGTTCAATCATTCTCTTTTCCCCATAGTAATAAATATCTATTTCTTCTCTTTCCTTTTATACATACCTGCTACCCTAAGATACCACTTTCCCGCCTTATCTCAATATCCACTTTACAAAAGGTGTTCCTTGGTGCCAGAGAGAAAGCATAAACCCTGTACAAAACATGCAATAAGTAAAAGGAACTATAGGAAACAAGCTGATCCTGCCAATGTGGTGACAGCACATTGCTGGTCATGGCACTTCATTGTTGCCATCAATGCAGAAAAAACGTTGCACCATGCACACCTTCTCTGTCCTTTCCCTGCAAAGAGAATATTAATTAGCCACTCAACAACCTCATGGTCCCTCAACCCGGCCCATCCTCCTTCCAATCATTGCACAACATGCCATCACACACACACACACGCGCATTAACAGCTCTACTGTATCTTCTATATAAGTTACAAATGACTTTGAA
The DNA here is from genome assembly GCF_040938575.1 of Ambystoma mexicanum. Lineage (NCBI taxonomy): Eukaryota > Metazoa > Chordata > Amphibia > Caudata > Ambystomatidae > Ambystoma > Ambystoma mexicanum. Next base: position 849,806,043 of record NC_090931.1, on the reverse strand, counting down.
CACACTTGTAGTGTAGGCCCACAAACTTACTATGACACTAGGATGTGGCCCCATAATTAGCCCTGTATTAAAATACATCATGGGAGAAGTTATTTTCTAGGGCACAGTTGTATATTATCTGTTTAGTGTCATACTTCCTTGCTCACCGTATCACAATGTGTATCTCTATTACATTTTAATCTGCTTTCCATAACGTTGTCCTCATTTATCTTTTCAACAGTTTGCGCTGGTACCGAGAACAAGCTGAGTTCACTCTCGGATCTGGAGCAACAATACCGTGCCTTGCGCAAGAATTACGAGAACTGTGAGGTGATAATGGGAAACCTGGAGATCACCAGCATCGATCACAACCGAGATCTCTCCTTCCTAAAGGTAAGGGCCTCAAGGCTAATCTTGCTCTGCTTCCCTGCATTACTTTACACTGAAATCAGAGCTGTGTTGTGGTGGGATCGTCAGAAGAAAATTACACATTTTTTTAGGGGAAAAGGTTCAATCAACATTGTCTGTGCAGGAAATCAAAGTGAACCCTGGATTTAGGATGGCTTTGCCAAAATGTGTTGATGATTAGAGAGACCTGAGAACATGATCTTGATTTTGATTTGATTTTGAGGAATTTATAACGCGCACCAGACAAATTAAACTGTATTCAGGCGCAGATGACAATTAGCAATCAGCACATGATAAAAGCAGGAGTTGGATTGTGATCAGACATTCAATTTATCTAAATAGAAAGGTTTTCAACCTTTTCCTAAAAAGGTCCAATGTCTGACACATTATGATCTCCAGTGGAAGTCGGTTCCAGATTTTTGGCCCGAATACTCTGAATCTTCTATCTCCTCTGGAGACATATTTGGATTGTGGAACACAAGTCAAAAGTGAGTTTCCGGAGCAGAGCTTCGTACTTGGGCGATATTGCATGATCGTCCCTTGCATCTCGAAAGGTGACTGTGCACGTTAAATTAAGTGTGGCTGCTACCTGTGGATCCACATTACAATCAGTTGCAATCTTTCAACTGAAGTCAACATTCCCTCCCTGACCTTGTGCAGCTCTGGCTGCAAAATACTTCATTCTGGTAAGGGAACATATTTTCCCTGAAATGTCCGACTGGGACCAAGGGTATCCTTATATGTCCAAAGAACGCCATTGCATTTACTGCTGATAGCGTGCCTGTTTTTCAGAACTGCTCATTCTGTCAGTTGATATAATTGGAGCACAGGGAGTATATGTGATATGCAAGGATCACACAATTTGGTGAGGGGAGAAAGCACGCGTTCTAACTCAATTCCCTACTTCACGGCCAACAGCATAGCCACGAGAGGCCCCCAGCTTTCAAAATGTGGCAGTAGATTATGTACGCTTTGGCCGCACACAATGATGGTGAAAATCACACATTTCAGATGCAGTCATAGGAGGTGATAACTCTTTTTGGGAACTCACCTTTTATTGTGGGCATTTTCTTACGGGAAATCAATGCCTCTGCTTGCAGCAATACTTGCACGTTTGCTCACCGCATGGTGCAGCGAGCTGTAGAGCTTGGGACTTTAGGAATAAGTAGATTGCCAGGAGATGAAGAAAGGTAGCCCTTCTGGCTCAAGTTACCAAAGGAAGTACATAGAGAAACGATGGGGTGGTGAGGCTTTTAGTAGATGAGGGTGCGCGACATGGAACAATTTCAAGCAACCGTTCCCAGTGTGTACGCAAAGTGGCAATTCTGTGAGACTGCCAAATGAGCGTCATTGGACATCTGGGTTGTCTATTGTACTAGATCCGTTATGATTTGTCAGACGTCCTTTCCCGGATATTGTTCCGCTTCAAATGGTGCCTTTATTTCTTGTCGTATGTCGTTGTCCTTCGTCCTTGTCCTTCATTTCTTGTCGCTATGAATATATCTTGTTTTCATGTCACTTACTCCTTTTAAAAGTCACTTCTTTATGGTCCAAAATAAAGCCTCAGATTTTGGGCTTCCAGCCCCAAGCCAGCTTGCGCACATTCAATTAGTCCTGGCGCTGTGAAATGAGTGCTTAGAGCGTCTTTCCTGTTGGCTAATTGCTAACATCGCGCCACAGATTTTAGCTGAATAATTGTGGGAGACACTCGTCTGTAAACAGAAGCGCTCTGAAACGTTGTTGGTGTACACAACATATTGTGCTGCCTAATTGTGTAATTATGTACGAGCACTGCACAGTCACTTAACCAAAAACGCACTAATTACCTGTGATTATGTGCAACTGATGAGTTACTAATGTCATTACAGTTTGTACCTAAAGGTTCGTCAGGTAAATGGGTGACTAATGGGCTCCGCATTTGCATTATATAATTACGCTACCCAAGAGGCCCCTCGTCGCGTCATCCGGAAGCCGGAAAGTTGATGTTCCCACAAGGAGTCACTTGCCATAGAAGGAGTCACATCTACTCTTGTTCACCTAGGAAGGCTCCAACTTCTGTTGTATGGCTTTGTTTATTTTACTTAAGAGACAGCCCCCTAGTTTCGAGGCCTTTGGTTGGCCATTGTATTATGTGCACTCTATTTCAGTAGCAATATAGAGTCAGCGTGTACTCTTAATTAGATTTCCTGTGATCTGTGCAGGCTTTTTCTTGAACTAGAGTAGGGCAAGTTAGTGAATTTAGTGATCCTTTGTGGCACCCTTTCATTGGACCAGGACATTTCAGGGACCTGCAGCTGTCCAGATGTTTTGGACTATGACTCCAATGCTTCCTCAGCATTGGCTGCGATGGCTGGGGCTGATGGAAGCTGAAGTCCAAAACATCCAGAGACCCAAATGTTGCAGACCCCTGGACCAGAAAAATGTTCTTGTAGGCCGGATGGCAAAGGCAAGTGGCCTCCTACTATTCACTCCACAGTTTCCATTGTCAATTCTCAGAAACGAGGGCACTCTCCTCAGGGAACCACTTATGAGGTCATAGGAGAAGATTGGCCAGTTGGGCAGTTGCAAAGGTTTCTCAACAAACTTCCCAAGAGCACTGAAAAGATGTATACAAATAACCCCCCCACCCCCTCATCCCCTTAGGTAATGCGGCTCAAGCTAAAGGCTTACTTTGCAATAGAGACTGAAGTGTGCAAAGAAGGAAAAACCATCCAAGAAATCAACAATTAAAACAATAGACATTGTCAGATCCAAACCAAGATTATACAAATTAAAGAACATGTATTAGTTAAGTACTGGAAGAAAATATTACAGATAACAACAACAAATCATGATTTAAAAAAGCTGGAAAATGTAAATTATGAAAATTAAGAGCATCACAAATAGTCCACATAGGGATAGTCAGTGCCCAAAAGTGTTCCTCTCGAATACAATCTCAAAGAGAAGGAATGTCTGCTGGATGGCCACCGCGTTTCTTGTACCACCAGGCAGATCTTATGGCTTGGGTAGAAATCTCCACAGCCGCTATGGCTGCGCAATCGTCTTCCGTTTTTCTGTGTAGGTGTTTCAATTGAAACATTCTGGCAGTCTGTTTTGGGTGTAAATAATATTAGCTCTAAATTGAGGATGTTAGAAATATCTTGCAATCCAAGCTGGTGCCTAGAAACACTTGTGTACAGGCGCGTTATAAATGTCATGTCATATCTTAAGTTCGAAGTGATTTGGGGTTTCATTCCCCCTCCTGCACAAGCAAGCTCATGGCAGAGCGCTCTAGCTCGCCCCCAAACCACTTTGCTCGGTCCCAAATCCTATTCCACCTCCAAAGACTCCGAGAATGCATTTCCAGATATGGGAGAGTCACCCCACACTGACCCAATATGTCAAGGGGCTCAGAGCCACACCTCATAGAGCTCTAGAGGTGCTACCCCGGACCGGAACCCAAAGAGGTGGCAGGCTGGATAGCCCTCACTGATGCTTGATGGATGGCAGGAAGGTGTGGGGGAAATGCAATCTTTTGTGTACCACAGTAGTCCTCTGAGGATCCTGGAGGATCTCCACGCGTATCTCCAAGATGTTACAACAGAACTCGGATTCCACCTTCAGGATTGGTCAGCCATAAAGCTCCTCTAAACGACCAAACCTTTGCTTTCTCCAGGCTTTAACTGGTGAGACCATGCCAAGCCAGAACTCTCCCTCTGCTGCCTCCCAATTCCATCCTGGTAGATGTGTCTCCTTGGGTGCAAGATCTCTCACTTCTGTTGTGCCCACGTGATTCTAATTTCGACACTAATAGTGCAAATGAGACAGTACAGAGGGAGATGCCCCAGCTCTCTGGCTATGACTCCTTTCAAACCATGCCCACACTTGGCTGTGTAAATGTTATGACACTCTAGACAATGGCTTCCCATGCATAACCGTAGAACAGAAATGGCTTAGCCGGGGACATTTAAAAGAAAGTGTTTTGTATTAGGAGGACTGAAATAAAGTTACACATTCTGCAACCTCTGCACAAGTACACTTTGGGAATCAGGTCTTAAAAAGATGATTTCCCCTTTTAGTTTTTATCATAAAAATGTGCATATCTTCCAAGTTTAGAATATCCTTGAGGCTGTTGACATAGAGATATGAACTTCTTCTTGTAAGACGTAACTTGATAGGTGTATGTGGCTCTGGTTCTGTAGACAAACTGATGTACATCTCAGGTCGAATATCAAACAGTGGCAGAAGCACGACACTGAGGGCAATCATATTACTTACAGAGTGCTTTTTTGAAAGTAACACATGTCTGTACAGGGGTTAAGCCCACCTACACAACATATATTCCCCCCAACTCTTTGACTTAAACAATATCCCCTGAGGACAGTCCAAACTTCCAACCTGCAATTGTGTCTGTCTCACTCATGTTATGAATGCAGTAGCTACAGAAAGACATGACACCTCTACTTCATATTAACAAAACACGTGTGCAGAAGTGCAAACATAGGTCCTGGAATCCAAATGGTTTCAAAATGCAGCACGGTAACATCAAAAGGTTCTTAACCGACAGTTGGGATCTCTGACAATTCCTCACGTACTGAAAGGTACTGTTCAGCTCTTCCAGTCAAGCGCTTCTTAATTAAGACACAAAACAATTATTTCGATGTGCCATATTGGTTGACTTGGTTTTGTGAGCGGGGGCATACATATAGCCAAAAAGGCACATCACACCCACCGGCTGTTAGTTTAAGACAACCAACCTCATTCCACATAATACGTGGAAAAGTCACACCCACTGGCTGTTAGTTTAAGACAACCAACCTCATTCCACATAATACGTGGAAAAGTCACACCCACTGGCTGTTAGTTTAAGACAACCAACCTCATTCCACATAATACGTGGAACAGTCACACCCACTGGTTGTTTAAGACAACCAACCTCATTCCGCATAACACGTGGAGCAGTCATTGGTGGTGCTAGGATTTGAATCTGATAGCTTGGGATTGAAGGGGTTGGGGATATGCTTAGACTCCTAGACCTATGAATAATATCAGGGGTAGTGGTGGGGGAAAGTGTGCTTGTGAGTATGCCCACACGCACGCGTTTGTGTATGTGCGCGTGCCTTTGTTTTCTATTTGCTTGCCCTTCCAGGACTATAGCTATTGTAGAAACATTCAAGGTGTTGGAAGTCTGATATATGTTTACACTAAATACATTTTTTTTTAAAAACGATGAATGTTATAGAAGCAAACTCGTCAATTGCCACATTCTAAAGGGAAAGGACGGGCGGACTGGCCCTTGAAATAGCCTGGTATATATGAATGAGTAATACCTTTGCAGTAACTGGTCCTCCCTTTTCAGCGCATGCGCTGCTGGCTAGAAGCCTAGCCAGAGAAAGCGGCGTGTGGCACATTTCTTTTATACAAGGTCCTCGCAAGGCTAGTGCCAAGCTGACACATGCTGGGGCATCGCTGTCCTCTGGACTGACAGGCCCCAGAAGAGGAGGCGGGCGATAAGAGCGGCCGAGCCAAAGAACATGCGGGAAAGATGGGGGAAAGGACAAGAGAGGCTGTCATTTCTGACAGGCCGCGGATCCGGTGCTAACAGCTGCCCTGGGTGTAGGATGGAAGATACTGTCAGTGCGCATGACATCCAGCAAGCCTGGCTGCCACTGCACTGCCTGCAGGGAAGGTGATGGCAACATGGCCGCATGTCCAATTATATGTGTCTTTATCGGCCTCGCCATCCACTCCCCGCCTCGAAATTCTAGCTTACAATGAATCAATTCCTTGCACGGACAGGGACAGTATTAGGGTTGCAGTGTATGTTTAGCAGTGCATTCATAGAAATAAAGAGAGAGGAGATGGTGCTATAATGGCAAAGGGCTCTCTTTCCTGGCGCCAGAATCTCAGGGGCATGGTCCCACTGGACCCCGCCGTTTTTCTTGGTAGAATGAGGCACTGGGCCTGCACAGGATGGTCAATCAGAACAGACGGTGGCTGCCATAGATTTGGCCCTGGAAAGGTAGGTCTCTATGAAGAGCTCCAAAGGCTACGTGCAGAGCGCCCCTGCCCAGCAGGCTGGCTCTGCTGGAACATCTGGTGAGGTACGGCCATTGGCCGGATTGGTGGGGGTCCAAAAGTAAAAAAAGGCCTATTTTAAGATCTATGGCAACCTCTATTGCAGTTGTTAAAAATTCTTAAAGATATCAAGAAGATGCTCGTAACTTGGATATTCTGAGTCACAACTCAAGAAGGATGTGGCCTGTGTAGGTAGTGGCATCACACACTCTGTAATTGCTTTCTGAGTGCAGGGTAGTGGCATTCAAACGTTGGACCACATGTCCCGACATTGGCAAAACTGTCCTCTTGTCCCGATGGGCCGGATGCAGCAGCAACTCCCATTGACAGCCATATGCACTAACCAACTGTGCCACAGAAGCTGCTTGCAAGCACCTTTGTGTTTACTATGCAGCTAAATCAGCGAAATGATCACATTATATATCCTTTCTGCAGCCACCCTCTCGACGCTGCACCAAGCCCCATCCCTACCCTATCCATTTCTTTTTTTAAATTATGTAAATCTGGTCACCTTATCTGAAGGTCATGAGTTGGCCCAGAATAGGAGTACACTCAAGTGTCTAGGCTTATAGTTAATGTTATTAGGATTGTGACATGCACCCTTTCGAAGCTGCTCCAAAGCTCTTTAGAAAAAGAGGAAAGAGCAAAAAGGGGCAAAAGAGTCAGAATAGAAGCTGGAGGAGAAAGAGCAGTCAGAGGGCACTGGCCAGTCATTTCTGGGAGTTCTCAGGCCCTGCAGTACATTGCATGCACGGGGTCCAACCAGAGAAGAAGGGAAAGGGAATTCCAAGTGGTGGCGCTTTGAATGGGACCGCCACCCAAAATGGCAGTTAGTTTTGGGGTACCGGCCAATTTATGCCACTATTTATCCTAATCGTTTTTACATATTTTCTGTCATGACATGCATATTTGGGAAATTTATTAAATCCCTGACAAACCAAAAATAAATTCCGCTTTTTCAAAATGCATTATTTATAAAATATCACACACATGCATCTTATTGCCTCCAGTTTAACTTAATGGAATGTTTTTGTGTTTTTAGGTTTGGCCATACTGTGCCTTTTATGTGACTATAGCTAAGCATACATCTCTGAGAGGTTGTATATCTTCCCATTCCTCATACACAGATTAATGGACGTTCTAATGCTATCTTCACGGCACTGGTGTTCTCTTGGGTAGCCTGTCATCTTGCGCACATGGAACAATTAAGGGTACATGTGATTGGACGAAGTCCGCACACTATTTTTAGCACAGGGACTCAGCCCTGATCAATAAAACCGGACACTTAGGTCCAATAACACTAATCAGTTAAAAATCCCTGTTTGCAATGTGACTCCGGTTATGAGATGTGCATTTTTCATGGCCGCGCCTAAGGCATGGAATGCCCTCCCGCCGCATCACAGAGAACTAAGATCAGCGGCCATCTTTAGAAGGAAGCTAAAGACTCTGCTATTCAGATAAAGGGACATGTGCTTTTTCTGTGTTATCTACGGATGTAGGACCCTCTATTTTAGGGGGTGTGTGTGTGTGTGTGTGTGTGTGTGTGTGTGTGTGTGTGTGTGTGTGTGTGTGTGTGTGTGTGTGTGTGTGTGTGTGTGTGTGTGTGTGTGTGTGTGTGTGTGTGTGTGTGTGTGTGTGTGCGCGTGCGCGTGCGTGTGTGTGTGTGCGCGTGCGCGTGCGTGTGCGTGTGTGTGTGTGTGTGTGTGTGTGTGTGTCTGCGCATCTGAGGTCATCTATTGATTCTCTGTTACTTGTTTGATGTTGCACCCTTAAGCATTTGAGTCATATGGTGCGCATTACACATTTATTAAAGTGAAGTAAAGTAAAGCCCATCCCCCCAGGCAAGCATTTTTATGTGGTGATAATTAATGTAGGAAGTTCATTCCACACCCGCCCCCGCAATCAAGAGTGCTAAACTAATTGATCAATGAATTTGATTCTACCTCTGCTTTTGAACCATGTAATACCACAGAACTCCCCGCCCCCTTTTGCAATAGTAGGCAATCCAAGAGCCAGGCTGGTCTGCAGAAAGAATATAAGTTATTTTCCTTTAATTAACAGATACTATCCATAATTACACAAAGATTATCAAGAGGCACACACCTTACTCCGTGGCTCAAAACCTTTCCTTCCTGACAAAACTTCCCACAACAAACAACTGCAAAACACGGTTCGTTCTTGGTAATAAAAGATCACAGATTCTCTAAGACACAACAACATGTACAGTTTTCAGTTCTGATCTATGGTGCCCCCTGGTTCCATGTAAAGAGAAACACAGATCTAGAGAATACTTCAGATAATTGGGTCACTCACACAAATACCCCTAATGTACAGATATTCAATGCAACACCCTAGAGCTTGACATGACAATTTTATTTGAAGGTGTAATTGGTATGTGATCTAACTTGAATACAAGTAGCGCTTTTCTATTGAGTAAGAGAATGGACATGTGCAACCCTAACTCTAACCTTCCAGATCATGGGTGACACCAATTCTCTCCCTTGCCCCGGACCCCCTTCAGTCCACATTTCAGGTCTTTTCATTAGCCTCTTTCTGCATAGGAGTTTAGTGTCTAGAACAGGCGGCCTGCTGTTCTAGAGCACCTTGGCAATGGCTGCTTTCCTTCCCTCTGACCCTCAGCTCAGATGTCTTGCATGCAGCATCAAGCTGCAGTAGTGACCCGGGCGTGCCCACTTTCCTGCCGATGTCATGATGCATACAAAATAAATGCTTCTTACGGGAAATCATCTTTGCTCATCGCTTTTTTTTTCGTGCAAAGTTTTTTTTTGCACAAGCAGGATCAGGAAATAGGGTGTTGGGACTTCAGCTCAGAGGAGCAGTGTGAAAGTGAACATATCCAAAAACGAGGGCAGGTGGTCTGTGGCGGTCCTAGGGACCTCTGAAATGGTGGGGGAGCCTGGCTATGGAATCCTGACAATGATTTGCTGGTGAGGCTCAAGAGGGGACAGTGTGATGGATGAGTTTTAGAATGAGGAGAGCAGCTCAAAGATCAAATGTGAGAAAGTCTGCCATGGTAAGATGACGCTGGGCCCTAGTGAGTGTGGTGTTAGACACTGGGAGGTTATCCACAGAGCAGTCTCTTTAACAGTCAGAATTAATAGTAATTAGGAAAGGGGATGGAAGTATTAAGAGCTGTGAAAAAATACAAAAAAACAAAAATAAACTAAAACTACATTTTATGCCATGTTTTCTGGTTAAAAAAGGTCTGGGAGCTCCTCTACCGAGAATGAGCATCCCCACATTATCTGTTCTATGGGAAGGTGCCCACTCGCGAGGGTCTACAACCACTGTATCTTTCAGCTCTCTAAGCAACGTGAGCAAGTGGCCCACTTCTGGATTACCCTGGGTAATGTAGGGTTCCCAGACTTTTCTTTAATGTATAGGAACTTGGTGTTTCACCCTAGGTTACCCAGGGTAATCCAGACGTGGGCCCCTTGCTCACTGTGCTTAGAGGTGCACCACTTCACATCACCGAAGAGGCCTGACTAGGCAGAAACACGTGGCTGGGGTTGCTGTTGGTACACTGGTTCATAGGTGAATTGCTTAGCATTTCAAATGGTGCTGGACTGCCCAAGTGGGTGGGACCAAACTGATCTGAACATTTATATATCTCTTCGGTGAAAGCTAGTTAGCTAAATCATGGTTGTAGTCCCTCCCCAGTGGGCACCTCCCCAATGAACAGGTTATTTGGCCATGTTTGTTCTTGGTAGAGGGGCTCTCAGACGTTTTTTTAATGTTTGCTGTTTACCTTGATTAAAATCAGTACATAGAATCCCCAATTCTCCTTTATTCTCCATGCAATTTTAGCATCTTCCTTTTATTTTTATATGCAAAGACCATTACAATGTTAATAATACACAAAACAATGCATTTATTTGGGGTAAAATGAATAAGCGTGGGTGGGTTTTTCTGACAGTAGGAATGACAGATTGCCTCTGCTGTGCTGCCGCTCTCTACTGAACCTTTGAAGCTGCTAAACTAGAAGCCCTTGACCCTGCAACCATTGGACAGCAGCTCCTACATCTAGGCCTACCCAGAGCGGTCAATGGTGAGGAATCATGGGATTTGCAGTCCATCACATTTGGAGAGCTGAAGGTTGCATACTCTCTTTCTAAACAGTTGTTATTAATATCCATTTTAATGGTACTCATGTTATTAGCATGAGAAACATTCAGGGATCAGTTGCGCTGCGAGGATCCAAACTTGCAAACTGCATGCTGGCCACTTGTCTGAGGAAGGTGCTGGACCAATTTAAACACAATGCATGTACTCAATGCCGAGGAACGGGTTCCATGCATTGACCTCTGCTTCAGAGGTGTGTACCTCACCGCTCGTGAGGTGTGATTGCTGAGCCGAAACTTGCAGCGCATAGGCTTAAGCAGGCAGGAAGGAGGACTGTTTCATGTTTGCGTCTTTGGGCGGTATTTCATATCGCTAAGGTTGCCCAAGAACATTTCTTACAAAGAAAGACTTTTCTTGTGGTAATGTACTTCGAAGAATAGTGTGTTGAGTAAAGGAATGGCACGCTGTCTTGTTAGATAGAGCTTAATGGTTGCAAAGACAGATTTATGGGTCAAATGTGGAATTTTAGAAGAGTATGTGTTAGCGGCAGCATAAACTCGGAAGCTAAATGGCCACTAATATGGTCACTTCCTCTGGGTTCGGAGTTTAAGTGGGCTAGGTAACTGTTGTTTACGGAAATTAGATAATCCTCATGTCCGCGTGGTTACATTGCAGTGGAAGAATGGGTGCCATTTGGGGATATCCCTTTTATCAGAAAAGAATGCTGATCTCAGGATTACTTGCAGCAGAGCTCTCAAGTTTACGCACACCATGAGATAGAAATTGTTCCAGTCCTGTTTCTTCGTGGAACTGTGGGACTTGTAGTTTTGTGAATTTTTTTTAAAAAAGTAATAAAAAACCACAAGTTTCAGGATTCAAAGCAAAATAAAGAGGACTGGATGAACTACACATGGCAGGGGGGTAATTAGGAACTTTGTTTTCAGAATGCCATCTACTCCACTGTGGTTGCTGCAGGAGGGAGTTTGCAGAATAAAGCAACATCATCACACTCCAGAAAAAAAAGAATAAAAAAATAACAATCAGCTGGGCAAGAATAGGCAAAGACCTTGAGGAGCAATACATACCTCTTGAGTTTGTGAGAAGGTCACATAGTCCAGGTTGTCTCCATTTGAATTTAGTTTCTTTCTCATTTTACATGTAGGAAAACCTCAAGTCCCAAAATTCCAAAAAGCAACACGACTGAATGACTTTCTCACATATGATATGGGTACATTTGAGAGCTCTGGATGCTCCAATATAGTAGGCAGAATTCCAGTACCTGGAGGTTTCATCACTGTAGATTTGGTCGTAGACAAATCCATCACATGTTGTAAGCCGCATTTTGACACAAATATATGTGGGGTGTGGGTAATAAATAAGGTGGAGAGGTAAAGGGGGGGCTGCGGCGGGTCTCCCCCACATATATTTGCAGCAGAATGGTTCAAAAGAGAAGAACAAATGGATCGATTTGGCTGCGAGTAAATCTACATGATGAAATCATATAGAACTATAACTCCTGATGTAAAGGAGAGGAGAGTCCATGAGAAGCGTTAGGTTTGAATCTTTTTAATGTTTTGCTGCCCTGATTCCGCTGCGAGACGCCTCCCAGTGCTCACTTACCTCTCTCTGAAAAGCATACATCTTAATGTTATTCCTAGTCCTCTCCCCTAACTCTCCATCATTACCCTCACAATGTGACTATGTTGGAATGCCATCGCGATTGTGAAATAGCCTGAACTTTTTTTATTTTTAATAATTAAATGATGCCTGTCATTTTGTTTCTGAAAGGAGGTCCTGCTAATCAGATCCCAATTTCATAATGACCCATGCCAAAAACATAATGTACAAATGCAACTTGCTGGGGCTGTCTTCTGACATTAGCAGCAGCTCCCGGCAATGGCAGCAGGGCACGTTCAAGTGGCAAAGGTGCATTTCTGAACAGAGATTCTGGAACACAAAGTTCCAGCAGGCAAAGATGGCTTTTTAACCCTCTGCACCTGTGGTTCAAAATACCCTAATTGTGCAACACAGAAAGGCTAGTGGCAGTTATTAAAATAAATATACAAGGCATGAATTGTTTTGACATGTTGACTACAGAGATTACACAATTATACACCCACAAGCATTTGGATCCATAATATTGTTAACTTGTTGCACAGTGTCTTATGTATTACAGGAACTGGTGAGTATTAGCCATCTGGGCTGGAATGTACCCGACAATATCCATGTGGGACCCAGCCCAGTAATCATTTGATCCCTCCTGAGGACGGTTAACTCCTTCCTCAAGGAAACAGGAACCCTCCATGGGAGGTCCCTTTGTAACTGGTGCTTCAAAGACAGCCTTTCCAGGGCAATGGCCATGTTATACAGGGTACTGATTTCTGGATACCTTGTGATGTAAGCAGACATAGAAAGGTGCAGAGTTAGGATAGTTCAGAGGAGAGGTTCAGACCACAGGTTGGTCCTAGTATCCTAGTTTTTGCTACAGCTCTCAAACTTCCTGTCCCCCTCCCTATTTCCTACATACAAGCCACCCTGAGTATGACATCAGTAGGCAAAGGCCAATTTTTACAGATGCCTGGATCAGACCCTTGACTACAGGCTTGCTGTAGACCAATCCACTGTAGCGTTTGCCTATGAGGGGGCCCTCCCCTTAGATGATTTGTCTTCAGACTTGAAGATGAGAAGGATTCAGCTGGAACTCGGTTGGGGACACAGTGTATACCAATGACCTCTAACATAGAGGTAAAGAAAGAGAGCTTAGAGGAAAGCTCTTCTCCCTAACCACCCCCAGAGCCTATGTGGGATAACCAGCTGAGTGGACAAGGCCTACGGCAACTCAGGCACTGTTACCCAGGAACATGCTACTGGACAGTGAATAAACCTATGCAAGTTCCCTCCCTCAAGTGTCCTTCCAGGTTGGGAAAGACAGAACAAAGGAATCACCTTAGCAATTGGTATCTTAGTTACTGAACACGTTCTGGGTCTAAACTTCACAATCGAATGACTGACTTTGTGGAAGACAGCCACAAAGGCTTTCCCATGCAAGGTGACTCTTTTGCCTTGCCTTTCTCTATTTATGCATATTTTGTGTAAATTCTCATGCACAACCCTCCTGCTGTATGTCACCACCATTGCACTCCCTCCACCCCCAGGTCAACCGGCTCGGGAATCCTCTTCTGGCTTTCGTCCAGGCCACATCCCTGGAGAAATTATGTGCACCAGCTCATTCAACGTGATGCAGATTTCTGTATTTTCTTTTTTCGGTAACGCGATCTAGAGACCACAGTCGGACTGCAAACCCCAAGAAACAGCTGAAAGGCTATTTCACCTCAAAATGTGTTTTGATACAGCTTGACATGCTTGACTCACTTTGAGCCGCTAAAGGAACTGCAGTGCTGCCTTAGACACCTCCAAGTACTTGGAGCCACTCACATGCTCTTTGAGACACCCAGGTGCAGACTTGACCCACTGCAGCAGATCACAACTTGATCCTATCACCGGCTGGACCCCGTGGAAGCAACCAACTCACCACCTGTCTACCACTTAGAAGCATTGTCTCACCGCTGTCTCGACCCAGTTCAAATCAAGAACTCAACGAACCTCGAATGCTGACTCGATCCACTGGATGCCCACGTTGGCATCCTGCTCGATGCTGACTCACTATTGGCAAAGGAAAACACAACCATGTTGGCACTGGCTCGTATGAAGTAAAGTGATTAGAAGCCCAGCTCTTAGCTGTTGAGCCCCAAAGACAAGAAAGTAAGGGTATTTAAAGAGGCCCTGTCCCCTGGTCTGCCTTAAATGGCTTTAGTGAAATGTAAGCCTTCCTTCTTTACCTTCTGAAAGACATATCCAAACAACATTGATCTTTTGCTGCTAAAATCTGATGCAAATGGTAGCTACTCTGGCCCCAAGTTCGTTGGCACAAAACTTGCATGAGCACATATTTGTAAAATGCACCTGGCAGCTTTTCCATGCCTGCAAGCACAATTATGAAATCACCCCAAGATGCAATTTAAAAATGTATATTTCTTCTGGCACTCTAGGGAAGTGGTCTACAGAGGGACCTTGCAGGTGCTCTCCAATCCCAAGATCAAAACAGGAACCAAATAGCGGCAAATGTGCACCTGGTGCTAGTAGACACAGGCACTCAGATACTGTGCAGTTTGTTGTGAATACCCAACCGCGTGCAAATGATTAGGGGCCGATTATCTAATATTTGCACCAGTGCTAAAAATTGAGCAAATATATAATATGGAATGGAGCAAGCCGATGTTGTCACAGTCCGTATTATCTAAACATGTTTGCTCTAGGACAAAAATGAAGCAGGCTGTTGTTGTAATATCTTTGCTGCAGAACTGGGGACTGGCGAGCCTTAGAGTATAAGACTCAAATGATGGTACGAACATTTGAAGAAAAGGCTTGAATCGTATTGAGCCACTAGATCCTCCAAAGAAATGCACGGAAAGCCAAATTGAGCCGAGTCAGTAGATGTTCGATTCGGCTTGAAACGGTTCGAGGCAGTAGATGTTCGATTCGGCTTGAAACGGTTCGAGGCAAATCGCACCATGGGTCACCATGGCTCTAATTTTGGTTAAATGACTTGTAAAATCGATGGGCGAGAACCTCCAAATGTTTTTTGGTACAAGTGATGAAATGTGCTTGCATATCTCATCACGTGCCACATAGGCCCCCCAGAAATGTGCAGGTCAGTTTTGTGGGTATGGTTATCTGAAATTTTTTCAAAGAAATGCAAATGAAAAAAGTGCCTCCTCTGTTCATCGTTATGTCTTTGTTGTATCATTTCCTTAGCCAAGAGTATTACTGAAATCTAGTATACTAATTAATGGTTAAGCACACGTTCCAGGGGATATACCTCTATAGACTCGGGCCTTTAACTTGGGCCCCTGGACGGTACCACCTGTCACAGCACGTGGAACGGGGCCTTAATGCCATTAGCACCCGTTCCACAGTTCTGTGGAGGGGCTCAGTGGAAAGTATTTAAATTCAGAGAATGGGCCGCCTTGCAGCGTCCCATTCATTGAATGAAAACACTTTCCCAACATGGCCGCCATGGAGTAGGAAGACGGGGCTTCCGTATGGAGCCCCTCTTCTATGTCTATTGAGGCCACAATGGAGTGGAAGCAGCAGCAGCTGCGGCAGTGGTGGCACCACTGCCACAATCAGGTAAGTGGGGATGGGGTAGTTTAAAATATGGAAAGGGTAGGTGGGGGGAAGATGGTGGGTGGGGGAAGCAGCCATCAGGCAGCTCAGAATGCATGCTTGGATCGACAGATTCAGCCTGCGTTGCAAGCCTCCTGATTGGTGGCTCCCGTCAGCTGGGTGCTAATAAAACAGACTGCTTCATGTTTGCCATAATGAAAACATTTTAGATACATTTGCATGGGGGGTAAACTTTTGTGCCCCATTCTGTATTATCTCAGCAGCAAAATGTGTGCTAAATTAATTTCCTCCATTTTTTTGTTTGCACAAGAGCAAAGTATTTTTATTCTAACGCTAGTTTGCGTGCTGGTTGAAACCGAAGCACACTTCACATAATAGTGACTTTGGTCTCCAGTTCGAGCTTTGCGTTCGAGTTTTCTGCATGCAGTACTTTTTGGATAACCGTTCTGTTGAGTCACCCACGCCAAACATGCGCCACCAGACTCTCCAAGCGGCACCTTCGGGCTACAAAGCCAAACGCTTTGGCAACAGTTTAGGGCACACAGATTTTGGAGGGAAGTTGAACGGGTGCCCTCGTTTTTTATAATTACAGTGTGTGTGACTAATTTTACATATTACGCGAGGATGCCGAAGATTCATTATGACTGCAGGCAGTTTTTAAAACGGATTTATTTGTACTGTTGGAGGAGACGGGAGCACGAAACCCTTAATTATTCAAATTAAACTTCGAGGAAATGACGGCTGTCTTTTTTTCCCCCCACTTGCTCTTTACCCGAAGGCTGAATAAATCCAATAAAAACACAGAGGGGAGTAGAAAGGAAAAAATCTGAGGATTATGAGCTCTTTAACTCCCGCATATGATTTATTGAGAAAGGCCGGTCATTTTCCCAGGGCTGGGGTGGGGGGGCAGAACTGTACAAAGGCTCTGCTTCCTTGGCTCTCGACAAGAATGTTATTAAAAAGAGAAAGGAGGAAGAAAGCTCATTCTCAAACACTGGCGTGCACACAGCTTCATTGGAGATGTAAAAAAATATATATATATATGGACATACCCTGGTGGCCGAGGCATTTAAATTAAAAATGGATTTATTAAGAAGGATCTCAGCTTCACACTAGACGAACGATGCTCCGTCTTACCTCTGGGAAGTAGAAGCTATTTAAATATGGCCTAAATGGTATGTGTAATGACTTTTCTGGCTCCACTTCGGCCTTAATTAGACCGGAATCCAAATAGTAAACCTGCAATGCAATCCGGCCTTCTGCTGTTCAGCGTGCAGAGGGACTGCATGCAGGCCGTGTGTGCCTCACATCGACCCGCTGCCCCTAGAGTCGGTGTTACACCCCCCCACCCCCTCCTCCGAGCAAGCTTCCTCTCCAGCCTCCTTCACCCCCACACCTCACACCACCCTGCCAGGATGGGGGCAGTCAGCCTTCTAGTGCCTGCCAGAGACACACAGGATTAGAAAGAGAGCCCAATTAAAGTATCTAGAGCCATTTACAGCAAGTCGTGAATGGATAAGAAACAGTGAACAAACAAATATGGCGACGAGGACAAAAAAAACGGCTAGGTTGAGGTGACGATCTCAGCAGGCAACTAAGATAGCGTTCAGTGCCATTTTCTAGGCATACTTGAACCACCAGTGTGGCACTCTCTGGCCTGATTTGCCCCAGTTCATAGCTCTCAACCTTTCGAGTCCAAGGGGCGGGTGAAAACAAAGAATTTTGTTTTGCGCTGTGGAAAGTACATTGACGTTAATGGACAGATAAGGAGCTTGGTGGGTGTGTGAACCCTTCCCCTGGCGGGTGACGCGCGTGTGGGTTTAGAGAGAAGTGGATCATCACGTATGGAAGTCCAGAATTCTGTATTCTTTGTAAAATCATGAGAATGCAAAGCCATCAAGCCATCTTCCAAACATTTCTGTCTCTATTAATAATGGAGATACCACTTTTTTGTAGACTGTTTCATGCTGGGCGACTCCTACTTTTGAGCGATGTAAGGGTGTGCATGATCAGCAGCCAAGGTATCTGTCCTCAAATCATGGACTTCACAAGGACAGAGCTCTGAGTCAGCCATGCCAGGATTTAGACCAGTGGATTACAGGGTGAACATTTAACTCATCTGGGTATCACAGTGGAGTAACTTTGCTGAAAATGTTGGGGGGACATGGCATCTTAATGTCCCCCACCAAATGAGTGGTACAACATGGTGTTCCACAAATGTTGCAAGGGGACAAACACCCTTGTCCCCCCTAAATGTACACCCGTTTACTCATTTGTAGCACCACTGCCTCTATCTGTTTTTAAACAACTTCCCCATTAACTTAAGTGACAGACAACCCATCAATTATCATTCTTATTTGGTTTAATCAATTGCATCGGTTGCACAAAAGAACAGATACAATATACACAATTACATCATTCTGTGTACAAAACCTAAAAGAAATCCGCAATAAATACAAAACCAAACCAGCTGACCCACCACCATTACAACCAAAAGATATTCATTTTATAAAACATCTGTACCCAGACAACTAGCATGTTCAACCAATAACAGGGTGCAACACATGTATGACCCTTTCGCACTTCAGCGTCGTCACTAGGTTCCGACCCCCTGAAAAACTAAACAAACACCATTAACCATCATTATATATCCCAGTGTTCAAGGGGCATGTCATCGGAAGGGAAAAACTGGGACTGTATAAGCACATTCCATGCCATCACAAATTTGTTAACCTCTATTGGTCAATTTCCTATACATCTAAGCCACACCCTGGTTTCCGCCATGGATCCCCTCTAGAGATCAGACCACCATGCTCTAAATGCCGGACCGGTCACAGCCTTCCATAACATAGCAATGCTGCATTTTGCTAGTATGCATGCCATGTCAAGTCGCTTAGTTACATGTTTTGAATCTCTTGCAGGGGGTATAAGGAGTCAGAAGCAGGACGTGGACACAGTGGTGGCACTGTAATGGCTGATAGCCTTTTTATTAAACAGAAAATGAAATCCTACCTTTCCCTAAATGTAAGTGGGGTTTCCCTGCCTCAAATAAAACTAAGGAAACTGTCAGAACGTCCGTCAAAACCATAATCCACCGTCCTGTGTCCAAAACACCTATTTCTGACCCTTACACTTAAACTAATATACAAGGGAAAACTGGGACTCCAAACTGCAGTGGAATGACTCCCTTCTGCTGAGTAATCTCCAGGTCCAGTGTTCGATCCACTGCTGCAGATACAGCAAAAAGTGTAAAAGTAAAGTTCAAAATTACAAAACAAAAAGGTCCTTCAATAAGTAGCAGAAGAAAGGGCTTCTTCCCTTTTGTCAAAATGTTCACAAAAAAAACAAGAAGTAGTTCTCCTTCTCTTGGTTTCTCTAACTCCCAGTCAACAGCAGGATACTGCTTCCCTGACCCTGGTTACCATAGGCACACATGCTCGCAAAGCTAGGAGGTTGTCTTGTGGCTCTTGACATTTCAAAACTCACAGTCAATACCAGGGTACTGCCTCCCTTCCCCTGGATTCCAGATGTACAAACGTTCCCAGGGCCAAGAGGTTGTCTTGTCACTCTTGGTGTTTCAAAATTCACAGTCAATACAAGGGTGCTTTCTCCCTTCCCCTTGATACCAGATGCACAAATGTTCACAAGGCCAAGAGGTATTTCCTCTTCTCCTGGCCTTTCCACACTTTCCACAGGACCAGGGGGGATGACTCCCTTCCCCTGGTTTTATTATGATGAAGACAATGGCTCCCTTCTCTTGATGTCACCATGCATATGACAGTTCAAACAAAAATGGGTGTCAGTCTCAGACACACAATCTTCTTGCCTGGTATACTTTCCTGCAAGGACTTGGGTTACTCTCTTTCATACATTTGGGTGTGGGTCCCAGACTCACAATCTTCCTGCCTTGAATACTCTCCTGCCAGGACTTTACAAAAATTCAGTCTCATACAATTTCAATACCTTGCCTTTGGGGCTTTCGCTACTTTTCTTTTTCTAACAGTTTTCTCTCTCATCTAAGTACTGACACAAAGAAGATATCTCTTTTTCTGGGTGAGGTATTGGATTTCTGACCTATTTTCTCAACCCCTGTGATTCCCCATGCAGTGTACTAATGGCCCACCTCCCTTCTATGGACTCACTGGCTTATCATGGCGGCTTTTGGGTCTCTCTCGGGTCCGTTTGGCTCTGCGGCTTTGCCCTGTCCTTGGGGTAGTGTTTCTCCTGCTTCCCAGTCTGCTTGGTCTGTGGGTAGGCTTCTTCCTTCTACCTTGACCATTGCTCATTGGAACCCTTTAGGAAGTGCCTATCATCGGGACAACTTCTCTGTGAGTTTTTCTGCTCTGCAGTTCTGCCTGCAACTCTTCGGTTCCTCAACCTGCGTCGAGAGGCAGAAGAATCCATGTTTCTCTACGCTGAGTGGTTATGAATGTCCCCGCACCAATACGATTGGTACAACAACTAGAGCACATTGCTTAGTTCCTCCAGGTATTCTTTATCGCTCTGGTCCTCTTCTTCATCCCAGTACTTGGAGTCAGAGTCAAAGGGGGTACTTAGGGTCTTTTCCATTTGTCATACAAGGATGTTCTTTTTTCTACATGACAATAGGATATGCAGGATTGGGGAGTTGGGTCCTAGGTGTCAACATTGGATGTGTAAGGTGGATACCATGTTTTCTCTGGAATATCATACCCAGGTCCACTGGGGAGCTCCCTCCCCATGTGTTCTTCCCTCACATTTGTGGTCTTGTGGACTGTGGCTGTACCACCCTGGCCACATGAGAAGGGGTTTCCCCTAGGAAAACAGGGACTACATTACCAGATTCATCACATACCCTTCCTCTACAGTCGGGATTGTCCCTATGGGGCAAACAGGGCCGTATGTTTTTGGGGGGTCTACCAAGTGCAGATAAGTGGAGAGGTACTATATTTCTTCTCATCCCTGTTGTTAAAAGCAGAGTTGTTTCCTCGTGTCTTTCCTTGAGAAGAGGATTGTTTTGTAATTAAAACCTCTTACAAGGATTTGGGTCTAATATTCCAGGCTCATTTGCGCAACCCAAGACATCCATTTGGGGAAACTGGGGAACTTTCCTACCAATAAGTAATTGTGTGGGAAGATTAAGGATCACTACCACTTTGATCCAGAACTCTTTTCCCAGAATATTAACCAGAACTTGAATGTGGGGGTATTTCTCCCTATACCCATGGACCCAGATGCTTTCTTCAGTGCCCTTCATCTTCCAACCTTTCGGGAGTAACTGTGATCTGATAGCGCATGCCTTACTTCCGCTATCCAACAGGGCCCAGATCCTCCCTCCTGTTAAGAAAACACAAACGTTATAGGTATTCTGATCCCGGATACAGAAAAAGGAATTGCTACTCTTCGCATTTTTTTTTTCCCTCTGACCTTTCCGTCGGGTTTTCCCAGGATTTTGCTCCCAACTGGAGTCTACTTTGTGTGGCTATTGTAATATCCAAATCCCCACTGCTCTGAGTGGAAACTGGCTTTTACAGTTTTTTCCTTGACCAGGAAGTGTTATCACTTCTGATTTCCCTTACCTATTCGATTATAAGGTATCTGTAGGGTTAGTGGCCAAGGTTCATTGGGGTGGCCACATTTTCTGCATGAGTAACAGGGGCATTCTTGGTCAGGTGATACAAAGGAAATGCCCGTCATTCCATCTCTCAGTCTATCTAATGATGGTGGAGGAGGGGAGTGACTCTCACTACAAACTCTGCACAGGAAATCCTCCTTGTGGTAAAACACTGAGGTTTGCATGTAAGAGATTGGTAAAAAAAATAAGTAGTTTCTGGGTTCTCTGTCTCTAGGTGTTCATAGCCCAATTAACTCACCTTCTCTGATAGTAATGGAGAAGGATTGGAGTTCTTAGGGCGATTTTTAATGGAGAGAGACAGTGGCATTGGGGAAACAGAGGGATCATTGCCTATGCTGGTGGGCATCACAATGAGGACTTCCCTGCTATGGGAAGGGATTAAAGTCTCGTTCTCCAATTGCTCATGTACTAACCACTTTGGGACCGGTTTCAAGGCTTCTTGATCCTCTAGGTCTTTCACTACCCAAGGGTTCATTTCTACTGTATCGGTTCTAAGTCTCATATCGTGCTCAACTTTGTCCTTCCTTCCTGATGAGAAACTTTCTTCCCTAAAAGGTGGGGCCTTGGGCTTCTAGGGGTTACTATCTGGGGAAACAGGGGTTGAAATGCCATGGCCAAATAACCAAAGGTTTGATTTTTCTGGGGGATTGGTAACTCCCAAGTCGATTTGAGTAGTGGAAGGGTTATTTGTTTCTAGAGCAAATTCTATTTGGTATCTATCAGAGTCCTCACCCAGGTTGATTTGAGCTTCCTCATTTAAGAGATGGAAAACATTTTCTTCGGTCTTGGTGGACGGAGTCTCCCATTGGGGGTATGATGTAAGTAACCCACCAAGGGGAAAGATTAACCCGTAGGTTCAAGGAAATTATATCCTTGTCTCTGGGGGGATAAGGTAGTCTTGGGGGCAGAATATATTGTAACTGTTCCTCGTTACAGTTCCTCTCAGTGGGAAAATGGCCTGGGAGCTCAATAGCTGGAATGTAACCCTCATTCTGAGGTGTTGGTGGCCATGAGGTTTAAGGTCTCTCAGCTGAGTTGGATCCAGTGGTTCCAATGCGCTGAAATGGGTTGGGTTGGTTTCTCTATCAGGGATAGATAACCCACTAAGGGAACAGATTATAGAAGCCAACTCCTTTCTTAATGTAGTGACCATAAGGTTGTAAACCTGGTCGTCAGCTTTGGTAGTCTTATGGGTCCAGCAGTTTGTAGCAAGGCAGCCAGATCCCACAAGGACACTACGTGGAATGGTGGAAACATTTGTTCACTGTAAAGATCTCACCCAAAAAGCCCCTTTACCTGCCAGAAGCAGCGGTGGACTGGCCTATAAGGGACTCTGGAGATTTCCCGGTGGGCCTCTGCACCCTGGGCCTCTTTTGTGTGGTATTTCCAAATGTTCTCATAGGAAAAGCATTGGGCTTGCTTAAAATGTGTCAAATGGGGCCATTTTGAAAATTATTTCCAGAGCCTCTTTTGATCTCCAGTAATTATTTCCAGGGCCTCTTTTAGTTCCCAGTCCACCCCTGGCCAGAAGGGAGGATTCCTGCTGCCCTCTGTTTCTTGATGTCCCCAACTCTGGGAGCTGTCCCGGAGTACAATGGAACTCCTTGTGCTCCCTGTAAAAGATGTGACTCCCCGGGCTGCAACTCCCATGACAGTCCCCTGAAGGAAAAAGGAGGAGGTGTGATTACACCTCAGAAGTGTAAACTGCATTTCACTTCCCCATAATCTTTACAACCTACGTACAGGAGTAATAGGACTTGAGACAAACAGTTAAAATGTACCAACATTATATTTACACTTCAAGTTAGGAAATGGGTGAATCCAGATTTGAATTTGTCATACACTTTACATTATGACCAATCTCCCTGTCCCTAACCTCTTCCATCTACTACAGCTGCAATGGTCAGTGTACATCAGTGCAAGTGGTGTGTATGTACAGGGGGCCCTAAAAAAAGGTACTTTAGAAACACATTATCTAGTTCTGTCTGGAACCAGAGTCCCCTTTCTTAATAGGGTAACATGAACCTAAAGTCAGGATTTTAAGCAGATTTAAAATCACTTTAACATGCTTCATCATCATGACAAGCTGAGATTTGCTTTCAATTCTTCTGAAAACATTCCCTATTCACTGGCTCTCATATGACCTATAATAAAAGGGCATCTGTTCCTTTGTGACTTCCTTTAAAACACCATATCCACTTAAGGGATGCTTTTATACTTCAGGTTCAATTACTCTTAGTGACCAGGGGTTTAACCAAACACAATTCATTCTGTTTGGGCAGGTCTTCCAGACATAGTCAGCAGATACAAAAATGTTACAGAGTCAAGCAAGAAGGTCCTAATCTTAAAACAGACCCTTGTTTTTAATTCAATGTGTGTATTTGTAAGCAGACAACCTCAGCTCAAGGTATGTATTAGGCAACGGTCTGTTCAATTAATTTTGACCAATATGCCACGCAACTGAACCCTCTACTGCAATTTCACTTCAACAGATCTGTTTAATTTGAACGAAACCCTCATTGTCTGATTATTCTGAATCCATGGGGACTTGCTCGGAGAAGAAAAGGTCATTTACAGAACACTGCTTTTTTAAAAATGAAATGCAAACTTAATTCTTGGCTGTGCATATCACAAAAACTGTAGTTGAAGTTTTAATATATGCGTCAGCATATATAAGCCCAGGTACACTTAAAATACATACAGAATACATTATAAAGACAATCTTTACTGCGCTTGCATGTATGGAAGTCAACTATTGGAACAATTATCTTCCAGCAGGACATACCCTTCATCAGTTATGGTCTCTTAACATGGAGAAAAATGACTGGTGAATTCTGTTTTTGCTTTGTTGTGTCCATTTAACTCCTATCTCATCCTCCATCCGCAGCTTTACTCATTCTGTATGGGGACTGTCAGTGGTCGAAGTGTACGAAAAGAAGTAGTGGAGCTATGTTCCCGGCTGGTCTGCACCGCTCCCCGCAAACGCCATCCCCACACCCCCTCCCACGCATAATATAAACCCCCCAATGCATGCACCTGCAGTTTAAGGGAATGTTCAGTGCACTGCACTGAAAGTGCAACTTTCAACTGCTTCCTACACTTTTATTTTAAAACGAAACCGTTCCAGAACAGTTTCTTTTTAAAATAAAAGTATAGGAACGGTAAAACTTCATTGAAAGAAGTAGAGGAGCACCACTCCCGACCGCTCCCGCCCCCTTCAACCACTAGGGACTGTAGACTGAGCATATGGATCCTTGTCAGCCTATGATTTGGCTGCCATGACTCTAACCCTAACCCCCCTAGACCCCATTGTTAAGATCACACTTCACCTCTCCTCCTCATATGGCTTGTGAAACTGTAAGGTCTGCTGGCGACTCTCCATTCCCATCCTTTGTGTACAAAGACCGGACGTAAATCAGTTGTGGTCTTGCCACCAATGGCAAGACCAGTCGTTCAACTGCCCATTCAGAAGGGACACAACCTAGCAGTGCAAACTGTACTGCTCCTCTTGGTGGCAGGACCACGCCTGATTTTCACATAGCTCTTCACCTTCTGTGATGCTGCAGATGGCCTAAAAAGGATGCTATTGAAGTATGCCCTCCACAATATTAGTGGTTATGAATAACTCCAAACCTTTCGCCCATCACTTTTTGATTCATCTGTGGTTTCCTGTCCAGAATCACATTTTTCATGAACCAACCCTTGTTTGTTTTGATCTACCCTTACATAGATGGACCCAGGCAATAGGTCCTTTTAATATAATCTTGAAGATACTTCTGTTTGTTGATGCACAAGTTAAGTCATATCATGGAAGAACCAGCCTCACATCTCTTCCTTCTGGGGCTGATAAAATGAGTATGCCTGGCTTGGTAAGTACTATCCTGTCTGGGGAGTACATGGGGGGGCTACTGAGTGATATGCACAAATAATGGCTGGCAGCCTTAAACTCTAGGGGTGTCTGTTGGGAGTGTCGCCTTTTTGTTAGGCGAGAAAGATGGCTCAGAAGTGATGGTGCCACGAGCAAGCTAAGAGCCAACTCAGCATGTCGGGTGCATTATATCAATATTCATTATTATATATGAGGCAAAGTCTATTAAACCAGGGATGAGTGGGTCGTTTGATGCAGTGCGCACCTAACAGAGTCAAAGCGGCAACCAGAGAAAATAAGAAACATGAAGGTAGAGTGATTTGCCCAGGATCATAGAGTGGTCACGCGGGGTAGAAGGTTACCAGCCCAGGTTTTCTGCTTGAACTATTTTTAAATGTTTAGGTCTCAAAAATGCTTTCAGAAGACCACTAAAAGTAACAGAATGCAATGTTATGGGAGCCTGTAAGTCAGGAATGACTGCGAACCTCCCAGTACACAATGGCAAATGTGAGGTGCATGGAATCTCTGGCCTGGATTATACATGTCTGGTAGCATAACCTTGTCTACGTCATTGTTCGATAAGTTATTGTTATGCCTGATGCACACACAACTTGCATTCCCACAACAAAAATAGACAGTACCTTTACTGGTGATTTAAGTTTAAGAAAATAGTTTGACATTGTAACAAAGTCTGCATTATCGCATCATGTTAGCAAGGCGAACACAGGATCATGCAGTGTTGATACGTTTTATAACTTGTGAGCCTCTAGTTGAGCAAGAAAAAGCAGGCCCAACAGGCGCGAATTTCACTCTGAGGTGTCAATGCCACCCATCACACTGCTGATTAGGAGGCCTTTGATACTTTCTCTGCCTGGAGATTAAATACATTAAACAAAGAATTGAGGAACAGACATATTGGCGGGCAAAATGTTGTGTAGTACCTGTCAGGTCATTTTACAAGGCTCTAAATTTACCATCGCCAGATGGTGCACAGCTCCTACGGAACTCTGCCCACGTGGTCAGCACCACTGGACTCAGGCCTTCTGGACTTGACTCTTCTTCAGTCCTACAGGTCTTTCAAGGGTGAGCCTGACATGCCACCAGACTCGGACTGGCCTATAGCACATTAGGGCAATGCCCGAAACAAAAACTCAAAATGCTGGTTTGGGCGAATTGTGTTGGTCAAAATGGGCCACTTTTTTGGGCCAATGTGGGCCGGTGTGCATCACATTTTATAAAAATAACTCCCCGTTCGGTACTATTCCAAGAGTCTGTCACAAAAAGGAACAAATTGCCATTTGCAACTTTGGCACACTTTTTCATTTGTGCTCGAGACCATTTTATACCACAGTCCGACCATGCATGCCACTGGCATTCTCCAGCACTACAGGCCTTTCAGCTAGACGGAAACATGATTGACAGACCCGTGGCATGAAGCCCCCTGCCTTGCTGGGCCTGGTATGTGGCACTCCCAAGCACGCAGCTCTTTACTAGAAGCAAGTAGTTTGTTGGTATAACGTTCGATGTCTCTATAGGCCAGCCAGCCTCCCCTCCATTTTATTTTGATGCGTGTGGAGCCTGTTTTGACACCAGCAAACGCACGCGCTTCACTGTTCAGCTGGGCGGGAAATACATCTCAAAATACAACACCTGAAAACATTCCACCTGCTACCTACGACAGGTCAGCCCCAAAATCTCAGGGCCCATGCTGGCTATAACTCTAGTAAATATGCTGAGCCGCGCCACGAAGCTGAAGGTCAACAGCGCTCGTTTCCGCACGCTTTTCATCCAAAGGATTGGCAGAAAAGACACAAGCAAAAGGACACTTCCGCAAATGGTTTTGACAGTCCATAGAGCAAGAAACATGTTTTACTCGTCTCTCCGGTTCAGCTGCCATTTCCCTCCTAAATTAGGCCCGGCCGCGGGGAGGAAAGGGAGTGTCGCTGCGAGAGCGCAATTCACAGCGTGTCAGAAACTGACATGGCCTGTTTGACGGCATGAAACGGAGACCTTTAGTACCTCTGAATGCTGCCTGCGCGTCGGGCTTTTTCTCACCTTGATTCTTATCGCTGGGTGAAAGGAAGCAGCCGTCACGGATTTCCTGGGCCGTCAATGCATGCACGTCACTGTTCTGCCAGACAAGGGGGCTCTGTGTGTTTGTCACACACATGCAAAGGGAGATTAAAATGGCCACCTTCAGTCTTCTTTCGGAAAGTACAATGAATAAACTGCACCACTGACCAAAAAAGTAGGCCGCATAATAAACGCAACAAGGGAATGTCTTAAAATTCACTGCGGAAGTAGGTGGAGCATGTAATGATTAATGATGGGAATTCAGAATGATATACTCACCTTTAGCAATAAAATACTGAAAGGCACAAACGCTTGGAAGCATAAATAGCCAGGAAAGCTGGAGACGGTGACATGTTGTTATCGGAAACAAAAAGGTATGTCTGGTGATCTGGTTATCCATGTAGGCTTGCCATCAAATTATATGTCATATATATTCAGTGAAAACACCTTTGTTTAGAGACAGTTAAGTCAATCAGATTGAAAGCAAAAAAACACCCTGAAATTCAGCACTCTCATTTGAAGAAAGTCCACCTTAACTTTGCATCCCCTGTTGTGTTGAGTACAACCATGAAGAAGGCAACACAGAATTTCAAGGGTTTTGTCATACTATAGTTTCTCTGGGGCCTATTAGCCATGGCCTTCGAACCTTGCCACCGTACATAGATTTCTTTGGGGCTCACAAACCCTGGCCTTCAGCAATGGGGAAAACATATTGCGCCAATAGGTTCCTTTGGGCCCACTAGCCATAGCCTTCTGCCGTGGCCACAGTACATCCATCTCCTCCACTATAAAGTACATTTAGGGCCTCATTACGAGAACGCCGTTCCGGGCTCCATTACCGGGTTCCTGCAATGGGTCTTATCGGGTTACACCGAGATAGCAGGACCCGGTAAGTCCTCCATGCAGGAACCCTTCCCCATTCCCATTGAGCCCCTATAGGGCTATAGATTACATCTGGCCCGTTATTGCCTCCCTCTTCCCCTCGTGGGGCCCGGAAAGCAAGCCTGGTTTTACCAGGCGTGCAATCCGGGTCCCGCGATGGGATGCTTGTAATCGGCGCTTCCGGAATGAAGGGGGCCGGTGCTGTACCGGCTCCCTTCAATCCGGGAGCGCCAGGTTCGTAATGAGGCCCTTAGTCTAGGAACCTAGGTCCAAACCTCACATTAAGCAAGGGCCAGCTGCGGGAAGTGGGTGCCACAAGATTTAAGCTGCTAACATCTTACCATGCAAGCTAGTGCTTTCTACACTCAGAGGAAAACATTTCTGGACTGTTGCTGTTGTAGCATGTATGCAAGGGCATGGTTAACTAAATATTTTTCATTTTCCTGTAATTGTATTTAATCAGAAATGCCCAATAAAAGTGCAAAGATACAACATAAATTTAGGTAAGAATGTATGCACATGAAAAAAGACAGCGTGACCTGATAATACACAGGAACGACACAGTGAAGATTTGCATGAGATGTTTATACAATTGTATTAGATAGAAGGGGAGTTCTGTGTCATAATTTGGATCTTCACTTCTGGCAGTAAATTAAACTGCCATTTCGTTACTGACAGCTCAAGAAGTCTTTATTCCTCTTGGGGAAATATGTCAGCCATAACCAATTATTTTCACATTGATTTGGCATGTATGCCTACTCAAGAAACATCATTAAACAGTTAGTTGTAATGTGGCAGCTCTTCTCGGGGCAGAGCTCTGTCACAGTGTGGCCTTGTAGGTCCTTATTGGGGAGCCACAGAGTTCCAGAACGCGGAAATCACCTTGCACAGAAAAGCCCAGAGGCATTGGAAGGATACCATTTGCCCTGTGCCCAGACCATTCCCGGAGCATTGAAAAGGGACAAGTGCTACTTAAACCACAGATAGGAATACACTGAAACCCAGACAATGGAGCTGTTACTTGTTATGCACCATCTGCTCTGGTGAGGAAAATCAAACTGAAAGCTTGTGCAGATATGTTATTTCAGTTCCCCTCCCGCCCCCCACCTCGTCCGAGGATACGAGAATAAACACTGGCACCATTCAATGGGATCAAGAATTGTAGTCTCTTTCTGACAAGCATTGCAAGAGATGACATGTTAACATTGTCCCACCCCAACCCTTCGTTAAAAAGCAAACAGAACTTCCACTTCTCCAGGCTTACTGGAGTCTTTCTTCTGAAGGAAATAGATGCTGGACACATAGACAGCCTCAAAAGAGATCTCAAGGAGGAAGGGTGAAAGCACCCATGCAGCAGAGGCAGAATTAAATCCAAAATGGCCCCTAACCCTTACATTTCTTCATGCCACCCCTTGAGAGACCACCCGACCCCGGTCGCATGGGAAAATGGGATAATGGCATGTGTAACCTATCAACTTGGAGCCACCCGAAGGGAGTCACCAGAAAATAAGCAGACAGACAAGCATCATTGTCAGTCCTTTGAAAAGCTTCACGGAGGAAGGCACATCTTGAGAGACCCCAAGCAGGGAGGTTTTGCAAGAAGATGAAGACATACCTGTAGAGAGCTGGCCAGGAGGGAAGAACAGACCCTGGGAAATCAAAACCAAGATGAATAGAACAGCACATTGGAGTGCTGCAGTAAGGAAGCCCTGGCAAGGGTTAAGTTGTGAGAAGTGAGCAGTAATATGTAGTCCGTCTCTTAGAAGGAAGGCTACAGACGAAATAGGATACTAGCTTGATGATGGAGATGAGGGGCACCGTTCGGGAAGTATATTGAAACTTGGAACAGTGGCACATTTTTCAAAAGCTAGAGAGAGAGGTAGAGATTTTCTTGGAAAAGAGAGAGAGACCGAGTCTAGGACAGGGAGCAGAGGGTACCAGCTGGGAGGTAGGACAAAGGGACAGTGAAGAGACTGAGGTTGCACAAGATAGGGAGATTGTTGGAAAGGTTGCAGAGAATGATGACGTGGGGGTGACAGGTAAAGTGCTGAGAGAAGCCATAGAAAAGAAAGATAGTGACTGGAAAAAAGAAGACAGGTGGAGACCATTAAGGGGAAATGAGTATTTGGGTCAAAGTGGAAGATAAATATTAGCAGAATTGAGGTGGAGACCAAGGAAACAGGAGAGAGGGATATACCATATGGGGCCAAGAGACACAGGAGAGGAACATAACAGAAGTAACAAAAGGGAGCGGTGAGTAGGCTTGCGGCAGGGACATGCTTCTCCAAGAAACCCCATCAGGGCCACAAAGACACCCCGGCAAGTGAAATCATAAGCAAACCACTGGAGGAACACTTAGGAGGCAAAGGTCTGGCAGACCACCGAAGCACCAGTCTGCCTAAGAGCCATGGACTATGGTATCTGGTGATCCCTGACACTGGATGACAGCTAGAGGTGCAAACCACCTTCTATATATGGGTACAGCAAGAGAGGAGGAGATGGCCCCCTTGAAATACTTCCTAATATACCTTGTTTGGACACTGAAGGACACTTGATTGCACCTGGGAGAGGTTTGTTGATACTGGCTTCGAGGACTTGTGTGTTAAACCCTTTGAACATGAGACTGTGCACTGAGGAACCCCTTTGACACACAAGAGGATGTCTGTAGTCTTGAGTTCCCGATTAGGAAAACCCATGGCCCCTTTCCACACATTAGAGGTGGGCTTATCCTCCTAGAACTCTTAATATGTAATTGAACAAACATCCTGACACAGTTTTTTTAGCACAATTGTAAATAAATACTTTAAACTTATCTTTTTGGTCTATGACCATTCCTGACAACACGAGTGATGGGCTGTTGCTGAAACCTGCCGGCCTCGCTACATAGTGCGTGACAACCCATGCTATGCTCTCATCACCATAAGCTTCCCATTGATATGAGACAAGCTACCCGACATACACAGGTATCTGCAATATTCTATTCTGGCTAGAAGAAATCCTTTATGGGAGTTGTTTAATAAAGCTGAAACATTGTTGATAACTATATCTGTCTTTGGTCATGAAGGAAAAAGGATCTCATGAACCAACACTAACTTTAGGTATGTCTTTCTTAGGGTCGGTAGCAATGATCCAAGATGCAATAGACTCACTGATTTTCAATCCAGCACAATTATATAAAGCACTGACCTACTAACTCTCAATGGCGCCCTCCTGTTATTGTCTAGATTATAAAATCACTTCTAATTTATCATCAAATTATCTTCACTAAAATGGTCAAGCATAGATTGATACTCGAGTACACTATTTTTCCTTTGTGCATAAGTTGACTGTTGGCATACATAACCTTTTGGGTAGATGATGTGATTTCAAGTAAATCATTCCCTTGCTTGGGGACCTTCCTGTGTCAAACCCTCCACCAATACAGTATCTCATATTGTGATGTTACCTATTGGAAGCATATGTCCCAGTGATCCATCAATAAGAAATATTAAAGAGAAAAAACACAATTAGGGAAAACCAAAACTGATCAATGCACTACTGGGCCTGTGTATAGATACCTCGATGTTGCATGAAACTTAAATGAAGTGTGAGGCACTTATGTAGTTTCTCCCGTCTTGAAATTCGGAACAAAAGTTTTACGTTTCAAATACACTCAATCAAATACATATTTAGTTGTGTGATCCAATACATATTGAACACAATAGTCTAAAATCTCAAATAGTGTGTGGGTAGTTTATAATTCAAACTATTAAACATGAGCCTGATTCCAGCAATAATTTAGAACACCCTAGCAATATTTATTGTCTGCTGACTCGAAGGAGTGTAAGAAATTCAACTGTCCGCACAGTGGGTATGTGCTCGCCTGGGCTTTTTGGAAATTTTAAATGAAATTGAATTATGATGATAAACCACTGGAAAATGTGTTTGGCTAATGTGCACACATTTTCCTATGCTCACCGCACGACATACACATAGACCCGTGTACTCTGGGTGGACACAGCCTACAGGCACCATCCCCATGCCATATCTAGTTGGAATATGATAGCCAAGAGAACATCATGGTGTCTCAGAAGGGGGAAGGCAAAACCTTCCGCCCGGCATGGCCAGACTAATTAACTAACAAAGGCTCCATGGACCCGCCCTATCATTTGTTATCTCTGCTGGTGGCAGCTTCGCAGACTAATCAGAGTTAATGCAAACATGCCCAAGGGGGCCAGGTCTCACGACTAACAAAGGACATGAAAACCCAAACATTTATGTTTATGTTTACTTGTTCATATTGCGCCAGAGCCCGCAGGCATCATGGCGCACAGACAGATAAGAAACAAAATCAGACATTAAGGAAGCACTTATAACCTAAACGAATAAAAGAGTTTTGAGATTTTTCCTAAACATGGTGTTATTTACTTTGCAACGTATTTCCAGTGGAAGTTCATTCCATGTGACTGCAGCCTGCATGGCAAAGGATCATCCATTTCCACAAGTTCTTTTACATCTTGGCTGGGCCAGACACATAGAATCCTTTGATTTGGTGATTTTTGCAATGCGCTCCATCAGTAGTCTTTCCTGCAGATATTGAGGTGCTTTTCCATACAAGCACTTGTGTACAATATTGCTTACTTTAAAACATATTCTAGCATCCACTGAGAGCCAATGAAGCTCCTTTATGTAAATGGATACTGGATCTCGTCTTGTGGTGCTTTTAATAATCCTAACCGCATCATTCTGAAGGACTCCGAGTTTCTTTATGCATCCCTTACTAATTCCAGCAAGAGTGGCATTGCAGTAGTCTTGCCCAGGCATAATCACAGCTCTTACAAGTGTTGTACAATTTACTGTCGATACGTATGGCTTTACTAGCCTTAACAGTCTTAGATGATATTGGGCCTTCTGGACAATATTGTTTACATGAGCCTCAGCGCCCAGTGATGATTCCAAAATCACTCCCAGGGTCTTCACCTTGGGAACAACATTAATGTAGTGATCGTCTATGGTGAAGCCCTCATACAGGCTAGCAAGCTTATTCTGTTCCTGTGGTGACCCACACATTAAGAACTCTGTCTTATTTGCATTAAGATAGAGACCATTCATTGTCATCCAGAACTGGATAGGCTCATATATTCTTTCTATGTATTCCAGATCCTTCTCATTGACCCCATTCAGCTACATAATGAGCGGAGTGTCGTCGGCATAATTAGAAAAAGGCACCCTCAGTGCGTCTAAGACATTACATAGGGTACAGCAGAATATTTTAAATAGAACAGGGGATGGGCATGCTCCCTGTGGAACACTGCATTCAATTATCTCTGGATTCGAGCACGTCTGATCCCATACTATTTTAGATTTCCTAATTTGGAGAAAATATCTAATGCAACTAATGGCATCAGTTGAACATCCTCCGTAATCTGCCAGCTTCGTCAGTAGTTTTTCTTGCTCTATGAGATCAAAAGCTGCCGCTAAATCTAATGACATCAGCAGCCCTGACTTCCTCTTATCTATAAAGTCTAACATTTCTGACTGCAGGTCTAAGAGGGTGGTATCAGTACAATGTGCAATTCTGAAACCTGATTGTTTTGGATGTAGAATTGTACAATTCTCTACATATTCTTGTAATTGAATGGTTGCCAGTTTGTCCATCAAATTTCATGAGAAATGACACATTAGTTATAGGCCTTAGATTGCTGCAGTTTTTGCAGTCCATTCCAGGTTTTTTTTTTTATCAAAGGAGTAACAGTTATGTTCTTCACAGTATCTGGCACATGGCTATAAGAAAAAGTGGGAATGGCAAAGCGTAAAAGAAACAGGGTAAACATCTCCCAATGTTCCAGTACTATCTTTGCTGGGATACTATCCTCCACACAAGTAGTGGGGTGCATGGTTTTAGGAACCTTCTCTAGCTCACTTTTTGTGATGGTTTTAAAGACACATTCCTGACTAACAACACCCTTGGGATTTCTGGTATAATCAGCACAGGTTTGGGTGAAAGAGTGGCTTGATTAATAGCAATTTTAGTTTGGGCTATTTTAACTTTTTCTGCAAAGGCTTTTTGAACTGTTTCAGAATCCTCTTAGGTAGGCTCTATCTTTTTTTCCCGTTAACGCTTGAGGTTTCTCCAAATTCCCAAGGACTTCCAATACAATTCTTTGGCTCATTATTTGCATTCAGAATCTATAAATTAAAATACTCTTGTTTAGTTTTAAAAATGTTTTTCCAATATACATTGTCTAGTTCTTTCCACTTATTTTTACCCTCTGGTGTCTGCAGCTTTATTCAATTTCTTTCTGCTTTCCTTTCTGCCTGCTTATGAATAGCCAAATGTGCAGTATGCCATTTTTGTCTGTTTGACTTCTCTCTAACAACCATAGTTTTTAAAGGGGCAATATTATCCAGCAACTTGGTTAGGCTTTGTTCATATTGTAGTGCTAATCGTTCAGGAGTGTCTCCATCATCAGTGGAGGCCATACTTTCCTTGATGCAGCATTCTAAGTCTGTTGCATTAATATTGCATAAGTTCCTGCTGCTCGTAACTTTTTTAATAGCATTTTCCTTTTTTATACAAGAGGTGGGAGGTTGTATCTCAAAAGTAACAAAAAATGGTCCGACCAAATACAAGTGCCGTAGTCTAGATGCCGAAGGTAAACTTTTAACTGCTACCCAGTCAAGAATATTACCCTGTTTGTGGTGGGCTCTCTATTTAATACCATAACTGGTTGTTTTGCAATAGTTGCTCTAAGTCCAACAACCTTTGATATGCAATGCATCAAGCTGAATTCAGCTCCCGCCTCTCAGTATCAAGGGCAGTGGCATGTCATGGCTGGTTCATGTGTTTACAGTAGGTAACCCCCACAGAGGGACCCCATTCAGAGTGTAGGAGTATGAGATTTGATGGAGACAGAAAGTCTGTTCTTTCCATATCTTCAATGGAGACCTGCCGCTTTAATCATGAACAACATAGAGCTCAACTACCCAGAAAGGACCTTTGATCCACAACAAACAGGAAGATGTGTGGCACTTAGTATTAGATGTTTTCAACCATTTACGTTTTCTGTTGCAAAGAACTCTGATTATGACCTCAAGCATACAGGATTTTGTTGATGGAGTCCCAGGATTGGTTCTTTAAGGTAGGCTTAGCAACTCTTTTTGCAGATGATCTGAAAACGTTGAAAGGAGTAACAAGATTAACTAATTTGGATTCCGGCTGAAGGTACAGTCAGCCTTACAGCTTCCACCAGTGAAGGAAGGCCAGGATTTCCAAAGAGGGAAGCAAGATCCCTCCCCTAAACATCTCCAAGGGAATAGAGGGAGATAGTGAATTCAGAGGACCCTCCAGCAGCTCCAAAACCGGTGCCCAGCCAGCCCACAGTGTGCCCTGCTAAGCTCTGCAAGCAGACTTCCTAAATTGGAGGTGCCAGAGAGTCTCTGAACCAAACCAAGGTTGAGGCAGTTGCCTGCAACTCTCTCCTCAGGTTTGGGCCTTCCGCCTTAAAGGACGACTCAATCCCAGTGAAGAAGCTAGGAGGACTCCATAGACAAGCATCAACCATTGTCCCACTTAAAGGACATTTTTCGAGTTAGTTGAGCCCCTCGAGATGCAACCAACTGCACCGCTGACTGTTGTTAAACCGCAGTTGCTAACACCATCCAAGACACCTCGACCACTGCTTCAGACCTGCCAAACAGCACTGAGACAACGATTTTTATAAGACCTTGAGTTGACAGTCCCTTTTATCATTGAGTAATAATTGTATTTTTGCTGTGTTGCAAATAGCCAATGATCCACAACCTTGCCAAGATAAGCCTGCCATTCCGTCCACCTCACCAAAATTGGACCGGGAGGTTTATAATTTGCTTGGGTATCCAATCTGTTCGTAGCCCTACTGCTGTACTAGAGGTGTGGATCTGATTTATGGTTTATAAACAGATATTCATCATTGGACCACAGATCCCCAGACGCTGATTCATCACTTTGGTGGTAGGCGGTCGCATCTAGTTGGTGCTTGCGCACAGCTTAGTCACCCAACAATAAAAGTACATTTTGCAGGCAACGTTTAGACACTGCTAGGTATATGTAATAATCATGGATCTTGACATGGAAACTGTGAAAGGCATGACCAAGGATGTCCTGCATGTCATATGTCAAGAAAGGGCACTTCCCCAAAACTCAAATGTTAATAAACCTGAGTTGCTGACCAGCCTCCAAGCTTAGGTAGAAGCCAGGGCTTTTGGAGAGAAGACTCCAGGGGACGGGCTAGGCCCTGTGTACCTGAATGGAAAAAAACTTTCGAAGGGGGAAGTGGAAGATGACGAGGAAGGCAGCATGAGCAGTGTTTCTCACCTACCATCCCGCTGGGGGGAATCATGGTTTCTCAACACTCTAAAGTGTCAATGAGGTCAAGGCCAAGTGTGACATCCTGCAGGTCTCAGGCGTCAGTAGAGTCTCTAAGTGGCCCACTGGTTGTTCCGGCTGTTAACAAGGTAGAGGCTAGAAAGCTTCTGCTCAAGGAGAGGAGACGAGTGCTAGAGGAACAGAAACAGCGGGACAAGATCACCATAGAGCTGTGCAAGCTGGTGCTTGAAGCAAAGGAGGAATCCAACAGATCCACCTCTCGCGAAAGCAGCAGTAGTGGCTCAAAACAGAGTGCCTGGGATAAGCCCCGGCAGCACATCTGCAAACTCTTAGTGCAGGCTTACAAAGTCGGGAAGGATAGTTTTGACTAGTTTGAAGCGCTCAAGCTGGCTTTTCAGCTACAGCAAGTGGACAAGGTACTGTGGGGTGCCGCCTTGATGAGTCGATTACGACACCAGGGACCGATACAGTTCTCAGTTAACTCCTGAGGAAAGGTCAGTTAATTAGAGCATGAAGTCTGCCCTCCTCAGGAAGTTCTGTAAAAACCCATAACAGTATCTCAAGAGCTTTGAGAGCTTGGAAAGAAAAGGGGACAGACATTTTGAAGCATTCACACACTTGTCGTTGACATTTCTGAGTGGGTAGGATGCTGGTAGAAAAGTTGACACATTTAAAGGGATAGTGTGTGAGCATGTATTGAAAAATTGTGAGGTTGACCTACACGAGCATCTTGTAGACAAGGCTATCACAGACCCAAGGGAGCTTGCAAAGGATGCTAACAGGTTTGTGAGTACTCGAGTACAGAAAAAGGCTCAGGCTAGTACACCCAAACCGGAAAAGAAATCTTCAGACAAAAAAGTAAACAAGAATGGGAAGGGCAAAGGTCCAACCCAATCCTCTTCGAAGTAAGTTCCCCCAAAGAATGAAAGGAAATCCCAAAACTTGAGTTCAGCTGTACACACTGAAATGAAGAGTGCAGGCACGCCTAACGCAGGGACACCTGCATTCTCAGCACCCAAAGGTTGTTTTGTGTGTAAGGAGCTGGGCCATAGGAAAGGGGTCCTGCTTGCAAGGGCTTACCCAAACAAGCCATAGTGACTGTCGGACTCATGGAAGAGGCCATCATTAGTGCGGGCCTCCTATGGGAGGACTTCCCTTTAGGCCAAGGAGTGGCCAAATGTGGATTGGTTACACTAAGGGGGGATGGTACTGGGTCTCCAGAAGAGATCCCAGTTCCCCTATAATTCCGAACTCTATTTAGAACATGTGTATATCAATGGACAAAAAACTCCTGTGGGTCTGCTGTCACCCAGCAGTGGGTACAGCCAGGCCAATATATTGATGAGCCTTATTTGAAGCATCAGTGGGTTTGACGGAAAGAGTGAGTGCCCAATGGTGATAGTAGAGTTCAGCTAGCGAGGTGAAATCACTGAGCGCCATGTAGATGGTGAAAGACTCCATCCCTGTCCCATGTCTGTTGGGTAATGATCTTGCTTATCTCGAGATAGTCACTGTGGCTACCCGATCGAAAACCAAAGAGATCACCAGATTGAACACTCTCAGAGCCTTAGGACCTGGAGTGCTTACAGAGGGCTTATTGGAAAGACTGGCGTGGCCAATATCCCCTAGTCCAGTACCACAGACTGCTGAGTCGCCTACTCCTGTATCCACTGAGGACCCTACTTTAGTAACAGGGGACTCAGTGACTTCAAAGTTTCCAGGCACAGTGCAGTAACCTGAGGTAGAGGACCCGGGGGGAGCAGATTTGAAGGGCCTGCCCAAGCTGGATGGGTTTGCATCAGCTGGGGGCCCAGATCACACTGACTTCTTCACAGCCTAGAAAGAGTGTCCACTCTGGCGGGTCTGCGGAAGCAGGCGGAGGACAGGCTAAGGGCGAGACCCCTGGACTGTTCAAAGTGTACTGGGAGGATGGACTCCTGCACAGTGAGCCAAAATACTCTGAGGGTGAGGGCACCAGAAGGTTGGTGATTCCCCAGTGCCATAGAAAGTTCCTTTAGGATTTTGATCTCCAAATCACACAGCATGCCCTGCTAGGCTCTGCAAGCAAGCTTCCTAGGTGGGAAGTGCCAGAGAGTCTCGGAACCAAACCAAGAACAAAGCAGTGGCCTGCAACACTCTCCTCAGCTTTGCGTCGTCTGCCTTAAAGGGCAACTCGAGCCCAGTGAAGAAGCTAAGAGTAGTCCATCCACAGCGTCAGCGAGCGTCAGCGAGCATCTGCTTTAAAAGATATTTTTGCTCAAGTGGAGCCCCTTGAGCTGCAACCGGCTGCACTGCAGACTGTTGTTATGCCGCAGTCGCTAACTCCATCCGAGACGCCTTGACCAGTGCATAAATCTTGCCAACCAGCACTGAGACAGTGATTCCTGACCCTGAGATGCCGTGTAGGTCAGCTTGCAGCCGTCCATCCAGCTTCACTTGTTGAATTGCCTGCCTCCTGATACCAGCTGTCTCCCGTCTTGAACTCTGTCGCAGGAGCTGCAAAGCGCCCTGAAACGGACTCAACATTTTTTGACACATTGCGCCCTTTGTGCTGAAACCAAGTGTCCTTGAACTATTGTGATTAATTACTTTACTGACTACTCTGCTGACAGTATCCAGCGTGCATCCCTTTTCCTTCTTGAAATTGTCTGTCCTGAGCATTCCTTTACATGGTGGGTTGTATTTTGAATATGTGCTAGAACTGTCTGTTGTGATAATAATAAAAGTAGATATTTGTATACAACCTTGACTGAAGAGTACCTTTTATCATTCGGTAATAATTGTATTTTCGCTGCATTGCAACTAACCAACAATCCACGACCTTACAGAGATAAGCCTGCTGTTCCGTCCAAGTTACCAAAATTGGACAAGGAGGTTTATAATTTACTTGTATATCAATCTGTTTGGATCCCTTCTGGTGTACTAGGGGTGTGGGCTGAGTGATGGGTTAGAATCCGACGTTCATCCCCTTACCACTGGTGCCCAGGCAGTTGATTTGTCACAAGTAGTGCTCAACGTGAACACAAACCATGGGGTTATACACTGCTTACAAGGGCAGGGGTCTTGATGGTGGACTCCATTATGAGAGGGGATTCATAGGAGCAATGAAAGATCCATGGAGGCATGGATCAGTAAATCTTCTACTCCAAAGAAACCACAATAGCCTGATATTGGGAGAGAAAATCACCTTCACACTATTTGTGTGTTGTTATCAATATTGCAAGCTTGTTTGGAGCACTTTCCTGTTTGGCATCAATCCACTAGTTAGCAGTTTCACATTAAGAACACACATCTGCAAAGCCGACATTATTGGCCTTTGTGCAGGCCAGTGATTTAGGTGGGATAATAAATCAAAAGTGTGGTTTCCTAGTATGCCACAAAGCAACATTTGGAGTGTAGCACACCTTCAATATCCCAGGTAAATAAGGATCCTTTAAAAGATGTGGAGGCCATGTAATTTGAGGCCTAACATAAAACGTCCAGGTTTTATACCTGGAAGGAAAGGAAAGAAAATCTATTTGATCAGGTTAATTAAATATAATTAGCACCTGGCACGGGAGCAGCAACCAATCAGATTGCTCGTAACATGGGCTAAAACAACCGATCCAAGCTTGCATTCCAAGCTGCCTCATGAATGCTTCCCTGCCCTCCATGTTTTCCCCACGGTCCCTTATTTTTCAATCCCCCTCATCTCTTCTTACCTGATTGCAGAGGCAGCGGATCAACCACCACTGCTGCTGCTTCAGATCCAACTCAGTTGTGGCCGCCATGGAAGTGGAAGAGGGACTCCGCATGTAGCTCCGTCTTCCAACTCTGTGGCGGCCATCTTGGTACAGTATTTTGTGGTGTCTTGTTCATTCAATAAAAAGACAATGCTCCCAGCACACTGTGTACTGTGATAATTATTACAAATTTTTACTTGATGACTTGTTATATTCTCACTTCTAACGTTTTGCTCTATGACCAGAAAAGCGCTCCATTTCTCCTTAGCCAGATTTGTGCTATAAAAACATATAATAATGCTAATATTCATCATAATTATAGTAATAATAAAAATAATATTAAAAGTGTCCATCACACTATATGTCCTAGCTATACAAAAGATAGTCCAGAGCTGCGAAACACAAGAACAGCACATTAAAGTATTTCAAACACAATGGGCTTTGTTAGTATTTTGGTGGTAATTTGGTGCCAAATTACTCCCAAACACAATTATTGTTGCCGGTACTTGGTCCCGAGGATTTCGACGTGATTACAAGGTGTGGTAGGTGTGATGAATCAACTTCCGGGGCACCACTGGTCCAGGGATGAATATTGGTTTCTAAACCATCAATCAACCCCACACCTTTTGTACACCAGAAGGGATCTAAACAGATTGGATTACAAGAGAATTATAAGACCTCCTTGTCCAATTTTGGTAAAGTGGACGGAACGGCAGACTTATCTCTGCAAGGTCGTGGGTCATTGGTTAGTTTCAATACAGCGACAATCCATTTATTGCCCATGATAAAAGGCACTGTCCAGTCAAGGTTGTATAACAAAATCTACTTTATTATTGCTACAACAGACAGTTCTAGCACACTACAATTACAACCCACACTGTAAAGGAACACAGAGGACAGACAGTTTATGAAGGAAAGGGATGCACTCTGGTTACTGACAAGAGTGTAGTTGGTAAAGCAATCAGTCTTACTGTTCAAGGTTATTTGGTTTCAACACCAAAGGGGCAAAAGGTCATAATTGTCTCTAGGGGCCTCCAGAGAAGGACCAGGGGGGCAGAACCACAATGTACCAGGTGTTGAAGAAGTTCTTGGTGCTCGACAGCGTCAAGGCGGTTTCAGAGTGATTTGCAGCCTGTGAGACAGTGTTAGTGGCGGGAGACAGCTGTAGGTACCAGGCGGCAGGAAGTTCGGCAAGCAAGCCTAGATTGACATCTGCAGACTGTCCGGCATGGCTGCTCGGGCCAAGAATCGTTGTCTCTCTCCTGGTTGGTGGATCTGGAATTCTGGGCGAGGTGTCCCAGATAACTCTAGTGACAGCGGCGTGACAACAGTCAGCGGTGCAGTCGGATGTGGATCAGGGACTCGACTGTCTCAAATTTGTCCTTAAAAAGATGGACACTGGGTGATTTTTGTGTGGCACTCCTCCTAGCTTCTTCCCAGGGCTTGTGTCTTCCAAGGCGGAGGGCCCAAAGCTCATGAGTGTGTAAGCAGGCAACAGCCTTGTCCTTTGTCCAGAGACTCTCTGGCAGGTCCCACCTAGAAAGCTTTCTGTCAGAACCTAGCAGGGCACGCTGTGTGCTGGCTGGGTACCAGTTCTGGTGCTGCTGGACGGGGCCTCTGAGTTCAGTATCTCCCTCTGTTCCCTGGGAGATGTTTAGGGGAGGGATCTTGCTTTCCCCTTTGAACTCCAGGCTTTCCTCACTGGCAGAAGATGTAAGGTAGACTGTACCTCTAGCTCGGGTCCAAATGAGTCCTTCTTCTTACTCCTTGCGAAGTCTTCAGATGATCTGATCAGTGAGGGGCTCAGCCCTCTTTTAAAGCCAAACGAGGCCCATGTATTGGTGTAGGCCAAGCCTAACTTAATTGAGCCAATACCGGATCTCCACCAAAAAACCTCAGTGATGCTTCAGGTCAGAATTAGGGCACTTGGCAACAGACAGGGGAAGGATGACAACATCTACTTCTAAGTCCCACCTATCTTCCTGTCTGCTGTACATCAAACTGTCTCCCTAATTAACTGAGGCCTATGCAGGGCTTGAGCACACCATGGGCCTCCATTGAAGTAGGGGGTTGTAGGCAGATTTTCATCTCCTACAATTCACATAATTCCCTGCTCTGAAATAAGTGGTTCCAGACAGGACATATGCTGCCCTTTCATACCAACGAGGGGTGTTGGTGTCTGGTCTTTGTCACTTCCTGCCCCCAGACCTTCCCTGAGGCCTGCTAATTAACATTCTTCAGTATTCGCCGCCACCAGCAAGGCTTGGCAATGGAGATGCAAATCCACGGGACCTTGAAATTCTAACCAGGCTTCCCACGGTCAAAGGCTTTTGATGTGCCCGCGGCTGTCAGGTGTCAGCTACACATGACAGCGGAGGGTGGCGCTGGTAAGCTGTGTCCTCCCAAAGTACAAGACTATTTTTTTTCTGTGCGGTGGGTGTGGAAAGGATGTGCAGGAATGGCCCCACATGTTTTCAGAGGTTGTTCTCCCATCAATCATTCTTATAAATAAACAAAAAAAGCCCAGCAGTGCCCACTCTTACCGTGCGGATGGTCGAATCCCTCACAGTAGGGGTTTTTATTTCACCATTTTTGGAGTCCATAGGATTTCGGAAGCATTAAAGCTGGTGGAAATTCTGCTGATTTTTGGCCGTAGGGTGGTGGAATCACCTCCAGTTTTTTACCTGGACATAAATCTTCCACTTCACTGCCAGACCCTGAATATGGTGGTGCAGTAATTGAGCAGTATCAGAATTAACGGCCCGTTATTGCTATTTTAACCCGTTGTACTTGTAATGAGGTCCAATGTACTGTAATCACACGGCTCCCACAGCTCGCATTAGTGAACTCACCCTCATGGGGAGGTGGAGAGACGGAGCACTTATGGCTCTCTTCCATTTTGGATCCCCACACTCCCCTTCTTAAACACCCAATCCTTGGCCCTGGCACTCCGACAGTAGGCCTGTTATTTACAGATGATATACCTGGGATGTGCCTAGAAATGCTAGCTGATACTACTGGCCCCCACACCTCAAGTGCTTCCCGCACACATCGCGGGTCCATAACACAACCAGACCATTCTTCCTTGCAAGCTTCTAGAAACCGCCATTACTAGGATTCATTACTTCCTGTTTCTTTGGATTCTCAGAATGGATTTGAAGTACACTAGATGCAGTTTAACTAGTCAGGCACAATGTGAGTTTTTCAAACCTAGCCCGTTGTACAGAGATTATCAGTAACCCGCCAGTACCACCTGCGGATTACCCGCAAATTCCTCTTAACGTTGCCAGTGTATGATATCCTGTGTTACCAGGTTATTAAAGGTGCTGGCAGTAAGTTTCCATTCCATGGAGGGATGGGAACCCCTAAATCGCAGGAACCGCTGTCAACCATTCCTGGGATTCAGTGAATTCTCTGCCAGTAGGGGCCTGAACTACCGGCATGTCAGGTCTGCTGGTGGTTCACTGCCCTTACCAGCAGACTCGGAGTTTGCCGGTCTTGAAAAAATGCCAGAGCCAGTATTACCGGACGTTTTTATCAGCATTTTTCCAGACAGGCATGTTC
Source organism: Ambystoma mexicanum (assembly GCF_040938575.1). Taxonomy (NCBI): domain Eukaryota; kingdom Metazoa; phylum Chordata; class Amphibia; order Caudata; family Ambystomatidae; genus Ambystoma; species Ambystoma mexicanum. The sequence goes on along the minus strand of NC_090931.1, from coordinate 849,762,259 downwards.
ATAATGAGGCCCATAGTGTCTATTGTACTCAAAAGAAGCTGAATATGGTAAGACGCTGAACTGTTTTATTATTTTTCTATTTATGCATGCATTAATTTATTTATCTGCTGTTTTGTAAGGCACGACATGGATGCAAGATACTTCAGAGCAGATAGAGGGAAGGTGGCGGGCAGCCTCCCTTGGCAGGGTGCAGTAACTAGTCAACAAACACTGCAAGCCATTGCAAAGAATGTACAAGATATTCTATTCCCTGGCTGGATGTTGCAATTGGGTGAGTCTGCGGTTTTGTTGGCATAGCATAGATGATCCCGTCTGAATCAGACCCTGTTTATTCAGTCTCTGTCACGTTGGCCACCAAGATATCATATTCTCCATAGGAACCTGGAAACACAATATGCTGGAAAGTAATACCCGACTAAGCAACTTTCCATTTACAAGGTTACTCATAAAGGAATTACCAACCTTGGATTTCTTCACAAAGGACCTGTGGCTCAGTACCCTTTCTGAATCGAGCCCAACCCTATCCCCCTTCGGGGCCTTTTTGTTACCAACCCCGGCAACCTTGTTGCTTTAGGGTTTAACTCTTTGACTTAGGACGTTGGTCCACAGCACCTTTAATTTATAGTCCATATTTTTTCTCTTTATTGATTCTCTCTCCCAAAATAGACTGATACTCGGTATTCTTTCACCTTGGGCTGCTGAGCAATTTGGACCTATTCAGTAGTCCGTGAAGACTCATCTATTACCTGTTCCTTTTTTGGTATGGCAGAAAGACAGACTCTGAGTTTTACGGAACAACAGATTCAGGACATCATCTCTGGCCCCTCTTTCTTTGACCCCACTGGCACAAATCCCCCAGTGGGTACATCCAATTCAGGGGAAACCCTTTTACGTCTCAAGAAAAAGTGTTTTCGAACAGAACTTCACGCACATTTCCTGAGGGAATATTTAAAAGCCAACATTATCCCCAGTGGCCTAATAATTCGGAACGCACCGTGTTTATTCCTGGACGACAAGGAGTACACGACAAATTTCAGTTACATCGCAACTAAATGCAGTCGGGACCTGATGGTCCTTACCATCAACACAGCACAACGGATTAGTAGCGCCATACAGAAAGATTTAGATTTGGAAGAAACCACTTTCTTCACTAATACTGCCATTACTAATGCCAAAAATCAAATTTCAGACCTGAACAAACTATTTGACGATTTCAAGTCCACCACACTTACCAGAAAGACAAGGAAGCTCCAAAAGGACATTAAAGAATTTCAGTTAGAAGTAGTGTACCCATACATTTCTGACAACTACATTTCAGATCTTAACCAGGGGACAACACCTGGTAACCCTAGCACAAGACCACAAAGAAATCGACGTGGGGGCGTCCACTTTTCAGGTTCAAGTAGTTGGTCCTCCTCAGACGACCAATCCAGGCCACAACAGGGCCGACAACAGGGTCGACCACAGGCAAATTTTGCGTATCCACCTCAACCCCCCCCCGGCCTTCTTTCCTTTTTTAGGTGGAGGTTTTGGCAACCCCCAATGGGCACAACCACAATGGGGCTTCCCCGCCGGCCGAGGCAGAACAAATCAACGCCGACGCCGACCGAGGTACTGACCCCCTCTGATACCTCTCGTACAACCCCGGTCTTCAATCTAGCCGGACTTGAACTTTCAAAATCTGAGCTATCAGTCTTATCGAAAGGACTTTCTTTCGTACCAACAGCCACTACTGATTGGTACGATACAGAAATGGAGGTGCGCACTTTCCTCCGCAAGGTGAGACTGCGCACCTTCTTCCAACAACACAACCTGGATGAGGAAACTGATAGAGATGACACCGGTCTGCACCAACCTTCAACCTTTACCCCAACTGATGGCCAGATTCCACACGATCTCCTCACATTCGAGAGATGCGTACTGGAGGACCTAGATCGTCTTAAAACTGGTACTTTAAGAACGAAACATAATCTTGGTACAGCAGAGAGACAGGCTTTGATATCACTACAGAGCAACAAAAAGATCGTCATTAAACCCTCCGACAAAGGAGGAGGCCTGGTGATAATGAGCAACACACAATATCAAGATATGGTGTTGCAACTTATCAATGATAGAGACAGTTACAGGATCCTTCGCAAAGACCCTACAAAGGACCTCTGTCAGGAAATAAGCAATGCAGTTGCTTTTGCACAAGAACGAGACTGGATCTCTGACAAGGAGGCAGCTTTCCTGACCAAACCCTCAGGGAGAACACCATGCTTCTATGCCCTACCGAAGATACATCAGGATCCCCGTAATCCACCTGGCCGCCCGATTGTATCTGGTTGTGGCTCAATTCTGGAGCCCCTGTGCAAGTTTGTAGATCATTTCCTTCAACCCATCAGTACACAAACACATACGTATTTGAAAGACACTACGCATACCATCTCCGTATTTGAGGGCCTTCCATTCGACCCACAGGGTCAATTTCGGGTCACAATGGACATTAAGTCCTTGTATACAAATATCCCCCAAGCGGATGCAATCGAGTGTGCCCGTGAGTGGATGTCTGCCGACCCCACTACCCACAAGACCCCGATCAATTTTGTCCTAGAATTAATGGAGATCGCTCTTTGCAAAAACTTTTTTACTTTTGATGGCACAATATATCTCCAGACTAAAGGCACGGCCATGGGTGCGGCATTCGCACCAAGCCTGGCGATACTGTATATGGCCAATTTGAAAATGACCACATCTTCTCAAACCAGAATCAATGGCAGGCGCAAATTACCAAGTGGCATCGCTATATAGACGATGTGATATTTATTTGGACTGGCACTGCGGTTGACCTGATGGCCTTCTGGACATGGCTTAATACCCGCAATAGGGACATTCAATTTACCATTGAGAATAACAACTCAGAGATTAATTTTCTGGACCTTACGATCAGACACAAGGAGGGTACATTACTATGTGACCTTTTCCGGAAACCTACGGACAGGAACACCCTCCTTCACTACACCAGCAACCATCCAGCACACACAAGAGACAATTTACCTTAAGGGTAATTCCTCCGTATCTGGAGGAACTGTACCTCGATTGTAGACTACAAACGTCACTCGGAAGACCTCGCTGCCCGTCTGCGAGCTAGAGGCTACCCCAAGAAACAACTGGCACAGGCCATGAAACGAGCCCGGATACAAATCGGGATACTCTTATTCATCCAATAAGAGAAGACCAGTCAATCAAGACCCGTATGACTTGCGTGGTCACGTTTGGTGCACATACGGCACAATTGAAACAAATCATTAAGAAACATTGGCATATAGCACGCCTGAACCTGCCGGATGAACAACTTCCGAGATTCGCTTTCAAACGTGCTAAAAATATTAAAGAGCACCTGGTGCATTCCCTCTACCAACCGGATACTAAATGCGGTAGTTCCCGCACACTTCGACCCCTACAAGGTCATCACCCATGCGGCAGCTGTGTCGCATGTAAATTTACAAAGAAAATAAAGTCCTTCTCCATTGGTACAGGACAATGGAATCTAAAAGATTTGTCCAATTGCAAAAGTTTAAATGTGATCTATTGCATTGAGTGTCCATGCGGCCTCAGATACATCGGCCAAACAACCAGGGCTGTCAACATTCAGATCTCAGAACACCGCTCCAAAAATAGATGTAAGAACTTGACAGCCCCCCTGGTGGAGCACTACCTGATGATGAACCACACCCCCAACAATATTTTGTGGTGGATGGTGGAAAAAGTGACAGGCGGGGCGGATACACAACATAGCCTGCTCAAAAAAGAATCCAGATGGATCCACCGCCTGGACACATACCACCATGGCCTGAATGAGATTTTTCAGCCATGTATCTAAACACAAAATTCCATGATTAGCCTGTTGTATGCCACCTGACCATGTCTCTTGCTAGGCATTTCAACACACAACCCCCACCTACATCCGGTGGTCCTACAGCAACATATGTGCATCTGTGACCCTTCTTGGGCCTCCCCAGCACTTATGGATATGCATGTGAGTATTTTTCTCACAACTCCTTCCCACAGTGCGGGGCAATATGATCACGCTACCCTGTCCTTCCCGTGTCTTTCCCCTCCCTCTTCCTCCCCCTTTCACCCCTCCCCCATTTCTCCTCCCCCTTTCCCCTCCCACCCCAACCCCCCGGAGCTCACCACCTGATTCTCACCTGCACATACTTTGTTTGTGGGATGAGTCCCGACTGCTCCATCAGCAGCCCTGCAGTGGCATACTTTACATGTCGCTGCTAGTTCCCATGGTTACAAGCAGAAACACAACCGGGAATGCGCGGGTTCACCCGTGCCTGCAAGGGTTTGGCCAGAGCGACAGAGCCCATGGTTACAAGCAGTAACACTACCGGGAATGCGCGCGTCCACCCGTGCCTGCAAGGGATTGGCCAGAGCGACGGAGCCTCAGGCCACACGCACGCACGGTTGCTATAGACGCCGTATTTTTTTTATAACGGCAACTAGCACCCGTGCCTTCACTTACACTGTGCACCCGCGGCCGCCTTCTTTCCAGCCTGACGGGGAGTTTAACCGCACGCGACTGGACGTTTGTGAGCCGATACGCGAGGTAAGCTTTCTGTCAGTAATTACAGAATGCCTGCTCATCTACTTGCACACACTGGGTGTGCAATTTGATGTACCCCTAGATCATCACTACTTCCGTTCTGTACTCACGGCCACTAGGGTTTCCTTCATTAACACACTAGGGGCTCAAGAGGGAGGCCTCTACCCCTCCCTCGCCCAGCTGTGCACGATGTCACCGACGGCACTAACCTTTATAGTTAGTCACCACCCAAGTGCATGCCAGCAGACATCACCCCGTACTCCGTTCTAAGGTCCCACACATGGATCACGCATGCATCACATATGCCTTACCTCCAATGACCAGGTACGTGGCACCCTACCTCACCTTGGGCTGCTCTTTCTTTTCTTTTCCATTGCCCAGGGTTCCCCCTAGGACCACTCGCAGCAACCATGCCTGTCGCTGATGAAGAATCTCTGTGCCACCTTCCCTATCCACCAACCACCAAGTGAACTTTCACTTGTCCACCTGAAGGTACCGCTGTTTTGCATTTTTTCTCTTCCCTGCATTGACATTTGTTCACAAGCCAATGCAGCCAGCAGTGAGTTTCATCCAACACCCATAGTAACTCCATATCTCCATTTTTGTCCCCTGTGCAGCACAACGCTTTATCCAACGACTACTGCCCTGGACCAGCTAATTTTTCAACAGGACCTACTTAAGTATCTTCCCTTGCCCAGCCCCATTTTTTGCCCTCTGGTGATTTGGATACCGAGGTTTTGGGACTACAGCACCGGCAGGTAAGCCGCCGCCTTGCTGTATGAGGGACCACATTTTCTGTAATATATGCCAAATGACCATTGGCATCTTTGTAAAATTACTCACTTAAGCTATCTATACCAACTGCAGGGTCGCCCCTACGGAGCCTGATGAAGGCGGACGCTACATTAATGCACTTCCGCCGAAACATGTCCACCCGGGAACTGCTACATTCATCTGTTCCCGTCTGAATCAGACCCTGTTTATTCAGTCTCTGTCACGTTGGCCACCCAGATATCTTATTCTCCATAGGACCCTGGAAACACAATATGCTGGAAAGTAATACCCGACTAAGCAACTTTCCATTTACAAGGTTACTCATAAAGGAATTTCCAACCTTGGATTTCTTCACAAAGGACCTGTGTGTCCACTTCAATTGGTTTACAAGTATGCAAGAAAATAGAAAAGAAACCTCTGCTTAAGAGTGACCTGTATATTGATAATACAGTACTCCTTGTTCACTTTGTTGTAAATACTGTACTTTTGTTTTTTGTTATGAATTTTTATTGATGGTATTATATGTTGTCTTAACCTTTCATTTACGTATGTTGCACATTTTTCAACATTTGTTCTCAACTTTTATGTATTAAAAACTTATCTATATAACTAACAAATAAAACCTTTGCTTTCTACTGGTTTGCTTTGGCTTAGCGAGAAGGCAACACACCTTTGACCTTAGGTTTGGATCTATCACTCAAAAGACCAACCTATATATCAATCTGTGGGCAGGACCACCCTCCTGCACCTGTGAAGTTCTATAGCCTTGAGCTTGTCCACTAGGAAGGGTACCCCCCTCTTTTTTACATAGCATAGATGATGCCCATTTGAAAAGCAGTGATTTAGCACGTCCCTACATTTTAGATGTTCCATTTGCGGTCTCTTAGCTCCAGAGGTAAGGAGTGGCACACTCCCAGGCTGGCTACCGACAGGGTCATTTTACTGAATCTCTTGAGCTTGTAGTTTCCAGGTGCATGGCTGATGCGCTGGATCCCGGGGCTCTGATATGATATGATAGGTTATTTATAACGTGCTTAATACCCATAGGTTTCTAAGCGCAGACCCGGGGATCGAACCTGTGTTGCTCCGTGTGGTCTTGCTTCCAAGGCAAGCATGTTTCCGCTGAGCTATCCCCCCCGTTTCTTTGTTTAAGCACTCCCAGATGTTTGTGGGTCCCCGTTCCACGCCGCTCTTCTCACTACACAAAGCCACGTAGCGTCCAATTGCTATTAATTGGCGAGCCAGTGCAGGCTTTCTAAGGCACACACTGCTTCAAGCACCCTAAAGTTCCACATAGATTAGGCAATGAGAGTCTCTTCCTGTGTCACTGCCAGATGGCATAAAACGTATCCGAGGAGCTGTGTGGGTGGAAACAAGGCCAGACAAAGGCATCTGCCTTTGCCTCGCCTTGTTGGGAGTATATTGACTCGCTAATTTTGGGAGTATGTTTCTGCTTTCAAGAGGAAAAAGTGCATGGACTCCAGGACTCATGTGTAGGACATCACCTGCGGGGTGACTGCTTTTTCAGGCCAAGGATTAATCCTGCTGCTCTATTCTGTATGTACAGAAGGTAGGTAGTCGCTGCCTTTGACAGGCTTTCACAGATTCCACCTCAGAGAGCACCCACGACTGGACTAGTTGGACTCCTTTGTTTCCTGAGTCCTGTTGAGCAGTAGGGGCCGGCTGCTTACTCTGTGGCTATGCGCTTGGAGAGGGAGTAGTGTCGATTGCGCCAGACTCCCACGTTCTTTGTCACAGAACATGACTAGGGGTTGGACCTTAGGATTGTTGGACACAGTTTGTGGATGCCCACTGTTGTTGCCTAGTCGCAAAGCAGAGTCTTCATGTTCCCTGGGTTGTTGCGGAGTCGGTTTTAGGACATCCAGTCGTTGATGGTGGTTACGCAGTTGTGAAGGACTGGGCTGTTACTGTGGGATTCCTCCTGCAGCTGTATGCACCGTTGCGCATCATCTCTGTTAGTGTTAATGTTGAACCGAGCCAGGGCATCTGTTAGTGGTAAGTATTCACAGTGAACATGTATATGGTTGGGGGTTATCCCTGTGGGGCTCTGCAGGTGAAGGTGAGTCACTCTAGTCTAGCGGAACAATCATTCAGAAACGATTCAATCCATGTTCAGGGCAATCGCCTGCATGTGCCTGTGAATCCTCAGACTGGACCATATGATTGGGTGATTGGAAGTTTCATATAAGGCTGGTAGGTTAGGGAGGATCTCCATTGGTCTATTGGTGTCAAGAGTCTGGACGATGTCTTCCCTTAGGTCTAAGAGGACAGTGTCAGTGCTCCTTCCTGGCCTGAATCCTGACTGTCTGTCATGGAACGGCACCTTGCTTTCACTATGCTCTTGCAATAGTCTCCACACCACCTTTCAAACAGCTTTGCTTTTGATGTTAGCATTGAAATTGGGCCGCAATCGGCGAGTGTCTGGGGGCCTGCACCTTTTTTTGAGGCAAGGGTTCAGTATGGTTACCTTTAAGGGGGCAATCATGACCTGAAGACTATGGAGTCATTGCACATGGGCATCAGTGAGTTCCCCAGTGTACCTAGTAGTCGTTTGGTTGGGTGTGCCATTTGGCCTGGTGCTCTGTGCCAGTCGGGGAATCTTGTGGTTCATTATGGGGATCACACTTCTGATTGATTCCAGTTAGTAGGTGAAGGAATTGATCACCAGGGCTTGCGAGAACTCTACTGAGATTTGTATTTGTATTGAGTTGGTAAGTTTTTAAATATGGCTGTTTAGGTTTGTTGTATGCCTGAACGATTCGTTTCTGAACCAGGTTTAGTTTCTTCTGTTTGATTGTGTTGGCATGCATGATGCTCTTACTATGATGATGATGATGATGATTATTATTATTATTAATAATAATAATAATAATAATAATAATAATAATAACATTATTTGCTATTAAGAATATTTCGGCTCTATGAGGCAGGTGGTCTTGCTTCTGTGTCAATGTTAGAGAGGTGGAAATGGCATCTTGCTGTGTTGCATATAAATTGGTCAACAAGTTCAGGCCTCGAAACTCTGGCACTCCGTGCCCCTGACACTAAGAGCAGAACCATCCTACTGGACTTTCAGAAACAAAACGGAAAACATAGCACAAGAGCGTTAACACACACATGGTCCTCGCCCACCACAGTAACGATACTGTCAGATACTGCCCATCATATTATGTAATCCTATGTACATACTGCACTGTAACTATTGTCTTGTACTGCCTATCATATGTTGTAACTCTATGTACCTAATGCAACTATCTGTAATCAATTAATGCACTGTAAACTCCTTCTGTATTGTAACTGCTGATTCCAAGAATGCACCCCGATACCCTTGGGTTAGTTACGCTATAATAAATAAATAAATAAATAAATAAATAAATAAATAAATAAGTACTCGTGCTGTGCTGTGGTGCACGAGGGAGGATTATAGAGAGAGACTACCAGTGACTCTGGGAGGAATGATGGCCTGGGTGATATCAGGGAATAACAGTGCAGATTATGGTGCGAGAGTTTAGATAAAGGTTTTACTTTCAGAAAAGAAGTTATGTTATATATTCCCGGGATGTATAATGGCTCTGGCTCCATTTGCAAAGTCTCCAGACACTGGGCCTCATTACGACCCTGACGCTAAGGGATTACCGGTAAGGGTCCCGGTACCGGTAATCCCATAGCGCCTGATTACGAGGTCCCTTTGCGGGTTCCCACCTTAACGGCTGGTTTTACCAGCCGTTAAGGAATGGACCCGCAAAGGGACCTTGGTGCTAATTACGGTACCACAATTTGCGGTACCGTAATTAGCGCCTTCCCCATTCCTATTATGCCCTATGGGGCGAAAATGGGAATGGGTAAGGGCCATGGTGAAATGGGGAAGTACCGCCCTGCCAACTTTGGAATGGGGTGGTACTTCCCCGTTTCACCATGGCGGACTTGTTACAATACCGGCAGCAACCATGGTGCTAATAGCGCCATGGTTTAGCGTCAGTGTTGTAATGAGGGCCACTATGTAGGAGAGGAGGGTGCCTTATGTTAGTGGGGAGAGAGGGAAAATGCAAGATAGCTTTGGCCTGTATTCATTTCTGTGCCCAGGCGTTCTTAGACCAGAAAAGGAAGGTCCTGGCAAACCTACCATTCCCATGAAGAAATTAAGGTCCCAGAGGAGTCAATCTCTGCTGTACAGTGAGTGTTCCAGAATGCATGGGTTTAACGTCCCAGAATTTGCATAGCACCTTGCACCATGTCAACAAAATGACCGCCAGCGCTGTTGGGACGCTGGCATTGGTTGGGTTGGGTAGACGCTCAGGCTCTGTGCCGAGCAGTTCGTGTTTTCTGCTTCCGCTCCCAGCATCCCCATCTGCTTGCTCGGAAGGTGCGGATACCTATAATGGAGGGCAGGAGAAGGTCTGCTCAAGTAACAAACCATTAATTGAAAGCAGCCGTCCTGTCAATTAGATGTATTGCCAGTAGCTCATTGCGCCTGGGGTTACGGCGGGGCTCCCGCACCCGGTAATGAGAGTGCGGTGGTGGCACATACACTGCCGTGCATGGCCACAAATTCACTTCAGTAGGAGAACAATAATAGCCATTTCAGCAAAATATCTGCGGCCTATTTTACCTGTCCAGAAGCCGTCACGTGATCTGTCGTGAAGCTTTTCCAGCTAGTTTTTTGGGGGATTACTGCTTTCTACTCTGAGCGGAGGATTACGCTGCATAGTCTGAGCATGCACTGTTTTTTCAAGCTACCCGCAGATGTGTAGAGAAGATGGTTATCACGTGTGGCAGATTGTGTGGCCATGTCTCATCTCTGCCACCTGTAACAAGCAAAGGTGTACCTTCACACGTTGGCACCTCCAATAGTCTGTATTTCCATTCAGGGAAGGCACTCGTGTAGAGTAAGGGGGCAGTCTGCTCATCAGTGTGTCTCTAGGGGCCACAACTATGAAGGACATGGTGGCGTGAGTATTAGGTGCAAAGGGTGGCCTCGCCCTAGTGATGGTGAACATGCAGTGAGAATTGAAGTCCACACAGAGAATTCCGCACCCCAGAAGGGTGTGGTCTTTTATTCAACAATGCACGCCATAGCTGCCGGCCATCTGTCCATAAGGCGGGATCAAATCACAACATCCCTCCGCCCCAATACATAATTGCAACCTAACTTTCAATGTTTTAAGCAAACGTTCTAGCTCTTGATCACCCAGCCATTTTGGCTTTACTCATCCAGCAGACAGTCTCTGGGCCTCATGGGGGCCCTCTGGTTGGCTCTGCGTGGGTATTTGTTAGTCGGAGAGTTCTCCATCCTGTCACTTGTTGGTGAATGCGTATCTTCTGTCAGGCACCCTTTGGGCTATTCTGGAATGCCCCCCCCCACTGTCCAGTGCTTCATCCAGTGCAAGATCTCTCCATGTTGTTCCCCTCTGTCATGGTCACCGCGTTCCTCCAAAATCCCATGGTCTGGAACTGGTGAAGCCAGCGTGCCCCCCATCTCTCTTCTGGTGTGCTATCTTTCAGAATCAGCTGTAGTTCCTGGCCCCCTCCTCACCGTGCCTCCTGCTGTGATCATCTGCCTCTTTTTGTTCACAGCAGTCCGTGGTTCAGTCTCATGCCGGATGCTCCTTTTGTGTTGAGGCTGCCGATTACACAGCAATGCTTGATCGACCCCATTTTACGGTGACGGCAGCAGTCACTGCCTGGTCCTTTCCTTACTGTCACTCTGCACTTGCTTTTGCCGTGTTCTGAGCTTAAACCCTATTAGCCAAAAAACTGCCGCCTCTACTGACTACAAAATATGTATTCTGGAGTATGGTTTCAAAATCGATGCTCACCTGCTGTCAAGAGGGTGTAGCTCTGTGAGGTGATACAATTAGGGGTGATCACATCAATATAATGGCTGCTTAAGAACATTGGCAGCTTTCTAGCAGAGAGTCAACCATTTCCTCCAAATGTGGGAAGTATACCTTTTCCCTCAATTGGAGGTTTGGTTTGCTTTCCCATTAATGTCCTGTAGGAGAAATGTGCACCACTGTTTGCACCAGTGTAGGGGGATAGATTAGCTGCATGCCTTTGAGGAGGACACCCTCCAAATCAACCGATGTCTGTACAATGACTTGCCAGAGCCCTTGCAGGAACATGTGAGTGTCTGTCGTGCAGTGTACTTGTTCGGCTAGGAATGAACGCCCCTGCCCTCCTCGCAGTTGATCAATAAAGTGCTGTATTATGCTGTGCAGAGCCATGGTTTCTACAAGGTCTCTCTCCAGGACATTAATTTGGGAACTGCCAGCCTCGTGACCATGTTCACTAGCACCTCTGACTCATGCTCGATTCCGCTTGCCCCAGGTGTCTAGACAGATCACCATCTGGGTTTGCTGTGCCTGCTCTAAATTGATGTGTGACCCCATAATCTTGTAATTTGAACATCCAATGCTACAGACATAATGGATTTGGTAGAGCTGATCATTGCATTATAGGCAGGACTGGTTTGTGGTTTGTGGTCAGCCACCACAGTGATGGGGTGCTCAAAGACATACACATGACAATTCCGCCCCCTCAACACAGTAAGTGCTTCCTTTTCAATTTCTGATCAGTGCTGTTCTGTGAGTGGTGAGCACATTTGCTTGCAAAGGTGTTGGGTGTCTGATGCCGTGAGGATCCAATTGCGCCAGCACTGCTCCCAGCCCAACAGGGCTCGCATCAATAAGTCTTTCTGATTGTCTGCTCGGATCAAAACATGCTATTGTGATTTTCTTACCAAGGGCCAATTTTGTGTTTTCAAAAGCTGTTTGCTCGTTGTCACCCCACACCCCTTCCTGCTCCTTTTTTCCTTAATACCCTTAGGGGTTCAGTGATGGTGGCAAGATTAGGGAGAAATCTCCCACAAACATGAAACATGCCTAGTAGGCATCTTATCACCAAGGGTTTTGCAGTGGGTGCCAATTCCTTAATGTCTGCAATCTTGTGAGGATCTGCTGATGCACCCTTGCCTAAAAAAACAAATCTGAGGAGATGTGCCTTCATATGGTGGAATATGCCTTTCTTTTCATTTAGGAGGAGGCCGCTCTAATGCAGGCATTGAAATACCTCCTTGATTATTCTCAAATGCTCCTTTCCATTCTTGGAGTATATAAGGACATCATCTCTCACATGTATTACCCCTTGCAATCCTGCCTGCAGGCCTCAGGTGCACTGTTGGGCTACCCCAGCCGCTGCCGCGAGCCCTAGGCTAAGCAGTCTGTATCGGAACATGTCCGCATCTGAAAAGAAGGTTCTTGTGGGTTGTGTAGCTCAATAATTGAAAGGATAGCTGTACCCTGAAGATCTATTAAGATGCCATTCAAGTTCAATGTCAGATATCTTTCCCTCCATATCGCAGGAATCCTCATGGCCATACACACATTAATTTCCTCTGGCTGCTTAGGATTAGGAGCCACCACGATTGGGGAGATGCGGGGAGTGGGACCACTTACTAATTTTATGGTGATGTCAGCAAGAATGGAATGGTAATATCATCAGGGCCATCAATAGTCTATCAGTGGTCCTCAGTAGAAACTGTACATCAATGCGTGGGTGAGGGGTAATTGGCAGAAGGAGAGAAATAATTGAGGAGAGCTTTCTGAATTTCTTCACCGAACAAGATCTGTTCATCATTCTTGGGGGTACCAAACATGAGCCAGAGTGTGTATTCAGGCTATTGCATGAATGTGATCCAGAGAAACTATGTTGGAAGCAAATGGATGAAAATGAGCTAAAAGCCTAATTTGGTATACTGATCTTGTCTGGCGTGTTAATGCCAGCCACACATCTCTTGATGAATAACGGTCAGAGTACCGAGACACCCATATGGGCAGGTCGTGCTAGGGGTTGCCCAAGCATCAGCACCATTTCATCCTCCCATTCCTCTCCTGCACTGGTGGACGGCTGCACCTCTTTGGGATCCAGCTGTTAGTCTCACATCAGGCTGCTCATCAGAACTGATGGGTGTCAAAGTTTCTCCTGACACATGATCATCTTCTGATGGATTGTTCACCACAGTGGGCATCAGGGCATCACTTTCCCACCGGGCAGAGCGTCACTAGAAGTGCCATTATCCAAAGAAGTGTTTAGAGTGCTCTGAATCATGTCTTCTACAGTCATATGTCTGCATTGGCCTTCCATTCTTAACTGCAAAGCAAACCGAACTGCGTCGATTATCAATAATGCCTGGCAGGAACTTGCAGCGTTCCTCAATCCCTGGCAGAGCAACTAGCCACAACTCCCAAAGGCTGGTATCATATTTTATAAGAGCCCCTGCCAACACCTCTTTCAGGCCCACACATTGTATAAGAAACTCCAGCTCTCGCCCTCTAGAAAAAAGCTCCGACTTCTTAGTCTCTGCCCTTCCAAGAGATGGGGAAAGACAAATGACTTCCTTTTGAAGGTTGATCCATAGTTTTGATGCAGCAGAAATGGGCCAAACTCTCCGGATAGCACCAGCCAGTAAAGCTTCTGGACCATATCTTTCTTCTTTCCACAAAGCAGTGCTCGGCCAGAAGTTTCTGCTTTACCCCTACCTAAGTTCCATGAAGTCACATGGTGTTCAGAATGTGACCCCCCCAATATGTTTAAGTTGAAATTCTTCTTGGATAGATTTTTTCTTGGTATGCAAAAACCAAACAGGGTAACCCCTGTGGGTGTCTGTGACAGTATTCTAAAAGAGTAACTTAGTAAACATGAAGCTTCTGGAGTTACAGCACAAAACATGAGCCCTGGGCTGGCATTTTGTGTGTTGGGGCATTTTAACATCTGGTGAGTTTTTCACTACCCCCTCTACCCCTTAACTCTAGTTTATGGGCTGTATTTGTGGGGGACAAAGAAATATTTTTTTTAAACGGACGCTGCGGTGAAAGTTCCACCTCTTAATGGGGAGGCGGAACTCGCGTTGCAGGGAAGGAGCCGTGCAGAGGAACAGCAGGTTAGTGAGGGGCAGGAGCTATGTTTTGAGGGTAGGGTGGTGCAGGGTGGGGGAATAACGGGCCCGGGTCATGTACATGATTATTTAGTTACGCACATTTCGAATTCGAAATATTCGTTAACGAAATAATCAGGTACATCCCGCTACATCACACATCAAGCGCATACAAGAGTGGCAGTGGATTGGATGAGGGAGACTAGAACTGCAATGCTGCTGACGCCTGTGTCTGAAGGCGATCTACGGAGGATCGGCATCGGGGTTTAGGGGTATGTTTCTGTAGTTGTGATCACCAACGTTGTTTTGTGGATTGCCCATCGAGAGATACCTCCACTTGAGAGGCGGTGTGGCAGGATGATGGTTCTTGAAGTCGCTGCCCTGAGGCAGACCACAGGTTGGAAATAACAGGGACTCCCTTTGAGGCTTAACCTCCTGGAGTGCTCAGCAAACAATCGACCATCACAGTCTACACAGCCCTCTGCAAGTGAAATATTCCAGGACAGAAAGTGCACAAATCATACTTCAAACGTTCTGTGTCCGATATGGAGAAAAGGTAATACATGATGTCTGTATTTTCTCTGGTATTGGGTTTGGAACCATAAAGTAGGGTAATACTTTGGGTCTCATTCGGAGTGTGATGGTAATTCAGCAGTAAATCTGGAGAATTACCACAATAATCGGTTACCGTCACTTGGTCACATGGGTTTACCACGGGATTACAAGTGGTTGTAGGGCAGTGTAATTCCCCATTTGTTGGCGTCCGTAGGACTCCATGGGGATGTTTGATGGATTTATCACTGGCAGAATTAACATGTGGTAAATCGGCCGGGTTTTAGAGGTAAAGTGGAGGATTTACCTCCAACAATAAACTGGAAGTGAATCTGCCACTTTTCATCCACAAATCTGCATATTTTCCACACAATAATTCCACTTGCGGTAAATTCAACAAAAATTATAATTTGGCAGTGCACGAAACATGGTTTTAATTCTGTTACTGTAAAAAAAAAAGCAGCGGTAACGGATTAACCACTTTTTTTCTGCACCACGATACTTGGAATGACCTCCTTTGATTTTTTGTCATTATGTTCTTGTGGACAGAGAATGTTCTCTGCACTAGTATTTAGGGTTTGAACACCCTTACACACACCCCTCCTGTGGGAGGATCACTGTTCTAAAGACAAATGTGCCTGTTCTTTGGCTTCTTCTTGCCATCACAGTGGCTATTGGTACACTGCTGTGGTGTGCTGGTGCTGTTGCACCCAGGATGTCCATAACATTTTTCTTGCTTCCATATGGCTGTTAAGGAGTCTTGGTCCCAGTGGAGTATTTGTTCTCTGTCTTTTCACTAATATTTTCCTACTGAGTGTTTAATGTTGGCAGACGTCAGAGTAGGAGTCTCAATAATCCCGGATATCAGCAGTGGAGAAGGCCCACAGAAAATGAAAGGAGCTCTGTTTACAGGCATGGTGGAAAACAGCCTGAGCTCATGACTCTTACCAGGGCTGTCTGTGCCCCTTGACATACTGGTCTAATGCCTTAATCAGTATCTACATTCTGGCTGTGGAAGCTAAAATACTGAAGCTATATACAGCTATGCTGCTCTGCAGTTGCCCCACCAAGTTTACTTCTAGGATGGCTCTACCTGTGAAGATGGTGCAAGTAGCGCCTGCTCCAAAGTACCACTTGCTGAGGCCTTGGCACATGGCCCAATGTGGAGCAGTCAACACTTGGGACTCTGTGAAAGCAAGAGTTAACAGGCCTTGAAAACCTATGATTATTATAACTGGAGGGTAAGCTCATGAACAAGTGGAAGGACTTGGGAGCTAATAATATTTGAAACAAGTGGGGGGGCATCCTGCCACTTACTTTAGGTCCATTTACCTGTATGGTAAAGGCTGAATTTCTTTGCATGCTAATTATGACAGTGGTTATATTATTTAACTGACTGTCATAGGTTTTCTTAAAAGATGAGCAAGAAATAGACCCTTATGGGAATGCATCATAGCATACTTTTATTATTCTGCTAGTGCTAGTAGGTACACAACATATTTTATGCTTTTAAGGTTTTTACAAAAATAAGTGTAGAAAATGCTATTTCATAATATGCATCTTAAATCAGAATACATTCATTTTGTTTTACAAATGCATTGGAAAAAAGAAAGAGTGAGTGACAAACATGGTTGTGACAAACATTCAACAAATGCACTAAAAGAGTGTAACAAATGTGATATACAAAACCACCATTAATATTGTTTGTTCGTGTCTTGAATAAAACATATAATCAAGACTGTATGGTGTTTGTGAGCTCTAGAGAAGACAGGGACCTAGTCGTTGGTCAACGTCAGGAATCAAATCAGGTTATGAGACGGGACTGTGGGAATGTAGCCCACAAAATTATGTAGCCCCGTGACGTTTCGGCAATATGCCTTCTTCTTGGGCCTTGACTTGGTCTCCCCTGTGTGTGGAGAGAAGGAGGGAAAAAAATAAAGAAGATTCTAAGTAAAATTCAAGGGCAGACTTACTACAGAGTACATCTAAAAAGAAAGCTGAGTCTGTAGGTAGTTTGACCTGCATGCTTTAAAAAATTAATCAGAACCAATATAGGTACAACAGTGGAGTTGTCCTATTGCTTGCTGGACACTTAGGTACTAACCTGAAAAAAGTACAGGGTTCTAAAGGTGGCTTCACGTAGATGGAGGCGGGAAATACTGTTAGGCTCTCCAACATCAGATATCTGGTAATTCGAGAGTTGTACGTGGATTGTTTGGTTACTACAGATACTGGAAAGGAGACAGGGAGACAGAAAAAGTGTCTCTCAGTCATATGTTGAGAGTTAACATACTCTGGGTGCTGTTAAAATAAGTATACAGAGTGACCATGCAGTACCTGGGGTATCTTGGTGTTGAGCCCGCAGAAACTGTTGTGCTGAATTCAACGGGAAGGCTGTCCTCTATACACGATGCCTTGGTATTAGATATCAGGATTTGGAAGGGCAGTCACATAGCTGGTAACAGGGTACTGTGGACAGCTGTGGGCCGTTCTATTGATTTATTCAGTAACCCTGTTAAAAACAATAAAGTAAAATAGGACGGCAACTGATTAGTGGGAGTGGCGAAATACAAGAAATCCACACGTGCGGCTGAAAGTGCACGTTTGTTGCACAGCCCGTGTGTTCTGATTGCTGGTGAAGATCAGCTAGTGGGGCCAGGAACATAGGGTCAGAATTTGGCGTTCCTGATCCCCACATGGTCTAACTTCCATGGGTCTCTCACCTGTGGTGTCGTGCGCTGTAAGGCTGCTACGGATGCGGCAGCTCGCGTAGCTGCATACAAAAGAAGAGAAGCTAAAACTCTGTTTATACAGTGCGCATGTGCAGGGAACCTCTGTTTTAGTTTCTGCGCATGGAAAAGGGAGACAAAGCTGTAACGTTATCTATATAGTACGCTTGCGCAGGGAACCTCTGTTTTAGTCTCTGCGCATGCGTACTTAGTGCGGTGTCTATGGGTTGTCATGGCACCCGTAACGGAACTAGCTACTGTACGCTTGGCCGCGACCACTCGTATTGTTTTAGGTTGTATATTTGGACCGTGTGTGCGGGTAGGTACTACCTACTACTTAGATGTTATTTTTTCGTCTCATGGTTCATAGGACGGAGGAAAAGAAGAGGGGAGGGAAGGATAAAGGACACATTGGAAGTGCAACAAATGACAAGTGTTCACAGGGATGGGTGCATGTGTAATGAGAGATGCACGTTGAAGAGTCAAGGGCGTAATTGAGTTGGCTAGTACCACATATAAACAAGGTGACAATAAAATATACTGTATCAAAAGTGAAATACAAATTTGGCGGAAACAAATTCACAACTCATTGGGATAGACATTATTCTTGTAGTCGCTTGTTGTTAATATTAATCCCAAAGTGCAGATATATATAGAGCCCCTGGGTGGTTGTTGGTAGCCTAATGGGCACTACTAGATATGTGACAGCACATCTAGTATAAAGAGTTTCTGATATAACAGAAGAGGCTATGGGAGGCTGACCTTGGAATGTCGGAATAAGGTGTTAAAGTACTGTTGTTAGGCCTAGGTGGAACACTAGGTAGGGGAATATCCCTGTTCAGCCATAGGTGGTTGGTATGGCTTCATTAAGGCCCTTTGTAATGGTTTTGAGTTTGAAGATCCACCATGATTCCTTGTAGTTAAGGGCGTTAGAAGCATTGGTGGTATTAACCACTGTATCAGCAACCCACCATAGTATGTCATCTACACTATGTTGGTATTCCATGTAGTGAGACACTAATGGTGCTGAATGAACTCGACATCGAATCCTGGAGCGATGTTCACCAATTCTCTTGTTGGCCTGTCTCTGAGTTTGGCCAACATACCTGAGCCCACAGGGGCATTCGATGATGTATATTACATTGGTAGTTTTGCAATTGGAAAAGTGTCTGATCTTCCATTCCTTGTCCTCTATTTGAAATGATGTAGTTTTTTTTGTGAATTTACATACATTACATGTACCACATGGGTGATGGCCCATTATTTCCCTCATATTCCACAGTTTTGTCCTTTGGGATTTTTTGTTTAACCTGGCATGGGTCAACATATCCTTCAGGTTCTTGCCTCTCTTAAGGGCCATTCTTGGTGTAGGTGCATTCGGAAGACTCAATTGTACCAATGGCCAAAATTTCTTAATGATGGATTTAAGTTTAGTGGTATTTGGGCCAAAGGTAGTTACACAGGTTATGAGTTTTTCACTTTCTGTGTCTCGTACTTTGGGAGTAAGTAAGGTTTCGCGGGGCGTATATTGTGCGCGCTTGCTGGTATTCCCAATTAGTTTTTTAGGGTATCCTCTATTGAGGAGTTTATGTTTCAAAATGTTGGCATGTTTTTTGTACTGTTCCAATTCTCTGCAATTCCGCCTGAGCCGTAAGAATTGACCAAATGGTAGGTTATTTCTCAGGTTCCTGGGATGGTTGCTTCTGTAGTGCAGCAAAGTATTTCTCTCTGTTTCTTTCCTGTAGAGTGAGCATATCAGTTTTTCTTCTTTGACACTGATTTCTAAGTCAAGGAAATTAATCATCTGGTTGCTTTTACAGAGTGTAAATTTGATGTCTTCTGTTCTTTGGTTCTACCAGTGTAGGAAATCTTCAACCGGAGTATCGGTGTCTTGCCATATAAAGATAATATCATCTATATAGCGATACCAATGCGCAATCTTATCTCTGAATGGGTTATGAAAATTAAGAATGTGTTGTTGTTCGTATTCTGACATGAAGATCTCGGCCAGACTGGGGGCAAAAGCTGCTCCCATCGCGGTACCGCTGACCTGTAGATAGAAGTTGTCATCAAAAGAAAAGAAGTTGTTTGTAAGAGCCAGTTCTAGCAGTTCAACTATAAAATTAGCTGGAACTCGATTTTGTCTCATATGGTGTATAAGATGCTGGTGGATACATTCTAGAGCTGCATCTTGGGGGATACTCGTATAGAGACTAGCGATTTCCATGGTCACCAGGAGGTCCCTTGTTGGATTGAATGTCAGGTCTTCAAAAAAAGCGATCGTTGCCATCGTATCCCTTAGATAAGTTGGAGTTTCTTGGCTCAAGGGTTTCAAGAAGTGATCCACAAATTTGCATAATGGTTCAAGGATGGACCCACATCCTGAAATGATGGGTCTGCCTGGTGGATTCTGCTGATTTTTATGTATTTTCGGTAGGGTGTAGAACGCCGGTGTTCTTCCCTCTGAGGTGTTGAGAAAAATGTTCTCTTTTTCTGAAATCCATCCGCGTTCAAATGCAAGTTTAGTGGCTTCTTGTATCTTGGTTTTAATTTCTTTGGTAGGGTCTTTTCTAAGCTTTTTGTAGTTAGTTGTCACGTCCAAAAGATTATAGACCATCTCTTTATACTGAGCAAGGCTTTGCACTACTATCCCACCTCCTTTATCAGCCATTTTGATGATAATTTGGTTATTCGAGGAGAGTTGCTTAAGTGCCTTATGTTCATCCTTAGATAGGTTTGGTCTTGCTGTGGTGGTTAGATCCTGCAATTTGGAAATCTCCTTTCTGACACATTTCTCGAAAGTAATGATATGGGACGCAACCTCATTTTCTCTAGGAGTGAAATTGGAAGGTACTCGCAATCCCGAGTCTTCGTCTTGTTCAGATTGTTCTTTATCTTGAAAGAATACTTTCCTTCTTATGGTTCTGAATAAAGTTGATATTTCTTGATCTAGTTGGAACCAATTTGTTCTGGTAGACGGAACAAATGAAAGTCCTTTAGTAAGGACCTGTATTTCTGCTTTGGATAGTGTAGTTCCTGAGAGGTTAAAGATGGGTATATCTTCTAAGGTCTCCGTTTGTTGCGGCGTCCTCTGGGTGGTTGACTCCATTGTGAATAGTTGAAAGGGTAATAAGGCATGTGCATTGGCATTTGTGGTGGAGGGCCCCAGTATCGACCTCTGGGGCCCCCTCTTCCTAAAAAAGGAACCTGAGGAGGTAGAGGTTGGAGATACCCTCCTTGTGGACTTCTGCCTGTTGTTTGCGGTTGATCATCTGATGACCCTGAACTTGAAGTGTCCGAGAAAGAGACCCATTTTCTACCACCTCTTCTGGGTCCGGTTTGGTTGGCTGCTCTTTCTTTTTCTTTTTTATCTTTATAATCTGCTGATAGATAAGGATAGATATTTTCTATTTTAAAGTTCTGGATATCCTTGGCCAGTTTCTTATGCTTCTTTTCTAGTGTCTGTGCCATGAATTGATCAAAAGTGGTATTGATTTCTTTCAATTTATCCTGTGCATTCTGTAAGTCTGTGTTGTTGAGAAATTTTTCTTCTTCTGTCTCCAGGTCTAGTTTGATTTTTGCGTGTATCCTTTTTGCCGTAGTTATGGTTAGAACCATAAGATCTTGTGAGCACTTCGTAGATATTTGACTGAAGCCAAGCATGTATTCTTGGTCCTCCAGGAATAACGCCGGTTCATTATGTACGATGAGCCCTAATGGGACCATGTTAACCCTTAGGTATTCCCTGAGGAAGTGTCCGTGGACCTCTGTTCGAAAACATTTCTTCTTAAGCTTCAGCAATTCGTCTCCTGATGCAGTCGATGCGATGTGTTGTTGCGCGCCATTAAGATTGAACAATGTGGGTCCTTGAATAATGTCAGAAGTTTCTTCTTCCGTAAAACTTAAGATTTGTTCCATTATAGATATGAAATGTCCAAGGTAGTAAGTAAATGTGAAGCAAGCTGATGGTCAAATAAGGTTCGGGAAGATTGGAAGACCAATTCTATATTGATGATTTCTAAAACCCTAGTATAGCAATTGCTATATCTTAAACTATTATAACTGGAGGGTAAGCTCATGAACAAGTGGAAGGACTTGGGAGCTAATAATATTTGAAACAAGTGGGGGGCGTCCTGCCACTTACTTTAGGTCCATTTACCTGTATGGTAAAGGCTGAATTTCTTTGCATGCTAATTATGACAGTGGTTATATTATTTAACTGACTGTCATAGGTTTTCTTAAAAGATGAGCAAGAAATAGACCCTTATGGGAATGCATCATAGCATACTTTTATTATTCTGCTAGTGCTAGTAGGTACACAACATATTTTATGCTTTTAAGGTTTTTACAAAAATAAGTGTAGAAAATGCTATTTCATAATATGCATCTTAAATCAGAATACATTCATTTTGTTTTACAAATGCATTGGAAAAAAGAAAAAGAAAGAGTGAGTGACAAACATGGTTGTGACAAACATTCAACAAATGCACTAAAAGAGTGTAACAAATGTGATATACAAAATCACCATTAATATTGTTTGTTTGTGTCTTGAATAAAACATATAATCAAGACTGTGTGGTGTTTGTGAGCTCTAGAGAAGACAGGGACCTAGTCGTTGGTCAACGTCAGGAATCAAATCAGGTTATGAGACGGGACTGTGGGAATGTAGCCCACAAAATTATGTAGCCCCGTGACGTTTCGGCAATAAGCCTTCTTCTTGGGCCTTGACTTGAGACAAAGAATGTGTCTGCCTAAAGAGCTTGGCCAATGCCTGGCATCGATGGGATCGCTCTGAGACCCCATACCTGGCCTCCCAGCTCTTGAAGGGACACTGCATATGTGAATGGAGACATTCAAATGCTTCATTGGTCATCTTCAAGATAAAGACACTTTTATACCACTTTTGGAATATTCCTAAAGCTCAGCATCCTAATATCTAGGTCCCTAATCCTAAAACCGCTGCCCACCTATCAACAGCTCTATCTGCTCATTTACTCTCCAACCTGGCTAAGGAGGTTGCCATCCTCTTATTTTGGAAGAGCCATTATGCCAGGTGATTGTTTGCTATAGACCTTAACACTATTCAATTACAGCATATATATAGCTTTCTGTAGGGGGGAGCTGCTCCTGCAAACCCTCTCCAGATGTCTTGTTTTTCACAGAGTGTTGCTAAGGATTTTCCTACCCTTCTATTTTACAATGTTCCTCAATGCCACCAAACACATGTTTAATTAATTCCATTGATACTTGTACACAACCTAGGACTGGTGGTCGACTGTTTAGTCTGCACGCCTTAGTTTTCAATGTGACCTTTGTAGGAGGTTAACGTAACCAATGTTCTCCTGCTGTTTTTCATCTGTTATTGCCACTCCTGTATAATTGCTAGTTTAGCAAACACTTGGCCAAACCATGGCCATGGATCCAAGGGGCTATCACAGGAAATGATGGCACATCATTGGCAGCTAAGTGGTTTATCACTAGATTGACCTCAAGTGCAATGTATTGTAAGGGCGCAGAATTAAGGCTCAGACGCAATGGCGCATGTTTTTAGATAAGAACTTTCACTATCCCTAGTGCTAAGAGGGGGTCACCTGCCTCAAAGGAAACTAGTGAAACTAGTGAAACTGTCAGGAAGTCAGAAACTAGAAACTAGAAAGTATGTCACTGTTGTGTCCCTAAAACCTACTCCTGTCCCTAACTCTAATGATCTAAGATAACAGTGCAAGGATAGTCTCTTCTCAAAGTAAAGAGTGTTCTTGGTGTTTTCAATCTACAGAAAAGTTTCCAGTTTCACTGGTAATAAGTGATGCAAAATAATGTCCCCAAAACACTGGACTCCAATGCTAGGGTTGTACTCCTTTCCCCTAGACGTTGTGTTATCCTAGATCGCTGCAAAATCCACAAAACAACTGTTCCTTTCACAGTTCTTATACCAAAACAGTGTCACACAGTCTGCTACCAAGTGTAGGATTCCTTTTATCAGTTCAATGGTCCTTTACTTGTTCTGAGTCTTTCATACGGGTGCGAGTCCCAGACTCGCAAAAGTGGCTTGGCTCTCTCTTCTGCCAAGCCAATGGGTTCTCATGAATTGTCTTTATATTTCCTTTCACAGGGTTCCAGACCCTCTTGGCTTTAAACGTTAGTTTAGCATATTGGTGTAGGTTCCAGACTTACAAAATTGTGTCTTATCTGCTTGGTTCAATCTCCTGCCATGTATACAAAGTGTTCAGGATCCCAGATTTTCCTATTGTCATTTTCTTGTTTAGGTGTGGGTCCCAGATTCACACAGCTTTGTTGTATCCCCTTGGTTCACTCTCCTGCCAAGTATACAACTCACTTGAGGTCCCAGATCCTCTACTTCCCGTTCTCTTGTTTGGGTGTGGGTCCAAGACTTGCACGGCTTCCCCAGACCCTCTTCTTCACATTCTCTTATTTGGATGTGGGTCCCAGACTCACACAACTTCATTGTAACCCCTTGGTTCAGTCTCCTGCCAACTATACAACTCACTTGGGGTCCCATACCCTCTACTTCTCGTTCTCCTATTTGGGTGCAGGTAGCAGACTCACACAGCGTCATTGTATCCCCTTCGTTCACTCTCCTGACAAGTATACAACCCATTCAGAGTCCCAGACCACCTGTTTCGAAGTTAGTATTCCTTGTGTTGCTTCCCTGGACCTCCTACACCTCCCGGACACCAAACATACCTGTCTCCTTCCTTGTTACAGGATACCATGGTTCCTGGCCAGCTCCGTTGCTCCAGTAGTGTTCAGGCTTCGGATGGGATTTGCAGCGGGTCAGCAGCACTGACACACCTGTACTGGGGAGTCTCCCGGCTGGGCCCATAGAGTCAGGGTTTGCTCTGAAATACTTCAAGACGAGATAGCTGCACGTTTCAGATGGATGGGGGTGCAGATGTATTACTCCAACACCACTCAATAAGGACAACTCAATGGTTTGGCAAAGGGAGTCCGTTTAATGACAAGTACAAAAAATGGGAAGTCATGGAAATCAGCAGTGATGTGATCGTCCGTCTCGCTTCAACTCCAGCGAACTTCATAAAAACAACATCATTTATACTAAAAACTCGTCATAGCTGATGTGTAACACTCCAAAGTTAATAAGCATTTCTATTGGTTCGGAAAAGGTAACTTTAATATAGGTGCTTTATCTGTATATGGTAATGGAGTGAGGGGATTGGGTAAACACTGTCAGGTGGGCATCTAAGCCCTTCCTTCAAAAATTACTACTGTAGACATCACTTAAAGTACAACGTCCTATTGGTTCTACTAACTATAGGATCCTAGATTATTTGGTCCATTGTGATTGGGTTGGCACCAACCCCATGCATAAATTTCCACTTTGTTAGCAGCACGCAGAATGGACAGCCAGGTGCAGGGTGCCCCCTCAGCTACCTGGCCTTCCTCCAATTAAGGTTACAATCAATCATCACTTCAACAACAATGTGCCAATTATGTTACTATGGTTGCCCTTGAAACTGCATCTTCTGACTGAGAAAGTTCCGCTATCTTCTCCTGGGCGGATGCCACGCGTAGGTGTGAACTCGTGCTTCTCCTCGCTCAGATGATCATGTGATGCAGACACCGTGAATTTGCCTAGTTTCTCTCGATTCATGCATGTAATTCTTATTCGCCTTTCCACCTGCCTACAGTTCCGTATCTTGACCTTTCAGAGGCAGGATATTCTGTTCTTAAGTTTCAGTTAGTTCTATTCAGAAAGGGGGAAGGAGGATTTAGAGTTGGGGAAGGGGTTGGGGTTTTTAAAGCGGGGTAACACCGTGTTCTCTGGTGATGGTCATCCCCAATCCCTCCCCATGTGATCCTCCCTCGGTGCACCACACCTAGGGGGACCATTGTACTGTGGATGCACCACACTGGCCCCATGGGAAAGATCTGCCAATAGGGAAGAAGGGACGACATCCCCCGATTTGTCACAGTATTTTATCTTGTTTACAACTGGGTAAATATGTAATGCAATATTTTAATGGTAATAGGTAAAATAACTATCGTTGGCCCTATGCCCCTAATACTCAA
Organism: Ambystoma mexicanum; assembly: GCF_040938575.1. Taxonomy (NCBI): domain Eukaryota; kingdom Metazoa; phylum Chordata; class Amphibia; order Caudata; family Ambystomatidae; genus Ambystoma; species Ambystoma mexicanum. The sequence continues at coordinate 849,736,605 of NC_090931.1, read as the reverse complement.
CCATTTCCAATTAATCAATTACTTCATATTTGGATAATCGTTGTTCTGTATCTGCTATTTCGATATGGTTGTGGCATATGTCCCCTACACTTGACAGGGTTTCTTTATAACTGGGTTAGAGCTTAACAAATAAGTATTGCACTTTTTAGCCTTCATGTGACTTTCTGATGGAACCTTTGTGTGATGTTCTGTAAGCTAGAAAGAAGTACAACGCTTACGTGCCTCTTGGGATGGCTGCCCCAAACTAGCCTATCAATGTCTCTGTTATTGGGGGAAATTAAGTTTGCTGGGGTAGATAATAAATTAGTAATACAATCATCATATGGTGCAAGGTGACAGATCTGGAATATTAGATGCATGTGCTTTACTTCAGAATGTCTCACCTTGGGCCTCATTACAAGTTGGGTGGTGTGGGTACAATGCGGCCGTATTATCGTATACCGCCGTATTACCACACCGCCCATCTTTAACTGAAAGGTGGAGGATTCACCTCCAGCTTTGAGCTACAGGTAAATCCACCAGCTTTCCACAAGATTTTAATGGAAATAGCTACGGAATTACTGCTGCAGTAATTCTGCCAAAAATACCCTGTGGAGTCCGATGGGCTCCAATTAATGGGGACTAACACCATCTAGCGCCAATTCTAATCTGGCAGTAATACCGCCGGGCCAAGTGGCAGTAATGGGAAAACAGTTAGCTGGTATTTACCGCCCATTGTCTTGAACGACGGCAGTAAAGACAGTAAGTGTTTTGTGAGCACCCCCGGTAGACAGCAGTGTACATGTTAATGAACCCATTTATTGCATATAATGTGATATATATATATATATATGCATATATATATATATATATTACATGGACGCGGTAGCGTCCATGTAGTTATGGTTCAGTTGGTGTTTCCATATTCCATAGGAAGAGCATTTTTTGGGTTGCTTATAACTTCGCTCCCTCTGGACGAATCCTCACCAAACTTTGAAAAAAAAGTATATGGCCCACTCTGATTTTTTTGCAAAGTTTGGAGAGGTTTGGTCCAGGGGGGGCAAATTTATAGGGGGGTCCCAAAACTTTTGTTTTTTCCCATAGACATAATGGGAAAAAACTTTGAGCACGCCTACAGCCCAAACCGCTGGATGGATTTACACCAAATTTGCGGCAGGAGCGGGGGCTTGGTCCCGAAAGCATGCTTTTGCAAATTTGGTGTAAATCCGTCCAGTAGTTTTCTTTTAAATGACCAAAATGTAAGGCAAAAAAATTAGTGATATCTCCGTTCGCTCCGCGGACGGACTTCCCGGTTGGCTCCGCGGACAGTGCCCCGATTGGCCAAGCGGCTTGCGTGATGTCCGCAGACATGCGACGTGTTCGCTGATTGGACGGCGTGGTGCGTGAAGCGTGTCAGATTTTCTGTGGCGCCAGCCATCTTGCATTCGCGGACGACAGCGGACAGCGCAGTGAAACTTGGATTCAAAATTGTATTTAGTGGAGTGTGTTGGTGTGTAAGAGTGTTTGGGGTGGGTGGGGGAGTATGAGATAGGTTCAATGTTCTGTTTTTTTTATGTGCTAGACACTTTTGTTGTGTTCGATTTATCTGCGGACAACACAGCTGTTCTGAAATGTTCGTAAATAAACAGAATGGATTCGGTGTGAAGTTGAAAGTGTTCTAAGAAGACTTGCGGGGTCCTGGAATGTTCGCAGGGGGTGTCCTGAAGACGTTGTCTGTATTGTTCGTTGTCAAGCTGAAAGTGTTCTAAGAACACTCGCGTTGTCCTGAAATGTTCGTACATAAAGAAAATGGGGGTGTTCTGAGGACATTGTCCGTATTGTTCGCTGGCAAATTGAATGTGTTCTAAGAACACTTGCGGTGTCCTGAAATGTTTGAAAATAAACAAAATGGGGGTGTTCTGAGGACGTTCTCCGTATTGTGCGCCTGCTTAGCTGTATCCAATGAGGGAATGGCACAGAGAATGAAGTGAAAATGGTAGAAGGGCTGTCTAAGAGTTATGCGGTCTGCGGACAGGATGTGCTACATCCGGGGTTTTCCAGCAAATCCAGCATGGAAAGAAGACTGTAGGGATCAGCCAATCAGATGTTGAGGTTGTAGATTTGTGTTCAAAGAGACTGTGTGTACTGAAGATGGCAGAAGTGGAGAAAATCAGGGTGTTGGTGCTCGGAGATATGTTTGTGCATGGTTTACAACAGTATGCTCAATGTAGGCATGTTGCAAAGAATTTTGATGTTAAAGGAGTGGAGGTGGTGTGGAGCACTGTGCTTGATTGCAATGTACAGGGAATTGTACAAGTTTGTGAAGATATGGGCAGGATCAACAGTCCCCATGTGATAGTTTTGCACTATGGTGCTTTCCATTTGGGCTATGTCAGTGCCCCTACTTTGTTGGCAGATTTGGAACACTTGGTTCAAGCAGTAATGAACATCCTTCCAAATGCCAAAGTATTTTTTTCTGGATTAGTACCTAGGGCAATATGGGACAATAGTTCAGTTTTTTTTCCTCAGCAAAACAATGCTAGGTGTGTAATCAACTGAGGCATGTGTGCCTTCATGCTTAGAGCTGGTATGTTCTTCTGTAATAATGAGAATATTGATTCCAGTAATTTTGTTTATTTTAAAGAAGATGGCATTTCCTTATCTTTTATGGGAAATGCCATTCTGTTTTGGAATGTAAGGGTTGCTTTGGAGAAGGTTATGTGAAGATTTTAGGAGTAAAGTAAGAAAAATAAAAAAATAAAAATACAAAATAACAGGTGTCTGTCAAGCATCTGCAAAAAAACCCAAAATAAACGTCTCTTTTCAGAGCCAACCTCAAAGGGGAATTGGGGCACACTATTTAAATTTACATTCACCACGCTCAGATTTTCCATATGTTCGCGGACATGGCGGTAGTCCGCGGACATCGAAATCACTAGCTAGGGGTTCAGTATGTTCTCTGTTACATGTATATAAAGTCAGGGATATTATGGTTAAGTTGTGCTACTAAAAACCTATGAAATTCAGTGAAAAAACTTTGTTAAAAGGGACATTATGGTTAAGTTGCGCTACTAAAAACCTATCAAATTCAGTAAAAAAAATGTGTTAAAGGGACGTTATGGTTCAAAGTAAAACCGAAAAACCCCTGAAATTCGGCAGTTATGGTATGTTAAGCAACCATAACTCGCACCACCGTGCACTGCTAACACTAACACCCAGGACATCAAAGATGACATCACAAATGTCATTGATGACATCACTGATGACATCACATGGCTGGCTCTCCCTTTATTTCCTTTACTGACATATCTAAGCCACATAGTTTTCTTCAGTAACAGTCAGGAAGTAAAAATTGAAAAGGTACTATATTTGTAGACTTAGGGTCAAGTCATATCATATGAAACATATATATAGCGGAAGACACAGGCTTGAAAGAGAGCAATCCTTTCTGTGCATGAAGATAATCATTAGAGTTATCAGCACTTTCTCATAGTTTTATTTGTATTACTATACCTTCGCTGTATATGCGAATATTTGTGCACATTGTACTCACACTCCTTTCCTTTGGGTTCACTGACATCATTTGATACACATACATACAGTAAGTAGCAGTTTTGAAACAGAGCAATCATTTCTCTGCATAAAGATAATCAGTTAGGTTATGAACTCTATCTGCTACTACTTCTGCGTTTTTGCTTACTTCTCTGTCCCTGTATATACTCATATGTGTATGTGTTGTTGTCTCTTTGTGTTTTGTCTGTATTAAGTGTAATTATATATTCAGTGGGTTTTATTAGCTACTTATTACATGTTTCACAGTACGCAAAACTCTAATAAGAAAGCAGTTATCATTTCAATTTTCTACATGGCAAGATTATGAATATTGCACCTTCATCATTTATACTGCACACACTGCCTAAGTTTCTGCATGAGTTGCTTAGTATACTGGATAGAACTTCATAATAGAATGCTATTTATATCAATGCATTGCTTAATGCACTAATTAGCTCATGATATTTATTCAAATGATCCTTGACACTTTTTGGACAACATTATAAGAATCCCTCCTACACAGTTTTCATGAAAAGTAAATGCACATGTGATGTCATCAGTGATGTCATCAATGACATTTGTGATGTCATCTTTGATGTCTTGAGTGTTAGTGTTAGCAGTGCACGGTGGTGCGAGTTATGGTTGCTTATCTTACCATAACTGCCGAATTTCAGGGGTTTTTCGGTTTTACTTGGAACCATAACGTCCCTTTAACAACGTTTTTTCACTGAATATATATATATATATATTCACGATATTTGCCTGCACTCTATATATATATATTTATATATAGCGTGCAGGCAAATATCGTGCCTGTATAAAAAAAGTACAGGGCAAAAAAGTGAATCTTACGCTGTAAGAGTTTTCCTTGTTTATTTGCTAGAAGCTAACATTCCCTATTAAAGTCACAGTGCCCCATTCCACAGACCCATGTGGTTGCCAAGCAGAACAGCCGGAAAAGAATCATAGGGAGAAGGAGGGTTGTTCCCCTTCCACAAAGCTCATTGATCTGCTCTTGGAGGGTCGAAAAATAAAACAATAAATAAATATATTGAAGAATTGGAATCCACTCCCGGCTCTCGATTTTGTGTTATTCCTTCTGGAGAAAGCACGTTCAAAACTGGTGGTCTTCTTTCACAATCATTTCAAAACTAAAAACGGTGTGCCTTCTCAAATAGGATGCCCTCATTCCCTGTCCCTGTTCCTTCTTACTCTTTATCTGAAAGTGCACAGCTGGTCTTTTCTCAATTTTTCTAGATGGTCAGCCTTTGGTCTCCTACCCTGCTATTGAACATGACTCCTATTGTGTCATCTGTGGTGCCCATGTCTAGCTCTGCCATCGTGTGCTGTGCATATGAGCACTCCCACGTCACAGTGGATGGTCTTAAGAACACCAAAGCGTAAGGTTGAATCCCAGCCTCTTCATAGAAAACCTGCAACAAAAATGAGTCTTCACCCTGTCCCACTCTCCAACTTTAGACAACTCCCCTGCCTCCCAATCATTTCTGAAATCTAGGTTAGCATAGTGGTCACTTCATTGCGGACGTGTTTTAACACTCCTCACTTTCTACACACAATGCTGTGGGGTTTGGGGTCTTGGGATAAGCCAGAGTTCATGCTGTTGGAGATTTTGGATTGGACTGTTGGCATGGCAGATGAGGGCATGACATGTGCCCTTTTCTCCTCGAGCTCTCTGCTGCCCTCAATGCCAGGGATTTCTTCCATTGATAGCCAATGATTTTCAGAGATTGCTCTTGTCTGTCCCAATGCCTCTGATCGCATGAAGTCCTTCCTGGTGGACGGAACCCATGTGGTGCCAAAGATCACTTCCAATCCCCACGGAGACATATTCAGTGTAGAGTCATATATAATTCCCTGCTCTCTACCATGCTCTTTGATGTCTACACGACACCACTTACACATTTGATTCAATCATTCGGCTTTGTCTGCAATCTTGTGCTGATGGTATGCAGAGCTGCATCCCTATGAATGGTAGTTTAAGCAGGTGGGAAGCCCTGTCTCACTGCCTCATCACTGTTTACCTGTCAGTGAAGTCCAACTGTCCCTAGCCTAAAGCTGGTAACACAGAAGCATTCCTGTACTCGAGCATCAGCATTGGTTCCCTATCTCCACTGCTGCACTGCATTCCCACTGCTCCTTCTTTGTAGGTTCCCCCACAGCCCCCACTATGACATTACCTCCTGACCCTCTCCTATTACACCTCTTTCCCCTACCCTTTCCTCTGACATGTATTTTTTCTGATTGTGATATGATAGGATAGGTCATTTATAACGTGCTTAATACCCAGAGGTTTCTAAGCGCGGACGCAGGAATCGAACCTGTGTTGCTCCGTGTCGTCTTGCTTTTAAGGCGAGCATGTTGCTGCTGTCTTGCAATGTTCATGCAGTGAGTTAAAACAGGCACTCCAGCCCACCCTAAAGTGCCCAGCTAACAATTACTTACACAACTATCGGGTCGCCAAATAACTCAAGTGGTAATGGTGCATGTACATCAACAAAACAAAAAGCCTATTACATGACATCAACAAAAACGTATTCAATACAGGGAGTCAATCCATCTTATTACATCGAGCAGAAATAACTAGAGGATATGCTAACCATACCAATGTTGTACATCATGACATGTTAGCAAACACAGTGTATTTTAATGTTTTTAACATATATGACACTTTTAAAACTCCCAAATCATCCTATATGCATTAATATGTCATATTGTGATATTGAACATTATTTTGCAACAATCAATCACTCAGGCACAACTACACTATTCATCAGTTATTACACAACAATACGTAATTGTATAAACATGGAAAATTCAATACCAAAATGCAAAGATGTCTGTGCTGGCACCCTACTGGATGTTAAGATTCATACTAACAAATATAGTTGGCACATCACTGCTAACAATTTTATCTGATCACCATGATACATTCTTGCCATTGTAATATTCAAATATTCATGCTAATGTCTGCTGCCACAATATTCTTGCCATTGCCTACTGGCCACATCAAGAGCTCGAAAAACGAGTTTGGACGTTCTCCTCTTTACAATTTAGATAAGTCTTCTTCAGGGAAAAGCAACTCTATCACTACACGTCCTCTCTTTGTCTGTTCAAACAGCATTTGGCTGTCCTTTGTTGATATTTAAACATATTAGTCACACACACTAGGCAGTTGGCAACAAAGCTGCGTACTAATCATGCCGTGCCATCTTCCTTGCGTTGAGATGCATGGCTACCCGTTCCTTCTTGGAGCATTGAGCGAATTTGAACGCTGCAGCTACTTCTTAGAGTATCGTGGGTACCGGTACATAGTTGCACCATTCAGTGGGTTTACTAGCCCACAGCTTCACGCTCATAACGCTTTTGTGGATTCAGCTGTCAGCCACCCTTTTCCCTCCTCCAAATATGATTTTGAGCAGTTTTGTTGCACACGTTCCCGTTGATTACCACTGGAATTGTTTGCAGCAAGCAATAGAAATGGTGGCTTTTCAATTTTTAAAAGCCTCACTGCTGCAGTGCATCATCAAAGATATACAAATGTTTTCTTGGACTGGGGCATCCTCTTCTCAGACAAACTTTTAATAGACTACTGGACGGATTTACACCAAACCAAAAAAGGAATTTCTGCCTCACGTTTTGCCCACTTGGCACAAATTGGGCAAGCAGTTTTTGCTTTGTGCATGTTCAATGGAAGTACCTTTTTCTCCATTGGAAATTAATAGGAATAGGCTGAAAAAAAGCCTTTTTATCCTATTCCTTATAATGTTTGGACCATGAGACAAACGTACGCCAACATTTCCAGTTTGGAATGACCGATTGTGGACATGTTTTTTTGGGACAATTTCAACCAGAACTGTCCAGCGAGTCAAAAGGTATTAGCAAAAGAATTTTAGGAAAAAGTCAATCCAAATTGCTCTTTTCTTAAATATAGGACAGCGATTGTGGCACTATTTAATGTACATTTAAAAAGGCCTTTTAAGCTAATTCACAAAGACAGACCGTTCTCAAAACTGTGGACCGTTTTCATCCTTACTAGGGATCACCAGTGCAGTGCAGTCTGACACCTTTGTGTTTGGAGCACATATAGCAAACACCAGCATAAACACACCCTACCTAGTCCACTTTGTAGGATGCAGGTCATTTCCTAGAAGTACTCCATGGATTCACCCACCACTACAAGGCAGGTTCAGAAAAGGGGAGCATGTGTGTTAAGGAGAGAGCCCTTCTTTGGCATCACTTTGATGTCAAAATTGAGCATACATTTGGATGCTTTATTCATAAAGTATTATATGGACACCCCGTAAACTACAAGATCTCAAGCCCTGCTCCTTGGGAATCTCGCACTGCTTTCCTTCCGTGTTTCACGAAAAGCAACCCAGAGAGCAAGGTTTTCCACTTTAGGGTGTCGTATTGTGGAAAATGCCACAGTTGATGCTTAGATCTGAACCTAAGGCCCATTCTTTGACACAGGCTCCCCCTCGGGATGGTGTCGGGAGTAGCGTGTCCTGATGCCTCGCGGCTTGTCACCGCTTATGAATGTGTCCTATGAATGTCTTTGCTTTAATCCGCTGACCATCCTTTAAGAGCTCTGAGGAAAGGAAACAGATCCTATCCACGTGAAGACACTGTCCACCGGGATTTCACAAGCAGCTGCAATTCTGTATTATGAAGAAAAAAAAGTACAAAAAGGCCTGGGAGCCACTCTACCGAGACTGAACACGGGGAAATAACCTGTTCTATTGGAATTTGCCCACTCGGATGGTCTACGAGCACTTTTTTTGGCTCACTCTACCTTTCACAGATGGGAAATATCTGTCTTTGTCCCACCCTCAAGGGCAGTCCAGAGCCGAAATGCTAGGCAATTCCTCTCTGAACAAGAGTACCAACAGCAACCTCAGACACGTGTTGTGGCTAGTCAGGCCTCATGAGTGATGTGAAGAGTGTGCCTCTCTAAGCACAGTGAGCAAGGGGTCCACATCTGGATAACCCTGGGTAACTTAGGGTGAAACTCAAAATTCCAAAAACCTGCATAAAAAGGTCTGGGAGCCCCTCTACCGAGAACAACCACAGCCAAATAACCTGTTCTATGGGAAGGTGCCCACTCGGGAGGATGTACAACCACGTAAGAAACAAGCAAGCACCTTCAGTGTTAGACCCATTACTGAGAATCACAGTATGTGATGTATAAAAAGAGACACATAGGTGCATACCCATAGAGACACATGGTCATACTGATAAACATGGGCATACTGATAAACAAGTGTGCCCGAACATCGCGCATTGCAATACTGGCACATAATCATGTGCTCATCTTCATACACATTCTTACTAAGGGATGCATACAGAAGTAACATGCTCACATTAACACTAAATATGCACTGACATATATTGTCAAAAGACAGTGCAGTAAGATTTCACTTATTTAAAGAGGTGCTCAGCCACTCGCCTCAGATGGCTTCTTCCTCATACCCTGTAATGTAAATTTGCCCTGAATGATTCTCCACCTTTGAGGAATTTCTGATTTGTCTGTGCAGATTATTTCTAATGGAATCATTTCTCTGCAGTGCGATAGCTTTTGCAGCCAGTGTCTAGCTGGAGCAGCCCACATGCCTGGTTTCTCTCAAGGACCCCCAAGGAAAATAGTCCAGCCTGGCATTGAGGCTAATGAAGGCTGAAGTTTGAGAGGGGAAGTGATTGGCAATTTCGTGATGACTCCCATCTGCGGCTATTAAGGCGGCATACGAAGAGCTTGGAAATGGACTGCGGCTTAAATGTTATTTCATCCATTTTCCAGAGCAAAGTCATATCCGCTCCATGCATCTGCAGATTCACAGCTCCGCCACTCACTTACACATACAGACCGAAAATAAGTCCTTTACCAAAATCTCTTGGCCTGGTGCCTTTCGAAGCCTTTGCCTGTAGCAACATACTGGAGAAATTGCATGAGCTTTGGGGGGTGGGCTGTGGTTTGTTTTCCTGTGGATGGAAGCACTAGCCATGCTCATCCTTTGTCTGGTCAGCCGGTGTTACTGTGGACTATCTGGCCATCTTTTATTCTGTAGAAAGAGACACCAAGCAAGTAGCTGTCATGGAAGAACAGGGAACCAGACTCACTGCAAACAATCTGGCAAAGGCTAGAATATGCTGAAAGGTCTACATACTCCTAAAGTGATAACATGTGAGAACCCCCAAACCCACCCAATAAATTAACTTCACAAGTTCCTGCTGCCCCATACATTCTACTGAGTCATTTGCTATTATTCCTTGATTTCTGCTAGACCACGTCGTACACGTTTCGTGTTGACGAAATCTGCCTTTCCCTGCCTCAAAGATCAAATTTGTGTCGATAAAGATGCCATTGACTTGCAATTATATGTGTATGCCTTCCCTTGCACTTAATAGTAGCATTGCTCTGAAAGACAGGATGTGGGTGGAAGACTGTGTGAAGGATTGCCTAAATTGCATTCAATGGACAGCACCCAGTGCATTATCCAGGGCAACTTCGGATCAGCAGAGACTGCTCCCCTCACCTGCAGTATCCTGCATGCTCCAGTGCTCCTGCAAACAGATAGGTAACTCATGTGGCTTACACATAGACGTATACATGGATGTTCTAGTTAAAGCTTCTAGTTTGCTGGTCTTGCCATACACTCATGAAACCCAACCAACACTACAAATGTAAGGGAATCATAAATTCACTATGCGAACAGAGGAAAGCACAAGGGCAACGCGCTGTTCTTGGAAGCAAGACCACGAAGAGCAACAGAGGTTCGAATCCCAGATCCGTGCTTAGAAACCGGACTCAGGGATGGTATTAGGAGTGTTATTAAAAAAAACAATTAAAATAAGAATTAAATTAAAAATAAACTATGCATGAATGTGCCGCAACTAGCTTTGGCAGAACGACAGCAGATGAGAATTCCCACTGAGGCACACCACCACCAATGAGCAAGCAACAAAGTAGCTCTTGACTGACCACACACCTTACCCTCTTTTTAAACAACCAGTGAATTCCCTTTATAGCTTTGTTCCCCAACATGAAGATGGTGGCACCATTCAATAAACAACGATAAAAACTACTTTAGCGAATGAGCCAAGTGTCTGACCCATCCAACACTCATATTGCTGTAGCAATATATCAAACTGAAAGCCATCTTTTCCATCCTAAAGTGCTTGAAATATACCTGTTTTCGGCCATAACTTCCTCACTAGGCCATAACTAAAAAAGCACAATAACACTAGAGGTTTCGTGGAAAAACACACACACATTTAAATAAAATACATATTGTCCATCTGCAAGATCTTTGTCCCACTTGTGTGGTGGTCCGTAAGCCACAACTATTGCTCGACAATTGGACTATCAAACCCAGCCAGCGCCCACAATTAACAAAGGTTTGTCACCCCACCAAATATCAAACTAACCGGGGACCTAGGAATTGGTACCCTGACAAACCATGTGCCAGGCGGTAAGCTAACTAATAAACATTAATAGGAGGTGCGCAGAGGACCGGCTGTCCCAACACCAAAAACTCCTCCCCCTTTTGACACTCTAACTCAGGGACTGGACCTCCGCAGCACCCAAGCCAATATGGCTGAATACCTGGAATCAAGGACAACAGACACTAAAAACCTCTTTTCAGCAAAAGGTTCAACAGTACACGCCTTCCCTCCAACACTGAGAGTGCCTGACAACCTAAGGCAACAATTCACCAAATTGGAATGACTTTGTACCAAGGAAATAAACACATTCTGGGAGAGATTTACTCTCCAAACTTACCTTGAACAAGAAGAGATACCAAGGGGACTACGGATCACTATTTTTCCGGACTTCACTAACCCAGAAGACGCTGATTTGGCGGCCAAATGGGAAGAGAACCTTATCATGGGCTCCAAGATTATGATGGAACTACTAATAGAACACGCTAACAGGGCTCACAAAAGACTTGTCATAGAAATCGACCAACTCAAATCTGAAATAGAATCAAGCAAATCACCAACAGCCAGAAAGGAAAAAAATTATAAAATCATGTACGATATACTCAAGAACCACCAGGACGAAGTCAAAATCAGAAAATGTAGAAAATTTGCTCGAGATGAAAGAGATTATCAGGACAACCGAGTATTAACCTTCCAAGCTAAATTTGATAACATACAAGGAACAAAATCTACAGAAAGTACACCCAACAGCTCACCTGCCACGTTGGATCCAGATAGCGAATCAGAACCAGATGCAGCGAATGAAGTAGACCCGGATGAAGATGAACCAAACAATGATGCGGAAGAACGAGTACCAAGGCTGTCAAGACAACACGAAGCCAGCAGAAGCATTGGATACAACTTTCTTGATGAAATGCAACGCTACAAGAAAGGGACACGCGCACTCCCTAAGAAACAGGTTCGTTTTTTAGACCCCACCCAGGGCAACATACCACCGAGATTAGAACTAAGAGAGGCAAACGAGCGGGGTCCAAGAAACATGAAAGAAGAACAAGAAAGCGCTATCAGACTGACAAGATCAAAAACGCAGCTTCAACAGAGAACACAGAGACCACGCAACTAGTAACAAACCTATCTAAACACACCCTAAGTGCAAGTGATATCAACATTTTGAACAAAGGTCTTTCCTTTGCGCCGGGAAAACACACCAACTACGTTGATGCCCAGATAGACCTCTTCAAATATACCAGAAAATTGAGACTAAAAAAATTCTTCACCAACCGAACAAACTGGAAACCACCTAGGTCAGTACGTATCCCGATTAGTGAGATTAATATGGAACATCTAGAGACTACCCACCCTCTGGCTACATTGGAGGACTCCGCCAGTACTCAAGGACAGTCCATACAACAGACATTACAAGAACTTGACATTTAAGAAACAAATCTGAAAATCCCAGAAATTAAACCAAAATCAAAATTCACCCCCAATCTACAAGGGGATAATGCCATCGATATCTTCAGCCAAGCAGTAAAAGAGACCTACAGCATCCAGAGGACCAAATGAGGAACAAATGCACCAGAATACCGGACAACATCACAAACGAGGGAAAACGGGCTCTCAAGGTCCTACAAGACAACCACCAAATAATAATCAAAGAAGCTGACAAAGGGGGTAATGTGGTCATCATGGATCGAACGGACAGCATCCAAATGGCACTAACCCACCTGTCAACTCCAGGATGCTATGAGAATTTGGCCAAAAACCCCACCAAGGAGATCATACTAGCAGCCAATGCACTATTGACAAAATGGCACAATCGAGGACTTCTGACGGATGATGAACTAAAGTATCTTCAACCCAGTCACCCAAGGATGCCCACCATCTACTTCCTACCCAAGGTACATAAAAAATTCACAAAGATACCAGAGAGACACCATATCCTGAGCGGAATCGGATGGATAACGGAAACTTTGAATCAATATATCAACAACATCCTGGCACCAGAAGTACCCAAAATACCGTCTTTCATTCGTGACACCATTCATACCCTACTAATACTACAGGACATAACATGGAACAATGAATACACCTTGGCAACATTTGACGTGAAAGCCCTCTATGCAGCCATCGACCACAAATTGGCCCTTAAAGCAGTCGATTTCAACTTTGCCAAAACTTTTGCTTCATTCTGTTCACACTTAGAACTCACAAAATAATTTCTTGAATTTTCTCTAACCAACACCATTTTCTATTCGACCAACAGTACTACAAGCAAACCAAAAGCATAGCCATGGGGGCCACATATGCCCCATCAATGGCCATTCTGTTCATGCATCATCATGAGGAGGTCCATGCATTTGCAAACATGGACTTCAACACCTATATTCACAAATGGCTCCGCTACATAGACAATGTCTTGATGATAATGTCGGGAACCTCAGAACAACTAGAGAATTTCAAAAAATATCTCAACAACAACAACTTTGGCATTGAATTCTCTGGAACCTCAAGTACAACATCAATTGACTTCCTGGACATTACGATTGCACCTGTTGGCACAGAACTCACGACCTCTAACTTCAGGAAACCCACGGAGGTGAATTCTGTATTAAACGCTTCTAGCTGCCACAAGAAATCAGTGATTAACAACATTCCCAAGGGGGAATTTTTGCGAGCCAAACAAAACTGCAGCTCCCTACCAGACTATGGAAAGGAATGCACAACTCTGAAAAGGCGCTTCTCTGAAAGAGGCTACCATTAGCAGGCAGTTGAAGCAGCAAAAATGCTGGCAACAAAAAGAGAACGTGCAACCTCATTGACACCCAAAAAACATCCAAGGGAACTGGCCAGTAATGATAACAAGATTCGATACATCACCCAATACTGCAGTGACAGCCAACAAGTGCGGAAAATACTAAGGAGACACTGGCAAATCCTAAAAATAGATGAGGATAGTTTGAGAGGGGAAGTGATTGGCAATTTCGTGATGACTCCCATCTGCGGCTATTAAGGCGGCATATGAAGAGCTTGGAAATGGACTGCGGCTTAAATGTTATTTCATCCATTTTCCAGAGCAAAGTCATATCCGCTCCATGCATCTGCAGATTCATAGCTCCGCCACTCACTTACACATAAAGACCGAAAATAAGTCCTTTACCAAAATCTCTTGGCCTGGTGTCTTTCGAAGACTTTGCCTGTAGCAACATACTGGAGAAATTGCATGAGCTTTGGGGGGTTTATGATTGGAAACTCTGTTTGCCATGTCCTAAATCACCACTACTCACTTCACATCACTGCTCTGATAACGGCTACCAGACAAACCTTGCTTAACCTACACGAAGGCAAGAACTCTCAGGAACATCCTCAGTCTTTCATACATGGAACCCATTCCCAAATCCAATGAGATTTGGCTGACAAGCAATAAACTCACAGGTTTCTACAAATGTGGAATGTGTTCAATGTGCAAATTCGCCAGGAACTCTAAGACCGTTAAATTCAATGACAATGACAAACATACCATCAAACAATATATCAATTTTAAATCCAAATATGTCATTTATACAATCATTTGTGTGTGCAATCAGAAATACATTGGAAGTACTAAAAGAGAATTCAGGATCAGAATAAGGGAACATCTAAGCTCACTACATTCGTGAGACTCCAAATACCTACTGGTCCTCCACTGGCAAGAAAAACACCAGGAGGACAATAAAGATGACATCACCTTCGTGGGCCTCAAATCAATACCAGCAAATGCAAGAGGAGGTGATAGGGAGCTCCACCTGCGCCAAAAAGAAGCCAGACTGATATGCAAATACAGAGGTGTCACTACGGGCCTCAACAGTGACCATGACTTTCATGTTTTCCTATGACCAGCGCCTGTCTCTGTCCGAGGCTTTCTCTAACCCTGATCCTATCCTCAAGTGCCAACCTGGCAGCCATGGTGTAATCCAACCATGACAGCCATCCAGTGGGCAAAATGGCCTTCCTATTATGGGTCCCCCGCTCTGAGAGCACCTACAATCCCTTAAGCAACCCATGACCCCCAGCCACAACACCAGACCAGTTGACACGGGTCAGAACCTAGAACTTCCAGCTTTAAACACACACTCCCACTAACATTCCTCTCCCAGTTCCTGAACCCGCCCCTCACCATAACCCAGACCCCCTGCAAGCAGCCACACACCTTGCTGCTGGCATCCGCCCAGTGCCCAGATCTACTCTACTTCACATCTGCACAGCAACTAAGAGCTGCATGTGCTCATGCTCTCACTCCCAGTCGCCCAAACAAGCCCGCAGGAACACGCCGTACGCCCAAGCATGGCCTGTCGCCTGCCTACTCGAACAAGAGACACTCTAATGTCATAGAACCCCTGTCCCTCATACTCCTACTTTGGTCTCCACACGCACTAATCCCGAGTATGAGGCAGCCACACAAGCCACGCCCCCTCGGGACACCGCACCAGGCTGACCAATCAATACACTCCTTCCGGCTTGCTCTGAGCCAATCCCAAGCCGACCCTGCTACCTAGCCAAGCAGCAAACGGTCCGCCCGCCATTCGCAGACACCAGCGGACCATGATCACACAGCGCCAACACGGCGAGAGGTAACTCACACTGCTCCCCTAATTCGGTACCGCGGATCGCACGCCGGTCGACCTCCCTCACATCCTTAGCTCCCCTAATGTGTATCATGCACCCAGGCCACAGAGCCAATGACCGCAGTATACACCATCGGCCCCCTATAGCGGGTGCCGCAAATGCCCCCCCCTTCTTAGTATCCTCTACACGCGCTCCGCGAACCACTAAGCTTGCTTGGGCGCGCGCACTAACCCCTCAGGCCATGTTTGACCTAACAACTGTAAAACACGCAACTAATGCCCGCACTCCTGGGGATGCCATTGCACCTTTGCAATTCGCCCTGCTCTCCCCCACTCCCTCCCAGCTCCCCCTATCGCTGGGCATGCATTTCATTAACAGACGCCAACGGCCCTTCACAGTGCGCTCCATAACTGCCTCCACACTTATGCCCAGCATACGTGCCCTACGCCCCACTGAGCACCCCTACTCGCGCGCTCACATTCAACCTACTCTAGGTTATGCTTGCTCAGGTACTCGAGGCAGCGCCCATCCCTGCCTACCCACGGACCACCAAGCGCCCATACTCGCGTGCTCACGTCCAATCCAAGACCACGCTTGGCCATTCAATTTCGGCAGCACCCTCCCTGCCCACCCACGACCAGTATCATGCCCCTACATGCTCCTCTACCATGATCCGGCCAACACGCCGGACCAATCCACTGTCCACCACGGACAACCATATCCTTCTGTACCTTAATCAAGCTTAATATTACTCATGCTGGCCAACAATGCACAAAACTTAACCTCCTTACGCCCCTACTCCTCGGTCAACAACCAACCTCATACAGCTCTACGGGCTCTCTTACAGATAGGCTAACAAGCCTCCACCTGGAAACCTAACCTGGGCCACCAGCCACCAGCTCTAACTCGAGTTTGCTGCCACTTGATTTTTGGTAAGCCTGATCTACCTAGGCCTCTTATATAAATCTTAATGTTGCCATTCACCCTATCTACCAACTGGCTCTAATTTGGTATCTCACTTTTTCTCTCTCCTTCTTTCATCCCTTGGTACCTGGTCTCCTGAATTAAATGTATGCTTGTCTCTCACATAAAATGCCTGTTACCATTAACATTATTTATGATTGGAAACTCTGTTTGCCATGTCCTAAATCACGACTGCTCACTTCACATTACTGCTCTGATAATGCTTGCAATATGAACCATGCATAGTATTACTGCAATGGTTCACGATGTGTCTAATATGTTCGGAACATGACTAATCAACTATAACAAATATTGTGAAACTCTTGTGATGTCACTGCGTCGTATCTCTTCACTCACACACCTCGCATCACTCCATTCACCATAATCACAGCCTTGACAAAGACTTCGGTTGAAACGCGTCAGCTTTTTCTTTTGTTTCACCAAATTGGCACCAAAGGCTATTGTCTATGATATTGTGAAAACACTAATAAATTACCACGCACAGGACCACAGGACTG
Source organism: Ambystoma mexicanum (assembly GCF_040938575.1). Lineage (NCBI taxonomy): Eukaryota > Metazoa > Chordata > Amphibia > Caudata > Ambystomatidae > Ambystoma > Ambystoma mexicanum. The sequence goes on along the minus strand of NC_090931.1, from coordinate 849,719,530 downwards.
GACTATTATTATACTGTCGGATCGCTGGACAATTGGACTATCAAACCCAACCAGCACCCACAATTAACAAAGGTTTGTCTCTCCACCAAATATCAAACTAACCGGGGACCTAGGAGTTGGTATCCAGACAAACCATGTGGCAGGCGTCAGGCTAACTAATAAACATTAATAGGAGGTGCGCAGAGGACCGGCTGTCCCAACACCAAAAACTCCTCCCCCTTTTGAAACCACAACTATTACAACTTGAAGTCAAGCGAAGCCCTTTAAGACAACACTTGTCCGATCATTTGGAGCATCCTTCAGAGGTACTGTCAAGGTACACAGAGTGTGCTGCACAACCCATGCACAGAGGTCTTCGACCTCGCTTTGTGTCTGTTGTGCATGATAGGCAGATCCGGGTAATTCCTGGACAGCATTTGTCTATCAAGGCAGAGGCAGAGCCATGGCAAAGTAAACCATATATCCAGACATATGGCTGACATTGGTCCTGTCTTGCCAGAGACGCCAGAACAATTGAAAATATTATGCTATCCCTACAGGCCAATCCACTTCTGACCAAGTTCTTTCCCAGCATGCTAACCACACGTGTGTGTTCACAGAGGTCGCTCTGGCTAACTGTGTGGTTCCCACCCAGTTTTTTCCCTAAGACAAATATTCGATCCTGGTGTCTTTGGATCTCTTCAACCAGTCTGCTCCTCTAAATGTGTGCTACTTGATTAGTAAAGACAGTATTGTGCAGAACATTTAAGATACTCAGTAGTGCCCCCCTCTCTTCTTCATCATCTGTTCACAGAGGGTTGCCAATGGTCAAAATACCTGAAGGATATAAATCAGGATTTGTTTGCACCCAGAACTTCCTGGGTGATGCTTCGCAGCACCTGGGCATGTGATCATCACACCTCCTGGCTTTGCTTTTGATGAGGTAGGGTGGGCAGCGGCTGTTCACCAAGCCGGCTATCTCTGAAGCATCACACAAGAAGCTGCATCTTTAAATGTTCCTTTTAAGTGGCACCATCTACTAATCTATGGAAAGATCATAGAAAGTCACTTTCTCTTTAGGGGCTTAAATTAACAGCAAATGCCTCATGGAGGAACACAGGGGGTTACTCATCTAACAATAAAGTGCATTGCTTTCTGGCGATCTTTAAGCTATAATGATCTGCCTGATTGCATTGCATGCTACCTATTGCCCTGGAGAAGAATTTGCCAAGGGCCCTCACCTAACGTGGGCATTAATCTGCATAAAATGCCCGATACTGTGGTCGTAATTGCTGTTATAAATCATAAAACGTGTACATAATTAGTTTTAAAATTATTTTTCAACATCATCTGCTCAGTTGCCAAGGTAACTGCTTTGTAGGCAGATAATGCTGTCAAAATGATTGACCTGTGGCCATTCTGTGTAGGCTTCACCTGTCGTCCAAGTCACACCCTCTAGATGTTAACACTATCAGGTACTTTGGGCCTGGGTGCACCTCCTATAGGCCCATCAAGCCTGTCCCACCACTATTTTCCCGCAGGGTCTGGAATGAAGAGGATCTAATGTATGTGAACAGTGATTTAAAGAAGTAAGGCAGTGCTTGCTAGACGCCTCTGCTTCTCGGTGTCCTCCAGATCCCTGGACATTGTGCATCTGATGATTTCTTCCCATGAATCTTGGTGGGAGGGGTTCGTGAGGGGGGGGGGTGTAGTCAGCCATGGAAGTTGCAAGCATTCCAATTGGATTCGGTAAGCCTTCGGCAAACTTCATGGACCCTGAAATGCTGTGTTCTACGCAAATGCATTACTTGTCAAATGAAACACAGCAACAGTTCATATTTCATAATATAGGCTATTGAACAAACTTGCAAACAATTCTTTCGCCGATCCAATCTAGGGCTCAGCCTTGGCAAGATCCAAGTACTGCTGTGCATCCGGCTGCCTGCTAAACGCCAATTGAAGGCTGGGTACCAATACTACTGTTGCCCAATAGATGTTAACAACCCCCTTCCCTGCGGTCACAGCACCATCTGGAATTAGAATATTTGCTGTGCAGCAAGCTGAAGGGAAAATATAACATAGAGAAAACATTGTTTGAATTGTGCAACAAATGATCATAGTCAAGTCTTGTTATTACAATGATTGAATACAATGAATACAAAATAATGTGGGATTGCTTTCAAAACAGGTGTGGGATTGGAACCTACTTTGACATATTTTTGTTAATTACATGTTTGTATTTTTATATTTTGTATTGTTTTCATTTTATTGTGCTGCTGAGTAATTATGTTACTTTTAACACATTTAAAAAAAATATTTAGCTCCATTCAGGTTTGAAAAATGTTATGTTAGACCACTTCTTTAGTTAGAGAGGCCATATGTCATTTGAAGTTTACTTAACTAACTGTGCTTCTGATGACATCCCAGATACTACTTAGGCACCGCCCCCAAACATTGTGTCATGCTTCATTAGGGACGCTCCTCGATTTCTTTGTCCAGTTAAAGCACAGCCCTTCCCTAGGTTTCCATTATTTTAAGGACTGACCCTCTGATTGGGGCACCAGCAAAGGGCATATTTCCCTACTAGTGTAACATAAAAGCATGCATGCATAAGTCTTTAACAGATGTTTTTAAGTTCTTAACCCTTTGTATTGATATGTTTGGTGGGTCAGGGGGAGAAAGAAATGCTTCCATTACCACCATCCATTCTGCTATACATATCCGCATGCCCTACCACGAACATTTGATTGTGATGCTGGCGGTAATGCATTGGATTGTAGAGGAGCAGGTGGACATTCTTTTCCTAACTCCCACCCCCCTAATCGTCGTCATACTTGAACAGCAGGAGAACGGCCCTCAATGGAACCCCATGTGTTATGCCTATACTGCATTTTGTGTACGAAAGGTGATATGCACTCATACCACTATATTGAATGTATCCTCTCTCTGAGAGAGTGAAAGGATATTGTGTGGAAGAAGGTTATGGGAACCATTGGACATCATGTAGTGCTGAGAGAAATCTGACGAGGTCAGGGTGATGTCATAAAGAAGATATATGAGGACATACTGAAATTATATGAAAATGCTTAAGAGTGAAAATGTAACTGGAGCAATAAGATAAACATGTACGAAACGATAAAGTAATCATGAATGCAAAAGAAGACCAAGTAGCTTGCTGACCAATAAGTGTAAATATGCAGTAACGCAAGGTAGAAAAGATGCATAGAACCTTGCTGTAGAAGAATATATAATGTGGCAGTGACGGCCATAGTTAGAAAATGGACGCCGGCTTGTGTAAATATTCAATTCAACTACCTCATAAACACATGAGGGTTGCAGATTCAGTAGATTCTAGAAGAACAGCTTTGTGTGCAAAACAAAGAGGGGTCTATGTTGGCTTGGGATCAAGGATGCTATTTTTAAGGAATAGTTTCAAAGCACGAAGGGATGCAGACTGATAAGCCATGGATCAGATATAATTCTCTTAGGTTAAAGAAAAAGAAAACATCTGCAAGAGCCAAGTATTTGACAAATAAAAGTGTATAAAGTCTATAGAAGGTAAAGTAAGCAAGTATCTAGAGGCCAAGAGGAGCAATGATACTCAGAATAATTAAATCAAATAGCAATAAATAAGAGGCTGAAATCGACAAATTCATGGTCTCTTCACATGTCAATCAGAAAACAGGGGCTTTTCATTAAGCCTCGGATGAAATTAGTGATGTGCTTCTACTCGCTTGAATGTCCGAGAACAGATAGCATTCTACAAGGCCAACTACAGATGGGAAACGTTGGCTCATTGCCGGACTGATGAGAGATGATGGACTAATAGGGAAAGTCAGGAGTAATCTCACGTGATTCTAGCACCTGAGTTTCGGTTTTCTTATGTGCTGCTAGCCGAGCTGAAAGTCCAAGGTTGGCTGGAATGTCAACCAGTCACTGGGTCTATGGGGCAACCTGCTATACAGTGTTGCATAGACCAATCCACTGTCACTTTGCTCGCTATAATCGGTATTGTACATATTTAGAGGTAGATCAAGGTTTGTCTTACAGATAAGAGATAGCCAATGAAGTACTAACCTGTATACATTCTATGAATGCTCCCCTAACCAATCCCTCCAGCAAATATGTGTTATGGTTTGCCACCTCAGATGATGTCATAGATGACGTATGTTGGGGTATAAGACCTCTGTGTGATCAAGTTTGTGTGTGAGTGTGCAAGCGTCTGTCTGATGTCTGCCAGTTGACCTTGTATATAAAATTGAGAATAATGCAGCACATTGCCATATTCCTTGGGACTGTCTGGTTATTTGGTCTGAGATCTTTATTGGTAATTCCATCTAGCACAAGAGACTCTTCAAAGTGCTAGAGCACCGTTTGGGTATATGACCCATTGACTGCCCATGGCCATTCTAAGCCCCATGGCCATTCCCACCCAGTTCCACCCCCTCCAAACCACCTCGCATGGGAACTCTTTGAGCTCGCTTTAATCAAGCCTTACCAACAAACTTTTCACTTGAAGTGCCTGCCAGTGTTTTTTCAAAGCATTCCTCTCAGAATAATGACTTAATTGGAGTTGTAAACCTGCTACTGATGTAATAAAAAGCTCTTACCATGTCTGCCTACAGCCACTCGATGTAGAAGCACTCTCTGTGTCCTTCCATGAAGTTCTGTTAAAAACAAACTTGGGCAAAGCCAACCATTTTGGCCTGTGTCTACGTATTAGGCATTTGTCAGGCACTGCTATTACTCACATGATTTTGCACCTGCTACCATCAATGGCAAGTTAATACCACTACGGCTGTGCCTGGCAAGCGCCTTTCCCATGCCTATACAAAAACCCAAACTGTTGGCATTACCAATGCTTGTCTGAGCTTGCTGCCATGATTTAGGGTAACAATGCCCTGCTACTGTTCGTGCATACGGTACCTCTTTGGAGAGAAGATTATGCTTTGTCGTGCCGCCTGTTAATTGCCTCCGTAAGCTTCCATGACTTATGTGTTTGAAAAATGTTGCCCATCGCCTGTGCAGGTTAACAAATGCCTGTGCTGTGTACGCTGTGAAAGAAATAGACATATTGTCCTTTGGGGAGCCCGCACAATAAACAGTTGGTTACACTGTGCATAAAATCCATCCAAACGCTTTCCCAGCATCGCTTTCACCAACTTAGTGAGTCCAGGGAGTCAGGTTAATTAAATATTGAACAGCAAACTATAGCTCCCCCTGGGATACATGGCTGTAATTCATCCGAGGCCTTTGCCTACCAGCGGCGCCTGTCGGAGGGATTGTCTTCTCATTGCACAGTGTGATCGGAGCTGTTTCGATGTAAATCTCCATAGGCCGACTGGCTCAATATTAACACCTCTCTGCCCTCATCGGTAATATGGCCCGTTCCCTATCAAAAAGACTCAGAGCCACGGGCTCCTTGTCCCTTGACTTACACTGCCTGGATTACTGCCCGGTAATCCTCATTATCCTGAGTCTTACTCTTCCTCGTCCCAGTACTTAACAAATGAGGTGATCCCACCTCGCAGAAAGGTCTCACAGTACAAATGACCACATTTTGACTACCCTCCCTGGTGGAAGGATCCTCCCTCCCCCGAAATGACATACCCAGATAAAAGGAACCTCTTTCCCTCAATCCACCTGCAGATCCAAGCTTATGACCAGGCCCAACCCTCTGGGAGTGTGGATCAAGAATGGCTTTACTCTTCTTCCCTTTTGTTCGTCCCGGTCCTTTATTAAAAAAAAGGATATGGCAATCAGGTGCTGGTCGCCTCAAAAAAGAAAAAAAAGAAGGACTCCAGTGCATAAATCTGTAGACTAGTGACCTCATTCCATGAAAAAAACTGCACACTGCAATCAGTGGTCAGCACTCCGGGCGGCTGAATGGAAGGTGATTGCGACCCCAGATAGAGAGAGAGACGTATGTGGCAAACAAAAAGAGGCGGTAACAGCCCAAGTGGGTGCCCGGTTGATAGCTGGCATTAAAAACAGCAGTGACATCCCTGGCAGATCCGTTCGAATGATGCAGGGATGTCTCCTGTGCCTGGCTGGTAGGCCCTGGTAGCACTTAGAAAAGAGGATGCTTTATCCAATGACTTATAGTTGTGACTGAAGACTTTCTGCAGGCAGGGCCAGCACCAAAGAGACCAGAAGAGAGCTTCAAGTACTCACAGAAGTCGTTCTACACAATTAAGACAAGACAGTCGCACCCACATAAAAAAACAAAGCAAGGGAACACTCCATCTCAGCCGAATACTCTAAAAGAGCGTATGCCAGACCAAGTCCTTGTGAAGGAGTAAAGCAGAGAAGATCTAGGGCAAAGGGCCAGAGAAGGGCATCGGACTAGACCCTCCGGAAGGAAGCAAAGTAAAGGACTGACATAAAGGCGAACCACCAAATTGGCCAGGTGACAATCGGTGGTAATTCATTGCAAAGGACACGTAATACATTGCAAAGGAGCCATGAACATCTGGGTGAGAACACAAGGAAGACCCTAGGCTGGTCAGGAAGGGATAAAGGGGGGGGGCTGGGCCCAACGTCCCTGATGAACCCGAGGCGGCACATAGGAGGACAAGTCTACATCAAGAAGGCTTGTCAAGTTTTCCGATAACATTATTAGAGTTGGCAAGATCGTGACCATCATGGCCATCGGTAGCCCTAACATGAGCCCTGTGACTATTCATGAGCCTCTCCAGTGTGATTACCAGGCCCTTAGAGGAGGCTATCCGGATCCATGTGGCTAGAAACTGGAAGTCAGAGGGGGCAGCGGACAAGAGGGAAATTCCAGGGGTGCTCTAATGATATCAACTCAAACAGTAGGAGCCACTCCTCCTGTGCTCAGAGGGGCACCAGCATAACAGATGTCTCCTCTGGTAACCCCACCTTTACTTAGATGTCTCCTCTGGTAACCCCACCTTTACTTAGATGTCTCCTCTGGTAACCCCACCTTTACTTTGCTCAGAAAACTTTATCAGAACCTACTTCATCTAAATTCCCTTCCCAAGACATTTACTTTGTTATGTATGTACTTCTTCATGACGTTAATACGTCTGCATCTTCACACTGTGAAGGTGTCAAAAGATGTGGTTAGGTTGGCTGCAGGTTAGGATTCGGGGCGGCAGGGGGAAAGAATATGCAGTAGAAAAAAGGGGCAGTAGGGGTGTTCCCCTATAATGACAAAGTGAATGCTAGTAGAAGTGACAGCCAGGTGAAGGAAAGGTATGAAGTTAAAGCGTCAAAGTGAAGGTGTGGCAAAGTGAATGCAGACCAAGTAAAGAAATACATATACCCCCTCCCTGCTGAACTGAATCAGAAAAGGAGACGAAAATGATGGGGCGGAGCGAAAGCATGTCATGGAGGCCACACATTTGAGAGAACAACCGTCACACAACGGAGCTCGGAAGCAATAGTCCAGAGATGGAGGGACGTCCATGGGATGTCCATCTTCCTGTACAATGACCGGAAGGGGATCTGAGCCAGGGACTACACCATAGGGGATGAACCGAAATGCTTGCAGGCTCAGGTTCTCCCATAGCCAATTCAGGGTGGGATGTCACTGGATGCTGGTGAAATGATGTCATCATGTGACAAGCTGTGGCAGAGACTTCACAATTTCATTAGTTGTGTTTCAGTGATTGGCGTCAGAGAGAAGGTGAAGATCAGTGACTTAAATTGTTGGTCATTTGTATAATGAGGCCTTGTGGTTCATTGAATTTCATCTATTTTTTGTGGTTATGTGAATGAAGAAAGTTGACAACTCATTGCAGAATTGTTGGATCCACTCTTTTTGTTGGCCTCAACAACAGGAGTTTGAATGTTAAGACATGATTTTGCATCCCTTTCTGGAGCAATGTATAATAAGTGGATGCGCTTGGGGCGCGGTCGTATCTTTAATTTCTGGAGATCGTCATGTAGTGGTTGAGGGAAAATTAGTTATATCTCTTTCTCCAGATTAATTAAACCCTTCAGCGGTGTCACATCAGTGATCTGAGGAATCCATTGAACCATACATGTATTTATTCCTGCTCACTGTCCGGTGTAGAGGCGTGACCCCTTCTGAGGTTTGTTAGATTTCACTGTTGTGCAGTTAAGCCTATTTTCAGGAATGGTGATGTGTCATTGCTGGGATTTTGTTGGATACAGTGTTATGGAAAAGTTGAATGTGCTGTTTATTTTTTTTTTAATACATGTATTTATCGCATTTCAAAGTATACAACAAAACACATCACAAGATAATGCATCACGTAACCAGCACCACCCAATACAATTCCAGGGTGTATGATTATTGTGCCCAACCGTTGACCTTCCCCACATCCCTTCATTGCTTCCGTATGCGCCCATCCATACAGTAAGTGCTGTTTTTTGGGCTTGAAGTGCAGCGTGATGCAGTTGCTGTGGGTGTTACTTGCAATTGATATTTGCAGAGGTGAATGTGAAATCTGTGTCTGGCTGGTCCATCCATGAGAGAGCAAAACAATCCAGGGAAATGCGGAGTGGCTACTCCTGGAAGGTCAGGTTCAGCCGTGTGTCCAGTGTGAGTGGGAGCTTCCACCAAGTGACATATTTTCTGAATAGTTGTGTTTCAATGGAGAATAAAGCAGTCATGACCTAGAACAATATAGATATCTTCGTTTACACTAAGAACTAAGAAGACATATTTGAGAGATAGAAAATTAAGGTGTTTTTGCAAGGTAGTCCGCACTAGGGGTGTGTTTGATTTACTTTCAGGGATTTTGGTTGAATTTGGAGGGTGAAGGTTTCGATGATGGGCAATGTGGTTGCTGCGAGGGTTAAGTGAGGTTTGGTTGTCGGATGTAACTTAGTGGGAGGCAAATCCTCACTGTCTCTGTATATACTTTGTCAGCAGTGAGTGGGTGACTGATAGCCTTTATTTAATGCACAGGGCATGCTAACATCAGGCTTGTTCCCTCCTGTATGTGATTAATTAAATATCTTAAGAACCTGCTCTTCAATTAATATTTCACCCACAAATCAGGGCCATAGACCTCCAAGGGGATCCTTTGCTTCCTCCAATGATCAGCCACTCCCTCTATTGAACAGTGCGCTGGTGCTTTCTAGCAAAGTTTGCACTATGTGTGAGAACTTCAGCAAATAGAGTAAGAGAGATACAGTTTGATTGCTGTTGTCTGTGTTGATGAGGTCAACTCTGGGTTTTTTAAAAATGGGAATAATGGGGCTACCTTGAAAAAGGCAAGGCAATATCAGAAAACTCAAGTTCTGAAGGAGCTCCTAAATAGCTGATACAAGAGGCAAGCTTGTACCTCTCAACTCTGTTCAGGCTTTGAGATTCCTGATATCGAGTCACCTTTTTCAAGGTAGACACATTATTTCCATTTTGAAGAAACCCAGTGGTGACCCCATCAACAGAGCCAATAACAATCAACCTGTCTCACCTTTTCCTCTATTTGCTGAAGTTCTTAAACGGGAACCCTAACATCCACCTCTTGCCATTCTAGATTTCACACAAGACATTCCATGTAGGCAGTGCTCACATATGTCTCTAGCATCCTCAGTATGGCTCTCCACTTCCCTCCAACATTCATCCTTACTTTCCTTGAGCTCTGCCAACTTTGACCCAGGTAACCATCTATCAATCCTTCAGACTCGCACAAATCATGATGTTCAGGGCACCAGCCTCACTTTGATGGCCTTCTACCCAGTTAGTAAATCATGTTGTTACAATATTCCAACACTTTCTCTACCACCCTGTCCTGGCGGCACCTCACAAGGGTCAGTACAGGTTACCCTCACTTCATTTCATCTACTCCCATAGGTTCTCAAAGTGTCTTCATTTTCTTCTCCAACTGCACCACTAACTGCCTAGCTGCTGTCTGTCACTCGATGGTGCTGCATTGCCTGTTGCCAAACTCCACTATTTCCATCCTAAAATACCACACTGCTTCTCTGCACTTCTATATCTTTTCCCACTGATATCCACACTTCATTCCAGAAGGTGTGCAAACTGGTGACTCTCTTTGACAGTGATCTGAAACTTCCACACTTCATCCCAAGAATCCATATATGGCTGCCAGGCTTAACCTCCTGAACATCTATAACATCCACACCATCTCACCTCTTATTCTGCCAAAGCATACATCCCCACTCTGCTCCTCCATGGGCTGGATTACTGCCCCACTCTCTGCCTGTGACGCCCCAACACACTTTTCCTTCTCTCAACAATGCAGTGAACGTTGTTACCTGTAACATTTACAGACTCCTGTAATCTCTAACTACCGCCAAATGTTGCCTTCCTGCAGGGTAGATATCCATCCTTGCAAAATGGCTCCCTATTCAAATTCCTTCTTCTGTTTAGAGCATCCCATGCATCAACCCGACACTACCCCCTTACAACAATCTCCCCCTCATAATACCCCAGCACTTCCAAGCGCTACTCATCATAACTGTCTCCAATCCATGCCGTGCTGCCTGAAGATTGCCCCGGTTTCTGAGACTTGTGTCCTCCAGGAGTTCAAATTATGTGAAAAAAATGACCCCTGTCGTCTAATAGCCATTACCCATAAGCTGTGGACGTCTAATTGATCTCATATATTTCTTACGCATAAATGTTTATATTAACATTTTATTAATCTACACAAAATAAAAGAAGCTAGTCTGTTCCTTTCCCGTAATTGGGAAGGTTCTTTCCCTATCATATCCTAGATTTGTAATGGTAAGAACAATTATGCGTACATGCATATGAATAAACAAACATTTTGTTTTTCAAAAAAAGAAAGACAGATTGTTTTTAAAAAAATAATCAAATCAATGGATATATGATTACTCATTACTTCCCATTTGATTAGAACATTGTTAAATAAAAATACTACAACTATTGATACCCTGATATTATCTCTACTACTGAATACCCCTTTTCTTTTTCCTTGTATATAATGAGTTCAAAAACTGCAACATGTTTCAGTCCCAAATAGTTGTTACTTCTTCAGGGGGATTCAATTATGAGGGCATCACATTAGTGACCGGGTGCATTTAAATGTGTATGGATGGTATCTATTATTTTTGCTGTTGTATAACATGATAGCATCTGTAGTTGTTTAGTGGCCATGAGAGTACATATATAATTGGGAAAACGTTCTGCTTCTGTTCAACCTACACATGAGGATACCTGTGTGCTTCAGGTGAGCGCCATGTGCATCACTTCATTTCCCACATTGCTGATTCTTGCAGACCCTTCGCCTAAAAGGTGAGGATGGAGGCTATTTTAAGTGTGGTTCTTAAATCCTTCTAATGAAAAAGTGACATTTATCTGACCATAATGTCTAAATCATGAATTACTTTAAAGCCTGCCTGTTAACGCAATTTTACCAATTCTATATATAATTCTGTTGATTATTGGCTTTGGCAGGCTTTTATAAACCCAAAATAAAGAGAGTGAATCTTAAATTCAAATATATGGCGGCTTTTCCAATCCCCTTTGTTTACCTTGTTTCATCATTGAATAGAAATCAGAAATTGCCCCTTTTAGTTAGGTTTGTGAAATGTGGTCATGACCAGTAGCAAACTATGTTTTATTTGTGTATTTTCCCAATCAAACGCTGGTTCATGACTCCGTTGTTCACCTCTTTTCATACGGTTCACTAAATGATGCCCTCAAAAGATGTTCTCAAGTGAGTTCATAAATGAGGAGAAAATAACAGTGGCATTTGTTACACAAGCGAGACTGGTGTGCCCTCTGTAAGGCTGCATTTCTTCTTGTACTACAGCGAGAAAGGGAAAATAAGTTTCAAGACACACAAGCATTCCCAGGATGTGTCTGAATCTGCTGGCAACAGGAATGGCATGTATTGGATTGGACTCAAGACGGTTTGATTGGAGTTTGCTGTTGTAATCCTGGGTAGATTTGCTTCTTAAACCACTATGTAGTTTCCTGATTCCAGAAATAACAAGATGGAAGCGTGAAATGGGCCTGGCGCCAGGTGTGTGAGGTTGCCATGAAGGCGGACATCAGACCAGGTTATAGATTTGAAGTTAGTATGTGTGGGGATGTTGGGATCTCTGTGATCCGGTGCAGAATGCAGATTCCGGACACCCACCTAAACATGAAGAATTTTGGAAATTCGTGGTCATTCTAAAGATTTTTATCTTAACGGTTTGACATTTCTTTTGTCATGAATCTGCAATCAAAAGGCCAGATTTTTGTGCTACAAGTCAACATTTTGCATCCACAATTCTGTATTCTCTCATTCCATTAATTTGAGGGAAGGGACAGGAAGGGATTTGACAGTAAGGGCGGTAACTGCAGGATTTCGGGATTTCAATAAATTCCATAACGATGTTGGCATAGCAGGATTGCCCACTCTGCCTAGGTACGGTAGTATGTCAGACATTTGCGTTTCCAGTTTCCTGTGGTAAGACAATCTTCTTCAATATAATGCCTTGGTCATGACTCATCTAGAATGTGTTGTTCAAATGTGGTCCCCAAATAGGAAAAGGGATATGGTCGAATATTATAACGGCACAAAGCTGTACAAACTAATTACCTAAAAAGATAAAAACAATTTAGTTTTGCGAAAATGCTGCCCCAATTGTGCTCACTGCTTGCACTGAGGAAAGAACACCGGGAGATTGCAAATTGCTCAAGGAGAGGTTCCAACAAAGAGTCTATTAACCTCGCATTACGCACCAGGCAGAATTTGAAACTATTGCAATGGATAGAAAGTACCTACTTGTCTCGAAGGAAAAAATTTCAAATCTGATGTCGTTGAGACAAGAATGATCACTAGGTTTAACACAAACAGCATTGTTTTATATAACATTCTTAAAAACATGGGCTTATTCTATAATGGGTACTGATCTATTAGACTTTATGTCAAAAGCCCGCCCTCCGCTGTTAGCTCTCTGCTCCTTTTTTGTCTGGTTCGCTCCCTCAATTGTTCCTCTATAAATGTAAAGCACTCCATTGCTTCCTGAAGCTAGGTCCATGCTCAATAAATACCCGAATAACAATAACAATGTTAATATAAAAGCCCAGGGATCACCTATACAAAAGCACCATCACTTAAGTCCATGTTATGCCCTTCATTTATGGACTCTGAGAAGGGGACTCAAACACGATTATGGCAAAATAAAAATGCTCAGAGATTTATCAAATGTGGGAAGTGTTCAATGTGTCAGTATTTCAAAAATACCCAGGTGTTTTCTAAAGAATGAACACATGAGTTGGAAAGAATAAATTCATTTTCGTATCAAAGTTGTTACCTATGCAATAATTTGTGTGTGCAAAAAAATGGCGGACATATGACATTTGTAAAATTGTACATGTACTCCAATGGATGTTACACAAATACTTTCTAATAGATGGCGGATGGTTAAAACTTAGAAGTGTTTTAAATAATCGCACAGGCGTCTCAGCACTAAGGACCAGAGATTAGCTTTCATTAATTGATCAGGCTGGACTCTGGTTCAAATGGAAAGTGTGGGCGGGATAGGGAGGTTTTGCCGCTGCATATTTAGTTGAACACGATTTCATCTAATTTATTTTAATGAATGTTGATGCAAATATATGTGGGTGGTGTGTTTATGTGAATAAACAATGTAGTTGGTTTATGGGGGCGGCTGTGGGGTGGCCCCCAGCATATATTTGCATCAAAATCTACCACAACAAAAGAAAAATTATGTCATCAACTTCAATCAAATCTTTTCGACAAAATCACATCGAACCAGTCTGGGCACTTTCACCGCGATTATTATTGGGTCACGTCAGGCGCAAGGGTGTGATGAAAGCCACGGCCGACCATCTTGGTTTTAGAAGAGCCCTGAAAACCTACTTGTTTTAATTTCTGGTCTTCCATCGGTTTTCTCGTCCGAGCAGCCTCCTTCTCGAGCGCCATGATGCCTTTGGGCGATCGTGCGCTTTATAAATTGCAATAACATAACATAACAGGGGGAGTCATGTCAGGAGCGGGGGTGTGATGGGGAGTCATGTCGGGAGCAGGGTGTGATGGGTAGTCCTGCACTATCACCACTATTATTAGTGGGCCATATCAGGAGTAATAGTGTGATGGGGAGTCCAGCACTATCACTGCTATTATTAGGCAGGATTGGCAGGAGCAAGGGGTGTGATGGGGAGTCATGTCAGGAGCGGGGGTGTGATGAGGAGTCCTGCACTATCACCACTATTATTAGTGGGCCATATCAGGAGTAATGGTGTGATGGGGAGTCCAGCACTATCACTGCTATTATTAGGCAGGCATGTCAGGAGCGGGTGTGTGATGAGGAGTCCTGCACTATCACTGCTATTATTAGGCAAGCATGTCAGGAGCGGGGGTGTGATGAGGAGTCATGTCAGGAGCGGGGGTGTGATGAGGAGTCCTGCACTATCACTGCTATTATTACTGGGTCCGGTCAGGAATCGCGATCTGGCAAGGATGGTACTTGTGCAAGGAGAATTTGAAATGAACAGTGGTTATGCACCAAGTCTGGAATCAGAGAGATTATATCAGTAGCACTCCCTCTGGGCTCTATTATTGTGCCTACATTCTTTTAATTGACAATAGCTATGCTGTGTAATATCCTTCCCATCCTCATGATCCTTGCAGCTATGCTGTGTAATATCCTTCCCATCCTCATGATCCTTGCAGCTATGCTGTGTAATATCCTTCCCATCCTCATGATCCTTGCAGCTATGCTGTGTAATATCCTTCCCATCCTCATGATCCTTGCAGCTATGCTGTGTAATATCCTTCCCATCCTCATGATCCTTGCCAGCTATGCTGTGTAATATCCTTCCCATCCTCATGATCCTTGCCAGCTATGCTGTGTAATATCCTTCCCACCCTCATGATCCTTGCAGCTATGCTGTGTAATATCCTTCCCACCCTCATGATCCTTGCAGCTATGCTGTGTAATATCCTTCCCATCCTCATGATCCTTGCAGCTATGCTGTGTAATATCCTTCCCATCCTCATGATCCTTGCCAGCTATGCTGTGTAATATCCTTGCCATCCTTACGATGCTTGCCAGCGTTGCTAAACTACGTTGGGTACATTCCTATTGAAGGGGGGCACTGGTGGACCATCCTGGTTTGTAGCATGTCATGCGTGGGTATAATTCTCTTCAAGGTGAAAGGAAAGGTGGAGTGGAAAAAGGGGCACAGGAAAGACAAGGGCGGCGGAGAGGGTACACCAGATTGACACCTTCCACAGCAGTATTCACAGAGGCTGCACCCCTGGCAATATCCCGACATGTAGAGGAGTATCTCAATTGTTAGGTGCAGACATACAGTACATACAACACGCATGTGATCTGTTGCGTCCAGTCCTGCTTACAAACACAGCCCCCCATTGACCCAGACAGTGACTTTGCAAGCTCATTGGGATTCTTCCTTCTGCAGAAGAAGATAGGAGCAGGTTTTTTTGTCCCCTTTGTCCAACTACTAGACATTTGGACATCGTTCAGCATAGGAATGCTTAATCCAGGGGATTGTGCCTTCCGTCGACTAGATGAACCGTGCACCACTCCTGCGTCCATGCCTAGATGAGGCAGCCCTATCAGGACGGCGTTGCGCTATGTCACGTGGTATGGGAAACTGACGCACGTGGGGGCACAGGGCAGGGCGAGCGCTGCCTCGCCAGGGGTTACTTTGGGACCGATAGAAATTCATGAGGGACCGTCCCCGTCCTCGGGGATAATTCAGCGAGCCCACGGCAGCAGGTGTCCATAATAAGGCCGTAAATCCGATTGAACTGTTCAGGGTGACATCATAAACTGTGGAAGCACCGCTCGCGCTCTGTGCAAATGCCAGCACAGTCCAGGGCGGGAATTTACAGCCTCATAGTTTGGGGCTATAATGCCTGATAAAATGCTGGCTGCCTCGCTGGCGCGCACACTCCATCTTGTCCCTGTCCTCCTTCTCAAATGCTCTGCTCTTCCATCCTCCTAGATAGATGGAACACTGTCCTTTTATGAGGCACTCGTCTTTGACGAGCGACTGTGTCTCCTCCTACCTGTCCTCACCCGCTAGCACTCCCCGTATTCTAAGGTTCCGCCTGGCAGGAAATATGCTCTCCCTGGGCTCGTCTGACACATGGCCAGCCGCCCCCCGCCCCACAAGGCCCTCCGTCTTCCAGAGGCGATGCCTTGAAAACACCCTTTTCACTCATTCCCTTCTAGGCCAGTTCTCTTCAAACAAAGGTAGCGGTCCTCTTCTGAAATAAAAAAATAAATAAAAACAAATACCGTTCCCGAAAAAAGGCAATATTGAGGCCGCTTATTTCATCCCCTTCACGACGCAGGTTCCAGCCCCAGGTTGCGCTTTAAATACTAAGTGACGTCTGAGGACGGTTTAATCTCTCCTGAAAGCGACGGCGGCGCCCGCGCACTGCGACGGCGGGACTGTCGACGAGGCTGGTACTTCTGCGGTGCAGGGAGAGGGGTGCTATCAGGGAAGGGGTCGGGAAGGTGCAGGTGGGCGGACGCGCCTAATTGTACCAGCATGCCAGTGCTTCGGCGGTCTTTCGCGTTTGCTTTTGAAGAACAAGTGGCCACTCGAGAGCCAGAGTCCTCGGGGCCTACTTTATGCTGTGGGCCGCGCATGGAGTGAAGATGTACCGTATAATCCAGTCCAGATAGGGGCGTCTTCTCCCAGCTATACACTTCCCAGCCAGCGCCATGCAGGCTCAGTCTTCCGTCTGAATGGGTTTCTTTGGGTGAAAGGTCCTTCTGTACGTGCTTTGAGGAGTTCTTTAGGGTGCAGCGCTTGTATGATGCGTGTCTGTTCACTGCGTGCGTGCACTTCTCTGCATTGCAGTATGGACTTTTTAACCTTTTACAAACGATGTATTGAGTGTTTCAGTACAGATGATAATTTACATTTTAGTTTTCTTGGATTCCACACTGATACGTAAAACATGCGAAATGTGTGGTTTTCAATGCTGGATAAGCAAATGTATGTAAGTCTGCGATTTACATAACATGCTTCAGTCGGATGAGCTTTATACAAAAAAAGGAAAGACTTCAAAGGGAGAGGAGGTCTACAAGGAAAGACTACAAGGAAGAGATTCCAGAGAAGACGGGGTTTAAAGGGCGAAAAAGTATTCTTCGGAGTATAGGGCACACATGTGTTTAGCAATATTCGTAAAGCACAACACTGACACCAGTGTAGGAACAGGATATCTCAACTCTTTACTGAGTTCCAGCTACGGGATACAGGAATGCATTTAGGCCACATCAGGTAAGTGACACGGACAGAATATCCACCGGCCCCCTCAGTCAGCCCATCTTCTCAACAGACCTTCACAGAACCATTCAGAACATAACATTCTCACCCACAGCATTCCATGTCAGTCACTCCAAGCATTCCATGCATACAGGGCGGGTGCAGGAAAAGTCAAGTAACAACATATCTTCCCCCCTAAAACAACACAAGACACATCCAAGAAGCAAGAGACATACATACACACGCAAAAACACTTGTATGTCCCTCAACTTCCAAAACAAACCTTGCCAACCACACACCCCCACAATCATTGTAGCCGTCCGGACCTAGTGGGGCAATCTGCACCATAAAATGCCACTCCCTTTCCTCTATCACTAAGGGATAGACACCAACCACTGAACAAAAGGATACTGCATCCAAACTTTCAAGCGACTGAGGCAAATGCCATGCTGTACTAGCATGCAAGGTGTGCCCCGGAAGGCACAGAGAATTGATCCCCACACACATATGCCAAGTGCACTAAACAACTCTCCACTTCAACATACCAGGGTACCCCAGAGGGCATGGAGAGTGGATCTCCTAAAACACACACACAGTGCAGATCTCCCAATACACAGTATACCACACACTCATTATACCATAAAAAAAAATTCTGCCACCAAATACAATGTTAACCATTTCGGCTGCAATTCACTAGCTGCCCATCATAACATGTGCACATTAACACGGCAGGGTACTCCAAGTTCCCCGGTTAACAGATACCCCATAGAAAGAGCACTCCAAGTACTCCGGGGTCGACACCCCACAAGACACCTGTGCTAAAAGACCACATTCCACAACTTTAGCAACTCCAATTCAGAAAGCCAGCCACAACCACACCTCATCATCACACACACACCAGACAATGCAGAACAAATATTCTAGACAGTTAAGACAGTTCACTAAATGCATTGAGATAAACCTCCCTTACTGTTTCACTTAAATCATTGAAACTTTGCACTTGAAATTCAAATTCTAATTCAATGTTCTTCTGTAAAAATCCAGCCTGTAAACTAAAAGGATTAACAGAACATGCATTGTAACTTGCACATTACTCCACTAATGTAGGACGTCCATGTCCTAACTAACTTTAAAACACAAAGTCCAACCTCTAAAAGAAGGGGTTGAAACACAGCTAAAATGAGTGCACACTAAGGACCTGATTCACAGAGGCCCTCATTACGAGTTCGGCGGTAACCATGGCGCTATTGGCGCATGGCTGCTGCTGAATGCTGAAATCCCGTCGGGGTCCGGGTCCTCCGAATGAGGACTTACCGGGCCATTCCAAGTTCGGAAGGCCCGGTAATTCCTCCCTCCGAGGAACCGGACACGGTCCTTCCCCATTCCCATTTCAGCCCCTATAGGGCTGAAATGGGAATTTCCAAAGGGATTGCACCAGTGGATCAGGCCTTAAACCTCAGCAAAACAAAACTAAATGCTCAATAAATCTCTCTACACAGAGGCCATGACTTCCAAAACATAAGCACACCAACGGATGTAGAATATTCATCAGGTCTCACATCACATCATTCCAAAACTCTAATGTGAATGAAACTCTCGCTCTTCAATGGAGATCTCTGTGAATAAATTCAAGAAATCAGGATCTAATTCCTGGAGTACCAACAATTGCTATTTTCTGGATTTTCCACTATAGCACCACATAAGGGGCAGAAACTTGAAAGAAGAGTCCCTCTCTTCTCCATCTGTGCCTTCTGTTGTGTCCAAAACAGTGTGCACATAGTCCGCCTCCCTCTCCAGCTCTTTTGCTCACAAAGGGATCTACTTCCTTCGTCTTCATTGTAGCAAGATTGGCCCATTTCACTGGGATCTCACAAGAGCCATCAATATTACAGGTGTGCCTCACTTATGTAAGTAGGTCTGCCCCTCGCAGTGATATGTTCACCAGTTTCCTCCAGCAAAGTCCCTGTTAGCACTTCTCTGGCCCACGCTGCTTTATTACTTATGTTGCCACCTGGATACTGGCTCCTTCTCTGCCCCTTGCAGACACAACTGGTTCCTGAAGTCACTACTGGCCTTCCTTGGCCTGGGTCGGCCGGCGCTCGCAGACTCCAAATTTAGTAAATTTAGCAAAGTTACTGTCTGCCCCCTCGTAGTGCTGGTTTGTCTGCCCCTTGCAGACCGGTAGGCCCTTGGCCACACAAAGTCTCTGTCTGCCCCTTGCAGACCCATTGGGCCCATAGCCCTGAAATTACTCTATATGCCGCTCACAGTGCCCGTTGCACCCTTAGCTCTGCAGTGTCTCTGTCTGCCCCTTGCAGACCTGGCAGGCCCCTGACCCTGCAAAATATTTGTATGCCCCTTGCAGACCTGATAGGCCGCCAGAACCTGGTGCTGCCTCCTTACATCAAAGGCTGGCCCTCTCTGGCCCCACTGCAGCCCACAGTGCTCCTACCTTGAGAGAGGATTGTCTCTTGTTTGGGGTGCAGTAGATGTCAATTTTCTTTCCCAGGTGCTGTCCCCCCAGCACAGGCAGCTACCACGTACCATTGTTAAGTGTCCTGGCCACGCACATCACTGACACCAGTGTAGGAACAGGAAACATCTTTACTGAGTTCCAGCTCTGGGTACAGGGTACAGGAATGCATTTAGGCCACATCAGGTAAGTTACATGGACAGAACATCCACCGGCATCATCTCTCAGTCAGCCCATCTTCTCAACTGCACATCCACAGAACCATTCAGAACATAACATTCTCACACACATCATCCCATGTCAGTCACCCCTAGCATTCCATGCATACAGAGCAGGTGCAGAGAAATACAAGACACTTCATACACCCTGCCCCCTCTACACCTCCTTTAAGATTTATTACCCAGAATCCTGATTTATGGACCGCAGCTAAGCAAAGGTGCATAAGGATGGATGAGGGATAGGACCCTGTATTGCCCTGCTGCTGCTGCCAATAAGGCAGTTTGGGATCGGGCTGCTGTGCTGGGTGCTAAGTGGGGGAGCATTTTTACAGAAAAAAAGTGTGGGGGAGGGTTGTGGGGAAAGGCAACCAGAAATGTTCAGGAATGACCACCTGGAACAGCAGTCCCTTTTTGATTTCTAATGATTGTTTGACAAGAGGAAGTAGGTGGTGCATGCCGAGACACTGAGTGGTTATGGGAAGCCGACGCAGCCACACAGAGGCTCGGAGATGAGCAGAAAAGACAAAGTAGAGACAGGGTGATAAAAGGGGCGTGGTGTGGCACAAGTGAGAGGTGTGCAGGGGAAGGAGCAGGGAGAGCAAAGAGGCGAGACACCTGGGACATGTACCCCTAAGAGTCTTCAGGAACCCTGACTAAACTGTCACTTATTCCTTGGAAACCATAGATCCTGACTAATTTCAACTTTCCAACCAGGGTACTAATAATTGTTAATTTTATGTGCTTTGATTCCAGTCTTTGCTCTACTTACGCTACTACTCTCACAGCGCTGCATGCATCTGCAAGGTTCATCCTTCCACTGGCAAGCCTAAAAGGATCACAGGGCATGGAAAATATGATGAACAGGACAAATTTGCAATCCAATCCAGAAACTGTCCTTGACCAAATATATTACTTCATTGAGGGCCAGAAATCCCATCATCCTGTCAGCCACAGAATTGTGTTGTGTTTCTGTGGAACACTTTTCCAAAGAACATGATCCAGCATACTGTGTTTCTACTCCTGCCCGCTGGAGGTAAATCCTCCACTTTACCTTCCAATTTGGATTTCAGTGGTGCAGGGAAAGTGGTGGTCATTCCATTACAGTCAAAAAAAGTGGACTACTAGTGCCAGTTTGCGTATAGTTTCTTATTGTTGCATGGTATTTCTTTTACTTGGCATCAAGGAGAATGCAAATGTGAAAAGTACTATTACATGGCTATACTGGCCTACATTGATGGTCTGAAGTGTGCATATACTTTCTTATTGTGGCATGGCATTTTTTACTATTTACTTTGCACCAAGAGTAAAGCAAAAATGATTTGTGTTTTACGCGTCGACTGGCTTAGATTGGTGGCTCCAGGCTGGCAACATATTGCTTGTGTGTCAAGACATTTTTGTACTTTGTATCAAGTGTTAAAGGAAACATAGGTGTGATTATGTGGTACACTAACCTATGTTGGTATCACCCATCTGGTACTTTATTTCCGTGCCATCCCCGTTTTGTACTGGCTGGTAGTTCTTAATGGTAATACTGGCTTATATCGGTGCAGCCTGCATGGACATGTATGGTCACAGCCAGCAATAACATGTCATACATACTGCCATATTTTGTGGGAAAGAGTATCATGAAAATGCATTGGAAAATGGCCTTGTGCACTGTTGATGACTTGCATCTATGGAGTTTGTTCATGTGCTGCCATGCAAAACGTATTACAGCGTGTGTGGCTGTACCATAAAGTGCTGAAATGCTCAATTTTAACTCACTATTTAAAAATGTTTATCTGGGGGAGAATCCCCCTGAGCCCCTTTTGTTGGTCTGGGTTTGCTCGCTACGCCTGGTCGCTCGGGCATATTCGGAATATACATATCCCCCTCCAGTAAATAAATGTCACCAGCTGGTGCTGCTGGCACCTGTTTTACTTTACCTTCTTGAGCAGATTTCCGATTGTTCAAAGCTGGTGCTTAGCAAAGGGGCTGGCCTTTTGCCAAAGTGAACCTATATATAATGCACCTTTGATATCGACACTGACAAGTACACATTGGACTGGGCACACTGCATCTTCTTCGGAATCTCAGCACCTCACAAGGAGACATAAGCGGCAATCAAGAAGTAACAGTTGGATACTGTCTAACTAGCAGGCAACACCTATTCACAATGTGGGTGTGTTCCCTTGAGGACTGCTTTCACATTGCTACAATTCAAACTGCAGAATGGAGAATGGGAACAGAAGGGATCGTCCTCCTTGATTAAATGGCCATGCGCGTTCTCCCCAAAGCGGCAGTCACATATTTCCACCACCTAAGGACACTTGTCCCTTCCACGGCCAAGACTCCCAAGATGGTTGCGTTACGACGGAAATCAGCAGAGATATGATGGCTCATGCAGGCCTCCATAGTCATGTGCAGGTAGGTCTGCATGAACTACCCCAAAGAAGTCCAGCAAATATACTTGTGACACAGAGACAGAAGTTCTATTTCCTACCAATGTTTGTGGGTTACTTATAGGGGTGCACGTCATAACATATCCTTCCACCCTCCTCACTCTTCCCTATGACCTCCCTCACCAAAGTGGGCACCACAACATCAGTTAACATTGTTCGTATCTCCAGCATGGCAGTGGGACATGTTATAGGGCTATGTGGAGAATGGCAGCCGCCTTCCCAAGGAAGGTTTGACAAGTTCACAGGAACAAAATAAATGCTCAAAATGTGGTTGTTTTGGCCAAACCCCAAACATGGCAACCCAGTACTACACGCAGTCCTCCTGTGGTGTTACTCCCCTCACCTGAGAGTGCAGACCTAGGGCCCAACTAATGAGCATCCATCAACCAATCAGAGTGTCCAGGAGCTAATTGGCACCCACTTCCCCGGTGCCATCTCAGGTTGCTTGATACTGTGAATACTCTGAAGTTGATAGTAGCTTAACACCAATCTGGAATACTATGTTGTAATCCGCCTCATTGCAATATTGCTCCCTGTGCCTCACTTGACACTATGCATGCCAGCTTTACCCCTGCACCCTGCTTGTGACCCCTGGGTGTGTCCCCTGTGCATGGCACTAGGTATGTACTTTCTAAATTCCATACACCCATACATACATACATACATACATACACACACACACACTGGGAGGATAGCTCATGGGCAATGTGGTCGCCTTGGAAGCAAGAGGACACGGAGCACCACAGGTTCGATCCCTGGGTCCGTGCTTAGAAACCTCTGGGTATTAAGCGCGTTATAAATAACCTATCATATCATACATACATACAAATACAGGTCTGTAACAAGCAAACACCAAGGTCAACTACTCATTAACCGTTCTGCTGGTAGGCATTTGTCACAGTGGTGAACACTGCAGGAATTGAAGGATGATGGCGGGTGCATTGTGTTGCATGTCAGCCCTGACATGTCCCTAGCACAAACCCCCAAATACCGGCGCACCTGAGCAAGAGCCTCATAAACGAAGGTCACATGAGAGGCTGAAATTTCAATCATGGATTGGCCAGCATCACGTTTAACTTCCAAACTGCGCCAACCCATCTTTTCTCTGCAGTTAGAGTGCAGTAAAAAAAAAAAAAAAAAAGCCCTGCCTTCGTTTATGCATGATGTAGTTCTGTTATCTCTGCGGTTTCCGGTGCGGTTGTGCGTTTTCCAGACGATTACTACTCTCATTTTTCCCCCTGTTTTCAATGAGCTTCATATAAATTAATTGCCGTTTGATTGCTGTGTAATTACACGATGAGTCATGGCAGTTTTATTACATCTCCATTCCTGTAGCGTGGTACATGTTTGACTAATAGTTCGAAAACACTGCGGGAATGTTGTGATTTTATGAAACCTTGAACACATCCCTCCATTGCACAGTTTCCCAGGATGTCTTGCGTCTCACAGTGGCAATACAATACTTTTAGCAATGCCAAAACTAGTTCATTGTCACAGTGGCAGTAGTAAAATGATTGGGCAAATTCAAAATGATTGTGATCTTACAGTGGCAATACTGGCATGTATTGGCACAGCATGCATGAACGTGTTTTCTTTCAGCGAGAATTCCTCCAATATTGGGCACAATCAACCTACATCTACAGTTGCAGTTCTGTCATGTACTGTGGCCAGGTGCATCCTGAAAATGCACTGTGCAATTTTCCTGTGTACTGTTGTTGAGCAGGCATTTGTTGAAAATATATGACTTCTTACTTCATTTTGCACAAATAGTGTTCTCTAAAATGTATAATTTGAACCCATAATTTAAGGAAATCCCCATCAAGATGCCTTGGTTGATTTGAGCTGCTTGCTAGAAAATATTTGCACTGCTCACACCCGACCTGGCACCCTCTGCCTGATCTCACCACCTTTCATAATACATCTGGGCAGGCTCCCACTGACAGTTCCATCCAGCTCAACAACCTAGCTAGCTATTTTCCAAGCACCTTTGTGTCACTGCACCCGTCCTCTATCGCCCTGCAATTGATCAGGCAACTAAAGGTTTCTGATCTCCTCAAGGTATGGCAATTGTAGCCATCTCTATACAGGCTTGGTTAAACATCCCTCCTTCTGAATGTTTCTCCGTGCTGAAATTCACACAATGTTAAACATTTCGCCATAATGTACGTTTTCAGGTGTGTCCGACTGCTTTTGAACACATGTAACACAGGAACATGGGGATGCAACAGCTTATGGAGTGGTTTATGGCAGGGGTTATACCCAATTCTCATGCTTTGATGTCCTGCCCATTTCTGATTTTTTTTCCCAACCATGACGTTTTCTTTATCAATTGTCAAACGTGTTTGTTTGCCCAGTAAGGATGCTGTGCCCAGAAGTAACATTTTGCTACACGTTGACACTTTGTCTAATATTGATGAATGGGACAACGTTTATGTTTTCCCCAAAATCGTACGACTTGTTAAGTTATGATGATTGTGTATTAATTATGTGTTTGACTAATTGTGAACATTTGTCCAACTTTTAGGGCATTACCTAACTCTGTTGATCTTCTCAGTACCGCAAGGCATAAAATAAACCATGCCGCATAGCAATTTTCTATGCAATTTTGTAGTTTTTACAAAAAGTGTAATTGACACTTGCGCAGCAAAGCTAGCCATTTAATTACTGCAAGTTCAAAAGGGCTGATGAGGAAAGAGTGCAGGAGTAATTATCTCCTCCACTCTTAAGTGCCAAAAGCCTGTGGGGAGTGCTAGGCAAGAATGTTTTTTTTAAAAATAAAGTTTTCAAATAATTGCAATCCAGACATAATTGGGAT
Source organism: Ambystoma mexicanum (assembly GCF_040938575.1). Taxonomy (NCBI): domain Eukaryota; kingdom Metazoa; phylum Chordata; class Amphibia; order Caudata; family Ambystomatidae; genus Ambystoma; species Ambystoma mexicanum. Next base: position 849,694,407 of record NC_090931.1, on the reverse strand, counting down.
AATAGTGTTGTTAAGTGAACTGTATACTGTCTGGCAAAGACGAATATGTGTTAGCTTTATTTTATTTACAAAGACCGTCATTCAATTGCATTTCTTATCCTTTACGTTATTAATACATAATTACAGTATTACTACTGCAAAACACTGCAGTGTGTCCATGCTTTAGAGTAAAGTTTAGGTTAGTGTGCCTAAATCAACTGTATTTTTTCTTCGTCGGGAAATATGCCTCACATTGACGAGTGAATACTCTTGAAAATGTACATGATCACACAGCCAAAAGATTTTGATGGCAAACCTAGTTCTGTGACCTGCTGGTTGCATCCATCTCTGCAATTGTGCTCAACCAATGAGCTGATCTCATACTCCTTGTCATTCTATCTTATCTCACTATTGCTTTATACCAGTAACCCATGAAAGTGAGATAACAGCAAACTACAATATTTCACCTAGTTTGTGCAGCCCTCTGCCTGCTACACCATCCACTCTGCTTAGTTTTACTTTCTTTCCTCTTACATATTAATACCCAAAGCTAACTAGATGTTTACACAAATTAGTGATGAATAGTTCCATCCAGTCTATACATCTGCACTTCTACTGCAATACCGCACACAGCTTTGCTCTGATTATGATTGCAATATATATTAGCAACTGCAGGAGAGACCTGGCCAAACCGTTGGCAGAGCTTTATCATATGTATTTGTGTCCTTCATGCAGCTAATATTTTACATTTTATAGACACTTATCCATGGCCGCAACGTCTACTCAACTACTCGCATAGTCAAGTAGATTTTTTGAATGGCGGAATACCATTTGCAGGGGATCTCTGAAACTATTATTAAACATTTACTTTGTTTGCAGTAAATGTCAAATATGTTTCACTCTGCATGGCTAGCCTCTGGGTTACAGCAGTGTGCCAAACATTAAGTGATTTTGTGGCAACATGCACCATTTTATAGAAAGCGCATTTACATTTTATTTAATCAGTTTCCATAAGTCAAATGCATTTCTCTGAGGTCGAGTAGGTCAACTAAATTACTCGATCTGAAGGTCTTGTGGAATTTTAAAGCATTTGCCAGGTCTGACTTATCTCACAAATGTCTTTCTTCAGCGGTACACATAAATGCTGTAGTGTTGCTCATTTTATGTTTTGGGTACAAACCATTTCTGGTGGCATTACAAATATTGTTACAACATTGCTATTCAAATAGGTGTGTTTACTAATCAAGAATATTTTAATTAGAAAGCTCTGCTAATCATTTTTTAAATCTATTGTATGCCTTGCTACTGCCCTATTGTCCAGTTCCCATATGTTCTCCTTACCAAATCTATTGTTCTAATTCAATGAGCCTTCACCCTGAACCTGATGTTTTTCACCCACTTCTAGTGAAATGTCCAAATTCCGGCTTCAAACACCCATTTTTTCAGTTTTGCCAAATTCTGTTATTCCACTCACTCAAGACAAGCTATGACCCACATGATGTCTTCTGTATTTCATACACCCTAACGCCATTACCCACTTTAATGTATTGTCACTTACTGACTGTCTGGTCCAGTTCCACACTGTAGCATCTTCCACATGCAGCTGTCCCCTTGCAAGGAAATTGTCCCTGTTCTTCCCTCACCATTTATTTTGGGATTACTATGCCAAAATCTGCCCTGAGGAAGGCGCTTTTGTAATCCAGGCCTCACAGGTGGCCCCGCCGAAACGTATTTTGGTCAATGCTAGATGGAACTTGAGCCTTTTTCTTTGGGCTACAGCATTTCAGACCCTGGAGACAATAAATAATTGTTGCTTTGTACGTAGGCAGACCTATTAATTTATATTCAAATTTCAATCTGTAACATCTTAGTTCAGGCAATGTTACAAATTGATTTCTTACTTTGTTTAAGCTTGTGACGTTTCTTTGCACAGGTTGCTTTCAGAAATCTCTATATAATTCTGTGTTATTCATTTACCATTCCTTTTGTATTCTTATTATTAATACATACATTTTCTAAATTCAAGAGTGCCTGACTTTTTTTCTTTTTACTATTTTACTATTTGCATTTGTTTGAAATTTAAGGTTTCATTATTTTTTCATTGTAAATCACTTACATTGAATTTTCGAAGTTAGTTGTATCACTGTATTTTATATTGACAAATAGAATAAATTGGGAAACGCAAAAGGTTATTTCCTTTTTACTTCTTTTGACTGTATTTCAATTATCAAGGGATATTTAATAGGATTATCTATGATACCAAATGTGAATATGAATGGAATTAAATTCACTATCTATACTAGAATCATTTTTCACAATTATTTGAACTTCTACGTATTTATACTTCAGACCCCCACCATAGCTGTACCACCATTGGGGCAAACACTTTTTTGTTATCAGTCCCCTTGCACCTTTGCAAGTCTGTAACTCTGGCATCATATAAAAGAACTGTTTTTGTCTTTCAGGGCCTCAACAAGAGTTGGGCGGTAGCCTTTAAATGCAGCGTTAATGGTTTAGCGCCTGAAACACCGCTCTGCCCGATCACGACCCTGCAAAATTTGTGTCAGACCCAAAAGGAACCAGCGTAATACAGCCAGTATTATTACAGCTGGCGTTATTACAGCTAGCGGTAATACCACTGTCAACACAGAGCGTTATCACAACCCCATGTACAGTGGTATTATCACCCAAAAACAGGAGACAATACATCTGGAATTACCCCCAGCCTCCAGCTGGAAGTAAATGAACCCAGGTGCAAGGAATGACGCCACAGGTGCATACAATGCACACCAGAGCGCTACATAACACCCACCCAGGCCACAAACACTCTTTTCAATACCATGCTGCCATTCTCTGCTGGGAGCTTTGACATGCAGTTTCACGTGCTGCTCCTGGACCTACAGATGCTGGACAACCAGGTTGGAGCACAGGGGGTTGGGGGGGGGGGATCGGAGGAGGATACCAGCACCAGCAATACGTGCACCCATCCCCAGGGTCAGGTTATCACCCTAGGCCCTCAGTGACACCCAGTTGGTAACAGAGTACCAGCTGGATAGGGCGACCATTACTAAGCTGTTGGCCACAATAGAAAATGATATTGGGAGCAGGATTGCCATCTGCACAGCCGTACCCCGACTAGTCAAGCTGGTGGCAGTCATGCAGTTCCTGGGGCCTGGCAATTTCCAGCACTCTGTGGCCATGATTCATGGCATTGCCCAGTCAACATTCAGTGCAGTCCTGGGTCAGGTGCTGAATGCCCTGCTGCACCATGTCATCCTGTACATTGCACTGCCCACCACCCAGGCACAGGTGAATGACTTCAAGGTACACTTCTATGCCACTGCACAAGTGCCTAACGTCATTGCAGCCATTGTTTTCACCCATGTAGCATTAGTTGAGCCCCAGGCCCATGAGGCATTCTATAGGAACTGAAAGCACTACCACTCAATGAATGTACAGATGACATGTGGGCCTGACCTAATCATCAGCCACTGCTGTGCCCGCTACTCTGGATTCAGCCACAAATCCATGGTCCTATGCAACAGCACACTGCCAGGATACATAGAGATTCACAGAGGACTATGGACCTGGATAGTGGGTGAGGTGAGTACACAGTCTAACACAAATGCGTGTTTGAGCACAAGTCAAGGGGGGGTAGCCAAAGAAAGCATTGCATGCAGGAGGAGGCACTGGCAGCACCTATGCAGCACCTGCACCATTTACAGGGGGCATCCAAGGGTGCATCCACACAGCGACCACATCTGGGCCCACACATGGTGATGGACACACCCTGCTGAAAACACAACACATCACACCATGATAATCACGATGCACCTTGATTGTGCTGCTGTGCGGATCCACACCACATCACCCAACAGCGAGTTCACCCAGGACCCCAGATAGGAATCCGAAAAGAGCGGAGCCCACTCCCTATTCCCTAAAGTACTGTGTCAAATGAGTCCCAAGGAGTAAACATGTAGATAAATTCCCCCGAGAGCATTCCATAAGCGCATAACAGCATGTATCAACTGTAAAACGCAATGTTGATCTAAAGAACATTAACCAGCATCTAGTGATACAAGCACAGCAAAAGACAAATGCCTACTTCCCCTGATCAGCCAGTCATACCAGTAGCCCCATCCTGTGGCACTCCATGCGCCACTGGCCCAAACATATCCATGGAGTAGTGCAGGTGGAACCCGGGGCACAAAGTTCCAGGTGTCCCTTTCCCAAATAATGCAGGGAGTATAGGTACATCCTATCACAATTCAATGTGGGTTCATGGCTAGTCATAATGAGGAAAAGAGGACCATACTCCCCCTTACCCGTAGTGCTGTGTCCACCCATGCCACAGCAATCATCCCATGTGCATTCAGCCATCAGAAGGCACCGGACAGCCACCTCAACAACACAGGGTGCACAGACAGGGGAAAAAAGAATGGCATGAAATTGGAAGGATGTACACCCAACACACATACACATTGCATTGCCCTGTTGCTCACAGGAATGTCCACGGTGCACAATGGCCAAATATTCTGAACCTGCAGAACCATGCATGTTACAAATGCCTTATGTTAGCATTCCCTCCAATGCAGGCGACTCACGATACCCGAGGCTTACGTGGCTGAGGACCCCTGTGTGTGACCCCCGAACACCACAAGACCATGCATACAACCATGCTCATGGCTGGACACGCATATGCATCAAGCGTATTTTTGGACTTTTAAGGGCACGATTCAGGTACCTAGATCATACTGGAGGGGCCCTCATGTATGCCCTGGACAAAATTGGGAAAATTGTCTTGACATGTGCAATGCTGCACAACATTTGCAGGCCGGCAACCCCCAGGGGATGATGATGACAATGACCATGTGGCCGGAGCCAGGGCTCATACACACAGGGATGGGGTGAGGAAGGGGAGGCCGACCCGACAGGTACTGTTTGATCATTTCTTTTGGTAGAGTGACTGGACCCCATACACAACCTGCACCTGAATAAAGGTCACCAGTACACAATCATGAATGTCCTTGGATGTTTGTAACCTCTACACCACCACAGCACACAGTCCCACCTCCACCCACCCACCATCAACTCCCCATCACACAGTGCCCCCACCCACCACCACCAACCACCAACTCCACAGCACACAGTCCCCCCTGCCTCACCCACCACCAACTCGCCAGCACACAGTCCCTCCTCCCCACACTCCCACAAACACCCCAGCACACAGTACCTCCACCCACTACCAACTCTGCAGCACACAGCCCCTTCTCCCCCCACCCAACCATGTGTCCATGTGATGGCCCCTCTGGCCGTCGGTGCACAGGCGATTCACTGGGTGTATGGCCACTTCCCATGTGCACCGGATTTGGGAGAGCTCTGTAGCAGCCGGCGCTGTGACCTCTGCTGTGGGGTTCCCTGTTGGGACTCCTGGGTGGGGGTGGTGGAGGTAGATGGGATGGAGGCAGGCAGTTGGATTTGCTGCTGGAGAAGGTTAGTTGTTTCCCTCACTTGTTCAGCAAAAGCAGAGAGCCCCTCGCATAGCTCCCTTACCTTCTGCCTGAACCCCAATGAGGGATGCTGTGCACGCCTCTCCCGCCATCCCTGTGCGGGCATTGTCCCTGGCCATGCTCTTCATTGAACCCCTGATGGCATGGCTGATGGCCTTTACGTGCCTATTGTGTCCTCTGGCAAGGCCCTCAATTCATAGCTGATGTCCCTCTATCACATCTAGTCGTGCCATCACAGCGGCCATGGGACTAGTAGGGAGTGTTGGGGTGGGGCTGCAATGCCTGGGGGGAGCTGTACTGCCTGGAGGGCTGTCCTGCTTGGTGGGGCTGCCTGATGATGACCTAGAGGGTGGGGCCATTGGTTTTGGCATGGCCGGGAGGGTTGTGCCCTTGATGGTGGCATGGCACTGCAGCAGTGTGGAGTGGTGAGATGGGTCTTCTGCCTTGGTGTACCCTGTTGGCCCCTTCGCAGGGTGGTGTTGCTGGTAGAGGCATCGGTGGGCGATTGATGGGATGGTGTGCTTCCTAATCCTCCCTGGATGCCTCAGGTGATGCCTGCATGCCTGTAGGAGAAATAGTGGATGGCATTAGGTCACATCTGTACACGTGTTTTGGCATGCATAGCTGTACTTACAGGGGGGGCGGCTGCACTGGGCAGTTGGACTCATGCACAGTCCTGGCCTGCTCGCATTTTTTTTCAGTAGGTTGGTATATATGGGGCCTGGTGCGGGAGGGGGGACACACTTGGGAATGTGACTTCCTACTGGTGGCATGACAGGGGTAAATTGTTGTCGTAGGCATTTATTGTCTGGCAAGCATCTGCTTTACACGGCCAGCTGGCAATGGTGCGCTGCTGTGCCCATGCCATGGCTGTTTGTTGCATGGCAGTTGGATGTGTCCCTTGGCTGCTTTCCCCACAGCTCAGGCTCACAGGGGTGGCCTAGTTGCACTGGCACACGGTTGCTGCTGTGGCTCCTACACACTTCACACAGTCACAGTGCCCGGCTCATGGATATTCACTCTGGGGGATGGTGTGGTGGGGGTTGATTCACCTTTAGCCTCCTGGGTGACAGCACCTGCTCCACTCTTCCGACTCCCTTTATCCCTGTCATGTGGATGATGCTGCTGCAGCGCTCCTCCCATGGCATGAGCTCCGGTGGTGGTGGTGATCCTCCTCTGGTTTCCTTGCAGTCTGTCCGGTGCTGGGCTAGGATGCCCCGGACTCAGACCCACAGGGCGTTGGACCGCTTCCTGCAGTCTTTCCAATCCCTGGGGACACGGCTGACTGCAGACACCTTCTGGCTGATGGTGCCCCAGATGTGGTTGCAGCGCTTTGAGCTAGTTTTTTGTGGTGTACTCCGTACAGCTCCTCATAGTGCCCTAACAACTCCTCCACAAGGACAATGAGCTCAGACTCTGAACATTTCAGTTTATGGAGCCGATCCTGTGCTGACTTGCCCCTTGCATGCTCCTGTGACATTGTCAGTTGTCAGTTGCTCTGGATGGCTGTCAGGGGCTCTGATTTTCAATTGATTGTGATTTCCAAAATGGCTGCTGCATTGTTTCCCATTCCGGCTGTGACGCTTTTCCTGTGTGTACTATTACCGCACGCTATTACCGCATGCTTTTACTACTGATGTTGGCTGCCATCCGGCGCTAACGTTATTTACGCTGGGATTTCGGGCATTAGCACACTTTCTGGCATTATTTGGGTCGAGTGGTATTAGCGTTAACTCCGGGGACGTGTTTGCGTGTCCGCCGACTCATTTGTACAGTGGTTTCTGCAATGCTACTCCCGACGTTTACCACTCAATTGTAATTACACCCAGATAACGCCCAACTTGTGAAGAGGTCTTCTGTGTGCAAAAGGCCAAAGGGACCGAAAGTGTTTAACTAAGCATTCTCTCATTCATCTGGCAATGCTCATTTTAGTCTAGCACCTGTGTTTTACAACCACCTGTGATGTTAGTCCTTCAATTTCCTAAGCCTAATCTGTTGTCGCGCAAGCTTTGGGCATTTGGTTTCAATGTTGGAATAATGCATATTTTTGATCACCGGTAAAATCAACACATTTACCGTTTTTTAACGCAAAATACAGGTGAGACCCAACTACCCTGACCTCACTTTCCATATATCTAACATCAACCCCACTCCCATCTACCAATTCATGTTAAAAATAAAATGTGGTAAAAAAAAATGCAGGAAGAAAGTTTTTGCCCGCAACCACCAACATTTCCCATCTTTTTTTCAAAATACCTGCCATAAAATGTGTCTGTTCTTTGAGAAATGAATCACATAGTTGTGTTTCTCTCCAGCTACTGCAGTATGTTTCTTCTGTCCAATCACCACGCTTGTTCTATATCTTAAGTCCCATTTCATATTAATAAACATTTACATGTGTATCCATTTGCCTCATAATTCGCCGTTACCTAAGAGTATCATTGCAACACATTAGTAAAATGTACTAGCTGTATTCAGGTCTGGCACAGTGTGCCATTGTCTGCTCCTGTCCCCCGCTGCCCGCTACACTCTTATGCACGGACGTTTGGCGCAAATCCTTAAAATCAGCCACCAGGCACGTGCTTCCGTTTTCAATGACAGGGAGTTAATGAGAAATTAAGACCAGCAGAGGTGTTTCGAGAGGACGGGCCTGCTGGCTGCCAGTTCCACCAATTCCCATCAGGAAAGTTAACTTTGAATCGATGCAACTTGATATCAGGCGGAAACTAACAGCAGCTAGCCAGCATGTACTGGCACCACCGCAGGAGTAGGAGCCATAGAGGGAGCCAATGAACGAAGGCAAAGGCGGGGGAAACTCTGCTGGACATCAACACGTTGATGCTCAGATCCATAGAGGACATGCTGTTATTAACAAGATCGCTTTGTAACATTTTGTTAGGGTATTTCCTTTCATCAATCATCCAGAGCTTTTCTCTGCTTCCTCAGCCCTATTCCTGTCTAGATTTCCCACATTGCAAATCCATTGAAATAATTCATTACATTTGACCATTCAGTGATCAGTAGAAAACGTACATGCTTGGTTAATATGGTGCTCTTACAAAAAGAACTATAATATTTACTTGCTGTACTCAGTGTGTTCTATTCCAATCCAGTGGTCTCATTCTCTCTCTCTCTCTCTCTCTCTCTGTCTCTCTCTCTCTCTGTCTCTCTCGCTCGCGCTCTCTCTCTCTCTCTCTCTCTCTCTCTCATTCTCTCTCGCTCTCTCTCGCTCTCGCTCTCTCTTTCTCTCTCTCTCTCTCTCTCTCTCTCTCTCTCTCTCTCTCTCTCTTTTGCTCCCTCTGCTTCTCCCTCTGCCTGATTCTGTGTAAATCCATGTTTGTCTCTGTGTGTTAGAGTGACATTGGTCGTGTGCATTTGATAGAGCGACCTCAGCGGTTGTCGGTATGCCTATTGTCTGTCTATTGGTATCCAGGAACTCCTCTTACTGGCAGTAGACCCGGAATATTGATCCAATAGGTAAGAATTCCTCTCTCCCTCCAAGTGTTCTTTTGCCTGGACTGAATTTGGCCAATTTGAGATGTATGGCATCCGTTTTTGCTAGCCAACCTATACTTTTCATTTAACATTGTCCCCTTAGATATTCCCTATGGATTCCGATAAATGATGAATATATAGGTAGACTAGACATCTTGTATCACCATGAGAGCAGAGGTATGTGATTGTTTATTGTGTTACAAAATGCATGAGGAAATAATCAGCGTCAAAATACATCATTTCTAAATCAGTTTTATTATACACAGATTGAATTGGAAACACCCTTGAGTTCCAATCCTATATGAGTGGTGGCAGTTCAGAAGAAGGATGCAGACTTGTATAAAACGTTTCAATGGTGTGTTTATTACAGAGAAGGATAATGCCGATCTCTCCATACTTCTTTGGGGGTTCCCTACCTAACCAATTAGCCAAGGTGATTGTCAGCCATAAGTGAATGTCTTAAAAAATCTGCCGACTGTTCAAACGAACCCTACTGACCCTGCCACTATGTTAACAAATTAAGGCAGGAGAATGACTCCCTTCTTCTGGGGTTTGCTTCTTGCAAATGTCTTTTCAAAAGCTGATTTTTAAATAGTCTCTTGTGACTTATTTGATCTGTTTGTTCAGTTCTTTTAACATTTTATTAAACTTCTGATTCTTCTCAAAAGTAGGTCCCTTTAACCTTACATTGATAGCTTCTCTCTTGGTAATGGTTTCTGTTAGTTTGTTCCTTTCTTCTTTACTTTTACTACAAAGACCTATTCTCCCCTGTTCCCAGGGTAAACGTATCTAACCTTGATGATTCTCTCTGTTGAGACTCTCGTCCCCTCTGTGTTATTGCCAACCTTTGTTCTCTCTATTGAATTTGTCTTGGGGCATGTATATAAGTTCACCCTTCTCTCTTTGGATATAGATATCTTTGCTTTCGCTCTTGATTATGCTTTCTTTGATTTGGCTGAGATGAGTATGAGTACTCCAATAACGATTCTCATCCACTTCTCTTGCTTTCAGTGTTATTGGGGCTCATTACGAGTTTGGAGGTAGCCATGCTGTTTTTACCGGAATGGCTACCCCCAAACCCGGGTCCGGGTCCCGAAAAATGGGAATTACCGGGCCATTCCGACATTTGCATGCCCGGTAATTCCCATTTTCGGGACCCAGACCCGGTATGTCCCCATTCCCATTTGAGGCCCCATAGGACTCAATGGGAATGGGGAGGATGCTAACAACAGTCCCGTTAATGACAGGACTGTTGTTAGCATCCTGGTCTTCTCACAGGTGCTGCTCTGGACATCTGGTCTGACCAGGCGTCCAGAGCGGCACCCACAAGCAAGCAAGCAAGCAAACTCATAATGTTGCGCAAGTTAACTACCGGCACCGTTGTTACCTCACCGCAACACTTATAATCTCGTTATCTTGACAAGGACGAGTATGAGTAGGCCCATAGAGATTCTCATGACTTTTAACATTATAATCTAGTTATCTTGAAAGGGTTGAGTATGTGTAGTCCCATAATGATTCTCTGTCTCCCTCCCGGGTCTCCTGTTTTCCCTGTTACCTGATACTCTCTGGGATAATGTCACCAGGGTTTCTTTCTGTTTGGAATTGGTCTTCACTGACTGTCTGGCTTCCTTTATTTGACTAGGTCTTCGTACTCAGTACCTTCCTTTAGGATGACCATTTGGTGTTCCATATACCGTGACGTTACACGGATCCAACTGCGTAGTGGTTTTGGCGTAGTTTCTGGGACCAACGGTCCACCACAAGACCTCTGTGGTCACACCACCACTCTTTGTTCCTCTCTCGTCAGCATTCAGGACGATACGTGTCCAGCTCTCGGGTTTTGCTACGCAAGCAGTTTTGAAAGTTACCGGGTTTTCCGACATTCCATTCTCCTCCTCTCTCAGCTATAACGTAGCCACAGGCCATCCCCTGCATACCTCTGTGTCTCTCTCTGCCTGTTGTGACTTCTCCTCTCCTTGATACATCTTCCTGGTCCCAGTTAAATGGAGTTAGCGATTTAAAGGGCTATTCACAGTTTCTTGCTGACAATAACACATATGTTTTCTCTCTTCATACGAGTCTTTGCAGAGTATACCTAAAAAGGTAATGTTGGGATGTTCTTTTGGGAGTTCCCCCACAGGAACTGGAGTTCTTATCCCCACAGGTGGAGTATCTCTGGGTGAGGTCCTGTTTGCCTCTACCCCTAGCAAGGGTTTCGCTGAGCAGTCTCACTTCCCTAGCTTCAAAGGGATGTGGGGTGCTCCCCCCTTGGGGAGAAGAGACGAATTCCCATGAGTTGTCACAGAGTGCATACACAATAGAAGATAGTTTGCCAACTTCGCTCATCCTGGGGCACCAATTATTCATGAATTACGGTGAGCTATTTGCCTTCCTTGACCAAACAACTTAATTTTATTAAGTCTCATTTTATGGTATAAAATGTTTATACATTTCCATTTTATTTTTGTCCTTCACACAGTCTTTGGTCCTGAATAAGGTGATAAATCTATTGTTCGCTGAAACACAGTGTCATGGCTAAGTCCACACTGATATTGATTTTGATTTAGTTTTTTTAAACACTCTGTATAGAACGTGAAATGTTGTATTCTTTTTGAGTACACATTTTGGTGTATTGTTCTTTATGCAGAGATACTTATACTTTACTGTCTATGTTTTATTATTCAAACACTATATATGTTACACAACCTTTGTATTTGTGTTATGTTCTGTAATTTATATCTAAGAAACTATGAGATAAACTTCTCATGTTGAACAAGGTACATTTGTTTTATGATTCAACTGTGAAAGAAATGCATTTTTGAAGAACAATTTCTTATTGACAGTCCGTAGATTAATGTATAGGGATACATGTCTTTGTCAGCATTTATGACTCTTTTATTCAATGTATGAATATATAAAATGCTTTAGGCACCTGTAAATGTTCTCCAACAGGAGCAAGCCCTTTATTTGTTCATGAGACATCAGCGTCTGCTGACAACAGCATGACCAGAGGAAAAGAAAAGCTATCTGGAAGAATGTTCACGGGTCTGTTTTATTTTTATGGTTAAAGGTAGAATGGGAGCATCAGTGACAGAGGCATCCCTCAAAGTGGGGGGTCTACGCTGGTATTTAGAAACACACATTGTCATTGTGTGTGTCCAGCAGAAATGTAGTCATCATGCTGAGTGCGCATTGTCCATAGCAGACGGGGTTGGGGGTGCGCATAGCCATTGAGGGCTTCAATTGCATTTGTTATTTTCAATTTGTTTTTATGTATTAATGTTTGTACATACTGTAACACATGTGAGAGTTGAAAAGTTCTTCTAAAGAATCAGTGGCCAGCAAAACATGTCCTTCATGCTCACAAGAGAAATATGACAATTGTTTTAATCTGAGCAGGACCCTTTTCAAGAAAGAAGGATATTTTGATAGAGGAAATGTTATGCAATCTCAACAAAAAAGCTATTTACAAAGGGAACTAATGAATTGCACAATTATTATAAAATGATGATTGTTTTAAATTTCAGAATGTTATTTTTCAATTATCACCGAATTAATACCTATTAAAATTGTTTTCTGGTTGAAGGTTTATCATTCCAAGATGGACAGCCTGAAATACTCCAATTGGCATGAAATAGCCCCGTGAGAAAGGAGAAGGGAACACATTATACCGCTAGGGACTCCTAGCCGCTTTGCATACAAGAAACGAGCATTCTGGGGAAAACAGAATGACCATAGATCTTTATATTCAACAAATAAAGTTGTAGGCTTGAATCACACGTCACATAATGCGTACTGGCCCTTGTGCTCTTTTCACTCACCCTAACTTTAAGGTGTTTCTTGCAATGGACCATACATACTCATTTGGATAGTCCCAGAATACGGATGTAAGGATACAATGCCTGCAGCATGCTTTTTGACTAAGATCAAGTGTAGTATGTGTTCTTTTTACCGCTTGCTGCATCTACTTTTAATGCATTGGCTAGCATGTGGTCTTTACCCCAGCCTTTTAAAGGTCCTTCTAGGCTACACCCTCATCTATGTGTGAACATGAATGCCTGACATGTGAAACGATGCTGTAATGAGGTCTGTGCCAGAGGCACACAGCAAGATACAGGTGAGGATGAACATATGTGGAGGGTATGTTGTAAACAGGATACATGAGTGCGTGGGAAGCCTGCAGAGGAGGGATACATGGAAGCCATTAGTTACATTAAATTGTTCTAATAATACCCAGTAACGATAGCTGTTCGATGGCCAGAGCACTCCAGTAAGGTTCAATGGCAAACTCAAAAAAGTGGCAAAACCCTAATGGTGTAGGGGTTACACGACAGATGAAGTAGTGAGTTGAAAGTAGCGATACACCTCGGTGTGCGCCTGACATAATGGTTGACCTAAGGAACCAAGTGTGGATGGGAAATGGCTGACGGATCCTTTGACAGAGCACTGAGCTGTAGCATGGCCACAAGATCACCTAGTATCAACAAACAGGAGCGTGATGTGTCCTACCATAAAAAAGCACAAGTGAGTACCCATTATCTGTTTAACTGTCAGGGGTGGAGACGTGTGCAAAACAGACGCCTTAGTAGTGGCTAGAACTGACTGACACCAGACTTGCTCAGGAACAGTGTGAAATGTGAGACGATGTGGAAGAAACATGTGTGGAAAATGAGGAGCGGCAGAGGCAGCAGACAAATCCTGAGGTAGCACAAGCACAAATAAACCCTGACCGTGTTGGAGGTGGAACACAGATAGCCTATGCACATCACAGCTGCACAACCAAGCACGAGGACCCTTGGGCTGGGAGGAAACTCCCCCTGATGTCCCCCTTAGGAGCATACCACGTGGCAAGAAATTGTAGTGGTAAACAGGCATGAGAGATGGGCTCTGTGGGCTAGCAGGTGAAATGGGCACTTATAGTGAAAATGTGTGTAGCCCACACGAGTTATACTCACATGCATGAGTCATGGAGCCCTGACAAATGTGGAATGCATAGTTGAAGTGAAGATGTGATTATGTAGAGGAGGTCCCAAGCACGACCCGCACTCCAGCCGTCCATTTTGAAGTACCAGGAATGTTCATGCCGAAATATGTGACGTATGATGAGCAAATAAACCAGCAGAGAGCCGCAGTTGGGCTCTGTCCAGTACCTATCAGAAGAACAGCACCTGTTGAAGTACCGAAACCTAAGAAAACCTGGACAGTAAGATACCCATTGAGAAAACCATATCAACAATTGAGACAGAATGAAGATTGTCAATGCATGCAATCCCTGAAGAAGCTAAAAAGATACTAAAGGAAGACGAATGGCGACGTCACAAGAACCCGGACTGACTTACATATAGAAGATATAACGACCTGAGAATGATAAAAAGAGACGAAACACCATGGACAAGTGACACCCTGAGTCTAAAGTGAAACAATGATGTCAAATCTCAGAAACATATGCCATGAGCACAATGAAGATATTCAGTTAGTTTAAACGTGTACATATGCATGGAACTGCAAGAAGCAAAGAATTGTGAGGCTTGTTTATGCTTAGTAGTAAAATAGATTGAGACAAGCGCCACCTATACATATCGAACTCAAAAGGAGCACTTTATATAAGTATACTTTCACTATGCACAAGAGCAGAATCAACCAAAGGTTACTAAAGGTCTCAAGAGGAGAGTTTAGCAGCGAACAAATAGAGAATTAAAGACAGAAAGAAACTCAGACAAGGGCAAAGCATGCCAAGAAGCCAAGGTCATATCGGCTGAAATAGACCAACAGTGGATACAATTTATGGAAAGAAGAACAGTGTATCCTGTTCAGAAAGGTCAAGATAAGCCACAGAAGGGAGATGGCTGGCAGAATTAAATGAAATACTCAAATTGCATGAAGAATAAGACAATTTCACGGTGTCTGATTCACGTGACCAGCCAAGCAAGAAGGGATGAAACTTTCACACCTACGCATGGACTTGTGCTATGCACAGATGTCTTAACTTTTCCAGACCAAGAAGCAGTCTTGAGGCCAACCACAAAGAAATAATTGACACATGACCACTGAGGTGATGATTGATTGTAGCAATAATTGGAGGGATGCTGAGGGTGCAGACAAACTCCTTGCACCTGGCTGGCTATTCTGCACGCTGCTAGGCAAGTGGAAAAGTATGGGTGGGGTTGTTGTCAACCCAATCATAGTGGACCAAGTAATCAAGGGTCCTATAGTTATTAGAACCAATGAGACGTCATACTTTTAGTGATATTTACAGTAGCCATTTTGAAGGAAGGACTTAGATGCCCCACCTGACAGTGTTTATCCAATCCCCTCACTTTTTACCATATACAGAAAAAGCACCTATATTAAAATTACCTTCCTAGAACCAATAGAATTGCATGCAAGATTTTAAGCCTTACACATCAGTGATGATGAGTTTTTAGTATAAATGCTGTGTTTTTTCTGAAATTAATTGGAGTTGAAGCGAGAAGGAAGATCGAGTGATTGCCGATGTTCATGAACTCCCCGTTTTTTGTACTTTTCATTAAACGGACTCCCTTTGCCAAACCATTGAGTTGTCGTTATTGATTTGATGCGAGAGTATTAATCTGCATCCCCATCCATCTCACAGGTTCTGCTGCCTCATCTTAAAGTGCTATTGGGAGACCCCCAGCTCTGTGGGCCAGCTGGGGTTCTAGTGCACAAAAGGGAAAAAAGCTGTCACTCAGCTGGGATGCAGCGCCTAATTGGGCCAGCCTTTTAGAAGAGAAGGTGCAAAGATGGAAACCCGGTAACCAGACATCCTCAGAGAATTATATGTGGGTCCAGATGTGGAGCTTTAATTAGATTATTTGTGAGACACCCAGAGCAGGATTGGACCATGCTGCTTCGGATCTTGTAATCACACGTCTTCAAGATATATCTGCCAGCTTTTATTCCATAAGGTTTTCCATCAGGTTCTCCATCACTGATGCAGCCTTGCCAGCCTACAATCACCAGCCACCTTCCTGCTTCCACTGTTGGTCTCCAGTCCTCATTTAACACACGGGTCTCTGGCAACCAGTCAAGCAAAGAGTTCATCGGTTGTACCAGTACCTCCTCCAAGCTCTCACAGTGTCATTGAATCCACCACCCTTTGTTTTTCTGAGGTAAATACAAAGAGCCTAATTCACAGAAGCGTTTTATAATGGCAAAACCCATTGGAAAACACTCTGTGAATAGGGGCCAAAGTGTCTCTCCCATGCATGGGTCTATATTGTCCTGCTTTTAGTTGCATTCCTGTGGACGGCAGAGGTGCTTTAATAGTTCCCATCGGGAGCACTCATCAATACACATGTTTGGATAGTCCAGCTTTTTCCTTGTCCTCTAGCAAGGAAGGCCCCCACTCTAGTGGTCAGCGGGGGAGCCCACAGAGCGATGTCGAGTATGAGGCATCTCAGGGTGGCACCACTACGCTCTGAACAGCTGCCCAAAAGGACGTCCCTCAAGTCAGGGTAGATCCCATTCTGATATTGCGTCACTAATGGCAGGTCCCTGCCTAATGTCACTGGAGTAGAGGTCGGTTCGAGTGAGCTCCGCTGCTGGTTCAGCTCTCAGCTTCACATCTAGATTAACTGGCAAGCACTTTCAAAGCCGAACTTGGATCTTATCCAAGGTGTGGTGAGTAGCTCAATATACACAGAGAATGGCTGTCACTCGAGAACATTGACCACTTCTTCTGGCATTACCCAAATGTCATTTCCAGTACTGCTCCTTTTAATTGGAGGCTCAGGGGGCGCCCCTTCAGCCCGTTTGGCTGCAGGAGCTGTGCCATGCGGTAAGAGCAGGTGCTTGGCCAAAGCCCAGGTGGCCGCCGCTGAACCCTGCCTTACAGAACCCAGCTTGTGGAGGCATTGTACCTTCTATTCGTAAAGCGCCGCAGGCCCTTTGTATGTATTTCAATGAACCGCCAATTTTCAACCCCCGCGCTCCCTTGCGCACGATACCACTCTGTGCAAAATTGTATGGTAACTTCAAGCCTTCAGCCAGTTCAGCGATCCCATTGGCTGGGTGTCCAGGAGGGCTTTATAATTAGCAAAGTGGCGGATAACAAAAATGTTGCCGGCTCCCAGCTTATGTCTCTCTCGGGGTAGAATTCAGACTTTGTTTTATGTGGGATAGTTACCCAGGAAGGTTTCCCACGTGCTGTGCACCAAACACAGTGACAGCAGGCTTGAGTGGTGGAACATAAGAACTCAGAGATGACTTACAAACAAGATCTATCAGCTTTATTCTTGAATGGCACTTAGCTAGTGACAGTGTTGACGTCACACACCCGCGACAGTGTTTAAATATGTAGTGCATGCCTGGAGCCATATAAACTCTCTGCCGCCATTCTCAGTGCTCTTCAACACTACTCCAACCCTATCTGCCAATGTTGGTCAAACGGGGGGCTTCATTGGTAACAAAGAGAAAACTCAAGGTCACTGAAAGGTACCCCCAGAAAGTTGACATCAGCCTGCCACCAATCAATGGCTTATTATGCAACAAGTTTATTAATGGCCTTTAAAATAGAATACCTTCATTTATTGGTTTCTATGCAAAAATAGTAGACCCTCAATTAACCCTGTTTGACACAAGCCACCACAGATGTGCTTATTCAAGCACATACATTAATCAATTCATCTTTGATAACATGCTTAATATCGGAGACCAGTTTCTAAGTGCAGGACTCTGTTGCTCTGCATTGTCTTGCATCCAAGACAAACGCGTTGCCCCTGAGCTATTCCCCCAGCCCACAGAGTCATTGTTACTGGGCAGTTACAAAAACAGGAAATTGACTCTAATTTTTTGATCGGTTTGGACCACAAGACAATAAAGGGATGGGGAGTAAATGTGCGTATGGGTCCTGAGGAAGAAAGCCAAGGCAAAAGGAACATGTTGACAGTGCTTACAGTTGTGGAAATCGGGCAACAGAGTAATCATTCACAAGATCTGGGTACTTCCATAATCAAGCACAGCAGTTGAAGTTTTTTCAGGGAATGATAGGGCCAGCAAGTATCCTAAGATCTATGCCTATGGTATTAGTCTTGGAATGACCATGTCCCTTAGATTCAAGTAGAGTCCTGTAATGTGTAATTATCTTTTGGCAAAAGATTCGAGAGCCAATACATACAATAAATGCTAGCCACCAAACACTGTTGGGGGTGAAGAAGGCTCTACATATGGTGCATCATATGTACAGAGGTACAGTACAAGTCCTGATTGGTTCCAATATTCAATTTCGTCAAGCATTTCTCAGTGTGAGATGTGCTTGAGAATGAAAGATGCATGGCACAACACACATAGAGGCTGTGCATTCCAGGTGGGACTATGCTGCAGAAGATTCACAGTGTTGTACTCTGGTGGAGACAGGGATTCTCGGAGAGCCAGA
The DNA here is from genome assembly GCF_040938575.1 of Ambystoma mexicanum. NCBI lineage: Eukaryota > Metazoa > Chordata > Amphibia > Caudata > Ambystomatidae > Ambystoma > Ambystoma mexicanum. The sequence goes on along the minus strand of NC_090931.1, from coordinate 849,676,026 downwards.
AACAGAATATGAAGGCTTGTATTTATGTGTTTATGTATTTGTTGGTGTTTTTGAAAGCACAGCATGCATATACCTCTGCTTCAGAGCACTGAGTGGTGGGCAGAGGGTAATAGAACTTAGTTCCCTGGGGTGCCAGGGACTTCTTTTTATGTTCTCATGAGTGCTGCTCTCGTTTTGCATGTGTTCACCAGTTTCAGCATCCGTATCGATCATTATCTTCATTCCAATGGCTTTCTTTGCTGTCTTCACGCATTGTCCTATAATGATCCTAACAACGCAGAATCCCAGCAATATCAACGCTAATATTGCTACAAGTAGCTTGAAGGCATTTGCCAGCCAAGTTGGAATCCATGAAAACAGAGACTTGAACCAATCATCGCCTTCTGGCTCATCAGCTTCAGCCTCCATCTTCGTATCTAGGATTGGGAACATAGATATTGCCTCTGTCAGGGTTCCATTTTCTCCTTCATGGGCAGGATTGAATTTGCAGCAAGACTGCCCGATTTTGGTGCACACACCTCCTTTCATTGCTCTAATAAGGGCCAAGCCATGCCTGTTCTGGAGGGTCATAAGCCTGATGGCACTCAGTTCTTCTTTGATTACATGGAATCCTTTTATTGTTGCGTTGATTGTTTGTAGAAGCTACCATCTGGTTATTTGTAACCACTTTGCATTCACTGCAGTCTGAAGTCCTGGCATAAATATAGATGTAAATATCATTGCTGTCTTGCTGAATTATCTATGATCTGCTGGAATATCGTCATAGGCTGCTATTGACTTTGATGAGAAATAATTCTCCCACTTCCGCCGATGGAGGTGGAGAAAACTTTTCTTTGTCTGGTATTCATTTATTTTTGGGAACTCAATATGAAGGTCACTTTGGGGAATCACTAATACAGGAACATGTAAGATCAAAATAGAACATATTCCTTCCAATTCTTGGGCAACTGCATATAAACTCTGGATCCACAGGTCCAATATCGATCGATCACCATGGCAGTTCCTTTATTCATTCCTGCTACTTTAAGTATCTGCTTACATCCTTTGTTTTCTCCAACCAGAACTAGGATTTTGTTCCTAAAGCATGGTATTGCATTATTTATTGGTATTATGGACACTGGTTCTGCTTCATTGTCAACCCATGCAAATAGCATCGAATACTTGGCCAATGACTTTAGGCACATATCATTTACTATTTGTACTATGCCTACTGATTCCTTCTTCAATACATGTGTGGTGCAAGATAACATTGCTTCCTCCCATCCTGGTCTAGTGGCAACTCATCCATATACCAATAGTCAATGCCTCCCCCAGCATCCTGGTTCTCCTGATTTTTCAAGTATATCTGAACAATCCATCGTCTTCATTTCAACAACCTTCATTTGTTCTCCAGCCAGGGAAGGATACATAAGGATCTTGCTTGTCCAGCCTTTCAGATAAGCATCTTCAGATGTAAATGTTCTTCTTGATTGCCATCGTAGGGTTGTCCATCTTCCTTTGAATTGTCTTCTAGTTGTGCACGCTGCTAGATGACTCAGGCACTTCACAACGTGTTGAGGCATTTCTCTTGCAATTAATGTTCTGGCAGCATTCATGGCATAGGGGATGAGAGAACATATGTAGCAGCTTTCATCTGACATTCTCTCTCCCACCTCCTTCTTGTGCTGATTCCACATGTTATTGTTTAAATGGTCCGAATCATCAAGATAATTATTTATTTTTTCATTATCTTCAGCAGTGTCTCTCTTTGCTTGAACAATTTGTTCAAAAATACCAGGACAAATGTCACTCTGCCTTTATCAGGGATAAAAATAGATGTCTCGTTCTCTGGTAATTCACTTCAATTATAACATAATATCTCATGAAATGTAAAACGCATAAGAAAATAAAAACAACACATAAGGCAACATGTAGTTGTAAGAAATATTGTCATAGTATTTAAATGCCACAAATCACTTGTGGAGTAGCTGGTCTCCTTGTTAGTGTTCGTTTTAGATACTGCACATTGTCATGATGTTTTAATCCAATATGTAATTTTGATATTTTTTTGTAAATCACACTTGTATATCTTAAACTTTAGGATAATGGCAACAATAATTCTGAAAATATGATTGTTCTTAGTTTTGCCAAGAGATGTCACAATGTCCAGCTGTTGTCTTATCAGAGCTGGGTAAGACTGCAATATGTACGCAAACACAGCATACAAGAATGTGCGCAATGTTATTGTGATTGGCAGCATAGAAGATGCACTTTGCACTTTTTGTTTAGATCCAGCACGTCACCACATTGTCTCTTGTACCTTTCTAAAATAGTTCCAGAATAGCTACCAGTCCATTCATTACTGTCAATCTTCGACCCAAGTGTTTTTGTACTCCATAGATTCTTTATCTTTGCTCTTGGTAATGGATCTGGTCTGCATGCACTGAACATCTTCTATTGCTTCACTGTCAGCAGGTGCAGGAAGGGTCAAGGTCTCTCCTTTGTTTTACAGTTTGACATTCTGCAGGTGCAGCCAGGCTCGTCTTCCTTGTAGCTTAACAGCTGTGGGGATAACTTCTTCCACTTCAAATTGTCCCTCGAAACAGGGTTTATTCCAATTGTGAACCAATGTGTCTGCTAGCACCTGGTCCCCTGGATCAAACTTGGTTGCTTTAATAGATTGTTGGGATCAATTGGTTGGTAGTCTTCTTCAATCCTCTTTGACCCCTCCTTACAGATCTTGAACTATTGAGAAATAAAAGAAACACTAGCAGTCATAGTTGTAAAATAATCATGCATCTCATCACCTAATGTCTTTGCTACACTGTGGGCATCAGTTCTAACCTAGTAGAGGGAGCAATTCTCATGTAATGTCCTGTTATCAACTCATGAGGAGTTCAGTTGTGATCTGAGCCATGCTGATTTCATAGTGCACATAATGCAAATGGTAAGCAATGAAACCACCCCTTCTTTAGAGTAATCTTAATTTTAGCTGTCCTTTCTTTAAGGAGTCCATTTAAACATTTACAAATCCCATTCACCTGTGTGTGATAAGCAGAAGAGAACTTCTGCTTTATCATTAGTATAAGAGTAACCTGCCCAAATAGTTCCTTTACACAATGCAGTTCATTTTCAGACCGCTGGACTTCACACACACACCATCTTGGAAACACCTCACACCCAAGGAACTTGGCAGCGCATGTGGCATCAGGTTGCATACTTGGACCTGCCGCAATCCATCTGGGAAAGGGACATGCTACTACCAGCATCCCTATAGCCATTGCATGGCTGCAGCATATCCACATAATCTATATGTAGATGCAGAACTGGGCCATTGGGTCTCTGAATTGCTCCTCTCACTGTTCACAAAGTGTGCCCCGCTGTAAATGTATGGCACACAAAGTTTACAATAAACCATGCTACATGTTCTAATACATTTGGTGAGAACCAATCTTCTGCAATCATATCAGCAAGACTCTCTCGAGCCGTATGCGCTGAGTAGTGAAACTGCTCCAGTGCTACCTTCAAAAATGCTGGAGGCATAGCTGGCTTTCCAGTGCTGTCCTGTCTCGATAATGTCTCAGTGGAGGGATGTAGAACTCCCCCGCCTTTTCCATAAATCTTGCTCTTCTTGTGGGGCTCGACCTTGTAACTCATTAAACTGAAGGAAAGACAACATAATAAAACTTTCCTGTACAACATAAACTGAGCTGACATCTGTTTAACATGTTTTACTTCAAAATCAGAAATGTTTCAGAAATATGCTTCCTTTTTGGCTTCTAAATCTGTGGCTTTGTTACCGTGAGAAATCATGTCTGTCCTTTAGTGTGGGTTGTGCATTTCACGACTGTGATAGCCAATAGGAGTCTTAGTGCTTCAATAAACTTATCTAATCGAGAAACATGTTGAACCAATGTGCCGACTGCATGGAGGAAGCCCCTCCTTTTCCAGCATGAAAAACCTGCGTGTACTGTTGATGTCACATAGGTGGAGTCAGAGTACAGCGTCACTTCCAAATCCTTATATTTTTGAAGTGCAGCAATAAGCACTACTAATTGTGCAGCCTGTGCTGAGCAATGCAAACACAATCTTGCACTCATCACTACTTCATGTCACCCTCACAGTTCAGCATCACTACTGCTGATCCAGTATGCCTTTCACCAGTCGCTTGGTCCATTTTTGATGGGCCATCAATAAAGAGAACCCCCCCGCCCCTCGCAAGCATTTTCTCTAAGCCGGGGAATGTCATCATAACACTCAGTATACAGTGTGCAGTCACATACATAGTAATCCTTTCCTACTGGTTCTGCTACAAATGTAGCTGGGTTTACTATTTTGCATCAATTTTAATCGTAGGTTTTGAAATAATGACCTTGTACCCTGATGCTCTTTGCATCATCAATGAACTTTTGGGTTTCTCTAGAATAGCAAATAGTCCATGCTCAACAAATAATGTTACTGAACACTCCATTGTAATACTTGAAGCCTTTTCAATAGAAAATGTAGCAGCAGCTAAAACGTGTTTGCAATGGTAATGCCCTTTCATTACTTGATCTAAAATCCTACCATAGTAAGCCAATGGTTTGTGTCATTGTCCTAATGTTGTTTTCTGTGTGAGGATTGCTGTCATAACTTCTCCATTTGAATGGGAAAATAGGTGTTGAGGACCCTGTTAAAGATTGAGGGGGGCTCACAGTACCCCTGGGCCGGGCCAAACGAGTATGTTTAAGACATATATTTCTATATGAAAATGAAGTCAAACCTTGTGAGTCCTCATGAAGGGGAATTGAGAAAAACACATTTTTAAAATCTATAAATGTAAAATATTTGGCCTTTGATGGATGTTGCTTAATATTGTAGCAGGATTTGAAACTAACAGAAACTCTGCTTCAACAATATTGTTTAGGGGGGGCGGGGATTTTGAATAAATCTCCAAGCGCCTCCAGTTGCTTTCTTCACTGGGTACACAGCAGTGTTACATGCAGACTCAGATGGCACCACTATTCCCTGCTTCATTAAAGCAGAAATGGTCTCAAATATACCTTGATCGCTTCTCTGGACAGAGAATATTACTTTGTTCATGGCAAGATTGCTCCTGATTTAAGCTTGATTTTGACTGCTCGTACTCCTTTCAATAGATTCACATCATATGGACAAGTAGTCCATAGAACATTTGGCACCTTTTCTAAATATTCCTGGAAAAAGGATTGTTTCTTTTTTACCTTTGCCATTCTCTGCAGTATTTCCCTATTGTCCACTTTATTCCAATAAGTGAGACTTATGAAAAATATGAGTTTGTGCTCTAGCACCTTGAATCATCTCTTGTGCTGGATGGAATTAGCAATAAAGATCTCAGAGAGAAACACTGGACAGACTCAGAAAATATGGCAAAGTACTGCTTTATTTAAAATGCAATAAATCAGGGCGAACTGATGAACAATCGAACTGATGCTCGCACACTCACAAACATACTTGATTATACAGAAGTTATGTACCCCAATATGCATAATTGATTACTTCATCCTAGGTGACAAACTGTAAAACCTATTGATGGGAAGGATTGGTCAGGGAAACATATGTACCTCTGGCATACATATGGGTTAGTAGTTCCACTGGCTGCCCCTTATCTGTAGGACACACCTTGAACTACCTCTAAATATGTAAAATACTGATTATAGCAAAGAAAATGGCAACAAATTGGTTTATGCAACATTGTATAGCATGTTGCCCCATAGACCCTCTGATTGATTGGCATTCTCACCAAACCTTGGACTTTTGGTTCATTAGCAGCATGTAAGCAAAACGAAACCCAGGTGCTTGAGTCACATCAGACTACCACCCACTTGCCCAATTAAACCATCATCACTTACCAGTCCAACCATAAGCCAAAGTTTCCCGTCTGCAGTTGACCTTATAGCCTGCTCTCTGTTCTGGAACATTTCAGGGAGTGTAAGAATGTCACTATCTTAATTCGAGCATTAATGAATAGCCCTTGTTTTCGTCTTCTGAATCACGTGTGAGGAGATTGCACATTTGTCCATTTGCACTTCCTATGTACTGATATTTGATTTACTTATGCTGAGTGTTCTTGCTCCTCTTGACCTCTAGAGACGTGCTCACTTCATCATAGTATTAGCCTTATTCATTGTTTATTGTCCAATACTTGACTCTTGCAAATGTTTTCTTTTTCTTTAATCTAAGAGAAATATGTCTGACCATATGGTTTAGCCATCTGCCTCCCTTTGTGCCTTGCATTTATTCCTTGAAATAGCATCCTTGATTCCATGCCAACACAGACTCCTCTTTATTTTGCACACAAAGCTATTTCTCCAGCTTCTCCTGACTTGCATTCCTGGTCTGTTTCGAAGGTAGCTGAATTGAATCTGTACACAAGCCGACATCCATTTTCCTATGTTGGCCGTCCTTGCCACATTATATTTTCCTCTATAGCAAGCACCTATGTGTCTCATCTACCTTGAGTTACTGCATACCTACACTTATTGGTCAACAAGTTACTTAATCTTCTTTCTATATGATTACTTTATCATTTCACATATGTGTCTCTTGTCAGTTCAGCTACATTGTCATTCTTAAGCATTTTCGTATTGTTTCTGCATGTCCTCATATATCTTCTTTATGAAATCACTTTGCCCTCGTCAGATTTCACTCAGAGTTACATGATGTCCAAAGGTGCATGCTGACATCCTTCCACTCTTTCAGTATGAGACTACATTCAGTATGGTTGCCTAAGTGCGTACCATCTCTCATACACTCGCTGCGGTATAAGCATAACACATGGGGCCTCACGGTAATCCCTTACCGCCCTACTACGAGTTCCCTTTGCGGGTCCCTCCGTAACGCCTGGATTTTGCAGGCGTTAAGGACGGAAACCGCAAAGGGACTCTAGAGCTAATAACGGTACCGCAAATTGCGGTACCATTATTAGCACCTTCCCCATTCCCATTCAGCCCTATGGGGGCTCAAATGGGAATGGGGAATGGCCCTGGTGAATGGGGAATTACCGGTCCCTCTGACCTCGGAATGGACCGGTAATTGCTCTATTCACCAGGGCGGAGATGGAATGGTTTTGGAGGCAGCCATGGACTACCTCCAACCTCGTAATGAGGCCCATGGAGTCCCACATATAGCCATTCCCCTGCTGTTCCAGTATGACAGCCGTGAGGGGGCGGGAGCTAGGGAAAACACAGTCATCGTCTCCTCTACAAGTTCATCATCTGAGTAATCATTGCTAAAAAGCTCCTTGTCTGTCAACCTATATCCCTCACTGAGGGCTATCACGAGAGCTGTCACTGCTCCACATCCTCTTCCCTAATAATCTGTCCCATGGACAGCCAACCTCTCTTCCCTGACCCTCGCTGCTTCTAGCTCTAAGGGGATAACCTGCCTTTCATCATCATCCATAGATATTTCTGGATTTAAACAGAAACTCTTCAGGTATTCTCAATATTTTACCTACTAACCTGGGTAACAACGCTAATAAAACAGTCATACCATACAAGAATACTGCTGGATCTAAACATACTCCTCTTAATTCCTTCTGGGCTATAAAGGCTAATATAAACTGTTTCACATTCATATAATGTATCCCTGGAGTGGAGAACGCTATTTCTTCATCAGTAAAAGATATCATCATGTTAGATTTTGTCATCAAGTCACACCCTAATATCCCTAATATTATATTCTGGTGTCTGCCGAGAATATAATAATGGCATAGACAAGTCATGTTCGCCAGATAGAGAGCAGTAATTCATCTGTAAAAAGAACTACACTCATCACCCCAGAGAACCCCTGTACATTCATGGCAATGCCTGACATTGGGTATTTTCCCCCACGGACACAGGAACAAGTTGCTCCAGCGTCTACAAGAAACAAAAATGCCTTGCCTCATATCAATCCCTTGGACCGTGTCACTGATAGTACTGAACACATCAGGTCGCTTTGTGGGCTGTCCAATTGTGGATATAAATTCATCCCTGCACCTGTGAAAGGATATCCTCCTACCATGGCCACACTCCCTATTTTAGGTGTAGGTGCTTGCGGGATTCCTGTGTTTCTATTCCATGGTGGTACCATGGCCTGTTGTGTCTGTGCTTGCTGAGTTTGTATCTGTTGACTTGCATAGGCACTTGATGTGGTTGCCCTTGTGGTGATTGCATTTGCAATGGAGCTTGCTGTATTTGCTGTGTTTGTGGTGAATTTGTCTGATTCTGCATGTGATCTTGGGCATAATACTCCTGTGGTTCTGTATTATATTGTGGAACATAGCCCTTCTCCCCTCTTTGAGCAAGCCGATTTTGCTGCATGCCCCCTCTACTTCTACAAGTACTGGCTCTATGTCCCAACCTTCCACAATTCCAACATTGTTGGAGCTGTCCGCCATTAAATCCTCCTCCTCCCTGAAGGTTTTGAAATCCACCTTGTTCTCCCATAGGTCCATTCCCTCACTCTCTTGGCCCAAAATGTTGCCCCATAGGGTACACTACATTACTTTGCAGTGCTGGTCATATATCCTGTGTCATCAAACCTACCCCACTCATCAATACCGCTCCCTCTCTGGATAATTTTGATAATTTTATCTGAACTAACTTCGATTCCTCCTGCTTTCTGCTCTGTTTTCTTCCTATTCTTCTCCTGTTACAATCAACAATGATGTACAATAGTCAGCTATATTTCTGGCCATGGCTTTGCTTCCATCCCTGTTTCTTCATCTGCTGCTGCACTGGCTCAGTAGTAAAATAAGGCCACTGTTTTATCCCACAGGTCTCTCGTCTCGAGACGCCATCGCTCTTGAATATCTAGAATAAGAGCAAATTAACATGGGGGGTCCTGGGAGTCCCTCTGCCAGACATTAGTCCTGGTTACGAGAGACTTACCCAGAGTCTTTAGCTCACTATCTTTCACAGAGAAGAAATATCCCAAACATATCAGTCTTTGTCCTGCCCTGGGGCAGTCCAGCACCAAAATGCTAGGTAATTCTCATCTGAACAAGAGTACCAACAGCAAGCCCAGACACGTGTTTTGGTCTGGTTGGACCTCATCAGTAGGGTGGAGCTGTGCCTCTCTAAGAATAGTGAGCAAGGGGTCCACGTCTGGATTCCCCTAGTAACATAGGGTGAGATCCAAAGTTACTTACATATGCAAATTAACAAGGGGGTTCCAGGAGTCCCTCTGCTAGACATTAGTCTTTCTTCTCTGTGAAAGATAGTGAGCTAAAGACTCTGAGTAAGTTCTCTTGTAACCAGGACTAATGGACCTGACATCATTATGCACCAACTCATGTGGCTTTCATCCCTTCCCACATCATCAATATCTAATCTACTTAAAGACAGCATTCTATGTTCATCTGTTTTTCATCATCTGGCCGTCCTCCTGTTTCCCTCAATAGAAATCCTTCAACATTCTCTTTGGTTTTATACCCATCTTTATCCCTTATCCGCCTACAAAAATCCCCAATCCTTTACCCTATGTCTTCTTCTGTTCCATGCTCATAAGCCCTTGTTTGTATTCTCGTTATCCTGTGCAGCTCCCTGTGGGGCTGTTCGGAACCTTGCTCTTCTTCCGATCGTTCTCATGCTTCAATCGGCACCATGCCTTTATAGATAATCTATTTCATCATCACTTTGCCCCCTACTCCTGTTCATCTCTTCTTTCCTTCTCCTCATCTCTCTCATCTCTTCTTTGTCTTGCCTTCTGTGCAACCTATGTACTTTCAATCTCTGTGTTTCTATCTCCTCTTGTTTCTTCTCTTCCAGTCTCTCCTTTTCTTTCTTGCCTCATAGCTTGTTTGGTCTTCTTTTAACTTCCTCTCTTTTTCCTTCTCTTACTTGAATGCTATCTCTTGTTCTCTTTCTCTCTGTTCCTGTTCTTTCCTACCTTTCTCTAAGCCCATCAATGCCCTTGTCATCTAGTTTGAGTACTATTTGTCCTCCCATCCATTCATTCTGTACTATTGTCACTTCCTTAGCCCTGCCCTTCATTTTTCTTTGTCTCTTTCTCTATCTGTCTGTCCTTTCTCGCATTATGCTGTTTACTTTCATTGCATTTTGACATATTTGTATGTTCTTTACTTTTGCTCTCTTCCACAATCTCCTCACTTTTATAAGTGGGGGGCTCGTATGTTGGATTAACATAGCCCTGTGCTGCTTTCAATTCCTTTAGAGGATAGCATCCCTGCTTCTCAGTATCTATGCTCTTGTTTTCAGAAGGGGAAAGGGGAGTCGAATGCATTACATCCTCCCCTTTATGCTGATTAAGCATCCACTCCTTCTCAGGCGGATCTTCTTTCTCACTCTGGTACATTTTCCACAACTCTAAATCGGCCAACCTTGTCTGTAATTTCTTCCCCATATATGTAGCATGCAAGTATGTTGCCATATGTCGCAATACTGTTTTTGACAACGTTCCTTCTTGACGCCATGGCATAAGTGTTTTATTAGTCATGCTGCCATTCATCCATTCCGCATGGTACTGCCTTATATTGGGTGTATATCTGGGAAGTGTCCTGCATAAGTGTAAAAGGGGATTGTCCCCCATGGTGACAAGTCAATTTTGACTACTAATACTTACCAGATCTTTTATTCTTTTATTTATTTTATCAAATGTATCACACTAATTAATTTGAGCAAGCACCATCAATCGCCGCCCATTACCAAAAAACATGTTTTTAATCAATTTTAAAAATCTATGCAATGGTGTTCTTTTTATTCCATAGATTGCACTGTCTAGCAATTTTTGCTGTTGTGTTGTTTTATTGTTGACACTGTAAGACTCTTATTTATTTATTTATTTATTTATTTATTTATTTATTTATGTATTTATTTATTTATTTATTATTTTCCTTTCATTTTTATCCTCCTGATTGATGCCAATCTCTTGATTTAAAAATCTGATGATCACCTTATTTTTTACTATTGCTTTAGACTTCCTAATCTAGACACAACAAAGGTTTTACACTGAAATATATATCACACCATACACATGTGAATTATTAATTTTGTGCGTACGCCTTCCTTTACTATCTCTCGTAAATGTATCTCATCTCACTTTTTACTCCATTTTGGAATTTGATATGCACTCTACTTCTTGGCTTTTCCTCAGGAATCTTTAAATATTACCCCCACTTGGAGTTTTAGTGCAGACCCTTCCGCCACTCTTGGAACCAGGAATCGAGGTATCTTTTTCTTTTCTTTCTATTCCCAAAAAAATACACACCCTCCCCCTATATTTGCAACTTTGGACACTCTATTTACATCCGTGGCTCAGTTCGAGTCCCTCTGCATCGACTCTTCCCCAATCGACCAGTTCACTTTTAGTCCGCCAGGCACCTGCGGGGACCAGACAGGTATTTCATGAAAGGGGCAACTGTCGACCACTTCTTTCCACACGTGTGATATTGCATGCGGCTCTCCACAGGGAGCTCCATGATCTTCCGGCTAAAGGCAAAAGATGTCGATAGTCCGAAAGCCTATGTCTGGGCCCAGGTCGACTGGACCTTGAACCATCCGCACTGCTAACAAAATGTGCTCTAGAACCTTGAAGCGTCTCATGTGCTAGATGGAATTACCAATAATGATCTCAGGCCCAAATAACCAGACAGACTCAAAGAATATGGCAAAGTACTACTTTATTATCAGCTCAGAATAAAGTAGGGCAATCTCGGGATCAACAAGCTGTAGTCCACACACTCACACTTCAACGTTGATTATACAAAGGCTTAATATTTAGATGTACACCATTTATGACATCATCCTACGTGGCAAACTGTGAATCCTATTGAAGAGAGGGATTGGTTAAGGGAACATATGTACCTATACATCATATGCGTATTTGTAATATTACTGGATGCCCCTTATCTGGTAGGCAACCCTTGAACCCCCTCTAAATACGTGTAATACCGATTATAGCAGAATAACATCAGTGAGTTGGCCTGTGCAACACTGTATAGTATGTTGCTATATAGATACTCTGATCGGTTGGCAATCTCTCCCAACCTTGGACTTTCAGGTCATTAGCAGCACGTAAGCAAAACAAAGATCAAGTGCAGAGAACAACGTCAGACTACTACCCACATTCCCAATTAGTCCATCATCCCTCATTGGTCAGGGCTTAAGCCAAGGCCTCTTCTTTATAGTTGACAGTGTAGCCTGTTCTCTGTTCTAGGACTTTAAAGGGAGTCCATGTGCACCATTATCTTCAACTGGAGCTTAATGAATAGCTCTTGTTTTCAACTTCTGAATCATGTGTGAGGAGGCCATGATTTTGTCCATGTTGACCTTTTATTTACTGCTATTTGATTTAACTAAGCTGAGTGCCATTACTCCTCTTGGCCTTTGGAGACTTGCTCACTCCACCTTGCATATCCTTTTTGCATCTGTGATTGTCCAATACGTGTCAGTTGCAGGTGTTTTCCTCTTTGCTTAATCTAAGAGAAATATGTCTTATGTACATAGCCTATCATCTTGACTCCCTTTGTGCCTTGCAAGTATCCCTTGATGTGACATCCTTGATCCCAGTCCCATAAACTCCTTGTTGTTCTTCAGACAAAGCTGTTTTCTAGCATCTGCTGACTCTGCAGCCCTGGTCTGTCTCTGAAGTAGCACAATTGGTTTTAACATAAGTCTGACATCCATCTTTTCCTCATGGCACGTTATATATTCTTCTCCAGAAAGCTTCTATATTTCTCAACTACCTTGCATTTCTGCGTATATACATTCACTCTATCTCCCCTCACGTATTTCCTCGGTGCATATCATTTCTTCATATTTGATTACAGGTTTCTCGTATTACTCCATTTACACCTTCAATCTTGAAGTATTTGCATATTGTTTCAGTGCATCTTCGTATCTTTCCTTCATGACGTCTCTCTGTCCTCGTCCGATTTCACTTATAGATCTTAGATGTCCGTTGGTGCGTGCAGACATCTGTCCACCTTTTCAGTGCGAGGGCACATTTGATATGGTCGTCTGAGTGCATACCATCTCTCATACACTCAATGCGGCATTGGGATGATACCTGGTGTTCCGCTTAGGACTCTTCTCCTGCCGTTCCAATATGATGGAGGCGAGGCGGCGAGAACTAGTGATAATGTGCCCGCCTGCTCCTCTACAATTGCTATTTGTGAAGCTACATTACATTTTAGATGATTATGTGACTGTTTCAGAACACACTGTACATTCACCATTAATACCTAAATAGAGCCTGCATACCTAGTAATTGCTTTTAAACATTTACCAAACTGCAAATGTTATGGTTTGCATGCTACTAGTTTGATTATGGTGAACAGAGGTGGAGTCAATCCTGAATCAAGACTACATGAGGCATATTAAGAGGCATATTAAAGAGTAAGGTAGTTTGGGAGAGTTCTGAGAGCACAAACTGCAAAGCCTCCACTTTTTCAAAATTAAGAACGAGTGGTTACAGCAGCTGGACAGGAAGCTGATGAACCTGAACATTGTGACAAAAATTAAACTGCAGAAGAATTGGGACATCACTTTAGAGGGAAAACTAAGACAACCCCATCCAGATCCAGAACCACATGTCTGTCACAAGCCGCAATCAGAGGAGTTCCTGAGTTAGCCTCCTGTGCTTGTCCCACACATTCCTGTAAACTCTTCAGGGTACTCAAGCACAGCTCATCTGCCTTGTTGATGAATACACCTCCAGAGCTTTGTCAGCACCAGTGCTATCTCTGTAGTTCAGTTTTCTCCTTACATAAAATGAAATCATTCAGCCAATGGCAGTGCTGTCCACCAATGCAAAGGGAGCCCGGGCACAAGGGTAAACACAGACATCCTATTGGGAAGTGTAGAAGAGCAGATAAACACTTTCTCACTAGTTTGCGACCCCTCACCACTGTCATACAGGAATGGTTGGAGATGCGCAGTAAATGGGACCCCCTGCGTTGTTCCCATACCGCATCAGGTATATGAGAGATGTTATGCACCCAGACAGCCGTTCAAAATGTACCCTGATGTTGAGCCAGTGGAAGGATGCCACATAGAAGGATGCCAGCACTCACCTATGGACATCATGGAGCATCAAGTGAAATCTGACAGGGGCAGAGTGAAGGCATGAAGAAGATATATGTACCTATGATTAAACAATATGAAAACACTTAAGAGTAACAGTGTAAATGAAACATGAAGACAAACATGTACCTAAAAGTAAAGTAATCTTGACTACAAGAAGATGAAGTTACTTATTAATAAATTACTGTAAATACGCAGTAACGCAAGGTAGAAAGGACACATATTGAAGCTTGCTGCAGAGTTATATATAATGTGGCTAGGATGGCCATGGTCGAAAATGGACGCTGATTTGTTTCTGATACAACCCAGCTGCCTCAGAAACTGACTAAGGCTGTAGGATCAGAAGATGCGGAAGAATAGTTCTGTGTGCAGAACTGATGGTGAATCAAGGTTGGCCCAGAATAAAGGATGCTATTTTAAGGAACAAGCACAGAGCACAAAGGGAGTTGCATGGACACGCTCTGACTGTGGAACATTCCTCATAGATTGAAGAATAAGAAAACACCTGCAAGATTCTTAGAACAAGGGCTCGTCATTAAGCCTCAGACAAAGAAAGTGGCGTGCTCACACTCCATTGAGCTAGTGAGCAGTCAACAAGGTCAACTACAAAAGGAAGACTTTGGCTTGCGGCTTACCGATGAGAGGTGATGGACTAATTGGGAAAACGGGGAGTAGTCTTTAAAAAACATAAAAAGATATATACTTTTTTAAAAAAATGTAAGCTCAGTGCCATGCAGCTCTTTGTTTCTGGAGTTACTGGTTTTCTTGTTCAGTCCTCTTAAAATAACTGGGGGTTGCACTAGTGTAACACTTAGAGTAGTGAACCTAAATAAGAATAAATAGGAATAGAAATAATTTGAATTTCTGGAATTCTATACAATAATTGATAGACTCATTAAAGGTTTATTTCAGGCACACTTCAGGGGATGAGCCGTTGATTTAGTCTGTTCTTAAACACCTCAACTCAGCCTTTCATCCTTCTGAGGTCGATAAATGAGTATCAACACTGGTTGGGTGATATTGTATGTATATTTGTTCTATATAAAGGACTTAACCGTAAGTGCTTTATAATAAAACATCATTATCATTTGGCCTTGGATGTCTTTTTGCATTCACAGTAATTTGGTAATATGGGCCTATACACACTGATATTAACTATACATGTGGTGATCCATTCTTGTATGAAATGTATATCACATTATAGTGATATCGTAACTATATTTTTCGTTGTGTACGTAAGAACAATGCTATATGATGCCCCTTCCTGTTTTATCAAGGGGTCAAAAGGTCGAGTTCCTTCACTTCCCATGATGTCACTTCATGGTTGGGTCAAATGACATCACCTCCTGTGATGTCAGAGGTTAAGGGTTGTGTGATGTCACTTCCGCTACCCCTGGCGTTTGGATGAAATGACATCCCTGCAGCAAGACTAACACTGAGATCACCATAGGTTCTCACTGAAGGCTCCTGAGCATGAGGTGCCAAAGTAATGCAGCGAGGGTCCATGGCTACCAAGCATGATACTTACCTGCAATATGGTAGCATGTCCAAATGAATACATCAGTCTGAATCAAGATGAACCTATGCGCTCTCAGTCTCTCCATGTCTCCTTATAAATGATTCTATTTGTGTCCTATTTAATGGCATACTTAATGGGTAAATAATAAGCATGCTACTTTGTAAAACGTTATTAAATACAATAAATAACTTTTCATATTATTTACAAAACTGAGTCACATTCAACAGTAGTCAAATATCGCATGAACTCAGAAGTGCAAGAAATCAGAATCATTATCAAAAATCTCCAAAGTGTTACGTTCCACAGCAATACTCTCCATTACGATCCACAGCAATACTCTCCATTACGCTCCACATCAATACTCTCCATTACGCTCCACAGCAATACTCTCCACCGCCTCTGATGTGCCCTCCCGAGGTTCCCAACAGCACGAAGCTGCCGGGATCTAAGACCAAATGACTGTCCTCAGTGCTGCTATGCGATCAAAATGGGATGCCTTCGGCACTTGGCAGAACAGATCGATGAATAGAGATCCCGGACATTTTCGATTGGTCCCGATCCAGGCCATCCCTAGAGAAACACAGAGTTGGACCTTGTCTTCATCTTTCCTGTTTCTTTTCCTGTAAGCATAGGTTAAGTATAAGTCCATGCAGGCATTAATGCATTAGAACAGACAGCATTGAAAATGTGCTACAGTAAATGTTCGTGAATCTGCATCTGGCGAGGACCATTCTTGGTGAGTGGCAACTTACTCTGTTGGTGGCATTCACTGATGGTAAATTTGATTCCCATTGAAGCCTCCTGGGCTATTTCCTCTTTTCCTCAAATTTAGAGACTGTCATGCATGTAAGAGGAGCTTTCTTTCTTTTCCCTGGATTATGGTTTGGAAATTGACGCTAGTAAACCACCTGCCCATAAGGACGAAAGGATACATTTTGAACAGCAGTATCAATGGCGGGGATCGGCTCCCGGGCTAATGTCTCGCGGCATCTCTGGAGTGTCAGATCCGTGTCCTTCAATATTTAACTTCCTCACTCTTTGTTCCTTGTCGCGAGTTGAACAATACGTTAATTACCCGATGAAGCGTTATAATTACCGCAACGGCTCTGCTCTTACTTATAATTACTGCAGCAACACTTTCTTTTTCATATGCTCCAATCTATACCTATTATATTGTCACGATGAAGACACATTAACATTATAATACCGTATAATTAGCTGATGAGCAATTAAATTATTCCAGGCCTGTTGTTCTTCTGTGCCAAGAGAGCGGCATGCAATCCTTTCTTATCTACCCTTTCTCGTCACGTTTTTATTTGAAACAGAAGATAACATAATAAGTCTCATTTCATCATTTTTCTTTTTAACATTGAAAAGAAGAAAAAAAAAGCATTCAAGGAGGTTTATGAGATTTTAAAGTCCCATACAGTAATGATGATTTTTCTGTCTTGCTTGATGGTAAAACAGTTTAGCAAAATCAATGTTTAGATAGCCTACAATAAAAACATCCAAACAATCAGCAACCACAACAAAATGCTGGCAGATTGAACAACTTTTTTTGTAAGCTTCACAGCCTTAAAGAAAAGAAAAAAAAACAGAGAACACACATTTAAAATGCTCTGTTTATCATTGTAATTGTGGGTTAATATGGACCTGATGCTTACGTGTTGTAGAATGTTGCCAAATAAATGAAGGATTGTTTTTATTACTGCTGAAGATATGTAATGTCTGGGCCTCCGCTTTGCTACACAAATGTTTGTGAAACGTTCTTTCAAGTGGGAAACAAATCTATATTTTTACCCATACTTGCATTATCAACAATAATATAGCCTGTAGCCCACCTGGTTTTGGAGGCCTGGAAGCCGAATATATAACATGCGTGGGAGGACTGTACGTCTATCACCCCGCACATAGTAAGGGGTGCCTAAAAAAACAAAAATGTTGAAGGTGTCACGCTTTGAACTCCATGGTGCAGATTCTCAGAAAATGGTGCAAGTAAAACATAACTCAGAGGATGCACCTTTTTACTGGAACATCTTTAAGAAAGTCACTTTGTAAATAAAAGTGACCTGCACATTTTCAGTTTTTTTTGCACTCTGGACACTGTATGGTAAATAATCGCAACAGTTCAAGGATACTTGGCTTCAGCAAGAAGGGAGCAATGGGTCTTAAAATGTCTCTAGGGGCCTTCAGAGAAGCACATCAGCCTGCGCCAACATTGCAGGCGCCAAAGGCCGTGGTTCCCCCCGCAGAGAAGTCAAGGTGGGACGTTTGGCTATTACAGACACAGTTGTTCAGGAAACACACGACACACAACACAAGTTCTGATTCTGACTTGGCAGAAGATGGCTCTGGCTCTGTCATGGCCTTCCATGAACGAAGGTTATGCTTGGCCGTCTTCCTGGGCATGCGCCAGCCATCAGAGCCCCAGCCAGCGGCAGGCATGCTGTCAGAGATTTTAGCCCTCCACTCCTCATGCCGTTATTGGTGGTCATAACAGAAAGACGTCCTCATTGAAGTTGTGGGAGAAGCACTCTCATCAGGAGCAAGGAAATCCAGCTGCCTAAGATTTATGGGAAGAAGGTCTATTCCGTATCCAGTGAAAATAGTGAACACAATTACAGAGAATACAATAACAGCGAATAGAAAACAAAGAAAAAAAACATCAAACATGTTTATATACATATATATATATATATATATATATATATATATATATATATATATATATATATATATATATATATATATGGTGTGGGGTAAGGGGCTAAAAGGGGTGGGGGGATCAGGAGGGGGTTAAACGCATAGGAAATCAGGGGGTTTGCGGGGGATCCCCCACAAATAAAAAGAACAAATTCGATATTTTTTTTAATCTGTTTTCTATTCACAGTTATTGTCATTCACTGTTTTCTATTAGGTAAAATCACATAGATCCGGGCTATCCTAATGCTTCTCATCACCCGAGAAAAGCCAAATGCTGATTCCCCGGCCAGCACTGGGTAATAGAAAACTCTGGGGAGAGCTGGCTGAATTCTTGTCTTATCTGCCACTGGACAAGCAGCAGGTCTTTGGGTTTAGGGCCTTTAGGAACATGCATGCATGCAAATAACCAAACCAACTCAAGAAGATGGCAAAGAACTGTTTTATTAACAATTATCTAAAACAGGAGTTACAACGAACATCAACAGACGTATGCTCAATTTCTCTCCGCGATCTTTTCATAAAACAAAAGTTATATATCAAAAATACATCAGAGGTGATGTCATACAACGTGGCAAATAATGAAAAACCTGCTAGGGATCAGGATTGGATAAAGGGGAACATCTAGGTATATTATCTCTAGGAACTAGGATTGTAATTGGCTGCCCACTGTCAGGTGGACAACATACGCCTACCTCTAAAACATTTCATCTTCAGAAACATTAGATAAACAGATTCTCATTGGTTTTCAAACTATAAGGTCCTTCGTTATATGGACCACCACAATTGGTTGGCATGCTTGTGCCATGTCTGGAACATTTGGTTCACTGAGCAGCACGTAAGCCCAGACCCAGGTGCAAGGAGATGGAGCCTGACACTACCTCCCCAGCCAATTAGCCCAACATCCCTCATCACCCAAGCCTTCTGCCATGTGTTTGAACTTGTCCTTGAAGAGTATCCTTGTCTCTGAGAATACTCAGGAGTGAGAGCACTCGCTATCGTGTTCTAGGGCTCCAAGTTCAAACTCTATTTTCACGTGACAGAAGACCACGATTTGGTCCATTTTGTAGGTTTTAAATGTCTTAAATGAATAAAACTTTGCACTTTTGGTGTTGTTTCTTTGCACCTTAACAAGGGATGATTCATCCTTCACACTTTCGCTGCTTTCCAGAATAGATAGCCAACATTGGCTGCTTCCGTCTTGACTCCAGGCCAAACAACCTCACCATGTGGCTCCACGATTCAGCTTATTCTTGCTGAAACACAGTTTTCCCTTTCCTCTTCCTGGGTTCTGGCTTTCTAAATTCATGATACCGATGTCCAGCTCCTATACAATGGCAGCTTTGCCTGCATTCTATCCACTACGTATAGCCAGCTTCTATGATGGCTTAGTCTACCTTGAGTTTCAACGGCTGTACAATTATTGAACGGTTGATTCTCTGCAGCACTTTGTGCACATGTAATCTTCTTTTTCATATTTAAAGTTCACTTGATTCTTCACTTCGTTATTAGTTGTATTCAGCCATTTACTCAAGACGTCATTCATACTCTTGTGACATCACATGCTTCTTTTTCCTGTTCTTTTTCATATTTCTTCAGGGAGTTCTTCCCTTAGGATGTCATCACTTTGGGGATACATTTGATAAGGTTGTCTCGGCAGGTATCTTCTTGCAAACGCACGTTGCGGTATTGACACAACTGCTAGTGTCAGACATGGCACAATCTCGGGCTTCCAACATAGGGGAAGTAGGGGGGCGGGGTTTCCTGCAGAAGCATGCAGCATGCAGCTGCTCCTCTACATCTTCAAGAGTGGTCTGGCAGAACCTAAATCGGTGACTCAGGATCTGCTTGAGTCATCCCTTCATAATATTGATGCAGCTAGTCATGAAATGTCAAAGTGTGCAAACACGTAAAGAGTAATTTGTATGCACGCATCCAAATTCACACAGGAGGTACAGAACCTCGTTATTAATCTCCCCTTTGACTGCCAAGATATGTTGCACTCCTCCACGGATGAGGAAATCAATAAGCGCAAGACTTCCACACAGACAGTCAAATTGCTGGCAGTCCTCACAACGGCCCTTGCATCAGCCCTCTTTCGCCATACACATTGGTCAGAAACCCTTGGGGGCTTTTGTGGTTTCCAAGATAGGAAGGCAAGAAACTGTGTCTGCTCCCCTAGTGGCCACAGAAGGAAGCAGTCCAGACTCACCTCCAGAGGGTTATTTGCTCGCTATTCCAAAATGGCACCCACTGATCCAAAGAAGCAATAAAGAACCAGATTGGGTTCACTGCAAGCCGGTCGGCTGCAGGCTAACATCTCGCAGGATTCCTGGATTCATTCAGTGGTCTCCAAAAGAGGGACAAGGCTGCCCTGTGGTTGATCCTGGATCTCTCCTCCTTCAACCTCCATCTCTGTGACAAGAGGTTGAGGACGATTACGCCAGCACAGATTCTGAGCTCAGCTCAGAGCATTAATTGGTTCTGCACTGTACACTTAAAGGATGGCTAGCTACATATATCTAAATGGGAACCACACCCGAAATTCCTCTGGTTCTCGATTGGCAGGCACCAGCATCAATATTGGGCCCTGCCGTTCGGACTCAATGCAACACCAAGAGTAGTCATCAAGCTGTTGAGTACTTTGGCGGCTCTTTGTGGCTCAGGGGAATCCAGATATTCCCATACCTAGACAGCTGGCTTGCCCGAGTTACCGCTTGTTAGGAAGCTTTGGATATGACCAAAATTCTGTGGACTATCTAGGGTGGTCCTGAGGCCATAAAGGCTAGTACTGACCCACGGGTTAAAGATTATACAAAGCGTTTTACTGGCTGAGCTTTGGGTTGAGGACTCTTCCGGGTCTTTCATCAGGCAGCCACCTGAGGGGGTGAAAATTACCAGTGGTTTCATCATAAAGGGCACAGTGGTGCCATCCAGATGTCAGTCCCAGACTCCTAGATATCCCATCACCGAGTGCGATCCCGAGGGTCATCAAAGACCTTTGCCTCAGGATTCCATGTTGGGGACAGTAGATCTTGTGTCCCTACCAAACCAGTCCATGTGCTCAGCCCTAAGATGGAGGAGAGCCAGGGCCAATCTTTAAGATCCAAAATGGCAATAAAGAATTGTAATTATGGGACATCTTTGTTGTGCTATGACCGTTCCTTCCGAACATCTGCAAAAACAATGTCCCGATCCAAATAGACAGCTCGACAGCGATGTTCTATATAAACAAGCAGGGGTGTACAAGGTCCCCTCTGCTATGTACTTGGCTTTATCAGTCTGTGAATGGGCTCTGGCATGCAATATATACTGCTCAGAACAGTTCATCTGGCATGGGTTCTGAACGTGTAAATGGATCTCCTCAACGGGCTAAACCATATCAATCACTAGCAGGAAATCAATCCCATGGCTCTGCATTCCATCTCCCGAGAACGGGGTCTTCACTATGCCTCTTGAGGCAGCACGGGTGCAGGCTCTC
Source organism: Ambystoma mexicanum (assembly GCF_040938575.1). Classification (NCBI taxonomy): domain Eukaryota; kingdom Metazoa; phylum Chordata; class Amphibia; order Caudata; family Ambystomatidae; genus Ambystoma; species Ambystoma mexicanum. The sequence goes on along the minus strand of NC_090931.1, from coordinate 849,654,299 downwards.
TAGGAGATGTGCTAAACTTTCCCTACATGGGAGAGTTCCCTTACGCCTTCCCGCCAATCCCGGTTATCCCTGGACTATTGGACAGACTGAAGGAAGCCGCAAACTGCACAATCATACTACGAATACTGAAGTGCCTGGCCCAGTTTACATATTCAGAACTTGTGAGGCTGAAAGGGCTCGGCCCTATTCCTCTTCCACAATGACGTGACATCCTGATTCAAGAACAAGTGGAGAATCCTTCATCCATGACCCTCAATGGCTCAACCTAGCAGTGTTGTTCCTGATGGCTTGACTCTAGTTCATTTATGTCTGTCCTCAGAGAACATGAAAATCATTCAGGTGGCCAGCAACAAAGCTTTCACTGGGCCTTGGGAAAAGATATCAGCCCCTTCTCCAGTGGCTTGAATGGTGGCTTGAATGACGCGCTGTCCTCCTTCTCACACCTGGTGTCATCGGGAATCCTTGTCGAACCCTGGCAAACATATTTGGCATCCATTGCAGCCTACCGGCTTGTTGGCGAGTCGTCCTTCTACACAGCAAAGTCAGTTGTGTCAGTTGTGTGCGGACATCTGTAGGGCCTTCTACAGCTACTCCTGCCTGTCAAAAGGCCTCACCCCGTGTGTGTTTGGAACATTGTCCTATCAGCGCTAATCTACAAACCCTTTCAGCCACTGCATTTCACAGAACTAACGTTCTCCACATGGAAGGTGGCCCTACTGGTCGTCCCCATTTCTGATAGAAGAGTTACCGAGATACAAGGATTCTCGACCTCAGAAACTCAAATGTTCTTTCATAGGGACATGGTTGTGCTGCACATGCGCCCGGCGTTCTGAACCTCATTCCTCTGTGGACTCTGCTCTTCTCACCTTCACAGGAACGAGCACACCAAAAAATCAGATGCTCTTTTTGTCACCTTCGGGAGACACAATCAAGGCTGTCAAGCATCAACGCCATTATCGCTCAGAGACCTCGTTCTGCTATTGACTACTGTTATTCCTCTCAGAATCTCTCTCCACGTAAGGGTGTGCTTTCACATGCAGTGAGGGCAAAGGCCACTGTGGTAGCGTTTCAGACTCATTTCCCATGAGATGTGATCAGCAGTGCTGCCACGTGGTCCATGCTGTCAGCCTATTGAAAGCACTACTGTCTGAATTCCAGTTCCATGGCTGGTGCCAGATTGGTCAGGCACTCTTGAAAAATGCGTTTGCTCCTAGATGAACTACCTCCACCCGTGAGTTTGTCTGGCTACGAAATCTCCCATCAGTATGGAGGAAAGGGGATGGGACGTAGGAGTAAGGACGAGTTGCTCATCTGTACTCCTAGTCCATAGTCCCCTTTCCTCAACACGACCCTCCCTGCATCCCACACTATATCGATTCAATTAGGCTTTGTAGCCGGCGAGCAGGTAAAAAAGGACTGGCGAGGGAGTCATATGGGGGTAGTCAGCATTGGTGGGCACGCCCTGCGTACATTCACTTAAAGGTAAAGTTTTATTGTGGTGCAAAAGAGGCTCTGGTCCCATCCCTTTGGGACAAGGTATCACATCAGTATGGAGGAAAGGGGACTATTGACTAGGAGTAGAGTTGTCACTACGGCGAGTAACTGTTCCTTTTGTGGCGATGCAAGGATGTTTCGTGACTTTGATGATAGGCTTGCCCTAAGGTGCACCTTTCAGCGCTTGCTGACGTTGCGGCATGGGCACTCAGCATTTACCTGGAGAAAAAAGAGGTTCATTTTTGCGACGCTTCTCTTTCACCAAGGGGCCGGAACGCAACGATTGAGCTTGGCCTTCACCACCTTAACTGGAGACATTGGCTTTGACGTTTTAATATTCGTGTCATCTGTCTGCCTTGGGAGTCACAGCGCTAGCCAGTTTCATGATGGCTTGGCCCGCTGGACCCAATCATCGTCGCGACTTGGGGACTCACTCTTGTACAGTATTCCAGTGCCGCGACCTTATAGCTCTTACTTCACAAATCAGAGCAAATTTGCTGCTAGGACTCTTAGGCGCTTTCTCTGTTGTATTCTCTTTGCTTTGCCACCTCTGTGACTTTCTGTGGGTGAAAGTGTGACACTGCCTTGATTGATTGGCAATGCAACCTTTCCGCAGGCTGAAATTCGTACTGCTTGGCAGCCGGCCACACCTCTACATGCGTCTCTGCGTACAGTCGGTATAGTATGCGTGGCTGAAGTGGAGTGTACGCAAGGCGATGCTTCCCACGGGGAAACTCTTATGCCCGCTTGATCTTTTCCCGCCTAACTCGGGGACTATCACCATGCGTTAGTATTATGGCATATATTCCAGCATTGACGCACACCTTGCTTTCAGGCAGTCTTATTTCTACCCAGTGTCCTAAACATGGACCGACGCCCTAAATTCCATGCAAGGCGCAGTATACAATACACACCCAGGTTACAAAACTCGTTTGTATCTGTTTTTTATGCACGTAGGTTCACAATATGCTAGTAAAAGCTAGCCATACATTAGCATGGGCGTAATTTTGGTACACAAATATATTTTCTCTGAATGAGTGTGATGCTATCAGAGGCTGTGAAGAGTACCCAGCAAGGAAAATCACCATCAAGGCTCATAAGATCATTTTTGTTTTGCTTTTTTTTTAAATTAATTACTTTACTTTGGAAGGGCTCCCAGTGGTGGGAGTGGGGTTGCCACGGTGGGCAGGCACAAGGTGCTGTTCTATGGCTGATGGCCTCAGAAGGTGGCGATCTGGCCATGCTTTGTCATTCATGGCCCGATTCATGGAATATTTGCCCGGTTCAAAGTGACTTTGCACTAACGACACAAACCCTGAGTCGTGGAACCGTACAAAGTATAATTTTGCAGTGCAAAGTCTGGGCAAAGTCAGCGCACAGTCATTTTTGCAGTACAACATTACTTTGCCCAGACTTTGCACAGTTCCATGAATAAGGGTTTGTGTCGGCAGTGCAAAGTCACTTTTCAGCAGTGCACAATCACTTCGACCCGGGCAAATAATTCCACGAATGGAATTATTTACGCGTAAAACGGGGATTTGCGTTCCATTCTGCCTCAAATCCCCGTTTGACGAATGGGTATTTGCGGGCAGAATGGCACGCAAATCCCCCTTTTACACACAAATAATTCCATTTGCGTGGTCTGTGGTGGATAGCTTAGGGGCAACGTGCTCGCCTTGGAAACAGGAAGACACAGAGTAACACAGGTTCGATCCCCAGTTCCGTGCTTAGAAACCTCTGGGTATTAAGCACGTTATAAAATAACCTATCATATCATGACTCCGGTTGCCTGACGCTGGGCTCTGGACATACGAGGGCATTGCCGAACATGCATTTTTCAGCAGCAGAATGTCACGATTGTTATGTAATAATAATCATCTTTTACTATGAATAACCAGCAGTACCCCCGAAGCAGTCTATACCCCCTCCCCCACCTCACATGCCCTCTCCCTCCGGGCTGCATTCCAACGAAAAAGGTGTGTCTTATAGGTGGCACCTAAACGCCACCTAATAGCCAAAACGAATGAGAAACATTGCACATACGTAAAAGGCCGTTTCTTAAGGGTTCATGTACTAGTGGTTAATACAAGTAGTGTCAAACATGCTGATAACCGACTGAGGTGGCAGACCATTTCAAATGGAAAGTTCCTCAAATGATGCATGTGTCATGACATTGAAAACACCTGAGGCAGTGCAGTGATGTGCTCCCTGCAGCCACGGCACCCACACCTCAGACGCTGTTCCATGCTTCCTAAAACGAACTACCTACATACAGTCTTCTGTGTATGATGGGGAAATAAAGGTACATGAAATGATTTGGGTCGTTGCAGCATTAACTGTTATAAACATCATATCATCGTGCATGACATCATTGAGGAAATCAACATAACAACATCCTTAGTGATATCCGAGTTTTTGACAGTACAATCTACACATGTGCTATGTTGAGTCATGCTATCTTATTGGGTCGTGTATAGAAAGATCTTTGCCATTTTCATGGCTTCTTGGTGATTAGGGGCCTTCGCGAGGTGGTGTGGGAAGGTGGTACAGCCAGAAGGAGGCTATAGGGGGCGCTGTTGGTGAGTGTAGGTTTGCTGAAACTGGGCCCTGCGTGCAGTTCAGATTCTAGATGCCTTTGGAGTTGCAGTGTCATGTGACACTAGACCCGGCGTCAGGAGTGAGCTTGCATGGTGACCCACAGAGCTTCATGCAGGCCTGTCATATGCTTTGAGGTTGTAGGGAAGGGTGTTTGGTAGGAAGAATGTCAGTCTTAAGGTGATGTGTGGGAATGTGGTTTAGGTCATGGTGGGATGTTGGGTGTTTACTTGGTCATTGGTTTTGCCTCTGGAGGTGCCACATAGGCCTTCCATTGGTCTAGTTCACCAATGCATATAGTGTGTGGCATTGAGCAGGGCATCTGCAGAATGTTAAACATTTCAAACATTTCTATTTTGCAAATGGGCATTAAGCAGGGGCGGCTCGTCCATAATGGGCAGATGGGCGGCGACCTAACATCCAAACAGCCACTATGGAGGAGCCGTCACAAGTAGAACGAGAGCAGCGCAGAAGAGTGCTCTCTTTCCCGTGTGGAATCCCGGGAATCATGTCTCTCCCAGCCAGGTATGTCCTGTGTGGTATGCTGGCTGGGAATCAACGCACGCCTAACCGACCACGCCTGCTGGGGCGTATGTCTCTCCCAGCCAGGTATGGCCTGTGTGGTATGCTGGCTGGGAATCAACGCACGCCTATCAGACCACGCCTGGCTGGGGCGTATGTCTCTGCCAGCCAGGTATGGCCTGTGTGGTATGCTGGCTGGCAATCAACACACGCATAATAGACCACGCCTGGCTGGGGCGTATGTCTCTCCTAGCCAGGTATGGCCTGTGTGGTATGCTGGCTGGGAATCAACGCACGCCTAATAGACCACGACTGCTGGGGCTTATGTCTCTCCCAGCCAGGTATGGCCTGTGTGGTATGCTGGCTGGGAATCAACGCACGCCTAATAGACCACACCTGCTGGGACGTATGTCTGTCCCAGCCAGGTATGGCCTGTGTGGTATGCTGGCTGGGAATCAATGCACGCCTAATAAACCACGCCTGCTGGGGCGTATGTCTCTCCCAGCCAGGTATGGCCTGTGTGGTATGCTGGCTGGGAATCAACGCACGCCGAATAGACCACGCCTGCTGGGGCGTCTCTCTCCCAGCCAGGTATGGCCTGTGTGGTATGCTGACTGGGAATCAACGCACGCCTAATAGACCACGCCTGCCTGGGCGTATGTCTCTCCCAGCCAGGCATGGCCTGTGTGGAATGCTGGCTGGGAATCAACACATGCCTAATAGACCACGCCTGGCTGGGGCGTATATCTCTCCCAGCCAGGTATGGCCTGTGTGGTATGCTGGCTGGGAATCAACGCACGCCTAATAGACCATGTCTGCTGGGGCGTATGTCTCTCCCAGCCAGGTATGGCCTGTGTGGTATGCTGGCTGGGAATCAACGCACGCCTAATAGACCATGTCTGCTGGGGCGTATGTCTCTCCCAGCCAGGTATGGCCTGTGTGGTATGCTGGCTGGGAATCAACGCACGCCTAACTGACTACGCCTGCTGGGGAGTATGTCTCTCCCAGCAAGGTATGGCCTGTGTGGTATGCTGGCTGGGAATCAACGCACGCCTAACAGACCACGCCTGCTGGGGCGTATGTCTCTCCAAGCCAGGTATGGCCTGTGTGGTATGCTGGCTGGGAATCAACGCACGCCTAACAGACCACGCCTGCTGGGGCGTATGTCTCTCCCAGCCAGGTATGGCCTGTGTGGTATGCTGGCTGGGAATCAACGCACGCCTAATAGACCACGCCTGCTGGGGCGTATGTCTCTCCCAGCCAGGTATGGCCCGTGTGGTATGCTGGCTGGGAATCAACGCTCGCCTAACAGACCACGTCTGCTGGACGTATGTCTCTCCCAGCCAGGTATGGCCCGTGTGGTATGCTGGCTGGGAATCAACGCACGCCTAATAGAACACGCCTGCTGGGGAGTATGTCTCTCCCAGCCAGGTATGGCCTGTGTGGTATGCTGGCTGGGAATCAACGCACGCCTAATAGACCACGCCTGCTGGGGCGTATGTCTCTCCCAGCCAGGTATGGCCTGTGTGGTATGCTGGCTGGGAATCAACGCACACGCCTAATAGACCACGCCTGGCTGGGGCGTATGTCTCTCCCATCCAGGTATGTCCTGTGTGGTATGCTGGCTGGGAATCAACGCACGCCTAACCGACCATGCCTGCTGGGGCGTATGTCTCTCCCAGCCAGGTATGTCCTGTGTGGTATGCTGGCTGGGAATCAACGCACGCCTAACCGACCACGCCTGCTGGGGCGTATGTCTCTCCCAGCCAGGTATGGCCTGTGTGGTATGCTGGCTGGGAATCAACGCACGCCTATCAGACCACACCTGGCTGGGGCGTATGTCTCTGCCAGCCAGGTATGGCCTGTGTGGTACGCCGGCTGGGAATCAACGCATGCCTAACAGACCACGCCTGCTGGGGCGTATGTCTCTCCTAGCCAGGTATGGCCTGTGTGGTATGCTGGCTGGGAATCAAAGCACCACTTATAGACCACGCCTGCTGGAGCGTATGTCTCTCCCAGCCAGGTATGGCCTGTGTGGTATGCTGGCTGGGAATCAACGCACGCCTAATAGACCATGCCTGGCTGGGGCGTTTGTCTCTCCCAGCCGGGTATGGCCTGTGTGGTATGCTGGCTGGGAATCAACACACGCCTAATAGACCACGCATGCTGGGGCGTATGTCTCTCCCAGCCAGGTATGGCCTGTGTGGTATGCTGGCTGGGAATCAACGCACGCCTAATAGACCACGCATGCTGGGGCGTATGTCTCTCCCAGCCAGGTATGGCCTGTGTGGTATGCTGGCTGGGAATCAACGCACGCCTAATAGACCACGCCTGGCTGGGGCGTATGTCTCTCCCAGCCAGGTATGGCCTGTGTGGTATGCTGGCTGGGAATCAAAACACGCCTAATAGACCACGTCGGCTGGGGCGTATGTCTCTCCTAGCCAGGTATGGCCTGTGTGGTATGCTGGCTGGGAATCAACGCACGCCTAATAGACCACGCCTGCTGGGGCTTATGTCTCTCCCAGCCAGGTATGGCCTGTGTGGTATGCTGGCTGGGAATCAACGCACGCCTAATAGACCACACCTGCTGGGACGTATTTCTGTCCCAGCCAGGTATGGCCTGTGTGGTATGCTGGCTGGGAATCAATGCACGCCTAATAGACCACGCCTGCTGGGGAATATGTCTCTCCCAGCCAGGTATGGCCTGTGTCGTATCCTGGCTGGGAATCAACGCACGCCGAATAGACCACGCCTGCTGGGGCGTCTCTCTCCCAGCCAGGTATGGCCTGTGTGGTATGCTGACTGGGAATCAACTCACGCCTAATAGACCACGCCTGCCTGGGCGTATGTCTCTTCCAGCCAGGCATGGCCTGTGTGGAATGCTGGCTGGGAATCAACGCATGCCTAATAGACCACGCCTGGCTGGGGCGTATGTCTCTCCCAGCCAGGTATGGCCTGTGTGGTATACTGGCTGGGAATCAACGCACGCCTAATAGACCATGTCTGCTGGGGCGTATGTCTCTCCCAGCCAGGTATGGCCTGTGTGGTATGCTGGCTGGGAATCAACGCACGCCTAACTGACTATGCCTGCTGGGGCGTATGTCTCTCCCATCAAGGTATGGCTTGTGTGGTATGCTGGCTGGGAATCAACGCACGCCTAACAGACCACGCCTGCTGGGGCGTATGTCTCTCCCAGCCAGGTATGGCCTGTGTGGTATGCTGGCTGGGAATCAACGCACGCCTAACAGACCACGCCTGCTGGGGCGTATGTCTCTCCCAGCCAGGTATGGCCTGTGTGGTATGCCGGCTGGGAATCAACGCACGCCTAATAGACCACGCCTGCTGGGGCGTATGTCTCTCCCAGCCAGGTATGGCCCGTGTGGTATGCTGGCTGGGAATCAACGCACGCCTAACAGACCACGTCTGCTGGGCGTATGTCTCTCCCAGCCAGGTATGGCCCGTGTGGTATGCTGGCTGGGAATCAACGCACGCCTAATAGAACACGCCTGCTGGGGAGTATGTCTCTCCCAGCCAGGTATGGCCTGTGTGGTATGCTGGCTGGGAATCAACGCACGCCTAACAGACCACAACCTGTTGGGGCGTATGTCTCTTCCAGCCAGGGATGGCCTGTGTGGTATGCGGGCTGGGAATCAACACACGCCAAATAGACCACGCCTGCTGGGGCGTAGGTCTCTCCCAGCCAGGTATGGCCCCTGTGGTATGCTGGCTGGGAATCAACGCACGCCTAACAGACCACGCCTGCTGGGGCGTATGTCTCTCCCAGCCAGGTATGGCCCGTGTGGTATGCGGGCTGGGAATCAACGCATGCCTAATATGCCACGCCTGGCTGGGGCATATGTGTCTCCCAGCCAGGTATGGCCTGTGTGGTATGCTGGCTGGGAATCAACGCATGCCTAACAGACCACGCCTGCTGGGGCGTATGTCTCTCCCAGCCAGGTATGGCCTGTGTGGTACGCCGGCTGGGAATCAACGCATGCCTAACAGACCACGCCTGCTGGGGCGTATGTCTCTCCTAGCCAGGTATGGCCTGTGTGGTATGCTGGCTGGGAATCAAAGCACCACTTATAGACCACGCCTGCTGGAGCGTATGTCTCTCCCAGCCAGGTATGGCCTGTGTGGTATGCTGGCTGGGAATCAACACACGCCTAATAGACCACGCATGCTGGGGCGTATGTCTCTCCCAGCCAGGTATGGCCTGTGTGGTACGCCGGCTGGGAATCAACGCATGCCTAACAGACCACGCCTGCTGGGGCGTATGTCTCTCCTAGCCAGGTATGGCCTGTGTGGTATGCTGGCTGGGAATCAAAGCACCACTTATAGACCACGCCTGCTGGAGCGTATGTCTCTCCCAGCCAGGTATGGCCTGTGTGGTATGCTGGCTGGGAATCAACACACGCCTAATAGACCACGCATGCTGGGGCGTATGTCTCTCCCAGCCAGGTATGGCCTGTGTGGTATGCTGGCTGGGAATCAACGCACGCCTAATAGACCACGCCTGGCTGGGGCGTATGTCTCTCCCAGCCAGGTATGGCCTGTGTGGTATGCTGGCTGGGAATCAAAACACGCCTAATAGACCACGTCGGCTGGGGCGAATGTCTCTCCCAGCCAGGTATGGCCTGTGTGGTATGCTGGCTGGGAATCAACGCACGCCTAATAGACCACGCCTGCTGGGGCGTATGTCTCGGCCAGGTATGGCCTGTGTGGGATGCCGGCTGGGAATAAACACACGCCTGATAGACCACGCCTGCTGGGACATATGTTTCTCCCGGCAAGGTATGACCTGTATGGTATGCCGGTTTGGAATCAACGCACGCCTGATAGACCACGCCTGCTGGGGCATATGTCTCTCCCAGCCAGGTATGGCCTGTGTGGTATGCTGGCTGGGAATCAACGCACGCCTAATAGACCACGCCTGCTGGGGCGTATGTCTCTCCCAGCCAGGTATGGCCTGTGTGCTATGCTGGCTGGGAATCAACGCACGCCTAATAGACCACGCCTGCTGGTGCGTATGTCTCTCCCAGCCAGGTATGGCCTGTGTAGTATGCTGGCTGGGAATCAACGCATGCCTAACAGACCACACCTGCTGGGGCGTATGTCTCTCCCAGCCAGGTATGGCCTGTGTGGTATGTCGGCTGGGAATCAACGCACGCCTATCAGACCACGCCTGCTGGGGCGTATGTCTCTCCCAGCCAGGTATGGCCTGTGTGGTATGCCGGCTGGGAATCAATGCACGCCTAATAGACCATGCCTGCTGGGGCGTATGTCTCTCCCAGCCAGGTATGGCCTGTGTGGTATGCCGTCTGGGAATCATCGCACGCCTAATAGACCACGCCTGCTGGGGCGTATGCCTCTCCCATCCAGGTATGGCCTATGTGGTATGGTGACTGGGAATCAAAGCACGCCTAATAGACCACACCTGCTGGGGCGTATGTCTCTCCCAGCCAGGTATGGCCTGTGTGGTATGCTGGTTGGGAATCAACACACGCCTGCTAGACCACGCCTGGCTGGGGCGTATGTCTCTCCCAGCCAGGTATTTCCTGTGTGGTATGCTGTCTGGGAATCAACGCACGCCTAACCGACCACGCCTGCTGGGGCGTATGTCTCTCCCAGCCAGGTATGGCCTGTGTGGTATGCTGGCTGGGAATCAACGCACGCCTATCAGACCACGCCTGGCTGGGGCGTATGTCTCTGCCAGCCAGGTATGGCCTGTGTGGTATGCTGGCTGGCAATCAACGCACGCCTAATAGACCACGCCTGGCTGGGGCGTATGTCTCTCCCAGCCAGGTATGGCCTGTGTGGTATGCTGGCTGGGAATCCACGCACGCCTAGAAGACCACGCCTGCTGGGGCTTATGTCTCTCCCAGCCAGGTATGGCCTGTGTGGTATGCTGGCTGGGAATCAACGCACGCCAAATAGACCACGCCTGCTGGGGCGTCTCTCCCAGCCAGGTATGGCTGTGTGGTATGCTGACTGGGAATCAACGCACACCTAATAGACCACGCCTGCTGGGGCGTATGTCTCTCCCAGACAGGCATGACCTGTGTGGTATGCCTGCTGGGAATCAACGCACGCCTAATAGACCACGCCTGGCTGGGGCGTATGTCTCTCCCAGCCAGGTATGGCCTGTGTGGTATGCTGGCTGGGAATCAACGCACGCCTAACAGACCACGCCTGCTGGGGTGTATGTCTCTCCCAGCCAGGTATCTGGCTGGGAATCAACGCACGCCTAACAGACCAGGCCTGCTGGGGCGTATGTCTCTCCCAGCCAGGTATGGCCTGTGTGGTATGCTGGCTGGGAATCAACGCACGCCTAATAGACCACGCCTGCTGGGGCGTATGTCTCTCCCAGCCAGGTATGGCCCGTGTGGTATGCTGGCTGGGAATCAACGCACGCCTAACAGACCACGCCTGCTGGGGCGTATGTCTCTCTCAGCCAGGTATGGCCCGTGTGGTATGCTGGCTGGGAATCAACGCACGCCTAATAGACCACGCCTGCTGGGGCGTATGTCTCTCCCAGCTAGGTATGGCCTGTGTGGTATGCTGGCTGGGAATCAATGCACGCCTAACAGACCACGCCTGCTGGGGCGTATGTCTCTCCCAGCCAGGTATGGCCTGTGTGGTATGCTGGCTGGGAATCAATGCACGCCTAATAGACCACGCCTGCTGGGGCGTATGTCTCTCCCAGCCGGGTATGGCCTGTGTGGTATGCCGGCTGGGAATCAACGCACGCCTAACAGACCACGCCTGCTGGGCGTATGTCTCTCCCAGCCGGGTATGGCCTGTGTGGTATGCCGGCTGGGAATCAACGTACACCTAATAGACCACGCCAGCTGGGGCGTATTTCTCTCCCAGCCAGGTATGGCCCGTGTGGTATGCTGGCTGGGAATCAACGCACGCCTAACAGACCACGCCTGCTGGGGCGTATGTCTCTCCCAGCCAGGTATGGCCCATGTGGTATGCGGGCTGGGAATCAACGCATGCCTAATATACCACGCCTGGCTGGGGCGTATGTGTCTCCCAGCCAGGTATGGCCTGTGTGGTATGCTGGCTGGGAATCAACGCATGCCTAACAGACCACGCCTGCTGGGGCGTATGTCTCTCCCAGCCAGGTATGGCCTGTGTGGTACGCCGGCTGGGAATCAACGCATGCCTAACAGACCACGCCTGCTGTGGCGTATGTCTCTCCTAGCCAGGTATGGCCTGTGTGGTATGCTGGCTGGGAATCAAAGCACCACTTATAGACCACGCCTGCTGGAGCGTATGTCTCTCCCAGCCAGGTATGGCCTGTGTGGTATGCTGGCTGGGAATCAACGCACGCCTAATAGACCATGCCTGGCTGGGGCGTATGTCTCTCCCAGCCGGGTATGGCCTGTGTGGTATGCTGGCTGGGAATCAACACACGCCTAATAGACCACGCATGCTGGGGCGTATGTCTCTCCCAGCCAGGTATGGCCTGTGTGGTATGCTGGCTGCTGGCTGGGAATCAACGCACGCCTAATAGACCACGCCTGGCTGGGGCGTATGTCTCTCCCAGCCAGGTATGGCCTGTGTGGTATGCTGGCTGGGAATCAAAACACGCCTAATAGACCACATCGGCTGGGGTGAATGTCTCTCCCAGCCAGGTATGGCCTGTGTGGTATGCTGGCTGGGAATCAACGCACGCCTAATAGACCACGCCTGCTGGGGCGTATGTCTCGGCCAGGTATGGCCTGTGTGGGATGCCGGCTGGGAATAAACGCACGCCTGATAGACCACGCCTGCTGGGACATATGTTTCTCCCGGCAAGGTATGACCTGTATGGTATGCCGGCTGGGAATCAACGCACGCCTGATAGACCACGCCTGCTGGGGCATATGTCTCTCCCAGCCAGGTATGGCCTGTGTGGTTTGCTGGCTGGGAATCAACGCACGCCTAATAGACCACGCCTGCTGGGGCGTATGTCTCTCCCAGCCAGGTATGGCCTGTGTGCTATGCTGGCTGGGAATCAACGCACGCCTAATAGACCACGCCTGCTGGTGCGTATGTCTCTCCCAGCCAGGTATGGCCTGTGTGGTATGCTGGCTGGGAATCAACGCATGCCTAACAGACCACACCTGCTGGGGCGTATGTCTCTCCCAGCCAGGTATGGCCTGTGTGGTATGTCGGCTGGGAATCAACACACGCCTATCAGACCACGCCTGCTGGGGCGTATGTCTCTCCCAGCCAGGTATGGCCTGTGTGGTATGCCGGCTGGGAATCAACGCACGCCTAATAGACCACGCCTGCTGGGGCGTATGCCTCTCCCATCCAGGTATGGCCTATGTGGTATGGTGACTGGGAATCAACGCACGCCTAATAGACCACACCTGCTGGGGCGTATGTCTCTCCCAGCCAGGTATGGCCTGTGTGGTATGCTGGTTGGGAATCAACACACGCCTACTAGACCACGCCTGGCTGGGGCGTATGTCTCTCCCAGCCAGGTATTTCCTGTGTGGTATGCTGTCTGGGAATCAACGCACACCTAACCGACCACGCCTGCTGGGGCGTATGTCTCTCCCAGCCAGGTATGGCCTGTGTGGTATGCTGGCTGGGAATCAACGCACGCCTATCAGACCACGCCTTGCTGGGGCGTATGTCTCTGCCAGCCAGGTATGGCCTGTGTGGTATGCTGGCTGGCAATCAACGCACGCCTAATAGACCACGCCTGGCTGGGGTGTATGTCTCTCCCAGCCAGGTATGGCCTGTGTTTTATGCTGGCTGGGAATCCACGCACGCCTAGAAGACCACGCCTGCTGGGGCTTATGTCTCTCCCAGCCAGGTATGGCCTGTGTGGTATGCTGGCTGGGAATCAACGCACGCCAAATAGACCACGCCTGCTGGGGCGTCTCTCCCAGCCAGGTATGGCCTGTGTGGTATGCTGACTGGGAATCAACGCACACCTAATAGGCCACGCCTGCTGGGGCGTATGTCTCTCCCAGCCAGGCATGACCTGTGTGGTATGCCTGCTGGGAATCAACGCACGCCTAATAGACCACGCCTGGCTGGGGCGTATGTCTCTCCCAGCCAGGTATGGCCTGTGTGGTATGCTGGCTGGGAATCAACGCACGCCTTACAGACCACGCCTGTTGGGGTGTATGTCTCTCCCAGCCAGGTATCTGGCTGGGAATCAACGCACGCCTAACAGACCAGGCCTGCTGGGGCGTATGTCTCTCCCAGCCAGGTATGGCCTGTGTGGTATGCTGGCTGGGAATCAACGCACGCCTAATAGACCACGCCTGCTGGGGCGTATGTCTCTCCCAGCCAGGTATGGCCCGTGTGGTATGCTGGCTGGGAATCAACGCACGCCTAACAGACCACGCCTGCTGGGGCGTATGTCTCTCTCAGCCAGGTATGGCCCGTGAGGTATGCTGGCTGGGAATCAACGCACGCCTAATAGACCACGCCTGCTGGGGCGTATGTCTCTCCCAGCCAGGTATGGCCTGTGTGGTATGCTGGTTGGGAATCAACACACGCCTACTAGACCACGCCTGGCTGGGGCGTATGTCTCTCCCAGCCAGGTATTTCCTGTGTGGTATGCTGTCTGGGAATCAACGCACACCTAACCGACCACGCCTGCTGGGGCGTATGTCTCTCCCAGCCAGGTATGGCCTGTGTGGTATGCTGGCTGGGAATCAACGCACGCCTATCAGACCACGCCTGGCTGGGGCGTATGTCTCTGCCAGCCAGGTATGGCCTGTGTGGTATGCTGGCTGGCAATCAACGCACGCCTAATAGACCACGCCTGGCTGGGGTGTATGTCTCTCCCAGCCAGGTATGGCCTGTGTTTTATGCTGGCTGGGAATCCACGCACGCCTAGAAGACCACGCCTGCTGGGGCTTATGTCTCTCCCAGCCAGGTATGGCCTGTGTGGTATGCTGGCTGGGAATCAACGCACGCCAAATAGACCACGCCTGCTGGGGCGTCTCTCCCAGCCAGGTATGGCCTGTGTGGTATGCTGACTGGGAATCAACGCACACCTAATAGACCACGCCTGCTGGGGCGTATGTCTCTCCCAGCCAGGCATGACCTGTGTGGTATGCCTGCTGGGAATCAACGCACGCCTAATAGACCACGCCTGGCTGGGGCGTATTTCTCTCCCAGCCAGGTATGGCCTGTGTGGTATGCTGGCTGGGAATCAACGCACGCCTAACAGACCACGCCTGTTGGGGTGTATGTCTCTCCCAGCCAGGTATCTGGCTGGGAATCAACGCACGCCTAACAGACCAGGCCTGCTGGGGCGTATGTCTCTCCCAGCCAGGTATGGCCTGTGTGGTATGCTGGCTGGGAATCAACGCACGCCTAATAGACCACGCCTGCTGGGGCGTATGTCTCTCCCAGCCAGGTATGGCCCGTGTGGTATGCTGGCTGGGAATCAACGCACGCCTAACAGACCACGCCTGCTGGGGCGTATGTCTCTCTCAGCCAGGTATGGCCCGTGAGGTATGCTGGCTGGGAATCAACGCACGCCTAATAGACCACGCCTGCTGGGGCGTATGTCTCTCCCAGCTAGGTATGGCCTGTGTGGTATGCTGGCTGGGAATCAACGCACGCCTAACAGACCACGCCTGCTGGGGCGTATGTCTCTCCCAGCCGGGTATGGCCTGTGTGGTATGCTGGCTGGGAATCAACGCACGCCTAATAGACCACGCCTGCTGGGGCGTATGTCTCTCCCAGCCGGGTATGGCCTGTGTGGTATGCCGGCTGGGAATCAACGCACGCCTAACAGACCACGCCTGCTGGGCGTATGTCTCTCCCAGCCGGGTATGGCCTGTGTGGTATGCCGGCTGGGAATCAACGTACGCCTAATAGACCACGCCTGGCTGGGGCGTATGTCTCTCCCAGCCAGGTATGGCCTGTGTGGTATGCTGGCTGGGAATCAGCGCACGCCTAACAGACCACGCCTGGCTGGGGCGTATGTCTCTCCCAGCCAGGTATGGCCTGTGTGGTATGCTGGCTGGGAATCAACGCACGCCTAACAGATCACGCCTGCTGGGGCGTATGTCTCTCCCAGCCAGGTATGGCCTGTGTGGTATGCTGGGGACACTGCAGGGAGAGGGGGCGCTCCTGCTCAGCCTCTTCACATTGCACTGAACGCAAAGCGTCGGGCGTTGAAGTTTCAGAGCCCCTGACATGCGCAAACTGCATGTCTGGTGCTCTGAGCTTCCTGTTTCCCAAGGGCTTGGAGGCGGTCTGAGGGATCCTGGGGGGACCGGCCTGAACTGCAGGTAAGATATGAAACTGGTGTGTGTGTGTGTACATGAGAGTACACTGTGTGAGAGTCGAGAGGGGTGCGTGTGCACGTGTTTCTGAGGGCCTAGTTTACAAAGCGTTTTTAATGCGAAAATGCCATCGAAAATGCTTTGTAAATCAGGCCCTCTGTGTTTATGTTCAAAGGAGTTGTGTGCCTGGATCATGGTTAATTGTACTGTTGCCTCACTAATTAGGAGGCGACCTGTCTCTGACCCCTCCACGTTAAGAGAGACTAAAAAACAAAGATTGCGGTTCATCCCTTCATATTTTTTTTCTGCTGGCAATGTTAACTTTTTTAAATAAAATGAAAATGCCCATTACAAAACAGAACTAGCCATGGGTGCCGAGTATTGGCGTGCAGACTGCAACTGCCCGTCCCTTATCAACAGGGGCAGGGGCCTTGCTTTTCCCCACGTAGGGATGAAGTTGGCTGTTTCCAGTTCCTGACTGTGCGCTCCCTTTACGGGAGTCTAAACGAGATTGTGCGCTGTAACTGGATTTGAAACAATATTATGGGCTATCAAGACCTGTACATGAACTGCACCGTTGGTAATGCAGAGATCTGGGGATTAATTATGCGTCCACATCTGATATAAGGTGAGGGAGGAACTCTAAAGCTGAAAGATGCAAAGGTAGCGCAGCAGGTTGGGTGACTGTTGCTAAGATGTTGCATGCGCAGAGCTGCCTGTGAATCCTATTTTTCTGCTATTCCTTCTTATGAAAGTGCTGCAAGATTTCACATTGTGACTTGTGGAAGGGTTGGGTTTATAATAATCAGGATGCAGGTGAGGGAATTTCTCACCCCCGGACTGTGGCGGCTTGTCCATAAAGGGTGAGGGGCACAGACCTGCCAGTAGACTCGCCCATTATGGAGTGGCGGAGCAGGCCCAGTGTAAACACGGAGCTATTGCTCAGCTGCTTTCTCCAGCTGAGGGAGCACTCCAGGGCTGGCTTAAACTTTGAACATTTCTGTTTCCCAGTCCATCTGTCTAATGTACCATGAAAGGACGGGAGTGTTTTGCTTTTCCAGCCTTGCATGGACTTTGGGAATGCATGCTGGGCAACTGCACCTTGGAATGTGTATAGGAGATGTTCCTGCACATTCAGACTGCCTGGGCTGGTGTGCTGGTAGCAATCCTGCTCCTGAGTGCATGCCCAGGAAGCGCTCTTTTTTTCCTGTCTCCTGTTTGCGTGGCACGGAGGCCGGAGGGCTTCTGTGTTCTCTGGGAGGCAGGCGTGTGGTTTGGAGCAGAGTTCGAACAGGGGTTGAAGGTAAAAAGAAATAATTGTGTGTGTGTGTGTGTGTGTGAAATGAAAGAGTATGTGATGCATGGGTGGTCAATGCATGTGAATTTGTGAATGTACGATGTATGAGTGCATCAGTGAATGCTGTGTGAATGAGAAAATGAATATTGTGTGAATGTGTGTGGTGTGCAGACAGTCCAGCTATTTCTTTGGCATTACATTTTTTACTGGCCATCTGAGATCAAGCAAGCATGGTGTATTATTATGTGGCTAGACTGGCATGTTGGTGCAGCCAGTTTGGACATGTTTTCATATTGTGGAATGGCATTTTTAATGGCAAAGCCAACACAAGTATGTTCTCATGTGGGGATACTGTGATACGTTGGCAGAACCAACATGGACATGTTTTCTTATATTATCATTACTGGCATTATGCACAAAGCAAACATAAGTATGTTCTTACATGGGAATACTGCAATATATAGGTGCAACCAGCATGGAAATATAGGGGCACAGCCAACATCAATATGTTTTTATACTGGTATATATTGCGTGCAAAGTCATCATGAAAATGCATTGGCAAATGTTCCTGTTCGCGGCTGGTGACTTGCATCTATTGGATTTTTTCAAGCGTTACCCTCAGAAGCAAATGCAAACTGTCAGGACTCTTACCTAATCTTTCACTTATTGTGCTGTAAAATGCAACATTTTAACCCATTAGTCAATCATTTTTGCAGGGGGAAACCCCCCTAAAAATCTCCTTCGATGATTTTACGCTTGTTCGCCGTGGCATATTCATAGGTAATATTTTCGCCCCTCCAATTAAAAAATTCACCAGCCTCCACTAGCATTAAAGTCAATTGTAAGTAGAATAGCAAAACAAGTCTGCAGAATATAATACACTGTCCCTTACCGCTGTCAGCCATTATGCTGTAGTTGCAATATGCATCATTACAATGTGGTGTGCGGTGTCTGTGTCAGTGGGAGTACGTCTTTTTTACTTTGGCCACAAGTTCATGGACCAAGTTACCACAATAACAAAGGAAATTTAAAAAATGGGAGCTATGGGAGTGTAATCCGTGAGAAACAAAAAAAGAACAGGGGTCATGGGAATGTCCTCTGTGAACAGACAACCACCCCACCCGACCCCGGCCTTACAGCACACAATGGATGGGCCCGGGCCATCCAGAAGAGTGGTTTGCATGGGAATGAGAAAATGAAAAGTGGGGGCACTAGCAGCAGGAATAGGGATGAGTGCTGAGGTCCCTGGAGACAGGAGGAGGCCTCTTAGTAGGGAGGGAAGCTGGCAAGAGAGGAAACCGGGTGCACAGGATCATGTTTAGGGGTGTACTGAAATTCGGCTTTGAGTAAGTATTCTGATGAATTCCGAAGGAAAATTAGATATTCAGCTTTGGCCGAATACTTCATTAATTATCACTCGAAGCTGAATCGTTTCCTTCAGATACATTAAGTACTGCTTTACTGCATGCTTGGAATCATTCAGTCATGTCATGTTTATCCTGTAAAAGAATCACTAACCAAATGCTGCTGTCACATTTTTGATTGAGTACAGGGAGAACAGAGGTGTTTAAGTGCCAACACAGTTGCTGTCCTTCTGCTGGACAGACAGACTTTCATCTGGTGGTTTGCTGGGGAGGGGTAAACTGAAGCAAATCTCTCAATGTTTTTAATGCATCTCTGGTCTGTACTACAGTTTGCAGTTGAAAACCATGGAGCTGGAAGTTGCTATTGAAAATGGTATTTTCTTTAGGCGCTTAATGATTTGATGATGACCTATGTGAGAAATCTGAAAGTTACAGGTTTCAATCCCATCAATTCCCAATCCAAAAATTATGATCAAGTCGATTAATATAGCTGTTTCAGAGATCCCAGTACGTTTCTAACCCTGAGTAAAATAGCTCAGGATGTGGTGTGACTACAGCAAAGAACTTTATTAAGCCTGAAAGCAAGGCTTATAAAGCAAATAAGGCAGCTCAGTGGGAAGTGTGCCTGGGGCAGAGATAGCCTTATAATATCGAAACATAAGACACAATTCCTGCCCGCTAACTTTCTCATGGTGCCAAACTGAGCCCCTTTGAATTGAGTAAAAGTTAGAGGTGTTACTAAAGAACATGGCTATCTTTTAAAACCAACGTGCCCCAGTCTGTGGTAGCGGAAAATATGCTCCCAACACATTAGGGAGTTAAAAAGAGGGATATTTGTGTAATAAAGACAAGTTTACAATTCAGAAACAAATGGAGGTACAAGTGAAACAAGTAAAATAAACATGCACATGCCAATTAAAGATCTGAAAGTCAGCACTGCCCCTTCCCTACATGCTCAGCCGAGAACCAGGGAGGACTCAGCATTCCCTTTATATTTTTTTCTGGTGTCTTTTACCATTCCCCAAAACACTACAAATACACCCCACCCTAAAAAGAAAGAAAAATCATATCTATTAATGAAAAGACATTTTTCACATGCCTCATTCCCACTCAGTACCATAGGAAGAATTAATGGCTTTCACATTCCCAAAGTCTGTATTCAGTAGCCCTTCAGCAGTCATCAGGGTTCTAATTGATGTAATCACCCCTTTTGTGTTTCAGTGACTTGCTTGAGCCAGAAGGCTAAAGCTGGGCAAGCCCAAAAGGAACATTTGTAAGTACAAGTAGACTCATCCCAGTCCCCATCACAGTGATTGCATGCATACATTCATACCATACCGTTGGGCTAGTCTTAGTTATGTGGGCCCTGTCCAACAAACATCACATATTAATGCACACAAACTGTGAAGTTATTGAACAGTTTATTTTCTGATAATGTATTCTTTTCATGGTTTACACAAACATGTACCATAGACAACAAAGAAAATACATGAAATAAAGAATGAATATACATTTTTTAAAGTGTGTTTTTAATTTACAAATTGTTTTTCTTGTCTATGTAACTTTATTTATAAACAAGACAAATATTCTGCTCTGGATACATGTCCAACTATTTGGTATTCGGCGGAATAAATCTACTATTCGGTACATCCCTATTCATGCTCCCTGGACATGACCCTAATCTGTGTCACTTGTTAGTGCATGGTGGATGTCCGGCCACAATCCATCATCACTCCATGGAAAGCTGAATAGTGCTGCAGTTGGAGTATCAGTTTGCTGTCAGTTTTGTATAGTGTTATTTCGTGCCTGGCCAACAGACAGGACAGGAAATGCATGCTGGCCTTTGGACATGCTGTGCTGAAACAATGCTGGTGCCATGGCATCAGGCAGGTGTGGCATAGTAAGCTGGCTGAGGGGGAAATATCCAGTAAGGCCATCACTGGGCAGTTGCAAGGGAGGTCCCAGCCATTTCAGCACACTATTCAGGTTCTGAGTTTGAGCACTGGCATAGCATCACCTGCCATGGTGCGATTTAGATTAAGATGGAATAATGTAGCCTTACAGGTCATAACAATGCCTGAACAGGTGGGAAAGCCATGGTAAAGCACACAAAGCAAAGCACAGCGGGAAAAAGACACAACATGGCCTCCTCCATAAAACCTTTGTGGAAAGCTCCCCTTTTCACTCTCTCATTCAGGTGGACACACGCACAAACACACATATGCATTCTCTCTCACACACATATAGGTACCGGGAGACCCCAATGTCACAAGTGTTGTGTACCCATTCCATGTGTCCTAAAGAAAGACTTTGTTTTGTTTTGTAGAATTTATTCAGCTGGTCCATAATTCAATACTCAGGACCGACTTTGGTAACAGACGCCATGGATCATCGAGTAATACAAGTGTTTGAGCTAAAGTGCCTAAAACAATGGCAATCCCAGAGGGCAGCATTGTACTTTCTTCTTGCTTCCTCTGTGCCATTATATAATTGACGCAAACCTTTGCAATTCAGTAATCCCATGCCTACAAGGAGAAGTACAAGACTGTGATGAAATAGACCATTGGCATGGTGACCATGCACTCGCCTGGGCTTTTTGAAATATTTAATTAACTGGAATGATGGTTGACCAACCTCAGAAAAATATGTGGGGCTAATCCACTCACATGTTCCTATACTCACACCATTACAAACTCATAGATCCATGTACTCTGGGTGGACGCCACCTATAGGCACCGTCCGCCCCTGACATATTTAGTTGGAATGTGACAGCCGAGGAGTGCATAATGTTATCTCCAGGAAGAGGGAAGACCAACTTTCCCATTGCCATGGCAAGCCTGATTAACTGACAAAGGCTCCATGGATCTGCCTGTTTCTTTTGTTAGGGCCTGCAGCTGGTGGCAGCGATTATCATTCCCACAAGGAGTATTTCAAATGGGCCCAAATGGGGCCTACCTGCAGAGGATAACAAAGGAGGCAGGAAACCCAACAACATTTCACATGCAATTATGTCAACCTGAAGCCAGCTCCTGCCCTCAGTATCAATGACAGTGAACTGTCATGTCTGGGGCTGGTGTCTACACTAGGCCACTCCAGTAGGGGGACCCCATTCATAAGGTACAAGAATGTGGTTTGCCGCAGCCAGAGAGTCTGGTCTCACTGCAACTTCAAGGGAGACCTGCTGCTTTAACAGGGACCACAAAGTGAGACTGAAAACAAAAAAGAGACTGGATCGGGCTAATTTATAGACCGCTATATTCAGCCCTTAGCTAGCAAATGGACAATCCAAAACTAAAGAACCCAACGGTCTTCCTCATTCTACCTCTTCAATCCATCAACTACCCGGCTCGGTCCATGTACCAAATAGATCCTGAGTCAATCAATTTCTTTAAACCATGTATAATTTATTTAGTCGCTGGGGACACACAAACAAATTTGACAAATAGATATATACAAATATAACACACATACTGTTTTCAGAGGCACTAATTTATAATATTAGCGTCTTGCCTATTCTAAAATACATCCTAACTATCATGGCAAGTAAAAAAACATGCATAAAAATATTCATAAAACCACACCCTTCCTATACAAAACTAAAACCAATAGTGCAGTGTTAACACCAATTCATTTCTCAGTGCAATAGTAAAGTGCAAATTCGCTAAAAGTGCAATACAAAGTTGGTTAGACAGCATCAGACACCTCATCTCACATGGGGATGCCTTACTGGAAAAATCTGTACTTGATAGTCGCCCTTTGTTTGCCTAAAGGGGACATTAATTTCAAACTAATAACATTTCTCCACACTGTTTTATTATTCAGTGCATATTACCCTACCACACAGTGAGAACCATTAACCAGAGAGACTCTTTGAACACGACATGCAGGGAGATAGGTGTGACTTAGTAGCACAAGGGAGTGAGCCCAGAGCTCTTTCTTCTGAGAGAACGGTTGGGCCATTTTAGTCCTGGGGCACAACTTGTTCCTGTTTTCACCCCTTTAACTTTCGTGTTTCAAAGCACTCTGGTTATGACCTCGCGCATACAGGAGATTGTTGGTAGGGACCCTGGGAATGTTTAATTAAGTTAGGCTTAGCCTACACCAATCATTGTGGCCCACTTGGCTTTAAAAGAGACTTCACCTGAAGTAACAAAGAAGAACTCAATCTTGGATCCTGACTGAAGGTACGGTCTTCCTTACATCTTCCAACTGGTGAAGGAAGGCCAGGATATCCAAATAGGCAAGCAATATCCCTCCCCTAAACTTCTCCCAGGGAACAGAGGGAGAAACAGAACTCAGAAGACCCGCAAGCCGCTCCAGACTGGTACCAATCCAGCACACAGTGTGCCCTGATAGGCTCTGCAGCAAGCTTCCTGGATGCAAAATGCCAGAAGGTCTCTGAACCTACAACCAAGACAAGGCAGCTGCCTGCAACACACTCCACAATTTAGGACTGTCCGCCTTAAAGGATGACACAAGCCCATTGAAGAAGCTGAGAGAAGTGCCTTAATGTGCATCTACCAACGTCTGCCTTAAATGACATTTTTGAGCCAGTCGAGCTCCTCAATCCACAACTGACAACACGGACTGTTGTCAAACCGCAGTCATTTAAAGATATCCGATACATCTTGACCAGTTCTTCAGAACCGCCGATCAGCACTGAAACAACAATTCCTGACCTGAGCCTCCATGTAGGCCAGCCTGCGGCTGTTTGTCCTGCTTCACTCACCAAACCTTCTTGTCACCTAATAACAGCAGCTGACTTCCATCTTAAAATCTCAAACTCTGTCACAGAAGCCTGCAAAATGCCCTAAACCTGACTCAACCCTATAGAGCACCATAAATACCTACTGCACAAGGTAGATTGTGATTCTCTCTCGCTGGTCCTTCCCAGAAGGCCAGTAGAGACATATTAAGATCCATTGCTCCCTTTGTGTTGAAGCCAAGAAACCTTAAACTGCTGTGGTTTTAACCATACCGACTACCCTCTTGTCTGTATCTAGAGTGCATCCCTTTTCCTTCTTTAAACTGTCTGTCCTCTACATTCCTTTACAGGGTGGGTTGTATTTCGTGGTGTTGTTAGACTGTCTATTGTAATATAAATAAAGTCGATATTTTTGATACAACCTTGACTGGACAGTCCCTTTCATCATTGTAATTTTCGCTGTGTTACAACTAACCAACGATCCACAACCTTTCAGAGATAAGCCTGACGTTCCATCCACATTACCAAAATTGGATAAGGAGTTTTATAATTTGCATGTTGTTCCAATCTGTTTGGATCCCTACTGGTGTATTAGCGATGTAGGGCTGATTGATGGTTTAGGAACCGATATTCATCCCTGGACGAGGGGGTAGAACCAAAATGGAGGGTGTACAGCCAAAACTGATGCCTCAACCATCAGACTGGCCTCCAAGGATAAGCAAACCTGTCTTGTCTGAATTAAGCCTAAGCGAGTTGACACCTACCCAATGTGAAATGTTGGGCACAAAAGATTGAAACGTGGAAGAGGTGTGCAGGCTATTATCTGTGAACCCAGGAGAATAGAAGAGAGTCGCAAGAGGCTGTACATTAAGAATTACAATAAGGGAGACGTAGGAACTCAGAGGAACACAGCAAATAAGTGTAACCAGAGAAGAAGAGAAATGGAGGGGAAGAGAGACAGATTCAGTGGGATCCTTGTGGAACAACATGAACCATGAGATAGCAGCACCTCTATTATTTAAGCATGTATGGAGGCAGCTGAGAAGAGGGCTATGGTCCACAGTATCAAATGCAGCAGACAAGTCAGACAGGACAAGACCAGTCGCAAACACTGCATCCACCGTCTTCAAAATAGCCTTCATAATAACAAGGAGAACAGTTTCAGTTCTATGACCAGGATAGAAATGCAGTCTGGAAAGTGTGAAGAATTAAAAAATCCTCTACAGAGGTGTGATGCTTTCAAAAATGTAGTAGAGGCCGCAAGAGGAAATACAGGGTAGAGGTTTGTCAGATAGCAAGTAATAGGGAGTGTAGCATAAGGAAAGGAGTGACATTAGGAAAAAGTAAGGGTGAAACCTGTAGTGAGGGACTTTTAATGACAGGTAAAGGTAATGTACATATGATGTCAATGATGG
Source organism: Ambystoma mexicanum (assembly GCF_040938575.1). Classification (NCBI taxonomy): domain Eukaryota; kingdom Metazoa; phylum Chordata; class Amphibia; order Caudata; family Ambystomatidae; genus Ambystoma; species Ambystoma mexicanum. The sequence continues at coordinate 849,629,649 of NC_090931.1, read as the reverse complement.
GTAACGGGACAGGGATCAGAAGAGCCAGATTTATTATTGGCAAAGAAGCCAAGAACCTCATCAAAATATATGGAAACAAATGTATTAATGGTAAATTGAAGGGGTGCCGCAGGAACAACAGACTTCCGATGGGAATATTAGGCTACAGATGGCAGTGTGTAATGTATTAGTCATGATATTGCAGTGAATGGAATATTGCAGTGATGGAAGGTGACAATCTCCATGAAAAAATTTAAACGTTTTTCACTAAGGGCCTGATTCATGGAATTATTTGTTTGCTCATATTGGGAACATGCACGAAACACTGCTCGTCGATTCATGGAACCGGATGCGCAGGACTTCTCTGGGACTTTTGCGGAGTTTGCGCAGGCTCGGCACAGCTCTGCGAGCGGTTAAGAGCCTTGCGTGAGACTCCATGCAGGGGGTGGGCGTTACCTGCGTAGGGACCGGAATAGGGGGCAGAACAGGCAAAATGGGGAAGAGCAAGCCAGAAAGTGGGTGTTACTAGGGACACACCACAGGCAGTCCATAGCATGCCCACAAATGCGCACGACTCAGCATATTCATGGATGTGACTGTCCAACCTCTCACATGTGAAATGCCCATGCAGTGCCCTTGAAATCTCTGCCACCCGAAAGCAGGCGTATGGACTTGCGCAGAGGAATTTGAACTCTGGAGGTGAGTTTTCATGTCGGATTTATGGGGTGCGTGCATGCAGACGGGGTTCCGATTGTAAATAGACGAGCACATACGTAGTGTAGCGGGGTGCAGGGACTATTTACAGGGTTTTGCACGCAGTTTGATCTGGAAAATAAATGCTTTCTGAGAAACTGTATGCATGTCCTCGGGGTGCCGGTTACAGTTACCAGGGACCCCACGCACTGTTTGAAGGGTGCGTGTATTCAACCCGGGTGTGCACGCAAAGGTAGCTGTTGTGGCTGTTTTTGCTTTGCGTGGGGGTGTGTTGGGGGCGTTCCGGGTGAGACTGGTGTATACGATTACTTTGCGCAGCCAATTCCATGAATACATGTGGCGTGCATTTTTTATTCTGCGTGCTGGCTCACGCAATGTTGTTCTTGGCACGCGGCAATTGCGAGAGAAATGCGCACATATCCATAAATCGAGCCCCAAGTTTGCTTGAAGGCAGAATGGTATACGTGCCTGCCATTGGGAAAGCAAGTTGGAAGGATGGGTAATAGCTATTTTTGACAATTGATTGTACCTTCAAAGAAAGAATTTTAAGTACAGAAAATGCTTTTTATGGATAAAAAGCTTGGCCTGAGGAACTAGTTTAGCCAAAGCATTGTACGATAAACACCATTGTTGCTCGGCATGCTACGAATGCTACGAAGCAGATTTCAGGGTGACAAGCTGTGAACGAAACCACCTGGTGTGTTTGTGGGGTGTTTTAAATCGCTCAAGTCCGTTTTGTCAGGTAGAATATAGGTCTCCCAGAATCGGGTATTTGCAAGTATGATAATAGGAGAAGACAAGGAAGTGGTAAGGATCCATAAAGCAATACACGTGATATGATATGATATGATATGATATGGCATTTATAACGTGCCTATACACAGGTGTTTCAAGATGAGTCAATGCACTGAATTTCAGATCAAGTGTGTGCCCCTTGCTTGATGGGTAGGTCTGAACACGAGGTAGATATCCAAAGATGATCATAAGTGGATTGGACAACAGGAAGACAAAGGCATTCCGTCCAGATGTTAAAAGGTTGTTAGTAAAAAAGGAGTGTGTGCCAAGAAGGAACAGACCGAGTATAAGACATTGAGATTCCAGAAGACTAGAGGCTTTGCTGCTAGTACTTCTATATTAGAAAGAGCAGGCATCTCAAAGGTTATTGGCAACACCCTCTGCACCCTCCCACCATCACGCCTTGTGGTAGTTGCAATCCAAAAGTAAGATCTGCAAGATATGGGCATTGCATCAGCAATGGTGGGCACCAAAGAATCCTGTCCTCGTGTTTCTGTGACAAAAACAGATTGTATCTGTGAGGGATTTGACAATCAGCATGGAAAGAGTGTGCTGGCCTGTTTTTTTTGTTTATTTAAAAGAATGAACGATGGGAGAACAATCTCCGAAAATATGTGGGGCCATTCCCGCACATATTTTTCCCTCTCACTGCACAGCAGAAAAATAGTCTTGTACTCTGGGAGGACACAACCTGCCAGCGCTGCCCTGCCCTGTCATGTGCAGCTAACACTTGACAGACGTGGGTACATCAACAGCCTTTGGCCGTGGGCAGCCTGATCAGAATTTCAAGGCCCCCATGGATTTGCATCTCCATTGTCAAACCTTGCTGGTGGCGGCAACTACTGAAGAATGTTAATTAGCAGGCCTCAAGGAATGCCTGGGTGCAGGAAGTGATGATGGAGACCAAACGCCAAAACACCTCTTTGTAATGCAATGTGTCAACTTGGTACTAACACCTCTCCTTGGTAGGAAAGGGAAGTGAATGTCCTGTCTGGAACCATCCTTTCAGAACAGGGAAGTTTGTGAACTGTAGGAGACGAAAGTCTGCCTGGAACCCCCTACTTCAAAGGATGCCCATGTTGTGATTAAGCGCTGCATATGGCTCAGTTAATTAGGGAGACACTTTGATATAGAGCAGACAGGAAGATGGGTGGGACTTAGAAGTATATGTTGTCATCCTTCCCCTGTCTGTTGCCAAGCACCCTTGTTCTGACCTGAAGCATGACTGAAAATTGTAGGTGGAGACCCTGGATTGGCTCACTTAAGTTAGGCTTGGCCTACACCGATCCCTGGGCCTCAAAAAGGCTGGCTTCGAAAAGAAAGACAGAGTGAATTTTTAAAGAGAGCAAACTAACCTTAATGGCAGCAGGGCTACTAATGCTGTTGAGGCCAACTGCAATTTATGCAGCCAGACGTCCGTACATGGCATGGACTTGCACAGGTGTGCGTGTCTTTAGCGTGCAGGTTTAAGCCTGTAGGCACAGAATACAAGGTGTGCATGGCTGGAGATAATGCACTCCACTTTGGGGGCTCCACATGTCATTCTCTGCAGCATCGGGAACATGCACTGCTTGGCAGCACTGCAAGCAGGAGCACGAGGGACGCGAACATAGAGTTACTCCTACCTTACAGAGAGACTTAGAAAGTGACAGTAGCACCTAAAGACATGACTCTGTCTACGCACACAGGGAAAGGTCATTGGCCATTCAGATGGCTGGAACAGCGGGCAAGAATATACATTCTCTTCCAGCTATTCCAGCCACCCAAGGCCCTTCCCCGGGTGGCGCCATTTGTTTTATTTATTTTTTATGTGGGGAGACAACAAGGATCCTCTCCATGTTGTCTCCCCACCACCCCAAACCAACAAGCCCCCTTCCCCACCCTCTCCCCCATGCCAACCTACGTGCACGACTGGAGATTTTTGCTCCAGTCCCTGCACTAAATCTGATACCGGCCACCATAGAAATAGAAAAGGGACCTGGCACTTTTGCAAATGGCGGCAGCCATCTTTGTTTTTTTTTTATTCCCTTAGAAGATTGCCTGCGGAAACATCGAATCTCCTGATGATGAAATAAAACCATTTGCACCCCTGATGAACTCCAGAGTGCGAACTTCTGTCACCCCCCCAGCATGGGTGCAGACATGGCCGATAACGTCTCACAGGCCGAGCAGAGGCTCTTGATTTCCTGGGGCCTACCATGGCAAGGGGGAGTGAAAGCCATATTCAGCTTTGCCCAGCCTGATTGAACTCATAATGCAATTTGTGAATCCTAATTGTTTTATATTCATTGATCACTAGCACTGTTACATTGCATTACAATTGTTCCAAATGTGCACTTTACATTTGTCCTTTGCACCAGGGTTCTTGTCGAAGACATGCCACATCTCTGTAGCAATTTTCGCCTTTGTCCGTTGTCCTAAAAGTTATTCTATAATTTGTATATATTGTTTCCATGGAGACTTATTTCCTATTTTTAGCGCTGTGGATTGTGAAGGCACTTTGATGTGTGTTACCCGTCCCTCTCTAGTATAATAATGTTTCCCTTTTACAGTCCCAGTAGCTTCACACCAACCTAGAATCATACATTTGGCATTTTCCTTTATGCTCTTGCAAGTATTATAATTATACATTTTGAACAAGTGATTATCTTACTTGAGTCTGGCATTGCATTGTGAACCGCTCAGTCACATATTAAACATATCTTAATCTTGTAATAGAGGCGATTCATTTCCAGACTCTCTAAGGCTGACAAAAATTTTCCTCATATAATTGCCTACATTATTATACGTTTATGTAATGAAATGTGGTTGCACATTTGTGCAGGTAAGCGTTTCTCCTAGACCAGGGGTCTCCCAACTGCGGCTCTCCAGACGTTTTGGACTACGACTCCCATGATCCCTCACCATTGACTATTTTGGCTAGCTGTGGTGAGACTTGCAGTCCAAACCATCCTGATAGCCAAAGCTTGCAGACTCCTATCCGAGACCCTTGTGCCCACTGCCCTGGCTCATTATTTGGCTCCTGAGAAAGGCATTCCAGTGAGATCTAAAGTTTGCCGCCAGGTGAGTAAGGGCCCTTTTTGGATTGAGGCTGTGTGTGCAGCATGAGAGGGGATTGAGGCCTCTTTAGGGAAATGACCAGGAATTCCTGGCCCTGCCCTGATTACCTTATGAAGGTCTGACAAATGATGATCTTTACCCGATGGGGAAAAAGTCACAGGTGACCCCACTCGGTGCAGCATCTGAGAAAAGAGGTGAGGTCTGAGGCCCAACAGGATACTAAGAAAGGAGAAATGGGGTCCTGTGTGTTCCTCCCAGAATATCTATCCGTGCGTTTGGTTTAATGAGAGGAGCCCCGGGCACCCTCCATCCTGTATATGTCATCCCTGACACTTGTTGCACGTGGACGGTGTATAATGAGATGAGCCCCCGGCACCCCCTCCTGTATATGCCATCCCTGATCCCCGTTGCACATAGACAGTGTATACTGAGACTCTCACCCTCTCCCTTTGCTACTCCTGCGCCTTGAAGCGGCCTTTGTGGCACTGTGTGCTTGACATATCACCGATACTAAAGCAAGGACATGTGCTTGTTCTGTGGTCTCTCTAGGTGGAGTGCTAATACTCCTATGTGAGCTCCTTGCTGTCTGCGCCTAGAGCCTTCTTTGATGAGCATGAAGCACATGTGGAGTGAAGCACAGACAGGTTGCGTGCCTGTTCTCAACTCTGCAGCGGCAGCGCCCAGAAGAGACTGGAGCTGTGGATATCTGAATTTTCGAAACCCCTGTCCAATTTCACGAGTTGTCATAATGCATTGTGTTTTATTTTAGGTGTTTATTTGGAAGATCTGGGGTGCACCGGGAACTGGGAGACTCCTTTTGCCAATGGCAGAGGCCAACCTATGGTTATGTGCTGAGGTGAAAACTCCCACCAGTTGAACTAGAGATGGGCTTTGCACCTTCTACAAGGCCCAGTTTATTTTGCTGCTGGCTGGGCGCACACATGCTGATTGACTTTGCTTATTGCTGGTAGAGTGCCTCCAGGAATATCCCCCAACTCCAATAGGAGAACTGGGACCTTGCAGTGGAAACTCCAAGCAGAGCAAATGGCAGGTGACACATTCTCTGTTGTGCTGCAGTGACTTCTCCTTTGGAAAAATCCTCTGCATGAAAGAGATGTTTCCAGTGAGTGAGGTAGTGATCTGATTGGATCTCTGCCTACTGAAGTGCTACTTTAACACTAGGCGATTGGGCTCATTCTTAACTGGAAACATATTAGGTAACCCAAGTAGCTTTCAGCTCATCGTCTGCTCTGCTAGAAGTGGGGGCCAGTTACTATTCAAGTACTGGACCGCCAGCTCTCTTTGCTCATGTCCTCTGTTTGTAAGGAGAGGCTGCTGCTTGCACGCTACCAGCGGGCGGAACACTCCCTCATGTAAATGGTTGTTTCCTTGCCTGTGGAACCTTCCCCTGATAGTGAGATGCCTGCTTACCTGCTTAGATAAAGGACGAGAGCAATATGGCCTCCCTTGAAAGCACATCTCCGTGGTGCCCCTTTCAGGACATTCGTCCTGCACATTTCCCTTGTGCAAATGCTCAACCTCCGGGCCAGCCACCATTACACAATTGTTGGAATGTGCTTTTTTCTGTTAGCACCTAAAAGGTAGATTCTTTCAATGGTATAGTTAACCAAAAATGTGTGATGTTGACAGACCCAGCCATATTACATACTGGCTTTGTGGTGTAGAAAGTCCAGATGCCTGGGCGCTGTCCAGTGGGCGAAGATTGGTGATGCATAGAGTGCGGCTCTCTCCCAACATGTCTAGAAATCTCTTCTGTACATCAAAGACTTGAACTATTAGGCTCTACAACTTAAGGACAATTGTGTACTGATGAGACCCTTTAGGCATTGTGTGTTGCTGTTGTGCTGTCCCTCTTTTTGTGTACACCATTTTGAACCCACGGATTGTGGTATTGTTGTATCACTGCAATGTCTCTCAGAGGCCCAGGTACTGTGTTAGTGAATGTCTAATTTGTCCACTGAGCGTCTCCCGCTGCGTTGAGACTAAGGGCCAGATTCATGGAATTCTTTGCATGGTGCAAGGTTACTTTACACTGGTTACACTGCAAAGCAACACCCTGATTCATGGAATGGTGCAAAGTGTCTTTTGCCATGCAAAGTCACCCCTGCAATTGTTATGTGGGGGTTCGCCTGGCCTTTTACCAGAAGCCTTGATGCTGCATTAAAAAGCAAAAAAACAGCATCATCAAAGGGCCCCTCCTCAATAAAATAAAGGATGCATCAGAGGGGGCCACCAGAGCAAGATGCAGAGACCCCCGCAATTGTTGCTGGGGGGTCACTGGGCATTGCTCCAGTGGCCCTAATGCAGCATTTAAAACATTTTTTTAAAAATCAAAGCAGCATCAGTGTCTGCCAGGGCAAAACCTGGTGACCCCCACAAGTGTTGGTCCTTGTCCTCGACTCCCCCCATCCCCCAAGCCATTTTTTTTTAAATTAAGCAGTGGGTGATGCCAGGGCACAACCCGCCGACCTCTGCAATTGTTGCTGGGCGGTCACTGCCTTGCCCTGGAACCCCTCACCCACAGGCCATTTAAAAAAAAATAGGCAGCAGGTGCTGCAAGGGCACACCCCGCTGACCTCTGCAATTGATGTTGGGGGGGGGGGTGATGCCTTGCCCTGGAGGTCCCCACAGGCCATTAAAAAAATGCAGCAGCAGGGGTTGCCAGTGCAAACTTTGGCAGCCCCTGCAATTGCTGGGGGTCGCCAGACATTACCCTGGTGGCCCCTAGGTAATTTAAAAACAATCAAGCACCAGGAGCAGGTGGGACACAGCCTGGAAAACCCTGTTGCACAGTTTTAAAATACAAAACAATATGGTGGACCAACAGGGAAAGGCCCATTTTGCCCCCTGCCGCCTGCATCCTGAAACAATTGGGGGAAGGGCTTCAGCAAGCTGTGTCCTCACGGACGCTATATTGTTATGCCTTTTAAAAATCTGTGCAACACAGGTTTAACTTAACTACTATTGGGTTTACCATTTGGCTCTGATGGAATACTTGCACCAACTATGCTGTGCTCAGCCGAATGTGAAATTCACTTTTCGGTACAGCCCTAAACGGAATAGCCATGTGCACTGTGTCTGTTATTAGCCTCTGGTCAATATTACTCTTTATATCGTCTGCTCTGTGTTCACTGGAAACGAAAAGTGCTCTGCAGTCTTGGCCTTCATTCCAAAAATACCAGAGTGGAGGGTGGAGAAAATACGGCCCGAGTTCTGGTAAATGGCGCATCTGCCAGTTTTAAAATGGCCCTTCATGGCGTGATCACCGCAGGGGAGCTTGTTGAATCCAGGGTATCGCGTTGCTTGCAGGTGCCACCCCACCCTCGCACCTCCCCGGGGTGTCCGCTTCCTGCTGGGGTAACGTTTCCGGCGTCGTGCCGGGAGACTCCACGCGGTGCCTGAGAAACTGAGCGAAAGAATGTCTTGCGTTACAGAAAGTGACAGGGAACATCTCCACTCCCCGGGTGCCGCGCGCTTCTACCTGGGTTAGAACGTGAACGCATTAGTCGCACTCGCCGAGAATTGTCCCTTTGAGCAATTGCTGATTAAATTAAACGTCTCGCGCCGCCTGCGGAATGCAGTTGTCTCTGTTCCAACACATGGGCCCCCCAGATTGGTGGCTCGCGCGGCCTGCGCAGGAGCTGCAGCCAGCGAGCTGCCCAGGCAGAAAGACAAAACAAACAAATCACCCTGTACTAATCGCATTTTTTGTCTGACTTCGTCCATCAATCAGGGCCTCTGAAGGATAGCTTTCAGAGCGAGGCCAGCGCCGGGCAGAGAGATTACACCTTGCGGAATAAAAAAAAGCAATTAAACAAGCTGCTTGGGAAATGTCACTCAGCACCGCCGTCGCAAACTCATTTTCGTGTGGCAGGGCCTTTATTGTTTTTTATTTTATATATATTTCCTTTATGATGTGCCGGGCACAAGCAGTGCGGCAGAGACCGAGCTGGCAGAGGGACTGCCGGACCGCGCACGCGTCACTAGCCTATGCATGGAGCAGCCCCATATGCAGGCGGGCAGAGTAATATCACAAGTCACTCCTTGGGTCGAAATGCTGCCAGCCCGTGCTCAAGGCGGAAGAGGGGCTAGTTCAGCACTGTCAAATGGAAGAGTTTACCCTGGAGTGCATAGATCTGTTATTGCCAAGTTATGATATTATATATATATATATATATATATATATATATATATATATATATATATATATATATATATATATATATATATATATATATATATATATATATATATATATATATATATGTATCATTTCCACACTTCTGGGTCTCCCCACTCAACCGGACCGCGCTCCTTATGGCAAAACACGGTGGCCAGGTTTGTAGCAGTAATTCAAGACACCTTTAATCTTCAAGTTTTCTTTAATCCACCATTTGATATTATAAAAAAGCCTCACAGAACGGTGAAAAACGGACACGTTTCGCCCTCTCACGGGCTTCATCTGAGTCAACACAGATATGTATATTTGATAAAGTGCCCTCCTCACGTTTTGGGGATATTGCAAGTCACAGAGGAGTTCTGTGACCAAATAAAGGAAAGATAGGATATGATAGGTTATTTATTACATGCTTAATACCCAGAGGTTTCTGAGCTCGGACCCGGGGATCGAATTTGTGTTGCTCTATGTTGCCTTGCTTCCAAGGCGAGCACATTGCCCCTGAGCTATCCTCCTTAGATTAAAGAGACAGAAGCAACTTATAGGGGGCGTGGGGGCTTCAGGGTGGACCTGCAATAAGCCTTTTATGTAGGGTTGGGGGAAATGTATTCCATATAATGCAAAGCCACCTCCTGTCATCCCCTTTAATTCTTGCCTGGCCTCTTTCTTTATGTAATGTAAGAGACATTGGGCCTCATTACATGTAGTGCGGTAAGGGCACCGGTACCGGTAAGGGCACCGGTACTGGTAAACCCTTACCGCCTTACTACAAGGTCCCTTTGCGGGTTGGTACATTAACGCCTGGTGTTTAGCAGGCGTTAAAAACCAACCCGCAAAGGGACCAGGGTGCTAATTACGGTACCGCAATTTGCAGCACCGTAATTAGCGCATTCCCCTTTCCCATAGAGCCCTATGGGGCGAAAATGGGAATGGGGAAGGGCAATGGGGGAAGGGGGAATTACCGCCCCGCCAACCTTGGAATAGGGCGGTAATTCCCATTTCCTCCAAGGCGGTGCCGGTATTTTACCTTGGTCCACCGCCTACCGTGTAATGAGGCCCATTTCCTCATGCTGGTACATATAATAAGTGCAGAATCTGTTTGGTTTTTAAACAAAAATACCAGCGTGTAATATGTTGCCGTAAATAGTTTAAGCAGTTCAACACTAAGCACCAGCCGTACTGCCATAAACAGTTCCTTGTCAATTAATTGTTTTAAAGGGGCAATGATATTTTAGAAGAAACACATTGTGAAAGCGTGTTATGGTTTTAAGTAAGTGCTGCAGTGACGGCTGAAATTCTGCTCTTTGCTGCCTCGAGCAGATGACATTGTAACGCCACAATCTGACTGTAATAACTTAATGGAGTTGCGCTAGTGATGCCATTGTCTTATTACAGGTGAGCAGTGATGTCACACTTTGTAATAATATAATTATTTGCAGGCTTTTATCTGGGTATTGCTGGCTGCCATGTGTTATATTGTTTCCAGAAGGATTTGTAACGTGCCAGGGTGGGACAAAGTTCTGCAAAAGTTGGGATGCCTCTGGGATTGTTCCACTTGCCCAACACTTATGGTGAATACATCTCATCGCCCGCTGGTTGTCTCTCAATGCAAAACCACTCGCTTTCCAAGTTCCTTCTCATAGTCTACAAAGCTAGCCGTTTTCCTGCTCCTCAGCATACGTTTGGTTGTATCTCAGCGTACTCACCATCTCGTTCCCTGAGATTCTCCTCTGCACTCAACCTCACAGTACCATACCCTCCCTGCTTTTCCTCCCTACTCGCCACCGCTTCACTGGAAACCGCAGCCCGTCACAATCACAGCCAGCCCGACTGTGGATCTCTTCAAAGCTTGGCTTGAACTTCACTTGCTTGCTAAAGAGGAAGTTCCCCCATGCCCCCCCAACTGACTGCACCACTTCCTCCAGTGGCACTTAATTTAATGTTGTATAGTTAGTTAGTATTCCCCTTTAGGTTGAAGCCCTTGCCCCCTTAGGTTCATCTTAGCTTTATACATCACCTGTTCTCTTATATACATGGGTTTCAGTTTGTTGTGTCCCTGGTATACGTCTTCATTTGTTACACCCTACTGACCTACATTAATACTTGATCTCATCCTTATGCTATCGTACAGGCATCCTTTGTGAGAATGCTTCCGCCATCTGTAAATGTGATGAAAATTTCTGATGAAAATTGACATCCCTCTTCTTCATATAAATACAAATAACATCCTTGTGAGCAGGTGCATTATATTGACTTAAGCAATAACACCAGCACATGCCGGTTGTCTCGGTGGGTAATTGCATGGAGACCAAGTTAAAGGCCTGAGTGATGGTACGGCATTTAACAAGTTCTCTAGTGATATTATTGCCCTGCAATGTCTGCCTGAAAAGGTTTAAACAGCATATAGTTTGAGGTACTAATAGGTAATAGGTCATTTTGTATTTTCAAAAAGGCCTAGTATCGGGCATTCAAATAAAAAAGAAAATGACTGCGCCGGATTGGCTGGGGTGCAGCGCAACATTGTAGCCTGGTGCTAATATGCATTGTCATTGGACCATTTTTTGTTCTCATCCCGTGGAAGGGTCTGAGACACAAAGGACCTGAAAACCGCGGCAATCATGCACTTGATTATTCTTTTCCCATGCCCCTCCTCCTTTCATTTGGGCATCATGATATCAATTTCAATCTGTTTTGCTTTTCACTGACATTTACTTTGGTGGCAAAGTGCTATTAAATTCACAGTCGAGTTGTAGTGATGCTGTCTTAAATAAATAACTGTTTGGGGGTTTTGAGTAAAACAATGCTATACCCATAGCCATATTGTACAATAAATTAACCAATCAAAACAAGTAGGGACTATAAGGCATCGATAAGCACTTCTAAGAAACTACTGCAACCAACCAGAATTTCCTGCCGAAACGTTCAATGAAGAATTAATAAAAGTCAGAAACTGGATCCAGTAGAAGTAATGTGTTACTCGTGAAATTGGATTTCCTCTTTGTCCACACCTTTTATCAAAGAGTTATTTAGAGTTGTATCAGCGCATGTAATTTATATGAATATGACCATGTTTATTTTAAAGAGGATTGCCTTTTTACCATAGTCCTGGTCTCATGTAGCTCGGAAAGAGGTTATCTACCACTCAGTGTTGGCTAACATTTCCGGATCATCGATGTAGCAGAAAAAGATAATTAAGTACCGTGAATTGAAGATGTTTAAAAGTTTCTGTGGCTTCTGAAAATAAAGGATTTGCAAAGTTTCCTTTTCTTTTATTATTTTGGAGCTGGGTTGAAAGGAAGCACAATGTCCCCCTTGGCCCGCCCCCGCACCCTTCCTTACCAGTGCAAACACAAATTGGAGCTGTGTAAATTGGGGTGCGGGAAAGATAACTACTGGCAAAACAACATTGTTGACACCCCCCCTCTTTCCCAATTTCGCTTCGATTGTGCAGATTTATTTTCCAATTCACCCCTTTTTGGCAAATTTCGATTTCCAGACCAACATTTAGTTTTTTTTCTAGAAATTGCAGAGTGTTGTCATAAATTAGGGGGCTTGGAGGATTTGCCATCCCCTCATTCGCCAAACTTTCAAGCAAAACTGCCCAAAAAATGAAATTAAGGGAGGGCAAATGCTTGAAATGGCAATATGCAAGGGTGAAATTGGTGTTTTTAGGCCAGAATTGGTTGGTTTCTAAGCAGAGAAAATGTTCTGCCCTTTCACCCACCCTTATCTGTAACCGTCTAACACCCACTTCTCATGAGCACTGCCAATTGGAAACCAGAAGAGAATGTGGCCTGTCACCCCTGCAAGGAGCGGGACTTTTAAATTACCCAATCATCGGGTTGGTGATCCACACATCAGCATCTTGGTATGCAAATTCTGCTGATTTATCCAAATCCATCTCAAGAACTTGCATGGCTAGCTCCAGCTTGGCTCACACAGTTACAACCCTTATATAAGGTTTGACCTGTTTCTTTGTACCGCTTATGAATAACTATTTTCCGAAAGAGGTTGAAGGGTTAAAGAACTTAAAGCAGATGAGTTCCACTATTTTATATTATTGCTGTCACTTACCCGCCCCTCCCGGCCCCCCGCTTTCTATTCCAACCATATCTGCAGTCTGATACACTGGGCCTGATTCACAAAGCCTTTTCCAGTGGGATTGAGCCATTGCAGAACGTTTTGTAAATCAGTCCCAGTGTCTTATTGCAATCCTCACACTCAAGGAATTGAATTGCAGGCTTCCAACTCCCTACTGTAGTGCCTTGGGATTGTATCAGAAAGCATATTTGGATAAGATTGCAGAAAAGCACGCGCGCGCCCGCACGGACACACACACACACACACACACACCACACACACACACACACACACACACACGCACACACACGCACACACAATATCTATCCCTCAGATTCGGGACGGTCCACCCTGGAGGTGGACAGCTGTGTGGACTGGAATGAAGGCTTGTAGTGCAGGAGGTAGGGTTGTTATCAGACACAAACAAATGATGTGTTAAGCGCAGGAAGGTGTACAACCAGCTCATCACACATTTTAGTCTCACTTCAGGTGTATTTAAGCACCATTTATTATTATTTTTCTCTTATAGACAGCATCATACATGATCATGCTGGTCTTGTGGTTCCAGAATGTAGACTTCTTGAGACACTCACCCGATCTCCAAAGAATGTAATATGAGTTTGTGTTATCAAATAGAAAGTGGTTATTACTAACACAGTAAGCCATAGCAGAACACTTACATGGAAAAGAGAAAAAAGAAAGAGGTGTCTGCACAGTTTAGTAGAGACACCGTTAAATGTTCCGTGGTGTGACCTGTGTTTGATCAGCAGGTCGCAGGTTCAAAGCCCGGCAGTGCCAACTCAGCCTTTCATCTTTCCGAGGTCGATAAATGAGAACCAATTTGGATTGGGTAATAATAGTAATGTATGGAAATATGTCCTATTTAAAGTGCTTTATAGTGAAGCGTTATATGAAAAACAACTTATTTCTATTAGTGAGCTAAGCGCTCGCTTCGGTGATCTTGGTCACGTGCTTCCTCCTGTCACCTGACTACATCCTGCACAGGTATGTATCCCACCTTTGCTGTCAGAGTCAACATTACTGCGACTGCGCAATGAAAAAACAGCAACTGATGTAGCAAGCACTCAATATTTTATTTTTTTACAAACATGACATATCTTAAATTCGTATTTCCTTTTGGTTTTCATTGGCGTGGAACACTTTAGTGCTAACTGGGCTTCACCTGTTAACATCAGTGTCCTTTAATGGAGCACGGATTGATTTGGAAAGCCTGGGAAATTACTTTTTAAATTTGTTTCTTTGGTATTAGCAGTGCCTAGTCTAATATGTAAATGTTTCGGTAATTGGAGTTGTGATGGAGCGTTTCCGACGGAAAACTCGGACACAGCTCCAGTTAGTTACCGAATTTCTCATTAGACAATGAAAGCGAGCAATTATAAAACTCCCCTTTTAAAGCTTAGTTTACAGCTGTAATATCTGTTAGCTTGATATGCAAAAAAGAAAGTCTCATTTTATATGGATATTCACAGTTTCTTTTAACACAATGCATAACAACAAACTGGAAGTTTGTGTGAAACGATTTCAGAGACACTGCTTTACCAAAGTGCATGCTCTTTGCACATAATTTAATCTCACTGGGCATTGCCTGCAAAGAAGAGGGTGGGCCTAAAAGGAACCTGTGCCCAAGCTGCCGCACCGAAATGGCTGGCGCCGAAAGCGCTGCGCAGGACTGTCCGGCAGCTTGGTGAGTGCCTGCACTTCTTTTTATTCTATTTAAAGCACTGAAAGGTACTATGTTGCACAAGCAAAACTGTCACGATTCAGCTAAGTGCCTATAAGGTCTGATATTTGACCCTGAGAAATGGCTATTGTGGTCATGCGTGGGGCAGCTCAGTGATCTAGTATAGCAGGCTAAAGTGAGGCTTTATATGTTTTGCACACTCAACAAAGACAATTCCACAGAGTCCCCTACTTTAGCTGCTGATGAAAATGCAGCAGAGTGAGATGAAGTCACTTGCCCAGAGTCACTTCATTTGGTAGATGGAGATGCTGGGATTTGAGCTCTGGTTTCCTAATACAAATGTCTTCTGATTGTCAGTAGATTCGGTGTTCCCCACCCAATCTTTAGTTTCACACCATTTTAAAATTATTTCTGCATATTCGTCTTTCAAGAACAATACTTGAACTCTCGTGAGTTAAGCTGCTTACAAAGCACCAAAACACATTCTATGTTCACCTGGCAAAATATATGGAATCTTCATGGCGCATAATAGCCCAAACAAATAGGATTACCAGGGCTGATCTCATCTGAGTATCTGGATCCAGCAGGGACTCACCTGAGGGGTCTTTTAACAGTGTTGCTTTCCCTGGGACATAGAAGGACCTGGACCACTTAACACATTTTTTCCAAGCCCTTAAAGGACATAACTTACCCTCCTCACCTTCAAAATAGTGTTTTGAAAAAATCAAACAGGCCACTATATTAGTCATTATCTTTATACTGGAACTGTTATAACTATAGTCTGTGCTATGCTGCCCTGTGTATACGAACCGTTGATACATATCCACAAACCTCTGTTCATGTGCAAGCTTAGCCATTTCTACCAATTATTGACATTTGTCAAAGAGAATATCACTTTTGATGTTGGATATTGTCACACTGAGTCAGTAGATTTGGATTAAAAGGAAATAAGGTTACAAGTCACAAAACAGTTGCTTTGTTAACAGCCTGGCCAGCTTGAAACGTGCTGGCTATGCCATACAACACATATGAATGTGTGGGTGCGTAGTACAATGGAAGATTCACATGCTGTGCTGCCCTCAGGCATTGGCGTAGGCTAACTAAGTGATCACACTGAGCCAAACTGGTCATTAACATGGGCACCTGATGCTGGGACTTTGTAAAATTGAATATACACGTCTCACGACACATACCCCTTTGGACTCTGTTGAGGAATTTAAGGATTGTCTGGACCAGTTTATGTCAATACCTCTTGGGACTCTGGATGCGTTGCCATTCCTGCCGCACTGCCTCCTGAAGCACACGCCTCCTTTTAGTACTGGCTAGAGGTAGCACCCAATTTCAAGGCTTGTAAACCAGAACTGAACCCCGGGGAAATCACCAAGAACCGGCAAGATGCTTTACATTCCATTTCCAGACATCGACCAACTTCTAAAACTCACCCTTTCCTTAGGTCAGGAGTCTGAAACATGTACCTCTCTTGGTGTTTTAGGCTATTACTCGCAGCAGCCCTACCCATATTGTCAGTGGTGAGGGATCACAGGAGTGCTCGTTCAAAACATCCAAAGAGACACAAAAGTTGCAGACCCTGGGCCTCATTACGAGTGAGGCGGAACGGGTTAACGGGCTCCGCTAAAGTAGGCAGACCCGTTAAACCCGTTCCGCCTCATTACAAGCTCCCATCGCGGGACCCGGTAAGTAACACCTGGTGAAACCAGGCCTCCTTACTGGGTCCCGCGAGGGGAAGAGGGAGCAAGCAACGGGCCGCTCGTAATCGGCTCGTTGTTTGCACCCTCTCCCATTCC
The DNA here is from genome assembly GCF_040938575.1 of Ambystoma mexicanum. Taxonomy (NCBI): domain Eukaryota; kingdom Metazoa; phylum Chordata; class Amphibia; order Caudata; family Ambystomatidae; genus Ambystoma; species Ambystoma mexicanum. Next base: position 849,613,316 of record NC_090931.1, on the reverse strand, counting down.
CATTGAGCCCTATGGGGGCTCAGATGGGAATGGGGAAGGTACAGGCCCGGGTTCCTTGAGGGTGGAATTGCCGGGCCCTCCAAACTCGGAATGGCCCGGTAATTCCCCATTCTGGGAACCCAGACCCGGACCCGATTTCAGCGGCAGCCGTGCCACCAATAGCGGCATGGCTACCGCTGAAGTCGTAATGAGGCCCCCTGTGTTTGGGAAAACTCCTGAGCCCTCTGAAACATGCCTCAGTTCTCTTGCTACTTAAGACGCTGATTCTGCTCCCAAGGGCCTGTCCAGTTACTGAACCATCCTGAATCTTATAGTTACTGGAGATGTAGTGAAACACAATATATAGGCGCATCATAAAAACACAGCAGTATATACTACCATGATAAGCCACCAAGTTTCCAGCCCCCGAGAGGCACTGGGTGAGAAACAGGCATTCACATCTATCAAGGGTAGTCAAATTGGAAGCTATAGGGGGTACTCTGGGACGTTTTGCTATTTTAGTATGAAATAGGAGATTTGAATTGTTGAGTTGCAAAATTCATCTTTGTCTGCGTACTGGATTTGTGTAACAATATGGGGATCCGGTATACTTCAGTAGGAATTCGGGAATAACCAATGCAACTACAACAAGTGTTCCTACTGGTGAAAGCAAAGTCCAAGCAATATCACAACACAATTATTTGAACAAATATTGGTAGAGGTCTGTTCTCTTCAATGAATCCTCTCTCAGTACATCATCAATAAATGTGAGGACATTTGACATTCACCACATAAATAATGAATGTTCTGAATTTAATTTACGTTCAGTGAAATATATTATGCATTCGTATGTTATATATAATTCATCATTCATATGCAAGTGACAAGAAACAAATTAGAAACAAATATATAACCTATCAACATATAAATAATAACGCAAAAAATATACTCAATACAACAAGCACAAATAAACCGAAGACAAAAACAGTCAAATATATGTTAAAAACTCATTATTGGACTGCAAGGTTTATCACCCACGCTCCTTAAGGGATAATCTCCCCTACGGACAATATTTGCGTATAACATATCGTTGTTGTAATGTTGCTTGGACTTCACTTTCACCTATAGGGACACGTTCTGTTGTTCTATAGAGTCCTGGATGTGTGCATTGATTGGTTGGGCGTTTCCTTGATGTTATGTTGTGTTAAGAGTTTTTTTTTTAAATTATATATACCGCACCAGTCACCACCTTAGTGTTCTAACAGCACAGAGGCTTGTCCACAGAATAGCCCAGTGTGCCCCCCCTCCCACCCCGGATATCCAGACCTTGGTCTCTGACATAGAAAAGGGCATCAGTGGCGAGGAAGAGTGAAGGGGGAGAAAGGTTAAACTCACATGAAAAATGGGAATAGGTAAGAAAATCATGTCAAGTGAATGTAAAGTGATCAACGCCTATGATATGATATGATAGGTTATTTATAACACGCGCGGACCCAGGGATCAAACCTGTGGTGCTCTGTGTCATCTTGCTTCCAAGGCGAGCACGTTGCCTCTGAGTTATCCTCCGGAAACTATCACCGATAAGAACAGGGCACCTGCTTAATGCACTTGTGAACGAGTGCATGTCCACGTGGGTAACTTCTACTGCTTAGAGGAAAATACTTAAATTGGTTGCAGGATGGGGTTGAGGTATGGTACTTCTTTTGCCCTGGGAATGCTTCAACATGTCCGCGGCCTCTTGTCTCCATACACCGATTCGGCCCAAGCTGGATCATAATCTTCTAAACTGTGGACAGCCAGTTGGCACTTGCTCATAGATAGTCTCCATTTTCCAATTGAGTTTACTTTGAGGATGAGCACTCTCCTCAGAGCAGTCACTATGTTTGAGGAACGGGGGCTGCCAGCCCACCCTCACAGTGTGGATGTACCTTTAGAAATTAGCGTGGATGGATCAGCTGTTTTATTTATTTTGTCCTGTATATGTTGTTATATATTGTCTCTATTGTATTGTCTATTGTACAACACCTTGAACGTGCTTGTCTTAGAATGAGTACATTGACATCACCGTTCTTCGATTACATTCAAATCAAATACAAATGTGGAAAAAACCTCAGAAAAACTTTTCCAAAAGTTTATTGGAGGTTATTCCTTAAATAATAAGCCAACATGTGGGTGGTTTGTGTTTACTGCGGGAAAGTTCATCCAGGCCTCCGAGTGGATTTTCTGTACTCACCCCCAAGGGAAGGACAAGTATTTGGGGACATATGCAAACCAGTTTTTTCATCGACTCTACAATCCCATCAGGTGCTCATGATAATCAATAGATATGTAAATGATGCCCTATTTGGGCCCATTTCTCATGAATATTCATGTGGGATATACTGAGAGCCTGGCCTCTCTGTGGCCCTTGAGGATGGAAGCTGTGCATGTCTGGTTTCAAGGGATGGTACTTTCTGTGTTTGGAGGGACGTGTCCGGCAAGGAATCGCTTGATGTTGAAGGATGAGCTACAGTGTTGTGAGCACAATATGAGCCCGCCATCACACTGCAGGCCTCTCCATGGAGTGCGTGGTTGTTCTGCATCCTGTTGCATAGGACGATTTACCACTCCACGTATATGCGGTGCAATACTGGGATACACACCTTTTTTGTCTAGCTAATAGAAGTCCAAGTAGAAGTGTTTAAGAGACACCATGATCGCTGGGACCGCAGTTTTATCTTTAGATTCCAAAAATAGAACCTGAACCCGGGGGCATAGGAATGGAACACCGGCGGAGGGAAAAGCTGCCTGTCTGCAAAATGCTCACTAAGCGTGCACAGGAGTGAGGCACAAACAGAACACATGTGGTCTGCACCGATACCAATCAGATTAGTGCCTAATCCGCCCGCGTGCCCTCCGGGTCAGATGCTCAGGGCACTGCTGTGGTGACTGTTTACATAAAATAAATAAAGTCCCGCTTCTGGTAACAGTAACAATAATACTGGAACTTAATAATTAAAATCTAGCTGAATGTGCCAGCCTCCCTTTTGGCTGGTGTTATTCGCTGGCAGATTCGTGCCCATTCTGGTCTTTTGTGTGAGTGTGCCAGTGAGATTTTGTGCTGCCGGAATGCCTGTTTTGTCACTTTGGTCTCTGCATTTCAAAGGGGTCCCTTGAACTCAGTAGTAGAAGTGTACCGAAAAAGGTAGTGTACCTGTGGTATCGGCAGGAGAGGGTCGGCGTAAGCATAGTGACAAGGCGCTGTGGCCGGGGCATTGCAATAGTCTAAGTAACTAGTAACTAACGCTTCTATTACAAGTTTACACTTGCACAGGTACATGGATGGACACATCCATTGTATAGAACGTTGAATATGTCATAAAAAGTAGAGGAACGGTAAAGAGAAAAAAATGTAAGTAGTGAAACACCATTCCCTACCGTTCCTGCTCACTTCGATCACTGCTTTAACTCACTGTAACTCTCAGACATACACCACCCCTCCTTCCAAACACCTTCTCCCAGTTCTGTGTTCAATTAGCAGCGGGTGGGTAACACCCCGGGCTCCTGCTGCATGCTCCCCTTGCTCGATACCCTGTGCAGCATGCACACATCCCTGACACGCCTGGCTGTTGGCTGTTGGCGTTGTAACCCAGCCGCTACTCCATTCTGAGTCTCAGCTTCCTCTATCCTGGCCTTTGTTGGATCCCAGCACACTTCTGGTGCTTGTTTCCATGCAGTGTTTTTCAGTGGTGCTAGCCTTTGTTGGATCCCAGCACACTTCTGGTGCTTGTTTCCATGCAGTGTTTTTCAGTGGTGCTAGACTTTGGCCTTTGTTGGATCCCAGCACACTTCTGGTGCTTGTTTCCATGCAGTGTTTTTCAGGGGTGCTAGACCTTGGCCTTTGTTGGATCCCAGCACACTTCTAGTGCTTGTTTCCATGCAGTGTTTTTCAGTGGTGCTAGACTTTCGCCTTTGTTGGATCCCAGCACACTTCTGGTGCTTGTTTCCATGCAGTGTTTTTCAGTGGTGCTAGCCTTTGTTGGATCCCAGCACACTTCTGGTGCTTGTTTCCATGCAGTGTTTTTCAGTGGTGCTAGACTTTGGCCTTTGATGGATCCCAGCACACTTCTGGTGTTTGTTTCCATGCAGTGTTTTTCAGGGGTGCTAGACCTTGGCCTTTGTTGGATCCCAGCACACTTCTAGTGCTTGTTTCCATGCAGTGTTTTTCAGTGGTGCTAGACTTTGGCCTTTGTTGGATCCCAGCACACTTCTGGTGCTTGTTTCCATGCAGTGTTTTTCAGTGGTGCTAGACTTTGGCCTTTGATGGATCCCAACACACTTCTGGTGTTTTTGTTTCCATGCAGTGTTGTTCAGTGGTGCTGGACTAGTCTTGCTTATGAGGGGACCTGAGCCAGTATTGTCACCAAGGAGATCTAGCATTGCTGGCCTCCATAAGACACTTGCCAACGGTTCCTCCCAATGCAAAACACAAGTGAGTATAGTGGCAGCTGCAGGTTAGACATAGGTTACACTTACAATGCTCTCCTGAAACACATCCGTTGTGACCTGTAGCCGACATGGGAATACTTTTTTTTATTTTTTTTATTAACTGTTGATCTTCTGAAGAAGATTTGGTTGAATCACAGATCCCCCACAAACTGTTCAGATAACCAGGATTCCCAGGAATCTGCTTTCCAGAAGCCGTATCACCCCTGGAGTAAGGGAGGGCGAGGGGCGGTTAGGATTGGTTTGGTTTATTTGTGGTAAAACAGGAGTGCAAGGATAACTTTGGTAGCAACATGGGTGTGGGAAATTGAAGGACCGGGGATCATTCGGGGTAGAGAGCCATTAGCAAGAGAATATGGGGTCCTGGGCATTGGTGAATGCTACACAAATAAGACAGTACATTAAACTCTGCTGTGAGATAATCCCAGTAGGTTAATGCACTTGAAGCAGACATCTCTGTGTAACCTACTGTTCACATAATAACATATGAATAAGCACAATTCCGCATGTTATCCTTCTTAAGTTGATAAAGAAATGACAACTGCATTACGTAACTGTGAGCTCCATTGGCAAACCTGAACCAATGTATCTGTGTGGTTCAGTTAAACACATGCCACCCTTTGCTGAGTTTGCCTTTTATCATTTGGAGGTTGTTAAATTGAGGACCATGGTGTTGTTGAATGGTGAATTATAGTTGGTTCATGTGAGAGATGTATGTCAGAAAGAGCTGGGGAAGTGTCAGACGCATGGTAAGTGTCCATGGTGCAGTCGTTAACCCTTCTGGGGTCGCTAATGAGTACTATTGAGGACAGCCAGTTTTGAAGAGGCAAACATAAGTGTTAGGAAGCAATTGATTTGGACAGATGAGCAGGGATAGGTCAAAATCTGTCTCATATTATGCATGCCTAACAGAGCTATTCAATCTTCTGATGTTGCTAACATGAGCACCAGAAATGTTGGCAATATTACAACTAAGAGAGTTCAGGGCAGGCTTTTATCATCACAAACGCATGCCATGCTTGGACAGACTCATTCATGTGCCAATTTATGCATTATTAAACCATTTACCCAACTAATGTAGCATACACAAGTACCATTTAGAGTGACAAATGTGCACTGTTTTGACTTAATGGCCATCCTGTACTTGGGAATGACCAGCACAACACATATATCTGTACTCTGCTGTTATTGTTATGCAGATGAATTATTAGTATTATTTATTTATTTGCCAATGAGATGTAAAGTGTTGAGTTTGCTTTCTCTATATAAAATAAACTGACCACCAAAGCCGCTTCAAGTGTTAGCCTTGCTGGCTGGCACTGTGTCCCCCTTGCTCTTGTGCTGTTATTGCATGTCACGACCTCGAGAACCCACTGCCTGCAAAAGCATTTTAAACAAGAACTGTTGTTAATTTAACACAAACTTAACAGTGACACTTTTAAACGTTTGTGATGTTTGTGATCTTCGAATACTCTAAAAATGGAACGGTTCGGTGTTTTCACAATTAACATGTCTAAGCCCCGCATGCTGGGAAGGGAGTCGGTCTTAAAATTCCCACTATCATTCGGCATAAAACCAATCATGTTTTGGAGCTTAACAATGCATCTTTCACAAAGGAGCCTAAATGTCCTGCCAAGAAAGTGAGTACGTTTTGTTGGATGGAGTTAAGTGTTGGGGGAGAGGCTGGGGGCAGTGTTTGAAGCTCTGTGCCCTCGCTAGAGTTTTATGACATGTTTTTCATTTAACCTGTAACCAAGTAAACCTCGATTTTGGAGTTAGTGGGTTTGCACCCAGTGGGGTTATGGGAAAGTGTTGGGGAGGGAATGTTCCTATCTGTTTCTCCCATAGGTACTGCTCCTCCCCCACTGCCACCCGCCCCCTATTTCAAGCTGTCGGACGCATCCCACACAGTTCAGTACTTCAATGGTATTTTGCCCGGGACATTGCGACATTTGTCCAAACGCATATCTGAAAAATCAAAAGGCAGCCAGCCCTCACAGTCACTGAAAAATGACTTTGCACTGCCGACACAAACCCTGATTCATGGAACTGTGCAAATTGTATTTTTGCAGTGCAAAGTCTGTGAAAAGTCATTTATACTGTAAAAATGACTATGCGCCGACTTTGCACAGACTCTGCACTGCAAAAATACACTTTGCACGGTTCCTGTGTCGGCAGTGCAAAGTCACTTTGAGCGGGGCAAAAAATTCCATGAATCGGGCCCTTAGTATCACTCAGCACCTTGTCTGCTGGAGTGGCTGGACCGGAAAGTAGTGTGATACAGAAGACATGGTGTGCAGGCCCTGTAGTAGAGAATGATGTGAGACTTGATAGGAGGGCAGAGGGTGGAAAAGATGTTGGGGCTGAAGTAGAGTAGAAGTCTATGTAAAATGTATAGTCTGGATGCGCGAGGAGCTTGATACATGCTTGGGCTGCCCTAAGTTTAAGTATAGTTGTGGTCAAGGTTGATGTAATGGGATGGCTGACCGCCTCCTGTTGGTGAGACTCAGGACTGCAGAAGGGGAGGCTCCAGGTTTAGACACTTTTTAGTCTAAAAGATCCAAAGGTTCTGCAGGCTATGATTGAGCCACTGGTAAACTATGCACGGGCCACGATTAGGATATTTCTGGCTCGTCATAAGCCCAGAAATAGACCAGCTTGTTCATTTCAAGGGCTTACTTTGGTTCTGCATCAGAGTTTTGCTATGGCCCATGATCTGAATAGTAGTGAAAAGTCGCAGGATTCAAGTTTACACGGAAGGGGTGAGGCACATTGGAAAAGGTGTGGCTTAGTACTCTAGACTTAAAAAATAGGGGCATATTTAGGTGTGCTGGCAATACTCAAAAAAGGAGGAGTGACAAAGGTCAAGGTGGGGGTGCACTGGCAGAGCAGTGCGTTGATCCCAGGACGTTAAGTGTGTGTTACCATTGAGGTGCACTGGCAGAGCTGTGGTACTGTGACGAATCAACTTCCGGGGTACCAGTGGTCCAAGGGTGAATATCAGTTTCTAAACCATGAACCAGACCCCCACCTCTAATACACCAAAAAGGATCTGAACATATTGGAATAACAAGCACATTATAAAACTCCTTGTCCAATTTTTGTAAAGTGGATGGAACGGCAGGCTTATCTCCGCAAGGTCATGGATCGTTGGTTAGTTTGAACAGAGCGAAAATGCAATTATTACCCAATGATAAAAGGAATGTCCAGTCAAGGTTGTATTCAAAATATATACTTTATAAATCCCAACAGACAGTATAACAACATTATGAAATACAACACACCCTGTAAAGGAATGCAGAGGACGGACACTTTCAAAGAAGGAAAAGGGATGCACTCTGGATACTGACAGGAGGGTCGTTGGCATGGTTAATAACCACAACAGTTTGTTAATGTTTCTGGCTTCAGCACAAAGGGAGCAACAGGTCTTAAAATGTCTCTACAGGCCTTCTGGGAAGGTACAGGGGGATAGAACCACAATGCACCTTGTGTTGTAGGTGTTCTTGATGCTCGACAGGGTCTAGCCGGTTTCAAGGCATTTTGCAGGCTTCTCTGATAGAGTTCGAGACAGGAGTCCACTGCGCGTACCAGGCGACAAGACGGTTCGGCGAACGAAGCTGGACAAATGGCTGAAGGCGAGTTTACATGGTTGCTCAGGGGCAGGAATCGTTGTCTCAGAGCTGATCAGCAGTTCCGAAGCACTGGTCGAGACGTCTCAGGAGTCTTTATGCAACAATGTCTTGACAATGGTCAGTGTTGCTGTCGGTTGTGGATCAAGGAACTTGACTGGTTTGAAAAATGTAATTTAAGGCAGACTGTGGTAGATGCTTGTCGAATCGCTTCTCACAGCTTCTTCAATGTGCTTGTGTCATCCTTTAAGGTGGAGCCCAAAGCTGAGGAGTGTGTTGCAGACAGTTACCTTGTCCTTTGTTGTATGTTCAGAGACCAACTGGCGCTTCATATCTTGGAAGCCTGCTACAGAGTCTAGCAGGGCATGCTGTGTGCTAGCTGGGTACTGGTTCTGGAGCAGCTGGAGGGTCCTCTGAGTTATTTTCTCCCTCTGTTCCCTTGGAGATGTAAAGAAGAGGGATCTTGTGTCGCTCTTTGGATATCCTGGCCCTTCTTCACTGGCAGACAATGTAAGTCAGACTGTACCTTCAGCCAGGGTCCAAAGTTGAGTTCTTCTTTTTTACTTCTTGTGAGGTCTTCAGATTATCTGCCAAAAGAGGGGTTCTGCCCTATTTTAAAGCTAAGTGGGCCACAGTGATTGAAGTAGGCTAAGCCTACCTCAATGAACCAATCCTGGGTTCCCTACCACCAATCTCCTCTATGCGGGAGGTCATAGCCAGAGTACTTTGCAACAGGAAAGGTAAAGGGGTGAAAACAAACAAGGTGTGCCCCAGAACTAAAATAGCTGAACCGATTTCTTAACTGAAAGAGCTCTGGGCTCACTCCCTTGTGCTACTAAGTACCACCCATCTTCCTGTATGTTGTGTTCAAAAAGTCTCTCTGGTTAATGGTGCTCCCTTTGTGGTTCATTTTAAAGCGGCAGATCTCCCATGAAGCTGCAGTGAGACCATATCCCCTGGCTCCTGCAAACCAGATTCTCATACCTTATGAGTGGGGTCCCGCTAGTGGGGTTGCCTACGGTAAACAACAGACTTAGACATGACAGTTCACTGCCATCGATACTGAGAGGCGGGAGCTGGCTTCGGGTTGACACAGTTGCATATGAAAGGTAGTTGTGTTTCCTGCCTCGCTTGTTATCCTCTACAGCCAGGCCCTGTGTAGGCCTGTTTGAAGTACCCCCTGTTGGTGTGATAATCGTTGCCACTAGCTGCAGGGCCTAACAAGAGAGCAGGGTGGATCCATGGAGCCTTTTTCAGTTTATCAGGCTGACAATGACAGGGGGACGATTGGTCCTCACCCTTTCTGTAGATGACATTGCACACTCCTCAGCTATCACATTCCAACTAAATATGACAGGGGCGGGCAGTGCCTGTAAGCGTTGTCCAACCCAGAGTACAAAGGTCTAGGCTTTGTCATCGTGTCAGCATAGGAGAATGTGTGTGGATTATTACTACCATCATTCCATTTAATACAAAGATGCAAAAAGGCCCAAAGCGAACGTATGGCCACCATCCGGATGGTCGAATTCCTCACAGGTACTGCTACAATGATGTAAAGCCAGGACGTGAAGAGTGGGTGCAGATTGAAGTGCGCTGGCAGTGATGTGGTGTAGCTCAATGGGTATGAATAGCTGGCTGTTATTAAGGTGCACAGGAAGGGCTGTGGCATAGTCACAGGGTGAGAAAAATAGGTTAATTTAAAACTTCCTTAGGGTGACCAGCAGATTTTCAAAATATAAAACCCAGACAGACCACTGACAAAGAAGTAGGATCACAGTTTCAGCTGCCATAGACACAAAAGAAGGATTAAAATAACTAACAGGCCTCTAATGAAACTGTTATTCTTTTTCTATGTCGATGGACTGTCCAGGAGCAAGGTAGGGATTTGTATTGGAAACACAGAACTCTGTGATTGGAGGAAAGAGGGCATGGAGGAAGGGAGAGAATGGTGGCCAGCTTGATGTTGGGATTTCTTAATCAGGTCAAAGCAAATATTGTGACGGTATCCACCTGTTGCTCAAATCCCAGGACAGGATTTTTAAAGTTAAACAAGGTCTCGGGATGCCGAGTGGAGGAGCAAATACTGGGGCAGTCTAGGCAAAACTGGGACGTCTGGTCATCCTAAACTACCTGCATGCAAATAGTTTATCAGCATTGAGGAGTACAGTCCGAGCTGTTGTCTAGGTAACACACAAATAATAGCGGGGGTAATAAAGAGCAGCAATGAGCTGCACTCTCAGAGTGCACACAATTCTAAAAGTGTCCCATGAAAAGGAGAATCAACCACTCCCCCCACTTGAGGCCACTGGAGAGGCACACAAGTATACCTTTCAAGGGGAATGTTGGTCATGAAGCTGCCGACCAGTGACCTTGGGCAATGCAAAGGGTGTTGTATATGGGGCAGGAATTCTTCAGGAAGGTGAAGGGAGGGAAATGGCCCGCCAGTCTTCCCATTCTCAGATTATTTTTCAGCTGCGGAAGAGGGAAAGGGAGTGTTGGCTAGACCCGTTCCTTAGGGATGGTGATGGATTGTAAACAAATTGTGTCCTTCTGTTGCCTAAGGTAGGTTCTGGAAGAGAGACAGAATGGGAAAGTTTGTTAAGAAAATGCACAAGATAAATACATGTTTTTTGTTTTTGGTAAAAGGTGAAGAAGGGTTTGTAACTGCTGCACGAGCGGCTACGCATGCCTTGGAAGACGCCGGGGTAAAGGGACAGAAGATGGTTCATAGAGTGGCTACAGTGTGGGAGAACTGGGAAAGGGGAGCTGAATAAAATGGGATGAAAGCACATTGGAGGGTGGGATGGTCTTGGGGGAGCACCCAGCCTGTGCTATATAACCAGAACATACTATCAACAAATGGCAACTCAAACTGGACTACCATTGTGTTTTGAGTGGGTTGAAGCCGGGTTAGGCACCTGTGATTAAGAAACTAAAAGGAGAAGAGGGGCACACCAAAAGGAGTGATAGCCCTGTGCCCCACCCCTCCTGTTGGTCTCCCACTGCCTTCATGCCAAGCAATTGCCAGCCATCCCCCCACCACCGCACCTACTCATACTTAGGCCACCCACCCAAACTAGAGCCCACCTTGATTCTTCTAACCACTTAAAGCACTGGTGTAAAGAAATATTTCATCCTAAGTTGACTTGTTATTTGAATTTTCTCAATGTCATGTTTGATATCTACTGTTATATAGTTTTACATGTACGGTCTTGTTTATCTTGGTCCGTTTCATTATTCATCCAGCGATAATGCTTAACATATATTTGCTGAAACATATCCTTGGAATATAAAGCGTTCCCTTTTGGGCTATCAAAATGTATTAAAAGTTCCAAGTAATGGGAGCAGATTTTTCTGGTATTGGGTCTTGGGTCTTTTGCATACATGCCACATTAGCATTTCCATTTGGAAGATGCCAGTCCAGTCCTGTTTTTAACTTTTCATACTGGCACTTGTAGTCCTGGATTTCCCCATTATAAACCCAGGACTTTCCAAAATGCAAAGTTAAAATCTGGTCTCGGCTATGTCGACATGTGTGGGTCCGAGTTGAGGTTTGATAGCAAAAATGCTCACTTAACACGTTATTTGCAATTCACTGGGTGCGAGCGGCTTTGGCCGCAGCGGCATAGAACCCTTCTCGTAACACAGTGGCGTGACGAGGGAGTGGCCTGGGGAGGCACGTGCTACCCCTGGAATCTGATTGGCCACCCTGGTTGCCACCCCATAATCCTGAACTAGGATCATTATGTGTGTGTCCTTGTCCTTTATGTTACTCCTGCATAAGTCAGTGCCCCACTTGGGTCACCCCAGTCAAAAGAGTCTGAACGCGCCACTGGTGGAACAGTGGTTCTGCCCTAACGTTGGCATTGTTTGAAGCAGGGATGGGTGGGTGTGTGGGGGTTGTACATGCTAGGCAGGGCTCCCTGTGCCGGCAGGCCTTGCTTGATCTCACCTGGCGGCGGGTGCAGTGTGGGCAGGCTTCGATCACCGACAAATGATGTGGTGCTGTCAAGAGAAAAGTGATGTATCGCCACCCGGCTGAACGGTGACATTTCACTTGATATATCAGCAGCCAGTGCCCGAGATTGGGTTTCTATATGTAAAGTTATGCGCAGGGGCTGCGCGCTCTCGGTGTAACCCTTCTCAGCTGTCGAGGAATCTCTCCGCTCTAATAAGGGTAATCAGCGCTCGGAGGGCTCTCCGAGTGATATATGCAGGTGGGTAATAATGCTCTGCTCGGGAGGAGAACGTGGGCTTTTATGCAAACACCTGTGTGAGGAGTGGAAGCGCATGCATGCCTCTGCAGCAAGCTGCAAATCGTTAACCAGCCTGCCTCTTGCCACCCTCTGGGATCACCCGTTATGGATTGAATGCAGCCAAGTGAGCAGCCGTGCATTCTGAGTGCAAGGTGTGAAGTGCCGCGGGGGGGCGTCCAGACTCTTTTGACTGGGGTGGCCCAAGTGGGGCACTGACTTTTGCAGGGGTTGCATGAATTAAGAGCGCACACACATAATGATCATAGTTTAGGAAAATGGGGTGCCACCTAGGGTGGGCAATCCGATTCCAGGGGTAGCACGTGCCACCCCAGGCCACTCCCTGGACACGCCACTAGTGAAGTGCACAGCAAAGGATGAGTCGTAATGTCGTGAATGACAGCACACAGGAGAGGGGTCTACGCTGTATCCCGACAGCTGTGTCCTCGATTTGAAATGAGCTGTTGGGGAAGTGTGCAGAGAAATACCAGAAGGCCACATGTGGAATATTGCATCCACTTTTAGGTTGTTATCGTTTTTGACTGCAATATGTGAGCTATGCTAAAGCTTTACTCAGTCCAATTCGCGAGTCTCTCTCTTTCTCACACACAGCAGAACCTCTCATCTCTTTCCCAACCATCTACTTTCTCACTCCCTTGTGTTCTCTCTCTCTCTCTCTCTCTCTTTCTCTCTCTCTCTCTCTCTCTCTCTCTCTCTCTCTCTTTCTTAAGAACCTTCCCCATTCTTTCTTGCTTCTGTTTCGCCCCTCCCCTTTCAACTTTACCCCTTTCTCCTTAGTCATCTCACCCAGTCCCGGAAATGGACACATGTACTGGGGGAACCCTCTCATCCTTGGGGGGTGGGCTGTGGGGAGTAAGGGGTGGGACCGAGCGAGGGGCATGTCCCAGGCCAGGTCATGCAATACAGTATCTCTTCATAGAATCTAATCCTGGCAATTTACATAAAAACAAAGAGCACTATAGGACTATAAGAAAGTCCATAATTTTACATTTCAAACGTCTTTAGTTAAAAACACTTTTGAGCAAATAATGGAAGTTGGGCTCTGCAGTTTTGATTGGTCATACTACTCACCATAAAAAAATGTCTGTATAATGCAGGACATAACCACTTTGGACAAATGCAGCACAATATGTGAGGCTGTGGCTTTTTCTGTATTCAGTTTCCATTGTGGAGTCTACTGAAAGTGCCTGCTTGTTGAAAAGTGTGTTGCTCGATAACTGGGCTTCAGGACTGATCTGGCAGGGAGCTGTGTTATCACTTGCACAAGAAGGCTCAGCAGCAGCACAGAGTCTTCCGAAAGCCCCCTGCTCATTGAGTGCAGGTTGCATGTCTGTGCAATAATGTGGCTTCAGTGCAGATCTGTGAGTTTCGTGGGCAAGCCCATGGTTCTGGGGACAGGGCAGTGCTCCGACAAGAAAGGTCTTGATGGAGCACTGCTCTGTCTGGTTCTGGCCCATTTTCTGTGCTGATCTCTCCCCTTCCTCCTTTAAGGATCTCTTCCACACACCGTTGAGAAGCCTCACTTTGGCACAACCCCAGTGTTGCCCTTTTGTCCTTCCTCTATGCCTCCGCCCCTCCTTCCCAAGTCCCACCCCTCTATTTATAAGAATGCTGGGCTTATAAATCCCCCACTGGTATTGTTGTCTCCTCTATTTATTTGCAGTGGTAGTTGTAAGTCCCTGTCCTCTTTCTAGTCCTTGTCTTCTCTAAAGAAAGGACTCCCTCCCCTCTCCTGGTCATCCACCTTCAGATGTGCAACTCTGATTCCATCCCACGCAACCTGAAGCTAATGTCTTTTAGAGAAGCCCCATGTTGGATTCCGTTTTGTCTCGAGCATACAGTACATCATCCCGGTCTCAGCCTCTAAACTCTGGAATTCTTTACCGATAGATCTTAGGGCAGAACCATCTTCCACCCTTTCAGAGCAAGAGCCAAAACGTGGCTCTCCACCAAAGAGACTAATTAACTTACTATCTCTCACCAGTACTCTTTCTGATATCTGTATATGCGTCAATGTTCTTCTCGCGATTGTCTCAACTTCTCTAGGCAACTACTGTAACCTGCCCAGGATTGTACTGTTTGATATTGTTTTTATTCTGTCTGCTGCAACCGGCCAATGTAATTAACTATGTTCAATGAACTTAAATGCACCCAGATACCCGAGGGTTAGGCGCGCTATACAAATAAATAAATACAAATACAAACACAAATCATCAATAGCTTGAAGGACCACACACGGTATTTTTCCTACATTCAAATGGTTTATCTCTGCCGACGTAAACAAATAAAACCAAAAGTATTAAATCCATTCTCTATGCTCAGAAGGGTCATTAGGCAAAATGGTTTCAGGCTGATGAAGATAGATGGGTGTCCCTCGTGATGTGTTGCTGAAAGCAACATTCCATGCTCCACCATACCACAATGCATCTCGGAATGACGAGCTCCCAGGGGCAGCAGGCGGGAAAAAGCAAACACTGCATGCTGTAGCAGCTGATGGGAAGATTGTCCTCAAACATGGACCTTTGCGCAGTCCACGGGTAGGTTGGAGGATAGGATGATAAAGGAATTGTGTTAAAAGTGGGCTCGACCCTCTCTAAACTCTTTTCCGCGTCAACAATGCACACTGAAAACACGTTGGCTGAAATTCTTGCATTGACGCAATACAATGGAGCAGTCTGGTGAAATAGCTGCAACTCAAACCCAAGTAAAGGCGACCCATTTTGTGAATGAGGGCCTCCCTCTGGAACAGCCTTCCCTCCTCCCTGAAACTTGAGGAGAACCATCTCCGGTTCCGGAAGCACCTCAAAACCTTCCTCTTTGCCTCTGCTTTCTCTCTCCCTCTTCCCTGCTAAATCCTTCACTGAAACTGCACTGATTCTGCAACTGGGCCACTCTCACTGACCTCGGTCCTGGGCCCAGCCACTCTCCACTTGCACTGCCTCCCTGGCAACCTCTGCTCTGCGGGACTGTCTCTGTATCCCTACAGCCCCCCCTTCCCAGCACTTGTCTGCACTTACTTTGCACTTTCCACCAGCTGGCCTTATTTATTTATTTATTTATTTATTTTATTCTACTTACTTGTACTGCACTTCCCCCCTCCCCTTCCCCTTGCACTTTTCCCTTCCCCCTACCCCTGCACTTGTGCGATCTGATTGACACCTGGCCTAGTAGGATCTTTGTCTGTCTTCCCCTTGTTTCTCCCCTCCCTGCCTCGTCGTGCCTTGAAACACTTGTGTATAGGCGCGTTACAAATACCATATCATATCATAAAGAAAAAAGACTAGAAACCTAAAAATTGAGGTATCGGAAAGACACCGAAAGTAAAGAGGATGGTGCATTTCCTCTCCTGCCGGAAAAACGGCAGGGAAGGCATGGGCATGGTAGCTCCCTTGTGCCTGGATGATAATACAAATTCAAAGATGGTGATCAAAGAAATGTCATAGAGGTACAAATTCATACCCAATGCCTGGACCTGCCTCGAATCGAATCTGCCACAGAGCTATCCTCCCGTCCCTGCTAGAGCGAACTGTAGGCTTACTATATATAGTGGTCCTACTGTGTGAATTAAAATCTGCACTGTTTGGCCCCTGTACATGGGCCTGTACACTAGATACCTAATAAAGAATTCATTATTTCTTCCTGAGACAGATGGAAAATGTCCTCCGGTCACCTAAATATGTCTTCATAATTTAGAGGACCTTACTGCTGCCCATGATTCTGTAACAATGCTGTGGTGAATACCGTACACAGAATCGCTCCACAAAAAGCAAAAAATATTTAAGAAAAACACTTTGGCAATTTATAGCGCAAAGAGGAGTTAGCTATGAACAAAGATTTCATAAAAAGAATGGAACGAAGGTGGAGGTGAAACCCTAATCCAGAAATTTAAAGTGTGGAAGGCCTTTCAGAATTATGCTGAAGACACCCCGATTAAATGCCCAATTATATGGCACACCCAAGAAAATCTGGTCTTCATTCGATCCAAATTCCAGAAAATGTATTATTGTTTTTTTTTTATTGTGAAATTGATTTGTCGAAGTAAATCTTACAAAGAATATTTAAATAATGCAAAATACACATTATAAAGAGAGGGGTTTTCGAAAATATCTATAGAAGACAGGAAACACAATTTTTAAAATACAAAATTCCAAATTCATATAACCACATTACAAAAGCATGTGAGTATCTTCAAAAATATATATTTAACAAAACCTTTCAAGGTGGATGTCCATTACCTGGCTGGACATACACCAAGCAAAAACGGAATTCCTGGTGATTCGCCTTGCATCCATGCAGTGGAAGGACATTTCACATCCCCAAGATATAATAATGTCCAACTGTTCCATTCAAATTTTGGATAAGGTGAAATTGCTGGGAATTATCTTGGATTCTTTATTGTCCATGACACCCCAAATTGGTACCATCATAATATCCACAAATGACCATTGTTTGGTCCTCAGGCATTTAAGACCTCTTTTATCAGAGTCACACTGTGCCACTCTATCCAGAGCCATAACGAGGGCCAACAAAGATTGTTTAAACAGTTCAGCCTAGCAGTGTATACAATGTTAATAGATGTTGAAAAACTCTGCTGCTTGAATTGTAACAATAATTTTAAATGGAATCGCATTACAACTGTACTCGGGATGCTTCACTTGCTGACCATCTTTGCCAGGATTAAGTTTAAATTACTTATGTTGATATATAAGACTCTTTGCAGCTTTCTACTTTGTCTCGTAAGCAGTGTTTCATTTTCAATGGATCCTCAAGACCTTTAAGAGCTTCCAAGCATGAAATGCTTCCAGTCCCCAGATTTCAGACAAAACAAAGTTTTTTGAAGATCATCCACAGTATTAGATTTCAAACTTTGAAATAGCCTTACTTCACATATTAGGGAAACCCCTGATATACTTAATTTCAGAAGAAGAGCAAAGACTTTCTTGTATGACCAATCTCTGTACTGGGTTCCATATAACAAAGTTGTGGCGAAAATGGGCGTTAATAACATAAATTGTGGCACAAAGGCTGTGGTGGGCCCCCCGCAATCCATGTGACGGATGCGGGGCACACCCCTGCAAACCCCGGACCCATTATGCCGCACAAGGGGAGCAGGGGACACCCCTGCAACCCCCGCTTTCCTAGTGTGGTTTGATGTACAAACTTTTACCGGGTCACACCACAGCCATTTTGCCACGATTCTTTCTAAAAACGGACATTTTTCGGTGACCATATTACTGGATACCCTGTACTGTAGAAGTTTTTTACATTTTCCCCTCCCTTTCAAAGTCTTTATGGTTACCTGAGAGTTGAGAAACCTTTGGGTAGTATTACCTTCCAGACTCTTATTTAAATAGAAATTGAAATGGGTCAAAAGAAACATAGATTACATAATACATGGATTTCGCTCATCGAAAGCTAGGATTCCTTCCCTACAAGTTCAGCCAAGAGCTATGACTCGGACCTCAAATAATCAGGATGAGAGAATCTGGCCATCAGGTGCAAGGCACTGATCTCATGGTGCTGGGCCTCCAACAATGTTCATGGGTAGGCAAGAGCAGCGGCAGCAGGTCGTCAAAATCACAGGAAGGAAAACATGTTAAAACATGAAACTGGACTTAGCGGAAGCTTAATGCTGCTTCACAGTAACTTCACTCAAAGATTTAACAGTAAGTGACAACCCAATCACACGGTTTCAAGTGACCAAAAGTATTCCATAACATTGATAGCAAATTACCTCAAATTGAATCTGATGCCTTGCCTTTCTCACACAGATGAAACGAAAATATTTCTGAAACAACTGTTTTATCATACAGAAAATGGAAATTAACACAGAGCGGCTCTTTACAGTTTCCCTAGTCTTCAAAAAATGGTGGAAGGCATAACCTGCCAGTAGTTAAGGCCCCTACCGGCAAATAAATGCCAGAATCACTGGTGATGGACATTTTGGCAATCCCTTTCCATGGTGTCCTGTTGGAATGGGAATTTACGGGCGTCTCCACTGCCGTAATATACCCGCAATACTGGGATATTGGGTGGTGGAACCGGTAAGGCAGTTTTGCCCGCATCTGACGGAATTACCAGTGGGATACCAGCAAAACTGTAATGAGGCCAGAGTCTCTAAATGAGTAGCATTCAGAGCTTCCAAAATGTAAGCAATGTCTATATTCCCAGAATTCATCAAAAACGACCATGCATGCGCTCACTCGCTGTGTCAGTATGACCCCAGGACAATGTGTGTACGTGATTAGTCTTTAGAGCAGGGTGCCAAGTCACTTATACCAAGTCAATGGGATCTGGTGCCAGCATACATGTGGAATTTGGTGGCAAGTTGCATCTGGCATCAATAAGAAATCCCTTGACAGGTTATGTGTGCAATAGTTCAGGATTTGATCGAAAGGTGCATGTGTCATCTTTGTGGAATGAGATGCCAAGCAACATGTGCCATCGTCGGGGGCCAGCTTGAATCAGCAATCATGCTAAATCTGATGGCATGTTGTTTGTGGAATCGGGAATCTGGTGACAAGTAATTTGGGAAAATAGTGATACATCTGTTGCCAATATATGCATGCAATATAAGTGTTGAATGTGGGAGCAAAGTTCACATGCCACCACAAAATAATCTGTCATTTGCTTTGACAGTCGCTGACTGGGCTCCACCTGTACTCTTAGATGCTGGTTGCTGCTCTATGTGTAAGCCCGGAGAGAGTCCATGCCAGAGGTCCACTACAGCTGCATTTGCACAGAAATCAAGTAGACGTGAGCCCGGAGAGAGTCCATGTCCACAGATCCTCCACAGCTGCATTTGCACAGGGATCCAGTAGACATGAGCCAGGAAAGAGTCCATGCCCACAGGTCCCTCACAGCAGCATGTGCACAGGGATACAGTACACAGGAGCCAGGCGAGAGTCCATGTGATAAATCAACTTCTGGGGCACCAGTGGTCCAGGGATGAATATCGGTTCCTTAGCCATCAATCAACCCCACACCTCTAGTACACCAGAAGGGATCCACACAGATTGGAAACACAAGCAAAACCTCATTGTCCAAATTTGGTAACATGGACGGGAAGTCATGCTTATCTCTGCAAAGTCGTGAATCATTGGTTAGTTGCAACACAGCGAAAATACAATTAATTCACAATGATAAAAGGGACTGCCCTGTCAAGGTTGTATACAAATATCTACCCTATTATTATCACAACAGACAGTTCTACCACACTACAAAATACAACCCACCCTGTAAAAGAATGCAGAGGGCAGACAGTTTCAAAGAAGGAAAAGGGATACACTCTGGATACTGACAGGGGGTAGTCGGTAAAGTAATTAATTGCAATAGTTCAAGGATACTTGGATTCAACAAAAGGGGTGCAATGGGTCATACAATGTCACTAGGGGCCTTCAGAGAAGGACCATGGGGACAGAACCACAATGTACCTTGTGCTTGTAGAGGATGTTGGTGTTCAACCAGGTCAAGTCGGTTTCAGGGCAATTTGCAGCTTCTGTGACAGAGTTCAAGATGGGAGACACAGCTGTGGGTATAAGGCGGCAGGTAGTTAGGTGGCAGAGGCTTCATGGACTGCTGCATGATGGCCTACACAGTGGCTCAGGTCAAGAATCGTTGTCTCAGTGCTGGTTGGCGGGTCTGAAGCACTGGTCGAGGTGTCTCAGATGGCGTGAGTGACTGCGGCATAACAACAGTCATTGGTGCAGCTGGTTGCAGCTCAAGCGGCTCGACGGGCACAAAAATGTCCTTTAAGGTGGATGTCGGTAGATGCTTGTCGATGCACTCCTCCTAGCTTCTTCACTGTGCTCATGTCATCCTTTAAGATGGACGGCCCAAAGCTAAGGTGATTGCTGCAGGCAACAGCCTTGTCCTTGGTTTGGACTCTCTCACACTTCTCACTTAGGAAACCTGCTGCAGAGCCTAGCAGGGCACACTGCTGGGTACTGGTTCTAGAGCTGCTGGAGGGTCCTCTGGATTCAGTAACTCCCACCATTCCTGGAAGATGTTTAGGGCAGGGATATTGCTTCCCTTTTGGATGTTCTGGCCTCTCTTCGCTGGTGGAAGATGTAAGGCATATTGTACCTTCAGTCAGGGTCCAATGCTGAGTTACTTTTTGCAAAGTCTTCAGATGATCTTCCCAAAAGAGGGGCTCAGCCTTCATTTGAAGCCAAATGGTCCACAGTGATTGGTGTAGGCTAAGCTTCCTTAGTGTACCAATCCCGTGTCTCCACCAACAATCTCCTGCATGCCTGGGGTCATAACCAGAGTGCTTTGCAACAGAAAAGGTAAAGGGGTGAAACCTGTAATACTGAAATATGTCTGTGATTGTGATTCTTCATGAAACCATTCTGATCAGGTAATGCAAATTGGGCTCTCTACAATTTTCATTTGCCTCATTACTCACACTAAGATAAATAGGTCTGTAAATCACAAGACATATATACCGATTATACAGCTAGCCCGTTGGATGTGAGGCAGAGACTGTTTCAGCATGAAGCTTGGAATAAGTTAATCTTAGCTTTGGCAAGCCTTCCAACGCCTGCTTGTGGATTAGTGCCGCCTGAGTTCCAGCTCCGGAGTAGACTTTCGGGACTTTCGGGCTAGCATAGCCCCAGAGATTTGTGCCTCATCGAAGAAACGGCATGCCAGCAAGGCACCCTTTCCTAGAGGTGAGCTCTGACTTGTTCTGGTCCATTTACTACCCGGGGCAGGATCAGGAGAGTCCATGTCTACTTGTCCATTACAGCTTCACGTTCAAAGGGATCCGATAGGCGTGAGACATGATAGAGTACATGTTCACAGGTCTACCACAGCTGCATGTGCACAGGGATCCAATATGCATGAGTCAGGAGAGAGTCCAGGCCCACAGGTCCATCACAGCTGCAAGTGCACAAGGATGCAATAGGGGTAAGCCAGTAGAGCGTACATGTCTACAGGTCCATTATTGCTGCATGTGCACAGGGATCAATAGTTGTGAGCTCTACGGAGTCATCACCTTGATGAACAGTTTATGTTGCCACAGTCATCATTTTAGTGGACATGTACATCTACCCAGCTCCTGCAAACCTATAGCTACAGAGATAAGAGGAAGAGGCAAGCATGTGCTCTTGTCCAGACCATACCTCTGGCTTCTCAATTGGTGTCACCTTGTTTATGTGCACTGACCTGCTGTCTGTCTTGTCTACGCACAATTAAAGCAGAATATCCCACCCATGATTGGACACACACACGTCATAATTGTGGCAAGGGAACCCTTTCCATTCAGTTTATCATACAAAGATTACCACAATGGAAGGTACAAAATAATTCACCTCAGATAGTGTAAAATGCCCAAAGACAAACCATTGGTGAATGGCCATCTCCCTCTACCATAATGAATGGTGGCAGAAACCTATGAACATTTGGTGCACTATTGATGTTACGCTTTCCAGTGACAACACTGCTATTGAACGCCCTATAAACACAGAATCCCAGTAAATGGTTTGGATGCAGAGGTAAGGTGCAGAGGAAGACATGTGTTCCAGTGAGGAATTGACATCTGGCAGGGGTACAGAATCCTTGCCTTTTTAATTTTTATTAAATAAAAAATATTGCAGGTATTTCCATCTCTTGAAGTGGGGTTTGCTAATCAGATCTGCCTTTAATTAAACTCCATGCCAAAAGCATGGCATACATCTGTGTCCTTCTGTACATGTATCCTGATATTCAGCTCCTGCTCTCCCATGGGACAGAGCAGGTTCAGAGGTCACCTGCGCCCTACTTGATGGCTGCTGCAAGAGCAAAGTCACTGCAGTGCAAATGCTGCAATTAAATCTGCACCACTATTCCAAAACTATAATTATGATGAACTGCTGAACTGGTGGCAGGGTAATCTGGAAATATAAACCATTCCTAGGTTATGCTATGTTGCTGCAAGTTGACATATTATAGCCACATATGATATGTTACATTCCACTGTAATTCCTGTGAGCTCAGACCAGCTATGAGCGGCAATGTGGATCCCAGGCACTTGATTGTCTGTATTGCAGTGAATGGGACAAAAGTCTGGATTCCTGCCTGTGTTGACATTCAGGTTGGCTTGATAACTCCTCCTTGAAAGTTCTGGTGACTTGCAACTGGTGCTCTCCTGGGAGACTAGTTTCAAAGAGGCATTTCCATAAAAAAAGGCCTGCCTCACTATAGGGGCTTGCACACAAAAGGGTCAAGAGATGCAGGGCTGGAGAAAGAGGGCAGTGAGTTTGGACAAGCAGTCAGAGCATTACCAATGGGAAGATGGATTGCTCCATCCTGTTTACTGTGGGTTTCTCCTTCCTTCCTGTCCCCTACGCTTCCTGCTCAAGCAAAGCACTTTGGATATGATGCAAAAAGACACAAGCCATGTGCTACCTTACAAGGATGTGTCCCCCTAACACAGGCTTGCTTTTAACAAATCCCCTGTGACTTGTTGCCTTCTTAAGTAAGAGGTCTCCCATGCCTTCCTTGATTCATTCCTGGACTGCAAAAATAATTCATTTGAGTGTCCTTTGGGAGAGTTGACTGTGCCAAAGTCCTCAGCCAGTGAGGTGATGGAGTGGTCCAAAGCAGACGCAAGCTCTACTCCCTACCCATCCCCAGGGCACATTGGTGGTTAACTGCTGCCCGAGCAACATTTGTCTCTCATCCGCCTGCATTGGAGGTGAACAACTCCTATGTTTTTAGTGAACGAGAACAAGGACTCATCTTGTCACTGAGTCCCGGGGGCCCAATTGCACTAGAAGAAGCAAAGATCTGGTTTCCTACATTGCATCATGTTGAACCTATGTCGAACCATCATCAACCACATTTGAATGCATACAAATCAGCAGGACCCAAGGTGAGTGCTGCCTTTGGCACTTCTTTGAACCGGTATTGCCCCTCCACAAACCAGTTTCCCAATGCACCACACCAACTGAGAGTATTGCTTGCTCCGGCTCAAACAAGAAGCTTGCTCCTGCAGAAGTATTCAATCCACCACGTTTCAAACAGCACCTCGGCCCACCAGCATCTTTGTCATTGACCCTAAGGTGAACTGTCAGACCAACCTGGGGGACCTCATAGACCTCCATCCTTAGAAATAATGCATGAACTGCAGCCAACGTTATCTCCAACCTGACTTAATGTCTGTTCCGCATCTGAATAACAGCAACATGTCACATCCAAATCTGTTTCGACCTACTCACACAACGAGAAGCCTTGTTTGACAGTGCTGTGCTGCCAAGAACTGATTAATATACTGGATGACCTTAGCCCCCTCATCATTATTTTCGTACTCTAGATACCAGTTAAACTTATATTTGCACCTTCTTCCAAAAGACATATCCTTTTGACATAAAAAATAGTGATTTACTGCCTTTTCCACTCCGCTAAGGACCCAGACTGCTGGCATAGTTTATATTGTACAGTGTAGTGTTTAATTAAAATATACATATCTATACATATAAGACTCTTAGGTATTTTTCCGTACTCAGCTGATGCAATTTGTTAGGCTGCCCTCTGCTGTCCAAATGGCAACTTACACCCACTTAAATAACAATTATCATTTCAACATATAGATGCAATTTATCAGTGTTAGGTTGTCCTCTGCTGTCCAAATGGCAAAGTGCACCCACTTCAACAGCAGCTATCATTTCAACAAACAGAAAGAGCACGGTTCTACGCGGTCACCTTCACCTTCCATGATCGCAAACATTTGGAAGTTTCTTCTTCCAACCCCCCTTCTCCTCACACAGGGTACGGCAAATCCAGGGTCAATGAACACTTAATTACCGGCTCAACATTTCAGTCTCTAAAGAGCTAGGCGATGTAGGATGAATGCCTCCTCATGAGCTAAAACTGAAAGTAGGTGCTGTAATTATGCTACAATGCAATCTTATGCCATCACATGGGCTCGGCAATGGAACAAGGTTGACAATTAAGTGTCTACAAAGACACATCATAGAGGCCTGTGTGATCAATGGAACTTAGATACTGTTCTTATACCACACATAAGTATAATTGTTTATTTATAAGGTGCTTAATACCAAAGAGTTTTCTAGTGCAGACCCGGGATTCGAACCTGTGTCGCTCTGTGTTGTTTTGCTTTCAGGATTCGAACCTGTGTCGCTCTGTGTTGTTTTGCTTTCAAGACATGCACGTTGCCACTGAGCTATACTACGCATACCTTTCATTCGATCTGATATGTTTCACCTTTTTAATGAACATTAATAAGTCACAGGGACCTACGTCCTTTTCCTGGAAGCAATTGGTTGTAATTCTGATATTTAAGAAGCAGACAGAAGTGACAGTATGAATTACTGACGGATTTTGACCTTTAAGATATGCTCGAATGGCATATGTTATGCCGAGAACAGCTTTTTTATTAGGAGAACCTTGATTGGACATTCCTTAATTTTGAACTGTTTTACTATTGCAATTGTGACACATTCATACGCCTGTTGATAGTATAGCCTGCCCTCGGCCCACGTTACCACAAAAAGTGAAGGAGGTATATCTCTTATCTGTACCTTTTTCACCTTTACAATTGGTATCACAGTTGTTTTTGAGGAAGTGTAAGGGCAGAGTAGGCAGTTTAGCGACTACTCATCCTTGTACTCCTGTGGGACAGAAGCCATTTCTTCACCGCTCCCTGCTGCAATCCGTCAGTATAATAACCGCGCTGGCATTCAGAAATAACCTGCCTCTTCTTGTGAGATGAGAGAACCTAATTTACAAAAACAACCACAGAAGATAGAGTTGACACACCTGCTTCCTACTTGTCTTTCCAAACTCCATTGCAACACATTATCTCAACCGCATTTCTCCCTCATACAACATACCAGCAACGGATTGAGAGGACCAACAAAATACCCACAACCAAACATTGCCCCTCACTCTTGCAATGTGCTGAGGTGTGCTTGCCGGTTTCTCCCTTTTGAGACATTCCCGCTGTCCTCACTGCGCCGGGGCTTGAGATTTTGAAGGCAGCTCGGGTCTGAGCTGCCGCTCCAGGGGACCATTTGCAGCCAGGTCACTCTGGAAGCCATTTCCAAGCTCTCAGGTCGAGCATTACTAGCGCAGTTGGCACCAGAATGCTATTACTGTCCATTCTGGTGCAATTTCACCCTTGCTATATGAGCCGCAGTCCTTGAAAACTTTCATTAGATGCTGTTTGACTGTGATATACTTTTTACTCCCCTCTGCTACCTGGTTTCGTTCGCTTCTTGCAATTCATAACAATTTAGAAATACCTGACATTAAAGGTCAGGACCATTGTGATCACAGTTGGTAGCTTCGGTTGGAAATCTATTGCTTTTTCTGTGCTGTTTTAAACCTAGCTCCTGCGTTAGACCATGGCGATCAGTCAGCTATCTTTTGAATGTGTGAAGGGGCTGGCATGAATTGGCATGGTTTGTACCCATGCCATCCAGTTTTGCCCTTTCATTATACTTGGCACCTGGGACATGTTGGTGCTGCCACATCACGTGAATGCATTCACACGCCCACGTTATGGTCTTGTTTGCGTGGGTGTCAGGGGTCGTGACTTTTTTTGTGTGAACCTATTGCACTTCCAGGGGAGTACATTGTGCCCCTCCAGCAGGGGGTTTACATTGAACCCAAATAGCACAGCTGGAGAGAAGGGCACAGTTAACATAACACATCGATTTGATTGGCTTAAACAGTCGGGAGCAGTTAGGTAATACATAGTTCAGCAATAGGAGGTTCGCAAATCTCTGGCCGGTCAGAAGTGATGTCATTTGACCCCACCTCGAAGTGACATCACAGGAAGCAATGGAACACGACCTACCACCCATTGACAAAACCGGAAGTGTCATCACATAGCATTGTCCCTAAGCACACTACGAGAAATATGGTTACGAAATCACTATAACGTGATATACATTTCATACAAGAATTGATCACCATATGTATCGTTAATAGTGTCTATAGGCCCATATTACCAAATTGCTGTGAATGCAAGCAGATGCCCAAGGCAAAATGATAATGATGTGTTATTATATAGCACTTTACATCAAACAAATATACACTCGATATCACCTAACCTGTGTTGGTACTCATTTATCAACCTCAGAAGGATGAAAGGTTGAGTTGAGGTGTTTAAGAACAGCCCAAAACAATGACTCGCCCCCTGAAGTGTGCCTGAAATAAACCTTTAACGAGTCTAGCAATTATTGTATAGAGTTCCAGAAAAACACATTATATGTTATTCCTATTCTTTCTTATTTCGGGTCACTGGTCAAAGTGTTACACTTGTGCAACCCCCTGTTTTATTAAGAGGCCTGAACAAGAAAGTCAGCCACTCTAGAAACAAAGAACCACATGGCGCTGGCCACAGCCCAGGAGCTTTAATTCAAGCAAATATTAAAAACCTTATTCCTTTTTTATACATTTTTTTAGGGGTAGCAAAGGAGACCACAGGGGTAGCAAGGGAGACCTAAGGGGGCGCAGCTGCGACCCCTGGCGTCTCCCAAATGACATCCCTAAGAAATCCTGGGGTTTGCTTTTAGTGTCGGATGATTTGTGGAACAGCCACTGCTTACCAACTGTGGTCATGTACATGGCAGGGGATTTAAGTGAGCAAGTGGACAAAGACTGCATTGCCACATGTCCATGCTGTGAGTACTTTGTCCACATGCAAAGTAGCGCACTGCAAAAGTATAGCCGCCACACAGAACCCTGGCGAGTGAATGCTGCCTGGACCGCAGGTGGAGCAGGATGTGCGCTTAAAGCAGAAAGGGTGGAGATACACAGAAGCTGTGTGCGGGGGAATTATCAGTTTCACGCCACCGCCACACCTCCAATGATGGCGATAGATGGCGAACAATGGGTGCCTGGAAAATGCCTTTGATTTTTCAATACAAAAAACAAAACTATAGACCCTGTCAATGTTAGTTTTTAAATAGTCATCAGCAGCAAAAAACAAAAATAAATACATTTATGAAAACGAAAGGCGCTCTGGGGCAAGGACATTCTGCAAATAGTATCACGCTCTGATGCTTATGGGTGAGTAGCGCTATATAAGAACTACAAATACAAGTGATGTGTCCACCTGCTTTAAACTTGGGCTGGACACATTTCTAAACTGTTTGCCAAGCTCGTGCTTTCAAGAAAAGGAAGGTGACGTATGCAAACAAAAGCATGGCCCACAGTGCCGGGCTTTTCATAGGACATTAAATAACAAATGTTGTTGTTTTAAATGGTAATAGGAAGGATGAACGGCTGAGTTTGCCCTGCATGGAGTGAAATGTGTCACCTACAGTTTGATGACGGTTCTCAGTAGCACCCTTAACTGCTGGGCTATTAAGTATGTCTATCCAAATAGGACTAGCATACTTGTCCTCAGCACTTAGGAGGTACCTTGCTGGCTACAGACGAACCAAGAAAAACAAAACAGACACACACAAATATGCCCACCTGCAAAAAGGCAGTGACTCGCCGCTTGCCCCCATTTTCCTATTGTCACACAGCACACTGGCACACCAGCTCTCTTGCATGCACCTTTCACCACCCTAAGGTGTCGCAGAACTGATACAAATATTCGGGTTAGGCCAAAATGACCAAGGTTAAAAGATCTCATCACCAAAAGTCTGATCCCCATTTATTCGCGTAGATATATGTGTATATGTGGGAGGGGGGGTAAAGGTAATAGAAAAGGTATAGGCATAGGTGGGGGCTTTAGGGGGTCTCCCACCACATATATATGCAAACAAATGGGGGTGTGGGAATTCACACTTTTGGTAACTCGGTCATTTCACACAGATCCAAATATTCACCTGCTCAGACCAGGTCTTCATAGCAGAGATACTAGACGGCAAGTGTCGAGGTCTGAAAGAGGGGAAGGGGCGTAGGAAAGAGGAAATGGAAATCAAGAACATGACAGAAGGAAGCAATTACTATTTTAGGGCAGACAGCAGAAGTCCCCTAGCAATGTACAATGGTTGATCTGTGAACAAAAGAGAGTGCATGGATTCTGGTGTGCTGAAACACGCCAGCAAGGATGTGCAAACAAATGAGATGTGGAATAGTAAGAAAGTGAGGGGACGGAAAGAAGGAATCCACCCTATATGGACACCCACAAAGTTGTCTTCAGTTTAGTTCGGCCAAAGTGACAAGGGCACTGCAGAAACTGCCTATGCAACCCATAGCTTTCAGTGGTGAGCCTGTGAATATAGATTCAGGATCTGATTGGAATTTGATACCAAAAAGAGAGAATATTGAGGAGACATTCTATTTTGGGATCCTTTAGGTTTGGCCCATAGGTGTACATGTTGCTACTGAGATGTTGGGTGGGTTCAGAGTAGTTTTAGGTAGAACGAAAGCATACCAAAAGCTTGTTTTGTGTTTGTGATTGATAGAGCCGTTTTTGTTATTGGCCTACTGCAAGGAATTTGACCATCTGCATGGTGGGTGTGCGCGCGCCTGGGCTTTTTTGAAATGTTAAATTAAATTGAAAAATGGTAGATCAACCTCCAGAAAATGTGTGGGGCTAATCCGCACATTTTCCAATGCTCACTGCACAACATACACATAGACCTGTGTACTCTAGGTGGACACAGCCTACAGGCACTGTCCCCCCTGTCATATTTATTTGGAATATGCCAGTCAAGAGTATATCAGGCATCTCAGAAGAGGAGGGCAAAACCTTCCTCCTGCCACAGCCAGCCTAATTAACTAACAAAGGCTCCATGGATCCACCGTTTCCTTTGCTGGCTGCTGGTGGCAGCCTCACATTCTAATCAGAGTTCATTCAAACAGGCCCATGTGAAGCCTGGTCGCAGGACTAACAAAAAAGAAAACCCCAACATCCCTTTCATATGCACTGTGCCAACCTGGAACCAGCTCCTACCACAGAGTATCAATGACAGTGAGCTGTAGTGTCTGGTACATTTGTGTACAGTAGGCAACCCCTACAGGGGGCCCCTTTTAGAGGTTTGGAGTAGTGATTTTATAGAGACAGAAAGTCTGTTCCCGCTCCAGCTATAAGGGAGACCTGCCGCTTTAATCGGGAACCACAGATAGCTCAATTAACCAGAGGGACCCTTTGATCCACAACAGACAGGAAGATGGGTGGGACTTAGTATCACACATTTTCACCCCTTTATCTTTTCTGATGCATAGCACTTTGGTTATGACATCATGCATACACAAGATTGTTGGTGGGGATCCAGGATTGGTTCATTAAGGTAGGCTTAGCCTACACCCATCACTGTGGCCCTTGTGCCTTTAAAAGTGTGCTGAGCCTCTCTTTTAGGAAAATCATCTGAAGACTTGGAAAGGAATAGCAAGAAGAACTCAATTGGACTCTTGCTGAAAGTGCAGTCTGCCTTACAGTTTCTGCCAGTGAAGGAAGGCCAGGATTTCCAAAGATCGCTCCACTAAACATATCCCTGGAAACAGAGGGAGATACTGAATCCAGAGGACCCTCAAGCAGCTCCAGAACAGGTACCCAGTCATCACACAGCATGCCCTGCTAGGCTCTGCAAGCAAGCTTCCTAGGTGGGGAGTGCCAGAGAGTGTCTGAACAAAAGCAAGGACAAGGCTGTTGCCTGCAACACTCTCCTCAGCATTGGGCTGTCCGCCTAAAAGGACAACATAAGCCCAGTGAAGAGGCTAGGAGGAGTGCATCGACAAGCATCAACCAGCGTCCACCTTAAAGGACATTTTCGAGCCAGTCAACCCCTTTGAGCTGCAACTGACTGCACCACTGACTGTTGTCACCCCACAGTTGCTAATGTTGTCTGAGAAGCCTCGACCAGTGCTTCAGACCTGCCAACCAGCACTGAGACGATTCTTGACGTAGAGCTGCCATGTTTGCCAGCCTTCAGCTGTCCGTTCAGCCTCGCTTGCCGAACTGCCTGCCTCCTGATACCTGCAGCTGTCTTCAATCTTGAACTCTGTTGCAGACCCTGTCGAGTGCCAATAACTTCTACAAGCACAAGGTACATTGTATTTCTGTCCCCCTGGTTGTTCTCCAAAGACCCCTCGTGACATTGTACGACCCATTGCTCCCTTTGTGCTAAAACCAAGTATGCTTAAACTATTGTGATTAATTACTTTACCAACTACCCTCCTGTCAGTATCCAGAGTGCATCCCTTTTCCTTCTTTGAAACTGTCTGTCCTCTGCATTCCTTTACACAGTGCGTTGTATTTTGTAGTGTTGCTAGAACTGTCTGTTGTGATAATAATAAAGTAGATATTTCTATTCAACCTTGACTGGACAGTCCCTTTTATCATTGGGTAACAATTGTATTTTCGCTGTGTTGCAACTAACCAACGATCCACAACTTTGCGGAGATAGGCCTGCCATTCTGTCCACATTACCAAAATTGGACAAGGTGCTTTAGAATTTGCTTGTGTTTCCAATCTGTTTGGATCCCTTCTGGTGTACTAGAGGTGTGGGGCTGATTGATGGTTTAGAAACTAATATTCATCCCTGGACCACTGGTGCCCCAGAAGTTGATTTGTCACAGTTGTTTGTGGGCATTAAGCTTACATTGGGGGCCCTGAAGTAATGTGCATTGGTAAAACAATTTTCAGGTGATTGTAGGTATTGGTAATAAGATTCTTTCCAGTGGTGAATATTAGTCTACAGGAAGCCTAGTCGTCAGTGATTTTGAAGGCACAGAAGCCGGCGTGAGGAAGGGTGAACTTGATTTTGGCTCTTGATAAAATGCAGTGGAAGAACCATGGTTTTCGGATATGTGCTTTCAGTGCTTAGTAGATGGGTATTGGAATGTTGCATTGAGATTCAGTGTTTACATACCAAAGTGTACCCTAAGTGGAGTTATTTAATGAAGAGGGACAATTACGTCACATAAGGCATTGTAAGGCAAAACAGTTTGAAACATGGAGTATTTCGAATTTCCCATGGAAACAGGGTGTACTGTTGCAGGAGTCAGACATCATGCACGTTTGTGGGGCCAGTGTGGGGGACAAGGTGTAAGCAGCGTTATGGGGCAATACTTGGAGGAAGTGTGTGTGTGTGTGTGTGTGTAAGCAGTAGGTACGTCTGAAATGGTGACTGTGGCAGATTTCCATGAAACAGTGTGGATTGGAATTGATAACTACTCGAAGGCGGGTCGCAAGTGTTTTTGCTAAAAAGGCCCGGTCTTCAGTAGTACATTGTTATTTTAATGGTTGACTCTTTAAATCTGTCCATCCCTTTATGCATAATACCCCACTCCATCATCTGCATATGCAGGAGTAGAGTGCAGGTAACTAAGCCAGACATTACCTCCACGTCCCTCTACCTTGTCCCAGTACTTTTGTATGAGCCAAGTATCTCAAACACAAGTACAGGGACGAGGAAGAGTAGGACTAGGAGTAATGAAGATTATCAGTAAGTAATCTAGGCAATAAACACAAGCACACAGAGATTCACACACTATTCATGATGCACCTAGAAACACTTGTGCACAGGTGCGTTTTAAACGACAAATATCATATATGATATATCATGCGCTCACCACATGCACACCTGGCCACCCATACATTTACATGTGCACCCTTGCACCATATTAATTTACACACGCACGACAAGGCAGTCACTCATACATCATGCACTCACTCACACGCATTACATCATATACATACACACACACACAGTTACATGCATGCACAAACATTTACACAAAATACGTTTTCTTACCTTTTGAATGCGGTGGTCCCTGCAGCAGGAACAGGTGTTCCCGTCATGCGCAGAAGAGCTGGAGGCCTCCATGTCATCGGGTGGGGTGAGAGCCCTATGACTTCTAAAAGAAATAATTTCTTTTGAAGTCTCTTTGAGGTCTTTAAAAAAAATCCGTTACAGACCGATCAGCAATGATTTCAGAGTGACTTCAAAAAGAAACCATTTCTTTTTTAAGTTTTAGGGGTGCCCCTGACTCCAGGACATCTGGCAGTGGAGTACCCTGCTTCGCCAATGCGCACAGGCAACGAGGTACAGTGCAGCCAATCACACCACAATGCCTGGTGGGAAGGAAGGGGAAGGCTTACCAGCCGCAGTGGAGAGCAAAGCTGACAAACACTACGAGCAGACGGCGTGGACAAACTGTTCCTGACAGGAAAATCAATGCGGCTCGGAGGCAGCGCACCAAAGTACTCATAGTTATGAGGTGCACGGGTGGCTCACCTTGTCCCTTCCACTTCTGCACCGAGGACGCAGCAGCCTCAGCCATCAGACCCGCTCCTTTGATTCCAGTTACTCTCGGCGGGAACCGCTGTGTGTTAGGCTACAAAGGCGAGAGTGATTAATAATCCAACAGTGCATGGGTTGGCGGAATCTCGTTCCAAGTTGCATTCTTACACCAAATACACAAGTGACTATGGGTCACAGAAATAGAGTAATTTTCTACCTCTGTGTTTACAAACGACCCTGGTGGAAATGGACTCTTTTACTGAGGGATCCCACCTAGCGCAGGGGGTGAGGGGTGGAGATTTTACTCATCCCCATAAACATTTGCCTCTCAGCCCTTCATTAGATGAATCATGACACCTGGAAAATAGCCCAATTTCTTATAATGTCAGCAAAGTTCGAAATGTGCACACCTTTTAAACCAAAAACCATGCACAGCAATATTTCCCGTACAGTGCAACACTTACAAGGGATTTCACAGGGCTTCTGCTGACACGCTTAGCGGCCTTGTGGGGAAGCGGCTCGGATACGACATAGTTTAAAACACGAACGCACCGCAGCATTCTAAAATAAATGTAGGGTGCACATGGGTTTCCCAAACCAAAGTTGCAGAGTCATGGGGGTGGGTGCATTTTTTGCCAGATCCCGGAAGTTCCATCCCAATGACAGCACTGCCTGTTTAACTTGTTAACAAATGTAATATCCTTATCTACTAGGCACAAATCGGGTTTGCAAATATTATTCGGAATGCTTTCACAGACAATCATGGCAACGAAGTTCGAACCCTTGAATATCGCATTTTAAAGCCACTTCTGAATGCCCCTTGATTTAGTGCTGTTCTATCCCTTAACTTTAATGTCAATATAAAGAATAATCATTATTTTTACAC
The DNA here is from genome assembly GCF_040938575.1 of Ambystoma mexicanum. Taxonomy (NCBI): domain Eukaryota; kingdom Metazoa; phylum Chordata; class Amphibia; order Caudata; family Ambystomatidae; genus Ambystoma; species Ambystoma mexicanum. Next base: position 849,579,907 of record NC_090931.1, on the reverse strand, counting down.
ACACATCCCTGTTTGCTACTTGTAGCAGGTGCTTAGTTCCGTCTTTAACAGGTAGCTTTTTGCTCATTTTAACAACAGACTAAGCCATAGACGGTCACTACACACATACACAGCATGCAACCTGAGCCAATTATCTGATAGAAGTGAATGCAATAGAAGATCCAAAACACGAGGAATGGGCACTTATACTGTAAACACGGCACTCTTGTTCTCCAGTGTGGTTATTCCAGCTTTCAGGATGAGCACAATAAGCATAAATAATCCTCTCAGCCTTGGCAGTCACTGTGTGGAACAAGCAACCACTGACCCGCCAAACTCAATCAATCCCCGCTGCCACCCAGAGCCAATCCAACCAACGGCCATCTAGACTCAGTCCAACCAAGGCCACCAGACTCAATCCAACCACCTGCCACCCAGAATCAATCAAAAACTGTCCACCCAGAATCAATCCATCCAGCGGCCATCTAGACTTGATTCAACCTCCGGCTACTCAGACTCCATCGAAACACCAAACACCCAGACTCAATGGAACCACCGCCCATCTAGATTCAAACCAAACACTGGTCACCCAGAACCACTTAATCTACCAACCATCTAGACTCAATCAAACCACCGGCCACGCAGCTTCTATCCAACCACTGGCCATTCAGACTCAATCCAACCACCGGCCACCCAGACTCAATCAATCCACTGGTCACCCAGAGTCAATCCAAACACTGGCCACCCAGAACCAATCTGATGACCCTCCATCTAGACTTGATCCAACCACCGGCCACCCAGACTCTAGCCAACCACCAAACACCCATAATTAATCCAACCACTAGCCATCCAGACTCAATTCAACCACCGGCCATCCAGATTAATCCAAGCACTGGCCACCCAGAAACAATCCAACTACCAGCCATCTAGACACAATCCAACCACCGGCCATCCAGACTCTGTCCAACCACCGTCCACTCAGAGTCAATCCAACCACTGGCCACTCAGAACCAATCCAACAACAACCGGCCACCCAGCTTCAATCCAACCACTGGCCATCCAGATTCAGTCCAAACAGTGGCCCCCCAGAACCAATCCAACTACCAACCATCTAGACTCAATCCAATCACTAGCCATCCAGACTCAATCCAACCACCGGCCATCCAGACTGTCCAACCACCGCCCACTCAGAGTCAATCCAACCACTGGCCACTCAGAACCATTCCAACCAACTGCCATCTAAACGCAATCCAACCACCAGCCACCCAGAACCAATCGAACCGCCGGCCATCCAGTCAATTCAACCATCGACCACACAGAACCAATCCAGCCACCGGCCATCCAGAGTCAACCCAACCACTGGTCACCCAGAAGCAATCCAACTGCCGACCACCCAGAACCAATCCAACCACCTGATATTGAAAAGAGGAACACATTGGTGCTTTGGTAGAAGAGTACAAAAAAATAGAGCACCACTGTTCCCCTCTGCACCGCAACCCCAGCCAGCGGCCAATAGATCCAATACCTCCACTGCCTAGACCTCTGCTCCAATACAAATCCCATTCTAGGGTCCTGCCTCTCCTCCACACCACAAAATTGTGTTTTACAACAGTACTATTAAGACATAAAAAAACACAGCGAAAGAAAGGGCATCGTAAACGACCACCATTATTTACATGGTGGTCGATTAAGATGTCCTTCCTTTCACTGTGTATCTTTAGGTCTTGATAGTTCAGTTGTAAAAGGAACGTTCATATGCTCACCTTTCTAGCACCCACCATTTGCTCCCCTTAAAGGAAGTGCAAAATATTATAGCTCACTTTTTGCGTGCACACACACACACATATAGACACAGCCACTCCTCCCCGTTTACCCCAGGGTCTGCAAGATAGCTCAGCAAGATGTGACATTAGATGCGAACATTCACAGGAGGATTGAGACTTGAATCGCTGTTGGGGAGCAGAATAAAACAAAAGTGCCCTTTGCCTGCCACCCAGGAACAGTGCACTAGATCACAAAAAGTAAGGGAATGATGGCTGATTCCCCCAAAGAGTAGAGGAATCTTGGTACGCTTTGCCACACCAAATGCATTATCTTTTGTGGTCAGTTCAGCCGGTAGGGCATTCTTCAGAACAATGCTGGTCCTTTGCCCTTTGCGTTCTTGCTGTCTGCCATGCATTTTATGATGGCATCCATGTCTGTCTACGTGAGGTTTTGCCTCTGCACCCTTTCTCACCATCTTGGCCACCGTGGTCTACATGGATGCCTTTGGATATGACCAGAGGTCATTTTGCATTTTGCAGCCTCCGAAAATGATGAAGTGGAGCAAAATGGCATTTTGATGGTCCTTTCTACTACCTAGGGGGCGATTCATGGACTATTTGCCCGGTTCAAAGTGAATTTGCACTGCGGAAAAGTGACTTTGCACTCCCGACACAAACCCTGATTCATGGAACCTTGCAAAGTTTACTTTTGCCGTGCATAATCAAGCAAAGTCATTTTGAACTGCAAAAATGACTATGCGCTGAGTTTGCTCCGACTTTACAAAATACACATCGCACAGTTCCATGATCCAGGGTTTGTGTCGGGAGTGCAAACTCACTTTTCAGCAGTGCAAATTCACTTTGAACCGGGCAAATGTTCCATGAACCGGGCCCTTAGTGTGTATTTGTTAGGCAAGATGCACCTGTTTTGCTGAATCCGACGTCAGGGCCGGTCTTTGCATCAGGCAGTGCAGGCAGCTTCCTGAGGTGCCAGGCTCTGGGGGGGTGGGGGGGTGCCAGTCTGACTTCAACAACACCATTGTCATTTAGCATTTTAGTCATCATTTTAATCATTGTAAAAAAGTACAAAGTAAAGCGCTATATAAACAAATAAATACAAATACAATACCAAAATACCCTTCTTTTAAAATGATGGTTGCCACTTTTACACAGACATGAAAAGCTCTTTCTTTGCTGTGCTCTGGGTGTAGCACAAGCACAGCAATTTATATACTTTAAGTATTTAATTTCCGAAATTATAAGTGTAAAATAACAACGTAAAATTGCTTCTTTTTAATATTAATATTGTTCAACCAAGAGCATTCGGAATGTAGTATTACACTGTAATACCTCAAAGTAAGGTTGGGGTTGGGTACCACAGAAGCATCAATCTATATATTAAAAGTCCACCATTTACGTTTCCGCCTCGCCATCCATGGTGTCACTGTAACAATGCAACCAACTTGAAAATTAATGACTGCAGGCTAAATGGGCCATGCAGAGAACTGATACAGCTCCCACATATGCTTATATATTTTGCGGGTAGTCCTTGCTTCCCAAGCACTCTGCAATTTATCACAAAGGTGCTCCCAGGCTAGGCTTCCCCGTAATGCTGGTGTTTGCTAAAGGACTGCACAGGGCACATACAGACACAAAGCTGCACCCATCATAGTGTTGCTCCCGGTCACACACCCGAGGCGCAGAGGCACTGGAGAAGCACCAGATCAGACACAAATGAGAGGGAGTGGATAATGGGGGGGCACAGTCACTGGTTAGACCACCCACCCATGTCCCCCTCCCCAACCGCCAACCTTGAGTGAATCAAGCAGAGCCCAGGCATATACCCCTGATCAGCTTCAGTGATACAGAGCTGACACCTGGAATCTTAGCAAAACTCATCAAACCCTATGGCTTCTACCCTTATTTTAGTAAGACATTTCAGACTTCAGCGATCCCCCTCTTCTGTTCATCTTGTATGATAAGGCGAACAGAGCCGTAGACGGACATAACAGGACACAGGGCCTCATTACGAGTCCGGAGGTAAAACCGCCTGGTTACCGCCGGACTCGTATTACCATTCTGCCTCCGTGACTCACGGAATTACCAGGGCATTACAGCCCCAGTGTCCTGGGAGTCACGGAGGCGGAATGGTGTTAATCCCCATTCCCATTGAGTCCGGTAGGACTCAATGGGAATGGGGAAGTGGAAACACCGGCACCATCTCGTGATGGTGCCGGTGTTTCCACGTCGGCCTGCAGGCGGGAGGTGTTCAACCCGCCAGGTCAGACCTGGCGGGAAGATCACCTCCCGCCTGCAGGACTCGGGATCGGGCGGTCCGGAATTAACAGTGGCGGCAGGTTTATCGCCACTGTTAATTCCGGACCGCCCGACCCGTAATGAGGCCCAAGACAATAAATGGTGCTGGCGGCTGCACAGTTAACAAATGCCCAGCGATTACTAATGTAAAACGTTTCATTGTTAGCACATGCATTCATATGCATACATTTTTAGGCAAATGAAAGAGGAGGGGTGTTCGTACTTTCATGTCAGGGGAGTGATTGGATTCTGGAAGTGTAGGGGCAGGAGACTGTTGATTATCACAGCAGTGCTTAAGTGTGTGTTTTTTCTGGTTTCAGACGTGAAGGAGAGAGTTAACTGATTGTAACATTGAAGCCGCACTAGAATAGTCTCATTAGAATGTATAAAGAAGTACGTTTTCCCCTCCCCCCATCGTTTCGAAAGTTAGCACCTCTCCCAACATTTTGGGGGGGCGCCAACCATGCTACTTGCCTGGGGTGCAATCTGGTCTAAGACCGGCCCTGTCCGACTTGATGCCCATGTTTTTCAAACAACATGATGGGCATTCCCGCCCTTTTTGCATAAATCGTGCGCTCCCGATGGATGCGCATTGTGTCAGATGGACCAGTAAATGCTCACGTATTTCCAAATCTTATGCCCTACGCGTTATGCTTTCTTGCACATTTCACATTGTCTCATGTTTTCAGTGAGATGCGCAGTGGCCCCCCCGCATTCCATGTGCAAATATGCGTCCCATTGGGATGCGCATGTTTATGAAAATGTGTCCTAATGTTTTTATTGCTTCAATTGTCTGTGCCAAACACTTGCACAGATGTGGTGAAGGGCGCTTTTCAACGATCCCAAGCAGGGAAGCAGGGAATGTTGTTCGCAGCCAGACGAACTGAAAGCCGAGGAAATGTTCTGAGGGCAGCCCGCACCAGCCCCGGGTCCACATCTCAAATTGTTTGACATAACTCTTAACGGAACGCCTGCGCTCAGCATTCCCGGCAGACCCTGCCCTGTCCATTTTGAGAACGCCATGGCCCATCAGAGATGCGCTTTTAAGTGCCCACATCATACAGTTTTCATGCTGCGAACATGTAAGATGTCGGATGGCCTCTTGCCTCTCTGTGCATCAGGGCCTGCGTTCGATAGTCACTCTATTAACCACTGCCCTTAACTCCGCACCTCTCTGTAAGTGGCTGCGGCAACCAGCAGGGCTGGACAGGCTGGCAAGGAACTCTGGAGATGTCCCAGTAGGCCTCTGCTCCCTGGGCCTCTTTTGTGTGGTAACCTATTTTATTTCCAAATGTTCTCATAGGAAAAGGGTTGCGCTTGCTGAAAATGTGTACCGTGGGGTCACTTTGAAAATGATTTACAGGGCCTCTTTTGGCTCCCAGTCCACCCTGCCAACTAGAAACCGCTCCGGCAAATGGTACAAAAAGCAGTATCATTTGGAACCGCGCACCTTGGCACCAACTCACGGGTGGTCTTGTTGGTGTTTGCTTTGGCGGTAGTGGCAGTGCAATTAGCTGACTGGCAGGATGGGCAAAGACCTGAAACAGATATGGCCTACACAGTGAGGTCAAAAAGCACGTTTTAAAGAAAGAAACACCCATCAACCCGTGCATGACTAGTGACATGAATGAATGAATGAATGAATGAATGAATGAATGAATGAATGAACGAACGAACAAGCGGGTACTTGTGTGACCGCCATGAAACAGGATCATTGATTTTGATAGTAGGCGGATAAAGCTTGCAAATGTTTTTTTTTTTAAACCGTGTGTTCTTGTGCGCCAGGCCTCCTCTGATAAACCCCAAGCACTGATCATTCAAGTTCACCCTTTCAGATGGGAGCATGATCGTGTTCCATTTCAAATTTAGTATCATTTTATATTTATGTGTTGACTACCCTGTTTGAAGCTTTGAGAAGAAGGGGGGTTAGCCTGGAGGTTTCCACACGTAGGGGTTCATTTTGCATTGCCCTGGTAATTGCACGGGTCGGGGTGGTGACCTCATTGCAATGCACTTCTGTGCATGCCGTCCCCTCCCTGAATTTCCTTTGGGAACTGTGTTCCCATAGCTAAATAGCCACTTTTTCAAACCGATTGTAAATGCCTCCACCATGTCCTTGCATGGAGGGAGTTATTTACATTGAATTCCTATGGAATCTGCCTGCTCTGGGCAGGAGCAAAAATCAGGCAGATTCCATAGTGGCATATAAGGTAGGGGGGAAGGAGGATAGGGAAGAAATAACATGGGTATGGCAGGGAACCCTCCCAAATAAAAAAATAAAAAATGGATGAGTTTTTTCAACCAAAGTATTTCGGCAAACAACGCTGCAAACAAAAAAATGGGGAAGAATTAACATACAACCGTTCTTCTTTTTTACTTCTTTTGAAGTCTTCAGATGGTATGCAAAAAGAGGGGATCCAGCTATCTTTTATAGCCAAGTGGGTCACAGTGAGTGGAGTAGGCTATGTCTACCGTAGTGAACCAAACCTGGGGTTCCTACCAACAATTTTCTATATGCGCATGGTGTAAACACTGGAGGGGGGTGTCTGTACTTCTGCTCTCTATATGGTAGAGGAGAGGCACAGAGGACCCCAGCCAAGATTCTCTATTACGGTAGCAATGGATGAGCAATCAAGGCCTAGCTTCTCAGGAGGTGATGCAGGCTGGTTCTTAAGTACAGTGTAGTCCCCAAGGCTCCACAAAGGAATATCCACACACTGTATTAGTTAAAACACAGTCTTTATATAATTAAGTTCAAGGTTATGTACACAATCACAATAACTCAGTTTGTGCTCAGAAAATATACACTGGCAAATATATACAGTTCTAAAGTGGAACCACAATTATTATCAGATCTCATTAAAGTGCATAAACTATACTATGGTCAAATGTCACACAGATCACTTAATAAAGGTAACCAACAATAGACATAGGAAGAAAGCAGTTGGTTAGAACAATTGGCACACTACTGGGCCCTACCCACTAGACACAGTTCTGTGTGGAGATCCCCCCACCTGGGCAACCTGTAAAGCAAAGATGTATCACAAGCCCAGTCCATATATTGTTCTATAAGTCTTATTTCCTTCGATAATGTTTCTACCACACCAAAGTACCTGCAATAGCAGAGTTCGATGTCGGGTCGTCGACGGATCCTTCTTGAGCGGCTCCCTTTAAAGCAGGAGCCACGGATCGTCGAGAACTCTCGAAGAAAGTGAACTCGGCGTCGAGGCGGCAGCTTCGGTCCCAGCGGTGCTCGTCGATGGCGGAGCCAAGACGTCCTGCAAGGAAGAGTCGTGCGGGGCACCTCGATGACGATAGTTCAGGACCGCAAAGAGTTTGTGAAGAACTGTGGCCCAGCAAGGGCGTGGAGTCGTTCGGCATCTCTACAATTATTTGGTGGCGGGAAACCCACCAGCGGATGCTTTTCGATGCGTCGACGGCCTGGCCTTCTCCAGCGGGATAAGGTGGGTGGTGGTGCGGATGAGTCTTAGGCAAAGGAGCATGCGGCTCTAGTCGGCGGCGGCTCAGCGTCAAGCGGTCCCCTCTTCTGAGCAACACGGCTTCGACGGGCCTCCAGAGATTACAGAAAACTTGCGAACCCTGTTCGACGACGGTGGATGGAATGTCCGGTGCTGATCTTCATTCTCCTCTGTGGTCCCTGTCTCCGGTCGGCAGCATTTCGATGGTTTGACTTCCAGGGTGCTTCGGCGAAGGTTAGCAGTGCTCGATGGTCCCTCGGAGCACGGGAAGAGGGCGTCTAAGCAGGTCCTCTCTTGGATAAGTCTCGACAGCTTTCGGATTTCGGCAAAGGGAGCCAGCAGTCAACCTTCTTCTTCAGGCTTGGCTTCGAGATCAAGCATCAGTTTCAACTTCAGCTTCTGAACAATTTCCAGTGGGGAGAGTTTTCCAGATATACTATTCTCTCTCTCATCTACACTGCTGGGTCACACTCAGCAACCAATCATACAGAAGGGCATTCATGCAGTCAGTCAGCCAATCAGGCATACAGTGCATTCAGGCCATCCTCCTCCCTCTCAGACACTCACAACAAGGAATGTGTATTGGGACAAGTACCCAGCCATTCAACACTACACACTGCATTCATACCAGTTCCGGGCATGGCTGTCTCAGTCATTGTGTCAAACATCAGAAACCAGACATCCACAACAAGAAGTGCATATTGGTCACGCACTCCATTCACCCAGGTCCCACCCACAGGGTATTACCACAACATACAGTCACTGGGAAGGCTCCAGCCAGTCTGGCCTGGACTTCACAACAACACCATATATGGAACATCCACCCAACAGCCAGTGAGGGGGAAGGGACAGAGTCAGGGCTTCCCAGGACTTTGGGAAAACAAGATAACAGGCAATAGAAAGCAAGAGGCCACAGGGGCCCTCTTGTTTCCTATCAGGAATCAACTGATCCCAATGGCAGGGCCTGGTTATCCCAAAATGGAGGATACTCAGAGCACCTGTCAAATTCAGCATGGAGCTGCCACCAGCCCATACCTTGCTCTGTGGGCCACACTCAGGTACCCAAAAACATACACTAGGGGCACAGTGTTGCACCCCCACCCATGGGTGCCATAAGGGTATCCCATGGGTCTGTACACCAAACCAAAAACAGGAAGAACTGCACTGCCAGGAGTGCCACATGGACTTCTCGGCAGAAAACAATACAGAACACAAATGAAAAAGGACTACAGGACAAGGACAGGGAGGCCCTATCCCTCCAATGCATTTCCAGCATCACACATGGTCGTAACTAGAGTGCTTTGCAACAGGAAAAGGGAAGGGGGTCCTACAGGAACAAGAGGTGTCCCAGAACCAAGATGACGGAAACCTCCTCTCAACCGAAAGAGCTTTGGGCTCACACCCTTGTGCTACTAGGTCCAATCCATCTTCCTGTCTGCTGTGATCAAAGAGTATCTCTGGTCAATGGATCACACTATGGTTCCTAATTAAAGCGACAGGCCTCACTTGAAGATGCTGAGAGATCACACTCTCTGGCTTCTGCAAACCACATACTGGTATCTCATGAAGTGGGTCCCCCTAGCGGGGGCAGCCTGCTCCAACAAAAGACCCAGACACATCAATTCACTGTCATTGAGACTGAGGGCAGAAGCTGATTTCAGGCTGAAACAGTTACAGATGAAAGATTGTTGGGATTCTTGTCTGCTTTGTTATCCACTGCAGCCAGGCCCTCTGGGGGGCTGTGTGAAGTACCCTCTGTTGGTATGTGAATTGCTGCCACCAGCTACAGGACATAACACAAGTGCAGGGTGTTTCCATGGAGCCTTTGTCAGTTAAGCAATAAGGCTTGCCATGGCAGCGGGAAGGTTAGTCCTCCCCTTCCTGGGATGACATTGCACCCTCCTTGGCTGTCACATTGCTACTAAATATGACAGGGGGGCTGTGCCTGTAGGTGGTGTGCAGCCCGAAGTACACAGGTCTATGCATTTGTTGTGGAGTGAGCATAGGAAAATGTGTGTGGATTAGCCCCACACATTTTCCGGAGGTCGGTCTGCCATCATTCCATTGAATTAAACATTTTTAAAAAGCCCAGGCGAGCGCATGAGCAAAATGCGGATGGTCGAATTCCTCACAGGCGTATAGGCCTACAAGGAACTCTAGACATTGCTTGGTATGCCTCAATCCATAGGCCCCTTTTGTGTGAGTTCCCTGGATTTTTGCTCCCCGTACCATCTCTCCCAGTCATCTCCCTTCCTTTCATATCGCCTAAGCTCCCACATACGTTTGAAGCAAATACTTTGCTGTCAAGCCTCCACTCACACTTACCAAATGTTTTATGCCAGTTTTTGTAATGTTTAACTACTGTGCAATTCTATATAGGTACAACTGTGCTTGAAAAAGCACTGTTTGGACCAATGTTTCCATATTTTCTTGGGTGTAGTACATGATGATTCTGGCTGGCATGAAGAGTTGAGGAGGGGAGAGATTTGCTCCGAGGTGCTAGAGACAGGGGAGGTATAGTCCTCCCGGGTACCAACACTGAGACAATGCCAGCTGCCAACTGACAGATCACCTAGCAAAGTTTAGCTAGGTGATCACTCATTCTTTCTGCTCAGCGGGACACAGTGGATACGAAATCTTCCCACCATCAGTGAATGGTTCAGCGGAACACTCAACAAAATGACGCGCCTAGGAATACGTGCACGCGTCATGCATCCAAGCCGCGTCTTCCCCCTTCCGGCTATGCTTCCTTGCAAAATCTAAGTTCACCAGCTAAAATTGGATAAGTAACGCTGATAAGCAACCCCTTTTATTTTACCTACATAAGGTCATTTGCAAAGATTCTGACATTAATTTGCCCTGAACTGGGCACAGGGAGGGAACATGAATCCGCACAGGGCACATTGACGAGATACCTTAAAATGGGTAACACATACCTGCCTACATTCCAAAATGAAAAACCCACAGATCTATGTCACCAGAATACCCCGCCCACATGTTCACAAGTCTACGCCCACACATTCAAAATATATTTTACTTTGTGTTTAATTAACTCCCAGGATTGTAATGAGCACTAAATTGTGCAAAACAAAGGAATGGATCCATCATAAATGTATAGATTCAAATTTGAACCTGAATGGGAACTGAGTGCATTATTAACGTGATAAAGTAACCCCTCGAACACATGCCACAATAGTTTTTTTTTTTTGTTTTGTTTTATCCATATGCGGCATACGTGTTCGCCATAGCGGAGGCCGTAAAATATGCCCTTCATTACAGTTAACTCGTTTTGAAGGCAAACAGGAGCGCATTTCGGCAGAGGCATCAAAGAAATGTTTACTCCCGTCAGATGTGCTGTCAAAAAGTGCTCAAGGACACCGTTAGTTTCTGGTATGACGTGGCGGGAAAGGGATCAAAGCACACACACCTAGCGTAGACACAGGATGGCTGGAAAACCCGGAGACTCCACGCTCTTGCCTGAGACCCGGAGAAGAGCGTGAAAACCCTCAGTCTCTGGGCGAAACCCTGAGGTTAGGCAGGTATGGGGTAACAGTAACATCACCGCTACTGCGCAGCCACAAGTGTTGTAGCGGGAATTATATTAAAGCAGAAGGCGCTACCAGTCTACTTTATTGTTGTCATTTCCAAGGCGCAGAACTGCCTCTCCAGATTGCCCGCCTGATGAAGAGAAGTGTGTATGGAATCGTAACACGGACCATCTACTGGGTGACAAAGATTTCTTTTAGCTCGGAGTGCGGAAGTCTTTTTCTGCGCCAACACTGAGCACAGAGTCATTCACAGGGACGGGTGTACAGAAGGAAACGGCATCCTTTTGGGAAATGAGCTGCAGTCACATACTTCTAGGGTTGCTGGTGCCATCAGAGGCCACTCCTGGGGATCACAGATGTTGCAAAAGGGAGGAAAAGTGTCTGTCTCCCAGATAATAATAACTTTAGCGTTCTCAAATCGGAAAATAAAGCTACAATCTATGGACATCTTTTTTATAGCTCCAATGTTAGTTTTCTATTTATTGTCCAGGTCCTAAAAACGGCACAAGAACATACATATGACAACATTGAGTTGAAGAGGGAGACTACATCACTCTGGGATGCCGAGTGTCTTACATTACCACCATCCAATCACTGTGGATGTGTTTAATACATAACAAAGAACATCACCGTGGATATGATCACGAGGACGGAGCTAGGAAGGCAGACTGAAAAACTACAATATCACAAACGCCCAAACGTATCCAACAGCCCCCCTTCCATATAGACCCCTTGATTGGATGGAAAGGAATTTGGTGGCTGACAAAAGAAAAGGTCGTTTACAATCCTTTTTTGATACACCTGAACTGGGAAATTGATGTGATGAATGCAAACATAAAATCAGTGAAAAGTCTGGGGGGCCTAATTTGCAAAGCATTTTTCGATGGGATTGCACCATTAAAAAGGGATTTTGTAAATCAGGACCGATATGATGCAAACTCATACTGAATTTACAACCGAAATGGTTTGTTGTCAAAGTTCGGTTTCATGAATGGCGTGTCCAGGATGAGCACTCAACCAAATTACGACACAACTAGTTTCACAGGAAGAGGAGTGCAACATCTAGGGCTATGATTGGTCCTCTCTAGAAGAGAAGCCTTCTGAGACCGCCATCTTGGTGATTGAAGAAGTGGCCAGGGGGTCCTCAAAGGCGCATGTGCTAGGACATCTTTGCACTTGGTTTATCGTCCTAGTCTCGGGATCGGTAGCTGCAACCTAGAGGATACTTTCTTGGTCTGACATGGCGGTAGGCAACCTTCTTGATAAAACTGCCAAAGCAGCTTGACTCTGATAGTACGATTCCTTTTGTTAAGCCATCAGACCATCGTGCCAGTGCTGTGGCGGCAGTCGTCGGCCTTTTCTATCTTGCTGTTCTCTGGGGGTTATCATTACCACACAATCAATAGTCCTCCTGTCTGTTTATGTCAGGATTATTGAGTATCGCTGGCGCCGAACTCTATCCCGCTCTCGCCGCTGTCAATCCTGGAGCGCATCTGCTTAGCGCGCAGCTCTATGCATTGCTCGCTGTGCTGCATGCTCCTCTCCTGTGTGGAGGATGAGATGCTTCTTCAATCGATTCCCTGGTCCCGCGACGCAAACACAGCACTACGAATAGTGCCCATAGCAACCCTGGTGAGGCAGAGAATGTAAAATACCATTTTAATTGGAAAAGTTTATCAGATTGCTGACTGTCGATTTCCAAAAATAATGTCGTTTTGAAAGGATGCACTACGACTGAATAGCTCTATGTCTCTGAGAGCTAAGATAAATGATGTGGCAAAGCTCTCACAGCTCAACCAAATTTGAGTATTTCATTTTGAACCTTCAAACGGGAGCTGTAGTTTTTAAGGAAGTCCTCTGTCAAACTCAGGGTGTAAAGTTATGAGGGGCGGTTTATGTTGCTGGTAACCATGTAGCATGTCATTGTAAAATGTATATGAAGAGAAAGGCCCATCAAGAAAACACAATCGATCATGGCCGAGATAAGCTCTCGAAGGCATAACCATCCACAAAGGACTCCCAGGTGGGCTGTCTACATGGTCTGGTCGGGTCTATGCTATCCTTGGGGCATGCCATCCACCTGTCCTGTCCTGTCAGACAGAGGGGACAGGCATTTCCCACTATGGACCCTGTCCCTGGAACAAATTACTGCTGCAGATCAGACTGCTCCCTTCATCCTACACTTTAGGAAGGATCTAAAGACCACTCTCTTCAAAGAACATGTTTCCACTCACTGATCGTCCCACTCAACCCTTTCTCCCCTTCTGGCGTTCGCCCCCTCGCTGCTTCCCCTGCCCATCCCCTCTGTTACTCCTGCCCAACCCAGCTCCTCTGCATGCCCTGCCTACCCCAGCTCCTCTGCATGCCCTGCCCATCCCAGCTCCTCTGCTACCCCTGCACCTCTTCTTGTAACCCCTGAGTGTGTCTCCCTTGTACCGTATTCTGTTGTTTCCCAGCTAGGGGTTTGCCTCTGCAGTCCCATACATATGCTCATAGAAATGCTCGCACCAGACAGGATACGTTGATACAATGGAAAGAAGAGCTCCTAAAATTATCTAGAGCGACTGATGAGAAACCACCCTGAAGGAGACCCCCCTTTACATTAACATAGCCCCAAAGATCCCTGCATTAAACGTGATGCGAGCTGCCGCTGTTTGAGCCCCCTGATGATGCTTCACTTCTCCCCCTCCCTTTTTATTCTGATGCAGATTTACAACAAGGCAACTATGGCACAGTCTTGTACGTGGACTGATTGTGTTGGTTTTTCCTTTGTTTTCTCTTTCTTCTGTTGATTTCTAAGTTTACGTAGCGCTCATCCTTGTAATTGCAGACACGTTGATGTGTCATGATAGTAGACAATATTGTATGTATGACATTGGCTAATCATTTGTTGATTAATTGTGAGGAATGCCACCATCCGCACAGCGGGTTTGCGCTCGCCTGGGCTTTCTTGAAATTTTAAATGAAATTGAATGATGGTAGATCAACGTACGGAAAATGTGTGGGGCTAATCAGCACACATTTTCTTATGCTCACTGCACTACATATGCATAGATATGTGTACTCTGGGTGGACACAGCCTACAGGTGCAGTCGCCCGGGTCATATTTGTTTGGGATATGGCAGCCAGGAGTACACCATGTCATCTCGGAAAGGGAGGGCCAAACTTTCCCCATGCCATGGCCAGCCTAATGAACTAACAAAGGCTCCATGACTCCACCCTGGCCTTTTATTGAGCCATGTAGCTGGTGACAGCATTCAGGTCGGGCCTGGTGGGCAGAGCGAGACCCGCCTTACCGCCATTCTTATAATGAGGCCCACTGACTTTGCACTGACTTTGCACTACAAAAATACACTTTGCACAGTTCTGTGAATCAGGTTTATTTGTCGGCACTACAAAGTCACTTTTCAGCAGTGCAAAGTCACTTTGAACCGTGCACAAAAATCCATGTTTCGGGCCCTTTGTGTTCGTAGTTCATTCAACATTTGCCTGTTTGTGTTTCAGTTTCTTTCCTACTTTCTTGGCTGTTTATCTAATAACTGTGCAATCATGAGTGAACAGCATGAATGCAAAATGTGTCTTACTGTAAAATCAAGTATGTCTTTGTTTGCATTTAGATGGAGGTGGCCCATTTAATAGGGTATTTGACCAATGAAAAAACAACACATGAATGAAAGATTTGTTTGCACATGTTTTGCATGCAGTCAACTGCAAAAACCTTAATGACTGAGATATTTGAGAGAAAATCATTAAAATCTTCCTATCAGTCCCCTGCATATGTGTACTGCAGATCTGTTTTACTCACTCAAATGAGCCACACAATCCCAATAAAAAGCCATAAGAGGGGTGTCTGGGACAAGATTACAGAAACTTTGCACCAGTACAAGTGCAAAGTTGCACCATATTAGCACTAGAGCAAAGTTTGCCCTAGTGCAAAAACATTGGGTATATATTAAAAAACATGTCCACTGTGACAAGTATAATTTTTCTGGTCTGTTCATGTTTGTGAGGGGTATTGGATGCTTAACTGAGCCCTTGGCAGAGTTTATTGATTAATTCTTACAACCATTGGTTAGCAGATTGAACTCAACACATATTAAAAAAGTGGTGAATCTTATTTCATCAGGCTACAGCTAGTTGATAACATTGGATGACACTGCCTTCTATAAATGACTTGCCTCATGATGTCATCAGTTTTTTCGAGACAACAAATCTGTTTTTTATTTACAAAAAAATCAAATGCTGCTTGAGATGCTTGTATTTACTATAAAACACAATTACTTTCCGTTTAATGGACAACTTTAGAACCAAACCAGAGGCGTAGCTACGGGGGAAAATATGCAGGATCCCTAGGCACCAACTTTAGAGGCTACATCAAAATGAATCGTGCACAGTTGCCTGAGGAAACCTCTATGATAACATAATCTGCTGGCTAAGAAAAGAGCGAGAAGAGAGATTATGTAGCGTTGTCTTCCTACATTACTTTTTTTTAAATACTAACACCTATTGAACCAACAAATTAATTCAGTTAGCCTATCCCAACAGATCTAACTGATGACCAGCTGCTATCAATCCAAACCTCCAGCCAAAAAGATCATGTTTATATAAAGTGACCAACAGGGTCATGAATGTGAACCACAAGTACATGATGATGTTAGCAAAACATTTGGATATATTCTGCTCAAATATATATTTTTTTAATTCAATATGATTGTCTGCTCTTCATTAACAGCTTAATGTTTTAAATTATAAATTTCAAATCTTAATTTTAATAGTCCTCTACTCCAAGGACACCCAGGGCCAACATCAATATAATAATGTCCAAATTAGGCAGCCAACAGGACAATTGCAAGCCCATTCTTTTTGCCTTCAGGCTACCCATCCTTTTAACAAATATGTGCCAAGCTTTGGACATATAAGAGTTCTCAAAAACTACTCTCAAATTCCTCATAATAGACGGGAATACTATCACCATCTCAAATGAAGTCAAAACACTGACAGGGTAATTCATAGAATTTCGTAGAAAAGTGTCGCAAGCGGCTGGTGCAGAGTGTCCGCGTGCGATTGTGTGCGCCAGGCGCGTGCGCCAAAACCGATTTCCGCGCACAGCATATTCATGGATTTCAGGCTCCCAAACCAGCCGTGGCGCAGAGTATCGCAGCGACCCTGCAGCAGTGCCAGTAACGCCCCCAAGAACGCCCTCGCGCAAGGAAAAGCCATCAAAATCGCTAAATCATCGCAAAGGGCTGCACCAACCCTGGACCAGTTTACAGGGCTGCCAAACAAGGAACGCAAAGCGGGTAACGTTCATATCAGGGGTACGCGGGAAGTATTACATGCAATTAGCCAGGGTATGTGTATGACAGGGGTATGCGTGAAGTTTTACACGCGATTAGCCAGGGTACGTGTATTACAGGGGTACGCAGTAATTATCACACGCGATTTGGCTGGGTACGTGTATGACAGGGGTACGTGTGAAGTTTTACACGCGATTAGCCAGGGTACGTGTATTACAGGGGTACGCGGGAATTGTCACACGCGATTTGTCTGGGTACGTGTATTACAGGGGTGCGCGGGAATAATCACACGCGATTTGGCTGGGTACGTGTATTACAGGGGTGCGCAGGAATTATCACACCCGATTTGGCTGGGTACGTGTATTACAGGGGTGCGCAGGAAGTTACACACGCGATTAGGCTGGGTGGGTCCTCACAGGTGTTTCCTGTACACCCTCCACGGCCCCTGCAGGCAGCCTACAAAACAGGGGACTACCCTGCACACCTGCTCATGTCTCCCACCCCCCACCCCTCTCCAGCAGTGTGGGGCACCCTCCACCAGGCCCCCACTCATGTCCCCTATCACCCCCACCCCCCAGCCACCATGGGCAGCCCCAACCAGGCTCCCACCCATGTCTACCACCACCCCCACCGCCCACCCACCATGGGCAGCCTCCGCCAGGCCCCCACTCATGTCTCCCACCACCCCCACCCCCCAGCAGTGTGGGGCACCCTCCACCAGGCTCCCACCCATGTCTACCACCATCCCCACCCCACAGCCACCATGGGCAGCCCCCACCAGGCCCCCACTCATGTCTCCCACCCACCCCCACCCCCCAGCAGTGCAGGGGCAGCCCCCGCCAGGCCCCCACTCATGTCTGCCACCACCCCCACCCCCCCCAGCAGTGTGGGCACCCTCCACCGGGCCCCCACTCATGTCTCCCACCCACCCCCACCCCCCAGCAGTGCAGGGGCACCCTCCACCAGGCTCCCACCCGTGTCTACCCCCCACCCCCCAGCCACCATGGGCAGCCCCCGCCAGGCACCCACTCATGTCTCCCACCACCCCCACCCCCCAGCAGTGTGGGGCACGCTCCACCAGGCCCCCACCCATGTCTCCCACCACCCCCACCCCCCACCCACAATGGGCAGCCTCCGCCAGGCCCCCACTCATGTCTCCCACCCACCCCCACCCCCCCAGCAGTGTGGGGCACCCTCCACCAGGCTCCCACCCATGTCTACCACCACCCCCACCCCGCAGCACTGTGGGGCAGCCTCCACCAGGCCCCCACTCATGTCTCCCACCACCCCCACCACCCAGCCACCATGGGCAGCCCCCACCAGGCCCCCACTCATGTCTCCCACCCACCCCCACCCCCCAGCAGTGCAGGGGCACCCTCCGCCAGGCCCCCACTTATGTCTCCCACCCACCCCTACCCCCTCCAACAGTGTGGGGCACCCTCCACCAGGCTCCCACCCATGTCTACCACCACCCCCACCCCCAGCACTGTGGGGCAGCCTCCACCAGGCCCCCACCCATGTCTCCCACCACCCCCACCCCCCAGCCACCATGGGCAGCCTCCGCCAGGCCCCCACTCATGTCTCCCACCACCCCCAACCCCCAGCAGTGTGGGGCACCCTCCACCAGGCCCCCACCCATGTCTCCCACCACCCCCACGCCTCACCCACCATGGGAAGCCTCCGCCAGGCCCCCACTCTCGTCTCCCACCCACCCCCACCCCCCAGCACTGTGGGGCATCCTCCACCAGGCCCCCACTCATGTCTCCCAGCACCCCCACCCCCCAGCCACCATGGGCAGCCCCCACCAGGCCCCCACTCATGTCTCCCACCCACCCCCACCCCCCAGCAGTGCAGGGGCACCCTCCACCAGGCTCCCACCCGTGTCTACCACCCCCCACCCCCCAGCCACCATGGGCAGCCCCCACCAGGCCCCCACTCATGTCTCCCACCACCCCCACCCCCCACCAGTGTGGGGCACCCTCCACCAGGCCCCCACCCATGTCTCCCACCACCCCCACCCCCCACCCACCATGGGCAGCCCCCGCCAGGCCCCCACTCATGTCTCCCACCCATCCCCACCCCCAGGCAGTGCAGGGGCAGCCCCCACCAGGCTCCCACCCATGTCTACCACCCCCCCACCCCCCAGCCACCATGGGCAGCCCCCGCCAGGCCCCCACACATGTCTCCCACCACCCCCACCCCCCCAGCAGTGTGGGGCACCCTCCACCAGGCCCCCACCCATGTCTCCCACCACCCCCACCCCCCAGCCACCATGGGCAGCCTCCGCCAGGCCCCCACTCATGTCTCCCACCCACCCACACCCCCCCCCCAGCAGTGTGGGGCACCCTCCACCAGGCTCCCACCCATGTCTACCACCACCCCCACTCCCCAGCCACCATGGGCAGCCCCCACCAGGCCCCACTCATGTCTCCCACCACCCCCACCCCCCAGCAGTGTGGGGCACCCTCCACCAGGCCCCCACCCATGTCTCCCACCACCTCCACCCCCCACCCACCATGGGCAGCCCCCGCCAGGCCCCCACTCATGTCTCCCACCCACCCCCACCGCCCAGCAGTGCAGGGGCAGCCCCCACCAGGCTCCCACCCATGTCTACCACCCCCCCGCCCCCCAGCCACCATGGGCAGCCCCCGCCAGGCCCCCACTCATGTCTCCCACCACCCCCACCCCCCAGCAGTGTGGGGCACCCTCCACCAGGCCCCCACCCATGTCTCCCACCACCCCCACCCCCCAGCCCCCATGGGCAGCCTCCGCCAGGCCCCCACTCATGTCTCCCACCCACCCCCACCCCCCCAGGAGTGTGGGGCACCCTCCACCAGGCTCCCACCCATGTCTACCACCACCCCCACCCCCCAGCCACCATGGGCAGCCCTCGCCAGGCCCCCACTCATGTCTCCCACCACCCCCACCCCCCCAGCAGTGTGGGGCACCCTCCACCAGGCCCCCACTCATGTCTCCCACCCACCCCCACCCCCCAGCAGTGTGGGGCACCCTCCACCAGGCTCCCACCCATGTCTACCACCACCCCCATCACCCAGCCACCATGGGCAGCCCCTGCCAGGCCCCCACTCATGTCTCCCACCATCCCCACCCCCCCAGCAGTGTGGGGGCACCCTCCACCAGGCCCCCACTCATGTCTCCCACCCACCCCACCCCCCAGCAGTGCAGGGGCACCCTCCACCAGGCTCCCACCCATGTCTACCACCACCCCCACCCCCCAGCACTGTGGGGCAGCCTCCACCAGGCCACCACCCATGTCTCCCACCACCCCCACCCCCCAGCCACCATGGGCAGCCTCCGCCAGGCCCCCACTCATGTCTCCCACCACCCCACCCCCCAGCAGTGTGGGGCACCCTCCACCAGGCCCCCACTCATGTCTCCCACCCACCCCCAGCCCCCAGCAGTGCAGGGGCACCCTCCACCAGGCTCCCACCCGTGTCTACCCTCCTCACCCCCCAGCATCCAGGGGCACCCTCTGCCAGACCCCCACTCATGTCTCCCACCACCCCTACCCCCCCAGCAGTGCAGGGGCACCCTCCACCAGGCCCCCACTCATGTCTCCCATCACCCCCACCCCCCCAGCAGTGCAGGGGCACCCTCCACCAGGCCCCCACTCATGTCTCCCACCACCCTCACCCCCCAGCAGTGCAGGGGCACCCTCCACCAGGCCCCCACCCATGTCTCCCACCACCCCCACCCCCCAGCCACCATGGGCAGCCTCCGCCAGGCCCCCACTCATGTCTCCCACCCACCCCCACCCCCCCAGCAGTGTGGGGCACCCTCCACCAGGCTCCCACCCATGTCTACCACCACCCCCACCCCCAGCCACCATGGGTAGCCCCCACCAGGCCCCCACACATGTCTCCCACCCACCCCCACCCCCCAGCAGTGCAGGGGCAGCCCCCACCAGGCTCCCACCCATGTCTACCACTCCCCTACCCCCCAGCCACCATGGGCAGCCCCCGCCAGGCCCCCACCCATGTCTCCCACCACCCCCACCCGCCACCCACCATGGGCAGCCCCCACCAGGCCCCCACACATGTCTCCCACCCACCCCCACCCCCCCAGCAGTGTGGGGCACCCTCCACCAGGCTCCCACCCATGTCTACCACCACCCCCACCCCCAGCCACCAATGGTAGCCCCCACCAGGCCCCCACACATGTCTCCCACCCACCCCCACCCCCCAGCAGTGCAGGGGCAGCCCCCACCAGGCTCCCACCCATGTCTACCACTCCCCTACCCCCCAGCCACCATGGGCAGCCCCCGCCAGGCCCCCACTCTCGTCTCCCACCCACCCCCACCCCCCAGCACTGTGGGGCATCCTCCACCAGGCCCCCACTCATGTCTCCCAGCACCCCCACCCCCCAGCCACCATGGGCAGCCCCCACCAGGCCCCCACTCATGTCTCCCACCCACCCCCACCCCCCAGCAGTGCAGGGGCACCCTCCACCAGGCTCCCACCCGTGTCTACCACCCCCCACCCCCCAGCCACCATGGGCAGCCCCCACCAGGCCCCCACTCATGTCTCCCACCACCCCCACCCCCCAGCAGTGTGGGGCACCCTCCACCAGGCCCCCACCCATGTCTCCCACCACCCCCACCCCCCAGCCACCATGGGCAGCCTCCGCCAGGCCCCCACTCATGTCTCCCACCCACCCACACCCCCCCCAGCAGTGTGGGGCACCCTCCACCAGGCTCCCACCCATGTCTACCACCACCCCCACTCCCCAGCCACCATGGGCAGCCCCCACCAGGCCCCACTCATGTCTCCCACCACCCCCACCCCCCAGCAGTGTGGGGCACCCTCCACCAGGCCCCCACCCATGTCTCCCACCACCTCCACCCCCCACCCACCATGGGCAGCCCCCGCCAGGCTCCCACTCATGTCTCCCACCCACCCCCACCGCCCAGCAGTGCAGGGGCAGCCCCCACCAGGCTCCCACCCATGTCTACCACCCCCCCGCCCCCCAGCCACCATGGGCAGCCCCCGCCAGGCCCCCACTCATGTCTCCCACCACCCCCACCCCCCCAGCAGTGTGGGGCACCCTCCACCAGGCCCCCACTCATGTCTCCCACCCACCCCCACCCCCCAGCAGTGTGGGGCACCCTCCACCAGGCTCCCACCCATGTCTACCACCACCCCCATCACCCAGCCACCATGGGCAGCCCCTGCCAGGCCCCCACTCATGTCTCCCACCACCCCCACCCCCCCAGCAGTGTGGGGGCACCCTCCACCAGGCCCCCACTCATGTCTCCCACCCACCCCACCCCCCAGCAGTGCAGGGGCACCCTCCACCAGGCTCCCACCCATGTCTACCACCACCCCCACCCCCCAGCACTGTGGGGCAGCCTCCACCAGGCCACCACCCATGTCTCCCACCACCCCCACCCCCCAGCCACCATGGGCAGCCTCCGCCAGGCCCCCACTCATGTCTCCCACCACCCCACCCCCCAGCAGTGTGGGGCACCCTCCACCAGGCCCCCACTCATGTCTCCCACCCACCCCCAGCCCCCAGCAGTGCAGTGGCACCCTCCACCAGGCTCCCACCCGTGTCTACCCTCCTCACCCCCCAGCATCCAGGGGCACCCTCTGCCAGACCCCCACTCATGTCTCCCACCACCCCTACCCCCCCAGCAGTGCAGGGGCACCCTCCACCAGGCCCCCACTCATGTCTCCCATCACCCCCACCCCCCCAGCAGTGCAGGGGCACCCTCCACCAGGCCCCCACTCATGTCTCCCACCACCCTCACCCCCCAGCAGTGCAGGGGCACCCTCCACCAGGCCCCCACCCATGTCTCCCACCACCCCCACCCCCCAGCCACCATGGGCAGCCTCCGCCAGGCCCCCACTCATGTCTCCCACCCACCCCCACCCCCCCAGCAGTGTGGGGCACCCTCCACCAGGCTCCCACCCATGTCTACCACCACCCCCACCCCCAGCCACCATGGGTAGCCCCCACCAGGCCCCCACACATGTCTCCCACCCACCCCCACCCCCCAGCAGTGCAGGGGCAGCCCCCACCAGGCTCCCACCCATGTCTACCACTCCCCTACCCCCCAGCCACCATGGGCAGCCCCCGCCAGGCCCCCACCCATGTCTCCCACCACCCCCACCCGCCACCCACCATGGGCAGCCTCCGCCAGGCCCCCACTCATGTCCCCCTGCCCACAGTCCCTGACAATCCTCAAGCATGTGCCTCATGGCCAGCCACCACAGCCCAAAGACACAACCAAGTATTACATGTGTCCATGATACTACTCCAATGGAAACAATGTAAATCAACACATGTGTCTCTCACACACACAATGGTTGCAAGTGAACCTGAAAACCCATATCATGACATGCATGAAAACAATGAGATGAAACCACACATTGAAGAATGAAAAAATCCAAATAATGTATTAAAAACAACAGCAATGGCAATCAAAATTAACCAAAATACACAAGTAAAATAATAACAAAATTAAGCTGGCTGTCCCTTTTCAAATTAAAATCAATAAATGATAATCCAAAAAAATATCTTCCAAAGTTCAAGTCCATGAAAAGGAAATGAAGGGAAAAAAGAAATAGAAAACCATTGCTCCATGGGAAAAAATATTCATAGTAAAAAAAATATCCAAATCCAAAGTCCAACTATGTACAAAGTATTCAGGGTCCATCATCCCAAGAGAAGAAATGAAACCTACAAAAAAACCTATCTAAAATGGAACTATATACAAAAGGTGGAGCAGTGTCCGTCGACTCCAAATAAAAATAAAGGAAACCTATCACTAAATAACTATATACAATGGCGGCGGGCCAGTCCAGCGGCTCACTTAGTGGTGTTCCGGGCCAGGGCATCATCGAACTCCTCGTCTATGTCCCGGGGCGGTCCTGTTCCATGGCCCGAGGGTCCGCAGGGACGCCGACATGTTCACCTCCAACTCCCTGCGGATTGCCTTGAGGCACTCGGCCCGCCTCAGGGCCCTCCGCATGGAGTTCTCCACCCTGACCATCGTGAGCCGCGCCTCATCCGCCCGCCGCCGCTGCGCATCTATGGCGTGGCCCAACCGCTGCCACATGGAAGACACTTCCCGTCCAGGGTCCTCCTGCCCTCCGGCCGATGCCTGCCTCTCCGATGTTGAAGGCCCCGAGCTATCGTCGCTCCCACCTACAGCCTCCTGCTGCTGCAGCTGCTGCTGTCCATGTCCCCTGTCCGATGGTGCCTGCACATCCTCCTCCAGCTGGGGTGCAGTCGTTGATGTGGCCACCCCTGCTGGACGTCCGACCCCCGACTGTGGCAGGGATCTGTTGTCCACCAGCCTGGCCGCACGGTCGGAGGCAGCTCCACAGGGCACCCAGGTGACATATGGGTGGGAAGATGGCATGGAGGACGACTGGGGCGTAGGGGGTTCTGTGGAGAAGGGGGTCGGAACAAGGTCCAGGAAACAGAGGAATCCAGCCCTGGTGAGCTGTCCCAGTGGGTCAACGCGGTCAACGAGCCATGCGAGAAGACGTGCAGACTCATCATGAAAAGACTGCAGGTCAGCTTGCATGGCCCGTTGACGCAACGCCACCCCACCCTGGACAGGCTCAACCTGGTGCAGGATAGCCACATCCGCAGGGAGAGGAAGGCCAGGTGTTGTAAGCCAATCCTCTCCCTGAGAACGGGTCTGGAGGTAGGCATCCCCGCTGGTGCAAGATGATGCAGTGACAGGAGCAGGGACAGGATTGCACACAGGCACCTCCGCGGCGGCCTGTGCTGCCTCCTGTCCCTGATCCTGCACTGCACCACTAGCACCAGTGGAATCCCCACCTCCAGACCCCGCCACTGTCGCTTGCAAGGCCTCCTCCTCCACCAAACCCCCCACCAACCTGGATGACTCCGTGCCATCTTCCTCCGTTGGGCCTGTGGGGTCCCAGCTGCCCCTTCTGCTGCCGAGGAGTCCAACTCCAACCTCCACCTCTTGGACCTCCCCTCGGCAGCTGCGGCCTGGGACGCGGCACCGGACTCCTCACTCCCCGACGAGATCACAACCTGGGAGGGGATCCGGGCCTTGCGTCTCCGGCTGGTGGTGCGACCCCTGCCGCTGTGCTCCACAGCACCTTCTCCGCCCTCTTCATCAGTTGACGCTGCAGACAGGGAGAAAGAAAACACAGGCATCAGGGCACTGTAAAATGGACTCATACACACATGACAGTTATACATGAGTGGCATTAGTAAACATCAGACATGGCATCACAATCCCCAACACACATGTCATTTCAACTTGCAAACATGAGCCATACCACAGCCATATTGCAACAGCCAGCACCATCCATTCACATACAACAGCATGAGCAGCCAAAAGTCATCCACACATCACATGCAACATAGGGAGTAGACTACACATGCACACACAACACCAAACTTGCATGCATGTGTACACCTCCGCCAACTGTCGCAGTGTTTTGATCGACATCCATGTCACACCTGACAATCATTCCTCCACATCCTGTGCCATGCAAGCCCACACACACAAGCACCATCCATGTGTCACATATGAGACCCCTCGCATGTGTCACCCTCACGGCCCTGTACACCCCCCCTACTTGGCCACATAAAAATACATGTTCAACCTGCACACTCCTGGCACACCACCATACGCACAGCTTACAATCAGTATGCATGTACACTTACCGCTCGACTCCAGACGGGTCTGCTTCTCAAGGACCTGGATGTGGAGCGCTGGGGATATGCGTTCCAGGACCCTCATCTGATCTTCCGACAAGTGGCCCCGGCGCCCCTTAGCATCCGCTGCCTTCAGGAGGCGCCGGGCCTTGTTGAGGGTCCTGGACCTGAAGTCCTCCCAGCGCTTCCTGACACGTTCGTAGTCGCGGACTGGCACCTCCTCCGCGTTGATAGCAGTCACGATGCCAACCAGATCCGAGTCCGTCCTTCCTTGTCGGCGCGCAACCTTCCGAAGAGGGCATCATACTGCCCCAGGACATGCTCCACCAGGACACCAACTTCGGTGGCAGTGAAGCTGGTGCCCCTCTGCCTCCTTGGCCGGGGGTTGCCACTGGTGCCAGATGTTGCAGTGCCCGACATGGCAACCCCAGAGGCAGGAGTGGGTGGGCAACTGGGTCCTGGGGCTGGGCTGTGGGGCGATGGAAAAGCAGTCGGGAGTCTTCGGTTCCAGCAGGGGTGGTCACAGCAACAGCACCCCTGGCTGATGTGCAGGCAGCAAATGGCAGGGCACATGGGCAGCAGGCAGTCAGGCAGCAGCAGATGGCAGGTGGGAGCGTGCTCAGGGCTCTGGGGGGCAGTAATTCGGCCTTCTGGGCAGGAGCGTGGTCTTCCGTGTGTGAACGCCTGCCCAGCTTGATACGGAGTGATTTTGCACGTGAAAATCCAACACGTCTGCGTGTAATTCGAGGAAAGGCCCTTAGCTCGTAAACGCGTCAGCACACTGTACATTCATTGGCCCAAAGGCCACCAGCGTATGCGCGTCTATGAAGTCACATGCACGTTGAATAGGGCACACGTTGGAAATGTTGCGTGTTAAAAAAATGAAAGACACGTCCGAGTGTCAAAGCATGTAATTGGTGGAAATGGCCTAAGCGCGTACACGCGGAAGTGACAAAGCGTGTAATTGGTGGAAATGGCCCTACACGCAGAAGTGACAAAGCATGTAATTGGTGGAAATGGCCTTAGCGCGTACACGCAGATGTGACAAAGCGTGTAATTGGTGGAAATGGCCCTACACGCAGAAGTGACAAAGCGTGCAATTGGTGGAAATGGCCTTAGCGCGTACACGCGGATGTGACAAAGTGTGTAATTGGTGGAAATGGCCCTACACGCAGAAGTGACAAAGCGTGTAATTGGTGGAAATGGCCCTACACGCAGAAGTGACAAAGCGTGTAATTGGTGGAAATGGCCCTAGCGCGTACACGTCGTAAGTGACGCTGGACGTGTGGGCCTGCATAAAAGGTACGTGTAGAACACCAATTCCTTGTACATGCTTTTCGTGGAGAGCGAGTGGGTGAATTCTGTACTTCTTGTCGTTTCACACGCGATTTACTTCACGGTGTTTCAAGTTCGTACTCCCTGTTACCTCTGACAGCTTTTTCTCTTTTTTCTCTATTTCTGGTTTTCCTGGGCCTGTTCCCTCAAACAGTGTTCCCTTCTACTGTCTCCTCAGACAGCGTACAAATCTTCTTTTGGCGGGGGTGTTGCCAACCAAACGCACTTCTTTTTCACGCTCTTTTTCCTGGCAGACGGTGAGTCAAATCTGTGCTTGCCCCGTGTGTAGCCTACCCCTTCAGAGGTCATTCTAGGCTGCGTGTGACACGCATACGTTCATTCTTGTGTTACTGGGTGCCGCAGCGAAGTGCAGGTTTTTTTTTCCGCACACGTGGTCTAGGAGGGGTTCCGTGCACGTCATCTCCCTTTTTTGGGCTTCCTGTGCGTTGCGTGACCCGTCATCTTTCCCCAGGGGTCACATTCAGCCGTGCTAGAGCACTAGGCTACAATTACCATCTGGTACCCAACCCCTTTGACCCCCAATAGCCCAGGACAATAGTTTACAGCCACTCCCATACGCACATTAACATCAGTGCCATGGTTGGGAGGCGAGGATTCCGTAAGGGTGGCAAAGGTGGACGAGCCACAAGTGGTGGCCGTGGTGGATCCGGTAGGGGACGTGGTCATTACTTGCAGGGTGACCCTGTCCCCCCATGTGTGGAGGACCAGTCAAGGGCACCCATAATCCCCCCTCACCCCCCTGGTTGAGGCTGATGTGGCTGACACCATCCATGCTCAGCCCTTGTTGGACCAGCCCATTGTGGCACCAGACCTGGCTGACTCCATGGCTGACTTCCAGGTCAGCAGGCCTATGACACGTGCGCTGGTGCACGTTGATGTCATCAGGCCACGTGGATCAGGGGCAGCAAGGTCATCTGCTGCCCCAAGTAGGCAGGGTGGAGAGGCTGCAGGGGCAGCTGCGGCTCCATCCACCCCAGCTCTCACACACCCAGCCAGGACAGTGTCAGTCCTAGTCCATCCTGCTGACATTCCCCCTGACACCATTACACTTGAGCCAATGCCTGCACCAACTCCCATGCTGAGTGTGCAATCCAACACTCCTGATACAGAGTCCACCAGGGCTCCTGCCCCTAGTGTCCAGAGTGGCGCAGGACACTCAGGATCACCACCACCTTCCAAGCGGAAGAGGAAGAGTGCTCGTCTGGCACAGGCTGATGCCCCAGACACGGCTACACAGTCCGGCCCGTCGAGGAAGCCCAGCTTCACGGATGCCGAACTGAATGCACTTGTTGAGTATGTGTCCGCACATGATAACGAGATGGTCATTGTTGCAGGATCCAAGACCACACCTGCACAACGCCAGGCACACTGGCAGACCGTTGCGGACATCGTAAGTGCCCTTGGAATCTTGAGGCGCACAGCCAATGATTGTAATAAGCGCTGGAATGACCTAAAGCGCAGGGCAAAGAATAAGCTGGCCTCAAATCATGCCACAACTCTAGTGACTGGAGGTGGGTCTCCAGTAGAAGATATGGAACTCACTCCACATGAGTCAGTCGCTGGGACCTACGTCACTGAGGAACAGATCCAAGGCGTGGGAGATCTGCCTGATTATGAGGCATTGTCCGGTGAGTGCACATGCATGTGTGTGTCATCCATGTGCATGGTGTGTGTGTGAGGGCTTCTGTTTGTGTGCCAGGTGATGGTGTGTGCGCCTGAGTCATTTGGGTCACCCATGTGCTTCATGCAATACATTTTGCGCAGCAGCATTTGGCCATAGCAGTATCCCTTCTGCCAACAGTAGACATCTAGGCCAACAGCACGCCAGTTGCCCTTGAAGTGTCACCTTGCCACAACATTGTTGCTTATTTTTCTCTGTTCATTCAGGCAGATTGTTTGCATTCCACCACTTTTACTAGGCATTTCTCAGTCCTGTAGTCACATGTCTGACATGGCTATGGTAAAGTGGAGTGACTTTGTTACCTGGATATCATTTGTTCACACATGTCCCTGTGCAATCGGACCATTTTGGACTGGCAGCTCCAGGTGAAAAATCCGACCTGTTTGAATTAGAAAAGCTATTACATGCGGGAACTGGACTGAATGAATAAGTGCTGCCCTCCTCTCCATCTTCACTCAATAGCAATGGTACATGCCATCTGTGTGATGGCATGTGTATTTCACCTGGCAATCACAGGCCAATGTGTGATGCCACTGCCAGGCAGCATGCAGAAAATGTGTTCATCTTCCATCTTGGTGTCATCTGTGTGTGCCATTTTCCTGCCCTTCATACGCAGTGAGGGTGCATGCATGGGAGGGTTTTAGTCATGTGGGACATGTGTCAATCAAGTACTGGTTCTCTTGCTTCTCAGCCCTCATTGTGTGCCATGGTGCTAATGCCTGTTTCCATTTGTTTTCTTTTATGTCTTTGCAGGGGAAGACGCACCTGATACTGCTGGGGTTGTGGAGATGGTGCAGACCCAGGAGGGGTCCGAGGGCCGACCGACCACCAGTGAGGGACGTGGTGTGGTGGTGGGTGAGAACCCACAACTGCTGCAGGTTGTGCTCTCAAGGGGTGTCTCTGGCTGCACCTCCCCCGAGCTGTACTCAGGTGTTGATTCGGATGATGAGACCTACGTGCCGTCGCAGGTGAGTGTTCCTGGGAGGGATTCTGTTCTGTCCCACTCACCTGCACCAGGGTCAGAACCCTCAATGGGGATGTCAGTGTTGGCAGCTACACCTTTGGTGGTTACGGATGCAGGGTCACACTCTGCGACATCTGATCCTGTTCCAGGGCCAGCAGATCAGAGGGGGAATGCAGTCCTGCAGCCTCAGGCAGTGCCGGCACAGCAAGGCGCAGTTCGCCTTGCCCCAGACAGGTGTGGTGCCCGCCGACGTGGTGGCCGTACGCCACCTGGCAATACCGCATGGGAGCAATCCATTTACGGTATAGCAACCCAACAGGCAGCATCATCAGAGATGATGGCTCAGGCCATGGATAGGGTGGCCACTTCCATTGTCCCCCCGAAAGGCTGATGGAGCGACTACAGCAGGCAACCGACTCCATCTGCCAGTCACACAGGGAGGACATGTTGGCGTCCAACAGGGACAGGCGGGCAGCACTGGCGACTCTGCAGGAAGCCATCTCCATAGAGTCCCAGGGCCACAGGGAAGCCCTGAGGCAGGAGCTCCTTCACCTCAGGATGACTCTTGTTGAGCTTGAGGCTTCAACAAACCGAAGGACAGAACAGCAGCTGGAGCGTCTCACCCGTACGCTCTCAGCTGAGATGCAGGCAACTAGGGCGGAAGTCCGGGCATCCCGTGAGTTGTTGCATGGGGACCTCCGCACACTCATCCTCCAGAACGAGACCTACCACACCCGCATGCTTGCAGCCATGGAGGAACAGACTAGGGCCTTGCGTGGGCTGCCTCCCATAGTGCAACCACCTCCGGATGCAGCTGCACTGGGTGATAATAGCGACAGCAGTGATACTCCCACTATAGGGTAGCCGTGTGGGCCATGAGCCCATGGAGGTGTTTTTTTTTTCCCAAGATCCACACAGGTGGGTTTTGGTGTGCACCCTGTCCTCGGACCTCCTGGGTGGCCTCCCCAACCCCCCCGGGCCCATTAATGGCCATTTTTTTTTGGGACAATGTGTTGCCTTCCGTGGTTCCTGTGGGCATACGCTGCATTGTGGCTGGGCACATGCAGGCTTGTCATGTATTTGGTTCAGATGCTTGGGTTTTTGTCACACACACCCCTCCTGCTTCCCGTTTCCATGGGCTTGCAAAGGGTGTGCCCAAGTGACATTGACGTACATGGTGACATTGGACTCCCACTACATGTGTGGGTAGTCTAGTCAATACTGTGTATACATTCCTAGTGCATATTGCTGTTGTGTTGTACACTGCATGTTGCATTGATGTGTAACTCATCATCCGTGTCTACCACCTAATTTGCAGGTCCTTTCCTCATGTCTACACAAGGCCCTCTACTCTGGAGATTGGGTCCATGTTGGCAGCAGTGCACCTACAACTCTACATGGCGGCAACACTGTACAGTTGGAAGTGGTGGGAGTGCAGGCACTTCCAGGTGGTGAGACTACTAATTCCTTACATTCGTAATGTCATGTTAATGGTAGTTTTGAGGGTCAGTGGCTGATAAGTGTTATTGCTAAATACCTGCTCAAGTGTGTTGTTGGTCCTGCATTACTGTGAGCATTTCAGTTGTCGCGAGTTTCAATTAGGGACACTGTACATTGTGACACTTGTGTCATGTTATGGGGATTACTTTGTTTACCTGCACATAGCATGACATGGCACGGTGTGTCGTGTGGCGGTGCTGGGGATGGGTGACATGGCACTGTTCTCATGTTGCATTTTGCAAGTGGGTATTCATTTTAGCTGCTTGAATGTGTTTTTTCACAAAACTGCATTGGTGGTGTCTGTGTAGGTAGGGATGCACACATTGTAACACTTCCAGGTGAACAATCTCAGGCTGATATGGTTTTGACGGTTGATTCTCCAGACATTCAGGATCAGTGTCAGGTTGAGTCATCATTGATTGTCAGATGGTATGTGCCAGGGCAGTGTGCACTCCACAGGGGTGTGATTTCTAGGTGAAGTAATTAGCCTCTAGCTGTGTACGGGCTGCCTCCCCCCGTGCCCTTTCCCCTCCCATGCGCAGCAGCCGTGCATGTGGTTGGGGATGTGGGGCCACCACCATGTCCATGGCCAGGCCCCGGCGTGTTGCAACGTTGTGCAGGACACATGCTGCCACTATGATCCTGCACACTACTGGGGGAGCGTATAACAGCTGCCCGCCAGAACAGTCAAGGGAGCGAAAGCGTGACTTAAGCACTCCGAATGTGCGCTCCACTATGCCCCGGGTTGCAATGTGGGCTGTGTTATATCTTACCTCGGGTGGCGTGGTGGGGTTCCGAATTGGCGTCATCATGTGGGGGCTAAGAGGGTAGACACTGTCCCCTGTGGAGGTGGTGATTGGTATCATTGGTGGGGTTGTGACCTTGCTCAGTATCTGACATGCATGCATGTGCAGTGGCATTCATACTCACCAATCAGCCATGTATCGCCATGCCGCCCAGCTTCTAGGTCCCGGCTTAGGGTGGACATTCGGTAAATGAAGCTGTCGTGGGTGGACCCGGGATAGTTGGCATATACTGAGGTGATGATTCCCTTGGCATTACATACTACCTGCACGTTGACGGAATGCCAGTGCTTGCGGTTCCTATAGATGTGCTCAGATGCCCTGGGGGGACGTAGAGCCACATGGGTGCAGTCGATGGCACCTAGCACTTTGGGGAATCGTGCCACACCGTAAAAATCCAGGGCGGCAGCATGCCTTTCTGCAGGTGTTCTGGGCAGGTATATGTGCCTGCGGACTGATGGGCGTGCAGTGATGATGTTCAAGACCTGGTGTAGGCAGCGTGACTGCGTGGCCTGTGACACCCCACCCACTATGGCACTTGTCCGTTGAAATGATCCAGTGGCTAAGAAGTGCAGTACATTGAGGACCTTCTCCAGGGGGCTGAGTGCTTGGGAGCACAGGGTGGGTGATGTGAGGTCATCCTCCCACTCACTCACCAGGTCCAGTATTATGTGTGGTGGAAACCTGTACCTCCCATACACCTGGTCATCGGGCATCCCGAAAAGGCTGGTTCTGGGTGTGAATATTCTGGCCCTGACTATCCTCCTCCTCCTCCTTTGGTAGCCCACGGCCACTGCTGCTAGGAACGGTATATTCATCCTGGCGTCTGAGCTTGTTATTTTGTTTGCGCGCAAATTTATGCGTCGCGGGTCGAAGTATGCCTGCTTCCTACTGGCGTACGTGTTTCTTTGCTCGTGTTGTAGGCGAGCGTGTGAAACTTCCCGCACACCCCTGAAATCCAGTACCCAGGCCAATAGCGTGTGGAAATTCCCGCGCACCCCGGTATACACGTGCGCTGATGTACTCGCGTGTGAAACTTCCCGCGCACCCCTGAAATCCAGTACCCAGGCCAATAGCATGTGGAAATTCCCGCGCACCCCGGTATACACGTGCGCTGATGTACTCGCATGTGTAAGTGCCCACGCACCCCTGAAATACACGTACATAGGCCAATCGCGTGTACGCGCACTTTTGTCCAATTACACGCGATGACACTCTGACATGCAGTCTTTCCACGTGTGCTCCGTCATCAGGTGCTATGAGGGAAACACCCGTGCGGGTCACGTCACAGACGCGCTTACGCGCTGAGGGCCTTTGGTCCAATAGAATCACGTATGCGTGCTGACGCGCTTACGCGCTAAGGGCCTTTCCTCGAATTTCACGCTGACGTGCAGGATTTTCACGTGCCAAATCACTCCATATCAAGCTGGCCACACGAAAACACACGGAAGACCGCGCTCCTGCCCAGAAGGCCGAATTACTGCCCCCCAGTGCCCCGAGCAGCCTCCCACGTGCCATCTGCTGCTGCTGCCTGCCTGCCTGCTGCCACCGTGCCCTGCCATTTGGTGCCTGCACAATAGCCATCTGCAGGGGTCCAGTTGCTGTGTCCACACCTGCTGGAACTGAAGACTCCCGACTGGGATAACATCGCTCCACAGCCCAGCCCCAGGACCCAGTTGCCCACCCACTCCTGCCTCTGGGGTTGCCATGTCGGGCACTTCCACATCTGGCACCAGTGGCAACCCCAGGCCAGAGGGGCAGAGGGGCACCAGCTTCACTGCCACCGAAGTTGGTGTCCTGGTGGAGCATGTCCTGGGCCAGTATGATGCCCTCTTTGGATCGTCCCGCGCCAGCAAGGAAGGACGTAGAGGATCTGGGCCGACTGTGTGGTTGCCATCAACGTGGAGGGGGTGGCAACCCGCGACGTCCAGAAGATCGAGAAGCGCTGGGAGGACTTGAGGTCCAGGACCCTCGTGAAGGCCCGGCGCCTCGTGGAGGGGGGCCGGGGCCGCATGAGTTCCATCCAGATGAGGGTCCTGGAACACGTATGCCCAGCGCTCCACACCCAGATCCTTGAGAGGGAGACCCGTCTGGAGTTGAGCGGTAAGTGTCCAAGCATTGCTGTGTGAGACATGGCATGTTGCTGTGTGCTGGTTGTCTGATACTTGCCTGTATGTGTGACATAGGCCATGTATGCATGTATGTGTGCAGGGACATCATGGTAATGCATGTGCGACCAGTGATGTGTGAACCACATGGTTGTTGCATGTGTTTAAATGCCACATGGGGAGCCCTGTGCAGATTTTACACATGAGAGCATGCCAGTCTCTGTTCCTGGACATGGGTGGGGGTGAGGGATGGGTGCTGATGCCAGGTACATATATGGTAGCCATGTCTGTGTTCCTGACCTGCATGTCTGTGACTTGTGAATGCCATGGATGCATGACACATGTGTGTGACAATGCACAGATTCACTGATGCAGCCTAGTTACCCTTGTATCCGCTGTGTTTGGGGTGTATGAGGCCAGATGGATGTGACTGAGGTGAAGTGTGTGCATGTGATAGGCATGACCCATGATGCATGTGAGTTCCATATCATTGTATGTTTAAAGAGTCCATTGGACATGTATGGAAATGTCCATGGCATGCACCATGCCTGTTACTGTGTGTGTTTTGCCTGGACTGACCCATGTGTTGTGGAGGGACATGATGGAAGTGTACTTTGACAGTGGTACTCATCTGCTATTGCTTCCTGTCTAGGGGATCATTGAACAGTACCCTGATGCTTGTGTTCTATGTCTCCCTCTACGCAGCAGCTAGTGAAGAAGAGAGCGGAGACGGTGCTGTGGAGCAAGGTGGCGAGGATGCCCCCACGGCTGCAGCGGAAGGGGTGGGTGAGCCCCCACAGGGGCCTGCTACAGCAGAAGACGGTGAGGAGCCATCCAGGTTGGTGGTTTCCACAGAGGAGGAGGAGGCCGCCACTGAGGCACACATGGGGCCTGGTGGGGGCATCCCTGCTGGTGCAAGTGGTGCAGTCCAGGGGCAGGGGCAGGAGGCAGCACAGGTCACCGTGGAGGGGCCTGTGCATGTCGTTGTCCCTGACCCTGTGAGTGCACCACCATGCACCAGCAGGGATGCCCCGTCCCAGGCCCGTCCGCAGGTAGAGGGGATGTCCATGTCACCTGACTCCCCTCCACCTGCAGACGAGGGGACCCATGTCCGTATGGAGAAGGTCCTGATTGGGGTCGCGATGCGCGCGGGTGCAATTTGTGATGACGTGCGTGCTTCCCGGGAGGAGCACGCACATCATCACGAAGAGCACCGTGCCGACGTGGCCCAATTGGGATCTTCCATGTTCGGGGGTTTCCTGCATGTGTCGGCCAATCTGGCGGCCCTCTCCTCCTCTGTGGAGGCTATACACCGGTCGTTCTCCCTGCCGTCTTCCGGCCCAGATGCCACCAGGGCCCACTGTGGACCTGCCCTGACCAATGCAGCCAGCTCGGTGGGGATCCCATCCCTGCCACAGTCGGGAGTCGGAGGTCCAGCAGGGGTGGACACCACAGCAACTGTACCCCAGCAGATGGAGGATGTGCCGGCATCATCAGGCAGGGCACGTGCACGACGGTGTCGGTGGATTCCATCAGCCTGGATGCCGTCGTGCTGGCAGAGGCAGTTGCGTCGGAGGCAGCAGCAGAGTCAACGTGGGAGGCATCATGGCTCGGGGCCATCAACATCGGAGGGGCAGGCATCGGCCGGAGGGCAGGAGGACCCAGGACAGGAAGTGTCTTCCGTGTGGCTGTGGTTGGGCCAGCAGATAGGTGCGGAGCGGCGGTGGGCGGAAGAGGCGCGGCTCACGATGGTCAGGGCGGAGAACTCCATGCGGAGGGCCCTGAGGCGGGCCGCAGGGGTTGGAGGAGCAGATGGCGTCATCCCTGCTGACCCTCGGGGCCATGGAACAGGACCACCTCTGGGACATAGACAAGGAGTTTGATGATGCCCTGGCCCGGAACACCACGGAGTGAACCGCTGGACTTGCCCGCCGCCTTTGTATATAGTTCTTTAGTTTTAGGTTTCATTTGTTTCTTCTTATGATTTGGAGTCGATGGACACTGATCCACTTTTTGTATATAGTTGCATTTTAGTTAGGGTTTTTTGTAGGTTTCCTTTGTTCAGTTGGGCTCATGGACCCTTGGATGTTTTGTATATAGTTCTTCATTGGATTGTTTTATTTTTTTATTTTTGATTTATTCTCCATGGAGCAATGGTCTTTGCATTTATTTTTCTCTCTCTGATTGATTTTATTTTTAATGTTACTTTGAACAACATTTTTTTGGATTTGGATTTGTAGTTTTGATTTTTTTGGACGGACATGCAGCTTATCTTTTTTTCATTGCCATTGTAGTTTGTTTCATTTCATTTGCATTCAATTTTTTTTAATACAATTTTGATTTCATACTTCACTGTGTGGTATCATCTCATTGGTTTCATGCATGTCATGTTGGGTGTTTTCCCATTCATTTGCAACCATTGTGTGTGACGGACATGGGTTCATTTGCTTTATGAACATTGGGGGTGTAACATGTAATTTCCATTTCCATGTGGGTGAATGGGTTACTTGGTAGGGCCTTTTGGCTGTGGAGGCTGACCATAACACACATGATTGGGGATTGTGAGGACCTGGGTGCAGGGGGACATGAGTGGGGGCCTGGTGGAGGGTGCGCCTGGATGCTGGGGGGTGGGGGTGGTGGGAGACATGAGTGGGGGCCTGGTGGAGGGTGCCCCTGGTGGCTGGGGGGTGGGGGTGGTGGGAGACATGAGTGGGGGCCTGGTGGAGGCTGCCCCTGCACTGCTGGGGGGTGGGGGTGGTGGGAGACATGTGTGGGGGCCTGGTGGAGGCTTCCCCTGGTGGCTGGGGGGTGGGGGTGGTGGGAGACATGAATGGGGGCCTGGTGGAGGGTGCCCCTGCACTGCTGGGGGGTGGGGGTGGTGGGAGACATGAGTTGGACATGAGTGGGGGCCTGGTGGGGGCTGCCCATGGTGGATGAGGGTTGGGGGTGGTGGGAGACATGAGTGGGGGCCTGGCGGGGGCTGCCCATGGTGGCTGGGGGGTGGGGGGTGGTAGACATGGGTGGGAGCCTGGTGGGGGCTGCCCCTGCACTGCTGGGGGGTGGGGGTGGGTGGGAGACATGAGTGGGGGCCTGGTGGGGGCTGCCCATAGTGGCTTGGGGGTGGGGGTGGTGGTAGACATGGGTGGGAGCCTGGTGGAGGGTTCCCCTGCACTGCTGGGGGGGTGGGGGTGCAGGGGGGACATGAGTGGGGGGCTGGTGGAGGGTGCCCCTGCACTGCTGGGGGGTGGGGGCGCAGGAGGACATGAGTGGGGGCCTGGTGGAGGGTGCCCCTGCACTGCTGGGGGGTGGGGGTGGTGGGAGACATGAGTTGGACATGAGTGGGGGCCTGGTGGGGGCTGCCCATGGTGGCTGGGGGGTGGGGGTGGTGGTAGACATGAGTGGGGGCCTGGTGGAGGGTGCCCCATGACTGCTGGGGGGTGGG
Source organism: Ambystoma mexicanum (assembly GCF_040938575.1). Lineage (NCBI taxonomy): Eukaryota > Metazoa > Chordata > Amphibia > Caudata > Ambystomatidae > Ambystoma > Ambystoma mexicanum. The sequence continues at coordinate 849,543,001 of NC_090931.1, read as the reverse complement.
GGTGAAAGGGGACATGAGTGGGGGCCTGGTGGAGGCTGCCCCATGACTGCTGGGGGGTGGGGGTGCAAGGGAACATGAGTGGGGGCCTGGTGGAGGCTGCCCCTGGTGGCTGGGGGGTGGGGGTGGTGGGAGACATGAGTGGGGGCCTGTTGGAGGGTGCTCCTGCACTGCTGGGGGGTGGGGTGCAGGGGGACATGATTGGGGGCCTGGTGGAGGGTGCCCCTGCACTGCTGGGGGGTGGGGGTGCAGGGGGACATGAGTGGGGGCCTGGTGGAGGGTGCCCCTGGATGCTGGGGGGTGGGGGTGGTGGGAGACATGAGTGGGGGCCTGGTGGAGGCTGCCCCTGCACTGCTGGGGGGTGGGGGTGGTGGGAGACATGAGTGGGGGCCTGGTGGAGGCTGCCCCTGGTGGCTGGGGGGTGGGGGTGGTGTGAGACATGAGTGGGGGCCTGGTGGAGGGTGGCCCTGCACTGCTGGGGGGTGGGGGTTCAGGGGGACATGAGTGGGGGCCTGGTGGAGGGTGCCCCTGGATGCTGGGGGTGGGGGTGCAGGGGGACATGAGTGGGGGCCTGGTGGAGGGTGCCCCTGCACTGCTGGGGGGTGGGGGTGGTGGGAGACATGAGTTGGACATGAGTGGGGGCCTGGTGGGGGCTGCCCATGGTGGCTGGGCGGTGGTGGTGGTGGTAGACATGAGTGGGGGCCTGGTGGAGGGTGCCCCATGACTGCTGGGCGTTGGGGGTGCAAGGGGACATGAGTGGGGCCTGGTGGAGGCTGCCCCATGACTGCTGGGGGGTGGGGGTGCAAGGGGACATGAGTGGGGGCCTGGTGGAGGCTGCCCCTGGTGGCTGGGGGGTGGGGGTGGTGGGAGACATGAGTGGGGGCCTGGTGGAGGGTGCCCCTGCACTGCTGGGGGATGGGGTGCAGGGGGAAATGAGTGGGTGCCTGGTGGAGGGTGCCCCTGGATGCTGTGGGGTGGGGGGGTGGTAGACATGGGTGGGAGCCTGGTGGGGGCTGCTCCTGCACTGCTGGGGGTGGGGGTGCATGGGAGACATGAGTGGGGGCCTGGTGGGGGCTGCCCCTGGTGGCTGGGGGGTGGGGGTGGTGGTAGACATGGGTGGGAGCCTGGTGGAGGGTGCCCCTGCACTGCTGGGGGGTGGGGGTGCAGGGGGACATGAGTGGGGGCCTGGTGGAGGGTGCCCCTGCACTGCTGGGGGGTGAGGGTGCAGGGGAACATGAGTGGGGGCCTGGTGGAGGCTGCCCCTGCACTGCTGGGGGGTGGGGTTGGTGGGGGACATGAATGGGGGCCTGGTGGAGGGTCCCCCTGGATGCTGGGGGGTGGAGGTGCAGGGGGACATGAGTGGGGGCCTGGTGGAGGGTGCCACTGGATGCTGGGGGGTGGGGGTGGTGGGAGACATGAGTGGGGGCCTGGTGGAGGGTGCCCCTGGAGGCTGGGGGGTGGGGGTGCAGGGGACATGAGTGGGGGCCTGGTGGAGGGTGCCCCTGGATGCTGGGGGGTGGGGGTGCAGGGGGACATGAGTGTGGGCCTGGTGGAGGGTGCCCCTGCAATGCTGGGGGGTGGGGATGGTGGGAGACATGAGTTGGACATGAGTGGGGGCCTGGTGGGGGCTGCCCATGGTGGCTGGGGGGTGGGGGTGGTGGTAGACATGAGTGGGGGCCTGGTGGAGGGTGCCCCATGACTGCTGGGGGTGCAAGGGGACATGAGTGGGGGCCTGGTGGAGGCTGCCCCTGGATGCTGGGGAGTGGGGGTGGTGGGAGACATGAGTGGGGGCCTGGTGGAGGCTGCCCCTGCACTGCTGGGGGGTGGTGGTGGTGGGAGACATGAGTGGGGGCCTGGTGGAGGCTGCCCCTGGTGGCTGGGGGGTGGGGGTGGTGTGAGACATGAGTGGGGGCCTGGTGGGGGGTGCCCCTGCACTGCTGGGGGGTGGGGGTGCAGGGGGACATGAGTGGGGGCCTGGTGGAGGGTGCCCATGGATGCTGGGGGGTGGGGGTGCAGGGGGAAATGAGTGGGGGCCTGGTGGAGGTTGCCCCTGCACTGCTGGGGGGGGGTGGAGACATGAGTTGGACATGAATGGGGGCCTGGTATGGGCTGCCCATGGTGGCTGGGGGGTGGTGGTGGTGGTAGACATGAGTGGGGGCCTGGTGGAGGGTGCCCCATGACTGCTGGGGGGTGGGGGTGCAAGGGGACATGAGTGGGAGCCTGGTGGAGGCTGCCCCATGACTGCTGGGGGGTGGGGGTGCAAGGGGACATGAGTGGGGGCCTGGTGGAGGCAGCCCCTGGTGGCTGGGGGGTGGGGGTGGTGGGAGACATGAGTGGGGGCCTGGTGGAGGGTGCCCCTGCACTGCTGGTGGGTGGGGGTGCAGGGGGACATGAGTGGGGGCCTGGTGGAGGGTGCCCCTGGATGCCGGGGGGTGGGGGTGGTGGGAGACATGAGTGGGGGCCTGGTGGAGGGTGCCCCTGGATGCTGGGGGTGGGGGTGCAGGGCGACATGAGTGGGGGCCTGGTGGAGGGTGCCCCTGCACTGCTGGGGGGTGGGGGGGGTGGGGGTGGTGGGAGACATGAGTTGGACATGAGTGGGAGCCTGGTGGGGGCTACCCATGGTGGCTGGGGGGTGGGGGTGGTGGTAGACTTGGGTGGGAGCCTGGTGGAGGGTGCCCCACTCTGCTGGAGGGGTGGGGGTGGGTGGGAGACATGAGTGCGGGCCTGGCGGAGGCTGCCCATGGTGGGTGGGGGGTGGTGGTGGTGGGAGACATGGGTGGGTGCCTGGTGGAGGGTGCCCCTGGATGCTGAGGGGTGGGGTGGTGGGAGACATGAGTGGGGGCCTGGTGGAGGGTGCCCCTGCACTGCTGAGGGGTGGGGGTGGTGGGAGACATGAGTGGGGGCCTGGTGGAGGGTGCCCCTGGATGCTGTGGGGTGGGGGTGGTGGGAGACATGAGTGGGGGCCTGGTGGATGCTGCCCCTGCACTGCTGGATGGTGGGGGTGGTGGGAGACATGAGTGGGGGCCTGGTGGAGGCTGCCCCTGGTGGCTGGGGGGTGGGGGTGGTGGGAGACATGAGTGGGGGCCTGGTGGAGGGTGCCCCTGCACTGCTGGGGGGTGGGGATGCAGGGGGACATGAGTGGGGGCCTGGTGGAGGCTGCCCCTGGATGCTGGGTGGTGGGGGTGGTGGGAGACATGGGTGGGGGCCTGGTGAGGCTGCCCCTGGATGCTGGGGGGTGGGGGTGGTGGTAGACATGAGTGGGGGCCTGGTGGAGGGTGCCCCATGACTGCTGGGGGTGCAAGGGGACATGAGTGGGGGCCTGGTGGAGGCTGCCCCTGGATGCTGGGGAGTGGGGGTGGTGGGAGACATGAGTGGGGGCCTGGTGGAGGCTGCCCCTGCACTGCTGGGGGGTGGTGGTGGTGGGAGACATGAGTGGGGGCCTGGTGGAGGCTGCCCCTGGTGGCTGGGGGGTGGGGGTGGTGTGAGACATGAGTGGGGGCCTGGTGGGGGGTGCCCCTGCACTGCTGGGGGGTGCGGGTGCAGGGGGACGTGAGTGGGGGCCTGGTGGAGGGTGCCCATGGATGCTGGGGGGTGGGGGTGCAGGGGGAAATGAGTGGGGGCCTGGTGGAGGTTGCCCCTGCACTGCTGGGGGGGGTGGAGACATGAGTTGGACATGAATGGGGGCCTGGTGGGGGCTGCCCATGGTGGCTGGGGGGTGGTGGTGGTGGTAGACATGAGTGGGGGCCTGGTGGAGGGTGCCCCATGACTGCTGGGGGGTGGGGGTGCAAGGGGACATGAGTGGGAGCCTGGTGGAGGCTGCCCCATGACTGCTGGGGGGTGGGGGTGCAAGGGGACATGAGTGGGGGCCTGGTGGAGGCAGCCCCTGGTGGCTGGGGGGTGGGGGTGGTGGGAGACATGAGTGGGGGCCTGGTGGAGGGTGCCCCTGCACTGCTGGTGGGTGGGGGTGCAGGGGGACATGAGTGGGGGCCTGGTGGAGGGTGCCCCTGGATGCCGGGGGGTGGGGGTGGTGGGAGACATGAGTGGGGGCCTGGTGGAGGGTGCCCCTGGATGCTGGGGGGTGGGGGTGCAGGGCGACATGAGTGGGGGCCTGGTGGAGGGTGCCCCTGCACTGCTGGGGGGTGGGGGGGTGGGGGTGGTGGGAGACATGAGTTGGACATGAGTGGGAGCCTGGTGGGGGCTACCCATGGTGGCTGGGGGGTGGGGGTGGTGGTAGACTTGGGTGGGAGCCTGGTGGAGGGTGCCCCACTCTGCTGGAGGGGTGGGGGTGGGTGGGAGACATGAGTGTGGGCCTGGCGGAGGCTGCCCATGGTGGGTGGGGGGTGGTGGTGGTGGGAGACATGGGTGGGTGCCTGGTGGAGGGTGCCCCTGGATGCTGAGGGGTGGGGTGGTGGGAGACATGAGTGGGGGCCTGGTGGAGGGTGCCCCTGCACTGCTGAGGGGTGGGGGTGGTGGGAGACATGAGTGGGGGCCTGGTGGAGGGTGCCCCTGGATGCTGTGGGGTGGGGGTGGTGGGAGACATGAGTGGGGGCCTGGTGGATGCTGCCCCTGCACTGCTGGATGGTGGGGGTGGTGGGAGACATGAGTGGGGGCCTGGTGGAGGCTGCCCCTGGTGGCTGGGGGGTGGGGGTGGTGGGAGACATGAGTGGGGGCCTGGTGGAGGGTGCCCCTGCACTGCTGGGGGGTGGGGATGCAGGGGGACATGAGTGGGGGCCTGGTGGAGGCTGCCCCTGGATGCTGGGGGGTGGGGGTGGTGGGAGACATGGGTGGGGGCCTGGTGAGGCTGCCCCTGGATGCTGGGGGGTGGGGGTGGTGGGAGACATGAGTGGGGGCTTGATGGAGGGTGCCCCTGCACTGCTGGGGGGTGAGGGTGCAGGGCGACATGAGTGGGGGCCTGGTGGAGGGTGCCCCTGGATGCTGGGGGGTGGGGGTGCAGGGGGACATGAGTGGGGGCCTGGTGGAGGGTGCCCCTGGATGCTGGGGGTGGGGGTGGTGGGAGACATGAGTGGGGGCCTGGTGGAGGGTGCCCCTGGATGCTGGGGGGTGGGGGTGCAGGGGGACATGAGTGGGGGCCTGGTGGAGGGTGCCCCTGCACTGCTGGGGGGTGGGGTTGGTGGGAGACATGAGTTGGACATGAGTGGGGGCCTGGTGGGGGCTGCCCATGGTGGGTGGGGGGTGGGGGTGGTGGTAGACATGGGTGGGAGCCTGGTGGAGGGTGCCCCACACTGCTGGGGGGGTAGGGGTGGGTGGGAGACATGAGTCGGGGCCTGGTGGAGGGTGCCCCTGGATGCTGGGGGTGGGGTGGTGGGAGACATGAGTGGGGGCCTGGTGGAGGCTGCCCCTGGTGGCTGGGGGGTGGGGGTGGTGGGAGACATGAGTGGGGGCCTGGTGGAGGGTGCCCCTGCACTGCTGGGGGGTGGGGGTGCAGGGGGACATGAGTGGGGGCCTGGTGGAGGGTGCCCCTGGATGCTGAGGGGTGGGGGTGCAGGGGGACATGAGTGGGGGCCTGGTGGAGGGTGCCCCTGGATGCTGGGGGGTGGGGATGCAGGGGGACATGAGTGGGGGCCTGGTGGAGGGTGCCCCTGCACTGCTGGGGGGTGGGGGTGCAGGGGGACATGAGTGAGTGGGGGCCTGGTGGAGGGTGCCCCTGGATGCTGGGGGGTGGGGATGCAAGGGGACATGAGTGGGGGCCTGGTGGAGGCTGCCCCTGCACTGCTGGGGGGTGGGGGGGGGGGGTGGGAGACATGAGTGGGGGCCTGGTGGAGGCTGCCCCTTGTGGCTGGGGGGTGGGGGTGGTGGGAGACATGAGTGGGGGCCTGGTGGAGGGTGCCCCTGCACTGCTGGGGGGTGGGGGTGCAGGGGGACATGAGTGGGGGCCTGGTGGAGGCTGCCCCTGGATGCTGGGGGTGGTGGGAGACATGAGTGGGGGCCTGGTGGAGGCTGCCCCTGGATCCTGGGGGGTAGGGGTGGTGGGAGACATGAGTGGAGGCCTGGTGGAGGCTGCCCCTGCACTGCTGGGGGGTGGGGGTGCTGGGTGACATGAGCAGGTGTGCAGGGTAGTCCCCTGTGGTGTCGGCTGCCTGCAGGGGCCGTGGAGGGTGTACAGGGAATACCTGGGAGCACACAGCCAAATTGTGTGTAGAATTTCCTGCGTACCCCTGTCATACACGTACTCAGCCAAATCGCGTGTGGAAATTCACGCGCACGTACCCTGCCAAATCACGTGTGGGACTTCCCGCGCACCCCTGAGATCTACATACCCAGCCAAGTCGCGTGTGGAAATTCCCGCGCACGTACCCGGCCAAATCGCGTGTGGTACTTCCCACGCACCCCTGAAATCCACATACCCTGCCAAATCGCATGTGAGACTTCCCGCGCACCCCTGAGATCCACATACCCAGACAAATCGCGTGTGGAAATACCCACGCACGTACCCGGCCAAATCGCGTGTGGAACTTCCTGCGCACCCCTGAAATCCACGTACCCTGCCAAATCCCGTGTGAGACTTCCCGCGCACCCCTGAGATCCACGTACCCAGACAAATCGCGTGTGGAAATTCCCACGCACGTACCCCGCCAAATCACATGTGGAACTTCCCGCGCACCCCTGAAATCCACGTACCCGGCCAAATCGCGTGTGAGACTTCCCGCGCACCCCTGAGATCCGCGTACCCAGACATATCGCGTGTGGAAATTCCCACGCACGTACCCGGCCAAATCGCGTGTGAAACTTCCCGCGCACCCCTGAAATCCACGTACCGTGCCAAATCGCGTGTGTGACTTCCCGCGCACCCCTGAGATCCACATACCCAGACAAATCGCGTGTGGAAATTCCCGCGCACGTACCCGGCCAAATCGCGTGTGGAACTTCCCGCACACCCCTGAAATCCACGTACCCTGCCAAATCACGTGTGTGACTTCCCGCGCACCCCTGAGACCCACGTACCCAGACAAATCGCGTGTGAAACTTCCCGCGCACCCCTGAAATCCACGTACCATGCCAAATCGCGTGTCTGACTTCCCGCGCACCCCTGAGATCCACGTACCCAGACAAATCGCGTGTGGAAATTCCCGCGCACGTACCCGGCCAAATCGCGTGTGGAACTTCCCGCACACCCCTGAAATCCACGTACCCTGCCAAATCACGTGTGTGACTTCCCGCGCACCCCTGAGACCCACGTACCCAGACAAATCGCGTGTGGAAATTCCCGCGCACGTACCCGGCCAAATCGCGTGTGGAACTTCCCGCGCACCCCTGAAATCCACGTACCCTGCCAAATCGCGTGTGTGACTTCCCGCGCACCCCTGAGATCCACGTACCCATACAAATCGCGTGTGGAAATTCCCGCGCACGTACCCTGCCAAATCGCGTGTGAGACTTCCCGCACACCCCGGAATACACGCACACGTTTTTTTTCAGTCAGCGGGTGTCTGTGTTTGTGGGTACCCCTTTGCACGTCATTTGTCTTGGAGGGCCACAGTATAGGACATTCATCATGGCTGTATATAGGTGCTATTTGTTGGCACACCTTTTGGCGCACATTTATTACAGGCGCAGAGACGCTACCGCCTGCTTTCTTGTGGCGGTCGTGTTTGTGCCTCTGCGCTGGTTTGACCGTGCGCTTTTTTGCCCAATTCGATTCCATGAATACGGGTTGTAGGCGAGCGTGTGGGCGTTCCGCGCACTTGCACCCTGTACTTTCCCCGTGATGCCCACATTTTGGCAAGTTGTTCCCCATTCTGAGTGTTAGGCCCCGTGTTCCGCCTACTTTTGTTGTGTGCGCTGCGCTATGTATGATTTTCGCTGTGGCCTGTGTGATTTTCGCTGTGACCTGGCGCACGCCGTTAGATGGCCTGTGTGCCAACGTGCGCCGTGCACTTTTTTAGCACACATCCGATGGTTTTCTCGCGCACTGCCTTCCATGAATCGATGTGCGCTGCTTTTCGTGCGATTTTCGCACTTGCACTGCGATTTTCGCTATTCCACTGCGAATCGCACGTTTTTGGCCACTTGCGCCGTGCTAATTATTCCATGAATTGGCCTGTGAGTGTTTACCTGGACTCGTCATTAACCTTAACTAGACAAGTCAACGCAACTGTCAAATCAGCAGCCTACACGGCTAAGCTCATCAACACATGTAGACCATACCTCTCACCTGACAGCTGCCTGACCTTAGCCAGAGCCCTCATCCTGTTGAAACCCGACTATTGTAATGTTCTGCTGGCTGGCACCTCAACCATTAGCATTAAAAAACTTCGGTTCACACAAAACAATGCCCTACGAGCTGCCTAAAACATCCGCAGAAGAGAGCATATGTCTGAAATAAGATGCAATGTATGTTGGCTGCCGGTACAGGACAGAATCAGATTCAAAACGTTGGCAATAACCCATAAATGTCTAACCAACACTGCACCCATATATCTCACCAACCTGTTTACCCCAACCCAAACTACTAAGGTTACACGTGCTGCTTCAGGTCACCTTCTCACTGTGCCCAAATTCAAAAGAACCAAAGCCGGGAGTCACAGCTTCCCAGTATTAGCAACAAAAAGCTGGAACTCTCTCCCTCTAGCCATTAGATCTGATCCATTCCACTCCTCATTCTGCAGAAAACTCAAACCTTGGCTCCTCTCACTGAATCTGTAGTATTTCCCACCTCTGCTGCAACCACCACACTGCAAACTGTATACTTATTCTGCTTAACTGTTGTACTCCGGAGACCCACGGCTGGCCCATAGAGCCCAGGTTTGCTCCAAAGTACTTTAAGACGAGATAGCTGCACCCTTGAGATGGATGGGGGTGCAGATGTATTACTCCAATGCCAATCAATAAGGAAAACTCAATGGTTTGGCAAATGGAGTCCGTTTAATGACAATTGCAAAAAACGGGGAGACATGGAAATCAGCAATGATGTGATCGTCCTTCTCGCTTCAACTCCAACGAACTTCATACAAGTTGTAACATTTACACTCAAAACTCCTCATAATTGACGTGTAACACTCAAAGTTAACATGTAATTCTATTGGTTAGGAAAAGGTAACTTTAATATAAGTACTATATCTGTATATGGTAACGGAGTGAGGGGATTGGGTAAACACTTTCAGGCAGTCATCTAAACCCCACCTTCAAAATGACTACTGAAAACGTCACTAAAAGTACAACGTCTCGTTGGTTCTACTAACGATAGGACCCTAGATTATTTGGTCCCTTGTGATTGGGTTGGCACCAACCCCATGCATATTCTTCCACTTCACTTAGCAGCACGCAGAACGGTCGGCCAGGTGCGGGGTGCCCCTTATTTACCCGGCCTTTCTCCAATTATGGTTACAATCAATCATCGCTTCAACAACTCTGTGTTAATTATTGAAAAGGTTCTGATATCTCTGCCTGGGCGGATGCCAAGCGTAGGTGTGAACCCGTGCTTCTTCTAGCTCTCTGGTCATGTGCTTCACACACCGTGAATTTGTCTATTTTCTCTCAATTTTGTGTATTTGATTCTTATTTAGCTTGCCACCTGCCTACGCTTCCTTATCTTGATCTTTCAGAGACAGGATATTAAGTTCTTAGGTTTCAATTATATGTAGCTACTGTTTGCCTCATCTATTGGTATGACCTTGGCTTCCCTGGCACAAATTGCTTGTGCCGAGTGTCGATGCAGCCGCCTCTCCTCGTATTGCTAGAATATGAATCTTCTTGCGTTTGGCCTTTGGTAATCTGGGCTGGTTCTGCTTTTGTCCAAAGTGGAATATACTTAAACTAAACTACTTCATTTGAGGTAGATTTATGTATAATGGCGCTTGCCACACTATTCTTCTACTTAGCACAGCAAGCCACACTGTTTTCTTAGCTTTCTTGTGGTTCCAAGCATATTTACAGGTGTAACCTGGTTGAATATCTTCATCTTGCTTACATCTTGAACTTCTTTGCATTTCAACATCGTTCTTCCACTTTAGGTTCACGATATCTTTATTCATGGCGCTTCGTCTCTTTGTGTCATTCTTGGGTCATCATTTCAGCTATCTGTGAGTCTGTCCGGGTCCCCGTGACGTCACCATTCATCTTCCATTAAGACCTTTTTGGTTTCTTCCGGGACTGTACTTAGGTACTCTTCATTTCGTCTCATCTGTTGGTAGGGCTTTCTTAATGGATACCTTACTGTCCATGGTTTTCTGGGTATCGGTACTTCAATAGGTGTTGCACTTCTGATGGGTACTGGGCAGAGCCTTACTGTGGCTCTCTGCTGGTTTATTTGCTCATCATGCATCACGTATTTTGGTGGGAACATTCCTGGTACCTCAAAATGGGCGACTGGAGTGCATGCTTTATTTGGGACCTCCTCTACACTGACCTGGTACTGGTACTTGTCCCCTGTGTTGGAACATATATGTTTGGCCCTACAGTCTCTGCAGATTTATTCTTCAGTTCCTCTTGTCATTTCCTTGCTTTGGCTGTGAACAGCCATAATGAGTCTACTATCAGTTGTTTGTGCTGAGAGCTTCTCGGACGTGGCTGCTTCTGTTGGCTTTCCTCCCAACTCTCCTTGTCTTTCCGCAACATCTGCTGTGGAATTTCTTATGGCAGGCAGTCTCTTCTTCTCTACTGTTTTGGCTTGTGGTTCTGCAGTCATTGACACTAGGCCTGTTTTGTGTGCATTCAGTGTTTGCATGCGTGTGGTTGTTAGTAACCTTTCTTCATTCATTCCCTGCTGACCCTGTCTCTGGCTTTTCCGTTTGTTTCTTACCACAAGTGTATGTGTGTCATTGCTAATCACATCCATTTCAAGCTCATTCATTCCCCCATCAAATCTTCTAGGGACTGGAATGACTATGCCCCACTTTTTCATTGTATGGTTCCTTACAAGGACGGTGTCTCCAGGGAAGATGGATGGTATACAAAGTCCTTGAGGTACATCTGTAGTAATGTCTCCTTCTGTGTTCGGTGCTGCCATGCACCCCTTTCGTCGTCGCTGCAGCAGGTTTGAAATTACAGTAAGGCAAGATGACATGCAGTTCAGGTAGTTTTGCATTTCAGACCCTAAAATATCTCCTGTTGATTGGGCATCACATCTAGCTCTATCTCAGGGTGTCAGAGGAGTATGCATTCTTCTTCCTGTGGCTATCTCGTGTGGCGTAAGATGATGGTCAGATCCGGGTTGGTTCTTAAGTGCATATAGTGCCAAAGAAAGGCAGTGCAACCATCCCTTTCTTAGAGTCAGCTTCAACTAGGCTATCCTTTCCTTTAACAAGCCATTGAGCTTCTCACATATCCTGTTACCTTGCGGATGATACTCCGACGGGAACTTCACACACCCCCCACCTGGAGAACACTTCCCTCACTAAAAATGTGGCCGCACAGGTAGAGTCTGTGTGTGTACAGGGACCTGCCTCAATCCATCTAGAAAATTGACACACCACAACAATTAAGTACCTGTACCCGTTAGATACTTGAATCATTAATTTTAATGTCTGCACAGCTGTGAATTGTTGACATATTATACAATTTACTATAAAAAATGCAACATGCTCGGCTAAACTCGGTATGAACCAGTCTACTGCGAGTGTTGCAGCTAAATGTTCTTTTGCCATGTGTATGTATGTATACACCAAGGAGGAAGGGTGTAAAACCTTAGTCTATTGGATTGTTCATCTGTCTGAGAGGAGATGATTAATGGTCACCCATACCTTTAAGTCCTGACAAAATGGACTAGGATTATAACACACATTTTACATTAGATCTTTTTAATTTTCATATATTCAAAATTCAATAAAACATTGTTAGAACAACTTGTTTAAAAACACTTTGTGCCGCCCAAGATTATGACCCACATGGTGGGTATAACACCAATCTAATGGGAAAATTATACCACAAACAATTTACAACATCAAAGATTTCACAGACACATAACATTTAACATCCGCTAAACATTTACACAACGTGTCGATTATCAACATATCCCGACATTTTTCAGTTCTTCAAGCTTTCAAATGCTAGAACTTTCTTCAGGGGAGAACCTTATTTCATAAATTTTCACCACCATGTGATCCTGAGTAACCAGGAGCGATAATCCAAGCAGGGCGTCACCTACAAATGACATCCAAACAACAAGCATCAGAAAGTGAGCCATGAGATTATCATTATTCAAAGAGCCCGTCTAGACCGCACAAGTGATGCCCAAAGTCAGGGCTTACCGAGGAAAACCAAAAAATTGAGTCTTCCCCTAAAAACCACAAGCTACTATACCTCTATGAGTGTTGGTGAGTAGCGCTAGGGACACCGCCCCATCAAATAGCATCAAAACTTCTTGTATCAAGTTTTCTTTTAGTCACTGGGCACTCCAAGTCACCCTTCTGGATTTACGACCTGCATATCAAGTTTAAAACAAACATAACATATAGTAACTACCACCGTTGCACCAACTGAAATAACAAAGCTGCTACAAGAAACCACACCATGTGCTCCTAAAATGCCATCTTTGTGAGATGTGCGCCACAATTTGACACCCACCTTTTGAAAGCACCCGTGTATGCACCATCACCCATAGAGATAAACATATATTACCTCTAGTCTTTACTATGGCACCCAGCTCTTAATGTCAACATACGGGAGACCACAAAGGAGTCCAGCATAACCTTAAACTGAAACATGGAGGCAAAAGGGAAAAAGGAAACCATTCCCATCAACCGTAGTCCACATACAAAAGACATAATTGTCCAAGTAGCATCAAATAATGCAACGCCTACAAAGGTATACTCAGCACATACCCCTTATCTAGCACGTGGGACATGAGCTTGCTTAAAGTCTAAGGTACCGCTCGACACACGTGAACTGTGTCCAAATACACATCTAAGTAACACGGAAAAGCTTGCTTAACCATCGCTATACCAGTCGAGACTAATGTCCGTGAGCTACGTTACGTCGTCTTCGCGCCAATGTACAAACGTTTCAAAAGCAAACACTAAGATAGGACTAAAAGACACTCGCGTGAGGAGCAAGCAACACAAACAAAGGACTATCGCTGTCCACACTTATCTCTCACAGCGACAGGCACCTGAAAACACTTCAAAGGAGCCAGACACAAAGCCTCTTACTAGATCTTGTTCACAAGATGGTGAAAAATGTATAACCACAACTAAAAATGCATAAATGTGCGATAAGAAGTATATGGATAGAGCGCAGCCACCGGACAACAGTGTGTATTAACACAAGGTGAACAGTTACAGATGTAAAACTTGGAGAGAACCCAACATGCGCCATCTTACTACATCCTAGTCACATGGTGGTGAAAAGTATTAGCGCAGCAATCCTAATGACATGTCTGTGTATACATTGTGACTCCAAACGAGTATTTAAGCACAGAATGTGCAGATATAGATGTAAAAAATTCAGTAAGCCTGGACCACATGAAAATTAGACCTACTTATTCTGTCCACTTAAAAACATTTGCACAGTATGAGAACAGCAGGATAATATAAGTTCTATAAAAACAATATGTCAGATTAATCAAACATATCACAAATGTACATTGTGCCACTCTACCTCCTCATTAAGCCCTTTAATGTGGCTCTGGCATTCGAATATCATCTTCTGTTCAAAGGTGGAAAGTCTCCTGTCTGTCTATGTTTGTTTGAACCATGGATTTTTTATGTCCCTTCTCTAGAAAGTGCTTAATCATCGGAGCCGTAATAACTTTATTTTTAATGCAGCTTCGATGCTCTGTCATTCTGGTCTTACACTTCCTATTGGTTTTACCAATATATTGTAGCTTACATGGACATGTGATTAAATACACAACATTTTCAGAATTACAATTCGTCATTTCATTAAGAAACCATACTTTCGAAGTATTCAACTGGATTTGTTTGGTCTCTACTGTATATTTACACATTAAGCAATTACCACATGGAAAATGTCCTTTCACAATAGGTAGTCCCCACAAGGTGGTTTGTCTAGGTACCACAGGTTGCTTGACCGTAATATCATTTCTGATAAGCATGTTCCTTATATTTTCACTTTTCTTAACATCCATTACTGGATCCAAATTTCCACTATAGTATGCCAGGGCCTTGTACCCCAATCAGGTTCTCTGTGTGAGTACTGCCGTCATAACGCTGCCATTTGTGTGTGAAAACAGGTAAAAATCCTCTGCATAATTGGGAATCCCTAGAACTGGTGCTGTGCAAATGGCTTTTTAGAGTTCAGCAAATCCTTTCGCCATGGTCTCAGACCATTCAATCTTTTCTTTCGTTACATGGGCCTTCTTTAGGGCCTGAAGTAAAGGCTTAGTGGCGGAGCTATAGTCGAAGACCCATGCTCTGACATAGTTACATAGACCTAAAAGCTCTGCATCTGTTTTATCGTGTGTGGTTTAACCGTGTTCAATATGGCTTCAGCCCTTTCTGGGGTCACTCTCTTTCCCTCATGGGAGATCAGCTGGCCTATGAACAGCACTTCCCATTGACAATATTGTAACTTCTCCTTGTCAACCTTATATCCTTTCTCAGCCAGCATAGTCAGAAGCTGAACAGAATCGTGCCTGCATTGCTCTTCTGTTGTACTGCAAATTAAGATGGCATCCACATATTGCAGGATGACACTTTTTAGTGCAATATTGCTTAAATCCATTTGTAAAAATAGATGGAGACTCACAATACCCCTGGGGTAGCCTTGTGCTCTTCAGACACATCTGTCTTGATGTGAATGACGTCAGATCTTGTGAGTCACGGTGCAACAGGATTGAGAAAAATGCATTTTTAAAGTCAATCACTGTGAAATATTTTGCCTCAACAGGTATATTACATAGGATTGTAGCCGAGTTAGGGAATAAAGGGAACTCGGCCTCAACAATATCATTTATTGGGTGTAAATCCTGGATTAGCCTCCAAGACCCTCCCTTTGATTTCTTGATTGGAAAACCAAAGTATTGTATGATGACTCTGATGTCACTAAGACGCCCTGCTCCATCATTGCAGAAATGGTCTTAAAAATCCCCTCATCTGCCTCTCTGGACATGAGATATTGTTGGGCTTCTGGGAGAATTGCTCCTCGTTTCATTTTAATTTTCAGTTCTCTAACCCCTTTCAAGAGGCCTACCTCATAGGGGCCTGTGGTCCATACTGAGGCAGGTACCTGGGCCATGTCGTCATCAAAATATTCAGGATGGTTTTGTACCAACATCATTCTCTAAGGCACTTCTCTTTTGATAATTTTTACTCAAAAGGTGAGACTCACTTCCACCAGTGTCTCTCCCATATCTGCTTGCTCTTCAAACAGATCGTCATTGGTGATGTAAGTCAATCGATATCCTTCTTCAATGGTGATTACTGCGCACCATTGTCGGACCTCGTCATCATAACCATCAATCAAGGCCATTCTCCCTTGTACTGCAGCTGTGTGTATCATCAAGGGAAATACTTGTCCCTTTTCCTCGTGCATCATTATTCTTGGTCTGAATAGGAATTCATCAGGGGTTCTCATGATTCTGTCTGCAAGGCCTCTCAGTCCTGCCGTAAGTACACGAATACTATATGCAAATATTTCTGGCTCTAATGGTATAGCCCTCATGGCTGTGTGCCCTGTGTATGCTCTAATTATTTCGCATACATTTGAATAGTGCATTCCTGGAGTTGAACATACTATGCCCTCCTCCGTGAACGAGATTGTCATGTTTAACTTGGTCATTAAATCTCGACCCAAAATGTTTACTGGGGTCTGATATGAATATAGTAAAGGCACATTCATTTCACATTCTCTGATAGAGACTGGAAGTGCATTTGTGAAGGGAACATGACTTGTAGCTCCTGTAAAACTCTGAGTATTTATGGCCTTGCCAGACAAGGAAAACTTGCCTTCATGTATGCACAAGCGTGTTGCACCCGTGTCAACTAGGAAGGAATAGTCTTTATCCCCTATAACGACATCCACCCTAGTTTCCCTGTGAGGGTCTGGTGTACCTGATTGGATAGAACACATCAGGGTTCCCAGTGAGCTGTCCTAGTCCATACACAATTTTGGCCCAGTGTGTGCTGGTTGAATTCCCCTATTCCCATTGTTACTTCCCATTCCAGGGTCGTGGTCTGCCCAGTGCTCATCGTCTGTGACAGTTGCATATGTGCCTGTTGGGATTGTCCTTGTGGAAAATTCCCCATATTCTGAGGTTGCATGCTTTGTTGCGCTCCTGGTGCTTGTTGTTGCACTGTGTGATTTTGTGTAACACCCTGCTGTAAAACTGCAGGTGGATTTGGAATGCCTGCTCCTGTCCCTTGGCCGTTCTGCATCATGCCTTGGTTTCTACATGTGCGTGCTAAGTGCCCTGTCATTCCACACAACCAACATACTGGCTGTGGTCGGATTATTTGCCCATTTGGCATATCTTGATTGCCATTTAGTATATTTTGGATACCTCCTTGGTTATTCTAAAAGCATCCTTGATTACTCTGCCCTCCTCTTCTCCTAAATCCTCTTCCCCATGGGTAAAACCCTGTATTGCCCTGATTATGCTGCTGTGGATTAGACACCTGCTGCATGCTCGATTCTGCTGCGCTAGTTATCATGGCTCCCTCAAGAGCATACTTTGACAATTTCTTCTGCACCAATTTCACTTCCTCACTCTTTCGTGTAGCTTCCTATTTGTGATTCGTGTCTTCCAGTAGTCTGCACTAGTGTGCGATGGTCAGCTGTATTTATGCCCAAGGTTTAACCTCAATTCCTACCAATTTCCTGAGCTATTTCTGTACCGGCTCTGGCAGCCCTTGTCACAATATATGGTAGAACACAGATATAGATTTCGTCCAAGATTCCTGAGTCTTGAGTACCCATGCGTCTTGAAAATTCTGTATATAAATTAACGGATCCTCAGACTCCTTAATTTTTCATGTCATTATAGCTCCCATATCAGAAGTATCTGGATACAGCACTCATAGTGCTTTCCGTACTATGGCTCTACAATTGTTAAATCGAGCTCCGTCATGAGCAGTATTCATTGTGGTTACACCAGGGTAGCCTGCCCGTGTCCACACATCGTCTGCTCTCTCACCAAGTGTGGTGATTAGGAGACCCTTACCTTATAGCTAACGTGTTCCCTCCTGTCATTTTCTCTAACTCGTGTATCCACTTTCTGACTCCCGATGTCAGCATTGGAACCTTGTTCTTCAAATTTTCTCGATCCATGTGTGGCCATGGAATATATTGTGATCTTACTCCCCCTTTCTCGAGTATCAGAAATTGGGATGCATAGTTCTCTCTCTCTTCCCCCATGGTTCTTCCATCTATGGCAGGGGTAATATTTCCGCATCATCGCCTGCCTGGTAGGGACCGAAGTCTGTCCACGTAGGGCAGTGAAGTCACCCCTCTCTGACCATGAGATACTTCTTTATGTTGGTTTGACTGCGTGGCTGACTCTGATGCCCTCGGTGTGGAATCGCTAGTGTCTGACAATCCTATTCCTTTTTCTTTTGGGAGTCGTCTTTCACTCTGTCTCTCTTCATCATTTTCCCCGTGCTCCTCCCTTTCTGAGTCGGACATTGTCTGCGCCCAACTCGTGCAACTTCTTTCGTCTTCTTTACTCCTACTGATTTCTAGTCTATCCAGGGATAGTTCTCTATTCCCACTACTTCGGGAGACATCCTCAGTATCGTAAAGCTGAGTGCTCTGCAGGCACTCGTCTTCCCCCTCCCTTTGGGGTCTTTGTTCTAACCCCATTTAATCATTTCATCATATATTCTATCGATCGTTTCTCTGATGCTTCTGGTGTCGAAGTCATCTTCCATATTTGCCTTAGACGTACCTGTTACTGAATCGTACTCAGGAAATAATTCTTCGATATCTTCCCAGTTTACAACTGGATCTGTTTTTTTAACCTCCCTCCCCAGATATTCAAGATCGCGTGCTCTCTGTCTTCGCTTACGTTCTACATCGTCATCAAATTCTTTGCGATTCCTCGCCTCTTCTCTGACTCTATCTTCTTCCTTTTTCTTTTCATTTCTACGTTCATCTGCCCATCGAATTCCCTAATCTCTTCGTCTCCTTATTCTTTTCTCTCGTATTCTTTGCTCTTCCTCTGACCTTTGCTGCTTCTGTCTGTCTTGATCATTGGCTGCTCTTGGCTTGCGATCGAGTTGCTCTTCGCGATATAGCTGTTCTCGCCTTTGTCTATCCTTTTTCCTTATTCCCTCATCGCTCAATTCCTTCTCGTTCTGCATTCTATGTACATTGTCTAATCTGTCTTTTTGTTTTGCATCATCAGTGCCTTAGCCATCAAGTTTCAATAAAATGTGCCCTCCCATCCATTTGTTTTTTGCAAATGCTATATCATCAGTTCTATCTTTGTTTCCCTTCTATCATTTCCCTTCTCTCTCTTTGTCAAGAGATGCACTTGTCTGTTTCTGATCCCTTCTTTCGTCATTGCGTCTCCCCTTTTCTGTGGGACTGTGGAGGTAATATCCTTATCCTTATCTTTCCCTTGATTTTTGTCACTACTTTGCGTAGGTGACTCATATGCGGGGTTGCTATACCCCGTGGCTGCTTTAAGTTCTCTCAGCAGGTATAATTCCTTGTCTTTACTTTCTTCAACTTTCGTTTCGGGTGGGGCGGGTGGCGTGGTAGGCGTCTCACCCACTCTGTGCATACGTTAAGTATCCAATCTATTGGCGGCTCCTCACCCTTTTCTTTTTCATACATTTTCCAAAGTTCTAATATAGCTAGGGGTATATCTAACATTTTGCCCGTGCATGTGGCGTGAAAATATGTTGTCATGTGTTGCAAGACAGCTTTAGATAAGGACCCACCTTGTGGCCATGGCATAAACATTTTGTAGGCGGTTCCTTTAACCCACTCTGTACTGTATTTCTTCAGTTTGGGTGCGTGTTTTGGCAACTGTTTGCATAAGTGTGTCAATGGAGTTATATCTTCCATGCTTAAATCTGTTCCCTTTACTTTTATATAACACTTGTCAACACTTTCGCATGACTTAAACAGTTCCAAAATTATGAGCGAGCACGAAACACTGCAAACTCCAATCCCGATTTTTCCAAAAATGTTATACCTTCCATTTTACTCAAAAAACATCAATTCATATGCGGAATTATCTCAGCTATTCAATTGCGTAAAATTGAAATCAGTTTTCTCAAGGAAAATGTTTCGATGTGTGACGTCACAACAAAAAACATGTAAGACAGACACTTAACAGACTAGATGAACACCAGCTGGACACAGATATCACTGCCTCTAATCATTACCCCTTCATGGAGTTTAAACGTACACCTTTCACAGCGTCTTTAATTGCCGTGGTAGTCTATTTGTTCCCCTTTCTTTGGGACTATGGGTACACATTTATTCTAGCCGCTTGTATTAAAAGCGTAGGAATAAGGCGAAACCTCTCACTTCTCGGGCGTCTTTCCCGCTAACCTCTCTTCTCGGGTGTCCTTTATTTACTTAATTATTCTCGAGTCATTATTCCCATATATATATATATATATATATAGATTCTTCTCTACTTCTAACTATATTTTGTTTTCCCACCTCCCTCTGTTACCTTCCTTGTTCTAAAGCATGCACTTTTGCCAAAACACTCAATCTTTTTTACTCACCATTCTCATATTTCCTCTCTGGACCCTCGGGATCACCGCCTTCATTACCGCCTTCTTCATCTTTTCACCCGCTCAGCTGCCCATAGGAATGGGAAGGGATAATGTGGGGAACACGGGTCCCATCAGACCCTGGTCTGCAGTTTTGTCTTCCACTACCACTGTCTACGGGAGCTTCACGGTCTACTTGGCCGAATGGCAAAGGACTCATGATATTGCCGAAGACCTAGAGTTACTTTATGTCGACGGTCAATGGGTGTCTTATTCTAATCAATAATCTATAATCGATGACCATCAATCTCTGCTACCAAGTGTACTCAGGAGACCCCAGGCTGGCTCATAGAGCTGAGGTTTGCTCTGAATTACTTTAAGACGAAATAGCTGCACCCTTGAGATTGATGGGGGTGCAGATTTATTACTCCAACACCAATCAATAAGGACAACTCAATGGTTTGGCAAAGGGAGTCCATTTAATGACAAGTGCAAAAAATGTGAAGTCATGGAAATCAGCAGTGATGCGATCGTCCTTCTCACTTGAACTCCAATGAACTTCATACAAGTAGTAACATTTATACTCAAAACTCGTCATAATTAACATGTAACACTCAAAAGTTAACATGCAATTCTATTGATTAGGAAAAGGTAACTTTAATATAGGTACTATATCTGTATATGGTAACAGAGTGAGGGGATTGAGTAAACACTGTCAGGTGGGCATCTAAACCCTACCTTCAAAATGACTACTGAAAACGTCACTAAATGTGTGACGTTTTATTGGTTCTACTTACTATAGGACCCTAGATTATTTGGTCCGTTGTGATTGGGTTGGCACCAACCCCATGCATATTCTTCCACTTCACTTAGCATCATGGAGAACGGTCGGCCAGGTGCGGGCTGCCCCCTAGTTACCCGGCCTTTCTCCAATTATGATTACAATCAATCATCGCTTCAGCAACTATGTGTCAATTATTTCACTGTGGTTGGCCTCGAAACTGCATCTTCTGTCTGAAAAAGTTCTGATATCTCTGCCTGGGCGGATGCCAAGCTTAGGTGTGAACCCATGCTTCTTCTAGCTTGGCTGGTCACGTGCTTCCCACACTGTGAATTTGTCTACTTTCTCTCAATTTTGTGTATTTGATTCTTATTTAGCTTGCCACCTGCCTACGCTTCCTTATCTTGACCTTTCAGAGACAGGATATTCTGTTCTTGAGTTTCAATTATATGTAGCTACTGTTCGCCTTGTCTATTGGTATGACCTTGGCTTCCCTAGCACGAGTTGCTTCGGCCAAGTTTCGATTCAGCCATCTCTCCTCGAGTTGCTAGAATATGAATCTCCTTGCGTTTGGCCTTTAGTAACCTGGGTTGGTTCTGCTTTTGTACAAAGTGGAATATACTTATACTAAAGTACTTTGTTTGAGGTAGATTTATGTATAATGGCGCTTGCCACACTATTCTTCTACTTAGCATAGCAAGTCACACTGTTTTCTTAGCTTTCTTGTGGTTCCAAGCATATTTACAGGTGTAAACTGGTTGATTATCTTCATCTTGCTTACAGCTTGAACTTCTTTGCATTTCACCATTGTTCTTCCACTTTAGGTTCACAATATCTTTATTCATGGCGCTTCGTCTCTTTGTGTCATTCTTGGGTCGTCATTTCTTCTATCTGTAAGTCTGTCCAGGCCCCGTGACATCACCATTCGTCTTCCATTAAGACTTTCATGGTTTCTTCCGGGACTGTACTTAGGCACTCTTCATTTCGTCTCATCTGCTTGTAGGGTTTTCTTAATGGATACCTTACTGTCCATGGTTTTCTAAGTATCGGTACTTCAATATGTATTGCACTTCTGATGGGTACTGGGCAGAGCCCTACTGCGGCTCTCTGCTGGTTTATCTGCTCATCATACGTCACATATTTTGGTGTGAACGTTCCTGGTACCTCAAAATGGGCGACTGGAGTGCAGGCTTTATTTGGGACCTCCTCTACACTGTACTAAGAAAAAGCTTTGAGAACCCTCATATTGTAAATTGTATATTGCACTCTGTATATATTGTAATTTCTGTAAAGCTGTACTTGTAAATCTAATGACCGTATAGCATGTTGCCTCTGGTAACACTTGTAAATGTTCTTACCTTGTATCTCCAGCGCCCAGATACCTACTGTTAAGGATTTCAATCAGGCGACGCACACCTTAGTCTCGGCCTAGTATGCGTGTGACTGAAATGCTTATGTTAATGTTAGATTCAATATTGAGATTGTACACCACTCATATCACACCTCATTTTCAAATACCCTGGGTCACAATGGACCATGAACCAGACTGGTTGTTAAAATATAATATTTATTTATTTATTTAAAAATCAAAATAAATCATACCATTTTTTATATGGGGCAGCAATCACCATTGGGGTGATATAGGAATGTATGCAATGAACTTAGTTTAACCTTCTATTGACACAACTACAAAACACCATGGAATAGGAGCACTTTTGATTTTAGGCAAGATAGCACTTGAGTTAGAATTTCCCCCTGCAAGGTTCCCTCAACCCACAAATAATCAATTCTGAGTGGATCAACAGAAGCAATAGGTAATCAGGAATGACAAATTGAAAACAGAATTGAGTTCTGACTTTCCCTCCCCAAACAAAAGAGAAAAACGGACTTTAAACCCTGGCAATGCTAAAAATGACACTTGGAAATGGATGAATAAATGAATTAATGTGTATAAAAACCTTGATACAAATATTATTCCTCACTAGACCAAACATGTAGAAGTACAAAGAATCACAAGCAATGTATAACCAAGAGCATACAGTTCGGAAATAAGTGGCAGATTTTAAAATATGTTTGCAGCAAATGACACGTTGGAAAATTAGCAAACTTTTGCAATTCCCGCCCGAAATTACCAAAATGTTTTTTAATTAAAACGGGTGAAATATTGTAAATCGCAATGCAGTTTTTGTCTTAGGGTGTACCTATAGATCCTAGATACAGTATGTAAGTGAAGTTTGGTCTCTAGTTGGTAAATTGAGTGAGTTATGGAAGATTGAGTGAGGTGCGTTTTGAGAAAAATAAAGCAGTGAAAAACAGAAAAGCGGCTGTTGCAAATTTGACTTAAACTGGATATAATGACTAAGAAAAAGAGAATTCCACCAGTGAATCTCCACAGTTACACGGCCGTTGTAACCCTTCACGTGGTGTACCCCATTTCCTTTATGGAAAATTAATCTATTTAATCAAAAACGCTAACGGCTTATGTTCTAGCAAAACAAAAATGAAGAGGAAAACGGCGTACACTAGGAATCAAAGGCAGGGTATCACATATAATGCTGACAATTTTAACAAGATATCGGGGTCAGAATAGGATAGCTTAGAGATTGGGATAGGACAAAGCAATGTAAGGTATACTACGAATTTCTATGGTTCCTATTGATACTCACAGTCCACTTTTTAGTTTTTGGATTTTGGACAGTCAGCACTCTGGTCACCACACGGATGTGGTCTAACAAAGGACAGCCAGACAAAATCAGCGGGACAGGGTCAGCTGGGAATGGACTGGTTACTGGGTAGCACTTCTGGTCGCTGGATAACATAGGGCATAAGGGTAGCAGGATGGCAGCAGCATGCAGTGAATAACAGAAAGCCAATCTGGATCAGGATGCCAAAAATATCACAGTTTTCTCCTTGTTAATGGGAGATTAGTGGGTTTTTAATATTGTATTGGAGGGCTTGTGGGAATGGGATCAGCAATGCTTGGCCTTGTAGTTAGAGTATGGATCTGGAAGATGACGGGTACAGGAACGCAGTGCAGGAATCAGGAAGAGTGTGTCTAGGGTCTTGTCAGGGACCCTTATTTATAGTGCAAAATGACATCCTCAAAATGTAGGTTTGGCAGAGTTAACTACACACACCTCTAAACTACCTGGATTGGGAAGGGGTGCTAGTCTCCACATACCAGTCTGTTGGTTGGATTTCTAAGGGAATGATGTCAGGTTTATGAGGTGAGGTTTACAATGTCCATGAACTCCCACATTTACTTTACTGAAAATCTGATTTTGCCAAAAACATACATTTCTATAATTGCAATATCTTGGCAAATTATACACATAGGTTACATATTATGTGCAGTACAAATCAGTCCAAACCCCCATTCCGTGAGGCTTTGTTTCACTCTTTTACCAGTTTTTCACATTTTCAATGGGATTTATATTACTCAAAATTCTACAACTTTATACATGGGTGGGGACTGTCATTAAGGATGTGTATACTAAATATTACATTTGCAATGTGGATGCTTTTCTTGTAATCCAACATATATCACCATTTCTGTCCACCAGGTGTCATTACATTCTAACACATTTTAAAATAAAGATCACAAATTCACATTTACGCTGCAAAAATGCCACATTTCTACAAAGTTCTGCTGCCGATGTACATGTCTTTAAAGGTTCCTTATGAAATAGCCTTTAGAAACAAATGGGAGTCACTGGGTCATTTTTGTTTTCTTTTCAGCTGACACCAACTGGCATTTCCTTCAAAGCAGGAAGGGGGGTTTCTCAGACTGATTGAAGTTTTATGGTCTCTCACACTTCAGCTTCCTTCCCTGGGAGTTTCATTGTCCTAGGTCCCAGCAGAGACAATGGTCTGTCCTACCCCTATAATTACCAGGGGGTTGCCAGGATCTGCTGCGAGAGATAGCCCTCCCTTTTGGCAGCCACCCTGGCTTTAAAATCCTTCATTTTCTGATCCTAAATCCAGAATCAAACAAGCCTGTTGCATAAATGAGCACATGTGATATAGTCTCACCAGTAACAAACCCCTTCATACTGCTAAAGACTGTGAAACTTTCATTGATCAGTGTACTATTTCAAAACACAGGCATTTGTTTTTCTTTCTTTTGCAAAAAACATTTTTTTTACACGTGGAGCAAAGCTCACATTTCTTTCTTTAATTTGGGGTTTTGGCAGATTCATCAGATTTCCACACTGTCTCTGCAGCCAAAGTCATTCTTCTTGAAGACAGGAGTTTTATCTGAACACTGATATATGAAATTGATCAGGCTCAGATAGTTGGAGTGCCTTTGAACTACTGGTGTTTGCTACATTATTAAGAACGCCAATGGGCGTTCGCTTGTGAATGAAAAAAAATATCCTTTTTGATTTCGTTCAAAGCTAACATGACAGGGCCTGTCATCTAGGAATTATGCCCGGTTTTGCTGTGGCACAATGAATTCTCCTGGGCAAGACTGGGCCTTTCCAATCACAGTGGTTTCAGAATGAATGGATGGAATTGGCATCAAACAGCATTTTAAAGGGTGATAAAGGTTTCATTTTGAAGGGGAATATTGGGTTTTCAGCAAAGCAATTCTGCCTCGTAACTTAACTCCATTTATATGTTTCAGATCACACTAGCACGCTTCTGCAGTGTGTCCCCTGTCCATCCTGCCTGAAGTGTGTGTGGCAGGATGATGCAGCCATCTTTTTGGTTGTTGCAAAAACGCAGTTTTGAGGGACTGGCGCGCACAGGAGCCAGCGCAGCCATTTTGCTGTTTCCTTGCGCAAATGCAGCTTCGTGATGTAGTAAAGCACAGCTGAGTGGGTCAATATATCCCACACTACGGGTTAGGCATGCTCTACAAATGCTAAAAATAAATACAATAAATAAATGTCCAGACCTAAACTAGTCAAAGGAACCAAAACAAACAACTATTTCTGCAAAGGTTCGATCAGGAGTTACTCACTGTCTAGAATTTCTGCCAGGCTCTCGGCTTTCACCACTGGTTTGTAGTACCACTCCGAGCTATTCAGTGTCATAGATGGCCTTAAGAATACCAAACTCAAGAAATGGTTCAAGGGTTTTTATTTCACAAAATGTAAATGAAGCTGGCCCAGGCGTCTCTATCCCCTCAGTTGGTACTAGAGACAGGTAACTTCCTAAAGTCTTTTAAAACATGTTTTTATTTCTACAATTGTTTCCTTTTTTCCCCATAACACTCACATCACAGTACAGCAGTGTATTAGATAGCATAACAAAACACAATAATAGCAATCAGGTTGGGTCTTGATTTGAAATTCCCTCTGGAAGCTGCATCAATACCAGAGTCAGGCACAAATTTCTCGTGGCCTTTGACGCATTGGAGTCAGTTCAAGAATCAAGGCCTCTACCTCTGAGATCCACATTACATCCCTCATCTATGTTTCTTCAATAGGGGCCATTGATTGTGACCAATACTTAAGTATAGTTCGTTTTGCCAGAAAGAGGCAAAGAGCTAACAGTTTTCCAGATGACAAGGGTAGCCCCGCAGTCTTCCCAAACAGAAGCAGACCAGTGGGTCACACAGTATCTCCATGTCTAGAACGGAGGAGATTGTGGTAAGTGTTGTGGTTCAAAATCCCTGTAGAACCGCACAGCGCCACATTACATGATAAAAAGGAGCATCAGGCTTGCTGCACTTGGGACATTCCTTGAAGAGGAGTAGATCCTCCCCCTCTCTCTAGTGATAGACAGGAGAAAATGTTGTTTAGGGCATGTGCGCCACCCTCCTGTCCAACATAATAAAAGTCAGAAGCATTGTCCATTGAGGCAGCCAGGCTGCCCTTGTTATAAGCAGGTGCAGACACTGTACATATTTATTTCAGACAACATAAAAACATAAAGAAATGTGTACATTGTGTACAACATAATTAACACAGGATACAGATTTCTGATATAGAATATAGCTCAGAAAAAGGCAGCAATTTCCCCCAAAATGAATGTCACATCATGCATTACAGATGGCTAGAGGCCTTAACTCTCATGTAAAATCAAAAGTGCCTAATGCACAGAAATACAGGGCTGTGAAGAGCTCAAACAAAGTAGCTAGATACCCAAGCCAAGGTTATTGGGAAAAGGGAGGGTTTGGGCAAAAGCCAAGGTGCAGTGACTTAGCAGTTTAAATGGTAGGAGTATACAGTTTTTAACAGTGTTGTTCAAATGTTTTTTTATAAATAAAATTTGGCAGTAGGCTAAAGCAGATAAGCTAGGAGAAATCAGCCAATGAAAAACTAGACCGCTAATCTATGTCCTTGACAGAGTGTGCTAGAAGTGTGGAGAAATGCGTCATCCCCAGAACTGCTTTTTCCCAGTTTTTAAAGTTGCAAAAACAAGTCTTGTGTTTTAGTAAATGTGGAAAACAACCAGTCATGCTGATTAGCATGAATGAGGTCATTGCAAAATGAAATGATCATGTGTTTCAGGAAGTGTTTATGTCCTATGGAAACAAAGGGATGTATTTGGCCTTTACGTAAATTGGCCTATGAAAATACAAGGTTCAGATTAATATAAAATGATTATGTAATTGTTTCCATTTTATAAAAACATGATGGATGCAGACATGCAGTGAGATATTCTTTTTCCGCTTGTAAGACAGGTGATTAGACAGATGCTCCCAACCAGCAGTCTCTGTTCCTCTTCCTTGCATGGTGTATATTTATTTTCAGGGATGGCTGACTGAAACAAGTTACGGCTAAGAACTAGCTTCTTTAACACCCCTGTGTTGGAGGCATCATACCAAATTAACTGATTGGGGGATATGTATGCCTGGTGGAGCACTTTGAGTTGGATAACATTGTGTCTGGACTTTATAGAGACTTTGCATGTGTAGGCACACATGTTAGTCGTCAATGGTTTCCCCCTACATCTCTTTCTAACTTGCTCCTAGTGGACTGGCATCTCCCCATCACCCCCTCCCCCCCATGCTAGACTCTGTTTGGGTTCATTTATATATACTAGATATCAAACATGTGGAGCCCACTGAGCAACAGATCAACTTCTGAAGGGGAGAGTGTATTGGCTCATTAGGGAAATCCTAACACTGTGCCCAAAAAGCATGCTACATCCTGAAGTATCGAAGTAGTGTCAGAAAAGTGTTCCCCACTCTTAAAACAAATAGATCTTTGTAGACAAACACCTCTTCCAGGAACATATCCCCAAGGTCTGTACTCCCAGGGTACCCTACAGCACACTGTTTGTTCGGTCAGCCATAGGTTGTATTTCCTGTATACCGCACAGGAACATAGCCGGGAAGTATGTCTTGGACATGTCTAAATTCTTGTGTAACCTCCTCCAGGCCAAAACCGTGCACCTAACAGGATCACATTTGAATTTATCCAGCCTAAAGTTCAAGACCAGCAGGGAGAAGTGATATAGAGACATCCTTTCAATGCTCACAGCCAGGTTATTCCTGTATCGTGGCATCCGCAGTGATGTGAATTGCATCTGTGCTGTATAGGAATACAATTCCACATCTGGGGTCTCCAGGGCACCCTGTTTATAAGGACGTACAAGAATGTCTCATCTAATGTGCAAGTTCTTGGGGGACCATGCCAAATGTGCCAGTAGCGATCTGAGTTTCTCTCTGACACTTGCTCCCATCTATAACCCAGCATAATTGGGACTAGTAGTGGCTTCATTAAAGGGGAACAATATGGATGTTGACTAATGTATGCAAAGACCAGAGTATGACCCAAACCAAGTCATTTCACGGCTGAGGGACAGTAGATTTTGGACAGGATTTTTCAAGTATAGCAGAATATCATCTGCATAAAGGTGGAGGATCTCCCTGTAGCCTCCCATAACTAACCCCCTACTGAGATGGAGATTCCTAATCCTAATAGGCAGGTGTTCCATGACTACAGCAAAAAGAATGCAAGAGACAGGGTTACCCCTGTCTTGTTCCCCTGCCCAGTTGAAACAGAAGTAATCTTTTGTCCATCGTACAAACTATAGTCGTGGGCATGGCATACAACAGTTGTATGAATTGTAATAAGTACCCATCAATGGCCATCTTCCCAAGCATTTCAAAGAGATATTGCCATGATAATGAGTCAAAGGCTATTTCAATGTCGAGAAATGCTGCGATTGCCTGAACCCCGGGGTCAATTTGTGCTGGTATCAAGAAAAGTCTTCATAGCTTGTGGGCTGTGGATCTCTCTGGCAAGGAACCTGATTGGAGCAGCCACCTTCAGAAGATGCTCATCCAGCAGTTTGGCAAAGGTTTTAGTGTCAATCTTAAGCAGTGAAATAGGGCAATACGAAAACCTATCCTCAGGGTCAATATCAGGTTTAGGTAATACTGTAATGCACGTCTCGTTTAAAGTGTCAGTCAGCTGGCCAAGCTGCAAAGCTTCCGCTCAAAGTTTCTGGCGATGTGGGATAGGCCTAGCAGCAAATTTCTTATAGATTTTGGCACGGAGGTCATCACTGCCTGGGGCCTTCACCATTGGGCCTTCAGGGTCAGTGGGGCATTCAGCTGATGTTTGGCATCCTACAAAATACGTTTCAGATAGGGGAGACCATCCAAGTACGTGGAGGCCTTAGCAGCTGGTTTCACATCTTTGTTTGCATAGAGATTGGCATAGAACCCATGGAAGGTGCATATGATCTCCTCTGCTGGGGTAAGCACATGCCCCTAGCTGCGATGTTGGACACTCCCTTCTGCCCCTTAATCAACCATACCAATGTTCTGCCTGATCTTTCACTTCATCCATAGCAATGCGCCATTGCCGGTCTGGAAAGGAACTTCACCTCTCTGTCTGCCGTCATTTGAAATAGATCATGATTAGCGTGTAGCTAGTAGTGCAGGGCCAGCCCACCTGTGCTTTCCAACTGCCACTCAATATATTTAATGTCACTTTCCAGGTTTGTGAGTTCCCTATGGATCATCATCAGAAGCCCTGCATCAGACTCAGGCTAATCCCTCTTATGTTCATCTTAAATGCCTGCCATAGCGTAGGCCGCATGGTACCAAGCCTGTGTTGGGTGAAATGTTGTAAGATATGGCAGGTCCGATTTCTGCCTTGAAAACTATATCCAGTAGGGCCTCAGACTTGAATCTCCAAGTTGCCATGTCTGTCTCGGGCCCACATGCAGTCGACATGGCACAGCAATGCCTTGTCACTGTACCTGGAGCTTCCCACATGACCGGATTGTCGGGCGGCAAGGACTCCATTTCCAGGACCCCCTGGATCAGGTTTCAGAATTCACAGGTTTGACACATTCATGAGCGAATTCACTCCGGCTCTGCCCCCAGCCTTTGGGTCTCTGCTACTGTGCAGACCGCTAGTGTCCCCGTCCCCTGCCAGCACCCTAATGTCTTTATAATAACTGAGGTTATGGCTCAAAGGCCTTAGCCTTCTCTCTCTTACTCACTACAGGGTTTTCTAGGTGTATCCTAGAATCATGCCACAAGAATGTATATGTCTCACAGTGAGCTGCGGTGCCTTTCAATCAATCTGTTTAGTTTAGGTTTTCCCTTTCTTCCACACTCTCTTGTTCTGGTCCCTGATGGTCTCATCTTTTTCCTCCTTTCTTCTTTCTCAGTATCTCCTCCTCCTGCTCTCTCCCTCTCTGTCTTTCCCACCTTCTTTCAGCTTTGATGTTCATACTCTCTTATTGTCACTCTATGTTTCTCTCTGTTAATCTATCCACCTAATCTCTTTTCCTCTCTGCCCTCCTCTCTACTTCCCTCCCAATCTACTCTTGTCTCCCCTATATACTCTAATATGCACTTCTCTAAACTACACTACACTCTCCTCCTCTCCACTCTTCCCACTTACATTCACCTCTTTCACTCTCTCATCCATACTTCTCACTCACTTATTCTTCTACTCTTTCTCACTCTTCATTCACACCTCTCACTCACCATCCACACACTCTGAGAGTCAAGTACCACTTTCTGTTACAAACGAATACCTGACTTTTAACATGCTCTCTCTCAGTCTCCTCCCATTCTGCTCCATTGTCATTCCTTGGCCTGCTCCATCTAGCCTTACAATCACCCAAACAATGTACATGCCTTGCTCTGCTTGTACCCTTTTTATACTTATGTTGGTAGAAGTGTTCCTCCACCTCCCCATCCCCTCATATTGGATCTCATGCTAATCTGGTCTCCAGTGCCAATCTCTTCTCTGCTTTTCCCCTGATACTGAGTTGCACAGATATGAGAGCATAAAATATTCTTTAAGTCCCACCCCCTTTTCATTCGAGGCTCGGTCACTGCTTCACGATGGCGGCCACCACAGTGATTGTCCATTTATGAGTTGGAAGTAATTTGTAAAGGAGCACCTGCCTGCAGGTAAGGAGTGAGCAATGTTCCGCTGGAATCCTGCTTTGGCCCTGTTAGTAACGTTGAGATCTTCCACTTCCTTTAGCTCCAGAACCAATAGTTTTTCACATATTAGTTGGGCAGTAGGCTGGCTGGGTTTTATGGCATAGGCAAGATTTCCAACATTAAAGAGGGCAACCTTCATCTCTACTCTGTAGTCGCCATCAAAATATCTGCCCCCCAAATCCAAGGAGCGTTTATGGGCTAGCCATCACTTGTGGCGATCCAAACATACATGCCTTCTGGTACCTCCACTAATAGACCGTTGTTAACCAGGGCCCGCCTCCTGGGCAGAACCACCACCACCACCTCTTCATCTCCATGCAGGTCACATCCTGCAGTCCTCTGTCTGGCCATTGTGGGTATTTGGACAGTCTCGGTGTGAGGAACGGCATTTATAATGTTCTTGGCTGTGGGTGTTTTGGGTGTCTTAACAGATCACATAATGGCACCACATGTGACATATGGACTTAAGAATAACAATACTCCAGAAACAGTTCAAGGGTTTTAATTTCACAAAACATAAATGAGGCTGCCATTTTGTGGTTGATGAAGGCAGTAAGACATACTATGGGCCGTCCCTCTCTTGTCTCCCTTTGACGTCACACCTCCCTACCCCAGGCGTTTCTATCGCATAGGTTGGTACTAGAGATAGGTAACCCATTCTGTTTGGATACTAACTTAGTTGATGACCCAAAGACATTAGCCATAGTTCTCTTACTCCATCTGGGGTTTTTCTAGGTGGATCCCAGTCTTATTACACAAGGATGGCTGGGCCACACAACAGGGCGTCGTGCCTTTCAACCACTGTGTTTAACTTGGTCTCCTTCTTCCATGCCCTCTTTATTATGCCCCTGATGTGCTCTCCTTGTCACTGCTTCCTTGCTCTGTTTCAGTACAACCCCCTACAGCTCTATGCTTTCTCTCCCTCTCCCTCCTTCTGTCTCTCTGATGTTCTTACGCTCTGTCTCTCCCTTTCTCCTTCTGGTCATCTACTCCTCCTACTGTCTTTTCTCTCTACACTCTCCTCTCTACATCCCTCCAGGCGCCCCTCTCCTCTTCACTCTTCTACATTTTCTATCCTCCACAACTCTCCACTCTTCTGTCCTCCCCTACACACTTCCCATTTGCATTCAACTCTTTCAACCTCTCGTCCACACTTCTGACTCACTCTCACGTATTCTACTACTCTTCTTCTACCTTCATTCACTCCTCTTACTCACCATACCTGCACTCTCAGACCCAAGTACCACCTTCTCTCACAAACTAATACCTCACTTTTAAGTCACTATATCTCGGACTCTTTCATGCTCTGCTCCACTGTCCTTCCTCCGCCTGGTCTATGGCTCCATTTGCTCTCTCCTTGACATAACCCAGACAACCCACACTCCCACGTTCTGCTTGTGCCTCCTCATTTTGGTACGTGTTTTCCTCCTCCTCTCCCTTCCATTGGATCTCATGCTCACCTGGTTCCCCAAGCCAATCTCTATCTGACTTTACCCCAAGGGCTGGTTTCAAACTTGTCTGGCCATATAGTGCCCTTTAATCCCTGCTACCTTCCAAACATCGGTCTGCTGGCACTTCACAATGACGGATCGGCACAGCAACCATCTGTTTCAGAGTGCCGCGTTGTTTGTAGCAGAGCGCATGGACTGCCAATATGTAGCAAGCATTTTTCCACCAACTCTGAGATCATCAGCATATCTTTTGGCTGTGGGTTGGATGTTTCTTACTTTGCAACAACAACTTCTGGGCTTGCTATTTCTACAATAGAAGAGAAACAATACTGGCCAGCATAGGATAAGACAGGTATTGGGTGACTGTTAGTGGTAATTCCCAACTGTAACAAGGCACATGCAGTGGGGGGACAGGGAATGGGCCCTCCTAACTCCATCATCCTGCCTCTGGAGTAGGACTGGCTCTGGCCAACACTGCGGGACTCCTTAAATAGGTCTGACAGGGTCAAGTCCTTGACCCTGTCAGAGCAGTTACAAAGCTTCCACTTCATTGGACGCTGCAGGGCCTTGCATTATTCACTTGTAGGCTTCTCCCTGCCTCTAGTTTTTCAGAATTAAAGAAAAAACTATTCCTGTGCATCTTGGATTGCTCAGGATACACAACAGGTCCCTCCAGGACCTCACATTTCTCAGATCTCTCAATATGTCGCTCCTGGACGTTAGGTTTCTCAGTATTTACAAAACATATTTCCCTGCTGTTAGCTGTCATGATTCACTACAGGTCTTCTTTGAGATGTCTGGTAGGCAAAGCTCACAACAGGTCACAGCATCCTCCTCTGTCTAGGCTTCTCAGGATTCGCAACAGGTCTCTAACTGAACCTTTGACTTCACAAGTATCAGAACGGTACAACGTCCTTTCATCGAGGGATGTTTATTTGCAGGTTTTTTACTGTGAATTTTTCAATGGAAAAAACTAATTTAATGTTTGGGGGGGGGTAGAATAAAATATATTTGGGGTGTGGGTGTTGGGGAACATATACCAAATAAACGTTGATAGGGGTTTGGGGGAGACCCCCATAAATAAAAAATAAAAATTCAATGAGTTTTTTCATTTAAAAATTTACAGTAAAAATCCCTGTGAAAAAACATCCCGCGATGAAATCACATAGAACCATCAGAACAAGTCCCTTCTGGTCCATGGGATTTCTTAGGATTTGTAACAGGTCCTCCCATCACTTTGGATTTCTCAGGATTCTCGACATATCCCCCTAGAACTTGGCTTTCTCTGGATTCACAACAGGTCTTCCAATGGCCTTGGATTTATTAGAGTCAAAAGAGGTCGTCCCTGGACCTTGACTTTCTCAGCATTCACAACATGTTCTCCCTGGACCTTGGCATTTTCTTGATCCACAAAATACCCTTCCTGTACCTTGTCTTTGTCAGGATACTGTGCTTGTCCTCCCTGGACCTTGGGTTTAGCACTAGGCTAATAAGTTGCCCCTCCCTCAAATTCAGGATATTTGTCGGGCAGTCAGTATTATGTTACCCTCCTAGGGGTTGCTGGTGAGAAACCTTGCTTACCAATTCCGCTAGAACTCTGGGAGGTGCTTAGGTACACCTCAGAGCAGCCCCCCACTTGGGGCTGTCAGTTCTTAGCAGCTCCCAGTCTCTCCTTTCAAGACTCCATGGCTTGAGGTGCCTTCTCCTAGACTGTGGCTTGCTTAAGTTTCTTCAAAATTCAGACCTTCCCCAGGCCGTCCGCTTCTTTACTTCCCCCTCTCAAGCACTCTCTACTTTTATCAAGGCAGCAGTATTCAGAACATCTGCGTTCATAAGGATACTCTCTCTGACTGTTTTATTCCCAGCCCTTTTGTACACCATGGTCAAGGGAGGGTTCCCATGTCTTTTTAAATTCTCTCTTGTGATTACTGTTTTCCTATGGGACTTCTAATAACACTGATTATGATGTAATTAGTCCAACCCAAGCACTGATTAATTACCTGAAGGGCTCATTGACTGTTGATGCAGTACTATGAGAAAGGCATCCATGGTGCGCTCTGCCATCTTAGATTCACTTGGCTGATGGGGAGCAGTTCTGCAGCTTTCTGCAA
Organism: Ambystoma mexicanum; assembly: GCF_040938575.1. Classification (NCBI taxonomy): domain Eukaryota; kingdom Metazoa; phylum Chordata; class Amphibia; order Caudata; family Ambystomatidae; genus Ambystoma; species Ambystoma mexicanum. The sequence continues at coordinate 849,508,697 of NC_090931.1, read as the reverse complement.
GCTCTCCTGTACATGGTTAGCAGTGAAGTGGTAGCTGTGAAGGCACGCAGGCTCCCATGCCACTGTGTTGGTTCTTCCATCTCTGTTAAGATGCGTTCACTCATACTTCAGGTTTGGCAAAATCCACCACACGTTCGGGCCCAGAGCTTCTCCCTCTGATGTAAGTAGGCGCTTATACACCTGGACCCGTTCTGACCGCAGGCAATGCAGTCTGGTATATTGAGTCATTATAAACAGTGGCTTGAAAGCCATCCTAGGGAAGGGTTTACTGCATCTCTGAGGAACATTGAGTCAACAAGTTCCCTCCTCATGGTTCCTCTTAGATGCACATCATGTAGCGGCCAGACAAGCCCAATCCTGCTACCTCATTTCCCCCACATATCATGATATAGAGTCCAGGATCCTCATCACAATGATTCTGCGTGTGTTGATTCTCTGCCGTAGAATCCTCCCGCCTTAAGGCTGTACCGGGTTTTTTATGTGCACTTCAAGGACATCCTCTGACTATAGGCCGCCATCACCAATCTTCTGCAGCTCGTCCTACTTGTACCCGCTCTTATACATATGCTGTTTCAGAAATTACAGGGCTTTGAGGGCAGTAGATACTTATACAGCCACTAATTGACTCGTTTGGCTTCCTCCTATCCTCACCACCACCTGCATACAGAAAGAATACAGTACACTATATACAGTGTGCATATTGTAATCACCCAGAACTGGTAGAGCAAAATGGCAATTATAAACAACTGTGCAACATAGTGATGGAAAGGCATTGTTCTCATCAAAATGGCTTCCATGTTTGCTAAATCAGGTCAACCACCTGCAGACATAATTGTGACAAGTGCTGTCCAGCAGTGCTGTGTTCTTGCCTCTTATCTGCCTATTTTTACCAATGTTTTGGATTTGAGGTTCACATCTATTGATGCTAATGTTCGCTTTATGGCTCATTTCCCTGTCCTGCAGGGAATGCTATAATTCTTGCATTAATTAAGGTTGTTCTCTCAATGCTGCTTTCAGGATCTCAATGCCTTTGCTCATGCACAGGGTTAGCAATCAATGCCCTTACGTGCAAAGTTCTCAGAAAACCTTTGCGACTGAACTTTCCATTAAATGAGATAACTTTGAGTGTTTTATGTAGCTTTGACTCCTGCCTATTGCGTTTATTACATTTGAAACATGTACAGACCAATCTGCAAAGAGCAGCGTCATACCTGCAAGAGGGATATGCACCGTGATCAGCACCACTCGAAAAACGACCAGGTGAAGAGGATCTCAGGCCCTGTGTATCAAGCCAAGCTCTGGGGATATAGCCATGTAGATGCAGATACCTTAACTAATGTAGAAACAAATATTGCACCAACACCTTTGTAATGTACTACAGTTTTGTGTAACTCAGCCCTTGCAGTCTACCCTTGATATGAGGCCTGTGAAACATCTTGCTGGAGTTATTATAATAAAACAGAGTTACGTAGATTCTTGGATGGGCTTTAGAAAACCAGGATGCGAGTATTGTGAAAAGATTTTTGGAAGAAAATATCAGTCAGAATTAGCTCTAGGTCTATGGTTATGGCCAGGTTTTTTTAAAATGAAAAACCTCAAGGATGATGGTGATTCCCTTGATGTACCGCATCAAGCTCACAACAGATCTAACTTACCTACTGTGGATCTAGGTTTGGTGTGCGGCCTCTAGCTATCTGGCACAATAGACCTATCTAAGCTGCTGCAGGTCTAGGTGTGTTGTACTGCTTGAAATACCCATCTAATTGGATCTATCTACGCTACTGTGGGTCTAGGTTTGGTGCGCTGCCACTAGCTACCTGACCCAATAGATCGCTCTATGGGACCAAGATCTCTCTGTAGGTTGAACCTTAGCGCGCTGTTGCTAGAAACCCTGCCCAATAGATCTACCTATGCTACTGTAGGTCTCGGCTTGGTGTGCTGCTTATATCTACCTGGCCCTTTAGATCGATCTTGGCTTATGAAGGTCTAGGCTTGCTGTGCTGCCACTAGCTGCCTGGCCCAATAGTTATATCTAGGATACTGTAGATCTAGGCTTGGTAAGGCCGCTAGCTACTCAGACCAATAGAACACTCTATGTTACTGTATATCTAGGGTTGGTGTAATGCTGGCAAATATCGGGCCCAATAGATCTCTTTGTGCTACTTTCGGTCCAAGCTTGGTCTGCTGCCGCTGACTACCCAGCCCAAAAGATCTCTGTAGGTGACCACAGGCCTAGGCTTGGTGTGCTGCCACCAGCTACCTTGCCCAATAGATCTATCTAGACTTGGAGTGTTGCCTTTAGCTACATGAACAAAGAGATCTCTTTGTGCGACTTTAGGTCCAAGCTTGGTCTACTGCCACTGGCTACCCAGCCCAATAGATCTCTGTAGGCGACCATAGGCCTAGGCTTGGTGTGCTGCCGCCAGCTACCAGGCCCAATAGATCAATCTGTGCTACTATACATCTAGGCTCGGTGTGCTACCGTCAACTACATGAAAAAAGAGATCTCTTTGTGCTACTTTAGGTCCAAGCTTGGCCTGCTGCCACTGGCTCCCCAGCCCAATAGATCTCTGTAGGCGACCATAGGCCTAGGCTTGTTGTGCTGCTGCAAGCTACGTGGCCCGATCTATCTGTGCTACTGTCCATCTAGGCTTGGTGTGCTGCCTTTAGCTACATGAACAAAGCAATCTTTTTGTGCTACTTTAGGTCCAAGCTTGGTCTGCTGCTGCTGGCTACCCAGCCCAATATATCTCTTGTAGGAGACCATAGGCCTAGGCTCGGTGTGCTGTTGTCAGATACCTGGCCCAATAGATCTATCCACGCTATTGTACATCTAGGCTTAGTGTGCTACCTTTAGATATCTGAACAAAGAGATATTTCGATGCTAATGTAGGTTTAGGCTTGGTGTGCTGCCACCAGCTACCCAATACATCTACCTCTGCTTCTCAGGTCTAGCTAGACTTGGTGTGTGTCCGCTAGCTACCCGCCCTTGAAATGTGAGCCACATCACTCCTTGTCCAGTTTGCGTATGTGCAAGAAATCTGATGAAACCATAGCTCTTTCCAAGCAATTTCCTTACTTTGCTCCCAATATAGTAAGCATTGGGTAGCTCTCATGATTGAAGTGCGTTTGGCTACAAGTATCAGGTTGTTTTCCAATTTGCAAATCTTCTGACATGGAGCATTTCTGCAATGATAGAATCCCTCTAATGCATGCATTTTAAAAACATCCAATGCATATCGTGTATAATGTTTGGCTTCCCCTGCCCTTTGATGCATCATTTTGAACACAGTTGAAAGATTTGTAATACCAAATATTGGGCCTCATTACAACCCTGGCGTTAAGGGGTTAACGGCGCCGTAAAAGGCTGCTGCACCGTTAAACCCTTAACGCCAGATTCCCACTTTAACCCCTGCTTTTTGCAGGCGTTAAAGTCCAAGGCGCTAAGCGACCTTGGTGCTAATTAGCGCCTTCCCCATCCCCATTGAACCCTATGGGGCAAAAATGGGAATGGGGAAGCGGCAATGGTGAATGGGGATTTACCGGCCCGCAACCTTGGAATGGGGCGGTAAATCTGCCATCCACCATTGCAGAATCCGGCATGGACCATGGTGCTAATAGCACCATGGTCCTACGCCAGGGTTGTATTGAGGCCCATTGTACTAATTGCATAACTTGCAATTCCCACACATTTGGGGGTGTCACCCATGGTTTATTCAGTCCAAACTCGTGGCAGGTCTGCTCCCCCTCCATAAAATTCAATGGGCGGTCACCCACCAGAAAAGGAAAAAAAACCCGCCTGATTTCATGCACCCTGGCGACTCAAAAGGTTGAGAAGTATGTAATTGCTGTCAACTTTTTCTGCATGTCTTATTAATGGCTGGCTGATTTTTGTGTTTTGAATAAGGCTTGAACGTGGCGGAACGGTGAAATGAATGCCATTAAGGTGCGCGTGATGCAGTGGCGGAGCGGGCTGCATGCACACGCTGCACATATGTCTAATCACTCCTCAGGGCTCAGGAGTCATGGCTGGAGCCATGGGAAGCCGTGCTCAAGTGCTGATTGGCACGCAGCCCTTCAGCTGCGGAGGCTAGATTTAGATTCAGAGAGGCATACAGATCTCAAGAGTCCCCGGACTCTGTGTTTGGAAGGACCACTCACGCTGCCTGCCCTTTCCATAGAGGCGTGGAGCCAGGAGGAATGGGTCTGGGGCGATGAACGCTTGCCTGAATCTGGCGGTTCTACTGATCCACAGTCACTTTCTAGGAAGGGAGATTAGTTCCCTTTGGAAAAGGATCACATATATGAACTAAATGAAGCCTGTGGAAAATGTGTTCTTTTACATTTATCTTGAACTCATCTTTCTTCATATGGAAAGGTGAGGGAGGCAGCCAGGTAGACCTGGAAAAACAAGGGACCACTGTTCTTCTCAGAATGCCACTCTCTGTACGTTTGTGCAAACGATCACGTCTTGTTGTGGAATGAGATGGCAAAGTGGAGTGATGGGTAGCCATCTTTATTTTATTGTTCATTCATAATGCGAGTGGTTTCTAAGCCTGGAATCGGGATTCAAACCTGTGTTGCACGCGTTGTCTTGCTTCCAAGACCAGCGTGTTGCCCCTGAGCTATCCTTCTCCCCCCTGCAGCGATGGTTGCCTATGAGAAACAACTGCTGCTGGGCAAGCTCCACTTTAATTGCACATCTGCTTCCCGAGATAACCCCCTACTGATTCAGTTCAGTTCGATAGGTTTTATGAAAAGATTCCTTTATCCGTGCATTAAAGAGAGACTTTATTTAATGCAATGTAAAACGAGCTTGTATATCACACCCTGCCATGTTGGCAGATGTATAGCTAGTGGTTCTTTGAGGAAACAAAGGTCTGATGTTTGAGGAGTGAGTGGGATACAGGTAGAGGTGCAGATGTGAATCCTCTGGTTTTGATGAGTTTAGAACAGAATTACCTGATTCCTAAATGCTGGTATGGTTCTGCATGGTTTGTGATGTTTACACTTGGGTATACAATATATCCAGGGGGGGAAACGCAAGATCTGTTAGATGACAGCTCTGGGCTACTGGTGAGCCTCTGCTGTATGGTGGGAAGAGATATGTGGCAAAGCTTAAGATGCATTGAACCATGCAATGAGCTCTCAGAAGCTCCACTGAAGGTGCAGCAATGTCGTGTGTGGGGTTCCATGTGTAGTGCAGAGCTGCTTGCAGATTGTGTGGTGGGTCTGTTAGTTAGGAAAAGATGGTTTTTAGGGTCCTTGAGGAGTCCTATTTTTCAGGTTTGTGGCTAGACTGAATGAGTAGAGTTTCAGTCTGAGTTTAGGCTAAATATAGATGCTCTATGAGGTTGTTATCCATTGGGATGAGGCTTTCTTTCTGTCTGGGTTCCACTGAATGATGCCTGTGTGGTGGTGCCAATGTCTTATATCTGATGGGGAGAAAAGTTGGAAGACTGATCAATTGAGTCCAGTCTCTAAAGCATTCCGATTTAAGCATTGCGCAGAAGTATATTTCACTTTATGATGGTGTGACGAATCAACTTCTGGGGCCCCCGTGCTCCAGGGATTAATTTGGGTTCTAAACCATCAATGAGCTCCCCACCTCTAGTACACCAGAAGGGATCTGAACATATTAGAAACATATACACCTTATAAACCTCCTTGTCAATTTTGCTACTGTTTGCCCTGTTCACCGTGGGAGCATTGGAGCTTGATATTATCAGGCCAATCTTAGCCCCGCACTATAAACTGGAGGCAAAAGCTCGGCGCTCACTCCAAAGAACCGCGACGCACAGGACCTGTCTGCGACCGCACGCGGCATCGGCCAGAGCCCCTAGCCAACTACACTCACGACGCTATTTAAGTACATTTCCCCTACCTCACCAAACAGTCACCCGCTTCGAGCGGCGACACGAACTCCCTACTACTTCAAGGCTTTTGATCCCCTAGACCCTGCACCACCTAATGTTTTCGATCAATGCCTGATTTATTACCTATCCTAAACCCCCCACCGGATCTACACGCTGTAACAAAGCCGCTAAGAACACTGTCACCATCGCCTGTGAAAGTTCACTTTGACCTGCACAACCACGTGTTACTAGAGTCTCAGCGAACCACCATTAAAACCTGCACGCATTGTTTACTATCGAGTGCCACTGAACGTGATGGTATTATAGACAGACTACTGCAACGTTCTTTCTAGTGTAACGTGATATGCAGACGGCCACTCACACGCTAATGCATTGAAAATGCACCCTTTTGCCTTATCTGCACCGCCACATGTCTGGCATTAATATAATTATATAGGGTCTTGCTTACCCTGACACCACTGTACCATTAACGGACCAGGATGAAGCCCATAACCACCTATTTGTTACTTGCATCTATCTAGTCTAGTGATGCAGTGTCACTAAGTATCACCAGATTAAATTGCCATAGCCGTACCATTTTGCACACAGTTGTTCATGTCTGTGTCAACCACACTATAGATAATATAGCCATATTGTTAGTCCTAATTCTAAGGTCCCCCACTGTATGCACTCTAGTCGATGGGACTGACATAGCCAGGTATATTGTACTGTTTGCACTGTTGTCACTGCTGGGTCTGTCAAACCTTCATTTTAGTCGCTGATGGGAATTGTCAAATCTAGGTACCCTCTGTTTCATGCATTTTAGTCGCTGATGGGAACTGTCAAATCTAGGTACCCTCTGTTTTATGCATTTTAGTCGCTGATGGAAACTGTCAAATCTAGGTACCCTCTGTTTTATGCATTTTAGTCGCTGATGGGATTTGTCACATCTAGGTACCCTCTGTTTTATGCATTTTAGTCACTGATGGGAATTGTCAAATCTAGGTACCCTCTGTAACGCTCACCTGAAAACTCTGCGGGAACCTTCTGGAACTCCAACTGACTTCTACCTTCCTGGGAACTAGACACTGAATTTCTGTGGAGAAAATAACAATTTTCCCTTCCTTAGTCTTCTCTCGTAAAACAGAAAATCAAAACTGGTAATATGGGGGCCAGCAAATATCTCACCTTGGTATTTAATTTGTTGAGCTCTCCATCCTGTTCTATACAGGGGCGCAAGTCCTGAAGAATGGGATACTGGATAATAGTTTCTGTTGAAATGGACTAAAATGGCACTAAACAAATGACAGAAACCCTATGCTACTTGGACCTAAAAGGGGCTATAAGCTGAGGTGTGATGCAAGTGTAGAATTACCGAAAAAACTACCTCACTACACTACGGGACGGTAATGGAAAACACCTTATTACAGAGCGTAATATGAACCTTAGTGTGACCAAAATTATCTGACTAGAAAATCAGCTTCCAAAACAAAACTCCACAGGAAAGGGCGCGAACCCGCTACAAACAACGTAATATTCTGAAAATGCGTGAGGAATCCAACTAACATTTATACACAATTTCAATGTATCAGATAACGGAGCAATTGCATTTGCACTTAGTTGGTGTACTTGCGTGAGAGAAAACTGCTACGAACTGAGAGATGAGGAGACCGCTATGACAGGACTGAGCCGGGAACGGCAGCAGCTGGATAAACACAGGAAGGGAGCTGATAACTAATTAAAGTTACTCAAGGAATGAATGGAATAAACTGTGGACAAGGTCTATTGAGCGGTGACAGGGAACGGAGGTACGCGGCGAGCGTTCAGTCTGAACTCAGACAAACGACGCGAAGTGCGAGCCTCCTGAGGGGCGGGGCTTAAATAGCTGGCACATGAAAACAACTAGACCCGCTAACTAACTGACCCAGAGGCGCTACCTAGCGGCCATTAAAGAAACTCAACTAACCATTAATATGGGGAGTTAGAATCAATAACTAGCTAGGGCGAATAAATTCCCTATAAACCTGCAACTCTTAGGACAAGTATGGGAAAATAAACTAACCTGTGGTCATGACAGTACCCCTCCTCAAGGACTCTCCTCCCGGCTTATTGGGGTGATTCTGATGAAACCTTTTTAACAATCTAGTGGCACGTATGTTTTCTTTAGGTTCCCAGGATCTATCTAAGGGACCGTAACCCTTCCAGTCAATCAGATAAAAAACCTTGTGCCTGACCATCTTGGAGTCTAAAATATCCTTCACCTCATATTCAGATTGATTGTCTTCAAACTCAACGGGAGCAGGAGCTGGTTCTAAACGAGTATCTGGCGTTACGGGTTTCAGTAAAGACACATGAAAAACTGGATGAATTCGCATCTTCCGAGGAAGGGTCAATTTCATTGCCACTGGGTTGATGATGGCTTCTATGGAGAACGGACCCAAAAATCGAGGAAGAAATTTCTTTGAACCTTTCAACATCAAATTTCTGGAGGATAGCCACACAGAGTCTCCAACTTGAAACCTAGGAGCTGCACTTCGATGGCGGTCAGCAAACTTCTTCTGACTTTCTTTGGCTGCGGACAAGCTAGCTTGAGCCCTAGTGTGGGCCGTAGAGATGAATTCATGGAGAGTTTTCACAGCAGGCATCTCTAAAGGTTCTGGAGGGTCAAAGGCTGAAGTTCGAGGATGTCTGCCATGTAATGTATAGAATGGAGTAAGCCCAGTAGAGGAATGAGTTGAATTGTTGTAAGCATATTCTGCCACCCACAATATATCCAACCAAGAGTCTTCTGTTTGGTGAAGCATGCATCGTAAATACTGTTCTAAGGTCTGGTTGGTGCGCTCCGTCTGACCATCGGTTTGGGGATGATGGCTGGTGGATAGTCGAACATCAATCTTGGCCAGAGCACAACATTGCCTCCAAAATTTAGAAACAAATTGACTACCTTGGTCTGAGATTACAATGGAGGGAAAACCATGCGTCTTAACAATATTCTCCAGAAATATCTTGGCCAATCCAGAAGCTGTCGGGAGTCCTTGGACTGCGATAAAATGTGCCATTTTGGAGAATAAGTCAACCACCACTAGAATGGTGTCAAAACCCCTACATGGAGGAAGATCGGTAATAAAATCCATTGACACGGTATGCCAAGGACTCGGTGGTACATCCAAAGGTTGAAGAAGACCGGCCGGTCTTTTCTTAGTATTCTTATTTTGTGCACAGGTTCCACAGGTTTGAATAAATTGAATGACATCTTTGCGCCATGTAGGCCACCAGTAGTGTCTCTTGATTTTTTCCAAAGACTTGGTGACCCCTGGATGTCCCTCAATCAAGGAGCTATGGTAGTTAGCAATCACTTGTCTTCTCAATTCTTCTGTAGGTAGGTACAAGCGATTTTGATAATGCGGGATATCCTCCTGCAGGGTGAATTGATCGCCTCGATTTGTCCAGGTAAGCAGCTCTTCAGGAACCACATTCCTCTTGACTTCCTTCAGCAGTTCTTCATAAAAAGGGTCTGGAGTGTTTAGCAATCCCAAAACCCTGTCTCCAGCAATGATGTTGTTTGGAACTTGGGGAACAGAGGTCTCATCTTCATTGCCAATCCGGGACAAGGCGTCGGCCTTCCCATTTCGAACTCCTGGCCGAAAAGTGATGACAAAGTCGTACTCTGCGAAGAATAAAGCCCATCGCAGTTGTCTAGCCGATTGGGCCTTGACTGAGCGGAGATACTGCAAGTTTCGGTGGTCAGTAAGGATGGTGACTGTGTGTTGGGCACCTAGCAAATAATGTCTCCATTCCTTTAAGGCGCACTTGATTGCCAACAGTTCCCTGTCTGTAATGGTATAATTTCGTTCTGCAGCTGAAAATGTTTTTGACCAAAACGCCACTGGATGCAAAACTTGAGTCTGTGGATCTCGTTGCGACAAAACTGCCCCCATGGCAGCACTCGAGGCATCTGTCTCTACAATAAAAGGTAAGTCAGGACGTGGATGTCTCAAAATAGGGGCCTCAGTAAACTTGGACTTGAGGGTCTGAAAAGCAATGGTGGCCTCTGGGGTCCAGGCAAACTTCTGATTCTTTTTAAGCAAAGACGTGATTGGATGAACCAACTGCGAGAAATTTTCCACAAATCTTCTATAGAAATTTGCAAAGCCTAAAAAACTTTGGACTCCTTTCACCGAAGTTGGAACTGGCCATGAAAGAATTGCCTCTACCTTCCGAACATCCATCTTCACTCCTTGAGAGGACAGCACAAACCCTAGAAACTCTACTTCAGGAACATGAAATGAACACTTTTCCATCTTCACAAAAAGGGAGTGCTCTCGCAATTTTTTCAAAACTGCTGAAACGTGATTCACATGCTCCGCGGGGGTTGCTGAAAAGATCAAGATATCGTCAATATATACTACTGCGCAGACATCAAGCAAATCTTTCAAAACGTCATTCATAAAGCACTGAAATGCTGCTGGAGCGTTGCATAACCCGAATGGCATGACTTGGTATTCGAAGAGGCCATACTTTGTGCGAAAAGCAGTCTTCCACTCGTCGCCTTCCTTCACTCGGATTAGGTGATACGCTCCTCTAAGATCCAGCTTGGTGAATATCTGAGCTCCTTTAATTTGGTCCAACAAATTTGAAATGAGGGGAATAGGATATCGATTCTTGACAGTAATCTGGTTGAGTGCTCGGTAATCAATGCAAGTTCTGAGATCGCCTTCTTTCTTGGCAACAAAAAAAAGAGGCGAAGCAGCAGGAGACTTAGAGGGTCGGATGAAACCGTTGGCTAAGTATTGGTCTAAGTATTTCTTTAGGTGAGCATCTTCTTTCTCCGTTAGTGAATAAATCCGACTACAAGGAATTTCACTCCCAGGAAGAAGATCAATCTGACAATCATAGGGCCGATGTGGAGGAAGCTTCTCGGCCAATTTCTCTTCAAAGACGTCTCGAAATTCTGCATACTCGGGAGGTAGTAAACCGATGACTCCTAACGTTGATACAGAGACCTTCTCCATTAAACGGGAATCACCCTGGGTGTTTGTTTTACAGCAAGATTCTCTACACTCAGCAGCAAAGGTCAAAGACCGAGTTCGCCAATCAATCCTTGGGTTATGTTTCTCCAACCAGGGTAAGCCAAGTATAATTTGGAGTTGAGGAGCGCTAATAAGGTCGAACGTGATTCTCTCTTCATGCTTTCCCTGACAACACATAATAAGGTTCTCTGTGCATTGAGTAACAGGACCTGAAGCCAAAGGCGTACCATCGACTGCTGATACATTTTCAGCTTCGTGCTTGTTCACACGAGGAAAACCCGCCCTAGTTGCCAAGTCGATATCCATATAATTCCCAACTGCTCCACAATCGATGTAGGCTTGCAAGGTCTGCATTCTGGTGGGCTGTTTCGTACTGGATAAGGTAATGGGAAAAACAAAATGTGAGGTCACCAAACCTTTTTCCATGCTCGACAAGTTGACCTCTACACTTGTCGGGCACTGGAGTTTTCCGAATCCGAGTCCTTCTTGTCTGGGTTAACACCTCCAATTGGCTTCCTGGAAGGTTTAATAGGACACTCCTTGAGAAAATGACCAGCTTTACCACAGTAAAGACACAACTGTTGTTGGCGTCTCTTGTCTCTTTCAGCTTGTGATATCGGTCCTCTGACGGCTCCCAACTGCATGGGTTCAACGGAACTCTCTGAACTGGTTCTCAACTGATTTTCCTTGGGGCGCACAAAATAAGTTCTGTTTTCTGAACGAGAGCGATCCATTCTTCTGTCTTGCAATCTTTGGTCAAGTTGTACCGTTAGATCAATGAATTCTGCAATTCCTTCTGGAGGATTCACCACCTGAGCCAGGACGTCCTTCAATTCATTACGTAATCCTCTCTGAAATAAGGTGGTTCTTTTTTCTGTGGGCCAATTTGTTTCTGCCACCAATCTGTTAAACGTTGCTACATATGCCAACAATTCCTGGTTGCCTTGGCGAAGTGAAAGCAACTCATTATCCAGAGCCTGACCCTGAGCATGACGTGCAAACAATTTCTCCATCTCCTTCTGAAAATCTGCAAGATTTCTCAAAATCGGATCATCCCTATTTACTAACGGGATTGACCAATCAGCTGCATAACCACCCAAATAGGATAATATAAACGCTACCTTGGCCTGATCAGAAGGAAATACCCCGGGGCGGCAGAGGAAATGAAGCTGGCATTGGTTGAGAAAAACCGCAAACTTCTTAGGATCTCCTAGAAAGCGTTCAGGAGGAGCTAATGGGATATTGCCGGGAACAATTACCTGAACCGGTGAGGGAGGCGTGACTGAAATGGGGGCAGAAACACTGGCAGAAGGCAAGGGAGTTTGACCCGCTTGGGCTTGCAACATCTGACGAGCTAACTCCTCAGTGCGATCCCGGTTAACAATTAATTCTCTCCGGAGAGCACTGGTTTCTGAGCGGGCTGCATGGACCTCAGCCCTTAGTTCTCCCAATAACTGAGCCAACTGGTCTACTTCTGGAGTTTCCATAATGTTCAGGCAGAGTATTTTTTTAAAGTGGCTTCGCGTTCTGTAACGCTCACCTGAAAACTCTGCGGGAACCTTCTGGAACTCCAACTGACTTCTACCTTCCTGGGAACTAGACACTGAATTTCTGTGGAGAAAATAACAATTTTCCCTTCCTTAGTCTTCTCTCGTAAAACAGAAAATCAAAACTGGTAATATGGGGGCCAGCAAATATCTCACCTTGGTATTTAATTTGTTGAGCTCTCCATCCTGTTCTATACAGGGGCGCAAGTCCTGAAGAATGGGATACTGGATAATAGTTTCTGTTGAAATGGACTAAAATGGCACTAAACAAATGACAGAAACCCTATGCTACTTGGACCTAAAAGGGGCCATAAACTGAGGTGTGATGCAAGTGTAGAATTACCGAAAAAACTACCTCACTACACTACGGGACGGTAATGGAAAACACCTTATTACAGAGCGTAATATGAACCTTAGTGTGACCAAAATTATCTGACTAGAAAATCAGCTTCCAAAACAAAACTCCACAGGAAAGGGCGCGAACCCGCTACAAACAACGTAATATTCTGAAACTGCGTGAGGAATCCAACTAACATTTATACACAATTTCAATGTATCAGATAACGGAGCAATTGCATTTGCACTTAGTTGGTGTACTTGCGTGAGAGAAAACTGCTACGAACTGAGAGATGAGGAGACCGCTATGACAGGACTGAGCCGGGAACGGCAGCAGCTGGATAAACACAGGAAGGGTGCTGATAACTAATTAAAGTTACTCAAGGAATGAATGGAATAAACTGTGGACAAGGTCTATTGAGCGGTGACAGGGAACGGAGGTACGCGGCGAGCGTTCAGTCTGAACTCAGACAAACGACGCGAAGCGCGAGCCTCCTGAGGGGCGGGGCTTAAATAGCTGGCACATGAAAACAACTAGACCCGCTAACTAACTGACCCAGAGGCGCTACCTAGCGGCCATTAAAGAAACTCAACTAACCATTAATATGGGGAGTTAGAATCAATAACTAGCTAGGGCGAATAAATTCCCTATAAACCTGCAACTCTTAGGACAAGTATGGGAAAATAAACTAACCTGTGGTCATGACACCCTCTGTTTTATGCATTTTAGTGGCTGATGGGAACTGTCAAATCTAGGTACCCTCTGGGTTATGCATTTTAGTCGCTGATGGGAATTGTCTAATCCAGGTATACCCTGCTGTTAATATTCTAGTCATTGTTGAGCATATCACATCTAGATGTCCCTCTGCGACCTGTTCCCCAACATGTACACTACTAAAACTTACCTAATATACATACTCTGTACCCTACTCTGGATTCTTCTAACCACCACCATAACAATGGCCCACACCAACTCCACACTGTGCAATTTGCAAGAGAGAAACACTCGACTTAGAGCGAGACTGCCACGCCTTTATGACCTTAAAAACAAAAGAACAAGACCACTAGGCTCAACTTCAACCCCAACTACATCCAACCCTAACCTTCCTGCCCTAGAGGCAGAAAGACGCCATAAAACACAAACTGACCTCCTCTATAACCAGAAGAGGCCTTACACTCCCAATCTTAGACTAACCCAAAATAAAACGACAACCTCCACTTTATCAGGAGCCCTCATCAATGCAAGGTCCCTCATAGCACACAGTACTGAGATTGCCAACACACTTGCTATGGACAACTTAGATCTCCTCGCAATCACCAAGACCTGGCTCCATGAAGCCGCAGGTCCTGCACTCATGAATGCCGTACCTGACAATTACAATATACTAAGAGTCGACCAGCCTAACTCTAGGGGAGGAGGCCTGGCCATCATTGCCAAAGCTAAGCTAGATGTAAGACTTACCCCTCACCCAGGAATAACATCCTGCGAACTTCTCTCGGCCAAAATCCCTATCTCTAATAACAGCACACTAACTGTCCTCCTGGTGTATAGACCACCAGGCCCACTAGACAACTTTGAAGAAGACTTATCCAGCCTCCTTACCAATAACATCAAAGATTCCACCTAGCTCCTTCTATTAGGTGACTTTATTGTGGGTTTCAATGATAATGAGGAAAAGCAAGCCCACACCATTCAATCAATCCTAGTTGATCATAGCCTCACCCAGAAAGTTCTTGCCCCTACGCACATAAAAGGATGGACATTAGATTGGATAGCCAACCGTAATTGTACCACTACCATCTGCAACATTTCACCACAAACGTGGACTGACCACCACCTCATTTGCTTTTCATTAACTATAGAGCTGCCCAAACCATCTATGCCTGCTAAAAGTAAAAAAGATATCACTTCTGAAAAATTGCTCCCAATCCTCCTACCAGCCCTTGCTGTTACCGATATGGACCCTGACCCTAACACGCTAGTGGAGACATTTAACAACGCTATGTCTAAAGCCCTGGATATAATTGCCCCCATTAAACTCCGAAAAAGTAAACGAGAATCTCATCTTAATACATGGTTCACCCCGCACCTCAAAGAGCTACGAATCCAAAAACGTAAACTCCAAGCTATTTGGAGGCACACACCCTCGGCGGAGAACAAAGCCCATCTTGACAACTTTGCTAAAAAATATAAGAAGGAAATTATCCAAACTAAAAAATGCACATTCAACAAGAGAATTAGCAAAGCCAACTCTAATTCTAAAGAACTCTTTTCCAACCTTTGGGAAATGGAAAACCCTATTGCCCCCGTAGACAACATCCCCAAGGACAAACACTGGTGCACCAGCATCCAAAATGCCTTAGCTAACAAAATTGTTACCTTACAAACCAAAATCGCAAAAAAGAAAGCATCCTTAAGCTCTAACAGAACCCACACCACCCACTTGACCAACACACCTAGAACAGTATCCCAAAGCAACTGCAAACCTTTTAGCTTTACCAACTTATCCATTCTGGAAACTGAAAAGGTGATCTTATCACTGAAGCCCTCTAATTGCCAAGGTGACAACTGCCCTGCACAGGTAATTAAGGACGCAGCAAGAGATCTAGCACCCTTCATCTCAAAACTAATTAATGCTTGCTTTAGATCCAGCACTGTACCTACTAACCTCAAAGAATCCTGGGTACTGCCCTTCCTTAAAAAACAGTCCCTTGACCCTGCTATCCCTACCAATTATAGGCTTATCACCACAGTCCCATTTCTCCTCAAAATCATCGATAGAGTCTCCAGATCCAAAACTATCTGGAGACGAACCAATTACTAGGATCTCGCCAATCCGGATTCAGACCACTACATGGCACTGAAACGGCTCTTATCGATCTTAACACACAAATCGACGAGTTGAAGGACAAAGGTAAAACAGGTATGCTCCTCCTCCTTGACTTATCGGCGGCTTTTGACCTGGTGGACCTCGCAGTATTACGCAACCACCTAGCGTCTGCCGCCCATTTCTCAAGTGAAGCTATAGCCTGGGTACAATCCTTCCTAGCTAACCGTACAATGAGAGTGTTCTCCCCCCTAGCCTCAGAGGACCCAATACATATCACCTGTGGCGTCCCACAAGGTTCATGTGTCTCACCCACCATGTACAATATCTTTACTAAGCCACTCTTCGACAAACTGGACAGACTGGGGGTAACTTACACCAATTACGTGGACGACACGCAGATCCTCATACCACAATCTGGCAACTTTGTCGAAGACACAGCTTTAGTAAACAAGATCTACCTCCTCATTCAGACATGGATGGCCTCTCACGGCCTTTGCCTGAATGATGACAAAACAAAGATACTGATCCTGGGTTCCGACTCTAACCTCAAAAAACTCAGCCCAAATTACTGTGCCTTCAACATAGATGCAACATAATTAAAGTGGCAACTGAGGTAAACACATTAGGTTTCTACCTCGACTCTACATTATCTCTCAAAAAACAAGTTAATTCCCTAGCGTCCTCTACTGCTTACACCTGTAAATTAATCAGGGCCTGCAGACCTTACCTTTCCAAAACTAATTGCATTACACTAGCTAATGCCTTAGTAATGTCTAAATTGTACTATTGTAATGCCCTCTATGCAGGCGCCAGCAAAACTGTCATAAACAAAATGCAAATATTGCAGAACAATGCTCTTAGAGCAGCGCTGGACATACCCCGCAGAGCACACATTTCTAACATCAGGAAAGACCATCACTGGTTAAAAATTAGTGACAGAGTTCTCCTCAAGACGCTATCCCTCACCCATAAAGGCCTGAACAATACTGCTCCACCCTACATCTCTGCTAGACTGATTAGAAAATCCCCCACTCACCACACTAGAGCCTCTAACCACCTTCTTCTTGAAACACCCAGATTTAAACTATCCAAAGCTGGTGGGGCAAGCTTCCCTGTCAGAGCTGCCCGTGCATGGAATGCACTCCCCACCGCACTGAGAGCTAACCTACCCTACAACAGATTTAGATGTAATGTGAAAAATTGGCTCTGGACCAATGATGACCTACAATTGCGCTAGGCCCGGATATCATATTGAATTACCTT
Source organism: Ambystoma mexicanum (assembly GCF_040938575.1). Lineage (NCBI taxonomy): Eukaryota > Metazoa > Chordata > Amphibia > Caudata > Ambystomatidae > Ambystoma > Ambystoma mexicanum. The sequence continues at coordinate 849,491,835 of NC_090931.1, read as the reverse complement.
GATACCTCTGATACCCGACATCAGACTATCTCATGTAAGGGACCCGCATCTTTTGGACTTTGCATTCATAGTCTGCACATTCTGTATACCAGTTTTGCAAATCTATCAATAATATTTGCACTGTATTTTCCGTATGTATCCTATGTATGTATACCTGTTTTCCAAACTCATCAATAACACATGTACTGCATTTTACCTTGTATCCCATGTATGTAACCTAAGCTTAAGTATTCTTATAACTGCTGCGCCCGGCTACCCCTGGGTTTTGGTGTGCATTATCAAATAATAAACTAAACTAACGTGGAAGAAACAGCAGGCTTATCCCCACAAGGTCGTGGATCATTGGTTAGTTGCAACAGAGCGAATATACAATTATTACCCAATGATAATAGGGATTGTCCAGTCAAGGTTGTCTAAAAGTATCTACTTTAATATTATCACAAAAGACAGTTCTAGCACACTACGAAATACAACCCACCCTTTAAAGGAATGCTGAGGACAGACAGTTTCAAGAAGGAAAGGGGATGCACTCTGGATACTGACAGGGGTGTAGTCGGTAAAGTAATTAATCACAATAGTTCAAGGATGCTTGGTTTCAACACAAAGGGAGCAATGCGTCGTATAATATCACTAGGGACCTTTGCAGAAGGACCAGGTGGATAGAACCACAATGTAAATTGTGCTTGTAGAAGTTCTTGGTGCTCGACAGGGTCGAGTCGGTTTCAGGGTGCATTGCAGCTTCTGCAACAGTGTTCAAGACGAGAGACAGCTGTGGGTATCAGGTGGCAGGCAGTTCGCCGAGCGAGGCTAGATGGATGGCTGTAGGCTGACCTGCACGGCTGTTTGGGGTCAGGAATCTTTGTCTCAGTGTTGGTTGGAGGGTCTTAAGCACTGGTCGAGACATCTCGGGCGGCGTTATCGACTGCGGTTTACCAACAGTCACTGGTGAAGTCGGTTGAAGCTCGAGGAGCTCAACTGACTCGACAATTTTCTTTAAGGCAGACCTCGGTAGATGTTTATCGATGCACTCCTCCTAGCATCTTCGCTGGGCTCGATTCATCCTTTAAGGCAGATGGCCAAAAGCAGAGTACAGTTTTGCAGGCAATGGCCTTGTCCTTGGTTTGGTTCAGAGACTCCCTGGCACTTCCCACCGAGGACGCTTGCTTGTAGAACTTAGCACGGGACACTGCGTGCTGGCTGGGTACTGGTTCTGTAGCTGTTGTAGGGTCCGTTGGATTCAGTGTCTCCCTCTGTTCCCTGGGAGATGTTTAGGGGAGGGATCTTGCTTCCCTCTTTGGAAATCCTGGCCATCCTTCACTGGTGGAAGCTGTAAGGCAGACTTTACCTTCAGCCAGGGTCCAAATGCGTTCCTATTGTTACTCCTTGCGAAGTATTCAGATGCTCTGTCCAAAAGAGGGGTTCAGCCCTCTTTTAAAGCAAAATGAGCCATAGTGATTGGTGTAGGCTAAGTCTACCCTAATGAACCAATCCTGGTTCCCCACTAACAATCTCCTGTATGCATGAGGTCATAACCAGAGTGCTTTGCAACAGAAAAGGTAAAGGGTGAAAACATGTCACAGTAAGTCCCACCCATCTTCCTGTCTGTTGTGGATCAAAAGGTCTCTCTATTTACTGAAGCCCTCTGTGGTTCCTGATTAAAGCAGCAGTTCTCTGTTGAAGTTACAGAGAGAAAAGACTTTCTGTCTCCATCAAACCACATACCCGTACCTTCTGAATGGGGTCCCCCTACTGTAAACATGCCGTCCCAGACATGACTTTTCAATGTCCATTGATACTGAGGGCGGGAGCTGGCTTCAGGTTGACACAGTGCATATCCAGAGGTCGAAGCGGGCGGGTCTGGTTGGGAGCAGTGCTCCTCTACTTTCTTTTTACTAAGGCTTACTGTTCCTATACTATTATTTTCAAAATAAACCATTCCGGAATGGCTTAGTTTAAAAATAAAAGTGTTAGGATGAAGTTGAAACTTTATCTACAGTGCAGTTCACTGAAAATGTCCTTAAAGCGTAGGTGGGTTTGTTTGGGGGTTTGGATCACACGTGGGTGGGGGTTTAGTAATGGGGTTTGTGGGGGTGGGGTCAGTTCAGCAGTGAACATAGTTCATCTACTTCTTTTCATACACTTAGAGCACTGTTCATATCAAAGGTGTTTGGGGTTTCCTGTTTCCTTTGTTAACCTCGGCAGCCAGGCCCCATGTGGGCCTGTTTGAAGTATACTCTAGTAGTTGTGTTCATCGCTGCCACCAATCTGCAGGACTCAACAGAAGGACAGGGTGAATCAATGGAGGCTTTGATAGCTAATTAGGCTGCCCATCGCAGGGGGAATGGTTTCCCTTTCCCTTCTGAGCGGACATGGTGTAATCCCGGCTGTCATATCCCAACTAAATATGACAGGGGGGACAGTGCCTGTAGGCTGTGTCCACCGAGAGTACACAGGTCTATGTGTATGTCGTGAGGTGAGCATAAGAAAATGTGTGCGGATTAGCCCCACACATTTTCCAGAGGTTGACCTACCATCATTCAATTTTCTTTTTAAATAAAAAAAAAAAAACAGACGAGCACACACCCACCAGGCAGATGGCCGACTTCCTCGCACATTGCTTCTTTCAGCCCATGAAGGACAGCATTTACTGAATGCTGACCCAGCTTGGAGGTTGCTATAGGCATTATAATTCTGGAAGGTCATACTGACAAACAGCTGCAGGGCTGCCACACTTCGTGGAGTCTCGAGTGGACTCAACCTGGAGGTTGCCTTTCAAGATTAAATTCTGCTCCAGGCAAGAATGTTTGGTTTCTTCTCATTGTTTGGCATTTTTTCAATGGTTAACATTACTCCCCATAAGAACCCACGTTTACTGTAATCCCATTGCCTTGCCTGGAACAGTGGAAGATAGCTCACATGTGTGCTCTTTTAATTGTGTTGTTTTCCCCTCTAATCTCCATTTGGATATTAGGCAATAACATGGGATGTTATTATAACATCTTTTTCTCTGTTTGCTCATGCCTTTCAGTATTAGGCCTTTCTCTTCGCCCACATTACTAAACGGATGACACAGGTACCATTACGGTATTTTTGTTTGCCTCATCAAAAAACCTTTTTCCAGAAAGGGGCTGATTTCTTGCACACACAGATCGTGGGTACTTCAGACCCCTCAACTTGCATCAATACTTCAGGTTTTTCATCTTGACCCTCCCTCGGCTCCCACTAACATCACCCGCTTTCTTGCAGTTCTGATTGCAAAGAGGATGTCAAAGTGGCTGAGGTCATCCAATCCAAGATCCAGTTGCACTTCAGAACTTTATATGGGCATAACTGAGGGAAACCATGGATCGCCAAATGGAATAAGCTGCAGAGGCTGGATTAGCTCATGTAATTGTTTCTCTTCTATGTCATGCATGCTGAAAGCCCCAAGTGCCAAGCCTTCTGAGGTGCAGGGAGAGCACAGAGAAAGCTCGAAACATGGATGCAGTCAGGCTCAGATGTGCCTTCTTGCTGACTAAGCAGAGGGCAGTTGATTTTAACTTGGACACTGTTTCCTGCCTAAGTCCTATATCTAGAAAGAAGAACTGCATGCATAGTGCCTAGTACTCTTAGTGGAATACCCAGTTAATTTGCCACACGCAAGCATCTGTTTCAGCAAAGTGTCGGTCCATGTTTCAGAGAAAGTGCCTCTGCAATTATCATTGGGGTACAGATGAACCAGATTTTCTAAGGTTTATGTTGTATCCTGGTACTTCATGTGGGGCTGTAGTTCTCAGTGAATGCGTTCTCTGGTGTTCCTCATGGATGTACGTTAAAACAACATACCCCAAAAGAGTGAATTACAAAATCACAGATCCCACTTGCCCGTATTTTGTGATTTGATATTTTTGATCCCGTTTGTCCCCTGCACAGCCTTTAATGTATGCGAGACAACCCCTGCAGCCCATAATACCAAACCGGGGGAGCAGGGGACACGCCCGCATCCCAAGCTCAGCTGTTCGGTATCATGGGCGGTATCATGGGCCAAAGATCTAATCCACAATGCTGAATGCACACTAAACCTGCTTTTCGTCATTTTAGATTCAATCTTTTCGTTCATTACCGATTCCTCATCACCATCCAAGCTCTGGGCCTTTGGTGGGAGAACTCACTGGCAGCTGTCGTTTTGGGCTGGAGATCAGAGCTGTGTGAGGAACTTCTGTTTTACTCAGGGCTGTCAAACAGAAGCAGACACCATTTTCAAAATGATATTTGGTATGGGGGACTTTCCTTCAGCTGGAAAACCGGCCGGTGTATGATAAACAACACAAATGCACGGATCTGGTGTTGTTTCAAACTCAAAAGGCCAGTAGAAAGAATGGCAAATATGTTTTTTAAGGGACATGCAGTGTATGTTGGTGCAGTTGTGTACCCCAGGAGCACACATCTTAACACACAATCAATATGTGATATATACAGAATGGCAAGACTGAATTCAGTGCAACATAGGTACAGGACATTAGTTGGGAGGCAGCTTTGTTGCCCACACTTTATAATGCTTTATGATAGCTATTTGTTTTCCTAATGCCAATTCCAATGGGTAAACTCCCTGGATATATCAATAGGTTTGGGCAGTATGAGTCGCCTTGAAACTTCTTTAATCTCTGACCATATTTGCTACCTCACATCAAAGAGCTCGAAGCAGAGTCAGCAAAACATGTGATTATCACAGGACAGGTGTTTTGGCCTCTGCACAGTGGAGCAATGATCGGCAGCTAGAGCGGGAAGCAAAAGCCCAAAATGGCCACTTAAGAAAAGCTATTAAGCACTCTCTGCCTGGGTCACTGGGGGCCCCAAGGTATTAGGGCCCATTTCAACTGCAAGGGTTTAGAGTCCTTAATGCCGGGAATTATTTTACTACTTTACTTGCTTGGTCTGCATTTAGAGATGCGCGTTGGTTGCAAATAACATTCCCATTGCCATCCCAATACTTTCTAGCAGGCTTCTCTTCCATCCGCTTGCATTGACATTCTTTCAAAATGTTTTCAAAAAATAGCTGCCAGGTTAAAGACGATGCTGCACTGAATTTATTCAAGCTTGCAAACCTCAGTTGCAACCAGTGAAATCTGACGCAGACAAGGGAGCAGTCTAGAAAGTGAATCTGTCAAATCGCCTCTATTCTGCTTTTGTTATTTCGTAACCTTGAACGGACTGCTGTCCTCCATAATGCCCTGCATGCTTCTGTGGCATGTCCCATGGTACAGTGCACACAGTGGGCACAGCCCATTAAGGTTTCCGGAGGTGAAAAGAAGGAATGGTGGAGTCGAGGGAAATTGGATATGGCGGTGGAAATAATGGACAAGATGGTGCCCAACTTCAGCGCTTGGACGGGCATGTGACTGGATGGTGGCAGCTCAGCCTGTGCACAGAAGAGCAGCATGCAGCTTCTGCAGTGTGACACGCCAGAGGTGACAGAGGCCACCGAAGCCCCTGCGGAGTTCACAGTATGGGAATATGTAATCGAAATGGCGCCAAGTGCCTCAGGCTATCCCAAAGCATGAATTCATTGCAAAGGCACTATTATTCCTTAGCGGCCCTCACCTGCACGCTCATCACTGTCTGCTCAATTTTAGTAAACAAAGAAAATCTGAAGTGCAAATCAATGCATGTCTGCTTTTTAAAGTAAAATAGCTTGTGAGAAAAGCAATAGCATTAAGTATGCAGGAAGTCAAACATAATAACCAGGGAAGTCTCCGACATCCCAAGGACACCCGCCCCCTATTTCACATCTCTGGCGCGGAAGGGACTGGAAGTCTCGATAGACATCTGGCCAAGGCAAGTTGTGCTGTTCGACATGCAGTGCCTTGAGGGCGCGGATACAGAGAGACAGCCCCTGACAGCTGCAAGAGAAATCACTTATGCTAATGATGTTCAGAAATGATTTAATTGCTATTAATTATTTTATCACAAAATCAATTAGCATTACACCGCGAGTCATAATAATTGAGGCAGTCAATAAAAAAAGCATATACACTGCAGATTCCATGGAGGAGGGGGCATGGGGGCGAATCCTCAATACCTATACATCATATCACCAAAAGTGGCCCAAGTATGCACGCTTCTGTCGGTTCCAAAGGACATAGAAATAAAGTTATCTCTATTTAATTATTTAATTGCAAGCCTCTGGCCATGTTTTGAAAGTGAAGGGCCATCAAAACCAGAAAGAAGGGAGAATATTTTCAAGGGTAAGTGGCAAGGGATTCTCCCCAGGTGGCAATTTGTAGAGAAAGCCTTTCCTATTTAAAATGGTCCAAGATGGGGTCTTATTCTACAAATGATGAAATGCAGTGTTAAGCAATGGAGGCAGAGGACAAATAAAGTGACGAAGATGATCACAATGGTATGCCCCACTTTGTTTGTCTACTAAACTGGACGAATCCCACGTTGCTGTTTTTTTTAACCTTTTTTACTGCAAGAAATATAGATGGTGGGTGGGCCTTAGGTATATAACATGGAATTCAACCTGTTAAATTCGATCAAGTCTCATAGGCACATTATAACAGATGGCAGCCTGCAATACCTGTATAAAAGGATGTACATGATTCTCTTGTTTAGGCTAGTTGTGACATCGCCACTGACCTGTAATAAGGAAATGACATAATTACTGTCATTACACTTTTTGAAGTCACAATGCTTGCTATTTGAGGCAGCAAAGACCTTTCATATATAATGAAAATGGGAGTATAGTGTAGTCCATCCATAGTGAATATCTCAGAAATATTTTGAAAGTGTCAGAATACTCAGTAGAGGCCAGAAGACTTAGTCCTGGCCACTGCACTCAGGGGGGAGCTCACAAACTGAAGGCCAGCCTCAGCTGAGGGTGTGCTCTGGCTCCACCGTCTACCCTTTCTAGACCACCTGGTCACTTCTGGGGCTAAGGGGATACCAGGAGTGTCCGCATACAGTGAGATGTGTGGTGCGCTCACTGTATAGTTTCAAAATCTTACACGCTTACATCACTTTGATGAGGTCATAAGGAGGTATGTTTGTGCTACATTGAGCACATGCTCAACACAAACATTATGCTCCTGTTGACAACTACACACAAGAGAAGTGTAACCCTCTCTCTATTTTATCTAGACGAATCGGTCAGCGCACCGATTGTGTACACAGTTGTGTATTATGGCCCAAGCAAGACCACCCCTTGGCTCTCTCTATTACATATAATCCCAATAAGGAGAAGCAGTGACGTACAATCTAAAGGACATTAGCCAAACTTTCTCTGTGTTCAGCAAGTCCTACGAAATAAACTACACATAACATTTCAAGCAAGGCAACCCATGCTTGCTCTCTCCCTATAGTCCTGCTGAGAACGCTGCTGGTAAACCACGTGCACACCGAAGAGGGAATGCCCATGTGTTACTCAGGCAACAGTGACGTCAGCACTGAGAACCAAGGCATTGTAGCCAAAAGCCATATAATGCCATGTTACCCCACTGGATTCCAAGCAGCACTCTGCTGGTGGGAAGATGAGTAGGGGGCAGATTAGTGAGGGCTGTAAATAATGAAGGAGACACAGTTAGCAAGGCATAACATGGTATAGAAAGGCAAAGCATGCATGTCTTAAGAAAAGCATTGCACACAGACAATGTTGCCTTAGATGTGAACCCTTCCTTTTCTGTCTGTGGACTACCCTTGAAGGCAAGTGCTGATGTGCTGCATCACAGTGCCCCTAGAAGTGCCGTCCTAATGGATGCCCCCTAAAACAAAAGACAAGCCTGCAAACCTCTCCCCGATCCCGAGGCCTGGAGTGCCTCGTTTTACACATATTTGTGGCTGTGTTTTACGTGAGCTTTCCTCACGCTGGCAAATTCATAAAGTGTGATCTTGCAAGGTCAATCTCAGTGGCGTGTCCAGGGAGTGGCCTGGGGTGGCACATGCTACCCGTGGAATCAGATTGGCCACCCCAGGTGCCACCCCATTATCCTAAACTATGATCATTATGTGTGCGTGCACTTCTACTTCATGCCACCCCTGCATAAGTCAGTGCCCCACTTGGGCCTCCCCAGTCAAAAGAGTCTGGACGCGCCACTGATCAAGCTTGCAGTGTAGTGAAGGAAACACTTTTGACCATAGGGGAAAGATGTGTTGCTAAAGAGTTCCTGGTTCAATCCCATTGTGACTAGACGCCTCATAATATGCATTGCCCCTCTTCCCATGACCGAAGAGCTGTGATACATCGCATTAAATGGACCCTTCATGTTCTATTGTGGTCCTTTGGGAGAAATATTGCCCTCCAGACATTCCATGTGCCACCTCTCTTTTTCAGTGCCTATTGATGGAAGTTTTACAGGGTTACTACAAAGCCCAGCAAAGGCCTTAAGATAATGCAATGAAGATTACCCAGGTTTACAGCACAGGGAGTCTGGATTCTGTTAAAGACACAGGGGTAAACATTATGCTCCACTTCTTTTATTTAGCTACTCCCCAGCAGCCCTTCAAAACCGTACATTTTTTTTGTTGTTTTTTTTGTTTTTAAGAGACTTGACAATAAACTACAGAAAAAACAAGAAATGGAAAATCAAGAACTACTATCTCCCGTAGTTCCTTTCTTTGTGGTAGTCCTGAATGCCTTGCTCCTGTCCAATCAGGGGACACTCCTCCTCCACATATCCTGCCCTGCCAGGGTCCCTTCCTCTTCTTTTGGCTGCCAAGAAACTGAAACTCCTTAAGAACAATGAGATCAGCCAAAACCAAACCATTACATCAACTCAGAATGCTGCCGGAAGCCTGCTTCTGGCAAACACCAACAAAACAACTCACTGGGACGCCACTCCGTCGCCAACATCAGTGTTAACTTTTTAATTGTAATTGGTTTTTTATAATGTGCTTATACTCAGAGGTTTCTAAGCGTGGACCCAGGGATCGAACTTACGTTCGTCTTGCTTTCAAGTCGAGCCCCAAGCTATCCTCCCTCCTATCCTCTCAGCATAACTTTGATGCCACTCAGTTTTTCTTCTGCTCTTCCTCTGCAACAGGAGAAAACGGCAATTAGAGAGGGGAATACACTTATCATCCACACTTCACTGAACATACACTTTGCCGCTCATGCGTATTCATTGGGCGGGATAATGCTCGCCTCCATGTCTTTAATATCATCAAGACTCCCTGTGCTGTAAGCTTGGGTAATCTTCATTCTCTTTCAAGACTGGAGGGGAGCATTATTCTTGTCCAAAGCTGTCTACTATTGCCGCTGCAGTGGCCCATACCGGCTTAAATGGAGGTCTTAAATGTGGAGTCGCTAGACCAGTACACAGCCCTCAGGATATCCTGCAATGATACACCTGCTGCAAAGGCTCCCTGACAGAATGCGCCCAAAAATTGACACATAGATCCCTGCTAGGGCCATTACTTCTCTCACCTACCTTTCTATGGTGACCGACACAACGGCATGAAAAGACTTCCTACATGCAATTAGTAACTGCAATACACTGTGAGGCCTGACTTCTGCTGTATCGTTTCATACTACTTAATGCATTGTGCTGTGCTACGCATAATTTAGTGTTATGGAGAAAGTACGGGTAACAGATCACTGAGGAATTGCTCTTGGTACACCATGAAATATTAAACACGATCCCCTCCAGGTAGAAGACATTTCTATCTATCTCAAGGGTCCTCACGTCTGACACGTGTCTGCAGGCAACTAAGCACAGCAAGGTGGCTAGCTTGCCTGATAGCTGATGCATTGATAACATCTCTAAAAAAACTCGAGAATCGCTTTGACATCCCATGAAGAGGAATACTTTTGTAAAGGGGGCTTGCTAACCTTCAACCCTTTCATCATCCTAGTGGCCACTGGATGCTCGCTCACAGGCGTGCCATCCACCAGTTTATGTCCAACTTAAATTGTGGATCTGTAAACCCACACTGTCCTAAATGCTCTTCTCTGTCCTGGTAATGCAGCCAAAAAATGTATCACTTGTAATACACGGGCAGGAATGGGATGAATACCTCTTTGCTCGCACCATCTCTCCCAGGTATGCCATGCGGTACCATAACTCCTGGCGGTGGATGGGGCCCAAGATACTTTAATGAACTCAAAGGCTTTCTGTGAATGTCCTGGCATATGCCATCCATGCTTGAAAGCCTGCACGCTATCAGAGCGAGGCTCTGCATTTGCACTAGGGGGTGTACTACTCCCGATGGGTCCACAGCAGGTCAATTCGATCGGGAATCGTCCACAGGAAATCCAAGGAAAGTTCCATCAGAACTGGAAACCATGCTTGCCCCTCCATTTTGGCATCACTATCACTACCTCTGCTCTGTCTCTGCAAATCTTTGCTCATGCCCACTCCAGCATTGCAAAGGGCGGAAACGCATAATGAACCTTCCCTGCCCAGTGATGCAGGAATGCTTTGGTACCTAGCGCCCCTGGATCTAGTCTCCAGCTGAAGTATTTCGGTAGTTTCATGTTCAGCCTTGACGAAAAGAAGTCCGTATTGAAAGGCCCTCATTCATACTGCAGTCTTTTGAATACTGCTCTGTGTAATTTACAGTCGCTCCAAAACCGTAAATAGCGGGAGTTCCAATCTGCTATTATGTTCTGTGCTCCCAGCGGGTATTCTGCCATGACTGAGATCTTCCATGCTAGATAAAAGTGCCAGACATCTTTTGCTAGTTCCACTAGCATTTTGGACCTTGTTCTACCCAGCTTGTTGATTTACAGTACTGGACATATTGTCCATCCGTTATAGCAGGCAGCAGTGCGCCTCCCCCCTTACAAAAACCTTTACTGCAAATGAGCCTGATAGTAGCTCCAGGCAATTGATGTGAAATTCTAGATCTGCCAGGGTCCACTTTCCTCCTGTTTGAATCTGCCCGCATCTAGCACCCCAGCCTGACCTGCTGGTGTCGGATTCTATGATAAGCTCTGGAACGTCTCTGAATATGGCTCGACTGTTCCATGCCTCCATATTGTGCAGCCACCACTAAAGCTCCATCTTGCTTTCCTCAACCAGCGGGACCAGTTGGTGGTAACGCATGCCCCCCTGGAGATGCCTGATCTTTAGCCTCTGCAGGAACCTTCAGTGTAGCAGGCCCAGGAACATTGCTTGCATGGAGGCTGCTTGCAGGGGGTGAGTGCAGATTTTTCCTCATTCACAATGAACCCTAATTCGGTCAAGACTGAGGCAGCCCACTGCACTTGAGCCTGCAGATGCTCTATGTCCTCTGCCATGAAAAGGATATCTTCCAGTATATGATCATTCTCACTCCTATCTCTATTAGCACCACTGCTACCGGCCTCATCAATTTTTTAAAGGTCCAAGAGGCTGAAGATAGGCAGAATGGCATGCTTCTGAAGTGCCAGGATTGCCCTCTCCAGACAAACTTCAAAAAGGGATGGTGATCTACTGCCATCGTCACAGTGAGATATGTGTCTTCCAGGTCCAGTCTTGCTAACCAGTCGCCCTTCCTGAGGTTATCCTTTCGGAGGTGGATCTCCTTCATCTTGAAATGCCTTTAAACTAATCACTTGTTGAGCTCCTTGAGGTTTATAACTGGCCTCACTTTATTTTTGCAATGGACCAAGAATATATTGCTGTGTAACCCTTGAATGAGGGGGTACTCCCGCTCTATTGACTTGTTCTGTACTAACTGCTCTAATTCTGCGTCCAACAGATGAACCTCCTCTCGAGAGGCCCGCTTCGGGAGGAGGGGGAGTCATGCTTGCTCGGGTGTCTTTACAAATTGCAGCCGAAACCCTGCTACTGTTCGGAACACCCATGCATCACCTAATAGCTTGTGCCAATAGTCTATACATCTCTGCGTCCTGCCCCCCACTGGCGGGTATCAGGTGTTGTGTTCTCTCACCTGCGGTTGCACCTTGGTGTCACTAGTAACCTCTGCATTGAAAAGTTCTAGAGCCTCTGCCACTGTGGGGAAGAATGTGTCCCGCTGTTGTGTCTCCCGATATTGGGTTCTAGGCCCCTGGGGTCTTCTCTGGAAGTTGATGCGACTGGTGGAACAACCCCTGTAATGACCGTTCCCTTGAAAAACTAAACTGGGGCACACTTTCCTTATGGATGCTTGTGCTTTCTCGGGCATGGTAAAGGTCCCCACAAAAGTTTTCATCACCTTAACGAAAGCCTCGCCAAAGAGTAGCCCGTGGACTCCTTCACCCACTTCATAAGATGCCAGGTCTCCTAACTTCTTATCAATTTCTAGGAGTAAGCTTCTCCATCTCTCGGAAGAGATGGCATAATTCACATTTCTGAGCATACACACGGTGCGTTGTGCTCAATTCACAAGCACCTGCGCATCCACCGGTTCCCCGGTAGCCCTAGCTCTGCAGGTCCACTATTTTTGCAATGGCAGCTCTTCCATGTCTGGCTCATGCCTTTCCTGATGTCCTTGGATGCCTTAGTTACAAATGTGAGCATTTTAGGGTCCAGCTACCTTACCCGTCACCTCCGGTCTAGGACATTATGCTTTCAGCCGGAATCTAGTCTCCTTCTCTATGGGCTTGCACATCTTCTCAGACATGCAGAGTGCTACCCTAGGGACGGTACACAGTCCGTTGGTCTAGGGTGCCTTCTCGTGTCTGGTTCTAACATATTTGACATATCATCGTGATCATCCTGTGGGGCCCACGTCTGTACACAGGGGCCTTTCTCTTCTGGACTGGTTTGCTGCCCTTGTCAATCACCTTCTCCGGGTTACCAGTGGATGGTCCCTCATCAGTATTATCTTTCTCTCTGCCAGCGTTTTTACATGTAATATTCTTGGCCAGAAGGTTCTCTAGGGACTGCAATCTGGCCTGCAGGGTCTCACTCCTAGTGCCACTTCTTGGGCTAACAAATCCCAGAACACCCTTTTAAAACTTTGGGAGATGTCAGAATCTTCTTGTACCATCCCTTCTTGTCTACTTTGCCCACTCCAGGTGGAATCTCCCTGACTGGCAGCCATGTGCAGAGTGTGGTGCAACTTGAGTCAGTTGTCAAATTGTACTGAAATCACATAGGACTAATGAGCGGAGTTCTGACAACTCTGGTTCCTTTATCAAGTACAGGGATCATGGTCGGCTGAGCTGAGTTGGAAGATGCAGTTCGTAACACTGTCTTCGTCGCACTGCTCATGCGAGCATTATTTGTTTCGTTCCCGCCCTACTCTTTCCTCTAAGGGCGCATATGACGTGCAATGTAATGGTGCAGGGCACCTTGGTATATGTGGTCCCTCTGAGGTGGGGTGCGCAAGGTTGCATGAGACAAGTAATGTAATGAACCTGAGTGCCTCGGTAGATGTAGTCCCCTAATGCGGGGAGCGCAAGTCGGTGCCCTGAGGTGAGCGAGTTCGCCCCTGGGCCCGGCTCACCTCCCTTATACCGCTACAATGGACCGTGCTGAAACTGCAGCGGCACGAAAGCAAACGCGAGCTTGCCGCCACAGCAACCTGGTGAAAGCATGACCGAAATACGGCACGTGATCGAGCGGCCCCTGGTCAGCGCATAAGCACGCTTCCAATAATACAAATGGAACAAATATTGATCCTACGCATGCACGCGGAGTGTAGTAAGTAACTAACTACAGCGGAGGCAATAAAAGTACAACACTTCTAACAGAAAGTGTAACAAAGCAAATGCTATAATTGCACCACACATACAATAGTTAAGTAAATACCTTAATTCCAAAATACATTCAATTATGATAAGAGAAGTTTCTTAAAGTATTTATCTGTTAGAAAGCAGCAAAAGAAAGAGGAAGGGACTCTGTCAGGGCAGGACATGTGGAGGAGGAGTGTACCCTAATTTGATAGGAACAGGGCATTCAGGTCTACCAGAAAGAAAGGAACTATGGGAGATAGTAGTTCTTGTTTTTTTCTGCAGTTTATTGCTAATGTTTAAAACAAAAAGAACATTTAAAGTTTTAAAGGGCTGCTGGAGAGCAGCCAAATAAAAGAAGTGATGCACAATGCTTGCCTCCGTCTTAACATAGAACTGAATATTTGACGTTTCCATTGACATATCATGTGTGGCTTGTCACCCTCTGTACTGCGAGAGCACTGTCTTGGTACAGTGACCAGGGATCCCACTTTCAGAGAACCCACATATTGATCTGGACGGCCACAATCCTTCACTCTCAAGATGCGATGTATTCTGACTTATCATTGTTAAGAGCGTTCAGAGGAAGATCTTTGCCATGGCAATTCAAGAACGGGATATTCCTGTACTTACCATTCTAAGCTTATATATACTATCATTCTCAGTACTATTATATAGCTGCCATCTGGTGTCTTTTCTTTCCAGAAGCTTTGCTAAAGTAGAATTGTTTGATGCTGTTCTGGAAACATGTGATTAGCATTTCATGTGTTCCCTCTAAGGCTTTATATCTTTGGGTGCATGCGCTATGCTGTACTTTGATCCTGCCCAGTAGAGTACAGCCGGCTTAGCGTAACTGCACACAAGTCCTTGTACAGCCCTTGCCAGACTTTAGCTGTACGGTGCACCATAAGGGATCTTATGGAAGGCCAAGTATCCCACGAATTTGAGGATCAGGTCCCACACCTGACTTGGCACAGAGAAATTGCAAGATGTAAGTACCCAAGAAGGACGGCCCCTGTCTACAAGCCCCAGTAACCACTTATACATATCGTAAGTACCCTTTGCATCCAGCTCCTTTCACTGTTGCCCTTTCCTCTGTGTGCTGCTCAAGCCTTCCTAGTCTCCATTGCCTTTCTTATTCATTAAGAGCAAACATATGTGCCTGCTGCATGCTGTGGGTCCAAGGCCATGAAACGCAAAGTTTAGCACACAGAGAGAAGGAAATCACTAGTGCAGGTTGCGTGAGGCTACTTAATGAGTGGCCTGAAAGTGCCAAGCGTGATGCCGACTCATCAGAATCCCGGGTCGCCTACTGGATATGTTCGCGGAGCTGCACATAAAAATGCCCCAATAGGAATTCTCTGCTCACAGACCATCGCTGTGTGGCGACTCCCACGCATCGCATGGGGACAGCCTGTTCCTTTCACTGGGTCTGAGGAAGGCTCTGTGCGCGCGACTCTGTTTACTATTTACTCCAGGCGCTCGTGTTCCCATACCTACACAAATGACTTTTATCTGATTCTGCCTGAAAGCACTTCCTTGCGGATTAGAAGTTCGCTTCTCTGCAGGGCTTTCGGATGCATTTATTTCAGTGCGCTCCTGGATAAAAGCCATTGGCGATTCCTCTGAAAACAGTGAATGACCCATTGTCCTGCACTGTTCTTCTTATAGGAGCCCTAATGCCAGACACAGGGGCAATGAGGAGATAGCTGAGGCGAAGCTCTTATAGGGCCAAAAGAATGTCCAGCAAGCTAGGTTGACCAAATAAAAAAATAGAAAAAAAAAAATCACTGGGCAGGCAATAGACATACACGTAGGACTATTGTAAACACTCAGGCCTCAGATAAAATGGTTGTCCTACTTCTATGTCAGTGGCCTGTTACGGAGTGTGCTCACGGACACATACATCTCATTGGAGGAGAGCTGCCACAGAGGGGAAGTGGGAGGAAATGGGGGAGTGAAAAGCATTCACAAGAGCAGGAAGAGTTGCGCCAGACCCGATTTCAGGATTTCTCAATCAGTTCCCAGCAAAAACCAGGACTGTAGCCATCCGTCCCTCCAATCCCAGGACAGGTTTTTAAAACTCCAAAAACTCTTGGGATGCTGGGACCAAGGGGTAAATCCTGGGATAGTCCTGGCAAAACCGGGACATCTGGTCACCCTACAGCAAGAGCCGAGCCAGGGGAAGTGCAGTCGTAGTGGAATTTAATCATGATTTTTGGGACAGTCCCAGTGCTTTAAATGGGAGGGCTCTAGTCGGCCCTCAGTACCTGCATTTCGAATTTTCGGCAGTATCGGGCACCCATACTCAATACATTGCCAACCGCCCCATATGTCCTGCCTTCCCATCTTGTCATTCAAACATTTTTTTGTGAATCTTCAAAGAGCAGGGATGCGAACAACGTTTATAATTCAGAATATTGATGGCAAACAGGGCAAAATCAGTCTGTGATGGATGCACAGTATTTGAGAGACAATTGCCCTAGGCTGACTGAATCAAATTTCAATTGCATGTCTAAAAAGTACACCAGTATACTGACCTTTTTCTCGGATCACTGATTGTAATGTGTCAGTGTGCCAGAGTCCAAACGTCCAAGCTCAGAAAAAGGGTATTTAGAGTGAAAAAGAGGGCGAAGATATGTTTTCAGTGGGTGTAAGTGGGGAGAGAAACAAACAGAACGTGCTGCAAACCGAAAGTGAGACACACGTAGAAATTGGGACAAATAGAGAACTATGTGACTGGACTGGGAGACATGGTAAATTTAAATTAAATGGGCTGGGGAGACCCGGAAGACCCCTGTCACAAGATACATTTTTGGGCCTTGTCTGATCCGAGCATCGGCCCACTTAAAGCCTAGATTGGTGAGTATCTGCACTTCTTTTTTTCCCATTTAAAGCAGTGGACAGTTCCTTGAGTTATGGTGAATGTATGGCAGAGGCGTCACTAGGAGGGCTGGGTGGGGGGGCTTTATCCTGTAACGGTTTATTGATAAGCCACCCTCAACACAGGGAGGTCCTTCCCTCCCCACTCACGTGGCTATGCAACAAACTGTTTAACAGATTTTCTTTTTAGTCCTATCTCAGACACATATCCTGCCCCTTGGAACCTTCTCCCCTGAACTGACAATGAGCCAAGAACCAGGCCAGTGTACGGGAAATATATTGGTATATATTTAAATTAAAAGCAATAGAAATTAGCACAGCAAATGTAAAAAAACAAAGTATCTGTGGCACAACACAATCAACTTCTCTCAGCATAAATAAATCACAAAAGTGAGTTAAAAAGAAGACAATCACAATTCTTCACTTTCTGCAAATTTCCCTTCACAAAATAATTACACTGGTCAATAACAAAGGCACTTATCTAATGGTGTACGATTTAGAATTATTCTGCAGACTTAAAAAGCTAGCAGTAGGATTTCAAGATTGATCATTATGATTTTGCCCACAATTTTGGTTTAAAAAAAACACAGAGTGATTTCTCAGTTTGTTTTTCAGACACCCCCCCCTGCTTTGGTCTATGTTGGGAAGTCAGACATATGTTTTGGGGAATTTTGAATTTCAGATGACCTTTACTGAAAGGCCTGTGTCAGGGTCAGCTGGACAAGAAGGATTACTCAATGAATGTATAGGCTATAGTTTTTAGCACACACTGGGAAGCGAGCTTTGGTAATTTAGAATTATAACAAAATTCACCCCACAGTGTTTTGCCAAATGGGGAATGAATTAAATTAATATTTGTGGTCACGTAGGCTAAGGATATGCACCGTTTTGCCCCATCACACACCCACTATAAAGGGAAAGGATTCAAGTCAAGCAGTCTCCCCCACATTTTGGTTTCCAGGGCTCAGTTCTACTTACATGGCAAGCCTCTGTTTAAGATTCAGGAGAGCCAGCTCAATCTCAGGACACTCTGGAAATCTAGGGCAGGGGTCTGATCACTCCACTCTCAAAGATGGCCTCCCGCTCTCCTCCATAAGACCCAGTCAGCTTTCAGGCTTTCACAGAGATAGACAGCTCCCCCCAGATGCACTCTCAGCAATCTCCTCTGGTATCTCCTTTACAGCTGTCAGATGCCAAGTTTAAGCAGCATTCCTGATGGTCTGTCTTGTCTCTCTATCCTCCTGCCTTTCTCCTTTTTCTTTGTCCTCTGTCCTAGTGCCGTCCCCCTTATATAGCAGCAATGACACCACCATTTGTACATTCTTGCGGAGGTACCCTGCAATAATTCCTGCCACTAGGATTGGACAGTTACCCTTCTCTATCCTCCCAAATCCAGCCTCCAAATCAGGATAGCTAGAAACCTAGTTTAACTGGCCATTACAGTTCCCAGAGTCACAGGAAGATGGATTTTGTATCCCCAAAATCACCTGAAATGACATAAAAGAATGGTACATAGATGAAATCTATCCATCTTATGATGGCTGAGAAAAAGGCCCAAATGATAATAGTCCTTTTAAATGAATTGTGAATCTCCATGTGGGACAAATGGCCCGGACTTCTGCATTCCGGCCATTTGTTTTCACTGGGTCAGCCTACTCCCACAGTTTTTTTTATGAATATCCTTTGTGTTGGAAGCTTACTCTCTGAAGTGGGTGCCCCCAATTTCACACATATTAGTCATGCTCCAGCCAAGGGTAACTTTTGCTTTCAGAGCCAGCAGGTCTGGAGAACACTGTATTTCAATGCCTTTAACTGGCCATTTGTATTGCAGTTGGTCACTAGATGGGAGATGTGGCATCCAGGCCCAGGAGTTGGAGTTTTCCTTGTGAAGGTTTGCCCACAGCCAGCAAAAGGGTCTGGATTGGGCTGACATTTTTTTCATGAAGACAAAGTGGCTCTTCAAATGTCACTGACATTTTGTGGGTGAAACATAATATACATTGCTCTTTGTCAACACACACATCATGTTTTGTTTTCCTGACATTTTTCTGTGAGCAGTGATATTTTTTCACTTTTACTTTTTCAAAACGTTTTTATCTGCACCCACATCAGCAGGCCATTTTTGTTTCAATGTTTAAAAATTCTGTTTTCCATGTGACAGGGACTTCTGTTTCTTCCTTTTGTAAATTATAATGCTGCTTATCAATTGGTAATGACCGGCAGGCCGCTTTCCACATGACTCTTTAATTTTACTTGAAAAACAAAAGCAAAGGCCAGGCCGCTTTTGTTTCAGTGTTTATAATCCTGCCATTCATGTGAAAGGGACTTCTGTTGGGGGCCTTCAAATGCACCTCACAGACCCCGGGTCTTTCGGTTGTAGCCCTGCATAGAAGCTCAGGGGCTGCAAACAAAAGGCTTGCTAGCTACCCCCGAGTCCTGACAGTCCCGACATTAGCGTATAGACCTAGCAACAGACCTAGCAACACCGCTGATGTATGACATCTCTTTAATAGTATTTTGACCTCTGTTCCCCATATTTGTGTTTGGGTTTCTATAGACATGCTGTGCTGCATTTGATTTTAATACAAAATGTAAATTGGGGTATTTGTATGAATTATTTTCCCATTTGTCAGCGTGAGAGATCCTGTTAGGATTATTGCGCGTCTGTGGGGTGTGGAGTGTTTAATGGATCCTATACATGACATCCGCCCATGCTCCTTTCAAGTTCCTTGCATGATAGTCTCACATGGCTGCTGCATGTCCTTGATGTCTTATACATTTTAAGGTTGAGCATCAATCTTATGTTTTTACTGGTATGATGGCGACTGCCACTGTAGGTTATTGACAGTAGCCACAGCCATCGCCATACTGGACAGCCTATTTCAAGTAGTTGCTTCTCCAAACAATTCCATCGGGTGGGCGTGCACTGTGAGCTACAAAGGAGTGTACACACGCTATAGCCCAATGAGTGCCTTGATGGTTCCTGAGGCACACAGTACATGGGTTTCCACATTCCACGGGCAAAGCTACAAGTGGAAGAAATGCCAGTAGCATTGTCCTTGCCTTGCCCGGACTGGAGTCAGGCTCCACTCTGACTGTAACATGGATGCTACCAGAGTGCTGGTCATCTTTGCGTGGCATCTGTCTCCTCAACCATAGTTGCCACTGCTGCCTGCCTCTGCTCCTCCATGCCTAATGGCTAGGGTGCTCCTTGCCCCTCTCTTGCACCCTTCTTATCCGTTATGTGGCTTCCTTTCACTAACTTGAGGGTGCATTCACCTCCTTTATAGACCTGCCATCTTCCTCATGCCTTGCTGGCACCATTCAATCATTTGCTCTGGGTTGTTGCCACATTCCCGTTATGAGTTCCAGGTGTGACTGCTTTCAGAGGGTACACTCACGGAACCCTCACTTTCTTTATGAGTTTTTACTACAGGGAGAAGCCCCTGTAAGACCCCTCCTTTGTCTGTGCCATATCTTCACCTGTCCTGCCAGGTCCCTCTTCCCCTCAACCATGCCACATGAGCCTGCCCTGGTTCCATTGGGCTTAATAGGCAGGTGCAGAAAGCTTGTCCACAGCATCTAATCCCCAGGAACAGGACCTGATCCCACCACCAGAGCTGTGGCCCTGCCCAGTAAATGGCTGCTTAAGGTTTTGAAATGCCACACTTTGATTGCACCTCTGGTGCATGTGCCGCATGCCATGAAGGCCAGCCGCTGGATCTTTTCGATGAAAAAACACCAGCAACCTTAACAAGGAATATGTATATATTTGTTTTGTATTTTCTTTTATCAAATCAATGATTTTGCAAATTTGGTACTTCAATTAGAGTTGAGACTTTAGTGTCTTGTGTCGATTCTTGTAGCTTGAATCAGTTTTCATTTTACTTTGATTCCAAGAGCTGATTACGTCTTTCACTGCCCACTTGGTTTAGACAGTCTTACGATCTGCTCAGCCTGGATCTTAGTTAGGGTCTTATGTTCACCAGGTCCCGGCTGAGTTCGTCGAGAGTCTATTTGTTGCATTCATCTAGAGCGGCCGTTAGGATTTTTGCTGTGGCTAACGACCAGGAGGTTTTTTCGCGGCTCAGTAGACGGCTCCACCAAGCTTCTTCTTCGTAGAGGACACTTGATTCTATTAAGGGCCTGAGATAAGCTCTTCTCAATTTGATGGTCGCTGGGCATCTCATCAGGAGGTGTTTCACTGATTCAATTTCAGCTTCATCTTTGCAAAGGCGACAGTGGTTTGTGGCTGATGCACCTCTTATAGCCTGGATTTCATTTGTCAGAAGTAAGTTTAAACAAGCCCTTATAAAGGTGAGCCTCAGTGCTTTGTCTGATAACTTTTTAAGGATTAGGGCAGTGAAGTGCAGTTTTTTTGGCCTGAAAAGGTAAATGGGTAAGTAGCTTGTTTTTCTCAGCCAGGGTTTGGGTTTCAATCCATTTGGCCTGGTCCATTTTCTGTTTTACTTTTGTTGGGTTCTGGATCAGAACCTCTTCAGAGCAAGCAATGTTGTCCAAGTGAGATCTCTGCTTGATGGCCCATGTTGTTAGCGCCTTACAGCCTCCAGCCTTCATTTCCGTGTTTATCATATTGTACAGTGAGGGAGATTCCAGCATTATCATTTTCCTAAACAAAGCTATTTCTCCTGCTTCGTTTGCTGCTTTCAAGGAGAGCAGACCCAGTTCTCTTCTTATTGCTGAGATGGACGTTGAATTAGAGAATTGGAGGACCTTGCGCCAGAAGTGGCCTTCAGGTTTTTGCCATAATGTGGAGGGGATCGTTGGCATTGCTTCACCCCCGCACACCAGACTTGGCAAAACTTTTGCCTTGTTAAACTTTAGTACTGGTAACAGTGAGAAACGGCCGTATTTTCTGTCTAATATGCGAGCCTGCATAGTCAGTGTTCGTGTCTTTTCCCACAAGTGTTTTTGCATTGTTGTCTCGCCTTTTGAGCTGTCTACCATCACGCCCAAGTATTTAAAGTCGTTTACAACTTCAAAGTTGGCGTTTTCAATGTGCCAATGGTAGGTCTTTGCCTTCTTTTTTGTAGGATTTTTTAGAATCAGAATCTTCGCTTTTTCTTTGTTTATCTCCAAATTGTTCTTTGATATGTATTTGGCCAAATTGTTCAGTTGTCATTGAAGGCCGATTGCCGTTTGATCTAGCAATAATGTTGTCAGCATAGAGTAGACGGGCCACTGCTGTTGAACCAATTTTGGGCGGAAAAGATCTTATGAGGCTGTCATCATCTTTGTAGTCACCCAAAAATGAGATAAACAGGGCCGGGGCAAGCGGGCAACCCTACTTTACCCCTCTATGTGTTGGAATTTCCTCCAAGAGCAGGCCTTTTTGGTTTAACTTGACTCTCATGGAAGTCGCAGAGTGCAGGGCCTTGATTGGGTCAAGGATTTCTTTCAAACAATTCCAGTGTTCCAATTTAGCCCATAGCCTCTCTCTGTTATTGATATTGACTGTTGTACCAGAGTTTTTCATAAACCCCGCTTGAAAAGGGTTGGTGCATGGAGAGTTTTTTGCCCATTTTTGGAAGCTTCTTAAGAGGAGGGAGCCATAGATCTTTCCGATCGTGTCCAAGAGTGCGATGGGGTGGTAGTTGCTGTTATCTGCCCTGTCGTCTTTTTTGTAAATTGGTACAACCACGGATGAGGTCCAGAACCTGGGGATCGATCTTGAGAGGCAGCATTTTTTAATCACTTGGCTGATGAACTCAGCACATTCTGCCGGGTGGTTCCTCAGGTCTATGTTGGTGATTCCGTCTGAGCCTGGAGCTCTGGAGGGTTTTAGTTTCCTTATAACCGCCTCAATGTCGTCTTTGTTTGAAAAGTCTTCCCAGGTGGCTGTTTTGAGGTATTTTTGATGAGGCGTCGCCCTCGCAGGAGGCTGAAAAGTGCTGATGAAATGGGATTTCCAACACTCCTCCGACACGTTGTTTGTCACAGTGGAGGCCAACGTGTGACCAGTCTTTTTAATCAGTTGCCAAAATGCTCCAGAGTTTTTATCTGCTAACTTTCCCAGCATTTCTTCAGAATCTTGTTGGTAGAGAGAACCTCGGTAGAATCTGAACCAGGATTTGTACCTTCTTTGTTCTTCAAAGAAGGCTTTCTGCAGGCAATCAGAATTAGCGTTTGCGGCCTGTCTCTTCAATTTCCTCAGGTTCCGTCGTTTCGTCACCAGCACCTTGTCATACTCGTGAAGAGGATGTTGATTTCTCCTTATTCTTTTCTCGATGGTTGAGTGGTACGGTAATAAGAGAGGTTGGTAGTCGATTTGAGATGTAGACCCCCTCTCCTTCCTCGAGATTTGGGTGGCGTAATTCTTTGAAAGTTCTTTAATTCTTTCAGCCGTTAATCTGAGGTGGTTGCCTTGCACATTTGGTTCAGTTTCTTCAGGCATTTGGAGCTTCGCAGTATTCTCAGTAAGTCAGGTGATTCTAAGGATGTTATGATTGCTGGCCTCGGCCCGTTGGACCTCAAAAGATGTATCAGGCTAAGCATTGCTTCCAATATAAAAATATAGTCAAGTGTCCCATTTTGGTCGCCTCTTTCCCATGTTGGAATGTAGCGAGCTGAGGGAAAGAACTGCTCGATGTTATGAAGGTTTCTGGAGTCCATCAGCGATTGCCATAGTTGCCCACGAGAGTCTACCAGGGCTTTCTGTCGTGTTGGATTATTGGTTGAAACTTGGGTCGGATATTTTGCATTCAGATCTCCGCGTATTATTATGAGTGTTTCTTCCTGGCCTGCGATGATTCCATCGATTTCTGTTTCAATGATGTTTAGGAAATTCTTGTCCAAAATGGCAAGAGGGTTCCAATAGGTTGTGATTATTGCGAGCCAGGTGGGCGTCTTAGATTGGAAGCGAGCGGTGGGGCGCTGCCACTTTACTAGTACTGCTAAATGGCGCTGGGTAGATGAGAGGCGTTTTTGTATTGAGAGGCCACAACCTGATCGAACCGCCACTAGAAGCCCTGCCAAAGGGCGGCCCAATTGGCCTTTAGTTGCAGGAGAGACCACTACGGCGTAGCCGTCCATTGCTGTCCATTGCTGGGGAGTCGAGAAGCCACTTTTCTTGCAATGTTATGATATCGAATTCACCCAGATTAACATCTCCTGCTTTTGTTAGGTGGTTGTGTCCTCTGGTATTCCAGGACATCATTTTCAAGGTGGCCGGAGTTTGGTTTTTCTCATTGTGAACTCCTTTCGACTGTGTAGGATCTGCAGTTTTCCATGTTCTTTTGCTGGGTTGTGTTGATTGCTATTTGCTCGTGGAGTTGGACATGGCTTTCGGGAGCCATGCCAGAAGTTGTTTGATCGGGGCAAATGTTGACGAGTTATTGTGAGAGGATGCAGGTGTCGATGGCGCAATTAATCGACGTTCCTTATCAATAGGTCTCTGGTCTCTCATCCCGGCTGCCCGGGTATGACGTCCATTATTTGCTCATCCTTGGTTTCTCTTTGCAGTCTCTGTGGATTTTGTAGGGCTTCCACGATCAAGGACTTGGTGTAGTTTGGGTCATCAAAGACTGAATAAGTTTTGCTAATGCCAGGTTTGTGTCGTTCAGGGAGTTTTTTACCTGTAGTGGATCTTCTTAGGCAGAGGATGCTTAACCAATGTTTGGATTGTTGGTTCCCCAGTAGTTCCTGTCATCTCTGTGACATAGTAGCCCCTTTTGAAGAGGACTGCCTGTCCTTCTTTGGTCCACCGACCATAACTCTAACGTGCTCTAACGTGGAGGTAGGCCTTTGCCTTTTGGTCTTTGTGATATGGCTCGACTAAGGTTAAGTCGTCCGTCGTCAGCTCTTTGAATTCTCTGGCATGTTTCAGGACTTTTAGAACCGTCCAGGGGCCTTCGCCTTGTGTGGACTCCTATGATTCTGTGTCTGGGTTCCATTCGACTGCCAGTCTGTAGTGCGTCTACCTCTATGTTCTTCTTTGTCTCTTCGGGTTGAGTCCTTACCTTTATCGAGTCGGTTTGGCGGGTAAGGATGGATTCTGGCAGATTCTGGACCTCTCGGGCGTCTAGGATTGTTCTCCTGATCCTCACGTGAACTGTTGTCAGTGCTTCGCCTGCACTTTTTTGAAACTGGAGAATCAATGGTTTTGGATTCAGTAATTGGATTTTTATTCCTAGTTTGCTGCTGAACGTCACTCGTTGGAGATGTATGTAAAGTGATATTCATGTAATTTTCATCTCTCATGAAGTCGTCGACGGTGATCAGAGATTTTCGTACATGGGGCTTTGAGGGATTCCTGGGGTACCATGGGGTCTGCGTAGAAGACTGGGGTATAGCAGGGTTCTCAATACATTTTTTTGTGAGGGCCGTCCTTCCAGTTGGCGGAAACGCCCCTTTTCCCAATGTTATATCAATGTGGTATGTCACTCTCACTGGTGGCGGGACTGTCTTCGAGTTCTGGACATTCTTGGGATTTACTGAAGGTTCCACCTGAATGATAGCCTGGCTTGGTTTAGTCAAGGTTTGTGAAGATCCTGCTTTGGGCCCTCTTTGTTGCGGGCCAGATTTGTTACCACCCTGCTGTCCTCCTATGAATGTGAAAAGGTGGATTTGATCAGTCTTTTCTTTATTTTGTTGTTTTTTTGGGGGGGGGGGTTAGGAGGTCGAGGAAGTTTACACTAGGAGGGTGCTTTTCGGCCACTTGATTGTGGGACGTTTGCTGGTTTTCTTTGGCAAGATTGAACTCTGTTTCCATGGCGAAGTCAATTGAGTCCTTGAGACCGGTTGGATTAGTCAAGGGTTCTACTATAGAAAGACAGGATCGAGTTGGTGCTTCCAGAATTGTATTGTACAGTTCACTGTCCGCTTTTTCTCTGGCTGTGATGTAACCCTCCAGGTAAGTCAATTTGGTGTGTGTCATCGCAATTAGCGTGGTTTGGTCCTTCAAGGTGTCGTTTATGGCCTCATACAGTTTTCCGAAGGGGGCAAGCACAATTGTTATCGCTGACATCAGTGTTGTCAGGTCTGGTTTTTTTGTCGGGGTATCTTTCGGAGCTGCTTCAGTTATTTCTCCCGCCCTGCTTTTTCTTCGGGGCGTGGCTTGTAGCGGGTCCTGGAGGTAGAGTGGTTGCACTGGTAGCTTCAGAGACCGGTGGTCTTGGGCAGAAGAAAAACAGAGAAGCTCTGGCACCGGATGGGCTTTTGATGGCGTCAAGTGCGGTGGAGTATTCTCCTCTGAGACCGGTGTGTCTATCAGCTCCAACGTTATTGAGTTTCTTAAGGGACCTCTCGGGACTGGCCCTTTGCTGATGAGCAGCTGCCTCAGGTTTTCGGACTCTGCAGGAGGAGGTGGCATGACGTTCGAAGAGGCTTTGGCTGAGGATTTCCGATGCCCCTGAGTGACTTCTGAAGGATAGTCAGAGGTGCCTATTTGAATCTGAAGCAAGGTGGTAATCAGGTCTCTTGGAGGATGTTCTGTTGGTAACAGGGGCACTTCCATGAGGGGTCATGCTTCTGGATGAGGGCACTTATGTGGAATAAAGGGGGTTTTGCAAGCTTTAGGGCCAACTGGAAGATCGGTGGTGGCGTTCAGAATCTCTGCGTCAGTCAATTCTGCTAACACATCATAATTTCTTTTGCCTTGTCTGGCAAAGTATTCCTTAAGAAAGTTACATATTGAAGATTGAGACAGGAGCTTCACTTGAGGCTTCTTTTGTTTGAGAACAGGCTGACTTGTTAGCCTTTTGTTTTTTTGGTGTGATTTTTGTTTACTTCTCCCCCCGTTTCTGCTTTTATTTTTTAGCAGAAGTGTTTGTGAGGAGTTGGAGAGAGATGATGGGAGATCAGCTTGTTTTGCTGCCAAAGCTGGAAATTCCTGGCTATTCCTGGCTGGAGTCCTCAGAGTAGAGCGAAAGCCCTGCTCTTCCTGCAACACAGAGCAGGCCACCACCTCCGGAGAGCTCCTCTGCTCCGCCCTCTTGTGGAAGCAGAGCCTCGCTCTCGGCCGCGTGTATATGAGCCCGCACTTCCCTTTGCTCCGATGACACACACGGACCGAGAGGAGGGCCCCTGCTGTGATCCTGGGACTGTGAGGCGGGTGGAAAGGACGCTCCTGGTCCTCCGTGAGCAGATGGGGAACCGGCCCGGGCCTGCAGACCTGGTAGTTGGGGCGCGAGTTTCTCCACGGCCGCCGGAGCCAGGGTGGGTGAGAAGTTGCTGGATACATTTCTTTGGCTTTCTTTCAGCGGGGGCGGGCCCTCCACGCCCCGAGGCCCCACAGCCTTATCCCTAGCCGTCCACCCTTCGGTAGACTGCACTGGGGGGCTGCCGGGATCGGGACGCTCTAGCTGGCACCAAGCATCCGTTCTTGGTTTCAGAGGTGATATGTTATGATTTGATGGCGGGTTCCCCCACAATGTTACCGCTTCCTCTAGTTGGGGGATACTCTGAGCAGAATCCGATAAGCACTCATCTGATGAGTGTCTTGTTTGAGTTTGGTCTATTTGTGCGTTTTGGAGCACGTGGGGTATCCGCTGGTGAGCATTGGCTTTGCAAGGCCCCGAGGCCGGTGGGAGACGTGCCCTCGAGACGGGCCGAGCCGGGGGTGCACAAAGAGCATCAAGTCTATGGAGGCCATGCCTGGAACTACGCATCCAGCGCCTCTCCTTGTCATCCCCGCCCTAGGGAGACGACGTTAAATTTTCTTCGGAGCTGCCTGCCTCCATTTGAGGGGAGTCTGCCAGCCCTGCCACGGACTGCAACAGACTGAGCTACCTCTGCAGCTAACTCTGCAGCCGCTACGCGGCTTCTGACAGTATTTATGGGTCCTCCCACAAAAGATGGAACAGTAGAGAGACTCAGGTCTCAGCAGAGCAGAGTGGACTGCAACAGACTAGACAAGACTGGAAAAATGTAAATTTGAAGTGGTTCCATTTCAAAGGTTGACATTCTTTTGGGAGTTGGTCTACAATTTGTCTGATAAGAGTCGATCTTCCCAGAAGTGACTTTTTTATATTCACAACTGAATTAGTCCAAACGTCGACTCCTAAAACTCCCCTTCCTTTTTAAAATATACGCATTTGTTTCCTTTTTTTCCAATGCGAGGGGGCAGGGGGCGGATGCCCCACACCAACCACCCATGTCCCTACTTACCTACAATGGTGCACCTACTTTTTGAATGCAGCAATTATTCCTTTGTGTTTCCTAAGTCACCTTATGGTATTTTTGTTTAGATTTGTGATCCTAAAATGGGTTCGGCCAGTTCAGCAGTCCCTGCTTAGGCCCTCTCTATTTTGGATGTTGACTTTTCTATCTGGTATCAGATCAAGCCCATGCTTTTCTGGTCTAGTAACGCTTTCTTAAAAATCATTTTATGAAATCGTGACAACTCACGATCATGTATATATATCTATTGAAAGGTTGATTTTGTTCAACTAAGACAATAAAAAATAAAAAATAAATCATTTCATATGAGAGCAAGGGCTTTCATGAGGAAGACAAGCACGACCAGGGGACAGTGCTTTATATCTCTGCACTATAAGTACACATTGTGCAGGAGGGGGCACTCCATCACTGGCGATAACCCAGGAGACAGTGAATGAACCCCTTTTACTCGTCTTCCAATAAACAACTTGTAATTGACCCTTCTCCCGTGTCGTATCTCTTGCTTTGCAGTGTGTCCATCTGCTCTGGGCTGCAATCAATCTACATTTCGCAAAAATCAATAGAAACGTATAACATGATTTTCCCAGGCACCGTCAGAGGCGCGTTGTGAGCTTTGCCTCTCGCGCCTCTTTTGCCATTAGAGACAATCTTTCTCGTGCCCGTCCCAAGACTCCTGAGAGGCACGGAGGCGGTCACAGGGAGCGACGCGTCACCGAGGGTGGTCCTGCCAGCGCTGTCGCTTGATTCGGAGAAGCCCGTGAGTAGGAAGAGTCCGGGCACACTGTGGAAGACGGCTTCCCTTTCCCTGGAGCCCCCGGGACCCAGTGTCCGCGGGATGGACTAGTTCCGCACATGCCCAGGAAATGAGCAGGCTGTCAGCTAGTCCACTGCCCCTTCTGCTCCAGCAGACAGGGGGAGTTTGCCTGGCACAATGCACAGCAAATCAGGCTCGTGTTATGGAGAGAGAGACGACGTAGCAGGTGGTGCAAAGGTACTGATAGGGTAGCAATGTTATTATTCAATTTAGATTCCAATTTAGATTCCAATCGGAATTATTTCATCACAATCATAAAAATTAAAACAATAACATGATGAGGATATAGGTACAACAATACCAACGCTGTTGTTACAATTATGATGATGATGATGATTATTATTATTATTATTATTATTATTATTACTACTGCATGTACTAATTTGCATCACCAAGTCCACCTCTTTCTTCCTTCCCTTCCTTCCCTGTTATTTCCAACATCACCCACTCTTTTTCTCTCTTCACTCACTCACTCCCTTCTTTTCCCCACTCCGTTGTTCTCTGCCTTCTCTCGCTCACATCTCCTCCCTTCCAAGTGGTGCACCCGTGGAATTGCTCTGGTGGTGGCCCGCAAAGAGATTGTGCTGTGCCTGGGATTGTACTGTGCCTGGGGATTCCCTTTCGCTACCACGAGAGCCATACTGTTGAAAACCAACAGAAAGCCTGTTTGGTTGGAGGGCTACGGGCCCGGGCGAGGTGGGCAGTTGCCCGGGGTGCAATAGCAGGGGGTCTGGGGGGCGCAATTGCCCCGTTCCCTGGAGCCTATGGAGGGGATGAAATCCCCCAGTTTGTGGGGCGGCGCATTGCCGTGGGGAAGGTTCTGCGGGTCAGGTGCTGGCGTTGCCCCTTCCGACTGCAATGTCACTTAGTATGCAAGTACTACGTGACATTACAGAAGTTAGAGGCTTCCTCTGACCACTTTGTGCCACTTGGGGTGGGGTGGGGGCATAAGCACAACAATTAAAACACTTCAGGTCCCCCTGCAGCAAAGGCCAGCCCCTCCCAACACAATGCTGGCAGGAAACTGCTAATGGTGGGCCATTAGTCACTAGATGGTTTTGTGCAGGCATTGTGATGGGACGGGAGGTACAGTGGGGTGCGAGAAGTGGGCGTGCATTGTAGGCAGCTTTGCCTCTCCCAAAAAACATAGTTTAAAGCAGGGCTATTTCTTTGATGCTGCTTCTTTTCCAAACTATATATAAATTCCTCTTTAAACCACTTCCATGGCACTGGTGATGAGTTACTTCATTATGCTGATCATAGTTTTGACCAGTGTTGCTGAGTAAATATTATTTAAGCCACGACCTGGTTTATTTCTTTATTTATGCAATGTTTGTCGGGTACATTGACACAGATAAT
Source organism: Ambystoma mexicanum (assembly GCF_040938575.1). Taxonomy (NCBI): domain Eukaryota; kingdom Metazoa; phylum Chordata; class Amphibia; order Caudata; family Ambystomatidae; genus Ambystoma; species Ambystoma mexicanum. The sequence continues at coordinate 849,462,064 of NC_090931.1, read as the reverse complement.
TTATTTATGCAATATTTGTCGGATACCTGTATCCGGCAAACATTGCATAAATAAATAAATATACAGGTACTCGACAAACATTGCTTGAATAAATAAATAATCTGGGTTCATGTATCCTTATAACAAGTCAACAGCCAGACTTTACTGTATCAAAGCATACACTTGATTCCCATTCAAAGAATGTTAAAGTGATTATTTATTGGGTTCAGGTGTCTCCTTGTCATTGCCCCTTTGGCTTAGGTTGCCTCCAAACCCCCTTCAGCATCTTGTGTTCTTTGTTGGTTGAATATACTGCATCCTCTGCCATACTCATGGTCTCTTGGTGTGCCCAGTCCTCGTTATCTGCAGCACAAGTGGGACTAGGGCATACAATTGTCTTGGGCACCAATGAAAAAGTGGCCCACAGTTGCAAATGTCAATTCATTCCTTGTGTGACAGACTGTTTGACTTTGGGTAGGAGTCCCTTAACGGTGTAGTTTGAGAGTGGCGCACTTTGTGCAGTGGGGTTGGCGCGCGGGGTGCAGTGGGGTTGGCACGCGGGGTGCGGTGGGGTTGGCGCACGAGCTGGGGTGTGCAGGGGGCACGCATTCTTGGTGTTTTGCCCTGGGCACCAAATGGACTAGAAACTGCCCTGATCCAGTGCCACGCAGCCTTCGGGGGCAGAAAAGTCTTTACGGGATTGGGTCAGTGGTGGCCCAAACAGTCTATGATATGATATGATAAATCATTTATAACACTTTCTAGGCGCGAGAGGAGAGGCGTCTAGAGAAGAAGATTGAGGGCCTTTCAAGATCCCTGGAATAAGGAAACCTGGTTACATTGAGCGAGGATGCGTGACTGTGTGCCATGAAATATAGCCTCTGTGTGCTGGATGTGTCAACCCCCGTGACTTGTGACCGCAGCTCTTTCTTAAGTATAATATACAGTCTCACTGTAATTGCAGTAATCTTTGCTGAACACTTGGATCCGGAGAACATAGTCATTACGTGAAAATCGGAGCTGTCAAGCAAGGCTTCCCCAGTCTGCGGCCTGTGAGGCTGTCTTTACACACGGACAGCTGCCAGGCTGCGGCTGGGGGAGGAGCCCCCTGCTGGGGTGGGCTGATGGTTCCTTTGCTGAGATATGGATTGTGTCAGTCAGGTTGGCAGGCACGGTCCTTGGATGTCAACACTGGAGAACCTCTCCCGCCCATAGCAAATGAAACGCCCTGACTGCGCAGTTCTTCTTTTAAATAGCATATTGCTCCCTCCCTGCCTTTCAGAAAAATAATAGGCCATAGTTGGCATTATGTGAGGATAGGCATTGCTGCAAACACGGTCGCCCAGGCTATCCCAGTAAGCGCAATTACAGCTGAGACACGGGTGAGAGGCACAAGGTGGTAAACAAAACCTGTTTAAAAGGGTTTTAAATGAGACGCACTTTGAACAATTCAAACATTGAGGATTAGAATCTCAAACCTTTTGAAGTAACGTGACGATATCCTGACAGCACCCTGCTTTGTATTCACACCCAATCAGGTGCGAGAGAAGGTGGGCTCTATCAGAGGCGGATCTAACAGTCGTCAGCCAGACAAATGGCGAGCGGGCCCCTGTGCTAGGCCCCCCCCCTTCCACACAGCACAGGGCCCTTTCTGCTGTGGCGGGCCTGCTTTGTGGCAGCGAGTTCTCTGCTCACTTTCCCCCTGACTGCTGCCAGAGAGCACACGTGCCATTGCCTTGTGGCTCATTGTGGATCTTAACACTGTTTGTCAGCCCTGAGGAACATGGCAGGCTTTTATGCGACAGCTTTCACACCATAAACAAAGCCAAACAAGGTTGGTGCGAAATGAAGAGGGGTTTGGTCACTGATGAAAAAAAAAACTCAGTTCTAGTGGCGTGTTTTCCATGTTAGTTGTCACAGGGTTAGGGCTTTGTTATATACAAATGTCAGTATCTCCTTCAAAATACATTCTGCAATGCAAAGGTTTTTAAATATTACGACAATCCACATCAGCACGTTGTTCTGTGTTGCTTTTCTTTTTTTTTCTTTTCTTTTCCTTTATTTAGGAAGTTTACGGAGCACCGCCCTACCCTAGTATGCGCCATATGGCCTGATTTACAAAAGCACTTTTCAATGGAAAAATCCCATTGGAAACGTTTTGTAAATCGGGCACATAGGGGTGTGGTAGGGTTGGGGAGTGTCACAGCATTCTATCATCTTTTGGGAAAAAAATCAAATTAATAAACTGATAGATACAGCATCTGGTCCTGCAGCGATCACAAGCAGCTCATCACACTGTTGTCACAAACATCAATTATTTTCTTGTTTGTTTTTTAACACCGTCCACATTGATCTGTTTTGCATCTAAAGTACACGCAGATTCAAAATATTGTAAAGGGCTCTTTAATTCCATACTAGTACACCCTTATACAGATCTGAGGTTTTCACTCTCCAAACCGTGCAGCAAAAGCTTAACACTATGCACTTCTGCCATTTTGCAATGCATGGCTGCAGCAATGCCCGTACAAACTGAATGACATCACATTTCTGCTACAAGGACGTGTATCTTCTCTAGGTTTGCAATATTTAGCATTAATAGCAAAGCCTGCTGAGGAGGCCCAGCTGTTTCCAGTTAGTCAGACCCCTAGGTAACTGTAATGAAGACAATTTAATAAAAAAATGGCTTTTGTCCCTAAAGTTTGCCATTGTGCACTGTGACCACAATTAACTCCGCCCACCCGAAGCTCCACCTCCATGACCCGCCCACCAAGGGCCCTGTGTCAGGTGCTGCCAACGGGGCCCTTTGCCTTAAATCTGCCACTGGGCTCTACTCACTGGCACAAGCCCTCCTTCTCTCGCACTGTGAATGGCCGCGAACATGCTCTCTTGCTTCAAACCGTACCCAAACTCACCATGTTCTCGCGCCCGCACCTCCAAACATATCCTCCAACTTAACCACTGCCCTCACATCTTCGCCACTCTCACGTCGGCTTCTGCCATCCTGGAAGAGCTCCATTTCTGATCTCCATTGGGAGCCATGTTTTGTTGGGCTTAAGTTTTTCTCTCATACGTCGCAGCACACCCCAAGCAGTGTGTCATCAAAGGAAAAACATGTTTTTTTTAATTCACACTTAGCACCTACGCTTTAACATCACATGTGATAATGGAAATATTAAATGGGGTGGTGTACCTACTTTGCCAGGAAAGGTGCCACCACCCACTTTAAGAGATCCTCGCTTCACTCTGGCCCTTAACTTGGCAGGCGGATCCTTACTGGCACAGTTGGCCCATGTCCTGCTTATCGCCTCTTGCTAACATTGGAATGTTGGCGAGCCGATTTAACAATTGGTCAGCAGAGGGCCTTAAACACCATTAGGACCCTGGGAGGGGGCGCTGTCCAACCAGGATGCTCGGAATGCGGGCTGTATTCCATGGTACAAGCCGCGTTCCGAGCAGCCTCTGTTGACAGAACTCTTTCCCTTCCGGCCCCTGTCCACTCCCACCTTAGCACTCGTGTCGTTGCTAATGGTGTCTCTTTTTTATAAAAAAAAAAAAAGAAAAGAAACGTACCTTTGCTGCACTGCCCAGCAGGTACCGCGCAGTGCTGCTGTTCTCTTAGTCATCACAGTCATAAAGACTGAAAACAGACTGAGTCTTCCAGCAGCACTGAATGGCACAGGGCCAGGGCTGAATGATAACGGTAAGAGACAAGGAAAGAATGGGAGGAAGGATGAAAAGAGAGACAGAGGGAGTGGGAGAGAGATAGCGAGGGACAGAGAGGGAGAGCAAGGGATACAGGCAAGGCAGACAGAGACATACAGAGAATGTTAGAGGGTGACAAGAAAAGAGAGAGAAGTTACTGAATAGTAAGGGAGTGAAAAAGAGAGTTTAGTGAGGTCGCACTGTAGTTAATCAGAGAATATGAAAGGAAAAGTGAAGAAATTAATTGGGGAAGGATAGGACGGGTAGAAGAGTGAACAAGGGAGATGGAGACAAGAGGACAATAATTATAGTGTATCAAAAACGAACAAGACAAATATGTTGTGAGAGAGCTTGTGGCTGCATCAAACCTTGTAATCTTCATATTCAGCCTTGAGCCTTTTGATGATAGTTGGGGAGTATACTGAGGTTGCTTGAGCAGGCTTCTGCCCACAAACATGCGACCACATTAGCAGATTCTCAGCTCTTCCCCGTTTGCTTACACTCCTTTCCACCCTCACCAAAAAATCATATTTGCACTAGGAATGTGTACAATTGTGCGTGTTCGGTAAATGAATATCGCAAACATGGTTTTGTAATTTTCAAATCACGCAAACGGTTGAACAATGTCAATAAAGGGACCTTTGCTGGAGAACATTCTCAGCAAACTAATTGAATGTTTTCACTAAGTTTGCAAAGACAGAATAGTGTATTTTCAGTTTTGCCATTGGTCAAGTAAGTGTAAAGCGCAAGTAAATACTTTTAAACTGGAGTTTCCAAATTATTTTGTAGATACAAAATCCTGCATCAGATTCTTTTAATTAAACTCAGTGAAAATTATTTACTAGAACTTTCAATTTTTGTGCTGATAGAAATCCTGCAAATTATTTTTTTAAACGTTTGCTCGATTTCTTTTCAGAAAATGAAGTGAAAACACTTTGCTAGAATCTTTCCTTGGTTTTGCTTAAATAACTACCCCACAAAAATACATGTTGTAGGATGTTTTTCAGCAATTTCGAGTGTACTTGGTAAAGATTCATCACTTTCTCTTTTTCATGAAGTGAAAAATTATGAATTTCATCCAATGAAGCGGTCAGATCTTAAATTTCGCACACCCCTAATTATAATGATTGAATTCAGAGTGATTAGCCACAACACATCCAACGTCATCCCCTTCGAGACTCAAGAGATTGCAAGGTATTTGAGGGCTGAAGCTCCTCTATCAGCAGATCATCTAAAGACTGTACAAGATGTGGGAAGAAGAACTCGTCCATGCACCCAGGCTGAAGGTACAGTCTGCCTTACAGCTTCCGCCAGTGAAGAAAGGCCAGGGACATCCAAAGAGAGACGCATGATCCCTCCCCTTAAATTTAAATTCTCCCAGGGGACAGAGGAAGAAAGTAGTCAGAAGTCCCTTGAGTCACTTCAGAACCAGTACCCAGCCAGCACACAGCGTGCTCTACTAGGCTCTGCAGCAAGCTCTGTGGAAACCAAGGACAAGACAGCTGCCTGCAACACACTCCCTAGCTCTGTGCCACCCACCTTAAAGGACATCACAAGCCCATCTAAGAGGCATGGAGAGGTACCTGACGCCACCCACCTTAAGGGACATTCTCGAGCAAGATGAGTTCCTTGTTCCACAACCAAATGCAACGCTGACTGCTGTCAAGCCGCAGTCACTGAATGAACCAGAGAATTCCCGACCAGTGCTTCAGAACCACCACCAACAATGAGACAACCATTCCAGACCTGTGTCACCATGAGCACCAGCCTACAACCATTCCCCAATATTCACTAGCGGAACTGATTCACGCCACTGACTCCTGTCTCAAACTCTGTCACAAAATCCTGAAAAGCACCCTTAAGCCGACTCAACACTATCGAGCACTAAGAGCAACTACAGCAAGTGGTACATTGTGGTTCTGTCTCCCCGGTCCTTCACAGAAGGCCCCTAGAGACATTTTAAGACCCTTTCCCCCTTTTTTACTGAAACCAAGAAGCCTCAAAGAACGATTGTGGTTATTAACCATACCAACTACCCTCCTGTCATTATCCAGAGTGCATCCCTTTTCCTTCTTAGAAACGTTCAATTTTCTTCATTCCTTTACAAGTTGGGTTGTATTTAGTAGTGTTGTTAAATTGTCTGTTGTATTGTGATAATACTAACGTATACATTTTTATACAACCTTGATGTGACAATCCTTTTACCATTGGGTAATAATTGTATTCTCACAGTGTTGCAAACAAACAACAATCCACAACCTTTATAGGAGATAAGCCTGTCGGTCTGTCCACGTTAACAAAATTGGACAAGGAGGTTTATAATTTTAATTGTATTCTTGATGAATACAATCTTTTAAGATCCACTCTGGTGCATTAGAGGTGTGGGGCAGATTAATGGTTTAGAAACCAATGTTCACTCATGGACCACTGGACCCCCAGAATTTGATTAATCACATTGGTGTCAGTCGAACTAGTTGGAGCCTTGCGCACAGCTATGTCAACCAGCGATAAAAGTACTGTTGCAGTCAACGTTTAGAACACTGTCAGGTATATTTGAAAATCATGGGTCTTACATAGAGACCATCAAAGGCATGACCAAAGGTGTCCTGCATGTCCTATGTCTAGAGAGGGGACTTCCGCACAGCACCAGAATTAACAAACCTGAGCTTCTGATCGACTTCCAAGCTTTGGTAGAACTTAGGGTGGCTGTGGAATTGACCCCATTTGACAGGGTAGGCCCCATGTAACTGAATCCAGAAGACCTTCCAGAAGAGGTGGCAGAAGATGGCGAGGACGACAACTTGAGTAGTGTTTCTCACAACTACCCCTCTGGGTGGCAGGTTTGGTTTCTCAACACTACAGAGTGTCAGCAAGGTCAGGGGCTAGTGCGGCATCCCACAGTTTCCAGGCATTGACACAGCCTTTAGGTGGCCCAGTAATTGGTCCTGCTTTAAACGATGTAGCGGCTAGAACGCTCCTGTTGGAGGAGCGGAGGCTTGTGCTGGAGAAACGAAAACAGCAGGAAAAGGTCCTCATAGAGCCGCGCAAGTTGCCACTCAAAGAAAAGGAGGAGGCCAACAGATCCACCTCTAGCGAGGTCAGCAATAATGGTTCAAACCAAGGAGCCCGGAACAAGCCCAGGCCCCACATCCCAAAGATTTAGTGCAGACTTATGAAGTGGGGAAGGACATTTTTGATTGGTTTATAGTGCTCAAGCTTGCTTTTTAGCTACAGGAGTTGGAAGAGGTACTATGAGGTGCAGCCCTGATGAGTCGCTTAATGACGCAGGGGACAGATATAATTCTTCAGTTAACTCCTGAAAAAGGTGCATTTAAGAGAGCATGAAGGTGGCCCTTCTCAGGAAGTTCTGTAAAACCCAGCAACAGTATCTCAAGAGCTTCAGAGAGCTCAGAAAGAAAAGTTGGCAGGAATTTGAAGCGTTCACACACTTGCTGTTGAAATACTTCAGTGGGTGGTGGTTGGTGACAAAGAATACACATTTAAAGGGATGTACAATTTGATTGCGTGTGAGCATGTATTGAGGAATTATGAGGTTGACTTAAATGAGCATCTTGTGGACAAGACATTTACAGACATTGGGGAGCTTGCCAAAGCTGCCGACAGGTTTGTCAGTACTCAAGTTCAGAAAAAAGCTCAGGAAAGCAAACCCAAACCATAAGTGAAATCCTCTGACAAGAACATTAACAAGGATGGGAAGGCCAAAGGTCCAACCAACTCCTCATCTAAGTCAGGTCCCCAAAAGAATGAAGGTAAACCCCACAAATTTATTTCAGTGGTTCACCCAGAAAATAAGAGCGCAGGCACCCCTAGTACAGGTACACCTGCGTTCTCACAACCTAAAGGGTGTTTCTTTTGTAAGGACCTGGACCATAGGGAATGGAATCCAGCTTGCAAGGGCCTACCCAAGCAAGCCATAGTGAATGTTGGACTGACGCAGGTGGCCATCATTAGTGTGGGCCCCCTAGAAGCAGACTTCCCACTAGGACAAGGAGTGGCTGGATGTGGACTAGTTGCACTCAGTGGAAATGTACCGGAACTCCAGTAGAGGTCTCAGTTCCCACCAATACTCAACTGTTCTTAGAACAAGTGTATATCAATGGACACAAAACTCCTGCCATCAGAGACACCACTGTTAGCATCACTGCTGTCACACAACAGTGGGTAACAGCCAGGACAGGATGTTGCCGGGCCTTATTGTAGAGTCAATGGGTTTGACGGAAAGAGTAAGTGCCCCATGGCGATAATAGAGTTCAGTTGGTGGGGCGAAACGGCCCAGCTCTGTGGAGCAGTGAAAGACACACTCCCTTTCTCATGTCTGTTGGGTAAGGAGCTTCCTGACTTGGAGATAATCAGGGCAGTCACCAGATTGAAGGCCAAAGAGGCAGCCATATTGGAAACTCTCAGAGCCTTAGTGTCTGAAGTGCTTCCAGAGGGCTTGTGTGAGGGGCCAGCATGGCCGGTAGTTCCTAGTCCAGTTCCACAGAATGCTGAGTTGCCAACACCTGCAGGAGAGGGACCAGTAGCCACTGAGAACTCTACTTTGTTAGCAGGGGACTCAGTGACTTCAGCGTTTCCTGGTGGAGCACCAGGTAGTTTCCGACCTGAATGGCATGCCCCAGCTGGATGAGTTTAAATCAGTTGGGGGCCCAGATCAGACAGACAAGGGTGTCCCAGGCAGAGGAGCAGGCCTCTGGACTGTTCACAGTGTACAGGAAGGATGGACTCCTGTACAGTGAGCCAAATCACTTTGAGGCAGTGGGCACCAGAATATTGGTGATTTCGCAATGCCACAGAAAGTTCCTTTTGGATTTGGCTCACCAGATTTCTTTTGCTGGTCACTTGGGAGTGACTAAGACATCAGACCGGTTGTCTGCACACTTTTATTGGCCCCAGTTTGGTGTAAAAATTAAGGAATTGTTCCGATCCTGCCTGACTTGTCAAGCCTCCGGCAAGTCAGACAGTGCCATGAAGTCCACCTTAATTCCACTACATGTGGTTGGGCGGCCTTTCCAGAGAATAGGCATGGACATTGTGGGTCCTTTGGATCACTAAACCAGCTCAGGGAACAGATACATATTGGTTGTGGTGGACCACTCCACGAGGTACCCTGAGGATGTCCCTTTGAGGAGCATGCAATCATAGTGATTAATAAGGCTCTGATTGGGAGATTCTCCCATGTTGGTTTCCCAAGGAATTAATTTCTCACAGTGGAGTAAATTTCATATCAGCATATATGAAGGCTGTGAGGGAAGAATTTGGAGTAACCTGCCGGTTCACCATAGCCTTACATCCACAAACCAACAGGCTTGTTGAGCAGTTCAACAAGACCCTGAAAGGCATGATAGGTGGCTTGGAAGAGCACCTGAGGAGAAAATGGGATATACTCCTGCCATGCCTATTTTTAATCTACAGGGAGGTGCCTGTTACAGAACGGAGTAGAGGTTAGCGCCTTGAGCTTCTATTTGGACACCCTGTAAGAGGTCCTCTCAGTCTAGTAAGAGAGGGATGAGAGGGCAACCCCTCCTTCCGCACTTGTGATGTGGTAGACTAAGTACTTCGCCTTTGGTTTAGATTGACAAAGTACATGGAACAGTCTACAAAAAATCTAAAGGCCAGTCAGGAGCTGATGAGTTACTGGCATGACCATAAGGCCACAGTGACAGTCTATTCTCCAGACCAGTGTGTGTGGGATATGGAACCTGTCAAACCCAGTGCCTTTCCGGAGAAGTGGACTAGACCTTACTGTGTACTTGAAAAGGACAGTGAGGTATATTATCACATTAATATCAAAGGGCCTAAACAAAAGTTCAGGGTCTTTCATGCCAACCGGCTGAAACCACCTTATAGCCGGGATGACTTGGTTATGGCATTAGTGACAGATGTAGAGACTCAGCAGGAGACAGGTCCCCTCCCAGACCTCCTGCACACGGAAGCCAAAGATGGGTGTGAACCTTGCAACTGACTTGTGAGAAAACAACTGACAGACTGTCACTGTTTGCATGAACAGTCTGCCGGTTTGTTTTCGCGGACTCCAGCTCACGCAGATTGGTGCACCCATGACATGGGCATTGGAAACAGTAAGCTGAGTAAAAGCAGAATTCTGTGGATGTCTCATAAGGTGGGGAACACCATCAAGGAGGAAGTTTCCAAAATGTTGGTCTTAGGAGTGATATAGCTGTCCCACAGCCCTTGGGCTGACCCCTAAAAAGAGCTGTGGTGGAAAGACTGAAGTCGGCTTTTGTGTGGACTACAGGGAGCTCAATTTTGTGATGAAGACAGATGCTCATCCCATTCCTCGGGCAGATGATCTCATTGACAAGGTCGGAACTGCCAAGTACATGAGTACCTTTGACACTGCAGTGTACTGGCAGGTCGGCTTGACAAACAGAGCAAAAGAGAGGTTAGCATTTTCAACCCCAGAGGGACATCTGAAAGCCTTCTTCCGTGGTTCTCACTTCACAGTCCAAACAGACCACCAGCCTCTTAGATGGTTAATGGCCATGCACTGAGCCATATCTGTGTAGGGATTAGACATCAACAATCAGTACATGCCAGGCTCCCAGCACAGGAATGCAGAAGGCCTCAGCCAGTACTTTCAGCTAGATGACGAACCAGACCCTCAGTAGGGTGGTGGTTCACATGTTGATGCTAAGGGGCATGCTAGGACTATGACCATCCGCATGGTGGGAGTGGACTCGGCTGGGCTTTATTTAAATGTTGAAGTAACTGAATGATGGTAGACCTGCCTCAGGAAAATGTTTGGGGATTATCCACAACCGTTTTCCTATGCTCACACCACAATAAATGCATAGACCCGTGCAAAGGAGCTGGTGGATGCATTTTCCTAACTCCCACCCCCTCACCACTGTCATACTGGAACGGCAGGAGAAGGGCTATATGTGTGACTTCATGTGTTATGCCTTTACCACATAGAGTGTAAGAAACACAATGTGCACTCAGACAATTGTATCGAATGGAACCTCAGACTGAGAGAGTCGAAGGATATTGTGTGGAAGGATGTCAGCATGCACTGTTGAATATCATGTAGTGCTTAATGAAATCTGACAAGGGCAGAGTGATGTCATGAAGAAGACTTACGAGGACATACTGAAATGATATGAACATACTTAAGAGTAATGACGTAACTAAAGTGAAAAGAGATACATAAGCAAAATGATAAAGTAATCAAAGAAGATGAAGTAACTTGCTGACCAGTAAGTGTAAAAACACAGTAACTCAAGGTAGATGTGGCCTATAGAATCTTGCTGTAGAGGAAAATATAATGTGGCAAGGACTGCCATGGTAGAAAAATGGACGTCGAATCATGTAAAGAATCAATTTAGCTACCTCAGAAACAGACGAGGGGTGCAGAGTCAGGAGAGATTGGAGAATTGGTTTTGTGTGCAGAACGAAGAGGAGTCTGTGTTGGCCTGGGATCATGGAGCTCTTTCAAGGTATAATTGCAAAGCACAAAGGGGGCAGACAGATAAACTATGGATGTGAGATACACGCAGTTTCCTCATATGTGATTCATAAGTCAAAAACAACGGCTATTCTTTTTTTACATTTTAATTTTTAAATTTCTATTGTTTTACTTGTAATACAACTTTTTAAATCAATATAATTTTATACAGGTTAATGAAATTACAGCCAATCAGTGGGTCTATGGGGAAACCTGCTGTACAATTTTGCATAGAACAAACCACTGCCCTTTTGTCCGCAAGAGACAGCCAATGAAGTACTTACCCATATGTGATCTAAAAGTAGATATGTTCCCCTAACCAATCCCTCCTGCAAATAGGTTTTACAGTTTGACACATAGCATGATGACATAGATGATGCATATCGGGGTACAAGACCGCTGTGTAATCAAGTTTGTGAGTGAGTGTGCAAGCATCAGTCCGATCTCTGCCAGCTTGCCCTGCTTTATTAAATATAGAATTAAGTAGCACCTTGCCATATTCTTTGAGTTTGTCCGGTTATTTGGTCTGAGATCTTTATTGGTAATTCCATCTAGCACAAGAGGCACTTCAATGTGCTAGAGCACACCTTCTTAATCTGGCATGGACACAGCCTACATGCACAGTCGACTCCTGTCATATTTAGTTGGAATATGACAGGAGAGCAGAATACAATGTCATTGCCTGATTTCACTGGCAAAGCCTCCATGGAACCGCCCTGCTATTTTGTTAGGCCATGCTGCTGGTAGCAGTTATTAACATACCAATGGAGGGTACTTCAAACAGCCCCCATAGGTCCTGCCTGCAGAGGATAACAAAGGAGACAGGAAACCACACACACCTATCATATGTATCTGTGTCAACCTGAAGCTAGCTCCCGCCTCTTAGTATTAATGACCGTGAAATTGCATGTCTGAGTTTATTTGCAGTAGACAATCCCCACTAGGGTGACCTCATTCATGAGATACAAGAAAGTGCTTTGCAGAAGCCGCGGAGTCTGGTATGTCAGTATCTTCAAGGGAGATCTGACAAATTAAAAAGGAACCACACACAGAGAGCCAATAACCAGAGAGACTATTTGATCACAGCAGACAGCAGGTTGGTGGGACCTAGTATCACAGGGGAGTGAGCCTAGAACGCTTTCTGTTGAGAAAAGGGTTACATCATATTGGTTCTGGGATGCCCCTTTTTCCTGTCGGACCCCCTTAGCTTTTCCTGTTGTAGAGCACTCTGGCTATAATCTCAAACATACAGGGCATTGTTGGTAGGGAGCCCAGGATTGGTTCACTAACATAGGCTAAGCCTACATCAATCACTGTGGCCCACTTGGCTTTGAGAGAGGGCTGGAGCCCCTCTTTCAGCAGATCATCTGAAGACTTCACAAGAAGCACAAAGAAGAACTCATCTTTGGACCCTGGCCGAAGGTACAGTCTGCCTCACAGCTTCCACCAGTGAAGGAAGGCCAGGAACATCCAAAGAAGGAAGCAAGACCCCTCTCTTTACCCTCTCCCAGGGCACAGGGGAAGAAATAAATCTCAGAAGGCCATTCAGCCACTTCATAACTGGTACCCAGCCAGCACACAGCATGCCCTACTAGGCTCTGCAGCAAGCTCCTTACACAGAAAGCGCCAGAAGGTCTGCAACACACACTCCCTAGTTCTGGCCATCTGCAGCACATTGAAGCCGCAATCGCTGAATGAACTTGAGATGCCTTGACCAGAGCTTCAGAACCAATGATCAGTACTGAGACCATTCCTGACCCTGAGTTGCAATGAAGGAAAACCTCCAGCCATTCGCCAAACTTTGCTCGCCGAAATGTCTTGCAGCCGGATACCTGCCACTGACTCCAGTCTCGCACTCGTGTCACCTGAAAAGTCCCCTGCCGCCGACTCAGTCGAGCACTAAGAGCAACTACAGCAAGAGGTACATTGTGGCTCTGTTTTCCTGGACCTTTGCAGAAGGCTCCTGTAGACATTTTAAGACCCTTTCCCCTTTTTGCTAAAGCCAAGAAAACTTTGAAAAACAATTGTGGTTATTAACCATACCAACTACCCTCTTGTCAGTATCCAGAGTGCATCCCTTTTCCTTGTTAGAATCGGTCTGTTCTCTGCATTCCGGAACAGTATGGGTTTTATCTAATTGTGTTATTAGATTGTCTGTTGTGATAATAATAAAGCAGATATGTTTATACAATCTGGACTAGACACTCCTCTTCTCATTGGGTAATAATTGTATTTTCACTGTGTTGCAAATAACCACGATCCACAACCTTTAGAGGGTATAAGACTGCCGCTCCGTCCACATTACCAGAATTGGACGAGGTTTATAATTCTAATTATATGCTTGTTTAATCCAATCTGTTTGGATTCATTCTGGTGTACTAGAGGTGTGGGGCTGATTGATAGTTTAGAAACCGATGTTCACCCCTGGACCTCTGGTACCACATAATTTGATTTGCCACAATGATGTCAGAGGGTCAGATCTAGTTGGAGCTTTGCCCACAGCTTAGTCACCCAACGATAAAAGTACTGTCGCAGTCAACGTTTAGAACACTGCTAGCTATTTTTTTAGTAATCATGGATCTTGACATAGAGACTGTGAAAGACATGAGAAAAGATGTCCTGCAAATCCTATGCCAAGAGAGGGGACTTCCCCACAGCGCCAGGATTAATAAACCTGAGCTGCTGATCAGCCTCCAAGCTTGGGTAGAAGTTAAGGTGGCTGGGCAAGAGACCCCATTGGACAGGCTAGGCGCAGCTCAATGACGTGCAATGTTCTAACATGTCTTCAATAGCACTACGTGAGCCAAACAGGATGGAGCTCCACATAAGCTCCCACCTCCCAGCAGCCACTACTAAGCACCAATGCTCTCCTACCGGCAGCCTCCTGAAGGAGACACTGAGTGCCACACACATCTCATGCTGGATGACTCAGGGATTTGATGCTGGCTGCCTCCCACACAGCACTACCTTCTAGCACGGAGCGCTGCCGCTGGTCATCTCGTCTAGATACCTCCACCGCTGCATACAGAAGGAATCAGCCAAAGAAACAAAAAACGGTAAAACCTCTGCTGCCATAGACTCTCAGTGGTCAAAGGCCACATCTCCTCACAGCTTGCTCTCAACCAGCAGGGCAGTAGACCCAGTCAACCTCTGTGACCATTCAGAGGTTGGCACCGTTCTTTGATGGCCCTTGCAGCAATGTTAGACAACTTGGCACTTCACTCTTGCTCAGCTGCCCCTTGCAGCCCCCGCGGGCACTTTGCTTAGACTTGGCTTCCCCTCGCAGCAATGGCCCACTTAGAGGCTGGCACTCAGTTCCTTCAGAGAGAGACTCTTTTTCTGGGTTTGGGAGCGGTGGATGTCCCTTCCATCTGTTATCCCCCCAGCACAGCCCTCCCCATATACGCAACAGGTTGAGAGGAAGGTCTGCTGACCGGAATGTAATGACTAGAAAGACTAAAGTGTATTCTGAAGGCACCTGTGCAGTCATCAGCGCTCCAAGAAAAAGACAGACTTCCGCACTGACTTTGAACAGCACACCTTTCCAGAATGTTCTCTTGACCTGCCACGCTTAGGACAGATTGTGTTTTGTGAGGCCTGTGACTTTAAGCCGCTCGCAGCTGGAGTGTGGCAGCCACAGCCAGCTAACTAATGTTCGCCTCCAAACATTCTTCAAGAACAAATGACAATACTGCAGAGCCAATCATATCTGAAATGCCTGCTACCAGGGGCTTTTCAAGATAAATGAAATATGATTATGATAAATGGAAGGAGTAAAAGCATTTTATGCTGTTGTAATCATATCTCCCCTAGTGGGGGGGCGGAATCACATGATGCCTGTGAAATTAATGTGCCTTTGGCCAGCGGGTCGAGCAGGGCTTGCATCAGCGACAGCCTGAGGCCAAGGGCATCTGCCAGTGGCATTCCTGAGTAACTGATCCCCGTTTCATAGTTGAGTGCCCCTGCGCCACCCCTTGCAGACACATGTTTCAATGCCATGGAGGCTTCACAAGCAACTTGGGGAAATATGTCATTAACACACTCTATTTCCATATTATGCAACTGCACACTTTGGCGAATGCATTCTTCCTTTTCTCCTGGGTACCACCAGTTGGAGAATAATATCACCAGTCGTTACAGAGCTTAGAAGCTGGAAGAATCTGATATGAAGCACTATATAAGACCATACATTGTGAGTATTATGTATTATTATATTATTATTTGGAATATATGACTTGGGAAGCATTATTCTTCCATGTGGGAAACTAATTCAATCTTCAAGAAGTATTTCTATGTATTCAACCCTATATAAAAGAATTAATTCTGTCATAATTATAATCCAGAATTCTCTGCGAGCATTGGCAACGACCCACCAACCAGCATTCACACAGGCCTCTTACCGGGCACTTCTGGCATCTCCGACTACCCACTGAGCAGTCGGGATCCTTATTCAACGCAAGTCTCTGTGCGTCATCTTAAGGCCCTTCTGGAAGGAAGAATGGAGAAGATTCCCTGTGCCAGACACAAAGCTCCAATGGAATCCTCCTGGAGACACAGAGGATCTGCAAGTGAAAGGCACACTTCATACCTGGGCCTCGCTCCTTTCTCATTATTATTATGAACAAACTCAGAACTCTTTGGTTGACTCTCATTTACCCTCTACTCTCAGGGTGACCAGGCATCCTGGTTTTCCCAGAACAGTCGAGGGAAATCACCCTCCGTCCGGGGTTCCTGGGAGTTTTTTCATTTCCAAACCCCGTCTGGGAATTCGAAGGGTGGCTGGCTACGGTCACGGTTTTTGCCAGGACCCGATTTCAAAATCACGAAATCGGGTCCCGGCGCAACTCTTCCTGCACGTAAATGGGGGCGTGAATGCTTTTCATGCCCCTTTTCCTCTCCTTTCCCCTCGCCTGCGTTCTCCTCCAATGAGAGGAGTACAGCTGCGAGCACACCCCCTTCTCGCCCCCTGTAACAGGCAAGCGACATAGAAGTAGGACTACTGTTTTATTATTGTCCTACTTCTATGTCTATGGCCTGACCCAGGGTTTTCTTTTTTTAATCTGGTCACCCTATCTACTCTCCAGACTCAATGTTCTATTCTCCTACCCAACACATGCAGCTCCCTGCCATCAATTGTAACCTCATGTTTCGTAGTGCTTAGTGCGGTGCTCCCTTGGCCCCCACTGTGCCAGCCAAAAATGTACACATTCCCACAATAATAGAAAACAAATCTACCATGTCATCATTGAAGGATTTCGCCCATTCGTCTGATGTTCAAATTCCTCTAGGCAATGCTGTCATCAAAGCAATGGGGTCCTTCATGCTGCCTGGGTGCTGCATCCAACGGGCGGGGAGCCTTGAACTACTTCTAAATAGTAACCTTCTATCATTCTGAACACTTTCATTTTTATCAATGTAATTTGTAATGCAGTTGCTGACCAATGGACATGATCAAAGGCAATGTGTTGTGGTAGAGCACATGTCGAGATCACAAGGCAGGGATAGCCAATCGAAATAGCGGAGAAGGCTTCCATTTTGAAATAATGTCTGTGGTTGGGCAAATCACCCCACCTGGTACATGCTTGGGAGCATTTTTGAGCATGCCTTGGTTTCCTGGCCATGCACGAGACAGAATTTGCATGGGTGATTATTAAAGTTTCCCAATTTCCTAAGAACATAAAGACAGAGATAAAGGCCTCGTGGAATTACCTCAAAGAGCTCATCTGACTACTAGGAATAGTCTGGGCACCAGCATAGACACCTGTGCCCGACAGCCATCCTATCGTGCCAGGATTAGCCCACGCATACACTTAATAGGTCCCCTAATCGAGACGGACTGGAATGTAGAACCATTTTGCCTTGTATTGCCTACTCATGGCTCACAGACCCGATATGATCTACAGTCTTCCTAATACATTTTCAGCGTCCTTGCCATCTTGTGTCCATCCCTTGCCTTCTTAAATTTAATGTACTAAGGATGTCTTCTCGAGGTAAATGTTGCATTCTGTAGCAAGACATATGGGCCTCATTACAAGCCTGGCGGTCCAGAAATAAGGATGCCGGCAATGTACCGGCACCCTTTTAGGAACCGCCAGACTACGGGCATGCCTGCAGGGGCTGTTGCTCCCAGCATACCTGCCAGGAGCTCCAGCCCCTGCAGGCATGGTTTTCACAGAAGTGCCTTCACCATTAGCAACGGTGCCGGTGCTTCTGTCTCCGTCTCCCCATTCCCGTGGAGTCCTATTGGGGAATGGGGACTTACAGTTTCTGTCACCTGACATCGTGGGCCGCCGGGACTTGTAATGTCCCAGTGGCACTAAGATCTCAGGTGGTGCAACGTGTTACGAGGTCGGTGGCAACCCGCTGGTAGCACCAGCAGGTTTTTCGCCATCCTTGTAATGAAGCCCAATATTATGTTTTTTCAGAGTCTTTGCAACACTCTCCTTTAGTTCTCATGCGGTGGCCTCCAGTTCTAAGGGCCGTTTTCTACTTTGGATTGCACTACTGTGTACTGGGTTTAGTCACCTTAAACATTTTAACCTTTCCATCCCATTGGTTCGTTGGGTCCTTTTCTAGGCTGGATAGCTACCAAGGTAAAGCATTGGTCTCTGACATGAGAGCAGCCGGCACTTTGCAAGTTTGAATCTCATGGCAGGGCTGACTTAGCCTTTAATCCACCAAGGTCAAAAAAATCAAGTACCATTCAAAATGTCTAGCATGAAGGGCTATGCAACAGCTATTAGTATTGCTATCATTCCCCCAGTGCATTCCTGTTGAGTGCATTGAGCCTCTCGTCATAGGATGTGTGGTGTATACCATGCAGTGCATTGCCACTCGTCCCTTGCATGTCTGCCATCATTCACCTGGAAACAAGGTCTTCTGAACTGGACACAATAATCGAGCTGAAGCCTGGGCAGAGATGGGCACATAAATACATGAACTCCTTTTTGTGGTCGTTATGCAGTTTGACAAAGTCCCTTCCACTTGGGCAGGGGACAGTCACAGAGTGGCACACAGGACCCTTTCTGGGCCCATCTATGGACCCCTGAACCCTGGAGCCAGGGTACCCTAGGACAGACATCTCCATAGGATGCAGTCACTCCGAAGCTCCCTCCAGCGCGAACCAAACTCATGGCAAAGAGAACGATAACTTCCCTTTGAATGGGAAGAGAGGTGCAGCATTCTGCCATCCGTGCAACGTGTTTGGAGACTTCATAGCCTTAGGCATCCTTGCTTAAGAGCTTAAGCAGAAGGGTTTGTGGGTCCAGTTCAGATCACAAGACCCAGACCATCACACAGTTTCCTTGGAAAAGAACCTTAAAGAGAGGGAAACACCTGTGTGTCTCCTGCACGGGGGTCAGAACAAGCAGCCATAGTTGTCCTGCTCTGGCAATCATCGCAGGGGTTACACAGTTACCATTTCAACACAACAGACATTCACTGGTACATGTGATTACAACCAATAAAACAAAAAAAAATGAATGAAATCATAGCGAAACGTATATATATATATATTTATTTTATTGGGGGCCTGCCCCCCTGAATCTCCATTACCTCATGTTTCCAAACTCATCCAAACCACCCCCACACTTTATACTCCCTTATCCCCTTACCTCCACCCTCAGTTATTTATTTTTCAGTCTTTTTACGGTATTTTTTCATTTTTGTTTTTTATCTGTATAATCACTGCATACCCAACAACCCAACCCATCCCAGCCTTACCAACAGGTTGTCTGACTTCTACACCACATTTTAGGGGTACAGATAAAGCAGCCAACCTGAGCAAAGAGTCCAGGAGGAGAGGACGAGAACTCATATATCCAGGGCCATACTGGATTACACCAGCACAGCTGGGCTTGATATAACGTCAGGCCAGTTCCCTTATAGATACAATGATGGTTGATACACACACAGCTCAAGCCCAGCTCATGCCACCTCCCACATCCCTGGGGCAAACAATGCCAATCATCACCACCCAAGGTGAGACGATATCAGCCTCTAAAAGGCATCCAGCCCAGTCAGCAAAGGTCAATACTTGGGATAGCAGGCAGGAGGCGAGCAGTAGGCCCAGTAAGGCCCCTGTTCTGGTTCTATGTCATATCATCAACAGTCATGTTTATGACCAGTGTTTTTACGAATACATTTTGCAGAAAAAAGTCATTAGCATTTTCTTTTGTGGGGTTCCCCCAAAACACCCTGCACCACCTATTTTTAACTATTGCCGACCACCGCAACCCCTTATCTGCCCTTCCCCCCTAGATTCGGCAAAGTGTATTCATAAAAAAACAGCTGTAAAAACGACTGTCGATGAAACAACATCATACCGTTCTGGAGACCCTGACGAGGAGAGCAGGAATGAGGATAGGTTGGGGATTGGTTAGGCGAGAGGAAAGAGGCAGAGATAGTAGGGTATGATTGGCTTGGATAAAAAGTTGGGGGCATTAAAGTAATAGTAGTTTGGAGAAATATGGCGGTCTTCTCTTTTTTTTGGGACAGAGGAAGAGATTGTGTTGGAGCATAGACAGCGGGTTATCATCTTGGAGTGGATAGAAAGGCGTACCATCTGGGGAGGGCGGAGGAAAAGAACATTGCTTAGGATAGGGAGATTATCAGGAAGGAGCCCATGAAGGCTATTAGGGTGTCGGAGGAGGGAGGAGAGACCAGTTTAGGGAGGAAGGAGAGAGAGGTGGTAAGAGAGAGGAAAAAGGGAGATATCGTCTTGGAATGGAAAGTTGTATCAGAAGTGGAGGAGAGAATTAGAGAGAAGGAAGCGGGTGGGGCACTGAATGTGAAGGAGGAGGATTTCCATCAGAGGCAAGAGTATTGCTGGCATTCAGAGGAAGGTGGATACTCTCGGAGGAGGGGTTAAGAATAATGGATTGGGAATTTGCCTGTGGGAGGAGGGGAGTCAAGATATAGGGTGAGAGGACTGGTGCAAAAAGGAGGAAGAACAAGACTTGGAGGGTGCGAGAATCATAACAGGAAGAAGTGTTAGCACCAGAGGAGAGAAACATGGGGCATGCATTAGAGAAGAGACACTATCAGAAGAAAAAAAAGGGCTGAGTATATAGAAAGTGCTATAGTGCCAGACCATCCTAGGCAATGGACAGAAGGCGAAACTCCCCCCTTAGGTGACAGGAATAGGGAGGTTCTGGAGGACCACATTGGTCCAGTGGACAGTGTGAAGCCTGAAAGAGGACTGAAACAGTGCTGCTGCGCCGAGGAGCAGGGAGGACAGGACAGTGCAATACTAGCTGGGCCAGGGCAGGGCACACGAGAGAGCATCAAATAGAGAAGTGGGTGTGTAAGCTTAGGGTCTCCCTTCTCTTCCAATCTCCGCCAGCGTGCCACAGAATATCCTGCAAGGCGCGGCATTGTGCCTGTCTTGGTGGGAAGCCCCTACTGCTCTGTCAGACGTGATCCTTTAGAAAAAAAAACCTACATGGCAACGCTGTCCAAAGCACTTATCAGCCCAAGAGCCACGGGTCACAAGCCAGGAATATCTGCCACCCAAAGGGAGGTTGGAGAATAAATGCCTGCTCTCCCGCCAACCCCCAGATGCAGAGAGACTTTGTTCTTAACCCCTTAATTGCCAACGGCGCGTATGCTCATTCTTTTTGCATAGACTTGCATAATAGCCTGGCAGTTACTTTTGTTTACACTTTTTTAGTTTGTATTTTGGTGGAGGCTGCAAAGCCCTTGTGAACATATGTATTTCATGTTGGCACATCAGAAGAATTTGGAACTTTTGATTTGTGCATGCCACCTGATCTTTGGAATTATGGAACTTTGGGACCACGAGCACATTACTGAAGAAAACTTTGGATGAAGAAGAGTAGGTGCTGTGCTTTCGGACACTGTATTGAGGTCCTCACTTGCCCCTCCCTCACGATATACCCTGGCGCTTGGAGCAGTCATTCTGACACTTTGAGTTTTGCCACCATCGCGACATGTTAGTTCTTTGAAACTGTCATTAATAGACATCCTTGAAAATATACTTTGATGTATGAGTCACGGTTCTGGGGTCACAGTGACAGGAAGGCATTCTTCGGGTTTGTCACAGCACCTATATCTTCCAAGCTATCCCAACATCCCTCTTGACCGCCCTACAGCGTTATAGAGAGGATTGGATGTACATGACCTCGCCTGTTTGGTGCCTATACTGCTTTCCCAAGCATCCTAACCACTAGTGACGTTTGTGTCCTTGCGTGTGACTTCACACATTTGTGTGCATTGACCCTACATTTCCGCAACCAGTGGAAAAAAAGAGAATAGGCCTAACATTTTCCCCTATTCTTCAGCTGCGTCTGATAGCCTCAGAGTGTGACAGCAAGCTCAACGCTTGTGTCACAATTCATGAACTTTAAACATACCTACCTCCATCCTTTTCACTTCTGTAATATGGGAATGCATGTTTTGTGCCCATTAGGCAGTGGCATTGACTGTACCAATGGCCGAATGGCCAAACATTCTTTACAGGGCCCTTTTCATGATGTTGTTGACCTCAATATCAAGACTTTGTGCCAAACTGCGATATTTATGTGACGTGAGTGTTATCTGGTGTGAGTGTAGTAATGATCAGTTGCCTTCTGTTTGCAAATATACATGTGACTATCTAGTGTAGGGTTTCCAAATGTGTGCATTTGCGAGACACACATTAATCATATAGCAGACTTGTGACACCACTTCAGGGCGTTGTCATAATAAGTCTGACAATCTGTGATGTGTGTGTGTGTTTATGTCTATGTGTGTGTGAGAGAAATTCAGAGAGAAAGAGGGTGGCAGAGAGGAGTGTTGTGTATGGCAGAGATAGAACTATTCAGATTAACTATGAGCCTTACTATACAAAACCACATACACTTACAGATTGATATAAGTCATTGTCAGAGGTTGAATGATCAAGATTCGGGACCCCAAAGGCTGGGCATGAATGCATGGAGAGCGGGTGGTGAAGTAAAGGGTGTGCATGCATCGCTCAAGGGGCATGTTAGGCAAGGAAGGGTATAGCAATACTAGATGCCCAAATAGTCGACGGACAGCAGCCAGGTTTCACACACCCTCCCCCATATATGGTATTCTTACCACACCCACAATATAGAAATAACAAAAGGTGGATAGTAAGGGATGACTGCTTAGAAGGCCCAAAACATGTAGGCAGAGAACCCCTTGAGAACTCATTACAACATAAATGTGGATATAGAACACCCAGTGATTAAGAAGAAATGTTTCTTTTGGACTTATGTCTATAAAACATACACACATACGCAAAGTAATAACAGTAGAACAGATTTCCGTTCAAAAGAATACCCATCATGCCTAATATGTAACACTTAAAAAGCATAATACACATCAGCCGCTTCAAAATAGAATGATGGTACGATTGTAACTGTTAGAAATGTAACCATCCGCACAGTGAAATTGAATTATGGTGAACAACCTCCGGAAAATGTGTGGGGCTAATCCGCACACATTTTCCTATGCTCACGCACAACATAGGCATATACCCGTGTACTCTAGTTGGACACAGCCTGCAGGCTCAGTCCCCACTGTCATAATTAGTTGGGATATGACAGGAGGAGTACACAATGCCTCTTCAGAAGGGGGAGGGCAAATCCTTCAACCTACCAGGGCCAGCCTAATTAAGTAATAAAGGCTCCATGGATCCACCCTGTCCTTTTTGTGGGCCCTGTAGCTGGTGGCAGCAATTCCCATATTAATTAGCGAGTAATACAAATAGGCCCACATGGAGCATGGCTTCAGAGGCTTGTGAGGATAGCCCAGTGGCAACGTGCTCACGTTTCAAGCAAGATGACATGGAGCATCACAGGTTCGATCCCCAGGTCAGCGCTTCGAAACCTCTGGGTATTATGCACGTTATAAATAACCTATCATAACAAAGGAGACAGGAAACCCCAAAAACCTTTTATATGCAACTGTGTCAACCTGATGCCAGCTTCCATCCTCAGTATCGATTGACATTGAAATGTCATATCTGGGACTGCATGTTTACTGTAGTCAACCCCACAAGGGACTGCATTCATACGGTACGAGTATTTGGTTTGTTGGAGCCAGAAAGTCTGGTCTCACTGCAGCTTCTAAGGATACCTGTCACTTTAATCAGGAACCACAGTGAGATCCATTAACCAGAGAGACCCTTTGATCCACAACTGATAGTAAGATGGGTGGGACTTAGTATTACATGTTTTCACCCCTTTACCTTTTCTGTTGAAAGCACTCTGGTTCGGAACGTATGCATGCAGTAGATTGTTGGTGGGGACCCAGGATTGGTTCATTAAGGTAGGCTTAGCCTACACCAATTCCTGTGGTCCATTTGGTTTTAAAAGATGACTGAGCCCCTCTTTTGGCAGATCATCTAAAGGATTCACCAGAAGCAAAAGGAATAACTCATCATTGGACCCTGACTGAAGGTACAGTCTGCCTTACATCTTCCACTAGTGTAGGAATGCCAGGTCCTCCAAGAGGGAAGCAATATCCCTCCCCTAAACATCTCCCAGTGGACAGAGGAGATACCAAATCCAGAGGACTCTCCAGCAGCTCTAGAACCAGTACCCAGCCAGCACACAGTGTGCTCTGCTAGGCTTTGCAGCAAGCTTTCTAGGTAAAAAGTGCCAGAGAGGCTCCAAACCAAACCAAAGACAAAGCAGCTGCCAGCATCACTCTCCTCAGCTGTGGGCTGTCCGCCTTAAAGAACGACACAAGACCAGTGAAACAGCTGGGAGAAATGCCACAATGAGCATCTACTGATTAACACCGTAAGGACATTTTCAAGCCAATCAAGTTCCTCGAGCTGCAACCGACTGCAACACTGTGTCAAGCTGCAGTCAATTAAAGACATCTGAGACATCTCGACCAGTGCTTCAGAACTGCCGGCCAGCACTGAGATGGCGATTCCTGACCCTGAACCACCGTGTAGGCCAGCCTGCAGCCGTTCATCCAGCTTCACTGGCCAAACTGTCTTGCGGCCTGATACCTGCAGCTGACTCCCTTCTTGAACTCTGTCACAGAAGCCTGCAAAGCACTCTGAAGCTGACTTCACCCAGTCGAGCAGCAAGTACATGTGCATCACAACGTACATAGTGGTTCTGTCCCCCTGGTCCTTCTTTGAAGTCTCTTAGTGATATTTTACGACCCATTGCTCCCTTTGTGCTGAAGTCAAGTATCCTTGAACTGTTGCAATTATTAAAAAAACTGACTACCGTCCTGTCAGTATCCAGAGTGCATCCCTTTTCCGTCTTTGAAACTGACTCTCCTGTGCATTCCTTTCCAGGGTGGGTTGTAATTCGTAGTGTTGCTCGAACTGTCTGTTCTGATAATAATAAAGTAGATATTTGTATACAACCTTGACTGGACAGTCCCTTTTATCATTGGGTAATTATTGTATTTTTGCAGTGTTGCAAGTAAGTAACCATCCACGACTTTAGAGATAAGCCTGCAGTTTTGTCCACGTTACCAAAATTGGACAAGGAGGTTTATATTTTGCTTGTGTTTCCAATCTGTTTGGTGCTTTCTGGTGTGCTAGAGGTGTGGGGCTGATTGATGGTTTAGACACAGATATTCATCCCTGGATCACTGGTGCCCGGAAGTTGATTTGTCAGAGTAACCTAAGAGATCAAGACTTATAAGTAGACTGCTATGATGCAACATTGGTTGTGAACAGATGATAGCACAGTGGCGCCTAGAAACACTTGTGTGCAGGCACGTTATAAATGACAATTCATATGTTAGCATTATCAAATCAGAAGCCCCTTGGGAGCACCACACCTCGCCAAACTGGAGGTATAATCTCCTTGGAGCCCTGAACCACATTCAGGAACTTTCTAGGGCCGGATCCCATCTCTTTTTAATTGGCATGGTGTTTTGGGATGTCAGCAGGAAGATAGATGAGAAGGGAGGCTGGGGAAACAGGAAAGGATCCTTCAATGTCTTATCAACAGGATATATATTACTTCCCCTGTGTAGAATAGAACTGCAAAGGTGGAAGGTTCTGGCTGGGGTCACCACTGCTGGAGTAGTTCTTAGTTCTTGGTCACCAATAGGATCTTGTGTATTAACTCTCAGTCAGAGCTGGATAACAGGGCACTGGAGAAAGCACTGGAGAAAGCAGAGAAAAGAAGGAGAAGAGAGGAAGAACCCCATCTCGAGCAACAGAACAGCAATGAGCAGGTGTAAAGCAGTCTTAATTTGGGGTGCTTCTATAAGGTCTGTAGCTATCAATCACCAAACAGAAAGCACTGTTCAAGCACACATACACACAAGGTCTGTGGGAAAGCCCTGCGCCTAAATCACACTGATTCCAATGTAGCATGACAAATGTGCCGAGGAGAAGAAGGATAACAGTCTTAGCGTTACTGCAAACCCAACAGATAGTCAGTCGTAAATGCCAGACGTACATGCCAGACACAGTGCCTGTTTGACGTGAAGAAGAGCGGAAAGGAAAGACAGATGTTGGTGATGGAGACTGCGGATATCTGGAACAGTCCGTGGAAAAGGAGTGTGTTGAGGAACCCCCCGCTAAGAGAGGTAAGTATGGGCGAAGCGCAGGTCTCTAGGGCGGGCTACAGAGGTGCTGGCAGCGCGTAGGTTTGTGACGTGGCACAGGGCCCTGAGACAGAAGTGAGTGCATTGCAAGACATAGTATTCGCTCCAGTGGCATACTGAGCAGGGAAGCAGGGGGGCAAGCTGCCCCCCACACCCTGACACTATTTAAGTGCCAGACCGGGACATTTGTCCGTGGGATATCTCTTGTGTTCTGCACCTCATGGAGGGTGCCCAACGGGAAAGGAGTCCCTCTGGCCGGACTTTGTGCCGAAAAACTCCTGCTCAGCATGCTCATTGTCCTGACAGCAGGACAACTTTCCCTTTCCGAATGGGAGAGGTGTCCCACTGCCAGGACAATGTCCCAAGGAGCTTTGAGCAGAAGAGGGGCTCTCATGTTGCTCTGTGTCAACAGAGCATTACAACGTGAGCCTTTAGGCACTGGTGGGAGGGAGGGCAGGACTATTAGGGACTTTTGTCCCTTTATAAATGTGAATGGGAGGGAGGGAGTGATCAGAAGTGAGAAGGGTGCATAATGTTGCATGCTTTCTGAAATAATGACTATGGCTTTAAAATCCAAGGGGAATGTGTTAGACTCACATTAATCTACATAATGTGATTGTGACTTTGCATACAGGACGGGGAGCATTCAATTAAAGCCATACTCTTATTGCTCAACATAGTTCTGTAACAATGTATAGAGTGTATAGTTAGTTTACTAAGAAAGGCTTGTTTATTATGTAATGTGGTTTGCTTCTGAGGTATTGCTATAAAGTATTATTTAAGCACATGAAAAGCAAAGCAAAACCTTTATAAATATCTACATCAATTAAACCTAGGAAGATGTGCGCAAATGCTTAAATTGTCCATATCCCTGTTTCACCATTTAAACAAAGTGTGTGATCCTGCGCAAATCACTTAATCATACTGTTTCTTATCTGCAGCTCTGTAAGTGATTCTGATTCACTTCATAGCTTTTGTTAATATATCAGGGTACTATTTAAAAAAAAAATAAAGCCTAATGACCTTTGAGTTGCACCATATATAATAACAGTGCATTTTAGGTATTTTGCACCACAAAGTTATGTGGCACTTGGCTTATGTATAGGAAACTTATTCTAAAGTCACTTCTATGGTGCCTGCAAGTATCACAAATTGATGATGCTCCGTTTAATGTCCTTTTTTGTGTTGGTGCAATCCATATGCACATTATGAGGTTTGCATGTTGAGAGCCTGGACCGAGCGCTAATAGATGAGATTCCAGTATCTGTAATGATCCTGCAGGTTTACTTATTTTCTTATGTTTTAAAACGGCATCTGATTCTAGTGTGACCAACAAGGTCGATTGGGGCAGGGTTGGGCGATTTGGGGGCGCAGGAGTGTATGATGCTGGTGATGTGCAGTCCTGGTGGGTTTCAAAAGGGGCACATAAAACATTGGATGAATCCACCAATGCTTAGGCAGGACAACTTCATTGGTAGTGGAAATACTACTTTAAGGATGTGGAAGGGTCATCCGTTTTTCGTGGGTCTGTAGAATACTAATGTGTTTGGTCGAGAGATCTACCACATCATTGAATTCATAAGCAATGACCGGCCTTCCTTTCTTGTCTGAATATATTTTATACTGTTCTTTCACTTTTGTCAAATTGGTTTGTTCTTCATTGTGCACTTTTATCAATCGTTTGGCTATCACCTGTGCAGCTGGGACAGTAGATGGATTGTGGATTGGTAAAGATTTGGGTTTAACCCCAGTTAAACAGAAAAAAGGACAAACAAACAGAGACATGATAGAGATTATTGTAGGTGAACTCTGCATGAGGTGGCAGACCAGGCCAGTTATCTTGATCATAATTGACATAATCAAGCAGATATGTCTCAATCATCCAGTTGACCCGCTCTGTTTGTCCATCAGTGTGTGGATGGAATGCAGTAGAATGGAAAACTTGAACACCCTATTAATTGGCTAAGGGATGCCAGAATCTTGCTGTGAACTGAGGATCATGATCTGAAATGATTTTGCCAGGATGCCCATGCAAACGTAAGATATGTTGAATGAACTGGACCACTAAGGTTTCTGCTGAAGGAAGCCCGATCCATGCAATGAAATGCCCATTTTTGGATATGTGTCTGTGATGGACATATCCCTGTTTCCTTCTTGTACGATGGTAACTCTGCTATGAAATCTATCAGGGTTGTTCCCCAGGGTTGAGAGGCTTCGATGAAAGGCTGTAATTGGCCAACAGGGCCTTGCACCAAGTGCTTCTGCTGTGCAAAGGTAGAACAATCTGGATGTATTGCAGAACATCCTCACTCATTCAAGGCAACTGTAACCATGTTTGCACCACCTCACAGGTCTATTTAATTCCAGGATAGCCCCTAGAGAGGAACCATGTTAGCAATGCAGGAGTTCCATTCGTATCTCTACTGTTGGAACATAGCGCAGTACCTGATAATTCAATAACCCACCAGGGGTAGATTCTATTCTGGGATATCATTGCAACAGCTGCAGCATCTGAGGATCATGCAAGGAGACTTGTATTCATTGTTCTAGGGGGACTGTCTGGTTTATTATAGGAGCCATTTTAGGTTCAAGAAGGGGCCAGGGATCCACCTGCATATTAAAAGTCTTGTCGAGGTACCACAGCACCCTTGTTATGCACTTTGTCAGGTCGGTAGGATAAGGTATTCATGAAACAAGTGAAGAATAACATCCAGCGAGCAGGATCTGAGGGGTCAAACTTTAAGTTTTCTTCGAGAAGGTCAGGTTCTTGTGGTCAGTCAGAGCTTTTATGGGGTGTAGTGCCCCTAACAAATAATGTTGCCAATGGTTGCCAGCTTCCTCAATAGCCAATGCCTCCATGTTATGTAATGGATAGTTCTATTTGGCGGGAGTTACATGTTTTGAAAAGTATTCAACCAGCTGCAAGTGACCATCTCCCTTTTGGGAGAGAACCACACTCAGGGGTGTACTTGAGCCATATGCTACCATGATAAGGGGCTACTAGTGTCGGGTTGGTGCAGTACTATAGAAAAACAGAATGATTCTTTGAGGAGGTCATAAGCAAGTCATGTCACTCTTGTGCAAAGAAAGAGTAACTCTTTCTTTGTGAGTTGTGTTTGGTCGTTAGCCGTTGTTGAAAAATGAATGCTCAATCATTGGTAAAAGTAAGTGAAACTTAGGAATCACTGTACCCGCGTCACACCGCTAATGTCAGGAAACACATCCAAAATGAAGTGTTGTTGCACCTTAATAGGAGGAAAAACATCTTCAAAGGCTGTAGTCTGGAGGTAGAAAACCGGTGACTGCTACTTCGCGATGAGTAATGGTTCCGAAAGGAGGCACCTTCTGTCCGTATTCTTCCATGCGACAGATATCCTTGCAATACTCAGAGGGGAAGTACACCTGTCACAAAGGCAAGTCAATAACTGGGTTAGGTTGAGTAAGCCAAGGCATCCCAGTTTCATTTTCAATGGTGGTGGGGGAATCACCTCAAACCAAATGAACTCCTGATGATCCTGTATTTTCATGAGTAAAGCCACGGTGGAGTGATTTACACCTCCACCTATGGATCAATTACACAAGATGATTTTAAAAACTTGGGAACATAGGATATTTGGTTGAATGCCAATTACATGTAATTGGCATTCAACCAATTGAGCACCCCAACATGAGCACCCCAAGTCCACTAAAGGGGTGACATGCACAGTATCTTCTTTGACAAGGAACTACGCAGTTAAGCAGGGATGCAAGGATTCAGGGCTGGTTGCTTTGGGATTGTTTGTGTTATCTTGCCCTATGCTCGAAAGAGGACTCCTTTTCATCCTTAAACAGTGTAATTTCACCACTTCATCAAGGAACAATCTTTTAGAAAGGGGCAGTGGTTGCAGCAATACATATAGGTTTTCTGGCTGTAGCATCGTCTCCCTTCTGTCTCCTGTCAACAGTCCACGTATTCTGCCTACTTCCTTAAGTTCAGAACAGTTTGGCTAAAAGGACTTGACAGGTGTCTGCGTCTTTGATTGGGTACGGGTAAAGGTATGAAGGAGCTCTATCCTACATTGAATACCATTACGTTACTATTCCTACATCCCTTTGGTCAACATGGTGAGAGACATCAATCAATTACTCTAGGCCTGCTTTGAGTCCATGTTGGAAAACGACACATTGAACTTCACACAGTTTCCCAGGAGGCCAGCAGGGCAGTAGATGAGTAGTGGGTATGGGAAAACAGGAAATGACCCTTTAACACCTCATCCACAAGATATTTACCCCCATCGAACTCACCCTGCTCCCGTGGAAAGGACACTGGCAGAGATGGATACTTCCAGCTGGTGACAACATGACCGGGATAGTTCTTGGGCACCAAGAGGATCTTGTAGGGACTCGGAGGGACACAGAACAACTCTGGATCAGTGTTCCAACACACATACACATGAGGTCTGTAGGAAAGACCTGACACTGAACCACTCTCATTCATATATAATGTGACAAACATTCTGAGGAGAAGAAGTCCTATTCTTATAGCAAACAGGACCAGACAGCCGCGTATGCCAGAAGCAGTGCCTGCATGATGCAGAGTGGAAACGAACGACAGATCAGCGAGCCAGGAGATCAGTTGCAGTGACTGCGCCTGACAGAAGCGGTCACAGAATCTAGAGTGCAGTGAGAAGCTCCCAGGTGAGGGAGCTAAGTGTGGGTATTTGGATTTGTATTATTGTGTTTATATAGTGCTTTAAGATTCAGGCCTGTGGGACAGGATGAACAGTGTCGAAGTTGTGGACGCACAAGTACCATGGTGGACGATGGTGTAGTGCAGGGCTCTGAGATGGAGAGAGTGTGTTGCAAGAGGCAAGAGCTTGCTCCTGCAGGCCCCATTTCCCACCCGGATGTAGCATGTCAATGGTGCTGCGATGCTGCTGAGTGCGTGCCTAACAATATCTGGAAAACTCGTACGTTTCCTCCAGATTCGGGCTATACAATTTGAGATTCGGGCTTTAAAATTTGATACAACTAGTTGGACAGAGAAAGGGGGCATGAAATACAAGTTTTAGTGCATTATTTGAGTTTCTTAGCTTTTTTGTCTCAAAAAAGGGTGCAGACATGTTTTTAAGTGGTCCTGATAATGTGCTCATAAGAGGAAGTTCTGAGGTGACTCTACCACTCCTTCAGCATATGGACAGTCTGGTGCATCCAAGATTCTACTCTGCCTCAAAATAAAGATACTTTTAGGGCAACCAATTGTCATAGGTGCTGAGGTCCTACGAGTGATAGAGAATTGCCAGAGTTGGCCGCTGCGTATTGTGGTGTTCTAGAGGGAATGCCCTAACCTCTTAAGGAAATAGTGTACAGTCAAAGTGAACACCAATCAAACTGTGCCGAGCCCACTGTTCTTTTCTAGAATGTAATATTCAAGTGTCATTACAGTTTTCCAGTGCTCCCAAAATCATTGAGTGTCATGAGTTAAGCCAACACGTGTTTCGACCATAAGGTCTTTTTCAAGGCCAATTAGTATCTTGTTAAATCATCAGGTGTGTTTGAGCTGTCCTAAATTAGCTATGTTTCAAAGTTAGTTGGCAGCACGATGTCTATAGTGCTAAGTAAGCGTTTTGCAGAATAAAATGTAAAGTCGTTTTCAGGAAGTATTAGTTTACAATCCCTGGAAAACTAATACTTCCTGAAAACTACTTTAAATGTTATTCTGCAAAACTCTTACTTAGTGAACAAGATACCAATTAGCCATGATTTTGGGAGCACTGGAAAACTATAATGCTTTCATGGCACCCAAAGATTGTGTGTAGAGGTGCCAGTACACTCACAAGGTTTGCACGCAGAATGCAGGCCTAGCTTGAATGTTGGAAACATTTCTTCAAGGATCTAGGACCGTCAACAGCAAGAGGCAATCTTCTAGAGCCCCGAAAACCAACAGTTTGGGTGATGGTGTGCCTTTATCCCGTATATAATCAGAAACAAGGACATTCCAATGGTGGAGAAAGCAGGAAGCAAGCAGACTGCAATGGCAAGTAGCACGGGACACAGTGACACATTAGGACAATGGGTTATTGATGTAACCAATCCCTCAGGAGATTGAAAACCCAGAGAGATGAAATGAAATGTGTTTATTAATTTATGAACGATAAGCCCCAGCTCAAAATGCATTTCAGACCTTGTGTGAACTCTGTTATCACACTCCTTCATGGGGCAGCGTTTATCTTGAACGATGGGGCTTTTTGAGCCATTCTTCACCCAGTGCGGGTGGAGGAGGGGCTGAGCCGCTTCATTTCAAGTGGACCGACTTCCCCAACCGAGCGCTATATATCTTGGCGTCTCGGTTTCTGAGCGGATTGGCCCAATGAGTATCACCATTTATCCTTTGTTATAGAAGACTATCACCCTTTTCAATCTCCGTCAACGACACAGTGAGCGAAAGGCAATCATTTACTGCAAGGGGCACTGAGGGATATTCGCTCCCAAGCTACTCATGTTTGCACACTTTTTCATCGCAAGCTTCAAGAAGGTAAATAAGTTGATTAAGATGGAAGATTTATCATGTGATCTTTTCAATTTTTCTCCAGCGACATATCTCTTCTGACAGCCCCCTGCTCTTCACAAATATGTGTGGAGAAGCACTGTACATCCTAACTATGCCCCCTGATGTTAGTTAAGTGAATTCTTACTATGGTATTGCAAAGACATGCATATTGTAGGATGGAGTGTTTTCGGGCCTAGAGTGGCACGCACGGGGCGCTTTGGAGCAGGTGCGACCACATCTGCATGGAAGAGTGTGCAGAAAGTTGTCGGTAATAAGGCCCTCCTACTCAGCAAGCGTTGTTATTTACTTGAGGAGTCGTGTGGGGTTTGAGGAATACTGTAATTGGGTATCCTACCAGTACTATGTTATCGAGCGTTTATACTGCATCAATCACCACCATAGTGGTCTCAGAGTGCCAGTAGCTTCTCCAAGAAAATGACAAATTGTGCCCCCACTCAAGTAATCCAACCATTGTCTATAGAGGAAGAAGAAAGGAACAGGGGCAAAAGTAGAGTGTACAGTGAAGCGGGACTAGCAAAAGGGTGTACAAAACTAGTAAAGTGAGAAGATATGATAAGGTTGCGGTAGCTATTGAAAAGTGCATATTTTGCGTATTATTGTAACCGACATTGACATAGTGCAACTGACAAACTGAGCTGTCTTTTGGGCCTTCACAAAGGGATTCATTAGGTAACTCAGCAGCATGTTTTAAACATACGTTTTCAATAAACCTCTGAAGCATACACGTGTGAGCCAGTACTGCAAAGATTAAAACGTGTGATCTGCAGGTTGAACCCAAATGTATGCAACGGGTTCTCACCCAAGCGGACTATCTTACAAGCGAGTGTACTGCTGGGGCAGAGGTAGGTGTCCAATGAAGGAAATAACATTTGACTAACTTTGCATCAGTCCGACGGTGCTGTGTTCAGAGAAACCGACTTTATGGAAAGAGCCTCTAATTATAGGCCGGATCGAACGGGGTAGGTTGTTTCCATTCCCTGGTTGTGGGGTATCCCCCATTTCTAATACAGTCGTTCCCGATGCTGCTAGCCACACCCCATGAGTTGATGACGAAGCCAATGGAAAAATAGTGGGGTGACACGCAGAGCCTTTCAAGAACAAATGATGTACATCATATTCATATATATATATATATATTATATATATATATAATATATATTTTTTTATTAAACCGCTTGACTGACTATGTCATTTGCATAAATACATGTTCAATATTTGCTAAAACATGTGAAGATATTAATGGCAATCACGAGTAGGGTCCAGAAGAGCAATTGGAAGCAGTGGTGGGCCCGTGAGGGTCTTGGGGAGGCCTTCTTTGAGTCCATGTTGGAAAGGCAAGCGTTGATTGGCTGAGCCTAGTTTTCTAGCGGTGACTATCAGCTGTAAAGTGCCATACTCTCAGGAGCAGGAAGATGCTCAGTCAGAGGGGAATGGGAGTATTGGATGTATTTGGGGTATATGACAAGGCTGGTAGTGGAAGGAGGGGAGGGTTGCATTAAATGAAAGTGTATGTACAGTGCAGCCATTAATTCCAGAATGGATGTCCCTAAAAATAAAAATGGAAACATTAAAATGGGATTGGCTTATATTGGACAGCTAGATGCAGAAACCAAGCCAATTAGGTTATTTTACGGGTACGAAAATTAAATCATGATGCAAAACACCTCCTGTCACTTAGAAAAGCTTACTTTTCTCACTCCTTATGTTTTCCAGCAGCAAAAGCATCTCTATTGTAGATCTATACAATAAGGGCCAGATTCTCAAACCTATTTTTGGTGCAAGCAAAGAGATGATCTAGTGCATCGAGAGAGAATCACCTTTAAGACCCTCACGATCACACACAGGTGCATCTCGAAAGTGGCCCCAGCCTACCTGGTGAAGACTCAATCATCCAGACCCCCCAGAACACCCCACACCCACAAACTAGCGCAACTCAAGTTCAAACTAACTAAAGCGGGAGGGACTAGCTTCCCAGTCATTGTGGCAAAACAGTGGCACTCCCTCCCACTTGCTCTCAGGGCGGAGGAATCTTATTGGCTTTCCGGAGAGCCCTCAAAGCCTGGTTGTTTTGCCTAAATCAACCAAACCAGTCACCTTCACTGAGTATGTTACGTGTTAACCCTTGGGGACCCGATGCTTAGCATACTCAGATAGTAACCCCCTTTATGCTATGTATACGCTGACTGCAAAAATC
Source organism: Ambystoma mexicanum (assembly GCF_040938575.1). Classification (NCBI taxonomy): domain Eukaryota; kingdom Metazoa; phylum Chordata; class Amphibia; order Caudata; family Ambystomatidae; genus Ambystoma; species Ambystoma mexicanum. The sequence goes on along the minus strand of NC_090931.1, from coordinate 849,427,597 downwards.
TATCTACGTGGCCTTATGGCCAAGTGCCACTATCTAACATGTAACTTGATGCAACTCAACTTAAGTAACAGCGCCTAGATGCCTGCGGGTTTGTCTGTACTTTACAAATGTAAAAATAAATAAATAAATCTCTTCGCACCAAAACATGAGCATCCCACTTCACAAAGGGCATCTGAATGTTCCCCCGTTGGGCATTTGTGAAATTAAGGGAGAGCTTCAGGGCATTTAAAAGCACATCCGGAATTCACAGATGGGATGAGCTTTTAATTGCCCTAAAATTAGGGTCAGCATGATTTGTTTAGTGCGTGTGACAGCCATGGTTTACACCTTGGCTGTCACACTTTCTTTTCCAAACATGGATGGAAAGGCTATTTTTTCTTTGCATTTCACCGAGACGGGCCCTTTAATGGCCCATCTCGGTGAAGTGCACTCCCAGAAACCAGGTTGTTGCTGGGAACCTGTCGTGCTTTAGTGGCATGAGTGCGCACCCGACACTAATGTATGCAAGTTGGCTGGACAGCACATTTTGTGCTCTTGTGCAGCTGCTACTAAACCACTTAGGTCACCTTTGAGAATAAGGTGCCCTGTGCATTTCTGAAATTAAACGTGTGCATTCTCTGTGTTCCTTTTCATTTGCTCTACCTTTTCACAATCTGGCCCTAGATGTCTATGTGCAGTGTGCCACCAGCAACTCTGCAGCGAGCTCCTTCAGTTGAAAAGCATCAGTAGAACATTGATGTGATTCATAATGTAATCTCAGGTGTCAAAAACACATATTATCCATGTTGGCAGTACATAATTAATTAATGAAGCATTCATTTCCCTCAAGTAACTCACCGGCAGCAAGGATGAAGCAAAATGGCTACAGACATATGCTGACCCCTATAGCACATACCCAGTCTGGAGACGCCTTAACCTGTAGACTAGTGTTGCCTGCCAAATGTTGGTCAGAAAGTGGTTCCTTCCACTGTGGGACACGTTGCGTGGCACATCTCACAAGGGGTAAAGTCAGATGATGGCACCTCAGGGACCTCATTGTGCCTAAGGATTCCACTTCTAAACATATCAGCACTGATGAAAAGGAGATATGAAATGAGCCCATTTCGAAGAGATTGTTCTTGATGGGCAAAATAAATAGAAACTATGGTATCCCTGATCTGCCCTTTGCTAATCCGGGAAAGGGCCAGGCATACTCATTAAAGTTGGGAGGGTTGCAACTACCTCATACTCTCAATAAGAAAAAATAACATATTTATTTTACTGTCCAAATCAAGTTATGAAAAGATCTGCTTTTATCATTTAATTACTCAAATAAAAGTAGAGAAAAACACAATCAAAAAGGGGATCCATGAAAAATAGCCCCTCCCTTCCAGTAAAATCACTGAGATTACAGATGGCGTGGGTACATATTGTCTGTAATGTTAATCGCTATGTTGGAGCCAAAGGGGGAGGAGGGAGGGGACAATCAGTTTCTTGCATGGAGGAGAAATCTCGTCAGAATGGCAGGTCAAGGACTGAGTTCACTCAAGGCCCCATGGGGCCTCATTGCAAATCTGGCAGTATTTCTGTGATAAATAAGGTTCTACAGATTTATTGTGGTATGACAAGCAGTGGTATTGCCAGGTTAATCCCCTTTTTTTGGAGTTCATAGGAGCACATGGGGATTTTGGTGGAATTACCGTGAGCAGAAATTCTGCAGCAGTAATTACGCAGATTTTTGGAGAATGAATTTGGCGGTGGGGTAAAAATGGCAGTAATTCCGTTACCAAAAACGTTGCAGAATTACAACCTCTTTTTTACCGCACACCAAACTCGTAATGATGCACCATGGATTGTGTCAGTCCTACAGCTGCCTCAGTCAGTATTTCCTTTCATGATATAAAACTCCCTGAAGTGATGTGGGATGGGTACACTGAAGACACTGGATCTGGTAAGTAACTGTGATGGTATCCTTTATTGTCCTCTGGTCTTCCAAACACACAGGGTAAACACACACAAGTGCATCACACTCATAAGTCCCTTTGACAGCATCGCTGGTCCTCCACACCCTTCCAGCCAGCTCCTTCTCTCCAATTGCTCACCTCCAACTGTCATCTCTACAATCCCCAGAACCCAACACTCCATCACCCCACACATTCCACTCTGACCCCACAGGCACTCTCACATCCTCAACACTAGGTGTCCTGTCCAACAACACACAGGCACACTAGACTATACCACGTCTACCGCCGTTACATTGAATACAACACAGAAGGAACATGCTAAACTATAACGCGCCCACCAGTCCCAGGTGGCGGCAGCGCCAAGTAAATACTCTCCTTGACTGGGCCAGCACAGGGGCAGTGCCCATTATGTCTTCTCTTCGGCTATTTGGGGAACCCTACTGTGGTCACCCTCTGGCACTTGTAAGTGGGAGAATTGCCCTGTATTTCTTCACAGCTCCTTCTGCAAACCTTCTAAGCACTGGCTTGTGTCCACTCGTCCAAGTCTTCTGGACGTTGCGGACTGATTTTGGCGACCTCTTCAGCTGGGGCTCTTGCCAGTCCTGTTTTCCTATGGAGTGAGGGATAAGGTGAGGGGTTCCTTTGCCTGCCTTCCCCAGTTAAACAATCTTGTACAGGAAGGCAGACATTCCTTCTCAGCGCTGCCATAGCATGTTGGCTCCTTTAACTGCAGGTTAATTGTTCATGAACATCTAGTGAATAAACTAACACCGTTTTTGTACTTCAAGTTTGAGATTCTTATCAGTGAGCAGCTGTGCTCCAGGTTACTTTTATTAAAAAGTCAGGGCACGTATATTAATCACATTTGTAGCCCATTCCTGCCTAATGTGTCGACCCACCTCCACTCAATAAGGCTCAAAGGTGCTCCCTGCCAACCTAACCCCTTACAACAGTTGGGGCTGTCAAGGTCCCAACATATGAATGGTCACCTCTGCTGTCCGGGGCCAGGTACGGCCTTGTCCAAGGAGTGTGAAGAAGGCCAACTTTTGTTTGCCTCACCCCGTTCCTCAATCACAGGGAAAGCTCACACAGATAAGATCTCTCGCTTGCGGACCAAAGACTGGAGGCTGAACCCTATGGAGTATCTGGTGGGTTAGCGATTGCATGCGCAAACCATAGTGTAGAACCACATTAGCTCAAGGTGATTTGCAAACCTGTTGAAACGATCCCAAAGTAGCCTCCATGGCAAAACAGTGCAATCACCGCCACAATTACAAAACACATATGTGTCAGTATAGTTCCAATAAGAACATTGGACCTGTGGGCCATAAGGTCCCTGGGGCCCAGCTGTAGAGATCTTGCACTGCAAGAACAATGACTTTGTTAACCCCCCCAGTCCATTAACTAGAGTGTCATGTAACCTGTGCCCAGGGGGCTCAGGTTGCTCCCCTTCCAAACAATCCTCCTCCAGGTAACCAGTGTCTGACTCTGAAATCAGAAATTGTTATTATATCGAAAAGAGAGAATGCAAGGTAATTCCCAGAGGACCTAACCTCCCTCTTGTAGTGTTAGCAGGGTTTTCAAAGTCACAAAATGCTGTAGGGCTTGGAAAAGCCAACCTGAGGTTAGCAAGGCTTCTTACAACCCCAGTTGAGCAAAGAATATCACAGTAGTAGTGTGACCAAGCAGCAGGGCTGAACTAAAGGGCAAGAGGGGCACTGTTGCCCAGTACAGTTAACACTTAGCAGATCAGGCAAATACAATGCCCACCCAGGTAAGTTATCAAAATAACAATATTTTTTTACAATACTACTACTGATAATATTATATTATCTATTTCTTATATAGCGCTACATACACATGAGACTCAGAGTGCTGAAATAACAGATGACATTATTATGCCACACAGAGTTTCTCAATTTATCAACCTAAGAAGTATGAAAGGCTGAGTTGAACTTGCCGGGATTCGAACCATTGACAGCAGGCTGCACACAAATATCAGGGGCGAACTCTTAACCCACACACTTTAGTCATCATAAGGGAAGTAAAAATGCATTAAAACATAAATACAACTCACATTTCAGTCACCCTTATTGGCTTACCCACTACTTTAAATTACTTTAGCATAGACACATACATGGTATGTAATCTTTAAAGTAGGGAGAAGGAGATGTTATCAGACACTGAAGTTAGGCCTTATAATTAAAAGGTACCCAGCACCATATAATAACATGTTGAAGTCCAGTCTTAATCTATCCAAGTCTCTGTAAGTCTGAGGATGGAGGTGAATAGCCAAGAGGGCATGTGAAACGAATGCAGGTGCAGTATGGACGTAGGGCAATTGCAGCAATGCAAAGATAGGGGCATAAGGGACTTAAGTCCAGTTCTATTGAAAAGAAAAGCAGCAACCACCCCTCAGGTTCTTCAGGCAGACGCCCAGATGCAGTTACCTGGATGCCACCACCCTGGCTCAGCCAAGGAGAGTTCTACGGTCTGCAGGACTTACGCTCAATGTAAACCCTACCGGGAGGGGTACAGTTCCAGAGATGTAAGGGGTCTCAGGTCCCCAAGCCCCTAGCTAGTTAGGAACAGCCCCAGATGACAGTAGATCGCTGGGGGAAGCAAGGCACAGCTTTGTATTTGCTGTACAGGGACAGCTGGTCTCATGTTTGAGGTTGGTTATGCCCGGTCGTCTTTAGATTAATCGGGAGACACAGACTTGGTTCCATGATGCAAAAGGGACCCTTATTGAAATCTTAAGGGATGCACTTCTTTCATTGACCCGGGACAGGGTCAGGAGACTGTCAGAAAACTGGTGTTTGGTTGTCCTGCAGGCATGTCTCCTAGTAGAGAGCAGCACAGCTGATTTCCAGAGTCCCGTCAGATCCCCGAGGATGCCCGCAATGAGTTATAACTATTTGGTTAGCCAGATGTCCTCGCAAAGACAGATGTCTGGTTTCGGCATTGCAAACCAAATGCAACAGTGAACAGTCTAGTGATGGAAAACAGGCGACAGACCTTGTGCAGAACAGGTAACTCGCTGGTCCCATCAGTCTTAGGAAGAGGTTTTCCCTGTTGAGTTGAGGTCAGGGTGCATGATGCAATGGTTCTTAGTGGGCCAGTTCTGGTCACTGCATCAGTCCTCCAGCGTCCCTTGGTCGTCTTCTTCTTCATATCTCTTTAGCTCCAGTGGTCATTGATTTCTGGGTCCAACTCATCTCCTTATATCCAGAAGTGGTTGTCCAATAAGGGACAGTCATCCTCCGACAATCTGCCCAGCAACAGCCAGGACACCTTGAGGAATATGAATTGGTGGTAGACAGCCCCCTCCCCTACTTTCTGCTAGGACACCCACAAAGAAGGGCCTTTGTGGGCTTCTTGCTAGAGGCCCACCAAAGGACATGAAGAGAGAGAGGGCCTTGTACCACCTAGAACGGTAGGATGCCCAATAAAGGGCAGGCCATCTTGAACAGGGCTTTAAAGAGGAAGGTGGGCCATTTTGAGTACATGGTCCCTTTTAGAGCAGAATCACGGCCGCATCAGTAACCCTGGGTGATGCACTCAAAAAATAGGTCAACATGATGTAACAACTGCCACCAGCCTCTTCAGGGGATGCCTGAAACGTAGCACAACTGCTGCTTAGAACGAAGATACGGTGATATACAGTGTCCCCACATCACTCCATGGAAGATGGCTTGTGCTACAATCAGCAAAATGCACTGATCGCAAAAGGGCTGGTGAACACTATTGTACTGGGGAGTCTGGGGACTCAGCAATGAACAGAAAAGGATATTGCAATAGCAACCCCTTCCTGGCAGCGCACCACATAAGGTGGGGGGCGCTGTCATAGGAAAGCATTGGACCAATGACTAAAGGGAGAGCTCTACTCTCCAGTGGATCCGTGTAAGAAAGGTCCACTGGTTCCAAACTACAGAACATCCAGGCTCTGAGAGAGATAGCAAGGTCACGCTCACCTCTGGAGTCGGAGGAAGATCCCAGAGAGTCCAGGAGTAGTGCTGAGAGTATAAGGACAGAGAGGTGAAGATGGGCAAACACATAAAATCTCCCTAAGACGGAGCAAAAACGTACCCTAAGATGCAGAATTCTTGGGGTAGCACAGAGGGCAGACCGACTCTCCCACAGACATGCGCAGTGCACATAAACACACACAGAAGGCAGATGTATCTCTTCCTTTCATGGGATGTACAGGGAACACGGCTAGACAGTTTGATAATAGGGTGCTGGATTTAAGGAGCACGAGATTGCACAGAGCGATTTATTGCACAACAGTTGTGTGCATTCGGCTTCAGGAATCTCCTTCTGCACTCCTGGGGGGAGGGGTTGGAGAGTTGGCGGGGGTCTATTAATTCCCTATTATTAGAGAGCTTCACTGCCATTAGCTCTTTTAATTGCTTCCGCTTTCATCATGCATCTTACGCTGAACGGTCACTGAAGAGGGCATGGACTATTATCAGGGTTGGACTGGGAACCAAAAGAGGCCCTGGAAATAATGTTCAAAGTGGCCCCATATTACACGTTTTCTGCAAACCCAACCCTTTTCCTATGGGAACATTTGGAAATACCACACAAAAGAGGCCCAGGGTGCAGAGGCCTACCGGAAATCTCCAGAGTTCCCTATAGGCCAGTCCAGCCCTGGCCATTATGGTCATTTGATAGCTACCCGTGACCAGAGTTCAATGTCCACACACAAGGCGCAGGCATGCAGCTCAGAGGCGGGGTCTCTGCGGGCGGAGTGCGCCGGGGACAGGCCAGAGCAGTTGCCCTTATCTGGAAGGTGTTCCAATGCCACTTGGGTCTGGAGGAGAAGTGGCCTTACTTACATATTCAAGGGCGACGCCGTCTGGACTCTAAGTGGGACCTTTGCTTGACAGGTGTAAAGCATGCTGGCTTGTGGCTTCACAGGCTTTTGGAGAGCCTGTTCTGTCTTGCTGTCAACGTGCTCCGTTACAAGGGGTTTTGCAGTGAAATGTACATCGGTTCATCATGTTTGGGACAGGGCAGGGGGCTGTGCCCCGAGGAACAACACGCTGATTGCTGGAAACAATGCACGCTGGTTATGACCCCACGTGCGCATCTAGTGCACGTTTTCCTGCGCGTGCTGTTATTAGCATACTGTTGTAAGTGGCACTGCTCAGGGGTGGACTGGCCTACAGGGAACGCTGGAGATTTCCCAGTAGGCCTCTGCATCCTGGGCCTCTTTTGTGTGGTAATCCATTTTATTTCCAAAAGTTTTCATTCGAAATGGGTTGGGCTTGCTAAAAATGTGTAATATGGCGCCACTTTGAAAATTATTTCCAGGGCCTCTTTTGGTTCCCAGTCCACCCCTGGCACTGCTCCATGTTAAATAACCATGCTGTTACCAGTACTGGTTCTTGGAGTTTTGGGGATCTGTGCGGAAAGGAAGTATAGCCCCCCCCCTCTAAATTCCACACGTCATGGTATCACATGAAGTGACATCACAGAAGAAGTGCATCATAGAAAGTGAAACAAAATCACGATTTGTAAAAATGCCCGAGCGTGCTTACTGTAACACAATTCCATGCAATGTCCAGAGCACAGTTCACGCATTGAAAATATAATCTTTTGTGATGTTTTTCAACTGAAAACATCAATCTTGTCACTGTAGCCCAGGGACACCATGATGCCGCCTTCGATTGAGAGAACGGCATGGCGTTATGTTATGTTGTTATTGATACCGCACACTGCTATCACCCGAGGGCAGTCTCAAGGTGCTCACGTGGCTCTGCAAGAGAAAAGGACGGGGTGTGCTAGTGATGATAGGAGAGGTTCAGAACCAGGAGGAACTGGCGTCTGTGTGCATTGTCTCGCGTGTGGGAGTTGGTTTGAGAGGCCTCGCTCGTTGTAACCGTATGGAAAGGACTCAATGTCTTGGATGGGTGCTAGTGGTTGTGTTGGGTATGTTGGTCATATGAGGTTGGAGGGGTTTGCGGTTGTGCACACTGGCAAGTTGTATCCATAAGAGGGTCCAGAGTCACGGATGCCTGTTAGGTGTTTTATTGTATAGTGTTGGAGTGCATTTGTGTAGTGAAAGTTAAGCCACGACTTAAAGTGCAGGTGTTGCAATTGCTTCAGAGAGAGTTCTCCATGACCTCCCCTACTACCTGTTGTGTGTGGGGGAGGTGAGTCTCACAGATTTACAGCTAAATAACGAAGAATCCCAAGATGTAGGGGCTCCCCATAAACAGTATGGAGGACCCACAACAATATAGCATTGGATAGAGAGAAAATTAAAAGTTGTGGAGCAAATGGAGTGTGTGCTAGATCATGCCAATGGGCACGATGCTGTTGAGAGATCTTTGCCAACCAGATGATTTCTTCCTGTTCTGGCGACGACAAGAGCCTAAGGAAAGATTAGTGGTACTACAGTCAGTCAGTAAATGTCAGTGAGGCTGTGAATATTAGTCAGTCGATATGCATTAGGCATTGTCAGTTAGTGACAGTCAGTATCTGTCAGTGAGTATAAATCAGTATCAGTCAGTATCATCCCTTCAGTATCAGCCAGTCAGTGAGACTCAGTCTGTGAGCATCAGTCAGAATCAGTCAGTATTCTTAGGTGGGACTCCTGGATATGCCAGAGCGATGCTTGGGGCTCTGCGGACTCGGAGGGCCCAACACCCTCACCTGGACAAACAGAGATCTCAGCCAACATCAAGTACAAACTGTGGTTTATTACAAATAAAACCAACATGGATCAGCACAGGAACACAGAAGATTCTGGTACTGTCAATGCTCTATGGCGCACAGGCTGGTTTTGTCCCACTCTGGTGTCATCACTTGGGCCCTTCCCATAAAAACCTATCACTGTGAGGGATTGGGTATTGAGAGTCTCTATTACCTATAGTGGATCCTATAGGTATTATTCTACTAGTCCTCGCATGTAAGATGGCTGGCCTTTCCCATCCCCAAGAACTATCTATTACATTATTACAAGTAGTGGGATTACCATTGGTTCTTGCCCCTTGCCATTCACCCCTGGAATGCTAAATTGTGATTGGTTAGAGCCGATCCCCCCAGGCCCGGGACTCGATTGAGTTCTCAGCTCGCTGTGCTCCTCTTCAAGGTGATGTGGATGATTATGTGTCTGTATTGAAACTTGTGTACACCACCTTTGCCTATGAGAATATTCGCCTTCCATTGCAACACTTGTTGCAGTCTGCGTCTAGTTTGCTGGGACTGGCTCCTCTTTCCCACCACGGAAGACGGTCCATTGTCTTGTTCGGCTGTACCACGTGTTTAGAGACCACAAAATTGAGCTGTGCAGCTCACAATTATGAGAATGTATTTGGTTTCTCTGCAGCTGGTCCCCTTGTCATCTTGAGATTGGAATCTGTCCTCGTATCTCTGACCTTGACTGTGGGCCTATCTTTGCACGTCTTGCTTTCTGTGCATCCTGAGTCAACTTGGCTCGTCTCATATTCAGTGGCTTGAGGCCTGCTGTGATTTTCCTAAACATTATAATGCGGTTTCAACATTGTCTATGTAATGCTATGTTCTTTATAGGTTAGTCACAGTTGGTCCTTTCAGGTTCCATGTATACCCCTGTGGTTCCATAGGATTATTCATGTTTAAGCATCTGCAATCTTGCTGAGGATGTCTTGTGGCTTGCGGTTCTGCATTACTGCATTTGGCTAATGACAAAATTATAAAAGCAATGACAGTATGTATGTGTGTCTGTCCTCTAGCTATAGAACTGTGCACCAATGTTCTTCATGTATACGAGTGTGTGTTTGTGTGATGTAGTGCGGACTGCGAATGTGCTTCATGTGTAACGCTGCTACGTCGTGGTGTCACTAGTGACATCAGCATCGTGGCTTCTTGGTGCTTTTAATCGAGGCAGTCCATAAGAGTTTTCCTTCCACGATCTGTGTTTCTTCTCCTATATCTGTGAAGATGTGAAGATGTGTACAGAATTCGTCTGTATGTTTTGCTGAGAGAATGGATACCTTTCAGTGTACTTGTCAATCATTGGTGCTCTTGGGATTCGTCTGAAATAAGATGGGTGGCAGCTGGCATTTCTGGAATTTCACCTTGTCATGAATTTAGGAGGGTGGAGGGGTGGTCTCGGGGCCCTTGGGACCTAGTCTTCAGTATCAGTCAGTCAGTGCCTGTCAGTTTCAGTTAATCAGTATTGGGGAATAACAGTTGATATCAGTCATTTAGTCAGCATCTGTCAGAGACAGTGTTAATCAGTGAGTATCAGGCATTGAGTATCAATCAGTATCATTCACGATCAATATCTCTCAGTCAGGTTATCAATATCAATGAGTTAGTTTAGTGAGTCAGTTTCAGACAGCATCAATGAGTCAGTATCAGTGAGTCAGTATCACTCAGGTTTCGTTGGATATGAACAACCCATTGCAGGCAGCCTCCCAATGCACAATGCTTTATGGAATATTCCCATATCTGCAACCCGTGAATGGGGTAAATGCAGATGTAGTGGAGGTCGATTGCTTTCCTTTTCACTGCAGATTCTATCCACTGCCTCTTTGTTGATTTTACTGCAGCCATAAGCTAGGGGGACCACTAAGTCTTTTCAGAATGACTATTCCCTTTCTATAGTTCTTTTCAGTTCTCATCAAAGGTGATGGAGTGTAATTGATGGAAATCCGATGGGGTGTGCAGGGTGCCTGTCGGGCCTGGGGAGTGGGGGGAAGTGGTCCCCAAGGCCTCAGGGTGGGCAAGCAGTGTGACTCCATTTACAGGCCAGCTGCTATGTACAGAATATCTGATGATTTGGGGGGATCATTGCAGGGTGGCCCTGGGCGACGTCATAGACTACCCATGACAAGGGCAGGCCTTGACTGCTATCCTAAGCCCTTAATGTTTCTGTTACTCATTACAATAGTTAAGGACTGACATGTGTTTGGCCTTCCTGCAGGCGCCCTGCTTGGGAGGGAAGCGAACACTGCTGTGAGTCGGATCTCTCTGCAGAACTTGCTCTGTTATCGCCATCCAAATATCCATCCGGCTTTCATCCATGTTCTTTCTCCATCAGATACATTTACTATCAAAGGGATATTTTCCGCCTTTATTCGTTTCTATCATTAGAATTTCAACTAAATTTGTTTTTCCTCATGACATATTTTACCTGCTTTCCATTCTCGGGTATGGGGATAGAATTTTGGGTATGTTGACTCTTTTTCATTATTAAATTGGAAATTAATTAGGATAATACTGTATCACCCTAAGCTTTTCTTATTAAAAAAAAAAAAACATAGATTTTTGGTTGCCACTTGTTTCACCCTGCTTTGATATGTCTATCATAATGGCCAATTATTCGCTCATAACTAGTGGCATTTTCTGCAACCACTTTGAGCCATCTGGGGGGAGCGGGTTTCATGCCAGCTCTTCATTATTCGTTACCTAGCTGTTAAATTGGGGGAGGAAATGAATGTCCTGTTGTGAAACGCTAAAACGCAGCCAAATGAGGAGATAATTATGCTTTTTCTAACAGTAAAAAACATGTTTCCCAAAGCCTTTCCCCAATACTGCATAGGTGACAGTGTTCCTGTCCTTTTAAGACTGGTGTGATTCTTGGGTCATTGAATGTGTTACCTCTACTTAAGAGGGATGACAAATGGAGGGTCTATCCACAAAACGTCACAAAACAATATGGGCTTGGGGGCGTGGCCTAAGAAACTCACAACATGAGGTAGCATTCATAAAATGTGTGACCTATATAACTAAAGGAATGATTTACCGACGCTGTCGTGATCCCGGCTATAAGAACATATGCCTGCCACTGAAAGGGCAAAACCGCATTGTGCGAAACATAGTTCAATTAATCTTATCAGATATAATATATTACAATCAAATCAAACCAAAATAAGTCAATGCAGGTCCCGAAGCACCTAGGTCAGCACAATGTGTAAAGTGCCTGCTGATCAGTTAGGCATGTACTACACAAATCAGAACCTCACATGCAAGTAACACAGTTCAAGGGGTGCCTCCAGTCAGACATGAAAGCATAAGCCCTACCACACCATAGGCTGCACATGATGAAGCGGATGAGTGGGGGGTGGGAGGGTCGTGCCCGTGGTCCGAGTCCCCAGCAAGGCCGAGATTCAAGGCCAGATTTCAAAGCCTGCCTGGTCAAATGGACCCCTCACTCACTTAAAGACCTCCTTAGGGACTGGACAGGGGAGATTGAGTGACACACGTTTGAGTGATAGGCCTTGCTGTAAAGTGCTGCTCTCTCCAATACATCCCTGCAAGGATTTTGTCCCAAATCATTGACACCAATGCGTGCCATACAACCTCACCAATCCCATCCCATAACATCACGTGTCATTAACACTGCATCTCTTGTATGTTCAATTTGGCTGCATCTATAAACGCTCTTTTTAGGCCCTGTTTGTGCCCGACCGTCTGGCTTCCTGTATGATCGAGTGCACTGCATGCAGATTCCGCTCCAGCCCAGCTTCCATGGGTGACTATTTGATCTCTGCTGTTTGATGTCCATCCAGGCTCAATCCTGAAAACAGAACATTGAAAGACAATTGTCCATACCAAGCTGACAGCAGCCATATTCTGCAGTGTTGTAAAAATGATGTCCATGTCAAATGCCGTACAACAGCAATAATACTATTAGTAGTATTAGTAGTATTAGTTGTAGTAGTGGCAGCAGTGACCAGCTGTATCCTCTGTATCACACACCAATGGAATATCTCTCCCTGTTTATGGTTGAGTGTGAAAGTAGCCCCTACTTGGCCAGATGGGCACATTTTGGTAAATGTACAGCAGCTTTGGTAGGACTAGCATTTTGATGAAAGTGATCCTTCCTGCCAAGGATAAGGGTAACCGTTGCCATTTGTGTAATTTGGTTACCATTTTTGTGTAGTAGGCCCCATAGTTATCGCCGAATAGCATGTGACAGGTCCTGCTAACTTGGAATCCAAGGTATTTTATGTGCGCTGCAGACCATTACAATGAGGTCTGGGGCAGGGTGGGAATTGTCTCACGTGTGAGCAGGAATATTTCTGATTTGGACTGGCCAATACGGAGACCCGAGTAGGACCCTTATCTGATGACATTGTTAAGTACTAGGGTAAGGTTAATGCATGGGTCACAGATGTACAATAATATGTCATCAGCATATAGGAATATAACGTCAGGGACCCCGGATAGGCGAACGCCCCTACTTGAATGTTTCAATCCAATCAAGTCTGCCAGTGGCTCCATGACCAGAGCAAACAGGAGTGGGGATAGTGGGCAACCTTGACAATAAACTCTGGCTACTCATATGGGCTTTGAAACTTGGTCATTTGTACAAACCCTAGCTAAAGGTAGAGTGTTTAGTAGATGTTTGTATCCAATAAATCCAGGCCTGAATCTGTATTTCGGCAACACAGCAAAGAGGAACTGCCAAGAGACCGAATCAAAGGCCTTGCCCGCATCCAGCAATACTGCTTTCACGCATGTTGTGGGATGGATCTGCGAATGTTCAGCGATGTCGAGTGACCTGGGATAAACCCAGCCTGGTCTTGGTCGACCGCATGTGTCATGAACGGCGGAAAGCAGAAGGTGAAATGCCAGCACCTTCACAAATATCTTGGCGTCTGTATTAATTAGAGACAGTGTGCAGTATGAGCCACAGTCAGTAGGGGCTTTATCAGGTTTGAGTAGTAACACAATTGTGGAATCCCGAAGCGCCTGCGGGAGCACCCCAGAGCTCAACTACTCTTCCCAGATGGAGTGCAAGTGTTTTGACAGCAGATCAGCGAATGCCTTATCAAATTCCGCACTCAGCCCATCTGGCCCCGGGGACTTCCCCGTCTGTAAATCTATAATGGTCTTGGTTATTTTCACTACTATGAGCGGTTGCTCCAGTTCATCTCTCATGGTGCCGTATATTATGGTAATAGGGAGCTCATCAAAAAAGGCCTCTACTTCTACGGTCGTTTTTTCAATCATGGAGCGCATATAAGTTAGAATACAATTCATGAAACACCGTATTTATTCCCTATAGGCCATGTACGATATCCCCCTGTTGGTTATGTACGCATGGTATGCTTTTGTTACTGTTTTCGTTTCTAAGGAGACATGACAGGTACTGGGTCGGTCACCATCTCCATAACGTCTGGCCGTCGCAGGTCTGTCTGCTTAATTCTGTTTTCTGTCCGCGTCAGAACAGAATGTGTCTAGCGTCTGTTTGATCTCAGTGAGTAATTCCCTAGTGTGTTTAGACATGTGCAGGGATTCTAATCTACAGAGATCGATTTCAGCGCCATTGATGTCTTTCCTGATTGCTTTCAACACTCTGAATTTGGTCGCCATGGCTATTCCTCTCACGTAGGCCTTAAATGATTTCCACACCATGGCCATGGTGTCGACCGACCCCATATTCTGAGACTGAGATAACAATCATATCAATTCTGGAGTACATATAGTGTACTGACGAGTAAAATGTAAAGGTGTGCTCCGTCATTTATAAGGTTCATCACACATCGCCCATGTCGAACTCGCGCATCCATGACATGATGGTGAGAGCCGCCTTAGTCACCGTCCTGAGAGCAGTGCCAGTGAGGTCCACCTGAAGGTCCAGAATCATATTCATGTCTCCCCCAGGTCACTGGGACGGTGGGGTCTGCCTGGCATATTTCAACAATCATGTCATAGAAACCTGGGTCGTCAATGTTAGGTCCATATGTGTTGACCAGTAAGACCTCAGTATTCTGTAGTGTTGCATGCACTAGTACATATCTGCCCACTAGGTCCATCCTCGTTTGTATGAGTCTAAAGGGCAGTGACTTATGTATAATCGTTAGGACCCCGTTAGATTGTGTGGAACATGAAGTAAGGAAACGAGTGTTCCACCAGGCTTTGACACATGTTTGGTCAACAGAAGAGGTTTATTGCATTTCCTGCAAGAATAGGACATTTGCTCTGTGTCTATCCATGTGTGCAAGCATTTCTTCTAGAATGATGTATTTTTACAAACAATGTAAACAGACTCTTTTTTAAAATGTGACCATGTCAATTTCTAATGGCCACTTGCAGTATCTATTGTAGCTATCTGGAGAATGTTGCACGTCTCTCACAGAGCAATGCACATTAGCAAGACCTAGAATAAGATACCAATGTTTCTTTTATTTATTGAAGTTAATCATTCCAAGAGGAACTGTCTGGTACACTCTTGTTGTAATACTCCCATGTCTGCTTTACATGATATCAAGCATCATTTTGGGAACATAAGAATCACCACAGAGCTTGCTATTTGACAAACATGGCTGTGATTGCATGCTTGAATTACTAAGTACAAAATGGTCACTCGGCTTGGTGCTCATTTCATTTTTGACAATACTCACTCGAACTTAAAGCATTTGCAACCATGAAGAATACATACTCATTGGGACAGCCTTTTGGTTTGAATGTGAGGGTAAAATAGCTGCATCATCTTTGAAACCATTGGGTTTTCCAATGGTAATGGGCCTCAGTATGAGTTTGGTGGTGTGGGTAAATGTTGCAGTTAATATGTTGCCGACACCTGTTTTGCGGCAACAAGATTACCCCCAATTTTGTCACATTACCAAACTCTGAATTTTTGGAGGTCAAGAGGATGATTTACCTCCAGCATGTAGGTAAGTCATCCATATGACTTGCAGAAATCATCAGATTTACCATGGCAGCATTACTGCTGACAGTAAATCTGCCAAATTACCCATGGAATCCTACAGGCTCCACAATTGAGGCCTATCACCACCTTATCACATCCAAAATCCAGCAGCCATTTTGCTGGACTGACTGTTGGTGACGGTGAATGGGTTTGAATTTGAAGTTGAAGGATTTATATTGCGCTATAACCTGGCAGAATGAACTGCATCTGGGCGTAGATGACAACAAATAACTAATTTAAGTCTGTGCAGAAAGTGCACCAGCCAAACTATTGCCTTACCCTGACCATGGAAGCAGTGTGACTGGTATACATTGTTGAGGGCTTTTCAAAACAGCATGTTATCTGTCATGTTAGGAAGGTACCATGGAAGAGAGTTCCATAGTCTAGGACCCTGGACCGAAAAGCGCCAATCTCCCGTGAGGAGCAGCAACAGCAACACCAACCGCAGCTTACCTGATGATCGAAGTGGTCGTATTGGTAAATATCGAGTCTGTTTGTTTGCGAAATAAGGGGGTGCAAGATTGTGGAGGCATTTAAAAACTGAACACCGGGAGTCAGTATAAGGATCCACAGAGGGCTGAGATGAAAATGGGTCGGATGGCGGCGTTTTGAGCTCACTGGAGCCCGAATAGTTGATTTTCTGGACTACCTGCAAGTAGGTTGTTCCGTAGTCCAAACACGAATTAACCAGAGCACCCAATAGCGCAGCATGGTCTTTTTGTGGAAGAAAGGTGAGTGTGAGGCGTAGAAGTTTCAACAAATAGAAAGCCAATTGCATTTTAGCTCCGACTGGGCCTGCTGATATTTGCATGGAAGCATCAAAGAATTATTGCTATACTCATAATAAGGCCCACCGTTTCCCCTCCCACATGATTGTGAATCTTCTCACGTTTTAGAGGAGGAGGTAATATGTCTGTGGAACTCTGTGTGTATCGGGCTCAGTCTCCAATGCACAAATATCATTAGAACATTATATATATATAGGAATATTATTGAAATGGCAAATTGTTAGCAGTCAAGGAAGAATGCTCTTCAACATACATCCACACGTCATGTGTGGTGATGTTGGCTGCAAAGCAAACTTCCACACATTCTCCTGCTGTTTTGTCCAATCAACTTGCTCTCACAAGTACTTGCTGTCACAGCTGAATTCATCAGCTAGGCTTCATCCCCTGGTCCTGGAAAAGTGTCAGCTGAATTCATCAGCTAGGCTTCATCCCCTGGTCCTGGAAAAGTGATCTCTGTTATTTTGAGGGAGGATGGATGTTCCCCTTCCCCTTGACACAAATGGCAAGTAGTGTATTCACCTTGCCTGTGACAAAGGTGCAGCAAAGTCAGAAATTAGGTAAGGTAACACAACCTTTACACACAAAAGACATATGTATTATTTGAGGACTTCTTTATTCATGTTTTAAGAAGTTGAATGCATTGATTTCAAGAGTGACAGTGGTGTACCAGGGCAGGTGTACTGTGGATCCACTTGGTGGGATTGTTGGCACGTGAAGGTTCAAACTGTATCAATAACCCAGCAGCATTGGTAGCTGGAGCATAAAACAACATGGGAATCAGGGTCGGACTGGGGCATAAAATTGTCTCACGCACCAATGAAAAAGTGGCCCACAGTGCAAATGGCAATTCATTCCTTTTGTGACAGACTGTTTGAGTAGTACCGAAGTGGGAGGTTTTGGATAACATGTGATGCAAATTGTGAATTTTAAGGAATATGTATTCAGCAACAATGGTCAAAACTACTAGCTGCATGAAGTAACTCATCAAACTGTCCAACACTGGCCAAGAAAATGTCCCACTTTGACCAAAAAAACAGGCCCACTATGGCCAGTCCGAGCCTGATGAAAACGGTATAGTCATGGGAGAAATCGACAGACTTCTCAAGCAAGCAGCATCAGCCCGCGCAGTCTCATAGTGGGAGGAGCACTATGCTGTGCTACGAGTCTCACCGTGGTTGTACGGCGTTTCTCTTGTATGCTGTTGTGTTTCAGTAGATTATCCCAAACCAGGACCCAAGTAGGTGTGCTTGACGGCGGGTCACCCGGTGGGGCCAGATGGATCAATTATAAGACAAAATCAATCAAACAGTTTTGAAAATCAAGGTTGACTGGATGACTTCTTGAAAAAAAATGAGATTGCGCCCATGAAATCTTTGGGAACCCCTCCATTGGGATGGAAGGGGAGCTGCTAGCTCCCTGTGATTGTGAGGCTAAATCAGACAACCTGCTCCAATTTAGGTTGTCACATGGGTGGGACTTCAAAACATTATAATCGCTGAACCCCCAGTTTACCATGGTGCAGACCAGAACGTCAAGGAACCAAAGTAACCTCTTAGCAATGAGTCTAGGGGGCCCACTTTGGAAGATGAAGACGTCAACTAAAGCTTCTGCGTGACGTCTAGCATGGGGCTCATACCTGAGTCGCGTGGGTCTCCTTTTTTGGGGGTGCCTTTTGACAGGTCTGGCATGGCAGGACATGTGATTCAGAGATCCTTGTGAGATACCCGCCATGAATTGCCATGTTCCCACTGGAGTGAAGCAACCTGAGTGATTTTCCAATTTATTCATGTAGCATTTTTCGAATCTAAATGCAAAACAAACAAAAGAAACATCCCTGTGTGAGCTACTCACACCTGAATTAGGACCACTTAAGATCACTGTTCACATCTGAGAAAGCATTGGCTAGCACGTCATTACTTAAACAAGCCTGTTCTGCGCCCCAGGAAAGCGTCACAGCAGCAAGTAAGCAGAGGCGTCTAATGAGTGAGCAGAGGGGCACGCGCGCACGCGCGCACACACGCACGTTCCACAGCTGTATATTAACAAATTGGAACTGCTGATCCCGCGCTTCCGTAAATGACTTCCAGGGGACTGGCATTTATGCGTTTGAAATAATCGTATTTGCTGAGTGCGGTTTCCTGAGCTGACACAAGTCACTGGAGAGCTCGAGGCGATTCTGTTTTAAATTCCCTCCCCTCATTAGGCACTCGGGGCAATTTTGTAAAACTGCCTTTTTGCAACAATATTTCCTACCCTATTCCGGGAGCAGAGGGAGCTGGAAAGTTCCCCAACCTGAGCTATAAATAGACCCAGACAGGCATTGCTCTTTGCCTATAGTCACTGCCTATTCAGCCTTCGGAAAACGTGTAAATAATACGGTGGGTGGATTTTATCTAGAATTCCCTGGGTAGTTCCTAAAATAATGCTTTGCACAGTAATCATAACATTCAATTGATAAACACATCAGTAACAGGTGACATGAAATGACTAAGGCTACACTAATTGCTATCAAAATCATGTGATGCTACTGCCCGAAAATATTACCTATTTCCTTCCACTATCACCCTGTCTTCTTATTGATTTTATTTTATTTATTGCTTATAACGCGCCGCAGCCCACGGGCATCAGGACGCACACCAAACAACTGACAACACAGACACACAATTCAGCTAGAGGGTCTTTATGAGAGTGTGGGGATGCCAATTAAATAGTACGTTTTTGAGACGTTTACGAAATATGAAAAGGCTCTTTTCTCTGCATAAGTCAACTGGAAACCTGTTGCAAGCATAAGTAGCCTGGACAGGGAAGGAGCGTCCCTTCCCTCCTGTTCTCTTGACTATAGGGCATATTAGCCCTAGAGTATCGTGGGATCCGGTTGTTCTTCCGTGTGCTTGCAAGAAGAGACTTTCTTTGAGATACATAGGGCGCAATCTATGCAAACAAGTCTGTGTCAAAGTTATGATCTTAGAGAGGATCCTAGATTGAACTGCAAGCCATTGGAGCTCTTTCCTGGCGGTGAACATATGATTCCTCTTAGGAAAGCTTTTAATGATGTGCACAGTGTCATTCCGAAGGATCTGTAGTTTAGCCTGGGCATAATAGTGGCCCGCACTAAAATTTCACAGTTTAGACACGTGGCATAGGGTTTCACCAACCTAAGTAACCTAAGGTGGAATTGTGATTTTTTGATGATGCTGCCTACTTGTGCATCTGCCTCTACTGAACGGTCCAGTACCACACCTAGTGTTTTGGCTTTGTCTTGAGTATGAATGCAATGACCAGTAATAGAAACATTCTAAAAGCCTAGATCTCATTTCATTCTAGCTTGAGAGAACCCGAAGATCAGGATCTCAGTCTTTGCACTATTCAGACAAAGCCATTTGGATGTCATCCAATCTTTTACCAGTTTATTATAGATCTTTTGAATTGTCCTTGTGTCCTTGGCATAGTTACCGCTTCACTATCAACAGCTGTGTATCATCAGTGTGATTCGTGAATCAAGCCCCCTCTTTGTCTAGAATGTTGCTCTGAGGACGCAAATGGATGTTAAAAAGTGCTGCAGAAAGGCAAGCACCCTGGGGAACGCTGCAGGACGATGTTTCTTGGGGGAAAAGGTATGTCCCCAACAAACTCCAGGCAACCTATCAGAGAGGAATGACTCAATCCACTGAACAGTAGTTGCCGAACATTGCCCTACTGCAGATAAAGTAGCCAGGAGCTTTCTGTGATCAAGAAGATCAAAAGCTGCCGATAGATCAGGCAGCATCAGTAACCCTGTGCCGCTTCTATTGACAATGTCCAGCATCTGAGTCTGGAGATCCAGTCGCGCACTTTCTGTGCCATAATTGGACCTGAATCCGGACTGTCTGGGATGCAGGACATCTGTGTTATCCATATATTCCCGGAGCTCTATGGTGGCAACACTGACCACAATTTTTAAAAGAAATGGGACGTTTGTGATGGGTCAAAAATTGTTTGCGTCTTTAGAGTCTAGACGTGTTCTTTTTTAATAGTGGAGTAACCACAACCTTCTTGATGCTATCAGGAATAGTTTTGTAAAGGAAGGTGACATTGGTAAACCGTGTTAAAAAGGGAGCAAAAAGGCAGGTATTATTTAGTATTATTTTAGCAGCAATAGTCTCACTCGGACAGGATGTAGGACACATCTTCAATTTTAACTCCATGTTCTGCACCGAAATGGGCGCAGAACTAAAGTATGGGTTCTTTACAGTTGGGATTGCCATATCAATCTCAGATAGCGCAGTCGGGGCAGATTCTGAGGTGATCCTTAAGAATGTGCCGGTAATTTTATTAGCAAAGGATTGTTATATATTTATACACTCATCAGTGGTGGGGAGTACAGAATCATATTTTAAATGTGACTTTTCCAGACTTTTTAAAATCTCAAAAAGTTTCCTAGTATTATTGCTGGAGTTTTCAAGTTCACCATTAAAATAGTTTTTGTTTGCTTCAAAAATCTGTTCTCTATACTTTTTTTTCTATGTTCTTCCAGGTCAATCTATTTTCCTCGGTCTTGTTTTTACTCCAATTACGTTCAGCCGTCCGCTTCTCTTGCTTCAGTTTATCAAGGTCGGAGGAGAAACAGTCACAGTGGTTCTGCCGATCCCTGGTCATCTTTGTCTTCATAGGTGCTATTTTGTTAAGCATTTCCTTCACATCATCATCAGATTTTGTTGCAAAAATATCTGGGGGTCAGAGTCTGTGGTATTTTCTATAACACGGCGTAAACATTTAATGAGATCCTCATGCTTACCTTTTATTAAGTTCCTCCTCATAATACTTTTGAGTGGATTACATGGAAGAACCTGCTTCCCTGGTAAGGTAGTGTGGAAGTTAATAGAAGAGTGGTCCGACCAAACACAAGAATCAGTAGTAATGAGGCTGACCTGCAGGTTTCTAGACGAAACCCAGTCTAAAATATTGACCTTGATATTAGTGGGTTCGCTGTTACGAAACGTTATTTCAATGTGTTTTTTAATGTTTGTTCAAGAGAAAGAATTAGGTTTATTAAGGCCTACCAATATACCTGCTAGTTCCTCATTAAAGTTAGGCATTGTGTTAGGTGGCCGGTATACAACAATGGTATGGGTACAATGTATAGGGGAGGAATTCATTTTAAGATGCAGTACTTCACAACCTTCACAAGTCACAGGGGATCTGAAAAGGCATAGCTCTTCTTTAGCTATAAGAGCACCTCCCCTCCACACTTCCCTAGTCTCTGTATTGGCTGAATAATTTGAAGCCTTTAGGGGTAGCCAGATCAATAACAGGGCCTCTTTTGCTGACAAAACCATTGTATGTCCCCTGTCGTTGATATGCTCAGATTAGAAAAACTGCATTGTTTTGTAATTGACATAGCCTTTGACATTGAAATCCTATGGTATTACCATTTTTCTGGCTAATTTGATAAAACAATTACAGTAGGGAACTACTGTCATTGCCTTCCATTGCCAATATTGAGATGCACTTTTTAAGCAGTGATTTGATATTTGGGATTTGTTAAAAAAAAGCATTTTATTTGTAAGTAGTATGCACACACCTTTAAGGGATCTCCGAAACAATTCCAAAATATGTCTGAGAAGTCTCAGTAAAAATATATATATTAGTGGATGGAGCTTGATCATATAAGATCAAGTGCAATTATCTGACTGATTCAGTCTGTCTGTGCATGTATTCCACATTTTAAATATGAATGCTGCAGATTTCTTTCCCTTGATTTGTGCTAAGTAGATTTGGTGGTGGAGGGATTTCCTCTTTATCAGGGGAGCAGTTTGACTACTCTTCTACACTTCAATCTGGGAATCACCTTTGTGAGGGGAACTCTAATGGATCCTAAGGTATGAGCATAGACAGTGAGCTGAACCTGTGCTATAGCAATTTGAAGCGCCCTTTATGCGCTAGATGGAATTATCAGTAAATATCTTAGAACAAATAACCAGACAGATCCAAGGAAGATTGTAAAATACTGCTTTAATCTCAATGAAAGAAATCAGGGAGATATACAGCGATCAAAATGGATGCATGAATATTCACGTTCTATCTTGCTTGTACAGAGTTTGTATACTTTTACATACATCATTTATGATGTCATCCTACGTGGCATTTTTTAAAACCTACTCACTCACAGGGGGGATTGGATTAGGGAGCATGTCTACATATAGAATTATATAAGAGTTAATATCTCATTGGCTGTCCCTTGTTTGTAGGACACGCCCTGACCTACGTCTATAGACGTCATATACTGATTACTGCAAAGAATATGGCCGCAGATTAATAAATGCAACAATGTATCTAAAGGTGTGTGGCAGACTTGTGATTGGTTGGCAACCCCCTTCAAACGTGGACTTTCGACTTGGCTAGCAGCACATGAGTGAAAATGAAACCTAGGTGTTCGAGCTGCGTCGATTTGTTCTTTGTTTTCCCAATTAATCCATCACATTTCATCGACCTGATCCTTTGCCAAGGCCTACCATTTGTAGTTGATCTCGTAGTCTGCACAGTGTTCTGGAACATTGAAGGGAGTATCTCCATCTGGCTTTAATGAACAGCCCTTGTCTTCAACTTCTAAGTCATGTGTTAGGAGACCACGATTGTGTCCATTTCAGGCTCTCAATTACTGCTATTTGATTTTATTATGCTGGATGTCGTTGCTCCTCTTGGCCTCTAGAGACTTGCTCACTCCACTTCACATAAGCTTTTGCCTTTGTGGTTGTTCAGCAAATGACACCTGCAAATGTCCTTGTTTCTTCTAATCTTAACAGAAATATGTCTTACATACATGGTCTGTTCGTTTGACTCCCTTTGTGCCTTGCACCCATCTCTTGAAATAGCCTTCTTGATTCCAGGCCAAGGTACTCCAATATTCTGCACACAAAACTAGCTTGTTCATCAGTTCTTTAATTTACAATCATAGGCTCGTATGTTGAGGTAGCAGGGTTAATTCTTAACACGGGCCATCGTCCACATTCTTCAAATGGCTGTCCAAAACGATATGTATAGAACTCTTTTCAGTAAGCTTCTACACATCTTTTCTACCTTGCGTTACAGCCTATTTTCAGTTATTGGTCAGCGGTTGCGTCACCTTCTTATATTCATAATCACTCCATCTTCAGGTACACGTTTCTCTTAGTGCTTCAGTTACATCTTCAGTCTTGAGATTTTTTCTTATCGTTTCGGTGTAGGTTCATTCATCTTCTTTTTGGCATCATTCTGTTGTCATCAGACGTTACTTAGAGTTCACCCATATTACCCATAGATGCATTTTAGCATCTTGGAAGTGAGCCTCCTTCCTGATAGCAGCCTTCCATTGCCTCAGCGTGAGGGTATATTCTGAATGGTTTTCTGAGTGGATATCGTCTCCCATAAACTTGACGTGGTACAGAATATTGCATGGATTCATACATGGGTTTCCAATTGTAGCTCTTCATCTGCTATTCCAATATGACGGTGGTGAGAGGGATGGAGACCAGGGAAAAAAGTGTCCACCTGCTCCTCTACAAGCCTGTTGGCTAAGAAAATCCCTCGAAAGAATAGGATAGCAAAGGATGTGGGCCTGTCTGGCTCTAGTAGACTGAGATAGCTTGTTTCTGGTCGAGCTCTTTTATTTCTCAAACAATGACCTGCTCCTACTTTTGTCCAGTTGGGTCAATTAAAGTTAAAGCTGAGTAGAACTCCCAGAATACACCACATTGTTATATACATGCATACGGCATGAAGCATGCTTTCATGATCACATGAAGCTGCATGGTCATCCTACACTGACTATGGAGATGTGCAGCAGGTTTAAACACTCAAGCCTAGTGATGAACTTGGCCTTCCAGCACACACAGATAGGTCTGTCACTAGCTGTTTCTGGTTAGACTGGTGTTTTGCTAGTCTGCCCAGAGTAATGCATCTACTTTTGGCGATCAAAGCCACTTGCAGGTCCATGGCAATACACATCCTAACATGTTAGGAAGCATTACAGTTGTGATATTCTCCTGTAGAAACATTTCAAGGTCAGGAGAATTAAATCAACTTTGAGGATCATTTTCTGGGAACTCTGGCATTGTGGGGATGTTGCCTTTTGAGTGCTCAGTTCATGTTACCTCTCCCCAGCATCCCTTCGCTTGACCAACCTTGATGTAAATCTGGAAATGAGGCACTTTAGAAAACAATATTTTACAGAGGTCAGTGTATGCATGAGATAGCCAACAAGAGAAGTGATGGGGACTAAGCAGGACCTCAAATAACAAGGCAAAGGTCCAGGTTATCAATGGCCAGACACATGCCATCATAACCTACTCGTTCGTGATTTACAAGGGAAAATGAACAATGTGCGGATAAATAATAAAGGGGTAAAAGGAAGGTATGATATTTTCTTCTTAGATTCTCACAGTCAAAAAAAACTGTCCAAAGTCAACTCAATAGATTTTGCCATCACGTTCTGGGGAGCCCCTGTGCTACATCTCACCAGAACCTCCTAACATAAACAAAAGATCCCAGGACTCAAGGGACCCACAACCCTCTTCTTTTGGGAACCTCCAGACACTCGAGGACCTGGACCACGCTTCTGCTAGTTTGGTGGTCTGACTCTCTTTGACAGGTAAGGCAGGTCCATATCTAGGACAAGCAACAGGCAGAGTCGAGATGGGAGGAGAGATCTAGATGACGGTTTCTGCTTCTGTCTCTCCAGCCCTCCTTTGCCACTTCAGGGCGCTCTTTCATCACCCCTTTAGGTCCCCCTTTAGGGCTACTTTCAGCCCACTCAGCACCTCCCTCCCCTTTTCACCCCTTTTGATGATCTACACTGGTCACTTATTACAACCTCCTCCTGAGGATCAGTGACGACCCCCTACTCAACCTTCCTCTTGCCACCTCCTAACTCCAAACTAACTTATGGATTTACAATGCCCTCCTCACTCCCAGGGAATAAGGTGCCCTCCTCGCCCGTGAGGGATATGGTGCCGTGCTCACCCAGGTCTCTTCCTTCTATACCTGATCCACTGATCCCAACACCATATCTACACTGGCAAACCCTCATGTTGGCTTCCTCTATCACTATCCCTATCCCTCAACTCAGAACAATCTAACACCTGACTCCTCCTCCTAACCTCTCTATCATCCGTCCTCCTCCAAAGTCATTACTTCCTCACTTTCTCCTCCCAACCCACCCTGTTTTTATTACTTCCAGAACTCTCACTCCCCTAGCCTCCTTTAATGAACTCTCTTTCACAATGTTACCCCGCCAACACTCTCTGATCTTACTTTCAGCCCCCTTTTAACTACTTCTCCCCCCTAGTCTCTTGGTTCATTGCACCCATCTTCATATCACTCCTCCACTCCATTTCTGGACTGCCCCTCACTTTGATCTGTTCTCCAGCCACCTCCTTGTTCTTTCTCACCAGACACCACCCTTCCTCCACTACAGCAGACAAATACACTCTGAACTATGTGGTTTATGTGTATAGTGCCGTTTCTCTTCCCCTTGGGCAGGCTACAAGGCTCATGGTTTTCACATGTAGCTGTAGGAAGGGATAGTACCCGATTGGCTGAGGCAATGTAATTCCTGTGATTCCTATGGGGCTGTTTTAATGAAACAGAGACTATAAGAGGTGTGGCGGCCATTTTTAATCTCACTGGGCTGCCCTGCCTCCCCTCGCCCGTTTGCTATTTACAGTCACCTCATCCTGTGTGAGCTGAGTAAGTAAGAATTCCCCTATATAGACACTTCTAGAAGTTTCTTTTCTCACCTACTCCTCATTCAGGTGTTTTGAGGTCATGGCTGAGTTTAGCAGGTATTAGATCATTTGGAGAAGAGAGGAAGGCTATGGTTTCAGTTAGTCTCCTTTGTTAATATGGAGATAAAAGCGTATACTTTCTCCCCTCCTTTGGACAGGAGATGTGGAATTCCCAGGGCTGTCTTTTTATGTTTACAAGAAACCGTTCGGCAATGGTTTTGTTTAAAAAGTAAAGTGTAGGAAGCAGTTGAAACTTGCACTTCAGTCCACTACACGGAACGTTCCCTTAGACAGCAGGCGCATTTGTTTGGAGATTTGTATTCTGCATGGAAGGGGGCGTGGCGATGGAGCCTGTGGGGAGCGGGGACAGGCCAGCAGGGAGCACAGTTCCAACTACTTCTTTTCATACACTTGGACCACTAGAAATAATAGCATTTAAAAAGCAAGCTCGAGTACCATGTAAGGGCTCTGTGTCAAGAGAAATCAGAGACAAGGAGGTTCGTTGGATACAAAGGTCTTTAAAGGTCATCAAATTCCATTTTTCTCTGTGTTTCTCAGAAAGCCGCAGCAGTACAACGTCTTCGAATGGCACACTTTATATACCGAAATGTGCGGCAGACCAGAAGGGCCTCTTCAGTCGACGCACTATACCCGCGACAAGGACTCCTCATACTGCTTACAAGTTTGCATCTCAGAATTGTACACTTGCGTTCATCAGCTTTTTGGCAGGGCCCTGACAAACCTGTAGGTGCATATTACAGAAACAGTTCATCAGTGCAAGTACAATTAGCACTAATGCAAAAAGTGCCCCAGTGCAAAACATCATATTCTTCTGTTGCATTTTAGTTATTGGACACGTCACCATATTGCTAAGACTAGGACACAAATTGCCCAGGTTCAAAAAGTGAATGGAGAGGATGTTTTTTGCACAAGTGCAATTTTTGCAAAAGTTCTAATTATGCTTGCATCGGTGCAAAGTTTCTGTAATACTGCCCCTGGGCATGTTCTGACCTACTTTCCAAACTGGCAGATTAATGATGCGTAGGCAAGAAAAAAAGAACCAGTTATCCTTTGCAAAAGCAATGCATTAGAAATGAATGACCACTAGTAGAATTCTGTATTGAACAGACAGAACCACGTGCAATTGGACCATAATCGAGGGGGGAATTAATAATCCGTGAGATGTTTGTTGAAGATCTGCTCTTAGTGCAAGTGATCTACTCTGAAGGAGGTCCCCTAATGACAGACTACTATTTATCTGCCAAACCAGATTGGCATAAAGGAAACAGATATCACCGACCTATACTCATCAACACCAAAGGTTTTGTATTTGCCTCTCCCATTGCCCCACCAATGAGCCAAGCTCCACTTTTTTGTTACAGAGATACACACAACGAGGCCTCCAGCATTGGCAGAAGGGTGCTGTGCAAGACCACTCAATTGCATTACCATTTGAAGGGTTACCAGGGTGAGTCTAGAACATAGGAACTGCACCAGAATCGGTCACTAGAACCATAGGAAAAGGTTACCATTTAGAAGGATGCTCTTTTCGTGCAGTTCTAGAATGGGCAATAGCGCACTGGAATGGTGTTCTGGCAGTAACCTCTGAGCACAAACCCTAACCTGACGAATGCTTATGCACGTGAATGTGCTCAGCAACAAGCCACCCTAAAAACACTAGCAACATGGAGGCAGGAGTGCAAGCCACGCTCTCTGCACAGCGAGCCCAGCAGAGTGGAAGCAAACACTCCCAAAAAGAGCAGGCAGTTGATTTATGTTTTGTGTTAACTACGGATCTGCACAACTGCCATGCCACTGTTGCCTAGTAACATGAGGGTAAGAGAAAGGGAGTTCAACATAATTTCAACGTGGCAATGCTGTGCATGTGCAATGTTATGTATGTGTGTTATGTGTGTTCAGTTGCTTGTGTTGCACTTCACAGCACCACACTAAAGGTCGGTATTGGTGTGGAAACCTAAGTGTTCTGGAGGGAATTGTGGGTAGTGAATATGCAAATGTCCCATTCTTGGATATTTCCAGCTCGTTCTCTGTAGCATAATTTACTTTGTGAAAACAACTCTTTCTCTCGATTTTCTCTCTGTGTTCACGGCCCTCTGTCATTTTAACAAAACACATTACTTTGTTGTAATTTACTTAGTGTACATTACACCGAATTGTACTTTGATTATTTCCCCTCCACTACCGTCTGCACTTCAAACCCCTCCCGACTCCCCTTTTACCTCTCAACACACACATGCCTACACACGTGAACTAATAAACACAACATAAATGACAACGAAGTAATTTACTTTGTGAAAACAACTGGAGACAATGTTCACAGCCGGAGTTGGGTGCAATGCATTCCACTGCCCTTTGAAAAGATAGAAAAGCGATTATGCAGAATGTATTATGCAGAGTGTATTATAAGTGATTCTGATGTATGCCTGCTGGGACTGGAAATAGAGGCCCAGAAGAACAGCCCGAGAGGGCTAGTGGTTACACCACTCTGCTCAGAGAGGGACCACTGTGCAAAGCAGAGCTGCAACGGCCAAGATCACAACATGTGTCCTACTGCACTGCCAGCTATACCTTAGCATCCCATATTTAAACCCCCACCCTTCACAGGGCCCAGTTGAAGAAACAATACTCACTGAATGCTGAGGATGCATACTATACTACTTTTTGTTTATATGGCAAAACCTTTGGGGTTATATTTGTGCAGTCACATAAAATCTAAAGAACTTTTATACTTGGTGCCTGAAAATGGTATATGTCTCAATCTGTGTTTCACATTTGCTTTAATTTTCATTATACCTAGCACTTCATACTGAATGATCAATCTGTTTTTTTCTTTTTTCTATAAAACACACCAGAACAAATCAATTGGCTAAATCTGAGTTTCATAGAACCAGATAGCTTAATTGCCGAAATAACTTCATTGCCTCTGTTTTTTTAAAACAGCATAACTTAATGACCAACATGAGTTTCGAGCATTAGGCTCTTCGTCAGGGAAAGTGGTCCGTGTTCTCTGTAATTGGTGATCAACACATTAATGTGATATAGTCATTCAATGTAAAGTAACTTTTCAATTCATAGGCTTCTTGTGGTTCCTGTAGAAATGAAGCAAGATAAACAAAATGTGTTGATTGAAACAACTTCCCTTAAAAGACAGTAGTAATAAACAATATAATAGGCAGAATGATGATATTGTGAAGTCCTCTCTACCGAACTATCCATTATGATTCTTACAAAAATAAGCACCCTATAAACGAACTTCATTGATAAATTGTGAATGTGTATGAATATCATTACCCTCAATATGATCACTTTTCATACTTGGCACAACATATTGTTTAATACTTTATGTACTGCATCAACAGCAACTGACCAGCAACATTACCTATCAGATATGTCCTCGATCTGATTGTAGAATTTGGCTCGGTTGTCCCAATGTGCATTTCATGAGGAAAATCTAATACAAATCAAAATCATATTATTCAATCAAACTATGCACTTATGCATGTGTATATTATTTCACCATATAACTACTAATACAGTGTTATTATTAACTTACTATTAGTTTAGGCAAACATTATTAAAAAGGCTCAAGTATTAGTGCACAGGAATATCCGTTTAACAAATATGTGGTGCACAATATTATGTTGTACAATTTTAAAAATAACTTAATTACACAAATGTTATGCTGATTACAGCAGTTCCTAAAATGCATCGGTTACTTCAACCTCTATTTTCTGGCCTTGTTCTGTTGTTAATCAAGGTAACAGGTGAAAAATTCAGGCATAATGTTTTATACGTATTATATATATTATTCATTATTATGATCTTGGTCCCCAGGTAATGTGCACATATAAACAGAATCAAGGACTGAGAACAGGGTGTGGTGAACAGAACTGATTATAGACAAATTCCTGACCAGACATAATCTGAAATATATATATATATATATAATCAATTGTGATATTCCAATTTTAACATACAAGGTCAAACATGAACACCTAATGCATCTTTAGTAGCTCCAACTCCATTCAGTCAATTTAATTTCATCCGGCGTACTCACTCATACATTCACTCAAACCTCTCATTCAATGCATATTCACTCGCTTCTGCAAGTGCATAGCCTAATAACAATATTTTAACAGTTATCATACACCCCATGTGTCTACTGGTGTGTCTTTTTATTATGCAACAAATATTGTCAAATGTTGTCGACACATGTTTCAGTCGGAATTGGTGGGCCTCCATACTGGTGCCCTTAATTATCTCAAGCCTTCTTCAGGACAAAAGTGGGTGCCTTGATGTGCCCCACTTATATGCCTTATGGTGTTGGTGCCTTATTTACAGAAACAAACATAAACACTCCTATTACCAACAATGTTCTGAACACCCTTGTTTATTTTATATGAAAGCATATTTACTTATGCTTTTAGTCAATAAATGATTATGTGTCCCAAACATACCGCCAGAGGATTCTGGGTGCAAACCAGGGACCGTGGGATAACTCCAGAATGTTCACGTGAATAGATCACTTCCAGCAGAGCCTGACGAATGACAGTAGAGTACGGAAATGGGCAGCTATGCAATTCACTGCACAATGTCTTCTGCGACAACTATCACTCAGAGTTCTGAGGCTCAGCTAGCACTATGCTTACTCTGTACTGTGGAGAAGATTGCTCTAGTCGAGCCGAAGTACGGATCGTTTCCTATTGGTTATTCGTAATCGCCTGTGAAAAAACCCATAAAGATGGGGTCACAGGTTGTCTCTTATTTTAAAGTCATATACTTCATCTAAACAATCTGCTTACCGCTCACAGTGTTTATCTTGGTTGTCCCGATACCGGTATACATGTTGAATTCCATAGATGCTGGAACTCTCTTTCCTTGGCTTCGAGTTCTGTCAGTTTCTTTGGATCTAGTACTGAACAGAAGACAGTAGGGGCTATAATTCTAATTGAATGTAATTAGATAGCTACAAAGCACTGCAGGCGGCACCTGGCATATATCCAAAAATTCAAATTGTCCACTCAAACGAGGTGGCTGGAATGTGACAGCACTGGGTACATCAAAGCATCTCCAGAAGGAGGAAGGCACACCTTCCTCCAGCCATGAGCAGCCTAATTTAAATATCAAAGGCTCCATAGATCTGCATTCCTTTTGGCTGCTCCAGCTGGTGGCAGTGCATGCTAACGAGATAATTGAAGCAAGCCTAGAGGAGAGGCTTGGTTGCCGGAAGAGACAACAGGAAGGCGAAACTAACACCCCTTTGGTATGCAATGTGTCAACCTCTCTCTATGAAAGCCAGTGAATGGACTATCTGGGTCTTGCAGTTACCACAGGTGTCCCTGCAGAGCAGACCCCTTTGTGAGGGATGAAGGATGTGTTTTGGGAGAGACAGGAAGTCTGCTCCCAGCAAATACTTCAAGGGAATCCTGTACTTTAATCAAGAGTCACAGAGGGCTCAGTTAACCAGGGAGACACTTTGATCTACAACAGACAGGAAGATAGGTGGGACCCCTTCTCTGTCCTGTTGCCGAGCATGCTGGTCCTGACCTCATGCATAAAAGAAGATTGTTAGTGGGGACCCAGGATTGGTTCATTAAGGTAGGCTTAGCCTGCGCCAATCACTTGTATGCATTTGGCTTTAAAAGAGGGCTGAACCCCTCACTTAGACGGATCATTTGACGACTTTGAAAGGAGTAAGAAGAAGGACTCATTTGGATCTGAGCTGAAGGTACAGTCTACCTTACATCTTCAGCCAGTTTATGGAAGGCTAGGTGTTCCAAGGGGGAAGCAAGATCCCTCCCCTAAACATTTCCAGGGAACACAGGGAGATACCAAACTCAAAGGACTCATCCAGCAGCTTCAGAACGTGTGTTTCAACTAACCGACGATCCATAACCTTCCAGAGATAACCCTGCAGTTCTGTCCACGTTACCAAAATTGGACAAGAAGGTCTTATAATTCACTTGTATGCCAATCTATTTGTATCCCTTCTTGTGTAGTATAGGTCTGGGGTTGATTGATGGGTTAGAAACCGATATCCATCCCTCAACCTCTTTTGCCCAAGAAGTTGATTCGTCATAACCAGCCATTCAAACATCTACACAAACAAAAAATATGATGCCGTCTGAAGATTAACTTAGCTTACACAAATTCGTTTCCAATGTCCGGCAGAATGAAAATAACAAAAGAAAACGATGAATGGAGATATGGAAGGTGGAAAATAATGTTTTTAAATCAGTATGACATCATGTTATTATAACAGCAGTTATGTGTCTATAGGTATATTTGTTTTTCTTATGACACCACTAAAAGAAAGGCTAGCTAAGGGAAGTGAGCTCTATGCATACTGGGGTCAAATGTTTTTCGTATCCAAATAATCAGCCACCAGAAGTAAGGTCCGCACAGCTGAGCTGCCTTCTGGGATTTGTGCCTGACACCATTCAGGCAAGAATGCATTGTGCGTTGGCTGCAGGCAGCAGAAAGGTCAAGGAGAATTAGAATATAAGATTGGTTGGAGTGCTTAGTAGAAGCGCTCAAGTTGGATACATTCATGACAGCAGTTTCTGTGAAGTGGCAGGAGTGGAAACCTGCTTGTAGAGGGTCTTGAAGGTTGTGGATGTCTAAGAAATTGGTTAGATGGTTGAACATAATCTTTTCAAGAACTTTAGATAGTGTAGAAGGATAGACACAGGGTGAAAGTTAGCCGCTAGGTTCGGGTCTGCCCCTTGCGTTTTAGGAGAGGGATGACTGTCACTGTTTTCAAATTAGAGGGAAGGCAAGCAGAGTTGACGTACAGGTTGACTCAAGACTAACATCACTGGCCCTACCAAACCCATTGCCTGGTCTAGTGAGCAACCCATGAGCCCTCCAAAAAGTAAGGACATGAAGGAGGAATAGTCGAATTAGTGGAGAGCGAAGTGGTTGCTCTCCCTCCCCGTTCCTGGATACATGGGGACAAGACTGGCTGGAGGCAGTTAGCACTTGCATTGGCCAACTTGCAGCCATTGATCTCCTAGGGTTTGCACCAGAGTCCCTATAGGTCAAGCGGACAGAAGCTGGGAGACAGGTGGGATTAAGAAGGTTCCAGTGTCAAAGGACCAAAGACCTGACATCCTTTGAAGGGTGCTCCTGGCCGACACACTGCAGGAGGGTGTCCAGTATATCCTGTTCCTGACGAAGACTCTGACTGTTCGTGTGTGTGTGTGGAGTGGGGGTAATGCCCACTGGAGCCAAGGTCTGGAAAATACCTACCAAAGTGGAAGCTGTAAAATCCAAGGTCCAAAGAGAGAACAGACAGGCTGAGGGAGAGCCTAGAAGAGGGAGTCTGATAAAAGGAACCCCAGAACGTGCAAAATGGGAGAGCTCTTCGTTGAGTGGTGGAAACAGGAAGACTAAAGCAGGAACTGTTAATTTCTGCTTTTGATAGATTCGGAAGTTACATTTGCAGTTTAGGTTTCTGGAACCCCTGTCTTAGCCAAAGCTTGGAACATTTTGTGTTGAAAGTGTTGGGTAGCCTGCCAGCTAAATACCTGTCAATACGTGTGCAGCCTCTCTGTTGGCCACATCGTTTGGACTCTGCCTTGTAGCATAGGGTGATGCAGGTGGGTGGCAAAGAACTAAAAGAGGAGGACTTTGGAACTGTTGTGTTCGTTGTTGATCTCCAAAGGTGTTGGATTCTGAATCACCCCACCACTCTATGTTGTCCTATCATGGCACTGTTTTAGACACCAAGAATAATGGTTGATAGACTTATCACCTGGTCACACGGTTATTGCTCGCCCGTAGCACAGTAGTTATTCATGTATTTGGGCAGGGAGGCATACATTCATGTGCAAAAGGATACAGCCAGTTTCAGGGAAAGGAAGATGTCAACAAAGGTTCAAGTGGAAGGTGTGTCTAATGTTTTTTGTTACGTTGGCACAGTTATTCCTTTAACAGGTGTTTCTCGATCTCTTTCCTCGACTAAAGGAGGAGGGGCCATAGCCTATTTGTTATGGGGGTGTTGTTGTTTGAGTCTTTTTTCTGGGCCTCATTACGACCCAGGCGGTAAGTTACCGCCTGGGTCGTACCTTTACCACCATGTCGTAAACTACGTTTACGCCCTGGTGGTTGGCGGACTTACCGCCTCATTCCGTGGTCGGCGGGGCGGTAAGTCCCCAATCCCCATTTACCCTTCCCCATTCCCATTTTTGCCCCATAGGGCATAATGGGAGTGGGGAAGGCGTTAATTACGCCACCGTAAATTACGGTGGCGTAATTAACAACATGGTCCCTTAGCGCCATGGATTTTAACACCTGCTAAAAGCAGGTGTTAAATCCGCGCTAAGGGACCTCGGAATCAGGCGGTAAGGGTCGGCGCTGTTTACGCTGCCGTAAACCCCTTACCGCCTGG
This sequence comes from Ambystoma mexicanum, assembly GCF_040938575.1. Taxonomy (NCBI): domain Eukaryota; kingdom Metazoa; phylum Chordata; class Amphibia; order Caudata; family Ambystomatidae; genus Ambystoma; species Ambystoma mexicanum. The sequence goes on along the minus strand of NC_090931.1, from coordinate 849,393,056 downwards.
GTCGTAATGAGGCCCTCTGTTTCATTTTTGGAGTTTCCTTTTGGCAAATCTGGGCGGCTAGTGATTGAAGCCCTACTTTGGGTTTCAAGAGCAACAATGTTAATCTCAACTCAGCCACATGACGCAGTGAGACATCCTGAGCCAATCACGTTCTCCCTGAGTCACATGTGCTCAAACGTAAATGCACATTTCTCAGAGCGTACCCTACATGCACGTGTCCTTCTGCTCATCAGTAGGTTCGGCTTTACTATGCACACCTTGCCCAGTTGTAAATGCTCGCTTTTGTCTGACGCAAGATGCAAGTCTCCTCTCGAGACAAGAAAACTGCCTTTAGACAGCATTTTATATGTGTTTTATTATGACTTCTAGAGTGTCCGGGTTTACCTTTAAGTCAGCTGTGACAAGATCAACTCTTTGAAGTGCTCCTTTTCTTTAAAGCCAGTCCCTCTTGCCTGCTAAAAATATTGCAGAAGCCAGCTAAGCAAATCTCGCGCACAGCCACCTCGAACTCGCAAATCCTCTGGGGGTTGCCGCGCGTCTGTCCCCAGCACTGAAGCAGCTGCTGTCACAAGCCAGTGAACTTCACTGGAAAACGACGCACCGGGAAAAAATGGCTATTTTTCAAAAGATATCGCGCACAGGGGCCTGTTTAATTCTAGGCGCGCTGTCGGTCGTGTGCGAGTGCGCATGGGCTGGGTGCCCTGCTGGGCGCCTGCCCTGGGCTCCACGCCGTAAGCACAGGGGGCCACCCCAGGCTGCCCCCCCTCCCTGCCTGCGCCCAGGCCAGGACACTGGCGTCATGCCACCGGTCTGAGCTAGCGCGACGCCGTCGGTGGGAACCTGCTGGAGACACGCTTTGATGCCTCCACCCTTTGATTATTCCACCTGTGATCTGTGTCTCCGCTCTGCCCACCTCTACAGAGCAATAGATAGAAAAATGGGGGAGTCTATGTGTTTTCAGGGCTGAAAACAAATATAGTTGGGTAAACAATATTTGTTTTCACCCACTGAACACCCTTCCCAACATATTTTAGGACTGGTGCAGTTATATAAACAAACTTCAGTCCTAGAATGGTGCAATGTTGTTTCGCCCCCAGCATATTTGTTCGATTCGCTTTTTGCTGAAGATTTTTTGATGAAAAATGTAAAGATATATAGGTGGGGGGAAGTAAGGGAATATAAGAGGTAAGAGGTTGTGGAAAAGAGAGAACACTAGGGTACCAGGGCTTAGTCCCCCAAATATCTGAAAATAGTGATGAGTTTTTTCAGTAAAAAATGTTTTGGGAAAAAAATTCTCGGAAAAACAACAACATAGAAACCCTAGAGTACATCGGCAAAGTGTTGGATAGTGGCTGGAAAAATGTTTTGTTTACCCCACAATGTTTGTTTTCAGTGCTCTTAACGCTACATACCTATACGGGTCCATGCCAAGACATCATTCTTGGAATGTTTAAATGCATGAAAAGCAGGTGAAAAGCAAGTTTTCCTCCTTACACACGATACGAAACCAGGGATGAGGACAGAGAAGCAGGTAAAGACACAGAGACATGTGCACAGATCCCAATGCACGGACTGGTACAAAGAGGACAGGCAAATGCACACATAGATACACACAGGTAGGCAGTGCTGTAAGGGGAAAATAGTTTCAGGGAGATCCCACCACCGACGGATGTGGAGAGGGCTGGTATTTTTGTTAACCACCCCCAACACAAATTAAAATGTGCCTTTCAGGAGAGGTTAATAATGAGCACCTGGAAAATAATCCATGAAAGTAGAGTTTCATTTCCTATAATGTTGCTCAACGTTTGAACGCTGCACACCTTTTATGCGTCAGCAGACTGTAGTTAAATAGTTTCTGCACAGTACTGTCCTAACAAGCTGTCTCCGCCTCTGCACTGTACTCTACCACATCTGTCTACTTCACAAACCTAACCTCCTTCTCAAACTTTGATCTACCCTCCATTCTTTGCTCTTACCTCTGAAGTCAAAGTCCATTGCCTCCTCACTCTCTGCTTATGACTGCTCACTTCTTTTCCTCTAAAATCTCGACAAATACCATCTCAGCATAATATTTTCAGTTAGTCCAGTAAAAGGTGTAACAAATTGGATATTGATTGATTTGAAACTGGACTGACATGGCATGATACCTTTTCTCTGCACCCTAAAATCTCAAAAATGTGTGACGCTCTCGCAGCCCTCCTCTCTCTTATTCAACCCTCCATCTGACCAACACCTCTACCTTACCCCTTCTACGCTCAACTACCTTTCCCCTACCTCTCATACCAAATTAGCACCCATCCTTTGCAGCATTAACCCATCTTGTGCTCCACTCCCTTTTGACATTCACTAGGCTCCACTCCTCCTCCACGACCTGGCACGACATGTTCCTTGCTTGTGCCCCAGAAAACTAAGTGCTTCATCACTAGTTGTACTAGTCCACTACCTCTGCCAATGACATTGAATGCCTCCCTGAGCCATGTCCCCATGTTGGAAGGTTTTGGAGAAACAGGAGTCATCAGATTATGGTGCCACAAGTTTAGCGATCAGAGAGGGTGACAAATACCTCCTACACTGCCAGTATCTTGGCCACACCCCTCTCTGAGCTCTTGAACCTCACTGAACTCTTTAACCCCTCTCTCGCTCTCTCTTTCTCTCTGCTGCACTGTTCTCTGCCAGTTCCAACTCTGCAACTGTTTTACCTTATTTGAAGACTCCCTCTGCTAACCCACACGTCGCAGATAACTATCACCCAGTTTCCCGTCTTCGCCTTAATTCAAAGGTCTGTGAGTAGGTATCTTTAACTGGATCACTATGTATCTTAAGGTTAATGTCCTTGGAGACCCATTCTATCTAGCTTCTCTAGTAAGCACTCCACCAAGACAGCACCCATGCATGTCTCCATCTTTATCTCTGATGCTCACCACTCCCAACCTTCTTCCATACTCATCCTTTCGGAGCTCTTTGCCACTTTTGACACTGTCAACCATTCACCTCTCCTCCTTACTCTCCAGGACTTTGAGTTTTGAAAATCTATTCATGCCTGGATTGCCTGCTATGTGGACGGCCGCCCCTTTAAAATCTCATGGAATTCACAAGCCTCTGACCCTATCCTCTCTCTGTCGGTTTCTGACAAGTATTAGTCCTTGGACCTCTGCCCCTTACCCTCTACACCTCTGTCTTTGGAAGATTTATCTCATCCATTGGTTTTCTCTGTCCCCTCGTTGCTGCTGACATCCACAGCTTTTTCTCCTTTATCCCCTTCTCCACAGCCATATTGGAACAGATTACCAAATGCCTCACTGTAATCTGTCACTGGTTGGCTCTCCACTTCCTCATATTTAAGTCATCAAAAAATGCTAATATCCACTGTTGCACACAGCAAACTTGAGCACTGCTCATTCCAACCCTTGTGGTCTTCCTCTCTACTCCTTCCTCCCACTGGGCAAAGTCCTCAGCTTTTCTAACCACACACTCTGCAACATACCCAGATCCTGCTACATTTCTAGCTATCAACACAATGCTGGTTGGCTCTCAATGCACAACTACCCCCTTTTCAAGTTTCTTCCCCTAGTCTACAAAGCTATCAATGGTCTTGAACCTTAGTACCTGTTTGAAAATAACTCTTTTTACTCACCATATTGTTCCATCTGCTCCTCCTTTGCATTCCACATAACTCCCTAATCCCCCATGTCTGCTGTAGGAGATATTTATGGGACAACAATTAATTTGGGAAGTATGCCCCCAATCAAGAGTACCACACCAATTGAGAAAATGTGTATTCTTGTCCAGTCCTGTTTTTGTGTCCTATAACACCAGTGTCACCCTACCCCCTTTCACAATATAAGATCAAAGAACCAGGCCAATATACAGAATGAATATAGATGTATTCATAAGTAAATAAAATCAGTATTACACTATAATTGTCAAAAAGCACACTACCTCACTCTGTGGCACACATTCTTTCCTGTTGAACACTGTTCACTTTTGATAATAAAGATTCACAAAATCTCTAGAACACAAATTGTGCAGTTTTCATTTCGGATCTCAAATTGACCCTGGTCACATGAAAAAGAAGTAAGGGTCTAGAGAATCCTTGGCTTGGTTGAATAACTCAGAAAATGACCCCTAATATACTCATAATCAATAGAACACCCTATAACATGGCAATATAATTTGATAATGTTTTTGGTAAGTGGCTTCACTTAGATACCTGTAGCACGTTTCTGTTGGTAACAAGAAATCTGATAGGTGCAGTGCTCTCTATTTCAGACATCCCTACGTGATTTTCATTTCTAGCAAGGTTCTTGCACAACCATTGTTTAACAAATACCTTTCTCAAAATATGGAACACTTTTCCTTTACCACTATGCAGTGAAAAATGTCTCTTTAATTTGGAGTTTCTTCATTAGAGAGTGTGCTTTTACTGAGATATATCACCTGGTTTCACTTTGAAGACACTTTTCTGAACAGCACAGACCCAGGTAATCAGTTTATCGTTTAGAATCACTCTGCTTTAAGGGAGGGTCTGGATAATAGTGCACAGTTGGGAATTTCATTTTTTATGCACGCATCCACTTTAGAGGATTTTACAGTTGGAAAGAATAATGTAGGGATACCCAATTAGTGTAACAGGCTATATATTTATCATCACTTGGTTGGATGTTGGGAATTTCAAAGTTCCCCAGAATCACTCCAGTGTCTGTTAACTATGTGGTCAATAATTAAATTATTAATTCATTACAAAATGCTAGCGTTCTACTTTGGTATGCTCACCCCAATCAATAAAGGGAAAATATGAATTCAAATAGAACCACACCCATTGTTAGTCGTATGTACTTACTGTAAATCACTCTGGGTTTTGTGCCCAGGAAAAGTCAAGGCTCCAGGGTCATCTAATGGGAAGCGTAGGGATCTGTCAAGACTGCCCCTCCAGAATCATGTATAGCCTCCAGCATTAATCCCTCTGTCCTGGTTGCCTCCAGATTGTTGTCCTTTTGTTGGTCTCATCCACCTCCTTCTGTCTCCCTTTCAATAATTGTATAGAACTTTAGTCAGCTTAGACAGCTCAGATAATTTCAGACAGTTCTCTTCTTTTTAGTCAGCTCCTCATTCTGGACAAACAATCCACATTTACGAAAGAGACCCTTTTCCCTTTGAGGGTATACTTTTAAACCCTTAATCACATACCAAAATATCTATATTATGGGGTGCCTGTTTATTGACTCATGATTTGGATTGGATATCGATTGTTGGGAATATTTGAACCATTTTTGTAAATATCACGGTTCTCAAGTAAGGTACACATTATGATTCTCCATATAAATTTATAGCACCCTATTAATCACATACATAATAGCTCAATCAAACAGCACATTTCTCACCCCATGACCTGTATGTAGGCCTGGCCTCTGGCTTTTGTTGGCCCAAGCCTGCAATAAACCACTTAATATTTTGCTCCTGGGGTTGGTGACAATCTGTCTCCTTATCTTCATTTAGCAGAGTGGATCACTCAACCCCTGACTCATGTGACATTCTCCTGGAACATTTCAATTATGAAACTGAATATAATTTTGATTATATTTCTTTTAGAGTGTACCATCCATTTGCAGCATCATTGTTTATTTACTGTTGTCATTCACCCCAATAAAACCTCTTCCAAGGCTCAAGCTCTGGCTTCAAAGAGTTGACCAAATGTCTGGTACGGGTAAGGGGAGGTGTGCAGTTCTTAATCTTTGAATCCGATCTGGGGGGAAGGCTTCTTCTGGCTCAAACACAACTTTGCGGTGCTCCGATTAACCAAAATTAGTACTTTTAGAATGCATTTTTATTTACATTACATGATGCCTACTTCAATGTCTTATATCACACAGGATCCATTTTTGCCTGCATCTTCATTCTCGCAGCTTGTTTTAAAACAGTTTCTTTTTCTGTAGCCACCAGTTTTCTTAATATGGACCTTTGAATTTACTCCTGCAGGGCAGTTTCATCTGTAGTCTATTAATTTCCCTCCAAGCTGCAAAATGCACACATTTCTCCATGGCATCTCTTTGTTGTAGCAAAGCTGCACTTCCAGGTATCGGCCCATGTAGTTGGAATTAGGCCTCATGCTTTTTCGGCATAGTTATTTGCATACAGGCCACATTAAATTTTGACTTTCCTGAAATCAGCCCTTTTATGTTTTGCAGTTTTTAAGTAGCATGCTGTCTTTGTGATCGTGCAGCCAACAATCCACTTTTGGGCTTAACTTAGCCATAGGCAGTTCATTTGTATCTTGGGCTTGAAATACCCCACACTGCAATGCTTCAGCTCCCTCTCCCTGCTAGCTCTGCTCTATTGGAACCTGATGCCCATTACAATAAAAGCCATCCTTGCTGTGTACCTCTGCAAAGCTCAGTTTAACCTCTGTCTTCCCCCTTCTCCATCATTCTTACCTGACCGTACCAGTCCTTTCAGTGCTGTGTAACAATACAATGTTGTCTACTTATACGGTATTCGTTTTGAGCTTGAATCACTTGCCCCTCTAAGTTACTGTTACCTTTGTAAATCACCTGTTTCTTCTATTTTTTTTGTTTTGTCCCATTTATTTCACACCATCATAAAATGATTCACCTCTTGTTCCCATGTTTGTACTATTGTACAGGCAGCCATCTGGGGAATGTGTCCATCATCTAAAAATGTGTTATAGTAAGTAATTTCTGATTCAAAATTGGCATTCCTTTTCATCAAGAAAATACAAATTAAAATACCCAAAGATAGCTTTGCTTTCCTATTTTTTGGGAGGGCGGGGTGGAGTGCATGGTGTTTCAAAAAACAAAAAAAAACACACCTAGCTACAAACAGTAGCTAGGGAAATCCTGAAAGCCAGTGTTTTACAATGGACCTTGCAATAGAAAAATTGAACAGCCGATGCACGTGGCAATCAAAAGCCTGCTGACTTCGAGCAAGGAGGTGATTTGGTGTTATGCAAATCCTGAATCATGAGTCATTGGAAATACCACTGGGAGAATGAATTCTACATTTCTGGTGGGAGCCGTATTGTAAGACGTAGGGATGTTCTTAGGTCTGGAAAAGATCTGGAGCTATGCTAATGTCAGGACTGTCAGGACTCGGGGCTAGCTAGCCTTTTGGTCATAGCCTCTGAGCTTCTATCCAGGCTACAACAAAAAGACCCGGGGCTATAGCCCCATCAGCACCCCATAGCAACGCCTCTGCGTAAGTGACTTGGCTGGCCCGTTTATGTGTGAATTTCACATGGTTTGCATCCTTTGGTTCACAGCCTCACCCTGCTCAGGTTAATACATTTCATGCCATTCGCATTTGTAATAAAACCTATCATGGCCTGGGAATGGTTCCAGACAATCATGAGGCTAGGAACGTGGCTATATCTGTAGGGTTAAGCACTCTCTGCATTCCAGAATCCTCTCAACTCCACCTATGAGTTGCTGTTTTATTTTCAGCCATCACAGCAGGCCGCACATTCTCCTGTCCTAACCCACACTGCCCACTCTTCTGCCCTTTTACTATTTCTGTTGTTGGCTCTGTTGTCTGGTGTTTCCTTTTCAACAAATAACTCTTTGGATTTGTAGGAACTCAAAGGTGTACATAGCTGCTTCACTCTCCCAGGTATAATTAGGTACAGCAGGGCTGTCACAGGGTTGGTGAGGGCCAAGGACACACTTTTGCTGAGCACCCCTTATTCTCCTTTGCACTTGCTCCGCGGTGGTGGGGTGCCTTCAAAAGGTGATGTGAGGCCTCTACTTATGGATGGAGGAACCTACATTTGCTTTGTTGTTTTGACTGTAAGAAAAGAACACAAAGCTATGTTCAAGCAAATGTTTAACAGGCAGGCTAAAGGTTGCATAGAAATGTCAATCATTTAACACCATTAAATGCCAATAAGCAATCCCCAAGTTGAAATGGAGTCAACTCTATCTCCATGGTAATGTAGAATGTGTCAAAAAGCCACATTCCACCCAATGTATCCATTAAAAGCCATTTGTAACTGGTTTGCTCGAATTTCTGCTAAGGTAAAATGAGGACCAGTTTCTCAAATTAAGGGTCACTCAAGAGCCATGAGTATGCCACTTGTAGGTGCCAAGCATATGACTGCCCCCCTCATTCTCTGTAAGCGTTGTGATGCCCCCTTGCCGAGCCTGCACAGCACCCGTCTGCAGAGATACCAGATTCTCCTTTGCCACATAAGTTGCCATTTCTAAGGCAGCCTCTTCACTGTGTATTTAACTTGTGGGAGGCAGATATCTCATTTGTGCCCAAGTATCCCCAACTCCATGAATCCTAATTTGTAACACTTGATCCCCTGAAACGTTTGACTTTGACAAACTGTTTTGGCCCAACATAAAATTACGATTTAATAGGATTCACATTTTTTGACCAAGAACAGTCCGCTTGTTCAGCATATGTAAGGATTTGTCACCCACTTTTATTGGCAAGTTACTTCCGGTTGCATCTGGATTCCTGCTGGAATAGCTGACACGGTTGGAATCCTTGGATATGTCCTGGGTGGTCTTATTTGTTTAAAGAAAATAATAAGATCATGCAAAACAAGTTTCAAAGGAACAACCTTGTATATATGTGTGTGCCACAGAAAAAGCATGTGTTTGTGTGTATGTATTTGCGTGTGTGGGTGTGCCCGCACGCGAGCCACTTAAACGCATGGGGGGGCTATGTATATTTAAACTCCATCCTGTGAAAATTAATCTCCTTAGAGTGGCCGACGCATCACTTTATGGAAGAAGCCTGAGAAATTGCACCAAAGGAGACTCTGCGAGTTGTGCCTCTACCAAATCCAGAACTAGTGGCTTAGCCAATGCCTGTGTACTTTCTATATAGCAGTTCTTAAGGTGCTCACAGTTTTATGAACTCCCATTCTTGATACGAGACAGGACTAAGGCACAGAGAGCAAAGGTGTTTTGCCCAGGATCACACGTGTTCATGTGTGCAATCCAGCTTTCCTGTTTCCAAATGATACACCTGCACCTTCAACAGTTTCTCACAAATATCTCTTGCATCTATCCAAGTCCCATGCAAATTATCGAGCAAACTCACTAAGCCGCCCACCCAAATTTGGAAGCCTTTATTTAAATTGGAAGTGTGTAAGTGAAGACTTTCATAGTGCAGTTCATGTGTTCATTTTAGCACTGGATATATCCCAAAAGTCGTGATTAACTTGGCCCTTTTAGTGTTCCCGCCAAACTCTTCCTCCTGGGAGGATATACCGATCAATCCAAATTTAGCATACCAGTAATATGAAATTAGGGCAAATAAATGTTATTGCTGGTAGATAGATCAGCGGGTTGAGCGCTCGCTGCTGCAATCTAAGTGTGATCTGTGAGAAACCGATACTGAGAGTTTGGAAGGTGAGGTTGTCGCCAGAAGTAGAGGTTTGGACAGATGAAAGGTTGAAATTAGCAGAGATAGAAAGAGTGATTTATGGTCGAGAAAAAAAGCAAATCTTACTTAAGAAGGTTTGGGGGAATTCCTGGATATGTATTAGCCAAGAATTTTAAGTAATTACTTTTAAGGTGGGTGGGAGGTGGGGGGTAAATGGGGTGGGGAGGAGTTGTTGGCTGTAATAATTATAGTGGGATAGTTGTAGGGATTATTTTATTGTTGTAGTATAGTTTATCGGTACACGATTTACGAATATGAATTAAATATTGTGATTGTAAATGAATTAATTAATTAATTAATGGAATATTGATATTGTTGTATGTTTAAAAAAACGAAAAGAAAAGAAAAAAAAAAGAATTCCGGTAAGGCCATCTCAGCATCTCATCCTTCCGAGGTCGATAAATGTGTACCCACCTCGCTTGGAATCATTAATGTATGTAAATATGTTCTTTGTACAGCACTTTGGATTAAGGTGCTATATAAATAAATCATTATCATTATGCGGTAAAAATTCAGTAGAAACTGAGATGAACATTTACATTGGGTCTCAGCTTGGGAAATCTGCAGCTAGCCTCAACAGTTCCAATCTCAATGAAAACGGTGCTTCAACACATCTTAAGGGCTGGCAGTATAATATGTTGGAGAACTTCATGTACTTAAATTAGTCGAGGTTAGCTGGCTCTGAAATACTCAGTTCCAACCTTAAAATTCCCTATAACGGTTGGTCATTGCAGAAACAATTCCCTAGACACCCAAGCTACTTGCAAGACATCAAACTCAAAAGACAAATGGATGAAATCAAGGTAGCCTGGTTAAGCAATAAGACTACGCTTTGAGGGCACTGATGGTGGTAGTGCCCCTTAACCCAAGTTATTTGGCCGAGAAAGGAGCAGGGGCATTATTGCTATTAGAGCATTCCACCAAATGGTTGTAGAATATGTTATCCTGTTTAAAACAAGGAAAGACAACAGATACACATTGGAATGTAGGGAAAGAAGACTTATATCAGCCATTAGCAGTCTGGGCGGGGATGAAGCAAATCAGGGAGCGTGGAACAGGTGCTATATTCCCTTGTAGAAGCCCGCATTCCAAGCTCCCACATGACTGCACCTCCTTATCAGGGAGGAGGAAGCAAGCATGGGAGGCACCCCCGTGCCTCCCATGCTTGCTCCCTCCTCCCTGATACGGCCTTTAGAACCCACAAGTCGACTCTGCATATTATGTCATTATAATCAACACTGAAAATGGACTCCTTTGCAGAGGCTGCGTCGGAAGACAGGAAAAAGAAGCGTTTTTCTTTTTAAAATGTTAAATGTCCTGAGCCATCAGCACCCATGTGCCATTACTCGCAGGTGCTAATGTTGATATGACCCTTGGCATTGAGCTGACCCTTTCAGTAATAGTACTGCCACCCGCGTTAAGAGACCCTTGCTTCGCTTGGGCCCTTAACTTGGGTGGTGGGCCTTTACCGACAAGGTTGCCCACTGCCTTAGGTCATATTACTTCATTGTTGCCTTCAACTTTTGCATTGTCTGCAATGGAACTGACAACATTCCGGTGTTCTAATTAAGAATATGACCCGAGCGCGGGGGCATTACCGACTCAGGCTTCGCTCGGGCCTATAACTATGGGCCCCGGGGCATTACCAGAGTCGGTAATGCCCCCCGCCGCGAGGGTCATATTGCTATTAGTACCCCGGCCTGCATTATATGTGTGACCGGGGCACTAAAAACATTTTTTTGTGTGCCAAAAAGCTGCAGCGTTTCGGGACAGAAAAAAAAAAAACAAACAAGAAAATGGCCGCCGGGAAAGGGAAAACGGGAGTCCGTTTTCTCTTTCCATGGCGGCCTTCCATGGCGTTCCCAGCGCGTCCGCTCCCGAAAAAAAAGAAGCAGAAGGTAAGTGGGTTTGAAGAGCGGGAGGGAGGGGAAGTGGGGAGAAAAATAAAAAAATTAAAAACATATCTTCGTCCCTGCCAGGGGACGATGGAAGCCTCCAGCTGTGTGGACGCAGGAGCAAGAAGGTAAGTGGGGTGGGGTAGGGAGGAGGGAGAGAAGGGAAAAAAAAAGCTTACCCGAGTCCCCAGCGGGGGGCATAGGCAGCCTCTCAGCCGTGGGGAGGCTCAGAGCGGGGATGGCCCCGCTTCGAGCCTCCTCATTGGCTGAGGGGCTGCCAGGCCCACCCGCCGAGGACAAGGCAGCTCGAGTCCCGGCCGAGAATCAAAAGATTCTCGGCTGGGTAAGGACCCAGCGAGAGCCAATCAGAATGCGTGTTGCATTCTGCTTGACTCTCTCCGGGTACTAATTAAGCATCATAGATCTGGCTCGATTACCACGCCAGGTGCTATCGACCTTGAGCCGCAAGTTAAAAGGCCAAGGGAAGTGAAGGTGTTTAATGAGATTTACGGGCACATGATGCCCAATACAGCCCATGGGTGCGATCTATAAAGCTGTTGCAATGTGCATCGTTTTTGATAGGACATAGCATATAGTATGTCTGAGTACGTACATCTGCTTGTGCAGTTGCAAGGAGTTGGCTGTGGTTAAACCTGTGCTGCCAGTAGCCATGGAATGCAGTGCTCTGAATAATCTGTGGGCTACACGAACTAATCTGCAGACTTTATTGGTCTATAACATAACGTAGTCCAAATATTGTCCAATGGGAATGGCCTTTCAGCATTTCAAGGTATAGAATAGATTGCTGTCAGTTATCCATCATACATTGTTTGATACTCTGGAACGAATTTCAGCAGGCAATACACATTAAAAAAAAATACTCTTTCCTACATGATATATACAACATTATTGTGGAAGGTTAAACCACATTAAACCTCAAGAGTGTAATGTTGATTTTAAGTTGTAACTTTCTACTGAGCGACTCTTATTCACCTAGTAATCTAAATATTTCAGTATTCTGTTATTGTTCTTTGAAATGTACACACATTAGTTATTTCAGACAAATTTCAGTAACTTTAGAAAACAATCAATAATGTCCTCCCTTCCTTGGGCTTAGACAGATGAGTGTTTGGCAGTCCTGAACACCTCCTTTGGTAAACCTCCTGATGGCCGAACTTCTCTTCTTCATTGCAGTCTATCCGGGAAGTCACTGGCTATGTGATTGTGGCCCTCAACCAGTTTGACTACTTGCCTCTGGAGAACCTGCGCATCATCCGCGGGACGAAGCTCTACGAAGACCGCTACGCGCTGGCGATTTTCCTCAACTATCGCAAGGATGGCAACTTCGGACTCAAGGAGCTCGGTCTCAAGAACCTGACTGGTAAGCAGAGACCCTTGTAGATGTTATGTAAAGCAGGAGTGCAGCAGAGCTGAGAACCAAGCCCGCTCCAGTGGTGTTTACTGATGCTGTGGCCCATTGGAGCAGGATTCTACTATCCATGTGAAAGTATCACAGTGTTGGGCTTCAGCTTTCGCCATAGGCTTTGGTTTGGTTCATAGTGTGTTTGGCATGAATGTGTGTCAAAGTGTATATTTATATGAACGTTTCACATTAGGTGCATACACATCACAGTGCTTGCATATAATATGTGTTGAACAATGTGTATACATTTGTATTTTCCAATAGAACATTTTTTGTGTTGCTCCAAACAGCACAATCGAATGTTGCTTTTTAGAGCTATACAAAGAAATACACCAATACATAAAATAAGAATTACCAATGGCAAATCTGTGCCAACCAGCAGCACGTTTTTATTAACTTTTATCATTTGCGTCTTACTGTATTGCCCCAACCTGTGGGAATGGTAGTTATGTACATGGTGTCGATTTAAAATTTTAGATGTGTGGCACTGGTATCGCTCAAGAAATTGTACACTTGTTAAAACTGGGTGCCCCGTCGAAAGCAGCTCATAATACACGTGATAAAACAATAATACTTTATTATATGGCACCTCTTGCAAGACTCTTCCCTCAGTAGCGATAGTTATTATTGGCACCAGGGATGGGGGGGAGCAGCCAATCAGGTTCCTTTGATCTCAGGCTGAATCCACCGATCCAAGCCTGCGTTCCATGGCACGGCCATCTTCCCCTCACCCTCCTTTTTCTTTTAATGTTCCTGTACCGCCCACCCCACTTACCTCTTTACTTTGGCAGATATCACCTCAGCGCTGCTGCTACTGCTCCGTGAACACCATGGAAATGGAAGAGGGCTCTGTATGGAGCCATCTCTGTATGGCAGCCATCTCGTGCCAATATTTTCATTCAATGAACCGTACATTGAGTACATAAAATGTACGCCCAGGCCTTTATCTCGGGCCCTGTGCTGTTATTACCTGTTCCAGCCCCGGGAATGGGTGCTTAACGCTTCATTACCACCCAGGTAATCAATCTGAAAAGAATGAAGGGCTAAGTCTGTTGCGCCTGGATTTGAACCTGTAACTGCGAGCTGTAGAAGTGACTACTGATTCAAGCGCTAAACTTGCTAAGCAATCTCACTGACCAATCCAGCCCTTGCACAGAGAATATGTAAGTAGACAGGATATTAAGATGCATTGAGAGTTAACTCTCTAGAAGATGTTTTCTCCACAGGGTCAGCGTACGGCCAACGCATGTAAAAGTGTCTCACATGCTAGATGGAATTACCAATAAGGATCTCAGAGCCAAATAACTGGGCAGACTCAACGAATATGGCAAAGTAACACTTTATTGTCAGCTCAGAATAAAATAGGGCAATCTGGTGAACAACAAACTGTAGTCCATGCACTCACACTTCAATTTGGATTATACAAAGGTTTTATACCTCAACGTACGTCAGCTATGATGTCATCCTACTGAAGTGGGAGAATGGAACAAAAGGCTCCCACCAATCCCCTCACACCCCTGGCCTAGAGGATCGCGGCCCAGACACCCGCCACGAGAGGAGTTTGCCCATCTACCAGATGACCAGATACCCTGGTACAGGAACATACGGATGTGCCCACCAGCCTGCCCTGCACATGCCGACACCTGCGGCATGGATGAACTCGACTGAACCATTCAACAGTAAATGAACACATCGTTAGAGATGCCATGATGACCTAGCCAACGGTCAGCACACCCGTGCAAACATGCACACTAGACACTCCCACACCAATCCACACGAAGAACATATTCAGTGCTATGACGTAGGTGACGGACACACCCACTGACGCGCATCTTTATTATTTTTCACATAGGTTTTTCAAAATGCAGAAACGCAAGACGCACGATGAACTCATCTAAAATTCTTGCTCACGCTTCTTCTAAACCCATGCATTGCAATGAGAAATATAACGAAGACATGATACTGGGGATAAAGCAATATGATACCATAACCTAAAGCGCCGTGCATCAAACGTCTCTACCTATGCACCAGGCCCAAGTAGGCCGCAAGCAAGAGCTTCCATGAACATTGAATGAGCAAGAGTACAGTTGCTGACCCTGCAGAATGAGCCCGGCGAGAGCAGACAGTCAAGGGCACAATGTTGCAAACTCGCATGCCGCAAGCCGACGCCAAGGTCACACCTGCAAATTAAGCCAGGCACACAGTGGAAAATGCAATATTAAATGTGGAGAATTCTGCCTCAACCACGGTCTCACCTCACGTGACCAAGCCGAACCTGACAGGGTGCCAGGCCCAGGAGGAGGGAGGCGCCTGGATCCCACGTTTTAAGACACAGGCAGATACAATTAAGCGACTCAATGGACATCTGCGGCAGTGGGAGTAGTCTGTCTTCCAGCATATGAATAAATCCTCACATTGTCTACACATACCCATAGTGATACATTGTTGCAAATGACAGGTGCACCGCGAGCTGGGAACAGCGATGGTCCCAGACTGGGGGGCTCGTGAGTGGACCAATCAGAACATGGGGCTCTTATCACTGACACCATTAACATTAGCCAATCCTCAGGGGTCTTCATGTAACAATTTTCATGTATCAAATTGAAGGGACAACCCAAGTATACCACCTGACTGACCCTCAACCACTAACAACGTTCTCTATACGTATGTTATACTAACCCTACCACTCGAGGAACCAATCCAGAGTGGCGATAGTGTCAGGACGGACGCGTACGATCCTTGACCCATCCCTGCCATTTTGTTTAATAAACAGCAGAATCACCTTGCTTCTTGCGTGTGCCTCATACTCATTTTTTGGGATATACGAGAGGAGTTGGGGCCTCCCTGCCCGGAGGTCCGCGGACGGCCCAGCCGACCCCGGGAGAATTTCCCCCCGACACTATGTTGTGAACTATTAAACATATTGAAGTGAGGAATTGGTTGAGGGAACATAAATGCCTACATATCATATAAGTATTAGTAATATCACTGGATTCTCCTTATTTAGTAGGCCCACCTTGAACCACCTCTAAATACGTATAATACAGATTATAGCAGAATAACAGCAGCAGTTTGGCCTGTGCAGCATCATTGCATAGCATGTTGCTACATAGACCCTCTGATTGATTGGCATTCTCTCACAACCTTTGACCTTCGGCTCATTTACAGCATGCTAGCAAACCGAAACACAGATGCAGAGCAACATGAGACTGCTACCCACTTGTCCAATTAGTCCATCATCTATCATCGGTCAGGCCCCAGTGAAGGCTCCTTCTTTACAGTTGACCTTGCAGCCTGCTCTCTGTTCTGAGACCTTCAAGGGAGTGTAGGTACACCATTATCTTCATCTGGAGCTTAATGAATAGCCCTTGTTTTTGACTTCTGAGTCACGTGCGAGGAGACCACGATTTTGTCCATTTTGTCCTTTTATTTACTGCTATTTGATTTAATTAAGCTGGGTGTCATTACTACTCTGGGCCTTTGGAGACTTGCTTACTACTCCTTGCATAGGCTTTTCGCATCCTTGATTGTCCAATACTTGGCTCTTGCAGATGTATTCTTCTTTGTTTAGTCTAAGAGAAATATGTCTTACATGAATGGCCTATCATCTTGACTCCCTTTGTGCCTTTTAATTATTCCTTGACGTGGCATCCTTGATCCTAGGCCAATAGACTCCTCTTTATTCCTCACATAAAACTGTTTTCCAGCATCTCCTGACTCTACAGCCCTGGTCTGTCTCTGAGGTAGTTTGATTGTTTTCAACACATTTCAGATGTCCATCTTTCCATCATGCTCGCCTTAGCCACGTTATATTTTATTCTGCAGCATGCTTCTATTTGTCTCAGCTACCTTGCGTTTCTGCGCATGTACATTCATTTCATCTCTTATCACTTATTTCTTTGATGCATATGATTTCTTCATCTTCGATTACATGGTTCTCTTATCACTTCCAGTTACATCTTATCCTTTAAGTATTTTCATAGCATTTCAGTGTGTCTTTGTGTCTTTCCCTCATGTCGTCACTCTGCTATCGTCAGATTTCACTTATAGCTCTTCGATGTTCAATGGTGCATGCAGACTTCCTTCCACCCTTTCAGTGCGAGAGCACATTTGATACGGTTGTCCGCGTGCATATCATCTCTCATACACTCAATGCAGTTTTGGGACAATACCTGGTGTCCCACAAAGGGCTCTTCTCCTGCTGTTCCAATATGATGGAGGTGAGGGGGCGGGAGCTAGGGATGACGTGTCCACCTGCTCCTCTACATCGCCATGATAAATGTGTCCCTTGGTGCTAAGACTTAGCAAATTATTTCCCCTGGATGCTGTGAATCTCCGGCCCTGATCCATGTAGAAACACTCCGTATGGGAAAGTCCAGCGACGATAAAAGATATTGATATGAAGCAGGCTTAAAAATGATGTGTTTGTAGCTCCCAAATGGACAGTAGACCGTGACATCAAATCAATGCAATATTACTAACCATACATCTTAATGTCCCCAGGGCACTGCTAACCTTTCTGAAAATGTTCCCGTTCTTTCCGCCTGCCCTGCTCCAGCTCGCTCAATTCCAGCATGTTAAGCAGAGGAAAACATTTGAAATCAATGGCTGAGCATTCCTCAAATACATTCTGTGTTGGTCAGGAGATGCATCCTTGAGCCCCAGGGGCACTTCATAGCCCCCTCCCCTCTTGCTCTTCCTGGATATGTTAATGTCCTTTAAAAGAGAACCAGAGGGTTTCTGAGATTTTTCTTTTCTTAATCTCTACAATTCAATTTGAGACATTTGGTTAACCGCACATGTGAAATGATGGGCTCTTGGACAGGAATCAGCCAAAAATTGAGCTTTGTTATTTTGTGTGGACACGCTTTGCATGTGCAGCATTCAAAGTCCAGCATGCTTTACTGGGTCCACTGACACTCGTATCCAAAGGCTGTCACACCCACTCACTCGCAGTGGCAGGTGGTGAACTGTTTAACTGGAGGTTCATGAATATTTTGCAGTAATGCGTAAGATGAAGGAGTCTAAAAAAACTCCTAGAATGTGTGAGGTGGTGAGCATTTTTAAACAAATGTCTTTAAATGGTGCATTGTAATTTTAAAGGCACTACAAATTCAATATGGTTCTGTAGGGTAACTAAAGAAAACACAATAGATACCAGGTCACGAACAGTACCCAGGAGCATTTTCCACTGAATATGCATGATGTCTGTGCCACATATATGCCAGCACAAGCAAGCACATGCTCATGATAGCTGTGCTTAAAACATAAGCCAGTAGAGACACTGTAAGAACACACTCCTGTTGAATGTGTACAATATCACAACTATTGTCACTAAAAGAAGACATCGACATTCTGGGTGTGCAAATATACACCAGTGTTGTAACTGTAAGAACACACTCATCTTGGCTGTGCCCAAAAATGTCAATATAACTACCGTAAGAAGATGTTTCCATGATGGATGTATCAATATATGCCAGTATTGCCACTTTAAGAAAACAATCTTGCTGGCTCTGCTCAATAATTGCACCAATATATTCCACCATTGCCACTGTAAGAAAAACTCATTCTGCCTGTACCCACTAATCTCAGTATTTTCACTGTAAAACAACATCTCTGTACTGGCTGTGCCAATATATGCCAGTACTGCCTCTCTAGGAAAACACTCAAGTTATCACTTCCAATTAAAAACAACATGCTGTTCTAGGAAGGCATTGACATGTGGCCCATGCACCTGCATGCCGTTATTGTAACTGTCAAGGATTTATTCCCATGCTGCCTGTAGCAATATATGGCAGCATTGTCCTTACCACATTGTGCTGCTGTCTAAAACGTGTTCATTTTCTCTGTGTCTAAGGTATTGCACGCTCATTACCAGGTTAGAATGATTTTATGCTCCCTGTTCCCAAAATATACCATGATTTCCAATGTAAAAAGTTTCATGCTCGCTATGCCCGCAGTATGCCATGAATGTTCCCACTGTAAAAGATTGTCATGCGCTCTGTTCTCCAGAATAAGTCACATATATTGTTAATCCTTTCCATGACCTTTCCCTGTTGGGCATCCGGTGTGCCTCTGCCACCACATTCATGGCAGGGCAGAAGGCCTGCAGCACACCACTGATACCTCAGATAAAGTACGATACAATTGCACACTTTAATTCCCTCACAAATACATTCATGCTGAATACAAACACACACAATGGGCCTGATTCACAGAAGAGTTGTATCCCATAGGAACATGTTCTGTGAATTAGGCCCTATGTCTCGCTCACTCACACAGGCGCACACCATGTCTCAAACTCTATCTCACACATAGATAATCTCCCACACACATACATTCAGACAAAGGAACACACCCACATAAGCATTTTTTGAAACACTGGACTTTAGTCAATCCGGGTATATCACGATCTTTTTTCCAGGACTCCCTGGAGATGGCAGCAAAACACATGCACTAGGTGAGGGCTGAGGAAAGTTCCTTACCTGTCCCTGCCCAGGAAATGGGCAGGGCGTAGGGTCACACACCCATTGGCCAGAATCAGACTGCGAGCGTTAAGCGGCCTTCTGTGTGCTCAAAAGGCCAGATTTTCCAGTGCCCTTCATCACAATAAAAATTGTGGTATAATGGCAGATCTAGCCAAAACGACTCCACAGGGACTTGGGCGCATACCTCGCATCTCACGCTCTTTTGGCGGGTGCCACCATCCAATCAGTTCACTCTGCCCCAAAGCCTGTTGCACACTCTTACACTTCAATGGGCTCTCATCCACCCAAAACAAAATCAGGTGTCTCACGTGCCATGGATCACAAAAGGATGAGAGTGATGTAGGTGGCGTGTGTCTCTGACCCATACGTAACACTGTGTGGGGCGCAGAGACTCAAACCTGTCCATTTGAAAAGAATCAAAATATTTGTACATTCTTTGCAACTACAATGACTACATTTTAGCTAAAGAACGAATGACAGCCTCTCTCTCCCTAATGCAAATTTGATAAAATGTAGTTGTATTTTCTCTCACGGTTACTCTGCAGACCCTGGGGATCCTGCAAAAATGGAGAAGCTATGCCCAAACTGCTCACTCATCTACACTGACTGGCACGCCCAGTCAGTCCTATACAGCTGTCGCCACAGCAACTCACAAACAGGTACTCCTGCTCCCAGGCTGCCGGAGACACTCACAACTAGGCACTTACATGTGTATTTTGTATTTTTATTAAATGTATAAAGCACCTTTCGCCAAAGGCGCTGAACAATCAAACAATTCAAAAACAGTTCAATCAGTGATACAAACGGATCCAGATTACATCAGCAGAAAAGACAAAAGAACTTCTAGGAAACAAGAGAAGAAACAAGATACAGTTTATGATTTGTTTGAATGATACAAAGAGATGGAGAAGAGCAAAGGGGGAGAGGAAGGGCGGTCCAATGTTTAAGAGCCAACAAAGTAAAGGAACGGAAACGAGATGAAGCACAGGGAGGCTTCGGAACAGTAAGAAGAAATACATTCTGGGATCGTAAAGATGGCATAGGACTATAAGAAGAAAGTAAGGTAGAAAGATAAGACTGGGACAAGCCATGAGTACATTTAAAAGCAATCGAAAGAAAGTGATACAAAAGATGAGATTCAAAAGGGAGGAGTGAAATGGAAAGCAAAGAAGATGTAATAGAAAATCTAGGGCAACGGTATTCAAACTGTGGGTCGCACCCCCGCATCCCTGGGGGGCCGTGAGAGCCCAGCATGAAATGTAAAAAAAAAGAACATTGTTTTTTTAGATTGGACGAAATGGGCAGGGGTGGCTCACATGGTCGGGCTGAAGCATGAAACTGTCTCAGGCATCAATGAAAAAGTGGCCTGCAGTTGTAAAGGGATATTCATTCCTTTAGTCACAGACTGACCAGTACCCAAGGGGGTGCTTTGTGTTAAAATGAAAGTACATTGTGATATTTAAAGAATATTTATTCGGCAACAATGGTCAACATTTCTAACTGCATAGTGAAGTAACTCATCAAACTGGCCCACATTTGCCAAAAAGGTGGCCCATTTTGACTGGCCCACACTAGCATTTTGCATTTTTGATACAGGCATTGCCCTATTGCCCTATAGGCCAGTCGGAGCCTGGCGGCTCATCCATAATGGTGAGGGGCGCCTGCTCAGTGGCCCCGTCACACATTATGGAGGAGCTAAGGAGCCAGTCAGGTGAAACAATGAGCACTCCATCAGCTGCTTTTTCCAGCTGAGGAGGGGCTCCTGGGCTGGCTAAACTGTTAAAGGAAAACACTATTTCCCTTTGACAGTTCAGTTCCCCAGCAGCACATGCTCACTGAGCCATGCAAGGCTGGGGCGTTTTGCTTTACCAGCATTATATAGCTCATTGGAAAGGCTGGCTGGGGCACTGCCTGTCTGTAAGTGTGAGGGGGATATCCTGCGCCTACTCGCGCATACGGTCAGAGCAGCCTGGAGCAGAGCGTTTAAGCACCCACGTGAAGGCCAATGCAGAAGGTATGTTTATGTTCATTTTTGTTTATTTAAACATTTGTATGCTTGTGTTATGAGTGAGTGTATGGTGATGGATGCTTGTGTGAATGATAGAGTGATTGCTGTATGAATGTGTGTGTGTATGTTAGTTTGTTTTGGTCCGTTGAGCTGATTTTGGCAAGTGGTGGATAGAGGGGGGAATAGAAGGGGGAAGGAGGGTTGTACAACAAAGGCATTTTAAAAATACCTAAATGCCTTTGTTACACAATCCAACTACCCGCATGGCAACATCGGGTCTCCTTCTGAGGCGCTGTGGGGCCCAGGGTACATGGATGGTATCTTTTTACTGGGCATCTATCATAGATGTCCAGTAAAAAATGTCATGAATGCCCCTTGGCCCCCCAGAACCAATTGCAAACTGTGTGGCTATTTACCCATTTATTTTGTAAAGTATGCGCCACAATGCAACATTTTAACCCATTAAACAACCCCCGAACCCACCTTGATTGGTTTGGGCTCCCTCGCTTCGCCTGGTCGCTATGGCATTTTTTGGGGAAATAGTTATGCACCTCCACTTAAAAAATTCACCAGCCACCACTGGCCCTCCGACTTTGTTGGGAATGGGATGCGGGGAGCCCAGGGACAGTGGTGGGAGCAGGATGGGTGGGACCCATTGGGATAGTCATGGGAGCAGGGTGGGGAGAGCCCAGAGTGTGTGATGGGTGAGGAGAGCCCACGGACTGGGTAGGAGTGGGATGAGGGAGCCCAGCGACTCTGATGGGAGCAGGTGGGAGAGCCCAGGGACTGTACTGGGAGTAGGGAGCAGTGAGGGCACGCAATACATACTGTCCATTTGGCATTTTTGGGGGGCCCGGCCTGCCCAAATTCTGTTCAAGGGGGGCCCAGGCCAAAAATGTTTGAAGACCACTGATCTAGGGGATAAGGAAAAAAGAAGACGAACAGAAGAATTGTAGATGGAGCGAAGAGGAAAACAAGTGACAAACAGGAAGACCTAACAGTAATGATGAGCAATAGCCAAAACGGGAAAACACAAGAGTAAAGAGAAGAAGTTTAGTAGCATGAAAAGAAGGATAGGGGCGAGCGCAATAAATGTTAATCAAAGCTTAGCGACAGGAGCGAGCAATAGAAGAAATATGAAGAGAGAAGAGAAGTGAAGGATCAGAGATAATGCCAAGATTAGGGCCTGAGGTGAAAGGGGAAGAAAAGATGGAGGAAAAGAGAGAGAGTGGGAGCAGGTAAAGTAGGAGAAATATACACAGCAACTCAAACACAGGTACTCCTGTTCACAGGCTGCCACAGCTGTGCACTGTACAAAGGCTCTCACAGCCAATGTCTCATATACAGAGACTGACACATACGTGGAGTCCCATACACAGGCTACACAGCCACTCACACACATGCTTGTATGTGCAGTGGCTGTCAAGCCCATTGACTTATACACTGAGACTCACACACTCACTGAGCCCCATTCACAGGTCAACACAGCAACTCACGCAACAGTAGTTGTGTATACAGGTAGTTGTGTATATAGGGCCTACAATCAGGGCATGACAATGGGCCTCATTCCGAGTATGGCGGTAGGGGGTTAATGGCACGGTAAGGATGCCGGTGCCGTTAACCCCCTACCGCCACATTCCGAGGTCCCTTAGCAGGTCCCACCAGGAACCGCTGGTCTGACCAGCCGTTCTTAGCGGGACCCGTTAAGGGACTTTGGAGCTAATAACGGGCCCGCAATTTGCGGGCCCGTTGTTAGCTCCTTCCCCTATGGGGGCTCGAATGGGAATGGGGAATGGTTTTCTGAATGTGGACTTACAGGGTCCTCCATGTTTGGAATGACCCGGTAAGTCCCCATTCAGAGACACCGGACCCGGGTTTGGAGGCAGCCATGGTGCCTCCATACTCATAACGACCCCCAATATAGTGCTCACGGTGAAACACTCGGATGTGCCCTTAGCCCAAAACTGCAAACCCCTCCATTACATTATTATTATTTACATATCAAGAAAATGTGTTTTTTTTATTAACCCTGTACAGGTGGAGTATTAACTTTAAGTAGACACAGCAAAGTAGTCGACAATATTTTACATGTATTCACTTTGATTAGCATTGTCACGCACATGCGCATTCTCCCTTGTGAGAGGCTCACTGCTTCCGGTCAAATCTGATTCCTTATCTACAGTACGTTCTTTTGTGATCGAAAGAGCATTGTTCCTCCCTGTATATAAATAAATAAATAAAAGGAGGAAACTCGCCTTGATTATGTGGCTGAAAGAATATGTATTTCGGCTTCGAAATGAATTTTTCTTCAATCGTTCTTTTAATTGAAAGCATAACAAGAGACAATCTGTCTTCAGCCATTAAAGAAAATGCATGCTTTTTTCAGATGTAGCGTACGCAAACACCTCTCACAATCAGCAAATGGAATTGCAACTGATATCCTCAGAGGTACTGATACATTTGGAAATAACAAATGGTTCTTTGTTCAGAGAATTTGTTGTACCAAATAGCATATTTACATTATGCACAATGCAACAGTGTTGGCTTTGTGAATAGTGGCGTTCTACCTCTTTGTATGCATGTTTTCATTTCCCTAGGATATTGTGCCCTGTCGCCCACGCCATCAAACATTGGCAGTTCCGCCTGTTATTACTGTAACTTTAATCCATCAATTTACCTTAACTTGCGGTCTCCTTTGCCGAAAATTTGGAGAGCACCAAAGAAAGAAAAAAGTACAAATATATATGTATCGCCAGCTTGTGCGAATAAATGTTCTGTCTCGCGGTGCACAACGTGTGGTGACCAGAAGACCCCATGCCACCTTGACATTTTATTTCCAATCACATGGCTTCATTCAGCAATTCAGTGCAATCTGGGATTTGTAGTCGTGACTGCTTCCAATTCAACGAGGAAGCAGAAACAAAGATTTTTAAAAGCAGGCCACACAATAATGCACCGTTGTTGCGTCCTCATATGTTACCCCTGTCTTTGGCCCTCCATCTACCACCTTCACAACGACTGCAGTCTTGTGCCCCGTTGCTTAGTGGCTGCAGCGAAAACAAAAGGCAGACTATTTCATTTTACATTAAATAAACATCCGTCTTTGCACGAGATTTCTTTTGTAGAGAAAATAACAGTTCCCAGCTCCCCACGATGAATGTAAGGGGCCAAAACATTAACACACTTTTAACACCGTTGTGCGTAAAAGGCGCTGACCAGTTAGATCCCACTCCAGGGATGGTCCTAGGATATCCAAGAGCGCCTGGGACAAAAGTAAAGCCCTAACCTCCCCCAATTTGCCTGAGTAATGACATCACCGGAAATGATGCCATAGACCATCAACAGTGTCATCACAGCCTTTGATACACTGGGCATAGTGGAAAGGGCATTACAAGGAGCTGCCATGTGCAGCCCAATAGCCAAATAACGTTGTGGCAAGCACTATGCCATTGACCACTGCTCTTATTTGTGCTGCCACACTACAGTTTAGATAACAACGAGTGTGGCCTTTTTGTAAGGGAATGCGCTGCAACCTGGGATACTCCACATTCTCCAAATGTTGCCAAATAAAGCACAGTGAGCTTAACTGATGTGCCCAGGATCATACATGTGTGTGCGGCATAACTGGGATGTGAGCCCAGCCTGCAGTTGAGGAACGTGGGGACTTATCTTTCCAGCTGTCGCTTGTGCAAACATGTGTTACGGTTTGGGCTTCAAGCGCTAACATAATAATCTTGTTGGCTCGATTGCTTGAACAGTATGCAGATCACACGATTATCCAACCGGATTCGCATCTCTCTTTGTATCTATACTTCACTTATCGCCAAAGCTCTGAGCAAAATGAAACTATAGTACAGGTGGAGGTCCATTATGGAGAAGAAAGAAAGTACTTTTTTAAGTGAATGCAAAGGAAGAGAGCGCGGTACAGGAACGGACAGAGAGTGGAAGAGAATTCCATAGTTTAGGAGGTGAAGGGGGAAGAGAATGGACACGTGATCGGGCAGAGGGATGATGCTGAACAGATTGTAAACATTGAGATGATGAAGGCATAGAGTGAGTGAGCTGATGCCAAGAACAAGAGTAGAAAGATATGCAGGAGCCATCCCATAGTGGCATCGAGGGGCACGAGATAAAGAATCGCAAGGGGGAAGATGGCATATAAAACGGATAGCTCGGGAGGATAGCTCATCGGCAACGTGCTCGCCTTGGTAGCAAGACGACACAGAGTTACACAGGTTCGATCCCCGGGTCCGCGCTTAGAAACCTCTGGGTATTAAGCGCGTTATAAATAACATATCATATCATATCATAGAAGAATAAAGCAATAGAACCCTCGCAGGGGGGCGCTACCTGATCAGGCCTGGGGCGATAGTTACAAGCCTGAGCGGAGCTACACGTCTTTTCACGTGTCCTCATGTGCACAGCGTCTCAGTGTCTAGCCTGCCATATGCAGTGATATACCTCTGGCTGTGCCTTGTCCCATCATGTACTCCAAAGTCGTAGATTTGAGAAAGCGGTTGTCTCGCGCGGTTCGTGGGTTCGTGGGTTCGTGGGTTCGTGTGTGGTGGGCAACCGGGTTTAGAACCGGGAACGAAGCATTGAGGCTCCCACTGCTTTTTGAATGTATAAAATGATGTGCTAGGCTAGTGGGATGTTCAGAAAAATTACAGGGACCCTGTCGCACATTGGGCCTCATTAAGAGTTTGGAGGTGCTCCATGGCTGCCTCCAAAACCCTTCTGACTCCGCCCTGGTGAATGGAGCAATTACCGGTCAATTCCGAGGTCGGAGGGACCAGTAATTCCCTATTCACCAGGGCCTTTCCCCATTCCCATTTGAGCCCCCATAGGGCTCAATGGGAATGGTAAAGGCGCTAATAACGGTACCGCAAATTGTGGTACCGTTATTAGCTCTAGAGTCCCTTTGCGGGTCCCGTCCTTAACTCCTGCAAAAACCAGGCATTAAGGAAGGACCCACAATGGGAACTCGTAGTAGGGAGGTAAGGGATTACCGGCACTGGTGCCCTTACCGGTGCCGGTAATCCCTTACCTCCCACCTCGAATGAGGCCCATTGCGTATTAAAAGATGTAAGGAACATAATTGAGCAGGCTGTGAGATACGAGGGGCAAATGAAAGGGGAGAATCAAATGTAATGTCGAGGTAGAGAGAGAAAGATGGGATGGAGGGAAAAAGATGTAGGGGAGAGGAAAAGAAGAGGGGGTAGAGAGGAAGCAACGAACAAGAGTACTGTTGTAGCAGAATTTAGATGGAGAGAGTTAGAAGTCAGTCAATATTCAATAGATGAAAGACAAGCTTAAAGGTTAGAATGCAGAGATTCCCAGGCACATGGAAATGAACAGAAGATTTGGTGGTCTACATAGAAATAACAACACAAGTGAAAAGTGGAAATAACAGTTGATTATATATCTATTGTTATAGAAATCTAATGAGCAAAAAGACAATGGGCATCATTACAAGTCCAGCGGTAGCCGTGCTGGTAAAACCGGCAGGCTGCCACCACACTCATGAATCTTTCCGGCACCTGGCTCCATGGAAACACCAGGGGATTGTGACCCCGGTGTTCCTGGAAGTCAGGCGCTGGAAAAATGTTAATCCTCATTCCCATTTGAGTCCCATAGGACTCAATGGAAACGGGGATGACGGAAGCACCATCACTGTTAATAATGGTGCCAGTGCTTCCCGGAAAGTCTTCGGGTGGGACAGCAGCCACCCTCAGACTCAGAGTGTGCCGGTCCGGTAACAACGATGCCGGTAGGCTTACCGGCACCGTTGTTACTGGACCGGCATGCCCGTAATGAGGCCCAATGACTGTAGCTGTGTGTTCTCCTTCTTGAATGGAAGACTATAAGCACTGTGTAGCAGCGTGCACAGTATTATCACCCTCAAAACATATTGGGCCTCATTACACGTTGTGCGGTAACCATGGCACTATTAGTGCCATGGTTTACCCCCGGTATTTTAACGTGTCCACCTTGGTGGATGCTGGAATTCTACTCCAAGGTGAGCGGGGCCGGCAATTCCCCATTCACCAAGGCCCTTCCCCATTCCCATTTTTGCCCCCATAGGGCATAATGGGAATGGGGAAGGTGGTAATTACGGTACCGCAAATTGCGGTACCGTAATTAGCACCAAGGTCCCTTTGCGGCACCTTACTTTAACGGCTGGTAAAACCAGCCGTTAAGGTCGGGTCCCGCAAAGGGAACTCGTAGTAAGGCGGTAAGGGTTTACCGGTACCGGTGCCCTTACCGGTACCGGTAAACCCTTACCACCTACCGTGTAATGACGCTGATTGTCTGTTTTTTACAACTGTACTCTGAAGACCTAAAGATGCAGAGTGAAAGAAAATAAATGATAAGGTCACATGTGTGTAGCCATTGTTCCACAAAGCATTGAACATGTTATTCCGACTCAAATTTCTATTCTGCCATCATTCACACTTCTTACGTGACTTGGCTTAGACAATAGACAGTCCCAAATGCCCACTCCCTTATCAATGCCATGTCTGCAGTCAATGTACACTATTTTGTATTGCATTTTTATGTGTTCCAGTGATAATCAAAAGATGCTTTAAGAAGATATTTGACAGACCGCAGTTCAAGTCCTGTAACCACCCTGTCCCTCCTCATGTGCTTCAAGTGCAGAAGGACTAACAGGAACAGAGCTCATTCAGTCTGAATTTGGAAGTTAGTCTCTGAGCATTGGGGAGGGAGACTGTCCATAGCTGCTTCGACACCCTCAAAGTGCCAGCACCTATGGCAGCTGCCTGCCTTGCCTGCCCCGTGAAATTACCCCAGCCGCAATAGCCTCTCACACTCCTATATGTAGGCTCTAACACCCCAACAGTTAAGGCACAGGGTTTGCTCCCCCACCCCATGTTGCTTCCAAGAAACCTGAGTGCCACAGACAGGCAAGTATGCATAGTGAAGACCCCCACATGACGGGCATGACATGTACTCCCATAGGCAGTGATCGAAGTGAGCGGGAACGGTCGGCAGCGGTGTTCCACTACTTTTATATTTTTTTGTTTAGCATTCCTCTACTTTTTACGACCATATTCAGCATTCTGTATAGAGGATTTATCCATCCATGTCCATGGGAAAGTGTAAAGTTATAATTGGAGCCTTAGTTACTAGTCACTTAGACTATTGCAATGCCCCGGCTGCAACGCCTGGTCACATGGTGTACTATGTCCCCGCCTACCCTCTCCCCTGCCGAGACCACAGTTCCACTACGTTTTTGGTACACTTCTACCACTGCCCATAGGCTCATTTCTTAGCAGATTCTCTTCACATAAACGGGAACACATTGACAGACATCCACAGATTCACTTGCCGCGCACTGATCACCTACCCCTGACCCCCTCCAGAGGCAATCGTTTACACATCAGCTACTCATACGTAGACGCTATCACATGCTCTTCCTCTAATGCCCCGTTACAGGTAGACAATCTTACGCATAATAAACACTATTCATAATTTCACAATGACTTGATCCATTTTTATTGTGTGCAACACAGAGAATGTCTCCAATCACTCCACCAACCTGCACTTGACTAGAAATATAATTCCAAATAACTTGCAATCTCAAGATTTCCTTCCTAACTTTCATATCCATTCTACTAAATAATGTATCAAAACTAAATGCAAGTTTCTTAAATAATTTAGCTTTTAGAAAAAATAGCTTTTCTACTTTAGATGTTTGTGTGGCTTTGAAGTTACTGCATGCAAAATGCATGTGTGGCGATGAGGAAAGTCCTCAAGGCCTCAGGCCCCTGGCATGAGGACGGCACTGCAGAACCGAGGGGTCAGACCGTATCCGTTCCATCTGCCCATTGGGAGCTGGAGAAGCCAGCTCTCGGGTGCCAGAAGCAGAAGGCTGTGTGATCTGCTCCAAGCTGGAGTCGCTATGCTCCCATCTGCAGAGTCAGAATGAATATCCGATGCATAGGGCCAAGCAGGATCTCCTGCTCTTTTCATGTTGGATTACCACGATAGGCTATTATGCCCCCTTGTTCTAGTCTATATTTAGTTCTCTCTGTTATTTTGTGTCTAGTCTTTCTGCAAGCACTTCACAACACCACAACAATGAAACAAAACCACTCATAATCTTGCCCAACACCACCTGGCAACTATTAACCGAAAAAACACACCTACACTCAGTGACCGGTTTCTCTGACTGAAGCTGCCAACAGGACATCACAGCTCTCTTGCTCTTTTTCCCTCTCAGTCCTCCTAACATATTTGCCACCCTTCGTGCATCACAGATCCGCCAGTGCGCCAAGAAACCACACAGGTGGCAGCAGGGCACAGTACAAAACCTTTAACATAACAAGACATAACATTACCTGCATCAACTTAGATGGCTGTCTGTTCCAGCTCGATTTGATTTCCATTACTTATATATTGTTTTTAAATGCATTCATAAAATGGCTCCTGGTCATCCTTGTGATCTTGTTTCTCTTTAACATCAGACTCGTGCTCTTCTCTTAGTTTCTCAGTTTCTTCTTTTGTCACAACATCCTCCCCATTCTTCCACTCGATGTCGGTCTCTTGCGTTACTAGCTCCCAAACTGTGCAATGCCTTTTTTCATGAGATTTCTTCTTCTGCTTTATTTTTGTTTAAAAAGTGTCTGAAAGATTATTTATCATTATCCTACAATTTAAGTGTTGCTGCCTCACGGTGTGATCTTAGAATGTATGTTTGATCTGTTTGTTTGTGTGTGCTTGGTTATGCAGTTTCTTGTTTTTGATGTTCAGTTTTTTTTCTGATTAAATGTGCTTTTTGCCTTAGCAATTGGGAAGTATTTTGGAGAAAGGTGATATATAAGAAGCTTTAGATAGTAAATAATATGCAGTAAAGTGATACTGTTCACAACGAAATACAGGCCCTCATTACAGAATTTTACTGTAGTTTCCTACCAAAATACTGGCAAATGGATTTACTGTTACTGCCTCTTGGTCCAGCAAATTTACTGTGGGATAACAAGGGCTGGTAGGTGGTGTAAGTCACCACTGTTTGGAGTCGGATTTCAGCAGAATTGCCACCAGTGGTAATTCCGAAGCTTTTTGTTCTAGTAAGGTGGCATATTTCCCTACATTATGTTGCTGGAGGAAAATCCTCTACCTCAGTAGTATGGTGATGCGATCATGAGGCATTGACAGAATTATTGCCCTGTTACAGCTGTTTTTTACCACATGACTTTATTCGTAATGAGGCCCATAGTCTGTTTATTACAGTAAATTGATTCTATTCAAAACATCCCACCTCAATCTTTGATTAGTACAAACAAGAAACACCTCTCACTCAATTGTACACATGAATAGATACTTTCCCATCAGTTCCTATAGGCCACAAAGCCATGCAACCCATCCAGCCTTTCACTGTAGAGTCAAGACACACACAGAAGCTGATGAGTCCCACTGTATTAAAGAGCAAATACGCATTGTATCATTGATGAGTGTAAACATAGGGCCTCATTACACGGTAGGCGGTAAGGGTTTACCGGTACCGGTATTTTACCAGTACCGGTAAATCCTTACCGCCTTACTACGAGGTCCCTTTGCGGGTTGGGGGATTTAACGCCTGCTTCTCGCAGGCGTTAAAAACCAACCCGCAAAGGGACCCAGGGAGCTAATTACGGTACCGTAATTATTGCCTTCCCCATTCCCATTATGCCCTATGGGGCAAAAATGTGAATGGGGAAGGGCAATGGTGGAAGGGGGAATTACCGCCCCGCCAACCTTGGAAAGAGGCGGTAATTCCACTTTCCGCCAAGGCGGTGCCGGTATTTTACCGGCATGAACCATGGTGCTAATAGCGCCATGGTTCTCCGCCATCCGTGTAATGAGGCCCATAGTCTCAAGGGGAATGCCATCATCCAATGGCAACCTCGCTTTACAGTGGTCTTTATGAGCCAAAAAAAGGCAACTTTCAAAGATGGTAAACAATCACGACGAGCACTGTGACCATGTAATTCCGTTCCTGGGCGTTCCTTGAAAACATCATTCGGGTCAGGTGATTCAGCCGAGGCAGTTTTCCCAAAATGGAAACTCCCAAAATGCATTTGCTTGTTGGAAGAAACTGGGAAAGTTATGGTATGCATGTTTGTCGCTCATCTGTGTGATGTAAACCTCATGACTAGACAGCAGCCAAGCTCCAACGGAGGCTTAAACCAAACATTTTACAATGTATGACAATTAAAAGTAACAGGAGAGAACTTGATATTAAGTAAGTGTTCAAATGTAGTGTAATACCTGTACCAATTGTGATGGATGATTTATTCCAATTAACCTTTGGTTCATAGGACTGCGATGCTCGTAAAGTTTTATTTTCTTCTGCATCAATGTTTAGGCTCCTGTTGTGAATAATAAATATTGCGCATTCTATTAAAAATAAAAACAGGCGCTTAATTCTGCTCAACAGTCTGAAACATGTTACATATTGCAGACTGCTGAGCAGAATTAAACCCACTATTCGTTCTTCTGCAGGGACTATTGTAGAGTACACAATAAAGACAAGAAAGAAGCAAGGACAGCGTAAAATTTAATTAAAATGTTGTTAGAAAATTGAAATAACAAAAAGTGTTCTTAATGTTGTATTCTGTGTGCTATATTTAGTATTGTTATTGTTATTTTGCATTTATATAGCGCCTTATATACCATTTGTATGGTCTGAAGGCGCTGGTTGGTTGAACGCCCTTGGGAACCGAAGTTCAGATCAGTAGAGAGAGTAGAGAGTCAAAAGGTGCGTGTGAGCACTGGGTATGTGTGCAGCTTGTGCGGAATCCGTGTAATAGCTGCTTTCTAGCGGTAGGTGTGATGGTTGAGAGGTCAGGAGTATGTGTTCGTTCTGGCAGGATTTATCCAGATCGGATGTGGCTGCATTAGGCCTGAGGAGAATGCCTGGCTGGGGGGTATGTAACCAGCAGTGATTACTTAGAATGATGTGGAGTGAGCGGCGGATGTTGGTATGAGAACAGTTATACCAAATGGTGTCATAGTATCTCTGTGTTCTAGTTGAGTGGTGATGTAAGGAGAGAGTAAGCGTGGTGGTGAGATATGATCGGTTATATGCCCTTTCAGACATTCTCTGCATTCCAAGCCATACTATATAAGTCACGTCAATTCTATGTGCTCCAGTCCGTTCCATGCACTCCTATCCACTCCATGCATCCCAGTGTGCTCCATGCAATCCGGTCCGCTCCACACATTCATGCATTCCGGCTTGCCGCGTGCGTTCGAGTCTGCTCCGCGAGCTCCAGTTCGCCATGCGCACTCCAGTCATGGTGGGTTATATGCTCTTTCAAGCGTTCTCTGCATTCCAATCCATACTATATACGTCACGCAATTCTATGCACTCCAGTCCGTTCCATGCGGCACTCTTGTCTGCCCCATGCGTGCATTCTTGTCTGCCCCAAACATGCATTCTTGTCTGCCTCACGCATGAACTCCTGTCTGTCCCATGGATGCACACCTATCTGCCTCACGTATGCACTCCTGACTGCCCCACGCATGCGCTCCTGTCTGCCCCATGCTCTACGCATTCAGCAGCTCTACGTATTCATCCGTTCTGCGCACTCATCAGTATTGGATGCAATCTGTGCTTGTTCATTCTACGTACTCGTCCTCTCTACGCAACACGTCCGTTAACTCTGGGCACTCGTTCGATCCAGGCACTCGTTCGCTCTGGCATTCATCCGCTTTATGCCCTCACATGTACTAAGCATTCACCTGTTTTACGCACTTATCCCCTCTACGCACTCACCCCCTGTACGCACTCACCCCCTCTATGCACTCATCCCCTCAACGCCCTCATCTCCTCTACGCACTCATCCCCTCTATGCACTCATCCCCTCTACGCACTCGTCCCCTCTATGCGCTCGTCCCCTCTATGCACTCGTCCCCTCTATGCACTCATCTGCTCCCCGCACTCATCTGTTCCCCGCACTCATCTGCTCCCCGCACTCATCTGCATTAAGCACTCGTGCTTTTCACACATTCAACAGCAATATCCTGTTCTATATATTCATCTCTACACTTGTATTTTCTATACCTTCATCCATTCTGTACACTCATTCTCTCTGTACACTTATCCACTCATCCGTTCAATCCTCTCATCCGGTCAATCCACTCCTCTGCTCTATACACTCCTCCGCTCTATACACTCCTCCGCTCTGTACATTCGCTAGGTCTGTACATTCATCTGCTCCAGCGATCTACACACTCTCCGCACTTCCATATTCATCCGTTATCCATACTGATGTGCTCTACATACTCATCTGCTCCAGATACTCATCAGTTCTACACACTTATCCCGTTTACGCTCATCCATTCTGGACATTCATCTGTTTTACGCACTCCTGCGTTCTACTCGCTTCTCCGTATTTACGCACTCATCCACGCTACACGCTCATCCGGTCTACACACCCAGCCGCTCTACACACTCATCCACTCAACATGTTCATCCATTCCATAGACTCATCCGATCTACATATTAATTCAATTTCCACATTCATTCGAACTATGTAATTATCTATTCTAAGTAATTCATCCACGCCATTCACTTCGTTCACTCGGCATGCATTATGTCCATTTCAGGAGTTTAAATCTCTTTACTGTTTCCGTATGATTTACTCTTATTAACCATTTCACTGCTTTGATCTACTTTATTCGTTTAATTCTGTTTGTCCTTCTAGTTTATATTAGCGGTTGTTAGCTGTCAGTTTCTCGCATCAGGTGGTTTGATGGATTGGTGTCATTGAGTTGCTGTTGGTCTGTTTGGGTTAGTTTGGTACGGGTTAGTTTTAGGGGAAGAGCCAGGTTTTCAGCAGTTTGCGGAAAGACATTAAATCCTCAGTTAGGTGGATGTGGGGTGGCAGTGAGTTCCACAGCGTGGGGGCCAAGGCTGAGAATGATGATCCGCCTAACCTGATTGAGTTTGTCTTCGGTATGACTAGGAGGCCGGCAGAGCTTGATCTTAAGGTGCGTGGGGGGTGGTAGGGTTTTAGCATGTCTTGAAGATATTGAGGTCCGGTTTTATGCAGTGCTCGATGGGAGATGCACAAGGTTTTGAAAGTCACCCTTCGGGCTACTGGAAGCCAGTGCAGCGTATTAAGGGCTGGGGAGATGTGGTCTCTTGGGCCGCGTGCAAGAAGCAATTTGGCTGTGCATTTTGTGCCCTTTGGAGTTTATTCAGTTGGTACGCGTGGACTCCGAGGTATAGGGGGTTTGCGTAGTCCAGTCTTGATATAACGATTGATTGTACCACGGAGAGTCTGTTGGGAAAGGAGAGATATGGAAAGATGCACCTAAGGGTCTTAAGGTGGTAGTGGCAGGACTTTGAGACGTTGTTGCCTTGGAGCGAGACTGTTAGGTCAGAGTCAAGGGTGCATCCAAGATTTTTCACTGAGTTGGAGGGGGTCAGTGAGTTGCCCATGGCGGATGGCCAGAGTAGCGGTTGTGGAAGAAGTTCCAGGTTGCCACATACCATGATTTCTGTTTTGGAGGGGTTTGAGAGGAGGTGGCTTTGGGTCATCCAGAGTTCTATGTCATGGAGGC
Organism: Ambystoma mexicanum; assembly: GCF_040938575.1. NCBI lineage: Eukaryota > Metazoa > Chordata > Amphibia > Caudata > Ambystomatidae > Ambystoma > Ambystoma mexicanum. The sequence goes on along the minus strand of NC_090931.1, from coordinate 849,358,256 downwards.
AGGAGGCCAGGTCAGGTCGGCAGTTGGGTTTTGAGTTCAGGAGTTTTAGAATTAGTGAGTATCGTCGGCGTAGTTTTAGCACAGGATGTTGTGCGAATGAATTATTGGTGGGAGGGTGATCAAGTAGAGATTGAACAGGAGGGCGGATAGGCATGCTCCTTGTGGGACTCCCGTGTTGACTGGCCAGGCTTGGGAGGTATTGGTGGAGAGCATCTTTTTTTGGTACCGATCTTTGAGGAATTAAGCTATCCATTTAGGAGCGGTATCACGAATTCCTAGGGAGTGGAGGCGGTCTAGGAGGATTGAGTGATTGATTGTGTCAAAGGCGGCAGATAGGTCAAGAAGGATTAGTGCCGCGCATCCCGCGGAGTCTGCCGTCATTTTAAGGTCATCCAAAATTGAGGATAGGGTGGTTTCAGTTCTGTGACAGGCTCTGAAACCTGATTGAGCGGAGTCTAGGAGATTGTTGGCTTCGACAAAGGCATTTAGTTGGGAGTAGGCAGTTTGGTCAATGAGTTTGGCAAGGAATCTGGTGTTTGAGATGGGGCGGTAGTTTTTGGGCTCGAGAGGGTCGAGCAAAGGTTTTTTAATTAGAGGTTTGACATGAACCGTTTTGAATGCGTCGGGAAAGATACCAGAGGAAAGGGAGGCATTTATGATGGATCTTGCCTGTTCACCTGCGCAGGTGGAAGCGAACATTTCTTCGAGGGTTGTGGCTGGGCAAGGGTCCAGCGGCAAGCCAGATGGTTTGCGGGCAGATAGAAGTTTGAGAAATTGGTCTGGTGATATTGGACAAAAGGATTCAAACGTTGGTTGCGTAGTGGTCGCAGCTGGTGGGGGGTCGGTATGGGGGGAGAATTGCTTGGGGGATGTAAGAGAGCTAGTTTGGTGGCTAGAATATTTGTTCTTTCAAGAGCTGTGGTGAAAAAGTGGAGGGAGAGTGAGTCACACAGTGGTTGTGAGGGAGTCGGGACGGTCGTGTTGCAAGCCGGATTGGTGAATTCGGAGATGATTTTGTGGAGTTCTTTGCTTGGGTTTTTGCAGTTTAGGATTCGGGAGTTGTAGTGGGCTTTTTTTGCTTTCCGGATCTCGGCCTTGTACTGATAAAGGTGTTGTGCCAAGGGGGCCCTATTCTCCTGGGTTTTGTCTTTCTGCCATTTGCGTTCTAGGTATTTATATAGTTGTTTAGTGATCTTCAACTCAGGAGTGAACCATCTGGGGAAGAGGCCACAGTGGGTTGATGGTTTGCAAGGGGTGTGAGCCGCATCAGAGATGCATTGAGCCATGAGTCAAAGGCGTCAGGGGTTAGTTGTTTGTTGAGTTGGTAGGTAGGTGGTGGAGACTGGAGGAGTGCGTCGGCTAGGTCCGGGACGATTATTAGTTTTTTCCAGCATTTGCGTAGATTCGGAGGTTCAGATTCGAGTACGGGAAGGGGGTCGGGTGAGTGAATGGTGAACGAGAGAATGAAGTGATCGGACCAGAGGATAGGGGTGGGGGGCTTTAAATGAATCAGGGTGTTGGAGACTATTAATAGATAGTCCATTATGATTCCTGCATAAACAAGGATAGCCTGGATGCACCGACCAATACCCATAAAGGTACGGTCAAAGATTACAAAATCATTGGCATACCCAAGCCACCCCGTCAGGGGGCAGGGGGGGTACACATCATTGTCTTAATACTTGTCTTAACCCCCCCTCTCCATCTGATATGAACTAGGGAAGAGAGTTCACCCAGGCCATTCAATCTTATTCTGCCCGAGTTGTTGTAATATAGATGTTGGCAGACATACGGCAAGTTCGCCGGCATCCCCAGGTCTTTCAACTTCTCCCACAGCGTTGTTCTACCCACAGCATCGAATGCTGCTGCGAAATCAACATATAAAACATACAAGGAGGAGTAAAGCATCCCTTTACTCAGACTGTTTGATAAACGTGTACTATAAAAATATTGATATTAGTTGAGAGGCCTCTCCTAAAGCCTGTCTCGAGACAGTTCAACACAGAACAAGTATCCACTCAGCTGTGCATCTCCTTCAACAGGAATGTAGAAAATATGTTGCTGGCACCGTCAGTCAAGGCCAACAACCGATAGCTCTCAGGGTATTCTCTCTTACCCCTTTTATAAACAGATCAATTGAGAAACACCATGAGTCTGGGATGTCACCACTTGCAACTATTTTCTCAAATAGTAAAATCAAGGTCTCGAACCAGACAATAGGACTGGCCTTCAATGCCAAATTACAAACACCAACGGGTCCACGACTGTTTGAAACCCTTAATAATATCCAACCAAGGCAAATTGTTCGAATTTCATACCCATGGGCATTTTTGCCAGATCCTCTTGCTCAGCAGCATCAAATTTCCAGATTTATTTTTTCCAGGTATCTTCATTTATACAACAGGCCAGGTTAAGGGTTTTCGGGGGGGGGCTTTTGTGTGTTCTTCATCCATCGTCTCTTACCATCACCTGCTTTTAATAGCTGGAACATGGACTGCCAAGCAGCATTAAAGGACAAGGACCTATGTTGCTTGACTCAATTCCTGTATCTTTTTTTGGCTTATCTGGTGTAAACCCCCTTAACAACCTCAGACATGCTAGAAGTTCTAACATTTGGAAGATCATGACGCAAACTCTTTTCAGAACAGATCTTATCAAACACCTTGCCCAGAGCACAAACCTGCCCATGGGCAAAAACCCATAGGTGATTGAGGTCATCCATTTTACAATATCATTCGGTGTCTCAAGCAGTTTATAATCCTCATTTATCGAATACATGAAAATGTTAATCAATTCCAGGTTTTTAATCAGACCATCCAAGTCTTTCTTCCGCTATTTACTACCACATAACCAACTTTACCATATGATCCCAAAGGACCATGGTCCAAGGTCAGCCTCACTTTCATATCCAAAGCACTGTGGTTTTCCACTAACTAGGATTTATAATCAGAGGATTTTGTCCCACTCCTCCAGGTATATGATACAGGGAGGTCACCCATTACCACCCCATTGAGAATATACAATTCTAAATCAATTAAGAAATCGCCCCACACACAAACAGATTCCGTAGTTTATCATACCCTTCTTGTTTGTAGTGTTTGCATGGTTGTCACTCACAGTAGAGTTATGTAAACAGGCATTAAAATCACATCCAAGCAGGAGCCAATCCTTTTTGCCCTAGGCAGATCTAATGCATAGGGTCTCTTAGATCCATTGTTGGAAACCCTCGGAGCACCGTGTACTGCCCCCCCAACCCCCGCTCCCCACCGGAGCATCGTAAATATTCATCACCACCACATTCCACTGGGAGTGCACAGATATTGCCACCATTAACGCATTCAGATTTACAGAGTGATCTAAAATCTCACAGGAGCTCAAGTCATTGCATACCAACGTTGCTAGGCCACTGGTTTGCATTCTTAAAATAACTGGTGTAGCCATCAAAAATATCTCCAACAGGGTGTGGCCATCAACACCGGCTATGCGGACACATTGCTGATAGTTTCAACTCTTGTCTTCATGAGGAGGTTAACGCTGCCAAGGCCCGCTGCACAGCCTGTAAATGTGGCATCGTGGCTGACGAGTGACAGGGAAGCCGGGGCTGTCTCAGCGACTATTTAGCCGGGAAATCATGCTGCAGTGGGAAGACTGCAACGCAGGAGCCATGGAGCGATCCCAAGGTGGTGTCCGCCCGCGGCCCGCGGCTGAAGACGGTTGCCAGCCCTCTACCTGTCTGATCATATGCAGCTCTCCCCGAGGAGGTAACCATGGTCCCGAAGGAACGTGTACCCTGCTGCCGTCCTCAGGATTGGAAATTGGGAGCCTGAAGCAAAAATGGAGACTTAGTTGGAAGAGTCAATAGTAAGTGCTCATGCATTACGGAATGCATTGCAAGTGTGAGGGACAGTGCAGTGCCAGGAGATACGGGAGTCCGACAGAGCAGTATGGTAATCTTAGGAAATTCCACTCGGTCCTGGTTAAGTAACTCATTAGATGTAAACTTCTTATGTTAGCACACTATGCCATTCATGGCTCCTTGCCACTTTATCTCAATCCCCATTTAAAACCACGACCATCAGCCCTTACATTAAGATCAAGTGCTTCTAAGTGATTTAGCGTGCCCACAATGAAACACATATTTGGCTTAGGTAGGGCCTGCTCCTATATTGCTGTCAATTATTGGAATGCTCTCAGAACACCCACTCACTAAACAGAAAATCTACTCCATTTTAGGAAGACTATCACATCTATTTTTTTCTAAATGGGTGCTACTAGCTTGATCATCGTGTGGTCGTGCAATGAGATAACTTTGGGTAGTTGTGCCATAGCCCACATACATATAAATAAATAAATAAATAAATAAATAAATAAATAAATAAATAAATAAATAAATAGAAAAGTAAGTGCAGTGCAGCTCATGAGTATCTTCCTTCTTAAGTCAGGGTCGACATTGCGATGCTTACAGTACGTCTGATTAGTGACCACACGGTTTAACAAACTATTTAATTATAGTCTTTATTTCAAGAGCCCCTGTAGGGGCAAAGCATTTATTTAAATGTCTACATGGCTAATTAAAATGTGTTTAACCTCATTTATATTTCCCTGGATATGTGTCACTCTGTATCTTCCTCAATAATTAGTAAATATCAAGAAGTTCATCCATAGAATGTTCCTCAAGTGTTAGTTCACCTCATATTCCATTAGACATTGAAACATAATAGAGATCTCCCTTTTAGAATTGTCTTCAAATCCTGCTGACGAGCTCTTTAAAATTGTGTTTAAGATTTCATGTGTTAAACTAAATCCATATTACTGTCTGAGTTCTTTTGCGGGTTAGCATTTCCTATATGAATGCATGATAGGATGACTCATTGATTCTTTAAGTATTGATTATATCAGGTGTTCCTTTCGGATGGCATGGCATTGCCTGCTAAAACAATGACTAGATGACCATCAATGTTGCTATGTTTGTGTAAGAAGAATGGACCTCATTACAACAGTGGCAGTAAGGCAACAACAGCGCCGGTAGTGCTACCGGCGCCGTTGTTTCCATGCCGCCACATTACGAGCTCTGCTCGCGGGGGCCCTCTGCACGCCTGGTCAGATCAGGCGTGCAGAGAGGCCCCCGCGAACAGAACAGGATGGTAAAACCGGTACCGCTGCTACCATCCTCCCCATTCCCATTGAGCCCTACGGGGTCTCAAATGGGAATGGGGACGTACCGGCTCCGGGTCCCGCGAAAGGGGAATTACCGGGCCAGACCCAGTGCCGGACCCGGGTTTGGGGGTAGCCATGCCCTTGTTAAGGGCAGGTTTACCTCCACCCTCGTAATGAGGCTCAATGGTTTATTTTTATTTATAACCTTGATACACCACTTTGACTCTTCTAAATTGTTTACAAAGCCTTTGTGTTTATTCAAGATTTGTTAAGATTATACTTATAATTATGTTAACTGCTAAATGTAACTTTTTGTTATCATTCATTGTAAATGCTTAATAAATAACGTATTTAACAAAACAAAAAACCAAAAAGATTCATACATCCAGGAATATTGGAATTCTGAAGCCCTATTACGCATACACATGCATTGTGTACTATAAAAGTATTCCCTGTTCACAATCATAGTGTTGTGCTTTTACATCCATTGTAATGGCCTGTAATGGCATCCACTTGCTACAATGGCACCATCGCTGTGTCCTTTTATAATATGCTTTTCTCCAATCATTGTGATTCTTGTTAGTTTCACCTTGGATGTTGAAAATAGTAAAAAGAGTAACTTGCATCTAAAGTACATGATGCCATTCTTAAGAGAGTATGTTATCTGGAGTGAATATCCAATGAAAAATGTAGATAATAGCAGTAGAAAAAAAACAAATCCAAACTGAAACAAAACTGCCACCTTAAAGGCTTAACAGTGCATATTTTAGATAATGGTCTTCTAATCATACCTGATCCTTAGCATGTTTGGGGTACCTGATTGCATGTCATCTAACAAAAGAAAGAATAAAATAAAATAATGCTATTAAGCTGATGTGGATGTTGATTGGTAAAATGCATGTCTTTGCAAAGTGACAATAGTGCATGCTTAAATGAAGGAAATAGTTGAAAGACCAGTCTTGTTGGCTAGGCTATCTAAGGGCTGCATTGGAAATTATAACTCTCTATGTCATTATTGTTTATTTCACTTCTCACTATTAGCATATTTTTCCTATCTTTTCTTACACTGATATTGATGATAAATAATAGCTCTGTTTACTTTGTTCATTTTTTGTATTGTAAATTCGAAAGTTAAACTGTAACACCTCAAGAAAATGATGTGTTACATGTATTTAACTGTATATCCAGTCTAGATAAAATACATAATATAATGTTATGTTATGTTATGTTATATTATTTTGCATTTATATAGCGCCTTATATACCATTGGTATGGTCTGAAGGCGCTGGTAGGTTGAACGCCCTTGGGAACCGAAGTTCAGGTCAGTAGAGAGAGTAGAGGGAGAGCAAAAGTGCGTGTGCGCACCGGGTATGTGTGCAGCTGGTGCGGAAATCGAGTGGTAGCTGCTTCTCAGCTGTAGGTGTGGTGGTTGAGAGGTCAGGAGTATGTGTTCGCTCTGGTCGGTTTTACCCAGAGCGAGTGTCGCTGCGTTAGGCCTGAGGAGAACGCTGGGGGTGTGCAACCAGCAATGATTACTTAGAGTGGTGTGGAGTGAGCGGGAGATGTAGATATGAGAACAGTTATACCGAATGATGTCATAGTATCTCTATGTTCTAGATGAGTGGTGGTGTAAAGGGGAGAGTAAGTGTGGGGTGTGGTATGATGTATGTTTTCAAGTGTTTCCATCATTCCAAAGCATGTTAGGTATCGCCCGTTGCACATATTCGTCCGTTCCTCATACTCGTCCGCTTCACAGATTCGTCGGTCATTATCATCGTCTAGTTCACACCCTCATCCAGTCCGCACACTCGTCTAGTCAACACACTCGTCCAGTCCACACAGTCGTCTAGTCCACACACTCGTCCAGTCCACACACTCGTCCAGTCCACACACACGTCCAGTCCACACACACGTCCAGTCCACACACTCGTCCAGTCCACACACTCTTGTAGTTTATACTCGCCTAGTCTGGATACCGGCTCCAGATAGGGCACTCGTTCAGTCTACAATGGTCGTCCGGTCCATCCATTCATCGAAAAAGCCAACTACTCGTCTGCTCTGTCTGTTCATCCATTCCATAAACTCATGTGCTCTATGGTTTTTGTCCGCTCCATGGATTCATCTGTTAGGCACACTCGTTCCTTACGCCCATCCACGCTACACATTTATTTTTTCGCTCTCCTTATTCATCCGCTCTCTACAATCATTCGCTTCGCACTAATCTGCTCTCCACATTCGTCCCTACTCCACACTCCTCAGCTCTCTTCTGGTCCCCACGCTCAGCTGCACTCCGCACTAAAACATTGTTTTATTTTCAAATGTATCATTGATTGTCTGTGTTGAACAGGGAGACATCACCCCCTGCCACAGTATACTGATTGCATTTCTTTAATTGTCGATGTCTTTCATTTATCATGCATGCTATGGGAGACATCTCCTGGACCAGTATGGCCTACTCAAGAACGTAATTGATAGACCATAAGATGCTGCTTGTGTATTTGACCAAATATGAGGTCAGACTTTAGCCGGTCATAGGAGACTGATTTCCAACGTCTCCTCCATCTGAACTTTTATCCTGTGTTTTCTACACTCATTGGCATGAAACATGTTTGCTCACAAACAAACTGCCAGTTAAAATGTACAAATGAATGCTTTACTTACCATGCCTTTTACTTTGACTTTTACTTTCACATTGATGTCATAGTGAATGTTTAACTATGCTTTTGTGTTCCACAATGCACATTATAGATTGTCAAATATAAAAAATGTACTAAAATGCTGTGCACAAAGAAAATAAAGCATCAGCTAATCAATAAAAAGCTGCAATTGTGTATAAAAGAATTGGAATTTTGTACATGAAAACTACATTAGAGATATCTGTTTGACAGCAGCAAGTATGCTGTTTCCTTCAAAAGTTGCCCAAACTGCACGGGCACCCATAAGGGTCTAAAACCAGTGTGCACTGAATTCACCCTGTGCACCCCTAAAATCCATAGAGGGTAGGACAACCCCTCTTGTTATAGCTTGTGTATTTGCTACAATAGCTTGTGTATTTGCCACAATAAATGCATATGTGAATGCAACAAAACACGGAAACATGCCTTAACGCAGTAACATCAAACTATTTGCACTGATGTCAGGAACAAAAAGCATTTAATTCATTGTCTCTGTTTAAGCCGTTGCTAAGGGTTCTCAAGGAAAACATGCATCATGCTACTGTTCCCACAATCTCTGTTCTTTGCCACCTCGTTTCCAGATTAATAATTATTTCAATTCCCAAGAATCCTAGTTGAGTGATTTCTTTCTTAAGTTCCTTGTTCCAATGTAATGATTTCTTTTATCTCTCAACTTGTTTACTCTTATTATGAAATGTTGGTCTCCAATGGCCTTTGTGCATTACCCATATTAATTTGTTCACAAGTACATCAATAGCATAAATCACATAGGTACTGCTATTATTTATTAACTGTTTCACTTTTAATACATTTCCAAATGGCTGTTGATACTCAACTGTCCTGTTGAGTTCATATTGACAGATAATTGCCAGCTTCTTGAGATGACAAGTGGTCATATTTCCTCCCCAGAAATCTGTGCTTGATGGCTGTTACTTTCTCTTTGTAATCCTCATATAAACTACAATTTCTCATTGCTCTTATACATTCCCCAAAGTAAGCTGTTTATGACACTCTGTTTATGGCAACTTGAGCCAAATTGTGTAATTTTGGCTACAGTCTATTTTCAAAATGTTTTGGCTTCCAATGTATTGTCCAATACAAAGATGTCAAGATCCTACAAGGAAAGGTCTTTATCAATGTGTGTGATGGTGTAACCTAATTCCAAATTGATTATTGTTGAGAATATCAAAGTATTTAGCAAACTATTCTCAGGTCCCTTCCTTAAGGTCAGTGTATCATCAATATACATGACCCAAGTCATGATGTATTCTTTGTGAATGTTATGAACATGGCTCTCCTAGGGCTGTGGAGGGGAGAGCCTCCAATGATTCCATGTGGGAATTCAGAACGAACATAGATGCCCATGGACTTAACGTGTTATGTTGTTAGACTTAACTTATCTTCTGGCATAATGGTAATTTGATTTATTTACCATGCATGGTTGATTGAAGTGTAAACCCCAACGACATCCAGCATCACTAACCAGTGCTAATCTCCCCAGGCTGTTAATTGTTGTAAGTTTACATAGTAGCTGGAAAATGTGAGGAAATTCAGTATTCAAATAGAATAGTCTCCAATCTATTAGGTCATTTGGAGGTTCAGGGCTTCGGCATACATCAGAAAATGGATAGTGTCTGTTTTGTAACTTGTCCCTTTTTTCCATTCATTCCTATACCCTTACACTCCCACCTGTGGTATTTTGTATTAGTGACATGCATTGACTGATTTCCTGGGGGGCTTATCACACCATGCATGGTAGTAATCATGTGATTCCACTTGAATTGTTCAAGGCATGACTACCACGGTTACCACAGCAGGTTGAATGCAGAGGACCTTAAAAGAGAAAGCATGCTTAGTTCAGAAGGTCACCTTATGCAGTGCTCTTCACACTGAGGGGCTGACCAACATAGGTGGGGCCCAAAGGATGTCCGGGGGTCCCAAGACTCTTTGAAAAAGGATTAAGATGATGCTTTTTAATATAAAAAAGGATTAAGGTGACTGCTTTTAATATAAAATATTAGCAGTAGAAAATCTCCTTGTTATAAAGAAGCTGCCCCTCCTAAATGGGTGGGCCCAGAAACAATATTTTACTCAGGGGGCTGCTCGCTATGAACACGTTTGAATACCACTGCCTTATGACTTCCCATGCCTGCCTTCAGCTGCAGCCTTCACAGTTTTAGGGCCTGTAGTACCAGTGCCGGTGACTGCAGTAATTAGTTCCTGGTAAGTGTTTGAACTCCTAGCCGGTCAGACCAGCCGGTAGTTCACTATCCCTACTAGCAAACTCAGAGTGTGCCGGTCCAGTAAACATGCTGGTGTCGGTAATACCTGCATTTTTCCTGGACCGGCACACTCATAATGAGGCGCATAGTCTCACAATATAGAGCACATAGCAACTTCAAGTGACACAGTCAGTCAAAATGTCCACTCTCGCGATAATGAAATATTGCTTTGACAACTAAGTGAATGATTCAGAAGCCAAATGCTTCAGTAAGCAGCCAGCCGCGGTTCGGGAACAGTAGTCGGTCACACAACGGGTGGTTTGGTCGGTTAGTAAATTTGAATTCTATTTGAAGCGAACAATGTTATCATCACGCTTCGATGGCTGCCAGACAGAAGCTGGGAAATTGTAATTTCCTGTGTCCCATGTTTGCCTAATAAGTTTCATTATCGTTTACACATTGGACAAGTAATTCGGTTCTCTGCAGAGATGTCTTGATAACACTTCTACAGTGTCATGGGGTGTGCGTGCGTGCGCGAGTACGTGCGTGTCTGTACATCTCAGGATGCTTGGTGTGTATAGGTAGAGTGCGATACGTTCATAAAGTGGTGGCAGCAGGAGGGCGACGCCCCGTTACCCCTCTTGATCATGGCGCCCACGCTCTCACAAGTGCGCAAGGCAGGCTTCAGTGCAGACGAGAAGTGCGCATAATGCCCAGCCGGCTTTACTAGCGCAGATACGATTTAGCTGAAGTGCCTCAAGGCGTTTACAGCCCAACAGGCTTTAGTGCAATAACTTTGCTTAAGGTGGTGCGAGGCCAAAGCAAGCCCAGATAGCTTCAGGGCAGTGACAGACTTCGCCCAAGGTTGTGCCTACTCAAGTACAGCCCTGCATTCTTCTGTGCAAACTATAACTTTGCTTAAGGTGGTGCGAGGCCAAAGCAAGCCCAGATAGCTTCAGGGCAGTGACAGACTAGGCGCAGGGTTGTGCAATGGCAAGTACAGCGCTGCAGTTTTCTGTGCAAGCCAGAACTTTGCTTAAGGAGGTGCAAGGGCAAAGCAAGCCCAGATAGCTTCAGGGCAGTGACAGACTACGCCCAGGGTTGTGCCTACTCAAGTACAGCCCTGCATTCTTCTGTGCAAACTATAACTTTGCTTAAGGTGGTGCAAGGGCAAAGCAAGCCCAGATAACTTCAGGGCAGTGACAGACTAGGCGCAGGGTTGTGCAATGGCAAGTACAGCGCTGCAGTTTTCTGTGCAAGCCAGAACTTTGCTTAAGGTGGTGCAAGGGCAAAGCAAGCCCAGATAGCTTCAGGGCAGTGACAGACTACGCCCAGGGTTGTGCCTACTCAAGTACAGCCCTGCATTCTTCTGTGCAAACTATAACTTTGCTTAAGGTGGTGCAAGGGCAAAGCAAGCCCAGATAACTTCAGGGCAGTGACAGACTAGGCGCAGGGTTGTGCAGTGGCAAGTACAGCGCTGCAGTTTTCTGTGCAAGCCAGAACTTTGCTTAAGGTGGTGCAAGGGCAAAGCAAGCCCAGATAGCTTCAGGGCAGTACAGACTACGCCCAGGGTTGTCCCTACTCAAGTACAGCCCTGCATTCTTCTGTGCAAACTATAACTTTTCTTAAGGTGGTGCAAGGCAAAGCAAGCCCAGAAGATAACTTCAGGGCAGTGACAGACTAGGCACAGGGTTGCGCAATGGCAAGTACAGTGCTGCAGTTTTCTGTGCAAGCCAGAACTTTGCTTAAGGTGGTGCCAGGGCAAAGCAAGCCCAGATAGCTTCAGGGCAGTGACAGACTACGCCCAGGGTTGCGCCTACTCAAGTACAGCCCTCCAGTCTTCTGTGCAAACTATAACTTTGCTTAAGGTGGTGCAAGGCAAAGCAAGCCCAGATAACTTCAGGGCAGTGACCGACTAGGTGCAGGGTTGCACAATGTCAAGTACAGCGCTGCAATTTTCTGTGCAAGCCAGAACTTTGCTTAAGATGGTGCAAGGGCAAAGCAAGCCCAGATAGCTTCAGGGCAGTGACAGACTACGCCCAGGGTTGCGCCTACTCAAGTACAGCCCTGCAGTCTTCTGTGCAAACCAGAACTTTGCATATGGTGTTGAAATAGCGAGTACAGTCCAGCCGGGTTCAGTGCTGAAAATAACTGCGCTTAAGGCTAGAGCAATGGCAATTACCGGTCAATCGCCTTTTTTGCAGTTAAGAACTTTGCCTGAGCTGGTGCAACACAAGTAGAATCCAGCAAAATTCAATACAGACACAGTTGTTGCTAGTGGCAGCACGCAGGAGTTTACAGCCCAGCAGGCTTCATTACAATGGAGGCATTTGATTAAAGTGGTGCAACCAGTGCTTAAAGTGGGCCGGGGCCTGCCGGAGCCGGGCCCCGGCAGTCTCCAAAAAGTGGGCCCCCGTCCCACCGCCCGCAACATTGGCAGGATGCATTATCCCGTCGCGGCCACAGCCGCGACGGGAGAGGCGCCTGCCATGAAGTCAGGCGATCTGACAGAAGTGGCAGCCAACCACAGCGATGACTGTGCCTGGCTGCCACTTAAGTCAGTCATAGTAACTGTGTCTGGTGACCCCTCGCGCGAGAGGTCACCAGAGGCAGTTACTGTCCCTTTGTTTCCCCAGGTCGCCGAGGCGTCTTTAACCCTCGGCGAACTTGGGGATTCCTCGACATATTTCGAGATTTATAAAAGATGGCTTTGAAAGTACACATTTCAAGCCATCTTTTATAAAGCTTTGCCAACGGACAATTTTGTCCGTAGTCAAAGCTTTATAAAAGACGGCTTGAATTGTGTACTTTCAAAGTCATCTTTATAAACCCGAAATGTTTAAAAAAGATGGCCTGAAAACTAGGCAAACCGTAGGGTATGCACACAAATATATATAAATGTTATACATTTGTGTGCGTACCTTACTATGGTTTGTGTACTTTGCAAGCCATCTTTTCTAAACATAGAAATTATGTTTAGAAAAGATGGCTTGCATAGTACACAAACCATAGTAAGGTACGCACACAAATATATAACATTTATATATATTTGTTTGTATACCCTACGGTTAGCCTAGTTTTCAGGCCACGCCCCTCCGACAAGCCACGCCCCCAAATGAGGGCCCCCCCTCGATTTCTTACCCCACTTAAAGCCCTGGGTGCAACGAAAAAGTATCCCAGCCGGAATCTCTACATTGAGAAACTGCAATTAAGGTGGTGCAATGTCAAGAGAAGTCCAGCCGGCATCCGCAGAGTGAAAGACTGTGCTTAAAATGGAGCAATGGCAAGAGCAACACAGCAGGATTCTGCACAGTCGAAGACTGTGCTTACAGTAGTGCAATGGCAGAAGCAGTCCAGCAGGCTTCTGCACAGTAAAAGACTGTGCTTAAAGTTGAGCAATGGCAGGAGCAGCCCAGAAGGCTGCATTGTAGTGAAGCATATTTTGTTTTAAGTGGTACAAAGGCAAGAGAAGCCCAAAGGACCTCATTGCACTGAAGAACTTTGAGCAAGGTGGTGCAATGGCAGCAACAGTCCAGCAGGCTTCTGCACAGTGAACGACTGTGCTTAAAGTGGTGCAATGGCAGGAGCAGCCCAGAAGACCTCATTTCACTGAAGAACTTTGGTTTCAGTGGTGCAATGGCAAGAGCAGCCCAGCAGGCTCCAGGACAGTGAGGAACTAGTTTACAGTGGTGCAATTTCAAGAACATTCCCGAATTGGATCTGCGTGGAATCCTGTTTTTGTAGATCCTTGAAGTTATTTAATATGCATCCGCTCTTCCTTTGCCCAGCATTGTGAGCAGTGGCCGGTCTTCACATTATGTTCCAGAGGGCCAAAGCAGCAGCTGCAAGTGCACAAGTGCATGCTACTTTACATCAGCCTCGTCCTGGCACTCACCGCATGTGATGCGCTGCCAAGTCAAGTCCTATTTGTGTTGTGTACGATTGATGTTCTGTCGGTGCTGCAACACATTCTGCCACTTGGCTCTTTCTGTAACGGTGCAGTCACGGCCACTATTTAATATAATCAGAGTTTTCTATTTGGGTCAAATGAGGGTCCGCGGTATTCTGCATTGTACTAGGCACGCCACACGCCTGTGCAAAAGGGGCATTCTTAACCTGTCACATGGCATCCTCACTGTTTGGCATTTGGGCCATAAGGTAATTCTGGAGTAATTTTAAAAGGTTCTTTCAGTGACTGCACTAGACCAACTGGCAGTATCCAAGATGAGTTACCCTTTAATCTTGCATTTTATTTAAAACAATAAAGTAGAAAGAACTGCAGATTCCCTCAGGGCATACTAGCACTACACACATGTCCTTTTTGGAAGACATGAAATTAGGAATGTACATGAAATCCATTTTACAAGACATTATGAGCAATATAAAAATAAATGAAACTGGTGCCATTCATGTCTTTAAAGTCTCTGGGTCCGAAATATCTCCAGTGATCTCCTAGACAACATGCAGGAACAATATCCCCCCAGGAGGCTAAGTGCCCAGTGAAGCCATTCTCTTTGTAGGGACTGTTTCTATTTTCAGAGCTTCACGTCTGCCCTTGGACTGGCTCAGTGACCCTCAATGCCACCTAACATAACCCGTGTCCTGCTTCACTGCTTGGTTGTCAACGATATACAACTTTAAAGGCACACTTTTTAAATTCCCTGCCCTTCAAGTGCAGCCGGCAAGGCTCTCGGCAAGGCTAAGCTGCAGCCTTATCTGTGGCGAGATGTTACCCCCCCTGTGCTGCTGTGTTTGAAGCCGCTTTCAGTTTGGCCAGGGTGTGCATGGTGATCCCAGGCATCTTTGCTAAGCTAAATCTGCCCCAGTCGAAACTATTGCATTGGAGTACAGCTAGGGTGAAATGGCACATGAAGAGGGACAAAAAGCTTGTAGGCATTGTTTGGTTTTTTACCCACCCGTTGACTGTCTATGGCCATGCTAATCCTTATGGAGCACCCATTCCCTGCTCCTTGCCGCCCAAAAAGCATCCTACTGTCATCTCTTTTAGATGGCTTTTTCAAGCATTACCATCAAACTTTGTGCTCAAAGTGCCTACCAGTTTTTTTTCAAAGCAGTCTTTTGAGAGCTAATGGGCCTCATTATAACTTTGACGGTGCTTAGATAGTGTGCCATTATTACCCTAAACTGGCACAATTCCGCACTGGCAAAGTACGCATTTTCCAGAGGAATTTGCCGGAATTACCTCCAGCTAACACCTGGAGGTAATTCCCTCCCACCCTACCGGAAAAAATAGCTGTTATTATTGGCACCAGTATTACCGGTGCTGGCAATACTGGAAAATATCCCCCATGGAGTCCAGGTTGTAATCTGGCAGTAATTCTTCCGGACCAAGTGGCGGTAACAGTAATTCCACTTGCGGGTACCCTAGAGGTATTACTGCTAGTATATTGGCAAACCTGCACCGAGGCCTAATGACTTAACTGGAGCTGTAAACACTCTACTGGTGTAATACAAAATATCTTAGCCAGGTCTGCCTTCAGCCAGTTGATTTATAAGCTTTGTGTGTGTCCTTCACTGAAGCTATGTTAAAAACAAGCATTGATAAAGCCAACCGTTTTTGCTTGTTTAAAAGTATTAGGCATTGCCAGGCACTGTTAGGGAAGAGATTTACAGAAGAGATTGGCACAGCGAGAACCATACTGGATATACCATCTGGACGCCATCAGCGCATTAGGTATGAATGAGGAATTCTACATGGGGCCCTACATTTAGTCAATTTCTGGGCCCTAAACATGTCCTTTATTGATACATAAGCACGGGTGTCTGACCATTTACATCAGTTAGGCAAACTGTATTAGGATGAAGCACTGTTTGGGTCCAATACCAACTATGTGGACCCCACAACAAAAAAATCCATGTGGACTTTACAAATGAATTAATTTGACATATCATAAGTGAATATCTCTATGGAGTTTTTGGCAATGTGCAAGTGACTATTGGATAAAATTGAGGACGCTTATGCCTACGTGGATCAATTATATATAACATTTTGAAATATAATGGTGAGATGTAAAAATGGTCCAAGCATTGTTGATGTACAATATTGACTGTGTTGGTTGACATATAACAGTATGTTTAAGATCGGTTTAAGTGACTATCTCTTTTGTGTTTTGACCATGTGAAAGTGACTAATGATTCAAATTGAGGGCACTCATGCCTATATGGTCCGATTAGGTATATCATTTTGAGATATGAGTTTGGGATATTGAAAAAAAGGTCCAAGCATTGTTTGTGTACAATATTGACTGTGTGAACACCACAACAACCCAGTTTTTGTGGACTTAATATAAAATTGTGAGACATACATTGTAACATCCTAAGCTTGTTGAAATACCTAACATCCTATTACTACTGGGGAATAATTAATGGTCATCATGGATACAATTAAGGTCTAACAACATCACTTCCCAGGATTTGTTTCAGATTATGTATAGTTATTGAAGTTTGATTTTCTATTGAAAATAAGATAGTGATTAGAAAAACATGGAAACCAGGATACCTATTGTAATGGTTAGAGCACCTTTTACGTTAACATTAGGATATGCCATTTTCACACCACATTGATGGAATGGTGATTCACCTTTATAAAATGGGGACTTAGATACTATCCCCAGAAGCTGAATTCACAACTAAGAACTGGCACACAAGGACCATGAAGTCGTAACCTTATATTGACTCTGTCATGGGTTATTATCCAGTCACTCTCAACTCAGAGAGTTCCTTTTCCCCCAAGCAAAGTGGTGCGCACCCAAAGAGCTTATACAGATTCAACTTTAGTGAGGGCTCCAACCCGCCTCGCACCAACCACGACAAATACCACTAATAAGCTAGGAACCAGGCCGGTGTATAGTAAGAATATGTTTTTATTTAAGGTTTCAAAAAGAAGACTAGCAACCAATATCAGCACCAATGCTGTGGCACTACACAATATCCCAACCCCAAATTACTTTCCATTATTAAAATAACAAAGGTACAATTTTGAAACATGCAGTCACAAATTACATCAGATTTAGTTGCAAATTAACCAATAGAAATCATTCACAATGCAATGGAAAACATTGTCTTTGCTTTATTTAGTGAAAGGTAATATTTGTAATTCTGACTACGGAATCACTGGGAATAAATGGGAAAATTAGTTTTGCACAATTTGCTTTCCAAGGAAATACAGGGTTTGGAAATTCTGTGTTTGGATGCAAGGGGATCATTGGCAAATTGTGTTTCACCCCCTCCTCATTCGCTTGAAAGGGAGGGTTTTAGGATTACTTCTTTTGGGATTCAGGACCCACCACCTCCTTCTCACCCTATTCATTCTTGTCTATACTGGCTCTAACACACTGAGTATGAATTTGTTAGTTTCTAACTCTAACAACACTCATCCTGTGATTTTCTATATGGAAATTAATTGATTTAACTTCAATTCAATGTGTTAAGAATCTGCACAGCAACCCCCTTGCCACACTTTAATGGAAAGGATTAAGGCTAGCTGTTCCCAACACAATTCAATTTAAATGGATAGGGTGATTCACTATAGTGGAATTAATTTGAATTGGATTTAATAAAATGTGCTGAGTGCCTACCCAGTTTCACCCCCCTATCCACTAATGGAAAGGGATATGGTCAGGTAGCTCCCCACCCAAGTGATGACTTTTGAATTCATCTACTTACATGGGAGGCCTTGATTATAAGGTATTGAGTGAAACAGCAGGGCTCCTCTGAGGACAGCACAGAACTGGTCAAGTGCTTCATTCAAGTATTTTCTCTTGGACCCAGACTTCCTATCGCTCCTCTGATGGGGTCCCATCGAGCTTCTAGATTTCCCTATTACTGTGTCCAATGCAAGAATTGAGGCCTCTCTGATAGTTGTTCCTTGCAAGAGTCCGGCAGTAGACTATCTCCAGGAATAAAGTGGAATAGCCCTGTTCTGATGCAAAATTGATCTATTATTGGTCTGATGACACTCCTACATTATCCTCATTCCCATGGTAAGGATTGGCTAGCACTCCCCCTTCACCTCCCACAAAGACCGCATTGGCTGCTGATAGGACCAGAAGTTGGGAGGTATTGGTTATGGAAGCTGAGGAGTGGGAAAAATACATCATCCAAAAATGGCAGGTGTGTTTTACCATTTTTGGTTCTGAAAATATAACAACATGGCAGCTATGCACATTTTTTCGATAACCACAAACATCCATATATTTTCTAATTCTACATTTTATGGCGAGTCGGAAAATACTAATTTTATTTTGGCATGCCCTTCCTGGGCAAAGCCACAGTTTTATGCGCTTTGTGGCTGCACAATAATAGTTACAACTCTGACACTACATACTTCCAATGTTAACTTCACCGTCTATCACTTCACCAATTTCCAGTTCCACAGACTTATAAAAGTTATGCACTTCACAAACATTTCGTTTTTACATAGTCCCAACAGTCTTTTTTTATACCCTTTAATATGAATCTGGGCTGGGTTCACTGGGACACACAATGCTCTCTTTCTTTAGGAAAATGTGTTCAATGTTAAAGATATGACAATGCATTACATGAGAGGTAGTTTCATATTCAGACCACCCCACCTTTTCTCCTCTAACTTTCTATAGCGTCTTTAACATGTGACCAGACCATCTGCTTGGGTATTCTACCCTCTTCTCCTGAGCTTCAAAGGATCTTCGCTTGGGGCTAATGCACACTTTATGGGGACCTGACCTTACAGGTTATTTCTGTTGGCCATGTAATCTGTAAATCCCCACAGTTGTGATCTTTCTTGCAACATTTCTTATATTTTTAACTAACGCTCCCAGCCTGTTTCCTTGATAAACCCAGCCCCAAAGGTCTTGGGGTCGAAGTTTCAGCTCAGACAGAAAAACAAGTTGAAGTTCACAATTTTGAAAGGCTAGCATATTACATTTACCCACCGTGTACATGAAATGTTCAATACTGCACCAGGGTCTGCTGGAAAGAAATTAACTCTTTCTTTACATAATGTTTGAACAGAAATAAGTCACACAGATCGGACATAGTTACATAAGAAACCAGTGTTCACTTCTACACAAAACGAAATAGGCCTTTCCCTATAAATGTTGTCATTTTATGTGCTGAAATTAAGTCTCCTTATTCCTGAAAACACAATCGGTCATTCAACTTTATTTCTCAAATGTAATGCATCATTCCTCCTTTTTAGCTTCCAAATGCCCACTATTTAAAATGTATCTTTTCTTTCCATGTGCACGGCTGCAGTTTTAAATCTGTCACATGTGCCTTTACACAAAGTCAGCATCTGCAGCACACATGTCTTTTTGGAATCCATTGGACAATATTAGTAATATTTCTGTTCTGAGTCACACTTTTCTTCAGCTGAGTGCCTGTACATGCTAATAAAATGCAAGGAGGCACATTTTCATTCAATCACTAGGCCTTATGTTGAAATCACTGATTTGTACTGGCTTTTATATTTCAATGGAACTACACACTTAGCCAGCTTCACTCTCACAAAGGGGCCTAGCATGTGTTAAGCGGCTTCACTTCCACACTACAGCTAAGTCAATGCCTAGTCTGGGATGCTGAGGGAAACCCTTATTGATATATTTTTAGGTCCAGTTCATATACTCTGGATGACAACCCTTATATAACACCCCTCTCTTAGAATCCCCCTGACCCCACTGAGCCAAGAAGTAAGTTTGTTTTGCAAATTAAAAGGTTTATTTGAAAAATTAAACAATAGATATATATCACACTTTTATAATAAATTAAAATCTGATAGTACACTGAGACATATGATGTGGATCCACAATGGGTAATGTTACAGGGGTACACTTGATTACTTAGGAGTAGTATAGAGGATGAGGTAGCTGAAAATGCTTTATGGTTTCAAGGAAATGCAAGGTGGAATAAATGCAGTACAGAAAATAAACTGATATGGTTTCACAAGAGATAATATGTTCACTTTTCCCCTGGTGGCAATTCACCCCCCCTACATGCAATGCAAGGAGATGGAAGTAACACACACAGTCTTCAGGAATACAATCAAATACAATACGGAACTCAGTTCCCCCCCAGCAAGCTTAGAGGAAACAGGTAGAAGTTTGAAACACAGGCCCAAAATGCTTTTAAATGTGATGGCAATGGATGGGAAAATGTGGAAACTGATTTTAATGCCCTCTAGAGATTCAGTTCCTAGCCCAAACGGTTCCAGAGATACGGACGATTTAATAAAGGTAGATTTTCGGATTTAAAGTAAAACTCAAAATGACAGGTGACAGCTTGCAGCTGCAGAATTGACAGGTGACAGTTGTGCAGCTTTAAAAATGACAGATGACACGATTTCTAGGAGGCAGTTCTAGTTAGGTTAAAATAGCTTGAATTAGATTATTTTAACTAAGAGATTGGTTCTGCACAGTTCTGCTAGTTACTCGTAATATAAATTTGAACTAGGCCTCGTCACGGATCTGGTCAACACGTCCGGCGGCGGTTCTGTCTGCTCGGCGGGTCAATCAGGCACTGGTTCTGCTCACAGCAATCCGGATCTCTGGTTCTGCTCACAGCGGTCTGGGTCAGCTCTGCTCTGCTGGTCTAGCCTCTCTGGATACAGCGGCCTCTGGTTCTGGATACTGCTCTGCTTTCCGGTCCGGATCAAGTGGATTCTGGATGTAACACTGCTTTCTGGGTACTGGCAAAAGTTCTTGGCAAAAGAATTCAGACAGCTCGCCCGGCTGTGGAATAGTTTGCAAATGATTTTAAGAATGCTGAGGCCTGCTGAGAAGAGTTCTCAGTTTGTGGGTTTAGGCCCTTGCTTAAAGTTCTGAAGTAAATTTCTGGTCTCTGAAGATTGATGGATGTGAAGTCTGGAGTCTCCCGGCAGAGCGTCCCGCAGAAAATGGAATTGAATGTCTCTACCTGTCCCAGCAGTCTCTTTTTATGTGTTTTGAAAATGGGTGTGTGCCTGGTATAACGGAGCCTGCCCCTCTCTACGTGTCATTGGCCCAATTCTCCCCTCTCCCATGATTAGGGGAAGGAAATGGATTGTCATCATGATGAGGTCTGTTTATGGGTCAGAGGATCCTCCCCTGGTCAATTTGCCCACAAATCTATATTTGATTCAAATACATATTTCCCAGATACACAATTTGTTGAAATTACATGTACACATTATATATTCCTTATGGTCCATGCTTGTCGGCCTCTGATCTTCCTGGGGGCTTGCATTAAAAAATGACAACATTTTGCGCTTTTTGACTGGTTTACCAATATCGGACATTTAGCAAAAATTACACACATATGCGCAAGGAGTATGGACATTAATTGATGAAGTGTCAGATTTTTAACATGCAGACATTTGGAGTAAGACCCTATTTTCCGCTAGCAACTCCCCAGAATACACCACAGGGTCCTAACGCCTCTTAAAACGTGCACAGAAAAATCACAAGAATAATGGTATTAATTATATAATTTTGACCAGTCCGCACTATGCGTTATCTATCTTTTTAAACTTATGCTCTGGTCAAAAAGGGGTGTGGCTTCCCACATCACAGGGTGGAATAACTGGTTTATCCACTTCCTCCAAGCTCAGCTGCTAGCAGAGGCACTGCCCATCCCAGTTTCCCCCAAGAGGAAGCCACTTTACGGCCCCCCAATATAACATTTGCCTGAGCCAAAGAAGGCCCATTGTCAGTTCCCTGTAGTCCCCAGCTGCCACTCCCCTTTCAATCAACAGGGCCATGTGACCTCCTTTTGGTGGGGCCAGCAGGATGCAGCCAGGCCTGGGAAGAGTGGCTGAGCAGGTTTCTCCTGTCGGGGGTAGTTGTCAGGCAGAATTCAGCTAAATGTCACTTTAGTTCCCAGTTTAAATCAAACTTACAATTTTTACATATACATTAAATAATTACTTCCTTCAAGTAATTTCAGAATATAGTTTTACATTGTGTCCACCTCTTAGCAAGTCTTTCCTCGGCCTGGTTTGGGTTCCTCTGTTCAGTTTTACACAAAAGTCTGGTGGTTTTAAAACGCTGGCTTTCTGATAGTGGTGAGTACCGGTATTGCATCAATTTTTGAGTTGTCTTGAATTACTGCATTTCAATAGCGCGGCCTTTTGCTTGATAGTATAGGACCCTTGCTTAACATTGTTTTGATGGCATCCTTACAGTAGAGTGGTGATGTGTAACCCCCCACAAGTAGGTTGTATCTTTGTAGTGGTCTTGTACCAACTGCGCAGTTCTCCTGGATTCTGGCATGAATGTGGGCGGCGACAGCTCATCCCCACATCCACCCAGTCTATTGATTTAGTTTGTTCTGGGATAGAATAATGGGCGGCGCCAGCTCATCCCCACATCTACCCAGTCTAGGGATTCAACATGGGTCAAAACCCTTGCCACATGGCCACTCCTTCTCTGTCGCTCTGCGGCTGTGTTTTTACCCCACAACTCTATGACAATGATTTGTTTACTATGATGGGAATTCCGCCTGCGGAAATTGCCGCAATGACATCATCATGGCATACAGTGGCCATATGGTGTCCATTTTTAAATCTTTGCATCTGCATTTTATTACGGTATGCCGATACGGTATAGCATGAGGACACTAAGCTGCACAACATTAGCTGGTAAGCATCCAATGGATTTCTATTTGGCCTTGGGACAAGTCCCCTTACAACCCACATCAATTTAGACACCTAATAGGAAGATGACTGATATAGATATGTAATGTTATGTCTTTTAGGAGCTTGAGGCTTAATTTGCAGATCATACCTCAACATGATAACATAAAGGTGAGGAGTTAGACTTTATAATATGCAGGATTCCTGTAAGATACTGAACATCTGTAAATCTGGTATATCACCAGGCATTGGTCTAAAGCACAATTGTATTTATACTTAGATCCCCAAGCGAGGAGTAATACATCCTGCATCATACAATGTGACATATACTATCCTACTTTGGACCCCACGATTGGAGACATGGTAAGGATCCATTTGTGGGTGGAAACTTAAAAAAAAAATACTTTTCATAAGGTTATGCAAAACCTTTGAGATGGTGTAATAGTCTGATCTTCATCAAATACTATTCTCCATTTTCCTTTAGATTTGGATTTTGTTTTTCCATTAAGGATCCTAATACTAATATGACACCATACATCTGATATTTGATTACACAAGAGTTGTAGTGGTAAGGACACATCACTTCTTTAGTTATTTCTTCATTTTGGAACTCCAGTTCACATCATGAATTACACTCAGAAATTACCATGACCACCTATGGGTTCCATTTCCCAGTTTCTTCCTTAGAATATTGGCTATTCCAGCCGAGGAACACCCGGGAATTGGCTATTGGTAGTACATAAACCCCTAGATGACCTCTGGACACTTATATATATATAAGGTGACTTATCAAGCTTACAGTGATGTATTAAATATACGCATTTTGAGAAAGTATAAGCAAAGTTGCATAACCATTGACATCCGTTTTTCTTGTCAAATTGCAGCATTTCAATAAGAACTGTACCCCTGATGAAGAGATCAAAATCTCGAAACACACTGGGTTTTATTTTATATTAAATCACATTTTGTGACGGGAAAGTATTTGGCATTTCATTGAAGAGTATTACTTGACTCTGTATTAATTTTACTTGTATATTAAAAATACTTTTTCTATCATAATGTTTAAATCTACAAAGGAGCCTTGTGGCTATTTTTGACAGTGTGCAGGGGACAGGAGTTCCCACATCTTTGGGAACATACTTCTATGTGCTGCTATTATATGCCCAGGTACCCGCACCATTTTGCAGCTGTTAACACCAATTGCAAGTTAATACCACTATGGCAGTGCCTGACCTTTCCCATGCCTACACAAAAGCCAAAACTGTAGGCACGGCCAATGCTTGTATATTATAGGAACTGGGCCTGCCCTTGTCCAGTGGTCTGGCCCTTCGTCCATCTCCAGTCATTTCTGAACAGTGTCTGGTGGCTTTCCTAATAGAGTGCAGGCTCTGCTTCAGTCAGAATTCTAGGATGAAGCTTAATGGGTCCAGTTGATTTGTAGATATGTTCGGAGCACATGCTCCCCCCTTAAGCTCTCTGCCAGCATTTTCCTCTCTTTGTTTTTAGTTCAATTGTATGGGCTCATTGTGTGTCCCAGTGACTTTGTTTGCTCAATTAAACACACAAGCAGAAGCACACTATTCAATTAGCAGTTTTACAGCTGAACCATTATTTGGTTTAGAAGCCAGACTCCTTCTGCTTTTCTCTACCCTCGCATCTATTTGTCTAAGATTTCTTGGACCCCTCTATGCATTTCAGTTGAGTGAACACGTTGTTCTCCTCTATTGTATACATGTTGGCCCTTCAGTCCATAGCAATACTTCCAAATATTATTGTGTATTCAATTTGCAACACTACATTTGTATGTTTGTCTGTTGTTTTATTTTAAAGCACACAAGGTACACCCGTAGGCATCTTGGCTCTATTAAAACAGGAAGGAAAGAGCAGAAAATAAACTATGGCTGGCCATAACTCAGCAGGCAACCATCTTAAGTTCCTTAAAGCAAACATTACTGTTTTCATCTCGCAAGGATGTAAGCAAACGCTTGCACGTTTTAGTGGGTAACCCAATCAATTATTTCTCCAAGTATTTAGCCATTTTAAAGGGCAGAACAATTAAAGTACAAGTATACTGTGGGTGATGCTGTCTCGCATGTATACTGTGAATGATGCTGTCTCACAAGTATACTGTGAGAGATGCTGTCTCGCAGGAGCGCAGTGATGGAGTTATGCTTAATCTCTTAATCAAAAAGATACCTCTGATGATTTCTTAATTGTGTCTCCTCTAATGACTTAGAAGGTGTCTGTGGGATGTATATTAGTGGTTGTGACATGTGAAGCCCCTGTGAAAGAATAATGGGTGTGAAGTCATTTCTCTACCTGATATTTTGGAGGTTGTGGCGTTCGGCATCACTGGTGTATAATGAAGAGTATGAGGTAAGTTGCCAAATGATGTGATGTCAGAAGACGATGCAGTGTTTACTAGACTGTGTGGGTATGGTTTGCCACTATCATACTAACCGTGGTGAGATGCGATGTCTTTAATCTAGTGGATGTCACATCCTTTCCTCTTGCTCTAACCAGGCATAAGCTTTCTGGCTGGATTTATTGGTTACAGCAAAATAACATTTGGGATGTAGCTCTGGTGTTATCCAACTTAGATACAGAGTGAGTGTCAAAGATGATTAATCAAACTCGACGGCAGTGCTATGCAAGGTGGAATACTCATTGCAGTCCTATTTAGCAATAGGGGACCTTTTGTTGACCGTACATGGGGTCTTCAGTGTAGTAAAGGTATAAATGTATGAATATAGAAAACACTTGCCTCATTACAAGTTCAGCAGTGCGGTAAAAAAGTGGTGGTAATTCTGGTACCACCACTTTTTTGGGTGGTAACGGAATTACCACAGTTTTTACTGCAGTGCTAGACTCCGAGTTTGTAGGAAAAGTGGAGGATGTACCTCCAGCATCATGCGGGTGGTAAATCCTCCACTTTTGCTCCAAAAATCGGCCCAATTACTCGTCTGATTTACTGCTTGAGGTTATTATGCCACAATCCCCAAGGAGCCCCATGGACTCCAAAAATTGGGATTTTCACCACTTTACCATCACTTGCGGTAAATATGCAAGACCAAGGGCCGGTAGCGTAACCGATTTACTGCTGAAATACTGCCAAACTCGTAATGAGGCCAATTGTGCTCTTAAGAATGACTTTACTTTCAGAATATTGATGACTGTATTCCTATGATTACGTTCATTTGTCTAAGTAGGGGATATGGACATGAGTTTATTAACTCTTTTGCTGAGGAAGATATGAATATAACAATAAACAATGAAATGTCTGTCTGCTGTCACCACATGATACGGTAGTTGATAGGAATATGTTAATGTGTGGCTGTCAAGGGGAAAGCATTGATTCACCGTCTAGAGGAGGGACGAGTCTGCGGCTGCGTGGAACAGCTCATGGCTGAGATCTTTTGCCATTGTTCGCCTTTTCTGGCATCTGCAGTGTTGTACAGCGGCCTTTTGTCTGGTGCGCTCTGTAAGTGATACATTGTTGACGGATGGTCACTGGTGCGCTCATTAATGTTAATAACAAGCACGGATATCGATTAAAATAATATCTTGACAAATTCGTGGCGCTTACCCATTGTCAGTGGAGTCGATGCTCAAGTGGGTGCGTCTTCAGCATCTGTAAATGCTCATAAGTGCACGTGGGGTGTATGCGGGTAAATGGACAAGTAGCGTGTCAACGTGGTGGGAGACCGGAAGCGTCATTTTAGGCAACTCAATTGACATCAACATGTGTGACTCATGCAGGCGTCATCGTTGAAAAAAAAAATCCCTCTGTTATTGTATCTCGGGATATTTTTTTAATGGAACATTTTGAAACGTATTCAATGGACAGGGAAAGGATTCTACCGAAGAAAATGGTATTTTACTATGGGGAAATTGATTGCTATTTTGACTATGGGCCTCATTACAACTCAGGCGGTAAGGGGTTTACGGCGCCGTAAACAGCGCCGACCCTTACCGCCTGAGTACGAGGTCCCTTAGCGCCATGGCGGATTTAACACCTGCTTTTAGCAGGTGTTAAAATCCATGGCGCTAAGGGACCATGGAGTTAATTACGCCACCGTAATTTACGGTGGCGTAATTAACGCCTTCCCCACTCCCATTATGCCCTATGGGGCAAAAATGGGAATGGGGAAGGGTAAATGGGGATTGGGGACTTACCGCCCCGCCAAGGTCGGAATGGGGCGGTAAGTCCGCCAACCACCATGGCGTAAACATAGTTTACGCCATGGTGGTAAAGTCACAGCCCAGGCGGTAACTTACCGCCTGGGTCGTAATGAGGCCCTATGTATTTTGGGACATTCCCTTACTTAATGGATGAATCAAAATGCATTGTTCTTTGTTGCATTAAAAAAACAGTTTTTTTGTTGCATTCATTTTTAGTTTGGTAATACCTTCAGCATGATACATTGAAGTTTTGATTGAACAAATCAATTTTCTTTCTTTTTTGGATCAGTAATGCATTCTGCATGATAATTTGGATTAGGGTGGCACATATTGGTTGTATTATACTAATGGCACAATGTATTTAAATTCGGATTCCACATATGGTGAACTAATGTTCTTATATTGTCTTCATGGAATACTCAAGAAAATGGGGATTGGTGATGTCTGTAAAACAAAAGAGATGATGGCTTGTTTCGAGGGTGCCTAGAGGAAGACGGGTAACTTGTGGTCTGTGTTCAGTCCATTGCTATTTGAGTCTAAAAGAAAACATACATTTGCTTCCCTGTTTTACATCTGACGTTGACGAGTGCCACCTCTTCCACTTTGCTCTACTTTCAGAAGTCCTGCAAATACAATGTTCTCGATGTTCTGTTGTTGATGCTTTTTCACCCAGTGAGCAACAGCTGGATATCTTGTGTCCCTGTTTCTGATTGTTCTGCGATGCTCTTCAATTCATGCTTCGAGTTCTCTTTTGGTGCTGCCCACATAGACTCTGTTGCAGATGCAGAACATGGCATAGGTGGCATAAGTGCTTTTAAACTGTTTATGTGTTTTGATTGTTAACACATAACCATTAAGGCTAGCTATATAAGTTGTTTTGTCTTCATTGTTTTTGTATAGTGTGCAGACACCAGATTTATACAATCCTACAAGAACCTTGTTGAGCAAAGTCTCATGCCTGTCTGGAATATGTCTGAGGGGGCTAAGACTAATTTCATTGCCAGTGGTAGAGGCCCTGGTCTAAAGCATCTGGGGGGAAGACACACTTTGAAACAATGGGATCTAGCTTGAGTAAATTGCGATGGTATTTGAGGATGTAAGGAGATTTAGTTGCTATTGCCAAACTTGTAAGGAGGCCCCATATCTCCACTTGTGGTGCGTTCCCACAGTACAGTGATGCTCAAAGTGTGGTGATGAAAGATGTCCACAAGTGGCACAAGGCTCTTTACAAAGGGATTACGGTGACTGTGTTCAATAGAACATATAGGCACTTATAGCTTGTTGGTGGGCCTGCAGACAATGGCCTCATCACGAGTTTGGCGGTAACCCTTAAATGATGCGGTAGCGCTATTACCACCACATTTAAGGGTCCGCCAAATCATGGGTTTGGCAGATTTACCCCCAGCTCTGAGCTGGGGGGAAATCCGGCAAAATTTCACGCTATTACCGCAGGCGGGAAATCCGCCGGCGATAAGAGTGTGAAAATTCCCCATTGAGCCCAATGAGGAATGGGGAATTCCCGAATGGGCTCAGTGGGGAATGGGCAATACCCGTTCCGACAAACCTGT
Source organism: Ambystoma mexicanum (assembly GCF_040938575.1). Classification (NCBI taxonomy): domain Eukaryota; kingdom Metazoa; phylum Chordata; class Amphibia; order Caudata; family Ambystomatidae; genus Ambystoma; species Ambystoma mexicanum. The sequence goes on along the minus strand of NC_090931.1, from coordinate 849,329,845 downwards.
GATCCCGCGCTATTAGCGCCGGGGGGTTCGTCGATAGGGCTATTAACGCCGGCGCTAATAGCGCCAGCGTTACCGTCCAACTTGTGATGAGGCCCAATATGTTTACAGAAGTGTTGCTCATGATAAAGAAGTCTGAATACCACTCCCATTGCACTGGCTTTGTCAGTACTTTTGCTCCATGTTGGTAGAGTGCTGACCATAACTGCTTACTCCCCCATTCAGTGCTACACAATATCCTCTTTCCCCTCCTTACCTTTTATGTCACTCCTCTTTTGTATCTCCTCCCATGTGGCCAGGTTCTCGCTCTGTTTCTCTCTGTTATGCATTGGCCTGCACCAGCGCCTGTTCGCATAAGACCTGCATTTCTGCTCAGTCCACATGCCACTGAGCGTCTGCTACTGTCAGAGATTTGCAGCAAACCAGCTCACCAGCTTCCAAACTAGGTTGCCCACTTGGTGCCATAACAGAGAGGCACATCCTTTGATGAAATGAGGTGCACAGGTTTTGTAAAGTCATTTCTGGAGGATGTGTGCTTGTACTTTCTGCACAGTGCATACATTCATCAGTTCCAAATATATTATCTTTCTGGGTGGGGGCATGGTAACCTTCGTCGTTGCCTCTCCATGGGTGCAGTTAGGTCAGGGAGTATTAGAAGGAGGACTTGTTGGTCCATCCAATAGTCCAGAGCAGAGATCTGCAGCCTTTGGCTTTCAGATATTTTAGACTACAACTCCCATCTGCCCTAGCCAGAATGGTCAATGAGGACAGATCATGGTTGTCATAGTTCAAAATATCTAAAAAGCTGCACTACATGAGGGATGGAGTTGCCTGGAGTGTTGAGATGAGGGGCACCGGTTCTGTTTAGATGACCTTTGAGAGGGGCTTGGGAGGGGGGGGGGGGTCACTTGGCAGAATGGGAGGTTTGCAAACAAGAGAGCTAAGTGTGCTAAAGAGAGAGATGTGCAGGGAATGCATCTGATTGCAACGTCGTCTGATCTTTTGTCGAAGGCAGAGAAGGACAGTCAAAGCAGGAGGCGATGGCTGTAGACACCCTGACCATTGGCATCTGAGAACAAGGACTGACAAGGCCAATCGTTTTGGCTGATGTATGGGCATTGAGTAGGCATCTGTCAGACGTTGAACACTTAGGCTCTGGCACTCAAAGCAATTGCCCAGTCAGAGCCATTCCTTGTCAACTAGTGTCATAATCTGCTCTTATAGCCACAGTATAAGGCAGGTATTCCTACCTCTTTCCAATGATATTAAAAAAAAGCCCAGGTGCACACAACATAGTCAGACACAGCTATATAAACCACCCGCAGTCACACCGTTGAAATCAAATGGGCAGCGATTCAGAGCATTGGCAAATGGCCATAGCATTGCCGGGTTTCATTATGCCAAATAAGCATTGAGCGGTCCAGTCCATTGACTGCAGCGGTCTGAGTGTGAGCTGTAAGGCCCCCTCAGCTGCGCCTCTTCAGAGTTACAGAGAGTGAGCTACCAATGCATTGGTAGTATCTGCTGTCAGCGCCCAGAGATCATTTACAGCGCGTCACAAACTAGCGAGATTCTGTGTACACCCTACGATAGAGGCAGGGAGATCTCAGCAGTGGGAGCCAATGAACATTGGACTCCCTCCTCGAGAAGAGTTTGATCCACTGCCAGGCCCAACTCAGCCTTTCATCCTTTCATGGTTGATAAAATGAGTATGCGTTATGATCATTGTGCACCCTTGAAGTTCTTTCAGGTCTACGCAAAGACCCAGCAAGCTGTAGAAATGCATGTCCAGGAAGCAAGAACCTGCAGAGGGTTGGCAAGTAGGCTTTTCTCTCGCTTTGGGAGGGAGCACTGATTCACCTCTTCGACTTAGTTTATTTGCTTTAACTGATGTGGCGACATTTTTCATAGAAAATTGAACATGTTCGTATGGAGCGCCTGGAGACTGCCCTTGGGTGGTAGCTGTGCACGGTATAAATCAACATAACTTCACTGGATCCATATTCAGGCAACACGCTGTTTACTGAAGTACACTCCTGGCATGTGAGGGCTGAGGTGATGTGTTGTGCTTTAAATGCAAGATTATGTTCTGTTTTGTTACTGGGGTTTAGGGAGTGTAGGGCTGCCATAGGAAGGGTTTCCAGGCACCTTGAAAGGGGGCGCATGAGTTCATCGGGAGAAAGGGAAAATGCAAGGAAGCTTTGCTGTTATGTTGATGGGTGCAGATCGGAAATAGCTGTGGACTGCCTGCGGGCCCATCTGCAGGTGCTCTGTGCTGAGGGCGCACAGGCATTTGTTTGTGCCTATGCTGCAAGGTTGCATTGGCCAATGTCGTGGTATGTCAGTTGGTTGTAGTCTTGTTGTGTAGACTTCTGTTGTGTGATGTCTGTATAGAGAGAGATTTGAGTGTGATTTATTTAGAAAGAAGGAGTCACAAACTATTATTTTCTCAAATAGCTGAAAACTGGGGCAGCATTTAACTTTTTAGGTTTGGCAATTAGGTGGCACTTTGGCCCCACCGATAAACCCTAACGATTGCATGGGATTACAGATATGAGGGAGATGGAATGGGAGGCGCCTATGGGCACTCCCACCCATATCCTTCTGCTCCCCACCCAAAACACAGCATCCGGGGATCTCTTGAAGCAACCTTTATCATGCAGCATCATAAAAGCATGTGCTGTATAGGGCCTGTCACCTTTATTTCAAAGCAATCCTCTGAGAGTTAATGGCTTACCTGCAGCTTTAAGACAGCATCTGTTGCAAAATAATGTCTTTGCTAAGTGCACCTTCAACACTAGATTCAGATGTACTATCGTTCCAATGTGTGCATCTAGCAGGGATACACTGTGGGTTCTGAAACATGCGGTGCTGCCTATTCCTCTGCTAAGAACATGAACATGAAATACAGGGTGCTGACAAAAAGAAACAGAGTGATTGATCTTTGTTGACATCTTTGTTTCCTGTTGTGCTTATAAGAGTGAAAAGTGGGCTCTGAAGTGTTCACTTAAGCAATAATACCCAGTCACAAGAGTTGTACTGGGTGGGGAGAGGTGTGGCCTGCATTGGGGTCTTTAAAATGGACCCTGGGCTATGGTACGGCACAAACCACCAGGGTGCTAAAGATAAGTGAAAAGAAAAACACACGAGTCGCAGTCAGTGTGCAAGCTGGGGGTGGCGTGTCTGAATAACATGAATAAAGATGATTGCGATGGACATGGAATGGGGCTCACACCCCTTCTTCCATGTCCATGGTCACCGCAGGCAGGTACCAGCATGCAGAGCGGGGCAGGCATATCAATCTGGTCCTGGTGCGCAGCATTGTGGGAGCTTAAGCCAGGTAATGAGATGTGCAGGGTTTGAAATTTAGGGGAGCTGGGAGCAATTTACCTCCTGCTTGTAGCCAAGAACAGCCTTTTTAGCCACCAACAGCCACAAGGAGCACCTTTTGGTTCCCCAGGCCAACTGATGCTGAGCACACATACCCATGTGACATTTGGGACATTCTATAAATAAGCATTGGGACACATCCATATGATATAAAAAAGCATAAGGGGTCTAAAATAATGGACACAATGTTAATTCTAAATCTTACGTGGAAGTTAGATTTGTGGAACACTATGTACTAGCTCCTAGTTCCCAGTGGTAGCTCCTGGTCAGTGGTTAATTCTGGATACACAAGAGCTGCTTTTAGCTCCTGCTTATCCAATCTTTATTTTGATCCCTGGATGTGGAGGCAGAGGGAGCAGGGAATGGCCTGGGATGCGGTTTCAAGGGAGGCAAAGCGAAGCCTGGGGGATTTTATTTTATTTATTGGGTTGTTATAATGTGCCTATACACAATGTGCGTCATTACGAGTATGGAGGTAGCCATGCCACTTTTAGCGGCATGGCTACCCCATGTCGGGTTCCGGGTCGGGGTCCCACAAAAGTGGACTTACCGGGCCATTCCGACCTTGGAGAGCCCGTTAAATCCCTTTCGCGGGACCCATACCGGGTACATCCCCATTCGAACCCCCATAGGGCTCAATGGGAATGGGGAGGTTGCTAACAACGGGCCCATTAATGACGGGCCTGTTGTTAGCATCCTGGTCTGTTAGCGGATCCCGCTAAGGACGCCTGGTCTGACCAGGCGTTGCAGAGTGGGACCCGCTGCAGACCTCGTAATGAGGCGGCCCGTAATGAACGGTGCCGGTCCCTTACCGGCACCATTCATTATGGGTCTGCACTCGCTGTAATGAGGCCCAATGTGTTTCAAGGCTTGTGACCTTACGGATCATGCAAGTGCAGTAAACAGAAGTGCAGGGGAGCGGGTGAGGGGGTTCCAGAGGGTTGGGCAAGTGCCAGGGGAGGACAGGTGGCCAGAGCCCAGGGAGAAGAGAGTGCAGGGGCAGACAGGTCCACATGCTAAGTGCGAGGAACGGGGTGGCAGGGAGGGCTCATAGGTGAAGGCCCAGCCAGGCTTGTGCAGGCGGAGGGAGCCCAGAGGGCAAATTCAGGTTGGGTGTCTCTAGCAGGGAGGTATTTAGGGAGAGGGAGTTGGATGTAGTGGGGTCCCAGGCCCCAGAAAACATTGTGGATGCTGCAGAGGGTTTTTAGCTTGAGCATTGCAGCAACCGGGAGCCAGTGGAGAGATTTTAGGGCCGGAGAGATACAGTCCCTGGGCTTGAGCCTTGAGGATAAATCTTGCAGTCCTATTCTGGATTAGTTGAAGGGGGCGGAGGGAGGAGTTAGGTAGGCTGAGGCAGAGGCTGTTGCTGTAGCCCAGCCTGGAGAGGACCAGAGCTCTGCAGACATTGAGTTTCTGGGGGAAGGTGAGGAATGGGAGAATTCTTCTGCTGAAAGTGGGCCTTCTTGGCAAGATCTGTGATGTGAGCAGAGAGAGGAGTTGAAGATGACACCAAGGTTTTTTGTCTTACAAGAAGGTGAGGGGGCCCATGGAGGGCGGCCAGCGTGTAGGAGGGAAGGAAGGAGCTGGAGTCCCAATGAGAAGAATATCTATATGACTGGCTTTAAGGCAGAGATGGATTTTTAGCAGTGCACCATGCGTGTATAGCAGACAGGCAGTTAGGAATGAGAGAGAACGACGAGGGAAGCTTGAAGGAGAGTTGTGTGTTATCCTCATAACACTGGAAGTTAGGAGAGAAGACAGAGATCAACTGGGATAGGGGTGCAAGGTAGATGTTGAAAAGCCAAGGTTAAAGAATAGAGCCCTGAGGGACACCACAGGTGGAGAGTAAGATGGAGGAGAGTAAAGGGCCCAGTTGAACATGGGAGGAAGGAGGTCAGGCAGTCCAGTGCCGGGTCTGTGATGCCAAGGGTATCACAGAGCCTATTTATAATGGTGGCAAGATTGACTGTATCAAAGGCAGAGTAAAGGTCAAGAGGAATGAGAATGGAAGGGGAGTTGGACCCAAGATTAGAGAGCAAGTCTTCATGGGTGTACAGGAGTGCAGTTTCCATGCCTTTGGCAGCACTGAAGTCAGACTGGTGATCGTGGAGACAACCAACAGTTTCAGTGTGGTGGATAAGCTGGGAGATGACCAAGAGTTTTCCCAGGAAGGGGGTAATGGAGAGAGGGTGGTAGTTACCCGGTCAGGAAGGGTTGGCAGAAAGCTTTTTGAGAAGAGGGTGCACAAGGGAGTGCTTGAGGATTGACGGGAAGGATCCAGTGGCAAAGGAGCGATTGCAGAAATCAGCCAAGGCTGGAACCAGGGAGGCAATTTTGTCCATTAATTCAGGAGGAGCAGGGGAACGCCTGATTGGATGAGACTTTTATAGAACAGATTTGTCTAGAAATCTCATCAGGTGAAATGGGAGAGAAAGAGGAGAGGAGGAGGGAAGAGGGCAGGGGGGCCAAGGAAGGCCTGAGAGCGGTTGAGTGGGAAGGGTGTGATGAAGAGGAGAGAGAGAGGACAGGATGTCATGAGTTTTAGTAATAAAGTAAGAGGCCAGAGAAGTGCAGAGGGGCAGTGAAGGCAGAGGAGAAATGGAGACTGCGGTAGGATTGGCGAGTTCCTTGCGGATTCTGTAGACATGAAAGGACCAAGGATGTCCAGAGTGTTGGAGATGGAGAGTTGAAGGTTAGTAAGGGCTGTGTCAGAGAGAGAGTCAGTTGCAGGAGTTGGAGGGGGCATGAAGGTGGCGACAAAAGCAGCAACTGACACTCGCTTCATAGGTCGAATGAGGGAGAAGGAGACTGGCAGTGTGGACAGAGGCTTCTGCTGGGGGACACAGGGGGTCCAGGTAAGAGGACAGGAAAGCATGATCAGACTAGCAGAGAGGAGTAATGAGAGGGTTGGAGATGGGGATGTCTGCAGCGATGTGATCATCCAAGGTGTGTCCGGCTGAGCGTGTCAGAACGGAGAGAAAAATGGAGAGGGAAAGAGAGTCACAGAGGTTGCAGAAAAGTCCAGGAGAGTCGAGGTGAATATTGAAGTCTCTGAAGAGGAGAAGGTTGGAGGTGGAGGCCAGGAGAGAAGAAGTCAGGTCAGCCCACTCTGAGAGGAAGAGGGAGACCTGGTGAGGGGGCCTGTAGATGTTGACCAAAGTCAGAGAGAGGACAGGAGAGAAACCAAGCCTGCAGACGAGGCATTCAAAAAAGGAGTGGGTATGACAGTAGCAGGGATCCACTCTGGGCAGATCAGGGCAACTCCACCCCCGGAGCAGTTAGGCCTGGGCTTAGAGAGGATCTTGTAGCCCTCAGGGAGGAGAGTGTCAAAACATGTGATGGAGCTGACAGTGAACCACATCTCAGTGAGAGCGAGGACGTCAAGGTCTTCAAGGAGGAGGGAAATGTCAGAGGAGTGTTTGTGTTACTCACCACTCCGAATAGGTCAAAGATGCGGAGAACACGACCTTGGAGATGTTGGTAGCATAGAATTCCGAATTCAGCCTTCCATCCGAGCTCCCCTGAGTACAAAACTCAGGCTTCCTCAAAGAGGGGCTCTTTTCCACAATGTACCTCTCTGCTGTTTCAGTAGAACAGACAGAGATGTCAATTGAATAAAAGAGCGGGGAGAACACACACCGCCAATACCAATGCTGTAAAAGAATACCAAGATATTAGACAGTGTTGATGTGTTGATGTTAAACAAATGCTACCTATATGGATATTGGAGTGGAATTGTGTTTCCCCGGGAATATCTACAAAGAATAACACGAATGAATGGAATAAATCTAAATCAGTATCGTTTCCCACTTTAACTATAGAACTGATAACAACTGACCTGAGTAAAGATAAATGGAGTAGGAGGAGTCCAGGATTGAAACAGGAGTCAGACTTTTGAAGACAACGACAGGAGAAAATAACAAACAGGGAAGTTAGTATAGGTAAGTAACCCCGGACGGCACGAGGGACGCACTAGGGTCGAGTTGGTGCAGATCAGGAAAGCGTTCAAATGCACCGAAGAGTAATCTCACAGGAAAGTCACTCAATGTCCCAGAATCCAACAGAAAACAATGTCCATGAAAGACAATAGATATGTACCTGAGTACACAAATATGGTTGAGTAGTTGTTGAGTTGATCCGGATGAAAACAGCCAAAATCGATGTGCAGAGCGGCAACCAGGGAAGAACCGCAAGACACAGAAGAGAGACGTATCCAGAAGCGTTCCGAGTCCAACAACCAGACAATCACAACAAGAACAAGGGAGGAGACGAAGCAATCCAATTTCAGGCAAAAGGTCAAAACCAGGAGTTCCGATAAGGATTCGTGTAGGGATACACGAAGAGGAAACGGACGAAACCGCGTGTAGCTGGTAACGCTAATTAGCAGCGACAAGCCCCTTGGAAGACGGTGGTTTTATAGTCGTAAGAGGGGCGTTGCTTGCTGTACGTCTTCCACGTACAAGACGTGTCAGGTGACCTGGAGTAAGTCGACGTTTGTACAGACGCCATGGTAGCTTGTACCTGGACCATAGAGGAGCCTGTAAAGAAGATGTATTCTGCAAGGATGCCGACGGGGAAGTCTGAAGTGTAACAGTTTGACGGCAAAGCGAGAGTTGAGGGTAGCTAAGTGGAGCAGGTTGCCTCTTTTGACGGTCTTCCAAGGAGGGGTACAGGAGTTGGAAGTGGCAGAGGGGCCAGAAAGGTGGCAGAAGGAGGAGTGACAGGAGAAGAGAGGAAGTTGATGAGATGGAAGATGCCTATCAAGACGGAGGAGGTCGGGCTAAGAGATTTTCATTACATTTGCAAAACCCAGCTAGCCGAGAGCTGAGAAATATAAAATGATGGACGGACGTGTCACAATTGTACGTAAGCAGTCAGAAGGAGCGTCTCAGGAGAACATCCCTGATTTTATGTTAATCATGTTTTGTTAACTTCCAGCTTTTCCTTGTTTGCATCCAGTGGTTTTACCTTTGGAAGGTTATCATTATATCTTGGAGCTCACATTGTTAGTGTGTGTCTCCTTATTATCCTGCATGTGTGGATGCCTGGCAATATTGTATGGCTTCCTTAATACCACTTATGTTGTGGTCCATAAAGCCATCTTTGGACCAAGACCCCCAATGCTTGCACATGATCTTGGTATCAACCCAATAGTCTACTGAGATCTCATTCTCAATGTCTTTCATCATCCCAGAAGTTACAAAAGTCCAGAGAAGGAGGGAGATAATCCTCGTAGCAAGCAGCGAATAGCTGGAATTCCTCGACACCTCAATCTGTGAGCAGGAATTGATGCTGATTGTTTACAGAAAAAATCTGAAGACATGTTTATGTTTATGTTTCTGTTTATTTGGCTTATATAGCGCTTTGTACCAAAGCACTGCACATTTACAACAACAGGATACATTTAATATAACAATAACGGTAACAAGAAGAAAATTACAATTTTGATTCAGTCAACAAAACAGTATGTAGAGCAATATGACAGAGGGAAGGAGGAGAGAAGTGGAGCAAAGCTAGTAGGGGGGAGGAGGAGGAGGAGGCAGGAAGGGGGTGAGGGTGAGAATGGGGTGGGGGAAAAGGGAGAGGCTTAAGGGGGGAAGAGGAGAAGGGAGGGAGAAAGAGGGGAAGGGAGAGAGAGTGGGAAAGTGGAGAGGGAGGGGCATCATGGCGAGGAATGTAGAAGGAGGGATTTAAGGGAGGTGCGGAAAGAGTAAAAGGTAGGAATAGAGCAGATAGAGAGAGGTAAGGAGTTCCAGTGGAGGGGGGCCAGGAGTTGGAAGGAGCGGAAACGAGAGGAGGCACACGGGAGGGAGGAACAGTGAGGAAGAAGTGGTCAGCGGAACGGAGGGAGCGAGAGGGGGTGTAGAAAGAGAGAAGGGAAGAGAGATAAGGGGGAGCGAGATCGTGGAGAGATTTAAAGACTAGGCAGAGAAAAAGAAATGTAAGTTGAGAGTGAAAGGGGAGCCAGCCAACGGAGGATAGGGAAGCGGAGATGGAGACACGAGACATGGTTTTCCACTGCAAACATAGGTATCTACTTAGTGTTTTATTAGTGCTTCTAGACAGATTCCTTGCTCTTCTCAGTGTTGTGATTACTGCCCAATGTAATGGCAATCAACATGTCGACCTCCAAAGGACGAAAGCCTATTCGGCCCTACTGGGATTCCCATTTTCAGAGACTCATGGTGTTTAGACTAACCGATGGCGAAGTGTTTCAAGCCATCTTCCATATAGGTTGTACACATATAGGGCCGATTTAAAAGAACATTTTCCTATGGGATTGCGCCATTATAGAACGCTTCTGTGATTCAGGCCCATAATTATGTGTGTCTGATAATACATGCCTTCATTTTACCTGGAAAGATGTGTTTCAGGCAAAAGCAAACCCAAGGCATGCCCATGGAGGGACCGCGGCAGAACAGGGGAGCTATAGGAGAGCAGAGCTGCTTCTCGCCCTGCCTTGGGATCTTGTTAACGACCTGTGCCTGAGAAATGCAGTCTTCCATGTTGCTGTGGAGTCCCCGCAGGTGGTTCTGGCGCTAATGGCTACTGCCAACGTGCCGGAGTGCTGTGGCGTCGTGGTTGTTGCCCTGTTTTGCGTGTTTGCTTTTCTGCCACATTTAAGGAAGTAGGAAACAGTGGCATGGCAGTTTTCTTTGTTGTATTCTGTAATGTGTTTCAGGATGCTCCTATAACAGACAGTAGTATTACTCTTGTTTCTTCAGATGCTTTAGCTCTCTGGCTGAACGCCAAATCTGTCTTCAGCTTCACCTAAACACACGAAGAAGTAGGAGTCTTGTGTTGCCTCAGTTTCAGCTTTCTTTTCCTTTGCACTTGGGGGCTTTTCAACAAGCAAAATCAAAATTGCAAGTCCTAACATGGACAGATAAAAACCTAGGGTGCATGAGCGTCTCACATCTGACATGGGGTAACGTGAGGGCAATGAAAGTGGCGTAGACTAGTAAATGATGTGTTATGAGTGGAACCTGGCAACCCAGGTCCTAGCCATGATAGCACAGGTTATTGGTCTGTGTTATCATGGTCTAACCATGAAACCTCCTCGTGCCTCCGCTCCTATATTTGCCATAACTGAACCAAATTAAACACCAGTATCAATCATTATTGTAGAACTCAACCTTTTACTTTTTCTCTTCTCATTTTTCAGTGTCTGGGATCCAAGAAATTACAATTTGCTTTGATGGGACCGCAGATAGACAATGTCACTATAGCGCATATTCAGTCGTGACTTTCCCCTTATCTTTTATGTACTTGTAATTGCTCCACAAACCTGATTATACATTTTGCAATCTATGTATCAAATGCACTAAATTGAAGTAGCACTAGATGGGATCCTCTCACTTGACATGGGGAATCCTCGAGCTCTGGGAACTTAGTTCAGGATCCAAAAAGGAGGCTCAAATTGATCGCTCTTGTGCATGAGATCTGCTGCCATTGCCGACACTCAGCAGTGATCGCTTTGCATTGTGGGATCTGAGCCCTGTATTCATAAAGGGGAAACTAAATTCACAATTATCAGGTTCAAAACCCAGAGAGGGCTGAACAGGTCATGCCAGGGACTGGACAACTTCAGATTGTGTCTGTTTCCTGAATAATTTAACAAGCTCTTGCATCCCGGGAGGATAGCTCAGCGGCAACGTGTTCACCTTGGAAGCAAGATGACACAAAGGAACACAGGTTCAATCCCCGGGTCCGCGCTTAGAAACCTCTCGATATTTAAGCGTGTTATAGATACGCAACTAAGACAAAAAACAATTACGCAACTAAAAAACTAAAACAATTTCTGAGTGCGCTTTAAAAATGCAAATAAATAAAATAAACTGTAAGATTCCAGTTTTGCGCAAGCATAAGAAGCCAGCCCTATTTTAGTCTTTGCATTCTGGCACTTTTAGTCCTGAATATTTAAAGGAAGTGGAAAACTACAGAATGTCAATAATGAAAACAGGAATTGGTGGCCTTCTAAAAAATAAGGCCGGGCAATTTGAGAGCCCGGATACCCTTTCACTAATGAACTAATTCATGTGCTTCCTGTGAGGATGGGAAAGGTTTCCCTTCCAGCAATTTTTGAAAACGAAAATCGAAACATTACAATTTGACCTGAAAATAAATTATCCATGTTTTCAGTATTTCTAAATTAACTTTGGGAGAGCAGAGGGAAAAGGGCAAAATACGTTTGTAAATCGCAGTAAAACGTCTTAGCTAAAAGGACAATTAAAATACAATTGACTGCCAACATAATAACGCAGCATACCATGCCCCAAGCATAATATTTAAAGAACATAAAGCCAGCTTATCTAAGGAAGCGAAGAGGTATTAATTGTTGTTTTTCATTTTAGCTGCATGTAAACAACTAGGGCCAGGGATGCACACAGAAAGTCTACCCCAGCAGGTTGTTATTATCTCCAGACAATCATCCCATGATCAGCCCAAAGCACAAGTGTGGATATGGAGACTGGTGCAAAAGAACAGCAAACTGCTGATATTGGAAATTAAAACCTATTTTTCATTAAAATGTCCCTCCAGAGTCCGGCTTTAGAACGAGTTTTGCTAACACCAGTGGTGCACGGTATTCTCTGTGTGTTATGATCTAAGCAAACAATATGTGTGTCAGGCATGGGTGTTTCACCCACTCATGGTGCATGGTTTGTGTTTCCCAACAATCCTACAATTCCAGAATGGAAAAAAAGGAAAAGTCTGGGAGTACCCTTTACTGATCCCTCAGACCATTGGCAGGCTGTGATGTCCGCTTGCCTCTAAGTGGCACCTGGGGCTTCATTACCGAACCCTTGCACCGGTTCCTGCAGTTTGCGAAGAAGACGGCTAAACCCTCCAAGACATAAGTGGGTCTAGGAAGGGCTCCCAGATCTTTGAGAACAAATAATCTTAGTATGTGGGCGGGACTTTATTGTATGCCCCATAACAGCTGTGAGAGGTTTAGACTGAGCGTTCATATCCTCTCACAGCCTTCCTTCTCTAAGAAAAACAACCCCGGCGGGATCAGCCACCCCTTGTCCTTCAAGTTGCACCATACTTTTAATGATTGTACTGTATTCTCTTTGTTGTTAGATTTTATTGTATTATAACATTATTATTGTCATTGAACAGAACTTACGCTTATACCACATTCGAAATGTGCCATGGCATGGCATGGTATGTTAAATAATACGAATTATAATTTGTATAAGCCACATCTACGACTGATGAGGCCTCCTAATACTATAATGCTGGGGTAAGAGGCCTTTGGCTCTCCAGATGTTTTGCACACCAACTCCCAGTGGCCATAATCAGTATAGTCAATCATCAGGGATCATGGGAGATGTAGTCTAAAACATCTGGAGAGCCACATATTGCAGACCCCTGCTATAACGCTTGCACGGGAGCATTGCATGCCGGAGTCTGGTCGTGTAATGCTAGACGTCATGCATGGGGGACGGGGATGCTGTGACCGCAGCACTCCATTCTTATCGCTCTATGTGAGGGGAGTCATTGCAGTCAGCGGTGGACTGACCTATAGGAGTTTTCCTGGTAGGCCTCTGCTCCCTGGTCCTCTTTTGTGTAGTAATCTATTTTGTGTCCAAATGTTCCCATAGAAAAAGTATTGGGGTTGCTGAAAAAGTGAAATATGGGGCCACTTTGAAACTCATTTCCAAGGGCTTTTGTTGGTACCAGTCCACCCATGATTGCAGTGGCACGTTGAGTCGATGCTACTGGAGCGATCCTGTGGGAGTGGTGCCTGGGTGGATAGAGTTGAGCCCAATTTGGCAGTAGCAGGTGGTGTGGGTGATGGCAAGAGATGTGCTCTGATCATGAAGAGGCAAACCAGTCAATGTGGGCTATGCTTGCAAAAATAACACTAGTGTGTCTGTCTGAAATCTTAAGGCATTCATGTTTCTGATGCATTTTCACAGGCATTACAGCAGCAAGACATTGCCAATACTATGGCTACCTCTAACTGGTTTAGTTGACAATATGCTCACGTGCTGAAGGTTATTAACTGACAAATAATATCAAGTGTCAGCATGTTATGTTATATGGCATTATATAGCACCTACTGCCATTGGTATGGCCTCAAAGATCTGTGGGGTGAACTCCCTTGGAGTACCAAGGTCCGTGGTGTGAGATTTGAAAGAGGATGCTAGAATGCATGTGTGGATTTTTACCCAGGCAAAGCTAGGTAGGGGGTGGCTAAGTCCCCCATAGTGACCCATGGAGATCGAGATAGTGGTGGGTAATGTGATGATAGACTGTAATCAGAGTATGTGAGTCAAGGAGACTGATTATGTGGACAGCTGGACCAAATTCTTTTCACGGGACTCAGCTGCATTCTATTGGCAGTGGTGATGTGTATTGTGAAGTCGAGTAGCGATTGTCGCAGATGTATTCAGGCGGTTGGCTGTTTCTGGGAAGGATATAGCTTTGTTCCATTGTGATGCAGTGCTATATCTACCAGAGATCAAAGCAGATATCATAGTTTCCATGAGGTTATGCAGATCGTATCATATGGATTGATTGGAATCCATTCCATGCAGGCTAGGTACTGCCTTGTTGTCTCCTAAGGTGACTCGTTGAGTGCCCCCGTCTTCCTGTCTGGGGGTGATTATTCACTGAGAAGGTGGACTAGGTCAGTCTGGATGCCAATTGGAAGAGCCAGGTCTTGAGAGCCTTCTGGAAAGCAGAGTGGGCCTCTATGTGGCAGATGCTAAATGGAATTGAGTTCCAGATATTGGGAGCTTGAACAGAGAAAGAGGATCCCCCTATTCTGGTTGATTTAACGACTGGGATGACGAGGCGGGGAGCTGTTCCTGATCTGAGGTTTCTAGTGGGTGAATATGGAGTGAGTTTGTGTTGCAGATATTCTGATCTTGTGTTGTATAATGCTGGATGGATGACACACATTGCCTTGAAAATGTATGTTTGCCCATTCTGCAGCCAGTGAAGGTCATGGAGGGAGGCTATAATGTGTTTTCTAGAGCCTAGGGCAAGAAGGAGTCTGGCGGCAGTGTTCTATACCCATTGAAGCTTTCTAAGTTGTGAAGCAGGGGCCCACAGGTTTAGGGAGTTAGCATAATCTTGGCATGAGAGGATGATAGCCACAAACCCAGCGACTCTGTGTGGGAAGGCCAGGTAGGGGAAGGTGCATCGCAGAATTCATAACTGTAGGTAGCACGTTTCTATCACTGAGTTGATGTGCAGCGAAAGTGTCTGGTCAGTGTCCATAGAGCATCCAAGGTTTTTTACTGTGTTGGAGGTTGGGGGGAGGGGAACTAGTGAGAGCGGTCAAGGGATGGGTTGGGAGAAGAGGGTAGTCTTCCTGCAGATCATGCTTTCAGCTTGTCTGGTGTTGAGAAGAAGGTTGTTGGCAGTCATCCACTGATCGATTTCTGTGAGGTACGATGCAAGGTCGGGGGGGTGGTGGAGGAAGAACCCTTTGGCATTTTAAAGATGATTTGCGCATCATCTGCTTAGTTGTAGCAGGCCAGGCTGTGTGAACAAATGAGCACAGGGAGGGGCTTAGGTAGAGGTTAAAGAGCAGAGGGGAGAGATGGGCACCCTCTGGCACTCCATGAGTAACAGGGCAGGGAGTTGAGGACAAAGGAGTCATGTGTATTCGGTATCTGTTGGAGAGGAAGGAGGCGTCCCACTTCAGGGCTGCATCACTGATGCCGAGAGAGTGGAGTCTGTTCATGAGGGTGTGGTCAATGGTGTTGAAGACTTCTAAGAGGTCGACAAGAATTAGTTCAGCAGAACCTTCCAAGTTTGAGGTTCTTTTGAGATTATCCCAGATGGAGACTAGGCATGGTTCTGTTCCTCATAGAGGTCTGAAGCCCGATTGGACTGGGTCAAGGAGGATGGTGGTTTCTGCGAAAAGGCATTGCTGGGTGTAGGCTGTTCAGTGAATTAGTTTAGCTAAAAATCAGTTGTTTGAGATATGTCTGCAGTTGGTCAGTAGAGGGGGGTCAAAGGTGGGCTTTTTGAGCAGGGTTTTGATGTACATGGTATTAAATTCTGCTGGGAAAGTGCCTGAGGTGAGAGATGAGTTAATAATGGATCCTGTGATGTTGCCGGCACAGGTTGAGGTTTGGATTTCTTTTAGGAGTGAGGAGTACAAGGTCTCCAGGGGATCGTGAGGGGCGGCCATTAGCTAGCAGCTCTAGAAATTCAAGGTGCGAGATAAGAGAGAAGGAAGAGAAGAGTGAGTGAGTGTAGAGTGGTTCAGCGAACCCCGCCGTAGATGCTGGGGAGTGGAGCATGAGCATTGCTATGTTAGAGACAATGGCAAGGTTTCTTTCAAGGGCTATGTTCTGGAAGTGATCTGAGAGAGAGTCACAGAGTAATTGGGTGGTGGAGGGGTAGGAGACAGTGCATAATGGGACCTTATATTTGGAGCTGTGAAGTTCCCTGCAGGTGTTTGGGGCATTGGTTATTCTATTCCAGTAATATGATTTTTTGGCCTTGCGTCTTTCTGCCCTGTAGGATTTGAGCTGTTGGCCATAGGCTATTCTATTCTGCGGTGGCTGAGCAGTCCACCATCTGAGTTCTAGGGTGTGGTTCTGGGATTGGAGAGCTGAGCTGAACATCTGGGGCAGATGCCCTGTCTGATAGAGAAGGGTCTGATAGGGGTAAGTGGGCTAATAGCTTCTGCAAGCCATAGGTCAAAGTGGCGGATGGAGAACTGACCTGGCCAGAGTGGTAGGGAGAACAGGGAAGGATGCAGAGTTTCTCCCAGGCCTTGAGTTACTTTGGCTTTCTTCTATAGAGGGGAGTGGGTGGGAAGCCCTGGGGTTGTCGGGAGGAGGGGGAATCTATAGTTGAGAGAGCAACGAAAATGGTTGCATGGTCCATCCAGAATGGTGGGCGAAGCGGGACGGGTGATGAGTTCAGGAGAGCTGAAGATCATGCCTAGGGTATGGCCTGCATAGAGGATAGGTACGGTTACTAATTTTGTCAGATGTAGGGTTTCCAGGTTCTCCAGAAGGGATTTTGTCTTAGGGATTAAGTGTGATGTCGAACCAGATATTGAAATCCCCTTGTATTGTGAGGGAGAGTTTAGAGACTAAGATGACTTCTAGAGAGTCGCTATGATTTTCTGCAAAGTATCTGTTGTACCCTAGGGGTCTATATATGAGCAGAAAGCTGTGTGAGTGGTGGGGCAGAGGAGAACATTTACCAGGAGGGATTTGCAATCTGAGTTGCAGGCTTGTTCCTCGGAGTGCAAAATGGAGTGGTGGGTTTTGTATAGGATAGCAATGCCACATGCTGGTTCTGTTATGCACAGTAAGAGTGTAGCTTGGAGGGAAGGCCTCATGTGCAATGGGATAGAGGTCATGGGAGAACCAGGTCTCAGTGATGAAGAGGGTGCCTGGGTCTTCAGATGAAATTAGGTCATACATGTTGTGGTGTTTTTTGCAATGCATGTGGCATTGATCAGGATGCACTTTAGTCCATTTCTCAGTTGAGTGTTTAATGCAGAGAGGGGTGAGGATTCTGGGTGGTGGGGGGGCACTTGGAAGGGGAGGGTGGCTACTGCCTGGTGGGGAGGGAGTTGGTGGTATGGAAGTATGGGTGGGAGGAGTCTGGTGCTGTGGTAGTTGCTGTGAAGGGTTGGGCGGCCGGCTTGGGGGTTCCCCTGGATGACTGGGTTGTGTTGTGTAGTAGGATCCGTTGGAGTAGACGGGTCCCATGGCTGAGATTGGGTATGAGCTCAGATGTTTCTTGCGGGGGGGCTACGATCTGCGGTTGTATGGGTGGCTGAGTGTGAAGAGAGCTTGCAAGGTCGGAGTCCCCTGGGAAATGGTGGGTGTAGTTGTTAATAGAGGAGGCAGTGTGTGTGGGTTGTCAGAAGCAGAGACACTGTTCTGAGACATGAAGGCAGATGTGGATACTGGGGTTGGAGGGGGGTTGTGAGGCTGTGCATGGCTGTGACTGGTGAAATCAGACTTGTTTTTCTGTTGTGAGGGAGAGGTCAGGTGACAGTGTGCCAGGGTCAGAGATGGAGTCTGGGGGCTGACTGCTAGAGGGACAAGGGGGTGGTGTCTGGTTTGAGTGCCAGGATTGTTATGCAAAAGGTTGAAGAGAGATTTCACTGGGCTGGGTGGTTAATGGGAGGCCATGAGGGTGTATGCGTGGGGGGTTTCATGGGTCTGGAAGAGAGAAAGGGAGGGTGTGCTGTGTACTATAGAGTGCATCAAGGCAGTGTGGTGTCTGTTCTTTAGGAGATTCTGGTGGGCACGGGCGTGTGTTTGAGGGTTGGAGATGCGGTTGAGCTGGGGATTGTGGCTAGCAGTACACAAGAGCTCAGGGATACAACACGTGGCTCTTGGTGGCTTGGAAGAGAGGAAGGATTGCGTGAGGGGGTGGTTGTAGGGTGGTCCGGTGAGGAAGGTGTGTGGATGAGGAAAAGGAGTTTGTAAGATGGTCTGGGAAAGTCAAGTGGGGGGCCTGGGTGAGGGAAGCGTCAGCAGAGGTCTGGGATTGCCGTGCAGCAGGTGTTGTGTCAAGGATGAGGAGATTGGAGTGGCATATAGGGGTGGGGTCTGCACATTGGAGCAGAGGAGTTTCTGGTTCGCCACAGTGCACCACTAACTTCGGAGCCTATAGGCATGATGGGGGACCGGCACCCTGGGCCCTATGGGTGGGAAGTGTAAGAAGGCAGTAGCTATGCAATAGCTGGTGCCAGGGGTGAGATCCACACTCTTAAAGGAGGTAATGTGTAGACAAAATGTAGTGACGTGGAATAGGTTTTTCTGAATGTGTGATAGTCATGGATGTCGTGCATACAATGTTGAGCCTTGAAGTGCAGACCACATAGATGTAAGCTCTTGAACGGGGTGATTAAGAAATGGGAATTTACACAGTTTCAACTGTTGAAACGTGAGACTGGCATCTGGATTGCCTGGTGTGCAATGCGTAAGCCTTAAAGGTACTGTAATGGGTGTTGATTAGCCAATGAAGCTTATTTAGGGCCTGTGAGATGCAGCCTTCGATGTTGAGGTGGCAAAAAAGTCTCATCACTGAATTCTTGCACAATGGAGTTTGAGACACAGCTTAGTATATTTGAAGCCGGTGAATATAAGTGAATTTGTGCCCATGTCCTACTTCTTATTGTCAGTGGAAAGTCCTTGCTAGTTTAGCAAGGACTTTTCACTGACAGCAAGGACTTTCCACTGACAATAAGACCGACCCATAAAGAGGGATGTATAGAAAATAAGGATGACTGTGAAAGCAACGCTAACCGGAACCATAAAGATTGAAAATTCTAGATTCTCAAGATTGATAAAAGTGCGGAACTCAACCTAAAACTCTATAGAAATCCTTTCTGTAACTTGAACCTTAGTTGCTCGGACTAGAATGCACAATGATTCTGTATGTACAATCAATATGAGATGAATGTTTAAAAACATTGGGGATATGTACTATGCGTTGCGATTATGCTCAGATTGTACAATTTGAATAACACACATGACATTATACCACACGCATTATTATTTTAACTGTGCCCCGAGAAACCCTGGGCAAGGGCGAAACAATTGCACGTGCCTCCAAATGGAGTATGTTGGCACTTCATGAACCACTGTATACTCACTTTAGTTTAGAACCAATAAAAGTTCACTTTTAAATCTCACTTGTGGGCACTCCTGCTTTGACCCAATAGGAAGGCACCGACAACCCAACATACCCATGCACTGTAGCTTGTCCGCGGACTGACTCGTGGATAACAGGCATTGCTGCGCTCTGCGGACAGGCCAGACCACCATATCATATACTACGCTCCTATATCCTAGACACCGAGGGGTAGGCGCACTGAATATTATCCACTCCCATCGCTCTGGCTTTCTTGAATCGCTATTAGCCGACGTACGGTACAGTCATGATAAACCTTGGGGGATGACCCAGGTCTATTTTCTTTTGAAAAAAAATGTGTATGTCTTGTTTTTGTTTGTTATGTTTGCCTTTCAATTAATACATGTTTGGAATGTTCCTAATATATTCTCCCAGCATTCCAACATTCCATTTCTCTCTTATTTCAATGGCGTCCCTCTGCTCTCTAGCTACTTTCTGACCAATGTTATTAGCTGTGCATGCCTGAAAAAACTGAATGTACGTGAAAGTATGTTTGGGTGATAGTGAGGGAACTAGTCAAAGAACATTCCTAGAGCCTCCTTTTCATGATAATAAAGAGAAAGCATCGCGCAACAAAGCTGCGCAAACACGCTTAATACTCTCCCATAACTTGCAGAGTTCTGGGCGCGGAGAGCCATGCACTGAAAGGGTGACTGCTTCCCTAGCAAATGATACCGGCATCTGGTCCTATTACAGGCTAATGTGAATAATAATACTACTACTACTACTAATAATAATAATAATAATAATAATAATAATAATAATAATAATAATAATAACACTTGTAAAGTACCGGCTCAGGATTCAGCAACCTGACATCTACCCTGCATCCGAGAAAGACTTGTTCTAATGTCCTTACAGATAGGAACATCTTCAGCTGTAATCTGTAGCTGGAAGGGCTCAATGTTATCATTGCCATAAATAAATATTGATGTATGCTGCTAATTATCGATTAGATAATCACAGTATTGCACTATTTTGTACAGATGGCAGTGTGTTGATGGGGTGGTTCGTGCATTGTCTTTGCTTTCCTAATTCTTTTTGGAGCAGTGTGACAACCCCTACTGTCTGCTCTCGACTAAACATTGATTTCAGTTTTCAAGTGTGGTCTTTTTTATTTAACGGGTTCTTGTTTTTCCTCTCCAAGTTCCTTTTAGTTTTGTTTCCATGCTTCCCCTTTCCGTCACACATATGCAACTGATCTAATAGTTTGGATTTTCAATGTCTTTTCAAGATTTGTACTTGCTAATCCGGAAAAGAAATGCCATCCCCCGGACCCTCCACACGCTCCTGCTCCCTCTCTGCCGCTATCTTCACGGGGTTTCACCCCAGAGTCCAGGCAGTGCAGGCAGAAGAGGGGCCTGTGATGGAGTGTGCGAGACACCGGATCTACACCTAGAGGACCCCTTGCAAAGTCTCCTCTACCCTGACTTTCTCTGACTTTTAACACTTGATTGCTTTCAACCCTATATCCAGTCCTGAAACTAGCGCCTTGATGCCTGCGGGTTTTGTCCACTGCTACAATTGTAAACATAAATAAGTAAATAAATGCAGAGGGAGGAGAGAGGGGGCTTCCAAAGTTGATTCACCCCAGATTTCAGCCCAGTGATGGGGTTACAGGGAGGTCATTCTTTTTAGAAATATCGCCCATCAAGTCAGAGGTGAACGATCTGAGTCTCCAAACCGACTACAATTTAACTCAACAGTGTTATTCACATCTCTGGCTTGGTACTGTGTTGGAGCCTTGCATGCGATGCCCCCTGGGAAAGAATACATGGCAAGTCCCCAACCCGGCATTCATACACAATCGTAATATTACAGACACAAACATTGTCCTTCATTACAAGTTTGCCGGTCCAGTAAAAGAGTGCCGGTAACAACGGTTACGGGCACCTTTTGCGGACCGGAAAACTACAAGTCTGACAGTATGGTCTGTGACCTACCGGCAGGTCTCACCTGCTGGTAGTTCTGGCCCCTACCGGCAGATTGTTCACTAAATCACTGGTACCATTACGAACGGTGCCAGTGCTTCAGGGTGCCCATAGGACTCCACGGGAATGGGAACTTACGTTCCTCCGCTGCCTAGTATATGCCAGTATTACATGCATATCAGGTGGCGGAAACGGTAAGGCGAGTCTGCCGGCAACCGGGCGGGTTACCGGCAGACTCATAATGAGGGCCGCTATCAGCAATGCATACACTTCTCTGGAATCCACTCATTAATAATGTCATGGTGAATGCCTGCTGGTCGGATCCTCCCTGGCTACAGATGTGGCTGGTGTGATCAGCAAACCCAATGTGTAGCAGCATGTGTGCCATGCCTTGGAGGGAGTGCGGCACTCTCCCAGTAACACGCCTTCGGGGATGGATGATTGAACCGAGGTTGGAGGGGTTTGCATCTGAAGAATAGTCACCGCTGTGGGCTTTATCTCATGGATCCTTCTTTTCATCTCTAACATTGAAAAGTAGGCTCTGGGCTGCAGGGAGACTAAAGAATTAAAGACTGACTTTCTTAAGACAGCTGCTAGGATGTCCATCTCGCTCCCAGTCCCTGCAACACCACAGTGCCTGGAAATGTTCTTGTTAATGGTGGGGCATTATGAAGGTCCTCATTCCAGTTAGCTCATTTGGTGCCAGTTGAAGGATGGATTGGACTTTCAGATTCAAGGGTGATGCTTACCAGTGACCACAGAGCTTGTTCTCATTGCTAGGCATTAAAGATTGCGTCCAACCTGAAAAGTCTTCCATAAATGTTATGATAGGTTATTTATAACGCGCTTAATACCCAGAGGTTTCTAAGCGTGGACCCAGGGATTGAACCTGTGTTGCTCCGTGTCGTCTTGCTTCCAAGGCGAGCATGTTGCCCCTGAGCTATCCTCCCGATGCTAACCTCTACCACCTCCCCCAAAGCATCTGCTACCAAGATGAAACCCTGAGTTAAAGCTTCCAATGCCTTTGTCGGACTCGATTTGCATCCTAACAAGTCTGACACATAATTTCATCCATATAGTATTGATCATTGTTTTGGGTAATAACGTGGGTGGAAATGTAATATAAATCATTGGTACACTGTACCACTAGTTCATTTAAGTGTGTGCCTTTAATTCAAAGGCCCTCAAGGAGGGTTCTGGGTGCATGGCCCTTCCCCCGAGCCAAGTTTAGAATCGGTTCTGCTCGGAGGGCCAAGTTCTGTACATTTCCCAAATCACGGCTAGGTAGGGACACAAATACACATTGGGCCTCATTACAACCTTGGTGCTAAGTGCACCAACTTTACCACCATGGTGTAAACTCTGTTTACACCATGGTGGATGGCGGATTTACCGCCCCATTCCAAGGTGAGTGGGGCGGTAAATCCCCATTTCCCATTTTCCCTTCCCCATTCCCATTTTTGCCCCATAGGGCATAATGGGAGTGGGGAAGGCGCTAATTACGCCGCCGTAAATTACGGCGGCGTAATTAGCACCATGGCAGGTTAGCGCCATGGATTTTAACGCCTGCTAAAAGCAGGCGTTAAAATCAGAATCAGGCGTTAAGGGTTAACGGTGGCGTTAACCCTTAACGCCTGAGTTGTAATGAGGCCCATTGTCTGGGTCTGTGCAGTCAGCATAGTAATGACCTTGCACAGACATTGCTTGTGTTATCAGTAGAAACTTTCCTATGTGTGATGAGACTTTTCCACCTGAGAGGCCCCAGAAAGCTCCAGTTGCCTAGCACATCCCTGACAGATAAAGTCACACCATACAGCTCCCTTTTAGAGACTTGGACATTCGTTTCTATCCAGGATGTCTACCAACTTGAATTTTTTTTTGGTTGATAGTCAAATGTTCTTAACATCATGCATAACAACAACCTGGAAATGTGTGACCAAGAATCTCCACACTCAGCTATGTGTGTTATGCAGCTTCATTAAGTGTGTATCTTAAAGTGCTAAACGTAAGGTGGTGCTATATAGGAGATTTTTCCAGACCTACATTATTTTGCATTCTGGGATATATAGTTTCCCATTCATGGTGCAAGAATAAAATTCTAATTATTGTTGTTTAGCTTAAAATGTTTCTATAAGGATGCACATGTTGAAATGCAGCTTTTTTGTGCGTTCTGGGTATTTCGCAAGTACATTCTATTGGACGGCATTAATGTAGGCATTGGAATCGAAAACTTAAATATTTGTACAAAGGAAAGATTGGAAGGTATATGGTCAAGTGCAGATATTGTAGCGTGGGTAAAAATCCCTGCTTCACTGTTTAGCCAAAGTGTGAGCACCACGACCAATAATTTATTTTCACTTTGGAGTAACTACACAAAATTGTCCATACAATATAATTTATCAAGTTCACATTATCTGGATAAATGATAGCAATGATAGGGCAGATGTAAATGTTCTAGGGACTAAATGGTCACCTTCCTATTCCTCTGTTAATAGCCCCCAACAGTGTTACCTATACTTGTGATATTGCTACATTGGCCCGCCCTCTGACCCATATCACTTGATTTGACAGGAAGATACATAGTCTCACCATACAGTACCTGCACCAGAGATTTAAGGTTAGCCAGGGGACTATGACAGAACCAGCATTAATGTCATCCCCTCCTGCTGCCAGTCACTGAAGTTGCTTGGGCCATCCTGAGCTCTGCCCCAAAGGTGAATGAGAAACTCTTTCCCATGCCATGTTATGCTATGTTATTGAGTCGTGTATAGCACACCTTCTGTGTTCTTCACAGTTTCTAGGAGCTTCGGAGGTCTGCTGGGAAGAGGGATCACATCAGCGTTGCTTTTTCTGTTTGCAGATCAGGAGAGATAGGGCTCTCTGAGCTGAGTACTTTTCAGATATTTTGTGAGTTATCTGGAGCAGAGGTTAATGCACCTGTATGGGTGTCTGTGGTGTCTGTCAGAGTGGTGCTTAAGTAGTCTGAAGGGTTGTGTTGGCTTATCTGTGATGGGTTAGTGTGGCATTTTGAGTAGTTTAGTGCAGGCACATGACTTTGAGTGGAGTACATTCTATTTTGTAACCAGTGTTATTTTTTTGATGGAGTTGTGTGTTTGATATGTGTTGTCGATAGGGTGGGAGGTAGAATGACTTTTAAGTGGTTTGTGTTCCTGTATCTGTTTCCAACCAGTTATGGACAAACCATGCAAGCGTGGCTCTCAAAGTGCACTATAGGCATTAACGATCCACAGAAAAGGGGCGAGTTTGAATATATTTGTTTTTACATGTGACTCATCAGAGAGTCAAGAACCAGAGGGGTGATGGACAAGAGGAGCAACTTCTAAAGGAACCAAGGGCCAGAGGAGTGACTCACTAGAACAGGCAAGGAACATAGGGACATCAAAATGTACCTACTAAGGACCAGAGAATCGAATGTCCGAATCAGACAAGGTCCAGATGGGTAACTAACCAGATCAGCCAAGGACCAGAGGTGCTACAAAACGTACCTACTAAGGACCAGAGAATCGAATGACCGGACCAGACAACGACCAGATGGGTAACTAACCATATCAGCCAAGTACCAGAGGTGCTACAAAACGTACCTACTAAGGACCAGAGAATCAAATGACCGAATCAGACAAGGTCCAGATGGGTAACTAACCAGATCAGCCAAGGACCAGAGGTGCTACAAAACGTACCTACCATGGACCAGAGAATCGAATGACCGAATCAGACAAGGTCCAGATGGGTAACTAACCAGATCAGCCAATTACCAGAGGTGCTACAAAACGTACCTACTAAGGACTAGAGAATCAAATGACCGAATCAGACAAGGACCAGATGGGTAACTAACCAGATCAGCCAAATACCAGAGGGGCTACAAAACGTACCTACTAAGGACCAGAGAATCTAATGACCGAATCAGACAAGGTCCAGATGGGTAACTAACCAGATCAGCCGAGGACCAGAGGTGCTACAAAACGTACCTACTAAGGACCAGAGAATCAAATGACCGGACCAGACAAGGTCCAGATGAGTAAGTGACCAGATCAGCCAAAGACGGAGAAGAGGAGAGTGACTCACAAGGGAGAATCTCACAAGGGACTTGGGTTGCTAGATGGCTCGAAGACATGACGGATAATCTACTCCATCTGCTGGGTGTTGTTTTACGTTAGTTTTACTTCAGTCCATTTTCTTCAAAAGATATTTATTAAGAGAACATGATATAGTAATAACATAAAATGAATATTAAAACGTGACCTGTCAGAGCTGGATTGGCTTCCTGTATTAGTAGGAAAATATCATTGTTTCCTATTGACACTGTTTAGAGCCCTCTTTCGTTCTAATTGAATGCCTTTAGTAAATTGTTTGAGCAACGTTTGTATTGTGTGTTTTTCTGTGCATGATGATTCACAAATAATACTCATAAACATGTTTTAAAGATATGTGCATCAAATAATATCTTGTTTTATTTGCATGCAGAGTTGGATGAAACATGTCTATTTATTTCTATCATTAGGGTTTGGATATTTCTGTCAGGGTAAAGAGAGTGGCTTTGATATTATCACAGACATGGCCTGGTCACGCGTGATTCAAGAAGAGAGAATGAATATTACAAACCAAAGGTCAAGCCTCGCCCTGCCCCTCCTCCGACTATCCGCCAACCCTGCCACCACTCAAACCCTTCCTTTTTGGATACAGTCAGGGTACCACTAGATCCTGTTCTACACTTCTACCACTGCTTAATAGCAGCTATTAGCACATAGTGTTACTGACCTGCTCTCAGCCAATCAGAATGTTCAGAGTGCAGTCAATAACTACTGTTGTTGACTGCATTCTGATTTCAAAAGCAGACTGGGAAGCAATAATGAATTTCCCGGCAAGCTGCATTTCAACAAGACACTTCCTAAGAGAGCCATTTTTTCACTGCAGCATCCTATTAGGCACACCAATGAGAAAGCTAACACACGGAGAACACACTTTCACTTTCGTATAGAGAAACCATTTACTTTTACACAATCTCCGAGTACATGCTCATGCGCTCCACTTCAACCAAGTTTGCAAATGAAAAGCTTTAAAATACTACAAAATAAAACATTTAACTTACTAACACTGTTTGTTGATTAACTTTCTCATTATTAACCATAACGTGTGTTACTTCAGCACCAAAGCTCCAAAACATGTATTGCTGTAATGTAGTGCTATCAGCCACATTGACCTCGAGGGAGGCCATTATTGTTTGGGATAATGACCATTCCCCAACTTATGTCCCTCAGCGCCTTGGACTATGCATTTAAGCTAGGCAGCGACAACGTGCATCTCCTATTGTGTTAAATTCTGTCTGGCCAACTTTATTATTCTTATTGAAAACAAATAGAGCCTTAAAATGAGGAATAGTTGTCGTAGACCGTGCACCGAGCTCAGAGTACAACTTGTTAAACTCTACACCACCGAAGAGTGATAGATGGAAAGCTACGGGCCTGCCACCCATTCCCACCTCTCCCGCCATTTGATTTTGCAATCCTCATTAGCTTAGCAATTGAAATACAGATATCTGGCCCCGGAGGAGGCTGACGGGAGAAGGATGCGCTCTGCATTCGGCACATGGGATATAGATGTTTGCCTGGCTGAGGCACGTACTCGGCTAACTGGTTGACAATAAAGGCCCGAGGCACCGCCGAGCGCTCTGACAACACACCGTGGGTGGGGACCGGCACGGCGCGTGGCCGTGCTGGCCCTACAGAAGAGGGAATGGATTTTGGCTGCCAGTCGGCGGGCCGGCAGAGACCGGCTTCATTACCGATGTGTCACACGCAGAGTCTCTTCGGGAGATGGAATGAGCAGCCGCCTTGGCAGAAAGGACCGAGGGACTTGTGCAGTGGACAGACGTGGACCTGGTGCACGCGCACGCTCCTTGACAGCAGGGCAGGGAAGCAATGAGAGAGGAAACATGGTGCCAGTTTAAAGCCATATGGCCAGCTTCATAGCAATGCCCAGCTCATGGGCGTAGGACATGGGGAGGACAGGGGGGACAAATCCCCCCCATAATTTTAAGTGGGGGGATGTAATGTCATTTATCCCCCCCAGAATATGTGTTTGGTGTGTCGTGCAGGGATCTGTTTTTGAAGTGGGGGAGGGGCTGCTTACTATTAAGCTGCCCCCTCACCCTGGCACCCAAAGCATGGGGGCAATACCCTGGGGACAGATGGGTGATCATCTGCCCCCAGAGAGGGGGGGCAAACAAAAAAAAAAGATTATTTATTTTAAAACATAGTTTTGGGTGGGGTGGGTGCGGGTGGGACCACTAGCCACCAGGGATTTTTACAAGGGGGTGGCCCTCTCCCCCATCCTAAGTGGATGAGGGGGCACTTTATGTACCCCTCCCTAGCGGCAGATTTCTGCCCGTAGGAAGGGGTACATGAGATGCCCCCATCCGTTTGGGGTGAGGGGAGAGGCCATTGCAAATATTGGCAGAGCCACCCCGCCCCCAAGCCTGAGGCAGTACGTTTTGCCACCCCCCTGGGGGCAGATGGTCACACACATGTGACATATGCCCCTGGGAAGGGCAAAACAAAAATATATATATTATAACTTGTTTTGGATGGGGTTGGGGGCCCACTAGACCACCAGGATTTTTTGTCTTTGAAAGGGGGGTGGCCGTCACCCCCCACCCTAAGTGGATGGGGACACCTTATGTAGCCTTCCCCAGGGGCAGATTTCTTCTCCTAGGAAGGGGTACATGAGATGCCCCCATCCATTTGGGGTGTGGGGGAGGCCACTACAAATATTGGCAGAGCCACCCCCCAAGCCTGCAGTATATTTTGCCCCCCCCAGGGGTCAGATGGCAACACACGTGCCCATCTGCCCCTAGGAAAGGGGCAAAACAAAAATAAAACAAATTATGACTTGTTTTGTGTGGGTGTGGGGGGCACTGAAGGACCATGGATGTTTTTAGTGGAAAAGGGGGTGGCCCTCTCCCCCCCCCAAATGGATGGGGGGCATCTCATGTAGCCCTCCCTGGAGGCAGCTTGCTAGCACAATCTGCCCCTAGGTAAGAGTCAAAACAAAAACAAAAATAAAAACAATGATAACTTTTTTTGGGTTGGTGTTGGGGTCACTAGTCCACCATGGATGTTTTTAGTGGAAAAGGGGGTACCCACGGGTGTCTTCTTTTCAGAAATTCATGGGGTTCTCTGTTTTCCTTTGTGGCTTCGACACCCTAGGCCCAAATCTGTAGGTTGTCCGCATGAGCAAAATCTGCTTTGCCGAAAGGCTTGGGGTTTTCAGTGGGTTAGCCTTTTCCCTTTGCGCTGAGGTAGGTGCATCCACACATGTGAGGTACTGCTTTCGTCGGGACACCTGTGGGAACGCGGGAAGGTAGGCCATGTGTTGTTGGCTGCGTGTTTCGGTGGGTGACCAGAGTGAAATGTGCGGAAATTGTGTTTTTTTTTCTGTCATTTTCCTGATTTCCCGCCAAACTATGGAATCTTTCCCTACATAGTTGTTGCCTGACCTGCGCAAATCACCCCTTCCTAAACTTGGAATATTGTTTACTTTTCAGAAATGTATGCCTTTCTGGCTTCCCATTCGCTTTCCTACCCTTTTCTTCCATTCCGTCCACGCATTTCCTATTGGACAAAAAAACGCCAAAATCGCCTACCTCGCACAAAACAGCTGATTAACATATCGAAATATGTTATTTTGGTTTCCACTCAATCTGTTCTTTAAAGCCTGGAAAATGGCGAATCAAGCATAGCAGACCATTTGTTCCTAGCTCTTACAAGGAAATCACCACAGGCTTCTTTGTACAACATTTTATTGGCATTTTCTGAAAAGAACTCAAATGGTCTCCTTTTTGGTTATTTTCCCTCAACCCCCAACAGCAAACTAGGATTCCTGGGTGGCATGACCACCGCCTACATGTGGGAAAAAAGGTGCCAACTTTGGCCAAGATATCTCATGTAACAAAGAAGTTACAAGGGATTGAATGGCGACATACCGAAATCACCAAAAAAGTCCTTGGAACTGGGGGGAAATACCCATGGCATTTAAGGGGTTAAGACGGTAAAGCCCCAGAGGAGATATCATTTGTAAGGTAGCTCAGTTAGTTAATTCTCAAAATGCAGATTGTACGCAGGAATATGTTACACCTGTGCACCTGGCTTAATCTTCCGGTGGGATGATAGGCAGAGGGAATGTATTCAGCTTCCGATGCAACACAGAATTTTCCAGGTCAATTGGTTCAGAAAAAGTGGTGGAAAACAGTATTAGTGTCGCTTTTTCTAATTGGCCAGATTTTCGTGCATTTTCTGTGTGGAGTTCGGGAGCGGAGTGGACACACCAGGACACCCTTTATTTCCCGCTCGACCAGACATATGCTACACATGTAATAAATAAATAAATACATTCAACATGACCCCAGATAAATGCCAATTCATGATCAGAATGAGTGAGCATGGCATGTCGCTGGTAAGAGGGTGCCCTGTGCTTCTTGAGTGCATTGGTAAATGCCCTTAATTGCCATCTCGCGTTAAGCAGGTGCTTAAACCCATCAGTGTGGATTGCGCAATAATAACTCGACAGAGGTATTTCAAATGGCCAATTTTGCTTTTTGGGTGACATTGTCAAAGTGGGAGAATGTTGCCCAGCATGTGCCACTTTCTCTGTGGAGTGAATTGTGACCACCCCGCGGAAGAAGTGTGAACAACCCACAAGGGCACTGTGCCCTGCTCTTTCTGTGTGTGTCTTCCCCACAGGGCGACAGATGCTGACTCAGACATGGGTAAGTCTCAGGTGGCAGCCTGTACCCTAGTTGATGTGGCAAAGGATTCCAGACTTCTGAAGCTGATAACATTAGTAGCATTGAGTTACATGCCACCTGACAGGTATGTGTGATAAAGTTGCAAAGCAGAGCTGTTAGTGGGCTAAAGCAGGAGGCACTGTCTGCCCACCCACAAAGGGTACATACAACCAAAGGTAATAAGCCCCTCCCCCATCATGGCTGTAGGGGCCAGGCTCCAAACCAGGGCAATAATGCCCTCCAATCCTCCATGCCCATGAGCAGAGTACCCCTCGTACTCCAGGAACCCTGTTGAGCAACCTCTGTGCTTTCCAGGTGATACTAACGTTATTTAAAGCCAGAAGCCTAAAAAGTAATCGCTTAATTTCAGCTGGAAATTAGCTCCTGTCGTAATCAAAGTGTCTTAACCAAGTGTGACATCATCCCCTTCATTTATAAGCAATATGTGTGTTCTCGCGTTTCTTCATCCACTGAATTACTGTTAGAAACAAAGGCAAGAGTTGTGTCTCTTGTGTAGGCATTAGGAAGGCATTTGCCAGCCTCTGGCATAATATGCCATGTTCTTCCAATATTGGCCAGCTGTTGCCCTCTTTTGGCCAGGTAGAACCATCATGGCAGTGACTGGTAAATGCCTTTCCCCTGCAGACAGAAAAGCGGAAATAAGAGGCCAATTCAAGACATGGAACACATAGAAGTTGAGACAGACTGCAGCTGCCTTGCTGTGTTAGGGAGAATATGTTGAGTGTTCAAGCAAGGAGGTATGTATTAAGCAAGCAGCAGTGAGACAACGGAGAGCCAAAGAAAGACCAGAGGGGCTCTTTGAATAATGTAACAGGGCATGCTCTGCCATCCTAGTAACATATGAGAGAATCAACTAGATCAGGCTTTGCGGCAAATGTTAAACGCGAAAGGAACAGAGTCCAGCTCTGCATTCAGAAAAACAAAGGCAAAGAAAGGCTAGGCTCTGAAGCCAGCATGAGATGGAATAAGAGGGACCAGACTCATTATGAGAGGCTGGCCCAGCCCTCGCAGAGTTGCTAGAGGGGCAGCCCACATAGCGAGCTGCCCCTCTGACCACCTCCCTGGGTCCACATACACCACACCTACTAGGCATCCCCCGGGTCCGAGACATCCGGCCGTGGACCTGGGGAGTGCTTATAAGGGGGTGGGCTTGTGATCGCTCACCCTCCTTGTTTGCTGTACCCCCTCCCCCCGAGGACAGTCAAAGCAGCAACATCACACACCTGGTCCCTCTACTCCCATAACAGGGTTTACTCAGAGGTACAAACAAGATTTCCTCTTTCTTTGAAACCCCCATCTTTCCATTCCAAGAGCCACATAGACTGACACTCCTACTTCAGGACACAATCAGTCTAATGATTGCCCCATCACTGCACAGCTATTAATGCGATCATGATCCTATTGGTTCCCGATTCTCCCTTTCATTTCCCCACCTTTTACGATCAGTTTCCTACATCTGGATTCCCTCTGTTGTTTGTAATTTTCTGTAATTTTAGAATTAACCTAAGGTTGTTCAGACCTCCCTCTGCTTTAGCCCATCAGGGTGCTTGCAATGAGGGTAGCATTTACTGGTGCAAGCTTGCGTTCAGAGCAGCCTGATGTTTGCGTACCCGTTGCATTTCACCCCATATAGCTCTTGCCAGCCTAGCCCCCTGCAGACACTGCAATCCCCATCAGCACTCGCGATCCTCGCAGGTGGGTGGTAACAGCTTTAAAAAAAATGGATACATGAAACCCTTATTATTTATGGTGCCGCTTCTTTCAATTGAAGTCTGTCCTCCATGTTGGTTACGTGACCCTAATCGACAGTGAAAATGGACTTCAACGGCCAGGAACAGCATCACAGATAACTAAGACTTCTCAGGATCACAGGTGCAAATGTCAATATTGGCCACTAGGGCACGCCTACCCTGGCGGTAATGGTGCTGCTCAGCCCTCGTTGAGGGCAAACTCCATCATGTCACATTGGCTCAATATCTCGGCCCAACATGGTGTACTTTGGTGTGACTCCCCTGGTGACTGCTCATGCTACAAAGATGCTGTGCGGCCTGATGAAATGAGTCTGGGGTGGTCTATAGGCAGCATACAGCCGTTCATCTGATGGTGCATACAGCTTTGTTATAGGCTCTGGGACACAATGATGCCATTTCACAAGGACGTGCAAACCCTGCTTGATGAGTTTTATTAATAAATAAAATGATGCGGGTACTTCAGTCTCTAAAATGGAGATCTGATAAGGAGGTTCCCCCATTCATAAAATGCTCAATGCCAAAAGCAGAGTACCAGTGGCACAGGGCAGGTTCTAATGTCAGATGTGTATTAGTTTCAGCTGCTGGGACACCAAATACCTGCAGACAGCCCAAACATTTAAACTTGTGTAGCGCTGAACTAAATTGTAATAATTGTTGCTGTATCAGTCTGGTGGCAGGGTACTTACTAGTAATATGACTTACCTGGTTATGGTATGTGACTGGTATGACACACAATTATTAAAGCCACTTCCATTTAATATCATGCACATTTTAACCTTGTGGCCTAGGTCAATGATTTCAAGGGGATGTACATTTCATGGCTAGCCTGGTTGTCTCGACTGCTCCTAGTAAGGCAATAGCCTTCCTTTGATGCAGTGGGAGGAAATGTAGCACCCCACTTCAATTGGGAATGCACATAACAATGGTCAACCTCATGCAGGGTGCTGAACGCCAGAACGCCTTTGAAGTCTGTAGGCTTCGGAAGGGAGCAGAGCTAGAGTAGCCAGATAGGGACGTTGGAGCATCTTAGTTTTCTGTTTGGGCTCTCTGACCTCATGTCCCCTCAATTTCCAGCTGAATCTGGCACTCTGGGTATGATTTAATAAGGCAAGGGTCACTTTCTACAACTACAGGGATTGAACCCCTTACAGCAGGCTTGCATGGATCCAATCCCCTGTGACAATATTGCCTTTACACGTAATGAGTCTTTCACCTCTTCCTTGATTCCACTTTGGACATCAAAAGAAGAAGAATACACGTTAGGGCCTCTGCTGGGAGTGCATCCATGCCAAGGTCCTCTGTCATGTAGGAGAAGGAATCCAAGTCAATGCAGAGCAGATCTCTATCCTTTAACCATCCTGAGCAAAACATTGGGGGTGACCTGCTTTGGACCAAGGTCTGCTATGATGCCAGCTGTATTGGAACTAGGCTCCTCACTCGAGGTGAAGGAACCCCTGTAAGTGGCAGACATGCTCCCGGGACTGAGAGTGGAGAGCAGAAAGCACCTTGCCTTAGTGTTCCAGGATTAGAACGAACAGCAACCTGAGAAGTCCAAACCAGACTACTTTGACCATGCACAATCGCTTAGAGCTGTCACAGGAACCTTGGTCTCCTGCTCTTGTCACTCTTTTGCGTCTTCAAACCAGCGGCTGCATCTCTGAACCTTTTTCGTGCCATAGTTGTGAAAAAGAGTGGGCGATGAGAGTGAACTGGAGATGCTATTAACTTATGAACAATTTATGTTTCGTGGCTGCATACTAATTCCTATCAACTTCATCTGTACAGTTCTAAAATTTGTATAATCAGACAAAGGAAATCGTTTTCCACTTCAAGACTCAAAGAACACAAACTTACCAGTTTTTCTGCATTAAAACAAATCCCTAGTTTCAAAGATATACATTTATTGTGTCCAAATGACAATCAATAATCCTATTTCATATTCATATATTTGCCCAAATAATTCTAAAAAAAAAAATAATTTTAATAAAGATCAAACTTAACAAACAAAAAATCAAGGTTTTAAGTAGTGCCACCTGCTAAAGTTGCTCCTATCTTGTTAAACATAGCTTAAAGGTTTACTTTTAAAACCATTTGCTTGACAAAGAAACCCCTTACAAATATCAGTATCTAATTCTGACAATAACTTGAAAAACATCTATCATACAACTCTTTGTTGGTAGCTCCAATGTTTCATGCACCACTTTAAATGTGATTTAGACTACAATTTTATATTTGTGTATACATTCAAAATCTGACAAGCAATTTAATGACTTTAAATATTCTCATTCTTTTTAAGGGTGAACCTCAGTATATTTCAAGCTAATTAATTGATCAGAGCAAATACTTAATTGGCAATTGGATGAGGATATTGACAATATCCAAAACTGAACCTGAGGATATTTTAAGCTAGTGAATAATTCTGAAACTGTTATTTTGATTGAATGCCTAATCTGGAATTGGATTCCAAGTCAAACCCAAACTTAAATGCTTTCAAAGGGCTCAATCGTTTGGATTGTATCTTGGGCATAGCCATAATGCACCATGGCAGCCTATGGGATAGGACCAGCTTCCAGGATTCCCAGTTTTCAGGATTCCCTGCTGATCCTGACTCAAAGATAGCAGTTAGTCAGAATGGATCCAGACATAGGCATTCAACATCTACTGAACTAATATCAACAAACATGTTATGCTATTTTATGTAACTGGGCAGTATACCATGCTCTGTTACCATTTGTATGGTCTCAAGGCATGGCGGCAGAAATGAAAGAGAGGGGGGGAGGTTTGGTTAGTAGGAAAATAATCCTGTCTCGAATGGTAAGTGACAGACAGGACTGACTGTTGAAAAACAGAAATGTGAGTTGGAAGCTGGCACAGGCCTTGTGTCTCTGCTAGGGACCGAGAAGGCAGAAGAGATACATAGCAACGATAGGTGCACCTATTCAGAAAGAGCAAGGGGTTAATGTTGGTGATTGTGACACATCAATTTGACATGGGGAGGAAGGACCAATATCTATGGAGAACGTACATGATAGACAAACTACAACCATGGAGGAAGTCATAGCTTCCTTGCTTCCTGCAATGTGCTTGTTTAGAAACCTTACACTGCACCAGTTTGCTCTTATATGATATGATTGGTTATTGATAACGAGGATCCGGGGATCAAACCTGTATTGCTCCGTGTCATCTTGCTCCCAAGGCCAGCACGTTGCCCCTGAGCTATCCTCCCAAGACAGATAGTTATAGTCCCTCGAGGTAAATACTGCAATTACAATGGTGAGTATGGTCAGTTCAAGCCGTCAATTTGCAATATACTGCCTCTAATATTTACTCTCACCAGTAGACTGATAACGGGTTCCTCAGTACTGCACAAAAAGGTACAATTTTAGTACTGTCCCTAAGCCATGGGGCCTTTACTGAGACAGAAACGGGGTTATTTTAAATCAAATATTAATTGCATGCCTGCAAACACCGAAGGGAGCCCTTATGTGCTGTTGGGTCCCCTGCATGGAATGTTAAAAATGTGCTCGGTGGAGGGAAAAGGAAAGAGTAAAAGCGAGGGGAACTTGTTTTCACTCTTTCATTTTCCTGTCTTGCAAAAAAGTAAAATGCCTGAAAATATGCTTTGAATGTTCTGTTTACTAATGGATTGCTACGGAATCCACCTGGTTTTGACTGGGTCCAGAACAAAGGCAGATTGTATAGGAATCAATGCATTTCACACATGCATGAAATTGTCATGCAGGTGTGAAATGAAAGGCCCTGACAAGACGGAAGATCAAAGCACGGCCAAGATTTTATCTCTGCTCCGTGCCACTCCCCCGCCTTTTCACTTCATCAAAATTGGACAGAGAGGTAAATCAAGCAGCATAATTTTATAAGAATTTGAAATTGCCTGCAGGGTACCATCAATGCTAGCACTTGCAAGCTGTGGTTTCCCCTGCATGTTATTTTAAATATCCACAAGGCGTAGTGGGCAATGAAAGAGTAAAAGCAAGGCAAACTCGCTTTTAGTCTTTCATTCTTTCACTCGTCTCTTCGAATTGTAAACACTGCCTGCCAATATGCATGGCAGGAAGCGTTTAGAATGGATTCTTATGGAATCCACCTAGTCTTGACCAGGTGCAACACTGAAGTGGACCCCATAGGAATCCATTCTTTGTATGCCTGCATGAAAAACAAATGAAGGTGACAATGAAGAGCTATCATAAGATGGATGAGGTGAGCAGATCAGAGATCTTATCACTGCACCCTGCCGCTGCTTCATTTATTAAGTTACACACAGGGAGGAAGAATTATCTTTTCACCACAAGAGAGCATACAGTGGATAAGAAACCCGATTTGAAAGGAAGCAGTGAGTTTCTTACAATGGGGTGGGTTTGAGTGACATTCTGACCAGGTTGTGGGAGGGAGTAAATGGAACTGTCACCGGGGCCAAAACATGGGTGGAGTAGAATCTATTAAGGACAACCAACATTAGACTTTTCTAAGTCCAAATAAGCAGTGCAGCTAGCTGTGTTACAGATGTGGCCATGATAGATGAAGTGCTAGAGTGGAGGCAGAGAAAGTGGGGGACAGAGGCAGGTTAGAGGCGAGGGCAACATGTTAGCAAAGAGGCAGTGAGCGGTATGTTAAGATGGTAACTCAGAGGCAATGAGGTAGGTTTTAGTTTCGTTTTAAACAAATCGGTGTGGAATGTTTCTCGGATATCCGGGGAAGAGAATTCGAAGAGAGAAAGAGTAGAAGTGACAGGAAGCACATGGTGAGGTGCCATAAGGGGACTCAACGAGGCAGAGTTGAGATTCCACGAAGGCTTGTACAGTTGGATAGAGGAGGATAGATAAGGTGGTGCCTTAACGTGGATAGATTTGTGAACCAGGAGAAAACATTTCAATCTTGCCATGTTTTGCATCATCAGCCATCCAGCCTGGTGACTGTATGAGGCAATAGGAGTGAAGTGAGGGAGTTCAAAGAGGCACCTGGCAGTGAAGTGAATGGTCTTGTTGAGAGGACAGAACACATAGTTGGGGAGACCAAAGTGGTTGCTGGTACAGTAGTCCAGTTTAGAGAAGACAAGAGTGGTTAAGAGATGCTTGGCGGTGTTGAAAGGAAGGAGGTGCCTTACTCCATCTCGTCAGTTCTGGAGCATGAAGTTGCACATTAAAGTTATGCCTTCATTTGTTGTGCCACATCATTGAAAAGGCACTGCTTTGTAAACCTGATTTATCACTCCACCACATTTAAACTGAGTCTGAAAGGAAGAAGTCCTGGATCCTTGCTGCAAAACTGTGAAATATTACTGTGCGTTTGAGCAACCGCACAGTAACCTTTCACTGTTTCGATGCCTGCATGCTGCATGTTGCAAGGGTGCCAGCCCTCAGCTGTGTCTGCCAGCCATGCCACCAGCCATGGAATCTGTCTACAATGACAAAAAGGCAGACGACCCATACTTCCTGAATCCGTTGCCAACACACTGGATTTATATATTTCAAAAAACAAGAAAAAAGAATTGCCAGTCTGCCAAAAAGCCTCTGGGTAACTCATAACAAATGGTTAACACCTACTAACCCTGCAGAAGAGTGCAGCAGCTGCGGAGGTCAGTGCAGCATCTGTTGTGTTAATATAGTGTGCTTGCCAGCATATTCCCGCTCAGTGTGCGGCTCTCCCAGGAGTTTCCAAATTAAAAAAAGCAGATGGTTGATGGTGTGCGCTCACAGCAGCAGGTAGCATCTTACGCAACTCGTCCTTTTGCTATTCCAGGGTCTGCAAAAGCAGGACTCTGGGGGGCGCTGGTCTGGAACAGCAGTTTCCTCGATTGACAGTTGTATTTGGGCAGGTGGACCCAGACAGGGTAGGAGGGTGAGAACGCTTTAACATTTTTAGACTTTTGGCAATAGCAAAATCTAGGACAGACAATGTGTATAGCGCTTAAACCCTAGAGAAGGGCAAAGCACTAATTTGCAGATCTTTAAATGGAATACAGGCTGAGCTGTTCATAACAATTGCATTTTCTGAAAGATCCTGAAAGTAAATGTGACTTAGGTGCAGTCCTCAATCTGAGAGCACATGTCTTCATGGCACCAGGCGTGTGGAGAGGCGCACAAGCAAGCACACCAGTCACATGCAGTCTAACAACGGGACCTGGATCCTAGTGGACATGTGGAGCCCTGCTGTGTAGGATATTACCGCCCACTAAACAGCTCTGAAGCACATGCCTATACTTGCTTTGTGTATGTATGTGGTGGTGGGGGGTGTGGTTCAATGACAAATATACTACATAATAAATGAACATCCAGTATTAACATGAGATCCAAACTCCAATGTAAATCAAGAATTAGGCATTAGGCAAGCAAACACTATACTTTCCTAATATATATTTGGAATGCACAGCCGGCCAACAGTGTAAGGGAACGTACACATTCCTGCAGCCCCCTCTCTTGGGAACCACTCTGGGGAGGGTGTTGCGTTCCCCAAGACTAGGCTACAAACCTATATCTCTCTCCCCTAGTGGGTGCGCCCTCCGGACACAGGTGTTATGTGTGATACTACCCCCCAAACCCGAGTACCCAGGGTGATGTTCATGCATCTTATCCAAGGGTTATGACTAAGAATCACAGCTGCCTCAACTTTTGCAGCCTGGACTGACCTAAGATATTATTCTAGAGTGATTATTCTAGACTGACCTAAGATATTATTCTAGAGTGGTAACGACTTCTCCCTCCTATGGTTCCAATATTGCAGCTTGCGTGGTACCTCTTCTGATCTGTACTCCTTGGCCCTCTGTCTCCGGCAGTGTTGACCACTGATGTTCAGCGCCTGTTCCATAGAACCCCGGATTAACCTTTTGAGGTTCTTGGCAACAATGGCTGAGGAAAGACCCAGAGAAGGCCTATCCAACGCTCATGCTTGCCTATGCAGGTATCATCCCAGAAGCCAATCATATGTGATGCCAGCCTAGGCCTCTCCCGGGGAGGTATCCACCTCTCCTAGGCAACATAGAGAATCTTCTCTATTGAAAGTCAAAAAGCAAAAGGGAACCCGCTTTCATCGAGCAAGACTAATGTGTACCCCATTTGCTCTCTTTTTGACTCTGTGGTAAGAGCTCTGACTTAGCACAGGCACCGGCCAGTCATGTTTGCTTTCACCCATGGTGCTGTGGGACAAGGAAACTCAAAGATCAATTTTTTCTAGCTCTGAATCCCTCTCAGGAGAACTTGTTTAGCTTCTCCCACCTGCCCGACACACCTGCAGTGCTATTCTCCAGGAATCAGGGTGTCGGTGTCAGAAAATGCCCCCTTAAGCTCCTGATTGTCACAAATGTGTATGTGGGGGTGAGGGGCATCTGCACGTGTGCTGCTAATATGACTACAGGGTAATAAAACATGTAAAACCGAATATCAAACTAGTCATCCATCTCTAATTAAGATGTTTTAAAGTCATTAAAAGTTATTTCATGAAAACATCGATTTTTGCAAATTAGATAACAAATTCTTCCAGAAAATTCTGATAGGAGATA
The DNA here is from genome assembly GCF_040938575.1 of Ambystoma mexicanum. Lineage (NCBI taxonomy): Eukaryota > Metazoa > Chordata > Amphibia > Caudata > Ambystomatidae > Ambystoma > Ambystoma mexicanum. Next base: position 849,290,803 of record NC_090931.1, on the reverse strand, counting down.
AACAATTGTAAATTAATTGTAAACTCACATGTTTGATCTGAACTAATTTAAACAACAATGTTAAATCTCAGCACAGTGAAGATTAACAAATTAATCAAATGCATAAAATGTGACAACATTTACAAGCACTCGTTTGATGTACAAATCATACATAAATATATGACTGATACATCGTTCATTATCAATGCATTCATTCGTTGCTACAATCCAATCAGTCTGAACATGTCTTGTTAATCAGTCTATGAGCATAGTTACTTTTAAATTATGAATAGATTGAAATCGATCTGAAACTTCTTAATGAAATCCAGTTCAAGCCTAATGCAAGAAAACCCAACCCCCTTCCCAGTGACGACTAGTATCCATGAACAACATGAGTGTTGGCTGAAAATCCAGGTCTCATCTTCATCAGGGAGTTCTTTTCCTAGAAAAATCAATGAACAGTGATTAATACCTCCGATCAGACAACTTTCAACTAAGTCTCTAAAGCAAACAATGCCTTCCTTAGAGAGATGCCTCCTCGGTCTTGAATTATCAGCATTGAGTTCATGTGGCTGCCGTAAAAAAAGACTGACATCGAAATAAAATGAAACATGTTTTTAGTGAATTTGCAAATGGAATAATTACTCAATGCATCATGACCCTTAATGGGTTAAAGAATACATTTTTTGTATACATTTTTTGGACGTTGTATCTTCTTTGTGTAATGCTGTCAGCAGGGATTCTTTGAGTCTGGCACCTTTGCAAATAGTGGTTTTGGGAACTCAGGCTCCCGATTTATAATATTTGCCCGTTGTTTTAACACTCTACTTGGTGGCCTGCTTCCCTGATGGAGGTTCTTTTTCATTCTAAGGCCTGAGGCCTGTAACACCCATGCTGGAGTTGGCTTTTCATCTCTCAATATTGAGTTCATTTCTTCTGGACTGAATCCATTGAAACCCCAAAGAGCTGACTCGAGAGCGGATTTGAATAGACCATTAAATAGCGGTTTGCATTGTTTGCAGTTTGAACCTTAGTCAATTAATGGTTGAGTTAATATTCAAATCAGGTTCTAATTGATTTGAAATGAACACATGCATATCATGAGATGTATCGTATAAACAATAATGCATACTCAATAAATTCACATTAATGGAAAGAGATACAGAAAAAGTTGTGAAATATTTGATCCATGTTAATCCAGCTCTTAATATTATCGATTCAAGCTACTGGGATCAGGGATTCAGGTTTTCCAATCATTTCGAGTTGGAGCTCCAAATGATTAGAGCCATTCGTACAGACTCCAGCCCCCATTGTCTAGATATGCCTGGATCAGATTCAAACCTTCTCACCAAGCCCTAATCTCTGCACAAAGGTGTATTTCAAACAAAATGTCAACTCCTATACATCATGGAACAAAAGGCTATATTAGTATGGTTCAGTAATCCTTGTGACGAGTGCCTTATACGGCATGTTTTTGATAATGCCTTACGCATATTCCTTCATCATAGCGTGTTGTGCTCATCAGCGGATTTTCTCACATCTTAAATTGCTGGAAGTGCTCTTATAAGAACCATCCATACAGCAAATATGATCTCCTTATGTAGTTCAGATGTTGTCACTTTTACAACCAGCATGCATACAAGAGTTAGGTAATTGGAGATTAGCTCTACTCCTTATATCAGTAATTCTGTTATGCTGGCAGTTGGTTAACTTTACCGTATCATTTTCCGATTGGAATAACTTTTTATTTTTAAAAGTCATGTTCACAGCCCGCTCCCCTCATTAGTTGTTTCTGTTTTCAAATCCCTCATGTGCCATCCCTGCGCCAATGCTTCCAGGACTTAGACTGCCATGCAAACATTGCTCTGTCTCAATGGATATGAATGGTGGGAGCTGAACATACTGGTGTCTGAGCTCCAAGAAGAAGATTCTTCTGTCTAATTGGCATTTCCATATACCAATAAAATACAGCCAGAGCTTGTTTAACCTATAGCTGTTTTAGGGCCTTATTACGAGTATGGAGGTAGCCATGGTGCTATTAGCGCCGTGGCTGTCTCCATACCGGGCTCCAATAACGGGTTCCTTCAATGGGGAATTACCGGGTCATTCCAACATAGGAGTACCCGGTAATTCCTCCTTGAAGGAACCATTCCCCATTCCCATTTGAGCCCACATAGGGCTCAATGGGAATGGGGAGGGAGGTAATGTGCCTCATTACAAATCAGGCGGTCCGGAAATAATGGTGGCGGTAAACCCGCCGCCACCGTTGTTTCCGGACCACCTGATCCCGACTCCTGCAGGCGGGAGGTGATGTTCCCCCCAGGTTTGACCTGGTGGGTTTAACACCGCCTGCCTGCAGGTGGACGAGGAAACACCGGCAGCATTACGAGATGCTGCCGGTGTTTCCATGATCCCCATTCCCATTGAGTCCCATAGGACTGAATGGGAATGGGCATTTACACCATTCCGCCTCCGTGATTCCCGGAAAACTGGGGTTGTAATGCCCCGGTAATGCCGGGAATCACGGAGGTGGAATGGTAATACGAGTCCGCAGTAACCAGGCGGTTTTACCGCCGCGGTTACTGCCGGACTCGTAATGAGGCCCAATAACGGGCACATTACAAATGGCCCGTTATTAGCTCCCTCTTCCCCTTGCGGGACACGGAGAGGACGTCTGGTTTTACCAGACATCTGTTCCGGGTCCCGCATACGAAACCTCGTAATAGCCGCTCCCGTAATGAAGGGTGCCAGTCCCGTACCGGCACCCTTCATTACGGGAGCGCCAGGGTCATAATGAGGCTCTTAGATTGTGAATATACGTTATCTAAAATAAAGTTTAAGATTCTTATTTAAGATACTGAGCCAAATTACAGCATGTTTTCTTCTCTTTCTCCAATCAGAAAATGTGGATTGCAGACTCTAACCACCAATCTTCTGTGCTTGTTTGTCTTTGTTCTCCTCACTGTTTCCAGTACTCCAGCCAGTCAGCGAGATTGGAATGGGGATCTAACCAGTTATAAAGGCTTTATTCTAAGCTACCCTTTATGGTGCGTACCAATGGACACTGGGTAAGAAGATATGGACAAGCTTCTCTTTTTTCCCCCCATGAACTGTTTTGATAGCACTGGAGCTCTTGCCATTGGCTCTATCGTGTACAGGTGACAGCGCCATCATTAAAGGCTGTGGCTCAGGATTACTAATATAGGTGGTGGGCACCTATCAGACAAAGAGAGCCCCCTGGTGCAGTCTCTAAGTGTCCATTAGTAGATCCCTGTCCTTTCAGTGCTTTGATCTTCATGAATTGCATATGGTCTTGAGAAATTAACAGAACAAACATAGAACCCGTTTACTGACAAGGAATGTTGTAGTACAGCACCCAGGAGAGGAAAAAAAGAAAGACATGGCAGCGCACCAGTAGAACACATAAAATTAATTATGTGTAAACATGAGTCCAAAACCTCATTATGAGGTTGCCCGTAGGGTGCTGGTAGTACCAGCGGCCTACCAGCAACCTCGGCTTACCATTTCTGCCACCCTATATCATGGTAATACTGGGGTATTATGGGAGGTGGCGGAACAGTAAGTTCGGGATTCCACAGGAATGGAACACTGAAGCACAGGCACCGCTACTAATGATGCAGGTGCTTTAGTGATTTATCTGCCGGTAGGGGAATGAACTACCGGCGGGTCAGGCCTGCCGGTAGCTTACACCCCCTACCAGCAGACTCGGAGTGAGCCAGTCCAGAAAAGGTGCCAGTAATGTTGTTCCTGACACCATATTTTTGGACTGGCTCACTCTAAATGAGAGGCAAAGTCTATGATACACTTAACTGGGAACAAGAAGCAGTATGATATGATATTATATGATATATTTTATTTATAGCGCTCACATACACAAGTGTTTCAGGGCGCGATAAGTTTAAGAATAAGACAGCTATGATTATGCTACTTTTAAAATGTTTTACAACAGAGTAAATCCACTCTAAGATGCCATACCAAAATGTTCAAAGCTTAAGAGTACAGTTCAGTGTTTGTGGATTTACTCCATCTGTGAGGCATCAGCACTGAAGCCTCCGGCAGCAGGTAAAGGCAAGTGCTCGCCAGGGCCTGCCATGCTTGTGATTTTAGTTTAGGTGCTACCAAACAGTCTTTGGAATGCTATAAACCCAATGTATTCATTCAATTAAATTCACATTTTGCTCTTCACAATAACATGAGAAATTATCAAAACAAAAAAATGCAAAGCCACGTAATGGACTCGAAATCAAAAAGCCTTTGGTAAGTTGGAAGTACTGAGCTTCCACTGCTTATGCCTTCACTGCTCTTCACCCTTTTAGGCTGCAGGGATTTACAACTTTGTTCTTCTGCATTGCGTTGTCTTTATGGGTAAGTGGTGCAAGATAAATCCTGCAATATTGCACCTATCATGCTCAGTTATTTCTTTGACTTTTTCTCCAGGAAATTGTTTTTGACTTAGAGTGCAGTGCTACTTTATACATAGCTTAATGAACCCAAGACAGACATTTTGCAAGGCTGTCAAGACAATTACATAGCTGGTTTCACCCTTATTAGCGATCATCAATGCAGTATAGTCCTTCAGCAGTAGCTGCAGTGGCGTTGACAGCGGCTGCCGCCTTCTTCAGATGGCTCCTCAAGGCCCAGAGCCAGCAAATTCCATCTGGAGAGATGATGTTCATTGTTAGTCACCCTTGTCCTGACAGCATTGTGGTTGGAGCATAGTGGCATGTATACAATACACCAAGAATGTTATGGTGTGTTTTAAAGGGCTTGAAATGTGAAAGTAGGATAATCCATTTAAGCAAAGTCGCGCTGCCCTCTAAGACAAAGACTATTTCCTGGAGAAAAAGATCTGCATTTGGACTAATTTGCATGCCCACAATGCCTTCCGGATGCAGCTAAAACTGGAGGTGAACGTCCAGCAATGGCTGCTTGGTGGCGTTGTGGAATGTGTGACTTGGCTCAAATGGACTATCCTACTTTAATATTTCAGGTGAAAGGTGTTTCCCAAGCCTGTTTATATAAAATCATTAAATGTGTAGGATAGCCTGGGTTATGTTTCATGTCAAGCAGTGCTAGGTACTCTCTACTCCCAATAATTCTGGCCTACATCAATCCATTAAAAAATCCTGCATAAAAAATGTGTTTCAACACAACACATACGAAATGGTTTCCTGTTCCTCTTCACAGCTGGAATCTATCCTACGTTATACACAGACACAAAACATCAATCTGGTTCATCTATATTAATAGAATATGTCCGTTTTTGGACTCCCGCAAAATGTAAATCTAATCCCTCCAGTTGAGCAATACTTCAATCTAATTCTCTTAATTCATCCTCTGGAAAAACAGAGCCAAAGCACTACAAGGCCTTTTGTTTGTTTGCAATAGAAAAGGGATGTTACAAAAACATGTACAGCTTCCAACAGCTTAACGTGACATACTGAAAACGTGGGTTGCCTTGGAATCAAACTCATTCTCCCATTTAGGCCTCCCTCTGCTTGCCGGATTCTAATCAGCTGTTCCCACTGTCACTGCTCCCACACAACCCTTGAGCTGACTATCTCAACTGCCAGGCGTCGAAAGATTCTGTGTCACATTGTGTCTGGAATCCAGAATCGTCCTCAAATGTGATTCTCTACATTTCAATCCTATCGACGTATTTGCTATGCTGGGCAATCGGTTATTTATCCCAAAGCTAGTTACACCATACCTGCTGTCCTTTACAGGCAGGCCTGCATGGGTCTTAATTAAACTAGGGAATGCAAAATGTCCACCTGAATCGGTGACCATGCTGTGTGAGGAGTATCTGATGCTGGACGATTAGCAGAACTTGTTAGGACGTTTTTCGTCCTCCCTCCTTCTGCGCAGACAGGACAGATTTCAAAATTAACATTCTGAATTGATTTTTCAATGCACTCTGAAAAAGTGGCGTGTCTACATGTTATAAATTTAATCGCTACGTGTACGCTCTGTACTTTTGCGGTTGCTCTATACAATACGTGTTGCACTAGGCACTAGTTCTGCGTTTACATGCAATGAAAAAAGTCCACTTATCGGTTCTTGGTAAGTGCTGATTGATGTACACATCCTGCTGTTAAAAGGAGGTGTTCAGATCTTGCATATAAGATGACATATGTGCATTTCATTTGCACCTAAAATGCTACCCGTGTGTTCTTTGCAGCTCCTGTTGCTCAAATGGAGTATTTAGGATTTACATATTAGATGACCTGGAAACATTTCACTAATACTTAAAACTCTCCAGGGGGAAGATTACAGAATCCTTGCACTGGTGAAATTGAAAATGTGCATGGTATTAGCACTTGAGCAAAGTCTGTCTTTGGGAAAAAAACCTATTCTTTCAATGCATTTTTGCACCAGGGAAAGGTTTGCCTTAGTACTGATATGGAATGGTATTAGCACTAGGGCAAACTTTGCCCTGCTGCAAAACTGCATCTGGCACTGGGTTTCCTGTGCAGCTCCTGCCATTCAAATAGGATATTTAGGGGGCCTAAAATGTCTATTAATACTGCAATAAGAAGAGATACATGGCAGGAGCACACAGGCCATCTGCAAAGCTGTCAGGATCTCTCTAAGACACAATCAGTTCCCAGGTGTAATGATGTGGGTCATATCTCCTCTGTCACATGGGGGCTGTGATGCACAATTTTGACTTTACAATGTTATGCAAGACCAGGCGTACATCTGGACAGTGTCCAGGCAAAGGGGTGTTCTTTGCCACAAGAGCAGCTTCCAGTGTGCATGCGTGGATCATACTCTGAGATGCTGCCAGAGTGAGGGAAGATCACCTCTGGCACTATGAAGAGAGACACAAGGCTGCTAGGAGATCAGACTGGTGGGCCTCCTGACAGAGAACGTGCTGCAGGCACACCAATCTTCAAGGGACTCTTAATGGGTGGCATTTCGATTGGGGTGCCAGCATATGACACATCTTGTCCAAGGTATCCCCCAGACATCACTCAGTAAGATGCCGTTGTTCAGTAACATGGACGGGGTTGACTCTTTAGTCTGCGCTGTCTTTTCAAAGACATGGCCAACGTGTTGAAAATTGGCCCTGGCCCCACTTAAAGTGGTTGGCATTTCAGTACTGGAAGCATTTTCCCCAGAGCACGCTTCTGTTTGCAATGCTCACCAAGGGTTGACTCATCCTAATCCAAAGATGCTCTCATCACAGTGAGAAGATGAGATGCTCGCAGGCAAGACCACCAATTACACACTCTTCTCGACAGGAAACATGACATTATACCAGGGAAATGTCCCTGTAAGGGATCCCTTACATCTATAATGTGACATCCATGTATGCAGTTCATCTGGCTGCCTGAACAAGGGGGTCTCCCAAGGGCATTGGAGCCACACACTTCTGCCAAACTAGGATGTGCTACTTGTACTTGGCAACAACTTTCTCCCAACGCCCAATCTCTTAATCTCCAGGAGCTGATTAGGTGTGAAAAAGCTCTCTTCTATAGTTGGAATTCCCAATCAGCACTGACTTAAAGGGACTTGTCGTTGAGATATGGCTTGTGTGGGGAAACTATAATTGCATATAGCCAAACTCCCACACCCCTTGTTTTCTTTGTGTCTAAAAGAATGAAGCAATTTGGGGTTTTACATATTTGAAGGCGGATTTCATCATTTTGAGGTGTCAACGGCACACATGCGGTGACCCCAATTCAAGAGCTGTCAACACTACCACCTAAACAAATAAAAACAAACTATAGTCCAGGAACTGCAGATTCCTTTATTAATGTTAGCACCTCTCGTTTCATTTCCTCATAAAGAAAACCTGCACACTGAGCATTTTGCATGTAGCATGGTGTCTAAAGTTACAGGAACACTATGAGCAATGAAGGACAACACAGTTAAGTCTTTATTCCTTCCTCACAGAGACAGTCACTATATTTGACTGCAGGCAGGAAGAGAGGCGCGGGAGGGAGGTTAGAAAATATGTGTCCACTGAAAGCTTATTATGCAACGATGGCCGGAGGGAAACACAGAGGAGTGATAGCCCAGGGGCAACGTGCTCGCCGTGGAAGCAAGATGACACAGAGCAACACTGGTTCGATCCCGGGTCCGCTCGTGGAAACCTCTGGGTATAAAGAGCATTATAAATAACCTATCATATCTTTGAGTGTGCTCAAGGTCATATAGTGTATGTGGTGTCTCAAGTATAAAGGACATGGCATGCGTTAATGCTACTTGTATTATGGTAAACAAAACATGTGTAGAACGAAAGTGAAAAAGTTGAATCTCAGAGCAGCAAGAACAGACTGTTCCAGTAAATAGGGAGATGTAAAAACGAATGTACAGTGGAAGACTGCGCTGTACGTTCTCTGCTATCATGCTTCCTGTTATCTAGAGGAATCAGGCTTCTGGTCGGCAAGGAGGGCCTTTGCAATTATACTTTAGCATCCCGCTGATAAGAAGGACAAAAGACAGGCAGATGATTAAAAGGCCAGGCTTGGCTCGGAAATCCATGAATGGCGATTCGTACAGGGCCGCCTTTGAAATGCAGAGCTTTTGCAAAGCTGAGCAGTGATGTGAGGTGAGGGAGCAAAGGGAGGAATACCTGCGGTTCTGTCCTGCTTATCATCTGGACACTTGGGCATCAGGTCAAGTGGACAGGGGAGGCAGAGTAGGTCCAAGCTGATAGCTTGATGACCCAAGTGTTTGGAATCCCCATTGGCTCAAGCCAGCCGGGCCCCAGAGCAATGTCTTCTGTTGGCATCAGAGAATCTTGCAAGCTTTGTAGTAAGAGGGATTAGGTCAGATGGAAATGGATGGCAGAAAAGACTTTGCTGCGATGAAGCAACGTTGCGAGACAATGGTTGGTAAAAAACTAAAAATCACGCTTTTAGATAAATCCACTACTGTGAATAGTCAGTGATTTCCTAATTTTCCAGAGCATCCTGCATTCTAGCAGTCTGCATTGGTACTTCCAAAATTGTGGTATACAATTCAGTGAAAAAAAGAAGAGATGTGCCCAGGATTCCCAAAGCCCCAGTATTCCACCTCAAATGTACTAGCTTGCAATACTGTAAGGAATCCTGAACGTTGCTGCTTCGCTCTGAATTCTACATGTTCACTAAATTCTAATGCGCACGGCTTATGATGGTAGCATTCAAATTCCATGTAGGTGCAGTGATCCTAGAAACAAAAGAAAAAACACAAGGCAGAACATTTAAAACAAGAGATAAATCAGTGTTTCCCACACATTTCGGTCATTTGGTACCATAACAGCACAGGGGAGTTGCATGTTTTCAATAGCTGACATACTGTCACCCGTGGTGACTGGTGATTTATTTAAATGGAGGGGTGTAAATGTATGTTTCTAATATGGGGGTGTGAGCAAGATAGGCCTGTGTACCAAGTAATAACACTTATCGTGTTTGCGGTGCTCTTGATGCACAGTTAATGTGCATCAAGGGAAAAGAAAACATGATAAGTGTTATAATTACCTGGCTAGACTAGCCTACATTGTCATGTTTGAGTTACCCTTAATGCACATTAACTGTGCATCAAATGTTAAGCAAAGACAAGCGTTATTATGTGTATATTCTGACCTACATCCAATGTAGGCCAGTCTAGCCAAATCATGTTTACTTTACCCTTGATGCACAGTAACTGAGAATCATGGGTAAAGCAAAGATAATTTGTATTTATTTAATGTGCATTTATCATGCGACTATACAGCAAAACGTGTTTCAAGGCGCCACAAGACATAAGGGGGAGGGAGGGCAGGGACGAAGAATAACCAAAAAACTGTCCTACTAGGCCTTGTGAAATTTGGATCGTGCAAGAGAATTAACAAAAGTGCAGGCGAGTGGGCAGGGGGGGGGGAATTGTCGGTCAGAGTGGAATGTGTTCATGCCAAGAAGGGAAGGGAAGAGTGGAGAGCATGCCAGTGCTTTGGTGTGGGATGGGAATGGAGAGGGAAAGGGCCTCTGAGCAAGGAGAGAGCTATAGGGAGGACTAGTAGCAGGGGAAGGAAGCAGGGGGAGTGCAGAGGGCAAAGAGTGTCCACATGCTAAGTGCAAGGATGTGGCTGGATCGGGCCCATTAGGGGTGTAGGCCCTGCCTGGTTAGTACAAGGGAAGGAGCCTGGAAGGGCACATGCAGGTTTTGGTGGTAGGTCAGTGGAGAACAAAGTGATGGGGTAGACTGGGAAGGAGGGTCTAGTACCCTGTAAGACTCAGATGGAACCAGGCAGACAGTCAAAATGCAGCAGAGGGGGACATTAGCAGGGGAGGGGAAGAGGGTAGGAAAAAGAGAAAAGGGGAGTCTTGAGAAGCTTCCAGAACTTAAGGAGAAGCAGTGCAAGCCTGAGAGGGGCAGGGAGACCATTCCAAGGGAGGCTCCTTAGGAAGAGAAAGATCTAGCACCACTCGCTGCTTGGCAAAGTGTCTGATCTGCAGAGAGTTGGAGCTAGAAGTCCGAAGGGCTCTAGCAGGGAGGTATTTAGGGAGAGAGTTGGAGGTAACCGGGTCCAAGGCCCCAGCAAGACTTCTGGATGATGCCGAGGGTCTTGAACTTGATCCTCACAACAACCGGGAGCCAGCAGGGAGATTTTAGGGCTGGAGAGATGCGATTGATGGGCGTGAGGCCAAGGATATGTCTCGAAGTCCGATTCTGGAATAGTTGAAAGGGGGCGAAGGGAGGAATTAGGCAGATTAAGAAAGAGGCTGTTGAAATAGTCCAGCCTAGTGAGGACCAGATTTCTGGACACAATGGGCTTCTTGGATAAGGTGAGGAATGGGAGAATGCCTCTGAGGAGGTGAAGCTGAAAGTGGGCCTTATTGGCAAGGTCTGTGATGTGAGGAGAGAAGGAGAGGAGTCAAAGATGACACCAAGATGTTTTACTTCACAAGTGGGTCAGGGGAGGTGGCCATGGAGGGCGGTCAGAGAGTCGAAGGAATGGAGGGAGCAGGGGTCCGATGAGAAGTATCTCAGTCTTACTGGCATTAAGGCAGAGGCCGTCAGCAGCACACCAGGCCTGAATAGCAGTAAGACAATCAGGAATGAGAGAGGAAGAAGTGGAGGAAGTGGAGGGAAACTGGAAGGAGAGCTGCATGTCGTCTGCATGACACTGGAAGTGAGGAGTGAAGGTGGAGTTCAAATGGTCTAGAAGGGCAATGTGGATGTCAAAAAGCCACAGCGAGAGAATAGAGCCCTGAGGGACGCTGTAAGAGGAGAGTGTCATGGGGAGGGAAAAGCACCCAGATGAACCTGGGAAGGTTGGTTAGAGAGGAAGGCGATCAACCAGTCCAGTGTCAGGTCCGTGATGCCAAGTGTAAAACGTAGCCAATTTATAAGGGTGGCATTATTGACGGTATCAAAGCAGAGGAAAGGTCAAGAAGGATGAGAATGGAAGGAGAGTTGGAATCGAGATTTGAGAGTAACTCTTCACGGATGTTCAGGAGTGCTGTTTCCGTGCCTCTGGTTGCTCTGAAGCTAGACTGGTGGCCGTGGAGATAACCGATAGATTCAGTGTTGTGGATCAGCTGGGAGATGGCTGGTTTCTACAAGAGTTGGTCCAGGAAGGGGGTAATGGAGATAGGGCGGTAGTTAGCTGGGAAGAAGGGTTAGCCAGAAGGTTTTTTGAGGAGAGGATGCACAAGGGAGTGGAAGAGGGGTAGCAGGAAGGAGCCAGTCTTAAAGGAGTGATTGCAGAAATGAGCCAAGGCTGGAGCAATGGATGCAATGTTGCCCTTGTTAGCTCTGGAGGAGCAGGGGAACACCTGTTTGGAGGAGACGTTCATAGAGAGGACTTGTCTAGAGATGTCATCTGGTGGTGTGGGCAAGGGAAGCAGGAGGGGAGGGGAGAGTGGGGCTAAGGGAGGCTTGGGAGTGGGTGAGAGAGAAGGGAGGGTTGAAGAGGAGAGTGAGGACAGGATGTCCTGGGTTTTGGTTATGAAGTGAGAGGCCAGTGTAGTGCAGAGGGTCTTGAATGGCAGAGGAGAGGTAGAGACTGCAGAAGAATTGCCAATTTCATTGCAGATTTAGAACAGTTCATCTGTGTTGTTAGTAGCCCAAGAGATGCAAGCTTGGATGTAGGCTTTCTTCTTCAAGCGGATGGAGAGTCTGTATTGCCTTTGGAGCATCCGGCAGGCCAGTCTGTCAGAGGATGTGTAATCATACGAGGTGTTGCTTACGGAGACAGGCTTCATGCAGATCCTCATGACAGGGACAAGGATGTCCAGAGTTGGAGATGGAGAGGTGAAGATTAGCAAGGACTATGTTACTGTGAGAGTCAGTGGCCAGAGTGGGAGTGGGAATGAAAGTGGCAGCAAAAGCAGCAACAGACACTCGCTTCATTGGTCGAATGACGTAGGAGGAGACAGGCTGTGCGGGCAGAGGCTTAGCCGGTGGGCACAAGAGATTCAGGTGAGAAGAAGGGAGGGCATGGTCAGACCCAGAGAGAGGTGTAGTGAGAGGGCTGGAGATGGGGATGTCTGCTGAGATGAGAACATCCAAGGCGTGACTGGCTGAGTGTGTCAGACCGGAGGGAAGAATGGTGAGGGAGAGAGACTCCAGAGGCCCCATCGGGAGAGTCAACGTGAATATGGAAGTCACTGAGGAAGAGAAGGTTGGAGATGGAGGCCAAGAAGAAAAGGTGAGGTCAGACCACTCTGAAAGATAGAGGGAAACTGGACCAGGCGTCTTTTATATGGTGGCAAGAGTCAGTGAGAGGAGTGGAGAGACACCAAGCCTGCAGATGAGGCATTCAAAGGGAGAGTAGGTCTGAGTGGGTATGCTAGTAGTAGGGACCCATTCAGGGAAGATCAAGGCTACTACGTCCCCAAGCCAATTAGGACTGGGCCGAGAGAGGAGTGTGTCAAAAGAGGTGACATGTAGCTGGCAGTGAACCATGTCTCAGTGAGAGCGAGGGTGTCAAGGTCAAAGTCTTTAAAGACAAGGAAGTGGCAAATGTCAGAGGAATGTTTCACGGCAGAGCGAGAGTTGAGGATAGCTAAGCTGGTTGCCACCTTTGAAAGTCTTCTGAGGTGGGGCACAGGAGAGGGGTGGAAGAAGGAAGAGTGGTAGGAGAAGGGGGGAGTTGATGAGAGACTGAAGATGCCTATCAAGAAGGAGGAGGTTGTGCTGATTGGATAAGGGTTATCACATGGATAGACTTGCCTACATTCAAGTTAGGGCAGCCTATCCACATTAATAGCACCCTGCTTACCATTTTGCTTTACCCTTGATGCCCGGTACTGTGTGCATCAAAGGTAAAGCAAAAACGATTCCATGCCCAAAGCAGCCCCACATGTACATGTAGAGATCCCGCTAAGCGGGCCTTATAATTTAGGATTGGGAGCTGACACATACACAATGCACACAAACACTCACACAACATTCGTGCAGAACAAAAATACATATATACATGCATACCATCCATACAACGCATACATGCACATTACATTTAAAAAATATATACACTTATCTTGCCAGCATACATCCACACACGTGACTGTGACTCAGAGCTGAATTTTGTATATGTTAGTACTTGTTTTCTATAGATTTGGTGTCAGCATGTGCATCATTACAGTGCCATATTAGACTGAAAAAAGCAATAACATATGGAAATTATCAGGGTTCATACATGATTATCAGCAATGCCACATCCCTTTCTTCGTGGCATAGGCTGGATGCCCAGATGTAGTTCCACCAACTTTCTCTCTTAAGGGACACCATCTGGGACCCAGTGCCCTTTTCCTTCAGGAGGAACAGCACAATTCATTCTGCCTCAAAAGAAGGAGTGAGAAAAGCTGCATGAATGGGCGTATGCATGAACACGACAGCAATGTTCAGAGCCCAGTAATACCCCATGCTAATCATGATGGGCTTAGTTTTGGCAACACTACTGGCATGCGACTGTAGATAGAGGGAGATGGATATGTGATGGAAATAAAGCAAATGCAGTGACCATGTTGCATTGATAACTTTCCCATCCTAACTAAATGAAGGCCTCTCGATCATGAAGCACCACACTGTGCACACCCAAACACAAACCCAAACACACACAGATTTTCCCAGCGCTACACACCCAATAGCACTACATACTAGCCACACAGCGCTCTTAGAAGTGCATTAACACACTGCCCCACCACTATGCTTCTCACACACACCATACACATAGACACTGAGCCCAACATCACGCTACACATACACCAGCGCTGCAGGCACTTAAGCACACAGATATGCATGCACATACACTAACCAGTTCTAGGCTTCACACAGAAATATACTGACCTCAGCATCACACTGCAACTACATTTAGCTATACTGGTGAATCAGGCCAACCGACAGATAGTTGAACATGCAACATGCTGCCCTACACAAACACAGCATCAGCAACACATTGAACTACTTCTGGACCACTACACACAGACACATGCACACATGAAATCTCCACACAGCACTGCATACACACCACCCACAGCACAACATGTACACCATCCCTTGCACTGCACACACTGTGCATATCACTGCTACACACAGACACTATCCATCACACTCCATATGCACTGCTACAGTGCCACCTCCACATACAGCCTTATTATTTCCTGTCTTGAAGTGGGAACTGCGCGTACTGTAAACTGGCAATACTGTGCTTTCTGGACATAATGATAACTGGCCTTACTGTGATAACTATGAAATCTGGATTGTGGGCGTACCATGCTAACTGGACATAATGGAATCTGGCACTGCTTTTGTAACTGGTCCCAATAGTATGAAGCGTAAGATAGTGAGCAGAATTGAGCATGACATTGGGCATAATTGGATCTGGCTGTGATATACTTACGCGGCATTGCTGATCCTGGCTCGTCTTAGCTAAGTAGACATAAAGCATCTGCTACTGCTATGCACTGTTCTGCTAAATACACATATCCTCAGCATCGGCTCCGGTGCCTGGAAATATGCTGTCAGTTGGGCAAACTCTTGAGGCTTTTGACAATAATTGGCAATGGTGTGAATCCTTTGGAGTTTCATGCCTAAACCTTAAAATTGGAGGAATGCCTGGGTCTTTAATGCCAAACCCGGTGTATCAACATAGTACCTGTTACATGGGCACCAGAACATAGCATGCCACTACCTGAAAAATGACAGACTTTCCTGTGTGTGCGGTGGCACGAGCTGAAATGATACAAATTCCTCGATATCCGTCAAAGCTATTGACTTAGGCAATACTTGTTGTTACAATGATGAGCACTCAACGATTTCTCATTTAGATTCACTGTTTAATGCAGTTAAGTTGGGCATTTAGCAAATATCGGGGCGTCTTTTGTCAGAACTAAAGATTATAGAAACAGAGGCACTTAGAGAGGGAAGAGCGAGACTCACATCAGGGTATGGTTTGGAAGCATGAAATGATTGTGAGCATAGGACAGACCAAAAATAATCGCAGCAAAGAGACTAGAGACATTTACAGACAATAGCAGTATTTCTACATTGAAGGAGTGCCATACAATCTCCATCAGTGTGGTTGTGTATCTTACATTTCCCTGAAATGGATACCATTACACAAAACCTGACTCTAACCGATACTGCCTTTTAATTGCTTAAATGACCAGAAATCTCGTTGACTTGCGTGAAGATATTGAGAATAAATCGTGCATGTGGATGTGGCATGTGAGAATATTGTATGTCAGGTCATATTCTCTACTATGGCATCATTGAAATCAGCTGTCAAAACATGGCTGGCTCCCTCTAACATAACTCCCCAATGTTAAGGATTTTCAGAATGTTCCCATGCACTCTCCAAGTATAATGGCATATTAAGGTATTTGCATTTGTGTATTGTTTTTTTTAAAAAAGTCAAACAAATTCAGCCAGCATGTTACTCTTGCATCTTCTGCCCTCCCTATTATTCTACAGTGTCAGTCAGCTCACTCTTTCAACCCTTTCTTTCCTGATGTCAATCCCCTCATCTACCCACTCTCTGCTCACACCCCCATGGTTAACAAGTGAAACTTTAACCACTCCAAACTCTTCCATGCCCGCCATCTTGAACTTGATTTACTCCCATCTGACCAATACCTCCTCTCCCTGTGTAACCTCCCCAACTATGTTGAATGGAGATCCCTCGGTCTCGCCTTTCTCTCATCCAGCATCAACACCAGCCAACTTACTTGCCCATTGCCAAGCTGGTACCTCCCTCAATCACTCTGATCTCACAATTCCTCTTCCTCCCTTTATACCCCATTCAGTCCTCCAATAAACCCAAATTCGCCACTGGTTCCAGGCCCCACTATTTATTTGAACTCCATTCCTCTGCCATTGCTCTCCCCCTCAAAAAAGAACTCTCCAAAGGCCAAGCATGGGACATTTTCACATTAGCTCTCAGTCCTCCTTCCTAAATGGCTGCCCTCACAACAGCTTCCTGTCTTCCTCTTTTCATCCCCAGCCCTGGTTCACTCCTGAGATACAAATACAAAGGACCAAAGGATGCCCCTTCCTTTGTCAGTGTTGAAAATCCCCCCTCGTTCCTTATTACCAACTACAAACTGAGCTCTGTGACCTCACTATTGCCCTCCAAACGAGTATGTCCCACTATTTTACCACCTCATTATTCACTGTAATTCTATTCCTGGAAACCATTCCTGGCTCCCAAACTACACCACCCGTGCTCTCTCTTAATGCCATCCTCACTCTCAGCCAATAAATGTGCCTGTTACTTTATCTCAGAAATGTCAAAGGTTCATGACACCCTCATCATTGACCTCTCTCTTCCCCCTCCTCCTTATCTTCACCTTTTCTCATCACTCCCCTGGTCTGCCTTTGTGCCTTTGACACTTCTTCACCCAATGCAAATATGCTTCTACTCTCAATCTCAAATCCGTGTTGCACTCCCATCGATCTCTTTGCACTTCAATTCATCAAAGACATTTCAGATATAACCCGCTCCTCCTTCCCCACTATCCTCACCCTATCTCTCTCCTCGGGGATCTTGTTTCCTGATTTCAAAGTGCAGCTGTCCAGCCACCGCGAAACCCCTTCACTGACGGGACTTCAATGCTTTCATATCGAAATGTGGTCTTATGTACACGTCTTAGGGGCAATGAATGTGTAAATAAACCCACAGCAAACAGTGGAGTCGTGCTTACTATCGATCTGTATCCCCCCCAGTTAAATCACTGAAAGTGTGTCCAAGATAAGCACCCACAATTCTGAAACCAATAATTTCCCAGAGCAACTACAAGAAGGGTTCTGTAGTCTCCACTCTAATTGCATTGCTCTCATCTGCATCTTTACCTAGTTACTTCTGCTCATCATGCTAAACTCTCCTCGCTCTCATGCTCCTTGCAGTCTTAGCACTGCTGATCATCCCACTCTCCTCTCTTTAACCTAGGTATTCAAGGCACTTATCCCACCTTAATTGACCCCTTCCTTCTCTGGTCTACCAATCGCCATCTCCTCAAACATGCTCTCTTCTGACATTACTCCCCTGACTGTTGGGGGTCCCCCAGGGCTTTGACTTTGGCTCCCTTCTCTTTACACTCTATTCATCTTCCTTAGGAAGCTTATTTTCCCCCGTCCATCCTCCAATGATACCCAGATAATGTTCCACTTCCTGGTCTTCATCCCTGAACTCTCTCAGAAAATCACTTGACTGCCTCTCAGCCACCCACCACTTGATGGCCTCCCAATGCCTAAGGCTTACCACTTCTAAAACTAGGGTAATATGTCTTCCAGCTTCTAAAGATCCTACCATTAGCCCCTCCTCCATGTCCTCCCCCAACTTTCAATCGCCTTGCCACATGGTTTCTAGCCTTGGGGTGATCTTTGACAGTGACCTCGATCTCCAGCAATGTTTAACTGTGTCTGCCATTGCAGCCAGACTAAACCTACATAACGTGAAAAGGTTCTGGGACCTCTTTGTGGTTCAATCAACCACATCTCTACTCGTATATGCTGTTGCCATGTCTACTGATCCAGAATAATACTGTGCCACCCTATTTACTCTTTCAGAACCCTGGACAAAATCCTGACCTTTGCTGTCCAGGCTCAATAACCTTCCTAGTGCCTCTCCTACTTTCCCCACCGTCTCAATGCAGGTTGGCATTCTATGTACAACCAATCCTTCTTCAAATTCTCAGTTCTTCTTCAAATGGATTCACTGACTTACCATTCTCTAGCAAAACATCACTTATTTTCTACTGCACTGCTGCCCCCCGATGCAGTAACACTTTCGACCTTAGCATGTCTCACCACCCTCACCAACCTTTCATTTCCATTCCTTCTTCCACAAGCCCCACTTCACTGAAATCCTCTACCCCCTAATATAAGATTACTGCCAGCATCCTTGCCTTCAAATCAGTACTCAATGTCATCACCTCCACCTTGAAAATGCCACTTCCTTCTCTAGGCAAATCTTGCCTTCAAACCTTAGCCCTTCCCTCTCACCCCCTATCAGAGCACGGCCCATCCAACTCTCCAGGCCCACAGAGCTACTGTCAGTCAAGTCCTTGGACTATGGCCTCCATCTCCCTCAGCAACCACTGGTTAATCATTGTCTTTTCATATTGATTTGTAAGGCACTTGGTCCCAAAGCTGTCCTGTGTACTCCATGTATCCCATATAAGTGTTTCTGCAAGAAGCCCATTGCTTCCTTGAATGAGCAATACAGTTCTATCCCTTCATCGGTGCCCCATGTCTGGGTGGTCTGACTTGAGCCCCCCCTACTAGTCTTGTGGTGTGCTACTGAGGGGATGAACAGGGGGGCATCATATCAGGAACATCTGCCATTGTGCAGACTAACCACATGATGTGAAACCCTCACTGTTGAGAGAGAGAGAGAGAGAGACGGTATCAGGTAATATTATCCCCACCAAAGATATCGCGTACATATGGTCGTCGGGAACGGCCATAGGCAATATTTTTGGTGGGGATAATTTATGGGGTAAACGGATGGGGGGGTTGCAGGGGTGTCCCCCGCAGGTTCCATGGGGTAATAACGCCGCAAAGATATGGCAATATTTTTGTATGGAGATATTTTTGCTGCGATATTATTACATTGAACCAGAGAGACAGAGAGAGAGAGAGAGAGAGAGAGAGAGAGAGAGAGAGAGAGAGAGAGAGAGAGAAAGAGAGAAAGAAAGCATGTGTGTGTATCGTGTACATATGTGTGTGTAAACTAAGCATATTGTACATGCGGTGTAGTGTTTTCTGTTCATCTACCTGCATCAGGTATATTTCTCGTAAAATGCAGTGTTTCTAGTCTTCGACACTAAGTATAATACATATAGTGGGTGCTCTGGCACCACTACAGTAGTGATTTGGCGCCATATAAAAGCATTTTAACATAGATAGCATGGAGCAAAAAAGGACTGACTGGTTGCTCTAAACGTGATATATGAACAGTATTATATATAGAAGTGATTGTGGCAGAAAAGGACAATTGAGGTTTTGGCGCACTTGACAAAGGGTAAGATGGTTGACGGGCAGCAAATAGGAGCAGTGTGTGAACACCCTGCCTACAGTGTGTACATAAATAGAATATGATGAGGGTTGTTTTGCTCCCAAGAATTGCGCACACAACCAAAAATTAAAGTGCTCAGTTGGGCGTAGTTTAATGCAATTCAAACAACAGCCGACACGTGTTTTGAGCAAGAGCTCTTCTTCCAAGGCTGCAAAATTATGAACATATTTTGTACATTTTTGACCATCAAAGTGTTAGGATGAGCAACAATTGGACATTTATTTTTGATAATGCTGGGCTTTGCATTCAGAGCTGTCGGACCCCTGAGGTGGACAGAGGTAGTCCAGAGGGCCCCACTTTGACAGAATGTTTCTGTAAAGACCACTGTTATCTCAAAACTCATAGACGTGCCTCCAAAATCAGACATGTGCTAGTATTGTTGCTTTTAGAGACCCAGCGCACGAGCCAAAAAGCAAAAAAGCCAACAAGGTGTAACCCCAGAGAAAAAAACTGAACTGTCAACAGACAGCAATAGTGATCGACCATATAGTGGGAGAGATCCATGAAAAGGGAGGAAAGCACAGACACTGATGCAGACGCTCACCGGAGGTTGCTGAGCTCCACAAAAGGGAGAGGCAAAGCCAGTTACTGGGGTGAGTGCTCGGGTGGAGGTGGAGGATGACCAAGACATCACCAGGAGGGAGGAAGGCGAGGCGGACTGTGGTCACAGTTTCTGGAGTTGGGGAAGGATGGCTAGAGAGTGAAAGTGGTACTGCTGTCCGATTGTGTTTGGTACTCAGCAAAAGGAGGGTGTTTGAGAGATTGTAGGGAGGAATGGTAGTGTGAAGGACAGTGTAGTAGTGTGGAGAAGTGAGTAATAGAGTGTATGAGTGAGTAATAGTGCACAGTAGGGAATAGTGTTGTGCAGGAGGGAGTAGTGGTTTGAAGGAGGGGGTAGGACTGTGGAGAAGGGGGCAGTGGAGTAGTGAAAGGGGGAGTTAAAGGAAACGGTGAAGGTAAGACCCCGGAGGAGTGATAACATCAAAGGGACAGGAGTTTGTTGGGAAGGGTGAGGTGGAGGGGACAAGAGAAATGCACAGGAAAGTGCTAGACCATGCTTGAATCTAACAGCGTATTTGTAAAGCACAATCACCAATTCCTGGTAGAACAATAACCATTGGATAGTCTGGGGAAAGTTAGGAAGTCCTTGAGGGAGTTTAGTGAGATAAGGTATGTTGCCTTTAGGTCCTCACCACTACTAAAAGATAGAAATAGACAGTATGTGCAATTCTTCTGTATTTACTAACCTGGGTTTAGAGGCACCTGTGTTAGGATGGAGGTGCAACGCAAGATGAGAGAGAGAGAGACAGATAGAGAGAGAGAGAGAGAGAGAGACAGAGAGACAGAGAGAGACAGAGAGAGAGAGAGAGAGAAGAACGACCATGAGCCTACAATAACATCAATAAAAACCTTTTAATTAAATATCCCATGGTGCTGTGCAGCAGAGAGGCTGACAGGATTATCAGAAATGAAATAGCAGTCATTTTTCCCCCAAAATTATTTTGCTAATAACTGACTTGCTGAACTAATATGGGTAAAATGTTCAAAACAAATGTTTGTCGAGCACCCTCTGACCCCCCAAAGTTTGTTACGCCCCCCTAACTGCAAATTGTGTGAGCAATACGTTATAAAATAAGAAATGTTATTAAGAAAACAAAACATAACAGTTTCAGTTTTCAGCCCATTCATTTACCCATGAAGCAAATTTGTGTTTTTGAACATGTGCGGAGCAAAAACTGCTGTGCAGATTTGGACCAAATAAGAAACAACTTGGGCTCAAAGCATTGACTTACATTTCTTGACTGGTTTGGAGCAATTTTTTTTTATCAGCCTGGCTGCTTTTTACGCAGAGAGGCTGAGTGAGGCTAGTTACTTTTGACTTGCTGGATGAACTTGCATTACATTTTCAAAACAGTTTATCAAGAGCCCACCTGAAATGGAAATGTTGGGAATGATTCATTAGAAATGTAAAAAGTTATTAAGAAAACATAAACATACTGCTTTTAGTCCACTTGCATTCATTTTCCCATTGACATGCCTTGTAAATTACAGTGCCGCAGCCCATGGCGACTTAACTGGCGGATGTATCCGCAGTGATGATGGCACCATGGGGACCATGCGGGCAAGGCAGCAGCCACAGTGGACGGCTCAAGCACCAACCCGACAGCAGGATCAATGCCATCGGTCCTGTTAACTTTTTGGGGCACAGCATGTGCGTGAAAGGCCAGTGTCATGCCTTCATGCATGTGCAACACTGATTGTGTCATTTGTTGCCACAGCAACTAAGCCTGATGCCGTGATCATGGCCCGAGATACCTTTGGGCTATTTAAACCCGGTGAGAACACATACTGACTCGTCTTAACTCTCTCTGTATGTGGATAGCCTGCTTGCTCTCTGCCTGCTTGTTTTTTCCTGTTCTATTTACTGTCTCGCTGGCGTCGCTCTTACTGCATTCTATCCTTTGTCTTGCTGAGCCTTGGTATCCCCCTATCACTTAGCTGATCTACTTCTGCCCCTTCCTGACTTCCTTATTCCATGTCTGTCTGCTCCTGGTTCCCAGCCTCTGCACCACCTTCAAGACCTTCCTTCCAACTTCACTTGACAGTGTTTTGTTTCATGTTCTGGGAGCACCATCATCAATCACCCAAAATCCAGCGATCTGTCCAGTGGCATAGGGAATCTGCCTGCTGGCACCTTTTCCTTAGCCCCACAAGGCGGGTAGCTTGGAGGTTGATCCTTACACTATACTCACATCCTGGTGAAGCTCTGGATCGTCAAGGGAAACCAAAGTGTGATTCTCCCCAGCCCAAACAAAGCAACAAAGAGACCAGGTAGTAGACACCCATAGAGAAAATGTGATGTTTCTTAACAGCCGTAGCGTGAAAACCACTTGGCTGATTTGAACCAAATAAGAAACAATTTGGCACAAATCATTGACTTAATTTCCTTGACTTGGGGTAAATCAATTCAGTATATTTTTTTTATATTCGACAGAGAATGTGATGGCCCCTTAAAACTTTTATATCGTTATTGGTGCTTTTAGACTTGTTACTTGCTGGATGGATTTCAATGAAATGTTCAAAACAAAGTGATTGTCAAGGCCCCCCCAAACTGGACATTTTTACAACAATTTGTCAAAACATGAAAAGGTTATTATGAATGGTGTGAATAGTGTAGAGTGGCCACCTAGTGGGTCCAAAACAAACATATCGGGGGGAACATGTACAAAGGCCATAGCTAGTGGCCCAGTAATGTTGCAAAATATACAGTGGGCATGGATGAAAGCTATGCTCACTCGCCAGGGTGCCAGCCCTGACTAGTGGGCCCAAAAGACATATATAGTGTCCGAGGCCAAAAGCTGTGGTCACCTAGTGGGTGAAAAAGAAACACCTTGGGGAACATATATAGTAGACACCGCCAGGGGCACCGAGGAGGTGGGTGCTGCAGTGTCCGGGCCCCTCCCCAGGAAAGGCCATCTGCGTACCGGGAAAGGCTGTCTGCTTAAGAGTCTCTATACTTTCAATGGGACTTTTATATGGCACCCCCTGGGGAAACTAGAAGTCGGTGCCCCTGGACACAGTCAAAGGCCATGGCAAGTGGCCTGTAAAACAACTGTGGTATAACAAAACCCTTGAAACCATTTGAAAAACTTTAAGTGTAGTTAAGTTGACCAGATTTAACGCAACAAATCCTTTTAAATTGAGCGGGTGTGGGAAGTCATGACCAGCTTAACTCAGTGTGTTTCTATTGCAAAGCCCTTGAGCAGATACATATTATGAGAGATGGCACTCACAATGACATTCAAAATGGCATTATGGGGACATCAACAGCAGGGCCGTCACGAGGGGAGCGCAGGGGGGGCAAACTGCCCCGGGCCTCGCACTTGCGGGGGGCCTCGCGGCCCCCTCTCCTAAGCTGAAGGCAGCACAGTCTCCCGTGTCCTTTATTCACACAGGGGACTGTGCTGTCTGCTCTCTGCCCCTGCAATGATTTTGCTATTTGTTGCGAAACCGTTTGGCTCCGCAACAAACAGCAAAATAATGGGAGACAGCAGGGCTCAGAAGTGAAGCTGAAAACGTGGACATGCTGAATGACAAGAGAGGACTCCTCTCCTGTCAGTCAGTGTGTTCACGTTGCTCAGCATGACCACACTGACTGAAGGAGAGGAGTTCTCTCTTGTCAGTCAGTGTGTTCACGTTGCTCAGCATGACCACACTGACTAACAGGAGAGGAGTTCTCTCTTGTCAGTCAGTGTGTTCATGGTGTCAGTGTGATCACACTGACTGATGGGAGAGGAGTTCTCTCTTGTCAGTCAGTGTGTTGACGTTGCTCAGCATGACCACGCTGACTGATGGGAGAGGAGTTCTCTCTCGTTAGTCAGTGTGTTCACGTTGCTCAGCATGACCACGCTGACTGACAGGAGAGGAGTTCTCTCTTGTCAGTCGCTGTGTTCATGTTGTCAGCGTGATCACACAGATTGATGGGAGAGGAGTTCTCCCTTGTCAGTCAGTGTGTTCACGTTGCTCAGCATGACCATGCTGACTGGCAGGAGAGGAGTTCTCTCTTGTCAGTCAGTGTGTTCATGTTGTCAGCGTGATCACATTGACTGATGGGAGAGCAGTTCTCTCTTGTCAATCAGTGTGTTCGCGTTGCTCAGCATGACCACGCTGACTGATGGGAGAGGAGTTCTCTCTTGTCAGTGTGTTCACGTTGCTCAGGGTGACCACGCTGACTGATGGGAGAGGAGTTCTCTTTTGTCAATCAGTGTGTTCACGTTGCTCAGCATGACCACGCTGACTGACATGAGAGGAGTTCTCTCTTGTCAGTCAGTGAGTTCATGTTGTCAGCGTGATCACACTGATTGATGGAAGAGGAGTTCTCTCTTGTAAGTCAGTGTGTTCATGTTGTCAGCGTGATCAAGCTGACTGATGGGGGAGGAGTTCTCTCTTGTCAGTCAGTGTGTTCACGTTGCTCCGCATGACCACGCTGACTGATGGGAGAGGACTTCTCTCATCAGTCAGTGTGTTCACGTTGCTCAGCATGACCATGCTGACTGACAGGAGAGGAGTTCTCTCTTGTCAGTGAGTGTGTTCATGTTGTCAGTGTGATCATGCTAACTGATGGGGGAGGAGTTCTCTCTTGTCAGTGTGTTCACGTTGCTCAGCATGACCACACCGACTGACAGGAGAGGCCTCCTCTCCTGTCAGTCAGTGTGTTCACTGTCAGTCAGTGTGTTCATGTTGTCAGCGTGATCACGCTGACGGATGGGAGAGGAGTTCTCTTTTGTCAGTCAGTGTGTTCACATTGCTCAGCATGACCACGCTGACTGACAGGAGAGGAGTTCTCTCTTGTCAGTCAGTGTGTTCATGTTGTCAGTGTGATCACACTGACTGATGGGAGAGGAGTTCTCTCTTGTCAGTCAGTGTGTTGACGTTGCTCAGCATGACCACGCTGACTGATGGGAGAGGAGTTCTCTCTTGTCAGTCAGTGTGTTCACATTGATCAGCGTGACCACGCTGACTGACAGGAGAGGAGTTCTCTCTTGTCAGTCAGTGTGTTCACGTTGTCAGCGTGATCACGCTGACTGATGGGAGAGGAGTTCTCTCTTGTCAGTCAGTGTGTTCACGTTGCTCAGCGTGACCACGCTGACTGATGGAAGAGGAGTTCTCTCGTCAATCAGTGTGTTCACGTTGCTCAGCATGACCACGCTGACTGACAGGAGAGGAGTTCTCTCTTGTCAGGCAGCATGTCTTTGTGTCAGCTGCGTGGATGCTTTTTAAGGGTACATGGACGTAAGGTAAGTGTTTTTTTATTTTAAATTAAAAGTGTATATGTGTATTTAAATTAAATTAATATGTATATGTGTATGTATGAATGCATGCGTGCATGTTGGTTTTTGTGTCAATGCTGTGTTTGGGTTTATGTATACATGCATGTATGGGGTTGTGTAACTGGTGGATGAATGCATGGGTGAAAGTGTTTTTTGTGAGTGTGTGTTCAGCACCACCCCTAAATGTAGCCGCCCTGGGGGCCACTTCATTAACGGGTGGGTTCATGGCATCAGAGGTGCACCTAGGCTAATATGTCAGGGCGGAAAGGGGAATAACACTTCAAATGTTGGGAGAGGCGCTAACGTCAGAGGCTGTGAGGAAGGGGCAAACTTCCTTGTGTGGGGGCACCTAACATCTTTCGGCATTTTGAATGAGACTATTCTGGTGAAGCTTCAATGTTACAAGCAGCTACCTCTTGCCTTCGTTTCTGAAATGTCACACTTAAGGACTGCTGTGAGAATGAGATATCTCATGTCACCACTCCCCTTCTAATCACTCCCCTAGCATGCAAGTGCTAACCCCACATCACGATTTCAATTACCTAAAAATGTATGGATATGAATGCAGGTGCTAACAGTGAAGTGACTTCTCATGGCCATGCTAATCCCTATGGCAATTCTCACCCAGTTCCTGCCCTCCCCACCCAAAACACCTCCTCACTGCAACTCTTTGAGCTAGCTTTAAACATGCCTTGCCATCAAACTTAGCCCTCAATGTGCCTGCAAGTGTTTCCTCAAAGGAGTCTTCTGAGAGTTCATGACTTCATTGGAGTTGTAAACACGTAGCGGGTGTAATAAAAAGTTCTTAATCAGGTCTGCCCTTGGCCACTCAATTTAAAAACACCCTGCGTGTCTTTTGCTGAAGTTCTTTTAATAATAAGCATTGGCAAAGCCAACAGTTTTGGCTTCTGTATAAGTATTAGGCATTTACCAGGCACTATTAGCTGCTGAGGTACTCAAACCATTTTGCACTGGCACTATCAATGACCAGCTAATACCAACACAGAAGTGCCTTTCCCATGCCTACACAAATGCTCAAACTGTTAGCATTGCCAGTGCTATTTTTCCTTTACCCTTGATGCACAGGACTATGCATCAAGGTTAAATCAAACATACTGCTTGGCTAAATTGGCCCACATTGAATGTAGTCCCATCTAGCCAGTAATAACACTTATGGTACACAGTCCGCCCGGATATACTTTCTGTGATATGACATTTATAATTAGAACAACCAGCATGAATATATTTTTATACTAGCATATCTCGCGTGGAAAGGCAGCATGAAATGTATTGGAAAATGTTCCTATGACAATTTATGATTTGCTGCTTTTGGGAATTTCCATGTGCTCCCATACAAAACCAAATGCAAACTGTATGGATTTCTACCCAATTTTGCAATGAAAGTGCTGTAAAATGCATACTTTTAACCCAATGTTTCAAACATTTTCTTGGGAGTGAGAACCCCCCTCAAGCAACCCTGGTTTGGTTTGGGCTCCCTCACTGTGCTCTGTTGATCCTGCCTTATTGGCACAAACATTTTAGCCTCTTAAGTTCATAAATGTACCAGCCTCCACTGTACATCATTTGTCACTGTGTATGATGTGTGTTTTAATGCGCACACAGGGGCAGGGTGCTCCTTAATGATATGATATGGCATTTATAATGTGCCTGTAGGCAAGTGTTTCTAGGCGCGAGAAGGCAAGGAGGGAGAAACAAAAGAGTAGGACAAAACACAGATCTTACTAGGCCCTGTGTCATTCAGATCGCACAAGAGCAGGCAAGGGGGGAGGGGAGAAGTGCAGAGGGTGGGGTAGGATGCAGAAGTGCAGTAACAAAGGAGAAACAAGAGTGCAGCCAACGGGTGGCAAGTGTGGGTACTCATAAGTGCAGCCACCGGGTGGAGAATAAGAGCAAGAGCAGGAACTGTAGGGTTACAGATACAGACCACAAGTGCAGGGGAGCCAAGAGGCAGTGCGGGATTGCAACAGGACAGGAAGGGACCTGGGCCCGAATTCAGAGCTTGACCAGGTGACCAATGCATGGATCAGGCAGGTGATCAGCAAGGCAGAGGAAGAGAGAAGGCAGAAGCAAAGAGACAGGTCTTGAGGTGCTTCTGGAACCGGAGATGGTTCTCCACAAGTTTCAGAGTAGCAAGAATGCTGTTCCAGAGGGAGGCCCAAGCCGAAGAAAGAGATCTGCCCTCAACTCTTTGCTTGGAAAAGTGACTGACCCTCAGAGAATTGGAGGTGGCGCTGTGGAGAGCTCATGCCATATTATTTATATGTATTCATATGATAAAAAAGTTAGTCTGGCATGAACCTTTCTTCAGTAGAGCAATCTAAATTTGCTGTAGTTGATTTGGAGTTGTAGTAATAAAACATATTTGGGATCCTGCACACAAACTCAAGGATAGATTTCTCTAGTCTCCTGTTTGAGGATGCGCCACTGCTGGCAGAGTGCAAATAATTGTAAGGGGGCCTCACCAAATGCTTTGTCCCGGACCTCACCACATCTTCTGACAGCCCTGATCAACAGGAGCGGGCCGAGTTAAGCTGATCATGACTTCCCACATCCGCTGAATTTCAGGGGTTTTATTGCATTAAATCTGGTCAATTTAACTGCACTAAAACTAAAGTATTTTAATTGAATATAGATATATTACATGGACAATGTCAGGCCCGTTTACTTTTTCAGTGTTTAATTATATGTGTGCGTGTGTGTGTTTGTGTGGGAACTGGGAGAAGACCTGTCAGAATAAGGTCATACATTATTAAATACACTTGTTTTGCCTGAGTGCAAGTCTTTGGCAGTTTGTATGCTACAAATTGTCTGCAGGAGAAGAGGTCCGGCTTTTTAAAGATGCTGGAACATTCTGCCAACAAAGTGAAATTCCTGACAAAGGCCAGGCTCCAGCAGTTGCCTGGGAGGTGTTTGTTTGTCACTATCCATGCATGTTAAAAAGAGCTCTAAACAGCCTCTCACTTCTCTGCAACGAGCCCACTAATCTCTTTTTTATTAGCCCTGATAAACCCCAGCACAATAACAGTGTCCATTAAAAACTGAACAGGCAAAACCTTTCTGTGGCGCCCTGGTGCGTGCTAGCGAGTTATGGCCGCGCGCTGGGGAGCGCTAAAGGGGACGCGCCAGATTATGCAGGGCATAGAGCAGCCTGCCTGACCTAGGAGGCCGTCCATCACAGCAACTGGCAAAACAGCACTTCCTCCTGGCGGCTCGCGAACTCTGCATGCAAAATAGGCATCCAGCACTCTTCACGCACGCAGCGCCCCCGTCCCAACACATTGGCCAGCGTGATGTCAATCACCTTCCTCCGAGCCACAGTCCTTGATTATGTTTTAGGAAAATTCTAGAAATCTAACTATGCAGGAAGTACCTCTTCATTACTTGGCATAACACCATGGGCCTTATTCATGGAATTATTTGCACGGTTCAAAGTGACTTTGCACTGCCAACACAAACCCTGATTCATGCAACCGTGCAAAGTGCATTTTTGCAGTGCAAAGTCAGTCACGGTCATGTTTGCAGCACAAAATGACTTTGCACGGACTCTGTACTGCAAAAATGACTATGCACTGACTTTGCACGGACTTTGCACTGCAGAAGTACACTTTGCACAGTTTCATGAATCAGGGCTTGTGTCGGCAGTGCAAAGTCGCTTTTCAGCAGTGCAAAGTCACTATGAACCGTGCAAAGAGTTCCATGAATCGGGCCCAGTCCTGGTCTAAAACAATGTCTAAACACATTAGGTTTTTGCAGCCACCCACATAGTTTTAATTTCAAATCTCTATTTCTAAATATGCTAGACTCGTTGCTTGCTTTCAGAAACACATGCAGGGGACAAATAACTAACTAAAGAGACATTGAACACCCGACGTCGAAAATGCATAGCACTCTGCATGCGTTCTAGAATCATTCATTCCATTCGGCAGAACCTAGTCGGGTCCTGTTTTTTCTTTGCATTCTGTGGCTTAAGGGCCTGGACTTCTAATGGGGAAATCCAGTACTATATGACTCAGATGGCAAAGAGACAAAACAGAAGTAGGCTAGCAATTCCTGATTGGAAAGGAGCATGCTGCCATATATGCCCGTGTCAGTCAATGGGGAATTTCCAACGTACATCTCACCATGGAGAATGTGTGGCAATAACTATTGCTCTCAGGCAAAATAAATCCCACAAAAGAATCCCTGATCACTTGTTTTTTTTGTTGTTTTTTTTTTCAAGCATCACCTTTGCTTTCTGTTTGTTTTGGGTAACAGCTCCCATCAACCTTTGCCAGCATAGTCAATGGTGAGTGATGATGGGTGTCCAAGAACAAAACATTTTGCGGGCAGCAGGTTGTATACCCTCACACTCACAATGGCAGGAAAGTGCAGCAAGGTCTATGGAAGTACCCTGGCCCGGCTTGTTGCTGCAAGCGAAGGCTCTACTCAGGCTCTTTACTCATAAGGTGAGCTTAACCTAGTTCCAGTGGATGGGCCGGTGTCACCGGAACTGCCATTTTGTTTTGTCCTGGATTTCCATCTTTTCTGGAATGTGTATATTTGGCTGCCTTAAGTGCCTGAACCCAATGTTTTGGAAAGTGGAAATGCAGGACTGGAAAAGAGGGTTGCCAGTCCTTTCATTAAGCTATACTAACCTTTGTTTTGGGGTCTCATCATAACCCTTATTCACTGCTTCAAGTGGGATAAGACATTAAAGGAGGGGCTTAACGCATACATGTCAATATGTTTCCCCTGCACGAAAGAGAGCAAACTCTATTTTAGTATAGTGCATCGTATTATATTGTTCTAATGGCAATACTTCTATGTAATAATCTGTGAAATAATAATCTTATTATTAATCCGTTGAAAAAAATCAAATAATGTATTCTCTATACTTTCCCTTCAGTGTTTTACAAAACTAATAATACAACTCTAAATGTAGCAAGCCAATGGTGTTAATGGAACAAAAGGTTTATAGTGACATCTATTGGGCGATATCAGTATTGTCCCTCATCATCTTTTAATTGACTTTTGGTGCACAGTAGGGAAATCAGGTTGGCACCCCCTTTTCGAGAAAACAGTTAGGTCTCTGATGGGGACGAATTCCAGATAGTTCTGATCGACTTATATCCACCAATACCCTAAAGCTTTGTTTGGGGTGTAGTCATTTTTGTAAGCTGTGTTAATTTGCACCATTAACCACAATAATGTTCATGGGCTACATGAGTTCTGGGACAGCATTAGAGGTCCTGGCAGAGGGAAGATGCATGATAGCTTGGCCATTTTGCTGATGCATGCAGACCAGAAGTACCCTGAGCTCTGCCTGTGGGTGTTTCTATGTGGTGTGTTGTTTGTCCAGAGCACAGGTGGGAGCCTCATACTCTTGTGGTGCTAGAACGCATTGACCAGGTGTATTGGATGTAAATTGGTCAGATAAGTATAGTCGTGTGTCCATTGAAGCCCCGGTAAGCCGTTTACAGCATCCTGTTAATGCATCCCTGGTGGATTACTAGCAAGGTGCCTTGGTTACTTCGGTGTGTTAAGAAGCCAGGACTTCAAGGGTTTCCCTTCAGTGAGGTGACCTTGTATTGTGTGGATTTCCTTTGGAGGGAGGTTCAATGTCACTGTGATGTCAGTGAACGCCTGCATTCTGTAGCTCCTTCTGGCATTTCCGTTTTTTTCTAGGAATATGCGATTGCTGGATCTCAGCATTTACCTTGATTGGTATGATAATGTCTTTTAATTAGTCAGATGCTCACCCAGAGAAGATTATAACAATCCACCTCCAAACAACATTCACACAATAAATCACTGCACTTCCCTTTATTGGACACCAGTAACTTGGTACTAATGTTCTTGCATACACCACAATCTCACTCCTACGCTTTGAGAAAAGAAACAAACTGTGTTCTAAAAATAATTCCTTTTATTTTGCATATTTCATCAGTAGATTTGCCTGTGGCTCCGCACTATTAATACAGGGAAAATGCACCTGAAGCAGTGGTGACTAAAACAAGCAGAATGATCCATGAACCAAAATAATACAGCCTGCCTGGTACCCTATTTCTACTAAAAATAAACAATGCAGACATTCGTGTATATTATGTATTCAAAGCACACACCCTTCAATTAAAAGGTGTACGTTTATTATGAATAATAACTTGATTAACTGTGCACCCCTTTGATGCATAGGAAAACATTCCAGGAGCATTTTCAATCATTGTGCATTTAACACTATTGATAACACAAAAAGTAGACAGCACTGCAATCTAACCAGTAGCATTATCTAGGAGTTGCACACTACTGGGGTCAGGTGTTCATTCATAGTAATAACCTTAATTTCTGTTTTACTTGAAATTACAATGCAGCTGAAAAGAGTCGTTTTCAACATATTCTTTATTTCCCTGGGTAAAATGAAGGGGGGAATCTGACCCACCGACAGGCGTATGAAATGTATTTTTCTCTATCATTTTTAGACCCTTTAATGACTAAACCAAATAGGTTAGTTCAGCTCTTAAATTTACAGTAATGGCTTTTACAAGCGACAACCCTAGGAATTTCAACTGTAAAATCTGTGATGGCAAAAACATACAGAGAAAACAAATCGAGACGTGTCGTTGCCACTGTAATTACCAAGGAAGTTTGTTAATCTCTGCATGGCAGATGTCGATATGACCTGCATTGCGTTACATTCTAAAGATATAACTTTTAAATATGTTAACATTTCTTTAGTTGTACCGTAAAGGGCAAAAGTACACTGCACAGGCTGGTCACTCTAGTGGCTCTCCAGGAACACCGTTCCTGAATGCAAGGGCACCAGCAATGTTCCCCAGGTTATCCCAGGAATGGAATCTGCTGGTATGCAATATGGCTCCTACTTCCAAACGCTGGATTCCTTTCTGCTTCATTCCCAGTTTAGGAGAAGAGGACAATTACAAAAGATACGTTTTCAGTGACCACCGAAATGTAAGGTGCTCTTCTATAGCTCTCAACGTCTGAGTGATGGAATTCCAGAGCTGAGCAGCAGCCACTGAGATAGAACGGCCGCCAATACGGGAAGTCCTAAAATGAGGTACAAGAATCAGGCAAGCTGAATGAAGTTCCTGTGCCGCAGGGGAGTTGCTAGGTCTGGAAAAGACCCAGGGCTAAGCTGATGTCGGTACTGTTGGGACTGGGGGCTAGCTAGTCTTTTGGCTGTAGCTCCTGAGATTCTATCCGGGGCTACAACCAAAAGATCAGGGGCTCTAGCCCCCTTAGCCCCCCCCCTAGCAACGCCCCTGCTGTGCCGGGACACACGGACGGAATTTTGCCCGTAGGTATTCTTCTGCACAGCCATATAAAGCCTGGTGGACCAACCAAAGTGATTTACATTGCACCGGTTTAGCAACAGGAAGCCAGTGATGATGGTGAAGCACTGGGGAGATGTGGGCACGCCTGGGTGTGGAGGTGACAACTCTTGGTGCAGCATTTGGCGCTACGGAAGATACATTCTGACAAATGGTGCTAAACTGGAGGCCGGCTGAAAGAGAGAAGGATATTTTTACGGCCAGGTTCTTCCCCAGTGAGACAGGAGTAGGGATAAGGCCAAGACTATAGGGCTAGAAACCTGCTGACCAGATGGCCGCAGCAGTTGGAGGGCCCACCACCAATACCTCAGTTTTCTCTCCATTCAGTTTAAGCCAGTTAGCCAACACAGAAGGGCTTTTGGGATTGCTATTCCAGGACTACTCTCTTTTGGAAGTGGTCCGTGCCATTGTGGTATACATTAGGGTTGGCCTATATGTATGTAAAAAAATCACAGGAAAAGCAATGCATTTTTGGCTCAAAAACACATTGAGAATGTATCATTGATAACAGAGTGGAGGTCATGACATCCTTTCAATCAGGTGAGAGAATGTCACTTAAAGAACAGATGTTGCTGGGGAAGGTGGAAGCATAAACCAGGGGTGAGGACAGGACAGAATGGCAAAGGATGGTTGAGGAAGTGCCGAATTAGAGATGGGGGTGATGGAAAAGTGCTTTAGGGTGGTCCATAAAGAGTAGGGAGAGAGGGAAACAGGGTGATGCAGTAGCATAGATTACTAGGAAACGGATTCTTCAGAAAGAAGGAGAGCTTTGAGGTTGCATTTAAATAGTGGTAGAGTTGGAGTAGTACTGAGAGGGAGAGGAAGAGCATTCCAGAGTGGTGGCAAGGGATTGAGTTGAGGATGATCTTAACAAGTTGGAGGAGAGTAGGGAGTAAGATGAGCAGGTAAGTAGGTTGGGGTGAGTCCATGAGTCGTTTTGAAGAGGATGAGAAGAAGATCATACTTAGACCTTTGTTTCATAAGTAGAAAGTCAATTTGTGACAGGTAGAGGAGGTAGAGGTAAAGCGAGAAAGGTTGAAAAGTGTGCAGATCGTGAAGTTGAGGACTTTATCCAGAGGCAAAAAAGTGTAGTTAGAAAGGCCATAGAGTAGGCAGGCACAGTAGTCAGATCTAGAAAGGACTAAGGAGGACATTAGCTGTTTCGCACTATTGAAGGAAGAAGATGGCAGATTTTTCTGATATTGAAGAGGTTGAGTCTGGCTGCAGAGGCAGATTTGGAGAGGAAGAGCAAGAAGTTGTGTGATGTGTCAAAGATGACACCAAGGTTATGATTAGAAGCAGAGTAAGTGAGGCAGTCGTGAGAAAAGAGCAGAAAGGCTCAGGCAGGAAGATGTAGAATGTTTGGCTGGAAAGCAGAGAATTTCAGTCTTAGTGGAGTTGAGCATGAGTGAGTGAGACACCATCCAATATTGGATGGCGGAGAGACAGTTTGACATTGTTGACAACAGCTCGTCAGATAAGAAGTGAACATAGAAGAAGATCTGAGTGTCATCAGCGAAGAGATGATAGGATAACCTGTAAGAGGAGATCATGGGCACCAAAGAGCAGAAGCATAGGAAGTGAAGAGACATGGGCCAAGGACAGACCCTTGGGTACCTCCAACAGTAAGGGAAGTACGGCTCTTCCAGGACATCTGAAAGTGTCTGGGGGCAAAATATGAAGCAAACCAAGCAAGGGCCTCATCTATGGTGCCAAGGAGAGATAATGTGGAGAGCAAGTCAGAATGGTGGAACGTATCGAAGGCAGCAGAAAGATTGAGAAGAATAAGAGTAGATGAAAGGTTTGAAGTTACTGACATTGAGGAGAGCAGTCCCGGTAGAATGCAGAGGTCGGAAGCCAGATTGAACAGGGTCCTGGAGGTTGTGAGTATCAAGGAACTCAGTGAGTCAATTAAATACTATTCGCTTTTCGATTTTGGAATAGTGAGGTAGAAGAGAGACAGGGCAAACGTTGGCAGGAAAGTTAGGATCTAGGCCAGGTTTCTTAAGGAGAGGGATGACAGCAGCTGTCTTATAGAATGAGGGAAAAGTCTCATTGTTAAGAGAGGGGTTGAAGAGGGAATTAAAGAAATGGAGTAACACTAGGAGCTATGTGCTTCACAATGTGTTAGGACAGTGGGTTAGTGGGGACACAGGAAGGGTGAGCCTTGAGGAGGAGGGCAATAATCTCACAAGGGTTGGTGGGGGCAAACAAAGACAATGTAATTGGAGAGGAGACGAGGAGTGGTGGAGAAAAGTGAGGAGGAGGAAGGAATAGAACATAATTAGTGATGGTATTGTTAATGATAGATATTTTAGAAGCAAAGGAAAGTGCAAGATCATTTGCAGAAACGGTAGAGAAGTTAGAGGTGGGTTTAGGAGGTGAGAGAATTGAGTTGAGAGATTTCTGGAAGCGCCTACGTTGAGAGGATTGAGACAAAATGAGAGAGAGATAGAAATCACATTTGGCAGAGTCAAGAATAGAGCAATAGTTTTGAAGAGCAGTGAGATAGAGTTTGAGATCAGAGGAGTGTATTGACCTTTGCCAATTGCGAACAATTTTCTCCATTGTTGTTATCAGGGTGCTGATGAGAGCTGTAATCCAGGGCCATGGATGGGAGGATTTAGGAGTGAGTGAAGAAAGAGAGTAGTGGGAGGAGAAGGGTGCATACAGAACACTGTTAAAATTAGTGAATGAAAGGTGAGTTAAGTGTAGGAGGAGACAGAGAGTGGTGTAGACCAGAGAGGTAGTGAGAGAGTTTGGAGGGGGGAAACGTGCTTAACGATAGGTGTAGTAGATCGAGAGCATGAGTGAGGAAGAAGCAGGAGTGGCGATAGAGCCAAAGACGGTAGAGTGATTGGAGGGAGAAGACACATTGGAGATAATAGAAACAGGGAGTTGGGAGCAGATGAGAATAAGGTCACACGAGTTTCCATTTGAATGGGTGGGCAGACCGTAGACAGAAGAGAATGAGTGGTAAGTAGAATGAGTTAAAGTCAGTGAATGGAGCAGCAGAGAGAGGGGGTGTTGAAGTCACCAATGACAATGAGGTGGTGATTGGGAGGGAGCGAGTCAATTAGTTGGGGGATGTGGTCGAAGAATTGACCTACTGGAGCAGGTGTCCAATAGAGAGAGATAATATGTAGACCATCTGGGGAAGTGATTGTGGAGATAGTGCATTCGAGTGAGAGAGAATTTACAGGAGTTAGGGCAGTAGGAAATATAGGAAGTTTGGAGGATGAAACCAGTCGTACACCACCACTCCTGCAAGTGGGGCAGGGAGAGTGAATGCCGGTGCAGGTAGGGTCATGAAGGGCAGCAAGGGTTGCAGTGTCATAGAGAGAGATCCAGGTGTCAGTAAGGGTAATGAGGTCAAGAAAAGGAGAATGAGCAAGGAAGATGTCAGAGGTAAATAAGGTTTTATTGCTGACAGACAGTGTATTCCAAAGAGCAAGCGAAAGAGAGTGAGCAGTGAGCAGTAGAGGCATAGTGATGCTGAGTCTGAGGGTCTGAGGAAAAGGGACGTGCTGGGGGTAGATGTGAGAAGAGGATGTGTAATGGAAGTTAGGGTTGGAGTACATTTTGTGAATAGAAAGAGTATTGGAGCGAGAAGTGAGGTGGCCTTGAGGAGGAGAGATGATAGTGATGGGAAGATAGTTGAGATGGTTCTGAGCAGAGGAGAGTGAAGAGAGAAATGGAAGGGAAAGCAAGAGATAGGATGAGCAGTGCCTGGCAAGGGTGAAGTTCAGAAGAAGCAATAAAGGGTACTTGCAGTCAAGTAGCAAGAGACAGCAAAGCAAAGGCACGTAGGCTCAGAGGCAAAGAGGCTGGTCAACGGCTAGTCTACACCCTTCACTATTACACCCTTAACTGGGATTCCCCTTGCTGGAGGCCTAAAAATCCTTCTCTATACCACCTATGAGTAAACCGTGATGTCAGTATCTTCTTTTAGATTTATCATTGGATTGGTTGCTTGGATTGTATGACACATCAAATGGCATACCCCTAATACTTTTTTTTGGAATCTTTATTTACAAAACATCTGTTACAAATCACAAGACAATCACCGTAAAACAATCAAAACACTGCAAATAACAAAAGAAAATCACATCATTTAACACAGAACTATGTACAGAGCGAGATACACAATACACTAAATCCCCCAATAAATCAATTACATCTCCCAATTACCCACCCGCCCAACAAGTACAATGCCAAGTTAAAATAACTGTAGAAATCTACCCCATATTTTCTCAAACAAACCAAATTTACCAAGTCTCCTATAAAATACTCTCTCCACATTTGCCAATTCATGCATCTCAGACAACCATGTCTCAATATTCAATGTCAAAACAGTCTTCCAGTTCTGCAAGATAATCTTCTTACCGGTCATCACCCCTCTGAAGAACCACTTCTTCTCACTCTGACTGAGACCCCTAATACTTGATTTGCTATGAGCTTGGGAATTATGGTAGTGGGTATATTGTTTCTAGGATTTCCATGTTGTCTTCATCTGGGAAGTCGGCAAATGTTCAATCCATCCCTCCTCTCAGTAAAATGACATCACCAAGTAAATATTTTGTTGAAATTAATATTAATTTCCTAAACCTATATTTGTATGCACACCACCTTCTAAAAGATGCAAGTATCACATATATCAAAGTAAACTTTTTTTTTCATTTGACCTAGCCTCGGCTAAAATGTGCAGCAAAATGTTTCTCATATGCTCACATCTAAATTAATCTGGCAGCTTTTGAAAGTTCTCATCCTGGCAATGATAGCCATATCTTTGTTTTTTAACCTATGAAAATGTTTGAAAAAATGTGTATGTTTTCAACCCAACTTAAAGTACCTGCTTAAAGTATGACCCCCCGAACTCCCCGCCCCCCGCATATGTCAGCTTCAGAACTGGAATTAATTGCTAATGACACAAGTTACAAGTCTATTTCTTTTGAAAGCAGGTGTTTAATTATCCCTGTAATTAATATGTTCCCAACCCTCTATCTCAAGTGATTGTATGGGACAGGTGGCAGGTTTTCCTAAACTTCACACGTGTAATGAAATATTTTTGAAGCTTCAGAACATATCTTTCTGTACTTGGTTCTCAAGGTCTGGCAGGAAGTTGCACACAAACAGTATCTTATATTTTGTTGTAAAATGATACAGACTTATCGTCTTGCCACAAAGTATATCAGATTGTAAATACTATCATTTGGAGCAGGAGAAGTCCATACCCAGTGATACATGCACTTATAGGACATACATTTGAAAACATTTCATGTGACAAAGGTAACTTATAAGACATGGCATATATAACACGTATGGCATGTCTATGACATGTATGTTCTGTAAAATATGTATGTGCAATATTTACCAGTTAAGATACCCCATATCAATTGTTATACCTTCATGCAACTAGGTTGCCACTGTCTGTAACAGTGCCTTGCTGCCCCCGGGCTGCATGTGCGCTTTATAAATGTAAAAATAAATAAAAAAGTAAAAATATACAGATTTCACCATGTGACAAAATATAGGAACACGGTTGAATGCTAACTTTCTTAATAAGCAGTGCTTTAAGTGGGTTGAATTTCGAGAGTGGGTTTTAACAGGTGGGCGTATTCTATACTGTGCCTGGTGTGGCCTAAAAGAGGGGGCAGCAGCCCCAAACAATACATCATGAGACTCTGCAAACATGTATTTTTTGTCACTCAGCAGGGTCTCGCGTGGCCTTGTTCGCATCCAGTCTGCCTATTGTAAATCCACCTACCGCTTTGTCTCGGATTGTCAATTTAAAGCTGTCTATAAATAAAACGTCTCTCTCAGTATATAAACAACAATTCAGTGAGTGAGAAAATGTCCCTCGTTCTATAAGGATGAAAGAGGAAAGAGAAACTGGCAACTTTGCATAAAATCAAAGAGCATTTTGGGAGCATAAAAATGACCACATATTTGCGTGATACTGATTTGAGAATGAAATCCTTTTCAGCATGTTAAGCACAGTGGGATTGGTGCACATTTCATTTACCAGTCACAGCAATCAACCTAACAGTAAAAGGCCTGCCAAGCATGGGCCATATGTACTCCTTTGAAAAGCTTCACCTCTGGGTGTATGGCTTGGGGTGCTGTGCACGGATAACAACATATATTTTCCCTAAATGCAATTCACAGTTTCTCAGTGAATTTCTGAGAGCTGGATTCTGAGCATCCCCTAAAGTGTAACCTTGCTTGCTTGTAAGTGGGGGGCAGTGCTGCGGTTCAGGAGCAGAATTCGGAGAGTGCCTAGCGCTGGCTCACGTCAAGCCCTGCCTATAAGGACACTGACACTCCAAGGTAGCATGCAACATCCTTTTGACTTGTGTTAAGGGATTACTTTGTATTGTGGTACCCGCATCCCCTTTAGTACTTTCTTGGTAACTCTGATGCAAGAAATGTTGCCTTTGTGGATACATGCAATACAATACATCTAGACTCTGTTAAAATGCATCAACACGTCATTATGCTGCTTAAACTAAGTGATAACATGGAGATATATGCTTTCTCTCATGTGTTAAACGCCAGCAGTGCATAACAGGACCATGCTGTCATCAACCGCCCCTTTATAGGCACTATGGTGTCAGCAAATGACATGTTAGATGAATGAAATCTGAACGGCTAGTTGTGCTTTAGCTAAGAACTCCAGTAGCAGTGGAATTCTGCCCAGTGCAGGCTCGAGCAGCAAGCATTGTGACATCACAACACACCTGCAATTCATTATCACAGCAGCGACTGTATTATTACAGGCCAGTGGTGATGTCAAATCTAGACAGCAATACGTAAATGATTAACACGCTTGTATACTGATATATATTGCAGGATGCCATGTGTTAAGTGTAACATCAGTGATGTTATAATATAATCCATGTCAGCGTCTATGGAAGATGCGATAGAAGGTCTAGTGGGTACTGTGCTGTAAAAAAATAAGTTATTCTTTCCACATTTTGGCACATGTGCTGCAAGAGTTAGCATTACAATATACAGTTACAGAGACCGCTAGGGGGCGCGGACCAAGATGGCCACGTGAGTGGGAGCTCCGCCACCACAGCTATGTGTACTCATAACTTCAGACGCCCTCGTTCCCAACAAAACGGAGCTGCTGAGACGAAGAAAAGAAAAGAGGAACTGGTTCGAGAAGGAGGGTACAAGGGGCACGGAAGTTTAGGAAATCGAATACACCGCCTTCAGGGAAGGGGTGAGAAGCCCCCACATGTTATGGGCCTTGGGGCGTGCCGGGGCCTCGCTCGCACACACACACACGCATGCATGCAGGCACCCAGAGAGTGGACGCCGGAGACGTGTGTCTGCTCCGGTCGCCGGCGCGAACTTCCGGCGCACCGCCTTTATTATTCACTACGCATGCGCGAGCCTCGATGCGGCTTGCGCATGCGTATACAATTGAAATTGCTACGCAACATCCCTCCTTTTCCCCCAAAACAAAATAACCTTTTCAAAACATGGGGCCAACAGGCCCATCATAACGTTCACGATACCTCTGCTTTGATTATGAGGTAGGGTCCATGATGAAGTCTTTGAACCTCAGCGGTGGCTTGCGACCCGCCTGGCTCGGGTACCTGCGTGCTCCGGCGTCGGGGTCCTCGGGTGCCGCCGGAGCCTCTGGCGGCCCATCGTCTTCCACCGGCACTCCCGTACTCGGGTCGGGATCATCTCTAATGGCTGCTCCAGGAGTTTCAGGTTCTATGCGCTTGAAGAACGAAACATTTCTGGTCACAGTCCCTCTTGCATTGGCGGCCGTGACCATCGACCCTTTGACATGGGTCACGCCCAGTGGTTGTGGCTCATATGGCAGTGATAGCTTCCCCTCCGGCCTCCTGTTGCGCACCAGCACGGTGTCTCCTATTGCGATTGCCCTCTCGGGTAGTCTCCGCCGTGCGGTCTCTTTCTCATTCAGAGTGGCCCTCGCTGTGCGCACTTTACTGTTGTCGATTTCTCCTGGTGTCCTCCCTTCCACTTCGGGTAGTAGGCCTCTTGGTATTCTTTTGAAGAGGGCCTCTGCGGGGGCCACTCCGGTGGATTGATGTGGGGTCGTGCGATATTCTCTTAGGAACTCGACCAGATTTCGCCTGAGATCTTCTCCCCCATTCACGGATATGCGCAACACTTTGTTGAGCGTTCGCATAAATCGCTCCACCTCGCCATTTGCTCTCGGCCATAATGGTGTTAGTTTGCGATGCTTTATCCCCCTGTCCTCGCAGTATTGAGCAAAGCGCTGGCCCTGAAACGGTGACCCGTTGTCCGAGCAAATTTCAAGAGGGAACCCATGTGTGGCGAATATTTTGTCCATGGCCAGAATGGTGTGTTCGCTGCATGTGGATTCGACCAATTCCACCTCTGGGTATAGTGACCACTGGTCTATCACCACCAGAAAGTATAAGCCTCGGCCCGTGGACCCGAAGTCCGCGTGAACAGTCCCCCAGGGGTGGTCACTCCTCTCCATGGCCTGAATGGGTGGCGCCTTCTCCACAGGGCTGGCGGCTTGACATGGGATACAGGCCTTCACAAATTTCTCCACCCTTCCTTCCAGATCTGGAAACCAAACTTTCAATCTGAGCCGAGCTTTCATCTTGGCCATTCCTTGGTGTCCCTTGTGGGCTAGCTGTAGGACTTTCTCAACCAGCACTCCTGGTATTACGATCTGGTGCCCTCTTAGCAGGATTCCGTCATCCGCCACCGACAATTCGTGGCGTGCCTTCCAGAGTGCTTGTAGATCTCTTTGCGCTTCCGCGGTCCTTCGGGAGTTGTCAAGGAGGACTTCCCGCCATTCCCCGGTGTCCACCGCATCTTTTATTTTCCGGAATGCTTCGTCGTTATTGGACTCATCTGCAATTTCCTGATGCGTCAGGGCTACAGCAGGGCGGCCTCCACAACCAGATGTACAGCTTCCACACAGTCCGCTACCTCCAGTGAGTCCCCGGGCCTCCCAATGCCCGGATGGCGCGACAGGTAATCAGCCGGGTTGTGTGTCCCTGGTCGATATAGCAATTTGACCCCATATTCCATGAGGGCCAACATCCACCTTTCTATGCGCGGAGGTGGTTTGGACGAAGTCCCAGACAGTATGGGGATGAGGGGTTTGTGGTCAGTTACCACCACAACTGGTTTCCCCAGAATGTAGATTCTGAAATGTTTACACCCCCACAGTATGGCCAAGGCTTCTCGCTCTATTTGGGAGTAACGCCTCTCTGTGTCGGTCAGGGCCTTGCTGGCATAGGCGATGGGCCTCATGGTCCCTTGCTGGTCTGCTTGCATGAGGACCGCTCCCAGCCCTACCGGGCTAGCATCAACTACGATCTCCGACTCGCGACCAGGGTGGAAGTACGCCATAGTTTCTTGCTCCGACAGGGCATTTTTAATGGCGGTGAACGCTCTTTGTTCCTTCCCTGTCCAAGTCCACGCCACATCATTTCTGGTGAGCGCCCTCAGTGGTTCCGATAGGGAGGCTAGATCTCGGATGAAGCAGCCAAAATAATTGACCATCCCTAAGAAGCTTCTTACTTCGGCTGGGGACGCTGGTGGGGAGGCATCTCTGATGTCTTTCACCTTCTCCGGATCCGGGGAAATCCCTCCAGCGTGAAATATAAACCCGAAAAATTCAAGCCTGTCCCTCAGAAATTCGCATTTCCCCTTATGTAGTGTTCAGCCTACACTGCACAGTCTCTCCAGGGTATGCTCGAGGCACTTCAGATGTTCTGCTTCTGATTTGCAAACACTAGGATGTCATCTGACATGTTGATGACCCCTTTTAGTCCTGATAATGCCCCCCTGATGGCATTTTGAAAAACCTCTGCTGCGGACGAGATCCCAAAGCTAAG
Source organism: Ambystoma mexicanum (assembly GCF_040938575.1). Taxonomy (NCBI): domain Eukaryota; kingdom Metazoa; phylum Chordata; class Amphibia; order Caudata; family Ambystomatidae; genus Ambystoma; species Ambystoma mexicanum. The sequence continues at coordinate 849,248,262 of NC_090931.1, read as the reverse complement.
TCTTTTGTATTGATACAACCCCTCATGGGTCGTAAAGGTCGTAATATACTTGGACTCGGGGTGGAGTTCCAGCTGGTGGTAGCTTCGAGAAGACCCTGGCTCCCTGGAGCTCTCCCACGATGTCATCTAGGGTTGGTGTTAGATGGCGTTCTCGTTTGATCGCTACATTGGGCAGCCTCATATCTACGCAGGTGCGTACTGCCACCGGTTGATTCGGCTTCGGGGCCACCACAATTGGGGAGACCCAGGGAGTGGGTCCATCTACCCTCTCGATAATGTCCTCGTCCACCAGTGACTGTAGTTCTTTCACCACTTGTTCCATGAGATGAAAAGGGATACGCCGATGTTTAAGCGCAGTCGGCCTCATGGACTCATCTATGTGCAACCGTATGGGCTCTGCCTTGAGCTTTCCGATGCCAGTGAATATCTTCTCAAAATGCTGTAGTAGGCAGTCCAGATCTGTGAAGTACACAGCAAGGGTGAAGTGTACAATGTTGAGCGCTTCCGACGCGGCACAGCTTAGGAGGGAGTGGGGGCTCACACTGGTGACGAAAAACCTCGCCTTTATTCTGTTTTGACCATGAGAGACCGGGGCCACAAACACTCCCTGGATGGGAAGAGGTGTGTCCCCTCCGAATGCGTAGATTCGCGCTGTGGAAGTCGTCAGCCTTGGTGGGCCAGGAAGAGCATTGTAATGTTTTGTTGCAAGTACGCAGACGGACGCCCCAGTATCTATGAGGACCGGAGTTGGCATCTCGCTAATGTTGACGGTGCATTTGGGTTGTCGACGGACCACAGGGCCTTGCGCAATGCTTGAAATAAAAAATATTTCTTCATCTTCCTCCTCCTCTTCCGCGATATTGAGGTCTTGCATGCCTTGTTCGACAGAGGACACGCCCCTTACTCTTCCAGCGACACCTCTGCCGACTTTCTCTGGTCCTCTCAAGACTGTAACTGGCGTCGTTGCTCTGCACACTCACTCATAGTGTTCCGGTGTGCCGCATCGACCACAGGTCCTTGCCTTTGCTGGGCACTCTCCCGCATGCAGCAGATCGTATCCACAGTACGAACACGATGAGACATTCCCTTGCGTTGTGGTCCCTTCACTTCTCTTTGGTGTCCATCTTGCCTTCCCCATGGCCGAGCGTCCGATAGCGTATGCCACTTCCTCCTTCCTGGAGCGTGTAGCAGCGTCCATTTTTGCCCCTCTTGCCTCCGCCAGTTCGTACGCTCTCCCCATGTCCAGAATTTGCTGCAGAGTCAGTCCGGGCTCTCTTAACACTTGTCTCCTCAGTTTACCTGAGCAGCAACCTTGCAGCAGTTGGTTACGAACCATTTCTTCCTCGTTGACCCATCTGCAGGAGCTCGCTAGTTGTCTCAGACGAGCGCAAAACTGGTCCAGTGATTCCTCTTCTAATTGTATCTCCGCACCCATGACAAACCTGTCGAAGTCAACATTCGCCATAGGAAGGAAGTGGTCACGGAAAGCTTGCTTGACTGCATCATAATTCGCTGCTGGAATATTGAGAGTGTCATAAATGCGTTGAACCTCGGTCCCTGCAGAATAGACCATGATGGCAATCTTCGCCTCATCTTCCGTTTCCCCCGATGCTCTAAAAAACATTTCCAGCTTCTTAACCCATGTGATCCACTTCGGCCCTAACTTGGATGGGGGGCCCGTGGTGTCAAATTCAGGCATAGGCGCTAGGGTACTGTGCATTCTGCGAGGAATTGGGGCAACAGCATTTTCTTCTTCCTCTCCTTCTTCCCCCATGGTGTACTCACAGTGGTCCTTCTCTGGTAAGAGCCGAGGTAACTGGTGGTCTTCAGAGTGCAATCACAATCTCTTTCTTGTCTTTACCACAACCCTGTGGTATCTGGGCTGTGGTGGTTCCAAACATTTCTCTGGAGCAGTGCAGGAGGCAGATGGCGCACGAGCACCCTCTCGGGCCGCAACTACTGCACTCCACGTGTAGAGAAGAGAAAAAGAAAATGGCCCCTGGCCGTGCGCGTGGGTCCGTGTGCACCCGATCGATGCACACGTAGCAGCGTTCCTTCACTCCGATGCCGTCGGAGCGGAGGATGGCTCCGTGTCCGTCCTCGTCGCCAGTGTTATTGGCCTTGGGGCGTGCCGGGGCCTCGCTCGCACACACACACACGCATGCATGCAGGCACACAGAGAGTGGACGCCGGAGACGTGTGTCTGTTCCGGTCCCCGGCGCGAACTGCCGGCGCACCGCCTTTATTATTCACTACGCATGCGCGAGCCTCGATGCGGCTCGCGCATGCGTATACAATTGAAATTGCTACGCAACACCACACAAAACATTGCAGACGTACACACCGGAAAGGGATGCCACAAAGGGGAGTTGGTAAATAGCAATGAGGTGAAAGAGGGAGTCAAATTCAGTTGAATTGGGGGGGGGAGAAAGTGGGGGATGAAGGGCCTTTGGAAATGAAGAAGTAGCTGGGGGGAAATACTGTTCCTGGCGGCGCATGGCATCATGGGTGTCTCAGTTTACATCCAAAGTGATGGGGGAAAAGTTGGTGTCTGGCAGGGGAGGGGCGAGGAGGAGCTTAGGAGAAGACCATGAACACTTATAAAGGGCCTTCAACAAGTAAACATACTATGCAAAGAGTCCCGTGGAGGGTGAGGAGTCGATCATGGGAACCAAGTGCTGAGGTGGGATGACAGAACAGGGTGTTTAAGGGGGCCCCAAGGCTACTGTGGATAGCCCACTGAACGTGAAGGGGCTAAACACCCCGACCAAGAGAACATTGCTAGCATGTGCATGTAACAAATGCAATCTGAACATCTTCTTTCTTCAAGAAAGCAAATAAGAAAGGAGCAAAGATGGGAGAATACCAGGTAGAAGGGTGGGTCAGGTATTCTGGGCATCGAGGAAGGTATAGAAGGGAGGTGTTGCGATTATTCTAAGAAATACCCTTAGGTTAGAAGTTGAAGATGTGAAAAGAGGAGCAGAAGGGCGAATGGGCAGAATTCAAGGACACATAGGTAACTTGAGACTGACACTGGCAATTATCTATAACCCAACCCAGAGACAATATGCATTTGGAAACGAGACCCTGGGATTGGCAATGGGAGACGCGTAGGGATTGACCCTTGTGGCTGGAGATTTTAACCTATTTTCAGTACAGGAATAGGACAGGTTGGCAGTGACAGATGGAGGACAGGGAGGGGCAGTGGTGAAACAAACTATTGAAACATCTCCAAAATGTGCACTACCTCTGCGACGTGCGGAAGGAAAACAATACTGTTAAAAGGGAGTACTTGTTCTTCCCAGAACCAAGTAGCACATGTACACGGATAGATCGCATTCTATTGGCAGAGGGTGCAGGAGAGGGGAGTGATGGCATCTGCAATACATGAAGTAGCCCGAACGACCACAAGAAGGTACTTGCAAGTATGGACAATAGTGATCTGATAAGCATAGATGGGCTATGGAGGTGTAACGACTTACTAATAAAAGATGCAAGATGATAAAAGATGATCGAAGCCTATTTTCAGGAAAACATTACAGGTGACATCAGAGAAAGCATACACTGGGAGGCAGTAAAGCTACAATAAGGGACATACTGATAAGGGAGGGTCTTCAGAGGAAAAAAGAGAAGTCACTACTAGACGGGAACTTGAAGGGAGAACTCAAGGAACTGGAGGGGTTGAGAATGAGGAGAAGTCTTCTGCTAACTCAGCTTTCTGAGACAAACATTTTATGAGAAGGGGGACAAAATAGACTCCATGTTAGCTTCCAGGTATGCGAGCCCAAAACAAATAAGAGAAGGGGAAGGTTGGTCAACACACTGACTGGAATAACTGAGTGCTTTGTCAAATTTTACAGACACCTCTACAAGGAAACTGCACACTCCATGAAGGAGTGAACCCTGGACTAGTGAATTTGTGTACTCCCCACATTATGTGAAGAGGAAATGATAAGGCTGGAGGGACCAATATCAATTTAGAAAGTGAGGAGGCTGACATCAAGAAATGAGGGAGATGACATCAAGGAAGGCCCTAGGTGAGGATGGTTTTGCTATAAGGTTCTACAAACATTTTGATGACACTATGGCACCCCATCTCAAAAGGTTGTTCATTAGGATATTGACTGACAAGGATATCCACTGTCTTGCCGTAATGCCCCAATCACAGTGATTCCAAAGGAGGACAAAGATGCTCAAGAGTGCACCTCTTGTAGGCCAATATCCCCAATAAATGTAGAGACAAAGATCTTCGCTAGAATCTTAACACCCAGAACTGAATTGGTTGATCATCGTGGATCAAGTGGGCTTTGTGATGGAGCGTCAGAGGATGGGCGTGGTTAGCCATTCCCTACATAAAATGGAATGAGGATACGACAGACGGGGTGAATTAGTGCTCCTTTCCCTGGACACTGAGAAGGCTTTTGACTGGGGAATTGTGAGTTCTTGTTTGCGGTGCTGGAGCATCTAGGATTTCAACAGCACACCCAGGCTGCATTCTAAGTGCTTTACACCTTCTCCGGTGCCCAGGTAGTGGTAAAGGGACAGCTATCTAGTTGGGTCGAACTGGAAAGAGGAAGAGGAACCAGACAGGGTTGCCCTTCTTCCCCTCTTTTGTTTGATTTGGCACTGGAACCCCTTGCAGTGAGGATTAGGCATAATCTGGAGATTCGGGGGTGTGAGTGGGTGGAAGAAAATTCAAGATCATTTTATTTGCAGACTTCTTTAATTGAGGAACCTGATCCCATCCACTCGAGCAGTAGTGATGGAAATCGAGGAGTATTGCAGACGGGCAGGTGTCATGGGGAATACACACAAATCTGTCATATTCCCATACGGGAGAGCTGCAGAGGAAAGTGTGGGGGATCTTGAGGTCACAGACTTCCAAGTGCAGCAGAAAAGTTTGCAGTACTTGAGATTTAATCTTGCAGGGAAATTTGAAGATGTGTTTGTGGCAAACTATCCTCCTCTCCTCCACAGCATATATTAGAATCTTACAGAATGGTCCTTGTTGAGGTTTTCCTGGCTGGGTAGGATCAATGCAGTTACGATAAACTTGCCACCTAAAATTCTGTTCCTCTTTCAGATGTTGCCAGTGGCAATCCTGTCCACAAACCAGAAAGAGTCAGGATTGTTGAGGTTCCTTTGGCAAGGTTAGAAACCTAGAATTGATTATAAAACCTTGATTCCTCCTAAAGAGAGGGGAATTCCCGGATGTAGAGAAGTATTATATGGCTGTGTAACTGAGGGTCATAGTGCAGCACATCAGGACTGATAAGGATAAACAATGGGTATTTTTTGAGAATCTGCTACTGGTACCGGCACACGGTAGGGTAATGAAAATGAGTGCTGAGAAATTTTGTGCAAAAAAGGATCAGAAACCACTGCATTTGGGGAAGGCTATGGGAAGATATTGAGAAAGGCAAAGGGGTTAGAGCAAATCATGACCTGCCCCTTCGCACCTAGCCATATCTGTGTGCCCCAATTAGAGGTGCAACTGCTGACCCCTTAGTTTGCATGAATGGTTTGAGGCGGGCCTAGAGAATGTAAGCCAACTAGGGAAAGAGAGTACATTTTAATCTCTCCAGCAGCTGGAGGAAGACTTGCAGATGGGGTGATTATCGGCATCCATGTATTTACAACCGAGAGGGGTCCTTTTAGAACCCAGGTGGGAAAAAGAGATCCAGAGACCTCTCACTCAGTTTGAAAAAAGTGTTTGACACTCAGTCCTTACTGAAGGGACTGATTTCTCGGTTGTACGGAGGACTGGTAGAGAATAGTGGGGAGTAAATGGGAGGTCTGAGGAATAGATGGGAAAGGGAACTTTGGATCAAAATAACAGTCACAGTGTGAGCCATGCTATGTAACACCACTTTTAAATCCGCTATACCATGTCAATACACAGGATAAAGCTGTTGGATAGATGTCAATTTGACCCCTGAGACTTGCTAGGATGTTCTCCAGTGTAAATATGGGGTGCTGGAAGGATTGAGGTGAAACAGGCTCCTATTGGCACACGTGTTGGGCATGTGAGAAGACCCAGGTTTATTGGAAAGAAGTTCTGGACTGGATTAAGAGCTTGGAGAAAAGCCCAAGAGAACTTGGCCGATGCTAGTTCTTTTCATGGTCCCGAAGTTGAATGGGAATGGGTTTGAGACCGCACATGGTCCCGCACATGGTCCCCGTTCTGCTCCTGACTGCAAGGGCCTGCCTCGCCATTTATTGGAAGAGAGAATCTTTGCCATCTAAAAAGGAATGGGCTATGGAGGAGGGAGACATAATGAACATGGAGGAACTAACAGCGAGGCTACGCAATAGATCTAGTAACGCTGATCATGAGTGGTGGACCTTCAGGTAAAAATAGGGCCCAGAAGTAACAGGGACGGGAGATGAACAGCTCGGTATGACTTGGGTTTGTTTTTTTAAAAGTTAGTAAGGATCACACGGGTGGTAAATGTGCGAGGGGGGAAAGGTATGGGAAGGAGGTGGGGGAGACTTCATTTGATGTGTTTGTATAATAAATGCATATTTGCGATAAAGAAATATGCAGTTCCCAAAACCTTTGCAGAATGTATGCAGCACACTTTCTAGCCTTCCACCTGCCCTTCAACACCAGGCATTTGTCTTATTAAAATCGGGTATAGAGTAAGTATAAACTCAGGGAGGAAACTGCTGCAGGGAAAGCCCTGGATGCAATGAATGATGCTTTAGAAAAATCACTCAATCTATTGTCAAATTAGAATTCTAAAAAGCCCTGCACTACATTATTATTCACATTTGGGAGCCTGAACTGTCTGACTTCCAACCCGCCCTCTAATGCCACACACGGGCCTGATAAAAATCAGTCCCTTTGGGGTACCTGGGGATCTCCCGATGATTTGCCCTGCATCTCCTATCAGGACTACCGAGGGCCCGATTCTCAAGTTGGTGTTAATTACCGAAAATGCTGTAAAAAGGCGTACCAACATTTTCGGTAATTAACACCTATTCTGAAGGTGGCGCATTCTTCTGAAGTCGGACTGAAAGCGCCACTTTCGGAATATGGGTGCCAGTTGCTAGGAAAGGCTGAAAACCGACCTAGCAACCGGCACTTTCGTATCTCTCCCTTTGCATGGGTATTCTTGTGGCACGTAGAAGTACGTTACCAAATTGGTGTCGTACATGAGGAGTGTCACACGAAGCACACGTACAGGAGGAGTGCCACAAGAAGCATACGGTTGTTTGGTTGTGCAGATGGTGACAGATGAGTCCTCCGCTGCATTTGTTTATGTTTGCAGAAGAGTGCATAGTTCTACTATGGATGGCATTGTGCACTCTTATGCAAACAAAGATAAACAAATGCAGTGCAGGACCCACCATCTTGCTTCCCACTTGCCAGCTGCAGTCAGCACCTGGTTTTGTTTTCATCTCAGCAGCATTTTCCGTTAAATAATGATTCCCTCGTTATTTAATAAAAGTGCTGCCGAGATTCTGCAATCCTACTGTTTCCACTAGAAACAGGCGGATCACAGTGAAAGCACGTTGTGCTTTACGAAGACACCTAGGCCCGCTTCAGAATAGTCGTGGTGCATTGGCGTCAAGATATGGCGCAGTGAGACGTGCTAATTGACACGCTCTCTTTGCCATCATGAGAATCAAGCCCTGGGTTGTTCAATGTGAGGGATCATGGGAGTCAAACTTCAAAGCATTGCGCGGGTGCAAGCTGCTAAGTGAGTATAAACTGATGCAGGAAGAACCCAGACTCAAAGTGTCTGCTGCAAGGACGGTCTGGAAGCCAACTGCATATATGGTGATAGCTGCATTGCTGCATGAATGGGAGCTCCTTTAACAACGGAGAATGCTGCAAGTGCTGAGCCATCATGCATTCCTATGCAAAAAGGACAAGCATACTCACCCATTCACACTTAAGGGAGGCAACAAAGTTCCGCTGTAGTATTGCACAGCAACTATAGTGCACCAAGCTGATTTGATTGCATTTTAATAGGGCGCCATGAATGAAGGGTTTTGGTTTTCTCATGTGCGCGCGCTCCGCGTGTTTTTTGCTATTTTTCAGAACTAAAAAAATATTGGAAAACTCCTGTTACCTCAGCAAATTGCATGCCCGTTTTATTTAATGCTGTTGTATCCTTAAGAAAAAGACCCTGGCATGCATCACCAATTAATGCGACATCCGGCGCCGCATCAAACCCACAGATGATCTCTTGAGCAAAGAGACTGCGCGCAAGCTTTGCTCAGCAAGAACGCCAATCACAAAAGATGTGTTTTCAATGGATTTCAAAGGGCACGCATAAGGGTATAACAGACACCACCACTGCAGCCCCCTTGCCTCATATTCATGAAACCCCAGATTGGCCAAAGTGCAGTATGAGAATTAACGGAGTCTGAATTTTAGAAGCCCGCTAGCCACTCGTCACCTGCTGTCCCCAAAATGCGTGCTGTTGTCATTGGTCAAGCAGAACATATCAAGGCCCTGATGAGGGTGTAAAACCAATGCTTTCAGAAATAATGCTACATATCTTTCATAGGTGCATTCACAAACCTTCACTCTTTCATCACTCAAACTACACCCGTCCTTCACTGCTCAATATCACTAATGTAGTTTGGTGCAAGGAGGAGGCAGCAGGAGGTCCTAGTGTGGTCCAGTGCAGGAAGCTAGCCTTTCTGCAACCCCTAAAGAAATGCCTGCCTTCATTGCATGTGTTACACGTGTCTCAGTCCTTCCTCTCTCAGGCTTTTTAACATCCTTCCTCACCAGACAGAGGTGGACCACCCCCAGCCCCCAGGGAAATTAGGTCGTTTCATGACAGGTCAATGACTACCATGTTATGGTAAATAGTGCGCTCTAAAACCTGCGAGTGTGTTGGCGCGTTATCAAAAATTAAAATAAATAAATGTGCTCATTACAAGTCTTCCCATGAAGTGGCTTATAATAATATTATTATTATTAATAATAATAATAATAATAATAATAATAATAGCAATAATAATACTTTTTTATACAGCGTTTTAACCTAAAGCGCTTGACATAGGACATATTTACATAGATTACTATTAATACCCAAATTAAATTGGTACCCATGTATCGACCTTGGAAGGATGAAAGGCTGAGTTGGCCTTGCCAGGATTTGGACCTGCAGGTACTTGCCCATGGCGAGTGCGCTGATGCATGGGTCAAAGTTCGGACAGGCTGTACTTGGAGTCCCTCGATGGATAGGAGTTTATTTGCAGCATCCCCCACGTGGGTTGATTACATCAGGTGTTGTTTGTGAGTGCTGTCGTGGTGCCGAATTGCCTGGCTGCCATATTTTAACCTTAGTCAAAAATAGTTGTTGGATTGTGCATTTGTTATTGCTGGTCTATGCTGCTCTGTGGCGTCCTGAGACTCCTTTGAATCACATGACTCAAGTTATGTTGAGCCTTTTGTACAGGGTCTATGAAAAGGCAGCACCTGATGGCCTTGATAGTGGGCGGAGTGGCTATCCGTTGACTGTTCTATGGGAATAACCGGAACTGGAATCATTGTTTACATTGGTGGCTTTGGGTAACGCCACATAGACACTATCCAGCTACGAGAGGTAGAGCCAGCCTAGAAATCTTGAGGGGTCTGTGAGAACACCATAAACATTGCTTACAGGAGATCCCCCAAAGCCCCTAAGAGTCTCCCAAACTCTTATTTATACCCGGCAGGCCTGCATATTCTGAGGTTCAGTTGTGCATGTCAGGTCAACACATGCCAGGAAACCCTTCACATGTCCATGTTCAAACTGAAATTGCAATATGCAGCCATCAAATGCCGGGAACAGTTTCAGCTGCCCCGGTTTTGCCTTGTTAGGCAGTGTGCCGCAAATGTATGTATGGTCCATGAAAAGCTACCACCACACGAAAAGGCTCTTTGACATGCGGGACGCCGCCAGCTAGTGGAACCCCATATTTGGGAAGTGGCTGTACTGGAACAGCCTTATATAATTTACACCTACCACAAGCAGGAAATTCACCCAAAAAGAGCTTTGGGATTGTGAATACCACAAGATATAGGAACTAGATTTGAACACTTGGGACAGCTTAATTTGATACATAAAAAGGACACCTAGGAATAAAGAATTTTGAAGTCCTGAGGAAGACCTTTTATGAAAGGTCGAAACATGTGTCGGCTGTTTGGAAAAATAATTACAATTGTATAATAATAAGGAGTGTCAGCTCTTTAGAATAGTGAAGACAGTTACATTTAATGGACAGTGGCTTGTTATTCATACTTCTGTCAGCCTCTTGAATAGCTTCAGCTCCAGCAGCCCAGAATAAACAACAGCGCTCCCAGCTTCTTATTTCTACACTTTGTGTGTTTTCAAAAACCACACCACTTATATGAGTGTTCTCAGGATGTGCTGTTCTCAGTCACAACCTCATAAAAATGTACACTGATGTACAACAATGTTTAAATGTGTCTCCATACGGGCGCACACCCAAACAAATTGGACACATTTATGATATGATGTGATATCATTTGGTATTTATAATGGGCCTTTACACAAGTGTTCTAGGCGGCACAAGACAAAGGGGGGGGGGGAGAGAGGGATGACAAAACAAACAATCTTATTAGGTCTTGTGACATTCAGATCATGCAAGTGCAATGAGAAGTGCTGGGGAGAGGGTGTGGGGATAAGTGTTGTGAAGGGGTACGAGTGAAAGTGCAGTCAGGGCAGCAAGGCTCTGAGCAAGTGCGAGGATGACAGAGGATTACATGGGTGCAGTCCCAGGCCAGAAGTGCTGGGGATGCCAGAAGGCATTGTGGGGTAACTGGTCAAGGAGGAGGGGGGAAACTCTGAGGGTCACCACACCACCAGTCAGGATGAGCAGACAGGTATATTAGCAGGGGAGAGGGAAAGAGGGATAAAGAAGAAAAGAGGAAGGTCTCAAGCAGCCTCCGGAACTTCAGGTGATCTGCCTCAAGTCTGAGAGGGGTAGGGAAGCCATTTCAGGGATGGAGTCACCAGCAGAGGAGAGCAATCTACCCCTTGTTCTCTGATTGGAGAAGCGTCTGACCCACAGAGAGTTTTAGGTAGCTGAGCGGAGGGCTCTAGAAGGAAGATATTTAGGAAGAAAGTGTTGTATATAGAGAGGTCCACAGCCCCAGACAGCCTCGTGGATGATGCAGAGGGTCTTGAATTTGATCCTAGCAGCAACCGGCAGCCAGTGCTGGAAAGATGCTGTCACTGGGCTTGAGGCCAAGGATAAATCTCGCAGACCTGTTCTGGATTAAATGAAGAGGGCGCAGAGTAGAGTTAGGATGAGTGAGAAAGTGGCTGCTGCAGTAGTCCAGCCTGGAGAGAACCAGAGCTCTGGAGACAGTGAGCTTCTGGGGGATGGTGAGAAATGGTAGGATACATCTGAGGAGGTGCAGCTGGAAGTAGGCATTCATGGCAAGGTCTGTGATGTGTGGAGAGAAGGGGAGAGTGTTGTTGAAGATGACGCCAAGGTTTTATGCCTCATAGGAGGGTGAGAAGAGGGGGCCCAAGAAGGGCAGCCAGAAGGAGAGAGGAAAAGCCAGAGCAGGGGTCCCAATGAGAAGAATTTCTGCCTTACTGGCATTAAAGCAGAGGTGGTTATAGGCGCATCATCCCTGAATAGTGGATAGACAGGAATGAGTGAGAAGTGGGAGAAGGCTAGGGTAACCTGAAGGAGAGCTGTATGTCATCCGCTTCACCCTGAAAGTTAGAGGAAAAAGTAGAGATCACATGGGCCAGATAGGCATTGAAGAGCCAGGGTGAAAAGATAGAGCCCTGTGGAACACCACGTGTGGAAAGAGAGGTGGTAGAGAGAAAGGACCAAAGTTGGACCTGGGAGGGTCGGTCCAAGAGGAAAGAGGTCAACCACACCAGAGCCTGACTAGTGATTCCAAGGTTCACACTGAGACAGGTTGATCGGAGTGGCGTGATTGACCATGTCAAAGGCAGAGGAGAGGTCAAGGAGGATGACGACAGAGTGAGAGCTGGTGTCAAAGTTGGAGAGCAGAACTTCACAGGGGTTCAGGGGAGCAGGTCCGTGCCTCTGGCTGATCTGAAGCCAGACTAATGGTCATGGAGATCACCAGCAGATTCAGTGTGGAAGTTTTGCTGAGAGATGTCCAGTTACTCAAGGGGTTTGCCAGGAAAGGAGTGATAGAGATCGGCTATAGTTGGCTGGGCAGGAAAGATCAGCAGAAGGCTTTTTCGGGAGAGGGTTCAGAGGGGAGTGCTTGAGAGGAGAGGGGTAAGATCCAGTGACAAAGGAGTGATTACAGAAATCGGCCAAGGCTGGGGTGAGGGAAACACCTGTTGGGATGAAACGTTTCTAGACCAGACTTGTCCAGAAACATCATCAGGTATCATAGGAGAGAAAGAGGAAAGAAGGAGAGGGAGGGAGGGAAGGATTGCCAGAGGGGGCCTGAGAGAGGAAGAGATATGAGGAGAGGAGGATAGCGTGGACCGGATGTCCTTATTTTTAGAGGTGAAATGAGATGCTAGGGCCATACATAGAGCCTGGGAATTAACAGGAGAGGTAGAGACTGCAGTCGGATTGGTCAACAAATTTTAAAAAATGTGGCCATGCTGTTAGAGGCAGAAGAGACTCAGGCTTGAATGTGGACCCTCTTTTTGGAGAAGACGGAGAGTCTGTATTGCATTTGGAGCAGGCGGCATGCCAGTTTGTCAGAGGATATGCCCGAAGCCCTCCACTTCCACTCGGCTGCTCTGCACTTGCGTTGCAGATCGCCCAGGTTGGAGTCATACCATATCGAGAGTATTGGAGATAGAGAGATGAAGGCTGGAGAGGGCTGTGTCCGAGTGGCAGCTGCAGGGTTAGAGGAAGGAGAGAAAGTAGAGGCAAAAGCGACAACTGACACCTGCTTCACAGGTCGAATGACCACGAAGGAAGGTGGCAGTGCCAGGGTAGGTTTTGCCAGGGGGACAGACAGTTTCTGGTGAGAGGAAAGCAGAAAGTGGTCAGTCCAGGATAGTGAACTAGTACGAGGGTTAGAGAGGGGGATGTCTGAGGAGATGAGAACATCCAAGGTGTGTCTGGCTGAGTGTGTCGGACCAGAGGGAAGACTAGAGTCGCAAAGGATGCAGAAAGTTCCGGAATGGTAAGAGGAGTCCAAGTGAATGCTGAAATCGCTGAGGAAGAGAAGCTTAGAGGTAGAAGCAAGGAGAGAGAAGGAGATATCAGCCCATTCAGAGATGAAGAGGTCGCCCTTGCCAGATGTCCTGTAGACAGTGAATAGAGTCAGAGCAACGTGAGGAGAGATAGAGAGCCTGCAGACCAGGCATTCATGGGAGGAGTAAGCCTGGGTGGGAATGGTAGAGGTAGGGACCCACTCAAGAAACATCAGGACCACTCCACCTCCGGGACGATTGATCCTGTGTTCGGAGAGGATCTTGTAGCCCTCAGGCAGGAGAGTGTCAAAACTCGTAACAGAGCTGGCCGTGAACCAAGTCTCAGTGAGAGCGAGAGTGAGAGCATCCAGATCAAGTTCTTTGATTGGGTTGGCAGATGTCAGAGGAGTGTTTGACAGCAGATCAAGCATTGAGAGTAGCTGTATAGACCAGGTTGCTACTTTTGAAAATCTTCTGGGTTGGGGTACAGGACATAGGTACACTCAGTAGAAGAGGCAGGGGTTCCCAAGAGAGGGCAGAGGGAGAAGGAGAGGGCAGATGGCCCAGAGAGGAGGAAGAGGAGGGCGCCAGAGAGGAGGCAGCGGGGGAGGAGGTGATTGGCAGAGGAGATGGAGAGATAGGAGAGGAGGTGGCAGAAGAGCCAGAGAGGTGGTAGAGGTAGCGCTAGTTGGCACAGGACCCAGAGAGGAGGCTGAGGGGAGAGCCACAGAGGAGGCAGCGTAGGTGGAGGGGAGTGGTAGAGGAGCCAGGGAGGTAGAGGAAGAAGATGGCTGAGGGGCTAGAGAGATGGTAGATAGAGTAGCAAGAGAAGGGAGGAAGTTGGTAAGACGTGGGTAATGCCTATCCAGGAGGAGGAGGTTGGGCTGAGTACCCTGGACCATGACGGCCCCATATTGATAGGCACTAATGATGGTTTTGGAGGACAGGAAGAGGGCCAGGCCAAGATGACTTCCCATCTTGTGCCACCATTTATGGAAGATGAAGCAGAAAGGAGAGAGAACTGTGACCATATGTAGGGTCCAAAGGTCATGGTGGAGAACGACAAAACGGATGTCAGTGAGAGTCTGTCTGAGAAGGCATTGACATGGGCGTCAGCGATGGAAAGGCCTGTATTGGAAACCAGGATGTCCTTCTTGAACTTCTTCTTTCCAGACTTCGTGAGAGGGATAGAAAAGCAGTTAGAGAAGATGGGTGAGACCGAGAGCACCATAGACGGTTGTAGGTAGAAAGGAGAGGGACAAAGCGAGAGGGAGAAGAGAGAGGAAAGGAAGCACAGCATAGAACAACGCAACACAAGATGCACCTGGTGGGGACATAGCAGGGGTGGGCGACACAGAGGGAGGCACAGAATAGCTGAACTCAACAGTGGGAAGGAACTTGCAGGGGAAGTGCAGAGGAGGCAGGCAGCTGTGGGAGCAGCAGGACTAGAGGGGTTTGGGGGGTTTGAACAGCAACCAGCAGTAGCCCAGGTGGCTGCACAGAGGAGCAGGCACCTAGAAGGGGAGACAGGCCCAGTGGGCACCAACAATAACCAACAGTAAACAACAGAGGTGGACCCACAGAAGGAAAAGACCTAGAGGGCACAAAAGAAGCAGAATGTAAGTACAATCAACAATAACCACCAGTGACACGGGGGAAGGAACTTAGAGAGGGAAAAAGACCTAGAGGGCACAGCAGAAGCACGTGAAAGTAACAGCACAAGAACTACACACCTAGAGGGAGAAAAACGCAAAAAGAAACAGCAGGGAACACAAGTGAGGCAACCGTGAGAGAGGAAGCCTAATGGATGCACGGAGAAAGTGTACGTTGAGACAAGCGTTTGAGTGGAAGGATGCACCCCCCTTACCATGAATATGGACCCACCTTTAGGCAAAGACGTAGCCAGGAGTGTCTAACACGTGGGGCCTGAAGCTAATGTAGTTGTGCCCACAGCAGCAACATTAATATCTGTAAATGCCCACACAGCGTTGTTAGGTGGGCTTTTACAGATTTTGGGCCGGCCTTGCCTGATCAGGCCCTAGCCTGTCCACCCCCATGCCCTTAACTGGAGCCCTACAAAAGCCATCAAATACTGCCTGACACCAAAACCAGCCCGTCCTCAATTGTCATAGAGCCAAGTACGTTGTGGGCTCAAGGCTCATCCATCCTGAAGAAACAGGTAAAAGAAATGCCCAAATTACAGAAGCACAATCCCTTCTTCTGCTTCATTTGTAGAGCATGTCTGCACAGTTAGTTGTTTTTGAAGCGGGCCTACACTGAAAATCAATGAAACTTCTGGGTTAAGGGGATCTGGGTCTACCGCTGCATTCTCTACCCTCTTCGGGTGAATCCCCAACCCTCCTGAGGCAGCGCCCTTTCCCTGCGCAGCGAGTTCACGTTCGCCCGCGTCTTTCGTGGTCACGCGGGACAGCCCAACCCCCACCCCGCTGCCGCGCAGGACACATGGTCAGCCCCCGAGAGAGCAAGTTATGAGGCCATTAGGAACCGAGGAGCTCAGGTGCGGCGCCTCGCCTGAGTTATGAGGCCTAATAATGAGCACGGATAGGTACTGTATCTCGCGCGGACCCGGAGGAAATTCCGAGGCGTTATTACAGCTCTCATAATAATCACTTTAAAATTGTAAGTGGTACCATAAATTACAGCGGCATCTATTTGACTAGCGAACCAGTTTGGCTGAGATCATGTGGTTTGGAATGTTTAAAAAAAATGTTTGATAAAGAGTGTGAACATTTGAGCATTTAGAGGACTCCCATTTTTTTTAGTATATAAAATTATTTCGTTTCTGTGAAATGAGCATTTTGACATCTGGTCTTTTTAAATGCGAGAGACGCTGTTTGCTGTTAATTCATGCCTGCTCGCGACCACAGAAATAGCTTTATTGAAAACGTTAACATATGCTCCCTCTGCTTCCTACGGTTCTAATGAGCAGCGCGCTAGCAGGGGAGGCAGAGGGAAACTTCCAGTGCCCCTTCCTGCACTCTTCCATGGAAGTCAGACAGGCAGCACTGCTGACGCCTTCATAGCACCTGGCCTCATTGGCCACTCGGGACTTTTTGAAGTCTTGTGCAGTACATATTTGCTCTGCGTTGTTGTATACAAGCAAAACTGCTTAGGTGGGCGGGGGGTTTAGAGGAGTTCTCCACCTGAGAAATGCTTTTACCTTAGGGGTTGAAAGGACACATTTGAAGTCAAAAATATTTTTTAAAACGTGCTTAAGAAGCCAGACAACTTAAAATTGGTACTGTAGGTCGAACAAATGACTAACCACACAGTGTGGCTTAACAATTTATGCCAGCTCCTCTACAACACATGTCAGGCTCTCCGTGCTCAACAATATATGGCAGTGTTGCCCTATAAAATACATGTTCATGATGCCAGTGCCCAAAAATACATGCTAGTATTGCCACTGCACTAATAGATGTGTATGCTGGTGTGCCCAATATATGTATTCTTGCCACTTTTAGAACACATTTTCACGACCGTTGTGCCCACTATATGCCAGCTTTGGCACTGTAGTAACGTGCCAATGCTGGATTGGCCATATACATGTTGGTATTGCCACCATAAACACACACTCATGCTGGCTGTTCCCAATATAGTCTAGAATAGCTACTGCATGAAGGTGTGTTCATGCTGGCTGTGCCAAATATATGCCAGCATGTCACTTTCAGAACACATTTTCATGCTGGGAATGCCAATTCAGTATTACCATTAGCTGATCTATGTAAGAATATGCTCATGTTGACTGTGCCCAGTATATTACATTATTGTTGGAAGCGCCCAATACATGTTGGTGTTACCACTGTAAGAGCACGCTCATGCTGGGTGTGTCCAATATATTCTAGTGTTGACAGTGCAAGAAGATATTTTCATACTGGCTATGTGTATTATAGGCCAGTATGTGTCACTGTAAGAACACACTCACGTTGCTGTGCCCAATAAATGCCCCATTACCACTTTAAGCATGTTATCATTTAGCTAGTGTCCAATATATGCCAGCGTTTTCATTTTAAAACACATTTAATCTGTGCCCATCCCTGCCCTTGCACACACATGCACATACATGAATTGCACCTCTGCAAAATCCATAGGAGAACATGAGGAGAGTGTTGAAACAGACAGTGCTTTAACTAAGGGGCCACAGGACCTCTGCCCTGTAGGCTTTAGGTGATATTTCTCTGTCTTGCACAGCGCTCATGAAAATGAGCGCTCTACATGACAATGACATTCAGTGACTTCCTGTGCATAATGAACGTGTCTGCACCCCAACATGCATCGGCGGGAACTGCCTAGACAGTTTCTGTGTGAGATAGTGAAGCTTTCACAACTGTTGTCCATGTGACACCCATTTTCTCTGTGTGAGTGGAGCCTGCTCCATGAAGAGAGTCTGCCCAATTCACTGTCCACATTACCTTTAGAAGTGGGCGGAGATCCGTGAGCCCTATGGAACCTGCCTGCCATTTTGCATGCTGTATTTTGCTATGTTACATTTATAAGGAGCCTAAATGCCATTGTTACGGCATTAACGTGCTGTGGGTTGTTTGGGAAATTGTATAGAGCATGTTTTGAACATTATATGATGAACTATAGATTAGATGACAGGAAAACAACAATTGTGCTGGCAGATACTGTATGTTTGACTATGTCAGTGGATTATTGTGCAAAGGTCAGGAGGTGTCTTTAAGAACTCCATGGTAATGGTGGATACCCTGATTTTGCATCTTGGCGGCCATTACTAATCACCACTGTGAGCAAGGTTTTGCATCATGGAAACGCTGGATTCTCTGCAAATATCTGCTTAAAATCAGGCTAAGCCAACCCTGGACAAGGAGTAAACATATGGGTTCCTGTAATCATGTTTAGGCCTTAACTCACTGTTATTGGGATACCTCCCATCACAAAAATAATGTAATCAATTTAATTAAACTAAGCCCTGAAAACACTCCTCGAAAAATAACCAGAATATCCAATTTGTGATAAAAAATAATAAAGTTATTATGACCATAACTGGAATGCCCCAAAGTTAATGTGGAGGTCAAAAATTCATTAAAAAGCCAAACTATGACCTCAATGAATCCCCTGATTCCCGGGTTAATGTAATTGATGCACGTGAACTAGCCACCATTTTAGGAAATTCAAAGTTAAAGCAAACAATATAGTTAGGCTCAGACCAAGGACGAGGAAGAATTGAGAAGCTCTAACCGGTTGTGTGAGCACCTTGGTTGGGTTTTCAATCCAGATGTATTTTGTCTATGAGAGCAGCAGGTGGCAGCAGGACCTGTGTGCTCCTGTCCTTGTTGCCAAGATTCAATGACCTTGAGCAGCACGCCTAGGAGTCTATCATGATGTTGCGCACTGCCCCCTAGAGCGATTACTCATTGGTCCAAATTAAAACCCTGCATCTTTCAGAACAATGTTACCCACTGTTGTAGGCTCAGCAGTGAGACAATGGACTCGAGTATAAGTGATTCAACATATCTATAGCAACACCTCCTTAGAGAAGTACAGACAACACGTGCCTATTCTATGAACATACATTATAAGCGATAAGGTGAAGTTCAGGGAAACCAAAACAAAGTGTGCATAATGTTTCTCCCCCATTATATCCTCTCTTATTGACCCACTCTTATAATCTTCTTTCCTCACACCCTCTCATCATCTAATTTCCTCCACCTTAACCCATTAAAACAGAGGTACTATTCTTTCCTCCACCTTCTCCTTCTCCCTGACCCTCCCCTCTTTCTTCTCATTTCCCCCTTTTCATCTCTCTTTCTCTCCTTCTGCCCGCAATCCCAGTATTCTCTTTGACTCTTCTGTCTCCATTTCCCTTGACATTTCTCTTACTGCATGCACTTATGGCTTCCTTCTCTTTACTCGCCATTGAGCTCATCTCTTTCTGTCTTTACATGCTTGCAAACCCCTTTTTTTCTGCTTTAATTTTCTCCAGACTCAATACTGTTCAGTTCTCTTGATTTGCCTTTCCAACTCCCCCCCCCTTCGCTCCATCTATAACTCTGCCATTCATCTTCTCTTCTACCTTCATCCTTGTGTGTCAATTTCCTCTTCACTACTTTCTGCCTCTAATTCCACCATTCAAATCAGGTCTTCTGTTTCTTTTTCACTCTATTGTCTTAAAATGTCTCTAGGGTCTTGATCCTTCTTATCTTTCATCTCTAGTCTCACTTTACTCCTCTTCTCATGCTCTCTGCTCACAGTCCACCCTTTGCCTTGTTGACCCCAAACCTCTTTGTGTGTCCTCTCGTTTTTGATCTGTTTCCTTACTTTCCCCCTATCACTGGAATTCTCTCCCTCTTTCCATCCGTTCATCCTCTACCTATCATATCTTTCGAACTCGACTGAAAGCTCATCTTCTATCCCACTTGTCTGAAGCTTGATTCTTGACATGAAATATTCTACTGACATCGTTACTTTCCCATGTGTACCGTGTCTTTCTGTATGTTTAGCACTTTTGCGAAAGCACTTAATAAATGTCAATCAACACAAATACAAATAAAACCAAAAGGATGCAAACAATGACCAAAAGAAAACCGAACCTATTCTTAAGCAGTGCAGCTATTAGGCCTATCTGTTAAAAGTGGCTATTCTGCCCTTAGTCAGGAGTCTGTTGTTATTTTGATTTTTACTGTGATGAATCTGGACTATTCTTCCCTTCTCCCCAAAGGAGAGCCACTCCATTTGAGGCTAGGGAGGAGAGTCCGCTCAGCAAGACCCTCCCTAAGGGTCTGGGCAAGTGGGACCTCACTGGGAATAACTCCCTTCTTCGGGACAAGAACTCCCACTCCAGTATGGAACTCCCGGTCCAGACTACATTGTCTTCCTACATGGGAATTGGAAAGATTGTTGTAACTTTTGTTTTGAATCCACCAAAATGTGAGATTTGCTCAAGCTCTTTGGATTCAGGTAATGCTGGATCCTGCCTGAACCCCACAGTGAAAGAGTAAAGACACACCGCTTTAGTTTCTGATAATGTACATAAAACCATGAGGAATATTGAATCAATGAGAGAGAATCCTACACAGAGGCGAACCTCTGATTGGAAGACATCCTGGAGAATCAGTGCCACGCTAGTCCACAAAGCTGGTGTTAGTATGGAGAGAGAGCAAATCACTAGCCAGACGCCAAAAAAAGGCTGGTGTCCCAACCGACCAAGAAGTCAAGGTCAGAAGAGAGACATAGACATTAAAGCAGCCACCTCGCCTCGTGGCTTGACCAGACAGAAGCCATGGTGGGCCTGCGGCCCGTTAACTGATGCTGAAACCAGACAGCAGTGGATAAGTCAGATCCCCGATCTCCACACGAGAAGTGCAACGACTACTGAGTTGGGCAGAGTAAAGGAAGCAAATTCTTCTGAAGTGGTAATGCCGTAAGAGGGGCGAACAGTGATACTAGGGGCTGGAGAATCCACAAGGGTTATGGGAGCCCAGAAAACCCAAACAGACAGATGTCCTACTAAGGCCCTGTTAAAGCAAGTCTATCCGAGGGCCAGAAGGCTCTGGCGAGTCCTGTGAAACCAAGAGGCAGTACAACACAAGGCTGGAGAAGCCACAATTATTTCAGGAGCCAGCAAAATCTGATCAGGCAGATGCCCTACGGAGATCTTGCTAGAGCAAGCCTGACGGAGGGCCAGAGGATTCCTGGAAACATGAAACAGAGGGAACAGAACTGGAAGGAGAAAGAACCAGGAGTGCTCCAGTATTTAAGAACAAGACAGGGACACTGTCAAGCACCAAGTAAGAAATGATGGAATTGTGTTAAGGAATACTTGTTTTTCTTGAAAAAGGGGAACCGCAGGGAATCTATGTATAGACTTAAATGTGGCATACAGAACCTGCAGAGAGGCCGAGGACGGTACTGCAAGAAATTAACAAACTTTGTGGAAAGAAATACATAACTTTTAAAACTTTTGTCTCGGAAAAGGGATCCAAGTTTTGGGCCAGGCAGAAGCTAAGGACATTGGCTATTGCTCCAGTCTCCTTTTTGTTAAGTGTTCCTATCTCATAGGGCCCATTAGTTAATAGGATTTGGACTAAGGACATGGGAGTTTCTGTCCCAAACATCCAGAGAGCAACAGCACACATGTCCCTGTTCTGAATGAAGGAAGAGATGTTTTCATTATTCAAGCATTTCCTCAAAGAAGATTGTTGGCTTCTTGTGGGGATACATAAGAGAGAGGGAGACATGCATCTTTCGTGTGGTCCATGAAATGAATCTCCCTGAAACTCCCTTTGAGGTTCCTCTGCAGCCCCAGTGTATTGCCATGCCAAACTTATCTTTGACAGTGCTCACGTTGCTCGTGTAGCCTGCCCACGAGCCTGCCATGCCATGACAGCCCACTGACCTTTTCCTGCCCTCCAGACACTCATGTCATCCCATCAAAATTGTTACCCACGCTTTAAGTTCTCTATCTTCATTATCAGCCCTCATGTGTAGCAGATATTTATTTTAGTGTTTTTCCTGTCTTTAACATAAATTGACTGTTGAAAGTATGAGTATTGGTATTTTTGTATTATGTCTTGTTTAAGTTGTTGTTGTTTTGTTCAACCGGAAATATTTATTTAATTCTTGACTTTTGCAAAATAATAAACAAAAAAATGTATTGATCTTATTACTGGTGGATCCTTTTAATATATTATTTACTTATCAAATGATACCTTTGTATACATACCATGTACATGATGAATTTGATTATTAAGTCCCATAGCATCCCCAAATGCTGAATACGTTGTAAAGTAAATCTCAACTGTTTTACACGGGAACACTTTTTGTAGTTCATTCCTCTCAAATTCCCTGCATGCCTCTCCCCACTGTGGCCTCAGATTTGAGGGTGCACCCTCAAAGATCTAACGAGTGATTGGCTCCCCCTGCCAGTGAGATCACACGGATTCCTTCATCGCCCCTTTATGCTCCCAGTAAGGTACCTTGTTAACTGTATTTCATAAATTCGAGGCAGTTAAAGTACCGACTAAGCATTTAATTACCCATCATTCTCAAATTGTGTCAGTCAGGCAACCTTTTCATGACACACGCATTTAAAAATAAACCCATCTCTCACCTCTATGAAAAATGAAGTTGAGTTTGCAACATTTTCTGTCTAAACCGCCCCCTTAAGCTTCGTCAACCCAACTGCCCCCCCCCTCCGGCCCCCTTAAGCTTCGTCAACCACAATAGGGATTGAAGTGCCCATCTATGGGGCGCTGCCACGGTTTTGCTAAAGAGCGCATGCTTTTCTGACCCCTCTCGCCACCTTGGTTCCCCCTCCCACCTCAGGAATGCCCCGGATCTCCTTGTTTGCTTCCACCAGAGGGCCGAATCACAGTTCCCTGGCAGCCAGGCCTGACATGCGAGAAGCCTGGGAGCGCAGCCCCCCTGAGCACTCCAGCGCTGTGGCCTCGCGCTGCTGTCAGCGCAGGCGAGGGAGAGAAAAGAGTACTAGGCAAGAAGGCGGATTTTCTCTCCCAACAAAGGAGCAGAGTGGCTGTAGTGGGCGGAAGCGGTTGGGAGCGGTGCTCCTCTACATTAGAAAAACAAACTGTTACTGTTCCTATACTTTTATTTTAAAAAGAAACTGTTCCAGAAAGGTTTAGTTTAAAAATATAAGTGTAGGAAAGAAGTTGAAATGTGTGCTTCAGTGCACTGCATTTAACATTCTCTTAAACAGCAGGTGGGTTTGTTTGGGGGTTTGGTTGCTCCTGGGAAGGTGTGCGACGGACGATGGGGTTTGTGGGGGCAGCCCTGTTGGGAACATAGGTCCACTAGTTTTTTTTGTACACTAAAACCATTGAACGGGCATGTTTAGAAGCAGGTGGGCAAAGCAAAGTGCTTGGGGTTCGATCGCTGTGAAAAGCTTGTCTGGGTTTTCGTTTCACACTTGAGTGGCTAGATGGGGGATAGGTTGAAGAGAGGGCAGGTCCAGCAAGGGGCTAGAGCGTGCAGAAGGGAGGCATTGCTGGATGAATGCAGGAGATGCTGAAAAAGGATTGGTGAAAATGTAAGTGAAGGACTTTGGGGGTGAATGCATGAGTGAATGCAATCTTTTGATAGATGGACGAATGAGTGTTTGGATGAAGGGCCGAGAGTGTGAGGATTGACTGGTGCATGGATGAAGGAATGTGTGAGGGTGGGTGTGATTGTGAGTGGGTGCACTGATACATTCAGGTGTGAGAGGATGAATGAAAGCTGTGTTTAATTTGTGGGGGGGGGGGGGGGTTGCCAGGGCTTAGTCCTTGCACTTATTTCTGACCCCAGCTTGATTATGCTGTAGTATTTTTGGCAACTTTATTATTTTAACTGTCAGTCCTAGTAATATAACAATCAACCACAGAGTGCACTGGGCACGGTCGCCACATGCAGGGCTGGCTCATTGTTATTTGTGAAGCTGATAACCCAGATTGGCAGGGCTATTTATCCATTTTCACGAATAACGATGAAGGTGTCAATGCTGGGCAGTGACACTGCACATGCCCGCACGGGGTTCCACTCAGCCTGCATGATATTGCTGCAAGTTCTGTACTGTAATAACTGGCAAGGTGGGTTGACAACAACCGCCCAGTCACCAGTCAGCCGTCCCAACAAAGGGGCAGGGTCAGTGAAAAGGCCCATATAGATGAGAAGTGCCTGTCATGAGTGGCCACCTATACAGGAAGATCATGCTGCAATGTTTGACAGGCAAGTTCCTCAGTTTAGTAGTGATGTTCCCCGCTCCTGTCCATCAATTTACCATAAGAGGAAAGCATGTTTGCTCATGTATTCTGTGGATAGAAGTTTAACATGCTCTACCTGCCACAGATAGGATCAGAACATAATGTTAACGATGATGTGTTACTATAATTCTAGACGCAAATAATATGTTACGTGGATTGATAACTATAAATGCACCCATCACCCCTTAATGAACCGATAGAAGTTGCAGCTTAAACCTCAAATATGTTGACACTGTATGGAGCAGCCGTGGATGGTGTGAACAGTGGGCGGGGCATTGTCGGCTCTTTGTGTCAAAGGCATGCTCGAATATATTTGGGCCCAACCACTTATTTTCATACAAAATATGCACTGAATGAAAGAGGCCTCTGGAATAAAGGGGTTTGTCAGTGAATGAATGGATGGAAGGATGGAGATCCGAATGATGACAGATGAGAAGGTGAGCTGGGAAATGGTTGAATGTGTGTATGGGAAGAGACATGAGAGTGTGTGGATTGATGGATAAGAGTGTGTGGATGGAAAGTGAGTCGTAGAATGAGAATGCCTAAAAGAGAATGTGAGTGAGGATGGATGTGAGTGACTGGATGCATGAAAGTGTGAATGAACGGGTGCACGAAGAAATCAGCATGATGGATGGACGAATCAGATTGGTGGACGGATTGACGAACCGATGAATGTGTATAGATAACATCATGTGGGGAGGAATGCATGATGGAGAGAGTGAGAATGAATGGGCGTGTGGGCATATGAGTGTGGAAATGCATGACGGGATGATAAGAGGGTGAAGGGATTAACAACCGAACACGAAAATGGATCCCACCCCCCTCATTGATAAATTGAGTGCCACGAGTGGGTAATAACACTGATGTTGTTTTATTACAGCTCTTAGAAGCTGGAGGAGTCCAGACACAGTGCAATATAAATTCCCAAATGTTTATCTTGTTATTATGAATGGTTGATGGTGCAAGGTCGAACAGCTGGATGAATAAAGTCGCACACTTTAACATTTGAGCAGTGTGCGGCGTGTTTGCACCCAGAGGCACCCTAATCTTTAAAGGAGAGGGCATGCTTATTAAAAGGCAATATGAGTACTTTCAATTGTGCCGATGTATAATTAATGGTGTGTGAATACTGAATCTGCTCCTATGGTCAAAGATCATACTCAGGCATCGGTCGTGGTCATCGTGTGATGTGCATTACGTGTTGTGAGGCATTGCTCAGATACACAATGTGAGAGGGACGAGGAGGACACTCGGAAATGTGAACAATTAAAACGTCCAGGTACTTAGAAAATAAATGAGAAGGAGACGGTTTGATGGGATAGGACATGCATTCTGGAGCTGTGCCGTGGCATGTAGGGAGCGCCGAACTTCTTGCAGCATACGTCGCCATGCACAGCCATCCACTTGCCTGAGCAGTGCTAAGCAGATGTGCCACCAAAGGTTGGCCAATGGGGACCACGGCCACCCTTATAAAAATACTGGCCACCCCACCGGTCCGCCTGCTGGTTGTGCATTTGTTTTAGTGTGCCACCCCAAGATTTCCAGTGATCTCATCAAACCACACCTATGAAAAATGTGTGGCGACATCTGCCTGTTTCTTTCACTTCTCGTCTTGCTATGCTGTGTTGGGGGCCCATGAGCCCTTTGTTTAGACAGAGCTAAGAAAGGTGTTGCCAAAGTGGCAAATTCATCGTACTGTATGGCCCTACTAATGAGGCTGTCTTAACCCATTGACTGCCCTTAGGACATGTGTATGGTACGTCCTTATTTCCATATGGTTGGGAATCCTTGATAGAGTGAACGGCCGCAAAAGCTATGTGTCCATTTTGGGATATCACGAGTTTTACTTTACAATAATTGGGAAATGACTGAACGACGCAAATGAACACTTAAAAAAATAGCACTTTATTAAATGTTCACAAGGACAGCATAGAAAACCATGTTGCGTAACATCAACAGCACCATACCAACTCTTCACAAACCCCCCATTAATCCACCCCACAACCTCGCCCCCCACCCAAGTCCCCTTTTATTAGTTGGCAACCCTAGACAACACCCCATCCCAATGTAAAGAACCATCAGAAGAAGAGCCTCACCTCCTCCCCCGAGAACCCTACTTTACACCCCACACTGTTTAGCACCCACTCATCCAAATCCCAACCTTCTACCCCCTTCGACACAGGTTCCACCTTCCACTGGTGCAACCCCCTACTTGTCACTCCCATCTCCCCCCTTAACTTAGTGTAACTCCCTACTCATGTATTTCGATACAAAGGGAAACCCTTCCAGCTCCAGGTTACGGGTGGGGTCAACGAGCATAAGTGTGAGCTTTGCCATGGTAAAGATCTCCCTCGCCCACCCACTCCTTCTTGGAGGGTGGTCTCTCGCCCTTCCACTTCTTAGCCAGATTCTCCCTTCCCGTGAATATTAAATTGTGCACCATGTGCCCCGGTGTTTCATATGTCCCTTCCTTACTCTCAAGCTCAAACAACACCAACAAGGGGTCTATGCTCCCTTCTATCCCATCAAGTTCTCTAATCCAGGGCAGGACCTCACTCCATTAAAGACTCACCTTCCCACTCGCCCACCACATAAGCCAATACGTCCCCACCTGTCTGCATCCACTCCAGCATAACGGGCTATACCCAGGGAACATCATCGAAAGCCTACTCAGTGCGTACTGCCAGCGATGCAACAACGTTAAGCGCGTGCTGATGGTACTGCATTGCTATCGATACGGTGGCCACTCCCCTACACATACAGCCCCAAATCTTCTCATCCAACTGTATCCCCAAATCGCCTGGAATAAACACAATTACATAAGCCTTCTGTGCACACATAAGGTACTTTCAGCACTGGCATGACCATCGCTTGAATTTTGCCTCACGTGCTCCCACCCCTATTTTCCTGTGGACGATCCTTACTTTCACAGGGAGCACTGACCTTAACCCACTTGTGCCCATCAGGGAATGCCACGTTCGTGACCCCTGAGGTCAGGTTTTCAAATCTTCCTGCCGTACTCGGAAGGTCTCAGAGAACGCAGCCCGGACAAGGTGCACTCTTAGTAGAGTAGAGGTGGGCTGCTCTCAAGTCATGAGGCCTACTGACTACAATTGGCCTTGGTAACAAATCCAAGGTCTTTGAAGGAGTATACACAGTGCTGGAAATGGAAAACTTGTATTATGAGAACCCCGCCTGTGTTCAAATGGGGAAGCGCGGGTTGCCCGAGCTAGGAGGAGGAGTCTGGAGGTGGAGTAATATTTGGCCGTAGTCCCATCCCAGCTTGAGCTGCTCCCCATCTCACCAAGGAAGTCAATCCTGGCGATTTGCGTAAAAGCAACGAACATTTTAGGAACCTGAGACTAACCACATGGGGCCCGAATCATGAAATTTGTTGCACGGTTCAAAGTGACTTTGCATTGCTGACACAAACCCAGATTCATGGAATTGTGCAAAGTGTATTTTTATGCAGTGCAAAGTTCTTGAAAAGTCATTTACTACTGCAAAAATGACTATGCACTGACTTTGCACAGCAAAAATACACTTTGCACGGTTCCATGAATCAGGATTTGTGTCGGCAGTGCAAAGTCACTTTTCAGTTGTGCAAAGTCACTTTGAACCATGCAAAAAAATCCATGAATTGGGCTCATGATTTAAAATGTGAACTATGTAGTAGTGATTCATAAAGAAACCCTTCTAAGTAAGTCGTGCAAGTTGGGCTCTGGGCTCTATTCGGTTGTCTCAAAAGTCACCCTAACAGAAACATTTCTGTAAATTGCAACTTGCACGTGCATCTTGTACTGTTTCCAAACTTAAATCTTTAGGCCCGATTCATGGAATTTTTTGCACGCTCAAACTGACTTTGCACTGCAGAAATGGCTATGCACTGAATTTGGACAGCAAAAATACACTTTGCACAGTTCCATGAATCAAGGTTTGTGTCGGCAGTGCAAAGTCACTTTGAACCGTGCAAAACGTTCCATGAATCGGGCCTAAAGATTTAAGTTTGGAAACAGTACAAGATGCATTGGGCCATGTGCTTCCTTACACACCACTCTTGCCCATCCCTGCCTTAGTGATATCACGATGAGAGCTGCCCTAAAAGCAGTGAACTGGCACTGAGACATGCCTGTCCGGCACTGCCATCATGCTGGGTTTGAACTGTCCTTACTGAATGAACTGAGAGTGTAGGTGCATCACATGGAAAGTGGCATTGCTTTCTGCTGTCCCAGTGAGTAACCGTTCCGACTCCGGCTCCCAGAGTTTTTCCATTACTCTAATTCTATTGCATTGATAATTACATTTGCTGGAACAGGGATTCCAGCCACAATATACCTCGATTTTTAAAATAAAATACATAATCGACTTCAGCAAGAATTCCCACACTTGCTTCACCCACATGGATGAAAATGTTGCAGTTGGCTCCACGTCATCAGCGGCAGCATCACCTTTAGTGCTTTGCATGCTGGGGATTTGAGATGGGCGTTCACCAATGAAGACCCTAACGGGAGTTTGCCAGTAAATCTACACAAACCCTGGAAAAAGAGACCCACAAATATATATATATATATATATATATATATATATATATATATATATATATATATATATATGGTGACCTGTGATTATTTGGGTTGAGGTCTCATCTAGTGTCCAGAAACTACCACAAGCAGCTGCATTCAAACAGCGTGCACGTTCCCATGCCCCGAACGCCCGCAATTCCTATCCTCCTATACCACCCAGTATGGCTGTACCCCTCCTCTGTGCCCCTCTGTATGCACCCTTGCACTATATCTGCTCTGTTGTATCCCTCTGTAAAGCGCTCTGTTGCTTCTCGCAGCTAGGTCTGCACTCAATAAATACCATCATAATAATATCCTTCCCAGCCATACCCCCACCAGGAGAGGCCCCCCTCTTTTTGAGGGAACATTGCTCTGCCGGTTCACAACCTCACATGTGTCTATTTTCTGTTTCTGGCTCATCAGCACTAGAAATATAAAATAAAATACTTATAGTGCAGGGCAGCCTTCAATGTTTAAATAGAAAATTAATCACTTTTTTAAAAATTTCTAGTGAAAGGACTGTCAATCGCTAGAAATATGTATGGTCTATTTTCATCGGGATTCAAACATAGGAAGAGACACATTCAATATAGAAAATAGTCTTTTTTCTATATCTAGCACAGAAACGGAAAAGAAATTCAGCTATGGCCAGCCTCACACACAAATATATAGTATTTATTTTCCCAGTGAGGTAGCAGACCTTTATCTAGATAGCAACACATTACTAGGGATGGTATCTTCATTTTCTATCATTGTTGTCTATCTGCAACCCATAGCAGAGATATTACAGAATAAATGTTCTAGCGTGGTACTGGGCCCTGTGGGTCTCGAAGGGCAGGGCAGTGGAACTTTCCTATGGTCCTGCTTGGGAGGCTGACTGATCTCCTCCTTAGCTCCGTTCCTGTTCAGACCTTTTTGGCTTGTTTACCTAAAAGGTCCAGATATTCATCTGATTACAAACAGTACACAATTAGGCTGGTTCGTAGTTGCTCCAACTAGTTTGACCAGGACGCGTTGCACATGCATTCAGATCCAAAGTTCATTTAAGTGAACATGGGCCAGAAGTGTATTTCATTTTTAAATAAAACCACCTTCTCCTTTAAAATATGATTTGTTAAGAAAATGGTGAATTGAGTATCTGCTAGTTCAATAATGCATGCCTTAATGGCGTATGCCTTATATTACGGTTGTCCAGCTCCAGGCGTCGAGGGAAGGAATCCGGACAGGTTTTTAGAACATCCCTCAGTAATATTCATGAGAAGAAATCTGCATACATTTAGAATCATTGTATGCAGATTTATCTCAGGAATATTAATGAGGGGTATCCTGAAAATCCAACATGTATCCGGCCGTCGAGGCCTGGAGCTGGACAACCGTCACGTATATGCTGTGTTCACATTTGATGTAAATTCAGGGTTGTGATAATAACAGCTCAGTCTCAATGGTATGAACTTATCACCCAAAAAGAAAAGCAGAGCACCTATTTTTAGAGAAGGGTACACGGGACCTCAGTGATACGTCTACTGACCACTTAGGTGCTGTGCTTAAGCGTTGCCATGTGGAAGAATTCTGGCTGCAGCAAAACAAGGCTCATTCTTTGCTAGCTTGCCAGGGTTTCATAAAAAAAATGATTTTTTTAAGTCAATCCTTTTTTCACCAGTTCTCAGTGAATTTCCTACAGTTTATGGCTCGCAACCTTGCGTCCTATGAATCCTAACTTGCCTGCACCGACAACAGCCAGCCCACACCACTGATGTACAACAATTAAGATTAGTACTCCCTTAACATCATATGTTTGTTTCATGCGGATCCACCCTACAGGGAATCTTAAGCTGCACAGGCATGATGCTTCAACGAGGGGCACAGAAAGTTATGCTTGAGTTTGATTGGCTTTTGTGAGGTCTTTTGTTGAAGAACAAAGTCTCATCAGGCATGTACAACTTCGGCGGGCAATTGTTTCCCTGTCCACAGGACCGAATTTCCTGTGTTTTCTCTGACTCCTCTATTTTGGGATCACAGTTTTGAAAAAATGATTTTCTTCTGTTATTCAACTTGCGGGTGTTCTAATGAGAGCTTTGCTTGACCTTTTTGCTGAATGAGTGAAAATCCATAGCCGTTCTTTTTCCAGTCTTTCTTATGACATCACATTCTAACTGGTGGCAGGCCTGATCACTCTATCAGACGAACCTCAGGATGAAATGGAGCGTGATTATGATGCATAACATGGCTTTGCTTCACAGGGATTGAAATGTCTTGAAATTGCGTTTGTTCTGCATCTGGTTCGCACATAATACAATCGCCGTGAGCCGACAGCTTCACTGTAGCCCAGCCGGGCCATACAGAAGCTACTCAGCCATTATACACGGGACCCATCAGTCCTGCACTTCTATGCCCTGGTCGAAACACGTGTTGGCTTCTTTTCGTCATGCAAATGTACCAAAACCTGGGCAACCTATTGCCCTTGACCAACTGATTAAAATGAGCCACATGAAAACCAAACTCTTTCCAGTAGTGTTTGCCTGAGCCTACACCCAGGCATTCTCTCGATGTACGACAACAGTCAAACCCAATGACCTTAAAGCCAGTGTTCCAACCCCAACTCTTCATTTCAGACGAACATCGGAACTACAGGATGTTAGGGAGAATTCTCAAAATGTGCTAATTCCCCTTACCTTTTGAGACCCACAGCAACTTTGCTGGATTTCTAGGATTTGATGTTTTACCTGGGAAGAGTGTGAGCCTTTTTTTCCACTCTTCCATGTATTTTGATGTGTGTTTTACTTTTGTGTTCTTTGGTTATGGAGTTTTAAAGTAACTCAACAGGCATCATCTTTGTCTGTGTGTCACACAGCACCTTCAGTGCAGTGACACAGGAATGTCTTTCAGACTTCCCAAGTTTTAAATACCTTCTCTGGGACTGACTACTGTCTCCCAGAGCATGTAAAGTTAAATTGACTTTACTAGTCTCTTTAAATTTACAGACCCAGCACACACTATCTTCCAATAAAGTGCTGGAGGGGTTGCTTAGCTTCACCTGAGTGAGTCAAAACACTCATGTAACAGTCAAATGTTACCTTTTCCTACTTTAAATGGCTGGTGGCAGTGGTTTAGATCAAACTACCTTGATTTTTCCTGACCGCTAACAACGGTAGCTCAAAATCGGGTCAGCCATGTTTTTCAATATTTTTTCTGCGCACCAAACCATGTTTGGTCTCTTTGTTTGTTGACCTTTGGCAGGATTCAGTGCTGAAGCCCTCCTCTGGTGACTGAGTGTCTGGGGTGGACAGGATGTGAGGGAGGTAACCCGAAACTCCCTCTGCATAGTCTCCTATGAGACCTGAATGCACTCTGGTGTGATTGGCTGGCTGGCTGTCCGACAAGGACAGCCACCCTGCTGTGTGAGTGACAACCAGGCGGGAATGAATGGGGGAAAACTGTTTAAAAGCAGGTCTCTGGGACTTGGGACTTGGAAAGCAGAGTCAACCACTGGAAGAAAAGTACCAAAGACGAGCTGAAGGAAGAGGACTGCTGCAACTCCTGAACGACCGGTGAAGCCCTGCTGCAGGTTCGAATTGCCTGAAACTCCATCGACAAAGAAGCCCTTCAAGGTTAACTTCTTCCCTTGAGTTTGGTGGCACCAACCAACTTGCAAGCCACCTGGACACCGTCCCCATCTGGTCGAATTTTCATCAGAGTGCTGTTGAAAACCGGATAGCCAGAGGGAAGGAAACCAAATCTTGGACTTTAAGGCACTCACACCTTAAAACATTTTGCCAAGATGTGCTTCTTCTTGTCCCCACGACTGAAGCTCAGGAACAGCAAGACCAGCTCAAACTGCCAGGAACAACTGCCTCAGCTACAGCTTTTCTTCACTAACAAGGTACTGTGCAAACATGGTCCAGAAATCTTTTCGGCCACTGCGAAGGTTCGTGGAACTTTCCCAACTTTGAAGCCTTGTCCTTCCCTAAACATTCGTCAAACTTTTCGCCTAGCCACATTTTTCTAAACTCTGTGGCAAAGACTTAAACATTTACTACCAGAACTTTGCTATCCTATACAAAGACTCTGAACCATTGACTTTGGCCCAGGCCTATGAACTGAATTGCTGTTTGTAGTTTACTGAAACCCGTTGCCCTGCCTATGAATGTATTTGGGTTTTCTATTCTTATAACCTTGTCTTTGTACCCCTTTATTAAGTATTTGAAGTGCCATTTTTCTCCCACTTCAGGGGAGCTAAACTTGTTCAGTTACTTACCGGATATGTATTTTGTGGTTTATTTGTTTGTGATATTGAGCTGCTCTTGCTAGTGTAATGTTTTCAAACTGACTGTGTAAATAAATGTATATTCTTTTACCAAGAAGCCTTGAGTAAGTGTTTGAATCACTGTATTAGTTGGTCCTTTGTGTAACTTGTTCTACTGCTCACTCAACTCTTGAGATAAGTCTGGCTGCTCAGCCATCGCTACCACTTTACTGTGTAGTACAGGCTTGTACCAAAGGTGAAATGGTGCTTACACTTGCAGTCTTAATTACGTGTAGTGGTCCCAAAGGGTTCTGCAGGTGATTCTGCCTAACACAGGAGCTCTGTCCCGAAGGAACCCTGGGAACGGCTGCAGGAAGAATAGCATAGCTTTGGTTCATCAAAGAGGTCAGCGCAAGGGTCCTACCTTTCCTAGAAGCTCCTACCTTCCTATGACATGGCTCCACATTGTCCACAATTGAGCAGAAGAATCTGGGTGGAGATGAAGTGGCATCTGACATCCACTGATGAACAAGAGAACATTGGTTACAAAAAGAAACCAAAGGCTTTAAATTAACTAGTTCATCATTTATGACATACATAATACCAGAGACCAGCCTCGACCAGGATTCAAACCCGTGTTGCTCTGCCCTTTTATACTTCCAAGACAAAGGTGTTGCCCCTGAGCTATTCTCCGCGCACTGTATGAAAGCTTCTTCCTTTATTGAGGTTGTGCATCAGTGGAAAATACTGACCCGCAGGAAATATAAGGGGTTAAGGAAAATATGTGATAAAAGTTGTGGGCATGTGATGCTGTATACCTAAGACTAATCGATAAAATGTATCTGAATAGAATATGTGTCCCACTAAACAGCGTGATGTGATGTGTTTAGACGGGGCACGTGGCCAAGAATTACAATCTGTGTAGCCACGAGTGAGTTATGAACGTCTTCAGAAAAAAATGGACTTCAGAAAACAATTGTACAATTACGTTGTGTGTGAAGAATGCAATATTTGATGGCCTCCCAGTGCATGCAATCATTCGGCTAACGGCTTCAAATGTTCAAAGAGAGCAGCGTCACATGTGTTACTGTACTGCGATTTATTGAGAAAATGCTTGTTAAAAAATAGATCTTGCATCTGCATGCTACAAACTGCATAGTCAATGAAAGGACATTGAAGTAAAATGATGTTTTGACAGTTGATAGTGAGTGGGGATTCTTCTTGAGATTATACGCCAAGGTCACGTGTTTCAATCTTTTGCAGTATGCCAAGTGGCACCTATACTGTTCTGTGTTTTCAGAAGTGAGGCTCCACAATGTGACTTTTCCCAATTGATTGGAACTTTCTCTAACATATTTCAATACATATGAAATGAGAGCCTGAGGCCATGTTTGCACATTGTGTACAGTATTCTGATTTAATGTATATTCTTCTGCTCCTTCAAACATACATTTTTCAATTCTGATGCATCGGAAATGTTAAGCTGCAGTGACGCAAAAAAGAGCATTGACATAGAGAGTGGATTTGGCGATTGTATGCATCTACTGTTGCAATCCTCTGCTGTGCACCTGGCAATGCACTCAGACTTGTGTTCTTTTTCGGGAGGAAGTCTCATTCCACAACAATGGGGTGATCAAGGGCACCATGCACCCCACATCTGAAAAGTGTCTGCCCCTTTGCCAAATGAATGCAACCTGAGCTACAGAGCCTGTTCTGTGCCTGACGTGCCCGATTCCCAAATGTGATTTCATAATATGTATTTATGTGTCTACCTGGGTCATTTTTTATAATGATATTTTCCAAGGAAAGACAGCAATGTCTTGCTTATTGTCCAAGGAACTTGTTTCCATTGGATACCACCAAGGCCGCACTGTCTCAGTACATCCCTTCCCACTCTCGGGTTTGTCTATTCCCACACTTCTACTACAGTTCCTTGTGCTTGTAGTCTATTTCATTTGATGATCACAACTGCTGCTGTAATCTGTATTTACACTGTGGAAACCTAATTATTGGTGTATGGAGCTTGTAGTATCCCCAGGTGGGCACCTAGCCAAATACATATCTGTTACTTTTAAGCCTGTCCAAGGACTGAGTGGCAGAAGGAGCTCTTGCCCTAAGGAGTGTTCCAACACATTTGCATGTCACTTGTTTGCCCTCTGAAGGGAATGCAGAGTGCAGCGGTCCACTCGGCTCGCCTCTTGAATCCGCAATGGATAGATGCTGGAGGTTCCTACGGGTCTCCCTTCTCTGGGGAGTGCATGGCCTCCATCTGTGGCCATTTGGACTTGCATGTGGTGACCCTTGTTGTCACAGAGCCAAATGTTCCCACGGCCATGTTTGGCCCTGTTGGCTCTATCGTATTTTCACAGCCATGGCTACTCAGAGCAACACTTCGGTTATGTTGTTAGGCCATTGTTATGGGGGTAGCTGACTTTAGCACAGCAGGATTAGACTAGGCAGCCTCAAAACAAACCTGATCCCTTGGCGGTCATCGATCAGAGACCAGGTAAACATACCTGCTGTAGCTCCATCTCATGGTGAGTGCCAAAGTCAGTCAATCCTGGCATTCAATTCTAGGACCGCGGTTAGAAGTAATGTTTTATAAGCCATGCAAAATGCAATTGGCTAAAAAAGTGGCCTGGCTAAAGCTGTCACACATAGCATTGGGCCGCTTCCTATCTATGATATGATATGATATTGAATTTATAACGTGCCTCTACACAAGTGTTTCTATGACTCATTTCCTGTCATTGCATGTAGGCAGAAACATAGCATCACCTGATGGCTTCCCCCCCAACGAGATAGACGTGGGGGGGGGGGGGGGGCAGGGAAAGCCAGAGTCTAGGCATTCTCTGTATGTTATGTTATGAATTATGAATATGCTATTGCACCATGCCAAATCCCCACCGTAGTAGTATCGGAGCACCCAGGATTCTCCATGGAGTGTTGTACTCCCGTCAGGAGTATCCTGGACTTAGACTGCTAGAAGAAAGATAGTACTTGGGGGGATGATGAGAGGATGAGAAAGTGGGAAATAGACGCTACGCCCACATGGAGATAGAGGTGCAGCGGGGGGGGGGGGACAATGTTTTTTGATGGCATGGGTGCGTGTCTACCCTAATAGGTGGACCATGGTTTTGAACAAGGGAAGAGGCTACTAAGGATTGTGCTTCCAACACAGATTTGGAGAGGTAAGCTTGTTTGTTTGTGCATTTGTATAGCGCTACGAACCATACCTGAGCGCTGCTTATTTCCCACGGTGTGTGGTGCTCATTTATCGACCTCGGAAGGATGAAAGGCTGAGTTTGGCCCTGCCGGGATTCGAACCTGCGTCAGCAGGCTCTGCACGGATGTCAAAGCGGGCGTTCTACTCGCTGTGCTATCTGACCGGTGCATTGTAATATTGGCTGCTTGATGGGCTCGGGGGTGGACTGGCCTATAGGGAATTCTGGAGATTTCCCAGTAGGCCTCTCCACCTTTGGCCTCTTTTATGTGGTAACCTATTTTATTTCCTCATAGGAAAAGGGTTGGGCTTGCCACTTGCTAAAAATGTGCATCATGGGGCCACTTTGAACATTATTTCCAGAGCCAATTTTGGTTCCCAGTCCACTCCTGATCATGGGCTTTGATAGTGTGCTCGGGCAATCCTAGAAGTTTGATGGTTTTTACCATTGGTCAAACTCCACTATTTATGAAGGTGATGTTTTTGGTAGGATAATGTAAGAAGATGGACTGGTCACATAAAAATAAAAATGCCTGGCAGCTTGATATCAAAAGGGTTATTACTAAGAGTTTCTTTCATGTCATGTCATGCTAGGCTTTATTGAAGTTCATGGTCAGGCAGGTTGGTGCCTTTCTGTGCTTCTGTATGCAGTGACAGGCGGGCACCTGTCCCTCTTGTTATGTTAGCATAGCAAATGAGCCAAATAGATGGGTCAAGTGTGACTTTGTATGCCCTCATCTGCAACACATCTGTGCATGCATGTAACTGTTATTGTGTTCATGTCTGTTCATCCATGGGGAGCCTATGTGTGGTAACTGGGCGAGTGTTATGGGGATCAACATCACAGTGCGCCCCCTTTTTAGCCAACCAGACTCTGCATGCCGGTATTTGCAGGTTCACACTTTGAATGTAAAAAGCAAGTTCCAGAACCAAATGTCCAGTTTCTTTAAAGCCCTTGCATATGGAATTAGTTGTAATCCAGCTGACTGTCCCACGAAGTCACATGCAAATATTTGCTGGTCACTTTGGCGGAGGTGCAAACCAGCCTTCTTCATCCCCCCAAATCACTCCCACACCTCCACTGCCCTCTGAGGCCCCACACCCCAGAAATATTGTAGACTTTTGTTTTCAATTTCTAGCATGGGAGATCTGGAAAGAGAGAGAAGGTTTAACGTGCCCCTTTGGGGCCCACCAGGTCGTAGTAGAGACATGGGGCCTATTATATGACCTGAGGGAGGTGGCCGTTCCTCCCTCTCATGGCCCTAATTATTTACCCACGTGTGACCTCAGACACATCCAGTCGAATTTCCAGAAACATGCGTAAGGCTTGTGGAATGTTGAAATAACATATTTTATAACGAATGCACATATACCGAACATTTTGCAATGTCAAACATACTGATTTTCTTTGGGTGTGTGTTTTTTGGGGGTTTCCCACCACTAAAAACCCACCCAAACTGTTTCCCCACAATATTTAACCGTTTACTCCAGCCCCACATACATGTTCGTTATGGTGTGTTGTAACATTTTCGGTACAAATGCATGTCGACATAAAAATGTCGTTATAAAGACTGGATACCATTGAACGGTGTCATGCCTTTAAAACGACATATTTTATAACGAATGCAAACATACTGAACATTTGAACCGCCCAAAATGTGAGTGGTTTGGTTTATCCTTAAACTGCCCAGCATTAGCCAGTTGACAGCTAGGCAATACTCTATAAATGATGGGTATTTCCTTACACCCACTTGTGCTTTTTTTGGAGGAGGGCAAGCTGACTTACACCGGGACGGTTTCCTTTCCACCCCACGGTAAGTCAGCATGGCCCCTGTGCTGCAGTGGTGTAGGGTATAGCTTATGGAGGCGTCACGCTCCATCGTGGGTGGCTGCCGCTGCCGCGAGGGTCTACAGAGGTAGAAACCTCAGAGTGAAGGCGTTGGTATTAACAAGCCTCCTCTTCCCCTCCACGGCCGATACGCCTATCTCCTGTGTTATCTAGCTTGTCAGTCATTCCGCTGCTCAGACAGTCTATGAGACTAGTCTCTCGGCTAAATTTGGCAGTTATTCCCCCCCTGCCATCTGCTCGCTGTT
Source organism: Ambystoma mexicanum (assembly GCF_040938575.1). NCBI lineage: Eukaryota > Metazoa > Chordata > Amphibia > Caudata > Ambystomatidae > Ambystoma > Ambystoma mexicanum. The sequence goes on along the minus strand of NC_090931.1, from coordinate 849,210,274 downwards.
TCAAACCACTTAAATACCTGTTTCCTTCTCAACGCGCACGTTCTAATATTTTCTGACTTTGACAAAAGCAGCCTGCGCTGCATTCGTCTGCCATGGCGGGAATGAAGTCTCGTGATGGCGCGCAAAAGGAAACATGGCGCTTTTCAAGCTGTACCTGGACTTAGTAATATCCACGAAAAAGAACCATGCAAACGGAACCGTCTCCTATTGCTAGGACCCAGTTTTGCTACGAGCCAAAGCATTTTCACTCGGCCGAGGGCACCACGATTCAACTGAAGAGTCAGGGACCGTGCTGCACCAGGGCTCTCAGTAATGAGTATCCTGTTAAGCACAGAGTGGAGACATTAAAGCCTACAACTCCCATCGGACCCAACTAGCACAGTCAGAGGTGAGGGATCATGGGAATTGGAGGCCAGCACATCTGATGAGTGATAGGTTGGGCACCCGTCAAGACGTCCTGCTTTGGGGCAATCTAAGTAGCCTTTCAGGCAAGCCTCAAGCTGCCAGAGGACCAGGAATGGCGGGCGAATGCGCCGCGGGACGCGGCATGGCAGGTGCCGCCCCTTAGTGGGGGCTGCCGGGCCAGAGACTCCCCCCCCTAACCCCCCCCTCAGCCTCAGCTTCCTGGCGGCACACGGGGGCGCGGGGGGAGGGGTCAACTCACGACCGCGGGGAGGGGGGGGGCCGAGGGGGAGGGGGCCGCCCCGGATGTGGCTGGGGGTACCTGGGATTGTTTGGGGGGGGACAGGAAGCCGGGGGGGGGGAAGACCCTACAAAAGGGTAGGATCGTCGCAGGAACGATCTCTTCCTCCGGCTTCCTGCCCCCCTCCCACGTGTGGTACAAGAAGAAGACCCGGAGGTCGGGGCCGGCCCGGTGTATGTATGTGATGCATTGGGACACTGTCGGTGGTGTCTGTATAGGAACTTGACAGTCGCAAGGCGCCAAGGGGCGGCCTGCGTTAGATAGAAGGGGACCTGGGGGACGCAGAGAGGGGAGGGGGCGGGCAGAGCTACATTTTGGGTCAATGGACCAAAGTTAAGAGGAGAACTAAACGATATGGATGGGGCCAAGTGGCAATCAATGACAGATGAACACGGGGTAGAGAGAAGATAGACAGGGCCGGGGTACCCCAGAGGCATCCGCACGACGCCGACGGGGAGGGGGGGGGCGACCCTAGGTAACCTCACACGGAGTAGAAGAACCTGTGGTGTGGTGAATTACGGATCGTATGTAAGATAACTCCAAGACTTTATGCAAAATAAAGCTGCTGTGGCATTAACACTTCCAATCGTACAACTTGTCTCCGCCTATTATTGCGTGCACGGGGAATGTGGAGGAGGGAAGGCTGGCACGGGAGAAAGGGTGGGGGGGACAGGGGGGGAGCGGCTGGGGGGAGGTGCCGGCCTTCACGACACCGGGGCTACCGGTTGGTTGGGTGGTGGGCGTGCTGTGGGGGGGAGGCGAATGGCGTTAGGATGCCCCTGCTAAGATCAACCTGTGCATTCAAGCAAAACTGTGCACACTGAGTGCATTATCAGGACCACCACTGTCCCTCAAAATGACCAGTCATCTCTGCCCTTTTAGGAAGACTGATGCAAATTCCTTCCCCACAAAAAACATGAATCTATCTGTCCAGCAAATTGACGGAATTCAATGAACGCCTTGCTTCTCTGCTGCCTCGAGGCACACCACCCAGTTTATGTAAAGACTGAACCATTGGCAATTAGTGGTACATTTTGTGATTAAAAATTAGGTAAAATAAATTGCGACCAATTTGTTTTCGACCAAAATAATAATCAACCAGCAGAGAACCGATGGGACCATCTCTCACCCAATGTATAGTGTAATATGCTGTGAAGTGCCAGATAGGTGTTACTAAGTGTGTATAAAAAACCTCAAATACATGAACACTTATTTCTATCAACCTTAGGCTAGAATTATTACAACATTCATAATAAAGCACAAACAGTATGGGGAGTCAAAGAAGGCTCAAGTGAAAACCAAGGGCCTCATTCTGAGTCGGCTGGTCTGGTAAAACGTGCCGGTATTCATGGATACCAGAACTTTACTGGACCGGCCGACTCTGGGTTTGCCGGTGGGGCACATGGGTTACCTCCAGCTAATAGCTGGAGGCAAGCCAGGCACCCTACTGGCAAAACATGCCCTCATTACCGGCACCGGCAATGTAATGACGGCAAATCCTCTCATGGAGTCCTATGGGAATCCATGAATGGGGATTTACACCATCACTCCGGCACCCGTAATCCAGCAGCAATGTGTTGTAATTAGCTTATGGAGCAGGGACGTCGCGTCTGGCTGGTCAATAAAACTACTTCCTGAACTTACCTGTCGTCCTCATCTTTACACAATGCCACCGGACTGGGTGCAGGAAACGGTATCTACATTTACAGGTATCTTGGTGGTTCTACTGCCGGAATACCGGCAAACTCAGAATGCGGCCCTAAGTACCAAGCTCAACCACACTTCCTTATTGTGATCGCACTGATCTCTTATGTTGCTCCAAGGAGCCCTCAAAGAAGCCACAGATGGAAACTATGCAGCTGTTATTGGGATACCCCATCCCCTTTCCATGACCAAGAGGTAAAGTTTGGGTATGAAAGCAAGACAGAGTTCTTGGTTTGTTCTGCCAAGCAGCAGATAAATACTACTTACGCACTCTCACTGTGGGTCAATCTGCCACAACTTCAAAGATCTTTTGTAGAATTACTTTCGAGAGATGTTGGAGCAAATCTTCTCATTTCATAGGTTGAGCTTCTTCAGCAGATCTTCCTCTTCTAGATCGTGGAGTTCCAGAACGATGTCCAATCACTGCGGAATAGCCTCTGGCAATTAAGTGAAGATGGGGTTGAGAGGATTGTCTCTGACAGCAGTCAGAGGGGACATTCATTTAAACACACATGATGGTCGCAATCAGAGCCAGGCATTACACATCACATTTTGCAGGAAATGTCTCAGATTTCTCTGATTTTCAGATTGTGTCAATTCCAATTGGAGCTTAGAACTGCAATGTACCTGGTGCTGAAGAAGTTCTTGGTGCTCTACAGCGTCGAGGCGGTTCCAGGGCCCTTTGCAGTCCATGAGAGAGAGTTAGTGATGGGAGACAGCTGTGTGTACCAGGCAGCAGGCATGTTAGCAAGAGAGGCTGGACGGCCATCTGCAGGCTGTCCGGCGTGGCAGCTCAAGGCCAAGAATCGTTCTTTGTGCTGGTTGGAAGATCTGGAATGCTGGTCGAGGCATCCTGGACGGCTCTGGTGACTGCAGTGTGACAACTGTCAGCTGTGCAGTCGGAGGCGGTTCGAGGACTCGACTGTCTCGAAAATGTCCTTAAAAGATGGACTCTGTATGATGCTGTGTGGCACTCCTCCCAGTTTCTTCGCAGGGCTCATGTCCTTTCAAGGTGGATGGACCAAAGCCCAGGAGAGTGAATGAAGCATTCTGGAGCTTCTGGAAGGGGCCTCTGAGTCCGGTATCTCCCTCTGTTCCCTGGGAGATGTTTAGGGGAGGTATCTTGCTTCCCTCTTGGAACTCTTGGCATTCTTTCACTGGTGGAAGATGTAAGGTAGACTGTACCTTCAGTTCCGGTCCTAATGAGTTCCTCTTCTTACTCCATTCGAAGCCTTCAGATGATCTGCTAAGTGAGGGGTTCAGCCCACTTTTAAAGCCAAATGTGCCCTAGTGGTTGGTGTAGGCTAAGCCTACTCTAATGAACCAATCCTGGGTCCCCACCAACAATCTTCTGTTATGCATGAGGTCAGGACCAGAGTGGTCTGTGACAGGATAGACAAGGGGGTGACAACTTATACCTAAGTCCCACCCATCTCCCTGTCAGTTGTAGATCAAAGTGTCTCTCTGGTTAACTTAGCCCTCTGTAACTCTTGATTAAAGCACAGCGTTCCCTTAAAGTGTGTGCTGGGAGCAGGCTTCCTGTCTCCCCAATTCACATATTTCTCCCCTCTGAAAGTGGTCAGCTCTGCAGGGGTTTGCCTATGGTAAATAGTTGACCCAGACATGCATTTCACTGTCTTTCATACCGAGAGGTGGGAGCTAGCTTCAAGATGACCCATTACATACCAAAGGGGTGTTAGTCCTGCCTTCCTGTTGTCCACTCCGGCAACCAAGCCTCTCCTCTAGGCTTGTATCAATTATCTCATTAGTATGCAATGCCACCAGCCAGAGTACAAAAGGAATACAGATCCATGGGGCCTTTGATATTTAAATTAGGCTGCCCATGGTGGAGTAAGGTGTACCTTCCCTGTCCTTGAGATGCTTTGATGTACCCGGGGCTGTCATATTCCAGCTGAATATGGCAGGGGAAGACAGCACCTGTAGGCTGTGTCTTCCCGCAGTACATGTGACTATGCAGTTTGTGTGGGAAGCAGATGGACAGTGTGTGGAATGGCCTCACACAGTCCTCAAAGGTTGGTCTCCCATCATTCCTTTTCATTATTAAAAAATCAAAAAAGTCCAGGCGAGTGTACTCCCCCATGCAGATGGTCGAATTCCTCGCACACACACTGCCCATACCTGCCAAAGGGGAATTCTGCATTGGGCAGGCCATTGTCAGAACAATTTGAAGGCCCGTCTGTATCCTCAAAGAGTAAGCTGTAAAAACAAGTGCCCTGTTACTGGAGTCATCTGGACTTTAAAGGAGCCATTATGCAGCATTAAGAGTAAGGCCATAGCCACCCCGCTACAAACCCCACAAAAATAACAGACTGCCAAAGTCCAGTTACACATGCACACAGCTGTCCAGAGGAAGTTAATCAACTTGAGACAAAAAAGGGTTCATGGGATAGCACTAACCCATGGAGAAAAAGCTACACTAGATACCCTGGACCGTCACACCAACAATTGTGAGCCCGTTGTTCTCTTAGCAACAGAGTCTGATGTTTATAAAATTGTTAACAGGGTAAATCAGAAGGCCAGAAAGTGAAAAAAACACAGATAGGCTGTGAGTGAATTCTGTCGTTCTTGTCTCACAAACACCATTTATGCTCCTGCCTCAAATTCCAATGATCTAAGCATTGGCAGAGGCCTGAGAGGCATCGTTGTTGCTCCTTAATTCTGTTCTCCCCAACATGGCCTCCCCAGACCTGATTCTCATGCCTGCTACTCCTGTCAATCAACCAATTTCTCCTTCTTTGACATGATTCCCACGTCCTTTTTTGGGGGATAAGCAAGTGCTTCTCCGCTGCTGTCTTCACTATTGACTTCACAAACTTATTTCCCAGGAAGGTTGCTCATTCCAACATAAACTGTCTAAAGCCACACAGAATCCCGCTTTGCCACAAAGAATGACTCTGCCAAGAAGCCGCTTAGGAACAAATACCTGAGAATCTCACATTGGACTGTGGTCAAAAAAAGGATAAATCCACATGTTTTGCTTGTATTATTTATTACCTGGTTGACGTCCACATTAATGTAGACATGAATTTCTGCTCTTCTTGCATACTGTACATTCCAGCAGATGTTTTGTGTTAGGTAAGTGCCATCTTGATGGGTTGTGGGGTGTCTACCAAGCTATCAGGGAACATTCATTCAATGTGGATAAACCTTGTGTTTCTGTTCATTGTTGTCATGCCCGTGGTGCCGACAATCACAACGGTTTCCTAAGCATGAGATCAACTACAGGAGTAATTGAAAAGTAGAACCAGCAACATTTATTTCTTCACCTAAAAGACAGCAAACCTCCCCAGGCATGCTATGCCAGAGTTCGGCCACCAGCAGGTGAAGGGGGGACCCCGGGCCTCTTTCCAGTTTATCTGTGGGATGAAAGCAAGAGGATTGTTGAATCAGTTAATGGATTTAGCAGGAGAGGTTCCCTTTACTCATGATGCACGAGGGTGGGCGAAAACAAAGAGGTGATGGCTGGAAGTTTTAGAATGAATCTTAACCACTGGCATTGCTCTGGGCAACCCTCCAGACCATCGTTCTTCACCTGCCAAGCCATTACAGAAGGATTAACAAATCAGGCTTGGTCCCACCCCAAAAGGGGCAGTCCAGCTCAAACTGCTAGGTCGCATACCTTCTGCACGGGACCAGAGGCCATGTAGAGAACCGTAAAAGCGACCCTATCTAGCCTTGGCGGACAGCTAATGCAATCTCCTCCATTCTAGGCCTAGGCATTGATGTCTGGCGCTGGTGCTGAACATTCTCGGAATGGAGCTTAGCAAAATCTACAGGTAACAAAGGACTTTTTGGCAGGCCTCAAGGAACAGCACATGTAATGTTCTAGTTTCACCAATGATGGTTTGTGCAACATTGGCCCTATGGTTTTCTGATAAGAAAGATGTAAGCTTCTGCATTACACGAATGTGGAAGGTTTTCCGTTTGCCAACGGCCCCTTTCCCAATTGCTTATAGACCGCGTGGGGTTGAAAATCACAGAGAGGGTTTTAGCATGGTCACTGTCGCGAATAGGAAGATCTGCAGTGTGAAAGTGAGCAAGTGTGGCTTTTGCTTGTCTTGGATGTGTCCCAGGGGCAAGTAGAAGCAGCACAGTCTACAAATGTTTCAGGCTACGCCAGCTGAGTTCCATCCAGTGATCATCAATGCTTAACCGCTTGCCACTGGTTTATGGATGACCTCTGCGTCCTCTGTCAGCCTGGATGGGATCTGTGTGTCATCTGCATAATTATTAAAAATAGCACCCTTCTTTGTCAGTAGAACATTTAGGAGTTTGGCAGATATGCTTAAAATTAAAGGCAATAATCATGATCACTGGTAATTTCGCATGGATGCTCAAGATTGTAAGCATCTTGTTTGACCCTGGAATGTCTTTTCCCCTGGAAGGAGTGAATCCATTTGAAGGCTTTTTTCTGAGAACCACATAACTTCCTCAACTCTTGCAAGGAACATAGAGTTTGTTTGAGGATGTTACAAGCAGATGAGCGATCCATCAGCATCAAGGGGACGTTCATGACCTTCATCCATGATCTGCAGTAAAGTCTCTTTTACATCCAATGATGCCGCCTCAGTGACCCTGCGAAGTCTGAGCCATGGTTGCCAGTCTCCCATCAAAATATGTTCCTAAACTAAAGGCCTGTAGATGAATTGCAGAGGTTTTGTCTAAGATCTTCAATGGCAGAGGAACCCAAGTGGTCACCCTGTGCCTGGAGCACAGAGACATCACTAACACAGCCTTTTTTACTAGAAGAGTGACTCATGCCCTCTTAATGAACAGTGATATTTGTCTATCATGGAAGGATCTGTTAACAATGTTCACAATCAATGCAGGTGATCCATCCGCACATTCTGTTACTACAAAGAAGAACAGAGATTGTTGAATCAATTGCCACTGCCTTATCTCTGATATCCAACATTTGTTTATTGAAATAGTCAGGCAGCTGATTACACCATGCTTCAGAAGAATGGGATGGTTTAATCAAACCAGGGTTTGCCTTCTCCAGTTTGTTTAAGACTCTTAGAGAGTTTGTGTGGCATTGCTTACCTTATTACTGTGTTTGCCAAAGATGTGTTTTTGCCTTCAATGATGACATGTGTGTCAGATTTGCAAGCTGGTTTAAATGCCTCACACTGAACTGTACATGTTGGGGTTCAAGCACATCAAGTTAAATCATTTGAAGAAATGTCCTGCTGTGACATAGATCATCTGCCTGTCAAGACAGAATATCATGCAGCGCTTCAATCAGCCAGGAGGATCACTAAACCTTTGGCCCTGCCCTCAAATAAGGCACGCTTTGTCAAGAGCTCTACATTTCATCTCAAAGTGGTTTGGACCTCTAGGGGCTCAAATAGGCTTCTTGTGAGTAATGATATGTTTACTCTTGACAAAAAGTATCCAAAGCTGCTGCATTGTTTGTGTCTTTTGTTCTCACAGTTATCAAATCCCTGGGGATCCTGTCCCTGAAACTCTTCATGTACACTCTGTCAGTGCAAAGGCAGAACCTACGTCCATCTAATTCTGGAAATCTCTGTTTCAAGCAGAAGAGCTACATCTCCAGTTGTGATGTTCACCACGACAGATCAGTCACTCTCCAATACTCACCTCATGTATGATGGCTGAAGCCGAATTTGTCCTTTACAAAGCAGGGGCCCACATTAGTAATGTTGGATCAAGCCAATCCTTCAAAGACTTCCCAATTTCAAGGCCCACTTCACTCTATCGAAAGCTCCTGCTGCTGCCAGGGAGTGCATGCCAGCATTTCCCTGGAGTTAATCATTAAAGTACATTGGAAGCAAGCTCACCTGATGCCACCTTGTGCACACGCTCATGCAATCTACTCTAGACTCAAGAATCTACGTTCAAGAGAGAAGTAGGCCTAGATGAGGAGCAAAATCTGTGATCCCTACCCTGCTAGTGGAATGAAATAATTGGAGCAATGCAAGGAACGCAAAGTGTTGAAGAGGCCCACCATTCAACAATCTATTGAACACATCCTGCAGGTGGGGGTACCAATCACACCTTTTGTAGAAGGGCATGTGCAGCACATTATCTTTAGTGAGTGGGGGAGATTACCAAAAGCACATCAAACATCCTACCAAGCACGGGATCTATTGGAGAATCAATTGTCTTCTGGTCCATGTACTGCAGTGAGTGGGGTATTGCTCAACATCTTGACCTGCTCCAGATCCTAGAGAACAGTGTAATCATTTCTAATGCTCTGCAATGTATCATATGCCCAATTAAGTCACCATCCACCGAACCATTGATGGGATGAACTATCTTATCAATGTATTCACGATGAAATGCAAGAACTCTGTTGGCTTTAGCTCCATTCTGATCATTCATCTGGCCTACATTCCCAAGTCTTTTTTCAATCTCTTCAAACGACGGGGATCTCTATAACGTCAGTTAGTTTCTCGTCTTGCGCTAGCTCCCAGGAGCTCAAGCTACCAAGCTCCCAGGAGCTCAAGCTACCAAGCTCCCAGGAGCTCAAGCTCCCAAGCTCCTCTTCAATTGACCTTATTTTATTTCTCAGAGTTGCTGTTGCTTCTCCTGGTGTGTCTTCTTATGTGTTTGCCCGATTTGTATCAAAGCACAACGGATGATAAACGCGGCCAGAACTCAAACAAGATGGGAAGGTATATTTCTCTGGCCCTATTTTCAGAGAGCCTACATAACCGCTTAGAACACCATGCCAAATGAAAGCAGTACTTTGCTGCTGTCTACCTAACTGATTGACAGGTCCGGACATGAGGCCACCAAATAGTCAGCACATGGAAGTCCCAATGACCCACACATCCTCTATTATATGATTTTTAGCTTTTAGACTGTGCCAGTTCCCCAGTGTAGTGGTCTCAGGGTGTCAAGGCATGCCTGGGACATGGCGTATTGTGGTATCAAGGGATTACGAAGCAGGATAGGGTTTCGAGTTAGGGAAAAGAAGATGAAAGTAAAATCCACAACAAAACACAAACCAGGTCAATTCAGAATACAAGAGGGCTGTGGGTTTGAATAAAAAGCCTGCATTTTTTCACTGTTTTGCTTCTCTCTTTAAATTTACAGACCCCATCCCCTGAAATTTCTCACTGCGGTGGGACAAAAAGCCCAACTATCTGGTAAAGACCAGGCAACGTGAAGGTTACTTATGATAAAAAAAGATTTTAAAAAATGCTCTCACCGTGACCCCTTGTTTACCACACTCTCATATCCCAGTTTGGGCACTACTTACATTTGATCCCAGCGGCAAATCTGCGCGTCGTTTTTCAAAGTCGCTTTGATGCAAGCATACGGTGCAACAAGTCTCACTGTGCAACCATATTATTATTATTATCATCACATAAAAAGTAGGACATTAGTAAAACATTTATTCACACGTTTGTTTAAAAAATTGAGAAAAAAAAACAGAAAACAGTGAAGTGTTTGCGCTAATTAGATCCCAACCAAGCACTGGAAGCGCTCCGGGAGCTTGCGCGCTCATCAAAGCTCCCAATTACGCAGTTTAGAAAATTCAAGCAAGGTAGAAAATAAAGATAATTGAACTTGTTTTGTAGTTTGGTCACTTTCTCCCGTTATCTTGCTGAGTTCTCGTGCTACTTTGTTAATGATGTCCCCGAGGAGAGGAGCACATGCAATATTGAAACCCCAAGCATGTGGACACCCCTTTCCCGACGGTACATGGAGCAGATCGGAATAATGCTGATCCGGGATTTAGGCCTTCCACTTCTCCAAGCGGCGCGGCGCATGCCCTCCTAAGATGTGTGCGCGCGCTGCAGGTTTGTAATTGCAGCCACGCCTGTGCCCTAAAAGTGAATGCAGTGCTCAGCACTGGCCTATGACTCTTATGCTCACCCGAAATTAAGTGGTTAGAGCAAGGGACCATGAGCCCCAATATCTAACATGCGCCACATGTGCAAATGGCTCATTATGCAGTCTGACCTGGTATTATAGAAAGTGCTGCGTTGCACATTAGAGAATGCTTTAGCCCGTGGGCATGCTAACTATGAACAGAACATGCACGTGGGCATTAAGGCCCCAGGACTAGGATAACCAGATTTTCAAAATAAAGAAATAGGACAGGCAATGGAATAGAAATAGGACTATATTTTGACAGTCTTCCTGGATTCTACTTCATTAGTGGGAAAAGGGGGAGGTGCAGATTCCAGACATTCCCCTGGATTTGAACTGTGTGGCTTGTGACTTTAAGCAACCTAAACAGAAAGGAAATGTTGCTCTGATTGTTGTTCTTTGTGTGGCTGTCAACCCATTTCCAACGCCGTCTCTGTGGCACAATCAGTTAAAGCATGGGGCTTCCTAAAAAGGCGGGATTCCGAACTCGCCCAGCAAAGGCAAAGCGATGATGCTGTGAAATCAACAAGCTATACAATAGTCCTTTGGTTTGTAAGGATTAATAAAAATAACTGTCCCACAAAGGGTCAGCGTTTGAAATGCATAGAGTGTGCATTTTGGAAACGAACTTCTGAGCTGCAAACCGCTCTCTGCACCCAGGAAGGTGCCTAAAATATACACTTCCGGCTTCTGCTGTGAATGGGTACCCACTGTTCTGAGCAATTGTCATTCAAGGCTTGGCATCTGTAAGAGTGGTTCAAATAACGCAACCATTGCCTTACACACAGAAAGGGAGGAGTGAATTCTTGCTGCCCCCCTTTGTTACTGACAGGAGTCCACAATATGAACTGTGTGATCCACAATGGTTTATCCCCCTCACTAAAGTGAGATGGGGTTTAGATTCTATTAAAGAAAAGGAGGCAAGTATTATGCATTAATTCTTTACTCTGACACCACAGCAGCAAAGAAAAACCTTAACAAATAAGTATATTTCTTCAACTGAAACTGAAAACAAAAATTAATGCAATCCAAGGGAATCATCCCCAACCCAACATGGAGGCCAGGCCCTGCAGGTAATCAAAAGGCAGAGACCCACCCTCATATAAGTCCTTTCCTCAAACACCAACTCCTCTTCTGCAGGTGCATCACACTGGACACCAACTCTGAAGACTAAATGTAGTATGACAGAGACACGATCCATGATCAACTCTGAGGACCTCATACACCGCGGGATGTCAGGACGATGAAAGTATCGTCTTGATTGGACCACATCTCCTGAAGCTGTATGCAAAACAAATGAAAATGGTGGGTGGGTGGGATTAATACTCACCCTCTGGTCATTAATAAAATTGAAACCCTCTCTCACGTTAGTGCGGGGGATTAACCATTCTATGTCAAGACAGGAGGCTTCAAATTATGCAAGTTTAAAGCCCTTGCATCACATAAATTGCAACATGATCAATACATTAGTGGTACAATGTTTTGAACATGGACTCTCTGGACCTATCAGCTGCCTTCAAGATTTGTTCCAGACAATCCCCCAAGAAAGCGGCTTTAGTGGCCATAGCCCCCTAACCGAATGGGGACCAAAAGTGGAAGTATCAACCCCTGCTTTCTTCATACCCCACCTAACCCACCTGGCTAACGTGGCTGGAGACACTGGTTTGTGAGGTTTCCTGTAAGAAATGAGCAGCTGAGAGGTATTAGGAGGCCGAAGGCCCTCTGTCTTTAACTTAAAACATTTTAAGCATTTTATCACACACAGTTTTGGATCCTCTGGAAAAGCAGGGTAAGAAATGGAGGAAATCAAACACTTAGTTCTCCTGAAAACAATGAAAGTAACCCCTTGTGGAGTGAACACCTTGTTATCAACATCCAATGCCCTGACATCTGAAACTCTCTTAATGGAAATTAGGCATAACAACATGGATAACATGGAGAAAAGTTGTTGTAAAGTCAATTCATCATTATGAGGTCAAAGTGAAACAAAACCAGCACCAGATTAACATTCCATAAAACAGAATACTTAGCCTTAGGTGGAATATTGATGCGAATAGATTTGAGGGGCTTGCGCACCAAGAAGTGCCTACCCACTGGTTCCCCTTTTACCAACACATGTCCAGCTGAAATGGCTGACCTGAACCCATTGATAGTTCTGTATGCCTTGCCCTCCTTAAATAATTCCACTAGGAAATTAACCACTTCTACTGGAGTGGCAGAAACGGGACTGAAGTGTTGAGCCACACATCAGCTAACCCAGCGGTTCCATGCTGAAGAGTACCCTGATTTGGTAGAAGCTGCCCAGGAGTCCTTGTTGATACAGATAGAGTCCTGCAAAAGCCCCTGGAAGCACCAGAAAGAGCTGAAATCTTCCAAACCATAAGGGAGAGATGCCCCTGAAGGACCAGCTCGTGAGGGAGACCTGATGGGTCAGTTAGGAGTCGAGGGTGTAGAGGTAGAAGATGAGGAATATCCACCGCCAACTCCAACAAGGCTGGAAAGGGCCACACCTGAGAGGGCCTAAAGGGAGTCACCAACACCAGCGTTGTAGCCTGTCTGCACACTTGAATTAGGACTCTGGCTATCATGGCAAATGGGGGAAAGGCGTAGGAAGGGAGGACCGACCAATCCTCGAGGAAAGCATTGTTGCTAACACACTGGGATCTGGTCACCAACTGTAGAACCGGGGAAACTGACAGTTGAGTCTCGAGGCAAAGCTTCCAACTTGAATCAGACCCCAGAGAGACAAGATCTTGTCAAATAGAGCTATGTTCAACATCCAGAATTCCAGGAGATGTCTGGAATTCCAGTCAGCTACTGCATTGTTGACCCCTGAAAGATTCTCCGCCTTCAACAAAATGTCACTGTCTATGCAGAAATGCCAGAACTCCCTTGCCAAATCTGCTAGGCCTTGGACCGAGTTTCCCCCAGATGGTTTATGTATAGAACTGCTGAAATATTGTCCATTCGAAGAAGGACGCAGCAATTCCCCTGATCCGTGAGAAGACTCTTGACTGCAAAGGAGCCCGCTAACAACTCCAGACAGTTGATATGCAGCCTCTTCTCTAAACTCACCTACTTTCCGCTCATGGTCACCTGTCCTATCCTAGCACCCCAGCCCGATCTGCTGGTATCTCACAACAGAATGACATCTGGAGTGGGCCCAAAGTGGGCCCAAAAATTGCTTTGCCAGTCCAGCCACCAAAGGAGTTCCCACCTGGCCTCGGAAGACAGAACCACTAACTGAGAGTAAGATAGACTTCTGCAAAGATGCTTGCCCTTGAGGCCTTATAATGCCCTGTAATTGAGGGGTGCCGGAAAGATGGCTTGAATGGAGGCTCACAACATCCCCACAATCATGGCTAGCTGCCTGAGGGAGACCTTCCTTTTCTTGAGGATGAGGTGGATTTCCTTCTCTATTTTGGAGAGCCTGCTGTCTGAAAGGAGAATGATGCACTGCCTGGAATCTAGTCTGAAGGCCAGAAATTGGATACATTGTGTAGGCTGGAGTATGGACTTCTTTGAACTGTTAACCCCAGATGAGTCTGAAGAATCTGAAAAATTTGAGCTAGAAGGAGCATGTTGTCCGGGTAAATTATTATACAAATCCCTTTGGACATGTACTCTGAGACCCCCAACCGGCCCAAAGAGTCGGGGTATGCTCCGAAGCACTTTAAGACAAGATAGCAGCACCCATGAGATGGATGGGGGTGCAGATTAATACTCCAACACCAAATCAATAATAACTCTACGGTTTGACAAAGGGAGTCCGTTTAATGACAAGTACAAAAAACGGGAACTCTCATGAATATCATTGGATGCGTGATCTTCCTTCTCGCTTCACAACTCCAACGAACTTCATTTATACTAAAAACCTGTCATCACTGAGGTTTAATGCTTAAAAGTTGGCATACAATTCTATTGGTTTGGAAAAGGTAACTTTACTATAGATACTATATCTGTGTGAGTAAGGGGATTGGTTAAACACTGTCAGGTGGGGCATCTAAGCTACTGTAGACGTCATGATAAGTACGATGTCCCATTGGTTCTACTAACTATAGGACCTTCCATTACTTGGTCCACTGTGATTGGGTTGGCACCAACCCCACTTTACTTAGCAGCATGCAGAATGGCCAGCCAGGTGCAGGGTGCCCCTTAGCTCCCTCCGCCTTCCTTCAATTATTGTTACAGTTAATAATCCGTTTAGTGGCCATGTGTCAATTATTTCTTTGTGGTTGGCCTCGAGACTGCATCTCCAGGCTGGAAAAGTTCTGATATCTTCTTCTGGCCCACTGCCATGCCTAGGTGTGAAAGCCTAATTTCTTCTCGCTCGACTGGTCACGTGATTCAGACACCATGAATTTGCCACTTCTTCATATTATTTGTGTGTTTGATTTTCATTTCATCCACCTTCATTGCCTTGGGCTTCTTATCTTGACCTTTCAGAGCAGTATATTCTGTTCTTTGCTACAATTAATTGTAGCTACTGTTTGTCCATCTTGACAGATACGACCTTGGTTCCCCTGGCATGATTTGCCTCTGCTGAGTTTCGTTTCTGCCGCTGTATTTTTGATTTTGCTAAATATGAAGCTCTTCTTGTGTGGCCTCTAGTAACCTTTTGGTTCATTCTGCTTCTTGTGCAAAGTGGAAATATACTTGTATAACATGCTTCTTTTGAGGTAGATATGTGTAGGTGGCACTTGTCGCACTATCCTTCTATTGAACATAGCAAGCCGCACGATTTTCTTAGCTTTCTTGCGGTTTCAAGCATATGTACATGTGTAAACTGGTCGACTATCTTCATCGTGTTCATAGTTTAAGCTTCTTACATTTGACATCGCCCTTTCACTTTTGGGTTTACGATGTCCTTTTTTCATGTCGTTTCATCTCTTTGGTCTAGGACACTCTGAATGCAACTTGTTCATATCCTCTTTGGGTAAAGGACGTCTAACTCAATGTCCCAAAAATGCAGAAACCGCCTCTGAGGGGTGCCATTCTGCTGACCTTGGATGCTGGATAAGGGACGGGTCGAAGAACAGAACCCCACTATCGTCCAACAATGGCCCCTGGGATAGAACTACAGGATCCTCCTTCTTCTTATGGGCCTCATTACGAGTCGGGCGGTAGGGGATACCAGGCACCGGTAATCCCCTACCGCCCGATTCCGAGGTCCCCTAACGGGAACCGCTAGGGACATGTGGTCGGACCACACGTCCCTTACTGGTCCCGTTAGGGGACCAGGCCGCTAATTACGGGCCTGCCATTTGCAGGCCTGTAAAAAGCGCCTTCCCCATTCCCATTGAGCCCTATGGGGGCTCAAATGGGAATGAGGAATGGTTGGTGCAATGGGGATTTACCGGTCCCACCAGGGTCGGATTAGACCGGTAAGTCCCCATTGCACCACACCGGACTCGGTCCCGTTATTGGTGGCAGTCATGGCGCAAATAGCGCCATGACTACCACCAATCTCGGAAAGAGGCCCAATGTCTTTTAGGAGGAGAGTCAGAATCCCCTGAACTGTCCTCAGAAGACATCAGAGCCGAAGGAGCACTTACGGACTGAAGGGAACCCTTTGGGGCCAATTCACGTTTTCTAACCCAGGCGGGGAGCCTGATATGCAGAGCTAGATGGACTGAGTTGTCCTTTCAAGTATTCTGATTTTTTGGAACACCTACGCGGTACATGCCCAGGTGCCAAAGAAACCTCTTCAGACGGAGGGTGAAAGTCAGCAATCCTATTTATAAGCCTTTTAAAGGCTAAGGCCAGTGTGGAATTAAGGTCCTGAAGGGCAGAGTCTAGGGAAGTTTGATTTACTTGAGCACACAGAAGGCTGGTTAGTAAGGGCAACCTCCCCTTAATCCAAGATTGAATGGATTCAGAGGCTTGGCTGTTCATTGACCTATGTCCAATGCACAGGCACTTAAATGTGATAGTTGCCTCCGCTGGTATCCAATATAAATCACCCAGGACAGGAAAAATATGTTGGACGCAACTGGTGTTGGTCAAAAAGCAGGCTGCTGTATTTTGAAGACATTTATTTTTAGATCAAGACTTTTAGCGATCCATATTAAATGCCACTGGCATAAATCGAACCCTGATGGCAAGAGGGCTATTACGGATTGATCCTGCTATTCACGGACTAAGTATGGAGAGAGTTTTCAGAGCTGTAAGAGACAAAAACCTTCTGTTTTTTTACCTGGTCCACTGGGTGTTCTAAAGAGACTACTACGTGGATTTTTCACTACTCAAACAGGTTTTGGGCAGGGGCTTGGCAGATTTTTGCCATGTTAGAGGCTTGTCTAAGAGGGGATATCTTGCCACGCAGGATTGATAGATTTTGCTTTGATCAACTGGGAGTTGAGTGCAGTCATAAA
Organism: Ambystoma mexicanum; assembly: GCF_040938575.1. NCBI lineage: Eukaryota > Metazoa > Chordata > Amphibia > Caudata > Ambystomatidae > Ambystoma > Ambystoma mexicanum. The sequence continues at coordinate 849,193,627 of NC_090931.1, read as the reverse complement.
GTTGGCCAAGTTATGAGGAGAAAGGATTTAGCTCTTGGTGCAGACTTGCACAGAAATGTCTATGTTGTCGTCATAGTTAGGTAATACAAGGCCAAATGATTTTATCGGTTTTGTTTGTGGACACACACATTTATAACGCTAAATAAAGTTTCAAAGGAGCTTATCCCAGGGAAATTCTGAAATTTATGGGGTAGGTGTTGAAGAAGAAAGGAGAAATGGATAACCATTGAGAGCTCTTGGATGAAAATAACTCCAAACATGTGGACGCTGTGTTTCAACATCTACTTACTTTAGTCGTGTAATGAGGATCTTGTCGTTCATGGTTATGAACCTCACTGAGGGATTAAGTAGAACCAATGCCTGGTCACTTTGCATGTCAACCGAGCGCCTCAAAGTCTCCAGTGTGTGATTAAAACCAGTTCTGTTGCTCTTCCAGCCATAAATCCCAACTTGACAGGAATCTATATAGCACATTCTTTCAACAAAAGATTGTAATGGCTTGTAACAGCTATTTCTTGCATCTGCACCAGGATTATCAGGTTGCAAGTGGGCCAAATTTATCCCGGTGCGTCAGTAACCAATCCAGGATCTTTTCACAGTGGCATCACCATAGCTGATTTGAAGCATCTTGGAACTATCTCTTTGTGGAAAAAGCTATTTCCTCTTGATCTTTGTAAATTCACTGTTGGTGGATTGAGCAAAAGGAGATTTTAATGTTTAGCTGGTAGAGGGTCTATAAGAAATGGAAGATACAACTTGTTTCAGACACATATCGGAATTGCGTTAGTGAGGTGCTATGGCCACTTGCATCTAGCACTATAGAACTAACATGCACCCTTACATCTGGGTACATGTCAGCATTTCAATCTGTAGCAATTTTTGTATACATTATGATCATTTTAGAGATGACGTATTTGGCAATTCTTTCACATAACTGCCTGCCATCGATTTTAGTTTACAAAACTCATACAAAATACTGAAGAGTTGCTTGTGGGTATCTTTTGCAGTGCTAATTCGAGTTGCATACTATTTTCTTTCTCTGCATAGATACTTTTTTTTATAGTGAGGGAGGTGTTTTCACAGTTTTTCTCCATATGCAGGAGCTATTACCGAACAGAAGAGAAGGAAACCAGTATCACAGGGTTCTAATCTTTGAGATATTTGGATCACTGGACAAACAAGGAGGTCAGGGTTCAGGAGAATCACAAACATTGAAACTAATGTTTTACCTTGCATTTCTGACACTTTAACTTTGGAGTGACTTTGCAAGGAGAATTCAGAATAGGTTACACAATTTAATTTGGTCCGACAGGATACCTAGACTGTCAAGAAATATCTTGACTTGACCCTCAGACAAAGGGCAGTCCGTCTGATAGTCACTGCTATAGAATGTTATGTGGTGGCAACACAAAGGGTTGCTACAATGTACCAATGAGCTACCAGAAAAGAAGGCTTCACATTGAACAGTCAAGCATAACTACCACTTTGATGCATATATTATGCCTTTCTTATTCTCTATATTGCATCGGAGGTCCTCTGCGAGTCTCAACAGTCATTTTGTTTAATTTATTTAAAAATGTTAGAACATGCACCATAGCCCAAAGGCAGCTGGGAGCTGTATAATATGAATACAATTATTTGAAACAAGAATGATAGATACAAACCCTGATAATAATATCATCACACAAGATGGACGTTTTTGATACTTTTTATTGTAATACCTGAAAATATCATGCAGAGAGGGAACAGTGCATTAGATTTCGAAAGTCACACATAATTCTTCATCAGCTGGTGTAGAGTGAAGGGATTGATAAAGAAAAACTCGCAGGATACGTTCATTCTCAAATCAAAGAAGACAAGCCCATTTTAAACTTTACTGGCTGAAGGAATAGTGTCCATGGATTGCAGGTCTGGAATTGCTGTTTTAACTAAAAGACCATAATCCAGACCATAGTCTATGGAAGGAAATGGAATGATTGGTCAAGATAAGAAGATGGTAAAGAGGGTGAAGAATGACAGACCATGTGTGGCGAAAGCAGCAGGGAGTAAAGTGATTGTAGTCGTATTGTTGTATTTGGATCCTTTGGGTGACCGTGTGTCAGTTATGGCAAACGGATCATATTTGCATTCATGTTTTGTTTAAAATCAAATATTTCTGTCAATGTGTATACAGTGTGTGGCTGCATGACTAACTCAAGCACTTCTCGAGCTGCATAATTGGCTACGTAGAGGCCTTCCCCTCAGTTTTCTGTTAATATGCAATGGTTATTCAGATCTGGACTAGCAATTCCAGCAGAATTGCCAGGCCTGGGCCAGGAGTGAGCGGCTCGGTCACGGGCAGTCCGTGCAGAAGTCAGAATGTGGTTGGAGAGCATCATGGTCGGAAGGGTGTCTGCTGTCCTGTCAATAGCATTCTAGGAGATGCTGCAAGGCTGGCATTATGGAAAGGACCTGTCTATTGTGAAATCCTAAAGGTTTTGGTTTATGGGCTATAGTTTATTTTGCAAAGGGCTATGGTTTATTTTGGGTCTATCGTATTGATCATTTGTATGACGCCTATACATCAAAAGGTGTTTCCAGGCACCACAGGCTCACTGTCAGGCTCTAATTATGGGTGGAAATAAATCATTGGAATAACTGAGATAAATGGGGAGCAAATTGTAGCCCTGCCTCGCTAAGTGAGAAGACTGGAAGATTAACTCCAATGCTGCATAATGGTAGTAACTGACTGATCATAACTTCCCATGTATACAGTGCTAACTTGAATATTCTCCAAAGATGGTGAATGCATTAGAGCCGAACATTTAGATCTATTAGCTGCATTGTGGTTTGCACAGACCTTAACTGGGGGTGCATTGGTACAATGGAGTCCAGCATGATCGTAGCTGAGGTCCTACCTCATTGGTCTGGTGAACCATCTAATGTTTCTCCTGTAATATTACAGATATGAAGACATGGCTGTTACATCTAAACCTTTTCAAAGGCAATAAGTCAGGAAAGTAATGTTTATGTGAAGTGAAGGGTTCTGTGTGATTTCTTCTAATTATTTTCATTGAAGTAGAAATCATCGATTTTTTTTACTGGAAGATTTTTCTGCAAATATATGTCGGGGGAGACCCTTCTCTTTCCCCTTACTTTCCCTACATTATTTATACACCTAAACCCACCCCCCACATATATTTGTGGCAAAATACATTGAAAACAATTAAATTATTTCTACCTTGATGAAATCTACTGCAGCAAAAACTCCCTATCCCAAGTGAAGTTGTGTATGAAATGTTTAGGACATAAGCACTGTCTTTGTCTAAGCAGTGATCACACTTTTACGCCTTCCCCAGTCAGTGTCATTGTGAGTCTCTGCATTCTTTGCCCAAGAAAACACTGAGGGCAAAGCCCTTCTACTTATTCCTCTAGGTCACAGATGGCCGCAAACCGCCAGGTTCTGGCAGTAGGAAGGCTGGACGGAACTATGGCTATTTCTTAGTGAGGGTGGGTTTTAAACCCTTGCTCCTGTGCAAGCCAAGCCCTGGACTGAGCGTTTGAGGCCCATGATGAACGTTATGGGGATGGGCGTAGTGGGGTGGAGGCAAAATGCCTCTTGGGCTGAGGCTGGGCACGTCTGTAAATGAACCTGCATAGTCCAGCCTTTCCGAGCCTTTTCAAGCAGGGCCACCGTTACTTGCTCCAGTTAATGGAGGGCAGCATGCAGACCTTGGATCCAAACAGGTGTGAGGAGTCTGGCTGCCCAATTGCATTTGCAAGTCAGGCCCCATTGCCCTTTTCAGTGCCACTCAGTCAAGGGTGAGAGTAGTGATGGAGGGCCAGCCCACCCGAAAGCAAGGAAGGTGCCACTTGGAAGCTTAGATTCAAAGACATCTTCAGCAAACAAAGGCACATGTTTAATTCTGGAGTCCCCACTTTTTTTGGGAAGGTTCTGGTGGGATGAAACAGATGGCATTGCCAACGAGGGCTCCAATGTCAGGAGTACCTTGACTTCCATACCTTTCCCCCAACGGAAGAAGTAACACTATATAGCAATGCAGATCTGTGTTCTGAATCTTTTCTTTTTGATATGGCTGCTTTCATTTTGGTCTATTTAAAAAAAGAATTGCATGATTATATTTGCAGTCACGCTACCACGTTCGTCTTTACCAAACATTGTTTCAGGCATTTTGCAAGGTGTTCTGGCGCTTCATCTTGAAATCTGAACAGTTGCAAGCCCTACAAAGACAACACAGAGGAATTGTGTTGGAATGCATGTGTCTTTTCTTTGCATCTTCAATGCACAAGACACTCCACCCCCCCCCCCCCTCTTGCCCTCATGCAAAATCAAGTCTGTGCTGTTCGAAAAACAAAGAAAAACACAGGAGCCGCTCTCGGGGATGCTGGCAAGAGCTACCGTGACTGGCTTATTTACAATAATGAGCCGAACAAAAACGCTCACGATTGAGTGCATCTTGGGCCCCCCCAGACGGCCTCCCCGCTTCCGAAAGGCGCCAACTTGAATGAGAACGAGGGTATAGACACTGCACCCAGCCGCACAGACAAACGCTGTGGCCAGCCATGTGAACACGTCTGCTGCAAATGAGGCATTCATTAATTACCGCGAGATCAAATGCCAAGGCTTTGCACAAGCACTAATGAGCTGGAAGAGTTTCCCGCTTTTTTTGTTGTTTTGTTTGAGGTTGCCTTTCCATTCGTTTTGTATTCCTTTTTTTCATTTATGTGTTTGTTTCTTTATTTTAAAAGCTGCTTTTACGGATATTTTTAGTGTGCAGTACAGTGCTAATGAATAATTTAGCCATGAATAATCAAAAAAGTATGTGATTAAAATGTATGTCTGACTTCAAAGGGAATAAGTTGTACACATTTATGTGGTTCATTGCCCCCTCCTTTCTACCTTCCCATTCCCTTTTCAGCCTCCTCTTCTCTAAGAGACACACATATGTGCGTGCGCGCGCACACACACACACAGATACACACACACACCCACACCCCCCAACTGCTCATTCTTTCTGGCTCTCTTTCCCATTCATTCTCTGCTCTCCCTTCACTCGCTACGCTCTTCCTTTGTGTTTCTCATTCTTTCCCTTGATCCATGACAGTCCCATTGCTTACCCTTTACTACTTCCTCTCGTGCAATGCTGCACTCCATGTTCCTGTCCTTTTCTTCTGTGTCCATCCAGGCCCCTTTCTTAGTCTTTCATATTCGCTCTCAGTGCATCCTACACTCCCCTGTCTCATGCTTTGCTTCTGTATCCATTTGGAAAGGTTGCTTACTCTATCAGACTCCCTCTCACTGTGTCCCCTACTTCCTTTTCCTATCCTTTGCTTCGGTGTCTGTTCAGGGAAGTTGCTTACTCTATCCTACTGTGTCAGAATGCCTTTTGCGCTTGTGGGCAAACCAGAGCTTTTTTGACGTTGTCTATGTAAAACTATCTGATCTTCTCTCCCAGAAATGGATCCCTGCAAACCTAGCCCCATAACCTGGCCCCACGTGCCAATTCTCCATGTTAAAGTATAATACACATGTATACTCTTGCTGGGCCCTGCCTACCGACATACCAGCAGCAATGTGATTTGGCAACATTGCAGCCACACTGTAATGTAATGACTTTAATCAATGGAATACATCTCAGTTCTGAAAAAAACGTTTTTTTATAAAGAAATGTACTCTCGACAAGATCATTAACTCTGATACCAGGACTCTCTCTGACCTCCCTCACTTCACACCTACTTCCGCATACCGTCGTCACCAGGCTGAATGGCTGACGATGCAAAACAGGGCCGGATTTAAATTTTGTCTCCTGGTTCACAAATCTATACACGGTAAGGCACCACTGTATCTATCCTCCTCTATCCAAATCTACAAGCCTTCTCATAATCTTTGCTCTACCTCCTCAACTACCCTTGTGGCTCCTCGCCCTCCCTGTGCTTCCTCTAACTTCCACTACTTCTCTCTTCTTGCTCCACGTGCCTGGTGTTCTATTCCCCTGGACATCCTAGAAACTGTCCACACAGATTTGTTCAAAACCAAACTAAAAGCCTTCCTCCAAGCCTCCAAGTTACCCGCTGAACCTTCCTCTTATCTGCCTACTAGATAACTTTTTTCTCTCACCTCTAACCTGCCTCTGTACCTCACTTCCTCTAAATCCACAGTAGCACTTCACCCATCCTGGTCACATCCGGAGTACAGCTGGCCATACCACCTACCTGCACTTAAAAATGGCCAATGTTCATTTTCCTTAATCTATGTATGTCTACATATGTATTGTCTCCGGTGACTGTTCCATTTACATCCCTCCACAACCTGGTAAGAATGTCCCTCCAACTCACCCCATTGTAAGAAGCTCACTACTTCCTGTCAAATCTGATTTCTTATCTATTGTAATTTCTTCTGTGATCAAAAGTACATTGTTCCTCCTGTATATAAATAAATAAATACATCTCCCCAGATCTAAGACCCCCACATCATCACAATATCGCCTCAGACTTTTGGAAAAAGAAACAGGCTGTTTCTGATTCGAATGTTCTGTTTATACTCTATTTTCACATCCTCTTCTTCTGTGTTCGTTCAGACTCATTGTTTGCTCTGTTCTACTCCACAGCTCCAACCCTACACACACTACTGTAATGCTTAGCTCCTGTATCCATTACGGCACGTTGCTTACTGTATGTTCCTCCATCTCTGGTCATCCTACAGTCCCCTTTCCTCTCTTTAGCTTCTTAGTCTGTTCGGGCACTTTGCTTGCTCTACTTACCCCATCACTCTGCACCCTATACTCATCATTCTTAGTCGTTGCTTCTGTGTCTGTTCACACACATCTCCATACAGATCCCCCACCTCCCCGAATAATTCCAACAATTACAAAGAGGCATGCAGACCGAAGAGCCCACCATTGAACGCAGCACTTCCCTAATAACCGGCACAATCCTCTGACCTAAATTAAACTCTCATGCCAACAATCACTAATTCACTAACATAATCAAACACTCTCCCCACCGAGCAAAAAGAACTGCTAAAGATAATGTTACAGTACCATTCATCTCTGTTAAAGAATGGTTCTGTTCTGATCATGTAGTGTGCAGTCTTATCATCCAAGGCTCAGAATACAACCTTACAAATTCCCCAACACCCCACAGTGCTGCAAGGCCAAACCATGGAAGGTAGGTGCTATATAAAAACATAATGAACCATCAAATCTCACACACCTGAAGGTACCCTTTGCCACGAAGGAGACTCCATTCATGTGAATAATATGTAATTGGAGGTTTGGCAAACACAGGGGCTGCCGACATTTTGGGCCTGATTTACATAGCAGTTTTCAATGGGGTAGTGCCATTGTAAAATGCCCATATCAAATCAGGCCCTTTGTGTCCTGTGTTGGCAGAGTGGTTCTGAAATGGTGAAAAATAAAGTTATATGCGGAGAAATGTGTAATTTGCCCTATATGTGCTCTTAAAGGTAGCACAAGTCTATACAGTGGTTGAACCTACCAGTGCACAGACATTGTGTAGTGTGGTTTTATTTTTTTTTAAAAACAATATAACCATGTACAGCCACGCAGAAATGACTACTATTTGTTTACAATGCAAAGTCCAAATGCACATAGTTGGAAACACATGTCCCTACTAAGCCTGTTGGGACCAGTTTGAGAAAAGGTGGGCGTTTCAAAGTCCCCTGAATGCTTGTCCAGCATTTTGGCTGTGAGGCTTGAGCAAGGCAGGTTGCAGAGCAGCGTCCTAAAATATGCCCTCATTGCGTCGCAATGCCCTCGCCAGAGAGCAGCAATTCTGCATGGCATGCTTGGTCGTCTCTCTGGGAAACCATAAACATTGGGTCTATTTCTAGAATGCCCATTTCCCCTATAAATATTTGTTTTCTTCTCGGACAGACGGCTTAGTCCATGGTTCAAACTAACACCAGATCTATGGTGGGTAGGATTGCACCTGCTCTGAATAGAGCATGCATTTCAGATTTCGAGAAAGAGAGAGCAGGCCCACCTGTGCCAGAAATATGTTTTTAAGTATACATGTTTATCTTTTTTGGCCTTCTGTGGGCCAACTCAGTTTAAAATAGACTGTCTGTTGCTATGTTTTCTGAGGTGAGCACTATTTTTAGCAAATGCAACTTGAAGCAATTTTCCCAAAGGTGAAAATAAGGGTACTGTGTCCTTTCATCACCAGTAATTTCCACACCTGGCATCTAAACATGTACATAACCTAGCTACACTTAAACTTAAGTGTAGGGCGGCTGAGAGGAAATGGAGGTCTTCTTGCTCATCCTCTGACAAACTGGCCTGTCGCCTGCTCCAAAGGCAATACCGACTCTCTGTCCGCACTAAGAAGAGAGCCCACATTCAAGCCCGTGTCTTTGCGGCATCCAACAGCTTGGCCAAACTCTTTCAAATCTGCAAGGAGCTTGCCAACCCTGCAGCAGTCTCCTCCCCTCCTCTTGCCTCCCAGACTCTCTGCAATGCCCTTGCCTTGCACTTTATCTCTAAAACCCAGGACATCCTGTCCACCCTCGTCTCCCCTCCCCTCCTATTCCCTCTCAGTCTGTGCTTGGAGAACCCCCTTTAAGCACCCCCCCACCATCTTTCTCTTCCTTTCTAATTTTCTCCCCTGACGAGGTCGCTAGACAAGTCCGATCTATGAAAGCCTCATCAAAACAGGTTCATCCCTGTTCCTCCAAAACCATCAAGGACCACATTGACACCCTCGCTTGTGCCCTTGCTGATTTTTGCAACCACTCGTTTGCCTCAGGATCCTCCCCCTCCCATCTGAACCACTCCCTTGTGCATCCTCTTCTCAAGAAACCCACAGCTGATCCTTCCTGTCCGGCAAACTATCACCCAATTTCCATTACCCCCTTTCTGGGCAAACTCCTGGAAAAGCTGGCCATCTCTCAGCTTAACCTTCATTCAGATTCTGTTGGTTGTCTCCATGGCCACCAGTCTGGCTTCAGAGCGGCCAGAAGCACGGAAACTGCTCTCCTCAATATCCGTGAAGATCTGCTCTCCAACCTTGATTCTAACATTCCCTCTGTCCTCATCCTTCTTGATCTCTCTTCTGCCTTGGACACGGTCAACCACACCATCCTGCTCAACCGCCTCCTTGATAATCTGGGTATCACTGATCAGGCTCTGGCCTGGCTGACCTCTTTCCTCTCGGATTGACCCTCCCAGGTCCAACTGGGGTCTTTCCTATCATCTATCTTCCTCTCTACCTGTGGGGTTCCCCAGGGGTCTAACCTCTCACCCTGGCTTTTCAACCAATACCTGGCAACTCTCGCTCACTGCATTGCCATTTTCTGCTCAAATTTCCAGTGCTACGCTGATGACACTCAACTTATTTTCCGGCTGCCTTCGGCCACCTCCTTTCCCTCTCTCATCTCTGACTGCCTAACTGCCATTCAAAATTGGTGTGCCACCAATGATCATTGCCTGAATGCCAGCAAGACGGAGATCCTCCTCATCGGCACACCATCTCCATCCTTTTCCCTCATTCTCTGGCCGGCCTCCCTTGGCCCTCCTCGTGGAGGAACTACCTGCGAGGCTAAGAACCTTGGCGTCATCTTTGACTCCACACTTTCCTTCTTGGCCCATATCTCTGATGTCTCTAAAAAGTCAAACTTCCGACTGCACCTCCTCAGAGGTATTCTGCCTTTCCTCTCCTTCCCCCAGAAGCTCATGGTATCCAAAGCTCTGGTTCTCTCTAGCTTGGACTACTGTAACAGCCTTTTTCTAAATCTACCTGCCTCTACTCTCCGCCCTCTACAACTTATCCAGAAAATGACTGCAAGACTTGTCCTTGGCCTCAAGCCCTGGGATCGTATCTCTCCAGCTTTGAAATCTCTCCATTGGCTTCCAGTGGATGCAAGGATTAAATTCAAAACCCTCTGTATTGTCCACAAGGCTTTCTGGGGCCTGGGTCCAAAATACCTTCAGCTATCCCTCCGCAAATAACTCCCCTCTCGAGCTCTTCGCTCCTCTACCTCCAACTCCCTCAGGGTCAGTCGTTTTTCAAAGAAAGAAGTTGGGGGTAGATCTCTATCTTCAGCTGGGGCCTCCCTCTGGAAGAGCCTCCCTGCCACTCTAAAACTTGAGGAGAACCATCTCCGGTTCTGGAAGCACCTCAAAACCTTCTGCCTTCGCTCCCCTTCTCGCCTACTGATCTGCTCTCTTGGCACTGTGCACCTGGACACCCTCTGTCCCCTGGGCCCAGGTACCTGCTCACCCTGCCACCTTCCTGCACTGCCTCCTGGCCACCCCTTGCACTCGGGACTGTATCTGTACCCATACAGCCCCCCACCCCCAATTTTTCTTCTTTTTATGCACTTATTCAGACTTACCCAGTCTGCTGCCTTAAACACAGCACTTGCCACTTGCTGGCTGCACTACCACAGTTTGCCTCAATTTTCTATTTATTTTATTTATCTGCGCCCCTCAGCTTCTGCACTTTCCTCTCTCCCCCCCTTCCATGCACTTTTTCCCTTTTCCCTTTCCCATGCACTTGCGCGTTCTCAATGTCACTGGGCCTAGTAAGATCGTTTTTATGTTGTGCTGTGTTCTCCCTTGTTCCCCTCCCATGCCTAGTCGCGCTCTGAAACACTTGTGTACGAGCGCTATACAAATAAAATATCATATCATATCATAATTACGAAAATGTTCATCGAATTTTTTAGGGGGTGGGAAAGGGCAGATAAGGTGTTGGGGGGTTGGGGGGTAAGGAATAGGTAAAAATAGGTAGGGTGGGGGAGTAAACCCCCCCAACAAAAAAAAAAGAATTTGATGAACATTTTCGAAATTATGTACACGTTTAAATACCAGGCGTTGAAATTATTGGTGATTTAATGACATTTTAGAGACAATCAACATAGCACACCATGCCATCGGCGCTCATTGAATAACAAGGCCCTAATGAGGGCGAACATTCAATAAGTTCACTGTACAACTAAACCTAAAGGCTGCCAAAATGGGAGTGGCTCTCACATTGGACATATGGTCCCAGGAAGTAGATGCCAGCCAATCAAGGATCTCCTGAGCATTCTAGCTGTACTTATTTCCCTATGCAAGCTGTGATAGCTGCACGAGATCCAGAACTTTGCAGCCATGTCACTGGGACTTTAACGTCATTTGTTTCAGGGATAAGGAAAACAATTCTAAATAGAGTGCAGGTGACCCCGGGGAGCCAATGAAGATCAATTAAACCAGAATTATTGTCTAAAAATACTCTGGGGCCCAAAATCACCTGGCTGGTGCATGGAACACTAACCAAAAAAGTATAGAGTACTGTGATTTCAGTACAAACAGGAAGGGAGTTCGGGGGTCACTGAAGCACTGAACACACTAAAGGCCTGATTCGTGGAATTTTTAACACCAGTGCAAAGTCAATGCAAAGTCACTTTGCACTGCAAAAATACACTTTGCAAGGTTCTGTGAATCAGGGTGCTTGTTGGCAGTGCAAAGTCATTTTGCTGCACGCTAAAAATTACATGACAGGCCCTACATATCTAATGTGAATCGAAAAATGTCTACCTCAATTACACTTGGAGCGGGAGTCACTGCCACTCAGCAGGAGTGACATTAGTATTCACCCGCTATTAAAATGGGCACTGCAGTCATTTGCAAATCATTTCAAAATCTTAACTCAATTGAAAAGGGACAGGCCTCACTGACTATTGTAAAGCTGGGGAGAGTGAGATGAAAGCCAGGCTTTTTTTCATCGTGGTGTCTTGCTGGGCAGTAAAGCCCTTTGCATTCACAAAGCCTGGGAAGCTAAGGACATGAAGCACGGCGGTGGCGGTGAAAGCGCGATGGGCGTGGTCCACTGATGGGGATTCTATAGCGAGAGCAGCCGTCTTCAACTGGTTGGGTCTTTCCGTCATCCCCTATTGGTTGAGACATCAGTCCAGGAATTCTCGAACGCTTAGGGAAATCATGCGATTGGTAAGACCCAACGACTTGATGTAGCTGCTTCGATTGTCTAAACCAACCATGCTCCTGGCCTTGTGTTGATATTAGCATGCACATTAGTATCTCATGGTTAAAAGTCAGTGGTAAGCAATTATATTAGGTTTCCTTCATTCCAAGGCAATCCTGCCGCTCTGGCATAGTCTGCAGCGTCAAAGATCTTGACTGGGGAAAATAAAAATGCATAATATTTACTGTCAATAAACTCTAATTGTGCCAGCAAGGGGCAGAGAGGCAGAAAATTGCAGTCTCTTAAATGTGTGAAGAGCCTACAAACGAGAAGGACTGGTTAATTATTTATCTCTGATAGGCTGCTCGCTATAAAAAGCCGCCGATAGTCATAATTGGGGTGACTTCACACTGCTTTCGCGCTCTTAGCACATCAAAGGGACAGTCTTCTTTTAATCGGATATTAGACACATATCAACCCGTCTTGGGAGCACGGTGCGAGATATTGACATTGGAGTGTGTGGGGAAGGGAGCAAGCATCCCGTTTTGGTGGAACCTGTTGCCCCGTGGCACACCGCGGTGAGACTGATTGGCAGATACGCTCCCTGATAAGACCCTATCGGCACCGGCTCCCCTTTGTCCGTCTTTGCTGACTAAATACTTCAGTGATATCAGAAAGCATGGACAGGTCCTGAAGAAGGGATAGAGGAAAAAGTAAATCCTCTGCTTGGGTGGGATAGGCAGTGGTCGAAGCGGGCGGGAGTGGTTGGGAGCGGTGCTCCTCTACTCTGTTTTACTGTTTTTATACTTTCATTTTAAAAAGAAACCGTTCCGGAATGTCTTAGTTGTAAAATAAAAGTCCAGGGAGAAGTTGAAACTTGCACTTTAGTGCACTGCATTGAACATTCTCTTAAGCAGCAGGTGCGTTTGTTTGGGGGTTTCGATTGCGCGTGGAAGGGGCGTGGTGATGTGGTTTGTGGGGATCTGGGGCAGGCCAGCTGGGAACACAGTTCCATTACTTATTTTCATACGAATGGACCACTAGAGATACGAGTTATATCCTTGTGTCAAAAATTGCTTAGTAAAGAGGGGGGGGTTCTGTATTGAATTCACATTTTCACTCTACAAGATCATGGTTCCAAGGTGATTGATTAGTTACAGGTGCAATTGACTTATGCCTCTATGCATTTCAACGCGTCTGTTACAAACAGGATTCTTTCTGACAATTATAAGTGCACTGGTCAGGTCACATGGGTAGGGAGCTTGGCTCAGCCCTCCACCCCACTGGCCTCAGGGTACGGCCTTTCATGAGAGGGATGTTTCAGTGGTGGAAATGTAACCAAACCAAAGAGGCGTGGGTGAGCATTTCTTGCAATGGTGTGGAAATGCAGGCAGGTGTCTGCACAAAGCCCTACCAGCACTGCTGTTGGTCTGTGACAGGGGAGACCAGGTGCAAGAGAAAAAGATGCCGGGACTGCGGCATCACTCCAAGAATCCAGTATGGAATTGGGCATGTGGCTGCCAGTCCTGCGGCACGTTTCTGCCGACAATCGCTGCAGGTGTGCAGTATTTGCAGATGCAAAGGCCTTTGGTGCTGGAAGCTGCACTTGCCTCACACACAGAATTCTGGATAGTTCTGGACATGTTTGCCCAACTTGCACTCATAAATCAGGAAACATTTTGCCATGCTTAATCTGTGAGGCAGGATAACGTGGGGTGACAGAATATGCATATGGTTGGATTAGTGGCTCAAGCTTAAAGTTGTACACATTGGCACTTAAAGGACCAGAATGGCTGTTATTCTGTCCCAATAAGGGCCATTCCAGAAACATTGTAGGTGTGTAATGCACGGTTTTAAGGTGAAAACAAATCATAAATTCATATTAGCGGGTTGAAATTGGAATTCATGGAGCAGGAACTGGCAGTAGCTCCTGAGTGTCAGGATGTCCTGCTGACCAAGAGTTAGTCACTGTGACCCTGGAGCTATTCAAGTCGAGGCCCGTGAGTGGAGTGCCTGGAAGATGGCGGAACTTGCTTTTTTTCTGCCAAACTGTGTTATGCCCCTAAAAATCCACATTCTTTGAATCACACTTTCTATTGCTGTGTTGCTATGTCTGGTACTCTATTGCTGTTTGGGTCTGTTGAATCCTCTGCTTCTTACTGTGTTGTTTTACATGTCTCCACTTTTTAACTTCTCTTTAATTTCCCTTTTCTTTTGTTTCTTTTTCATTTATGTCCTGTCCCTTCTGCCTGCTACCTCTCATGTGGCCTTTACTTGTTTTTGCTGCTACTACATAACTCTGTCCATAGCATCGACACAGTCTCTGGAATCAGACTTAAAGTCCATCCCTCCAAATGGTTACAGTCTGTGGGATTCTCTTTCACTTTGTGGAAAAATGTCTCTGAGGTGCACAGGCAGCTATTCGCATTTGGCAGCGGCACCCTTTGCATCATGGCAGCGAGCAAGAGGCAGAAACCTCCTACACAAAACAATGCCTCCCTCGCTCTGTGCGAAGCAGTCTCCATGTTCTCGGTTTACTTTAGGCAAATGATGTTGTCACTGCATTTTCCTTTACAATTCAGTTACGGGTGACAAGAGATTAGAATTGCACAAACCAAGGCACTGTCTCCATAACAGGGTTTCCAATAGCGATAGGTAATTAATAACAAGTGTTTGGATGTTTGATGGACTTGAGATGTGCTCATGTGAACCCTTGAAGTGTGGTGACTTTTTGACTCGGGATTTTTGTGTTTTGTGGCATAGCATTTGATTTCCATCTCTTGACAATCTATGTGAAAAAAGTGACCTCTTCTGTGGGAGACATGGATGTTTGGTCAATAGCTTGTCTTTTAGCAATACTATAATTCTAAGCAACATTCCTGTTCAAGAGTAACATTGCATTCACGTGCACAGCTTTGTCAGTGCTACCTCAGACTTTTACGAGCACTGCCTGTTCGATTGTTAGTGTCAGTACTATTTTAGGAGCAAGTGATTAAAGTCTCTGCTTTTTCCATGTCTCAAAAAGCGTGCAACGTATGAGCGCAATTCTTGCAATAAAGTTGCACCAGCAACAGCCCGATTTCCAAGGAAAACATACAGGTGTGACTAACCTTCCAACGCTGTACAGAAACACAGAAAGAGGGGACTTTTTGATGAACAGGCAAGACAAATGATTTCAGGCCTAATCGAGTCCTATCTCTATGTTGATTAACTCTCATCCCTGTTGTCTTGCCATTTAAGGGTATTGTGTTATTATAGCCTCGCCTAACTGCTGTTTGGACACATCAGTGCTTACTTTAACTTAAAATTGTAGTTGACCCGTAGCTGCATATGAATTGTACATTCATAAATACGTTGTTATTGTGGCCGATTACAACGTGATACAGATCTAATGAGATTCTTCGCATGTGTAACCTGTCTTAATTGTCATGTTACCTGAGAGAGTCAGTCTTCTATTGGTATTGCAATTAGTGATCGAAGTTGTACCACCGCCCCATTTTTTTATCCAGCGCCCACATGTCCCACTTGGTTCCCTGCCTGCTACCTCCATGTTGCTTTAAAGTTGATTTACTGCAATCAGGCAGAATATAAGAAACTACAAATTATTCAAAATTAAAAGTACAACCTGTGTGACAGGATTGTTACTTAAGTGGGTCATAATATAAGAACACGCACACACATTATTGTGGTTTTGTAATGTGCGAGCCATGAAATAGAGCTGATCACAAGACAATGGACCTCATTACGAGTTTGGCGGTGTAGGGCAAAAGTGGAGGTAATTCTGTTAGCTCCATTTTCCCTGCACTGCCAAATTACAAGTTTTGGCAGAATTACCACCAGTGGAATTACAAGGCTGGAGGTACATCCTCCACTTTTCCTCCAAAAATCTGGAATTTCGACATGTAATTCCATCGGTGGTAATTCCGCCAAAAATCCCCAATGGATTCCTATGGAGTCCAGAATATGGGGATTTACACCGCCTACCACCACTTGTAATCCTGTGGTAAATCCACAGGACCAACTGGTTGTAATTGTAAATCTGTTTGGTGGTATCTCTCACGATTTACCTCTGAAATGCCTCCAAACTCGTAATGAGACCCATATGCCTGAAAAACATATGTATGCAAACAGCGAGTCTCTAAATGGTTTTTAATTGTTTCTTAGAAGTCAGCTAGTGAACTATAAAGAACAGCATCTACCAATAAAACAGGGAAATGCCCCATCCCCTCACAAGTCTACGGGAATAAACTTAGAAAAGGCTTGCAGGAGAGATGATCCCCATTGGCAGAAGGCAAATAAGAATGTCAAACCTATTAAAATAGATGCCCAGTGAGGGTGGGAGCCAGTGGCGCTGCACGGGCACTGCGTGCCAACTCTCCCACATTGTGGGCCCAATTCATGGAAAAGTGTGCATTTATCCCACAAAGCCTGTGCACTGAGAACGACTCTGCATGTGCCTACGTACAAAGTTTCCAATGGGAGCTTTGTTTATTCATGCAGTCAAATGCACATTTCAATCCGACCTGCAAAGAGAATCAAGCTGCGCGAGGAACACCCACAACATGGCGTATTAAGCATTTTATAAATAACCTATCATATCTACCTATCATGACATGCCACCATGCAAAACAAAAACATAGCCGTAGACCAACCTTTCCTCAAAGCTCTGTGTCTACCTCTACAACATCCAGAACCCAAGCTACTCTTCGCAAGGTTCTAAGTAAGTAACGGCTGCACCCCAGCTACTCTGTGCAAGGTCCCACGTAAGTAACAGCTGCACCCCAGCTACTCTGCGCAAGGTCCCACGCAAGTTACAATTGCACCCCAGCTATTCTGCACAAGGTCCCACATAATTAACGGCTGCACCCCAGCTACTCTCAGCGAGGTCCCACGCAAGTAAAGGAATCACCACAACTACTCTACATGAGGTTCCACGTAAGTAAAGGCTGTATCATATCTCCTTTGTGTGAGGTCCCACGTAAGTAAAGGTTGCACCCCTGCTACTCTGTGCAAGGTCTCACGTAAGTAACGGCTGCACCCCAGCTACTGTGCGCAAGGTCCCACGTAAGTAATGGCTGAACCCCAGCTATTCTGCACGAGGTCCCAAGTAAGTAATGGCTGCACCCCAGTTACTCTGTGCAAGGTCCCACGCAAGTAAAGGTAGCACCCCAGATACACTGCACGAGGTCCCACGTAAGTAACGGCTGCATCCCACCTCTGACACCACCCCTAATCACCCCCCTCAAGCCCAGACACCACCCACCAGCACCCCTCATCTCCGACACCACCCCCATGCAGCCCCACAGGTCCACACACCACCCACCAGCCCCCCTCAGCTCCAACACCACCCCCAGGCAGCCCCCTCAAGCCCAGACACCACCCACCAGACCCCCTTATCTCCAAAACCACCCCCAGGCAGGCCTGTCTCCAAACACCAGCCCCCCTCACCTCCAACACCACCACCAGGCAGACCCACAGGTCCACACACCATTCGCCAGCACCCCTCGCCTCTGACACCACCACCAGGCAGCCCCCCAAGTCCAATTACCAACCACCAGTTCCCCTCATCTCCGATACCACCCCAGCCTGGCCCTGCCACATAACCCCACAACAAGTCCAATTTTGACCAACAACTTACCTCAACCTCAATGGCCTTCCGACACCATGAAGCACACTGGCCACATACCCACCCATAGAATTAACAACTGGGGGTGCTGATGCAGAATTCATGACTGCAGCACATCACCGGACTCCATGGTACATCACAACCAGTGGCACTGCAACAGGACAGCAGAATGAAGCAGCAGCTACACAGTGAAAGGACAATGTACATGTGACACAGTAGAGCAATGTAATGCAATGTGGTGTATATTTGTGCCCATGTTCCATTGCAATGACCACAAAGTGCCATAGGTGAATGACATCACTGATAGGGCAGAGTCACATGTAATGTGAGTGCATAGTAGCAAGCAACAATCAATGAATAAAGGGACTCAGGTAGGAAAGCATAGCATTCCATGCCCTTGCAACTAACACAAGTTGAACTGGCATGTGTCGGGGTGATGCAAAGGAAATCTGAGAGTGTGTGAGCCAAGCAGATGGATGACGTGTACAACCACATGTGAACAAACTCACATGTGATGTTGAAGCATTCCAGTGGCAGATGTGCAGTATGACATGAGAGCACACAGTGGCTGGTAGCTGATGTGTGTAGGTGGGTGGTTATGCTTTGTGAGGCACAACCCACCCCCGACTGCACAATTGATGAGCGTATGCCACACTTCCACAGTGAGGCCCCCAACCCATGTGACAATCACATAAAAAATGCATACCAAAATCAAAGTAAACCAAATTCACTACATGAACAAAGAGACAACTGTGTGATGAATAAATAGAAACTGTATTAACAATATTTACACTATGAAAAACTACTGTGTGGAAGGGAGAAATGTTCATGGAAAACTTGAACAAATGTCACAAAATAAAGACCACACCATGAACTATATATATTGGAAGCAGAATCAATAGTCGCTCATGACGTCCTCCAAGGCAGAGTTCCATTCCTCATCCTCCACTTAAAGGCGGCCTCCGTTCTGTCCTGAATGGCTTGCAGGCTATCCCTCATCTTTCTCTCCACCGCATGCCTGCAAGCCTCCTCCAGTATGGCAACCCGCCTCAGTGTTCTTCCCTCCACCATCTCTTCCCTGGCCCTAGGAACCCATGCCATCCA
Organism: Ambystoma mexicanum; assembly: GCF_040938575.1. Taxonomy (NCBI): domain Eukaryota; kingdom Metazoa; phylum Chordata; class Amphibia; order Caudata; family Ambystomatidae; genus Ambystoma; species Ambystoma mexicanum. The sequence continues at coordinate 849,174,972 of NC_090931.1, read as the reverse complement.
GGCCTACTGCCTCTCTGCCATTAGCTGCATCCTAAAGTCCATCCGGACGCACACCAATTTCCTAAAGCACTGGCCCTCCTCCTGCCAGGTGTCTGAACGTTGCTGCCTCTCTTGCCTCCCCGATGTTTTAGGGCCCTGCGACGATTGCCGTTGGCCATTCCTATACTGCTGCTGCCTGGCCAAGCATACCCTGTGCATGCACTACCAGCAAATGGATGTTGCACGACGGTGGGGTCAGGGCTTTAAGTGGGCCGGGGCCAGCCGGGGCTGGGCCCCGGCAGGCTCCGAAATTTCGTTTTGAAGCGGGGCCCTGCCGGGGCCCACTAATGTCCCCTGGCAGCCCCGGCCACTACACGAAAAGGCATTTTTTTTCTACAGCCTGAAGCTCTCGCTCGTGTGGGAGAGCTTCAGACGTAAGAAAAAAATGCCTTTTAGCCATAATGGTGGTGCCGCACCTGAGAGGCATCTCTTTAAGCAAGAGATGCCCGTGGGCCGGCACTACCATTATGGAGAAAACATGAGGCCACTGGAAGCAGAGGTCTTGTTTTCCTAATTCTGAAACTCCCGCGTATTCGCGGGAGTTTCAGACCACGGGAAAACGGCCTCAGCTTCCAGTGGCCTCACCCTTTCAGCCTTAATGGTGACGCTGCCCCTGCCCAGCTGGCTAGGGCCAGCGCCACCATTAAGGCTGAATAGGCGAGGGCTTCCCCCTGCCAGGCAAGCCGTTTGAACATAAATGCAGAGATCAGCACCCTCTCCGCCATGGGGAGAGGGTGCTGATCTCTACAAACGGCAGCCTGGCAGGGGTGCCAGTAGCCCATTGAGCCGGGGCTCGTCAAGGGGGCGTGGCCTGACGGGCCAGCAGGACCCCCGCCGTTAGGCCACGCCCCCTTGATGAGCCCCGGCTCATTTTGTAGTGCCACTTAAGGCACTGGGTGGGGTACAGTACCAGCACTGTCCTGATGTGCCAGCAGCCTCACTGATGCCTGTTCCCATGTAGGTGCCTTGGCTGCACAGCGACCACCTCTTCTGTAATTGCCAGGACTTCCACCTGAGGCAGGGACGTGCTGACCACCAGACTGGGCTGTATGGGTGAGAATGGAGTAGATGGGGGGTGTGATGAACACTGGCAGGGAAGACCCCCTAGAGGATGACTGGGCACAGAGGAGGCAGTGGAGAAGGGGGCAGCTGAATGTGCCAGCGCACAGAAACCAACCGATAGCAGCGCACATGCCAGGTGCAGGGTGATCGATTCATGATGCTGTGAGAGCACTGCACAAATCTCTCTCACATCATCAAAAATTGAGCCTTACCTCCTTCCAGTCCCAGCCAGCATGGCGTGCATTATCTCAGGGGTTAACTCCAAGGGGGGGGCATGGTCTGGGTCGAGGCATCCACAACAGTGGTCATAGTTGCATCATATGGAGCAGTGACAGGAGGTTGGGAAGCTCCCTCCATGGTGCACTGCATATCCTCCTGTCCCTGGCTCAGGGGTGCAGCCTGAACACCCTACTGGATGCCCTCACCGGAGCCCGTGTGCTGGCCTTCATCTGCCTCCTCCTGCACTACCTCCTCCATCTCCCTGGATGACTCCGGAAAGCCATCCTCCCTCAATGGCTCCTCTGTTTCCACACCCTGGCCCACAGCCTTTGAGGAGTCCCCAACCACATCAACCTTCTGGGATGTACCCCAGCAGCTCCACCCGATTAAACTTGCGCTCCCCCAGCCAGCTCCCCATCAGATAATGTGGACTCAAGTCTGGCTGGCCGAGGTGTGCGCTTTGGTCTGGTGGTTCAGCCCCTGTCCGCAGAAATTCCTCTGCCCTCTTCACGAGCTACAGCAACTGCTTAAAATTGGGACAGAAAACATTGACATCAGTAATCGTAGTCAATGGATGTGTGGTATACACAACATAAACATAACAAATCACTCACATGCCCACAACATAGCATATCTACCTCTGTCATGATCCAGCACATGGTCCATGATCACACTCAGCACGTGTTCAAGTACAACAAGTAATTGAAGCGCAATCTGCCAATACTCATGGAAATGCTAGTATACAATGTCTGATGCCACAAATGCCCTGCATTGGCACGAGGCAGCAAGCTGCTACATCCCACACCACACATACGCTGCAAACAGGATGTGGAATCTGCAAACATGCATGCATCACATAAGCTGTAGACCATTGGCACACATGGGGACTCACCAGCAGCTTTCAGACAACTTCTCCAGGTCAAGAACTGGAAGTGGAGGTCTGGATAGAAGCTTTCAAGTACCCATAGCTCGACCTCGTTGAACTGGCGGCAGCCTGCAAGGTGCACCTCCGTGGCAGGTTCCCTGTCGAGGGCTGCCACCACCTTGGAATGGCTACGGGTCTTGAGGTCATCCCAATGTTTCTGGACCGTGTTCTTAGTGCGGACTGCCACCCCCGCCGCATTGATGGCAGCCATGATCTCATCCCAGATTCTCAGCCTTGCGTCATTCCACAGCTGCGTAGCTAGGTTGAAGAGGGCATCATAAGCTCCCAGAACCCGATCCACCAGGATGCCAACTTCGGTGGAGGTGAAGTTGGCAGCCTTCTGCCTCGACATGGGGGTGCTGTACTCCTCAGATGATGTAGATGGGGCTGATATGGCACCCCCAAGGCAGGTATGGCTTTCCTGGGTCCTGGCTAGGTGCTGTGGAACTTTGGTGGTGTTGGCAGAGGTGGAAGCCCCGGCAAGAACAGAAGAGGTGGTTGCAGGCCCAACACAGGAGTCCAGACAAAATGATGACAGTGGGCACACCAAGACAGTGCAGATTGAAGGCAGGCACTCACTCTTGAGAAGGCAGCCAACAGTATTGCAGTGAGTGGGGCAAAGAAGGGACAGAGGAGGCAAACACAGCAGTACGTAGGCAGGAGGAACAGTGGTGTGCATCTTCCATCCGCAGCAGCCGATAGCAGAGTAAAGGACCTTAATGTGTAAGTTACGTCCTGTGCGCAGTGACGCAGCACACCTATGCAGCATGTCTATGCGGCTCACGATAATGACAGGGTGGTATAAGGCACGCAACGCACATCACTGGTTGTGTGCAAGAAGGTTACGATCCAGACAAGTTTCTCAGATGTATTTGGGGGTGCTACGCAATCCGTTTCCTTCAGGTTTGCCTCTGTGCACATGTGCATGTTTTTTTTAAATACTTTTTGAGACCTACAGTGTGTTACATGTGCAATTTTTGAGTCTCTGGGTGCCTCTACATATTGCGTACCACTTTATTCAGTTTCCAGAGCTTTCTGGTTATTGCGTATGCCATTCTTTAGTCTCTGTGTGCTTCCGCATATCACCTACCACTTTTTTCATTTTTCAAGAGCTTTCCGGGTATCTTGTATGCAATTTTTGAGTCTCTGGGTGCCCCCGAATATTGTGTGCCATATTGTTTTGCTTTTGGGGTACATTGGAGCCTTGCTGGACCACACATCTACGTCGCACATCAAGTAGACTGTTCCCTTCCGCATATTGCCCAGGACAATAACTTGGTGGGCCTTCCATTCATCGCTTACGTCTGTGATATGAGGAGAAAGGCCCCAAGAGGGAAAGGGAGCAGACAGGGTTGGGATGGGGGACGTGGTGAGGATACATCGGCCCCAGCCCCAGGGGCTCAGGGACATGGTGTGGAGAAATCTGACCTAGCCCCAGTGGGTCGGGGACGTGGTATGGAGACATCTGTCACAACCCCAGGAGGACGTGGCAGGCCCCTGTCCACAGGTAGTCCGGCACCTGGATGCCAATATGGTCCTCTCGGGCCAAGAACGGACTCCCTGCACAGCAGGAACAAGTTCCTCCAAGACAAAGCAAGGACACTGGCCCACAGAGGAAGAAGCAATTCACTGATAAGGAGCTCCAGATCTTCATTGACTACCTGACCGATCACTATCATGAGATGTGCCAGTATGCAGGGAGCACCCATACCATGGTGGGTGTTGCTTGCAGTTTGTCTGATGTAGAGCTGCTGGTTGACCTTTCACAGGTGCCCATTCCTTGCCACTCTGCCCTTCTCCATCACCCACTGTTGTCCTCCATGGAACACTACATGTGGTACTTTTCCATCTATGTTCCTTCTCAGCTCTCCGACCAGGCTGCTTCTTGCAACAGTATTCATGTCTCTGTATTCCTCTCTTGGACAACCTGTCTCTGCCTTCACCCACTTTGATGTAAGACATAGCCATCGTATTCTCCCCTCCAGCCGGTCTCCTCTTTGCAATGATTTTCTCCTATCCCCTCTCTCTCTCTCTCTCTCCCCCTTGAACTCTGTCATCCTTTGACACTGGGTGGTCCATGCATATTTCCTTGTTCCATTCAGGAGTTGTCATGGATGTCCAATATCTTTATGTTGATGCAATGTATGTCTTTGCGAGGGCAAACTGTTTTTTCAGATGGGATGCAGGTGATGCAAGCCAGGTGGGTACCCTGTGCAGGTTAGTGAAGGGCACTCTGGTTGGCACTTGTGTTGTAGTTGGTGGCAGGGAGTCTGGCACTGTGTGGGCTTGTTTTTCTTTTACTTGTATTGAGGTGAGCAGGTCCAGCTTCATGGGTGCATGTGACACATGGTGATGGTAGGCTGTTGTGTCTATGCATGCTGCTTTCTTAAGGCAATCATGGTGACACTGGTTGCTGGGTCATAGTTGTGAGGGAGTCTGTCACTGTAGAGCCTTTGTTGAGAGTTGTAATGTGGGTAGCAAGCCGGCTGTTTGTGAGCTGTGACACATGGTGATGGTAGTGATGGGTAGTGATTCCTTGCACTTTTAACTTGTGTCTTGCCTGCCACGTTGCACACCATTCAATGTTTTTTTACTAGTCATGTCTACCCACGCAGGCAGCCTTATCATGCTCCCTCTTCCCCTTCTGGGAGTCTTGTCTCAAGACATTTCCACACACAGAACAGCATTGCTGTCAATTTTGGGGATGCCACGTGCACCACAGACACCAGACACATGCCATTGGCCAGGGGTTGTTGTTTCCCATGGTGAACATGTACCGACCACCAGCAGATTATTTTAGGCCTGTTAACAGCTGCTGAGTGCATCTCAACACTCCCTTCAGTTCAAAGCACACTGGACCCAATTCAATGCAGTCCCTATGAAGTCTACCTTCCCTTCCTCTTTCCTGTTGCCTGCTCCCTTTTGTGTGGCAGTGTCCTTGGCCTCTGTGTCTCATTCCTTTGTCATGTCTGCTTGTTTCTTGCCTTCCAGTATGACAGCTGCCTCTGCGACGAGCCGCCTTCTGCCGGATCATGTCTTCTGTTCAATTGGTGATATTTTTCCATCACACCGTCTTTGGCTTTACATCCTCGGTTCCCCTGCCAGTGTTTACTGCACTTTCCCACTGCCACGTTAATCAAGGGATGCCATATCGTGGCATTGGGAGTACTTCCAAGTTGATCTAGGGTTTCCAACCTCTCAGTGGTCTCTTTTTGGGAGTCCTCTCAGTGTCACACTGGCTGTGGCCGGATCAGAGTGTTCACAATGTCCCATCACCATGAAAATAGTTAAGTGGTCCTACACTGCATGGCACTCGGGGGGCAGGCACTGTATGTGTTGTGGGTGGGTAAAGTATCACTGTGTGAGGTGTTCATATTGCATTGGCATGAAGTGGGCGGATCTGGCTAGGTGTAGGGGCACATGGTGATGGGTGGCTGGTGAGTTCTTGTTTGCATTTGTTGCATGTCACTTAGGAGGGCACATGTTGCTTTAAAATTGGATGCATGGATGTGTTGCCTGACCTCACATTGTGATGTATTTCTCTATAGAGGCATTCTGCAGGCAAAATTGTTGCTGCGATTGAAGGGGAAGTTGCGGCTGTATGCGAGTACAGGACACAGCATCAGGGTTTGGTGTTTGCCAGGCCTATAGAGGGGAGCATCCATGGATTCCAGGGTCCAGCTGGTGCAGGCTCACAATGTATAAGGTGCACTGCACCTTTCTTGCAGTGCACTTGCATTTTTCAGAATCTGCATTAACTATTTTGATGTGACTGTGTGTTGTGGGAATAGTTGTTCTCAGGGAATGGGTTGGCAACTTGACCTGTTTATTGCTGTGGAACACGCAAGGGGGTCCAAGGCAGTCCTCGCATGTCTTTGTTGATCACTTCCATGTTGTACTATGCCTTCCTACTTGAGGTCTCAGACTTGTAATTGCAGTTGTCCATGTTTTGGTGTTTGGGGACTCTGGTGCTTGTGCTGTGTGCTTTTGAATGTACTATATGGACACTGCTGGTTCAAGTTGCTGCAACTGTGTTGGTAATTTTTGCACAGCCATACTGATTAGGGATATACTGACCACTCTTGCTCACTTACAAATTGGCTCATACTCAGTGGAAATTTAAATATGGAGTACAACTACTCCCTATTCACAGTATGTAAGAGACATGTGGAATCTTGCACCCCTGGTTTCACACTCCCAGCAACATGGATAGGTTTTGGCCAGTAGTACACGTAGTCCCACAGGTGGACAATAGTATTTTGACTGGCTGATTGGTATAAGTACACATGTAGCCTCTGATGGCCATTCATAACTAGGTGCTAAGAATTGAGTGTTGCCAAGTTGATGCATTTTTCTATTCCAACATGTTTACTTGTTTATGAATTTCTCACATTTGTGATTTGGACTTATATTTTTGATATCTCCAAAATCATTTTGCTCCCAACTTTGAACATTGGGAGTGGAATACTCCCACTTACAAGTTTGTTCTGGGGATCTGTTTGTGCATGTTGTTTTATGTTTAATGGACCTGCACAATTTGGCTCTCAGAGAGACTTATTCTCAGGGTGTTGTTATGGACCCAGAGGCTAGGCACCAATTCATAATTGAATGGCACCTGGGATATAGCATCACTGTGTGTGCTCCACAGGGGCAGGGTTTTATGTGAAGTGTGATTGCATCAGCTGGGTGCATGCAGCTCCTCCATGTTTCCTATGGACAACGAAGGGCAAGATTGGTGCCTGTGCGTGCAGGGGGATGGTTGTGGCAGATGGATCACTGGGTTTTTGTGTACCTTTTCCCAATGTGAGGTTGCGTATTGAGATCCATGAATTCATTTGGGTTTGCGTGGGAATAGGCATACGCTTACATAGCCGTGGACCGTCCCTCAACATGCCCACATTTTGCCGAGTTCTTCCTTATTCTGCATATTCCACCCCCTACTTGGCCCTCTGCGTAGGCCCGGCCCACACTCTGCAAGGAGCCTCGTGCAAGAGATGGTCCGCTCGTCGAGACGTTCCAGGCGTGCCCAAACTCCACGCAAGTCCAGGTTATGTCCTGCACAGTCGATTCTACGTTTCGACATACAGGTTTTTGCCCGCAGATTGCCTCGCCGAGTCCCATTTTGCCACGCAGATAATTGCATAAATCAGGGCCTGTGTCTGTGATTGCACCCTGCAGTGCATTATGCGTAACAAGCAGTAATTACCCCTCAATGCTCTGGCAGCTCAAAGGCATTGTTACTGTGGAGTGTCTCAGTGCCCTCAAACGTGCCAAAATGAGATGCTGCCATGGTTGCCTGGAGCCTGGGGCAATGATATCCAGAATGCCACGAACATTCCGAAGTAAGTCCAAGCTGCTGACTGGTCTCTCCCAGGAACCCTAACAGCTGATGATTTCCTGCCAACGTTCTGAACCCGATTGCTTTCTTTGTGCGTGTGCAGGCAAGTTGGCTTGCCAAAGAGCCGGAAGCTAATTGTAAGCAATATTCAGATAAAACCTACATAGTTACACGTGCCAATTAGTAAAGAATTCAGGCCATACTGATTACGCTTAAACTATATTTGTAATGTGCTAGTGTACAGCTGTGCTACTTGCTGGTGCTGCGTATCTGTGTTTCTAATTTTATTGAGCCTTGAAGACACTACTGTGGGATTTCCCGGTGCAGAGATTGTGCTTTGTGGATCCGACACCTCATGTGCTTGTGACAAAACACACTGGGGCTACACAGTAGTGGCTCCTCACACTAGAGCGCTACATGATATGATATGATATGATATGGCATTTATAACGCACCTATACACAAGTGTATCAATGCGCGGCGCGGCAAGGGTAGGGGAACAGAGGGAAGACAGACAATGATCCTACTAGGCCAGGTGCCATTCAGATCGAGCAAGTGCAGAGGAAGGGGGGAAAGGAAAGTGCGGGTGCCTGGGGGGAGGGAAAGTGTGGTACATAGGATAATAAATAACAAGATAAATAAAAGAACGACCAGCTGGTGGCAGTGCAGGGTGAGTGCAGACAAAGTGCAGTACATAGGATAATAAATAACAAGATAAATAAAAGAACGACCAGCTGGTGGCAGTGCAGGGTGAGTGCAGACAAAGTGCAGTACATAGGATAATAAATAACAAGATAAATAAAAGAACGACCAGCTGGTGGCAGTGCAGGGTGAGTGCAGACAAAGTGCAGTACATAGGATAATAAATAACAAGATAAATAAAAGAACGACCAGCTGGTGGCAGTGCAGGGTGAGTGCAGACAAAGTGCAGTACATAGGATAATAAATAACAAGATAAATAAAAGAACGACAGACAGAGTGCAAGTGGGGGGACTGTGGGGATACAGAAACAGTCCTCAGGTGCAGGGGTTGCCAGGGAGGCAGTTTAGGCATGCAACTGGCAGGGCATGGGCCCGAGATCAGACGGGTGGCCAGGTAACCCTGCAGTAAAAGTATCTGCAGGACTTCTGCAGTGGAGAGGGGGAGAGAAAGCAGAAGCAAAGAGGAGGGTTTTAAGGATCTTCCGGAACTGACGATGGTTCTCCTCATGTTTCAGGGAGGCAGGGAGGCTGTTCCAGAGGGATGCCCCAGCTGAAGAAAGAGATCTACCACCAACTCGTTGCTTGGTGAAGCGACAGATCCTGGGGGAGTTGGAGGCGGATGAGCGAAGAGCTCAAGAAGGGAGATATTTAGGAAGAGAGAGTTGCAGATATTGGGGCCTCAGGCCCCAGAAGGCCTTGCAGACAATGCAAAGGGTTTTGAACTTAATCCACGCAGCCACTGGGAGCAAGTGCAGAGATTTCAGTCCTGGAGAGATACGATCCCTGGCCTTGAGGCCAAAGACAAGTCTCGCAGTCCTGTTTGGGATGAGTTGCAGAGAGTAGAGGCAGGCAGACTTAGATAGAGGCTGTTGCAGTAGTCTAGCCTAGAGAGATTCAGAGCTCTGGAGACACTAAGCTTCTGAGAGAAGGAGAGGAAAGGAAGAATACCTCTGAGGAGGTGTAGCTGGTAGTGTGACTTCTTGGAGACATCAGAGATGTGAGGAGAGAAGGAGAGTGTGGAGTCGAAGATGACCGCAAGGTTTTTAGCCTCACAGGTGGGAGCAGGAGGAGGGGCAAGGGAGGCCGGCCAGAGTGTGACAGGAAAGGAGGGAGTGGGTGTGCCGATGGGGAGAATCTCAGTCTTACTGGCAGTAAGGCAGAGGTCATTGACGGCACCCCATTCCTGGATAGCAGATAGATATTCAGAGATGAGGGAAGGAGAAGAGGAGGCTGAAGGTAGCCTGAAAATGAGCCAAGTGTCATCTGCATAGCACTTAAGGTTGGGGCCAAAAGTGGCAATGCGGTGGGCAAGAAGTGCCAGGTAGAGGTTGAAGAGCCAGGGAGAGAGGTGATACCCCTGGGGGACACCACAAGTAGAGAAAAAGATAGCTGAGAGGAAGGACCCAAGTTGGACCTGGGAGGGTCAGTCAGAGAGGAAGGAAGTCAGCCACGCCAGGGCCTGACCGGTGATACCGAGGATGGCACGGAGACAATTTAGCAGGATGGCATGGTAGACAGTGTCAAAGGCAGAAGAGAGATCAAGCAAGATGAGGACACAGGGGGTGTTAGAGTTGAGGTTGGAGAGCAGGTCTTCACGGATGTTCAGGAGAGCAGTTTCCATGCTTCTATCAGCTCTGAGGCAACAAACAGATTCAGTGGAGATTAAGTCTTATCGTGGTGCTGGGACAATTTAACACATTGTAAGAGGTACTGCAGGTCTCTTTGATGAGAAAAAGGTTCTCGTAGGTTTAGGCAGGTAGGAGGAGTTGGTGAGGAATCAAGGAGCATGGCAGATGGAGTAACAATAAATTGAGTGTGTGGGCAAGGCAGAACTCCATAGAACTGGAGACTGGCAAGCAGGGGCGGAACAAAACCTAGATTTCGGGTGGAGGCTAGCCTTTCAAATGTTGGGAGAGGCGCTAACTTCAGAGACGGTGGTGAATGGGCACATTTATTTGTGTGGGGGTATCTAATCAGACTATTCTAATTTTGCTTCAATATTACAAGCAGTTAACTCTCTCATATAAGTCTGAAAGAACCCACTTAAGGACTGCTGTGAGAATGAGCTGTCTCCTGTCACCAAACCCCTTCCAATCACTCCCCTGGCATACAGGTACTAACCGCACATTACACATTTTTTTGCCTAAAAATGTATGCATATGAGTGCAGGTTTGAACAATGAAATGCTTTGCAGTGCCTTTGTTAACAGGCGTTGTTTAACATTTGTGTCCTGTTCTGTCCGGCCACGGCTCTGTAGGTCAGCCAGGTCGCGCCAACATAGCCCAACATTCGAGGGGTGGGGCGGTGGGCTGAAGCCCAGTCAGCTCAGAGGTGTTGTGCCACAGCTGGCGAGCCAGGTGGAAATAATAGCAGAGAAAAGAAACACATACACAATGTAGACAGCTGACACTTGAAGACCATACAGTAGCACCTGGGTGAGGCGCGGCATGGCACAAGTCCTGGTGACTTTATGGTAACATGCGAGGATGCGCAGCACTGAACATGTACTTGCTGCAGCCACAAGTCCCCCGTACGTTTCATCCAAGATGGCAGCACCCATGGGCAAGACCTTTTTCCGCAACAACCCACCATGATGTCGACTCAATGGTACACAAGATCAGAGGCGTGGACGTGGGTATAGCCGCCTCCACACACCAACTGGTGGACGAGGATTGGGGGTGCAATGCAACACATAGTCCCTTTTGCATTGCATTCTGGGAGTTTTACTGCTCCTTTCCAAAAGGAGGAAAGTGTCCAGGATTACCTTTGTGTAAGGAGAAAGTTGCCGCCATTAAATAGTAAGAGACTCCAAAGGAGAGGAAAATGTTACCACTAAGAGGAACGCTGTTCTGTTTAAGGTAAACCACTACAGTGAAGAGAGCAAACAATGCCACTTTAGTGAAAAGCACTGATTAAAACAAGCATTGTCAATGCCAACAGTCTGGGCGTTTGTGTAGGCATGGGAAAAGCACTTGCCTAGTACTTATACACAAGTCAATACTGTTGGCTTTGCCAAGGCTTTTTCTTAACAGCAAATGGATAAAAGGATACACATGGTGCTTATAAATCGAGTGACTGAAGGCAGACCTGGTTAAGACATTGTTATTACACTAGTAGCATGTTTACAGCTCATATTAAGTCACCAACTCTCAGAACAATGCTTTGAAAAAACACTGTCAGGCACTTCAAGTGCTTAGTTTGATGGCAAGGCTTGATTTAAGCGAGCTCTAAGTGTTCCCATGAAGAGGTGTTTTGGGGGCGGGGAGGGGCAGGGATTTGGTCGGAATGGCCATAAGGATTCACATGGTCATTGACAGTCAATGGTTGGGCAAATAACCACATAACACCTACAAGCTTTGCGGCCCTCCTCATATGTCATTTCTCCCTATCTGTGCTCTAATCCAATAGTTTTGGCTTATAGGTGGCGTGAAAGTGCCACCTAATAGCCGAAACGACAAAAGACACTGAGGATAAAGAAATGGAAAAAAGAAGTGCAGGTGCTCACCAGTCTTGGTCGATATTATCAAAGCTTTCAGTCAGTGTAACATGTGTGGAGGGCCTGCTCTGCAAAGGATCTCTGTTGGCACGTGGATGTACATTATTTACTCTGGCCGCAGGTGAAAGCCTCTGTGTCATGGCACAGTATATAATCATGTCACCTAAGCCCTCTCTTTCTGGATCCCTCCTTTACCCTCTCCTTTTGGGTGAGCCTTGACTCTCTCTCTTACACATAACACCCTTGCTCTCTCCTCTCTGTGCTCTCTTTCCTTCTCTCTAAGTCTCCCTTTCTTGCCCTCTCTCTCTCTTTCCCTCTTTTTATCTCTCTTTCTTCAGATATCGTAGGCTCCCTCTCTGGGGTTTCGGTTCCCTCTCTGTGCTTATCTGCCAGCCACCCTCCCTCTGTCTTTAGATTTCGCTTCTCTATGTCCACCTGTCATGAACTGTTCCTAACTGAAGGCCTCTCCCACAGTTCTCTCCCTTCCACCCTTCTGGTTATTTCACGTGCACTTTCACTTTCGCCACTCCATACCTCCTTCAACATCACACTTTTCCCCCGCCATCTCTCTTGTGTCATTTTCTCTCATGGACTCTCCCTCTCTATGCATTCCTATTGAAGCCGACGTTCTTGGATCGTCTGCACCACAGGCTCTGCTGCTCCCTCGCCCGCTCTTCCCCTCACTATCCCTTCTCTCACGTCTGACTCCTTCCCTCACACACTTGAACTCTCTCTCTTTGCCGCCCTCTTCTGGCTACTCTGAATGTGTCTTTTCCTCCCTTTTTCATGTGCCCACAATCTTGTCCTGACTCACTATTTGAGTCCGTTTGTGTTTATGCCCAACATATTTGCACCTCTCAGAATGTGTACCCTTCCTCATTTCGGTCCCTCTCTATTCAAGCTCTCCCGTCTTTACCTTGTTTGTGTTCACCTCTGTTTGTATCCCTCTCTTTCTGTCCCTTAGTGTGCGTGCTCCGTTCTATATTTGACTCCCCCAAATTGTGCTGCTCGCAAAATATTGTCTCTCTGTCTATGTGTGCCCCTCTGTGTCTTTGTTTGCGTGCCTCTCCATTTCTGCCCCTCACTTTTCATCTATTAATGCCCCTCTCTACGTGTGCCCTCTCCTTTCGTCTCATTGTCTATTAGTGTCCCACTATTTGTTAAATGTTAATGTTAAATGTTAAAGGTATTTATATTGTGCACCGTCACCAACGGAGTTGCTCCCCAGGCATTCTGCCGGATCTGTAAACAGAAGGTGGGCGGGTTTGGGTTATTCGGGAGAAAAAGGAGTAGGAGAGTCGGAGAGGTGGCGTGCTGTTGGTGGCTTCAGTTCGGTATACACTGTGCACTGAGCTTTGGTTTAAGTATTGGACCTGGGCTGTTGGTGCTGTTTAGGTGTTGTTGGTTTGATGTTAATGCAATGTGGTAAAGTGCGTGCGGTTTGCTGGGCGAGAGTTGTGTGAATTTTCGGGTGAGTTAGGTATGCAGAGATGTGAGAGTCCTGGTTGCGTCACGTCTTGTTTGATTTAATTTGTATTACTATGGGTGGGATTAGTAGCTACTGACCTTTCTTGACCGTCTGACTGTTGTGGGTGTTGGCGCAGTGCATTCCCTGCTGTGTACTAGTTCGTTTTTGTATGATGTGAATCATCTATTTCTTTGGCACTCTCTATTTGTGTTCCTCACCGTTTATGTTCCTCGATATCAGTAAAAAAACACTCTAATGTTCCACACTACTAGTTTGGTTGTTTCTCTGTGCTCCTCTGTTTGACTCCTGGTCTACGCATGCCCCGCTTTTGTTGTCCCACTCTGTGTCTGGGTCTCTTTGTTCCTCTCTGTCTCTGCCCCTCTCTGGTAGTGTGACTCTATATCTCGCTCTGTATGGCCGCCAGTATTTGTCTCACTATGGGCGCCTCTCTATTTGCATCTGCCTCTATGTGTATCCCACACGTTGTTCTTCTCACTGTTTGTGTCCCTCTCATTTTGAAGCCCGCTGTTTCTCTGTTTAGTAATCTCGTTGTCTGTGGGTGCCCCTCTTTGGGTCTGCTCTCTCAATTTGTGTCTATCAACAACCGTCTCACTGTCTCTTTGCCTCAATCTTCTTACCTCTCTTGTCTGTGCTGCCGTTTGCATTCCTCTTTATTGTCTCACTGTCCTTGTTTGCCCCTCTCTGCTGTGCCCCTTTCTATTTGTGCTCCACACTTTTTGTCTGCCTATCTTTTTGTGACCTCTCAATGTGTGTCTTTGTCTAGTTGTGTCCCTCTCTTGTTGTACTTGCCTCTTGTTCTTTCTTTCTTCGTCACACTACCCATATGTTTCACGCTTGCAACATTTGTGGCTTCCTCTATGTGGGCCCGCTCCATGTGCATCTTTGTCTAGTTGTGTCCCTCTCTTGTTGTGTTTGTCTCTTGGTGTTTCTCTCTTTCTGTGTCACAATGCCTGTTTGTGTCCCTCTCTGTACAGAGCTTGTGTATCCCTCTATTTGTGGCCCACTCCATCTGTTCTTCTCCCACTCCTTCTCCGCCCATGTCAGTTACCTCGTGCTCTCTGCTTCACCTCTTCACCTTTTGTTTTCACTTCCTCTGTAGGCCTGTCTTTGCTTCTGAGCCTGAGTTCAGAGCACTGCGTCATCACAATGTAGTTAGGCGAGAGATCGAGGAGAGATCAGTGGCCTGGTTGCTAATTCGCTCGCCCTAATCTGTTGCAGGTGTAAGGAAAACAAGCAAACAACCGGGAGAATTTCTATCAGGGACTTGGACACGCAGGCGGCCGTCTGTGCACAGCCCTGCCTGCATTACTCTCAGCAGTGCTCTTGGCCGGCGACAGGGGAGAGGGATTGTTGCGTCACGTCGTGTCCTGCATCTTATGTGTCACATTGTTGCCTGGTGCAGGTCCTGCAATATGACTGTGGGCACTGCCGGCTTAAGAGGTTCGAGTTCTTTCGATGCTGGGCCAGGCGAGTGTGCAGGTGAGCACACAGGTGGCAGATAGAGGCGTAGGCTGGGCTCGCATTTTGTGTTACTGCGTGGGGCCTCCCACAGCGAAGGCTGACCAGGCTTGGTCCAGCGGCTCGGTACAGGTTAATGACTTGTCAACATTTTGCACCGTGTTACCTGCCTGAGTGCAGGTAGGCTTCTGCAGCCTGGAGAAGTGCCAGTACTAAATAGTACCACATTAGAAGTGTCTCTCTGTGGACCCTGACGGTATCTGCCCAATTAAGACCCTTCAATGAGAGTGGGAACATGGGTTCCAGTAACAAAAACCGTATTCAGGATGACAAGGTGAAACCGGTAGTTGTGCCTGTCAACAAAAGTATTTACTTGCTGTTCACAACAACAATATGCCCGTCAACCAGGTGCATGCTTGGTGCAACCCCACACAGGTGCAGGAAACAGGCAGAACATCACATGGGGACACTCCTAGCGAGCATGTATGGAAATGTTGGGTGCGTTGAAAGGGTGTGTGAATTGGAAATATGTGCACTACAACAAAAGTGTATTCATAAAGGCTAAACATTGCCTTGGTAACCTTTGCGAGCACACTTAAGTCAGCCATACACATTCTAACTGTAGGTCTTGGGTGTGGTGTCTGAACCTTGTTGAAAACACGCGTGTTTGCGTTGTGTGATGCCAGGAGTAACTACGGGTATGTGGTGTCCAATGTTTTTGAAGAGAGGGGCTTACTGTAGAGTAAGGTTACGTCATGCCAGACTACCAGTAATTCTTGGTGAATCAGGGATGATATATTTTATTCATAAAGCACATGTACACAAGTGTTTCAAGGCGCGACGAGGCAAGGGAGGAGAACAAGGGGGACAAGACACCAATCTTGCTAGGCCCAGTGACGTTGAGATCTTTCACATTGTGCCTGTCAGTAGCAAATTACACCTGATTCACGTGTAAATCCCATTTGTGGTTGCAACTTTTGCCGAGTTGTTGGCATGACTTACTGCTGCTCTAACTAGTGCCATAAATGGCAGGAACTTGTCACTCATCCCCATTGTCAATAAGGAGCCCCGCACAATCACGTTGAGGGTGACAACAATCTCTCTGAAGGGGGAAACACACAAGAGCAGATGCATTAAACTACTCCGTTGCTGGGGCTAACACCCACAAGGAAGGGTAACAGCTGCAACAGAGTGCCGGGGGGGGGGGGGGGGGGTGAGGGTATGCCACTGAGAGGAGAATATTGTAATGAGGTTGCACCACCCAGACTGAGGTCTGTGGGGGTGTCATGCCTGATTATAAAATGCTGCCACTCAGGAAGAGAACACTGGAGGCTATGCACTGTGTGTAAGTATGTCCATTGGGAGGGCGGGGACTGCCACAGAGAGGGAAAGACTGTTAATGAGTGGGGGAGGGGGTGCTACAAGTGATGCTCTCCACTGCCACAGAGGGGACGGGGGCTCACTTTTGGTTAGGGGAAAAGACTGTAACTGTGTGGCAATGCTGCTGCTTCTGCTAAAGGAAATACTAACTGCAAGCTAATGAAGATTGCCCGTGCTTATAGCGCAGGGTAGTCTTGATTCTATTAAAGACACGGAGGCGAGCTCATGCAATGGCATCTAGGGCATTCTCATCAGGGGTGTCGTTGTAAGACATTATAAAGTCGGCCGATTGGTCTGCTGAAGCGACGTGAACTCATAGCTTTTCAAAATATGAACATTTAAACTAGGTATGTCTGTTTTACTCATAAGTCCATGAGAAAAAGGAAATCCAATCATTTAAAGCATTCAGGAAAGGATTTTCAAAAGTTCAACCATGGCACTATAAGCCCCATGAACCTTTAGTCCCCAGTAGTCCTGAGGCTCCCACGTTCCACCTATCAGGTGCTAGCCCTCAGTATAAGAGACCCCTGCATGGGTCCCTTCCTCTTTCTTTTGGCAGCAAACTCTACCCGATTCCAAACATAGTAACTTGCTCTCTGCAAATTCGTCCGTGTTCAGGACTTCCAGCTGTCTTGACAACTCCACGGTCGCTCTGGCCCAACAGGAAAACGTGCATACTCCGTGAGAACCTCTCCATCCTCCCGTTACATCTCAGGCTGTTTTCTGTTCACCTCCTTTCAGGAATGGAGAGGCACCATGAGGGTGGGAAAGGAGCTAAAGAGCTTCCACAGTATGCATATACACAATGAACATCAAGTCTTTGGCATTTCAGGGTGGGATATAATGCTCGCCTCCGTGTCTTAAATAGAGTCAAGACTACCCTGACCTATAAGCATGTGCAATCTTCATTCTATGTCAAGACAGGAGGCGAGCATTATGCGTGTTCAAAGCTTGCCATCACTTTACTAGTTATCTCAGACACAGGTTTGAAATAAAATGTTTTAAGCGTCGCTTCAGAAGACCAATCGGCCGAATTCATAATGTCTTGCAACGACACCCCTGCTGAGAATGCTCCAGATGCCATTGCATAATGCTCTCCTCCTGTCTTGACATCAAACCAGTGCCACTGAGGGGTCGTCACTGCCACCAGGAGTGATGGGCGGAGAGATGCGGTCACTAAGCTGAACGCATCAGGCTTCTTTGTTAGTATGGTGGTGCCACTGTATGCAAGAGCACCAAACTCGTTAACTGTTACTGCTGCTCATGTTGGCAGTAAATCCAGCACATTGTGAGTGGTGGGATGAAAGTGTTGGTCCCTATTTTGGAGTTGCACAGGACTCCATTGGGGTTAAGAGCATTTACTGAGGGCAGTAAATATAGCTGCGGGAAGTCTTCACTTTTCGGTAGAAAAAGCTTTCAGCCAAATGCTGGACACTTTTTCTCTGGCTTACCTCCAAGCTCATAATAGGACGATGTCTTAAATACGGCAGTAGATCCATTGCCGCCGTTTTTTTGCCGCACCACCATGCTCATAAATTATGCCCATTGTCCGTCTCAAGACGCTATCCTCAAATGGAAAATCTCAGACATTGAATTATGAAATAGTTCCCTTGCCACATATGTTGCGATCTGTAAATGCTGGATATACTGCAATGACTTTTTTAATTCAAATACTTTTTCAATTAATATTATTTCAACGTGAGTTTATTTCTATGAATGGCTCTTGATTTTCTTTCATTCCACTTTGAAATGAAGAGCTGTGCACCTGATGGGTGCCTTTCCTCTACACAAAAGTGCACCCTCTTCCAGGGGTTGATTCACAAAGACGTAACCAGCAGGGATCCCAACTTACTCTTGACTTACTCCTATAGAGAGGCTGTTTGATTCATTAAGAATTTGCCAGCAGTAACTGTGTCTTACTCCTGGAAAGATAAGGGGAAGCCAAGAGCATGTGAGAGTTACAGACAGGAAATTCTTAAGTATCGAATATTCTACCCCCAAGATGGAGAGTAGTTCAGAGTGCATCAGATCCAATCTCTTGCAATTGCTCAAATATTTACATCAAGTCAATACAAAATCAATCTGTCACAGTATACTCAGCAGGGTTGGACTGGAACAAGAAATAGGCTCGGACACCCATAAAAAAGTATCCCACCCCTCGCCTCAAAAAAGTGGCCCACCCCTCACCTCACAACCCTTGACGACTGATGCCATGAACGGAAGTGATGTCATTTGACCCCACTCCAAAGTGACATCCCGGGAAGCAATGAAACACAACCTTCCAACCCTTGACAAAACAGGAAGTGGCATCAAATAGTATTGTTCCTAAGGACACTACGAAAAATGTGGAAAAATATGGTTTTGCAACAAAAAAAAAAGTTCCTTTTTTTTACAAAACCGGCCCAGGCATGGGCAGAAACCAGCCCCCATTCCCCAGGGACGATCTCGGCCCGGGCACGGGCTGAAAGATAGAGGGGCCAATCCACCCCTGATACTCAGCCTTCCTTTGCCCCTCTACCGACTATCTACAATTGTTCATAGTCCTACAATTGTTTCTATTATAAATGCCTACAGGTTGCAAGACACCCCACCTGTGCGTGAATTGTTATACATACAGGATTATTGCATACATCATTTATCCAGTGGTGCAAACCATCTTTCTGAGGGTGTGGATTTTATTCTCGGCAGTCGTTCATCTGGGTGTGGAGTCATTGACTCAGTGGAGTGGTGCGCTTATGAGTTGTTGCCTCTACTCTCACAGGGTACCTATAAGAATAAAGCAAACATATCAATCCTGGCCTTCTTGCCTGTGCTGGTCGTTTATGTCAATGTTTTTTCAAGCATGGAGCAAAGCAGCCACTCGCCAAATGGATGTGCAGGAAAGTAGCCACTTGGCAATGTGAGTTTCTTTCTCAAAAGTCAATATGAATTTTGATGCAGTTAATAAATTGAAAATGTAGCTATTTTGCTCCACTGCCAGGGTGGATATGTAACAAAGGTTGAGCAGTTTGCCATGTTTTTTTTTAAAAGTTAGGCCATGTCCCCACTTTTTCCATAGGCTTAACAAAAACAAGGAAATACATTGGAGAGTTGATTTGTACCTACTGAATTTTTTAAATAGTATATTTCAATCATGAATGATCTTTTCCTCGGCTAAGTATATTGATTCTTCCATTTTACAGTCTCGTGTGGCTGCATGCCGTGCAAAAGCATGCATCCTACACAGCCTTCAAGCGTTGCCGGAGCAGGACAGTGTGCAGTCATAGTTATGAATAATTATCCTCAATAACAAACTCCCTCTAATGGTGCTTTATCCACATTTCTGATCATATGGCTGAATCACTGCCCTCACCCACCTACAACCTTATTCGCTGCACACGAAAAACTACTACAAAAAAACAAAACACTTCAGCCTGCTGGCTTCTCTTTATACTGCATTAGCAAACACTTCATAAAAAATAAGGGAAAAATCGGTAAATACTAGACAAATCCCAGCTGAAATATGTCTGCCATGTTAATGTTTACTTTTGGCCAGAAGAAGCTTTTTTTCCAGGTTTTCCAGAATATTTTCAATTAATCATATTAATAGAACTGGTTCACTGGAGGTCAATGGGACAGAGCTAGTATGTGGTCTACTAGCACCAAATGGAAGCTTGAACGCTTTCCCAGGCTCTGAAAAGCTTCACACTCATACCACTAGCCTTAGCAAACAGCACCTGCAGTAAAGAATGGTTATTTTGTTGGTACAATCATAGATGTAAACCCAAAACCAAAAAAGTGATGGCTGGAAGGTCTCAAATTAATCTGAACCTGTGGCATTGCTCTGGGCAACCTTCTACAACACCGTTTTTTAGCCTGTCTGCGCCATTGCAAAAGGGGTTCACCCATATTCAAATCAGTCAGGTAGTGCCACCAACGGGCACAGCCCTGCCCAAACTGCTCGGCCAGGTCCCCTCTGCACGGAAGCACAAGCAACCCCAGACATACTTCGGGTTTGTTGGGACTCCTAAGTGAGGTGCTGCTTGGTTCACTATGGCGCAGCTAGCAGGTGACCCACGTCTGGGCATACCCTCTCTCACAAATCAGGAGACAAACTAAAACCAAAAAAGTGATGGGTGGAAGGTTTCAAATGAATCTGAACTTCTGGCATTGCTTTGGGCAACCTTCCACACCACAGTTTTTTAGCCTGTCTGCCTCATTGCAAAAGGGGTTCAGCCATATGGAAATCAGTCAGGTACTGCCACCAATGGGAGCAGCCCTGCTGGAGCTGCTGGGCCAGGTCCCCTCTGCACAGAAACACAAGCAACCCCAGACATGTTTCGCCCTTGTTGGGCCTCCTCAGTTAGGTGCAGCTTGGTTCCCAATGGCGCAGCAAGCAGATGTGCCAACACTATTCTGGAACAAATGTGGTACATACAGGCCAAGCTTTTGACATGGTGCTTCGCAGTGCTAGTACACTGATGGTATTCTCTGGCATAATTATTTGGTATGCTGGCACAATATATGTATGTGTGTGTGTGTATGTGTGTGTGTGTGTGTGTTTCTGTGTGTAAATATAGGGAGTAATTCATGGATTATTTGCGCCAAAAAAAACAGGATTTGTGCGCCATTCTGTTTACCAAATGGGGATTTGCGCCCAGAATGGCGCACAAATCCCATTATTGTCGGCGCAAATAATCCATGAATTACCCCCATAATGTTTTAGTAACATGTCGAGCACAAAGTGTATAACTGTATCTTTATTCCCCCTCCTGAATGGATGGGAGACTGCCTGCGTTCATTTACCATCATACAAAGGGAGCCTAAAAACTGAAAGAAACACAATGAAAGAAAATGCATTATATGATCACCTTCTTGTAACCATTGTTCCCCACAGCACTCAGCTGTATGCACCCCTCCCCTTTCTAACAACCCCCTGAACCCTTATGGTCCTTTTAATTAAGGTAACACATTGTAAAATGGATGGGATGGAGAATAACTCTCATACCAAACAAGAAGACTGACTCAGGAAGTTGGCAACACGTTCTGTTTTAATATCAATTATCTAAAACAGGGAGTATAAAGGACATTGACAGATGTCGCACAGCACAATCTCAACACATTTCATATAAAATTACTTGTTTATAGGAAAAACTCATCGTACGTGACGTCATACTACTGGCAAACTACAAAAACCTACGGGGGATTGTGGTTGGTTCAAGGGGAACATATAAGTATATTTTGTACATGGGATAGGATTGTGATTGGCTCTCTATAGTCAGGTGGGCAACTAATGACCTCACCTAGTGCAATTCATAGTGCAAGTCATCCTCAACAGTGGTTAGAAACACAACACCTCATTGGCTCTCAAACTATAGGACCTTTGTTATATGGCCTTCTACAATTGGTTGGCATGCTTGTGCCCTTCTGGAAGATTTCATTCTCTAGCAGTACGTGAGCTGGTACCCCAGGTGCTGGTGGGTGAACATGACCGTACTTCCCTACCCAATTAGCCGATCATCACTCATGCCGTCTGCCATTCAGATTGTCTTTGAACTGGGCATTGTAGTAGCTTCTCGTTTCTGGATTAGAAGGGAGTGTGAGCACATTCTTATCAAGGTTCAGGCTTGCATGCCCGTGTCTATTCTCACCTTGGACTCACGTGATCAGAAACCGTGAATCGGCCCATTTTGTAGCATTTAATTGCTTCAAATGAAGAACTTGGCTCTCAGGATGTTCTCTCTTTGCAGCTAATCAAGGTATGCCTTGGTTTCTCACTCTTACTTGTTCTTTGAGGACTGATAACCAGTTTTGCCTGCTCTTAGCTTTTGACACCAAGCCAAGCAGTCTTTCTTTGGTCCATCTTCGAACCCTGGTTTATTCTTTGCTGTGACACACACACAGCTGTCAATCCTCCTTTCTCCACGGGTTAAGCTTTCTAAAATTGTGGCATTGAATGTCCAGATTCTATATACATATATATGTATATTGGCGGCACCGCCTGCAGTCTATTTCACTATGTATAGCCAGCCTTATGATTACTTAGTCTACTTGCGTTACAGCATTTGTGCAGTTAAAAAATTACTTGGATTTTCTGTAATGCTTCTTCACACGTGCAATCTTCATTCTGCACATGAAGGTCTTTCCAATTCTTTACTTCGCCATCAGATTATATATTGTTTATGCGGTTTCTTCTCTGGTCATCCTTCTTTGTACGTCACACTAATTTCTTGTGATGTCACCAGCTTCTTCTTTTCATGTTTGCACACTTCCTTTGGCATCTCTCCTAGGAGACCTTCATCCTTTCGGGGATACATCATGTAGGGTTTTATCAGTGGATACTTTGTCTCAAAGGCTTCTCATGATATAGGTACTGGTATTGCACATGTCACAATTTCCGGTTTCCAACACATAGGATCAATATGGGCGGGACTTCCTGCAGAGGCATTCGGCTGCTCCTCTACACCGCGTCCACACCGTAAGGGACGTGTCATGGACCATATCCACTCCCCATTAACCACACACTGCTGTACCTGAAACATTTTAGTGTTAACCATGCTTAAAGGTGAAAGAAAACAAATGCAAACTGGAGCAACGCTTTTCTGAGCTCAGAAGTTAGTCTATGAGTGAAATGTTAGAAAGTGGCTCGGGCTCAGGCTTGGGCTGTTGGTTTTCCCCACATTCGAAAACCCGAACAGAACATTTTTCCTGAATCCTGAATCTGAGGAATTCATTCTCAAATCCAGAACTGGCAGAGAGGTTCATTATTGTCTCACTTATGCGTTTTTCTGGCACAATAATATGGTAAGCTGACACACCCCTAGAATATCCTGACACTATTTATGACACAAGGATAGGATTTGATAGCACAAGGAATTCTATGATGTTATATACACATGTCTCTTTTATTGCATTTTCGAGCTACACAATTATACCATAACCATTATTGGAAAGACATTTGGAATAAAATCTTTAACGTCTCATAATTCAGGACAGCTTCGTTGATATACATCAGCAACTGAATAACTGTGTTATGTTGCCTGCTTTTAGCAATTACAGTAATAGGAGAAAAATGCGTTTCCCAGCACACAATGTTCATTGCTAATTTGCTGCATGAACCTACAAACAAGCAAGTGTGCAGTATTGGACTCAAAGCTCGTGTAGGGTGGCGTCGCTATGTGCATTCGCTGCTGCATCCACTTGGGGCGGGAAGTTGTGCATTCATGTGCTGTCACCACAAGGGGTTAGGGGACAAGCAGCGTGTGTAATGTGTCGTTAAAAGAGGCTCATTGCGATTGGGTAAAGGGGTGTGACTATCCAGCAGATGCCGTACACCAGTTGGACACAGCTCTGTGTTCAATTTTTTCATGATTAGGGTTATTCGAGCTTTCAGTGTCCATGTAATTCTTTGCTGCAGTGTGGAGGGTTTTGACCCATGTGGAATCATTAGACGGGGTAAATATGGGGATTAAGCTGTCGCTGCCCATCATTTTGCCCCAGAACAAAAATAAATAATTGGAGTGGGTAAAGATGGGGATGCGCTGTCGCCGCCCATCATTTCATCCCAGAATCCAGGAGAGCTGCGCAGTTGTGCGCACACCAAAATGGTTACCTAACTTGCCACCCACCAGTGTAAAGAAAGGTCTTTGTTAACAAAATCCACTGTTACTGATGTCAAAAAGTTGCTGAAATCGTGACTCATTGGACCACTTTAAAGATTCAACCCTTTTGTGGGGTTCCACATAACCATTTTACTGTAAGGAGCCCCATCAAAACAATGTTAAGCAAGGATTTACTACCATGTAAGAACCATTCCTGTTTAGAATGCATTAATCCAAGAAAATCCCAAAATTGCATGCAGTACCAACAAAATCCTCAAGGGGGAGCTGGCGGTCTAAACTCTGACAGGAGAACTGAGTGCAGTAGCTGACAAAGGGATTTGACTTAGCTGACTTCAAAGGCTGCATTTTAATTAAAAATTAGCCACATGCTGTTCCCAGAGGCCTGAAGCCTGGGAAACCCTCTCACCTCAAGAGCTTCACACCAGGAGTTAGAATCTCACATGACCTCTTGATTGATAGAAGGCAGACTGGCTGGGAGCTTCCCAGAGACCACACAATGGCCCCTTTCCTCTGAAAGGAATATGTTAATTCTGAAATGTTTGCTGTCAACAAAGCCCTGCCTGCCCAGAGGACTGACCCACCCAAGTCTTGGAGGCGGACCTCAACACTCTGAGGACTGAATTGAAAGGAAAATATATATTTTACAAAAACACTGATAACTCTTTGTAATCAAATGACAGAAATGTATAACTTTGAGAGCTTTAATTTAAAAAATGTACCTTTAATTCAAGACTAAACTCGAATTTGTGTGATGTTCTGGGGCAAAACCCCATTGTTTATTAATATTACAGACTCCCTGTTTCAGCTAGACAAACGAAAATGCATTGGTATGTGGGTAGATATGTGAGGAACAGTTGTATAAAATTTAATGAAGATCCAATGTTGTTTAGCACATTAAAAAGTGCTAGAAGTTGCCATTTGTGAATGCAAGCTCCCAGGAAGAGCAGAGTTTGAACAGGGTATACCTCCTGTAATGCATGATGGGTGCATATGATTTTAAAACAATATGTACCTCTGCAAATATGTATTTGTTTCAAATCTAGATTTGTGTGTAAGTTGACAGGAGGAGTGGACTTTCTGCAGGCTGTAAAATGACATCACTCTGACTCACAGTTCATTCCCCAATCAAATGATAAATGGAAGTTTGACCAATTAGAAGCTGAGAGAGAGGTAGGGTCAGTGATGCTAGAACACACCCACATTCTAAACACATAAAAGCAGACAGACAGGACAGATAGAGACCTTCCAAATCCATCTGCAGCGGGACGCTCTGCCGGAAAAATCCATACTTTACCTCTATCAAACCTCCAGAGAGCCAAACGAGAGACTTCAATCTATCCAGAACTAGAGACCAGACCAGAGGGAGAAAGCAGTGCTGTACCCAGAGAGAAAGCAGTGCTGTGCCCAGAGAGAGACCCGAGCCCAGTCCAAAACCCTGACCAGATCCATGGCGAGGCCCATTTCACTCAAGAATATAGTGTGAGTACCTAGAAAACTGTGCAGAACCAATCTCTTAGTTAAAATAATATAATTCAATCTATTTAATCTAAGTAGAACTGTCTCCTAACTGTCACCTGTCACTTGTAAAGCTGTCACCTGTGATTTGCTAGTTGCAAGCTGCACTTGTCTTTTTGAACTTTAAAATTTCAAATCTGAAAAACGACCTTCACAAAATTGCTCACATCTCCGCAACCGTTTGTGCTAGAGACTTGCAATAACTTTTATTTGAAAGCTTAGAATCTTAGCTTTGAATCGCACCTAGAACCGCATTCCTACCCCTTATAGTTTTACCGCAATCGCGGAACACGCATCCGCGAATTTTGCCGTGATTTGCAAATTTCTCCACATGTAAAATCAGCTGCTGCTTGCCTTCCATTTGCCAGAAATTCGTTTAACCTGCTAACTATCCCTGCATCATTGCTAGTGTGAGCCTGGACTAATATTAACTAGATACCACTCACCCTGAACCTCTGAAAGGGAATTAACAGCATTTCCAGCATATTTCTCATCCATTGCTAACACATATAAAAGCATTTGGGCCTGTGTTTTCAAAACTCCTATCTGTTTTCTGTGTCTAAGCTTGGGGGGGGGATTGAACTGAATCACATTTGATTGCATTTCTGAGAACTGTGTGCTTCCTTCCATTTCCTTGCCTTGCATCAAGGGGGGGAGGGGATTGCCAGAGAAAAGTGATTACATTGTTTGGTTGAAATCATATTGAGTATTTTCTGTACTGCATTCATTGAATATTGCATCCACCTGAGCTTACATAAAGCATCCTCTACCACATTATACTTTGGTTCCTATTTACCAGTGTGCTACCTTATCCATTTCCTGTCAACTCATTAGTGATTATAAGAAGTGTGCTAGTGCCAGATTCTCCGTTGTTGATCTTTATCATATCAGATTAAGTGTGCTATTCAATTATTAATTTATTATAAAGTGTGATCTATATATCTCTTGTTTAAATTATCAAATAAACCTTTTAAACTTGCAAAACAGAACTACTTCTTGGCTCAGTGGGGTCAGGGGGATTCCAAGAGAGGGGTGTTATACAGGGGTAGTCATCCAGAACGCATGAACTGGACCTAAAGATATATCAATAAGGGTTTTCATTCAGTATTCTAGACTAGGCGTTAACTTAGCTGTAGTGCTGAATTGAATCCTCTTACAAATTGGGGGCTCGAGCCGAGACGTTGGGTTAGATTTACCACTTGTGCAGCTTAATACAGTGTGCTAACTGACGGGATACATACATCCGGTCGGATCACCACGCTGCATTACGCTGTGAAGCATTCCTCAAAAGGGACACTCCAAGAAAAGTTCTGTTCTGCAAAAATAAAATACAAACTTCTGTAAGTCAGGACAGAGACCAATCTCTAGAATGACGACCTTGGTAGATATGAAAATAGCCAGAGAGCACCTCTTACATAAGCTATTTGTGAGAGGTGAATGGACCGAACAGGGCCAGGATGTGTGGTTGCAGGCCATCACACAACAGGTCACTGAAACAGGGTCAGATATATATAGAGATCAGGGTCCATTACATGTGGCCCTGAGTGAACTATATATGGCTCCTAAAGCCAAAGAGGAACACAATAAGATTGCCAGGATAGCAGCATACCTGTACCTATATATGGGAGACATGCAGGATAGATGTGCTGAAAGCCAAAATCTGGCAAATAGGCAACAGATGGCATTACAGAAGGCCCAATCTGATCTGGACTCTTCTGAGCAGAGGCTGCAGAGGAGCCAGGAGGCAGAAAATGATAGTAGGCAATATATCATTAAAATAAAAGAGGATATGGGCATCCTACAACAGGAAAAGACAGACCAGGATACCCGATTTCTGGCCCTGCAGAAGGAGCACCAAGACAGTTTGGACTCCTTACTGCAGAACCAGAAAAAGCTGGAGCAACAGATCAATTTCAACAGGGCATGCACAGAGCAGGTAGCCACCCTGCAAATCCAACTAGACAGAGAGAAAGAGGAGAGCAATAAACTGATCATGAAAGACCTGGATACCCAGGCAGAGTTTGATCAGGAGCGCCAGAAAGCTGGTGCCTTCCAAAGGCAAAGGGACGACCTGGCGGCACAAATGCAGGCTCTTAGTCAGGAAAGAGACGCCTTAGGCCAGGAAGTCTGCCATTTAAAAAGAAAAATGGAAGAAAATCACCTGGCCCTCCAGGGGCTGGGAGATCTCCAAAAAGAAAACCAGAACTTGGTAGAGCACACCAGAAGGGTGGAAGATGCTCTAGCAAGAAAGGAGCAGGCCAATAGGGACATTGCCCAGGAGGTAAACCTCCTGCAGCAAAGACTGGCCCAGTTCTCCAGGACCAACCAGGAAGCACAGAGGGAGAATGAGGCCCTCTGTCAACACAATGATAGGCTCCAACAACAGGTAGCGATGCAGGAGAGACTGATAGAGTCTAGTAAGGCCTTAACTGAGGAACTGAAGGCACAAATGCAGGCTCTTGCATTGCAACAGGGAGCAGGGGCGGATAGAGATGAGGTTCGCTGGGAAATGGAAACTCCGGAGCATAACCTCAGGAGCCCTAGTACCAGAGGCCCTCATACCTCTCAGTCCCTGGACTCTGCCACCCCCATGTCCCCTGGCGCACATGAGCACAGGGCCACAGGGATGGCAGATTACTATCCAGCTAAGAGTATGGGGCTCATAGGCCAGTACCACTCAGGAATGGAGGGGTGGGCATCCGGGTATGGGCACCCAAGTACAGTACAGTTCAATGGGGAACCCCAGGAGAGTAGGCCCATTAAGGGCATCCTGAAAACCTCTGCCCAGTTAGGTCAGTGGAGGGGGTACCCATCAAATCCTGGCAGCAAGGAGGAATCTGAAGACTCCTCTGAACTGCGCAGGACACAGGAGACCAGGTCCCCACATTCTGCCAGCCATTCCCAGGCTCGCAGAATCCGGGAAAACCTGGAAGAACAGATGGGAACCTCGGGGAGCAGTGCCTCTGAGTCCGAGGAAGAATGGACAAGGGTTACCCGAACCAAAAAGGCCAATAAAGCAAAAAGGGCCTTGCTTAAGGACCCCTTAAAGCAGATTAAGGCGATCAGGAGCGTCATCACGCCTTACCATAAGAACGCTAAGTATTCTGTTTGGGAGCACTTAGAGTTGTTTGAACAAATGATGGAGACTTTCCATTTGAAGGACAGCCAAAGCTGTATTCAATATGTAAAGTGGATATTCTCCCCGGAATACTCCAGTTTCTTTGCGGGGCTGGAGGACCAAAATCATTTAAGATGGTCCACCTATAAGGCGGCCATCCTGAAACATTTTTCCATTCATAGAAATCCTCAAGAGGCTCGCAAGGCAGCCTACAATTTACAATGTGGGGAGGATCAGGCCCCACAAGAATTTGTGCAGGAACTGAAACGTGCCTTTGCGCAGACCACCAGAAGGGTGCGCACAGACAGTCGAGAATTCGTTAATACATTTTTTCATGCCTTGCCCAAATACATCATGACCCAGCTCGTGAGGGATTTTCACGAGAAAAGATCCTTAGACTGGGTCATTGAACAGGCTACCCGGATCTATGAGGTGCAGAAACCGGTAGATAGCAAAAGTAATGCCCAGAAAAACCCCAAAGCCAACAGCACCCCTGCTGCTGCCAAGGTGGCAGAGGTAAAGGTTACCCCCGTTTTGGATTTGGAGATGGGGGGGCCTAAAAACCTGCCTGCACCTAATAATGCTAGGCCCAGGAGGTCCTCGGGTCAGTCACAGACAGGGAGCCAAGGAGGCAGCCCCACAAATGGGGTCCCTCGCTCTCCTGATTATGTAAGTCCCCGTTACAAGGGAAATCGACCCATCCTGGGTTATGTGTGGACTCCTCCAGCCCAAGGGGGGGGATCCAGACAAGCACCTAACCCAGGGAACTTCCCTCCAAACTTCCCACAGGAGGGCAGAAATTTACCAAACCCTGGGCAGAACTTTTTCCCCAGATATCCTCCCGACTTTCAGCCCCAAAACCATCCATCCTTCTTTCCCCAATTCCCTGAGCCCAGACCACTGAATCCGGGAGAGGGGAGGCCAAGGGTGGAGGGGTACCCAAATCTTCCCAACCAGGGGTACTACCAAAGAAGGGACAGCTACCCTTCCCGGGATCAGCCCAGGGGAGAAAACAGGGCCCCGTATCAGCCTGAGCGGGTTTCCCAGTTAGAGCGCCAGGTTCAAAACATGGCGCGGGATCTGGGTCACATACTGAGGGCTCAGCAGAACCCTCAGATGGGCGTGCCGGTGCAGAACGCACCCAACTCTGGACCTGGTGCTCCAGAACAATGACGGGGGCAACACCCCGATAACTCACCGGTTCCCAGGGAGGAGGCACAAAGGGAAGGGGGGTGTAAAGCCTTGGAGGAAGCTTCCTTCCTCACTTGTAAACAGCCCCTGGAAACCCAGGAACCGGAAACGAAATCTCTTGCCCCTGAAAGTCTGCCTCCTAAGGAGCAGAGGGGGGGTAGGAGAAACAAAAGACCCAAACAGACTCAGTTTGAGGAGGAGGTACAGATCTTCCAATTTGAGGGAGAGGGATCCTCAGAGGATCCTGGGAAAAGGATCTTCTCCTTCAGAGAGGGGGGAACTCCTCCCAAAGAAAAATGGGTCCCTAGGGATGCAAATCCAGACTGGGGAGATGTGGAGACTGAGCTACCGCCGCCCACCATCTCATCCCAGAACCAACAGCAAGAAAATCCCCTGGTTCAAACCCATCCTGGGGACTGCCTCCAAAAAGGGGGGGGCGGCCCAGAACCGGAACCAGGGGAACCCACAATGGCTCTGATCTCCAGTTGCCAACTTTTTCTTTCAGATTCCCAAGGCTCTCCACAGAATTCTGCCCAAAATTCTTCTCTCGCGATGTCCAAAACCAGAAAGTTAGCCCACCAGTTGTCCAAAAATGTACATTATCTGTGCCCCCTTGAGGAGAAGGAGGGAAGATATTATGCCCCGGTACAAGTACAGGGGCAGGGTACAATTTTGGCACTGGTGGACACTGGATCTCAAGCTACCCTTCTGTCCAGAAGGGCCTTTGACGAACTGAATGCAGGAAGGGGAGAGAATTACCAAATTCCTCTCACCTCTCTTCCTGGACAACTGCAGAACTTTGACGGGAAGGAAATTCCCGTCGAGGGGACGGCAGATTTGGACATTAAAATTGGGCGACATAAGTTGAAACACCCGGTCATAGTTGTGACCCCAGAGGGCACCCCTTGTTTACTAGGGAATGACCTCCTGAGAAGGTTGTCACCCCTAATAGATTGTGTAAACAAGGTCCTCTGGACCCAGACTAGCCGACCAATAAAATTAAAACAGAGTGTCAACCATGTTAGTTTAAACGGCACATGCCACATGGTTGAACAAAAATCTGACCAAGTAGAATTTCACTTCCAGAATAGCCAAATTCCAGACGTGACAGTAATAGCAGTAGGACAACAGACTGGTGATGGGGGGTCCTCTCTATTTCTGAAAATCAACCTTCCTTCCAGTTTAAGGTGGTATTCCACGCTGGAAGGAAACACTCTGAAATTCTATACTAATCCACAATCTGAAACTCCCACTCCTATAGTCCAGAAAGATGTGAAATCAGCTCAAAGTCTGGCTGATATTCAGGAAATAGGAGAGCAGTTGTTCATCCCTGTTCAGTTAAATGATGGGAAGGACTCTGTTCTCGCTCGAGTGTGTGTGAACAACGGTAATAGCTTCATCAGCGAAGCCATGTTCCGCCAACTCCCAAAAGATCCAGCCATTCCCACCTTCAAACTGATAGACAAATGGGAAATGGACCTGGAAGCACCTAATTCCAAACATCTCCTGCCAAGCAGGTGTATGCTCAAAATCTCCATTGGCAACAAGAGCATAGTCCACAATTGTTGGGTCGTGCGAGACGTCACTGCCGCCTTTTACTTAGGCAGTGACATTCTCAATCGCTTTGCCATTAGTTTGGACCTAATAAACTTCAAAGCTTGGTCCCGATTAGCGGATAATCCCATGGGCTTTGATGATCCAGAAAAAGCATTTAGGTCAGCTCAATTGCTACCTTATGCAGTTGAAATTCAGATCAAAGAGGAAGTCACCATCCCAGAAAGGACCCGACAATTCTCCCTGGAAGTGAAAGTTAAAAGGGGACAAGAGTTGAAAAACCCTGATGCTTACATACATCTGAATGCTTCTCTCCAACAGCAAGGGTTGGGGGTAAACCCAACTCCATTAGTCAACATAGAACATGACACCATTCCAATAGAGGTGGATAACAGCGACTTAAAGAGTATTACTCTAGCCGCAGGCACCATTATTGGAATGGCGGTTGATGACCGACATTTTTCCATCGACTTAGTAAATGAACTGTTAGGACCAATCCCCAAGGACTGTTTTGACAGTGACAGTGATGACAATACAACACCAGACAGGATTTTTACCCGGCATGGGGGGAACTTCCTGGTGTACACTTCCTGCCCCTATGGTAAGGAAGATGTGACTTGTGACTTCAGGAGGGAGGAGGTGATTTTCCAGGTTAATGAAGGCAGCCTTGCCCACCTGAAGCCTCCAGTCCAAATCAGCACTCTGACCAGGGACTTCTCCACCCAGCTGGAGGAGGCCGCGGAGATAGCCAAACCAGAAGTCTTTCCAGGCTTCAGGCAGATGGTGGAAGAGAGAGTCAACCTAGCTGATGCCTGTGTGACTCTGGAACAAAAGCAAAAGTTGAAACAAGTTTTCTTGGATTTCCAAGATCTCTTTGCGGTAGACTCATATGACTGTGGTCGCACTGACATCCACACAACCACAATCCCCACGGACCCTGGCATGACTCCTGTGTTTGTGAAGCAATATCGCTTGCCTCTCGCATCAATGGAGTCCCTTACTGAAATAATTAAGAACCTTGAGTCCCGGGGAATAATCCGTCCTGTCCACAGCACCTTCAATAATCCGGTGCTGGGAATATTGAAGCCAAACGGCCAGTGGAGACTCTGTGCCGACCTTAGGGAGCTCAACAAACGGGTCCATACTTCCCGATGGCCTCTGCCCTACATTGACCAAGGGCTGGCCCAGATTCAGGGGTCACAGGTATTCACTGCAATAGACCTGACCAATGGATACTGGACCGTGCCTGTCAGCAGGGAGGACCAATACAAACTGGCTTTTACCTTTGGGGGCCAGCAGTACACATGGACCCGGACTCCCTTCGGATACCTCAACTCCGGCAATGAATTCAACATTTTCCTACATAAGGCCATGCCCGACCTGGGTGCGAGGGGTAACCTGGCTTATGTAGATGATGTCCTCATCAAAAGTTCATCTGTGGAGGAACACATAGCGGAGATCCGTTATGTTCTGACGCAGTTGAGGGCCGCCGGAGCAAAACTTTCCTTTCAGAAAGCACAGTGGTGTAGAACCCGTGTTAATTTCTTGGGGCATGAGATTACTCCTCAGGGTCTCTGTCCCCAGGAAAAGAAAGTGGAAGCACTTCAGAAACTGAAAGACCCCACAACTCTGCGGGAACTAAGGAGCCTCCTTGGACTGACTAATTACAGCAGAAAGTTCATTGAGGGCTACGCAGAGATCACCAGACCCCTGATTCATCTCCTGAAGGGGGGGGTCAAGTGGGAATGGGGTCCAGAACAATCCGAGGCAGTAAAACAACTCAAAAGAAGCCTCTCACAAGCACCTTGCCTAGCTTACCCTGTCAGAAACAAGGAGTTCTTCCTGGAGACGGGGTTCTCTAATACGTGCTTGACGGCAGTATTATACCAAAAGCATGACAAGGTCAATAAAGTAATCTCCTATGCGAGCAAAACTTTATCCTCTGTGGAGGAAAAAGTCAACGATTGTGAGAAGGCACTCCTGGCAACGGTGTGGGCATTGAAGAATTACCGCCCGTTTATCCAGGGGGAACACATCATAGTGGAGACTCCACACCAGCCTCTGCAATATCTCCAAAGTGATAGAATCCGGGCCGGAAATGTGAGTAATTCCCGAATTACTTCCTGGATTCTGTCAATGCAAGGCTTTCCTGTGGAGGTCAGATATGGCCAAAACAAGAAGAGTCCCCTCGCGCAAGGTCTGGCTGACTTGCATGATTGTGCCAGAGAAAACTGTCTCGAGGACGAAAGTCTAAAAATAAAGGACAACATGGAGGCATACCTTAATTCCCCCCACAAAGTCTTTGAAGAAGACAAGTGTGAGGGAATGCCCACTGTGTATGTGGATGGATGCTCTTACCATGTTGACAACAACGGGGAGAAAGAACTGGTGGCTGGCGTAGGGAATGCATGGGTGAATGAGTCCCCAGAACCCTCCGCTGGATACAAAATTGGTCCCCGAAGTAGTCAGGTGGCAGAATTGATGGCTGTGCATCAGGCCATCCTCACTGCTGTCCAGCATCAACTCCGCGAACTGGTCATAATCACAGATTCGGATTATGTACGGAACGGGTTCGTGGAGCACCTGGTTAATTGGAAAACCAGAGGCATGTTATGTGCTAACAACAAACCCTTGAAACATGGGAAGTTGATCCAAAACATTGATGATCTGGTCACATCGAATGGGATGACCATCTACTGGAAAAAGATCAAGGGTCATTCCAAAGTAGAGGGACCAGACAAAACTGGAAATGACTTAGCTGATCAGCTGGCCAAAACCGGGGCCATCCAAGGGGATCTAATTGAGATTGAGTCCCTGTTGGGGGAAATCCAGGTCACTGCCATCACTAGGTCCCAGACAAATGCTCACAACGACCTTTCAATTGCACAATGGAGTAAGGAGACCCCTGATGCTGATTTGATTACTGCTCAGAAGGGGGATCCAATTATTGGTAAATTTTACCAGCACCTTGAGGACCCTGAGAACTTTCCCCTGACGGATACCGATTACATTGGGAAAGAGGACCTAAGAGTGTTGATGAAATGTCCAAAAATGTTCCGGATCCAAGACGGTTTGCTGGTAAGGAAATCCAAAGCTGGCCACGATCAGTGGGTGGTTCCTACCTCATTCCGAAGCCTGATGTTAAGTCACGCCCATGATGCGGCCACCGCCGGTCATAGGGGGTTTCACACAACACTGGAAATCTTAAGAGAGGTTGCATACTGGCCACACATGGGCCAGGACCTCAACCAATATTTGAAGGGTTGTCTTGTGTGTGCACAATTTCAGCCGACATCCCTCACACACCGGGCGCCTTTACAAAAGAGGGGAATGACACTGCCATGGTCAGATTTACAAATCGACTTTGTAGGCCCTGTGATTCGCTCGGCTAGGGGGAATAAGTACATGTTGACTGTGACATGCTTGTTTACCAAGTGGGTGGAATGTCTCCCAGCCCCAAACTGCAAGGCAGAAACGGCAGCTGCCTTGATGATTAACCACATCTTTTCCCGTTTTGGTCTACCTCAAAGGATTGAGTCAGACAGAGGTAGCCACTTCACCAGTGAAGTAATGACAAAGATGTGGGAGATACTGGGGGTCAAGAGAAAGCTGCATATTGCTTATAGACCAGCTTCTTCTGGGGCAGTAGAGAGATATAACCGGACAATTGTGAGCATATTAAAGAAGTTTGTGGCAGATTCTGGGCCAAGTTGGGATATCCGATTACCTCTGGTCCTAATGGCCATCAGATCTACCCCTTCATCTGCAACCAAAATGTCACCATTTGAGTTGATGACTGGGCGCAAGATGGTGCTTCCTCAGCATTTGCTCCACAGGACCCAAGAGCAGACACTGATAAATGCCTCCACTACTCATGAGTATGTGGAGAATTTAAGGAAACACCTCCAACATGCTTTTGCTTATGCTCAGCGGAATCTAGAAAGATCAGCTGATAGCATGAAGACCCACTATGACCTGAAAACTTCCAGGAAGGAATATCAGGTGGGGGACCGGGTCTATCTATACAACTTCCAAAGGAACCAGGCCAAGCAGCGCAAATTTTTGCCTACATGGAAAGGACCCTTTGAGATCGTCGATAAGATCTCCCTTGTGGCCTACAAGATCCGCATCCCCAAAGGCGGTTCGGCAGAGGGGGAAGACAAGTGGGTCCACATAAACCAGTTGAAGTGTTGCCATCCCAGGCACACTCTGCAACAACTGGAGGAATCCTCTGGAATCCTAGCGGGTACTGTATCAGACTAATTCAGTTCCAATCATAAAACGTACCACATCTAGTCTCTAAAATATTGTGATTTGCATGAAACTGTCTCTTAGTTATACTGTTTTTATCAAAATAAGAATGTAATGTTTCGTCATGATGAAATGCATATGCTGCCCCACTATCTCAACAGTGGTGGAAAGACGTCTATGAGTAGGTATTGCCGCTCTTCCTTTGTCGTCCTAGGAGAAAGAAGACCTGGAGACGGGCCAAGGAGGACGATCCGGAGACCGGGAGCAGAGACGCAATGGGCTCGGGGTACCGCCCAATATTCCCATCAGGACCGGCGAGGAGAACTGATCGATCAGTACCAGATGGAGGAAAAGATGCTGAACTGTGCCATCTACAGAATTGGAAGAAGATAATGTGGACATACCAGCGCCAGGGTTCAAAACCTCCCTTGCAACCGACTCCCCCTCGACTCAAGTCAAAGCGCAGTCGGGCGGGGGGGTTTGTGGAGGGTTTTGACCCATGTGGAATCATTAGACGGGGTAAATATGGGGATTAAGCTGTCGCTGCCCATCATTTTGCCCCAGAACAAAAATAAATAATTGGAGTGGGTAAAGATGGGGATGCGCTGTCGCCGCCCATCATTTCATCCCAGAATCCAGGAGAGCTGCGCAGTTGTGCGCACACCAAAATGGTTACCTAACTTGTCACCCACCAGTGTAAAGAAAGGTCTTTGTTAACAAAATCCACTGTTACTGATGTCAAAAAGTTGCTGAAATCGTGACTCATTGGACCACTTTAAAGATTCAACCCTTTTGTGGGGTTCCACATAACCATTTTACTGTAAGGAGCCCCATCAAAACAATGTTAAGCAAGGATTTACTACCATGTAAGAACCATTCCTGTTTAGAATGCATTAATCCAAGAAAATCCCAAAATTGCATGCAGTACCAACAAAATCCTCAAGGGGGAGCTGGCGGTCTAAACTCTGACAGGAGAACTGAGTGCAGTAGCTGACAAAGGGATTTGACTTAGCTGACTTCAAAGGCTGCATTTTAATTAAAAATTAGCCACATGCTGTTCCCAGAGGCCTGAAGCCTGGGAAACCCTCTCACCTCAAGAGCTTCACACCAGGAGTTAGAATCTCACATGACCTCTTGATTGATAGAAGGCAGACTGGCTGGGAGCTTCCCAGAGACCACACAATGGCCCCTTTCCTCTGAAAGGAATATGTTAATTCTGAAATGTTTGCTGTCAACAAAGCCCTGCCTGCCCAGAGGACTGACCCACCCAAGTCTTGGAGGCGGACCTCAACACTCTGAGGACTGAATTGAAAGGAAAATATATATTTTACAAAAACACTGATAACTCTTTGTAATCAAATGACAGAAATGTATAACTTTGAGAGCTTTAATTTAAAAAATGTACCTTTAATTCAAGACTAAACTCGAATTTGTGTGATGTTCTGGGGCAAAACCCCATTGTTTATTAATATTACAGACTCCCTGTTTCAGCTAGACAAACGAAAATGCATTGGTATGTGGGTAGATATGTGAGGAACAGTTGTATAAAATTTAATGAAGATCCAATGTTGTTTAGCACATTAAAAAGTGCTAGAAGTTGCCATTTGTGAATGCAAGCTCCCAGGAAGAGCAGAGTTTGAACAGGGTATACCTCCTGTAATGCATGATGGGTGCATATGATTTTAAAACAATATGTACCTCTGCAAATATGTATTTGTTTCAAATCTAGATTTGTGTGTAAGTTGACAGGAGGAGTGGACTTTCTGCAGGCTGTAAAATGACATCACTCTGACTCACAGTTCATTCCCCAATCAAATGATAAATGGAAGTTTGACCAATTAGAAGCTGAGAGAGAGGTAGGGTCAGTGATGCTAGAACACACCCACATTCCAAACACATAAAAGCAGACAGACAGGACAGATAGAGACCTTCCAAATCCATCTGCAGCGGGACGCTCTGCCGGAAAAATCCATACTTTACCTCTATCAAACCTCCAGAGAGCCAAACGAGAGACTTCAATCTATCCAGAACTAGAGACCAGACCAGAGGGAGAAAGCAGTGCTGTACCCAGAGAGAAAGCAGTGCTGTGCCCAGAGAGAGACCCGAGCCCAGTCCAAAACCCTGACCAGATCCATGGCGAGGCCCATTTCACTCAAGAATATAGTGTGAGTACCTAGAAAACTGTGCAGAACCAATCTCTTAGTTAAAATAATATAATTCAATCTATTTAATCTAAGTAGAACTGTCTCCTAACTGTCACCTGTCACTTGTAAAGCTGTCACCTGTGATTTGCTAGTTGCAAGCTGCACTTGTCTTTTTGAACTTTAAAATTTCAAATCTGAAAAACTACCTTCACAAAATTGCTCACATCTCCGCAACCGTTTGTGCTAGAGACTTGCAATAACTTTTATTTGAAAGCTTAGAATCTTAGCTTTGAATCGCACCTAGAACCGCATTCCTACCCCTTATAGTTTTACCGCAATCGCGGAACACGCATCCGCGAATTTTGCCGTGATTTGCAAATTTCTCCACATGTAAAATCAGCTGCTGCTTGCCTTCCATTTGCCAGAAATTCGTTTAACCTGCTAACTATCCCTGCATCATTGCTAGTGTGAGCCTGGACTAATATTAACTAGATACCACTCACCCTGAACCTCTGAAAGGGAATTAACAGCATTTCCAGCATATTTCTCATCCATTGCTAACACATATAAAAGCATTTGGGCCTGTGTTTTCAAAACTCCTATCTGTTTTCTGTGTCTAAGCTTGGGGGGGGATTGAACTGAATCACATTTGATTGCATTTCTGAGAACTGTGTGCTTCCTTCCATTTCCTTGCCTTGCATCAAGGGGGGGAGGGGATTGCCAGAGAAAAGTGATTACATTGTTTGGTTGAAATCATATTGAGTATTTTCTGTACTGCATTCATTGAATATTGCATCCACCTGAGCTTACATAAAGCATCCTCTACCACATTATACTTTGGTTCCTATTTACCAGTGTGCTACCTTATCCATTTCCTGTCAACTCATTAGTGATTATAAGAAGTGTGCTAGTGCCAGATTCTCCGTTGTTGATCTTTATCATATCAGATTAAGTGTGCTATTCAATTATTAATTTATTATAAAGTGTGATCTATATATCTCTTGTTTAAATTATCAAATAAACCTTTTAAACTTGCAAAACAGAACTACTTCTTGGCTCAGTGGGGTCAGGGGGATTCCAAGAGAGGGGTGTTATACAGGGGTAGTCATCCAGAACGCATGAACTGGACCTAAAGATATATCAATAAGGGTTTTCATTCAGTATTCTAGACTAGGCGTTAACTTAGCTGTAGTGCTGAATTGAATCCTCTTACAGCAGTTATTCAAGTTTCTCAATGATGTTGCTCATATATGAGTTCAATGCCTCGTGCTTTCTATCACAGAAGGAGACAATGAGGCGTAACCCTTCTAGACGTTCTTAATAAGTTAGGTTTGAGTTAACAAAAACTGATAGTTATTTAATTGAAGAAATCTTCCTAAAATTGATCACGTTAAATGTGAGATTACTATAAACCCAAGAGTTTCTAAACAAAGGGTGTCACTTTTGTGCATTCCCTCCCAGGAAGATATAAATGATCAGGAGAAAGGGGGCATGTGCAGGTAAATTACTATGAGCATTAGGAAGAGAGTTGTGTGTCGAGCCAATGACCTGCTCTACTCAAAAAGTGGCCAGGTCGTGAGGCCCAGTGCTTGGGAGATCTCACCAGTCAGAGATTTAATTAAACAAGAGTACCACAATTAATGAAAGGATCAAAACAAGGGTATGCCATATCCTCTGCCAAAGGGGTGCATTTGTCGATATTGTGTTGCTCAAGCATTGGTACATGTTTGAACACAAGCTGAGGAAGGGCAACGATGTTGAAAGAACTGGAGCCAAGGTCAAACGCAAAGGAAAAGACCTGTAAAGTCTCTAAAAGAAAAGGGACCCACGACCTGCACAGTATCAAGCACAAAGATTGTGCACTAAAGACACTTATGACCATAAAGATGCAAGACCATGAATGATCCATGACGTGCAGAGCATGAAGTGACACTAAGCACCTTTGCAGGTGTGCAATATTAGGAGATGAAGAGAACGAAGATTGCCTTATGCTCTTCCAGAACAAGCAACAGCATTGCACTATAGGATTCTTCCAATCATTAGCTGGCATATAGCCTTCATAATTCAGGGGATGCAGATCAATCTCCTGTTTTGGGGTATGATGCATTGGTAACCTATGGCAGCCAAATCTCCCAGATCATGGTCTCCAAATGTAAATCACGGTTCAACCCAGGGAAGCTGCAGCTTTCCAGGTCTAGGGATGGCACACTTCGGGGCATGTGGGCACAGTGCATCAAGCTTCCTCAAGGCCTGGGTTGCTCTCTAAAGAGGTGCCCATATATATACTACTGGGTATGATGACACCACTGGCTGCAGTCTTGGGCATGTTTGAAAAGGCTCATTGACCTCCACTGTCACGGGCATCGCACGCACAAGAGGCTAGACCCAGCAGGTTACACTATAGTCG
This sequence comes from Ambystoma mexicanum, assembly GCF_040938575.1. Lineage (NCBI taxonomy): Eukaryota > Metazoa > Chordata > Amphibia > Caudata > Ambystomatidae > Ambystoma > Ambystoma mexicanum. The sequence continues at coordinate 849,135,084 of NC_090931.1, read as the reverse complement.
GGTAATGGTGGCACAACCACTATCCTTGAAGGAAGATGAGCCAATATAATGAGCAGTGATCCAAATATAGTAGACATGGCCGGAACTAAATTTGGAGCCAAAGAACTGCTGTTAGGTGAACCATTTCAACATTATCTGGTAAAGTCTGCACATATATTAACCTCCCAGGAATCCTTCATATGGGCGTTGCAGAGGACTGATGCTTTTCCAAAGATGTCTTCTCATTAGGCTGCAGAAGCACCTTTGGCCTCCAGCCACCCACCACTTTCTTCACAGGGGAAAATGCAAGGACAGATTGGCCAGAACACAATCAGACGAACAACCTCTACTTTTCAGTATCTACCTCTCCTTTTCAACAGTTATGTCAAACACATACATGATCTGCCTTTTGATGAAGGTGTGGCTTTTAGGTATCATGCTGAGAACACAATTCCGGAAAATAACTCAAGACCCACGTCTTCAAGGAGTCTCTCCTCCTCAACATGAAGGCCATGACATCATCCCCACGCCACCTTATGTTCCAGACACTGTCTGACCCTCTCCTCCCCATCACCCTGTACAACTGTACCCCTCCTCTGTAGCCCTCTGTATCCTACCCCCCCGTAGCCCCACTGTATATCTGTTCAGTTTTTACCTTTGAAAAGCACTCTGTTACTTCTCGAAGATAGGCCCGCCCTCAATAAATACCATCATAAGAACACTAATAATAACTGTCATCCTTTCAGACCTGCCATTTCTTCCAAACTCTGACATCTCTGGTATGCAATGTCCGCACCTTGGATGTAGTCAGTTGGTGCAGCCTCGTTCAGTCTAAGGAAGTCATCAGAGCCCGGAATAGTGCTGCATTGCCATCAGGCAAAGGGTGCTCCCGGGCTCCACCAGGCAACTGCATTGTCAATGCGCAACATTAAGTTAAAACGCTAGGTATTGCTCTGTGATGTTAGCACCATGCCCGATTTATAATGGCACTTCTCCCAGATGGTGCTCTCTGTAACTCATGCCATTACTGGATTTAGTGATGATCACTGGCCATGCTTTCTTCTTGGGTCTCCCTTGGACAATAGTAGCATCATGTTCGCGCTCTGCAGAGTAATGCAGCACACATGAAATCCAGCATCTCTCAGTCACCCACATCATGGATCATCATCCCGAGGAGTCTCCAGTGGCAACCTGTACTCACGAGGCTTCTTGTAAATGCCCTGCTGATTGCTTACAGCTGTCTTTATGGGAATGCATCAGCCTACCTTAGGTGAAGATTCACAATGTACTCTCTATTGCAAAGGTGGTATTGGGGGTACGTTGTTGTACCTCCAATTTTTAAAATTATCGAATTTCCTAACCAAGATATACCAAAATAGTCACATGTAGTAGCACTTAAAGGCAAACTCAGTGCTAAAGCTGGCAGAAAATCCAGTACTGGCAGGTCACCAAGCCAAATGAGGGGTGCCCTGGGGATATGTACGTGTCAAGTCTCATGGTGAAAGCCAGATCCACACTTTCACATCACACCTATAACCCACCAGGCCCAACTACTCTCCATGACCTCCCTCCCCCTACTAGCACCCCAAGAATAGTTGGCTTTTTATGTCCAGTCGAGAGTGCTGGGAACAGACAACAGGTGTACTGCGGCTGGTCTGTGAGGCCCCAGCAGGGCAGTGGAGAAATTCAATACAGCCCTGTGGGCAATATCAGCAGCCTTCCCATACCTTGCAGGACCCCCATTTTCAGATGACCTCATACATTTCCAGAAAAAAAATCTGCAGAAACGTTCAATATGTTTGCCTCCCCCTCAAACCACCCACAATTAGATTGGTTTGGAAAACCCCTGAACCTGCTCAGGCAGCACAACCCCGTATTCATGTGTTCTCACTAGTGTGTCGGGTTGCAAGCTAGTGCTTGGATATCCAAATGGGCCTTCAGCTCCCCACTAAAACAAGATGGAGGATAGATGTGAGGAATAGGGGCTCCTTCTGTTTTTCCACATATTACAGACTTCTTATGCCCCCGAAAGAGTGGGAAGTGAATAAAGGGGGCATGCTCAGACCAACAGGTGACTCTGTTTGGAGAAAAAGTTTACAATTGTAACGTTCCCAACTAAGCAGCAAGATTGTCATCAACCGTTTTCTGGTATGTCAGTGAGAAAGGTGAATCCATGGCACTTTACAAAATTTACAAAATAAATAATGAATCTCCTCAGTAGTAGGTTCATTTTGCAAGTAGGAAATGTAAGCAGGGATATGAAAGAGGTCAGTTTTCTCGTAAACATCTACTACCTCCCACAGAAACATCTCAACTTTAAACAGATAGGCAGGAAAGGGCAGTTGTGGTGCTAACAGCAGCCCTATGCTGACATGAAGGCCCTTGGGTCAGTGATCACACTTTTGCACATAATATATCCGCATAGGGTCCTGATCATGTCCCAAAGTCTGGCAAGACCCTTGCTCCAGATAGGTCTGTGACTAGACCTGCTACACACGCGTGTTGTCCGCTTCAAGATATCGTCTTGCGCCCAATGTGCAAAACAGGGGGTCCCTGCGATTTGTGATCATCATAGGTCATCCATGAATGGAGTCCCTGGGTACAGTTATGTCTGGCATGTAAAGAGGATGTGTATGCCTCTATGAAGGTTCATACCACAGGTGACTTGGCACGGGGGCCTGAGAGTCATACTTGCCCCACCGCTGGCTCCCTATTTAAACCAGAGTGTGCTTTAATCTCTCTGTGGGCTCCCAGAACCAGTAGACCTGCATACTTGCACATCAAAGTCCATCATCGCCAGCCTCCCTCAAGAAGCCTCAGGTTCCAGACAATGGATGCATCCAGGTATCAATACCTGACACAGCCAGAGGGTGTAAAAGATGAGGGGCCGGCGCCTGAACTCTGGGATGGCCTTCCAGATGAGGTGTATCCATTCTGAAGTTCTTTCTTATGCTCCAGGTCAGTGCTGTGCTCCTTACTAACCACTTATGACAGAGTAATAGGAGAAAGAGCCATGCTGTCTCTAGAAGAAAGCCAGGGGTAGGCAATGATGTCATCAATGATGGGCTGGCATTGGGCGCTTATGTCAAAAGACATGAGTGTGGAATGGGCACCGAGGCTACATAAGATGACAGGGGCACTGTTGTCACATATAAACAGAGAAAGGGCAATAATTTCACAGGCAGTGAGCAGGAGATGTGCAATGATATTGCAAAAGATGGGTGGGGCGTATGCACTGACGTCACAGGTGGATGCATGGTGAGCTGGCTAGGACCTTCTAATAGGAAAGTGGTGAGTGGGTGATTGATACCAACTTAAGTTTGAGAAAGGAATGGCATCATGAAATGCAGACCTGCACAGACTCTGATGTCACTCAGTGCTTAAAATGGATAGTAACTGTCAGACCCTGATTACCTGCATTTATTTTATTTGAAAGGCATAGCACCAGATGTTCTCAGCGAGAAGCCAATACTTTTAATGAAGGACTAGCGGTGCTTTTCAATAGTAAGCAGGTACTTTAGGGTGGTGACTACAAGCATTCATGTAGACCCATTTCAAGCACTGATGTCACTAGAGGCCAGCAGGACTGTGTCATAAGACAATGTGTGTGTGATCACATTAGATAAATGCAGTGTTGAGTGCCAAGACCTTCTATGTTCTTTGCAATCTGACCACAGCAGGGATTGTAAAAATAACAGCAGACCAATAAACCATCAGCTCACAAGTACTAAACTTTTAGTGGCGGGAGAATGAACCTTTGCTCTCGGCTGTTGGAGGCAGTAAACATGTGAGTTCCCCCCCTCCGGAAGAAGCTGTCTTCCCCATTCACTCGCTGGTGCGCAACTCTCAGGTTTGTATTCCCTCAATGGAGGCCATTTTGTGAACAGCGATTTTACAGTGCACATCAAGGTTCAGGTAAAGCAGTTCTCTTCAAGGACACCCAGGGCCTCGTAAAACTTGCTGGCAGTAGGATGCCCCGAGCGATCTGCTCAGGAAATCGCGCGCCCGGAGTGAAATCTGCGCGCCGACTCCATGCAGGCATAAGCCTGGAAGTTTTATATCGCAGGGAAGCTGTGCAGGTGTGTCAGAATAAAAACGAACAAACAAACTTTTCCGGCCCGCCCCTTCCGCCTACATGGTCATCATCTACAATAATAATGAGTCCCAAGCCAGGTAAAGTGGAAAATTCAGCCACAAGCTTTATTAGACAATAGCTATGCAAAAAAAAAAGAAAAATCAGAAATGGTATAAACATTTTGGGGAACATGGGATCAGGTGAACGGGGACCCTGCTCCATTGTAGGGCCAACTCGAGGCCGCCCTTCAAACCTGCCGCCCTTCAAACCAAAGCTCACGACTTTTATTAGACCCAGCGTTGCGCCGTGTCATGTTTTATTTTTGCCACTTGCTTCCGTACCTTTTGCCCATCATACTTTTCTTTTCAATGCCTCTTTTCGAGGCGTTAGCTCTGTGTCACATTTTCACCCATTCCTTATGCATTTTTCGTCATGCGTAGACCCTATTTCCTTTGCCTCTTTTCGAGGCGTTAGGGCTGTGTCATCATTTCCTCTTTCCAGTGATTTGTGTGTCCACTGTGTCCTTTTTGTTGATGCTTATTTCCCCTTGAACCTCTGCAGGGTGGGTGGGAGCTTTTTCTTCTGTACTTGTGCGCGTATCCTCGCTGAAGCAGTACACCGTGCCACGGGGAAGCTTTTCTGAAGGGGGGCTACCCTGCCTTCCCCAGATATTGGACAAAATCAGCATGAGGGCAGGTAGCAACCTCTTGCTACTTCAAAGGACCGGTGACCTCCTATCCACCCGGATGGGAGGGGTCCGTAGATCTTTGCTGTTTGGGGCTGGGACCACCTATTTAGCAGGCACTTGTTAACTGTCCTAGCCACCTTTGCCAGTCCTGGGCGCCCAGTAGTCTGGGTCGCCTTTGTCTTTCCCCTCCTGAGCGCCTCCCTGCACACCTGGGTACCAAAGGAAACATACCATTTGGGTGTCGCCCATTTCCTTGTGGGGGAAGCCCTTCCTTCCTTCATGCCCACCTCCCACCTTATGCCTCTGGTCCTTCTACCTCCGGGGGGCCGTGGGAATAAGCCTGGAAGTGTTATAGCGCGGGGAAGCTGTGCAGATGTGTCAGAATAACAATGAACAAACAACCTTTTCCGTCCTGCCCCTCCCACCTACACGGTCATCGTGTACAATATTAAATTAAATATATTAGACAATAAGCTATGCATAAAAATCAAACCAGAAAAATCAGAAAGGGTGTAAACATTTTGGGGAACATGGATCAGGTTAGGGGAGATCCTGCTCTACCGTAGGGTCAACTCGAGGCTGATCCCTGCTGCCACCCTGAGGGGGTATACAGCCCCTCAGGTCCCCCCAAAATATGCCCTTATGTAAACCCTATTTCAGCTAAAGTCCAAAGAATATTCCTTGTGAAAATCTCCATTCCTTCTATAGATAGATGTGCCCCGTTGTTGAGAAAGAATTCCTTGTTATTTAACAAAATGGCCCCATGTTTGTTGAATTTGAGACCTGTGTATGTCCAGAAATTACCTAATGCCTTGTTTAATTTTCTTCTGGAAATGTGTACCACTTTATTCGATTCTGCTACTTGCCAATGTTGCCTGGGCAGTATTTCAGACATCATTACCTCTGTCTGTTTCCTGCATTGTGCAATCCTCCTGAGCGAGGTACACATTTCTGTCAACAGTGACTTTCTTCCCCACTGTGTCAAGTCATTGCCCCCCAGGTGTATTATTGGGAAATCAGGGTGTGGGGTGCTGACCCCCAATAGGCTGACTAGTTTGTTGTGCAGTTCCCCTCAGCTCATGCCGGGCTTGCCCCACGAATAAGTGACAGTTATTGGAAAGTGCAATCCCTCTTGTGTGTCCTCGGCCATCTGCTTGCTCTTGCCACAAAGGAGTGGCCCACAATCCTAGCTGACTTAAGTGGAGGTCTCCCTGTGGGATGGAAACAAGGGAGGGTGAGTGTGATCAGTTAGATTAAATCTCTCCTGTTGTATTTTGTATATGCCCTAGATTTCCAACCCCCAATAGCCTTGATTGCTTTCTCCTCCAGACCGACCATCCAGGCTGAGGTTGCTGCCCCAATCCTGAACGAATGTGACCAAATTCAGCTAGGTCCCGTCCCACTGGCCTTATTGCCTTCTTCAGTACCACCCTTAGCTGGAACCTGCCAAGGACTGTGCCATTTCTATGTCTGAGGCGTTGGCCCACCCTCCCACTGAGTGTTTGCCCAGGAAAGCTCTGGTGTTGCAAATGGGAAGTATGTTTTGTCATCAATGCAGTAAAGGTTAATCATGCTTCCTTTTCCTGTCTGGTCTGTTTTGGATCTACTTATTTTAATGGCTATGCATTCATTTCCCAAATTGATGTCTGGCAAAGCTAGTCCCTCATCAGCAAGTCTATTTTTAGCTGCTATTTCGCTAATTCTAAAAGCCCCAAAACGGTTTAATGTGAAGGCCATCCTAAATAAAGCTGTTTTATATATATATTTGCATACCTTGTGCATGATGTCTATTAAGTTTTTTTAATTTCCCAAAGTTTAGGGGGCACCTAGTGTCCTTCTTTGACCCTTCTGGTTTAGCCCACCCTTTTAATGCATAACATGTCAGTGCGCTGTGTGTGCGGTCCAACCGCCCCACCCCGCCAGCTCACTATGGTAAGCTAAAGCAGCCAAATGGGAAGATGCCCATTCCTTCTTCTAGTTCTGCCTGAAGGCCCATTCCATAAAATCATTTACGTGTTTTTTCTGTATTTCTCTGATGTTAGTGACATTAGTTATCTCGCCAAATTCCTTGAGGCTGTATAGTTATGCTGTTTTTTGCACCAATGCATTTATTGCCAGTTCTCCCAAAATGCCTGTGGGCTCACCTGTTGGTGTTTGATGACGTGATTTATTGCATACAGCCCACGTGCCTTGGGTGCGGTCATGTGCAGGATTTTGACTTGGACCTCCTTTCCTTCTGGGAGGCTGTGCAGAAATGTGTTTTATTCCATGATTGCCCACACTTCTCTTGGTACTGCTGTCATCTGTACCTCCGCCTGAGGGTTTAATGCTCTGAAAGTGTGAAACTGAAAACGGGACACTGCGTCAGCAGCATCATTTTCCTTGCCGGCAATGTGCCGTGCTTTAATTACAATGTTGCATTTCAGGGTATGTTTTGGTTATTTCCCTTACACTATTTAGTACTAGTTTGCAGGCTGTGGAGCCTTTGTTTAATATGTGCACAACTGCCAAGTTGTCTGACCAGGTGACTAGCTCTGTGTTATTCAAGTTGTCCCCCCATATGTAGATTGCTATCCATATGGGCAATATTTCAAGCAATGTGATATTTTTGGTCCAACCTCGTTCTCGCCAACTGGTTGGCCAGTGGCCCGAGCACCATTTGTTGCCAAAGGATATTCCAAAACCCTTGCCCCCTGAAGCATCAGGACCCATCTGTCACTGTCATTTGTAGGCGTGCGCCATATGACTTTTCCAGCACATTTTTTGAGGAATCCTTCCCATGCTTCTAAATCCTTCCAGATTGTGTTACCCAGCCTTATTTGGTGGTGTTGTTTAGTTGCACCTCTCATTTTCATTGCTAGACTTCTGTGGGAAACCCAGCCCTGCAGCATAATCCTGGTTGCAAAGATTAGTTTTCCTGCCAGTGACTGGATTTCTTTTAGAGTCGCTTTGTTTCTGCCGGAGATTTTCCTGATTGCTTCAAGCAGATCGACCACCTTTTCTTTTGGTATGCAACATTCTCCCTTTCGGGAATCAATTTCAATTCCTAAGAAAGACAGGACTTGGTTTTGGGCCTACTGTTTTTTTGTTTGCCTGTTGGACCCCTATACTTGCCATGATTTTGCTGAATTTATTGAGTTCTATGCTGCACTGTCTGAACCCTTCTGATCCTGTGAAGAAGAAATTGTCTAAGTAAAGCACCAGCCTAACCCCCGACATTGCTCTTTGTAGGGTCCATTGTAGGTAACAACTTACTTGCTCAAAATAAGCGCATGAAATTGCGCAGCCCACAGGAAGACATTTATCAAAGTAAAACATTTGGTCAAAGTGGAAATAGAGCCACTGGTAGGCGCTCTCGTGTATAGGCAACAGCTTGAAAACTGACTGAATGTTGGCTTTGCCATTAGTGCATTCCCACCTGTTAACCTTACTAAGTCAACAGTGTCTTGGAAGCTGCTGTAGGAGACTCTGCTTCTGTGTCAGGGATGCCATCATTAAATGATATGCCCGGTGGATAAGACAAATGATGTATCATTCTGAACTCCCCTCTTTCTTTCCTGGGAACCAGCCCTAATAGCAAGCATATGAACTCTCTAAAAGTAGGTCTGTCAAATGGGACCTCTATCCTACCCACTCCCAATTATTTCTTTAGTTTTTCTCTAACTATTTCTGGGAGGGGCCACGCTGGATTTTAGATTGTTGGGGATGTGCTGCGAGCCATGTCCCTCAAATAGGATCCTAAAGCCTTCCTTGAACCCCTTCTCTATGAAATCTCTTGTTGCTTCATCCAGAAAGTGTTGCAACCATAGCATCAACTTTTCCAATTTTACCAGTGAAGCCCCCATTTTAAATGTGATGTGTGATTTTTTCTTCTGTGTTTTTGCGGCCTGACCACAGGGCCGTGTTCTTGGTGCATCTCCCACTTCCATGTTCTCCCCCACATGTGCTATATTGGTGTCTGAATTTACAGTCTTTGCCCCAACTGCAGAAACCTTTCTCAAAGTTCCAGCCGTATGCAGTGGTGTTACCCCCTTGTTCCCCCCCCCCGGTTTTGAGCTGTTGCATGACTGTGGTTTTGCTGGCTGGATCTCTGCCCCCCTAGGCAGATTTTCCAAAAGGGATGTCTGGACCTGAAGTCTGGAGAGGGGCCTCTTTGGTTTCTTTGGGTACTGCAATGTCTTTGGTCCCCCCTCTGTGGCCCTGAACTTCATTCCCTTGTTTATTGCTATGTGTCTTGTACAAGGTATTCTCCTTCAAAATGTGAAACATATATAACTTTGCATCCTCCTCTTCCCAACGTAGGTCTGGGAATTTCTGTGTTTCCTTCCTGAATTCCCTGTCATGATTTAGCCATGATTCCCTCCAAAGGTATTATAAATATGAAGAATCCTATGGTGGTAAGCAATTAGCGCTGTGCCACCTTCAGGGAATTTTTCTAAAATTATTGTGGCCAAGATGTGGAAAGCTGCTTCCCAGTTTTTGGTAAAGTTTTCTCTATTCTCTGTCTCTTTGCTCTCTCCTTCTCTTCCTCTTTTCTGTCTTTCTTTCTAATGTCAAAACCGATCTCTACGTATTCCAGTAGGGAGAATATTTCAATAAGTCGTTTTTTCCATATCCTTCTCTTGATTTTAGGTTCAATATGCCAAGCAATTGTCCTTTTAACATTTTTGCTAACGCTTTTTCCCACCGCCCTCCTGCCAAATTTGGTGGCTGTGAGGCCTGGTCTCTCGCTACTACTGTTTGGTCCCACCCACGCCGTGAGGTACCCTTATCCATCGTCGCTTTCCGTCTCAGAGTCTGTGTCTGAACTTTCCCCCTCACTATCGGAGCTGTTAGTGTCTTCCCTATTCCTCGTCTTCTTTTTCCCCGATCCCCCTTCTCTATGCCATTTCAAAAATTGTTCCAACATTGCCCCATGTCAGGCTGCACAGTACCTGTTTTTTCTTTTTTTTCCTTTCCTGTGAACATCCTGGCGCTTCTTTTTCCTCACCTGTCCTTCCTGTTCTGCTTGGTCCTCTTCTTCCTCATCGTCTCCTTAATTCCTGATGTCTGCTTCTGATACCCCGCTTCCTGCAGTGATCTCTAGCATCTTCTTCCTGATTGCATCCATGCCTTGCACCGCTTCTGCTTCTTTAGCCCATTCCAAGAGTAATTTCTCCTTTAAGCTTTGTATGTCTGTCATTTGTAAGGTTTGATTTTTGCTGTTTTGCCTTTGGTGACTGTGCTCCTGTCGTATTTCTTTTGCCGGCTCAAAGCTGGTAGTGCTGGTAGTGCTGCTAGTGATCCCTTACTGCCAAATCTCAATAGGGCAGTGTGTATGTGTTATCTGTCCTGTTTTTGTCTCCCCAACTTGCCTTTCTGTGTTAACCACTTGTCTCCATTTGTCCGGCCTGTGTTAACTTGGTCCTCCTCTGCCGGTGCTTGCTTTTTTGCCAGAGCGCTGCTGCCCTTCCTGCTGACACTTTTCTGTGTCGCGTGGGGAAAACACTAGGGCCTTGCAGTGTCGCCGCGGGTGTAGCTGCTGCCCTTCTGCAGCTTCGTAGTTCCTGTAGGACTGAGGTAACATCCCGCGCCTCCCACTGTCACTGCGCTGGTTATTTCTGACAGCAGACATCGGTTCGCTTTTCCAGGCCGTGTGCTGGTGTCCTGTCCCTTTCCGCACGTACAGGCCTCTCAGGCCGGGGAAGAAATGGGGCACCTTTACTGAATGCCGCTGTGCCTCCCCCCTGAGCTGTGTAGCGTCTGCTTCCCGGGTGATGATTTCTTCTCTCTACTGTGCTCCAACAGGGCCATGGGGGCTGGGCAAGAATCTGGGGTGCGAGGGTTGGGGAAGAATCAGGACGCGACTACCTCAATCTGCTGTGGTTGGTGCTTGTCCGTGCAGCTGCGGGATCCACCTTCCTATGGGGGTCGGAAGGGCTGTGTAGGCTGGGTACACCTCCGGCTTGGCCCGGCGTTGAAATCCTGTTCCTTTCTCGGTCTCAGCTTTTACTTCTTGTCCTGGGCGTTCGCCTTGTCTGGTCCGGGTCCGAAGCTGCTCTTTTTCCCAGGCTGGCACACGACTGATAATATCCCTTTGACGAAAAGACGTACTGGTGAGGCCTTCTGCTGCTGTTTGATTTTCTTCTGTACTTGTGCGCTTATCCTTGCTGAAGCCATACAGAGTTCCACAAAGAAGATTTTCTGAAGGGGGACTACCCTGCCTTGCCCAGATATAGGCCAAAATCGGCTTGAGGGCCTCTTGCTACTTCAAAAGACTTGTGACCTCCCATCTGTCCGGATGGGAGGGGTTCTTAGATCTTTGCTGTCATGGGTTGGGACCACCTGTTTATCAGCTGTGTGTTAGCTGTACCAGCCACCTTTGCCAGAGCTGGGCCCCCAGTAGTCTGGGTCGCCTTTGTCTTTCCCCTCCTGAGCTCCTCCCTGCACACCTGGGTGCCAATGGAAACACGCCTTTTGGGTGTCACCCATTTCCTTGTGGGCGAAGCCCTTCCTTTTTCCATTCCCACCTCCGACCTTATGCCTGTGGGCCTTCTGCTGCTGGGGGGGCCATGGGAAGTAGGAGGCACTGGCTGTGAGGGCACATACCAGGCAGCATTGTGGCCCCTCGTATATCTAAGTGTTGGGCACGCAGCTGGTATTCGTTTATGCTCTGCCGATGCAATTAGGGAGCGCTGGCCAGCCGTCCACCAATGTGGCTGCAGGCTGCGCATTTTAGGAGAGAACCAGTCAATTTTATTATCATTTTTTTTTAATGTGTTTCTTTATTTAAAATGTCTTTCCCTATTTCACGGGTGAAAAGTGATACAATGCACAGAAATGTCCGTTATCTGCTTTTGCGTTCCTGGTGTGGGGTAAGCAAGTCTGGGAGGAGTTTGAGGATAGTTCTGTAGGCTTGGCACACTCCACTGCTTTTAGGGGACAAGCTATTCCCACAACAGAGACATGGTGCTGCAGTCTAGGATCGCATCCAACATTCACATCTGTATGCAGCCTGGGATGCATGGGAAATGGCTTAAAAACACCCATTAACACAAATGTGGCATTGGCGCCAAAATGCATGCACCTAAGAAACTGCGCAATGCTGAGAATCGCGTGAAAAGGTATTCGGTTTCCCCACTGGCACTAGCAGTTGGATCACACAGGTATCCATCCACCTGATTTCATGATGATGACGCCTCTCTCTTCAGCACTTGACAGATTGTGATCTGTGTAAATCAGGCCTGGTTCCTTTCCCCCAGAAAGCAGATGGGGAGGAGGTGTGGGCTGCCGCCTGGCTTCAATGCTAGGCCGCTGGGTGTGCAGCACCTGGACATGTCTCTGAAGGGCCTGCAGCAGGCAGTCAGTGCCAGGGTGTTTCTCGTTTCACGCCTTCAGGCTCTTTTTCAAGTATTCATGCCTCGTCTACGTTCCTTGCGAAGTCGTTTATTTAGGCAAGTTCTACCGCATTTTCATCATATCCGAGCTGTCAACTGCGTGAACTTCCACCCCTCTCTGTGGCTTTATGAACAGCCTGATACTAAGGGCAAGCTGAAGCCATGGGACCAGCCACCTCAGTGCGCCATGTTGACTTCTCTTTCCCACGAAAAGCTTCTTCACAAAAGTCAAGTCAGTCTTGTATTCTGTCGAAAATCTCGAGTCTGGTCAGAACAAGTATGTCTGTAGGATTTAAACTAAGTTGTGTTCTCAATTGCACTTAACTAGTATCATTACGCATGTTAAAAGTGTCACAGAATGTAGCCTACACTGCATGTGTGCCAATGTCATGGAAAATAGCCCCGGGACTGCAGTCAAAATATCTCCTCCACCCTCCCACCGGGGCTATGCACAGGTGAATGGGAACTGTCCTTCTTCTGATTGGCTGGCCAGGAGGCAAAATGGAAAATAGATGTTTGTTTGTAAAAAAAAAGGCCACGACCTCTGTTCTTCCTCTCTCCTCGGAAATAGGTCAGTTGGAGCTGTTGCTAACTTGGATTGCTGTTTTGAAGCTGACCATTGTCTATGCCTTGCCACGCCTGCATTCACATAGCCGCACACATTTGACATGCACACTATTTGTCATTACCCCACCCTAAACATACATCATCCTTGGCCTGAGTGCCTCCACCCATAGAATACAGCTGAGTTTCATGCAAAAGTCGGCCCTGCTGTTCACATAGCTTGACTCATCTGACAATTTGTCACAGCACCCGTGCTCACACCTGATAATATGCACTGCTGTAAGGGACCTAGCTATTCCCTAACTACATTCCCTAAGGATGTAAATGCACACAGGCATTTTCTACCACTCATCTCACCACCTCTCAACTCAGATGGCGGTCTTCGTCCTCACAGCGCTTTGAGGCCATACCAGTGGCAGTAGGTGCTATAACATACACATATCATGTGTTATCCTTGCCTACATTTAAAACTACAAACCAACACATATCACAGTGCTATCTTAGCCTGAATTTTAAAACTACACACTAACAAAGATTATTATGTTATTACAAACATACACAAATCCTTGCCTTAATTCGAAACTACTGCGAGGAGCCAGGAATGAGACGCAGACAAAGGGGTTTCATGATTTGGGTCAAAAATGTTTATTAAAATAAAAGAGGGTTGGGAAATGCCACTTTGTCCCAACACTAAAAGGTGTTTCCCTAACTAAGGGCGTGTTCAATGTCAAGATGTCCAAAGCAAAACGTCCCATGTCCAAACAAATATTCTGGCTCTCACATTCTAAAAATCAACTCTAAGGTGAAAATGAAAACATTTATTTAGCCTTGAGCACTGTACACATGTTCAAAAAGGAAATATGTAACTCCAACACAAATGTTTCAGGAGGCTAGAGTTCCTTGTTGCAGATGGTGGTTCCCTTCCCCTGGATTTCTCTTATCTGTTCCTTAGGGTTCTCTTGATCAACAACATAATTAGTATACAAAGCAACTAGACTGTTAGTCTGTAACGTGGTAGGATACCAGGTGTACTCTCCTGCCAGGTTCCTCTTTGATGCATTTTAACTCAGCCTTTTGCCAGTCCTGCTGTATCCTTATCAGGACTTCCTTAGGTGATGTATTTTACACACTGTTCAACTTGACCTTGCCTGATATGCTTCCTTACCAGGACTTTATTATTGCATCTGCCTGGTATACTCTGCTGCCAGGGCTTTCCTATATGAATACAGTTGCAACTTGTATCTGCCTGGTATACTCTCCTGCCAGGGCTTTACTCATATGTGCACTCTGCACACTTACAAACCTAATAGTATATTATGATTATTCTGTTCTGTCTTGACTCTGCCTGGTATACTATTCTGCTGGGTCTTGCCTTATGGGTATAAGGCATACACTTCCAAACATGACAGTCTCTTACATTTCCTTTGTCCTGTCGCTTTAAGTAATATTCACTTGCTCGCTCTTTCTCATACACTTCATTCAATGTTATTTGCTTGTGGGAGGGTTGCCAATACGCTCTGGTGTCCCTGCTTCTTTTGGGTGGACTCAACGGCTCTTGATGGTGTGCATAGGTTCTCCGGCGGCAAGCCTGTGGATCTTTGGTATTCCGTTCCTTCTTGCCGCCTCTGCTTCATGGCTTCTGTGCCTCTCACAGCGCCCTCTCTTCCGTTTGGCACCTCTCTGGGCTCAGGCGGTGTGGAGGCTGCCTTTCGGTACCTGAAAATGCTCAGAAACTTCTCATCTGCTTCTGGAATCCTCTCAGCATTCAATCCCTTGCAGTCAGCTCCCCTTTATTCCTTCGGTGAGCTGGTTGGCTCCAAAGACCTTGCACCAGCCCTGCAGTCCCTTGGTCGACACTGAGAGGACAAGAGTTCTCCAGCCAGAGTCTTTGTGTGTGCTGGTCCGCCGGTTTAAATATCCTGTTAGCTTACCTTTTCCTGCAACAACTAGAGTGTAGCTTGTGCTCTTGGCATCCATTGATATTCATTACTGGGCTCATCTTCTTTGTCTCAGTATTTCCATATTTAGGAAAAAGGACGTCATTTTTTGATGGCTTGTATGAAAAGTCTGGAAAAGTGTTTTCAATAGTTTTGAAAGGCAAGTCAGATTTGAATTACTTGTGTACAGAGTATGGGAAAGTGTTTTTAATAAGATTCCTAGGTGGGTGAAGGGAAATCTGACAATATGCCATTAAGGCATGGGGAATGGATGGGATATCCTCAAAAGACAAAAAGTGGATACTATGTATTGTCTGATGATGTCATGTCACTTCCTTGGGGCTTGCCTCCCCCATGTGATCCTCCCTCATAGTGCTGCCCCCAGGGTCAGGATCAGGTAGCATCTGTCGTCGCCTGGCCACATGGAGAGAGGTCACTGTTGGGAAAGGAGTTATGACACCATTGTATTCATCACACTACACACCAACACAAATTATTGTGTTATTATACAAATACAGAGGTCATTGTGCTACGCTTGACTGAATTTAAAAATACATATCAACACAGGTAATTGTGATATCCTAACATGAATATAATATCTATCGGAATTTCTGATGGCAGCTTAAAAAGACCCTTTTCTGCGCTAAGGGTGCCTGGTAGGCATTGATCTTCCAGGCTATCTTCAAAATACACCGAACAATGTGATCAAGGCCATCACGTCACACGAAAACCACTTCAATATATTTATACTGAAAGAATTGGAATTATTTACCCAAAATATCATTTGTATCCATATATCAAAAGTTAAAAACATTCTTATGTACATATTTTACAGACATTTAGACATTTTGAAATATTTCCTTAACATCCTTATGAAATTATTTTGATTTTCAGACACAAAAACACAATATTTCAGCATGAGACCTATATTAAACATGGATCCGACATATAAGGTGTAAAACAGACCCCTGACTCATTCAGAGACCTTTCAAACCTTGCTTGTACTTTTTGTAATAAATGTTATGACCTGCCATTTATTTGCAGTGTTGTCATTATTTCTTGGAAAGTCAACACGGCATGTTTTGTCCGTCTCTTAAACATTAACTGTATTCCCTATCAATAACGGCCTTCATCAGGACGTAACCATTTTGTTAAATACAACCAAATTCATTTTTGTATCTATTTATAAAAGAGCAAAAATGCATGTGCATGTTAGAACGTAAGTTTGACATGTAGTTTTAGTACGACGAGTCAAAGCGTCTAAAGATAGAAAGGTACAAAATGTACTGCTAGATCCTTACCTAAGGTAGTAGTCAGACCCCTATTGGGGATAAGAATGGCACACTTCTTTGGATTCACTGTGAAGTTGCAATTTGCCCAATCCTATAGATAAATATAGGGTATATATCATATGTAGGAGACTCATATTTTTTCCAATGTCTCGACTCTCTTCTATCCAGGATAGCTTACCTGCCCAAAGCAGGCCAATCTCTCCGATTGCTAACCTCCATTTATTCATGATATTATTACTCATATGGTACTGTGGGGTAAATCCTACTGGCCTGGTTGGTCCTATATTGAAGAGGTGCTAATGTCAGAAAACCCCTGTCTCAGATTACCACCCAGTGGGATCATAATATGTGAAAGAGTGCACGCTCCTTTTGGTCCTGCCAACCTCTAGCTCTATATTGCTTTGGGCCGGGATGTGACTCCCCAAAGCCGCCATGCATGGCTACTGTATTTCTGTATAGCTGTAGAACACAGTGTGAAAAAGACATTGGGCCTCTTTACGAGTATGGATGAAGCCACGGTGCTATTAGCGCCATGGCTGCCTCCATACTGGGCTCCAATACAGGGGTCTGTGAATGAGGAATTACCGGGTCATTCCGACCTTGGAGGACCCGGTATTTCCTCATGCACAGAACCATTCCCCATTCCCATTTGAGCCCGCATAGGGCTCAATGGGAATTGGGATGGAGCTAATAACGGGCCTGTTATAAGCTGCTTGGTCCCCTCGTGGGACCCGGAAAGGACGTCTGGTTTTACCAGACATTTGTACCGGGTCCCGCTAGGGGACCTCGTAATCAGGCATCCCGTAATGAACGGTGCCTGTCCCGTACCAGCACTGTTCATTACGGGACCGCCAGGGTCGTAATGAGGCCCATTGTCTAAAAATCAATCAGCGTATTTGAGCTATCTGCAAGGGCACCACCAGATGCTGTGAAAACACTAGGTGGGTACCTTCCGAGAATTATCGAATAATTAGTGTGCCCGTTGGTGAGTGGAACACCACTACTGAGCCGTGTGGGATGTGAAAAGTGGGCAGCGTGAAGTACCGTTACCTACATGCCTGTGCTGTGCCCAAACTGAATTTAAAGTGTAATGCTAGTATATGGTGCCCCACCAGACAACCCTCTTGCTTCTGACTTCGTTATGAAAAGTCCTTTGGGTACCGCCAGCTAGATGTCAGTCATGCACGTGCCGAGGTTTGTGTGTGATTCTTAAGTAAGACCATGCAACAAACAGTGGCGCGAAGTGGAGGAAGGGCTCCTTATACTCCAGAGCGGCAACCATAATGGAGGAGATGTTAAGAGGGGGGCACCTAATGCCATGGGGTGGCAGAAAAACATTAGTCAGTAAAGTAGCATAACTCACTGCCGGGACGCTACCCCGATGTGCGAGGCAGGCCCTGAGGGGGTATGTGGACGGGCTATCACAATGTGTTTGCTGACACTAGGTAGCACAACCTCTTGTTCTGACAGATGATGTTTAACAATAATGGGTACAGGGGATGCTAGCAAACCACATGGCCAGTCACAATTTATTTTCTGACAATATTTTGCACAGCTTCCTGTTCTGACACTTGTTGTTTAACAATAAGGATGCCGGCAAACATTAGGCTCTAGTCCCTATTTTACAATAACATGAAGGGCAATTTCATATTGTTTCTAGTCCAGAATGTATTTAACAAAGAGCATGAGTAAAAAGCAGTGATTTTAAAAGGCACACTTCTCATAAACATTGGACCACTTGACGAAACAGGACATACTCGCAATTACTATTTCGCAGATCCAGTACCATTCTCATCATCTACATCAGCTAGAGTGCCCCTGTAGTAGTGACAACATATCAAAAGATTAGGTTGTTCTATTTGACCAAAATGTTGAAGCCATGTTTTACGGTGTCTAACCTATAGATCCACCATTGCTCCAGTCTTTAAAACTGGGCTGTGGGATCGCCACCTCTTGGGTGAGGTTTAAGCACCTGTATCACATACATTGAAAGGTCTTGATCTGTGTGTCCCATGTGTTTGTCATGATCCGACAGGGGTTTGTCAGGCACCTGATTGTGTATACACGATCAGTGTTCTGAGATCCGCTGTCTCGGTGGATAGTTTTGCCAACAAATAGCAGCTTACAAGGACACTCCACAATGTAGATCACAAATTTGCTTTGACAGTTGGTATGAGTTCTCATTTCCCTTCTCACTGAACCATGTTAGCATATTGTCTTAGTGTTAATAAAATTACATGCCACACAACCCCCCTCATTTGTGATGTCCAATCACTGGGGGCAGGCCCCAGAGTGGTAGTATCCCTGGGGTGTCCTGAGGTGTTTTATACGTTTGAACCAATTTATATCTGATATTTGCTCTCTTTTTTAATGCAAATGAAGGTTTTCTGTTTAGTGTACCTGGTTGCTTCACTAAGTGCTAGTTTTCTGTAGGATCCTTTTGATTTGGTTGCTAACTGGGGTGAAGGTAGTGACGCATAACAATCTTTCTTGTGGTTCTCTGCTTTGTTTCTTGAGTGCTGTTTCCCTGTCGGTATTGGCCGCCCTCTTAAGGTTGTTTTTTACAACTTTAGTTGAGGACCTTCTATCCAAAAATCTTTTCTTCAGATGTTCTGCATGTGTGGCAAAATCCCTCCTCTCACTGCAGTTTCTGCGAATTCTAAGGAATGCAATGTAGGGGAGAATGAGCTTTAGACCGGCCCGATGGAAACTAGCAAAATATAATAACCCATTCTGGTCTGATGGTTTTCTGTACAAGGATATGGCATATCCTTCAGTGATCATGCAGATATTAAGGTATAACAATCTCACACAATGCTGGTGTGCATTCATGGTGGTGAATTTTAGGTGCACATCACATCCCTTGAGTCACTCGAAGAAAGGTTTCAGATCTGTCTCACTGCAGTCCATATACAAAATATGTTGTCAATGTACCGCTTCCATGTCACTATATATTTAGCGTAAGGGTTGTAAATAGAGAAAATGTATAGCATTTAGAAATGTGCCATACATAGATTGGCCACATCGGAAGAAAATGTGGCCCCCATGCTCACCCCTTTCTTCTGCTTGTAGAATTGCATTTTTATAAAAAAATAAATGTTCAGTCGTTGCCAATCTGGCACATTCCACAATGAAAGCACTGGATGGAATAAGTGGTCCACTCTGCATCTCCAAGATGAGAGCCAAAATCTCTAAACATTCCATTTGCGGAATGGAGTTGTACAAAGACTCCCCGTCTAGGGTCACCAGAATACCATTTGTGCCGCTAGGGATAGTGGTAAGAATGTTGATCATATTCGTAGAATCTTTAACGCAAGAGGTCCTATCCATCACAAAGTATTTCAGACAATATTCTATTTATACTGACAGGAGCTCCAGAATGGAGTTGATAGCAGCAACAATAGGTCTCCCCGGGGGTTGCCTCATATTTTTGTGTGCTTTACTAAGAATATAGAAGGCAGGGATTTTGGGATGGTCTTCCTTTAAGAAGTGCTTCTCCTAGTCAAAAATCCATTCTAGCCTTGTTGCCTGGATAATAAGTCTATTCATTTCTTTTTTTAACCGCTTCCTGGGGTCTACGGGTAGTCTCACATATGAGGTGGCGTCAGAAAGGAGACATTCACATTCCGTTTCATATTCAGTGGTTTTGAGTAGGACAATGCCCCCGCCTTTATCAGCGAGTTTGATGGTGATGTTGGCATTATTGCATAATGATGCTAGACTCAGTCGTTCTTCCCTGTTAAGGTTGTCTGGCTGATAATTTTGTTTGCTTATTACGTCCAGAGATTGACTAATAACTATGTTTTCAAATGCGGTTATCTCCGCCGGGCAGATGTGATTGGAAGGAATAAACTTTGACTTCACATTCAGGCCTGTCGTATTATCCTCGATGTTGGTGGGCAAACTAATTATATGCTAATTCTCGGAAGGTACCCACAAGTGTTTTCAGTGTCTGGTGGTGCCCTTGCAGATAGCTCAGACACACTGATTGATTTTTAGACAAATGTCTTTTTCACACAGTGTTCTACAGCTATTCGGAAGTATAGTAGCCTTGCATGATGTCTTTGGGGAGTCACACCCCGCCCCAGGGAGTGATATAGAGCTAGAGGTTGGTGGAGCGAAAGGGAGAGTGCACTCTTTTACGTATAATGTTACCACTGGGTGGTAATCTGAGAATGGGGTCCTCTGACCTCAGCCCCTCTTTCATTATAGGACTAACCTGGCCAGTAGGATTTACCCCACAGTACCACATGAGCAATAAAACCAGGAGAAAATACAAGTCAGCATCCGGAGAGATTGGCCTGAATTGGGCAGGTAAGCTATCCTGGATAGACCAGGAACCGAGACATTGGAATAAATATGAGCCTCCTCTATCTGACATATACCCTATATTTATCTATAGACTTGGGAGAACTGTGACTTCACGCTTAATGTAAATAAGTGACCCATTCTTATCCCCAGTAGTGGTCTAGCTACTAACCAAGGTAGGGAGCTGGCAGTACATTTTTTAGCATTGAAATGTCTTTAGACGCATTGACACGTCCTGTAAGATTACAAGTCACACTTCCTTTCTAACAACATCCATACATATTTGCTCTTTTATTTATAGACAGAAGAATACATTTAGTTGTATTTGAAAATTGGTTATGTCCTGATGAAGGCCATGATTGATAGTGTTCAAGAGATGGCGAAACACACTGGGCCTCATCACGAGTTGGGCGGTAACACCGGCGATATTAGTGCCGGCCATACCACCAAACCCCCCGGCGCTATTAGCGCCGGATCACGGGTTTGGCGGAAGGGTTGTTGCCCATTCCCCATTGGACCCATTCGGGAATTCCTCATTCCCCATTGGGTCCAATGGGGAAAACCCATGCTATTACCACTGGTGGATTTCCCGCCGGTGGTAATCGTGCTGGAAATTGGCAATTTTGCTGCAGATTTCCCCCCAGCTCAAAGCTGGGGGAAATCCGCCAAAGCCATGATCTAGCGGACCCTTAAATGCGGCGGTAATACCGCTATCGCCGCATTTAAGGGTTACCGCCAGACTCGTGATGAGGCCCACTGTGTCGACCTTCCAATAAATAATGATGACACTGCAAACAAATGGCAGGTCACAACACATATAATAAAAGTACAAGCAAGGTTTGAAAGGTCTCTGAATGAGTCAAAGGCCTGTTTTACACCTCACACATATATGTTGGATCCATGTTTAATATAGGTCTCATGCTGGAAATATTGTTTTTTGTGTCTGAAAATCAAAATGGATTCAAATAGATGTTACAGAAATATACCAAAATGTCTAAATGTTGTCTGGAAAATCTGTAAATAAGAATGTTTTTAACGTTTGATATATGAATAAAAATGATGTGTTGGGTATATAATTACGTCTTTCAGTAGAAATATATTGCAGTGGTTTTCTTGTGATCGGATGGCTGTGATCATTTTGTTTTGTATAGCTTAAAAAGACACACAAGTGAATGCCTAATAAAAATAAATTTGGTTCATTTAGAATGCAGCACATCCTGAACTGTCCTGTGAAGTAGAGCACACATTTTCTTCTTTCCCAAATCAATAGTGCCCTATTCCTTTTACTGACTATAGGCGAAAAAAGAGTGTCCAAACCTGACTGTGCCAGGTTTGGAGAAGATTGTGATCTACAGATTAAACTTTGATCACTGTCTCAGTCACTCAACCTACTTAGACAATCAACTGCTAACAGCGTTGATGGGGTATGAGGTATTCAACAAACTGCACAGTAGGTAAGCGCTTACTTGGGCTTTTTTGGAATTGTATATGAAATCAAATGATGGTAGATTTATCTCAGGAAAATGTGTGGGGCTAATCAGCACACATTTTCCTCTGCTCACTGCACAGCATACACATAGACCTGTGTACTCTGGGTGGACACAGCCTAGAAGCTCAGTCCTCCCTGTCAGATTTAGTTGGGATCTGACAGATGGAGTACATGATGCCTCTCAGAAGGGCGAGGGCCAACACCTTCCTCCTGCCATGGCCAGCCTAATTAACTATCAACGGCTCCATGGATCCGCCCTGTCCATTTGTTTACCATCTGCAGATGGTGGCAGCAATTAACACAATTAACTTGCTAATAGTGTATACTTCAAACAGGCCCACATGGGACTTGCTGCAGAGGTTTAACAAAGGAGACCCGAAAACCCCAATAACCTTTGAAATGCACTGTATTTTTTTTATTTTTTTTATTTTTTACATTTGTATAGCACACTGCAGCCCAAAGGCATTGAGGCGCTTGTTACAAGAAGGTGTACGTAAACAAGATTGCATAGGAGGCAGTGGTTACTTAGTTACAGCATATTGGCAGGTTACAGACAAGTAGCAGTTTAGACAAATAGCGTTGTTTTGATGGTTTTGCGGAACGATAAGTGGGAGTCAATTCCCCTGATGTGCGTTGGTAGGGCATTCCAGTGGGTAGCTGCAATAGCGGGGAAGCTAGAGCCGCCTGCGCGTACTCTGCGTGTTATGGGTTTGGTGATCATGTTGGTATAGACAAGTCTGGATGGCCTTGCAGAGGTGGGCATGGTAACCCGCTGAGCCAAGTATGGGGGGGGGGGCAGATCATGGAGGCATTTGTATGTGAGGGAAAGGATTTTGAATATGATTCTTTGTTTTACGGGAAGCCAGTGGACTTGTCTCCTCAGGTCTGAAATGTGGTCCCTTCTGGGGAATCCTGTAGCGGCCCTAAGGGCATTGTTCTGGACAAGTTGTAGTTTAGCAATGTTTTTACCTGAAGTCCCTCCAAGGAGAGCATTGCAGTAGTCAATCCTCGAGCCGATAATAGCCCTGGCAATGGTGAGGCAGTTCTGTGTAGTGGAGTACGGTCTTGCTGCATTGAGCAGTTTAGCGTAATATGTGGATGATGAAGCAATGGCGTTGACCTGCCTGTTCATGTTGAGATTAGAGTCTAAGTAGACTCCCAGGGTTTTAACTATGTGGGACACCGCTATGGGTATATTGTCGATGATGAATGAGCAGTATTTATTGTCAAGATTACCCAGGATGGCGGGTGAACCGATCGACTGTGTCAACTTGAAGCCAGCTCCCACCTGTCAGTGTCAAGGGCAGTGACCTGTCATGTCTGGGACTATGTGTTTGCAGTAGGCAACTCCCACAGGAAGACCTCATTCAGAAGGTATGAGAATGTGGTTTGCAGGAGACAAAAAGTCTGTTCTCTCTGCAGCTTCAAGGGAGACCTGACACTTTAATAAGGAACCACAGAGAGCTCCATTAACTAGAGAGACCTGAACTTAGGGGCCTTTAGTAACGTGCATGCAATGGGTGGGTTTGCAGATTAACTCTCAGTCCAAATAACTGTACCAACTCAGGAAGATGGCAAAGATACTGTTTTATTAACAATTATCTAAAACAGGGAGTTACAACGAACATCAACTGACATTCGCTCAGTCTCTCTCCATCTTTTCACAAAACATAACTTTTATACTAAAAATACGTCAGAGGTGATGTCATACTATGTGGCAAATAATGAAAAACCTACTGGGGATTATCATTGGCTTAAAGGGAACATCTAAGTACACATTACATAGGGACTGGGTTTGTGATTGGCTGTCCATTGTCAGGTGGACACTATATGCCTACCTATAAAACATTTCATCTTCAAGATCATTAAGTACACGGTTTTCAATAGGTCTTCAAACTATAAGGTCCTTCGTTATATGGACCTCTACAATTGGTTGGCATGCTTGTGCCATGTCTGGGACATTTGGTTCACTGAGCAGCACGTAAGCCCAGACCCAGGTGCAAGAAGGTGGACCTGACTCTACCTCCCCACCTAATTAGCCCAACAGTTCTCATCGCCCATGCCTTCTGCCATAAAGATCGTTTTTGAACTTGGCCTTGCAAAGTATCCTTGTCTCTGGGAATACATGGGAGTGCAGGCACTCAATATCGTTGCTGTAGGACTCCAAGTTCAACTCTATTTTCATCCTTGGCTCACGTGAAAGGATACCATGATTTGGTCCATTCTGCAGGTTTTTAAATGTATTAAATGAATAAAACTTGGCACTCTTGGTGTTCTTTCTTTGCATCTTAACAAGAGATGATTCATTGTGTGCATGTTGACTCCTTTCAAGAATAGATAACGGAACTTGGCTGCTTTAGTTTCGATACCAGGCCAGACAGCCTTGTCATGCAGCTCCATGATTGTAATGTATTCTTGCTGCGACACAATCCTCACCTTTTCTCTTCATGAGTGCTGGTTTACTTAATTCGTGACAGCGATGTCCAGCTCCTGTACATTGGCGGCTCTGCTTGCATTCTATTTACTAAATATAGCCAGCTTCTATGATGACTTAATCTACCTTGCGTTTCAGCATCTGTACAATTATTAAATGGTTGATTAACTGCAGCACTTCGTGCACATGTAATCTTTTTTTTCAAATTTTAAGAGTTAACTCGATTATTTACTTAGTTATTAGTTTCTTGTATGTAGGATCCATGCATCTTCTGCCAGTATCTCCAGACGTCGCACACATCTTTTACAACGTCACTAGCTCCTCTCTTTGCTCTTTTTCATATTCCTTCACAGAGTTCCTCCCTCAGATTGTCATCCCTTCAGGGATACATTCGATAGGGTTGTCTCAATAAGTATCTTCTTTCGAATATACACTACGGTATTCGCACAACTGCTAGTGTCAAACACAGCACAATCTCCGACTTCCAGGATATAGGTGGTTGTGGGGTGGGATTTCCTGCAGAGGCATGTAACTGCTCCTCTACAGACCTGTTGATCCACAACAGATAAGAAGAAGGGTGGGACTAGGTTTTGCATGTTTTCACCCCTTTACCTTTTGTGTTTCAAAGTACTCCGATGATGACTTCATGCATACAGGGGATTGTTGGTGGGGATTCAGGATTGGTTCATTAAGGTTGGCCTAGCCTACACTAATCACGGTAGCCCATTTGGCTTTCAAAAGAGGCTGAGCCCCTCATTTGGGCAGATCATCTGGGAACTTTGCAAGGTGTCACAAGAGAAACTCATTCGGACCTTGACAGAAGGTAAGGTCTGCCCTGTAGCTTTCACCAGTGAAGGAAGGCCAGGATTTCAAAAGATGGAAGCAAGATCCCTCCCCTAAACATCTCCCAGGGAACAGAGGGAGGTACTGAATACAGAGTACCCTCGAGCAGCTCCAGAACCAGTACCCAGTCAGCACACAAAGTGCCCTGCTAGACACTCTGCAAGCAAGCTTCCTAGGTGGGAAGTGCCAGAGAGTCTCTGAACCAAACTCGGGACAAGGCTGGTACCTGCAACACTCTCCTCAGCATTGGGCCATCTGCTTTAAAGGATGTCATGAGCTCAGTGAAGAAGGTACGAGACGTGCATTGACAAGCGCAGCATCCGCCTTTAAGGACATTTTTGAACCAGTCGAGCCCTTGAAGCTGCAACTGACAGCACTATTGACTCTTGTCACGCTGCAGTCGGTAAGAAAACAAAAAGGGGGGCCGTGGTTGCTCTAAAAGCGGATAGAGTAAGAAAAGGAAAAAACTCACACCATTATTTTTCATCCCTTATATTTATATGTTCACAACTTCAATACAATTCCTAGTTGAATAACTGCAGTGCTAGTTGCTTCGTAGAGGTCAGGACATCCAGCATTCAACCTTGCGAATGTGAGTTATACAAATGGGATGGTTCTCAACCTTTATTACGGCAATCATTACTTTATTAGCCATTACCGAAGAAGAACTATTCCCTGTTAAAAGAGGATGGTCTATATCAAGAGCTAAAAAGTAAATGTGGAGACATGTATCAGTGGTCTAGAAATTCTGCTTTCTAGAAGTGACCCTGGTTTCTACTGGGAATTCCAGCAGGACCTTCCCTGCTGTCTTGCCATATCTGTCAACCGGTTTCGGTGGGCTATCCGATTCTAACCACCTTCTTCAGGACTGTCTTTGTGCAAGGATTATAGAAATGATATGCATACAAGTATAACAGTATTCATGTGAGTCATACTCTTTCTGTATCCAAAAGGTAAAACTATTATTGGAACAGTCTCACCTATTCTGGATTTGAAGAGACATTCCAACTGCCTCTATAAAAATTAAAGGGGACAGTGTCACTACTAGGGTAACTAGTCTCAATTTCTCCATTAACTGGTTAAACATCAATTTTGGAGTATACACACATTGGGAGCAAATTACTCACAGGTCAAACTTTTGACTTGAGTTTGACATTACTAGCCAAACTGCCTGCCGCCTGATACCCACAGCGGTCTCCCGTCTTGAACCCTGTCATATGAGCTGCAAAGCACCCTGAAACCAACTTGACCCTGTCGGGCACCAAGAACTTCTACAAGCACAAGGTGCATTAAGGTTCTATCTCCCTGGTCCTTCTCCGCAGGGCCCTAGTTACATTTTATGACCCATTGCTCTCTTTGTGTTTACAGAAAGTATCTTTGCACTATTGTGATTCATTACTTTACCAACTATCCTCCTGTCAGTATCCAGAGTACATCCCTTTTCCTTCTTGAAACTGTCTATCCTCTGCATTCCATTAAAGGGTGGGTTGTATTCTGTAGTGTGCTAGAACTGTCTGTCGCGTAATAATAAAGTAGACATGTGTATACAATCTTGAATGGACAGTCCTTTTTATTATTGGGAAATAACTGTATTTTCGCTATGTTGCAATTAGCAACAATCCATGACCTTGTGGAGATAAGCCTGCCGTTCCGTCCACGTTACCCAAATTGAACAAGGAGGTTTATAATTTACTTGTGTTTCCAATCCGTTTGGATCCCTTCTGGTGTACTTGAGATGTGGGGCTGATTGATGTTTTAGAACCCGATATTCGTCCCTGGACCACTGGTGTCCCGGAAGTTGATTCGTCAAATGGGTTTTTTTGGATAAATAAGTCTGTTAATGAAACTGTTGCAATCTTTTATATGTACCCTGAGGGCGACTGTGGTGCATGCGCGCGTGTGTGTCAGTGTGTGTGTGTGTGCACGTGCACGCAAGCACGTAGGTGTGTGAGTGTGATTTGTTATAATATTGTAGCTCATTTTATTTGAATCCATGAAAACCGTCTTTTGTAGCTGATGCAGATTTACCTTTGAGGCTACATGAGCAAGCTCAGTGAGTTAATGCATTTTTAATAAGCAACCTGGGGCCCCGCGTTTTAAGTCTTGCTATGTAATTGTGTATTATTTTTCTTCTCCTCTAAATCCTATGGATTTCATCTCAGAAAGCACCGCATACTGTTCACCATGCTAAAGGGTCTCACTATGTGAACAAGTAAAGTATCCCTCTGTAGAGAGCATATAACTGAGGATATCCGGATCTGTGTATGGACCTGGGCCTTATTCACACCATTAGCTGCTCTTAACTCTTTCATGTCCTTTCCTGTCAAGCTCTAAGTCCCAGAATGGGGTGTCTAGATGACCCATGAGAAAGGTTATACGATGAGTTTGAAGCCTTGCCTGCGTTTCAAAGGGCCTGTTTAGCTCAGTATCCTGTAACTCCCTTTCATTAACTTTTCTTTCAGACATCAAACCACAATAGGCTGCTTTTCCAGTTTGTGATATGCTTTACACGCTTCTCACTCACTCACACTCCCAAAA
Organism: Ambystoma mexicanum; assembly: GCF_040938575.1. NCBI lineage: Eukaryota > Metazoa > Chordata > Amphibia > Caudata > Ambystomatidae > Ambystoma > Ambystoma mexicanum. The sequence continues at coordinate 849,107,561 of NC_090931.1, read as the reverse complement.
GAATATTATCATTGATAGATCAGGAATGCTTCAAGTACTGTGACTGGGAGGGCAGATTCACCCCTATCGAGATGTTCAAGGCATGTTAATGGACTTCCCTATCAGGCTAGTTTCTATGATTGTACTGTGTGCTGTGTGCACTCTTCGCTCGCTCGCTCGCTCACACACAAACACATCTTAGCAAGTAATATGTGGAATGAAGAGTTGGGACTTGCAGATCAGACTCTTGATTCAGTCATCTTCCACAATGTCATTTCCTTTTCTATCAGATTTCAAGGCCAGTGTGGCTGGTTTCTAGAACCTCTTCACTCACTCACACACTAATGAATATTAATAGCGCTACTTCACCGATGTGAGTGGGAGGACAGACTCCCTGCCCAGTCACGCTGTACGCTTTCATTGCCTTCGCTATCAGAGTTCAAGCCCCATCTGGATGGTTTCTAGCTTTGAGATCCTCACTGGCTTACTCGCTCACTCGCTCGCTCACATATTCACTCACTGTCTCCTAAATGGGCATTGCCAGGGCTACATCAGGAATGTCTCCAGGGGACGTAGCTGAACGTGCGCACTCACTCACCATCTAGTGACCAAATGCACCTTCATTTCCTTTCCTGGCAGAATTCCAGATCCTCGAGGCTAGTTTCTAATGCTGTGTTGTTTTATCACTTTTGTGTAAGTACCTTGTGCACTCTTACACTTGCTCACACAACCACTCACTAATGAATATGTTCTTTGCTACTTCAGACAGTTCTCGAGGTGATGTATATTGTCTGGAGGGTACATTTCCATGCGCTTTTTTGTCACCAAATGCAGTCATCTCATTTTTGTATCTGCCTTTGAGACGCCGGAAGACAGTTTTCCAGGTTCACACCGTGCATTATGTTCATTCATTCAAATGCTGATTACCATAATATAATGATGTCTGTTTACACTCTTAGTTGTGCAGCTGGGCTCGGTGCTCTCATGTGGTGGCTTCAATGTTGTTCTGCCATCCAAACGTAATGCCTTGCAAAAAAGGATCTCTCGTTCTCTCTCTCTCCTTCCCGCTTTCTCTTTCTCTCGTTTCTCTCTCACACTTCTCTCTCCCTCTCCCCCTCTTTCTCTCTCACACATCTCTCTCCCTCTTTCCCGTCGTTCTTCCGTCTCTCTCGCACCTCTCTCCCTCATCCCCCCACCCCACCCTCCCCACTGTCTTCTTTCTTTCACTTCCTCTGCTCCTCCTCTGTCTTCCCTTCTCCCTCTTCACGCCTCTCGCGTGCTCTCCCCCCACGCGTCTCCTCAGCACACCTGATACTTTCCTCGCAGTGGGGGCGACCCCGCCCTAGAAAGCCTGGCGTCCGATGGAATAAAGCAGTCACACTGGCAAGCAGCTATGTCTGGGGGCAACGCACCGGCGAGCTCGTGACTGCAGCAGCCGCGCGCTCGGTATTAAGGCTTCCGTTATTAGACCGTTAGGAGGCGCGAGGGATGGGGGCCTTAGCCCGCGGATCGGATGCTTCGCAGAGTGGAAAATATTGCTTTATAATAATAGGAGGATATTGAATAAAGCCTCGATTTAATACGAAGCCTAACAGAAGACCCCGATGAATGTAATTGCATTTTAAGCATTCTGATTACATTTTTTGATCTCATATTGCATTTGTTTTGCCTGTGAATCTTTTATGACAAAAAAAAAAGAATTGTCTGGAGATTAAAGGATTAGTGACTTCTTAAGGAGCCCGGGCAGCTGGGAAGCACTGGAATATTCTTGGGTAAATATGGAGGGAAGGCGTCGGTTAAACACTGCAGTTGCGGGGAGTAATGCGACTAAAAGCCCGACACAGGAGCGGGGCAGAGGAGTAATTATTTCTAGAAGGGGGACACATGGGGCGCCATTAGCATGAGAATGGACTGCGAGCGATAGGAGCCGCCCAGGTGTCCGCGACTACCAGGTAATGCGCAGTGATCTCTCAGATGGAGGCATTAGACGGGGACTCCCTGCGTCCTTTCTGATATATTGCTGCGTCACTAATACCCTGAAGAGCTTCTTCCGCTCACACTGGCTTCCTGGGAGGCATTTTTCTCCATTTTCCGATTTTCAATGCACGGTGCTTGGGAGGCGGCCGAGGAGGAGACGCTAATATTCCATTGCACCCCAAAGGCATAGCAGTTATTGCAAGCGTAGGGCCGCGTGCAACCCATATTCCAAGGGTCATGCTGAAGTGCTTTAAGTGGGGTCAGGAATCGAGGCGACCCTAATGTGTCACAAAGTAATGTTTGGGGGCGACACTAGGAAGTGGCCCCAGAATCCCAAAAAGCCAAGCAACCTCTAAAAGGCGGTGGGCCCGAGCAATTTAAAGAGCGGCCTAACAAATGCGGCCGAGTTTTCACACATGGAGCGAAAGGGAGTAAAATATATTTTAAACAAGTTTTGCTGAATATAATGAATGTACAGATGGACTGAAATAAAGATTTTCAGACATAAACTCAAAATCCACTGGAAACGGGTCAATGCAGGTGCCAATCCCTCCGTTGTTTGGAGGGAACCTATCATTCCAAAGTATTGTATTAAATCCTTCTAGGGAAAAGACTTTGATATGTTGCAAAAAGCATACGGTGTATTTCTCATTCTCTTTAGTAATTGGAAAGAAATCCTCTAACTCCAAGTGATGATGTGATTCTAAACATGGCCTAGAGAGGCCCCTACTGGGGAAGAGCAGTATTGCCGCACATCATCTTTCATTGACTTTAGCTCAACAGGAAACCAGGCACGGCTTTGTGGCAATTCTTGGAGACTGCCAGGGATGGGCCTGAGTCCCGGCTTGCATGCCCCCTGGTAAAGTCTAACTTGTATTGCTGAGTGAAGCTACGTTCTAGCTATGTGCTAGCATCTTCTTCCCTGACGCCATCTCACAGGGCGTGTATGTATGTGTGTTGCGCCCATTAGCCTGCGGTCCATAAGTGCGCAGTATACACTTTTAAAGTCAAGTAAAGTATGATCATATCAAGCATATCTTTGAGGTGGTAATCTTGTGGCGCAGGAGAGAGACGTTTAACGGCTGCCATCATGTGGTCTTTGTGGATTTAATCAACAAAATTGTGTCTTCCAGTGACAATAGAATGGAACCCTTACTACAAAATCTAAAATTCTAGGGGGGGCTCCTGATTATTTTATTATTATTATTGTTATTGTTATTATTATTATTATTATTATTTTTATTAAGGGCTGAACTCTTTCCTTACAGACTGGAAACGTTGGGTCGATTGCGATAGGGAACTAACTAATGCCCCCCACTTAAATCCCCACCCTCTTCAAGAAATCCAACCTATCCAGAGTCGTTTGATCCCGCTCAGCAATGACTCATCCACCCTACCCACCAAATGCAAAAGGTTGCTAGGAAGAATGGTTACCAAGGGCATCGGAAAAACGCCCTTCCAGTAGAGCTAACACTGGATCCCAACGACCTGAAATTCAAGAAGGCCCTAAAACCCATCTCCTTTGGAAGCATTTTCCCTCAGGTTCAACACATTTCTCTATATATGCCAACCTTTGGACCTGCTGGACAAGGGCCCAACAATCATTAAAAAAAAGGAAGCAGGCGCTCCTCTCCCGAGAGAACATGGCACGATAACCTGTTCTGAGATGAGAGTTTGCAGCACACGCTTTTTGCTCACTGTACCTTTCACAGATGGGAAATATCCATTTGCATATCAGTCTTTGTCCCACCCACATGGGCAGTCCAGCACCGAAATGCTATGGCACTTCCTCTCTGAACAAGAGTATCAAAAGCAACCCCATATACGTGTTTCTGCCTTGTTGGGCCTCATTATTGAGGTGAAGCTGCGCCTCTCTGAGCACAGTGAGCAGGGAGTCCACGTCTGGTTGCCCTCATCTGTGAAAGGTACAGTGAGCAAAAAGCGTGTGCTGCAAACTCTCATCTCAGAACGGGTTATCATGCCATGTTCTTTCTGGGGAGGAGCGCCTGCTACCTTTTTTTGCAACAATCATTAAACACACCTGCTTCAAAGGAGGATTATCATATGTTTAATGTGAACCTCTAGGGGCTGGAATGTGACATCCATTGACAGTGTTCTCTATGCATCTGGTGTGACAACTCCTGGTTGTTTAGGCCCCCAGTGTTCCCACTATCCCCTTTTCTTTCCTCCCTTAACCCTTGCCCTCCCACTCCTCTGCAACCACAGTACTCGCGGGCAACTTGCTTGCAGTGTTTGCGGGAGGCATGATAGAAAAAACAAACAAATACAAAAATAAAATGGCTGCTGCTCTTTCTCCTGATGAAGCACCAACGTCTCACCAGGACATCAGAAACAACAAAGAATGGCTTCTTTCACCCTCCCCCAAAACAGAGTTTAAATAATGCTGATCACCTTTAGGTGTCACCCTGTTTGGTGAAAGAACTGTACTATATGTCTCAAGGTATCTGACAATCATTATGCGCTCAGTGCCGCATTTGGGGTTTCCAAAATCTCTCTGCACATTCAGCTCAGTATATCTGTTATCTGCCAAAGCTCAAAGGTATGAAAATGGGTTAGATAGAGTATGTCCACACTGAATGCCCCACCCAATCTTTCCCCCTTTCCTTCCCTTCCAGATGTCAACCTGGCCTGGGAAAAATAGGGAATTCAACTTGAGAGAATGGAGGCAACCCCAACCTGGAGACAGAATGGATCTGGGAGATAGAGTATAAAGACAGTATTAGGTCTAGGTAGAGTTACCTTAAGCATCTCTGCATTCCTCCCTTCGATGTCTTCATACCCGGGGATCCATCACAATGGAAAGTCCCAGAAAAGGGAAAAACAGTAGAAGCAGAGCTATCACATGCCGGAGGGCTGACCTACATCTGGATACCGGCATGGTGCCACACAGAGACTCACACATAAAAATATTCTGAACTTGGCATACCTAATTACACATGGACAGGATTAGAAACAACAAAGCATGTCTGGTAAAAATTCCAGACAAGGATGCAAAAATTACAGGAAAGGTTCAAGGAATCTGCACGGAAGGTACCGCAGGCTGAGCAGATCGAGTTTGGAGATACCAGCGTACGATGAGGTCCCACAAGGAATGCCCATGGAGTAGCACAGGGAAGCAGCGACTGGGAATCAGAGGATGCTAGTGGCAGCTGTGAATACAGTAGAAGACATTTAGTGGCAGGAGAGGACATTGCTGAGCCTAATGTTTCTCTGGGACCCATGATGTTATAGCATAAATAGAGTTAATTTGCTGGGTGCCTTTAGTCCAATGCAGAAGCGTGCATGAGGTGGCACGGGAAGTCGCATGTGAGCTCGCCCTTTCTGCGTAACTAAGTAATGCAGTTCAATGTAGTTTGGTCTTGCAATGGCAGCTGCCATGCCTGGTGAATGGGTTTCATCCTTTGACCATGCTGCACCGGGCACCATGTTTTCTGACAGTACATGGCCCTTGTTCCAACAGCATCCTGTAGTGTTATCAATGCATTTGAACAATGTATACACATATCAACATTTGATAAAAGGGTGCTGCCAAGAGGAGCCGACTGCCATGAGCTGCCTCCCCCAGAGCCGAAACTGAAGCCATGTTGGATAAAATAAAGTCAGGATAAATGTGATGCCTACTTTATTAAGAATTAACATTTGTTTGTTGATGGAAAGAGCAAGCCTTTTTGCTTTTTCAAAATAACAGACTCACAAAACAAAAGAAAAAGGCTTTTTCGAGTGATACACATGTTTGTTGGCATTCCCATATTTCAGATGCAAGTCCCACAGCACATGGAGATATGGGCTGGGTTTAAATGATTGCTTATGCAAGTAACACATTGACCTTGCTGGCACTGCTCATTAAAAGGAACATGCTTGTCCCCCAGATAAGTCATAGAATTGAGTGTCTCTGTTTTGGCGATTGAAAAAAGGGCATTGGGCCTGGCTGCAAGATTCTTTATAGCCTTGAGAACTTACTATTTTGTGAACAAGTCTAGGCACAGAGCACCGATCATACTTTTATTGTAACAATTAACTTTAAAAATACAGCCAACTTCACTCTTTCCAGTGGTCCTCCTGACTATTCCAAAACCAGATCAGGATAATCTCACTAATAAATCAAGTGCCTTTAAACAGAGGGTCTGTTCAAATCTGTTGACGTGGGGGGGGGGCATTTACACAGAGCAGAGAGTTATTGATTAGACGGGCTGCAAAATAGAATATTGGTGAGACTTTACAACTAATAGTGCTTTTATTGGGATGACAGGGAAGGAGCTGTGCTTCAAACGGGCCATTATCAGAATCCCGGATGCAATCAGAATGTGTAGATGTCACATGTCACTTCAGGCAAACAACTGTAGAGCTTTATGTGGCCAATGGGAAGAGAAAACACGAATACATGTTTTCATAGTGGCTGCTTTCAGTGTTAATAATGGGATTAACAAATATGTTATCTCTGGATCTGGGGTCTGGACGGGAATGATGAGCTGAATCTAAAGATTTGATAACAAAGCGTGACCATATGTGCTGCCATAAAAGCATACACTTTGATAACGTCAGTGTTTTAAAGTCACAGAGCTCAGAGTAATCATATTCATTCCCATGTAAAGAGACGCACTTTATCAAATAATGTATAAATGTGTGCGGCAATTAGAAAGTACTTTTATAGCAACTAGAATGATTTAATTCCATAATAAGGCCAAATGGCATCATGACGGGGGGGAGGGTAGCGGGGGGGAAACATATCTTTGCCAACCCCTTTACTCAGCCCTCGAAGGACCCTTGTCCTATGCGAGACAAATGGTGTTTTCTGTGTGTGACATCAGTAGAATAAGCTACACATCCAATTAATCCTCCAATGAGATCTGGGATCCGCAGTCTACACTGGGCCTGGCACAGAAGATATTTGTCATAGATCGTATTAATATCACTGTCAGAGGTAATTCCAACAACGTCTTTGGGTTCAGATCGACCTACCTGGCTTCCGGTTCAATTATTGGTTGAGAAGAGGAGGGTCCTGCCACTGTTGGCAGACAGCCTAGTACTCATTGATAACCTGAGTAGTAGGTCTGATCCCCTTCAGAGCAAGGTCCGGATAGGAGGAAACTCTCTCAGGGGATAAAACCTTCCGATGGTGACTGTGGATGGCTCTTGGACTTCTGAAGTAGAACAGGAAGTGGAAGTTACTTGGGCGTAGGGAGTAGATGACGCCAATCCTTCTTTGAAGCTGAAGAGGAGATGCCCAATGAAGGATGACAGGATGGTAAGCAATTCCATGGAGAAAAATCAAGAAAGAATCAGGCGAGTATTGAGTCAGTATCCGTACCCGAAGGTACTGGGATGAAGAAGAGAGCTGAAGATCAGGTGGTGTTAATCGTGTCAGGGGATGGAGGATGGAGGAACAGAGAAGGATCAGGGAGAGCAAAGAACAAGGGAAGGTCAAGAACGGGAGACAAAAGAAAGCAACGGGAAGGAGTTGCAACGCGCCAGGCTGTGTTCATTGCTGGAACTTAAGGCACCATCTTGGTACGTAAGGAGGTAGCCAGAACACTAGACCACTGTCCAGATACGCCGGTAGGCATAATAGAATCCTGACTATCTTGTGTTGACACAGAACCATGACAATTTTGGGGAGAAACGACTGAAAACTGCGAGCCAACATGATTGATTGCAGACATCCTTGCTGTGGGAGAAAACAGATTGGATTGCATCTAATGCCGTATCCAGGGGACTGATTGCAGAAAGAGTCCCATAGCAGGACAAAGTGCCCAAGAAGATAGTGACTTGCCACCATTATCCTGGAACAGGTGCCCAAAGGATGAGAAATGTTTCTGGCGCTGGTTGGTGGTCCATGCCTGCCTGCTTGAATTTGAGAGAGACAGAACCAAAGTGAATATAAATACCCTGAGGAATTAGCCTTATTTTCCATATAATCTAAATGAATCCCATATCCCTCTTATCCCGATTAAATGTATATAACTGGGAACCAGAATATAGCAAGATGCGTATTTGCAATAGTACATTCAAATCAAATTGAAACCTCTAATGTAAGCATTGTTGAGGGCCTTTTTATCTGGGGCCTTGTGAATGCCACATGCAATACTAGTAAATGAACTTTCCTTTCATGGACTAAATTACATGGGACGTTGAAGCTGTTCAGGGGCCTGAGCCATTGAAAATATAATCCAATTAGCAGTAGATTTTAAGAAAACGATCAGTTTGAATAATGATAATTAGTCCAACATTTAGATCACACGTAGAAGCAACACTGGGTTAGTGAATAATAATCCATTCCTGTCATTGATGCATATCAATACAATTATAGGCCACAACTGTGAATAATATAGTTTTGAAAATTGCCATTTGACTGAAGTATGAACACATACTAGCCTATTGATAGGTGGTGGCTGTGTGCTCCGAATAAGGAAAGCCAGTCAAGATATTGAAAATTGAAACAATTTTAATAAAAATGTGGTGATTAGGTGATTGATTTACCTGTTTAAAGAAGCCTTGTTCTGACCATACCTTCACCATATCAGGTGGGCGAGTGATTAAAGTAACCAAAGTACATTGTGGGGTCAGCTAGTACAAAGGAGGAGCCACTATTGAGTTGTTTTGTATTAAGCATTAATTGATTTGTGGCCCAGGTGTGCTCACTTGCAGTAAAAGGGAAGTCATATGTGTCAATATTTAATTGCCTGGATTATTTGAAGTAAAGTCAATTATCATCACAGTCTGTTCCTGGTCCCAGAGTGTGGCAGTGACATTGTTGTACATTAACCCCATTAGATTAGAGCTTCCAAGGTTTATAAAAAGAACCTAAAAAAAAGTTGATAATTGTGTGCAATTTATTTGGTGTGGGTTGTCAAATGTCCCTGAATCTGGTGTTGCCAGATTAATTAATCCTAGAATCGTAAAACATAGGCTTGTCATAGTTAGCTGGTGAAAATGGCAGCAGATAGAGATACATGTTACACTCTTGCACAGAGAGCCCAGATCTCCTTCCCTGCCCTCCATACTCGTTCTCTTCAATTGGATACATGTTACACTCTTGCAGAGAGAGCCCAGATCTCCTTCCCTGCCCGCCACACTCGTTCTCTTCAGTTGGATACATGTTACACTCTTGCACAGAGAGCCCAGATCTCCTTCCCTGCCCGCCACACTCGTTCTCTTCAGTTGGATACATGTTACACTCTTGCACAGAGAGCCCAGATCTCCTTCCCTGCCCGCCACACTCGTTCTCTTCAGGTGGATACATGTTACACTCTTGCACAGAGAGCCCAGATCTCCTTCCCTGCCCGCCACACTCGTTCTCTTCAGGTGGATACATGTTACACTCTTGCACAGAGAGCCCAGATCTCCTTCCCTGCCCTCCATACTCGTTCTCTTCAGTTGGATACATGTTACACTCTTGCAGAGAGAGCCCAGATCTCCTTCCCTGCCCGCCACACTCGTTCTCTTCAGTTGGATACATGTTACACTCTTGCACAGAGAGCCCAGATCTCCTTCCCTGCCCGCCACACTCGTTCTCTTCAGTTGGATACATGTTACACTCTTGCACAGAGAGCCCAGATCTCCTTCCCTGCCCGCCACACTCGTTCTCTTCAGGTGGATACATGTTACACTCTTGCACAGAGAGCCCAGATCTCCTTCCCTGCCCGCCACACTCGTTCTCTTCAGGTGGATACATGTTACACTCTTGCACAGAGAGCCCAGATCTCCTTCCCTGCCTGCCACACTCGTTCTCTTCAGGTGGCAGATGCATACAATGCGTAGCACAGCTGGATGTGCCGCTGAAGAATTATGTGTATGTCACTAAATTCATATGGTGACAACCCTGAGGTGGTGGGCTCTGCCGCATGGTAGCAGTCCTCCAGTCTGAGGAAATGGCACCCAGTAAGCCTCAAGGGGTTATTGCCTTTCGCTCTCCCCTGGTAACATCTTGCTCTAATGGCAAAGTAGTTCAAGGGGGAAAAGACCTACCTTGGAGAGAGGCCCACGTTCTACTTTACAACATGTCAAATTGGATGGGTGGATGTCTACATGGCTGCCAGGGCTTCAGAGAGGGTCTGTAAGGTAAGAGCTGTGCTATATCCGGGTGCAGGTACGTGTTTTTTTATTATGTAAATAAATTATTGGATACTTTGATGGGGGATGATGGTGAGCAAGAGGGGGGGCTGAAATGGCACAGATATGTGTGGAAACTCCAGTGATATTCAGTTAGTGAACGAGTTACATGACCATTGAGCACTACGTAACAACTTCAAACTCGTTTTGAAGAGGTCATGAAACACACATCCAAACGATCATGAACATTGACAACAACTGCTCTGTGTCAACCAGAAACCCACAGTCAAAGGGCCAACATCTATGTAATACTACTACACCAATCCCTCGAGCTCCCCTGTAACCCAATCACGGGAAGAGAATTATCGCTGCACTAGCATTTGATGGTTTAAGAGTACATGCTGCACAAAATACTTAATACGTATCTCTGACTTGTAAACATGTTTTCATTCAGAGAGTCTCACCTAAATTACACAGAAGAGATGTATTGCCCCCATGGTCCTGAAGAAGACCTTCCCCAGCTTGTAACAAAGGTATTTAGGAATTGTCGAAACCCTTCCTGCTCCGCGATGGAAGCATATCTGTTTTAGCCCCTCAGCTCCTTAGACCCTGTTTATTGCAACAGCAGTATCACACAACATGAGGCTCAGCTCAGCCTTTCCTTTTTGTTCCCTTAACAACTATTGATATGGTTCTGTCACACAGTGCTGTAATCGTGACCTGCACTCCTGATGATTTTTCTTGTAGTCGCTGCCCCCGCTGCAATCCATGCCCCCGGTAAAACATGCTAAGTGGTTGATCCTTTTATTTAGTGAAACTTGATGGTCTATCCTTTTTTGTTATGACAGTGAAATAGGAATAGGGTCCCCTTGATGATAAAGAGGACTCCATCTTCGTATGAAAGTGAGGCAGTTCTGATTCTTATATGCCAATGTATCGCGTTTCAGTTTTATTGCAGTCAGCCAAAGGTCTTACATGTAAAAAGTGAGTTTAAGGGAAGGGTTGTTATTGTCATGAGACAGGCATACCCACATATAAAAAACAGCCTTTTTTCTCATAGGGTTAGGGTCCAAGCTCAGACAGGCACACAGTGGAAGAAGAGGCAAAGCTCAGGCAGGCCTGCTATGCAGCATACAGCAAGGCCCCGGCAATCACATTATGGCACCAGTGGCAGGGCTCCTGCAGGCACAGCATGGGGCCAGTGGCACATTTCAGCAGGCAGACTTTAGGGCAGTGTTGGAAGTGGAAACAAGGAAGTAGTGGCACTCTTGCTGCATCCAAAAAGGAGAGAGTGGGATGGTGGGACAGATGGGAGTGGAGGTGTGTTGGGGAAGGGAGAGGGCGTGGCAATTCAGGGCTTTACCTTTGGGTTGCAATGCTCAATGGCGCTTCTTGCATTGTGGCCCGACTAGACAATCGCTGCAATAATAAACGAATGGCACTAAATCTGTCCATGACAGAAATGTAAGAACAATGTCATCATAAATAGGAATCTGTGATACAACTGTGCATGCAAATTAAACCAGATACTATTTGATACATATCTGTTAAGAACATGTTTATTAGTGAAATCTGTGACTCCACAGTTACACTAATGCACACAATTACCATATAGTTTCAACATATTTTGATTAGCTGGGAGGATAGCTAATGGCAACAGGCTTGCCTTGGAAGCAAGTCGACACTAAGCCACACAGGTTTGATCCCCGAGTCCATGCTTAGAAACCTCTGGGTATTAAGCGCATTATAAATGACCCATCATATCATAATCATATCAATACAATTTGAACTGTGAAGGACTCTATACATTGCCAATAGGCAAACATGTACTTTCCCTACATGAATAGTATAGGAAGTTCATCAATCTATGACTGGTGTTTGTTTAATATTCATTTTACATTAGTGTATCTTTTCTCTTACTTGGTACTTTTATTGATGCATTTATAGAAGCACGCTTAACCCGTAGCCACCAAGGCGCTAGTTGCAGGATATAAAACTTGAAAGTAGAGTATAAAGTACACGGAAGAGGTCCGCTTGGGAAAGAGCCAAGTTCTGAGGAGTTTTTTTTAAAGACCAGTATGGCGGCTGAAATAACAAGGAGAGCGGCATGGAATTCCAAAGCTTAGCTTTGATGACAGGGAAGCTGGCCTCACCTGCTATAGTGTGCTTCAATCTGGGAGCAATAAGGCAGTGAGAGTAAGCAGAGCGGGTGAGCCTTGTAGAGTGAGCTTTTCAAGTCTTTGTGAACGGTAGGGTGGGGCAGAGTTCGTGATGCATTGGTGGGTGATGGTGAGAGTTTTGAACATGACGCGTTCACAAATAGGCAATTGGTGTACGTTGCTTCAGGCAGCTGAGATGTGTTCCCATTTGGGAAGGTCAAGGGTAGCTTGTCGGGGGTTCTTTTGGATGATTTATAGTTTGTAGATGTTGCGCTCTGAGGTGCCTTCAAAGAGGGCTTTGCAATAGTCAAATCTAGAGCCAATGATGGCTTGTGAAGTGGTGAGGCAGCTGTTGGCAGAGAGAAAGGGTCTACTTGCATGATCAGTTTTGTAGTGTGGGCGGCTGATGAGGTGCTGGTGCTGACCTGAGGCATTAAGCCAAGCGTAGCACCAAGTTAGACACCACGTTGTTTCACTGCTGGAGGGACAGGGATAGTGTTGCCGTCCATCATAAAGGAGCAGTAAGCTGGGTCTAGTTTGTTGAGAAGAGATTGAGAGCCAATAAGAAGAATGTCTGTTTTGTCATTGTTAAGGCAAAGCAGATGGGACGCCATCCAGGTCTGGATGATCTGGTAGACTCAGCTGAGAGTGGCAGAGTCTTTAATGTAGTCTCCTGTGAGGTAGGAGGATTTGTGTGTCATTATTGTAGTTTCCAGGTGATCGAAGAAGGGTTTGTGTATAGTGTGGGGGAGAGACAGGAGCCTTGAGGTATGCCACAGGATACTGGTGATGGGGGAGGGGGTTGCGGCATATTCAGCAAAGAGTCTAGTGCTTCTGTCAGCAAGTAAGGAGGGGATCCAGTTAGTTGCTTCTGGCAAAAAGTCGGCAGCAGTAGTGAGAGTCTGGCAGAGTATTTTGTGGTCGACAAGGTTGAATGCTGCAGAGAGGTCTAGTAGCAGTAGAAGAGCCAGTTTACCTATATCCTTTATGTTGTCAAGCTGTTTTTTAAATCGAGTAGCGCTGATTCTGTATCATGGCCAGGGCCGACACCCGACTGGAAAGTGCCAAGGATGTGGTTGAGCTCGAGGTATTGTTGAATCTGGTGATATGCTGCTCTGCCCACTATCTTCAGGATGAACAGAACCTTGGTGATAGGTTGGTAGTTGGTGGGGATAGTGGGGTCCAATGAAGATTTTCTGAGAAGGGGCACGATCCACGCTTCCTTGAGGCTAGTGGGGACAGAGCAGGAGTTAAAGGAGGCATTGATGATGGGCGTTAAGATGGGGGGTGAGATCTTCTGCACAGTCCTTGATGACCGAGGCTGGTTAGACATCTCCTTTATATCGACAGGGTTTGAGGCCTTTTTACGATGAGGGCCACACCTCACTCAGATACAGGGCAGAAGCAAAAGGGTGGAAGGACAGACAGTGTGTCAGGATGTCGGATATTGTGAGCGTCTTGGGGTTTGTTACTAATGGAACCTTTTTTATGCTGGATTTTCTTCTGTAGTGTGGCAATTCTGTCCATAAGAGTAGCTTGGATGGTGACACACCAGGCCATATCCTGGGCAAGTTTGGAGGGAGGTGTAGTAGGGGATTAAAGCTCTCGTATAATGACAAAAAGCTCACACGTGTTGGACTTAGCATGGGAAATTCTGGTGTTTTAAATGGCAGCTTTAGCGTTGAGTATGGCCTCTTTGTACTCTCTCGCTGTGCTGGGGAAGTGGGCTTTGTTGGCAACAAAGGGAGCTTTCTGCCATTTACCCTCGACGGCATGTTTCTTGGAGCAGATGGCTTGAAGGTCGGGGTTAAACTAGGACTTATTGTGTATAGATGACTTAGCGCTGTACCAGGGGGGCGAGGTTGTTGACTGTGTGAGTGATGGCTTCATAGTATTGGCCAACTAGAATGAAAGGGTTGATGTGAGAGGCTGGTGCTGATTTAAGGTCACCAAGCAGTGGGAGAAGGCAGTCTTTTGTAAGGTTCCCTACGCTACGGGATAGTGCAGGATGTATGGAGGGGGCAATGGGTATATGTGATTTAGTGGTCGGTATAGTGAAGGAGACGATGGATGGTCTGACCAATGACAGGGATAATTTGAGAGTATCGCTGTGTAGCAGTTGAGATCTGCAAGCAAGTCCAAAGTGCAACCGTGGATATGTGTGGGAGCTGATATTCATTGAACAAGACCCAAATCACGAGGGCATTGTCCCATTCAAGCAAAGGATGAGAGTAAAATGTGGGCTTCAGATTTGCAGTGTGAATTTGCAGGAGGTCCTCTTCGAAAGATAGGAAAGCGCCTGGAGGATGATATAAGAAGTATATTGCAATGGTGGTGGTGTTGGAGAGTGTTGCAGTTAGGTAGAGGGATATGGTTACATTCTCTGATGTGTAGAGGCTCTCTGAAGATCACTGCTATCCCCCCACCTCTAGTATCGGGTCTATCGTTATGAAGGATGGTGTAGCCAGGAGCCACAGTGATGGATAAGGCTGGTTTGGCCGCAGCATGTAGTCAGGATTCAGAGATAGCGAGGAGGTCGAAGTTATTGGTTGTAATGAGGGCCAGTATGTCTAGGGCATGTGCCGGGATAGATCTTGCATTGACATATGCACATTTCACTGGTGAAGGGTGTAAGGCCGGGAGTCATTACTTGGGTGGACAGTGCAGATTAAGTGGTGGCTGGGAGCTTGTTTGTGTGGGGAAGGTGAGGTGCCTGTTGGTTTGGAGTCACTGCTGGTGGCATTAGGGGCTGTCGTGCATGGGCACGAGTGGGAGTTTCTGGAGATCAGAGTTGAGGGGAGGGAGTTGGGTGGAGGGGGGCATGGTTTGTGTAGTGAGGCAGGCACATCTGGTGGAGGGTAGCTGGGTGACTATAATTTTGCACTCGCACCGGTGCAACGTTTCTGTAATCTGGCCCCAGGTTATCAGGAGGTAGGAGTGTCGGGGGAAAGCCATCAGGTTTTCAATCCATAGGGACATTTCCAGCAACATTTCCTCACCTAAAAATACTGCATTTCAAAACAAGTAAGTAACTAGATGAGAAAAAACATGTAAGAGAATATCATGTTACCAGAGAAACGAAAAAGCAGGATCGCCATGTCAAAACGACCCAGGCAAACTAAGAGAAACCTCCTCAATGAGGGTGCCCAACGGGAAAGGTGTCCCGTTGGGAGGACAATGTGTGCTGAGCAATTCCTGCTCAGCCCGGTCATTGTCCTGGCAGCAGGACACCTTACCCTGACAATGTCCCAAGGGGCTCCAGGCAGCAGCGGGGCTCCCACGTTGCTGTGTGTCAACAGAGCATTTCAGTGTGAGCCATAAGGCACTGATGGGGGGGGGACTGTTAGCAGGGACTTTTGTCCCTTTAGAAATGGGAATGGGAGGGAGCGATCAGAAGTGAAAAGGTTGCATAATGCTTCATGCTTTATGAAATTACTCTTGCTTTAAAACTCAAGGGGGGGTGTGTTAGGTTTACATTCATCTAATGATATTAACTAAACCTGGGAAGATGTGCTCAGTTGCTTAAATTGTCCACATCCCGGTTTCACCATTTAACCAAAGTGTGTGATCCTGGGCAAATCATTTAATCGCTCTGTGTCTTAGCTCCAACACTGTAAGTTATCCACTT
This sequence comes from Ambystoma mexicanum, assembly GCF_040938575.1. Classification (NCBI taxonomy): domain Eukaryota; kingdom Metazoa; phylum Chordata; class Amphibia; order Caudata; family Ambystomatidae; genus Ambystoma; species Ambystoma mexicanum. The sequence continues at coordinate 849,091,748 of NC_090931.1, read as the reverse complement.
CAGAACTTTTGTTAATATATCATGCTGTTATTTCAAAAAAACCTAATGACTATAGAGTTGCTCCATATATAATAATAGTGCAATTTAGGGATTTTGCACCACAAAGTTATTTGCCACTTGGCATACTTATTGCAACTTATTCTAAAGTTACTTCCATGGTGCCTCCAAGTATCAAAGACTGATGATGCTCCTTGCGATGTCAATTTCTCTGAAATAATTTCTGTTGGTTCAATCCATATGCAAATGAGAAGGTTTGTTTGAACAAAGCTCTAAAATATGAGTTTCCTGCATCTGTAATGATTGTAGAGTTTTATTTTCTTTGTAGTGTTAAAATGCAATCTGCTGCTAATGTTACCAAAAAGGTAGATTGGGTAGGGGTGGGCAGTTTGGGTGCACGAATGAGACCGTATGGAATTGCGTGCACTGCATTTTGGGTTAAAAATAGCAGAACTTTTTTTCGTGCCTCGGCCCCTACTCCCCCCTCTTGCAATGCTGTACACTCCCCTGCCCGGGCCCCCCTCTTTTCAGTGCTGCCTGACATCTGCCCGCACGGCACACACACAGGAGCTCAATACACAGGGCTGCAATGCTGCCACCGGCGCTGGCTACGGGCAGGGCAAATGCAGTGTAGAAGACACCATAAAGGTGCACACAGAACAGCAGCACACAGTGACGGACAGCAGTCGGAGTACGAGGCATGCGCAGCTAGGTGAAAAGGCCAGCCCTGACCCCTGCCCTGCCTGAGGGAGTCAGGGCACAGTGAAAAAAGACCCCAATTTGAATTTCAACAATCGGGCCAGCCCAGCCGCCGACTGTTGAAATTCAAATTGGGGTGTAGGCGGGTAGCTCGCCCCTGAGAAGGGGTTCCCAGCGGCAGAGCCCCCAGCTTCCCTGAGGGAAGCAGGGGGCTTGGTGATCTAATCTGATCTCCCCTTTTCCCCAGGCATCGCTTGCACGTTTGCAGAGTTTTGCTTAGCCTGTTTCATTTACTTATGGCCGAAAGGTACACAATGCCCACGAGACATCAGAGTGGCTCCATCTCTGCAGAAGACACTGTTTAAAAAGGATCCTATCTTGTCGCTGGTTGATCGCTGTCATAGTGCACACATTGACACACACTGTGCTCCTCTAGTTCACATGCCCGTCTGGATATTCTCAGTGCCCTTGCAACATTTGCACTATAAAATGTCCACACAAAGAAACTGCTGAGAAAGGAACCCACAGACCAATTGCGATCTGCACAGTCCTTCCAGGAAAGCACCTGTAGGCAGATGCAAGATGCAGAAGAAGCCATCCCGAACCGTGGGTATTAATGGCACACTTGAGAAAGGCCACCTACAGCAGATGTGACCGGGTCATAATATGGACACTGTATCATTTCAAAGTGCATAAAATGGCAGTTGTCCATTACCAGCCAATGACCACGGGCAACATCTGAACAAATTGCCCATGAAGCCCCGAAACCAGAAGTGAACTTAACTGGTGATGTGTGTGTGCTGGGCTATATATCGAGTTTTGGAGATATATATTTTCAATATCGATATAGGATGAGACAATATTGTTAACATCAATATATATACATATATACAACAGAATTGCTTGCTGTATAAATGCACGATGTTCTATTTGGGAAAATCATACACATTGTCCTTTTATCAGTGGCCCCCCTACTTTAGTGTGTGGCCCCCTCTGTGCCCCCCACCCACTAAATTTGATTCCTAGAGACGCCACTGTCAGCAGGTAAACACGTGTTCCTCACTGAAACATGCGTCATGGTTTCCACCGCATTTCGTCGCACCCGCCTTCTCCGAATTCGCCTCGTGGAGGCTGCGGTGTGTGCAGCTGCATTGTCGCTGGGCTGGAGTTGTTGGGTTACTTTCGGTCACTGCCGACTTCGTCAAAAACTGTTTTCTTCGAAGTTGCAGAGAAAGTCATTGTTTCTTTAAAGAAACATTCTTGGCAAACAATTTGTGAAAAACACTGATTGATTGATTGATGTAAACGGTAAGCCTGTTTCCAGGGCCTGTGTATTGCAAAAACGAGCTGAGTCAACTGGCAAATCCAAATTCCGGGGAAAAATCGCCCCCGATTTGTAGTGTGTTTAGTCATCAGTTTGTTTGTGTCTTCAATACTAATCCCAATCGCATGTCACAATTTACAAACACAATTCCCTGCTGTGGTGTGGAGCCATTGACGCGCCCGTGTCATACTCTGCGCTCTGAGGCCCAGGGGCGTCTGGCACTTATTAAAAATTGAAATAAGTAAATAAATACTGTGGAGGCAGAGATAGGCTCACCCACTGTGAGGACTTTGGAGAGCCTGGCTGAAACGCCCATTTGGCATTACAAGTCCAGTATAGTGGAAGCACTGTGTGCTGTGGTGGAGGAGACACCAACCACACCAGACTTTTCCTACAGTGACAGAACATCTTATCAGAGGGAGGAGTCTACTGAGCCAGGTGCCTCATTCGTAGCCATGGCGGCCTCAGCCATGCGCCTCAGTTCCTAGGAACTTGTGCTATGTGGGTAACAGAGTAGGAACTCGTCTTTCAGAAGTGTCAAACGCGTAGGATTCAGACACAGGTGCAGTAACATCCACACAACGTCCACATACCACGGCAGACACTGCCTCGAAAGAGGTGCCCACAGGACGCGCCGCGCGAAGGTCAAGCATAGCTCAATAGGATGAAAATTGCTTGCCAAATATTGATGTTTGCACAGACAGAGAGATGTGTTAAATGCGGCATCACAAGCAGAATGCTTTAAAACAGATTAGACATCCAAATATTGACAGTGCACCGTTAATCCGCCATAGGGCTTGCCGATTTGTTTGCGCGTATGATCTGCCGTGTCGCTGCTAGTGGGGCAGCTTAGGCACAGATCTCTTGGTTGGGTTGGAAACATACCATTAGCAATTCTCTTTATTCAACCAGACTGGAGTCATCCATGAGTCTCAGTGGATGATAGACCCAGAGGGTGAGCCTCAAAATTCTTTGCATTTCACTTCGGGTTATTTTCTTGCCATTTATTCAAAATAACAAAGATCTCATAAAGCGAACACAGTTTAAGGATATGAATCGACAGTCAAAGAGTTTCATTTTATTGGTGGCATTGCCAGTTCGAAGTAGGATGAGATCAGTTTCAGCCGATAAGTAAGAGGGAGAGGTGTAAGCAAACTTTACGCACCATGTGTTACCCCCTCCCCCCCCCCCCGTCGCCTCATAATGCACCACTCATTTAAAATGAAATAAATGAACTGCTTTTCATCAGTAATGATTCAAATGTAGGATATGCAGGACCTATTATTGAGCCAGTGCACTTGCCCTTATCGTGCTATCCTAGGTGGAAACGAGGCCCACAAGAGGCACCTCCACCCTTCACAATCATCATTGCATTGTTGTCAAATTTCCACATTGTGTTGCATGTCGGGAGTGTTATGTTTTGTTATATGATGTAATTGCTTTGGTTGCTTGGTGCACATAATCGTCTTTAGGGGCTGATATCGGGGTGGGGGGGGGGGAGAGACCTGGAGTACCGCGTGTAGGACTGGGGGTTCAAATGAAACACATAGCGGCCTCGTGTTGTGTTATGTTTTCCGGGCTGATTGGAGCAAGCACACTGCAAATGGAAACATGACTAGGTGCAAGCATCAGGGTGACCGCGAGCGCAAAGGGAGAGAATGAAAGAGAAATCAAGGGCTTGACGCTGCAAAACACAGGGGCGTGCACTCCACTCGTCTCATACTTCCACTGAGGTCACAGGAGGATAGCTCAGGGGCAACATGCTCGCCTTGGAAACAAGACGACAGGAGCAACACAGGTTCGATCACCAGGTCCGCGCTTAGAAACCTCTGGGTGTTAAAGCCTTTCTAAATAACCTATCATATACTGTATGTAATGAGTATGTTGACCTGCAAAGCCCAGAGATACTGTGGCATAACACACAATGTTGAGCAGGCCACAGCGAGGTTCTCCCACATGTCCATGTGTTTCTTACTAACATATATTGGCATAGAAGGGTGCCCTAATGAAAGTTGTCACATTTTGAATATCATTTACATTTAATGGAATGCCTGTATATTTTCACGCTCATTTCAGAAACCGATATTAAATTAACAAAAACGAATATTATTAAAATTACGAGAAGCATTTGTGTCTATTAAAAAAAAAAATCCTCACATTCAAACAAAGGGAGAAAAGAATAGCATGTGCACCAGACTTTGTGAGACTGTACGGGCGCCAGCTTCTGATGACAGGGGGCATAAGTGGCTGGTGAATATTTGCATTGAAGGAGCAAACACATCTCCCTGAATTAGTGTGAATGAGTGACTGTTGCGAGGGAGCCCACAATAATGTAATGACTTTATTAGGGTGGTCACCCCTCAAGATAAAAAAACGGGGTTTAAGTGATGCAGTTTCTATCGTTCTCTAAGAGTAATGCATGAAAATATCCAAGCAATGGCTGGTCATCAACAGCACAGAGCAGCATTGTACACATTTCCCTCATGCCTGTGTCCACGTCATACGCAAACATTGCCATTGTAAATCGCTTTCATGATGCCGGTCTCACAATATATGCCAGCATTATTGGTAGAACTCATTTTCATGATGCTGCACTACAATATATGCATGCATTGCCCCTGTAATTCACTTTCATGTAGCTGTACCCACAATATATGCCAGCAAAGTCACAGTAAATCACATTCATGAAGCTGTAACCACAATATATGCCAGTAATCATACTATAAATCACTCTGATGAGCTTTGTTATAGTCTTTCACCTTCATAATATTCACAGAGCATGCACTCCTATTTACTTATTATTTATTCATTCATTGTTTGCTTGTTAGGCGCTTATACAGGAAGTACATTCTGTTTCAATGCGCCCACAGGGCAACATGAAGGCGACATGGGAATGAGACACACTAAAATACATAAAAACATTACATACAGTGGAGGGGAAAAGAGGACAAACCTACTATGCCTTGTGAGTATCCAGAACGTCCAAGTGCTGAAGGGAGGGGGCAGTGGGGGTAGGTACTAGGGTGCCTGTGCTCGTGGGTGAGCAACAGATGAAGTGCAAGGTATGATAAGTGTGAGCCTCCAGGACAAAGGGTGAGCCGTGAGCCGAGGCAACTGCCGAAGATAGACAGAAGCTGTGGGCAATTTGGTGTGGGATGTCAGGGCCCCAAGGATGCATAAGGGCCATGGACACCAATCAAAGCAACTGTGAGATTAGCAGAGGAGACAAAGGGGGATGATGAGGAAAAGAGGAAAGTCTTGATGATCTTCCAGAATTTAGGAAAGCCCTGATTAAGACGCAGAAGGAGGGGGAGGCGGTTCCATAGAAGGGAGCCAGCAGAGGAAAGCGATCGACCTCCTACCCTCTGTTTAGCAAATGCTTTACACACAAAGAGTTGGTGCCAGAGAAATGCAGAGGTCTAGAGGGAGAATATTTAGTAAGAGAGAGTTGCAGATAGTATGGTGCCCAGCCCCAGACAGCCTTGTGGATGATACAGAGGGATTTTAATTTAATCCGTGAAGCAACCGGGAGCGAGTGAATACGTTTGTGGGCAGGAGAGATGCAGTCCCTGGTGTCATGATCCCTGCCCCTAACCCTTTCTTTTTTTTTTTTTTTTATAACTCTGTTTATTGAGTTTTACAACATAACAACATAACAAGCAACATGAATCATCGACATTCAATAAATGAGAAAGGCATAGCATAGCAGCAGCAAAAACAATATCTGAGGCAAGAGGGGCAACACCAGGCCAGGGGCCAAAGGCAGTTGCATGTCAAGGCAGGCAGGTGAAGTTAAGCAAGATGTTGAGCTGTATCGACCGGCGGGGCTTACTACGCATCTAGCCATTTGCCCCATATTTTCTCAAATTTGCGGGGGCAACCCCACGCATTGTAGATCCGGCGTTCCGAGGCCGCACACCTGTCTAGGTCATTCCTCCATCGGTTCAGGCACAGTGGGGCAGCGGAGCCCCATTTAGCCGCGATAAGTCTCTTACCGGCCCCAAGCGCTATTGAGAGGAACATTTTCCCATGTTTTGTCAGGTCTACTTCTCCCCAGATGCCCAGGAGTACCATTTTGGGGTCCCTAGGGATTGGTGTTCCCATGGCAGCCGAGATCCTACTAATACAGTCCCCCCAGAAGAGCTGTAACACTGGGCATTCCCATATCATATGGTAGAAGGTGGCGGCCTCGATTTGGCATCTGATACATGTCCCATCATCTAGTCCCCCCCACCTGGCCATCGCAGCTCGTGAGTGATACGAGCGGTGGAGTATTCTCAATTGTATTAGTCTAAGTTTGTTATCTATCCCAATTTCCCTGGGGGACATCAATGCATCTACCCAATCTTCCGGCTCCAGTTGACCCACATCCCTTTCCCATTTCGCCCTGAGCTCATCAAGTTGCGTAGTCCCGAAAGAATTGAGAGCCTGATAGAGAGTGGAGGTGACCTTTGAAGGAATGCCTTGGGGGAGGATGTTGGTCTCAATGGGAGAGCACGGGGGTATGTCCGTCATGTCTGGGAATTGGGCGTGGATGGCGTGGGCCAACTGTGCGTGTCGGAACCGGTCCATGGGCGTCAGACCAAACTGTACTTGCATAGTCTCGAAATCTAGGAGGCGCCCCCCCTGTATTACATGTGCCAGTGTATGTATCCCTTTTGCGTGCCAGTGAGCGAAAGCGCCCATTTTCACTACTTCTGGGAGGAGTGCGTTGTGCCATATAGGTTGGGACAGTGTTGGGATTCCCTTCCAGCCGACCAGTTTGTGTGCCTCTCGCCAAGCTCGGCGGACGTGGTGAATCGTCTTGGGAAGCCTCGGGAGTTGGTCGTGGGTGGCATACAATGTCTGGAGTGGGGATAGCGGGGTTATAGTCTCCAGCTCGATACGGATGTGCGGTAATGTGGGGTCTGCATGCAGCCAATCGTTTACCACACCGATCTGTGTTGCAAGGTAGTATGTACGTATGCAGGGCAAGCCGATCCCTCCCTCCCAGACCGATCTTTGGAGAGTATCAAGGGCGATTCTGGATTGCCTCCCTCCCCATAATAGTGTGCGGAGATTCCTATCGATAAGTGCAAAGGTTTCCTTGGAGATGGAGAATGGGGCGTTCTGGAGGACGTGGAGGAGTCTGGGGAGGGTCATCATCTTAAATAGTGCGGCTCTGCCCAACAGCGATAGGGGGAGTGATTGCCAGTGGGAAGTGTCTCTGTTGAACCGTTCAAGCACAGGGTGTAGATTCAGTTGGGGGAACCTTTCAAGTGTCGGGTCGAGTCGTATGCCTAAGTATGTAAATTCCCTGATAGAGATGTGGTATGGGCAGGGCTCAGGGATCGCGGAATGACCACCCTGGACTGGGAAATAAATAGTTTTGGTTTCATTCACTTTCAGACCCGCAAAGATCTGATATTCCCTAAGGATATGGGAAACAATAGGGCATGAGATGCAAGGGTTACTAAGGTAGACGAGGAGATCGTCCGCGTATAACGAAAGGCGGTCTTCACCCCCCCCCGGCCAGGCGAACCCAGTCCAGTTGGTGTTAGCTCTGAGCTCAATAGCAAGTGGTTCGATCGCCAGGAGAAAGAGAAGCGGAGACAGCGGGCACCCCTGTCTCGTACCCCTACCCAGTGGGAATGATTTGGAGGATCTACCATTTACCCTTACCGTGGCCTCTGGGAATGCATATAGCAGCCTGACCCAGGATATGAAAGCGTGTCCCAGGTTCATCCGGTCCATGATCGCCCACAGAGCATCCCACCCCACCGAGTCAAATGCCTTTTCAAAGTCCACCGCCAGGAGGGCTAGTGGGGCCGGTATCTCTTTGGCTCTGCACAGCGCCAGTTGGACCCTGCGTAGGTTCATACGAGTGGACTTGTTGGGCATAAATCCACACTGGTCCGGATGAATAAGGGTCCCTATTACTTTCAGGAGTCTGTTGGCGAGTGCTCTGGCGAGGACCTTGGCTTCCCCATTAATTAATGAGATGGGGCGATAGGAGGCACACTCCTCCGGAGGTTTCCCAGGTTTATGTATAACTATGATGCATGCCTTCCTGAGGTCCGGGGGGAGCGCCCCGAGTTCTTTGCTACGTAGGAACATGCGGTGCATATGGGTCGACAGCCCACCTCCGAGGTATTTCCATGTTTCTGTGGGGAAGCCGTTGGGGCCCGGGGTTTTCCCGGGTTGGAGCTGTGTTAGCGCCTCTTGCACCTCGGCCTCTGTGAGTTCCGCATTCAGGAGTTCCGACTGGCGTCGCGAGAGTTTCGGGATCTCGATCCGGTCGAGGTAATGGGAGGGTGCAGCCGGCGAGTTCTCGGCGGGTGGGGTATAGAGCTTCTCATAGTAGGCGGCAAATGCTTCGACAATGTCAGGGTCGTCCGTGAGCAGTGTGCCATCCAGTGACTTGATGGCGCGTACATGTCCCCTGATTTGTTGCCGCCTCTCCAGCCAGGCCAGTGTTTTATTTGCTTTGTCGCCACGTTCATAGATTTGACCCCGGACGAGCTGGTGGGCAGTTCGTGCTGTGTCCAGGGCCAGGTTACTGAGGGCATCTTGTGCCGTGGACAGGGCATCCTTTGTCTCTCGGTCGTTGCGCTCCAGGGTCTGTTTTTCACACTCCAGGACATATGCCTCTGCCTCTCTGATCTTCTGGATTTGTCTTTTTTGGTGGGCCGAAACCGCCGAGATAGCTTCTCCCCGAAGGACTGTCTTATACGCCTCCCAGATCGCGATCGGGCAATCTACTGAGCCCACATTGAGGTCAAAAAACTCTGTTGTCTTTTTTTCCAGTTCCTCCGCTATCTCGGGGAGTCGCAGATGGTATGTGTTCAGACGCCAGTTGCGATCCGGACCTGGGCGAGCGCTCTTTAGGGTCAAGAGGAGTGGAGAGTGGTCCGAAACTCCCCTTGCGAGGAACTCAGCCTCCAGGAGTCGGTGGTTTATGCTACTAGGAATGAAGGCATAATCGATCCTGGAGAACGATTTGTGCGCGCCAGAGAAGAATGAGAAACCGGCCTCGTCGCCATGAAGTGAACGCCAAGTGTCCATCATTCCCAGGGTCTCGGCAAACAAGGCGAGTGGCGTGGAGGCGGGGCGGCCTCCGGGTCTCCTATGAGATCTATCAAGATCGGTGTCCATGACCTCGTTAAAGTCCCCTCCTATCACCCACAGATCGGCCTCTTCCTCCAGGAGGACATGTCGCAGTTCAGACAGTAGTTCCTTCGTGAGCGTGGGAGGGGCATAGATCGCTGCGATGCCCCATTTTTCGCCCCAGACATTGGCAAGTAGCAACACATAGCGGCCTCGGGGGTCAGCTCTGACCTTCCTAACCTGTAGGGGGACGCGTTTGTGGACGAGGATCATCGTGCCCCTGGCGCCTTTCGTAAATCCGGCCTGGTAGGTGTGTGGGTAGTTGGACCTTTTGAAAAAATTGGAGTTCGTACCGATCAGGTGTGTTTCGTTTAAAAGAGCTATGTCCGGCGAGTAGCGATTAAGATATTGGAGCACCAGCCTTCGTTTTATGCTGGAGCCTAGTCCATTAACATTCCAGGATAGTAAGGAAATCTTGTTGGAGGTCATCCTATCTGCGTGCGTGCCGTGGCTCGTCGTCTGGACGGATCAATGGCAGGTGCATAGTGTCAGGGGAGCGCAGGGGTGCTCCCGCAGAGGAGACGCCCGTGGGTCGATCCATGACGACCCGCCAGTCGCTTGGAAAGCAGTAGTGTTAGTAGCCATTTCGCCCGGAGGCCGTGCGCGCCCCCCTCGCCAGTATCCGCCGGTGTCATGCCTTCTCGATCCATAAATCGGATTCCTTATATGTCTAAAACGCCCCCCTCCCTGTACTTCCCCCCCAACTGGGAGCACCTGTCGCCCAAACATCAAACTTCTAACTTATTGAACTTCTTCGGGGTCACCCGGACTGCGATAGCGCTCGCACCGCACTCGGTGTGGCGGCCGCTAAGTGAGCAATCCCACATTGACGTGTTGCAGAATCGTCCCCACGTTGCGTAGAGTTTATCCCTTTTCTGTAGGGATTACAGTCGTGCCGTCGCCTGCATTAGTCAGGGGTCGAGGGGGCGAGGGTCGCTCAGGCCAGGGTTTCTGTATGGACGGGCCCAGTGGTGTACACCTTGTTCCGGGGCCCGAGAGGATTTGAGTTTCAAGCCAGTCCCATGTCTCCTTGGGGTTGTGGAAGAGGTGGGTGGTGCCCTCGTAGTAGACTTTGAGTAGTGCCGGAAAGAACAGGGCGTATTTGATTGATAATGACTGGAGTTTCTTCTTAACCGAGTCGAACGATTGGCGGGCTTTTTGGACTTCCTTGGTGTAATCAGGGTAGAATCCAACCTTATATCCATTGTAGGTGATCGGGCCGGAGGCCCTTGCCATTTGCAGGATCGTATCGCGGTCTCGGTAGTTGAGCAGCCTTGCGATCATTGTTCTGGGTGGGGCTCCAGGGGTAGGTGGGCCAGTGGGTACCCTGTGTGCTCTTTCAATAGAGAAAAATTTGGATAACTTCTTAGGGGCAAAGACGTGGGTCAGCCAGTCCTCAAGGAACAGTTCGGCGCAGGGGCCCTCCTCTTTCTCCGGTATTCCGAGGATCCTCAGGTTGTTGCGCCGCGCTCTCCCCTCGCTGTCCTCAGCGCGGTATTCCAGTTGGGAGACTTTCTGAGCGATTGCGGCGAGGTGTTGTTCCAGGCGATGGACGGTGTCTTCTGTGACAGACACCCTTTGTTCCGCCTCGCCCACCCTGGTGGAGAGGTTGCGTAGATCCTGTCGGATGAGGGAGACCTCTGAGGACAGGCCGCCGATTTTGAGTTCCAGCGACGTTCTCGAGTCCCCAATCGCCTTCATGAGATCGGAGAGAGAGATAGGGGGATCCTGAGTCTCCTCACTGGCAATATCCTCTTCCGGGGTCTGCGCTCCCTGACGGGGCCCAGTTGTGTAAAAGTCCATCTTACTTTGGAGGGTTTGGTGTTTGGACTTTTCTTTCCCCATGTCGTGGGTGGCTAGCCCAGTGTGGCAACCGGCACGAGTGTAACACGAAGTTGGGCCAGGAGTGACACGAGGGGGCCTTGGTGCGTTCAGGCCTCAAGGAGAGCGGGGTGTGGTTCTCTCGTACCGGCTGGCGGGTGGGGCCGGTGGGGGGGAGCTCACCTCGTGGTTACGATGTCCTGGGGGAGCTGTCTCGCAGGACGACCCTCACATCCGTGCCCCCGTCGCAGATCCGGTGTAGTAAAACCCCGATCCGAGGGAGATGTCTTGCCCCCACAAAGTTCCCAGGGCAGTTATTGCGTGCTACGATCCATGGGAGTCCCAGTCACCGCCAGGGCCTTGTCGCCGGACCAGGATTGTAAGGGGTCGTGTGGAGAACTGGGGGGGGAGGCGGGGTTGGCGCCTGGGGCACACTCACACCCCTACCTGGCCGTGATCAGGTCTCCGCCGTCGTGGTGTCTTTTGGATGGGGAGCGCGGCACTAGATCTTCTCCGGTGTGCCGCGGCTCAACCCTGGGTGGTCTCGCTGATGGAGGGGGGGGGAGGACCACCGATGAAAGGCCTGTGGCTGGTCCAGGAGGAGAAGCGACTGGGCGCTTCCCGCGTAGTTCTCCGGTGGCACTAGGGTGATCGCAGCGGAGCTCCTCAGATAGTGCGTCGTTGTCTCGTGGGCGCCTCTCCAGCGCGTAGCACGGCTGCGCCGCGTTGGTGTGTCCCGGGGGGGAGGGGCGAGGAGCAGCCTCCCCTCACGCCGCTGTTGCGGGCCACGAAAGTTCCGATCCCAGGCAGCCTGGGCCCCGGCGCCGGATCAGGACCACAAAGGGATGCGCGGAAGCGAGGTGGGACCTGGGGCTAGCACACACCCCCGTCCGGTCGCGCCCCGGCCCCCGTCGCCGTGATGCCTTCTGGATGGGGAGCGCAGCACTCGATCGTCCCGGTGTTCCGCCGCTCGACCCTGGGTGATGCTGTCTCGTTGATGGGTGGGGGGGGGGGGAGACCGCCTCCAGGCGAGGGGGGTGTCGGAGCGCTTCACGTCCACCCCTCCGGCGGCACTCCGGCGATCACTGCGCTAACCCTTTCTTTATTTGCATTTTTAAAGCGCTCACACAGCCCGCAGCATCGAGGCGCTGTTACAGATTTTCTTTTTGACTTAGTTGCGTATTTATAACGCGCTTAAACACCCAGAGGTTTCTAAGCGCGTACCCGGGGATCAAGCCTGTGTTGCTGCGTGTTGTCTTGTTTCCAATGCGCGCACGTTGCCACTGATCTATCCTCCGGGGAAGAGGATAGGCAACCCTCATAGGCCTACCCTCATAGGCAATTCACTGGAGCCACTCTACGATTCTCCATTATGGCCTTAAAGGACTTGCCATCTAATCAAAGACTCTCCTGGAGTCAGTCCTGGCGCCTCTGGCGCCAGGCTCATACTCAATGTGAGGATGGCATGGGACCAGGACTTGTTAATGAGCTTTTGTGCAACATGGAGGTGCCCACATAGCTCAGTTCTAAGAACTGTGCTATGCGGTCTAGTGTATAGGGTGTGGTCAGGCCTTGGAATACCTGGGGGCTATATAAGCCATGCCCAGGCAGAGGAACACGCGTCACGTTACTCTGCGGTTAACAGCGTGACAATCACTGTGTTCAGCTCGGTCTCCTGAGTTCCTTACCAGCCTTCCTGGAGCCACGTACCTGAAAGAACAAAAAGAACATCTTTAGTATGACACTTACCTGTGAGTTGTATCCTGTTCGCAGTCCATCGCTCACCCCGTCCAGTGAACACTGCATCTCGGCGCCGCATCCATCCCTGGAACGCCGCAACCTGGAAAGAAGGGAACAAAAACAGCATTAGTAAGCATTTCCATATTTCAATTCAGAAAGCAGCAAGAACCATCAGACACTTACCTGAATTCGAGGCGCTCTTGGTCAGCACCCATTCCGGAACCTACCAACGACCTACAAAAGAGAGGAAACACAGGTCAGCACATGAAAAGACAAGAATGCACCGCACATCGTGCATTCACTCACCGCTTTGTGCTCTCTCAGTCAGCATCCATTCTGGGACATTACAGCGGCCTACAAGAAAGAGCGGAGACACAGGTCAGCACAAGAAAAGACAAATAGCGATACACATCGCACATTCACTCACCGCCTCGTGCTCAACCCCATCAGCACGGCAATAACCTCTTCCTGCACCTAGAGGAAGAAGCAGAGACAATATCAAGGGACAACAGAAAGAGAAAAGGACAGATTATCAGGACTGTAAAAAAACAGCACACTTACCTTAACAAACTGGAGTCGCAGCAGGTCTGGACTTGAACATGGCCCGCACCAGTGAATCTAAATCGCGACGCACCCACGCCAGCTACGCGCCCCTGCACCGAGAAGCAGGACGGAGAGTGCATCATACAAAAAAGCAAGGTGAAGAGAAGGCTTAGGGGAAGGTTTGGTCCTCAAGAGAGGTGGGAGCCAAGCAACAAGAGACAATAGGGTTTTAAATCCGATATTCCTGTATTGCAGGCCCAATCCTCAGCCAAACAAATTCCAAGGGGTTTGGCAGTGCGAGTGGTTCAAGCAGGGCTGAGTGGCGTCCTCGTAGATATCAGGTGAGCGTTACAGAGGTTGAGGCCAAGGATAAGTCTTGCTGCCATATTCTGGATTAGCTGGCGAGGTCGCAGAGTGGAAGAAGGTAGATTCAGGAGGAGCCTATTGCAATAGTCAAGCCTAGAGAGAACCAGGGATCGGGTAACATTGAGCTTCTGGGGGAAGGTGAGCAAAGTTAGAATTCCTTTGAGAAGGAAGAGCTGAAAGTGATACTTCTTGGCAATGTCCTAAGCATGATGGTGGAAGACGGAGCAGGGGGAGAGCCCATGGTGTAAGGCCAGAGTGAAGGGAAGAAGGCAGGAGCAGAGGTCCCATTGGAAAGGATCTCAGTTTCAGTGGCATTGAGGCAGAGATCATTGGAAGTACACCAGTCCTGGATGGCAGATAGACAGTCAGGGATGATGGAATGTGCAAGAGAGTCAGAAGGACGTTTGAAAAACAGTTGGGAGTCATCTGCATAATAATGGAAGTTGGGGGAGAAGGAGGAGATGAGGAGTTCCAGCTGAGTAAGGTAGATGTTAAAGAGCCAAGGGGAGATGATAGAGCCCTGGGGGTCACCACAGGTGGAGAAGGAAGTAGGGGAGGAGAAGGTGCCCGGGATGACTTAGGATGAGCGTTCTGTTAGGGAGGAGGTCAGCCAGTCCAGTGCCCGTTCCCAGTTACCACGGGTGTCACAGAGCCTTTGTATGAGGATGGAGTGGTTTACCATGTCAAAGGCAGAGGAGAGATCAAGTAGGATGAGGACAGCTGGGGAGTTGGAAACCAAGGATGCCAGCAGTTCTTCACAGGTATTCAGAGGAACAGTTTTCTTGCCTTTGGATGCTCGGAATCCAGATTGATGGTCGTGGAGAACATCAACAAGTTCAGTGTGAGAGTTGAGTTGGGGCAATGCCAACATCTCCAGCAGTTTCCCCATGAAGAGGGTGATGGAAATAGGGCGGTAGTTGGCTAGACTCGTTGGGTCGGCTGACAGCTTTTTAGGTATGATGATTTTATTTGCATTGTAACACGCAATCACTTGCATGCATTCATACTCAACACACACACACACACACACACACATAGGAACACTCACAGAAGTGTACATATACACATGCATAGACTCACATGCAAGCATGCACACATACTAACAGGTCTGTAAATTGCCTTTACACATGTATTCTGCTGCTCGGGCATCAAGTTATCTGGTTCGGCAGGTTTCAGGGGCATCAGAACTGAGCATCACTATACAGGTGCAGAAAACAGAATAAAATACATGCCGGATATGTGGGGGAGGCGGGGCTCCTTCTGGTTGCCTAGCATTCAATGGACTGCAGGTGCCTCTTAGCAGTTCAATCCCACATGAAGTTATTTGGTAGCGAATGAGTGCCAGCAGTGCCAGCCCAACAGGGGCACTGAAGTATACCGGGACAAAGGAGGGTTGTTGCCCCCTCCTGCCCTGTTTCCACAACTGAGGCGGAGGGGCTGAGGAGACTTAGTTACATCCCTACACAGAGAGCTGGAGGAATAAAGGACTGATGGGCTGCTCTGAACAAGCACCTTCATTTCCCCCCAAACATTCCTGGTTGAAGGAACCACAGAGGCTCCATGAGCAAGCCTTCTCAGGCTGCTTAAGGCCTTGCTCTGCAATTCTCATAGCCATGGGCAACCCAGCCCTTTTGTAACATCAAGCTTGTTTTTCTGCTATTGTATTGCATAAAGTTGGTTTGTAGTATCACTCTTGTCTTTAACGTCAGGATCCTTTGTTACATTAAGCCAGTTTGTTCGATCTTCCTTCCTTGTTATGTCACGTTTTGTGATAGCATCCTGCTGGCTTGCTGCATCATGTAGTTTATTGCAGCATGATCATTTGGGCCATCATGCTTGCCTAATACATTAAGATTGTTTGATCCATAATTTTGCTCTTCACATTATGCTTTTTGTTACAATAAGACACCATGTGAAATGCTGGTTGCTTATTACATCTAACCCATGTGTTGTGTTAAGCCTATTCGTTGGAACATGCTTGCTTATTAGGCTAACTTTGTTTGTAGTCCTTGCTTGCTTGTCATATTGTGATCTAATTTTTACTCCAAGCTTGATAGTTTGTTGCAATGCAAGAAGTAAACACTGATGTCCTTGTTAATGAGCCATGCCTGCAGGGTTTAGTAGTTCTTCGTGGCATGATCCTCTACCAAGGTGAGTGTTTAGACTTATTTTGAAGAAATTAATCTCCAGATGAAATAGCAATTTGCGGTTGCTGCAGAATTTGGAGCCGTGAGTGTAGCACTGGGCTGAGCCATGAAGGGCCTATAGTAACCGACTTCTTTTCAGGCGTTGTTTGATTGATGGGGAATAAGGATTCACACACAGGTAACATGGTCATTTGACCCCATGTTTGCTACCTCATGCCATCTTGGGGTATCCTGCCAGGGATGGCATCAAACTCACTAGATCCGGTAACTCGATGCTCACACATGCTTATTTGATAAAACATGTCTGACTGTCTAGGTCCTGCCTCCTCTCACACTGGGCAGTTATTAGTACCTGATAATGGAACATGATTAATTTTTTAGGGCCTCTATTGAAGTGATGAGGTTTGGAGAGATCTGATCCAGAGGTGAATTGCAATATATGACAAAACAGGAAGAGCATTGCAATTTCTGCACCTGTGCACCTGGAATAATATGTTCACAGATATCACCCCTTTCTTCATTAGGTGAGGGATAATACAGGCTGTGTACACATAGCTATGGCTTGTCTAGGCTACAGGCTAGACAGCAATATACTCATATTGACAGCAATTGATGCACATCTCTAGATATGTTCCTTTCTTAGTGGTGTCATAGTATGGGCGAGTATTCAGACACATGTGTAAAGGTGTGCATTGCTATGGAAACATGTAGTCCTTGAGTACCACCAAGACCCAATGTTAGAGCTAAGAGCGGCCCCATTTTGAGATGGGAATTTAGAGAACATGCTCAGGTCTCATGTATGGCAGATTGATTCAATCAAACAGGGTTCGTAAAACAAACCCCAATCGCCTGATATCTTCTCCTGAGAGCAGTGATATACGCTGCGTATATGACTCCATGGGGACGGGGAAGCCACATGGCAGTCCTGGGTTCTACTTTCTCTGTACTTTTATGTTCGTCCCCTTTATTCAATTGAAGCCACAAAAGTGGTCCGGAGCGGGAATAACTCATGGACCTGTTCCCATCCACTGGGCACCACACGCCAATCTTTTACTGGGTGCTTCTACTAGATGCCCAGGTTGGTCCATGTTATTCAAGTAGCGTGTTCCACGGTTGGAAAAACACATGAAAAATATCCCGAAGTAAAAATCAAAATTCTAATTCAATTCTTTTAAAACGGAGGCAATGACAATGAAAAAATACTGCTTAAACGGATCATTATGTTCTTAAGAATTGGTGTCACTAAGTGAAAAGAATTATTCCAAAAGTCATACTTGCCTGTATTTGCAAGGTGCTATACGGAAAAGGGTCCAGTAAAATCTCCATACATTGCAAGCACTGTTATGAATCGAAATGAACACCAGATATTTTAAAACCTCTTCGCCTAGTGGAGGAACCAGATGCAGAGGGCGGCAACCCCCGCCCACTTTAGCCTTCCTCCATGCCATGCTGCGCCCTCCCCGCAACTCTCTTGCTGGCAATACGCTTTGCTGGAGTGAGCTGACCAGCGGCACACAGGCACCGCCCCCTCTGCCCACAGCTTCCTTGGCAACCAAGCTGAGGTCACAGGCCCCACGTGTTCCTTCAACTACCTGCAATGCTTCTTGATTCCTGATGCTCTCGTCCCCAGATAATGTGCTTTTTATCAGAGAGAGAGAGAGAGAGAGAGAGAGAGAGAGAGAGAGAGTGTGTGTGTGTGTATGCTAGATTTCATATGAGTGCCCATGCTCAGCAGTGAGTCGGATTGCACACCTGTTCGTATGTTTATTTATGTATGCCTATGTGATCATACGTGTGTGTCTTTGTTTGGTGGAGGGAGAGCTTCACCTGAATAGTGAAAGTGGTTTACATTGGGAATGCTGGAGGAGAGCATTTTCAAGGAAAATCCATCCATCTTTAATCTCTCTTCCCTTAACCTGAATACTCACCATATCGCCCTCCTGCAAAAGGATTGTCATTTGTGGGCAGGTTACACCACTGCGAACTGAATTAGAAATTCATGACTTCTTGCGCAGAATTAGATTGAACGTTTTCTTTCCCAATAGTGAATCAGAGGAAGAAGCAGCCTTCACTCGTTTTAGGGATACGTCATTCCCCCCCGCTCCCCCAAGACAACGATATGCCTACAGAGGTTTTAACCTTTGAAAAGTGCATTCCAAGAGACATGCACAAAATGTTCTCAAGCAGAAATAATTTGGCTAATGAGGAAAGGCTAGCCCTCTCTGCCTTCCAGTCTATGGTAATCTGGTAATTAAGGCAGCTGATAAAGGCAGGGGTCTAGTGCTTCAAAATAAGTCACAATATGGATCTCTGGTCAATGAGCTTTTGTTAAACCGGACACACTAGGTACCACTTGATAGAGATCCCATAGCCGAAATTATGACTCGTCTTTAAGATCTATGCGAGGAAGCAATACATCAAGGCTTTCTCAATTAAAAAGAAGCACCATTTTTGACACGGGTGACGTTAGGATGCTGTGTTTTTCTATGCCCGTCGCAAGGTTCATAAGAGCATCAGACAGCCACAGGGCAACCAATAGGTTCCTTATGTGGTTCTATTTTACAACCTATGGCTTAATAAATTGATTTTATTTTATACCATTAGCAATCAAAACTAGAGCATATATTACGGATACCAGAGAGGCCCTAAAGATCATTGAGAACTGTAACCTTCAAGCCCAGTCGAACATACTGGTACCTGCGGATGTTACAGCTCTAGATACCAACATTCCACTGGATGAGGCTCCGGAAGTAGCTGAACTAGCACTCAGTGCTCGGTCATGCCCCATACAGTAGCAACAGATCTTATGATACGCCTCTTGAGAGTAGCATGAAGTAAAGATGTCTTCCTGTTAGGTACAGAAAGCTTTCTCGAAATCAATGGCACTCCTAGGGGAGTAGCATTCACACCTAGTATAGCTAGGGTATATATGACAGCCTTTGAGGAGAAATGTATCTTTAAGCCCCATCGTTTTCGCCTGCTGGCGGCGCTACATAGATGATATTATTTTTGATGTGGTATAGCAACAGTGACAGACTTTCACAGTGTCACATGGTTGAGTGGCCTCAATTCTAATTTGAACTTTTCTATGATTGGAGTGCACATAAGATTTCCTTTCTTGACCGGACTGTGCGAGATGCCAATAACTCTCTATATACTACTCTTCTTAGGAAATCTATGGATACGAACACCCTCCTAGAGTATTCGAGACAACATCCCAGACATCTACGGGATAACCTTCTTTATAGTCACAATTGCACCAATAAACAGGACTATCAGGATCAAGCTAATGATATGATTAGCAAATTCCTGGAAAGGGGATATCCACGCCATATTTTGAAGAGATTGGCTAGGGTACATTGATAGGGATACTGTCTTTAACTCCAACAAAACCACTGACAATAAGTCTATCTGTGCTTGCGTGACAAGCTTTTCACGATACACCTCAAACTTTAAGATACTTGTCTGGAAATATTGGACAGCACTAGAATCGTCTAAATTAGCAGAACACGGCAGAAAAAAACATAGCGGTTTTGGCCGAAAATATGGTTTAGTCGTTACGGTAAAAGAACCCAAAACAGATTCATTATCCACTCCCACCACCTTCCCCCCTCACTTACCTTGCGGCAGCACACTTCGTGGTGTGCCGCCTACTCGCTGTGATCCTGCAACGCATGTTCCCATTCACTTCTGTGATCAGAAACCGGCGCCACAGGGTCCTTTTAAAAAAATATTTTTTATCTTTACGCGAACGGCTGCGGGGGACACTCCTGCAACCCCTGCTGACGTTATGGTGAACAAGGGTGCAGGGCACACTCCCTCAGCCCCCGCTGGCTTTGTTCACTATAATGCCATGGAATGGGGGATTTGATCAAAATGTTCCGCCGTTCAAAATGTTTGTACTGCCGAAATTCGACCAAATCTCCCATTCAGAAATTTAAATTTGGTCTTTTTGGGTAAACAGAATTTATGGAAAATCAATTACATTGGACATTGAAGAATTTCACCACCTGTCAAACTAAGAATGCAATATCTATGCCATAACTTGCCCATGTGACCGTTATGTATGACTACATGTACCACTATGATACTGATTGTTTGTTCCCCTAACCCTGCTAGCCATGACTGATTAGGGTTGAGTGTGTGTTTGTTGTATGCTGTGGTTCTTTTTAATGCGTTTTGAGGCACATTTTTAATACTGTGCATGTTCGGAAACATTAGCTGGTCCAATCCTTGAAATGTTTCCTGCTTGCACTATTCAGCCTAGGGCATAAGTGTTTGCCAACATTGTTAAAAAAAGATTTTGAGATATTGTGGGCTTTTCATTAAAATGTTGAAGAAATGTCACCACATTTGGCATGTGTTTTGATTTTACTAAATGAGTCGCTTGCCAAATTTGATGAACTTTCATAGAGGGGGAGAACAGCTGCAAAGGAAATACATTTTTAATGTTTGCTATATAAAGGTTGCTGCTGTAGTATAATATATATGCTCACATCTTAGATGGAGGGATGGATGCGAGGGAGGAGTGGCTTTAGGGCATTAATAGAGGGGCGGGCGCTCAAGGTGTCTTCCTTTATGTGTGCCTTCTTTTGTTCCCTATCACAAATGTATTGCTCTATAGATTGCAGTCTTTGTAATTGTTAATTATAATAATTGAGCACTTATATAGTGCTACGAACCCTCAGGCATATGAGTGCTGCTTATCATTACCCACAGTGTGTGGTGCTCATTTATCAATCTCAGAAGGATGAAAGGCTGAGTTTAGTCCTGCCAGGATTCGAACCTGCATCAGCAGGCTCTGCACAGATGTCAAAGCGAGTGCTCTACTCGCTGTGCTATTGGACCGGCATAGAAGGCCTGGTAAACCTGAGGTTAAGCAGAAATGAAAGGGCAAGCAATCCTGCACTTAATAATGGAAATAGTCAAAGTGAAAGGCAAATTACTCTTTATTAACAATCCAACATGAAGCAGAGGCAGCATACAAGCGTCACTTCTTGAGGCTCTCAAAGGCTCTCATACAAAACAACAGATTATAAACCAGACCTTTGTCATTAATGTCATCTACAAACTTGGTTACAAAAAACCTATGGGATGAAGGGATTCATTAAGGGAATTCACTGTATACACATTATATATGGGGTATTCTTCTATTTGGGTGTTACATATTTGATGGCTCTGTGCAGTAGCATCTGGAGCGTTCCAAGTGCACAATGGGATTACCACAATAACTGATCTCAGGCCCAAATAACCTGACAGACTCCAAGAAAATGGTAAAGTACTACGATATTATCAGTTCAATAAAGTAGGGAAATCAGGCAGGCATAACAAGTGACACACTCTCAAATACATTTCCATTCCACAAAGGCTTTATTTCTCGATGTACGTCAGCTATGATGTCATCCAACGTGGCAAACAGTAAAAACCTTTTGGGCAAAGGGATTGGTTAAGGGAACATATATATATCTATAGTTTATTTAGGTGTTAGTAACATCATTGGCTGCCCCGTCTTAAGTAGGCATGGTTGGGAAAACCTCTAACTAGGTATAAAACACTCGACAAAAGCGAACTAGCTTCTGCAACAATGCTTAGTCCATCATCACATAGGCCATCCTGATTGGTTGGCACCCTATACCAACCTCGGACATTCGGCTCGTTAGCAGCACATAAGCAAAATGAAACCGAGGTGCGGAGAATGTCAGACAACTGGCCACTTGGCCAATTAGCCTACATCTCTCATCAGCTAGGCCCTAAGCCATGGTCTCTCCTCTTTGTAGTTGACCTTGCTGACTGTTCTCTTATCTGGAACTTTAAAGGGAGCGAAGGTACATTGCTATCTCCGTCTGGAGCATTATGAATAGGCCTTGTTTTCTAGTCTTACACCTTGTGTGAGGAGACCATGATTTGTCCATGCTGTTCTCTTATTTAGTGCTAGTTGATGTAACTATACTGGGTGCTATTACTCTCTTCAGCCTCTGGAGACTTGGTTGGTCTGTCTTGCTAATGCTTTCTTCATCTTTAATTGTCCAGTACTTAGCAGATGTTTACTCCTTTGCTTAGTCTAATAGAAATATGTCTTACGTACATGGCTTATCCTCTTCAACCCCTTTTGTACATTGTAGTGGCTTCTTGCAGTGGCATCCTTGATCCTTAGCCAAACAAATATTATTTGTTCTTGCACAATTATGTATTTCAGTGCCTGTCAGCTCTGCTGCATTTTTCTCTCTCCTTGGAGTTTTTAGCTTGCTGTTATACGAAACTGACACCCATTTTCTCTTCATGGCTGCTTTACCCATGTTATATTTTCTACTGCAGCAAGTTTCTATATGTCTCATCTACCTTGCGTTTCTGCGTATATGCATCTACTGCATGTCTTCTTATCTTCTCAGTGTATATGGTTTCTTCTTCTTCACACGTTCATTTACGTTGTTCCTTTAGTCACAGATTAATTCTTTAAGTATTTGTCTATTGTTTCAATGTGTCCTTGTGTCTTCTCTTCATGAAGTCGTTTTACACCTGCCAGACTTTACTTATAGCAGTTCTATGTTCATTGGTCTGCAGCCTTTGTTCAACCATCTCAGTTTGAGGGTACATTTGATAGGGTTATCTGAGCACATAATGTCTTTCATATCTTTGATACGGTATTGGTATGGTACCAGGTGCCTTGCTCAGTGCTTTTTTGCTGTTCTTCCAATATGATGGATGTGAGGGGGCAGGCTCTGTGGAGGACGTGTAGATCTGCTTCTCTACAGCTCCAGCTGAGACCACCTCTAAATTGATACTAGTCAAACACAGGTAATCTCTACAGTATATGATGGGTCAATGTAACATGTACTTGGCGGCCAATCACTGAGGGTCCTGATTGGTTGGCATTATACTGACCACCCTCTAGCAATTGACAGGTCTTCAACACATGAGCAAATGGGAGTAGGGGGAGAGAGGTCTGCAAACTGCTTTCCTTTCAATAAAAAAAAATACTATCCCTTATTCCTAGGCCATAAACCAGAGCGACTTCTTTGTAGTTAGATAATATAAGTGTGAGTGTTATACATTTTTTGACCATTTGGCACTTTCTTGGTCCGTTCCCTATGAAGATTTTAGATTATAATTACGCTGCATGTGACCTTCAAAGACTGTTTTTTCTTTACTCTTAGGGAAATATGGTTTATGCCTTAGGACGTATTATCTTGTGTTCTCTCTGAGCCATCCAAACCCTTCCTACGTTCTCAGTAACCTTGGCTTGGGATGCGTAACTACTGTCTGTGCCTTGCACGGGTCTGTATTTCAGTGAATTGAGCAGTTTGAATTTTCATAGAGTCTCCAGGACTTCCATTCACTTAAATGTTTGCTGCAGCTTCCATTTTTGAAAAGATGGCTGCCCATTACTATCGCATTTCTATGTTAGTGAGTTATATACGTGTGCAGTTTATATTGCATTCGGCTTATACATTGCTTATGTTAATATTCTTCATGTCTAAATGGATGCAATCAATATTCTTTGTGTATGCATTTTTATTTTAAGTTTTTTATTTTATTGGGCATTTGTAAGGCACTTATACAGCAAGAATTGTGTTTCAAAGTGCCCTACATACATTGTGTGAATGCACATTTGACCTTGTGATAGTGTTTCTTTATAGTGAGTGCATATTTGCTTCATCTCTATAGCATGTGCATGTGTTATCTCACTGTGAATTTGTTTTTTCTTGCCATATTTAGTTACATTTGATCAATTACTTGCTTTTCTCGCCTGGGATAAGCGCTGTGTGGTCACCTTATTGAATAACGTTTATCACCTGTGCAATATCGGGGTGGTAGAGAGGCAGTATCTATGAATGACGTATTCATCTGCCTGTCAACATAATTGTCATACATTTACTATAAAAGTACAATGGGCCTAATTCACAGAAGCGTTTTGTAATGGCAAAACCCCATTGGAAAACGTTCTGGGAATTAAGACCATTATCTCCCACATGGATTAAAGTGGGCCTGCGTGGTCCATGTTTGAGCATTTTGGTTGCTGAACGCGATTAGAAATTGTCCTCTACGGAGTCATTTACTGGATGATCCGTCCTCTCCCGTCGGTCACGTGGGAGGCCAGATCTGAGGCTTGCATTGTACCTTTGTCTGTCTTTGAACTCGTTGGCTCCCTACGGTGAAGTATGCGATTGCAGCCTGTGCTGAACAGCGTGACTGGCGTAATAGAGATCATATCGATATGAACGTCTGACAGGCGACCAAATCCAAAGCATTTGAGCACATGGAATGACGCATGGCAGACAAAACTGTGAAAAATGAAACAAATGTGTTATGGCTGAGTGGGCAAAAAGAAGCGTGAGGCATCCAAGATAACAATCTCGGTGTTATGGCCACCACAGCCCCACCCCATTCCACAGGTCCATTGTCTGAAACATTAACCTTGCACTGCGTGTTCCCTAAACCCCTCTGGGCAGTCTTCTTCTCTCAGTAGTCATGACTCTTTCCTAAACAAGCATTGGCAAAGGCTTTTGTGTTGGGCACGGGATACGCCTTTCCAGGTACTAATGATATTATCGGGCTAATGGTGTGAATAGCTGGGCGCATTTAAGTAGTGCCTATCTAATGTTATGATGGCGTGGTCACCACCTGAAGATAGCTTTGTGTTAATCAATATTAATCAGAATGAAGAAGCAACATAGTCAACCCAATGTGGCACAACTGGTGAGAATAACTGTCTGCAAGACTGAGGAGCAATCACACCATTTAGTATTGTGGTTACTATGTTTTGAATAACACAAGGAAAATAATGCGAATGGTTCTCATTACCAGCTAGTGAGCACGTAGCACCTGGGAGTAGGCTCTTGGTCTTGCAGGCAGTGCCTATCTAATGCTCACACTAGAGTCAAAACTGTTGGCTTGGCAATACTCGATTTTAACAGAAATTCACTAAACAGAACCGAAGAACAAGGGCACACTTATTTTATACAAATCAGGTAACTGAAGGAACACTTGGTTATCGTGGTTGCATTACTCCAGGAGCTTGAGTCATAAAGTTTCAGGAGACTGCTTAGTAAATAATAATGGCATGCCCTTAGAAACACCAAGCTCAAAGATATCCCAGCAGTGTGTGTTGTTGGAAGTGTGTGTTGTTGCAGGTGGTGGTGGGAATAGCCACTGGGGATAGCCTGGTCATGGGTGATGAATAATCAGGTGCAAACACACCCACTGGCTGGCTGTGCCTCCTCACATCCAATCTCGCTACTTTATGTTCTTTCAATGCCAATAACTTTGGAGTATTGACAATACCACCTGATAGTTAAAACCAAAAATACATATCATTGAGCAGTGTAGTGTGGTGTGTTCCATGAACTCACCATCCATTTCTATGAGGGAGTGAGTCTCAGAGGACGGGGCTGGACTGGACACTACCCAAGACGAGTTCCAGAGGGTGTGGAGAGAGTAATTTACCTGGACCGCCTTAACCCCATAGACAACAGGTTAAACCACTGCCAGCTGGTCCGTTGTCCTTCAGCACCAGGATCAGGACTCCAAGTCCCAGGATCCATCAGGAGGGACGCAACACACGAGACAGGATCCTGGCAGAGTTTAATTTCCCATAGACGCATATCAAGGGGCTGTGCTTGGAGTCAATATTAGATGAAGGGTAAATCCTAGACATACAGCAACATGTTTTTGAAGCGTGAATAGGGGAAAATAATTGTTCAAACCACTATACAAGGAAAACCAGAAACCCGACAACCTGGCGAAGGGATCATCTAACTGGTCTGCAGGGTTCACAGTAAAACAGCAAGCAAAGGAGAAGTACCCCAAGCACTGACCTCCCAAACAGACAGGCCGATCACCGCCAGTCACAACTCTGTACACATGGAGCCATGGAGCAATACAAATATGCTGCAGAACATGACATTGAATTCGAGAGGGCACTGAAACTCAGCTCCGCCTTGATAGGATCTGACCCAACCATGATGTCATCTGACCAGCAATTCTAGGTTGACTTATCCAAAAACATGAACCACTTCTTTTTAAACGTTTAAATACCAATTTAAAGCCAATAAAACAACTCCCAGGAAATAGCCCAATCCCAGACCTGCAAACACAATTCCTCACTGATCCAAAAGGAAACAAGTGAGGAGGCAATACCCAGGAGAGGGGGAGGACTGAGGGAGCAGGATGTGCAGACCCGAGCTCCCTTGACAGAAAGGGAGAAGGCTGCATGTGGGCACACAGCAGCCACTCTGGCAGAAGTAGGCTGGGGCCAGAGAATCATGATCCTCTGAAGTCATGGAGAGGCCTCTTGGAGGACCCTTGATAACCTGAGGCCATGAAGCTAGCCAGCTAAGCATCCGTGGAGAAACCCAGCCAAGTGTGTGTTGAGAGACAGGTAGCTGAGAGACCCAACCAGGTGAAATCTGAGAAGCAATGTGCTGGAGAGACCTATCCAAGTGTATGTCGCAAAACATGCCATGGAGAGACCTGCCCACATTACCCTGTGAAACACGTTTGTGGAGAGAGCTATACAAGTGTACGCTGAGAATCCCAAGGTCATTGCAAGATTGGTCAGGGAGATACCTAAATCAAGTGCCGGGAATGTGTAGGCCTGGGAGAGACGTAAAGTGAATGCATCGTAAGTAAAGGTCTGGGAGAGACCTGTGATGGAAAGCTATGAGGCTGAGGTGGCGCCTGAGAATCCTGAAACCCAGGAGTGGACTGGGACCCAAAAGAGTGTCTCCATATTACACATGTTCATCAAGCCCAATCCTTTTCCTATGGCAACATCTGGAAATAAAATAGGTTACCACACAAAAGAGGCCTTGCCTGGAGAGGCCTACCGGGAAATCCCCAGAGTTCACTATAGGGCAGTCCACCCCTGCTGAAACATGGGTGAGGTCTTAAGAGGCATTGCGAAAATAAGTAGACTGAAGAAGGGTACACACTGAGTAACCCTAATGGAGTCTTCCCTGGGAACCTTTCCTGCTTCGCTGTGTTAGACGAGGGCTGGACATTTGAGAGGAGGATTTGTGAACTCTTCTGTTGGAGGTTCCTTGGACCATTATGTGCTATACCATAGGGTGGCCGCGGGGCTAAGGACTCAGTAAGATTAGGATTCAGAAGGATCTGTTAGCTATTTCTTGGAAATAAAATGCGTGGACTATAGTCTCCCTGGAGGGACATGGACTCTTAAAACCAGGTTAAGCACTTCATGATTTGGTCACTCATCTTTGGAGGTATTGGGCACCTGGAGAAAGCCACCTTTGTATTGTCCCATCCCTGACACTGCTTTTTTTTTTAGCGTTGTCCTTATTCATTTTAGGTCTTTTCCTAGGTCCTTTCAGTCCATTCTCTTCAGCACATTAAATAAAGCCATGCTTTTGAACTTCATTTATCTGGTGTCCCATGTGTCACTGCTGAGCTTAACTCAAAGTGTAATCCAATACGAAAGACAATAGTACAAAATAAATACACACAGTAAATGGGAGCAGAATGTGAGTGGGCTCTCAAAGCATGCCAGCTACCTGATTCTCATGGCCTCCTTCTGAAGGAGCCCCAGCTGAATGAAGAGCAATACAAGTCTTGCACCATCCTTGAATGCCTGTGCATTGCTGCTCTTATCAGGAGTGCACAGGCACCTGGCCAGTACAGCTGTGAAATACAGTGATGCCTTGGGCCAGCAGCCCTCTGTCACACCAGTGTTGTATGCACAGAGTGTTCTCAGCAGTGAATTTTGTATTTTCCTCATAAGAGGTAAATACACAAAACCCTGCTGAGTCACTCACAAGATACCGAGGAGCTCATTTTGTAAAGTTAAGTAACATGAATGAAAGGGATACAATTACAATTATACACTGCCCAACATGCTTGCATGTCAGGCATTGTTTAATTGTAATTGTGAATGCTGCTTAACATGCGTGCATGGAAAGCAGTGTTCACAATGAAAAGTAAATGCTGCAGACATTCAGGCAGTTTTTACTCATTTGAACGGCAGAGTGCAAATATTCAGGGAAAAGGGTGGTGTATAGGTGTGTACTCTGCTCTGCAAATTATATAAATGTGGTGGCGGGGACCTGGCTAAGCCTGAGTGCAAATGTACCAGGTCCCCACTGTGAAATTACATAATGGAGCAACATGAGCTCCTGAATGTGTTGGAGAAATAGACAAGCGCATGTGTTGCAAAATGCTTTTGTGCTGAATGTCAAGTGTCCATGTCCTACTGAGTGATCAATTATACCAACAGTTTTTATAATGTACTAGCAAAAGGTAGCCATTCTCTGAACGGGTTCCATGGACAGACATGACAACACTATCATCAATTGTCGAAAATAAATGATCCTGTAGGTCGCAGTTCTGATTCGCTTATCACTTGATGTGTTTTGATCTCTGAAGTAAACTGCACTGAGAATGGCCGTGTGTGGCTGGCTGACATACCCCAGAGCAGGCGTTGGGGGGAAGTGAAAGCTGGTGTGCTGCTGCATACTGGGACCTTCTGTGCTCTTTCCCCACCTGTCGCCTCACACTGGCGTGGTGCAGTTCGTTGCAGTGCTTTGTGGTGCACATATATCTCGGAAACTGTGCATCCTAGGGCCTTGAAACGTGGTTTTCGAGGTCCCACAAGGACCACAAGTTTTGTTCCTCACGTTGAAACTGGTCCTTCTACGAAAACATTGATGTTTCGATGATTTAAGGCAACCGTCTCATGTGTCAAGGTTCTGAAATCCGTGGAAAGGGGTGGGATGTCCAAATATCATGTAGTCAGTAAAGTCTGGGGTCCTAACAGGTAACTTTGCAAAATGTGATGCAGATAGGTGAAACAGTGTGGAATTGTATAAGGAACAATCCATTGACATGCCCCCAAACAAATTATGACTTTTATAAATATAGATAGTAAAGGTGCTATGCCTTAAGCATCTAAGCTTGTTTGTTTTGTTTGTTTGTTTTTATTATTTATAATACGCGAGCGTACCCGGGGGTATCAGGGCATAGCCTTTACACGAATATTCAAAACTTAGTTAAAGTACACAGAATATACATAATACAAGAATAAAGTACACCAGTGTTATATACAAATCAGTAATAGGCCAGCAGGCCATTGTATACAGGTAATTATATACAGGTAAATGGGAGGCACACAGGCAGGTAAGCAAGAGGGCACAAGTGGTTTCAGTATGTGCAGGGGCGCTAGGCGCTTCAACGTCTATTGGGTCTCACGTTTCAGCCATGAGATTACCAGTGAGCGGAAATTCTGGTAGGGCATGTCAATTCTAAGGTTTGGAGGCAGGGAGCTCCACAACAAAGCAGCTTTTACTGGGAAGCTGTTGCCCCCTGTGGTGGCCCGTTTGTAATGGGGAACAGATAGACGGTTTCTGTGTGCGGTTCTGGTGGGTCTTAGTGATGACTGTCGGTGGAATCTGTTGATCAGGTAAGTTGGGGCGGCATTGTTCAAAGACTTATGAATGAGTGATGCCGTTTTTAAAAGGATTTTATCTTTGGTGGCTAGCCAATTGTTCTGTTGGCTGAGATTTGTAATGTGTTCCCTTCTGGAAATGCCCAACGCTGCTCTTAAGGCATTGTTCTGAAGGGTTTGCAATTTGCTAGTGGTAGCCTTGGTAGATCCCATATAAAGGGCGTTGCAGTAGTCAAGGCGAGACAAAATAAGAGCTCTGGCGAGTGTCAGTGTGTTCCCTTCTGGAAATGCCCAAAGCTGCTCTTAAGGCATTGTTCTGAAGGGTTTGCAATTTGCTAGTGGTAGCCTTGGTAGATCCCATATAAAGGGCATTGCAGTAGTCAAGGCGAGACAAAATAAGAGCTCTGGCGAGTGTCAGGCAACTAGAGTCCGACAGGAAAGGTTTGGCTGCGCGGAATAATTTGCATGTGTGGGCCGTGGAGGATGCAAGGGAGCTCACTTGTCTTTTGAAGGAGAAATTGGAGTCTAGGTAGAATTCCAGTGTTTTGACCTCCTGTCCAACTTTGATGTTGTTTCCGTCAATTGTGAAGGAATTGTAGGCCGGGCCAAGTTTCTTTATATTGAGTGTGGTACCCAGGATAATGAGTTCTGTTTTATCATCATTCAGGCATAGTCCATGAGTGGCCATCCATGCCTGGATGATGATATACACCCTATTTAACAAGGCAAAATCCTTTCCATAATCTCCAGAAAGCGGAAGGAGGATCTGAGTATCATCTGCATAATTAGTGTAGGTGATACCGAGATGATCCAAATCATCGAAAAGGGGCTTGGTAAATATGTTGTAGAGTGTGGGGGAGACACAGGAGCCCTGGGGAATGCCACAGGTGATAGGTATGGGGTCTGCTCCGGCCGTGGGAGAGAAGACCCTCATGGTCCTACCATTAAGGAAGGATGTGATCCATGTGATGGCCTCTGTTGAGAAGTGAGCTGCAGTATGGAGATGTGAGCATAAAACAGAATGATCGACCAGGTCGAAAGCTGCAGATAGGTCAAGGAGAAGGAGTAAGGCAGCTTGCCCATTGTCTCTGAGCGAATCAATCTGGGCTTTTAGGTCAATGAGAGAGGTTTCCGTCCCATGTTGGGGCCGGAACCCAGACTGTCTGGATCCTAAGAGGTTGTGTTCTTCCAGGTGCTTCTGTATTTGAAGATAGGCCACCTTGTCCAGAATTTTTAGGAGAAAAGGAACGGTCGTTATGGGTCGGTAGTTGGTGGGTATGGCAGGGTTGAGAGTAGGTTTTTTCAGTAATGGGAGTACCCAGGATTGTTTTAAGTTAGTGGGGATGGATCCAGTGGTGAAGGAGGCATTGATCAATTTTGTGATGAAAGGGGAGAGGTCCCGGGCAGCATCTTTGATGAGCTGAGCAGGGCACAGGTCTCCCTGGCAATTGGACGGTTTCAAAGATAGGATGATTTTTTCCACTTCCAGAATATTGACTTTGGCGAATTGGAAACGGGCTAAATTGGTATGCATGGGTTTGTTGTGAGTTTTAGAGTTGGGAGTGTTATTCAGGGAGGCTCTTTTGCTAGAAATTCTGCTGTGAAGAGTCACAATCTTATTAGTTAGGGCATTTCGAATGTCTGAGCACCAGTTTTTATCTTTGGTAGAGGTGTCAGGGGGTGCTATGGGGGTTTCTATTTTTTAAGGATTGTAAAGAGTTCTTTCATGTTTGATTTGGCTTGGGATATACGGGAGTCAAATGAGGTTCGTTTGGCCAGGTAGATTTCTTTTTTATACAATGCTGCTAATTTGGAGAGTTTGAGTTTGTTTGAGTCTGAAGGGTTTTTTTTCCAAGTGGCCTCCCAACTTCTTTTTTGCTGCCTTAAGTTTTTGAGGAATGGTGTATATCATTTGTTAACGTGTGTTTTAGGTTTACTTGATCAGAGTTTGAGTGGGGCGATGTGGTCCATCACGGAGGCCATAACCTTGTTATATTCTTCGACCATGGACTCAGGGTTCAGGTCATCTGGCAATGTGTTCAGAGTGGGAAGTAGATTAGGGATAAGTCTTTCTGCTGTGATGTTTTTCTTGTTTCTGGTGAGAGTGGGTGGGGCCTTAGTAATCGGCGGAGGTGGTGGTCTATCGGTGGAGAGCATGAATGAAATCAGATGGTGGTCGGTCCAGGCTAAAGGTGAGATGTTTGTAATATTCGCTAGGCAGTTATGGTCAGCCACCCAGTCGAGGGTTCTGCCTTTCGAGTGTGTTGGTGACGTGCATCTTTGCGTGAAGCCTAATTCAGCTAGAGTGTTGGCTATAGTGCTGGCGGGAAGGTCTTCCGTGTCATTGTAGCCCAAGTTAAAGTCTTCGAAGGTGAGTGCTTGAGTGGAGCTTTTAAGATTGCTGGCCAGGATAGAGTTGAGGTCTTCATAGGCGCTATTAGATTTTGAAATTCCATTCATCACTAGGTGCGTTGCTATGCAGCAAAAGGATGTGTGTTCATGCCTGGCCACCTGTAGAGGATGAAACAGTATATTAGCTCAATTTTCATTGCAGAGCAAATTAAGAACTAATTGCAAATATAATGTTTAACCCAACAATGCTGGTGCTACACTTCCCATGTTTTCCACTCCTCAATGAGAATAGGTCCTTGAGATGAGAAGTAGAGCTGTAAGGATTGGCTTTTGGCATGAGGGACTCTTTATGCATGTGTGCCAAGTCTTGACACTTGCAAATGCATTGTGTTTAGCACCCAGTATTGCAGCCCAGCGGGCACATCTATCTATATATGTAAAATGCTTAGGTATGTTTCCATACTCAGCTGATGCAATTTATCAGT
Source organism: Ambystoma mexicanum (assembly GCF_040938575.1). Classification (NCBI taxonomy): domain Eukaryota; kingdom Metazoa; phylum Chordata; class Amphibia; order Caudata; family Ambystomatidae; genus Ambystoma; species Ambystoma mexicanum. Next base: position 849,059,732 of record NC_090931.1, on the reverse strand, counting down.
GTTAGGTTGTCCTCTGCTGTCCACATGGCAAAGTGCACCTCTGTGTGCCCTTCCACTTCAACAACAGCTATCATTTTAACAATCCGAATGAGCATGGTTCTACGCGGTCACTTTCACCTTCCACTATAGCAAACTATCGGAATAATTTCAAGTTACTTTCCAACCCCACTTCTCTTCACACAGGGCATGGCAGTTCCAGTGTCAATGAACAGTTAATTACCAGCTCAACGTTTCAGTCTCTAAAGAGCGAAATGCTGTTGGACAAATGCCTCCTCACAAGCTAAAACTGAAAGTAGGTGCTGTAATTATGCTACTGCACAATCTTATGCCATCACAGGGACTCTGCAATGGAACAAGGTTGACAATTGCACATTTACAATGAAACATCATAGAGGGCTATGTAATCAATGGATTAATGTAAGATACTGTTCTTATACCGCAGATACATCTCATTCCATCTGATACAAATATGCCTTTCAAATTAAAAGGAAGACAGTTTCCTATAAGTTTTGTCTTTTCAATTACCATTAATAAGTCACAGGAACCTACTCCCCCTTACTGGAAGCGATCGGTCACAATTCCAATATTTAAGAAGGGGGAACAAATGTGACCCTATGAATTACTGACCGATATTGACTTTTAAGATATGAAAGAACAGCGTATGTTACACCGGGAACAGCTAGTTGGCAATGATCGGCATTAGCAAGCCCATCCTTGTAAATGTATTTGACACATTTCAAGCCGTTTTTAGAGGGTAAACTTCAAATTAAATTATGAACCACTTATGTTTTGAATGAGCGTTTCCACAAGAGGCTCTAAAATGCAAGCAGACTCTGGAAAGACCCTTGTCTGTAATGCAATTTCTGCTGCATATGGCATTCAACAGGGAAGACAAGGTGCAGTGGAAGCAGTGGCAGGGTCTGAAAGTGCCAGAAACACTTTGTTGTGGATCAAGGATGCACAGAGCTATACTGCAACAAATGCCTGCAGATGCCACAGAATTTGGGGAATCTTCCAACACAATCTCATGTGAATTCTCTACTCACAGTATCCCGATTCATGTCCTTCTGTGAGTGCAGTCGGCCCTTATGAATGGAGAAAATGTTCCCAATCTGGCCACATATTGTAGTCTTAATAGTTTCAGTGGTCGAAGAGGGCGGGAGTGGTTGGGGGTGTTGCTCCTCTACTTTTTAAAAATGATTTGCTGTTCCTATACTTTTATTTTAAACAGAAACAGTTCTGGAAAGGTTTACTTTTAAAATAAAAGTGGAAGAAGTTTAAACTTGCATTTCAATGCATTGCACTGAACATTTCCTAGAACAGCAGGTGTGTTTGTTCGGGGTTTGGATTGCATGTGGGAGGGGGCGTGGTGATGGGGTTTGTGGGGATTGGGGGCAGACCAGCGGGGACCATATTTCCAAAACTTCTTTTCGTACACTTCTACCACTGAGTATTTTATATTTTGTTGACTGTAACTGCTATGAACTGTGTCACCTTGACTCTCACTGTCAATGAAAGGGGCAGGCACTAAAGGAGATTTGAAAAGCAATACAAAAATTGCTCTTTCCAATGTCACATCCAAACCTTGTTCTTGTATCTCCTTCCCTTCTTCTCAGGAGTCTCTCTTCCTCCTGAATAGCTCCATCAGGCTCCTTTTCGTAATCTCCTCCCACCTTCCTTCTTTCGGATGCTCCTCTCTCCAGCTTTTTTGTGTGCCCTCCTCCCATTCCTAATTTGATTCTCTGAGTTCCCCATCTCTGCTCATCCTGCCCCCCTTCTGATGGCTGTCCTCTCCTCTACTCCTCCATTCCCACTTGTGTTCCTTCACCTTGTCTCAGTCACTTCTATCCTCCCTCGGTCTCCTCTTCCTACTCCTCCTTTCTGTATACAGTGATAATAATGAATTAGGAATGACAAACAACTTTTTAAACGACCCTAGAATAGCAAAAATACTGATTTTCTTGAAATATATATCAGGGATGGGCTAAGGGAATATAACGGGTTGGGAGGGGGTTATGGGTCTAGGCAAACAGGGCGGACTTGGGGGGGGGCAAATTAGAAAGAACAAGAATTTTGTTTTATGTTTCGTTATTTTAGGGTAGTGAAAAAAGTTTGTTATTCCTGTTTTCGTTGTAATCATATGGAACCCTCCTTTCCTCCGCCTCCTCTCCTCCAGCCACTACAGTCAATTGCTCAACAACTCCATGGCCCCACGCCACTGTTAATCTGCACATGCCTTTTACTGGGTGACATCGCCTTCCTTTGGCCAGTCCTATGTGGGAAAGGGTGGACCTGGGACTAGTGATTGGCATGGCATTGGGATTGATATAGCAGGTATTGAAACTACCAACCCCTTGCGTGTGATACCGTTCTACTGCTGTATGTGGCAATGCAGTCCTACCCTACTTCAGTGGGTTTCCTCACATGGCGATCAGTGTCCAAAAGACTACAGGACCTGTATTGTCCCCATGGACATCTCTTCACAGGGCTGGTGCAGAATCTCCTCGTGCCAAGTGCCAGTGCTCGGCCTTGGTCCTGGGCAGTTTGTTGGGTGACCCGGGGGCAGGGCTCAAGTCGAGGAACCACCCGGATGGCTGCCGCCCAGCCACTATTTTTGAAAGGACAGAAGCTGCTCACCCTTAATATTTGAGGATTAAACAAAGAAAATATCATTTTGCTGCACGTCTGCCTTAGCGTGACCAATGCCACGACTAGGATGCAAAGCCAGTTCATACAGGTGTGCGGCAAGAAACTTAACCACAATACCACATAAATCACTGATAAAAGACTTATGGAAAGCAGGATATTGACAGTCCGCTATAAATGACATGTTTTGTTAAGGAATCTTAACTTTAAAATGCCTGTCCGTACCTTCTTTAACTAACCAGCAGTGTTATTAAGCAATACGTTCTCTTGGGAAAGACTAGTTCAATGCATATTTTTTTCCTCGGTTCTGTTTACTTCAGGTGACGTCACTTCCCAATGCGTGCATAAGTGTCCCCCACTTTTTTTTAGAACTCGAGCCCTGCCCGGGGGATACCCCATGTACCTCCTTCGGCCCAAAATCACTCCGTGGGTGTTGTCACCCGGCCCCCCCCCGACCCCGATCTACTGCCCCCAGGCACAGGCAGAGACTTCATCGCTAGACACAAACGGGCAGGGTTAATGAGGAATTATTCAAGTCTTCTAGCACTGGAGGTTAACTCTAGTATTTCCGGATCATGTCAGACTTAACCAAACCCTTGCTAAAACGTCAATGTAATTCATAGTAAATGGCCCTCTTTGTGGCATTTTAAAGGAAAATGTTCTGTTTGTGGGAGCTTTTCAGTCACACAGGCATTCAACCAAAAAAATATAATTACTATTATATACACATATGGTGAATTCAACCACCGGGTCCCACATGTATTCTCTATCTATATTACCAACAGAGGATCACTATCGCTTTTTTATGGCAACCCTTGAAACCAGGGTCTACGTATCTCTTGAGGGGAGCCAATGCACCTATAGGGACTTGTAGACACATATGCTGCTAACTTGGTGGGAAATACGTTTCGGCAGGCCAAACAAATATCTCTGCCTTCTTCAGGACCATACTGAGGTGCCCTGGAAGTAAACAGTTGCAAACTCTCCAAACAATTACATAAAGTTGTATCTTAAACAGCAGAGAGTTCAGAGATAATGGAGTATAACAGGCAGCAAAGGGAGGGTAAAGCATGCACCACTCTGATGGCGCAACGGCACCTTCTCTCGCCAGATGGAAAGAGGACACCACATCTGGGACAGCTCCGTGACACAGAGGGGTTCCTGTTAAACTGGAATATTGATTGAAAACCCCACGGTCTCAAATGGCCCACAAGGCCAAGATAATGGGACAAGAAAAGTGAGGCAATGTGCTTAGCAAAGTGAAGGATAGTACAGAGGCCTGTAGCCCGCTACTGGCACGTATGGCCATCAACATTTGCATTGCTGCAAAATGTTTGTGGGCCATTTTTTTATTTTTTGAAGTTTTTATTTTATGTAAAGAATACATGCATGCAAGCAGAGTAAGCGTCTTTGCATTGAAGAAAGAAAGAGTGCAAGACACGATGGGAGGAGGTCACCACTGGATATTTGAGGGTTCCTTTTTTGTTGGTTCGCCCAAGCTTATTCATAAAAACAGTGATGTGGTGGGATTGGATTATCTGCAAATGGGTAAATTATCCATGAGGGAAATCATGGAAAATATCATGGACACATCATTATCATGCATGGCCACACCTGGGAACAAAACACTGACACCTGCAAATGTCCTTTTGGTCCTCAATGTCCCTTCCTAAGTAGAAAATTCCACAGTGGAAGTGCTGGTGCATAGGTAGGGCTCAAGTCCTAAAAACAAAGAAGGGGGACTCTGACAGATGGATAGGGAAGTGGCATCAAAGTAAATGAACCGATCCCAAAAAGAAATAGGCAAATTCCTTTCAAATGTTCTTTCACAACTGAGAAAGTGCACCGACCAAATAAACATTTGCCAAGAGAACAGATTTTATTATTACATTGCCAGCTAATTATAAAAGGTATGCACCTTTTATAACTAAAAATCTTCAACAAAAGACAGCATTTGTTAGAAGAATGTCAACACAAAAACAATAACTCCACATCCCTCTTCCTCGTCCCAGTACTAGTACGTGAGGTGTCCCCATGAAAACAGGGTGGGTGGCACCTGCCCTTTCAAAAAAGTGGGCAGATGCCATCCACCCACGTGGTCTCTCGACTTGATCCCTGCCCTGCGTCTGGAATAATTGGAGCACCAGCATGCATTGTTTGCCACTTGGAAGTACCTGTCCATAGAAATTGCTGTTTAATACAGATGTTGTTTCTGCAGTAGGTTTCAAACGGTGACGCTGTTTCCTGCTGCACCTGAAAGATCTGACATATTTTAGTTACAAAAACTATAAGGAAAGCAAGCAAATTAGCCAGATAAATAACTAACCACATAAAAACGCCAGACACCCTTTGGAACAATATACAATAAGACTCTTTATGGGTTTAATAGCTTGGGGGCGTTGGTGGAAGGTTGTATTTCAAGGATTTCCCATTACAGAAGATTTCTTTAAATGCGATGATCTGCAAATCCTTAGGAGTGCAGGAAAAGAACTCAGGTGTTCCAAGGTGTGATAAATGATGGTGTTCTTACTGCAGCCAGACCAGCTCTCCATCAGCTGAGTTGTTCAGGGGATGCTGCCAGCCATAACGGTATATGCCAATTGTATTGAAAAAAGTAAATGCATTCTTACTATCTTCTGAATTTTAGATATTAAAAGCTTATGTCTTCTGCACAGTCTATGGGCGATAAACAGACGCATTATCATTAAAATCAGCACATCTTCTATTCCCAAGATATTCCAGATTACAAGGCTAAATTCCTTCTACACCAAAAATTAAAAACTACAGATGGGATGGCCGAACTTTCGCAGTTAATTCATCAAGACTGTGGGACAATCTTCTTCCAGATCTCTGGACGAATAACAATGCATCCTCCTTCAGGAAGCACGTGATGTTCGTGGCTGTTGACTGAACCTCCTTGTTTCATTGGATGTATACTAATTGACCTTTTTCACAATTGACCTCGGGAGAATTGACCTCAGGAGAATTTACCTAATTTAAAAGGTCAATTAGGACATATACCCCCCGCAACTCGGCACTAGATTCAAAACCCCCAGCAACACCCCATGCAGTCTCCTTATATTATTTATAATCCAAAACCAACCCAATACATATATAAATATACTAAAATAATATAAAGGTCAGTTGTGCAGAAGGTCAATTAGGACCACTATAATTAAGTCAATTAGGACAAAAGATTAATTGTAAAAGGTCAATTTGGATAATACCGTTTCATTAACGCTGCTGTCTTCTCCTCTTTCTGGCAATGGCAGACCTCACAGGGCAGCTTCTAAGTTCTCTATAGCGCCAAGACACCTAAGGGTGACTGTTCACAATTTGTATCACCCCTCATACATACAAATAAAAATGCAAATGTTTCCACTCAGAAAATCCTCACAGTCACACTTTTGTTTCTGTCCTCCAGACTCCAAGTCCTCAAAACTGCCCCTAATTCCATTTAAAAATGCCTGACCCCTTTGCTCTTCACATATAAAACGTCTCTGGACCACACTGTGCTCGCCCACCTCCACAGATATCGTCATCGCTAAATGTGTTGAATTGTTGCAGAAGCCCCACCACTCTTTCTTTGTATTCTCTTACCACCACCCACCAATCTCACCACCCGGTATTGCCCCTGCAAAACCATTTCCCCAAACTTTGATGACCTTCAAAAGAGCATTCCTGAACATCTTGCTTTCCGCAATTTCTCCCTTTTATACCAGCACCCGCTCATTGGTACTCAAACCAACAGAGTTCTCCCACTGCCACACCCTGTATCTTTCCTGCAAATGCAAAAGTCCCAGCCTCTGCAATCCCACCGTGCCACTTATCAAATTCCCATCATTAAATTCATATCTATACAAAATGCCTTTGCAGTCTTCTTCTAAACAAAAATCACATTGATCAGGACCTCCATTACTCCCCTCTTAAACCTCCTCCCTAATGTCGACCCCACAATGCTCCCCTGTACCCTGTCACAAAGCTGAGTGGGATGAACAGCACACCAATACAGAGATAAGGAAAGGAATACATGCTTAGTTAGGGTAATGGATAATGCTGGGCTCAAATAAAGTCACGTAAAGTGCCCCACATGTCCTTTACTGATCCCTTAATGAACCCTGCTGTAACTGCGGGTGACCCTCTGTGGGGTGGTGGCTCTAGTGTGTGGGAATTCAGGTACCTCGCTATAGTCTTAGGTAAGGGTGACTTCCTTTTCGTTCGTGCACTCTGTGGCCAGAGGCTTCCCGTTTCCTTATGGGAGTTCTCATCAGAGGATCTTGTCAGATGTCATTAATAGCAGCCTACTTCAAAGAAAACACACATTGTTGCTTCATGGCATAACCAAGTATGCATCTCTGGGTTGGTATGGCTACCCCACAAAGTCTTAGTATTAATAATACTCAATCAGCATATCACTTTCTGGGATTTCACTTTTTTCTCAGCCACTCATAGTTGTAGGGATTGGGTGTTCCCTACTCCTTTCTAGACTTTTCGTTACTCTGCTTCGGTTCCTCTGATTCTTGACCTCAACTCCTGGGAAGACCCATCACATCACCCATCATATGAGTGTGAATTTTAGGCCAAGGTGATCGCAGGAGGAAGGGTTGTGGTTTACCTAGCAAAGCCCCTGAACTTCCAAGTAGGTCCTGACCACCTGTGCTGGTTCACAGCCAGCCAGGCTACTTTTACTAGCTGTTTTCCTTAGGATCTTGGCTCCCTACACCCCATTCCCTCCTGAATCCTAAACCAGTGGCAACAATCTCATGGCTAACAGGACCTCACCAACGCCACCTGTTCTTGAGCCTCTGCTACATGCCTGTATCTCCACCCCCTAGCCATCATGATTGAAAAGGGCCTGTTCCTCACCCTGTCTACGTATCCTCCTCCTCCTCCTTTGTCTCTCCAACCATCCCCTTCAGAGTCACTGACTCTCTTACCTTGATGTATCGCCTCTCCTCCACCAAACTACACTTTTCCTCTCCAGGTGTTTCTTCCCCTCTACTTTCTCCCTCCTTCTCCTGTTACTCTCCATCTAGTGGCATTATTTCTTTGATTGTTATTCGTTTTCCCCCTGTCCGTTTCACCCTCCTCTAAAATATTCACGTCTCTCTCCCAAATCTTCAGTCTTTTCCTCTTTTTCCCCAATATTCACCTGCTTCATAGTCTTCTCTTCCTTATACCCAAACTCCACCACCTCCTCCTAAGTCTTCTCCTCCTAATTGCTCACTATCACTTCCAGGCTCCTTTGCTGCTCTCTAGACAAACTCTCCCCAACCTACGTGCTCCAGCACAGCCTTCTCTTCTTATACTTCCACTACTCTCCATCACTCCTACCTGGACTCCAAAACCCTTGTTATTATCGAAAAAAAACCTGCAGTTTATATAGATGTGTATCCCGGGAGGAACGAGAGGATAGCTCAGGGGCAACGTGTTTGTCTTAGAAGTAAGGCATGTCAAAGCAACACAGGTCTGAATCCTGGTCTCGCACCTAGAGATTAATCTCCGGTTTGAATTACACTATAAAAAATGAAATAATTAATTTATTATCTCAACCCTGCAGATGGCCATTGCTCAACTCTCATCAGGTGTTTGTGATTATGAGACTCAGTGCAGGATGGGGTCAATCTTAGAGATCGGCCACTCTAATATTTTTTCCTTGTCTTTCCCTGCAGTAAAGTCCAAGCTTTCAAACAGCTGCCATTTTGGAATTCTTAACTCTGCATGTGCTGAACAGGACTGCACCTGTCTGCCTCCTCACTTTACTACCTTCATCACCATCACTCTTCTGCTTGTGCACTACTAACATGCCCACTCTACTATCATCCCCACTCAACCTTACTCTTCCTTTGAATGCTTTGTCTGTAGGCTGGGTGTCTTTCCTACCTTCTCCCTCACTCTTGCCACTATCTACAGATCCCCTGGACCTATCAAAGATAGTTAGCTGGTGCTGTTGCTGGAGCACTTTTAAAGTTCTTTTAAACTGCTTTTAATTATTTTACCTTTGGTGTATTACTGGAATTGTAAATTGTTTAGTGTAGCCTGCAAAACATTATATATAGGAAATTGAAGTTACCAATTGCTGTTTCGCTTATAGTAAGCTTGTGCCTTCATCTGTTGCCTTTCCGTGTGTTGAAACCAAGCTCCTCAGCACACACGTGGAAAGCGGGTGAAAAAACTACATTACCCAGCGGCATTGTAGTTCCCGCGCACATTTTTCTCGTCCCCAGGCGCGAACAGGCCGGCGCGAACGGGACAAGCAGGTCTGTGCGGGTATATCTGCCAGAACTTGCTTTCATTTTACCAAAGATAGTTAGCTGGTGCTGTTGCTGGAGTACTTTTAAACTTCTTTTAAACTACTTTTAATTATTTTACCTTTGGTTTATTACTGGAATTGTACATTGTTTAGTGTAGCCTGCAAAACATTATATATAGGAATTTGAAGTTACCAATTGCTGTTTCGCTTATAGCAAGCTTGTGCCTTCATCTGTTGCCTTTCCGTGTGTTGAAACCAAGCTCCTCGGCACACATATCGAAAGCGGGTGAAAAAACTACATTACCCAGCGGCATTGTAGTTCCCACGCACATTTTTCTCGTCCCCAGGCGCGAACGGGACAAGCAGGTCAGTGCGGGTCCGTGCGCGTTCGGGCAGTTCGGCGGACCACTCTACCAGTCTAAAGACCAGTTCACGGGCATAAGGGATAGGTACATTAACACTGATATAGCTTTATATCCCATGGGGGAATCTACCGCACATTTTGATGGGACATCATTCAATGTTGGGAATGTTAACACCACATCATATGCTATACCTCATAACACAGTTAAGATAGCATTGCTAATGTTATGAGAAGTGGTCACACTCTCAGTAATCTAACCATTACCCTCCTAAACACCCGCTCATTGGTCAAGCATGGTATTGAATTACATGACTACATTCAGGAGCATAAACCAGACATTATGTGCCTCACGGAGACATGGCTCACGGAAGCCCATGGGCCAACCATAGAACAGGTGACTCCTCCAGGTTACGTGTTCTTCGGGAAGCACAGAGAGAACAATATTGGGGGTGGAGTGGCCATAATCTGTAAAAAAACTGTTGGGGTTTTTTGAGGCTAAAATACAGTGCACGGGTTGTGATATCATCCATGTGAAGCTGACCTCAAACCCTAATTACAGCTTGAATATGGTCTTACTTTACCGCCCACCAGGAGAGTATGTAACTTTAATGACGACTTAGTCAATTTAGTTATGCCTATGCTGACTACTAATTCAGGGCTAGTCACACTGGGTGACTTTAACCTATGGAAAAATGATAAAACAGATAAAAAAGCACTACAATTAGAAAAAATGATGAAAACTCATCATATTGCCTATTATAATACTGAGCCTAACCACAATAAGGGACATATCTTAGACTGGATCGGAGGAGGGAATGTCCAATTTGTGCCAATTTCCACTACCCCATGTATCTGGTCTGATCATTATCTCCTGACTTGTTGCTTGGAGCTTCCCGTTAAACCAGCGAGAGTGCATGCTACGGCGCATACAGTTAAATTACGTAATTTCAAGAATATTACTTCTGACATTTTAATGACTTATGTAGAGTCACTTATTATGGATAAAACAGACCATTTGGATGACCCTGAGAGGCTTACAAAAGTCTATAATGAAGTTATGTTGGAAATGCTGGATGAGTATGCTCCCTTGAAAGATAAAACAGTTAAAGACCTGCCCAATCGCCACAAATGGTTCTCCCCTGCACCAGCTGAACTTAAAACCAGTAAAAGACAGGCGGAACATACCTGGCATGAAAACAAATCTAATGAGAATCTGTTAGCATGGAAACTTATTGAAAAGCAGCATAAGGTGATCACAGAGACTAAGAAATCTTTCTATGATGATCAAATAAACCAGGCTGGAGATAAGACAAAGGAACTCTTCCGTCTTTTTAGAACTTGGGAGAAACCTACGGTCTGTAATCCTTCTATTAAACCTACCACTGACGATTGAAGCAGAGTTCAGAAGGCCTTTGCAGATAAACTACTGAAGGCCCAGAAAAAAATTGAACAGGAAGCACTGACTTTTCCATCGTCTGATCCTTTGCCTACACCTAAATCCTCTAAAATAGACAATTCCATCGATCCTCCAGGCAATTTCAATTTTACAGAACCCAATTTAGCCGAAATGTTGGAGTTACTAAAAAATGTGCACCCTACTAACTGCTTGGGGGAAATTTTCCCTTCAAAATACATATTGGAGCATTGAGAACTGTTTGCACAATTCCTTTGTCGGTTTGTTAGTTCATCTTTCCAGTCTATTAAAAATGTGGCAGTTACCCATCTGCTAAACAAACCTGGTTTAGACCTGTTATATGCGGCCAACTTAAGACCTAATAGAAATACTTTGTTTTTCCTTAAACTCATTGATAAGGCAGCCACCATGCAGCTCCCATCCTACGTATTTAACACCAGTAAATTGCATGTGAAGCAATCAGTCTTCCGGAGCTTTCACGGAACTGAGACCGCACTTCTGGATTCACAAACACATATGCTTGGTAAACTAGAACACAGCAAGTCAGGGCTGCTTAGGCTATTAGATCTTTCGGCAGCCTTTGACTTGCTGGACCATAAAGTCCTGCTTAATAGGATGGCGACTGTTGGAGGCCTCTCCAGTAATGCCATTTCCTGGCTTAGATCCTTCTTGGAGGATCGCCAGTCATGTGTTTATTGGGGTGACTGTGCTTCTGAGCCACAGACAATAACATGTGGAGTTCCCCAAGGGGCATGTCTTTCACCCTTATTGTTCAACAATTATATTCTACCTTTATGTGTTGAGTTGGAATCCCTGGGGATCTTTTCCTGTAATTATGCAGATGATTTTCAGTTAGTACTGAATATAACTAGGAACTACGATGTTGATCAACAAACCCTGACCGTAGCATAACACGTCATAAAACAATGGATGTCAGTGAACTGGCTTTGTTTAAATGCCGCCAAAACTGAGTTGATTCTCTTTGGTTCTCAGCATGCTCAATCCAAATTAAACCAAAAATATAATTGCTTCTACATTGAAGGCAATAAAATTAAGATTGTGCATAAAGTCAAGACCCTGGGCACCTATATGGAGGAAAGTCTTGATAGTGAGGCACATGTCACAGCCATCTCTACCAACACCAACTACATCTAAAGGTAATTAGACAGGTAGCCTCGCTAATATCGGTGGAAAACTGTGTAAAACTCGTAAAATGAGTGATTCTGCCAGGCGTGGACTATTGTAATGCCTCACTAGGAGGAGCCAATAAGGCTGATATTCAACAGTTGCAGAAAATACAAAATGCAGCTGTATGAATCATCTTTCAGCTGAAAAGTTTTGAACCCACTAGAGCTGCAAGAAAAAAAATCCACTGGCTCCCGGTGGCAGCCTGCATTCAATTCAAAATGCTCATGACATGTCATAAATGTATCTTCGGCAATGCTCCCTTATATTTGAAGGAGAAGATCAGCATCTATGAACCAAACATATGCTTAAGATCAATAGAGGGCTCCCTGTTGGTATTGCCACGGATAAAAAGATCCCGTGGACTGGGGCGGGCCTTCCATGTTCGGGGTGCACAAGCCTGGAACACCCTACCATCTAGGATACGTAAGACTGAAGAGCACCTTCTCTTCCGCAAACAGTTACAGACAATCTTGTTCAGCTAGGATAAATCTCTATACTTCTGTCTTTCGGCACCTGGATGCCTGCAGGCTTTGGCGCCTTATAAATCTGACTAACATAACATAACCTACCCCCGTTTTTCTCTCTGACTGGGCTGATCTCTCCTCCTCTATCCTGACCTCCTCCACAAAACGTCCCTTTCTAGGTGATTTCAACATTCATCTAGATTCTCCAGATGCAGCCAATGTACCTTTCCGCAACCTCTGTGACTCTTTCCCTCACTATTTTTCCCTCCGGTCGACCCACTCTGCTGGTCACACCTTAGATGGGCTCATTTCTGCAGACATCAGTCTCTCCAACCCTCTAACTACTCCTCTCTCCTGGTCTGACCACTCCCTTCTCTCTTCACATCTTGTGCTCCCTGGCCCCCCGGCAATGCCTCTGCCCGCACTGCCAATCTCCTTCTCCATCATTTGACCAATTAAGTGCGTGTCAGTCAATGCATTTGCCACCACCTTTTTTCTCCTTCCACCCCTGCTCCTGACTCTCATGCCGACTAACCACTTGCTAACCTCCATCTCTCCATCTCCAACACTCTGGACATCCTTGCCCCTGGCATGAGTATCCGCATTAAACCTGCCTCCAAGTTTAACTCTTGTTATGACTCTGACTTGGCAGATCTGAGATCTGAAACACAAGTGGGGAGTTGCTGAGTGGAAATGGCAGACCGCAAGCACATCCTCTGACAAACTGGCCTGCCGCTTGCTCCAAAGGCAATATTGACTCTCCATCTGCTCTTAGAAGAGGGCTCAAATTCTCCCTGGAAGTGAAAGTTAAAAGGGGACAAGAGTTGAAAAACCCTGATGCTTACATACATCTAAATGCTTCTCTCCAACAGCAAGGGTTGGGGGTAAACCCAACTCCATTAGTCAACATAGAACATGACACCATTCCAATAGAGGTGGATAACAGCGACTTAAAGAGTATTACTCTAGCCACAGGCACCATTATTGGAATGGCGGTTGATGACCGACATTTTTCCATCGATTTAGGTAATGAACTGTTAGGACCAATCCCCAAGGACTGCTTTGACAGTGACAGTGATGACAATACAACACCAGATAGGATTTTTACCCGGCATGGGGGGAACTTCCTGGTGTACACTTTTTGCCCTTATGGTAAGGAAGATGTGATTTGTGACTTCAGGAGAGATGAGGTGATTTTCCAGGTCCATGAGGGCTGCCTGTCCCACCTGAAGCCTCCAGTCCAAATCAGCACTCTGACCAGGGACTTCTCCACCCAGCTAGAGGAGCCCGCTGAAATAGCCAAACCAGAAGTCTTTCCAGGCTTCAGGCAGATGGTGGAAGAGAGAGTCAACCTAGCTGATGCCTGTGTGACTCTGGAACAAAAGCAAAAGTTGAAACAAGTTTTCTTGGATTTCCAAGATCTCTTTGCGGTAGACTCATATGACTGTGGTCGCACTGACATCCACACAACCACAATCCCCACGGACCCTGGCATGACTCCTGTGTTTGTGAAGCAATATCGCTTGCCTCTCGCATCAATGGAGTCCCTTACTGAAATAATTAAGAACCTTGAGTCCCGGGGAATAATCCGTCCAGTCCACAGCACCTTCAATAATCCGGTGCTGGGAATATTGAAGCCAAACGGCCAGTGGAGACTCTGCGCCGACCTCAGGGAGCTCAACAAACGGGTCCATACTTCCCGATGGCCTCTGCCCTACATTGACCAAGGGCTGGCCCAGATCCAGGGGTCACAGGTATTCACTGCAATAGACCTGACCAATGGATACTGGACTGTGCCTGTCAGTAGGGAGGACCAGTGCAAGCTGGCTTTTACCTTTGGGGGCCAGCAGTACACATGGACCCGGACTCCCTTCGGATACCTCAACTCCGGCAATGAATTCAACATTTTTCTACACAAGGCCATGCCCGACTTGGGTGCAAGGGGTAACCTGGCTTATGTAGATGATGTCCTCATCAAAAGCTCAACTGTTGAGGAACACATAGCGGAGATCCGTTATGTTCTGACACAGTTGAGGGCCGCCGGAGCAAAACTTTCCTTTCAGAAAGCACAGTGGTGTAAAACCCGTGTTAACTTCTTGGGGCATGAGATTACTCCTCAGGGTCTTTGTCCCCAGGAAAAGAAAGTGGAAGCACTTCAGAAACTGAAAGACCCCACAACTCTGCGGGAACTAAGGAGCCTCCTTGGACTGACTAATTACAGCAGAAAGTTCATTGAGGGCTACGCAGAGATCACCAGACCCCTGATTCATCTCCTGAAGGGGGGGGTCAAGTGGGAATGGGGTCCAGAACAAGCCGAGGCGGTAAAACAACTCAAAAGAAGCCTCTCACAAGCACCTTGCCTAGCTTACCCGGTCAGAAACAAGGAGTTCTTCCTGGAGACAGGGTTCTCTAATACGTGCTTGACGGCAGTATTATATCAAAAGCATGACAAGGTCAATAAGGTAATCTCCTATGCGAGCAAAACTTTATCCTCTGTGGAGGAAAAATTCAACGATTGTGAGAAGGCACTCCTGGCGACGGTGTGGGCATTGAAGAATTACCGCCCGTTTATCCAGGGGGAACACATTATAGTGGAGACTCCACACCAGCCTCTTCAATATCCCCAAAGTGACAGAATCCGGGCTGGAAATGTGAGTAATTCCCGAATTACTTCCTGGATTCTGTCAATGCAAGGCTTTCCTGTGGAGGTCAGATATGGCCAAAGCAAGAAGAGTCCCCTCGCGCAAGGTCTGGCTGACTTGCATGATTGTGCCAGAGAAAACTGTCTCGAGGACGAAAGTCTGAAAATCAAGGACAACATGGAGGCATACCTTAATTCCCCACACAAAGTCTTTGAAGAAGACAAGTGTGAGGGAATGCCCACTGTCTATGTGGATGGATGCTCTTACCATGTTGACAACGACGGGGAGAAAGAACTGGTGGCTGGCGTAGGGAATGCATGGGTGAATGAGTCCCCAGAACCCTCCGCTGGATACAAAATTGGTCCCCGAAGTAGTCAGGTGGCAGAATTGATGGCTGTGCATCAGGCCATCCTCACTGCTGTCCAGCATCAACTCCACGAACTGGTCATAATCACAGATTCGGATTATGTACGGAACGGGTTCGTGGAGCACCTGGTTAATTGGAAAACCAGAGGCATGTTATGTGCTAAAAACAAACCCTTGAAACATGGGAAGTTGATCCAAAACATTGATGATCTGGTCACATCGAATGGGATGACCATCTATTGGAAGAAGATTAAGGGTCATTCCAAAGTAGAGGGACCAGACAAAACTGGAAATGACTTAGCTGATCAGCTGGCCAAAACCGGGGCCATCCAAGGGGATCTAATTGAGATTGAGTCCCTGTTGGGGGAAATCCAGGTCACTGCCATCACTAGGTCCCAGACGAATGCTCACAACGACCTTTCAATTCTACAATGGAGTAAGGAGACCCCTGATGCTGATTTGATTACTGCTCAGAAGTGGGATCCAATAATTGGTAAATTTTACCAGCACCTTGAGGACCCTGAGAACTTTCCCCTGACGGATACCGATTGCATTGGGAAAGAGGACCTAAGAGTGTTGATGAAATGTCCAAAAATGTTCCGAATCCAAGACGGTTTGTTGGTAAGGAAATCCAAAGCTGGCCACGATCAGTGGGTGGTTCCTACCTCATTCCGAAGCCTGATGTTAAGTCACGCCCATGATGCGGCCACCGCCGGTCATAGGGGGTTTCACACAACATTGGAAATCTTAAGAGAGGTTGCATACTGGCCACACATGGGCCAGGACCTCAACCAATATTTGAAGGGTTGTCTTGTGTGTGTACAATTTCAGCCGACATCCCTCACACACCGGGCACCTTTACAAAAGCGGGGGATGACACTGCCATGGTCAGATTTACAAATCGACTTTGTAGGCCCTGTGATTCGCTCGGCTAGGGGGAATAAGTACATGTTGACTGTGACATGCTTGTTTACCAAGTGGGTGGAATGTCTCCCAGCCCCAAACTGCAAGGCAGAAACGGCAGCTGCCTTGATGATTAACCACATTTTTTCCCGTTTTGGTCTACCTCAAAGGATTGAGTCAGACAGAGGTAGCCACTTCACCAGTGAAGTAATGACAAAGATGTGGGAGATACTGGGGGTCAAAAGGAAGTTGCATATTGCTTATCGGCCAGCTTCTTCTGGGGCAGTAGAGAGATATAACCGAACCATTGTGAGCATATTAAAGAAGTTTGTGGCAGATTCTGGGCCAAGTTGGGATATCCGATTACCTCTGGTCCTAATGGCTATCAGATCTACCCCTTCATCTGCAACCAAAATGTCACCATTTGAGTTGATGACTGGGCGCAAGATGGTGCTTCCTCAGCATTTGCTCTATAGGACCCAAGAGCAGACACTGATAAATGCCTCCACTACTCATGAGTATGTAGAGAATTTAAGGAAACACCTCCAACATGCTTTTGCTTATGCTCAGCGGAATCTAGAAAGATCAGCTGATAGCATGAAGACCCACTATGACCTGAAAACTTCCAGGAAGGAATATCAGGTGGGGGACCGGGTCTATCTATACAACTTCCAAAGGAACCAGGCCAAGCAGCGCAAATTTTTGCCTACATGGAAAGGATCCTTTGAGATCATCGACAAGATCTCACCTGTGGCCTACAAAATCCACATCCCCAAAGGCGGTTCGGCAGAGGGGGAAGACAAGTGGGTCCACATAAACCAGTTGAAATGTTGCCATCCCAGGCACACTCTGCAACAACTGGAGGAATCCTCTGGAATCCTAGCGGGTACTGTCTCAGACTAATTCAGTTCCAACCATAAAACATACCACATCTAGTCTCTAAAATATTGTGATTTGCATGAAACTGTCTCTTAGTTATACTGTTTTTTTTTTCAAAATAAGAATGTAATGTTTCGTTATGATAAAATGCATATACTGCCCCACTATCTCAACAGTGGTGGAAAAACGTCTATGAGTAGGTATTGCCGCTCTTCCTTTGTCGTCCTAGGAGAAAGAAAATCTGAAGACGGGCCAAGGAGGACGATCCGGAGACCGGGAACGAAGATCCAATGGGCCCAGTGGACCGCCCAATATTCACATCAGGACCGGCGAGGAGAACCCATCGATCAGTACCGGATGGAGAAGAAGATGCTGAACTGTGCCATCTACAGAGTAGGAAGAAGATTATGCGGACAGACCGGTGCGTGGGTCAAAACCCTTGGGCACGCGACTCCCCATCGACTCAAATTCAAAGTGCAGTCGCGTGGGGGGGCTTGTTGGGTGTCCTGACCCACGTTTAAGCTATCATGCCACAACATTTGGTGCTGTGGGCTTAGAAAATTCAAGATGGCGGAAAACCCACATGTGCGCCGAAATCCAGGAAAGCTGCGCAGTTTGTGCGCACACCAAAATGGTTGCCTCACTTGCCACCCACCAGTGCGAGAATGAAAGGCCGGGTTGCCATGAGGGAAATGGGTTGCCAAAGGAAAAACAGTAGCGCCGGTTAGCTTCAAAGCGCTTTAAAATCACCATTGGACTACCCGCACAGTAGTCTGAAACCATTGGGAATGGCAATGCTGATTGCCAAATGCAACCTAGAATTGTTGGGAATTCATTTTCTTAAATCCCAAAAATGGGTGCAGTACCAGTACTCACCACTATCCAAAAGCCGGCAGTTTAAAACCACCCTGTGTTTCTCTGAAGGCAGGCTCAAACTGTCTATTTTAAACATTGCAACACATCTAAAAACTCACTGGACACCAGCAGACATTTGGCAGAATGGAGTTTTGTGTGCTTACAAAATCTGGGAAATGAAGAGCCCAGAACAATGCTTATAACAAAACTGGCTGAGCTATGGAGTCAGCAGTTTAAGTTGCACTGGATTTAAAGACACTAAAATCGAAAATGTTTAGATTAAATGAGTGACCTATATTTGGTGTCACATGCCTTTGTAACTGTTGAAATGTCATAGTTTTGCACTTAGAATCAGCATTCTAGCTGCATATGTAAAAATGTTTAGTTTTATTTGAATGCAGGAACTGGGGAACAAAAAGTGACATTTTATCTGAAACCTGGCTTAAGGAACTGAATTCTGCCTGGCAACTACCCCCATCAGGAGTGAAACTTGAGTCACAACTGTGTTCCCAGGCCCATCTGCCTTTTTGCTGGCCACACTAAGGATATGCCATCTATCTGATAATTGAATTACCTGTGCTCTGCAGGAAAGTTAACAAAGCCCTGTCCTGGCTCAGGCAAAGGTTTTATTGGCAGGAGTCGTAAATGGTCGTAAAAAGTGGCTTCCTCCTGAGGAAAGGGGAGGGGCACTGCCTGTGAGAGCAAGCTGGCTTGGCAGAACTGGAAAAACCAGTATTTCTACCTTGTGCTGAGAGGAAACCACACCCCTTTGGAGCCAGAACATAACTTTAAAAAGATGGATCATTCATAGAGCGGACATGTGAAAATTTTATAAATGATACCATAATTCTTGTGATTTTTCTGCCCACATTTTAAGAGGTTTTTCGACCCGGTGGCGTGTTCAGGGGGGTTTTAGCGGAAAAGTGGATATTACTCTAAATGTATGCATGTTAAAAATCTGAAACTTCATCAGTTAATGTCCATACTCCCTGCACACATGTATGTAAAGTTGGGTCAATGTCAGAAATTGAAAAATCAGTTAAAAAGTCAATTATCTGCCATTTCTGAATGCAAGCTCTTAGAAACAGCAGATTTGGACAGAGACATGGCTAAATTCAGCCACACCATGTATATGTAATTTCAAGCAACTGTGTAACTGTGAAATATGTCTTTTATTATCAAATATAGAATGTGTGCAATCTGACAGAGGAGTGTCCTATCTGCAAGCCATAAAATGACATCCCTCTGACTCACAGTTCATTCCCCAATCAAATGATAAATGGAAGTTTGACCAATTAGAAGCTGAGAGAGAGGTAGGGTCAGTGATGCTAGAACACACCCACATTCTAAACACATAAAAGCAGACAGACAGGACAGATAGGGACCTTCAATTCCATCTGCCGCTGGAAGCTCTGCCGGAAAAATCCATACTTTACCTCCATCAAACCTCCAGAGAGCCAAACTAGAGACTTCAATCTATCCAGAACTAGAGACCCAGACCAGAGAACCAGAGAGAGCTGACCCGATACTGTGAAGTGCAGAGACCAGAGGCGAGTCTAAAACCTGACCAGATCCATGGCGAGGCCCATTTCACTCAAGAATATAGTGTGAGTACCTAGAAAACTGTGCAGAACCAATCTCCTAGTTAAAATAATATAATTCAATCTATTTAATCTAAGTAGAACTGCCTCCTAACTGTCACCTGTCATTTGTAAAGCTGTCACTTGTCATTTCCTAGTTGCAAGCTGCACTTGTCTTTTTGAACTTTAAAATTTCAAATCTGAAAAACGACCTTCACAAAATCGCTCATATCTCCGCAACCGTTTGTGCTAGAGACTTGCAGTAACTTTCGTTTTGAAGCTGAGATCCTAGGCTTTCCTAGGACCCCAAAACGATAGAGATAGTCCTTGTGGTTCCTCTGTAATAGCGCTCGGCGCATCCGCGAATTTTGCCACGATTTGCAAATTTCTTCACGTGTAAAAAGACAGCAGTTTTGCTTTTCCTTGCTAAAAACTTCGTTTACCTGCTAGTTACTACTAAAGCATTGTTAAGGTGATCCTGAATTCATAGAGAGTAGCTATCACTCACCCTGAACCTCTGAAAGGGAATTAAAAGCATTTTAGCATATTTTTTAATTCATTGCCAGCACATATCAAAGCAATTTGGGCCTGTGTTTTCAAACTTCTGTAGTCTAAGCTTGCTGGGGTGAACTGAATCACATTTGATTGCATTTCTGAGAGCTGTGTGTTTTCCTTCCATTTCCTTGCCTTGCATCAAGGGGGGGAGTGGATTGCCAGAGAAAAGTGATTACATTGTTTTGTTGAAATCATATTGAGTATTTCTATACTGCATTTCATTCATTCAACCTTGCATCCATTTGAACTCTATAAAGCATTTTGTACCACCTTCTTCTTTTGTTCCTATTCACCTGTGTGCTACCTTATTCATTTCATGTCAACTCCTTATTGATTATAGAGAAGCGTGTTAGTGCCAGATTCTCCGTTGTTAATCTTTATCATATCAGATTAAGTGTGCTATTCAATTATTAATTTATTATAAAGCGTGATATCTATATATATATATATTGTTTAATTTATCAAATAAACCTTTTAACTTGCAAAACAGAACTACTTCTTGGCTCAGTGGGGTCAGGAGGGTTCCAAGAGAGGGGTGTTATATAGGGGTAGTCATCCAGAACGCATGAACTGGACATAAAGATATATCAATAAGGGTTTTCATTCAGTATTCTAGACTAGGCGTTAACTTAGCTGTAGTGCTGAATTGAATCCTCTTACACCACTAATAACATGGCTGAACTTTTCAAAATCGGCAAGGAACTTGCCAATCCTACTTCATTCTCCTTTTATCCTCTTCCCTTCCAGGCCCTCTGCACTGGCCTCCCACTTCACCAAATCTGAGGACATCCTGTCCTCACTCTCCTCTACCCCTACTCTACTCCTATCCGCCCTTGCCCCCCCCACCCTCTCTCTCCTGTAATGAATCAACTTCCGGGGCACAAGTGGTACAGGGATGAATATCGGTTTCTAAACCATCGAGACCCACACCTCACGTACAATAGAAGGGAGCCAAACAGATTGGAAACACAAATACATTATAAACCTCCTTGTCCAATTTTGGTAACGTGGATGGAACGGTATGCTCATCTCCGCAAGTTCGTGGATCATTGGTCAGTTGCAACACAGAAAAAATAAAATTATTACCCAATGATAAAAGGGACTGTCCAGTCAAGGTTGTATACAAATATCTACTTAATTAGTACTGCAAAAGACAGTTCTAGAACACTACAAAATATAACCCACCCTGTAAAGGAATGCAGAGGACAAACAGTTCAAAGAAAGAAAATGGGTGCACTCTGGATCCTGACAGGAGGGCAGTCGGTAAAGTAATTAATCGCAATAAATCAAGGATACTTGGTTTCAGCACAAAGGGAGCAATGGATCATAGAATGTCATTAGGGGCCTTTGGAGAAGGACCAGAGGGACAGAACCACAATGTACCTTGTCCTTGTAGAAGTTCTTGTCTCTCCACAGGGTCGAGCCAGTTTCAAGGCGCTTTGCAGCTCCTGTGACAAAGCTCAACATGGGAGACAACTGTGGGTATCGGGCAGCAGGCAGTTTGGTGAGCAAGGCTGAATGGATGACTGCAGGCTGGCCTACATGGCAGCTAGAGGTCATTAACCACTGTCTCAGTGCTGGTTGACGGGCCTGAAGCACTGGTCAAGGCGTCTCTGATGTTGTTAGTGACTGCGGCATGACAATAGTCAGCAGTGCAGTCGGTTGCAGCTCGAGGGGCTCGATTGGCTTGAAAATGTCCTTTTAGGAAGATGCTGGTTGATGCTTGTCGATGCACTCCTCCTATATTCTTCATTGGGGATTCTTCACTGGGCTTGTGTCGTCCTTTAAAGCGGATGGCCAAAAGCTGAGGAGAGTGTTGCAGTCAATGCCCTTGTCCTTGGTTTGGTTCAGAGACTCTCTGGCATTTCCCACCTAGGAAGCTTGCTTGCAGAGCATAGCAGGGCACGCTGTGTGCTGGCTGGGTACTGGTTCTGGAGCTGCTGGAGAGTCCTCTGGATTCAATATCCCCCCCACCCATATCCATGGAGATGTTTAGGGAGGGATCTTGCTACCCTCTTTGGAAATCCTGGCCTTCCTTCACTGGCAGAAGCTGTAAGGCAGACTGTTCCTTCAGTCATGCTCCAAATGAGTTCTTCTGTGAATATGTCACTCCTTGTGAAGTATTCAGATGATCTGCCTAAAAGAGGGTCTTGACCCTCTTTTAAAGCCAAATGGGCTGCAGTGATTGGTGTGGGCTAAGACTTCCTTAATGAACCAATCCTGGGTCCCCACCAACAATCTCCAGTATACATGAGGTCATAACCAGAGTGCTTTGTAACATAAAAGGTAAAGGGGTGAAAACATGTAATACCAAGTCCCACCCATCTTCCTGTCTGTTATGGATCAAAGGGTCTCTCTGGTTGATTGAGCTCTCTGTGGTTCCTGATTAAAGCGGCAGGTCTCCATTAATGTTGCGTCAAGACCAGACATTGAGTCGCAGACAAACAGATACTTATACCTTCTGAATTGGGTTCCCCTGCGGGTGTGACTGCTGTAAACAGCTTTCTCAGTCATGGCAGGTCACTGTCCTTAATACTGAGAGGTTAGCACAGCGCATATCAAAGGTTGTTGGGGTTTTCCTGTCTTTTTTAACCTCTGCAGCCAGGCCTCATGTTGGCCTGTTTGATGTATACTCTATTATTATGTTAGTTGTGTTAATTGATGCCACCATCTGCAGAGGGTAAACAAACGGACAGGGTGGATCCATGAAGCCTTTGATAGTTAATTATGCTGGCCCTGGCAGGAGGAAGGATTTGGCCCTCCCGCATCTGAGATACATCTTGTACCCCACCTGTCAGATCCCAACTAAATTTGACAAGGAGGACTGTGCCTGTAGGCTGTGTCCACCCAGAGTACACAGGTCTATGTGCCCCACACATTTTCCAGAGATTGATCTACCATCATTCAATTGCATTTAAAATTTCAAATAAGCCCAGGCGTGCGCACAACCACCATGCGGATGGTTGAATTCCTCATACCTCACCCATACTCTCCTTCTTCTCTACCATTGCACTGTATGAGGTCTCTAGAGGAGTCTGCTCTATGAAAGTCTCCTCCAAACAGGTGCTCCCCTGCTTCCAGAACTATCAAGGACAACATATCTTCTCTCGCCCCTGCCTTGGCTGACTTCTGTAACCATACCTTTGCCACTGGCTCTTTCCCATCACCCCTCAAGCACTCCTTTGTGCACCCTCTACTAAAAAAGCCATTTGCTGCCCCTTCCTGCCAGCAACTATCGCCCTCTCCCCATCACCCCTTTCCTGGGAAATATCCTGGAGAGGTTGGTCATCCATCAGCTGACCCACCACTCCGAATCTGCTGGCTGTCTCCAGAACCACCAGTCTAGTTTCAGAGCATCCAGAGGCATGGCAATTGCTCTCCTGGACACTGGTGAAGACCTCCCAATTCTTGATTTCAACTCTCTCTCGGTTCTGATCTTTCTCGATCTTTCCTCTGCCTTTGACATGGTCAATCATGACATCTTCATATATTGTCCCCGTAATACCCTAGGCATCACTGACCGGGAACTGGCCTGGCTGACCTCTTTCTTTCTAAATGACTTTCCTCAAGTACAACTGGGCCCTTTCCTCTCTGCCACCTAATGCTCTACCTGCAACGTCCCTCAGGCCTCTATCCTACCGCCGTGGCTTTTCAATCTCTACATTGCCCCTCTGGCCCACTTGATCTCCACCTTCTTTCCGCGCTTCCATTGCTATGCGTATGACACACAGCTCTCCTTTACGCTTCCATCCTCTACCTCTGCTTCTTCCTCTCTTATACCTAACTGTCTGACCAGGATCGGATTGGCCCAGCAGCCAATTGGCCCGTGGGCAGGCCGAAATCATATGTATGTGGCTGGGGACGGGTTTTCTGCCCACGCCTGGGCCGGTTGAACAAAAATAAACGCATTCAAATGGCATCATTCATCAAACCAAGGTAAGAGATGTTACCTTGCTTTGATGATTGATTTGGGGGCTGCCTGCAGGCCTGGGCTGGGCCTGGCTGGGCCCACGGCACAGCGGTGCCGGTGCACACTTTAAGTTGCTTTCAACTTTGAAAAGCAACTTTAAGTTGTGCCTGGGGGCTGGGATCTGGGGAACAAACAACAGTGCCAGTGGGCGGCCCGATGAAAATGCAGCTGCAGCCGCCGACACAGACTCTGTGCCACCATGAGGTCCAGGTGCCAGGTCAATAACACTTGACTTTGGAGAGAGAGGATATTGCTGTTGCTGACCTCTCTGACACCCTGGGCATGAATAGTTTTGCCACAGGCACGGCAAGTCAACTGCACCCAGGACCCAGCCCAGCACCGAGGCCGGCCACCACAGCAGCAGCCCCCAGCCCAGCAGCCAGTGCAGCAGCAGGCCAGCAGCAAACTTACAGTCCAGCTCTGGGACCCATACGTGCCTGTCCAGACGCTCAAAGGCCAAGAAGAACCCCCAGTTCCCTGACCCTTATAAGGAGACCTTCATGTGAGCACTGCAAGAGGCACCTGAGCTTGCAGGAGCGTGGCACTAGCATGCTTCTTTTGGGTGCACGTGGCGGCACCTCTGCTCTGTTGTGCACATGGCTAGTGTCTATCCTGCTGCTTCTGTGTGCTAGCAGCACACTCTCTCTCTCGCCTACATTGTGCACCCACAGCTTGCATACTGTTTCCTCTGGGGTGTGTATGGGGATCTCTCTCCTCCTGGCCCCTTTGCGTGCACACGGTATGCTCCACTGTCCCGACGTAGAGTGTGGAGCACACTGCACTGCCCCTGCCTGCCCCGTTCTGTGTGCACACATGGAACACTGCCTTTGCCCTGCTGCTGGGTGCGTATTTAACTCTCCCCCACCTCTCTCTGTGCATGTGCCATGATACATCCAGCTTTTGATGAGGGCATGGTGCATATTGCGGAAAACAAGCGAAAACATGCTTTCGCTGCTTTTCCCGAAATCTGTTCTATTTTGTTAGAGATTCTCGGCATGGAGCAGGAATCTGATGAAAAAGCATGTCTGTGTGTTTCTGCTCCATTTAGGGAATCTGCATACATCCTTGCAGTATCATTAATTTGGCCTATTAGGAGAAGCTAAATTGCGACACCTATAAGCCTATGCATTAGAGTACAGCTAGGGAGGAATCGGGAATGTCATAAGAGGGAGGAGGGGAGACACAGCCTGTAAGCGTTGTTTAGTTATGTACCCACCTATTGACTGCCCATGGCCATGCTAATCCCTATGGCCATTCCCAACCATTTATTGCCCCTCCCCAATCAAATCACCTCCTCATGGGAACTCTTTGAGCACGCTTTATTCAAGCCTTACCATCAAACTTTGCACTCAAAGTGGCTGCCAGTGGTTTTTTTTTTACGCAGTATTTTAACAGTTAATAACTTTGGAGTTGTAAACCCACTACTGGTGTAATAGAAATGTCTCACCAGGTCTCCCGTCAGCCACTCGATTTATAAGCACTCTGTGTCCTTCTCTGAAGTCCTGTTAAAAACAAGCAAACATTGTCAAAGTCAACAGTTTGTGTGGACATTTAATACAACTGCGGCTGTGTCTAGAATGCTTGTTTTTCTCATGTAAACAGGATGGCAGGAATGTCTCTGGACTTTTCTTGCTTTTTAGTGGGTGCTGTGCTAATCGGCAGGATCAGTAGGTGCAATTGTAGCCACCATGTTTTTCATTAGTGATCTCCGAAGAGCACAAGAATGAGTTCATGGCTGAGATCAGTTTTCACTGTTCTCTCTGGTGGCCCTGACATTGCAAACATTAGGGATTCAGCATTGTTAAAGCGGGAATCCCTGTCAGGGAAAAAACCTACACACTGAACATGGATCGATAAGAGTACCAAAGGAAAAAAACATCAGCGCTGTCTTTCACATATTGTTTAGATTGTTTGTCATGTCCCTGTGGTGAACTTTTCCGTGTGTCTGAGTGTATTAGTGCATGAATGTTATGTAAATCAGAGGACCAAGTGCCTGAAAATCCTTTTCTCGTAGTAAATCTCTCTGGAAATTCACTCTCATTGGGGGGTCATCAGTGTGGCGCTCTGTGACATCCTTGCAATTGGAGCATTGCGGCATCTCTAGCAAACACCGTGAGGGTGGGGCTTCTGGTGGTACTCTTTTTCATGGGACAAGACTGATATTCAAGTTTGATTTCTCGCCTGTGAGCAGCACAATAAGCTAAAGCGTGCTTGTAAACTCTCCTGAGTGGGTGCATTCCCAGAGGATGGGTTCTTTGGCTGAGTTTGTTGCCACATTTGTAGCAGACTGTGGCAAACTGTTAAAGATATGGTGTGTTCACTGAATGCATGAACATGCCCTGCTGGCTGAAATGTGAGCATTTAGTAGGCAATTTCAGCAAGCAAGCGCACATCACGGCGCCTGTAGGTGACGCATGCACCCGTGCTCTCTCTGTGCACGACGTAGCATGATGCTGCTCGGTCCCTTCAGGATATACACATGCCCTGACAGCATGCGGTGTACTGCATACTGCCCTTTCTTTCTGCTCAGCAAACTCTCACTCGCCCCTTTGTGTGCACACAGTACACGACCCTCTGTGCAAAGAAGGCGTACTGTCCTGTCCCGTCTTGGCGAATGATGATTGAGGACCCCCCCTTGCACATGATATAAGGCCCTAGACCCCTTGTGGTTTCATGTGGAACTCTACCCTAGCTCCCACTCTCTCTTTGTGCACGTGGTATAATGCCCTGCACCCTCTTGTGCATGTGAAGTGCTATTCTTTCCCCACACGCCCAAGGGCACTGCACATAGCATACTGCGCAGTCCCCACTGTGTGGACATGGCACCTGTTCCCTTTGTCTGGACAGTGCATACTGCCCTGTCCATTTTATGTAACTCTCCCTTTTCCCATCTGTGTGCATATGGCATCCTACCTTGCACCCTTTTGGGAAGATGTGGAATTCCCCCCTGCCCAACTGTGTGCAGGACATACCTTCTGTAGCAGCGTGGATCAGACCTAGTCATAGCTGGCAGTGGCACTGGCAGTCTGTAACCTGCTGACACTGAGGAACCAGGTTCACACCATTTAAGAGATTTGCTCATTCTAGCCATGTGATCCGTTTTATAGAAGCATCATTTGACATGCATTTTCATGCCCAATGGTTATTCACTATTACTAGGTGAATCCAAGTCATTGTATGCCAACATGTTATTACACTCAAATTGAATAATTCATCACATTCTCCCAGCGATAGAATGGGGCAGCACAATGGCAGCCATGGGGTAGAATTCGAGCAGGGATAGCAGCTTTCAGTAAGAGTGGCATGTGTGGGGCAGAACTGGGACAAGAGGCAGGCAGCATAAAAATGTGTTACAGTGGTAATGTGTTGTAATGTAACAGACACAGGAACCCTCCATAAGTAGCATTTTCTGTAAAGTTGTGAATTGACGCGATTCATGGATGACAGTTTGATGGCCACTTTTTTTGAGGCGCAGGGTGGGCCACTTTTTTGAGGCAAGGGATGGGCCACTTTTTAGAGGCGAGGGGTAGGCCACCTTTTTCTGGGTTTACGGTCCTATTTCTTGTTCCAGTCCGACCCTGTGTCTGACAGATATTCAGGCAGGGTGCTCTGCTAATGAAGCATTGATGGTTCAGTCCCCCCACACCAAGTGCTTCCATTAAAGCCCCACAGGCATGGGTCGGGGCTGTGAATCATGGGCAATGCATTTTGTGTGTGGTGACATTCTCCCTATTCTGGGGAGTAATTGCTTCCCTCTGAAGGCTGGTATTGAGTTTCAGATTTGCATGTTGAACCTGCAAGTTCCACCACCACAATGATCACAAATACACGCTCTCTATCGTTTAACCGTATGCACCTAACAGGAACCCGAGATCCCAAAGTGCACTGCTTCTAAGGATTCCCACATGTATATTAAACGCAGTGGCAGGAAGAACTTTTGCAGTTCCATGTGCAATTAGCTGGATCCCCTTGCCTATTAAGGGAGATCTCTCGCTACTCATATTCTACTCATGAAGCATCTTAAATCCTATCCTTTTTAAAAGTTCCTCTGTTTGATGTTGCTTTGGCTGCCTTAGAATTAACTCTCAGTAATCACTTTAATATATTCAGGTTCTGTGCGCTACATCCCCACGAATAATGTCACCAACATTATTTGTGGGGACAATTTATGGGGTAAATGGGAGCAGATGTTGCAGGGGTGTCCCCCGTTCCCTTTAACAAAATATGGGGCTTGCCGGTTTGTCCCCCGCAGGTTCCATGGGTTAATATCGCCGCAATAAAAGGCGCCATTCTTGTATGGCGACATTTTTAACATGAGAAAAATGTGTTGATATCTAAGGAGATATAAACACTGTAAATAGCAACGGGCTTCTGTACTAAATCACTGGCTCATAGTCCTATGCCTCTTCCATTACCCTGGCTCCCTCCCACTGTTCCACCAACAACCTACTGGTGAGATGGTTTAGGTACCACCAGGCCATGGCCACCGCCTGCCTCTGTGTACTATGGCTGCAAATATTTCACCGGATGTCTTAGCCACCAAATCTTTAAAATTGGAACCAGCACTGTTTAAAAGTGACATGCAAATATGTGTGGGCCATCGCCCAAAGGTGCATGTGACTTGTGAATATTCCATCCTAGCCAGACCCCGTGCTACAAACCAGCAAGTAGTATGCCTAGAGCATTGTCCAATCTTTCCAGAATAAACAAAAAGAAATGGTAGTGAGTTCCAGAATTCTTAAGCCGTTTTGTTTTCCATTTTCATCCCAGACATATTTCAGGCCCAAGCATGGGGAGGAAGCTCACCCCAGCTCGCAGAAGCTCCTGGCTGGAGTTTCTTCAGGCAACATTGCCAGTTTTATGGCCATTCTCAAATTACCCGCTATCCTGGTGATTCGAGTAGGGCTATTGCCAACTGATTTGCCTTTGAATGCTATTATTTATTTTTTACAAATTCACATCAGGGTAAACACCGAGAGAATGAATCTGCATGCGAGGCCCTTCCTACAATGAAGGCAACAATACCGTAACCCAGCCTCACACGCTTTAATGATTGCCCGTCGCAAAACAACGCCCTCCTTCTTAACATGAATCAGAGGGGATGCTTTTAATTGACTGCACGGTGATGTATTGCACTGCCTCTTCTTCTGTCAGCTGATTTGCAAAGCACACAGCCCCAGGCAAGGAGCTGAGCGAGGGCAAAACGTTTTGCGCAAAAACAAAATGAGATTAAGATTTTCTCAGTGGTCAATGATGAGATGTTTCTGTATCCTCGGCTGTTATCTATGCGGTGCAGAATGTGCAATGCATAAGTATGCAATGTCCCAGGCTGTCCAGAATACTAATGCGTCGTTCAAACTTCTAAAATGTAATTAAAGCAGACATTGCCAGATCCGGAACAGTGGCAATGCTGCTGCCACTCTTTTGTGAATGGAGGGTGTGGGTGTGGGGTACTTTCCTGTATTCTGCCAGTGCACATAACATCGACTGGCTCTTGGTATGCAGGTTATGCTGCTATTTTAGACAGATGTAGATAGCATAGCGCAGCTTACACCCAGAGACATCATGGCGCTACAGAGGTCCGGTGAGAAAAAGAGGAAAGCCAATTCAAGATTACTGAAATAAGGAGGTTTTCAGAAGATGCCGAAAGGCCAAATGATCTGTGATATTTCGAAGATTGAAAGGAAGCTTCTTCCATATTTGGGCAGCGGCGCCGGAAAATGCATGGATGTATGTCAAGCTTCCCGATAGGAAAAATCCTAGGGGGAATCTGTGGGGTGCTTTAGAAAGGGAGAGGCGCGTAAGGGGTCAACAGGCATGTGGGTGCACTGTGGGGATATACGAGTCAAATCGGTCCCGGAATCAAAGGCGGCTGCTAAGATGTTCTTCGATGTCCGCGTTAGCCAGTGTTTGAGATATTAGTTGCAAGTTGTCACTTATGGCAAGAGAAGCCTTTCTTGTAGCATTTTACACCTTGCATGTCCCCTGGATCTGTGTCTAACACCTCTGCTGACGATAAGATGTCCTTTTTAAATGTGGCAAATAAAATTTCTTGAAAATCCAATGTACAGTCTTTCCCACTCCTCAGGATATGACGGTAGCAAGTTCAACATTTTGCCGAGAGCAAATGAAAATATATTGTCAATTAGCTGGTGCCAATCTGCGCCCTCCAGCACTGGCCAAAATCTTAGATCAAAGTCTGGATTTAGAGCGAGATAGTCGCTGCTCCCTTCCTATACCAGGCTTTGCACTTCTCTCCCCTGCCAGGCTTCCATTCCCCCACTTGCCTCACCCGCCCTACTGGCACAGCACTTACCCGGAGCATCTCCATGTCTTTCATATACAGCTATAAACTTCCCCTAGGATGCCAACAAAAGTGAGAACCCCTGTCGCATTTCCTTGGCGGCCATCTTTCTTTGGACATCGCTTTACTTTGATCAAAGGAACACGTATCAAACGATCATTATCCAAATGAGATGCAGCACATTTTCAGCCGTTCCTGCTTTGACCTATTACCAACAGAAAGTTACTCCAATTCTGCTATATGCTGCTACCAGACCCATAATGACCAAAGAGATTGTGGTCTCTGTTAGAGGGGAAATTTTGGCGGGGAGTCCTAAACCTGCCTAATTGTACACCGCTTCCTCTAATACGATGTGAACTCGTTCTCATTTCGCTGTACAGCAGATACACCTGGCATGTGATCGCATTATTCAGAAAGTGTATACTGACCATTGATAACAACTCTGTTTTGGGTTTTCTAGCAGATTATGTGTTCTTGTCAACTGATCCGTTCATAAGCAAATGGCGATCTCATGTGGTTCAGGCCATGGCCGGGATAAATGTATCACTAACAGTTTTGCTTCAAAATCCTATGCAAGTGAAAACTAGATTGTATGCCATGGACTGGGTCAATAATTGTGAGCAGTGATCAAAATACCATGACTGTGCTCCAGATGGGTATGGATCCAAAAAACACAGTATACCTGAGGCATATTTGGTCCAATCCCCGGATACGGCTCATAAAAATGACTTTCTACGGTTAAGACTGAATCTATGGCCGACAAGACAGATCCTGATGCGTAGGAAGATCATTAATGAATCCCTGACCTTTTGTCGTTTTTGCCTGGATGTTACCAAAAGAGAAGATCTACAGCACCTATTGACTGAGTGCAAAGCACTTTTAATGCAGCGCCAACATCACTTCAAAGCAATTGTAGATCAATATGAAGTCAAAAGTTCTATCAGCCTGTGGCAAATGATCTACTCTGGTCATTTTGTCAAAGTGAGAATTTGATCTTTAGCGCTGGTGTGTGGACTCAAACTTCGAGAGAATACTGGAGTACTTGGCGAATAGGCTTAAAGTTGGCACCCAGGCTCGAAAGCTAAGTGTAAAATTATCAATGTTCTCTCTCATGCTACTTTTCTTTCTTTCTTCTCTTTTTTGGACTTTTGTATAGGTGAACAAATGTATGCTGTGATCTCTTTTGTGTTTGTCATTTTTAGATGCTTTCTTATTCTTATGTTTTAATGTTGTAAAGTTGATATTTTTCAGCTGTATCAATAAAAAATAAAAAAAAGTAAAAGAATGGGGAATTCCCGAATGGGCCCAATGGGTAATGGCCAAACCTGTGATCCGGCGCTAATAGCGTTGCAGGGTTTGGCAGTAATGCTAATAGCCCTGGCGGTATCCCGGCGATAACGCCCAACTTGTGATGAGGCCCATAGGCTAAACATTTTCTCTGTTGTACATTCTTTGATATTCGCAGGCTGCTTTAATAATAGCCCCACTTACTGAGTTATGTTATGGAAGATTAACAGCAGACCTATTCCATGTTTTCCAAACACAACTTAACATGAACCTTACTGAAAGCAAACCCCTAGAATGAACTCGGAATAGAATTAAATATTCAGTTGCCAGTGGATAACTCATGCTATGTGTACAAAATGCCTAAAGGCTGCTGCGGCAAATCTATAAACTCATTAGCCACAACAAAGATATCCGAGTGTATGTTCCCACTGCTATGAGAATCTTTCTTAATGTGACAAATCAACTTGCGGGGCACCAGTGGTCCAGGGATGAATATCGGTTTCTAAACCATCAATCAGCCCCACACGTCTAGTACATCAGAAGGGATCCAAACAGATTAGAATACAAGTAAATTATAAGACCTCCTTGTGCAATTTGGAAACATGGACGGAACGGGAGACTTATCTCCGCAAGGTCGTGGATCGTTGGTTAGTTGCAACACAGCGAAAATACAATTATTAAACAATGATAAAAGGGACTGTCCAGTCAAGTTTGTACACAAATATCTACTTTATTATTACTACAACAGACATTTCAAGCACACTACAATTACAACACACTGTAAAGGAACACAGAGGACAGACCGTTTTCACAAAGGAAAGGGATGCTGTCTGAATACGGACAGGAGGGTAGTTGGCAAAGTAATCAGTCTTATAGTTCAAGATTATTTGGGTTCAACACCAAAGTGGCAGAGAGGGTCGTAACTGTCTCTAGGGGCCTTCCGAGAAGGAGCATGAGGGACAGGACCACAAGAGGCTGAAGATGTTCTTGGTGCTCAACAGCGTCGAGGTTGTTACTGGCAGGAGACAGCTGCGGGTACCAGGCGGCAGTTCGGCAAGCAAGGCTGGATGGACGTCTGTAGGCTGTCTGGCGCAGTGGCTCAGGGACAAGAATCTCTGTCTCTGGGCTGGTTGGCGGATCTGTAATGCTGATCAAGGTGCCTTGGAAGGCTCTGGTAGCTGCTGCGTGACTTCAGTCAGCGATGCAGCTGGATGCTGTTCTCAAAATTGTCCTTAAAAAGATGGACTCTGGATGATGCTTATGTGTCACTCCTCTTAGCTTCTTCGCAGGGCTTGTGTCCTTTCAAGGTGGACAGCCCAAAGCTCAGGAGGGTTTTAGCATGCAACAGCCATGTCCTGTGTCCAGAGACTCTCCGGCACTTCTCACCTCGGAAGCTTCCTATCAGAACCTAGCAGGGCATGCTCTGTGCTGGTTGGGTACCAGTTGTGGAGCTGCTGAACGGGTCCTCTGAGTCTGGTATTTCCCCCTGTTCCCTGGGAGATGTTTAGTGGAGGGATCTTGCTTCCCTCTTGGAACTCCTAGCCTTCCTTCACTGGCGGAAGATGTGAGGTTGACCCTACATTCAGCTCAGGTCCAAATGAGTCCTTCTTCTTACTCCTTGCAAGGTCTTCAGATGATCTGATCAGTGGGGGGTTCAGCCCTCTTTTAAATACAAATGGGCCCCAGCGATTGGTGTAGGCTAAGCCCATCCTAATGAACCAATCCTGGGTCCCCATCAACAATCTTCAGTGATGCATCAGGACAGAATCACAGCGCTTGGCAACAGACAGGTGAAGGATGGCAACATATACTTTTAAGTCCCAACCATATTCCTGTCTGCTGTACATCAAAGTGTCTCCCTAATTAACTAAGCCCTAAGTGGCGCTTGGTCACAACATGCGCCTCCTTTGAAGTTAGGGGTTGAAGGCTGACCTTGGTCTCCTACAATTCACTCACTTCCCTGCTCTGAAAGGAGTGGTTCCAGAGAGGACATTCACTGCCCTTTCATACCAAGGAGGG
Source organism: Ambystoma mexicanum (assembly GCF_040938575.1). Lineage (NCBI taxonomy): Eukaryota > Metazoa > Chordata > Amphibia > Caudata > Ambystomatidae > Ambystoma > Ambystoma mexicanum. Next base: position 849,026,043 of record NC_090931.1, on the reverse strand, counting down.
TTGCCATTAAAAGGAGGTGTTGGTCTCTGTTCTCCATTGTCACTTCCTGCACCCAGGCCTCTCTGAGGCCTGCTAATTAACATTCTTCAGTATTCACCACCACCAGCAAGGTGTAACAATGGAGATGCAAATTCATGGGGCCTTGAAATGCTAATCAGGCTCCCCATGGCCAGAAACTTTTGTTGTATCCACAGCTGTCAGGTGTCAGCTACACATGACAGGGGAGGGTGGCGCTGGTAAGCCGTGTCCTCCGCGAGTACATGACTATTCTTCGGCTGTGGGGTGAGCATGGAAAATATGTGCAGCAATGGCCCCACATATTTTCCGGAGGTTGATCTCCCATCATTCATTCTTTTAAATAAATATAAAATCAAAAAGCCCAGTCGAGCGCACTCTCCCTGTGTGGATAATCGAATTGCTCACATTTATTTTATCCACTTTTAGATCGGCGGTAATATACATTTAGCCAGGGACGTCATCTGGGGGTCACCAGAGGTCGCAAGTGTGACCTATGTGGTTGCCCTTGCGACCTCTGTGGTCTCCCTTGCGACCTCTAATAAAAATATATATACATATATATATTTGTTTTTTTTTGTAATGCAAGCTCCTGGGCTGTGACCAGCACCATGTGGCTCTTTAATTCTGGAGAGGCTAGCTTCTTTTGCAGGCCCCTTGAAAAAAGAAATAAAATGAGAACAGGATTGCCACAAATCTAACACTTTCAGCACTGACCCTAAAGAAAGAAAGACTAGGAATGCCAAATAATGTGTCTTTCTGGAATTCTATACAATAATTGCTAGACTCATTAAAGGTTTATTTCAGGCACTTCAGGGGATGAGTCACTGATTTAGTCTGTTCTTAAACGCCTCAACTCAGCCTTTCATCCTTCTGAGGTCGATAAATGGGTACCAACACAGGTTGGGTGATATTGGGTGTATATGTCTTCTATGTAAAGCGCTTAAGCGTAAGTGCAATATAATAACACACCATTATCATTTGGTCATGGACGTCTGCCTGCATTCACAGTAATTTGGTAATATGGGCCTATACACACTGATCTTAACGATACATGTGGCGATCCATTCTTGTATGAAATGTACATCATATTATAGTGATATTGTAACCATATTTTTCATAGTATACACTGCTATGTGATGCCACTTCCTCTTTTGTCAACGGGTGAAAGGTCATGTTCCATCTTCCCGCTAAATCACTTCCGGTGGGGTCAAATGACATCACTTCCTGTGATGTCATCAGGGGGTCAAGGGTCGTGTGATGTCACTTCTGCTACCCCTGGCATTTTGGTGAAATGACGTCCTTGCAAATTTAGCAAATGATCCTGTAGTGCCTTTTTTAATTCAGTCCCTACTTGAGGACAGTTGCAGAACCAGTGGGAATAGCTCCTTCCCCTCACTTCTGGTTGTATTTTGAATATGTTGTGCTTTTTACCTACTTCCTGCCGGTTTACCGGACGAGCACAGAGAGGACCTGTGATACAGGCAGTGGTCCACACTGATGGATGGCACTGGCAGCATCTCTCCTAGACCCTCGCTGGCAGAAAAAAAAAAGTCGCATTTAAAGTATAGGGACTTTTACACCGATGGCCTTTTCCGGGGAGTGCCTGACCCCAAGAATACCCCCCTGCTTGGCGCCCCTGCTCTCTAGGCTATGCAACATGCAGGGCAGGACTGCCCTTAACTTAGTGTGGCCCAATTGAGGAATATATTGCACAGAGTTGGGCTGCAATGGTGAAAGGCAGTGCCGGGAGACTAGGTACCAATGTTCAAATATGTGTACTTTGGAGATCTCAATAGGGAACATGGGAGCGGTCACAGCAGGGCTACCTTGTAGCCAGTAGCCAGCTCCAAACCGCTTTCTCACTCTGCAATTCTTTTTCCCTGGAAAGACAACCAGTTCCAACAGACTAGTCCATGTCAGCCCAGGGGGTGTGCTGGGGCGTGCCATAGTACACCAATGTATACCTACATATTTAATTCATCACATAGGCATATGCAATGGTCATTGTTTACAACTATATTATTTGGAATTTTTTTGCAGTAATATCCCTCATTGCATATTTCCACATGTGCATACCCTATTGAAATGCGAAATGGGGGCATCTCCTCAGTGTCTGACTGTTAACCCATTAACTTTGCCAGGGGTTTACAATATCGCCAAAAATTGCATAGTTCAGCTCTTCTACTCTAGTGCTTCAGACACACTGGCCCTCATTCCGAGATTGGAGGTAGCCATGGTGCTATTTGCGCCATGGCTGCCTCCAAACCCGGGTGCGTGTCCGGTCTGGGTGAATGAGGACTTACCGGGACATTCCGACCTATGCCGACCCGGTAAGTCCCCATTCCCATTTGAGCACCCATAGGGCTCAATGGGAATGGGGAAGGCGCTAATTAAGGGCCTGCTAATAGCAGGCCCTTAATTAGCGCCCTGGTCCCTTAGCAGGACCCGTAAAGAACGTGTGGTCCGACCACACGTCCTTTGCGGTTCCCGCTAAGGGACCTCGGAATTGGGTGGTAAGGGATTACCGGCACCGGTCTCCTTACCAGTGCCCAGTATCCCTTACCGCCCAACTCGGAATGAGGGCCACTGACTGAACACGCAAACCCAAAGTGAGATTACAAGGAAAACCGATCTATGGAATTTGAAGGGGAATTCTGCAGAAAATGGCAAATATAGGCATAGAAAGCTATGCCTCTTCCTAAAGAGTAAGTGGCATTAGAGGGTGGATGAAAGATCCAGGAAGCTTTGCCCAAGCCTGTATCACCCTCAAAGCAGTTACAACCAAAAAACGACAGCTTCTGGCCGCAAAACTCGCCATCTCCAGAGTCGAATGCCCACAAAGCCACAGGTGTGTGTGACTGGAAGAAAAAAACAGCAAGAGTGAAAATACGAGCTACGCACCCTCCCTCTGGAAGAAGTTACACATGCAGGGAAGACCGGCCTCTTGCACCCTGCCCTTCAGGGAGGACCTCAAAACCCTACGCTGCATAGAACATCTCGCCAAAACCTGACAGCTCCACTCCACCCTACCACTCCCCTCTCCCCCCTTCCCATTCCAGCTAACCCTGCATGCTACCTGTAACTTCCTGGGTGCACCCCCGAGCTAGGTTTCCACTTTCTAAATCCCATAATCCATGCATGCATTCAGCAATATCTAATTAAACCTTCCTCGGATTCAGACGACAGGAGAGCGGTCGCATCTGTGCAATTTTGTGTGGCTTGCGTTTTCAGAGCGTAGGCATATTGAAACGCCACCGTATGCTGCATTTCATTGGATACCTTCACGCTCGCTGTACGCCTGCCCAAGCAGGCCCTGTTCATTGAAAGCAACTCTGCATGCGGCATATTGTTTGCACTGCAGGGTGTCAAGGGAGTGAATGGGATACGGTTTTCATTCCTGGTTTAATGGAACTGTTAAGCCGGCATTGATTTGGGAAAATGAATTGGTTGAATATTGCAGAATGAGATGGACCACTGTGCTCGATGGCATCATCGGTAATAGTTATGCGTCTGCACATCTGATGGTTTTGCATCTGTCCAGCCATTTCATACACTTCCCAGACGCCTCTCATCAACTCATTGAGGTATTCAATCTTGAAAGCTTGGGTCAGCGTCTTCGAAAGCCACGTTTCCATAAACCGCGCAGCTGACTCACGAACCACAATCCACCCCGCCTTAATTCGAATTTGGAGACATTTGAGTCTGACAAAATAACGGATTTTCTTAATGTTTAATGATGTGGTTGTATTGAGTTGGGAGGTCTCTGTTGTAGTTCAAAATGTACACCACAAAAACGAAGACCTTTGCAGAACTAATGGTCTCTTCCTGTGGTGCAGTATCCGGATCTGTGATCTGGTATCTAGGGGGATGTTATATGCACTTAGTGAACCTGAACTGTTTTGTCTGTAAATATATTCAACAACTCACACAACATGACTCCAATGATCATGCTACTGCAAATTCATGTTCTTCCCCCTATGATTGTAAAGTGCTCCGTTGCTGCCCGAAGCTCGGTCCGCACTCAATAAATACCCAAATAATAGTAATAATAATAGTAATAGTAATAATATGCTTTTTCAATGCACCAGCTCACTGCCATGATAGTTTCAGAACGTGTCTGCATAGTGTCCTACTGTGCCCCTGCTACGGGTATCCAGACCTTAGTCTGCTGGAGGAGAGACATGGAGCGAGGGGAAGATAAGAGGATGAAAAAGTGGGAAATAAATGCTACAAACACAGGGGAGGACGGGTGCAGAGGGAGAAGACAGGCTGTGATAGTATGCATGTCAGTCCTGTTAGCTGGACTGTCGTTCTGCAAAGAGGAGGAGGCAGATACGTCCTAGAGTGTTATGATAATCGTGTTGTAGATCAAATGCAGATTTGGAAAATGGGTGTGTGTGTGTGTTGTGTTGATGTGTCATGTTTTGCTATGTGCCTGTACTAAGCTACATTATATCCAGCCCTGCTTTGAAGTGCTACACTGAATTAGGTCTGGTATGCTGCACTGTGTTATGTTATGCTACGCCACGTCATGTTTGTAATGTCTGTCTCTGCTGGGATTAAAGTGTTCTCTATGCACATTAACTAGAATCTACCTGAGTGTTACTTTATGTTCTCATTCACTCCTTTTGTGGGCAGGGGGCAGAATATGTCAGTTTTCTATTATAGTAGCTGGTTAGGTCATGTTATATTATGTTGAGGTTTTTCATCATAATTTTTCAACTGCTTTGGAAGCAGCTATAAGACACCACAGAGCAACCCCCTAAACACGCACACAAAAAAACCAAAAAAAACAAACCCAGAAGGTAGCCCTGTAAATCTAATCTGTTTACAAGACCATACACCCCTATTTTGACCTAACATTTGGATGAAGCCCTCTACTAGCAGTACACAGAAACTGCAGCCCAGGGTGAGAAGGCTAGTCAAAGGCTGGATTATGTAAATTAACTCCCACAAGCGCTTAGACGAAGAAGATTCCTGCCTTATGCACCCATATAACCATTACCTTAAAGGCCCTCACTGGACTCAGGAACCTCCAGGAAGGCCGGACTGCACTTCTGCTCTCAAGCAAGCCATGGTCACAATCCCACCCTCAGTTAAATATATTTTACTTTCAGCGTTCCCATGTATAGAAGCTGGCATTCAGGGCCTATGTGAGTGAGTAAAGCGGATGTGCATACTGTGTTTTCTAAGGCATGGTTCCCTACTCTCACCATGGCACTATAAAAGACTCAAATCTGGCTGTAAGCACTTTGCGCACAATCCAGGAGGGCGGTTTCAGTGCTGTGCCTAGGTCTGAAGCCGGACTGTTGTAGGCCGAGTAGGTTGTTGTCTTCCAGATGTTTTTGTATTTGAATATAGGCAGCTCTATCTAATATTTTTTAGGAGGAATGGGACTGTTGTTATGGGTCTTTAGTTGGTGTGTATGATTGGGTCTAGATTGGGTTTTTTAAGGAGCGGCATAACCCATGCCTCTTTAAGATTGTTGGGGACTGAGCAACTTTTGAAGGAAGAGTTGATCAGGGCAGTGATGTATGGGGCTAGTTCTTTTGCTCCATCCTTGATGATTGTGGCTGGGCAGGTTGGGCATCTTCAGGGTTTGCCTGGCATCTTGAGGGTTTGCCTGGCACCTTGAGGTTTTGAGCCCCATGATGATGTTTTCCACTTCATTAGTGGTGACTGGGGCGAAGTAGAAAGGGTGGCAAGAGGGAAATTTAAGGTCAGGTAGTTTACGTGAGTTGGCCCTTGAGGCGAGTCTATTCATTTTGGTTTTGATTTTAGCTTGTAATAAGGCTCATTTTTCTGATAACGCCTCCTGGATATTAGCACACCAGGCTGTATCCTTCGCGCAGGCTTCTGTAGGCGGTGCAGGAGACTCCAGTTCCCTTAATATGGTGAAGCTCTCTTTCGTGCCAGATTTAGCATTTTGGATTCTATCATTATAAATCTCTCTTTTAGTGTTGAGAATGGCTGTTTTATAAGTAGTGGCGGCAGTAGTGAACTTTTCCTTATTCTGGGTTGACAGTGTTTTCCTCCAATTAGCTTCGGAGGATCTTTTGGCGTTGCAGAGTGTTTTTAGGTCAGCTGTGAAGCATTTATTTAATTGAGCTGAAGGTTTAGCCTTTCTTAGTTTGAGGGGGGCAATTTTATTTAGAGCTTTTTCTAAGGTGTTGTTAAACACTTTAACCAGAGAGGATGGGTCCTTGTCTGAGTTATAAGGTAAGTTAGTGATGGCATGTAGTAAGGTTAATAAATTATCTAGTGTTATATTCTAGTTCCCAGCACCCTGTCCTCATGTACCTCATCAATAAGTTGGAATGGTTTTGTGTTTTAGGGTTTTTTCTGCATCTTTTACTCCTCCTGTCCAATCTCATCCATGCCTCCTTGAGGATTTTCCACATGCTTGCACCTGCATTCCCTCCTCCCCCTCAGCCTTAGGGTGTGACTGCTCCTCTCTAACTTCTCTCTTGGCTTTTCCTCCAGCCTCCCTTTTAACCTCCTCCCATCTGATGTCACCTCAAATCGTGTTCCTAATCCACCCCTCCTCTGTGTTGTTAGTTCCAACCTCCCCTAAGCTCATTCCTCCTTCAGCTCTCCCTCCAGCCACCTCACCCATCATGGTGTTTCTCCTCACTCCATTCTTGTTGTTCACCATCTCACTCCTGCTCCCCTCCTTCTCACCACATGCCTTCTCCTGGAGTTCCTCTTTACCACTTGCTTGCCCCCCCCCTCCTCCTGTCCCTCCTTTTGACAACCTCTCTCCAGGCTCCTTTTGACTTGTAAATCTCAATCTACTTCTCTTTGTGCACCCAATTCTCTCCAAAGTTCCCTCTCTACCTCAAAACACCCACACTATTGCTATAAAGTTGGCCTCACCCCTGACTGCCTGAGCTTTGTTCAAGACAGGCCTCCATATCAATACTTCAATGTGCTAATGCCTTGTTCACCATTGGAATTACTCCACTGACGTTGTAAATTAGTCAATATAGATTTCTTGGTGCACAGTTATCTAAGCATGTTGTGTGAGTATGGGATACACTATTCTGCAGACGACCATCTGTTTCTTATGTTCAAGCATTTCTTGGACCAGGTCTCTGTTTGAGAGTGAGACTTGGCAATGTCTCCCCTCCTCTGGTGGCCCTGGCATTACACTATCTGGTTTAGGAGCGCTATATGTGAACAGCCTGTGGGGCATGGGAGACCTGAAATAACTATTGCGTGTAATAGAACAACTTTTGGGTATGGTTGTGCCAAAGTTGGTGTTATAGTTTACACACAGTTGCTATTCATGGATCCTCACTTAAAAGGACAGGGGCATGCTCTTGACTGATATGTCAAGCCCCTGCCAGGTGGCCATGATGTTGGGGGGAAGCCAGGTGATGCTCCCCACATCCTTCCTAGGCTGAGCATCATTAAGCGGATGCCAGCACCATACCCCTGTTGTGGCAGTAACCTCTACCCCATGAAGGCATGAAGGCATGAAGGGGGCTTTGTCGTAATATGTAACCAAATGCAAACCCAATTGGCACCAGCTTGTGTTTTTGTTGTGAATGCAGATATTTCTTCTCCCCGCTTCCTCCTTCTTCTGTCCCTTCTTTTCTATCTCCCAAGCAATACACAGAGGTGGCAGAAGATAGGATGTCCTGCCTGAATACTTAAGTATATAACCTTCTCTCTGCCAGTGAGCTGAGATGGAACAACATTGGTTTCAATATCCAGAACTTTTCCTCTTGTACTAATCCCTGCTCTCCCTGTAAACTCTACTGGCCCCCTTTCTCTGCAGCATCTTTGTGTATGATTCCATGTGTTTGCAACAATGTGTGGAAGTTGTGGCGGCATGCAAAACGAAAAAAAGTAAATAACATGAACGCTTAAAACTATGTTGTGTAAATCATGTTTTATTGAGGTCTCTGACGAATCTGACAGTCTCATCACCGATTTCATGGAAGGAAGCTTCTTTTACATGGCCAGGGAAAGGCAGATGCTTACTGACTAGTACCCTGGGGGTGGTTATCTGTGGGAGAACCACGTGGGAGAGGACAGGCTCCAGGGATACAGAAAAAGACTGAGTCAAGACGATCTTTCAGTCATAACATTTAGTGACAACCAATGTGCCATTGCAACATTCCTACATGACTTATTGTAATATGGATACTGACTTCCCAGGTATTTCTAGCCCAGAACCTCTCCCCCCCCCCTTTTTTGGAACTGAGACAAGGAAGAGGGATGTATTAATGAGGATGAATAGACACAGTAAGCCAATGCTGTGTTCTAGTCATTAGAAACTGCAGAGAAAGACAGGGACATTTACAAAGGACACAGGTGTACCGAATTCGAGAGAACGAGAGCCAGAGAATGGAGACGCTCCAAACGGATACTGACACTGTGGAGGACGCTGAAGGTAAGCAGACTGCAGAGCGCAGAACAGAGACCAACAGGCATGGTGTGCAGAGGAGCAAGGTCAGGAGAAGTTCACTGCTTTTCTGTTTCAGGCAGTCGGAGCTGCCGAAAACAGATGAAGGCAAAGCGGAAACAAACAACTCACAAGATGCACTGCCAGTCAATGGACCGGGATGGTGGAGGTCAGTGAAATAGGAGGAAAGCTGAAGATGCTGCACACAGCCAGCAAGCCCAGGGAGAGTGAGTGGGTTACCGGGGTGCCTCTGGGCGAATGCTGTGTACCGCGTACTAAGCGAGAGAGCTCAAGAAATTATAGTAAAATCATGTACCGATATGAATATTGATGAGAAAAAAAGAGCCCATGTAAAGGCAAAGCAATTATTACTGATACAGACATTGATGAGAGAAAGAGCCCAAGTAAAGGCAATGCAATTATTAGTGATCCAAACACTGTTGAGAGAAAGAGCCTAAGTAAATGCAGTGCAATTATTACAAACCTTACTGAGAGAAAGAGCCTAAGCAAAGGCAGTATAATTATTATGGACACAAACATTGTTGCTGAAAAGAAACTGAATAAAGGCAGTGGAGTTAATGAGAAATGGGTCGCTGACCCAGTACTGGGAAATTGTTGTAAACTGGATAAGAGAAACTGAACAGGGAGCAGAGAATTCCTGGCAGGTTAGTGAACCAGGCAAACAATGATTCTGGGACTCACAACCAAACAAGAAAATGACAATACCCTTGCAGGCGAGTACACCAGGGGAAAGAAGATAAAGGATAAAAAGGGAGGAAGGTTTGTACACCTTTTTCAAGAACAAGGAACAATACCCTGGCAGGAGAGTATACCAAGGAAAGGAAGGAGGATTGCAAAAACTCTGGGGTTAAAACCCCTACATGACTCATACCCTTTAGGTATTCACGAGACCTATCTTGTTATTCAAGAGAACTGTGTTTTGATGCAAGAGAATTGTATACTTTTGAGGAGGCTCAAGGGAAGAGATTTCCCCCGTGAACAACTTGGAACTGTGATCAAATATTATCACTACCACTGGACAAAATCTAGGGGAAGGGAAGCCCCCTTTCCTAGTGGAACTTTATTTCTTTTCTTTTCTGCTCCTCAGAACTTTATGTATGAAACCTCAAGCGAAAGCTATACGTCTATTGCTCAGGAAAATCCCCATGTTTACCTTGTATTTAGTTTAGAGTGTAAGGGTCCGTTTAGGATTTTGGGCACAAGACTGAGGACACTTTGTTGGGGATCCTGACACAGACGTCCCTCCATTTTGTTGAGGCAGGGACACCCCGCATAGAGTTAGGGATAGGGATTTCCGCAGCCCCTTTTAATATTTTGATAATAAAAATGTATAACCAAAACTTAACATGCCACTGTGTCTGAGTTTTACTCTTGACCCCTTACAGGTCACACACACAAACAGGAAGTGGGCAGTGATGAAGGCAAGTGAGCAAGCTGGGATGGTCAGAGAAGATGCCCAAGCCTGGCAGAGAAACTGGTAGAGTTTACATTAGGAACCAAGGGTCTCTCCCTGAAGCTGATGATTCCTGGGGTGGTGGGGTGCAGGGGGCAGAAGGGGGGCATTGTTTGATACACATTACTGTAAGAGATTCTTTCTTTTTACTGTTTAAACTATTGCTTTCACCAACTTGCATGCAGTTTAGTGTAGAAAAATGGCCTGGCAGTTAAATGAGGTTTTGGTAAAATATTACATTTAATAAAGCCTTCTACTGCTTTTATTCGGCCATTTACCAGTCTTGCACCTGGGAAGGAGATCTCAGTCTTTAAGTGCCTGAACTAAAGAGACAGGATTTGTACTACCTGTAAACATCCCTCAGGAGAGCTGGAGCAAGCGCTAAAGTGCATAAAGCTTTTTATGAACATAATCTCGCCCGCAAGCCTGGCATATTTCACTCTCATTTTATGTGCCAGCCCTTTTGCCTCCACTAATGTGATGTTCCAGCACTTTATTTTTTATCATTCCCATAGCAGGTGGAATAAGGTGGCCGATCTGAACCTGGGGGGAAGTAGTGGGCACGTTTTAGTGAGTTGGGAAAGGGGGGAATAAATACCCTCTCTCCACTTTCTGCGAACTTCCAATCTTGCCCATGCTCATAATATCCTTTTTCTTGGGGGAATCAATGGAAGATCTAATTCTGCTGTATCACCCCTGAGTGTGGTTGCCACCCTATTTCTTGGCAGGGAATTAGGTGTCCATCATGTAGCTGTTCGCAAGTGGGGTAGTATGCTATGCACAATGGGCCTCATTACGAGTTTAGCGGTAGCCCTGCCGGTAAAACCGGCACAGCTTCTGCCAAACTTGTGAAATTACCGGCACCCAGCAATGGGGGCTTACAGGGGCATTCCGACCCGGGAGGACCCGGTCCGTCCCCATTGCCGGGTGCCAGTATTCTTTATTCCCATTCCCATTTGAGCCCCATAGGGCGCAATGGAAATGGGGAGGATGGATGCACCGGCACCATTCATGAATGGTTCCGGTGCATCCGAGGAGTTGTGCTCGCGGGTGCCGCTTTGCCAAGGCACCCGCGAGCACAACTCGTAGTTTGCCGGTCCGGTAGTAATGGCTCCGGTATCTTACCGGCTCCATTACTACCGGACCAGCAAACTTATAATGAGGCCCATTGTGTAGCAAAGTTTTCCTTTTACATGACCCAGGACATTTCCGTTGCTATAAAGCTTTATAATGGTATTATCCCAAACAATAGTAATTGTTAATGTTACTTCGACAAGCAGTTGCAGTGTGACTATAAGAGAAATCGGTTTACTATACCAGAACTCAATAATATTTTGCTTTACTGCAATGTTTATAGGTTTGGCTCATAAGTTACTAATTTTAGTCGTAGAGTGCAAATTTGAATGACTACACATCCTTCTCAGTGACACCATTATTCCCTTCATATGTATGTGTACCGCCTGGTGATTTGCTGAATGGTGAACATTCTGCACGTGCCTTAGGCGCAATTTGATGCCACTGCTGCCAATGTAATGGAAAGAGTCTCAGATGTCCAAGGTTTGACAGAACAATGTTGGCATAGCGCTACTTTTTTGTTGGTCCCCTGGCCCTGTGTTGGTTTAAGAACTCTAATATAAGGAACCACTTGTAATGGTGCAAATTGTATTGATATCCTTGAGTCAAGGCATGGTGGGCCTCATTATGACCCAGGCGGTAATCTGCCGACATTACCGCCATGGCGTAATGAGCGTTTACGCCGTGGGTCGATGGCGTAAAGAGCGCCACATTACGACCCATCGCGCACGAGCATTACGCCATGGCGGTAATGTAAATAACGCCATGGCGGAAAAGGCCCCTACCGGCATCGTAGGGCGAGCAAGGTGCACTTCCGCCACCGTAAGTAGCGGCCACCGTAATTAGCGGCCACCGTAATTAGCGGTGGCCGCAATTAGCGGTCACCCTAAAAAGCAGAACCGGAAATAGCGTCATCGCGGCGGAACGGGAAACAGCACGTCGGTCATCTTTAAAAACACAATCCATTGCCATCCTTCCGAACAACACCAGATCCAACCCTGACACCTGTCCCAACCCATCACCCACCCATCCAACCACCCAAAAATGCCTAAAGTTGTTAAGAAGGCATGTGACCGCCAGCGCCAGGAAAGATTTAGCCGGGAGGAACTCTGCATGCTTGCGGAGACCCTGCAAGACAATGCAGCTGTCGTTTTCTCGCCGGAAATGACCAGGCCAGCGATAGCAAAAAAGAAGGCCATATGGGCCCTGGTGGCCGAGCACGTCAGCGCCGTGGGGACCGTACCCCGCACCCCACAGCAGTGCAGGAAGCGCTGGGATGACCTTTGCATACGGGTCAGAGCCGTCATCTCTGCGAACTGCAACCTTGCCCTGGGTACCGGTGGAGGATCGGAATCCCCACTGAAACTCCAACCGTGGGAGGAGATTTGTGCAACCACGTTTGGCATGGAAGGCATTGAAGGCGTCGGAGGGATGGAAAGGGGAGTTCCGACATCAGGCGATGAAGGTAGGTGCCTCAAACAAGACATGCCATAGTCACTGCAGACCATTCATGTGTAGCACAATGTTGCCCCAGAGTGTAAATGCAACACATTACCTCGACACTGCCCATAGCCACATGCAAGCTCCACCCTGTATACACTGCTGGCACCCACATACCTGCATCCACATAACACACAAAAAGGAGACAACTTGCATGGCCCTGCCTGAAATCTGCCTCATCTACTGACCAGATTCATGTCAATCATTGTCATTCCAAAGTCCGCAGACCCATCAATAACGCCCTCCCTCCTTTGCTCCACCACAGGCACAGATTCACACCCCGAGGACCAGGACACCCCTGCGACGAAGAGAGCCAAGAAGGCCAATAATACCATCCCCGCACCCTCAACCTCAGCTGCAGTGAGGCAGACCCCACAACAAGCAGAATCCACTGCAAGCAAACCGGACGGCCCACCGGCAAGCACCCCAGTAGGCAGCAGGCCAGCAGCAGCAGCTCCACCTGTACCAACATTGCCTGCCACAGAAGGCACCGGGTCTGCGGCCAGTAGCAACATGGGCGAAACAGCTGCAATTGCTGCATGTTCAGACTCTGACATTGAGGAGCACGAAGTCAGAAGCCCCACTGACCTTCTACATTCCCCCTGTTTGTCAAATGCCAGCCCCCATGAGGATCACACACAGGGGCACACAGAGGAAGAGGAGTGGCCTTCTACCCCATGCCCAGTCCTCAGTCCAAAGGGGGGGAGCAGCCCCTCCATCACACCACCAGCACTGGGCATGGCCCAGCAGGGGCAGCAGTCCCTCGAGGACATCATAGAACGGCAGCAACAACTGTCCACGATGCTGACCGAGCATGCTGCGGAATGTGTGGGGGCTAGGGCAACCATTGAACAGGCCACGGAGACCCTAAGGGCCGAAATAGCGCAGAGCACTGCCACCCTGAGGGATGCTATGCAGGCCATGTCTAGGGACATTTGTGGTGAACTTGCCGGTCACTGAGCTCACCCACACCCTACAGGACGTGCATGCAGGGGGGCAGGCAGGGACATCCTCTGCTGCCAGTTCTGCACAGAGCAGCCCCATCCGACGTTCCGGACGGAACCTGCGCTCCACAGCCAGGGGTGCCCCGGGGGCCGGGAGAGGGGGCTTGTAACAGCCTGTGGCCACTGTTACAGGCATCTGTTGACACTTACATGGGGTGTGTTGGGGTGTGCAGGGGGGCGGGGGCGGGGGGAGGTGGGAGGGGGTGTGTTGGGGTGTGCAGGGGGGCGGGGGGAGGTGGGAGGGGGTGTGTTGGGGTGTGCAGGGGAAGGGGGTGTGTCACGACGTTTTATGATTGAAATACACTTTTTGCTTTTCCAAAATGAAATGTGTGGACATTTTCATTGCATATGTGTGCTTTATTGGTGTACAGTCCACAGTGTGCATGTCCCAGAGACACACAGTGCCCCAAGTGCAGTCTCCATGTGATACACAACAGCCGTGTGTGCTAGAAGCAGTGGTCGATGATATTTTGGCGCATTGCACGCCCCTCCTGTGCATCGCCTCCTCCATGGGGTGCCGCCCCATCTGCACCCTCCTCATCCTCATCGTCAGGTGGTTGCAGTTCTGCGTCAGGGGGCAGGGGCACATTCCGTCTGACGCACATATGGTGTAGCATGACACATGCCATGACGATCTTTGCCACCTTCTCATGGCGGTACAGGAGTGCCCCACCAGACCTGCTGAGGCATCGGAACCGTGCCTTCAATAGGCCGAATGTCTGCTCTATGACCACACGGGTACGTGTATGTGCACGGTTGAAGTCCTCCTCGTGCTGTTTCTGCGGGTTCCGGACTGGTGTAAGGAGCAACCTCTTCAGGGGATAGCCTGCATCACCTGTATGTAGGCGAGAATGTATGTGTCAGTCATGACGTCTGATCAAGAACATGATGTGCCACCATGGCTTGCATCCAACTGTTACTTTGGCTCACTTCTACATGCACTAATTGATTCACACAATGCAGCCTGTAAATGCTCATGGCTCCCATGGCCTGTTTTGCATGCCATCACCCAATGTATGCAGAGGGGTTGAGTGCATTGTGAGTGCCCATCCACTGTGTCCGTTCATGCCGTTTGGTTAGTTGGCCTGGCACATGTCCTGTGATGGCAATGCGCACATCATCGCAACATTGCTGTGGGCCTCATCATGACCCCAGTGAGCAATGCTGATGTAGACAGGGACATTTTGGGGGCCCTGCTGTCTATGTAATGGTGTGTTGATGTTTCTGTCCGTCATGTGCCTCCTTCGTGGGCAGTTATGGGGACAGGCCTATCGGTTGATGGTGTTTGGTGACTTGCATGTAGGTGCTTTTCATTGTTGACAATGTGGTCTGATTTGGTAGAATGCACTTGCAGATGGTTGTGTCATGGTTGGGACACAACCTCATTCACATGGTAGGGCTGCATACATTGGGTATTGGCTTTACTGGTGTTGGGTGGAGTTTGGGTTGCTTTAGGGTATCATCTGTCTCCGTTCTCTCTGCTACTCACAGCCAGGTGGAGTATGCATCACCCCCCCCTTCAGCCAGGTGGAGTATGCATCATCCCCCCCCCTTCAGCCAGGTGGAGTATGTATCACCCCCCCCCCCTTCAGCCAGGTGGAGTATGCATCGGTACGTCATTCACCTACCCACTTCACATTTCCATGGTCATGACATTGGACTCACCGATTAGCCAGGATCTTGGGCCTGCATGTCGCTCCATGTAGCATGGTATTGTGGAGTTCCTCAGGACCATAGAATCATGGGTTGATCTGGGGAATCGGGCACAACAATGTGTGATGATCTTGTTGGAGTCACAGACCATTTGCACGTTGATTGAGTGGAACTGTTTCCGGTTGCGGTACGGTACCTCCATGGCACGTGGAACCACCAATTCCACATGGGTGCAGTCGATGGCACCAATGCAACCAGGTATGCCGGCTAGTGCATGGAAACCCACTTTGGTGTTTGCAATCTCCTGGGCAGTCCGTGGTAATGAGATGTGGTCGTCTGTGTGCTTGAGGAGGGTATCGAGCACTTGGATGAGTGTTCGTGAGAATAATGGTTGTGAGATGCCATGCAAGTGCCCCACTGTGTGCTGGTAGGTGCCTGTGGCCAGGAAGTGGAGTACAGACACTACCTTCAGTCGGTGTGGGATGGCGGTTGGAGTTTCTATCATGCTGACGATGTCGTTGTGTGTCATGTCTACGATGGCGGTGATGGTGTCCCGGTCCAAACGGTACAGGGTGTGGATCTGCTCAGCAGTGAGGTTGAATGGATTGGCTCTGATGCGTGGGATTGGGGGCTGCCTGCGTGGTGGCACTGGCTGTGCTGGTGGGGCTTGCTGGGCCTGCCTTGCCCTCCTTCTCCTCCTGCGTCTCCTCTGTTCTGCCTGTTGTTGTTGTTGCTGTTGTAGCACTTGCATTGCTATCAGGTCCTCCAGCCCCAACATTGCTAGTCGTATTGGTATCATTGTGGAGTGTGACTGGGTGTGGGAAGGGGAGGGGTGTGCTCTTTTTGTACTTCCTGAGTCTGTATTGCCTTCACCTGTGCTGTTTCTGTGCACCTGTGGCAGCTGCATTCACTTTACATGGCCATTTACGGTTGGTTCGCGATGGCGTAATTAGCACCATGGCGGTAAGGTACTTAACGGGCTGGGTGATGGCGTTAGGTGCATGTCTGCTTGGGTCGGCATTCGCGTACCTTTCCGCCATGGCGCTAAGTACGGTGTGGGAGGTCGCGTGCGCACGCCCTTGGCGCAGTTAGTGGCAGCGTTAACTACGATGCCGCAAATGGCATCGTAGTTAACTGTCACGGGTCATGATCGGACCTAGCGGAAAACGATGGCGGTAACCATTTACTGCCATCGTTTTTCACTTAGCGCCAGGGTCGTAATGAGGCCCGATGTGTGTTGGAGATATTTAACACAGTCATTGACGCATGACCGCAAAGAGCTACTGGAATTGCCCCTGCTTGTTTGCAGCTTGTCGCCCCACAATTTGAAACTCTGATAGTCGATAAGCTATACCATAACCTTGTTTTTTGTGGATATCTTCAGAGCAATGTTGAGTATGGGTTTTATCCAATAGCAATTTTGTAAAGTGGTGGTTAATATGGTGCATTGTTAACCCATCAGAGGATACATTTTCCAAGGGTTATGCTGTATGAGCAGTGTGTGTGATGTGATGGTATGCAATCAATGCATTGCCCCACAACTCATTTAGCACTTTTTAGGGGAAATCAAATTGAAATTTATTGGTTTAGATGGAGTTCTAAATATGGCAATAAGCCCAGGGACTCCGGTCCATTACCGCCTAAGGTATTGCCACCGCTGCCCACACTTACAGCCCCAAGCGTAGTCTGGGTCTTAACAAAGGCTCCAGGGGGCATTACCTTATGTGGTAGTGGCCCACAGTCAAGGGGCTTATTGCCATTAGTAGCCTGGCCCATTAGACCTGGGTACTAATGTTTTTTTCCCCGTGGCTGCGAGACGCGTTGCCGGAAAATAAAAGCTTAAAAAATGGCCAAAGCGATCAGAAAACCTAGTCCATTTTTTCTTTCCGTGACAGCCATAGTAAATAATGTTTTTGTTTACATTTTTTCAATGTACTTCAATAGCCGCCATGGAAGGGGAGAAGGGACTATGCATAGTCCCTTCTCCCCTTCCATGGCACCCGGAAAAAAAAGCAAAGCGGTGCAAGGGTCACACCAAAGCGTGAAAGGTGAGGTAAGGCTCGCAAATGAATCAATCGGTTCGTTTGCGAGCAACAAGAAAACCCGCGCTGGGTACTAATTGGCAGACACTGGACATTTGGCTCGAAGGCCTCCTACCAAACACACAACAGGTGGCGATTGGTGGCTATTCCATGAATCAGACAAAACTAAAATAGATCCACCTCTCCTAGAGAGGAAGTGTGCTGCAATTTCATGACATATCAGATGGCTTGAGGGACATGCGTTACTTATTTCTATCCAGCTTACATTCTATACAAATCACCATAGCCTTCGTGTCCTATGTTGGCAGTGTCAGCAGTGAAGCCAAGTATTACATTATCATAGAATGTTAACCTAAGCCTTTTTTCATTCAGTTTTCATTTAGTGCAGCACAATAAACTGTAGATATCCGAATACTGTATGAAAATGAAAAGGTACATTAACATCACTCTGTTCATTACAGAGTGGCAGCAAGTCAATAATTGGCGAAGGAGCGGTACCCTCCTACTATCGCGACGCTGGCACTACTGTCATGAATTATTCTCCATCACAAACCAGAGAAGAAGACTCATAGCTGCACCACTTTCTGTCTGAAGGTGCCCTGGAGGCAACTTTGTGATGGAGGAACGTCCCTCATGGGGGCCTGGAGAGCCTCTGTCGCTGCAGCCTCAAAGTGCTGTTTTAGAGCATCATCTCACAGGTGGCCACTCGGGTATCTCGGGCTCCCTTTTGGAATTTCGCGAGCCACGGAAAGGCAGGACTCATGAGAAAAGATGTCTGTAACATTCTAGCCGTTTGCACACATGGGGCAGGAGCTTGCGAGGAGTGGAGACGAGCCCAGGCACAGGGCAGAAAACAAGTTGTGTTTCTTAAAATAATGTGTGCATGTGTGTATGTGTTAAGGTGAGCTTATCTGTGTGGGTGGACATTGGGCAGTTGTGGAGGTCTGAGACTAACATTGTTGAAGAACTGGAAACTGAGAGTGACACTGGGCAGAATTGTGGCAAGGAGAGATACACAGGGCAGAATGCGGGCACTGAGATTGACCCTGGGGTAGAACTGGTCATTGAAAGTACCATTGAAGCGACTAGGGCAGTGAGAGCAAAACTGGGGCATCACTGGGTACTAGAAGTCACCTGGGGCAGAACTTGGACACATTGGAACATATCTGTGATAGTGCTACCCAGTGTTAGAACTGGGATGGTGGGACCTGCATGCAATGAACTGTTAAAGTGGATCAACAAGAAGTATGATTTTCTTTGGGCAAGCTCAGCATTAAAGTGTCTTTCACACTGGCATTGCTGGCATAAATTGTTGAGAAAACCCATGATGTTTTTGGAGTATGACAGGGAGAGATGCCATATATTGATGAAACAAGGCATCATGTTTTTCTTTGGGGCCATCCAGCATGGGGATTTGTTGTAAAATGCACTTGTGTGCTGTTGGTGACCTTGCATCTATAGTAGTATTCCATATGTTCTCCTACAGGATCAATTGCAAAAATGTACTGTAAGGCCTTTTACAGAATTGTTCAAAAATGTGTGCTGTGAAATGCACAGTAGTCGACGACAAGAGATTTTTAAAATCAGAGGATTTCTTCAAGAAGGATCCAATGAAGTGCCCTGCGGATTATCTCACCACTTCCCTATTGTTATCCGAACCCATGTACCAACATCACAGTTTTATTAATCGATTATATGTCATAGGTTTGGCATGAATTGGCATGTCATTGAAATTCATTTGAATTTCAATGAGTCTAGCAGCAGCATGGCCTGAAATGTTAATGACACTGTAGTGTATTGACATTACACTGCCTGACTCCATTCTGGAAGATGGACGTAAACAAATATTAAAGTTGGATACTATCAGTATATGTAATAATGCTTTGGCACACCTTGTCAAGCATAGGATTAAGAAGTTCCTGCTCCCATTCCTAAAATGGGTGGTGCTCTGCGCCACAAATAAAACCCAACCATTCCAAGGAAGATCCTGCCCAGGCTGGCTTTTCTTACAACATCCCTCTTTTTTCCAGTTGTGCTACTGCCTTGATCAATGCTACTTTAATTTAAGCTTTTGTTCATGTTTTTTGAAAGCAGGCACAATGTCACCTCTATTGTAATAATGCTCCCTGAACCCTTCAATACATGCCAAATTCAATACTATCGCTCAATCTTCCACGGATGTTTAAACCTATAGCAAAGGTTGTTGTAAACCAATTGCAGTATTTCATTGATCAACATGAATATCTGGCCTCTCTACAGTCAGGTTTCCAACTAGGACATGGTACTGGGATTGGATTTTGTGTTGGGGTTTTGGGATGTCACGATATATTATGCAGTACAAGCAAGTCAGGGATCTCTTTCCCTTGCAATGAATGTGGAGCACAATAAAGCCTTTTTTTATTTTTACAATCTAGATTCTTTTAAGAAGGCCTCCAACCCGTCTCGCACACAACCTCCACAGGCACCCCATGTCACAATAGACTAGGATCCAGGCCGGTGTGTTATCAATGAATATTTGATTAATTTCTTATTTAATAGGAAAATTGAATAAACAGTTACCATGACCACCAAGGAGTGGCAACACATATTTCTGAATCCTTTTAATGAAGTGGCACACTAAGACAACTCAACGTCACAAGGATTTAATTAACTTATTTTACCACTACTCTCAACAGTTCAAAACACCATGCAAATGAACGCAACCCACAGAAAAAAGCATGTGCACACAAAGGATTCTTGAGTCCCAGCAACTCTCATCCATCCGCCCACCCCCTCTGGACCGCCATTAGGCTTGTCAGTTTTGAATGGAAGGCAGTGGCAAGGAATGGGAACACCAGGTTAAAATCGGAGTTTTGAGTGGGGTTTTCAGAAACAAAATGGGGAGCCAGCAATGAATGGGATAATTTGTTTTTCTGCACGAGGAAAAATGGGGTTTTAACTAGTTAGGACAACTGCTATGGGACACCACAAAAAGGGTACTTTGTGCTGCTTATACCAGAAGACAAATAGGGCTTTTGAACATACTAGCCGGCACACAAAAGGAAAATTGATTTTAGCATATGCAACACATGGGCACAATACAGTATGGGAAGAGTAATAGATTTGGAAAAACTGTGTTTTAAAAAGTTTAGCTAAATTTCCATGGAAGAGAAAATGCAAATGACACTCGTTTTTACTAAGGCTGCAAATGACAGGCAGCTCTAGGCACGGGGGAACTCACAATAGGAACATCGGGTTTCAGTTCAAATGACTGAGGCAAATAACAGGTAGGGTCGGGGCAAAGGGATGGCACAGAATAGGAAAATAGGTTTCAATTTAAAATGACAAATGCAAAGAGAAATTTGTTTGGTAGGCCACCATTTAAACACACAGACAAATTAATTGTTCAACTCCCAATGAAGTGAATTCTTTGGGAAACACTTTATACCTATAACGGCTCACACGGCACTGGGAAGAAATAGTTGGTTTCGAATTTCAACTGTCCCAATCCCTTGAAATTAATGTGGAAATGTATTGATTTACTGAGAAAAAAATATACTAGGGATCTACACAAGCAACTAGAGATTCTTCACAGGGAAATGGCTGAAATGCACAGGCAAACAAAGGATTCGTTAAATGGGGAAAATTACTACAATGTGCAGACAAGTAAAATATTTTTCGATAGGAAAATGAATGAATTGCATAAACAAGATAGGGGATTTTTCCATGGGGCAATCTCTATGGCAATGCTGAAGTAGTTAGGGTTTATTTAATCTATGGCTGGGGGTGTATATACCTACAGGAGAGGGCTTGATGGACATCAGGGGGCACTAGAGTCTCACTGCTGCTACAATCAAGGGGTCAGTCAAGGCTTCTCTATGTCCTCCAAAGGTAGTCCCAATCCAGCTACTACTCCCACTGGCTCCACTCCAAGATGTAGGCCTCACTCTGCACGTATGGTTTCAGATTCTGTCAGCTGCACACCTCGAAATTTGGTATGGAGAGCCCTGATTTAAGACAGAGTGACATATTTACAAGGCAAGTGACAACACGGATATGTCATAGTTGTCAAGGAATGAATTGGGCCGTGTTGAAGGGTTCCATCCCATCTGTGGGCCGATAGGTCCAAAGAAAGTGGGAGTGTTCTGCGAATCCAAGGGAGGAGACCAAATCTCGCATCTAACTCAGACAGGAGGCTGGGGCTGGTTTTTACACATGAAAATCTCATGGTCTGACAAAGGCCCTTTCCCTTCATATCTGTACACAAATGACCACATTCTTGAATATTACATTTTTCAGTGAATCGCATAAACTTTGTCCGGTGTCTGTGCGATCTACTGGTGCAAAGCTACAGTAATGTATTGTTTACTCACGAACTATATTAATGAACAATATGGAGTATGGGTCATATTTGACATCTTTTTTCAAAATGTTATGGTTCTCACATTTATACAGAGAGCCACATCTAGTTTTCTTTATAACATTTGGTATGTTGGTGTCACCCACACCATTTTTGGCTCACCAGATGCGGCTCTCTGACAGCTTTTCAGAAATCCGAACATGAATAGTTTATGATCAATATCGACAAAGTTATCCCATAAACAGCATATCTCCCATTGTGTACGATAGTAATTAAACCACTCCTTAGATCTGGCCCCCACCCTTGGTAGGGATCTGTTTATGTCTGTGATGTCAAGAGGGGTTCCTGTGTGTAGATTAGTCCAAGGCTTCAAGGGCTAATGGCCAGCTTTATTACGGCCTAGATGGTTTGAGTCATAAAACTGGGGAGCAGGAGCATTCCTTATCTTGTCCCCCTCCACCCCTGCACAACAATGATCTCTACCAGCCTTGGTTTTTTTTTTTTTAACAAATGGCCTCATGTTTGAAGTAGGAGCAGACTTTCATCCCCATGACAACAGAGCTTTGCAATCTAGTTTCACATGTGGGGGACCTACAGCAGAGAAACAAAACCAGTAACCATGATTTGGGGCCTACCTCGGCTGAAAAACATTTTACTTTTAACCAACCTTAGCAAATGCACACAATCTGAGTGTGTAAACACTTGCAAAAGTAATGTCCTTCAAACAGTGATTACAGAAGGGCAGCATAATATATATTTAAAGACTTTTGCTGTACATCTGAATGCTTAAAGTGTTCATTTTAAAGGTACGATTGCAATGTCACTGGGGAAAGTTCCAGCTGTGAAACCTCTCATTCTGCTGCAATTCCCATCTACTTGTAGATTCTGTGAATTATGGTTTCTTCTGTGAAGGACTCCTGATGACAGAACTCCAGTTCCTTTATCACACTTTTGACACATTTTGAGGAGCAAATCATTAACTGAAAGGGAAAAACTGATTTTACATGAAATTGTTCTTGTCACAGTAAAAAGCTCCATTCTGCTGTGCAGGCTTGAACACAATCTTGGCATTTTCATTTAACGTCTGACTAATGCCATTTCTGGCAATATGACCTCAGCTCTCCCAGTCTTTTTGCAAATGCAAATGTGGTTCTCATGTATTTCCCTTATGTAAGGCAATGAACATTTTTAGGAATCTCTGAGTTTTGATGTCTAATTTCGCTCCTTTTCACTTTGAAATTGCAGGGCCTTATTTCCATGTTAATTCAATGCAGGCCTTTCATTTTGGGAAGCCCTCACACTGACCCTGTCCTATAATTATGGCATTCAGGGCTATTCTTCCCACAGTGATGACATCTTGCAAACGGTTGATCAAGTCAGTGGAGTCCTCTTGGTGACGTTGGATCTTTCCGCTGTCTTTGATAGAGTAAGCCATTCCATTCTTATCCATACCTTATCATTGGTCATCAATTATTTTTCTACTCCGCTTAATTGCTTCAGATCTTTCCACTTGTGCACGGGCACATTATAAATGCCATATCATATCATATCACATCCTTGCTGATAGTTGTGTTAAAGACGAGAATCACTCCCATTCTCAGACAAGAATCACTCCCATTCTCAGAGACGGTCCAAGGATTTGGATTGAACTTCTTGTCTGCCATAGAGCCAACCCTCATGCTCTCGTCTTGCAAGTCACCTCCATCCTAATCCTGGAATTACTAGCCCCAGGTCAGTAAATACAAAAGATAAATCCCTGCTGTCTACTTCAATCTTCAGCTAGTGGTGATTACCTAAAGGTGCAACATCTTATTTCACTAAATTTCCTCAGGGACTTCCTAACTTTCCCTACAGTATTCAATGGTTTAACTTCTACCAAGATGTGGGTATTGTGCCTTACATATAACCTGTTGATTTCAGGCCCTGTTTTGCATGTTCACTCCCACCTCTCCCTTTCTGGGGCATTTCTGTTGTCCCCTTCACCTCACTGCTCCCACCAATCTCCTGTCCCTTCTGTGTTCTCCTTCCTCCTGGGTCGTGCCTCCAATCTTTGATGTCACTACTCTTCTCTCCACTATTCCACTGTTCCCCTTTTCAAACTCTTGCTCCTCTCCTTCACACTACTATTCTCTCCGGCACTACTTATCCATCATCCACACTGCCACTCCCACCTCCACACTACTACTCCCACCTCCACACTACTACTCCCACCTCCACACTGCTACTTTCACCTAATCACTACTACTCTCTCCTACACACTGCCATTCCATGCTCCACAATACTACTCCCTGCTCCACACTTCTTCTCTCTCCTCCACTCCACCACTACCCTTTTCCCTCCAGTCTCCCAAAAAACATAATTTCCCTCAGTAACACACACTTTACAGACACTCCTTACACGTACCTTTCTAAATATACTCGCAACACAAACACGCACACTCACACAGCAGTTCCACTTCTACCCTCTAGTCAATACCTAATACAAAAATTACCTAAACAGTCTGTAGCTCCTCCCTCCTGCTGGTTCCTTGATGTCCTCCACATCTGACATCACCCGAATAACCCAACATTCTTGATTCCAGTTCCCTGCATTTACCCTCCTTCTCTGCTGGGCTAGATCTCTCTCTGTGTCCAACATGGACCTGCCTTCCCCACCAGGGAGGAGTGTGCAAAGCAAACAGTCATTCATACATTTTCTGCATGTGTCTGCTGCATACTGGAGATGGCGGTCCGGGAAGGCAAGAATTGCGGTACCCTAGAGGCAAGAGTACCCTATTCTAGGTCTCCCCAAGGTAATGCTTCTGGGGTAGGGTGGGTTCTTCTCCCCTTTCCCCCCAGTTCTCTAGGGGGCTCGAGGGTTGTTGCGAGGGCTTGCCAGTGTTGCTCGGTAGCTATGTGAGGTACTCTTCTCTGTGGCATATGGAGGCAGTCTCTCCATATTACTTTCTCTCTCCCCATTGCAGGGCACTGCTGGTGCACATCTGCGCTGGTGTCTCAGCTTCCATCCTCCTCTCCTCTCCGGCCAATCACTGTTGGGGTCTGGTGAGAATTTGGTCCTCTTCTCTGGGTTTGCACTTTGATGTTTTTTCTTGTTTCCTGGATCATGCGCTGAGTCTCTAAAAGCAACAGAAGGGCACTGGCAAGTATCTGATGGCATGGAAACCTGCTGGCACATAGAGGGGGGGGACTGGGAACCTCTCAAAAGATCCTGACTTAAAGGTAGGAGCTGACTTTGGATGTTTCCCTGTACCTCCAACCTCCAGTGGAGAGGGCCTCTTATTATTCCATGACAAGGCCAGGGCATTGGCCTTGTCACTGTACTCTGAGAGATAGGATGGGTTCTTCCTACTCATCAGTTACTGCAGTCACTCGTGGAGTTCCTCAGGGCGGCCCCTCTCTCCCATTCTCCTTGACATTTACCTGACTACCCTTCTTTTTCCTGCTTACATAATTTCCCATGATGTTAGTATCATATACAGATGATAATCAGGTGTATGTAGAGGTTTCAGAGAAAAGAGGGTAATTTCACTCTCTGGATTTGATTTTGGCTTGGATGAGAGGCCATGATCTCCAACTCAAGTTGGAAAATAATGAGGTGATATTGTTTGGCACTGGAAGGATATCACTGCCACAGAACCTCTTGTTACCTCTGTTTTTTGTCTATCTTCACCCTTTATTTCTAAGGTCAAGAACCTTGGAGTCAATTTTAACATTGCATCTACTAAGAAGTTCCTCGCAACATCATGTTTATTACTGACTGTACCACAATTTAAACATTTCTCTTTTGGTGGTTGCTGTTTTTTCGGTCCAGGCCGCTAACATTTAGAATTGCTTTCCTTCTCGGCTTTGAAAGTTTTTGGGAAACAACTTCAAAATGTTCTCTTTCATTAGCAGATTGAAGACCAGTAACTGGAGATCTTGTTTAGATGTTGTGTGCTGTACATGCCTTCAATCAATCAACCAATCACTGTAGACCCTTTAACTTGCACATAACTTGCCATCATCACTTAACTTCAGTGGATTAAGTGGGATGCTAAATCAAGGGGGGGCTATCAACAGGAGGCATGACCTAAGTATGTGTGTACTCAGGCTATGCCCCCTTACGAGAGCCCCCACCCACTGCCAATGGGAGCCTGGGGTGCTGGTGAAAGTAGCGGAACTGGGGCGCACTGGCATTAGTACCTTTGTTGTGCCCAGCCCTTCTGGGCTGGAGGTACTAAAGGTGTGACACCAGTGTATCCCGGCTCTCTCAAGCAGCAGGCAGCCCTTTCATTCAAGGTGCTTTGTGGTTATAAACTACGGGCTCCATGAATATCCATGGCTGCCTGCTGCTTGATGACTTAGTAATCCGAAACAGGAGGAGAGCTGGAGGGCCCAGTGTGTCATTTTGTTCCTGATTAAAGAGTCATCACGCATCATGAAACCTTGTTTAAAAGGCTTCATGCTGTCTGATGACGCTTTACTCAGAAACAAAAGGAGAGACTGGGCCACCCAGCCCTCCACCTGTTTCAGAATTCAGAGTCATTGTGATGCTGGAAATGCATTGGAGGGACAGGGCCTCCCTGTCCTTGTACTGTAGTCCTTTTACATTTGTATTCTGTTTTGTTTTCTGCCCAAGAGTCCAACTGGGACTCCTGGCAGTGCAGCTCTTCCTGTTTTTGGTTTGGTGTACAGACCCATGGGATACCCTTATGGCACCGATGGGTGGGGGTGCAACCCTGTGCCCCTAGTGTATGTTTCTGGGCACCTGAGTGTGGCCCACAGAGCAGGGTATGGGCTGGTGGCAGCTCCATGCTGAATTTGACAGGTGCTCTGAGTATCCTCTATTCTGGGATACCCAGGCCCTGCCATTGGGATCAGTTTATTCCTGATAGGAAACAAGATGGCCCCTGTGGCCTCTTGCTTTCTATTGCCTGTTACCTTGTTTTCCCAAAGTCCTGGGAAGCCCTGACTCTGTCCCGTCCCCCTCACTGGCTGTTGGGTGGATGTTCCATATATGGTGTTGTTGTGAAGTCCAGGCCAGACTGGCTGGAGCCTTCCCAGTGACTGTATGCTGTGGTTATACCGTGTGGGTGGGACCTGGGTGAATGGAGTGTGTGACCAATATGCACTTCTTGTTGTGGATGTCTGGTTTCTGATGTTTGACACAATGACTGAGACAGCCATGCCCGGAACTGGTATGAATGCAGTGTGTAGTGTTGAATGGCTGGGTACTTGTCCCAATACACATTCCTTGTTGTGAGTGTCTGAGAGGGAGGAGCATGGCCTGAATGCACTGTATGCCTGATTGGCTGACTGACTGCATGAATGCCTTTCTGTATGATTGGCTGCTGAGTGTGACCCAGCAGTGTTGGCGAGAGACAGAATAGTATATCTGGGGACCTCTCACCACTGGAAATTGTTCAGAAGCTGAGTTGACAGTTGAAGAGTAACTGGAACTGCTTATCCTCGACGCCCAGCTGGAAGAAGAAGAACTGCTGCTGCATATGCTTCGACCCGATCCAAAAGCTGTCGAGTTGATCGAGGACTTATCCGAGAGAGGACCTGGTTAGGTGCCCTCTTCCCGTGCTCTGAGGGACCCTCGAGCACCGCTAACCTTCGCCGAAGCTCCCTTGAAGTCAGACCCTCGGAAGGCTGCCGACCGGAGATGGGGACTACTGAGGAGAACCAAGTGAAACACCCGGACATCGACGCTGTCGAAATCCATTGCCGTCGACCAGGGTTCGGAGTATCGCCGTAACCGCTGGAAGCCCGTCAAAGCTGTGTTGGCCAGAAGAGCCCACAGTTCTTCAGAAACTATTTGCGGTCCTGAACTATCAAACGCAGAGGTGCCCCGCACACCTCATCCTCATAGGACGTCGCTGACGACCACCTCCTGGATCGACGCTGTGGTCTCGGCACCCTCAAACTTTTCATCGATGCCGTCTACGCCAAGTTCACCTACTTCGATGCCTCTCGACGATCCATGGCTCCTGCTTAAAAGAGTCACTCAAAAAGGATCCATCGACACCTCTTCGAAGAACTCTGCTCTACCAGGTACATTGGGGGTGTAGAAACATTATAGAAAGAAACAAGATTTATAGAACAAAATATGGACTGGGCTTGTGATACATCTTTGCTTTACAGGTTTCCCAGGTGGGGGGCTCTCCACACAGAACTGTGTCTAGTGGTAGGGGGCAGAATTCTGCCCATTGTTCTAACCAACTGCTTTCCTCCTATGTCTATTGTTGTTTGCCTTTATTAAGTGATCTGTGTGACATTTGACCAGAGTATAGTTGATGCACTTTAATAAGATCTCATAATAATTGTGGTACCACTTTAGAACTGTATATATTTACCATTGTTGATTTTCTGAGCACAAAGTGAGTTATTGTGATAGTGTACATAACCTTGAATATTAATTATATAAAGAATGTGTTTTAACTAATACAGTGTGTGGACATTCCTTTGTGGGGGCTCGGAGACTACACTGTACTTAAGAACCAGCCAGCATCACCTCCTGAGAAGCTAGGCCTTGATTGCTCGACTACGTTACCAATAATAGAGAATCTTGTCTGGGGTCCTCTGTGCCTCTTCTCTACCATATAGAGAGCAGAAGTACAGACACCCCCCTCCAGTCTTTACACTCATCTGGTAGCCATGTAGCCAAATTCTGCAGATGTCAGTACTTCCGAAGTGCTGACATCTGCATGCAGTCTGTGTAATTGTGCAGCGCTTCGCCGACACGGCTCCCTGAGGTATCGGTCTGGCTGGCGCTAGTTGGGTCGGGCCACGGCAGGGACTAGGCTCGGGAGACCTTTCTGAAGACTGCTGGAGCTTGGCCCTGAATGGCCCGGGCCCACTTAAAGCCCTGCTTACCTTGTTACAAGCCCTTGACTGTGATTCAGTTTGAGCGGGCATGCTAAATTCTGTGCATGAGATCCACACCAGCCCATGGGAGCAGGAGAGGGGCAAGTGTGACCCGCCCAAGTCAATACATGCCAACATACCCCATTCCATTCGGGATATATTAGCCCATTTCTGGTTTTAACATTGCATTCTGGGACTTGTAGTTCTGGGTTTATAATGAAGACATCCAGCACTACTAGTCACACAATTCAAAGTTAAAACCAGGATTGGACTAACATCTATCGACTGTCACGGGGCATGTCAGCATGTGGCAGTTTATTGAAAGAAGCTAGTTTTGGAGGTGAGTTAGTCTACCTCCTAGTCTCAAAGACAACCCCCGCTGTAGCACTGTACACGTGCATTCCTATCACTTCTCAAGGGTGTCTCCTAGTCTTGCCACTCTTCAGCTTTCTACCGCCACCGGTTATGCCAAAGCGCTCTCTCTAAATATTTGTAAATGAGAATATGTTTGCCTTGAGGATTACATCAACCACTTTATGGTTTATTGCGGGAGAGAAGAGGCGTTTGAAAATTGAGGATGAAAACATGTTTAAAGCGCACTGTTGGAGGGCATTGATTTGCAACTCTTCCCCCGAGGTTTTCTTTTTTTTTTCGTGCAAGTCACGCAGAAATGCAGTTAATTCCCCGGAAAGCGCTTGCTTCAACTTGATCGTTAAAAATGTATTTTATGTCTCTTTACTTTGAAAGCATGAATGGCGTGAGCGAGAGACTCGGGAGCTGCAGCGCCAGAATCCGGGGAGTTCCAGCGTAACCCGTGCCTGGCACGGTACATCAGACGGCCTCTGCCTGCGGGTGATGTGGGACCGCGGCATGGGGGACGCAAGGGGGCACAACAAAGACTCGGCCGCATGCGCGGCAGTCACGTGCTCAAGGAACAACTGACGAATGTTATAGGTCCGCATATATGTAAAGCACGCCGATTCCTTAGCTAGGCTAACAGGTTAATTTACTTACAGACGTTTACCATCATCCGGCCACTTCTGTTGAGTTTCATCTTTAGAGCAATAGCAGAAGCTGGCAAACAAATCATCGTGTGGATGTAATTAAGGTATTTATTCTGCTGAAAAACAATCTTTACATTACACTTGGCTAAAATGATGGCTGCAAACTGAAGCAAATTCACAAAGGGTAGTCGATAATGACAGTAATTAAGCTTTATAGATCTTGCAAGAAGGGCTGTAATAGGAGTTACAGCCCAAGTTAAAAGCCTGAGGCAGTGAGGGTGTTTAACAATGCTTACTGGCCCATAATTCCAGGTAGGGTTCGAGGGTGGGGTCTATAAAGCTATTATGACCTAATTTTGCACACGTCAGGGGGAGGGGGCAGAGGGTAAAAAAAAAAAAAGGCAACCTGCCTGGATTGGTCTCTGGGAACTGACAGCGGGGGCTGCATGTGTGAAGATTGCACCCACACCATCAAGGTCAGGAGCTGTGGCTGGGTGAAGGGGGTGTTCTGGTGCCCAGGGCACATCTTTCTGGTGCGATCCAGGTGAGAAGGGGAATGGTGCAAGTGAAGTGGCGGAGCTCTCAGCATGGTGCTCGCATGATAAGAGCCCTGCTGGTGGTGGTGACCAGGGACATCATTTAGGGGTTGCCAGGGGTCGCAAATGCGACCCACGAGGTCTCCCTTGCTACCCCTGTGGACTCCTTTGCTACCCCTAAAAAAAGAATTTTCTTTTTTTATTTTTTATTTTTTTACTGCAAGGTCCTGGGCTGTGGTCAGTGCCATGTGGCTCTTTGCTTCTGGAGTGGCTGGTTTTCTTGTTCAGGCCTCTTTAAAAAAAATAATAATAATAATAACAGAGGTTCCACAAGTCTAACACTTTCAGCAGTGACCCTAAATAAGAAAGAATAGGAATACAAAATCATTTCTCTTTGTGGAATTTTATACAATAATTGCTAGACTCAAAGGTTTATTTCAGGCACACTTCAGGGGGTGAGTCACTGATTTAGTCTGTTCTTAAACACCTCAACTCAGCCTTTCATCCTTCTGAGGTCGATACATGTGTACCAACACAGGTTGGGTGATATTGTATGTATATTCTATATAAAGCGCTTAAGCGTAAGTGCTATATAATAACACATCATTATCATTTGGACATGGACGTCTGCCTGCATTCACAGTATTTTGGTTGGTAATATGGGCATATACACACTCATCTTAACGAGACGTATGGCGATCCATTCTTGTATTGAATGTATATCACTTTATAGTGATATCACAACCATATGTTTCGTAGTGTACTTAGGAACAATGCTATGTGATGCCACTTCCTGTTTTGTCAAGTGGTGAAAGGTTGTGTTCCAAAATCTTCCTGTGATATCACTTTGGGGTGGGGTTAGATGACATCACTTCCTCTGATGTCATCAGTGGTCAAGGGCCGTGTGATGTCCCTTCCGCTACCCTGGCATTTTAGTGAAATGACGTCCCTGGTATTGACTAGAGGGAGTTATGCAGATTCCCTCTCACTGGTCAATTTCCAGGCCTCCTATTACATTACCAAGACATACCGTCTGGAATGGACCAGCAATATGCAAATGGAGGAGTAACACCTCACTCGGCCGGTTATAATTATGGCTACGTTTGAGTTCCCGACAACACCTTTTCAGATGCCTATAACTTTGGCTCCAATCAATGAATCTTAATGACATTTTCCAAAAAGAATTATACACCCAAATCTGCTTTTTGTTTGCCTAAGATTCTGAAGTTTTGTAATTGTGGTCAAATGTATGAGGTGGCCTTATCCCAGAATTTGTATTTCTCATTTAGTTTCTCAATATTTGCTCTCATCAATAGAAAAGACTCCTGGGCAAATGAAAACCAAACCAGAATGGTGTCCTAGCACCTGGGCTGACTTATGATGCTTTGTGAGTTTGTTAAAAATCTGTCCAGGAAAATGTAGGTAGAAAAACTCTGGCCCTCCCACTTTACTCACAGACCCACAAAGCTACTTTTAGGGTCGTGGTCGGCTAATTTGCATATGCAGACCCTTGTGGGACCTGCACATTTTAGTAATGTGGAACCAAAATGTCTTTCTGAAAAACAAGCAATCTGATTGGATTTGTACATAGAGACATTTCCTAAAAGGCCACCATTGTGGTCCATGAAACATTATGGAGTTACGCAGGCCCTGTGCTGCAAAGTCATAATCAAGCCCTCTGCCCCGCTCCACCATCCTTGGTTTCCGAGAGTGGTCATCAAAGCAGTGAATTCAGCCAAATAAAGCAAAAAAAAACATTAGTTTGTGGTGTGAATTGCAGACTCAGTCCATGGATCCTCTGATAAACAGCTCACTGCGGCTCTTTGGCGGTGCCCACCAATATATGGGGCACAGTGCCCCATTGAGTCCTTTGGGAAGGGTATGGGGAATGGCTGAAGGCCGTGCCCCGGACAGCCATACCTTGAGGCACAATCATGCTCTGAGCTGGGAATTTGTTAAAAGATATTCCACTGGTTTTATGTGTTCAGTGGCACTTTGGGTAGCTTGCGGGTGCCTACGACTTTCATAAAGGCAATCAACTGGCCCTTAACTAAGGACCACAGTGAGTAGCTTGGGAGTTCTGAATGAATGGGCACAGGCCAAGACTGGGCAAAGTAGCCAATGGACCTTTCCACAGGTCATGCCCAGTGGTGACTGAGACAGGTGTGCCCAGGGCATGGCCTTGAACCATGTTCCAGGTAAAGTGGCAATTGGGCATGGGCACTTGGGGATCCATGGCACATTGCTGGGTGGCGTACCCTGAGCAAAATTGCCCATCGGCTGTCTTGAGAAGTGCAAGTGGCGATGCTGAAAGCCGTGAACACGCATGTGAATGTGTACACAGGGAATGGGCCAAGACCATGTCAAGCTGGCACATGAGGTATTTAGGAGAGGACTTGGGCATGTCCAAAGCCAATGCCCTGGGCAAAGTGACCATTGGCCATGTAGGTGTAGAAGCATATAACCTTATAAACACCCCAAAAGGCAGTGAAAAAACATTGTCTAAAGAGACCTTAAGAAAGAGATCTATAACTCAACCACTGCTACACACTGCTACCATATTTGGCCTGCAGGTAGCACGGTCCCCAAAGGGCCAAATAAACTAAAAAGAACTAAGGAAAAAGTAGTATCCCCGCCTTGGTATGATCACTTTTAATTTCATTTGAACGCCAACACAAAACAAAGTCCTAATCGACTGTAATGGTTATCTATTTTCTAGAGCCGATTTTCCATCTTTCATGAGCGTGGCGGTGCGTTGTGGCGGTGCGTTGTCCTTCCTTCAGGAACCATAATTGGCACATTTGCCTACTTGTTTCTGTACATTGCTGCCTTTCAAGTTCTAAGTTGTTTGGGAAAAATAGACAAACCTTTGCGCCGAGATGCAGCTTTCTGCTTGGCTCCACCGGATGTGCGCCATATAAATATTGAATCAAATCAAATCAATAGGAGAAATGTTTTTCCTCTGTAACCTATTGGCGCGTCCGCAGCAACAAACTGTTCTGGCCACAGTCAAAAACTTTGAACACATTTTTTGAAGCTCCATGAATGTTTGTATTTGGAGAAGAATGTTGACACAAATATATTTTGTTGCATTACAAAGTCCATACACAGACAGTAAACTACTACATCTCTAAGATGTATAGTGCACACCTAGCCCACACATTGCACTCATGCACGTAGCATGCATTTTGTGAATCAGAACCGTCAAACTTGAGAGATGTACTTTTTAAGAAATAGGAATGATCTATACATCTGTGCTTGTGAATTAAGCAGGTGGCATGAATTAATATGCACATAACCTATGCTCTATGCACATACAAGGCCATGCCATGAACGACAACATTCATACAATTACAGACTCAGCTTTAAATTCTGTGCAAAAGTCATTTACTGCAGATAGTAACAACATGAACCGTGCATATGCATAGTGGTCGATTACAATACAACACAAAGGGCTTGGACGACCAATTTGCACCATCAACTTGCATGCGCAGAATACATTTAAACAGAATAGATGTAGGCAATGGCCACACACAACAAGCATGGATAATACACATTATAATAGACTACTACTGACCACGAAAGGCCCAGTCAACACACAGACATGGAATACAATTCTGCACAACAGCCGCAGACGAACAGGTATGAACAACATACAAGCATCAAAAGCAAAATCTGATACTGTTGACATGAATGGACCAGATAAGACAGACAGAATCGGCCAAAAAGACAGAGATTAAAAGACAGAATGGGAGATTTGGCCAAATCGGAAATGTTCAGGGGAGAAAAGATCAAAGGTTATTATGAAAAAATAATCTTCAGTCTTTTCTCCCTCAAACATTTCCATCTCTGGCTTTCAACCCTGATCCAAGACAGAAAATGAATATGCACAGACAACACATCACAGATAACATATTTTTGACCAATAGCCCACATCAACAAGTGTGAACAAAATAAAAGGGTGATAGGATCATGTGCACAATATCAGAAGGTAATAGACCTCACTGCACTCTGACACTGCAGACAACCAAAATGCACACAGAAGCACCCATCGAATACAACTTAGCACACGAGCGACTGACAACAGGCAGAAATAACACACATGGAACCTAAGCACTCTGGCGGAGGACAATTGACCACAATACACCCAGGCAACATGTACAATCAATACCCACAGACGCACACAGTGAAACACACTAGCAAAACAACAGGCACAAACAGCACAAAATGACCACGTGCATAATGGCTGTATAACATTAACCCAGTAGGCAAAGACAACATGAATTTTGTGCAAAATTAATGTGAGCATGAAGTGTGCACACACATGGAATTTGCACAGACATACACACACAAGCACACACACTGAATGACACAAAGATGCTCGAAATTACACTGTTTTTCAGTAAATAAAAACAAATAAAAATATATATCTTCTAACATAACATAGACTGCCTCATCATCCGTCGCTGTCACTCCTGCGACACTACTTCACTTGTAACCACTACTTACACACCTGACCCCTCCCCTGCAGCCCTCCTCAGTGTTCTGTGTCTAGCTCCCCTTGAACAGCGCTGCTTTGCTGACCAGCTGGGTGTGTGCATTCTGAAACCCCACACATCCATTCATTCCTGCCAAGAGGCACACATGAAGGGCATACGGGGGACCAGCACTGTCAATTACATGCAACTGCAACTTTGCAGAGGATATACTGCTGGAAAGGCCACTGGAAGGAAATGACTCTGCTGTCATTTACTTTGACAGCATTACTTCAGCTTTCTTTTTAAAATGGAGGATCCCACATACTCTCCTACCCCGCCACTACCACCTCCACTCCACACCCCATCCTATATCCCCTAATCCTCAAAACTAACCCTCAAAATAAAACACATATATACCAGGGACGTCATTTAGGGGTTGCCAGGGGTCTCACTTGTAACCCTGAGGTCTCCTTTACTACCCATGTGGTCTCCCCTTCTCCCCCTAAAAACATTTTTTGACAAACATTTGTATTTTCTTATTTCTTTTTCTTTAATTGAGGCTCCTGGGCTGTGGCCACCAGCATGTGTCTCTGTTTCTGGAGCGGTTGGTTTTCTGATACCTATAGCCAGTTATATATCTCAGTGGGTTGAGTGCTCGCTGCTGCAATGTGTGTTTAACCTGCAAGTTGCAGGTTAGACCCCCGGCAAGGTCAACTCAGCCTTTCATCCTGCTGAGATTGATAAATAAGTATTGACGCAGTTTGGAGATATTGTGTGTATATTTGTTCTGTGTGAAGCGCTGAAGCATAAGTGCAATATAATAACACATCATATCGTTTGGCCTTGGACGTCTGCTTGCATTCACAGTAATGTGGTAATATGGGCCTGTACGCACTTATATTAACAATACATATGGTGATCCATTCTTGTATGAAATGCTCATCATTATACCGTGATATTTTAACCATATTTTTGTAGTGTACTTAGAAACAATGCTATGTGATTCCACTTCCTGTTTTGTCAAGGGGTGAAAGGTTGTATTCTATCACTTCCTGTGATATCAGGGGACAAGGGGAGTGTGATGTCACTTCCACTACCCCAGGCATTTTGGTGAAATGACGTCCATAACATATACACATTTACTTCCCAACAAAGTAATGCTTTCTTGGTAAATTACAGTGGAGTAATTTACTTCGGCAAAAAAACAGCATACCTGGCCACCATGGCCTGTGGTACAGCTTGTGGTGAAGAGGCAAATTTCATGAGGATCTCCCTCAAAGCAGCTCTCTCGCCACCATGCACAAATGCCATCCAGCCAGGCCATTCATTATCTCCCCTTCCATAGGGCACTTAATAAATACAAATTATACAAAATACGCCACTTAATCTACGGTTTACGCCAGACAGCACATTACTACACGGCACCTTTAGTTCCCGTGCTGCCTGGTTTGATAAATGAGGCCTCTAAAACTACAGCATTCAGCTATCTCCACATAAGGTTCACGAATGGAAACCCCTTTTAACGCGCCGAGAGATTCATTTGTAATTCCACTGGTATAACGCATTGCCTTGTCTTCTCCCTAAATTGTCTTAATGGCGGTGTGCACACATATAATTAAATCCTACATGGCTTAATTACTGGTGTTGTCCTTCCTGCCACGTGTGCAGAAAGGTTTGGTGGGTATGCTGGACGCCAAGTCATCATTGTACTAGTATTGGAAACGCAGGCGGTTGTCCACACTTGTCCACACCGCCATTAAAATGATGACCAGTGGGCCATTTCCTTCAGGATCCTGCTTCGCAGTTCCTCACCACTCGGCAATCAGCGTTAATGGCGGTCCTCAGAGGGTCAACCTGCCGGCTTCTTCCCCCGTGATTGCCTTTGGTATTGTGTATTGAATTGTTGCCATGTTCTTCTGAACTCAGTTTTGCGGCAAAGGATAAGGACAATCTTGGGCCACTGAATCTTTATGTGATAACAACATGAGTCAGTAAGGAAGCACTACTGCAGGGCTCTTCCCTTACCCGCACCCTGCAACATTCCCAACTTTCATATAGTTGCTACCACTGTTGTCCAAAGCCAATGACCTCGTTCCTGGCCACTGCGTCAAGTTGCAGAGGTGCAACAGAACCTACATTTCAGAGGGTAAGGGGACCAACCCTCCAAATGTTGGGAGAGGTGCTAACTTCAGAGACAGTGCGGGAGGGGCAAACCTATTTGTATGGGGGGCATCTAACTTCCTGACGCATTCTAATTAGACTATTCTAGTGCAGCTTCAATGTTACAATCAGTTAACTCTCTCCTATCAGTCTTAAAGCATCCACTTAAGAGCTGCTGTGAGAATGCTGTGAGAATGAGCAGCCGCCTGTCCCTTCTCTACCCTTCAAATCACTCCCCTGGCATGAAAGTACTAAAACCACATCACAATTTCAATTGCCTAAAAATGTATGCATATGTATGCAGGTGCTAACAGTGAAATGTTTTACGCTCGTAATTTCAGGGCCTAAAAGCCAAGCACCATTTAACTTGCTCTGTCTGGCTACAGCTATGTAGGTCAGCCAGGTCGAGCCCACATAGCCCAAAAAGTCGGGAGGGGGAGGGGCTGAAGCCCGGTCAGCTCAATGGTGTTGCACCGCTGCATATGGCTAGTGATTTGCACATGCGCTTTTCTTGCTGCTTTCTTCCGAAGCAGGAAATAGAGTGCACAATCTCTGCCTGCACACCCTAGGCCAGGACACAGAGCTTCCAATCCCGGAACTCAACCACCCCTCGAGTGTGTTCAGAAAGTAGAAAGACCTGGTCAGTCTGAGGCTTATCAGCACCATCACAAGTAGGATTTTCACAGCTGAATTTCGTGGGTAACAGCTCCTTCCTGCAGAACCAACCTTAAGCAGACAGCATTGAAATTTCTCACGCAGGCATAGCCAATAATCCAAGATTACTGACAGTATATCCACCAGGATAGCAGATGTATCACTGGTGCAGCTAAGATTCAATTTGCGTCTCTGACCGATATACTCTCGTTAATGGGCAGAATCATTGTGATATGCAAATGAGTTGTTCCTTTTGGTAGGGAGTGTATTTTACCTTGTGAATGCTAAACATAAATGTTTATGTAAACACCATCAGAAATCAGCCCTGCCAAATATGACAAAGGCCATATGACCTGACATGCACACATGCACATGTTTTGTTTCATATTTTTCTAAACCCACCACAACCTTGATGGGTCGGGTAAACTTTGCAACCAGTCAAATGTACAGGTCCAATGCAGACATGTCTCCATACAAGTGCATCGGTATCAGAAGTCCCGCACTTTCTGCTGGGACACGGCCAGCTGCGGCTCCAATGTGCAAAGGGTTCCGCAACAATGGGGCTGTGTCTACAGCAGCTTTCAAATCCTGATGCCAGCTATTCCCCAGGTTGTCCCATGGTACATCTCAGTGAGCCTCAGTGAGCCTGTGTCTCGGGCACTTCGAAACCTCTGGGTATTAAGCGCGTTATAAATAACCCATCATATCATATCATATCATCACGCCTCCTTGATGAGATTGAGGTGGTAAGCGCAGTGGCGTGAACGAGTAGAGGAAACCCGGTCAACTCCGAATGGTACTAATTCCATCTGCGAACACAGACTTGGATTGAGAGCTTGAATGCATTTGCATTAGAAGGAGCTGAGGGCCCTGGCCTTGGGTGGAGCCCAAAGTACAAAGCAAACACTTGCTGAAATGTTAGTTTGTGGCAGGGCTTGAAATTAAGATTGGAAAAGCAGGAGCTAAAAGCAACTCCTGGGTGTCCAGCATTAGCCAGTGACCAGGAGCTACCACTGGGGAACGAGGAACTAGTACATAGCATTCTGAAAATCTAACTTCCACATAAGAGGCACACATATCATTTTGTCCATTATTTTTCACCCGTTTATGCTTTAAATGCTGTATAGATGTGTCCTATTCATAGATTGTCCCATATGCACAGAGTTACATTCACATAGTTGCTTGTTGAGCATCAGTTGAGAAAGGGGTTTCATAAAATATGACATCTTGACATAGTAAAGATGGTTACAATAATGGTAGTTAGATGTTGTTGTTGTAAGCTGGGAATGTTTTCATCTGTCCAGCATAGAAACCAAGATGGATTTGGACCTTCTGTTTCTGCTGCATATTCACAACTTGGCTAGCCCGGCTAGTCTTATTGCCTGTATGCCAACCCTGTCTGTGCTGTGCTTTGTGGATAAAGCTCCAGAGCCGTTCACCAAACACCCCACCTGACATCAGCTGGAGCCCTTCGTTAGACATCCCAGCTGGCATCAGCTTCTGGTGCTATGTCATTGCAGCCCGGGCATGCTCGCAGGGCTGATGCGGTCCTGAGCACTGTATGCTGGCACTGGGTTGTGAATCAGCAACCCAGGACGCACATCCGCAGCCAGGGCTTTTAATGGTTACAGCAAATCTGAGCTTCTGCCCTGAGCTAGGGGCAGCCATCGAGTCGAGCTGTTGGTACCCCAGGTACCAGGAGTAGGTGGAGAGGCTGCCCAAGTGGCCACCAGGCAGCGAAGCAAGGAAACTGGCCATTATTGTATGGTATTATATTGTAGTCATTTATATAGTGCCATTTTCCCATTTGTATTGCCTCAATGTGGTTGGAACGCCCTCGGGGGCCGAAGTCCATGTATGTATGAGCGTTGATGTTACTGCTGAAATAGCAGGGCTCAGTTGCTAATATGGAAGCCGATTACTTTAGTATTGGCCCAAGTTAGATTGGCGCTTCCAGGGTAATGCCGTCAGCTTAATAAC
Organism: Ambystoma mexicanum; assembly: GCF_040938575.1. Lineage (NCBI taxonomy): Eukaryota > Metazoa > Chordata > Amphibia > Caudata > Ambystomatidae > Ambystoma > Ambystoma mexicanum. The sequence continues at coordinate 848,986,866 of NC_090931.1, read as the reverse complement.
AAACTTGAAAAACATTCATTTTCTATGAACCTGGCCTCCTGAATGCATTACAGTGAGCCTACTTTAGTGTGTCTCTATCACACGCACACACAGCCCTATATTAGTGGCCCAGGGCTAGGTAGGACAGAACCCTGGCAGTCTACAGAAATTGCCCCCAAGCCATGAGGAAGGCGAAGAAGCATGTGAGAGAAGCAGTTCATATAAACTCTGTGCAGTGAAGCAGAATCAATGCACCTGTTCAAAGGGATGCTGTAGTCATATTGATTTATTTGACGTTTTGCAATGTGCTACAATCATACAAAGGCGCTTCAAAGTGCCACACATTCAAAAGGCTCTCCCATTGGTGTGAAGTGCATTTCCATTATTGCATTCTACCTGATTAGCAAATCATAACCAATTTGTAGCGAAAACAGGACATCATTGCCAGTTTACACTGTACCCGATTGTCAAGTTATCTCATGCCCACTTAGCTGATCATTGCCAGTTTATATGGTCTGTTGGCACATAAGGGCAGAGTTTTGGTAAAACCCACTGACTACATCACTGCCTATTTACGTTATGCCCAGTTAGCATGTAACTGTAGCAAGTCCCACATCATGGCTGATATCCATTAAATTCATATTAACCAGCAGCCCAGAAACCACTCTTGTCACAAAGAAACAAAGCACAAAATCTCAAGAAAATCCCATCCAATCTCATTCTGCTTGATTTGGCAGTCAGTAGGGCACTGCTGTCAATCCCCTTTTCATTGCGTGATTACGCATAGACTTAGGCACGGAAGGGAAGTCCTCGGCCTGCCCCTTTTCGTTCCACAGGGAATGCACTAACGTAGTCTCTCTCTCACTGTCTGGGTGAAAGTCGCCTTATCAGGTGTGCGTTTGCTAATGCCAATCTCGGACATTCGTGTCAGCTGCACAACTCCAGGACAAATATAGATCCTTTGAGGGGGGTGCTCTGTATTGTCTTTACAAAAGCTGTTATTACAACATATACGAAGGAAATTATTTATTTGTAGCAGCCTTATAAACTGGCCGATTTGTAAAATGGTGCTGTGTTCCTGTCTAGTGATCACTCCCAGGCTATATTGAGAACGGTTGATTCGTCTTATTGAAAAAAGCACACCATCAAATCCTAGAATAGCCAAAATCATTATTTTCTGATACAAGGTTATCGTTCCGAGATGGACATTCTGCCACACTACTATTACACTCTTGAAAAATACCTCTATGAGAAATTGGATTAAAACAAAAAAAACATTTTGGGAACATAAGAATGACCACAAATCTTTACATCTGACCTACATATATTTGTGATAAATAATAATAATAATACATTTAATGTGATTTAGTTTACATAATGAACTTTACACATAATACAAACAATATAAAAATAGTCCATATTATCCATAAAACACAGATTACAGAAGAAAACAAGAAAGAGAACGAAAGGAAAAAAGAAAAAAATCAGCAAGAATAAGAACTTCATTTCCCGTATCACAAGATAGGAACCTATTTCTTGGTGTCTACCCTACTTCTATCATAGTACAGATGAGCAGTAAAAAACTTAAAATAAAATGTGAAATTTACAATCTCTCAACACAATCAAAGGTTTCCTTTTAAGCACATTAGTGGTAAATATCACTTGTTGTTCTAATTACTAGAATTGTGTGATCTCTCATTATCTCTAAATGAATAAAGGAGCTTGTCAGGGATGATTTTCTGATGTCTCCTGGTAAGCTTAAGGTAGACGCTTTTGCTGATTATAGCTCCAAATACTTATAGTGAAATACCCAGTTTGGTTTCTATCTTCAACCGGATATTATACAGGGCAGTCAGCAAACGCATACTGCTAGTATTTGTACAGTATAACCAAAAAGACATATCCCTTTTTGTGATAAAAGGGTTGTATGCTTGCATCACTAAGTCGATAACGCATGCATAGCAAAGTGCACATTTTATTTTTCCACAGCACCCACCATAAAATTCAAATCTGTTTTCATTAACCCATGCTGAATATTTCTCAGGTCCCAGAGTATGTATATATATCATGTAACATCATGATGTGTCATGTTAGAAATATTGGTGCATTAGACTCCGTTTTAGTTGACATCCAGAACACCAATGACAGACCTATAAGTGTGAAATCCAATAAGAGTAGCACAAAGGATAATCAGGGAACTACCCCACATAACTTGTCGAACAATACACACTTGTTAGACGTCCCTAATAATACAACAGCGGTAAGGCCCCACCCTAATGAGATAATTGAAGCTCGAACACAAACAAAACATGGATCTTACATTTCCAAATGTTAGAACAATCTAATGTTCCCTCTATCCTGAACAGGCAGCGGGTACTAAAGCTATGTCATGCGATAGTGCCCCTACGAATGGTAAACTCAGAAGACATTAAAATCGTCGACCAACTGGTTGCCACTAAACTTGTGCTGTCTAATGTTTGGTGTGAGAGACAGGCCACGCTAGAATATATTCTACAATACCAGAGTGAGTTAAAGAAAACTAGGCTACTCCTGTAATGAAGTCCTCATGAATATGGTCAAACATGGACCTTTAAAAAAAGACGCTAAGAGGGGTACAAGCTACTAATATCATCAGATCACCCAATATAGTAAATTGCAAGCATCAAATACAACAGAGGGGTTCATCTAATAACATTTCTGCCAAATATGTGCTGCATGTTGAAGGTGTGGATGCTACTGGAGGCTACTGGCAATGGCTACCTCTAGCATTTAAACCCCACTTGATAGGCACATCGATGACACTCATATTATAATATCATGGAATACCAGAGGGAAATGCCATTACATAGCGGAAGATGGTCTATTAGAGAATATACAGCTATTTTGTATAGTTGCCTTACAAGAGACTAGGTTGTCGGAGCCATGTGAGATTGATCATCGCAGTACAGTACAATGACTAGCAGTAAAGGGACCTAAGGGTGGTCTACTAGTGTCTCTGAAACACACTTGGGCAGGACAAGATACAGAATGGTCAACCGACATGATCTTAGCAGTCATGATATATTCCAATCATAGTCAAAACAATAAACTGCTGGTGATCAACATATATAACCCACCTAATAGTCTATATAATAAAAAAAATATTCAAACAATTGATCGTATTATGAAAGAATGTGATGCAAACATTCCTATTTTTTTGATGGATGACTTTAACATGCTCATTGATGTGACCAGCTGCTTTCAAGATAAGGTCATTACCTCAGATCTATTTCTTAAACATTTTGGTAATCAACAGGAAAAGGGTGGGCGAAACTCTTGCAGAGACACAATAAGGAAATACTCAATGGTAATTGCGAAAGTGATGGAAATAGAGAGCCGACACGAATAAGTGCCAAAGGTATTTCTATGATTGACTACATTGTCTGTAACAATAGTGCATGTAATCATGTGTTACATATGGCAGTGGGCACGCAAGATGAAAGTGATAATTTTCCTCTTTATGCAGTGATAGCGAAGGAAGAAGTGAAAAGTAACTACGAAATGAATGGCAATATCGCTGTTAATAATGGTGGAAACAAGATTACCTGGAACCCTACCAAATTAGCTAAAGGCAAAGTAATTGTTGAACAAGTACTACCCCAGTTCATAGTCACTAAGGGTGAGCTGTCTGAGCAACTTGAATTGGTGCCAATCCAAGCATTTGAATAGGCTCTATCAGCAATTAAAGCATTTACTAGTCTGCCATGAAACTATGTAACCCCCAGTGAAAGATGGAATATTGTTCATCACCGTGGCCCACACTTTGATAAGGTAATTCAATTAGAAAAAAAACAAACTACGAGCTCTAACTAGGTCACAGAAAAAGAAACAACCACGAGATGCATCTATCGGAATCCATTATCCAAAACACATTTATGGCTACGTCACTACAAAGCAAATGAGGCCAATGAAGTGTGGCGATCATTGGCGTTCTTGGCTAAAACAAACAACAAGCATGGTATCTGGGAACTTATTATTGCTGCTAAAAAAAAGGTTTGGCCATTCAACAGTGTAACCGAATATGACTGGGTAATCCATGTAGGTAAGACCTTAGGAGCTCAGGATCCTATAGATGAAGGATGTGTGAATTCAGAAGATCAATGGATACGGCAGCATTCAGTTGCTGACCTTAAGTTCCTGATTCAAACACTGCCCACCTCGAGAGCAGTAGGTCCAGACGGTACATGTAATGCGCTGCTCAGGCTTTCTCCTTCTTTTTGGGCACAGACACTCCACCTTTTGTTCCAATGGATTGGTAGACATGGGCAAGTCCCAAAATCTTGGAAAGTAAGCTCGATCTTACCCATCCATAAAAAGGCAGATGGCAGGACCCTAGCAACTATTTCATGCTAGCGATGCTAAATATTCCTGCCAAGGTGTTTGCAAAGGTTCTTCTTAAAGAACTAAATCAATGGATTACTGAGAACCATATTTTGCCCCGGAATGAATTCAGATTTCACAAACAAATACTCCACTGTCCGTAACATCACTATTTTGGTATCTGCCATAGAATACTCCTGGCACAAGCAACAGTTCCCAGTCTATGGGGCATTTATAGAGTGTAATGCCGCTTTTGATACCACCCTTAGAAATAAACTATGGAATAAACTTAGACAATGGGGCATCCCATCTGGGCTCTCCGTATGATCAGGTTACTTTGCACTGACACTTTCGTTAGAGTTAGACTAGATGGCGAGGGCAGAACAGCTGATCTGGTTCCGCCTCATAGAGGTGTTAAACAGGGTGTATTCTGGCTGCTAACCTGTTCAACTTGTACCTAGCTGACCTAGTAGAACCTCTCAATGCTACATGCTCCAATGATATTGAACTAAAAATAAGATCATTAGGTTACGCTGATGACCTGTTACTACTCAATTATACCCCAAAGGATTACAACCGAAATTAGCAGCATTAGAAGAGTTTGCCTCTGATAATGGACTTAAAGTTAACCTGGCAAGACCAAAGTCGTTGCCTTCAATGGAAAAGGCACGAGCCAAAATATCTACTCAGTGAGATGGACTATTGTTGGGCAACCGATTGAAAGGGTAGAATGTTATAAATATTTGGGTATTTTAATAGATCAGAAGTTACATTGGAAACAACAATGGTTGGAAACCAAACACAAATGTATGAGTATAACAATGGCCTTAGCCATTTTGTCGGAACACAAGGAGGATGTTTGTTAAGTATTGTATGTTTGCTGTACTGCGCTAAAGTAATACCCTGTCTTCTTTATGGAGCAGAAATTTGGGCAAAAAAGTTAACCGATGAACTGAATATGAAGGTAAATTGGTAAAAATCTTGTATAGAATGCCCAAATCACTCCCTTGCGATTTTTTACTACTAGAATGCGATATGATGAGAGTAGGTGATTTGCTGGAACATAAGGTTGCTATGTTATATGCCAAACTGCATATGTTAGATAATGATACTACCATAGTTGAACTCGTGCGGGTATTTAGATTAATGGAGAATAGTGATACACATTGTTTGCTGAATCATTTCAAATCTACCTTTAATAACAAAACTAAGGATAATGCTGCAGCAGGGTTAAACCACTCACCTGGCAGAATCAAACGCTTGTTGAAAAATGAGATATCAATTGCAGGTAAAGAGCGTGATATGGTGGATTGGCCACGAAGAGTAATATCGGCACCTTCATACACTACTGGTCGGGACGCCCAAATCTCCCCAAATATTTATCTGGTGTTCCTGATGCTGTCTTGCCAAGGCACTATTTATTGTTTAAATTCAATAAGACAGATGTTTGGGAAATGGCTGGAGCGAAACATGATATACCTAGATATGATCGATGGTGTAGATTAAGTGGAGTCATGAAAATCGAAACTGCTGAACACATGTTATGCTATTGTGAGAGCCTGAGCCAACTACGATGGAAATACACAAAAGCATACCACAACTTGATTTTGCATATCTTGATGAAATGTGGATCCATCTTTTAAATGGAAATTATGCAAATCTTATTTTTCACATGATGGCATTTTATGATTTAAGTTTGAATATTCTTTGTGATTTGTCTGCAGACATATTTTATTTTTAGCTCTTTTAAAGTGTGTGTAATTACAGAGAGCTATTTATTTTAGTTGTGTGTGTTTTTAGAGTTCATGTTATATGATAAATGTTTTTAGATTGATATTATATGATATGCAAAGCCCTAACTGGCTATATGTGTATAAATAAATAAATAAATAAATAACATACAATGTCATAAACATCATGATATATGCCATGCTATGACATATGTCAGGGCATTTCATATTCTGTGATGCCATGCCATTATGTATGGTATGTTATGACATGTCATAATGCCATGTTATGACGTAATATGTTCAGATATGTCATGTCATTTTATATGTCATATTGTGATATGTTATGTCATGATATGTGCCGTGATATGTGGCATGGTCATAGAGAATGATATGTCATACTGTATGTCATGCAATTGTATGCCATGTCACTACATTACCTTCCTAGAACACCTCAGTTTGACATTCCAAGTTAATTGGACATTCCCAATGAAGCTCCCAGTTTGGCACTTCAGTGAGCTCCATGTTTGATATTCCTCCAATTAGACATTTCCGGAAAGCTCCTAGACTCACATTTCCAGTAAACTCCCAATTTACATAAGTCCAAATACTGAACTGAAAAATCAAAAATAAGCCCCACAATTACGGAGACCAACTTGCCATTGGAAAAGTTATCTGCTAATTCAGACAAAATGAACAGACATACGAGGGTCGCTTGCACCAAGACAAGGCTTTCCAAATACCTGGCATATCATACCCACAATCCCCAAGCCAGGAAGGGGTGCTAGACGTCATCATGACATCTGGGGGGACTGAGCATTTGAAGGATGATGATGTTTTTGTGTATATTGCAGGCTAATCCAGTTACACACCCTAGAATATATCAATGGGTGAAGGCATCAGCAGTAGAGGTCGGTTTGACTCCTGTGAGCTACACACAACAATGCCAGAGAGTTGTGAGACTTCAGGCAGCATGGAAGCAGGAGCTCTCATTCTATGCACTAAAAGAAAGAGAATAGGACTTGGAGCAGAGTCTGGGGTAGGTGTGGTGGGTGAGCCATCTCGGTGCTTGCTGTCAACTTTGACTAGACTAATAAAGCAACTTGGAAACACACCCATGCCCGCTTTATGATAGAGAGCCTCCCTATTGAGGCTGTGCATTTGTATTTGTATTTTATTGAGTTTTATAAAGTGCTTTTGTCCAAAGCGCTCTACAAAGTTAAAAACAACGGTACACAATGATTGAGGTATAAAGTAATTCAGATATCACGTCGGAGAGCAAGCAATCATGGACAGTGAAGAAGGTTATTTTTCAAAGAGTCTCGAAAGAGGGAATAGACAGTGATAGATTGAAGAGATAGCGTAAGAATGTTCCAATGGAGAGGAGCAAGAAGCTCGAAAGAACGAAAACAGGACTGGGGACAGTGTTGACGGGCAACAGTCAACTTAAAAAGACAGGAAGAGCGAAGAGAACAAGAAGGAATATAGAAGGACAGCAGAACAGTAAAATAGTTTGGAGCTAGGCCATAGAGGGATTTAAAAACTAAACAGAGAAAATGAAATTTAAGTTGGGAATGAAAAGGTGCATGGCTTAATTTGCCTATTCGGTGGATATGCACTCACTCATGAGTGTCCTCAATGTGCCTTACCAGAGAAGGCATAATGGACTTATAGGTTTGAACTCCATCACCCCAGACTCGGCCTTTCATCCTTTGAGGCTCTACTCTAAATACGATTGGATTCAGAAAAAGTTATGCTTTCTCACATTTTCAATTAAACATTTATTTGATCACAATAACATATTGCTGTATGAATTGTATTAGTATACACTTAAGCAACACTTGTGGTTAACAGTTTAAGAAGTGGCAACATTACACACCATAATCGTTAGAAACAAATTCAATTTCCGTGACAGAGTCCATTGAAGGAGCCGCTTTCGTGCCTAGATCAATTTATTATATTGTGTGAAACTTTACGCAAAGTTACCCTACATTAACCTACTTCTTCATAACTGCCTGGTGAACCCATGTCAAGAGTCAACTTTATGTAACCCTATTTCTTACGCCAAAATTACTTTGCATGCTGGGACTTGTTGACACATATTGTCATGATGACATGGGCACAGTCGGCAGCTACATGATTTTTGGGGAGATTGCTGCATGAGCTTGCAACATCTGGGTGGAAAACCTGCAAGATGGAAGACCTAGCCCCTGATTTATTCACGTAGACTCAAAGCCATTTGCTGAGCTGCATGCTCCAATTGCACAGAACTTGTTTGCACATATGTATCTGATTCACAAGGCCCATGGTTAGACATGCTGTGCACAGGATGGTCATATGTCTTCAACAGGGTAAGTGGAACTCTTTCTACTCAAAGGGCTTGCATTAAACACAGACTCTAAGTCCATGTCCCCAGGAAACTGTCTAGTCGTTGGCACGATTTGCATACATTCCTGGGTTCTGCTCTTTGGGGTAACATTGGCATATTCATGCTGGAAATGCCAATTTGGCTTCACATTCTGAATATAAGCACTAACATCCCACCTTTTCTGGTTTATCTGTCACACCTAAGGCTCCACTAGGAAGCTCGTAGAGGGGATTCAGTGTTCATCCATTCGCCTATTCCTTGCAGATAAAGTTTAAGTCTGCAGGATACTGTTTTTTTGTACACTAGTCTCCATATTGTTTGTTGCATGTCACCTGTTCATGAGTTCATCTCAGCGTAAAATATCGTATACTCTATGTATGCTATCGTGCCTCCACGCCCCACACATTCTCTCCTGGCTTCACTAGGCTGGGCTTGCTCATGCACCAATCCAGGCAAGACCCCCCCCGCTCCTCCCCTCTACTCTTGCAGGCAGCGAGAATGCACCAAAGAGGCCAGGCCTCTCCAATCAGAACCCACTGCAGAAGACAACCTTTCAAACCTGCCTAAGAGAAGGTTGAAAGGATAATGGCCGCTTCGTGTGCTCTTATGATGCAAGGTTATGATGTTTATTTCCTGTACCAGCTCTACTCCATCGATTTTAGAAAAAGTAAACACTTGAAAATGGAAAGAAATAATGGGACTCAAAAGAACATTGCTGTACTTTATGTTCACTTATACCCAAATGAGGATAGGAAATAAAGCAGCCTAGCAAATTCTAGTAAACACAGCAATGAAAGAACCTTTAGCTCAAAGTCTCTGAAAGAGTCCTGAGTAAAAAACAAACAAATTCCGGTAAATCAATGCCAAAAGCCTTTGCGCAAAGAGATATATATATATAATAATAGAAAATACAAAATACTTATGAATAAACAAATCGTGAATCCGTTCAAGAAATATTTGTTAAGGTCGAGGGTTTGGGCAACTTTGGGTAAGGATGAGTAAGTTCTAGTTCAGAATATGGACTTGCTCTTTCTGACGAAAATGAGCAGAAACTCCCTTTGTTGCTTTTTGAGAGAAAGAGACACATCAGCATGGCAGGACAGAGCACACTAATACATTTGTGTAGAAGGTGGTCCAGTTGTCTATGGCAAATGGGTTGGATTAGAGGACGGTGTCGATGGATGCGGTCAAGGCGCACAGGGAAACTCCCAACAGGATAATGGGGTGTGCCCATTTTGAGCTCATGAGTAGGTTGCAGGGTGGCAAGCTCGGGCCTGGTTGGTTAGGTGGTGGTGCACAGTTGAAGGTGGATTTGGAACGTGTCGTGATGTTGGCAAGCGAGAGAGAGAAGGTTGATGTGGACAAGCAGAACATAGGATGCGAGGAGAGTGAAGTTTGCATAGGGGATGTGATGAGGGTCAAGAGTACTCATTTTATGTGGAAGGGGTTACCCGTTTTTCTACCTCTGAGGAAGGTTGTTGGTGCTGGCCAGGATTAGGTCAAGTTGTGTGATGGTACTGTGTGGAGTAAGCGGAGGATCAGGATTCAAGATGTGTCTGGTGCGTGGTGGACGGATGATAATGTTCTGGATCGCAGTGGTGAAGGGCTGTTTCTTTTTTAAGGGTTTCCGGTGGTGGGTGAGGGGTGCAGGAGGTGCGTGTTTTGGAGGCGGGCAGTGATGTTGCACCTGTAGGGCATGGTGGTTGTTCTCCCGGTAGGATCAGGAGTGTGCCTAAGACGTTTGTTGATTATGTGTGTGAGTAAGGGTTGCTGGTGTTTTATTTCCGTTTGTTACCCTTTGTTTCCTTTCTATTTGTATTCTTTATTTTCTGTTGTGTTAGTTCGAGGATTGTTCCTTCCATGGCCCTCTCAAACTTGAGCCAGATCACCCGAAGTTTCCGGAAGCCGATCAAGACCTTCCTTTTCTCCTCTGCTTTCTCTCTCTCCCTCCCCTGCTAACCTACCTGTCTGAGGCACAGACTGGTTGCTTAGCTACCCTCAGTGTCTCACTGGGTACCAGGCTCCTCCATAATCAGTCTCCCTGATACTGGGCTGTAACTGTATCCTCTACAGTCCCCTGCCTCCGTGCACTTACCTAGAGCCACGCTGCCCTGACTGCACTCACTCAGAGCAATGCTGCCCCTGATTGCACTTCCCCTTTCCTCTCCCTGGCACTTCCCCCTCTTCCTTCCCCCTGCACGTTTGCGCTGTCGCACTTATACAATCCGAATGACACAATGCCTAGTAAGACTGTCTTGTCCTCCCTCTGTCTTCTCTCCCTTGTCTTGTTGCGCCTAGAAACACTTGTGTACAGACGCGTTATAAATGACATATATCATATCATATCTATGTATTTACTGGTGTAAGGGGGAGGTGTGCAGTAGTCTTGTTATGTGTGCGTGTTCGGTGACATATATGGTAGCCTTTGGAATCTTCCTGAGAATGTTTACTTTCAGCTGGGTCCATGCAGACATTGCTCTTTTGTGGAATACACTGTGGGGTGCCACATTGAAGCTTACCTGGTTGTGGTGGGTTTCCTTTCTTCCCCTCCCTTCCTTGATACCACACAGTGGGCCTCATTACGAGTCCGCCGGTAACCGAGGCGGTAAAACCGCCTGGTTACTGCCGGATTCGTATTACCATTCCGCCTCCGTGATTCCCGGAATTACCGGGGCATTACAACTCCGGTTTCCCGGGAATCACGGAGGCGGAATGGTGTTAATCCACATTCCCATTGAGTCCTATGGGACTCAATGGGAATGGGGATCATGGACACACCGGCAGCATCTCGTGATGCTGCCGGTGTTTCCTCATCCGCCTGCAGGCGGGCGGTGTTAAACCCGCCAGGTCAGACCTGGCGTGAACATCACCTGCCGCCTGCAGGAGTCGGGATCAGGCGGTCCGGAAACAACAGTGGCGGCGGGTTTACCGCCACTGTTATTTCCAGACCGCCTGATTTGTAATGAGGCCCAGTGCCTTGCCAATCAATGTCCCGTACCCACACAAGAGCCAAACCTGTTGGTTTTGCCAATGGTTGTTTTAATATGGCTCGCACATCCCAAATTGACTACTGTGAAGGGAATAAAGAATGCCCACCTTTCACTTATGTTTCCTCATTCTTGAAAGTCTCTCTCCTCCCTTTCCTCCTTTCCTGCTGTGTCCATGATCAGGCCTTGTATATCTCTGGGACAGTTTCCTCAATTACCATGGTCTGAGCTTCTGACTACTGTGACCACCCCCTCTAGACTCCAAAGGACATTTAGATGTTAAAATGTCCACTACTCTGAAAGGAAGCCACGGCTTGAGCTGTCTTACAGTATTGACAGGCTGGTAAGACAACTGACAGAACTAGACCACTTGATTTCATTCACTGTCTTAAAATCGAGACTGGAGGGACATTTTGCAGCCTGACTTTCTCCACCAGCAGCAAAGAAATCAGCTGAGAGCTGCCTCCATCTCCCGCCCGATACCTCTGAAAACTGGCAAAAATAGATGGAGCCGTCAGCCTCTGCAGCACTTTTCAACTCATGCCCTGCACCGTGATTTCATTTTTCTCAGCAAAATGGAACTGTAGTACCTTTTTGAGCCTTGATTGGCATGTACTCTTCTGCCGGTGGCAGAGCAAAGAGACGCCCTCCACGTAGAGCCGTCACATTGACGACTTGCCGAATGTTCATGTAGTAACCAGCAGCAGTTCACATGGTCAGCAATATGTTGCAGATTTCTAGGCTGGGGGAGCACAGCCCTGAGGATGGAAAGAGGACAGGGGCGTCACTGGCACACCAAGGCCACTGGCATTTATTTCCACCCGTCACCACATTTAGAAAAATAACAGTAGGTACACCATGCCAAAAATGTCATTTTTTCCTTAGAAATAGACCTCTTGGGAATAGTATCCCATGTTTAGTTTGCGCTGTTAGGTGGCGCTTGCGCCATCTATAACCTGAAACTATTGCATTATAATATAGATAGGGAGAAATGGCATGTACAGAGGGATACAACGCTAGTAACTGTTGTTTGGCTTTTTGCCCATCTATTGACTGCCCATGGCCATGCTACTCCGTATGACCATTCCCTCCCAGTTCCTGCCCCTACCCACCCAAAACACTTCCTCATGGGAACTGTTTGAGCTTGCTTTAAACACGACTGACCACCAAACTTTGCACTCAAAGTGCCTGCCAGTGTTATTTCAAAACAGCCTTTTGAGATTTGACTTAGATGGAGCTCTAAACATGCTCCTTGTGTAATACAATTGTCTTAACCAGACCTGCCTATAGTCACTTGATTTATAACCACTGCATGTGTCTTTCACTAAAGTCCTGTTACTAACAAGTATTAGACATTTTCCATGGACTGCTATCATATGCTCAGGTGCATGCACCATTGTGCACCTGCTACCACCAATGGCCAGTTAATACCACTATGCCAGTGCCTGCCAAGTGCCTTTTCAATGCCTAAACAAAATGTCCAAACTATTGGCATTGCCAATGCTTGTTTATAGAGTGCCTGGAACCAACATTTGGTCATTTCACAGCATATGGCACTAAGGGCCTGATTCTACCCTCTACATTGTCCACAAGGCTTTCTGGGTCCTGGGTCCAAAATATCTTCAGCTATACCTCCGCAAATACCTCACTCCCGAGCTCTTCGCTCCTCTACCCCCAACTCCCTCAGGGTCAGTCGTTTTTCAAAGAGACGAGCTGGGGGTAGATCTCTGTCTTCGGCTGGGGCCTCCATCTGGAACAGCCTCCATGCCATTCTAAAACCACAGGAGAACCATCTCCGGTTCCGGAAGCACCTCAAGACCTTCCTCTTTTCTTCTGCCTTCACTCCCCCTCTCCCCTGCTGATCTGTTCTCTCTTGGCACCGTACACCTGGCCACCCTCTGTCCTCTTGGCCCAGGTACCTGCTCACCCTGCCACCCTCCCGCTCTGCCTCAGGGCTACCCCTTCCACTGGGGTCTGTATCTGTACCCATACAGCCCCCCACCCCTTTTCTTCCTGCACTCATCAGACCTACCCTGTCTGCTGCCTTAAACCTAGCACTTGCTAATTGCTGGCTGCACTACCACTGTTTGTTGCCATTATTATTTTTTTATTGTTATTTATCTGTTTCTCCTCTGCTTCGCACTTTCCACTTCTCCCCCTTCCATGCACTTTTCCCTCCCCCTCTCCCATGCACTTGCGCGTTCTCAATGTCACTGGGCTTAGTAAGATCGCTGTTTTGTTCTCCCCTGTTCCCCTCCCTTGCCTTGTCGCGCTCCGAAGCACTTGTGTACGGGCGCGATAGAAATAAAATATCAATATCAATATCAATTCATGTCATTCTTAGCATGGTGCAAAGTGATTTTGTACTCTGATTCACAGAGCAGTGCAAAGTGTATATTTGCAGTTCAAAGTCTCTTTCAACTGCAAAAGTACTCTTTGCACTGCGCTAAACACACCTAGTTCAGCGTGCAAAGAGTATTTTTGCACTGCAAAGTTACTATACACTGCAGAAATACACTTAACACCGCTCTGTAAACCAGGGTATTTGTTGGCAGTGCAAAGTCACTTTCCACTGTGCTAAAAAATCCAAGAATCAGGCCCTATATCACAAGTGTGTCTACTACCGAATATCCAACACAGTTCTTGCTAAATCCATCAACCTCTGAAAGATGAAAAGCAGAGGTGAGGTTCAATCTTGCGAGGCGTGTTTTGAAGACAGATGAAAGCAGCAAGCGGATATAATGGATGGACATGCAGGCGGGTGAGTTACTGCTCCCATTCCATGCGCTGAGCGGTTGTTCAATGTGCATACTGTGCCCTCATGTCTTAGGAATCTTGTCAGGGGTAAACTACATGTGGGGTCCCCATAGCCAACATTGGAAATGAAAATGTAGGCATAACTATTACTAAATTGTCAAATTAAAAACTTAACTGGACACATGAACAGAAACACACTACATACAAAAGCCACCCTAGGAGCGGCACTGTGTGATCTTTTCGCAGCATAGAGCATGTTTGTAAAGACTTCGGTGGCAGCAATTAGACTTGGGGAAGCCTACTTCTGGGCTGGTTCAATTCCCTTCCCGACAAAGTACTACAAATCATAGCAGATGGTGATTTCCCGTCCTGCCCCTGTGCCCCCCATGGAGACACCTGGGTGGCTCCTGCACTCCATGAACATTGGGCGCCACCACCAGTATGAGAACAGCACTTGACTATCAAGGGGCGTCATGTTTCCAGGACCACGTGCGATTCGGGCACTGTTGAACTCGTCGTGAAGAAGCGAGCTCTTCCTACCAATATGATTCTCAGGGGTACAACAGGACAGACTGAGAAACCACTGGTCAAAAGATGTTATGGACACACTGGAAACCCTGATGGCTGTAGGGAAAAGACAAGTGGGTGATCCAGAAGGAAACCTATCCCGCCGGCACAAGGACGCCTAAAGTGCTAAGGCATTCTCTAGTCCAGCACTATTTCCTATACCCACCGGCATGAGGACGCCTAATACACAATCCTGAGTTAATCAGTTTGTTCCAGAAGACCAGAGTGAAGAAATCCGAGAAGGGTTGGGAAGGAGTCTGAAGGCAGTGTCCAAGAATAGCCAAAAACCACAAGGAAGTGGAAGGAGTTCAAGACAGGAGATGCAGTCCGTAATCCAGCCAAAAACACAACACCAAATCCGGGCAGAAATACCAGCAGCAATGCGAGGGCAATACAAAATAATAATCAGGAAACGGGGCGTAGTCAAGAAACAAGGAAACCCAACATGAAGAAACGTTGCTGTCGATATGAAGCGATCAGAAACGCTGAGCAGAATCGGGGTTGAAGTTAAATACCGGCGTTCCGGCAACATTGTGAACACATGATCCTGAATGTGAGGAATCACGTGGAATACGGTGCGTTCGTTGCCCAAGTCGCCATGGCAACCCCCAGAGTCAGCGCTGGTAACGCTGCCATGACGTGAGCATATGTATGAGCCATTCCGTGGGTGCACCGCAGTACTCTGCGGCACTCTGCCTGCTGATGCTGTTTGCCGTAGACTGCAAGGTGAGAGGCCCGACTGGGAAGCATCACGAGTCGGATGTCGTATTCGAACAGTATCCTCCCCCAAAGGTACCCCTACACCCTGCGATGCCAGGAACCGGTACAGCAAAAGGGGTGCATGAATGTTAGCCCCGGGTTCCCAGGTGCGATCCTCGGGACCATATCGCTTCTAGTCAACCAAGAATAACCTCACCCCATGAGAGACTTTGGAATCGAGAATGGCCTTGACCTCATATTCCTCCACCCCCTGGACCACTACAGGAGGACGGACGAGTAGGGAGCCTAGTCTGCTCCGCACATGGTTTGACCAGAGATACATAGAACACTGGATGTATCTTCCATGAGCGAGGTAAATCCAATTTTACCACCAAGAGGTTTAGGACCTCTTTGATAACTTAAGGACCAAGAAAACGTGGCAGGAGACACCTAAGACCAGGGATACGAAGGTTCTTAGTAGAGAGCCAAACACGCATCCCCGAAACATAATCAGGTGCCCGTCTGCGGATACGATCGGCGTAAAGCTTAGCTTGAGCCTAGGCCTGTACCAGGTGTTCCAAGATACTAGCATGAACCGCAGACAGATCTCTGATACCAGAATGCGCAGCCGGACAGTCCGCTGGAAAAACCAGATCTAGAGGCAGAGTGTGAGTATGTTGACCATATAGTTCAAAAAAGGGCGATGCTCCAGTAGAGGAGTGGATTGAATTATTATAGGCAAATTCTGCCATGGGAAGAACCGTCAACCAAGACACCTGAGTATCAAGCATCGGAGGTATTGTTCCATTGTTGCATTCACTCGCTCAGTCTGACCATCTGTTTGTGGGTGAAAAGCAGAGGAATACCAGTCATCCACACCGAAGGAGGACATGAGGTATCTCCAAAAACTTAAGGTAAATTGGGACCCCCTATCAGAGATTACTATCTCAGGAAGTCCAAAGAATCGGAACATGTGTCATAAAAACAAATCGGCAAGCTTAGGGGCAGATGGCAACCCCTGACAGGGAACGAACAAGGACATTTTGGAGAAGCTATCCACCACCACGCAGATGGTATAATATCCTTTGACCAATGGTTACTCGACTACAAGGTCCATTGAAATCATGGCCCATGGCCTA
The DNA here is from genome assembly GCF_040938575.1 of Ambystoma mexicanum. NCBI lineage: Eukaryota > Metazoa > Chordata > Amphibia > Caudata > Ambystomatidae > Ambystoma > Ambystoma mexicanum. The sequence goes on along the minus strand of NC_090931.1, from coordinate 848,970,284 downwards.
GCAGGTACAGGTAACGGTTGCAGTAGTCCAATGGGTTTAGCCAGGGTAGATTTACACTCAGCACAAATAGCACAAGCAGATATATATTGTGTGATGTCTCGATGCATTGAATGCCACCAGCACCAACGTTTGAGTAGCTCTAGGGTCTTTCGAGGACCGGGGTGAGCCGCGATGCTAGCATCATGACACCATGCAATAGCTGCGTAGCGAGTAGTATTATCGGGCATATATACTCGGCCTTGAACATATGGAAGATTCTGGACAATGTCCATGTTGTACTCATCTATCTCGGCTGGCTCCTTTGCCACCCAGCATTGGAGAGCGGTCTTTAATTTGGGTTGCAACACACAACCACAAACAACTTGCGTAGGCAAGGCCCGGGACCCATCTTGTATACATGAAGTAGGTTCTCCATGAAGTCTAGATAGAGCGTCAGCCTTAGAATGCATTACCCCTGGCCGGTAAGTCAGGACAAAATTATACATGGAAAAGAACTTGTGCAAACGGGCGAGCCTGGCTTTGGTACAAGTCAATGATTGCAAGGCCAATAGGTTTCGATGGTCAGTGTATACTTGAACAGGATTATCTGTCCCCAGGAGATGATGCCACCATACTGTGAATGCTTCTCGAACCGCCAGTAGTTCCCGCTCCATGATAGTGTAGTTTTGTTCATAAGGTGTAAGCTTACGCGAATGGTAAGCCACTGGATGAAGGTCACCTGAATCGGAACAGAGCTGCGAGAAGACTGCTCCCACCGCTACATCAGAAGCATCGGCTTCTACATAGAATGGTTGTTTGACATCAGGATGTAGCAACACCGGAGCAGAGGTAAAGGCAGATTTTAGTGCATCAAATGCTTGTTGAGCCTTATCATTCCAAACAAACGGTTTCTTGTTGCTAGTTAGCTCTGTGAGAGGGGTTGCAATAGAAGAGAATTGCCTAATAAAATGTCTGTAAAAATTAGAGAAGCCTAAGAAGGATTGTAACGCCCTCCTAGTAGGGGGTATTGGCTAATCCAGTACAGCCTTGACCTTGTTTTTACTCATCTGAACTCCTTGACTAGTGATGTCATATCCAAGGAATTCAACATGGGCAGCATGAAAAACGCATTTTTCCAACTTAACAAATAACTGGTTGTCTCAAAGGCGTTGTAGAACTTCAGCGACATGTTGTACATGTAGTTCAAGTGATGGAGAATAGATCAGTGGTAAACAATATCATCGTGGTAAACAATGACAAACCTATCTATCACATCCCGGAAGACATCATTAATAAAGTACTGGAAGGTGGCTTCGGCATTACATAGTCCAAATGGCATCACCAGGTACTCAAATAGACCATATCTGGTTTTGAAAGCTGTTTTCCATTCGTCGCCCTGACAAATTCTTACCAGATTGTAGGCTCCCCTTAGGTCTAACTTAGTAAAGATCACTGAGGAACCCAATTGGTCCAACAAAACAGATATCAAAGGGATGGGATATTGGTTCCGTATAGTGACCGCGTTGAGTTCACGATAGTCGAGACAGGGTCTCAGATCGCCTTCTTTCTTCAGTATGAAGAATAATGGAGAAGCAAACGGAGACTCTGAAGGACGGATAAACCCCAGTTCCAGAGCCTTGTACAGATACTCCTTGAGGACAGCATCCTCCTATTGTGTGAGTGAATAAATTCGTCCTGATGGAACCTTAGCATCATTTTTTAGATCGATCGGACAATCATATGGCCGATGCAGGGGCAGTCTCTCAGCTCTTCCTTTATCAAATACGTCTTTAAAGACAGCATATTCTACAGGTAGGGTGGCATTAATAACTCCACCAATCGCGGATGCTGAGTCCAACAAAGCCTGACATGGACTCGTCACTATGGACCCTGCTGGATTGCAATGAGTAAGACAATGCTGAGAGTTAAAGGCAACAGAACCAGTGCATCAGTCAATATTTGGGTTGTGCATTATGAGCCCTGGCAACCCTAATATCAACTTAAATTGAGGCGCCGTAATAACATTGAATGTGATGACTTCTGAATGCTCATCACCAATGGTTAATTGTAGAGGTACAGTGTGCTCCGTAACCAGTCCAGAAAGAAGAGTGGTTCCATCAACAGCATTGACCACTTCTGGAAGTTCCTTAGGGATGAGAGGTATATCCCATTCCTGGATGTATTGAGCATCAATGTAATTTACGGTAGCCCCGGAGTCCAGGACCGCCTCTGAACCCCAGGGTACTCCCTGCGGATAGACCAGAGTGGTACTTATAGTTAAGGGCATAGAAACACAGGAACCTTGCAAATGACAGCTTGGCATAGGGGTTCCCTCTACTGCCGGACTTTCGCGTTTCCCAATTTGGATGGTTTTTTGTGGCAAGCATGAAGCAAATGACCAGAGGACCCACAATAAAAGCACAGATTGTTCTTTCTGCAATTTTCTCGCTCTTCGTTCGACAATGGGCCTCTAACTGCCCCTATCTGCATAGGTTCCTCATTGATTGACATGGGAACAGATAGACCAACAGGGGTGGTTGATGTTGATCTTTTTTCTCCTTTTCTCTCTGCCCTTCCGGCATCAATTTGGAGAACTAAATCCAAAGAATCAGGAAAGAAGTAGGAACCACAGGTACGGTTGCTATGGTGTCCTTAAGAGAGTCTGATAACCCTTTATAGAACAATGCCGCCTTCTTCTCCTCTGGCCAGCCAGTCTCCACGATCAATTGATTGAACTTGGCAAGATATGACAGGAGAGGAGTCTCCCCCTGACGTACATTTAATAGTTCCAAATCGGTGGCCTGTGTCTTACATTGTGTATCAAAAACCTGAGTCATAGCATTAATTAAGGCATCACAGTCAACAATAAAGGGCTCCCTTGTTCCAACAAAGGGTTCGCCCAAACTGCGGCCATACCACCAAGATTAGGTAAGACAAAGGCCGCCTTAGTAGTGGCATCAGGAAACGAAGACGGTCGGCACAAGAAATGCAACCTACATTGATTAATGAACGTTCTAAAGGTTATAGGGTCACCCAAAAAACGTTCTGCCGGAGCTAGAGGAAACTGAGCTGCCATATATACTGGGACAGATTCCGGTCTAGCTGGGGTCCCCGCCTGGCCTGAACCAGAAGCAGATGCCAGTGGTTGGGACCCAATGCTTACCTCTCGCAACCCAGCCTGCATTTCATCAATGCGGCGGTGAGTGTCAGTGTGCACAGCTGTCATATCAGCATAAAGATCAGCCACCAACTGAACCACAGTAGCCAATGGGTCAGCGGCAGTGTCCATTTGTAAAGGATTCTGATTCTGTCAGAATCCTAGAAATTGAGTACTGTTGAACTCGTCGTGAAGAAGCAAGTTCTTCCTACCAATATGATTCTCAGGGGTACAACAGGGCAGACTGAGAAACCAATTGGTTGAAAGATGTTATGGACACACTGGAAACCCCGATGGCTGTAGGGAAAAGACAAGTGGTTAACACTTGCATCATACAATGAAAAACAGATACAGAAAGTAGCCAAAAGACCAAACTGAGGAAGAATTGCAGAGAATGCCAAGGAGGTCAGTTGTTCCAAAATAATCAGCCACCAAGTGTAACGCTCACCTGATTCTCGCAGAGGCGCCGGTCTTGACTGGGCGACTACCGTATCTTCAAAGGTGATGTGTAGCACCCGGTTGGCTCTTTGGGCTGGACCTCTGTGCACTGTATGCCTGACGTGTAGAGTAAGATGTCTGCAGATAGAAAATATGGGGTTAATGAACTGGGGTTATTGGGGTGTCCCTATCTCTTTCCTCTTCTCCTCTCCTGTAGACCCCCAAAGGTTAACGCTCTCACCTTAGGTAAGTGAATGCCGAGCTCTCCATCTGCCTCGGGGCAGGGTGCTGTAACCAGTTTCTTCACTGGATAGGTAGCGCAGGCCTCTTGACTTCAGAGGACTGCTGTCCGTCGTTTACTGCACGAACGGTAAGTTTCGAGTCATTCAAATGTCTTTAAAGTCTTTAGTAATGATGTCTCTTGTTTTGCAGGGTTCCGGCGATGGCGGATGACGGGCTGAAGTGAGTTGAAGATGGAGCCCGTGTGATGAATAGAAGCGCCTGGAAGCACGTAAGTAAGCGCTTGTTGCCTGCTTCACTATGCGCTCTAACTGTCTTTTTATTTTGCAGGTACGAGTTCGGAGCGGCTGCAGGGTGCCGGAATACCCACTGGATTAGATGTGGAAAGGAGTAATGGCACGTGAGTATTAAAGTTCCCCAATGTCTTTAAACGCACCTTGTTTTGTCTTTCAGATGCGGGATGCAGCGCCGAAGGCCTCCGGAGCGTGCAAAGAGTTGGTAAACTTTTGTCTTTCAGATGCCGGAATGCAGTGTGAAGACCTCCGGAGCGCATGAAGAGTAGGTAAGCCTTTGCCTTTCAGATGCCGGAATGCTAACCTGTTCTTTCTTGTCTTTATAGGTGTTGCTGAAGACTGGATTCAGGATGGTAAGCCTTTGCCTTTCAGATGCCGGAATGCTAACCTGTTCTTTCTTGTCTTTATAGGTGTTGCTGAAGACTGGATTTAGGATGGTAAGCCTTTTTCCTTAGGCCCAGGACCGGATGCAGAAGACACGATGAGCGTTCTGCTGCAGAGGTTGCAGAATAACGCAAAGCAAGATTCATCCACCGGGTGTGGTTTAAATAGCCTCCTGTAGTGCTTAGGTGTCTCCTTCCACAGCCACGCCTAAGTAAGAAAAGAGTTCCTGGTAAGAAAAGAGTTCCTGCCTTCCAGAAGAGTTCCAGTGTTCTGAATCTAGGGAGTGGCTCCAGCCCCACCCAACAGGAAAAGTAGTTCCAAACAGAAGAGGATCAGAGGCTCAACTGGCAGGCAAGTAAGCAGCATGGTCTGCTGAAGGTAAGTCCACCCAAGCATTATGAGCCCGGCGCTTCCAGCGCTGGGACTGGGCATATTTATGAGCCTGGTGCCACTGGCGCCAGGACTGGGTCCAAAAGGTCCCAATTGGGACTGGTTGGCACTCGGAACCTGGGTTATGGATCTGCTTCCAAGGGAGTTGGGAAAACCCTGACCTTTTGGAAGCAGAGATCATGACACCAAGGAGGGTGGAGTCTGTAGATAATAAGGAATATGATTTAATATCAAAAAAGGTTTCATTGAAAGAAAAGAAGGAATAATAAGGGTGAGTAGTCTTACCAGTGTATGTAAACAGGAGTTGCTACTGGAGTGTATTTTGTCTGTGTTGTTCTATAGGAAGGCAGAATCCAAAAGTCTGTGCAGTGGTGATCCAGAAGGAAGCCTATCCCGCCGGCACGAGGACACCTAAAGTGCTAAGGCAGTCTCTAGTCCAGCACTATTTTCTATACCCGCCGGCACGAGGACGCCTAATACACATTCCTGAGTTAATCAGTTTGTTCCAGAATACGAGAGTGAAGAAATCCGAGAAGGGTTGGGAAGGGGTCTGAAGGCAGGGTCCAAGAATAGCCAGAAACCACAAGGAAGTGGAAGGAGTTCAAGACAAGAGATGCAGTCCGTAATCCAGCCAAAAACACAACACCAAATCCGGGCAGAAATACCAGAACCGATTGGCAAAGCCAGTCCAGAACGGTCCGAGGTCAGCACACCAAGTATAAGCAGCAATGTGAGGTCAATACAAAAGAAAAATCAGGAAACAGGACGTAGTCAAGAAACAAGGAAATCCAACAAGAAGAAACGCTGCTGTCAATATGAAGCGATCAGAAGCGCTGAGCAGAATCAGGGGTGGAGTTAAATACCAGTGTTCCGGCAACATTGTGAACACGTGATCCTGAACGTGAGGAATCACGTGGAATACGGCGCGTTCATTGCCCAAGTCGCCATGGCAACCACCAGAGTCGATGCTGGTAACGCTGGCAATGACGTGAGCGTCTGTATGTGCCGTTCCGTGGGTGCACCGTAGTACTCTGCGGCACTCTGCCAGCTGATGTTGTTCGCCGTAGACTGCAAGGTGAGAGGCCCGACTGGGAAGCTTCACGAGTCGGATGCCGTATTCTAACAGAGGGTTGCAATGCATTGGAAGGCTGCTCAAATGAGTTCCCGAGCCCCCACAAAATGACGTCCTCACTACCCCCTCGTGCATTCTTTGCTTGTGCAAGAGTCACTTTCCGAATTGGTTATTCACCTTGACTAGGTCAGCAGGCCTTCTCTCTCGCTTTACATTCTAAAGTGTCATTGTTCAGTGTAGTTATTTGCGGGTATCCTTAGATGCATTGCTGCAGATGGTTTTTGCATGTATGACTGACCCCTTGGTATGTCTCAGCTGAGCAGAACTTAGAAGTCATTTTGATAGGATATGATAGGTTGTTTATAGCGCGGACCCGGGGATCGAACCTGTGGTGCTCCATGTCGTCTTGCTTCCAAGGTAAGCACGTTGTCCCTGAGCTATCCTCCCGAGACACGTGGCATGAATGCATCATGGATCACCATGCAGAAACTTCAAACGAATATTTTCTGATTATGGACGCTGTCATACTCTCAGTTGCAAGGCTTTGCTGTGCCGTTTTCATTATTATTTTAAATTCTTGGTTGTCTTTCAATATTTGCAATTTTCCATAGCTCTCTCCCTAGTTTTGGCCATGTTTGCACTCTGCAACATAAAATGAAGTGCAATCTTATGCAAAGTGTGTTCTTTGTGGTTGGTGCCTGTAATGCAGTGGCGTGTCCAGGGAGTGGCCTGGGGTGGGATGTGCTGCCCCTGGAATCTGATTGGCCACCCCAGGTGCCACCCCATTATCCTAAACTATGGTCATGGCGTGTGTGTGCGCCCGTTCTTCATTCCACCACTGCAGATGTCAGTACCCCACTTGGGCCACCCCAGTCAAAAGAGTCTGGACACGCCAGTGCTGTAATGCCTTTGCGCATTCAGAGCTGGGGCTACAATAGAGCAGTTGTAAGCAGCTACTTGGGAAGCCACCAACAGAGGCCCACAAGGAAGTAACATTGTCTCCCCAAAAACATAAGACCTAGTCTCTTTGTGGGGACGTGGATGCCAAGAATGGCAATTCACCAGTGGTGGTTTTAATTCTTGATCCAAGGCTGTGTCGGCCAAAAAAACAAACATCTGTCATTTCTAAGGACATTTGGGCCTGGCTGTTCTTTTGCAATGGGTGATTTTATCGCCTTTTTTTGACTTTAGGAAATAATCTTAGCTTTTCTTTGTCATGCAGATTAAACACCAAACAGTTTAGGTTACCAAAAGGTCTTTGAATATCCACTTTCAGTTTCAATTTCTCTGCCTGTTGATAGCCATCTTTCTTGGGACAACGTCCCATGAGATAACAGCAATAAGAGGGATACCTTTAGTTACAATTGTTCTCATTTATTTCCAAAACTATCAAATTATAGGCAAATAGAAGAACATATGAAGCATATTACAAACTTCCACCTTGCATTGCAAACGGGCGTCAAAGGCCACAGAGGTCACTGCATGCAGCTTAATAGTACTATGCAATATGAACAATAAGAAGCATTAACTTTGAATAATTCAGAAAGACCAAATGAAGGGTAGTTGTTTGGCTGCATTTGCTGCGCACTCAAAATCAACAAATCTATCATATTTTAGGCCGTGTTTTTTCCGTAGGTTGCACAGGATTCTTTGGAACCAAATCACTTGCTATGAAGTATTTTATAGGCATTTGAGCAATATGCCTTGAAGAAGCTAACTGGGATATGAAACCTAATGTAAGAGAAACAGAACTAGAAATATTATTTCTCATGAGAAAGGATAAAATGTGATCCTTCAGGAGAAGAAAATGTAGCAGTTCCTCATCAGCGATGTAAGCTGAACACCATTAAAGACTCTAGGAGCATTCCGACAAATCCATCTAATTTTGTTTTAAAGAATTTAGCCGCAAATATATGTGGGGGTGGGTAAGGGTAATAATGAAGGTGAAAGGGGGGCTGTGGGGGTGTCCTGCACATATATGTGTGGTCAAATGGCTTAAAAGAAGAAAACAAAATGGTTGGATTCGACCAAATCCCATAGAACCATGTTACATGGTACTCAGCCGCAGCATGCGCCGCGTGTTGTGCAGATTCAGCGGTGGATTTTCTGGTGGGAAGTGGTGTTGTGGAGTGACATGTTGTGGTGGGAAGCAATGTTGTGTGGTAGGGCAAAGTGGTCTGGTGAACTACTTGTCATAAAGCCACAACCTCTGCTAGCCTCTGTGTATCTGCATTGCCGAACTTGCTCTGCCCATAATTGAATTGTGCCCATGTATGTTGCACTGATTTTATCTGATATGCATGTTCATTTGAATTGAGCCCTAATCTACTCTGCACTGTCCCCTGCGCGACATGCCCACAACCTCTGCTAGCCTCTGTGTATCTGCATTGTCGAACTTGCTCTGCCCATAATTGAATTGTGCCCATGTACGTTCACTGATCTTACCTGATAAGCATGTTCATTTGAATTGAACCCTAATGCACTCTGCATTGTCCCTTGCGTGACACGACCACAACTGGTGCAAGTCCCAGTGTATCTCATTGCCTAGTCAAAGTGCCTCTCTGCTGCCCTGCGCATGTGCACTTCGGCTTTTTACCCGACATGCCCTATAATTAAACTGAGTCATTTGGTACTTAGCATGACCTTGCTTGCTGCGCCATACAACTGACCCTAGCCTCTGTGCTCTTGTTCTTTTGATTTGGATGTCCCCCCTACTGCCTTGCTCGTCGCCCCATACATTTGAATCTCAGCCTTAACCTGCCTTGCCTGTGTGCCCACCATGAACTGGTAACTCAACTTGTGAGTTTGCACTGTTCAGCCCAGCAGCACCTATAACCTAGCCAGCGCCTACTACACAGACCTGGCACCCCTACCCCCCAATTTTGGTAACATGCTACCACGACTGATTGCCCAAAGGTTCCTGCTCTCCATACTACTAGCACCACTTTTAGTGTGGGTATCTACCTGGACAATCTACCTCTCTTCAACTAACGCAGTTGCATTTAGTACCTGGCACATTGCACCCATGGCCTCCACCTACAGACTTGCCTACACCTATCCAAGTACTGTACCTCAGAACCCCAACATCTACCTTAATGCTCCTGCCTTATGGCTTGACCATTTCGCCAAAAAACCCACACCTAACCAACCCTGCTCTACCGCCCTAAGAAACAAAAGACCAGGCGCTAGACTTATGGGCAAGAAGGGTCCCCCTGTGTACCCGCGCCCACATTTGAAAACCCAGACGCCTAACATACCCCCCCCAAAAGCCCACCTAACCCACACCCCAATGTCTCCAGACCAAGCCTGCTTCAACAAGCAAAGGCTGCTCAATCAAGGCTGCTCTGATCAATGCAAGGTCCTTAGCTGCTCATGCACTGGCCATTGCTGATCTCATCAAGACACAGAAGCTTGACCTCATCGCCATCTCTGAGACCTGGCTACACCCTGCATCTGGCCCTGCACTCTCTCTGGCTATCCCCCCAGATTACTCCATCATCAGATGTGACCGCACCTCTAGAGGCGGAGGAATTGCTTTCAACTATAGAAACTCTTTAGGACCTAGAACCACTTCAAGCATTAATGTGGAATCTGCAGAGCTACTCTCTGTCAAACTCCAACTCTCTGCCAACCAAACGGCTGCCATCCACCTAATATACAGGCCCCCTCGTCCCCCCACATCCTTTGTGGATGACATCTCTGCACTAGTACTTGACAAAGCGAAATCGAACTCCCAAACCATCATCCTTGGTGACTTTAATCTAGGCTACCAAGACCCTAACGATTCCGCAGCCCTCGAACTCGCCAATACCTTAACAGATCTAGGATTCTCACACCATATACAGGAACCCACCCACATTAAAGGGCAGTCCCTCGACAGGCTCAGTGACACCATCTGCAATAGCCGCATACTCTCGAATGCTCCTTGCATCTCGTCCGATCACCATATCATCACTTCCAGCATCGAAGCAGCCTCTCCACCCACACCTCCTGTCGCCCCAGACACTCTCACCAGAAATAAAAAGAACATAACCACTGCAAAACCACTTCCCCTCATCCTCCCCACCCTTAATACTGCTCCTGACTCTTGCTCGGACCCTACTACCTTAGCCGACATTTATAACCAGTCAGTGCTTGCAGCCATCAACTCCATTGCCCTGCTCAAACTTAGGAGACCTAAACAACGCGCGCACCTCAACTCGTGGTTCACCCCACAGCTCAGAGTGCTACGCAAAGAGAAACGTAATGCGGAGTCACGTTGGAAAAGCTACCCTTCTGATGCCCACAAGGGCAGTCTTCTACTAGCCACCCTTAACTATAAAGAAGCCCTAGTCCAGGCTAAAAAAGACTCTTACAACAACCGAGTTGTGTCTGCCCAGTCTAATTCCAAGGAACTATTTAAAATTCTTAAGGAACTTGAGACACCTGCAGCCCCCCCTGACTCATGTATCAAAGATAGTATCTGGTGCACGAATATTCAGACAGCACTCCTGGGTAAAATTGCCACCCTCCAAACCAAAATCAGAGATAAACAAAAATCCTTACAGTCTGACCAATCCCCGACCACACCCATATCTAATACACACCAAGCCAATCCCCTGCATAAACCATTCTCTTTCTCCCCTCTCACCATCCTTGAACTATAAGGTATCATAAACAACCTCAAACCGTCCAACTGCCAAGGTGACTCTTGCCCGGCACCTATAATTACGGTAGCCTCTCATGACCTAGCTCGTTTCATCACAGCTTTCATAAATGCCTCTTTCAAGACGGGTATAGTCCCGGACAACCTTAAGGATGCGTGGGCAATCCCACTCCTCAAAAAACCTTCCCTTGACCCCAACATCCCAACTAACTTTAGACCGATCACTACGGTCCCGTTCCTGCTCAAGATCTTGGATCGTGCGGCCTACTTGCAGATTCAAGACTACCTTGAATCCAACAATCTCCTGGGGTTAAGACAATCAGGATTCCGGCCCAAACTCAGCACTGAATCAGCTCTGATGGATCTGAAAACTCAGATGGAGACATTAAAGGACAATGGGAAACTCGCACTACTCCTTCTCCTCGACCTCTCTGCGGCGTTCGATTTGGTCAACCACCAAATACTCTGACAACATCTTAAAACTGTGGCCCACTTCTCTGATTCTGCTAATGCCTGGATCCACTCTTTCCTGAGCAACAGATCCATGAGGGTCTTTTCACCCACAGCATCGGCAGACCCCTCCCCTATTCACTGACTGTGGCGTCCCTCAAGGCTCCTGTGTTTCCCCTACATTGTATAACATATTCAACAAGCCCCTTTTCGATGTGCTTGACTATCTGGGTGTCTCCTACACCAACTATGCCGATGACACCCAGATACTCATTCCCATCATGGGTGATTACACAGTCGATACTAAAGCATTGAATGATGTTTACTTGGTCATCCAGGCCTGGATGGCACATCACAAACTCTGCCTTAATGACGAAAAGACTGAGCTCTTATTACTAGGCTCAAGCCATCGTCTTAACAAACTAGACCAAGCTTACAAGTCCTTCACCATCGACGGCAACGATATCAAGGTCTCTAAAGACACTAAAACTTTAGGCATCTATCTAGACTCTATGCTCTCCATGAACAGACAAACAAACGCAGTAAGGTCGGCATCAGCCTACACCTGCAAACTTATCACCGCCTGCAGACCCTTCTTAAACTCTCCTAACTGCATCATCCTCGCCAGAACACTCATTATGGCCAAAATTGACTACTGTAGCGCCTTCTACTTAGGGACCTATCCTCTCGCCTTACACGCCACACTTCCTCGCGACCCACTAGATCAGCCCAAACTCAGAGCCTAACCATGCCTAGATTCAAACTCCAAAAAGCGGGTGGTGTGAGCTTCCCTGTTCTAGCCTCCAAACTCTGGAACTCTCTGCCAACTCCCATCAGAACTGAATCCTCGTTCCTCACCTTCAAGAACAATGCCAAATCTTGGCTGTTCTCTCACGACTTATGAGGCACTTCACCTTAATACGGCCCACCATGTGCAACTTAGGTCTGTGTGTTCACACGTCATAACGTACCTGTATAAAAACGTGTAAATGTTACTTCTTGTATATTGTGTATATTTGCGTATTCTTATCATGTATTTACTGTTATTGTAACCTGTTCTCAAGATTATGTGCCCGGTTGCCCCAGGGCCTGGCTTGCGCTTTATAAATAAATAAATAAATAAATAAAGGGTAGTGTAGCTCAGTGGAAGCAAGATGACGCAGAACAACACAGGTTTGAATCCCGGTTCCGCGCTTAGAAACATCTTCGGTATTAAGCGCATTATGAATAACCAGTTATACAAATTATATTTATAATTATAGGTGTGATATAATGGAAAGCGCTTTGATGGGGCAGTATACGATCTAGTGGGTTTGTTACAAGGTAATGGGGTATGTGGTATGAGGGGGCATGGTGGAGTACGGTGTGATGTGGGGGTCATGATTGTGTGTCATTGGGCATGGTGCAGTGTAATCGGGAACAGCAGGGTGTCAAACAGACAGCAGGATTGTCTTCTTAAGTGACAAGCAACAAGGTCTTCCCTGAGGTGGGCTAAGTGGGCCAGCCCTGTTGGCAGACATGTACGTGTGCATTGCATGGTATGAATATGTGCACAATGAATACTATGTAGGTATGTCCTCTTAGCATTGTATGCATAGAGTGAAGTGTGAATTTTATGCAACGGTATGTGCAGTGTGCAGGAATAAGCCAAAGACCATGAGTCTAGGCGCTGCTGGGGCGAGCGTTGAGCTCCCAGGCAGGTCTTGCCTCTTTAGATTGCTTAAGAATACATGTGCCACCCAGCAAAGGGTGGGCCATTCCTCTTAGGATGTGGTGCCATGGACCAATTAGGTTTGTAGTGAGTTCCATGTAAGTTGCCAAATCATGATTACTTTTCAAACAATGTTCTAGATTCTTGAATCATGTATGGGGGAGGCTTTTTGTGAAGCATACACTGTGAACTGAATTATTCCAAGGTGCTTCCAATTATAGAAGCTAAGGAAAACAAGACTGCATAAGGTAATGTGATTTGAGCATGGCCAAGCAATTTAATCAAGACAGGATGTCAAGGTTTGGCCCAGGTCTCCTAGTTTTGCCTAGTAGGTCACACTTCCATTCAATTCTATTTTTGCACCAACGGAGAATGTCTTATGAATGTCAAATGAGAACACTGTGTTCGACAGAGAAGAAAACAAGACACACACCATGTAATACATGAAGTGGGCAATGTATAGGCAAACGTGGTTTCATATTAAGAGGTACAAGTGCACACAATACAATTAAAACAGGCAACAAGATTGTAATGCAATCTAGCAAACTGCATGGATTAAATGCATTTTTCTATATGACATCCACAAATGTAATGATGTAAACCCTCAAATGATATAGATGTTGAAGCCTCTAGGCGCCCGTTCATTTACCGAACGTTACTTACAGTAGAAGCTGAAAGATTTGGAGACTATTTAGTGCATTAGGAATCAATTGTGCCATAGACATCCCACTGAATTGGGGGCCTGTTCTCATTAACGGCATGCTCTGCTTTATGGTAGCAACAGTACAATAACATAAAAAAGATATTAAATGCCTGTTATTTGTAAAATACCAATGAATTATGAAATCACAATAGATGTTTACAGCCTCTGAACATGTACGGCATGCCCAGGGAAATAGCTCGTATTTACCCCATGCAGTTCTGTCTGTACGGCCCAGATGACTTTGGTGGTAACAATAAATCAATTCATTTTAAATGCCTCAAATTTTTTTTAAGTACCACCTAATGATGACTTGGCATCGCATGAGACATTTACTTTAAGGGAGACATGTTTCCTCCCCCCACAATCCCATTCCAGGATTGTTCAACAGCACTGGCAGAACGAGAAAACTGGGGTGGCAAAGATTGAATGTAGGGGACCCCAGCACCCTCTGCAGAAAGGCCAATTCTACCTCTACCCCTAGGCTTTGTGTTACACAATGCCCATATCCCTTCGTGATTGGTCATAAAAAAGGAATCACACTTTCTGTTAATGTCCCATGCCTCAATAATGCAGAGTTGTTGTTGTGAGGAATTCGACCATCCACACAGGTAAGTTTTGCTCGCCTAGGCTCTTTTGTTAGTTTAGAATGAATGATGGGGCCATTCCCATGCACATTTTCCACGCTCACCGCAGAGCAGAAAAATAGTCATGTACTCTGGGAGGACACAGTTTATCAGCGCTGCCCGCCCCAGGCATTTGTAGCTGACACCTGACAGCCATGGGTACATCAAAAGCCTTTGGCCATGGGCAGCATGATTAGAATTTCAAGGGCCCATGGATTTGCATCTCCATTGTGAAACCTTGCTGGTTGTGGTGAATGCTTAAGAATGTTAATTAGCAGGCCTCAGGGAAGGTCTGGGTGCAGGGAATGACAATGGAGACCAAACGCCAGACCCCTCTTTGTAATGCAATGTGTCAACTTGGTATTTACACCCCTCCTTGGTATGAAAGGGCGATGAATGTCCTGTCTGGAAACACTCCCTTCAGAGCAGGGAAGTATGTGAATTGTAGGAGACAAAAGTCTGCCTGAAACCCCCGATTTCAAGGGAGGCCCATGTTGTGATCAAGCTCTGCATAGGGCTCAGTTAATTAGGGCGACACTTTGATTTACAGCAGACAGCAAGATGGGTGGGAGAATTATATGTTGTCAGTATATGTTCCCCTGTCTGTTGCCAAGCACCCTGGTTTTGACCTGTAGCATCACTGAAGATTGTTGGTGGGGACCCAGAATTGGTTCATTAAGGTGGGCTTAGCCTACACCAATCGCTGGGGCCCATTTGGCTTTAAAAAGGACTAAACCCCTCACTGATGAGACCATCTGAAGACTTTGCAAAGAATAAGAAGGACTCATTTGGACCCCAGCTGAAGGTACAGTCTACCTTACATCTTCCACCAGTGAAGGAAGGTCAGGAGCTCCAAGAGGGAAGCAAGATCCCTCCCATAAACATCTCCTTGGAAATAGAGGGAGATACCAGACTCAGAGGACCCATCCAGCAGCTCCAGAACCGGTACCCAGCACACACACAGCGTACCCTGATAGGTTCTGACAGCAAGCTTCCTAGGTGTGAAGTGCCAGAGAGTCAGGACAAAGGACAAGGCTGTTTCCTGCTAACACGCTCCTGATCTTTGTGCCGTCCGCCTTGAAAGCAAACGAGACCTGCAAAGAAGCTAAGAGGAGTGCCACACAAGCATCATCCAGCGTCTATCTTTTTAAGGACAATTTCGAGACAGTCAAGTCCTCGAACCGCATCTGGCTGCACTGCTGACTGTTGTCACGCCACAGTCACCAGAGTTGTCTGAGACACCGCAACCTGCATTCCAGATCATCCAATCAGTACAGAGACAACGATACTTGGCCACGAGCTGCCACACCAGACGGCCTGCAGACGTCGTCCAGCCTCACTTGCCGAACTGCCTGCCGCCTGGTACCTGCTGCTGTCTCCCACCACTAACTCTGTCTCATGGGCTGCAAAGCACCCTGGAACAGCTGCAACATTGACGAGCACCAAGAACCTCTTCAGCACCAGGTACGTTGTGGTTCTGCCCACCTGGTCCTTCTCTGAAGGCCCATAGAGACAGTTACAACCCTTTGCCCCTTTGGTGTTGAATCCAAATAATCTTGAACTATAAGACTGATTACTTTACCAACTACTCTTATGTCAGTGTCCAGAGTGCATCCCTTTCTTTCCTGAAACTGTCTGTCCTATGTGTTCCTTTACAGTGTAGGTTGTAATTGTAGTGTGCTAGAACTGTCTAGAACTGTCTGTTGTAGTAATAATAAAGTAGATATTTTTATACAACCTTGACTGGGCAGTCTCTTTTATCATTGGGTAATATTGTATTGCAACTAACCAACGATCCACGACCTTGTGGAGATAAGCCTGCTGTTCTGTTCACATTACCAAAATTGTACACGTAGATTTTATAATTTACTTGTATTCCAATCTGTTTGGAGCCCTTCTGGTGTACTGGAGGTATGGGGTTCATCCCTGTACCACTGGTGCCCTGGGAGTTGATTTGACACAGTTGCAGGTTTTCGCAAACACTGCTGTGACACTGCCGCTGCATTGTCTTTTCTCCCCTCTGCCACTGTTCTCTCCTCGCTCTGGAGAATGGTTTGATTTCACCCATAAAAGCCAGCACTGCATCTGAGCAGGGCATTTGGCAGTTACTTAATGTCCTGTCCGGGATAATGATTCTAATTTTACATGTGGTGTGCAGTTCTCAGTTCTCATTAACTGGCCTGTGAATGTCACATGCATGCAGGTTATTGCCAGCACAAATAGTACACTACCCACCGCCCCCATTGCAAGGAGCGAAGGGCAGGCGGAATCTGCAGTGTCACGGGCAGACGGAAGGGGCCCTCCCACCTGCAGTGTCATGGACAGGCGGAAGTGCCCCTCTCACCACGCCCGAGTAAGGCAAACACGTGTCCATCTGGAGACGCTCCCTGCCACGCTCGTCAGCGCAGGATTCTCATTGGCTAACGTGCAAATCACGTGCTTCTAATAGGATGGGAACCGGAGCGCTCCGTGCCTCTGAAGTTGCCGAGATGGATAACCTTTTCAGGGCTTTAATTTGCAGCATCTGCCTGCTCTGCCCATACACGTTGGCGGATTGTCATATCCATTAAGGCGCAATATGAGAATGAATGTGTGCGTCCTTCTCTCCGGCACGCGCAGAACCTTCTGCCACTTTGGAATTAATCACAACCCGCGACTCCCACAGCACGCTGGACAGCCATGCGCGGTTGCCAGCACGACGAAAGTAATTACAGGTGCCTGCTTGTTTTCTGAAGGCTACTTAGCGTGTATGGAGACTGATTAAAAATAGGTGCAAACAATAGAAAGCAGAGTTTTATGCAGTTAGGTCCAACCTCGCGGAGGCAGCGCTCCACGGCGGGGCAACTGTTTGGCACGGTTCCGGAAGCAGAGCAAGCACACTGCGTGTGACAGGGACCTCCCTCCATCTCACGGTGAGAAAAGCACAGGCAGTGTAACCTCAAAAAGCCAGGTCTTGGGGCTGTGTCCAAGTGGCCTTGTTGGGGCTGCCGCTGAGGACCGCGGTATCGGTAGTGATGCGCAACTCACTGTGTGTGGGGTTGCTGCGGTTAGGCTGCCGCCGATGCATGAGCTCTGCAATACACATGGGGGATTTAGCGATGGTCTACGCTTTGTGTCTCTGTGTCCACAGATGTGCCCTGTGGTTCCTTCATTGTCATAGTTCAAAGGTCCACTTCCAACTCTCAACTATGACAAAGATCTACACCTGCAACTCAGGGAAAGCGGCCATAAGCAGTGCTTTAAATGGGCCCGTCCTGCCTAATTTCTTTCAATATTGAGTACTGGGACTTCTCCAAATGGATGGAGAGTACCGGTATTCAAGTATGTGGCACAGGAAACACGTAAGCATTTCATAAAATGTTGCGCTATTGCCCCGGCAACATTTATTCTGGGAAGCTGTGCTCGTCCCCCACCTCTCGCACCCCCCCACCCCCTGCGTCCCATCTCATACTGCTTCCTTTCAACCCCACCTTGAGACAGCCGAACCACCATGGCTGTCTTCTTATGTCACAAGCATGCCAGGCCCCGTAGAAGCAGCATTGGTTAGGCCAGAGCCAGGACGCCCGCTCTCTCACCATCAAACAGGAGCACACCCCAGTCCTCCAACCCTGCTCAGCCCTCCTGCCATGCCCCTTTGTCCCTCTCAGCTCTGACTTCTTTGTGGCACTCTGCCCACCCTTGACAAATAATCTGTGCCACAAAAGGCGGAAATAGCCGTTACGAACTTCATTGCATTCTAGGGCACAGGTCTGAACACGTAGCCTGGCAAAGTTATGTGCATGCGTGCTCACGGTTTTGTTAATGGACGCATGCACTTCTACAGCAACGCAGTCTTCATTTCGATCTGGTCACTTTTGGAAGGGCAGTGTGATTCCGAGTTCCTCCCCGCCTGTGACTCTTTTCACTTGAGTCATGTTCTTAATTCTCCTCGGTTAGTAAAACATTAAATGATCTATGGATTTTTCAAACACATGTAGGTCTCTTTTTGGTCTCTGATGTACTAATAGCTTGCTTACTGCACAAGCAAGACGGTTCACAATGTTAGTGATTTAATAAAACATCCTGCTGTTGTGATTTTCATTATACCCATGGCTCCAACCTAGAGAGTGATGATTCTAAGCTCAGAAATGCATGTGCCCCATGTGCTCACACGTCAAAGCAGTGCGCAGTCAAGGAATGAGTATAGTGCATAAAATGAGCTTGATTCTCTTTTTTCCTGTTTCTAACTTTCTCTGTGCTCACTGCCAGGGCTTTAAGTGGGCCGGGGCTAGCTGGTGCCGAACCCGAGCTGGCACAGATATCTTGTTCTGAGGCGCTCATTTGCGAGAGCTTCAGAAAAAAATGCCTTTAATCCAAAATGGTTGCATCGCACCTCCGAGGCATCCCTTCAAACAAGAGATGCCTGTGGGCCAGGACCTCCATTATGGAAGAAAGGTGTGGTCACTGGGAGCAGAGCCCTTTTTTTCTAAATTCTGAAGCTCCTGCTCATTCGCTGAAGCTTCAGGCTTTAGGAAAAAGGCCTTGGCTTCCAGCAGCCTCACTTTGTCAGCCTTAATGGCGACGCTGCCCCTCCCCAGCCTTGCGAGGGGCAGCTCCACCATTAAGGCTGAAAGGTGAGGTGCTGCGCCCTGCCAGGCAAGCCTTTAGCAGGTAAATTCAGAGATCAGTACCTTCTCCCCCAGGGTTGAGAG
Source organism: Ambystoma mexicanum (assembly GCF_040938575.1). Lineage (NCBI taxonomy): Eukaryota > Metazoa > Chordata > Amphibia > Caudata > Ambystomatidae > Ambystoma > Ambystoma mexicanum. The sequence continues at coordinate 848,951,508 of NC_090931.1, read as the reverse complement.
GGTGCTGATCTCTACAAAAGGCTGCCTGGCAGATCTGTCTGTAGGCCACTGAGCCGGGGCTCGTCAAGGGGGCGTGGGATAATGAGCCAGCATGCGCCATCCACTGTTAGGCCACGCCCCCTTGATGAGCCCAGGCTCATTTTCCAGTGCCACTTAAGGCACTGCTCACTACCCACCTTACACAAAACTTTAATAAGGAATTCTAATAAGGGTGGGGTATGCCACAGGTCCCCTGGTCAGCTGGGTGCTCTGCAAAGCTGGGCAGCATAAGCTCTGCTAAGAAAGTTTACATTGGACACTACTTGAGAATGTCAGTGGAATTGGCAAGCTGCATTGTATCCTGCATGTTTTCTGTATTGCCATGCTGACCACCACGCCTCAGACCACCTCCCGCCCGCTGGATCCTACTCCTATTACATCCATCATCTTACCTACATCATCTTTCCCTACATCAGCAGAGGGGGATTGTGGGTTGCTGCTCCCTAAAGATTTATAGGGAAAGTAGTGGCTAAACGTTAAATAGTGAATAGGATTCAAATCAAATATACAGGTGAGTTTGACATTATCACTGTCTCCCTAATGAATATGCGAGATCAATTGTTTCAAACTGTCTATTTAGAAGTGCATTTGGGCCACAGCATCACTGGACTGGATGGGGCTGTAATGAAATGCAGGTACACATGTTTGCAATTGCCATATATCGAAGCCAGCACGCTGCAGTGAGCCCATCAATGTAATGGCTCCAAGGTTAGTGGTTAAACATTCCACACCACCAGCGACATCACAAACTAGAGCAAGGCCAAAACATAATATAAAGCATCAGCAAATTACCACTTAGTTTGTGCAATGCTCTTTAACAGATATTTTCAGTTCCTACAACGCCCCAAAAAGGTGCATTAACAATTTGAACTACTTCAATTGGCAATGCACTCCCACTGACTGGGAACATGTTCTATTACTTATTAGAAAGGGGCCAAAGAGTAGCACGATGAGTGAGACAAAAAGAAAGAGTGAAGTACAGATACAAAGTGAGTCAAATGGAAACTACACAAATAGAGAGTGACACAGAGAGTGAGATTAACAGAAATGGGGCAGGCAGAGCCGTCGGTCCACGCACAAGAGGCTTTTATGGGACCATGCTGAGGCCGAGAACCCACCCACTTCTTTCTAGGCTGGTGAGTACCTGCACTTCTATTTTTGCTTTTCAAGCACTGGACATAAGTGCATCTTTTCGATTCAACTATTCACCGAATTGCCTGATACATGCAGTGCGCGGGCTCAGCATGTTTGCCGGATTTCAGAGGGGAGTGTCTGTTCCGGCATTGTAGGCAAGATCGCCGCGATAAAAGCTGTGTACTCAGTTTTACATTTTAGTTCTTGGGTGCTGCTTCGGTGTCACCTAGAAAGCCAATGGTATTGTTTTAGGAGTACAGGTAGGAGACAGATGGGTTGCGAGACGGGGCACACAACACGTGGGTGCTGTCTTAATATTCACCCTTCCATTGACGACCCACAGCCACACCACTACCTCTTCCTTTCCTGCAACTCCTCTCCGCCAGAGAAACACTCCATCTTAGAATCTTTTTGACCTAACAGTAACATCATTCTAGGGGCGGTTGTGGGGCTGCCATTGTTATCTCTAAGTAGCCTTTTGAACGATAATGTCTTATTTTAAGTTGTAAATAAACTCCTGGGGGGTCATTACGACCCTAGTGTTAAGGGGTTAACGGCACCGTAAAAGGCTGTGGCGCCGTTAACCCCTTAACGCCTTACTACGAGGTCCCTTTGCGGCTCCTGACCTGAACGGCTGGTCTGGACCAGCTGTTAAAGTAGGGACCCGCAAAGGAACCTTGATGGCAATTACGGTACCGCAATTTGCGGTACTGTAATTGCCGCCTTCCCCATTCCCACTGAGCCCTATGGGGCAAAAATGGGAATGGGGAAGGGCCATGGAGAAAGGGGGAATTACTGCCCCGCCAACCTTGGAATGGGGTGGTAATTCCCCCTTTCTCCATGGCGGACTCCGGCATGGACGATGGTGCTAAAAGCACCATGGTTTAGCGCCGGAGTCCTAATGAGGGCCCTAGTGTAATAGCAACGTCTTAGCCATTTATACCTACAGCCACTTTATTTTGAGCTTTCTATAGGCATTAGGTATACATTTGCCATGTGCTGCCATTATATGCCCAAATACTCACACAATTTGCCAACTGTTGCCAAGATAGGGTCAGGTTGTACATTATGGCAGTGCCAAGCAAATTCCTATCCCATAACTACACAAAAACCAAAACGGTTGGCTTTGCCAATGCTTTTTTCCCAAAGTGATTTTACTGACAAGGGCCCTCATTACGACCCTGGCGGAAATCGCGGTGCAAAATGCACCATGGAGCACGGCGGAAAGCTGCCGATAGCGCCATGGGGGTTGGCGGATTTTCCGACCTTGGCGGGGCGGTAAATCCCCATTCCCCATTTTACCCTTCCCCATTCCCATTTTTGCCCCATAGGGTATAATGGGAGTGGGGAAGGCGTTAATTACGCCACCTCAAAATACGGTGGCGTAATTAACGACAAGGTCCCGTAGCGCCATGGATTTCTCCGCCCGGAAAAACCAGGCGGAAAACGCTCCATGGCGCTACGGAAACTCGTAGTAGGGCGGACGGGTCCGCCGCGAATAACGCTGGCGTAAACCCACTCCGCCAGGGTCGTAATGAGGCCCAAGGACTACTAAAGCGTTTTGACACAGGTGGAAAATAGAATTCAGCTCACCAATAAAAATAGAAAAACGTACCCAACTAGGTGGCCGTTAAACTGATTCATGAGGTTTCACCAGGTTTCAGAGAGTGCGGAAAACTTGGCTTTCTGCCACAGAAATTGTGTGGCCCCTCACAGGAGATAAAGCTATTTCCCTGATATGCAGTGTTAATTACACAATACACGTCAATTTTCTCGAGTGCCCTGAATGATTTTCTGCAATGACTGATTAGAAAACTGCTAATTATGTTTCAAAGGATTGGAAGCTTGTCACAACTTGTCATAAGAGCCATCTTTGAAATGTAGAAACTGACAGCGGATACAGACTGAAACCCAACCCGAGGTGACAGTTTCACTGCCTACTCTTTATCCGCAAGTTCTATATTGTCTCCTTGGCACTCTTGCTCCTGTTTCTGTCTGGTTCTGTGCCCATGCATTCGCCATCCGTTATGTTATGGTCATTTGCTTTTATACTGAGCCAAATCTCCACCATAGTAGTTTCAGAGTCCCCAGGCTTGTCCAAGCGGGACCATGCTCTTCCCCAAACAGAGTTATCCAGACCTTAGTCTGCTGGTGCAAAGAAAATGGGCAAGGGGAAACTAAGAGAATGGGAAAGCGGGAAAGAGATTCTACAGCACAATGTGGAGCAAAATAGTTGATAGACCTCACCCTGAATCTCGCCTGTTTCGGTTTCATATGCTGTTCTCAAGTTGTACAATTACTCTGTCTCTGAAAGTTGCTTGCTTACTTGCCCCACCCATTGTGTGCCTGTTTCGATAAAGGGTCCTCATTGGACGTGGCCTATAAAGCATACACCATCTCCATTTTCCCCCTCTTTTTCATACTGTCTGTATTGTTCTGGAGGTGTGTCCTTCATTGCTGGGAGCAAGTTACAAGATCGATACCATACCAATGTTGAGGCAACACAGTCTAACCTGCTTTAGAACAGGGCAAGCTTTAAAGGGTACCGCGTTGCTTTATTGACAAGTCATTACTTTGTGGTCATTTACAACGAAGTAATTACTTCAAAATGCCTTCAAACATATGGTTAGTTATGGGTTAAGTGGTATAAAGGGGCTAGAGAGGGTTTTGGGTAGGAGTAGTAAAGAAGGGGAAGAGGTGGGTATGGGGTGGGACCCCCAAAATAAAAATGTGAAGAAAGATTTCAAAGTAATTACTTCATAGTAAATTACCACTAAGTAATTACTGCTGATGAAATGACATGGGACCCTTTACAGTGATCAACTCAAATCTGTGATTGAATCAGTGCCATCATCGCTTCACCCCTTGGAAAGCTGAATTGTGGTTATTCCAACCAAACCTTAAGAGACTCTATTCATCTAGTGTGTGTGTTGAAAACAGCTCAAGCATGTTTGAGCATTTGGAACCTATTGGTTCAGAACACATCAAATCAAATTAAAGTCCTAATAAAATAAAAATAAAATCAGTGCAAAATGCAATCAAAATACATCAAGAGAAAAAAGAAAAAGCTGTCAAAAAGTTGAGCCACGTTGAGCCATCAGGTACTCTTTAAATTGTTCAAATCAGCAAATTAATCGTTTGATGCATTTTATGTATCAATTCCAAATGGTTTGAATTATTTAAGCTGATTTGAACCCTTGTTATTCATATTTGTTTGAATTTGATTTAAACCAGTTGGCTAAATCTGCTTGTTGAACCTTCCTCCACCTGTGTGCCTCAAATGGTTTGTTCACACAAACCCCCCATCCTCCGGACGGGATCACGCCCTGCGGTATGGCCATCTGAGATCATCAGGTCCCTTGTTTGATCTTCTTGACCACATTGGTGTGAGTTGTACACATTTCGGCTTTGACACACAGATATTGTTACAACTATCTGGTGAGCACGACAAAGATTCCCTGGCTATTAATCAAGTCTATTCCATTATTCAGGCCTGGTTGGCTACCAGTTCTCTTGCACTGAACAATGAGAAGACTGAGCTGCTCAATGTCAGTACAAGTCAACGTATGAAGAAGTTAGATGCCCACTACTGCTCCTTTTCAATCTGTGGTTGCACCATTAAAGTAGCTGATAAAATCTACTGTGATTCGTTTTGTATTCAGAGCTCTCTATGACTCCTCATATCAACTTGCTTAGATCCTCTTGTTCATATTTTCTTAGATTACTCAGACATAGCAGACCATATCTCTCTGACACTAAGTGTTGTCTTCTAGCTATGACAATCATGGGTTCAAAGCTGGATTCCTGAAGCAGCCTTCTCATCAGCACCGCAAAAAACAACTTCCATAAATTGCAAGTTATCCAGAACATAAATATTCGTAATCTTGCTCGCCGGGACCACGTCACTTCTGCTCGGCAGTCTCTACACTGGCTTCCAGTCCAGGCATGTGTTAAACACAAGAATCTAACCTTGAAACATAAATGCCTTTAGGGTTTTGGCCCTATCTATCTATCTAGCTAGTCCTATCAAACGTTCTATTCCAAGGAGATGCCTTGACTCCAGCGACTCTTTTCAGCTGGACGTCGGTCGTCTTCAAGATGCAGCATACCAGCAATTACATTTTTGATTGTACCGCCCGTACTCTCTGGAACAGCCTGCCTCTCACCCTCTTCTGCATTCCTTCCACTCCATGTTTTAAAAAAAAGCCTTTAAGACTAATGTATTCGCTCCTGGCTAGATTCATTTCCGGTTCCTGGCCTGCCCTGGGTGATATCCTTGCCCATGTTTTGTTCATGACTCCTCTCTTGCTCTATCTTCTCTTCCTCTTCAGCACTCTGAGGCCCACGGGAATGTGGTGCTTTTACAAATAATAATAATAATAATAATAATAATAATAATAATATGTTTACACTCCAAGATTCCTCTGTTTGTTTGCCTTTGATATTTTATATTCTCCCTTAAGTGTTCCTCTGACCCCTGCACACTGAATACAATTATTTACTTTGGGTGGAATTGTATTACTGCAGCTGCCTGGATAAATCTTTCAGGTTTTCTAGCAGTCTTCGCTTTATTCACTTCTTCTGGGGAATCAACCTGCTGGTATATCGTTGTGTTATCGGCAGACAGCTGACGTACCTCAAAAACTCATGGTTCTGTAGGTTGCAGTGCCATGGGTTTGTGTGTATTCGATGAAAATATTCTTGTGTTTGTCACTTCAATGGTCTGCAGGGGAGAACTCTAGACTCCGCGGGGACTGTTGAGCAGATTACAGTATATGCTGTTGGAAATCAGAGGTGTGGCCATGCTACGTGGGATTCACAAAGCGCACCTCACTGCTTCACATGAACCTCTGGTGCTTAAAGTGGGTAGGTTTCCCTAACCTCTTCATTTCTCCTTTCTCTTGTAGAGTAGGACATGATATGTTAGGCTGGGTGGTATCATGCAGAAACTGGAGGAATTCAGTCTCCTTTGCTTTGCCGTCTTCAATCCACCTGTACATTCAATTTGCCACTCCTTTGTGTTAACAAAGGTCATTAAAATGAAAGCATCTTTTCTTAGGGTGTTAGTCAACTGTTAAAAGGAATACTCAAGCTACCCTAAAGTGAAAAAAACAGACTGTCATGCACTGATTTCTACACAGGGATACAGGGGGTGGTCTCGCTTTTCAAGGTTGTGCACAGGGCTTTACAAATGTGGTTGTCACGTCTTTGCCGCCGGCACAATCTCTGCCACAGTACCCCGATAGGTTTGACTGGTATCCAGTGATATTATCGCTGGAAATAACATTGAGGGTGACTCGATATTTTTTTTAAAGGCACTATCCAACACTTTCCCCAAATATTCTAAGACTGGAATTTGTTTACATAATTACACCCATCCTAAAATATGTTGGGGTGGGTGTTTAGTGCCTTTTAAAAAAATATCGAGACACCCTTGATGTTTTCTCCAGTGATAATATCCCATGTAACCGGTTTGACCACACCATGTTAGATATGTAGATGGGAGAAAGGCGATTCAGACAACTCAGGCCAATCTTGCTTTGCGATGTCCATTTGCCTACTTTCCCAAACCTTCACAATGGGTTGCCATGGAGTTACAGATGCTTCGTCAGTGGGCACATTGACTCCTCTTGAGACTAACAGTTGCTGAGGAAGCTATCCCATCTAAAGGCAAGTGTCTGCAAGCTGCCATTGGTGTTGTGCCGTAGGGACACACAACTGGAGAGAAAGACTTCATGGTTCAGGAAATGCCGCAAATATCTTCTGATAATACATTGCTGTATTGCGTCACATGTCCTAAATTCCCTGACACAGCACCCACCCGACCGGCTGTAGATTGACCCTAATGGCGTTGCCTTTGTGAGTCATTAGCAATTCCAGGCCATGCTTCCGGTCCATTAATGCGTCGGCGCCAGCTAGTTACGTTGGGCTACATCTCTGTGTGTAAATATCACTAAACTCCTGGGAACAGAAGTCAAACAAGATATTTTTACCATTATCTGCCGGCTCACAAATGCCTCCCAGCTAATGGGGCAGATAATTCCTTCTCAGAATTGTCAGGTCGAATCGAAACCTGTCCAGCGCCCCGCACCTGAAATGCACCGTTAGCAGGCGCGAGCTTCAGAGCATGGCCACTCAGCCGAAGGAGAGAGAGCGGGAGAAGGTTAAAATCCTCATTTTCATCATCGCAGAAATCGCATCCCCTCCCCTGCTAATACGGATCTGACATTTGAATTCTTCACAGGCCATCTCGCCTGAAATCATCTGTACGGAATGGCGGGAAGCCTGGAGGCTGTGGCAGTGGCGGCGGCAGGAGAGCCGCTGCTTCGACACCCACCTGGCTCTTGTTAAGAGTTAAGGGAAGGGATTGGCCCTAAGCAGGTACCGACCGAACAGGGGTCCAATAGTGTGCTGGTCAATCACACTCAAGGTACATTCATTGGACATTGGAGAACGGTCATAGTAGTGTTTTGTCCAGCCAGAGTGATATTTCAGATAGTCAGGTCAGGCTATATTAGGGGCCGTGAGAGTGTAACTAATTAGACCATTTGCCCTCAGTTGCACTAACATGGATGGTGCAAATTAGGCAGTTAATAGCAGCCAGAAATGCGTCATGCAACCTTGTAAAAATGAGCCTTTGCACTTTGAACAGGGCGTTGATCACTGATGCCGTCGGGATCTTAACAATAGCGCAGTCGTCAATTTTAACGATGCACCATTCAAGCTCTGTTGAGGTAGAAACCAAAGAGGAATTATCAATAGGGTAGCTCCCACCAAGCACATGTCCAACGATGGCTTTTTGGGGGAAGTGAATGGGTTGGCCCAAATGATTATTTTCCCACTAGTAATTGACTGTTCTCAAAGAGCTCTTCCCGCAACCACAGCCCGGCCAGAAGGTGATGGTCTATAAAGGACCTTGAAAGGACACCTAGAGGTGGATGCTTTTAGAACATGGTCCTACACGTCTAGAGTCAAACAGAAAGCATGAAGCATTTGCCTTTTGCACTTTAGCAAGAGACAGGTATTGCATGATTCTAGACCTTCACTTGCTATAAGAAATGTTTGTCCCGTTATACTCGCCTGGTGTTAATGTTAATGTTAAAGGATATTTGAACCGCGCACTATCACTACCAGAGTGGTCCCCTGGAGCTCTGGTGGCTCTAAAAAAAAGAGGGAGGGGTTGGGGGTAGTTAGTGGGATGAGCAGGAGAAGTGCAAGAGAGCAGTGATGTGCTGTTGTCGGCCTCAGCCCCGAATTCCGTTGGCTGGGCTTGGGGTGTTATACTGTCGGAAGACGTTGTGCGCTGTTGTGCGAGTCCATGTGTGCTTTGTTTTATTGTTGCAGTGTAGTGAAGTTTGTGTGGATTGTTGTGTTGTAGTTTGTGGTTGTGTTTGGTTAGAATTTGAGAGGTGTATGCAGAGGGTGAAGATGTTATTGGGTTGGTTAATTGGCATTGTAGTCTTGAAGTGAGGCGCTATGTTTCCCTATTTCTAATTAGGTGGGGTGTGTGGGCGTCTCTGTGTCTGTGTCCAGATCACAGCTGTACCACACGTACGGCCCCTTTCCCATATGGCATCCGTTGATAGCCCAACTATGTTTCAGGGGGCACATGTTTAATAAATGCTTAATGTATCTGTTATTTGCCTAAAACACTTAATTGTGTGCACGTATGCCAAACATTAGCATGCATACCCACTCACACAGACTTTCTGATGCATTCACACACATTACACACCACACATCCCCATGTGAACAACCCAGCCATCAAATGCCACACACACAGCTGACAAAACCACCCCAATCCTGATCAACAAACAGAATCCCCACACATGCATGTCCACCTCTCTAAATAACTGTATTAAAGAATAACAATTTATTTTTAATTGGCGAAAACACATCACTTCATCAATACTTTCTTCAATGATATAAATGTATATGTGTGTTTTGTTTAGCACACTTTCGGGTTTTTGTCTGGCAGTTTAACACTATACAATTGGAATACACGCTGTCATTACTTGTATTCTCAGCCTTTGCTGCAAAGTGCCAGCATGCAGTGTCAAAATCCAAGCCAGGCTGGTTCTGAATATTGAGGTTTAGCTGAAGTTAATAAAAAATAAACTGTGAAAAACTGTAATAAGTCAAGTGAGTAACATAATCAGTGAGTCGAGTAACATAACCAGTGAGTTAATGCCCATTTGCTACATCAAACAATTGAAGCGCAGTATATCAGATGTCAGTCCGCAGGAACCAGGGTTTTATCAAAAGCACATATACAAAAATGTTTGGAAGAGCCTGGAAGTATGCCTTGTGCCCCTCTCACCATTTGTAACACTTTTATGATATGGACTTCTTGAAGACGGCTAACATGTTGCCACTGTTTCTTTGTTGGAAAAAAAGACAATGCACTCTTTCAGAAAAATCTCCAAGGTTTTCAAGATAAGTCATACTCTGTCCTTGTGAATAATAATATAAACACCATTAGCCTGTAATTTGTAGCTGACTGCCTAGTAAAATCTGCTCCTATTTTCAGGATATCCCAAATGAATATGTATAAGAAAACAACATACGTTCAGTGGACCCTCATTTATATAGTCCCAGACTGTCAAATGATGCACTCATGTAATATACTAATTTGTATCATGTGTTTTTATTGGTCTGTCAAAAAGCTTATAGTCATACTTACATACTGACTCACTCTCCCTCAAATATATATATATATATATTGTATATATATGTACCAGTGAAAAAAACTTTAGTTAAGAGAGAGTTAAAGTGATCAGATTTAACGTAACAAAAACCCTGCAATTCGGCAATCACATTTGGTCCAAATCTCCCAAGTGTTTTTCACGCTATGGTTGTTCAAGAACTGCCTCTTTTCTCTATTGAAAAATGAATGAGAGTAGTCTGAAAACTGTTTTTATGGTTTCTTAATCATGTTTTCATTTTTTTAACAAATTGTTGGAAAAGTTTCCATTTGGGGGGGCTTGACAACCGTTTTGTTCAGAAAATGTTATCCAAATAAAATATGTGACAGTGACATGTCACTTTCGCATATTTTAAAAATTACTGGATGATTTACCCAAAACCAGTCAAGGAAGTTAAGTCAATGCTTTGTGCCCAAATGGTTTCTTATTTGGTCCAAATCTGCCCAGTGGTTATCCAAATCCATCAAGCAAGTCAAAAGTTATTAGCCTTACTCAGCCTCTCTGCTGCAAAGCAGCAAGGCAGATATAAAGGTTTTAATGAGCAGGAGCCACCACTTCTGTCAAATATTTTAAACATTTCTAGATGGATTTACCCCAAACCAGTCAAGGAAATTATGTCAATGCTTTGTGCCCGAGTTATTTCTTATTTGGTTCATATCTGCCCATAGTTTTTCGTGCTACGGCTGTTCAAAAACGGCACTTTTTCTCTATAGGAAAATGAATGGGCTGGCAATGATGGTCTGTTGTTTTCTTTATACTTTTTTCATTTCATAATGCTTTATTTTGGCAATAATGCCATGAAATCCTATGTTTCATCCTGTAACAATTCATTAAAACAGTTAATAAAATATGAACAAAACAGCATATCGAGAATAGAAACGGATAAAAAGAAAGCATCCTAGCAGAACAAATAAAATATTGCAGCCTCATTATTGATCCATCTGTACCTTCTCCCGTCTTATCTTCCAGGCCCATCCAAGATATTTACAAGTAGCCTAAACTGCAAACACATCGCTGGCGTTAATACAAACAGCCATGGCCTCAGCAATCGTGCTGCAACCTGGGACCCTAAATAATATCCTTAGGCAGCATTTTCTTACTGACAGTGTGGCTGAACATATCATTAAGACATGGATCATAGTTTCATTCATGCAGCCACACAATGGGTAGGTTGATGATTCACTGTTGTTTATTTGGGGGGAGACTCATTATCTGTAAAATACCGATGCGCAATTTAATAAACGGTGCACTTTCATGTTTTGGGTTTGCATAATCCAGGTAGTCCTCATAACCCGTTTTCACCTTTATGCTCCAATAGCGCTTCAGGGCCGAAGATACTGCTGCCTTGGAGCAATTGTTACAATCTGACTTTAGCAGTGATGCAGCCTTGATTGCTGCCTTTTCAAAATTGGTTATAGTACTTGGATTAGTCCAGTACTCGCCAAGACCCGGACGGTGTTAAGGAGGCCTTAATGTGAGCAAACCAAGGTAGAGAAGGACACCCTGCTTGAAAGATGACATCCATCTGAGCTAATTTATACTCAAGCAGGCAATCAGTATATCATAGTCGAGCTCAGTAGTAGACAGGCCGCGAGCGACAGAAAGATTCAATACATTGCATCCCTGTTTCTAAGAATACAGGTACATTGTGTTGTGGTGTGGGGTAGACCCAGGGTGTTCTTTGGGTACTTATTTTCTACAATAGATAAAGAGATGATACTTGACTGCCTCCATAACTGTATTGTTCCCAAACATTTCTGTTTGCGGGGGAGGAGGATTGAGGGGTTCTGGGGAGGGCGGTGGGGGGTGCTTGATAAACGTTTTGTTTAAAAGATTTCACCCAAATCCATCCAGCAAGTCAAAAGTTATTAGCAATAAAATGTTGGGAACAAATGGCTGCTTTGCCATTTCTAAAAAGCCTCTCTGCTGCAAAGCACCATGGAAGATATAGCTGGGGCACCGCCTTCTCTGTCGAATATTTTTAAAACTACTGGACGGATTTACCTGAGACCTGTCACGGAAATTGAGTCAATGCTTTGTGCCCAAGTTATTTCTCACTTGGTCCAATTACACCCAACAATTCTTGCGTCTCAGCACGCAAACATTTGGGCTTTTTCTCTAGTGAACAATTAATGAGAGTCGGCCAAAAACAGCATTTGCTTTCTTAAATACTTTTTTCATTTTTAAACAATTTTTCCCAAAATGTCTAGTCTGGTGGCGGGGGTGTAGGGAGCCCGGCACACACATTTTGCATGATTAATACTATGTAATGTCCTTGCATTATTGTTTATCATTTGCAGGCTCCTATATCCGAATCGGAGGCTGCTCCCCTACATGTTTCAGCACTCTTACCGGTAGAGGGTCTTCCGCAGGAGGATCTCATATGCAGAGTGTTTAATAGTTGCCTCCTGTGTGTGTTGAATCCATTCCTAACTTTGGGGGGGCGGGCTGTCTTCTGTGCCCTTATTTGCCCTAGTCAAGGTTTGCCTATAGTAGGAGCATTTGCTCAGGCATTTCAAATAATCGTAATTTCTTTGTATCATGCATGGGGCACTAATTTGATTTCATGTACATATCTGCTTTTCAGGAGTTTCTCTTGGTGACAACTCCAGTTGATACTGCCAGACAAGCACTGAATCTCCCATCTGGAAGCACCTAGGATTCGTGTAAGGGGTACTGCGTAATAAGAGAAGCCTTTTGGTTGGCTAAAAATCCTTGCTAATGAAAGTGTTACTACGCCTACAGTTTGACAAGGAATAAAATGACAGACCTCAGAGAATGACCAGCCTATCCATTTAAATGGCTGATGAACCAAAACAAGCTGATCTTCAGGGCATTTAAGACTGAACATCTTCTGCTGTGCTTGATGCACCCAACAGCCCTGCCTTTGAGTTGGCCAGATTCCCCCAATGGGCCCACACCCGAACCCATCCAGAAAGAACAAACATGTGCAGTGGTATTCAATGCTAGTGTGGCTTCCCCAGGGTCCTGGTGTTAGTCGCCAACCTTTCGATGATTTCAACGCACTGTAGACAGGTCTCAAAGCAACTCCAAATGCAAATGTCCAAAGGGCTCCAATACACTTTGCCTGCCCTATCCTTTGTATGTGAAGCCGGGACCACTTCATCTGGGCACCTATGATCTGTGCCAGGGCCCCTGCTCACCTAAAGTTCTCACTTCAAAACTCTGCCCAATCCACAGTCATCTCCATGGATAAGCATCATGTGTGCTCTCCATGCTCCTTAGATCACATACTACACCCTGAGGTTGGCATGCATATACCTGCAAAATTCACAAAGCTATTTGTAGGTTATTTAGGGAGAATGCCCCATGTTCATGGCTTAATCTTCTGAAACACCCTCCCTTTCACGTCATTCTGCAAGAAGCCGTCTAAAATTTCACAAATGAATGAAGGCCCTGGCTGCCCAAGGGACAAAGTCCAGGCCAAGAGCAGTGACCATCAGGATAGAAACACAAAAATGCTGGCCCGCAGTGCGACCTGAAAACCACTTCTCGAAAACTGGTCCAGACCTGCCACATGATCCCACCTAAGATTTGAAGAAATATGTTTGTGTCATGCCAAAGCCATATTTCACTGAGTGCCCTTGCCCAGCAAGCAGTCTCTGATGCGGGTGCAGATGAGTGATATACAAAGACTCTCCTAAAATACATGCTTTAAAACGTCATAATACCAGTATTTTCACAAATGATGAGAATTGATATTGATATTTTATTTCTATCGCGCTCGTACACAAGTGTTTCAGAGAGCGAGAATGTATGGTTGGCGGCTCTTTCTCTGCTTTGATCCCCACATTCCGGAAATCTGAAGGTGTGGGTAACGATGGGCGGTCTTATCTACCAGAGGAAAATGAAGGTCTGTCTCTTTGATTGGTGCCCTGCCTCCTGTCCTGCCATCACATTACAATTTGGTGTCTTTAAAGCCGAGATGGTATTGATAGTCATGCGATTTAGCAATCTCCTTCCATAGCATACCACAAAATATCATTTACTTGTGAGTCAGTCATTCAGAAACTCTGCCTCGATTTTACAATTTGGTGGAAAGACCAGCCCAGCCCTAAAGAAGTGAGGACCAAAGGAATCACAAAATAATAAGCATGGCTTGTTGCTAAGGGCCCAGCTTGGTTGCCTACGCAATTAATATGCTGTGAGACCCATTGACCATTGTGAGAATGCTTGAACCTCCTTATAACCAAGACATCTAAAGGTTATCTGGCTCATGAATGTTGGTTTGTTTTCTGGGCTCTGCCCTACAACAGATCAATGGTGGTGGACAGTAAGCACATTTTGGATGGATATCCGGCCAACAGATACATACATTTAACTTGACGGCTATGGAACACAGAGAGCTGAGTTTCTTTCAGCACTTAGCTAATTTAACAAAATCATATGTGATAAAACTTGGGAAATGCCTTTATCTCCCTGTGCCCGAGAACCCTTGTCCAGCAAAGTTGGGAATTCTATTTTTTGAAACCAAAGATCAGGGGAAGGCGCGAACGCAGTCCCCCACTACCAGAAATTATGCAGTCGAGTATCCCGCATTTGGGGACATCGCAGGAGTCAGCACATCCGGTGTGCAAAATCGAAACCCCAACATTTAGAGCTATATGACAACGGCTCTTGACGTGTCCCCGCCCTGCTGGAGATACACACAGTGAATTAACGCGTTCAATGATTGAGGACAATTGAGCAGAAGCAGCAGAGCTCCAAGCAAGGCTGATGTGAATTATGCATTACAAAGGCTATCTCTTGGGGGCAAATTAAAATGTGGGTGAAAAGAGATCAGATGCAAAACTAGGACAAAATGGGTCAGGGCTGCTTAATCGAGGGAAATGGATCCCCTTTCCCTTGTCCTCTTGCCTCTCTTGAGGAATATAAGTATATGGCAGCTGCCAGCCACACCTCCACAAAATGTATCATAAAAACAGATAAATCTGTGGCTTCTTATCTGGATGCGATCCCACCAAGGATTAGACATGCAGCGATTAATGTATCATTGGCTAGTGCTAAGCCCCTCTTCAATGGAAAAGCCGAGCTCTTGAATCCAAGTTTCCCAGAAATCTTATTGCCAGCTGATTAATATGGATGGAGACTGGCTTGCTCTCTTGCACGCAATCCTTCCCTTAATTCACAATAACCCGCTTTCTTTTCTTTTCGTGTGGGCAAGCGAGCTAGCACGGGTCATGTAATGCGTTTTCCCTGGTCGAGATATTAACGAGGCTGTGGCAATTTAAATATGAATGATCCAGATTAATGCAGGGTGGATGCTTAGTGCTCTAATGTAGGAGACAATAAAGGCGGGGCATGACACAGGAGGCCACTGCCAATGTTATCCCAAGTACCTTTTAAATCATGGGAAGATGGTGGTCCGCAATGGCCTAAAATGGAGAAAATTTAGCTTAGTGGAGGAGGCGGGAGAGGCCCTTATGCCTCCTGCAACCACGGATGAAGTTTGAAGGGTGAAAGAAGCATGTCCAACAGCATGCAAACAGTAACGAGGAAAGTGTGATGGGAATGGGTGCCACACAGCACATACCGCAAGGACAGAGAGCGCACGAGAGAAATAAGTAAACATAGGGAGCTAGGGTGCAAAGGAGGACAATGTGAAATGACTAAGGAAAAAAGAGGTACCTAAAGAAGAGCCTCAAGAAAATGAGAGGAAAAAGAACGAAAGCATAGTTATCTGGAAGGCGAACGTGTGAGTGAGAGTGTCCGAGTGCACACGATGCAAGCCAGTGCCCCGGAACGTATTGCTATGAAAATACACTCTTCACACTAGAACATTCACGATTGCCTTTGTGGACAACCCGCAACCAGGAACCTCCCAGGAAGCTCCTGGGGTTATATCTATCGATTCATGGCCTTCTAATGAACCCTTTTGAATGACCTATTAAGCCATTTGGACGCGCTTGCAACAGTTCATTTGAGTTTCACAAACGATCAATGACTTCCCATTGCATTGATTTGCATTGTCTGTTCATGTGAAATGGCGTGGCATTAATTAGCTTTTGTGTTGTGGAAGACTGGGAACTTGGCAATGCTCTGGAGAGTGCAGATGTAATTATAATGCGCACAGCAGCTAGCCCACCTCCCATAAAAGTGTTAGTTTAAAAAAGAACACGTTCATTAAAACGTTATTTTTGACAACCAACACCATGCGAATTCCCGTCCCCCTTTGCCAACCCACTGTTGGCAAAGCATTTATGACAAGTCCCAAAGCTTTTTTTCAATTTTCGGCAATGGACCACGTGCATTTTCTTTTTCACTGTGGACCACCGTAGTGTGTAAAGTTTCTGGCGGAGTATCAGCCACTTGTACTCCCTAAAAACAGGCGAATACTCCCTGAAAATAAAATACTCCTAACAAAAAATAAGAAACAGGCACATACGACCTTCTGCCTCTACTTCCACCCACACAGCTCCACGAATCTGTTTGGACCAGTAGGGCACGTAGTACATCAGGAAGACACGACTATTATTACTGCCTCATCGGAAGAAGTCAACATATGCATGAATAACTAACTGCAAATAAATATGTATTATAAAAACATTTCAGATTTCTAGCTACAACATTTTTACTTGCTTATAAAAAACTCGCATTGGGAATTTAACTTACATTTTTACTCCCTAAGAAATCATTTGACTCTAAAATTTTAAAAATAGGAAGTAAAACACGGCCACCTCCAAATGTTATCTGCAGCACTGACTAGCACTGACCACCCTGTGTCAATGTGGTATTGAGAGTGTACCTGTATGGCATTTGCAACATCTCTTTATACAGACAGTGATCAGAAGGGCATAAGGTACAGGGGTGATGCAGGGTGGGGGAGATCAGAGACATGCATTGCTTCCACGTGTTAGATGCTAAGTGGTTTGTGGTGGAAATATGTGATTACAGAGGAGAAGATAACAACTTCCACTATTGCTACATCTATTGGTCTTGTGTTTAAGGTTTTTTGTAGTATTTATATATGTATTATTTTTTACGCAAAATAAGCAACACAGATATGCTCTCACATCCAATAAATCAATCTAACCCAAATAGGATACTGTGGCAAAGTTGTATGATTAAGTGGTATCTTGGAAACCCATTCTTTAAGTAAGACAAATGCTTAAAACCGGAGTCAGATACTAGCAATAATTGCCTAATAGTGGTGTGTGGGACTCCCATAGGAAACCCAAAAAAATGAATAGCTAATAACTTGTGACTCGTGTGACAGATTT
The DNA here is from genome assembly GCF_040938575.1 of Ambystoma mexicanum. Taxonomy (NCBI): domain Eukaryota; kingdom Metazoa; phylum Chordata; class Amphibia; order Caudata; family Ambystomatidae; genus Ambystoma; species Ambystoma mexicanum. The sequence goes on along the minus strand of NC_090931.1, from coordinate 848,934,389 downwards.
GGCTGACATTCGGAAGACATTTAGGGAGGGAAGACCCCCCGCCTCCCCAGACTGCATAGTTTGGTAAAGATGTGTTAAAAAATAAAAGTTATCAAGACAACAAAACAATCAGAAATTGCAACCTATGTCTCATTCATTTTCCCATAGACAAAAATGGTCAATTTTTGCTAGACCACACAGCCAAAACTGCTGGACGGATTTGAATCATATCTGAAACAACTTGGGCACGAAGCGTTGATTCAAGCCCTTTTTGTGGTTTGGGGTTATTTCGTGCAGTCACTTTTTTAGATTTCCTTATAACCCTCTGACAATGAGCAATTGGGATTAATTGCATGGTTATAACGCAATAGTTTGACTGAACCCCTATGCTTCCGGGCCTGCCCTACCTTCTTTTTCCTAACTGCTGATCATCTGAATCATGGGGGAAAACTAGATTGAAGAAATGCACCTATCAGGCTGCAAAACTCTACAGGTCAAAGTTAGATGTTTTCACTGTTGCCTATAACCAGTGGCAGTTGGTGTAATATTTGCCTCACATATGCAAGAGCGACTGAGCGTAGCGAGGGAGCCAGAACCAGCCAGCCAGTGTAATCACAGAGCACTTCCTGATCCCTGCACATTCGCGCAGAGCTGATGCACTCCATTGTTAGTGCTCGATTCAGTCTGAACGTACATGGAGGGGCACACACGCTCTCCTAAGCACATTCAGACTTGCAGTTCACCAGACTGCATCCCCAATTGGTAAAGCAAGGCTGGGGAGGCCAAACACCTCAGGCTTGCAAGGTCTATTAATAATAATAATAATGATAATAATTTTGCATTTATATAGCGCTACGAACCCTCAGGTATCTGAGCGCTGCTTATCATTACCCACAGTATGTGGTGCTCATTTATCGACCTCGGAAAGATGAAAGGCTGAGTTTGGCCCTGCCGGGATCGAACCTGTGTCAGCAGGCTCTGCACAGATGTCAAAGTGAGTGCTCTACTCCTTGTGCTATCGGACCGGCCCGGCCCTATTGCACATGCACGCTGGGGAACAGAACACCTTTAAGCTGTGACTCCTCCATAATGGCCAAGGCTTATCAGGGGTTGGCGCCCCTCACCTATTATGAATCAGCCCCTGCATATAACGTAACTTTACGTAAGTTGGCATGGGTAGTATAGCACAGTGGAAAAGCACTCGTCTTGAAAGCAAGACAACACAGAGCAACACAGGTTCGAATCCTGGGTCTGTGCTCAGAAACTTCTTTGGTATTAAGCGTGCTATAAATAACCAATTATAAATAACGTTTAATGCTCACAAGGTATGTTCAATTGACACTTAATTGTTTGGGTGGTTATAGCAGAAAATGTTTTTCCAAATTCTAATGGAGAATGTGAATTTTGTGGCCCCCCCTCTAGAAATCCTGAATGGCGGAGTTTATGTCGGACAGAACAAGTTCCTCTGCTACGCAGACACCATTCACTGGCAAGACATTGTCCGTAACTCTTCGGCGTCGAACTTTACTCTTGTTCCCATAAATGGCAGCCCTGGATGTGAGTATTTTGGGTTCTGATTGGACGTTGATCTCTAAATGAAAATGTACTGAAAATACAAGTGCCTGTAATGGTTTTATTGTTTAGTCATGAAAGGAACTGAAACAGGTATCCTTTTGGGAACAGCATCCTGGAATTATTCCATGCCTCCACCTGAGTTGGCTCTGTTTTAAAAAAAAAAAAGATATTTGCTTTATCATATCGAATACCAATTTTGTGTGAGAACTAAATGCTTTCTCAATTGAAAAATATATTTGTTGATGAATTGAATATGTGGTTTTTGGCGCAGGAGGTGGATGTTTGAAAGTATACTTTCAACATTTTAAGACTTATGGATTCATTCTTTTTTTGATCCAGGGTGTGGTACTGCTAGCCAACCACTTTGGTTTAAACTTAGGATGGTGTTAGGAATATTAGGTGGTGAAGCTCGGACTGAAGTGCAACCTAAATCTCTATTATAATTTCTCAAAGGTTCATTATTTGTACTATGAAAATTCAAATGCAGCTAAAAAGTGGACTAGATGTATGAAATATGTATGCAATATTGCTAATGTAAGTAATGTCTGCAGTATCTCTTTGTCCATATAAGTAATATGGCCAGTGGGTTTACTGTGTATGTGGTGGCCTCCTGCGATATCCCATCTTTCCCCACTACATTCTCTTTCTTTCTATTCCCCTCTATTTCCCATTCTTCGAGGTGCTAGAGAGCTGATCTTTCAGGCTGTGCTGTACAATTCAGGATGTCCATTTATTTTGCAGCCTTTACAGGTGTGCACAGGCTGCTGCAATAGTGAAGGCTGGGCACTTATCTCTCAGTATAGGTTGATTTTCTTTTCTTTTAAAAAGCAAAAAAAGGTTCAGGATCTTGTAGGAATTATATATACCTTTATAAGGGCAATGCCATATTTGAGTCTGCTAGTTTTCAAGACCGGATAGGTCCCTTCTCTGGACAGTCAGAGATCTGTGCACGCTTCTGTCATCTACAGACTTGGAATCAGTAATCAGTACTTTGGGTCTCATTACGAGTTTGGCGGTATTCCGGTGGTAAAGATGCCAAAATACCACCAAATGGAATTATCGTTACCACCACTTATTTATTTATTTTATTTTACATTTATAAGACGCTTATAGATCACAGGGGTGTTTCAAAGCGCCAGACGGCGAGAGGGAAAGGAACACGGGAGACAATACAACAATAGATAGATAGTACAGTAAGATAGTGGTCCTACTAGGCCTTGTGAGATTTGAATTGCGCAAGTGCATGGAGGGAGGGAGGGAGGGAGGAAGGGAGAAAGAAAGGGGGGAGGGTAAGTGCAAGGAGAGTGGCCAGTGCAGAACTGCCAGGGGAGCCTGATGTAGGACAACAGGTTAGTGTTAGGTGGTTAAGCGGTTAGGTTTCGGTTAGGTTAGGCGGTTGGTCGTGTGGATTTACAGCAAGATTACAAGTGGTGGTAGGGCAGTGTAAGTACCCATTTTTGAGTCCATGGGACTCCATGGCGATTTCAGTGGAATTAGCACTGGCGGTAATTCAGGTGGTTTTGCCAATTTTTGCCGATTAGGTGGAGGATTTGCCTCCAGCTTTTTGCTGGAGGATTATCATCCACTTTACCACCAACCGTATAGTACGGCTTGTTGGGTGTTCTGACCCACGTTTGGACTATTATGCTGCAACATTTGGTGCTGTGGGCTTAGGAAATCCAAGATAGCCGAAAAAGCCCACATGTGCGCCAGAATCTATGAAAACCGCGCAGTTTGTGTGCACACCAAAATGGTAGCCTGACTTGCCACCCCCCGGTGCGGGTGTGCTGGGTCAGAAGAGCCATGAGTGAAATGGGGTGCCAAAGAGAAAAACAGCAGTGCCTGTTCGCTAGAAAGCACTTTAAAAATCACCCTTTGTTTCTCTGAAGGCAAGCTCAGAATGCCCATTTCAAACATTGCAGAATATCCAACAATCTCACTGAACACCAGCAGACATTTGACAGAATAAAGTCTTGTGGGCATACAAAATCTGGAAAGAGGATAAGCCTAAAATAATGTTCATAGCAAAACTGGCTGAGCTGTGGATTTCAGCAGTAAATTTGGACTGAAAGACACTAAAAATCTAAATGTTTAAAAGAAATGAGTGACCTACTTTTGAGTGTCACATAGGTTTCAATTGTTTAAATGTCATAGTTTTAAACTTAGAATCAGCATTCTAGCTGCATGTGTAAAAATTGTTAGTTTATTTGAATGCAGAAAACTGGGTAACTAGAAGTGACATTAGCTGGGGCCTGGCTTAAGGAACTGAATTCTGCCTGACATCTACCCCCACAGGAGTTAAAACCTGCTCAGCCACTCTTCCCCTTGCCAAAAGGAGTTGTCACCTCTCTGATTAGATTAGGGGTGGAACAGCTACAGGGAGTTGAACAAAGGCCTGTCCTGGGCCCAGGCAGATGGTTTATTAGGGTAGTCGTAAAAAGCTTCCTTTTGAACAATGGACCTCCCAGGGCCCAGGCAGATGGTTTATTAGGGGGACTGTAAAATAGCTTCCTCTTGGCAGAAGCTGGGAGGGGCAGGGTCTCTGAGCTTGGCAGAAACTGGATAAACTGGTTTCTACACCATGTGACTTGGGAAACCACACCCCTTTGGGGCCAGAACATAAATCTAAAAAGATGGATCATTCATAGAGCGGACTTGTGAAAATTTTATAAGTGATATCATTATTCTTGTGATTTTTCTGTGCACATTTGAAGATGTGTTAGGACCCGGTGGTATGTTCAGGGGGGTTTTTAGCGGAAAAGAGGATATTACTCTAAATGTATGTATGTTAAAAATCTGACACTCCACCACCTAATGCCCACATGCTTTGCGAACATTTGTGTAAATGCGGGGACAAATCCAATATTGGTAACCCGACCAAAAAGTGAAATATGTTGCCATTTTTGAACCCAAGCCCCCAGGAAGAGCAGAGTTTGAACAGGGTATACCTCATGTGATATGTGATGGGTGCATGTAATTTCAAACCACTGTGTATCTATGAAATATGTCTTTAGATCAAATATAGATTGTGTGTAATTTGACAGGGGAGTGTCCTTTCTGCAAGCCATTAAATGACATCGCTCTGACACTCCACTTCTTTTCCCCAATCAAGAGAGAAAGGAAAGCTTGACCAATGGGCAGTTGAGAGAGGGGCTGGCTAGTGATGCTGCACACACACCCACTTTTCAAAGACATAAAAAGAGCCACTGGAAGCTAGAGAGGAGATTCTATTCCACCTGCTGCAGGACGCTCTGCTGGGAAAATCCATACTTTACCTCCATCAACCTCCAGAGAGCCAACATAGAGACTTCAATCTATCCACCTTCAGAGACCAAGACTTTACTTCAGAATTTGTAGCAGAGAGGTCAACTACAAGCTAAATCCCTCTTTAGCAGGCCTCAAATCATTGCCACTATTCACAGCCAGGCGAGCTGTTTGAATTCTTTGCAAGAACTCTTGCCATTTGCCAGAGAGCAGTGTTGTATCCAGAGAGAGACCAGCTGAACCGGAGACCGCTGTATCCGGACCCACAGACCTGATCAGAACCAGAAACCCAGACCAGACCAGCAGAGTAGAGCTGACCCAGACGCTGTGCGCAGAAACCGTCCGTGGCGAGTGAAGAAAACCTGTTGACCCGATCCGTGGCGAGGCCCATTCCTTTTAAAATTATATTGTGAGTACCAAGCAGAATGTGCAGAACCAATCTCTTAGTTAAAATAATATAATTCAATCTATTTTAATCTAACCAGAACTGACTCCTAACTGTCACCTGTCATTTGCAAAGCTGTCACTTGTCATTTTCTAGCTGCAAGCTGTAACCTGTCGCTTTGAACTTTTAAAATTTCAAATCCGAAAAACTACCTTTATTTAATTGTCCGTATCTCTGGAACCGTTTGGGCTAGGAACTTGGTTTAACTTTCCTCTGACAGCTTAGAATCTCAGCTTTTCAACAAGCCTACTTCCTCATACTTTTGCCGTAATCACGATTCTCGCACTCGCGAATTTTACCGCGATTTGCAATTTGGTTAAAAATCCAGCCACGTGTGAAAACAGCAGCTTCATTGCTTTCCTTTGCCAAAAATTCGTTTAACCTGCTAGTTACTCCTAGATCCTTGCTAAAGTGAGCATGAACTCATCCCAAGTATATTTCACTCACCCTGAACCTCCTAAAGGGAATTAAAACCATTTTCAGCATATTTCTCACTGCATTGTCACCATATTCAAAGCATTTTGCCTGTGTTTCAAAACTCCTATCTGTTGTATAAGCTGCTGGGGGGGAATTGAACTGAATTCTATTTGATTGCATTCCTAAGAACTGTGTCATCTTCATCTCCTTACAGTGCATAAAAGGGGGGGGGTGAATTGTCCAAGAAAGTGATTACATTGTCTTTTGCTGAAATCCTATCAAGTTATTTTCTGTACTGCATTTCATTCCACATTGCATCCATTTGAAACCATAAAAGTATTGTTGCTATCGTATCCATCCTATAACCACTCATCATTGATTATAAGGAAGTGTGCTAGTGCCGGACTATCCATTATTGATTACTGCTCAGATTAAGTGTGATATTCAATTATTAATTTATTATAAAGTGTGATATATATATATATATTGTTTAAATTATCAAATAAACCGTTTAAACTTGCAAAACAGAACTACTTCGTGGCTCAGTGGGGTCAGGGGGATTCCAAGAGAGGGGTGTTATATAGGGGTAGTCATCCAGAACGCATGAACTGGACGTAAAGATATATCAATAAGGGTTTCCATTCAGTATCCCAGACTAGGCATTGACTTAGCTGTAGTGTTGAATTGAATTCTCTTACAGGCTGTGCACTAATGAGGCCGGTAACATGGTGGTAATGGAATTACTGACGCATTACTGCCATTTTTACCACACAGCTGTACTCCAAATGAGGCCCTTTGTGTCATTTGCCTTGACCATGACGGTGTATCATTTGCAAGACCTGTTGTCTGTCTAGCACAAAACATTCAGCCCTATGAGAGATGGCATTGGGAGTTATGGCCTGCGGAGCTGTGTAGGGTTCTCTGACCCTTTAACTTCAGCCTCATTTAGTTTCACCAAAGGGCATATTTGCCTGACTGACGCTCCTTGGAGGAGATGTGCCTGACAGTGCTCATGTGGGGACGTCATGGCTTTTCAGGTGTGAGTCCAGGGGTTTAGAGTGCACACCCGCCTTATCCTTGTTCCGGGCTCAACATGAGACCCATTATTTACGTGTATCCTTTTTACAAAAAATCGTAATAATGTATATATCTTTTTATATACTGTATAATGCACCCATTACTGTAAATTATAAGAATATTGCAAGTCACAGAGGAGTTTCATCAGGAGATAGGGGGCGACTACTAGATAGCTTTGCTTTTGTGTTGGTGTGTGCATTGCAGAAAATAAACATCCTAGCATACACAGTCTCTCCCCACTCAGTGGTTGCAAAGTCTCAAAGGAAGCTATTCACTTTTTTTGTTCTTTGTTGTCTGTCATGTTGCAGCGCTCCTATGCCTCAGGGCCCTCGTCTCCAGCGCTTAAGAAATACTTTAAATAAATAAATACATGTTTAGGCAGAAAGGAATCTAAGGAGCTAGCGATGGCTTTAATTAAGATGCTCCAGGAACAGCTTTCCTCCCGCTTCGGGCTGGCTCGGGCAGCAGGCATTGTGATCGAATTGTTAAAAGTCATTACAGTTACAGTGGTGATGTCATTTCCTTATTACAGGTGGGTAGTGATGTCACTCCTTCACTGTGATAGGGGCATGTTCTGCTGTGGTTTGTACAGACATTGCATACGCCCATGTAGTATTCTATGCGGGTGTTCTGGTGCAGCATGTCTCGGTACCTTCTGAAGTCAGCCATTGATCTAATTACAATGGTTCAGTAACAGTCACAGGAAGCGAGCAGAAGAGTCCTGCTGGGCCAACAGCTTAGTCTACATTGCAGGCTTTTTTATTAGGTAACTCAGAGGATGGTACTCATGTGAAGACTGGCGATGGTGGGCGCAGCTGACCTCTTGCATTGGCGTGAATAAGCAGGCGTTTCTGGGCATTACAAAGAATATCCCGAATCCACAAAAGGAATGCTCTTTGATGTGTGCATCAGTTCCCTTGCACCTACTTGTGGAAAATGTGATTTTAATTTGTCACAAGCAAGAAAGAATGGGACAGATTTGTGTCACTTTTTTTGTGCAAGGGATGAGGTGCACTTTTGCTCTAAAACGCCTTGTGCCCTATTCTCAAAGGACGTCTGCATGTATGCATCAGAGATAAAGACATTCAGACGTCCTTTCCCACCCTCCTTGCATACACAAATAAGGGGGCATTGTTGCCACCCCACATTAAAAAAAAAAATCGAAATATGGCGCCTCGGGTGGCTGGAAGCAGTGGGCTCTGAATGTCTATTCTCACCCGCTGTTCCAGCCACCTGATGGTCCTTTCCCGGGTGCGAATATTTGTGAATTAGTCAAATATTCCCCAGTCACAGTTCGTTTGTGCAACATGGCTTGTGCCTGAAATAAAAAAATAAAAAAAAATCTTTTTGTGAATTGGGCCACAGTACATATCCTTCATAGAAAAAATGACCAACAATTTAAATATGGCCATCATAATGTTAAATAGAAAATAAAACATTCACTGCAGGGCGCATTAGAAAGGAACCGCTTTCCCCTCCCATGGTCAACAATTTGCGCAGTACTCAGCGGTCCTGTATGGTTGGTTTTTAATGCCTAACTAAGGCATCCGACTCTGCAATTACTTTTAAGGGGAGTGTCTCCAATTTACCTGCAATTATTCCAAATAAAACCTCAGAACAGTTTGATAATCCAAAGACATTTTCTCTTCAACGACAGTAAGGGTCAGATTCTGACAAAGCAGTGCAAATGAAAGGAGCCCAGAGAATGCGCACGTTTCATTTGCAGTGCTTTCAGAAATGCCCCGGTGCCCATATTCTGAAAGGTGACCTGCGCTTTTCAGGGGGGTCCGGCAAAGGTGCACTGTCCAGGCTCCTTGCACACATTAGTGCCGGGTATGACAGGGTCCCAGCAACCAGAGCGCCTTTCACTGGGACGGGCCATCAAAGGCACATCTCGGTGAAATGCAGAGAAAAAAAGAGAATTGCCATCTTTGGGAGATGGAGATGCAAGTGTGCCAGCCGTGGGTGGTTTAAACCGCAGCTGTCACACTTAAAACATCACGGCAGAGTCATTGATTACCCTGTCACAATGTGTACCTCCCCCTTGCTTGCTTCTAAAGGCACATGGGGTTGACCCTTGCTTCAGGGTATTTTAATGCACACCCTGTTTGTGAATTTGGGATGCGCTTTTGAATGCCCTGAAATGTCCCCTTATTTGCCCGAATGCACAAAGAGGGGGAAAGGGCACCTGAATGGACACTAATAAGATGCGTTCATTCAGATTCCCTTTGTGATTTGAGCTGCTCCTTTTTTTTTTGGGTGCAAGTGGGGAGACCGCCCCAAAAACAAGGTATGAGAATCTGGCCCCAAGTCTCCTGTGTGGGCAGATTAATGTGATCCAGTTTATTTGATCTGTAAATTGCAGAAGACAGGATTTGATGTCACCCTCATAAGGTGTATTTGTTGACACAACACCAAGAAGAAATGGGGGGAAAATCAAGTGGGAAGAGATGAATGTATTTGCTTGAGGTTATATGCAAGACTGCCAGCTCATGGGAATGCCACTTCCAAGCCTAACATTCCTACAGGATGTCAGTAGGCATGACAGGTACAAATAGGGGAAGATAAATCGGTTGGACTTGTATTGGTACCTTTCTAAGAGCCAGGGGTCAGGGGTACATATATGGGCACTGATTTACAGGTGTTACCTTTGATCATTATTACCAAAAGAAAGAGCAATTGCATTCCTGAAAGTAGATTCGGTACAGATTAGATGACCACTGCCAGTAGCCGTCTACACATCATATTAAAGCCTGGTTTTGAGAGATGTCATCCAAGACTCAGACAGAAGTTGTGGGTGTGAACAATTTCTCTGCATACCCACAGATTGGAACACCCACGGTTTAGCTCCTGAAATAGAACCCTCAAGTTGGGAAGCAGGCTTCAGTCTAGTGGTGTGATGGAAGACTTGTCTGAGGCTTTGCACCATGTGTTTTTGTAGTGGGCTGCTTGACTGTGAAACGGCGCAGCTTTCCAAGATGCTGTGGGCCTCACATTACGCAGCAACATCTTGTCTGCTTAACAAAACGCGTGATAAAAACAGAATCCAAGTGATTTCTGCAAAGCGGCGGGGCGCAGGTGAGCGTGACAATGGACGTCAATAGGGTGAGGGCGATGCTACACAATTTCAACACAGCGGTAATACAGTGAGTGCAACTGTGATGCAGAAGGACGCCGCTACCAGAGTGAGAACCGCTGCACTGATTACACAGCTTTACGGGGGATTATTCAACAATCAAAAAATCCATCCGTTAGCCTAGTGGGGAGCATATTGCTTCTAAAGAGGAAAACAAATCCTGCCATCAACACGCCACATCCTTGTTTAAAAAGCAAATGTATCTAATTTTGGTGGCCTATGTAAACTGAGAAATAACAACCATTGGCTGGACAATATTGAAACATACACGCCTGCATCGCCTGCGATGCAGAGGGGCCTCTAATATTCAAGCACCCTTTAGTCGGCTCATAGCCTTTGAACATCTCATCGTGGTGTGGTCATCAAGAACCCCTCACTACATTTTGCAGGGGCCACTTGTCATGTTGAGTTATGCCACCTGGACGGACCTTTCCATGCCGATTCCTTTCTCACAGACGACCTTTCAGAATTCCTCGATTACATGTGGTAATCCTGATTACTCTAAGTTCTCGTCTTGCTCGCTGCATTCATTACTACTATCAAGGATATCCACGCCTGTCAACAGTTCCCACGTGTCTTTACAAATAGACAAGGAGAGCGCCACACACTCTGTATCCGAAACCCTTTGCGGTACTTCCAATCATCAAACCATCCTGTTCCTACGCAATCCCCAGAACATCGCTGATAAAGGATTAACCCTATAAGGATGAGACTTAAACAATACTATGAGTAAGAGTAGAACTTGGAGTAATGAAGATTACCATACTTAATTCAGGGCATTACTTCCAGGTCCTCTTCCTCATCACCTTCATTACGGTTTAGAAAGGACTCGAAGGCTAAGCGCAAATCAAACCTCAAAAAAGCAAGCCACGGTTGCAAGAAGCGCTGCTAAATCACTTTTTAGTGAAGCCTAAAAAACACAATTTTTTCAGGGTGGATAGGCCCGTACTTAAAGCTCCCATTCCAAAATAAGGCTAATATTGACATCCCACCATTTTCTCATCAGGCAAAGTTCCTGCCTGCCTGACCCAAGCATGGCCATCAAGGAGATGCTGTCTGGGTCCATAAAATCTGCTAACATAAAGTACCTGCAGACTCTTTACCTGCAGAGAAAGCAGAGATGAAAATACACTGGAAGAAGGTTCTAAAGAAAACTGATTCTACTTTGGGAAAAGGTGATGCTAATGTATACATGTTGGAAAGGATATACAGGAATTGTCAGTAGAAGAGCAAGGAACTCCGCACAGGAGACATGGCTACTTTGATGCCTTTCCAGGCCTTTCAAAATGGAGACAAATAACAGAGGGTTCCCTAACACAATGGTCCATTCCTTCCAGGTGGAGGACAATTAACACACACAAGCCTAGCCCATCTGCCCTGAGTTCTCAACACAGACAGTTGGAATCTTTTTATAACACTTACAGTGAAGGTTGAGAAGAGGGTGGCAGAGGGCAGCCCTGCAAATGTTGATTGAGGCTCGTTAATCACTGCAGAGCATTTCTGATGACTAGGGGAATTGGTAACAGGGTGTATAGAGGCTGAAATGGGACCCCAGTGTCCCATGATTTGGGACACCAAGGGTCAGATATGCAAGTTCAAGGAACCACAAAAAGTCACACCCTGGGGTGTGTGCCACAATCTTCCCAAGCAAAGCAAGCAGTTTCGACTGAAGCTTGACCATTCTTGCTTCTGGCAGGAAAGCAGGTCTTTGTCTGTCCTTAATTTTGGTCCAATGAACTTAAGCTCTTGTCATAGAATGAGTGGTCACATCTCCCAGTTTAGAAGAAGACCAAACCAATGAAAGGTTTCCACCACTGACCCGATGTCAGTTTCTGTGCTCTACATAACACGATGGGGTGAATTAGCAAGTCAACCACAATTGGGTAAACTAAGATGCCCGGGCTGCAAAGGAGACCAATTGGTTAAAGGTCCTTTGGGAACATTAAATGATGTTTTGGTTTTAAAGAATAACTTCCAATGCTGACCTTGCACAGCAATCCAGAGTCACTACCCAATGCAGAGGTCAGGCTGTGTAAATATATACAACCTTCAGATGTAGGGAACAGAGACACCCCTGTTTGTTTACTACAGGGTCTCTTTGCATCTAGATGAATCACACGAACACATGTTCTCTTTGCCACCAGAAAAAAAGGCATAATAGAAACAGGAGTCCCATTATTCCAGTGTAACCGGGGAGTTGACTTAATTCCACAACACCTGCTGGGCTCTACTGATTGATGCATCCATCTTGCTCTCATCAGGGAAGGTGGGTTATCAGAGTACAAAATGTCCTGATCTATATTGACATCTTGAGACACTAGTCCTCTCAGGATTTGCAATCCGGATAACTGAAAACGACTGCATCAGCCAAAGAAAGACAAGAGATTGCAAACTGAATCTGCTGATGCCTTCTTCTGGGATAGCCAAGAACTAGCTTTCTTGGAGACCATGCCATGTCTTTACATGAATCATTGGCTTTGCTGTTTCTGAACGCAGTTTTGCCAATATTAGATCAAAATGAAGCCCAAACATCTAATGCAGATACTGTACATTATATAATGAGGGCAAAGGCACTGGCTTAGGTTGAGAAGTACAAGTCTGCTGATGCCCTTTTAAACACTCGTTATCGAATCACTAATTAATTGAAGTTCTCAGTATACGGATGGCCTGACAGTCCATTTACATCTGGCAGTGGATAAGAGAAAATCTGAGGGTCCTAAGCCACATTTGGCTCAAATGCTCTTTCAAGTATATGACTGAACACATGGATGAAACGACGAGGGACTTACCACATAAATCCTAAGTACTCCTGACGACTTTGGAAGAAACTAGGATGTAAACATGGAGCGGAAGCCCAAATTAATAAATAGCTAGGCATTAATAGGCATTAATATATAATGATGTGCTACCTTACTACAACGTAAGAGTAGCGATACGTGCCATTGGTATATGTAACCCCATCCCCAACCTATTCTCCAATAATCACTGTTAGAAATATGATACAAGTAATACTCACGCCCACATGACCGGAAGCAATGGATGTGTGGCACCTATTAGTATGACGAAGGATCTTCTATTAATCTCCCTGTTTCAACACGTAGTGCCTTCTTAAGCATGCACTACAAAGCTATTTAACGACACAATGTACTAGGTTAAGATTCTCAGATTGTCTGCACATTTCTAAAGCTTCATCACTACTAAGTATATGCAAGGCATTGGGAAGAGGCTTCAAGTGCCTGTCTGTAATTAACTTGTTGCCTTCCCAGAGGACCATGAAATGACTAATTGTTTCATCACCTTGGCCACAGATTGGACAAACACTGCTACCTCGGATTGTCAAAGAACTCGTACACTTTGCTACATTCAATGTAGACATTCTGAGGTTTATGAAAAGTGCAGGTGCATAGGGTAGACTTGCAATATCTAAACAGTTCTCGTATCCAAAGCCAATTTTACATTCCAGGTATTGTGGCCCCATAGCTACGTGTCGGCAAGCGGACTCCATCCTGCAGTGACACACATTTTCAGCTGCCAGTTTGACTACATTGTTTACTGTCAATTGTATGTGGTTTCTCCCATAGGAACTCCAATCCTAATGCACTCAGCCATCCCTTTACATGAAGAACCCATGAAAGGGAACGACCACCTTGTAGGAAAACTACATACATTAGTGCATCCCTATATTTGATCAACCCTAGAGAGGCCCAGATACTAAACCAAAACATTGCAGGCTTAGAGCAGATCTCATAAAGGATCATCTGAGGTCTACCTCCATATGGAGCAGAGCATTTGGAGAACTACGGGCAAGACTCAGCAACCTCTTAAAAAATAAAACATTACAAGCTCCAGAGCCTGACAATTTCTCCATAGACCCACCCCATATACTACAGAGGTTTTGGTATGAATTTTCTAAATCTCTAATGCCTGGGTCAAGGCACATGCACCATGAATTTGAGCAAACCTGCTCACTGCCCCACCGTTTCTTTCTAGGGTAAAGCAGGCCTTCTTAATATGAACGGTCCATGAACAAGATTCGTGAGGTCTCACCTCCAGGTCCTCATATTGAGACACTTGTTCTGGGTTTGGACATCCACATTGATTTTCTATTTACACCCCTTTGATGATTTGGGCCGGAAAACAAAAACTTTAGTTTTGCTAATGTTAATTTCTAACCCCATTTCTTTGACCTTGCTGCACAAGCTCCCCACTGTTTTCCTGAGCCCAAAGGGGGTAGTTGCCATTGTCTGCAAAAAATAAAGGGGGTCTAATTTAGGGGCATCCTGGCTGGTTTCCAATATACCAATAATTAACTCATTGATATATCAGCAAAATAACAATGGAGCCAGGACACAGCATTGTCTGACTCCCTTCTCTACTCCAAACACCCAATACCAGCCCCAACAGTGCTCGCAGGACCCCTTCAAAGGCTGTTTTAAGGTCCACAAATGCTGCATTTAGCCTTCCTATCGAAAGCTACATACTTCTGGAGGATTATGTAGTACCTGAAAGTTTGATCAGTTGTGCACATCGCAGCCTGAAAACCCACTTGGAGGTGGCCGATAGATCTTGTGAAGCTAACCCATTTGCTCAGATGCTTGACTAAGATGTAAGCAAAAATCTCACCCTTAGCGTCCAGCAGGGAAATTGAGCGACAGTATGTCAGTATATCTCTCCCCCCTTTTTTGTACACTGGGATGATCACAGCCCTCCTCCAGGACTCAGGGACTTTTTTGCACTAATCAAAGCATTAAAAAAGCGACAAACAACCAGGATCCAAACCACAGAGTAATTCTTAAACAAGTCAACCGGTATTGTGTCTGCTTAACTAGCTCTCCCTTGTCCTGTCTACATTCTCAATCATACCAAGGAACTTTTGCAGCATATTGCTTAACTACAGTCCCAGAATGTGTAACTAAGGGCCGAATAGTGTCTATAAGGGACTCAAATACATCAATTGACTGGTTATCCAAGCATTAGTCATCACGTGAAACATCGAACTGTCCTAATAAAGCTTCATAAATGTTAGGAATGCAGTCTAATTCTAGCAAACAAACTCCTTTTATTGAGCAACGGAACCTCCCATTAAAAAAGAAATTGTACAGGTCCTCGCTCTATCTAGCCAAATGTGTCTGCCACACTCTACTGTGCTTAACAAAAGAGGAAGGGATGTATGGTCACTTTCATATTTGCCAATCACCTGACACTCCTCCACCAACCACCAATCACGAGCTAATAATCTTTCCTGGATGACCTATTATTGTCTATGCAAGTAGCCTTTGCAGGTTGATCCAGGAAACCATGCACATTACACACCCTCATCGCCATGTCAAATATAATGCAGGCATCTAAATTGATTGACTATGTTGTCTAATGGGGTAGTCAGCCTTGAGAGTCGGAATGCCCCAGGAAAGGTCCTGGTCATCCCCTATACCATCTACTTCTCTCAGTGAGTGACTCTTACTGGAGGTTAAAGTCACCTACTATCAACACATGCAATTTACTAGGACTGTACAGAAACTTTTTCCCAACAATGCCCTTTAAAGAGCTAGCACACCGTGGTCTGCTTTAATGCATGGTCTATTGTATATATTAAATAGGAGAATATAACGATATAGCAGCAGTTGGATGATATGATGCTGCAGATCCACAGATCCTGTGTCATGAGCTTCAATGTTCCAATTCAAATTGGCTGCAACCCAAGTCAAACGTCCCCCACAAGGTCTACCCTTAGGACCCCGTACTACTAGAAACAAATGATAACCTTGAACATTTACATCATTCAAGGCCCATGACTCTTGCAAACGGAGCACCTCATAATTTATGAATAAAGTTAATCCAGCTAGTATCCACTAGATATTTGATGTTCCCTGCTATAATCCAGGACACTACATTGATATTACCCTGGCTGGTATTAGGGCCACTAATATTCTCCAGTTGTTGTCAATCTACCTCATCCAGATCAATGCTAACCACATGGTTGGACAGATTTGGGACGTCTCTGGCAATTTTAGCACAGGGAGGAAAAGGTCTTAGCACAACCTTGGAACCCTTTGGGGGTTATTCCCACTATCCAGTGGCAAGAAAATCCCTGAGAACAACATTCAATCCTCAAATAAGATCTGGATGTAATCACGCCCCCCTTCCGGCATGGAAATCTGAACAAAGGACACCATATTTTTTTTTCAGAGGCTGGAATGGCTGGAAGCTTGAAGAACATAAAATGAGGAGAACCTCTCATCTTTCTTTCGATCGGGTAAATATGGTATCAGACCATAACAGGAGGAGCACATGATGACAAGGCCATCATCATCATGTTTTTTTTCAAAGGCTTTATCAGTCATCTGCTCGATCTGTCTTAGCATTACCACCAACATTGCTGAACAATGAGAACCTTCTTCCAAGTACAAAAACAATTTCTTGACGACTGAGTTGGCTGCAAGAGCTATGCAGGTCCCATACCTCAATGCCAAATTGACACCTGTAAATGTTTTCCTAAAGGATCCATATGCTGTATGATATGCAACATCTTCCAGGGATGCATCCTCAGGAGACATCTGTAAGCAAAGCTTGATTGGGGCCAAACAAAGACCAAGTTCCCCAGGATATGATCTGCTCCTTGTAGGTCAAACATTTTCATTATGACCGTGAGGATGGACCCTCTCTCTGATTGGCACCCTCAAGACCAAGTAGTTTCATCATGAACGTAGAGATTGCTTGCTTCTATGAAACAGCCTATGCTCTCAAAGACATCATTCCTTATGCTGTTGTCCAAAGGAGGTCCTAATGGCGTATGGTTTAGATGAGATAACGTTTCTGAAATCAGGATGCAGCTTCTGTAAAGTTACTAATCTGATCACATATCTCCATGGAGATGCACGGCCCACTTCTGCCTCGTCTTCTTATGATTCTGCGAAAGGGGAGTAGGACCCCCAGCAAAAATGTGGAACCTCCCTGCAAGACATTTTCTTCTAGCAGTGTCCCATGGGTCTTGGAAAAGTTTGAGGATTTGGATCTATGGGACCTGCGCCTACTAATTTCCTTTTGGAAAGCTCTTTTCCAGACAGCAACAAGCTAACAAAGCAGTACCTCCAGCAGCGTGATCAGTTGTGAAAAAGAAACATCCCATGGGATCTCTTAAGCTTAACCGCACCAATGAAACCCCGCCATATCACCCCTCAAGAAGTATTATTCGGATGCTACCTACAGGTTTGCAGGCATTGCCATTTGTCCAGACGTTTAAATGCATCCTCCTAATACTTTTCCCAAAGTCTGCCCTGCTAGAAAGTGCCAGTCTCTGCCACAAGCCCTGCCCCGCGACTTGGGGTACATCACCCAGGTTGTGAAAATGCTACAGAGATTAGAAGATGGGAAACAGAGTGTTCCATCTGCTTACGTTGCACCAGCCTGCCTAGAACAGGTCCATTGATTGTTTAAAGTGAATACATCACGTGTTCTTGCCTAGATGTTTCTCTGTCGCAAGAAGGAGCCAGACATCAAAAGGAAAAAGGTTTGAGGACTGGCGGCCCCTTCACCAGGTCCAGTTATTCAGTACAGGCACCTCTTTTCAAATGTGGACCAGGGGATACGTTGTTTTCCCTGGCAACGGATACAGGTATCCTTCATGGTTGTGATGAGTAGTAGTGAGTTGCGGTAAGGACTCTTAACAAACATATAAGTGTGTAGTTGGCAGTCATGTCAACAGTTTCTGAATCCCACTTTGCATTAGTGGATGTCCTGGGGAATTTAGTCTCTGTCAAAAGCAGGCACTGGTCCTTGAAATCTTAGCATAAGGCAGAATATGGGGCGGATTTAAGTGTTGGGGGAACACCTGTCACATCAATGTTCCATCTCCACAAGCAATTCCAGTACATTTGAACATTCTGTCAAGCATGTAATCGTTATAACGTGCAGAAAATCTCAGATTATTGCCCCTGTGTTTATGGACCCCGACAAAATTCCACTTCACCGATTTCGTTGGGTTTCTACCACATCTAGTTGCTGATAGACGTGGCTGTTAGGGTTCTAAGTCATTTCATTGATGGGTGCAAATCCGTTGTTCTTTTTTACGTGTATGTTTTACTGAAAACATGCATTTAAATTGATTTATTTTATTTTTGGTGGGTCCCCCCCCCAAACCACCATCCCCGTTTTTTGACCTATTCCCGACCCCCAACCCCTTATATACACTTTTCCAAAACCCCCTATATATATTGTTGAGTTTGTTTTGGTAAAATGTACTTGTAAAAAAAAAACATCGAAATTGCACCCATCGTTCTTTACGTTATACCGCAGTTAGAACTCTTTGGGAAAGCTCTGCAGAAAGGGTTTCATTTATTTATTTATCGGAATTCTTAAATACCGCGCCACACAACCACAGACCTCAGAGAGCACACAAAACATAACAGACAAACCAACAAATAACAATACAGAAAACATAGGTCAGTATGGAGAAACATCAGTGAACCGGGATCAATCAGGGACCTCAATCAGGCGGAAGGTTGAAGAGAAAAGGCTTCAACCTTTTTTTTAATACAGTTGCTACTTGCAGCAGATGTTCGTTTTTTAATTGTAGTCATTTTTCAGTTGGTGATTTTACTCAACCAGTACCATGTTCTTTTGTGTCTTCTGCGGGGCCTATATGGTATACATTGTCTGAAAACATCAATGTGAGTTGAATCCAGAATAAACCATTTGCAACTGGGGAACTGGAATTGCCACCACAGTCAGTGTGGGTTCAGTCGCATTGTCCGTGGGAGGTTCCTCAGCCATATTTCCTCACAATCCATGTTTCTGTAACAGGATATTCTTTGGAGTTTTGAAAACCAGCTAGAGGGTGTTTCACAATAACTGCGTGCAGTGATATCTGTTTTTCATTGATGAAAACAGGCAGTGTATGCCCTTAGAGGAGACTTTTTGGGTATCTGGGAATGCCATCTCACCAGCAACTCATGGTGAATCTGCCAACTTTCTAGTGTCACTCAATGTCAAATCAATATGCTGCCCTTGTGTATGGACGCAATATAAATAAAATATCACATCATATATCATATCATTCCCAGGGATGCTTTTTATGTGTTCTTTTAAGGAATCCCAGCATCCTCCTATGAGTGGCTACACCCCATCAACAGCTATATCTCTTCCACGAGCGTAAGCACAATGTCATGTCTTCCCCACCTGTGGTGAGGTAAGTGGGTTTGTGTCCAAAGTGGCCAAGGCGACTCAGGACCTGAACCAAGGTCAGTCTGGAGCAAGGATACCCAGGCCCCTCGCTTCACTCAAGTTCGCAAGGCCCACATGCTGCAGTTATGTGCTGGGTCCAGTAACGCGTGTGTTTGTAGAAGGAGAGTCTTTCGTTGAGTGCAAGGAAATTTGAGAATAAGCTCTGCAGTTCTGACAGAGCGCAGATGGCATGCTCTCATGTGGCTTAGCTATAAAGGGGATCCCAATTTTAATATTCAAAACAACTGACCTCCAAAATGGCAGATTCTTTCACGCACCACCTCTGTGTTCGTTTTCTTAATACTGCTGCCTGGTCCCGGATAGTCTGTACTTGGGAGATTGAAACATTTAAAATGGGTTCTTATGCCACCCTGTTAAACGGAAAATCATATTGTGCCTCCTTCAAATGTATATTGGCCTAAGCCCAGTCGCTCTGCGAAGAAAACCGCGTTGCAAAGTTCCGATATCAGATCGACTTCCCTGCCATTTTGGGATCATCTGCCATTTTGATTTCTGTTCATATGTAATTCTTTGTTCTAAAATGGTGGACTGTGTTTCCAACTTGCAACCGAACCTTCCTGACCTTTGCACCTAGTTAATGGTTAGACTGTCCGCGGGCCGAATGTTTAGACTGGGTAATGAGAGCATGGGCCTCATTGCGACCCTGACGTTAAGGGTTTAACGGTGCCGTAAAAGGTGTTGGCGCCGTTAAACCCTTAACGCCTGATTACGAGGTCCCTTTGCGGGACCCGACCTTAACGCCTGCTTTTAGCAGGCGTTAAAGTAGGGTGCCACAACAGGACCTTGATGCTAAGTACAGTGCCGCAATTTGCGGCA
Organism: Ambystoma mexicanum; assembly: GCF_040938575.1. NCBI lineage: Eukaryota > Metazoa > Chordata > Amphibia > Caudata > Ambystomatidae > Ambystoma > Ambystoma mexicanum. Next base: position 848,914,440 of record NC_090931.1, on the reverse strand, counting down.
CCGTACTAAGCGCCTTCCCCATTCCCATTGAGCCATATGGGGCAGAAATGGGAATGGGGAAGGGCCCATGGTGAATGGGGAATTACCGCCCCGCCAACCTTGGAATGGGGCATAATTCCGCCTTTCACCATGGCGGACCCCGGCATGGACCATGGTGCTAATAGCACCATGGTTTAGCGCCAGGGTCGTAATGAGGCCCCTTGACCCGAACATGACTTGTGGTTTTAGGATTGTCTGCACCAACAAGACTTATTCACGAAAATACATTGTGGACAATGTAATACAAATGTTGAGCGTGGACACTGGCTGTAACGTATTGTGAAGGGATATGTGCTAAGGCTTACTGCTAAATCCGGGAATACACTCTCCCATTGTAACTTGTTTGTAATGCAAACCAAATGTAATCTGTGTGCATATTATTGTATGAGCCATAAGTGAACTCGGCACAAACTCTAGACCACAGATTATTAACTTGCAGAGGGGTTGGACATTATTACTAAATTGTATAAATAAGCAAATGTCCAGATGTCCAGTATCTCTCACTACTCACACTGAAGGGCTGGTACTCATTGTGATGTACTGAGGGCCAGATAGCTATCTGAATTTGTTTCTTTGTACCTGCGCAGTAGAATAAAGATCTGTGAATCTTTATAGCCCGTGTTTGGTGTATTTCCTTTTGCGGTACTCAGCCTCGATATTTCCTTTTGCTTTTACAACCCTTCATGCCAGAGTCCAGCCTCTAAGCACGGGACCAAGTTTCGAACCTGTGCTACTCAGAGTTGCCTTGCTTCCAAGGAGAGTGTGTTGTCCTGAGCTAGCCTCCCGACCCAAAGACGCCTTTAAAAAGGAAACACCCATTGAGGAGACAGCCACTCAACCGTAGCGAAATACTGGAGGAAATGGCCAGGGTGATGTAGGAAGGTCCCAAACGGAATCCCAGGCTCTCTGGGAAGTGGGCTATTCGAGTACAGCTTTGTGGGTCTTGGGGTGGTAGTGCATGAAAGTTGTCACCCACTACTGCTTGATTCCAACGCTGTTGCCAGCCTTGCTTTCTGTTTTGGAACAGCTGAGCGTGGGTTCGAGTTGCCACTACTTACAGTTCCAGTCGGCTCATCAGTGTTCCTGTCTCTATGCCAGACATCTACCAGATTTCTGGTTGTCAACTTCTGCATTCCCCAAGACTTTTCTGGGGAATCAAACCAAGAGGTTACATTTCCTCAATGGTGGCCTTCCACCACAGGGTCTCAGCCCCTTCCTCTGTTGTCTACCAGTGAAAAAGGCAATCCCGTTCAGCTAGCATTTTGAGAAAGGTTGAAACTCATGAGTTAAGATCCTAACATTATGCTGTGTGAGGGATCTGTAGCGTGTGAAGGTACTTGGGGAGCAACGGAGCAATGTACATAGAGGATTCCCCAAATAAGGTGCAGAGGTAGCAGACACTGGGCCTCATTAAAAGTCTGCCGGTATCCTGGCGGAAAATCTGACAGGATACTGGCAAACGCATCTACCGTTTCAGCCGATTTGCCAGTGTTTTGAGCACCAGTGATAGCGGTGCCAAAAATACCAGCTGTTTTATGCCAATGGGGTCCCGAGTTACCAGCAGCTCTAGGCCGGAGGTGAGTCAGGTTACCCCCACCGGCGTACTTGTGCCCTGCCGGTATATGTAAATACCGGCACTTTTTTGGCAGACAACCAGGGTCATAATGGGGCTCACTGTGCTGTAGTGTTCATCCTGAGAACACTGCGCAAGATGTCATCATCCAGTGTCTGATCTGAAGGCAAGACCTGCATTGGGCAGCAGCTTGCCCTGTGCTTATTTCTCCCAGTCCATATGGTTGTATGTGGAGAAAATAGGTGCACAGGGGCCATATAGTGGACACCCAGAAGGCATCAGATGTATTCATTGATATTCTCCTGTTTCCCTTGGGGTGGTTTTGAGAGAAAATATTTTGGGAATTATTTTTCCGAATTTACTATATTTGATGCCTTAACTTTTCATATGTATGCTTTTTTCCTATTATTTACATTATTTTAAATTAAAAGGATAAATACTGTTGGAATAATTACAACGTTTTTTTCCCCCAGAATATTTTAATTCTGGGATCAAATGTTCCCTTGGAAACGGGGATCCAACAGAATTGTTAATTTACAGCAGATTGAATTGATATCCTATGTATATCACTGTAACATATACATTTCATTCAATCATTTAATTTACACACTGATGTAAGGTTGTTCACTAATAGCATATCATAACAGTGTTTTGTCTCTAAATCCTTGGTTGTTTCTTTTTCTATTTTTGGGACTTGATCCCATTTTTCCTCTTTCTTACTCCAATTCTATGTGTACTTATCATTCTTACCCTGCATGCCAATGTTTCTCACTCAATGTAAGCTTTGAGCTTGGCCAGCACTACCAATGGGAGAGCAAAGGGTCATTTTCAGGTGTTCTTGTTGTACTTGTGTTAGGTCCTTCCTCCTGATAAGATTGTGGTGGAAAACCTGACCATCACACCCATCAAAGTGTTGTGCCAGTCTTCCCCTCAACGGTCTGGGAAACTCCTGACACTGGTCCTCCTACAAACAGTCCCACTTGAGCAAAACCTTCTTTCCAGAAAAGTCCCTGCAAGCACCCTGCTACCCCTATAACTGGAAGTGGACTGCACCATATGTTTCCCAATCCGCACAAGTGCTACATGCTCAGGTCACAGCCACTTCACAGCGCTTTGTGGCCCTCTGCGAGATTCAGTGCTCCATGCATACATGTCTGCTAATATTAAAGCAAAAACCAACAGCGAGATAGTGAGGGGGAGAGCTAGAGAAAGAGAGAGAAAGAGAGTGAGAGCGATAGAGAGAGAGAACAAATAATGAAGGGCAGCGATTCAAAATGCACCAGCTTTATGAACGATCATTGAAAGAAATATCTGCTAGGATAAAGATTAAATGAATGTTGGTGTGTTTTGAAGGCCTGGTGGCAGACGCTCTAGAGAACACCTGAGAATAGAAAGAGGCAAACATGAGAAGAGAGAGATTTGTCTTTCGCTGACCGACGGAGGTCTGCAATACATAGGCTTGGTTAGGCGGGAATTTGTCATCTCCGTGGAAGAGTGGCCTGTTTGATGTATCGGGGCACTCTACAATTCTGACAGAGTCATAAGCTCCCGTGCTTCCGGCAATTGGTACTGTTGGCCATGGTTGCTGCCCTTTGATTGCTCGAGAAGTGATAGGTGGGCTTTGAGGCAGAAGGTCAAGGGCAATTAGCCAGGTGGGACCTCCACGCTACGCAGAATCATTGCTCATGGACCAAGCTCACTGAGCGCTATTCATCATCGTTATCCCTCACACTGGCTCTTGCATCCGGAGCCTCTGCCGCCAGCCGTCCATGGATCTCTAGCTTGGCCACTACAGCTTGAAAGGGAAATCTTCCCTAAAAAGAAACAAACCATGAAACCAGCACCACCTTCACCGCTCGTAGCTAGGGGAATTGGGGGTGGCAGAAGAGGGGGCTGCCGACCCAAGACCAGCAGATGTCCCCCTCTCACAGTTCTCTACCATCACAAGGTAAGCGGACAGAAAAATGTCATTGATAGGTATTTCGACCCGACACACTGGCACAGCCATAGTCACTGCACACATAGTCCTACATGCAATATACTATTGCCGGCTGCCTCCAAAACCTATTCACTGTAAGCACACTGCCCAAATCATGATGCAGGGGTGGGAGCAAGGCCAGTTGAATATCATATCAGATGTTGGACGTAGCTCTGCAACTTGTTTTGTTGCGTGGAAGCATTGTTTTCTGCTACCATGATACACCACTACCGGTGTGGCATATAGCTCAAGGCCCCCCTTCAGAAGGCAGAGCACCCCGAAATTTGCTGCAGTGTTATGCACTGTGGCTGCCAACAATACAAGGCATCAATCAATAGAGGCCGCCTCCTGTAAACACCTACTTGCCCTTGAAAAGAGGAATTTATTTTATGGTCCTTTGGAACGTGCATATGGTAATGAATGGGATTACACCAGAATAATTCTGAGTCCAAATAACTGGATAGACTAAAGAAGATGGCAATTACTGTTGAAAAATCAAAGGTAATTGCCTTTGGGATCAAACAAGGGAAGCAAGGAAAATACTTCAAATGGTTTGTAGCAGCAAAGCAAATTCAAAGAACTGAAACCATCCGATATCTAGGAATTTTATACAATAAATCCATAAGAGAATGGGAATGGATCAATGATCTGAAAGCAAAAATAAGTACTCTTGCCATACAAGATGCTACGCTACACCGAGAATATGGCAAATTCACACTCATGCCAGTAATTCAATTTTATTGTCAAAAGGTCATAGCAGCAGTTACCTTTGGCAGTGAAGCAGGACTAAATATTGACTGTAACACATGGAACCTGCTGGAAGGGAAGTTTTGGAGGAAGGTATTACACCTTCCCTAAAATGTCTCAATTTCAGTGGTAAGATACGAGCTGAGGCTAGAATCACTCGGTGCCTCAGTATTATGGAAATCATTTGCCCTATATCTAAAGATGTTGTTACCGGACCAAGTTGCCCCATATTCCATCTTGAAGGAAACCCCAGAAGCACTTACAATGGGCTACTGAAAGATTGGGTGACCAAAATATTAAATAATTTGAGCCATGTGGGTGCTTCTGTTGAATTGCTGCACACAAATCCTTGTGCTGTGAAAAAAAGGGGAGTCAGAGCGATTGGATAGCAACAATTAACAATTGTCTAAAAAATGAAACATCCATTAAATCAATTAGTGATGCTCGTCCGGTAAATCAAGTTCAGAGATATCTTCGACAGTTTCCTTTGAGATACCAATGTGATCAGTTTATGCGGTTGCGATTGAACTTTCTGCCAACCAAAGAGATCCTTTGGTTAAAACAAGACAAGGATACGATTAACAACTCTTGTCGGTTCTGCGGTTTGCAGTTGGAATCGTTTACACATCTAGTGGCGGAATGTTTAGTGTTAAAATCAGAACAAACTGCGGTACTGGGAAGGTTTGCTCCTCTCAATGGTAACATGGATGATTGGTGGTCTACTTTCCTAGATGGTCATGACAACATGTTTATCTGTGCCACTGTTGATTATCTAGATAGGCTATTAACAACTTTATGGCTCCACAGACCTCCCACAGACTCTCTGAATAATAATGTCAGACTTACTAACGATTGATGTCTCTAAGTGAGATTCAAATTGTTCTGTTGAAATAACAGATAGTGATTGAGGAATAGAAGTTTTTATGTATTATCAACTGTTTTGATGTTTTGTTTTACTCTGAGATGACGTTCAAAATCTGGAACATTAACGATTTGTTGAAAAGTTTTGTACAAAATAAAAAAAATAATTACTGTTTTAATAACTGGTCTAAAACAGGGAGGTTACAACGAACATCAACAGACGTACGCTCAGGCTGTCAGTGATCTCTACATGAAATACAGTCTTTATACTCAAATATGCTGCATCAGAGTGACATCCTACTACATGGCAATAATGAAAAACCTATCAAGGGTTGGGATTGGTTAAGGGAAACATCTAGATATACATTTATATAAGAGCTTGGATTGTTATTGGCTGTCCGATATCACGTGGACAAATTATACCTACCTCTCAAAACATGTAATTTCAGAAACATTAGACACACAGTTTCTCAATCATTGGTCTTAAAATGATAAGATCCTTTGTTATACAGACTTATACAATTAGTTGGCATGCTTGTTCCATGTCAGGAACATTTAGTTCATTTAGCAGCACGTAAGTATGCCTTCTGCCATTAAATCGTTTTTGTACTTGATCTTGCAGAGTATTGTCGTCTTTGGGAGTGCACAGGAGTGAGGGCATTTGCTATATGGAACTCCAAGTTCAAACTCTATTTCCATCCTTGGCTCGTGTGACAGGAGACCTCGATCTGGTCCATTTTGCAGCATTTAAATGATCTAAATTTGTTAAAGGTTGGCATCCTTTGTGTTCTTTCTTGCACCTTAACGTGAGAAGATTCATCCTCTGCACACTCTTCTTCTTCAGAGTAGATAGCTAACCTTGATTTGTATGAGTTCAGGCCAAACAGACTCAGCAGCTCCAGGAGCCTATTATTCTGCTGCAACACAGTTGTTCCATTTCCGCTTCATGATTTCCGACTTGCTCAATTCATGTTACCAATGTCCAGTTTCTGTATAATGGTGGCTTCGTCTGCATTCTATTCAATACTCATTGCTAGCTTCTATGATGACTTGATATACCTTGCATTTCAGCGTCAGTACATTCATTGAACTTTTATTTTCTGCAGCACTTTGTTCACGTGTAATCTTTTACACGTGAGAGTTCATTCGATCCCTTATTTGTCCTTTATGATCCATACATTGACGTCAGTCAATATCTCAGGACATTGTGCACACTTTCTTATGACGTCATCAATTCATTTACTTAGCTCTTTCTCATATTCCTTCAGGAAGTTCTTCCTGCAGGTTTTCGTTACTTCGGGGGTACATTCGATAGGGTTGTCTCAATGGGTATCTCCTTTGAAATACTTGCTGCGGTATTGGTATGATAGCTAGTGTCAGGCAAGGCACATTCTCATGTCTCCAATACAAGGGAGGTAGGTGGGCAAGATCTCCTTTAGATGTATAAAGCTGCTCCTATACATTATCATCTGCTTCTTGCCCAAAGGTGCCACCTTCGACATGCAGGCATTGCACCAAAGCAACTGCTTTTCATGCTCCAGCACTGTACGTTCCCTTCCACTGTGGTTTTCCCTGCAAAGACAGGCAAGTAGTCTTACAGACCGCCCTTCTGCCAATAATGTGTGGATTGGAAAAAACCTGTGTCGTGGATCTTAGTGGGATAGAAGAGAAGGCCATTGCAGAAATCTCTGGTGCTGATTAATGCAGGTCGTTATCTGTGTGCCGGTATCCATTCTGTATGTCCAGGGGGACAGGAGGCTAATCTCTGTGCAGTAGCCTCAGGGCCAATAAACAGAATTGAAATATGTATGAAAAATGTTATTTCTTTGTGCTATTCTACATCATCGCACAGGTTACCAGTAATGGGCAGCGCAATGATGGTCTTACTGGGCGGCAGTCAAATGAACTCTACTAGCACAGGGGCACCAGTGGATGCCAGTATGCCCCAAATAATGAAAAATGTTGCCCGATTGCAAGAGAAGAGTGGGATACAAAGGCACTTTGGATGGGGCAACATAATTCCTTCGAAGGAACCTGGAGCAGAATTTGATTAAAAGATGCTTTTCTGACCTTGAAATATATGCCTGGCATTGCCTCAACATACCTCATTAGCAATGAGGTAGGGGCTGTGATAAGCAGCAGACCCCTTCACTTCTGTAGCAGTCAAATAGCAGAGCATGGCCGCTGCAAGATCACGATCAAATAAATCTGCTGTGGTTGCCTTCCTGTTCTTACAATATCCCTGTCCAAGATGGCAGAGCAAGCAGAACAGAGTCCTTGTCCAAGATGGCAGAACAAGCAGAATAAAAAATATCAATTTCAAATTGTTTATCAGTGAAGTGCAATAGATGTCTCAATATCCCGACTTTATGTTAACAAATTACATTTCAGATAAGGTACATATTTGCTCAAATAAAATGTGTATGATAGCGGTGGGGAATAACAGGTGGTTTGCCGCCCATTGAGCAAAGGATGGAAAAGGAGAAAAACATGGGAACCTTAAGTGGTGAAAGTCGGATATGCATCATTAATAACAATGCAAATATCTACACACGTCATGAGTCCACACTTTAGCAGCATACTTTTGCTCGGGTGAACACATACCTCATCAACACTTTTCCCATTTTGCCCCATTCTTGTGAACCCAAAATGTTTATATTCGTCAGCAATCCCAGCACCTCATCCCTAAGCCATGGGGGCCAAATAATGCTTTTGACGAGCTGGCATTGCACTTAAGGTTTTCAGGGCTGGTTTGCAAAAATATTTTTGGACTGGTGCAAAATGTTTTGCCTGTAATTTGCAACATACAGCTAAGTTTGACCATTCTTATTTGCCGTGTGCTAATCTTTTCCTAAGTATATGTCATGGGACCTAAGAATTTGAAACAGAAACTAAAGGATATATGTTAGGAAAGATTTTGTGCCGAAGAGGAGGGGCATCGTTTTACTGCCACCAAAGTCATCCTTGGCATGAGCACGCCCAAACAATTGTTTACCATGATGTCACAGAAAAACACATAACGTGTGTCTTGCCATGTGCAGTGCACATTGCTGTGCAAAACAATATACACGAAGACTGCACATGTGAGTGCCGCAATGCGCTCATGTGCTGCATATGTGCTTTCTTTGAGGTTCCCTAGCTACACACCTGTTTGTAAATACTGCAATAGTTGTCTGAAGTTATGTAGTCCTACCGCCAACCTGTTCTCTTCTCACGAGGAACTCGTCCCTTTTTTCTCCACCGGACCTACTGCTGATGTTCTCAAGAACATGCCCTCTGCTGATTGAAGCAAATTGTTCCCCATCCCAACGGGGGAATTAAGAGGCCGGCTTCCTTCCCATGATGAGCTCAGATAATTAGGTGCTCCTGATTGATAAACCAGAGCAAGGTCTAAAGCAATGTCAAGCAGGTTGTGCTTTCTGACTGATATGTTATTAACAGGATGGCAGGCACAGCATTCTACCAGGGTGCGCGGAGTTCGCGTTCTCCCTTCAAAGCTGTGGAAAGAGGAAGCGCTTTATCTTCTAGGTTTTGCAGGTGGTTCACAGTGTCCCGGCTTGATTTTCCTGGATTGATAGGCCAAGAAGGTGCATGGGAAAGGAAGGATATTTAATTAAATATTTGCACGAGTCAATAGAGGTACTTCTGTAGCCCCATTTTGAACACTCATCAGGAAGCAGGAGATTACCTAATTCACCTAAAAGCACACATTGCATTGAGTGTTGGCCCAGACTCATGACTCCTGAACACAAACCCATGTTTGATGGTATCAGGTAATAATCTCCCCACATATAATGTCCTCTTGCAAAATGTTCCCGGGAGAAGCCATTGGCAACGATATATTTGGTGACATTATGTATGGGGCGGGTTGCGGGGATGTCGTCTGCGCCCCTTTTTAAAAAAAAAAAAGAAAAAAAAGAATTTGGGGTTGCTGGGTGGTCCCCCGCCTGTTCAATGTAATGCTGTCTCCTCAAACAACTATGACTTTTTTGTCAGGAGACATTTTTGCATTGACATTATTACATGGAACCTGTTTGATTGCCATCCAATTCTGAATGTCATTTTTTAAGATTGTGGCAAAAATACATAGCGTGGCAATCTACGGGAAGGGTTTGATCATGATCAACAATGGTGGTGGGACAAAGGGATACAGTCATACAGGTGGGTACAAAAGAGCACTGTAGTGGCCAGAATTGTAACCGCTGGCTTATTCACATAGATGTGGTTGACTGCTTTCACAAAGTTCAGTGGGTCAACTGCCAGCAGACACAGAGAAGTAGAGCTAATGTCGGGTCTAGATGGTCAGTTGCGGGATTGGGCCAAATAAGCAATGGTGAGCAACTTAAAGGAGCGTAAAGAATAACAGAATACATTTTCCTTGAGTTCAATTTAAGCAGTTTCACCCCAACAACATGATGACTTCTACTTGGGGTGGCCCTAAAATGGACCAACAACCATAGGATAACTTTTCCTTCATTTCAACTTAAAAAGAGTTGCAACAATAGGAGGATGGATTACCCTGGGATTTGCGAGCTCTCACTTTTTGCAAATCTCTTCTTCTCTAATTTCAGAAATACCAGAACCAGCATGCGTAGCCACCACCAGATACCGTAGCAAACTGAAGAAAGAAACTGGCGGGCCAACCAAAGATTCTGAAACACCCACATTCAGAGAGCTGCACAGTGTGCTGAGTCAACAACACTCACCATAGAATAGGAAAACAGCTTAGCCGAGTGAACACCAAACTATCCAGAGTCCAAAACTAGACTCTAATGTTGCCAGAGAAAAGGGGACAAGGCCTAAAGAGGCTGATATAAACGTACAGTGTGAAAACCCACCCCAGGGGGGAAGAGCAGACATAGATTAGCTCCTAGGGTCAGATGAAAGGGCAGACCGATGGAGAGGAGGAAGAAAGACAGGAACAGGAGCGGAAGAGTATGAAAGACCAGTAAAGGAAAGACAGAGTAAAAGGTGTTTGGGTGGGGTCCGGAGGAGAGGAGGTGGACTGAGAAACAAGTTAGTTGATGGACAGTGGAGCGTAGGGTTGAGGCGTTTGTGGTGGAGACTGTTACAGGTGTGGTGCTGGCTGTGTGAGAGTGTGAAATGAACGCAGCAAGATTGAGGCGGTGAGAGGGGGAGTGTCTAGTGGGTTGCATATGACGGGGGCTAGGTGTCAGAGTAAGAGTGAAGAGTGTGAGGAGAGAGGGGAGAAGAAAGTGAAAAGGGAGAGGGGCGAGGAGAAAGAAGCAGATGAGAGACTAGATAGGAGGGTGAAGAGATGGGGGAGATAAGGGAGAAGAAAGGAAAGAAAGGAGGGGCAAGCTAAGGAGAGGACAGGGTGAATGAACATTGAATGGAAAGAGAAGTAAGGTTGCAAGGTGGAGTTAGAAGATCAGGAATAGAGCAGACTGGAGTAGGCAGAAGCACCATCTGGGAAAGGAGTGGGAAACGGTGAGAGGAGAGAGGGAAAGGAGCAGGGCACCTGTAATGGCAAGATACAGAGAAAACCTCCTTCCCTAAATCTCACCTGCGGAATCTTGGAACCCTTAGAAGCACTTTGGAGGGCGCCAGATAGAGAGGCGATGGCCTTTAAGTCCTCACATTAACTAGTTTTCAGACAGAAGAGGTCACTGACTGTTAGCTGACAAACAGAGGTTTAGGGACTGTGTTGACAAACAGGTTTAGGGTTCCTGGGGTATGGAGGTTGGCACCCACGGGAAGACAAAAAAGGGATGCCCAATAGTGTGGCCAAACCCCATATCAATCTGTTATAAGTCTGAATATCTTGTGTTAAAAACAAAAACACTTTTAGCCTACTTACAGAGTCTGTGAGTTTGTGAGGCCATCTGGGACAACAGTCACCCTGAATCTTAGGATTTTGAGCCCCCACACTTCCTTCATGTCGCCTGGTTCTGGAGTCTCCGGTTTTCTCCTTCACATCTTCATTATCCCAGGGATCGCCAGACTCCCATGTGCCTGCACTCTAGGCCTCACAGGCAGTTGAAGTTGGGATCAGCATGGGCAGGCAACCCCCAGAGCTTCCATGAGTGGAATGATGACCTGGCCTTCTTTACTTAATGCTGTTTCTACCTCCACAGGGGTCACAGGGTCTTAACTCTCTTAGCTGCAAACCCAGCCGTGTCTTTCTTCTTGATGATCTGCAATGGTCTTGTTCCTAAAGTGACTTATTTTTCTCTTCTCCTGCCACACTCCTGTCTCTCCTCCTATACCTCCTTGTTTCCACATCTGAACTGTCCTTGGTTAATCCATTCAAACTCCTACTTGATTTTCTGTCTACCCTCCTCCTCACACCTCTTGCTGGCCTTCTTTCTGATATTCTCTCCACTGCCCTTCTCACGCCCTTCTCAAAACGTCCTCTCAATATTATTTTCTTGCCTTCCCTTGCTGCAAGCAGCCTCCCTTCTCCACGGCATCAAGTGATACTGTTGCCAGTGAGAATGTGGAGGCAAGGGGCAGTAGGGGCTACTATGAGGCACTTCCCACAAAACGTCTTTGGTTGGAATTTAGAACAGTAAATAACACCAGTCCTAGAATTTGTTGGGAAGGTTTTTTATGAGAGATGATTTTGCTAACATTTTCACACATACCTCCCACCGCCTTCTTTATTCTCTTCCCATGATCTCATAGTCTCATCTCTGTAGTAGCCTCTCTCTCTCTCTCTGTGTTTATATTACCATCCCCTAATGCCCACGGCAAAGCGAATTCCCTTAGTTTTTTAGCAATAGCACCTCCCTCTGGGTCTCGTTAACTGATAGAGATTGCACCTGCAAGCAATATTTGATTCCCAGCTAATGCAGGTCTGCTGGGTTGCATGGTGATGCAGACTATGCTCTTTTAACACTCATCCACCATCTTGGATCGGAAATGCACAGTTCCACTATTGCCAAGCAGACTGCACTTACTCAGCATTTCTCCGTGTGACAGATGGGGCAGTTGAGCTGCACTGTACAGCCCAATGAAAGTGATTAGCAAGCTGGGCATCAACACGGCACTGTGGGTAATACAGTGGACCATCACTAAAAGGTACTGGGATAGCATAGGCACCCTTGAAGTTACAGTCTGTCACAGAGTGGAGGCATGGCAAGGTGGTCTGGGGGATCCAATATAACAGGTCCTGCTGCAGCATCATGCTTCATGGGGTGGCACCAGACCATGGGACCACCCCATCCAACACTTCGAGATACCGGCAGCGAATGTTGCCACAATGCACTAGTGCATGCCCTGTGTACTTTATCCAGGCCATATTAGATGAAAGATGCATCAGGCTACAGGCGAAGAAAGCCCCCTCTCCGCACAGCATGAAGTCACAACGTGCGATATGGATGTTAGAAGAGCTGGAGGTGCCATGACACAGGCATGGGTGTGCGCCTGCAAGTCAGTGTGTAAGCTTGGGTTAGATTCTACTGGTAGTCCTCCATAAACTCCCTGACGGTCCATTATATGCAAGTCTAAATCTAATGTTGAACATGATGCACCGGCTGAAACATCATGGGGCTCATTGGGCTCATTACACGGACGGCGGACCGGTGACCGTTAACCCTTACCGCCTTACTAAGCGGTCCCTTTGCGGGTTGGAGAATTTAACGCCTGCTTTTTGCAGGCGTTAAAAACCAACCCGCAAAGGGACCAGGGAGCTAATTACGGTACGGCAATTTGCGGTGCCGTAATTAGCACCTTCCCCATTCCCATAATGCCATATGGGGCAAAAATGGGAATGGGGAAGGGCAATGGGGGAAGGGGGAATTACCGCCCTACCAACCTTGGAATAGGGCGGTAATTCCCCTTTCCACCAAGGCGGTGCCAGTATTTTACCGGCATGGACCAAGGTGCTAATAGCCACCGCTGTCCGTGTAATGAAGCCCATTGTCTTTAAAAATGTAATTTGTCGACGGGACCCATCACGTTTACACTACAATGTAAGCGGGTCCTGCCGCAAAAATGTTGGTCATTTGCACTGTTGGGTGCAAATGTAATGGGCAAAAGGCGGCATTCAAGCGTGTACGCTGCCTTTTGCTCTCCCATCAGCGTTTACTTTTGTTTGTGAGCGCTTTTTGCCATGTTCGCATGGTAAGCGCTGCTCAAAAATTAAATAAACCTCCCCCACCCCCACAAGCTCACAAGTCGGCGAGGGTTTAAATTCTACTGGGAACACTGCTTATCATGCGTGCTTGGTAAGCAGTGATCCCACATTAAATGAAACCCTTCCCAGCATGCAAGCATGTTGGGGAGAGTTTCATTTCAATTGTACACGCTGCCGGCTGTACTCGCATGGCAGGGAGCGTTTACAATGGGTCCCTATGCTAGTACATGAAGCAGGCGCACCGCATAGGGATCTCCAGCATCTGTGCATGCATAAAAATCCATGCCGGCGCAGATGCTGGAGTATTTGTATGGCCTAGAGGACGCGGGCAGCGGAAATGCAAGCTGCGTTCCACACCTCCTCTCCGCCATACTAAGTAAGGACAGTGAGCTGTGGCGTGAATGCACGGCGTTATAGCCTTACTCAAGGGTTTTATGCCTTGCATTCATGTTATGGCTTAGTCCAACATGAGCCCCTATGAGTGCATTAAGTTGTGTGAAGAAAAATGTAATACACCCCACATTATTTATTGTGAATATGTTGTTGTTTGATCATGTGCATCATAATAGAAAGCTTACCTGTATATAGTGAGGTCATAACCTTCATTGTGGTTAAGGAGTACTGAAAATTGCGGCCCATTGAACACAAAGAAGGAGATTTTACGCCTCCCTCTTGGTGTCTGTCTCAGGATTGGGGTGGGATCAGATCAGAATGCTGATCCCACATCAAGACTGAAACCCCGAAGCACAGAGAAGCAGGGGCAAAGGAAAGAACCCGACCTCTCAGCATAGCTGCAGGCTGCTGGCAACACTGCATCACTGGATGTAAAGGTTAGAGAATAGACACATCACTGCTCTCAGCAAGCCAAGCTAATTGTTAAAGACATGTGTAATTATGCATAACTTTGTTTGAATGTTTTAGTGTGTGCATTGGTTTAAATGAGTCGGAATGTGTATGTATGTGGGTAAGCGTGTGGGTGTGTGTGCTTTAAGAGAAACGTGTATATGTCTGTGATTGACTTGCCATTGCTCTCACTACCCCCCCCCTAAACCTCACCCTCCTGAAGAGGGTTTTGTTGAGAGCACATGTACCATGGAAAGGTTTTAAAGGACAATGCTAGCATATATTTAGCACAGACGGCACACACATGTTTTTACAGTTTCATGCTTTAATATATTGGACAAACCCAGCATGAACATATTTTATAGTGTAAATACTGGGATATATTGAAGACAGCCAGCATGGACAGGTTTTTTTACAGTGGCATGCTAGCATATATTGGGCACAGTCAGAAGGAACATATATTCACAGAAGCATTATGAACATACACATCCATCCATTATAAATGTATGTTCTTAAAGTGACATTTTGGCATATGTTGTGTGAACACAGCTAGATTCACAGTGTGACCCAGAAACAATTCTGGCATATCTTTAAGTCAAGGCAGCATCAACACAGTGGCATAGTGACATACATTGGGCAAGGTAAGCATGAACATGTTTTTCCAGTGGCAATACTATCAACATAGAAAACATGAATATGCGGCTTTACAGTGGCATGATGCCATATTTTGGGTCCTGCTGTTATTAAAATGTGTTCTTACGGTGGAAATAATGGCATATATTACAGACAGTCAACATGAACATTTTTTGCAGTGGCATTACTGCAATATATGGAGGCACATGAAAACATGTGCATATAGTAGCATGCTGGCATATATTTGGTGCCGCCACCATGAACTTATTTTTACAATGGCAATGCTGTCATATATTGGCACAGCCAGCATGAATGTGTGTTCTCATAGTGGAGATGCTGGCATATATTAGGCACAGCAATCATTAAAATGTTTTACAGTGATAAACTGGTATATTGAGCACAGCCCGCACGAAAGTATGGTCTAGTGAAATTCTGGCAAGTATTAGGTACAGCCTGCAACAAAATGTGCTCTTACAGCATCATGCTGATACATATTGGCTACTGCAAGAATGTACATATTTTTTCAGTGGCATAACTGGTGTATATTCTTGGACACTGGCAGTATAAATATGTGTTTTAAAGGGGAATGCTGACATATATTTTTGAGACAGACTCATTAGACATGATTTTTATTTGGCCACATCCAGTGTGGAAAGATGTTCCAAAGTGCTATTTTGTACTGTTTGTAACATAGCAGCTACTGGAGTCTAGTTTTCACCTGCTGAATCGGCTGTGAATCGTATTACTGTTTACAAAATACACTATTTCATCCCTTTCCATGAAACAATTTTCTGGGAGAAGACCTCCCTTGATTGGTTTTGGAGTCACTTATTCATGCCAACACAGGTAACATATGAATGCTTCTCCACTTAAAAGAAATCAGCTGTTCCCACTGCCTGTCAGTATGTAAACCTCTGTCCAACAAGTTGATTGCAAGCCACAGCATTATGTGCTAAACTTGCTGAGCTAACTGGATGCCGTTTGGGCAATTAATGTCTTCCTAAATTGATTAGAAAGTTGTTTATGCGACTCTGCTAGAGGACCCTGGGTGTGTTTGTTCCATTGCCATATTTTTAAGATTGAACTGCAAGTTTGCATATTGTTCCTTAGATTGTTGTGTTATGCACATTGGCACTGTTCGGTTGTAGAGTGAGTAAAATGCATAATTGTGAGCATTCTTGAAAACGTGTTGTTTTCTATAATACTAACAATGTCATGCGTTTGTATTCATAACGTCTGCTACTGCCGTTGTTTCCACTTTGTTTTGCTCTAAATAGCAGGAGGTTCAATTGCCCAATTGTACTGATGTGTCTCTTGTCAACAGAGAGGAAAGCTGAGATTGTGTGAGTCTGGCTTCATTACGAGGTTGGGGGTAGCCTTGCCAGTAAAGGATACCCCAAACTCGCATCCAGCTCCAGCATCCGCAAAAGGGGAATCACCGGACCATTCCGACCTCGGCGGACCTGGTAATTCCCCTTGTGCGGGGGCCGGAGCCGATAAGTCCCCATTCGCATTTGAGCTTCCATAGGGCTCAATGGGAATGGAGTGGATGGTAGCTGTGGTACCGTTTAATAACGGTACCGTTGCTACCATCATGTTCTGCTCGAGGGTGCCGGTACGGCCACCTGTTCAGACCAGGTGGCTGCAAGGGCACCCGCGAGCAGAAGTCCTAGCATGGCAGTACGGTAGCAACGGTGCCGGTAGCGATACCAGCGCCGTTGTTGCCTTACCGCCAAACTCTGTCTTTAACATTCATTATCACGTCAACCGACACGCAATTTCATGTGTGTGTGTGTCTTTCTGTGTCTCTGTGTGAAAGGGTCTGTATGTTTCTTTTTGTCAGTTTGCATTTTATTGGTAAATCTACATTTTGACTCAACATAGTTTTTATTATCTAAAGAGTTTAAAAATCCATTGTGCTTGTACACAATGTACTGTTGCCATAATTTCTTTTTGAGCGACATTTCAGATGTTGTGTATTCAAATGTGGAGGTATGTCGTGAGAATGTTTGGTAGATAAATACATGTACACGGGTCAATAATTTGCTCCTCAAAAGCAATGAACCCGATGTTGCATTGTGTACCACCTGTTCAGTGGCAGCAGAGCTGGAAATGGAAAGAATGTACTGGGGGATCCCTCTCCTCCTTGGAGGGGCGTGATTGTGGGGGGATGGGGCTGGGCTGTGGGGAGGAGGTGGCCGGGCCCAGCAGGGGTGGATTGGCCTATAGGGAACTCTGTAGATTTCCCGGTAGGCCTCTTCACCTTGTGCCTCTTTTGTGTGGTATTTCCAAATGTTCCCATAGGAAAATGGTGGACATTGCTGAAAATGGGTAATATGGGGCCACTTTGAACATTATTTCCAGGGCCTCTTTTGATTCCCAGTCCACCCCTGGGGCCCAGATGCGGGGCCGGGAGACAGGGCCCCAAGCCAGGTGCAACATAGTGTTGCTTCACAGAACCTAATCCTGATAATCTTCATAAAAGCAAAGAGCAATATGAGAACACAAGAAAGCCCGCCATTTTCATTTGAAATATTTGTTTTAGTGATTCAGTAAGAAAACCCTTTGAGTGAATAATGGAAGTTGGACTCTTCGATTTAATTGGTCTCAATACTGACCCCTAATAAAAAAATGCATCCTTAAATGGCAGGACATATAAACCAGTTTGGATAGCTGCAACACGTATGTGAGGCATTGGATGTTTCTGTCTCCAGTTTCCTGTGACGAATCTTCATGAAAGCCGTGTGCTGGTTGAAACATGGGTTGCTCGTGCATGCAATAATTCTGTTTCAGAACAGATTTTCCTGGAGTGTCCTGCGCCAGCCCCGGGGACACATCTGCTCTGCAGCCAAGTCTGTGCCATAACTTGGCTTCAGAGCAGATATGTTCCTGGGGGCTGGCTCAGGACACTCGCCTGCGAGTGCCCAGCACTAACCCCTGGGTTTGCGTAAAGGGCAGTGTCTGGCAAGACAACATAACATTTTGTCGGAGCGCAGCTCCGTCTTGTTCCTCCCCATTTCCTGCGCTGAGAGCAAGATCTGTCAGTGTGTGACGTGAAAATGTAGAACCTGTTCTGCATATATGGGACGCTTATGGTATACTGTTTTTGTAATGCTCAGTTTCTCTGTATTCTCTGTCAATAGAAATTCACTTCTTTCCCAGATGTATCTGTCACTCAGTGGCACAAAAGAGAAACGTATTCCAAGTCGGTGCCCTGTTTTCCATAACATGTAGATAGAATGACCACCCGTGAGACATGCTATCGCGATGCTAACGAATGTGCCATTTGCCAGTTTCATTACGAATAACATTTGTATAGTGGCACATGACAGTGGTTCTCATTTTACATACCTTAAATGTATGAGAGGGGGAGGAGTCTGCTCTAGTGGTTGAACCAATACCACCGAGTTCCACACAGATCTCAGCAGCATGCGCATTCACCCAGTGATCTTACCAGCCAGGCGTATCTACCGAGAACGCCCAACTGCTTTGTTTGGATACTGGTGTGAGACGTTCCCAGCTGACGAAAAGCCAGAGCTCTCAAGGACAGACACTGCTGGACTGGCGCATGGTTGGAATGCACCTGTAACAGAGATAGAAGTGTAACATCCAAGTCTAGCAGAGACTTCCAGGGAAGGCGAAGAGAGCATTGTGTGTAGGATGGGTTTCCATTGGCTTGCAATGCCTGCTGACTGTGCAGTAGGAAGATTATCTGGCACACTTTCCACTTGTGGGCAAACTCGCCGAAGCACACTTCCCGCAAAGGCAAGGAGTTTAAATACAGGATTGTCCAAGAGATTAATTCACACACCATTACCAAGCGCTTTAACAATCAGCAGAGAATAGCTTTTGCTGGGAAATAATGGCCTTTGATTGCATAGTGCTGTACTTAAATTGGACACATAATTTGGTTGGCATGCTGAAGGGGTGGGAGGGCACGAGTTTGAATTTAAAAGACCTCAACATTAAAGTGGCACCACTTTGAAGCAAGAGACCAAAAATAATTTGAGATATTAAGAGAAACCTTTGCAGCGCAGCAACTTGACACACATGTTTGCAGTAGAATGGTTTGCGGGAAGGAAGTTTGGCAACAAGTGGTCATGAAGCACTTGCGCTGTGCCCTAAAAAGAGAGGTTTGGCCAGCAAGGTCGGTCCCCTCCTTCTCCCTTCTCCACTCCATCGCTGCCTCTGGTAGCCAGCACTCTGCACCTTCCCTCATCAAGCGTTCATCTGTGAAGTTATGCTCTCTCACTATGAGAGAAGGTGGGTCTGGGTCTGTCCTATTCATACATTCAGACAAGGGGGATCTTCCATGTGCATATCCGCGGCCCGGATGGCATGCCAGTGCGTTCCAGTCCATTTCCACAGCCTGCTCAAGGATTGTCACCTGAAGGGGTTGCGCACTCTTTGGAAAAGGCTCCATGCAGACAGCATCATCCCAGCATGCTCTGCTGGTCTAGCTTTCTGGCTTTCAGAGAAGCATGTCATGAGTGCGTACTACACCTTTGGTGGTTATTTTACAGAAGACTAATATCCATGTTTCTGATTGTGATATTTTGGGACAAGAAGCATGTTTATCTTACTCCTTCAGAATAACATTCGCAGAGGTTGCAACAATAGTGTTATTTTTGTAGTGTTCTGGATCTCCTCTAGAGAAATACCTAGATTCCAAAAACGTGAAGAAAGTTGTGTTTTTTTTAAACCTAATGGGCCTCATTACGAATTTGGCCAAACTCGCTACCGGCACCCGCAAATGGGCCATTACCGGGCCATTACGAGTTGAATGGGCCGGTAATTGCCCATTCGCGGGTGCCGGTATGGCCGGGCTTCCGATCCCCATTCTGCCCCATAGGGTCTGATCTGGCGTGCAGAATGGCACCCACAAGTGGAACTCGTAATATGGTGGTATGATAACAATAGCGCCGGTAGCACTACCAGCGCCGTTGTTGCCTTACCGCCACATTCGTGTGGGCCTCATTAGGAGTTTGGAGGTAGCCATGCCATTTTTACCGGCATAGCTACCCCCAAACTCGGGTCCGGGTCCCGCAAAATGGGAATTACCGGGCCATTCCGACTTTTGCGGGCCCGGTAATTCCCATTCGCGGGACCCGGACCCGGTACGTCCCCATTACCATTTGAGCCCCCTTAGAGCTCAATGGGAATGTGGAGGATGGAAACAATGGTCCCATTAATAACAGGGCCGTTGGTGCCATCCGGTACTGCTCGCGGGTGCCGCTCTGCACATCTGGTCTGACCAGGCGTGCAGAGCGGCCCCCACGAGCAGAACTTGTAATGTTGCGGCGAGCTAACAATGGCGTCGATAGCACTACCGGTGCCATTGTTGCCTTACAGTAACACTTATAATGAGGCCCAATGTCTTCTTACAAGTAAATGGCTATACAGAGCTGGGAGGCATGAGGACGACCTCCTGCAGCTATACAAGGTATGGGATGTGTGTTATTATTTATAGGAATATCCGAACCCTGGATAATTACACCCATTTTATTGCGCCAGGCAGATTCTGATAACATGTTCCAGCAAGTTTTACCCGAGTGCTACGCGTGGCAAAATGCATATACAATTGATTTGGGGTATTATGGCTGTTTATGGCATATGAAGTCAAGGAACTTGAGCCGTGCAATTTGCCCATGAAAGATTTGACTGTAGGACAAAGTCAGCCTGCTCCCGTCCTAGTGTCCAGGTATAGTGGAGTAACATCACTTCCCTCCGTCCATCCCTTTGCAAAGTACGGTCCACGAAGATCTTAAAATCTCAACTATGAGGGGCTGCCTCAAAATGTGATTCCACGTTCCTCTCCCATGGCCCCACCCAAAGGCAACCCAGCATGACGCTAGAAGGCAGTGGTGGAGGCAGGTTTTGGGGCCAGAGGGGGAAAAGAACTCCTCGGGAGGTACCTGCTATCATCTGTATCGGAAAGGAACCAGGTCAGAGGGGGTTCCGCACCCCGAGTGCCTCATCTTAGCTCATCATTGGTAGATGACACTTTCAGCAGCAAGCATCCCGGTCAAGTCTCCCAGCCCTGTGCCATGATGTATTGTTGCCCACAACAGTATGGCATGGTTGAGGCTCAGTCTCCCAAGTCTTGGCATCCACTCCCTCTTGTCCCTCCCGTGGTCCATCACTTATGAAATTAGCCCTGTCAGCTCTGGACAGAGCGGGCAAGATGCTGTCATTTTGGATTTCCAAACTGATTCGCAGGGCCTGGCAGAGTGGGAATAAAAATCAATTCTGGCATGCTCTCAGCCTACCAATTATGTGACGTCCTCGTTACTCTGTTTCCTGCTGATAGTAAATCCGGCAGCCGTGTTTCTCTTTAATCTCCATGTCTCTGTAGGCAGCTGTAGCTGTCTTTCCATTTTGTTAGCAATCGACCCTCTTGTTTCAGCAATTGGTCTTTGGATCAGTGTCTTTCTGGCTCTTTCTGACATCGTTGCTGAGACAGCCCCTGATGTCTTGTTTACTCACGGCCTACTTATTTTCCAGCTGTTTCTTCTCTTATGAGTAGTTTCCCTCCGATGTTGGCCATCTCGCTTTTGGGTGGACACACACCTGGGCAATTGTGACCCAACATTCTTTAAAATGGAAGGACACCTCCGAGCTAGACTGGGATGCCCAGGCAGGATGAGACCACAATCCGTCACCAAAACTCTCGGCATATTCCTCTCCACAAGTGCCACTGTAAACACCTCAGCACTCAGAGGTACTGACACAGAGAAAGCGAGACTTCAACCCCCTCTTTCTGGGTCAGCTCCACATCCAGTGGAAATATGCCCTCCATCAAGTGCCCTCTGCATCATCAGTGGGTTCCAGGTCATTTCACCGCGGGATGTTTTTTCGCGGGGTTTTTTAACACACATTTTTTATTGAAAAAACCCATCAAATTTGTTTTACATTTATTTGTGGGGGGGGGTCCACCCCCAACCCCCCATTCCATTTCAGTTTATATCTATTACCAAAAACCCACATCCAATATATATAATTTTTTAACCCCCCCCAAAATAAATTTGATGTTTCTTTTTCGATAAAAAATGTGTGGTAAAAAACCCTGCAAAGAAACGTCCCGCTATGAAAGGAAGTTGTACCCATCAGTGGATGTGCAAAGGCACTGCAATGCATGGCATGTGATTAAAAAAAAACGAATAGCTAGACGTGGGTGAACTGGGTCGGGCAAAACTCAAACCACTTACGTTTTGCAAAGTTCACGTCCCGCACATCTTTTTAACTTCACCCAAAGGGCTCTACAGGGGAGTTCAAAATCATTCAGCGGTAAAGAGATATGGGTCCTACGAAGGAGGGTAGGCTACTACCATCCACACAGAGACCCATGCTGTGCTCCACTACCATGCTGGTACCAGGCAGGTGCCCATATTGCATTGGGGCATGTTAAGCGCTTTTCAATTTCCAGCACCTTTTAGGTGCAAAGGCTTTTATGATTTTAACTTGTATCATTATCAGAGTACTTTTGGAGCTCTAGGGGACATTTTGTGACATGGTCATCGGTACAGTTGCAGGTATACTGTTGTTACACTGAAGTGAATTAATTTGCAGTTAATCCCTTGGATGCAACTACTAAGTGGCAAAGTGATTTAGGTATGATTAGGTCAAAATGTATAAGGGGTTGCGAAGGATAGGGTGGTGGTTGAGAGTTGAGATGGGGACCTATGTGGGACCCCCATTATAACAAAAAGAAGTCATTGCATCAAAGTGACGTGCAGAAAGTAATTTGCTGTGATATATCACCGTATAACCCAGGTGTAGCTTGTGCGCACAATTCATCTAAAAGAAACCACAGAAAGCCAACACAGTCACACTTGGGAGTTTGAAGATCACCAGATGAAAGTACTTCGACATTGACCTGTAATCTCAAGAGGCGACTGACTGACCAGACTTGCCTGGGATTCATGGATTTATTCCCCGGATGGGAGCCGTGAACAATCCGTTCTTTGGTCATTTCCATCGGCTGACGAGGGAAACAAATGGGCAGCCACCAGATAAAGCTCACCTTCGTCACGGCAATTGCCATATCTTGCCATGCAATGCAAACGTCCTTCATATCATAGAACATTGGTCAACGGGGTAGAGGCCCATTGAATCCTTAAGAGCTGCCCAGGTGCGCTCTGAGATGCAATGTCCCTTACTTTCATGCTCACTGTTCATGAGGCTGTTGATGGGACGGGCTGTGGATTTTCGCATGGATCGGATCACTGAGCTAAAACACAGCTAATGGACAGGAGCAACATGTCACACATTTTGCCATTGTCTGGTAGCCATCATTTGTGGGGACTTCCACCAGCATTGCAATAGCTAGGATCCCCAAACCATTTATGAGGGTTTTTCAGGAAAAGATGGAGAACACGAGGGATCAGTTCCATACACATCTTCACAAAGCACTCAAAACGTGATGCAAATATGGTTCGTTTACACTATTTTAAACCCAACCTTTTGCAGAGGTGAATTCACAAATGCGTGACTAGTCTTCGTTGTGCTGAGAGCAGCATATTACAGCATCCTGTAGCACACACACCCGAGCTTTTACATTACACTTTTAAGCAATAGCCATTTTGTGAATTCCCTTTGGTCGGGCTATCCCACTTTGTATTATAAGGAATTTAGTTCTGAATGCATAGGCCACTCCTCCTTACATGCCCATTTTGCATATGCATAGTTAGCGTGCCAGAAGGTACACCCCACCTCCTGGCCATTCAGTCACAGGTAGCCATTTTGTTCCTGCATTTTGAGGCACATGGCCTTTTTCACAGTTTTATGAATACGGCCCAATTCACTCCAGGCACAATGCTGTACTTATTTTTTACAGCCACATATACATTTTGGAAGAAAAACAAATATTGTGAATCATAACCAAGGGACGGCTTCACAATGAACCCCTCAACAAATATTTGTGGGTCCCCTGAATTTTTCCTGGTACGAGTATTAGTGGGTCACAGGCAGCCCAGATCGCCCATGACTCTCTATCATGCTGTATCCTCCAGACTGCTCCTGTTATTAGAACAAGCATACAGTACCCTTACAGTTATAAGCATACCACAAGCCATAGAGGGTACCGCGACCATGAAAAGTGTAACGGGGCAGATAAATATGCAAGTACCACCTCCTGCCCCTACTCAGATAAATACGCAAGTATCAATTCCAGGCCCGACCCTTCAGCAGTACTGTATAGGTGAGAAACGATACCAGCTGAGGCAGCCTTACCACCCTATGTATCTAGGGGTGAGAGCCTAGACAAACTACAACAGATTCTAAGAAACAATATTTCAAATAAATCAATGTATACTTGCCTCTGCCATGAAGAATTAGTTAGGCTGTACAACACTAGTAGGGATTATGGTTAAATAGTAGAAAGCACGAGTAGCATGCTGTGTATGAGATAAAAGGGAGGAGGGTTGCAGGATACAGAAAGAGGGACTCGCTACATTGATAGAGCAGATGGAAAAATAGGCACAATAGATGCAGCATACACGGGCAGGGAAGCCAACATATGGCAGATGCACAGAGTGAATGTAACATGAGCAAAGGCGAAAATAGGTCGCCAACATGGATGCGAAAAGCGCAGAAGCACAGCCATTTTCCTAGCATGGAGGCTGCAGCAGGCCTAGGTGTTAGCAATGCCTCAGACAAGATTCTGAATTCATAAAACATTTTATTTTAGAGGCTTCGGAGCTTTCCAGACAGTAGTCTGTAGCAAACGTCAGGGTCCGATGGACAAAAGGGAATAACGGCGATGCAGAACGCAGAGACGAGATAACCGTTCTCAGGAGGGGAAGCCACAGACCTCTGAGTTAATTAAATTATAATTAAGGCTTCCGGTTTTATGGTATTTATTTTTCTGTCATTTCCATCTGTATTTGTCCATATTTATTTTTCGGCCTTTTTTTCTGCATTTATCCACATTTATTTTTTGGCATATAAAAAGATAATTCGCAAACAATATTTTCCTGCATTTATTCTAATTTAAAAAAAACACATTTATTAAAGCACACATGTAGACATACAGGTAAGAAATGCTATCTGCATTTTTTCCTTAACAACAAACCATTACTCCTGTGACTGCTCCTGCCTTAAGATATATCCTGTCAGCAATTTGAAAAACGTGAATGCTATTTTTATACAACTTTTGCACTCTCCATGCTGCCAATGTGACCTATGAGTGACACCATAGAGAAACAGACCTGTTTTTCCGTTTTTTTCTCCATTTTTATAAATACATACAGACAGAAAGCAGATTGATTTTTGTCTGTATTCATGTGTAAAAATCA
Organism: Ambystoma mexicanum; assembly: GCF_040938575.1. Classification (NCBI taxonomy): domain Eukaryota; kingdom Metazoa; phylum Chordata; class Amphibia; order Caudata; family Ambystomatidae; genus Ambystoma; species Ambystoma mexicanum. The sequence continues at coordinate 848,889,370 of NC_090931.1, read as the reverse complement.
GTAAAAACAGAAAACTGGAAGCCTTAATTATAATAAGAGCATAAACAGCCATTGATGTCCAGGTGCATGAGATCAGTATGCCAAAGGACTTTGTCACTGATAGATGAAGCATATCGCTAGCGGTCGCAAAGAGTACAACATGCACGTTAGAATCAGCTAAAATCCCAGTAAATAGGAAGAAATGAATTCTCCAACATGATCCCCTAACATGTCATCAAGACATGAAGAACACTTGCTATTCATTATAAGCCAAGTACAGATAAGACATCTGCTGAACTCTGTAGCACACACACAGATGATACAAGGCCAAATTCCAAGAAATAGATAGGCCATATGGGCTCGGAATGACAAGGATCACTTTTACTTGCAATTAGTGCAGACCATGGACTTCTCTCTCCCCCTAACCAATGTGTCTCTCATATTTTGGCATTTCATCAAAACATCCAAGAGTGGTGAGTAATGTGCCAGCCAATAAAAATCCCTTTTGCCATACTGCCTATAGTGGATAGCACCAGCCAATTAGTGGCTAATAGGGCTAATGCGGCTAATATAGTGGTGTAGGGAAGCCATTATCTAGGATCAGCCGGGCTCAGGAGGAGCCATCAGATAGTTATAGATAAATTAATGTTTATGTAATCTATGTGTATTTTAAGATATTAACCAAAACTAACCCCCATAATTTTGGAAGTGATATTGTATTGTGCCATCACTATGTATTTTGAGTAAAGAAACCACCCACACGCTTTGTAATTTTGAGAGCTACTTTCATGCTATCCCAGACATTATTCTATGGTTTGAATAAAGCTGTGTTTTACTGTGCACTTGGGTACTCCATTATTGAGTATTGTTTTTTATGCTATTTTGGCAATTCGGGCCCATCTCTATAAAAGGCATGAGGCTACAGTCTAATTGTTTTAATAAGGTCACATTATTCAGAGGTAATTTGCAATTCACTTTTTAGACATATTTGAGATTATTTCAATCCATGCATTTCAAGCTGATCGGCCTCACACCCAACAATTTCTCTTGGATAATGTATTTTTTCACCAGGTTTCTTCATTTTATGTAGGTTTTTCAAACATGACAACATGCCCCATTCTATTCAGGAGGTGGTAAGCCAGGCCTCTCTTTTTCTTTTCATTCATGGACTTGATGTGTATTGGGTAAATCCAGAATGACTAGTCTTAGAATGCAAAGTAAAAAGGACTGGGCACACTTCTCCTGCATAGAATGGATCACGGTGGCATGGTGTGTTTATGTCCTATTATTATTATTTTTGTTCCTAGTTTCTGCCTAGGGTCATCCAGACGTGGACCCCTTGCTCACTGTGCTCAGAGCGGTAAAACTCCACCCGACTAGGCTGAAACACCTGTCTAGGGTTGCTGTTGGTACACTTGTTCAGAGGAGAATTGCCTGGCATTCTGGTGCTGGACTGCCCTTATGGGCGGGAGAAAGACTGATATGCAAATGGATATTTCTCCTCTCTGAAAGGTACAGTGAGCCAAAGCGTGGTTTTAGAGCCTCCAAGTGGGCACCTTGCCATTGAACAGGTTATTTGGCGGTGGCTGTTCTCGGTAGAGGGGCTCCCAGATCTTTTCGTGCATTTTTAGGAATTTTGGGTTTCACCCTAAGTTACCCACGGTAATCTAGACTTGGACCCCTTGCTTGCTGTGCTTAGAGAGGCACAGCTTCACCCCTCTGATGAGGCCCGACTAGGCCGAAACACGTGTCTGGGTTTGCTGTTGGTACTCTTGTTCAGAGGAGAATTGCCTAACATTTCGGTGCTGGACTGCCCTAGTGGATGGGTCACAGACAGATATGCAAATGGATATTTCTCCTCTATGAAAGGTACAGTGAGCTAAAGCGTGTTTGTAGACCCTCCTGAGTGGGAACCTTCCCATACAACAGGGGGAGGGCTAGACCTTTTTGTGCATTGTTTTTATACCACCCTTGCCTTTTATCTGTCTTTTCTGCTTTTCTTTGTTCTACCAGAGCACACTTGCCCTCAAGCAGAGCCTTTTGAATTACGAAATCACACAGGATAGGCTCGAACGCCATCTCTCCCTGTTCTTCGCTGCCAGTCAGCAAGAGATGAGGGCTGCCCACTGCTGCACCAGGCAAGCGGCATGTTGGTGGCCCTAGTTGGCTGTAATAAAATACGACGTTGTCATTTCTTATGTCAGACTAGTCAAAAGATGTTCTTATTTCAGCAATAAATCTGGTTGCACTGTTCGTGCCCAGGAAGAACATGTTACAATGATACAATGTATGCCTGCTTTACAAACAATGAGCACACAGCACACACCGACAACAGCTGCTGTCAAGGGCAGCCTTACAACAACTGGCTCTCCAAAACACCCAGCCGCTGCAGGCAACACATGATCCCGCTATTCTCTGTTCTAGATATCACCCTTGGGTTACATCAGCACCAGGCTGATGTAGGCGGACACCCTAGATGCCACACACGGTTCCCGTGACACACCAGTGCAGGGGCGCAACACTCAAACATAGTAGGATAGCTCAGGTGCAATGCGCTTGCCTTGGAAACAAGTCAACTCAGAGCATCAGGGGTTCACCAAAGCTCAATTCAATTTGTTTTAAAGAATCATACAACAGAAAAAGGGCAGTACTAGTGGCCAACACTTGTAAGCAAAACAAGCAATATAATGTGATATCAGTACATATGTATGTTAGTACATGGCAGCTGGCAAGTGGCACGACACCCACCTGCCACATACCAGCCCAGACAGTCGTTGCTCCATCATAGAGCCTGACCTCCTATTTTAAAGTAGGGAAGTTAGATCCCAGTGGCCCCCTTCTCTCCTCGTAGCAGCGTTGGCTGGGCCCAGGTGGGGTGTCCGAAGCAGTGCCCATGCTGGTCACCCGAATTGCAGTGTCTGGGTCTGGGAAGCAGCGGGAGCAGTCAATGGTAAGAAATGTGCTTTATAAACAAGCAGCAAACATACAGGGCACCGTAGTGGCAGCCACTCTCAGGGCAGTTGTACAGCAATTGGTTCACGAGAACCCCCAGAAACCACAGATGTGGGCCCCACCCGTTCCATTCTATGTTCTAGATAACACCCTGGGGTCCCATCAGCACCAGGCTGACAATGCTAGAACCCCAGTTACTACCCCCGTTGCAAAGCCCTTGCCGGATGTTCACCACTCTGTGCCCAAGTTAATAGGCCAGAGCACAGAATGTGCCTGAAATGAGGGCCCCCGGGTCATTACCAACTGGTATAGCCCTTATAACCACGTCTTCTTGCTATTAGCACCCTTCAGACAACCTTGGGGTGCTTAGAGCTTGTTAAAAGAAAAATTACCTGGGCTGCAACAAGTGCATGACCCATGGGGTTGGCTTTAAGATTACAAAAGATGGCCACCATGTAAAAGGAGAATGGGGCTCTAAGTGGAGCCATTTCCATGATATGATATGATATGGCATGTATAATGCGCCTATACACAAGTGTTTCAAGGCGCGACGAGGCGAGGGGGAACAGAGGGAGGACAGAGATAGCGATCTTACTAGGCCAGGTGACATTGAGATCGCACAACTGCGGGGGAGAGGGGAAGGGGAGAAGTGCAGGGGGAAAGGGTAGGGGGCAGAGCAGTACATGAGATAACCGTAAAAAATAAAGATAAATAAATATATGAAATAATAAACAGAAAGATAATACATATAAGTGCGGCCAGCTGGTGGCACGTGCAATGGTAAGGACAGACGTCAGGTGTCAAGTGCTGGTAGGGGGCTGTAGGGATACAGAAAAAGTCCCCGAGTGCAAAGGTTGCAAGGGGGGCAGTGCAGGTGTGCAAATGGCGGGGAGGGGACCTGGCCCCGATATCAGAGGGTAGCCAAGAAAACCAGAGCGGTTTCCGTTTCAACCAGGAGATCAGCAAGGGAGCAGGGGAGGGAAAGCCTCGGAGAGGCGCTGCTGGCAAGCAGGACTGCAGCCAGACACAAGTGAAGGGACCAGTGGAGTACAGCATCTGAGCAAGGTACGGAGGAGCATGGGAAGACGACTGCTGTGGGACAAGAGGGGGTGCACGGGTGTGTGGCCGCGCGGCCTGGCAGCGTGGAAGAAGGGATCGCATCCGTAGACAAAGACCACGCTACCTTGTAGCTGATTGGCCAGCAAACGGTGCCCGGTTGCTAAAACAATTACAATCTGGGTTCACAACAAAAGTTTCAGGTGTTTATAGGGATAATACCGCCTGCCATGTACCATATGAAAATACACACTAGACCTTGACAAGCAGGCTGTAGTAAAATAAGGCTATATGAGGACTGCATGTGTTAAAAGAATCTTAACGCTGTTACCCATTAATGATGTGTTTATGTTACAATGCAAATTAAGAAATTGGATTTCACAGTTCATAGTTTGAGCTCCCTCTCTGTGAGCGCATGATTGGCAGCTAAGCCCTACACGCTCGAACAATGACAGACCGGGCAAAGAATGGAGACATTTCTGTTTCTATCGTTAGGAATTCTATGAAGGAAATAACAGGGAAATATCAGTACTAACGTGTTCCTGTATATCGCCCCATGCCGGAGTCCTCCCGCTGCTATGCAGAGAAAAGACCGACGTGTTTATTATGCTATTTGATGCCACTTCGTTTATTGTCCTCACAGAGTGAGGTGAGCACTTACGTTCTGAACTATGAGGCCTGGGTGAACTTACTCAGAAAGGATCCACCGGTACCCACGAATCTAGCAAGAGGGGTCGGGGGGAGGAGGGGCTAGGGAGAGGAAATGAAGCCCTGTACATCTGTGAATGTTATTCAAATAGGACAGCACATTCAACTGTATGGGCCTCATTACGAGTCAGGCGTTAAGGGTTTTACGTCGCGTAAACGGCGCCGACCCTTAACGCCTGATTACAAGGTCCCTTTGCGGGATGATGATTTTAACACCTGCTTTTTGCAGGCGTTAAAAACCATGCCGCAAAGGGACCTTGGAGCTAAGTACGGTGCCACAATTTGCGGCACCGTACTTAGCGCCTTCCCCATTCCCTTTATGCCCTATGGGGCAAAAATGGGAATGGGGAAGGGCCATGGCGGAAGGGGGAATTACCACTCCGCCAACCTCGGAATGGGGTGGTAATTCCCCATTCCGCCATGGCGGAGTCGGAGAGTTACCGGCATGGACCATGGTCCATCCGCCAGGGTCGTAATGAGGCCCTATGTCTGTTGTTTCCTTAATGCAGTTTAGCTCCTTGTTCCTGCACTTTTTAATTTGTTTTGCATTCATTGTACCTCTCACGTTCTTCCCGTCCTGCACTCCCTTTCTTCCCCTTGCCCCCTTTTCTTGTCTCAGCACTTAAATGTTCCAAATAGTGTCACCACCTAGTCAAACAATTTTTATTCTTCCCATCTCCCCCCTTCTGCACATTCCCTCCTCCGCCTTTCCCCTGCTCACATGCTATAGCACTTGCACGTTCCGAATGTTTCAAGACCTTTTAAGAACGTTTTTCTTTTTGTTTTATACCTTCCTCATCCCCATCCCCCCTTTGTATTGCACATTGAAACACAATTGTTGCTGTATAGTGCACATTACAAATAACCAATAAATAACTAAATAAGTAGGTGAATGCACCTGCTGCATTGATATATGTGTACCTGCAGGTCCCAGGATTGTAATTGGTTAAGAACAACTTGCCTTTTCATTTGCATCAAGTTAATCAAATTAGTAAAGCTGAAGAAGGCAATTACAAAATTTTATGTCAGCGCGGCAGAGTCAGTTACACGTCAAGGAGGCCTGGGTCTGCTTTTCATCATTTAGAGAAGATTGATCCATTGGGCAATATGTCCTTGTATATTGTAGCCCAATAGACCTTGAGAGGAGTCATTAACGCATAGCGATAGTAGCAATACATGTTTTGGAGTTTTGGTAGTTTAGTACAAACTTGATTTTAGTAGTGAGTCAAGTGAATAGACAAACTGAGTTAGTAAATTAAATGTGTTTTTTAATAGTGTTTAAATAGCAAGCGCAAGTTTGGTGTTCTATGCAAACCTGCGTGTTTGGTTTATCAATTCTATTAGGGTTGCCTATTCAATAAATTAGTGTAAATGTGTTGGTTATTCACAGTATTTTGTAGTTCATTCAGATTTCCAATATGTATTCATATAAAAGTTCCAATCATATGTGTTGATACAGTGGAGCCAACAAACTCTACTTGGAGGCATGTGCATGTGTTTCGCCCTTACGCTGGCTTTTTCAAGGCACAAGTAAAGCAGTTAATGCAACAGTTATATGTTAATTTCTAACATACGTCTTTTGACATACTGTCCGGCTTATCTAAATCACATTCATGTTGGATAAAAATTTCTATGTTTTTGATAGTTTATGATGCAGAGTAGACGAGTGTCCATAAAATAAGGCTGTCTTGATCGCGTGTTGAAGAATTTGGCAATTAGCCATAACCCTTTGTGTTTTGTGGTATCCTGGTTTCTCTGTGGTTGTTTCAATTGAAAGCGTAAGTTATGATACTTGGTTTGTTTTGATTTCTTGTCCAGGAAATACTTTATTTCCATGGTTACGGTTGCCTTCCTGCTACATGTCTTGTTCCTCCTGCCCTGTAAATTAATCTGTTTAAATAGCAAGGTTGTCTTTATAAGTTATGTATTTTAATTGGGAACTTGGTTAAATGGACTTGGCTTAACATGAGCATATTAGGTGTCATATAAAAGTGAGCAGTTTATTTATATGAAAGAAAAAACATATTCCCATGTTTTAGCTTTCTCTATGGTGTACTAAATAGAGTGTTGCCATGGAAAAAAGGTCCCCAGCAGAACAAAAGTGTTTTGATGAAAGAAACCTTACCAGACAATTGCATTTGCCTTCCCTTGTATGCTTTTGAAGTCAGAATATTCTGCATGCAGTCAATTATTCTTGCAGTCAAGAAGTTATTCACTGCACTTTGAGCATTCTGATTGGTAGAGAGGTGGTCAGTAATCTCCATGTGCTAACACAAGTGAGGGAATTCATAGCATACATGGACCTCTAAAAATCCTATAATGCTTTGGAAGAGTCAGTCATGCATTAGGTGAGCATGAAGTTTAATTCTGCGTATGTTGCTTCCATGAGGACTAGTCAAGTTAATTATTATTGTAATAGACAGAGTTCATGGCTGTAAGATAATAACTTCAGAAAGGACAGCGGTGTTGAGGCAGAGCCAGTCAGACCGGTTTGTCGGGGTGATTATCCCGGGGTCGGCTGAGCCGTCCACGGACCTCTGGGTTGGGAGGCGCCAACTCCACCCGTGTTCCCCAAAAATGAGTATGAGACACACACAAGAAGCAAGGCGGTTCTGCTGTTTATTAAAACAACGGAAGGGATGGGTCTAGGATCCTAGGCGTCCGTCCAGACTCTCAAAATTCGTGGGGCTCGCAGACCCTTTTTGCCGCAGTATGACACGCTACTTGCGTCACCTGGGAAAGTTAGCGAAAAACCTATTGCCACTCCGATTGGTTCCTCGAGTGGTAGGGTTAGTATAGCATACATATAGAGAGCAATATTAGTGGTTGAGGATGAGTCAGGTGGTATACTTGGGTTGTCCCTTCTATTAGATAGTTGAAAATTGTTACACGAAGACCCCTGATGATTGGCTAATGTTAGTGGCATCAGTGATGAGTGCCCCCATGTTCTGATTGGTCCTCCCGCGAGCCCCCCAGTCTGGGACCATCGTTGTTCCCAGCTCGCGGTGTACCTGTCACTAGCAACAATGTGTAACTATGTGTTAGTGCAGACAATGTGCGGGTTTGCTCATAGGCTTGAGAGCAGGCCATTCCCATCGCTGTAGGTGTCCATCTGGTCATTTCATTGTTGCAATCTGTGTCCCAGACGTGGGACCCAGGCGACTTCTCCCTCGTGGGTCTGGCACCTTGTCAGGTTGGCTTGGTCACGTGTGGAGAGACCGTGGCTGGGGCAGAATTCTGCACATTTAAAGTTGTGTTTTGCTTCTGTGTGCTTGGCTTTGCTTACAGGTGTGACCTTGGTGCCGGCTGGTAGCATACGAGTTGCAACATCGCCCCCTTGGCTGTGAGCTCTCGCTGGGCTCGTTCTGCGTGATCAGCACTTGTACTCTCACTCATTCAGTGTTCATGGCGGTTCTTGCTTGCGGCCTACTCGGGCCTGGTTCATGGGTGGGGATGTGTAATGCACGGCACCTGTGTTGCGGTTTGACATGGCTTCATAGGCAATATTACGTCTTCGTTATATTCTCATCACGATGCGAGGGGTTGCAGCAAGCGTCAGCAAGCGTATACGCGAGTGCTTTATGCGTCTTGCGTTTCTGCATTACGGAAAAACCTATGTGAAAAATAATAAAGATGCGCGTCAGTGGGTGTATCCGTCACCTACGTCATAGCACTGAATATATTCTTCGTGTGGGTTGGTGCGTGAGTGACCAGTGTGCATGGTGGCACGTGTGTTCTTGGCAGTTGGCTAGGTCGTCATGGTATCTCTAACGATGTGGGTGCTTGTTGTTGAGGTCTTAGTCGAGTTCATCCATGCCACAGGTGTCGGCTTGTGTAGGGCAGGCTGGTTGGCATATCCTTATGTTCTTGAACCAGGGTATTTGGTCGTCTGGTAGATAGACAAATTCATCTCGTGGCGGGTGTCTAGGCCGCGATCCTCTAGGCCATGGTCGCCAGGAGATTGGGGGGAGCTTTTTCTCCCATTCTCCCACTTCACTCCCCCCTCTGGTCGATGGTCTTCAAATGACCAGTACATATATACACAGCTCCCTCCCGGTTTGCAGTATACCCATCTTCCGATATAGCTCCTCGGGTTTCTCGGGTTCTCAAGCTTTACGGATGGTGGGTCTAAGTGATTGCTGATGATCTGTTTGCGCAGTTTCTCTCTTTCCTTTATTATTATGTCGGTGTGCTGGTCATCGTCAGTTGGCATCAAGGGGTGCATGCCAACCATTTCGATCATTTCGTCCATAGTGCGTGCCTTCCTGGCTTTCCAAAACCTTATTACAATCAATACAGCTGCAGCCAGTATTATGCATCCAACTATTATCTTCAGCCCGTCCGACAGCCATGATGGCATCCATGACCATAACAATGAAAATCAGCTATCATCCTTCTTTACTCCTTTACTTTCTTCCATCATCTTGGAGTGCATCTGGGCCAGTTATGATACTGCTTCGGTAAGTGTATCATTATCTGCATCGCTAGCAGGAATAAATGTGCAGCATGATTGTCCTATTTTTGCACAAACTCCTCCTTCCATCGCTGTGAGAAAATCCAGTACATATCTGTTCTGTAGTGCTACCATTCTTACCACTCGCAGTTCCTCTTTTATAGCATTGAATCCGTTTACTGTTGAATTAATCGTCATAATTAGTTCCCATCGGGTGATCTGGAGCCATTTAGCGTTTGCATAAGCTTGCAGTCCAGGGTGTATTATTGACGAGAAGAACATTGCCCTGCTGAATAATCTATGTTCTGGTGGAATAGAAGTGAGTGCTGTTTCCGACCTTCCCCACAGGTAGTTTCCTGTCAGGGGTTCTCCTTGTCTCTTTATCCTTTTTAGGACATTATTGTTGTTGTTGTTCTCTCCCTCCTGTGATTGTATGGATCTCTTCTTCCTCGTGTTCCCTTCATCCATTTTGGGGAAATTGGCCATGTTGACATGTTTTTGGGGCACCACTAGTGATGCTACGTTGATGTGTACCATTGTGCATAAACCATTCCACAATGGGGGCAGGGTGTGATATGCCTTATCTCCGCAGGCCCAATAGTGATCCATTATCACTGCCGTTCCAGCACCCCCCTCTGGTAATTCTAACACACTTCCACAGTTGGTGTTGTATCCCACCTCCACATCTCCTCTGTGTTGGTAGCATAACTTGGGCGCGGTCATCGGTAATATGCTTATTGGGTCTTCATCCTTCTCCATCCATGTCAGCATGGGTACGTATTTGCCCCATGTCGTCCAACATCTGTCGGTGTGTTCCTGTATGGTGGTAATATTTTCTCTTGTTATCATGTTGCTACCGACCACTCCTAATTCCCATTCATTGTTCATGTATACCTTCCCTGTTATTGTTATCAGTGGCCTTTCCCAACATCCTTGTATACCAGGAACTTCAGTGGCGTACCAATCACATGGTAGGTATTGTAGTGTTATTTTCTTCGTTTCCCCCTTTTCAGGGCCACCCGTTATGTATCTGAACGCTTCAGCGTGTAAACTGCTCTTATGGTAACTCAAATATGACTTGAGGAAATTGCTTTCGTATGGGTATGTGCCTCTTGTTTCCCACTGCATTCTCACCACCGTTCCTTGAAATCGTCCTCTCGTTTGAAATAGTGCCAGATATACTATACATCGCGCCGTCTTTTCTTGTATTTCTGTGGCGACGAATGTTTGTGAAGCGCTCATGGCGTATGGGATCAGTGAGCACACATAACAGCTATCTTCTGTTGTCTGCTTACCAATTTGGGTCATGTGCTGGTACCACATGTTGTTTGAGACGTGTGCTGAATCTGTTATGTAATTATCAATACCCTTGTTATCTGTATATGTGCTGCGTTTAACTCTACTTCCCTTATGCGTAGGGTTGCTAGTACCACCTGACGTCATACCTGTTGCAGCCGTGGGAGGGGGCATGTTAGTTTTGGGTGCAGCCATAATATTGATAGCATAACTTTTCTGCCATACATAGGCAGCCAACAGACCAGTGATGACCAATACTCCTATCATTTTTATTACAAGAGCTAGTCTCACCGGCATTTTGCTCTTACCTTGCTGCAGTCCGGCAGCTTATTCTTGCAACGTTAAAGGTGCCCGCCTGAAAATCCTCAATACACTTGTTATTATTGTTAGTCGTTGTTATTAAGTTCTCCCTATCAAGTAATCGTTCAGTGCCCAGGCGAAGAGCTGTTCCCACACTAATCTTAGTGATTTATCTCTTAGAGCCGGTAAGTGCTCGTGAAGATGGGGAAATGATTGTTCTATGGCCAAAACAAATGCGGTGTAATATACGCGTACCCTCCTTCTTTTTAGGTACTTTGGCCTTCTTATATGATATACAAATTGGTGTGATAGGGCTTCAGGGGTGTTATCATCTGTGGGCAGCATCTACTCCTGGGCAGAGTACACTGTTAGTTACTTATTTTCTTAACAGTACAATTATACACGGTACCTGCATGTGCGAGAGAAGAAAAAGAGAAAACATACAAGTGTTTTACATGTGTGTGTGTGCAATACCCAAGTTAGTTATACAACGTACTTCAATCGGGGGTGACCTTAGAGGGGAGGGGGCAGGTGCTCAATTGGCAGAAGTTTGTTTACTTTCTGATCTCGTGACCATGGGATGGGCTGTGGGCAAGCGTCCAATGTCTATTTCAGTAGTTGCCTCTGGGGAATCTGGGGGGTGATCAGGTGTAGTTACACTACTGTCATCAGCTGTGGTCGACGTCTCCTTCTCTGTAGCCGATGCTGTTGCTGTCGTTGCTCTTCCGATGGCCCTGTCGTTAACGCTAGGGCGGGTCTGGAGTTTGTAGATCTTCACGTCATGTAGGTGATTCCAGGCATGCTTATCCTGCAATTTCACCGCTCTGGTAGCTACCTCCTCTACCAAATGAGGACCAGTAAAGCATGGGCCGTTCCACTTTCTATTAAAGTTGCGGAGTAGCACATGGTCACCTTTAGCAATATTGCATAGTCCTTCCTTTCCCAGTTCCTTGTTGGTGTCTTCTTGTTGAGAACTCTTCGACCCGCTCTGCGTGCGCTCGAACTGTTGAGATACAAATGCTACACTAGTAATCAAAGAAGACACATATTGATACATTTCGTCACCAAGAACAGTTGCAGTGTTTTCATGGTCTGTGAATGCTCTTGATGTAGGCGTTAGAGGAAGGCGCATTTGACGTCCTGTCACCACCTCATGGGGAGTGAGGTGGTGATCAGACCCTGGGCTATTCCTTAGCTCAAATAGAGCTAGCGGAAGACAGTACAACCAGCTCTTCTTGGTTGTCTGCTGAATTTTTGCAATTTCTTCTTTCAATAGGCCATTCAGGCGTTCACATATACCGTTGGCCTGCGGGAGATATGCACATGCAAATTTATGCTTAATACCCAGCAAGGACGTGATGTGCTGAAACATTTCATTAGCAAAGTGTGGGCCGTTATCTGACCGCAGCACTTCGCACACACCCCACCTAGGGAAAACCTCTCTCACTAAAAATGTAGCTGCTCTGAACGCATCCGCGTGTGAGCAGGGTCCGGCCTCGATCCACCTGGAGAATGGGCACACCACTACAATCATATACCTATGTCCTTGACATACATTGATCATATCAACGTAGTCAATATGAATGTGCAGGAAGGGTCCCTCTGGCCGGGGTATAGTACCTTTTATCACTTGCAGCATGTGACCGGCCGTAAACTGTTGGCATGTGAGGCAATTGCTGATGAAATTTGTTACATGAGAATTTAACTCGGGGCAGAACCAATCTTCCCTAATTCGTGCTGCAATTACTTCTTTCCCTGTATGTGCTGGGTGATGGAGCTGGGCTAGGGCGGTGTTCAACAGTGCCAACGGCATGACCACCTTTCCAGTGTTATTTTGACACCACAGTGTGTCATTTGGGAACATCGTACATCCTCTTTTTACCCATAGTTCCTTTTCTGCCATTGGTGTGGCTGCCTGTAATTCCATTATCTGTGTGGCGGGGAGATGGGTATACCCTTTTTCATCAACATCTGTTTTGCCATCCCCCTCCCTCTCCCTCTCTCTGACTCTGGGGGGTTCCATGTTTCACCAAAGTATGCTGCATGCTTGGCATGTGCGTCTGCTGTTTCATTCCCTTTCGAGATATGGTCGTCTCCATTAGTGTGTGCCGGACATTTAACCAAAGCTATCTCTTGGGGATCATTCATTACTTCAATTAATTCTGCTAACAAGAGAGCATGTTGCACTGGGGTGCCATCAGCTCTCCTAAATCCTCTTCTCTGCCATTTTATCAGCCCCGAGTGGACGGTTGACGTGACATATGCGCTATCAGAATATATAGTAACTCTTTTGTCAACGCTTTCCTTCAACGCCAAGATCAGTGCAACTAATTCCACTGCTTGAGCCGAATAATGCTGTGGAAACTGCACGCATTTCACCGGGACATACATCAAATCTTCTGTCATTTTTACAACTGCTGCCCCAGTTCTCCTTATCCCATCACTTTGGTCTATTGTTGATGACCCGTCAATGTACAAAATCACCCCACCCTTAAGTGCATCCTCTTCAACCTTTCTAGTGCATTAGTACGTTTCGATAGTCTGTGTACAATCGTGAGCATAATCACCTTCCTCAATAACTTCCGCTATAAATCTGGCTGGGTTAACTGTACTGCATCTGGCAATTGACAGTTCGGGTCTAGACAAGATGATCTCATAACCTGACGCCCTCTGTGTGGTTAGTGTGGGCTTAGGCTTATTCAATATTGCAAATAGCGCATGCTCCACAGATAGTGTGGTTGGGCACCCCATTGTAATCGATGATGATTTCTCTACCGCAAACGCAGCTGCGGCGAGACTCTGTTTGCAAGGGAAATGTCCTAGCATGAGAGGGTCCAAGTGACCGCTGTAGAACGCTATTGGCTTGTGTCCCATGCTGGTTTTCTGAGTCAATACTGCTTTCATTACTGCTGACTCGCAATGCGAAAAGATAAAGAACTGTCGTTCATAATCTGGGGTGGCTAGTACCGGAGCAGTGGATATGGCATGCTTCAACTCGTCAAATGCCTCTTTCATTTCCCTTGTCCATCCCAATGTTTTGTCCCCTTTGTGTGCTTCTCTCAATGCCTCAACTAGGGGTCCTATGTATGAGCTGTAGTCAAAAACCCATGCTCTACAGTAGCTGCATAATCCCAGGAACTGCTGCAGCTCCCTCACCGTTTGTGGTAGTGGCGTGTTGGATATAGCTTGTGCTCTTTGTGGTGCAATCTTTCTTTCGTGTTGGGATATTAGTTGACCAATGTATAGTACCTGTTCCTGACAGTACTGTAACTTTTCTTTGTCTACCTTGTAACCCATTTCAGCCAACACTGTCAGCATTTTCAATGAGTCCTCCCTGCACCTTTTCTCGCTTGTGCTGCAAATTATTATATCGTCAACATATTGCAGCACCGTACTTTCCAATTCAATGTTTCCCAAGTCCATCTGTATTACTCTGTTGAAAATTGAGGGTGACTCGCAGTACCCTTGTGGTAACCTCGTGTGTTTCCATTTTGTGTTCCTGTATGTGAAGCTTGTCAAGTCTTGTGAATCTGGGTGCAGAGGTATTGAGAAAAAGGCATTTTTGAGGTCAATCACGGTGAACCGTGAGGCCTCTGCCGGAATTCCACATAATATTGTGGCTGGGTTTGCTGCTATGGGGTATTCTGCTTCTACAATGTTATTCAAGGGTCTGAGGTCCTGGATAAAACGTCAAGACCCTCCTTTAGCTTTGCGCACTGGGTACATGGCCGTGCTGCATGGTGATTCTGATGGTACCAATATGCCATTATTTATCAGGGCCGTTATGGTTTCGTATATGCCCTCATCTGTCTCTTTTGATAGTGGGTATTGTTTCACTCTAGGTAGTATTGCACCCTTCTTCAGCTTTATTCTTACTCCCCCGATGCTCTTTATGCAGCCCACGTCATAGGGACTGGTGGTCCACAATGAGGCTGGAACTTTAGCCATATCTTCCTCGTAGAATGGAACTGGGGTAGATGCTGGTGCCTCAAGTGCCATGGCCATTTTCTGTGCCACTTGCTTATATGTCACTCTTAGCCATATATCTACACTCATCATAAATACCATCTCACCTTCTTCCCTGTCTTCTGAAAAGAGCTCTTCATCGGACACCTGGGTGAGCCTGCATCCCTCAGCCAGGGCTATCACTGCCCTCCATGCTCTCCCTTCCCGGTCTTGGGCATGTACTGCGATATAATATGCAGTTGCTATAATACTCTCAATGCTTACCGAAATCACCTTCCCTTCTGGTTCATTGGCTGGTGTCTCAGGCCTGAACAAATATGCTGCTGGCCTCCTCCAGATCTTTCCAGATCTACTGGAACAGTTCGCCATCCACTGGCTCAGCCCGAGCTACTGTCTGGCCACAGTACGCTTGCAGTATTTGTCGTGCAGTAAGCATGTTTATTCCTGGTGTGGAGCAAATTATGCCATCCTCTGTGAAGGAGATTGTCATATTTAGCCTGCTCATTATGTTCCTCCCAAGTATGTTCACTGGCGACTCCCTTGAATACAGGAGCGGGACAGACATGTCATAATCTCCAATAGATAAGGAGATGTTATCAGTAAAGGGAACCAACCCCCGAGCCCCAGAGAATCCTTGGGTGTTCATGGCCTCACCTGACATTTTAAATCTACCCTCCCTTATGCAAGACCTGGTTGCCCCAGTGTCAACAAGGAATGATATTTTTTTGTCACCTATCGTTACCTCAATGCGTGGTTCCTCCACACTATTAGGTGTTATCGATAGGATGGGACACACCAAGGACGTCTGTGGGCTGTCCTATTGTGGGTATAATGACTGACCACTTCCTGTGTAAGGGTTGTGTCCCAGGATAGTCACCCTTCCCAATTGTGTTTGTTGCAGCTGCGTATCGGTGGAGGTTACCTTATGGTCCTGTATTTGAGTGGGCTGCTGCACTGGCTGCACTTGGTGTTGTTGTGTTATTGCTACCTGTTGTTGTGGTAGTGAATATGTCTGCAGCTGTTGTTGTGTTGCTAATTGCTGCTGTGTGCTGCTCTGTGGTAGCCCCTGTTGTTGTTGGCAACCCTGCTGCTCCCTCATAGGCCCTTGTTGTCCTTGTTCCCCCCATGGTGGTGGGGAGGGTCTCATTCTACACGTACGTGACATGTGTCCTAACATCCCACAAACCCAACATACAGGTGGTTCCCTGGTTTGGCATGGGAAACTTCCTGCATTATCTTGGTACACTGGTTGCCCAGTGGGGTAGAAGCTCCAGAATCCTCCCCCTTGCTGTTGTCCAGGTTGGCCATATCCCCTCCCCCTCATCATTCCTCCCCTTCCCCTGATGTTATTATAATATCCATTTCCTGGTACCATGTACCCTCCTCCCATGTTAGCCGTGTATGGTGGGGGTGGTGGCAGCTGTTGTGTTATAAGACATGGTGATTGTGGTAGTGGTGGTATTTGTAGTTGTGAGGGATCCTGTGCGGCCACTACTTACGTGGGGTTTGGTGTCATTGTTGTTGGTGCAGTTATTAGTGCTCCTTCCATGGTGTATTTAGTCAGTTTTTTCTGCACTAATTTAGCCTCTTCCGCTTTTCTATCTTCTTCCTTTTGTTTCATCTTTTCTTGCCACATCCTACAATAGTGTACTATTGTCAATTGTATTTCCGGCCAAGCCTTGGCTTCCATCCCCACTACTTTCTTCAATTGTTTTTGTACTGCCTCCGGGAGCCCTTGTATTAGTATGTGGTAAAATATAGCCGGTGTCTTGTCCCATTGCTCTCTAGTTTCCATACGCCACTTCTCCTGAATTTCCTGGATATAATCAACATGATCTTCGTTCTCACGCATCTTGCGTGACGTAATTGCTCCTATATCTGAGGTGTCTGGGTATTGTACCCTCAGAGCTTGCCATAATGCATGCCTGCAGTTCGCAAATGGCGCCCCGTCATGTGATGTGTTCGTTATTGTGACCCCGGGGAAACCCGCTCTCTTGCAGATGTCATCTGCCGCATCCCCTAATATTGATATTGATAGGCCCTTCACGTCTCCTACTGCTAGTTTCTGTCCTGCAGTGTGCTTTTCCATCTCGTACATCCATTTTCCCGCTCCTCCACTTAGTGATGGGAGCCTACACTTTATATTTTCCTTATCGGCATGCTTCCAAGGGACGTATTGTGGTCTAACCCCCCCTCTCCAATAGCGGCATTAGATTGTGTCCCATCTGTCCCCCCAGTTGTCGCGGTGTGGAGTCTGCATACCCCTCCTCTTCTTCTGTGTCGTCTAGATCATCTGTCATGTCCATATTACCGCCGCTCGTTGCAGCTTCCCCTTCATCTCTTCCCCTTCTCTTATTATTTTCTTTATTTAATGTGGGTGTATGTGTCCGTTCTTCCTGCCTATGTCCGGGGAGATCTCTAAGCCTGTCGGTGTAGGGGGTGTGTTCAGGAGCGGGTGTGGGCGGACATGTTGGACGGGATGATGCGGGTGTAGCTGCACGTGTTTGTCTTCCCGCCACTTCTCGTTCTTTCTCCTCACTTCCCCCCACTACTTCCTTCCTTCTGCATGCCCATGGTGATTCCCGGTTGGTGCGGGTGATGTACAATTTGTCTAAGCTTTCCCTATCACCGCTTCTTCCTTCTCCCCCCATTCCTTCTTCTTCTTCGCTGCAAAATTCATCCAGGAGCGACAACCCCCAATCTGTCTTTTTCCCCCTAATCGTCACTGTTTTTAAGTCTATTAAATCCGTTCCTTCCGCTTCTTCTTTACCAATTGCTCCCCTTTGCGCTGATGTTGTGGCTACTTCTGCATCCCGACGTACATATGTCCTTACCCCACTCTCCCCTTTCCTCTCTCTTTTTTCCCCTTCTCTCTTCTCCACTATTTCACCACCTATTTCCTCTCTTTTCTTTTTCAATTCCTCCATCACCTCACTACTCACCTTCTCTAATATCCTTTCTTCCTCTCTCCTCCTTTCCCATCTCTCTCTCTCCCTTTCTAATATGCTTTCTATTACTTTACCTTCCTCGTATTTCTTGGTGCTTTCTAATAGTATTTTCTTCTTCCATATTTCTATTTCATTTTCTTTCTCTTCTTCCTCTCTTTTCCTGTCACGCTGTGCTGCTCGAGATACCCTTTCTGCTATCGCCTTCATCCTTTCAGCTTCCCGCTTCCGTTCTTCAGTTCGTTCCCTCATTTTTCTAACTCATCCTTACTTTCCTTCGTTTCCCTCCTTCTCTCTCGTTCCTCTTTCTCAAGCTGTTTGATCAGGGCGTTTTGCTCATTCCTTAATTCTGCCAATCGTTCCTCCAACATCTCCTGCTCTGCTTGTAACAGCTCTCCTTCTTGTCTTTTATCTTCTTCCCCTCTTATTTCACTGCTACCCTCATTGTCATGGTTCAGTCTCCGTACTACCTCCTTTTCGTCTCCCGTTAGTGTCCTTCGCAATTTTAACAGCACCTGCGCGGCTACCCACTCGTCATGTCCTATGGTTGGGATTGGTTCTTCACTATTCTTCCCTTCCTTTGCTTGCATCTTCGTATAAGTTGGGCCTACCGTACTTGTCACCCCCCCGCCCCCTGTGTAGCTACCTGTAGCTGTATATGGTGGTGGGCTGTACGCGGGGTTCGAATACCCCTCAGCCACCGTTAGTTGTTGCCTTACCGCTTCTCGTAGTTCCGTCACAGGATATAGCCCCTCTTCTTCCTTCTTCACTACTTTCGTTAAGGGCATGTCGTCGGTCCTTTCCTTTTTTATTTCTATTTCATTTGCGATGCTAAGCTTTTCCTCCTCTCTCGGTCTCTTCCCACGCACTGTGCGCTGTTAACCTCCTTTTCCCCGTTTCCCTCTTCCTCCTTAATCTTCTTTCCCTCCTTCGTTTCCTCCACAGTGAACATCCCGGTTGGTCCTGGTCGGGACCCCTGGAACATCCTCCATAAGTTAAACACCTCCACGTGATGCGCCAACTTCTTCCCCTTGTATGCGTTATGTATATGTGTCAGTAGTGAGTGTTGGACGTACGGGTCGAAACTGCCATTAGGCGGCCAGGGTGTCGTCATTTTGTTGTCTGTTCCTTGTGTCCATTCTATGCTGTATTTGATCAGTTTTTACCTATGGGGTGATAGTGTTTTACACATATGCTGCAGTGGGGTAGTGAGGGTATTCCCCCACCCTCCCGATCCTAACCCGTATTACATGGTTACAGTGTGTTGTTAGCTCCCTTCAGTATAGTTGTCGTTACCTGGCCCCGTAGTTTGGGGACTTGCGACCGTCCGCTAAAAGAAAACCAGTCAAATATAACAATTGCAGATATGTTACCTGGCCCCGTAGTTTGGAGACTTGCCACCGTCCGCTAAAAGAAAAACAGTCAAATATAACAATTGCAAATATGCTGTCTTTTCCTGTATTTGTTTTTCTTCCTTAATACCGTTACAGCCCCCTGCGGTCACGGCGCACGAAGCCCCCTGCGGCTGCGTGCCCTGTGTGACGTGCTTATACAGCCGTCCCACTTTTTCTCCTCCCCTCCTCCTCCTACCTCACTCGGCGTGGCCGGCGTTCTCCATGCACGGTCACTTCCCCCTCTCCACCTGTCCCGTATTTGGAGTGGCCGACAACCTCCGTGCGCACCCCCTGTCCTCTATTCGCTTCCCCACCACCCTTCAACAATGCTGTGTAGTCAAGGTATCCTATGAAAGCCCTACGGGTGACGTCACCGACCTCTTCCAAAAACTACCGGTAAGATCTTTTACACTTCAGAAAGCTCGCAATAAGTTTTCGCTGTTTGTCCCCTTTAACCCCACAGCTGTCCTCTTGTTACGCCTGGAACAAGGTAACCAACAATATAATCGGACTGCGCACGCTGCGTCGCCTCGCGTGTGATACGCCCCTCGACAGGAGGGCTTAACCAGCCAATTATCTTCCGTACTAGGCAACAAGTTAGCTACCACCTACAGGAAAACGTCATCTATCTATCGAGTTTCACTGCTCGATCAATAGGGATCCTCATCTACTCATTGATCAATAACCGCAAATTCGTAGGAAGCCACACACACACACACCCCTTACAGGTGGCCACGACCTAGGCCAATCAGTGTCTACGAGCAACCGCACGTGATGCTTTCTTGCTCCACCCACCCTTCTCCGTGACGTGGTAGCGGATGGCTCTCGCGCCTGTCCTGCTAACATTCACTTCACCGTCAACACTAATTGATCAAATCTTCGCCGCACACCTTAGTAACACCTCCCACCGCCCTTATTTCACTCCTCCCCCCTCCCTCACAATCTCACATTGCTTGTTGGGTGTGACATACTCACCAAGTTCTCTTGATGCGGGGCCGCTCGATTGCGTGCACCCCTCCAAGCGGCTCGCCACCTCCCCTCGTCTGGACCA
The DNA here is from genome assembly GCF_040938575.1 of Ambystoma mexicanum. Classification (NCBI taxonomy): domain Eukaryota; kingdom Metazoa; phylum Chordata; class Amphibia; order Caudata; family Ambystomatidae; genus Ambystoma; species Ambystoma mexicanum. The sequence continues at coordinate 848,869,270 of NC_090931.1, read as the reverse complement.
CGTCTGGACACTCGCCAACCGCGGGCAGGATACTTCTCAACCGGCTCCCGAGGGCTAATATCCGGATTGCGCTGTCCGGTCTTCTCGCAGTTCCGCGATGGTCCTGTAGTCCTCAAAGAGTTGACGGCAGCAGAGGGGGCCCGCGCTGCCGGGCCTCCTCGCAACGAGAGGCCTTGGAAAAATAAAAATTAAAAGGTAGATCGTAAACCGATCTCAGCAGTGCCTCCAACTTGTCGGGGTGATTATCCCGGGGTCGGCTGAGCCGTCCGCGGACCTCCGGGTTGGGAGGCGCCAACTCCACCCGTGTTCCCCAAAAATGAGTATGAGACACACACAAGAAGCAAGGCGGTTCTGCTGTTTATTAAAACAACGGCAGGGATGGGTCTAGGATCGTACGCGTCCGTCCAGACTCTCAAAATTCGTGGGGCTCGCAGGCCCTTTTTGCCACAGTATGACGCGCTACTTGCGTCACCTGGGAAAGTTAGCGAAAAACCTATTGCCACTCCGGATTGGTTCCTCGAGTGCTAGAGTTAGTATAGCATACATATAGAGAGCAATATTAGTGGTTGAGGATGAGTCAGGTGGTATACTTGGGTTGTCCCTTCTATTAGATAGTTGAAAATTGTTACACGAAGACCCCTGATGATTGGCTAATGTTAGTGGCATCAGTGATGAGTGCCCCCATGTTCTGATTGGTCCTCCCGCAAGCCCCCCAGTCTGGGACCATTGTTGTTCCCAGCTCGCGGTGTACCTGTCACTAGCAACAATGTGTAACTATGTGTTTGTGCAGACAATGTGCGGATTTGCTCATAGGCTTGAGAGCAGGCCATTCCCATTGCTGTAGGTGTCCATCTGGTCATTTCATTGTTGCAACCTGTGTCCCAGACGTGGGACCCAGGCGACTTCTCCCTCATGGGTCTGGCACCTTGTCAGGTTGGCTCGGTCACATGTGGAGAGACTGTGGCTGGGGCAGAATTCTGCACATTTAAAGTTGTATTTTGCTTCTGTGTGCTTGGCTTTGCTTACAGGTGTGACCTTGGCGCCGGCTGGTAGCATACGAGTTGCAACATCGCCCCCTTGGCTGTGAGCTCTCGCTGGGCTCGTTCTGCGTGATCAGCACTTGTACTCTCGCTCATTCATTGTTCATGGCGGTTCTTGCTTGCGGCCTACTTGGGCCTGGTTCATGGGTGGGGATGTGTAATGCACGGCACCTGTGTTGCGGTTTGACATGGCTTCATAGGCAATATTACGTCTTCGTTATATTCTCATCACGATGCGAGGGGTGGGAGAAGCGTCAGCAAGCGTATACGCGAGTGCTTTATGCGTCTTGCGTTTCTGCATTACGGAAAAAACCTATGTGAAAAATAATAAAGATGCGCGTCAGTGGGTGTATCCGTCACCTACGTCATAGCACTGAATATATTCTTCGTGTGGGTTGGTGCGTGAGTGACCAGTGTGCATGGTGGCACGTGTGTTCTTGGCAGTTGGCTAGGTCGTCATGGCATCTCTAACGATGTGGGTGCTTGTTGTTGAGGTTTTAGTTGAGTCCATCCATGCCGCAGGTGTCGGCTTGTGTAGGGCAGGCTGGTGGGCATATCCTTATGTTCTTGAACCAGGGTATTTGATTGTCTGGTAGATAGACGAATTCATCTCGTGGCGGGTGTCTAAGCCGCGATCCTCTAGGCCATGGTCGCGAGGAGATTGGGGGGAGCTTTTTCTCCCATTCTCCCACTTCAGGTTCCATGTCATTTCATCGGCTGCCTGTTCATCCCCACCCCAGGCTTTTTAACAAGCACATTCCATCGAATATGCTCATCGTTTTTTGTTTTTTTTCGGGGGGTACCCCCAAAGTTCCCCTCCCACACTTATTTTTTGCTATTGCCCACTCACCCAAACCCTTATCTGCCCTTTCCCATCCCCCCTAAAAAATCTGATGAGCACATTCGATGGAATGTGCACGTTAAAAAGCCTGGGGATGAACAGGCAGGCGATGAAAGGACGTCGTACTGCCAGACCTCAGGCATTCATGATGCAGCCTTCATCCCACTGACAGTGCTTAAATAAACACCATTTATTCTGGTAGTATTGAAATGTTATGAGCCAGCAACATGTAAGTCATTAGTCAACTACACATGTTGTTTCCTTTGTACATACCAGGGTACAGTTGTGGTGAATTCAGTATGGGTCTACCAAACCTTACTAGGTAAAGTCAAGCGGTCAGAAACAATTTTAACACATTTGTCGATGACACTTTGGTTGGTGGTGTTCTGTACATTTTTGCTTTGATGTAGTGCCAGCATTTTTATTTTCATATTTTTCGTGTTATTATTCTGCTCAAAATAGTTTCTTGGCTTTACCTAGTAAGGTTTGGAGAACCCATGCTGAATTTACCACCACTGTCCCCGCCTTGTGTGTAAGGGTGGGGTAGCGTTTGTGGAACTGTATATTGCTATGTACCTGTCCTCACCCACAAGCCCCTCATTAACACAAAAGAGGACCCTGCTCAGATAGCATGCATACACTTTGTACATAGCAGACAGGAAAGGTTCTGAAAATGTACATCACGTTTATACTTAGTTTGCTTTGAACATGTGCTGGCAGGAAAGGGCCTGACCTCTTTGACCGACGGTTTACTTTAAAGCAAAATGTCATCATTTTGTAAATATCACCGCTTAACCCAGATCTCTCACCGCATATTTTAAAATTCCTTAATGCGCTGAAAATTCGGGTTGTTCGGGGTTCGTACAAAATTATTCGCCTAGGGTTATGCTATCCACCCAGATGCATGCCTGGGTCAGAAAAGATGGAACACACTTAATTACTATTACTTCAACATGTTTAAGTGATAGGAGAGGGAATGAACCCCAGTCTCCCAAGGAGTTTCTTTGCCATGAAGGAGTTTGTTTGCTAGCCGTGTGAGTTGCAAACAGTGCGAAATTTTCGTCTCCCCATCCTGGTGTGCAAGGGAACGCGCGCGTCTTCTTCCTGCTGCGCCCGTGCACGCGGCTCGCTCTCGGGGACAGCAGGCTATACTTAGCACCTTGAATTCGCCTTGGGCCTGGTGTCGGAGCAGCAGCAGGAGCGACGCATAGACCGTCTGCGGCGCTATCCATCTAAGAGTAGGCCTGGCCTGACCTTCAAAAGCACTTGTGATAATGGAATGCAGCGATGTCCTGCGCTCGTGCTCCTCGGATCTGCTGTCACCGGCTCACCGCTGGCGCAGGGGAGTGTTGGGAATAGGCACGAAGCAGGCGCTCGGAATGTGCCAGCGCCCGGAGCAGAAGCGCGCAGGCTTCTGCCCGCTATACTGTTAAACCTCTCGATTTAAATGCAAATGATCCGCCGAAGCTGCCAGGCAAGTCACGGAGCAGGAGGCAGCCAGGCAGGTTCAAGTGTTTTATGGATTACTTCTGAGGGAGTGGAGTCCCTTCAGCGTCTACAAGAGGGACCTGGGCGGTTGGGGGAGTGGAAGGGGGTTGGGGCAAGGGGTGTTGAAAAACAGAACATCAGAGAGAAAACAAGCAACACAATTGACGCTTTGCCCATGTTCCATTCTGCAAGCATCAGGCAGCCACACTTAAATATTGTTTAATCCAGAATCGAGGCACAAGTAAAGGGTGTGGGGTCCCTTCCTCGGACTCTCTTTGTACTTTTACCGGTTTCCAATCAAGGGTTTAGAATCCAGCCATGATTTAAAGGCGCAGTCCTTGTCATCTAAAAGGAAGCATTTCTCAAAGATGTTTAATACCCAGTACCTTAACAACGATAGAAGGGGAGGACCTTAAAGGGCCATGAACGGGATGGCGCCTCTGAAGGAGGCGGCGGCACTTAGTACTAGTCGTTCAGGATATTGCTAATCTTCATGGCGGGAGTGGAAACCACTTTCTTCAAGGCCACCTCTGCAGGGGCTGTGGGAAAGCCCCATTGAAACTGAGCCCCCTAGACTCGTCCAGGGCAGAGCTATCAGGGAAGGCAATCTATAGTAAATGATCTCCAAGCCAAGGAGCTGTCTTCGGAAGCCAAAAAAGGTTGCACGGTTGACTCTTCCTGCTCGGTTTCTGTGTGCTCGTGTCTAGGAGCTCAGCGGGTGCTAGTGATCGGCCTAGTTGGACAGTCGTCCCTCAGCCCCAATCATCCTGGTGGCACCTTGTGGTTTGGGACTTTGCGAGGATGAACATTCTTAAAACAGAAGCAGTCACTCGTGTACATCGAGGAGGGTGCACGTTCCACGGGTGGAGCTCAAATCAGCCATTATGGTTTTAGTGGCGTGAGTCCAAAGAATCCCACAAAACTTCCACATCGCTGATCTAACTGAAATTCCCACAATCGGGCTTCAGAGTTCTGGGATCTGCATCCCGAGGAGACCTTTGTCCTTGGGAAGGGGGTGACTTCCTTCTGAAGTGAGACCAGCCTTTCTGGAGAGAACTGACTCGCCAGAAAGGCTGGTGATTCCAAAAAGGGGGCTCTCATTCAGAAGAGGACTACTCTCTGGAGCATGACACCTCATTCTAAAGAGGGGACAGTCCTTCTGAAGAGACACCACGCTACAAAGCATGGCATGTCCTTTCAAAGTGACCCTATTCCGCAGAGAGGGAACCGTCATTCTAAAGCAAAGCCTATCCTTCTGAAGCTGCCCAGATGTCTACTGCATGACTTCTCATTCTGAAGTGAGGGCTGCCCTTCCGAAGGGACCCGACTCTCCAGAGCAGGCACAGTCATTCTAAAGCACAGCATGTCCTTCTGAAGTGACCCTACTCCCCAGAGTGGGGCCTACCATTCCAAAGTGAGGAATGGCCTCATTCTACAAAGCACAGCTGGACATTCTGAAGGGCCTATCCTTCTGAAGCGGCCCTACTGCCTGCACCATGACAGGCCATTATAAAGAGTGGCTCAGCAATCTGAAAAGAGCCTACTCTCCAGAACATGACCAGTCATTTCAAATTGAGGCCTGTCCTTCTGCAGAGGCTCTGCTTATCTTTTAATGCCCCTTCTCCATGAGGTTGAGAGTCTTGCCTTATTAATGCGAGCCCCTTCCCATAGTTGTAACATGTCTTGTCCTTCGGAACTGATACCAGAATCTGGGATTCCAGCATTGCCAAGTAGCAGCATGTGTCCTCCTTAAGGGACTTTTTGATTTAATAAATTACTTTCTTCTACTATGCAGACTACATTATATAGAAGAACCAAAAAAAGAGAGATAAATAAAATATAAGATGGGTTTGCGCTGAAAACGAATAGTTCTGATCTGTATCCTGTCTTAATCAAAATGTGTGGACGTTTTTATCTTGTGCCCTTGCAGGCAACATCGGGCCAGAATTCTTGGGCAGAATAAAAGTCGAACCTTCCAGATGCAGGGTTCGAAATTGAGGGGAGCTGAGAGCTATTTGGCTCCTGAATGTAGCCTAGAAGAACCTGGTTAGCTTGACACTAACAGCTCCCAGGAGCTACTCTTGGCTCCCTGGTACAACTGATGTCGAACAGACGCATCTATTTGTATTTAACTCTGTGCATGTGGGACAATCTATAAATAAACATTAGGACACAACTACAAGACATTTAAAGCACAAGGGGGTATAATTAAATGGGCAAAATGAAACGTGCAGCTTATGTGGAAGTTAGATTTGCGAGACGCAATGTACTAGCTCCTAGTTTCCCCAGGCATAGCTCCTGGTCACTGGTTAATGCTGGATACCCAGGAGCTGCATTTTTTGCTCCTGTTTATCCAATCTTAATGTCGATCCCTGCAGACGGGCTATTGAACTAAAATTGTGTTCTGCTGCACAGTCCATTTTCCAGCAGTCAGTTAAGAAGGGAAAATTCCGGCCTCACACCTCAGTTCTCTTCCTGGCTCTTAGTGGCCCTTCCGGAAAGAGAGGGTGTGCTAGGGGCAGGGGCAGGTGATGGCAGTGCTTAATAACGCAGCAGCTGCCACTTGATAAAGGATGCTCTGCCCAGTTTCGCACAGCCCTGGAGGCTCCCAGAGACAGCTCAGAAGTGCTCTGCAGGTTAATAACTGTAAAATGAGTCTTCAGAAGATGGCTTCTCTTGCGGGTGCACGGAATGAGTCCACAGCCCGGGGGCTCCATTATGGCACACTGCACCGCTTTTTTTGCAACGCAGCCCTAAACTACATTTTAGGAGTCAGAAATGTTCAGGGGATTCTTTTTTTTAATTTTTCACTCCTTGTATTTGATAGTTCAGAGCCGCTGAGATGAAATAACTGTGTCAAGCACAATAGCACAAAAGACGAGATCATTAAATAGCAATAGTCGAGGTGTAGGTCAAACCAAGGGGTACAGCGCTGTTAAGTCCTAAGAGTATAGAGTGAGGGAGGCGAAGGCTGTCACACAGCGTGTGGCTGCAGCATGGTATATGTTCAGTGGCCGCAGGCATCCACACTTGTTTGGACTGGTAGGAGACTTCCTTTTGCTCTGAGAAATCTTAGAAAGTGCAGTGAAACAGTATTTTCTTATTGTATAAGCGCCTAAAAAGCAAACAATAGATAAAATAAAGTGTCTCCTGTTACCTGTTCTAAATCCCACTGTCTTCTACTTTCGCCCATAAATCTGACTCCTAAAACCCGTCCAAAATCTCAGTCACCTGCCAGCTCCAGAAAATATCTATCACTCAATCTGCCACATATCCTACATTTTGCAATCTTCTGTCATCTCCCCTAAAGCTCACTCATTTGTACTAGCTGTCCTAAATCTCCCTGTCTTCTGTCATCTCCCCTAACGCTCACTCATTTGTACTAGCTGTCCTAAATCTCCCTGTCTTCTGTCATCTCCCCTAAAGCTCACTCATTTGTACTAGCTGTCCTAAATCTCCCTGTCTTCTGTCATCTCCCCTAACGCTCACTCATTTGTACTAGCTGTCCTAAATCTCCCTGTCTTCTGTCATCTCCCCTAAAGCTCACTCATTTGTACTAGCTGTCCTAAATCTCCCTGTCTTCTGTCATCTTCCCTAAAGCTCACTCATTTGTACTAGCTGTCCTAAATCTCCCTGTCTTCTGCCATCTCTCTTAAAACTCACTGCTTTCTGCTACCTGTCCCGAATCACACTCCTTATCTTCTGCAATATATCATACATGGTAATGATTCCTCTTATATGAAGGGAATGTCACTTTTTCCTGCTATCTCTTATACATCTCACTGGCTTTTGATGCCTGCATTGCACTTGACTTGCTTCTGCCGTGCCCCATAAATCTCTCTGACTCCTTATACCCGTCCTGCATCTTTCAGAAGCATCGCTTCACCATGTTACATGTCCTAAATGTCACTGTCTTCTGCCATCTCTGATGCATCTTACTTATTCTGTTACATGACCTAATACTCAATGTTTTCTGTCATCTCCCATAAATCTCACTGACTACTTTTACACGTCCTAAACTGTGTTGTCTTCTTCTATCTACCATAATCTCATTTGCACCTGTTATCAACCTTATATCCCACTGTCGTCAGCCATCTCCCAGAAATATGGCTGACTTCTACCTGTCTTAAATCTCACTGCCCTCTGCTACCTCAAATCAAACTCACTGACCTCTGGTACGTGCCCTAAATCCTACTGTCTTCTCCTATCGTCCATACATATTTGCCCATCTGCCTGACTCCAGCCTGACTCTTTTCTTTCCTAAACCCCTCCGTCTTCTGCCATTTCCGAGAAATCTTACTGATCCCTGCTCCTTGCACTAAATCTCACTGTCTTCTAAAATTTCCTGTGTATCTCAGTGGCTCCTACTATCTGTCCTAAATCTCAACGATTGTGCCCATCATCTCATATAAATCTCATTCACTCCAGTTATCTATCCTAACTCCCACCATCTTCTCCCATAACTCTCATTGGCTTTTCTACCTGCCTTACATCTGACTCTCTTTTGTCATGCCTCATACATCTCTCTCACTCCTTGCACCTGTCCTAAATCCCACTATATTTCCCCATCTCCCTGACTTCTGCTTTCCTTCCCAAATCTCACTGTCTTCTTTCATCTCCCATAAATATTCTGCAGTCCTGTTACCTCTTCTACCTATCACCTCTCTTGCAACCGCTCCCAAATTCCCTGGTTCACTGCAGCCTTTTAGGCATCTCAATGGCCCCAAATAGAGTACCTCTCCTAAATCTCACTAGCTGATGCTATATGTCGTACACCTCAATGGCTAGTGTTACCCTTCCTAAAATCGCAGTGACTACTAGAAATGGAGGTCAGGTGGGTTGTGAGGGAGGCCGGTGGAGGCGGGGGCCAGATGTGAAAGGGACCTCGAATGCCGGACAGTCCCAGATCAGGACAGAGACGCAGGGGTCCTCCAGCACCCCATCTGGGGAGACTACGCAGGACCAACACCTCAATTCAGGATAGACATGCCAACTAACCAAGCCCACCAACAATTTCCCCCTTCTGCATACACCTCTCAAACGCCAAACCAAACACAACACAAACCTACAGCACAACAAACCGCACAAACTTCACTACTTTGCAACAACAAAACAAAAACACACAGACTCGCACAACAGTACACGACGACTACCGGCCGAAAACAACCCAGGTCCAGCCAACGGACCCACCGGGCTGAGGCCGCTAACAGCATATCACTGCTCTCTTGCACTTTTCCAGCTTCCTCCCACTAACTCACCATCCCTTCCTCTTTCAGAGCCGCCAGAGCACCAGGGGACCACTCCGGTGGTGATAGTGCACGGTACAAATGTCCTTTAACATTAACATTAACTGCTACCTTGAGACCCTACTAACTCCTGCCACCTCGTCATCGCCCAACATTCACCGACTCTTGTCCAAGTACACACTGACTCCGGCGGCCACTGCTTACTTCACAGACACCTGATATATCCCCTGGAAGTCACTGAATCCAGTTTTTCTAACTCCAGTTACCTTTGAGGAATCTCTCAAGCTCATACTTCTCCAAACTGTAGACAACTCTTGCTACTTTTTCTGATAGTGATCTCTGGTTCCTGCTGTTGCCTCTTCTGCCTCATGCTTTTCCTAAGCCTTACTGATTCTTTAACACAATGGCTTGCTCTGATCATGTTGTATTGCCTTGCACAGAGCTAGCCGGTGAGCCTCTTTCCCTGCATTGTGGCTTCCTCACCTGATCTGTCCCTGCCACTTGAGGCGGGGACAGATCAGATGAGGAAGTCGCTGCATACAGAAAATGAAGGGGGGTGCAAACCAGAGTTTCACCCAGATTTCTAGACCCTAAATGCAGACAGATAGGATATCAGGGGTATTTGCCACCATCCACATGTGTGAACAGTGGAGATCAGCACTGATGGCTCTTCATCCCCAAATGGCAGCAACCGTTCCCTACTTATGTGTGAACGCTGACTTTTCCTGTGAGAGATTTTCCCTGCGGAACGCCTCCACCAGACTGGACAAGAACAAGCCCCTGAAACATTTGATTTCATAATTAAAAGAAGTGATATGATGAGTGGACGTTCGCCCATAGGGGCCCTACGACTGTGCCTCCACACACCTCGCACCACCACACCACCCATTCATTTGCTGCCCCTCCAATTCCTGCAAATAAAAAAACTAAAGAAGCAAAATGAAACAAATGTTAAATAAAATTCATTTGCATTATGGAGCGAGTGATTTTAACTCTCCATAATATTGCAAATGTAGTATTTGCATTTGCAAATAATCTAAAACATTTAAATTCTTTGCAAATGCAAAGACTGGTGGCCTGCAAGGTACTTTACATGGTTGAAGGCAGGCAAGCAAAGGTCCCATGCCTTCACTCATGCAGAGCTTTGTGAAAGGGATTGGGAGACGGGTGACGTCAGCCCTTCAAGATTCCTCGGGTTGCTGTTAAAAACAGCCCTGGATGCATCCTGAAGGCTCTTCACCCCTTCCTCCAGCTGTCTGTCTGAAGCTGGGGTGGGGTCAGAATGATGACCCTTCCCTCTGCCTGTTAGAGAAACAAGCAGGAGGAGGGGTGAAGGGCGTCTCCTGACCCTCTTCCAACAAAGTAATGACATTGGAGGAAGAGGGAGAAAGCTTGGGCCTTCCATAGAATCACTGCCCCTGGATCCTTCCATGTGTCAGGTGAAATTACCAATAAATGATCTCAGACCCAAATAACTGGACAGACTCAAAGAATTTGTCAAAATACTAGGTAAATCTGGTGAACAAACAGATTGCAGCTCACTCACTCTCATCTACATTTCGATTACACAAAGGTTTTATATCTCGATGTATGTCAGCTATGATGTCATCCTACGTGACAAACAGTAAAAACCTATCAAAAGGATGGATTATTTAAGGGAACATACTTACCTATACTTTATTTAGGTGTTAGTGACATAATTGGCTTCCCCTTATCAGGTAGGCACTACCGTGAACTCCCTCTTACTATGTATAATACAGATTAATAGCAGCATAACAGCAGCGTATTGGTTTCTGCATTGATGTATGGTACACTGCTGCATAGCCCCTCATGATTGGCCTGCATTGCCTCCCGACTTTGGACATTCGTCTCATTAGCAGCACGTAAGCAAAACAAAACCCAGGTGCGAGGAACAACGTCAAACCACTGCCCACTTGGTAAATTTCCCTACCATCTCTCATCAGTTAGGCCCTAAGCCAAGGCTTCTTCCCTGTAAATGACCTTGGTGACTATTCTCTTCCTTGTGACATTTAAGGGAGTGTAGGTACATCGCTATCTTCAGTTGGAGCTTCATGAACAGGCTTGTGAGAAGACCACGATTTTGTCCATTTTGACCTTTTATTTAGTGCTATTTAATCCAATTAAGCTAGGTGCTAGTACTCCTCTGGGCTCTGGAGAATTAGTCACTCCGTCGTGCATTTGCTTTTTGCATCTTTAATTGTTCAATACTTGACAGTTGCAAATGTTTCTCCTTCACTAATTTAAGAGAAATATGTCATGTGTGTGTATCTTATCCTCTTTGACTAGACTTGTGCCTTGCAGTTGCCTCTTGATGTGGCATCCTTGATTCCAAGCCTAACAGATATTCCTTGTTCTTCGCACAAAGCTGTTTTCCAGCGCCTGTCAGCTCTGCAGGTCTGGTCTCTCACTTCAGAGCTTCTTGCTTATTATTTTTACAGAGTCAACGTCCATCTTTTCATCATGGCCTCTTTATTCGTGTTATATTTTCTCCTGCAGCAAGCTTCAATATGTCTCACTGCCCTTGAGTTTCTGCGTATATACATTTGCTAATTTTCTTCTTACTTATCTTCTTAGTGTATTTGATTTCTACGTATTTGCATACCTGCTTCTCTTAGTACTTCAGTAACATCTTCATTCTTTAAGCATTCACATATAATTTTGGTGCGTCCTAGTCTCTTCTCTTCATAGTGTCACTTTACTCTGGTCTGATTTCACTCATATTAGCAGCATGGGTACCTCCTTGCCGGGTACCGGGTACCGGGTACCGGGTCCGGGTTCCCTGAATGGGAATTACCGGGCCATTCCTACCTTGGAGGGCCCGGTATTTCCCCATTCAGGGAACCCGGACACGGTACATCCCCATTCCCATTTGAGCCCCCATAGGGGAGGCGTTAATAACAGGCCCGTTGTTAGCATGTTAATAACGGGCCCGTTGTTAGCATTCTGCTCTGCTCGCGGGACCCACTAAGGCCGCCTGGTAAAACCCGGCGTCCTTACCGGGTCCCGCGAGCAAACCTCATAATGCGGCGGTAGGGGTTTAACGGGGCCGGCAGCTCTACCGGGCCTGTTAAACCCCTACCGCCAACCTTGTAATGACCCCAATGTATTGTTAATGGGTGCATGCATGACTGTATTTGCATGAATAAAGTGTTCTGGTGAGTTCTGTGTGTATGATTGATTAGAGAGGATGTATGGGTGCATGTCTGCTTTTGTGGATGCTGTGACTGTGTATATGAGGGCCTTTCATTATTTTCCTCAAGATCTGCAGTCATCACATCTTACTGGAGATTTGCAGGAGCCAGGGTCAGACTGGGGCATAAAATTGTCTCGGGCACCAATGAAAAAGTGGCCCACAGTTACAAATGGCAATTCATTCCTTTTGTGACACGACTGTTTGAATAGTACCCAAGTCGGAGTTTTTTGATAAAATATGATATGAATTGTGCATTTTCAAAGATATTTATTCAGCAACACTGGTCAAAATTACTAGCCACATAGTGAAGTAAGTCATCAAAGTGGCCCACATTGGCCAAAAAAGTGGCCGATTTTGACCCAAAAAACTGTCCGACACCAGCGTTTTGCGTTTTTGGCTCGGGCATTTCCTTATAGGCCACCCCGAGCCTGTAGGAGCATGTGATCGTCTTTTTAAAAGGTTTAGCCAATCCGTTGCATGATTGAGCCGCAGAGCAAATGGCTCTTCTTCACATGGGCTGAGCTGCCTCTTGAGAGCACGTGGACTCCTTCAGTCGATGGGCCTCAGTGTCTCTGGGTTCGCCACTTCCGTGGTAGCCACCATAGCCGCTTGTTGATACTTCCCAGAAGCCTCCTCCCTCGTTGCTGCATCAATTCTTAACCAGGAAAGTTTTCACTGTTGTTTAAGCCGCCGTCCTCTGTGCGTTCATTTGCTATAAATCAATGTTTGATTTTCTGTTAGCGCTCCATGAGGCACTGCACTGGGGTCTTAATAATAATAGTCATTATCGCTGATTATAGGGAGATTATTCATGCCAGATGGCTGCCTCGACCCACCCCTCCCCCTCCCTGTCAGCCCCAGCAAGCCGCCCTATGCCGAAGGAAATTAACAGATGGCCGCGTGACAAGGAACGCGACAACGACGACATCAACGACCAGCCTTCAGAAGCCGGACTTCATGCAGTAAGCCGAGGTTCATTGAGAAGATGTTCTGTTGGGGGACACTGGACACTCCCGAACATTAAGGTTCACTGTTTCATGTAGGCAGTGTCCGCAGATTTGGACTTCAACTCCCATGATTCCATACCGTCATAGCAAATGGCGAAGGGTCGTGGGAGTTGTAGTCCAAAAACTAAAGAGGGCCACATTGTAATCAGTAACAGTGCTATAAAGCAATAGGGCAGTGCAGCTAACAGGGCAGTATGTGTTCTTTTTGGGGCCAACTATGGGACAGTTTGACGACTGCACAGATGGTAGTCCTGAGCAAGGTTGTTCACCTACTTAAAACTTGTGCCAATATTTGTCTTGAGGTACTATTCGAGTTATTTGCTGTGAAAAGTCCCTAAAATGAATTATACAAATGTGAGCCACTTTTTGGGCCGCCCTAAACTATTTTGTTCCCCAGTCTGACCGTGTCTCTCTCAGTTGACTTCATAGTACCTTGTTGAAAATATAGGAAGTGAAAGAATATCAATGACCTATTGCTCAATAGTGACGAAATGAGTGCTGAGCTGCAGGAGTGCAGGGATGAGTAGTGGCTACAACTCCTACACAGCCCCACACTACCAATAAACCAGCAGTGATTCCAACCATATAGGTGAATCAGGTATACACCTCCTTTGCCTTTTAGGAGCGGTGTGAGCTGATGCAGAAGCAAACCAAGCGACCATAGTACTGTGGTACCAAAATAGAAGAATGACTCACCAAGATTCTATCAAAAATAGTATCTTTAATTAAACTAACACAAATGTACACAATTGATTAAAAGGTTAATGGCTCATCCCTGTAAAGGAAAACACTGAGAACGCAGACTTTAAAATAAACAGGGACTCTAGGTGTTTAGTCAGGGATTATCAGGCAAAGATTTCATCAAATAAATGCCACATGTATCGAATATGTTTTTCAAAAGGTAGAGAAGGGGGCTTTTAAAGTCACCAGGGTCCTTTAAGGCATATCTTTAGTTCTTGTCCCTAGGGATCAACAGCATCAATCAGACTTCCAGATTCTTTTCTGCAGTTGAGACAGTCAAGCCCTGCTCTCCCAAAGGTGAGTCGGTGATTTCGAGACGGGGGTCCCAGAGGACTAAGTCGGCACTGAATATGTGTCGAGTCGCTGGCTTCAAACAGGTTGAGTCAGCTTTTGAGTTGGGTTGACACGATGTCTCCACTGTGACGAATCAGCATTTAAGACAGGCGAGTCAGTGATTTCCAGCGGGCCAAGTCCATTTTCAAGTCGAGATTGTACGATGAGCTGCAGTGGGTCAAGTCGGCAATGAGATGGCTCAAAACTAGGTCAGCATATTAAAGTACTTGGAGTGCCAAAGGCAGCACCGCAGGTCCTGTAGTGTTTCAAAATAAGCCCAGTATTGTCGAGTCGACTTGAAAAACATCTCGTAGTAGAAGACAGACTTTGGGCTACTTGGGCTTTGAAGTCACTGGGAGGCCCAGTCTACAGTCCCAGTAGCACGATTAACCCTTTCTTCTGCTGTTCCCAACCAGAAAGGTTTGTAGTAATTACATGCCGGGTTTGGTCACCTCCAGTGGCAGGTCCTGGGTATTAGTGTCTCAGTTACAATAGGCCTTATCCAGCCAGCTGGTCATTCCAAATAGCCACTTGGGATGGTTAAGGGGGAGAGCTTTCCTCTTCATTGAAGCTCCTGGTTTTAGCCTCTCTGGAAGGGGATTTTGGATTAGACTTTACCACCAATCAGCTTCCTGATGAATCCTACTTAAAAAGATGAATACCCTTGGGGAGTGGGGCTCCCACCCTTGTATGGGAAAACTGCCACAGTGGATTGGTCCTTAGCAAGCCTGTTGTTAAGGGTCCAAATCCAGCTGCTGTACCAATTGACCTTTGACTTCTGATGTCATATACAGAGTGCTTTATCTACAGGGAGACCGGTGGAAGACAGGAATCTTGGGAGCCGTAGCATAATCCAAGATGGTGAAACTCCTTTGTTTATTAAAGATCTCTCCTGGTCTACACTAACTCCACCCCTTCCTCTGTCTGCCTACATCAAAATAAAATCGGTAATCAGCACCATGGGGAGAGGTTGCCATTGTTATGATAGGACTGCCTTTAAAGAATCAGTTCCCAGCTGAACCCTGAGGGAGAACTTCTGTTCCCTTGAGGATGTGACAAGCCTTCAGGGGTATCTAATGGAAGACTTCCTGGGTGCATCCCACAGGATTCTGGTGGGTTCAGCCAGCACATAGACCTTAGTAGATAGCTGGCCCTGTCATGGATGAGTCACTGTTGACAACACTGACAATAAAAAGCATCAATTGATTGTGGCTGCATAATTGTGTAATCTCAGTGTCCGTCAAGTAAAAACCAGACATGGCCTATATTTATTTTTCATCATCTGCCCCCACGTGTTCATAATTAGGTTATTATGAACCAGAGGTCCATACAATTAAAAAGCCACCTCTGTCCATTGGAAATGTGGATTCCAGGAGCTGTGTTCATGAGTTCACATATGACCTTCGAACCTGCCCTGTTTCCACTTCAAAGTAGCTGCTTGGGACGTCAGTAGACTTCCACAGCAAGGAACATGGTTGCCTTATGCTTTTTGCCATGCAACATTATGAAGGTGTGGTCTGAATAGCGTATGTCACTTTCAGAAACAGAATTACCTGCATCTTTTTATCATCTAAAATAGAAAACGCTCCGGCTATCCTGCTCCCAGCATATGGCACACTCTCACATCACTATAAAAGGAAAAGCTCCTGGTGCGGTTCATCTACCAACAGGGCACTTTTGACCCAAGAAATGAGCTTAGCATGTGTCTAGACATGTTTTGTTGATTGTTTTATAAAGAGAAAGCTTTGACTTGTTTCTTTAATTTCCTGTGGTCCACTTCTTGGACTCTTTGTCCCAAAAACAAAACATATTTCCTCCAGAAAAAATAAACCACTTTAAGCAATAGACAGTAGGTGTACGCTTGTTGACCACCGATATTTTTGGTCTGGTACAGTTTCATTTCATATGATTACTCAAAAAAGGGGACTGTCTGAATAAACGTTCAAAAATGGTATGTTTTGTTAATATGCTCTTATACTCCATCAAATCAGCATCGTAGTGGTATCAGGGCACTAAGGGTTGTCCATGTATTGTTGTACTGTGCACCCGCCAGGGGTATTTTGTTTGATGTTTTATTTATTGGGTATTTATAATGCACCTATACAGCGAAGACCAGAAGGGAGTTGGTGGCTGGATAAAGAAGAGCAGAGATAAAGAAAGATAGAGGGTGCAAGAAGAGGTGATGGTGAGTGGGGAGAGATAGAGAGCTAAAGGTAGGGAGAGGAGGGTGCAGGAAGCCGGGCTTAGCGAGAGGGAAAATACCTGTTGGAGGATGATGATAGGAGAAGTGGGAGAGACCAGTAAGATCAGTGGAAGAGAGAAAGCAGGAGAGGAGGGGTGTAAAAGAGAGGGGAGAGAGGGGTAAGGCACATCTGTAGAGTTAACCATTGATGGAAAGGTTTATTATGAAGAGTTTGTTCCATCTCGTGTAGTGCTAGACTTTATTATAGTTCACAATGAGACAGTGTGAGGCATTACTTGGAAGTAGACTCTCAAAGTGTAGTGATGCTTATCCTTCTATAGTGAGAACATATGACCTGAGGTGCTCCTTTTGCAGGAAGCATTCATTATGTTCTGTGAAAGATGGAGGTGGATGTGTGGCCAAACAGGCTGGGTAAGGAGAGAAGAGACCGATGTTTGTCTTTCTGTATACAGTGGCAGACTGGCACCCTTCTCGCATGTCAGGCTACTATGCTTTCACCTTTACCTTGAGGCTGTGGCATGCTTTGTACAGCGTGTATGCCAGAGTAAAGCCACCTCACAGCACTCAGGAGCACAGAGGGAAGCTTTCAGGTGACAAGCCAACAAATGTGGGCACCCGTGCACCCACTGAGCAACACTCAGGGCCCCTCACCCGCTAGTCAACCAAAGTGGAAGGAACGAGCGTGGAAAAGAAGTGAATGTGCCCAAATACATATATATATATATATACTGGTAACACCTTAAGGCTCACTCTAGCCTTAACCTAATACATAATTTGGTAATCTGCGCCCAGCGCTAGATCCTCCCACACACTTAGCTCGAACAGCTTTCAGTGGTCACGGCAGTTTTACTTGTTTTATTGCAGGGTTATTTTTGCATCTCTGAAATGAGTCTCTATGTGTGTTTGCGTGTTTGTGTGTGTGTATACACACAGACTCATCTAAAGGTAAATGCAAATTTAGGATGTGCATTAAAGGAGTCTCGGGAGGAAAGCTCAGGGGCACCATGCTCGCCTTGGAAGCAAAATGACACAGGGCAGCACAGGTTCGATCCCCTGGTCTGCGCTTAGAAACCTCTGGGTATTAAGCGCGTTATAAATAACAAATCATGTCATGTCGTAAAGGCGTGATGCTGCCCAGGATCCGTAGTTTGAGTAAACTCTCAATTGCATTCAGTTTAAACTTGGCTTGGGCACAGATTCACACTGAAAAATATTCATGTGATGTGTAACCACCCAATATTTTCACATGTACACAATGCATAAGATAAACATTTTTTTTGTTGAAAAAAGTTGCAGTGCAAAAATGTCAAGTTGCAATGTGCAAGCGAAAATTGCTTTGCATGGGGGAAATCTCCTCAGTTGCAAATATGCAACCTGGTTGAAATAGATCAAGAGGAAATGATTGGAATGATAATATAACGTTATGTTCATTTACAAAATGGCACTGGTGAAAGAGTTGCCAAGGACTGAGAATACTCCAAATAGCAGTCAATGATTTGCTCCTATTTGTCTTGGTTGCAATTTCCCCCGTTCCATACTTCCATACATCGGGATTACAACAGGGATTATTGGTAGAAGTTCATTTTTAATGCATTTTCCTAGAAGAGGATAGGCGCCCCTTGAAACGGTTCTCCTTCTGCAGTGGAGAGATGAGCTCAGCCTTTGCCGGAGTAGTTACTGATAGCGAGCCCCGCAGCATGCTGAGGTGGTGGTGCTGGGGACATGGTAGAGGGTTTGGGGAGCATGATCTCGCACCATGAGTGTGCTAGGGGCGTGGAGTTATAAGTGGGGGAGGGGCAAAGTGGTGCCTCCCCACTTTGTTCCAGACGCCTCCAAGGCACAGCATTTCCTGCAGTCAGGGCTGCTGTTTTTTTGTTTGTTTCCCACACTTCCATCCCTTAGTTTTGACTGTTGTAGGCATGAGGACTCCTGGCAGAAGGTGAGCAGTGTGTGGTGTATATGAAACATTACAGTGAATTCTGTATTGGGAATTAGGGACATTGGCAGAGAGATTGTGTTCCTAGCTGTTGGCCCTGGCTTGGTTGTTATAAGTGTGCTCACTGAATGGCGCTGATCCGGTAGTTCCACGGGGGAAGGGCGGAACGGGTCTGCTTTTTTTGTCCAATCGTGAAGGGTCATCATATTTCTGCAGGACTGTTCCCAAGTTGTGTAGGGGTTCATGGTGGCGTGCACTCCACCCTTTACGATATTTTGGCTGCGGTTGAGAATTATAGTCCCAGTGGACCATGACTTGCAATTCATGAATTTTATTGATGTGATTTTCTTGATTGACAGCAAGTTTTCATTAATGTTGTATGATGACATGCGCAGTGGGGTTTAGGGTGAAAGGATGGAATACAAAGTTTCAAAATGCAATTGTTTCGAATCAAAAGGACCGGAAAAAAAAATCAAATGCGCTTTTTTTTGGGGGGGGGCTCCCCTCCCAAACCCCAATTATTGGGCAAAAAACACAAATTTAACGTATACCAAGGCCAAAAAAAAAACATTTTAAAAAAGGGCATTCGATCATTTTTGTTTCGGTCATTTTGAGTCGAATGTATTGTATTCGACCCTTTTGAATTCGACCATTTAACTGAACACCGCACAGTGTGGCTGATGATTTTTTTTTATCGAAGGGGCATACATATTTCCCACAAATATGGCATTGCATAGAGAGGGCGGCCCAACCAATCAATGGTAGTTCAGATTGGTTTGCTCCACCCAAGATTATTTTGTTAATATTGGGATACAATGGTGAATTACACAGCAAAACTGTGTAAAAAGCCAAATAGTTTGCAATTGGATTTGTACGGTAACCAAATTCCAAAAATGCAAAAGGAGAATTTCCCAAAGCATTTTTGTGATGCCTTCACCCACAGTATATGCCATTATAAAAAATCTGTTCACACTGGTTGTGCCTATACATGTCCATGCTGGCTGCACCGATATATGCCAGAAATCCTGTATAAGAACTTACTCAAGTTTGCTTTTGCACATAAGTGAAGTAATCTTACTATAAGGAACAATGTCCACCCTGGCTCTGACAATATATGACAGTATCTCCACAAAAGAACATACTCCTGTTGGCCCAGCCTATAAAAATCCCATGACACAATAAGAAAACATGTCCTAATTGGTTGCACGATGTAATCCAATATAGACAAGTAATAACACTTGACATGCATACTTTATCATGGATGCCCAGAATAAAATGCCATGCCACAGAAAGAATTAGCTTGATTGCCTACCCCAAAATGCAAGTCTAGCCAAGTAATAATACATATCATGCTTCGTGTATCATGGATGCCCAGAATAAAATACCATGCCACAGAAAGAATTAGCTTGATTGCCTACCCCAAAATGCAAGTCTAGTCAAGTAATAATACATATCATGCTTCGTTTATCATGGATGCCAGTACATTTTTTTTTTTAAATCATGCCACAGTAAGAAAGGGCTAGACTGAGTGATCCAAAATGCCAGGCTAGACAAATGATAACACATACCAGGCTTGGTTTATCAAAATTATCCAGAAAAAAAGGCATGCCACAGTAAGAAAGGGCTAAATGGCTGTCCCAAACTGCCGTTTTAGCCACACAATAACACATACTGAGCTTGCTTTATCATAAATATCCAGTAAGAAATGTCACGCCACAGTAGGACGTGTGTGGACTGTCTGCCCCAACATCCCAGTCTATCCACGTTGTAACAGATCATCCTTTCTGTTATGAACCGGGGGGTTGATCAAAGAAAGGTTTATGATTTTTTACTGGGCATCGTGGATAGACGCCAATAAAAATGTGTTGTGTTGTCACACCCCCAACCCCGCCCTCTTTTTGGCCCAGCACAAACACACACACACAAATTCACACAGCACATTCCCACATACCATTCACTCATTCACACACACCCATTACATAATACATATAAAAAAATGTTTTACCTGCATGTAGCTCCGATTTGGATTCAGCTCTGCAGTTGCCTCCAGAAATCCCTCCTACTCCCTCCCACACAGCATGCACCGGAGGCAGAGCACTTCCTGGTTCCTACTCATGTGTGTCGGAGCAGTAGCGCTGATGATGCAACACCCTGATCTTTTTTTTTATCTGCGGAGAGGCACACGAGTGACCCCTTTGGACCCACACACACACACACACACACACACACACAAACATGCAGTTCCCCATCTGTATCCCCAGTGGGCCATGCAAGGCTGGGGAAGCAAAACACAGAAAGAGCACTTCCTGGGCTGGCAGGGCTCCTCGATGATGGGGGAAGGTTCTGGTGGGTTGGGAACCCCTCTTCCCATTATGGGGGAACCACCCATGGATGTGCATCTATTGCATTCTGAATGTCGCTGAAAGTCTTCCAAAAGAATCAGGTACTGCGTGTTTCTCTTATCGGCCTTACTACATGCGCCTATCACTGCTTGTGGCCTGCGCCTGATACTGAGACGTTTGTTTTACATGGTTCACCAATATTTCTTTGAGCAGTTTAAGATTTGTGCCCTGTGCTCGGAATGCACAAAGAACATCTCATAATTGAGCATAACATGCATTTTCTCTTCACGCAGGACCGCATTTGCTCCTTTTCTACTTTTTCTTTTGTGGACCAAAGTGTTCGTATTTAGCCCCCAAGTAGTGATGTAAGATTGGCTAAGCTAGCTCATCTGTTTAAAGTTCTGTACAGCTTTAAGTTTTCCGGCTTGAACCAGGACATTGGTAATTCAGTATTTGGCTCTGAGCGGGCAGGCAACCTTAAGCACGTGTGTTTGAAAACATGCATTGAAAACATATTTGTATTTTTAAAGGTTTCTCATAGGACCAAAAGATGTCAAATCCAATGTTCCCATAGGGAAAGGGTTGGCATTGGTGAAAATGTGTAATATGGGGCCACTTTGAACACTATTTCCAGGGCCTCTTTTGGTTCCCAGTCCACCCCATGTCACGCAGGTAACTTTTCTAATGTCATATATGATGTCCTGTTTGATGGTCTCTGCTAGGGACGCATGTTGTGCATCTCACAAACATTTGTTTTCCCTAATGTTATCTTATCCAATATGTGTACAGCGCCCATCCCCACCGTTTTGGACGTAGAGTACCTGGCCTTGTCCGAAAAGTGGCCTAATTTGACCTAGGAAAGACATTTGTTAAGATGTCCTTTGACATTTATGAAGCCCCTTTGACCTCGGCGCACCGGTCAGTGAATATGAAACCCTTAAAGCCACAGTGTGCAGCGACCACCAGAACCAGACTGCATGCAATAAGGACCAACTCACCCCGAGTGCATCGAAATATGACATACTGAAACAGGGCAGTGGCTGTGCAATACTGAAACATGGCAGTGGCTGTGCAATACTGAAACAGGATAGTGGCTGTGCAATACTGAAACAGGGCAGTGGCTGTGCAATACTAAAACAGGGCAGTGGCTGTGCAATACTGAAACAGGGAAGTGGCTGTGCAATACTGAAACAGGATAGTGGCTGTGCAGTACTGAAACAGGGCAGTGGCTGTGCAATACTGAAAGAGGGCAGTGGCTGTGCAATGCTGAAACAGGGAGGTGGCTGTGCAATACTGAAACAAAGTAGTGTCAGTGCAATACTGAAATAGGGCAGTGGCTGTGCAATACTGAAACAGGGCGGTGGCAGTGCAATACTGAAACAGGGTGGTGTCAGTGCAATACTACCACGGCAGTGGCTGTGCAATAATGAAACAGGGCAGTGGCTGTGCAATACTGAAACAGGGTGGTGTCAGTGCAACACTGAAACAGGGCAGTGGCTGTGCAACACTGAAACAGGGCAGTGGCTGTGCAATGCTGAAACAGGGCAGTGGCTGTGCAATCAGGGTTTCTTCGACAAATCAGAAATACCAGTCTGTGCTTCCTATTTTATATACTAATGGCAAATCAATGGACGTGTTTTATCTTGCAATGGGAGTACAAGCTTACTTGCGCGTGGGCTGCTGGATCAACACGTTTGTGAATTGTTGGTAGGAATAAGCGCTGATTTCCTTATCATTATAATAAGACCTTATGTGGACAAAAGTATGTACTTTTTAAAATGCCGATAACCATTGTATAAACTGGCAAGCAGCGTTTCATGATAACGAATAAGGGGGATCGTCCATGTGCACAGCTGCTCTTGCTGCAAAGAGAGGAAGTGGCACCAATTGAAGCTGGCCCCTCGTAGCCCTAAAGCTGAGTGGGACTCTCAAGTGTTGAGTTTCTTATATGGAGTTTTTGTTTAATAGAGGTTCTTATTTTGTTGTCTGATTACATAAAAGTGTTACATTTCTTTTTTTGTGTCGCCTTTTTTTTCACGTGTAGGTGGGAAGTGCCACAAGTCGTGCACAGGACGCTGCTGGGGCCCCACTGAGCACCACTGCCAGAGCTGTAAGTTCTTTAGCATTCGGGATGGGCACAGTCAATGTCATGTTTTATGCCATCTGTCTCTACTTTATTAAGGACTAGCACAAGTAAATAAGTATATTGTGGTTGAAGTCTATAACGTGTACAGTTGAAGCCAAAGGGTGACAGCGTTAAATGTAAAATATGAAATGTTTCTTTATTATAATTGTGCATACGAGAACTTAAGTCCTGTGTATACCCTTTCCAAACATGTTACCCAAGCAGAGCTGCTTGTTATTGATAACCAATGACTAGACAGTCTCCATTGCACTAGATACTCTCTCCCATGCAAAATTAAAGGTGATTAGCATGACTCACTTCATCCCATCAGCAACTCACCAATCAAATGACTTGAACCTCTCTCATTGGCTACTTACTCATCACATGACCTACCAACCCCTCCCTGACCTGCCCACCCATCCAGGAGAGAGGACCATTTAGTTATTATTTTGGAAATGTTTTACATTTTTAGGACATATACGGAAAAATGTGAACTCAAATTCTGCAGTGTCCTGTGCATGTATGTTTGCGGACAGAGTGATTGGCAGTTCTACATGGTCGTGATTGGCATGCTGAGAGGATGCTGTGAGTGAATGTTCCAGAGAGTCGCTACCTGGAAGCTGGATGTGATGGTGTGTGCCTGGTGGGTGGTCCTCCCTATGTTCCTGAACTGGGCCTTTAGCTTGTAACCAGAGCTCTCATGTTTCCCAGTTCCAGAGAAAGCCATCTGGTAGAATTTGTCCTTGAAATTCTGGGATTTGTGGTCCTAAATTTAAAACAGAAAAGACAAAACTACAAGTCCAAGAATTCCATGAAAAAAACGGATTGGATGGCTTTCTCACACATGGAACTGGGAAACTTGATTATCGAGCTGTAACTTGCAGCTAAAAAGAGGAATAAATAAGTGGCAAAAGCACTCTGCACTTATGACGGAATTCCACACCTCTGTGATCTCAAAACCTTTAGGTAAAACAAAAATAATCATCACAATAATTGGACTAACCAAGGACATCTTCTTAATCGACAAAAAGGGTAATTCTGTCTGGAGCTTTCAGAAAGCATCATAGAGGGGAGAGGGAGAGATCACCGGAGAGCAGCTGTGCACCCTCCTCCAGACTAAACCAGCAGGGAGAGCCCACACCCAAATTGCCAGTGGTAGAAGGTGGTTGATGTTTCAAATGAGTGAATAGATGCTCTGGATGTAAAGGTTGCAAAATTGGCCCTTATTCCTAATTACTCCTGCACACATGATAGGTTGAAAATAATAGAACAGAACCTCACCAGTCTATTATGAAAAGGCTTAATCAAACCGTGTAACCCAAATAGTCTCGGAAAATTGAGGTTTGTCACTTACAAACAACTACATTTCCACACATTATGTTTTTTAATCGTATGCAAAAATGTTGGAAAAAATTACGGTCACAATATGAAGTAAACCTTTGATTTTGTGCAGTTTGCACATATCTTTATACATACAGGGTTGCATTAGCCCTCACTGTTATGGAAACATGTAGCCTCTCATCTTAGTATAGCCTCCTTACCTGTGCCATAGTGATAATTGCTAGGTCCTGATGCAAGGGTGGTTTTGCAGGAATTTTCCCACTGTAGTTCAGTATTTCTAATAAATACAGCTTTAAATTTCAGCAAGACTGAATCCACAGTGTACTTATCTGATACAAATCAGGACTGCTGTCCTAATCCCGAGCTTCAAAGATGCATCACGGCATGTAAAGTGTCACCTTTGACATCAGTTAAGGCAAGAAAGCCAGCCAGACATACCGTTTTGAAAAATATACAGTGGGTCCCTGAAAGCTGTTTGCATGACTCATTATTCTGAAAACTGGGTTTTACAAATCTAAGAAATTAAACCTAAAGCTGCAACTCTGTTGCAAAAAGACAATGCTATTTGAATCAACGCTACTCATATATTTGGAAATGTAACTGTGCTTATATATCCACCACAGTGTCACCTAGAAACAAACAGAAACATGTTTTACAATCATGATGTATTCATCTATCATATGAGTCAAAATGTGAATTGTGTACATTTTCTAATATCTGATAACATTATTAATATTAATAACTTGATAGAAAAATAGGGCACTTCTTTTTGCCACATATCCAGAAGTCTGACTAGGCCAGGGATCACAGAAATCCATAATTCATCAATGTTCCATGCTGCTATGATGAAATATGTAATGCAAATTATTTTGCATAAAAAAATGCTAAGAGCAGGCATCCCCCATCTTTCTTATATTTGGGAATATGGCCCACCTATAAAGATTAGAGATGGGCAGACTATGGGAGTGCCTGTCAAGTAAACCAATGAAAAGATCTGACCAACCAAAAAGTGTGAGCTCACAAGGACACAGAGACTCATGACAACTTTGCCAGTATCATGGGTGGTCATTCTGCGAGGATACCAGCAAATGATAATACCGTTACCAGCACTCAATCTAGTGGAATTACTGCTGGATTATGAGTGCCAGTAACGGTGGTAAATCCCCATTCGATGGAGTTCCATAGGACTCCATGGGGGATTTTCCAGTAATCTGGAACTGATAATACCAGTGCCGGTAATACCTGCTATGTTTTGCTGTTTGCTGTTAGGGTGGCAGAATTACCTCCATCTTTCAGCTGGAGGAAATTCCAGCCACCCCACCAGCAAACTTTGACAAAATTGTAATGAGGCCCGAAGCGTTGGAATAATTCCAATTATAAAAGTAGAAACTCACAGGGAATGGGATCTCTCCCTCTCTGGAATTGAAAACTCAATATAAGGGGATACATCTGTTCCAAACTGGTGAGAGCTGAACCTGGCTCTTATTTGGAGGATTGGTCCCTATCAATGAAGGGACTATTACCTGCAACATACCTGCTTTCCATGATCGATGGAGGAGATACTGACTCTGAGGTTCTTGAAAACATGTGAGGGTCCCTCTTAACTCAACGCTGTAAATAATTATTCCAAAATGAGTATACAAATCCCCCCAAATGTAGTTAGATCGGTCCCTTGGGATCATTGCCACGTTAAGCCTCCAGAGTGTGAGGAGGTGATTTACACTAGGGGGTGCTCATTGATATTTTTGTGTGGAATGCAACAGTACTTTCTCACTATTTTTAAGCCAAGTGAAATTTGACTTGTTTTAGAAAAGATAGCATTTTTCTAGGTGCTGAGCAAAGGGTCTCATAAATTAGCAATAAACTAATGATGATAAGATATTGTAGTTTTCAAATGTGAGTTATGTCCAGCTTTAACTATACTAAAGCTGAGGAAGATTACATTTAAATAAGAACAAAAATGTGTTTTCTGTGGTGTGTAAACTGTGTAAAACAGGGAACACTTCCCCTCACCAACAGAGCACCATTTTGGAAATGATAGCTACAAGTATCTGAATTCTGAAGCATTTACAGGTATAGTCAAACACTTTGGCTTGTGAATCATTGTCCACACTTCTTAGTCTACATAGAGGAATGCTTGATAATTTGTGACCCATGAACGCCGTAGATATTTAAAAAGTGAATGGGGAGTTTAAAAGGGGTTTACACATCCACATGTCCTTCCTATTGAAAATGATACTGCTATAAATATAACCTCTCCTCTCTCTTGATATTGCACAGTAGGGGAAGGGCTCTGCCCCTGTGGTGTATGATTTGCAAAGGGAAGTAGGAAGGGTACTCGTCCTTGTATTAGAAAATCATTAAACCTTTAGGCAGATGAGCCAATATTGTGTGCACTCTAATTTGATAACACTGTTTTTGTAATCCAACCCTGCAGAATTAGATGAAACCCATTATAGCCTGCATTCAAATTACATAGACATGCTAGAATCCCAAAACACCATGTTCACATGGGGGAGGGGGTGTGAACTAATATAAATATGTGAACATAAATGTAATTATTCTATGCAGCTTTCCTCTGGTACCAATACTTGTGTTTGATACTGAAGAAAATAAAATGTTCTAAACTTGCTGATTATAAAGAAACATATTGTGTGTGAATATTAACCGTACAGAGTTTGAATATAATGAACGATAACTGGCAAAGTTGTCATAAAAATGAGAATGCCTCTTAGAGGAGGCATTGTTTTATTTAGGATTAGAAATGCTAGAAATGTATGTAATTGATATACGGAGTGACTGCATATATGTGCCACCACATAACAAGATTTTCACAGACAGGCCAAATCTAATTGTGTATATGAGTTCTCAACACTCATGTATCTGGTTGTGGAGACTTATCCTGCATGAAGTAAGAGGTTCATCTTTGATTTTCTTTGATTTTAAATATATGCGAGTTTCAATGATCCACAGAGCTTGTTTCTTGTCCCAGAATTGTGGGGTGCAATTATATTCCAGTGAGCATTAAATCAGGGATTGCCACTTAGTGAAACCATCAACACATTATATAACCACTGTAATGTAATGGAGAAATGTACTTTAATAAAGTGTACCTGATTGAAATAAGTGATGCAGCCCGTATCTCGTTTCTGTCAGTGCATAAAATACTCACACCAGTTAGTAATGCCTTGACTTCCTACGCACCAACTTGAATACATTCGATTCTGACATGCTCCACAAATTTCAAGACAAGGCAGTTAATATTTGAGGATTCAAGGCTCTTTGCTGTCATACGCCAGCTTCCTGAATTGTTTGTTTTCACTATTACCGTCCTGGGGCCAGATTACAAAAACTTTGCAACAGCGCAAGTACAATGTTGCACCATATTAGTTCTAGAGCAAACATTTCCCTGCTGCAAAAAACATTTACCGTTAGTGTATTTCTGCAGCTGGACAATGTTTGCCCTAGTGCTAATATGGTGAAAATGCGCACTTGCACTGGTGAAGAATATCTATATTCTAGCCTTTGGCATTCTGGGTGCTGTGCTGTTCTTGCCTTGGAAAGAGACAAGGACAACTACATTTCCAAATGTGTTAGCATTTTCTTGACTTCTTGTCCTTCACCCAGTGATGATGTTATTTTTTCTCCTTTTCATATATATTTTTGTAAATGTTAAAGGTTTCTGATATTTATGCTACACATAGCACAATTATGTGTGTTTTGGAATTGAGTTATACCTTTTCCAAAAGTTTGCTTGGTAGCTGCACAGTTGCCATGTGTTGTTTTCTGGATTCTTACCTCTTCTAGTTATTTGTCCTCAATATCATGTCCTCTTGAGTACTATATATTGAATGGCATATGCGGCACAGACGTAGCTTCAGGGTGCTTTGCTACTGCTGAAATATAATACTACCGCCACCAATCTGGGAATCACAGAGCAGCCATGGGCTACAAGCACATAGTTCTAAGAACAGTTTGCACAGACAGAAAACACGGTTTAAACTTTTCTGAATTTAAAATGATCTAATATACCAAGCACTTTAGGGTCCTACTGAGACATTGCTCAGACCTACATATCTTTATCCCCATCGGCATCAGTGTGGTTAAATGGAGAATGCCACTGCCCACTCATCCATCATGTCTCATGTCTCCTATGAGCGACTTATTTATATCCAAAATTGGATCAGTAGAATGGGATGACACTCTTTAATTCCATAAATATATTTCACAAAAAGTGACGCCACCACCATCAATCACCCCTTTAGCAAATAAACATCCATTTGCAAAGAGTCGCCAAACAGCATAATTAGGCACAAGACCGAGTGTGTCCTCATGGGACACCAGCAATTGCAACCCATTGCACAAAGACATTTGGGAACAGAGTCAGTCACAAATGGCTTGGGCAAAAGCACCACATCATGCAGGCCCAGAGCTTTGTCTGCTTGACTCCCAAAGCTGGAGATCCTAACATTGACCAGCAATGACCCAAATAATCTGTGTTCAGCTTTTTCCAAACACCCACTCCTTGTCGCTTTCATTCTTTCGACTCCTAACATTGGCAGATGGCTTGATACTCATTTTAATTATATAGTTTGTATTTATTGTCCCACCATGTTGATTCACAACCTATATTATTTGAGGTCTTGAGTGACTCCCACACAAGTGGGTGTGGTGAGTCTGTCTGAGTCACAGAGTCTGTCTGAGTCACAGAGGAGGGCCTTTACAATATCTCTCTCTCTCTCTCTCTCTCTCTCTCTCTCTCTATCTCTTTCTCTCTCTCTCTCCTTCTGTCGTTTTCTCTTTTTTTCTTTCTTTCTCGCTCTTTCTCTCTCTTTCGGTTTTTCATGAGGACAATGATAAAATGCGTTTTGGGGCAAACACAAGCTATACCATGATTTTGATTGCACATAAAATTTCACTATATTAAATTTTAGATCCCACGACCAAAGGAATACCTGATAACCCCCAGAATTCACCTACTAGAGTGACAAATTCCAGAAAAAGATGCAGGTTGTAGTGAGGCCTTCAAGAGCCATTATGGAGTCAACGGTGTGGCCTTTGCAGTAATGCACCCAAGAGCTTAGTCTGGAAGGCGATCCGTTGATGCAACTCATATGGGCTTTTCGAGGGGATTGGGTCCTCCGACGTATTCCATATCTATGACATGTAATCACCACAGCTGTGCTGCTTCGGAAACTTTTTTCGGCGTCTGCGTCCTGCGTCGATGACGTCGATGCGCCGTCGTCAAGGACCTCCTCCGACGTCCGACGTCATCCGATGTGATAAGTAGGACGCACGACTCCCGTAGCCTCAGTTCCGTTTTTTCCACGAACGTGTTGCTGCGTGAAGGCTTTTTTTCACTTTTACCCAATTTGTCATGATACTCATGGGAAGATTAACTAATAGCATGCAATCTCCCCTTCACCCTTCGGGTGTAACCCATTTATTCTAAAACACAACCTCCTTACTGAATGCTTGAGAATTTCTTCGATGATCGAATTCTTTGTACCCGACATTGGTTGTCACGTGGGTCACACAAAAAGTAACTCAGCCTTGAGTTTGCTTTTTAGTCTTTCAAAGCTCCATTTAGGTTTTCACTAAAAAGAAGGCACCATGCACTCACCCAGGCGGGACCAAGGATTTGAAATGTAACCTACAAAGAGTCCATGGCTTACCTTTTTAATGGTGTTGCTCATGTCAATGAAGTTTCCGGGGTAAGCATGGCACATGCAAGCATGTTCGACCATTCTGACGCGCAGCCAGGATTATGAAATCATTGGTTGCGACGACGCACCAAACCGGCTGCGCAGGTGAGGCGGGGAAGTCAGGGGGCGCCAGAGTGCTGATCCAGCAGCCTACTGCCGATCAATCAGGCAATCTAGCACCTGTGCCGAGAGCCAGCTCCTTTAATTAAAGGCTGTGTATTTCACTAATAACTCCGCATGTTCATAAGGCCCACTTATTGATTTCAGTTATTTTTCATTTTCCCTCCCTCTTTTAGATTTACGGTTTCTTGACAAAATGCAGAATTAAAGGAAACAAAAAAGGGCTGATTAATGATTTTGAAACAAAGCTTCACCCGGCGCCCTTTCGTTATGGCATTCCATTCTGGTATGTTTGTCTACCTGCAGCAGGCCTGCTACCCCCACATAGGCTTGCATAGGGGTTGATATCCTCTAACTGATGCAGGAAACACAACTTTGCCGTCATCTTCACTTAAACACTGCCCGCGTGTGTCCCAGTCTCACTCTGCCGACCAAATTTCCTTAAAAGCTAAAACAAACTTGGGGCATTTCTTCATGTGAATAGTCCTGTATATTGTCAGCTGCCACTGAACAATGAACGCCAGAGAGACACAGGCTATAGAAAGGGTGAGATGAAGGTGTGAGAAGTTCTAATTATGCACTGCACGAAACATGTGTCAACTCATTTCACATGGATTGATGAATGAAATAAAGAATGATTTAATTAATTTATGATTGCAATAACTACACATGCAGCAAAATGCTCTCATGAATGTGTGCACATGTTTGGAATTTCAAAACGGATCAACTAGAACCAATTAAAAAATAATAAAATTCAAAACCAAACCACTGCATAGTTGCCACAAGTTTCTTTTTCACTCTACAACTGAAAGTTCAACGTAGAGCTGTCCAATGTACTGTATTGGAGGAGCGCTATAGAAAGAAGTTAACACATTTGGCTCAGATAAGACTTCGCCAGCCATCTTCCTGGATCCCTGGTCCTCCTTCATCAGGACTAAGTCTCTCTTTCAAGTGCAGTTAACTGGGAATTATGCCGTACATTTTGTACAGTGTTCCTTCTGCCTCGTGGTTGAGGATCACCTCAAATCAGATCTTGCAAATATCCAATCCATAAGCCATTATTTTATCCCTATTGGGCAAATGTACGACTGGGTCAGCTCTACTATCCATGGAGCGTGTGACCTTTGTGCAAGTCATATAATAACTGGATGAGGAAATATCTCCTATTTGTCTTCAAGTTTTGGCATCGGTAGAGCATGCTTACAGCCAGCGCAGCCCAAGATGCGCTCAGAGGATGCGGTCGCACAAGTGCACCCTCCTGCTTCGCAGATAAAGGGGGCTTTTCCACCAGCTGGAGGCAAAGCACCCTTTACTTGCTATTGGTTCAATTTATGCAGTGCTAGCACCTAATAAATAATCACCTTCGCCTGCCGCAGCCCTTGAGCAGACAATACATGAACAGCAGGGGGCTCTGTTTCTTTGTTTGTGTCAATTAGTGAACCAAGCCGAATGTCAAAGGTTGGGAGAGTATGCCAACCAATCATACGGGCGTATGAAGCAGTGTACCATACATCATTGCAGAAGCCAATCTGTTGCTATTATTCTGCAAGCAATCTGAATTATACCTATTAAGAGGTAGTTCAAGGCGTGCCTACCTGACAGGGAACATCCAATTATGTTACTAACATCTAAATAAAGTATAGGTATATATGTTCCCTTAAAATCCCTCCTTTCAATAGGTGTCTACTGTTTACTGTTTGCCACATAGGATGACGTCATAGCTCACGTACTTCGAGGTATAAAGCCTTTGTATAATCGAAATGTAGATGAAAGTGAGTGATCTGCAATCTTTTTCTTCACCAGGTTTCCCTACTTTATTTGAGCTGATAATAAAATAGTATTTTGCCATATTCTTTGAGTCTGTCCTGTTATTTGGGTCTGAGATCATTTATTGGTAATTCCGGCAGCCACTTGGAACGCTCCAGGTGCAACTGCATAAGGGGCTCTCATTCTTTTGTATAACCCTCACCCTGGGCGATAACACGCATTCTTTGTGATATGCAGTAACCATCACCAAGCTTCTTGTCAGGGGCCTAAAAGACACCCCTCCGTCCCCTGTTGTGTAGGGTCACCCCAACTATTTAGGGATCACCAGACTAGAGGTTTTTGTATGTCTCAAATCTCAAAGGTTGCCAATGGCAAGGGGCCCTCACCACATTTTGAAAGGAGGCTTTTCTGTATTTGAAACTTCACTGCTTTAGCGTCATATTGGGCTGATAGTAATGGCCGTAAGAGTGTAACAATTAATATTATTTAGAGACTCCTTTAGTGAGACATAGGTCAGTGCTGGAAAAGAGCCAAATGTACTGGGGGACCCCCATTCCCTGCATGGTAGGAGGGTGCCTGCATGGTGGGAGGGTGGGGGCGGATTGCCAGAGTGGAGTGTGTGGAATTGAGTGGTGGGGCTCGGGTGCAAAACATTCTGGTGCCTTGAATGTTAGATGCTGGCTGCTTTGCATATAAACAAAGTGCATTTTGGGAACATAAGTATGATAGCCAATTTAGTAACGTACCTGTGAACGTAATTCCTTCTGAGCATGTAAACTGGATATGGTGCGCAATTTATCTATCAGAAAACACACAATAACTGTAAAATTTGTGCAAAGTACGAGACATATGAACAGATTTGCACCATTTTACTATTCGGGTTGGGCTACCTGGGCGAGCAAAGGAGGACTCTCAGATGCAGTTGGATATTGCTGCAGTTCTCAGAATTTCAAAACTGCTGCGCACAGGAGACTCCGGACAATCAGGGGCAGAGAGCTTCCTCAATGGTGGGGTTTGGGCCTTGTGTCTCCACGGAACAGCGCTCTGGCAAGACAATACTTACCGTATTGCAGCTCTGTCTTGTTCCTGCCCAATTCCCGCTCTGATATCAACAGTGCCAGGTCTCATCTCTCTATGGGCCTCATTCTGAGATTGGTGGTAGTCATGGCGCTATTTGCGCCATGACTGCCTCCAATAACGGGTCCGGCACCAGTGTTGTTCAATGGGCACTTACCGGTGTAGTCCGACCCTGGCGGGACCGGTAAATCCCCATTGAACAAACCATTCCCCATTCCCATTTGAGCCCCCATAGGGCTCAAGGGGAATGGGGAGGGCGCTAATAATGGGCTCGCGACTTGCAGCCCGTTATTAGCGCCCTGGTCCCTTAGCGGAACCCTTAAGGGACATGTGGTCAGACCACACGTTACTTATGGTCCCCGCCAAGGGACTTTGGAATAGGGTGGTAAGGGATTACCGGCACCGGTCTCCTTACCGGTGCCCGATATCCCTTACCGCGCACCTCGTAATGAGGCCCTATGAGTGCTGCACTGGACTGTGGGAGGACGTGCATTCTCTGTTGTGGCTCATGAGGTCGGAAGTTAGACCTTAGTTGCCCATCCCGCTCATAGCATTATTCCTGTTGCATGCTACAATTCCTTTGCTACATGTTTAATTTGTTGAGACTCCATTGATTGTATCACCTTTCTAAGGTTGCTGACACCATTTCACTACAAAATGTAAAAATGACTATGTTGGCGGCTGAACCAGGAAACCCGCTGAGCGCCATTGATATTGCTCTGTCTCCCTTGTAGTGACGAAGACTGTGTGCGCCGAGCAGTGCACGGAACGCTGCTACGGGTCCTACGTCAGCGACTGCTGCCATCAAGAGTGTGCCGGTGGCTGCATGGGTCCCAAGGACACCGACTGCTTTGTAAGCCTGATCCCCTTCCCTTTTCTCCCTACCACTCTCCAGATTTTATAACACTGTTCTGGGGTTCTACCTTTTAAATTGCCTTTTCTCAAACATTTTAAGAGTTGAGCTGTTCATTTTTTGATCTCCTATTTTGTTTCAATTTCAGCTAATAAAACCTATCAGCATGTATTTCCTATTGAAACATTTATAGGTTTTACAAATATGGGGTTTGGGCTATTTATATGCTAATGAACACGATTTGAATCTTAAAGCAGAACATATTAACCATTTCCATCTATTACGACTGTGAATCATTTTTACAGTCAATCTTTTCCACCTCTTTCCCTAGTTTATATTTTTTTCTTTATTTATTTCCTTGGTCTGTTTTCTTTGTGCTAGGTTTTCCTACCAGCTTTGTCCCATTTTCATTCTTGTTTTATTCTTTCCTCCCTTTAAATGTCCTACCCCTTTATTCCTTCTATCCCTATTTCACTCTGGCTTTCAAATCACTGTTCTCATTCTTTCCTTGGGTTCTTTTATAATTTATTTTCTTTTACTTTGCTCATTCATCGATTCATCTATTTATAAATCCTTTCTCTTAGTTTTACATCCCTTCTTTCTCGCCTCATTTTTTCTTTCTTTCCTGCTTGTTTGTCTTCCTTTCTTTTTCTTTTTTGCTTCTCTTTCTTCCCGCTTTCTATTTCTCCCTTTCTTTATTTCTCTTATTTCTATGGCAAATTACCGCTCTACCTATTTTGTAGCTTCGCGTTTCAAATATTTTCTCGTCTTAAAGAATGACGCCCATATTTTTCTTCCTGTATTGTCTGTCCGCCATTCTTTTTTATTATTATTTTTTACATTCATATCATAATTTTGTTCCCACTTTCTCTCCCTTCTTCCTTCCCCTCTCCTCACTGTTACCTATTGCTTCGTATCATGCTCTCATTTGTTTCTCTTTCGTTCTCCCTTTTAGCGTTTTGCTCATTTCCTCTGTATTAATTCCTGTCTATATTTTGTTTTTCATCCTAATCTCTCTTATTACAGCTTCCTATTGTTTTCTCTCTTGTCCATCTCTCCTGATATAACGTGCCGTATCTTCGCTTTTTTACATATCCACGGTACCATTCTTGATTAGTCTGAGAGCATCACTCTCGCTTTAATTGTTTTTCTCTCTCCGACTCTCTATGCAGCCACCCCTCCCCGTACTCCCACTCTCCTTTCGTTCTTATCTTAGTATTTTGTTCTGTATCATCTTTAATAATCACCACATTTAGATAAGGAAGTTCCATATCTTGCCCTCTTCCTAGGAGACAAAAAAACCTATTAGGCTACAGCTCATGATAGTGTGCAGCCTGGAAGGGGAACTGAGAAGCCGAATGAGGATAAAGGAATTACAGCACTTTCCATTGCATTTATGTGATCTTGCTAGAGAAAGCCCTACCGAACCCATACTCAGTGTGTTAAACTGGACTGACCGCACGGGCCCTCCAGTAGATCTTCCTCTGTGCAGTTACTGTCTTGTCATCCTACCATTGATCAGGATAGGTCCTGCGTGCACGTGGTTTCTGACATGTCTCTGCATGCCTTACTAAAATGATACTTTTTTTAGGACAAGTGGGTTTCATGACGACCCCCCATGCTGAGCTCTGCATGTGGTGCTGTCAATGGTTTTGAAAAGTGTTTCCACCAGGATGCACCGAAAGACACTGTGAATAAGAGTTTGCCGCTCTTTTTCCCACCTGCCCTTTCATGAAAAGGATGGAGCTTCCAACCTTCTACTCCATTCCTCATTGAGTGTGCAAAGCCAAGATAGTGGGGTCAGACAAAGAAGTGACCGAGGGGAGAGTTGTCTTTCAGAAGATGTACGGGGGGTAAAAGATGTTCATCATGAGGGCTTTGACTTCAGGTCAACACCACGAGCAGCTTTACTCTAACCACAAGCAAGCAAGAAGCATGCCTCCGCAATTCACACAGGCAGCCCATTCCTGTTTGTGACTGGCGGCCTCTTTGGGAATGGGTTTATTCCCATTCCAAGTTACTGTGCTGGTGTCTACTGCCTTCTTTGGCTGGTTCCTCTGGTGGTCAATTGCAAGTAATCAGGTCATAGTCATGGTGGTGTAAGGGGTTCATTTTGGTCGAATTGATTTAGGTCATGGTCTCGGGAGGATAGCTCACGGGCAACATGCTCGCCTTGGAAGCAAGTCGACACGGAGCAACCCAGGTTCGATCCCCAGGTCCGCGCTTAGAAACATCTGGGTATTAAGCACGTTATAAATAACCTATCATATCATGGTGATTTAGGGCAGATAGGATTGGTGAGAACGAGGATTGTCAGCCGCTCTAGGCACGACAGACAGCTGCCTCATCTAGACAGCAAGTATATGGTGCCTAAAGGCCTGAGAGAAGTAGGGTTGTGGCTTAAATACTGCACCCTCTGCACATGGGGCCCTAAAGATGGTACAATGAGCAATCGTCCAAAAGTCATGAAATGGAAGGGGCGAACACTGTAGCTTTCCTAGTAGTAAGGTACAAGAAACTACTGGGATTAGGGGGGCAGGACCTGAGTTGGCTATGTGGATGAATACCCCACATTTAGTCTAGCCTTGTCAGAAGACATCATATGACCTGATTTTTTATTCATATTGCGCTCGTACACAAGTGTTTCAATGCAAGACGAGGCAAGGGAGGGGAACAGGGAGAACAAAACAAGGATCTTACTAGGCCCAGTGACACTGAGAACGAGCAAGTGCAAGGGAAGACGTGATCTGTGTCTTGGTAAAAGTAGCACTCAAGGCCACTTTTATCTTTCCCAAAGGAACCATTCCCATTAACTCAGATAGCAATGCCATGTCGTTCCACTTAGCAGAAATCCCATCTTCATGCAAATGTAGAGGAAACATGGCGTGCGGATCCAAAGGTTCGAACAGTGCCTTGTTTCAGCAGTTTGCAGCATTAGCACTGTCTGCTGACCAACGTTTTTCATCATTAAAAAGCATCTATTCTTACTATATTGGTGGCCCTCTGTGCACAGAAAGAACAGGCGTATGCCCTATGTGTTCCTCAAGTACAGTCCTATTTCTTGAGCATTAGAAGTTAGGAGATCCACGGTGTCGTTGGACTTTCGTATACATTAATCTGGCCAATGATGACACACAATATTAAATGTAAACATTTGCTGATGGTCCATCTGAAATCCACCCCCTACACCCAATCAGCTGCACAGTCAATGTGCTGTCTATCATAGAACAGACTGTATCTGTGTAAAGGTAAAAGGTCTTGCTTGTCAAGCCTCAGCACAATTGCAGCTCTGATTGCTGCCCTTGCTGGACTGGATCTGGGTGATGTAACTGTGATTCAACCCACAAAAGACATGTTATCTTCTTTTTGCGCCCTTGTAGAGTGCGTGTAGACCATGAATGCCCTCATGGCATGGTACTGGGAAACAGCTGAAGCTAGACAGCACCACCGAATTTGGGAAGCCTAGTGTGCTATTTAACCGTAATGGAATTTAAAAATGAAAGTGTGTTTTTAATTTCTTGTTGAACACATTGAGACTAGAAATCTCCCTTTGATCCTGTGGAATTGAGTTCCAGGGATCTGGGGACCGTGAGGTACATTCAGTAGTAGTGCAGAGAAGGACCTAATGACCTTGATGGGAGGTGGAGAGAAAGTTTGGTAGAGATAATGTTTGCTCCTTGCTGATAGATGGCTTGATGGACTATGCAAAGCAGCTTGAATGTTACCCAGAGTTCAAATGGAAGCCTGTGGAGCGAACACAAAACAGGGCTAATATTGGGTCTCCTGTTCAAGCACACTGTGGGTAAGAGAGTCACCCAAACCCCTGCTATCGCATACCGCTCCAATAGGGCATACATGCAAAACACACAACAATCCCTTAATAAAAAGATCTAAATCAACAAAAGAAATTGAAAAGGGAAAATGGATGAATGTGTTCAAATTGAAAGAGCTATTTCCCTGCTATCTTCTCTCTGAATGTTGGTAGTAATCTGAGTTCTGAAGGTTTACGTCACCAAGATATCAAGGAGCCGGTGCTCCCACTACAGGACGCGGGTGAAGAGATGAGTGACAGAAGGGGCAGTACTGTCACTTTGAGGAAGATGTGGCCAACAGGGAGAGACATCATGGTCACTTGAAAGGCTTTTTCTGACCAGCGAGCACCAGAATACCCCAAAAGGATTGACTCGGGAACTGAGAACATGAAGTAGCTCATAGGTGGAACAGAAGCCCAGTTTAGAAATCGGTTTTATGGTAAGATCTCCATGGCTCTCCCCATGTCTTCTTTGGAGAAAATCAGTGGACCTTGGTACTGTTGTGTGGCATGTTGTGGAGCTATGCGTTACTGTGCAAACGCTCAACACAATATAAAACAAGGCAGTACAACAAGACATGTTATTGCAACACACAACTACTTTTGGTCTCAAAGGAAGATGGTGGGCTTTTTAACAACTGGCAAACTTGTTTTACTAATGTGGCATTCCACCTAAAAAAAAAAAAAAAACGTACTGATGTGTGGCCTCCCAAGGATCAAGGGACATTAGTGCTAAGTGCTCCTCCCACCCCCCTCAGCCATGATACTATTTGCTGCACCATGAACACTTGCTGACCCCTTAGCCAAAGTTCACTGGCCTATCCTGCCCTAAAAAAGCTCTGGGCGCATGCGTGGGGGCCTTCACATTGTGTCAAGGTAGGGCATCAAAGACTTCAGGGGGAGATGCAAAACCACCGCAGAAGAGCAACAGGCACGTGGATTGCAGGACACACAAGAACACGCCTTCTCAGCTATTCCTTTAGTCTCAGCAAAATGGACTCCCCCGGTGCTAATTCAATAGAACAATCCAGTTATTACCGGGTGTAATTGGTACTTTCAGGCCCAGCTGAAGCAGAGAGCTGTGGCATCAGAGGCCAGGAGGCCCGTCCTCCGAAAGACAGATAATTAGAGTGCTCAGCTGACACGCAGCCAGCTTCGCCGTGTTGCAGTCCAGCGAGGAGACTGTGCATACGAGTTTTCACTAAAACGGGCCACATGCTTGGGGTGGCCTCACGCTTGTGCCTTTTGCACCCTTTGAATTGGACACATGCATGTTTCCAAAGGGCCTTCTAGCACAATTTCAAAGCTCACCACTATTAACAATGTTGAAGATGAGCTCTGCTTTTCCACTCTGTGGTATGCCCCCAGAACTGGCCGCGCGCTAATCTGCAAGACCAGAAATACAACGCCTGAAGGCGCTATTAATGACTGCATGGGATAAGTACTGCAGGTCCTTACACCTGACATGGATATGTTTGATAATCCCTGAATCCCAAATTGACGTGTTTGAAGGCAGAAAGCAGCACTCAGGCATTATGCTCAGCCCGGGGCAACTGATGGGAAAGGGACGCTATAGAAAATGCCTGCCAAATGTGTCACATGCGGAAGCAGAGTCTTTAATTTTAACCATCATTAGTACCCGCCGAGGGAGTGTGACAAATACATTTCTGGGACTGAGGCACAAGTGGTCCACGGGTGAATATTGGTTTCTAAACCATCAATCAGCCCCACACCTCCAGTACACCAGAAGGGATCTGAACAGATTGGAAACACAAGCAAAATATAAGCATCCTTGTCCAATTTTGGTAACGTGGATGGAACGGCAGGCTTATCTACGCAAGGTTGTGGATCATTGGTTAGTTGCAACAGAGCATTATTACCCAATGATAAAAGGGACTGTCCAGTCAAGATTGTACACAAACATCTACTTTTTTATTATTCAACAGACAGTTCTAGCACACTACAATACACAACCCAACCTGAAAAGGAATGCAGAGACAGACAGGTTCAAGAAGGAAAAGGGATGCACTCTGGATACTGACAGGAGGGTAGTTGGTAAAGTAATTAATCGCAATAGTTGAAGGATACTTGGTTTCAACACAAAGGGAGCAATCGGCTGTAAAATGTCACTAGAAGCCTTCGGAGAAGGACCATGGGGACAGAACCACAATGTACCCTGTGCTTCTAGAAGTTCAGGGAGCTTTGCAGCTCCTGCGACGGAGTTCAAGATGGGAGACAGCTGCAGGTATCTGGTGGCAGGCAATTCGGCGAGCGAGGCTGCACAGATGGCTGCAGGCAGGCCTACACAGTGGTTCGGGGTCAGGAATCGATGTCTGAGTACAGGTTGGCAGGTCTGAAGCACTGGTTGAGGCGTTGCAGATGAGTTTAGCAACTGCAGCATGACAACAGTTAGCGGTGCAGTCACCTTTCCTTTAAGGTGGACGTCGATAGATGCTTGTCAATGCACTCCTCCAAGCTTCTTCACTGAGCTTGTCATCCTTTACGGCGGACGGCCCATGGCTGAGGAGAGTGTTGCAGGCAGCTGACTGGTCCTTAGTCTGGATCAGAGACTCACTGGCACTTCCCACCAAGGAAGCTTGCTGCAGAGCCTAGCAGTGCACGCTGTAGTGTTGTCTGGGTACTAGTTCTGGAGCTGGTGGGGGGGGTCCTCTGGATTCAGGATTTCCCTCTTTTACCCGGGAGATGTTTAGGGAAGGGATCAGGCTTCTCTCTTGGAAATCCTGGCCTTCCTTCACTGGCGGGAAATATAGAGCAGACCGTCAGACTGTACTTTCAGCCATGGTCCAATGCTGATTTCTTCTTGTTACTCCTTGCAAATTCTTCAGATGATCGGTCCAAAAGAGGGGCTTAGCCCTCTTTTGAAGCCAAATGGGTCACAGTGATTGGTGTAGGCTAAGCCTACCTTAATGAACCAATCCTTGGTCCCCACCAACAATCTCCTGTATGCATGAGGTCATATTCAGAGTGCTTTGCAAAAGAACATGTAAAGTGGTGAAAACATGTAATACCAAGTCCCACCCATCTTCCTTTCTGTTATGGATTAAAGGGTCTCCCTGGTTAATTGAGCTCTCTGTGGTTCTAGATTAAAGTGGCAGGTCTCCCTTGAAGCTGCTGCAGGATCTGTCTCCCTCAATCCACATACTCATACCTTCTGAATGGGGTCCACCAGCAGGCGTTACCTACTGTAAACACATAGTCCCATACATGACAGGTCACTGCCCTTGAATTGAGAGGCAAGAGCTGGCTTCAGGTTGACACAGTGCATATCACACGTTGTTGAGGTATTCCTGTCCACCAGCAGCTAACAAAGGGCAGGACGGATCCATGGGCATTTGTTAGTTATTTAGGCTGGCCATGGCAGGAGGAAGGTTTTGTTTCCCCCTTCTGAGATGCTTTGATGTACTCGTGGCTGACATATTCCAACTAAGTATGACGGGGGATGGCACCTGTAAACTGTGTCCACCCAGAGTACACAGGTCTATGAGATGAGCATAGGAAAATGTGTGCAGATTAGCCCCACACATTTTCCGAAGATTGATCTACCATGATTCAATTTCATTTAACATTACAAAAAAGCCTGGGTAAGTGCACACCCACTGTGTGGTTAGTTGAATTCCTCACAGGGGGTGTGGCAGCCTCCCAGCCAATGAGGAAGTTCGGAATGGGGTCATAACCACACAGGGAAAGACCCCGCTATGAGTATCCTCAGAGTGGGAGGCTGCCGTCTTCTCTCACTGGGAACGTAGGTAAGTGTGCTCCCCGCGATAAGCATCTCTTTGCAAAACTAAATATTGACTGTGGTTAAATGTGGGTCTAATGGGCCAAAGAAAATCGTAATAGATATTCTACCTCGGCAGGGTTCGACAGAGCAATTGGTTAATGCACCCACTGCAGCTATCTGTGTAAATTGCAGGCAACACATCCCATTCCTGATGAGATACTAATACAGGTTTTCATGATGTGGCACCTCTCAACCCCTCGCAAAGGCGCCCTGTTTGACTCTTAGCGCACGTAACCATCACCACAGGTCCTTGTGCTTCACTCTTTTTGTGGGCAGTTGGCATCAGAGAGCCAGCTTATGTGTGGGGGTTGGGTGGACTGTGAACCAAAAGAGACCCTGAAAATAATGTTCAAAGTGGCCCATATTACACATTTTCAGCAAGCCCAACCCTTTTCCTACGAGAGAATGTGAAAATAAAATATGTTACCATACAAAAGGGGCCCCGGGTGCAGAGGGCTACCAGGACATCTCCAGAGTTCCCTATAGGCCAGTCCACCCCTGTTGAGGGTTGCCAAGGCTAGAGTGCTGAAAGCAAAGACACAACTGACGGTGGGCATGAAGGCAGTTCTAGGGGCACTGGGTGTTGGGTGGGCATCCACATGACCCCTTGTGTGACCCATTTTTAAAACTGTCCTCCAGGCTTCCCAAACCTTTGAGGCTGGCTCTGCCTCTGTTCATAAGCAGCACAGCCTAGGGGCAAGTGGTTAGATATGCGCAGTGCATACCTGTAGTCGAACTTACGTCCTATGTTGAAATAGCAGCCACTAAGTAACGAGTGGGAAACTTTCTGCATCTGGTCTCCCGCTTGACAACTCATACAATCTTATGCACACGTGAATTTGAAGTACGCAGAAAAGAGGTGTGCAAATAATACGAGACTTTTGAAATCTGAACTAATGTTCAGCTGTTTATAGAAAACAAAACACGAGCTTCTGCAAAGAATGGTAATGGTCTAAACAAACGTAGGAATTGCACAGTGCGACTCACTAGCCTTACCACAATGGGGGTCATTACAACCGAGGCGGTAACCATGGCGCTAGTAGCGCCATGGGTTGCTGCCGGTATTTTACTGATTGCGCCATGGTGAATGGCGGAATTACCGCCCCATTCCAAGGTTGGCGGGGCAGTAATTCCCCATTCACCATTGGCCCTTCCCCATTCCCATTTTTGCCCCAAAGGGCTCAATGGAAATGGGGAAGGCGGTAGTACGGTACTGCAAATTGCGTTACCTTAAATACCTCCAAGGTCCCTTTGCGGGTCAAATCCTTAATGGCTGGTAAAAACCAGGCGTTAAGGTAGGGACCCGCAAAGGGACCTCGTAATTAGGTGGTAAGGGGTTAACGGCACTGCCATCTTTTACGGCGTCGTTAACCCCTTACCACCTGAGTTGTAATGAGGCCAAATATTTTTTTGGCCACTGTCGTGAATGTTCATACATTGTTTGAGACTAAATAGTAATTTTGTAAATTTGGGAGTGTCTGAGTTGGGCTAGGTCTTTTTCGTGCACATGATTTCCTTGAGTTGGAGGCAGGACAATAACACAAAGTAATACTCACTCCTCCAGTGCGCTCATGAGAAGACACAAACACCCACGTGGTGTCAATGCACACTCTAGAGAATTGGCTTAACTAAAAAATCTAATAAGGCTTCCAAAACGCCCCCTGCTACATGTAGAAACACAACAAGTCTAATTGTGTCAATGCTAGGACTACTCAGAAAACAGGAATTGGCAAGGTTTCGGCATGGACCTGGGTTTTGTGGGCACTGCCATAATGGTACTACGGGGGCACCTGGGCATATTATGGCATTTCCTATCAACTACCTATCCAAATGCCAAGACACACATTCTCCTTACAAAAGAAGTGCCTGAAAGCACACTTGGTTAAGATAGTTTCATTACATTACAAGCTGGTTTAGGTTGTTCATTGCTGCAATTAAGCCATGACTTTTCAGCAGGCTTCTCAGAATGTGCAGCGCTAGACTCAAGCGATCGGGGGAATGGGGTCTATTGGGGCAGGTCGTGGGTGGGAAGGGCCATAGGGGCAGGTAAATGACCATACACCCACAGACTGTGTGTGCCTTTCCATATGTCACCTCTCTCCTATCTTCGCGTCCCATGGCAATAATTACAGTGTATCGGAACTGCTTTTCGTGACATCTAAAAGCTGAAACTAAAAAGAGACACTGATTGTGCGGTACATCCAAGAACACCTTGTAATGCTATTTTATGATATAAGTCATTTACAACGCGCATGTACACAAGTGTTTCTAGGCGCGATGTCGTTCATGTGAGCATTTTAAATGAAGGTAATTGTTCATTAAAGTGTAAAATAGTTGCATTGTTCCCAAAAGTATCTCTTTCCAGAAAAGTGGATTTACAAGCACTAACAAAAGGTGACCCTGGACGCTTTACTGAATAATAAACTCTTCAATAGGTGTGCATAGCGCCCCCTTTAGCCCTGTAGACATTTCTATTTGCCCTATTCCTGGGAGCAGTGCAGGGTCTTGTGTTTGACCTGTACGGGATCAGTGCATGGATTTATGCTGCCCCCAAGCAAAGGACTATTTTGCTGCAACCCACCTCACTTCAATGATAACAGTTTTAATATTTCTGGGCTGAAATGACAGCCCTTGGCCTTCTGCTGTTGCTGCCCTGTGCAGCTGCTTGCAGTTGCCGCATTGTCACACTGGCTCCGCTAGTTCCCCCATTC
Source organism: Ambystoma mexicanum (assembly GCF_040938575.1). Taxonomy (NCBI): domain Eukaryota; kingdom Metazoa; phylum Chordata; class Amphibia; order Caudata; family Ambystomatidae; genus Ambystoma; species Ambystoma mexicanum. Next base: position 848,825,567 of record NC_090931.1, on the reverse strand, counting down.
TTGGCACTCCCAGGCAAACATGTTCTGTGTCATCTGCACAGGGTTCCTGGGGTGCGGCAGCAGCCGGAAGGTTTAGAATATGAAATAGTAAGAGGAGCAATTGTTAATGCAGAATATGTTCAATGTGGGCTGCCAGGTGCGTGATGCAACGTTGGCCCAACTCGGAGCCTCATTCTGAATTGGCTCAATTAGAGAATACATGGCAGCTTCTCTTTCCCAGCAGAACTTACCATAGCAGACTGCTCCAAGCTGCTGGTCAATAGGAGAACTCCGCATGGACTCTCATCGCTGATTTTGATTCCTGTAAATCTTGGGTGCTACCTTACTCTTTGGGGGACTTTCACTGGGACATGGGTGACATTTCTTTTCCTTCCTACAGGCCTGCATGAACTTCAACGACAGCGGAGCCTGTGTCAACACATGCCCACAGCCGCTCGTGTACAACCCTACCACCTTCCAGCTGGTGCCGAACAACAAGGCCAAGTACACCTACGGTGCCTTCTGTGTCAAGAAATGCCCACGTAAGTGCCACGAGCCAAAGATGCCCTGCATTCCCGTTGTGTTTCCAGGCCAGGTGCCAGCTGCTTTTCATGTGGAAGAAGGTCTGTGAGGTGCATGGGCAGGGACCAAAGCCAGCTCCGCAGTTTAGGGAATATATTGCCCAGCACATCCCACCTTAATCCGCCTATTGAGAGCAGGACGTTGCTCCTTTCCAGCATGTTTCTAGTTCTGTTGTTCTCTTGGGCTATGTATTCATTTCTTTCCTTTGAATGCTAACATTTCAGCAGAAAGTCCTTCACCGGTGCAATTGCAAACCATAGCTGTAGAGTGGGATAGAAACCCGTAGTAGTACAATGGGGAACTTCACCAATGCAAGCAGACTCCATGGATGCGGACCATGCCTGTAAGGTACCTCCTACGGGTAACATAGAGGCAATTATATTTGCAAAGAGGACCCACGTACAGTGGGGTATTTCAGCATCTCAAAGGAACTTGTACAGTTTCAATCGGCTGATATTATAGTGAGCGAAAGTGGTACTTTTGGGTCCGTAAATCTGACACTTAGTAGGGTTATGTCAAGATGTGTGTGTAAAGGACAGGACATTGGGCATCTGCACGGCCTCTTGACACTCTTGCTACCTGGTGGAGATTGTGATATGGCTGGTGTGTCTTTTCCTCTGCAGCCAGTTCCCTGATGGAGCCCCTTCTTTAATTATGGTAATGGCCGGGCCAAATTCCAGGCCGGAGTGAAGTGACAGCATTAGCAAGGGCCATGATTCGATTACCAGATCCGTAATGCCCCCCACCAAGGGAGTTATAGATGTTTTCACTCTGGCATGATTTCTGGACAACTAATGCCTTTTTTTCTTTTAAGTTTAGAAAATGACTAGTTGTCGTTTCTTGAGCTAAACAGTCTTAAGAAAACAATATGGCCACCATGGAAAATAGACAAGAGAACTTATCCTAGTTCCTGCTCCACTTTCATGGCAGCCATAGGGGAGTGGAAGAATGGAGAGGAAAGCAGGTGACTGCAACCTCTGGCAAAACTGGAACGGTAGGTGCTGGGCCACGGTGAAGGGTTGCTGGGGGGTGCATAACAGGTTGGTGGCGAGATGAATAGGGGCAACTGGAAGAGGAGGGAGTGGAGGCCTGTGCCGGCACCCCAGAAGACATGATGCTGGCCTCCCGCTGTTCAGGGGACTGGGAATGCGGGAAATGAGTTGGGGTAAAGCCAACTTTCTGAGCTCCCTGATTGGGTTTGGGGTCCCATTATGCCATCTATTGGGTGTTAATAGGTTTTAAATATCCCACTGCCGTGCAGTGGCCTGGGAGACCCTGTTATGGCAGTGGTGTATGTTATAGAGCTTTGTGGGAGGGGGGGTAGTAGCCATCTGAACTCTTGCAGGGCCTTCATTTCTATCCCCAAATGACCTAAAATGTACCCAGTCGAATCGATTGAACAGTTCCCGAAGTTCACGAGTTGAACTGCCCAAAATACAGATGTTTGTGTTTTGCCAGCTGTATTGCACCCATTAGTACTGCACATGCAGCATCTGATGTATGCTGGTTGGGTTTCAATAGGTCACTGTGTGAGTGTGTCTGTGTTGTCTGCTCATGTGTGTGCGTGTGTGTGTGTGTTTTTGTGTGTGTCTGTGCATGAGTGGGTGTTATCTGTCAGTGAATTAGTGACACATTTTCATCGTAACATGTTGAAATAGCCCAAGCTTTTTCTGATTTTCATTGACTAAATAACGTGTTGAGGGTATTCTGTCCCTGAAATGGTCGTCTGCTACTCAGATCCCACGTCCATAAAGCTCTATGCCAAAAACATAGTGCATATATGTGCTCTTCCTGCACCAGTCCCAGTGCCCTAGAACAGATTCAGAGGTGGATTCCTCACCGCTGCTGTGGCTCAAAGTCACTGCAAATACAGACTGCATTTAACATGTATGTCATTGATTCGAAATATAAACATTGTTGTCCTTATCCATCTGATGACAGTGTAAACTCTAAGAATAAGCTACATAGTGGCAGATAAGAACACACAATTATTAAAGCCACAGCAATTTGAAATCATACAACCCTGTGAGCCCAGACCAGATATGAGAGAGCAATGTGTATTTATGGCAGCCTGTCTGTCTCTACTGATCCCATGTAGAAACAATATGCCTTAGTTTGACTCCCCTCAGGATGAAAATAGCACAACCTTCCAGGCAATGTAGCTCTCAGCAGGCAATCTCCTGTGAACTTTGCTTTTTAAAGGGGGACTCACACACCAAAGGCTAGCATCACACACCAAGGTGCTGTACACCATAACACCTTTGAAGTTTCAGGCATGGGAAGGAGGCAGACAGAAAGGAAACTGGACCTTGGGAAAGGGTCCCATCATCTTGCTTTTCTGTGGGGCTCTCTTCCCATCCTGTCAACTCCAAACCTGACAACACACCTATCCACCCAAACCTCCACGGATCCTGGCAGTGTTCACAGTGGCACATTGTGATACATGTGCCCCCTCACCCACAGACAATCGTACATCACTCCCCCATCCCTCTCAGCCCCTCTCCCACTGCTCAGGCTTTCAATCTAGGGAGACCACAACTGGCGAGGCCAGCCAATCGCGTTGGACCTAGAAAAACGACTTTGAAGATGAACTCCATCCGAGTTTAAGGCATGTATAACGTGCATCACATCTGTGGACACAGGCCGCATGCAGAGCTATGCATCGATTCACTTTAGAATGCAGCTATGGCTATGCAATTCCGGTCTAGCATTTCACATAGCCCTCCACACTGAAACCCCATGGTAAGGGTTAATTAGAAATTGTAGTCTAAAACAACTAAGACCCCTGCAATAGAGCCTCCATAGAAATTGATAAAGACACATTAATTAGTTGATGGCAGAACCACGACTGCAATTGGCACTAGGTATAATCTTGATTAGAGACAATGCGGGCGAGCCACACATAATCCCAGGCCAGTGCAAAAGTCCATCTTGTGAAGAATAGATCCAATGCCTTCGCAGTCTACAGACACAATGGTCTACATTATGTTTTAGGCTCGGGACACAATGGAATTGCCTTGGCGTTTTGCATTCTGTTAAAATGTTTATGAAACAAAAAGGCATTTTCATTCTGAGATGTACTGCATGTTTAGAAAAGGAGTAAAGCAAAGCTCTGCGGTCTTGTGCCATAGCCTTTGGCTTCACAGGGTTAACTTTCATCTGCTACATTATTCTAATGGCACATCACCTTCATCTCAATGATGAATTCCAAACATGACAAAATTCACTGTGATTATCGTACATCTCTGAGAGATGCAGTTATTTGGTTAACGTGTGACAGGGTATTGGTATGATTGGTCATGATGTTATTCTGAGCTGTGTGTCTTTGATATCTCACTACTGACAAGGCCGTGTACGGCATTATTGATCTACAGGTGGACATAGCTGCCAAGTTGCCCTTTGCCATAAATGGTATATCTCGCCAGTCCTCATTTTTCCCATTGCATGATGAGACATATAGTTCTTTTCTTTTCCATTGTAAGTATTGGCCCACAAATACCAGCATGCAATTAGAAAAACAAGGATGACCTTAAGGTGGCATGCATGACACAGGGCAACTTGACAGCAACGGGTAGAGCTAGAACTTTATATCACATATTAAATAAGGCAAGATGGGAACACGGACATTAAGGAGGCATCCATGAGGCGAGAGATGATAAGCAATTGAAGAGGTGTACAATTCAGAAAATGGGTGCCGCATAGTTGACATAATCAGAACATATTTAGGCAGGAGGGCATTCTCAGGATTCCAGTGAATTGGGGAACTCTTGCCAAGTTCAGGATTTACGGCGGGACAGAATATCTGAACTGTCTATTTTTATTTGCCCAATTTTGGAGGATCTCTGTTCAAAGCGTTTTATGGAGGATGTGTGTGGGTGAATTCGTTCCTCTATGCAAACTACTATGTGGGCGTGTAACCTAGTCTTTTACATATGCCACCTTTGTGCCTACCATGCTATTGTGCATTTCCTCTCCACAGATAACTTTGTGGTGGACCAGAGTTCATGTGTGAGAGCTTGCCCCAGCAACAAGATGGAGGTGGAGGAACATGGCATCAAGTTATGCAAGCCCTGCACTGACATCTGTCCCAAAGGTGAGTGCCTTTCATGATCTTTTGTCAGACTTGATGGAAACATCACCTGGACTTTCAACAAGCAGAATTAGGTCATTGTTGCTATCTTTTTTGCCCCACAAACATATTTTGACATGGAGTTTTCTACTGCCCAGGTAAAAAGATTAAGTGGGAGGCCAACTTGCTGGACTCTTTCGCATCTAAAACATGTAATGTTTCTGCCTAGGTTCCAAAAAGCACAGTGTTAGTTTGAGGCCTCCTAAATGCCTTCCAAACAGAGTCTGGCAGCTATGGCTATCGCAATCCAGCAATGTGACATAGTTCGCCAGATTGAGCCTTACTAGGCGTAACAGAATGGGTGCATTTCCAGCATGCACCTTCACTGCCATGGAATCCGCTTGACGCGGGTAACATGTTTTTTGTTACCCAACTCAAAGGTACTCATTTTATTGATCTCAGAAAGACTGATCAGACCTGCCTGGATTTGTCCTTGTCATAATGTGGTGAAACACAGATCACAGTAGTGAATGCACTAGTTCTCTAAGCCACACAGTTGCCTGTATCCTTACTGGCCAGCAGATTTACAAGTATATGATTCAGAAAAAAGTTTTAAAAGGAAGAGGGGAAGAAAATGGGATTTTACTGCTTGAAATGTGTTTCAATTGGTGCATAAATCACAGATTGTTTGCTTCTGTAATGCTGTAGTGATATTTCAAGTTATGTTCACTCTGCAAGCACTCTGCAAGCACTCTACAGCACTCTGCCATTCAAAACACTTAAAACAGCCGACAGTGGTTCTTCAAATATGTTGAGAAGTAAGAATAAGCTTGGCTGCTAGTAATGAAAATTGGGTGGTGCATTCATCGTTTAATATATTGTCGATTCAAGAAAAATAAAATTAAAATATACAGTTATATGTTATCCGGTAGTTCCAGCGAATGACCTGTTGATGTTCTGGGCAGGTGCTTAAGGTTCTATGTCCCTTTGCCGACAACAGTTTTTTCGAAGTCATTTTTTTCTAAGAAATGACTTCAAAAAACCTCTTTTTAAAAAAAAAATATATATATTTCGGGGTTTCCTCTGCCACAACCCCCCACTTCTGTATGCTATTACCCTTACCCCAACTCCCTCCCCACCTCTTTTAACTTTTACCCTCTATATATTTCAATGAGTTTTTCCAAAGTAATTTTTTAATGAAAATTACTTTTTTTTAAAAAAAACGTCTGTAAAATAATGCAATACCTCCTTGGCACACTGAAGGCTCAATAGAGGAACCCTACGCGAGTGATAATATATTTCATTCAACGACTCTAACAACAAACATCCACCTTTTAAAAACTTGCCCATATAAAAAGTCTGGGTCATGCTCCAGTCGCCCGAGCACCCCCTTTCGGTTTATGCAGGTTTGCTCCTCTGATATGTGCCTGGATAGTCCGCAAACGTATTACGACTTTAGAGGCAACAGACCTTCAGTTACTCTCTTGGCATCAATGAAGAGAAGTCCACCATTGCAGGAGTGGGCAACGCCCAATGTGAGTCGTTTTTTTTTCTTCCATAGCCTCATTTTGGGGCGTTCCTCCCCACCCTGTTTCTCTTTTCACTGCAGTGTGCGATGGCATTGGGACTGGGAGCTTGCACGCCGATCAGACTGTCGACTCCAGCAACATTGACAAGTTTATCAACTGCACCAAAATCAACGGCAACCTTATCTTCCTGGTCACCGGGATTGACGGGTGAGCACCAACACTTTCTGGCACTTTACCATGGGGTGAGGCGGAGACTGTTCGTAAGTGACAGCTCGACAAAGAACCTGTAGAGTGCAGCACTGCCAATGGAAATGCCTCCTGGTTCTACTTGGCTGTGGGAGTCAAGATTTGCCAATGATAATGAATACAACAATGATACACCTGGTGTACCTCTTCTCTGCCTAAAATATGTCTCTATCTAGAAGGGGAAATGGCCTTTCACCTTTCTGGTCACGTCCTTGACTTGAGGCCGTCCACATCGGGATAAACTAAAGAGGTTTGTCCAACCTCTTTACTTGGGAAAGTCGTGTTTCACTCCCCCACTCCACAATTGCAGTAAACGTGGTGTATGCACCCCCACCAATAGAGGACTATTGATGGAAGATTCTTGTTATGTCTTTTGTGGAGTTGGAAACAAACACCAGATGGCACAGTAAGGTTAATTTGATGTCATACCTGAATAGTTAATGAGTGGATCAGGGGAGGGGATCTTGAGTGCATATCATCAGCTGCAAGGCCAATGGTGGATATTATGTAGCAGGTTTTCATAAGAATGAGCCCTCAGCATGTTCATTAATCATGTATTAACCATGTTTTTGCATGCCACGAAAATGTTCATAAGAATGACCATCCAACACTTTCATTATTTGTACATTTACTAACCTTGTTTTTGCATACTACCTTTTCTTTCACCACAGAGGTTTTTTTGCATCTTTTGGGAGAGCAAAAGAATGTCAAATGGCAGGAATGGAAGGAAACAAGGGGTTTGTGGGTGGGGGCACAGGTGCACTCAAGGATGGTGAGTTCAGGAGATTGAGGTGGACCGACTGGGAGGAAGGCACGGGAGGGCAGGCGATAGAAATATTTGAAACTAAGTAATGATTGAGAGAGTGGGAGTGTGAGGGATGGGCAAGGACTGCAAGTAAAGGGAGTGTGCAGGGAAGGAATACAGGGCTACGAAGGAAGTAAACTTTATTTGGCTTTGTCAAATGTCTCCAATTGGTTGAATCCAGTAACACACCTTTTCTTAAAAGGATGTCCGGAATCAGAGCACATTTCTGAATGTTTAATTTTATCAGGATGGCATTAACACCACTAGAATTTTCAGAACATCCTTTTGCCCTATGCAGTTTTTATTAGCCACCATGGGGCCTCTTTAAAGTATGTGTATGTGTGCAGAGAAGGTGTGATTTATGTGACTGATCACATCCACCATAGCTAAACGTGTCTTTATCAAGCATGCAAACCATCTTCGCCACCATGGATTTAATAACATTTGTCCACAAGAGCCGACAATCCCTGGCCATCACTGTCGGATTTGCTCAAAGATGTGTGGGAGGCAGAACGGATTCAATAGCCAGGCAACCTATTCTCCAACTTGTGCAAGGTCGTTACCTGAATGATAATTGTCAGTGTATGCTCAATTATATTTGTCTACTTTAAAGATCATTGTGTTAATCCTATAGTTTCTATGTGACTTACAAGAATCATAAATTACTTTAGCTAGAGTTTCAAGGATCTGATTGAATTGTGTCTGATTAGGTATTTTGCAACCTGATGCACTGGCATACTGCCATTCTCAAGGGACCAGCCGACTGCCATTCCCAAGGGACCAGCTGACTGACATACTGCCATTCCCAAGGGACCAGCCGACTGCCATTCCCACTGCCACTGCCATTCCCAAGCTGAGGCCTTCCCTCATTTCTGATTGCCTATCCGCCATTCAAAATTGGTGTGCTGCCAATGATCTTTGTCTAAATGCCAACAAAACTGAGATCCTCCTCATTGGGGCTCCTTCACCATCCTTTCCCCTCACTCTCTGGCCGGCCTCCCTTGGCCCTTCTTCTACCCCTACTTGCGAAGCTAAGAACCCCGGGGTCATCTTTGACTCCAGACTTTCCTTCTACGCTCACATCTCTGATGTCTCTAAAAAGTTACATTTCTTACTGCACTTCCTTAGAGGTACTCTGCCTTTCCTCTCCTTTCCCCAGACACTCAGAGTCTCCAAAGCTCTGGTTCTCTCCAGGTTGGACTATTGTAACAGCCTCTTTCTAAATCTACCTGCCTCCACCGTCTGCCATTTACAACTAATTCAGAACAGGGCTGCGAGACTTGTCCTCGGCCTCAAGCCCTGGAATCGTATCTCTCCAGCTCTGAACTCCCTTCATTGGCTTCCAGTGGATACAAGAATTAAATTTAAAACCCTCTGCATTGTCCACAAGATTTTCTGGGGCCTGGGACTGAAATACCTTCAACTATCCCTCCGTAAATACCTCCCTTCTAGAGTCCTTCGCTCCTCTATGTCTAATTCCCTCAGGGTCGGACGTTTTTCAAAGAAACGAGCTGGGGGCAGATCTCTGTCTTTGGCTGGGGCCTCCCTTTGGAACAGTCTCCCGGCCACCCTGAACCTTGAGGAGAACCATCTCCAGTTCCCAAAGCACCTCAAGACCTTCCTCTTTCCTCCTCCTTTGCCCCTCTTCTCCCCTGCTGATCTGTTTCTCTCTCTCGGCACCAGGCACCTGGCCACCATCTGTCCTTCGGGCCTAGGTACCTGCGCACCCTGCCTCCCTCCTCCACTGCCTCCGGCCACCCCTGACACTGGGATCTGTACCCATACTGTCTCCCACTCTTCCTCTGCACTTATCAGATATACCCTATTTGACTATCCATGCACTTGCCACGTTGTCTGGCTGCACTACTTTTTGTCTGAATTTATTTATTTATCTATCCCACTTTTTATTTATACTGTTTTCTCCTCTGTCCGCACTTTCCACTTCTCCCCCTCAACGCACTTTCCCCCTTTTTCCCTTTTCCATGCACTTGCAAGTTCTTAAGGTCACTGGGCCTAGTAAGATTGTATTTGTGTTCTCCCATGTTCCCCTCCCTTTGCTTGGTCGCACTCTGAAACACTTGTGTATGTGCGTGATATAAATAAAATATCATATCATATCAAGGTACCAGCTGACTGACATACTGCCATTCCCAAGAGACCAGCTGACTGCCATTCCCAAGGGACCAGCTGACTAACATACTGCCATTACCAAGGGACCAGCTGACTGCAATTCCCAAGGGACCAGCTGACTGGCCTACTGGCATTCCCAGGGAACCAGCTGACTGCCGTTCCCAAGAGACCAGCTGACTAACATACTGCCATTCCCAAGGGTCCAGCCGACTGCCATTCCCAAGGGACCAGCTGACTGACATACTGTATTCCCAAGGGACCAGCTGACTGCCATTCCCAATAGACCAGCTGACTGCCATTCCCAAGGGACCAGCTGACTAACATACTGCCCTTACCAAGGGACCAGCTGACTGCCATTACCAAGGGACCAGCTGACTGGCATACTGGCATTCCCAGGGAACAAGCTGACTGCCGTTCCCAAGAGACCAGCTGACTGACATACTGCCATTCCCAAGGGTCCAGCCGACTGCCCTTCCCAAGGGACCAGCTGACTGACATACTGTATTCCCAAGGGACCAGCTGACTGCCATTCCCAAGGGACCAGCTGACTGATCTGTGTCATTGGTCTCAAGAAGAGTGGCGATGCACAGTCTCATAACCATATTATTCTGTCACAAAAGGGTTCTAGCAAGATCATTTTGTATTCATATATTTGTTATTGTCATCTTCTCAGGGACGCCTATCACAATGTTGCTGCCCTCAACCCTGAAAAACTGAATGTGTTTCGGACAGTGCGAGAAATAACAGGTGAGAAACTAACTCCGTTTAAGATTGGTGGGGCAACCTGGGGTGTTTCCCGTAGTAAGTAGTGGCATGATCCTATGTAGAATGAAGCTTGAATGCAATCCCAGAGAGAAGGGGGCTATTCTTGCATGTTATGGCTCCTCTGATCGGTGGCCCTATTCAGGATGCCAGATACCTTTTTTACCCTTAGCTTGGTGTTTCCAATCAATTCAGAGGTTTTTAATTCTGCATTCAATGTTTATGTACAGAGCTAACCATATCGGCTTTCCCACAATCCCTTACCCAACTGATGTGTGATAAGTGCTAGTCCTTGGACCTCCCGCGGCCCATTAATCTCTTTAATTGATGGATCAGGATGAGCATGACATTGATTCCAAGCAGGGGTCACATTGAGTGACAGGTCTTCAGGCTACTGCTAACTTCTTTCCATCTCCCTCCCACCATGGCCACAGACAGGGCACACTGAAACATGCACAATGCAGCAGGTTGTCTTCCCAGCCAGACTGTGGAGTAGAAACTGTCCTAGGTGTTCACAGGACCCACTCAAATAAAGCAATCCAGTCAACACTCAGGAGAGCGTCACACACCGCCCCATCCGAAGCAATTTAAACCATCTCCCATTGCAAGTCTGATTCACCTTGAAGAACTTCAGCACCACACACAAAGATGCATCACACACAGGGGAAAGAATTACACATGCAAGCTTAAAAAATCAACGTATGCTCTAACGCCATGGCCTTTCTTATCCTATGAACTTGGAAAAGAAAACCCTGTTTTAAGTTCATGGACAAATCATGGTTGTCTATGGTTTACCATGGTCAACCCTGGATAAAGCCCATACATGTCCACGGTTCTGACCTTGGTGAACCACTGATAACAGCGGATAGTAAATAGCTCAGGGATAAACCATGGATAACCAGTGTCAGGTAATAATGTCCCCATACATAATGTCTCCCGGAAAAGGCAATGGCGACATTATATATGGTGACATTATGTATGGTGACGGGTTTCGGGGTTGTTCCCTGCTCCCATTTAAAATAAAAATGGGGGGGCTGCAGGGGTGCCCCCCGGAATTTCAATGTAATAATGTCTCTGCAAAAAACTGCAACTTTTTTGTTAGGGGACATTTTTTGCGGGGACATTATTACATGGAACCGGATAACCATGGTTTAACGCTATTCATGGAACCACGGACATACGTGCTTATCCCGGATCCTATAGGGTTTGGATAACCATGAATGACTATGGATAGACATGAAAGGCTGATATTCTGGCATGTTTGTCTATCTCTTGTTCATGCTACATATGGATTGCTAACCATTTGTATTTAAAATAAAAGCCTTGCATAACCATGATAGGCCAAGGATAGTTATAATCGTTGCGCAGCATCAGCATCCATCAGCACCAGCATGTTTGTCTGGCAGCAATGCCAGAATGCTATATTGAGAGAAACTAGCACTGGGAAAGCGGGCACCATTAACAACTTGGAAAACAAACCTATAAGACAGGGAAGGTTGTCCTGATGAAGAGCAAGTGCAAGCACATATCTCTAAGGGACCGAGCAATACCAGGATGACCTAAGTTGGTGCTTCAGTGAAAGCATCCTAACAGCCTACTTGGGAATTAACATTTATAGGTTACTTGTTAACTATTTTAGGGATGTATTTTGGAGTATATCTAGAGACTCAGGCAGTGTGTGAAAGAAGGGTAAGATAAATAATTTTACAAAAAAAGTAACATCTTCAAATGAAGAGAACCCCCGTCCCCGCGTATGTATCCCTCCTCTCCCCCAGTATTTAGTTTCTCTTCCGCCTCTTGCCTACCTCCTGGTACACAGGGTCCTGGCTTATGAGCTGTTCCAGTCAGGCCTTCGATATTTGCAAGTCACTTTGGCCATATAAAAGCCACATAGTATGTAATAAGGGAGAGCGGGCACAAAGGTTTGTATCTCTGATGCACACCTCACTATAGTTTTGGCTGTTAGGTTTTTGCTAAAGTGCCACCTACTAGCTGAAACTATTGCATTGGTGTATATCAAGGGAGAAATGGCATGTGAGGAGGGACACAAAACATGTAGGGGTTGTTTGATTATTTACCCACCAAATGACTGTCCATGGCATGTTAATCCCTATGGCCATTCCCACCCATTTCCTGCCCCTCGCTGTCCAACGCACATCCTCCTGGGGTCTCTTTAAGCTAGCTTTTCAAGCCTCATCATCAAACTTTATATTCAAAATGCCTGCCAGTGTTTTTTTAAGCAGTCTCCTAAGAGTTAATGACTTAATCTAAACTGTAGTATGCACTCCCCACCCTGCCCGATAATGGGTGATCTGCTCTCCTCTGTCTCCTCCCCAGGTTGCTTGTAGACTCCTTGCTGCCAATTGCCCTCCCGCTCCTGTTAACTCCCCGCTCCCTTCTTCTCTCCTTCCCTCCCTGTGTTCTTTCCTCTATGATTGTAGAACACTCTGTTGCTTCCAGAAGCTAGGTCTGAGCTCACTAAATAAAAAATAATAATAAGAAGAATAATAACAATAATAATAATAGTTGTAAACGCACTACTGGTGTGATAAAAAGGACTCAACCAGGTCTGCCTTCCGCCACTCGAATTACAAGCCCTATACGTGTCCTTCACTGAAGTCCTGTTAAAAACAAGCATTGGCAAAGGCAACAGTTTTGGCTTGTGCATACGTTTTAGGTATTTGCTATTATATGCCCAGGTACTTGCAGCATTTTGAAGCTGCTACTATTGATGGCCAGTTAACACCACTGCTGCAGTGCCTAGCCAATGCATTTCTCGTGCCTATTCAAAAGCCGAAATTGTTGGCATTGCCAATGCCTGTTTTAACAAGACTCGTGCCTCCCAGGACAATAGCTTGTGCAGGACGAGCTGGAAGACTCTGCCCCTAACATCTCAAATTCTCTCTCTACAGGTTTCCTGAACATACAGTCCTGGCCAAAAAACATGACGGACTTCGGCGTATTTTCCAACCTGGTCACTATTGGAGGAAGGGTGCTGTACAGGTGAGGATTGGCTCTCAAATCATCTGGGTGTGCTTGTGATGAAGAGTTTATTTTCTTTCTGTGACAGATATCTCGTAGGTTTATGACAGGTATAGTGGGACTATGTTAACTCCAGTCATTATCTCTTTCCTGAAATGCATACCACCAGCCCACACACCCACCGCTCCCCATAACCACTCTCTGGTTCATTATTCCCCATAGGTCTGTATAAACCACAAACATCGATCTCGACCATTTTGAATATAGCTGGAATCAAAACCCAATATTCACTTTAGGTCCGATTCCAAGATATGCTTTCCAGCAAGTCAAGGATATGCTTGCGCGTCTGCTGAACTTGCATGAATAAACTTTGGGGTGTTTGGGAGATCTTAATGTGTGCTGCATTCCCCTTGAAACACATGGACAATCTGGGAGGAGATGAGTCCCTATCTTTATTGAGTGCATCCCATATTCAAAAGGTAAGGCACACACATGTATAGGCCATTCACACTGCATATTTTAATGTACACATTACTCCCCAGGCGGCGGCACATCATGGAAAACATGGGTGCAGGTGTGTCTCACTTTTTAGTGTGCAACCACATAATGCATAGATGTGACCAGGTGTGCCCCAGGGCCTGCTTGCAGCAATTACAAAAGAAAGTGCAATGCGCAGAACCTTAATTTTAGGCTCTTTATTGCATTTGCCAGGCATGGGACAGCATAGCCATGAGACACAGTTAAGTCCTTACAGTCTACCTCTTTTTCAGGATGAGAAATGCATGTATTACATGGCCTACGGTAGCGGGCATGTAGTTATGGTTAAGTTGCTAAACCCATAGGAAGAGCACTTTTTGAGCGGCTATAACTTCACTCCCCGTGGATGAATCCTCACCAAACTTTGCAAAAAAAGTATATGGCCCTCTCTGAATTCATTTCCAGTTTGGAGAGGTTTGGTCAAGGAGGGGGGGGCAAAGTTATAAGGGGTCCCAACATTTCTTTTTTTCCCATAGACTGAATGGAGAAAAAACTTTGGTCACGCCTACAGCCCAAACCTCTGGATGGATTTTCACCAAATTCGAGGCAAGAGCGGCAGCTTGGTCTCGAAAGTGTGCTTTTGTAAATTTGGTGGAAATCCGCCCAGTAGTTTTTTTTTAAAACAACTAAAAAGTAGGTCTAAAAAAATGTGTGTTATCTATGTCCTCTCTGCGGACACACTTCCCTGTTCACTCCGTGGACAGGACACTGTTTGGCTAATAGATCAGTTCGCTGATTGGTTGGGGTGAAGCGTGAGGTGCGTTAGATTTTTCAAAATTCCCACTATCTTGGATTCGCGGACAGCAGCCGGTGTCCGTGGACATCGCGGTAAAAACATATTAAAAAACACAACATTGCACTTGTCAAACTTATCAAATAGTCTCTGGGGAGGTGAGGGGTGATGAGGATGGGATGGAATAAGGCTTCAAGAAGATAAAAACTGATGTGTTTCGCTGTAAAAGTCAGCAAACAGTTCTGATGTTAACAAACAGCCCTGAGAAGATCACGGACACCTCAACATTACAGGGTTGGTGAAAAGCAGTTCTTGGATGGCTTATAACTTTGGCGCCGCTAATGAAACTGCATGAAATTTTGCATTTATAGTCCTGACCTGATTTTGAATGAGTTTGCAAAGGTTGGTGAGATTCTATCAAGAGGGGGCAATATTAGAGTGGGGGTCTCTAAATAATGTAAAGGCTTATACATGAGGTGCCATTTGACAAATCTACACTTAACTTGGCAAACTGATAATAGATATATATATAAATGTTTCTGCGAAGTTTTGTGGGATTTTGTCAAAAGGGGGCAAAATCAGAGGGTTGTCCCAAAATAATGTAAAGGCTTATAAATGAGGTGCCATTTGACAAATCTACAATTAATTTGGCAAACTGATAACAGATCTAGATATAAATGTTTTTGCAAAGTTTGGTGGGATTTTGTCAAGAGGGGGCAAAATTAGAGGGGTCCCAAAATATTGTAAAGGCTTATAAATGCTGTGCCATTTGACAAATCTGCACAAAGGTTTGCAAAAAAGATTATAGATATAGATATAAATGTTTTCGTAAAGTCTGAATGGATTTTGTCAAGTGGGGGCTAGGTTATATGACGATTGTATGTGAATACATTTGACACTTTTGAAAAAATAAAACATGGGTGATTTCCAGCAAACTTGTGTAAGGAGCATTGGCAAGGACCTACAAGCATGGTTTTGCAAATGTGCCAGTGTTTTATTTTTTGACAAGTGTCATAATGTAGCTACAAAAAATAGTGATATACCTTTGGTGACTGAGATGTAGCCTCCTGCCTTTCTACAAGCACACTAAGATGATGGGCTGCTTTCTCATGAGCATCATTACGACCCCAGCGCTAAACCATGGTGCTATTAGCACCATGGTCCATGCCGGGGTCCGCCATGGTGAATGGCGGAATTACCGCCCCATTCCAAGGTTGGCGGGGCGGTAATTCCCCATTCACCATGGCCCCTTCCCCATTCCCCTTTTTGGCCCATAGGGCTCAATGGGAATGGGGAAGACGCTAATTACGGCACCGTAAATTACGGTGCCGTAATTAGCTCCTAGGTCCCTTTGCGGGTTGGTTTTTTAACGCCTGCTAAAAGCAGGCGTTAAAGTGCAACCCGCAAAGGGACCTCGTAATCAGGCGTTAAGGGTTTAACTGCGCCGACACCTTTTACGGCGCCGTTAACCCCTTAACGCCTGGGTTGTAATGAGGCCCAATGTCTCTTCCCTGCTCTACACTTTGCCCTATTTAACCCAGTGTACTGCAATGTGTGGGGGAGTTGAACATCCAGATGCCTTTCTGAGCAAAACTACAAATCAGGTACAGGCAGGCACAGATAATGGGGTATCTGCAGGCAGGGCTATGAAAGCTATAATGCCATGATGGTTTCCAAATGCTTCATTTAATCTCCGCCTGAGGAAGTGGAGATATTCCACGAAAGCTTGCAAATATGCAAAATAAATTACTTTGTTAGCCTAATTAAGGTATCGACTTGTTTTCTTCTGGATCAACATGCTATTCAACCCTTGGCTAACATGGTACAAACGAACTGAACTTAATATATGTGTATATACACACACACACAAACATGGTCCCACACGTCTGACTCCCGATTTCAGGGTTGACACAAGGATGAAGTGGGGCATGGTTTACCAAATCACAGCGTAGCACCCCCGGGTTTACTTACCAGTGCCAGTCTTCATGGACCCGCGAGTGGCCATTTCTGATCTTGTCAGATGCACCGCAGTTCCCTGGCTATCCCCTTGTCAGGCAGAAACTGTGAGCCAGACAGCAACCGAAACCCGGCGATGCTGGTGCTACAAGCCCCAACTCGTACCGCACACACCATCATCCTGGCTGCGACAAAGAAATTGCCACCACAAAATAAACTTGCTCCAAGGGAAGAAGGTGGCAAAAGCCTGTACCCCCTAACAAATAGACTGTGCAGCTAGAAAAAGCCTCTACAAAGTGTGAGGGTGTTTTTTTGTTTAATGCCGTCGCCACCTTTGTCATGAGGCCCATGCATGGACCTCATTCATTCAATAAGGATGCCTGCCTTCTCCTAAGACATCACCGGAAGCTTCCATCATTAGACCAGACAGATCATATTCCAAGTAGAATAATATAAATAGGCAAGCATTGTACTCACTAAAGGGAAAACACATGAAGATGCCCGAGTCTTTAATTTGCCTTAACTCTCCGGCAAAGAATTGCATTGCAACTTGAATGCGAGGAATGGTTCCTGGCGACCTCCTGAGCCCAAGTCTTCCGCCTCTGAGTCTCTGGGGTGAAGGCCAGCCATGCTACCTGTTCCCTAAATGGGCAGTGTGTTTTGTGTACAGAGTGACTTCTAATTTTAAAATTACCTGCCTGGTATGTAGAATGACACACGAGCTGTGCTTTCCCGAGTTGCCTGATTCTTTGTGAATCAGGTGGTTAGTTTTAAAATAAAAGGTGCCAATCATACCCAACTCAACGGGATTAATGTTATCTCTTTCAGAAGTCTGAATCAATCATGCAGGGTTAGGGACCTGGAACTACAGGCTAGATGC
Source organism: Ambystoma mexicanum (assembly GCF_040938575.1). Lineage (NCBI taxonomy): Eukaryota > Metazoa > Chordata > Amphibia > Caudata > Ambystomatidae > Ambystoma > Ambystoma mexicanum. The sequence continues at coordinate 848,808,377 of NC_090931.1, read as the reverse complement.
AGACAGCTGCAGGGGGCGCTCAACTCACCCAGCTATCTTCCCAGACTAGTTAGAGTGCATTTTCGCACAGTGACAGCACTCCAGACTTCTGAAGCAATGAGCGAAAGGCTGTCATTTGAAGAAAGTGGCACAATAAGTCTCTGTAATAAAGAAAGACAACTTGAGCACATGGAGAAACAAATCAAAGGAAGACCTTCCACCTAGATATTAACCCCGTAAGTGCCAAGGGTGTGTATGTTCAACCGGAATTCCCTTGAGGAACCATTGTAGGCTCTGCCCACTTCCACACTTAAGCGTTAAATGGCAATTACTAGGGTGTCTATTGCCTATTTTATATTATTTGTCTTTAAAGCTGAACACGCCACCACCACTTTATTGTCATGAAGTCAACCTGCCTTTAAAAAATAATCATGGTTGGCGGGGGTGGCGGGGTTGCGCGTCCGTATCCAATAGTATGCATTTCCTTGGAGCGGGCTACAGCATTGGAGGTAATATATGTCTGCAGGATGGTGGCGCATTGCTTGAGGTGGTTACCCCAGATCCACTGCTGTTTGCACAGGGCATCATAGAAGATGCTCAGAGTGTGACCCCTGACCTCATTCCCTAACATTTGAATTGGAATGCATTTTGAGCCTTTTAAAATCCAATGGGCTCAATGTGTGTTCAATACGGACCTCATTGAACTGCCCCATGAATTTCTAAAGCCCAGCTGCAACTCGGGGATAATGAGGTAGAGTTCTCTTCTGTTCTGCTCCAGCAGTTTAAAGGACTCTCTGAGCAAACCTGGACACATCTTAATCAGGTAGTGTTTCTCTGAAAAGAAATTCTCGTTGCACGGTGGCACGCTTGGAATATCCCTTGCTTCTCGGTCTGTATGTCGGTCCACGTTAAACACAGAGCGTTCCTTATTGTGATGTCATTGACCAGGGTATACCAGGACTTTTCCTTCCCGGGATTGACCCACAACATCCGACTTACTAAAGGGAACACGTAGGAATCTTTAATGCTCCATTCCAGATCCAATCAGTAAATAAAGGATTGGAATCTCCCTGTAAATTATGGCAACATGATCATCTTCACAAGGTTTAATATCAAGTTTTGTTTTTAGGACAGGGGGCAAAGGTGCCCCGTTTGGGATCATCCCTTTGAGTGCTATTCCAAGGATGGTGTCTTTCCTGGGAATTCCACCAACCAACTCTAACTTGATTTCCCATGGCCTCTCGGGCCCTTCTAGTTTTCCAGTGCGCTTCTTCCACCCGCCGACTCCGCAGACTGTGTGTCAAGAAATCAGGTTGCTGAAGGTGGCGGTAAACTCCTGACAAAAAAAGAGATAGTTAGCTTTGCCCTCTCACGCCTTTTGGCATTTCACAAGTACTCGCAACGGCGAATACGGCATTGAATGGCCCGCAACAGGCGAGCACAACGTTACGTTTACACCCGCAACTGGTGAATGCACATCACATGCAGATTTAGTGGGTTAATAGTTAGTTCGCGAACGTTCGCGTATCTTCCCCGAAGTTTATAAAGACTTCCTAAATGTCACTGGTAGCCAGGGCCTCTTTCCAGCTTTAATATCCCTCTGGCTAGCTTTAAATGGAAGGCAGTGTACTTATCTTTGGCATCGCGGGGCCTGAAGATGTATCCGGCAGCGAGGGCGGCCCTACGAGAAGCTTCGCTGGAGCTCCGTCAGATGCGTCCTCTCGGCAGCAGAGTCGTGCACGGACAAACTTTCTGGGATCGCGCATGCGCGTTAGCCTCCTCGCGCATGCGCGTTGCGTCGGGCATTGTCCTGGGCGTTTCCTGGGCCGCCTGGGCTGTAGTCCTAGGCCCGGGGCTGCTGGGAAGCGTAGACTTCCTTTGGTTCTGCCTCCTGTACACCTCTTACCCCCACACCGTGTACATCTGCACTGGGGACAAAGGTGACAACGACTCAGAGACGTTCCTCCCACAACCCCTGCAACCACCTTGCCCTTGTTTTGTCCTCGGGGGCGTAATGTGGGCCGTGGGTTTATGACACATTCCAAACAAAAGGTCTTTGCTGGGACTCAGCCTGACTACCTCTGTCAACATTTTGGTGGGCTTGGGCGAGGGTGGAGGGGCTCAAAGGAGTGAAGGTTGCAGCTCTCAGCTTTACATTGCTCTCTACAGCCTCCTTAGAGGCTGACATATCCAAGAGTCACGATAGGGGTGCAGGAAATGCGAACATTGAACATTTATTTATTTATTTACTTCATTTATTAAGAACGCATACAACCAGGAGGCATTGAGGCGCTGTTACAGGTAAAAGTCAGGTACAAGTCAGGCAGGCGTGATTGCCTGGGCACAGACTTGGCAGGACCCGCCTCTAACTACATTTCCCATCACCCAAAGTGCCATCAGACTGGCCACCCCCACATTCCCAGGTATGCACAAAGCAAGGGGAGACATAAGACCAAGGGTAGGCTCAAAGTGACTAGCACTGATATTCCTGTGGCAGGCATATTCATGAAGGATGAACACCTGTATCCTGCCCATTGGCACCCGTCCATGGAAGGCTCACAACAAGAGTCTATTGCAGCCTGTTTTCTCTGCCCCAATGTTAATACCACATAGTTTGCTTAGATCAAACCCCAGAATCCATTGGTGGCCTAAGAAGCTCTTATCCTTTTTCTCAGTCTATATTCTTGGGATGCATGGAAGTCAGTATTGTTAAGTAGTCAGCCAAGACCTGTAAACAGCCCAAGCCCCTTCAAAGGGGGTACATTGACTGCTTGTCAGCAATAAAATATGACCTGCAAATTCGCCAACTCCTTACGCAACATGACCTGCAGCTGTTTGCACTCACTGAGATGTGCACTCTCTGATACCTCGGATGCTATGTTGGGTAGCCTGCATCCACCCTGTGTCAGGCTCCTGAGAGACGACCGCCAGTGAAAAGGGAAGGAGGTAAAACAGTCTCTTCCCAAGGCCTCCTCCTGCATCTCCTCTGAGAGGGCTTAGCCCTCGGGATCCCCATTTCTGATCACCTACCACCTACCTGTCTTGGTGTGTTACCGTCCAACAGCCCAAAACGACCCCCGTCTGAATGTATCCCCTATAACTGACTAGGAGTACAATTCCCTATTCTTTTACGGCATATGCATGCTTAGGTGGCCCTCTTGTAGAAGCTATGGGTTAGAGTACCTGGAAAAATTCCATGCGCCTAATGTGGGACAGTTCATCCTGCAACCCACTCACATGCAGCCCAATCTTTAACCTGCCTCTTTCATACATGACTCCGATTCAGCAAATGACAGTGCTGCCTCAGGTCTGGCCGGACGGCTATTGGGTTCTTATTCCAATCTGTGACCACATCCCGCTGTGGGGGATCTTATCTCAAGACAGCATTTGCCTATCTCCAAAATTGTACATTTCAAACCTTTGAATGATGGCTGGGGTTGGCTTGAGTACGGATGGGTCCACAGAGGGCCGTGATGATTAGCTCTCCATCTTCTTCAATGTACTTAAGATGGCCACTGAGTACCCACTCCCTCACACCAAAGTAGCTGAACAAAGCCATGGGTGCTCTTTATTTACTCCCAAGCCCCATTTCTTGAAATGACAGTGTAGAAGAACATGAAGGTGCTGGAGAAAACACAGCAATGCTGCTCAGAAAACCCTTATAAAGACTGAAGAGTTCTTTTTACCATCAAGCCGAAGCCATTTTGTAGACTAAGCATAGTGTTGTCTCAGAAAACGGTAATCAGACAGATAAAGATGTTAGCTCACCTTAGGAACGCTCTTCCTGCCTCTGATCAACTATGCCCAGACTTGCCTCATTTTTTCTTATTAAAATCCACCTCATAAGAGAGGGTAATGATGTGATTGATAAACGTAGTGCCCTCTCGAGTGTGTTGTGTTGTTCTTGAAGCCGCAGACACTCGACTCCCTTTTCTATTTACCAAAGCCGAGCTTGATTTTCTCATGAAGGAGCTCTGGAAGGTCAAGCCTGCAGAGTCTATGTGTTATTTATTTATGTATTCTTCTATGATAGATCTAATGCTTGCTTGGGGGCTTCAGGCCTTTGCCATGTACATTCCTCTGCAGATGACCTTTTTCCTCAACAGTACCAAGGATGAAGGAACAATGCCCCCCACCTCAAAGAATGGACTGCTCTTGGTACACCCTTCAGCGGGCCCTACCATCTTAACCAGGTTTACCCCCATTGCTATCCGGCCCTAGTGGCAAATTGCCTTGAGGGCTAAGTAGTGCAACCACCATCTGGATAATGGGGGATGGGGGAGTTAATGTTCATATAGTCGAAGGTCCTGGGGACGATGTGCATGATACAGAGTATGACCAGGCATTACGTTTGGGCAAACCAATCTTATTAGGTAAAAGATCTGATAATGCAGCGATGCATCTAGGATTATGACTGATAGAGTATGGTCTTCGAGCAGTAAATGGGCGCTCCCCTTCAGATCGACCTGGAAAGGCAACTGTTGCTGCTCATCTTGGTAAGAGTCTGGTAGACTACATCGTTATTCCTGTGTCTGGTTGGCCTAACATTGTAGATCTCTGCATTGATCACCTTCCATTCACGCTCAATTTTAATTCACCCCTTAATCACACCCTCCATACTCATAACGAAAGCCCAGATAGTCCTGGAGGGTATGTTTGCTAGTCGAACTGTGTGCAAAACAAGCTGGTTCGATACCCATTGTAGGAAAGCAAAAAATAAGCTTTTAATTACTCTGCAAGACAACCCTGTTGACTCTAGGGATATAGGAAAAGGAAGATAAGAATATAAACAAGCCATTAAAAAGAGAGAATAATGTAGTTGATGATAAATGGAATAAGCTTCCAGAAGCTTCTTGAGAATAATAATTCGGGGAAATTGTGAAGTCAGGTCCACCTTTCTCTGGCACAGAACAGGTACCACCACTCTGTGCTGTGCCTGCAGACGATTGGGTGGCCAATGTTTCCGAACTATATTGTTTATTGGGTTTTGCTAATGCACCTATACAGCAAGAGTTTCTGACAACATTTACTGTCCGTGCTCCGGAAACATTGCCCCATGGGAATAGCTCTCTCTTTACCGCCTCTGCAGGGTGGGTTGACTAACTGCAATATGAGTCTCGGCTGGATCATGGGTTGAAGTCAATCAAAGCACAAAGGGCTGTTAAAGCTCCGGGGCCTGATCGAGTACCTGTGGATCTCTTTAAACATCATCCCTATTTCTGGTTGGTCATCCTGTTTTATATTTCTAACATTATGTTGGTGAGAAATACCTTCCCAAACTCCTGGAAACATGCAGTACTGTGCCCAGTCTATAAGAAACGCAACAACACATTACCATCTTCAAATCGCCCTCTATCCCTGTGAGACAGTGCAGTCAACATCTTCTCACATCTTTTTTTTCTGCTATATTAGTGACTGGATGCAATCACATAATAGCTAATCTGACTAACAGTTAGGATTCTCTAATAGTCTTGGCACTGTACATCGGGCTTTCAATCTGTACTTATTCCTGCAAGTGCAGTGCAAATTATGAAGAACCCTTATCTGTTGCCTACATGGACTTATTGACAGTTTTTGATTCTGTCACTAGGGCAACGCTGTGGCGGGTCCTTCATGAACAGGGCATTCCAGAAAGCAGGGCCAGGAGCTTCAAAGAGGTAACAGAGCCACCAGAGCTGCAGTGAGAGCAGGTTGCCCGGGAGACCGTACCACACTGTTTAAGGTTCATAGAGGTATACGGCAGGTTTGGCACCCCTGTTGTTCTCCCTATAAACCTATAATGTAGAAGGTGCACTGCTCAATGGCCAAGTGAAAGTTCCTCGTTTTGGTTCTGAAATAACACCTACTTTGGCATATGCCGATGACATGGCTCTTATTGCAAGGACACTGTGTTCGCTCCAAAAACTGATCACATGATACGTGAACCTTACGGCCTCTCTGGACTTAAAAGTCAGCAAAATCAGGGGTTGTCAGTTTCTCAGCTATCAAGCGCCCTAAAAGGTGCTTAACTTATACCACCAGGCCAGATGAAAAGATCCCAGAGAAAGACCATTTTACATATTTGAGGGTAAATTTGATAGCATTGTAAGGGTCACGCAATTCAACATCACTGCCAGAAAGATGGTCCAAAGTGTTTGTGCCTTTAGTAAGTTTGATACTGTTTTTAGCTGACAGCCTATACCTGTCATCATGGGAATCTATGTGGAACACCCCAAGGCTACCGGATTATACAGAGCAGAGGTTTGAGGTTTTGAAGACCAACACATCCTAGAAGTGGTGGAAAATCAATCTTGTCTCAAAATATTAGGCTTGCTAAAATGTTCCCCGGGCTTTAAATTACACATAGAATTAGGTATCACCCCGATCTGTCACTCTTGGCTGAGTACACAACTGAAGTTCTGGCTATCTTCAATCGAATCCCAAAGCCACATTAACTAACATCATCTTAGATTACATCAGGTGCTAAAAAGATCCTGTGGTGTAGTTACATTCTAAAATGTCTAGCTTCTGTGTGTGCGCTCAATCTATGGTCCTCCAGCTCTGCTTTTTCCAAACTAGAAATCAAGCAGTTGAACCCAAAGTTGGGCACCAACTTTAGCCAAAATAGGTAGATTAGCTGGTTGGACAATGCAAAATTCCTAGAGTATCAAGCCATTTCGGCTGTTAGTATTCAGCCATGTCTTAACTCTATAATGCTCATTTATGAATGTTGGCCTTTGACCTCCATTTTAATGTGTTGCCACTTAATACATGGTTGCCACCTGGCACAACCAAGTATGTTCACCAAATAGTTGTTCCCTTTTTGTATTGACAAGGTTGAACCTAATTTACATTCTGTAATATTGTACTCGAAATATGCCATTTTACTTAATGATTACTTGATCCCAATCTTGAAGCACGTCAACACGAGGAAATGCCTCCCAGCCTATAACCATCGGGTTTCAAGTAATGAACTCTGGGTAAACTATGAAACTCTGTCCAGAATGCCTACTTCAGAAAAGCACTCAGGCTTCGATCAGAGACACTGAAATCTATGTTCCAATGAGCCCATGGGTTTTATCCATGTGTTTCAAATTTATGGATAATATATTTTTCCTTTGTTGCTTCTTTGTTTGGTTGTTTTTATTATACTTTGTATTTTTAAAGGTTTTATGGACTCTAATACATTGTCGAGGTAAAGGTTTTATGATGTAAGAAGTGGCGATATTGCAGACTAATCTTGGGCTGCCCCCTATCCAATTCAGTTTGGTTCCATGTGTTAATATACCCGCAAAAATATTGCCATACAAGAATGGCACCATATCAACCCATTAAACCTGCGGAGGACACCCCCATAATCCCTATATTATTTTAAAGGGAATGGAGGGCACTGCCACAACCCCTGCTCCCTTTTCCCCTCAAAATTATCCCCACTAATAATATCGCCTATGGCCGTTCCAGACGACCATAAATGTGGCGATAGTATTGGTGAGGATAATATTACCTGACACCTTCTGTTTTAGACCATGCCATAGAAAAGAGATTGTCCTTCTAAAACTTTGGGATAACCTCCTGGTGATTGTGCATTCTGGGGCGGCCTACTCTGCGCAAAAATTGCTCTCACCTGAAATAGCATAGTAAAGGTTACAACAAATTGTGTATGGAATTTCAGAAAATAACTTTTCCCAATAACTTTTTAACCTTTCCATGGGAAAAGGAAAACTCCTACAGACAGATTTGTGGGAATCATCCCTACATGGAAATGTCAAACATTTTCCTGGACAGCTCAATATTTTAAAACAAATGTTTTTTTTTAATCATGGGGTTTTCCCATGGACAAAAGAAATGTTTTTGGCCCAAATACCTCAAAATTGGCTACTTTGATTTTTGGAGATTTTTGGCATGTGCCTCCATCTCATCAGAATTCAGGGTCCCCAAAAAGGATTTTAAAAAAATTAACTGCATGCCAATTCTGCAATATTTAAATGTTAAGAAGGATCTTTATGTCATGCATGCACCGAATGAATGTGGATCTTCTATACAAATGGTACGCATACGTGTAGGAGATGTACATTTCATATATGTACATTACTGTGCACATGAAATCTCACATCAAAGTCAGGACCGACCTTGATGTGCCTTTTCATAATGTATGTGTAGGAAAAGTACATTTTTTACAACTACATAACTATATGTGTGAAAGCTCACATCAAAGTGAGGACTAGCTTAGATGTGAGCTTTCATATGTATGTGAGGCGTATAGGAGATGGACATTTTTACAACCCTTTTCAAAAATTATTGGGAAATATTATTTTCTGAAACACCATAAAAGCATTATATATATATATATATATATATATATATATATATATATATATATATATATATATATATATATATATATATATATATATATATATAAAGTTCAGTTTTCTGGTACCGTGTTTGCCAAGGGTAATATAAAAAGTGTTGCTCCAAACAAGACAACAAGGTTATACCTCAAGGCTAACAAAGTCATGTTTTTGCAAGCTTTCGTAATCTTCAGATTACTTCCTCAAGCATAAAAAGAATGAGTCTCTTGGACGTCTTTATGGGGGGCAAAAGGGGCCCCTTGGATGGGGCCCCAGGAAGGAGAATTATTTTTAAAAAATTTCAGTTTCCCCAAGTCAACAAAATTAAGCACCACACATCAGGATTTTCTATGGTGTGCTGCTAAGGCTAAACCTATTTTCTGTCTGTTGTTGACAAGTACATTTTGTTCTGATCTTTTCATCCTGTAATGCTATGTTCACTGTGGTATACATCGTTTGCATGACACAACACCTGTAGCCTTCTCACCTTTCTGTGGGGATTATATTGGTCATATGCAATAGCCAAAGTTTAAATACATATTGATAAATTTGAGTGCCCCGATGTTTCAGGATAGCTCAGTGTGTTAAGCACTCATTGCAGGGATATGCGTTCATATACAAGATTACAATACCAAATTCCAGCAAGGCCGACTCAACATTTCAAATGTATGAAGTTGTTAAGCCTGCATATATATGTACTTCGTTTTATAGCACTCCTATCATCACCAATGTATCTGCACCCGATAGCAGTTGCTATAGAAACTAACATAGCGTCAGTATGATGAAGGTCTAGAAATTGGTTTGTTTAGATGGGGAGTTGTAAAACCTAGACAGGCACCTCCAATGATGACAATAAAGTGTTAGTGGTGTTTTTGTATCCAAATTCCAGACTGTGGAACCAAAGCATTCATGCTTAGATCTTGGCTTTGCCAGCAGATGATACAGTGATCCTGGACACATTTTATATCACTGACAGTACTGTACTGCCTTCTATGAAAAGGTTTGCTTCTCACATACTGGTGGCATTGTTTGGCCAATTACCTGATCTTTCCTATCATGTAGGCCATTTGATTGGAAGGAGTTCTAGACAGAAGAGAGCAGATCAGATATTGCAGGCTTCTTACAAGCATATTTTAAGATCTGCTTATGTGACAACAAAATGGTTTGCTGTTTTGTACAATTCAAAGGTTTTTCAACACATTGTTAACCTCATTGCGCAAGCCTGTGTTTGGGGTGTATTTAAAGCTTTAAAATACAAAAGAGAAACCTATCTGAAATCTTTTCATCCATTAGTATGCTGGTATTTATATACTTTCCTTGATGATGGAGACAAGGAAGCAAAAATCATTCCTGTTTTGCATAATATGTTTCTATAACGTTTTTTTTTTCAATGTATATATTGGGTTATTTGATTTTCATATTTTCCAAGTCAGTTCTGTAAAATGGGATTATTTTAGTTCAGGGTAAAAACTAGAAAAGAAATTGGTAAATAGCAGAAATTGCGGAGTGGATACGAATCCCAGCTTCACCTCTTAATCAATGTGTGATCCTGCGTATCTCATTTAATCTTGTATTTCCTCACTTGTCAAAATTGCAAGTCCCCAAACTTTTCAAAATTGTCAGCCCTTCAGAGTGATTTTGTTCTCAGGGTATGGGCTTTAAAAAAGACTCACTCATGGTTTCGATGGCTATATATAGTGTTGCTTCTATGATTATAGTGAGCATTGATGTATTACACACCACAACCACCTGTTTCTTTGCTCTCAAATGGCAACTCTGTTTAAAAACCACGTCTCACTTCTAATCTCAGTCTGTCTGGATACAGACCCCTTCCTGGTATCTTCAAGTCGTCATACACTCTCTATGCTATAGTATGTGTAGTTTTATTCTTGCTTCCCATTGGTCGCCTGTTTCCATGCTTGATCACTTCTGCTGACTCTGAGGCAGCTAATCTGAGTCGTTTGACTATCCTGGATTATGTGTATCTTTGACATAAAATCTGTGTCCTGCAGTTATACTATGTCCAGTATAAATTCCACATGGCTGCTATTGATGAAATGTTTGCTGTACCTATGCTTGAACACAAGTACCCTCGTTGTGGGTTTATCACTCTGATTACAACAAGAATGAAGAGGGTAAGGTATCTGAATGGGAATTCACCATGCTTATTTTGATCTCTGCTAGGCAGCATATCAATCAATGGGTTGTTATCATGACATGGGGTGCGGCGCACTTGATATTCTATATCCCTTAATTCCTTTGGTCTGTTGGAGGGGGGCCCTAAAGGTGTCCGTGCCCCGGGCCCCCACAGTGCTTAAGATGGCCCTGGGAATACCATATATATATATTAGAGAAGGATAACATATATATATATATATATATATATATATATATATATATATATATATATATATATATATATATATATATATATATATATATATATATATAATACAGAGAGAGAGAGAGAGAGAGAGGGGAGAGAGAGACAGAGAGAGAGAGAGAGACATAGATAGATAGGTGAATGTGGGTTCTCGCAGTGGCGAGCAGCTGCCGGGCTGGCTTCGGCTCTGAGGAAGGATCCAGCAGGACTTATGAGCCTGCGCTTCAATCCCCGGCCCTGTCAGTCAGATCAGGAATGGCAATTAGGATGCCACAGGTCCCTGATCTTGAGGCGGATGGAAGGGAGGGTAAAGCAGGCAGAGATCAGCAAATCCTAGCCAGCTGACGTGCAGAGCAATTATCCATCTCGGTGGGGCTAATGCTGAGAAACAGGGGGCTTCGCTTAATGACCTCGGAACCTGGACAACCAGAGACCGCTGAAAAGCCAAATAGGTCGCAGATTGCAGTCGCCGGGGCGCAGTGAAAAGCACTTGCTGGCAGGAGAGCTCCCATTCTCTGCTCCGGGCCTCTGCCGCGGCAGGGTAGCTCTCTGGTGGGGAAGGCGGCCGCCTCATGCGCTCCGATGGCAGCTGAAAGCCTGAGGCACAGAGCCAAGCAGGTTCCGGCCAAACTAAGCCGAAAACAATGGAACCATCCAAGTGGGGAGCACCTGTCGGTGTTTTCCACCTCAACAAAAAGTATGGGGGAGCTTCTATTATCTTTTCTTCCATTGTGTTCCCCACTCCCGTATAGCTCCCGAGTAGGGGCAATGCATTAGTCGACATTAATCAGCCGCACTCCCTGCTTACTGCTCTAACAATGGAACTCTACCGTAAACTCTCTGTGCTGTTGCATCCACAGGCATCCCATTCCCTGACCCACTGCTTTGTGAGCAACAACCATTGGGCTAATGGGGCTTTAGCCCCTCTCCCCTAAAATGCAGGTCTGTTGATGACTAGACCTTGCTCACCTGCGCAGCTGTTGCGAACAGGACAGGACACAGTTGAAAAACGGTGCTGGGAGTGGCACTGTTAACAAACGCTCGATAACGTCTGTGTCACATTTCAGTGTGAGCAGCAGCGCTCAGCAGCGACGTGTTTGTCTTGGAAGAACGACAACGCAAAGCAACACAGGTTCGAATCCCGGCCTTGCGCTTAGGAAATGGTCTCCGGTATTAAGCGTGTTAAAAAAGCACGGTTATAAATAGTGAATTGAAACTATAATGGGACATTTCCAACTGTAAGGCTCCACGCAGCTGCAAGAACCCAAAAAATGTGTGCATGCTTTCAAGAAAAAGTGAGTCACAGGTTTTTATTTTGTAAACGAGGACACAAAGTTTCGGAGTGAAATGGATAACAATAATGTCCGGTCTTTATTAGGTAATCAGAAAGTTAGCACTTGTATGGCCTGAGAGAGAGTTAGAGGGGGCAGGAGGCAACTCCTCTAGCCAGTAGTCCTCACGTGTCTGGTTTCATATGGGAAGGCGAGAGTTGTGGCAGCTTTTAACATGAAAGCTTCAGCCGAAGAGTCTCACTAGAATGCGTGTACACAAGTTAAAACCCCTAACAACACATTAAGAACGCCCACAGCACAAAATAAAGCCACTTATTAACTGAGTGCGATGGTTTAAAATGTGAGAAAAGAGGATTAGACTTGAACAAAAAAACAGTGGCAATGATACTCCTTTGGCGTAACACATTTGACAAAGCTTCACATGTTGTTGTGCTGCTTATGTAATGTGTGTACTTTGCAAGTAAAGTCTATAAGACCATATTGTTGTAGTTCACAATATCACCTACAGGTCCATATTTTTGTAGTGTACTTGCAGGTGTTCAGAAGGTATGTGGTCAGATGCCTAAATTGCAGCGTGGGTTCACATTCCTGGCTTCGATTCTTAAACAATGTGTGTGATCCTGGGCAAATAATTTAAACTCGCTATTCCTTAATTGCAAAAATGGCGGTTCTGAGATATGTCTGACACCTTTAAAAAAAAATGCCTGTTTTATGGTAAAAAAGGACATCTCTTCATCTTGTTTTGTATGTGACTCCAGAGGCCGTAACCTGTAATTGTGTTATTGTAGCGCTGGCCTTCCCTTCCCCCTGTCTAACATTACTTCCTTTGACAGGCGAGTACCTATTCTCACAGGGATTGTATAGTAAGCGGACTGACTGCAGCAGAAATAATATCCATTTCATGCCATGTTGATGCCAACCAGCATAGTTTGCTTGGGCCGGCCATTATTCTGCCTCTTTGGAGAATTGGTGAACCTCTATTCAATGCCATGTTAGTCCATGTTATTGAATCTCTTACAGCACAACGTCTCCAGTTTTCATTGTTCCTTGGTGCTCCAGGATCTTCAAGACGAGCGGCATGGGACTAGCATCGGAGCAGAGGGAGCAGGGCAATTTTTATTTTTTTGCATTGTTGTGTGTTGACCTGAAAAGCAGGGCTCTCCATGGTGTGTACATTTTAGATTTGTTGTGAGCTGTCTGGAGCAGGCGATGATAATGTGCATTATTTCTGTGGTCGCCTGTTGTGTCTGGCGGTGTAGTGGTCAAGGAGAGTGTGGGGAGTTGTGTTGACATGTCTGTGGTAGGCTGGTGCGGCGTTCGAGCAAATTTAGTGTATAGACCCTGGTCTTCTTGTGGTGTACATTCTATGGCGCTAACCTGTGTTTCAGTGCTGGAATAATGTGTCGACATGTGCTGGCGGGTTAGGGTGGGAATTGTAATGATTTTGAGGTGTTTGGTGTTACTGTACCTTGATCAAGTGGGCACCCGTCAACAACTGGGGACAGCAGTTATTATTATCACTATTATCACAGAATGTATTGAGTTCAGACCTAGCTTCAGGAAGCAGCGGCGCACTTTATACGTCATAGAGGCACGTACACAGTGAGTGAAGCTGATGGCAAGGGATCCATCAAAGGAGTGAGGAGCTATCAACGGGGGAGGGGGACGGCTGTCAATTCGGCAGCAAGGGATCTACAACCATCCAGGGGGAAGCCAGGGGGAGCAGATTACCCAGTCTCAGGGTAGATGGCGAGTTGAGAGTGTGTTCACCTGGCGTTGGCAGAGAGCCATTCCTTCCTCTCCAGCCTTCATGCCGCGTGACGATCAGGCTAAGTCATGCGATGTCCCGTTAAACTGCCAAGACACAACCTCATAGCACACAATTTGTCAGCAGTTGTTCAGGGCCTCCCTTCTGACATCTTAAAGACACTCCAACTTTAGGGACACCCCATCTTATATGGGATTATAGTAAAACGTAGCGAGGCTTGCACAAGGAACTAGCTTCTGACAAAGCCAACCTCACACCACAACCACAGCATTACCACGCTGGCGAGCACCACTGGAGATATGCTTTTGTCTTTCATTCAACCCCAACACGTTTATGGGCACGTTATCGTCTCCCCCACCATTTAAAGTGTTAGCTCCCCTCCTTTGAGAGGTGTCGGTCTAGTTTTGCCCCTGCCCCTTACCGTGTGCTTGGCCAGAAAGTAGTTCAATACTATTTCATCAATGTAATTGCACCCAACCTCTTATCGCTCTTTCCTTTCTTTCTCACTCACCATCACTCTCTTCTATTCTGGCCCTATTCTCACAATGCTCTGCTGCCGTGCCTGCTATAGCCTGAGCACGGCAGCTTGTGTGGATCTCGTGTCACTTTACAATTGTGATGCTTTTTTCATTACAATAGAGTGATACACTTTGCTCATTCCCTTCAGCACCCAGACCCTTGATCCAATGGAGGTTTATCACAAACTAGCTATACCAGCGCATAGTATGCTGAACTCGCACTCTCTCTCTCTCACTCTCTCTCTCTCTCTCTCCCTCTCTCTTGTTCTCTCTCGTTCTCTCTCTCTACAGCCTCTCTCTGCCTCTCACTCTCTTTCTCAAACACTCTCTCTCACTCTGCCCTAATCTCTCCTTCTTTCTCTGTGCTTCTCTCTCTCTCTCTCTCTCTATCTCTCTCTCCCCATCTCTCTCTGCTTCTTTCTCTTACACTCTCTCTCGCTCTGCCCTATTCTCTCCTTCTTTCTCTGTGCTTCTTTCTCTCTCTCTCTCCCTCTCTCTCTCTCTCTCTTGCCCTCTCTCTTCTTGAATCCTCTAACTCTGCCCTAATCTCTCCTCCTTTCTCTGTGCTTCTATCTCTCTCTCTCTCTCTCTCTCTCTCTATCCATCTCTCTCTACAGCCTCTATCTGCCTCTTTCTCTTTCTCTTACATTCTCTCTCACTCAGCCCTACTCCCTCCCTCTTTCTCGGTGCTTCTCTCTCTCTCTCTCTCTTTCTCTCTCTCTCTCTCTCTCTCTCTCTTCCCACTCTAAGTCACTGCCTCTTTCACTCTCTGCTAGAGACAGCATGACCAAAGGAAAAATAAAAACATCTATCTTGGAGGGGGTGTTGTCTTTTTTTCTGTTTAAAAGTACAATGGGAAATGGAGGACAGGCTTGAAAAAGTCGCGCACAATCAATCATCCTTGAATACTCTGGAGACACAAATGGACGTGCGAATTGCCGAACTTGAAGCCAGAGAAGAGGAATTCCGATTAAAGATTGATGACTTAGAAAACAGAGATCGGCGCAATAATATACACATTTTTGGAATCCGAGACAAGGAAGGCGAGACTGAGTCGGACCTAAAGAGAACATTGCACGGCATAATGAAAACACTCTTCAACGATGACTCAGTTGACAAGCCCAAAATTGACCGTGTCCACAGAGCGGGTGGAAGACCGGGAGGTCTGAGAACGGTGCTTGCCCGCTTTCATAACTATGCAGACAAGGCTAGGGTCCTAGACAAGGCCAGAAATGCCCCGCAAATCACGTTGGGATCGACGCACGTCTCCATCTACCAAGACTTGTCATCCCTCACACTTGCAATGCAGAGGAAGTGCCTCCCTCTCACTAAAATGCTAAAAGAGAAAGGCGTGCGATACCACTGGGGGTACCCCTTCTCACTCTCCTTTGAGTGGGAAGGTAACACCATAAAACTGGTCACCGAGAAGGATATCCGGTGCTGCATTGCTGATTTACTGGGCGCTTCGGAAGATGAACCGACCCAAAGCGAGAAAAGATCTGAGACAACAGACTGGAACACTAAAGGCCCACGTAGAAAGAGGATGCAAGGCTCTAGGAAATATAGAAGGATGAACACTTCCCAGGAAGCCGAACACTAACTTCATCATGTCTCCTTACCTGCCCTCTCTTCCCGCTGGTGCACCGGACGACGGGCACCGGGCTGACCAGCGGCCCTTGATATCGTCGGTCGGTCGCTTACTGAGCACCAGCAGGCAGTTATCACACCATTGCCCCCCTCTTTCCGCCCCACCTCACACAGAAGATGCACTTGCGAAATGGACATGGGTAAGAGTATGCATGTGCGTTGTGGGTCATTGCGCTTCTGCGATCAGTAAAGAAAGTGGAAGTGGGCGTTCAGTGGGGGCAACCTATGGAACGCGGAGACGTAGGAGGTGACGAAAAGTAACATAGAAACATTGATCACCCATAAGGTGACATGTCTGAAGCCCGGAATCGGGATCACGGTTTTAAGAAACAAATGTATAAATGCAGTTCAGTTTGTTAATGTGTGCCTATATTGCAGGGAGGGAGTTGGGGGCTCATGGTTACGTTGTATATGTATGAGAACGGGACCATTCTAGGTAAGGTTCCCGCTGGTGGTCCAAAAATGACGGGGTGAACATAACCCAGCCGGATCGGACGCCGCACAGTTTCGGGGGTTTGGAGGGAGGGATAATGCAACCTAAAGGGTCAGAGGGGACAGATTTGTACTGGGAAGAGTGGGCGGGAGAGACACCCTTGGAACCACTGAATGCTGAACACCAGAGACGCTTAACGACCCTCTCAAAGTCAGGTGAGATTCAGTTTGCTAATATGGAGGCAGGCATATGGCAAGCGCCTAGAATAGAGGTAATGAGGCAGACGCACCTAGAGTGCCATTCCACACTGGTTAATCATAATGGCGACAAAACTTAGACATCAACGGCTACGTGTAAGCACACTCAATGTAAAAGGCCTCAATTCCCCCACCAAGCGCTCCCTAGTAGCGAGAGAATTCAAGAGGTCCAATGTCGATATTATGTTCCTACAAGAGACCAAATACCAGAGGGGCAGTGAGAAAGGGATCCCCAGCAGAATGATTGGGCACACTTTCTGGAGTTCAGGTATCCCCAAAAAGGCTGGGGTGGGAATCTTAATTCAAAAAAGCATCCGTATAAAGATTTTCAATTCCTGGTCCGACACAGAAGGTAGGGCCATGCTGATAGTTGGATCCATCAGGGACAAAATTGTAACCCTCGCCACAATCTACGTACCTAATCAGGGCCAAAATAGATTCCTACACAAGATAACCGAATGGATGTTTAACAAAGCACACGGCCACACCATCCTAGGGGGCGATTTCAATACATGGATGCACAGCACCATGGATAGGCAAACCACGCCCGACCCCTCCCAACCCCCACAGACACAGGTACATGCAGAAATCAAAACCACTCTTGCCCTCTACGGCCTCGCTGATAGGTGGCGTCACTTACACCCTTTAGGCAAGGGATTTACATTCCGGTCCATCCCCCATGAGACGCTCACAAGAATAGACTATGTGTTCCTCTCCGAGGGTCTAATGAGAATACTCCAAGGTGCAGACATACACCCCATTACGTGGTCTGACCATGACATGGTCGTGGCAGATCTGAATTGGGAAGATCTCCCCCACCACAGCACGAAGTGGAGGTGTAATGAGACACTATGGTCGGACACGGCCTTCAGAGCGGAACTGGAAAACGAAATTAAACAATTTTTCATTAACAATGATACAGATGAAGTCACGAAAGTGAACGCATGGGAAGCGGCCAAGGCCACCTGGCGTGGGATTTTGATCAGGGAAGGTGCAAGGAAAAAGAGGGAATGTACCTTAATTTAGACCAACAATAGACAGAAACTAGAGGCCGCAGAAAGCTTAGTCCAGACGTCCCCGCAGAACAGATCCACACATCTTGCAACAGTCAAGGAACTAAGGAACGAGCTAAAAACCCTGGAACTGGGCAAGTATTATGAGAAAGGAGACAAGGCTGATGCCCTCCTTGCAGCGAGGCTCCGCGCACAAAGGGCAGAAAGATGGGTGGACACGATAGAAAGGACAGATGGTACTCTCGTAGACATGGTCGAATCCACCCCCGAAGGCATACAAGAGGCATTTGTATTGAAACGGTGCATTCTAGGGTTGAGGACCGGTCCTTATACGACTACATTGATGTTTCTCCGATTTCAGGTAACCGTCCTGGGAAAAAGGGTGGGGTGTCCAAATGGTATGCAGCCAGTAATGTTCGCAGGGACCTAACAGGTAACTGTGCAGAGTTTGGTGACGATTGGTGAAACAGTGTGGACTTGTATAAGGAACAATTCTTTGCCAAGCCACAAACCCACAAACACATTTTGACTTGTGCTGAAATCCAGGGAACGGTGTGGGGTGTCCAAATGTCATGTAGCCAGTAATGTCCGGAGGGTCCTAACAGGTAACTATGGAAAATGTGGTGCAGATTGGTGAAATGGTGTGGACTTGTATAAGGAACAATGCTTTGCCATGCCTGCCACAATCAAACCCAGAAATGTTCACTTTTATAAATATAGATAAAATGCACCCTGCTGTGCATGAAAAGGATACTGCAAGTCACCCTGGAGTTGTGTGACATTATACAGGAACTTAGCCTTCAGCCTACTTCCCCTGCTTGATCACAAAGCAATGACTAGCAATATTCTTATAAGGTACAGTAGGGTGCTCCCTATTCCATATATTATTAGTAGTAGTATTGTTTATCTTATTGTCTTTATTATTATCATGAGTAATACTTGTTTGCTTCCATCACCTTTTTCAAGTACTCCACCATATTCTGGTAGTGTTCCTATTTCTTAGCTACTCTTCCATTTTACACCCACAGTAAGACTGGCCACCACGTACAATGGGACAGTTTGTAATGAGCAAATACCATTAAAAGGTCACTGGGGCTGAGCCAGGCATCATGCTATGTGGTGGCACTGGCCTTTCTATCCCTAGAGAGGCGGCTGCCATTTTGCGAATCTATGCACTTTCTAACTAGCATAAGCCTGCCTCTGCTGATGGATCCCTGGTTCCTGTTTAGGTACAGTATGGAGCATCTTACACCACAGCGACTCCTTCCTAACACCTCTGTGTCTTTCTTGCCCTCCCCAGCCACGTCTCGCTGCTGGTCCTGAAGCAGCAGGCAATCATCTCTTTGCAGTTCCAGTCGCTGAAGGAGATCAGTGCAGGCAACGTCTACATCACTGACAACCACAATCTCTGCTACTACCACACTGTCAATTGGACCGCACTCTACCGCACGCCCAACCAGAGAGCAGTGATCCACAACAACAAACGGGCTGAGAACTGCAGTAAGTGGAAGGTTGTGTTAACCATTATGATAATAACTGGGGGCTTGCGCACTGCTTTACCGCCTACTTGTCAAAGTGTTGTGAAAGCAGCTATTAACCCCTTAACTGCCAGGCTATTATGCAAGTCTATGCAAAAAGGACGGGCATACTCTTACCCAACTCAATGATTCTCATTTTATTGACCTTGGAAGGATGCAAGGCTGAGAAGAATGTCATGTTACACAGACATATCTGTGGTGAATGGATTACTCGTCAGATCTTGCCCTCCAGCCTTTCATTTCAATGTTTCCCCGCATAATAGTTTACATTTTCAGTGTCAGGACTATAGTTTGGACCTTATTAGTTCTACGGTTGCTCAGGGGTTAGGGTACATTAAGGGTACATGTTATAGGCAGGGTCAGGATCAACCTTGGGTTGAGGGATGTGGTGTGGGTTATGGCTAGGATTAAGAAGAGTGCAGGTTTATCATTAGGCAAGGTTTATGGTCAGGGTAAGAGCCCGAGTTATGGTTGGACTTATAGCTATGCTCTGGTGAGGGTCATGATTGGCGTTTGGGTTATGGGTTGGGTTGTGATTGGAGCGTTTGTCAGAGTTACCGTTGAGGTTAGAATCAGGGTTATGCTATGTTATTGGAGTTTTATAAAGTGAGTCTATAACCCAGAGGCATCGTGGCACTGGCAAAGTGAATAATCAGAAGGCAGTGCTTCAGAATTGTGTGATGATCAAGAAAGATTAAACTGGTGCATCATAAGGCGTTTCCTGAAGGTGAACACATTCATCTCTTTGTGTGATGTGAATGGTAGGGAATGTGGATGTCTAGCCCGCAGACCCCGGAAGAGGAGACCTCCCAGTCTCTCTCTTTTTTTTTTTGGAATGTGGAATAATTATCCTCTTATCAGTATGGGATCTAAGAAGACTTGCTGGGGCTTAAAGCTGTAGTTTACAAGAGAAACGGAGCAGTGCTTGGATGCTGACAAACTTAAAAAACAGGCAGACACTTTTAAAGGTGATCCAATTCTTTACTGGAAGTCAATGAACGAAGTGTACACCTGAGGAGGTATGTTCACATTTCATTCTGGACTCTTTGCAGCTATGGAATCGAGATGGTTGGTAGGCCCTGGTAAAGCCTGTTTTTTTTGTTTGATTTTTATCCAGACGAGAGGAAAATACAGGCACGCATGGCCTTAACCTGGTGTGAGAAGACAACGGGAATGTAATTCCCATAAGATGAAAGAAACATGATTTCAATATAGTGGGCATCCTGGTTCTTTAAGGCCAGGTTATCATCATCCAGGATAATGCCTGGATTCTTAACTGCAGTCTTACACTTTGGGCATGAGCATATGTGTTGTGATATGGGGTCTTTCTTCTGCTAAGAATCAAAGAGAGGTTTATAGTCAGGGTTGTGGTCGGATCTATAGTCTGGGTGAAAGTTAGAGGTGAGGGTATCATATTACAAACAGTAGAACACCTCAAGTGTAACCCCACCAATATGGCTCTATATATACTCACAGAAAAATGTTGATGAAGAACACTCTGACTAAATAAGTACTTTGATATCAGTTATGCTGAAAAGGCGCGCTCAAATGGGGTTTGTCAAACACGATAAATCCACTTGATAGAACACTTTATTGGCCAATATAAAAAGGCATTTTTACAAATGCAATGCTTCCAAGGAATAATACACAATCCTATTTAAGGTGGCTCAGGACTCCGGGCAAGTACCCAGGCAAGTTGGTCTCCCCTTCTGCCAATCCTGGGAAATGGTATCTTCTTCCTTTCCTGATTAGAGCAGGTTACTTCCTTCTTCCCTTCTCGAAATAAGGTGACGGGGGGGGCGGGGGTAGAGGGTGGGCTCAACCTTGAGCCTGATTTCTTTCCTTAGCTCTAATTTCCTAAATGATTACTCTGCTTCCCCCAACACAACAACCAACTCGATTCTTCCTTCTATTCTTCTCTTACCAGTGTCTTTAGAGAGGTCTAGACACTGTGACAATTCATTACATGTTGTCACTTCTCACCGAATGGGTGCCCCTTCCCATGAGGCCAGGGAGGTGAGGCTGCTACACAATAGTCCATCTGGGGGAAGTATAATGAGGAGCTCATGGGGAGGGACTCCCCTTGGAAGAAAGATGACAATCTTGGGTGTAACCCTTACAGGAATATCACACCCCAACACACTTTAGCCTCTTCTTCTTCAGCTACTCTCTTTATAGAGACTAAGCCTATATGATGATGTAAAGTACACTATGTTAAGTTCCTCGAAAGTACTGGGATGAAGAAGAAAATCAGGAACAAAGCTAATCCAAGTTCTAGGATGAGCTGAGACACAGGAGCAAGAAGAAACTGCAGCGGTATAGACATCAGTGCGGGCGTGGTCCAACTTATGCAATAAAGACCAAAGATGGACTGTCTGAAAGGGAGATGCAGCCAAAAAGAATGGGAGACTGGAAAGCCCGGAAACCATGACACAGACGCGGTGAAGGACAGGACGGAGATGAGAGCAGTCCGCTCCCGAAGTCAAGAAGACAACGGGAATGCTTCACCCGGCGGCGTCCAGACAGGCACGGGAGGCTGACAGATGGTGACGCAAATGCAAGAAGCAGCGTCCATACTGTTACTCCAAGGGCTGGGCATGTGCGGGGAATTCCACCATTCACCTAGGCTTTTTAAATATTTTTTAAAAAATTGAATGAAGGAAGCTCAACCTCAGAAAATGTGTAAAGCTAAACCGCACACATTTTCCTATGCTCACCGCACAACAAACTAATTGTCAAGTACACTCTCTGGATGCACACAGCCTACAGGCACAATCCCACTGTCATGTTCAGCTGGAATGTAACAGCCACGGGTGCATCAAAGCATCTCAGGAAGGGAGAAGGCAATACCTTCCTCCTGCCATCGCCAGCCTAATTAAATATCAAAGGCTCCATGGATCCGCTATGTCTATTGTCGAACGTTCTGCTGGTGGCAGCCCATACTGCTGAAGGTTAATTGAAACAGGCCTGTGAGAGGCTTGATCGCAGAACTGACAAAATGGGACAAGAAACCAACACCTCTTTGAAATGCAATGTGTCAACTTGAAGCTAGATCCCACCCCTCTGTATGAAGGGCAGTGAATGTCATGTCTGATACAACTGTTTACAATAGGAAACCCCTTCAGGGGGACCCCCCTTTGAGAGGGAAGAAGGATGATACTTGATGGAGACAGAAAGTCTGATCCCGCCACAAACTTCAAGGGAGAGCAGCACTTTGATCATGAGCCACAGAGAACTAATTTAACCAGAGAGACGCTTTGATCCACAACAGACAGGAAGATGGGTGGGACTTTGTAGTACATGTTGTCAACCCTTACCTTTCCTGTTGCAAAGCACTCTGGTTATGACCTCTCACATATCAGAAGAGTGTTGGTGGGGACCCAGAATGTGTTCATTCACGTAGACATAGCCTGCAACAATCACTGGGCCCCATTTGACTTTAAAATTGGGCTGAGCCCCTCTCTGAGGAGATCATCAGATGGCTTCAAAAGGAGTAAGAGGAAAGACTCATTTGCACCCTGGCTGAAGGTACAGTCTGCCTTACAGCTTCTGCCAGTGAAGTAAGGCCAGGATTTCCAAGAGGGAAGCGAGAACCCTCCCCTAAACATCTCCCAGGGAACAGAGGGAGATACCAACTTCAGAGGACCCATCCGACAGCTCCAGAACAGGTACCCAGCCAGCACACAGTGTGCCCTGTTAGGTTCTGACAGCAAGATTCCTAGGTGGTATGTGCCAGAGAGTCTCTGATCAAAGGACAAGGCCATTGCCTGCAAAAAATTCTCCTCAGCTTTGGGCTGTCCACCTTAAAAGACGACACATGCCCAGCAAAGAAGCTAGGAGGACTGCCACAACCAGCATCCATCTTTCAAGGCAGTTGATCCCTCGAACCGCGACTGGTTGCACCACTGACTGTTGTCACGCTGCAGTCACTAAAGCCGTCCGAGCCACCTTGACCAGCATTCCAGATCCTCCAACCAGCACAGAAACAGCGATTCTTGACCCTGAACCACAATGTAGGCCAGCCTGCATCCGTCTGTCCAGCCTTGCTTGCCGAACTGCCTGCCGCTTGATGCCACTGCTGTCTCCCATCTTGAACTCTGTTGCAGGAGCTGCAAGGCATCCTGGAACCGACTCTATGCTGTCAAGCATAAAGATGACTCAAGCACCAGTACATTGTGGTTCTGTCCCCCTGGTCCTTCTCTGAAGGCCCCTAATGAAAAGTACAACCTCTTGCTCTCTTGGTGCTGAAACCAAATGACCTTGAACAGTTAAGACATATTGCTTTACCGACTACCCTCCTGTCAGTATCCAGAGTGCATCCCTTTACTTCATGAAACCGTCTGTCCTCTGTGTTCCTTTACAGGGTGGGTTGCATTTTGAAATGTGCTAGAAAAGTCTGTTGTAATAATAATAAAGTAGCTATATTATACAACCCTGACTGGACAGTCCCTTTTATCATTGGGTAAAAATTGTATTTTTGCTGTGTTTCAACTAACCAACGATTCACAACCTTGCAGAGATAAGCTGGCCGTTCCGTACACGTTAGCAAAATTGGACAAGGAGGTTTATAATTGACATGTGTTTCCAATCTGTTCGGATCTCTTCTGGTGTACTAGACGTATGGGGCTGATTGATGGTTTAGAAACTGATATTCATCCCTGGACCACTGGTGCCCTGGAAGTTGATTCGACACAGCAGGAGATCTGCAAGGTAAAAAGAAACTGAGATGCAGAGAAGCCCGCGCAACTCTCAGAACAGGAGAAGGACCCCAGGAAGAACCGGCCATGCATCCCATGTGCATAAAAGGTAACTAACGTGTGAGGCGTGGGGAATGGTATGGGAGAAAAGGTGTGGAAGGCACACACCCAATACCGAGATCAAGAGCAGGACTATTTTCTTCATGTCAGTACTTGGCAAGTAAGGCAGGCAAGCAGACATCAATAGAGGGGGAGAGAAACTGGGGTCGAGGACACCACAAAAGAGAGTGATATGAGTGATTTCCTCATGGCAGTACTTGGCAGGGAAGTGAACCAAGTGGGCCAAGCCAAAGAAGAAGACAAACATGGGTCGAGGAACCAACCCAAGAAAGTGATACTAGTGATTGTCCTGGTGGCAGTACTTGGCAAGGAAGTTTATCAAGTGTGCTAAGCCCAAGGAGAAAGGGCTGTATGCTGCGTGATGACTCTGTACTCTGAAGCAGGAGGAGGGCTGGAGGGCCCAGTCTCTCCTTTTGTTTCTGACAAAAGAGTCATCATGCAGCATGAAGCCTTTTAACTGAGGGTTCATGCTGTGCGATTACTCTTTACACAGAAACAAAAGGAGATACTCGGCCCTCCAGTCCTCTGCCTGTTTCGAAGTACAGAGTAACCTATGTTAGTACTTCCGAAATGCTGACAACAGCAGGCAGTCTGTGTAACTGTGCAGCGCTTCGGCCACATTGACTCCTAAGGTGTCGGCGTGACTTGGGCTTGTCGGGGTGGGCCCCGGCAAGGCCCTGGCTCAGGAGCCCTGTAGAAGAGCAATTGCATGTCTCGGCAGGAAATCCCGCCCCCTACCTCCCTTGTGTTGGAGGCATCAGATTGTGACATGCTTGACACCAGCAGTTGTGACCATACCATGACAAATATTGGAGAGAAGATACCCATTGAGAAAACACCTATCAAATGTATTCCCGAAGAGACGATAATCTGAGTGAGGAATTCCCTGAAGGAATATGAGAACGAGTGAAAGAGGATCTGGTGACGTCACGAGACACAAACGTGACGCCCGGAGAATACTGGCTGGAGAGAATGCATGGACCTTAAAGAAACTGATGACTAAGTTAAGAATCGAGTAAACTTTCATATGCAAAAAGAAGATTGCACGTGTGTAACACACTGCAGAAAATGCAAGCCGTTCAATAACTGTACAGATGCAGCAACGCAAGTAGACTGAGTAATCTTAGAAGCTGGCTATATGTAGTGACTAGAATAAAGGCAGAGCTGCCATTGTATAGAAGCTAGACATCGCTGTCATGAATTTAGTAAGCCTGTACCAATGGAGAGAAAAGGCTGAGAACTATGTCACAGCATGAATAAGATGAGATCGTGAATACGAATGGTGAGTCTGTTTGGCCTGGCGTCAAAGCTGTGGCAGCCAAGAATGGTTACCTATTCTCAAAGGCGGTGAACATGATAAGCTGAATCATCCCTTCTTAAGGTGCAAAGAAAGAACACCAAGCATGCCAAGTTGTCTTCATTTAAGACATGTAAATGCTGCCAAATGGACCAAATCGTGGTCTCCTGTTACGTCAGCCAAGGATGAAAATAGAATTGAGCTTTGAGTCCTAGAACAGCGATAGTGCATGCTCGCACTCCCTTATATTCCCAGAGACAAGGATACAGTGCAAGGCCAAGTTCAAAGACAATCTTCATGGTGGAAGGCATGGGTGATGGGTGACGTGCGGCTTATTGGGTCGGGAGGTTTGTTTGTTTGTTTGTTTATTAATTTGTATGGCGCACCAAACCCAAAGGTAACTGGGCGCAACAGAGAACAGAATACATGGATACTTTAAGCTTAGTTACAGAATAAGGCACAGAAAAACATAAGCAAAGAGATTATTGAGCAAATCAGGTGAAGGAATATACATAAGTACAATTATAGAGGTTAGAGTCGGGACAGAGTTCAAAGGTTGAGGTGGGTAGCAGTTAGTCTTGGGAGTCGTTCGAATGTAGCCTTATGAGAATATTACGCCTGAAGCTGTAATAGGATTGATCTGTTCTGATGTCAAGTGGGAGAGGGTTCCAGTACTGGGCTGCCTTAACCGGGAAACTACTGCTGCCTGTTTTTTGTAGCCTGAATCTCTGTGTTTGTAGGCAGTAGGAGTTGGAAGCTCTGGTAGGACGGCCAGAAGTTCTTCTCACTATTCTCTCTGCAGCGTAAGGGGGGAGCTGCGCTATTAAGGCATTTATAGGTTAGTGAGGCTATTTTGAGTGAAATCCTGTGGCTAATTTTTAGCCACTGTTGTTCTCTTCTTACATTAGAGGTGTGTTCTCTAGTAGGTAAGTTGAGGGCAGTTCTTAGGGCGTTATTTTGCAGGTATTTGCATTTGTCAATGATATATTTGTTGGCTCCCGAGTACAATGCATTGCAGTAGTCGAGTTTAGAGAGTATTAAGGCGTTAGCAAGGATGATGCAGCTTGCTTGAGTGAGGAAAGCTCGGTATGCCCTGATGAGCTTGCAGGTATACAAGGTGGAGGATTCTAGGGAGTTTACCTGTTTTTTCAGCATCAGGGTAGAGTCAAGGTGAAAGCCTAATGTTTTCACTACTTTAGCGACTGTAATTATGTTGCCGTCAATGTTGAATGCAGAGTAGTTGGGGCCAAGTTTCTTAAGGTTAGTAGCAGAGCCGAGGAGTAGGATTTCAGTTCTGTCATCATTCAGGCAGAGGCCATGATTGACCATCCAAGCCTGAATGATGAGGTATATTTCATTTACCAAGTCCGTATCGGAGACAAAATTATCCAAAAGGGAAATGAGGATCTGGGTGTCATCTGCATAGTTAGTGTAAGTGACACCCAGTCTGTCCAATTTGTCAAATAGGTGCTTGGTAAATATATTGTACATGGTCGGCGAGATGCACAAGCCTTGGGGTACACCAAGGGCTATTTTAATGGGATCTGCTGATGCCGATGTGGAGAAAACTCTCATAGTTTGGTTGTCCAAAAAAGATTGGACCCAAGCTATAGTCTCACTTGAGAAATGGGCAGCCAATTCCAAGTGTTCACACAAGACTGTGTGGTTCACCAGGTCAAAGGCTGCCGATAGGTCAATAAGGTGTAACATGGCAGTGTTTCCCTTGTCGTTTAGCTCATCAATTTGGGTTTTAAGATCAATTAAGGTTATCTCTGCGCTATGGTGTGGCCTAAACCCAGATTGGCGGACACCTAGGAGTTGGTTAGATTCGTGATAAAACTGAATTTGCAAGTAAGCTACTCTTTCTATTATCTTGAGAAGGAACTGTACCGTGGTAATGGGCCTGTAGTTGGTGGGGATGGAGGGGTCTTGGGTTTGTTTGTTAAGGAGAGGTAAAACCCATGATTCTTTTAAGTTGCTTGGTATGGTGTTAGTAGAGAAGGAGGCATTAATCAGTTTAGTTATTAAGGGGGCTAGGTCTCTTGCTGCATCTTTAATTAGTTTGGCTGGGCAGTTGTCGCCTTTGCAGTTGAAAGGCTTGAGGGATGCAATAATCTTTTCTGTTTCCTGGATGGAAACTTTCGCGAATTTAAACAGAGCTGGGCTGGGGTTGTTAGTGGTGGGGCTGTCGGATGGTGTCTCGTTAGAAGGGAGGGAGGCTTTTTTTTGTGGAAATTTTGGTTTGAAGTCTTGTAATTTTATTGGCTAGTGCATGTTGAATGCTGCTGCACCATTGTTTATCTTTAGGTATATTGTCGGCTGGGGATACAGGGGATTCCAGTTCCCTTAAAATAGAAAATAATTCCTTGGTGTTGGGGCTTGTGTTAGATATCCATTCATTTGAAAGGTTTTTTTTAGTGAGTAGGATTTCTTTTTTGTAGTTGTTGGCGAAATGTTTGAGTAGCAATTTGTTTTCTTCAGAAGGGGTATGTCACCATTGGGATTCAAATTTCCTTTTTTGTATTCTTAGTTCTTTTAAATGAGGGGTAAACCTGGCATTAAGGTGGGCTTGTTGTTTGCTTTTACGTGACTTCAACGGTGCAATGGTGTCTAGGGCTTTATTCATAGCGTTATTGTAGCTCTCCACAAGGTGTTCGGGATCCAGGTTATCGGGGAGAACATTGATGGTAGGGAGTAGGAGTGGCAAGAGGTTGTCCAGGGTGATGCTTTTTTAAATCTGGTAGGTAGGTAAAGTCAAGTCCACCTCCTGGCACCGGGGTTTAAGCTTACGTGCTGCTAAGTTAACCGAATCTTCTAGACATGGCAAGAGCATGTCAATCAATTGTAGAGGGCTGAATAACAAAGGGCCTTATAGTTTGAGAGCCAATGATGTACCGTGTACTTAATAGTGTTGAAGATGGCACGTTTTAGAGGTAGGCATAAGTTGTTCACCCCTGATAATAGATGTCCAATCACAATCCCACCCCATATAGAAGGCCTACTTAGATGTGCCCCTTGAGCCTATCACGACCTCGCATAGGTTTTTATCATTTGCCACTTAGTATGACATCACCTATGACACATTTTTAGCATATAAATGTGTTTTTTATGTCAAATGTACGAGAGAACGCGAACGAACGTCCGTTGATGTCCGTTGTTACTCCCTCGTTTTGACAATTGATATTAAAACAGTAAACTTTCCCATCTTCCTGAGTTGGTTTGATTATTTGGTGTAAGAGTTATTCTGCATCCCCATCCATTGCATGCACAATACCCAAAGGGTCCTATGTCCAGCCCTTTCTGGAGACTGCCGGGACTTGGCCCCGGCAAGCCACAGCCTACTTACAGCCCTGTTGGCTACTTAGAGTCGTTAGAATGTGTGACGTGCCATCCAGGGGTTTCTTGCCAATATAATTTAGAATCACCTTCACATCTGTGAGCATTTATTTTGTGTGTCAAAGACTGGATTAGTAAACGGGATGGGCTATGGGATGGGTGTACAGGACAGTTGTGACCTTTCACATACGCTGTGTCGGCAAGACGGCCACCTGGCAGCTGCTTCGTTAGTAAAGTTCAAGAGCATGCCCCTGTCCAGTGCGTCCTGTGATGGCTGTGCAGCATTGCTTTTCTCCGGTGCCTTATCTTATTGAAAGCATAATGCCAGCCTCGTCAGCTTAAGTCGTTTCCAATGCCCTCGATTAAGCGCTAACAATACCCCTCGTTTTGGCCTTTGTCTGCTTCCCTGACTCTGCCCCCCTGTGAGCAACAGTGGGGCTCTGATCCGCTGTAGCTACTACTGCTGTGGGCAACTCTGATTTCAAACAGGAAATTCACTATAAAGGTATAATAATAATAATTTCACATTTATATAGCTCTACGAACCCTCAGGTCTCTGAGCGCTGCTTATTATTACCCAGGTTGTGTGGTGCTTATTTATCGACCTTAGAAGGATGAAAGGCTGAGTTTGGCCCTGCCGGGATTCGAACCTGCGTTAGAAAGCTCTGCACAGATGTCAAAGTGAGGGCTCTACCCGCTGTGCCACTTGACCAGCGTATGGTATGGAATTGTTTATTTATAAAGCGCCTATACATAGACAAGTGTTTCAAAGCGCTCAATGTAAAAATGCACTCCACTCCCACCATTAGTGAAAGGTCATATCTACCCCAGAAACGAATAAAGGGCGTAGGGGTTCAGGCTTAGATACATAGGGTAACTTGGGAGATAGGCAGAGGGTGAAGCACCCCACCACCCGATCAGAGCCATGCAGTTCTGCATCATTTTGTTCAGGGGGCTAGGGGTTGGGGTGTAAAGTCAGCATCCGCCTGCCCCAGCCGCTCAGTGCAGACAATGCACCTGCATTCCGAATTCCGTGTGTTGTTGCTGCAGCGGCAGAAAGCGTGCACAGTCCATTGGGCTGCATGTGCATGCCATCTGCCGTGCATGGGCGCGCCTTGCAGCATTTAAGATTGTTTTCTTGTGAGCGGATGGGGTGGTAAATCTGCTCCAAAGCTCGAGTCCGCGAGGATGTGTCTGCATAACTTAGACCCAACCATGCCATATTCCAAATCACACGGGTGGGACCGCTTACACTTGCATGTAAACATAAGCAGTCTTCATGCAATGTCTAGGGGCCATCAAAATGGACCCTGTGGTGTACAGAAGGCTTGGACTGGCCTATAGGGCAAAAGGCCAATGCCCAACCAAAAAATGGAAAAAATGCTAGTGTGGTGCCTGGTTTTTGGTCAAAGTGGGCCACTTTTTGGCCAATGTGGGCAAGTTTGAGGAGTTACTTCACTATGTGGAAAGTGGTTTTGACCATTGTTGCTAAATACATATTCTTTAACTTGTTCAATTTGCATCACATTTAATCAAAAAAACTCCCCCTTGGGTACTATTCAAACAGTCTGTCAAAAAAGGAATGAATTTCCATTTGCAACCGTGGGCCGCTTTTTCATTTGTATGCCCCAGTCCGACCCTGGTGTACAGAGACAAGCACCATATTATTAAGAACACTTTATATGTTGTTCGCCTATAGAAGCCTCTCCTTACTCTCAGCCAGAGCTAGATTTACGATAAGACATGCCAGTCCTGTTCTGCCTTTTGTCTGCTGCGCTCCTCATACCTGCAAAACGAGATGCAAACTCAGCAAAACTCTTTTTGAGATCTTTGGCAAACCACAGTTTGCGGTCAGTGCACTACACAAAGGTAGTAAGTCAATCACTCATTAATTCAATCAGATTATCTGCAATAGTTTTTAGTTCAGTCAGCCATGGATGACAATGCTTTCTCATTGATGGCCCTCATTCTGAGGTTGGTGGTAGTCATGGCGCTATTTGCGCCATGACTGCCACCAATAACGGGTCTGGCACTGGTACAGTTCAATGGGGACTCACCGGTGTAGTCCGACCTTTGCGGGACCGGTAAATCCCCATTGAAAATGCCATTCCCCATTCCCATTTGAGACCCATAGGGCTCAACGGGAATGGGGAGGGCGCAAATAACGGGCTCGCGAATGGCAAGCCCGTTATTTGCGCCCTGGTCCCTTAACGGGTCCCGTCCACAACGGCTGGTCAGACCAGACCTTCATGGTGGGACCTGCTAAGGGACCTTGTAGTAGGGCGGTAAGGGATTACCGGCACCAGTCTCCTTATTGGTGCCCGGTATCCTTTATCGCCCACGTTGGAATGACCCCCATGGTTTTACTCTAGGTTCCTGTGAGGAATTCAACCATCTGCGACCATGTGCGCTCTCCTGGGCTTCATTGAAATTTAGAAAATGTTTATGAAATTGAATGATGCTAGACCAACCTCCAGAAAATGTGTGTGGCAAATCCACACACATTTTCCTATTCTCACCGCACAACAAATACATAGACCAAGGCACTCTGGGTGGACACAGCCTACAGGCGCAGTCCCCCCTATCATATTTAGTTGGGATAAGACCGCCAGGAGTAAACAATGCCATCTCAGAAGAGCGAGGGCCAAAACTCCCCCCGTCATGACCAGCCTAATAAACTAACAAAGGCTCCATGGATCCACCCTTTGTTGAGCCATGTAGCTGATGGCATCATTCACATACTAATCAGAGCTTAATTCAAACAGGCCCACATGGACCCTGGCTGCAAAGGCCAACAAGGGAGATAGGAAACCCCAACATCCTTTCATTTGCACTGTGTCAACATGATGCCAGCTCTCACCCTCAGTATCGATTGACAGTGAAATGTCATGTCTGGGACTGTGTGTATTAAAGTTCGCTGTCAGTATCCAGAGTGCATCCCTTTTTCTTCTTTGAAACTGACCTCAGCATTCCTTTACAGAGTGGGTTGTGGTTTGTAGTGTGCCAGAACTGTCTGCTCTGATAATAAAGTAGATATCTGTATACAACCTTGACTGGACTGTCCCTTTTATCATTGGGTAATAATTGTACTTTCACTGTGTTGCAACTGTATCAGAAAGTATCCCGGTTTCCTTTAGGACAGTCCGCCTCCAGGGCCTGCCATTTTGTTCACTGCTACAGAAAAGGGATGATTCCACGCGTGGGGTAGTCGCGTAGATGCAACCGCCTTACACAGCTGATGGAGTCTATCGCCTAAACTATCAGCCATGGAACCAGGGGACCCAGGTTCGAAACTCAGCATCCCCGAATGACCAAAGTATAGGGCCCGTGCAAGTTTCATACCCTCTCTGTGCAATAGGATAGCGTATCTCCCAACATTGGGAGAGATTATAAACACCTAGACTAAGCGCTATATTACAAAAAAGAAACCAATCTGGGCGCTCTCACTTTAACCAGGGCATCTGATGCACAGTAATGAGAGACACGCTGCAATCCGGGACACAGCCTGCTCTCGCGACGTGTTCTCGGTAATAAGGCAAGATGGATGCTGGAAAATGCATCAGCTGCTGCACAAACCTGTCCTAATAACGCGTTCAAAATTGTAGCCCGCGGCGCCGGAAGCTCGAGACGCAGCCCGCAAAGCCTTTATTGGCTTGTTTTGCACGCACAGCGCTTCCCATACATATGCAGTACAATCTAATACTCAGTGACATGTCATTAATTTGGCTTCTCATGTAGCAGGTGCGCGCAGTGATCGGCGGACACGGAAACTGCAGTCAAGGCTATGATTGATACCCGGGTCTTAGATTTGCAGCCAACTTTACAAGCCGGTTTTTAGTCAGTACCATAGCACCAGCCTCTGCAAAGCGCCAGCACCTTCAGAAATGTTCTTTAAAAACCAGAGGGCAATACCACACCACAAAAGAGTTGTAACCGCTGGCGTGTGCCGTGCCTCCATGCAAGTGGAGAAAAGCACCCAAATGTTGCAGCACGGGATATGGTGTTGCAGCACGGGATATGGTGTTGCAGCACGGGATATGGTGTTGCAGCACGGGATATGGTGTTGCAGCACGGGATATGGTGTTGCAGCACGGGATATGGTGTTGCAGCACAGGATATGGTGTTGCAGCACGGGATATGGTGTTGCAGCACGGGATATGGTGTTGCAGCACAGGATATGGTGTTGCAGCACGGGATATGGTGTTGCAGCACGGGATATGGTGTTGCAGCACGGGATATGGTGTTGCAGCACGGGATAGGGAGTTTTTGCTGGAGGAGATTTCATTGAAGTAGAATTCATCAATGTTTTTTTAATGGATTTTGCCACAAATACATCTGGGTCCTGGGTTGAGGCTAATAATTCATGTAGGAGGGTTAAGGGGGCTACAGGGGGTCTCCCCCGGCATATATTTACAGCTAAATCTACCAGTATAAAAGAAAATCTATGAAAGGTTTGCAGCAGATCACATGGAACCATGGCACAGAGATTCCCCGCGGTGAAGCAGCGCAGCCGCAGGATGCAGGTGGGGGACATGTCAGAAGCTGTACTGCCGCAGTTGAAAGCGCATCCCTGACCCACAGATGGAGAAAGGCCACAGATGGCCCTAAAAATCTCAAGGATCAGATGGATGGTTCAAGGGTTTTTATTGACAACTTTCCATTTGATGTTACAAGACTGTAGATCAGGTTTCTCTTGGTTGTCCCTCAACCTCTCACAGGCTCCCTCCACCCTTACCCAGGGAAATTCTGTCCTTACTGTCTAATCTAGCCTCACCGTCGCGGAAGGGCCTAAAGACCAAAGCCTTACCTGTCTTACTCCCTCCAAGGTTTTACTCAGGTGTCCCTAATCTAGCATTCTCACAGAGATGCCATTAATGGTGTTGAAGATGGTGCCTGCACTCTCTCAGGCAGTCTCCCTTTCTCTCGCTCCCTCTCTTTCCCTTATGTCTTCTCAGCCTCTCTTCCCCTTTCTTTTCTTACTCTCTCTCTCTCTCTCTCTCTCTCTCTGCCCCCTCCTTCTATTTCACCCGCACTTCACCCCTCTTGCTTCCTCCAATCTCCACACTCTTCCTCCTCTCTCTCCCCCTCTTCTCCAACCTCTTCTCTCCACTGTCCCCTGATCTTCCCACACTCCTCTCTATCGCCACTGACTACTCTCTGCCACCTCCAACCTTCCTTTCTACAACTCCTCCCTCTCTATCCACCTCTGTCTCTTCCTCTCTACACTCTCACTCTTCCCCTTTACAACCGCTTGCACCCTTCTCCAATACCTCTCACTCCCCTCATCACTGGAACCCCTCACCTCTCAGAGGAACGTGTAAGCACTTCCAGTGGCAGCCCTGACCCCTCTGCGTCTGGTGTCCACAGCAGGAAACTGTGTACAGGGGAATGCGCAATGTTACACAGGGTTTGAGACCCTTGCAGCTTTATCCTGCCCAGAATAGAAATGCTTTCGCATTGAGATGCTATGTGGGGGTTCCTGAGATTGAAACCAAAGTCCCCTGTTTTTTGTAATTTCTACCTCTGGAATGGAGGTGGAAATACACGACTGCAATGTGTAATGAATGGGTCCTATCTGGCCTTTTATTCCGAATGCACTACTGATCCGACGTGAATAGGGGAATAAGGGCAAGAACCCTCCCACTTGGGGGACAGTGATCCAATGCATTCATAGTGTCTGGAAGGTATCTGGTAATATTAGCCCGATATATATAGTCGGCATACACATGCTTGCTGGGAAAAGGCTGTGGCAACTTTATATATGGTGACCATAGATAGGGTGTCCAGGGGAGCAGAGGGGGTGTGGGTGTCCTGCGCGCCCCTTGAAAAAAAGAAATAGGTTTTGTGGGTTGCAGGGTGTCCCCTGCGTGTTCAACGTGATGATGTCCCTGCAAACCACAGCAATTATTTGGCAAATCTTTTGTCAGCCGACATTTTTGCAGGGACATTATCACATGGAAAGTCTGGAACATACCCAAGGCTCGGCTGTGCACTGCGGGGCTTGCTGCAGTTCCATTTCTCCCGCCAGTCTGTGCCCCTGGGCACAACCCCTTTTTTGTATGCAGGGGAATGCGGGCAAAGGATGACAGTCACACTTTTTGCCCCAGGGGTCTCTCTGACTTAGACCTGCAGCGTCTCTGCTTTCCAGTGTTTATAGCAATGGTAAGTGCTCTCGGGAGGATAGCTCAGCGACAACGTTCATGCCTTGGAAGCAAGATGACGCGGAGCAACACAGGTTCGATCCCCGGGTCCGTGCTTAGAAACCTCTGGGTATTAAGAGCGTTATAAATAACCTATCATATCATACATGTCCACCTAAGTAGGTTTATAACCCTGCTGCATATCACTCAGTGCTTCCTCATGGTCAGCTGTTCAGACCCTGGCTGGGCTGATTCCAGGTGTTATCCGCATGATATTGATAAAATTATATCACCAATCGGGTCCTGCCTCTTTTCACAATGCTAGAAGCAAGCCAGAAAGCAGTTTTTAGAAATATGTAAAAAGGCCTATTCTAAATCTTAATCTCGGATATGATTTTCTGTAATCTTGGGGCAGCAGAGGGGGTTCACGTTCATACAATGTGTCCCAGTGTATTTTTGGATCTGCAAAAAAGCAGATCATATTTTAGTAAGGACAGGTTGTAATAATATCAAGTTTTCATACATCAATGCATGCCTGATTTATTTTGCTTCTAAGCGCTGCAATAATAGAAGTAATTATTGATTTAAAAAAGGGTTTATTGACATCAAAGGACGATGGGCTAAAACAGCTCGGCTGAGATTCCAATGTACCAAGTCCAGGCCTGCCCGGGTCAGAGCCTAGGCAAGTGCTTAACCCACGAGCTATCCACCTAGACCTAAGGTAGCTGCTAACAGGAAGTCATGTCATTTCAGAGTTTCGTAAAGCTTCATTGGTGGGTTTGTGAGAACTGGGCTGGATGGTTGGGAGTGGCCATCGCTCGGATCTGCATGTGCAGAAAGAGCACGAGAAGGGTGCATGGGGGAACAGTATTGGGGCTTCGGCTAGGACCGCATACATGCATAGAAAGCTTAGCTAATTAAGGAGAACTCATTGGGGTCCAATTAACTCTTTTGCCTCACTTGTTTAATTAGCCGAGTCATCACATTGCAGAACTCGGTGTTCCCACGAAGACGAAAGAAGCAACCTTTAATGAGGGGTTACTTGGCTGTGTAGGTTCTGTACAAACAAAGCCTTTTCTTCCCCTGAAATAAAGACGAACTCTGCCTTTTTTCAGCGATCCTAAGGTCCACAGTCACAACAGGCAGTCTAACTACCAGGAGCACAGCGGCTGATCTCTTTCTGACAAGTCCGTGTTTGCAATTGATTGCTCGTGTCCTTTGTTTCTTTCAGCGCACGATGGGCTGACCTGTGACCCCTTGTGCTCCAGCGCTGGCTGCTGGGGCCCAGGGCCCGACCAGTGCCTCTTCTGCCGGAACTTCAGCCGGGGCAAAAGCTGTATCGAGTCCTGTAACCTCTACGACGGGTAAGTCGCCTCCCCTGCCCCAATTGCCGACATGTACCTTCCATCTCTGTGCAGCGTGACCAGGCTTCAGGGTCAGTCTGGGACAAGAAATGGACTCGGTCACCCAAAAAAAAGTGGCCTACCCGTCGTTTCAAAAAAATGGCCCACCCATCGCCTCACAACCCCGGACCTCTGATGACATCACCGGAAGTGATGAGATTTGAACCCACCCCAAAGTGACATCCCCGGAAGTGATGAAACATGACCTTTCAGCCCTTGACAAAACAGGAAGTGGCATCAAATAGCATTGTTCCTAAGCACATTACGAAAAATATGGTTATATGATTTCACTAATGTGATATACATTTCATATAAGAATGGATCACCATATTTATCATTAATAACTGTGTGTATGGATCCATACTGTTAAATTACTGTGAATGCAAGCAGACGCCCAAGGCCAAATGATAATATGTCATTGTATAGCACTTGTGCGTAAGCTCTTTTTTATAGAACAAATATGCATACAATATCACCCAACCCGTGTTCGTACTCATTTATCGACCAAAGAAGGATGAACGGCTTTTTGAGAAAAAAAAGTGAAAAAATCAAAAATTCAATTTATTTTTCTTTTTTCCCAAACCGGCCCAGGTGTGGCCAGAAGCCGACCCCCACTCCCCAGGGATGATTTTGGCCTGGCCACAGGCTGAAAGGCCGAGGGGCCAATCCGACCCTGCCAGGCTTGTCTTTTTTGCCAGCACTGTTCTCGAATTGGGCCATCTCTCCCCCTCTTCCAAGTTATTTATGTATTTATTTAATTTAAAAACCCTGTCTGGATTTGGGGGAAAGTGAGGGGGGATACTGGCAGAATCTCGGCTGTGACTGCAGGGAGAGTATTATATGTCACCTCTTGTTCACAAAAAAAACTAAAT
Organism: Ambystoma mexicanum; assembly: GCF_040938575.1. NCBI lineage: Eukaryota > Metazoa > Chordata > Amphibia > Caudata > Ambystomatidae > Ambystoma > Ambystoma mexicanum. The sequence goes on along the minus strand of NC_090931.1, from coordinate 848,771,354 downwards.
AACAGTTATACCACTTGGGTCATTTCACAATGAAGCCAGAGTGCTGCCAACCATGTAGGGCAGGAACCCCCAACCTTTCAGATATTAACAAGCTTACATTAACGGATTGTGCCAGTGAGGCTACTTGGAAAATGATTCCATAGCCGGGTCTGAAATAGCCATCAGAGCAAGGGCTCCTTTGTTTTGAAAATGCTTATACTTACAGCTAAATCCCTACTGTTTATATCTAGGAGAAATACTGGAACCCTGCCCTGCCCTCCTGTACTGTAATGTAATCATGGTGGCCACTGTCGAATTGCAGTCCTACCTTTATGTCAGTAGACTGTCACACATCCGGTCGCCCTATCTCTGTCTGTGGGCTCCTGGATCTGTGGCTCTCCTTGTTCTTCACTTGTCTTTAATAAAAATGTGGATTGGGCCAGCAGGCCGCATCGTGCTTCCGTATTGGGAGAAATGACCTTGAGCCTACCCCAGTGGTGTGAATCAGATCAGAAAAAGGGGAGTGGCACCAGCTCAAAGGACGTGTACAGGGCTTGAATGTGAAAAACTCAAATGATTGCATGTGGACTCCATTGAGCTTAGTGTTCATGCTTGTCATGTCAGGAAGTAAAGTGAACATTTGCGAGTGCCAAGTATTGGTCAATTAAAAGATGCAGAAAGCACATGCAGGATGGATCAACCAAGTCTCTAGAGGCCAAAGAGAGTAATTGCCTCTGCTATAATTGAATCAAATAGCATTAAATAGAAAAGAAGAATGGACAAAATTATGGTCTCCTCACACGTGATGCAGAACTACAAAACAAGGCCTATTCATAAGGCTCGAAGATAGCAATGTACTTTCACTCCCTTTAAAGTTCAGAGGAAGAGACCAGTCAGCAAAGTCAACTACAAAGAAGCAGCCTTGGCTTAGGGCCTAACTGATGGGAGATTGTAGACTAATTAGCTAAGAAAGGCAGTTGTCTTATGTTGTTCCCTTGCACCCGGGTTTCTGTGCTTAAGTGTGGCTAAAAAGTCGAATGTCCAAGGTTGCTAAGAGAGTGCCAACCACTCATGAGGGCCTATGTATTGGGGGAGCATACATTGGTGCACAGGCATATCCACTGCCGTTGTTATGCTATTATCAGTATTTTACATAGTTAGAGGTAATTCAAGGCGTGCATTGCAGAAAAGGGACATTGTGTGATGATACTAACATTCAACAAACTACATCTATATATTTTCCATAACCAATCCCTCCACCTAGTAGGTTTTTACTGTTAGCCACGCAGGATGACATAGCTGACGTATGTCAAGGTATACAACCTTTTGTGTAACTGAAATGCATTGAGTGTGTGAGCTTCACTCTGCTTGTCCACCAGGTTTCCCTACTTTATTGAACTGATAAAGTAGAATTTGCCATCTTCTTTGAGTCTGTGCGGTTATTTGGGCCTCATATCATTTATTGTGGTAATCCCATTCGGCACTAGGCACGCTTAAGGTACTATTGCACAACCCTTTTGTCAAAGTGTGTCATCAAATCATGCTCCCTTTTCCAACATGGCCAATTATTTGCCCACAGTAAAGCCCGCTGGTATCATTTGTGTGTCCTTTCAAACTAACTTCAAATTTGAGGATGCAGATGAGGAAATACAGTGGGTGCTGTTCACCTTCTTGAGGCTTGAGCCATCAGTCTGGGAATCACTTTTTTCAGAGCAGAGGCTGCATTGTACTCCTAAATAACACATACCCTCCCTCGGACGACCCTCAATCTGACAATGCAGCAATAACTTCTACAAGGGACAAATCAACATAGAAATGGTTCTATTCCCCACAATCAAAGAATAAGACACGTTTGTTGTGCTAGCTGAAATAAAATTCAAAAGTTCAAACTGTAGGAAAGTGTATGCCTTTTTAAGTTCAACATGTATTAAATTACTTTTCCATTCACCAACACGTTTCATTCGGATTCATGCTTTTTATTGTGGCATGAAAAGGAAAAATAAACAAGAGCTCCCACTGACACCTCAGTGATCATTTCAGCTGATGTGCGAGGTAGAGGGAACCAACAATGTTAAACCCTCCACAGGTAATATAGCAATGATGTGTTCCAAACCAGAAATGGGGGTATTACCCACTTTTGCTGAATGACAGTTTTGCTGAATACTTTGTTTGCTGCATTTTTTGTAACCACTTTTTGCCGCAGAAATATAGATGGTAAGTTTGGTTAGGATGTATAGAAAGGGGAGAAGTGAGGGGAAAGGAGGAGTATAAGAAAAAAGTGGTCAAATCTGCAAAATAAAGTTGGCAAAATGTAATACGGCAAAAAACTATTCCAGGGGGCATTCAAGATCCGAAATGGGTATTATTACACACATTGTCATTTTCCTACATGTTAGGTCCGTTAAAAATTAAAACTAAGCCCAGAACAAAATGAGATTATGGTTTAGGCTCCCCAGTAAAATAGGTATTTAATATTATTCCAGCTGGCTGTAAAGAGATGCCGGGCTTACATTTTTTGCTGCATCAGACGCAGATAAGAGAGAGATTGATCTGCTCTCAGTGTTTCCCAGACTCCTTTTGTGTTTTGATATGGGCCCTGCTTTAACACTCTACATCAAGAAAGAATGAATTAGATGCCATCAGGATAAACGATTTACTCGACATTTGGCAATGAAATAGGGTGGACTCTGTGCTCTATGGAGTCTTCACACGGTAGTCAGCGCCACCACATGAGCGCTTCAGAGCGCTATGACAGTAAAGGCCAGGGTGAGGGGATTGGAGGGAAGAAGGTAGAATCGTGAAAGTGGTGCGAAGTCTGCAGGCAAATCTTTAGTGCTATTCTGAAAATTGACATGGTTGGGTTCGAAGTGTAAATGCAGTGGGACAGATTCCCAGAAGGAGGCGATTTGAGGACAGAGGGAGATCCACTGCCGTGATGATACTCTCATATATTGTCTCTTGCCTGAAGGCAGCCGGTCATGGGAAGCTGACTTTAGATGTCCTGGCATCTGGCAGAGTGATTGCACATTAGTGATGTAATGAGGTGCCTGCAGTGATAGACGTGTGCCAAAAAAGTAGTGGAACTGTGACTCTGGCGGGGGACAGAGCAGGAAGGAGCAACTTGCAACACATTTTTCAACGGTTGCAGTCACGCTTGTTGACAGCCAATTGATTTGAAAAATGATTTCCGTTTAGCTGTAACTGATATACAGTGGGAAAGTGGAGAAGTGTGCTTTAACTACACAAAGAACAGTTCCAGAATGGTGAAAATGCTTGCAAAGAGTAGTAATACTGTTACTCTAGTGGTTCACAAGAAACGCCTGTGTACAGGTGCATTATAAATGCCATATCATATCATACTCTTACACTTACTCTGCTCCTGACATTCCGGCTGGCATTGGATGGATTTGTGGTTGAAACATAGAATCTGACATTCAATGCATTGCATAGTCGACAGCCAATGCAACAATATTAAAGAGTGGGTGCTATCAAAACATGGTTTTCTTCAGGCCCTTTGAAGTTGGTGCATCATTTTGGCTGGGAGTTCCATCACTGATTTCCACATGTATTAATTGATGGTCATTTTAGAGGAGGAGTAAAGTACCCTCACCAAAAGCTCCACCCCCATGCTGCCTATATGTTGGGAGCCGATAATTGCAACACGTGCAGGACCAGTACGGATGCCTGTACCACAGAATATCCTGGAAAGAAGATATCCATTGAAAATACCTCATATGCATTCACGAAGAAATAATGGCCTTTTGGACAAAGTCCCAGAAGAAGTGTGAAAATGAGTGAAGGAGAAGACTGGTGATGTCAACCGGAGCAGATGATGACGCAACTGCAAACGATGCACAAGGCAGAAGAACATAGATGTTCTATAAACTCTGAAGAGGAGGTCGTAAAAAGGAGCAAACATTCGGGCTTGAGGTGAACATGCTCATGCTACAGAAACGTTGAAGAACATGTAAATCATATAGACGCGGTAACACATGTATACAAAGTAATCTTAAGTCTAGCTATGTAGTGAATAGTTTGCAGCGATACACCAATGTATATATAATACATAGGAATGTATAGAACCTGGATATTCCACAGTGCACTTTAAGCAAGGCTGAAACCCTGTGATTGGAAAGAGTTATCAGTGTGGTGTAGTTGGAAAATTACGGATGGCGAGAGAGAAATTCAAGAAAGGCCTGGCTGGCCCAGCACCAAGAGGACAAGGCCACTGTGAGCCTGGTTATTCATCCAACAGTTATAATGAACATGAGAAAGAAATAAACTTCTGTTTGAAATGGAATGGAAAAACACTGAAAGCGTCAAGAGTTCATCATTTAATAGAATTAAATGTTGCAAAGGCTTGAAAATGCGGTTTTCCAGTGACATGGTCAGATCAAAATAGACATTGGGTCGAACTACACCGAAACCAAGAAAATACTCCCTATTTTTCTCAGGCACAGAGAGCTTCTACAAGGCCAAGTTCAAAGCCTAATTGACTTGCAGGCTGCAAGAGTGATGATAGATGTCGGGCTAAATGGAAGGGTAGGCATGATCACGCCGAACTTCCATGCACCTGGTATGGCAGCCTGCTGCTAGCGTGGGGAATATTCCAGTAAGGCACAAAGGTGCCAAACCAATGATAGAGGGCCATGTATCAAAGAGCCCTATAGTTTGTATAAACAATGAAGTGTCGAGTATTAGAGTGACACTAAAGATGATTTGCACTTGGTATGGGCTTAGTTGCCCACCTGACAGTAGAAACCCAATCACTTCCCCTGTCAGTATGGAACATATATTTAGATCCCATCCCCGCGTATGTTTTTGTAGTTTGCCACGTAGTGTGACATCACTTATGATGAGTTTTGACTATAAAAGTTGTGTTTTTTATGATCTGCGCTGAGAGAAATCAAGTGAACGTCTGTTGATGTCCGTTGTATCTCCCTGTTTTAGACAATTGCACATAAAACAGCATTGAGTTTTGTCAACTTCCTGAGTCGGTTTGATTATTTATTTTTTTAACAACTTTATTTATATTTGCACACAGGTCATACACATACATTTATAACATTCGATTAATCAAGCATTTATCTTATACAGTTCAATTTCCATCGGTGCTTAGATTCTCAGCATCTGTCAGTTACGTCAGATATTGCTTATATCTGGAGCATATGTTCCTGGGCCTGCAGGGGAGTATAACTGAGTCTATATACAGTTCTTCAGTATCGTTTACCCACACCATGTCTTTGTTCCAGTCTTCTATTGTAGGTGATTGTGCATTCTTCCATCTCATCAAAATGACCCTTTTTGCTATTATTAGGCTTAGGTTCAGTAGTTTCCGCCATGTTGGGTTAATTTTCCCTTCCGCTCCCAACATGCAGATCCGTGGTGTCCATTCCACCGGCAGGTCTGCCATCTCAGGCAGACCCCAGCCGAGGTGGGATATATTTGCTTAAGTCAGGATTGTGTGTAATGTGTCCTATGGACTATTTTAAAATGAATCCGTTTGAAACCTGAATGACAAGATATCCATTTGGTCATTGCGCAGATCCGGGACCATTCTTGGTCTTCTATCAGTTGTCCCAGGTCGTGTTCCCACTTGCCCTTAGCCGTGTGTGTTACCGCTGGGCGTGTTTGTAGTATAATTTTGTAAAGAGTGGAGGCAGTATTTTTCTGGGTCCCTCTTGTAAATATATAACCCAATGCCATATTTATCTCAGGTTCCTGTGGGAAGGTCGGGTACATATGTTGTGCTAAGGCCGCCACCCTATGATATTGTTGTCTATGTGCAGTTGTGTCACCCACTACGTCCTTGACGTCTTCCCATTGGATAAAACTATGATCTGGGAACAGCTGACCCCACTGGGTAACGCCTCTAGCACTCCAATGCATTGCTATTTCACTCCCAATAGCAAAGGTTGTATGTGGGTCCCCCCATATTGGCATGCTCGGGCGATATAACTTCCTGGTACCGAATAAGTCTGCAATTTTGGACCATGCCGTGATAGTAACCTTGGATGGGTTTGTCGTATTGTAGTGTGTGGGGGTGGGTTTGGGTATCCTATGCAGAGCTAGCGTTGCTTCGCGCTCCCTTAAGGAGGGGTGGTGGGGCAGGGTTAAGAAAGCATGTGGCCCAACCAGCCACGTGTTGTGCCTGCGCTGCCAGGTAGTACAATTCCATGTCCGGTGCCATCAACCCTCCTCTGGGATGAGTGTCTGTTAACACCCTCCAACTCAGTCTGGGATGCCCTCCCCATACAAACGTTGTGCAGGTGCTGTTGATTTTGGAGAACAGCGCTCGGCCGGGCCATACTGGCACCGTGCTGAAGATATAAAAAGGTTTTGGCAATATTACCATTTTGTTCAAGGCTATCCTCCCGGCCATTGATATGGGTAGTACACTCCAGCGGTTCATTTTGGCACACAGTGCCTCGGCTAGTGTAGTGTAGTTCAGTGCATGCAACAATTGGGCAGTTCTGGCTATACGAGCTCCCAGATAGACAATGTGTGTTGGGCACCATATAAGACCGTGTAAATTTTGGGGCTGTGGCGTGTTGTCCGTGAGCGGGAATACCTCTGACTTATTGGGGTTAAGGCGCAGCCCTGAGTACTCCCCGAACCTTCCCACCTCTGCCAGCACCCTGCCGAGTGTGCGATACGGATTTTTTAGGTATAATAGAATGTCATCCGCGTATAGCGTTATAATGTGGAGCGTGCTCTCTAGCCTTAACCCAAACGTGCTGTAACGCGATCTGAGTATATCTGCTAAGGGTTCTATAACCAGAGCGTAAAGTAGTGGGGAGAGTGGGCAACCTTGTCTGGTACCCCCCCCCCGCAGCTCTAATATGTCTGTGAGGGACCCGTTAATTTTGATCCTCGCATGGGGTCTTGTGTATAATATTCGGATCCATTTAATGAATCGTTGGCCAAACCTATAGTTTCGTAGAACTCCGAAGAGAAAGGGCCAGGAGACTGTGTCGAACTCTTTCCTCATGTCAAGAGAGACTGCTACTACTTGAGTTGTAGGGGGTATCCCGGCCATTATTTGGTGGCATCTTCTTACATTTGTAGCTGTGGATCTACCCATTATAAATCCTGCCTGGTCCCCATGTACCATATAGGGCATCAATGGTGTGAGCCTAGTCGCTAGTATTTTTGCTAGGATTTTGGCATCAGTATTTATTAAGGCTAATGGACGATACGACCCAAATTCCCCCGGGGGTTTCCCTGATTTAAGTAAGAGTGTGATTATTGCTTCTCTAGTAGTTTCTGGTAGTTCACCCTTATCTAATGTTTCCATCCAGACGGCATGCAGTCTGGGGGCCAGTGATTGATTGAATTCTTTGTAGAACTCAGCTCCCAGTCCGTCAGAGCCTGGGGCTTTCCCATTGGGGAGAGCTCTTATAGCTTCGGTTATTTCAGCCACTGTTATGGGTTCCTCCAGTGATTCCCTAGTCGCTTATGCTATAAGCGTTGTCGGTATCTGGGAGAGGTATTGTCCTATCTCAGCATCTTTGACAGTACACTGGGGGGAATATAGGTCTTTATAAAATGCATTAAATGTCTCTTTTAGTTTATTCTGATCTGTGGACATTGTGCCATCTGTTAATTGTATGCAGGGTATGTTCGTGGGGGCTCTTTCTCCGCGCACCATTCTAGCTAGTAATTTCCCGGGACGTTCCCCTTATCCATATATGCGCGCCGCTGTGGGTCTATCAAAGTATCTAATCTCTTGGTGTGCTGTTTCTCGAAACTCATCTAGTTTGGTCTTTATTTCCGTGCCCAGGTGGGGGGATGGGGACTGAGCATACCGAACCTGCAGTGATGTTAATTGTGCCTCCAGCCTAGCCAGTCTAGCACAAATGTCTTTGAGAATTCCCCCTCTGTGGATATCGACTGACCTCTCAGACATACCTTAAACGCCTGCCATAGTATAGCTTGACTCGATACCGAGTGGTCATTGATCTCAAAATATTCCTGTATATATTGCACCATTGATTCCCTATACACTAGATCTCTTAAGGCCGCAGGTTTGAATCTCCAAGGTGGTTGGTCCCTAGTCCTGTCCGGGATTTGCAGTGTTAGTTGTATCGGGGAGTGATCTGAATAAGTTCTCGGATGTATGTGTGTTTCTGTAACCCATGGCATGCTATCTGCGTCTATCAGCCACAGGTCAATTTTGGAATGCATGTCATGGACAATTGAGTAGTAAGTGTATTCTCTCCTGCCGGGGTGCAGTGTTCTCCAGGCGTCCCTTAAATGTAGATCTGTCATATGCGTATGTACCGTCTGTACTGCTTAGGTTAGCGTTCTACTCTGTGTTGATGTGCGATCCAGTTGTACATCTAGAATTGTATTAAAATCCCCACCACACAACACCCGGGCCGTAGGGTATCTCGCTAGCTTTTCAAACACTGAGGAATAGAAATCTGGTTGGTCAGTGTTCGGCCCATATACATTAAGGAATACTATTTCCCTATCATAGAGATTACCGTGAATCAAAACATACCTCCCGTCTGGATCGCACTCGACTTTGGTGCAAATGAACGGCACTGCCTTATGTATTAATATTGCGGTCCCTCTCGCTCTGCTAGAATAGGTTGTGAAGTATTGATGAGTCCCCCAATTTGGTATCAGCTGTTCACCCTGCTGGGGCCCTATGTGGGTCTCCTTAAGGAAAATTACCCTAGCAGTCTGTCTGTTAAGATAAGCCATGATCTTCCTTCTCTTGATCTTGGAACCTAGCCCCCTCACATTCCAGCTCAGCACATTAATACCGCTTCTATCAGGTTTAGCCATTATCTATGGGGGAGGGGGGTTAAATGTATATGTACATCAATGTTTCTCTGCATTATGCTTAAGTTTTTCGGTGCATAGAACCTGTGTGCTTTTTGTTTTAACAACCTTTTTTCATAACAACACCCCAACATCTTCATATCAGTCCCTCCCCCCACCCTCACAGTCCCCCTAACTTCAACTGTGCTGTTAAGTTTCCCCCCTGTCCTCCCGAATAATCTCATGAGCACCTGCTACAGGGGGGGCTGCGGCATCTCCAGTGCCTAAGCCCTTATCGCTGACAGGTGTTACCTTCGGTTGGCTTGTTTCTCTCATTTATTCCTACTTCATCGGATGAACGCATTCAATATGTTTGAGCCATAGTCTTTCATCCTCTTCTATATGGGGTTCTCCATGAATCCCATGTCTTTGCCTTGTCATCTTACTTCTTATATGCAGCGGCGGTGGTTTTGCCCTAGGATTCTTTCAATATCTCTTCTATCAGGTACATCCATTGTTTGGGGGAATATGTGTTTCTATGAAGCTCGCAGCTTCTTCCGGGAATGTGAAGAAATATGATTTATTTTGATGTTGGATCTTAAGTCTTGCAGGGTCTAGCATTGCACATTGTACTTGTCACTCTCGTAGCATTTTCTTGATTCCAGAGAACTGTTTTCTCTCTTGTTACACTGCCACAGTGAAGTCTGGAAAGATGTGTATAATGTTGGCTCCCCATTTTAATTCCTGTTTCTCCCTTACTGTTCTTAGGACCAAGTCTGTGTCCCTGTAGTTTAGTATATGTGCTATTATGGGTCTGGGGTATGCTCCAGGTTTCGGTCTTGGTGCTAAAGATCTGTGTGCTCTCTCCACCATAAACACAGGTAACCATCCCAGTTCCCCCAACAGTGTGCGCAGTAGATCCTCCACCGCTTTCTCCATCGATCCTTTAATAGCCTCCTCCGGGATACCTATAATACAGACATTATTTCTTCGAGATCTTGCTTCTAAATCTTCACATTTGGATTTAACTGTCCCTAGCTCGATGGCCATCGTCCATACCGTTGTCTTCAGGGTCTCCATTACGTCGTCTGTGTTCGATATTCTTGTTTCCGCCTCTGTCATGCGAGCTGTTGTTTTGTCGAGTTGCGTTTTTATATTCGCGACACTGGCCGTGATGCCATCCAGCTTGTCTGTTGATGCTGCGAAGCCTTGCTGCATGGCTTGGAAGACAGCCTGTGGGTCCATCATGGTGGCCGGGGGGTTCTGTTCCGCTTGCGCAGGTGTTTCTACCTCCCTTTCGGGCTCAGCGTCTTTTTGCATTGTGGTTGTGAACTTTTCAATAGTCCCTTTGTTCCTTTTAGGGCCAAAGCTTTTGGGCATAGTTCCGGGTCTGGAGCGTGTGTCCGGAGGAGTCTCTTTTCCCACGAATACCTTGCCAGTTGTTTTCTGGTTGCACTGTATTTCAGAAGTCAGGCTGTAGCATGTGCTGCATAAGTTGATTCAATGTCTAGTTACCACTGTACCTCGTATTATTATACGTTGCTGGAGATTGCCAATCAGATTCTATGGTTGAGGTACATTGAGAATGGTGCCCATCATCTGCCTGGTATAGGGTGAGGGTGTCTGTGCCTGGTGGATATTATCACGCCCTGTTGTTCCCTTCTTTTCGTTGGGCTCATGGATGTATGGCTATATCGCTATTTGTTGCCCCATCGTTTCCAGGGGGGGGAAGGTAGTATTAACGTGTATCCGGTGTCTGGGACACCTCAAATGCTTTGCTGCAGGACCGGTATTAATCCAGTGCTCTTGTGGCCACTTTCAATGTTTTTACAATTGCAAGTGTAATGGGGAGGTTGCTTCACCCTCCCAGTGTATCAGCTTGTTGTGTGGTCCCATACCTCTGCAGGTCCGCGGTAGAAGTGGGTGGGGGGGAGGGCAGCTCGGGCGCCGAGTGTTGGAGTTGGGAAGCCCGATCCTCCAGGGCTTCTGCCACCCTTGGATGGGCCCAGGGGGAGAGGCGGGCTGAAGTCACCTCGCTCCCCACCGCTCCCGTTCGTACGTTCTAATCGTTCCGTGTTGCAATGCAGGATACGTCTGTAGGGGCCGAATGCCCGTGCACCTCTCCCGTTGTTCCTAGCAGACGAAGATCCGAGCGCCTGCGACTCTTCCCCTTCGAGCGGGTGGTTCGATAGTCACTGACACCAATCGAGTTGCTCCGGCACCGAGCTCCTCCCCTCACTCCCTGGCTGGCTCTTTCTGCGGTGCCTTGGGCGACTCCCGGACTCACAACTCAGCACCCGATTCTCCGTTTAAGTCCAGATTTCACATGGGCTATCCAGAGCTTCAATAAAACGTTCTGTGTAAAAATTGCACCAAACCAGAGTAAATAAATGGTTATTTTAGGCTTTTCGGCCCTAGATGCAGTCTGAGCTCACACGGATGCTGCCATTTCCTTCCGTGCGCAACAGCGCCCCCGAGTCGGTTTGATTATTGATGTTTGAGTAACTTCTGCATCCCCATTCATCTCCAAGTATTGCTACCTCGTCTTAAAGGGCCCTAGGTCTATGGGTTGATAATCAAACCATGAAAAAAAACTGTGAATATAAGGGCAATTCTTGAAGGAGTTAGTAGAACTTATGTTGCTTGTCCTTAAAATATAAATTCTTGATTGGTGTAAACTTATGAAAAGGAGTTGTGGGTTATTAATTGGCCAGTCATACACCCAGCTATTCTTTGATCTCGATAGGCATTACGGGAGTGTGGCACAGAGGGCAGAAGAAAATTGATAAAAGACGTCTCAAACTTAATCCATTTTCTTTAACTATTGTTTCCTTCTACTATAGTGACTAAATAGTGAATTAGGTGTTGGCCCTGTTTAGAGATTCCCATGAAAAAGTAGACTTTGCAGTGGTGATGGCTCTCGGCTAATACTCACAAGTGTAGCAATAGAAATTGAATTATAACCGGATTTTAATATGATGAGATGCTCTTAAGATAACGCATGAAGAATCTCCATGTAAAACAACGGCATTTAGGGCAAGAGCTTTGTCAAAGTAGTATTCCCTGTAACAAAAAAACAGACGGCATTTCATTGAATCCTGCAGCGTATCTTATAGACATGTCATTCTTAAGGGTCAGATATTTCAGATCACATACTTGTACAACATGTAATAAGTTAAACAACACAACAGTGTACCTTCTTGGCAAAGTTGCTGCGTTTATTGGCACCACTTTTGGTAAAAGGCTGCTGGTTGTTAATGTCCTTTCCAGGTTGTTAGTTGGCATGTTTTTCGGCAAGGGTGGTCACTCTGACAAATATGCCCCTCAGGAGGCCTTTTGTAATTGATAATTGACCTCTCCCTCTAACGTTTGCTGTACACGCATCTTAGAGCATTACATAAACATGTGATTATCTGTCATTCATCACATTGTGGTTTGGAAACATAGGTTAGTGTAGCCTTAGGCAGTGATTGTGGTTGTGTGTGTGTGTTTATGTCTGCATGTTTTCGCATCCTCCTATGTTTAATGCCACACATGTTTTTAAGGGGGGAATCGGGATTGATTTATATTGCAATCGTAATTGGGCAAGTATAGGATCCAGGATAACGGCAACTCTCTTTCTATGCTTCTTTATGTGAAACATATGGCTGCTGATTATTTGAAGCACAGCTGATGATGGGCACAACACTAAAGCAAACACATAAAAATAACACTAAAGAGAACAAACCCCAGTTCAGTCTGGGATGCATGTTTGTCCATATGGCTTTGTCCCCTTTTGGAGACCCATTCTTGCAGGAATCCTGGGTCTCTTTATTATGCCAGAGGAAAGGGGTGCAGTGTTAGCATGCCAGAGGAAAGGGGTGCAGTGTTAGCATGCCAGAGGAAAGGGGTGCAGTGTTAGCATCCAGAACCTGGCAATGAACCTGGCAGGGTAGTATAGTTCAGTGTCAACGCGCTCGTCTTGCAAGCACGACAGCGCAAAGAAACACAGTTTCGAATCCTTTGGTATGCGCTTAGAAACCTCTTTGGTATTAAGTAGGTTTTATATTATATATATATATATAAAATATTGAGATGATGTGCAGTTACCAGGACAACATAATGAAAAAGGGATGCAGAAAGTTGCAATTGCTTGCTTAAATGTTCTTAAACTGTATCAGGGTGATTAAAAAAAATAGTAGTTGTTGGAAAATATTTCTAAATATTATTTTTGTAAGTTGGAATGGGTAAACGTGTTTTGTGATTTATATTTTAAGTGTTTGGAATAGTTAACTCATTGTAACACTCTGTTGTGGTTTTCTAGACGTTAGGAGAAATTGCATACAATGCTTACTTTTTAAAATAAATAGTTGTAATTGATATACAGAATGGTCGGAATTCTTTTTTTGCTTTAGATTAAAAGTTCTTGTAAAATACTCTTGTTGAAAAAAATACAATTGAATCTGTCTGTTAGACTGTTTACATGAGATTTTTTTTGTTAGCATACTGTAAACACCTGATGTATTTTCAAACGTTGGCGCAGTACCCAGCTGTTTAGAATTTCCTGTGATTTTTTTTAAATGATGGAATTGCTACCAAAATGGAAACATTTTATTAAAATGCTTTTCAAAAGTCAAGTAGTTTCTAAGATTCTAGAGCCTATAAAACGGCTATGCATTGTTTCTACATATCCTATGGATGTGTGTATGAGGTTAAACAAATAATCATGTATTTCTGATATGTTTAAACACCACTGCAACCATTAGAACGCGTTCACATATTAATTAAACTTGTTTGAAAACCATCTATAAACGTTGGCAATCGGTATTTTATTATCACTGCCTCGTTTAAGAATATTTTTTAAAGATAGAAACAATCTCAAATCAATACAAAAGTTCAACAGACATAGAAGCAGTTAAAATTGTTTGATGCCCACCACAAAATGTGCTGGGAACTACTAAACATATGTCATGAAAATGATACCCTCCACCCCCACATACCCTCCACCCCCACATAGTCCTTCTATGGGCTATAAGCTTAGCTAATGGTTCCCAAGGGATCTGTCTGAGGCATTTGGGAACACAGACTCGTCTCATGTGTGTTCATGAGGACTGCACTCTGGGATGTACCCTTCCTGGGAATCATTCTTAGAGCCTGATTTACAACACGTTTTTTCAATGAATGCGATTGCATATTGTAAAACACTTTTGTAAATCAGACCTATAGTCTGTTTTCTGTTTCTTTTCAGAGATGTACTTCTGCTTCTTTGATTTCTCAGAGGGTTCAAATTCATCATGTGCAGGGTTGGATTGGGCCCTCTGCCTTTCGGCCCGTGGCCGGGCCGAAATCGTCCCTGGCAAGCGGGGGCCGGTTTCTGGCCATGCCTGGGCCGGTTTGGAAGAAAATAAAATGTAAAAAAATATATATTTTTTTTCAAATTGTTATTTTTTTTTCAAAAAACCTTTCATCCTTCTTAGGTCTATAAATGAGTACTAACACAGGTTGGGTGATATTTTATGCATATTGGTTCTATAAAAAAGAGCTTAAACGTAAGTGATATACAATAACATATCATAGGCCTTGGACGTCTGCTTGGATTCACAGTAATTGAGTGTACTTAGGAACAATGCTATGTAATGCCACTTCCTGTTTTGTCAAACGGTGAAAGATCGTGTTTCATTGCTTCCCGGGATGTCACTTTGGGGTGGGGTCAAATGACATCACTTCCGGTGATGTAATCCGAGGTCAAGGGTCGTGAGGCGAGGCCTATTTCTTGTCACAGTCCGACCCTGATCATGTGTAAAAGTAGGCCAGAACATCTCAGTTTCCCCGAGCAGTAAAAGAGACTGCGGTTCTCATGATTTTGCAATATGTCTGGAAATGTATACTGTGATTCCTTAGCCTTCCTCCTTCCTTTTCGTATCTCAATTCATCTTCTTTTGTTGGTGTTGCCTTGGCAGGGAATTCCGTGAGTTTGCCAATGGAACCCAATGTGTGGAATGCGATCTGCAGTGCGAGAAGATGGATGAATACATGGTCACCTGCAATGGACCGGTAAGATGCACAGATGTCTAGATGGCAGCCACCAGATTGCACTCGTGTGGTGTTCTTTGATAAGATGTAACAGCACGTACACTACTTTATCTGCAGCTCTTTTGTTGCTCACATACTGCAACTATACAACTGTGTCTTTCTCAGGCCTTTCTGAATTACTTTACAGCATTGTCCAGCCCACCTCTAAGGGGGAGGTGTCATAGAGTTGTTCTCTGTAGCTCCCCCTTTTGCACCAGTCCTCGTCTTGCTCTGTCCACCTTGAGGAGTCAGTCTTGGGGTGCTCATGTTCATCCCCACCAGCTCTGAGCATAAAGAGCTCAGCTGGCACAGATTGTTGGGGGGGGGGCACTCCATCAGTAAATTGATGCTGATGCTTTATATGAATGTGTTTACCTCTCTTCTAATAAGGAGCCATCCTACATGTTACAGTCAGAGGCTGCTGGCATTGCATCCCCTCCTTCATATCATGCAGATCAAGTCCAGTCACCAAGAGGCAACTTCAAAAAATGTATGATGGGGCCCAAATCAACCGTTTTTTAAAATTTGTTTTACAATAATACTAAAGCATAGAACAACATAATGGAGCTGGCAGGTCAGAACATTGGCTTCAATTGTGTTAATTTTCAGAAATGCCTGAAATATTATTTAATGGTGTGAGAAATATGCAAAGACATGCTTTCAATAGACCACACGATCTTATAACCTGTATGAGCTTATTCACAAAAGACTGGATGCCCAAAGGAGCACTTGGCATCTCATTGTCCGCACACACAGGTTCTTTCTGATTCATAAAAGGGACTTGAAGGCAGAGGCTGGGAGTGGCTGCAGGCACAGGGGATCCACAGCGAGCCCTTTCACGCATGCACACACCGCCATCATCTGGATATGATCTGTCGCCCAGCACCCACATGAGTGGCTTGCTAGAGGCAGCCTTGCATCCACAGGAGTGTCTGGCTAGAGGCGGCCGTACACCCCCAGGAGTGGCAGACTAGAGGCAGCCTTGCATCCACAAGATTGGCTGGCTGTAGGCAGCCGAGCATCCACAGGAGTGGCTGACTAGAGGCAGCTGTGCACCCACAGGAGTGGCTGACTAGAGGCAGCCTTGCATCCACAGCAGGGGCTGACTAGATAAAGCCGTGCATCCACAGTAGTGCCTGGCTAGAGGCAGCCGTGCATCCGCAGGAGTGGCTGGCCAGAAGCAGCCATGCACGCACAGGAATGGCTGACTAGAGGCAGCCTTGCATCCACAGGAGCAGCTGACTAGAGGCAGCTGTGCACCCACAGGAGTGGCTGACTAGAAGCAGCCTTGCATTCACAGCAGGGGCTGACTAGAGAAAGCCGTGCATCCACAGTAGTGCCTGACTAGAGGCAGCCAGGCATCCACAGCAGTGGCTGGCTAGAAGCAGCCATGCACGCCCAGGAGTGGCTGACTAGAGGCAGCCTTGGATCCACATGAGTGTCTGGCTAGAGGCAGCTGTGCACCCACAGGAGTGGCTGACTAGAGGCAGCCTTGCATCCACAGGAGTGTCTGGCTAGAGGCAGCTGTGCACCCACAAGAGTGGCTGACTAGAGGCAGCCTTGCATCCACAGGAGTGTCTGGCTAGAGGCAGCTGTGCACCCACAGGAGCGGCTGACTAGAGGCAGCCTTGCATCCACAGGAGTGTCTGGCTAGAGGCAGCTGTGCACCCACAGGAGTGGCTGACTAGAGGCAGCCTTGTATCCACAGCAGGGGTTGACTAGAGAAAGGCGTGCATCCACAGTAGTGCCTGACTAGAGGCAGCCGTGCATCCACAGCAGTGGCTGGCCAGAAGCAGCCATGCACGCACAAGAATGGCTGGCTAGAAGCAGCCATGCACGCACAGGAATGGCTGACTAGAGGCAGCCTTGGATCCACATGAGTGTCTGGCTAGAGGCAGCTGTGCACCCACAGGAGTGGCTGACTAGAGGCAGCCTTGCATCCACAGGGGTGTCTGGCTAGAGGCAGCTGTGCACCCACAGGAGTGGCTGACTAGAGGCAGCCTTGCATCCACAGGAGTGTCTGGCTAGAGGCAACTGTGCACCCACAGGAGTGGCTGACTAGAGGCAGCCTTGCATCCACAGGAGTGTCTGGCTAGAGGCAGCTGGGCACCCACAGGAGTGGCTGACTAGAGGCAGCCTTGCATCCACAGCAGGGGCTGACTAGAGAAAGCCGTGCATCCACAGGAGTGTCTGGCTATAAGCAGCCATGCACGCACAGGAATGGCTGACTAGAGGCAGCCTTGCATCCACATGAGTGTCTGGCTAGAGGCAGCTGTGCACCCACAGGAGTGGCGGCTGAACATTGCAGGACTGGACCATAAAAGGCCCATTAAATGAAATGCAATGTTGCCACTTCCACCCTGTTTCATGGCTAAACATGTCAAAAAAGAGTGTATTATTTGTCTGACCTTTCCCACCTAAAGCTTTACAATCCTGCCACTGGTCGTTACACATCCTTGGTAGCATTTTGATTCCCGTTGAGGTGGGCCCGTGACAGGTTAGAAGCAGATCCTGGGACAGAGTCTCTCTAATCCCCCGCGTGTCAAGCATGCCTATGGGGATAACCCATGGGGATAAGGTTGTGCAAAAACTATGCGCGCAAAAGATGTTTGTGCCTGCTGCTTGTCTTTCAATCATTTCTTTCACGGCAATAGTATGGCCGCTGCCCAAGTTAAGGGCCTGAGCGAAGCGTTACCGGCTCCGTCGGGCCACCCCATCAGGTTAGATGGTTCCAATAGGTCCCACTTTGTACATTTTAGTGGGCCTAATGCCACCCGCCAATAATTCATGTCCAGGACTGCGAGTGGTTTAAGGATCTAGTAGGCATTTAAGAAAGTCAGAGTGCCAGTGTAAACTCCAGAACCAGTGTTCCCTCCTGGCCTGTTGACAGACATTGGCTGTGTGTTTATCAAACCATTTACATTATTCACTGAAGCTGGCACGGGTGCTTTATCACTGTGTGGTAGAGGATGGCTTTTTCACCTGTTTTTCAACTGAAATGAACGATCACCTCTGAATGTTGGGTCTGGAATATGTGCCACCTTCGTCACCCAGTGCCACTGCCTTTCTTGCCCATTAAAAAACGCTCGGCATGCACCTGTAAGTCGTCCCTGTGGAGCACACGATTGTCGCTTAAAACCTTGAGGCCATCAATATTTTAATATGTGGAAAGGGGTGGGCTCAAATGGGGAGGGGACACAATGTGTGCTGTCAGAGTGACAAGAAACACCTACGCAGTGTTTACTGCGTGGCCAAGCTTTTCTGTTGCCCCCCCCCGCCCCCCAAAGCCATGCACCAAATATCTCTGAAGCTGTGTTGACCATGGGGAGGACAGCATTCAGTGCTAGCAGGTGATGGGGTTGCACTGCAGAGCAGCCTTGTGAACTTGGGCAAACACTAAAGGGCACATTCACACATAGTGTGAGGCACACACAGCTGGACAAAATCACACATTTTATGAGTGTGCTGATTATTTGTTTATTTTTTGGGTTATTTCTAAGGTGCATTGTGCGGCAATACGTTGGGCATCCCCAAGGGTTAGAGTGCCATTGGTACCCTTGTAGATCCTTAGCTTTGTGTACGGGCCGTGCTCCATATTTTGAGTCCGTTTTCTGTGTTGATGACCGTGACGTTATCAATACAGAAACTGACTCAGAAAAGGGAAGGGAACGCAGCGCTGCACCTGAAGGTAAGATTATTATTATTTTTTTTAAATTAAGTTCTACTCACCCTCAGCACCTGTGAAGGATCTACATGGGTTCTAATGGGTGCGGAGAAAGGAAGCGGGCGCTGGCCCGCAGCACACAGGGCGCTCAGAACGCTGGTTTATACCATACGTTCTGTGCATACTGATTGGCCAGCGCCTCCTGCCAGGGTGCTAATGAGCAGAGCTCCAGCACCAGCTTTCCCACTTGACCAAACTTTACACTTTGTCTCAAATGACTTTAGCTCTTGGTGCCCCCGCTCCCTTATGTTCAAAAACGTGGACATTGTTCGCCTCGATGCCCCCGGGTTGTGTGAGCGCTTTAAAAATGCAAAAAAGGAAATTTATAAAAACAGACTAATTCGCACTGTTTAATACTGTATTCAATCATGCCAATACTGCCCCGGGCAAGTGCCGTGCATAAGCCTCTTACTCTTCTGTTTCCTCTTCCTAGGGGCCGGACCATTGCATCAAGTGCTCTCACTTCAAGGATGGCCCCAACTGTGTCGAGAAATGCCCCGATGGACTACAAGGCACGAGCAGCTTCATTTTCAAGTATGCGGACGAGCACCGCGAATGTCACCCCTGCCACCCGAACTGCACCCAGGGGTAAGCTGAGGCTGGGAGGGGCCGCTAGTAATAGTGATGCTGGGCCTTCATTGCTAAAGGCATAGGAACCCAAAAGCGCCTGGCTCCACCCCAGATGTCTGGACATAGGATTTCATAGATCTCTAGTAGACATCTGAACTAAATAAGGAGACGTGTTTGAGAAATCACAATGACACTGAGCTACATAACCCCCAGTAAGAGCTGAAATAAAACTGTTAATTAGCTCAAAAAGGATCCCAAATAACCTTAGTATGGCACAATGGTATATAAGGGGATAACATTTGTGGAGCTGGTATATTGAGGCTGCTGTATGAGAGGAGCAGTTCCCCCAACATCCAAAGGCAGTATTATAATATATATATATATATATATATATATATATATATATATATATATATATATATATATGTGAAAGGAAATAGCACTGTCCCAAACAACTTCACAGTGATTTCTTGATTGTGCTTGCTAGGTACCTTCTTGTGACACAGCGAAAAGTATTCTCCCTCTTGAGCAAATTGGCTTCCAAGCCAAACAGTCCATGTAGCGTGAACTCCTTACCCGTGCGGGGTTTGAGGGTGGTGTACATGGCCATTAACAGCCGATTAGCCTGAGCCTGGTAGGTCTGAGTGGAGCGAGGGCCTCTCGAGGGCTCACGCTCACATTTCAACAGGATTCTATTCTCTAGTATATGTCATTCAATTGTTTTGTTTATTTTGTATACTAATAAAGAATGCATAGATTGAGTTTAGCTATCATCAGAAATAAGACCGTCAAGCCTTACGTCCCACACGCTTTTCCTCTAAATCATTCAAGCTCTGGTTCACGTTGATGTGTTTTGGGAAGCAGAGTTGGCATCCGAAGGACAATCCAATACTTGTTGGGGGCATGTGCAAGATCATCCCCACACTGTGTATCATCCCCACACTGTGTATCAGCCTCACACTGTGTATCATCCCCACACTGTGTATCATCCCCACACTGTGTATCAGCCTCACACTGTGTATCATCCCCACACTGTGTATCATCCCTACACTGTGTATCAGCCTCACACTGTGTATCATCCCCACACTGTGTATCATCCCCACACTGTGTATCAGCCTCACACTGTGTATCATCCCCACACTGTGTATCATCCCCACACTGTGTATCAGCCTCACACTGTGTATCAGCCTCACACTGTGTATCATCCCCACACTGTGTATCATCCCTACACTGTGTATCAGCCTCACACTGTGTATCAGCCTCACACTGTGTATCATCCCCACACTGTGTATCAGCCTCACACTGTGTATCATCCCCACACTGTGTATCAGCCTCACACTGTGTATCAGCCTCACACTGTGTATCATCCCCACACTGTGTATCAGCCTCACACTGTGTATCATCCCCACACTGTGTATCAGCCTCACACTGTGTGGTTCCACACTCATTTCTACCAAATTTCTCAACAACTTCTGCTCTGAAAATGCTTCTTGCACCTCTGCAGGGTTTGACATACTCCCATGCCGGGATGAAGGAGTATGTTTGCAATCTAGGAAAGTTAGAATCCAGGATTTGATCAAATGCTCCTGTGTAGTGAAAAATAGTCATCTGAGAAAAGTGCAAGCTGATTGGCCATTCTGAATTTCCTTTGATCGCTCTGAAACTCCCATTGGCCTTTCTGTGCAATGCCGTCCAATCATGGATTGTGATCGTGAAAATCTCATTGCCGATGAAAAGATGGTTTCCAACATTCACCCCTAATTCCTCTGCCCCTACCATCTTTTTTGGACTTTCCTACTGGTTGTGGAATGTATGAAAGCGGCGCAGTGGGGCTGCATGAGTACAACCCCAGTTTGGAAGAGTGATTGTTTTCTGGAAGAGAATAAATACTGGCAGCTGCCAGAAAATGGGAGGAATGAGGAGCAAAGTGCTGATCTATTTCCTCATTTGGTTATTTGTGCAGTGCAAGTAAACCTCATGGAGGCCGCTGTGCACTTGACAGCCAATTCATCTTAGTTAGCCTTGAAAAGACAAAAAAGGGATGCATTCATGTGTTGTGCTTTGAACAATTGAGACCTTAGTGGTTGCTTCTGCTTCAATCTTAGTGGACATTGTACTGCACACCTGGCATGAATGGCACTGTTCCTATGGTGATAAGGCAACACAGGAAGCGTGGATATTTATACTCAGGGTATTGTATTATTATGGTACTCGAATGGGAAAGCACAAAAGCCCCCACCCATGATACTCGGATGCAATAAGACCAGGGTGGGAGGCGTTCACAAACTACTGCTGGTCCCATAAAGGGATGAGGGCATTACTCTTGTTATCCTGCCACCAGCGGCGCTGCATGCAGGTCCACTAATCCTCACAGGGGGCCTCTGTGTAGTAGGAGGTGGAGAGCAGCACTGTGAGGGCGTGCGCCTCACCCTGGCACCCTTGCCCATCTGGGTGTCAGGTGTGCAGCTGGGGACAGGGAGCACACTTCAGATGAGGCCCCTCACCTGCAATGCTATTTCTGAGGGTTTTACTTCCAGTCCAGCGGAGGAAATGTACAACGGACTAGAAAGGGCCAGGCACTGCATGGACTTGTATGTTATGGGCGTTGCGGGGCACTGTCAGCTTGAGTCATTCTTTGCAGTTAGCCTGAGGTAGGGTCGACCAGGCACCGAGGGAGGCTATGGTGGTGGGGGGTGCAACCCGGCATTTATCATTTGGTGAATCAAAGAGGCACTCTGGGAATGTTCTGGGAACCCCTTTTTGGGCCGCCCCTACTACAAACTCTGTGTTTGGGCCACACTACATGTGACATTGACTACAGATGTAAAGGAGCCCTTAAGCCAAGAGATCTCAGAGATCTCTCGCACACAGGGAAACACATTTAGCACCTATAGACCCGTTTCCATATCTACTGGAAATGCACCACCGCTGCCAATGGCTTTGTTGGTCTTTGGAATCGCCGGCAGCAGCTGTGCCACAGGGTTATGACAGGTGCGGCGCAGGTGTGGGCCTGTAGGAGAAGGGGACCCATGGCAGAGAGATTGCTACCCCGGAAAGGCAAGCAGAGAAGACGGGCAGAATTACACACAGAGCACGCCATTTCTCCCCTGAGTGTGCAACCTGGTTAGGTTGCTTCTATCTGTTCTTTTTCTTGATTTTCTAGTGATATATTTATAAACAGAGCCATCTCAAATGCAAACGCGCCCAATGCCCATTTATAAATCTCCGGCCTTCTTCCCTTATCTCACCTTTCACTCCCCAATAAAACTTTGTGTACATCAGTGTGACAGTAAACATCCCACCCTTTAGCCAACTGTGTGTGCTTGGATAATCACTTCCACAGGATGACCTTGAGCAATATTTGGCATAGAGGGATAGTATATGAATCGATTAGGACTTCTCACTCTTCTTTGATGCTTAAAGATGCTTCAGTCTTTAGCAAGTAACCCACCCGAAGTTGCCCTGTGCTCAGGAAGCGTCGTTAATGATTGTTACATGACCATGATATCTATTTCGTGATACAAATGGATTTCCTTGAGGGGGTCCACTGCCTTCAACCAGGCCTCTACATATGTCATGGCAGTGATCAGTGGACGTGTCAATCAGGTCTTGTCTGGTTCCCTCATCGCTTTCAGAGATGGTTCCCTCAAGCCAGCAATGGCAAACCCTGAATTTGCCAAGATACATTATCCAAAACTCGGTTTAATCAATTTCAAAGCAAAGCTAACTTAGAGCAAAGCCAATACATTTTCACCCTCATACCTATTTACCAAAAACAAGAAGATGCTTGTCCCCCAAATTATTGGTAATTGTTCAACATATCAGTTATTGACACTATATTTACCTATAGCCCGACAGACCCTGGGAAGCAATAGCGTTGGTTTTGCTGTCAGAGTATTTTACTAATAGGAAGAGATCATGAAAAGCATTGATTTTCCATAGTGTTCACTCCCGGGTTCGGGTATGTATAATAGCACAAGGAGCAAGCCCCTTTACTAACAGGCTGAAAAGCGAAGGATCAGAGTTACTAGTGTTGCGCGTCGGGTTGCAGGAGGTGGGCGTGCTTGGGGGACCCAGACCCAGGCGTCTGACCAAATGGGAAAATGGAAGACCTGCAGCATAGGCACTGGTGGCCAGAAGAGAACAGGGGTGGTTACTGGTAGATTCTTTGCCCGTGTTCCAGGCCACCTGGTTGCTTAGTCCCCCTACCGCAGGTGTAAGTGGTACGTGCATCAGGCTCTCTGCTATGTCTTTCCAGCGTTGCTCCCCTAAAGCCACATCTATTTTTTCTAACCAGTGGTCTTTCCCACATCTCTGGGTACCACCAATGTTTGTTTAACGTTGCTTGTAGTGTGCTGCTATTGTGCCCGTTAGATGCAAATGGCTCTTGATCAACTAATGGAGGCTGCTAGCTTCCTGGGGTCTGCTTTCTTTCTTGTCTCTCCACTGAAGCCCAGTGTTTTAGCTATAAGTATCTCTTTGTCTCATGGTTGGTGAGTCAAAGTCATCTTTAGAATGCTTAAATTGTCTGAGAGCCCCATTATCAAGCAGATCTGACATTGCATAACAATTCCCCTACCGCCGCAGTTTATAATCCTTCCATCCCCCACTACAAGAAGCTCCTTATTGAAGTAGTGCAATGGATAAATGAAGGAACGTTTCTCAGGGCTAGCACACCTCATATTTTCATTACTACCCTTGTTACTCCGCTGGCAGAAATATTTGGGGTCGTTGAGGTTCCATTAATGGGATTATTGCCATATTGCACTTCTCACGATGGCTTGATGGAAATGTGCATAGATTTGATTAGATTGCACATGGCCCGCACACCTCCAGGGTTCTGTGCAGTAGCACTTTTGAGCGTACTTATGCGCAGAATGGGATTACCATAATAAACAATCTTCGACCCAAATAACCCGACGGACTACAAGTATATGGCAAAGTACTACTTTATTATTGGCTCAATAAAGTAGGGAAACCTGGCGAACAACGAATAGTAGTCCACACACTCTAAATTACATTTCCGGTACACAAAGGCTTTATACCTCGATATGCATCAGCTATGACGTCCTCCTACGTCATAAATAATAAAATATGTTGGACGGAAGGATTGGTTATGGGAACATATCTACTTATAGCTTTGATAAGTGTTAGTAACACAATTGGCTGCCCATCATCTGGCAGGCATGCCTTGAACTTCTCCCTAACTATGTATAATACAGATTATAGCAGCATAACAGCAGCGGATTGGACTCTGCAACATTGTATACTCATCATTGCATAGGCCCTCATGATAGGTTGACTCCTCTCCCAACCTTGGACACTCGGCTCACTAGCAGCACATAAGCAAAACAAAGCCCAGGTGCAGAGAACAATTTCAGACGACTGCCCGTTTGCCCAATCAGTCTACCATCTCTCATCAGCCACACCCTCAGCTAAGGCTTCTCCTTTGTACTTAAACTTGCTGGATGTTCTCTTCTCTGGAACTTTATGGGGAGTTTAGGTACATCATTATCTTTGCCCACGGCTTATGAACAGGCCCTGTTTTCTGGTATTGTGCCACATGTGAAGAGACCATAATTTTGTCAATTTCACCTTCTATTTAGTACTATTTGATGTAATTATGTCAAGTGTCATTACCCTTATTGGGCTCTAGAGGCTTGGTTGCTCTGTCTCACAAATGCTTTTCTGCGTCTTTAATTATCAATACTTGGCATTCACAAATGATTGGTCATTTACTTAATCTAAAATAAATCTGTCCTTCGTACATTGCTTATCCTCGTTGACTCCCTTTTTACCCTTGAGTTACTTCTTGATGTGGCATCCATGATCTCTGGCCAACAGCTATTCTTTGTTCACGTATGATTTTGTATTTCCAGCATGTGTTAGCTCTGCAGCCATGGTCGCTCTCCTTTGAGCTCTTCGCTTACTGTTATTCAGAGCCAGCGTCCATCTTTTCAAAATGGCCGCTTATCTCGTGTTATATTTTCTACTGCAGAAGCTTTTATAGGACTCATATACCTTGCATTTCTGTGTACATACATTTACTACTCATCTGGTTACTTATATTCTTTGTATATATGATTTCTTCTCACTTGTCCATATGTTACTTTGCTTCTTTAGTTATACCTTCATTCTTTAATTATTCTTATATTGTTTCAGTGTGTCACTGTGTCTTCCCCTTATGACGTCACTTTGCACCTGCAAGATTTCCTTTACAGCTCTTGGATATTCAGTGCTGTCTGCAAATCGCCTGTTACCACGTCAGTTCACGGGTACATTTGGGACAGTTGTCTGAATGCATAATGTCTCTCATACACTAGATGTGGTATTGGAATGATATCTGGTGTCATGCACAGTGTCTTCCTGTTGTTCATCCAATAGGTCGGGGGTGAGGGGTCAGGTTCTATCAGTGATGTACACGTCTGCTCCTCTACAGTTCCTATTTGTGATACCGGATGGTAGCAGGTGAAGCCTGGGAATACCCTGTTTGGTAACAGGAACATCTTTATCAAGACCTCTGAGGTCTCTTATTGCCACATATGAATTATACCTTTTGTGACAGAAGTTTAATTAAGATCACCATAGGGACAGTAACTGGAGACCCTGGAAAGGGAGGTGCTGCCTGAAAAGCACTTTCATCTTAGAATCATAATACCCCCAGCAAGGAAATAACGTGGTGCTTCCAAATCTGCAAGTCCCTGGTTATTTCTCTATCCTCCATGAGACAATGTGTTTGCTTGGTAGTCTATCGAAGAATCTCATTTTTAATACATCCCCAACTATTTTAAGGCTGATATGCTCCCCAATATCCAAAATATTTTCATCCCATCCTCAATAAAAAAAATAAATCTGTGCTTTTAATGTGTCCAGATTCCTTTAAAATCTTGTGGCCTCCCTTTGACGCTTCGGTTCCTTCAGGTGTTTGTACAGTATGGAGAATCACCCCCCTAGTATAACAGGCATGTCATCTGGAAATAGACTAACATTGTGCTTCACTTCCCCAAATGTTACTCCCTTGATCATTTACGTTTCCCTAATGGTTTCGGCTAGTGGTGCAATTGTCAACACAAATGTCAGAAGCAACAGAAGGTAGCTTTGCCGGGTACCTCTTTCAAGCCTGACTCTTTTGCTACAGCTGTGCTAGAATTAGCTATAACCCTGGTGACCATTACAAGAAACCACTTTCCCGAGTTTGTGTTCCCAATAACTTTATCCGTGACAACCCAAACACTCACCTTCTGCTCCTCTAACTAGAGATGCTAGTATTAGATTTCCTTTCTATCTATTTAAGCAGGTATGCTGCACTTCAAATAGTATCAAATTGTGCATGTATTTTGTAACTCAAGATTGATTGGGCTGAGTTTGTTGGAAACATATTTCCTATCTACTCAGTGGGACCGTAGGAACTACATTGAAGTCTATAGCAATTAGTGCTATGGGGGACTAGACCAAAAGCATTAGGAGTTGGTTTCAATATCAGAGACATGCTTGGCTCGGGCTTAGTGTCTGTAGTCTGTGTCCCATCTGGAAATGTATTCACCACTTTCAATATAGGATCCAACAAGTCATTCTAAATGTCTCCTAAGCCTAGTCCTGGTGCTTGGTTGCTTTTCAAGGCTGTAACAGCCTTTAATACCCTCTCCTTAATTAGGGGTATCTTCAGATCACTTTCTGTTGTTCCAAGAAGCCATGTACGTGCTCTTATATCAGGTAATCAGATTGCCATCAGACGTAAGAAGAGGGGATGCGAGTCCTCCTCATCAGGATCCACGAAGAAATCTCTATATTTCCTTTCTCCCGTATAAGAGTGGGACATTGCTTGCTGCAACCATCAGTCTTCTATAGCAATAGTCATTCTTCTGAAGTGTCACAGATGGCCTCAAGAATTGCCAACTAGTTCAGAAAGTTCACACATGTATTCTGGATGATCTCAACTGGAGTGAAACTGAACTGCAGGATGACCAGACTAATGGGAGTCCCTCGACTGATCCTCAACCTCCAATGAGCTCTCACCTCCCTAAACCAGACTTCCCTGCTCCCAGATTTAGAGTCATTACTTATGCCAGGTGACTCCTGCTAGCTACTCATAAACCAGACTGACAGTGATGGCCTAAATCTATCTGACTACACTGCAGGAATTACTAATTACTTTATTATGCCCCAATCAAATGCAATTTATGATGTGGCTTGTAACACTCTCTCTCTCACTCACAATGCCTTTCCTCTCCCTATTAGTTCTATATCTCTCCTCTCTTCTTCTTTCTCCCCTACTACCCACTTCTTATCCCCCCTCTCTTCTTCTCTACTCTTTCCTGCACTCCCTATGCAGCTCTTCTCTCTCTCTCTCCCTCTCATTCTGTCGCTCTAATTCTCTCTCTCATTCTCTCTCTCTGTCTTTCTCTCCTGCATCATCCTCTGGTCTTCCTCACATTTTCTCTGTACACATTTTCTTTCTCACATCTTCTTTCTATTGGTTCCCCTTCAGGCCTTCCCAATCTCCTTTCTGTTCTCTTTTTCTTTCTTCTCCATGTAGATCTGTGCCTCCAATGTTTCACACTCTCCTACTGGCTCCCTCTCTCCCTACTACTACTATTCCCTCCTATTCCACAACCACTGCCTTCTACACTCTTGTCCACCCTCTTCCACTCTTAATACCACTCTCTCTTTTCATTCACTTTCTCTTACTCAGTCTCCCCTTCAAGCCCCACTCTTTTCTCCTGCTTTCCTTTTCGACCCTCCCACCACTCTTTCTTACCCTCAACACTTCACCTGCACTCTATGCCACAATCTCCTACACAGCCTCAGCAGACTTCTCCGCGTTCCATCCTCTACCCGGCCTCCGGACTTCACTTGAACACCTCTCATCCAATTCTAGATCCACAGGACGTTTATCCCCAGGCCATCCTGTTTGCCTTTTTCATCCCCTTCCCCATTGGTTTTCACTTCGACTTGACCTCTTGGGCCAGTCTTTGTGCTGCATTGATCCCGGGTCAGTTAACACGGCGCAACATCTTTAAAACCTGTACTTAGCCCCACCCCCTTTTTCAGCAGCACCGTTTGTACTGTACCATTGTATTAGCTTCTCTGGCCACTGGAGATGCCTTTCTGCTGTCTATGGATGTCCACATTCTGGCCGGTACACTGGAGGTGATGATGGGTCTGAGACTCAGATGCAGTGTTTCTGTTGCCGTTCATGGACTGCTCTGCTGGTGAAGAACTGGATTCTGGAGCTAGAAGTCCTGCAATAGACAAGAAAGTACTTTTGCCAGATATGAAGCTGCAAGGCATGGTGTAACATCTAGTGGTATCACGTTCACAAGTATTCCAGGCACAAAGTGGGGACCCAGGGACTGGGACCCTCCCAATTTCCTCACCTTGCCTCTGTGGTACAATCGGTTATGGCCGGGAGGTGTTTCCCCCTCCCCCACCGATAGGGGGTCAAGATCCTGACTCAGAGAAGCAACAATCATTCTTCTGAAGCCATTGATGTTAGTTATACTTTGGTCTCAATTCCACTGGCCATGATAATTTTCAGAAAATACATTTTGTGGGAAACAGCACCACAGGCCATTGCGTGTGTGTAATCCTCATAGCTGGGAAACACACAAAGGATAAAGAGCACATGTCAGATGCGTGCAGCAGGAAGAGTGGCTCAGCGTGCCACCGAATTTCCCATCAATTGTGAATGGCCAATCTATATTTACAAGAATGGTGATATCTCTCCAACGAACATCTACTGTGTCCCACACATTTCTCATTCACCCCCAGCACTAAGGTCTACTCTGTCCAGGAATTTCCCTATGTGAACTATGATCATTATTGTGCTGGTGAGGGGGTGGGTTCCTTCTCCCTGCGGGTCTGACTACGGTCTCACAGACAACACGCTGAGCCTATTTGGTAGCGTTATTGACGCCTGCTGATGAATGGTGCGATGCTTTTCCGATTAACGAGTGAGAGGCCTTTTTCTTCTACTTTTCCACGTGTGCCCCCAGGGGAGGGGACTGTAAGCTAAAACCAGAGGCAATGTTCCAATTATGATTTTAATTACCTGTCATTTTTCTCTCGCCCTCCTCTCTGGACCAGTCCTATTCTGCTGCAACGGATGCCTGTTTAATTGAGCTTCTCTCCTCTATTGGTGTCCTGCCACCACCGTACCTGTCTGCGTAGGCCGCCATTGAATTTTGCAATCGTCTGATGTCTATTAGCAGCATTTTTGTTGCTGCACCTCACAACGTCAAGGCAACTGTTTACTCCACGAGGAAGGTTGTAAGAGGCAAACTAGTAGGTTAAGAATGAATATCAGTTTGGGTGTTTGACCGATTTTTTTTTTATTGCAGCAAACTGACTGCAATTTATTTGCTCGGGGCCCAATTTAAATGCACATTCATTTTTATTTATTTCTTTTTTCCCCCGCCTCCAATTTTAAGGAAGCAGGGAACACCCCTGCACCCCTAAAATTGCAAAATATAAAACATGGGGTGCGGGGGCCACCCCGCAACCCACGCTCTCCAGGGTTGGTATTTTGCAATATATGCGACCAAACTGCCCCGAAGGCCAAATCGCCCATGCAAAATTCGATCAAATTGGTCATTATGTCAATTGTTTTAGGTCAAATAGGCTAATACTGGAATATCTCCTCCAGCAGCTTTACTGTATCCATCAGTCCAGAGAGACTTCATAGAGGGTTCCAATCGGTACCGTGACAAGGTCACATCTGCCTCATGCACTGCTCTCCATGCCAAGGTGGTGTATGATGTGTTGCCTGTTTCTTTTCTGCATGCCTAGAACTTTACCACCCCTCCCTGGTCCTTCGAACAGAACACCACTTAGCATGTAGGACATGAAAAGTACCATTTTTCACTGAGCGCCCACAGTCTCAGTGTGCTTAACTTGTAAGCATCATGGCCCCCAATCAGAGTTACAGTAGAATGCTGCCAAGCACATACCGAAAGAATGTCTTCATCCAATAATACTCCACCGCAAGGTAAGCCGATAGAGTATTGTAGAGAATTCACCACAGACACCGTTGCACACCGAGTTATCTAACGAAGAAACAGAGTTGGCTGTAACACCACAGAACAGAAAATGAGTGCACTGTGAACATGAACGCACCACTCAAAAGGCATGGCTTTACCACTAGAAAACATCTCTACACAAGAAAACCAGTCCTTGCAATCGGGGGATAGCCGATAAAAGAATCAGCCTCTTGTCTGGAGAATGTATGCAGAGCGCTGGGAGAGCAGTGCCTTAAGACATTGTTTGAGATTGGCATATCTCTTTTTGCAGTCTTCAGCCACCTATGGAACCATTGCTGCAGAGTAGACAGAACTCCAACAGACGTTTTCGTTGCAGGGAGTCAGCTTGCACACGTGGTGTGCAAAGTTCCATGCCTCCTCTTTATCTGTTTCATTCATGAGGACGCACAGCGACTCACACATATTGTGATCACGCTGTCTTCTTTCTTCCACTCTGCGCACTCTGCACACTCTGCTTCATTGCCATTGTCCAGCTTTCCAATATGGACGGCTCTCAGGATGCTCAGATTGCACTGATGACAGTGCAGCGTTCTCTCTGTGCTCATCTTGTCGGCCTGAAAACTCAGTGTCCATGGTGGCAGCACCTGTGCATATGATGCTATCTAGTATTCCCGCATGTTGTCCACAAAAATATCATCAACTGGGCCCCTCCTAACAGTGAGAACCCTGAGAACCATCAAATAGTTGATATGCAGGCCAGGGCCACTTTTGGCTTTGTCTTAGTGTCACCTGCATCCCAATGCCAACTTTTAGGTTAAGATGTGCTTCCTTTGAGGGAAAGTCAGGTATATAGGTGCATAGATGCATATTACAGCAGTTCAAGACACGAAGTGGCTCAGAATGAAATTCAGACCTTGCAGTCAGAATAAGTGTAAACCATCTTCTCTGTGTTGGGCGGATAGCTCAGGGCCAACGTGCTCACCTTGAAAGCAAGACAACACGGAGCAACGCAGGTTCGATCCCTGGGTCCACGCTTAGAAACCTCTGGGTATTAAGTGTGTTCTAAATAACCTATCATATCATCTCAGTATTTTATTCCTGTTTGAGATCTTTAGGACAGATCTGTTACGTTTAACTCCGGATGTTGCTTGAGTAGTATGAAATTGCTGCAGGCACAGCTGTGTATGCAGGTAATGAGTGTTGGTGGGGGGTTAACTATAGTACTGGGCATGTCCCTTAAGAGGAGCAAATGGTGAGTGATTGGAAAAGGGCCGGTGCATAAAGTTGCATGCTGTGGTCGACAATGACTGAAAGTAATGGTGTAACTTTCCAGTCACTCACCATTCGCTCCTCTTAAGGGACATGCCCATGACTAAAGTTAATCCCCCACAACACCCATTACCTGCATACATAGCTGTGCCTGCAGCAATTTCATATGAAAGGTGCTTAATTTAAGACAATTAACACTGATCGCTTTGGTGCCTAGTGGCGTGGTGCAAAGCAGACGATTAATGTAAACCAAAGCAAGCCAGTGCTGTAAGATAGCTCAGCAAGATGTGACACTAGCGTGTTACCCACAGGGCCCAGTTTCGAATCCCCTACAGGGGACAAGCAAAACATGCATGTGTCATTCCCTTCTGTTCAGTGATGGATTGTCATGGTTCCCTTTAGGTCCCAACCACTTCAACCTCTGTATATATACATGTGAGCGAGCCTGAAGTCTCGAGGATAGCTCAGGGGCAAAGTGCTCACCTTGTAAGCAAGACAACATGAAGCACCACCCGTTCAATCCCTGGGTGTGCGCTTAGAAAACTCTGGGTATTAAGCGTGTTCTAAATAACCTATCATATGATAAATAATGTAGACCTGTCTGCTTTCCATCGTTTTTGTTAAAAAAGAAGAAAAAAAACATCTACTCAGAATTGGAAGAAGCAGGGTTCCCGCTACCATGTGCAATGAAAATGTGTCGTATAGATAGGCTAGTAAATATCTCCTCTCGGCCTCAGCAAAACAAAAAAGCTGAAGAGCGATGTACATTTCTGACACGAAAGCAGCCTGCAACTAAATAGCTGTTATGAAACAATTTACCTTTTTTTATTATCATTATTTCTCCTTTGGAACAGTAGGTTACAATACCCTCGACAAGAGGGCTTTATTGTTCAGCCGCTGAAATTAAACCAGTAAATTATTCAATAAAATGCGTGGATGTCAACAGCTGTTGCCATTCAAGATGAGACCTTTTCCCTGTTTTCACAAATCTAATTACAACGGAGACATTAGGGAGACCGCGGCGAGAGATCACGGCGCGGCAGTCTGATGCGTGTCCCCCGCCACCCTTTGCCTGGATCAGACTTATGTCACTGAGCGAAATAAAACTGCACCTAACGGGGAGAGGGATGTGGCAAGCGCCGGCTACAAAATGGCGTCGCTCGCGGCCACTAGCGGCTCCGCGTCTGCCAGAAGGAATTTCAGAACAGGCCAGGCAGCACCCGTACATGGGGGGGATAATGAGCAAGAGGCAAACACATGCAATACGTGCCAAGCCTGGAGCGAGACAGATCATCTCTGAGCCAGGGCCAGGCAGGCAGGCGGGCAAGATCTGGACTCTTGGCTCAAATTCTAGTTTGGTGCCTCGGAGAACGAGTCTAGACTCCCAGTGCTAGGGATTACGCTGGCATATTTACCTTGCATATTGCTTTGCTCCTTTTGTTTTTCCATTATATTGCTTAAAGGCAAAGCATGACAGCCGGAAAATGCTAAAGCTCTGTTTTTTTAGGACTTGTCAACAGCAATAAATAGTTGATCTTTATAAATGGCGCAGATGCGCGACCGCCCAGTACAGATTGAATGAGGAGGCTCCGATGGTGTGTTTCTCAGATTATGAGGGGGAGGGGCCAGCCCTCTGTCCCCAAGCATCAATGAAGATTATCACTAATCGTAGCTGTATCTTCTTTGGAAGGGAAGTGGTCGTTGGGGCAATTCCTCCCCCTAGCTGGTAATAGCCAACCCTCCCGCCAAGCCCCAGAATGTGTGATCTGCTTCCCTCCCACTTGGGTGAAGACCACTTTACAGTGTTCAGAAAAGGTGTTCTGGAGAGAGTTTTCACAGACTCAGTCTGCTCACCCTCTCCTGTGGACTGAAAAAGGCGCCAGTAGGAGCAGAATGGGGGGCCATTAGTGAGGAGACATCTCTTCTTAAAACCTGGACTCCCACAAGTCTTGCAGTGAGGTGTTTGCTAAATATGCTACTTACAATTTAAAATTACATTTTTAAAAAATGCCAAAGTAGAATAGACCTAAAATCAGTTGATGTCCCTTAATTTGGGTTTCACTTTTTGGAGGGGATGTGCCAACAAATGCTCTATCATTTTAGGGCCCCTTTCTTTGGGTGTGCTCTACTTTAGTACACCCCGAAAGGCTGTCTTCTTGGCTAGGAACACAGCTCAAATGAAATTAAATTCTTCGGTTGTGCTGACAATGGTTATTAGGAAACGGAGCTGTGGGTGATGTCTCTTGGTAAATGTACCATCATTGACTACAACACGTTTTAGGCTGACCTGTGAATTCTGTATTGTCTGGTAAAATGACTGTCTTGACAGCCAATTACTTGTTCACTGAGTGCGTACTATTAGGTGGTTGAACTTTGAGAGATGTCTCTGTGTGTTAAAGGAATTCTGCCTCTTTTATGCACAGCATTCCTAACTGCAACCTGCTTGTCTGCATGAGCGGAAGGGTGGAGAGCTCCACGTGCAGCATATTATACACTTCTGTTGAGGCGAAGCGGCTGCACGGATGTGAGTCAGATCCCCCTCCGAGGCCGCTTCTTGGCTTAATCCTCCAGGTGTTTCAAACTGAGACCCACATTATGGGTAATAATGATGGTAACAAGTAAAATTGGTTACCATTCATGCTGAGACTGGATTCCCTGTGATGTCTGTGCTATTTGAAACACCAGAGTTGTTATTGCCAAACAATGACTACGAGTAGGTGATTGAAGAAAAAAAGGACCTTGGCTGTAAAAGCCAGCGGCGTGGGCTGCACTCCCAATAGCCAAAAAATGGGCTTCTTCTTTCTTAAGAAATGACACCATTTTTTGTTTCTTCACACTAAATTATATTTAATTCATCAGTTAACTTCATAAGTAAATGGTCTTTGTCATAAACTATGCAGATGCATCAAAAAGGGGCCCATGCGTTTCAAACATTGTTGTCCTTCATCAGGGCCTGTTACATCCTTGTCATACAATCCTAATCCATTATACGAATGTGAACAAAGCAAAATATCAAAGGGAATCAAAATACACAATTAGAAATCAATGCCAGCGGTTATAGAAGTCCATTTGTCGTGGTATTCAACATCGTGTTTCCGAATTTGCAATTTAAATTGGCATGTGTATTTCACAAAAGCCTGTAATATTATCAATTCAGCAAGTCAAACAGACACATCATGATGCTATCATAAACAATGAGGAGAAGTGATGCATAATACGTTAATACATACGTGTTGTGAAGTAAAATGTGTTGTACTGGAAAAGGAAACCTAGAGATAAACGCTATTAGATTTCAAACATGTAGACAGTAGCTTACACAACGTTACCTCTGATGTAATATTCATTAGTGTACTCAGAATATGACTGACCTGCTTACTCTGTAAATGTAGCAGGGATCTGTAAAACAGTCAAAATAACATATAATTTGCAAGTGATAAGCACGTGTCACGCCGAAAATCATCGGTGTCATAATCTGCTCCTTACCTATGCAAACCTCTCTGTTGTCCTTGGAGATTGTGTGCACGACTGCGATATCGGTGCTGACACTCGTCACTGTTACAATAACAATTATATAGGAGGCGTGTATGCTTGTGAATTTTACTGTTAAATGAAAGTCTTACCCTAAAATAGTGGTGTAACAGCAACTGCGAGTTGTCAGTCGTAGGATTCCTGCTTGTCACTGAGCCGCATGCAACAACCCTCGCGTACGGCTTCTGCATTAAAGAAACGCTAGTTAACTAAAAGGTGCATCTATATCCTACATCTATATTTCTTGCTGCTAGTATCAAAAGGTATGGACACCTAGTCTTCTTACCTTCCGATGAGCAGAGATGCCACAATGAAAAATCTGTGGATCTCTGTATTGCGGTACTGTACTAGTAAACTACCGGTCATCTTGGAAACCAAGACAAGTGTCTCTGGCGGCCATTTTTGAATGGGAACGGCTAATGGGTGTCTTAAAAGTAAATGCATCTGTATGCCGTGATTGCCACACAGGAATATTAACGACTTCTCAAATTGACCCAGGCCTGGTGTGTGATGCTAAACCAGTCCTTATCATCACATTTAATTGTGGTACTTGTAATGCTGATTTGATAGTCTAAAAATAAAATTCAAAATACTGTTTGCTAAAAGCCAGAAATTGAACATCCCAACCCTTACAAGGGATAAAGATGCTTGTTTTTCTATATGTTTAAAATAAATGCATTAAACAAACATCAGTGGGTTAGTCCTTCGACCCCATAGCAATTGACTGTAGAGATGTTTATAGGCCTTAAAAAGGGACAACTTTGAAGTCCCAGCACTAAGTGTGCACTACACGAAAGAACCTGCACACTAATAATATGCTACACCCAGGCTCTATTATTGAAAAAAACAGCATTTATTATTTATGGAGGGTAGACCAAGAGTTGACGTGTCCTTTAGTGTTCTCATGGCGCTGTCAGTTGTATTCCTGGGTTCTCTGGTAACAGAGAAGTAAGGTGCCTGATATAGTTCACCTTTTACTGGGTAAGGGACCTTGCCCGTGGCACGGTCATTTTTGATGCTTCGTTTAATCTACACATTTCACTGGATTCAATGCAGATAATGTTATGAGACATCCTTCCACACTTCAACCCGTTTTATTTGTTTAAGGTCACTTAAGTGCATGGTATTCAAATGTCATTGTGTGTCCCACTCAATGAAAAAGTGGATGTCCAGCTTAGTGTAACTAGATGACACACGTGATCAGGACACCGCCTTTATTATACTGCACTTTGTTTATCAAACTCATGCATTTTTGCATTGTTTGTCTCAATTTTACTTAAACTCTTGATAGCGGTGATTGGTAAAAGAAAAAGCCGAAGACTGGAAACCGTGTCCTGGTGTCATATTGTCATCTGGTCCCTATAGTCAACCTCTACTGCTCCCAGTGACACACAACTGCCAATATGGTATCACAATCAATGTGTAACACTGTGAGTGGATATACAAAAATGGGCTAAAGCCTTAACAGGAAGCCTGGGGCGGGAGAGCCAGGCTAACAAAAGATGACACATTCACAACTCCTCACAAACATGGTTTAATGCAGCATGGGTGGTGTGAGTGCCTGGCAGTAGGTATGGAAATATGAGAGTGATTTATTTTTTCCTACCAAGGTGAAACTCAGAGTCTGAAGTGGGTTTTAGTTTCCATGGATGTTTGAGGCCTTATTCCCAGTATTTCTCGCTAGTCAAGCAGTAACTTTAAAATGGTGACCCTGCACTCTTCCAGAAGTCAGTATATGTGTTTCAAAGCAGTAGTTTGGTCAGATTTGGTCAAACCAAGGAAAAGTCTGGCTGCATTATCTATGACTATTTGTTTTGCTCTAACATGTGTGTACATCCTGCAGTGACACATTTGAATTCTGACAGGGCTTACACTGATCTTTTTCCTTCAGAGCTTTATCAATCTGCATGAAATAGAGATAGGACTATGGTGCAATGTCTTGGGTGTTTGCCTGTGCCAACTTTTAAAAAATTACACAAATGTGAACATGTGCATGTATTACAAGATGACATGTATTTACAATTGTTAAACAGGTCTTTGGATCAAATGGGAGCCACACGCCTTAATAATTTAAAGATGTGGTTTTTCAAATGATAATGGAATAGAAATGCGTATGACAATTACGCCGGTTATAATTATAAGTGAAGTAGACAATTAATAGAAAATGAATAGTGATTAGCAGATAGCAGTACAGAACAACAATTTTATATAGTATATTTAGATTGTCACAAATTGAAAGAGAGAACCGATGGATATATATGACAGGAGCTCTGAGTATCAACTAAACAAGGTAACCATCAGGAGTCTATTTTTAAATTGCATATGAAAGTACCCATTCTATGTTAACTAGAACATCATTGTTTAACTTCCTTCCAAGATGGCACACGGAAAACTGTAGTTCTTTGTTGATGTCTATCAACTGCATAAACAACATACTGGTCAATTTTCTATGTTTACCAGTAGGCTCATGTTTACATGAATTTCAAGATGGCAGTCGGACAAGTTAGTCCTTTGTTTATGTCCATGCAAACATATGTTAAGATCCAAGATGACAACAGAACATTTGCAAACACACGATCTGGAGCAATGTGATATTCAACCTCACAATTTGAAGGTAAGATAGCACTTCACCATTGCATAGGGGAAGTTAGTTTCCCACAGGT
The DNA here is from genome assembly GCF_040938575.1 of Ambystoma mexicanum. NCBI lineage: Eukaryota > Metazoa > Chordata > Amphibia > Caudata > Ambystomatidae > Ambystoma > Ambystoma mexicanum. The sequence goes on along the minus strand of NC_090931.1, from coordinate 848,733,819 downwards.
TCTTTTTAAATAGGGCTGCCTTTTTAAAATTACACTATTGTTAGGTGAAGAATTACCAAATACTGTATTATTTATCGTTATAGGGGAAACCCAATAACAATGAACACCACCAAGGATTCTGAACTACAGTGCAGAACAAACCAAGCGTTCACCAAATACTGAATTACATGCTCAATTTCAACAGGAATGCATATTGGAATGGAACTTGAGGTCAGTTCTGAAAAGTTCAGTTTGAGCAATTTCAACTACTGTCATACCAGGCAGTGATGGAAGTATTTTCATGGCACAGCGGGAATTTATTACCAACTGCAATGAAATGTGTAGTTGTTCATGGATAGGAGAATGATTTAAAGGTAAAACCTTGTTTTATAACAGATTGCAATTCCAATTGAATACCACAACAAATACCAACCCAGACCAAGTAATTGGCTATAGTTAGTTCATTATAAACAGAAGAGACTTTAGTTTAGAACAGGAAGTGTTTCCAATGTGGCAATTCCAGAACACATAAAAATTAAGAGATCATCTTCGGGGATTTGGATGAGTCGAAGCATAATTTTGTCAGATGAGATTATGCTCACAGCTATAATTATGATATAACAGCATGCTGTATGGATTAAATACTGCACTTTTAATTATTTCCCATTAACAACAATAGCCAAGACCAAGCAATCACTTTGAGATGCCTTTCACATTCCATGTTGAGGCTATTAGTAGATAGACACAAACATATTAAATATTGTACTGAAAAACAGCAGGTACTTCATAACCATAGAAACACCTGCACAGTCAATGATCTCAAACATGCTAACAGAAGGTTAACTGATACAACATTGATGAACAAAGCGTGCGTGTTTATTGTGTACTCGTTTAATGTTCAATGTAACTAACTAATTTCCACTCCCTGTTTTGTTTCAGAGTTTTGTGTTCAATTTTCTTTCATTTGATTTGATGTATGTTTTGTGTTGCATTATCATTGTGATTATTGACTTCAATTGTGTACTTGGCACAAGAGCATGACTTTAATTAGCTTTGAAGGAGGATTCTAATAAACATATGCAAATGTTTACAATTGTGTAATTTTTAAAGGTTGGTGCAGACCAAAGACCCAAGACATTGTACTGTGTTTCTTTGTTTTTATTATGAGACAAACATAGAAGTGTCTCGATCCTGGTGTGGTTGTGACTTTATACATTTTAATTGGCCTAGCACACTGTATTTTCTCTCTGAGACAGTACAGTTTAATTCAGAGAAGTGGTCAGTTCAGGTCAACCTCATTGGTTGATACATGCAATATGCCTTGAAACAACACTCACATCAAGTATGCCTTGTAGATCAGACATGGCTGACATAGAGGCAGACCAATTCAGGTTAAACCTCACTCACACATTCAATATGCTTGCATGCCACACTTAAATACCAACACCTTGAAGATTGAATCCAGTTGGGTCAGTATCTCCAACATCCGTTTATCCACATACAAGACACTCACACCCAATCCGTCCCTCCACAATTATTACAAAATGGAACCCAGAACATTAACAACTCTTCATCCCAATGGATAACAAAAGAGGACTTTGGTTTACATGGCAAACTAGAACATTACGTGTTCAGCCTAGCTCTGAAATCCCAATAACCGCATTTCTCAAGGCCCCCAAACCACTTCCCACTTGTCAAACCAACCAACTCCCCTTTCAATCTACTAGTACCCGCACACTACAAATAATAACCACAAGACACACCCAGCACCTGAATGACTATCACTATCCCACCAACCACATGAACCTTGGTGGAGCAACTCGGTGCTTACTGCACAGCCTTCTGTATCTTTATCTCTATCCCAGACTGCCTCCTCCATCCACACAATTGGCTCTATCAGTTTCCAAGCACTGCCATCCTGAGTTTTTAATTCTGGGCAAAAAAATACACTAAAATATCATCAACACAAACCACACAGAAACGTACCAGCACCGGTGCTTCCTGGCGTGCACTCATCAACACTACAAGTTTCACACCTGCCTCTTCTTCTTCATCACCATCCTCTTTTTTCAGAACCCTGTGCCAAAAGGCCACACAAAATGGCAGAGGCTGGGAAGGACCGCAGTAATACATACCATTACATTGGGTAGTAGCAACTCTTACTACAGCACTTAGAAAAGGAAGGTAAATGCCACGAAGCAGTAGATATCATTAGCAGCAGGTGTGGGGGGCGCAGCCAATCAGGTTCAGCGGATCGCAGGTTGAAACCTACAATCTCAGACCACATTCCACAGAACCCCGTGGCTGCCTCCCCCAACCTGCAACGCCATCTTCCTTCCCCCTCCTTCCTCCTGTTTATTTTTTTGCTTTCCTATTTTCCAACCCTCTCCCCTGCTCCACTTACCTGAGTGTTGCAGCGGCCTGCCGCCTCACCCCCTCTCAATGTTCCCGGCCACCATTGTGATGGAAGAGAGGCTCCGCATGGAGCCCCGCCTTCCAATCCCATGGCTGCCATGTTAGCAATGGATTTTCATTCATTGAACGGGAGTCGTGCTGCGTCCCGTTCAATTAATGAAAATCCTTTATTTTTTTTTAACACACTGGGTTACCTCTTTAGTAACCCAGGGTGCTAACAGCATTATCAGCCCCTTCCAATAGTTAGTTGGGTAGCAGCACATCTTCTTCTTCATCAAATATGACAATTCTAAGGCAAGAAATGTATCCTCAGGATCCCCTGGGCCGCCTCAAAGCAATTATTGTGATGCTCTATTGCAGTTTTGAGGGTTTTATTTGATACTTAATTAAAGCTGGGTTTCCATATGAGCAATCCCAAGAATAATTGCTTAAAACATATTTCTTTGGGCTGTTTTCTTTTTAACTTGGTCGTTCTGTAGAACCATTAATGTAATCGCAAATGGTAAGGGGCCAAAGCGCCTGGAGGCCTTTACTTCTGCATAGGTCACAAGTGTCAGTGGGGCATTACCCATGTCATAAAATGAGAAATGGGGTGTTTCTGTCGAGTGTCCGGCACAAGGTAAAATCTCCTTGCGAGGAATTCTTCCTACAATTCCAGAAGGCATCATTGCCAAATGGCATTACAACGTTACAGTTGTTAATGCACAAAGTTGTACCCATCTGGCCTGCTTTTGTCTAACATGGAGTAGGTCCAGCATCTTAGGTTGAATGCTTGTGCTTCCGCAGCAGAGCTTATTGCAGAAGCGATGTTGGCCCATGCTCGGGAAATGTTCTGAGGGTCCAGAACTGCGGGATGATTGTGAGAGCTGACAACTTCATTGTGCACCTCAGAGCAACTGTACCTCCATAAATGACCTCCCCTCCTAGACCAGGTTGCCATTCTCAGTGCCATGTGATCATTTATGTGTATAAAAAAAGATCTCACTGTATGCTTTCTGAAAAATATGTGTGTGTTTTATGCATTGCTTTTGTGATATCATGCTTCGAGTTATTACTTGTGTTTAGATGTATTTTTCAGTCCTTTTTAATAGCTGGCCCTGGTTGTGTCTCCCCACTTTCCATCAGTGTTTTTAAATGCACTCATGATTTAGTGCAGTAAGGTGTTTTTGGGCAGATATTTTTCAAGCATTTGTTCTACTGTAGACATTGTTAGGAATAATGTTTACACCCTTGGTCATCCTGGACCAGGTAGGAAGTGTGAGCCAAGTTCATCCGAGGTCAACAGTCTTATTTCCACAAGCACAGCAAAATGGACAATTGGGAGGTCAGCTTTTGAGGGTACTCTGTGCATAAATTCTCTTGATCATAGGCTATCCAAATCTACGATTGTGCTGGACAGGTGTGGCAGAAACCTGCAGGTTAGGAAATTGAATAATGTTGATCTCCTTCCTCTGAACAAAGCCAAAAAAGGACTAAGTATGGTAGACTCTAGCACACCTTTGTGTGTGGTCCATTGATGCACAACAGGGGCCCTTAAGCTGACAAATGGAACAGGTTTTCAGGAATGTAAAATATATCGGATTTGGCTCAGTTGGAGGGATGCACATGGGTCTAATGAATATTCATGTTGGATATGTAACGTTATGTCAACAAGCGTCTGCACTGCACACACAAGTGGTTTTACGGCAACAAAGCCTGTCCATAAAGGTGGCATGTTGTACCCCTGTCCGGGGTCAAGCAGGCCGTGCATGGTCTGTGCAAGGAACGAGGAGAAGAAGTGAGCGAATAGGAGATGAGGGTACCGATGGGCAGAGAAATGGAAAGAGGTCATGGGTTTGCTGAGATGGAATATGGCTGTGGCCTGGGAATGCATGTGAAGTCATTGCTCATCTTTCAGATCTGTTTGCAGACCTCGGGGTCCTAAGGAGTGCATCCCTGCTGCCATCCAATGTGCAGCTGATGCAAGAACGGGCACCCCCAACAATGGGAAGAGGTCTTGCTGGCTTGCTCGGCCTTCTTGGGGCAATTCAGGCAAATGGCATCTCAGGGAACCCTGAAGGGATGTGTACGAGTGAAGGTTATAATGGAACGAGTTTCTGAAAGCTATTCAGAAAGCAAGGCACGTACTTCTCCTACCATGGCGCTTTTGCAAGCACAATCCAAGCACGTTGAACGGACCGCAGGGAGCAGCCAAAGGAGTGTGGGGAATGGTTGGAGCTGTGCGCGTGAATACAGAGCCCACAACCTCAACTGACTTGTTTACATTCATCTGGTTATTTGAATTCCATACCTCCCAACCTGTTCAGGCTCTGAGGGTGGTGAAATCCGAGGTTTTGGTGTGTGGGAGCCCACTGAAGTGCATGGGGACTGGGGGGGAGGGGGTAATAGGGCTTCCTATAAGTGTGGACTATGTACAAGGCGGTTGACACCCACCAAACGTGGCTGATCTGAGATGCCTGCATTGCTTGCCTTGCTAAATTTGGGGACAAATTCACAAGACACCAACAGTACATGCTTGGGAGGCCATCCCACACCCGCAAACACTCAGATATACCATCACATCTGAACTAGGGCGTATCTCTCTGGGAGCTGAGCTTTTCTTAAGAAGGCATTTCTCAAATGCACATGTCCTTCCGTGCATGAAAACGGAGCAAGTGCAACGCCCACGGGCTCTATCCCACTGAGTGCCCACCCCACATGTTCAAGGGCATTGCTTTGCTGGCTTGGCTGCACGTCCCTCAGAAACTCCAAGGTCTCATAACGACATCCTGAACAAGCACAAGGGAAAGCCGCCCCCTGGAATAGTCCGCCTCCGCTGCTGCCACTCAGGCCACGCGAGCTCTCGAAACAAAATGGCGTCCATTGTTCGGTAATCAACGGTTTGGTGGATTAAACAAGAATGGCTTACAGGGGGCAGGTAACTGAGAATGGAGCGTGCACATTCGAAAAACAGCCTCTCCATGCAGGTGGGACACGCTCGGGCCTCCCTCCCGCTGACCGGAGTTCCCGGCAGCTGTTGGAAGGCTTGGTGCAAAGCAATAGTTCGCTCCCGCCATCTGCGGATCAAACAGTTGGGCCTCGCCGGCTCACAGGTTATAATTGGGTAAGCTCTTCTGAGAACTGTAATTAAATGTGTGACACGCAGAGTTATTAATGCAATTCTTTTGTAAGTAACTGGATGTTTTCCCATATTTCTCTTTCTCTTTTTGTCCCTCTCCGCTCCGCTCTCGCAGGTGCATAGGCCCACGCATCCAGGACTGCATCGGCCTGATGGATAGGTACTTGCCTGTTGTGTTGTGCAGCTCGTGCACCCTCCCGCAGCCTCCATGACACCTCTATGTGAAAGCCAGGTTGCATGTGCATGCACGACCCTCTGTGTCTGTCCCGTGACATGTTCTGTTCTGTAATTGCCTGCAGGTGTAAAGGCCCCGCTAGACTTGACTGCATTTATCCGTGGACGTCCGTTGTCACCTTACATCAGCACGCTAGGTAACATCGGCCATGTTTCCATGTTGTGCCTTGACTCCCTTTCTTACTACCTCCTTCCTTCTCCTCCCTTGCTCTCACGCTTCCCGCCTTGAGTCACGTGGCCCATGTGCATTTGGGCTTCCTACATTGTGATCTGCTTATTGCTTTTCCCACACTCATACTGAGTGTGCCTTGTGAAAGCGCTGCAACACCTGGAGTTTTCTTGAAGCAAGGGCAGTAGATCGCCTTGCAAGTGGAACTGAAATAGGAGTGATCCATGTCAACTGCTTGCAAAGCCCTTTTAGGATCCGGAAGATTCAGTCTGGTTGAAGGGTGATGACATGTAAAACAAGCACTGGCGATGCCAACAGTTTGGACTCTTGCGCAGGCATTTGCAAGGCATTTTCCAGGCACGGTCGTAATGGCCATTGATGGTATCAGCTGCAAAATGGGGCGAGTATCTAGGTATCTAATTGCAGTGCCTGGCAAATGCCTAATACTTATACCCAAGGCAAAATAGTTGGCTTTGCCAATGCTTATTTTTAGCAGAACTTCAGTGACAGAGATGCATAGTGCTTATAAATCATGGGGCTGAAGGCAGGCCTTGTTAAGACATTTTAATTACACCAGTAGTGCGTTTGGAACTGCAATTAAGTCATTAACTCTCAGACGAATGCTTTGAAAATACACCTGCAGGTGCTTGAAGCACAACGTTTGATGGTATGGCTTGACAAGGTTATCTCAAAGAGATTTGCAGCAGGATGTGTTTTAGGCAGGAAGTGGGTGGGAATGGCCATAGGTATATGCATGGCCATAGGCAGTCAATGGTTGGGTAAATAGCCAAACAACACTTGCAAGCTTTGTATCCCTCCTCGTATGCCATTTTTCCCTTGCTCTATTTGAATGCAATAAATTTGGCTTATAGGTTGTGCTTTAGCTCCACCTAATAGCCACAACTAATGAGTTGTTGAGTGTTTGCGTGATTTTCTTCAGGAGGCCAGATACTGGGGTGCACTTCTGCAAGATGAACATTTAATCGAATGTTTAAAGGCATAAGACAACTATTGTCGTTTAATCTAGATAACTGCACAGGAAAGGCGAATATCTACATTCAGTACTGTTAGAGCACAGCACATGGTACCTGTTTCACAATTGATATGAATGCACATGATAAGGTGGTAAAGTTGCCAAGATGCACAAGTACAAAATATCCCCAAATGAAATCTGATTTAAAGAGAGAGACACGCAGATCACTGCATTAGTCCGTGTAGTGTTTATGTGGAGTCGACAAATACGGCTGCTCTGGACCCTCCGCGGTGACAGGCATGTTTCCGCAATAGGTGTTTCCACAGCTACGAACATATTGTGTACATTTGGATAGGTCCATTATCTCCTGGTGAAAGGTGCCACATTTGGACCTACACAGAAAGCATCGCACGTGCGGCTGGTATTTGGCTAGACTGCAAGAATTTCCAGTGGGGGCTCATCCGTGGATTGCATTTGCCACCATTTTAATAAAGACAGTAATTGCACATCATCATTAATTATTTTTGCAACATGTATTCTGCTTACATAGGGATCACTAAGTCTGAGCTGTAAGCATCAGATACTTATTGTGTGCTGGAACACGATGACGCTGATACATAATACAGATCTGCTGTTTGTTTAATAATACATGGTGACGAAACATATGGTGTAAAGAGTTAGTGAATAAGACACATTTCCAATTAATAGAGTCGGGTTATAAAGGCATTGTTTATGTAATATTGACTGCATTAACTAAGTGATTTGATAAGAACAGTTTTTCTTCCTTTTTTTAACCTATATTATTTAGTTTATAACAATACAAAGACATATTTTATAACTAGCAAACTTTCAAATATTGTCTTAAACAAACATTTATAACAGTTTTTCTTCTTGTTTTTTTATGTAGCACACGTGTTTTACTTGATTGTTCTTTCGGGGTGATGTTAAAGCAACATCCCGACTCATGTATACGAGTTATAGAATCACTCATTCTCAGTAGCCATGCTCAGGGTGAATAGGTACTGATGTGTAAAGTGCACCAGAGCCTGAGTGTGTAATTGCTCATTGGTGCGGGTGGAGATCAGTGTCTTGGCTTAGGCTGGTTGCCACTGCCAGTCATGTGCTATGCTTTATTTCACTAATTTTAGAGCACTTCAGACTGCATACTGCCAAAAATCGTCACAAACACTTACAAAAAAGCCTGGCCACTTAAATAAGGCTCAAAGGGCCTCATTCCGAGAATGTCGCTGCAGGAATAAATGGTGGTAATGCACTGGTAAATATGTTGCCAATTAATGACTGCTGGATTACCACCATACTTCAACTTTAGTGGTAAATTGAATGATTTTCCTCCAGTAAAATGCTAAAGGTAAATGTTCCCCCTTGCTGTCAAAAAACAACAAAATCCTCAGAATTCCAATGGAGTGCTACAGACTCCGAAACACGGGGACTTACACCACCTACTGCCACTTGTAAGGACGTGGTAAATCAGTGGGACTAAGTGGCAGCAATGGTAATTCTGCTTGGTGGGATTATGGCAGATGTATAACTACCACACTTGCAATAAGGCCCAAAGTGAGGCGTTGGGGAATTCAGCAAGTCCATTAGGAAGGAGCAGGCCTTTGTGGGTAAGTGTGGGAAGCAGTGGGAAGCAGAGCCATCTTTATAGCCTGGCTGTAATAAAGTCAGGTCATATTCTTTAAGAAGTTCATATCTGCTGGCCAGAGATTCTCCAAGCATCGGCTTGGGATCACTGGGAATCTTTGGGAATCTAGAGAATGGCATACGCCTGTCAGTGCAGAATATTCCGGTCTGCTTCTGAGGGGTTAAGAACTAGACACATTGGATGTACAGCGCATGTCTTTTGGGATGGGAGTCTGAGGTAGGACTTCCTGACACATTGGGCAGCCACGGCGATCAGAAGGGTGCAGGCGGAGGTGCATGTGGGAGAGCTTGACGCTGGATGAAGCCACAGCTCTGTTTGTGTAGATGCACTTATTTTTCGCCAGTGATTTCTAGCAACTTGTTGACAATGCGTGTGTGCTAGATGCATGATTCCTTTGATCCATGGGTTCATGTTGATGCTGCATTGCACGTATGTACAAGGCATAAATTGTCCTGAGAGAGCAAAGTGCTCATTGTCCTATGTGACCCATAGGCGGTTGCTGGGTATCTAAAATAACATATGTGATTTGGACTGTAAGTTATTACAGAGAGGTCACAACATTGCGCTGCTGTGACCTCAGTTAAAGTTGGTCGGTGGACCAAAAGGGGTTCATGTCATTTCATTGAGGGATGTTTTGTTTTGCAGGTTTTTTTACCGTGAATTTTTTAATAAAAAAACCCATCAAATTTTTTTACAATTATTTTCGGTGGGGATCCCCAAATCCCCCATTCCCTTTAATTTTTTTATCTAATCACAAACACCCACAACACATATATATATATATATATCATTTTCTAACACTCCTCATAAAAATGAGATGGGTTTTTTCATAAAACAATTTGCGGTAGAAAAAAAACAGCGAAAAAACCTCCCGCGATGAAAGGACGTTGTACCAGCAAAAGGACCCTTTACCTTCAGGGTCACTTATTCCATCTACACACATTTAGCAAATAATCCCAAAACCCTCAATGAGGTCTGGCGCAAGACTCTTGCTTACACACCAAAGTTACAAAGAGCGTGTCTGCAGGAGCGCACTTCCTCGTTCTGTGTGACCCAGACTTGGAACGATACAGTCCATCAGATTGGCTCAACGGAAACATGAGGAAAACATATCACGTGTCCCTATTAAGGCCATTGATGTGTGGGTGTTACCACGGATGAGGCTAATGAGGCACCATGAAGGTCGTTTGGGGGTTACAGAGTACTTTTCAGAACCAGTTAACAGACCAGAACATCAACAAGTGGTTCAAACCTGCATGTTGTCTTCCCTTTGAGGAGCCCTTTATTGAAACGTGGTGTTGAAATTGTCTAACTGAATGCCTAATGGGAAGGTACTTTCTCAGGAGAAAACCTATAATTGCCATGTTACCAAAGGTCACTGTAAGACAGGTGCTGGATGAAACTGCACAGATGCTTTTGTAAAGGTTTGACATCTCATTAAAACGGCCTTTTATTCGGCCTACTGCTGAACGGAAGGGGCTTTTTTACCTTTGTTGTTGGTTTGCGTCTTTGTTTGAGAGTGCCCAGCAGCTACGAGACTTTTTGCAGATGACAGCTTGAATCTACTGAGCATTTTCCACTTTTTATACAGCTGTGTTTACTGAGAGAGTAGCCACACGTTGGCTGGACACACGCCTGTCCATTGCCACCACTCTTCACTGGGTGTCAGGCGGCAGTGTAACTGGAGGTGACCCACATCTGCAGTAGCTTGCCGGTGTGTGTGTCTCTGCTTTGCTAGAATGTGACTAGGAGTCAGGGTCCAGTGATGACCTGCCAACATACTGAGCATAGGGCCAGGGATCGCCCTCTGCGTGTAGCTATCTTCCTATGACGAGGCAACCCTTCTCCCACGTACTCGTCTTGCTCTGTCCCTCCCATTGATGATATAGGAAGCCTTCTGGACCATCAGGTGTCACAGTACCCAAGTGAAACAGCATGGTTTGGCTAATACCACCCTGTGAACGCCATCCTGTTGGAGCTGTATTAAGAACCATGAGCCTACCAACCTCCCATCTATAGAATGACCTGCCTTGTAGAATACCCATCATCACATCACATTCTTTGAAACTCATTAAGGAGAGCTTCTTTCCCCTTGGCCATAGCCTAAATCATGCCCTTGCAGGACCCATCCACATCTTAATGGGCACTTTGTAGGGAGGAAAGCCCTGTTGTCTGGACATTGTCTACCTGGTGACAGTGCAGTGTGACGTGGTGCCCGGTGCTATCTCATCACCCCCTGAAGCCCTTCTTGTGTATCACAGCTCTCTGAAGGACTGGAGAGCTATACATGTGCCCTATGTGACTTCGACCCTTAGTCTCAGTCTCAAAACAATGAACAATGTTTGTCTGCTTGGCTCAGGTTTTGTAGTATTCACACAACATCTTCCATTAACATTGGGGTCACATTAGTGAATGTCTGGCTTTGCCATTGATCACCTTGTGGACATCCTTAGCCTCTGAACTATGAACTCAATGTGCACAATATCCACGTGGCACACACTGTGAGGGGCCATGACTTCCTTGTGAATTCTTTCTAAAATGGAGACCATTCTGAGACTTACCGCTGGCTAAGTTATACACTGGGAAGAACTTCTCCAACATTACTGCTTGCGCCGAATGCAAGTCTGATATAACCCTCTACTTTGTGTTCTAAACCTATTTTTAAAGCTGATGTCTGTTCTTAATTGAGGATTTAATGAACAATGATTGCATTATATATTTTTTTGTGCATCAAAGGTTATATTTTAATTGTGCATTGATCCCATTGGAAGCCATCACCAGCTATTTACTTTCCCCAATGCCACAATGACCTCTTGTGATGTCACTGCAGAGGGCTATGGAATTCATAATCAACTGCTGTGACATCATGGCAGAGAATGTGCTATTGTCATTGGCTCTCATGGGCATGCTGAGACCCCGTTGAAGGGGCTATGATTGGCTGGCAGGGGTAACTGTATTGTGTATGCTTTCTTGTGTTCCCTCGAGCCTGAACTGAACATGCCCTGCAATGCTTGTCAATGAGGACAGCTCAGGTTGTGAGAGGGCATCACTGGTGGCCTATACACAGCGTATGATTGCAGATGGGCAGCTTTCAACTACAGGGTTCACGCCACCTCTGGGTTCCAGGTGACTTCCTAGGCAACTCATCGCTTCACTCTGATTGTCTATCAGATGTCACTCAAGCTCTTTGGTAGAATATGGCGCAATGGTTGATAGCTATTCATCTATAATTATATCTATAATAACCTACTCAGACCCTATATATGTATTGTGTTCACATCACTGGGCTGTTTTGCGCTCTGAGCCCATCCACCTTCTATATAGTGTTGATCTTCGCTACCAACACGTGAGCCACATTTCCTTGCATGGCTCCTTGATGGACTATGGACTACGGGTTGTCTATGGGGTCTACTCGGGACCTTAAAGACCACTTATGGGGCTTCTGCAAATCTTCTTGGAGCATACTGCCCACCTAATCTATGGTAACCCTCCCTTCCACACACAACCCCTCCCGAAAAGGAATACTTACGACACGCTTTCATCATATATGACAAGTGAGGCGAAGCCCATGCCATGTGTAACACGTGTTTCCGTTTAAACATGAATGTTCACAGTGTTAAGACTTGGGATGTATTGGCCTGTCATTTACATGTCAGAACATGGCATTCTTGTTTTCATTTGTATAACTCTGAGAATAGAAATTCTGTAATTCCTTAGCCAGGCAGCTGAAAACGTGCATGTGCTACTTATGAAAGTGACGGAGAGAGTCAAATACCCAATTCCAAGGCTTTCAGTAGAAACACATGTATCAAGTGACCAATTGCAGTGGCCACCGACACGCGTGTGCCCCCTTGCCTGCGTTACTGTACTTGTTTGCATAGAGGGCGTTGGTAGTTCAGCACAGGCGGTGATAATGTCGAGCTGCATAAGGGTTCCGCATAGAGGCTGCGCTGACGGGATAACGAAGCTGCTTCAGCTCAGTGCTGGCTGATTTAACCAGCATAGCAGCCGTAATACACCTTGGCCCAGTGCCACCAAAAGCTGGCACCAGCGCTACGCGGCTGAATAAAGTCTCTGCGTTTATGCACTGAGTGAAAAATTGAGCATATTGTCCAACATGTGGCACCCAAGATGTGGCACTAAATATAATATTTGACAAGCAGCATATAATTAGGTTTGAAGATCCTTAAACACCACTGCAAATGGGCCGCGTGCACTGTGCCACACTGCACGCTATCCCTCTTCCATCACCCCAGTGCCAGTTCTGTGGGATTGACCTGCTTATCAAGTGCCTTGTCCTGTGGTCAGTCACCCCGAGGCCTCCACGTTCACTTCACAGTGTAAAGGGCCTCATTACCAGTTCACAATGAACCCTGAGGAATTACTGCCAAACTTCTATACCGTTACCGCCCATTGGTCTGCTGGATTTACTGTCAGATTAAAAGTGGGGTAACAGTGGTGTTAGTCCGCATTCATGGGATTTCGAGGTATTATCACTTGTGGTCGTTCTGTCCGCAGTAATTTCTGAAGAGGAGAAGATGCCGAAAGCACTGGGCTGGTGGTATGTCCTCCAATTTACCACTAATCTTATAATGTGGCTCTTCAGGAAAGAGGCAGCAAAGTGGAGGTAATGGAGTTACTGCCGCTTTGTCAGGAATAACCATATGTGCTGTTGGTCGGTGCGGCAGGGTTGGATCAATTCGGAGCGAGGACTTCCTAGTAACATGACAGCAATATGAGCCCTTCTCATTGAAGTCAACCTCTCCAAAATGGCATTTGGGAGCGGCCGTCAACGTATTTTCACTTCTAGGTCAGAGTAGGTAGTGGAGTGGAGACGTTGAGTGAATATCTGGATGCTGCCGTACACATCTGGCGCATCGCGCCGCTGCAGGTACTCGTTGTTTATTAGTTGCTCTTCAGTCTTGTGGTCTCTCCTGCCTCTACGCGGCCACTTCTTGAGTCCCTTCTCCAGTTTCTCTATTGAGTCGGCTATCCTTTTTTTCCACTTCCCTTACACACCATTGTTCATCCTTTGTATCCCGCTGACTGAGACACCTGTAAACATTACTATTGAAGAATCTTATATTTTTGAGTTGTAGTTATTGACACCTCCTCATTAAAATTATATGAATCTTAATTAGACTGTAAGTACCATATATCTGTGAACCCCTCTGTACCTCCAACCTTCCTAGGGGGAACAACCACCTATTGCAATTAAGCATCAGATCACCATCTTCCAAAGAGCACGCTATGTACCTCATTGCCAGGTTCGCGGAAAAGGATACAAAATAGGCGGTAATTGATGCATTGCCATTTTTTATCATTCTACTGAATTATTGATTTAGAGGAAAATTGGAAAACATATATTACAATAATGCTGTAGGTTTCACCACCTTAGACCCACTTATCCCTACCAACTACCGACCCATCACTACGGTCCCATTCTTACTCAAAATTCTAGATAAAGCCGCATACATGCAAATTCAAAAACACCTTGAACAGTTTAATCTCCTGGGTAATAGACAATCTGGCTTCCACCCGCTACACAGAACAGAAACAGCCCTTATTGATTTAAAGACTCAAATTGCGAGCTGAGGGACAAAGGGAAATCAGTACTTCTGGTCCTTCTTGATCTTTCAGTCACGTTTGACCTGGTCAACCACAATGTCCTCTGCCAACACCTTGACTCTCCTGCCCACTTCTCACTGGAAGCTATTAAATGGATTAGGTCCTTCCTTAGCGAGAGAACAATGAGAGTCTTCTCTCCCTCGGCAGCGGCTGACCCTACCCCCATTCTCTGCGGGGTCCCTCACAGATCCTGTGTCTCACCAACTCTCTACAACATCTTCACCAAACCTCTGTTTGATAATCTGGACAATATGGGTGTCACCTACACTAACTACGCAGATGACACCCAGATTCTCCTCCCGCTTCCTGGGGATCACAGTAAAGACACGGGGTTGGTGAACAAAGTATATCTTATCATCCAAGCATGGATGGCCACCCACGGCCTTTGCTTGAACAATGATAAAACTGAGTTGATAATTCTGGGTTCACAAGCTAATATCAAAAAACTAGGGCAGGAATTCTCCTCTTTCAACATTGATGGGAATACCATTAAAGTCTCCAAAGAGGTAAAAACCCTCGGTTTCTACCTAGATTCTACACTGTCTTTCGATAAACAGATCAAATCACTGACCTCCGCAGCAGCCTACACGTGTAAGCTTCTTAGAGCGGGAAAGCCATTCCTCTCTGACGAGAGCTGCTTGATCCTGGCTAGAGCTTTAATACTTTCCAGAATTGACTACTGCAGTGCTCTCTACAGTGGTGCTAATAAAACTACTATTCACAAGCTCCAAACCCTACAAAATAATGCCTTAAGAGCAGCCTTAGGCATAAACAAAAGAACCCACATTTCCCCCCTTAGACGACACCATAAATGGTTATCCACAGATAACAAAATGCAGCTGAAGTTGTTATCTCTGACACACAAAGCCCTCAACAACATGGCACCCACGTACCTGATTGCCAAACTCCAGAGAAGAATCACTCATAGGCCTACTAGAACAGGCAATGCTAATTGTCTGACCATACCCAAATACAAACTTACCACCATTTGTGGTAATAGCTTCCCTGTAAAGGCTGCCAAATGTTGGAACTCACTGCCTCACGACCTGAGAGCTGCCCAACACTACTGTCCTTTCAGAAAAAATGTTATACAACATATAATCACTACAGACCCCTAGCTGTGACCTGTAAGACTATGAGGCCGATTCATGGAATAATTAGCGCGGCGCAAGTGGGCAAAAACGTGCGAATCGCAGTGGAATAGCGAAAATCGCAGTGAACGTGCGAAAATCGCACGAAAAGCAGCGCACGTCGATTCATGGAAGGCCGTGCGCGAGAAAACCAGCGGATGTGCGAAAAAAAAGTGCGCGGCGCACGTTGGCGCACAGGCCATCTAACAGCGTGCGCCAGGTCACAGCGAAAATCGCACAGGCCACAGCGAAATTCGCACATAGCGCGGCGCACGCAATAAAAGTAGGCGGAACACGGGCGTAACACTCGGAATGGGGAACAACTTGCCAAAACGTGGGCGTCACGGGGGAAGTACAGGGCACAAGTGCGCGGAACGCCCACACGCTCGCCTACAACACGTATTCATGGAATAGAATAGGGGAAAAAAGCGCACGCTCAAACCAGCGCACAGGCACAAACACGACCGCCACAAGAAAGGAGGCGGTAGCGTCTCTGCGGCTGTAAGAAATGTGCGCCAAAAGGTGCGCCAACAAATAGCACCTATATACTGCCATGATGAATGTCCCATACTGTGGCCCTCCAGGAAAAATGACGTGCAAAGGGGTACCCACAAACACGGACACCCGCTGACAAAAAATACGTGTGCATGTATACCGGGGTGCGCGGGAAGTGTCACACGCGATTTGCAGGGTACGTGCATCACAGGGGTTCGCGTGAAGTTATTCACACGATCGGGCCTGGGGGAGCGGGCTACGTGTATTACAGGGGTTCGCGTGAAGTTCCTCACGCGATCGGGCCTGGGGGAGCGGGCTACGTGTATTACAGGGGTTCGCGTGAAGTTCCTCACGCGATCGGGCCTGGGGGAGCGGGCTACGTGTATTACAGGGGTTCGCGTGAAGTTCCTCACGCGATCGGGCCTGGGGGAGCGGGCTACGTGTATTTCAGGGGTTCGCGTGAAGTTCCACACGCGATCGGGCCTGGGGGAGCGGGCTACGTGTATTACAGGGGTTCGCGTGAAGTTCCACACGCGATCGGGCCTGGGGGAGCGGGCTACGTGTATTACAGGGGTTCGCGTGAAGTTCCTCACGCGATCGGGCCTGGGGGAGAGTGCTACGTGTATTTCAGGGGTTCGCGTGAAGTTTCACACGCGAATAGCCTGGGCGCGTGAATTTGAGGGGTGCGCGGGAAGTTCTACACGCGATCGGGCCTGGGGGAGCGGGCTACGTGTATTACAGGGGTTCGCGTGAAGTTCCTCACGCGATCGGGCCTGGGGGAGCGGGCTACGTGTATTTCAGGGGTTCGCGTGAAGTTTCACACGCGAATAGCCTGGGCGCGTGAATTTGAGGGGTGCGCGGGAAGTTCCTCACGCGATCGGGCCTGGGGGAGCGGGCTACATGTATTACAGGGGTTCGCGGGAAGTTCCACACGCGAATAGCCTGGGCGCGTGTATTTCAGGGGTTCGCGGGAAGTTCCACACGCGAATAGCCTGGGCGCGTGTATTTCAGGGGTGCGCGGGAAGTTCCACACGCGAATAGGCTGGGCGCGTGTATTTCAGGGGTGCGCGGGAAGTTCCACACGCGAATAGGCTGGGCGCGTGTATTTCAGGGGTTCGCGGGAAGTTCCACACGCGAATAGCCTGGGCGCGTGAATTTGAGGAGTGCGCGGGAAGTTCCACATGCGAATAGCCTGGGCGCGTGTATTTCAGGGGTGCGCGGGGAGTTCCACACGCGAATAGCCTGGGCCCGTGTATTTCAGGGGTGCGCGGGAAGTTCCACACGCGAATAGCCTGGGCGCGTGTATTTCAGGGGTGCGCGGGAAGTTTTACACGCGAATAGCCTGGGCGCGTGTATTTCAGGGGTGCGCAGGAAGTTTTACACACGAATAGCCTGGGCGCGTGTATTTCAGGGGTGCGCGGGAAGTTTTACACGCGAATAGCCTGGGCGCGTGTATTACAGGGGTGCGCGGGAAGTTTTACACGCGATTTCTGCACGGTACGTGTATTTCAGGGGTGCCGGGGAGTCCCACATGTGATTTGACAGTGTGGGTCCTCCCAGGTGTACCCTGTACACCCTCCACGGCCCCTGCAGGCAGCCCACACCACAGGGGACTACCCTGCATCCCTGGTCATGTCCCGCAGGCAGCCCACCCAACATGGGCATGCCCCCCAGCAAAGGCACATGTCTCCTTGAACACCAACACATGTCCCCTTGCACCCCCACCCCCCAGCACTGTGGGGCACATGCCAGCAGTCCCCCACCCATGTCCAACTCATGTCCCCCACCACCCCCACCCCCCAGCACTGTGGGGCACCTGCCAGTAGGCCTCCACCCATGTCCAACTCATGTCTCCCACCACCCCCACCCCCCAGCCACCAGGGTCACCCTCCACCAGGGCCCCACTCATGTCTCCCACCACCCCCACCCCCCAGCACTGTGGGGCACCTGCCAGCAGGCCCCCACCCATGTCCAACTCATGTCTCCCACCACCCCCACCCCCCAGCACTGTGGGGCACCTGCCAGCAGGCCCCCACCCATGTCCAACTCATGTCTCCCACCACCCCCACCCCCCAGCACTGTGGGGCACCTGCCAGCAGGCCCCCACCCATGTCCAACTCATGTCTCCCACCACCCCCACCCCCCAGCACTGTGGGGCACCTGCCAGCAGGCCCCCACCCATGTCCAACTCATGTCTCCCACCACCCCCACCCCCCAGCCACCAGGGTCACCCTCCACCAGGGCCCCACTCATGTCTCCCACCACCCCCACCCCCCAGCAGTGCAGGGTCACCCTCCACCAGGGCCCCACTCATGTCTCCCACCACCCCCACCCCGCAGCACTGTGGGGCACCTGCCAGCAGGCCCCCACCCATGTCCAACTCATGTCTCCCACCACCCCCACCCCCCAGCCACCAGGGTCACCCTCCACCAGGGCCCCACTCATGTCTCCCACCACCCCCACCCCCCAGCACTGTGGGGCACCTGCCATCAGGCCCCCACCCATGTCCAACTCATGTCTCCCACCACCCCCACCCCCCAGCACTGTGGGGCACCTGCCAGCAGTCCCCCACCCATGTCCAACTCATGTCCCCCACCACCCCCACCCCCCAGCACTGTGGGGCACCTGCCAGTAGGCCCCCACCCATGTCCAACTCATGTCTCCCACCACCCCCACCCCCCAGCACTGTGGGGCACCTGCCAGCAGGCCCCCACCCATGTCCAACTCATGTCTCCCACCACCCCCACCCCCCAGCCACCAGGGTCACCCTCCACCAGGGCCCCACTCATGTCTCCCACCACCCCCACCCCCCAGCACTGTGCGGCACCTGCCAGCAGGCCCCCACCCATGTCCAACTCATGTCTCCCACCACCCCCACCCCCCAGCACTGTGGGGCACCTGCCAGCAGTCCCCCACCCATGTCCAACTCATGTCCCCCACCACCCCCACCCCCCAGCACTGTGGGGCACCTGCCAGTAGGCCCACACCCATGTCCAACTCATGTCTCCCACCACCCCCACCCCCCAGCCACCAGGGTCACCCTCCACCAGGGCCCCACTCATGTCTCCCACCACCCCCACCCCCCAGCACTGTGGGGCACCTGCCAGCAGGCCCCCACCCATGTCCAACTCATGTCTCCCACCACCCCCACCCCCCAGCACTGTGGGGCACCTGCCAGTAGGCCCCCACCCATGTCCAACTCATGTCTCCCACCACCCCCACCCCCCAGCACTGTGGGGCACCTGCCAGCAGGCCCCCACCCATGTCCAACTCATGTCTCCCACCACCCCCACCCCCCAGCCACCAGGGTCACCCTCCACCAGGGCCCCACTCATGTCTCCCACCACCCCCACCCCCCAGCACTGTGGGGCACCTGCCAGCAGGCCCCCACCCATGTCCAACTCATGTCTCCCACCACCCCCACCCCCCAGCACTGTGGGGCACCTGCCAGCAGTCCCCCACCCATGTCCAACTCATGTCCCCCACCACCCCCACCCCCCAGCACTGTGGGGCACCTGCCAGTAGGCCCACACCCATGTCCAACTCATGTCTCCCACCACCCCCACCCCCCAGCACTGTGGGGCACCTGCCAGCAGGCCCCCACCCATGTCCAACTCATGTCTCCCACCACCCCCACCCCCCAGCCACCAGGGTCACCCTCCACCAGGGACCCACTCATGTCTACCACCACCCCCACCCCCCAGCCACCAGGGTCACCCTCCACCAGGCCCCCACTCATGTCTCCCATCACCCCCACACCCCAGCAGTGCAGGGTCACCCTCCACCAGGCCCCCACTCATGTCTCCCACCACCCCCACCCCCCAGCAGTGCAGGCTCAACCTCCACCAGGCCCCCACTCATGTCCCCCTGCACCCCCACCCCCCTGCCACCATGTGCAGCCCCCACCAGGTCCTCACAATCCCCAATCATGTGCGTAATGGTCATCCTCCACAGCCAAAAAGACCTACCAAGTAACCCATTCACCCACATGGAAATGGAAATCACATGTTACACCCCCAATGTACATGAAGCAAATGAACCCATGTCCGTCACACACATATTTTCAAATTGAATGGGAAAACACACAACATGACATGCATGAAACCAATGAGATGAAACCACACAGTGAACAATGGAAAAAAAAATGTATTGAAAAAAATACAAATGCCAAAGAAAGAAAACTAACTACAATGTAAATGTGAAAAAATAAGCTGCATGTCCGCATAAAAACACAAAACTAGAAAATCAAATCAAAAAAATTATGTCCAAAGTGAAATGTAAAAACTCTCCATGCAACAAAGAACTATGTACAAAAATAACAAGGGTCCATCATCACAACTGAACTAAGGAAACCTCCTAAAAAACCTACCTAAATATCAACTATATACAAAAAGTGGAGCAGTGTCCGTCGACTCCAAATAATAATAAGAACGAAAGGAAACCTAAAACTAAAGAACTATATACAAAGGCGGCGGGCAAGTCCAGCGGCTCACTCTGTGGTGTTCCGGGCCAGGGCATCATCGAACTCCTGTTCGATGTCCCGGAGGCGGTCCAGTTCCATGGCCCCGAGGGTCCGCAGGGACGACGCCGTGTCCTCCTCCAACCCCCTGCGGATTGCCTCGAGGCACTCGGCCCGCCTCAGGGCCCTCCGCATGGAGTTCTCCGCCCTGACCATTGTGAGCCGCGCCTCTTCCGCCCGCCGCCGCTCCGCACCTATGGCGTGGCCCAACCGCTGCCACACGGAAGACACTCTCTGTCCTGGGTCCTCCTGCCCTCCGGCCGATGCCTGCCCCTCCGATGTCGAAGGCCCCGAGCCTTCATGGCTCCCACCATCTTGCTGCTGCTGCTGCTCTGCCTCTGCCCGTGCACTGCCTCCTGCTGCCTGCACATCCTCCGCCGGCTGGGGTGCACCTGTTGATGTGGCCACCCCTGCTGGACGTCCGACTCCCGACTGTGGCAGGGATGCCTCCTCCACCAGCCTGGCCGCACTGTCAGAGGCAGCTCCACAGGGCACCCAGGTGACTGATGGGTGGGAAGATGGCACAGAGGACGACTGGCGCGTAGGGGGTCCAGTTGAGGAGGGGGTCGGAGCAAGCCCCATCAGACAGCGGAATCCGGCCTGGGTGACCTGTCCCAGCAGGCTGACGTGGTCAACGAGCCATTCGAGATGACGTGCAGTCTCTCCATGAAAAGACTGCAGGTCACCTCGCATGGCCCGTTGACGCAACGCCACGCCAGCCAGGACAGGCTCAACCCGGTCCTGGATGGCCACGTCCGCAGGCAGAGGAAGGCCAGTTGACGTCAGCTCATCCCCTGCCTGAAAACGGGTCTGGACGTAGGCATCCCTGCTGGTGCAAGATGATGCAGGGACAGGATCGGGGACAGGATTGCACACAGGCACCTCCGCGGCCGCCTGTGCTGCCTCCTGTCCCTGGTCCTGGACTGCACCACTAGCACCAGTGGGATCCCCACCTCCAGACCCCGTCTCTGGTGCTTGCGCGGCCCCCTCCTCCACCAAACCCCCCACCAACCTGGATGACTCTGTGCCATCTTCCCCTGTTGGGCCCTGTGGGGTCCCAGCTGCCCCTTCTGCTGCCGAGGAGTCCAACTGCAACCTCCGCCTCTTGGACCTCCCCCCGGCAGCTGCGGCCTGGGACGCGGCACCGGACTCCTCACTCCCCGACGAGATGACAACACGGGAGGGGAGCCGGGCCTTGCATCTCCGGCTGGCGGTCGGATCCCCGCCGCTGTGCTCCACAGCACCTTCTCCGCCCTCTTCATCAGTTGACGCTGCAGACAGGGAGAAACAAAACACAGGCATCAGGGCACTGTACAATGGACACATACACGCATGACAGTTGCACATGAGTGGCATTGGCAAACCTCAGACATGTCATCACAATCCCCAACACACATGTCATTGCAACTGGCACACATGAGCCATACCACAGCCATATCGCAACTGCCACCACCATCCCTACACATACAACAGCATCAGCAGCCAAAGGGGAGCCATACATCACATGCAACACAGGAAGTGCACCACACATGTACACACACCACCACACTTGCATGCATGTCTACACCTCTGCCAAGTGTCGCACTGTTCAGACGGGCATCCATGTCACATCTGCCAATCAGGCTTCCACATACCGCTGTCACATGCATCCATGTAGCATCACTGTTGCACCTTTGACAAATACACACACATGCACATGTACACAGTGCTCATACATGCAGCCGAAAACAACATACATGCCTGACATCACGGACATGTCTACTTACATACACATTCATCCAAACATGTGTGCACGCACAACTGCATTTGCCATGCAAGCCCACACACACAAGCACCATCCATGTCTCACACATTACAGCCCTCGCATGTGTCAGCCCCACGGCCCTGTACACCCCCACCCATACTCCACCCCATACAAACAGATGTGCAACCGGCACAATGGGGAATGATCACCACACGCCCTGCTCACAACCAGGATGCATGTACACTCACCGCTCGACTCCAGACGGCTCTGCTTCTCTAGGACCTGGACGTGGAGCGCTGGGGATATGCGTTCCAGGACCCCCATCTGTTCTTCCGACAAGTGGCCCCGGCGCCCCTTGGCATCCGCTGCCTTCAAGAGGCGCCGGGCCTTGTTCAGGGTCCTGGACCTGAAGTCCTCCCAGCGCTTCCTGACATGTTGTAAGTCCCGGACTGCCACCCCCTCCGCGTTGATGGCAGTCACGATGTCTGTCCAGATCCGAGTCCGTCCTTCCTTGTCGGCGCGGAAACTTCCAAAGAGGGCATCATACTGCCCCAGGACTTGCTCCACCAGGACACCAACTTCGGTGGCACTGAAGCTGGTGCCCCTCTGCCTCTCTGGCCGGGGGTTGTCAGTGGTCACAGATGGTGTTAGCCCCGACATGACAACCCCAGAGGCAGGAGTGGGTGGGCAACTGGGTCCTGGGGCTGGGCTGTGGAGCGATGGAATTCCAGTCGGGAGTCTTCTGTTCCAGCAGGGGTGGTCACAGCAACAGCACCCCTGGCTGATGTGCAGGCAGCAAATGGCAGTGCACGTGGGCAGCAGGCAGTCAGGCAGCAGCAGATAGCAGGTGGGAGCGTGCTCGGGGCTCTGGGGGGCAGTAATTCGGCCTTCTGGGCAGGAGCGTTGTCTCCCGTGTGCTCACGCGTGGCCAGCTTGGTACGGAGTGAATTGGCACGTGAAAATCCTGCACGTCAGCGTGAAAATCGAGGAAAGGCCCTTAGCGCGTAAGCGCGTCAGCACGCATACGCGATTCCATTGGACCAAAGGCCCTCAGCGCGTAAGCGCGTCTGTGACGTGACCCGCACGGGTGTTTCCCACACAGCACGTGATGACAGAGCACACGTGGAAAGACTGCACGTCAGAGTCTCATCGCGTGTAATTGGACAAAAGTGCGTGTACACGCGATTGGCCTATGTACGTGTATATGAGGTGTGCGCGGACACTTACACACGCAAGTACGTCAGCGCACCTGTATCCCGGTGTACGGCCATTTCCACCAATCACACGCAATGAGACTCTGACGTGCAGTCTTTCCACGTGTGCTCTGTCATCACGTGCTGTGTGGGAAACACCCGTGCGGGTCACGTCACAGACGCGCTTACGCGCTGAGGGCCTTTGGTCCAATGGAATCGCGTATGCGTGCTGACGCGCTTACGCGCTAAGGGCCTTTCCTCGGTTTTCACGCTGACGTGCAGGATTTTCACGTGCCAATTCACTCCGTACCAAGCTGGCCACGCGTGAGCACACGGGAGACCACGCTCCTGCCCAGAAGGCCGATTTACTGCCCCCCAGAGCCCCGAGCACGCTCCCACCTGCTATCTGCTGCTGCCTGACTGCCTGCTGCCCACGTGCACTGCCATTTGCTGCCTGCACATCAGCCAGGGGTGCTGTTGCTGTGACCACCCCTGCTGGAACAGAAGACTCCCGACTGGAATTCCATCGCTCCACAGCCCAGCCCCAGGACCCAGTTGCCCACCCACTCCTGCCTCTGGGGTTGTCATGTCGGGGCTAACACCATCTGTGACCACTGACAACCCCCGGCCAGAGAGGCAGAGGGGCACCAGCTTCAGTGCCACCGAAGTTGGTGTCCTGGTGGAGCAAGTCCTGGGGCAGTATGATGCCCTCTTTGGAAGTTCCCGCGCCGACAAGGAAGGACGGACTCGGATCTGGACAGACATCGTGACTGCCATCAACGCGGAGGGGGTGGCAGTCCGGGACTTACAACATGTCAGGAAGCGCTGGGAGGACTTCAGGTCCAGGACCCTGAACAAGGCCCGGCGCCTCTTGAAGGCAGCGGATGCCAAGGGGCGCCGGGGCCACTTGTCGGAAGAACAGATGGGGGTCCTGGAACGCATATCCCCAGCGCTCCACGTCCAGGTCCTAGAGAAGCAGAGCCGTCTGGAGTCGAGCGGTGAGTGTACATGCATCCTGGTTGTGAGCAGGGCGTGTGGTGATCATTCCCCATTGTGCCGGTTGCACATCTGTTTGTATGGGGTGGAGTATGGGTGGGGGTGTACAGGGCCGTGGGGCTGACACATGCGAGGGCTGTAATGTGTGAGACATGGATGGTGCTTGTGTGTGTGGGCTTGCATGGCAAATGCAGTTGTGCGTGCACACATGTTTGGATGAATGTGTATGTAAGTAGACATGTCCGTGATGTCAGGCATGTATGTTGTTTTCGGCTGCATGTATGAGCACTGTGTACATGTGCATGTGTGTGTATTTGTCAAAGGTGCAACAGTGATGCTACATGGATGCATGTGACAGCGGTATGTGGAAGCCTGATTGGCAGATGTGACATGGATGCCGGTCTGAACAGTGCGACACTTGGCAGAGGTGTAGACATGCATGCAAGTGTGGTGGTGTGTGTACATGTGTGGTGCACTTCCTGTGTTGCATGTGATGTATGGCTCCCCTTTGGCTGCTGATGCTGTTGTATGTGTAGGGATGGTGGTGGCAGTTGCGATATGGCTGTGGTATGGCTCATGTGTGCCAGTTGCAATGACATGTGTGTTGGGGATTGTGATGACATGTCTGAGGTTTGCCAATGCCACTCATGTGCAACTGTCATGCGTGTATGTGTCCATTGTACAGTGCCCTGATGCCTGTGTTTTGTTTCTCCCTGTCTGCAGCGTCAACTGATGAAGAGGGCGTAGAAGGTGCTGTGGAGCACAGCGGCGGGGATCCGACCGCCAGCCGGAGACGCAAGGCCCGGCTCCCCTCCCGTGTTGTCATCTCGTCGGGGAGTGAGGAGTCCGGTGCCGCGTCCCAGGCCGCAGCTGCCGGGGGGAGGTCCAAGAGGCGGAGGTTGCAGTTGGACTCCTCGGCAGCAGAAGGGGCAGCTGGGACCCCACAGGGCCCAACAGGGGAAGATGGCACAGAGTCATCCAGGTTGGTGGGGGGTTTGGTGGAGGAGGGGGCCGCGCAAGCACCAGAGACGGGGTCTGGAGGTGGGGATCCCACTGGTGCTAGTGGTGCAGTCCAGGACCAGGGACAGGAGGCAGCACAGGCGGCCGCGGAGGTGCCTGTGTGCAATCCTGTCCCCGATCCTGTCCCTGCATCATCTTGCACCAGCAGGGATGCCTACGTCCAGACCCGTTTTCAGGCAGGGGATGAGCTGACGTCAACTGGCCTTCCTCTGCCTGCGGACGTGGCTATCCAGGTCCGGGTTGAGCCTGTCCTGGCTGGTGTGGCGTTGCGTCAACGGGCCATGCGAGGTGACCTGCAGTCTTTTCATGGAGAGACTGCACGTCATCTCGAATGGCTCGTTGACCACGTCAGCCTGCTGGGACAGGTCACCCAGACCGGATTCCTCCGTCTGATGGGGCTTGTTCCGACCCCCTCCTCAACTGGACCCCCTACGCGCCAGTCGTCCTCTGTGCCATCTTCCCACCCATCAGTCACCTGGGTGCCCTGTGGAGCTGCCTCTGACAGTGCGGCCAGGCTGGTGGAGGAGGCATCCCTGCCACAGTCGGGAGTCGGACGTCCAGCAGGGGTGGCCACATCAACAACTGCACCCCAGCCGGCGGAGGATGTGCAGGCAGCAGGAGGCAGTGCACGGGCAGAGGCAGAGCAGCAGCAGCAGCAAGATGGTGGGAGCCATGAAGGCTCGGGGCCTTCGACATCGGAGGGGCAGGCATCGGCCGGAGGGCAGGAGGACCCAGGACAGAGAGTGTCTTCCGTGTGGCAGCGGTTGGGCCACGCCATAGGTGCGGAGCGGCGGCGGGCGGAAGAGGCGCGGCTCACAATGGTCAGGGCGGAGAACTCCATGCGGAGGGCCCTGAGGCGGGCCGAGTGCCTCGAGGCAATCCGCAGGGGGTTGGAGGAGGACACGGCGTCGTCCCTGCGGACCCTCGGGGCCATGGAACTGGACCGCCTCCGGGACATCGAACAGGAGTTCGATGATGCCCTGGCCCGGAACACCACAGAGTGAGCCGCTGGACTTGCCCGCCGCCTTTGTATATAGTTCTTTAGTTTTAGGTTTCCTTTGTTTTTTCTTATGATTTGGAGTCGACGGACACTGCTCCACTTTTTGTATATAGTTGATATTTAGGTAGGTTTTTTAGGAGGTTTCCTTAGTTCTGTTGTGATGATGGACCCTTGTTATTTTTGTACATAGTTCTTTGTTGCACGGAGAGTTTTGACATTTCACTTTGGACAAAATTTTTTGGATTAGATTTTCTAGTTTTGTGTTTTTATGCGGACATGCAGCTTCTTTTTTCACATTTGCATTGTAGTTAGTTTTCTTTCTTTAGCATTCGTATTTTTTTCTAATACATTTTTTTTTACATTGTTCACTGTGTGGTTTCATCTCATTGGTTTCATGCATGTCATGTTGTGTGTTTTCCCATTCAATTGGAAAATATGTGTGTGACGGACATGGGTTCATTTGCTTCATGAACATTGGGGGTGTAACATGTGATTTCCATTTCCATGTGGGTGAATGGGTTACTTGGTAGGGCTTTTTGGCTGTGGAGGCTGACCATTACGCACATTGTGAGGACCTGGTGGGGGCTGCACATGGTGGCAGGGGGGTGGGGGTGGTGGGAGACATGAGTGGGGGCCTGGTGGAGGGTGACCCTGGTGGCTGGGGGGTGGGGGTGGTGGGAGACATGAGTGGGGGCCTGGTGGAGGCTGCCCCTGCACTGCTGGGGGGTGGGGGTGGTGGGAGACATGAGTGGGGGCCTGGTGGAGGGTGCCCCTGGTGGCGGGGGGGTGGGGGTGATAGGGGACATGAGTGGGGGCCTGGTGGAGGCTGCCCCTGCACTGCTGGGGGGTGGGGGTGGTGGGAGACATGAGTGGGGGCCTGGTGGAGGGTGCCCCTGCACTGCTGGGGGGTGGGGGTGGTGGGAGACATGAGTGGGGCCCTGGTGGAGGGTGACCCTGGTGGCTGGGGGGTGGGGGTGGTGGGAGACATGAGTTGGACATGGGTGGGGGCCTGCTGGCAGGTGCCCCACAGTGCTGGGGGGTGGGGGTGGTGGGAGACATGAGTTGGACATGGGTGGGGGCCTACTGGCAGGTGCCCCACAGTGCTGGCGGGTGGGGGTGGTGGGAGACATGAGTTGGACATGGGTGGGGGCCTACTGGCAGGTGCCCCACAGTGCTGGGGGGTGGGGGTGGTGGGAGACATGAGTGGGGGCCTGGTGGAGGGTGACCCTGGTGGCGGGGGGGTGGGGGTGATAGGGGACATGAGTGGGGGCCTGGTGGAGGCTGCCCCTGCACTGCTGGGGGGTGGGGGTGGTGGGAGACATGAGTGGGGGCCTGGTGGAGGCTGCCCCTGCACTGCTGGGGGGTGGGGGTGGTGGGAGACATGAGTGGGGGCCTGGTGGAGGCTGCCCCTGCACTCCTGGGGGGTGGGGGTGGTGGGAGACATGAGTGGGGGCCTGGTGGAGGGTGACCCTGGTGGCGGGGGGGTGGGGGTGATAGGGGACATGAGTGGGGGCCTGGTGGAGGCTGCCCCTGCACTGCTGGGGGGTGGGGGTGGTGGGAGACATGAGTGGGGGCCTGGTGGAGGCTGCCCCTGCACTGCTGGGGGGTGGGGGTGGTGGGAGACATGAGTGGGGGCCTGGTGGAGGCTGCCCCTGCACTGCTGGGGGGTGGGGGTGGTGGGAGACATGAGTGGGGGCCTGGTGGAGGGTGACCCTGGTGGCGGGGGGGTGGGGGTGATAGGGGACATGAGTGGGGGCCTGGTGGAGGCTGCCCCTGCACTGCTGGGGGGTGGGGGTGGTGGGAGACATGAGTGGGGGCCTGGTGGAGGCTGCCCCTGCACTGCTGGGGGGTGGGGGTGGTGGGAGACATGAGTGGGGGCCTGGTGGAGGCTGCCCCTGCACTGCTGGGGGGTGGGGGTGGTGGGAGACATGAGTGGGGGCCTGGTGGAGGGTGACCCTGGTGGCGGGGGGGTGGGGGTGATAGGGGACATGAGTGGGGGCCTGGTGGAGGCTGCCCCTGCACTGCTGGGGGGTGGGGGTGGTGGGAGACATGAGTGGGGGCCTGGTGGAGGCTGCCCCTGCACTGCTGGGGGGTGGGGGTGGTGGGAGACATGAGTGGGGGTCTGGTGGAGGCTGCCCCTGCACTGCTGGGGGGTGGGGGTGGTGGGAGACATGAGTGGGGGCCTGGTGGAGGGTGACCCTGGTGGCGGGGGGGTGGGGGTGATAGGGGACATGAGTGGGGGCCTGGTGGAGGCTGCCCCTGCACTGCTGGGGGGTGGGGGTGGTGGGAGACATGAGTGGGGGCCTGGTGGAGGGTGACCCTGGTGGCTGGGGGGTGGGGGTGGTGGGAGACATGAGTGGGGGCCTGGTGGAGGGTGCCCCTGCACTGCTGGGGGGTGGGGGTGCAGGGGGACATGAGCAGGTGTGCAGGGTAGTCCCCTGTTTTGTGGGCTGCCTGCAGGGGCTGTGGAGGGTGTACAGGGAACACCTGTGAGGACCCACCCAGCCTAATTGCGTGTGATAATTCCCGCACACCCCTGTAATACACGTACCAAGCCAAATCGCGTGTGATAATTCCCACGCACCCCTGTAATACACGTACCTGGCCAAATCGCATGTGAAACTTCCCGCGTACCCCTGTAATACACGTACCCTGGCCAATCGCGTGTTGAACTTCCCGCGTACCCCTGTAATACACGTACCCTGGCCAATCGCGTGTTAAACTTCCCGCGTACCCCTGTAATACATGTACCCTGGCCAATCGCGTGTTAAACTTCCCGCGTACCCCTGTAATACACGTACCCTGGCTAATCGCGTGTTAAACTTCCCGCGTACCCCTGTAATACACTTACCCTGGCTAATCGCGTGTTAAACTTCCCGCGTACCCCTGTAATACACGTACCCTGGCCAATCGCGTGTTAAACTTCCCGCGTACCCCTGTAATACACGTACCCTGGCTAATCGCGTGTATGACTTCACGTGTACCCCTGTAATACACTTACACTGGCTAATCGAGTGTTAAACTTCCCGCGTAACCCTGTGATACACGTACCCTGGCCAATCGCGTGTTAAACTTCCCGCGTACCCCTGTAATACACGTACCCTGGCCAATCGCGTGTTAAACTTCCCGCGTACCCCTGTAATACACGTACCCTGGCTAATCGCGTGTATGACTTCACGTGTACCCCTGTAATACACTTACCCTGGCTAATCGCGTGTTAAACTTCCCGCGTACCCCTGTAATACACGTACCCTGGCCAATCGCGTGTTAAACTTCCCGCGTACCCCTGTAATACACATACCCTGGCCAATCGCGTGTTAAACTTCCCGCGTACCCCTGTAATACACGTACCCTGGCTAATCGCGTGTATGACTTCACGTGTACCCCTGTAATACACTTACCCTGGCTAATCGCGTGTATGACTTCACGTGTACCCCTGATATGCACGTTACCCGCTTTGCGTTCCTTGTTTGGCTGCCCTGTAAACTGGTCCAGGGTTAGCGCAGCCCTTTGCGATGATTTAGCGATTTTGCTGGCTTTTCCTTGCGCGAGGGCGTTCTTGGGGGCGTTACTGGCGCTGCTGCAGGGTCGCTGCGATACTCTGCGCCACGGCTGGTTTGGGAGCATGAAATCCATGAATACGCTGTGCGCGGAAATCGGTTTTAGCGCACGTGCCTGGCGCAGTCAATCGCACGCGGACACTCTGCGCCAGCCGCTTGCGACACTTTTCTGCGAAATTCTATGAATTACCCTGTATGTCTGCTACTAGGGCCCAGCCTACACGAAGGTGATTTGTGTATGTGTACACCCTTGCACACTGCTTGGCTCCTCTCTTGCATCAGTAAAGGATTTTCCCTTCTGTATATGTTGATACCGCTGTATATATGTGTATACTTTGACCTTCTGTAAAATTCTGTATTTATGCTAATTTTGTAACTTGTGTTTGTAACTATGTAAGCCTTGCATTTTCATTCTGCTGTGCCCTTTTACCTACAGGTCTGGTGCGCATAACAAATAAAAAAAACAAACAAACAAACAAACATAGAGGAATTCTTACAGTCAGAATAATCACTGTTGATGTTTACTCCATTTCCTGAAGGAGTCATATGGGACTGCGTAATAGGGGGTAACTCAGAAGATCGAGGATTTACCGTCACAAGCAAGGGTGGCAACAATAGACAAGTTTGGCGGAATTACCGCAGCTAGTTACACCAAACTTGTCATGAGGGCTTCTGCCTGTGTTTGCATGCGGGCACAGTTTAAGTGTCCATGTATCGGATGGCATTGCACACAGTGCTGGCTGTTAACCTGGACTCTTCGTTAGGCTAGCACCAGCATCCCAGACTATCCTCGCATAATGGAGGCCAAAGGGCAATTGAATGGATTGGCTGCTTGGACAACACATACACCTATGGAAATACTTGGCCAAGAAAGCCGGATCCCGCAAGAGTCTTTACACTAACAACATTAGAAATGTGTACTGCACACACTGGCCCCCTTGAGCTCTTCAAGGCATAAGAACTTGCTCAAGGGCAGTGATAACTCCTTGTCTAACATCTCAAGACTTTTCCATGGGCAATGAATAAGCAGATTATGGGGCTTTTAGGAGTTGGGGAAGCATCAAATCAGCTTTCCCAGTTCAATTAACATGACTTCATAAGCTCATTAATGAGCTTTCCTGGATCCAATCTGACCTGTTACGGCCAAACTAACACATGTTCGCATAGCAAATGTCTCTCTGGCCGTCAGTTGGATGTAAGTAAAGAAAGACAGGTGGAGACTAACTCCTATAGGTCGAGGAAAGACTTCACAAACATTTGTCAAGAGGCAAAGGCAGGGGAGGAGTCTGTTGGCTCATCCGGCCAGCACTGTCCAGCGGGGCCCTGACTCATGCAGTGTGGATTCCTTGTGGATCCAGTTCATCACACACTGCTGCGCCTCAAATGCTGAAGTGCATGCTTCCTTGCTCATGGTGGCGTAAGCGCTTGCATGCATGTACATTATGCCGTACGCCTGCTAGTAGGGTGCCTAATGTAGCTGTAGCCCTCCACATATCCTTTACCTTTCTTTTTTTTTTATTCCCCGCCCCTTATTTTTGTTGACTGTGTCATGATTTGCAGATCTTTATCATGCAGTGTCCATTTTGTTTTTTTTCTCGTTGCTCAATACATCTCTGCCTATGGTTAAGAGGTGCGCATTGTATGTTTTCTTTAGGAATGGAAATGGAATTGGACAAAGAGCCCTCCCTTTTTACGGTCTGAGCATGCTCTCAAACTCAGGTTTCTGACGTCATTCGTGCGACCGAAGGAGCCATCTTTGCTCCCTTCGCGGCCGTGGAGCAAGCACTGCTCCCACCGTGCCGCAGAGGTAGAATGGGCAGATAGTGGCGGCCATGTCTATCGATCTCATTGGCTCTTGAAACCGCTTTTGCCGCACTGACTTCTACTTTTCTAGGTCACCAAACGCTTACTGCGCTGCAGCGCGCACTTGCGGGACATAGTACCATCTTCATGGACGGTGAAATCTTCTTTGCACAACAATGTCATGCCCAGTTGGTAAAAGCCTCGAACTCAGGTGGCGTTCTTGACCCCAAACAGCCTCACAGTGCTGTGATCTTACCACCTACTCAGACCCTGCCTTAGGTATTTCCAGGCTTGAGGTCCAGGTTTTCTTTGCTAAGGTCACAGGTTTTAATCCTGCTGATTTCCCAATCAGCCTTGTATCCTTCTGAAGTCAACAAGAGAGTTCCTTTTGAGTTTTGTAATGGTGACACTTGTCCTTGGCGTCAAAAGACAACTCAGTATGCTGTTTGTGCCTGCACATGGTCGCTGTTATTAATATGATTATTATTATAAGTAGTAGTAGTAGTAGTATCAGAAGTATAGTAGTAGTAATAGTATCAGTAGTATAGTAGTAGTAGTATTAATAGTATAGTAGTAGTAGTAGTAGTAGTAGTAGTAGTAGTAGTAGTAGTAGTAGTAGTAGTAATAGTATCAGTAGTATAGTAGTAGTAGTATTATAATAGTAGTAATAGTATCAGTAGTATAGAGGTAGTAGTAGTATTAGTAGTAGTAATAGTATCAGTAGTATAGTAGTATAATAGTAGTAGTAGTATCAGTAGTATAGTAGTAGTAGTATTAGTAGTATAATGTAGTAGTAGTATCAGTAGTATAGAGGTAGTAGTAGTATTAGTAGTAGGAATAGTATCAGTCGTATAGTAGTGGTAGTAGTAGTATCAGTAGTATAGTAGGATTAGTAGTATTTCCACTTTAACAGGACAGATCTGAACAACACATCTAGGCAAGGGCACTGCTTTTGAGTGGGTCTTAAGGGGTGATGTTCTGGCACCACGAGAAACCGAGAGCTGTAATTACAGGGGGGCTTTGGGGGAGGGCGTCTCGGTAATGGTTCCCTGGTCTGATGATGCACGCTTACACCGCCAGGGAAGTGGGGCTCTTTATTTTTCACTGTTTCTCGTTTAACTACGGGAAGCTTAATTAACAGGAGCCCCTCGCTGTGATGCGCTCACACAAAGCGGTGTGCAGATATTAACTGAAATTACAGCCTCTCTTGACTTGTCCTATTAAATCAGCGCATTCTCCGCTTAAGCATCCCTCTGCAGACATTATGGGGGTGAAGGAGCGCCACCCCCGCAACGGTGAGGTCTCTGAGGTCAAACTGCGGTTTTCAGAGGATTTTCAACTTAAACGGGGAGGCCGCCTTGCCTTCAATCTGGGTCAAGTTACATAAACCGCATTGGGTGCGCAAATTAAAAATGTGGTTATCTGCATGTGTGTGTTCTATTGTTCCAGCGGTGTGAGGACTTGAGTTAGTCTGTCAGCCCAGAGAGATGTACAAAGGTCCAACCGTGGTTTTGCTTAAATGTAGCAGTGTTTGGCAGCAGCCCCGCCAGCTGGAGCTAGAAGGGCGTGCCACAAGACAACACTTTCTTTCAAAATAATTGCACAACCATTTCATGATCAGCAAAGGCTTGCCTCCATTTGTCGGGAGGACTGGACTGCACTATGGTGATTGTTGATGTGGTTGTGTTTTTTCAAAGTCAGAAGGGCACGAGCAGAGGGGTTTTACTGCCTCTAAAGTCAAGATGCTGGCTGACCAATACTAGAAGAAGGGCTGTTACCTACTTCCTGTAAAGCAGGAATGAGAACTGTTGGGAGTCAAACATTTCCAGTCAAAAGAGGGTTTACTGTACTTTCTATTCTATAAGAAAGGGGCATCATGAAGTCCATTACCAATCAGCAAACTGCTACTCCGGATGGAAACATTGAAGCATGTAGCACCATGAAGTCAGTTACCATGTGCTCCTCTGGATGGAAACATTGCAGCATGCAGCATCATGAAGTCCATTACCAATCAACACCCTGCTCCTCTGGATGGAAACATTGCAGCATGCAGCACCATGAAGTCAGTTACCAATCAACACCCTGCTCCATTGGATGGAAACATTGCAGCATGCAGCATCATGAAGTCCATTACCAATCAGCAACCTGCTCCTCTGGATGGAAACATTGCAGCATGCAGCACCATGAAGTCAGTTACCATGTGCTCCTCTGGATGGAAACATTGCAGCATGCAGCATCATGAAGTCCATTACCAATCAGCACCCTGCTCCTCTGGATGGAAACATTGCAGCATGCAGCACCATGAAGTCAGTTACCATGTGCTCCTCTGGATGGAAACATTGCAGCATGCAGCATCATGAAGTCCATTACCAATCAGCACCCTGTTCCTCTGGATGGAAACATTGAAGCATGCAGCATCATGAAGTCAGTTACCATGTGCTCCTCTGGATGGAAACATTGCAGCATGCAGCACCATGAAGTCAGTTACCAATCAACACCCTGCTCCATTGGATGGAAACATTGCAGCATGCAGCATCATGAAGTCCATTACCAATCAACACCCTGCTCCTCTGGATGGAAACATTGCAGAATGCAGCATCATGAAGTCAGTTAGCAATCAGCACGCTGCTCCTCTGGATGGAAACATTGCAGCATGCAGCTTCATGAAGTCCATTACCAATCAACACCCGGCTCCTATGGATGGAAACATTGCAGAATGCAGCATCATGAAGTCAGTTACCAATCAACACCCTGCTCCATTGGATGGAAACATTGCAGCATGCAGCATCATGAAGTCCATTACCAATCAGCACCCTGCTCCTCTGGATGGAAACATTGCAGCATGCAGCACCATGAAGTCAGTTACCAATCAACACCCTGCTCCATTGGATGGAAACATTGCAGCATGCAGCATCATGAAGTCCATTACCAATCAACACCCTGCTCCTCTGGATGGAAACATTGCAGAATGCAGCATCAAGAAGTCAGTTAGCAATCAGCACGCTGCTCCTCTGGATGGAAACATTGCAGCATGCAGCTTCATGAAGTCCATTACCAATCAACACCCGGCTCCTATGGATGGAAACATTGCAGAATGCAGGATCATGAAGTCAGTTACCAATCAACACCCTGCTCCATTGGATGGAAACATTGCAGCATGCAGCATCATGAAGTCCATTACCAATCAGCACCCTGCTCCTCTGGATGGAAACATTGCAGCATGCAGCATCTTGAAGTCAGTTAGCAATCAGCACGCTGCTCCTCTGGATGGAAACATTGCAGCATGCAGCATCATGAAGTCCATTACCAATCAGCACCCTGTTCCTCTGGATGGAAACATTGCAGCATGCAGCATCTTGAAGTCCATTACCAATCAGCACCCTGTTCCTCTGGATGGAAACATTGCAGCATGCCGCATCTTGAAGTCAGTTAGCAATCAGCACGCTGCTCCTCTGGATGGAAACATTGCAGCATGCAGCATGCAGCATCATGAAGTCCATTACCAATCAACACCCTGCTCCATTGGATGGAAAGTGCATTTTCTCACAGGAAATCCCCAACATGGTGACACTGGCTCGATTCAGGGATGAGGGGTCAGCAAAGACACAGCTGAGCTTTGGAGAACCAGAGAGCATCCTCAGAGCGTGGACCCTGGGTGCAGACATTACATGTGCGGAATGCCAGCAAGGGGGCACCATGTTTCACTCACGGCATGCGCGCAGTGGGGCAGGTGTCCTCATCTCCATGACTACACCGGCCGCAGTCCCTCAGCCGCACTCTGACTGCAGCATTCCTATTTCGTCCAGTTTGGACATGCCGGCCGTTGCATTCTAATGCACCTCCTTGTGCGCCTGCACCATTTGCCGTAGCTCCTTGTCTGATGCTGCTCATCCTCCCGCTCTCCCCTTCTGCTCTGCCACCTGCTCTTTCTCTTGGCTGTCACCTTTCGTTATTCTTCTGCTTCCTGCTCCCAAGCAGTCTTCATCTCTTCATTGGATTTTTTTGGAGTTCTCCATCCTGTCTTGCCTACCAAATCCCACCTACTGCTAAACCAGATTTGTCTAACTCCAGGTCTCGAGGGTCAGATCCATGTCGCATTTTCATCATACCTCTCATTAATATTCATGAAATAAATTTGCATACAATGATTCTAAATGTATGCACATTTTATGGCCCTCGAGGCCTGGAGTTGGACAACCCTGTGCTAAACCATGGAGCACCTAAATCAGCTTTTTCAGCGGCCACCCTATTCTCCTTCCCCACCCGCTGGGTGTCTGTTGCCTCTGTGGCTCGCTGGACACCCACCATCCAGAGATCTTGCAGTGACCTGTTACCAGGCAAAAGACTGTCTTCACAGACCAGTGCGTGCACTGTCTCCTCGCCAAGCAAATTCTAGGCAGTTGATCTGTGGCGCGGGAAGCTGGTCCCCGTAAATCTCTGGGCACCAAGAACGCACAGGGATGGATTGAGATTGGCTCCCAGAATCGCACGTCACCAGTGGGATTTGGGATTGCAGTCTGGACTCCATCAAGAAAATGACGAAAAGGATGTCAGGTACATGCGCTTGACAACACGTTCCAAAGCATTTTAAAGTGAAGGAAAAACACAACTTTAAGTTAAGCGTTGCTTAACTTGTGTTCACTGCGGCAACATGCTGTCATCTTTATTTTAATGATCATATATTTTCTCTTCAATATTCCCATCACCAACCATTGAAAATGTATGACCTGAAATATTAGTAAATCGCTCAACTGCAGTTCCAAAGGTACGCATGCAGTTCTTCACATTAAGCTCAAATGAATATTTATATATTTATATGTGTAAAGCGCACTTGCAGCCCAAGGGCATTGAGGCGCTGTTGCATGAATTTGTGTTAGTTACAAAAGGGTTACTTGTTTTATTTAAAACAGGTTACTTAGCTCATGGTTACAGTGAGCTTGGAATACAGCAGGGTTACTCGTGTTAGGTACACTAGGTTGATTAGCTCATGGTTACAGTGAGCTTGGAATACAGCAGGGTTACTCGTGTTAGTTACACTAGGTTGATTAGCTCATGGTTACAGTGAGCTTGGAATACAGCAGGGTTACTCGTGTTAGTTACACTAGGTTGATTAGCTCATGGTTACAGTGAGCTTGGAATACAGCAGGGTTACTCGTGTTAGTTACACTAGGTTGATTAGCTCATGGTTATAGTGAGCTTGGAATACAGCAGGGTTACTCGTGTTAGTTACACTAGGTTGATTAGCTCATGGTTACAGTGAGCTTGGAATACAGCAGGGTTACTCGTGTTAGTTACACTAGGTTGATTAGCTCATGGTTACAGTGAGCTTGGAATACAGCAGGGTTACTCGTGTTAGTTACACTAGGTTGATTAGCTCATGGTTACAGTGAGCTTGGAATACAGCAGGGTTACTCGTGTTAGTTACACTAGGTTGATTAGCTCATGGTTATAGTGAGCTTGGAATACAGCAGGGTTACTCGTGTTAGTTACACAATTTGGATTAGCTCATGGTTACAGTGAGTTTGGAATACAGCAGGGTTACTTGTGTTAGTTACACTAGGTTGATTAGCTCATGGTTACAGTGAGCTTGGAATACAGAATATGAACACAAACAAATGGGGTTACCGTTGAGGTTTGTCATACAATTGCAGCGATAGGGCAGTGAACATGAGTGATAGCACGCGATGCTGCCTACACAAAAAACAACATTTTTATTGCTTTCCTGAAGGCAAGATGTGACTCAATATTCCTAATGTAAGGTGGTAAGGAGTTCCATTGATTTGCTGCCAAGACCGGGAACTAGAGCCTCCTGCCCAGACTCTCTGGGTCTTGTGAGTGGAGATTCTGTTGGTATACACAGATCTTATGGGTTTTGAAGAGGAAGGCTTAACTATTATTTGAGCAAGGTAAAGCGGGGCCCGGTTATGGAAACATTTATGTGAAAGGGCAAGAGTTTTGAAGACTATCCGCTCTTTAATGGGGAGCCAATGAACCTGCTTCCTGGTTTCCGATTTGTGCTCCGTTTAGGAAGTGCCAGTGGCTACCCTAAGGGCATTATTCTGGACAATCTGGACTTTGGTTATGTTTCTTTCAGACGTTCCTGCAAAAAGGGCATTGCAGTAGTCCAACCTAGACTCAATAATTGCTCTAGCAATAGTGAGACAGTTCTGTTTGGATAGGACAGGTCTGGCTGCGTTTATCAATTTGGAATGGTACGCTGAGGTAAATGCAATGGCATTAACCTGCCTGTTCATGGATAGGTCAGAATCCAAGTAGACCCCCAAGGTCTTGACAACTTCCGATACTTGGATGGGAACATTGTCAATCATGACAGAACTATATTGTTTGTCCTGTTTCCTGAGGTTGACCTGAGATCCAATAAGCAGAGGTTTGTTTTTTTCACCATTAAGGCACAACCAGTTTTCTGCCATCCAGGTTTGGATGGTGGAGTACATGAACTTAAGGGTTACCATATCAGCCTCATAGTCACCGATCAGGAGGATGAGGACCTGTGTGTCATCTGCATAATTAGTATATGTGATGCCCAAGACATCCAAAATGTGGAACAATGGCCTTGTAAACAGGTTGTACAGGGTGGGTGAGATGCAGGATCCCTGAGGGACACCACATTTGATGTTGCTTGGGTGGCCACAGACAGAGTCAGAAAAGACTTTCATAACCCTTTCTTGAAGAAACAAGGTGATCCAGGCAATCCGGGAGAAGTTGGCAGGGGCAGAGAGATGGTGACAAAGGGTATTATGGTCCACCAGGTCAAACACTGCGGCCAAATCACGTAGGAGAAGGAGAGCAGGTTTACCTGCATCTCGGAAATTGTCCATTTGGTTTTTTAGGTCCAACAGTGCCATTTCGGTTCCATGTCCTGGACGGAATCCCGACTGGTGGAGGCTGAGCAGATTGTTAGCTTTGAAGAATTACTGGACTTGCAGATAAGCTGCCTTGTCAAGAATTTCTAATAGGAAAGGGACCATAGTTATGGGTCTATAATTCCCTGCGACCGATGGGTCAAGTGCTGGTTTCTTGAGGCAGAGGCGTACCCATGCTTCCTTGAGACCAGTAAGGACATGGCCTGACTGGAAGGAAGCATTAATGAAAGCTGTAAGGAACGGGGCCGGGGTAAGGGCGCAATCTTTAATAAATTGTGCCGGACAAGCGTCTCCTTTGCAAAAGGATGGTTTGATAGATTTGAGGAGGGTGATAACTTCTGATTCACTCATTTCCTTAAAGGTAAATGAGGGTGTGTGACCATTAGTGTTACCTTGTGATTCAGAAATGAGGTAGCTGAGTGCCTGTTGATGGTTCTTGATTTTATTTTGTAGTAGGTTCAGTTTGTCAATCATGGCAGATTGGGTGTTATTACACAGGTTTTCATCTTTGAGTATGGTGGGTGGGGGGTGAGTGGGGTAGGTGTTTCTAATTCCCTGAAGATAGCAAATATTCCTTTAATTCCAGATTTATCATTTGCTATTCTTATGTTAAATGAAGAGGCTTTAGCTTTATTTATGGCAACTTTATACTCTTTAGAGGCAATCTTGAAAGCCGCTTTAGAGGCGTTGTTAGGGTTAACTCTCCAACGTGAAAGCACTGTCCTGTTCCTTGAACGTAGCTCCAGGAGCTCATGGGAAAACCAGGAGTTGGAGTGCTTGATGTGCTTAGCTTATCTTTGGGTCAATGGGGCGATGGCATCAAATGTTATACAGTGATGACAGATTTGAAGGTATTGGTCAAGATTTCTGGGTTAGCAGAGAAGGGGGCCCGAAGGGCCGGCACTAAAAGGTAAGTGAGCTGGCAAGAGCTTCTGGTGAGTGCCAGGGGGAGGGGAATCTGAGTCTGACAAGAGCCTTTTAAGGTATTAAGTTCAAATTGAATGGCATGATGGTTAGACCAAGGGATGGGGGAGATGTGCATGACAGTGATGGAACAGTTATGGTGGGCGACCCAGTCCAGTGTACGGCCTTTCAAATGGGTAGGTTCCGTGATGGCCTGGATGAACCCCAGGATGGAAAGGGCTTTCTTAAGCGAGGCAGCTTGCGAATCGTTCTGATCATTCAGTCCTAGGTTAAGATCTCCAAGAAGAATTTCTTCAGATTATCAAACAGGGCGTGAATTAGGTAGTCTTGGAAGTCTGAGACTGGCCATGGTGGTTGATATATGATATATAGTGCAATAGTGCAGTTAGGTTACAGGTTGACTTTAAGAGGAAGATAGTCACAGTTGTGGCAAGGTTCTCTTTACACCCTTTTGACAGAGATGGTGTCATTAGTAATAAGAGTGTTTTGTTATGTCACAATCAGCGTCACTTACCAAAATCCTTCCCTGAACCTAACACCACTCTGGGTTGGCTCCCTGAGTGGTAGGTCCAGTATAGGAACATATAGTGTTCATTGTTACTGGTGGGCACTGGTCAGGTGGTATACTTGGATCGCCCCTAAAATTGTTACCTGAAAAATGTTACATTAGAGAGCCCGATTATTGGCTGGGGATTCCGGCCACCAGCCCCTAACCCCCGGTGTCCTCAATGGTCAGGCCACGGGCCCCCAAGCCTGGGACTACCAATGTTCCCAGCTCGCAAGACACCTTCTTACGTACAGTGTGTATCGATATGGTGTGACTATGTGACAGTGTGTAACAATGGTGTGCTTCTGCTAATGCTATGAGAGTGATCCATTCCCAGCGCATGCTGCAGGTGAATTGTTACAATTTGTTGCAAGCTCGGTCCCCCTCGTGAGACAGCCGCGCCTTCCCAGCTTCCAGGCCTTGGCATTGTGTCAGTTTGGGCAAGTCATGTGTGAGGAGACCGTCGGTGAGGCCGAATTACTTCGATTTAATTTGTATTTTGGCTTGGAATATTCTCTCCTGTAGCCGGTCTCACTGTGGCGCGGTAGGTGAGGGATGTCACTTGCAACATCATGTCCTTGGCATCTGCGGTCCCTGCCAGGGCTGTTCTGCTTGCCCAGCATCTTACGGTTTGGGATGTCTGTGAGATGATTCTGGCTTGCTGGATTTTCCTAAGGCCTACTTCGGCTCCAATTATGCATTCGGTGTAATTATCCATAGGTTTAAGGCATGTCATAGTCGGTCAGATCCCTTGAATGCTCCTGCCCATCCATAAGGTTAATAGCGTCTAGCATCTGCAAGCATATACACAAGCTCTTCTGTCATCTTGCATTTCTGCGGTGCTGTAGCAAGCCTAAGTGGCAAAATAATAAACATGCAGACAGTATGTATATGTCACCGTCCTCTAAATCATAGAACTGTACGTGCGTGTTCGTCGTGTGGATTGGTGTGTAAGTGTCCTGAATGTGCAGGTGGCACGTGTGCTTCCTATCTAACGCAGCTAAGTCGTCATGGTGTCTCTAACGGCCTGCAGCATGGTTTGCGGGAGATTCCGTCGATTCGGTCCAAATAATGATCTCCAGCTCGGTCTTGACTGTCGTCGCTTGGTTTGGATAGAGTCCGTAACATCGCAGGGTTATATGGTCAGGTGGCTGGGTACCGATCGTGGTGCGTGCTCATGCTGGGAGCAGTGGGGATTGGTGCAACCTCATACGTTCAGTGGTTATTCTGTCTCGGGTGCTTCTCCCGCGTTGGGAGGGAAGGGACATTTACTTTTTCCTTCTTCAAGAGCAACCCCTCCTCCTTTCTGAAGCAAAAAATAGTGACTAAAAATAGTATAACCTGCCTAAAAATAGTATCACCTGGTGGTAAGGCAAGGGCCAGGGCAAGGCCAGCCGCTGCAGTAAACCAAGTCTCATTAATAATCAGAAAGTCAATGTTATGACTAATGACGAGCTCATGGACGTCTAATGCATGGGCAGGGAGCGAGAGAGCGGGCATTAATCAGGGCCGAATTTAAAGAACATTTGGTAGAGTCCTACCGGTGAGATTAGGACCAGAACTAACAGTATTGGGCCCAGACAGATCAGAGATCACAACGTTGGGCATCTGCAGTTCAGGCTGTTCAGTCTTAGTGACAAGCAGGTCACTGACAGTGTTAGGCATCGATTTATCATCCTTAGTCGTATCAGGGACAGGGAATTGAGCATTAACATTGATAGGAACAGGTAGATCAGGTTCTGTGACAATCAACAGATCAACCTTTGTAATAATAGGGACAGAAGGCAGGTCAATGTTCCTAGTGATTGGCACAGGTAAATCATGAATCATAATGTTTGGCCCAGATAGATCAGTAATTACAGTATTAGATGCATACATTTCTGGCTCTACCATATTAGTATTAGGTACCCGCAAATCTGGTAGATCAGCGATTACAGTATTAGATGCATACAGTTCAGGTGCTACCGTATTAGTGTTAGGTACCCGCAAATCGGGTAGATCAACAATTAGATTATTAGATGCATACAGTTCAGGTGCTACCGTTTGAGGTATAAGCAAATCATCATTAACAGTGTAATGGCAAGGTAAATCGGCCATGAGTGGCTTTGTGCTAAGCAATGAATGGTGAGCGACTTATGAAAAATAATGTACACACTGCGCCTGTGCAGTAATCAATATCTCGTCAACACCACAAGTAAGACATTCAATATTGGCCAAGACAGCTGAAACGTATATCACATTGTACAATATATCACCACCAAATCCAATATTGTCCTATGCAATTGACCAGAACTGGATCAAAATAACACAGCTTCATTAAACTGAGCTTGATGTCTAAATCCAGACTTGCAAATGTTGAGAAAACTGGACTCCATTCCCACCGGGCATGCTAACCCAAATGCTGGACATTGTACACGTATTTTGCAACTTGAACTGGATGCTAGTTCTAAATCTAGCGTGGTCTCCCCTCCAACTCTGTGGGAACCACCTGAAGCCTGTAAAGATCATGGTTTTCCAGCAACTCCTCGTCCCTTAGGAAGCCATGCAGGGATCACCCTGCTGCCATCTTCAAAGGCGAGTAAGTCACTGCAGAGCGGGGGACCGGCTCTAGGGGAGAGATATATAGATGTGATTTCCAGAAAATTGTAGCACTGACTTAAGAAGGATCCTACCTTCTCGGTGCCATTGGATCGCCAAATGAACCTGATAGCTTAAGGTGGTCTACCGGATATCCCGTCCACATAAAATGACGTTTGAGGGCATTTTGCGGGGAGAGCCTTCTGAGAGTGATTAAGGGGTGTAGGGCCACAGCACAGTTGCTGTAGCATGCTGATGCGTTGTGCCAATCTGTACCGGGACCTTTTCTGGCACCGCAGAAAACCACTGTGTCTCAAATGGCGTGAGCATGCTCTGGTGTCACAAAGGGCATGGAGGAAGCCCGCATATATATTGGGGAGCATCTTATTCCAATATAAATTACTAAACCAAAAAAACACACATGCATTTGACAACGACAATCTCAATGCCCCCCCCCCCAAACCCCCTCCACCCCCTAGTGCAGTCTGTGGAGATGGTGGGCCAGCTGAGTCACACACAGGTCTTCATTCATGAGTTATGTCAGTAGAGGCTGGCTAGTCTGTAGGAATATCAGGAAACCTCTTGACATGCTAGTGCCTCCTTCAGGGTGGTTGGACTGGAACAGGCTCACTCACCTTAGAATGCCCACTGTTCCTATAAATGGTTGCATTACTGCATTTGTTTAGTTGTTGCCTGACTTTTGAGCTGGCGGTGGACATCACTGTTCTGTCCTTTGCCAAAACCTGCCATGACCTATCCTACGCCAACCGGCAGCTCTTTCAAGGTCACCTCAAAGGCTTTATTTTACCATTTAATTTGATGTAGGTAAAATATGGCTCTCTCTGACCCTTGTGGGGTATTTAACACAGGGTGCATCCGAGCAAAGTTGAGCCATTGCGTGCCGCTGTATTTTCAGCGGCTATCACCCTGAAATCATTTGATGGGCATATTGAACTATGCATCTCTGGGTGCTATGGAATAACATGCCCACAAATGATGCCTTACAAAGCACGTTTAACTATAGTTAAATAAAATCTGTAGAGTATCCTCTGATCACCATTCTGCTGCTTCCTTGGAGCTGGAGATCTGTCTGACACCAAGGTTTGAATTGGAGTGTCGGCAAGTCTGTCCTGTGGAGGCCAATGCGTGGACGGGCGAGCGTGTCCCACTGCAGAGACGCATGGACATTGGCATCCCTCAGGAGGCTCATACAGCGGAATGTGCAGCTTCTGGTGATGTACAATCGATTCACATGATATAGATGACTTCAATTGCGTTTGTCAAGGCGAGTGGATTGTTTTGCTGAACATAGATCTGTGGTAGCAGTGATATTTTGCAACTTATGTGGCACTGAGTAGTGCTTCTGAATTGTAGGGGAAGCTTCAATTAGCTTCTGATCAGGCTTCATGGGGAAAAATACATGCAAACCTCCTAATTTCCACATGGATTGCACCAACAGAAGTGACTTCACAGAAAAGGACATTGCAAGGAGCATCATCAGTTTTTGATACTTGGAGGCACCATGGATGTGAATTTACAATAGTGGCAAATAACTTTGTGGTTCAAAATACCGAAATTGCACTATGCATACATATATATATATATATATAAAACACGGATTCTGCCAGAGAAAAAAACAGGACTTTTTACCTCCTTTTGGAAAAAGGCAATATTTTTCACCGTTTTCATACCAGATACGTTTTTACAAAAATTGTTTAGCATGATGGACAAGGAGCAAAGCAGAGATGCGGAGGCTTCCGCTTTGTTTAGTGAAAGCATTAATCCAAGGAAGAGCACGCCACAAGTAAAGGCTGGTCAATCTAAATCAATACAACAGTCCATGGCATTACTGGAAAAATTGCATAAAAAAGAAACAAATAAATGGTGGGAAATTAAATCCTTGCAAAACTATATTGACAATAAACGGAACTATATTGACAATAAACGGAACTATATTGACAATAAACCCCTACGGGTCTTAGAATTTTGACTATTCCAACATATGAAGATCCGGATCCCCAAATGTTACAGGAATGGGGAGAAGCTACAAATGAATGCTCTTTTAAAATGCTAGCAACCTTGGTGAAATACGCCAAAAGTGACAGATCAAAAGCCCTGAAGGAAATAGAATTATTGGAATCAAGTGTATATACGGGTGCAGAATCTAAAACAGCTAATGAGCTTAAAATACAGATGGACAAAAACATCAAGAAGTATGAGGAAGAGATAAAGGAAAGGAAACAGAGGAAATTCCTACGTGACAAAGAGGACTATGCCACTGGAAGGATTTATACCTTCTCTAAAAAATATGATTCTATCAGAAAGGGAATACAAGATCAAAAACAAAATTCG
Organism: Ambystoma mexicanum; assembly: GCF_040938575.1. NCBI lineage: Eukaryota > Metazoa > Chordata > Amphibia > Caudata > Ambystomatidae > Ambystoma > Ambystoma mexicanum. The sequence goes on along the minus strand of NC_090931.1, from coordinate 848,688,893 downwards.
ATCGCAACTGTATCAGATGAGGAATCGGAGATGGAAATGAGTGCAGGTTCATCCTCGAATATTTCGACCTCAAGTGGTATGAATGAACCACTGCCAAAACTGAATTTTTTAGAAGAGAAACTCCTGCACCAGGTCGGGAAGAACACGGAAGGCAGGAATCAGTCGAAATACACAAGAGGAAGAGCAGACGGGGGAGAAGGGGCCAAGGCAAATCCAAAAAAGAGAGACCAATCCGGAGCCCGGCAGACACGCTCTGGGAAGGTCAAGAAACAGAAGCAATGATGAGGACTCAAAACGCACAAATCGTCAATTTGTCAGAAAGAATATTAACAGACACGGAGATTCAAGTTCTGTCCAAAGGTTTATCTTTTTGTCTGACATCTAACTTTGATTATACACAATGCAGAGTGGACTTGCATCTATTCATTAGAAAACTGAGGCTGGCAAAATTCTTTGCAGGAGCTGACACCAACGATACATCCTGTCACTCAGAATTAGAAATACCATCGGCCCTTACCATCAGAGACATACCAGCGTTGTGCACTTTATCGGAATTACAAGCAGACAAAGATGAGACAGATATGAGTACATCTGATTTAGCATGGTCCTCCAATGTACCGGAAAATCTCCTTACCAACATGCCAGCACCAAGCACTTTAAAGAAAAAATCGAAATTTATCCCCCCGGCCAACAATATGGCACATATAGACCTTTTTGAGGATCTAATCATAGACGATTTGAAGAAACTGGCCTCTGCCAAAAAGAAAATATATCATAACATATCTTCAAAAGAATATATAGCCATGAAGAATTTAAAACAAGATGGAACAATTGTCATACGGTCATCAGATAAGGGAGGAAATATTGTGATTTTGAAAACAGACAATTACAAGCGAGAAGCACTACGTCAATTCAGACAACTGGATAATTATGAAAAGTTACCAGGAAATCCTTACAAGGCTTACAAAATGGAATATGATCAAAAGCTTAAAATGTGGCATTAGATGGGCCTCTTGAATACACGAGAAAAGGCTTTTCTAACAAAGGAGTTTCCAATATTACCAATAATACACTTTTTACCAAAAATCCACAAATGTAAAAGAACACCACCAGGAAGGCCTATTGTGGCATCTATTGATTCTCTATTGGAGAATACGTCTAAATACCTGGATCAATTCTTGTTTCCATTTGTCCAGACACTGCCATCATATGTCAAGGATACATCTGATTTTCTCCAACAAGTCGATCTAATACCATGGAGACCGGGGTATTTACTAGTAACGTTGGATGTGATATCTCTATATACATGCATCAAACATCAAGAAGGAATGGAAGCCATCAAAAGTTTTCTATCTAGCAAATCACTAAGTTTTAGAGATCATTCACAAATGTTACTGGACATGCTTTACTTTTGTCTCACACATAATGCCTTTATGTTTAACGGCCAATATTACAAAAAATTGTGTGGTACAGCAATGGGCACGACGGTAGCACCAACATATGCATACCTATTTATGGGAGCCTGGGAATCAAAATTATTCTCAGAGGAAACATTATCAATACACACCAACAAAGTGATCCTTTGGCGCCGTTATATTGATGATTTATTTATACTATGGGATGGTAGTGAACAAGAATGGATGGTTTTCTTTGACATCCTAAATACACGGGATACCAATTTGAAATTTACCGAACAACATGATCTTTCAGAGTTAATATTTTTGGATATCAAGATCTCAGTAAAGAATGAAGTACTGATGACTGAAACTTATAGGAAACCAACAAGCACCAATTCACTGCTTCATGCCAAGAGTGCACATCCGAAATGCCTAAAAAATAGTATACCCTATGGCGAATTCTTAAGAATGAAAAGGAACTGTAGCGAAAACGAAACCTTTGAAAAAAATGCCAAAATCACAGCAAAGAATTTTATGGCAAGAGGTTACAAGAAATCGACTATTAATAGTGCATTTAACCAATGCATGAAACAGACACGAGCTGAGATTTTTAGAAGAAATAAGGAGAAAAATGAATTGAAGCTACTGGAAACAAAACCTGAGAATATACGCTTCATCACAACTTACAATAATGGGGCCAAAGACATTCAAAAAATTCTGGCCAAACGATGGGCGTTATTACAGAGTGATCCAGACATCGTAGGCCATATTCAGAAGAATGCTAGTGTGACTTTTAGGAAAGCAAAATCACTCCAATCAGAATTATCACCAAGTCTTTTCTCGACCCCGATACAGAGATCAAACCAATGGCTACTAAGCAATCAGGGGGGTTTTTACAAATGTACCAAATGCAAGGCCTGTAAATATGGGGTATCCTTGAAGAACTACATACATCCTCGAACTAAGAAGGAAGTGACTATCAAAAAACATATTAACTGTGTGGCAACTTATGTGGTTTATTTGATAACATGTGGATGCAATTTATGGTACATAGGCAGTACGAAATTAGAAGTAAAACTACGGATCCTGCAACATCTTCGTGCGATTAAAAACAAAGATCCAACCTACCCCCTAGCCAAGCATTTTGAGGAAAACCACAATGGTGATGTCTCCTCGTTTAAATATTATGGCATAGATAAAATCTTACCAAATCCGAGAGGGGGTAATCGAGAACTGAGATTGAGACAAACTGAATGTAAATATATTGTTGATTATCAAACAAAATACCCAGATGGTCACAACAAGGACGAGGAACTCTACACATTTGTGGGAAATTAGAAGTGGTTCCTCGAATTTTGTGATGTTTTTCGTATTGTCTGTCTTATGCCTGTACATAAGTATATGAATGCTTTTTCCCAGACTATGAGGTCATTGCAGGTCTGATGTTCCTTGACATATGCTTTCTTTTAACACACTGTTATATTCAACAGTCCTTACATTTTTTAACATGTAGGTTGCTTTTTAAAATTTATCACATATATATTTTGTTGAAATATGGTTATGTTTTCAATCCGTTATAGGCTTTCTCTTTTTTAGACACTTGGGGAATGCATCATCTTTATTGTTTCCTCTCTCCCCTGTCCTCTAAAAAAATGCACTAAGCACCTTACCTAAATAGGAATTCCATGTTTACAAACCTTGTCAAAATTGTAAGGTTGCATTAAGTACTTTATCTGTAACCTTGGCCATACATATAACACAGAATATTTGCTGTGAATAAGCAGAATGGATTCATAAACATCCTAGTTAAGTTATATACAAAATGCACTAAGCACTTTATCCAAATAGGAACACCATTTTTATAACCAGTGTAAACCTTGGCAAGATTGCTATGTTGCACCTAGCACTTTATTTGTATCATTAGGTATTGATATGATATAGAATATTTGCTGCTATTATACATATTGCACTTTATCCTGCATTGAAGCAACAGTAGAGGGGATGAAATATTAATCATTATGTTGGCTATTGTACTATATTCTCAAGGATGAGGAATAACTATGTTTTACCCCCTGTAAGACTGAGAGATAATTGTGTTGCAAAAAAAAGCAGTTTAATCGATGCTATCGTGCACTAAGCACTTTATTCAAGATATTAGAGACTTGACAAATTGGAAACATTGGCAGCTATAATGCACTTTGCACTTTTGATAATGACATCTAAGATTTTATGTTGTGGTAACTTAAATAGAAATGGCTTACTCTTAAAAGAATGTTTGGTCATATTTTGAAGAATTTGGGAATGCATGACCTATAACAGTACAAACGTTGTGAAATGTGTGGTAACACACATTGTCATACTGCACAATGCACTTTATAGATATGGGGATAATATATTAGCCCTTGAATATCTGATGGGCTACTTTGATAACATTTTTAGAAATAACACATTGGATGCAGGACATATATGTATATACTTTTTACCATTCCAAGATGTCACTCAGAGAAACATACATTGGGTCTGAGAAGGAAACGTAAGGGAAAGTAAAGAAGGACTTCTTTCTTGCATGCACGAGTGTTTAAATGGGAAGCCTGTCATTTATGTTTACAACCAGACGAAGCCCTTTCGGGTGAAACGCGTAGTTGTTTTTGTTCTCTCCTGTGCAACTTGTCCACCATGCTTTACAAATAAAGGACGTTTGATGGAGATCCTTTTTTGAAGTGTCTGGATGATTTTTTAATGATTGAGGAAGAGTGCCGTCCAGGAAGCGATATTCCGCTTTCTTTTTTCCTTCTCTTTATATATATATATATATATATATATATATATATATATATATATATATATATATATATATATATATATATATATCGCAACTCTATAGTCATTAGGCTTTTTATATAACAGTATGCTTTATTAACATAAGATATGAAGTGAATCACTTGCAGAGCTGCAGATAAGACACAGTGGGCCTCATTAGGACCCTGGCGGGAATAACTCGTAATTGCGCCGGCACCATTATCAACGGTGCTGGTGCATCCATGCTCCCCATCCCCATTCTGAACGGTATCGGAAACCCGGCAATATCGCCACCCGTGAATGGGCAATTACCGGCCCATTCATCTCGTTGTAGAGGAGGTCCCAAGTACAGCCCGCACTCCAACCGTCCATTTTGAAGTACCAGGAACGCTCACGCCAAAGTATGTGACATATGACGAGCAAATAAACCAGAAAAGAGCCGCAGTGGGGCTCTATCCAGTACCCATCAGAAGAACAACGCCTATTGAAGTACCGATACCAAGGAAACCATGGACAGTAAGGTACACATTGAGAAAACCATATCAACAAATGAAACAAAATGAAGATTGTCTAAGTACAGTCCCTGAAGAAGCCAAAAAGGTCTTAATGGAAGACAAATGGTGACATCTCAAGAATCCGGACTGACTCACATATAGAAGGTATGACAACCAGAGAATGAGGTAAAGAGACGAAACGCCATGGACAAGAGACATCACAAACCAAAAGTAAAAGAACGATGCCCAATGCAAGAAGCTTATGCTGTGAGCATGACGAAGATGTTCGACCAGTTTACGCATGTACATATGCTTGGAACCGCAAGAAAGCTAAGAAAAGTGTGCAGCTTGCTATGCTTAGTAGAAGACAGATTGCGGCAAGTGCCACCTATACATATCTACCTCAAAAGAAGCACGTTATATAAGTATACTTCAACTATGCATAAGAAGCAGAATCAACCAAAGGTTACTAGAGGCCACACTAGGAGAGCTTCATATTTAGCAAAATCAAGAATAAGCGGCAGAAACGAAACTTAGCAGAGGCAAATCGTGCCAAAAAGGCCAAGGTCGTATCATTTAAAATAGACGAACAGTAGCTACAATTAATTAAAGCAAAGAAGAGAACATCCTGCTCAGAAAGGTCAAGATAAAAAACTGAAGGCAGGTGGTGGGTGAAACGAAAATCAAATACATGAATTACATGAAGAAGAGTCAAATTCATGGTGTCTGAATCACATGACCAGCCGAGCGAGAAGTGAGACTTTCACACCTACGTCTGGCAGTGGGCCAGGTGCAGATATCAGAACTTTTGCAGACAGGAGATGCAGTCTCGAGGCCAACCACAGTGAAATAATTGACACATGGCCACTAAAGTGATGATTGATTGTAACAATAATTGGAGGAAGGCTGGGGAAGCTAGGGGGCACGCTGCACCTGGCCGACCATTCTGTGTGCTGCTAAGCAAAGTGGAAAAGTATGAGTGGGGTTGGTGCCAAGACAATCATAATGGACCAAGTAATCTAGGGTCCTATAGTTAGTAGAACCAATGGGGCATCATATTTTTAGTGATGTCTACAGTAGTCATTTTGAAGGAAGGGCTTAGATGCCCCACCAGACAGTGTTTATCCAATCCCCTTACTCTGTTACCATATACAGATGTAGTACCTATATTAAAGTTACCTTCCTAGAACCAATAGAATTGCATACCAACTTTTAAGCGTTAAACGTCAGTGATGACGTGTTTTTAGTATAAATGATGTGTTTCTTATGAAGTTCGTTGGAGTTGTGAAGCGAGAGAGAAGATCACGCATCTGCTGATATTCATATGACTCCCCTTTTTTTTGTACTTGTCATTAAACAGACTCCCTTTGCCAAACCGTTGAGTTGTCAGTATTGATTTAACACTTGAGTATAAATATGCATCCCATCTATCTCACGGGTGCTGCTATTCCATCTTAAAGTGCTATTGGGCAAACCGCAGCTGTTTGGGCCAGCTGGGGGTCCTGGTGCACACTTGGTAGCAGAGGATTGTTTATCAATTATCGATTAGATAAGACACCCATTGACCGTCGACATAAAGTAACCCTAGGTCCTCGGCAATATCACAAGTCTTTGGCCATCCAGCTGAGTAGACCGTGAAGCTCCCTGTGGATAGTGGTTAGAGTAAAAAGCAGACCTGCAGGCAGAGGTCTGAAGGGACCTGTGTTTTCCCACGTAACCCTTTCCCACTCCTACAGGCAGCTGAGTGGGTGAAAGGCAGGAGAGGTGGTGACGAAGGCGGTGATCCCGAGCATCCAGAGAGGAAACATGTGAACGGTGAGTGAAAAAGACTAAATGCTTTGGCAAAAAGTGCATGCCTTAGAACAAGTAAGAGAAAGGTAACGGAGGGAGGAGGGAGAACAAAAATATAATTAGAAGCAGAGCAGAATATATATATATATATATATATATATATATATATATATATATATATATATATATATATATATATAATATATATATATATATATATATGGAAGGAAATAGTGATTCAAAGAGTGACTAAGAAGAGAAAGGATACCAGGGGGGACACCCAAGAAGAGAGAGGATACGCCTAAATTCCTAAGCTTCAATATAGGGGCTAGAAGAAACTTGCATCCATAGTCCTGAATAAAATAGGGACAAATAGGTCACCACAGCGTTTAAAGATGCTTGTGAAATGGATGAGTTTACACTCTATGTCGGGGTATCATTAGGGGCAGAGGGCTCTGTAGCCAGCTGGAGTTCGTCCATCTGTTAATGTCTGTCTTATGTGTTATTTGTTGTGACGTCATAGGACGAAATTTTCCTTCAAGGAACTAGCATAAAAATTACGTGGTTGTATAATTGAAATATTGTAGAATACAACCTGATGTTGTTGATTAAAATAGAAGATATATCATTTTGTGGGAAAAACGGGATTGGAGCTTGCGATGATTGGTGCTCGCACATACTGTTGAAATTGTTTAAGTAACGAAAGACATAACAAGCTTTATATAAAGAGAAAGTGAACAGATTTAAGCATGGAAGACATGAATCCATTAGTACACCTGTGAAAACAGTTGCCAAAACATGCACCTAAACTGAAAAAGTACAGTGCAGAATGGGTTAAAGGAACCGCAAACAAAATGTTTATGCTATGGCCCAAGGGTGGATCGTTATCTAAGACGGTCCTATAGCACATGACGACATACTTGCATGCCACATACACTGGAAAAAAGTTAGACAAATGCTTAGCTAGTTTAGAGCTTTGGAAGATGTATCAACAGGATAAGGAGGAGGAGCCGCTGTTAGATTGGATACTTAACATATGCACAGAGGGCAGTGAGATGCCTTCCGCGCCACCTGCCCCATCTGAAACAAAAACTGAAGACAGGAAGGACGAAGGGTTATACCCGCTAAGAGAACTTAAAGAAGCTACAGTGTATAGTAACCCAGCATATGAGTCACCTACGTAAAGTAGTGACGAAAACCCTGACAAAGACAGAGATAGAGATATCACCTCTAAAGTCCCGAGGGACAGGGAAAGATGCGAGAACGAGAACAAAAGACCAGGTACAAGCAAGTACATTTCTCAATACAGAGAGAGAGGGCAAAAGGTGGAAATGAAACGAGGATAGAACTGATGAGATAACATTCACACAGAATGAATGGATGGGAGGTCAGATTTTATTGAAACTCGATGGTAAAGGTATTGACAACGCAAAACAAAAAGGGAAGCTAGGCGAGTTGTAGAGAAAGGAGAAGTAAAAAGAAAAAGGATTGAGAGACAAAAGAATAAGAAAAAAGACAGGCAGAGACGAGAACCATTATATCACGAAGAGCAAGAAAGGTTACATGATCATAAACAAAGAGTAGCTAATGATCAGGACAGACAGGAGCAGCGAAGAATAGAAGAAGAGCAAAGGATACGGGAGAAAAGAATAAAGAGACAAAGGGATGAAGAAATCCAAAGGGCAAATGAACATAGAAATGCAAAGAAAGAGGAAGAAGATAGGGTCAGAGAAGAAGCGAGGAAGTGCAGAGAATTCTGTGATGACGTAGAACGTACGCGAAGACAAAGAGCATGCGATCTTGAATATCTGGAAATGGAGGTTAGAAAACATGATCCAGTAGTAGATTGCGAAGATATAGAAGAATTCTTTCCTGAGTACAATTCAGTACCAGGCACATCTAGGGCAAATATTGAGGATGATTTCGACACCAGAAGCATTGGAGAGACGATCAACAGAATATTTCATGAAATGGGGCTGGAACAAGTACCTCAAGGGGAGGGGGAAGAGGAACACCTGGAGAGCACTCAGCTTTACGATGAGAAGAACGCTTCCTGAAGTAGTAGGATTAGAGAGTTGTCCCTTGATAGGTTGGAAATCAGTAAGAATAAGGAGGAATGCGAAAAGTTGCACGAGTTGGGCATAGACAATGTCAGACACCAAAAGAGAGGAGCATGAGGAAAAGGAGGAAGAGAGGAGACGCAAAAAACGATTCTCAGGAGGGAAAGGGATAAGATGGTCAGATTCTAGTGGGTCTGCACCAAGGGCATCAGAATCAGCCACACAGTCAGACCAGCACGAAGAAGTATCTCACGGTCAGAGGGGGGTGTCTCCACCACCCTATGTGAACCAGCTAAGGACATTGCCAGGTAGGCGGCAATGTGGGAACAGTACTCCTGGAATAAACAGAAGAACAATGAGAGAAGAGAGAGAGGGCTATGCATCCTAATTTTTGTTGCTCGAGAAAGGTGGAATGAGACCACAGTATATTCCATGGCCACACATGGACCAGGAAAACCTGAAAAATAAGCTTCCAATATTGACATCGGGAGCCGGAAAATTGGTACACGAGCTAAATAAAATGACAGGAGGGAACACGTTAGCTATAGGGGATATCAAAGGGCTTTTAATCAGCATACTTGGTGATAGAGCAGATGATGTGTGGACACGGGCAGGTTACCCTAGTGTGACCACAGTTAATACTGCACATGCCAGAGCACCATTTAACGATTGCAGAGTCGCGGTATGGAAGGCATTATGATTGCTATATCCAGATACTTCCGACATGGGAGCCATAATGACTCGGAAAACGAGGAGTCGGAAGACCCTTTGCTTTACATCCAGGATTTCTAAGACACATGGGTACTCAAGACTCGTGAATCTTGGGGGAAATCTATACCTGTGTTTTACCACATATTATGCCAAGGGCTGCCAGATCCGTGAATCTTGGGGGAAATCTATACCCGTGTTTTACCACATATTATGCCAAGGGCTACCAGAAACAGCTCAAGAAATTTGCAGTTCACCATAGCGCACTATTGCAGGCTGCTGCAAGAAAAGAATCGTAAAAAAAGAGGCTGCACAAAAGGGTGAAGAGGCAAAATTAGTGCTGAAGAAATTGTCAAAGTATGCCATTGAAGGGGCAATGATAACTAGCACAGACGGGTCGAGCATGCTGCAGGTCAATAGACCACAGCAGAATAATCAGGGAAATACTGGGTTTTACCTTAGGGGAAGAGGATGGCAGAGTAATCAGGGAGGTTTTCAAAATAATCAAGAAGGCTTTCAAAACATGCAAAATGGCAATCAAGATATGTCAAACGGGAAAATAATCAGGCCACCGCCTGTATGTTGGTTGTGTGGGATGACAGGGCATCTAGCACGCACAAGCAGAAGTAAAGGCATGGTGCAAAATGACCAAGGAACAAGAGCAGTAATGATGAATCCGCCTGTGTTTTTACAACAGGGAGGGAATGGAATTGCACAGAATCACACGGTACAACAACAAACGCCAGGAGCGCAGCAAAACTTGCAACCTCAGAATTTGATAAGCTTTCCACAAGGTCAGTCTTAACAGTCGCCGATGCAACTGTCACAGACAGTAAGTGCAGGACAGGCTGTAAACCCTGGAATAAGAAGTAACACTGGTGATGGTGGAAGCCCATTCACGCAAGGTGGGACAAAGTTGTATATGGACTAGGACAGCTCACTGGGAACCCTGATGTGTTCTATCCTATCAGTGACACCAGACTCTCACCAGGAACCAAGGGTGGATGTTGTTATAGGGGATAAGGAATATTCTTGCTTAGTTGACACAGGTGCAACACGCTCATGTATACGTGAGGGCAATTTTTCTCTATTTGGCGATGCTATAAATACTCAGGGCTTCAAGGAGCTACAAGTTGTGTTCCTTTTATAGATACACTTCTAATCTCTATAGGAGAATGTGATATGAATGTACCACTGTTATAGTCAAGACAAGCCCCAGTAAATATCTTGGGACGAGACCTAATGACAAAGTTAAACATGACAATCTCATTCACAGAGAAGGGCATAGTATGTTCAACTCCAGGAATGCACTATTTGAATGTATGCAAGATAATTAGAGCATACGCAGGACACACAGCTATGAGAGCTATCCCATTAGAACCAGAAATATTTTCATATGGAATACGTGTGCTAATGGCAGGGCTGCCAGGCCTTGCAGACAAAACCATGAGGATCCCATATGAATTTCTTTTTAGGCCAAGAATACCCATGCACGAAGAAAAGGGACAAGTATTTCCCTTGGTGATACACACAGCCGCGATACGAGAGAAAATGGCTTTGATTGATGGTTGTGATGATGAAGGCCGACAATGGTGCACAGTAATCGCCATTAAAGAAGGGTACAGATGACGATCTGTTTGATGAGCAAACATATGGGGGAGAAACAACAGTTGAGGTAAATCTCACCTTCAGGGTGCAAATGATCAAAAGAGAAGTGCCTCAAAGAATGATGTTGGCATAGAAGCATCCTGAATATTTTAACGACGATATGGCCCAGGTGCCTGTCTCAGTATGGACCACAGGCCCCTATGACGTTAGCTTATTTAAAGGAGTCAGAGAAGTAAGAATTCAACTGAAGCCAGGAGCAAGTCTACCAAAAGCACGACAATATCTCATGTCCAGGGAAGCAGATGAAGGGATTTTTAAGACAATTTTGGCTATGATGGAGCAAGACATCTTAGTGACGTCACAGTCGTCATGCAACACTGCGGTTTACCCGATTAAAAAATTGAAGAGAGGGTATTGGTATTTAATCCAGGATTTACACCCAATAAATGATATTGTTTGTTTGTTTGTTTATTATTTGTAATGCGCAGACATACCCTGGAGTAACAGTGCGCAGCAAGTACAAGAATATGCAAAGCTTAGTTACACAAGTTTAAATTTACATACAGTTATTTGGGTATACATAGTAAAGTCATCATATAACATATGTACAATAGCACTATCATGGTACAACAAATTTACAATAGCAAAATATACAAGTTTGAAGGGCAGTCATTAGAGTTGGCACTACATTTAGTGAGCATTCGCTTTCAACCATAGGATAATGTTGGTTCTGAAGTTTTGATAGGGAAGGTCAGTTCTTAATGTGTGGGGTAGGGAGTTCCACAGTTTAGCTGCTTTCACCAGGAAGCTGTTACCTCCTATAGTAGAGCGATTGAAATTCGGGATAGAGAGGCAGTCCTTGTAGGCCATTCTGGTAGGTCTCAAGGTTGAGACTGAGTTTCCTTTAGTCCCTAACCCAGCTACAATTCTATGTAATATACCTGTTGAGGCAAAATATTTCAAAGTGATTGACTTAAAAAATGATCTTTCACAATCCCATTGCACCGAGACTCACAAGATCTGACGTCATTTACGTTCAGACAAATGCGTCTGAAAAGCACGAGGCTACCCCAGGGGTATTGTGAGTCTCCTTCTATTTTCAACAGATTCCTGCAGATGGACCTAAGCAATATTGCATTAGAAAGTGTTGTCTTGCAATATGTGAATGACATCTTGATCTGCAGCACTACAGAGGAAAGATGCAGAGACGATTCTCTTTAGTTATTGACCATATTGGCTGAGAAAGGATATAAAGTTGACAAAGAGAAATTACAATATTGTCAGCAAGAAGTGCTGTAAATAGGCCAGCTAATCTCACATCAGGGGAAAAGGGTTACCCCAGAAAGGGCTGAAGACATACTGAACAAAGCCAAGCCACACACGATAAAGCAGATGCAGAGCTTTTTAGGTCTTTGCAATTATGTCAGAGCATGGGTCTTTGACTACAGCTCAAATACCAAGCCCTTGTTACTGGCCCTGAAGAAGGCACAGGTGACAAAAGGGAAAATTGTATGGTCTGACACCATGGAAGAAAGGTTTGCTGAACTCAAGAGAGCCATTTGCACGGCACCAGTTTTAGGGATTACCAATTATGCAGAGGAATTCTATTTGTTTTCACACACGAATGGCAGCGTTATGACGGCAGTGCTCACACAGAGGACCACATTGGGGTACAAACCCCTGGCATATTACAGTGGAAATTTCGACCCAGTGATGAGAGGTCATGTTCCCTGTGAACAAAGTTTAGCTGCCGCAGCATTCTCCATAGAAGAGGCTACAACCATTGTGATGGGATGCTCCATGACGTTGTACGTTGAGCACGCACTATTTGCTACTCTTGAGAAACCAAAGGGCACATTGACATCTCAGAGAGCTTCTGACTATGAAGTGATCATATCAAGTCTATTGATTAAAATAGTCTGATGCAAAATAGTGAACCCTGCTATGTTCATAGCAGAGCCAGTCACTGAAGGAGAGCCGACCCATGACTGCAGCAAGTATGAGGAATTCTATGACGAAATTCCCAGAGTGAAAGAAAATGCATTGGCAGAAGGAGAAATTGTCTTTGTTGATGGTTCCTCGAGAATCGATCAAAACGAAGAGCAAAGATATACAGGCACTGCTGTAATGAAGCACACAGCAAATGGAGAATTTCTAGTACTCATTAGTGCATGATTACCATCATATTATTCAGCACAGGCTGCAGAATTATTGGCATTAATACTCGCCATCGAGAATCACGCAGACCAGGAAGTAACTCTGTACAGTGACTCCGCCTATCGACCTCAATAGTGCACGCAGGATTAGCGCGCTGGAAAAGGAAGGGCTACGTCCGAGCGGACTGCACGCCAGTTCAGCACGCAGCCCTATTGGACAGGCTCATCAAGGCACTACAGCGCCTAGTGGGCATAGCGGTCATGAAATGCATCACCCACACAAAAGGGACAGATTTTATCTCACGAGGAAATCAAGCAGCAGACACAGAAGCCAAGCATATGGCATCCAAGGGGGGAGACGATCATGGATGTGGAAATCACTGATGTGAACGAAAAAATGATTGTTGCACAAAGTGAACCTGAAAGCTACAATAACATGGGACAAACAGAGTTAAGGGGAGGCACCACAGGAGGAAACAAAATCAAGGGTGTTCTTTAAACCCCTCCGAAAGCTTGTGGCAACAGGACAGCACTGGTAAACCAGTGATGCCTATAGCCCTGTTAAAAATAGCATTGGAACAGTTACACTATCCAGCGTACATGACAAAAGAGAATCTTGTGGCAACGCTCTCTGAAGACTGGTTTATACCGAATTTAGCAGAGCACGTCACATTTTTTTATGATGAACTGTATAATTTGACACCAGTTCACGGCTGCGCACACACTAAAAGTAATTAGAGGAGTCATCCCAAGGCCCAATGGACCTTTGCAGCACTTGCATGTCGATTCCGCCGATATGATTCAAGTATGTAACGGGTACAGGTATCTAATTGTTGTGGTATGTCCATTCTCTAGATGGATAGAAGCAGGTCCATGTACACACCCATACTCTATTTGTACGGCCAAATTTCTAGTGAGAGAGGTATTTCCCAGGTGGGGAGTATGTGAAGTCATGAGATCAGATAAAGGGGCTCACTTTGTTAATTAGGTTTTTGAATAAACTAGGTTGTTGCTTGGTATAAAGCACAAGTTCTCATCGGTGTACCACCGACAAGGGAAAGGGATATGCGAGAAGCTCAACGGCTTGTGAAAGGAAAGGATAGCCAAGTTGAAGCTTACTCTAAGAAAGGGATGGTTACACTGCCTTCCTTTGGCACTGTATGCACTCAGAAACCAGCCTGGTTCTGACCATCATCTTATGCCGCACAAAATAGCAACAGGTAGAAGGATGAGCACTCCCCTCATACCCCGAGACAAAGCTAGATGTGATGCCCCCCCGACAAGAGAAATCTTAGGGTCTGAACTGCAAAATTACTTGAATTGCATGACATCTTGTCTTACTGTAATTTCAGACCAGCTGCTGCGATGACGAAAAGGGTGCAGGGCAGCACAGAACACAGAAGGAGATACTACAAGTGACCAAGTTCAAGGACTACATATTCCATCAATCTTCCCTGGAGACAATGGGCCTCATTACAACTCAGGCGTTAAGGGTTAACGCCGTCGTTAACCCTTAACGCCTGATTCCGATTTTAACGGCTGCTTTTAGCAGCCGTTAAAATCCATGGCGCTAAACCGCCTTGGTGCTAATTACGCCACCGTAATTTATGGTGGCATAATTAGCGCCTTCCCCACTCCCATTATGCCCTATGGGGCAAAAATGGGAATGGGGAAGGGTAAAATGGGAAATGGGGATTTACCGCCCCACTCACCTTGGAATGGGGCGGTAAATCCGCCATCCACCATGGTGTAAACGTAGTTTACACCATGGTGGTAAAGTCGGCGTACTTACCGCCTGGGTCGTGATGACCCCCAATGTCCTGGTGAAGAACCACACGAGAAGAAAGTGGGACGAGCCAAGGTTTAACGGTCCCTTTACAGTGGAAGACTGCACTCCCTCTGCAGTGAATGTACAAGGAAGAAAAGCCTGGATCTTTTTGGGTGACATCAAGCCATACATCGGAGAATGCCCCCTGCCTGCATTCCACCGTGAAGAGACTACGGACGAGGGGAAGAACCACAGCAAGTGCAGACGAGATCCATGACGAGGGAGAAGGACGCATGACCGGCAGCAAAGCAACTTTTTGTGCAAAGTTGGAGCTGCCTTTGAGACATTCTCCTGAACAAAAGAGGTTAAAGACATATAAACGGACACTCTGTACATCCTACTTGCAGGGTGAAGAAGAAAAGTGCATGTGTAAGCCACAACACAGTCTGTTGACTTTGAACTTTGGATTAAGGCACACTGACGAGAAAAGAATATGCCGAATTTTGATCGAGTACACATAAATTGGAAGAAAATACAGTACCTGATTCTTTCAACACAGAGACTTTGTTTGGAATCAGTTATGGTGTCCCACAGTAGGGACATCACCAAGGACGTGTTAAAATACTTTGATCTAATGCTGAGATCGTACCCGTCACTGGTGGGGAGGCTCACCAGTATCACTGACTTTCTTCAAGATCCTGAAAATGGAAAGACTATAAGGAGGCTGCTTACTGCAATTGCAGAGCAGTTCCTCCTGCTTACGGAATACTACAAGGAAAAACCAAATGTCCCAAGCAGAGGACGAAGTGAATAATCTTATCAACGTACTGTTCTTTCATTTAATTGAAGACTGTCCAGATCTTGCCTGAAGAACTACAGACGTTTTGACATTTCTTCGAGGCCCAGCAAATACAGAATGTTTAAGCATAATCCTGAATGGAATAGTTATCCAAGTTGCTCTTCACGCACACCGAAATTGCAGAAACTGTTCACAGCGAGTAAGGGCCAAACAGTCCCAAACTTCAGCAAAGACAGGACAAATGTCCCTGTCGCCAGAAGATAGCAGATTGGCAAGGAATGTCTTTTTTTGCATAATAGAGGATTTTCCAGAACTTGTGGGGAGACCTGTCAGTGTTGACGGCCTCAAGTTCATCAGAGATCCAGCTAATTCTGCACAGATTGGCATGCTCTTACATGGTATCGTGATGCATGTGGAACTTTCTAACAATCAGCAGAACTATCTGAGAAGATTTTAAACTTTCCGCCGAGGGACAGATCGAAAGGGTATCACCAGAGACTTCACTTGAGTATACTGAGAAAACGAGATGTCTTCGGGAATGAAGCAAATAAGAGGCACTGAGTGGGAACTCATATATTTTGAACATGTACAGTAAAGAGACCTGATGAATCATTATCTGATTTTTGACATTTCCCATAGCATAGCAAGAAAACTGTATCCAGAGATAATAGACAATCCATTGTTCAGATAAAGTAGGACAAGTGTTTTAGTACCAGCAGCACACAAACAGAACCGGCAGAATCCAGAAATAATATTGTTTAAGAGTGTATTAAAAGATAACATCTTTCAACGGATGATCGAGATGGGGATTCAAAGCAGCAACCTCGTCCTCCCTCAGGAGGAGAGACGTTTGTATTTTTCTGGAAGTAAATGCCGTAGATTGACCTATAGTGGTATTATGTACTTAAGTGTTATATTCATCATTGTTTTACTGTCACTGATGATTAGAACTGCATTTTTTATTGGTGCACAAAGCGTTCCAAATCCAGTACACCCACCTAATGTTGCACACATGAAGCCTAAAAAGACACCCAGACCTTATATAGTCATTCCAGTCCCTAGGAGGTCTGATGGTGGAATGAATGAACTTGAGATGGATGTGATTAGCAATAACACACAATTATGGTAACAAGCAAATCGAAAAGCCTGAGACAGGGCCGGCAGAGTATGAATGTAAAAAGGTTACTGACAACCACATGCATGCAAACATTGAATGCAAACACACCAGGCCTAATGTCAATAACTACAGAACCACAAGTCAAAGAAGAGGGAAAGGTTGGATTACCAACAATGAAAAGCTCTACGATTAGCGAAGTTAAGAGCCACATGAAGGAAGCGGATCTCATGAAGAGACAAAAAGAGTTGGAAAGGAAACCAACAGAAATAACATTCATGAACACCCCTGATACAACAATGATGGAGACAAAGGCAAGCTCAAAGAAAATTCACAAGCACAGCTGATAGCAGAATCAATATGGCCAACATTAGCCAGAGCCAGGAAGAGGCAAGAGGACAAAGAACTAATTGACAGACTTTCCTCCACTCGACTGGCACAGATGAAGGTACCTGCATCATGGATCAGGATACCTGAGAATCCTCCAGCAAGAAGAAGCCATACAGATGCATTCAGGGATGTAGTTGTAGCAAACTACATGAAAACCTTAAGAATCAAGAGAAGCATACAAGGAGATGACCGTGAACTAAACAATTACTTGGACAGCATAGCAGATTTGGGAAACAACATCTGGTACCAACACATGAAAGAAGTTGGAAGACGAAGTTCAGAAGGAGAATGCTTTGTTTATGCACTCCTACCTTACAGCATGGGGAAGTCAAAGATCTTCGTAGCTGTAGAAATTGATGTCCAGACAGCACACTGTCTGTCGCACGTGGCAATGTGCAAGACCAGAGGCCAGTTCATGGGTAGTGATGCCTCACTGAAATGGGCAACTGAAGCAACCGATCCAAATGAAGACGATTATGTCCAGGACATAAAAACAAGAAACAATGGAAAGACAAAACACATTGTGATCAGATATGAGAAGCCTGGAGTTAAAGGATCAGAAATCAGAAGAGTAGCAAACCAGAAGCTAAATATCCTAGGAAAAACTCCAGAAGAGGCTTGAAGTTGGAAGAACAGAGGCCAAATGCAGATTTGGGGAACAGTGCTTTCACCAGACGAATGGGAGAAAGGAGTAGTGATTTGCAGAGCATGGATGGTCATTGGAGCCTGCAGAAATGCAATTGAAAATGCACAAAGGATATGCAAGCCATTGTGGCTAAGGCTTGCAAAGCTGCTGACATGGGTCAAAGATAGAGGAGGACCCCTGCAGATAGTACCACTGGAAAGTTCAAAATTGTTCTTCAGGAATAATGGCACAAGGAAGAGGGGAGAGAATCAGAACTGTGGACGAGTCTTTGATGCTCCAGGAATGGTGCATGGAACTGCAGTAATTATGGACCATTGCTGGGCATGTGGATCCAAAGCATACATCAGACTGCCGAAAAACTGGGGAGGTAAATGCACATTAGTGAATGTCCATGTTCCAGCGTTGGTGATTCCAAAAAGTGATCTGAGCATTGACAATTTCCCGAAAGCAGATGCTCACCTGAGAAAGAAGAGATCTGTGGAACTGATGAACCAAATAAAGAGAGAGAATTACTTTTCTGCCAAATCAGAAGAAGCTTTTCATGTGATCCCTTATGAACACAGGCTGTTCAGCCTCACCTGATCAGTGTTCACGACAATCTTCATGCCAAGAATTCAGGTTTGACATAATACTAAATGGTTGCAGATAACCAAATGGGAATTACTGCAGACCATCAACATGACAATAAAATGATTCAATGCAATCAAGGAAGAGTTAAGGGCGATTCAACTAATGACGCTCCAGAACAGATATGTACTTGACATGATCACAGCAATGGATGGAAGTGTTTGTGCAAAAATTGGAGAATCATGTTGCACATTTATACCATCTCACGATGAAGAAAATGGAACTCTAACAGAGGCCATAGGTATGCTGACGAAACTACAGAATCAGATGATTGATGAAACTGACAAAGTTGATGATGACAGATGGTTTGGATTACTATTTTCATGTGTGCCACAATGGATGGCAGATGCATTCAAATACCTAGAAGCCCTGCTAGTGATGGTATTGCTTGGATTTTGTGTTATCAAGATAATAATATCTCAGTGTCAAAAAACTGCAAAAAAGCTATAGGGAGGAAAACCATGATTGATGTCTAGCGAGGATGGAAGCCCAAAGACCTGACTGACAAAGAAATAAGAGACTTTGTGAAGGCTAGCATTCATGCACCAGATGGAACAAAGTTTCTATATCCCAGGAAGCATTTAAATGATGTGGGAAGATGGGTTTACTGCAGCCTAAATAAACAGGGTCAACTAATGACATAGAACAAGGACGAATATGTGAGAACAGCAGGAAGTTTAAAAGGAGTCATAAAGATATGGACCCCAAAGAGACATTTCTTCAGACCATCATGTACAGACCCAGAAGATGAAGAAAGAATGGACCCAGGCAATGAAGTGAAGGTGAATACAGAGGAACTAAAGAAGATTAATCCAAAGGAAGGGATGAAAGTGGTCGATGGATCGCCCAGAGGGGGGAGTGTAGAGGAGTTCCCAAGTACAGCCCGCACTCCAACCATCCATTTTGAAGTATCAGGAACGTTCACGTAAAGTATGTGACGTATGACGAGCAAATAAACAAGCAAAGAGCTGCAGTGGGGCTCTATCCAGTACCCATCAGAAGAACAACGACTATTGAAGTCCCTATACCAAGGAAACCATGGACAGTAAGGTACCCATTGAGAAAACCATATCAACAAATGAAACAAAATGAAGATCGTCTAAGTACAGTCCCTGAAGAAGCCAAAAAGGTCTTAATGGAAGACAAATGGTGACATCTCAAGAACCCGGACTGACTCACATATAGAAGGTATGACGACCAGAGAATGAGGTAAAGCGATGAAACGCCATGGACAAGAGACATTGCAAACTAAAAGTAAAAGAACGATGTCCAATGCAAGAAGCTTATGCTGTGAGCATAACGAAGATGTTCAACCAGTTTACGCATGTACATATGCTTGGAACCGCAAGAAAGCTAAGAAAATCGTGCAGCTTGCTATGCTTAGTAGAAGACAGATTGCGGCAAGCGCCACCTCTACATATCTACCTCAAAAGAAGCACGTTATATAAGTATACTTCCACTATGCGTAAGAAGCAGAATCAACCAAAGGTTACTAGAGGTGAAACTAGGAGAGCTTCATATTTAGTAAAATCAAGAATAAGCGGGAGAAACGAAACTCCACAGAGGCAAATCGTGCCAAAAAGGCCAGGGTCGTATCAGATAAAATAGACGAACAGTAGCTACAATTAATTCAAAGCAAAGAACAGAATATCCTGCTCAGAAAGGTCAAGATAAGAAACTGAAGGCAGGTGGTCAGTGAAACGAAAATCAAATACATGAATTACATGAAGAAGAGGAAAATTCACCGTTTCTGAATCACGTGACCAGCCAAGCAAGAAGAAGTGAGACTTTCACACCTATGCATGGCAGTGGGCCAGGTGAAGACATCAGAATTTTCCAGACAGGAGATGCAGTCTCGAGGCCAACCACAGTGAAATAATTGACACATGGCCACTAAAGTGATGATTGATTGTAACAATAAATGGAGGAAGGCCAGGGGAGATAGGGGGCACCCTGCACCTGGCCAACCATTCTGCGTGCTGCTAAGCAAAGTGGAAAAGTACGAGTGTGGTTGGTGCCAACCCAATCATAATGGACCAAGTAATCTAGGGTCCTATAGTTAGTAGAACCAATGGGACGTCGTACTTTTAGTGACGTCTACAGTAGCCATTTTGAAGGAAGGGCTTAGATGCCCACCAATGTTTATCCAATCCCCTTACCCCGTTACCATATACAGATATAGTACCTATATTAAAGTTACCTTCCTAGAACCAATAGAATTGCATGCCAACTTTTAAGTGTTAAATGTCAGTGATAACGAGTTTTTATTATAAATCATGTGTTTCTTATGAAGTTCTTTGGAGTTGTGAAGCAAGAGAGAAGATCACGCATCTGCTAATATTCATATGACTCCCCGTTTTTTCTACTTGTCATTAAACGGACTCCCTTTGCCAAACAGTTGAGTTGTCAGTATTGATTTGATGCAGGAGTATTAATCTGCATCCCCATCCATCTCATGGGTGCTGCTATTCCATCTTACAGTGCCATTGGGCAAACCCCAGCTCTATGGGCCGGTTGGGGGTCCTGGTGCACATCGTAATGGGCCGGTTATTGCCAATCGCGGGAGGCGATGCTGGTAGCGAGCATGGCGGTAGCCGTGCCTGCCATACAGGCATGGCTACTGCCATGCTCGTACTGAGGCCCAGTTTGATCAAATTATTTGCCAAGGATCACACACTGTGGTTAAATAATGAAACAGCAGTGTGGACAATTTGAGCAACTGAATACATATTCCAAGGTTTAGTGGCTATAGATATTTAAGGTTTTGCTTTGCATTTCATGTGCTTAAATAATACTTTATATATATCAATGCTTTGGAAGCAAACCACACTACATGATAAACTAGCCTTTCATAATAAACAAACTATACCCTGTGCATGGTCATAGAAATATGTTGAGCAATAAGAGGGTGCTGAGCAGGCTATAGTTGTATTCTCCCCATCCTGCATGCAAAGTCACAATACCATCATGCAAAACATTGTGACTCTGACAAATCCCCCTTGGGTTTTAAAGCCATAGTTATTATTTCATAAACGATGCAACATTATGCACCCTTCTAACTTCTGATCACCCCATTCACATTTCTTAAGGGGAAAAAGTCGCTTCTAATAGTCCCCCCTCCTTCCCATCAATATTTAATGGCTCCCATTGTAATGTGCTGTGCCGAGACAATGGGGGCGCTGAGCAGGAACACATTGCTCAGCACTCTCATTGTCCTGTCAGTGGGACACCTTTCCTGAGGGTGCCGAAAAGGAGACATGTCCCACTGCCAAAGGTCCCGCTCAGGCTCTAAAAGAGCCACTGCGGGTGCAAGCTCCCCCCCCCCACTCCTGCCTCCCCTTGCTCGGTACGCCACTGAGTACACCACCTAGGGTCAGACGGTGGCATAAAGTTGCAAATCGCAATTGATTACTTTTGTGGCAGACTGTTAGAATAGTACCCAAGGTGGAGGTTTTTGACAAAATGTGATGCACATTGTGCATTTTAAAGAATATTTACTCAGCAACACTGGCCAAAACTAGCCGCATAGAAAAGTAACTCATCAAAATGGCATACATTGGTCAAAAAAGTGGACCATTTTGACCCAAAAAACTGGGCCACGTTTACATTTTGCGTTTTTAATGCCGGCATTTCCCTATTGCCCTAAAGGCCAGTCCAAGTCTGCCACCACCTATCGAGCTGCATTCTGGACATTAGTTCGCCCTTCGTTGGATGAGCACCAGAACGAAGAAGCTACTTTTTTTGTTGTTGTTTTGTGTTGTCTTTTGTGCTGCACACATCCATAGCGGTTTTAGAGCGCCAAGCCTTTGTACGTGTGGCGGTCAATTGTGCCAAAAAAGGGGTGCATTTGTTAATGTTTTATGTTTGCTTTCATGTTGCTGGTGGTAAAACACGCGCACTCTTGTTTCATCAATAGCAATGCACATGCGCAATCGGTGCAGAACCGAAGACACCTGTGAAAAGAGCAAGTTTTCTAAGCACCCCACTGCTGGGGCCGAGAAAGACGGAGCTAATGGGATTAGATGCGCGTTGTCCATGGCCGGCCAGCGCTTTTCCCAGCAGGCGCGCGGCCTGCGCTTTCCGCGCCTCTTCGTCGCACAGGGCAGGCCACGAGGCACCTCTCCGTGGGAATAGCTCACGTTGCCGCTCTACGGGCCTGACATCCGCTGGGGAGAAAACGCGGCCCCAGGCGCGGGCCGTGCGCAATTAATATGCATAGCCTCAATCAGCGAGCGGATGAGAGAGACAAAGCACAGATTGAAAAGATAATATTCCACCTATGCAAAAAGAGCGCCTCGTGTCAGCCTGCTCTCTTCCCCCCGCCCCCCGCCCCCTGCCCAGAGACGGCCCTTGAATGCAAATGAAGCCACCGCCGTCCTCTGAAAGGCGGCTTTGTCTCCACGTTGGCCTAGTAGGCTGGTCGAGGACCATGTATGTGGCTACATTACTAACACCTTGCAGTGTTTGGTTATAAAGCGTTCGAGGGAAAGTTCGAATCTGCTGCAAGCGGTTATAGCATTGCTTTGTGAGTGTATACATACACGGCATTGGGGTTGGCCCAGGCAACGCAGTGCCCCCTTTTGGCCTATCCAGGTTCTGCATTCACCCGTAATTCATTATTCACTAATGCAGCTTTTCTCATTAGATTTTTCTGTTTCTTTCCCGCCCCTTTTTCGTGAATACTGTTTAATTTCAGATCTGTTTTTGAATGTATTTTAATTGCATAATACATAACACCTCCTTCTCCTCCTACCCCACCCCATCTCCTCCCTTTCTTCTCGTGGAATCCTCACACACCGTCTTGCATTATGTCAAGAAATCTTCACCGAATGTCTTCAAATATTCTGCTCTTGTTTTGGCGCCTGAGAATAACCCTTTCAATTCATGAGCAAGCTCCAGGTGTACATAGCTACACACATCTGTTCTCATTTGTTTTACATGTATGTATCTTACCACGTGGGCTTGCTACAAACCCAGTCATCCTTTTGTGAAATCTGACGGATGTTTGCTGGTGACTGGGCTGGGGCAAAGATTCGCGTTTTTTTTCCTCACAAATGACAGGTGGACTAATTGGGACTTGCAGTAAAATCATGTTCCTTTCCATATTTTTGGGAAATTCAACAACGCCGTTCTCTTTGTCCCGTGTGTTGTGTGGTGAGGGGTCTGAATAGCAGAGATTGGCCGAAGTAAAGGATACGTTTGACACATAGAAGAGAATCTTGGCGGCCATTTTGAACTGTATTCAGGCTCTCAAAAAGAACCAGTTGAGACTTTTCTGCATGGCTGGGTCGGAGGGTCTCCGTGTTTTGGGCTCGCTGTAAGTGGAGCCATTGTGCACTGGACATCTTGTCAGTGGTATTTTGGGGAAAATTACTTTTTCAACATGGAGTTTGTTTGAGAATGTATT
This sequence comes from Ambystoma mexicanum, assembly GCF_040938575.1. Lineage (NCBI taxonomy): Eukaryota > Metazoa > Chordata > Amphibia > Caudata > Ambystomatidae > Ambystoma > Ambystoma mexicanum. Next base: position 848,665,129 of record NC_090931.1, on the reverse strand, counting down.
TGTTTAATGCTGTCGTATTTGGCCGCTTGAGGCTTGAGTATTGGGTCCAATGGGAAAGGTTGCACCTTTGTTGCAGAATGTCGAGAGGGAATACTGAGGGGCAGGATGGTTGATCACGTGACTGGGGGCCCAGTCAGGATGACTGCTGCATTGACCTTCACTGCGTGGCTGGTAGTGTTGGTTCACCCCTTCAGACGACCTCTGCTAGAGTAATAAAGTAGTTTGGTGTGTCATACAGACTGAACAATATCTCTTTAGAATACTCCAGGGCCCTTATTCACAGAGCGTTTTCCAATGGGGGGTTGCCATTATAAAACGCTTCTGTGAATTAGGCCCTAAGTCTTCAATAGCAGTGGGCATGGACAGGGCCAGCCTTTGGGGTCCCAGCTCCCTGGGCGAATTGGCACCCCCTTCCCCCCCCCGCGCCCTTGGTCAAAAGAGGGCGGGGCCAGGAAGTGGCACTTTCTTTTTATTTTAATTTTTTTTTAAACCTCCTCGCACCGGCGAGGAGGTAATTATTTGAATGGGGCCCATCAGCACCCTGTTGTTATTAGATGAGCTCTGCCGCCGCAGGCTCATTTAATAATAATGAGGCACCTGACACGCCTTCTGACACTATGCCAGCTCAGGGGAGCCCTTGAAGGACTGTCCCGAGCTGGCGTGGTGGGGGAATAATGGCGCCTTTTGTTGTTGAAGGCGCTGTGGCGGAGGGGCGCATTTGGTGACAATCGGGTGCCCAGCACCCGATTGTCATTGAATACGCCCGCCTGCCGCGCCTTCTCCCTCTACGCCAGCTCGCGGGAGCCCTTGAAAGACTTCCCCGAGCTGGCGTAGTAGGGGCTAGTGGCGCCCTGGGCGGTGACCCGGCTCACCCCCCCTAAGGCCGGGCCTGGGGATGGAGGTGCGTCTGAGGACACGCGTTGCACTTACTCTAGTTGTTCTTGGCTGCTGAAAGAGGATCCGTTAGCCCTGATCCTCAGGCTCCCAATTCACTTTGCAGCCTCTGGAGGCATAAGTTGTCCACCAGACAGTAGGGCACTGGAGTGAACACTGGAGGCAAGTCTGGGAGGATACGCATGGTGAGTCATTTCTGTCTGCTTGCACACATGTCTTCTCAGGCATTGACTAGTGTGGTTGCAGGATTGTGTTTTGGCAAAAGGCCTATTGCCAGGAATCCAGGGCGTGGTGTGTCTCCATGAATTCTCGCAGCTGTACAACCAGAAATGTTGGTCTAGGCTCAGAAAGCAGGACTACAAATCAGGCTGTGGCAGCCTGACGCAAAAAGACAACACACTGGAGAACCAATCCAATAGTGAAATCTAGCCAGGCTTTCTGAATGGCCACAAAGAAGTCTGCAGGAAATGCACCAACAGAACATTTAAGTGCGAGGCAAATGCACCAATAGAACATTTGAGGTTCATTGTTGGTATTGTATTGATTGGCCTTAAAATCTGACTGTATTTTTGTCCTGATCAAAACTGAGGGCACTATTAGTTTGTTAGGCTGGTTGCATGCAATCTGTAATAGGATGAACACATCAAAGAAACAGTACACATGATACGGAGAAGCCAATGCAAAAGCAAACTCTGAAGATGATCAAAGCTACCCAAACCTGGAACCAAACCACAACCATAATCCAAACAAACACCCTTTCACTATAATAACCTTGTACTGCTTCGTATGACATAAATGAAGGCTGTTTGTGATGTTGCCTCGGGAGCAATCCTCCACTTAAGGATCACTTGGGAGAATTCAAGAAGTCAACAAGGTCTGAACATATGGGGCAGAGTGAGGCTATGTGCAGAGGTTGGGCTGGCCAAGATGCAGAGTTCTCAAGTTTTCCATGTCAGGTGTCAGCGAACCATCCAAATCTAGTTTGCTCATTGCATGCTGGTACGTGAGGTTTTGCTTTATTTATTTTAAGAGCATGAGTTCAAGGAAAGCGGACTGCAAGGTCCCAAAGACCACACCACGGTGATCACACCACTGTGACTTTGTGATCTTTCCGGCAAGCGTTCTCTGACAAATAAACTAAAGGGGAGGCACAGCGATAGTCCTACAACTAGTTTCTCCAGCCTGTTTCCTGTACAAGTCTCCATGCGCAAGTGCAACGCCACCTTTGCTCATTGCATAGCCTTATTGGCGCCCCTACATTGGTCACAGCTGCCACACGAGCAAGTGCCGCTCTGCAGACAGGCAGTGACACACAAACTGCCTCCCACAGCTCCAACTTCTAAACAGAATGAGCTGGATATGCGGGGACCCTCCCTTCACCTTGGTGTAGAGTTCCTTCCCTGCTAAATCCCAAACGTACACAAACCAGGATTTGGAAGTCCTACTTCTTAGCTTGTAGAGAAAACTGTGCCATTTTAGGAACACTGCACACATTAAAAATGAAGCCCAATACCATCACTTAATGCAGTTCCATTACCGTCTGATGGGCATCCCCCTATCACTGGCACTGGTGACATTGATGTCTCTGCACCAGAAGCCTGGAATATCCTGGACAGCAGTTTGAAACCATGTTCAATTGAGTAAAAACATTTAAAAAAAAAAAAGGAGAACAGTGGAGAGAGGTCTGATTGACTGTCTCTGCGTCCCATCTTTTCTCCAAATCTCTAATAGTCAAGGGAGACTGCACCCGGGCTTCTAGCTTTGTAGTGTACTGGCAATAGTAAGCACCCGGGAGCTGTGTGTCCATGCACAGAGTTGTGTTCTTTCTCTCCAGTTGTGGGCACTTGAGGGAACCCCCAGCAGCTCATCGACCACCATTCATCCATAGGCACCAACAGGGACACACAGAAGATCATCCAGGCTTCACTCTCAGCTTGGTACATCAGTCGCCCGGACCACATACACATCATCTCTCCATGTAGTCACACTAAATACAAGACTAGAAACCACATCTACTGTGTGTACAGTTAACCAGTACAAAGAACATAATCCATTAGCCAGCGTGAGACGCGGCAGTCCTGGCAAGGGAATCAAGATCTAATTGTGTCCCCATGCATGAGTTGGTCAACTGGTTCTGTTTTAATTTTGTGTACATTTTTTACTTGAATCATGGGACTCGCTCTGAATTTAAAATGGGCAAAGCCAAGACCAAGTTCCAGAAAGCAATGAATACAATCAGGACTGGGTGACACATGACATGTGAAAACATGAGGACTGTGTGCACTCCTAGTGTAACGCATCATAATGGCATAACACAATGCAACAGGACACCACGCCTCCTCTCTTCAGAAACTCACAACGGGGAATACAGTACCCTGCTTTCACTCGCATCTATAGACGGTCAGAAGACCAACGTAACTGCCTCAAAGTACACAACTATCACCACCTTGCTAAGAGAAATGTTCAGCTCAACAGATCTTGAAGCTGTTTATTGTACCCTTATACTTATTTACCTCACAAGACATATACCGTCTTACCATATCAACATTATTATGTCCACGTGAACTTATGGTTTTTTAGTAACGTGCATGCAATGGATGGGTTCACAGAGTCCAAATAATCGAACCAAATCAGGAAGATGGCAAAGGTTGCTGTTTTATTAACAATTATCTATAACAGGGAGGTCACAATGGACATCAATGGACATTCGCTCAGCTCTCGACAATTTTCTCAATAAACATTGACTTTATACAAAAAAAACATCAGAGGTGACGCCATACTACGTGACAAATAAGAAAAACCTACACGCAATTATAATTGGTTCAGGGGGAACATCTAAGTCTACTTTCTATAGGGACTAGGATTGTGATTGGCTGCCCTACTGTCAGATGGACAACTTATGCCTACCTCTAAAACATGTCATCTCCAACACTATTAAGTACACAGTTTATCATTGGTTCACAAACTATAAGGCTCTTTGTTATTCAGCCCTCTACAACCTCTACAATTGGTTGGCATGCTTGTGCCATGTCTGGAACATTTGGTTCCCTTAGCAGCACGTAAGCTCAGACCCAGGTGCCAGGAGGTGGACCTGATTTTACCTTCCCATCCAATTAGCCCAACATCTCTCATCACCCTTGCCTTCTGCTATGAAGATTGTCTTTGAACTTGGCCTTGCAAAGTATCCTTGTCTGTGGGAATATATGGGAGTACAGGCTCTCACTATCATTGTTCTAGTACTCCAAGCTCACCTCATTTTCCAACCTTCTCTCACTTGATGGGAGACCATGTTTTTTATTCTATTCTGCAGCATTTAAATGTCTTAAACAAATAAAACTTGTCTCTCTTAGTGTTCTTTCCTTGCTCCTTAATAAAGGATGATTCATCCTTCTCACATTCACTGCTTTCAAGAATAGATAACCGACCTTCGCTGCTTCTGTTTTGATGCGCGGCCAGACAGCCTTGCCAGGCACTTCCACAATTTCAGCTTATTCTTGCTGCAACACAATTCTGACTTTCCTCTCCATGGGTCCCGGCTTACTAAAATTCATGACACCGATGTCCAGCTCCTATACAATGGCAGCTTCGCCTGCAGTCTTTTCACTACATATAGCAATCTTCTATGATGACTTGGTCTACTTGCATTTCAGCTTCTATACAATTATTGAATGGTTGTATGTTCTGCAGCTCTTCGCACACGTGAATTTTAAAATAGTATTGTGCAGTCTGGCCTGCCTCATCAAGCCCTGCAAATGGAACACACTAAAATACGAATTCTAAAATAGTATTGTGCACGCTGGCCTGCACGATCCCACCCTGCAAACAGAATATAGTAAAATCCGAATTCTAAAATTGTATTGCGTACTCTGCCCTGCACATCCCTCTCAGTTTAATCAGTGAGGTCCAAGATGGCTCACCTCGTTTTCCAACCTTCACTCACTTGATGGGAGACCATGTTTTTTATTCTATTCTGCAGCATTTAAATGTCTTAAACAAATAAAACTTGTCTCTCTTGGTGTTCTTTCCTTGCTCCTTAATAAAGGATGATTCATCCTTCTCACATTCACTGCTTTCAAGAATAGATAACCGACCTTCGCTGATTCTGTTTTGATGCGCGGCCAGACAGCCTTGCCAGGCACTTCCACAATTTCCGCTTATTCTTGCTGCAACAGAATTCTGACTTTCCTCTCCATGGGTCCTGGCTTACTAAAATTCATGACACCGATGTCCAGCTCCTATACAATGGCAGCTTCGCCTGCAGTCTTTTCACTACATATAGCAATCTTCTATGATGACTTGGTCTACTTGCATTTCAGCGTCTATACAATTATTGAATGGTTGTATGTTCTGTAGCACTTCGCACACGTGCGATCTTCTCTCTGCATACAAAAGTTTACTCAATTCTTCGTCATCCGTTTCTGTAAGCTCTATGCATTGTCTTCAGCCAGTATTCTCAGGGCGTCACGCTTGTCTCTTTTGACGCCATTAGCTTCTCTCTTTTGCTACTTTTCATACCCCTCAGGAAGTTCCTCCCTCAGATTGTCGTCTCTTTCGGGGATACATTTAATAGGGCTGTCTCAGTGGATACCTTCTTTCAAATGCTCGCCTTGGTATGGTCACAGCTGCTGGTGTCACACATGGCAGAGTCTCAGACTTCCAACATATGGGAGGTAGGGGGCGGGATTTCCTGCAGAGGCGTGCAGCTGCTCCTCTACACACATTAAATCAAACTCGCAGAGATTCCTCTGTAACCTCAAGCACCTCGCACAAAATGTAGTGCTCCATCCCTGACCGCAAACTAGTCTCTTCAAATGCCCACACTGACATGCACTCCACTTCTCTGCACTGTGGCACCTTAGATTTTGAAAACGTATCGTGCACAGCACTCCCACATAATTGACCACATTGCAATTTTAGAATATGTAAACACAACTAAAACTTGGATTCTGAAACAACCCTGTGCACTCAGGCCTGCCCCAGCACTCCCTGCAAACAGAACACACTAAAATCCGAATTCTAAAATAGTATTGTGCATACTGGCCTGCCCCATCCCGCCCTGCAAATGCAAGAAACAAAAATCTGAATTCTAAAATAGTATTGTGCAGTCTGGCCTGCCTCATCAAGCCCTGCAAATGGAACACACTAAAATACGAATTCTAAAATAGTATTGTGCACGCTGGCCTGCACGATCCCACCCTGCAAACAGAATATAGTAACATCCGAATTCTAAAATTGTATTGCGTACTCTGCCCTGCACATCCCTCTCAGTTTAATCCATCTTATCAGCGAGGTCCAACAACGCAAACCGAACTCAACTCTTACTGCAATTGGTAGTGATGCTGGAAAGGTCTGTTTTTTTTATTTTTTTGGATAGAATTAGGCACACCTTGTGGGTCATTTAGTGATCAGTGGAGTACAAAGTAAAATCGTAAAAGTGCCTTCAATCTTTCATTTTGCGCTCCATCTAATTTTTCTGCTTTTTGGGGTGTAGAATGGCAGCAAAGTGGAAATGGCGTCTACCCGGAGACTCTGGGTTTTTACGCTCTTCTCCGGGTCTCTAGGGAAGAGCGTGGAGTCTCTGGGTTTTCCAGCCGTCCCTGTGTCTCTGCTAGATTTGTGTGCTTTTATCCCTTTCCTGCCATGCATGCAATACCGGCAAGTAACGCTGTGTCCGTCGGCGCTTGCTAGGCACATCCGATGGGAATGAATGCTTCTATGCTGACCTGACCACCCACAAATGCGCTAATGTTTGCCTTCAAAGTGAGTTAACTGTAATAAAGGGCAGACATTACGGTCTGCACTATGGCAAACGTGTGCCATGACACATGTAGATTAAAAAAAAAAAGCTTTTGTGCGGTGTTCGAGAGATTTCATTATCACGTTGATAATGCACTCAGTTTACATACATGTTCACGTTTGAATAAATATATATATATATATATATATATATATATATATATATATACATATATATATATATATATATTTGTGATTGATCCTTTAATATGTTTTACTTGTTTGGTGCTTATTATAATCCTGTTAGTTTATTAAACACATACAACAAACTTAAATATATTGCAAAATATATTGCAACATGTGGGCGTGACCTTGCGAATGTGTGGGCGGGGCATTCTGGTGACGCCTTTCATTTTGTAATGTAGGCAGGTATGCATCTCCTCTTTGCTTTCCTCCTTTGTATTGGAAGAGCACCCTGGAATTTCCATGCAGGTGTGAAACCAAAGAATTCTGACGAATATGCATTGCGTTTACAGCTGCTGTTTGGCCCCCTGAAAAGCGTAATTTGCAGGCAGTATTTTACTTCCCACTAAGCGGAGAGTTAAAGTGAAGATTAAAGACCATTTTGCCTCCATTTGCCTCCATTTAGTCTTCACGATTACACTCTGTTTTGTGAGTGTTGAAAATTGCATTCCAGGGACCAGTAAAACGTAAGTGCAAGCATTGGTGGTCCTCTGCATGCAGTAAGCATATCGTGTGAAATGGCCCCCACTCAGCTCTTCATACTTTTTGAGAGTCTGGTACACTATCAGGAATGCATAGCGCTCAAAACGATGGCTAAGACCAAGAGTGCCAATCATACTGGCTCTGTTGTGGGCGGTGCTAAGGTCTTCGTATGTGGAGATCAAAGCTGAGTTAGTGACAACACACATTGTGTTGGTGCAAACAGAGAAACACAACACATTGAGGTTGTTTACTACTATAAGGGGTGCACACAAATGAAGCTTATATCTCTAAACCTGCATGAAGACTGGGCTACAGTGCAGGAGTAGTAGTAGCCAGGGGCACTGCATTGAGCAGTGCATGCGCCCATTACGGGACATACTGCTGGGTACAGGGCAATTAAGCCAATTGGGAAGGAGGGATCCTTCACCACAGTATTGACGGGCTGCCCTAGCCCCTATCACCCCTACCTGAGAGGACAATAAAGAAGGGGCAGGGTGTCCGGGATGGAAAGAGAAGCAGGTGGAAGCCAGGTAGAAACCTGCACCAAACTATGCGGGAAGTCAGGAGGTTTGAAGAGCAAGCCGGTTAAACAATGTGAGTTTTGGAAAGAGCAACCCTTCTGTCGGCAAAGATAGAACTACAAGAGAAACCTTATCATGCATCCAAATGTATCCGGCGCTCACACCCGACAGTGGTTGCCCATGAGCTACCCGTTAATGAACGCATCCTCGTCAAATCCCTTGCACTGACCCACACATGCCGCCATGACACAGCACCTCGCTACCTCGCGCAAAGATTCTCTGCGCCCCCATCAAGCAGACTGGCTAGATCCAGCCATAATAACTGACTTTCCATTCCTAAAAGCCTCAGTATTAGAGCAGGCGGCTCCAGCTTCCCATTTATTGAGGCAACCAAATGGAACCTGTTACCTCCTGCTATCAGAGGCATTGAATCCCACACGGTCTTCAGAAAAGCAAGAAAAACCTTGTTGTTCGTGTAAACCGCCACAATAACTGTACTACATGCTCGGACTCCTCTTTGTGCTCCCGCTCGTCATGCCAACTAGCTGGAGTGGTTTATCCAGACGTCCATAGCGTGTCCCGCGAGGGAACCAGGGAGCTAACAACGGGCCCTCTTGTAATGGGCCCGTTGTTAGCTCCCTCCCCATTCCCATTGAGCCCTATGGGGGCTCGAATGAGAATGGGGAAGGTCCGAGTCCGAGTTCCCTGAATGGGGAAATACCGGGCCCTCCAAACTCGGAATGGCCCGGTATTTCCCCATTCAGGGAACCCGCACACGGTTTTGGAGGCAGCCATGGCGCCAATACCGCCATGGCTACCTCCAAGTCGTAATGAGGCCCTTGGACTTGAGTTAAAGTGTGCAGGGAAATTTAACAGTGGGGTGTATGCAAATGGTGGCTGGGATGCATGTAAAGCTATAGGTGTTTGGATCAAAGTAAATTTGATCTAAAGAGGAAGGAAGTCCGCCCATTACTGCCAAGAAAGCTTCACGGGGGCAGAGGCTAATACAGTGCTGTAGTGGCAGGGCTGGAGTCCTAAAATAAAAAAGTGGGGGGACTCTGGCGTATGCAGTGGCGAGTAGTGTCACATGCAGTGAACGTACATTGAAATACATTTGCATATTTCATTTTAAGATGTCTTTCCCAACTCAAGATATTCCACAGTACAAAGAAGCATATCCCAAGGCATCCCGCACAGGTGCCTCCGGGTTAGGTGCGCAATATAAATAAACAAATAAGCAAACAAATTGTTGATAAATAGAAAAGGTGTGCGCCTTTTATATGCGAAAATATGTGAGAAACGTGTTGTGCGCAGCAAGTCTATATGAGTGTTTCACAACGATCTGCTCAGAGATTGTGGATGAAGGAGGTTTTGGATATCCTGACTTATATAAGTACTGTAAGGCGTTCCTGCTCAAGAAGGGTACTTATTATTATACAAATGATGACTTTGCAGGTGCTATATGGCTACGCATGGAGGGAGGGGTTTGCAATCCGTATCGTTTAAATAGCCTTTATACCATGGGCAATATGTCGATTAATAAATTAAATTTGAAGTCTATAGTGGCAACCAGGCAGACATTGCAGGGGTGGTTTGGAGAGAATAGCCAGTCATATGGTTTTAGTGAAGATGCTTCTCTTTGGCACAATGAAGATTTACAATTAAACAATAGCTGTTTGATTTGGCAAAATTGGGTTCGGAAGGGGATTTTGACAATAGGAGATATATTGGATGGTGATGATCTTTTGGCATTTGGGGACATAAAGAGGAAATATGGGTTGCATGAAAGAGAAAGACAAAAATATGAAGACCTGAGCTCCCTGATTCGTCTTAGGAAAAGAATGATTGGCAATTCATTGGGAATCAAACCCGCAATGTGTCAATTGCTTACAGGACAGGAATATTCTGTGCGTACATATATGACCTTTATGCAATTGGAAGATTAACATGTTGCGGCGTGGGATAAATTGAGAATGGTGTGGTCGGATGATCTAAATATGTATTTTACGTACAGGGAATGGAAGGATATTCTTAGGGTGAGTGCCAATGTGGGTACTGATTTGAACTTGCGTCTGATTAGACAGAAGGTGGTGGGTAAGGTGTACTGGACACTAGTTAAAATGTATAAACTGGGGTTACAAACTGATAATCTATGTTGGGGATGTGGAAATGATGTTGGTACCTTTATGCATCTTCTATGGGATTGCTCTATCGTTCTGACTTTCTGGACTAATGTGATTGATAGAATTGATTTAATTTTGGATGTAGCTTTACAGAGATTGGGTGGGAACATTATCTTATTTCTACTTCGAGGTAGGTGTAGGCGTTCTTTGAAATATAGTGGTTGGATAAATAAGGCTTTATTGGTGGCCATAAGACTGATCCTTCGAGTTTGTAAAACTAGGAAGAAGCCTACAGTTGAAGATTGGTTAGTTGATTTGCGCACCTTATCGAATTTTGAAAAGTTCTCATTTAGAGTGAAAGACAAGGAGGAGGTGTACAATCTGTTTTGGGGTCCATTCAATGCCTTGTATGATTGACTATATAGGATGCAGATTACTATGAGGAGTGGGTAGAAATGTTGTAGTGGGAAAAGGAAGAGGAAAGGAAAAGAGATGGGGAAGAAGAAAAGAGAAGGGAAAGATAACTTTTTTTTTTCACTATTATACTTTTTGGGGGATTTGGTTTGGTGTCTGTGTGTTGTTGGTGTTTGTGTGTATGTTCTATGTTACATGTTTTTATTGACTGTTGTATTTTGCTCTTTTATTGTTTACAAAAATGAATATTTTCTTAGTATGTAGGAGGGATCATTTGATTATGCTGTTTGTTTATTGATATGTTCTTTAATTGAATAATTTTGATTTGTGTTCTCTGGTTCACTATTCCTCTCTGTATTTGATTATTCTGTGATTTACTTTAATGACATACTAATAAAGAGATTTAAAAGAGATTCTTGGGGTCTCGCGGCTGAGTCCCTTCCCGCACAGCCCTGCCACCCGGTTGGAATCCTGGAATCGGTGCTGTGTTATCGAGGGGCAGTAGCACTTTTTTATTTAAAAAAATGAATTCATTGAAAACACGCGGGGGAGGGGTGATGGGGAGTAGGTGGACGCCGTCCACCCACATGTTCGCCGACTTGAGCCCTGTGTAGGGGCACTAGGTTTAAACGCATGTCTCCACATTTCAGAGATAACTCAAGCACCAACCCCACTTCGGTCGTCCCTTCACCTGGCAAAATCATTTTGTTCTATTTTTAATTAAGGATTGTTTTGCAGCAGGACCCAGGCACTCCATTCTTATATAGATCCTTGCAAAAGCCTAACATACAGAAAGAGACGATTATTCACAAAAGCATGCAAGGGCATCACTATTTTTGAAAAACTAAGTTTGAAGTCCAAGTGACCTAATAGGTGCTTTATCAGAGAGTCTAATATCAACCTTTTCAGACTCAAGTAAAACTGCAAGGTAGCGCAAACCATTTGGATGAGAGTGTCATGTGGAGGCGAAACCTAACTCAGCCACGTCGTGTCTGCCCTTTGAAGCACCGTCCCAAGCTAAGGCCTGGTGGCAGGCAGATGGTGGGCCAGTGTGCCAGCTGTCTCGGTGCGCATGCATCGACAGGCCCTGTCGAGTTAGAGAGCTGGCTCCCTTTCAATCGCGATTTACACAAACAAGCAACGCCGCAGCGTTTGAGGTACGGGATGCGAGGCTGGGAATCAATACGCAAGTTCCGCGACCTGGCCCATCAAAGCCGCGACGGTGGACCCTTTGAATTACCCACTGAGCAGGTGGAGGACAGGCTGGCCGCAATGTGGGCAGGCTTGGCACAAATGCCCTCCCCTGTAGTGGCGCCAACAGGGAGTGGAACCTCCTGTCACAGGGCATGAGGGGCACAGTCTATAACGACCGCTGGCTGGATCTGGTCATTGCATCGAATGTAATACCATTGAATGCCTTTCCATCTAAAAAATTGCATCGAAAAAAAACATTGAATGCATGTTTTTTTAAGGTATAGGGTTTAGTTTAATTTTAATGGGTTTTGAAGGGTAAAAAACGGGGATGTGGAGGGACCCCCCCGATTCTATTTTTTTTTACATGCATTAGATGCAATGTTTTCGATGCATTTTTTATGGAATGGTGTGTCGATGGTAGGAATTCGATGGGATGACTATTAACCACCTCTGCCAATTACCCAACTGGTTCAGAGGCAAGTGCATGTCAAGCATGCCCCTCAAAGACTGGGAGGGCTGGGGCAGAGTCAGTCACAAGTCAAGTGTGCAATTCCTGGTTATGGGATTTTAATTCTGAATTCAGAAGATAATCACAAAAAATATAGAGAAAAGTTGAGAAATGCCTTAGAATTAGCTCTGTAGGCTGCATGCTTGCTGCTTAGAACCCTCTGAGACCTGCAAATCGCAGGTTCAAAGCCAGACAGGGGTAGCCCCACCTTTTATCTTTATAGCCTGATTGCATGAGGCCCATTATATTGGGAATTAGTAGGATTAGTGATTTATGGTGCTTCCTATTTGAAACGCCGAGTCAGCACACAATATATGTTAATGTTAAAGGACATTTATACCCCACACTATCACCACCTGAGTGGTCCCCTGGAACTCGGGCAGATCTGAAAGGTAAGAGGGCAAGATGGGTTAGTAGGGTTTAGCGGAAGAAGGCATAGCAAGAGTTGTGATGTCCTGTTTACAGCTTCAGTTCGGTTATCACCGTTCGCTGAGCATAGGTGCAATTTACAGATCTGTAGACTCCCATGTGCTGTTGTGCTGGACTATGTGTGGTTTGTTTTGTTATTGCAGTGTATGGAAGTGCATGTGGATTGCTGTGCAAAGATGTGGTTGTGTTTTTGAGAGGTGTATGCGGATATTTGAGATTTTAGTGGTTGGGCTAGTGGGGATTTTTGTTACCTCAGTGCTTTGGGTATCGGTGTTAGGTGTCTCTGCTTGTGCTATGTACTGGGGCATTTTGTGGTGGGTCACTCGCTGGATTCTGTGCATAGTGGTGTTTCTGTAACTCTCTAGTGGTCTGTGGGCAGGAAGGTGGTAAAGGCCATCCCACACACCTATGTTGGGATGGGTATGGTTGTGGGGTTTGCTCTTCTGTTGTCAAAGGGGTGTGTCTGCCATCACCTCCCTGAGCTCTGAGGGTGGGGTGCCCTCCCTCTGAAATCCAGGCGCTCCATGGCCCCCTGGGGTGCCAGTTGTTGGTGAATACTCCCTCATCTACAGCTAAGGTGCCTGTCCCTTAGGTGACTCCTAACATAGGGGTTTGGCTTGGGAGTGGGTATATTGTGGACTCCCAACCCGGCTTCTTTCTTCCATGCGCGTTTTTTGAGGCGCGTTACATTTCCAGTGGTGTCTTTGTTTTTCTAGTCATTTCTTTCTGGTTCTGAAGTGAATTTTCAGAATTTAAGGTGAATCTTCGTATTGCGTATCTCTTTCGGGAGGGTGTTCCAAGTTTTTTCTGCCAGCTGGCCGAATACCGATCCTCCAAGTTGTTTTCTTGTGTATGATTTTGCTTCCAGGTGGATGTCGTTGCTTGATCTGAGTGCTCTTGAATGTGTTCTGCCATTCTGAAAAGTATAGTTAAGGTTATTTTAGTCACCTAATACTAGTGTATATGTTTACCAGCTGGGTCTTGCTTCCCCTGACCTGCTGTATAGCTTGTCTAGAATAGATCTGTCTTGGGTTTTACTTACCATGAATAGCTATGTGAAATTCTTAATACATGTATTGTGGGTTTTGCTAACATCGGTCTGCCTTGCGACATCCTAAAAAAAAGTTAGAGAGGTAATGCTTTCCTTTGTCTGTGTTAAACTGACCCAAAACGCAACTGTAATAGTATATTACATTCTTAGGTTTTACCTACCTAGAATATCTGCGTGCCATTCTTAAAAGTGTCCTGTAGGTGTAGCTGACCTTGTTCTGCCTTTTGCAATCCTAAATTAGTGTAGAAAGTTATTGCTTAACATTGTGTTCCACTGATCTGAAAAGCAATTGTAATTGCATATTACACCATAGGTCTTACCCATCTGGCATAAAGGTGTGTTATCCTAAGTGTAGTTATTGGTTTATACTGTTCCATGAATTTGTGTTCCACTTTTCCAAAACATATCCTAGTAACAGGGTTGGATTTTTAATTGATTCCTTAACTGAGTGTCACTGCATGACTGACAGGGTCTACTTCTCTTGACTTACTGTTAAGTATTCTAAAAGTAACGGATGGTTTTTCCCCCAAACTAATAGGTGTGGCCTATAGTAAATGCTTATGAGAAGGTCTGACTTCCCTAGAATTACCGTTAGTTATCTTGAAGAAGGTTTATGCTTTGGTCTGTGCACCTTCAAGCATTTGTTTGTGTTTTTATTATGTGTTTATGACTCTAAGACAAAGTACTTACCACTAGACTTGACTTGGCTTAACTGTATTTATAATAAACCTTGATTTCTTTTATAATGCTTCTGCTGAACCCTACTCGGTATACTACAAGTTCTTTTTACCTTTTCTACGGCTCTCTCTCCCTCCTAAGCTAAGGCTGGCTGCTCTGTCTACGTGAACAAACATTCAGGTGGTACAGCCTTATACTAAGAGTGGAATTTTGTATTGTGTCAGTTGTACGATTTTACTAAACCCTTAGTTGGACTTCAGAAAAAACTGTCCTTACAGGGGTTACAATTTATATAGAGTTTGGCTCTGACAGATCCACTGCACCACTGGCACAACTGCACACCCACGCCACCCCACAGATACACTGCAACTGTACCTAGCTAGCAAAACCACACAAGACAGATTCTTCCGGAAGGAAAAAGCCTGGCCACACACACAGCAATAGAGTCCAGTGCTCAAGGACCACTCCTCAGAACCTCTAACGCTTCCAAAGTCCAATCCCCAACCACACAAAAAAGTCAGTGTAGGAGTGGAGACAAAGTCCCACGAAGTAGCAGAAACAGCACAGCTCCACAGGACATCCCCAGCCTCCAGGATAAGACCATCAGAGAATACAACACAAATCAGGAGGACCCTGCAAAAAGAGACCCTGAAGGGACACAAGCCTGGCAGACTGTGTCCAAGGCAGGGTGAACACCCTGGACACACCTCTAAGAGCCCATGCGGCATTGGAGCTACTCTTTGGCTCAAGGCAAGCCACAACCTGAATCCCACAGCACCCCAGGCCAGAAGAAACAAATGCAGCTGATCTCTCCTCCATGCAGCAGCAACGGGCCCGGTCCCCCGACCCCTCTGCCCTGTGATGAAAGGAAGGACCTGTGTTGCTTCATGTCATCTTGCTTCCAAGACGAGGATGTTGCCGCTGAGCTATCCTGCCGGGACTATCAAGGCAAGCAAGTGCCAAGTTAGTCAGAGTAAAGTGGTCTACAGTCGACAGGAGGTAGGAGGAGGTGAGATCAAGCCCTTACTCAGCAAGGTACAAGCTGTACAGGACTGGGCCACCCCTACTACTCAAACTCAAGTAAGAGCCTTTATAGGACATATAGGATATTACAGCAACTTAATTGAGAACTAAAGGACCATAGCTTCCCCTCTGAATACTGTGTCCTCTCCAAGGACCCGAAAAAGGTCAAGTGGAATGAGGACTTTGAAAAAGCATTCCAGGGGCTGAAAGATGTCCTCTGCAAAGCTCCTGTGCCGAGAGCTCCAGATTATACCCAGGTCTTCTTAGTCCAGACTGATGCTTCCAACACAGTTATAGGCACAGTCCTGAGTCAATTTGATAGCAAAGGCAGGGAGCAGCCCATCTGCTTCATTAGTCGAAAACGAAAAGATATGGAAACCAGGTGGGCCACAATTGAATGTGAATATTATTCCATTGTATGGGCCTAAAGAGGTTCAGGCCATACGTGCATGGACTACCTTTAGAATTTAAACTGACTACTAACCCTTAAGGTGATTGATGCAGATGAAAGGAGAACATTCTGAGTTTCTCGGGTGGTCCATTAGCCTTCAAGGCTTTGACGTCACCATTGAGCACAGGTGAGGTACGCAACATAAGAATGACGATGGTCTCTCCAGAAAGTGTGACCGACTGGAACCAGCGATCCATCCAGGAGTGGATTAGATCCTCCTATATACAAAAAGAGTTGTAATTTCTAAGATTTGTATTGTGCACCGGCACAGAAGAGAAAGAACTCTCTCTGCAAGTTGATGAACATCACCCCTGCAGAGAGGCTTTGCATAGCAACCAATATTGGGGGAATAAGCAAAGCAGTGCATCGAACTATAATGGATTTTGTGTCGGGAAACAGCACTTTAACACACACTTTAAAAAGGACCAATAGCTACAGCTTACTAGGATTACTGTGCCTTTATAACTTCCATTGGCTTTACCCACATGTGCAGTACATATGTGATAGTCTATTACATCCTTTCCTGCCTCCTGACCCAC
Organism: Ambystoma mexicanum; assembly: GCF_040938575.1. Lineage (NCBI taxonomy): Eukaryota > Metazoa > Chordata > Amphibia > Caudata > Ambystomatidae > Ambystoma > Ambystoma mexicanum. The sequence goes on along the minus strand of NC_090931.1, from coordinate 848,648,842 downwards.
ATTCTGAATGGCACTCAGCCGCTTCCCCCCCGACCCTGCTACCTGCCACCTGGCCCCACACCGAACATTGCGGTGAAACATGGATTGCACTTCTTCTGGGGGAGAGAACTATGGCTGATAAGCAATACTGCCATAAGTAAGCTAAGAAGTACTTCATCCTCCGATATGCGCTTTGGGAATGGTCAATATTATTACAATATAATGAGGAAAACAGCAGTCTACTAAACCCTGCTTGCATGAATATTTTATTATATTCCACACTTAATAGGATCCCTTCCAGGTCATCTCAGTTGCGGGTCAGGTTGAGTGGGAAAATGGGGAGGGGAAGGTCAGATTTGAGCCCAGGCTTCTTGGTTCCACAGTTTGCAGTGTATCCAGTACAATGCACCGCCTCTCATACCATTTTCCGTTTCGCTACAATTGAAATACTTTCTAGATAGTTGTCTTACAAATGCTAAACGCAGGCTTTGTGTGTAAAAAGGCAGGCTGGCAAAGCAGCAACCTACGTGGAAATGTAACCTGCCAGTATATAAGAAATGCCTACAGATGCTGAAAGGGGCCCCTAGGGGTCCCTCGTGCTATGGAAACAAGGCAATGACCATACACGAAAAGATGCGCCAGACACGAGGTTTCAATTCCCAATGCTAGGGTTTATTGCAAGCAAAAGATAGTATCAATTGGCCAATTCTGATCTCACGCCCCGCGACGTGAGTTTCTTAGACCTCGAGGGATGCAAGAGAGCGAATTACGTACATCAGTTACATATATACAAAATGCATATCATACAATCAGCAAAGTCATGTTCAACACCCCTCTGTATTAAGTTCCTTTGAACTCGGGATGACGATGGACATATCCGACGAGTATGACGTTTATAATGGTTTCGATGTCTATTCTAGTAACAATGTGCAATTTAGAAAGTGCGGAGGCATCTTTTAGAACGCTGTAGTTCTGTTCTTGGAAGCAATCTGTACACGGGGGAAGAGCCACATTCAAAGCATTGCTATCTATGAGGTACTATTCATGTCCTGGGAGCCGACACGTTCTAAAGGGTTTTCAAGCAAGTAGTACTAGTCAGTCTGAAAGGGCAACAGAGAATGTATTTGCAAAATAATGTCAAGGGCATATACGGTGTTCTCCAGAATAAAATCCGAAATGGAAAGAATGGAAACAGTTGTGTATGTTTTAAACCCTTCAGTGATTGGTTGCTGTGGTTTACTCATATATCTGCAGGAGTATTTAACTTAACATGCCTAGAGCTGGGCGAGCCTGGCTCCAGCCCGACCCCCCTTTTAGCCGGTACCCCCGGATGCCACGTGCCCCACCATGGCGGCCCAATGCAAAACAAAAATTGCCATTTCTTTCCATTTTGCCAGCACCGCGAAAAAATGAAAATGCATCCCTGATGGTGGCTCTCCAGGGCTGCGTTTATTTTTTTGTCCTTTTTCTGGGGGAGCCAGGGATTTCATGCGCTCGGCCCGTGGTGGAGTCTTAGAGCGAGGCCTGACCCCCAGGCTCGGCCATGGCTTGGCCCTACCCATGGAACCCCTGGCGCCCCCAGCTCTAGACATGCAGGACCAAGGTCCTGTTCGACTCGGAAGAGCACCGGCCTCATGTGTGTCTTTGTGTGTGTGTGTGTGTGTCTATCTATCTTGTAGGATACCAGTTCGAATGTTGAAAGGGCTATTGTGTGTCCTCCTTCAGAGAATAATAATTCACTTATGATTATGTTCCACCTATTTATGACCTATAGAAAAAAAGACTTAGGGCCTGTGTGACTCCCCTGGCTGACCCTGGAAGCTGACAGTGGAGTGGTCATATGGGCCAGGGGCCTCGCTGAGCTAGTAATGCTAGTTCTGGAGAATGTACATTGGGATCTCTAGCCCACGCTGAGTCCCCAAGATGTCCCAGGGACTCACCACATAAACAAAATACCAATACCCCATTGATGTCTATGGAGGAAACTCACGCACTAGACCCTTGAAGACAGTGCTATCTGTCTTCCACTTGACCAGGGTAAACCTTCCCTACCTGATTACAAAGCCCATTGCCGATAATATGAATGGGTGCATTGGTCAGAAGTCAACAGAAGTTTCAGTGAGTCAATGTTACCCTCCTCAGCTATGTCAAAGGAAGTTCAAGCCCCAGACAGTGAGGTAGCTGTATTTATCAAGGATTTGGACAGGCAGAGCGCCTTTCCAGCCCTTCCACCTAGGGAGGCTCTGATTGTAGACCCCTCCACGCCCTTCCGATCCAGACTGCTTTTTTTCATTCCAGTGCTCCACTAATCCCATGGCTGGCCCTGCTCACAATAACAGCTTCAAAAGAGCCACCCACTCACTCTTAATAGTGCATGATTCATGTTACAAGTGCAGGACTCACAGAACTGACTACCCAAAATACAACGTCATGTCCACTATTTCCTTATAGATGTATGATACCTCATTTTCAATCATGGCTATTTATCCTGTAGAGTTCCATTTTCTGCATTATGACTCCAAGGAAACATATTCAGTAGTGTTGATGCTAATGTGTGCCTTGATAGATGACAGATTGTATGTGATAATACTTTGTGTGAGGAATTGCCATCTAGCAAGGACGTAGAAGCCCTGTCTATTGATTTGTTTTAACTAATAAAATGATGCAGGTAATTCCATCTCAAGAAGGGTGACTTCCTAACCGTGTTCCCCTTTCCCAATGCTCCAAGCATAGTGTACACCTGTGCCCTGCTGGATCGATATGCTGTTCTGCAGCACCTGCTCTCAAGTGGCACAGTGATCTCTTGATAGCTGCAGTGACTGCTAAAGTCACTAGAGTGCAGCAGCTGCATTTAAGGTATGCACCCCTCTTTCAAAAACTAAATACCTATGAGAATGTGGTCCTGGTGATGCACTAAACTATAAATATAAGCTATACTTGAGTTTAGAGTATGGTGGCTTGCATCCCTCATAGTTATCCAAGCCACACCAATTTGATATCACACATGTGACTGCCCTGTGAGTCCATTTCAGCTGTGCAAGTATTATGTGTATTCTCCCCAGACAAGGTGCACTTGCTGCTGCTAGCAAGACTGCAGCTCCAAGGGTTGCCTCTCTTTGTTCTTTTGTGAGGGCAAGTAACATCCTTCCCAGAAAGACAACCACTCTGCAGAAAGCTGTCCTGGAAACAGGAATCAAAAAGCAGATCCATTCACAAAAGGAATAGTGCTCAATACAAATAGGGCCTTTAATTCTATTGAGAAGGGAATGGAGATGTTAGTGTAGACAGAGGGAGCTCTTCACAGCTGGAAGAAGGCTCCGGGATCTTGTTTCACTCTACCTCTATCATTCCTGCACCTCCTGTAGGACAAAGCACTTTGCGTGTGATGTCAGAAGGCAAAACTCTCTTGTTGCAAAGCAGGTTACCTGTAGCCCAATCACTTGAGGATGTTTACCTGTAAAAGAACAGGTCTCCCACCACTGAAGCATCTCTGGACTTAACTCCTTCAAGAAGATTTCTTCGGACCCTGTTGGGTGAGTAGTCCTTTCCAAAGCCCTTCAGTTGTGAGATGAAGGCAGGTGTTCCAAAGCAGAAGCAAGCTCTGTCCCCTAACCATCCCAGGGACCATTGGGTGTGAACGGCTGATGGAACAAGACCTGTATCTCTGCCTGCTACAGTACATCACCATGCTGAAGGACATTGGAAGGGGTGTGCAAGACCCCCCCCATGTTTGAAAGCCCCACAAAAGGACTTACCTCCTACCTGAGACCCTGGAGTAAGACTGACAGCTCCTGAAAGCCAAGAGAGGCAGAATGTCTGCAATTTCGATGTCAAACCACTGTGAGCCATATAAATTAAGCGTGTTCGACATAGATCGATCCACCAGGACTCTCCAGAGCTGTCTTTGGCACTCGCTGATCTTTGAAACACTATCATATAGTTTCAAACAGTTTCACCACAGCATTCCACCATTAGAAAGCACATTGTTGCCTCAACTTGACAAAAAAAGTACAACTGTGTCTGCACTTCTTGAACCACTGTTCAAACCACCATATTGCTAAATGAGTTGATGATCAAATCGACCCTGGTGTTCTTCGCAAACTGTGTCCTTCAAGCACCTGCACATCCCATCATCAGCCTGTCTACTTTCGAACCTCGATCTCTGAACGGAACCTGATGACCTCCCCAATCTGCATCACTTGAGTACAATTTTGAACTGCAGTCTTCTTTAGATTGACCCCACTTTGACATCTTCTTGCCACTGGCCTATGTCAAATGCCACCTTTCGAACCACATGGAACCACCGAACAGAACTGAGAAGCCGGGTTTGCTGTTGTCGATTCAAACCACGAAGAAACTGCAAGAGGTATCATTGCCTGAAAATTGCCCCCCGGCACCCTCGGTCCATTTTGGGCCTCAGAGTTTGGCCAGGTAACACCAGTCCCCTTTATTAAATTCACAACATATTATTTTGGTTGTTGCCTTTACTCCCCCTGTCTCATTATGCAGAGAGCTGCATCTTGCTATCGTGCATAGTCCGTGTTTCTTTCTATTGGGATGGGTTTTTGTAGTGTGTTCTTTTTAGTTATTATTGTACATGGTGTGTTCAATTAAAATAAATATATTTTCATGGAACTTTGATTGAACATTCCTTTATTTTGGTCTGTTATCCTTCGCTGTTTAGGTTGCTGCTGTTACACATCCACACCCCTCTTGAGAGTATATCCTTTCCTTGGCCAATGTTGCCTCAAAAGGCAAAGGAGGAATATCTCTTACCTGTGCCTCTTTCACCTTTATGATTGTGTTGGCTCTTGGTTTGTAGAAGTGTTAGGGCTGAGAAGGAGCTTTAGCCTCCATTCAGCTTTGTACTCCAGCAGGGCCGAAGTCAATTTGTCAAACTGTCACCAGTAAAAATTATAGTAATTAGTATTACACATTACGTGTGTGATATCGATCATAATGTGATTCTACTATTGTTTACCTAATCGTATAGCCCAGTGTGATGATCACTAAGTGTATTTATAGAAATTGAAAGCTTCTACCATTAAAATATATCCACTCTGGTGTGGCAGCCATTGTGTATACAATAATAATGTAATATTCCTAATAATAACAATAATAATGCATTATTTTTCTAAGCTCGCGATGACACAAATTGCTGTTAAGTATCAAGTAATCCGGTAATATTCAGTATGGTTTATGGCTCACAGGGATTTGAACAAAAGTATCACGAACATGTGTTCTGTGAGTCACAACAACAGCAGAGGCTTAACCCTTTAACTGCTGCACTTTAATCAAGTCTATACAAAAAGGACGAGAATACTCGTTAAAATAAATGAGTAGTGCTGTCACTACTTCCAAAAGGTGAAAACGTGGGGCGGTCACTCCAAAGCTGACATACTAAGAAGGAACAGAAATTCGAGAGGGGATATTTATTTCTCTTTTGACAGTTTTTTGCATATAATCCCGTGTTGACAAACGCAGAGCTCTGCTGTCATGTGAAATGCTCTCGTCTGATGATCATACTAAGGAACTGCCCTTCTTTACCAGAACCACGTTAAAGTCAGCTAGTCAAGCACAAGAATGGCTCAGTCATAATGTTGTTGAATTATCTACAGAACCCTGATGATGTTTTTGCAAAACAATGGAAATTAAAGGCGCAGGAGTTCATGCTTGAGGCAGATATAACTGAAGAAGTGCCGTTACAAAATCCTAATAAAGCCAAGGAAAAAATGAGCCATAAAGATTGGATACGGACTAGAGAAATATGTGGAAGATATAATATAGTAAACAAAGATCCATTTGCATTAAAGCGCTTTGGCACCAGCGAATTATACCTTTTGAAATCACGTAATCCCCTGCATCCTGCAGGACTCCTGTGCCTAAGATTAAATTTATGGAACACCAGAGAGGTTTCTGCTAGATGACGGGGTGATGATCAAATAAACAACATATGCCGCTTTTGTCATACTAGGGTTGAAACTCTTGAGCATATTATTACTGAATGTACGGAATTAGAGCATTTAGGAATCAAATATTTCAGAAAATTGTTTAGCCTTGTGTCTCATATGAATGCTAAAGCTTTATGGAAATATATATGTCATATTCAATCAAAATCAATAGGATATGTAACAGTTATTTTTTTTAATGAGTTGAAACTAGAGAATGAATTAATTTGAACTGTAGAAACTGAATTGTTACAAGGGATTTGGGATATGACCTTAATTGCAGATCTTGACAATCATTGAGATAATCGAAAGAAATGGAATTGTAATTCTAATGTTTTCTATTATGTAAATTTAGTATTTTAAATATATTTTTTTTAATTAGCAAAGGAACATTTTAAATGTAAAAAATGGTGTAATGTTGAAAGGTTGAATATTTGAGCCCAATCAATAAAAAATAAAATAAAGTCAACTATCACTATTTGTTGTCTCAGGGAACTATGTAACCCATAATGTGTTAAGGAGGTCCATGGAGTTTTATGGTGGTGGTTGCTCTGTCTGCTGCTTCCTCGCTGCATAGAAAAGCTTGCTTTAAGCAATGGTGGAAATTGATGTTTTTTACTGGAGTAACCCAACAGGTGGGGGTCGCTAGTGTTATTCTTAGGGGGTATTATACTCACCCCTCATAAACATTGGCCTCTCAGCCCCTCAGAAGATTAAACATGTACACATTGAAAATAGCCCAGTTTCTTATAATGTTGTCAACATAGTATACAATATTCATACCATTTAAACCTAAACATATGTATTTCAATATTTCCTTTAGAGTGCAACCATAACAATGGATTTCATAGGGCTCTTGCTCAAACTATCAAGGGATCTTGTGGTGAAGTGTCTCCCCACCTGATCCTAGCGACCATGGTTCGAATCCCAGGCCCGTGGCATACACACCGCAGGATAACTTAAGCAATCCGAGCGCTCTAAAACAATTATAGAGTGCAAATGGGTTTCCCCAGATTGAAGATCCGGATCTGAGATCTGGGGTGACATTTTTTGCTGGATCCCGGCCCAAGAAGACAGGGAACCATTTCACCAAAATGCCAAGGGAATCGGAAGTGACATCACACCCCCTTGGCCTCTAAAGACATCACAGGAAGTGCTGTCATTTGACCCCACCCCAAATGACATGACATAGCATCAGCACCCTATTCACATGATGATTACCTCCCTGCTCTGACGCAGGAGCCAGGAGGTTTTTATTGGAATAGGGAGCTCATGCATTAGCATGAATGAGCGTTATATTCCAGTGATTAACCCCCTGCGAGGCACCAGAGCAGGGAGGGACAAATAAATATGGCATGCATGCCCCCCTGCCTCTCCCGCTGTCGACCAGGGGCACGCGGGGAGGAGGGGTGCGCCAATTCGCCCAGGACGCTGCTGTCTCTAAGTCTGGCCCTGATCCTGAGTTGGCAATTAGTTCAGTCTCTAAACTAACACGGTGCAGTTTGGGACCTTCCGCACTTGCGCATTTGACCATAAAGTCTGTGCTAAGTCCCAGCTGTCGTAGCTTACTTACCTGTAATGTGCTGCAGGGTGTGTGGGCTGCCTGCGGCCCCTCATCCTTTTGCTCCAGGCCTCCTGGTCTCTCCAGCTGCTTCATCTGCCGGTAGAAGAACTACCGGCCAGCCCCTTCGATAGACTATGGACTGCTCGGGCCGCAGACTGCTCTTCCATTCATGGCCCACCCCCTCCATCTGACTGGACCTGCCCTCGTCCTGGATCAGTGTCCTCAGAAGCCAAACTGCTCCTTCTAGTCTATCTGTACTTCCTAAGTAGACATAGTGAATGGACGACAATCCCTTCGAAACTCGATGCAGTGGTAAAGATATTTGTAAATGTCAGTATTTTGCCGGACACTAAGGCTCAGGTGTTGGACGAGCTCATGGTTGCTCAGCAACCATGAGCTGTGTTTGACACTCCAGAGACAAACAGGCACTTAACTAACACTTTAAAAAAGTACATGCTCTAAACAGGGGTCGCAAAATTATGTCAGGCGTTACCGGGGAAGACACCAGAGGTCGCTGCAGCGACCCCTATCAAACCCCAAATGATGTCCCTGCAAGAAGATCGAGGCCTATGTCAGCACTGGCTTCAAGGCATATTGTAACGCAGGCAGTTGTACATCTATGCAAGTCTACTTGTAACTGAAAGCATTTAATGTGAGGCCATATAATGCAGTCAATGCTTACTGTGGCTCGCCGTCATAACCAAACATGCATAACGTTTAAGGAACCCTTGGCCCCTGTCGCAGCCAAAGCTTGCACACATTCAGAGAGATCAAGCTAGCTCAAAGGAACGACAATCAAAGCAAATGTAGTGAAAATATTTTCCGCGCACCATGGCAAGTGAGCAGCCACAGATGAGCTTACAGATCTCCCCGTGCCTTGAGCAGGCATTGGCCTTATTTAAACCCTGCCCCTGCCAAGACGGGTTCACCCAGGAGGAGTCACGGAAGATGAAGCGAGTAGCGGAAAAAACGTCTCTGTGATTTTGGAAGGGATCAGCAAATTGCAGGGGCGTGTGGATTTCCTCCTTGAACAAATTGAATGATCCACGGCAAATTGCATTGTCAGCAAAACCTGGTGAAGTGACCATGCTGTTTCCAGCCAGTCAGACCCCTAAACATGCAACTCTTACTTATACTTAAAGACATCTTACAAATGATGAAACAGTTGTCCCTAAAATGCATTATTGTCTCACTTGCAATAGCCAATAACTCCTCCTGTCGTAAGCATCGCCACTATGACCCACCCACCTGGGGCCCTAGTCAATCCTACCCACGGGGCACTTTGGCTTAAATCTGCCACTAGGCAGTGCAACATTTCTTAATGCTCAACACATACTGCTAATGCACACGGGCCAATAAATATTGGAAACATGAAATTCCACAGAGAAAAACAATAAGCTGCCCTGGGAAGATAGCTCAATGGCAACGTGCTCGCCTTGGAAGCAAGACAACACAAAGCAACACAGGTTTGATCCCCGGGTCCACGCTTAGAAACCTCTGGGTACGTAAGTGCTTTATAAATAGGCAACTAAGACAAACAATTATGCAACTGTAACACACAATTCCTGTAACAGCGCCTCGATGGCTGTGTGAGCGCTTTAAAAATGCGAAATAAATAAATAAAATAAATTTGAGTGCAGAGGGGGCAATTGCCCCCTTACTACTTTAACAACATGGGCATGGGTGTCTTTTATCCCCCATCGTGAATCTGAAGTGAAATATCTCTCATTATTACAAAAATAAAACATTCTGGCAGACTTAGTGAAGTGTTAGCACGCATCTTGCAAAATTAGGAAGTGCTGCTCACTTCCAAGATGGAGGGGCCCTGGTGCCAAGCTGACGAATCACTGTCAGTGGATGGAATGCACCTTGTTTGGGGAACAGGCCAAAGCTGATGGGCTGGTGTGACAAATCAGCTTCTGGGGCAAAATCGGTTTCTAAACCATGAATCAGCCCCACACCTCTAGTACACCAGAAGGTATCCAAGCACATTGGAAACACATGCAAATTATAGAACTCCTTGGGGGTCATTACGATCCAGGCGTTAAGGGTTTAATGGCGCCGTAAAAGATGTCGGCGCCGTTAAACCCTTAACGCCTGATTACGAGGTCCCTTTGCGGCTCCCGACCTTAACAGCTGGTCTGCACCAGCCGTTAAAGTAGGGACCCGCAAAGGGACTTCCAAGGTAATAACGGTACTGCAATTTGCGGTACCGTAATTACCGCCTTCCCCAGTCCCATTGAGTCCTATGGGGCAAAAATGGGAATGGGGAAGAGCCAGTGGTAAATGGGAAATTACCGCCCCGCCAACCTTGGAATCGGGCGGTATTTCCCCATTTACCATTGTCGGACTTGTTACAATACCGGCAGCAACCATGGTGCTAATAGCGCCATTGGTTACCGCCGGTGTTGTAATGAGGGCCCTTGTCTAATTTTTGTAACGTGGTCCAAATGGCAGGCTTATCTCTGCAAGGTTGTAGATCGTTGGTTAGTTGCAACACATCGAAAATATAATTATTACCCAATGATAAAAGGGACTGTCCAGTCAAGGTTGTATACACATATCTACTATATTAAGATTCAACAGACAGTTCTAGCGCACTACAAAATACAACCCACTCTGTAAAGGACTGCAGAGGACAGACAGTTTCAAGAAGGAAAAGGGATGCCCTCTGGATACTGACAGGAGGGTAGTCGGTAAAGTAATTAATCGCAATAGTTCAAGTATAGTTGGTTTCAACACAAGGGGAGAAATGGGTCGTAAAATGTCACTAGGGACCTTTGGAGAAGGACCATGGGGACAGAACCACAAAGTACTTTGTGCTTGTAGAAGTTCTTGGTACTCAACAGGGTTGAGTCAGTTTCAGGATGCTTTCCAGTTCCTGTGACAGAGTTCAAGACAGGAGGCAGCTGCAGGTATCAGGCGACAGCCAGTTCGGCGAGCGAGGCTGGGCAGATGGCTGCAGGCTGGCCTTCACAGAGGCTCAGGATCAGGAATCGTTGTCTCAGTGCTGGTCAGCAGGTCTGAAGCACTGGTCGAGGCGTCTCAGACTACGTGAGCGATTACAGCATAACAACAGTTAGCAGTGCAGTCAGTTGCAGCTCAAAGGGCTCGACTGGCTTGAAAATGTCCTTTAAGGCGGACTTCAGTGCTTGTCAATGCACTCCTCCTAGCTTCTTCACTGGGCTTGCATTGTAATTTAAAACTGAGGGGAGTATTGCAGGCAACAGCCTTGTGCTGGATTTGTTTCAGAAACTCTCTGGCACTTCCCACCTAGGAAGCTTGCTTGCAGATCCTAGCAGGGCACGCTGTCTGCTGGCTGGGTACCGGTTTTGGAGCTGCTGAATGGTCCTCTTGATTCAGTATCCCCCTCTATCCCTTCGAGATGTTTAGGGGAGGGATCTTGCTTCCCTCTTTGGAAATCCTGGTATTCCTTCTCTGGCGGAAGCTGTAAGGCAGAATGTTCCTTCAGTCAGGGTCAAAATGAGTTCTTCTTGTTACTCCGTGCGAAGTCTTCAGATGATCTGACCAAAAGAGGGACTAAGCCCTCTTTTAAAGTCAAATGAGCCACAGTGATTGGTGTAGGATAAGCCTACCTTAAACCAATCCTGGATCCCCACAAACAATCTCCTGAATGCATGAGGTCATAACCAGACTGCTTTGCAACAGAAAACGTAAAAGGGTGAAAATATGTAATACCAAGTCCCACCCACCTTCCTGTCTGTTGTGGATCAAAGAGTCTCTCTGGCTAATTGAGCTCTCTGTGGTTCCTGATTAAAGCGGCGAGTCTTCCTTGAAGCCGCGGCGATAACAGACTTTCTGCATCTGCAAACCACATTCTCGTACCTTCTGAATGAGGCCCCCCTGTGGGGGTTGCATACTCTAAACACCTAGGCCCAGACATGACAGCTCACTGTCATTGATACATTAGTGCAGGGGCCGGCTTCAGGTTGACACAGTGCATATGAAAGGGTGTTTTGGTGTTTCCTGTCTCATTTACTTATCCTCTGCAGCCAGGCCCCATGTGGGCCTGTTTCAATTACACTTTGATTAGTATGCAAAGCTGCCACCAGCTGCAGAGCTTAGACAAAGGGAAGGGCGGATCCGTGGAGCCTTTGATAGTTAATTAGGCTGGCCATCATAGGAGGAAGCTTTTGCCCTCCCCCTTCTGAGATGCCTTGATGCACTCTTAGCTGTCATTTCCCAACTAAATACGACAGGGTGGACGGTGCCTGCAGGCTGTGTCCATCAAGAGTACACAGGTCTATGTGTATGTTGTGCGGTGAGCATAGGAAAATGTGTGCAGATTAGCTCCACACATTTTCTGGAGGATGTTCTACCATCATTAAATTCCATTTAAAATTGCACAAAAAAACAGGCGAGCGCACACCCACCGTGCGGATGTTCTAATTCCTCACAGCTGCCATGTGGTTAGTATTGTGCACATTGTGCCTAAACAGGGCACGTACCTGCCGATTGGTGTCCATGTCTGCTACCAATTTGTCACACAAGAACAAACCACACAAAGACCTGCACAGCTTCCTCTCCCTGGGCCTTTCTTATGAACCTACAACTTTGAGGGCCTGTGCAGCTTCGGCTCCCAGTGAACAACAGCCTAGACAGAACCTGCAGGTATTTCCAGAGCCCCTGCTGTCAGACTCATCATGTATGTTCGCAGCTAATTCTGGGTTATGCAATATGGTAATTCTGGAGTTTGGTTGAAGTTTTATTTTAGGGATTAACATTGTGCCTTTTGGAAGCTGGATTGAAATAAGACTGCACTTTTCTCTGTGCTGCTGTAATGATACATTAATTGTAGGTATTAATTAATAGTTTTAATGTTTGTTCTTTAGTTTCTCCCTTCGCTAGTTCTTTGTTCTCTTGATTTGCCATTCTACATTTCATTTTATTTCCATTCTGTCTTTCCTTCCTTTCTCTTTCATTCTGATTCTTTTATTTTTCTGTCCATCTCACCTGTCAACCTTCCCTTTTTCTTTGCCTTTTTCATCTGCCTCCCATTCTCCCACGATTCTTTTGCAGTTTCTCTGATAATCCCCTCTCTCTCTGAAATGGTGAGTCAGCTCCCTGCTCCCAATTTTCCCCAACTCTCTGTGGGGCCCTCTGGGTTCCCTTGCTCTCTGGTGCTCACATCTTCATATGCAGAGATAAGGCAGCCCCCCAACATATAGATCTGATACCGTAGAAGTGACTGAATTCAATGTTTTCGAGGAAGAACCTTTAAAAAAAAACGTTTTAAATAAAATATATGTGGGGATGGTTAAGGGATATTAATAAAAGTAGGGGTATCGGGTGGGCTCCCTATTTCCACATGAGGAGCCCTAAGGAGCCCTGCACCTTTGCAGGACTTAGTCCCTTGTAAGACACATCCCCTGCCCCCACATGAGAATCCCTGCACTTTTGTGGACTCAGTCCCTTGTAAGACACATGAGAAGCCCTGCACCTTTGCACGGCTCAGTCCCTTGTAAGACACATCCCCTGCCTCCGCCTGAGAAGACCCTGCACTTTTGCAGGACTCATTCCCTTGTAAGACACATGAGAAGCCCTGCACCTTTGCATGGCTCAGTCCCTTGTAAGACACACGAGAAGCCCTGCACCTTTGCATGGCTCAGTCCCTTGTAAGACACATGAGAAACCCTGCTCCTTTGCAGGACTAAGTCCCTTGTAAGACACATCCCCTGCCTCCACATGAGAAGCCCTGCACCTTTGCAGGACTCAGTCCCCTGTAAGACACATCCCCTGCCTCCACATGAGAAGCCCTGAACCTTTGCAGGACTTAGTCCCCTGTAAGACACATCCCCTGCCTCTGCATGAGAAGAACCTGCACCTTTGCATGGCTCAGTCCCTTGTAAGACACATGAGAAGTCCTGCACCTTTGCATGACTTAGGCCCTTGTAAAACACATGAGAAACCCTGCTCCTTTGCAGTACTCAGTCCCTTGTAAGACACATCTTCCGTCTCCACATGAGAAGCCCTGCACCTTTGCAGGACTCAGTCCCCTGTAAGACACATCCCCTGCCTCCGCATGAGAAGACCCTGCACATTTGCAGGACTCAGTCCCTTCTAAGACACATGAGAAGCCCTGCACCTTTGCACGGCTCAGTCCCTTGTAAGACACATGAGAAGCCCTGCACCTTTGCATGGCTCAGTCCCTTGTAAGACACATGAGAAACCCTGCTCCTTTGCAGTACTAAGCCCCTTGTAAGACACATCTTCGTCTCCACATGAGAAGCCCTGCACCTTTGCAGGACTCAGTCCCCTGTAAAACTCATCCCCTGCCTCCGCATGAGAAGACCCTGCACCTTTGCAGGACTCAGTCCCTTGTAAGACACATGAGAAGCCCTGCACCTTTGCAGGACTAGAAGCCCTGCACCTTTGCAGGACTCAGTCCCTTGTAAAACACATCCCCTGCCTCCACATGAGAAGCCCTGCACCTTTGCAGGACTCAGTCCCCTGTAAAACACATCCCCTGCCTCCACATGAGAAGCCCTGCACCTTTGCAGGACTCAGTCCCTTGTAAGACACATCCCCTGCCTCCACATGAGGAGCCCTGAACCTTTGCAGGACTCAGTCCCCAGTAAGACACATCCCCTGCCTCCACATGCGAAGCCCTGCACCTTTGCAGGACTCAGTCCCTTGTAAGACACATCCCCTGCCTCCACATGAGGAGCCCTGAACCTTTGCATGGCTCAGTCCCTTGTAAGACACATGAGAAGCCCTGCACCTTTGCATGGCTCAGTCCCTTGTAAGACACATGAGAAGCCCTGCACCTTTGCATGGCTCAGTCCCTTGTAAGACACATGAGAAGCCCTGCACCTTTGCATGGCTCAGTCCCTTGTAAGACACATGAGAAGCCCTGCACCTTTGCATGGCTCAGTCCCTTGTAAGACACATGAGAAGCCCTGCACCTTTGCATGGCTCAGTCCCTTGTAAGACACATGAGAAGCCCTGCACCTTTGCATGGCTCAGTCCCTTGTAAGACACATGAGAAGCCCTGCACCTTTGCAGGACTAGAAGGCCTGCCCCTTTGCAGGACTCAGTCTCTTGTAAGACACATCAGGACTCAGCCCCTTATAAGACACATTCCCCGTTCCCTACCAGTCCTGTGCTTTGCTGGAGGTGAGACGTGGGACCTGATCCCAACTTTAAATTATATTTCTCCTCCTCAAGGGCAAATTTAATTCAAGCACAGACAGGAGTCGTAGTAGCATTTAGCATCCAGTAAGATAGAGGGTATGTCTGCAACAGGCTTCAGGCTTCAATGATCTGTGCCTTATCTACAAGTCACAGGGACCAGCCAAAAGTAAGATAGCTCAGTATTGTAATATAAGTAATCACCTGTTGCAGAGATCTGTTTTAACCCAGAAGCCACTTGTTTAAATTCTAATAATATAGCTTGGAATGTTACAGAACCTCCTGGGGGACTCTCTGTGCAACCAGACGGCGCAGCTGCCTAAGAGATTGGGAGAGAGAAATGGAGGGACAGAAAGGGTCAGAAATAGGGATGGGAAGAGGCAGCCAAAGGAAAAAAGAGGAAGTGTGGAAGGTAGGTAAAGACATGTGCATAAAGCGTCATGGAGAGGGCGAAAGATAGAAAGGTAGAGCTTAGGGAAGGAGGGAGGACAGGTTGTGCGCGAGAAGAGAAAGAGAGCAGGTAAGTAGGTTTGGGAAGAGAGGTGAGCAAGTGAGAAAGAATGAGGTAGATATGATAAGTGACATGTGGTGAGAGAGGAGGGATGAGGAGAAGGGAGAGAGACCGAGGGACATTGAGGAGTGTTAGTCAGAAAATGGAAGGAGGAAAGGTAAGAGGAAGGACAACTATTGCTGTAGCATGGACAATTAAATCTGCATGACAAAGAGCCCTGAGCAAGAGCCTGAGAGGTGAATCCCAATTAATTATGCCCTAAGAATAAAGGGTGTGCACCTTATATTCAACATATGTGCATTAAATGCGTTATAAAAACAGTACACACACATAGCAAAAGAGAAGCAAAAACAATAGTGTGGCAACAGTCTACTGATCTTCCCTTTCCATCTGCTGTCACTTTTCTGTTTCATCCACTCCCCCTTCACCTTTCACCACCCCCAGTCACCTTATATGTTAGGTCATGTTATTTGATATTTGTATGGTGCCTACTGGCCTTCTTATGGCTTTGAAGCAGAGTGGGGTGGAAGGCCCTTTGGAAGATCATAGACTGTGCAAACATGAAAATAAAAAGAGCAATACATTGCATGTGCATAGTATTTAGAAATGGTGACTATTACATTACTAGCAGAGATTACCTATTTCTAACCTTCTAAGAATCATGTAGAGCATTGTGTTTAGGCAGAGATATGACTGCGATGTCAGTGACTGTGTGACAGCGGGACCACATTTTTATGGGACCCAGGTGTATTCTATGATTTGCAATGCAAGAGCGGAATGGGTATTATAAATAGTCTATCAACACCTTGGGCAACTGTATACAGTTTAGGGCTCTACTATGCTTTAAATGCAGAACAGAGGCACACTGAATAACCTGCAGTAAAATCCAAATGACTTGCACAATTGCCAGATGTGTCAAAGATACATTCAACACATGTCCTCTTGTCTGTACCATTAGGTTATTGCAGTACAAATGTTTTATAATGGATACAAACATCAAGCTTCCCTCTCCTTCCTCCACCTCCTCCTCTCTTATCCCGGACTGTCTGACTGCCATTCAATCATGGTTTGCAGCCAATGACCTCTGCCTTAAGGCCAGTAAGACTGATATCCTTTCCATTAGGACCCCTGCGCCCTCCTTCCCTCCCTCTGGCCATCCACTATGGGCCCCGTCCCCACACCCTCCGGTGAGGGAGAAAACCTTGGTGTCATCTTTGATTCCTCTCTTTCCTTCTCCCCTCACGTTGCGGACCTTGGCAAGAAGGCCCACGAGCTGCACCTCCCTAGAGGTATTCTCCCTTTCCTCACCTTCAACCAGAAACTTAAAGTCTCCAGAGCTATTGTCCTCTCTAGTCATGACACCTGTAACAGCCTCTTCCTCATTCTTCCTACATCCTCCCTTTGTCGCCTTCAACTAATCCATTATTGGCCTCAAGCCCAGGGATTGCATTTCTCCAGCCCTTATTTCTCTCCACTGGCTCCCGGTAGCTGCTAGTATCAAAGACCCTCTGCATCATCCATAAGGCTTTCTGGGGCCTAGGACCCCACTACATCCAACTCTCTCTCCCTAAATACCTCCCTGCTAGAGCCCTTTGGTCTGCTTGCTCCAACTCTCTGCAAATCCGCCGATTCTCTAAGCAAAGAGTGGGGGTAGATGTCTCTCCTCTGCTGGAGCCTCCCTCTGGAATGGTCTGCCTACCTCTTTCAGGCTTGAGCTGGATCTCCTAAAGTTATGGAAGCACCTCAAGACCCTCCCTTTCTCCTCCTCCTTCTCTCTCCCCCCTCCCTTACTAACTCCTTCGTCCTCCTCTATGACTGGCTGCCTTGTTCCCTCTGAGTTCTAAAGGGTACCAGGCCCCTCTGCACTGTTGCCCCCCTCGCCTGTGCCTACTTGCTTTCCATGCACTTACCCTTTGGCCTCCACATAACACTTGCACTTCACCCATTCACCACCTCAGAACTTTGTTTTTACGCTGAATTGCACTTACTCCCACCCTCGCAGATCTTGTTCTGCACTTGAACGATCCGAATGTCACAAGGCCTAGTAGGACCGTTATTGTATGTTCCTCCTTTGCCACCCCCCCCATTCTTTGTCTTGTGGCACCTTGACACACCACTTGTTGTATAGGCGCCCTACAAATACCCAATTAAATAAATACATAAATAAATAAATGGTAATACATAGCCATCTGTAGAGAACAATGCTTCTTGTGTAATACCAGGCATAAAAATCGAGCAGATTCTATAGCTACCTGTTGTTTTTCTGCGAGCATAAAAATACATGCTGGTGAAAATGAAGCAAATTTGGTTGGGGATCCAGAAGAGCAGGAGAATGTGCTCAGTCTACTCTCCAACGTTGCCTGACAAATCGTATAACATGCTGCAGGCGTAAAAAGATATGGTAAACACTTTTACCAGCAGTTTTCCGCATGACTTAGAAACAGACCCCCTTTGATTGTAGCTTAATTTTCCAAACTCTGAATTGAAGCCTTCAAGATTTTCATGTTTTTTGCTATGCTTCTTTAGATGCCTTACAACAGAATCCCATGTTTTAACCTACTACTTTAAGGTTTTTACAACTTTTTGGTGCAGATTGTGATACTTTTACGGCATTGGGGTTAACGATTTACCGACAAGGAAACAAACCATGCACAATCTCACCTCAGCACCACATGACGCCTACCAATCGAAAACGCACCTACGCTCAGTGACCGGTTTCTCCGAATTGAAGCTGCCAACAGCACATCACAGCCCTCTTGCTCTTCTCCCGCTCAATCCGACTAACAAACCCTGCCACCCTCCTTGCATTGCAGATCCGCCAGAGTGCCAAGAGACCACGTACGTGGCAACAGTGCACGGTACAAGAACCTTTAACATAACAGTTCGTATGGGCAAAGTAAAAGAAATCTTGCCCCAGTACTGAAATTCAAAGCTCAGAGCCCATTTCTGTGGTAATACAGTGATAGTAATAGCAATAATTGAACTGCTGCTGCTCCAGAGAACTGCGCTGCTTCTGATTTCAACAGCGCCTTTCCCCCGGTGCTAGACTCAGAGAGCCAGACCTGCGGACTTGTCTTCTTCATGCTGCGCGCATGTGTTTGTTAGCTGCGGGATTTCCAAGGCTTATTGGAATCCAGGAGCCACGCTCCCCAGAGAATCGAGTATTAGAGCTCGGAAGTGTGATATCAGCCCACCTTGCGCTGTCTCCTGCTGCACGTTTCGCATATTAGCATTGCGTAGAGGCTCTATTGCAGCTTCGAGCATCCCACGAGGCTGTTTCTCAGGGAGTGAACTCTGGGATTCTGAGGTTTGTTTCTGTCTCTGCATGCGGGCTTGGCATGATCGCCTCAAGGCACTCACCATACATGTGCCAAATAGAGTTGAGAAGAGATCTGCACTACTCTTATAAATAATGCCACTGAACAGCAATAATTAGGGCCTACAAGTGGGAAAACACCATCACGTGCGTCATAATTGATAATACCTCTATGCTAATCTTCCAGCTACAGCGCCACCATCCAGGGGTGCAACTGGACTAAAGGTTCAGGGGCGATAAACCTTCAAATGTTGGGAGAGTGGTTAACTCCAGAGACTGCGATGGAAGGGTACACTTACCTGTGTGGGGAGATCAAACTTCTTTACACATTCTAAAGAGACTTTTCTGGTGAATCTTCAATGTTACAAGTAGTGAACTCTCCCCTTCACGTCTGAAACCAGACACTTTGCCCCAGGCCCCGGGCCGCATGAAATGCGGGACGATGGAGGGCCTGGGAGTTTAGGCACGGGGTTGGGCGAAACGGCGCGAAAGCCTAGGGAGGGGCGTCCGAACGGCGCCACAAGAAACAAAAGCCCAGGAAAGGGCAGGAAGCAGCACCTGGGGTAGGTGTGAAATATAACAGCAAGGGGCCAGGGGGGAAACCCGGCCCCAAAGAAGGAACAAAAGGACTGGGGTATATAAGTAAGCCAGGAAAGGAGAGGCGGCGCAAACCAGGTAAAGAGCTCACCTCTCTCGGGTAGGCTCTTAGTGCCTGGATAAGGGGAAGGAAAATCGTTTGCTCTTGCGGGCTCACGCCAAAAAAGGAGGAAGGGGAATACAGGCTGATACACCACCTATCCTACCCCCCGGGGGCCTCGGTGAACGACGGCATCGCCCAGAGCGATGCAACAGTATCATATTCAGACTTTGAGGAGGCAGTAGAACTGGTCAGTAAAGCAGGGAAAGGGGCATGGATGGCGAAAGCAGACATTAAATCTGCATTCCGGCTGTTGCCAGTCAACAGCAGATCTCAAAGATGGTTGTGTATGCATTGGGAGGGGGAATACTTCATCGACAAAGGCCTCCCGATGGGGTGCGCCATCTCATGTGCATATTTTGAGAGGGTGAGTTCATTTTTGCAGTGGGCAGTCACAGAAGAGATGAGGGAGGCCATGATGGTACATTACCTGGACGACTTTTTATTCGTAGGGCCCAAAGGTTCAAAGCTATGCAAGGCAACCTTGGATACATTTGTGGAAATAACAGGCGAGTGGGGTTTTCCACTGGCAGGGGAGAAAACGATGGGCCTACCGCAAGTTATCCAATTCCTAGGAATAGAAATTGACTCAAGCAGGGGAGTGTGCCGGATCCCAGATGACAAGGTGACAGATCTGCTGAAGACAATAGAGGAACTACAAGGAAGAAACAAAGTGACGGTGAGAGAATTGCAGGCGCTGGCAGGAAAGCTGAACTTCGCAGGAAGAGTCATACCACAGGGGAGGGGGTTCCAGAGAAGCATTGAGCTGAAAACAAGAGGGGCTACAATGGGGCACCACAGAATCATTCAAGGGGGAGGCATCAAGAGAGATCTAGAAGTGTGGGCAGAATTTCTGAAGTACTTCAATGGGTCGGTGTTATGGCGCTCACCGGTAAATGAGGAAGGGAAAAGGGTGTTGTTCACCGATACAGCAGGAGGCCTTGGTTTTGGAGCAATACCGGGGAAACAGTGGTGTGCAGGCAAGTGGCCAAAAACATGGCAGGTGGCAGAATGGACAAAAAACATAACGCTGCTGGAGCTCTTCCCAATATGGGTCGCGTTATGCGCATGGGGGAAGAGCTAGGAAACAAGGAGTTGGCAGTATGTTCGGATAACATGGCGGTGGTGCACGTGTTAAATAAAGGAAGTGCGTCATGCATAATAGTGTTGGAATTAATGCGGGCAATCACCCTGGAAAGCCTAAAAATGAATACATGCATAAGGGCGAGGCACATTGCTGGGGAAGCAAACGTGGTGGCTGATGCAATCTCTCGCTTTCAGTGGGAGAAATTCAGGGAGCTGAGGCCGGACGCCGACAAGGAAGGAACGCCCACGCCGCGGAAGGCATTGTTCCCGTTGGAGGCACTGGAAAGGAAAGCACGGTTGGCTACAAGGTCGACTCAAAAGAAGTGGGAGAAAAACGGAGAACGGAACGGGTTATTGACAAACTGAACAGGAACGCCCTAACGTACAAAACGGGTAAGCAGTACGAAAAGCATGTAAAAGATGTGTTGGTGGAAACAGGTGTAAAAGAGGTGGAACAAATTTCAATTGAAAAAATGTGTGAATTTCTCGAAGGGGCATTTGCCAAAGGGAAAAAGAAAAGCTGGGCGGCGGCGCACCTAGCGGCGGTGGCATATACCACAAAAGTGGCGGGCATACCGGACCCAACCGACAGCGCTAGAATAAAATATGCTATGAGAGGATGGGCTAAATTAGAGGGGAAGAAACCAGATAACAGAAGGCCGGTGAACTTTGGGAAGTTGATAATTCTGTTAAATGTGTTATGAGATACATGCAGCAGCACGTACAAAACCGCGCTGTTCAGGGCAGCATTTGCACTGGCGTATTACAGGGCTTTCAGGGTAGGGGAGCTGGTGGCCAGTAATACGGTGGCAGGAGACGGCCTGGCAAGGAGGGATGTTAGTATGGGAAACAAGGGGATGTCTATAATGCTAAAGAAATCTAAAACAGACCAAACGGGGAAGGGAGAGCAATAGACCTCAATTGCATCAGAGAGAAGGACCACTGTCCCAGATGCATCACTCAAGAGTTCCTAGACCTCCGACCAGATGTCGACGGGCAGCTATTAATACATAGGGATGGCAGCGCACTCAGCAGGTACCAGTTTCAGGCGGTATTGAAACAGGCGGTGGCAAAAGCAGGATGGGATCCAGCTGAATTTGGAACACACTCATTCAGGATATGGGCGGCAACCTCTGCATGGGCGGGGGGCCTGGGAGCAAAGGGAGTGAAAAGAATTGGGGGATGGAAGTCGCAATGTTTTAAAAATACATAAGGGAGGAACTGATATAAACGCTTAACTCCCCCGTTTCCATAGAGGCTGGACCCTTCAAATCGGCATGGATAGTGGGGCACTCTTTCGTGACCCGGGCAGGCAGGTGGCTGGAAGAAGTGAAGCAAGGACTACATTTCCAAAACACAATTACATCCTGGCGGGGCCTCCCGGGGATGCACTGGGACAACATTCACGACAGGCTATAGGACCTGATAGGTTTCAGGGACCCCCCGAGTACCTGGTTATACACCTCGGAGGGAACGACCTGGTGAGCACAAATAGAGGTAAATTACAGAGGAACATTTGCGAGTCGCTGCATAGCATAGCCCGCACTTGGTGGAAAACTGAGATTTTCATATCAGAAATAATACCAAGAAGAGTTTGGTATCGGGCACAGAGGAGGCATGCAATCGAAATAGCCAGAAAGAAACTAAATAAAGCAGTAGAAAAGTACTGCAAGAGCACAGGGCTACACTTCATAAAACATGGACTACACCGGAACAATCCGGACATGTTTCACCAGGATGGGGTACACCTATCAAGGAAGGGGATGGGTTTTTTTTCCGACAACATTTTTAAGGCACTCCAGGAACGGGGTTGTAGGTAGGGTGCTTTTTTGGGGGGGGACCTGAACGGGCGCGAATAACACCCGCTCAGGTGTGGCGGCATGTGCCCAGGAACGAAGGCCCAGGGATAACAAGGACTCAGGAGGAGCCTTGGGCAACTTTGGGACTGGACACAAGGTGCCCAAAAGCATATGGCAGTGCATTGTTTTTGTTGTTTTGTATTTTCTGTAAGAAAATAAATGCCTACGGCCTACACCTTTTCCATACACATAATTGGTCTGTGATTTATTATCTAGGTAGGGATCTGGTAAGAGGAGCAAAGCGAGCCCACACTACTCAGCCTAAAGGTCTGCTGTGAGAATGGGCTGTCTCCTGTCCCCACCTAGCCTTCCAATCACTCCCCTGACAAGCAAGTGCTAACCTCCTATTACCATTCAGTTGCCTAAAAATCTTTGCATATGAATACAGGTGTCAACAAGGAAACGTTTTAAATTCGTAATTGCCGGGCCTTAACAGTGCAGCCCCATTTTCTGTTTACCGTCTGTTTCCTGTCCTACCTGCCCACGGCCCTGTAGACGAGCCGGGTAAAGTCAACATAACCACATTTTGGGGGCAAGGGGACTGAATCCCCATTTGCTGAAAAGTCGCTGTGCCACTACCACTCCAAACCCTATATTCTGCACACTTCAGCCTCGGATGAAGCAAAGCGAAAAGTATGGGTATTCAGATACTCACTAATACACAAACAACATCTCACTGTATTGTCTTGAACCTTTCAAAGGCGAACGAAAAAACACAATTATGGGGTCCTTGGATCAGGCGGGCAGGGGGCGGCCAGAGGAGAAGGGCAGGCAGAGGCCTGTTGGAACCGGCTCCCCAGCGGGGGTTAGGGGGAGGGTTTCATGGTCTATGGTACAGCAGGTGGGGGGGCACAGCAGTGCCAATCCTGGGGGCATGAATAAGTCCTCGGGGGACGAGTTGAGCACAGGTCTTTACCTCGTCCTGCCGGATTGTTGCCACTGTGTCTGCACCTGCAGCCCTGGAGCCTCCTGAAGTTCTTTTCCCATCCCACCCATCCTGTTTTAGGGAGAGGGGATGAGTGGGGGGCAGGTGAGGGTGGACCATGAGAACAGTGAGATCCCTCTCCGGGGCACTCTGGAGCTGGAGTGGGGCACAGTGACCGGAGGCTCCCGGCGGGGATAGGGGGCGGCGGCACCGGGAGGCAGCTGGGCGCAGTAAGAAAGGGGCGCTGCCTCCCAGTAACACCTCCCGTGAAGGGCATGGTGAGGAGGGGACAGGACCTCACCACCATGCATCTCCCGGTGGCGCGGAGAGACATGGTCCACCTGGACCACTTGTCAGCAGAACATTTTAAGGAATTATGTGGAAATGATTGATACTGTATAATATATGTAACGTCACATTTTTTGGGAGTGCATTTATGTTTTGCTGTGAGATTAAAAATGTGGCCCGTGTGGCATCCATAAGAAGTAGGTGTCACGTGTGTTTACTCTTCAGTGAGGTATGCCTCCTGGCTCAGCTAAAAGCAATGTCACTTCAGATAACAAGTTGACAGCCACGTCCTGCTTAAATTGATGGTGCTTAAAAGGCTACAGTTAGGGATGCTGCTTAAATGGATTCGGCCTAATGGGATGTTGGTTTTAGAAGAAGACATTTCAAGTTTATTCTTGGAAGCTTTGAACCAAAAGATGGGTACACTCCATTGTAAACACATGCACCAATATTTTATACTTGAGCCTTGATTCTGGGGTGTACTCCTTCATTTAAGGACTTCAAGATGATGCTTGGTGTACACATGGAGATAGGGCATGTATAATTGATCTGGTTAAGAATTAAACATGTTTTATTGACCATTGCTACGTTATAATGGTAATGGCCAAAAATGTCGCCCTCCCAATGATGACGGCCGAAAATGCCGCCTTTTTTTTTCTTCTGAAATGTCTGACGCGGTTCTGGAAGTCCCGTATTTTTGCAAGCCATAGGCTGCAGGTACCCTTCCATGGACTGGCTAGCTGCCTGAGAGAACTCATGCTCCCTTAAAAGGTTCCAGCTTGAGAGTGTCTTGGGCCTAACATCCTCCGCACTAGTGGAGGCTCTTCCTCTTGCTCGTGAATGTTCATCAAACCCTCTAAGGCAGGGGATGGGGTAGGTATGATTCAATTGTCCACAATGGTACCAATCCTGCGCCAGTTGTGGCAGTGGTAAGGGAATAGAACAGGTCAGGATTCATATAGCATTAAGCTCCTGAATATAGCGCGCGACAAGAGGTAAGCTTTAAAATGAATCCATGCATGTTCCCCATTCCCTTGGCAAGGCTTTGAAAGTCCCTGGTTGACCTTAGTTTGAAGGGTATGTGTGCCAGTGAATGGGATGGTGAGGATTCATATCCGTGGTGGACGTAGGCGATTGGGAGTGTGGATGATCATACCATGGAATCGCTGTTGATGTACCTGGTGTTAGCCCAAGCTGCCCTGGCCTGGTGATAAGGCACTGATTCGCTTACATCCCTCAAGTGTCCGTGTTCAATGCCATGAATAAAGAATGAGAGAAGCTAATAACCGTCCGCAGAACCGTGTAAGTATTGGAAATACATTACCTTCAACAATGCGCTGAGAGAAGCCTTCGCCCCTTCTCCATTCTCTCCCGCCTAAGCTTTTAATCCTGTCTGCATTCATGTCCTGGTTTGTTTTCTCTTATATCAGCCGTGGCGGATGCATTCATAGGTACCGGGCTTTCCAATTATATTGATAAGAACAGGCGTCTGCTTGAGCTGTCGGGCCTTGCCGGTCGCTCTTGATTGGTATTAGTTGTGCTGACCTCGAGGATCCTGGCTGACGCTTCTCATTGCCTTGTTGCGGCTGCAAAGCTTAATGATCACAAATCTGGCAGAATACGCACGGCGCACGCCGCACACCTCCGCACCACATGCGGCGGCACCCTGGTGCTCTACCCTGCCTCAACCCTTGCATGAATTAGGGTGCTTGGCTTCAGATGCTCTGCTGTTTACAGATTTGCAAATCAGTATCGGAGAGAATGAGCAGTGGTATATCAGTGTCTTAATAGTCTGCTTTATACTCAAAGTCAAGGGAGTACTTCTACCCGATATATTACAGAAAACCATCTGTTTCCTGTTTCTCATAGGATGTGATTGTCATTCCAATATCATTTATCAGATCAACACAAACAGCACAAAGTGAGACCCGGCCATACAATTGCTGTTCTACCTTCATGTGTGCTATTGTCTTGAAAGCTCTCAAACTTGGCACAACTGCAACCTTTTACAACATCGACACGGCACACAACAACACACCACTTGGCATATTTTGGACTGCTCTTCGACGTGCCGTGGGTTACACAGACACACCCTCTGTAGAATGGCTTGACTTTGAGACAGACTTTAGGACCCTGAAGCAGGCTCGTCCCAGTTTATACACTGCATAGCACTTCCTGTTCTTAGAGGGAGGCAGGAAGTTATTGTCAATGGTTCCCCGGGCGGTATGGAGGGAGAACTGCTTCCATGGAAGTAGAAGAATCAGGGAGTGTTTTAAGTGATAGACTGGGAGGGTTTGTCTTCTGCATTGTATTTTGTATTTCTTCCCGACAGAACGTGCATGGCAGAAACGTCAAGACGTAGAGTGTAAAGGAAGTCCCAATGACTCCCAAATACATGTTCTGAACTCATTTGTTAATAACTTCAATTCTGGGAATCCGATATTACACTTCATTCCGCCGGTATAAATTGGGTTTCAGAGGGCCTCATTACAAGTTTACCGGTCCGGTAACTATGGTACTGGTAAGCTTGACGGTACCGTAGTTACCGGATTGGCAAACTACGAGTTCTGCCCACGGGTGCCTTTTCACCCGCCAGGTTGGATCTGGTGGGCGGGCCGGCACCCGCGAGCAGAGCATGCCGGATGCATCGGTACCATTGTGAATGGTGCCGGTGCATCCGGCCTCCCCATTCCCATTGAGCCCTATGGAGCTCAAATGGGAATGGGGAGCATTTTTTACCGGTGCTCAGGAATGGGCAAATACTGGGTCAAGCAGCGCCATAATGGCCCGTAATTGCCCATTCCTGGACGCTGGTAAAATTCGCAAGTTGGGCGGCAGCCTGCCGGTTTTACCGGCAAGGCTACCACAGAACTTGTAATGAGGTCCAGAGTGCTTTATGTGCTCTTGCTGTAAAATGTATTCTCTGAAAATAATAAAACAACTCGCATTTTAAAATGAAGGCGATTTATATTGTGTCCTGAATGAGGCCAGCAATATAATTTAAAAAATTAGAATTTTATGGACTGGAAATTGTAACCTCTGTACAAAGTATTGTTGGAAAAAAGAGCGAATACTGGAGAAATAAATATCTGATCGCGTCTGTGCTTCAAGGTGACAGGTGATGGCTCGTAGGCAGTGTCTCGCCCACCCCGGCCCGAGTCTGCTCTCCGCCTTCATGAATATTCCTGTAGCACTGTGTCAGTGGAAAGGCTACGAGGGCCTGGATGAGATATTTGGATGGGCAGCCAAGCAGGACTCGAGAAGAGCAGGGTAGAAAGGAGAACTGGCAGGAATGAAATCAACCTGGCAGGGGGTTGTGAAAGATGTGAGCTATTCATTCTCCTAAAATATTGTTTGCAAGATGGCAGCGAGATGAGCCCAGTATGCACTCACGGTGGGTAGTATGAGGCAAGTTTCTCATCTTGGTGGTCTAATAGTTTTACTAGCATGCATTCTGAATTACCCCTGGCACGTCCCAATCCCTCTACACGGTGTTGCCGCGGTAGCTTGCTTCTGTGTCTCCCCACCTTTCCCCCTATGCATGGCTTAGTTCATGAACCATCATTTCTTCACTGTCCCTCTTCCTTTCACTCTTTCATGAACCCCCCAAAAGGTTCGAGTCTTTTGTGTCTTCTGGGATGGTGGGGTTGGTGTCCTTTCCGATTCTCACTTTGTAATCTCTTCTTCTGATTGGTAGAACCCCGCTTATCGCCGCCGGTGTGATTGGGGGACTCTTCATCGTGGTGATCATCTGCCTGACGTTTGCAGTCTACATCCGACGCAAGAGCATCAAGAAGAAGAGGGCCCTGCGGAGGTTCCTGGAGACAGAGGTGAGGTGGCATCCAAGAGATTGAGGGGATGAAGAGGTCCACTTGTCTATGGTCCATGAGGTTTCAGTATGTGACCCATTTGGGGTTTGAAGAAGAATGAGGAAAGGCCATCAACTGTTACTCACTGAATGAGCAATAATGCTAATACATCACACACTAGGCTTTGAGTCCATCTCTTGGTGCTGGAGCCGGGAGATTAGAAGACTAGTGACATAAGTAGTCACCTGAAGTGGGCACAATATGCCACTTTACGGACAAGTCTCAACATTGTTAGACCACTATGGTAGCGACAGGCGTAGTGTTAAAATACTATGAACATAACATAGGAGTGGATGTATAGTCAGAGCACTGCTAGTTCCACATGACAGTATTTTGAACTGCCCTTTCCTCACCTACTTTTGTTTCGAGGTGGGGCACGCGCCTAATCTCTGAGGGGGTTCACAAATCGTGTATTCATTTCAAAGGTACTTGAAGGCTGATAGTTGAGTTGTTGAGTTGAAGATACTTGAGGAATCTGTGTGGCATGTAGGCCATCTTCAATGTCAAGTGGTTAGACTCTATCAGCCAGCATATGATATGATATGATATGATATGATATGATATGATTGTTTATTTATATAGCGCCTATACACAATGTCTCAAGGCAATGTTATGTGGACCACTATGTGGTGAAAGAGTAAATTCCGCGAGGGGGACCTTTTGCACTGAAGTAGAAAGGGAAAGGGTCCCCTCTGTACAGTTTACACTTTATTTAAACATGGCCGCCACAGTCATTTTAAAAAAGTAACTCTTCTTTTAGGTCATTGTGTTTGTAATCGTTATTTGCAATATTTAACAGGACAAAACAAAAACGTTATCTCCTACGCCCCATCCTCTCCATCCGATGACCCAAGTGAGACACGTTCCTTCTTTTCTGTGGTCACGTGTGCAATTC
Organism: Ambystoma mexicanum; assembly: GCF_040938575.1. Classification (NCBI taxonomy): domain Eukaryota; kingdom Metazoa; phylum Chordata; class Amphibia; order Caudata; family Ambystomatidae; genus Ambystoma; species Ambystoma mexicanum. Next base: position 848,620,753 of record NC_090931.1, on the reverse strand, counting down.
ACATTATATCTACACATCAGTAGCATTTCACGTGTCTATGTGTTGTGTTATGTAATCACGTTTCCCCATATAATCACTGTAGGTTTTGAATCCTTACGTTGCACACGGCACATTTAACCGAATATGAACCCCAAATTTCGTCCTTTGTTTCCTCTCCGGTATCATAGAACCTTGGCAATGTTTATGCAGGAGAGAACCCCACTGTTTGGTGCCCCCCCTTTTCAAATATGGTTTGATAAAATCCTTGGATCATATTAGCATAAAATGATATACAACTCTTTTGTACACAGACCCCGATGGCAGAAAGCACTACTCTTTGCCAGCTTAGATGCCATCTCTGTCCATATTCCACTCCCCCCTCCCCATTTCTGAGTTCTGCGATGGTCCCCTAGAGGTAAATAAAGTTTTGCTTTAGTGTCAGCTCTAGTCCATTTATAATTTTGTATTAACCCTTTTCTTGATTGTGAATTGGTTTTAAATTAAAACCTTACTCAAACCTACACATTCCACACTCATTGCAAAATAAATCAATTTACATTACATTAATAAGATACAAAGACTTTAAGAAAGATATTACATTCACAAAATAAAATAATTTCATTGGTATAAGTATAAAATGAAAACCAATATTTTTATAACTCTAATATTTCATATAGTATTTTTTTTTAAATTGTCTTTATTATTTTTCGAAAAACAACAATCAAATAACATAACTTCAACATCAGCCCCTCAACTCCCACCCCTCCCTCCCTGGGGACACGTGAGTTTTAGTACAAGGATTACATTATGCATTAAAGATATCTGAGATCTTGATGTTGTGCGGGCACCACTGTTCCATATAGTCTGATTGGAGATACTCCAGGACTCCGCCCCATTCCTTTGCAAACCTGTCTCTCGTTCCCTGGATTGTGTGTGTTATTTTTTCCATCGCCATCTGGGCCCAGACTCTTTGGAGCCATGCGAAGATCAGCGGGGTGTCTTTTTTTTTCCAACTGTGGGCAATTGTTGTCCATGCCGCTATAAGGAGGCCCATAAGACTTCTCCATTGTGATTTATTATATCTTCTTGCCATGTCATCTCTTATTCCACACAACCAGACGCCCTCTCCTAATTGTCCCACATCTGGAAATATTTTGCCCATTTCTCCCTTACCTTCTTCCCAGAAAGGCCTAATTCCTTTGCAAGTCCACCAGATGTGTTTCCAGGTTCCCACCTCTCTGCATTCCCTCCAGCATAAGCATGATGTTTTCGGGAACATAGTGTGGAGTCTCTCTGGGGTGTAGTGCCACTGTGTTACTATTTGTATCCACATTTCTCTTGTTTGAGCAGATCTGGTCATTTTTGGAATTAGAGTCCAGAGGTCCTCCCATTGTTTCCTTGTTGGTTCCCACCCCAGAGTGCTGTTCCATTTAATCATATATGACCACATAATTTCTTCATCCTGTTTATTTATGAAGGAATATAAGGTAGAAACCCATTTCTTAGCCCCTGAGCTCGTCGTAACATATTTCTCAAATGGGGTGAGAGTTCTCGTTGCTGCCTTCGCTATATCCGGGGATCTCAACCAATGTTTGAGTTGTTCGTGTCTGTATTTCTCCCGAGTGGAGCGTGCTGCGAATGGGAGGCAGGCTTCATATGACCTAATTTCATTGTTGATAAACATTTCCCCAATTTTCGTTATTCCTTCCTCCTCCCAGCTGTCGTATGCCCCCTGCTCCATCCCCGGTGGGAACTGCGGGTTTCTACAAATGGAGGTAAACGGGCCTAGCGTGGTGGTCATTATGCCTATTCGAGTTTGCGTGTCCCACGCCTCCATTGTTGTTTTCATTATTTCGCTTATCCCTATGTTGGGGTGTCTGTGCTGTTTCTGTTTCCATAATAGTTCCACTAATGGGATTCTTGCCACTGCTCTGTCCTGTGCTGCCCAAATCGGTTGCGGGTCATCCCCTAGCCACTCCCGTAGGACCTTTAACTGTGCCGCTTGATAGTATTTCTGGAAGTGAGGGAGCGCCAAACCCCCCTCCCTGGAAGATGTGGACATGACCGCTCTAGCCATTCTTGGCGTTTTCCCTTTCCACACAAAGGCTGAGATTACCCGGGACAGTGTTTTAAAGAATAATCTGGGTACCCCTATCGGGAGGGCCTGGAAATAATAGAGAAGTTTTGGTAAGATGGTCATCTTTACCGCTTGGATGCTGCCCCACCACGAAATCAGCAAAGGGTTCCATCTCTCCATAACCCTACAAATGCTCATGAGGAGCTGCGGGAAGGTTTTACCATAGAGCTGTTCCACCCTGTGTGTAAGTGTAATTCCCAAATATTTGATGCCATCCTCTGCTATCTTGAGATTTAATGCCTTAGCTTCTTTTACAATATCCCCCTGTCTCCCGCCAAAATTAGAATTTCCGATTTATTTCTGTTAATTTTTAAGCCTGAGATGGTCCCAAAAGCTTCTAGCTCCCCCACCGCTGCCGCCAGTTTTCGGCCCGGATCTTCTAATGCAAGCAGCATATCGTCTGCAAATGCGGTTACCTTGTGTTGTATGCCTGCCATGTTTATCCCTTTAATATGTGTAGCTTCTCTTAATTTCAGAAGTAGGGGTTCTAAAAAGATAGCGTATAGCAACGGGGAGAGCGGGCATCCCTGCTTAGTTCCACGGGCTATGTGTACCATTTCCGTTACCTCCCCATTAACGGCCACTCTGCAAGTTGGGGCGATATAGTTCGCTCCTATTCTTGCAATGAAGTTCTCACCAAGGCCCATGGAGTGGAGTGTCTTAAAGAGCATGGACCACTCCACCCGATCAAAGGCTTTTTCCGCATCTACTGCGAGTAGGATAGCCGGGGTCTGCTTTATGCCAATTTTTTCAACCAAATGAATTATCCTTCTCAGATTGTCGTGAGTTTGTCTTCCTGGGATAAAGCCCGACTGGTCCAAATGTATTAGTTCGGGGAGTATAGGGGAGAGCCTGGTGGCTAGGATTTTCGTGTAGATTTTTGCATCGATGTTTATTAGGGAGATAGGTCTATATGAAGCCGGATATATAGGGTCCTTCCCTTGTTTGTGGAATACTAGGACCTTCGCCTCGTTCATTGTGGGGGTCACTGTGCCACTATCTTTAAATGAGTTTAGGAGCTTGGTCAGGACTGGGATCAAGAGATTTGCATATTTTTTATAAAAAGGGGCCGTGAAGCCATCCGGGCCTGGGGCTTTATTCATTGGGAGGTTATTTATTGCTTTTTTGACTTCCTCTTCTTTAATAGTTTCCTCGAGGGCCTGCCTGTCTGCTTCTGAGATTTGTGGGAGGTGAGGGATTTCATATATGTGTCCTGTGCGTCTGCCTGTGGGTGGTCAGTGGAATAGAGGTCCTGATAGTATTCTCTGAACACTTCTCCTATGTCTTGTGTACGCGTGTCAAGTTCCCCTGTCTTGGCTGTGATGCTTTTGATCGTGGTGTCTTTCTATTTTGCGCGGAGTTGTCTCGCTAGGAACCTATCTGCTTTGTTTGCTTTTATGTAGTACCTTTGTTTTAGGTAGAGTAGGCTCCTTTCAGCACCTTTTGTGCGTAGCATCTCAAGTTGACCTTGGGTATGTCTAAGCGTCTTCTTCAGGTCTCTAGAGGGGTGTGCCGCTATTTTCCCTTGTAGTTCTGTTATTGATCTTTCCAGTTCCTTTTCCCACATAGCCCTCTGCTTCTCCTTTGTGATTTTCAGTGCCATTATCTTCCCGCGGATCACCGCTTTAAATGCCTCCCAAACCGTACTCATAGAGACCTCCCCGGTGTCATTCTGAGTGAAATATTCTTCAATCATTTCCCTTATGGACTCCCCCGAAACCGGATCCCGGATAATGTCCTCCGGTAGCCTCCAATTCCACAGCCCTTGAGGCTTCCCCGGGAGTTTTACCTCTAGCCACAGGGGTGCATGGTCTGAAAGTGCAATTGCCCCCTTTTCCAGCCCCTGGATCTTGCCCATAGGCCCGACTGAAACCCAAAAATAGTCAATTCTTGACATAGTGTTATGTACATGTGAAAAGAATGTAAACCCTCTTTGCTCCCCCTTCAATTCCCTCCACACATCATTCAGGGCAAGTTGGTCCATCTGTTGTTTGAGGCGTTTCGATGGTGCCCCGTGACCGTGTGCGCAACCAGTGCTCCTGTCTAGTTGTGGGTCCCATGCCATATTCAGGTCGCCCCCCAGAATCATCTCCCCCCTTGCGAAGGATTCAAGTTTTCCCAGGGTGTCTCTCAAGAAGCCATCTTGTCCCACATTGGGCGCGTATACTGATGCAAGAGTGAGCCGCTGCCCCTCCAATACCACGTTAGCAAAGACAAACCTTCCCTCCTTATCTGCCATGGTGTCCTCCAGTTTAGCGTCCCTTCCATCCCTCCCTGCTATAAGGACCCCCGATCTTTTTTAAGTCGTGTTGGCCTGGGCCCAGATATTATATCCCCTTATACGGATTTTCTGTTTGTCCTTTGTTGTTATGTGGGTTTCCTGCAGGAGCAGGAGGTCCGCCCCTTCCCTTTTGACGATTTTCTCCAGCTTTACCCTTTTCGTGGGGTGGTTCATCCCCTTTATGTTATAGGATACTATGCAGATTTTCCCCATTCCGTAAGGCATATGTTCATTGTGCTTGGCTTCCCTATCCTTGCCACTATGCTGATTTTGTGTCCCCTTACTCCTTGTCCCTTTCCCCTGAACTCCCCCCCCCAACAGTTAACCATAAACCAAACAATATGCCCCCGAGCAGGGCATGGGTTCCTAGTGTAGCGAGGCCATTGCACCCAGTGCTCCCTGCCCTTCAACCTCTCAGGGAAAGTTTTGGTGTGGGATCCTAAACCCCACATTACCAATAGTTCTTACCCGATTCCAAGCATGGTGGCCCGTCCCGGGCCGCCGTCTCTGCCACTTATGTAGCGGTCCTTATTCTCACCTTCCCCCTCGCTGTTGTCTTCCGTGGGTGCCTCAAGGCTGTCCCCGGCATTCCTCTTTCTCTGTCGCCGATCACAACATTTTCCTAAGGCCTTCTCTTCCCGTGTTTGGCCTTTTTTGTTTGATCGTTTCCCATCCTTTAGGTCTTCTCCTTTGCTCCCCGCCGGGCCTTACTTGATCCGCTTCCTCCCCCTAGTCCTGGAGCCCCATTATGTTGAAGCCCTCTTCCCAGGAGGTTACTCTTCGCTGTTTCCCCTCCCAAGTGAAGATCAGCCCAAATGGGAAAGTCCACTTGTACCGGATTTCCTTTGCCACCAGTGCCTTTACGAGTGGGGCCATCGCTCTTCTTTTTTGTAGTGTAATCAGGGCCAGGTCCTGGTAAAGTAGAATTTCTTGTCCATTCATCCTGATGTGATCCATTTGTCTGGCCTTCCTCAGTATCTGCTCTTTTTGCGGGTAAGAGGATAGTGCCACCAAGACCTCTCGTGGTCTTTCCCCCGGTGCTTTGGATCTTTTTGGTCCTACCCTGTGGACCCTGTCCACTCCGATTATATCTGTATCTGGGGCATCCAGAATGTCTCTAAACACCCCTGTCACCGCATTCTTTAGATCTTTGTCCAGCACTGATTCTGCCATATTTTTGATGCGGATGTTGGATCGCCTGGACCGGTTCTCCAAGTCTTCGCATTGTTACTCCAGGTTATGGGTAAGTCTCACCAGGTGTTCTTGGGTTTCGCTCACCTGCTGCGTTTCCTCTTCCACTCCCTGGACCGTTCTCTCCAATATGTCTGTTCTCTCCTCCAATTTCGCCACATCCACCCTGAGGTCCTGGACCGCCTGTTTTATGTCGTTTTTCATCGTGTTGAATTGTTCCTGAACTGTCGACATGAATTTTTCTTGCAGATCTTGGAACCATGCTTGCATGTCATCCTTTGAGGGCGGATGGTGTGGGTTCGTCTGCGACATGGCTTCGCCTTGTTGATTGTCCTGCGGCTTCCCTTTAACTTGTGGTGTTGGGTCCGTTGACCATAATTGTAAAATGTTAGCTTCTTGCCTTGCGGACTGTGGGGTCTGTTGGGAGGCAATGTTCTTGTTTTTTGCCCTTGACATGTTCCGTTAGCTTGCCTGGGCAGGCTTGAGCTCCTAGATTGCCCTTGCGATCAGTAATATGTACCCTCTGAGGCCCTGACTCCGCTGTGCAGCTGGTGGTTCTCCATCTCTCCCGCCGGTGGAATTAGCCTCTGGTGGGGCCTGCCTGGAAAGGCCCTACCCCCATGTGTGTTGCTCCCTTCGTTCCCGTCCCGACAGCGAGGGTCTCCATGCAGGTTTGACAGGTTGGGTCTCTCTCCTCCCTGTTGTTATGTCCCCCCGGTCTCTGGGCCTTATCCGCTTTATTAGCGCCTTTCTTACTGCCGCCGGGTTCATACCTCCAGGCCCCTCTGCGGGGCACAGATTCTGCTACTCCACACTCTTTGGGCGCCGTATCCCTTGTGCCGCCTCGTGAATTGTTATGGGGCCCGCGCTCCGAGTGTCCGGTGCCGGGTGTCTTCTATGGGGGGATAGTGTTCCCCTATGCTCTTCTGCGGGTTATCGGCTTGATACCCCCTGCTTTACGAGACTATTGGTCTCCGGCTGACTCCCAGGAGTTCCCGGGCCTCAATCCCTCTGGCGCTGCGTTCGCCTCCGAGGAGATTCCCTTCTCCGGCTTCTTCTGTGCCGAGTGTGCGCTTCCCCTTCTGGATGTGGATGCCTCCACATATGCCGGTTGCGTGCCCGGTACCTGGTGGCTCCCCCGGGCTGGGGGAGGGACTGGTGCACCCGCTCCAAGGTCCTCACAGCCGCCTCTTTGTGCCTGTCCCCGGTGGGGGAGAGCCCCGGCTGCCCGCCTGGGGAAGGATGCCCGACCCTGCCGCAGCGCCTTCTCCTCCTCGCTAGCGTGTTCGGCGAGGCCGCGGCTCGTCGCCAACGCTGATGCCAGCTCTGCTGGCGCACTTTCCCGATGGGGGATGGGCGATCGCCGTCGGTTCCCCGGTTTCCCCTGCTCCGTTTCTGCTTCGATTTCGTGTCGGAGGCTTCAGGGGATGAGGGGGGGGGGGTGATCCGCTCAGTGGATTTCCGTGTTCCGCTGCTTAGAGGTGCTTATTTTGGCGGCCCAGGGAGAGCGCGGTTTAGACGCGGCTCAACACCTCGGCGGCCATCTTGGAATTTTATATAGTATTTTTTTAAACCTAGTTTGTGCAAGTAGCAAGGAAATATTCTCACCCTCCATACAACTGATCCATAAACATTCCCAGCATGTATAAAGTTAATTTCGGAAAATGTTTCAAAACAAATACATCTTAAATTTGCAGTACTTCAACAGAAAAAAAACATGATGTTTAATTGTTTCTTGTGCTTTGTCTGATCAACAAAGTCTAAACATTTTCTCTACTTTAGCCAACCCCACACTCCGTCCCAAACACTGCAGACTCAGAACTTGGTTTAATTTCAATCTCATATAGATCTTTCTTGCAATATTGCTAGGAAAGAGATTCATATATTTGGGTATAGTATCTCATATCCTAAAAAAATGTGCAAACATGCCAAATAAAGAGAGTAGGAGCTTAGTTGGTCTATAGAAAGCCTCCAATCTCTCTCAGAGTTTTTTTTTCTTAAACAAAGCTAATTAAATCCCCAGCATCTGAATCAATGGCCAACAGTAGATTTTCTTAGTTTTTGCTAAGCCTCATAATGGGGGACAGTTTTGTCATCAATAGCCTTTTTTGAGGTTGCTGAAGAGATAATCTGTTGTAGGGCTAAATATTTTAGTCAACAGAGTCAACTTTTTCCATAGGTCTTTTGAGTCTAATGATATGAAACCCAATGTGTGTCTTATCACACAATTAGGCATTGATTGTGCTAGTCCTAGGATTTTTCTCCTAACCATGCTTTATAAGGAATTGAGAAATGCACCCAGGTCAAACAGAACAATGTCTAAGCCAGACACTAAGGCTGGACAAAACACACGAGGTGATGGCTGGAAGGTTCAGAATTAATCTAAACCTCTGGCACTGCTCTTGGTGGGACCAAGCCTGATTTGCATATGGTCTTTCCATTTTCTGTAATGGCTTGGCAGGCTAAGAATGATGGTTGCAGGGTTGCCCAGAGCAATGCCAGTGGTTAGGATTAATTCAAAACCTTACAGCCATCACTTCCTTTGTTTTGCTCATAGATTAAGGCTGGAACAATTTTTGAAGACTAATATTTCAATGTTGGAAGCAAAGAATATTTGGAAAGGCCAACATAAATACTTTTGAGTTCAGCCGACAGCAGCTTAATCTTGGCTTAATCCTGGCTCTCAATGTTTGGCAATTAATTTATGGGAGAAAGGGTTTAAGATCGTGAATCCGAGGGAGAGTTCCAACCGTCTCTATTTTAATATTATCAACTACCCAGTACAACATCATTTTGGGAACTCTTTTAATGAAATATATCATAATCTTAGATTTATTTTCATTTACATGTAGGTTGTTAAGGTCAGCATAGGTTATAAGAACCTCCATTTTTCTTTGCAGTCCAAGAGGGGTAAGATTAAAAATAGTATGTTGTCTGCGAATGGCAACCAATTTAAAGGGGTGAAGCCCAATTTTACCGGCAAGCAATTCACATTATTCCACACATTGTTCTAATCCGTGATATAAAGATTAGAGAGCAATGGAGCCAAGATGTGATTGCTCATTCATGCCCATCAGGGGTTCATTGCATGGCAAGACCATGGCAAGTTGTCTTTTAGCCAGTAATAGCGTGGCCCGGTATGTTTGCTTGTCTTGTTACTTCCCACACGTCCCAACGATAGATGATGCACTTTGCTTGTCACTTTGGAGCCACAAAGATCATAGCTTCTACAATTCTCACACCTTTGGGCAATCCCATGATATGACTCACACACCTGTATATTATCACTTTATTCCAACTGGTGATATTTCCACAACATTCTGCAGGTAGCTGGAGTGTGATCATAGACTAATTGTATCACCATGCTGACCAGTGATGACATCAGAGGAAAGGATGTAATGTGATTTTTACCCTGATGACCATCAAAGGGAGTGACATCACACAGCCTCTGACCATGATGAATGTGCATCCTCCCCTCCCTTCTTAAGACTATTTTACTTTATTCTTATCAAACTTAACTGATGACTCTCCCGGTGCCACCTTCATTAACCTTTTTATTTGTAACTGCTTCGTTTAACTGCATGTGCACATTGTGTTGGCGAAAATAGTTTATACATTAAATTACACACCATAATTAAATGAAATAAATAAAGATATCTTGGTACTGGCTCTGGACAAGAGTTCTCATCTTGTTTAAACCTCTGTAGTGCCTTACTGCAGGGTCCCTATAAGAACTCCAAGCCTGTAAACGTCCCCACTGTGCAAAGGCTCAGCATGCAGAGCGGCCCTCAGTGCAGTTGTTTTGGGATAGGAGGGCTCATTGCCTAAAGTGCTTCCCTGCAGGCCTCAATCTCATCGGGTGATGAGTTTGAATTGAAGGAAACCAAGTCACCTTGATATCAACTCACAGAAGAAGACCACGCATTATATAGTGCCCGGCTCACCCCCATTGTGCATTACTGCCCTGCTCGTGATGGAGTGGAAGAAGCACCACCCAATTGGCCATGAACTCTTAGGTTGCGCAGGTCTAAGAACCAATTGTGTCCTGAGGAGACCGACAGAGACTAGTGGGCATCTTTCCTAGTGTCCCTCTCTTTCTGCAGGATACAACAGACTATTCTGAAGTGTGAAACATCTTTTTTTGTAAACACCACCTCTACATTCGTACACTTGAGTACCTGATAAACAATATCGGATGATTTCTTTAATTGTTTTTAATGTTATTTTACATGAAGTAGACGCATCTTCTTTACTTAATTAAAAATGTGTTGCTAACTGATTTGGGTTAAATTCATTCCCCAACACAATTACCTAGGTTATTTCCCGAATACTATCAACACACATTCTTACACAAAGGATTCCTACTTCCCATCCTATATTTTCATATACCACTCAGTGTTTTATTTGACAACTGACATCAGTTTCGTCGAGTAAACAATCATACAATATACGCTGCCTGTCTCAGGACATATCAGACTGGGTACACAAAATAATCTCATATTGCAGTATTCCATAATCCTCATACTTATTTTGCAGTCTGCTTGATTGCACCGTCTATATATGGTAAACAGGGATAGTCTTTTCTGCACCGCAAAAACCAAAACAAACAAGAGGAGAAACATAGAGGCATTAACATTGCATGTTCCTACTGTTGTCAATATAGAGAGAAACAACATCTGGCCACGTCATTTCCCTCCCAGTGTGCATGATTTACAATCGTTCAGATAGTTTACTGTTTTTTAAGCCCGTTCAATAATCTCGTATGTTTTCACTTTTTCAAATCATGGAATATAGAATGAATTATTCAATTCCATTATCAATTAGTTAAATATGCTTGTTAATTGTTTCATTAACAATGTATACGGTTAGGTTGATATTACTTTTCCAAGCCAATTCCTATTACAGGAAACAAGGGGGAGGGGAGGTGGGCAGAGAGAACACAAACACCTTTATTTTATTTATAAAGGCAACTTTATAAATAAACTAAATTAAAGCCATGCAGGACCATGATCAAAACAACCCATTTGGTTGGGGAAGGAGGGATTTTCGATATGTTTAGCCTCTATTCCCAAATATTGCGTCAAATGTCTCACAGTGGAAATTATGAAATCAGTATTCGGCTGGGATACAGATTATGAATGAAAAGGCAGTACCTCTTTCAGTGTGGCATTTACATCTCATGTATGTGTCACTTTTGACCAAATGAGTGTTGTATTTTTGATGTATTTAATTGTTTTTTATAACACACTTAACACCTGAGTTTGGTTTCTAAGCGCAGATCCGGGATTTGAAACTCTATTGCTCTGTGGTTTTGCTTCCAAGACCAGCACGTTGCTCCTGTGCTATCCTCTGGTCATCCGTGACAGCATCCCAGCCTGCAGCGGCCCTGAGGCTGCACAAGTGAATCCCTGTCATGTCCATGGATTGTCTCACTTGCTTGGTCTTGGTACAAATCTAAACCGGACCACTGTTGGCATAGCCCTACTTAACAATGACTGCCATAAGGATTCTTGGTCTCCGGTACAAATAGAGCTATTCTAAGACTGATCCTTGCCTAGACTGATCAGGAACGTGCAGGTGTTAGTTACTCCTACACCTTTTATTCGGAATCTGTTTTTGCTTTGATTCGCAATAAAAATAAATGTTTTGATTTTCTTTTATATTGCATGATATCTTTCTGTGAAGAAATCATTGTTTTTGTTGGAAGCTAGAAATATCAAATGGATGTATTGTAAGTCATGTGCCTGCCCTTTGCAAACAAACATTATATGGGCTGTCCCTGCAAACTACTTGTTTGGTCTTAGAGTAAGGGTAGGGCAGGGCAAGACTGAGGCATCACGGAGTTTGAGGGCATATTTTGAATCCCCCCGCGTACCGCTGGAGCTTATGGACCAACTCCTTGTCTCACAATGAAGGAAATGAAGGGTATAGTTTTATAGGGCAATGCTGTAAACAAAACTGCTGTTAGTTACTACTTCATCGGAGAGAGGGCTTTAATCAATCCACTCGTTTGGGATTAAGTTTCTATGAGAAGCCAGAACTGTCCCATAACTTGGATCCCTGAATTTCAAGTCCATTCCTGTCTTTTGCTATCTGCGGGTTGTTGTGAGCGTCCAGCGGAGCCAGGGATTGTTTTGCTGATGAAGTATCCATGGGCTTTTCCATGAATTAATGTCAGTGCCCACAGTGCCGCTTGCAGTCTTGTAACATCAAGGTGAGGACATTAAGAACAGGAAAAGGGCAGACTGCAAGAGTTGATGCAGCACGGGGTGAATTTGATCAAAGACTGCTTCCCAACCTGTTTCTCTCTCATACCTAGTCGGTGCAATAAGTGGTTCTGGAAGCAAGGTCTTCTTCACCATATTATGGCAATCCTTTGAAGGACCAGCAGACACCCCTCATTGCCTGTTACTGCCCTCGGGCAGTAAAAGGAGGACAGATGAAGTGTCCAAAAGCCATCAGGGTACCCGTTTTACCCCAAACCACATGCATTTACATTGTACTTGAACACATAATGCATCCTGTCTCCTCTATAGTGTATTGAAGCTCAGTCGTTTGAAGCACATTTGTCACCTTCCTCCCTAATATGTTGATTTTAAATAGGTTCTGTCCTGTTGTTCATTGACCTTATGGAATTGTGCTGGTCTCTTAGGCATTGTCGGAGCAAGATGGTTTCCCCTTATTTCATGAGAAGGGGAGAGGGGGATGGCTTACCCCACACTCTCCTGGTTGCGGGAGAGCAGAAAGGTATCCAAAACTATGTCATCTGCGCGATGGATTGGAATGGTTTCAACTTGCCTTTACCTGGTACTTTGGTTTAATATTTTTTAGGATGATAGCTTTCTCAAGGACTACTTCTCTGTTTCTTCTTTCCAAATAACTTTGTTGCATTACTTTTGCCAATTTATTTTTTATCTAATTGCTGTTGTTTCATTTCGTTTTCCAATTCTTTTTAATTTCTTTCCCCTTATTTAGATACTCTCGAAAATAATTTGGGGCTGTTTGATATTCTTTCCTTTTGATTTTTTGTGTGTTTCTTGTTGGAGGAATCCACCCAACCCCATCCACCCAACTTTCCTCTGACGTTAGCAAATTCACTCATGATTTAGCAAGAGGAGAGGTTTTTGAGTAAGAGGTTTTTCCAATAAAGATATATATCAAGCAAAATCTTTCTTGAGAAGCATTTTTAGAAGGTAAGGCACACATGTTGGCCTAAGTCCGATTCTAGCTCTCTTGGACCCTTGTTTTGGGTGGAACAAAGCACCTTATCAGTGTGACAAATCAACTTCCGGGGCACCAGTGGTCCAGGGATGAATATCGGTTTCTAAACCATCAATCAGCCCCAGACCTCTAGTACACCAGAAGGGATCAGAACAGATTGGAGACACAAGCAAATCATAAACCTCCTTGTCCAATTTTGGTAACATGGACGAACGACAGGCTTATCAAGGTTGTGGATCATTGGTTAGTTTCAACACATCGAAAATATAATTATTACCCAATGATAAAAGAGACTGTCCAGTCAAGGTTGTATACAAATATCTATTTTATTATTATTACTACAGACAGTTCTAGCACACTACAAAATACAACCCACCCTGTAAAGGAATGCAGAGGCCAGACAGTTTCAAAGAAGGAAAAGGGAGGCACTCTGGATACTGACAGGAGGGTAGTCGGTAAAATAATTAATCACACTAGTTCAAGGATACTTGGTTTCAACACAAAGGGAGCAATGGGTGATATGGACACTATGGGCCTTAGGAGAACGAGCAGGGGACAGAACTACAATGTACCTTGTGCTTGTCGAAGTTCTTGGTGCTCCACAGGGTTTCAGGGAGCTTTGCAATTTCTGCAACAGAGTTCAAGACGGGAGACAGCTGCGGGTATCAGACGGCAGACAGTTCAGCCAGCGAGGCTGGATGGATGGCTGCAGGTTGGCCTACACGGCAGCTCTCAGTCAGGAATCACTGTCTCAGTGCTGGTTGGTGGGTCTGAAGTACTGGACAAGGCCTCTCTGACAATTTTAGTGACTGTGGCGTGACAACAATCAGCGGTGCAGTTGGTTGCAGGCCGAGGGTCTCGACTGGCTCGAAAAAAATGTCCTTTAAGGCAGACGCTGGTTGATGTTTGCCGATGCACTCCTCATAGCTTCTTCACTGGGCTTGTGTTGTCCTTTAAGGTGGACAGCCCAAAGCTGAGGAGAGTGTTGCAGACACCAGCATTGTCCTGGGTTTGTTTCAGAGAATCTCTGGCACTTCCCACCTAAGAAGATTGCTTTCAGAGCCTAGCAGGGCATGCTGTGTGCTGGCTGGATACCGGTTCTAGAGTTGCTGGACGGTCCTCTGGATTCAGTATCCCCCTCTGTTCCCTGGGAGATGTTTAGGGCAGGGATCTTGCTTCCCTCTTTGGAAATCCTGGCCTTTCTTCACTGGTGGAAGTTGTAAGGCAGACTGTACCTTCAGCCAGGGTCCGAATGAGTTGTTCTTGTTACTCCTTACAAAGTCTTCAAATGATCTGCCCAAAAGAGGGGCTCAGCCCTCCTATAAAGCCAAATGATCCCAGTGATTGTAGTAGGCTAAGCCTGTCTTAATGAACAAATCCTGGGTCCCCACCAACATTCTCCTGTATGCATGTGGTCGTAACCAGAGAGCTTTGCAAAAGAAAAGGTAAACCAGTGAAAACATGTTATACTAAGTCCCACTGTTCTTCCTGTCTGTTGTGGATCGAAGGGTCTCTCTGGTTAATTGGGCTCTCTGTGGTTCCTGATTAAAGCAGCAGGTCTCCCTTGAAGCTGTGGTGAGACCAGACGTTTGCTCACTTCCAAACCACATGCTTGTACCTTCTGAATGGGTTCCCCCTGCAGGGAGGACTACTGTAAATACATAGGGCCTCATTACGACCCGGGCGGAAAGGGATTACCGGTACCGGTAAGGGCACCGGTACCGGTAATCCCTTACCGCCCTATTACGAGTTCCCTTTGCCGGTCCTCCCTTAACGCCTGGTTTTACCAGGCGTTAAGGATGGGACCCGCAAAGGGACTTTGGTGCTAATAACGGTACCACAATTTGAGGTACCGTTATTAGCGCCTTCCCCATTCCCATTGAGCCCTATGGGGGCTCAAATGGGAATGGGGAATGGCCCTGGTGAATGGGGAATTACCGCCCCCGCCAACCTTGGGTTGGGGCGGTAATAGCTCCATTCACCAGGGCGGAGTCGGTAAGGATTTGGAGGCAGCCATGGCGCTAATAGTGCCATGGTTACCTCCAAACTCCTAATGAGGCCCATGGTCCCAGACATGACCGGTCACTGCCCTTGATACTGAGAGGTGGGAACTGGCTTCAAGTTGATGCAGTGCATATGAAAGGTTGTTGGGGTTTCCTGTCTCCTTTGTTAACCTCTAGCAGCCAGCCCCCACGTGGGCCTGTTTGAAGTATACTCGAATAGAATGTTGACTATGTTAATTGTTGCCACTATCTGCAGAGGGTAAACAAACGAACAGGGCATATCCATGGAGCCTTTGATAGTTAATTAGGCTGGCCAGGGCAGGAGGAAGCTTTTGCCTTCGCCCTTCTGAGATGCCTTTGGCTGTCATTTTCCAATTTAATATGACAGAGGGGATGGCGCCTGTTGGCTGTGTCCATCCAGAGTACATGGGTATATGTGTATGTTGTGTGGTTAGCATTGGACAATGTGCACAGATTAGCCCAACACATTTCTCCAGAGGTTGATCTACCATCATTCAATTTAATTTCAAATTTCAAAAAAGCCCAGGCGAGCGCACACTCACTCTGCGGATGGTTAAATTCCTCACAGTCAGGAGGACGTCCATGGAGGAGTGGAACCTTGAGCGCCCAGCATGTTTTGTGCACAAAGGCCCAATCCCCTAGGGAGATGAAAAGTGTGGGTAGCGGCTATATCTTTGCTCATTTCTGCTGCATACCACCACTGCTTGTTAAAAGCCGACCCCCGAACACTACAAAATCTCTTATAAAATCTCTTCTAAATCCATGGAGCAGGTTTTGACATAGACACCTTAGGTGGGAGACTTGTCTTTCCATCGTTGAATAATATATGCATGTCTTTGATTTAGTGTAAAGCTAACTTTTCTGAAGTTTTTTAAAATGTGTATTAATG
This sequence comes from Ambystoma mexicanum, assembly GCF_040938575.1. Classification (NCBI taxonomy): domain Eukaryota; kingdom Metazoa; phylum Chordata; class Amphibia; order Caudata; family Ambystomatidae; genus Ambystoma; species Ambystoma mexicanum. The sequence goes on along the minus strand of NC_090931.1, from coordinate 848,605,031 downwards.
GAAATATTGAAAGAGTGGAAAAGGGTAAAGGAGAACCAAATCACTGACAACGAGCAGTTTACAAAGTAACAGAGACACAGATCCTTTATTTCCGTTTCCTGTATACCAGCACTGAAGACCAGCAGGTAGCCACACCGAGATCTGTTCTGTGCATGTGTACCAGGACATCTCTCAGGGATTAGGCCCTACCCACATCCATTCTTTACCTATCAATGTTAGTCACACATCCACTCAGTCTGTCCCTAGATTCGTGACGGCCCAGGTCCACCCAGACAACCTCTGGGCTTATCAGGTGGTGGGGTGTGGGAATCATGTTGGTCCTGCTGTCGCCTGACTCTTCTTACCTAATACCTAATGCCATGACATCAAAGTGGACCTCTTGCCTTTTAGCATGGATCTCAACTCGCCCCTAGGAGTGGGAGCAGAGAGTAAAGCAGGGGTGGGGCAGATTCAGAACTATCAAAAGGGTAAAGGAGCGGTATGCACCGCAGAGGCTGGCCAGGCAGCCTGATACCTAATTTGCCTTTGTGGCTTTTTGGAGTGATCAGTAATTAGCCAAGGAGAAAGAACAAAAAGGCACAGCAGTGATTTTGAAAAGGTTTTGGTTATCATTGCCTTTGAATGCCAAGCTACTGCAGAGTCCCCAGTTACTCTATCAAACTTCTACCTCTTCCAAACAGGTAAGATTATTTTTATTCAATGATTGAATTCAGGGGGAACTCTAAACAAGAGTCATAAAAGAAACAGACAGAAATAAATCTTAAACATTTCAAAATAATATATCCACATTTTAAAATCTACATGTAAATCCATCCAAAATTACAGGAGCACATTTAATCAATTCATACACAAATTATGAACAAACCCTAACTCTTTTAAAATCATCCCATGGATTATCACAATAGTACTCAAGTAATTCAGTACAGCTAGCATCAAAATGAGTTGTTCCTCCAGCAAACAACGTATCCAAAACACAACTAATTTCAATTAGTCCAGAGTCTCCATTTCGAGAACTGTCCGCAACGTAAATCTTCCAGGCTCGCACACTCATTTATGAGGTGCTTCAAGGTTCCTCTAAGTTCTAGGTGTCTACACCAGCTACAGCTTAGATATTTTACCCAGATGTTTTTAAGAGGGACTATAATTTCCAGGGGTGTAATAGCTTAAATTGAACTTTTGTGAATAACTGTCTCTTTATCTCATTAGGAAATAAACAAATGTACAATGGAGTAGACAGGCCCTCAACCTTGCTGAAACAATCCCAATGAAATGCTTTTTTCTTCAATTCTTTATTTACGGTTAATATATCTTTGCCCATTGGAAGCGTTACACATGGTACTAAGACATGGGTACCAACCGTACAAGAGAAGGGCTACTGTGCTATATTATTATATAGCTCATCTATTCAGTGCAGCAATGTGTTATCACACACTAAGCGATTTACAAAAAAACAAAGGACCCTTTTAATATTGAACACGGTTTCTAAAGATATCAATACCAGCTCTGAACATGTTAGCTGGATAGGGGAACTGCGTGTTAATACAAGGGCCTTTCTGCAATAATCCCCCTCTAATCTCTGTAGGCCTGTAGATGAAAACATTGTTTTTGTTTCACTTCGTAAAGGCAGTTTTTTGAAGGATTAATGCAAATCCACCATGAAGTTTGAAAGAACCTCTGATAGCAGCCAAAACAGGAACACTCTTTATACTCAATTGTTCCAATGAGGCTGTTATATTCTGCTTATGCTGGACGTTTATGCTTAAATAGATACATGCTTCCACTGTCTCTAGAGGTAACGGTCCAATTATCCAAATAAGTGTCTTCTGCATCTTCCTCCTGTTTGGGAAAACCATATCTTTTTTTATTTATATTATTTTCCAATCTATCCTGTTTAGAATATTCTACCACACTATATTATGCTGCACTCCTGTCTTTCTTTGGTCCATTGGAATGACATTACCTGTGTAGCCTAACTAATCATTTGATTCCTGCCCAGGTTTGCTACGCATCCCTGTCTTAACCGGGTTCAGCGCCAATCGGTCTACAACAAGGACCCGGCATATAAAGCCTTACTCTGGCATCCAATGTCTGTAAAAGCTAGGCTCTATGTCCCAACCAGTAAGCTTCCCCATGGAAGAGTTCTATCAACCTGGTAGAAAGCCACAACGTATTATAAAAATACCACATAGAGTGGTTTCTGACCGGGGCTCAGGGATCTGTCTATTAATGATCTCAGAATGAATATGTTTTAGGTGGTACCCATTCTGTCCCTGGACCCAGATAGATTTCTTGTTGTATAAATTCATTCTTCTCCACCCATGCATTAAAATATTTTCATAAGAAACATTTAAAGATTTTGCTTGAAAAATCAAACATTGTCATGAAAAGATAATTGTGTAGATTGTCTTGGTCACCCATTTTGTGTATTGGTATTAAAGTAGTGTGGGTCCAGCTTCCGGGAAATGTCCCCAATGTCATTATTTCCTAGGCTAGGGCAGCTAACAGGCACCCCCATTCTTCTGGTTGATTTTTCAGCATCACTGGTGGGTTAACTGTCTGGTCAGGTGTCCTGGACGGTGTTACTGCTCTGATTAGTTCTAATATTTCTTCTTTTTCAGGAACTGAATATACTTGAGCATTTCTTTCAGGCTCTTGCTGCTGCTGGTCAGCTTTGCTTACGGAATGCTTCTCCTTAATATAACCTACACAAGTCTTTACATCAACTAGGTTATGGGAATCACTCATTCTAAAATTGTCTTAGTTATAATGTGCCACGATTCTCTGCTGTAAGCACTTATTAAAGTTTAGATCATTTGCTGACAATATTTGGTATTTTTAACTCCCTATAATGGACTTGCCAATTTTTATATATCTATATGAATTACCGTCATTGGCTAGCTCAAGGTCAACCATATCTGCCTTTTTCACGGAAGGTCTTGTTTTCCTCTGTGCAATGGTCAGATCAAAAATTGTGTTAGCCATCAATATCGAAGGATCTAGTGTGACCTTTTCTGAAGTTGAATATTTGTTAAGGACCTTATACATTGAGAGAACTTCACCAGAAAATTTATCCATTCCACCTCTCTCAATAATGTGCTACATAGACCGGGACAAGCGTTCATTATATTAATATTTTGACCTGATCGTCTAATGCAATTTTTTCTCCAAAAATTGGCCTCAATACCACATAAAGGCAAGTCTCTTGCAATGTATAACTGTTGCAGTTTACCATCAAGCTTAATGCTGCATACTAACTTCCATCATGTTGTGTAATTTTTAGATGCAGTATTTTAACAAAACAGACAATGTTAATAAAAATAAATAATCCAATGTGGCCCCAGAAGTAGTAGTTGATCTTGTATAGACTCTGTGATGCTCTACCAATGATCATGACTAGCACCCAATCATTTAGCCCCAAAGCCCATGCATGACCCCAGCTATTGGCCACCTTCGTTTTAATATACGTCTCAGGACTCATCTTCTCAGTTAAAACCACCACATTCGCAATTGGACATTAGGTGGGACATTTGGCATTTGCATCTCCTGGCACTATCACCAACCTATGTGCCCCACCTAGATTCCATGTTAAACAATATTTAGGTAAGAAAGGCCACGTTCCGACTAGAATTGAGCTTCTACGGTGGCTCATAATGTTTATTACTAACATTCCCTCTTTCTTATCACACTCCTTCTGGAAGAGGTACACGGGCAATCGGGCAATTAGATGTTTTCTCGACTCCCTTTAAGTTGTCAATTATTAGACCTCTCTTTACTCCAGTTAACAATCTGGCTTCATGCAGTGCCTCAGGGAACTATTATTGATTCCTCACCAACCAAAGTCTATCCATTCAAAGCGGATACTGAGCCTAACAAGGTTTCTTGCGGAATGATTATATTGTGAAATGACAAACATTTTAAATACAGTCCCTCAGTCGTCCAATGCCTGTGACCGAGTGAATTCCAAGATAGAACTCTCAGTACGTCAACGTCTTTGGTGGGACCTTACCAAAATCTCAAGTTGTAAAACTCAAGGGAGCCAGTTCTATTAATAGGTGCATTGTTTTCTTTTTACCAAACATGTTGTCCACCTGTTGTACCATCCTTCCCTTCAATGTGTATAATCTCAGTGGATTTCTAGGGCATCTATAAAAAGTATCTTGTTTGGTTCTGTTCACTTTATTAAAAAAATAACAATTATATTGCATAAATAAGTAAAATATCTTTCTTCAAACTGGAGTCCATTTCCAAATTGTTTGTTCATATCATTTCTTCTGAGACTGCACGTTTTAGACACATCATCTGCCCTCTCTATGGAGGGGGCCAGGACTGCTTAGACAAGCATGGATTTCTAGTCGAATGGCCTATATGGAGTGTACCTTAAAATCTATTCAAATAAACACAAGAAGAGAGTCCAGAGGCTGCAAGTGTCGCCATGTCAGGTGGGAGGTGTCCAGACTGTCGTGGCGTTCAGGCTTCCCGCCCGCAGCATTCTTTTACGTGTAGCACTGTATGTACAGTGGGAAAATAAAGCTACACATAGGGCTTCATTGCACGGTAGGCGGTAAGGGTTTACCGGTAAGGGCACCAGTACCGGTAAACCCTTACCGCCTTACTACGAGTTCCCTTTGCGGGACCCGACATTAACGGCTGGTTTTACAATGGGTGAGAGGAGGTGGATATAAGACCGGATGATGTAAAGTTGGGATGCAAAGTGAACAGGGAGAACAGATGGGAGGATTACAGACATGCTGGGTGCCTCTCGAAGGCTGCTTTTGCTGAGATTGGGTGATTGTCATGCCAGGATTATGACACATGACTGACTCCATGACTACTGGATTTTTAGAGGCACAAGTAGGGCCTTTCAGTGTTCAAGGGGGATTTGCTGGTGCTTTGGTTGGGGGAAGGGCTGTCTGGCCAGAAAATGGGTGGTGGTAGAAAAGTCTTTGATTTTTGGCAGCTACTGCTCCTGCCTCTGCAGTGATAATGTATGCAAGCACGTGCTTAATGCTGTTGATTGTTGACGTGTCTCGAGTTTACTGTGATGGCTTTACTTAAAAGATAGGTGGCCATGTTGGACTGTGGTCAGGCAAGACAGCGGCTGACTGAATGACACAGCCTGATCTTAAAAGGGATCTATGAACTGCATTTTATTCACAGCATGTGCTTTTTTCTAAAAGGTTGGATCCCACTCACTGCTGCCAAATGTATAATTTCAATCTCCTCATAGACTGGAGGTATTACTAAGATACAGTGGGCCTCATTACGAGTCCGGCGGTAACTGTGCCGGAAATTCCGGCAGGTTACCACCGGACTCGTATTACCATTCCACCTCTGTGATTGCCGGAATGACTGGGGCATTACAACCCCGGTGACCCGGTAATTCTGGTGGCGGAATTCTGTTAATACCCATTCCCATGGAGTCCTCCATGGGAATGGGGAAGTGGAAATACCATGTTGTAATGATGCTGGTGTTTCCATGTCCGCCTGCAGGCGGGTGCTGTTAAATCCACCTGGTCAGACCTGGCGGGAGTGACACCTCCTGCCTGCAGGACTCTTAATCAGCCTGTCTGGAAAGAACAATGGTTGCGGATTTACCACTACCGTTCTTTCTGGACCGGCAGAGTTGTATTGAGGCCCAGTAAAATGTGCCATTTTGTTTCAAAAGTTCTCTTGCCATTTTCCCCATCCATTGGTTCCTTTTGCATCCAACCCCCAATCTCCGATCTTAAAACGTTGCAGGATCCTACTAGAAATCCAAGAATCCGTCAATGGCCTTGTTTGTGGCCTTCTCAACAGTGCTGTGACTGACCCTCGAAGAGAGACCTGGGTCCTTTAGGGAAGTAAGAAAAGAAGGGAAGTCGGGGTCTTTGTTATGTGGGAGTGGCAGGCGGTGGTTACAATATGAAAACACATTGCCATCAGGAAACAAAACAACGTTCTACTAGCGAAAAACCAAAGTTCTGCCTGTTGCGGCTCCTTGTCCGAGAATTTCAGCCTGTGCCATATGGTCTTACAGAGGTACTGCAGCTTCCAGGCACTAATGTGGTCCACCTGTGTGTGGCCTGCCTACCCAATGAAGCCGGCAGAGGGAGGGCCATGGCCGCCCCCACCCCTTTAAGCTGTGAAGCGCAATTCACTTGTCCTTGTACGCACTTTGAAATGCTGCGTCGCTTGCAATCCAATCTGGGCTAGAGTGGCCCGTAATTATGTTCTCCATCCTGCGAGGAGGCCAGGCTATTTGTCAGCATTTAAAGAATAGCGGCTCCATTTCTTCTTCATTTGTTTTCAAAGAAACATTGTTTTTCCCTCGGATACAGGCTGGACCTGGTGTGAGCCTGGGTGGCGCCTTGATGGGATGTCAATGCCTCTTCTGATTCACACACATGTTTCTCTGATGAGGCCAGGCCCCCCCAGCCCTCCGCCTCACTGGCGTGCCTCGGGACGAGGCAGCCAGGTGTGACATTGCTTTGCGCCAGTCTGTCTTTTTTGCACGTAGTTCTGCTTTTATGAACTCTACCCAAATATCTTTAAAACCGGCTCCTCCCCATTGTAACTGCCCCTTTCTCAAGAAAGCAACCAGGCCATTTACAAAATGCTCATCCGATGTATCTGCACGATTTGTAAGGGGCAGCCCTAGCTGGGAAGCACCCCAGTGCTGTATAGGGGCGCGCGCCCAAGGGGATGCAGGTAGGGTTTGAGGGTAGCAGAGGTGAACCGCGCACCGTTACTGTGGAAGAGCTGGCTCGACTCGGTGTGAGCATCGGAGCAAGATTTACTCTTGCGTAAGTACGCTATGCAGCTGAACATGGCAGTATGTAAGCGGCTATGTTATGATATGAGTTGGCAAATTACAGTTTAACCATTAGTGGCAGTGATGTTCCGCTCTTTTGTGTGCGTGTGTTCTCTACTTTACAGTTGTTGACATGTGGAAGGGGCTCTACCCTTTGTCTCAAAGCTTGTAAGCCGTTATGCATGTAAAGTGGTACCCAACCGTGGCGGTGATATTGGTTTTAGTACCTGTGAGTAATGTGTTGCAACTTGACATGTTTTATTAGATGGGAGTCTCTGTGTCATCCTAGGTTGTTATATAGCTTTACACAACTTTATTCAAGCATGGACATTGCCCTGCTTGGATTGGGGTAACTGCATTTATGATTGGTTAATCCCTTCCCATGGGTTCCGTCGGCTATTTCAAAGGTTGGATAGGATGCATTCTCCAATGTTTTGAGCAAGAAAGCAAGTGTGTATTGACTCTTTTATACAGGTAGCCCTTGAGTGGCATGGGCTGGTGATGGTCCACACTATTTAGTGAATAAGTGTTGCTTTAAGAAATTATTATCATGGCATGTGCTGCTGGTAGTTGTACTAGCCAGATGCTGCAGAGTCTAGTGCTGGTAACTGGTCTACTTTGGTGTGGTGATGCTCACTGGACTGGTGTAGTGCTTTTGGAAATTGTAGCCTGATTAGTGTTTATATGTTGTGTTTTACAGTTGCTATACCTGCACAGTACAGCCCGTAGGCTGGACTACTTTGGGTAGTGAATACTGGAATTAGTGGTGGCCCCAGTGGCTAGATTGATCTATTATTGTTATAGGCCAGTACTAAAAGACACACAGCAGTGCACGCATTAGGCCTCTAGTTGGTCTCATTTCTTTGTGCTTAGTTGCAGCCACTCACATTAGTTTAGGTCATATCGTATGAGAGAGTCCAGTGTTGTCTGTCATACTTGGGATGTGCACTGTTGGTCTGTGGTGAACTATATTAATTCAATATTGTCACATGTTATGGTTTTATGCTATGAATATGTAAACGTCTGACAATTGTATGTGTGTATGTTATGTTATGCATTGTTGTTTGTCATATCAGACACACAGATGTGTGTATGAATTTGGCATGAATTTTATCTATCAATGTATAAAGATTTTTTTTTACTGTTTCATGTTACCATAGAATGTTGTTTTGTGTTACATTGTTCTTATTTAACAAATGTATATTGTTCTTATTAAACTGATGTATACATTGTTACATATTGTGGTCTAGCTGGGTGGTGTCTTAGTTTTTGTGTGACGTTTAGACGTATTAACAACATACATTGGCTGCTACACACACAGTAATAGGTGTCGGCAGAAATATACTCACGTGATTGAGTGCACTGGTTGAGGCCAGGGTAATTGTGTGTTGATAGAATTTGTTGCACCTTCTCTCCTGGTGTTTCGGGGTACCCTGGTGTTTTTCAAAGCAGTACGACACGTGTAGCACTCCAGTTATGATTACAACATATATTGAAGTGATCTTTCTAAATGAACCTTGTACAATTATGAAAAGAATGAGTTTACAATGTTAGAACAATCCAATATATATTTTTAAATAGCTTCTTTTGCTGAGATTGCCCACCATTTTGTCTTTCAAAGATTCCTTCCTTTTTGGAAAGGGTCCCATTCAAAACCAAACCAATGAACTGTTTTTATAACTTACAAAAAAACAGAACAAAACAGACATCATTTTAGACTCTACAGTGTGGCCCTTTGGGGCCTTACAAAGTCTGTCAAGACCTCAACAATCCTCACAGAGACTTTCCACATCCCCTTCATGTCCTCGTGCCCGTCCCTGGCATGGACAGGTGCCTCAGTGTGATGGTGCCATCCCGACAGCTCACACAATGACAGTGTATGTCTCTGAATACCAGGCTGGCGCCCACCTCAGTGTATGTGCCTGTCCCTGATGCTCTGATTCTACTGAATGACCCCCACTTCAGGTATCTGTGTATTTTGTCTGCTCACACTGCTGAGACATTGGCCCTCATTCCGAGTAGGGCGCAAAGGGATACCGGGCACCGTTAAGGACATCGATGCCGGTAATCCCTTTGCCCCCTATTCCGAGGTCCCTTAGCGGGTCCCTTCCTTAATGCCTGGTTTTACCAGGCGTTAAGGCCGGGCCCGTGAAGGGACTTCAGAGCTAATAACGGTACCGCAATTTGTGGTACCATTATTAGCGCCTTCCCATTGAGCCCTATGGGGCTGAAATGGGAATGGGGAATGGCTTTTTCAATGGGGACTTACCAGTCCCGCAAAGGTCGGAATAGACCGGTAAGTCCCCATTGAACCAGGGCGGACTCACTACCGGTATGGGAGGTAGACTAGAGGTAGTGGAGGTAGAGATTACCTCCAAACTCGGAATGAGGGCCATTGAGTGAGAGTGAGCGATACAGAGAGATAGATGTAGAAAGAAAGAGATTGCAGAGATAGAAACAAAGATAGAGTAAAAGTGTGTGTGTGTGTGTGAGAGAGAGAGAGAGAGAGCGAGAGAGAGAGAGAGAGAGAGAGAGAGAGATCATCCTATGCTACTCAGGATACAGCTAGTTGCCTACAATTGCTGCTAATCCTGTTTCATTCAGATTCATTTTTGACACATAAATGACCAGAGACACGTTGTTGTAAAGTGATTTGTTCAGAATCACACATTTCACATAAGTGAGGAAACTGGGATTGGAACATGCACACCTAGCGGCTAAAAAGGGAATTGAATCCATCACCTTTTCACCAATTTGTGCAATGGATTCCCAGCCACAAAACCTTCTGCAAGCGTATGCGGACTAGCAAATCGCTTGCACATTTGCTTCCTAACACTCTGGCATTTAGTATCTGCTATAACAACATGTAATAAAAACGATTGTCCTTTACAGCTGGTGGAACCACTGACCCCAAGCGGCACAGCCCCAAACCAGGCCCAGCTGCGCATACTGAAGGAAACTGAGCTGAAGCGAGTCAAAATCCTTGGTTCCGGGGCTTTTGGGACAGTCTACAAGGTAGGTTTCTAGTCAAGTAAACCATGTCTAGTGATTCACTACCTTTGCTATGCAAGTATCACAGCAAATCTGTTCACTGGAAGTGCTGGGATTATGGTAATGTGCCTTCATTAAGAACTTTACAATTGACAGCTACTGTGTAGAGGGTTGCAGTCATACATAGATATCTTAAACACACCTAAATCCTGGTCAGATTAGCATGTTGCTAGACAAAGGAAGATGTTAACATCTTTAAATCAAAAATATTGTGGATGGCTGAAATTATTCTGGGTCTGGAAGGGTCTACAGACTATTAGTGAGATGAGATGATGCTTTTAAGGGATGTGTTTGCCCTCTTCTGAATTCCATTTGGTGATACTGTCAGCTGGCAACTCAAGCATCTAGAATCAGATACTGTGTCCCATTGTTTATGCAAGACCTTGCCTGGTGAGAGTCACCTGCTTAACTTATCCTTTTCCCAACAGGGTGTTTGGGTTCCAGAGGGAGAGACTGTGAAAATTCCGGTTGCTATCAAAATTCTCAATGAGACGACTGGTCCAAAAGCCAATGCTGAGTTTATGGACGTAAGTGGAAGACCCTCACCCTTCGTAATATTGCATTCTTATTCATGATTCTAGACATGCTGTTGCCATGGAGAAATTAATCATGTTGAATTTCCTATTTTGGGAAGAGTGAAACTGATAAGTGTGGATTTAATAGATGCATGATTACAAATATACATGCTTGGGGTTGCAGAAATGTGTCCAAAAATGTCATTAGAGATTTGTGAGAGATGGCAACAGTGCACACATGTTTCACTATTGCTGTATAGCATGTGCCAGTGCTTTGTTAAGGTAATGCTAGAAGAGGCGGGTTTCGGCACCAAGCATTAGTTGACTAATAGCAATTGCAGACCTTGAAGCAATGAGTTTAGTCTTTTACACAGGTTTGTGATTCAAGGATCTCTTTGTATATGCCATAATGGAAAGTCCTGGGTGACATGTGATGCTGAACATATCCACCCCCATGTCAAGCCCAGAGCAAGCTCATCTACCGAGGAGCAAGGATCCACCACAGTAGTGTGCGGAACACGTTCACACCCAGTCAGAGCGGATAGACGAGGTCACGCGAGTTGCAGTTTACCATAGCAACCTTGTCATCAACATCAAGGGGATGCATACTCCATAATGGAGGAGTAATTTAAATTGGCAGTCAGGCGCAGTGCTAGCATCAAGTTGGTACGTCGAATGCAATTGCTTTTTGAATACTCAACGGTTACTCTGCTAATAACTTTGGCATTTATATAGCGCTACAAACCCTCAGGTATCTGAGCACTGCTTATTATTACCCACGGTGTGTGGTGCTCATTTATCGACCTTAGAAGGATGAAAGGCTGAGTTTGGCCTTGCCGGGTTTCGAACCTGGATTAGCAGGCTCTGCACAGATGTCAAAGCAAGCACTCTACTCGCTGTGCCACTTGACCTGGCTGATCACCAAAATGCACAGAATGCACATACTGAATTCAGTGCACTGTGTAATCATATACCGTAAGAGGGCAGGTCTAATCGGAGAAATGAACTCCTGGTGAAGTGTGCACAAAATCTGTGACCTGCATTGTCCAAGGCTTTATAAGCACTGCATTTTGTGGTGAGCCCCAGATGTGCAGCTGGACGGTTGCTGAGAGCAATTTCAAGAGGTTAAGATTGCAATGACTAGCTAAATATAATATTCTCCTACAATTCCCATTTTTTGTATTTGAATAACATTCCATTACAAACCAAATGTTGAAGTGATCTGATTGTGAATTAGACATTTATTATGCACTGACTGTGTCTTATCATTAGTAGATTGAACATTGTTTTGCAGAGGTGCCCCACAGATTAATGTAGGTTTGGATGTTGACAATACCTAGTTTGTCACTGAATAATTGCCCGACTCTGTAAACTCTGTTGATACAAATGTCTTCCTATTTGTCTGTAAAGAGACTTGAGAAGAACTCTTTGACAAAACAAAAGAGATGATGATGATGGTTGAAAGGTTTAGAATTAATCTTAACCTCTTGAAATTGCTCTCAGCAACCGTCCAGGCACCCGTTCTTCTGCCTGCCAAGCTATTACATTAAAGGGAAAGACTATATGCAATTCAAGGTTGCTCCCAACCCTCTAAAAGGGGCAGTGGAGTCAGAACTGCTTGGTCACATCCCTCTTGCATGAAACCACAAGCAATTCCAGACATCATCAGTGAGGTGTAGTTTGGGTGTCTAGGCCCAGCATGCTATGGACCCACATCTTGACATGCCCGTCCCACCCCGGGTGACTTAGACAAACCAAAAGAGACAATGGTTGAAGGTTTGGAAATAATCATAACTTCTGTCAGTGCCTCTGGGCAACCCTCCATACCATTGTTGTTTTGCCTGCCAAGCCATTACAGAAAGGGGAAAGACCATGTACTCTGTCGGATTTGGTCTGTGACGCGTCATCTCTTTAATGCTAAAGAACAACCTGCTGTTCTTTGACTACTGCAGTGGAAACTGTTTCATCAGAGAGCCAGCTCACCAGTGTTGCATTAAATGTGAAGGATATTATGGGGCATCTGCAGGCTCAGCCACATTGAGCAATTAACCCCACACCTTGCTACAGCACCACCTGGACTCTGCCCCCGCATCCCTGTGGAGTTTAGAAACAGAGGGCTATCATGATGTAAGCCTGTAGTCTAGTGATGTTGATTTTGTGCAGTCACATGTTTGCAGTCATTTCTTGACACAAGCATGCTGCTTGTTGTTGTGCACAATGTGAATAGCATTTGCAGTACCATAAACATTGAACACATTACTTGCAAATTAAATAAGCACATTTGCACTCTCATTAGCTATATGAAACATCTTTGATCATAGAGGTGCTGTTGCCAGAATGATGGGGGAGGTCCTGGGACAATGAGAAGTGGCCTTACCCGGCCCATCCTATTAAATCTCTAAATGTCATATTTGGTGATGTACTCCCTAATACAAGAATATTCCACCTAAACTTTCAGTTCAATATTTGATTGGTCTATTTTATGTGGCTAACATGGACCCACTTTCTGCATTTTGTTATTGTTGCTTCGAAAGCCTCCATTTGAAAGTTAGTCTTTGGAGAGATCAGAGGTTACTTACTATATGTTGTGGAAAAGGCATTGATCTACTCGCTTCCTGGATCCTTCCATATGTGTTCCAAGTTAGAATAATATTCCAGCTGATGATGTGGTTCTCATCTCTTAGCAGGCTAATAGCTTTTCAAAGCCAGAGGTCATGGTAGGCACTGGTCCATCTGCTCGTTACAGGCCATTGCCTTGACACCAAGACAACATCCCTGAACTGAAAAGTGCACTTGCAATATTTGTATCCATTTTGAGCCCGCGGTTTCTTAAATAATGTCAGTATTGTCTTTTATTTTCATGTCGTTATACAGATGCCCCATGCATCTTCCTTGCAGGACAAAGGCTGTGATTATGATAGGTCCTTTGACTATACAATGATTGATAACGTTCAAATGAAGTCCATTGGTTTAACTCAAACAAAATACATAGCAAATGATGTCCCTACATCATATACGAACAGAACAATGCATTCAGCTTTATTCACACTTCAAGTAAATACATGAAATGTCTAACGAGTGTTTTGAATAGTATATACCCAATAATCACTAAATGACATGACTTACTATATATAGTCTGATCAACATACATGTTCTTTCTCTTTGGCATTGCACTGTGGTTTGAATTGCCACGTTCCTCTATATGTATATTCCTTAGTGTGAAATGACTAAACATGTTTGAATTGAGCCGTTATTTAATAAGCACATGAAAAACTACATGACAAGATCTTCACCCATGCAATGTTACCTATAGAAACAATCTATAAAAAAAGATTTGATTGGAGAAGAAGTAGATTTGTTGAGGTTATGGAGGCACTATTTTGCTTTGATGGTGGAAGAGAGTGAGTCCTAAAAGAGAGCAACAAGAGACAGAATATGGTTGTGTTTGATTTCTGAACAGGTTGGTGTGAGGGAGTATTGTGTTCCCAGAATGTTCAAAGCCTCTTTTCTCCTTAGTGGAATTAAAGGTGCTTTAGTGCAAGAAGCAATGTGGATAAATGACCTAAGCATTCTCAGTGTCTGTTATATCCGCCCTACGTCTCGCAGCGCGGTGACGTAGGGCAGCTTAATAAAAGCCCCGCCCCCTGGAGTGGGAGGCTGTTCCGGGCAAAGTGAAACCAGCGTGTGTGTGTTTTCTTTAGTGCTCCTGCCTAGGCCGCGCTCCAGGCCACGTGGCCTCCTGGACCGGAGCCAGCCCCTCGTGCTGGGCCTCCGGGGAACACAACAATGGCGACGAGGAAGTGAGCGAGCATCCACGCTCTCCACCACGATCTCGCACGCGGATGCCACACGGACGCTCCATGTAAATTTTTGGACACCCGGTGGGGGCCCCCACGATCACGTGACCCCCACCCCCAAAAAAAAAAAAAAAAAAAAAAAAAAATTTCTTTTCATTCCCCTCCCACACCTCATCCTCAGGGGGTGAAATTTTTTTTTTCTCTTCTCTTCTCGTGTCATCCCGGTCATCACCTGCACAACGTCTCCTGCATGGCACACAGGCCACGAGGCGCCAATCCATCGGAGTACAAGTGCCGGTAGGACACTGCCCCACCACAGGGCGCGCACGAACCCAGAGGGCAGAGAATCGTTGACCAAGCGCCCGCAACACCATGGCGACTGGGTCATCTACCCCTGGACCCTCCACACCGTCCAGGATGGCGGCAAACCTGTCTATGGCGTCACCACCGCCTCGCACGCAGGGGAGTTCGTCGACGTTGATCCAACCATTCGACCCATTCACAGACCCATCGTCCAGTGGGGCCAGATGGCAGCTATGGCTACAGAAGTTTGAGATGGCCATGGAATGTAAGGACGTCACGTCATCCAGAAAAATGAAAGCTCATCTACTCCTCAGTGTGGGCGACGAGGTGCTCCGCATCTTTAACTCCCTGGATGTGGATGACGGCCAAGATGCATACCGGAGTGCGAAGGACGCTCTAACAGCACATTTTCTCCCGCAACTAAATCCAGACTATGAAACCTTTATCTTTTGCACAACCATCCAGGCCACCGATGAGACTCTCGACGCCTACCACACGAGGCTGAGGAAGCTGGCCATGTCGTGTGAGTTTACGAACACTGAAAGGGAGATCAGGAGGCAAATCATAAATGGAATTCACTCGGAGAAGCTGAGGCGTCTTGTGCTCAGTGAAAAGGGCATCCCTCTACAACGCATCCTGGAACTGGGTCGACAGAGGGAGCTTGCCCACTCCAGGGCCGCCAACATGGAAGTGACCCTACAAAAACTCCAGCCGTCATTTTCCACAGCGATGGTTGCTCAAATCTCGGACAGACAATCAACGAGGAGCGAAAGTGGCAGCGGTTACACCCAGAACAGGTGGCAGCCTCGAGCACCAGGACCAACCGAATGTGGATGGTGTGGTGGTCAAAGGCACGGAAGGCGAAACTGCCCGGCGCAAGGCACCACGTGCGGAGCATGTGGCAGGAAGGATCACTACGCGAAAGTGTGCAGATCAGTGAACACGCCACCACAGCCTCCACAAGTATCCCAGGAAAAAGGGTCATCGAAAAAAAAGAAACAAGCCAGCGCGAGGAGGGTAGCGGTAGTCAACTCCTCGACGGAAGAAGAAAGGGATGACCTCTCAGCCCTATGACAAACAGCAGGCACGGAGAACGAAGGAAAGGGCCGAAAGGTGTACTTAGTATCGACACTAAACCAAGGGCCAGCACCGTCGAAAAGAACCTCCAGGCGACGAAAATGCATGGTCAACATACAAGGCCAGGACATACAAATGACCATTGACACGGGGGCCTCGGTAAACGTCATGCCAACCACCGTTTTCCAAACCCTCGCACCACGACCCGAGCTAAAATCCACAGACA
The DNA here is from genome assembly GCF_040938575.1 of Ambystoma mexicanum. NCBI lineage: Eukaryota > Metazoa > Chordata > Amphibia > Caudata > Ambystomatidae > Ambystoma > Ambystoma mexicanum. Next base: position 848,589,272 of record NC_090931.1, on the reverse strand, counting down.
CTCGGCTATTTGCCTACGGCAGTCGGAAACCTCTACCAGTCATCGGGAGGTTCCGCACCACTCTTGAGCATGGCGAACAGAAGTTGTGGTCAAAAATCTATGTTGTCAAGGCGGGAATTGAAAGCCTGCTGAGCGGAGATGCGGCTGAAGACCTGGGCGTGGTCAAATTCATATGCCACGTTGACGACACATCCGAGGTCGAGAACTTCCTCAGGCAACACCCCAAGCTACAGAGGGGGATAGGCTGTCTCAAAGGAAAGATCATCAAACTACATATTGATCAATCAGTGCAACCACGCGCGGTAAGACACCGAAGGACACCCTTCCACATGAGGGAACAAGTTGAGAAGGAGTTAAGGTCACTCGAAGCCGCTGGTATTATTGAGGAAGTCACGGGACCAACACCGTGGGTTTCCCCGATGGTGGTCACCCGGAAGCCCAAACAGCCAGGAAAAGTTCGGATCTGCATTGACATGCGCCTGCCCAATGCAGCCATCAAAAGAGAACGACACATAACGCCTACAATTGATGAAATCATCACTGACCTCACTGGATCGTGTGTGTTCTCGAAGGTAGACCTAAAGGCGGGGTACCACCAGCTGAAGCTACACAGAGAGTCGCGCTATATCACCACGTTCTCAACCCACCTAAGTCTGAGGAGGTACAAGCGCCTGAGTTTCGGCATATCATCGGCCGCGGAGGTTTTTCAACAGACCATCCAGGAGGTCATCAGAGGCATACCAGGGGTATTGAACGTGAGCGATGACATCCTAATACATGCACCGGACACCAAGGAACACATCATGAGACTCAAGACACTACTGGGCAGGCTGGAAAGCGCCGGACTCACAATCCATCGAGAGAAGTGCGAATTCCTAAAACCAGAAATAACTTTTTTTGGATACAGGTTCGACCGCACCGGCATATCACCTGATCCCCAGAAAGTGGCGGACATACAAGCTGCCAGCCCCCCCACGACTCCCACCGAGGTGCGCAGTTTCCTGGGAATGGCCACCTACTGTGGCAGATTCATTCGGAACTTAGCAACCCTATCCGAACCGCTGCGGGAACTAACAAAGGCCAGCACCAAGTGGGACTGGGGGTCCGAATGCCAGGAAGCATTTGAGAGCATAAAAGACTCCCTGTCAACTGATACCAAGATGGCCTACTACGACACGGACCTCCCTACAGAACTATTTGTGGATGCCAGCCCAGTCGGACTTGGAGCAATCCTGATGCAGGTCACGAAAGAGGGTCTACATCTACTGGTGGCAATCGATGATCACTCACGCTATCCAGAGGTCGAGATACTGGAGTCCACCGCCGCGGAAGTGATCATCCCGGTGATAGAAAAGATGTTTGCCACCCATGGTCTGCCCACGACCATTAAGAGTGACAATGGACCCCCATTCACAGGGGAGGAATTCAAGTCATACCTACAGGAACTGGGCATTAAGTATCACCACATCATGCCAAGGTGGCCACAAGCTAATGGGGACGTCGAGCGATTCATGAGGACCATCAACAAGGTACTCCGAGTATCAAAGGCAAACGCCAGCCCGTGGAGGATCGACCTATTCCGGTTCCTAAGGAACTATCGGGTCACCCCCCACAGTACCACGGGCATACCACCTGCTGACCTTATGTTCGGAACTATCATCAACTCGTCGATTCCCCATCATCCAAGCAGAACCCCTGACGACGTCGACCATGCACGCGTGGAAACGAGGAGAACACGTGCCAACGCTCACATGAGCGCCAAGAGAAGAGCAAGGCCCTCAAACCACAGAGTGGGCGACCAAGTCATCATGTTGCGAAATCCCACGAAATCCAAGTTAGACACCAGGTATGAGGAACTGCCATGGACTATCAGCAACCGGCGTGGGACCATGATAACTGTCACACGGGGAGGTCGGGAAGTAACAAGGAACGCCTCCTGGTTCAAGCCCGTGCCCCAGCACCTCTGGACGGATTGCGAGGGGCCTCACCACGACAACGAGCAACAAAGCAGTGACGTGCCGGCGCAAGACCCCGAGGAGGAATCCGCAGGGGATCGCAGCTGGCAATCACCGAGACTGCCCAGCAGTGAGGACACATGCAGCGAAGGTGAGCAGACTTACGAATCGAGCGGGGACAGCCCCCAAGCGAAGCGGTACAGTCTGAGAAAGACCACGAGACCGCCGGTGAGGCTGAATGACTATGTATGCTAAGCCAACAGCAGTGGCAGGAGTTTATAGTTGAGCATGTTGCTTATGTTTGTTTTGTTAGGTTATTTTGAAATAAAGGAGGAATGTTATATCCGCCCTACGTCTCGCAGCGCGGTGACGTAGCGCAGCTTAATAAAAGCCCCGCCCCCTGGAGTGGGAGGCAGTTCCGGGCGAAGTGAAACCAGCGTGTGTGTGTTTTCTTTAGCGCTCCTGCCTAGGCCGCGCTCCAGGCCACGCGGCCTCCTGGACCGGAGCCAGCCCCTCGTGCTGGGCCTCCGGGGAACACAACAGTGTCCATATTTAAACATTTACAATACCTAACCCTTTGGCCTCATAACTGCATTCTTTAGCTTGCACCCAAAGCAAATTAAAAACGGGCGTGGCTTAATTCTTCATCCAGCACACCCACTGCTTTATTTAGCTGCATGTATGAAAGTTTGTGATTTTTGTAGATCACTGAGAATCTCCGAATTCCAATGCTAACCAGCTGTAGCCTAGCTGCTTAGAACTGGACTGGTGTACAAAAATAGAGGTTTCACAATGTTACTTGAAGTGGGAGAAGATGAAAACAAGATGGCGGGGGGGGCAGTCAATGATTCAGCAGTTGGTGTCAGGTCAAGAGTTCTTAAAGGCAAGAGTCTTCAGTTCCTTCCATAAATGTGTGTGAGAGACGACACGCCTCATCACCTGAGGTCATTTCCCAGAGCCCTGGAGCAGAGATGTACAGAGCCTGTTTGCTTGCTGTCTCGTTCCTGCACTTCTTTGATTCCAATCTGGCAATGCCATTTCTTCTACTGGTGCGTTGGCCTAACGAGGTGGTGGGATTTTCAGGCAGGTGTGAGGTGCCTTGGTCTTCATTGCCTTGTAGGTGATGCAGACTGATTTAATGATAATGATGTCAGCGAGAGGAGACCAGTGCAATTCTTTCAGGGTTGCATTTTCTGATCTTTGATGGCACTTTGGGTCGCGTTCATGGGTGCCAAAGTGGAAGCTTTGTTCTCGCAACATGGACCATTCTTCATTCATCCGAGTAACAGATACACAGACATATGCTAGTGAATGTTACCCATTTGCCATACATGAACTTGATAAATGTCACTAATAGTTTCCCGATACTATTCTAACTTGATGCATACGAGTCATGACTAGTACAGTGCCTATTCTACATCTTGGGTTATTTTCTATTAATAAGAAGGACATAGGGAGAAAAAGCCATCTTCATACTTGAAGGAGGCATATTTTATGTTGCTGTTTTATGTCTAATCCTACAACTAGCCAAATATTGAGACTTGTTCCTATAAATCATGCAATTGCATAACAGGTCTTATTAATGCTAGCCGTGGTGTTATATAAACCATTTTATCAGCACCATTTGGGTGGGAGCCGGGTAATCGAGAGGCTAGAAATGCAGGATGATACTCCCGATCTCGCTCTGCTCGGGGCTTTAACTTGGGCTACCGGGCCGTTACCCCTGGTATAGCCCATGGTATAGGGTTGATAATGGCAAATTGTTACCCACACCTTAAAATAATGGCTGGACATATGTGGTAGCAGCCTGCCATCGTTGTCATAATAATCACAATAAATACCTCTCCCAATAATTGTTCCTAAAAGGTTTCATATAATTCTAAAATGTTTCATCACGGTGCTCAAAGTGAAATAAACAATGTGTGGGGAATACCCAGACTCAGCAAACCTCCCTTCATTAATCAACATTTGCGGGCATTGCCAGCTCATCGTCCCATACCAATTATAGAGCTATTTATTGGGCCTCATTACGAGTCCGGCGCTACCCATGCCGGAAAAAACGTCAAGCTGCTGCCAGACTCGTAGTGAATTACCGCCTCCGTGATTGCCGGAATCACTGAGGCATTACAACCCTCGTGACCCGTTAATTCTGGTGGCGGAATTCCGTTAATCCCCATTCCCAGAGGACTCCATAGGGATGGGGACCATGGAAACACTGGCACCGTAAATAACGGTGCTGGTGTTTCCATTTCCGTCTGCAAGCGGGTGGCCTTACTCCCGCCAGGTCAGACCTGGCTGGAGTGACACCACCCGCCTGCAGAACTCGTAGTCTGCCTGACCGGAGACAGCGGTAGCGGTGGGTTTACCGCCAAAGTTGTTTCCAGACCGGCAGGGTCATAATGTGGCCCATTGTCTCCACAAAACAGACTCCATTCCAAAACTTGACCCACATTGCGTATATAAAGTGGCTACCTTAGCACAGGGCTTGTGTGCTGCATCGTTTCTGCAAAAAGTTTAACTCATGTTGTGGAGAATAAAAGTAAGAAAACAGGTGCCGAATAGAAAGATATTAGGAAGGTGTCTTACTTCAGCAGGGCTCAGGATTTTCTATGACTGGTTTGCTGATTTCCAAGCGAGTAGACCTAGCATTGTGCTGCTACCTTTGCAGTACATTCTAGAGAAAGCCACATATTCTCACGTGATCAGGCACATCCCATTGGTTTCCATATAACGTGTTCACGCCAAGTGAACCAGGGCCCCTCTCCCTTTAGAAGATCATCTGAACAGAACCCGGTCCAATACCATATGAGCAAATCTGTTTCATAAGAGGGACAGACCAATGCATTTAAAAGACCTCATGTTCTGAGGTATACTAATCAGCTTGCAATTGATGAACGCTCAATCGCCCAAAAATTAGAAATATATTCTGTGTGATTGTATCTCCATGCCATTGAATGATGGCGATTTATTTATACATCAATGCACATTACACCATTAAGAAAACCGGCAATCCGTGATCCACTCATTCGCTTCTTTGTAGCCACTGGCTGTGCATTGCCATATACGTGCATCGCCTCATAAGAACACTGCATCGGAAGTTCCATGAAGACATGGAAAGAAACATTAAATGCACCTTACCCAGTTGACATAGAACTTCATTGAGATGTTGCACATCCATCGTTGGTGCACACCCAGCTTCACAGGCGGCATCCACCAAAAGCCAGCTCAAGTGTTATATGGTTGACCTTTCAATAGAAAATCGGGCTAAGAGAGGAACAAGTGTGACTACTGTGCCATAGACACGCTCAACAGGTGCAATCACTTTTTGGCAATTTATGAAACTGTTCGACAAATGCTTCCTAAATGTGATTTCCACGCATATGACGCCTTCCGCACACTCAGAAGAAGTATAGTAAGATGCATAATATGCAGAACATTCTCTATTAGCTTCATAAAGTGATTTTCTAGAGCAGGGGCCTCCCAGTCCAGTCTTGGAGGGCCTCACCCACACCAGGTTTTCTGGATCACGAGGGACGTGACTGTCTGAATAACGCCCATTGGTGCCCATAATATTCAAATGCAATGGGCCTGATTAGGACTCTGGCGCTAAACCATGGTGCTATTAGCACCATGGTCCATGCCGGAGTCTGCCATGGCGGAATGGGGAGTTACCACCCCATTCCGAGGTTGGTGGGGCGGTAATTCCCCATGCCGCCATGGCCCTTCCCCATTCCCATTTTTGCCCCATAGGGCTCAATGGGAATGGAGAAGGTGCTAATTGCGTAATTAGCACCAAGGTCCCTTTGCGGGTCCCTACTTTAACGGCTGATAAAACCAGCCGTTAAGGTCGGGTCCCGCAAAGGGACCTCGTAATTAGGCGCTAGGTGTGTAATGGCGCCGCAGCCTTTTACGGCGCTGTTAAACACTTAGCGCCTGGGTCATAATGAGGCCCAATGTGTATAGACAGCCTGAAAACGTGAAGTGTACAAGCTTTGACAGCCCTCCCCTGGAGTGTTCATTAATATGAGGTATTCAAGAAGGCACCATATGTTCTGACTCAAATTACACCTTGCCGTGAACATTTAGTGGCTTCAATATTCAGAAGGGTTCAAGTGGTCTCGAAGTAATTTTATCATCTGCTGGGTATACCATAAGACATATTAATCGATGGCTGTGGTGCCCATACTAATTTAGAAAGTAATCTGTGGTGTCTGGTGGTTCTGACACGAAGTCAGAGGCCCAGAAGGATGTCCCAGAGGTATGTGATGGGTATGCAGGTCCCTTTCAGATCATGCTTTCCCTGTCATATCCTTTGCTTGGTAGCCGTGGTCAAGCATCTTCTGGCATTTCCCATATGTTGAGTGATGACTCACAAGGTAAGCCGTCACCTCAGACATTGGGCCAGCCTGCCGTTTGCCAGTTAAATATCTTGGTAGATCATGCTCATCCCTTCATTATTCCAAGGTCAACACTTTGAGTATCATTGCATTGGATAGTAATAATAACATCTATTATTAGAGTGCATTGAAGTGGAAGCCTTCTTGCAAAATGGACTTGATAGGACTCTGCAAAACTACTTTGCTCCGATTGAAAATCGCCTTTCATCCAACAGAAAGTTAATGCGAAATAAAAGTACTATCATGTGGCCCAAATCTCCAATTTTGGCAGACCAATCTTGGCTCCCCCTAGGGACACATTGGGCCTCATTACGAACCTGGTGGAATGGGTTAACGGGTGCCGCAAAAGGATGCGGACCCGTTAAACCCGTTCCGCCACATTACGAGATCCCCTCGCGGGACACGGTAAGCACGCCTGGTAAAACCCTATGGGGGCTGAAATGGGAATGGGGAAGGTCTGGGTCCGGGTCCTTGGAGGGAGGAATTACGGGGCCCTCCGAACTCAGAAAGGCCCGGTAATTCCTCATTCTGGGAATCCGGACCCGGAGGCGATTTCAGTGGCAGCCATGCCGCCAATAGTGGCATGGCTACCGCCGAGGTCGTAATGAGGCCCATTGTTTAGATATTTGTAGCATTACGGCTAGAAAACCCCACCTATTTGACTGCAAAGCTTTAGGTTTCCAATGGTGCTCAAACCACCCATAGTAATGTGCAATGAAGTTAGAAATTCATAAGGGGAGGAGGGAGAAGGCTAAAAAACAAGTCTCGGTGAAAGAAAGCTCATTAGCACCCTGGAAGTGGGTGCTGGCCAATCAAGATGCCCAGAACGTGGGCTGTATTCTCTGGTATAAGCCCATGTCCTTGCAGCCTGAGTGCTTCTAAATAGCTCCCCTTCTCTTCCCCACTCATCCTCCCCATCCAGGCTCCTCCTCCCTTTACCAGCTCCCCCTCCCATCTTAGCACCTATGTAGTTTCCTTCCTACATAGGTGCTAAGGGTGTTTGATTAAAAAATAAGAAAACATACATCGCCTGTCTCCGGACTGCCACGCCATATTTCCCGAAGTCCATTTCCTTGTTGATTACTTCATGGTCCTCAACATAGAAAACAGACTTAAGAAAGTAAGACAAGGTGCTGCACTGCAAGGTACATTTAAAAAAAAAGTATATTAAACACCCTTAGCACCCACGTAGGAAACTAGATGGGTGCTAATAGCGATGTACACATAGAGGGTGGGCTGACCCTGCCGGTAACAGCCAGCCGGTTAAGCTAAAGGCCCGAGCGAAGGCAGGGTCAGCCTGCTGCCTTTGTGTATATCGCCTCATTAACAAGGATTCTCCCATTATTCCCTGATTTTGTGAAATTCCTTTTCAATCCCCCTGTGCCTTAGCATAATGTTCATGAGTTTTCAAAAAGGGCTTAAGACAAAATTCAGGGATACACTGGTCCATAGGAAAGTATAAATCTTTACGTAGGTTATAGTTTATTATTTTAATTTGTTTTATCACTGTACAGCTATGAATATCATAGAATGTCTATATTTATGAACCTGTGATTAGGTTTATATTTTGTTTTAGGATTTTAGATGGTATCTCTACATGTTATCCCCACCAAACATATCGCTGTATATAGGGTCGTCTGGAATGGCCATAGGTGATATTTTTGGGGGGGATAATTTTTGGGGTTTTTGGGAGCAGGTGTTGCAGGGGTGCCCCCGGTCCTTTATAAATAATAGAGGGGTTGCGGGGTTGTCCCCCGCAGGTACGATGCCTTAATATCGCCGCAAACATATGGTGATATTTTTGTATGGTGATATTTTTGCTGGGATATTAACACATGGAACCTTTTAGATTTTATGTTTTCTTTTTTTTTAATTATTTATTTACAGAACATTTACAAGTTAAGCAAAACAGCACACCAAACCATAACTTTCCCCACACCTTTTCATAAAAAGGTAGTTTACATTTCAATTTATAGATCAACTTTTCAATACTTGAAAGTTTATGCCTTTCCTCTGTCCAATCATCAAACGAAGGAGGAATCCTGCTCTTCCACCCCCGGAGAATCAGGCGTTTGGCAACGATGGCTCCTCTAAAAAGAATTTTTTTATTGGAAGTACTGACATCACTCATTTCAGAATCATCACCTAGTAACATCGTCTTGAAATCTAAATTGGATTCCTTACCAGAAATCTGAGTACAAGCATCACAAACCTCAGACCAGAATCCAGAGACCATGACACAACTCCACAACATATTTTCCAACGAACCCACTGCATGTCCACAGCCCCAACAGTCTTCATTATCCACCATACCTCTCAATTTTAGCCTCTGAGGGCACCAATAAGTGTGATTATGTATTTTAATTTGACGGGATCGTTCGCTCAAATTCAAAGAGCACAAGGAAACATTCTCACACATATTTCGCCAACATTCAGGTGTGAGTTCAAAGCCGATCCTCAAACTTCAAACATTCCGCAAAGCATCATTATTACGGTATTTTGAAACAATTTATTTATAGATCCTACTCGCAAAACCACATCCGCCACCTCCAGATGTAGCAAGAAAAATATCCAAATCAACCGTATCCGTCCAGTCAACATCTCCTATTGACCTCCTCAAACGTCTATAGGACGAATCTGTCAGGTTCCAACAATCATACTTCTCCCTCAATTCATTAGCAGATAGTCACCTACCTTCCTTCCCAAGATCACCAATGATTCTAATGCCAGCAAAAAACCAATCAGGCCAAAAAATGGGTTTGTTTTTTTCCTTAATCTTAGGGTTCAGCCAAATAGACGCACGTAAACACCTGAAAGCATTCACAGCTAAGAGCATCAGTAGCTCACTCCAGATCGTGTGTAAAGATGACGTAACAAATTACCTGCATCCTCTATCCTTAGAATTAGTGATCAGCAACGCCTCCGGTCCAAGTGGACCAAAGGCAGTTGATTCCACCAAAGCCCAATGATCCGAATTTGCATTCAAAAAGGGAATGAATGAATATGAAGAAAAAGCTAAGTGGTAAGCCTTGAAATTCGGAACCCCCAGTCCACCTTCGTGAACTGGAAGTTGCAGTTTCTAAATGCTAAGTCTCAGAGGTTTCTTATCCCACAAAAACTCTTGCATAAGACGTTCTAAATTCTTCCAGTAGCGATTATTGATTTTCAAAGGCATCCTACTTGTCACATAATTAACCCTAGGAGTGAAATTCATCTTCAGGGTGTTAACCTTCCCCCTCAATGACATGTTAAGAAGAGTCCATCTCTCAAGAGCCAATCTGCATTCCCGAATAATCTCACACATGTTCTCATCAACAATACTCACAACCGAGGACGTCAGCCACATGCCCAAATACCTCAGCCATAGTTCACACCATTTAAATCCCAATCCGGCCACCAAAGATTTATTACAATGAAATGAGAGAGGTAATACTTCTGACTTCGACCAGTTCACTTTGAATCCAGATGACCTATAAAACTCCCGCAAAATACTAATCAATCATGGGAGGGAATCACCCAAATTCCGAAGAACCAACAAAAGATTGTCCGCATAGAACCATGTTTTCTGTGTAATATCCCAACAACTCACCCCTTCCAAACCCAGATTATTTTTCAAAGAGATAGCCAATGGTTCAATAGCCAAAATAAATAATAGAGTAGAGAATGGACATCCCTGCCGAGTTCCCCTTTCCAAAACAAATCCTCGCGATTTGATTCCATTCGTAATGATATCAGCCGTCGGATTGGAGTATAACAGCTCAATCCATGATATAAATTCCGCTCCAAGATTCATTTCTTTTAATACAGAAAACAGATGATTCCAATTAAGCCGATCAAACGCTTTCTCTGCGTCGAGGGAGAACACAGCTGCATCACAATCAATCTCAGTCGCTCTTTCCATAGTGTGAAACAATTGTCTGATATTACTCAACGTACGCCTATTCTTCATAAAACCAGACTGCTCTACACCAATCAACTTAGGAAGATACGGTCCAATCTTAAAGCCAGAACTTTAGACAAAATATTATTATCAGTATTGATAAGACTGATAGGGCGATAGTTCACCGGATAATTGCCGTCTTTCCCTTTCTTTAAAAACACAGAAATAGAGGCATGTCTTGTGCTCACAGGCAGCATTCAATGTTGTCAGGCCGAGTACGATAGTTAATTTCACATCCTTACTGTTCATGGCCTGTAAGAATGTGGTTGTATTTTCCGTTGTTACCTCCCTTGTATTGAAGCGCTTTGAAACACATTCAGTATAGGCGCTATATAAATAAACGATCATATCATATCATATCAGATGATTTACTAGCAATGATCATATCTCTCAAAAGTACAAGAGCCGAATCAGGCAGAATCTTATAGAATTCTCAAGGAAGTCCGTCAGGGCCAGAAGATTTACCCACATTCAATCTAGAAATCACATTTTTCACTTCATCCACCGTAATATCCTCTGCCAGCAGCTGACATTCCTCATCTGAAATTCTCGGGAGCTCAAGATTACTAAAGAAATCAGTCCCTAAACCAGTGACCCCAGCCTCATTGTGATACAAATTCACATAGAAGTCATGGAAAATCAAATTTATTTTATGTGGATCAAACGTAATCTTACCATCAGATTCAATGATGGAGGCAATAGCCGTCTCTGTCATTTTCTGCTTTAATCTATGTGCGAGTCACCTATTGCATTTCTCACCTTTCTCAAAGTAAGTACAACGAGAATAAAACAAGCTACGTTCCGCCCTCAAAGAAAATGTTATTCATCTCTCTTTTCAACTTTTTCAATAATGCCAACTTAGTTGAGTTTGACGGGTCAATCATCAATTCTCTGGATAGAACACCAATTTTCCTTTCTAGTTGCAATCTGATATTCTCCTCTTTCTTTTTTTCCCCACTTGACAACCCCAAACAAATCCCGCGCATACAACACTTGAAAGCCTCCCATGTGTTCTGTATACTAACCTCATCTGAGCGATTCTCCTCAATAAAGAAATCAGCCTCAGATTTGATCTTCCCCAAAATGTCATCATCTAACAAAATAGAGGTATTTAATTTCCGAGAGAATGATCTGCGAGAGTGATGTTTGAATTTTAAGTGCATCGACACGGGGCCATGATCACTTACTGATATGTTCCCAATTTCACTGGTAACCAAACTCTCCGTCACTGCACCACCTGTCAGAAGCATGTCCAAACGTGAATATATATTATGAGCGTTAGAAAAAAAACTATATTCATGAGCACCTGGATGCAGAAGGCGCCAATTATCTCTCAAATTGTGCTCATCCATCAATAACAAAAGAGCCTGATGATGTAAGTCACATCGATTCAACTTCCTGACACGACTCTTATCCAGTAAAGGATCGATAATAGTATTGAAATCCCCACCCAGAATAATGTTAGGAGAATTCAAATCCAAAAGAGTCTGGGCCACCAACCTAAAAAGGAGCCATTATCCATTGTGGGAGCATATACGTTACAAAGAATCATCTGCTCACCCTGAATCTCAACCAATAAAGTTACCATTCTTCCATCTTTGTCCGTACAATTTCTCAAAACTTTAATAGGACATTTTTTTCAAATTAAAATGGCCAGACCCCTTGATCTGGTTGAGAATGACGAGCCAAAAGCCATACCAATCCACTCCTTCTCCAACCTCGAAATCTCATCAGACAGCAGATGAGTTTCCTGCATAAAGCAGATTTCAGTCTTCAAATCATTCAGAATTGTAAACATCTTTTTCCTTTTAAGAACATTATTAATTCCATTGACATTCCACGAAACTACACAAAGTTCTCATTAGCCATACCTGTTGTCCTTGCGGCCATCAAGCCACAATCAGAGTGAAGAACAAAAACACCAACGAAAAATAAAAAACAAAAAAGTAAAGCTATGAACCAATAATAGAACGGTCAAAACCAAAGAGACCAACCAGTCTAGCGAGTGTAAGAAAAAACATCAAAAAGAAACTCTCTAGGACCTCTCCCAAATCTCGAATAAACTGTAAAGTCTAAAAAACCGAACGGAATCAGTTGAACCCTTTAAACCTAAAAACTAGTAAAGAAATCCAAAAAGAGAAAATTAACTAACGGAGAACAGCAATAACATATAAATCTCCTTCATACTCCCCAATGCCCCATCGTATTAAAAACATTCAATTCTAGAATAAGATCTATGCAAGTGAGTTGAAAACAGTTTCATTTAAAAAACAGTTATAATAGTTATAATAAAACAAAGTAATGTGAATTCACAAACACCTGCAGAAGATCCACTACTAATCAGATCCCCAGAATAAAAATCAGTCACAGTCATTGTAAATGAGAGCATGAACTAAAAGTAGACTGCGGAATTCGGAATTCCCCCAAAAATACATTAATGAAGCCAGGGACGTCATTTGGGGGTCGCCAGAGGTCGCAACTGCGACCTCTGAGGTTTCCCTTGCGACCTCTGTGGTCACCCTTGCGACCTCTAGAAAAACAAGAGAAAAAAAAAAGTTTTTCTTTTTTTTTTTGTTTGTAATGTAAACTCATGGGCTGTGGCCAGCACCATGTGGCTCGTTAGTTCTGGAGTGGCTGGCTTTCTTGTTAAAGCCCCTTAAAAAAAGAAGAAAAAGAAGAAAAGGAGTGACACAAGTCTAATACTTTCAGCACTGACCCTAAATAAGAAAGATTAGGAATACCAAATAATGTGTCTTTCTGGATTTCTATACAATAATTGCTAGAGTCATTAAAGGTTTATTTCAGGCACACTTCAGGAGGTGAGTCACTGATTTAGTCTGTTCTTAAACGCCTCAACTCAGCCTTTCATCCTCCTGAGGTCGAAAAATGAGTACCAACACAGGTTGGGTGATATTGGGTGTATATTTTTTCTATATAAAGCGCTTAAGCGTAAGTGCTATATAATAACACATCATTATCATTTGGTCATGGACGTCTGCTTGCATTCACAGTAATTTGGTAATATGGGCCTATATACACTGATCTTAACGATACATATGGCGATTGTATGAAATGTACATCACATTTTAGCGATATAGTAACCATATTTTTTGTAGTGTACAATGCTATGTGATAGCACTTCCTGTTTTGTCAACGGGTGAAAGGTCACGTTCCATCGCATCCAGTGATATCACTTCGGGGTGGGGTCAAATGACATCACTTCCTGTGATGTCACCAGGGGCCAAGGGTCGTGTGATGTCACTTCCGCTACCCCTGGCATTTTGGTGAAATGACGTCCCTGAATGAAGCTGCATCTTCACGACACCCACAACAACCTTCTAAACAATCCGCATTTTATTTCCTGAACAATACTAAAGGCCAAAACCAGGACTTTGAAACACGGACCCAAAAAACAGAATTATCATATAAAGCACAAAAGGCCCAAAACCCAGAGCAAGGGAAATGCAATCAGGCATCACTCAAGCATGTAGATCCATAAAGACAATGCCCTCAGGAAAAGTACCAGATAGCTGCACACAGTCAGGAATTCCCTGAACAGTGTAAAAAAAAAAAAGGTAAGCAACAAACTTAAGAGTACATCCGTTTGATTTAAACCAGCAGATCAGCAAACCGTCAGTTTGATCAATGGCATGTAAACAAAAATACATTCAATCATACATCCTATACGTCAGACAGTATATAGCAAACAAAAACCTTAGCTTGAATGCAAAATTTGCCTAATGTATGAAAATCAGGAAGAGCTCTACATTCACCTTTGTACATGTACTGGAAACAACAAAAAGATCTATCTGGAAGCTACTCACAGAACATAGATAAGAAACATATAGTAATCACTCAAACGACCTCAGTAGCCTGACATACACACAGTGATACGCACCATTCACTGACATCCAAGCCCAAACCAAAACAACACTGTTTGACCAAAGGTCGAACATTAACCGGCAGCCGATTACATTACAAGTTGAGGCACCAATGGCTAACCAATGATAGAAACAACCAGGCATGCTGAGACCATACCAGCCACTCGAAATCAGCATTGACAACCCACAATAGTCCTACATATTTGCAGCATAGATACATTCATCAACATTGAATTAACCAAACTGGATTGTACAAACCACTAACTAAGCATTAATAGCATTGTCAATGACATCCACATATATGTCCCAACCACCCTAATACAGCCAATGTTCCTGTGTTGCGCATTTCCTGACCCAAGTCACCCATTCACAACCTCTGACAGTAAATTTAACCCCCCCCCCAAGTTCCACACGTAGGCCAGATATCTGACCGCCTCCATCTCCGTTCAGAAGAGACACCAAGAAGCACCACACCATTCCAGTAAAGGCAAATGCAGTACGCATTGGTAAATTCCTAATGACAAACACCATCAACTAGTTCACATTCCTCCAGGATTAGATAACACATGGTCAGGCACTGCAGCTGTGTTAAAAACATTGTCAGAGCCGGGTGTAGGAGGCCAGCCATGTAAATACAAATGGTGTAAAGGGCAGCAGTCCAGTAGTAAAGCAGCGTGAAGCACAATTGACACCCCAGAACAAAAGGGTCTTTTATTACCAATGAGACCTAGCAATGTTCAGTCCCAACCACTCTTCAGTATCGTCTCTCCAACCGGAGCTAGATGGGACGTTGCCCCAAAATCCAAGCTGCTCCCATCACCATCTCCACGATAGTGAAAACGATGACAAATATACAGGAATGGACAGGCCTCTGCATGAAAGACCTCATCCTGCAGCGGGATCCATATCCCTAACGTATCCCAGCCGTTGAGCACAAAACAAACCTCGCCCACACAACGGCCGGATATACGCCAGATCCCTGCCAACGGAGATGAGAGCGCATGCACACCCATTGGACCAGCCCGTACTGCAAGTCTTCATAGGACCCCTACAAGTCCAACCGGGTGACACATAACCTTAGGGCTCCCCAGTGGCTGTTGCTAGCGAGGTCCATTGTCACGGGAAAAGTTCACTGTGCCGACGGGCCCCGAATAAAAGGACAAACATTGTTACTCACTTCTTTCATAGCGCACCATCTCCTGGTGTTTCCGCAGTCCACATCTAAAACCAACGTGACATACACGGAAGAATGCGAAGGGCAGATCAACCGGAGTCTTCAAACCTTTAGCGTCTTCAGCCGGTGCCCCACTGTTACGCATGAAAGGAGAGACACCAGAAAAGAAGCGCCTCCCTCACGCACCCATTTCCTGATCAGCTGACATCAGTTTCATGGGTACTTTACTCTAGCCTGATCCCGTGGTGCAGTGAAGAGCGTCCATAAAAACAAAGTTAAACAAAACGTTCGTAATATAGCGATGACGTTTAAAATGAGCAGGGAAGAAGTTCTGAAGACGATTTGAATCCCAACTGTACGCCTACACCGACGCCATCTTAATGAATTAAAAACATTACAGAAAAATAAACATTTGTAAAAAAAAAAAAACTTACAATGAGGGCATAGTAGGAAGCAAGGGGATCATTGATTGGGGGCAGCACTCTGTAGTGTAGTTGCTCCATCCAGTGCATAGCTTGTAAAGGGTCAAGAGTGCTTTTCTCACCATCAGGCAGTACAACAGTAAAAACATTATGTTTGTTCAAAAATGCTTTCAACTGAAGTTGCCTGGACAAGTCTTTAGCCCCCTGAAAAGATTTCCTCAATAATAGGACTTCCTTGGGAAAGTCGGGGTAAATAAAAACGGGTTTACCTTTAAAATTGACTTTCCCTTTTAGTCTAGCAGCAGTAATCAAACTCTCTTTAGATTTCAGACTATGGAAAGTCACAGAATATGTCTCGCTTTAGGCCCCTTGTTCTTACCAAATCTGAAGGCATTATCAATGTCCATAGGAGATATTTTATCATAATTAAAGCTGTCTCTGAATACTTGAATGATCAGTGATGTTAAATCCTCCGAAACAGCAGATTCCTCTACTCCAACCAGTCTGATGTTTTTAGCCCGCAGCCTCATATCCATCTCCAGGCATAGTTCCTTTTCTTTCTGTAAATCTGCTTTCAAATTATTGTAAGCCTGAAAGCTACCTGCAATTTCTGTACTCATTGATGAAGATGATTCCTCCAAAGCAGTCACCCTGCCATCAAGTTGACCAGTTTTTGAATTAAGATCAGCCAAAGTGACCTTCACTTCACAGACATCCTGGGCCACCTGGAGAAGGATTTTGTGGATATCCTGGATACTTGGGGTATCTTCCATCTCTCCAATTTGTTAGGGTTCTTTGAAGCTGGGTTCTCAGCCTCAGTCATCTTTTTTTTTTAATTCATAATGCCTTGTAAATGTCTTGAGGGAGAGGTCCAGGAGCAGTTGAACTAAACTGCTACACCATAGCCTGCCATTCTAGAATCCTTTCATTTTAGATTTTATGTGATAGAATTGACATGTTGTTTTATTAATTATCTTGCATTGAATATACTGTTTGCCACCCCTTTGCTCGAGGTGAGCTATATCTGTCCATTATAAATCAGATGAACATGTGAATACAAATCATTTATTTTAAAAAGTATTATAGATCTGCATCTCTTCCCCATAGGTCACAACCAACACTATCTACAACACGGGGTCAGCACAGACTTCATGATCTTTAGATTCTCAATTTCCC
Source organism: Ambystoma mexicanum (assembly GCF_040938575.1). Classification (NCBI taxonomy): domain Eukaryota; kingdom Metazoa; phylum Chordata; class Amphibia; order Caudata; family Ambystomatidae; genus Ambystoma; species Ambystoma mexicanum. The sequence continues at coordinate 848,572,327 of NC_090931.1, read as the reverse complement.
TTTTACCATGTTATGTTGTATGCACACCTACATTTGACACACTCTCCTTTTCCCACTTTTTACCTTTAGCAATGCATGCATCACTTCATCCCAATGCCATCATGTTGTGGTTTGAAACCACACATTCTGGCCATAGCTCCCAGCATGCCATTATCTACAGATCACACATGTCTCCCATTTCGTTTTGCTATTACCTTTTTTTTTATTTTTATTGGTTAAAACATAACATTAAAAAAGTACTCTTCAGTACATGAAGTAAACAATTTCGTATCATAGTTAAAACACAAAATATCACATCACACATTTCATATTGATAAGAAATACAAAATTACAAAACATGAATTCATGGTATATCCAACAATTACTGCATGAGAATATTTAAATCTCTGCTACAAAAAGGCATAAAACCCATAAAAACGATTTGGAATTGAAACTAAATAGCCCCCATATAAATTCATTTCAAGCTATTTACAAATCCCACCACTGCAACAATACATTATGTAGTTTGTCCATTTAAACACCTGATCCAAAAGGATTCAGACTCAATAAAAGTCAAGGAATTAACAAACATTTTAAAATGTAAAGATTTAATTAACATGTTGATTAGGACAGAATATCACAAGGTGTCTAATCGTTTCTTAATCCTCCGGATCATTGCAATATCTATAGGTTGCCTGATCAATATTTAACATTTTATACCTTACCAAAAGTTGCCTGGTGGGGTGCATCTGAATCTTAAAAACTCATTACAAAAAAAATGTATTTAGATGAGTGCTCAAATAACCAGCAATGGTGCACATTTTGTTATGGTTATACTGAAGGTGCTGGAGGTAGCTATGTAGATTGTCGATAGTCGATCTTCAATCCCATTTATCTAGCAAATCGTTTTTTGCTAGATCTTCCCTAGTTGAACCAATAACACTTAATATTGAGTCAAAAAATTCAGAAAAAGACTTGAGGTAATGTTCTTTTCTACTCAATAAAATTGTATTTAGATCCTCATATAATGTGTTTGGAGTGGGAGCTAGGATTATTGCAATAAAAAAAAAAAACTTCCATTTAGCCCTACTCACCAAGGAGAGATTGCTAAATTCATACCTTATTGCCACCTAAGGAAGATAACTTGGCATGCGTACAGTTCTCCTCCAAATAAGACTTTCCAATTTAGGCAGAAAATCAAGAACCCAGAAGTCTAAAACTTTGATACCATATAAAGGTTTAGGCATGATTTTCCCCTCATAGAAATGTAATGACGGAATGATTGAAACACGTATTTATCGTCGATTTTGAAGTGTTGATTCATTAAGGTGACAACTCTGGAGCACATCCATTCCTTTTGCTATTGTCACACCTACCTCCATAGCAAACATCATCCCCATTTGCCCTCAATATCACTTTCACTGCACCTATCTTCTATTAGGATGGCCACCATGAATACCGACCAACTCCGAATCAACTGTTCATGTTCTGTTTGATTTATTGAGTAGATTTCAAAGAAAGCAGAGAGCCACTTGGCATATGGGAAACATCCAAAGTGCCCATGCAAGCTTAGCAAATATCTGAGTTCTTTGAGATGTCCCAACAAATTGTGTGTTGTGGAGGTCATTTCTAGTCTCTTCACCCAAAGACTCTGCCAGTTTGGGCTTCTTAAGGGGGTGTTCTGAATCCCCTTCTACTTAGGGCTTGGAAAATCCCTGATTACAGTTTAGGATCCAATAGAGTGGTCTAATGGTTTTGAGCACATGTCTGGGTTCTCCTTTGTATTTTCTCTTATTATATAGTCAACCTGGAAACTCTGGTTTTTGGGGTAGGACACGTGGCACCTGGAACAGCAGAGTTTGTTTTTTTCTGTTGTGTTCTGCCTTGGGGCCCTTCTCAACCCCCTCCTAGTCTCCTGGCAGAGTCTGCTCTTTGCCATGCCCCACTCTCATGTATCCTGCCACCTTAGGCTGCTCCCCTTCAGATGAGTGATTCTATCCTTTGGCCTGTTCTATTTCAGATCTTTTCCTGCTGTTAATTTCTGTCTCTGTAGCTCCTCTGTGTAAATACCTTTCCTGCTGCTGAATATTCTCTCAGCTGCTTTCAATAACTCTTCCGAACTCCTCCTTCTGACGTTTTCAGAAATCTAAAGCTATCAACTCTGGTCACCTAAATTGTATGTTTATGCAGGAATGCACAGACCCAACACATGCACTTTGATCTGATCTGTGTGTACCCAGGACAAAGACCTGTTTGTTAAATACAAAACAATGCCAGAATGAATTCCACCTCCACTGTTTCCATGGTTCTTCTTTTTAAAGCTGTTTGGAATGTCAACAGTTTCAGTGTCTGTTATATCTTTGAGGTGCATTCATATTAGCAGAGTCCTTGAATAGGACCTGACCACTGACAAATTCAGAACAAAAAGGCCACAGTAAGAATTCACCTGCTCATTTAGACTAGCTGATTAAAATGATTGTCTTGTTTCACAGATTATCTGTCATCGCATATGATTCAGCTTGTAAAAATGGGTCAAGACACACACGGAATTCGAAACTAAAATAGAAATGTGCACCAAATAATACAATCTTAGATTAAAAATGGGAAATATATTTTGGCTCTAGTTTTTGAACCCTTTGCCTGATTTTAAAACTGAAAATAGATTTGAAATTGGATAAATAAGGGAAATACAAAAACATTAAAAGTATATATAAAAAATATTACTTATTTAGTAGACTGGCATTCTTAAATAACTCTATTATACACAAACACATGACATAGTCTCTGGATTCAGAGTATTTTTGTAAAACTGAACATATGTTTCTTATTAAGGGCTTAGGTCCATACTGGGAATTATAAAGGAAAAAGTGATGGAAAATTATCACAGGAGCTATCCAATTCAAAATGTATGTGTCAAATGATGCTGCATGGGGGAGGTTGTTGGGCATTTATCCTCAAACATATTGAAAGTGTCATTTTTTTGGGGAGACAGAAAAAGAAGAGAACCTGCTCAACAGGTGACAAGTGGATTGGGGTTGCACTAGGATATAGAGTATGGACATTCTCCTTAAAAAGGCCTTTTCCAGATGGGTATGCATGTGGAGGCTGTTCCCTCCCAAGACAAAACCAGAATACCTGAGAGTGATTTTGAGAACATGTGGACAGACTAAAAAGAAGAGCTTGTGTGGCTGAATTGCCTAGTGCTGGTTGATGTCCTAACTTGTCCTTTGCGTTTGATAGAAAAATCAGCTGTAAGTATAATAATTCCAAAGCACTTAGATATATGTCCCGGGAATAATTAAACTTCCTGATTTCAAATTAAAGGTGTTTAAGGGGAACACTGTTTACAAGCTAAGTCACTGAATGGGAGAGTGGACCTGTAAATGGCACTTGGTGGAAGTATATTTAAAATAGATTGACATAGAATCCAAAATTGTGCAGGTCATATTAGTTTGTGACAGAAATAAAGTATTAATGATTTCACAGGATGAAATTATATCTGGGTTTGCCATGTGTGGTGTACATCATATCCCACAGATACACTGAGATTGATACACTTTTTGACATGTGAAAACCATAGTTACATTAAATAAAAATCTGAATAGAGATGTATAATATTTACAGTGTTACAGTGGAGTAAGAAAAAGATTGTGTTCTCTTTGTTTGACCAGAACATTATTTCAATTTAAATAGCCAACAATATTTTGTTCAAGTAACATTGCACAGAAATAGGATTATGCCTTAAGTGTACTTCTAATGCCTGTTTACAATTACTTTACTGATTAATTTTCCCTGTAAATGTTATAATTTCTACTTGTGTAACACTTCAATGTATCAGGGCATTTTTGCTCTCCAAAATAAATGCTTCTTACTGGTAATAACTTCCAGATATTTCAACGGGGAAGCTTGGGTTATTTCCAAAAGCCTTCTTCATGTTGTTGATTTAAAATCTGTTTGCTTAGATCACCATGCACGTGCAATACAACTTGTCATTATTAAAGAAAATTATTTAGAAATTACTGTGTGAGATATCTGGAACTTATTTCTTTCTTATTGATACTATAGGGTGGGGGTATAGTTTCACAATAGAATTATTTTTCCCATATTATTGAACTGTTTCTTCTGATTTGTGTTCTTCAAAACCGAGCATGAATTATTAATGTTGAGTATCCACAGATATTACAAAATCCTCTTTTGTCTTAAAGGGGCATCTGTAGTTTGCTTGATATTTTATGGATTTGAGGTGATTGCTCAAAATAAGTAGGATATTTGATTGTGATGCAGGCATAAGTGAAGCAACAGCAGGTCAGTTGTGTTTTTCCCTTATGTAAACGAGATGTTGATCTTTAATTTCTTGATTTGTTATTTTAAATTAAACACAATATACAGATTAAGCAGCCTGTTACTTGTCCAAGATTGTGCGGTGTTATTGTCATCATAAGGGTATTAGGTCAGGGACATTTCTCTGTAAAATGAATCTATTATTAAAATGTAAATGCATTCCATTGATAGAAGTCATTACAAGCCTCCTCCAATAACTCTCCCACCTCCTTTCTATGATGGTGTCCAACCTCCTCCAACAACTCCTTCCATCTCTCTCTTCTGGTGTTCTTAAACCCCCTGCAATAACTCTCCCACCTCTTCCTTCTAATCATCTCCAGTCTCCTCCAATAACTTAACTCCTCTTACTGATATTCTCCAACCTCTGCTGATAACCCTCCTCCTCCTCATTTTGATCTTCTTCAATCCCCTCCAATAACTCTTTCACACTCTTACTAATTTCCTGCAGTCCTCACCTTCACCTCTTCTAGTTCCTCAATGTATGCCTCCACCACAGTATGCATCTCCATGTTCCTCCTCCAATCTACATGCCTCTTTAGCAGTCTCCTGGTTAACTCACTTCAAGCACTGTTGTTCCTCTTCTACAACACCCCACACTCTGTGTAGTGGGTACTGCCGTTTAAGAGGGTTTCGGTTCCTCCCCTGGTTTGGCTCTCTGTCCGTTGGTTTGCAGCTGAACCATACAACAGGGGCTGGGTCATGATTGGTTAGCTTCTTGTGAAGGCTTTCTTGGGAGGCAGAAGCTACAAGATTGGGGCCAGCCCCTTTAGATTCTACAGGCGTAGAGTGGTTCTTTTGGAGTGTCTGCATGTTGTAGTTCCTGTAAAGAGGTTTTGTTAAGTAGTTCTTTATCTAGATTTCTCAGAGACTTCACCCCAGGACATTGTGAGACTGGGATTAGCTACAGTTGAGGTTGGTGATAACATTAGAGAGTTCTGCGGCCCGCAGGCCTGATGTCAGATTTGCACATCTCATAGAATCTGAAATTCCTGAATATCTCAAATGGTGTATTAGAAGATGGAGCTTAAGCTTCTCGCTATGCGCTGCAGCTAATAAGACCTGGGGTGCCTCAAGGTTATGACCTCTAGATGGTTGTCTCTGTAGTCCGTCTCTGTGAAATTAAAGAGGCCTGCAAACATTCCCGAGGTAGAGGGGTGTTTTGGCCATGACACAGATGAAGTGTAGTTGCTTTGTGACAGCTCCTTTCTAAGTTAATGGGCACCACTGTGAGGTCCCATATACCTCCTCCAGGACCTCATTACTAGGGCATTGGGGGAATTGCCAGCCCATAAGGTTGATGCCTCTGCGAACCCCTGTATCCAAGCAAAGGACCTCATTACACTACAGACCTATACTATATGCCAGGACAGAATCTGAAATCAGGGAGCGCTAAACTATTTGCCCAAACCATATTTAAGTGCAATAGGCATGAAGGGAAAGCCATTAAAGGACAGAGCCACAAGTCTCAAAAAGTATGCAACCTGCACCTGGTGGACTTGCCAAGTGGTGCTTCATAAGAGCCATGAATATGAACATGTTAAAGATACTTGTTAACATTCACAGAACGTAATCTTGGGACAAATCCTCCCATTCCCTTCAAGGAGGAACTGGTCCCAACAACTGTTCACAGGCACCCTCAGCTGCATCTAACAAGACCTGATGCAATAGAACACTAAGATGACAACCTGCATTAATCACTCGCCACTGTCTCAATTGAAGTCCATACACTGGGTCAATAATCATAGACTTTCAAGTGCTGAGAAGTGCCGGAAATTTAGCATTCATTGTTTAACAAAACAGTGAAATACCCAATCACTCTTGTCTTCCATTTGTTTTGAGCTGCCAGCAAATCTCTCTCACCACTTTATTTGTTTGTACTAGCATGCCCTTGTGACCTGACCTGACCTTTCCGCTTGTATGGTCCGTGACTTGCACCACTCTTGTTAATTTGTTGTTGTTTTGCTTCAAAGGAAAGAAGAGTGCAAATCAGCAAATTTGGACGGATTTGAGGCAATAGGAAAATGTCCAAAGGGTTTGCCCAACTGGCCAGTTTGGTACACTTTTGAGGAACACAGTGGCCAGTTTGCTATGCTCATGCAGTGTGTAGTTGGTAGTTGTTATCAAGGTTATTGCCCTAAGGTGTAATTGTGAGGAATTCAACCATCTGCACGGTAAGAGTGTGCTTGCCTGGGCTTTTTTGTTTGTTTAAAAGAATAAATGATGGGGCCATTCCAGCTCAAATTTTCCATGCTCATTGCATAGTAGAAAAATGGTCATGTACTCTGGGAGGACGCATCTTACCAGCGCCACCCTCCCCTGTCATGTGTAGCTGACACCTGACAGCCATGTGTACATCAAAAACCTTTGGCCATGGGCAGCCTGATTAGAATTTCAAGGCCATATGGATTTGCATCTCCATTGTCAAACCTTGCTGGTGGCAGAAAATACTGAAGAATGTTAATTAAAAGGTCTCAAGGAAGGCCTCGGTGCAGGAAGTGACAATGGAGACCAGACGCCAACACCTCTTTCTAATGTGATGTGTCAACTTAGTACCAACAACCCTACTTGGTTTGAAAGGACAGTGAATGTCCTGTCTGGAACCCTCTCCTTTCAGAGCAGAGAAGTATGTGAAGTGCAGGAGACAAAGGTCTGCCTATAACCCACTACTTCGAAGGGGACCCATGTTGTGATCAAGCACTGCACAGGGCTCAGTTAATTAGGGGGGCCGTTTGAGGTACAGCAGACAGGAAGATGGGTGGGACTTAGAAACATATGTTGTCATCTTTCCCCTGTCTGTTGCCAAGCACCCTGGTTCAGACCTGAAGCATCACTGAAGATTGTTGGTGGAGACCCAGGATTGGCTCACTTAAGGTAGGCTTGGCCTACAACAATCCATGGGCCCCGCTTTAAAAGAGGGCTCAGCCCCTCACTGAGGAGATCATCTGAAGACTTTGCAAGGAGTAAGAAGAAGGACTCATTTGGACACAAGCTGAAGGTACAGTCTAGCTTACATCTTCCGTCAGTGAAGGAAGGCAAGGAGTTCCAAGAGGGAAGCATGATCCCTTCCCTAAACATCTTTCAGGGAATAGAGGGAGATACCAGACTCAGAGGACCCATCCAGCAGCTCCAGAACCGGTACCTAGTCAGCACAAAGCGTGCCCTGCTAGGTTCTGACAGCAAGCTTCCTAGGTGGGAATTGCTGGAGAGTCTCTGGGCAAAGGACAAGGTCGCTGCCTGCTAACACCCTCCTTAGCTATGGGCTGTCTGCCTTGAAAGGACACAAGCCAAGTGAAGAAGTTAGGAGGAGTGCCGAACAAGCATCATCCAATGTCCATCTTTTTAAAGACAATTATGAGACAGTCGAGATCTCGAACCGCATCCAGCTGCACCGCTGAATGTTGTCACGCCAGAGTCACTAGAGCCATCTGAGCTGCCTCGACCAGCATTCCAGATCTGCCAACCAGCACATAGACAACGATTCTTGGCCTCAAGCTGCCATGCTGGATAGTCTGCAGACGTACATCCAGCCTCGCTTGCCAAACTGCCTGCCACCTGGTACCCGCAGCTGTCTGCCGCCCCTAACTCTCACGGGCTGCAAATCACTCTGGAACCGCCTCAATGCTGTCGAGCACCAAGAACTTCTTCAGCACCAGGTACATTGTGGTTCTGCCCCACTGGTCCTTCTCTGAAAGCCCCTAGAGACAGTTACGACCCTTTGCCCCCTTTGGTGTTGAAACCAAATAACCTTGAACAACAAGACTGATTGCTTTACCAACTACCCTCCTGTCAGTATCCGGAGTGCATCCCTTTCCTTTGTGAAACTGTCTGTCCTCTGTGTTCCTTTACAGTGGGAGTTGTAATTGTAGTGTGCTAGAACTGTCTCTTGTAGTAATAATAAAGTAGATATTTGTATACAACCTTGACTGCACAGTCTCTTTTATCATTGGATAATAATTGTATTTTCGCTGTGTTGCAACTAACCAATGATCCACGACCTTGCGGAGATAAGCCTGCCATTCCGTCCACGTCACCAAAATTCAAATTGGACAAGGAGGTCTTATAATTCACTAGTATTCCAATATGATTGGATCCCTTCTGGTGTACTAGAGGTGTGGGGTTGATTGATGGTTTATAAACCGATATTCATCCTGGACCACCGGTGCCCCGGAAGTTGATTCGTCACAGTAATAAAAAGCATGATTTGTTATAAATATTACCAAAAATTGTCCCCAGATACCACTCGGTTTCTGGCAAAAAGCAATGAAAATTAGTTTGAGAATTTAGGCCACATCTTTATTCGTGCCCATGTCTATTTTTTGTCCCAGTCCGACCCTGGAAGTAGGTTCCCAGTTATAAACTTGCTTTGTTGCTGCTGGAAGCATTTTGACAATGGATGTGAGTGACCACGAACCAGAGATGTAGCTGTAGTTCGATGTACTGTACGCAGAACGACCAAAGCAATTTAGATGCTCATGAGTTTTGGGTGAAAATAAGTCAGGCAAGTCTGAGTCAGAGAGCTTTATTCATGGTGGGTTCAGACTTCTAAATGCCAGGCTCCAGGAGCATAATACAAAGGCAAAAAGCAATTTCCAGGCAGGGCTGTCATTTCCACGTCTCCTTAAATCTCACTAATGGAAATGTAATGACTATAATGACATAATGTGTGTTGGTAAACACTTTGACTCCGGGCGTTATCGTGGGGACCATTGAGTTGAAGAACATGAAAAGTATGAAATATCATCTGCAAACTTTGAAAGATCCCTAGATGAAAATTGCAAGCTGTGCAACCCCGCTGAGGCTGGTTCTGGGTGCAAGCCTGCTGAGGCTGGTGCCGGGTGGAACCCCGCTGAGGCTTGTGCCGGGTACAAGTCCATTGAGGCTGGTGCCGGGTGCCCAGTGCAAACCTCGGGTGCCGGGTGCAAGCCCGCTGAATCTGGTGCTGAATGCAACCCCGCGGAGGCTGGTGCCAGGTGCAAGCCCGCGGAATCTACTGCCAGGTGCAACCACGCTGAGGCTGGTGCCAAGTGCAAGCCCACTGAGGCTGGTGCTGAATGCAACCCCGCTGAGGCTGGTGCCAGGTGCAAGCCCGCGGAATCTACTGCTAGGTGCAACCCCTCTGAGGCTGGTGCCAAGTGCAAGCCCGCTGAGGCTGGTGCCGATGCAACTCCCCTGAGGCTGGTGCCAGGTGTAAGCCTCCTGAGACTGCTGCCAGGTGCAACCCCGCTGAGGCTGGTGCTGGGTGCAAGCCCGCTGAGATTGGTGTCCGGTGCAAGCCCACTGAGGCTGATGCATGGTGCAAGTCTGTCGAGGCCGGTGCCGGGTGCAACCCCACTGAGGCTGCTGGTCTGGTGGAAACAAGGAGTGTAATGGTAATGACAGGAGGGTACCGCCAGGCCTATCCAATCTGCCCATTCTCTCAGATACACTTGAAACAGACTCTACTAGCCATCGCGGGTTTGCCTTGTTTTCTTAGCTTTCATCCTCCAATGTGTATATCTTTTTAATCATTCTACAGGAAGTGTGCTTCATGCTTTTACAAAACACAAGAGGTGATGCTGGAAGGTTTAGAATGAATCTTGTGAAACAAAAGAAAAGACAGAGGCTTGTCTGAAGGGTTAGGAAAACTGCTTCTTTCAGTGGTCAAAAATCAATTTAATCATAACAAATATAAACATTGATCATAATACAATTCACTAAAATCACATAAAATACCAATTTCTGGATTAATTACTCATTGGTTTAATTAACCCCCCACCCGGGACTAGATAGAGGCAGCACTCCGCCATTTGTTTAATGAGTGCACACCCGGGGTTCCTCCTTGATCTTGAGTTAGAATTAATCTTAACATCTGCAATTGCCAGAGAAACCTTCCAGTCATCACCTCTTTGGCTTGCTTCATGCTTTCACAACAATTTCCGTGAAAGAAACATATGTTTTAATGTTATGTTGTGTTATTTCGTGGTATGTGGCATCTTTGCTGCCATGTTTAGGTCCTCTTGCCACTTTGGGACCTGCAAGAGTCACTTTGAGCTTAGTTGGGGTGCGACGTTAAGTGGAGAGTGGGGGTGGAGAGACAGCAAGGTAGCTGCTGTTGCTGCAGTTTTTATGCTGAGGTACCTTCCCCTTTCACCTGCCTCTTCAGTTTTATATTTATATATGATCACTCTCAGTCTGTATTTCTTTCAGAATTTGAACCGCCTCTATCTTGTCCCCACCTCTCCTTCGATGCACAGCTAACATGTGTACATTCCTAAACCTCTACCGTGTTGGCAGTTTTTGCTTGGACTTTCTAAATCCATCTCTAGCCTTTTATAGTTGTGGCCTTCACACTGGACTCGGCCATCCACGTGAGCCCTTACAAGGGGACAGGGGTAATGTGACCGCAGGTCCACGCGCTGCGGCTCATGATTTTGCCATGGTACAGCCATGACTGTGCTCACCTCCTGTTGCGCCCTCTGAGGCACCTGCCCAGGTCCCCCCCTCTTCATTCCAACTTAGCCCGTTGCCAGACCTGCTTGTTTCTCATTTTAACTCTTTTTGTGCACCCCTGATGCCGTGCGTCCGGTCTACTTGGGCTGCATCCATAGTGTCTGCTCTGCCAGGGCCCAGGGGAGTCCTTCTTCTCTGCTGATTGCACCAGTGTTGTGCATGTGGTGGATACCCCAGTGACCCTATTTGTCCACACATGAGGGACTCAACCCCCACCTCCCAAACGATCCCCCTCACCCATGTACTTTTTATTCCCATTTCCTGCTCTGTCTTGATTTTCTGCTCCCTCCGCTTCCCACTTCATGGACCCGCCCGCCCCCATTGGCAGTCCAGATTAGCCCGCTAAAAACAGGCATATTAGTGCAGCTGTGGTATCATGGCTCACTTCCCACACGTGGTTTTTACCTGTCAAACTGCCTGCCTGCCACAAGAGCAAGTCATGCAAGCTGTATGGAACTCTGGGCCTAGCTGATGATTGCATGAATTGTAATGTGATGAGAGGCTGCGCGGCGTTGTGGTGGGCGAACAGACTTGCCTGGATGGATAAAGGGAACACGTCAATGGAGCATTTATTCCTTTACCTTTCCAACATACAAGTAATAACTCTCTGGGTATCGCCAAAGAACTCACAGCACCGCAGAAGTCTGAATATGGAATATTCGCGGGTAAACATGCAGGGTCGCTGGGAAAAAAGGAGTCGCACCCACCCGACACTGATCTCAGGTTTGAATAATTCCAGGATTTGCAGGATAGAAGCTGGATCCAAATAGGCAACAGGATAATGACACATGGAGTGCCAAGCAACAGACAAAATAAAGACAGGAACAGCAGGGACAGTCCTGGGTCAAGAAACCATGACATAATCACGTAGGACCATACACGAACAGCTGGACACAAGAACGATGCTGCAAATAATGTAGGGTCAAGCATCTCACTTTGACCACATTGGTTTCTGGCAACTAAGCTGGTCCTCAGGAGGTTTTCCAGAGGAATCTTCAAGAGCACCATATGTTGGCCCTAGGTCTGAAAGCATGTAGGCTTTCATTAATGCTAATAACATGACACATTTGAGATAATGTCTCCTTCCAAACTATGGGGTCATGATGCCTTTTCCACATGCATAATTCCGGGAATGCAGCATGCAGTAAATACAAATTGATTATAACTTTGAATTCACCTGGTATCATGTAAAGCACCTTCTACGTTCAAATGTGTGTTTCGTTTGAGTGAAATGGGGTTCTAATGCATCTCTTCAGCAGAAGGGACAAACATATGCAGACAGGGGCCAAAGGGAGGGGTAATGTTGGCATCTCAGATATTCACATTCCCACCCCTTTAATGTATAATACAGGGAAAGGCCACTGGGGACTTTGCTGTGCATTTTTCCTTCCACATAGGATATCCGCTGTATGTAGTTCCACCCCCCAATCAGGGATGGATGGTCATGGTTACAGAGCAGTGAATTCAGATTTTCAGAAATGCTACATGCAATATTTTAGAAAATCTGCATGTTTCTAGGACTTAACATGAAAAGTGGCGTCAAACTCACTTCGATACCGAAACCCTCAGATTTCTGCATGCGGTAAGAGTAGTTACTTGATGCAGAGATCATTGGCCAAAAACCGCCAAACTCAAGATCCTGGGCCCAGGAAGTTCATCGCTGTCCTATCAGGCGGCGTATCAAGGTATTACACTGTTTCACCTGCTTTTATGAGAGTAGACACTCTTTGCTTTCCCAGTGCCGGGAGATCATTTTCAGTGATTTGCTGAATCGCCTGAATATTGGATATTTTCTGTTCTTATGATCTTTTTGAAGATTTCCAGATATTTGACTTGGAACGTTTGAGGTCACCAAGGGTAACAATGAGGTCTCTGCAAGGGATGGAAGGCTTCTGCCATCTCCCAAAGAGACCTGCAACATTGCCCACTGTGCTACTGGTGTATGAAACGAAGACTCCCAGTAGAACAGTTGGGCATGTTAGATGTTTTTCTGTGGCAAGCGGCAATTTGCCGGATAAACATCACTTTGTTGAGTGTGAGTCATGGTACCAAAGCCGCAATAATATTCCCCTTCTTGTGTTGGAAATAGAAACAAATGATGGACATTATTTGGGAAAGGAAGTATGGGGTTATTTTAGGGGGAAGCTGATTTGCACCCTCAGAACTGAACCATGAATATTTGTGGGAAAGTCTGGTCTCTGTGTCGCATGAATATTAACAGAAATCTTTTAGAGAAGGTCTTCTAACTGTACGCATTAACTCCCTAACTTGCCACCTCTCTTTCCACTTACTCCGGGCAGCAGCCCCCTCTTGCATGGGTCATTGAGGCCATGAGCACGGCACCAACACCTCTAAAATTGGCAGACCCATCAAGAATAAGCTGTGATGCTGATGAAGCGTACCCTTGCCCCTTTGGAACTTATTGTAATCTGAGCACACATGTGCCAACTCCTTCCGAAAGCCAGCGAGAGCCCTTGGCAATTTCAAGGATGACTGCACGAGCATCCTTGAGATCCGGGTGCCATTTGTGTGCCTAACCCACAGCAAATCTCCCCAGCACCAAAGCAGTTCTTGGTCAATATCAACGAGGTGCTTGAGCCAAATGTCCCCAAACCCAATATCCAACCATCTACCAATGTGAGACGCCCCATTTCAATGAATCCACCATCCCATTTCATGGTCAGAGGAGAAGCAGCGATGGTGATCCGACCCGTTAAAGAGAAGTGGGTGAGTAGGGATTGTATTGCACCTGCAAGGGTGACCTTACGCAGACTGGAATGAGGAACCTAGATAGAAGTGTAAAGGGGAGAAACGTCAGACCACAACATGGGTCATATGGAAAACCAGTCTTATCCTATCTCCCTCAGGTCAGGAAATCCTAAATGTATAGAAATCCAGCCATTGTTCTCGGATGCCAACTTGAGAAAGAGTGTTGAGACAATAATTTGCTCCAAGCAGTTGCAGTGATGCTTGCACTTTGCTTGCACCGCAGCCATGACCCCCTGACACATGCCTCCATTCTGCACAGCTTGGCTGGCTGCTTGGACATTCACCACCAGGTAGGATTTTGGCTTGTATAACAGGAAGTCAACTTTTCAATGAAACGTGTTGTTTCATTGAAAGATAGTATTACAAATACAGGTAAAAGAGAAAAAACTCGATACGCATCACTTACTCAAAATGACTGTTTGCTTGCCCATTGTCCACTGAACCCCTTGGTCAACATGTTCTTTAGACGTCTTTCAACGTTGCCATTGGCTTTTCCTATGATTCAGTAAAATGCTGTGGGGGATATGGCCTTATTGGTTGGGAAAACATGGCCGACATGCTGCCTGGCAGCTTAGTTTCATTGCACATCCAAAATGATTATTTAATCCATAATAATGGGTTTGACGGGCCGTACCGGAAAGTAATGAAAAATGGTCCACCACCCTCATTATGACTGACATTTGTGTTGCTAAGGACTGCTTTCTTTGTGGAAAAATAATAGACAGCGCAAAGCACAAGACCCGCGCTTTCTCACAAATAAACGACAGAAAAGATGGCCACCATGGAAACGGTAGCTCTGCACACTGCGCTAAGCCTGACATCAATTTCCTTGGTGGGCATAGAGGTGAAAATGAGGAAGCTGCAGAGCAGGGACAGAGCAGGCTCGGATGGGCCAGTTGATGGTGTGGTGGATTGGCCAGGGGATGATGAAAGACTGAAGCTGAAGTGGAGAGTGGTGGCAAGGTCAGAAGGCAGGGGGCAGTGCTGAGCGGCCAAGCAGCCAACCAAGTTGCTCGGAATGCGGTTATGTGCCATGTGACTAATGCCTGCAGTACAAGCAAACTAATTAGCATCACGGCCACTGATTGGTGCTAATTATTGTCTCACCAATCTTTCTGAAGTTGGTATCAGCTGACACGGAGCAGGTCTAGTGTCGATAAATACGAGGACAGCTTAGTAAGAAACTGAAACGTCTAGCTCAATACATCCTAGCATCTACTCCCTGAAATATTCTAGAATTGATAATTAAAGGAACAGATTCTATAGTATTTAGAAAAACAAGCAATAGTTATTGAAATTGATTTTATTCAAGATCGGTTAGGTGTTCCTTGACATAATAAAATGTCATTTGTCTTTGAAATTATAAGAAATAATGTGTGCAAAGCCGATAGGGTTACTTTAAATTGCTACAACTGGGAAATGTAATTACATGCAGAAATATTTAGGATTTGCTTGAAATGTAGTCTCCAGTCTTTCCGCAGGATTCAGTTTTAGGTTAACTGCTTAGAATGTTATTCGGAAATGTTGTACTGATTGATTAGACTAGCAATGTTGATATGTTTCTAGCGATCTGAAATGTACAAGATACTCAATGCAAAGCAGGTCTCCCTTAAATGACCAAGGCAGCTGTGGAAATGGGCAGACCAGCAGAATATGAGGTTGTATATGGCTAAGTGGGTGTCAGTCGTTTAGCCCTCTTTCTTGCACAGGGCACATACTAGTTTGTTTGTTTGTTTGTTTGTTTATTTATTTATATGGCGCACCGGACCGGAAGGTATGAGGGCGCAAGCATTTCAGGAATATTCTCAACTTAGTTACAGTACTGTACATTATTTACATTATTATGCATAGTGAGTAGATGCAGTTACAGTGAGTAGAAGCAGTTACAAGGATACAGAGTAACATTACGACATAGTTACAGGTTGAACAAATGTGTAGTAGTAGCATGGTGTCATTATTGGCTCTCATTATTGGTCTTTGTTCTTAAGCCACTGGATGTAGTTACGCCTAATTTGGTGGTAGGTTTGAGGTGCTCTGACGGAGGGTGGTAGTGAGTTCCAGTGTTGGGCTGCTTTTACCTGGAAGCTGTTGCCGCCCATTTTCGTGCGCTTAAATCTGGGAACAGCGAGTAGGTTAGCATTGCTATTTCTAGTGTGTCTGTTGGGCATGTATCTGGTTATTCTGTCTGAGAGATAACGGGAGCTGCGTTGTTAAGGCATTTGTGGGTGAGGGAGGATACCTTAAGCAGGATTTTGTCCGAGGCAGTGATCCAGTTGTGGGTTCTCCTAGTATTCAAGATGTGTTCTCTTTTAGGGAAGCTAAGCACTGCTCTAAGAGCATTGTTCTGTAGGATCTGGATTTTATTGATAATCTGTTTGTTGGCGCCTACATAGAGGGAGTTACAATAGTCCAGTTTAGATAGTATGAGAGCCCTGGCTAGAGTAATGCAACATTGTGTGGAGAGGAAGGGTTTGGCAGAGCGTATAAGCTTGCAGGTGTAGGCTGTAGTGGATGCCATGGAGCTGACCTGTTTATGGAAGGAGAGGGTGGAATCGAGATAGATGCCAAGGGTTTTCACTTCCTTAGCTACCTTTATAGGGTTGCCGTCAATGGTGAAGCTGAAGTAGTTGAGGTCCAGTTTGTTTAGGTTCGTGGCAGATCCTAGGATGATGAGTTCGGTCTTGTCATCATTCAGGCATAGACTGTGGGAGGCCATCCATGCCTGGATGATGAGGTACACCTTGTTCACCAAGGCCAAATCCGTGTTGTAATCTCCCGTCAACGGGATGAGGATTTGGGTATCATCAGCATAATTAGTGTAGGTGATACCCAAACTGTCGAGATCATCAAACAGGGGCTTAGTGAACACGTTGTACAGTGTGGGGGAGACACATGACCCCTGAGGGACCCCGCATGTGATGGGTATGGGGTCAGCAGAGGCCGTGGTGGAGAAGACGCGCATGGTTCTGTTGCTTAGGAATGATGTAATCCAGCCTATAGCTTCTTGGGAAAAGTGGGCCGCCGAGTCTAAGTGGCTACATAGGATTTTATGATCAACAAGATCAAAGGCTGCCGAGAGGTCTAAGAGGAGCAATAGGGCAGTTTTCCCATTATCTCTCAGCGTGTCAATTTGGGCCTTGAGGTCGATGAGTGCGGTTTCTGTGCCGTGTTGGGGTCTAAATCCTGATTGCCGGACTCCAAGGAGGTGGTTTTGTTCAAGGAATTTTTAAATTTGAAGGTAGGCTGTCTTGTCGAGGATTTTTAGTAGGAAGGGGACGGTGGTGATGGGTCTGTAGTTAGTGGGTATGGCTGGGTCGAGTGTAGTTGAATTATGCAGTGGTCAAATTGAGCGGGAACTGTCGGGAGTAGCGTTCCACTACTTTTAATGTTTACTATTAACAGTCCATTACTTTTTGTAACCATTTTCACCATTCTGGAATCGTTTTTTATGAAATAAAATCACACTTTTTTTCCTTTCTGGCGGAGCATAGTCAAACGTTTCCCACCCCCCTCCTCTCGGCTTTGTCTCATATTGTTGGGGACACATTTATATGCAGCCTCTTCTGACTCTCATTGGCTCCTTTGGCTTCCGATGCTATACTTACAGTGACGACATCCAGATCCTGGTCTGCTTAGATCTTGACCATGCTGAGGTTTCGTCACATCCTAGTCTCTGCCTGGCGATGATTGGGAGTTGGATGAATCAGAATTGGCTAAATCTCAATGGCAACAAGACACAGATTGTTTTGGTTGGCATCCCCTCCTCTCCCTTACTGTGGACTCCGACTTTCTGGCCCCCAGCACTGAGTGCCTTTTCTGGTACCGGTGATCTTCTCTGCCACACTTTCTATGAGTGCTCAGGTGGCGGCTGTCTGCAGAGCTGGACACTACCATCTGAGGATTCTCAGGAAGGTCCTTCCTTTGCTACCCCCGGAGGGTCGGCCACTGGTGGTCGCTGCCCTGATAAATCGCATTGACTATTGTAATGTGCTCTATCTTGCCCAGTCTAAAAGCCTGATCCATCGGCTTCAGCTATTGCAGAACTTGGCGGCTCGGGTGGCCATGAATATGCCCTATGGTAATCATAAAACACCTGTGTTCCACTATCTTCACTGGCTGCCGACGGCAAAGCAAATTGAATTCAAGTATAGGTGCCTGGTGCATCACGACTTTTATGGTCTTGATGCTAGTTATCTCCAGGACACATTTCTCCATTACTTGCTCTTGCTCGGCATGCTTGATCACTTTTCCTTCCTCCCGACACTTTAGGATAGTAGATCGAGCTTTGTCAGTGGCAGCAGCAAAATTGTGAAACACACTGCCTCCTTCTTTGAGATGCACTGTTAACCATTTGGAATTTAGACACCTCCTGAAAACCCTCCTGTACTGATTAGTTTCCTCTGCCTTACCTTCATCTATCCTAGCGCCATGATAGCCCTGGGTGACAGTGCATTTTACAAATGTTGTTAACATAACATAGAACATTTCTCTGTTTTACCACCCAATAGCAGTTACAGATAAACTGAAATCTGTTTCAACTCTATTGGCTATTAACTAGCAATGTTGCAACCAATAAAAATATGTTGCATGTTGCTCCCCTTCTCTCCTACTGTACCCCTACCAGGATCACAGCCCACTACCTATTGTGGCACACTTCTGCCACTGGCATTATGTGATACTAGACGGTGTACAACATAAAATGATGTGAAGGTGTTCGTGTACAACTTCTACAACAATCTAATTGTGAATTCACAATGCCATGCTACTTGTTAACAAACAGGATGGGAAATATGCTGTATTATTTGTATTTGTATTTTGTTTATTTGTATTGCACAACCTGCCCACGGGCATCAGGGTGCATGTTTGGAAAATATAAAAAGGGACATATACATTTTACCTCTTTACAAGGCCCTAGTTGAGCTTCACTCACAATGTTGAGTTCAATGTTGAGAGCCATATCAGCATTGAACTCAAGCAGTAACGATAAAGCATGCCTTAACAAAGGTGTGTTTTTTTTTTAAATTTGAATTTTTTTATTAATTTATTCCAACAAGTGTCAAACAGTACATGTTAATTTCACATTTCCGTATAGTAGGGAGTGCCTGTAATAACGTTGCAGTGGAAATGAAGTGTACTTCAAACATAAAACAGTTAATACAAAAAAAAGAAATAACAGTTTCATAGGTGATCGACTACCACTTGTCCCCTGACCTCCTCCCCCACCGTTCCCTCCCCCCTCCCTCCCCTGAAACAACTCTACTAAGGATATAACTAAACCTGATTGAACAGAATATGAGGTGCATCATTCTACACTGTTCTGCTCGAATGCTTGTGTCAGGCATGGATCACTCTCTCCGCCCCTTCCCTCCCCCTCCCCCTTTAAAAGGAAGGAAAAAGGAGGACGAAAAAGAGAAAGAGAGACATTTTCTTTTCATTTTCACCTTTTTGTGAGCTCTGGTGGTCTGCTGGGGCTATCTTCTATTTGATCCCTATCGTTCACATTGGCGTGCTCCTATTTCTTGGTTTTACAGTTTCCCAGTATGCTGAGTAGAATTCTAGGAAAGGCAGCCATATCATGTTTATGTTCTATTTAGTTTCTTGGGCAGCCACTGTGAGGCTTTCCATTTTGTAGATGGCATGTGCTTTGGTTACCCAATCACTCTTCGTGTTTGCTTCGAATAATCCTGTCAGGGGGACCGTTATGTTAACACCCAAATATTTCACAGAGTGGGGTTGCACCAGGAATCCCCAGTCCATTTTTAATTGCTCCAACAAGTCGGTGTCGGACTTTAGGGGACTGCTATAGTTTTCTGTAGATTGGCTCGAAAGCCTGGAAGGGCCCCGTATCGAAGTAATTCCTGAAATAGTGCAGGTATGGGCTCTGTTGGTTGGGTGAAATATAGTAAGATGTCGTCTGCAAACATTGCCAGTTTATACTCCATGCCCCCTCGAGGAATACCATGTATAGAGGGGTTTGATCTTATGGCCTGGGCGAATGGTTCAATCACTAAGGCATATATTAGGGGGGATAACGGGCAGCCCTGCCTCGTACCTCGCGTGAGTGTGAATGATGATGAGGCGGTTCCGTTGATCGATTCTTTGGCTTGGGCTGTGTGGCAGAGTGCTCCCGCCCCCTGGATCCATGTTCCTCCCAGCCCAGCCCATTTCAATACTGCTCGCAGGAACGGCCATTCGAGGCGGTCAAACGCCTTCTCGGCATCGATCGATAACAGGAGAGGGCCCTCTCCCGCCTCTCGAAGTGTCGCCATGAGATCTAGGGTCTTCCTGATGTTATCTGCCGCCTGTCTTCCCTTATGTACCCTACCTGATCTGAATGAACCTGCTGGGGTAGGACCAAGGCCAAGCGTTCCGCTAGAATGCTAGAATACATTTTTGCATCAAGCTTTATGAGCGAAATTGGGCGATAAGATGAGCATTCTAGGGGATCTTTGCTTTCTTTAGGAATGACGATCATCGTGGATTCGGTGAATGATTTGGGAGCTTGACCCGTTTCCAGGATTGAATTAAATAATTTGGTGAGAAAGGGGGTAAGGGTGTTGCTGTTGGCTTTGTAGAAGGCGGGTGTATAGCCGTCCTGTCCCGGCGTTGACTCTGCTTTTTGGTTGGAAATCGCTCTCTGAACTTCTAAGGTGGTAATCGGGCCGTTTAACATTTCAAGGTGTTCTCCAGTTATCAGGGGTCGAGGGAGCGCGGATAGATATCCATCTATAGCTGGCGAGTGCTCGTCTCCTTCTGTTGTGTACAGTTCCAAGTAAAACCTTGCAAACCGGCATACTATGTCTTGCGGGCATGTGAGGGCGGAACCCAATTCATTGTTAATCTTGTGGACTGCTCTATCTGCTCTTTGTTTTCTTAAACGATTTGCCAGCATTGTGTGGGCTTTGTCCCCTTTCTCAAAGAACTTCTGCTTAAGATACCTAAGCTGAGTAAGGGCTTTTCCCTGCCATATGTCTCTCAATTCTCCCCTTAACCCATTGATTTGACTTATCGGATCTTCATTATGGGTTGGGTGATGCTTCAGAGTACTCTCGAGGGAGGATATCTCTATTCTTAATTCCCCCTCTCTAATTTGCCTGAGCCTTTTCTTGGATGAGCCCTCTGCTACTAAGAGTCGCCTGATCGTGGCCTCCCCCGCCTCCCAAACTATATTTAGTGGCATTCCATCCACATCATTGGTTTGGAAATAACTAGTGATGGCTTCTGCGAGAGTCTCCTTGAAGACTGGGTCTCTGCTCAAGAAGTCATTACAAATCCACCTTTGTTCGGGTCTGGGCAAAGGGCCCAGGTCAAGGTCTAATGAGCATAGGTCGTGGTCTGACCAGGCCACCACTTCTATAGTCGATCCTAGGATTGCACCTTCCTCTTCGGCCCCAAGCAGCAAGTAATCTATTCTTGAAAAGGTCTGATGTAGGGGGGAGAAGAAAGTATAGGACCTCCCCTCCGGATGTGCCACACACCAAGAGTTAATCATATGGTGTTCTTTCAGCTGACTCAAAAACCTATTGCCTTGGAGATGACTATTCCGCCCAACCGAGTGCCAGTCTTTTTCTCGTTCCGCTGCTGTATTGAAATCTCCTCCGGAAATCAGGGTACCCTCCCACCTTGCCTCTAGGAAGTCAAACAATGGTTCAAAAAAGCTGGACTGGCCCTGGTTTGGGGCATAAGCAGAGCAGAGTGTTACCATGCGCAATCTCAACCTTCCTTTTAAGGCTACAAATCTGCCCTGTGCATCTCTGTGGACCTGCTCTATTTGTAGGCCTAAGGATTTTTTATACAAGATTCCCACCTCCACCTTTCTTTTGGGGGCCAGAAGCCCAAATTGTATTCCCCATGTCTTTACCGACAATTTTGCACTCTTCCCTCTGGATATATTTAGTTTCCTGCACAAATAATACACCCAATTTGGACTGCTTGAACTGTCGTGCCACCATTGACCTTTTTTTGCGGTGAATTGAGGCCCTTCACATTTAGGGATCCGAAGACCACTCCGTAAGATCTAGCCATAATGATCCATTTGAATCTTGGTCCGTCGTGCCCCCCTTCTCAGCAGTATGTAAAGGGACAGTGCTTCCCACCCTTGGATTAGTGTATTGCCATGCTTTAGCGATCCCCGCCTTTGCGGACTGGTGTAGTATATCGACATTTCTGTTCTGTAGAGATGCTTGTTTCCCCTCCCTTTGCCCTCCCCTCTCCCCCGCGAGATGCTACAGGGAGCATTCTTTTGGTAAAGAACTGAGACGCCCTTAACTTAGAAGGGCCACACTGATGAGACCCCTCTCCATTGCATTTGCATTTTTCAACATGAATATTATGCAGGAACAACTCTTGCGGTGTGCTTAATGCTATCATCGCTTTATATTACAATGCATCATTAACTCCAGGGAAACATTTAAGCATTTAACCATTGGCGTGATGTGCCATGAAACTGAAGCCGATGTGTCATTGAGTGGCATCGGGAGCTACTGTGCATACGAGTTCCGTGTGCATTCCTCAAGGAGTGTTCAGTTTCTTGAACTTCCACTTGGATTGTGCTCGTCCACGTCACGGAGGTTTCGGTGCTGATTCGCATGGTGAGCCCATTGGTTCTCTCCGGGGCTTAGAGCTCCCACCTGCCCCTGATTTCTGTAGGTGCTTTAGGGCTCGCGCCGCTTCCTCTACCGAAGTTAACCTGAACTCCTCGCTGTCATACTCGAAGGAAAGCGAAAAGTGGTGCCCCCAGTGATAGCGCACCTCCCTTTCTTGCAACCAACCCGGGAGGGGCCGGCATCCTCTTCTTTTGGCCAGAGTCATTGCGGATGAATCTTGAAACAGTTTAACCTTTGAGCCCTCAAAGTCTACCGTGTCTCTGTTTCCTGCTTTCAATAAAATGTCTTGCCTTTGCGTATAATAGTGGCATTTTATGAGAACTGAACGTGGACCTCTTGGTGGGCTGCCGGTTCTGTGCACTCTGTCGAATTGCAGCACGAGGGGACTCTCTCCGTTGTATAGGGATAGAATTAGGGTTTTTTTTTTCCTTCCAGACTAGTCAGGGTTTGCCCCTGCGTCTCTTCCAGGCCCATGATCCTTATATTGGATCTCCGCTCCCAGTTTTCCAAGTCGTCCATCTTAGACTCCATATCCCGTTCTTTTTGCTCCAGGTCTAAGAGCCGAGCCTCGTACTGCATGGTTGCCATATCCCCTGATTGCTGATTACACTCCATGGTGTCCAGCCGGTCCTCTACTTTGGCCATCTTTGACTGGAGGTCAGTGACAGTTTCTGTGAGACTTGTTTTAATCGACCTGATCTCTCCAAGGAGGAGGCGGATGTTGGATTTTGTGGCGCTATCGAGGTCATTGCCTGGTATCTCTGAGGTGCTTTGTACTTCATTCTGTTCCATTGCCACGCCTGAGCGACTGAACTTCTGCAGTGTTGCTAGGGTGCTTGGATCCTGCTTGCACAATGGCAGGAGCGGGTATCTGTTGTTACCCTGAGGGGAGCTGTGTACCTCACAATGGTGGGCCCATTGGTGCACTTCTATGCGATCAGGGTGCTTTAGGCTTTGATTGACCAGCCGGAGCCTTCCCCTCTGGCTCTCTGAGTGCGCTCCTTCCTTTTGTATTGATGCCGGCCCTTTCCAGTGTGTGCCCCAGACTGGGATTCTGATGTACAATCAATATACCTTTTTGCTACTGAGTGGCCATGCTGTGGGGCTGACCTTTAGGTGCTTAGTGATCAGGGGAGGCAGCTCGGCGATGCGATCTCCTTGCACCCCCTTCCTTCTGGATTATGCGCACCTCATTGCTTCGTGCCTCACTGTGCTGTCCACCTTGGCACAACAGAAAGCGGGCTGGAAGAAGAGCACCACTGTGGATTGTGGATTCCTTTAGGTTAGTCAATTGTAGGGGCAAGCGTGGCCATGGGGCAGGAGTCACTGCTGGTGTTAGTTCCGGGATGCAAAATGCAAAATCCTACTACCGTTTACATTTATGCTTATGGCATCCGGTAAGAGAGAGAAAGAAACAAAAAAGAAAAAAAAAATAATAATAATTTCTCCTCCTCTCTCCCCTTCCCTTAAACCCTTCTCTTCTCTTTATTTTTTCTTTGGCCCGTGAGCCACCTATATTCCTGTGCGCTTATGCTCTACTCCGGGAACAGAGCGCACCATTCAACGAGTGCCCTTTGATCTTAAGGGAGTCCACGCTGGTTGCTGATGCGTTCGCCGCCTCGAGGGGTGGCTGAATTGTTATTGTAATGGCCACCGGGGCCTCTATCGGGAGCACCTCCCTGATATGCGAGAGGGCTCGCGTCCCTGGCTAAGGTCGAGCTCCGGTTCGATCGGGGGGATCGCGAGTGGGACTTTTGCAGGCCAGTGGGGGGAGGGGTAGGGGGTGTTGCCGGCGGATCCTCCCGTTCCATGCACTGCCTGTTGACGTCCCTCCCCGCTCCTTACCGGGTGTCTTTGCAGACTTTCACGGTGCAGCTGTCATAAGGCGCCTGTCCCTAGGTTCCGCTGTCAGTCTCCGCTCGCGCCGGTGGGGTCATCTGCTACGCGGCTCCGCTCGCATCAGCAGTCTGCCATCTTTAGAGCGGTGAAGCGGCTCCAGACGTTCCCCTTTTCAGGTCTTCTATCTCAGGGTGTAGCCCACGGGTTCTTCACCAGACTTCGCTCATGGGGGCTCCAGGTGTTAGCACTCGATATTCTCTGCTTTGCACCTCAAGTATATACCATCTTTGGTGTTGTTTCCACGTATTCTATGCACTGGAGAGGGAGACACTGGCTTAGGCTGCCATCATGTCTGCGCCCCCTGGTGGTCTCCTCGTAAAGGTGTGTTTAACAACTTTAATTGAAAACTCTGCAAGACAACAAGAGTTCAAATCATTGATCCTTAATGAGATATTGGGCATCATTACAAGGTTGGAGGTAGCCTTGCCGGTAAAACTGGCAAGGCTACCTCCAAACTTGCAAGAACGTCCGGCATCCACAAATGGGCATTACCGTGCCGGTGCTACAGGCAAGCTGTGCTCACGGGTGCCTTTCATTCTGCCAGGTCAGACCTGGTGGAATGAAAGGCACCTGAGTACACAACTCAGAGTTTGCCGGTCCGGATACAATGGTACCGGTAGGCGTACCGGTACCGTTGTATCTGGACGGGCAAGCTTGTAATGACCCCCATTGGCCCTTCTGTTCCAGTGACATCAGATAAAATACACACTGAATGTGGTGTTAAGGCCATTAGCAGCCTGGGGTAGCAAAGTGGCAACCCGAAGTGGTAAAAAAAAAAGCATTCTTTTGTTCAACGGGACACTGCGTGCGTCTCGTTGAAAGAGGGAAAATCCTTTACCAAGATGGCCGCTCCATACAGACCCCCTCTTCTCTTACCATGGAGGCTAACCAGAATCCTCAGGAGGGCGGGCAGCAGCTGCGGGCAGTGGCCAGTGCCGCCGCCAGCAAAAGGTAAATGGAGGGAGGAGAGGGATTGGGGTATAGTCAAAAACATAAATGCTGGCCTGCAGCAGGGATGCCAGCCTGCATCAGGGAGGCAGCCTGTGTGTTCCGTAGAACGTGAGCTGAGACCAGAGATTTTGTTATCCTTTTGGGGAATTCCTTAAAGTACAACTATGTTTTACCAAATCACTAAAGGCATGGGATGCTTGTATTATGAATTCATGACCATGCATGGGAGGCTCATCTAGTTGAGGGCACTGAGAGGAGACATGGCTAGAAGCGGTTTGATCACTCTAGATGTGAGATGTGCTTGCTCATAGCTGATATTGCATATTTGGTCATAGAGCTATTCATTTAGAGAACAGTTGAGTGAAGACAGGGGCAAACATCAAGGTTGACACAGCAAAGGCTCAGTAACTTTAATGGTAATTGGTGATTGTTTTACCCATGTATGCCGGAATCCCCCATCTTATGACCAGTGTAATATTTGGTATGACTTTTATTACCCAATTGTGGTACTCTCTTTATCGACATTAGGAGGGTGAAGCGCTGTGTTGGCCCAACCAGGATATCCAAATCATGACACATGGTGTTTTCCTATTCCGTTGCACTTGAGCTATCCAGCCTCAGTCGCTGATACATGAAAGGATTTTTGGCATAAGCTATGGGTTAGGTTCCCTGCAGAGATGCACCTTAGTCATTACTGAAGTGTTACAGTGTATTTAACATATGATGTGTAATCGTGCCCAGCCTGCGAACGTTCTGTTTCTCTGCATTCTCCCATTCTCGAATGTAGTGAAATGTAACGGAGCAGAGGCGGCGTTGGAGGCCCGACTGCGGTAGCCTGCCGGAGACTTATAAATAAACTCCTGTGAAACTACAAAGTGTTTCTATGTGCAATATTTTACAACAATGGCGACGAGGAACATTAGCACGCATTGTGGGAGTCTCCGACTGGATGTGCACATCATTTGATGATTACAGTGTTTCCCTGCGAACCCCAGGCACTATTTTACGTCGGACATCTCGAGAGAACAAAGGCGATGTGGACAGGTACGGGGGACAAGAAGAGATACATATTTGTCTCTGTACCTTGTGTTTGAAGGTGGCAGTTGCAGTGTGCGCGCGGGCTGCTAACGGCTTCATAAACGAGCCGTACATGAATTAATAGAGTAAAGGACCGAGCGACGTGGGTGGACGTGCCTCCATTTTGAGTGACTTCAACAGAATCACCACGGCAACCATATGTACAAATAGATGCAAGTACCTTCGTGAAAAGTAATGTTCCGTGGTTGCATCAGGTTGTGTCAGGACCAAAGACTGCAGCGGTGAACAAAGAGGTCATCATTGGACAATTGCTGCAATCAGCTGGGACCTGTTCCGTTGCTATGGCTCTATGAGTTTGCAGCAGTGTTTATACAGAGAGGAAAGGGGGCTGCACTATAAACTTGAACTGTAAAAAAAAAGGGATATAAGCAAGTAGAAGAAATAAAAGCAAAAGTTAAATCTGTAAAGAGGCCTGGGCGCCTATGAATATATATAGCATCAGCAGCCATGCAGAGCGTTGTGGCCCCAATGAAATTCCTACCTTTGCCTGGAAATTCGACATGCCCCTGGGAACAGTGGCTAGACAGCTTTCAAGTGTATCTAAGAGCGGTAGGTGGTGCGAAATATAACGATGATGTCAAGGAAGCTACTTTGCTGAACTGTATAGGCGCAGAAGCCTTAAGAATTTTTAGGACTTTGCCGGAGCCTAGTTTTAATGAACTAGAGGCCGGGGACTCTGCTTCCACTTCAAGGAAATATGAGATTGCGTTGTTAAAATTGAACAAACACTTTGGTAATAAAACAAACATTGTGTTAGAAAGATATAGGTTTCTATCCAGGAAGCAAGGCAAAAGCGAGTCTGTTGATGATTATATTGCAGCTCTCAGAGGACTCATTTCGACATGTGAATTCACTGGTGTGGCTGATGAGTATATGAGGGATCAATTAGTACTCCATGTAGCTGACAACCGTATACAACAACGTCTTTGGCAAGCTAAGAACCCATCCTTAGAGCAAGCCATTGAAATAGCGCGGATGTTTGAACTTGGAGAGAAATGTATGAAGGAGATCCAGAGTAAGAATGACAGTGTGGATATTAAATCAGTACATGTCACCAGTGAAGGAAAGTACGACGGTAATGAAGAAGCACTAGTTGCTGTGGTAAAAAAGGTGGTAAAGTCAGATTTCAACTCAAATTGGAGACAAAACAGAGAGCCATTTCAAAGATCACAGAACAAGTGTTTTAAATGTGGATGGGCGAAACATGTGAACATTGAGAAAGAATGCCCGGCTCATTCTGTAGAGTGCTACAAGTGTGGATATGTGGGCCATTTTGGTAAGGTTTGCCGCAATGTGAGAGGTAGAGGCAGATACAATTCACGTTATAACAACATGAGAAACAACGGCCAATGGAATAGAGAGACCATGGCATCAGTAGGGACGGTAGAAGAAGCCTCTACATCAAATGATCTAGTTGCGATTACCAGTGGTCTGGAAAATAGAGTGCACATACTTACTATTGCTACAACTGGAAATATTATGGGCTCATGGGTGTCCATGACAATAAATGATACTATGTTGCAGGTGATGGTTGACACAGGATCACCTTAAAACATGGTTGATACAAATACGTTCGAGAATGTGTTGAAGATGGACATAAAGAAGCTTCATATGCCCACTGTCAAAGCTACAGGCTACGGGAAGACTCCCATTGACATAATTGGATACATTTGGGTAAAATTGTGTTTCAAGGGAAGGAAGACCTATTGTAAACTTTATGTTGCCAAAGAAGGTTACTCAATAGTTGGTTGGTGGGAGCAAGCATCACTAGGAATCAGAATACATCCAGGAGAAGAGGAGCCTATAATGAGTATAATGAGCACTAAATGTGATTCTGCTGAAGATCTAGTGAAGAGTTTTCCCAATGTTTTCAATGACAGCATAGGAGCTTTGAAAGGTTTCAAGCATCGAATAATATTGAAGAGGGGAGCTAAGCCAGTTGTCCACAAGGTGCGAAATATTCCCATTGGCACAAGGGAGGCCCTTCAGAAGGAGTTAGATAAATTATGCCTACATAATATTATTGAACCAATTGAAAGTTCAGAGTTGCTTTCTCCAATTGTCATTGTAAGGAAGCCTGAGGGATCTATTAGGATGTGTGTAGACTTAAGAGATCTCAACAACAACATATGGATTGACCGACATCCGTTACCCAACATTGGAGAGATGTTAATAACGATGGAACCAGCAAAATTCTTCTCCACCTTAGACCTGTCATCAGCATATCATCAGGTTGTATTAGATGATGAATCTAGACACCTTACATCATTTATAACACCACTGGGGGCGTTTCGATATAAAAGGATGCCATTTGGTCTGGCATCAGCAGCTGCCGTATTCCAGAGATTAATGCAACACTTGTTTGCTGGTTTAAAAGGTGTGCATTATTTTCAGGATGACATTTTAATATCAGCCATGAGTGAAGAAGATCATGATGCTAAACTGTTAGGAGTTCTGCAGATAATTCAACAAAAGGGTTTAACTCTAAAAATAGAGAAATGCAAAATTAAAAGGAAGGAGGTTACATATTTAGGCCACTGTATCAGTGAAGAAGGCATAAGACCCAAGGAGGCTCTGATAAATACCATTCTGAAGATTCCTGATCCTACAAATAAAGATCAGCTTAGAAGTCTGCTTGGTCTCACTGAGTATTATTCTAAGTTCGTTGACCATTATGCAGAAAAAACTGTTCACATGAGGAATATGATGACCAAGGGCACAAGATTTGATTGGTCAGCTGAATGTAAAAAGGAATTGGACAATATAAAAAATCTGATCAATAAGGCACCCACACTCAAGATGTTCAACCCCGGGGCCAGAACGGTGTTGTCAGTTGATGCAAGCAATGTTGGTTTGGGTGGAGTTCTAGAACAAATCCATGATGGTTCGCCTGTCCCGATAGCTTTTGCTTCGAGAACTTTAAAGGGAGCAGAGAGAAATTATTCCACTATTGAAAAAGAAGCACTAGGTGTTAAATGGATCTTAGAACACTTCAAGGGGTTAATTTGGGGAGTTCCTATTGAATTGAAAACAGATCATAAACCTCTCATCCATGTCCTCAATCCTAAGAACTCCCACTTAACATCACCTCGCATTAGGAGATGGACTTTGATCATTATGCAGTACAATGTGGTTATAAAATATACTCCTGGCAGATCTAACAAAGTTGCTGACTGTTTTTCCCGGTTGCCTTGTAATGATGAATACCTTGAAATACCAAGTGATGAGAGTTTAGTTGAAGATCAAGACATGGATTCCATTATTGCACAGATTCATCCCGGTTTTGATAAAGGAGAATGGGTGGCAGCCACAAATTCAGACCCAGAACAAGAGATGTTAAAAAAGGCTGTAGCAGATGGATGGAAAAGTGTACAAGATGGGATTAAGCTGTGGGAGAGGATCAAAGACGAAATATCATATGATGATCTGTATGTTTATCGTGGTGATCGTATTGTACCACCAGTGACATTGAGAAAAAAAATCATGGATATTGCTCATGAAGGACATATTGGCAGAGATTTGACGAAAAGGAGAGTCAGAGGAACATATTGGTGGCCCAGTATGTGGGGTGATGTAGAGTTACTAGTTAAGGAATGTTCTGCTTGTGCAGCTAGTGATAAAAGCAAAGTAGTAAGAGTCACACCTCTTCAGCCTGTAATTGTGCCTGATGCAGTATGGTCTATACTAGCTATTGATATTGCTGGCCCGTATGAAGTGTTGGAACCCATGAAAATATATTTGATAGTTTTAGTTGATTACACATCAAAATGGGTTGAATGTGGAATATTGGAAGAATCAGTTTCGACACATAAAGTTACAACATTTTTGGAAGAGATATTTAGTAGAGAGGGTGATCCACAAGAGCTGATTTCCGATAATGGTACTCAGTTTGTGTCGCAGGAAATTAAAAAAATTTTAAGTGATAGAGCTATCAAGCATAATACCACAGCTTTGTACCATCCAATGAGCAATGGACTTGTGGAAAGGATGAATCGCTTCATAAAAGGAACTATTCAGCTGGCAATAGCAAATAATTTACCGTGGAAAGATACTCTGAAAGAAGCATTGGATACATATAAAGTTACACCCCACTCTGTCACTGGTATAGAACCTTTCACCTTGATGAGGGGTAGGTTTGCTAACAATAGACTCAAGCCAGATTGGATGTCTACAGGGAAGGATGTTAACATTAACATGGATGAGATCATGGAGAGAGTTAGGAAAAGGCAAGATCAATACAAAAAGTACTATAACCAGCATAACCGTGTGAAGGAAAATAATACTAAAGCTGGGGATTGGGTTAGAATAAAAGAACCAAAAAGAGTCTTGAAGGGAGAATCTAAATTCCGTGCTCCTCAGAAAGTTATCAAGCGCCTCAGGAAATCGGTGGTTTTGGAAAACGGAGACAAGTGGTCTTGTGATGATATCACCTTAGCAAGGAAAAATGAATTAAAACATATTGACAATGATCTTGTTAGATACAGACAAAGTGTGGATGAGAGAGGAAGAGAAAGAAGATGTGGAAAAGAACTAAATGGAGAGGACCAAAGGGTTTCCAGCGGTGATGGTGAAAATTGTTCAAGACCCAGGAGAGTTGTACCCAATTTTAAGGAAGGGTTTATTTATTATTGACTGTGGTTCACATCTCAGAGACATTAACGAGATTTGGAACACTATGCTGATGCAATTAACAGTCAGGGTGTATCCTTTATTTATGCAGTGATTTTCATAATTGTAGAAGGAATAAGCACATCACTTAGTACAGTTTCTGTTTTAGGAATTGTTTGCTATGTTATTATAGACATATGGTTTTGTTTAATGATTAACCTTTAACCTTTGGTTTCTTTCTTTCCTGTTTCTTTCTTTGGAGCTCTCCTGAGTTCTCTTTTTCTGTTCCACCACCTCTGGCATACTCTTGTTTTTTTTTCTTTCCTTGCCCCTTGCAGGCTGGTAGGTTCCCACACTCTTTGTGTTCCAGTCTTTCCTAGAGAATTTTTGCCCATCTCTTCCCCTCAGAGAGATCCAACTCAATTTCCCTTCTTTCCTCCTTCTTTCTTCATGTTCATTAGTTGTGTATTAGGAAGGGAGATGTTACAGTGTATTTAACATATGATGTGTAATCGTGCCCAGCCTGCGAACGTTCCGTTTCTCTGCATTCTCCCGTTCTCGAATGTAGTGAAATGTAACGGAGCAGAGGCGGCGTTGGAGGCCCGACTGCGGTAGCCTGCCGGAGACTTATAAATAAACTCCTGTGAAACTATAAAGTGTTTCTATGTACAATATTTTACAACATGAAGCCATGCTGTCTAAACTTTTGAAGTTCCTGCATAAACCTTTCAGACGGAGAAGCCAGGCAAAGATTTCACGAACAATGATATCTTTGTCCCTTTCCTCTGGGTCATTGGAAAGAAATTGTCCCTATTCTGGCATCTAGATAAAGGTGAAACGCTATGGAACGTTTGTCACCTTGTTACTTTATAATGTTCTGTTCATGCGTTCACTGCATAGAGTGCGATTCCTTGCTTTTCTCTTTGATTACTGTCCAATGACAAATGAGCTGATTTCACCCCTGAACCTCCACTCCCCATGTTCCTATTTAGTAATTTCCATGCGTCAGAGTTTCAGGTACCCAGCATCAATTGCCCTAATCAGGAAGTCCAAACTGTTTTCCCCTCACAAAGGCTTTTGCTCCAAATATCTGTTACATGCTTGGATCCTTGTTTATTCTTGTTTTGCCTAGTTTTGGTTCTTTGTTTCCATGTCGTGTGTGTGTGTCGGCTTGTCTGCCTCCCCCACCCACCTAATTGACCCCCAGAACTTGCTTTCTACACTTCGATATGAGTCGAGTTTGATAGTATACATATAGTTTTTAATGTTCTTATTGTAGACGTTTTGTTATCCGGTACTCCATTAACCTCCACTCTCTATTAACTGGCACCGGCCATCACTGGCAATAGTACTATTCTGTTTAATGAAATGCCGGGTAACTATGTCCTGAGGTCATAGAAGGAAGGTTCTGGATGGCAGAGTGTCAGGAAAGAGATCCAGAAGGCCAGGACACTTTGTGATCCGGGCTTCTTGCTCTGGTTTCTTGCTCTGTGACACCCACATAAGTGACCTTTGTCATCCTGCATATTTAATTATCCGGCACAATAGGCTTCTCATTGGTGCCAGATAATGAAGCTTTTTTATTGGCCCACGTCCCTATCCTATATATTATAGGCATAAATGCATAAAATTAGACAAAAAATCGTTGTTAAAAAAAGTCAATGATTGACTGCTATGTAGATAAGTTAACATCCATGCATCCCCAAAGCCGCTAACCCTCAGGAAAATACAGTTTCCTTCAGGCCGGCTGCTCATTTCTCCACCTTTGCACGGCACTTCCATCCGTCCTCGTGCCCTTGCCTGAATTTAAATGTTTCATTATCCTTTGAGAAAATAATTACCAGTCGCAGGTGGAAGTCTTCCATACGCAAGTTCTCCGGAGTCCCCGAGCTCATTGCGGTGGCGGCCCCTGACTGATGCTGGTCAGCTAATATTGTGCCAGCTGCTAATAATAGAAGCCGGGGCTGTTTAGCCGGGTGGGGAAGTTAACTCGGGCGACAGTTCAACCTGACAGGTAGGAGAGTTATTGATGGAAGTAAATTCGTGTGTTCTCATTTGGTCTCCCCGCGAGAGCGGGACAAAGGGAATTGATCTTTTACGGCTTCATAATTAAGATCTCGGAGGCTTTTGATTTGGCCCGAAACTCATTACCTGGAACCTTTATTGAAATAATAAATTGTGTTTGTTATGGTGTTTGCCTTGTGATGCATGACTAAATTAAACTGAATGGCAACGTAGAGTCATTCCGTCAGTCTATTGATCGCCGATGTGTCTATCCATCTAGCTATCATCTTTATATGGTATAGCTGCCTGTCCTACATATCTATGAATATATGTATGTACGTATGTAGCAATCTACTTACCTTGAGCTGTGTTGTTCCATGTACCGCTTCACCTTCCACAAAGAACTCATAGCCATCCTTTTCAAGAAGCACCCTACTGGCGATTAATCTCAGTCTCCAGCACCTCCCAACTCTGCTCAGCTCTGTGCCATAATAAGGCAATTGTAAGTAGCTGCCTAGATCTTCACCTGCGGATGGGCACCAATAAGTGCCATTTTGGCCATAAAACATTAAATTTGGCCTCTTTGTAATAGGAGAAGGCACCCTAGATGGGATTTGCTTGGGATAGCATGAATGATGTCATTGGTCCTGTCTCTCATGCAACATCACCTAATCATAGTTGGAAGGCAGGATGTCCAGCCCACGCAAGGTTGTCCAACTCCTCGCCTCGAGGGCCACACACTAACAGGTTTTCAGGATATCCCTCATTAATATTCATGAGAAGAAATGTGCATATATTGAGAATCATTGTATAAAAATGTATCTCATGAATATTAATGAGGGGTATCCCGAAAACCCGACATGGATCCGGCCTTCGAGGCCTGGAGTTAGGCACGACTAGACGTGGGATCTGAAACTAAATAACACATCAAGCTAGGTTTGCTCAAAGCAGAGAACTCACTGTGACAAAATAACACTGTACTTTCAGAGACTACTCTACTTTGCCACACTACTTCATGACAGATACTGCAGTTGTGTACCAGGTAGTATCACTGAGACACCATCAGAGACAAACTGCACAAACGAAATGTACCTGTGGCTATGATCTTCCTTGACTTCTCCACAGAAGAGACTGTCCAGACACTTTGTTTTGAGCTTAACTCGCGGGAGGAGCTTTCTGAGCTACATCAAATAGGTTTTCGCCTAAGTTTGCGCTGTGCCTGTTTGTAGATCCCACTCAGCTATATGGGAGTGTGCATGGGACCTCTAAAGTGCAAACATAGCTGTGATTGAATGGAACGCTGTACCGGAGGGGGGCTATCTCAGGGGGTTACATGCAGGGAAGAGAGGTTGCTGGAATGAGTGGTGGGGTGATAAAAGTAAGACTGATGGCCGCAATCTGTGTTTGGCAAGATGTTCTACGTAAATGATTACTTGGTTTGAAACACATCTCCACAAGTGCCAAACTTACTGGTGCAGACGTCCATTAGCCAAACAATGCTGAAACTCTATGTAGTAGATTCCCAATGCCACAAAGAGCCATGGGCCTCAGCACGTGTTGGGTGGTAGCTATTAAATCCAATGGTAAGGGGGTTACTACCACATTTAAGGGTCCGCCCAATCATGAATATGACGTGTTTACCCCCAGCTCACACACCAGAAAATTGCTGATTTTCGGAGAAATTACCGTGAGGTAATACCTCTGGCAGCAATTGCGCCACAAAATTCCAATGGGGAATAACATTTTCCGCCCAATCCGTGATCCAGTGGTAATACAGCCGAACAGGTGGGCAGTAACGCAAATAAAGTGTGATGAGGCTCAATGTATGTTTACTGTTTTCAGATTTTCATCAATAGCACTTTACTTTAAGTAATGTACAAGAAAAATCAATGGGGTATTAATCTAACATTAACCCTTAATTTCAGTACAATTATGACCATGGGCATAAATTTAAGAAGGGGACAAGGGTGTTTGTCCCCCCCAACTTTCATGGCACACTATGTTGTCCCCATTCATTTGGCTGGGGCACCTTTTCTTCAGATGTCATGTCCCCCGCCAACATTTTCAGCAAAGTTACTCCGCTGATTATGACATTGCCACTCAAAGAGCCACATTTCCCATAATTCATGTGGATTGTAGGTGAGATACTTACAGGATATTATTGGCTCTGAGTGAATTCAGTATTTCACAACAAGCATCAATTAGCTGGAGGCTACAGGCCCACAGCTACATTGTACCTGGAGGATAACATGACTTCCTCAGAAGAGTATAGTCTTAAATTTAGAACAGCTCACAGTCAATATTTTGATTGTAATGTCTAATTGACTTTCTTAAATGCAATTTTTAATTAGGGAATGTTATGTTATGTTAATTTATACCACGCACTGCTACCACCCAAGGGCAGTCTCCAGGCGTTCGCTGCAAACAAGGATGTTGTGATCGGATATAAAGGAAACTGAGAAAACACATTTTTTATTTTATATTTTGGATTCTATATTTGCTTTTGCAGCTAGAAAGGAATAGAGCACTGTACAAATAATGTCTGTTTCACAGAGGTCGGAGGAGATGGCAAGCTGACAGCTTGTAGTAGCTTGGCTACGCCACACCACAGGGGTGGTATACACCTAGGAGTAGGCGGTCCTCCATTACACACAGCTATGCCCTGCAGAGCCGGGCCTTGAGGTCCTCTCTGAACTCTGATAGCATTGGACCAGTCCTGATTGAGTCACAAGATATCCCCCAGGAAGACAACTTCTCTATTTACAAAATTGTAAAAGGAAACAAAGAAAACAATGAAATACACATATATAGGGATGTGATCAAGCAACAAGTAGTTGCGAAACGCGTAATTCTGGCTTTCGTTGTCCCTGCTGAGGGACCTACAATTGAAGGACTGTGTGTTGCCAAACGACCGGACTCCTGTCATTTTGTGCATTTATGCGGTGGTGGAGTGCATTTGCAACGCGCACAGCACAGTTTGCTTTATATATATATATATATACATATATATATATATATACATACACGCAGGCGCGCACACAGGCGCGCACACACGCAGGCGCGCACGCACGCGCGAGTCAGAAGCAGTGCTATTCTGTCTACTGTCTGACTTCCCCCCTCTGCATTGACAGTTTCCTCTGGATCTTGGAATTGCTTTTAAGCGCACAGCAAATAAATAGCAATCCTGTAAGTTGTCGTCGCAGAGAAGACAATTTGTATGGCGGAGATAGCGTGGGCGGACTTTGCTTTGCTTGATTAAACTGAACTCACAAAACAGCAGGTTCTCTGCTTATAAAGTGCACCGTAGAGAAAGAGGGGACTTTTGAAGCCCTGGGTATGCCAGCAATGCTGTTATAATCTGCAAGTAATGCGCGTCTAATGCAGGCGCCCTCTCGTCCTCGGAACAAAGGCCCTGGTACTCAGGACCCCGGCTTAGAAGGCCCGGAATTGCCTTCGCGGTTCGGCATTGCACGGCAATCACAATTTTAAGCAAATACGTAGTTTTCGCCTCATGCTTCATCCTGTCACAAAGTTGTAAAAACATACATTTTCACCAGGTGGCTTTTGGGGAATGTGACGTTTTGCTGTTGCCTTTCTGTTGCCTGTAAAAACTTTCATTTAGACTTTAGTTCAGTTGGATATACATACATCTTGGTCCTCATTGCAAGCATGGTAGTCCGGGAACTACGGTACCGGTAAGCATGCCGGCATCGTAGTTCCTGGACCGTCATACTACGTGCTCGGCTCGCGGGTGCCGTTTCACCCGCCAGGTTTTTCCTGGTGGGTTTAACGGCAACCGTGAGCCGAGCACATCGGATGCACCGGCACAACTCTGTATGCGCCGGTGCATCCGACCTCCCCATCCCCATTCAGCCCTATGGGGAAGAATGGGGATCGGGAGGCCCTTGATTCCGGCACCCGCAAATAGGCAATTACCGGGTCCGCCAAGCTTGGCATGACCCGGTTCTTGCCCATTGGCGGGTGCCGGAAAAAATGCAACTCCGGCGGCAGCCGTGCTCTTAATAAGGGCACGGCTACCGCTAGAGTTGTAATGAGGCCTCTTGTCTTTGTTTTATTTCGGCTGAGCTCAGAACCATTCCATTCCACACTGAGAGGACAGACCCTTGTGGAGTGTATAGACTGCTCCAGGGTGTGGATTTCTTCAGTTGGCACTCTTGTGTTGATGTGGCTGGGTTTTGCGATGACATCTTTTTTTCAAGTGGTCTTAGACATCAAGGCCCTTGTTAAGCAACATTTACCAACTTTCAATCTTCTCAGTGGCTGGAAAAGCCTAGCCGGAGGGAGATTGTCAAATGTGACCACTCTCTGTCGGTACGAAGTGTTAGATTGTCCTTGTGGTGTTCCCCAAGCAGGACGCCACTGTGTCCCCTTCCTCTGGGGTTGTGGGATTGCTAGTGTACCCGGAACACCCTCCTGTAGACCTGTGACTGCCCTCCAAAGAATCAAGGCTCTGGTGTACAGAGCCAGCAGAGCTAGAATGCAGAGCGGCTTAGCATGCGGCGTGTCCCCATGCTAATGGGTAGAGCCACAAACCAGCAAGAATTTAACAGCTGGTGGTGACCTCAGCCAACACTGTTGAGCTCCTGCAATAGGCTTTGCCTTCCACCCGCCAACAATTGGTGTGTCTATTGACAGACAATAGGGCCCACCCATTTACATATTGAGGCACCCTACTCTACACATCTCTGACTAATCATAATCGGGGTTATTGCCTCGTGGTATGTAACCCCTGGGTGGAATCCAGGTGTTCACCAAAGGGACTGCTCCACCTACTGCATAAAGGAAGGCAGAGTTGAGCTGCTGTCTCCATCAGCTACCTGCCCCGTCTCCCCAGCGCTGTAACCCACTTCCTCCATGTGGTGCGGGTAGAGCCAGGGACAATGTTTCTCAGCTGCATCTCAGGCTTATGCCTGTTTTATGTGGGCAGTGTGTCAAGGCAACTCCGCTTTAACGCCTGCATTCCTGCGATCTTGGGGGTGCTGCTCCACTTCCTGGATCAGCCAGTGTTGGAATGCGGCTCGATTTTTCCGGATTCGGCAAAACACGTCTTCCCTTCTTCCCCCCAATCTCGGCCCCGAGGAGGGGTTGAGAACAACCCTCCGCACTCCTCTGTCACTGGTGGGTTCCCACAGTAACTATTTTCCATTTCCAGCACTATGACTAGCCAATGTGGCCACACGCACATGGCGTAAGAGGCATGCACAGCCTCTGTCTGCCACACCACGCATAGTGATTTTCTACGACGCCCCATTTGAGCACCAAGCGGTATTGGGCACGCCATGTGGGTATTAGTCATTATGCAAACTGCAGAAGAATATCTTTTGTAATGCTTCTCACACCTCTGTTTAACATCGGACAGATAAAAAACAGCTGCCCGGGTGCATGGTATACTGAGGTTCCAAGTATCTCTCTCGGGTTATGTTCATTCAGTATGACTATGACACAGATGGTTAACACTGCTGCTACCATGATGCCTCACCATTGCCCGTGCTGGGTAGGGGTGGTGGGAGCTGTAGTCTTAAACATCTGGCTAGCCAAAGCCTCCAGATCCCTGCCATAGAGAGTTTACACCCATTTCACAGATTCGTCCCTTGGGCAGACAACAACACACTTCTGCAGGCTTGACAGATGATCTGAGCCCTCCAGATCTGAAGGGTTGGCCATTAAAAAGAAGCGCTGTGATTTCCATTAGACCGGTAATGCCGGCGCGTGCCTGCAAGCGGAGTCATCTGCCGAGCTGCGCAGATTTTACAGGTTCACTTTATTGGTAAGCAAGGTAGTCTGTGAGAGATTACGCTTATGAAGGATCATACACACCGGATCTTTAACAGCTGACCTATCCTGCAGGACACACAAATCCTATGGGCTCAATCCACAAGCAGCTACGAGTCCTCATAATCCCGGGAGGATAGCTCAGCGGCAACGTGCTTGCCTTGGAAACAAGACGACATGAAGCAACACAGGTTTGATTCCCGGGTCCGCGCTTAGAAACCTCCGGGTATTTAAGCGCGTTATAAATACGCAACTAAGACAAAAAAAAACAATTACGCAACTAAACAAAAACAATTCCTGTAACAGCACCTCGATGCCCGCGGGCCTGATAGCTACAGCGCTTGTAATTCAGACTTTATTGGACATGCAATTGACAGCCGAGCTATCTCTCAGGTAAGTGAGAGCTTGCCGCTAAAGCAATAGACAGCAAAGTGCTACCTCAGTTTCGGCAAGAGTTGAAGGCTTCGGCAGCAGGCCTGTCTCGCAGACTGTATAGTATCACAAGTTCCCACCTTGTGCGTCAGATCACGATAAACATGAATGCGGAATCCCACCTTATGCAGCAAATACTGATCCTCACCTCATGGCATCTTATCAGCTCCTCCTTAAGTAACTAGGCACAGAAATGAAAGGACTGCCTCGCCTGCATTTGCGCTCTAGCAAATCCTCTTCCTTATGCTGGGGTTTACGATCCTGCATGACTCCTGACTTCTGTGGTTGCACAGTAAGGACTGCTGCGATAGCCCGCCTCCCTGCGATGATTGATGCAACCAATGCCCGCCTCCCTGGGATGATTGATGCAACCAATGCCCACCTCTGTGTGATGATTGATGCAACCAATGCCCACCCCCGTGGGATGATTGATGTAACCAATGCCCACCTCTGTGGGATGATTGATGCAACCAATGCCCGCCTCCCTGGGATGATTGATGCAACCAATGCCCACCTCTGTGTGATGATTGATGCAACCAATGCCCACCCCCGTGGGATGATTGATGTAACCAATGCCCACCTCTGTGGGATGATTGATGCAACCAATGCCCACCTCCGTGGGATGATTGATGCAACCAATGCCCGCCTCCCTGGGATGATTGATGCAACCAATGCCCACCTCTGTGTGATGATTGATGCAACCAATGCCCACCCCCGTGGGATGATTGATGTAACCAATGCCCACCTCTGTGGGATGATTGATGCAACCAATGCCCACCTCCGTGGGATGATTGATGTAACCAATGCCCACCTCCGTGGGATAATTGATGCAACCAATGCCCACCCCCGTGGGATGATTGATGCAACCTAACCAATGCCCACCTCCGTGGGATGATTGATGCAACCAATGCCCACCCCCGTGGCATGATTGATGCAACCAATGCCCGCCTCCTCAGGCTGTCAGCAATGGACACAAGTCATAGTTTCACTGTATACAGAATCACCTCTGAGACAATCCAAGGTTTTCTCTCAAAAACATTTTCATGGCAACTTTCATCTCTGGTTGTTTAAACTTAAGGGGTTAAAGCTAAATAACAGCTCAACATAATAAACGTTAATTGAGCATCATGTAGACAATGTAGACGAGTCTTCTTGTGTGTAGGGAAACATGTTCATATGCATAACCCCATAACATTTTATTTGTGATAACATTCTTAATTTATTTATTGGCACTTATAAAGCACACGTGTACCTGGAGGGGCCTTGTCATGGTGCTGAGAAGACAGCTAGGACAGGCAAACCAACTCTGGAAGAAAAGGGGGTGACATTATTCAGAAAATAGCCAGGCATTTAGTTCCTGGTGCATCCTCAAATAGTTACCTTGGGATCTGAGTGAACACACAGGGCCTGATTCCCAGAACGTTTCCCCATGAGATTGTGCCATTATAAAACACTTCCACGAATCAGGACCATACTGTTTTGCAAATGGGGAGGGTTTGTAAAGAGAAAAACCTCCCCAGAAATATTTGATTTTTACTCTGGGAAATAGTAAATACGCATTTGGTCTCAGAGAGCAAGTCTCTTAAAGCAACATTCCGGCTGCTTTTGTGTTTGTTTATTTGTTTTGTTTATTTATTTGTTAATGCGCGGCAAACCCATGGGTAGCCGGGCGCAACAGTTTACATGAATACTTAAGCTTGTTACAATGTTTGGCATAG
The DNA here is from genome assembly GCF_040938575.1 of Ambystoma mexicanum. Taxonomy (NCBI): domain Eukaryota; kingdom Metazoa; phylum Chordata; class Amphibia; order Caudata; family Ambystomatidae; genus Ambystoma; species Ambystoma mexicanum. The sequence continues at coordinate 848,531,640 of NC_090931.1, read as the reverse complement.
TATATACAGCACAGTGGCAAAAGAGAGCAAATATATGTGAAACTATATACAATCATAAGCATATAAAACACAGCTGCATAAAGCAGATGTATACACGAATATATACAAGCATGTACCTGGAGGCGGGGCATGTCTAGGGGTGTTCAGGCAGTGGGTAGGATGGCTCGGTAGGAGGCTAGGTGAAAGATTATGTGTCATTGGCACGCAGCCAGTTGATTATCTTGTGCCTGAATTTCGGGTACGGTTGTTTCGTTCTGAGTTCAAGTGGTAGTTTGTTCCAGCAGTGAGCAGCTTTGACAGGAAAGCTGGATCCTCCTGCGGTGGAGCGTTTAAACCTTGGAATCTCAAGTTTGGAGGTGTTAGCAGATCTCGTGGGTCGCGTGGAAATTTTCCTGTTGATTTTTTCCATCAGATACGGGGGGGCTAGGTTGTTTAGACATTTAGATGTGAGGGATGCTGTTTTAAGCAGGATTCTGTCTGTTATTTTTAACCAGTTAACCTCTTTCCTGGAATTAGTGATGTGTACTCTGTAGGGGACATTTAGTGCTGCTCTTAGGGCATTGTTCTGTAGTCTTTGAAGTTTATCAGTGATATATTTATTGGTTCCAGAATACAGGGCATTACAGTAGTCTAACCTAGACATGATAAGGGTGTTAGCTAATGTAATGCAGCTGGCACTGGAGAGGTAAGGTCTAGCTGCACGGATGAGTTTGCAGGTGTAGGTAGTGGAGGACGCGAGGGAATTGACCTGCTTCTTGAGAGTAAGGGAGGAGTCCAGGTAGAATCCAAGGGTTTTAACCACAGACATCACCTTGATAGGGTTATTATCAATGCTGAAGGATGTGTAGTTTGGGCATCGTTTTTGGATGTTGACTTCAGAGCCTAGGATTAGTAGTTCTGTTTTATCGTCATTCAGACAGAGGCCGTGTGCGGCCATCCATGCCTCAATGATAGTGTATATCTTGTTCACCAAGACTGAGTCTGTCTCGTAGTCGCCCAAAAGGGGTATGAGGATCTGGGTGTCATCTGCGTAGTTCGTGTAGATGACACCCAAACCGTCCAACTTGTCAAACAAAGGCTTGGTGAAGATATTGTACATGGTGGGGGAGACACAGGATCCTTGTGGGACACCGCAGGTTATTTTGATAGGGTCAGTTGAGTTGGTGGTGGAGAAGACTTGCATGGTGCTATTTGCTAAGAAGGATTGGACCCAGGCTATGGCATCTCCGGTGAAGTTGGCGGCAGATTCAAGGTGGTTGCATAAGACTGCATTGTCCACCAGGTCAAACGCAGCTGACAAGTCCAGTAGGAGGAGCAGGGCTGTTTTCCCGTTATACTTAAGTTCCTCAATTTGAGTCTTGAGGTCTAACAGGGCTGTTTCCGTGCCGTGCAGAGGGCGTAAACCAGATTGCCGTGAGCCAAGCAGGCGGTTAGACTCCAGGTAGTCCTGAATTTGTATGTAGGCGGCTCTGTCTAAGATTTTTAGTAGAAAAGGCACTGTGGTGATGGGTCTGTAGTTGGTGGGAATGGTGGGGTCCAGGGTTTGTTTTTTCAATAGTGGGAGGACCCATGATTCTTTGAGGTTGGTGGGTACCGTGTTGGATTTAAAGGAAGAGTTTATAAGTTTGGAAATGAAGGGAGCTAGATCCCTAGCTGCATCTTTTATTAATTGTGCAGGGCAGAGGTCGCCCTTACAGTTTGAGGGTTTGAGGGAGAGTATTATTTTTTCTGTGTCGATTATGGAGATAGATTTGAATCTAAATGGAGCAATGGTCTTATTCTCCTGAGATTGGGGTATTTGTTGGGGCATAGGTGGAAGTGTGGCCTTTTTTTTAGCAATTTTACATTGAAGCAGGGAGATTTTGTTAGCAAGGGTTTTTGTATATTTGTGCACCAAGCTTTGTTTTTGGGGGCATTGTCTATTGGTTGAATGGGGATTCCAGCTCACAGAGCATGGTAAAGAGCTCTTTAGTATTAGAGTTAGCTTTTGCGATCCTGTCATTAAAGGTATTCTTCTTGGTTTTGATCATTTCTTTTTTGTAAAATTTGGCAAATTCGGTTATGTTGTTTTTGTTGTGTTCTGTGGGAGAGTGGCGCCAGATAGATTGGAGCTTTCTTTTTTGTAGTCTTAACGATTTGAGGTGGGGCGTGAACCAGGCATTTAAGTGGGCTTCCTGTTTAGCTTCACGTAGTTTGGCTGGAGCAACTGCGTCTAATGCTTTGGTCATGGCATCATTGAAAGTATTTACCAAGGTGTCTGGATTGTTACTTTCCAGGCCAGATATGGCTGGAAGGAGGAGATGGATAATGTTTTCAACAGTCATGTCCTTCTGCCTTCTGGTCAAGAGAGGGGGAACCATGTTGTTGATTTTGGGGCTAAGGAGATCCAGAGTGGCGGAGAAGGTTATTAGGTAGTGATCCGTCCATGTTTGTGGAGCAATATCGGTGATACTGATGTTACAGTTCAGTTCCGATACCCAATCGAGGGTCCTTCCTTTAATGTGGGTAGGGGAAAGGACTTTTTGATCAAGGCCGTGGTCCTTGAGCACGGCTGCAACTGACTCTGCGTGTTTATTGTCAGTTTCCTTAAAGCCAAGGTTAAAGTCTCCCAGTAGTAAGGTTTGGGAATGGTCTTTAGTGTTGTTGGTTATGAGGTCAGTTAAGTCATCTTCAAAGGTTCCTAAGGGCCCTAGGGGTCTGTATATTAAACGGATTGAGAGCGTGCGGTTGGTAGAGAGAGGCATTTTGGCTGTTAGTGCCTCGCAGGATGAGTAGGAGACTGATGTAACTGGTCTGATGGGAAGGGTGGATTTGCAGATGATGGCTAGTCCGCCGCCTCTAGCATTGGGCCTGTCTGCTCTGAGAATTTGGTAGTTATCGGGGACTGCTAGCATCAGCGTTGGGCCTACCGCCTCTGTGGATCTGTGAAATATCATTGCAAACAAACCCACCTCATTCCCAACTCATCCTAACCACCTCATTATGAGCAAACTCACTGCATTCCCATTCCTTGAAGTCATCTCATTGCAAGCTAACTCGGCTCATTCCCGCCTCATCGCAGCCATTTCAATACAAGCAACCTCACCTCATTCCCAACTCATCCCAGCCATTTCAATACAAGCAACCTCACCTCATTCCCAACTCATCCCAGCCATTTCAATACAAGCAACCTCACCTCATTCCCAACTCATCCCAGCCATCTCAGTGCAAGCCAACTCAACGTACTCTCATCTCATTGCAACCATCTCTTTCAAAGCAAATACACCTCATTCCCAACTCATCCATGCCATTTAATTGCAAGCCAACTCACCGTATTCCCAGCTCACTGCAGACATCTCAATGCACGTAAACACTCCTCATTCAAAACTCATCCATGCCATTTCATTGCAAGCCAGCTCACCTTATTCCCAACTCACTGCAGACATCTCAATGCAAGATAACACACCTCATTCACAACTCATCCATTCCATTTCATTGCAAGCCAACTCACCTCATTCCCAACTCATTGCAACCCGCTCATTGCAAGTCAAAGCACTTCATTCCCATGTCTTTGCAGCCACCTCATTGCAAACAAACACACCTCCTTCCCAACCATATCATTATGAGCACATTCACTGCATTCCCAGCTCATTGCAGCCATTTCATTGCATGCAAACACACCTAATTCACAAATCATCCCTGTCATGTCATTGCAAGCCACTTCACCTCATTCCCAACTCATTGCAGCCAGCTCATTGCAAGCCAAAACACGGCATGCCCAAATCTTTGCAGCCACCTCATTGCATGGAAACACACCTCATTCCCAACTCATCCCTGTCATGTCATTACAAGCCAACTCACCTCATTCCCAACGCATTGCAGCCCGCTCATTGCAAGCCAAAGCACCTAATTCCCAGATCTTTGCAGCCACCTCATTGTGCATAAGGCTTGCAATGTCGCTATTGGTCTTTTACAATTCCGTCTCCTAAACTTTGGAATCCTCTCCCTCTTACTGTATGTTCTTCTATCCTTCTCTCTTAAAACACACCTCTTAGGTTCTTCTTGGATGAAATGCATTGCTTGTGATTGAGCTCCTGTGTAGATACTGTCATCCTTATGTGACCGTTGTTGTTATTCTTTTGTACAGCACTTTGGTTAAAATTGATGAATAATGATGAGAATCTTATAATCCTATACTTTTCATTTTGCATCTCTTATATTTCCTTTTCAGGATTTGCCTCTCTTTTGTTTCTAATTGTATTCTCAAGCAATTTTTATGTTCATGATTATTGATTATTTACAGTTATTGGTGTATTCATGTGTGTTGATAATAGAAGTGGCACCTTGTTGCACTTTTTAGAATTCATAACCTTCATCCAGCATTATGGGAGCCCTGAAGAAGCTCTTGTGAGTGAAAAACATGTTGACACAAACAAAATATGTTTTTACATGAGACACAATCCTTATCAATTATAGTATTACGTTATTTCAATATTCGTTTCTGAATAGGATAGCTATGAAAAGTTTTTATACCACAATGACAAAGCAATCCCCGATTGAAACAAGATTGATTATATATAGCCCTTATTTATTTATTTGAATTTTTGTTTAGTGCTGCCCCTACCCTGAGGGTCTCTGAGAGCTTTACATGGTTCAAAGCTCGAAAAGGTGGGAGTTGAAAAAAGATTTTACAACATTTTTCCAGGAAAGGATAGGAAGATTAACCCAAATGGATCTAGTTAAGTTGGGGTTCTATGTGATACACTTAGAATATTAAAGCCCACACAGAAAAATTATACATTTATTATCCATTTATTTTGGCTGATTTGGTGCAGCTTTTAATATTGAATTATATCTTTATTCATCTCCCCACCCTCTCTGAAAACCAACCTCACGCTTAAAGTCAGGGGTTTCTCCCCCTGAACCCTCCTTTAATCCTGAACTCCCTCTCCACCATAACCATACCTGCCCACCCCCTCACAGACATACACTTCTACATTCTCAAACACACATACATGTGGGAAACACACAATATACACACTGACTCAAAGGCACACAGACAAGCACTTACCTGACAGCCTTTATCTGTCTTCTCACCGCTGTCCCCACCGCACCTCTCAGACCAAGTGCACACTCGTGTGCAGCGGTGCAACAGTTACATTTAGAAAGACAGCTCGGAGGAAGAGATTCACTGTGGGAAAGAAAGACAACATGCACACCAGTTGTTGTTTAAGCACTGTTTATTTAATGGGTGACTTACCTAAGATGGCAGGTTTTGTACCAATCAGTCCTTCTCATGGCACACTTTGAAGGTAAGACAAGGACAATGGACAGTCACAATTTAGGTGACGAGGACAGCAGACATACCTTGGTTGGAACAAGGGAGAGCAGTGTGAGAAGGGGACAAGAACACAGTTAAACATGGTTGATGGTAGGATGGAAGGAGGTGGCACAACAACCAGACAGCACTATGGAAGACCTACAGCCTCGAGCGCCCCCCACCCCCAACCCTCCAAGTCATGGAGAAGTGATACCATGCGGGATCATGTAAGTGGTGTGGCCCGTGGAGGAAATGGTAACTTCAGCCGGAGCGACCCCGGTGAAGAGGTGGCCTGTAAGAAGGAAGCCCACCAGCAAGGCCAGATGGGGTGGGCAGGGAAGAACCTGAATACATGGGCCCTGTTTGCAGTGGATCTCGGCTGAAGAACAAGTCCTGAGCTGCATCAGCCGGGGAGCCCGAGTTGAGGAGGGTGGCGCAGTCAGAAGTGAGCAGTCTTGGAGTCGATTAGCCTTTCCCGGAGCTGGTGAACCTTGCTAGTATCCTGGTCCATGCAGTCATCATAAATTAGATTACATTACAATACACAGAAGCATTCACTGCTTATTTCTTGAGCTGTGGAATCTGACCTTGTCTCTGGCCTATTCAATAGTAAATATGCCCGAGTGGTTTCCCGTTCCAGGCATTCATTATAAGTTAAATTACGTTACAATGATACTTTAGTATATATAGCCAGGCAGTGAGATTAAATTAAAATTATACCCTGGTTGAAAAACATAGAAAGTGCATGCAGAAACATACGCTGCGTATTGCTGAAACTGTAAAATCTGACCATGTCTCTGGCCTGCTCAGCAGCTGCAATATTGGAATGGTGCCCTGGTCGACACATGATTGATTTGGAAACAGCTTCTATACACAATGCACATGTACATTTAGAATATGTACATTACACATGCTGAGAATCAATGTACGCATGACAGTCATCATAAGCGAGATCACATTACAATGATACACATGTGTTTCTCCACAAGACAACTTGAATACTTCATAAAAGTCAACGGCCCTGATACACATCTTTACAGGGAAATTGGACTCAGAACCTCTTCTACAAAGATAAGTTGACTTTTGTTGAGGAAGAAATGGAGAGCACATCCAAAAGTCCTCTGTTCTGGGCCTGCTCTACCTGTGTTCTCAAAAACGTTTTTGAGGGTGACAGGCATGGAGAGTGCATTTACTGTCTATACCCCAATCACTCTATTGAAGAGTATTACTTTTGTCAAGGATTCAGTGCGAAAATGTGAAGGGACAGGCGCAGACCCTTAGGCTGCTGTCTTGATGGGGGAAATGACCCCACCCCCACCTTAAGAGGCTGAGTTCACCAGGAGCTTGGCAGTGCCAAGAATGTCAGAAAAAGCCCTTCCTCTCCAAGGAGAGCTAGATCTGAGGAAAGGCCATAATAACGGCACAAATACCAAGCCCGGCATACCCATAAGGCTGTGTTGCCTAGCAAGGCCTTCCAGAAGCCTGTAGCATCGATTGGTTTGTCAGCAAAGGACACAGGGGAGCCCTGTTGTCAGAAAAATATAAGGCAGTAACTCCATCAATGACAACACAGTCGTCTGCCACTATAAGTCGTCCACAAAACATCAGTCAAAGATGGTAACACAGTCCATGTCAAAATCGTCCACAAAACATCTGTCAACGATGGTAACACTGTCATGTCAAAATCGTCCATGAAATATCCGTCGACAACAGCCAACAGCGATACCTTCCACGGCAAAGTTGTCCATGGTAGGACGAGGTCTATTGGTGAAACCCCTATGAATGGCATTCTCGTCGATGAGGAAATCACCTGCAGTAACAACTTCACACATTTCATCAACAAAGTCACCATCCTTCTCGATGACACACTCGTCCATAGAAAAGCAGTCCACCGAGGTGGCAAATCATTTGTCGATGCTGTCGTCGACTGCCACACCAAATACACCCATAGAAAGGGAAAATGTTCCTCCGAAGAAAGCAGATCCAGAGGGTGGCAAACCATCAGGCCCACGGCCAACCACAGTACTAAAAATCGGTATTATTGGTCAGGTCAATGTACATGCAGAGAAAAAATCGATTGGGTCACCAATTTCAGCCATTGCCTACTCTAACGAAAGGCCTGATGAAATATCACAACATTCGATCGATTCAGACTCAACTCAGCACTCACTGGTATTTTCAGACTCAGAGGAGTCAGTCATCCTGGAGGAGCAGGCACAACCACAGCCACTGCTACTAGCTAAGCCTCCACAACTACCAATACAAAAGCCTCAGTATGCTCCACGGGGGTGTCTTCCGCTCTAATGCTATGTGTCCCATGGCCAAGTCAACCCATGGTACACCCAATTCCAATTCCAAGTCAACCACTACTTATCCCAGGCATTGTTTTCTCTGAAGGTATTATCATCTTTGTCGAGCCAGTTGTCACAGTTCAACACAAGGCTAGCACCAGCACACCCCGTGGCACCACAAGGTGCTTCAGGATTGCCACCAAGGAGGTCCAGGTCGTCATGGAGAACAACCTTGCCTGCCATTTCAAGCATCTCCAGTAGATCTACTTCTCCCCATCAACCCCATCGGAAAGCATTAGCCAAACACACAATGCCTAGGCCCCATAGGTCTCCGTCACCAGCACAAAGGTGACCGCCAAGGCACTCCCCACCTCGGGCGGATGAACATGAAGAAGAACGTCAGAACACAGGCCCTGATGATGATCCACAGGAAACAGGGTCTACCACAACTACCAGCCCGGCACCAAGAGGTGACAATTGGGAAACTAACAACACACCAGTGGATGAGCCTCCAGAGGAAGTGCCTAAGCACTCGTCTCCAGATGAAAGAGGGGCGTTCTACACCATGATCACCAGGGAATGCCAGGAGTTTGGTCTCACTCTGTCCGAAGAGAAAATGTTTTCTCTTTGACCATATGAGCAAATAGCAAAAATCAAATGTATCCATTCCTATCCTGGATCTAGTCTTGAAAGAAGATATATGCACTCTGAAATACTCCTTTACTGAACGAGCCATTAAAGGTAGGCTGGAAAAGACATTTAATGCCCCAGGTTATATATCTAAGTGTCTCACTTCTCAACGTACCTTGGAGTCAGTCGTCTCGGCGGCAGAAGACAGACAGGCACACTCGCAAGCACCAAAATGCACAGTGCCACTGGAAAACGAAGTCCGAATAGTTGTTGCTTTTGGCAAAATTATTTTAACAATCAGGGAAACTACTGTCACGGTGGCAAACTCCCTAGCCATATAAGATACGATAGGAAGATGTGCCATAGAATGGCCCCCATTCTAGAAAACCTGCCAGAGGACAAGAGAAAAGAAGCACAGTCAATCCTAAAGGAAGATAAAGAGGCATCAAACCACAACATGATTATTGCTGTTGACATCGCCAAATCCGGCTTTAAAAAGATTAACCATAGCGTGGTGCTACAGAGACAGGGATGGCTCTCATGCACAGACTTCCCTCCAGAGGTCCGACATAAGGTCACTGACATGTCCTTCAAAGCTGATACTGACACTGTGATGTTGCTTACTAAGCTGCAAGGTCGAAGGACTTTTCATCCCTTCAGGAGTAGATCAGAAAGAGCCAGCCTTCTTCCTTCACAAGGGGCGGCGGAACTTACCCAAAGAGTACTTGCTACTCTCAGGGATACAGAAGAAACTTCCAGGGATGCCAGAGATCCAAAGAATTCGGGCAATCGCAAAAGCTTATGACTACCCAAACCTCTCAAAGGGGACAGCACGGAAAGCAACAAGTGTGTCTTCATACGCCAAAACAATACAGCACAATTGGGGGGAAATGTTACCAAGTACATACAACACTGGAGGCAAATAACAATGCACACGTTGGTCCTGGATGTCATCGATCAAGGGCACCTGTTGGAATTTACCAAGTACTCTCAAAACATTCCCCATACCAACACGTGCCTATGCATCTTAAAGTACTATAAGAAGTAAAACAAATGATCACAAAAAACACCATAGAAATGGAGCCAAAACATCAGAGGGGCACAGGAGTCTACTCAGGTTACTTTGTAGACCTAAAGAAGCTGAACAAGTTCACAAAAAAAACAAAAGTTCAGAATGGTGACATTGCAACAAGTAAAAAGAGCAGTGCAGCCACACGACCTCCTTGCATCACTAGACGTACAGGATGCGTATTGCCATATACCAGTAAATCCAAAGCACAGAAAATATTTGTAGTAGGCTACAATCACTACCAATTACGGGTACTGCCCTTTGGGCTAAGATCAGCTCCCTGTACAATTATATAAATAAATATTATATATATATATATATAGCATTAAAATTAAATACCATAATAACCTTAACTCACCCACAAACTTGAAAGCATACAATATTATCATAAAATAATAAAAATTACACTCATATAAACAAGTGTATACAATGTAAAACTTTCACAAAGTTAATTAAATGTGCCTCTATAATACATGTTAAAACAAAGTATAACACGTTTTTGCAATACAAAGTTACTATACTAACTAACTTAAATTATAGTATACACAACCATAAAAAGTGCAATTGCAAAAAAATTAAATACACATCACTTTTTTAATAATGAAAGTAAATTAACCAGAAATAAAATGTACATAAACATTCAATACTATACATTGCATATACACAATAATAACAATTAACAAAATACATATAATCACTGCAAATATATAGTTTAGTAAACAATAAACTTGCAAATAAAACATACTCTAAACAACTACAAATCTATTAAATTAAGATATACAGTAAAACATAGTAAGATTTACCTCAACAAATAAAAATATGTATACATTTATAATTGACAAAATTAGTAACATTTAAAGTACAATAGTCATTATTCTATGCATGAAAATGCATACATGTTATATTTGTGCTAAATTAAATGTATTAATAAGACACAATGTTAATAGTAACAAAAGCAGCACAAATGTAATAAATATTAAAAACATGCATAAAAGAAAACATTTACTTTTTTTATTAAACACAAACATTCACTCAACACATTACATCACTTTGACTATTAAACATTTAATTGCAAAAAACACAATATTGCGATAAATGGTGAGTTAAGGTTACCATGATATTTGATTTTAATATAATCCAATTTGTATTTATTGAGAACATGTATTATTTATGTATTTATTTTATTTAATGTGGAAAGTTTGAATTCAAACTTTATACATAATCAAAACATCATATAAATACCATATATACATACATACATTGTTTTCAACATTCCTCAATACATTTCATACAATTAACCATTAACTGCAACAATATCATACAAAGACATTTAGAATCATCCCTAAAAAGACCTTATCTTTAGAACACACAGTATCCTAGCATACAACTTAAAGGTCCACAGAATATCTCACGACGCAATATTGAAGAATTTAAAATTCCATATACGTGTGCTCATTTCCAACCCGAGCTTCAACTACTACCCTAAAGATAGAGCCTTTTCACATGTAGCCAGATATGATAAAGTGCAATGTGCGCTGCTACTGAATTCGTATTAAGGCAGTAGTTAAAATGGAATCAAGGTCATGCACCGATTTTCCCAAACGATTTTCCCAAAGTTACCATGTTAAGGGGGCCCAATGTTTGGCATTCAGTTGTCATGTGTTTCACTGTCTCTTTCATTCCAGGCAATTTACACACTCTACAGAACCTTGACTCACTAGGCAATTTCCATCTAGCCCCATGTGAGGCTCACACAGGCGGTTGGTTTGTACGCATTAGGAGATGCAGCCTATTTACTGCTGGGTACGGGCACAATAAAATGTATGGCTGAGGTTTCCTGTAGGCGCGTATGACTGTGGCCACAGGAGCATAACAATGTAATTTAGCCAAATTTTCGTAACTGCATACCAAGTCCCAATTTTTGAGTCTTCTCCCAAGGGCTTCATCCACCACGTCATATCCCTTTCCGCGGTCAAAGTCAGGGCACCACTTAAGAATCTCAAATAAATAATTATTCAATTGCATGAAGGGTACTCTCTTCACTAACAATTGATTTCTATAAGAAGACCCCATCAATGATAACAAAGGACATCGCAGCGCCAGGCCCACCTTTATAAAGAGCTCACCTTGTCTCATCAGGGCCATGGCTTTTAATGAAACGAGTCCTAATTTGAGTCGCAAATATTCCATGGGAGTAGATTTAGGGAGTGCTAAAATGGTTTGCCAGAAGAATCCCTCGATTCTGTTAAGCAAATTTTAAATCCCTACATGCCAGAGGTTCTAGGCCATAAAGGATTGTGGGATAAACCATTGTTTATATAGCCCAAAGATTCTTCCCAGTGGGTACCCTGTATGTTGTCCCATGAATGTGCGTACCAACAGTGTTATCTACCTAGATTTGCTGATCTTAGTATCCCTCATGGGCTCATATTGCACACAATTTGTTATGTCCAGTCCTAGATACTTATAGGAGTCGGTATATTCAATCTCTCCCTGTAATGTTTGCAAAGCTGGTTTATTCACTTTTTTTAAGAGACCAGCATGGCTTCTTCTTTGCCAAATTAACAGATAATTCATTTACCACTGCGTACCTTCCCAATTCGTTCAGTTGCTGCTTCATACCACTAACATGTATTATGCTGTTAACTTAACATTATTATTTCAAATGTTTGTAGACTTTACATTTTTATTGGTTGAATCTTAACTGTTTAGTCATTTAAAATAAAATACTATAGGTGGTGATGCTAGTCACCCTATAGTAAAGATAAAAATATCATCTATAATAAATACAAACATTCTATGGGTAATAACTGTTGAGCCCTAAGCCGAATCAGCCCACCATTTGAAATTGCTAATTTGGGGTCCAGGGCCCAGAGAACTGAAACATCTCATTCAAATCTGTATTCCGGTTCAAAAGATATAAAGGATTAAAAAAGAGTGTGTTTTGTATTTTTCCATACATGTTCCCTTAGGGAAGTGTGCATTTTTGCTCAAGCACACAACCAAAACAGCTGGATGGATTTATGCCAAAGTCAGGCACCAAGCAGTTGAAGGAAATCCTTTGTTGGCTTGGTATAAATATGTCCAGTCGTTATTTTTTATTTCCTGTGGAGCAGGGTGTCACTGTACCCAAAATGTTAGTTATTTCTCCCCTGATGTATTCCTGGTTCCAAGGTTTTTCATTTCTGAAAACCCTCCAATATGCGATTCATCAATCAAGTTCTCAAATCGATTTTGGAAAGTACCCTACAATTAAATAAGAGATGTAAGCAGGGCAAGTGTGAGGCCAGGTAGCATGTGGGCAGGGTTAGAAAGTACGATTTGTGAAAATGTGGTGTTGGGGATATTTTCTATTTTTTTGTCCAAGTATTTTTCCCGAGTTTGAGAATTGTCATGAATGGCAAGTAAAAACTATAATACATTCAGATGTGGCAATCAAAATGATGGCTAATTAGGGGGAAAAGGAGTATTTTAATTTAATCTCGGAAGCAATATGATTTTTAAATATAACATAATGTACAGATATTACATCCGTAATTAACTTAAAATGAGTGGGAGGGGAGTAGTAGGGGGCTATTAGTTGTTTTGGGGTGTGAGTTTTGCTGCAAAATATTTTATTTCTTTATTAGATGTGAACCAATTATGTTACAGAAATGCGATGAAAGCAAACTTGTGTTTATATTGTCCTTTGTTCTCTATTCACTCTTGATGTCAGCAGGGAAGATATCTACATTATCATACCTCCCTCTTCTTCGTCATTATACCTAATTAGTTATCCCACGCAAACACCTACATTCCTCTTCCTCGTCCCAGTACTGAATAGTAATCTCACCTATTTACCCCCACATCCTTGTTCCTCGTCCCATTACTTAATCAGTAATCCTGCCTGAACTCCTACACCCCTCTTCCTCATCCCAGTACCAAATGGTAAATGTACCTATACACCCACATCCCTCATTCTCGTCTCAGTCCACCACAATCCCACTTGACTATTCCTCATCACAAGACCCCATTTCCACCATATCACTCTTCCTTGTCACAGTCCCCTGCTACCACCATGTCACTCTTCTTTATCACAGTACCGCACTACCAACAACTCACTATTCCTCATCACAGTCCCCCACTACCACCACATCACTTTTCCATGTCACAGTACCCCACTATCACCACCTCACTCTTCCTCATCACATTCCCCCACTACAACCAGTTCACTCATCCTCATCACAGTACCCCACTGCCATCAAATCACTTTTTCTCATCACAACACCTCACTACCACCACCTTATTCTTCCTCATCACATTCCCTGACTACCACCATGTCACTTGTCCTCATCACAATACCTCACTGCCACCATGTCACTCTTTCTCATCCCATTTCCCCACTCCCACCAACTCTTCTTTCTCCTCACAGTACCCCAATACCGCCAACTCACTATTCCTCATCACAGTGCCCCACAACCACAACCTCACTCTTCCTCATCACAGTACCTGAGTACCACCAACTCGCTCTTCCTCTTTACAGCCCTCCACTACAACTACTTCACTCTTCCTTCTCTCTTTACTGAATTAGTAATCCTACATTTACCATCAAATCCTTCTTCTTTGTCACAGTGCCCAATGGTATTATTACCTTTACCTCCACATTCCTCTTCCACGTCCCAGTGCCTAATGATAATCTTACCATTACACCACATCCCACTTCCTCTTCCGACTACCCAATAGTACTCTTGCCTTTATCCCACATCCCTCTTCCGTTTCACAGTTCCCCACTACCCCCACATCACTCTTCCTCCTCACAGTCCCCAACTACCGTGCCTCACTCTTCCTTTTCCCTGTTCCCAACTACCCCACCTCATTCTTCCTCTTCACAGTGCACCATTACTAATTGATTCTTATCTATAGGACACAAATAAAATGAAATATGTTATAAACCCAATGCTGCAGAGCTGAAGAACAGATATTGATAACACATGTTATGATATCAGTTATGTTATCAGAAAATAGACAGAAGTATGGGTGGCCGGGGGATAGCCTAACAAAACCCTTGAAATTCAGTGAAAAGAATGTAATTGAAGTGACATTAAGGTGCCAATTTAATGCAACGCAACCACTGAAATTCAGCGTGTGTTGGAATCTACGACACCTTCATTATGAGGCCCTCATTGTGCACCATGTAAGGACCCTGATGATATCAGAAATGATGTCACTGATAACATATATGGCATCACGTATTGCATCATCAGTGACATCACTGGTGCAGCAGATCACACATGCAGGAAAGAGAGATGCAACATTATAAAAGTTTGTTTCTGCATAGAAGGGTGGATACAGGTGCAAAGATTGGTTGGAGTTGGCATTTAAAAATACTGTATTTAATACTATATATATAGGTATATATACAACCAGGGTATTCTTACACCCAGAGTTAATCTGTATTGATTGAATATTTGCCATGGTGAGATATTCTAGTACCTTTATCACCCTGTTTTAAAAACATTCTGGTATGCAAAGAGTATTTGGGTAGTACAGGTATGTCTTTGCAGCAGACCACAAAAGAATACAACAAACATGAGAAGAAAAAGCTTCTGAAATCATCTTATTTTCATATAGTAGACTACTTACTGTCAGTATAACAAATCAAAATGTAGGCCTGTAACATATCCAAATGGTAAAGGCTACAGCAGGTGGCCTGCAAGGGTCAACAATATTTAAAAAAAACACTTTGATATTGTGATGACACATGGTTATAAGGACTAGAGTAGCTAATGTACTGGACAGACAAATGTCATTGTTTTAGTGCTGGGGTTTGAAGTTGGCATTCCGCTACATGTGTTGGACTATGACTCCCATGATCCTTCACCATTGCCTAGTGGAAGTCGTAATGTAAAACCCCTGTAGATCCAAAGCTTGTAGACTTCCGCTGGATTCAATCTGAAATTATTGATTCTCTTGTCATACACCCACCCTCTGGAACTGGAACCCGGCATCAGCTCCGAATGCCCCCACAACTCTCCAATTTCGCAAATCTCTCAGAACATAGCTCTTTCAACAACACCTGACCAAGGACTAATTCCAATGGACGCGCATACCAACGGGCAGACCTCACAGTACTGCGCTACTGTTAAAAGATGCCAGCACAAATGCTGGTGCTCTGCTGCTCTCAAGTTAGGTCTGTGCTTTAATCAAACAAATAAACAAAATAAAATAAAATGTATTGCTCTGTGCAAGACCAACTTTCTGTAGTTCCACAACCATTATTTACAATGCTTGCTTGACAACCATTTTAGGACCTTCATATATTCCCTCTTTACCAAATGGTCAAATACAGTCAAAAACGTTACCCCATGTCTGGTACTTTCAGTAAGGACATTGAGGAAGTTGCAGGTGATGTCCTGCCTGATTTCTCATATGATGTCATTAGTGACGACATCTGCAATGACCTAAGTGGCTAGCGAGTAAAGGTTAGTGGATGGGCTGCAAATCTTACAAATATTAAACCCACCTTGACCTACATTCAGTGTTAGGTTGGAGTCACTCCGTATCTAGACCACTGGGTGATTGTGTACGGAAATGCAGTCTGTCAGTGAAAGTCACATGGTGACAGACACAGTGCAATGTCAATGCACATGTGCAACATACTGGGGAGTGTAACTGTGCAGGCAGGTGACTCAGACAATTTGCCATGTAACTGGGATTGTTTTTTTTCAAATACAACCCGAGCTTTGGACCTAAATCCACCCTTGTATGCAGAAACACGTTTTTTAAATGTCGCATCTCTCTTTCTTGCATGTGTGATCTGCTGTATCTGTGATCTTTTTTTTGATGTTTTATTTAATTGGGTTTGTATAACGCGTTTAATACCTGAGTTCGGTTTCTAAGCATGGATTGGGGATTCAAACCCCATGTTGTTCGGCGTGGACTTGCTTCCAAGACCAGCACATTGCCCCTGTGCTATCCTCCGTTCACTATATCACTCATATTTCCATAAAGGATGTCATATGTGATATCATCCATGATGTCATCTGAGTGTTTACAGTCTGTGCAATGGGGGCCACATAGTGAAGGTGGTGTGGCTTTCAGCACACTCCAAATATATATGTACACTAGTGTGAAAGCCTGTGTACATGGGTCTAAGTGTGTGAGGAGAGACATTTTCAGAGTGTCAATACATTATGTGGTGCATCAGACAAACATACATCTGGCCTGATATAATTCTTATATCGTTACTCTTCATTATTTTCGTATCGTTTCAGTATGTCCTTGCATATCTTCTTTATGACATCACTCTGCCCACGTCAGATTTCACTCAGCACTACATGATATCCAATGGTGCGTGCTGACATCCTACCACACAACATCCTTCCACACTTTCAGTGCAAGGGTACATTTGATACGGTTGTCTGAGTGCACATCGTCTCTCGTACACGCAATGTGGTATAGGCATAACAGATGGAGTCCTGTATAGGACCCTTCTCCTGCTGTTCCAATATGACGGTGGTGATGGCATGGGAGTTATGGAAAATGTGTCCAACTGCTCCTATACACAGCTTTTTGCTCTGACATTAATGGTAGTTAATTTCCACTCATAAATACAGTAGTAGTAGTATGTTACTGAATCATGTCTAAAGCATGACTTAACATGTGTTGTTGAGGAGTTAGATAACAGACGTTTTCATTGGAAGCATTTATTTAAAGCGTTGGAACTTAAAAGAAATAAAGATTCCTGGCTTTCCCAGCCAAGTAGAGTGTTGTTTCAAAGTGCCCTGAAGCTGACTCAAGCCCTTTCGAGCACCAAGAACAACTACAGCACACATTGTGGTTCTGTCCCCTTGGCCCTTCCTGGAAGGACCTTAGAGACACATTAAGACACATTGTTCCCTTTGTGCTGAAGCAAAGTAATCTTGAACTGTTGTGGTTATTAACCATACCGACTACCCTCATGTCAGTATCCAGAGTGCATCCATTTTCCTTCTTTGAAACTGTCTGTCCTCTGCATTCCTTTACAGGGTGGGTTGTATTTCATAGTTTTGCTAGAACTGCCTGTTGTGCTGTAAAGAAAGTAGATATTTTTGGTACAACCTTGACTGGGCAGTCCCTTTAATCATTGGGTAATAACTGTATTTCAACTGTGTTTCAACTAATTAACGTTCCACAACCTTTTAAAGTGAAGCCTGCTGTTCCGTACAGGTTACCAAAATTGGACAAGGAGGTTTATAATTTGCTTGTTATCCCAATCTGTTCATATCACTTCTGGTGTATTAGAGGTGTGGGGCTGATTGATGGTTTAGAAACCGATATTCACCCCTGGACCACTGGTACCCTGGAAGTAAGTTGTTTTGTCACATATGCATTAAAATATATTATAATTTTGGCCGACACGTCCGGTGCCCACTATCCTCGAGGGTTTGGCATGCTGCTCTGCTCATCTCTCGCACTCTCTAAAGGCATCTATGACGTGCTGCTAAAGCGGCCACAATGGGCTTCATATCACTTCAGATTCGCATCTAGGCATACAGGGCTGTGTACTATTTATGGGAACCTTTGGAGAGGGGCTAAGCAAGCGAGCAACGCAAGGGGTACGGTGTTTACAATGCAACGACAACACACAGGTTGCATGGAGCATCCCGACCATCTGCGCTCCGGGATGCGTACAGCGTGAGTCCAGGTTTAACATGCATCTCCTAGCATCTATTGTCATGGGGCAAGCTGTTTACAAGGCTGTTTACCAAGCTGGAGCTATATAAAAACCCATTATGAATAGTTTATACATATGTGTATTCAGTGCGCATAAATATACCCAACGCGAGGCAATTACTGAACACAAGTTCACTCATTTATTGCAATAAGGAACAGACAAAGACCTTCCAACTTTAAGAAGATTCTGGCATTGAGACGAGGGCAATTAGTGCCAAAATTGCACAATAAGACACTGAAAGCGTATGTTTAAGAAGTTCCTATTATTTAGGAGACTGCTCAGCATGCATGCAGCTCACATTAGCAATTCAAGTAGGGATGGCAATCTTTCATTCTCTAAAGGCTAATGTATATGCCAGGTTGCCTGCGCGGCTCGCAAATGAAGGTTTTATGGGTATCCATGTTAATAACACCAGGTATTAGTTTCGGCGACTTGAGAACCCGGCGCTGCCAGAACAAGGCTGTGCTGCTCCCAAGGTTAGCAGTCATCCAATCAGGAGCTGATGGAAGACCGAACGGAAAAGGCCTTGGTATTTAAGCCAACAGGGACTTCTGTAAAAATATATTCTGGTGTTAACTAAGCATTTGTTCCAGAGCTGTTCCTTGGTGACTCAGCGGGACCCCTGCTGGTAATGACATATTCAGCTCGGGACTGGTCTATTTTCGGGATAATGCTCCGTGAAATCCTGGCACAGGCGTCACAGCAGAGAGCGGCCAATCAACCGGCGAGGTGTCTCGCAATCAGCGACAAAGGGCCACTGATGGATCGCTTTGCTCCACTATGGTGTCCTGCGGCTCAATAGACGCTATCAAAATGAGGAGGTAGCAGCGGAGCAATCACAGGGCTCTAAGTGACTCACGGGGGATACTCAATGGAGGGGTGTGAGTGGTGTTTCTTGGTAATGCAGTAGTAGCACAGGAAGGATAGGACTTTGCACTGAATTTGTTCTGTCAAACCAGGGATTTTTAATGTTAATTCATGTTATAATAATAATGGTCCCGGGAGGATAGCTCAGCGGCAACGTGCTCGCCTTGGAAGCACGACGACATGAAGCAACACAGGTTTGATCCCCAGATCCATGCTTAGAAACCTCTGGGTATTTAAGCGTGTTATCAATACGCAACTAAGACAAAAAAAACAATTACGCAACTAAAAAACGTACAAATTCCTGTAAGAGCGCCTGGATGACCACGGGCTGTGTGAGCGCTTTAAAAATGCAAAATAAATAAATGCTCCTGTTAGATGCTTCCTTGAAGACCTCATGTAGCTCCTACTGTAGTAATGCGTTGCTTCGACTGATGAACCTGCCTGGTTAGGTGACAGGATCAAAAGTCAAAGCTGCTAGGCTAGAGCGCTCTGTGGCAAAGACTTCAATATCTCGATATAGATATGAAATTCCTCATTTCCTTTTGACACCCTACTTGGCTGGCAAAGCCAAGAATCATTAGTCTTTTAAGTTCCAGTGCTTAAAATAAATACTTCCAATGAAAATGTCTGTTATCTAAATCCTCAACAACACATGTATTCATGCTTTAGACATGATTTAGTACCATACTAATACTACTACTGCATTTATGAGTGGAAATTAACTACCATTAATGTCAGAGCCAAAAGCTGCAATCAGGAGTTCACAATTTATAATATAATTGCAGAGCCAACAACAGTATTCAGTTGCCTTAGATCAAATAGTCACATCTACAATTATGTTAATCTCTGCCAAAACAGTGTTATCGTCCTGCAATTTAATTCACAATGTATTATTTAAGGTTATCTTCCCACAAGTAGTTTAATATTTATCATGTAATATTTAGATCACGGTCCACCAAATGTGATTGAAATGTAAAGTACATTTTATAATTTAATCACAAACCCCACAGCAGCAAACAGTTTCTTCAAGATAGATAGATGTATCTTAACTCGCTTTGCTCGCTCCACCTTTTAGCTCAGTGCCCATAATATTTGTTTGAGTGCTGGTGGAAGTCTCATTCTAAAACATCTGGCGATCCGAATTTTGCAGACCCTTGAAATAAAATATTGACTTTAGAAAGGTTCCTGCCGCGGATCTAAGTCATCTGATTGTGGCAGTATTGTTTGCAATGAACATGTGACGACTCACATAATCTACCAGTGTCTTGATTCTTGGGAACAATTCTGATCAAGAGCTAAAAGTAAGAACATATTGACTGCACACTGTGGTTGTTTGGTTGTGCTACTGTTTCACTTTCTATAGTGTGGAGGTTATGTTGCCTTTATCAACAAGAAGTAGAGATGTTGGCACAGATTCTGTCTAAAGCATTGGAATTGACGTCTAGGAAGCCAGGCTGATTAATGGGACAGTTCCACATGGGGTTTTGCAGTGTTTGGCTGCAGTTAAGTTCACTTGCTACCTCAATTTATTTCTGTTTTATAATCTTCAAGGCAACTCTACTGAGTCTCTTTTGTATGTATTGAGAATACTTGACAGGTTTGAAGAGTGTCTCTGGAAAGACCCTTGACCCTGCAAGGATGGTAAATATGCAATAGGGCTTATGAACTACCCATCATGGTAGGGTTCTGCAAACTGCAGCCTCTTCTGATGGTTTGGACTACGACTCCCATGACCACTCACCATTGAATATGCTGGCTAGGGCTGATGAGAGTTGTAGCCCAAAACATCCGGAGAGTCAAATGATGCAGAACGCTCCCTGTTTTATTGGATGAGACAACTGCATTATTTGTGTTTTATGTATTTGATATAGCAACAACGTAGTCCCAAGAAGCAGTGATAATTTTTACAGAGGCTGTTTTATTAAAGCAGGAACATCTCAAATGGTACAATGACCTTTAATCGTGGGATTTTTTTTGCAGGGTTTTTTACTGCAAATATTTTGTCGAAAAAACTCATCTTGGGCATTGGTGTTTCAGATATATAAAAAATTAAACGGGATGTGGGATTGGAGGGGAACCCCCTAAAAAACAAACTGATGAGTTGTTTCATAAAAAAAACGCGGTAAAAACCCAGCGAAAAAACATCCCGCAATGAAATTACATGGCACCATCTCAAACATGTGGATCTGTCTTTGGGTAAACTAGTCTGCAGGTTTCATATAAAAGGATATGTTACATTTTAGCTTTCTCTGTGTGCAACTATATTTACGAGACACAACAATGCTTAATTCCAAGAGAAAGGAGATTGGCCCTATCTCCAGCTGAAGGCCACAGAATGCTCCTCTGGAATACCAATCAGGATTAAATCACCTCATCCCAGCAACACCAGAGACAAGATCAGAGAGACTAACCACTGATGGAGTAGGCGATCAGGTGACAGGAGCGTGTGTCATCCCTTCTGGTTTTTGGCTTCACTTTCTGTCTGGAACTTCACTCCAACGGCAATCTTAGATTGTTCACATCACTTCCTGCAGCCATATTTGATCCGGCCTATCTCCAGCTGAAGGCCACAAGAGGCTCCTCTGGCAACATCAGGAAGACATCGCTTCATCCCAGCAACACCAGGAACAATATCAGAGAGACCAACCACTGATGGAGTAGATGATCAGGTGACAAGAGCGTGTTTCATCCCTTCTGATTGTTGGCTTCACTTTCTGTCTAGAACTCCACTCCAACGGCCATCTTGGATTGCTGACATCACTTCCAATGGCCATCTTGGGGACACCACTTCCTGTGGCCATCTTGGATCAGTGACATCACTTCCTGCAGCCATTTTTGATAAGTCCTATCTCCAGCTGAAGGCCAAAAGAGGCTCACATGGGAACACCATTTAGGAAGAAATCACTTCATCCAACCAACACCAGAGACAATATTAGAAAGACCAACCACTGATGGAGTTGGCGATCACATGACAAGAGTGTGTGTCATGCCTTCTGATATTTGACTTCGCTTTCTGCCTGGAACTTCACTTCATGTGGCCATCTTGGTTTGGTAACATCACTTCCAGTGGCCATCTTGGATTGGTGACATCACCTCCAGTGGCCATCTTGGATTGGTGACATCACTTCCTGTGGCCATCTTGAATCAGTGACATCATATCCTGTGGCCATCTCGGATCAGCCCTCTCTCCAGCTGAAGGCCACAAGAGTCTACTTTGGGAACACCAATCAGGAAACAATCACTTCATCCAAGCAACACCAGGGACAATATCAGAGAGATCAACCACTGATGGAGTAGACGATCAGGTGACGAGAGCATGTGTCATCCCTTCTGATTTTTGGCTTCACTTTCTGTCTCGCACTTCATTTACAGCAGCCATCTCTTCTTGAATTGGTGAAATCACTTCCTGTAGCCATTTTAGATTGGTGACATCACTTCCTCCTGCCCTCTTAGATCAGCCCTAGCTCCAGCTGAAGGGTACAAGTGGCTCTTCTGGGAGCACCAATCAGGAAGAAATCGCCTCATCCCAGCCACACCACGGACAATATCAGAGAGACCAACCACTGATGGACTTGGGGATCAGATGACAAAAGCATGTGCCATCCCTTCTGAAATCCTTAGGGGCATCCAGCCAGGGTTGTCCCAGTTCAGGGCAGAACAGTGAAGGGTGAAGACCAGCCGTTGACCACCCTCTTTGCTTCTTCGGCTATGAGTCATTGCTTTGCTGTGTCCTGCTGCTCGTCTGTAAGTACCCTTAATTGATTCTTCTCAGCGGCACCCTCGCCATGCACTTTGCATGCTATCTCTTCCTTTCCCTTCTACTTCTCTCTTCACTCTCCTCCACTAAGAAGTATCACAACTCTCTTTGCATCCCTATAATCACTTCTCCTCAACACCACCTCTCTTCTCACTCCATTACTCTTTCTATTCACAAAACCTACTCCAACCCTAACTTCCATTGAACAGCCTATTCTCGTATTCTCGTATGTACCCAACGCCTCCCTATTTCTCAGACTCAACGTTGCTATGCTTCTAAATCTCACTCTCTATTGCTTTTTGGAATGCACAATCTGTCTGCAATAAAATAAAATATGTCTTCCTTACCGCTGACTTCTTCCTTTTCCCATTTCCCATTTCCAATTAACATACCAATAGAGTATACTTCTAAAAGGCCCACATGGGGCCTGGCTGCAGAGCTAAAACAAAGGAGACAGGAAACACCAACATCCCTTTCATACGAACTGTGTCAACCTGAAGCCAGCTCCTGCCTCTCAGTATCAAGGGCAGTGACCTGTCATGTCTGGGACTATGTATTTACAGTATTCACCCCTGCAGGCGGACCCCATTCAGAAGGAACAAGTGTATGGATTGATGGAGACAGAAAGTCTTTTCTCAGCACAGCTTCAAGGGAGACCTGACGCTTTAATCAGGAACCACAGAGAGCTCAATTAAACTGAGAGACCCTTTGATCCACAACAGACCGTAAGATGGGTTGGACTTAGTATTACATTTTTACACCCCTTTACCTTTTCTGTTGCAAAGCACTCTGGTCATAACCTCACACATACAGGAGATTGTTGGTGGAGACCCAGGATTGGTTCATTAAGTTTGGCTTAGCCTATACCAATCACTGGGGCCCATTTTGCATTAAAAGAGGGATCAGCCCCTCTTTTGGCAGATCATCTGAAGACTTCACAAGAATGACTCATTTGGACACTGGCTGAAGGTACAGTATGCCTTACAGCTTCTGCCAGTGGAGGAAGGACAGGATTTCCAAAGAGGGGAGCAAGATTTCTCCCCTAAATATCTCCCAGGGAACAGAGGGAGATAATGAATTCGGAGGACCCTCCAGCAGCTCCAGAACTGTTACCCAGCCAGCACACAGCGTGTCCTGATAGGCTCTGCAAGCAAGCTTCCTAGGTGGGAAGTGCCAGAGTCTCTAAACCAAACCAAGGACAAGGCTGTTGCCTGTTACACTCTCCTCAGCTTTGGACAAGCCATCTTAAAGGATAACACAAGCCCAGTGAAGAAGCCAGGAGGAGTGCATTGACAAGCATCAACCAGTGTCTGCCTTAAAGGACATTTTGGAGCCAGTCGAGCTCCTCGAGCTACAATCGACTGCACCGCTGACTGGTGTTATGCTGCAGTCACGCCCGCTGTCTGAGACACTTCGATCAGTGCTTCAGACCCGTCAACCAGGACCGAGACAATGATTCCTGACCTGAGCCGCACTGTATGGCAGCCTGCAGCCGCCTGTCCAGCTTGGCTCGCCAAACTTCCTGCCACCTGACACCCGCAGCGGTCTCCTGTCTTGAAATCTGTTGCAGAAGCTGTAAAGCACCCTAGAACCGATTTGACACTGTTGAGCACCAAGAACTTCTACAAGCACAAGGTACATTGTGGGTCTGTCCCCCTCGTCCCTGGTAGTGACATTTTATGAGCAATTTCTCCCTTTTGTGCTGAAACCAAGTATCCTTGAACTGTTGTGATCAATTAGTTTACAGAATACCCTCCGGTCAGCATCCAGAGTGCATTCCTTTTCATTCTAGAAACTGTCTGTCCTCTGCATTCCTTTATAGGGTGGATTGTATTTCTACAAACTGTTTGTTGAATAATAATATAGTAGATAATTGTATACAAACTTCACTGGTCAGTCCCTTTTATCATTGTGTAATAATTATATTTTCGCTATGTTGGAACTAACCATCGATCCACGACCTTATGGAAATAAACCCATGTCCATGTTACCAAAATTGGACAAGGAGGTTTATAATTTGCTTGTGTTTCCAATCGGTTTGCATCTACTTTTCTTTGATTCACACCTTGAAGGACTCATCTGCTCCCCTCCTGTAGCACACCGTGTACAGGAGGAGGCTGATGCTGAAATTCAGCATTATTATTCCATGCTCCTGTTAAGATGGCCACTCTGCTCCTGCTACACCATCGAGGAGTCTGTGTGCTGGCCAGCGACAATGTTCAACCCCACCTGGAGGTCTCTATGGCAGCCTGTGCCTCTCATTGTTTGGACCGTGATTGACTTCACATCCCAGATCCGAGCTGTAAGGCTTGCCGGTGTCCCCCTCTGAAGGCTCTCTTATAATGCTCAACTCCTGTTTGGGGCCTCCTTTCTTCAATCCACACCTTGATGGATTCATCTGCACCCCTCCTGTAGCACACTGTGTGCAGTAGGAGGCTGATGCTGAAATTCAGCATTATTATTCCACAGAGCCCTTGGTCCTTTTAAGGTGCCCACTCTGCTGCTGCTACACCATCGAGGAGTCTGTGTGCCATCCCGCGACTACTTTCTGCCCTGCCTGGTGGTCTCTGTGGCAGCCTGTGCCTCTCAATGGTTGGACCGTGACTGAATTCACATCCCAGGTCTGAGCCAGAAGGCTCGCTGGTACCCCCCTTTGATGACCCCCTTATAAGGCTCAACTCTTATCTGGGCCTTCCTTTCTTTGATGCACAATTTAATCGACTCATCTGCAACTCTCCTGCAGCACACCTTGTGCATGAGGAGGCTGATGCCGAAATTCAGCATTATTATTCCACGGAGCACTTGCTTCTGTTAAGATGGCCTCTCTAATCCTGATAACGAGGAGTCTGTGTTCCAGTCCACAACAACATTGTACCCCGCCTGGAGGTCTCTGTGGCAGCCTGTGCCTCTCATTGGTTGGATCATGATTGAATTTACATCCCAAATCCGAGCCAGAAGGCTTGCCAGTGTCCCCCTTTGAAGGCCCCCTTATAAGGCTCAACTCCTGTCTGGACCTGTGCGGGGCTTTTAAGGCGGCTCGGCACCAGTCCATACTTCACCTATCTTCAATGATCGGCCTCATCATTGTTCGTCTCCACCTCGCTGCTGGGTCCCTCTCCTGTGGGAACCTAAGGTAGGAAGGTCTGATCCCCTTCTCCGACTACCTCCCCTTCACTACTTTCTATGCCAGACTCTATATGATGCATCAGAGCATGGATCTGTATTCCGACCCGGGCCACGTTCTGGACTCCAACAACTGCCAGTCAACAGACACTTCTCTCACCTCCGATTGTACTGATCATATATGTTATCATAGTCCTATTGCATGCGAGTGAGATATTCCCCTTCCTGTGGGTGTGACTGTTAACAATATGCCTGAGAGCTCCGTTTTCCTTCCGGCATTCTCCCTCCCCCTTACTTGTATGCCTTGCTGCTGTTTAATGAAATTTCCCCTGGGGATCCACTCTCTCCTTCCCCTCCTGTACACTTGTCTATGTGTTCCTCTGATGTAGCCACCTGCACCATAGGTGTGGCTTTGCCAGTTTTGCACTCACCTGATTTGACTAATTATCTGCATGCTTGATGTAGCCACCATACCACGTGGTGTGGCTGTGCCAGTTTTGCACTCACCTGATTTGCCTGATTACCTGCATACTGCATGTAGCCCCCATACTATGAGGTGTGGCTGTGCCAGTTTTGCACTCACCTGATTTGCCTGATTACCTGCATACTGCATGTAGCCCCAATACCATGAGGTGTGGCTGTGCCAGTGTTGTACTCACCTGATTTGACTGATTACCTGCATGCTTGATGTTGCCCCCTGAAGCATGAGGCGCGTCTTTGCCAGTCTATGCTCTCCATCAAGCAACTGTACCTTGTAACCTGTTTGCTTATTTTTGCACTTTAAGATTGTTCACCCTGCACTTGCCGTAACTAGCACCCTGATGCCTGAAAGTTTGGCGTGCTGCTATTAATGAAAAAATAAATAAATAAATCCCTTCTGGTGTACTAGAGGTGTGGGGCTGATTGATGGTTAAGAAACTAATATTCATCCCTGGACCACTGGTGCCCCGGAAGTTGATTTCTCACAGGTCCTCACTTGGTTTGCTTCATACCTTGCCCCCAGACACTTTCAGGTATCCTGGAATAGCTTTACCTCCCCTCTCGCCCCCTTATTTTTGGAGTTCCCCAAGGGTCTGTCCCTGGCAACTTCTCTTCACTTTCTATACTTCAGCTCTTGCCACCCTGATCTCCTCTTACGGAATCTCCTATAAACTCTTCTCTGATGACACTCAGATCTTCTTCTCTTTTCACTCCTTATCTGACGAACTGTTGTCAAAAATATCAAACTGTGTCTCTGCCATAAAATAGTGGATGGTGTCTCACTGGCACATGCTCAACTCCACTAAGACTGCAGGTCTCTACTTCCCAGCTAAACAGGCTATCTCTTCCGTTCCTCCTCTTGTCTCCTGACTACCTTCTTTACTCTACTTCCGTTCGTGTACTTAGTATCATCCTCGACCCATCACATAACTTCTCTTTCCATTTATGTCCATATCTTCCACTGCAGACTCAGCCCCTTCAATATCAGGAACAATCTGTCATCTACTTCCTTCCAATAATGCTAAACAGCTAATCTCCTCATTGGTCCTTTCTAGATCTGACTACTGTGCCAGTTTCCTATATGGCTTCCCAAATATGCTTTTTCAACTATGGACAAAGTCCTCAAGAGGACCTCAGCTAGGCTGGGAGACAGAGCGTCAGATTTCAATTTGTGTTTTTCAGTGAGGTGATGGGGTAGGGAGAGGAAGGAGAGAGATGAAACTTTAAGTGCAGGAGTAATTGATTGGATGGTGGTGAGTCAATGGAGAGTAGATTAGATGGGTGAAAGAGGTGTAGCTAGAGTGCTATTGGGCCTGTATGCAAATAGAATGTTAAGGAGGCGGGCAAAGAAAGGAGCTGAGTGGTAATGTGTTTGAGGGAGAGAAAGTGAGATGAAGGAACGGGCCACAGTTCCTAGCCTTGCTGATCATATGGCCAAACCTGCCAACGAGGGCAAGAGAAGGTAGTGGGGTCAGCGTGTTGAGTTTCAAGTAGTGATGTGTCATGGGATCTGATGGCCATGATATTATGTTTGGGGGTTTGGAAGTCAAAGTGGTCAAAAGGAAGTGACGTCTTTTGCAGAGAGACCATGCATGCCAGAGCCTGAGCGTTCGAGGGGCAGTGCAGGGGGGTAGGAGGAGGAAAAAGGATGAGAATGTGTGTTCAAAAGTGAGTTGTGGGGCTCGATGGCATGAAACAAGAGAGGTGAGCACTTTGCGTTTTTGAAAGGTGGACAGTGCAGGATGGAGAGAGAAACTGGAGCAGGAGAGGAGGCCTGCCAGGGAGAGCATGTTGGTCCCATGAGAAAGGCAGAGGTCATTAGAAGGAGGCTTATAATACGATGGTGCATGCTGTGGGTGTTTAGGGAGCCACCACAGAAAGCACTATGAGGGTGTGCTACTATTGTGTAGGTTAGAGGTCTAGCTGACTACATTTAAAGTTGTTCGGAGATCTTTGGGCATAAGTACTTTACATCCAAGTGCAGGAGACCATGGTGCAGATTGGGGAACAAGTGTGATCAAATGCAAAGGTGCAGGTGAATATAGGAAGGACCGAGACAGCTCCTCATCCCCCCCATGGTCGATACATTGAATCCCATTACATTTGGTAATAACATTACCCAAATTTAAAGCGCTTTGAAACAGGATGAATCCAACATGCAAATAACACTTTGTGATAAAAACGTAACAGTGCTGTTAGTAAGTAACGTGTATTCGTATCATTTAGCACAGTAGTGTACGTTTAATTTATTTCGGAGGATTGACTGACGGATTCAGCTCGCTGGGCTTTGACTCTGTGACCTGGACATTAACCACTGATTTGTGTAACAGCACCATCCATTCACTCACCCGCCTTCCAGCCACTGCTCAGGTATTTAAAGGTGCTCACACATGCCAACGTTATACGTTCCACTCGGAAAGGCACCGGCCCAGTCCTGGTTTTAACTTGGCATTCTGGGGCTTGCAGTTCTGATTTCTCCATCATAAGCCCAGAATGCAATGTTAAAACAAGAACTGGACTGCTGTCTCCTCAATGGAATGGATAGTGTTGGCGTGTTTGGGGCCTGTGAAAAGTAAACATCGCACTGATAGTGCCTCTGTCCTGCAGCCTCACCCACGAGTGGCTCAGCACTTGACCACACAGCCAGATGGCAGAAAAATGGGGGGCTCTCAGTAAAATATGAAGGGTTCCCGAGATTCCCATTAACCAAGGACATGATGTAGTCTTTATATCGAATATTTCATAACGAACATTTTTTTATAGAGAATGCATTTAGGGGTGGGGTAATGGGTTAAATAGTTTTGGGAAACGGTGGGGAGGATTTTCAGGGGTGGAAAACAGGGGTTTCTCTATAAAAAAAAAATGTCCTTATACAATATTTGATATATGTTAATTCTTTATAAAATATTTTGGTATAAAGACATGCAACCATTTACAATTAGATGGTGAATCTGGAGGTCCCTGTCTAGCGGGGACGCTGCTGCCCTGCAGGGGCCACTGGTTGCCCGTCGTGCTCCTGCATCCACCTGGTGAAGGATGCCCTCGTCGGTTGCCCCGG
The DNA here is from genome assembly GCF_040938575.1 of Ambystoma mexicanum. Taxonomy (NCBI): domain Eukaryota; kingdom Metazoa; phylum Chordata; class Amphibia; order Caudata; family Ambystomatidae; genus Ambystoma; species Ambystoma mexicanum. The sequence goes on along the minus strand of NC_090931.1, from coordinate 848,502,371 downwards.
TTGTTGGTGAGCTTGCCCTCATTGTGCTTCGTAGGCAAGGGGAGCGCAGAGGCACTGTCAGGGGTGCAGGCTCTGCTGTGTTACCGAAGGCTTCAGAATGAGGAAGCTGATTATTAGCCCTGATTGTCGCCCACCTCACGTCACTGACCCCAGCACCCTTCCAGCAGCATTAAAATAACATTGGCATGAGTTATTAGCTCGAATACATGCATATCAATCAGCAAGCCGGCTTTAATTTAGCCACTGGAAATAATTAAGTTCATTTAAGGAGAAAAAAAAAGAAATGAGAAATCGATGGACAAAGAAATGAACAGGCTGATGGGTTATCGTGATTTATTAAATCAATTCCAATTTAGGCCTTGCTGTATAAAATCATTATTAATCATAAACCTGAGAGATGTGTCCGAGGACACGGTGGGGAGAATCTTGCGCTCTGGCTGGACGCGGCCCGGGAGGCGTGCTGCCCAACAGAACAGAAAGAGGAACAAAGTTGCCATCATATGTTGAACTGGTTTGCACATATTATTTTGGTGGTCATGGCGACCTGCAAAGAAGGTCTGTTTGGCTTGTTGTTTCTTTAGGGCATATAGGAAAGGACATGATTTCTTGTATCCAGTGATCAAAGTGAGCAGGAACGGTCAGGAGCAGTATTCCACTACTTTTTTTTTCTGTTTACCATTCCTCTACTTTTTACGACCATATTCACCATTCTATATAGATGATTTGCCCATTCATGTCCCTGTGCAAGTGTAAAGTTGAAATAGGAGCCTTAGTTACTAGTCTCTTTGACTACTGCAATGCCCTGGCCGCAACACTTGTCACATACTGCACTATGCTCCCGCCTACCCTCTCCCCTGCCGAGACCACAGTTCCACTACTTTTTTCGGTACACACTTCTACCACTGCTTTTATCCTTCAAGGCCCCCGGAAAGAATCGTCTCATCCCAGACCTCCTTTAGTGTGAGCCATTCTTAGCTGGTAACTAGAATCCACAGCGCAAAGGTTCTAAAGGGAGGTGCACGCGTCCCACTGGGTGAGCACAGACGCTTACTGTGTGTTGCTAAACCAGAGTTAAACATCTTTGCTCAGCCGCTTTGCTCTGTGGGGCTCACTTTATTTTTTTGGTGGGGGTCCCTTTCTTGATATCCCTCCTATAGGCATGTCTTTGGGGCTATGACAGGGACATTGCCCTCAGCCATGCGCAAATCGTGATTCTGTGTGGGTCCCTTTAAAGGGTATTTAGTCCTTGCATTTCCATACTTAACTCCCTGCTAAAGCTGGAGTTCCCCAGTTGACTCTGAACTTCCGGTCATTGACATAACGATATTAACATTCATGGGACCACCGGGTGGTGGTAGGGAAGTCCCAGTCATTCCAAGCCATGCATGTTTGGCCGTTGCCGTATACATCTAGAAACCAGTGGATCCAACAATGATATTGTGAAGTTGTGTGGAGACATGAGCCCCCAAATGAACATTGGGCCCCATTATAGCCTTGAGTCTTGAATATCTTGATGTTTGTGTTGTTTCAGTTTAATCCCCTCCATGTGCATGCATCTGAGATAGGGCAAGCTTTGTGCAATTATTGGCAACAAATAATTGAATCGTGCCAACATGACAATGATGCAGACTCTGGGTAGGAAAGAATATGAAGCATAATACGGCTATCGAAAGGAAGAAGACTAAAGATGCATTTGACAAATACAGGGGCAAAATGGAGTTCACTTTCAAAAGTCCGATTTTAAGAGATGTCTTAAAAGTCTTATTTTGGTTAAAAAAAAACACATAAAAAAAAAATTCAAACTTTGTTAGGCGCCCCTCGTGACAGGAATCTTTTAAGCAAATGCTACATTTCAAAAATGTTGGCTGAGTGTGATAAAAATCACTTTTTTCCAATGTCTCCATAAAGCACTATTTTGGTTGTTTTTAAATCCAGAAAATGTAAACAAAACTACAATAAAATGGGAGCTAAGAAATCAAAGATCAACACATGTAAAGTGTGTTTAAAATATATATCTTGCAGCAATGGATCCTCAGAGGTATTTATAAGCTGCTTGACGGGCAGTTGTGTTCCATTCTAGTAATCGTCACCTTGCTGCCCTCTTTCCTGTGCCTGGGCCAGGATCTGGGCTCTTACACATCAGATCCGTCGCTCTGAGTGCCATCATGTTCTCAGACGTTTGCCTTAAGATTTGGCCTGGAACCTGAACCCCTTCACTTCATTTTTTGTGAATTCAGTTGCCCCAACCATTTGGAGCATGGAACTCTGTACACTTTGAAAACATGGAATTTCTCCTAATGTGTAGGCATGGAATTGTATGACTTCAACATCCAAAAAAAGAGACCAGAAGCTCCACTTCTTAGCGTGTGTTTCATTTCTATTTGCCCTTCATTGCTGGGAACGCAAAACATGCGTATGTTTGATTAGTGGCACCTCTTAAGAGACAAAGGCAGAGTATCACTCCCTGTTTTGTAAAAGAAAAATGGCACAGTATATTTAAAGTAAATCCAGTAATAAACAGTAAGTTTGCCAATCACTGCTGCAAATGATGTTTGGAGTAGGTATCTGGTCAGAGTGGGCCCTCCGACAGGATTCAAACTTTGCAAGTGCAGCTTCCCCTGTGCCACCATTCACTGCTGCAAATGATTTTTGGAGTAGGTATCTGGTATGAGCGGGCCCTCCCACAGGCTTCAAACTTTGCAAGTGCAGCTTCCCCTGTGCCACCATTCACTGCTGCAAATGATTTTTGGAGTAGGTATCTGGTCAGAGTGGGCCCTCCCACAGGCTTCAAACTTTGCAAGTGCAGCTTCCCCTGTGCCACCATTCACTGCTGCAAATGATTTTTGGAGTAGGTATCTGGTATGAGCGGGCCCTCCCACAGGCTTCAAACTTTGCAAGTGCAGCTTCCCCTGTGCCACCATTCACTGCTGCAAATGATTTTTGGAGTAGGTATCTGGTATGAGTGGGCCCTCCCACAGGCTTCAAACTTTGCAAGTGCAGTTTCCCCTGTGCCACCATTCACTGCTGCAAATGATTTTTGGAGTAGGTATCTGGTATGAGCGGGCCCTCCCACAGGCTTCAAACTTTGCAAGTGCAGCTTCCCCTGTGCCACCATTCACTGCTGCAAATTATTTTTGGAGTAGGTATCTGGTATGAGTGGGCCCTCCCACAGGCTTCAAACTTTGCAAGTGCAGTTTCCCCTGTGCCACCATTCACTGCTGCAAATGATTTTTGGAGTAGGTATCTGGTATGAGCGGGCCCTCCCACAGGCTTCAAACTTTGCAAGTGCAGCTTCCCCTGTGCCACCATTCACTGCTGCAAATGATTTTTGGAGTAGGTATCTGGTCCTGTGGAAGGACCAATGAAAGCCTCATTGGAACATAGTTGAATGACTGAGGTCAAGGTGAGGCCCTTCTGCTGGGTGAGTGCCTGCCCAAAGCAGGTGATGCCCACGAGCCCCGCCTGCTGCCCGTCTGTGTCCTGGGCGCATTTAATTCCCTCCTTCAATTTTCCCAGCCCAATTTAGCATCATCTCACCTCAGATGTTGAGAAGACAGTGCAGTCTGTCCGTATAGTTGTTGAAACGTGCTCTTGTAATTGGACTTTCAAGAAATGCCTATCACCCACGTCACGGCCAGGCCGACACACACACACAGCATCCGGTCCTGCGCGCCTAGCACCTTAAAGTCCTTGCCATTACCGGTGTAACATGTGCCTTTTATTGTCAGCAGCACTGTCCTTGTGCGTGGATGTTTGTTTAGTCAATAGGCACTGTGATGAGACAAGTTCAAACTGAAAGGGCCCACCCTGCCCCAGTTACCCAGCACATCTGTGTCTGCTTCCAAGAGAGGCAGCGAGAAAAAACCCCAAACGCTCCCTTTTAAAGATTAGCTTATAGCCATGATGTCAGCCATCTTGATATGAAAAGAGCATATGTTCTTACGTCGATAATCCCATGTTCTTACCATCATGCACAACAGCAGTGTGTGGATGTTTGTGCCAAAGAATATACCATGTGTGCGTTAATATGCTGAAAGTACAGTCATGTAAAGCTGGAGATGTTTCTAGCCTGCGTTATTTTATTTTCTGGGACTTCTGGTTTTCCATTTAGGAGGTGGAACATAATTTTACAGGAACAAAACAGGTCATGTGCTGTTAGCATTCGTGATGCTGCAACGACTGATGGTGCCTTCGTCACATGTTACATGATAAGGCAGTGTGCCCTATCACTACTGATCAAAATACAGAGCCCCGTATCTAACCCTACAAAGAACATACGATATTCCCACTGTCTTTCTTTAGAATGTGTAATTGCATGTCAGATAGATTCTCAATGTATTAACATATGTAGTCACGTTCACAGTCTCCCAATTTTCACAGATGTGATGGTGAGGTTAAATGTTTTCCCCATGACCACACATGTTGGTTAAGCGGTGCATCCAGGTTTTAATTCCCAACACCAGCTCTGGTGTTTACACATACGTGTGTGCTGTGCACAATCTGACTGCCCATTGCTTATGCAGCCGGTTTCTGGCCCTTAGAGCCATGCTAGACCCCATGGCTCAGCCCTTGCCTGGAATTCTCTGGCTGGCTCCCCCAGCTCATGTGAAAGAGAGTGGAGGCAGAGCCTCAAAACTCACATGTCATGATTGAGAGCCACGGGGAGAGAGGAGATACACGCAGTAATTTGGTTTGCCATAGGTGGATAATGCAGCTGTCAACATGTATTTATTCTGGCGGCCTTCAGTGGCAATTTCAGGTGACAGGAGCGGAGAGGCCATGGTTGCGTCTCAGAGACCCCAGTTGGAGAAGGGCAACCGAGCCGTGTTTTCATTTCAACACAAACCAGGTTGCTTAAGCATCCCTGAACCTTAGCACTGCCCCCATCCCTCCAACTTCCTCCTTCACCCCCCACCCCCCGCTCCCCCACCTCGATAGATCCATCCTTCCTTCCTACCCCTTTCACCATCCACGCGTCTCCACAAACAAAATCACGTGCCGAAACCATCTGTGCTTTTCTTTTCCCCAAAAAATGAAACCTACAATTAGTGTCTTCTTCGTCTTATGTATTTTTTTTTTTTTTTTTTTTTAACAAGGCAGGGAACTATTATGCAAATACTCTGCAATTTGCTTTTGAATCATCTTTGTGCTGCGATGAGCAATTTCCTCGAACACAGACACAATCTTTTCAGTGCAACATTTTTTTTTCTCTCTATCTCTGGCAACGTCTTTATTCCGGTTAGAATGACAACCTTTGCAAATCTGTTTTTGGGGGGCCTGTGCTGTGCATGTTTCGGTCATTTGTTTTATGCTTTGAACAAGTAGCATAGTGAAGCATTGGTGTTCTGGAGACTCGGTCTCTAGGTTATTTTCTTAACAGAGTGTCTACAACCTTTAGCTTTCGGATGTTTGGTACTACAACTCCCATCATCCGTAGTCAGCATAGTCAATGGTGAGCAATTATGGGAGTCATAGTCCATGACATGAGGGCCACAGGTTGCAGACCACTGTCCTAGGTGGTCTTTCTGGGTTTTTGTCAAGGGTTAGGGATTGGGTCATGAAAGTGGCAAGGGAGAAACATTACAGAGAGACTTGAAAAAGGTTGTTTTGATGGTATGTGTTCTACAAGCAATGCCATTATTCGCAAAGTGTGGGGATTGGACAATAATGGAAACAGACATTGAAACCACCTTAGACAGACACTGTGAGATGGTACTACAACTCCCATCATCCGTAGTCAGCAGAGTCAATGGTGAGCGACTCCAGGAGTCCTAGTCCATGACATGATCATGAAAGCCGCAGGTTGCAGACCACTGTCCTAGGTGATTTTTCTGGGTTTTTGTCAAGGGTCAGGAATTTGGTTATGAAAGTGGCAATGGAGAAACATTACAGAGAGACTTGAGAACGTTTGTCTTGGTGGTATGTGTTCTACAAGCAATGCCATTACTCCCAAGTGTGGGGATTGGACAATACTGGAAACAGATATTGAAACCACCTTAGACAGACACTGCAAGAAGGGGTAAATTAGGGGTAAGCCTGGAAAGAAAGTAGACTTTTCTTTGTTGGATGACACGAGTGGAGGCAGCTGGTACTTTGATATACTCAAATTCATCAGTTATCTTGTGTCCCAAAGGGAATCCAGAATCATACTCTTTTTACAAGGTAAATACCCTTTTGGCTCAGTCTAGGGATCAGAGACATTTCAATAGAGGGGAGATACAAGTCAATTTAAAACTAGTAAAGAAAGACAGTCATGCAGCCAACTCCAGTTTTTGTACTTGACTATGAAACAAACTTTGACAGAGCCGTTGATGGGCCAATGGTATTACAGCTCTGCATCAAGGAAGGAATGGGGAAGGCTGATTGGCAATCTTTGGTGATGCTGCAAGTTGAAATATTTGTCTCTTTTGGCAACACAATTGTGGAGTACACTGATGAGAGATTGCTGATTGGTTTATCCCTTTGCTAGATGGACTGCAGTGGCATTCATGAAAGGCTTGTGAAGCAAATGCCTTTTTATCAGAAGCCCCAAAGGCCACTGTCGATGGAGATGGGGAAAATAGCAAGGGTCCAAAAGAATGGCCCTGATGAATGCAGGGAGGCGTTGGTGCAGGGTGAAACAAAAGGTCCGAAAGGGGTGATTGGCTGTAGACACACAAAGCTCCATGTGGTCTCTGCAGTGTAGTTGATGCTGAAAGTCAAGCAGATGAATGGTTGATCAAAAGGGGGGGTTGTTGAGTGGTACCATCAGGACACTGTTGGGTTTCGAAGACGTTGTTTGGGGCCTATAAACTCATCTACTTTGTTTTCTCCATTGGCGGAACAGGAAGCTCTGATAATGGCAAGCATGGACCACCCACACCTGGTTCGACTTCTGGGTGTCTGCCTGAGCCCCACCATCCAGCTGGTCACACAGCTCATGCCTCATGGCTGCCTCTTGGACTATGTTCACGAGCACAAGGACAACATTGGATCGCAGCTCCTGCTGAATTGGTGTGTCCAGATAGCCAAGGTAGGTCCCATTAAATTATTTTACTATCCCTATGTGCTCTTCTGATGTCTATGTGTGTATTAGCTGCAATGTATTTAAAGAATCCTAACCACTCACACTGCTCTGGGCAATACTTCAGACCATCAATATGCAGACCGCCAAGCGATCACACAAGGGTCAAGCTCATTTGCGAATCAGGCTTCCATCAACTCAAATGGGGCAGGCAGTCCAGCTCAAAGTGCGAGGTGACATCCTTTCTGCATGAGACGACAAGCAACCCCAGACATGTTTCACCCTCACTACACATCATGTGACGTGTGGCTCTGCTGTTCAATTTTTACTTGTATTGTGCCTGAACACTGAGCCCTCCCACCCCCAAACTTTGCAAGTTCACAGGTGTAGCCTTGCTATTATCTAGTCTTGGCCCTATTTGGAGTTGTCATCAATTTCCCATAGATAGCCTAACACTCTTGGCTGTATATTTTCCTGATATTTTGTTATGCTGCATAATGCGGCGCATCAATTGTATGTGCCGATGTTTATCTCAACAGCTCACTGACCATCCAGAAGATGCTTGGAAGAAGCTCTGGCATGCCGCAGAGCAAATCTCAGCAAATGCACTATGACCAAGTGATGTGTATGTCGCAGAGGCTCGGACCTCATGCATGGATCCTAGCGCACGCACCAAAAAGATACAGGGTCTATACTGAAAAGGCAATGCACCCTAAAAAGTCACAGGTTACACAAAGGCTAAACAAACTCATAAAGGTTGGTAATGAAGAGGATTAAAGTTGAGGTTGAAGAGATTTCTGACTAGGAAAAACATAAGGAATGGGGAGCACGTGCCACCACATCTCTGCGCAGTCGCCCTTCTGAATGTTGTGCCTCTGAATAGCATTTTGACTGCGGCAGTGAATCTGGAGCTGACGGCTCCACGCATGCGTCACCAAATCAAAACTGGCCACTGATAGGTGCAGCAATGTTCACTCCCCACTTGGCATCCAGGTGTGGCATTCTCGGTGTGTACCCGCCATCTCGCTCTCAGATCCTCAATGTGCCTACCCATTGTCCCCTTTGATGCCCCGTAGATCTCCAGGTCCTTATGGCGATAGCTGTGAGGACAGAGGCACGCCATAAAGACTGCACTTTCTGGCAATGAGGGCTCAACTGCAGGCCCTATAATAATTCCACTTTGACACCCCGTCATTTCACAAGTAACATAAGTATTCCAGGTGAGGTGCATGTATTTCCTTCATGACGCAGGCTATGGGATCAAATGTAGCCTCCTGAAGAGCCACCTTTTCATTTGCTAAAATCCAACCCGGAGGATTACGTCATCAGACACCCCGCTCCCTTTTCCTGAGACTCCACCCACCCGTGCCACCAACACATTTTTGCAAGCTGGAGACTTCTAGTTCTTTGCTAAAGTGGCCAGAATCTGCACGGCTATGATTGAAATGATTTGTGGAGTTACGACTAAGCAACTGAGGAAGCTGGTAAACAGACAATGTTTTTTTGTTAGCAAAATAGCTGCATTTTTCTTTTGAGTTGTGTGGCCTTTATTATTCTGCCGAGCCGTTGTTCTGTTTGCCGCTCTGGCCTTCATTAACACCCTTTTGAGAGCACAAACATTCCATTAGGGGGCCGGTACGAGGCTGGGGTGTCATCTGGCTGAATATTGCATAATGGCCCAGGTTCTTGCCCAAGTGGTGTGGCCCCTGTGCTGCCCCTCAGGCCCCTTTAGGTGTGGGAGGAGTGACTAATTAATAACAATGGACCCCCTCTTCGGAGTGTCTGGAAATATGATCTGCAGCTTTCCTTTCCGTGCCTTGCGGTGGGGGGCCATCTGGAGTCTTCCAGAAAACCCAGGACTCCACTCTCTTCTCTGCTGACCCCGGAGAAGACCGTAACAACCACCCTGTCCCAACTTTCTGGAACAGACTCTGTAAAGAGATTGGCCCATACAGGAGTCCGGAAGACTGACGCCATCTCAGTACAGATAACAGCAGCTAGGCCACGCCTTTTCTAGAGATGGCCATATCTGGTTGACTGCTACGCTGGGAAAAATATACACAGCCACTTTTGTGTGTGACAGTGAAATGGACTGGAACCGCCCTACAGCCTGGGGATATTCTGCTTTCAAGTAGCGTGCGCCGTCCCTTTGTGACATCTGAACATTCTTGAGCAGCCTTGGAATAGCTCTCAGGCCGCAGCTGCGTCTGTGCATTGTGTTTAACAAGACATAGGGCCTCATTCTGAGTTTGGAGGTAGCCATGGCATTATTAGCGCCATGGCTGCCTCCAAAATCGGTCTGACTCCGGTCTGGTGAAGGGAGTAATTACTGGTCCAGTCCGAGGTCGGCGGGACCGGTAATTCCCCATTCACCAGAGCCATTCCCCATTCCCATCCGAGCCCCCATAGGGCTCAATGGGAAGGGGGAAGGTGGCAATAACGGTCCCAGGACCCGCAAAGGGACCTCGAAATAGGGCGCAAAGGGATTACCGGCACCGGTGTCATTACCGGTGCCCGGTATCCCTTTGCGCCCAGGTCGTAATGACCCCCATGGTGTTATACAAGGCCAGAGAGTTGTTCATCTGGGCACATAAGCCGGGTCTAGCCGGAAGTTACTTTATCTCACATGCATGTGCCAAGCGGTTTGTGGGGATTTTAGAAGGGCACTTACTCACGCTCTTAGAAGTACGGCATGTGCTGGGCCACTGCAGTCCTGATGTACTTAGCGCACAATATTTAGATTCTTTTTTTAATGGCTGGCATAAGTAATGCGGAGGCAGCTAAATGACATTTAGTGAGATGTCTTAAACAGGTTGTTTTGGGCTGTTTTTCAGTAAGTGTTTTCTCCCCTCGCATACCAATCAGGGGCAACCGCTGGAGATAAAATGGCGTCCTTCAGCGAGTGTGGCTGTCTGCACTGCAAGGATTCCCCTGGGGGTACCATACAAGTGTTGTGATAAGACTTACAAATTAGTACCGTGGAAGGAAGGTTACAGTGATTAAAGGCGCCCACCAATCGCTTTCCAAATACACTGTTCGCCTGCCGCTGGCACGTCGCACGTCGCACGTCGCAAACCGTTTCTGATGGACTGCATGTCACGTGACTGGTGATGAACCATCGCATCTGGCTATTGAGCATGCGTAGCAATACATATGTGTATTTAAAAATGGAAAGTTAGGATTAACAGCGAAATGATTTTCTTATTTTTTATATTTATTTGATATTAAAATCTTATATGCTGCAGCTTAACCGGAGCGCTTTACAATGGATACAATACATAATTTTCAAGGCAGATGCTGATAATGTGATGAATAGACAAACAAGCAAAACAATACGACAAAAAATACAGATTTCTATAAATGTCCGATTAATATAAAGACGTTTAAAAAGTAGAAATCGTGAACGAGAGGGACACAAGCTTTGACAGTCTAACAGTCATATCTTTTTGAGAAAAAATATACATTCTTTTTGGAGGCCCCATCTGCGTCATCACACTGGTAATTGAAGAACGCACGCACACGGGGGCCCCACTCCATCCTTTGGAGTACACCCCCACTCCAAGACATTTCTTCTGGGAAACTGCTTTTGCAACAGCCTGGGAAATATAGGAGGAACTTCTGGGGGTCACGTGCCTCTCCATTCCCCAATTTCATTATGAAACTGCAGGCAGTGATCGCAAAGCAAACAATTCACTCCCACACCAGTGTATAACCAAAGAGGTGCCCTTCCAACACCAGCTCCACAGCCAAAACCCTGCCACACACCTCCTACTAACTCTATGTCTTGGTGTTCGAAACCCTGATCCCCAAAAAGTGGGCTATGCCAGCTGCCCACATGCTGGTAGACCCGCGCACGAAGTGGGCCGACGGCAGCCTATCACACACTTAGATAAGAGAACGTGAGACCAAAGGTCAAGTTCATCCTCCTATCCATGACCTGCATTCATTTTGTGGGTTCGCCCACAGATGTCCTCAAAGCAAAATAATGCCCTATTCTCCAGTCAAAGACCATGCCTTCAGATTCCAACACCAGAGTCCTCAAACTTTCTAATGACCTCTCTAGAAACCATTGTGTCCCAGACTTTCTCTCCTACATAACTACATATTCTGGAACAGCCTTTTCCTTGCTAAGTTCACGACAAAGCCCCACGTTGGTCTGTTTGCCCATGGTGACCATTTGTTCCTCGATGAGCATGTAATACTGGGAGGGTACTAGATATTTTACAATGTAAGGCATCTTTCTTAACACAGTATATTACGGCCACTTTTACCCACTCTAAGGTATTAAAATAGTTGCATGTTAAAATTCCTCATGAAAGATACTTGGCTTACACTCAGAAAAACGGGAAAAAAAGGTGATACTGGTAAATCACCATGCCCACTATACACATATTTGTTTTGCTTGAAACAGCAAGTAAACGGATGAAAGAATAGGGAAAATCAGGGTAAAATGAGGAGAAATGTAGGGGCAAATGGTGGTAAGGGCGTGGTACTCCCCATTAGGGAAACATAAATGGCAGTCTTTTTCAGGGCAATGCAAACAAAAACATAGGCGTATATCTGACAATCAAAATACCCCATGGTAAAAATGAAAGGTAAACATTAATACTACATTAAAAAGTAATGCAATCAATAAACATGAAGCACGTAGACACAAAAATATTGAACTTAGCATTAATAGTTACATTTTAAAAAGCAATGTCGGCGCCAAGTATTTTTTTTTAACAAAAGGAGACTACACATTCTAAATGGACATGTTAAAATGGGAAGGAGCCTGTACCTCTAGTTACCTTAAAGGTGTGTCATTCACAACGCATTGGTAAATATAGTATTACTTTGAAAACTTGAAGCATCCCTGGTACTCTCCTCTACCCTTTCCTGAAGCAACTGTGACAAATCAACTTCCGGGGCACCAGTGGTCCATGGATGAATATCACTCTAAACCAGTGGTCTTCAAACTTTTTTGGCCTGGGCCCCCCCTGAGCAAAGGTTGGGCAGGCCGGGCCCCCCCAAAGGTGCCAGATGGATAGTATGTAGAAATCGCTATGAACTTTTGCATGTCGTCACCGCACCCTACCCTGGGCTCTCCCCAGCCTACTCCCACCATTATTCCAGTGCTGCCGCCCATCCTGCTCCCACCACAGTGCCATAACACAAGCAAACACACATCCATACACATTTAAATAAAAAATAAATCGCCATAAACGTACCTTCTGCAGGGGCCTGCGCGTGGTTTCTAAAATACCCTGCTCCAGGTTGCTCTGCTCGCATGTGGGAGGAGGTGCAGGAGCACCCCCTCGCACATACATACATGCAGGGCCCCATCCAGCATTTCCAATGAGCTATGCAAGGCTGGCGAAGCAAAAAATAAACAGCGCTGCATGGCTCAGTGATCATGTGCGGCTGGGGAAATGAACTGTCAAAGGCAAACAGTGTTTCCCTTTGACAGTTCAGCCAGCCCAGGAGCACACCCTCAGCTGGAAAAAGCAGATGAGGGAGTGCTCAGTGTTTCACTGGGCTGGCTCCTTGGCCCCTCCATAATGGGTGAGTAGGCCAGTGGGTGGACGCCTCCTCAACCATTATGGATGAGCCGGCAGGCTTGGACTGGCCTATAGGGCGATGACCGTACCAAAAATGCAAAATACTAGTGTAGGCCAGTCAAAATGCGCCACTTTTTTGGTCAATGTGGGGCAGTTTGAGGAGTTACTTCACTATGCAGCTAGTAGTTTTGACCATTGTTGCTGAATAAATATTCTTTAAATATCACCATTTGTTTACATTTGAACAAAAAACAACCCCTTGGGTACTATTCAATCAGTCTGTGTCTAAGGGACTGAATATCCATTTGCAACTGCTAGCCATTTTTTCATTGGTGCCTAAGACCTTTTAATGGTCGAGTCTGATCATTTGAGCTGCCCCTTCCCATTTCCTCCAATCTAAAAAAAAGAGCCCCCATTTTATGCTGGGCTCTGGCACCACCCCTAGGATGCGGCCGAGCCCCCCTGTGGGGGCGCGCCCCACAGTTTGAAGACCTCTGCTCTAAACCATCAATAAGCCCCACACCTTTAACACACCAGAAGGGATCCGAAGAGATTGGAAACACAAGTACATTATAAACCTCCTTGTCCAATTTTGGTAACGTGGATGGAATGGCAGGCTTATCTCCACAAGGTCGTTGATCATTGGTTAGTTGTAACACAGCGAAAATACAATTATTACCCAATAATAAAAGGGACTCTCCAGTCACAGTTGTATACAAATATCTAATTTATTATTATTACAACAGACAGTTCTAGTGTGAAAACAAGGAAATGATATGAGGCAGGGTAACCAAAAAGGAAACACACCAAACACAGGTTACAAAGGAACATACAAAGCACTTTATTTTATACTGAATCCAGTTACAAAAGAACAGAACAAAATTCAGATAGCTATCGACCCTCAGTACAACACAGCGAACTCCGGCGTGGTTCGGTGTGCTCAGTGAGTGCAAATATTCATTGAAACAGTCAGGCTTTTATACATTTCTCCAGCCTGTTGTCCAGCCTTTCTTCAGGTTAACCATTCCATAAATAAGTTACTGCTCTATGGTCCCTTGCCAGGTCAAATCTAGTTCATCTTAGGTTTATACATTAACAAGAAGAAATGGTAATAATGTATGCTCTAGGCCTAACATTACAATGCAGGACTTAATTTATACAATATAGTTAAGCAGGTGTTCTCATTCAATTATAGATCAGTTTCGGTGATACAGGTAATCCATTACACACAGGTCAGCAGAAGGACAAGGTCTCAGCTCATGACCCTAACAAGTGGCCTGCAGGCAAGTTATACATTAGCTGTACAGAGGTCATGACAATCGAGTTCTGTTCTGAATAACATAGGCTACCATTTTAGCTCACATGGTGACTTTATAGAGCAATGCGAGTTTATTCACATGTAGTTTATAAGCAGCTTGTTAGCAGCTTGGCGCAGGCCAATATACATATATTCATAGCAATAGGAGGCACAATATAATTTCTAGTTTGACAAACCCTCCTTTTGGCCTATGCCAAGTGCTAAACTACTTCTGATCTCCCTGCAAATAACTCCATGTGTCATCGTCCATACCCCCTGAATAGCTGTCAGAAATATCTATCGCCATTAGATCTTTTACTAAGATCTCTTTCAGTACATACTCCTTAGAGGTTTTATCCGGGGCATAAACTTTATGTCCTATTGTACCTATCGCCTGAGCGCAACATCCCCCTAGCATTGAACATATACTTGGTAGACATTGGATACAACAACAAAGAAATAGCAGAATTCCCAAAATAATCAGCAAGACTGAAAGCACTTTCCAACCCCAAGACCGCAAGAAGTCCCAGAACCAAGCGCTAAGATCCCAATTTCCCTCGGGAACATGCAATTCTGAACTAAGAATGTGCAGATTCTGTATTGCCTTAAAAATAGTTGGGGAGGAATCCGGTGTGAAAACACAGCAAGCGGACCCCACTGGTTTACATACTCCACCACGTTCAGCCAGAATAACATCTAATGCCATCCGGTTCTGAAGCGCTACCAATCTGATCGCTTTCTGCTCTAAAGTCATATTATAGAGTATATCTGTGGTCCGGTTGATGGTTCTCTCCAGTACTCTCGCTAGTTTCCTGATATCCTCGGAATTCGCTATCTGCCCAAAGAATGGAATGAATGATTTCGCTACATCTCCTAAAACCTGTGCTGAGTGTCGCCATTCTCGTCCCGCCGTGGACGAGCCTACAAAACCTCTACAGTACTTGCTAAAAACACCCCAGGTAACAGGATTCCTAGATAACAAGTTCCCTGCCAATCCCTGGGCAACCATGGAAATGCTACATTACCGCAAACAAAATAGACAGGGTCGCCTACATACAAAGGTCTGTCTTCCCCAGTCAAATTTGCAACGTTGGCACAACCTTTAAAATCTCCCATTCACCGAGTGCCATTCCTCTGTATGCAGAAAGAAACTGAATCGGGGCTATGGTTAACAGTGTAAGAAGGAGGCACGGCATCCTTATTTCCTATCGGAGCCATTTTAAAGGAAATCAAAGATTGGAAAGGACGAGACAGTCTATCAGAAGGCCTAATAGAAGCAATATTGAGCTTACTCCTATTTGCGAAAAGCGAGCATCCCAGGGGAGTCAGAACACATTTCTCAAAACTATTCAAATTAGTGCCATCAAAGTTCCCCGAGATGCTATCGTTCCATCGGCCAAAGAACAGTGCTCTAAGTGAAGCATAACAAGCAGTTGTCAAAGGTAAAGGGTGAATATACCAACCTAGCCCCTTATCCCCATGTTGCGGTAAATGCGAGCAGATCCAACAATTGGTTCTGTTAAAGATTGCATGGGTAGCATTCATAATTAGAAGTAGAGTGTTATTTTGATAATTCCGTCTATGCAAAAGATCTCTAGGTGACAAGGTATGTAGTTGCACAGAAGGAGTGGGAACAACAGTTATATTTTCAACAGGTAGGAAATCATTCAAAGGGTACATTCTCTCCAAATACCAAAACCCACAACCAACAGTTACTAAAAGTCCCGTGATTATCATCAGTAGACAACAAAACGTTTTTGGGGCCCCCATACATATCTGCTCATTGTCTCTCCTAGTCACATTTTTGTCCAAAAGTTCAGTACGAATGGTAGCGGATGCGGGCATTGTCGTCTTCAATCGAGAAACACCAATTGTTTGTTTGCTGGCGACTCCGGTCGCGCGTCTTCTTAATGTCTTTTCCCACAACCCTTAGCCAGCAGAACCCTTTATGCAATTGGGCCAAAAAAAGGCAAGCCCTCAAATTCTTTCAATTGTACAGCAAGAGCCATATTGCAAACCTATCTCCTTGGGCGGAGATTATACTTCACAGTTTCCGGTGCAAAAGAATCAGCAGACAGGATGTCGTCACTTCCCACAGGAGGTGGCGAGTGAACGGAAGTTGGATCAGAAGATGGATGATCCACAAACGATGCAGTGGGAGAGCAAGGAGGCAAGATGGCCATTCTGTCGGGCCTTACAACTTCCGGAACGGCCTCCGATACTCTCTCTCCACCATCTGCTGTTTCGGGTACATTGGTTTCAATGTCGTAAAGGGGTTCTGCGTCTTCTGTATCGTATGGCACTGGGTGTGGGATCCGTTTGGTGTGGCTCCCGTGGATCCATTGGCGACGTCCTCCTACCCGCACCGCAGTCTGAGTGACCAGGAGCACCTGGTAGGGGCCCCTCCAACGTGGTGCGAGGCAAGACGCTCTATCGAAGGATTTAACGAGGATCCAATCCCCTGGTCGTAGACTGTCACCGGGGCCCTGGTACCTCACCGGCAATGCCTCTCGCACCTGGTGATAAATTGAAAACAGGTTTTTAGTCAATTGGTTACAATAGTCGGAGAGAAGTACATTTTCTACATTGCGCAATGCGCAGCTTTTAGGCAAACCCCAAATATTAGCAGGTCTCCCCATTACCACCTCAAAGGGAGTTAGCCCAGTCTTAGTTTGAGGGGTTGTCCGCATTGAAAGTAACACGATCGGTAAGGCGTCCGGCCATTTTAGTTTGGTGCCGGCACACGTCTTAGCAAGCTTGTTTTTTATGATACCATTGTGTCTTTCCACTAATCCGGCGCTCTGAGCATGTCTGGCCGAATGGAATCGTTTGTCAATTTGCAATGCCGTACATATCTGTAGAATTACAGCAGCGATAAAATGCGGACCATTATCCGACCAGATAACTCTCGGCAATCCGAACCGTGGGAAGAATTCCTTTAACATGGTCTTTGCAGTGGTCATGGCTGTAGCGTCTTTAACAGGGAAAGCCTCGACCCATTTACTAAAGGCGCAAATGACCACAAGGACATATTTTAGATTGTTACATCGCTCCATTTCAATAAACTCAAAGTGAATTACTTCAAAAGGGACAGAAGGAGGCCCAAAGCTACCTCTTGGAGTTGCTGTCCCCTTTCCCACATTGTGTTGTAGGCAAATCATGCAATTTTGGACATAATGCTGGGCAATTTTTGAAATCTTATCATTTACCCAGACTTTCTCTAACATTCTCGTGATCTGTTGAGCGCACACATGTGTGGGACCGTGTGCCATGGTAACCATCATTACTATATAGGCATTAGGAAGCAACCATTTCCCTTCAACCACGTCCACCCAACGCCCATCATCATCGAGTTTCCCCAAGCCCTCCGCCCACCTCTTGGATTCTTCTAATGTGGCATCGGCTTGGATATCCCGTACAGACCCAACACCCTCATCCATTGCATAGGCATCTACAGTCTCCCTTGAAACATATATCTCCGTGAAGAGATCAGAGGCAGTTTGTCTAGCTATTTGATCAGCGAAAGCATTCCCTTTCCCTACATCATCTATAATCCTGCGATGTGCGGCGCACTTAATGATTGCTAACTGACTAGGGAGCGCAAGCGCTGAAAGCAATTGTACTATCAGGGAGCCATGTTGGATCTTGGTGCCATGCAAAGTTAAAAACCCTCTCTCTGACCAAAGTCTCCCAAAGTTGTGAGCCACCCCAAAGGCATACTGGCTATCAGTATATATGTTTACTGTTAGCCCTTCGGAAAGCTCACAAGCTCGAGTCAATGCTATAATCTCTGCGGCCTGCGCAGAGTTATGCGTAATTCTCTTGGTCTCCACAACCGTACTCAATGTAGTGACTGCATAAGCAGCTGTGGATGTACCATCCAGTAGTTTGAAGCAGGAGCCATCACAAAACAGCTCCCCTTGTGGGTTATCCAAAGGAGTGTCCCTCAAATCAACTCTGCCTTTTGTATCTTGTTCAGTAGTATACAGGCAGTCATGTGACTCTTCGTCACCGCAAACAGTATTTTGCGGGAAAGGTAGGAGTTCAGCCGGATTATGAACGCAGCACCTCCTAATTTGAATGTGGGGAGCAAACAAGATTAATTCATATCTTGTCAGTCGTGCGGAAGTGAGGTGTTTCGTTTGGGTTTTGTTCAATAGAATATCTACAGAGTGAGGCACAATCAGGGTTAAATCATGGCCTAGGACCATTCCCTCACTCTGTTTTACAGATGCAGCAGCAGCAGCGACAGCGCGCAAACATCTTGGCAAAGCGCATGCAACAGGATCAAGGGCGGAAGAGTAGTAACTGCATGGCCTATTCTTCCCTCCATGTTCCTGCGTTAATACAGCCAAAGCACATCCATCACATTCATGCACAAACAACACAAAGGCCTTCTCATAGTTCGGTGTGCCCAAAACTGGCGCCGAACATAATGCAGTCTTGAGCAACTGGAATGAATGTTGATGCTCCATTTCCATGGCAATGGTGAAGAAATACCCTTCTACGTCAAGGCCAAAATCGGTTTTATCACTAGTGAGAAGTTTGGGATCCATAACCTACAGTAAGAAGCCATACCTATCAAGGCTCTAACTTCCTTTTGTGTATTTGGGACAGACATGCCAGAAATGTGTTTTATTCTTTCAGGTGTCAATCTTCTTCCCTCCTTTGACAGGAGATAGCCTAAATAGGCGACCTCCTGGCAACAATATTGAAACTTTTTGAGCGAAGCTTTGTGACCATGCTTAGCTAGATGGATGAGCAACAACACAGTGCCCTCTTTACAAGAGCTCTCAGAGTCAGCGGCTAAAAGTAAATCATCAACATATTGAAGCAACGTACAAGTAGAGGGCAATCCAAGGGTATCAAGCTGCTCTTTCAAAGCCCTACTATAAATACTAGGACTCTCAGTATAACCTTGAGGTGCACAAGTAAATGTGAATGAGCGTCCCCCTAAGGTGAAGGCGAACAAGTATCTACTATCCTCATGTATAGGAATACTGAAGAAAGCATTCTTTAGGTCCACAACACTGAAGTGAGTAGCCGTAGCTGGAATCATGGTTAATATTGTCATCAAATCCGGCACAATTGGAAATTGCAGAGCGACGACTTTATTAATGGCACGTAAATCAATTATAAAACGAAATGGAATTGCATTATCACCTTTTTTTGTACACGGGTAAAATCGGACTATTGCACAAACTTCCTGGAATCTCCTCAATCACCCCACGATGCACAAAATCGGAAACAATGCTCTTCAAAGCTCGCTCGCCTTCAACTGAGATCTTATACTGTGGAATACGGGGCAGCTTAATTCCATGTTTCAAAACTATTTTAACAGGCTCAATCTGCAAAACACCGACATCATTGTCATCAACTGCCCACAAACACTCTGGTACATTACTGAATTCTGGCGGCAAAGGTCTAGTCAAGAATTGCGAAACAGAACATTGCTGTGGTGAAATCGTCAAACGCACTCCATCAGAAGAACAATTAATTACTGCATTTAATTCCTTCAACAGATTCAACCCCAGCAAATTCTCTCCACAATTCGAAGTCAAGAGAAATGGACAGTGGTCCGTAAAGGGACCCAAAGAAATAGGTACCGGTGAAGAAACCGGACAAAAAACTGGTGTGCCAGAAAACCCTACAGAAACATTGGTTTGCCCTGACAGTGGAATGTTTGGAACCTGAGAATGATCAATGGGGCACTTCTGTGCTCCAGTGTCTATCAAAAATTGATGATTCATATTTCCCACTACCATTTCAACGTAGGGACCTTTCTGATTAACGGGAATAGGTGTAGGTTCTAAACCCTGCTTCGGGCAATCCTAACGAAACAAAATATCATCAAAAGGAAGCTCTTCAGATAGATATGCAGCAGAAGGATGATCAAATATGTTTCTAGTATCCACACTCGGGACGATTATCCTGTAAAAAAGGTTGTTGGGGATCCTGCAAAAACTGGCCTCTACCAGGGCCCCCTACACCCGGGCGACCTCTGGATCGTCTACCCATATTTCCAAATGTGTTATTCGACCTCTGTCGAAGGACGGGGCATTGTGCACGCCAATGACCCTCCTGGCGACAATAGGCACACTGGTTAATATTCACAGGACCCAAGGGCACATTCCCTTGTGGAACATACTGACCTCTAATCTGCGAACTACCCTCTCTGGGGCCTCTAACAATTTGCTGTAACAATACTTTAGTCTTCAAATCACCTTTTCTCTTCTCGACTCTATCTTTTTCATTATTGACACGGTTCTCGTAGTACTGAGCCATGTGCAGTACTTCTGATTGGGATTTCGCCTGCCAAGCGCTCTCAGAAGACATCATTTGTGACTGGATGTCAGGCAGCAATCCACGTACAAATTTGTCCACAAATAATCTTTTCCCGGACTCTGTGCCTAAGTCTTGTCCACTGAAATCCGAGAATACCTGTTCGAACCGATTAAAGAACTCGGTAGCACCCTCAGATTTTCCTTGGACACAGGCCGTAAGCTTGTCCCAAATAATTCTCTTTTCGGGGATTATAGTTTTCAGTTTTGCAATGATTCTGTCAGGCAAAGTTAGTATCACCTGAGGTGGTCTCTCACCAGCTGGCCTTTCCCCATCAAGCCTAACTATGTTAGCCCATGTATCTCCCAACCCTGGTACATCGTCTATAGTTCTAACTTGTTTCCACAAATTTATAGGCAGGAGTACAGGGAATAGCAAATCAATGTCGCCTAGGGTAAACACTGAGGACTGCAAAACGGACTCTATCTCTTTATAGAACCCTGTCGGATTTTTCCTAATGTCAGGAATAGTTTGTCTAATAGTATTCACTTCTTGTTGTGAAAACGGGATGTGAACAAACTGCGATACATAATGTGCAGGAATGTCCACAGCAGGTGTACCTGCTGCAGCATTAGCAGGAATCTCAACCTTTGGGACAAATGTCAGAGGAACCTCTCTCATAGGCAACTGAGATGTAGGCAACTCCGAACACTTACTAAGCAACAGAGCTAAGTCGAGCGTTAAAGCAGTTGAAGAAGTGTCAAGTGAAAAAGCTCTCTTATAAATGCTCAATAACTCTGTGGGACAACTAACCTTTCTCTTTAAACATTCATCCTGCAGGTACTCTACCATTACCTGTATCACTTTCCTCTGCATTTCTAGTGTATATTCACTGTATGTGTCATATACCTCAACTGGAGTTATCGATATGTCTGAAATCCATCTAATCGCATATTTTGTACAAATTCGCGCCTCCTCAGATGTCGATTTACGACACGGAAGAAATCGTTTCTGTACATACATACTTTCTTCTTCATCATCCTCATTCCGTAACCTTTCCAACTCCTTTCTATACTCAAATATCCTCTCAACATGCTCATGTACCTTCTCCACAGTGTCTCTTGAAAACGCTAAAGTATTCAGGTCCCTCAACCCTTGTGGGAGGTCTGCATTATTTAATTTACCCCACATTACACATAAATGAATCCCTAAACCTTCAATGAAAACATTTTTCTCAGGAAAATTATCCATATTAGAAAGTGTGGCAAGAACATTAGCTCAATATTCTCTCTCAATACAATGCTTAGCCTATGCAAACAAATCCTGTTTCTTTTCTGTAGGAACAGTATTACGAGTAACAATCCTCGACCCCGCACCCTGATCAACTACAAGCGGTACAGAACTACTTGGGAGTGAGGGTGCAGGCAAATTCAATGGAGGTACTATTACTGGTGCAATGGGAAGAGGCAGAGGAGCAGGTGGAGGAACAACAACCGAGGAATAGGAACAACAGGTTGAGCAGGAAGAGCAGGAATAACAGCAGGAAGAGGTACAGCAGGAGGAAGAGGAACATACGGAGGTGGTGCAGAGGCACCAGGCCTTCGTTCATTTAACAATTTGTCAATAAACTCATCAGAAACATGAAGATCTTTAGAAGGATAGATTTTCTGAATACCGAGTGAGAAAGCCCTGTCCATATTCCCAACCGACTCAGACTGTTTGTCCTGATCATATAACAACGCCTTTTCAGCATTTGTTTTATGACGGCGCACATGTTTTTCCCTACTTTTAAGCTGCTGCAACGCTTCTCTTTTCCAATTTTGCAAAACATCAAATGCTGCAGGTCTGGCCTTCTTTTTTAACAAGACTGACTCTAAATATTCAATACGAGGGATCTCAAAACTACCATTGACTGGCCACTGAAGTTCAGAGGCATGTCTGGTTTGTCTGTGCCAAATTTTATTAAATACTACACTTCCAATGCCATGCTTACAGTACATAGTACATGCCGGCGACCCCTCCTGTGGTGCCGGATGGCTAAATTCCAAAGATTGTCTATCGCTGCGGAATAATGCCCTAAAGCAGCTAGACAATTTCCCAGGCATTTCTCAAATACCTGGTCAATAATTGTGTCTGCAGATACAATGCGCCAAATTCAAATTGTCAGGGTTGAATTAAGAGTCGGATAACGACTCACCTGACCAAACCTAAGGAGGACCGATCGGTTTACAAAGGACTTTCCTAACGAATTTTACCTTGTGTATGGTGATTTCGGCAAATCTGCCCGCCTCAAAAAATTGACCCTCGTCAAGATGCCGTCTCAGACCACACGGCTATCGTCCAGGAAACGGATCGTGCAGCGCTGTTGAGGTGTCGCGTCTCGTTCAGTCGGGCCCGTTATGTCACACCGTCCGATCCCGGTCCGATAGCGTGCATCAACCTTCAATAATCCGGCATCAATCTTGAGGGTCCCTATTCCGGGCGCCAACTGTGAAAACAAGGAAATAATATGAGGCAGGGTAACCAAAAAGGAAACACACCAAACACAGGTTACAAAGGAACATACAAAGCACTTTATTTTATACTGAATCCAGTTACAAAAGAACAGAACAAAATTCAGATAGCTATCGACCCTCAGTACAACACAGCGAACTCCGGCGTGGTTCGGTGTGCTCAGTGAGTGCAAATATTCATTGAAACAGTCAGGCTTTTATACATTTCTCCAGCCTGTTGTCCAGCCTTTCTTCAGGTTAACCATTCCATAAATAAGTTACTGCTCTAGGGTCCCTTGCCAGGTCAAATCTAGTTCATCTTAGGTTTATACATTAACAAGAAGAAATGGTAATAATGTATGCTCTAGGCCTAACATTACAATGCAGGACTTAATTTATACAATATAGTTAAGCAGGTGTTCTCATTCAATTATAGATCAGTTTCGGTGATACAGGTAATCCATTACACACAGGTCAGCAGAAGGACAAGGTCTCAGCTCATGACCCTAACAAGTGGCCTGCAGGCAAGTTATACATTAGCTGTACAGAGGTCATGACAATCGAGTTCTGTTCTGAATAACATAGGCTACCATTTTAGCTCACATGGTGACTTTATAGAGCAAGAAAACCTAAAATGGCGGCTTGACCCAAAATGACAGTTTACATGGTTTCTAAGGTCAGGACCTTGCAATGCGAGTTTATTCACATGTAGTTTATAAGCAGCTTGTTAGCAGCTTGGTGTAGGCCAATATACATATATTCAAAGCAATAGGAGGCACGAGATAATTTCTAGTTTGACACTAGCACACTACAAAATACAACCCATCCTGTAAAGGAACACAGAGGACAGACAGTTGTATGAAGGAAAGGGATGCACTCTGGATACTGGCAGAAGGGTAGTCAGTAAAGCAATCAGTCGTAACTGTTCATGGTTATTTGGTTTCAGCACCAAGGGAGCTAGGGATCGTAAATGTCAGTAGGGGCCTTTGGAGAAGGACCAGGGGTACAGAATCACAATGTACCTTGTGCTTGGGATGATCTTGATGGTCGACAGGGTTGAGTCTGTTCCAGGACGCTTTGCAGCTCCGGCGACAAAAGTTCAGGACAGAGACAGATGGGGGTATCAGGCGGCAGGCCGTTCGGCAAGCAAGGCTGGACGGACGGCTCAGGGCTGGCCTACACGGAGGCTCGTGGTGAAGAATCGCTGTCTCTCTGCTGGGTGTGGATCTGGAATGCTGGTCGAGGCGTCTCCAACGGCTTTAGTAAATGCAGCTTGCCAGCAGTCAAAGGTCGCGGTTTGAGGGCTCGACTGCCTCGAAAATGTCCTTAAAAGATGAATGGTGGTTGATGCTTGTTGTAGTACTCCTCCTACCTACTTCACTGAGCTTGTGTCATTCTTTAAGGTGGACAGCCCAAAGCTGAGGAGAGGGTTTGCAGGCAACAACCTTGTCCTTTGTTCAGAGACTCTCTGGCAATTCCCACCTATGTAGCTTGCTGGCAGAACCTCGCAGGGCATGTTGTATGCTGGCTGGGTACCGGTTCTGGAGCTGGACGGGTCCTCTGAGCTCGGTATCTCGCTCTGCTCCCTGGAAGATGTTTAGGGGAGGTATTTTGCTTCCCTCTTGGAAATCCTGGCCTTCCTTCACAGGCGGAAGCTGAAAGGCACACTGTACCTTCAGCCAGGGTCCAAATGAGTCCTTGTTACTGCTTTTGAAGTCGACGGTTGATCTGTTAAGAGAGGGGCTCAGCCCTCTTTTAAAGCCAGATGGGCCTCAGTGATTGGAGCAGGCTAAGCCTACCTTAATGAACAAATCCTGGGTTCCCCCCGACAATCTTCTGTAATGCATGAGGTTTTAACCAGAGTGCTTTGCAACATGAAAGGTAAAGGGGTGGCAACAAGTACTACTAAGTCCCACCCATCTTCCTGTCTGTTGTAGATCAAAGTGTCTCTCTTTTTAAATGAGCTCTCTGTGGCTCCTGATCAAACCGCAGGTCTCCCTTGAAGTTTGTGGCGAGAACAGACTTTCTAGCTTCATCAAATGCCATACTCCTACGTTCTCAAAGGGTGTCCCCCTGCAGGGGGTGCCTACTGTAAACAGTTGTCCAAGAAATTACATTCTCTGCCCTTCATACTAAGGGGTGGGAGGTGACTTCAAGTTGACACAGATGTACATCAAGAGGGTGTTGGGTTTCCTGTCCATTGTTAGTTCTATGACGAGGCCTATTTCATGCCTGCTTCAATTAATTCTCATCAGTATGCACCGCCACCAGCACCAGCAGACTGACAATGAGTAGGGCAGATCCATGGATTAATTAGGCTGCCCAGGACAGTAGGAAGGTATTTTCCTCCTCCTCTTGATGCTTTCATGTACTCCTGGCTGTCACATTTCAACTAAATGTGACAGGAAGGATTGTGCCTGTAGTCTGGGTCCCTTCAGAGTACACAGATCTATGTTTTTGTTGTGCAGTGAGCATAGGAGAATGTGTGCAGTTTAGCTCCACACATTTTCTGAGGTTAATCTCCCATCATTCAATTTCTAAAACAATATAAAAAAACCTAGGAGAGCGCACACCCACTATGCGGATGGTCAAATTCCACACAGTTACACTTGGGGCACTTCTTTTAAAACCCTCCCTTTCTCTTCTCTTAGTCTAAGTAAATTGATGTCTTTATCCTGTTGCCCTTCGTTAGATCATGATTCTCACAAGGTTTGAGATTTTCATTTGTAAATACTCTGATTCCGAACATTTGACAGGGTTCTTTTCACTTCATCAAGGAGGCATTAGTTGTGGAAAGTAACACTGTGTTAAAGTGTGATTCTTCACCTGTTTTGTCTTAATTTAAAGCAACGTTATTCTCATATGCTTCCATTTTACGAGAGTGGTGGTCCATGCCTTATTCTGTGCACCATTAAAACAATGGCAAAATTAGGGCTTTGAGCTGTATAATGCTTTATTGTCAAAACATTGAGGTATTTATCAAATTAAATCATAACCAGAAAAAGGGAACGCTGTCCTTTAAGAAGCATATGTGTTACACAGGATTTGGGGTTGAATGCCCGAAGCGGAAATGTTCGAGGGAGTAAAGACATAGATCATTTTTTCGAAATAATCTTTGGCCTTTTCTCCCCTGAAAATGTCTGTGTTACCCAAACCCCTACACACACCCCCAAAACACCTCTACCCACGCCCCCACCCACACCCCCAACAGACCCCCACCCATACACCCAACACACCCCTACCCACACTCCCACCCACCCACCAGCCCCTACTTAGCTTGCGTTCCGTCTCGCTGTGTCCCTGCGATGCCTGTTCCCTTTCACTTCTGTGATCAGGAACCAGTGCTGCAGGGTCCTTTCCTTTTATTTTTTTTAATCGGTCAGCTGCAGGGGTGTTCCCCGCAAACCCCGCTCACTATACAATATAGTATAGTGAGCGGGGTTTGCGGGGAACACCCCTGCAGCCCACATAGCCTTTTCTTTTGGGGGTGGACTGTGGGACAGGTGCCGGGGACACCCCTGCAACCCCTGCTCACAGTATAGTAAACAGGGGTCACGAGGGACACCCCACATCCCCCACAGCCACCAGAAGCGAATGCGTGATCTGGTCGAACTTTTCGGCTTTTTGGAATTTTCAAAAGGCCGGAAATCATCCAAATCCTGCATTCAGACTTTTTCTTTTGGTCATTTTGGCCTAAACGTTACACAGCCTTACCACTTTTCTAATATTCGTGTTGCTGGTTTGGCCAGCTGACTGCGACCTCATCTTTCTCTCTGGGGTTGGCTGCACATTGGTGTCAGTAAGACACTCTAGAGGAAGTTTCTGGCTTTCAGTTTGGTTGTTAAATGAAACTGTAGGTAGGGCCATTGTGCCCGGGTCATGTCCAGACCCAGTGGGCACTCTTTCTCGGGCCATGTATTTACTCATACCATGGATACACTCTGTTTGTAGTACCCTTTGGTCATATCCTGTACCCATGCCCAGATAACCATTTTGCCGGGTGCATAGCTTTGATCATGCCCATACTCAGTGACAATTGGATCAGTAATGTGCCAGGGGCATGACCCAGCCTCCACCAGCTAAAGTGTTCTCCAATTCGTGTGTAAGTCCGTCCAGCTGCTTTTCTGGTATGCTTAATCAACATATTTAGTATGAGAATTTCAAGGACAAATGCTTTCTTTGATATCTCCCTTATAACTTGCCTCTTCTAAATTGATACACTCACAGTAGGATGTATATTTATTTTTGAAATGTTTCATGTAGTCGCAGATGATGTTAATTAGAAATTATCATTTTGGCCTCCCACCCCTGCTGTAACTTTTCCTCGCCTGAAGGGATCTTCACAAATCTTTGCCAAACATTTCCAAGTGTGCTGTATATTTTGTAAAGTTCCCTGAAGCTATACGCCCAAAGGACCATAATAAACTCCCTCACACTACATGATCCTATGGTCCAATTTAATTCACACAAGTTTGTCAAAAGATGCCAAAATGTGCAGGTTTGCGAGCATTGCAGCCAAACATTGTTGTTTCAGGTTCTCTTTCAAGGATCATACTCCCCCTATCTGGGGCATACTCTTACCCCTTCAAAATCAGGATATACCGCAGCCCTTTGCAAACACAGAAACAAGTTCTCAAGTCCAAGATGACCACCAAACTCCACCTTTTCTGCCGGGCATGCACCAAGCCAACCCCGATGTTCTGACTGACTGGAGTTTATCCTTAGAGGTTTTTCCCAATATGTAAAAAATGATATACTTCTATCCACACTTTCTGTTGTTTTTTGAGACTGGGAATTGGTCTGTACATACCAGTGAGATTGTGGAAGCTTCAAATGTAGTTCTCCTTAAGATTCATGATGGTCCTGCATTACCGTTGAACGAGTGGTTTGCGGCAACCACCGGATAACCATTTGGTGGCGAGTCTGTAAACTCAGGATATAACCTGCTCAATACCCAGAGATTTCTAAGCGCCGACCCAGGGATCAAAACCGTGTTGCTCCGTGTCGTCTTGATTCCAAGGCCAGCACATTGCCCTTGAGTGATCCTCCCGAGACAGTACATATTTAACACAACATATTTAAGTGAATCAATGAATAAGCAAAAATCATAAAATAGCAAAGCTGTAACTGGTCTTGAAACAATAGTACAAATACGTTTCAAATAGGAGCGCAATATTAACTCACTTCTGCAATCTGCTCCAGCAGCAGCTATTGTTTAGCTTCTCTTTTCTTACACGACTCTGATCAATCTAGAGACGAAGGATCTTTAAGATAGTCCAGGTTCAGCTGTGGATAGTCCACTTTGAGTCTGCGTGGCCTCATAACAATATAGCCTTAAGGACCAAAGGAGGGGGCTTTGTCATAGCATAATGACAAGCCCACCATGTTATGGCCCAAGCAAAGCTGAGGGCCATAAGATTGTGCAAGGTCATTATCTCAAGTGATAATGACTTCTCTTAAGGCAGTTTGCATATCATGTTATTAGCACTTTTTGGAGCTGTGATAGTGAAATCAAACATCTTACTTTAATGGAGAGTAAAGCAGAAAAAAAGTGTTATTGAATAAAATGTGGTTTTATTTTGTGATATATATTAAATAACTAGGTCGTCCTTATAAGAGAAGCATTTAATTTGTAAATTTGGTTGAACCAAAATATTTTGGCGGGAGCTTGCGTTAGTTGCAGAGTTTAAGAGAATTGATTTCCTGTAAAACAAAAAAAGGTGAACGCATAGTTCCATCGTTTAGCTTTCAATTTGGTGTGTTAGGTTGGACTGTCATGTTGAAATAAGTCTTGCTCAGGAATTGCATGACTGTTTTTGAATGGAGGCATGGTGATTCCCTGGCAGCTTCCGAAGGCAGAATGTCAGGAATGCATTCAATGCCGGCAGTTGTTAACTGCATTACGCAGATTCTGATTGCCAGAGAGGAGGCTAGTAAGGATGTCCATTGCTAATGTGGACTATTCACAGGATAGAGGCAAAAGGTGTCACAACAAAATGCCAGGAGTCAATCTATCTACACTTTGCCCCGCTTCCAAAAGCAATGTTGTTGCTTGTATTGTAGAGTTGTATCACAATCCCCTTGGTCTTGAAGCATGTTTACACTAAGGCAACAATTAAGCATGTTGGGTAACATAAAAAGAAATGTAGAAAACTCATGTATTGCTAAGTTATGGTTCAAACATTGTACGCACATTCATCTGATTGAGTGTTGCTATGGTGAGAATGCTTTTGATACTACGGATTGGGACACACACTGCTAGCTCCATTCTGTGTTACCCAAGCAGCATTACTGGTGCAAAGTGCATGTTCTCAGTTTTTAGCATGAGTGCAAATGTGAGATGATGTTGCCCAGGTGTTCACTTACGCATTTCCAGTGCCCTTGCAGGACTTTGCAATGATCCAGAACACCCCTGCAAATGGCCAAATGGTTCAAACAATTGTACAGAGAAATAAAGTCAGTGTGCAGGTTGTCCGCAAGGCTTTAATGTTGTACTTTGAGCACAAACTGTCCGCAATGCAAATGCCTTGCGCTCCATCTCCTCTGTCATGGGCATGGCTGTGATGGACGAAGTTGGCTTCTAGGTGTTATGTCAACCCCAGATAAAAGGATTTTTTAAACAATAAGGAGAGCATCCAATGTGGGTGCATCATACTTTAGGCAGGTGGATCTCAACAGACACTACAAAGTGACAACATGATCCCAACCAGCATGCATGGTGCTCTGTAGGAGGCGCAACAGTCCAGGCCGCTGCACAAATACTTCTTTTCTGACTCAACAGTCGTGAACCGCTTCCAGATGCATGGCACTTTAAGTATAATCCAGAATCCTTTTCCAAGACTTTTCCAAATAGTGGAACTCTGTGCCTGTCACTCGGGATGCCGGTGATACAACACTTTGTACCTGATCCTATATGTAATGTGTAAATTGAAAATCACTTGTTACGCGCCCAGATACCTCTGGGTTCGGAGCACTATATAAACAAACAAACACTAAAAGAATGATCACTGGTCCTCGCTGCTCACAAGTAGGGCCTAATCCCGGGTTTAACAGGGCTTCCTTTAAGTGTGCAGTAGGGCAAGTACGATTGTTCATGGAGCTTTATAAAAGAGGGGTCTGATAAGCAGACCACAATTTCAGGGATGGATTGCCCAGATTATTTTATTTCTTAAAAATCAAAAAAAGCTGGGGCTATCTCAAGCTCACCAGATGGCAATCCTTCACGTAGCCCAGCTGCAACGCCCGAGTATGCAGCCTTGCTACCAAAAGATGAACCAGCCGCTCTTGTAAATTGGACTATATCTTAGATCAATAGTTGTGTATGCGTTGGGCAAACGAGTCATTTCAGAAATTCACAGTCATATCGGCTCTGGACAAGCATGATAGTTCAGGTGCGGTGGTGATATCCAAAGGAATAGGGGTTGACCTATTAGCACCCCCCCACGTTCCCTCCCGCACAAAAAGCTGCCTGCGTTACTGATCCGAGTGCCTTTCAGACCAAAGCGTCACCTACATCCAGAAGAGTGCGCCCAAGGAAACACGTGTTGTCGGAACACCTGTGCTTCTCTGCTCTGCAGGGTCTACGCGTCTGCCCTTCTCAAGCTGCAGGGTTAGGCCTCATCGCTACCTGCCCTGCGGTCTGAGCAAAATCTTTCACAAATCCCTCCTCACTTGCTCAGTGTAAATGTTATTATTTTTGGTTGGTCCCTGGCTTCTGGCGAAGGCAGAAGTGACACATAAAGTTCACGTTTGCGGTTTTGAGGAGGCAACGTGAAAAATGGAATATTTGCGAACATGTAAATGGCATTCATAACCCTGGGAGCTCTTAAGGAAACGTTTTAATGTTAATTAAAATGTGCCCTTGTGCCATCATCACCACAACTGGAAGCTCACATGCTTTCTCTATTTTTTTTTAAAGCGGTTGGGGGAGCATCTGCATAATGTGTGTATATTCATGTACTGGGCTGGCAACTTGTAAATGTACCAGGGTACAGCGGTGAACCGTATGGCGCAACCGTCGACCAATGTTATGTCATAGCAAGCGACATCCAATAGGAAAACCTACCGGTGGTTGATGCTCTGTCTAGGCCTTTATCCAAAGACATCCTGCTTTCAACCAAAGCTAACAAAAGGTGATGGATAGGAGGTTTTAAATGCATCATAACTACAACCTGTGATCGAAGTGGGTGGGAACGGTTGGAAGCAGTGCTACTCTACTTTTTTTAAGTTTTACTGTCCCTATACTTTTATTTT
Source organism: Ambystoma mexicanum (assembly GCF_040938575.1). NCBI lineage: Eukaryota > Metazoa > Chordata > Amphibia > Caudata > Ambystomatidae > Ambystoma > Ambystoma mexicanum. Next base: position 848,471,504 of record NC_090931.1, on the reverse strand, counting down.
AAAAAGAAACCGTTCCGGAATCGTTTTAAAATGAATGTGTAGGAAGAAGTTGAAACTTACACTGAACATTCCCTTAAATAGCAGGCGTGTTTGTTTCGGGGTTTGTATTGTGCGTGGGAGCAGGCGTGGTGGTGGGGTTTGTGGGTAGCGGGGGCAGGCCAGCAGGGAACATAGTTCCTCTACTTTTCGTGCACTTCGACCACTGACTACAAGCTTTGCTCGGGACAACCTTTCATACACACACACTGGTGACAGGACCCAGACAGGTGTGCAGCTGGCCTGGCTGGTCCCCTTATGTAATGGGGCAGGCAGATTTAGGGCTGCCCATAGTAAGGCCAGGATAGTGGTCAGGATTAATTCAAAGACTTACACACTTCACTTGTGTAGTGCAGAAAGACCTCCCAAATGGAAATTGTCACACTATACAAAACCCAGTCACATTGCGTTGCGTTACGTTTCGATTTTACTACGCTTTCCCCTCCGGAAATCACCCACCTTTATTGTTCACCTCTCCTCAAGAAGGTAAACTCTCAGCATAGATGTTTTGAATATAATTTGTAAGGTACCTCAGTTGGTTGATGCACCTGCTGCATCAATCTATGAGCAATCTGTGGGTCACAAATGTGTATCCTGGATGTGCCTGCCATTCTTGTAATCGTGCTAAGGCAGATACAATGGACAACATTCCGTTGGCTCATGCCCTCCTGTCTGTGAATGGATGGGAAAGCAGAATATGAGCATATGGGTGGGCTTTAGCTGTAGGGAAGCTTTCTCTACCCCCCCCCCGCACACAAGGAAAGTGGGAGCAGCAGGTGACAACCACATTTCCAGAATGGTGGGGGGCGGACGGGAAGTAAAGCAGGGCGTGGGAAGCCTTAGGCTGCCAGACTCCTTACACAGTCAATGCCCAGGAAAGCACTACCCGCCCCCCATGCACCAAACAAACATTTTCATTCTTATTTTATTCTGTTAAGCAGGCGCCATGGCTCTGTGATGGTCACATGAGACATTGAGCAATGATCAACCTAAGGCGAAATTCAGTATATGTTGTTCCCTACATGGACATTAACTATTGTTATTGCACGGCACACACTCCATACTATATTAAAACAAGCAACCAGGCTTTCTTTTATCATTCAGGTTGAGTTCAATCACTTCCAGGGGATTCTAGTCGTGGCAGAGATCCATGTAGACAAGGCGATTTGACCAGGATCACATAGATGTGTCAAATGGGGGCGTATCTCGGTGCCCAGGTTTTCTAGCTACCCCGTTTTCAAGTATGTTAAGGAAGGCTTCATGTGTATTTAGTGACTTTCTGTTACTTTAGTAGTATTAAGTAGAGGACATGTGAATGTCTTTGTGTGTGAATAATTACATTACGAGTCATTTCCAGAAGATGATTGTGAAGTTTATTCAACCTTGATCAAGAGTACTTAGAGTGTAGCCATACTTGGCTGCTGCATTTCTCCTGTGCGGGTGAAGTGTCCTAGTTAAAAGAATGCTGCTTTTGATTTCGTTTCTATGTTGCCAATTGATAGATACTACATGTTCAGCAGTTTTCTATTTTTGTGTGAAATCAGTTTGCAGATGTGTGCACGTCACGCCGCACGTTTTGGAATTGCATCTTTGGTTGTCCTCAGTGAAGGATGCGTGTTTGGCAAATAAGACATCTTTAGCTCACACCATTCTCTATTCTTGCACAGTATGTTTCGTTTTGTTTCTCCAGTGTAAACACAGGGCTCCACCTAACACAATGCGATCTGATGTGACTCTGAAAGCCAGTACTCACTCTTGCATGGTCCAACCTGAGATGATTTTAATATGCATGTGTGACAAAACCGCCTGCTCTTAGTCAGTATTTCAAAATGCAATGCGTCTTTTTGATATGGATGTTATTACTACAAGTTGCATGTACATACAAAAAAAAGAAATAACTATATACACTGAAGTGCAGGAGTCCCCATTCTCTGGATATAGGGAACACCACAGTTGCAGGTCCTTAACAAAATGCAAAACATACAGTAAACTACACCAATGGATGGTTTTCATTTTTAGAAATTGGTTTTATTTTGCCACTTAGTCTATTTCTTTTGAGAAGTTAGCATTGTATGGATCAGTGTTCTGCGTATATCTGACGCACTGGAAAAACTATATTTGATGCTGTTGTAATGTAACTGTTTCCAAAAAAACGTCCCTTAATCCAGAAAACATCAACGCAGGGCAGAGGTGTTGCTTTCCAAACATGTATGCCTTGTAAACAAAAGATCCTTTGAATGCTCTAAATGCCACACTCTACCCTGGATATGTCCTGCATGTTGGCATACCACCTTTTATATAAGCAGGCTTCGTAGAGTGGTCACGGCATCAAACCTGCCTACTAAAAAAGTTGAAAGCAGATTTTAGCAGGTGCCACCTTAAGAAGCATATCTTGAGAGAAGTTGGAATCCCATGTTTTGAGCATTACAGATGTATGTAAACTTACTCTGCTTGAGGTAAGTCTGCGACAGCAGGTGGGAATGCCTCACTGAAGTGTTAATGGCCCGCCGTCGCACAGCCGAGGACCTGCTTCTGTCTTCTCTCTGCCAGAGAAGCAGAGGAAAGGTTGAAAAGGTTAATTTAAGTATTCCCGGCTGCCAGCTCTTCAGCACCTGTAATCAATGGTTCCGAGGTTGCCATCTCTGGGTAGGGAACACCCCTTGGATTTTGCTGTTGGGTCCTGCTCCCTTTGTGCCCATTGTCGTTAACCGAGGAGCATGGAATGACCCAATCAGGGGTTTCATTTGCGGATTTCGGTGTCATGGCGGGAAACATACTGTTTGTGTGATGTTGCATTAATGTGATTGGTCCTCAGGACACACATGGCTTATTTGCACTCCAGGGAACCCCCGCTAGCAGTGCTGGGTGGTGAGTTTCATTGCAGAGGCCACCACCCCTGCTATTACCAGCACGAGCATGCCACTGAATGCCCGAGCTGCAGGTGGACACGGCGGGTCTCTCAGAAGCCAAACACTGCAGCCCTGACCTGTAGTAATATATGGCATGTCTCAGCCGGGTCCAAAACCTGTCCTCTGGCATGTAGGTGAAACCGCCTGAAAGGACGTCAACTCCCCTTTTGGAGTTGGTTGTGAGAGTGGGATGTCTCTCAGGTGACACCCACTGCATCATGCCTTTGTGGAAGAGCAGCTTGCTGTCTTCTTCTTACGGTCAGGGGTGGACTGGGAACTAAAAGAGGCCCTGGAAAGAATTACTGGTGACCAAAAGAGGCCCTGGAAAAAATGTTCAAAGTGGCCCCATATGACACATTTTCAACAAGCCCAATGCTTTTCCTATGAGAAAATTTGGAAATACCACACAAAAGAGGCCCAGGGTGCAGAGGCCCACCGGGAAATCTCCAGAGTTCCCTATGGGCCAGACCACCCCTGCTTACGGTTAGAGTTTTATCCATCAGCAGGGGTTTTTGGATACCATGGCTTGAGCCTCATTACTCCATCTTCTCGGGTTGAGTATGTAGTCGTGGGTTAGAATTCCTCTTGGTCTGTGTGGACTTGTCACAGTAGGGCTGGTTTCATAGGGTCTTTGCCGTGAAAGGGCAGCACATAAGACTGAAGGGATGGAGGGGAGAATATCACTTCTAACCCATGCTGCATGCTTTAACGCTGCCTCTGTTTTCTGGGAGTAGAATAGCTCATATCAGCTAACAAGCCACACATGTCACAGCACCACCCAGTAGCCATCCCCGGAATTTCACATTTAGGTCAGAGCCACTGTGCAATGCATTGTGGGTATGCAAATTAGCCCTAAAGGCATGCAATTTTCTCCAGAATATTGTGTCTTTTAGGTCAGCGCTACTATGTACACAGCTTTATTAGCAGAAGACAGGAAACACCCGAGGCTGCAGACAGCATATGCCTTTCATCGTGCACTGGGGTACGTTTAGGCATACCTTTTTTTTTTTTTTACATGCATTTTTAAACCCACCATAACACTGATCTGTGTTCTGGGTCAGATGAAGTGTCACAGGGCTGGCGGAGTTGGTTGGAGTTGGGACTAAATCCTAAACCAGTAGCACCCGCACGAAGTAAAGGTGTTTATATTGAGCCAAGTCTAGGGGGTGGGGGGCGTAGTGAATGAGAGTGCTGCCAGTGCCCATGAACCCGTCAAGCATGGGCGTAATTTATCGCAGGGATAAGGGTGTTGCCCCCCCCCAACTTTCGTGGCACACCATTTTGACCCCATTAATTTGGCAGGGGCACCTTTCCTTTATATGTCATGTCCCCCCAACATTTCCTGCAAAGTTACTCCATTGCCGTCAAGGCAGCCACAGTCCCAGCAGCAGAGGCATTGCTGGGTGGGGGGGTTTAGGGGGCTATAGCCCCAGATAGAATCTCGGGCTAAAACCAAAAGGCTAGCTAGCCCAGAGTCCCGGCAGCCCCAACATTAGCGTAGCCCCGGATCTTTTCCAGACCTAGCAACACCCCTGCCCAGCAGCCTGCCTGCAGCCCCAGGAGCCTGCGACTTGCCAGCCAGCCAACAAGCACTTAGGAGAAGGCATTGACTTCAGAAGCGGCAGCGGGCAGGTATGCTTTATAGAAAAGCAATGCCGAGAATCTGCTTACCGGCCTCTCGAAGCAGACCCCTGCTAAGTCACCCCATGTGGAGAAGAATTAGGTTTCGCAGAAACAAACCACTTATATATTCTCTTAATCCAGCGGCAACAGGAGAACGCCAGAATGGCACAGCCGTAGGTAAAACGTTTATAATGTATCCTCATTCTACCTCCATTTTCTGTTTTTGGACACACACACACGCGCACGCACACACACACGTGCGCACACACACACACACACCCTTCCCTCCCTAAAACTAGACGTGCAAATAATATGAGCCCTCCCCTATACTACCAGCTGGATCTAAAGGGACTTACACATTCATAATAAGGGTCTGTGTTTGACCCCATGGCCACAGGTTCAAGTTCCGGCAGGTCCACTCAGCCTGTCACCCTTGTAATGCTGATGAAATGGGTACCGCGGGTAAACATACACCTCTGTCGTCCAGCACCAAGAGCTCTCCGGTTGAATGCGCGCTTTACCAACGCACCTGTTATGTTATACTCACAGGCACTTTCTCCAAGCCGCACACCTTCCCCACCCCAGAACAGTTTCTTCGTGCCCTTGCCACCACCTTGTCAAATAAAAATGCCCAGCGCCAGCTTGTCTTGAAATGTCCCCTTCCTCGTATTGCCAATTCCACCCTTTACAACAAAAAAAGTACAGTGTTTTCCTAAAAAACACCCTCTCTTCTTCCTGCCAGCTGCACATTGTCTAAGCGCCCAGAGCCCTAGCACTCCAGAAGGCTATTCTGCCATTCACTGCTCCAGCATCTTCTGCAGTGCTGGTTCCTGAGATGGACCGGCAAGGCCGCATTGCTCAATACTCCCTTGGGCCGCTAGAGGCCTGCCCACCTTGAACAAGAAGGCTGGTATTTAATCCCGGTTCCCTGTCAACCATCCACACACTCCCTGCTCTAGAAGCGCGTCCATTTCCAGGGATCCCTGCCATCCTGCCATGACAGGGCTAATTGTGTAAATGTAACCCTCTGCCGGCCCCTCCTGATGTGTGCCTGCCACCCCTGACTTGGGCCAAGTCCAGGGGGGTGGGGGGGGGGAGGCTGAGATAATTATCACTCCAAGCTGGCGTATCAGCATAAATGCAGTTCACTAATTGGGCTGCTCCGCAAAGAAGCTCCGAGCCTGTGCGCTTGCGGAGAGACTGCAGATTGCAATGAAGATACACAATATGCACACACTTTTCATAGACGCGGGTGCTCACCAGGACCAACACGCACACCTTCTTGATTCACTGGTCCTTCTTCTACTCAGTGATTTCTTCTGTCTCTTTTTTTTCAATTTCTTTAACACACTTTCATTTATATTTTGTAGATTTTCTTTATGATAACTTCATTTTTATTATTTTTCGTAATGTCTTTTAAAGGTATTTTATCAAAACAGTTAAAGCAACAGAGGGCAAGAAAGATAATGCACATTAAAAAAAAACAAAAGGACAGCATCTGGGTGGACATGGTTAGAAATAAGTGGAGCTAGAGACACCCCATATAATTATGACTGCCACTCTGAGACCCAAAACAAACGAGACGAATTATTTGATCTGAATAGAGACTGGGCCAGGGTTATTTGTCTCTAGCTTCCCTGGCTCATGGTGCAGGTAGGTAAGAGGGGATCCCGTCCTCCGGCACATCCTCCCCAGCTCCAGGAGCTACTGACAAAGGCACAACATCTGCTCAACATTCCTCAAGGAATGACTCAGCCTCTCATGCATTCAGCATCCCAGAGACCCTGCACGCACCACAGAGGGCAGATAAGGATCAGAGTGGCTTTCCTCTGGGTTCCTTTGCTCGTGCACACCTCTGCTCATGCCAAGGATCTGCTGTGAATTTGCTGCAGCATCTGCATGGGAAGCACGTGGCCTTGCGTGGCCAGGACCTTTGAATTCGGGTCAATATCAAATGTGATTGACACTATGACCACCTCACAACATCCTCATCAATGCTGGAGGCTCCGCACCGGCGCTTGGAAGACTAACTGTATTGGAGATCCATGAGGTCCAGTCCAGAGTTGCTTTAGGAGCGATGTTGCCTTTGTAAACAATTGCTTCACAGGTGGCATTCCTTTACTAAATACTCAAAGGTAATAATCCCGTCATAAACAATGGCTTCACAGGTGACATTCCTTTACTAAATACTCAAAGGTAATAATCCTGTCATAAACAATGGCTTCACAGGTGACATTCCTTTACTAAATCCTCAAAGGTAATATTCCCGTCATAAACAATTGCTTCACAGATGACATTCCTTTACTAAATCCTCAAAGGTAATATTCCCGTCATAAACAATTGCTTCACAGATGACAATCCTTTACTAAATCCTCAAAGGTAATATTCGGTTATAAACAATTGCTTCAAAGATGACATTCATTTTTTTCTAAACAGACCATTCTTTTCCTGAAAAGTTATTAAATAGGTGGAGATTACTTTGTGAACAATTATTTCACAGATGGCATTCTATGACAAAGCCGTTACATTACAGAGAATAGTTTTCCCTTTGTGAGTAATTACTTCTTCAATGACATTCCCACCCTAAACCGTCACTTCAGAGACGACGTTCCCATTGAAAGCAACGAATTGCAAGAGAACACTTCTCTTAATCCTCAAAAGCACTTCATAGACCATATTCCCTTAGAATAGATTGAATTCTGAGCCAGCATAAGATGCATAGGGCTTCATGGTGGTTGCTGGGTGCCCTGGCCTACAGCTGGGAAACCCCACCCGAGGCAGCTGTGCAGTGACTAGGTTATAATGGGGAGGTTTTGTTATGCAAAGGCCAAAGGCTGATTTTCCCTGGTGTTATCATTGAAGGTGCATGGCATGAGAATGGACACATCCACTGGCCCACGCCCCTGAGTTGAGAGCAGGGTACTACATATCTTTGAAAAGTTCAGCTTTTGAGAGAGCTCTGTATTTGTATGGCAAGTGCACATTTGAAGTTCCGCTGGCATTAGTTTGTGGAGACTGATGCTTCCTTGGGAAATATGCACATAGTATCCGCTCCTCCCCGCAGCTTCCTTCTGTAGCAAAATCCTAGATAAAGCAAAGGACAGAAGGAGTAACTGCCCATCATCATGGGATATGGGTCTCAGCTTTTGCACAGCCTAACAAAGAACGGCGGCCAGTTGGGCGGTGAAACCATTAACGGCCATTGAAAAAGCTGCTTAGGTTTCTTGGTTAAAGTTACACCGAGCATGAGAAGAGACTGCGGGACAGCGGGAGTGATACGGAACCCCCCCAAACCGAATAGGAAGTAAAAGTCACCAACACATTAAGAAAGCTACACAGAATATGAATAACCTGAGCACCTGGCTGCTACCCTGAAAATGGGGATTAAAGGTGTCAGGGCTAAAGATTTTTTTAAAGCATCCCTCCTGTTCAACCCAACCCCTGGGGAAAGAATAGCAACCGATTGGCTTATAGAGTCGGGCAAACACTGAAAGCAATGGAGGAGGGTGTTAGGACCAGGAAGAGAACAATATGCAAGAAAAGTAAATGAGAGACAGGGTAGTATGATGGGGTGAAGTCAGGAGGTGTGGAGGCGGACCGAGAGACCAGGCATAGGATGAATGGTGCAGTGTGGGGCTGAATAGTTGGTGCCGCATTTGGAGCAGAGTGCAGGTGAGGTATTGGTTGTGAGAGAGAGTGGTACACGTTATAATGATAGTGATAATAATGATAATGATGGGTTATTTACATAGCGCCTTAACCCAAAGTGCTTTACAGAGCACATATTTATATACAATATCACCCAACCGAAACTGGTACTCATTTACCGACCTCGGAAAAATGAAAGGCTGAGTTGGCCTTCCCAGGATTCGAACCTGCGACCTGCAGATCACGCTCAGATCGCAGCAGCGAGTGCTCAACCCGCTGAGCTATCTTACCGATGTAGTATAGTGTAAGAAGGGGTGTGTGGAAGGGCAGTGAAACTAGAGAGAGAAAGGGGAGAGAAAGCATAGGCAGACAATTATGGAGAGAAGGAGGGTGACAGAGTCTATCGTAGTAGGTGTGGAGCGGGTGTACAGCCAGTAGTGGGAGTAGTGATAAGGACAGAGTGAAGCAAGAGGGCGGGGAGGAGGTTGGAAATGATGGGGGAAAGAGTGTAGTAAGATTAGGATATAGAGGCAAACATAGTGGATTGTGTGTAGGATAAAGGTGAGGAGAGGGGTAAGTAGAGTAGAGAGGGGATAGGAGAGTACAGTGGTGGCAATAGAGTAGAGGGAGGAAAGACGAGGCGTGAGGAAAGAAGAGCATATACTTTGTGTGGACATTGGCAGGACAGAAAGAGAGTGTGGGAAGATGACTGGAGGGAGTGAGACAGGACAGGAGAGGAAGAGAGAAAGAGAGAGTAGAATTGAGGGAGTAGTAAGATCAAGGAGAGGAGAGAAAGGGAGTAATTGAGGGAGAGGCGGCACCAAAGCGCTTGACACTGACACACTTGAACCATCAGTTCCTATTGAGAAATCTGAAAATGTTAGGTCAGGGCACCCCTAGATAATCCCTGGACGGAGACAGAAAGATGTGGCTTTTGCCAGACACTCACCGGCAGGCAGCGTTAGATAGAAGGTGTTACTTACCTCTAGTGGACAAACCAGATGTTTAGGTATGCCTGAGTTTTGGTGGAGGGATCCCACACGAGGTTGAGAGAGGGCGGCCCATTAGATTATCCGACCGGCACCCTGGCTACAGAAATACCTGTCATTCGTACACATTGGATAATAAAAACCCTGAACCACCTTTCAGAGTCTGGGGCTTATTAAAGCCATCTGAGACACCAGCTACTTCATAAGTGACATGTATGATGTGACCAGCTACTCGGTAGGCAAAACCCATTTTGTTGACAAGCTACGTCATTGGCGACATCCATTTTGTAAACAGCCACTTCGCAAGCGGCGTTAGCGTCTTCTGCAGTGTGTCACTGAAGCCTTCCGCCTTCTTCACGCAGTGCCGCTGCACTGGCAAAGGCAGTTCACTGGAGTTCTGCTCTGTGGAACATAGGCCCCGGGATTCAATAGATCTTATTAAGCATCCTTCCCTCCAGATATTTTTGTTTATTACCGTTTTATGGCGCTTTGACATCCGGCGCATATCATTCAAGGGAAAAAGTGCTCAGATTTTTCATCTGCTGATCTCACACTGGCAACTGGTGCTGAGTTGCAAGTCTGGCTCCTAAATAATCAATTACAATCTCAGGAGCAGTAAAACACACATTTCGGTGCCGTTTTCAAATAAATCTTCACCCAGAATGGTTAAAGCTGCATTACTGAAAAGTGTTTTTATGTAGGCACTCAAAATCCACAACACTCCCCCACAGTTGTTGTCTGATATATATATATATATAAAACGCTGCTGCTACTAGTTGACAAAATGCTAATAATGACTAAACCCAAACCCTTGAACTTTCAAGATAAATTAATTGGCAAAGCCTATTTGTATTTTGACACTGTGAAAGATGTGAGAATTTGCATACAGCAAACAGCAGGGCTACGGTGCAGACATTTGGGGACTTTGCCTACAATATTAGATGGAAGGGTATCGCATTTATTTTCCAAAAGCATTTTTTTCGAAGTAATTTCCGACGTCGGAATTTCTTTGAAAAAAACGAATTGAAATATATGGTGAGGGGGTATACGGGGCAGATGGGTGGGGAGGTAGTTGGGGTAGGGGTCAAACAATAGAGGAAGGTGGTTTTGGTTTTGGTTTTGGGGGAGGTCCCCCTGACATATTTGTTCTAAAAGTCAATGTTTTTTATTTGTCAAAGTAATTCCGACGTGGAAAATACTTTGACAAAAAAAAACAGTTGGCAAGTTAACATAGACCCGACGGCAGGCGCTATTCAAAAGTAAACACAGTGAGACCAACTTCATGAAGGGGACCAAGTTATTTTTAACTGTACACTACACAATCCTAAAACTGGGACCCTCTTGTTACATTGGCAAATTGCTTGACTGGAAGGTCCCAAAAAACAATTTTATAAAAGTAATCCAATAAAAGTGTATGGAAGCAAGAAAAAACGAAAGTTTATTCCATGCAACCGCAGCTGGGAATAATCCACAAATCACTCAACATTACATGGTGGATTATATAGTGAGACGTGGAGTGAAGTTTTACACAATGTTTCAAGATGCATGAAAATTCACATTTGCTGTTTGGACAGTCTTTGTTGCTCTTTAGGTGATTCTATACAATACCTAACCCTATTGGCTTATCCTATCTTTTGCGACCTTTCTAATGACTACCTTTTGACAATGATCTCATGATGGGATCATCTAGTTTCACACAGTTTTGATTGGACAGTTGACCGGCTAAAATGTTTAACATACAACTTGATTGCTGATTGGCTTGGCCCTTCGGATGTCTTGTGGAAGGTCTCTTCCATCATAATTAGTAAATAGAATTGTGAGGTGTGAACAATGTAGCAACAAAAAGAATACTTCACATCCTCCCACATAAGATCTAAAAGGTTGGCACCAACTTACCGCCCTCACCCATGTGACTGTTCAACTAACAGTTAACATTGCGACTTCTTGTTGGAAACATGTTACCTTACTCCTTCCTTTTGCATGATGTGTCTGCATGACTTCATGGGGCGTGCTTCTTGGCCTCTGGCTCTGGGACCATGTGTATGTCTAAAGAGTATAGTGCTTGGAAGTGAATGACCCTATTACTTATGCATATTTATAATTCAGGGATTGTCTGGAATCAATGTATAATCTTTAATATATTCTCTAGTATGTACTAGGACCTCTTGGCTTCTCTTGGTACTAAATATCTACCTCTTCTTGGGCTGGGGGCTCACGTTGTTCTGTATTTGTACTTCCACCCCTAGGTGGATATTTTCCTACAGGGGGCAGTGTGTGTCTGGTCCCTAATCAGCTTGTCTTGTGCACTCTTATGCTCAGTTCTTTTTCTTTGCAGCTGTGACCATCATCTTGCTAGTTTCTTAAGCACAGGATAGGCATATTACTTGTAACATGTTTCATTTACTTCGAGCCTGGTAACCTGCTGCCCTTCTGCTTCTTGCTCATTCCCTGTGAATGATCTTGAACTCATCTTCATGTCTGTAGCACCTAGTCAAGTTACTGCTCCTCATCAGTAGCTTGGGAATGAACTTCCCCTCTTTGCACTGACCAATGGCAGCATAACTTTGTCTGGGGCTTCTGACCTTGTCTTTGTGTGTCTCTAATATAAGCTGCAACTGGATGCATTTTACTGTGTGGAATTCTGAGGCCTAGTGAATCTAAATGGCCTATAAATCTACCATTACTCTGAGGTCTACTCTATGTGTCACACACCTGAAGGATGTTAAATCTATGAATATGAACTTGTATTGTCTACCTTTTTGTGTTTCTAATGGATGCGTATACGACTACTGGAAGCACTCCTCATGTCTTTGTCTTGCTTACTTGTGTTTATGCATGCCTGGTTAAACCTAATGTTTGCCTATACGCTAAGTATAGTTGCCATCATCCTACATGATCTCAATTCTAAGGGTATATGTGTGTGTGTCTTGCTGGCTACTGTCTATCTCACATCAAAGGGAGATCTCTGGAGTGCTGGTGAGTCACTCATGCTGTCTGGGCACCTGGCCTTCAGTGTGGTTTCAGGCTTATGTTTTATGGTTTGTTTTGATGTTGGACGTTCATCTCAACAGTTTTTAAGCAAATTTGTCTACAACACCAACAACGGACAATCTTACCCCCATATGTTCCTTTTCTGAATCCTCGGTGGATCGGCAGTCTGGTACATTGCTCTATTAGCAGTAGTGCTTCGATGTAGAGAATGTTTTGGCCATGTGCGCTATCACAAGAGATAAGTGCTGTCCTGAATCTAGGTATCCTAGTAGCCCAGGGTGCACCAATTCTCGTAAAACCTGAACTTCCTGAGTTTCCAGGACATTGATACTTTGCTGAGATTTGTGATTTAAAAATAAATCTTACAATCCATAGAAGCTTGTATCTGAGAGTTATGGTTGCCAAAGGATAGCAGTCGAGTTGTTGGCCCAAAGCTGTTATAAGAGGCAATGTGCCAACAAGGGGGCAATTCACTTGAATGTTGCCCTGTTCTTAACAGGCAACTAATGTGGGTAATGTGTGCCCCATCTTCAAGGTAAGACAAATGTTGTAAATAACACTATAGCAAAAACCATCTCCTAATACTTCGGGAACATATTTCATTTCTATACAAAGAGAATTCAAATACCTAGCCTGACCCAATGCTTTTCTGCTCATGTCTGGAAAGGAATTGGTTGGAATGTGCCCTTCTGTGCTTAATAACCCTTGCATGTGTCCCGATTTAGGGAGACTAGCATGTGTTGTTTTTGGGTACACCACTCAAATCATGTGGTGTGTTATTGTGTGTCGGCACACTATTGGGAGTAGCACTGAGAAGGAGAGGGAAACACAAGTCCAGTTGTAAAGTAACTTGGAATATCAGACAATAAAGAATATACATGATTAACCAATGATTGCACTGAAGATTTCGAACTCAACAGTATTATTGAGAACGTGCATAATACCAAGTTACCCAACTGGAATATCAAAACTTTGTGGCAAGCCAATCAACATAAAAAAAATAGCCCATGCTATTATAGTGGACCAAGTGACTACCTGATGAGGAAGTTGTATAGCCTTGAAAAAGCCCTTGGACGGTGAAACACGTGTCGGTTAACAAACACAAAAAGAAAAGAATAAACAATACAAAATGGACATGAAACATATTATTTTCTCTTTTTGAACATGTATTCAAACAAAAAATCAGGATGGGAGACCCACACTTTTGAGATTCAGGATAATTTAATTTAATCTCTGAATTTTGGTGATGATACATATAATATATCAATTGTTAGCATAATAACAGACAGATGGACAGTTGTACTTTTGATATGTAGGTGTACCACTAGGTACCACCCTCAAGAGTGTGGAGGGTGCAAGCCTTCTGATGGTGCAAGAACTCTTGGATACACAGTTAACAAGGGTTTACAACACAAGAGTGACTGCAGCTCCACCCCTTGCATACTTGTACACACGTGTTGTTGTGTTTTTGTTCCCTATGACAATACCCATGGACCAACTGAGGTCCTGGGCTGCATTCACTCTTGTGTTGTGACGAACACGTTGCTCTGTAGGATTCAATGTAACGACCTCAGAATGATGCAAAGATGAGTCTCACCTTTTGGGGTCTGTGGCCCTCCTGATGTAAAAAGCTCAATGCAGTAGGTGCATCAACCCACTGAGGTGAACTACAATTCTTTTTACACTGGCATGCACTGCAGGTCCTCGTCAGGGCCGGTCATAGGGCAGGGAAGGCCGGGCGACCGCCCGGGGCACCATTAGCCCCTTGCCACGCCAGCTCACGGGAGTCTTTCAGGGGTGCCCCCAAGCTGGCATGGTGGGAGAAGGCGCAGCTGGCACCCTTTTGTTATTAAATGCGCCTGCGGCGGCGGGGGAACCTTTAATAACAATAGCGTGCTGATCTTTTGCATCAACACCCTATTCACATGATTACCTCCCAGCTCCGACACGGGAGTGAGGCGGTGTGCATTGGAATAGGGCGCTCATGCATTAGCACGAGCGTCTGATTCCAGTGACTAACTCCCTGCGAGGTGCCGGAGCAATAAGATAGAAAATAAATCTGGTGTCTCCTGTCCCCTCCCCCACACCCCTACTCCTGTTGACCAGGGGCGCACTGGGAGGGGGGATTTGCAAACCCGCCCAAGGCGCTGTAGCCGCTAAGGCTGGCCCTGGTTCTCCTTATGGAGGTCCATGGGAAAGGTATTCAGGATAGTAAGGGCTACATCAACAGCCGGATCCTCCTAACTTCACATGTGTGTCACTGATACGGCACACTAGGGGCAAGGTGAGCTGCTCTCGTGATGTGATACAAGATAGCGAGTGTGTGAAGAATTACTAAGACTCACCATTTTGCACATGCTTGTGGCATGCTTATATGAGTGATATAGGAGAGTGTTGTGCTGTGAACTCAGCCAGCAGGCTGAAGGTGCAGGCATACGCAGGCCCTCACTCCCACACAGCAAAGCGCTGCCCCCCGGCCATCAAGCCCGGGTGCAGCCACATGCCTTTGGTGAAGAGCAGGCAGCAGCCCTCAAAATTGGTGCTAATGTCCGATAAGAGCACCAACGCCACAAAGCCCAACAGGAAGGCCATGAGGTAGGTACTGCACTGGGGGGGAGGAGAGGGCCGGTACGCCCAGGGACGGACTGGAGCATAACATTGTCTTGGGCACCAATGAAAAAGTGGGCCACAGTTGCAAGTGGCCATTCATTCCTTTTGTGACAGACTGTTTAAGTTGTACCCAACGGGGAGGTTTATGAAAGAATGTGATGCAATATGTACATTTTAAAGAATGTTTATTCAGTAACACCAGCCAAAACCACTAGCCTCATGGCAAAGTAACTTATCAAACTAGCCCACGTGGGCCAAAAAAGTGGCAGACTTTGACCCACAGAATTGGACCACTCTAGCCTGCTGTGTTTTTGGTTCGGGCATTGCCCTATTGCCATATAGGACAGTCTGAGCCTGGGTAAGCCCCAGGGTTGCGGAGGCCTTTAAGGTAAAAGGAAACCTGTAGATGCACCAGAGAGGGACGGGCCATGCAACTCTCGGACGGACAGGTCCCAGACAGGTCCCAGGAGCAGCGTGCGTCAATAAAGCAGAATGAACCCCCCTACTCCAGAATCCCATTGTAAATCGGCCCCCGAATCTCCACCAGCCATACACTAGCACAAGAGGGACCGGGATGCAGAATGCCCACCGCTGACATGCAACCTGGGAAAGAGACTGCATCAGAGACACGCACGCAAAGCGATGCGAGGCAGCACCTTCACCAGAGACATACAAAGCGGTGAGGGTGCGAGCTTACGTCTACACCGGCAATGTGTGTGCACCTGGAGATGCGAGCCATTATCGCCACCAGTAACATGCAAACACATAGCCTTGCTCCTGGGCACATGGGACAGCCACGAGGAAGGATTTACATCAATCACAGGCAGAATATATCACCCTACTTATTCACTTCAGTGAGGGATGCTTAGCAGTAGGGAGAAGGTAAACACGCAATGACAGATCCATTAGTTTTGGTGATTGCAGTTGCTGTAGTACATTTTACATCTATAGGTTATATGTCCGCAAACACTAACTTGCAGATAATGTTGGACCATTTAAAGCCAATACGAATTACTATTCCTGTTCTAATATTCAAGGCAGATCAGTCCATGACCTTAGGTGTGGTGCAAATTGATAACATCATGTTATGCAGTATCAAATTCAAATCCCCCCCCTTTTTTTTTGCTTGTCTGTGTTTTGCCGATTCACAATACTGCCATACACTAGATTCAGTCCAAACCTCACACCTAAGTCTCACGCTCTTGTTGACAAGTAGGATCAGTTTTCATCTTTGTTGAAATTCGGAGCCTGCACTTCCTACAGCACACATTTTTACTGCATGAACACCTATGAATGTAAAACTCAATAAACTACTGCAAATGGCCTAACTATTGGATTTGCCAGCGCTTGCCCCATTTCAGTCTTCTGTGGGAGCCATCAGGCCCCCACCCACATTTACGCGCCATCATTTATCCTACAGCCTCAACAATACTGCAAGAAAGAAACAATGGAGTAAAGCCATCCTCTATAAGGTGCAGTCAAAATACGCCTTCCAATGGAATCGCATACGCCATGTGGAGATATTCTTAGAACGGTGCATTTTTAGTGACACCCTGTCATTTAAATGGCAGCCACTCCTATACCTTCATCAGAGCAGTGACACCCCCAACTCCCGGGGGACGTCATTAGAAGACGATTGTTTTCGCTGCTTGTGTCATCGGCTTATTATTTGGGAACACCGTTATTAATGGCGGTTTATGAGGTTATTTCTCTCATTTATAGTGAAAAATAAACTAACCGCGGCTGGAATTAATAAGGCTATAAAAAGGCACGCGCTGGCTCCTTGTCATCATTGAGATGGATGCCTGGGCGCTCATTAACTGCAGAGGTGGCATATTTTGGTCTTTGAACGCTCAAAAAAAGCATCACCAGAACTACCTGCCACCCTCGCCCCCTTCTTTCCAGGACGGCTTAGCCCTTGCCATTCTGAAGCCAAAAGAAGTATATCAGGCGGTTAGACGCTTCGGGAAGCCCTTAGAGACTACGGAGGGAGCTTTGTCCTCTGTAAGATAGCAATCGCTGAGAGAGTGGACTATGTCCTCGCCTGACTTGAAGGCAGTTTGGCTTAGCTAAAACCTAAACCCAATGAGTAAAGGGATGACTGGTTTGCTACCACTGAGGGGTTCTCTCTCTTTGTAGACCTCTAAGGATAGATTTCATATTCACAGAGGGTTCGTATTGCTCTAAATATTGTTTACTCTATAAGGCTCCGAGGCAGGAGGAGGTGATGGCATGGTACATTTCTCTACTCTTGAGTTTTTGATCTTAGAGTGGGCTAGGTGAGTCTGTTTTGTCTTTTCTCCATTTAAGAGTTTAACTCTACATTTCATAGAAGAACAGGAACCCGCGTTCCAAATAAAACATGACATTGTCCATCTCGGAATCATGAGTTGAATTATCAAGCTCATGCTTTTTCTGTGTTTTGTTCTATCCAAATACCACAAGAGATGATTCATGGTATGGAAACGTATGTATCATTATTTCTTTGTTACTTGCAGATGTTTTGAAGATGTGTGCCCCTGATGAAGAGATTTACATCTCGAAACGCGTTGTGTTCCCTTATTAAATTTTCATTGATTTGATAAAAACAAAGAGCCTAAAGAGTCCTATTACGTTAAGATACTATGTTTCACATTAATCTTCTGCTTTGCATCATTCTGTGAAATAGCAGCAACATATTGTCTAACCGCCTGTTCAAGCGTTTGGCTCATTAGTCTTTGATTGTATCTTTAATAAGGAAACAATGTGTTTCTTTTCTAAAACCTAATCCCGTCAGAAGCCACATTGGCGATCACTGTACATGCAATACAGTGCAGGGTCCAAGCACAGAGATGCAAATAAGGACTTTTCATTACTGTGGCCGAGAGTTACCAAGATATCCAAGATAAAAATGGGAGAAATATGGATACAAATAAACATAGGCATGTCTATAGGTTGTATACGAATTGTTCGAATGTCAATTGTTCGAATAACAATTGACCTTCTGCACAATTGACCGAATTTAAACTGTCAATTAGGATATATATGCGGGGGAAACCCCCCGCCGCCCCCCACCCAATCCAACCCCCACCCAACCCCCCTCCCAATCTCCTTATATTATTATTACACCAACCCAACCCATAATATATATTAAAATGACCATACGGTCAATTGTGCAGAAGGTCCATTAGGACCCCTATTATTCGAACAATTGTGTCATTCGAACAATTGTAAACGAACAATTCGGGTAATACCTGTCCATAACAAGTATTTAAAATAAAAGCACCAGAAAGAGACAATATGGGATAAAATCTTCTAATAGCAAGTTTGTAAAAATAATGCAAAAGTTTAAAACAGGAAAACCAATTTAAAATAATAGTCTGTAACCCTTTAGATGTTCACCAGTGAGATGTAGTAGGCCAGCTCTCCACATAGGCTAGTAGGCTAGTATGGCCGGCCAGAATACTGACAGTGCTAGACTGACTCCGTTTTCCTAGAGGTTTGCGCTGTATGCCTTAGAAGATGTTTTTTCTCACTCTAGGTCTTCTGATAATGAAGACCATCTTTTATTTCAGATTTAAGGCTGATCAAAACACCTGGGGCCTGATATACAAACATTTTTAACATGGGGAACATTTTTGTAAATCAGGCCCTTGGGGTCATTATGCAGAAACTGGATCTCGATGCATGTTCAATTGGCAGTAAATGCAATATTGCCCTAGTTAAAACATATCCTGGCATTAGTGTGAACTTTGCTCTGGTGAAAAGATACAATGGAGGAATACATGTTTTGCAGTAGGTCAATTTTTGCCCTGATTCTTTTTTGCCCGTGCAGCAATGCAAAGCTCCTGTAATATGGCGGCCACGCTCCTTCAGAAATCTTTTTCTGCAAATTCAGGTTCATCAGAGGTGAGGGTCTGCATGGACTCCAGAAGACCCACAACGGCATGTGCTAGCGACAACAACATGATTGGTGCAAATGGCTAGCTACTACTTTGCTTTGAGTCCACGTCTCTCAGCTTCTTGAATTCCGCTGCTGCGTTCCTCAAGGCACCCAGCGGATGGTCTTTTCCCCTTCTCCTGTCTTCTCTTATCTTGCAGGACTGGGCATAAGGGGTGGACGAAAATGGCTAATTTTGTTTCATGGAAAAATGTGTGGATCCCTGGCAAGTTTCGCCCAAATCACCAATCTTGACTGTAGAGCGGAATTGATGGTTTGGGGCCTTTTCCTACATGAAATTTCATTTCTTTCAAATTTTCGATTTTAAAGAAACCTAATTGTGGGTGAGAAAGGTCTATTTCGCCACCCTTAAATTTCATGTTTCTCAGAAATTTCCTTTTTGTGTGTTTTGCACCATACAAAAACAAAGGTTTGTTCAAAAACTAAATTTCCACTGCAAAAAAAAAAAAAAAACGCCCAAAGTGTGACAGGAGAGGTGGAAATAGCCCAACTAGCAGAATGGAAGAATGGAATTGTTGGTGAATTTCACCAGTTCTGTTTCACCAGCGTTTTTTTTCACCCACCCCTACTGGGCATGAGGTTGCTAGACTCTGCTCACAGGGATTCAGAAGCTTGGCTGGCGGTCTCAATAACCCTGGACTCTGGCAATGCCGCAGGCCGACACAGTGATGCCCCCGCCCCCCACCCCGCTCAGGCTTTATTGCTTAATTGCGCTATTTTCATCTACATTGGTCTGTGCAGGTATTTCACCTATCAGTATTGCTTTGTCTTTTTTTTAACAACCATTTAAGATACAATGTTTATCTTAATCATTAGACTCACAATGGTCCCCAATGTTTGGAGCCCTTCTCCTTTAGAATGGTTAATACATCCAAATGGCAGCCATCAGGATGTGTACGATGCTTCTGCAAACAGATGGTCTTCAAAGGGGGAAGCTTGTGCTGTTGCGGCCTACAGCTGCTCTCTGTGGATAATGGAAGCTTGCATGGAGGTTTCCTCCACTTTAGCTGGGCTTAGAGTGCATGAGTGCAGCGTGCACTACTGCGGCACATGCTGTCGCAAAATCGTGGGTAAGTGTGCCTATGCCGAGCCATTTGGAACATTTTGGACCGTTGTCATGATAATACTAGTCCACTTTAAACCATGCTGACTGTTGCAATATCCATATTAAACGGGTCTACCTAAAGCTGAGGGAGCCAGGTGAGGCTCGGGCTCACCTTGGCCAAATGACTGCCTTAAGCTCTACTCAACATCACAACGTTTGTGAAAAGACACATCTTGCCTGGCCCCCCAAAATGGGGTTCAAACCTGTGTGTTGCAGAGTGCATAGCACTGCCCAAAGTGAGGTTTTAACTGGCTCATCTCTACTCATGACTTTTCGGGGTCCTGCATGTTTATTTCAAGTATGGTTTGTAGTAGCTCCATGCAATGAACTGCTCTTAATCCCCATTAACACACATATGCTGTGTGTATCATGGAGTGATGCTCGATAACAAAGAGCGATCCCCTTTAAGGTGGCGGATACCCTTTAAGATGGCGGATCCCCTTTAAGATGGCGGATACCCTTTAAGATGGCGGACGCACGGTTTTTCTAGCAAAATATTATCCATGTGTCACATTCGATGTTCTGAAACTTACTCGTAATTTGATTTACAGTAGCGAGACAATAAAAAGAAGCAGGATTGGTCCTTCAATCAAACTTTGCAGAATGCTTTTGAATATCCGGGGTGCGCTCCCCTGATATTCATTGTTGATACAGTCTGCCGCAGTGCAGCAATATAACCGAGCAAGGGCTGGTCATATTGAATACCCATCTGCGGTTACAAACTATAGCAAATTACTCCTAGTAATACGATTTATTATGCTAATATGTAACATAATATCCTGCAATGATGAAGGAATGCGCTGTTAATTTATTTTTCTTAATCACAATTGTAATTGAATCATTCATATTGCTCATTTGTTTTGATGTTTCTCTGGGACAGCCAGGCTCGTGTCAGTAAGACACGCATAAGACATATCTCTAATGGACGATAAATCCCTCCCGCTCCTCACGCCAAGTATTTTCCTCCGTTTGCAAATATGTGCAGTTTATTTAACTTTTTTGTGAAACAAATTTGTAAATTTTGGGGCCTGATTCAAAGAGCGTTTTCCAATGGGATTGTGCCATTATAAACCACTTCTGTGAATCAGGCCTGCAATGCTTAATCATATGGAATTGATTCCATATTTTGGGAAGTCTAATTCCGGCTCGTAATCTAGTAGGTAAACGACATCTGAAGCAAAATGTAAACTGCAAGTATATATCTAGAGAGGTGCCAGGCTGAATCCGCAAGCCTTTTGTTATCGAGCCTGAGGACAAAACAGAAAGCAGAATAGACATTTTGATGAGTCGCGATTTGGACATCAGGGATTGGATGACCCAAATCCTCACATGCGATAAACATACCAGGCGCTTGAATCCATTATGATCCGACTGTTCTACTGAAACTGTAACAATAGCTGTTTCCTTTGCATCTACTGCTCTCCCTCTCCCTCCCCCAATTCTGCTGCTCATCTTCTATACCCCGCTTTATCAACAGAGACTTGATGTCTCTTGGTTTTTTGTGCACTTTATAAATGCAAAAATAAATAAATACATCAAAATGAAATGCTGCTACCAAGCGCAACCTCAATTCTCAGTAGCTGTGCCGCAGACTATCAATGTTGTGCAGTGGTGACTCGGCACTATTTGCGGAGGGGCACTTCCTCCTTGCCTGAGTGACAGGTGGCACAGTCCACCGGCGTTCTTTATTTGGACATGGGACTGTTCTGCCTGCCACTGAGCACCCATGCACCCCTTGTGGGGTAAAATATAGCCCCAGATTGTCAGAGATAGAGAGGCCATGCAAGGCCATACTATAAGAGTGAAACTGGCTACTGGTGCTACCCATTGATAGAAGCAGGCCAATTAAAAACATAGAATTTCAAGGCCTATTGAAATACGAAAAAGAACCTCCCTCAAATTCAGTAAAATGGAAAGGCACTGAGTTGAAGGAGAGTGTGCCTTAGAACTGTAATATTGGTAATTGTATCCAATGGAGTCAAACAAAAAGAAAAAAAAAACATGGTGCTGCAGATGCTGACTTTGTGTAAACTGGGAAAAGGCACCTTTGACAGATTTAAAACTGCAGCAGTGCACGTGGAAAGAAAAGGTACATTGAAATGTTGCGCATTTCGAAGATAAAAAGCAGGAGTGGTGCCTTACATTTAAGAAATAAAGTCAAGCGACAGATTGTGTTTATCAGGAATGAAGAGACTTAATTTCATCACATAAAATGACAACCTTTAAAGGGAAAGACCTATTTTGTTTTGTGTAAAAGTGAACATTGGTTTCTTATGTAACTACTGCCTATCCGTGTGAATAATACCAAAAGCGAACTTATGTCTGTTCAAACAATATGTAAAGAAAGATTGTATTTGGTACAACAGGACCAGCTGCAGTACTGAAAGTTACATGTACACAAATGTTGATGTAAAATGCTAGCCTTTAAGAACTGTGGATGTAACTTATTTTACTCTCTGAGCTGAAACAATGATCCAAGGATGTTTGCTGAGGCACAATAGCAGGACAGGCCTTGAGTTTCAGTTAAAAATACAAATAAATGTTGGGGGTGAGTTCAGAATTGCGGTTGTTCCGATAACAGGGAAAGCTGAATTGAACTTTAAGTAAAACCTCCCCATTAACTGTCCATTAGCTTTGAACATTGACTTTTGAAGCCAAGGAGGGGAGGGTAGTATAACATGAGCCCGGCATATTTCCTGGCCATGTGATAATGGAGAAATGAAACTTTAAAAAAGTTGAGAGCCATTGTGAAACTGAGGGTCACATGTGAAGTATTGGCTGATAAACATAGGATTACATTATCCATCATAAAAAGAGAATCAGGTGGTCCACTGAGCTCGCCCCAGACTCATATTAAAGGGGATAAGAAGCCTGTCAGTACCATGTAAATTGTATACAATTTTAGTTATGAAACAATTTACAATTCTGCCATCCTCATAATTCTGAGGACCTGGAAAATTGGTAGAGGGTAAGATTGTGAAATGAAGATGTCAATTATGGAGTGTCATATTTTTCACTAGTGTGGCACAGTATATGTGCCTGCAGTTATCTGAAAAATTAAGGTAGCTGCCAAATTGTGGGATTTTAAGAACACTGAAAAAGTAACCCCACCTGTCTTTTTGGGATGATGAATCTTTCTCCTCCCTCGGCCGCCATCATCCACACCTCCCACCTCCTTTTCCTATCAGCAGGCAGTGGGCGTATTGGTGGAGGGGGAGGGAGAGAGCTAGCCAATCCGTAGAGTGGGAATTATTATAATATCTGTGAGTATCATCATCCCTATAAGAAATCATTTTTCAATATGAGAGGGACTTGTTCCACTGTGCGCCTGGATGTTGTCTACTCCTGTACTCTTGCAAGGAACAACTAGCAGAGAGCCTTGAAGAGCTACCAAGGCCATCAGGGTAAACTTTTCCAGGAGAAAAGCTGTTTACATGGAAAGGCCTTAAACCTTGCATACGAGACCGAGACTGGGATATCTAGGAGCTAACTGGGCCTGTCATTTGAGGAGCCAGAGGAGGACTGCATGCTGGGGACTATCCTAGACCAAAGCCTTTGACCAGATTGGTGCTGTCCTCAGAGGGGCCCTGCCTGCTGTTCCCCTGGATGCCCCATAGCCAAGGCCTCCCATGTACGTAGATTAGTCCAAATAGCAACAAAAGTGTGGGGGACTCTGCCAGTCTTAATCTCCATCTCACATAGGTAGGGGGTGGAATTTGGTGGACCCTTGGCACATTTTATTAAAAATATAACTCTTTTATTTCCCCAATAGAAAACCATCCTATCCATTTAAATTAAATAGTGTTGGGAACTGCCTACCTTAATCCTTTACCTTTCGCTGTGGGGGCCGCGGGTGAAACTGAGCGGCCTCTTAGCACATTTTATTTAAAGAGTTAATTCAGTTAATGCCCTTAAAAAATCACGGGATGAGTTATTGATGGATTTCAAAACCAACAAAATTCCTGCCCAGTGTGTCAGAGTCGTATAAACAATAAAGTATGTGGGTGACCATTTTGCTGAACCCCCATACTTTTGTACATAAGGGGGGGCCTTAATCTCCAAAACAAGAGAGCCTAGAACCCTGCATTTCATGTGACTTTAAAGGTTGCAAAATTAATTCCTATTGATTCCTTTAAAAGAAGAATCCCAAAGCATTGCAACTCCCTTGTATGAGCACCGCACAAAGAAATTCCCCCCTTATTTCCATTTATACTCAAACCAGAATCCCAAAGAATTGCATTTCCTTTCCTTGTGTGTTAAAAAACGATTTTCCCTGTGTTCATTTCGCAAACCCAGTTTTCCTAAAAAAGAGCCAAAAACTCTTTTTTTCCAGTGAGTTAATTTCCCATACCTTGCAATAAAAAAAAATAAAAAAAGATCACATTCTTTTTTCCCCATCATTGTATTCCACTCCCTGTACCTTGCTTTCCAACCGAAAGGGTCATATAATTGATGCCTGGATAGTGTGGGAGGCTGAGAGAACAGAGCACTGTGATAAATTAAGCCATCACTGTGTGTTATTCAAGTGCTCTATCTGCTAAGGTCTAAGGAAACCCTGTGCGTTGTGACTGCAAATATTTAAATATTACCTGTGTGTTGTAGCAACTGAAAGTTTCTTTAACATATATGTCAGCCAGTTGATTGCAAATGATTTGAAATGGTGTCCTTGTGTAGCGCCAAAGCATTGGTGTCTGATGCTTCTTGATTCTTTTGTTATTCATTGAGGCAACATAAATAAAAATATATATTATTACTGTACGCCCGCTTGGTTCCTGGCTTGTTGATGGTCAAGAGGATACTTACTGAATGGTATTATACGGTTTGGAGGCCTCAGAAGGTAGAATCTGTAAAGCGTTTTTTTGTATGCCACCTGGCTTAGATGGGGGGGAGGGACTTCTTGGGTTGAGAGTGACCGTCCAATAAACCGTGACACCCTCCACTAGGCATTGTTATTGTTTATATGGAGAGCCCTTTTGGCTCTGCAACAGACTCAGTCCATAGTAATGAGAGGCGGCGGTGGGGTTGGAAGTCTAGTCCCGTTGCAGACAGGAGGGGAGGGTCAATTCTGTCCTCCATGGCTGTATGGCGACAAGTGAGGGTGAGTAGGGAAGTGTTTTGTTACATAATGTGCATGTGGGTATGTCTATAAGTGTGCACAAGTGTATGTTGGTGTGTTTGTTTTTATGTTTGCATGCATGGAAGGAGTTGTTTGAATGATGCATGAACGCGTGGGTGAAAGCATTATATGTGAGTGGGTGTGTGTGAAGGGGCAGCAGGGCCACAAAGTTTAGGGGTGAGCCCTGATATTCCCCCAGCATTCCCCAGCCAGTCTGTGATGTTACTTCCTTCTAGTGGTTTAGAACTCGCGGCTGAAGAGCAACACTGTGTTTGCTCCAATCACACGAATATGCCCGTTCCTTCCTGCAAATATTCACCTGTCCCACGTTGCTGATTGAATGAGAAGGTGGGGGTGAGGGATCAGATCATTGTTTGCCCACCACCGGCACACAAGTGTGTCCATGAGCATTAGGAGGACACTAGAGCTAAAATAATCCATTATTTGTATGCCCCAGTTCCTCTGAATGTTTCTCATTCTCTCTGTGACCATCATCAGATGAAGAAGTCTATGGGACAGTGTAAGTTAATGGCCTCTACCATCTCAGCATCTTTTTAAATAGTCCCATAAAAGGTATCCCACATTTTTGTGTGGTTTTGAAAAAGGACTAACTCAGATGGAAACGGTTCTTTGTCTCAGTTCCTTTCACTACCACTCACAATCTGAGGTGAAAGTCAATTAGGGCCTGATTCACAGAAGACTTTTTATGATGGCAGAACCCCATTGGAAAACACTCTGTGAACTAGGCCCTGAGGGTCAGATTCACGGAATGTTTTCCGGTGTGATTGCGCCATTATAAAACATGTCTGTGAATCAGACCCTAGGACTGAGTGAACAACCTTTCTTGTCTCCTCCCACCCAGCTCCTGGGATTAGCATCCTGGTTGCAGAATGCATGTAGGCAAGGTTAGTCTCTCCCCAACACCCCTCATGGAAGTTCTGAAGTCCTAGCCAACCTTTTGCTTCAAATGTTCAACCCACAGATCATGAATTCTGGAGAACCAGGTACTTTAATGCCCCAGCTCCCGGTCAGTTTCTTATCAAAGCTGGGCCTTTGCTAGTTTCCTTCTTTAACACCTGAGTAATAGGAGTCCAAGTTCCAAATCCTTCTATTTTTTGCAGTTTGGGACACGGCATTCATCACATCATGACAGAGATCGCAATTTGCTGGGTCATTTTGCCTTCTTGATTAAAGAATTAGGTAGCTCACCCAAACCCAACCATTTCCCTGCCACATTATGCAGGAAGAAGGGGGTATAGCTGCTCATATTGTGTGTAAGTTTAGAAAATAAGCCTTGTGCTGTGAGACTGGAGCCACAGTGTGGCGAAGGTTCTATCATGCATAGTGCGTGCAGAGCTGTAATACTACTCCCCAAGACCAAGAGCTCACAAGACGAAAACAAGATGGCCGCTAGACTACCATGTGCCCCAAAATCAGAGCTTGGTTAGACATTAATCCTTAATCACTAATTTCTAATTTGGATGTACTGTCCTTGAACAGACACCAACATTGAAAGACCTCCAGCTCTTGCTCCAGCATGCTATCCCCCAACCTATCACCACCTCTCTAATCCCCCCCCGAAGTTTACATTCCATCTAGTATCAGTGGGATGTTCATGCTACTAAAAGGGGGCATGCAAGCTTTCAAGTAATACAACTAAAACTAAAATGCACAGAATATAAACATTGGTAGAGCCGACAGTGTGGGCTTATTTATAGGCATTCCGTAGTCATTTGCCATGTGCTGCATAACTACTATAACTACCTGGCAATAAGATGGCAACACCTGGGAAATTGTGGGAGTGCCTAGGCAAATGATGGCAGTGCCTGGCACATCAAAGGACACAACTGTTGACTTTGACTATGCTTGTTTTAACAGGAATTCAGTGCAAGAATTAATGCAAGGACACACATATTGCTTATAAATCAAGTGACTGGAGGCACAGTTGCTTTACATGTGTATTACATCAGGCAATGGTCTGCCCCGGCAAGTCACCCATTTCTCTTCAACAACTGCTTATAAATAACAATGTCAACACCATACACGCTTTATGATGTTGCTGGTCGCAAAGCTAACTCGGAGATGCCAGGAGGGTGTGTTTTGCATGGGGGAGGGGAGGGGCAGAAAGTCAATGTGAATAGTGACAGGCACGGCCACGGTCAATCAATGGGTGGGTAAAAATCATACAACACACAGTCTGTGTGACTGCGTCACAGCCCTTCTCCCTGCAATCTCATAGCAATAGTTTTGCTTTCATAGGTGGCGCAAAAGCACCAGCTAATAGCAAAACTATGAACACATTGCAAGTCCCCCCAGAACACCCTGTGCATTCTGGGAGCCAGCACACACAGCAGCTTCTGTGCGCTGCCAATGCGGCCTATTTTCTGCTCCTGCTTCAGATATCGTCATGACTTTTGCATTTTAGACAAAGGCCTCCTCGTCGTCTACTTCCACCTCCACGGTGTCCCTTTTTTGGAAATTATAAAAATAGTAATAATAATAAACAACCTGAATGGAAGGAGATTACGTGAAGGTTAATGGAATTTTGTCAGACGGCGCGGAGCAGCTGCAACCTGTTGTGCCACAGTAATGAATCGTTTAGGGAAAGCATTGACGTTACAAATAGGCAAATGGGAGAAAATGAATGTATAATAGACGGACAGAAAAACACGGGCCGCGGCCGCAGCGCACACGCAGGCACGCACGCACGCGGCCTCTCGCCGCCGCGTGGGAGAGGCTGGATTCACAGAGGATGATATATATAAAATGAGCATCATGTCCTTCGCCAATCAATAGGAGCAGCTGTGTTATAGCTTGAAAAGAATGCACCTTTAATACTGATTTGCCATCATTTTGCCTGACAGCGGTGACAGCAGCGTTTGATCCAAGTCAGGCGCAATTTTATCAGTCCATTAACTATAATGTCCTTGCCGAGGTCCGCGCATGCACACACACGAGCACACATTTATGCCTCTATCTCCCCGCTACACGTTTGCGGGAAGGGAGCCCAAACAACGACATTAGCCTGGCCCTGCGCAGGGGTGTGCTTTCATTTCGGAGAGGCCTGAGAAAACGCAGCGTCATTAAACTCTCATTAGTTCTGGATTTTTGAATTCCCCTTTTTCTGCAAATTGGCAGAGGCCTGCATCGCTGTCGCCTCCGGTTTCGATTCTCCCACTCTTCCTTGAGGCGGTCCCCAGTATTAGGGTATATACGGTAGTGCGTCAGCTCATCGAAACGTGTCTAATGATAGCGTGCGCTCAATACACATTCCCCGCACGTTCCTGCATTCACATTGCCTCTCTTTGAAATGTGGGAAGCCCCTGGTGCTCCTGTGAGGGGCACTATAAGGGGCTTTGTTTTTCTTTTGACCCTTGCAATACTTCTGTTTTGAGGATCTCCCTTTTATGCAGTGGTCGAAGTGTACGGCAAGAAGGGGTGGCACTATGTTCACTGCTGGCCTGCCCCCGCTCCCCACAAGCCCCATCACCCGCGCCCCGCCCACGCGCAATCCAAATGCCCAACAAACACGCCTGCTGTTTGTGGGAACGTTCAGTGCAGTGCACTGAAGTGCAAGTTTCAACTTCTTACTACATTTTATTTTAAAACGAAGCCATTCCGGAACAGTTTCTTTTTAAAAATAAATGTATCAGAATGGTAACATTTAATACAAAAAAGTAGAGGAGCACCGCTCCCAACCACTCCTGCCCATTTCGACCACTGCTTTTATGAGACCTTTCAATATCAGAGCATGCAAGGCTCTTGCCTTAGTTGTGTTTGCAATATTTTTGCTCTGAGTGATTTAACCGTGCCCAGAAAGCAGCAACAGGCCATACAACATTGTTAAAGATATCCAAACTCTAAGTCAATTACAACTTATTTGTAGGCAGCATTAATGAAAACCATGCAAACATATCATAATTATAATATCAAAAATATATTTTTTATTGGCAGAATTGACTAATCTTATGATTACTGCACATATTAAAGGTTACCCAGAGGTTAACCTCTGGGTATTAAGCGCGTTATACATAACCTATCATAACCTATCATACACACCAACCAGGACAGTACAAAACTATAAACCATCAAAAAAATGTACAGGCCATGTTGTAACAAAAACAAAAAAACAGGAATAAGTAGAGTAGCACATAAATGTTCAAAACAAAGCACGATTTTCACTCCAGAAAACCACGTGGCCATGAAACGGTAAAGCGACATTTTTTTTCCGAAGAAAGCAGAAAATAAACACAATACTGACAAGCACACTGTTAAATTGACCTTTTATGATGAATATAAATGCAGCCTCAGCTCTGGACAAAGAGTGCTGCCGACAAATAGCTTTGATCTCCTTCCTCTGCTTTTTTCTCCGGACACAGGAGGCAAGTAGCAGATGCCACAGAGACTTAATCCCAGCACCGCACTGTCTGCACAGTATTACATCTAGAGCGCTTTTAGCCCATGCACCAGTCCATAAAAAACAGACCTGGTAAGGCAAGGACAAATTCTGAGCAAAATGCCCCATGCTAATCGGAAGAAAGTTCCAGAAATGTCCATGAGTGGTGGAGCCCCAGTTTGTATCAACACAGGGAGAACCCCCAATCCTCGTCGAATGATCATTGGCTCAACTGCTCTCTTTTCTCAGTTTCCTTCAGCTTGCAACCGAGGGTTGAGATGGAAAAATCATGATTACCCACAGAAGGAAGATCAACCTCTTGATTATACTTTTGCGCAATGCATCAAAAGAGAGGAGCAAGGTGATTTAAGAGCAGAAGGATGAAAGGCTCCAATTAATAAGGATGGAGCCGCATGGGATGAAGCAGGTCACAAATTAACTCTAGCTGACATTACCTGAGAGTTGGCTAACCTTAGTTCCAATCCAATTGTTGCTTTCGATGATGATTTTCCAGCAGCAGGCAAGAACTTTGTGCTCTAGCACCTTGAAGTGTCTTTTGTGCTAGATAGAATTACAAATAAAGATCACAGACCAAATAACCAGACATACTCAAAGAATACAGCAAAACACTACTTTATTCTCAATTTAATAAAGTAGGGTCAGCTGGCACACATCGGACTGATTCATGCACACTCACAGAGCAGCATGATTACACCAGGGTCTTTATACCCCAATATGTGTCATCTATGATATCATTCTATGTGGCAAAATACAAAACTTATCGAGGGGAAGGATTGGTTAAGGGATCATATCTACTTATAGAATATATAAGGATTAGTGCATCATTGGCTACCCCCTACCTGTAGGGCATGACTTGAACTACCTCTACATACATACAGCACTGATTGTAATGGACAAACTGTCAGTGGATTGGTCTTTGCACGATTGCATTTTAGGTTGTCCCTCAGACCCACTGATTGGTCGGCATACTATTCCAACCTTTGACTTTCGACTCTAGGTGTTTGATTCCTGTCAGATTACTTCCTGTTTTCCCAATTAGTCCATCACCCCTCATTATTAGGCCGCAAGCCAAAGTCTTCCTTTTGAAGTTGACCTTGTTGACTGCTCACTGGCCTGGAACATTCAACGGAGTGTCTTTGTCTGGGTCTTAATGAATAGCCCTTGTTCTCTTCTCCGAAATTAAGTGTTAGCAAACTGCACATTTATCTATTGCATCCATCTATTTTCTGCTATTTGATTTAATTATGCTGGATGCACTTGCTTCTTTTGGCCTATAGAAACTTGCTCGCTCCATCTCGTATGAACGTTGTGCACTTTTAATTGACCAACAGTTGGCTTTCGCAGATGTTTTCTTATTCTTCAATCTGAGGAATGTCCCATATTCAGAGCTCATCCATGTAACTCCTGTTGTGTTTGTGCTTATTGTTTGAAATAGCATCCTTTATTCTGGGCCAATCTTGACTCATTGTTGGTTCTGCACACAGAACTATTCTTCTGCATCTCCTGATCTCACAGCCTTACTCTGTCTCTGAGGTAGCTTGGTTGTATCAGAAATGAATCAGCGTCCATTTTCTTACCATGGCCGTCCTAGCCACGTTACATATACCTTTGTAGCAAGCTTCATAATGTTTCCTTTCTACCTTGCATTACTGCGTATTTACAGTTATTGTTCAGTAAGTAACTTCATCTTCTTTATAGTCATAATTACTTTAGCTTTGGGTCCACATTTCTCTTTGTGCTTCAGTTACATTGTTAATCTTAAGTATTTTCATATTGTTTCAACATAGGTTCATATATCCTCTTTATGACATCACACTGCTCTCATCACAATTCTCTTAACGCTCCATGATGTCCATATGTGCGTACTGACAACCTCCCACTGGCTCAATGTGAGGGTATATTCTATATGGCTGGCTGAGTACATAACGACTCTTGTACACTCAATGTGGTATGGGAATGACACAGGGGGTCCCATTTACTGCTCTTCTCTGACCATTACAGTATGACGGTGGTTTGGGGTGGGGACTAGTGAGAAGGCAGCTGCCTGCTCCTCTGCAACTTCTAGATTCTACCTTCAAGAAGTACAGAGAATGTTTTGTTTTTCTCTATGCTCCAGACTCCAACACCATACAATAATCTTCTGCAAATTTGGTCTCATAAGCTTGCATTCGAGGCATGACTGATAAGGGCCAAGCCCTGCTGAAAAACAGCTTGAAGGCTCTAGCAAAAGTAGCAATTTGCAAATAGTGTGACTTCTGTTAAAGAGAGGTCATTCCTCAGATATACCCCCATGCAGCCAGCCATCCATGGAAACACACACCCCGTGCAAAAAAGAGAGATAAAAACAGCAGGCGGGAAGCATCTGTTTAATCAATTGTTTTACAAGCTGAAAAAAGAAATTCTCTGTTTCTTTGCATCAAAAATATATTTAGCGAATGGCAAGCATTACATCAGTTCTGTTCTAATATCAACCTTACAATATGATAGGCCAGGTTTCTTATGAGCGAAAATGCATCACCTTTTTTCATTGGACATAAACGCTTCCTGAAACACATGATTATCCTTGTCACAATGACTCAGGCTATTCCTTATTTCAGTGAACACGAGACATATTTCACAACTTTAAAACTGGAAACAAGCAGTTCTGTGATGGTGCACACTTGAGCACATTCTGCTAAGGACATGAGATTTGTTGCTGCATATTTATTGGTTACCTCGCCTAGCTTATTTACTTCAGCCAACTGCCACATTTTATTTATAAAACATCATTGAGTATCACAGCTGAAAACTGTATTTTCCTACCATTTAAACTGCTAGAGCACTGCTCCTTGGCTTCTGCTCAGGCCCTCCCTTTTCTCAATAGCCTTGGCCTTGGCTTAAGTCTGAGCATCCACACAGCCCTATATTTCCTGTGTTTCAGTACTTTTATCCATTTGTAATGCATGCTGCAGTGTTCAATATAAAGGAATAGATCCCTTTGCTATTGTTATGGGCCTTATTCTGATATGTTTTTCTAATGTCTGTTGAGTGTGGGTAATATTTCTTATGTAAAGGAGATATATTCTGTGTTTTCCTGAATGAAAATATGCCATGTAATATTTTCCATATATCTTAAATGAATGTGTGCATGTATAACTCTTTCACTTATTCTCTGCCACCTTCAATTTACTTTCTTCCTACTTCCTAATGTACCGTTTGGAATAAGGGAAGTATGGCTGTCCAAATGCACAATGTTTCTAACTTTTACAATGTGTAGACAGGAGGGCAGGCCATGGGCCCTCCGTGACATGTTCACCTGTCCGTCGCCAGAGGGAGGGAGGGTCTACTCCTCTTCACTTCTGCTTTCAGTTATTGCTGAACCACAAATCTAGGTAACAAAAATGTCTCGATTTCTAATTTTGACATATCCAGAAACTGATTACATTTAGATCCACACGACTTGCAAAATGCCATAATCTCTGTCTTAGTGCAATTGATCACCAGGTTAATAATTAAACTACTTATGGGCAACAAATCAATGACGCAGCAGAGCCCGATGAGGGTCTAATCCATTCGAGCCATGTCCTCTGCTTCAGTGACTGCCACCAGGTGATGTGGTTCGAATTTTGGAGCCAACCACCTGACCATGGAGAGATCAATGGGGGGGAGATCTGCTGTATAAAACAAAAAAAGACTAGGTGCAAGCATACAATCTTCCTTTAGTCTTCAAATAAAAAGCACTTTGAGCATTCACCATCCTTATCTAGCCAAACACAGAATCGGGCCTGGGTAAATATAAAACATATATTTATAAAGGACTAAGGATGTCTGGCAAAATACATACTGCACATGTGCATGGACACTAATCATCAATCATACTTTATTTCGGTGTAAAAACCATAAAAGTTGAAATCAGCAATATACAAAACATAAACACTAGTAAGAACATTAGAAACAATGGTCAGTCTTCAAAATTATTTAGTACACAATACATTCGTAGTAAACAGAATATAAAACCTAATTTCATCAGATCAGATCAAATTATTTACACATGAAAGCAGGGATAGAAGCCCCTTTTTTCATAGATGAAAATAGATTACATGTTTGCTGTTATACATCCTGTTGTCTATTTCAAAGCACTTCTCAAATAACTGAGAATCAGGCTTTTTTTAGCTTGGTCATTTGGTTGTTTACAGAGATCTATTGCGCTACAAACATTCCTTATGCCTTCTTGTAGCAAAAGTGGCTTCAGCCAGCAAGACTGTTAAGCTTTGCATAAGGGACAGAAAGAAAGGAAATGCAAAATGGTTTCATCAGTTGTGTTGCAATAAGGACATTGCTTTGGTACATTAGAGCCCCATTTATAAGAAAAATGCCCGACCAGTGTAATTCCCAGGCAGAGTTTTAGTCAAAACAATCAATTCTAGAACCCCACCTATCAAGATAGGGCTAAAAATGATATTTTCTTTCTACGTAGATATTCTATGATCAGACTGCTCTTTGCCGACAGACAACACATCTTAGTGTCCACCCATTGATCAAACGCCTTCATTAAATTCATTTAAGAATGAGGACCCATGTGTCTTGGGTGGGACCAGAAATACGAGAGATGCAGTTTGAGGAGCATATTTTGCAATTATTTAACCATGGTAACATGGCGGCACCTGGGGACTCTATAAGAGATTAATTAAGGTAGTCAGCTAATCATTAAGCATATTACTTGTCTAGATATTCATCCAATATATCAGTGGCTTTAAGTTTACTTTATGAGAGGTCCCTCTCAGGCTGAGTTCTAACTAAGTCGGGATTGTCGTGGCATTGTAAGGCAACACTGATAGCCTCCTACGCTTGCAGTTCCGTATTTTCAGCTCTTTAGCTTGTCTGCTTGGAGAGAGTCACCCTCAAAGGCTCAGTCCCAGAGAACTGCCCAGCAGGCAGGCAAGCAGGACTGGTCACAGGCCCACAGCACATGAGCCCAAGTACACTCACCACACAGCACTTGGAGAGAATCAGTCGCACAGTCCTGAACTCCGAGCATATCCACGCAGGCCAATGGGCATGGACTGGCTTTGGACCAATAGTACTGGTGCCCAGCACACCTACCCACTCATCCGGGGCAATGGTAGGCATAGATAGACTGGCCACAGTCCCCCAGCAGCAGAACCCCAGTGCACACGTATTTCCCAGGAATTCATACCACAAGTTCAGTTCCTTGAGTGTGTCAGACCTGGGGAAACAGCAATGGCAGGGCCATGACCACGGTAGATATGGAGTGGCCGTGGGTCATGAGGGCTCTCACTTAGCAACTTCGGCACCCAATAACTTATTCACAGTGGCCACAGGCCATGTGGGCCTCATATGCTATGCCCCATCTGAAAGTGCTCTTTAAAGCACTCATAAGGATGCAGTAAGCGTTACATTTTCACCAAAACCACGCGCTGTTAACACCATCTAAGGCATTAGAAGAATGTATTAAAAAAACAATACACTTATGATTCTGTCTGTTTCACCCACACATATCAATCAGATGTTTGACTCGTAGGCAACAGAGTAAAGTGGATGAGCCCTTGTAAAAAGCATGTGCAACCAAAAGAATAAGTGCATTCTTTCTACCCACACTAATGTGCATGCAGCTGGATCTTTGCAAATGCCTTTCCTTGAGCATTGGTCAATGCAACCAAGATGTGACTTGTGGGGACTCTGCAAGAAGACCTTTTATGTAGAGAGACCAAAATACTCTCTTTTTGACATTGGGAGTTGCCACAGGTCAAATGGATACACAAAGACATAGACAAGGTTTGGTACAACTCAAGATTGTTATCACAAAGCACAGGAGTTGAAATAAGTTTTATAGTATCTGACAGGGAGTAGCACTATCACAAAAAAGATCCATCTCAGGTATAACAGAGCAGATGTCCAGGTAAAATACAGAGTCAGTGAGAGGTCCAAAAGTCCTAGTCTGATATAGGACCATGGTCTGAGTCCAGGTTCCCTATTCTAAAGGACAGTTCGTAATCTGGGATGCCTTGCCCTCTTTGGAATCACAAAAAGAACATTTGGGCGAGTTGAGTTGTTGCTTGGCTGAGCTGGACTTGTAATTCGACCCTCCTGATAGTTGCAGTCAGCCCTCCTGTGTATGTCTTTCAGCCCTCCTGTGCTTGTCTGCTGGGCTTTCTGGGCTTGCTGATAGATCCTTCTGGGCTTTGTGGTTAGGCCTCCTGGCTCAATAGTGGGGGCTAGACAGCCGAGAGACACCATGGCTAGAATGTCCTATTCTAGCTGTTGACAGCCTATATCTTCCCCATTTGTCCTTAGTGGGATTGTCAGGCTACAATCCTTGGTGTTATGCCTCCCAACCAAGCACAGTATACAAATGTTCAAGATGTAACTATTACACCCCGGGTCGTGGTACATAGGCCCAATAAGGATTGATTCACTCTCTCTTTCTCCCTCTTTTTAGCTCTGGCTCAGTGGATGATCTGGGCTAGTGCACCCAGTGCACCTTGCTCAGTAATCTACCTCTGCCCATTCATAGACTCGTATGGTCCACCTCCTCCTGACCTTCCTCTGCTCTGACCCTTGCTTCCATGGAGGCTGTTCCTCCTTCCTTTCTCTATCCCCGCTTCAACTCCTACTCCAACCTTTTGAGATTTGTCTCCCTCCCATCCTCCTTCCTTCCCTCTCTCCCTGCCTCCAACTCTCATTATCTCCCTATCCCTTCTTGAACTCCAACCTTACCTTGATGTTAATTTTGTCTTGCATTCCTTCTCTCTCACTTTCTCCTCATCTCATTCCCACTCTCTCTCTTCCTTCTCCAATTTCAACCTTTCCCAGTAGCTACTGCTCTCCTCCTCCCCCTCTCTCGCTATACCCGTTTCTCTAGCTCTTTGCCCATCCCTGCTATCCTACTTTCAGAATCCCTTAGTGCTGGATTGCCTGGTACCCTTTTATACTCTGTGGCTAGCCTTAACTGGTCTAATATCTCTTGTGATCGGTGGAGCCCTCCTGTTACACCTAAAAGGATTGCATAATGGACTTCTGCTGAGACCTGCTAACTCATTTCCGCAAAATAGGAAAGACTTTTCTTTTGCTTGTCCGCAGTTAACCTCCTCGTCTCCCTGCCACCCATCTTTTAGAAAGAATGCCACTTTGGTGGACTTCTGTTAACCTCCTGAAAATCCAGACCACCTTTATGTCCAGCAGGGCGTGCTGCGTTTGCAGCATCATGAGACATAGAGTACATGGGTCTGCACAGACCGTCCTGCAGAGCAAAGATAAGCCATCAATTCAGAGCCAGGAAGATGTGTCAAATGCTTGTCATGGCCCAAACAACAATAATAATTTCAAGTGTTGATAAAGTGCTTCTTGTCAGATTTCTCCCACTTCTAAGCACCATAATAGTAGCCATTCTTATTACCTAATTTAATAGTACCAAATTCATCGATTTAACAAGAATGAATAGAAGGTCCTGTGTCATGGCGAGTGCTT
Source organism: Ambystoma mexicanum (assembly GCF_040938575.1). Taxonomy (NCBI): domain Eukaryota; kingdom Metazoa; phylum Chordata; class Amphibia; order Caudata; family Ambystomatidae; genus Ambystoma; species Ambystoma mexicanum. Next base: position 848,434,653 of record NC_090931.1, on the reverse strand, counting down.
AACTCGAGACATGCAGTGTCAGCTTGGAGTAGCAGAAAGCTTTCCTGAACCACCAGAGTTCCCAGAATCTCCCTTTCTACTGCCACAAGTGACTTCAGGACAGAGGAAATGAATTAGGAACTTACTTGTTTTAGCTTTGCACTCTGTGACTTGTAGGATTGTATTCGTAATGGAAGAAATAGAGCTACAAGAACAGGTTTATCTCTCCAACCTTACCTAGAGGTTTGGGCTTCAGCTCCAGCAACTTGTGACCTTGCAGTAAATAGCTATGAGAGTACCAAGACCTTGGAGCTTAGCGCAGGAGGTTCTGAAACGAGGGCCCGCTCCTTTCCCCTCGTCTCTTATAAGTATGCTACTATGACTTCCTCTACTGCACTGTGGTTGTAAAGTGCTAATCTACCATTGGTATGGCCTAATGATGCCGTAGGCTGTCTCGGTTTGCAGTGGTGCGGGTTCTGGATTGGCAGCAGAGCATAGTCTTACTGCGCATAGTGGAGGAACAGTGATATAGAGAGGTCTATTGCTCATCATTTCATGGAAGTATTGCTTCAGGCTGACATGTGGGCATTGCAGAATGCTGTGAAGTAGGCTAGGCCGTTTGCTGGTGCTCGCTGGGTTACCGGTTGATTTGTTTCATAGCCAAGCTCGAGGCTGCTTGGCACTGTGCAGGGGACGACTGTCAACCTTTGGCCTTGGGAGCATGCATCAAAGTGGCCCAGGGTGCCCAGGAGCTATCCCATAGTGCAGTGGTCCCAAACCACCATTAAAGTTATGATTAGATTGTTTTGGGGGGATTTTAGATTTTGTGTATTTATAAACGCGCTCATGACGGACTCAACTATATAGCGGCGCAGCTGACCTTAAAAAAATGAAGATGTACATAACATAATTTCATAACTAGGGGTTCTCTTATCGTCCTCCATATAGTTGTCCTATTTAAACAAACATTTCCTAAGTGCTCTACGAAACTGATCGAGCGTATCGAAAGTCCTATTTCGTAATACAAATATCTGCAGCGTAAAACAAATATGAACAAAATAATGTCCTTCTGTTAAACATAGGAATTCATTTTTAAGGCAAATACCTTAGACAAGCAACATAGAATAGACGACTCATGAACTTCTGCAGGCAGGCTGGGAATCTATCTGTGGGGCTACTGACCAGCACCACGTGACGCTTACACGATTTCAATAATGCAACACTGCCCTTCTGCCCCAATACAGTTTAGTCAGACATATTTTGTCAAACATGGAGCCGTCCATTGCAAAGGCCAGCCCAGGCAAAAGGTCTGTATTTGGTAACACAGTGCAGCCAGAAGGCACGTTCTTCCATGTCTGTGTCCCATACAGTACATTAGTAGACTGGCACACAGATCTGCATTTAGAACACACTGCGCCCTAAGTGGGAAGCAGTCTCGGGTGCTTTGAATAGGCATTCAAAGCTTATTGTCTTTGAATGCCTATTCATTATGCACCCTGCACTACAAACACCCAAAGGATAAACCATTGGGTGCTATCCAAAACCTAAATTAGGGGCACTGCAGTTCTATAATCCGAACCGCCCCAAACCTAAGGTAGAAAAGAAAGGCCATCCTTTTATACTGCACTTAGTTCTTATAGTAGTGGATGTTGTATGCACTCGCATATGTTAGATAAGTGAACTAAGAGAAGGTGATTTGTCCTAAATCTTGTCAAGTGAGGAACTTGGGATAGTAGGTAAACCAGGGCCGCCTCCTCTTAGCTAATTGGATATCTTCTCTCATAACAATTTGACAGAACAACATATTTCCAGAGCAAATAATGTAAGAACCAACTTGCCCGCGCACCTCTCCCTCTCTCCATGTCTACACGCACATATATTCATATATTGCACATTGCTTTCCTCGTTTAATCCAAGGCTAGGATTCAGCATTTCTTCAGCTTCTGTATGTTTTGTTATCTCTTGGAGACCAATGCCCCAAAGAAGCTCCCCAACCCGCCAAGACTTGTAGTAGGGGATCATTTGAGCATCTGACTTTTCTGTGAGAGAGCTATGACCACCCATGAGTGGGCTAAGAAAACACTTAGCCTATGTAATGGTCGCATATAGAGCAACACTACAGTTATTACGGCGTGCCTTGGTGGGTCTGCTTGTAGTTATGTTACTAAGCTTTTTAACTACATCAAACCAGCAACATTGTGGTCTCAGAGCATAGGGCTTGCCTGAAAGTCGGCGTATTCTGCCCCCCTGCCAGTGTATCCAGTTGTAAATCTGTGGTGTAAAAAGAGTAGGGCACTGTAAAGCAGGGATAATGCCCACACAGCTAGGTATAGGGCAATGCAGAAAGGGAAAATCATGTGTTGTGATAGCTCATCTCAGCGTGGATCCATGTAGGTGGAGCAGAGATTGGTATTGCAGAAAGCAATGCATGTTCTAAAAGCAGTTTAGGGTTCCATGTGTTAATATCTCTGCACAAATATCGCCATACAAAAATGTCACCATCTTTTGCGGCGATATTAAACCCTGGAACCTGTGGGGGACACCCCCAGAACCCCCATCATTTTGTTAATGGAGCGGGGGACACCCACGCACCCCCGGTCCCATAACCCCATAAATTATCCCCACTAATATTTTTGCCTATGGCCTTACTCCACGACCATATATATGGCGATATTATTGGTAGGGATAATATTACCTGATACCCAGTTTAGAGGAGCTATGAACACGTGGTGTTTGGCTACTTCACTCGATATTTAATCCATTTAAATCATGGTGGTTTTTTGACCTCTAACTTACGTTTTACATTTTTCCACAACGGAAGCTACAGAAAGGAATTTCAGGACTACCGAATTGGTGAGCCAGATGTGGTTCAATTTGGATTAGATTGTGTGGAAGAAAAATGTACTTTGTAAACAAAGCGTACACTGGGTTGCTGAAGATCTATGGACATATTTCTTGATATTTTGCTTGCCCTGCACTCTAATTCTGATATGTAGTCTGAGAGTACAATTGCTTCACAGCTCTGGTTTCCAGTGCAGGGAGATGTGTGTTGTATGACTGATAGTGCACAAGGCTGTGCTCTGCTTTCTACTTGTATATCGCTTTATGTCGCAGGAAAGCAATATCACAACATGGAGGGTGTGGAGGGAACCTCTCAGCCAATTACATAAGCATGTGTGTGCCCAGAGATCAGCATGGAAGGGTCCCAGAGCTGCAAATGGCCAGTTCTATGGTAGGGATAGGTCGGTGACCCCGAGAACACCTCCATGTTAGGCTGGCTCTCAGTATGCAGAATTCCTGCTGTGGATACAGCCCGAAGCCGCTTCCTGAGCAGTCATTGGGGCCTGCCAGCAAACCTTCCTAACACAGGCATGCTACACAAAATCACCTGCTAGCTGCTGACCATGGGCCTCATTACGACTCAGGCGGTAAGTTACCGCCTGGGCCGTGACTTTACCACCATGGCGTAAACTATGTTTACGCCATGGTGGTTGGCGGACTTACCGCCCCATTCCGACCTTGGCGGGGCGGTAAGTCCCCAATCCCCATTTACCCTTCCCCATTCCCATTTTTGCCCCATAGGGCATAATGGGAGTGGGGAAGGCGTTAATTACGCCACCGTAAATTACGGTGGCGTAATTAACTCCATGGTCCCTTAGCGCCATGGATTTTAACACCTGCTAAAAGCAGGTGTTAAAAGCGCCATGGCGCTAAGAGACCTCGTACTCAGGCGGTAAGGGTCGGCGCTGTTAACGCTGCCGTAAACCCCTTACCGCCTGGGTCGTAATGAGGCCCCATGTGTTCAAAGTACAATGGAGCTAAGTAATCTTACCATGAGGTTAGGAGAAGCTTGGACCTCACGGTAGCTTTCTTGCTTGCACAACATGCAATTTGTCTGCCGACCTCTTCCCATTCTATTGCCTCTTTTGTTTTCAATAAATGTACAATATGTTCTGCATAGTTGTCTTTAAAGTGCTAATCAAGAATTCATTGTTCTATTACAATGATTTACAAAATACCGAAATGCATAGTAATTCAGCCTGGCAACACATGCGAGCAATGTTCATGTGCACGATTGGACAAAGGAAGCATGATGCTCTCTGAAAGGAGGAAAGAACACTAAAGACTCAATATGTGCAACATTATTCACTAGACTATGTGGAGTAAAGGGTATCCATTTCTGGCCGGCCTTAAGCTGCAGGCAAGGCTGCACCTAAGCAACGCAGCGTGAGCTGCCAGAAACCATTATTCTTAGGAGAAGTTTGTTTGTTTGTTTGTTTTATTTATTTATAGTGCGCGTCAGACCCTGGGGCATCAGGGCGCAAGACATAAGAATATGTTCGGCATAGTTACATAAGTACATGAAGTACATCAGGGATAAGGACAGTGTAATTTACGTGAGAGACTAAGTACAGAGTAATAGGTGTAAAATACAGAGTAAGTGTCCCATGTGGACTAAAACACAGTAAAGAAATCAATATACAGAAGAATATACAGTGCAGAAGAGGATTAACAGTCAAGTAAATGGTTAGCAAAATACTAGGGCTGGCATCTACATAGTAGAGGCAGCTGTGGTATGGCTATAGCATGGCAGTTTACTTGTCATTTTCTTTCAGCCAGTCAGCCATGTTCTGTCTAAATTTGGCGAAGGATTGATATTCTCTTAGGCAAGGAGGCAGGGAGTTCCACAGTTGAGCTGTTTTAACTGGGAAGCTGTGTCCTCTAATGGTGGATAGTTTGAAGTATGGTACTAGGAGGCAGTTGGAGTTGACTGATCTGGTCAGTCTGTGGGATGTTTTTCTGATAATCCTATCAGTTAGATATGACGGTGCTTTATTATTTAGACATTTATAGGTAAGGGTGGCAATTTTGAGTCGAATTTTGTCGAAAGTAGATAGCCATTTGTATTTTCTCCTGGTGGAGGAAATGTGTTCCTTTCTATTTATCTTGAGTGCTGCTCTCAAGGCGTTATTCTGGAGTACCTGTATTTTTTGGATGATATGTTTACTTGCACCAATGTATAGGGCATTACAATAATCCAATTAAGAGAGTATGAGGGCTCTAGAGAGAATTAAACAACTGTTAGTGGAAAGAAGTTGTTTGCTTGCTCTGATTAATTTACACGTATATGCAGTAGCAGATACCAGGGAGTTGACTTGTTTAGTAAAGTTAAGGGTGGCATCTAGGTAGAAACATAGGGTCTTCACTTCCTTAGCTACTTTGATGTCATAATCATCAATGGTTAAGTGGGCATAGTCTGGGCTTAAATTAGATAGGTGAGCCGAAGTGCCTAGGATGATAAGCTCAGTTTTATCATCGTTCAGGCATAGTCCATGGGTGGCTATCCATGCCTAAACGATGCTATAAATTCTATTCACCAAAGCCAGGTCCAAGGAGTACTCTCCAGTAAGAGGTAGGAGGATTTGGGTATCATCTGCATAATTTGTGTAGGCGATACCCAAATGGTCCATTTCATCAAAGAGAGGCTTGGTGAATACATTATAGAGAGTCGGTGACACACAGGGTTCCTGGGGTACACCACAGGTTATAGGGATAGGGTCTGCTGATGCAGAATGTGAGAAGACTCTCATAGTCCTATTGCTCAGGAATGACTCGATCCATATTATAGCTTCCTTAGAGAAGTGTGGTGCAGAGTCTAGGTGGCTGCATATGACTTTGTGGTCGACCAAGTTGAATGCAGCCTAGAGGTCTAGGAGGAGGAGTAGGGCTGATTGGCCTTTGTCTCTAAGTTCATCTATTTGGGCCTTAAGATCAATTAGAGCTGTTTCCGTACCATGTTGGGGGCGGAAACCAGATTGGCCCAATCCTAGTAAGAGGTTGGATTCCAGGAAGTTCTGGATTTGAATGTAAGCCACTGTATCTAGAATTGTTAAGAGAAATGGCACAGTCGTGATAGGTCTGTAATTTGTGGGTATGGTTGGGTCAAGGGTTTGCTTTTTGAGGAGTAGTAGTACTCAATCCCTTCAAAAGGTGTTAGTCAATTTAGGTTTTGACCAAGATATCACCAAACCTACACACATCAAAGGACGCACCTTAGATTGGGTGACACAACATAACTGCCCCATTCTCCGCCACGCCATATCTCCCATCCCCTGGTCTGACCATTTCTGCGTCAACTTTCACATCGACACCTCACCAGGACCCGCAAGACCCTCCATCCTTCTTCCTGCAGGGCTCTCAAGGAGCTCTAAAAAACTGACCAAGGACTCACTCCTCCCGCATTTGCTCATCCCAACACTTCTACCCCCTTTCCTCAATGATCCCACCATCCTAGCCAACACATTCAGCCAAGCTATAACCACAGCGGTAGATGCCATCGCACCCCTCACCGCAAAAAAGCAAAAAAAAACTAAACATTCCAACGCATGGTTCTCACAAGAACTTGCTGATCTCCGCGCCAAGAAGAGAGTGCTTCTGGCCATATGGAAAAAGCACCCTTCCGAGTCCAACAAAACTGCTTTCAAATCTATATCCAGAGACTACAAAATAGCCATCACACAGGCTAAGGCAAACTCCTACAACACCAGGATCAGCAATGCGAACTCTGATACTAAGGAAATCTTCGCCACTTTCAGGGAACTTGAGACATCGTCCACTCCACCTTCCACCATTACCCAGGATGAGACCTGGTGCAACCAAATTCAAGCAGCCATGCTACACAAACTAGATACCCTACATTCTAAAATTCTATCCCACCAAAAAGCACTATCTGCTCTCCTTGAGCGTACAACGGCTCCTCCAGCCCAACCGCCAAACGCTCCCAGTCAAATACCGAAATTTGAATTCTCGAACATGACTGAATCTGAGGTCATTGCCCTCATGAAATCCATTAAGCCATCCAATTGCAAGGGAGATACCTGCCATTCCCACATTATCAGAGACTGTGCCCCTACCCTGGCTCCCATTATTACAGCCTTCATCAACTCATCATTTCAATCACCGCATGTACCAACTTCCCTAAAAGAAGCCTGGGCCAAACCTCTCCTAAAAAAACATCTCTCGACCCTTCTATCCCAGGGAACTACCGTCCCATCACAACCGTCCCCTTTCTGCTAAAGATTCTGGACAAAGCAGCCTACCTGCAGGTTCAAAAATGTATTGAAGACAACCACCTCCTTGGGCTTCGCAAGTCTGGCTTCCGCCCCCGACACGGTAACGAGACAGCACTACTTGACCTAAAAAACCAAAAAGATGACCTAAGAGGCGCGGGCAAACCAGCTCTCCTCCTGCTTCTAGACCTCTCTGCAGCCTTCGACCTGGTCGAGCACAAAACGCTATGCCACCATCTCACGACCTCAGCCCACTTCTCAACCAAGGCGTGTGACTGGATCTCCTCGTTCCTTCAGGAGAGGGTAATGAAGGTCTTCTCTGACTCCGCTAATGCAACACCCAGCTCCATCAAATGCGGAGTCCCACAGGGCTCCAGCATAGCCCCCACACTCTACAATCTCTTCACGAGACCTCTCTTCAGGATACTTGACTCCCAGGGCATCTCATATACAAACTATGCAGATGATACACAGGTTCTCATCCCCCTGTCAGGTGACTACACCAAGGACCTGGACACACTCAACAGCATATACGCCACCATTCAATCTTGGATGGCTGAGAATTAGGTTTGTCTAAACAGTGATAAGACTGAACTCTTGCTTGTCGGCTCCCCATCCACTTTGGGCAAACTTGATACCAAATATCAATCCTTCACCGTAGACAATATTCCCATCAAAGTGTCTCAAACTATCAAAACACTGGGTGTGTATCTCGAGCACAGCCTCACTATGGACAGACAGGTAAATGCCATCGCCTCATCCGCAGCATATCCCTCCAAACTCATCAATGCCATCAGGCCAAAACTGCGTCTCAATTGCCATAGCCATCATCGGCTCCAGGCTGTATTATTGCAATGCTATGTTCATTGGAACCTCCCAAAAAAACCTCGCCAAACTCCATATTGCCCAAAATACTGCCTTAAGAGCTGCTACAGGCACCTCTCGCAAGGAACACATCTCAGGGATTCGAAGGCAGGTACACTGGCTTCCCATCAAGGAAAGGGTGGTCTTCAAAACAAACCCTGGCCCTTACACATAAGTTTCTTCACGACCTAGCCCCTCCCTATCTGACTCAAAGGATAACTAGACAAACAGTCGCCAGACCTTCAACGGCAGCCTATGCCAACCGCATCACTGTCCCGCACACACGCAGAGTGTGCGCAGGAGGCACCAGCTTCCCTACTATGGCGGCAACCTTATGGAACAACCTCCAAGCTCAGATTAGATCAATCGACTCACACACAGCCTTCCGCAACGCCTTAAAAACCAACCTCTTCATCTAAAGACCCCGTCATTCTAGGTATGCATTTCTACTGTATCACCTTGTATAGGAGAATATCTGTGTTGCCACCTGTTACCTAGACTAGATTATTAGTAACCAACTGTAACGTCCTATGTGTATCCTCTGTAACCATGCAAATGCACCTAAGCAAATGTATTTAAATATACCTTTGGGGCTGCTTACTGTAACCCTCAAGCAAGCCTTCGTACAATTTCCATATAGCGTCTCGTTGCCTGTGGGCTGTAGTGCGCTCTACAAATGCTAAAATAAAATAAAATAAAATAAATAGTACCCAAGATTCTTTCAGATTATTAGGTACGGTACCAGATGTGAATGAGGAATTCGTAAGTTTAGATATGAAGGGCATGAGTTCTCTAGCAGCGTCCTTAATAAGTTGTGCAAGGCATTGGTCACCCTTACAGTTGGATGGTTTGAGTCCAAGTATGACCTTCCCCACCTCAATAACAGAGACTTTTGAAAAGCTGAAACGTGTTTCTTGTTTGTGGTGTGGCAGCGGTACTATGCCTGGAGTAGTTTGAGGTGCCAGTGAGGCTTTCTTATGGGCAATTTTGGTTTGTAAGTTAGAGACTTTGTTGGTTAGTGCATGCTGAATGCTGTAGCACCACATTTTGTCTTTAGTACAGTTTTCTTGCGGTGAGATGGGTGTTTCTAGTTCTTTTAGAATAGTGAACAGTTCTTTGGTACTAGATTTAGACTGTGATATTCCATTATTGTATGTCTCCTGTTTGGCTAGGAGGATGTCTTTCTTGTATTGGGTTGAGATATTAGTAAGGTTTATTTTATTTTCTGCTGAGGGTGAGAGTCTCCATGCAGTTTCACATTTTCTTTTGAGTAATCTTAGATTCTTTAACTGAGGGGTGAACCAAGTGTTGAGGTGTTGTTTAGGTTTACTCTTCCTTAGTTTTAGAGGTGCAATATCGTCAAGGGCTGTATCCATGACTTTGTCATATTGTTCAACTAGAGAGTTAAGGTCCAAGTTATCAGGTAGGGAGTTAAGATTAGGTAGTATGCAAGGAAGTAGTTTGTCAGCTGTCATATTATTTTTGTTCCTCGTGAGAATTGGTGGGGCAACCGGGGTAGTCTGAACTGTGGCCAAATTAGTTGCCAATGTAAATGACAGAAGATAATGGTCAGTCCAAATTTGAGGAGCAATGGTCATGATAGTGACATTGCAGTTGTACTCTGCGATCCAATTGAGAGTTCGTCCTTTGTCATGAGAGGGTAGGTTAACTTTCTGGGTAAAGCCTAGTTCTTTGAAAGTATTAGAAATGGCAGTGGATTGGATACCCTTGGTATCGTTGTAACCCAAATTAACATCACCTAGAACTAAGGTTTGAGAAGTCTTTTTTAAGTTGTTAGACAAGGCTATGGAGATGTCTTCAGGGAAGGTTCCAATAGGACCTGGTGGTCTATAGATAAGATGAATATTCAGCCTTTGGGAGTTGGCAATGGGTATTTTGACAGCCATTTGCAGGATTTCAGAGTGGGTGTAGTAACTAATCTCATGGAGGCAATAATTGCTATTCCTCCTGCTCGAGAGATATGTCTGTCCGCTCTCAAGATAGTGTAATTATCAGGGACTGCCAGAGAGAGGGGAGGGCCTACAGCATCATGTAACCAAGATTCTGAGATGGCCAGGAAGTCAAGGTTATCTGTTAGGATGATGTCATAAGACCTTGCATTTATTAGAGCTCCTTTAAGATTAGGCTTTCTGATGTATATGGTACAATGGAACTAGGTCTGTCTATAATAGTATGCCTAGGAGAGTTAGGTTTAGGTCTTTTATAAATGCCCAAGCCTGTTTTAGGCTCTGTAGCTACTTTGTGGGGTAGGCTCTTTATTAGGTGGTTTAGTTGCTCTACTTTCTGGTAGTTTGTGCAATTTAGATAAGCGTGCACGCAATCTTAGATTTCTATCAGCAGCACTACATGGTGCCTGTGTGATAGAAGGTTCTTGCTGTAGGCTAAGCTTATGTGAAGATGTATCTGACATGGTGGGGCGAGTAGGAGTACTGTTTAGGGTTGTCGTAAAAGTGAACATAGTAGTCAGGGTGTTAGTGATCGAGGTGCTAGTCTGTGATACTAAGATGATAAGAAGGGCAATGTGTAATGTTAACCACACTGTCTTGGATAAAGCACCTAGTAGGAATCTAATGGGATACCGAAGGTACATAATGACAGTAGGTTGTAGGCAGTCGAAGTTAGGCACAAAGGGCTGATGGTGGGCTAATTCAGGAATAGTGAAGTGCAGAATATACGTACAGATACAAATGTACACAATAGGCTAAACTATTTTCAATCTCTATAGGGCACAGTGGATAAGGCTAGCAGAGTTAAAATATTAACACAGTAGACTTCAAAATTACTCCTAATCATGCAATACTGCATAGTAGACTAAAGTGACATAGTTCGGGAGTAAGCCCAGTGGGTTTCAAAAGCAATAATTTAGTGTCCTAAAGTTGGGGCACATCAGATAGCGTAGGGCCAGGCTAGTACCGTAGGGCACATCAGATAGCGTAGGGCCAGGCTAGTGCAGTAGGGCACATCAGATAGTGTAGGGAGAGGATAGTGCAGTAGGGCACATCAAATAGCGTAGGGCCAGGCTAGTGCAGTAGGGCACCTCAGATAGTGTAGGGCCAGGCTAGTGCAGTAGGGCACATCAGATAGAGTAAAGCCAGGCTAGTGCAGTAGGGCACATCAAATAGCGTAAGGCCAGGCTAATACAGATACAGTAGGACACAACAGCTAACACAGGGCCAGGCTAGTGCAGTAGAGCACAGTAGTCATAGGAGGAGATAGGAATGACATAGTAGCAGGAGCAGTAGGGCAACAGTAGTCATAGGAGGAGATAGGAATAAGATAGTAGCAGGAGCAAGGGTTGCAGGTAATGCACAACTTATGGCAGGTTAGAATGTTTAAAAATATACAGGTATGTATCAAATACCGGAAGGTAGGATTGGCGTGCACTAATAAATGCAGCACTTAAAAGTTCAATGTCTCAGGCATGGTCTGCAGTAGTGCTTACCCGTTCGGCATATTCATAATGATGGCGTCGGCAGCATGAGGATGTTGAACAGCATGACGGGAGATCCTGTGGGTTGGAGGGGCTACCAGAGGGGCAGGGGCATAGTGGAAAAGGTGTAGGGCCCGTGGCCTTTGGCTCGAAAGGCACCAGACAGGCGCACGACATGCTTTGTGCCTTAGAAGGTGTGCCTTTGATGGTGGGCCGGCATTTGCCTGCCGGCTCGGGATAGGCTCTCAAGAAGGGCAAATTGCCCAATCACGTCGCTTTGCTGGGCAAGGATAGGAAGTTAGGCAGAAGATTGAATTATGTTGCAGTGGTCGGCCATTTTAAATTACCATGTCCTCATGGCAAGCAATGGCGGCAGTATGCAGAAATGCAGATTAAATGACAAAATCGTGATTTTGGAGCCAAGTGGATGCTCATTGGGGCTACGGGCACACATAGGGATAATTGCGCAATGGGGTTTCAATTTTAACAGGGTCCGTGGAAAAAAGCTGCAATTTTGAAATAAGCAGCTGAGTAAGCCCCAAGGCCTATCTTTGGGCTAGATGTCGCCCCCAGGACTCCTCCGGGACATTGGGCACTGCTCCTGCAGTGTGGGAGGGCTCCAGCACCTCCATAGGGCATACGAACTGTAGGCAGGACAGGCGCACGGCAGGCTTTGTGCCTTAGAAGTAATGTCTTTTGAGGTTTATTCCCCACTTATGACAATTCTGAAATACTTTGCCTAATGTTTGATGGTCAATGTATTAATTACATGCATATAGGCCTTTGATACATCTACTCTTGTTATGTCATATGACTTACTACTCATCAAACCGCTTCACGAAATTGCACGTGGTATTTCCCGCCACTGTCTGATGTGTGAATGTGCCATTCCGCGCCCTGGCCATGCACCTTCTTGAAAAGTGAGGCAAAGCATACATGCCACTTGTGGTGTGGAATGAGCCTGACTTGGCTAGCCGCTACAGAATGCACAGGTTGCACTTCCTTTTGCACACACATATACAACTGGTAACAGAGCCCCTAAACGTTAGTTAAATATCTGCCCATAATCCATTCAAATCAGTAAGCGGTCAGGGCAATTCATGATGTGGTGAATGCAAACACATGTTACGCCTCCTTATCATAAAGGGTGCTGCAGAGCCAATATCCACGTTAAGTCTAGAATCTGCAGCCTGCAGTGGCAGGCGTCCTGGACATGTATCATAGGGTTTACCGTGGCGTTCATGAGGCAGTCCTCACAGAAGCAGCACCGGCAGCATCCTATCCCGCCATCTCACCACCTGCAGGGCCCTGTCTCTGAACCTCTATCCATGCCTGGAAGAAGCCAGGCCTCTCGTCAGCCTCTGCAATGCATTCACAAGCTGAGCTATCCGCACGCATTCCGTTCTCCAGCTCCGTGCAGCTCTGCCCCCACTGGGAAAATAGTGCAAACGTTAATCGCGATCACATTCACAGCCTTTCAAAAGACAATACAACAATGCAATGATTACCCATTTTAGCCAGCACAATGCCAGTTACATTCATCATGGTTTTAATTCACATGTTTTATACGCTGGAATCTCTGGCTAAGTTTTAACAACATGTATTATTCTCTATTTAGTAATTAACTTGGGTGATAAACTGTACTTGCATTCCCTTTTCCACTGAATGACAGCTTGACTTCCATTGTGTGCCCAATCCAAATGTCACATACATGATGATAGACAAACAATAACTCTCAGGCTTGTACTACCAGAACTGCACGTTATCAGAAAAGTGTGCAAGGGCTGTTAAGAATACAACAGCTGTGTCAAATCAACTTCCGGGGCACCAGTGGTCTAGGGATGAATATCGGTTTCTAATCCATGAATCAGCCCCACACCTCTAGTACACCAGAAGGAATCCAAACAAATTTGAAACACAAGTAAATTATAGACCTCCTTGTCCAATTTCGGTAACATGGATGGAACGGCAGGCTTATCTCTGCAAGGTCGTGAATCATTGTTAGTTGCAACTCAGCGAAAATACAATTATTACCCAATGAGAAAAGGAACTGTCCAGTCAAGGTTGTATAAAAAGAATCTACTTTATTATTATTACAACAGACAGTTCTAGCACACTACACAATACAACCCCCCCTGTAAATGAACACAGAGACAGAGAGTTTCAAGAAGGAAAAGGGATGCACTCTGGATACTGACAGGGGGGTAGTTGGTAAAGTAATTAATCACAATAGTTCAAGGATACTTGGTTTCAGCACAACGGGAGCAATGGGTCATAAAACTGTCACTAGGGGCCTTCAGAGAAGGACCAGAGGGACAGAACCACAATGTACTTTGTGCTTGTAGAAGTTCTTGGTGCTCAACAGCATCGAGTCAGTTTCAGGGTGCTTTGCAGCTTCTGTGACAGAGTTCAAGATGGGAGACAGCTGCAGGTATCAGGCGACAGGCAGTTCGGTGGGCGAGGCTGGCTGCAGGCTGGATGGCTGCAGGCTGGGCTACATGGCGGCTCAGGGTCAGGAATCATATTATTGCTGGTTGGGAAGTCTGAAGCACTGGCTGAGGCATCTCGGATGGCGTGAGCGACGGCGGAATAACAACAGTCAGAGGTGCAGTCGGTTGCTGCTTGAAGGGCTCGACTGGCTCGAAAATGTCCTTTAAGGCAGACGTCGTCGATGCTTGGGGATGCACTCCTAATAGCTTCTTCACTGGGCTTGTGTCGTCCTTTAAGGCGGACGGCCCGAAGCTGAGGAGAGTGTTGTAGGCAACAGCCTTGTCCTTGGTTTGGTTCAGAGACTCTCTGGCACTTCCCACCTATGAAGCATGCTCGCAGAGCCTAGCAGGACATGAATGTGCTGACTGGTACCAATTCTGGAGCTGCTGGAGGGTCCCCTTTAGACAGTATCTCCCAATGTACCCTGGTAGATGTTTAGGGAAGGGATCTTGCTTCCCTCTCTGGAAATCCTGGCCTTCCTTCACTGGCGCAAGCTGTAAGGCAGACTGTACTTTCAGCCAGGGTCCAAATGAGTTCTTCTTACTACTCCTTGTGAAGTCTTCAGACGATTTGCCTGAAAGAGGGGCTCAACCAATTTTTAAAGACAAATTGGCCACGGTGATTGGTGTTGGTTAAGACTACCTTAATGAACCAATCCTGGGTCCTCACCAACAATCTCCTGTATGCCTTAGGTCCTAGCCAGAGTGTTTTGCAACAAAAAAGTAAAGGGATGAAAACATGTAATACTAAGTCCCACCCATCTTCCTGTCTGTTGTGGATCAATGGGTCTCTCTGGTTACTTGAGCCCTCTGTGGTTCCTGTTTAAACTGGCAGGTCTCTCTTGAAGCTGCAGCGAGAACAGACTTTCTGTCTCCATCAATCCACATACTCGTACCTTCTGAATGGTGTCCCCCGTGGATGTTGCGTACTGTAAACACATAGGACCTCATTACGGGTACGGCGGTAACCCTGCCGGTGATACCGGCGTGTTGCCGCCAGACCTGTAATAATTTACAGGCACCTGACGTCATGGCTCATTATGAGTCCAGTGGCACGGAAAATCAGGGCATGGCAAATTGTAAGTCCCCATTCCCATGGAGTCCTATGGGACTCTAAGGGAGTGGGGACATGGAAGCACCGTTGCTAATGGTGCCAGTGCTTCCATGAGCAGTCTGCCTTCCATGGCCACTGTGCCTGGCAGGGTCAGACCTGTTGGACACAGCGGCTCCGGCAGGCAGACTCATAGTTTGCTGGTCCGGAAACAAGGGTGTCGTTGAGCTCATACATGACAGGTCACTGCCCTTGATACTGAGAGGCAGGAGCTGGCTTCAGGTTGACACAGTGCATATAAAATGATGTTGGGGTATCCGCTCTCTTTTGGTTTAGCCTCTGCAGCTAAGCCCCATGAGGGCCTGTTTGAAATATACTTATTAGTATATTAATTATGTTGATTGCTGCCACCATCTGCAGAGTGTAAACAAATGGACAGGGCATTCCATGGAGTATTTGATAGTTAATTAGGCTGGCCCCATGGTAGGAGGAAGGTTTTGTCCCTCCCCATTCTGAGATGCATTGTGTACTCCACCTGTCACATCCCAGCTAATTATGAGAGGGGGGACTGTGCCTGTAGGCTGTGTCCACCCAGAGTACATGGTTCTATGTGCATGTCATGCGGTGAGCATAGGAATATGTGAGCGGATTAGCTCCACATATTTTCCAGAGGTGGATCTACCATCATTCAATTTAATATTACATTAAAAAAAATCACAGGTGAGCGCACACCCACTGTGTGGATGGTTGAATTCCTCACAACAGCACACACAATTGTATGGTGTGGCAAGGATAGGCCACAGCTCACTGTTCAGCACGGCAAGACAGTATGTGTACCCCCCCTCCCTTTGGTCACATGTGTGTAGTGTGCTTGCCCTATTCTTATGGTTGTGTACGTCATAGCTTGAATGACCTCTCCCGGTCCCCAATGTTGCCTGCTACTACCCCCTGATCGCCTGTATTGTAGTGCTTGTGCCCCCACCCACCTCCCACCAGTGCTAGAATATGCATGTAGCTGCTGCTCTGCATCATGGGGCAGGCACCATGTATCTGCATGCCTACCTTGACTCTGCATCTGTATGTAGCTACCGCCCTTCAACATGGGGCAGGCACCATGTATCTGCATGTCTACGTTGACTCTGCATTTGTATGTAGCTGCTGCCCTGCAACATGGGGCAGGCACCATGTTTCTGCATGTCAACCTTGACTCTGCATTTGGATGTAGCTGCTGCCCTGCAACATGGGGCAGGCACCATGTATCAGCATGCCACCTTGACTCTGCATATGTATGTATCTGCCTCTCTGCAACATGGGGCAGGCACCATGTTTCTGCATGTCAACCTTGACTCTGCATTTGGATGTAGCTGTTGCCCTGCAACATGGGGCAGGCACCATGTATCAGCATGCCACCTTGACTCTGCATATGTATGTATCTGCCTCTCTGCAACATGGGGCAGGCACCATGTAACTGCTCACCTATTTTGACTCTACTTTTTTAATGACCAAATATGTACTATAATGTAGCTCCCTGTAACTAGAGGCAAGTGTTCTGTAATATGTTTTCCTTGCACTTCCAGGCACTGTGGTGGCCTGTTTTGTAACTCTGTACTTACATGCACTTTTTCTACACATCTTTAATTAGACAAATAAAACAGAGCCAAGTTTTGTTTGTTTTAAGGACATGCAGAGTTCAGGCCCCCCCTTATGTTTTCCGGAGATGAAGTCAAGCAAAACGAACCCCATTTTATAACATCATGAATGCTTAGCATGACACATGCTGCGGAGGCCTCCATGTGCTTATGCATTGTCCATGAGAGGGTGATGGGGAAGAGAATGGCAATCTGCCCCAGGTCCCATGGTGTGACATTTAACTGTGCCAAGATTTAATACTACAGCACCCTCAATAATATAAGAAAAGGGTCATCAAGCATTTACATATCTGTAAAATCAGGCAGCTTCCAAAGCTCTCTGTTTCCCCCACAATTTCACCAGCAATCAAATTACAATGACAGCCCTTGT
The DNA here is from genome assembly GCF_040938575.1 of Ambystoma mexicanum. Lineage (NCBI taxonomy): Eukaryota > Metazoa > Chordata > Amphibia > Caudata > Ambystomatidae > Ambystoma > Ambystoma mexicanum. Next base: position 848,417,730 of record NC_090931.1, on the reverse strand, counting down.
ATTGCTGATGCTCCCACGTGTCATGTGAGTTTAAAAGTTAATTACCTTCTGAAGGAAGCCCACAATATGGCAAGGAACAACGCAAACAGCATGGGATCCTTACCTCTATAACAAAGAAAGAAAATGGGAGGCTGAATGATCACTCTACCCAGGGAGCCTCCTCGGCATTTTTGCAAAGTGGTTTTGTGCTTTTACAGGAACGCTGTGCCACTGGCAACCAGAGTTCAGCTACCCGCTTATCTGTGCTCTGCAGGTTCTTTCTCTCGCTACTGTCACTTCAGAAGCCGGACATAGTTTATTTATTTATTCATTTAAATTTGTATAAAGCGCCACACACAGGCCCATAGGCCTTGCAGCGCTAAACACACAATAAACAAAACAAACAAACATAATACAAAGACATATAGTAATATATAGGCAGATCAAAATCAGAAAAAACAAAAGGCAATTGACACATCTAAATAGTCCTGGGAGACATTAAAACAAAACGTGGCATGACAAGATTAGTCTTCCTTCTGTTGGGACAGACTCCCAGGTATTCCAGAGCAATGCTGGAAGTCCGCGGACTTAGGAGAGCCCAACTCCCTCCTCAGTATGCACAGAGGACAGTGGTTTATTACAAATAAAACCAACAGGGATCAGCACAGGAACACAGAATATTCGTGCCCAGCTCAGCTCCCTCTGGCTCGCAGGCCAGTTTTACCCAAAACACACGTCATCACTTTGTCATAACGTGGGCCTCTCTCCAGAAAACTATTATGATCGTGGATTGGGTGCTGATGCTTACGTGTTAATCTACTGGCTCTTACATGTCAGGTGGCTGGCCTGTTCCATCCCCAATTTACTAACTATAACATTGTTGCAGAGTTATGGATTTACCATCGGGTCTTGCCCATTGCTATCCACCCCTAGGGTACTAAACTGTGATTGGCTAGAGCTGACGTCCCCAGGCCTGAGACCCGAAACGGTTCTCAGCGCACGGTGCACCTTTTCAAGGTGATGCGAACAATTATGTGTCTGTATTGTAGCTTGTGTACACCACCTTTGCCTTATGAGGCCATGTCCCACTCGCTGCAACACTTGTTGCATACTGGTTGCAGTCTGTGTCTGGTTGCCTGGGATCGGCCCTCCTTTCTCACCACCGATCACTTTCCAGTGTCTACTTCAGTTGCCCCACGTGATGAAAGAGCACGAAATTGAGCTCTGCAGCTCTGAATTATGAGGATTTATTCCCTTTTTCGACTGCTGGTCCCCTTGTCATCTGGGGATTGGAATGTCTTCCCTATCTCTTGACCCTGGCTTCGGGTCCTGTCTCACACATCTTGTTCCCTTTGCTGCCTGAATCAGCCCAGCTCGTCTCCTGCTCAATGATTTTGAGGTCTGCTGTAATTTTCCTAAACCCTATCATGCGGTTTCTACATTGTCCACGTTATACTATATTCTCTATAGGTTAGTCACACTTGGCGCTGTCAGGCCCTATAGGTGCTCCTGCAGTTCCATAATATTATTTGCGTGAAGCATCTGCAAGCTTTGCTGAGGATCGCTTTCTTCTTGTGGTTTCTCTGCTGCTGCATTTGGCTAATGGCAAAAATAATAAAAGCAATGACAGTATGTATATGTATCTGTCCTCTAACTGTAGAACTTTATTCTCGTGTTCTTCATATATTGGTGTATGAGTTTGTGTCCCGCAGTGCAGATTACATGTTTGCTTCATGTCTACCGCTATGTCGTGGTGCCTCTAATGATGTCAGCAACATGGCTTCTTGGTGCTTTGTCCAGACTGTACACATAGGTGTTTCTGACCATGGCCTGTGGATCTTCATTCACACATGGATAGATCTGTATTGTGTCAGGTCAGTATGGCTGGCTGAGGGGATACCTCTCATTGTATTTATCGATCATTTGTGCATTTGGGATTCTTCCGAAATAGAATGGGTGATTGCGATGTGTTGTGACCTTCCATTTTATCATGAACTTAATGGGAGGGCAGGGTGGCCCCAGCATCCCGATTTCCTCTTCACTTCAGATCGACTACTGGTCTCAGATTCGAGGAACTCCTTGGCAAATATTGACAAATGCTTAAGAAAAGCGGCAGATTACTGGACCCACATCCCACAAGAACACAATCCCTATTCTTCTGGGCACACCAGTCATCCAACTGAACCCTGCGTAGAACCTTCAGTTCAGAGCTTCTGATGACAGTTACAAAATTGTTGCAAGTTCAGCATCACCTATCTTTACTATAGAAGCCAAGCTGGGCTTGTAGCATGTACCACATGAGTTCCTAGTTACAAGCAGGTTGAGGCAGATTAATATGTCTTTTAGAATATTTGAACACCAGCACTGTCAGTCCAGAGAGACACAGCACTGTCAGCCTGGGGTACAGATGCCCTTCTGCCCTCTCCAGGCCAGTCCGTCTGTGCCACTGTGGTTAAACGTTTGCTTGTGACTGCAGTAGAGTATTGGTAAGAGAGACCCATATAATTGGCTGCACCTCAAGACCCTATGTGAGCGCTCTCATTGTTCAACTTAACTCTTTAATTAGATCGTAGTATTCATTTAATAGGGTTGGCTGAATTACAGTCTCCAAAAATCGAATCATCAGTGTTTATCACAACCTTTGCTTCACTGTTCGAATTCAGAATCACCTCCTTTTTGCAAACAATGTTCACTCTCAGATAAAGCGACTTAAAAAACACCTGATTCAAAAACAAGATTTTATAGAATCAAACCAGCAACACAAAACATTGATTTGCTGTTTGCTGATGTCTATCCCCTGTGGAAAAACCCTCCCTGATAGTTCCAATTAGCAGAAGCTCCAGAACACTCTCTCTCTCTCTCTCTCTCTCTCTCTCTCTCTCGCTCTCGCTCTCTCTCTCCCCTCTCTCTCTCTCTCTCTCTCTCCCTCTCGCTCTCTCTCTCTCTCCCTCTCGCTCTATCTCTCTCACCCTCTCTCTCTCTCTCCCTCTCGCTCTCTCTCTCTCTCCCTCTCGCTCTATCTCTCTCACCCTCTCTATCTCTCTCCCTCACCCTCTCTCTCCCCTCTATCTCTCCCTCACCCTATCACCCTCTCTCTCTCTCTCTCTCTCTCTCTCTCTCTCTTTCTCTCTCTCTCTCCCTTTCTCTCTATCTCTCTCTCTCTCATCCTCTCTCTTTCTCTCTCTCTCTCTCTTTCCCTCTTTCTTTCTCTCCCCCCCCCCTCTCTCTCTCTCTCTCGCTCTTTCTCTTTCTCTCTCGCTCTATCTCTCTCACCCTCTCTCTCTCCCTTTCTCTCTATCTCTCACCCCCTCACACACTCTCTTTGACTCTCTGTTTCTCTCTTTCTCTACCTCTCTCTATCTCTCTCTCACTCTCTCTCTCTCTCTATCTCTCTCTCACCCTCTCTCCTCCCCCCTCTCTCTCTCTCTCCCTCTCTATCTCTCTACCTCACCCTCTCTCTCTCCCCTCTATCTCTCCCTCACCCTATCACCCTCTCTCTCTCTCTCTCTCTCTCTCTCTCCCTTTCTCTCTATCTCTCTCTCTCTCATCCTCTCTCTTTCTCTCTCTTTCCCTCTTTCTTTCTCTCTCCCCCCTCTCTCTCTCTCTCTCTCTCTGTCTCGCTCTTTCTCTTTCTCTCTCCCCCCTCTCTCTCTCTCTCTCTCTCATCCTCTCTCTTTCTCTCTCTCTCTTTCCCTCTTTCTCTCTCCCCCCCCTCTCTCTCTCTCTCTCTCTCGCTCTTTCCCTCTCTCCCTTTCTCTCTATCTCTCTCTCTCATCCTCTCTCTTTCTCTTTCTCTCTCTCTCGCTCTTTCCCTCTCTCCCTTTCTCTCTATCTCTCTCTCTCATCCTCTCTCTTTCTCTCTCTCTCTTTCCCTCTTTCTCTCTCCCCCCCCTCTCTCTCTCTCTCTCTCTCGCTCTTTCCCTCTCTCCCTTTCTCTCTATCTCTCTCTCTCATCCTCTCTCTTTCTCTTTCTCTCTCTTTCCCTCTTTCTTTCTCTCTCCCCCTCTCTCTCTCTCTCTCGCTCTTTCTCTCCCTCCCTTTCTCTCTATCTCTCTCTCTCATCCTCTCTCTTTCTCTCTCTCTCTTTCCCTCTTTCTTTCTCTCTCCCCCCTCTCTCTCTCTCTGTCTCGCTCTTTCTCTTTCTCTCTCTCTCCCTTTCTCTCTATCTCTCTCTCTCTCATCCTCTCTCTTTCTCTCTCTCTCTTTCCCTCTTTCTTTCTCTCTCCCCCCTCTCTCTCTCTCTCTCTCTCTCGCTCTTTCTCTCTCTCCCTTTCTCTCTATCTCTCTCTCTCATCCTCTCTCTCTCTCTCTCTTTCCCTCTTTCTTTCTCTCTCCCCCCCTCTCTCTCTCTCTCTCTCTCTCTCGCTCTTTCTCTCTCTCCCTTTCTCTCTATCTCTCTCTCTCATCCTCTCTCTTTCTCTCTCTCTCTTTCCCTCTTTCTTTCTCTCTCCCCCTCTCTCTCTCTCGCTCTTTCTCTCTCTCCCTTTCTCTCTATCTCTCTCTCTCATCCTCTCTCTTTCTCTCTCTCTCTCTCTTTCCCTCTTTCTTTCTCTCTCCCCCTCTCTCTCTCTCTCTCTCTCTCTCGCTCTTTCTCTCTCTCCCTTTCTCTCTATCTCTCTCTCTCATCCTCTCTCTTTCTCTCTCTCTCTTTCCCTCTTTCTTTCTCCCCCCCCCCTCTCTCTCTCTCTCTCTCTCTCTCGCTCTTTCTCTTTCTCTCTTTATGGGCGGGAATGTGTTCACAGGTTCACATTTGTTAGCCCATCCATCGATTCATTACTGGTAGCAGCAGAACTAGCGAAATAACACAGCTATCTCGAGGGGGGAGTCAGGAGAGGGGATGTTTTTTTTCTAACCATGACTTCTACTATAGCTCATAGTGTTAATAGGAATCCGACACTTCCTACTGAGCAAAGCACATTATCAAAACCTTTAACACCAACATATATTATTTTCTGGAAGAAGGTTACATTATTGAAACATAGAATAACCACATACATTATTTTCTGATAGAAGGTTATCATTCTAAGATGCACAATGTGGTGCACTTCTATACTACCCTTCTAAAATGCACCTATGGGAACTGGAAAGGGGACACATAGCATAAATGAGGGTTCCTGGCTCCTTTTCAACAAATCAAAGACCATTTTGGCAACATAAGGATGGCCACATACCTTTAGACTTGACACATATGTCTGTGAATTATTAACCCCATCATGCAAGCTGGGCTTGGTGCTCTTTTCATTTTTCACAACGCTCAGTCTAACATTACAGTGTTTTCAACCATAGACCATATATGCTCATTTGGACACCTTATAGGTTTTGATGTGAGGATAACATGCTTGTGATATCCGTTACTCCGCTGGGTCCCCACGACTGTCTTGCTTCTTGTTGCTAAATCATTTTAGAAGAGGGTGAGCTAGGTCTCGGCGGGGGCATGTCCAGTGCCAAGGCTGCAGCGTAATTAGAGAATTGAGTATGTGTGCAAAGGCAGAGCACATGTTTTGCTCTTAAGAATAGTAGCAACTACGTGGACCCTGTCGGACTCATACTTGCAGATTTACCCAGCAGTTCACCATCTTAGCACGAAGAAAGCTGCTCTCTAAAGAAGTAATCGCATGTTCTAGTTCAAGGTACTTAACTATATTTTCACAGCATAGTAATGCACACAATCACTGTCCCCGCCGAGTAATGACAGAGCCATGCCCCCTCCCCGGGCTGAAAGGGCAATGCTCACTGATGAGAGCGAGTTCTGCATCCTGCCGAGTGTGGCTTTGCCCACTGTCATGGTTGCCCCCCCACCTGTCACCTTTCCCAAGAATTGTGTTTTGATCACATGGCACTGCTCATTAGGCATCTCCGCAGGTTTGTGGTTGTCAATGTCATGCCAGTTGCAATCCTTTCCAGCTGCTGCCTGCCTTGGCCACCTTGATGATGGCAAAGCAGTTGATGCCAGCTCTGCCTGGGCTCTGCTTTGATTTGCTTGCGTGCAGGAGTCCTCAAATAGAACACGGTGTTCTGTGGAAGCTCCAAAGGAGATTTCCCGCTGGCAAACTCCACACCATTAATGTCTCCACTGGACGAGTTTTGCGTCGGATTCACAAGCTTTGGGCTCTTGCCCTAATATTTTGGCTTCTCGACTGTGATGAGTTGTTCAGTTTATCTCAATTTCCAGGCCTGGCCTTTTCCAAACGCTCGTTCTAAATTGTTTTTTGCTTGCTGCCGATTCATTCCCTATATGCCTTCCTCCAGGTTTTCTTGGCTTTTTACATTTTTGAGGAGGGATCCATTTTGTTTCCTGACTGAATGAACTTGTGTAGAAGGGCAGGTTAAAAGTGTGCCACCTTAAGTCCTACCAGTCAGTCAGTAATGACATACTCCAACAACCCATGATGTCATTATAAGAAGTCATTAGATACATTTGTCAGTTTCTGAATGTAGCATAAATACTGCCAGATCATTTAGAAGGACAGAGCATTGGATATTCAGTAATAGAGAAATGGGTAACCTACATAGAGCGGGGAAGGGTGGGAAGGGTGGGTGGTATTGTGGAGTTGCGGGTGGATGAAGGAGGTAGGCGGCAGGTGAGGTGAACTTAGTTATGTTATGTTATGTTATTTGGCATTTATATAGCTCTCTATATCTCATTGGTATGACCTCAAAGCGTTGGTAGGTTTTGGTAGGTTGAACGCCCTCGGGACCTTGGTCCAGGTCAGTTGAGAAAGTAAGGTGGCATAGGGTGCATGGGTGCACCAGTTATGTGTGTAGCTGAAGCCATTGCCCGATGGCAGCTGCATGCTAGCATTAGATGTGGTGGTATTTGTGATCAGTAGTATCATGTGTGCAGTCCGGACGATGGTCACCAAGGTTCTGGCAGCGTTAGGCCTGTTTAGGGCTCTTATGTGTGCAGCTATGCTTAATTTGAGGGGTATAGCTGCACTTTATCAGAGTGTTGGGGTGTTCATGAGGTAATGTTCGTATTTGAGCAGCTAGGCCGAAACTGATCGAGGGGTGTGGCTGCATTCTGATTGTGTGTTGGTGTAGAGAAGAGAGTGAGCCTAGCGAAATGAGTGGTGAGTGTATGGGAGGAGGATTTGATCAAGCAGGCTCTCTGTTCCGGAATTAAGGTCAGTGTTTGCAATTGCCGTGTTCAGAAAAAGCGTATTCGTAATTTATTAGCTGCCTTTGGTGGCGTTATTGCTCTGGAATTTCTGATCATATGTCATCAGGTAGCAAGGTTCCGGCAGAGTTAGATCATCATATATGGCATTATGGAAAGAGACAGGTTTATAGAACTTTACAGAAGGCCATGTAGCTGTGGGTGTGTCGAATATGAGCGGGGAGAGAGTTCCACAGAGTAGGGGCTAAAGTTGAAAAAGCAGATGCTCCAATCCTGGCAGAGTTAGAGATTGGAATCTCTAGAAAGAGGGCAGTGCTTGATCTGAGAGTGCATGTTGGGAGGTAGGGTTTTATCTTTTCTTGTAGGTATGCAGGGACGGTCTTGTGCACTGCTTGGTGGGTAATGCATAGGGTCTTGCAGGTGGCCCTTTGTCTGACTGTGAGCCAGTGGAGGGTTTGAAGAGCAGGAGAGATGTGGTCTCTGTGTCTTAGGGCGAGGAGGAGTTTGCCCGCTGCGTTTTGGGCTCTTTTTAGTTTGTTGAGTTGGTATGCCGGTGCTCCCAGGTATATGGAGTTGGCATAGTCCAGTCTTGATATAACAATAGACATAACAGTGGCGAGTCTGTTGGGGTAGGAGAGGTAAGGAAAAATGTGTCTAAAAAGTTTAAGGTGAAGGGACAGCATTTTGAAACATTATTGAACTGACGATAGAGGGTTAGGCCTGAGTCCATAGTGCAGCCCAGATCTTTGACTTCGTCAGAGGGAGGTGGAGGAGGTCCGAGGGAGAGGAGCCATGGGAGCAGTTGTGGGAGAAGGGTGGTATTTCTGCACACCATGCTCTCGGTTTTATCAGGGTTCAAAAGGAGGTGGTTACAAGTCATCCATCGGTCAATATCACAGAGACAAGCCTCATTGTCAGGAAGTGGGTTGGCGCTAGTCTTGGGGATTCGTAGGATAATTTGGGTACCATCAGCGTAGTTGTAACAAGAGAGGTTGCACGCGCGGATGATTCCTGCTAGAATGGTAACTTAAAGATTGAAGAGGAGAGCAGAGGGGCATGCACCTTGGGGTACTCCAGTGTTGACAGGGCGAGCCGTTGAGACAAAAGGGGGAAGGAAGACAGTTTGTTTCCTGTTGCTTAGGAAGGAGGCAATCCATTTAAGTGTCAAACCATAGATTTCTAGGAAGTGGAGGTGGTCAAGGAGGATTGAATGGTTAACAGTGTCAAAGGTTGCAGAGAGATCAAGGAGTATCAGTGCTGCGCATCCCTCAGATCCGCTGTGACCTTGAGATCATCCCAGATTGAGATCAAAGTGGTTTATTGTCCATGTCGAGGTCTGAAGCCTGATTGTGCGGGGTCAAATGGGTTGTTTGATTCTACAAAGAATTTGAGGTGGGAGTGAGCAGTCCGGTCAATGAGTTTCGCTAGAAATCTGGTGTTGGTGATCAGTCTGTAATTCTTGGGTTCAAGTGGGTCAAGGGATGCCTTTTTTAGAAGTGGTTTGATGTGCATTGTTTTAATGGCTTTGGGGGAATAGGCCGGAGATGAGGGAGTTGTTTAGTATAGTTCTTGCATGTTCTCCTGTGCAGGTAGAGGAGAATATTTATTTCAGAACAGAGGCGGGGCAGGAGTTGAGTGTTGATCCTGAGGGTCTGTTGGCTGTTAGTAGGTTAAGGAACTTGTCTCTGGAGATGGGTTTGAATGAGTCGGTGGTTGGTCGAGAGGGCGTCGGGTCAATGGGATCAGGAGGGGCACATGTAGGGTATGGTTTCTGTAAGGACAATATGGACTGGAGGGTTGCCGTCCGGTCAAGTGTGATGTTGTAGAGATGTAGCGAGAGGGAGTCGCAGAGGGATTGTGTGGCAATGGATTGGGCGGAGGTGCAAGCAGGTTTCACAAATTCATAGATGATCTTGTGGAGTTCTTTGCTGCTGCTGCCACAGTTCAGAATGTGTTTATTGTAATTGGCCTTACAGATCTCGGATTTGCAATTACAGTGGTGGAGGGTGTACAAGGATCTGCTGGGGTTGGATTGAGATGCACGCCATTTGCGTTCAAGAGAGTTATTTTGTTTTTCCAGTGTCCTCAGGAGTGGTGTGAACCATTTGGGGGACGGTCCTTTATGTGAGGTTGCAGGGCATGAGGGGGTGAGCAGAGTTGGTGATTCTTCAAGCCCGGAGTGGAAAGATTCTATGGTTAAGGGTCTACCAAAGGACAGTGTTGCAGGGGAGTGGAGTAGCAGGGTTTCAGCTAAGTGCTAATAGCAATATAGTTTGGGGAGTTGCATTGGTGAAGTTGAACTTGTTCGTTTATTAACGAGTAAAGTAAATACTCAAAATGCATGATTAAATACAATTTGGTTTTCTTTTGTAATTTTCAAATAGCATATACGTTAAGTTTTTTAATTGTAAACTTGGTTGAAAGGGAACAATGTTAGCATTCGCATTCATTAGGCGTGATGTAACAATGAACCAGTTCTCTATACCAAAGTGGAAGATTGTTCCATGTTGTAACTTTCCCTTTGATGTGCTAAATTGGATGTTGACTGTCACTTTGTGCAGTGAAACAATGATTCTTCCAGAGGGAGTGTCTTGTTGTAAGAGCGCTTGCGGGAAAATTGCATGGCTGTTTCTCGAATGCCGAGAAATGTTTCCAGTTGTTTTCATGTCTGCTTCTGAAGTGAGAAGGTTTGGAATGCACTCAATATCAATAATCCTCAACTGAATTTTGACCGATCTGATTGGTTGAAAGGAGATTAATGATGTCTTTGCGGTGCTAATATGCAATGTTGGACAATGGCATGGTTTGGCCACCAATTTACTGCACACAATTGCCGCAGGCCTGTTTGACCACCTCCCATACAGTCCAAGAGCAGCACCACTAATTCTTACATGGGGTTCTGTTACAATGCAGCTGTGTATGCACGTACACTAGCGAATGAAGCTTACCACACACCACAATGCAACCACACACATAGCCACTGTGGTTTTACCATGCTGACAGGTACCACTGGTAAGGGATGTGCTATGTTCTGCGTACATGTTAAGTTATTCTGCATGCAATATTACGTTATTGCCCACCTGCACAGTATGAATACACCACATATTTTCCATCCTACAGTATTTTAAGCAAGGCCATTTTGATGCAGCGAATTGTACTGTATTCATTGGCTTGTCTCGTGGAAATGTCCCTCTCATGACAAAGAGGTATAGGGGTACAACTCATTTAGTATGAAACAGATTGCATTAATGCATACATATTTACATCCAGTGCACTCCCACTGAGCAGCACACTGCAGAATTAAAGGCACGTTCAGTTTTGAGACGCAGCCGCTTAATCCGAAGTGCAGTGTAAACAGATCCTAATGGGATTATTGGAAGTGTCGCATTTGCCAATCCGTGTTCAGAGTTATTTGTTTTTGTTGGTTCAATAGCCTTTTGATGCGATGTGTCATCTCCTCTTTGCGGCAATCCTCCATCATTCCTAGACGGGCGTGAGAAGTGTGTATTCCCGTGGAGAAAGCCCTGCGTTCAGCCGCCGGCCACGCTCGGCCTTTGCCAGCAGTTCCCGGCAGTGCTTGCACACGGCCATTTCTCTGTTACTGGGAACTTGCATGGATGCAGGTGTCTTATTTCTGTGAGACACTGATCCAGCCCATGGATGTTTGCCCCAACGTCGAGTGCCTTGCATTAGACACTGAAGGATAACTCAGGTCATATCAACCAGTATATATACAAGGAAATATGGAAAGACCCAAAAACATAAAACCATCCTGTCACACTGCCTGAAACAGAGAATAACCAGCCACATAGCTGCTGCCTTGATGGCTGCAATAGAGCAAAGAAGCAACTTTAAAACAACCCTGTGCACCAGGCACAGCAGTTATTGTAGGCGAGTCGGTCTCTGCAGTGCCTTGAGCCACGTGCACCGTGGCACACGATCCCCACCAACCCCGTATCCACCTGCACCATCACTACCTGACTCGCAGAACCTAGAATGAGGAAACATTGGAATAAAGACATCAAGGTGTTCTGCCCAACCTTCGGGAACCCCCTCATTCCCACCATTAGAGCCAGCAACAGCTTAGGATATGTTCAGTCCCCGTGCGTATTTTAATGACCCCCACACTTTTTTTCTGGACTTGAGCCCTGAAGACCTGCGGAATTGCTTACTCTGACTGGACTGCCCCAGTAGTTGTCTGGTAAATAGGTTTTGTTACAATTGCACTATCCTGCAGCAGAACACTTTGCCCTGCCTGTTCCAGGGCCAATCCATGCCCTTACATCCTTGGAGCATGCAGCCACATTAGGTATGCTTGGATTACTTACCAGTGTTCTTCATTACTCTTTGTCCGGCTCTTCCTCGTCAAAGTACTTTGATTTGAGGTGCCCATCTCTACAAATGATTCAGCTCACTCGGCAGCTTCTCCAAAATAAGCCTCACTGCTGATATTCTTACAACCGTAATATTAAAAGTTAAAAGTCAGAAATTGACTATCAGTTTATTTCACCCCCATGGATATTAATGACTCATTTGTGACATAATTTTCTGTGATGCAAATAAAGGGCCCCACTTATCTTTTGCAGCTTATTTTATTTATAGGGTATTTATAATGTGCCTATACACAATGTGCTTTCAAGCGCAACAAGACAAAGGGGTAGGGGAACAGGGAGGACGAAACAAGAAATTATGTGACATTCAGATCGTGCAAGTGCAGTAAGAGAAGTGCAGGGGAGAGGGAAGGGGGAAGTGCCGTCAGGGCGGAAGGGCCCGTCAGAAAAGGGAGTGCCAGGGGAGGCAAGGTGGACAGAGCTAGGGCAAAGCAGAGAGTGCAGAAGAAATAAGGTCCACAAGCTAAGTGTGAGGCACGGGAGCTGGAAGGGCTTCAAGGGTGCAGGCCCAGCCAGGCTAGTACAGGAGGAGGGACCCAGAACGGCAAGTACGGGTTGAGGGGGGGGTCAGGGGAAACCAAATGGAGGGCTAGACTGGATTAGGGGGGCCTGGTGTCCTGTAGGACTCTGAAGGAACCAGGCAGCCAGTCAAGTGGCAGATGGGGACATAGCAGTGGAGGAGGAGAGAGAAGGAAGAACAGAAAAGGCAGGTCTTGGGAAGCTTCTGGAACCGAGAGGGGCAGGGAGGTAATTCCACAGGGAAGCACCCGCGGAGGAGAGAGATCTACGCTGCACTCTCTGCTTGGAAAAGTAGATGCTATTATGCAGAGAGTTAGAGTTAGACAACCAAAGGACTCGAGCAGGGAGGTATTTAGCATGAGAAAGTTGAATGTAGCGGGGTTCCAGGCCCCAGAAAGCCTTGTGGATGATGCAGAGGGTCTTGAACTTAATCCTAGCAGCAACCGGGAGCCAGTGGAGAGGTTTTAGGGCTGGGGACATGCATTCCCTGGGCTTGAGGCCAGGGATAAGCCTTGCAGTCCTGTTTTGGATTAGTTGAAGGAGGCGCGGGGAGGAGTTAGGCAGATTGAGGAAGAGCCTGGTGCAGAAGTCCAGCCTAAAGAGAACCAGAGCTCTGGGGACATTGAGTTGCCGGGGGAAGGTGAGGAAAGTGAGAATGCCTCTGAGGAGATGCAGCCGAAAGTGGGCCTTCTTGGCAAGGTCCGTGATGTGAGGGGAGAAGGAGAGAGAGGAGTCAAAGATGACACCAGGGTTTTTTGCCTCACAGGAGGGCTTAGGGCCCGCAAATCATTTAGCTGGCCCTGCATGCACCATTCCACACATTCAAAAACCACAAACATGGCAGGTCAGGACATGCAGCTGTGTGCTTGTTTATCAATACAGTGCAAAATTGCCACAGACCACTAGCCTCACCCTTTCATTTAAGCATTTCTACTCCTGAGGCAGGATCACATTCTAGGCTCCTCTGGAAAGAGGCTTCTCTAGGTTTTGGGAAATTGACGAGTTGCCTTCTAAGCCATGGCAAGCAGGAGAAGCAACAAGTAACCATACAAATGTGGTATGTAGAAAAGGTGTAGGTGACATGGGAACAGAATTTACAGAATTCTTCATCTCACAAAGGACAATTTGGGGAGACCAGCACACTGATGGAGATTCTGTAGGACATGCTGTACAACTTATTCCAGATACATCACAGTTCCAGTGTCCACTTTATTTTCATGCTGCGACTGATGTTGTACGAAACCAGAAGCCAATATTGGGGAATAACCACCAGCTCTTTGTGGCTTCTCGTGTGGCTAACTGAAAAATGTGAATATATGCATCAAATTCAAACAATTGAGGTATTTTCCAACAGTGACACCTATCTCCTATAAATTTGGTATTTTTCAAAAGGTTTTCGCTGACGTGAATATCAAATCCATCATCAAATGCCTTTGATAGCTAAAAATACCTTTTCCTTCAACCCTCCTAGTCCCCCCAAATGTATTGCTGCAAAGGTAGGCTTCCAAGTCTTACTTAGTGTTTGAGAACTTGCAACACAGTTATCTGCTGGGACTGCATTAAAACCGCTTTTGTCACTACTAAAATAGGACAAGATGGCAAACTGATGGTAACTAAAGATGGTAACCAACCATCCTATGATCAAAATATGAGCAGTAGAAATGCAAAGGTAAGAACTGAAAGAGCCCAAAAAACAACTTTTCAGTAAACATCAGAATCACCCAGAAGTTAATGCACACTTTCACCACCTGTGTGTTCCCTTGGCACTCTGGTGGATCTGTAAAGCAAGAGGGTAATGTGGGGGTGGGGGTTAAGGTAGTAGGACTGAGGAGGGAAAAAGAGCAAGAGAGCTGTGATGTGCAGCTTCAGTTCGGTTTGCACTGTTCACTATGTGTAATTGTGAATTTTCGGTCGATAGCTGTCATGTGCTGTTGTGCAAGGCTATGTGTGGTTTGTTTCATTGTTGCGCTGTAGTGGAGGGCAACACATTTCCACAACATTTTGATCAAAACCAGGACCTAAGTTGAATGTCCACGTGCCATAGCATGAAAGGAACTAGCGGAATACAGAATTCCTTCCCTCACTTCCCCCTTAACGTGTGAACATAAAATGTTTTTTATTCAAATATGTGTAGTCATTCAAAACTGTCTTTCCTTCATAACATGACCTGCAAATTATGTCATTATGGATCAGGCCCGAGTTTTGTGTGTGTGGTGAGGAGCAGGGAAGAGGGGCTCCTCATATGTCTGTTTTGGGACTGGCCAAAGTCGTTCATAATGTAACCTCAATTTCAATATCCCACTGAGAAGGTTAAAAAATGATGTGGTGGTGTACACATGCCGGTACCAAACGCACCATTAATATAACATTTCAATTGATACGCTTGACAGCATGCTCCTGGTCAGGGTCCTAGGATTTATGTGCCAAGTGTGGCAAATTAAGTGTGGTGCCCCTTAATTTGCATTTGATGACATCACAGGAAGTGACATCACAAGATAACGACCACTACATGTATGTGGTCAGCAGTGAATACATGGTTAAAAAAATGTTTAAAAAAAATAAAATATATATATATATATATAAAAGGAATGTCTATTTTATTGAAGAACTCCATTAGTTTGCCATCCTCAACTTGTGACACATCCGAAAAAAGAGAAGTAAAAAAGGACCTAAAGCATTCACAAATGTCAACACTTTGAACCCTCAGCCCTCCAACTGCATCCTCTATTTTCTGTATAAACGATCTATCTGACAAACTTTTCAGTTTCCTAGAGAGCAATCGTCCTCCCTTATCCCCTTCCTCCCAATATTTCTGCCTCATGAAATACAACTCTTTCGCAGCTTGCTCCTCCATCATTTTTCTTAATGTGCTCCTCGCACCCTCAATCTTTAATCTGTCCTCTCCTTTACCAAACAAAGCATACTCCCGTTGTAGAGCCTTAAGCTCCAACTCCAACCCCCTAATACTCATCTCCCCCCCGCCTGACTCTAGATGTCCAATTAATCAATTCCCCTCGCACATGCGCTTTTAACGGATCCCACACTATCAGACAGTCTGCCGAACCCACATTATCCTCAAAAAAAAAATTAATGATGGAGATATTAATAGCCTCACAGACTTTCTCCTCCTGAAAAATGAATGTCTTGAGTCTCCATTTAACCCAGGTAGGTCAATGTATACTTCGATCCATTTTCAACTTTACCAGTGAATGATCTGAGAGACACCGCTCCGCAATTTCCACAGTCCTCACAACATCAATCATTTTATCCGAAATCAGCAAATAATCCAGTCTAGCGTAGGAGTTGTGAGCCGAAGAGTAAAAGGAAAAACCCTTCTCCGTAGTGTGAAGCGACCTCCAAGGCGAAAGTATCAATAAAACCACAAAAGGCACTACTCAGCCCATGACCTGTGAACCTACATGTTGATAACCTATCCAAGGTGGCATCCAAAACACAATTAAAATCCCCATTAATATAACATTTCAATTGATACGCTTGACAGCATGCTCCCGGTCAGGGCCCTAGGATTTATGTGGCCAAGTTTGGCAAATTAAGTGTGGTGCCCCTTAATTTGCATTTGATGACATCACAGGAAGCGACATCACAAGATAACAACCACTACATGTATGTGGTCAGCAGTGAGTACATGGTTAAAAAAAAGTTGTAAAAAAATAATATATATATATATATGTATATATATATATATTCAGTAAAAAAACTTCGTTAACAGGACGTTATGGTTAAGTTGCGCTACTAAAAACCTATGAAATTCAGTGAAAAAACTTTGTTAAAGGGAAGTTATGGTTCCAAGTAAAACTGAAAACCCCCTGAAATTCGCCAGTTATGGTAAGCTAAGCAACCATAACTTGCGCCACCACCGTGCACTGCTAAGCCTAACACCCAGGACATCAAAGATGACATCACAAATGTCATTGATGACATCACCTCCATCATGTATGCTGCACACAATGCCTTTGTTTCTACATGAGTACCTTAGTATACTGGATTGAAGTTAATAATAGAATGCTATTTATATCAATGCATAGCTTAATGCACTGATTAGCACTTGATATTTATTCCAATAATCTTTGACACTTTTTTAATTAACATTGCACTAAGAATCCCTTGTACAGACTTTTCATGAAAGGTAAATGCACATGTGATGTCATCAGTGATGTCATCAATGACATTTGTGATATCATCTTTGATGTCCTGGGTGTTAGGCTTAGCAGTGCACGGTGGTGGCGCGAGTTATGGTTGCTTAGCTTACCATAAATGGCGAATTTCAGGGGGTTTTCGGTTTTACTTGGAACCATAACGTCCCTTTAACAAAGTTTTTTCACTGAATTTCATAGGTTTTTAGTAGCGCAACTTAACCATAACGTCCCGTTAACAAAGTTTTTTTACTGGATTTCATAGGTTTTTAGTAGCGCAACTTAACCATAAACTCCCTTTAACAAACTTTTTTCATTAGCACACAGACAATATACAAAGATGGAGTGTAAAAAGCAATTTCTCATGGATGGCTTTACACACAATGTTGCAAAGTAAGAATTTATGCTCGTTCACAGTGAAGGTCAGCTGCTTCCATTTTTTGCTCGCGGGCCGGAGTGGCCCACGACTCACACTATAAGGTTCTATTGTTTTTTGACCTTGACAGACAGGGATCGTGCCAAAAGACTTCTTTTGAAGGAGGGGTGCAAAAACGTAAGAGACGATAAGGATGACATTTCTGAAACTAAACCGCTTTTATATATTATATCACTATGAGAAAGATCGCTGGCACAGACAGAGTTGTATTTAGGGACTGCATTACGCATAGACAATGGAAAATACCAATATAATGTAAGTAACCCTTTAGATTATTTTATACCAGAATATAATAACAATAGCGTGGCGTTAAAGCCCGGTTAAGTTGTACTTGTTCGTTCAATGTGGCATGTGGAAGATTACACAAGCCCAACCGGTTCAGTCCAGGATAGAGATACAAACTAACCAATACCACTAACAATTTCCTTCTCTGCATACACCTCTCAAACTCCAAACCAAACACAACCACAAACCTCTAGCGCAGCAAACCGCACAAACTTCACTACACTGCAACAACAAAACAAAAACACACATAGACTTGCACATCAGCACACGACGACTACCGGCCGCATACACCCCAGGCCCAGCCGACGGAAACACCGGGCTGAGGCTGCCAACAGCACATCACTGCAATCTTGCACTTTTCCAGCCTCCACCCACTAACCCACCCTCCCTCCCTCTTTCAGAGCCGCCAGAGCGTCAGGGGACCACTCCGGTGGTGATAGTGGGCGGTACAAATGACCTTTAACATTAACATTAACATATTGTTTTGTACCGCGCACTATCACTGCCAAAGTGGTCCCCTGGCGCTCAGACGGCTCTGAAAAAGGCAGAGGAGAGAGGGTGGGTTAGTGGGAATAAATTAACATACTCCGTTGCACTACCCTCGCTAGCAAATAGTTTCACGCCCTAATAAATAAAATGAATATTTTTTATGACGATCGGCTCGTGAGACTAATTTATGTTTTTAAAACAGGTACATCCTTCCCTACTGTCAATGCCACGATTTTCAGACCCCGGCTGACAGATTTTTTAACCTCCATGTGCAGCTACTTCTTAACAACTTCATGACCCTCACCATTTTATGTGACAATCGCCATGCCCTTACGCGGTACTAGCGGCTAGAAGCAACATACCAACCATTGTGGTGGTCTAATGCCTCGTTGTTGGAACAGCCTTCCGATTATCAGTGGGACCATAGTGCTTCTTTCATCATAAACCAACACCCTGTGTACCGCAAAGGAACAGCGCGTGACTCAAAATGAACTTTTGCGGATCGACAGCAAAGACAAATGCAAATCGCTGAATATTCTCTAAACATTTGATGTCAAATAAAAGTACTTTACGAAATGTACAATCTTGCTGTTTGCTTTTAAATCACAGTTTCATATTCCGAATTGTGGCGCGCTGTGTTGTGAGATGATCTGTGTTGTTTTCCGGATTCTGTGTAAAGTCGCGTAGGACTGGAGACGACTGGGCCTTACGCGGTACTAGCGACTAGAAGCAACATACCAACCATTATGGTGGTCTAATGCCTCGTTGTTGGAACAGCCTTCCGGCAAATCAGTGGGACCATAGTGCTTTTTTTATCATAAACCAACACCCCGTGTACCGCAAAGGAACACCGCGTGACTCAAGATGAACTTTTGCGGATCGACAGCAAAGACAAATGCAAATCGCTGAATATTTTCTAAACATTTGATGTCAAATAAAAGTACTTTACGAAATGTACAATCTTGCTGTTTGCTTTTAAATCACAGTTTCATATTCCGAATTGTGGCGCGCTGTGTTGTGAGATGATCTGTGTTGTTTTCCGGGTTCTGTGTAAAGTTGCGTAGGACTGGAGACGACTGGGCGCGTTTGGCTACACACCCTGTAACGTCACGGAGAGAGACGGGGAATATGAATGCTTTGATAATGTCAGGCTTAGAGGCGGGAGATATGATTTGTGTCGCAAAAGCAGGTCAGCCAGGTCGATGGGGCAAGTGATAGGATTATCACATAATGTCGGTGCACAGCAGCCTGATTTATCATTTGTTTAGTGGACAAAAAGTCGGGTAAGGCCCATAGGAAATTGTAATGTGAACGGACATAAGGAGGGTTCTTAGAACACTTTCAACCTGACAACGAACAATACGAACAGCGTTCTCAGAACACCCCCATTTTGTTTAATTGCAAACATTACCTCCATGTCCACTCTTCCTCGTCCCAGTACTTACTTCATGAGGCCCCTGCCTCGACACAGGACCTTCTTCTATTTCTTTAAATTCCTATAACTCCTCCCCCACATCCACATCACTCAGTTTCATATTACCAAGCCGGAGCATGGGACCTTCCCCGCAGGGAGGGTGATGAGGGTCGTCAGTACTGTGATGAGGAAGAGTAGGGCTAGGAGTAATGAAGATTACCAGTAAGTAATCAGAGCATTTCAGGACACCGTGAGTGTTCTTAGAACACATTCAACTTGCCAGAGTACAATACGGACAGAGTCCTCAGGACACCCCCATTTTGTTTATGTACGAACATTTAAGGACACCACGAGTGTTCTTAGCTCAATTTTAGGTTGCTTGCGAACAAAACGGACACATACTCCGTCCTCAGAACACCCCACCATTTAGTTTATATAGAACATTTCAGAACAGCCGTGTTGTCCGCAGACAAATCGAACACAGCAAAAGTGTCTAGCACATAAAAAAAACCAGAACATTGAACCTATCTCATACTCCCCCACCCTCCCCAAACACTCTTACACACCAACACACTCCACTAAATACAATTTTTAATCCAAGTTTCACCGCGCTGTCCGCGGTCGTCGGCGAATGCAAGATGGCAGGCGCCACAGAAAATCTGACGCGCTTCACGCACCACGCCGTCCAATCAGCGAACACGTCGCATGTCCACAGACATCACGCAAGCCGCTCGGCCAATCAGGGCACTGAACCGCAAATTTGGTGTAAATCCGTCCAGCGGTTTGGGCCGTAGGCGTGCGCAAAGTTTTTTCCCATTATGTCTATGGGAAAAAACAAAGGTTTTGGGACATCCCCTATAACTTTGCCCCCCCCTGGACCAAACCTCTCCAAACTTTGTGAAAAGATTCAGAGTGGGCCATATACCTTTTTAGCACAGTTTGATGAGGATTCGCCCAGAGGGAGCGAAGTTATAAGCCACCCAAAAAATGCTCTTCCTATGGAAACACCAACTTAACCATAACTACATGGACGCTAACGCGTCCATGTAATATATATATATATATATATATATATATATATATATATTGAATATCACCTATTGTCAAGTTTCAATAATGTAAATGTTGCTCCTAGTAACTTCTATTGTTGGGTCGGGATTACGGGTTTGGTAGATCAATGCCTACCTGTACAGAAAATAATACAACTGAGTAACAACAGAATGGGAACAAGCAAAAGATTACTCCATATACATCAGTGCAACAAAATGGAAATTACTACTAAATTAACAGCTATTCAAAAGGAAATCCGAAAACATCCCCACCCACCTATCTCATGGCAAGACGTGACAACACAAAACACAGAAAAACAACAACAGGACAAAACATATACCCCTACCAACCCCCCAACCTCAATATCCACAAAATAAACCAAAGCCTACACCTCATCCAAATAAATCACTGAATGACCCCCATCTCTCCTTGAACTCAGTTTCCCGATGTTGTCGAATTGCCTTGGTCTTCTCATACCAAGAGAGCATCCGCATATCCGACACCCAGTTCTCGCAATGTGGCTTCTTCCTGGATTTTCACACCTTCATTATTTGTTTTATGGCCATCAACAACGCTCTATCAATCCATTCCGAACAATCCCACATCTCCACACTTCGACTATCAGTTGAAAGGAAAATCACTGACAGAAAAGTACGAGGCAGTCTCATACTAGTTACCATATCAATGCAATCCAAAACCTCTCTCCAAAAGTCCAGCACGCTACTACACTCCCAGAGCATATGTAGATAGGTCCCTCTCGAGCCTCCACACCCCCAGCACAGATCTACATCAGCCAAGCCTCTCTCCTTCATTTTCACTGGTGTCCAATAAATACGGCCTAAAAGACGTTGGTGAATATACCTCAGATTTAAATCAACCTTGGCCCTCACCGAAGCCCTTCAGCTATTATCCCACAAGCGATCAGAAAGATCAGTTTCCAATTCAGACTACCACTCAAAGGTCGGCTCAACATTTGCAATCTTTCCATCAGCAACCGCTCCAAAAGTCCATATCTACCTGCCTCCCTATTATGCAGACTATAACGATTAGCTAATTCTTCAAACGGAACTATCCCCCCCTCCATACATCCCCTATTTTCAGAATTCCCCTGTTAGCCCAACCCCTCCAATTAAGCATTTTATTATTCATTTCTAAACCCGGGTTCAGCCAAATAGAGGCCGAATCATACAAACACAAGGATTGCCCACACCCCATAATCCAAGGTACCAACACTGACTTAGAAATCACTAGAGTCTCCAGTTTTGGACCAGCATTCGCCAACCTCCCATACGAATATAAACAGTCCAGGGAAAAGGGATGAAGCATTTCCTTTTCCATTAAAAGCCAATATGGGTCTGATCCCCGCCCTTCCTCAAAGTAATAAGCCTTCTTCAATAAAAATCCCCTAAAATAATTCTCCAATACCGGATAACCAAAGCCCCCATCTTTAACTCTACGCACCAAAATAAATCGTGGAATTTTTGGCCTATTACCTTTTCCCCATAGGAAGTCCATAAAAATCCTATCAATGCTCCATAGCACTCTTTTAGTAAATTTAAGGGGAAGTGATTGAATAAAATACAGGACCTTTGGCAACAACATCATCTTGATAGCGTTGATTTTTGCCCAGATGCTTAGAGTCAATCTTTCCTATCTTTGTACATCCTTCAGCAGAATTTCTCTCAATTTGTCTACATTGTATTCCACCATTCTCTTAATATCGCGCACCAAGCAGACTCCTAAATATATCACCGAAACATCAGCCCATTGGCAATCCCAATCCAACAACCTCCCATTCAACGGGTCCATCTGAAGCGGGAAAACTACAGTTTTATCCCAGTTCACTTTATAGCCAGACAATTTTCCCACCTCAACATATTCCTCAATAAGGGTCCACCCACCTCCGGATTCCTCAAGACCACCGACAGATCGTCAGCATATGCTAGGACTTTCACCTCATCATTTCTCAACTTCCAACCACAGATATTCTGCTCCTGCCTAAGATAAGCCAACAACGGCTCCAGGACCAAATTAAACAAAAGGGGCGGAAGAGGACACCCCTGTCTCGTACCTCTATACAACCAAAAAGCCTGAGACAAAACATTATTAACCCATCTTTTAGCCGAGATATTGTGTTGCAATGCACCTATAGCATTCAGAATTTGTGGGCCAAAGCCCATCCGAAGCAGTGTGAAATTTAGAAACGACCAATTCACACAATCAAATGCTTTTTCAGTGTAAATAATAATCAAAAATATATCCTCCATCTTAGCACGAGACAACCCTATTATATTCAGTAATGTCGTAATGTTATCATAGCCCTACCTAACAACCATAAACCCCACTTGGGAACGGCCCACCAATTCACCCATATATTTTTGCAACCTAATGGACATAACCTTCGCAAAAATGTTAACGTCCACATTAAGTAGAGAAATAGGACGATAATTAGCACACTGGGGTGTTACACTTTGTAATTGGAGGGTGAGTTGTTTCCTGGCTACTTGAATGACTACAGCAACCAGAATTCCCTGAGGCCATCACTGGTAGTAACCATCAACACCTGAACAAATACCTGAACAGACTGCCTCCCTGATGATTGCAAGAGGCAAGAAAGCGCGCTAGGAGGAGAACATCAACTGGACTGTAGAAAGGTACACCTAGCTGGGACCCAGAGTGTGCCCCTCACACCCTTTTCTGATATATATATATATATATCACCTATTGTCAAGTTTCAATAATGTAAATGTTGCTCCTAGTAACTTCTATTGGTTTTCCCCGGGTCGGGATTACAGGATTGGTAGATGAATGCCTACCTGGGTTTCCCACGTTGACAACAGTGCGTCATCCTGAAGGATTGGGAGGGGGACATGCCTGCACTGTGGGTTGGCAGGTTTTGTGGGATATGTTTAATTGTGCTGGAAGAAGGCACAGATTTTAGACGGCTAACTGCTGCTTTGCATGTGCTTTCAAAATAAAAATGTCCTTTTGCAGTTCTTAACACGTTAAGAATGCCTTGTCCAAAACAAGGGTCTCTTAAATAGGCCATCGCTAGTAAATTGCACCCACTTTAAAAGCTCTGCTTTATAAAAGTGATCAGCCATGATTAAGAGGCCCACAGCGCCTATTCGACTGCTGGGAGGGGGGCATTTGTCTCGCCAGTGTCACAGCAGGAGCTTAACAGGTGACAAGTTGCCTCAACAGAAGAGACACAAGGGATCCAAACCTTGAGGTAAAACAGCTTTGCTGCCATCATGCATGCTGTAGCGTGTGCTACCCGTGTGCTCAAAGTGCACTGCAGCAAGCGTAGGTATTCTGAGCACACGGCCCATGCTGCAGCATGCAAGAAGAGGGAGCCAACAGCACCCTCTTCACAGGGCCCTATGAGCGCAGGGCCAAGTGCAGCTGCACATGCTGCACACACCTAGCACTGGCCCTACTTCCTATGTCAAAATATAGTACAGTAGCATTGTGCGCGATACAGACGTAAAATTAATGTTAACCAACGGATACTCCACCACTGTGTTGAGGCATTTACTGGAACCATGACAGTGAGCTGAGACGTTAGCATTTCATTTGTTGCTATGTGAGGACTCTAGAGTCCTGATACTGTGTGAGACGTGCTGCGGTTTTCAAAAGCAGGCGTTAACTATACGTCATTATTCCAGCAGTGGGCAGCCATGCGCGGCGGATGTTGGCCTACGGACGGCGCTTGCCTGAGGATTTTTCAGGTGGCACCAATGAGAATGAGGCTGGGTGCTGACATGGCAGTGCCCCGTGGCTGCCACCCCCTCCCTTCTCTTGTTCTTCATTAGACCGGCTAATTACTACAGGCACCGGCAGCGTCACTCTCCCTCCCCGTCACCTTACTAGTCCTTGGCTGTCAGTGTTATTTACAGTAATGGCCACTCGCTCCGCGGCTCCTGGCTGTAAGCCTCTCAAATGTACATCCAGCGAAAAGCATCCACAGTACAAATGTCCCCATGGTACTGTCTTGGTGAATGCATAGATACATAGAATGTAATGGCAGACCACAAGGCCCACCTACAGTTCTCTACGCCCCTTTTGCTGTCACACTGAAGATGACGCCTCGTCTCCAGCTCTGTTTGTTATCACTTCACTTGTATTCTTCTGTGTTACTGCCATACAACTATGATATGATATGATAGTTTATTTATATAGCGCCTTTACACAATGTGTTTCAAAGCGCTTCAAGGCAAGGGAGGGAAAAAGGGAAAATACAACGACATTCTTACAGGCCATGAATAGTAAAGATGTGAAATTAACTATCGTACTCGGCCTGATGACATTTCAGATAGCGCAAGAGCTAAGCCATAGATACGGAAGGGAGGGGGAGAGTGGGAAGGAAATGGAAGCAGACAGGCGACTACCGCACTAGGCCTGATAACATTTCTGGTAAATCATAGAAGAAAGTAAGGGGAGGAGAGGAGGAGATAGGAAAAGGGAGAAGTGGAGAAGGAGAGAACAGAGAGTAAACAGTCAAAAAGAGTGGAGAAGCAAGAGGGGAGAGGGCATACAATTGCAGAAGTCAGTAGTAACACATAATGCTGCAAGGCAGGCTACAAGATGAAGATGGGAACAGCATGATTCAGGGCCACCATGAGTACAAGATGCAAAGGAAGTCCAGCATGAGAGATGAGAAAGGGTGACGCACCGTGAAGCAATGAAGTCCATAAAAGTCAAATCCAGCATTGACCACAAGACGGTGATGGTGAAACCAGAATGTATCAGGACAGACTCCTGCAGAAGTAGGCTGGAGGGGGGGAGGGGAAGCAGGGTAGAAGAAACCAGCAAAACAGGCAACACCTGTGTGAGAGAAGGGGGGTGAGCACAAGGGATCATCACGGGGGACCAGTGGGGGTGAGGATGGCCTGTGGGGACAGAGGGTGTTCTTAGATCTGTCCCAGCTCACTGCTGAAAGTCAGTTACAAGTATTCACTACCCGTTCCTTGTAAAATAAAAAAGTTACCCTGATGAGGAATCATCACTTTTTGCAGAGAGGCTTGTGTTCCGCCAATGGAAGCTTTAAGGACTAGCCAGCTGTTCTTGAAGGCTCTCTCCGTTGCTCGATTGACAGCCAAGGGGGCATTTTAAATGGCAGCATGATGTGGTCAGAGCGGGCTAGTTCCCGGACTAGGTGGGCTGTACATTTCACGCTTGCAATGTTTGATTGTGATGTTACTCTAGAGCCGGGGTCTGCAACCTGTGGCTCTCCAGATGTTTTGGACTATGACTCCCATGATCCCTCACTGTTTAATATGATGGCGAAGGCTGATAGAAATTGTAGTCCAACACATCTGGAGAGCCAAAGATTATACAGACCTCTGATCTAGAGCCACATCCCGCCTGTATTCGGTTTTACATTACTGATCAGTCGTGGAAACTATACTTGGAGAGCTGGAATGGGAGAGAGCTCGGATCATTAAAGATCATTAAATTGATGTTCTGAGCTCCCACAGCATCCCATCCAGGAGTTTGCAGACATCAGCATGACAGCAAGGCTGGATTGGCTCTCCTGTGGTAAAGTGAGCCGAGTGAAAAATGTTTTAACTCAACCACGTATACTGGGGATGCAGGTTTAATTGGTTTAAAGGCTAACAATCAAAGAACTTATGAAATCAAGAGTATTACACAAATGCAAGATTATGAACTAATTGCCATCAAGAATGTCAAGGTAAATATTCAAGGTAAATATTGAAAATAGATCCCCACAGCCCAAAACATGCACAAAGAAAAACAGCGCGAGAACTGCTCATACAAACAGACTCTGAACCCTGGCACAGTGCAGGGCTTCAGAGTACAATGGGTGTTCCCAGGGGTTGGTTGAGGTGGGGAGAAGTAAACTCGATGCACCTTTGGCCTGCCACTTTTGGTGCCAGCGGATTCATTTTGGAGGAGACTGAAGACATGTTCACTAAGCCACATGTGTATCATTGTCTTGCTGTTGGAGAGCAGCAATTCAGTCAAAACCAATCTAAATATGCTGTGAAGCATAAGAAACCCAAAACATGTGTTCCAAGAATTCTCCCTTTTCCTTATCGCATATGGTCAGCCTTACAATATGCTATAGCCAATCACAGTGTGTGGCACACAGGCTTTATATGCCAGGGCCTCCCGGTTGCCCCGCTCCATTACCTCATGTGCTGTGTGGGCCTCATTCCCCTGTGCCTCACGTATGTTCACGTATGTTCCTTTGCCACTGTGTTCTGTGCTCTGCTCTTCCCTCTGCCAGCCTTCTTCTATCTCCTTCCCACCACATTCCCCTTCTTCATCTGCTCCGCCTCTCATGACGCCGCTTGTGCCTGCCATTTTGTGTGCACGTGTTGTTGTGTGTGCCCACCCCACTGTGCGTTTTCCCTTTCTCTTTGTGTTTCCCTGTTCCTTTATTTTCCCTGCCCCACAATTGTACCAGCACCACACTGGTATTAATGGTGACAATGGCCTTGGTGGAAGGCTGTACAGTGTGGAAATGGCCCTGTGCCTTACAGTAATATCCTTGCTTTTCTCATGCCATTGCCTCGAAAAGGTGGTCCGTTGTAACTTGATACTGTTGTTGCACAATGCCATTATCACCTAATAATTGTGTAATCAGAAAAGTGTGCTTAGAAGCAAAATTGCACCAGTCTTTTATTTATGTATGTATTTATTTATTTATTACATTTGTTATACGCCCAGACCCATAGGTATCAGCGTAGTTGATAGAAAGCTTACTTTCTCTGGTTACAGTGGGAGAAAGATACAAAAACATGGAAACATAAGCATTAAGCATGACAACCTACCATCATAATTGGTTGACATAAGAGCGGTGACAGAACAGATGGACGGCGTAGAACTTGTGATCTGGGACGCTGAATTTCAGGAGCACTAGGGACAAAAAATGGCAACTAATGTTAGCATTTGTTGAATAGCCAGGTCTTTAAGGACTTTTTGAACTTGGGATGAGAGGGTTCATTTCTTAATGCAACTGGGATGGAGTTTGGAGATTTTGGAGCAAGGACCGGAAAGCTGCTACCCCCTGCGCTCGTGAATTTAAACCGTGGGACTTGGAGTTGGGACAAGTTATTCGATCTCAGGGCTATTGACGAGGAGTTGGGTATTACTGTATTGTTGAGGTACACAGGGCCTTCTTAGATAGACATTTGTGTGTGATACAGTGGGTTTTAAAAAGTATTCTTGCTTGCTTTGATGGGCAGCCAGTGCACATCTCTTCTTATGTTGGAAATTTGGTCTGATTTTTTGATGCCAAGTGCTGCTCTTAGCGCTTTATTTTGTAAGAGTTGGAGTTTTGCTAAATTAGATTGTGAGGAGCCTAGTAGTAGTACATCACAGTAGTCTAATTTTGACAGAATTAATGCGTGAGAGAGAGTGATGCAGTTATGTGGTGTCTGAAGTTTGCGATTTAGTGCTATAGGTTTGGCTGTGTAGGTAATGGAAGTGGAGAGGGTATTGATATGCTTGGTCATGGTGAGGTTAGAGTCCAAGTAAACATCCAATGTTTTAACTTGGTTAAGAATCGGGATAGGCATGCCATTAATGATGAGGGAGGTGTGGTCTGGATGAAGGGATTTAATTTTGGACGGGGCGCCTACAATGAGGATCTGTGTCTTTTCATCATTGAGGCAAAGACTGTTGGTTGTCACCCAATTGTGTATGACGGCATAGATTTAATTTATTAGGATTGTGTCTTGCTCGTAGTTACCTGAAATGGGGATCAGGATCTGGGTGTCATCTGCAAAATTGGTGTAAATGACACCCATGGCATCCAGAGCAGTAAAGAGAAGTTTGGTATAAGCGTTGTAGAATGTATCCGAGAGGCAAGAGCCTTGTGGGATGCCTAAAGGAACAGGGATAGGGTCCACAGCTTCCTTTCCAATGGTGACTCTAGAGGTTTGATCAGCTAAGAAGGATTTGAACCCGGTGGTGGCTTCAAGTGAGAAGAGAAAGTTATCTGACAGTGTATCGCAGAGTTTGTCATGGTCAACCAGATCAAACACCGCTTTTAAGCCTAGCAGCAGTAGGATACAAAGGTTACCTCAATCTCTGATGCTGTCCATTTGGATTTTTAAATCCAGTAGAGCATTTTCCGTGCTGTGGCTGGGCCAAAAACCAGATTGTGATGTTCCTAGTAGGTGGTTTGATTCCAGATGGAATTGAATTTGAGAGAAGGCTATTTTATCTATTATTTTCAGGAGGAAGAGGACGGTAGTGAAGGGGCGCTAGTTGAAACTGCTTGTCACCCAAAGAAAGAATATACAATATTTCTGTTGCCCTTTTGCTTTGATGACCTTCAGCTACTCCAGGTTGCTGCATTTCCTCGGGTGGGGTTCCCTAGTTGAATGTTATGGGGCCCCAGAAATCATTTTGAAATGGGCCCCCTGTGGATTTTCAGCTGCACCTGTCTCTCTTGTGAGGGTTAATACAAGAATATTTCTGATTTCTCAATGTTGAAGACAGATAGGGGAACAACTACAGATTACTTCCTTGAGGCTTGAAATTCATTCCACCCCTTTTGCGCATCCTTGCTCCTAACTGGAGCCACCACCCACATATGATTTCATACTGACTCCTGTACAAAGAAGTAGAAAGCTTAGGGCGCGCAACTCAAAGCAGACAGGTTTCTCCATCGGCATCTTCTCCTTGGGGCTCTTTCTCTACTGACAGGTACAGAGTTTAGGACACATGCCTCCGACCAGGTAAATGTCTGTACGGGTCTACAGGAACCTAGTGTACAGCTAAGACTGGTCACGCTAGTGACTTGAGAGACCCATGTCTTCATCAGGCTTTGCATGGATCTCTTCCTCCCACTGACACACAGGCACAAATGTACTTATCCTGACTTGGTTACTATGCAACTATTTCATGGGGGCTTTTCACACCTGACCTAAGGGGATGGGTTCTGCTCAACTCAAGAGAGCCTCCTTGCATCCTGTGCTGCCTTTTTCATATGTTCACTCATGTCAGTACATAGTCAGGAGAAACTTTATGAAACTGTACACTTAAAATTCAGCTTTAGGAAAGACATACGCTATATGGGGCGGAGAGTCCTAACAGCATTCTGATGTGTGGACACCTCCCATGCGATATACATCACCCCCACATTCTCAATCGGATGAGTTTTTTTCCAACATTGAGAGTTATCTCTTCTCTGTAGAGATGAAAGCAGAAAATCTGTTAGAGTGTTCCTCGTACAATTCCACACCATTACACCAATATGCACAACATTTTGCATAGTTACCTGTTGGTATCCTCCGGACATTACCTTCTGCATGACATTTGGACACCCCAGCACTTCTCCTGAATTTTAGCCCCTTCACACATGAGAAAGTGGCCTGAAATTGGCAAAACATCAATGTGGTTGTGAGGGACTGGACAAAGCTCATTTTAAGCATCTCAAGGCAAGGAACAAAACTCAGAGTTCCCTAAGGGACCTAGAACACCATGACTCAAGGTGCTAGGATGCACCGTTTCTTAGATATTTGCATCACAGAGTACTGCACCGTGCAAGGATGAGGCGACAGGTGGGTAGAGTGCACAGAACTTCCAATATGCTGCAGCACTCCACACTCTCACCTCCCCTCCACATCTGCTCCTGTGTATGTTAGCCAGCCACATGCACCCATTTTCAGTGCAGCTTACTTCAGAGTACAAAGCACATCAAGCGATAAGTGACTCGGAACAATGACTTACAGGATCATTGATTTTCAACAATTGATGAAAGTGTTGTTTGTCTGCAGAACCCGTACGTATTACGGGTCCTTTTTGCTAGCAGTTTTATAAAACACAGGCCATGAATGCGTGTTTTTTCTGGTTATTTCAAACGCACGTATCTGTTCCATGAAGGTTTCCTCTCTTTCCTGTTGCTGGTTTAATCGTGTGAGAGCTCAGCACTAGGCCATGCTAGCACTTCAAGCCGTGCAAAGGTTTTTGACCTAGTACTTTACACACTATTTCTGACAATGGCACATTTTGCTTTAAGGGAAGGTTACAACTTTAGGGAAGCGATGCGTTGAATTGCACACAAACCCATGACAGATTGGAGCAAATCTGTACATATAGGTGCCCTCTCCCAGTGAAGGGTTAAAGTTGGGTGCAAAGAAGTGAACCAACAGTGAGTTCATACAAACTAGATGAAATTCTTCACTTTCAATGCTTCTGCCATTACCTTTTTGATTTTGCTCCTGAGACTCTATTCAGTTGCCGATTGCTCTTAAATTTTGAGCTCTGATTTTAGGGTGTGGGCCTCATTACGAGGTGGGTGGAATGGGTTTACCGGCACCGGTAATGGTGCCGGTGCTGGTAAACCCATTCCGCCCTATTACGAGGTTCCCTTGCGGGACCCGTTCAGAACGTCTGGTCAGACCAGACGTCCTTTGCAGGTCCCACAAGGGAACCAGGGAGCTAATAACGAGCCCGTTATTAGCTCCATCCCCATTCCTATTGAGCCCTATGGGGGCTCAAATAGGAATGGGAATTGGTTTTTTGAATGAGGAATTACCGGGTCCTCCAAGGTTGGAATGACCCGGTAATTCCTCACTCAAGGAACCCGGACACAGACACGATTTTGGAGGCAGCCATGGAGCTAATAGCACCATGGCTACCTCCAAACTCGTAATGAGGCCCTGAGTGTTTTTTCTCGAAACAACATATTCATTGACATTTCTGTCTTGACATCCTCTTTTCTACTACCACCGTGACCTTTGCACCTCTGGCCTTCCCTTCTCGATAGAGCAGCTGCTGACCTACCAGCTTTCAACGAGAAAACATGAACAAATCTCCCTCTTTTGGCCACAGGTTTGTTATAGAGCCCCCCTCTTTGAGCTGCCACATGGGAGGCGGAATGCTGGTTGTGCCAGAATACTTTGCGAGTAATCTCTCCGTGTTTTAAGCACAAGGGTTATCACGAGTACACTTGACAAAACAAAATACTGAAATAAAACAGGAGCTGCAAATCGTCCTGAAACCGACTCGACCTTGTCGAGCACCAACAACTTCTACAAGCACAAGGTACATTGTGGTTCTGTCCCCGGCTCCTTTTCCGAAGGCCCCTGGTGACATTTTATAACACATTGCTCCCTTGTGTTGAAATCAAGTATCCTTGAACTATTTTGATTACTTTACCGACTACCCTCCTCTCAGTATACAGAGTTCATCCCTTTTCCTTCTTTAAACTACCTGTACTCTGCATTCCTTTACACTGTGGGTTGTATTTTGTAGTGTGCTAGAACTGTCTGTTGTGATAATAATAAAATAGAAATTGTATACACCCTTGACTGGACAGTCCTTTTTATCATTGGGTAATAATTGTATTTTCACTGTTTTGCAACTAACCACGACCGTGCAGTGATAAGCCTGCCCTTAGGTCCACTTTACCAACATTGGACAAGGAGGCTTATAATTAAGCTTGTGTTTGCAATCTGTTTGGATCCCTTCTGGTGTACTAGAGCTGTGGGGCTGATTGATAGTTTAGAAACCGATATTCATCCCTGGACCACTGGTGCCCCGGAAGTTGATTAGTCACAGGGCCTCATTACACGGTAGGCGGTAAGGGATTACTGGCACCGGTAAGGGCAACGGTGCTGGTAATCCCTTACCACCCTACTACGAGGTCCCTCAGCGGGGCCCGTCCTTAACGTGTGGTCAGACCACACGTTAAGGACGGGACCCGCTGTGGGACTTCAGAGCAAAAAACAGTACCGCTAATAGCGGTACCGTTATTTGCTCCTTCCCCATTCCCATTGAGCCCTATGGGGGCTCGAATGGGAATGGGGAATGGTAACTGGCATGGGGATTTACCGGGTCCTCCAGGGTCGGAATAACCCGGTAAGTCCCCATACCGCCTACCCGGACCCAGAAGGCGGTAGGGGGTAGCCATGGCGCTAATAGCGCCATGGTTACCTCCTACTGTGTAATGAGGCCCACAGTCTCAAAATTATCCCCCCTACATGTGAGACAGCAAATCTACTGTGAGGTTGTGTTTTTACCTCGGAAGCCGGGTCTAAGCTGTACATTTATTATAGTCTCACTTTAAGGTGTAACAATGATTTGGCAATGTTACTCTAATAAGGCAACAACTCTGCCCACTCATTGCCACCCCTGCCTATCCACACTGGGATTGTAAAGGTGATCAATGTTCTGTAATGAATAAAGGATGCAACATTTCACAAATATCATCAATAGATTTGTGTACACCCAGTTGCATACAACAAAGCACAGACAATGCCATATGAATCTAGTGAGCTGAAGACAAACCCAGGAAACCATTTAGTGGAGCTTGTTAGACGTGGGGTCCCTTTTAGTTGAATCCTGGCTTTAAAATGTCCAATAAATTATATACTAAACCACCCAGAAAAGGGCCAGAAATATATGGCTGGGTTGGGAATTTGCAGAAAAAGCTTTAAAGACTCCAAAGCTGCAACATATGTGTCCAAGTGCTTGCCTTCCTAGTGTGAGTCCACGCGTATTGTTTGAAGCGGTCACTGTTTTATTGCTGTGGCTGTTCTCACCACGGCTAATTTGAACCTGGTCTTTTTGCCCCAAATATTGGGGTGATTTTCTTTGTTAGTTACATAAATGTGTTGTGTGTTTCGGATAGGGTATTTGTGGTGGTGGGTGGCAGGGTGAGGGGGTGGGGATGGATTAGATGGGGGATCAGGGAGCCCCCGTTAAAAAAAGAAAAATCACCAAAAATGGCAGCGGCAAAAACACAACAGTAGACATAGCTACAGTGAAAACACGTGAAACCGTCTGAAGTTGTTGAATTGCCATGAAACTTAGGCCTAAAAACGACATTTCTGAGACAGGGATGTGAATCGTGTGTCTCCTCTATTTGAGTGCTCTGTTCTATGTTTCTTGAATTTCTTTCTCCAATTTGCCCCCTCTACCTTCTTGCCACTAGCAAGATGGTATGGTGCCATGGCCAGTAAAAGAGGTCCAAGTTTCTGTCTGCAGATGGAAGCATTGCATTGGGGCTAACTGTTCTTGGGCCTTCCATGCCCTGCCCGCAACGCTTCAATATGAACACGCCCTCAAACGAACCTTGAGGCTTGTTATCAGGCTTGACTGGGACATCACTTGAGGGAGCAGAAAAGGAAGGCAAAAAAGCAACAACTTTAATCCACAACCGGTGTGTCAGTGCCGGACAAGAAGGCTGAACATAAAGCAGGCTCCCTAAAAGCCTTCCCAACACATTCTTGGACTGCTGTTATTTACTATTCAAAACTAAAGTCCTAGAATATTTGGGGAAAGCGCTAGATTCTAGCCACAGTGATAATGTGAGTAAATATTACCCCCTGGCAAAATTTTCCATGACGATAAATTCACTGGATACCTTTATGTACACATTCCCCTCTGCTGGCAGCCATGACCTCTCCACTGGCCATTCATGTGGTGCATTGCCCCTCATCGCTCTTGGGCCGCTGTTTGGCCATAACCCTCACCTCACTTCTTACACCTCCAAACAGACAAAGCTTCCCTCCCTACTGGCTGCCACACAGTCCTCTACCACTCCAGTTCCACACATTGCACCGTTGCTGACCATTACGTGCCACGGAAATGCTGGAGGCTCTCGCCACAGAGCTCCATTCTCAGTTTCCACGGCTGCCATCTTGGGTGTATTTTGCTTTTGCGACACAATTGGTGGTGCACGTGCCACAGTCCATTCATTTACACCAAATACTGACCCTTAGCTGCCTGTGCTTTTGGCACGCAGTGCTAATAAAAAATAGTGTCACTTCCTTTGGGCCACACCTAGCGGTAACACACCATAGCATAAATTAAAGGGCCTCACTTCACGCGGCCCAGTAAACTTTGGCCGTGCCATGGGACATTACCGAAAAGTATAGCCTATAGAATGCAGCTTCATTGCTTAGGTCCCTGTCAATCATTTTAAACCCTTGCTATGTTTGATTCATCCTTTTATTTCTTTCCACAGAAATTCAAATAAAAGATTCTAAGTGTTCTATCTGGTGGCATTGAAAGCAGCGCGTACCACTCTGTAATCTCTCACAAACCTCTTGCGTCCTGATTGCATGAGTTGATATCTCGGATATTACCTGCCACTCTCCACAACATCTTCCTGCTTTTTTAGCACAGCTTTGTGTCATCTGAAAATGTGCATACCTTCCTTTCATGTTCTGGTTACTAACAACCACGAGAGCAGTAAAATGTGCTGGACTGTATGCTTTTTGCCTGCAGGGTCTGGCTTGTCGGCCAGTTCTCCTCTCAATGACCTTCATTTACCAGTTCTCTTTTCAACCTTTCGCCCGGCCAGTCGATAACCACATTTCCTCTACTGACTCCAGAAACAAAACTGCTTCCCTGGGTTATGAGTCATGCCAGTAAAGCTGCATCAACAGTCTTAATGATACCCAAGGAAGCAACGTCCATTGCTTATCCTTGATTTAAATCTCTGGTGACTCAGTCTAAAAAGCATTGGCAAAACCAACAGTCTTGGCTTTTGTGTAGGCATGCGATGGGCCCTTTCCAGACACTGGCATTATGGTACCACCTGGCCAGAAGGTGGCAGCAGCTGGCAAATGGTGTTAGTACATAGGCATACTATGCCAGTGCCTGTCAAATTCTGTTCTAATTCAGATACAAGAATCCACACCCTTTGCATGCAGCTGGTAACACTTTGTAAAGACATTTCTATTACATTAGAAACAGGTTTACAGCAACATTTAAGACATTACCTTTCAAAAGACTACTTATAAAAAAAACTAACATCCATTTAAAGGCATAGAAGTCAGGGTCGGACTGGGACAAGAAATAGGCCCGGACACCAAAAAAAAAGTGGCCCACCCCTCGTCTCAAGAAAGTGGCCCACCCCTCGCCTCAGAAAAGTGGCCCACCTCGCACCTCATAAAAGTGACCCTCAAACCATCATCCATGAATTGTGTCAATTCACAACTTTACAGAAAATGCTACTTATGGAGGGTTCATGTGTCTGTTACATTACAACACAACTCATAAAATAACATAACTTTGCATAGTTCTGTGACGGGGTCCACAGCTACAAGGCGCAGGAGTGACATGAACCTACCGCCCCCACTGCGTTTTTGAGACCTGCTGCAAGTCGATGCTTATATAGGGTTCCGAACCCCAGCATGAAAGGAGGGTTAGGGTGACGATGGTTGGATAGGAAGTGGGGGAAGTAGGAAAACCAGAATGAGGTTTAGGGAGATGTTGTATAGCATTGTTCCTAAGTACACTACGAAAAATATGGTTATGATTTCACTAATGTGATATACATTTCATACAAAAATGAACCACCATATGTATCATTAAAATCTCTATTCATATTGTTATTTTAGTCTTACTCACGGTTCCCTCATGGGCTGTGGCCAGGTCAGAAAACGTCCATGGCCGGAGTGCTGATCTTTGAAAGATGCTGTCTGCTCTTAGTCGCTTTGAAGATAGCTGCGGTATTCTCCTTTCTCCCTTTTGTAAGGGTTGGGGCAAAAAAGGGGGGCCTCCAGATTTCTGCCACAAAATTTATGCCGTGCCTGGTCCTGCAGCAGGGGAAGAATTCCGCCTGCTTGCCCTTCTGTAGCACCATTGTTTAAACTGGTGTTCATTCGCTGATCCTTGCTCTGTTCCGTCATGCTATAGGCTGGTGAGCAGAGCACCCCGCTGTCGGAAGGGCTGGGGAAGTGTCGGTGCTTAGGCTGTCTTGATCCTCGTGGATGCTTAACAGAAAAACTGTGGCCTCACCTCTCTCCGTGTGTGAAAGCAGTCCTGTGGTGCCTGCAAAATGCGGCTTTCAGGTGTTGCAGGCCAGCAATTTAAACAAGTACTTTTTCCATGTATTGGAGTGTTCGTTGCAGGGGGCCGCGGGAGTCTGCTTACATACATTTTGACAAGTGCTATTTCAAAAGCCGCTTGTCAGTCAGCTAATTTCATTTCTTGTAGCCGCCTGCCTTTGCCTTCCCAAGCACACAGTTGATCCCTTGTCACGCTGACCCAGCTTAATTTGTTCTGGGAAGCTGCGGATGTGCTGGAAGGGCTGGGGCACTGACGGTCGCCCACCCAGTGGCACTCGCTGTGTTTTGTTACACACGGGCACGGACCATTCTTCCGATTCCCCCAGGGCCGCCTTGTGTGAGGCCCTGGCCACTGCTGACACTGCATCATTTCTGCTGTATTGGATGGGCTGGGGATGGGCTGGGGAAGTGTCAGTCTGCCAATGCCGCTCCTGAAGCTCGGTTCCTCACGAGAGCAGTATGTTCTTAGTTCTTTCTTTTTCTTCCCATGGGCCGCCTGTACCTGAATGAGCTGGAAGGTGAGTGCAGGCTTGCCCACGCTGCTGCCTCCTACAATCACTAGCCGGTACATTGCCTACACTGAGCAGTCCTTCCAGCCCGCCATGGGGGTGAGGGGTTAGGGGACCCGAGGCAGGCCTGGTTTTTCCGCAGGGGCAAATGAAGAGGTCCCAGGGCCACGGCAGGCCCGGGGCTGCCTCTGCCTGCTCCTCCTGGTGCTGGCTCTCCGGTTTTTGGCATCCGAGGCTTGGACTGGTCCACTTCTGTGCACCTTCAGTTCTGCTTATAGGCAGCACCGGCTCTTCCTTTCCTTAGCGCATTGTGCTGCCGCCGTCTTTGGCTTTTGCCTGCTGTGCTGATGTCATGCGGGTTGGGACAAAGTCACTGCCTTCCCAGCGCGGCATCCAATGTTTAGCTTCCAGTGGGCCAAGGAACGCGCCTGGCTCTCCATTTCCTTCCTGCAGGGCCGCTTTTAGTTTCCGTATCGGAGGCTGCCGTGCTGAGTCTGAGTCAGGTAAGTATGGAGGTATCACGCCTGCTGCCCCTCTGGGGCTTCGTTGACGCCCTCGTGTGCCGGGGGTTAAATGTTTCATTGCTGTTTCCGCCTGCAGCCATTGTTTGCTCCCTCTCGTTGTTGGTCCATGTCGTCCTGCTTTTTGCATTCTGCTGAGGTGTCGGAGGGGTTGGACAGAGTCACTCCTCTGCTGCACGGCATCGGTTTGCTATCCTGCTTCCTGCGAGCGGGAACAGCCCTGGATGTTTCCGATTCTTTCCAGCAATACCACTTTTCTGGTAACATAAATCACTTCCTCTCCTGCCGCCTCCCCCATTGCTGTCACTCTCTCTCCATGTCTTCATTGCTCTTTCAACCTCTGCAGCCCCATTTTTATTGGGCCAGCGCTGGCGGTCCCCAGGCACAACAAGTTGCTTTGAACTTTGCAAAGAAGTGCAACAAATTTGCTGCTTCCTGCAAAGTTGAAAGCAACATAATGTGTGCGCTGGCGCCGCCACTGTGCTGTGGTCCCAGCCAGGCCCAGCCCAGCCCTGCATGCAGCCTCCTGGCTCCTGCTGCTGTCGTTACTCTGCTGCGGGTGCTTTTTGGCTTCTTTTTTTTTCTACCTCACACTGGCCCAGCATGGGCAGAAACCGGCCCCCAGGCAGGGACTGACCCATATCGTATCGGCCACGGGCCGACTGGCCGAGGGGCCAATCCACCCCTGGCACGGACCATTCTTCCGATTCCCCCAGGGCCGCCTTGTGTGAGGCCCTGGCCACTGCTGACACTGCATCATTTCTGCTGTATTGGATGGGCTGGGGATGGGCTGGGGAAGTGTCAGTCTGCCAATGCCGCTCCTGAAGCTCGGTTCCTCACGAGAGCAGTATGTTCTTAGTTCTTTCTTTTTCTTCCCATGGGCCGCCTGTACCTGAATGAGCTGGAAGGTGAGTGCAGGCTTGCCCACGCTGCTGCCTCCTACAATCACTAGCCGGTACATTGCCTACACTGAGCAGTCCTTCCAGCCCGCCATGGGGGTGAGGGGTTAGGGGACCCGAGGCAGGCCTGGTTTTTCCGCAGGGGCAAATGAAGAGGTCCCAGGGCCACGGCAGGCCCGGGGCTGCCTCTGCCTGCTCCTCCTGGTGCTGGCTCTCCGGTTTTTGGCATCCGAGGCTTGGACTGGTCCACTTCTGTGCACCTTCAGTTCTGCTTATAGGCAGCACCGGCTCTTCCTTTCCTTAGCGCATTGTGCTGCCGCCGTCTTTGGCTTTTGCCTGCTGTGCTGATGTCATGCGGGTTGGGACAAAGTCACTGCCTTCCCAGCGCGGCATCCAATGTTTAGCTTCCAGTGGGCCAAGGAACGCGCCTGGCTCTCCATTTCCTTCCTGCAGGGCCGCTTTTAGTTTCCGTATCGGAGGCTGCCGTGCTGAGTCTGAGTCAGGTAAGTATGGAGGTATCACGCCTGCTGCCCCTCTGGGGCTTCGTTGACGCCCTCGTGTGCCGGGGGTTAAATGTTTCATTGCTGTTGCCGCCTGCAGCCATTGTTTGCTCCCTCTCGTTGTTGGTCCATGTCGTCCTGCTTTTTGCATTCTGCTGAGGTGTCGGAGGGGTTGGACAGAGTCACTCCTCTGCTGCACGGCATCGGTTTGCTATCCTGCTTCCTGCGAGCGGGAACAGCCCTGGATGTTTCCGATTCTTTCCAGCAATACCACTTTTCTGGTAACATAAATCACTTCCTCTCCTGCCGCCTCCCCCATTGCTGTCACTCTCTCTCCATGTCTTCATTGCTCTTTCAACCTCTGCAGCCCCATTTTTATTGGGCCAGCGCTGGCGGTCCCCAGGCACAACAAGTTGCTTTGAACTTTGCAAAGAAGTGCAACAAATTTGCTGCTTCCTGCAAAGTTGAAAGCAACATAATGTGTGCGCTGGCGCCGCCACTGTGCTGTGGTCCCAGCCAGGCCCAGCCCAGCCCTGCATGCAGCCTCCTAGCTCCTGCTGCTGTCGTTACTCTGCTGCGGGTGCTTTTTGGCTTCTTTTTTTTTCTACCTCACACTGGCCCAGCATGGGCAGAAACCGGCCCCCAGGCAGGGACTGACCCATATCGTATCGGCCACGGGCCGACTGGCCGAGGGGCCAATCCACCCCTGATAGAAGTAGCTCAAATAGATCTCAGGGTTGGGAGGGAAGAAGCAGGTAGTGGCTGGACTGGCCTTTGAGAAGTGAATGAACATTGGTAGACAATGGGCTGATTAAAAAGCTAAACTACACACACAAGCTGTGTGTCCCTGCTAACATCCATCTCCCTACTGTCTTCATTTTCATTGCCAATAGTTTTGGCTTATAGGCAGCTCTTACAGTGCCACTTAATAGCCCAAACTAATACTGGTGTATACTTATCAGACATCATTTCACCATGGTCAAACAATGCTGCTGTGGGATTCCACTCCATGTTCCTTTATTTATTTTACAGCGCATGAGGAAACACTAGAATTTACCGGTGGGGAAATCATTGGCAGAAGATAATTCCACTTCCTCTGCTGGAAAAAAAAACACTATTATGGTGCCAGAGACTGTAACCCAGAAGGATGCCAAGATTCACACAGAATCGGCAAGAGTTCTGGACAAATGCTGAATTATTTTTGTATTTCTTAATCAAAATGGCTATTTTGTGACAGGCTCTAATCCTGAGCGAACAAAGGCACCCTCGGTTGAGAGGACAACCTGGGCGATGACCAGGGCGTTGACGTACTTTTTACCTTTGCACCTATTCAAGGCCAACTGCTTGTGAACTGACCCTGTGTCTATGCAGGAATATAGACACACTATATTAACAATGATGGATCTTATGGAAAAACAATTGAGAAAGTTGAGTATCTCAAAGGGAGTACCCCTTCATAAAAGACCAAGATACCTGTCTAAGTGTACCCCCAATTAACCACCATCATAGATCAGGAAGATTTAAGTGACAAGGGAGACACTGAATGGCATCAGGAATTCCAGGATCTAGACCCAGGAGACTACATCATGCCATCCCCTGACAATGCTGGGCCTCCAATTTCCTCTTCACCAACAGAGGATATTTCCAATATTGAGACCTTTTTAGAAAGAGCCGCTGAGAACCAGATGAAGATATGGACTTCATAGAAGACACACTAGCCGAGAAAAGGATGGCGCTAAATTGTATTCCATCGTTTACAGCAATTAAAAAGAGAATACCACCATCTTTAAGTAAACCCTTTTCCACAAAACCAAGGGTGGAGAAAAAATATACACCCTTTAACTCTAAACCGATATACATCAGGGGTCAACTTGCACCAGACTCCTTGGTGGTTACTGCCACTAGAAAAATAGCATATACCCCCATAACCATCACAGAATATCCCCCAGACACAGGGGTGAACTGGGAACCAAAAGTGGGCCGGAAATGTTTTTCAAATGTCTCCATATTACACTGTGTGAGCAAATGTAGCGAGCATGACCAACTCCAATACGTATGGTCTGAGGTTGACAGGGTACCCCGCCCAAATAAAAGTCCAAAGCACCATTGCCCTCTCATAAACATTAAAAGGTAGTTGAACATGACACACAATAGGCATACGAGTGAGAAATAACATACAGGGAACTTCGTAACAAATGTATTACTTCAACTGTATGTGGAGAAGAGGCAGTGTGATTGGACAAGACGGTAAGAGAAGAAGAAAACCGGGGTACCCACGGTGAAGAGGCGTAGCGGAATATCTCCCGAGCTCCCTGTAGGCCAGTCCAGCACTGCCAGACCGATATATAACTTTGTGAAAATGGCAGCCTAAAATGCTAGCATTAGGATTGCGAACACAATCAACCTAATGTCTAGTTACAACATGGCGCAGTGGGGCGACATGGGCAATGCATCAAAACATGCCCTTGCAGATGTACAGGCTATATTACAAAAGATTGTAGCAAAGGTGAAAGAAACTGCAACCACTATCATCAGAAATACCCTTCATGCAGCGGATGCAGTAGGACGCCAGATTGCGGGGGCTACTGTTATTCAGTAGCATCCATGGCGAAGGGGCTCTCGTTTTAAAGCTGAAACACAGGCCATCCTAGTGAACGAGCTTATAGAGGAAGCTTGTCTCTTTGGTGAGCCAAGAAGGACCATGACACACTAAAGGCCATGCACGTATTCCCAACCAAGAGAGCACAGGCAAACCGCTGTTCCCTTCTGCAAAATACCTTCCGCCAACCCACGGGTCAAATCACGCAAAATCAAGGTAGTAGCTGGTTTAAAAGGATTCAACAGCACACTTACCCACCCCCCTCGAGGCAACAGCATAGAGGTAAACTCAGGAAAGGGAACCAGCCTCTGGGGGCACCCACTCTGCTCCTAAGCATTAACTTCAGCATCCACGCCCCCTTGCCTGTCACCCCATAGTGGGGTCAGATAATGGCATTCATTCACACCTGGGAGGGGATACAACAGATCAGTAGGTGCTCGACAGTTCAGAATGAGTAGTGTATCAATTTATGAAGGACTCCTTCGTTCCTAAAGCACATCCTATCCTCAGCCTGTGCAGGCAGCGTCGCAAGATCCATAATTAACCATTACATCTGGCATCTTTCCTGAAGCT
This sequence comes from Ambystoma mexicanum, assembly GCF_040938575.1. Lineage (NCBI taxonomy): Eukaryota > Metazoa > Chordata > Amphibia > Caudata > Ambystomatidae > Ambystoma > Ambystoma mexicanum. The sequence goes on along the minus strand of NC_090931.1, from coordinate 848,376,513 downwards.
TTCAAAACCTCGCACGTCAAGACCCTTCTTAAAAAGCCCACCTTCGACCCCCTCCTTCCATTCAGGTACCACCCTATCTCTAACACCTGCTTCATCACCAAACTCTTGAACCACACAGCATACACACAGCTCTGCCTCCACACAGAATCCAACTGACTACTCGACCAGACCCGGGATGTAATAAGACCCCTGTGAGGAACAGAGTCATCCCTCGTCTCCATCTGGGTTGACATGAAAAGAACAGCCGAATCGAAAGGCTGTGCTGCACTTAGACTCCTTGACCTTTCTGCTGCCTTTGATACTATCGACCACTCCATCCTCACTGACAGACTCCACTCTCTAGGATTCAGAGAATCACTCTAAGATGGGTCTCCACCTTCCTCTCCAACCGCTCACAAATCATGCTCCTTCATCCTTTCTCCCCCACCCTGTCACTAAAGGGGTCCCACAGAGGGCCTCCTAGTTAACCATCCTCTTCAATATTTACTTAGGCCCCCTCCCTGCCCTCATCCACTTTCATAACCTAACCTGCTACAAGTATGCTTATGACACTCAGACCATTTTCAAGATTCCCAAGTCACCGGCCTCCCCCCTTCCTGACCTCGCCACCTGCCTCTCTGAAATCGACTGGATGATGGCTAACCACATCTTCAATCCTGGTAAAACCAAAATCCTAATATGTGGTAAAATATCAATCTTCCCCCAAACCATCATCCCCTGGCCAGCCTCACTAGGACTCCCGCCCTTAGCAGCTGACTCAGTAAAGAATCTGGGATGCACCTTGGACTCAGATCTAACACTCTCTCACCACATCAACACTGCGTCCAGAACATGTCATTTCCACCTCCACATCCTCATCCTCAGGTTCCAAAAAATATACAATTTACTCAAGCACGAGCAATCAGAACGCCTTAACAGCCAGCCCTGCAATGAAAACACACAGATAATGTGGGCTATGCATAAATGTATTCGTGCAGGGAGAGCGTTCTGGGAGTTTATAATTCAGGAAGGGGAGAATACGCAAAAAGAAGTAATAAAGGAAAAGCAGCAAATTATTACTTATACAAGTCTTTGGTAAGGTCTCAAAAGAGGACCTAGTCAGTGTCGGGGGCCCCTGGTAAAGATCAACGAGCAGAAAGTGCCCGGGAAGAGGTCAACAAGCAGAAAGCGCCCGGGAAAGAGAACATAGTGAAAAATTCACTACCTTCATCTTTTTAGAAGACTTGACTGATTCAATGAGGTCTTCTTGCCACTTTTCTGTGTAGCAGAAGCCCAGGATTTGTTCTACGCATCTTAATGTGGCAAGTGGCTTGGGAAGGGTAGATCAACCTGCGTGGCTTCTTGTTTGTAGAATGCGGTCAAGTGCTTGAAGCTTCAGGTGGCTTCATTAGGGGTCCAGAGGTAGCAATATCTCTTGAAGCAGGCTTTGATGCTCCTTGAAGTCTCCTTAGCATCAGCACCGCCAGGGGTAATCCCCTTGAACATATACGTGTAGTGTTTATGAAGAGAAACCTTCACAGCTGGAGCTCTCTTGTGCACTTTGATCAAAGAGGAAAGTATCCTTTGGAAACCTGCAGGTGCAATGTCTCCTCTTTGGGTGCCAGCTCGAGAGGTTGTCAGTTCAAACTAATCAACAAGAAAATCCCAAAGTACCTCCCCAATAATGCCTTTGGACCCTCCTGGACATTAATTAAAGGGTCTTGCTCCCTCATTTGATCAGCCATCTTGAAGTCCATGGAAGACACTTTGAAGTGTGAGCAACTCGAACAGCTAATCAAAACAGTAGAGTATTGCCACTCCTTCTGTAGGCAAATCCAAGCAGGGGATTGGCACTTCTGAGCCTCCTGCTAGAATCCAATGGGGATGGCTACTACGTAATGTGCTCACCCTGTTTTAAAGCAATCCTTAGAGGCCTCTCCATTCACAGTGGAGTGCCACGCGGCAGCGCAAAGCAATCTGGGCCAATCGAAGATGGTGGAAAGAATCTTTCCTAAGTCAGAGCTTTCTGCTGCTTGACTTTTTCCCCACTTGATTCCTCATTGGGGGCAATAGGCCTCTTGTGGGTGAGCGATGAAAGTGGTCCTCAATTTTCATAGACTGTTTCCTGGGCAGGACAGGAAGGAACAAATGAAAACAAGGCAGGTTCAGCAACTTAATTTCAGTAAAATCAGAATTGGCTATTACCCTATTTCTCTTGACACCACAATATTCTCCTTTTTTGCAATATTGATTTAGATGTAGATGCAGCTACCCTTTATTTTGTGCAGTGTGGTGCTAGACCTCTGCTGCTAGGAATTGGTGAGGACTGGAACTGCCAACGAGTTATTAATATAGACCTTTATGAATTGAAATCAAAGCCTATTGCTTTGAAGTGGAATCACGTCTCCGCTCACTTTCAAGTAGTATGACCAATGTTTTGCATGTCTACTTGTGTCTGAGAGGACTCAAACTCTTTTGGGGAGTTGCATCTTCCCCCAAGTATTGAGGGAAGTGCTACACTGGCTTTACAGAGACCTGTATTTCAATAACTTGGCCACCAAAATATGGACTTGATGAGACCAGTGTGTGTTATTTAAAATGTTTGTGATAAATGTGAGCAATTAGAATTGGATATAATGATGTGAACCCATCCTTTTCTACATGGCCTGATATTGGGAATTAATCAAGACATAAAGACATACAATTGAGGTTGGGTAATATTTTGGGAGTACATTAAGAGTGGGAGTTTCTTCTGGTTTTGGAAAAAGATGCAGTCTTTGGACTGTTCAGAGCAGATGCAACCATGTATCCTCTATATGTCGATGCCAGCGAGTATAATACTCACTGATCCTGACATTAGCTCAGGCTTTGCCACTAGCACCACATTTTAGCCATTAAATATATGTGGAACATGTGTCTTCTCAGCAGACCACACTTTCAGGAAGAAAACCTGCCTTCCCTTTGTGTTGAAAAAACAGAAACGTATACAGGAGAATAAGAGTTCTTTACTTTAAAAAGCACCACCCTGGCTATGGGAGGAGGAAATACCGTCTCTGGAAATGAGAAGTGGGACATTGCTCGTATTACAACATAATGATAGATGTCACTCTCCATGTTCCTTCATATCAAATTCTGAATGTAGAAATCAGAATGTATGCTACAAGGATGCATACACATTACTTTTAGGGCCAGGTGTATTTGTCAAGAATAAAGTTGTTTGGCCATTTGTATTTTATCGCAATGCCCTTTGAATGTAGGCAGGGCTGCCAGGATCCCACATTTGTGGTATTCGTCCACTTCCCCTTTCTCATAGGGTATTTTGAAAGAGTAAAATAGGAGTGAACCAGTCTGACCATCTTGGAATGATAACTTTCCTCATCCTCAATACACAATTCTGACGTCTGGCCACCATTTTGTGTTTGCAGCCACTGTTAAATTGTAGTCCCACTTTTATGTCTGCAGTTTTTTTTTTATTTTGAATATCTGGTCATCCTAATTCTGGCACACATTCACATCAGTGATCGAAGTGAGTGGGAACGGTCTAGAGCGGTGTTCCAGTACTTTTCTTTTTTTCTGTTTACCATTCCTCTACTTTCTACGACCATATTCACCATTCGATACTGAGGATTTGTCCATTCATGTCCTTGTGCAAATGTAAAGTTGTCATACGAGCCTTAGTTACTAGTCACTTAGACGATTGCAATGCCCCGGCTGCAACACATTGTCACATGTTGAACTATGCTTCCGTCTACTATCTCCTGCCGAGACCACAGTTCCCTTAATGTTTCGGTACACTTCTAGCACTGGCCAGCATTGAAAGCTAACTCTCAGATCCCTGAGGCGACGTGCATGGTGGGAAAAGATAATTTGTGTATTCTGTTTGATCACATTTTTAAACATAGTGGAGGACATTTTGAATGAATAGTGGGGTGCTTAATTGATGCCTGAGTTATTGAAGGTTTGAAAGGGTAACGTTATGTAGCACATTGGAAAAGGCATCCAAATGCATTACAGACTCAGCTGAACACTTCTGAAGAATGTGTTTTGTTTAAAGGCATATCCAAATGTGTGTGTGCACGAATATTTCTCTGTATAAGTTTGCAGATCTTACCTATCTTTTTAAATGCACTGGTACATCTCCAGAGATTGCCAGAGCAAACAGTGTGAAATCTCACCTAATCTATATATCAATACATGGTTCTGCACATCTACAGTGTGTGCAGATAGCGTGGCTCTGCTTTTTTTAGGGAGACATCGAGCTAGACTTAGTAAGCAAAGCTAATGGATAGATCTGTGGCATGGACGACAAGCTGACATTACATTTGCAAAATGATTTGTAGGACACAATCGATTTTCAGATATTGAGACTTATGTGATAAGCCAGTGGATCGACAGTGTTTTTTTGGTAGGTGCGAGGAGTGCATCTTCAAGCGTCAGTTGGTCTGTTCCAGACTAAAATGAAAGCAATTGCTAATTACATGAGCTGCAATTAACGGGTAAATTATTGGTGACCCTTTTTCTTACTCTTCTCCAAGTATATGGGGTGGAATGGCTCAGCATGTGCTGTGTGGCACCCAGTCAGTGGACCAGTGGTTGCACATACATGGGGAGACTGTTGCGCCTGGCCGATCCCCGCACTATCTCGTGGGTGGGGACTAGATGATGTGAAAGTGCACATGTTTCCATAGTAGTACGATTTGACATGAAGAACAGACTCCATTGTGGTGCTGTAATTTGGATTCCAAAGGAGGGAAGTGGTCTTTTGAGGAGGATTGTGAAGGTATTCTGTGTCAGAAGTGGCAGATAAATCGAGATGGGCCATCACCCCTCTTTGGCTCTTGTGTCGAAGTTCCAGGGCTGCTTTTTCATGTCAGATAGGCGGGGTTCTCTTTCACAGTAGTTTTGTTGTGGAACATTTGTCGTTTTTTCAAGGATATTGCCTAAGAATGGGATTCTAGAGAATGGACGTAAGTTTGGGAGCTCAGAGGGATACCGGCTTAGCTAGGAGGGGTGTTGCTGGCTTCTTTTAGTTGGCTCAGGACATGATGGAAGCATTGCATAGATTAGTGATGGCTGGTGCTGGTGTCCAGATGTTTGCCTTGGTAGTGCATAGAGGGCAAGGATTGCAGAGTTATTGTGTAGTTTCCTGGGGCTTGGCTGAATGCCACGCCCCAGCAAGAGTGCCAGTTGATCACCCCCAATTGCTACAATCGGTATAAAAGCAGATATAACTTCATACAAGCGTAGTAATCACTGGGGAGAAACGTATTAATCATATTGTATTGTTTTAATTGGCTACTTATTCTTCAGCTTTTGGTTGCATGGCAAACTATACAAACCTAGAAATTCACAATTTCTAGCTCCTAAAGCAACCATATCTCTGCCACTTCCAAGCACTTCCCGGTAACACCACACAGCTCATCACAAATGTGTGCACAGTTCCTTCAGGACACAAAGGACAAAAAGTACTCTGGGAAATCAAGATGTACCAAAGACTGTTATGGACGGTTTACTTTAGATTTGAGAGCAGAACAATTCAAAGCCCAGGCGGGCGGTTATGGTTCTTTTCAAGGGCCGAGTTGCTGTGTCACTGAGACACGTATAATGCCAGTAGTAGCGCAGGACGTCATCCAGCTTATGTTTGGGTATGCAACCATAACACCCATATTTTGGGGGTGTTGATGTTTTCTGCTTCAACCATAACGACTCTCCAACTAATATTTTTTCAGTGAATTTCTATGGATTTTACAGAGATCTTCAAATATGTAAACCGTGGGAAAGGCATGATGAAGTAGGACTCATGAAAGCCTGCAGTTGCCAGATGGAGGTCACAGGAGTGTTTCTTCACGGTCCATCATTATTTGTTTCACATTGCTACAACATGGATGCCGAGTGAATTACAATAACCGGATTGCACCCCGGAAGTGCACTGCAAGTGCTGTTTTGCTGTGAGGACCCGCTGGTGTGCTCCTGCCTGTTCCTTCTTCGGGAAGGTGCCCATGCACAAGAGTAAACAAATCATCTGAAGTGCGGCGAAACGGGCTGCTGGACTTCATTCTCCAGAATCCTCATCGTGCGTGATCCGCCCCCTCCCATCTGCCCGCCGTTTCTCGTTGTGCATTAAACCCGGGTGCACGCGCACCCGCGCGCACACCCCGGACGTGCACTGCAAGTGCTGTTTTGCTGTGAGGACCCGCTGGTGTGCTCCTGCCTGTTCCTTCTACGGGAAGGTGCCCATGCACAAGAGGAAACAAATCATCTGAAGTGCGGCGAAACGGGCTGCTGGACTTCATTCTCCAGAGTAATTATTCTGCATTCAACCTACTTGGGGACTTATTGTCTTTGGACGTTGGGCTATGTGTTTGGCCCCCTTCTGACTCTTCCTTGCTCCAACATCCTAAGGAGCCTATACTCTCTCCTAAGGAGCCTGCGTATGCACTGTGTCTTGAATTTCCTATTATGCAAGTGCCCTTGTGATACTTACGTTCTTTTTTCTTTTTCTTTCTGTACGCAGATCCTCATCGTGCATGACCCGCCCCCTCCCATCCGCCCGCCGTTCCTTGTTGTGCATTAAACCCGGGTGCACGCGCACCCGCGCGCGCATCCCGGAAGTGCACTGCAAGTGCTGTTTTGCTGTTCGGCTGTGCGGCGGGGTAAGGGGCGTAATTGTACATGTTCCGTGAAATATAGTATATCATGGTCAAACAGGTGCATAATTGTGTACATACTTGTGTGTTACTCTGGCAATTTTTTTGTTTGGCTGGGATATTTTCACGGGGATAGCCTGCCCTACTTTAGCCACCAAGAGCAAGTGTGTTGAGAGCTTATTTTCTTGCTGTATATTTAACAAATAAGTCGCAGTATGGTTAAGGGCTTGCGAAGTGGTCGGAAGCTTCTAGAACCGGTATCTATAATACCTGGCATCACTGTGAGTGAGGATATGTCTGCTGAGTGTGTGGCTCCACTAATTCCTCTAGCTCCTATGTTATCTACACCGGGCCCTTTAGAGTGTGAGGCAACGTCTGTAGCTCTTGCAGCTACATCGGTACACCAAGCTACAATGTCAATAGATGAGTGCACTCCAGCAGTCATAAAAACCAGGGTATTCAACGAAATGGGTGTAGCTCCCAAATTTTATATTAATGCTATGATACACTGCTCTGGTAATAGGGCTGACCCTTTAGTGAGAAACACTAAATTTGAGCTTAAGGATCTAAATAATAGTGCTCCAAGTATTTCCCCTGCAATTGACTTGAAACAAAGTAATGATATTGGACTATACAGTATCTCCAACATCTCCTATAAATAAGAAACAGTTGATTGCTCAGTAATGGGTCCCACCATTGAAGCAGAGCTAAGCGAACGTATTCGTTTCTCTCTCGGACCTTCAACTCCTGTGAATCAGAAATTGGTCGGGAGAGAAGATGTTTTCATGTTGAGTACTAGAAATAAACCTGTTTCCATTAGTAATCCTGACACTTTGAGTGGTGAAAATGTCAAACTGACCTGGGAAATGGATTGTGAACCTAATGAATCCTTAAATAAACCCATGGTTAGTTCCCCTAAAGCTACTGGTGCTCAAACTGCACTAAATGATCGGATGAACCTTGATATTAATGAATTCCAATCGAGTCTGATTGGAAAAGATAAAGAGGCCTCTAATAATAATGTCCGCTCTGAGAGCATCACACTTGATGCACCATCTCTAAGTCCTGATTTCCCTGTCTTATCTAGAATTCTCAACTTACTGGATACGGGCCATGAGCGCTCCCACTATGAAATAGGAATCATGAGAGAAGCTATCGCTGACTTATCTAACAAAACTAACAGAATTGAAGGCCTACTGTTTACTTGTGACGCGGTGGCTGCTCTAACTAATAGACTACCCAAGAAAAAGGATATGGTGGATAGTGCCATTCAATTTGATGGCATATTTAACATACCTACGCAGAAAAGATGCTCTTATGCCAGTTCTGCTACCCCCAGATCTTTGAACTCAACCTGTACACAGACTGATGTTATTGTTTATGACTTGTGTAAAGTGCTGTCCACTGTCCAAAAATTGAGTATCATCTGGATAAAAGGCATTCAGAGTCTTCTGCAACTAAAGCAGTGATCTCTCCTGCTGTCACCGGGGTTGAATTCATGAACATATCCCAAAGTCCCGATAGCCCATCCCAGCTGATGGATTTAATTGATCTAGCGGGTGAATGTTCCATGATGGGAGACCCAAAAATGTCAGAAACCAGTAAAGCTGATCTCCCACTGAAGCCTATAACAGTTCTAACCCGAAGAGAAAAAAGGCTAGCTGGCAGGGCTAAACGCCCAAACTAAAGCTATGCCGGTTATTCCTGAGAACGACGCAGTGATTAATCTTTCTCAACTTGATGATGAATCAAGACTGTTACTTGATATCAAGCTCCCTAATAAAAGCAAAGAAAAAACAAATGGGGATAAAAAACAAAAGAGTATCCAGGAAATTGTTAATGTAAAAAGGACTGGTGTAAGGACTGATTGTTCATCGAACCATCAATCCAGTCCACTCCCCTCAGGCAACTCTGGGGGGGGTTGCAAATGTCGCTTTCCCAATTCTACCCAATAAGCCATAAACAAACTTCCGTCTGCAAAGGGAAAAGTAAGGTTACGATACCCAGGGCTTGTCCCTCTCAGCCTGCTAACAACGACCTACTAGAGGGTTCTTCTACTGAGCCATGGATGTTGGGTGTATTGGGTAGGGATCCATTAAGATGTCTGGAAGGTTCAAAGGTCTTAAAAGTTGACATAGGGCCTATGCCTTCACCGCCTAAAGTTGTGTCCTGTAAAGAAAATGAAGCTATAGCAACAACTGAATTGGTTGATTTAAATGTGGCGGATTGTTCTAATAGCAGCCCAAAAGCGGACAACAATGAGTTTGAGTCCATTCTTGATCCACCGTACATACTTGGTTGGGAAAGTGACCCCAATATTAACGGCAAATTAACTTTGAATCAGTCATCCCTCTTAAAAGCGTTTCACACAATACCCTGCCTGAGAACTATAGTATCAGATGATATTGATTGGGTAAGATTAGCTAACAGATACAATAACAGGATGACATGTGGATTCTATTCCAGACTTATTATGAAACTTGTTTGGGAACAAAAAGAACATTTTGAATTTATTGGATTGACCCCCTTTTTATTACAGTCTGATTCGGATGCTAGAATTTTCCTTGATAAACCAATTGCTTCCATAGTCACCAGTGACCATAATACGATGCTAATGCAGCCTCCCCAAATCAGTGGTGATCTGGTTAAACAGTTATTAGTAATGGCTGCTGTATTATCAGGTTTAAATACACTACCTCATTCTACATCGGCGACTGGATCGGTGGTGCCACCCTAGCCCTGCAAACTTACAATCAATTGAATGTTTGTCATGGAACTGTTGTGGGTTGGCTAACCTGAAAAGATGGTGGGGATCCACCAACCCAAGTGAACTTCCGGCTATATTGCTATTATAAGAGACAATGCATGCCTCCCAGCTGTCGTTTGATGGTTTTGTTTGTTAGTCCCAACCTGCAATCCAAGGAGAAAAGGGTAGACCGTCGGGTGGTCTTGCAATTTTAATAAGTAATGCTTGTAAGTATCTAACGGAACTTGTCTATAAGGATCCCAATGTGTTAGCTATAGAAATAGCACCGGTTTCTCCGCAAGGCAAGTTTCTCATCCTGTTGTGCATATATTGGAATAGATTGATGATAACGTTTAATGAAATCACTGACATTCTGGATGCTATCTTAGAAGGTGTTTATTCTCAACACAAGGAGGTTAGTGTAGTGGTTGGTGGCGATTTCAACTCTTCATGTTTAAGGCAAAAGCTTTGTCCGGGATACCAACCGTTTCCTACTGTGCCTGGTTCGGCTAGGAATGGGTTGAAATGGATAGAGTTTTTCCTTAACTGGGACATTCAGGTAATTCCTACTAATTCAGTGTACTATACATACACTTGGTCTAGGGGAGGTTTGTACTCACACATTGACCATTTTTTTACATCCTCGAATACTTGCCTCTTAGCGGACAATGGGAATATCAAGAATCTGGGATTTGGTGATCATAATGCTATTTCAATACAATTGAAATTAGAGGGTTGGGATTTTACCCCATTCTACTCCTTAAAGTTGGTCGAGAATGATCGCCTAGGTTTAACGGTCAGATGGAATCCCTCGGTATGCTTTCAATTTACGGAGCGTATTAGAGATGAATTGGGTTTGATCAAATGTTTGAATGTTCCCCTCCAGGACCCTGCAGGTGTTGACCAGTATATCTCTAAAATGATTGAATTCCATCTGCTGGAAATGTCCAAGTATAGACAACCGCCGCCGGTCGTCAAACCACACCGACACAAATTTAATATTGAAATTTATCACCTTAAGAAGACCAGAAATTATAAGTTACATAGATTATCTAAGTTGTTGTTTGATCCAACACAATATCTCATGCAAAGAAAAACTATTCTAGCTACACATAAAATTGCTGTGAAAAATCTAAAAACGCAGCTATACATGAATGACAACTATAATATGCTTTATCACATCTTGAAAAGTGATACACGTAAAATTTGGGCTTTGTTAAGAGTGATAAATGGTAACAATGAAGGGTTGAAAGAAAATGCTATCTCTGCTGATCAGTGGGTCAGCTACTTCAGGCAGAAATATGAATTACCCACAACGTTCCTAAATTATCCTTATCTAGTGACCCTGAATAATATACCTATGTGCTCCCCTTGGAGCCTAGATGATATTTCTCCGGCCATTAAGAAATCTAATCCTTCTAGGGCCATGGGCCCTGATGGTATCCCAGCTTGTCTCTATAGATCAGATATACAGTTGTGGGCCATGATCTTGAAAAATAAATTTGATGCAGTATTTACTTCTCAAACTATTCCGAGCTCATGGCGCTCCGCTAATATTATACCCATATACAAACATGGCCCTATTGATGACCCTAGTAACTTTCGCCCCATTGCGCTAACCGACGCGTCCTCTAAGGTATTTTGTCTACTAATTCTGGAAGAACTCCAAGTATTTATGAAAACTAATGCCACTCTTTCTAAATTTCAGACTGGTTTTCGCCAGCAAATGGGATGCACTCTTAATGCTACCATTATCGCCCATATTGAGTGGAATTCCAAGCATAATCACTCTGGAGCAGTTTACATGGCTGCTCTTGACTTGTGCTCTGCTTTCGATACTGTGGTAAGGGACCTCCTGTGGCTAAAGATGAAGGTGTTGGGCTTCCCTGGATATCTAATAGCGCTTATACACCTACTCCATATTGACACTACTTATAGAGTGCGCCTTAATAAGGAAGGTATGCTAACCGGACAAATACCATCTAAAGTGGGGCTAAAGCAGGGGTGTACTCTAGCAGCCATATTGTTCAACTTGTATACCTGTGATATTGAGGAATGTTGGTCAAACGAAGTGATTTACTATATTGGCTTTGCGGATGATATCCTTATTTTTGACAAAACTCCATTTGGCCTACAGCACAAACTTAATGCTTTCAGCTCTTATGCCAATGCCCATAACTTGAAAATTAACCATTCCAAATCACACATTTTGATGTTTAAAGACGGCCATAAAAAAACTTGCACCTACACATGGTTTATGGAAGATACTCGGATTGCTATAATTCAAGAATTTAAATACTTGGGGTATCCACTTTCGAAGTCATTTTCAAAGTCTTGGTGGAGAAATAAAATATGTGAAAAAATTAAATCCCTCATATCCCAAATGAGACTAATAATGGGTAAATACTGTGGGTTCTCGCTCTTGCCCGTTCTCCAATTTGACACCTTAAAAGTGGAACCTTCAATTCTCTACATGTTAGATATGTGTCTATATGAAATAGACGACATCTTAGATACACTTCAAGGAGGTATTTGGAAAAATGTGTTAAGGCTTACTCCATCCGTTCCAAATGATATAGTTCGGCATGAACTTGGTATTCTTCCATTGTCAGCTAAACGGAATTGGAGACTTTTGAGTAACTATGTGAAAATTCTGAATCCTCCTGCTAATTCATTGTATGAAGACTTGAATGAGCATCTTGCTTTGGGTGCATGAAATCCATGTCAAAATACGCCGAAAAAATGACTGATCTAATGGGTCTTCTTGGTATCCTGAAGGAGGATCTAATGTTAGGTCTTCCTAGTTGCAAACAAAAATTATACCTTTACTACTGGAGCTGCCAGGCTGATAGAATTGGGTCCTATCGATCTTACTATGAGTATGCCCGGTTCAGAAGAAAAATGGGTGAGCGACCAGGATACATAATGCAGTTTCCTTCAGCCTTGGGTCGCAACTCATACCTAAGATTTAAACTTAATTTGTTTTATACTAATGAACGTTTGTGTAAATGGGGTACTGGTGAAACTGAATCTAATAATGGCAGCTGTAGATTTTGCAAAGAAATGACCATACTTGAGACTCTTAAACACCTAGTGATCTATTGCAAATATTTTGAAGACCTGAGACATATCAGGTTTGGTGACTATATGATCACCAACTCTGTCCTGTCTCGTGAAACTTTATGGAGTAGATGTATGCTGGGTGAAAGCACAAAGTTAATATTGAAATCTTTATCGGTTTTAACGACCATTGACTCAAAACTGATGGAGTGCATTGAAAGATAAGATGTCTTTTCAGTCAATGTATTTGATATGTGAAGGATTGGAGTATTCTATTATGTGAATTTGTGTGGTATCATTTGTCATGGTATTTTAATGTGTAAAGAAGAATGATTTTGTAAATAATGTATTTGTAAAGGTTTGAAACCAACACAACACAATTAAAAAAAAATAATAATAAAATAACCGGATTGGGTGGCCGTTAAAAGTAGTTTTCGCAGGCAGAGAGATTGATAGAAGACATTTGTATTGATTGATGGCCGCTGTAGCAACAAACCCTGTATGCATGTCACATCCATGGCGATGAAGGACTGAAGCACACATCCATATACCAAAAAACATGTGAACCGGGACAATGGTGCCTCAGCGCAAATGGCGTTTGCGGAAGCCGCATTGCTTCACATCTCCTGGGCTTGAGCGCCTCCCAAAGCCCTTCCTGCCTACGTGACCCTTCCGTGTCCCAGCTGTAAATTCAGAGCACCACTCACCAGGAGCACCGACTTCTGGTTTCCCCGGTGGGACTGATCACCCCAAAAACAAATATTCTCATTGAAAGTATAGTGACACTTATGCTAGGGTGACCAGACGTCCTGGTTTTCCCAGGACACTCCTGGGAAATCGCCCTCTGTCCCCGGGTCCCGAGAGGATTGGAAGGGTGGGTGGCTACGGTCCTGGTTTTGCTGGGACCCGATTTCGATATCCCGAAATCTGACACATCGCAACTCTTAATGCGTGCGCATGGGGGCGTGAATGCTTTTCATGCCCCCATTTCCTCCCCCTTCCGCTCCCCGGCCGCTCTCCTCCAATGAGAGCAGTGTGCCTGTGAGCACACACCTCACCCCCTGCAACAGGCCAGCGACATAGAAGCAGTTTTTTTATGTGTGTTTACTTGAGTCCTACATCTATGTCTATAGCCTGTCCCAGTTTTTCTTTTTTTTTTTTAATCTGGTCACACTATCTTACGCAGACTGCCTTTCCCAGTACGCAGATGGCAGTTAATGGCGGCTGGGTGGGACGGTCCCCGGCGCACCCATTTACTGGGCACCCCTGCCACTAGCACAAAAGCACAACAACCCCTCCTCTTTGGCAAAAAATAACAATAATGAGGAAAGAGAAAATAGCAGCTTTGTTTGCGGTCGAATAGCGGCTGAGTGAACTGCGGTAACGAAGCCTGCTCTACATTTCTGCCCGGCGGATACATCAGTCCGTGATCTGAGAGGGACTCATTTTAAGAGCATCCTGCGGTCCAGAATAAAATGTTGCATTTGTGATGTGCTGAATATGGCGGGTAATAGCTCTGCTTACCTGGAAATGGGTCATTAGTGGACCTAACAGTTGTTTTCTTGCACCGGTCCATGCCCCGGGCCTTGCCTCGGGCTGCTAATGAGAGTTGCAGTTATTACTGGTAGCAGTGACTGCTGGCTGGGGAATATTGCTTAATTATAAAACATGGAGGCTGGAAACACAATTGCATAGTCATTCAGAGCCTGATCCGCCCCTGGGGAGGCGAGTGGATCACGATAATTCTGGGGAATCGATTACTACAGTTTGGAGACGTAGGTCTAGCTAATTGGATGCCGGCAGAAATCCGGGGCATTGTGTTTCTTTGGCGACGTGTACACGTGCATGGATAATGGCCATACGCATGTGGACCAAAGAGAGAACGCTTGAGAGCAGGCTTTACATGTGTACTATGTAGCCCCCATTTCCTGACCTTTGTCGGGGGCAAGGGCGTGTACCCCATGTCAGGGACAGGCAGCACCCCCACATGCCAGACCAGCTGGAAAGGAGTGGGCGCATTGCAACCTACAAATAAAGTCTTTACCTAATCCTTCATGAGACAAACACCCAAGGTGGAATTCTTTAGTCATACCAAAGGGACCCTTTCTTAAAACATAAACCAAAACACACATAGCACTATTCCTTAAAAAAACATTCCCCCCTAACATGAATCCCTTTCTCTGTTCCCCTGGCGGGTGTCCTTTCTGAATGAATCCAGCCTGTTATTGTGGGTCTGATGGAACAGACCCCTCACCTCTACCGTGTGCTACCCACTATAGGGGGGGGGGGCTAGTATGTGGCCCCAGTGGTGGTTCCACCCCCTAGGCGACCTCTGGCAAGCCACCACTTCCCTTACCTGCCTCATGCCAGGGTAGCAAGTCCATGCCCATCCCTCCTCCTTTATCTAAACAACTGCCCCACAGTATATACATTCCCCTGCTTAACCCTCAGCCAACGTCTAATCCCCTGCATAAATACTGACATGCACTCTATATAAACAACTATACTAATAACCTATACACACCTATACATACACATTTAAACATACAGCAAACAACATAAAACACATTTAATGTATTGGGGTGACTGCTGCAGTCAGCCACCCCTTCTCAGTACCAGGTCTCTGGTGGTCGGGGGTCTGCCCCTTGATGAAAAATAGGAGCTTTCCCCCTCCCCAGTCTGCAAGTCTCCACCTAGGCACTTCTTTGGGTGGCTCTGTCCACCACTTGGGGCCACCTGATCTTACTGCGCACCCCTGCACGATTAAACTGCCATTAGGTGGCCCGTCAGCCGCGTGGGGCTACCTATTCACTGCTGAGGTCCCGCAGCACACTGCATGCCCTGGGCGGACTGCCCGTCACTGCTGTGTCTGCGGTGTTCATTAATCTTCAAAGAGGGCTCTGTGCTTTGGTGGACTGGAAACAAAAAGAGGCCTTGGAAATAATTTCAAAGTGGCCCCATGTTACACATTTTGAGCAAGCCCAGCATTTTTTCCCCATAAGAAATGTTTTAAATAAAATGGGTAACCTCACAAAGGAGGCCCATGATGCAGAGGCCGACTGGGAAATCTCCTGAGTTCAATGTAGGCTAGTCCACCCCTGGCCCTTGGGCCTAGATGGACACTCGTTGACACTAGCACCCCAGCACCCCGTTATTATCTTCTTGGGTGGCTCCATGCCCTAGGGGCCTAGCCGTTATCACAACCTTGCGGCTCATGAGTTTTTGAGGCGGCGTCCCAATTGCCATGGGCATACTATTATTCATCACTGCTACGCCATGTGCTCACTTGACGGAGCTCCCTCCTCTTCAACTCAGTCTATGCAGACTGCGAGGCCCAGGGCTTCTCTTCACCCAGGCCACGATGACAGAGCGGCCTCGGACTTGATCTTTACCCCCCGTTCCCACATAACAAGTCAGGGTGGACTTCTTCCGCCTCTTCCCTATTCACCTTTCGGGTGGCCCTGGCAGACACGGCCCACAAGGGATTGCTTTCTGGGTCCACCTCACCTGGCCCCGGGGTGAGCGGTCTTGGGAGCACATTCGGACTGCCCTCTTCTGGTGGTCCCACACACGTGGCCCAGACTGGGTGGCTCTTATTTGTTTTCTCTCTCGACTGCACTGTGCACGTGGTCCAAGGACTTTAGTGATGGGCCTGTCCAGTCTGGGCCCGGCGAGCCAACAGCTCTCACAGCCACACAGTAGGTAGCCAGACTGCTCCGGGCATGTAGTCAAGGCTTATGGTAATAATGTAGGGCCACCCCACACATAGACCAGATAGCTTAAGTCTTTATGCTCTCGGGGGCCACTCGAGGCCACCACCATCTCCTCCAAGAGCTGCTGTCTCTCCTCCCTCCCTTTCTTCTTTTTATTTTAATGTCCCTTTTCTTTTTTCCTAACGGCTTCTTTTGGAATATTGAACCCCCCATGCACAGCCAAATCCTGGGCAGGGGAGCCCCTGTTCCTTGTCTTTTTTTTCTTTATTCATTCAACATTTGTACCCTGGGAAGGGCCATCAGCCAATCAGGAGGCTGCAACAGCGGGCGAGAATAGACTTTCTCCACCTGCTGATTCCAACCATTCGAAGCCCTTCCTTGGGTGGCATACATATTCATTCTATTTCATGTGGGGAGACAACAGGTAGCTTCTCCCTGTTGACTCTGCACCCGCACTAAAATAAACCCTTCCTCTTTCCACCCCTGTCCTCCCACTCCACTTACCTGTTGGGGACCGGAGCTGTGCACTCCGGTCCATGCTCTCCTCTCAATATTCTGGCATAGAAATGAAAAAGGGACTTAGTCCCTTATGGTGGCATGTAATTTTTTTTTCTTCCCTCTGGAGTTTGGCTGTGCAAGCAACAAATCTCCTGAGGGAAGAAAAAAAACATTCACACTGCAGATAAACCCCGGGGTGCAAATGGCTTTCACAACCACAGTGGGGTGGGGTGGGGCAGACATTGCGGTAATGGCCCACTGCTCAAGCCTATGTAGAGGAGCAGGAAGATTCATTTCCCCTAGCTCCCACCCCCTCGCCACCATCATATTGGAACAGCAGGAGAAGAGCTCTATGTGGGACCCCATGTGTAGTGCCTAGACTGCATTAAGTGCATGAGAGATGATATGCACTCAGGCAACCATACCGAATGCACCCTTGTACTGAAAGAGTGTAAGGATGTCAGCATGCACCTTTGGACATCATGGAGCGCTGAGTCCAATCTGACGAGGGCAGAGTGATGTCATGAAGAAGATATACAAGGACATTCTGTAATGAAATGAAAATATTTAAGAGTAACGATGTAACTGAAGTGACAAGAGAAACAAACATGAACAAAATGATAAAGTAATCATATATACAAAAAATATTATGTAACTTGCTGACCAATAAGTGTAAATACACAGTAATGAAAGGGAGATTAGACGTATAGAAGCTTGCTATAGAGGAAAATATAACGTGAATAGGACGGCCATAATAGGAAGATGGACGTTGGCTCATATTAAGACTCAATCCAGCTACCTCAGGGACAGATTAGGAGACGGTGAAGAAACAGCTTTGTGTGCAAAGGAATCTATGTTGGCTTGGGTCATGGGTACTATTTAAAGGAATAATTGGAAGGCACAAAGGGATGAAGACAGAAAAGACATGTACGTAAGACATATTTCTCTAAGATTAGAGAAGAAGAAAACATTTGCAAGAGCCAAATATTGGACAATTAGCAGTGGATTACATCTATACAAGATGGAGTGAGCAAGTCTTTGGAGGCCAAGAGGAGCAAGAACACCCAATATAAATACATCAAATAGCAGTAAAAAAGAGGTCAAAATTGTCAAATTTGCAGTCTCCTCACATGTAATCCAGAAGTTGAAAACAAGGGCTATCCATTAAATTTCAGATGAAGATAGTGATGTGATTACACTGCCTCAAATGTTCCAGAACAGAGAGCAGACTACAAGGTCAACTACAGATGGGAAACTTTGGTTTATGGCCTGACTGATGAGAGATGATGGATTAATTAGCAAAGCAGAGAGTTTCGCTTATGTGCTGCTGACGAGCCAAAAGTCCAGGGTTGGCTTAGAATGCAAAACAATCAGAGGGTCTATGGGGCAACGTGCTATACAATGTTGCATAGACCAATCCGCTGCCATTTTCTCTCCTATAATCAGTATTCTAAGTATTTAGAGGTAGTTTAAGATGTGCCTTACAGATAGGGGGCAGCCAATGAATGACTAAGCCCCTTGTGTACCATAGGTAAATATGTCCCCTTAACCAATCCTTCCCTTCAATAGGTTTTGCAGTTTGTCCCGTAGCATGACATCACAGATGATGCATTTTGGGGTACATAACCTCTGTATAAGTTTATGTGTGAGTGTGCGAGCATCAGTCTGTTGTTCACCAGTTTGCCCTGCTTAATTGAATTGAGAATAAAGTAGCATTTTGCCATAGCCTTTGAGTCTGTCCTTTTTTTTTGTCTTAGATCTTCATTGGTAATTCCTTTTAGCACGAGAGACACTTCAAGGTGCTAGTAGAGCACACCTACCTTAGCGCAGGCTGGTGGGTTGTTAAAGCCATGTTTGCCCCCTGCCGGGGTCGTGAAGACAATATTCCACCCAGCCCCCTGATGGGCTGGATTGTGCATTCCAGGTAAAGTCTTCTGTTACCCAGTGAAACACAGGCACTACATAAACACTAAATGATTTATTATTTCATAAAAACCCTGGTGTCTGTCTTTTATTTCTATTATTTCCCTTAGAGGACAATCATGTAGCCATACCCAATCGGGCCCGAGGAGAGGAGAGCAAGGAAGGGGCCGGCACTGTGGGGGCAGCCTAGCATTGCCACTGGACAATGCAGGCAAGGGACCATAGTACAGAAACTTTGCATCAGTGCAAGTGCAATTATTGTCCGAGTACAAACAGCATTCTTTCAAAACATTTTTCTGCCAGGGTAATTGTCACTCTAGTGCTAGGCCTAGGGCATAGATCTGAAAAGTTATGAAAGGAATGTGTTTTTTGCACTTGGGCAATGTTTCCCCTAGTGCTAATAGCACATGCACTTGTGCAAAATGTTGGTAATACCACCCAAGAAGTCTTCTTAAGACTCCTGAAGTTGATCTGTTCTACGAATTCCAGAGCTAGTTTTATGTGGACATGTATCTGCTCCATCCATAGAGCCTTTAATAGCTTTCCAATCAACGGGCAGGGGTTAATCCCAACAGGCCAGTCCACACAGGGTCCCCAGACAAGCACACCAGAGGCATGCTGTGATAAAAACGAATTGTACGATGTTGGGTGACCACAACAGCTCCTCTTTGAAGTGACATCAAAGCCACGTAGCTCAGTCGTAGACAGAGCATTATTGCATATGTATACCGCTGATGACACTGATTGGAGCTCACATAGTTTAAAAAATACTGTGAACGCTTCTTTTCTGGAGAGTCCAACTCAATGGCGAATTCTGAGAAATGCTTTGCGAAGTCCCTTGAGTCAAATTTTGCAGGTCGATTGCCTGCTGATCAATTCGAAGGTGGGTTGCCTAGAAGCAAGGGAGATGCTCGGCCGGTTTAGCAACAAACATAGTAAGGCGCTGTGGATCGCAGGGAGCAGAGGCCTTACTTCAAGAGGATGCTGGAGGGAGGTTGGAAATGCATATAGGAGCTTTAAACTCTAGAGCCCACCTGCCCCTTTATGGCACCGGATACAATTACAGTCCTCTGGCAGACCAATGCGTCACTCTCATTGGATTCCCCAGCAAACACCGGGGAGCACCCTGTTAACTGCTGTCGAGGCCGAGGATGCGTCGAGGAAGCAGGTAGTTATTAAAAAGAAAATGATATACTAAATCAAAACCTGCAGGCCCCCTGTTATTGGTTTTACTTGCTGTGCATGCAGTTTGCGCTGCTAAGGGTCAGCCCCAGGGGTTGTTGCCTCGGCGTAGCGGCTGATGCAGCGAGGATGCTGTCCTTGTGCAGCTCGAGGCAGGCCATTCAGAGGCAGAATGCAGATGCTCCGACCTAATGTGTACAGTGACGAGCTTGCTTTATGTCCAGCAGAGGCCGTGCTGGAGGGGATTTTGGAGTGCTGGGGGAGCTATAGACCCGCATCTTTTGGTTGTAGCCCCGGAAAGAAGCTCAGGGGCTTCAACCAAAAGGCTAGCTAGCCCCGAGTCCTGACAGTCCCTAAATTATCATAGCCGAGGATCTTTTCCTGACCTAGCAACACTGGTGATGCACAGAATTGTGCCTTTACATATGATATGATTTGGTATTTATGACGCACCTTTACATAAGGAGGGGAGACAGAGGGATGACAAGACAAAAGATCTTACTGAGCCTTGTGACATTCAGATCATGCAAGTGCAATGAGAAGTACAGGTGGCAGGGTGTGGGGAAAATTGCAGGGAAGGGGCACAAGGGGAAGGGGCTCTGAGCAAGTGAGAGGATGGCAGAGGCCAACACAGGTGCAATCCCAGACCCGACGTGCTGGGTAGGCCAGAAGGCAGTGAAGGTAGACTGGTCAAGGGTGGGGGTGGGGGGAGTGTTACCCTTTGTGACGGCGAGGGCAACCGAGTCACCAGTCAGGACCAGCAGACAGGTAGATTATCAGGGGATAGAGAAAGAAGATGAGAAGAGGAAGGTCGTCAGCAGCTTCCAGAATTTGAGGTAATCCGTCTCAAGACTGAGAGGGGCAGGGAGGCCATTCCAGAGGGAGGCACTTGCAGAGCAAAGAGATCTACCTCCCACACTCTGTTTGGAGAAGCTTCTGACTGTTTGAGGTAGCTGAGCAGAGGGCTCTAGAAGGAAGGTATTTAGGAAGGGAGTGTTGGATATAGAGAGACCTACAGCCCCAGAAAACCTTGTGGATGATGCAGGGGTCGGCCACCGGGAGCCGGTGGAGAGGTTTCAGAGCTGGAGAGATGCAGTCCTTGGGCTTGCAGCCAAGGATACGTCTTGCAGTCCTGTTCTGGATTAGTTGAAGAGGTCGAAGAGTAGAGTTAGGAAGATTGTGAAAAAGGCTGTTGCAGTAGTCCAGCCTGGAGAGAACCAAAGCTCTGGAGAGAGTGACCTTCTGGGGGAAGGTGAGAAAAGGTTTGATACCCTTAGGGAGATGCAGCTGGAAGTGGGCCTTCTTGGCATTGTCTATGAAGTGTGGAGAGAAGACGAGAGTGGAATGGAAGAGGATGCCAAGGTTTTTTGCCTCACAGGAGGGTGAGGTAAGGGAGCCCAAGGAGGGCAGCCAGGGAGAGAGAGGAAAAGTGGAAGAAGGGGTCCCACTGAGAAGAATTTCTGACTTCGTGGCATTAAGGCATAGGTCTTTAGAGGCACACCATCCCTGAATATTGGATGGACAGTCAGGAATGAGCGAGGCGGGAGAGGAGGCTGAGGGTAGCCTGAAAGGGAACTGTGTGTCATCTGCATAACACTGAAAGTTAGAGGATAAAGTAGAGATCAGGTGGGCAAAGGGGGCCAGATATACATTGAAGAGCCAGGATGAGAGGATAGAGCCCTGGGGAACACCACATGTGGAAAGAGAGGTGGTGGAGAGAAAGGACCGAAGTTGGACCTGGGAGGGTCGGCCCAAGAGGAAAGAGGTCAGCAATGCCAGAGCCTGACCAGTGATGCCAAGGTTCACACTGAGATGGGTGATCAGGTGGTGTGAGCAGAGGTCAAGGAGGATGAGGACAGAGTGAGAGCTGGAGTCAAGGTTGGAGAGAAGATATTCACGGGAGTTCAGGAGAGCAGTTTCCGTGCTTCTGGCTGATCTGAAGCCAGACTGATGGTCATGGACATAACCAGCAGATTCAGTGTGGAGGTTTAGCTGAGAGATGGACAGTTTCTGAAGTGGTTTGGCCAGGAAAGGAGTGATAGAAATTGGGCGATAGCTGGCGGTGCAGGCAGGATCAGCAGAGGTCTTTTTTAGGAGGGGTGCACAAGGGAGTGCTTGAGAATAGAGGGGAAAGATCCAGTGGCAAACAAATTATTGCAGAAATCGGCCAAGGCTGGTGCGCGGGAGACAATGCTGTCCTTAATGGTTCTGGAGGAGCAGGGGAGCACCTGTTTGGATGAAACCTTCATAGATCGGACTTGTCTAGAAACATCATCAGCTGTTACAGGAGAGAGAGAGGAGATGGAAGGGTGGGCTCGGGAGCCTGAAAGGGGAGGAGAGAGAGAGATGAGGAGAGGAGGATAACGTGGACAGGATGTCCTGAGTTTTAGTGGTGAAATTAGAAGCCAGGGCCATATATAGGGCCTGGGAAGGCACAGGAGACGTAGAGACTGCAGTATGGTGGCAGTCCCTGCTTTACAATTGTGAATGCCACTTGATCTTTAAACCTAGACGGTGCCATATGTAACATGTCTCGTGTAAGCAAGAGTAGCAAGAGTAGCTATTTATTTCTAGATTAAGTTATCTCGTATTTGCACAGGGCCTCCTGCCATGTATTATGGTGTTGTAGGACTGGAATGAGCTTGGTTGCCAGTATGAACTCACATTTACCACTGTGTGAGTTCTGAAGACCAGGGAAGAGTTCAGGTTGCGGGGACCCTTGAAATGCGCATATTGCGGGGGCCTTTTGTGAGTCTACATTGTGCAGCTTATGGGGTCCCTGGGGGCGCGCATATTTGTTTGAGCATTAGACTATACACATTGTTGGTGCTCCGGAGTGAGCCAATTGTGGAGGTCTTGGGAATGTGGAGATTTTTGATTGTGCATGTTAAAGACATACTGGGAGTGTGTAGAATATGAATGCCGGAGCTTGTGCCAATTGAGGGAGTGGTGGCAGTGTGCATATACTCTTGGGGGCCCTTGCAGTTGATAGAATGTGAAAGACCTTTGAAGTAAACAGACCTGTGTGGTCTTGGGAATGTGCACATAGTGGAAGTGGTATGAGGGTGTGTAGTGTGGACGCCAAGGTGTCTGCATCTGATGAAAGAAATAGGAGCGTGCAGAATGTGAAGGTCCTGCCAATAGGCAGATTTGGAAGCACTTTGGAGGTGACTATTGTAGATGGCATGTGAGTGTAGATGGGGATGCCCAGGTATTGGGCATGTTGTGAAGGGCACCTTGGAGAGTGCCCATTTTGTAAGGCCTTTATGTGTTCAGTTTGGCACATGACATTTGCCGAGTGAGGGGGTGCGGAGAGTAGCAGATAGTGGACTCCCTGTTAAAGTGCTGCTTGAAGCAATGCTCATCGAGTTCAAGTTGTGTGGTCCTTGGCACATGGCATGAATGCCCTATGGGGTGGCGGATTGTAATGAATCTGTAGGAGTGCAGATTGAGGAGGCCCATGGGGCATGCTCAGTGTGGTTGAGTGGGCGTTGTGACACCTCAGTAGCCCCTTTGAGTTGGTATCGTATGTAGATTTCAGAAGTATTCCAAAGACCACAACATACATTTCAATAAGGCCCAGGTGTTATTCTGATGCTCACTCCTTAATGCAGTTAAGTGTGCACTTCTTCCATTCGCAGTGAAGATTCATTGCACATGCAAACACTGGCGATGCCGACACCATGCAGTGTGCTATGCATGGGCCAGAGGCACACACCAGTGCATCCACACCACTTCTATGTGAGCAGCATATCGTGGCGTGGCGGAGAGACCAGGGCTGTCATATTATCAGTGCCCATATTCGCTTCCCTGGGCAGAGAGACCAGGGCTGTCATATTATCAGTGCACATATTCGCTTCCCTGGGCAGAGAGACCAGGGCTGTCATATTATCAGTGCACATATTCGCTTCCCTGGGCATCTACTACTGCTACAAGAGTTTCAACAAGACCCTTCCTTCACTGGCACAGGCTGGAGGTGGGGGCAGCTCACTGGCCCTCCCTCCAGTCTGTAGTATAAGCAGGGGGAAGTTTGAATGAAGGGTGTCACAGAGTGCTTGATGGCATCCTCCATAAGCACAGCTGAGATCAGAGCCTTGTTGTGGAGGAGAGTCGCCAAGCACTCTGGGACCACTCACACAGGCCGTGTGTGCATGATGACCAGAACAGGAGTGGCAGGATCGTAGTGAGTGACAGGGATGTGTGAGTGTGTGTGCTTCTGCGTGTTTGGGCGTGCCAGGGTGAAACTGGGTGAGAAATGGGATGATCAATATTCTGGGGGGCGGGAAAGTAGCCGCAAAATAGCGTGGCAGATCGCGTGTGTGCTAGAGACATCAGGAACTGCCAAAGGGCAATGTTGTGGAGCAATGGGAAAGTGGCATGGCAAAAGAAGCATGCCAGTATTTGAGGGCAGGGGGGGAGTGGCTTGGGCTATTTTCTGGGGCAATTGGAAAGTTTGCATAGGCAGTGTTCTGTTGGCATTAGGAAGCGGCATGGGGAATTATGTTGGTGGCATGGGGGCTTCCTTTTGGAACGTGCTGCAGAAAAAGATTGCCTCAAGCAACCCAATTTACCTGGCTGGACTCTCATTGCAATATTCGGGGAATACGTTTAAGAAAAAGCACAAAATGCCCTTTAAAGACACCCAGCAGTTTCCCAACTCATTCTGAATACTAAACATCTCAAATAAAGCAGATAATAGATTGGGATGCATGGGCCCCAGAACACGTAACACATCCGAAAGTCGAAAATGCAATCCATTCATGTTTGTGACACAGCACGTGGCTGTGAGAAAGGGGGCTCGGCACAACATATCTGTCAGCCAAGGGTTGAACCTCTCGCCATATCACTATACTCGCCAATGGACTAAAATGCAATACATTGAGGTTTCCACAAGAGCCGCACTATCAGTTGTTTGAAGTTCCATGTGTACAGACATGTTTGGAAATAAACAGAAATAAAACACCATTTCAAATAAATGAAAAGATACCAGCTGAATGGCTCTGAGTGTGAGTGCAGGCAACACAGAGTGGTAGGTGGACACTTTCACCTTCTTGAACAACATCATGGAGCAATGTAAAAGTGGCATGGGCAATTTACTATGGGAAATCGACATTACACAATAGGTGGGGTGTAATTGGAAAGTAGCAGGGCAATGGGTATGTGTCACGGGCCAATGTACTGGGGGAATACAACACTGGCCTAGGAATTTCTTAAGTGGCACCAAGAGTTTGGGGACAATGTCCTCAGGGCATTGGGTAAGTGGCTGTGACAACATGACTAATGTTCTGCATGAGCACAGGACTGAGTAGCGGGTACAACATTTACTCAAACCCACAGTAGTAGTAAAAACAGCAGCGATCTCAGTCATAAGAGTGAAGCAGGCGTACCTCCATTAGCACTTGTGGACTGAGGGCAGGATGTACTCTTCAATAGGGATGTGAGCTAGCACAGAAGCAATCCAAACAACAAGAGCACTATGGTACCAAAATATAACAATACAGTAATGTTGAATCAAGGTTCTATAAAAATAGGAGACTTTAATTAAACTAAAATTCCAAATATACTATCAGAAACACTGTATGCCACCTCTATAAGAGAACACACAGAATGAGTCTTTATGATGAAAGGGGACAGTTTGGGTCTGAACACAGGTGCAGAGGCAATAATTTCAACAGCAAAGTCAAGTCCAATGAATATATATGTTTGTAAGTTAAGGAGTGAGGTCTCAAAATGCTCACTACGGCCCATTAAGGCAGGCCAGAGCGACAGAACCACCTCACGTATCTATTAGGCTTGTTCATGGGTTTCAACAGCATTGAGGCTGGCTTCTACTGATTTAGTACAGTTCAAGTCAGCACAGAGACGAGTATAGACAATGGGCTCATTACAACTTTGCTGGTGCAGGAATAATGTGCCGGTATTAGCCTATACTGAAACATTTCTGCACCGACAAAGTACACGTTTGCCAGTGGGGTAGCTTGAATTACCTCTAGCTAAGAGCTGGAGGTAATTCCGCGACCCCACTGGCAAGAAATAGCCGTTAATTCCCGTTAGAAAATATGGGACTCGATGGAATGGGGATTTACCGCCATAGCCAGCATGCATAATCCAGCGGTAATGATGCTGGACTGAGTGGCTGTAACGGTATTACACTTTGCAGGTATCCTACCGGAATTACTGCCAGTAATACTGGCATAGTTGTAATGAGGCCCAATGTCTTCCAGGAGGTTGAGTCAGCCTTCAGATGGGTTGAGATGAATTCTTCCAGCAGGTCTAGCTAGTGTCAAGACTGGCGAGTGGATGGATTTCTCTGGGTCAGGTCAGCAATCAAGATGGGTTAAGATGATTGCTTCCAATGGGTCAAGTCGATGGTCAAGATTTATCGAATTTGGATCAAAAAGTGGTGAGTATGAAAGGCAACTCTGGGTGCTTCTTGCTGTTCGAAAAGTGACTTCAAGCTGCAGATTGAAGAAGGCAAACAGGGCTAGAACTGATTCCTGACTTCTGGTTGCTGGGGGGTTGCTGAACCCCCCCCAGGATCTCCAGGGGTAAGATGGTTCCTTGTTCTCTACTTCCCAGATTCGGAATGTTTCTAGAGGGCACTTTTAGGGGCTTTCAACTCCAATTAGTATGTTCCTGGGTACCAGTGGTCTCAGCTTGCATCATTCTTTGCCCAGACAGCAGGTCACTCCAAATGTTCCTCTGGGATGTTTGGGGGAAAGGACTTCCTCCTTTCTTGTAAGTCACTTTTATGGAAAAGGACTTTGGGACATACTGAACCCTGAATAAAGAAACCTTTCTTCTGTACTCAAAAGATGATTCCCTAGAGCGGGTGGTCTCACCAAAATAAATAGGCACTCTACCACAGCAGATTGGTACCCTCCTAGCCATCTGTAAGGGACCTAATCCTGGCTGCTGTGTTCAGAGTATTTTTGCCTGGTCAAATCATCCCCAGAATGTTTTATGTGAAGCAAGTAGAACAGGGTGTAAGAGCACTGGGTGATTCCAAGATGGTGGGACCCTTTTGTAGAGAGTCACTCATCCCCTGGATATTTTAACTCCCCCATCTCTCCTGTCTGCCCTGTTTCAATGAGGCTCTGGTAATTGCCACCCTGGTGTGAGTTCTCTGTTGTCCTGGGAGGGCTTGCCTTTGAACCAGTGCTTCCCAGCCTTCCCCAAGGGGAGAAAGTGGCAAGCTTTTCCAGAGAGATCAATAAGTGCCATTCCTGGGCTGGGCCCAAAACATTGCTTTGGGTGACATCCAGTTCCAAACTGGCTCATACGCATAAGAAATGTGTCACTAGCAACCAAGCTGACAATAAAATGACACCAAATGGTTTTCAACAGTATAATTGTAAATTCCCATACACCACTAATTCAAACACTGACATGTCTTATATTTAGATTTTAATCTGCCACCAGTCTCTGGGAGCACATAATTATTGAATTTGTGATCAAGACTGTCCACTGTTAAAGGCAGTCCCTACCTTTTTGTACTTTTGGTTCCATCACGTCTGGAAGCAATGCAGATCTCACTCTTTAATGGCCAGGTTGCTTAACTACAAGGCAGTTGCTGAGGTATGTAAGTAGACAGGTTCAACAGAGTCACATGTTTGCACTATACTTTTCAGCTTGCGGTATTATGAAGGCACAGCCTGATTAGCCCATCTCACTTTCAGCAACAGATTTATCTACATCATTTCATATGAAAAAGATCTTTTTTTCCCACCCTGATGACATTATCTCACAGTGGCATAAGGCAATATTTTGGGGGCAATACAAAATGCATTGAGAATCATTCTGGGACATTTTGTAAGTGGTACATGGCAATTATCTGTGGCAATGGGGAAGTGGCATAGACAACTGGTCTGGGGAAATAGAAAATTAGAATGGGACAATGTTCTGGGATAAAAAAAAGTGACTTGTGTCAGTGTTCTCTGGGTAATGACAAAATGGCTTGGGGCTATATTCTGAGGCAGTGAGAAAGTGGTAATGAAAAGTGTTCTAGGGGAATAGGCAAGTGTCAAAAGACAATATTCTTGTGGCAAGTGAAACTGGCATAGTGCAATATTCCTAGGCAAAGGAAAAGTGGCAATGGCAATATATCATGAGCATTGGGAAAATGTTGTGGGGCAATTATCTCCATGTTATTGGAAAGCAGCATGGGGGCAATAACTTGGATGAAATAGTAATGTGGCATGGGACAATGTATTAGGGTAAATCAGAAAAAATAATTGGGCAGTGTTTTCTGGACATTTAGTAAGGGTCATAGAGCAGTATTATTGGGGCAATGGGAAACTGGCATGGGGCTGTGCTTTGGGGCAATGGGAGTCGGAATGATAAAGTGTTCTCAGTCAATGGGAAATTCAGAAACTGTAATGGTGTAAATTTGGTAACTGGCATACAGCAATATTTTGGTGGAAATAAAAATATGGCAAGGGCATTATGCTGGAGCTTTGGGTACGTGTATCTGGCAATGTTCTTGGGGTGATGGGAACTTTACATGGGACAGTGTTCTGGGGCAATGGTACAGCAGAAGAGGTAATGGCTTGGATATTTAGAATCTTAAACTTTGGCAATGCTCTGTGCAACCCTCCATACCAACATTCTCTGCCTGCCAAGCCATAATAGGAAGTGGACAGACCATATGCAAATCAGGCTTTGTCCCACCCCGAAATTAGCAGTACAGCCCAAACTTCTTGGTCACAGCCCTTCTGAACGAGACCACAAGCAACCCCAGAGAAAACGGCTTGAAGCAATTGTGTCTGGAGGTGAGAAATGACCTGGGGCAATAGAAAAGTGGCAAGAGGCCGTGTTCCGATGATCAATAGGACAATAATCCCAGGCACCTGGAAACTTGCATGACTATGTGATTTACTAGGGAAGTTTGACAGTGTGGAATCTGACATGGAAAGGTTTAACCTGGCAATATGGCAGCCATCTGAACTATCATCCCTTTGATTGTACCATGTTGCACTTGAGCAGCACCAATGGAAGTTTGGCACACTGAGCATCCTGTCTATAACAGTACAGTAACAGTATATCATGGCAATTCATGTATTTGCTCCCACTGGAAGACTGATCTGCATTACTGGTGTCCTTTCCTCAAGGGATTCATGACTTGGCGTGTTCCTTCCCGGCGCGGTTCCTTACCGTATTGGCCACTGCTTGGCATACATGTGTGCCCATTGTGCATTATGGTCGGAGGTCTCTATTCACTATCCCCATTGGTGAAAGGCCCCTGGGTAGAGTGGAAGCATCCGAAGTAAATGTCATATTTCATGATCTTCCCTTTTAGGGCTGCCTGATAATGCGAAGCCTTGTCTTCTTGGCACAATAGTTTCAAAATGTTCTTTGTGCAAAGCACTCCCAACCCCTTGGTGGGTGATTGAGTCTGGCTCGCTCACCTCTACTCGGACCAAGTCTTCGTGGCCCACCAGCACTGCTGAATAACAGCACACTGAGAATGCTCCGGAAACGACGCAGCCGGGGCGTCAGTCCCTGCAAGGGATGCGCAAGGCCATCGCAGCCTTTGGTTTATCTACTTTCATCCCAAAGTCTAGACACTACAGGTTGCTTCTCTCCCTCAAGGCTCTAATCGCAACTCTTTTCAGTCACAAAATCTGAGACTCTCTATTGAGTTGATTAATTTATGTATTCTTTATTGTGCCACCTTTCTGTTTTTCTGCGTTTCCTTCTTCCATTCTTTCTACAGCGTGTCCCTGCTGAATTCCTCTGCTTGCTTCTTCCCCTCATTCTTTCTACTGCTCTTTCTTTTTTTTCTTTGCTTCTTCTTTCTTCCTTACTTCCTTTCTCAGCACGTTCTTTCTTTCAGTCGTTTGAGTCTGTTCTTTTTTCATTCCACCCCTTAAACATTCCTCTCTGAATCAGAGGTCGATAGTGTTCCTAGACTTTTATTTTAAAAAGATACCGTTCCGGAATGGATTCCTTTAAAAATAAAAGTGTAGGAAAAAGTTGAAACTTGCACTTCAGTGCAGTGAACTGAACATTCCATTAAATAGCAGGTGTGTTTGTTTGGGGGTTTGGATTGTGTGTGGGAGGGGGTGCAACGATGGGGTTTGTGGGGAATGGGGCAGGCCAGCAGGGAACATAGTTCCACTACTTCTTTTCGTAAACTTCGACCACTGCTCCGAATGCTTATTTCCCCTTTTCTTTATAACTTTCCTTCATCTCTCTTTTCTACTCTTCTTCCATTCTCTTGCTTTTTTTCCCCAAACCCCTTGATTTCTATTTTTTTACTATTAGACACTCCCCCTCCCAGGCGCGCATCGCGTGTCTTCCCGTTTCTCCTCGCACCAAATGACTTCTCTCTTCCTTTCACTATCACACCCTCTGCTTCCACCCACGCTGGTACGAGGCCATTTCATAAAATTGTGTATTTGTCTTTTATCGATATATGTTTATGGTGACCAGATTTCCAAAACGAAAAACCGGGACGACCAACAACATAAAAGAGGGACTACCCCATTGCAGCCCACCAATTACTGCCCCTCTCCCAAAACGCCCCCACAACCACCACCTGATCATATTTCGAGTCCTTCTCCTTTCTATAAACTGTATATGATCTCATTTGTGCAGTTTTGTCTGTGAATCTTGGCATGTTAATTCAAAAAAGGCGTTTGCTGTAATTGATATAGCATGGCTTGATGTACAATCATTTCCAAGCCAGTTTCTGTGTCACAGTCAGTAAGTGTTGTGACTTGGGGGTTCGAGCCAATCCTCCAACTTCAAAATTCTGAAAGTGCTGTGAAAAAAAAAAAAACATTTTAAATTACCATAGCCACCCAACCATGCAAACTCCGCCCGGGACCCTGGGACGGGACGTCTGGTCACCCTATATATGTTTCAGTTAATCCATGCTGCTCCTCGCCCCTGCCAACACGGTCCTGTCAGGAGGTGCTCATTTGTCCTGCATGCTGGCGTCTGCTCTGGTATCCACAGCAAGTATCCACAGCAGGGGCTTGCCGGGGGGTGGTGCTGAGCCCCTGTGATGCCAGTCAGCAGCATCTATCTATCTCCCACCTTAGAAGAGCACAGGGCGACCGAGGCCGGCAACTCCTCGTCCCATTGGTCAGATTCTTACATTACGACACGATGCTACCAATTCCTTTATTGTTCGTTTTGTGGGGTGATGCGCCATCGTTTCATAAGACTGACACGCGGAGAAGATGGGGTACTGGGATGCCACCAGCAGCGCGGGAAGGATGCGACTGCTGTAAAACGCCGAGCATAGTCACCTCTGCATGGGAGCAGAACATAACGACTTTCGATCCTATTAGTTGCAGCTGTGTTACCTTGTCATGGATTCATGTTCATGTGAGGTGAAACAGTCAACGACCCATCCTGAAATAAAACATAATTACAATAACGTCTGCTTTTATATATGTTATTTCTTTTTTTATTTTGCAGTACCTCATGATTTGAATAAATAGTGCCCTCCAGAAACGTACTCTAGCACAGTAGGAGGGGAGACGTGCAGGTGAGGTAGGGGGAGGAGAGGAATGGTAGGGGGTGAAGTGTAGCTAGGGAAGACCAACACAGTTAGACGGAGCTTTCCTTTCCTGCAGCTAGATAACATTCAATATGCATCTATGACACTTGCATGTCAGCATATGCTGGCAAGTCACGTGGCTGGGGACCATGTCCCTCATCAACTGTCCCCATGAAGGGAGAGCAGTTGTATAACCCACGGTCTGTATATCGGGCCCATGGGCCGGTCCCTGGGGAAAGCCTCGGACAACAGAAGAGCCTTGAACCCTTTTCTGAGGAGCGAGTGGATGTCTTGGAATCCAATTCCCAGTGAGGGAGATCCACAGCGTCGAGCCCGTGTATGTCACCCTTCTTCCATCAGTCCATGGTTTGTTAGAGTTGGCAACATATGGCAGACCTAATCAAGACAATCGAAGGGCTTTAGGGGCAGGAGGTGGCATCTGTGCCACAAAGTTGATCGAACAGGTATCCCAGACAAGATCCCCTCATAGCTTGGTGTACTGTACACAGGATGTTGATGTTCTGTGGGATTCAAGAGGAGGGATCACGTCCTTGTCACAATGAAACCAAGCAACGAGGCTGCTGCTGGATTCTGTACCATCTAGAGAGGTTTTAGGGTTTCCTTTGGGAGCCCAGTGCATACACGGGTGTGATAATCCACCCGGCTCAGTCCTAGGGTTCTAACTAATTCCGCTCTATGGTGATAGTCGAGGAGCGAGATGATCGTATTCAGCAGATGAAGTTGATAGTAGGAGTTTTTGATACGGGCTGGATTAGGTGGTGGAATGATAGATTTGTATAAGAAACAATACTCACATTCTTTGCTGATTCCGGCGATCGTAGCAGGAGTACACTTGAATTCATGTGAAGGGCAGGTGGCTTATATTGATGTTGCCCCACAGCCTTCCAATATGGACAAAGGTTGTGTTCAGAGATCCAATATTGTTTAATATCTAGGTACATAGTGATTGTCTTAGCAATATCAGCCACGTGGTCTAGTTAAACCAGGATGTGTGTGTCATTCCTGTACACATTAAATGGTGTGGAGAAGGACTAGAACAGGTTCGATAAGGGCAGCATGTATGTTAAACATCCATGGTGAGAGTGCAGAGCCATCTGGAGCCACATAAACTGGACCAACTCTGAATAGAACTGGCCGATGGAGACCTGTGGTGAGTGATCTTTAAGGAAAGAGGAAGACCATGACAGGGCATTGTCAGAGATTCCCATTCGATTGTGAAGGCAATGGATCAAGACCACATTTTCTGCGCTATCATTTGCACTAATAAGTCAAGCAGGACTTCCGGCCCCATCTTTATCTCTCTCTCGTCTTCCTCGATGACTATTTTAAGTATAGTCACCTTCTTTCTCCACCTACCCATGAACCTACTCTTCCCTCTTCTCTTACTACGATTGATTTTGCTGATTATTCTACTACTAAGATCACATCTCCTCACTCTTCGATTTCCCTTAACTCTATTCATAAAACCCCTCCTCTTCCGCCCCATGACTTTCTTCACTCCCCTTAATGAGTCCAAAATGCCCACTTATCTGTCTATTGCCCATCCAACAGCTGCTTCTTCTGATTCCTTACCTCCTTCCTTGATCCCTAAAGTCTCCCCTTTGCTATTCCTTTACTTGACTGCTCTCTGCAATATCGCTTTACTCAATTCTTTAATTCTCTGGAGTGTAAGAATGTCTCTATTTCCTATTCTGAAAAAGCCTCCTCTAAATCCTGCACTTCCTCACTTCCCCACCCATTCGTTTACCAACATGTGTCTCGCCACTGCTCGAGAGTATTGTACACACTCAGATTCCAACACATCTAAATAGATGTTCACTCTTTCCCTTATGTCAACCCGGTTTTCATCCTTTTCGTTCCACTGAAATGGCATTACTTTGTTACCAACTCTCCTCTGTCAGCTTGTTATGCTGAACACTCATACCTTCGAATGCTTATTGATGTGTCTGCTGCTCTTGAGACTGCCAATCCTCCTACCATTTGCTCTGTTCTCTCCTCCCTTAGTTTCAGGGTATCCATTTGTGATTGATTTTGTTCCTATCCCTCGGTTTGCACCTACTCTTTTTCATGGGCCGGAAACTGCACTCTGATGCTTTCTTTGCAGTATGGGGTAACCAAGGTTCTGTTCTGAGTCCCCTCCCGGTCTCCCTCTACGAGATCCTTCTAGCCTCTGTCATCTCTTCCTTTGATTTTCTTCACCACTTCTATGCTGATGACTCCAGCATCCTTTTCCACCAAGTAGCTTTACTTTCCTATCTTGGTTTGTTTGCCTGCCTCCCGGTCTTGGATGTCTCATAATTCCCTTAACCTTCATCCTGCTGAAATGGAAGTTCTCATTCTTCCCTGCTCTCTGTTCCCTCCCCTTCTCATTCTATCCCCATCTCTGCTATCTATTACTTCCTCTGATGGTAACTTTTGACTCCTCTCTTTCCTTTACCTCTCACATGTGCACTGTTGCTCTGTCGATGTCACTTGTGCAATCTTTGTGAGGCTGGCCTTTTTTCCCTGCCTGCTCTTAGACTGCTGCCTGATCTTCTTCTTAGCATTCCTGCTCTGCAGTTGGTCTCTCCTCCTCATTCCATCTGCAATGGTCCTAGTCCTCTTCTCCTCGTGTTTCTGTTTTTCCTGATCTGACTTCTCTTCGCTGCTCATCTTTGAGTCCCGCCTGATTTATGATTTTCTTTGACCTGTATTCAAGTGCCTTTAGGGCGTGTACCTTTCTTCCCGAGTTTATTTATATAGTCCTATATATAGCTATTAGGTGACATTCCTCCTTTTTCCTTTGTTTGATCCCAATTAAAAGACCACCTAATGCCTTTGACTTCTTAATTTGTTTTTACTCATGTTATCATTCCTGACATTTTGTGCTGTTCTTTTGTGTGCAACACTTTGTCAAAAGTGCTATGGGAGCTAAATAAATACAATGCAAATGTTCTTTTGTTTTTCTTACTCAATCTCTTGTTTTCCTACTTACATCTCTTCTACCCCATGTTTTTTAAAGTTGCACACATATGTACTTTTATCTGCATCTCTTACCATAATAGTTACCTGCTTTCCTTTTATGGGTGAACTTTGGACCTGAACACATGTTTGAATGTCAACCTTTGGGCAGGTCGAGTGTTCAGCTGGTTCCTTGTTGGTCACTTTATAAAGGATGTTGACTAGTGCACCTGATAACCGACCGCTGTAACTATTACTCAATGTGTACGCTTCTTTTCCCGCTGACGGTGAGTCTGTCGGAAGGTGCAGGAAAGCAACCCATACAGGCTGCCCTCATATTCCCATGCAATTATCCGGCCAGGGTGCACAGTGCACTGTGACCACTCCTTGAGTGCTTGTACACAGTGCGGGCGTCAGTAATGGCAGATGTCATTATACAGGTTCTGCCAGTACTCTTGGAATCCAGCCTTCCCACAGTATACACATCTGATGCAGGCGGAGACACTAGGAGATTTCCTGCACAGAGTGGGGCAATGCACGCATGGGATTTCCTACCGGAAGTCCGGCTCTGTACGCAGATTCAGGATTAAACTGGCTCAGAGGCAGAGAGACAGACAGACAGCTCGCCTTTGTATGTCTCCTCACCACTGAGCATTGTTCACCCGGATCAAATGAAGTGCCCTAATGGTAATCAATATATCAAGCCCGGAGGATGGAAAACCTAGTAGGTCCTACTTAGATGTTAACCTATGACCTTCAAGGTGAACACATATATCATCAGTAAATGCTTAACCCACCTGAATGTCTGATCTGCATGGGAGCTTAAAAGGATGGACTGTCGCATGCTAGTGGTTACAGATGGTGTCCAGTCAAATGATCGTAAACAAAAGGATCGAATACAATTGGGTCCAGTCAAAAGGACCGGAAAAAAAAAGGTCGAATGCTCTGCTGAAGTAAATAGCATCCTTTCGTCATGGCAACACAGCACTATTTCACTGTATTGTCTCTACTGATAGGATAGGAGGGGGATACTGATCACATTCAGTAAGCAAGGAGGGCGTAGCAGAATGTAGGAGGGAGCAATAGTAAGCAGGAAGGAGTTGTGAGATCAGAGAGAGGGTGGTAACATCAGAGGGTGGAGGTAAGACCCGGAAGGAGTGAGCGATATCAGAGAGGAAAGTGGGAAGAGGGGAGACAGAGGAGAGGGCAGAGGTGGATGCAGTTGGGGAAGTAAAGTCGGTAGAAAGACAGGAGAGGGAGAGGAGATGGTGAACTTTAAAGAAGAAGGATTGAATTCAACAGTGAGTCTGTATGGCACAATCCTTTATCCCTATAGAACACTAACCACTGGATAGAGTAGGGACAGTTGGGAAGTCCTTCAGGGGCTTTAGCTAAAGAAGGCAAATTGCTTAGGTCCTCGTCCCTTGTATATGACATAACTAGACAGTAGGGGGTTAATATTCTGTATTTACAGACCTGGGGTCATGGAGGAGATGCTAAACAAACAGAGAGAGGGGGACGACTCTGGGCTGAACAACAATATCAATAACATTCATTGAACGGCCTCTTACACTTGAAGTGCTTATAGTGCACACTGTGAGAATCTTTATATGCATAAAGTTGCAATGTTGGTAACTGATAGCAGGGTTGGCATAGGGAGGACAATTGCACTGAGTACCGGACACCTATGAAGACACAGGGCCTTATTACGACCTTTGCGGTCCTGTAATGAAGGGTGCCGGTAAGGGACCAGCACCCTTCATTACGGGAGCGCTGATTACGAGGTTCCCTTTGCGGGACCCGGAACAGATGTCTGGTAAAGCCAGACATCCTTTCCGGGTCCTGCGAGGGAAAGAGGAAGCTAATAACGGGCCATTTGTAATGTGCCCGTTATTACCTCCGTCCCCATCGAGCCCTATGGGGCCTCAAATGGGAATGGGGAATGGTTCCTTCAAGGAAGAATTACCGGGTCCTCCAATGTTGGAATGACCCGGTAATTCCCCATTGAAGGAGCCCGGTAATTGAGCCCGGTTTGGAGACAGCCATGGTGCTAATAGCATCATGGCTACCTCCAACCTTGTAATGAGGCCCACAGTCTTGGTTTGGGAAACATTTTCTACATGCCCTAGTATGAAAGAAGTTGTGTGGATACACCACGTGTGAACCATTTCTCTCTTTAAGGGCTAGGCTTTGGTTGTGTGGCAGCCAGAGAGAACTCTTACTGGGCTGGGACATACCATGAAACGTGGTTGCGGTGCCCCCCTAAACACATAACATCTTGTGTTGCCACCAAGGGCACCACCAATTCTACACCATATTTTGCCATCTGTGCTTTGAGACTTCAAGAGCAATGCTCATCACCTGAGTATAGCACAGCATAGGAATGTTGTGATGGACTCCTCTTTCAGAGTTTGCAATTCTTCTTCAAGAGGGTGTAGGATGTGCAGTAGCTTCTACAATGGATTGACCGTGGAACCAGAACCCAAAGAAGAGAGGGGGTAACTGAAGGGTTGCCTTTTTGAGAATACTGTTATGGTATGTTATTATTTGTTGATAATGTGCAAGGAGAATGGTGTAACTGAGAAGACATAGATTTGTTGAGGATACAGATGAGCTTTCACCTGTTTCATACATTTGAGATGCCTTTGTTCTGAGACGGGGAGGATGTTCCAAAGTTGGGCAGAATGAAAAAGAAAAATAATGACTGCCCTACCTTGACACCCAAAACACAAGTGTGCAGATGAGATTAGCTGCCATAGAGCATTAACCTCTACCTGGGAAGAGGTGGGAAGCGATCACATACGATGTGAGTGCCTTCGTGGAAAAAGCCTGGTGGTCAACACACGAGGCTATGAAGGTGATTCACATTTCTCCCGGGAGCCACTGCAGATAGAGCAGTGTGGGTGTGATGTGGCATATCGAGGGAGTTTAAACAAAAAATAGTTTTGAAGAAATTGTTCAAAAGAATACTTCAGCACAAAAAGATGTAGCATTTGAGCAAGTGAGCAGAAATCCTAATAACATTGTGATCTCGCCATCCCAAGCCTAAGGTACATATTGCATGTGCCCAATGTCTCGTCAGAGAGAAAAAGACAAACCAAGGTGGCTGCTGACTTAGCAAATAGAAAAGGGACTCATTCCCTTTTCTTTTTCTATAATGGCAGTGGAGCATACGGCAAGGGAGCACGGAAGCTGAAAGGAAGAAGTCTGAGGACTGCGGGTAAGTCAGGCTGAGATGTTTGGATGTCATGGGTTGCTGGGGGCAGAGGCACTAGTGCCATTTAATTCAATTATATTGGGTACTATTGCTCCTTTTGGCCTCTGGAGACTTGGCTGCTCCGTCTTCCATATGTTTTCTGCATCTTTAATTGTTCAATACTTGGCACTTGCAAATGTTCACTCCTTTGTTTAATCTAAGAAAAATATGTCATTGTATGTAGCTTATCTTCTTCGTCTCACTTTGATCCTCGCAATTGCTTCTTGCTGCAGTATCCTTGATCCCAAGCCAAGTAAATATTCTTTATTCTTGCACAGAGCTGTGTTCAGTGCCTGTCAGCTCTGCAGCCTTGGTCTCTCTCCTTCAAGCTTCTCGCTTACTATTTATATAGAGTCGACATTCATTTTCTCATCATGGCTGCTTTACCTGTGCTATATTTTCTACTGCAGCAAGCTTCTATATATCTCATATACCTTGCGTTTCTGCGTATATACAGCTACTGCATCTCTTCTCACTTATTTCTCAGTGTATATGGTTTTCTTCGTATTCGCATAAATGTTCACTTTGTTACTTCAGTCACATCTTCATTCTTTAAGCATTTGCATATCGTTTTAGTTCATCCTCGTGTCTTCTCTTCACAACGTCACTTTATACTTGTCAGACTTCACTTATAGCTCTTCTATGTTCAGTGGTGTCTGCGGAAATTCTTCTATCACGTCAGTTTGAGGGCACATTGGATACGGTTGTCTGAGTGTATAACGTCTTACATATCTTTGACATGGTTTTGGAATGATGCCTGTTGTCATACACAGTGTCCTCTTGTTGTTCTTTCAATATGACGGAAGAAAGGGGGCGGCACTATAGATGACGTGTACATCTGCCTCTCTACAATAGGGATTTTATGAGTGTCACACTGTGTACTAGCTCTTGCCATAGGAGCAGTGGTGGATGGTGAATTTATTAATTAGAGGCGCATACATATTTCCCACAAATATGCAAGATTGACTGAGTGCAGCATGGCAGCCCAAGCCAACAAAGGGGAGTTTGGTGGAAGCGGGGGGTTCTTCTCCCATGACAATTTTTTTTTTTTTTAATAATGGGTTAAAAAGGTGCATTATACAGTACATTTTCTGTGAAAAATTGGGTAAAATGCCACATAGTTTGCAATAGGTTTTGTAGGGTAACTCATGATCAACAATGGACAGGAGCCTTTCCCAACACATGTTCATGATGCCTCTCCCCAAAATCAATGCCTGCATATAAGAATGTTCACGCTGGCTGTGCGCATACATTTATTTTTTATTTTATTCTGCCTTTATAAGGCGTTTATACAGCAAGTTAATTCTGTTTCAATTCTAGCGTCTCCAATATATGCCAGAATTCCGATATAAGAACAGATACATGTTTGCTTTGTGCCTAATGGGCCGAGAGGACAGCTCAGGGGCAACACTTTTGTCTTGGAAGGGAGACAGCTCAGAGCAACACAATGTGTTCTCTGGTATTGATCGCATTATAAAAGATGAATTAGTTCATGCCAGTAATGATAGCATCAGAAAACAGGTTCAAGCTGGCGCGGCCAATGTACGCCAGTATCCCAACATAAGAACATTCTCTTGTTGGCTTCACCATAAAAAATGCCATGCCAAAATAAGAATAAATATCCAAACATGCTGCACCAATGTAGGACAATGTGCATATGTAATGGCATAATGTTTCTCAGTAAAAAAACGCCACACCACAAAAATATATTATAGCTAGATTTGCTGCACCAAAATGCCTGTCCAGACTAGAGATAAAACATATACTTGCTTTATCATAGATGTCCTATTCAACAAGCTAAGTCATACCTACAGCTACAGATCGTCAAAAGGTGTGATGCTCACCTACAGTGAGGCAGCCCTAAAAAAGCTGGAGACCGGCTCTTTGTTCTGAAGCTGCTGGGCCACAAGGCAAAATCATTAGCTTGCCAGAAAGCCTTTACACACACATAACTACTTGTTACAGGTGTTCAATGTTTCTTTTAAGACAATAGTGAACACTTTTAGGGGACGGAATAAGTATAATTTAACCTATACTTTCAGGACCTCACTTTATGACACAGTTTACACATGTTTGAGTGGACACTGCAGAGTCCTGCCTCTTTTTTTAGGAACATCAATTAAGTGGACAGTTAAAGTATTCCTGTGATTCCCCTTCAAAAAAGGGTTCTATGTGAAAAGACCTTTTTTTAAAGGTAGAAAAAGACTGATTTACATTAACTGATTTTCTTGTGATTGGAAAACCGGCATTGCAAAGGTCGTTTTCTTTTGAGTCCTTCAAAAAGCGGTTTCCCTTTTTTTTAACTTATTCGGGGGGGGTTTCCCATTGTTCCTCCCTGCCCCCACCGCCCACAACCCCATAGCTGCCAGCCCCACTCCTCCAAACCAAAACACATACACACCCACACGCACCCACAAACCAGCATCTCTCAGCCCCATCCCCCTCACCCTCACCCCCCACTCACCCAATCCAAAACACATACATGCAAACACACAACACACACTCCAACACACACGCACCCACACACTTACCCGTTCTCCTGGTCCTGCGCATCCGGGTCCCGACCTGCCTGTCAGCCCCTGCGTGCACTCGTGTGCGGCAGGGGAGTGACGGTTGGATGGTGAAGGACCGCTCTGTGCGGTTACAGAGCATTCTTTCTAAATCGGTCTTTGAGTGAAAAGATCTTTTTAAAAAGTTCTTTTCACTTAGAACCGAAAAAAGGAAGTTGTGCTGCAGAGTGCAGTTACATGTCACACTCGCTGTCACATACTTTGAATTTTTATGAGTCAGAGTTGATTCGCCTGACTCATTAAACTCCTACTTATGTGACTATGTACAAAGAGTAAATTCATTGCACATTAGGCACACTAGAGCTCTGGCTGTGACATAATTCGACCTTATAAAAGCAGCATCAGTCCAAGAGTCTTTTCTTGGCTCAAGAAAAGAACCCCGACTGGCGGAGTTGCTTTTAAAATGTAACTAATGTCACTGTGAGAGTGAGATGTAAAGCGCACTGAAAAATGTGCAAATGCTGACTGACTCAAAAAGTTCAAATTATGTGACTATGACCCTGTGTGACTCGCAGTCACATGATTTAAACGTTTTGAGTCAATAGTCAACTTAGAAATGTATCACGGATAATTTATGGTTAATTTACCAGAGTAGTTAATCGTTTGATAAATGCTTACTGGTCCTCGGCTCCTCTGAAAATGTCTGGACTTCTACATCTGTCCTGGCACGTGCAGTGCAGGGGGTTTCTCCTCCAGGAGCCTGTTAAAAATATAGCTCAGGTCCGTCACGAGCTGAGGGAGGCGTGGACTGGAAACCAAATCCCGCCTAGTGCCTCCCACAGATTGTGACATCACGCCAGCATCACCGTACCTCAGCCCCATCCTGTCTCTAACACAGGGTGGGGTGGAGTCAGCAAACTGTAGCCCCACCCCCAGCCTGAACGAGAGACAGGCTAGGGCACAGGGATAAGTATGCGATCTATCTCTTTGGGCTGTTTCCATTTTAACGCCCCGTGCCTCCATCTGAGCCTATCTTGGAGACGCCTCGATGTCTATGCAGGGCTCAAACTGCACTGAGCGTGTCCATTGGGGAAAGCTCTTGGGATCGCGCTCCCCACTGCACTCACAGTGCAGCCACACGTGACCTGACAAACAAAACAAGCAGCCTCGGGCACTGAGTCACGGATTCATACTGAGCTGCGAGGGGCATCAATGAAAATGAAACGTGCAAGCTCCGTTATTAGTGAGGTCAGTGAGTCATTCATTCATTTGGTGGGGCACCGCACATACCACCCCCCCCCTATTGGCCAGCCGTCCCTATTCCCTCTTTGCACTTAAATGTGAGTGAGTGACATGCCTTTACATTGATGTATTTGCATCTTAGTTCATTTGCATCAGAACATTTGCATTTGTGCATTTGCATCGTTTCTGCTGGTTCTTCACATTAGAAGCAAACTAGATGAAAAAGGGGTGAAGGGACATTGAAAATATAAAAAGGGAGAGAGGCACATGGACTCATCCTATTTAAAAAAAAGTGAAGTGATGCAAATGCTAATAGACTGATAGACTATGAGGGTGGGGGGTCTTCATCACTTGGAATAATGACAATGTCACAATTTACAGCTCTGGGGTTTACTTTGGCCAATAACAAAGGGGACCATTATCCCCCGATTATGGCCCCTCCCTTGGTTAATAAGGCTCGGTTGCTATGGGACCTTTCAATGGTATCTGCAGGTTACACAGATATCTCTCCAGTGCATATGCGACACACTCAGCTATGCAACTCTCTCACAGAAGAAGCCCAAACCAATTGCCATCAATGACACCATATATTCATGTCCTATTCACTCTATTGTGACGTTCAAGAGCAGCTGTAGCACAACTCACTACACAATGTACGGGGTAGCGGTATCAGATCTGCGTTCAGCCCTCCTCCCCCTATAGTGAGTGACAGAAGAGTTCACGGTATGTCTATGCATCATGGTGGCTCTCTGTTGCCATACTCGGCCAATCACAAGACTGCATCATCCCTTAACGTATAACCAGGCAGGACCCCCAAAATA
The DNA here is from genome assembly GCF_040938575.1 of Ambystoma mexicanum. Taxonomy (NCBI): domain Eukaryota; kingdom Metazoa; phylum Chordata; class Amphibia; order Caudata; family Ambystomatidae; genus Ambystoma; species Ambystoma mexicanum. Next base: position 848,334,463 of record NC_090931.1, on the reverse strand, counting down.
TGTCTTAGCAGCAGAAGTAATAAGGAGTTTGCACAAGAGCACAGTTACAATATAAAATTGCTATGGATGGAGAACAGTATATGGAAATGGCATTAAAATGAAAAGAGAGTCTGAAGGTAATATGACAGACAAGTGTTTATAATTGGCTAATTTCAAGAGTAAACAGTTGCCATAACACTACATGTTAATGAATGGTATGAAATCGGATTCACACAGATTTGCTCAAAGGCATGCTACAGGAGTCTCCAGATTTGCTCCATGTTTAGGTTTTGTGGATCTGGTTTTAGGTGCAAATCCGAGATGCACAGCGACACATCCTCGTTTGCTCTAGTGCAAGTCTTTCTGAAACAGGGCCATAGCGTTTGCCATTGATTACACAGCTACATTTGAATTAGAGCAGCACCTAATAGCATGTTTAGTTTTTATCCAAAAACCCGAAGTGTTTGTCAAGTATGTGTCCGGATCTGAATAGTGGGCAGAATAGATGTTTTATTTAATAAATCTAGTTCCAAACGTGAATAACACACTTTTAAAACCAATAATGCACTATTTTAAATATGTGTTATCATTTTATTTTATGTGGCAGCATTCTATTTATTTCTCTTCATTGTAATAATCATAACATTCTTATTAAAAGAATACAATTCAGAAAATAACAGTTAAACAAAAAACAAAGACCACGTATACGGAAGGAGGATACATATGCAAATTGGCACTACCCGAAGTGGCAGAGCTTGCAAATGCAAAGGGATAGATTGCAATTATCAAAATGCATATTACATCCGTATCTCTTGGAAAGTTTCAAAGAAGCTTATGTGGAACATGAGATTCCATCTTTTCTTGCAGCTCCCATAGAAATGTGTAAATAGTTTCTGACAGTTTGTGGGGGCCACGATTCAAGGGTAAATGTGAAATTAGTGAATTCAACCTTTTGAATATTCCCCCACCTTTTGTAGGTCAAACAAGGGAGAGGACACTCCCAGAGAGGCAGATAGGTTTGGAGCAATAATTATCACATTTTGGAAAGCCGGACATGAAACGGAATCTACACAAACCCCAGGGCTCTGAAAATCTACTAGCTCACTCGGATTGGCAAGGAGATTTTATGAAGGATGAGTAACATTTGCATGGTACTCGACTTTGCTGGTGTATATGGGGATGTTTGAAACTTGTTTTGACACTTACTGCAAACACACTTTTCTGCAGTTAATATCAAATAAAAGTTTCACTGTTCATGGTTGGCAGCATTGCACTAAATATGAAGTGTGCTTATGGAACCATTTTACAGCAAGCACTGGTAAACATTGTGTTGCCCGTCACCATGGGGCAAATGCATTTCTCTTAAGTGGAGTATGTAAACTAAGGAACTCGCCCTGCAGATATAGTGGGAGTTTAAAGAATGTGCAAGGCCTGAACCCTAAAAGCTCTAAAATGGCACTTGCCTTTTGGGCAGCTGCTAAATTGCACAACGTCATAATCCACGCCCACTTACCCCAATTACATCCCACCACACTACAAGATGCAAGACTCTATGGCTTTTCAACTCTCAATCTTTAATCCTCCACCCCACAACACCAGCAGCTACAGTGCTCACTACCTCTCTGTCCACAGAGAAAAGTGCGTTCATATTGTTCCTGTTGAGACAGATTGGCCTGCAAAGCTGTTTGAGAGATTTCCCAGTTATCAAATACTTCCAACGGGTTAATAGGGGTTGGAAAATGTCAGCCACATCTTTCAGTGCCTGACATGTAAGTGGCACATGCTCATCCCTTTTGACCTAGCAGAGGCAACCCTTCTGTTGGGAAATGTTCTGATATCCATCTCTCCTCCTACCAATATCAGCACAGCTTAGCCTTTGTGATTATTTTCCATACAAACAGAGACTTTGCACCTATCTCTTTTTCCATCAGTCTGGCCTGCAGGTGGGAACTGGGGAGAGCCCTCTTGCGCAAGTGCATGTCACTCTGTCTGACATATAACTGACTCCCCCAGCCCTACTGGTCTCCAAAACCCACTGTGAAATCTTCAAGTTTCTCCAAAGACTTTTGCCAGAGGTGCAAACCATGCTCAACTCTCGCACATCCTCAACACTCCTTCTCTCCAATACACAAACATATGCCCCGTAGTGGGATATTAATAAATATAATTTGACAGACAACATTTAATTTTAATCACTTTTAGAACCTGCAGTCCATTTTTGCCTGCGTTATTAAATTGCATTCAAATGAAAAGACACATTATTCGACTGGAGCCCATAGCTTTTTTTCTGCTGAATCCTTTCTCAAAGCCAAAGTTCGGTATACATCCCTAATTGGAATACACCTCTCCTACTCTCAGTGATTATTTATTTGCTTACTCAATGACAGGGCTAAGTGGTGCCCATGGAATTGGTACGTCTATTTGTATTATATGTGGCCTATGGATGTAGCTTTTGTGAACCGGTGGAGGCTTTTTCAAGACCGTGCCACTTGCAGTTGAGATTGTCACCGCATGGTCCGTACAGTGGGGCTCATTACGAGTCTGGCGATAACCATGCCAGTAAAACCGGCAGGCTGCCACTGGACCCATAGGGAATTACCGGGGCCGGATTTGCCAGAATTACTGGGGCATTACAACCCCGGTGGTTCGGTAAATCCGGCGCCGGCAATTCTGTTGCTCACCATTTCCGTGGAGTCCCATAGGGCTCCATGGGAATGGAGACAGCGGAAAAACTGGCACCATGTGTTAATGGTGGCAGTGTTTCCGTGACCATCTGAAGCCAGGTGCCGTTACGCCCGCCCGCAGAACTCGTAGTTTGTCGGTCTGGAAAATGGTACCGGTACAGTTTTACCAGCACCGTAAATTCTAGACCGGCAAACTTGTAATGAGGGCAAGTGTTTTTGAAAACGTGTGTGTCCTCTTTTCATTCCACCTGACACACTACTCTTAATCAGCCACAAGCTGCAGGGTTGGATTGTCTGTTGTCACGCACTAATGAGTGTCCTTGAATGTGAGGCAGATAGGATGAAGACATTTTGGTTTGTATGTGCCAGTGGTGCAGTGAGACAGACATACATGTGTTAGGGTATGTGCACACTTGAAGCAAGCAGTCTCTATATATATCATGATGTGTTCCTGAGTTCCTGCTTTAGCTGGCATATAACTCTATCAATATGTGTGTATATATATATATATATATATATATATATATATATATATATATATATATATATATATATATATATATATAGAGAGAGAGAGAGAGAGAGAGAGAGAGAGAGAGAGAGAGAGAGAGAGAGAGAGAGGTATTATAAAAGAGCAGTTGTGGCTCTGTAGTTAAGGCTACACTGAAGGTTACGTAGGAACACGGAGATATGCTTCCTCAGGTTCCTACATTATAGAAGTTGAAAAGGGCATTTTTTCACTTTCTTGGCAAGGGGATCTCCACAGAGAACATGGATCTTCAGAACACACTTTCTCATATTTTGTACACGTTGATTGATCTAATTTTTGTGACAAATATGAAGTTTACCTTCCAGGTGTTTATGGTGCAAAAAATTGAAAAATGCAAGCGCCAAAAGGAAAGATGAACATCGGAATAAACATAAATGTATGTTTACTTCTGACATGTGCAATGTACAAATGTATGAAAAATATATGAGAATTCTTCACCATAGACAACAGCATCATTCAATTAACAATGCTCCCTTTGTTACGAAGTAAAATTACAACCACAAGTACTATGAGGTATCACACGTACAAATGTGTAAAAATTTTCAAAATACATACAACACTTTGAACTACATAAGACAACCAGGTTCATTAACTTCACAATGCACCCTGTCCTAGGAAGCACAATTCCAAATACAATTACGAGGAGTAATCATTGTAAAATGTGTGTAAATGTATGAGATATATACAAGATACCTTTAAATGTATACATCCATATTCCCTTCATAATGTACCCTTTATTATGAAGTACAATTCTAAATAAAATGACTATGGACAGTCAGGTAAATATGTATGAAATAACAAGCATTGGCAAAGCTACTACTTTTACATTTGCAGATGTTAATTGACAAACAAGCTGGAATAGCTTCAATTACTACAACCAATCACTCATGTAAAAAGCCAATACTTTTGCCATTTGTGATTGTATGGTATGCTATGGTAATAGGCGTTTATACTGCACCCAGTCACCTTCAAAGCTGTTCAGAGAACCATGTGTAAACATGTATAAAATAATAAGCATTGCCCAAAGCAATAGTTTTGTAGTGTGTAGTTGTTCATTGACAAAAAACAGCGAGAGCTCCCATCACTATGACTAATTACTCTTGCCAAAATGTATGAAATATCGAGAACTGGCAATGCCAATACTTTTGGCGTTAGTGGTTTTTCATTAGCAAACAAAAGGCCAAAGCTCCATTTGCTACGAACAATCATTTACGTGAAAATTCACAAAATGACAGGAATTGGCAAAGCCAAAGATTTTGTCTTATGCATTTTTCATAGACAATGAAAAGATATGAGGTTCAATATTGAATAACATATGTTGGAACAGCCAATACCTTGACATTTCATGTTAATATCCTTTTCAATGCACCAAGTCGCTCTCATAAAAGCTTCAGGACAACTGTGAATGGGTTGTGTTTCTATGGCAGTTTATCATTAACAGTCACACCATCAGTCAATAGGACCGGGTATTGTGTAAACATGCATGATCTAACAAGCAGTGGACAAGGCAATCGTGTTGGTGTTTGCAGTGGTTCTGTGTGGCCCACATTGTAATAGTTGCAGTTACAATGATCTATCACACCTGTACAGATGTATAAAAATAACAGGCACCTGCAAAGCCAATACTTTTGACTTATGTAGTTGGTTCATTGGCAAACACGTGGTTGAAGCTTCAATTACTATAAACAATCACTTGTGTAAACAAGTATGGAATAAATGCTGGCAAAGCCAATAGTTTTGCAATTTGTAGTTGTTCATTGACAAACAAATGGTCAAAACGTCCATTATTTTTAGCAATCACAAGGGTAAACATGTATGACATAAGAGGAATTGGCAAAATCAATACTTTTGTTGTTTCTTATAAATAACAAACTTTGGCAAAGCCACTCACAGCTATTATTTGGCAAAATGATGGCTGCAGTCACAATTACTGTGACCAATCTATAGAAATGTATGAAATATCAAGCATTTGCAAAGCCAACAGTTTTTTCATGTCTAGTTGTTCACAGACAATCAAACAGTTGGACCTTCAATTACTGCAACCAATCGCTCATGTCAAAATATACAAAATAACACGCTTTGGCATAGACAATACTTTTACTGTTTGTAGCTGTTCATTGACAAACACATGGTCAAAGCTTTAAATACTAAGAGCAATCACTTATGTAAACATATAGGAAATGATATACATTGGCAAGGTCAACACCTTTGCCATTTGCTGTGTTATGTCAGGTTATGTTATGTTAATAGGCTTTTATATTGTGCCAAATTACCACAGTATTCGTCTCTGAACACCCATGATCGGGTTGTGTTTCCAAGCTAGTTGTTTGTTGACAAGCAAATAGGAATATCTTCAATTATCACAACCAATCACTGTTTAAAACGGTATGAAATAGCTTTGACAAACACATGCTGAAACTTCTATTATTATGAGCAATCCTTATGCAAAGTTGTATGGTATACCAACAATTGGCAAATGCGATGGTTATGGTGTTCGAGTTGTTAGTTCAGAAACCATTGTTTTTTGTTTTTTTTTCATTTTCTGAAACTTTATTTTCAATGTAGAGAAAGAAGACATCAATTTTAAAAAGCAATAATATATTAACAAAATTATACAAATTCACAGAAACATCAAAAACAATAGTATCTATAGAAACGAAACCCACCCTAACCCGCAGTTCACATCTCATTGCCTACAAAATCTAATTCAATACAGTTCCAAAAATCTCCCCCATATCTTTGCAAACAAACCATTTTTGCCTTTCCTGGTTGAAGTGTCCATTAATATGAGAAATCACACATGTAAAAATGTATAAATTGCACATGTACAATAGTTTTGGTGTTTGACATGTTCATTGACAACTAATGGCAGAGCTTCAGATTTTTTTTTTTAAATAAAACTTCACAAAATAAACAAATACAGACATGCAACAGATGCTACTGGTTTTGGCATTTATACTTTTCCATTGACTAACGCATGGCCACAGCTTTGTATCTACTCTCAAATGTCACACAACCCCCCTACCCCAAAATAACCTAATGTGATATTCACTAACAAATAGAAAGCAGTGAAAACGCTTAAGGTGTTTATCTATAAAATTAAAATATACAAACAATGGAAATACCATTATTAAGACTCCTAAAAACACTCAATGTAAATAGTGTCTTCCCCTGCAACAAACGACACCTTAACTCACTCCACACCACTACTTCACAACACTCACTTTAAAATGTAAAGTGGTTAAGAGCTGCAGTGTGTCATACTTAAAGGTAATATTGTGAATGATTCTTTTCATCTGTATGAATATTTGAATTAAATTGAGTCTTTATTGGAACCTTAGCAATGCTGTTTTCATTGTTTACAGGTGCTTTTATAGACACCTTAACTTGTATAAAGCATGTTTTGGCATCCATATCTATGCAAAATTCAACAAAAAAACAACTTTAGTTAAGGGTGAGTTAAGATAAACCAATTTGTCGCAGTAATATGTATGAAGTTCAGCAGTTGTGGGAAGAGATGACAATCATAACTCAGGCTCTCCCCTTGAATGTTATCACTGGGGTCAGTTTAAATGTCATTATGGAATGGATCCCTTTTGTGATGTCGTGTATGTGCTCATAGGATGAGCAACGAGGGGAGGGGCCCAGATGTAAGCTTGTAATCACATCCCACAAACGCCAAATTTGATTGGTTTTATTGTAATGAATGGATTAATCTGAAACCTCTCTTCAATGAAGATTTATTTTACTTAATCTCAAGGTGTTCTATATAATATATATCATCCATGGAATACTTACCAAGGCCTTTGACATGGCCAGTAGCCATGGCATCAAACCCCCATTTTCCAGACCAAGCGTCACACGAACCGGAGCTCTCCAGAAATGTCAAAATAAAGTCTGTATGCAGGGCAAGCACATGTTGTGTTCCCAGAAATGAATGTAGCAGAGGAATGTATCCTACGCCCTATTGACCAGCCAGAGAGCGAGGAAAAACAGGGGGAGGGAGTAGGGAATGGAATTGCTTTGGCCTTTGGCCAATGCCAGTGGGCATGGCCGATGGTCGTGACATATATCCCCCTCACTAGGAAGGAAATAATTAGGTCCCAGAGGAGATATCTTTCATTGCATCAATTCAGCTAAAAGCCCATGTGACACTGGCTATCCCTTTGGCTGTGGTCTATGGCTGTGGTCGCTATGTTTTGAGGAGGCCAGAGATCTTCCGACCGGCTCCTGACCCAGGATTTTGCTCTGTTCTGCAAGGTGAGATATCGCTAGGAGGCATACACAGGACAGATACACACACAGAGGGAGACAGTTCGCAAGGAGTAAGGCACTGTTCTACTGAACTTTTCTGCAGTACTTTCCAATTTATTCAGAATTCGTAATAATCTCATAACAAGCAGAATAAATTAATAAAAACAGCTTTGCCCCTTCCAGGCAACACATTACAGCAAGCGGCGCTGCCCTGACATTTCAAGTTAAAACTACAAGGCAAGCACAAGATGCCCTCTCAGAACCAGGTGATAGCAGGGCAATGTACTCTTCAGGAGAACAGATAATTAGCCCCGCTGATCAGTCAGAGAACGAGGCTCATAGGTGGAGGGAGTCCAAATGCTGGTTCTGCCGGTTGCTCACGGCGGCCCCGGTGAAGAGGCATATGGAGTGCCCCCGCATGAAGGGGTGCGCCCGTGCTAGAGCTCAGTGAAGGACTGGGGCACCCAGAAGCGGTGAACCCCCATCGCCAGGCTTCACAGAAAGGAGCAGATTGCTTGGGGTGCGGTGGGATGTAAAGTATGCCTAAGTAACCCGGTCCTATGTTTATTCAACTCAATTTTCTTCTGCAGCGTTTTTTGCCAAGAATTATTGTCTGAAAAAACTCATCATTGTTTATCCCCCCCAAGTCCCCTCACTTATTATTTATTCCCTATTCCTTACCCCCACCCTGCCCCTTATATGCCCTTAACCCACCGCCTTATTTTTGGATGAACCTTTTACTGGCAAACATTTGCGGGGGGAAAATGCAGCTAAATAAAATGGGTGATGAATTAACGTCATACTAACCTTACAGTAACATCTCCTCTTATCTAAGCAGCTTGGTAAAAATATTTAAAAAGATTAAAATAGTCTTTAAAAATGATAGCTTTGTTAAGGTGTCCTTACTTGATCCAATGTTGCCCGCCATCCCACTCTATGTAAAGGTGCCCTTTAATGCTCCTGTCCTTGGTCTCAAGGCCCAGGGCCAGGTTTGATGGATGGTCCAGGGCAGCAGCATTAGTAGAGAGAGGGCCCTCATAATGTTAAAAGCAGCCCAGGGTTATCATGATGGTGTTGAGGTCCCTTCAAGTCCTCCTTAGGAGCATGCATATGCCAGAGGCAGCCCAGAACACTTGGCAGCATCAGGGGGCCACAGGAGTCGGTTCCTCAACCTTGTCTAGTTCTCCTACAAGGGCTGCGCGTCCTAGGCAGCCAGGGAGGAAGAGCAGGCCTGTATAAGAAACGGGTCTGCACGGCGAACGTCACACAGTGCTCCCCTTCCTGACAAGGAGTGCCGCATAGATGTCAGAGCAGCCCCGGCGGCCGCTGTGCCATATTGTGTGGAGCCTCTCCTCTACACTGGGCGCCAGGCTGAGAAGGGCCAGTCTCCAGTGGGGGTTCATTGGGTGGCACAGTTGTCAAGTTGTAAAAAGAGCTGATCAGCAGATAGCAAGACTGGCGCCCAATGCAACTCATGCTGTCAGTAATTTACACCGAGATGTACTGCAGCCACATTGAGGGTCTTCCACTGAGCAGACACTGCTAACATGTTGCTTGCCTCATTAAAGACAATGGAGTGTTAGCAGCCTATACGTGCTATTAGTACCCCAGGAAGTGACTTGGCATTTGTCATGATCTCTGCTTCCAAAAGGTCAGGGTTTTCCCAACTCCCTTGGAAGCAGATCCATAACCCAGGTTCCGAGTGCCAACCAGTCCCAATTGGGACCTTTTGGACCCAGTCCTGGCGCCAGTGGCACCAGACTCATAAATATTCCCAGTCCCAGCGCTGGAAGCGCCGGGCTCATAATGCTTGGGTGGACTTACCTGCAGCAGACCATGCTGCTTACTTGCCTGCCAGTTGAGCCTCTGATCCTCTTCTGTTTGGAACTACTTTTCCTGTTGGGTGGGGCAGGAGCCACTCCCTAGATTCAGAACACTGGAACTCTTCTGGAAAGCAGGAACTCTTTTCTTACCTAGGCGTGGCTGTGGAAGGAGACACCTAAGCACTACAGGAGGCTATTTAAACCACACCCGATGGATGAATCTTGCTTTGCGTTATTCTGCATCCTCTGCAGCAGAACGCTCATCGTGTCTTCTGCATCCTGAATCCAGTCTTCAGCAACACCTATAAAGACAAGAAAGAACAGGTTAGCATTACGGGCTTCAGTGATAGCTCTTCACATACCTGGTCCATCGGCTGTCACCAACGCCTCGCGCTGCATTCCGGCATCTGAAAGACAAAGGCTTACCTACTCTTCGTGCGCTCCGGAGGTCTTCACACTGCATTCCGGCATCTGAAAGACAAAAGCTTACCAACTCTTCACACGCTCCGGAGGCCTTCGGCGCTGCATCCCGCATCTGAAAGACAAAACAAGGTGCGTTTAAAGACATTGGGGAACTTTAATACTCACGTGCCATTACTCCTTTCTACATCTAACCCAGTGGGTATTCCGGCACCTTGCAGCCGCTCCGAACTTGTACCTGCAAAATAAAAAGACAGTTAGAGCGCATCGTGAAGCAGGCAACAAGCGCTTACTTATGTGCTTCCAGGCGCTTCTATTCATCACACGGGCTCCATCTTCAACTCACTTCAGCCCGTCATCCGCCATCGCCGGAACCCTGCAAAACAAGAAACATCATTACTAAAGACTTTAAAGACATTAGAATTACTCGAAACTTACCGTTCGTGCAGTAAACGACGGACAGCAGTCCTCTGAAGTCAAGAGGCCTGCTCCCCTTATCCAGTGAAGAAACTGGTTACAGCACCCTGCCCCGAGGCAGATGGAGAGCACGGCGTTCACTTACCTAAGGTGAGAGCGTTAACCTTTGGGGTTCTACAGGAGAAGAGAAAGGGAAGAAGAGAGAGACATTCAATAACCCAGTTCCTTAATCCCATATTTTCTATCTGCAGACATCTTACCCTTCAAGTCAGACATACAGTGCACAGAGGTCCAGCCCAAAGAGCCAGCCGTGTGTTACACATCACCTTTGAAGATACGGTATATGCCCAGTCAAGACCGGCGCCTCTACGGGAATCAGGTGAGCGTTACAGCATTCCCTGATTGGCGAAACTCCAAGCCTCACTGCTTGATACAGGTCAGAGTTTCTGGCACGGTACAAGCTTCCCTGAGGTACTCACTCGCCAGCCGATTCTTCCAGCCCGCAGTTGCTATCTTGCCTCGCCCATTTCCCGACTCCCTCAAACAATCCCATTCCTCTGTCTTATGTCGCTGGCTCTCATACTGACTATAATGGTGCACAGTGCTGCCCCACCTCAGCTTGCTGTTCAGCCTCCAATTGGCCATCCTACTTTCTCTACAGGATATTACCCCAGGACAGCAGCACCAAACGCAGCCTGATCCAGTGTACTAATAACTTTATAAACTATTGCCACCAGGGCTGTACCGCCATTATGAGCCCTGAGACCTCATTATAAGCCTGTGCTCGAATGTACCTGTAACTCAGTCTTCCAAGTCCATAACGCCTATTAGCACCCTGGGCTGGGGAGCCTGCCAATCAGGTGGCTACAAACGCGGGTTGACACTACCAGTGGAAGCCTGTGTTCTATGACGCCTGGTGGCCGGCTCGACTGCCTGCCATCTTCCCCTCACACAACCTCGCTTTTTGTTTACAAACCCCCCAACCCCACTTACCTGTCTACTGCACTGGTGAGACCCGCCGCTGCTTCTGCTGCTCCCGTCCACGCATTGGCCGCCATGGAAATGAAAGAGGGGCTCCATACAGAGCCCTGAGTTCCTAATACATGGTGGCCATGTTGGTAGAGTATTTTTATCCTTGAACGAGGTGCTGTGAGACCCCAACCTGCCACTTGGTTTACATCTCTTCAAAGCACTAAAGAATTATTACGAGCAAGCAAAGACAAAGCCGGCATTATTGGCTTAAGATACTAGATAGGCTTTTGCAAGGTACTGCCATCATATGCCCAAGTAATCAATCAATTTTTCAGATGTTCCCATCTTATGGCCAGTTAATATCAATGCCTAGCCAATGCCTAGGACAGGGTTGTTCTACTCCATGCATAGAGGGCCGGAAGTGGTAGATTTTCAGTATTCACCTCATTAATATTCATGGGATAAATTTACATACGATTCTAAACATATGCACATTTTTCCTCATGAACATTAATGAGGGATATTCTGAAAACCCATCAGGATTCCGGCCCTTGAGGCTTGGAGTTTGCCAACCCTGGCCTATGCCATACTTACACAAAAGCTCTTCTGTCTCAAAGTAATTCTACCTTTTCTCACTTTCCCCCAGAAGCTCAATGTTACCTGAGCCCTGGTTCTCTCTAGGATTGACTATTGCAATAGCCTCCTCCTGAATCTACCTTCTTCCATTCTGCAACCCCTCCTTCTAATCCAGAATAGGGCAGTGGGACTTATCCTCGGCCTCAAGCCCAGGGACCGCATCTCTCCCACCCTAAAAAGTCTTCACTGGCTCCCGGTTGCTTCACAGATTACATTCAAATCCCTCTGCATCATCCACAAGGCTGTCTGGGGCCAGAGACCACACTATCTGCAACTCTCCCTTACTAAATATTCTCCCTCTAGACCGCTTCATTCCTCTGACATCAACTCTTTGTGTGTAAAGCATTTCGCTAAACAGACGGTAGGAGGTTGATCGCTTTTCTCAGCTGGCTCGCTTCTATGGAACAACCACCCCCGCCTGCATCTTGAGTAGGACTTTCTTAAATTCCAAAAGCTCCTCATGACTTTCATCTTTACCTCCTCCTTCCCCCTTCTCTCCTCTGCTTATTCTCATAGTTGCTTTGATTGGTGTCCAGGGGCCTTATGCATCCTTGGGGCCATGCATCCCACACCAAATCACCACCAGTTTCTCTGTACCCTCAGCACGTGCCTCGGCACACCCTCCATTCCGGAGGCTCACACTTAACCATACCTTGCACTTCATCTATTGCTCACCCATGGGCATGGGCACCCCATCACCCCACTGCCCCCTCCCTTCTGCACTTGCACGTTCTGAATACTCACAAGGTGTAGTAGGTTTGTCCTTTTTCCCCTCCACTGTATTTAATATTTTATGTATTTTAACTTGCTGCATTCCCATGTCCTCTCCCTGTTGCCCTGTGGGTGCTTTGAAGCTGAATGTACATGCTGTATAAGCGCCTAACAAGCGAAGAATAAATAACTGTTGGCATTGCCGATGCTTGTTTGTTTCAGGGGACGCGATGGTTGATTAGTGACAAGCATAGCGGAAAGCGACCGTCATGTCTATTAAATGTGCTTATTTCTATTATTGTAATCTAGCCCTTTATCTCGACGGGAAATGCGCCTAAAATCCGGCATTCAGGCTTCAAGGCGTGTCTCTGGACAGACACAGAGCAGGTTGCGGTGTTATTTGGCAGACTTGTGTTTCATGGACACTGCATAGTGGTGCCCTCTGTGCAGGGCAGTCATTGCTTCTGCATCGAGTATCTGCACTGGGTCATCCACATCTACGGCAGACCTTGGATTCTGATTGGACAGTCTCTTGCGTCCTCCGGGGTTGCGGCCGGCAGCCTCTGTTTGCTCAGTGTGATGGCAACGGAGGGGGTCAGTCGCTTCGTGCTTGTCACTGCATTTGTTCAGCGCACTCGCACTTGCTACTCAAACAGAGGGGCTCGAAGCTCCCTTTCCGGATAATAGCCGGCAGGAGCAAGCCCACTGTAGCAACATGACAGGAGGAGAACCAAAGTCTCGCTGTCTGACACCAATGCACCTTTAGATTGACTCCCAGAAACCTGTAAGGAGGGGGCGTTCATGAATCCGGACTTTACAGAACTTTCGCAATCTCACTTAGCCCACTATGGCTGCTTATGCTCAAAAGCGACATAGTCCTATATAATAATAACTCCGTGATTTAAAGTGTTTTACATAGAACATTATTATATACAATGATCACCCAATCAAATTGAGGCTCATTGTATTACCTCAGAAGGATGGCTCACCCCCACCGTACTGGAATTCGAACCTGTGACCTGCAGATCACGCAGAGTTCACAAAAGCGACGGCTTAATCTGCTGAGTTATGCTACCGGCCACGTGGGAACCCTACTTCATTCTAACAATAAACCCGGAAGAAGTAGAGACGATGCACCATGCAAAACGCAGACATTGGATCTGTGTCATCGAAACATCAGTGCTAAACACCCGCGCTTACTATATTCATTTACTAATAGTTTATTTAGGATAATTGCTGAGCACAAAACCAGCCTTTAGTCTCGGAACAATGCGGCGCTGTTGTGAAACTTGGACCTGGGGCTAGATTTTACAAGCAAATAGCGCCGGCGCACTTGACTGAGTGCTACATGTGCACCAGCGTGAACTGTGCAGCACATTTAGTAAAGGTGCATTTCGTACAAATGCACCACTTTGCCGGCACGTGTCATGCCACCAAAAGGATGTGCACTCTGATGACATTTCCTCAATTATCATATGAGGATTTCCAGGGTAATGAGGAAACAACAGTCAGGGGGCAGTGCTGTGAATTGTATAAACAATGTCTGTGCCCCCGCGCCCGCACCAATCAGCACGAAAATGGCGCGCTTTCTGCAATTAAATGCTGTGGTGACTTTTTAGGTGAACGAAGCAGCTACCTGCTTGGAGACTATAAATACATTTAGGCATTCATCCGTAAGCTCCTTAAGACCTTCCTCTTCGCATCTGCCTTTGCCACTCTCCTCCCCTGTTGATCTGTCTTCTCTTCTCAGCACTGCCTCACCTGCCAACGGGCCCCCTTGGCTCAGTTACCTGCCCTCCTGGACTTCCTCCGGCACTGCCTCCCGGCCACCCCTGCACCGGGGCCTGTTATCTGTACCCTCACAGGTCCCCCCACTCCTCTCCTGCACTTATCAGATGTTACCCTATCTGACTTGCCCTGCACTGCACCCTTCACTGGCTGCAAACATCACTGCTCTTATCACCTTATTTATGTACTTATGTAGCCACTAACTTATGCTTTATCCTATGCCTGCACTTCTTTGCCCCCTCCCTTTTTCTGTTGCACTTCCCCATTTTCCCTTTCCCATGCACTTGCATGTTCTCAATGTCACTGGGCCAAGTAAGATCGTTTGTTTTTGTTTTCTCCCCTGCTCCCCCTCCCTTTGCCTGGTCGCGCCTGAAACACCTGTGTATGGGCGCGATATAAATAAAATATCATATCATATCATTAAATACGTTTGCAGGCTTTAACATTTTTTTTTAAAAAAAACAAGAATTACAATTCTGATGAAATACAATACTAATAGACTGAAAGGGATCATTTTTTTTCAAATAAAACATCGCCAGCAGTTAGTCAGGACTGTCAACCACTGCCATATGTTACCTTCAACACAACCAATCAATCGCCGCTCACCTGCCTCCTTGTGCACCTTCTCATTGTTTAAATTCAACAGTCTGGCCTGAGCCCTGCTCTGGGATGTCTTTGCATTGTGAACTCCCGGTACGGGGCAGTGCAGCCGGAAAGTTTGTCATGCACAGACAGTGTTTGCTAAATCTTACCTCTGGTGTCTAAGACCCCGGGTGATTTGTAGAGCGCATAATGTGGTCCTAAAATAGCTCCTTAATGCCCCAGCATACACATCCGTGCATTTAAAGTCGTACCAAATGTTTGCAAGAACAGATGGTTCATCCTTTGGTAGTGAGGCTGAACATTCAGACTGGGGTCTGTAGAAAGTGGCCAATTCATCTCAGATCAAAGCATTGCACATAGACCTGTAATCCTTAAAAGGGTCTTAGTAATGTTATTAAATATATACCATGTTATTCACCAAACATGTTAAACAATGAATTGGCTGAGAAGCAGCAAGAAAAGACACGTAGGCCATTTCTATCGGCCTATGTGGCATATGCTGTTCTCTACAATGACATTTCCGAATTCTCATAAGGTTGACATTATGGCCCTCCTTCATGCAAATGATTTGCGTGTAAAATGATGATTTGCATACCATCCTGCCTGCAAATCCCTGTTTGACAAATGGGGATTTGCGAGCAGAATGGCACGCAAATCCCTGTTTTACACGCAAATAATTCCATGAATCAGGGTCAATGCGTTTTTACTGTTTTAGGGTCCAAAAAAAAAATTCTTGCATAAAATCAGCCCCTCTTGTCATGAATTTCAAAGCACTGGTCCTTTGGCATCCATGATATTAAACACAGTCAGGCAGAAATGTCTTATGCTGGTTCACAAATCTATCCACGGTAAGGCACCACTGTATCTATCCTCCTCTATCCAACTCTACAAGCCTTCTCGTAATCTCTGTTCTGCCTCATCGACTACCCTTGTGACTCCAGGCTCCCCCCCATGCTTCCTCTCGCTTCTGATTTTTCTCTCTTCTTGCTCCACTTGCATGGAATTCTCTTCTGCCGGACATCCGAGAAACAGTCCACATGGACTTGTTCAAAACCAAACTAAAAGCCTACCCCCTCGCCTCTAATTCACCTTCCAAACCTTCCTCTCATGTGCCTGCTAGCTAAAACACATTCCATGCCTATACCTGCCTCTGTCGCTCACTTCCTCTGCCTCCATTCTAGCACTTCACCCATCATGGTCACATCCCGAGCACAGCTGGCCGTACGACCTACCTGCACTTAAAAAGGTTCACTGTTGATTTTCCTTAATCTATGAATGTCCACTTATGTATTTTCCCTGGTGACGTTTCCATTTACTCGCCTCCACAACCCTGTCAGAATGTTCCTCAAACTCACCTCATTGTAAGAAGTTCACTGCTTCCTGTCAAATCTGATTTTGTATCTTTTGTACGCTCCTTTGCGATCAAAAGAGCATTGTCCCCCCTGTATATTAATAAATACATAAATACATGTGGCCTAGGAAGCCCCAGGCCCGCCTACCTATCGAAGATGCTGACCCATGGTGAGTAATCCCCAGTTTCAATGCAGCTCTGAATGTTTCCGACAATTAACCTGTTGAGGTATGTTATAAAGGGGAGTTGGAGTCAATTGGTCACTCTGGATGCACGCCTTCACCCGAAGCCTTCATTCAAGATTATAATTATGGGAAATTAAGAAGATTCAAGAAAGTACAAGGCCAGCGCGCACACTTTTGCGCGACTCTCCCTGTGGAAGGTTCCTTGGTTTTTCTGGAAGAGCACAGATTGTGGTTCTCCGATGGGATCTGATTCTTCCTGTCCTTGTTTTATTTGCTGCCCTCTCTGCTTGCGCTGCAGAGAAATAGACCAAAATGAAAAGTGACACGGAGAGAATTCCTTCTGAGCGTGCTCCAGGTTAGCTGCCAGCCTTCCAGTGTTGGTTCAGAAGATTAATTTGCTCCGATCCAGCGAGATATCACTGACACACCGAAGGGGGATGCTGTCTGCTCACGCCGCTGAAGCAACTTCAACCGAGGTGTGACAGACACATCTGACAGTGACATATCACAAGCAAGGACATCACGCATCAATGCATCACATGCCAACTGATTACACATTGCCACATCCCATGCTGATTCATCATATGACAATGTGCTGTATTCTTAGGTGAAATATATCAATGTAATACACCACGTGGTCATGCCTCAAGAGCTGTGGCATGAAGTGGTGAAATGTCTATACCGACACATCGGATGCCAGCAATCAACACACCAATGCATCAGATCAGTGGCTAATTTGTAGGGGTGTTTGCCAGGGCTCATCCCTGGCACTTATTTCTGGGCTCCAGCACTCATTGTCTTAGAGTCAGTTTGATTATGTGGTGTTTAGGCAACTTTATTTTTTTACCTGGCAGTCACATAATAAACACCTATAGAATCAGAATAAAATGTAAATGATGATTGTTTAAAGACACACTAAAACATGTGTCTCATGTCAAGACACGACGAGTATGTTATTTTTTGTGTATGTTGCTTGGCGTTTGTAAATCACACATCTGCTCTATGAGTACATCTGTTAACCACAAAAATCCGGTTGCAGTTGCAGCTTTAACCCAATATATGTTGACAGCTTCGGCACCAGCCGTGGGTGGTAGCAACAGTGGGCCGGGAGCTGCCCATCCTGATGTGTAATGTAATGTTATGTTATGTCAGCAAGACTCCTTATGCGCGGCTATTACCCAAGGGTCTCCTGGCAGTAATGGGCATGTTAGAAAATATTTCAGCCCTGGCACATATCGTTTTACAATTTAAGCACTGCATCAGGTTCTAATGATTGTCAAGCCAGCACTTTGCTGAGTGGCATATCACATGTTGAGCAACCACACACGGATGCATCAGACTTGAATACACTGCACACCAATGTTACATGCAAAAGACTGAAGCATGTTGTGAAGATACTTCACAGTTTGACACATCCTGCTTTTATGCAATGCAACCCGAGTCATCACACTTGCAGCATTGCAAGCCGACACATCAACACACCGACACATCAAACAAGGAACTTAACCATCACACACAGTCTGACCTTCACTCTCTGACACATTAACCACGATGCATCATATTCAAACCCATGAAAGATGACTTAAGCTGCAACCCCCCTAAATGCCTATGAAATAAGAGGATCTAGCTAATATTTGGGCATGCTGGCAAATTGCATGGGTGTTAGGCCTTCACAAAGGTAACAATGGCATCAGGAACAGTGGGGGTGGCTGGCACCACCACAGAAACCCCGCTGAGCCCCGGGCAGAAGAGGTGCTTCCATCATGAAGGTTAGGACCCGGGAACCTGATGACGGCTGGGCTTCACTCTGCTATCCTCGGCGATGGCTTGGCTTGACTGAAGCTCTACATTCAGAAGTGAAAAAGACTTCACTCACTGTCAGTTAATACCTCATACAGTCATTCCCTGTGGTATATATTACAGTGTAAGCTTTACCAGCAAGAATGCCTGGCGGTGTAATTCAATTCTTCACATTTTTCATGTTAATTACAACTCAAATATTTGAAGGATCATAAATTACAAGAACAACACGTGTCGAGCCCTCCCTCTTTTTCAGATGCAAGAGATCCCCAAGGCAACTCCTACAAAAACAACGTGTAGATTGCATTTTCGCGCCACAGTACTCACTAGAACGTTTTAGCCACCCGCCTGTTTATTCTTCAAATGGAATTATGCTCAGCACAATAGTCACAATATATGGCACAACATGATAATAAAATTAATAATTAATAAAAAAAGAAGCATATTCATACATATGATGTTTTCGGTATGTGGGTTTGAACCCCTATAGAACAATGAATCCTAATCTGGAATCTATGAGTGAGCAGCATGTGCTACTCACAACTCGGTCTCTTTGTTTGCTCCTATTGTTACAAATTCACGTAACCCCAAGGTTGCCTTTATTAGTTTTTTTTAATAAACAATTCACTATATAGAGAATATTTTCACAAATTCAGCAAATCAGCCATAGACAAAGCAAATATTCACCAAAGGTTGACCCAATTCACCAATGTTTTGCTTGCCAAGAAGCGTGTGTGTTACATGACTAGTCCTTCCTTCATTGCCACCACGTGGCATTGGTTTAGAATAAAGATGCAAATGACGTCTTCCCCAAACACATAGTCATTCCACCCGCTCGTTCATGCCTCTTGGGCTGACACCGTTCATTTGATTTACCCTAAATGCCTCTTTTCAGCACCCCCTTCTGTGGAGGCACAGAATATGATCTACAGCTTCAAAAAAACACAATTGACTCACAGTGTCTTGCCTCAGAACATACCGGTCTTGTAGCATGTTTATATCCTGATTGCCTACCCTGCTATATGCTCAGTGATTCTCACTCAAACCTCTTTTCTTGTCTCTCCCACATATATATTTTACATGGACATTTAACCTCATTATCTGTATGTACTAACATATTTAACTTTCATTTACTTTCAAGAGTAGGGATCAGCCACATACTCTCTGTTGATGAGAACATGGCAGCATGTAGCAGTGTCGGTTCACCAAAATGCCAGGGGTAGCAGAAGTGAAATCACAGACCTGATGTCTCTTGACCTTTGACCCAGACAGCATCAGTTCCCCATTACTTGAAGTGGCTTGCAGGCATGAATTAAGTACATGAACATAAACATTTTAAAATACCAAATAGATACTGAAGCAGACAAGAATATTTTAGGTACCACATGGGTGTGGAATTCCTATAGCCCCACTTCCAGGACAAGTTCTTTGTTGTCAGGGGCAAGAAGATTTCATAAACATATTGTCACCGGGGGAAGTAGAGAGTAGGTAAAGTCTGTATAGGTGTTTGGACTTTCAAAATACTTGCTTTGAGCTATTGTGTACCATCGTGCATCATGGCTTCCAAGTGTGTTTGTGGGCTCGGCTTCATGGATCCAGCAAGTTTGTTGGTTGCCTTGTGGGAGAATGCTATTGGCAGAGTGGGTCGGATTGTTAAAGGTCTCTAACTTAAAATTGCAATCACTCTCCATTAACATTGAAATGCTGGTAGAACTGCAGTTGCATATTAAAATGCATTGTAGTGAAATCCCATCTTGGGCAGCCAGAGCATGCAAATACCTGTTTTTTAGACCACCCCTTTTGATTTGCAATTGGTTACATTTCTTTGTTGCCAGGTTGTGTTCCATCCTATCTCGATGGTCTTGCTCCTTGAGGCATGACAATGAGGGAGATAAAAAAGAGACTCATTGAACACAAATCATGTATCCGCACAAAAAAACTAACGGCCCCCCTGGTGAGTCATTTCGTCCAAGAAAAACATAGTCAGGACGACTTTACATGGACGATCCTTGAAAAACTAACTCCCCCAAGAAGGGGTGGGGACTTTGGACAAATGCTTCTGAAAAGAGAACAACTCTGCATTTTCAGATTAGACACAGTAAAAAATGGGCTGAATGAGGAAATACAATGGAACAACCTCGCCTTGATGAAATGAACATCTCCATTGGATGAATGAAGAAGGAAGATAAGGAGCAAAATGAGGACTGTGGCACAGCACAGAGAACAACAAACACCCTAGAACAACAATCCTGTCAACGAAATATGAATATGAACAATGGTTCTGGTCAATGTTATGTACATACCTTCCTCCCCCGCCGAATAGCGTTTATAGAACATAGGCCAAAAACAATTTTGGCGCTCCCCCTAAATTAACACTGCCACCATATCCTAGATCTGCACTAATGACGAGGGGAGAAAGGCCACACTGTAATGTCGTAACGCTACAATGAATCAACATATGTTCTGTTACGGCCCTATAGCACACATGATAAAAGGTGCCAAAATACTGTGACCAAATATCATGATTCTCCATGAGAAAAGACGTTCTGCATTAGTGGAAGCGCTATACCTAGTAGGAATAGCCAAATTACCATGCTATAATGTAATGAATGAAGATATGTCCCGTTACAATCTCCCAACAACAAAAAACTGAATGAGATGCCAAATTTTGTTTCCAAATATTATGGTGATGTATCGGGATTATGTATAGGAAACACACCTAGCATCAGCCCCAGGGGGCCTGGCACCACTATATGAGGCACCAAAAACATAGAGCAACCTAGAGGAGCAACCACGCTGCTTGTGCGACCCGGAAAACCGGCAGCGAAGACAAACTTTTTAAAGCCGTCCCCGTTGCTGGGCAACCATAGGTTTACACTCGGAGCGAGAGCCCCAGCGTTTCCACCGCCTGACGAGAAGAGGAGGCCATCCGAAGAATGCGGTAAGCGATTCATCCCTGGGGCGTACAAATCAAACTAAGATCTCTTTAGAAGACAAACCTTTCGATCGAGAGCCGCGAACAGCACAACGGGCTGCCATGCTCACGATTGAGAGTTTTGCAATTGCTGGGAATGACACGGGCAGCCCTGCCTGCTTCCAGCGTTTACCGGCGCCACATGTGGATGCATTGTGTGTATGTGCAAGTGCTAACGATCGCGAGCCGAGGCAAGTCCAGAAGACTGCCTCGCTCGTGACCGGGAGCATTAAGTGATTTTGCCTGGCACCCCCCCTTTCTGGCCGTAGCAGGCTCCCAAGAGACACCCAGTCTGTCAACCATACTGGCACAGGCCCCACGCTGTGCGGCCCATATGATATCTGGCCCTGATGATAAAAATGGACATATATGCGGACCACTGGCCATCCATCTTATGGCCACAGCCACGCATATTTAAAGAGACATCATACATAATGAACAGTAGTTTGATCTACATAGAAGTAGTGAAACATGTACAATGACACATCAACATATTGTGTCTTACAGGACAAAAACAATGTAAGCTTCCAGCCGTCCACAACAGCAACATGGCTCACAGCATTTGACCAGCAGAGCTACATGGAAGGTAACAATCTTTCTTGTGAATAACACCTGGATTTAGTCAAAACAGATTGATGTCCCCGCCCGCCAATGGGACAGACTGTCCAAAAATTAGAAAATAATTAAATTTATTATAAGTAACCCAACAGTAATCCAACCTTGGAATGTTTTTGGAAAAAGAGCATGACCTCGAGAAATGAAAAACTATTCTGTTTTTCTTTTCTTTCCTCAGGTAGATGGGATGACGGATCCTCTGACCTCATCCTTTTCCTGATCTTATCAAGACAGGCCAAAAACCACGGTCCTGAAGAAGATAAGAAATAATAATCATCGAATCCGGTCGACCTCTTTTTAAAACCAAGGATATCCCAGGAAACCAATCGGGATACCCCTCTGAAGAAAAAGTCCAAACAACATATTGTGTTATGTAAGAAGTTTCTCCCCAAGAAAAACCGTTATACCACGGACTCCTGTACTAAAAAAACGATCCAAGTGGCAAAGGACGAAGTAGAATATATTACAAAGGCAACCCTGAACAACAACCTTAAGAAAAGCCTGAAAAAACAAAAATATAACAAAACAAGACCACCTGAAAAGAGAAGGTGATAACGGTTGGGCCGAAATAAGCCCATTTTTAGTATTATTTTATTCAGCAATCACAAGAGTGATCCATCACTTGGGGTCTACACACTTCGCACGAAGGTCAATAAAAGAAAAAAGGTCCCATGACCTACGAAATAGTTCCTCTTTGAAATGTGGCCCCAAGTCCGACCCAGACACTAATCTCCGCCCCCACTTCTTTATGGGCAGAAGATCTGCGCACCCCACTCCGAAGGATAGCAGTCCGCATATGTTATGAGGGCTACTCCAGAAGAAAAGATAATCTGAGGCCACCCATTAAATGGCACATGAATAACTACCAGTTCCCACGCTAAAAAGTGGACCCCACAAAGTGTTCATGTGTGTTAAAAACATATTAAAATAACACTTGAGGATAAACTATAAAGTATAACCAATCGGTTTCCCTGAGTGTGTTTCGGGACAAGTGGCTTTACCTCAGTGAACCAGCATGGCAGGAGGAATGTAGGTTTGGTCTTGAGTGGCACAACTGTAGAGAAGGGTTCTGGACTTGACACAGCTTAATGGCAGCGATTAGATCATTCCGGTGGCAACAATTGCTCATTTATAGTTTTGTTCACTAAAATGTGCCCCTGTGTGCTCAGAGAATCCATGCACCACCTCAGTTTTTCAATTAATTGCACATCATCTGAAGTAGTGGCCAAGATAAATGTTGTGACAGAATAGTGGTAATTATTTTTATTTTTGTGCATAACCCATCTTTCTGATCTTTTCAGTTGCAAGACGAGTGTTTTATCACTAAAGTTAAAACCTACTAACTTGACCTTCAAGCTCAATGCCAGTCTTCCTCGCTCCTGCTGCCCCCACCAAATTAAAGCTCGAATTAAATTGCCTAATCTCCTGCATAGGATTGCATGGGTGTGTTAGAAAGTTTGATCTAGGTTTGGTTAAATAAAATGTTTTGCTATTTTCCTCAACATTGCTTAATTGTGCTGTCCAAGTCATATACCTTTATCTGGTATAAGTATTTGTTTTATTTTTAGGACAATTTACGCCAAAGCACTGTTTTACAGGAGTGGGACAATAAAAATGAAAATCAATTTAAACAATGTGGTTACATTGGGCAGGAGAGGAAACCAAGGGCTTTAGTGGAGAACTGAAAAGTAGAAATGAAGTAGAAGAGTGAACAGAAAGAGGAAGAGCCTTCTAATGCTTAGGAGAAAGAGCAAAAGAGGATAGAGTGCAGGGTAGCTTTAGAACAGAAAAGAGGAAGTGTGATTGGCAGGAGATTGGCAGAGAGTAAAGGAAAATAAGGGAGGAAAGATAAGGATAAGTGAGATAATTAAGACATTTAAAGACCATGTAAAGACAGTGAAAGAGAAGGTGGGATTCCAAAGAGCCAGGATAGTGAGAGTAAGGAAGCAAAACTGGAAGAGTAAGGACCGAGGCAGAAGAATCTATGAATTGTGAAATTATAGATAGTGAAGGGTTGGTTGGCAAGAATTAAGAGAAAACAAAATCAAAAATAATTGTTTTGGTTGCAGTGAAGGAAAATACAGCGCATACTTTGCACATGTTAAACAACTGGAAATGTTACATGATATGTATTGGTGGTTCGGGAGGAGAAGTAAAGAGTTGAATCAAAGAGGACACCTAGATTGTGGGTAGTGAGAGAAAAGGGGAGAAGAATATGCTGGAGGAGTTGAGGAGGAAATAAAGGAAGAGGGAAAAAGAACTTCATTCACAGAAGGCTTTAGATGGAGGTAACCAGAGTGCATCCAAGTTTGGAGTTTAATAAGAATATAGTTGGTTAGAGATGAGTGAAAATTGTCAGAGAAATCTAGAAAGATCTATGCAGTTGCATAAAAGTGGATAGAAAAGCTACATTTGTGTGTAATAGCAGAAAGGGGAGAGGTGTAGAGACATAATTGAATGGGACCAAGGTCAGAGCCTTGACGGACGCCAAACTGGAGTGGATAAGAAGATCTGTTGCCAGCCCAAGAGACTTCAAAAGTGTCATCAGATCAGTAAGAGGGGAACCATTGGAAACAGAGTTTGAAAGGCCCAGAGACGAGAGTGTGTTAAGAAGATTGATCAACAGTATCAGAGGTGGCTTTGAGATGAGATAGGATCTGATGGAAGAGAGTTTCCCATGACTAGACAGTTAGAAGAGAGTTGGTGACATAGAGTAAAACAGTTTCATTGAGTGTGGCAGGGAAGGCACTGGGATGGGCTTGAGTAAGAACATGTGCAGAATCAGAATCAGAAGGGGGCAAGGAAATAGATGAAATCCAGGAAAGAGAAGGGGGAATAGTGTCGGGGGAGAGAGAAGCATAACTGGAGAACTTAACTGGAGAAATTTGGAGCAAGGTCAGCTGTGGAAACAGGGAGGGGAAAGCAGAATCGAAGGGGGCGGGGGTGAGGTGATCTAACGTTGAAAAAGATGATGGGTTGAATAAGACAAGATAAGAGATACGTAGTGCCTTTTAGCAGCATAGAGGGCAGAGTCATCGAAGGAGCAAAGTGATGAGAGTAAAAGGTAGTCATAAGCAGAAGAAGTTGTTTTGCCATTGGCACTCTGCACAGTGGGGAGTGGTACATAGAGAATTGATCTGATGTATACGCCGATATTTGAAATCACCAAGCAGAAAGTAAGACAACGATAGGGGAAGTAATGAGGAAAGAAGGGCATCAAGGTCATCGCAGAAAGAGGATAGCGAGCCAAGGGAGCAGTAGATAATGAGAAAGGTGATAAAGTAGGGTTTGGAGAGTACAGAAAAGTGATGTTCAAATGAGAGAAATGAGGAAGGCGAGCATACGAGAGCAAGAGGGATAAAGCGGATGTGGAAAAGAATGCCAGTGGCACTATCAGCCCTAAGGAGGCATGGGAAAGAGAGATGTGAGTAGATGGAGAGAAAAGGAGGCGGGGTGACAGTGTCTGATTGTGAGATCCAGGCATAGGTCAGACAGAGAAAGTGAAGATTAAGGTGGAAAATGGTGTCCAGAAGAAAATGTATTTAATTACATGCAGAACTGGCACTGAGTAATCCAGTGGGCAGAGAGAGGGGAACAGAGGTGGGGGAATGATCCAAGTTTGATTATTGGGGTTTGGAGAATGAGAGGTGTAGGAAGGTAAAGTGGAATGGGAAGAGGGTTGAACAGGAATGGTGAAAGTCATAGAAAGGAAGCAAGAGAGTAGTGACAATGCCTAAGTAGTATGGAGAAGTAGTGGAAGCAAGGTGCAGTTTTAACTGCTGGGGAGGAGGGGAGTATGCAGGTATATCCCCTACTCTTGAAGTATAAAGCCTCACACTTGGATAGACCAAGTTCTAGAAAGCTGAACATTATATGTTGCATTCATTTCTAAGGATGTATCTGTCTGGTATTTGACAGTTATCAAATACAAAATATCATGATTTCTCTTTGTGCCATATTTAATATATTTAGGGCACAGAAGAATGACAGGTAGATTTTTTTAGAGGACGAGTAGATTTGACAAACATATTGTACCTTGGACGACTAGATTTTCAAAAAATATTCCACACCCCTTTACCAACCACATTTTAAGAAGGGTGCTGCCTTCATATGGCATGAATGAGGTGATAATATGACAGGGCTAGACCCAAAAGAACAACATATGTCGAGACACTCTCATAGATATGCCACTTTAGCATTATATGGCCAATTACTTCTAACTTATGGCAATTATAATTGCATGTCAAGTATTGTCTTTAACTAAAAAGTAGAGCCCCTACATTGCCACTTGCTGTGATAATACAGTGTCCAAAAATCCAATAGATTCAAGTCACTACAGTAGCATTAATGCTTTAATTAATTATACTGATTTGTTAT
This sequence comes from Ambystoma mexicanum, assembly GCF_040938575.1. Classification (NCBI taxonomy): domain Eukaryota; kingdom Metazoa; phylum Chordata; class Amphibia; order Caudata; family Ambystomatidae; genus Ambystoma; species Ambystoma mexicanum. The sequence continues at coordinate 848,308,324 of NC_090931.1, read as the reverse complement.
GTATATAGCGCGTTCACCAAAGTGCGGAACATAGCACATATTTACATACAATTAGCATTCCAACCGAAGTCGGTACTCATTTATCAACCTCAGAAGAATTAAAGGCTGAGTTGGCCATGCTAGGATTTGACCCTGCAACCTGCAGATCGCACACAGATCACAGCAGTGAGTGCTTAACACGCTGAGCTATCTTACTGCTTTGCTATTAAAAATGCAATGCCACCATAAAAAATGCCAAAACTGGCTGCACAATGTAGACCAGAAACATAATAAAACTTATGTTTGCTGTATCTGTGATGATGCACAGTAAAAGATGCCATGCTGCAGTAAGACATACCTGGACTGGCTGAACCTAAATGCCAATCTAACCACGTAATAACACCTGTCATGTTTACTTTATCATAGATGCCCAGAAAAATATACAATGCCACAGTAAGGACTAGCTGCACCCAAACGCCAGCCTAGCAAGGTAATTACACTTATCCTGATTGCTTTATGAGCTACTCCCAGTACAAAATGTCAAGCCAGAGTAAGAAATGACTAGACTGTAGCATAGCATAAAATACCAAAATGTCTGTCTAGCCACTAATAACACATATCATACCTGCTTTATCATGGAGGCCCATTTCATTTTAGCAGACACCCTTTCTGCCCCACCCTCTCAACACTTCCTGTCTCCCTACCACTCTCCTCCTGCAACCCCCAAAAGAACTGCCCTAACCCAGCATTACCTCCTCATCCCTTGTCCTCACCTACGAGGCAAGGTGCTTCACAGGTAAGTACTGGAACGAGGAAGAGGAGACCTAGGACTAATGCAGATGATTGGTAAGTAATCCAGGCATTGAACACAAGAACAAATATTCACGCACCATTAACATGCTCTTTTGCACGTGCGCCCTCTCACCATCCACTCGCACATGCACACCCGGCCAACCATACATCATGCACTCAGACACATTCATAATATGCATGTCCATACAAACACACACACACACAAGCACAAACACACTCTTTCACGCACCCACACATATTTACAAAAACAAGTTTTCTTACCTTTCCCTGAATCCATTGTTGCTCCGGAGAACTCCTCTGCAGTCAGGCCTCTCTGGCTCCCATGCTCCATTCATACAGGGAACGAGCTTTGGTACCTGTCATGCACAGAGCAGAGGAGCCAGAGCTTTCCATGTCCTGTGGCGAGCTTTCTTTTTGAAGTAATTCTGACTTAAAAAAGAAATGATTTCCATTACGGAAAACCATAACGGAAATAATTCCTTTCATAAGTCAGAGTGACTTCAAAAATTAATGTATGTAAAGGTAAAGAGGGCTCTCGTCTGAGAGCCCTCTTTCCTTTTGGTTTCTCTTTTGACCAGGTATTGCAGAGGCAGAGCCATGGGTCGCACAGGAGTTGTCAGCGGTCACACTTGCGACCCCTAGCGACCCCCAAATGACGTCCCTGGCAGCGTATATAACTGAAACTAAGATATTTACCTTTCTTTTGACAAGCCAATAGCCTCTGTTTTCCCCTACTACCACCCAGATAATAATTTGCCAATCCACTGAATGAGAAAAGAAAAAAGAAAAAACCTTCTAAATTAAAATATTTCAAAAAGAAACATGTAACAAGTTGCAAGAGCATGTTGAGTGGAGTCGGGAAAGTGGATGAAGATGCAGAAAGGAACGGAGAATTAAACATACATCAGGTGTGTACTCTAAATGAAATGTATTCAATTGTGGACACAGCACACAGATCACACCAAAGAGGTTGTTGGCTTGCAGAGGCTTTCACATTCGTTAGATTGACGGTCGGCAAAGACAGCATTCATCACGTCTATCACTGCTGTGCCAATGTCACGGTATGTGGAATTAGTCTGGCTTTCCATGACTTTCTTTGGTTGGTCACCTTTGAGACCTGCCACTGAGCCGGGTGGCCAATAGAGCATGAGTGGCTTTACATGGTTTGCCAATATGTTATGCTATAATGCATTTATACTATGCCCAACACCACTTGAATGGAAAATGGTGGTTTGTGTCCTAGCCCAGAATAACCAGACCTTGGCATGTGAGAGAAGAAGCAGCAAAGGGTGAGACGTAGGGACACTGCTGAGTCAGGCTAGTAAAACCACTACCTTTGTGGGTGTGACAGTGCATTGGTAAGGGCGCAGACACATGTAGAGAAAGTGGCAACAACCAGGTGCACATAAACATTTATTATGTGTATGTTTCTTCGGAGAACACGAGTGGGCCCCTCTCTCGTTATTGTTCTAGCTCTTCAAAACCGGAATTTAGTTTAACCATAGTTTCTTTAATTCCAGGTAATGCATTGCAAAGACGACAACAGAAAATATTTGATGTGCCCAAACTTAGGTGGGTAACGCACGTATGTAGAAAGTGTGTCCTGGGCAATGCTGCAGGGCCGCCCAAGGCGAGGCAGAGTAACTGATGTTACCATTTGGCAGGCCAGGGAGAGGGGCAGCCCCCCACTCCAGGGCTGCTTCTCTCCCCCCACGGACACAGAGACACGCAGTCTCTGCCACACAATGCAAGGGAAGGGTGAGGTGTGAACAATCACCTCACCCTTCCCAAAGCAGCAAGGTGCTAATGCACCTGGAAGTAACAACAGTCAGGCACGGCTCAGGTTCAAAGACCTGCCCCTCCCCTCAGGGGGGGGCCAGACAGTCGGCTACACCGGCCTGGGGGCTGGACAACAGCCCCCACTATGCACTACAAAGGCCCAGGGCTACCCTGGGTCTGATAAATAAGGGCAGCAAGCCCTAAGAAATCACAATCTGTTTGTGGACCCTGAACGGGGACCCAAACAAACAGGAGGTTCGCTGTTTACTCAGCGTCCTCCACTCTTTGCTTCTTTACCACAAAACCCTCCCACCCTACAAAAGAAGGGAGAAGAACAAAGAAAAAACAAAGCAAAGGAGGACACTGGACGGTGACCACTACAAGGCGTGGGACAATAAGGCGGCACGGGCCAGAGGGGGTAACCTCAGGTCCCGGTGCCCAAAAGTATAATATTATTATGATATGTGATTATTGTTATTCCCATACCATATCTGCACAATAAAATCCTACAGCCTTTTATTGCCAACACTTGACAACCTTTGTGCTCCAACTTATTCACAGGTGAGGGTAAGGATTCGGCCATTGGTAAGTACATGCTTATGGGTTCAGCAGTTATTGGAGTTCATACCCAGCAACCCAGCCTCTGTAGAGAACTGAACATGTGCTGAAAACGGTGTCGAGTCACAGACTGATCCCGCTTTGATCAATGCTGATGTGCTGAAAATGCTGCCTGTCCACTCATTCCCATAAAACGCTGGGTCGCGGCCACAGTCCAGCATGGAGCTGTCCAGGAGCTGAACATGTGCTCTTCCTTGTACCCACAGGCCAGCAGTGGGCTGTTCAGGCACTGAAAAAGGACTCGTCCCTACCACCGACACTGCGGCCTGAAGTATATTCTCTATCAAACCCACAGTGCAGCAGAGTGCTGTCCAGGGTCCTGAAAGTGGACACCCTTTTAGAACCTCTGTTCAGCAGAGCTGTCTTAGGGGCTGAAAGTGTACCGCCTAAGACCCGCCGTCCAACAAGGAGCAGTCCAGGGGCTGGATATGAAATCTGTTTCAGATCCACAGTTCCAGCAGGGTCTCCTTCCAGGGAAAGTGGCAACTAAGCTACTACCAGTGCTAAGTGAAACATTCTGCGTGGGGTACAGAAACACCACTAACAGAAGAGGCTGGTAAACTGTTAACTGAAAAATTCCTCGCAGCCATTTTTTTCGCAACCTTTACCATCAATATTAAGTGCATTGCCAGCAGACACCCACATCAGGGCAAAGTCATAAAATGGAAATAGTGGTAATGGCGGTAATTACCGTTGTAACGAAGATCAGATCGGAGCTCTTTAAAAATGTTCTTACGAGAAAGCAGCTGTCGCGATGAAAATGGTATGTTATGCGAACCCCAGTGCAATTACGCAAAAGGTTTTTCAGCAGACGTTTTTTTTTCTTCTTCTGCAGTGCCCCACTCACTGCCTAAAAGATTGCCATAGGTTTTTGCTAATGGTATTTGGCCACAGGTGGTACATTTTACCATTTATGGCGCTGAAGAAAAATCAGAGAAAAGATGGGTTCCTATCAGTACTGGTAGCCCATGCCCCGGCAGTGATATGGGGGGAGGGGACATTCCTTCCCGATCGAGTGGCAATTGTAGCAGAGTACTGTTTTATTGGTATTTGTCAGCAATATGAAATATCCGGGTGTGAAAAGTAAAAGCACGGAAATCTCTCTGTTATGAAAAAGGCATTTCTTTCTCAAATAAGTGGCTCCAGTAGGGAACCATTTTCCCGGAATCTCCCTCACATTCACGCTACTTGCAAGGAGATATCCCAGCAGGCAGTGCTTTAAGTGGGCTGGGGTCAGCCAGGGCCGGGCCCCGGCTGTCTCCAAAAAGTGGGGCTGAGCCCGGGCCACAACTTCGGCGGGACAAAGTATGTCACTGAGGCCACAGTCGCAATGTGAAATGCGCACGCCATTAAGTCAGGCAAGCTGACAGAAGGGCCAGACAGCCACAGAGCGATGCTGTGTCTGGCTGGCACTTCTGTCAGTCACTGTAAATTCCTCAGGGTGACCGTTGGGTCACCAGAGGAAGTTACTGTCCTTTTGTTTCACCCTCCCCAGGTCACAGAGGCATATTTGACCATAGGCGAACCTTGGGACTACGTGCCATATTTCGAGGTTTATAAAAGATGGCTTGAAAAGTACACAATTCAAGCCATCTTTTATAAAGCTTTGCCAATGGACAAAGACGCCTCAGGCTTTGTCCGTCATGAAAGCTTTATAAAAGATGGATTGAATTGTGAACTTTTCAAGCGATCTTTTATAAACATAGAAATGTTTAAAAAAGATGGCTTGAAATTTACGCAAACCATAAGGTATGCACACAAATATATAAATGCTATATATTTGTGTGCATGCCCTACTATGGTTTGTGTACTGTTCAACCCATCTTTTATACACATAGAAATATGTTACATATTTCTATGTGTATAAACGATGGCTTGCATACTACACAAACCCAGGGACGTCATTTCACCGAAATGCCAGGGGTAGTGGAAGTGACATCAAACAACCCTTGACCTCTGATAACATCACAGGAAGTGATGTCATATGACCCCACCCCGAAGTTACATCACGCTAAGCAATGGTGCATCACCTTTCATCCCTTTACAAAACATGAAGTAGGATCACATAGCATTGTTCCGAAGTACACTACATACGAAAACTATGGTCACGATATCACTGTAATGTGACATGCATTTCATACAAGAATGGATCACCATATCTATCGTTAATATCAGTGTGTATAAGCTCATTTTGCCAAATTACTGTGAATGCAAACAGACGTCCAAAGCCAAATGATAATGATGTGTTATTATATAGCACTTACAATTAATCGTGAATTTGAGGTGTTTAAGAACAGACTAAATCAGTGTATCACCCCCTGAAGGGTGCCTGAAATGAACCTTTAATGGGTCTAGCAATTATTTGTTATTCTTATTCTTTCTTATTTAGGGTCACTGCTCAAAGTGTTACACCTGTGGAACCCCCTGTTTTTTTAAGAGGCCTGAACAAGAAAGCCAGCCACTCCAGAAACAAAGAGCCACATGACACTGACCATAGCCCACGAACTTCAACTAAAAAAGAAAAAAACAGGAAAAAAAAGTTTTAAAATTATTTTTTTGGGTTAGCAAGGGAGTTCACAGGGGTAGCAAGGGAGGCCTCAGGGGTCACAGTTGCAACACCTGGCTACCCCTAAATGATGTCCCTGCATAAACCATAGTAAGGTGCACCTACTAATATATAAATGCTTAAAAGCATTTATAAGAACAAACATAACAGGCATGAATATTTATTTTTTCCCTACTTACTATAACCTTTTTTTACGTCCCAGTAAAGAGCATAGTTTTGCTCAGATCGCCATATCACCTGAGCATGTGTTCCAGTCCTGGACTAGCATGTAACAGGTCAATGCATTCTGGGAGTTGCAATATTTTGTTTCAACTGTATTAACAATGATGTTCAAGAGAAACCCCAGTGATGTTCAGATGACTCTCACTCATTTGATTGCCCTAGAAACATCCCAAAAACAAGACAATGAGCCTAGTCACCTTCTTAAAACTGCACATGAATGCCAATTCCCCCCTCCTCATATTATGCTGTCTGTTGGCCAATTACTCCGGTCTCCCACTCTGACCCCACAACCACCTACGCCTGCCAGTCATATCAGGCTGTTTTGATTAAGTCAGCCAAATAAAAAGCCTTTTTAGTCCACCATGAAAGCCCAACCCTCATTCTTACATGCCTGTGCTAGGCAGAAAGGATCAACCCTCCATTATTGTATGCCAATGCTATGACGACATTACAACACTGTCCACGCTAAGGCCATTCAAGCATGTTTAGCTTCAGAAAGAAGAGGTGTCATTTGAGAGGTGAGAGCCTTCTTAAAAAAGCCTGTGAGCAAAGTAACTGGATGCATCATGGGAGGTCGATGAATACAGTCAGGACAGGCTTTTCTGTCCCCCGGCTCTGTGTGTGTGTAGTGCTTAATGATGTTAAATGCAAAGGCTCCCGGATCTCCCAGGTGTGAGAGTTAACAGGATGCCTCCTCCATTCGCCGCTTCTCCCCGTGTGTGCCCCGGGCTGTTTTCAGGTTTGTCCTCGACTAGAAACAGGCCTGTATAGGCTCAAGCGTGTGCAAGGTAGCCCAAGCTATATTATGCACCAAAGCAAGCTCGGATTCTACAGCAGACAAACAGGCCTTTATAGGTATGCACCAAAGCAAGCTCGGATTCTACAGCAGGCAAACAGGCCTGTATAGGCTCAAGCATGTGCAAAGTAGCCCAAGCTATATTATGCACCAAAGCAAGCTCAGATTCTACAGCAGGCAAACAGGCCTGTATAGGCTGAAGCATGTGCAAGGTACCCCAAGCTATATTATGCACCAAAGCAAGCTCAGATTCTACAGCAGGCAAACAGGCCTGTATAGGCTGAAGCATGTGCAAGGTAGCCCAAGCTATATTATGCACCAAAGCAAGCTCGGATTCTACAGCAGGCAAACAGGCCTGTATAGGCTGAAGCATGTGCAAGGTAGCCCAAGCTATATTATGCACCAAAGCAAGCTCGGATTCTACAGCAGGCAAACAGGCCTGCATAGGCTCAAGCATATGCAAGGTAGCCCAAGCTATATTATGCACCAAAGCAAGCTCAGATTCTACAGCAGGCAAACAGGCCTGCATAGGCTGAAGCATGTGCAAGGTAGCCCAAGCTATATTATGCACCAAAGCAAGCTCGGATTCTACAGCAGGCAAACAGGCCTGCATAGGCTCAAGCATATGCAAGGTAGCCCAAGCTATATTATGCACCAAAGCAAGCTCGGATTCTACAGCAGGCAAACAGGCCTTTATAGGTATGCACCAAAGCAAGCTCGGATTCTACAGCAGGCAAACAGGCCTGTATAGGCTCAAGCATGTGCAAAGTAGCCCAAGCTATATTATGCACCAAAGCAAGCTCAGATTCTACAGCAGGCAAACAGGCCTGTATAGGCTGAAGCATGTGCAAGGTACCCCAAGCTATATTATGCACCAAAGCAAGCTCAGATTCTACAGCAGGCAAACAGGCCTGTATAGGCTGAAGCATGTGCAAGGTAGCCCAAGCTATATTATGCACCAAAGCAAGCTCGGATTCTACAGCAGGCAAACAGGCCTGTATAGGCTGAAGCATGTGCAAGGTAGCCCAAGCTATATTATGCACCAAAGCAAGCTCGGATTCTACAGCAGGCAAACAGGCCTGCATAGGCTCAAGCATATGCAAGGTAGCCCAAGCTATATTATGCACCAAAGCAAGCTCGGATTCTACAGCAGGCAAACAGGCCTGCATAGGCTGAAGCATGTGCAAGGTAGCCCAAGCTATATTATGCACCAAAGCAAGCTCGGATTCTACAGCAGGCAAACAGGCCTGCATAGGCTCAAGCATATGCAAGGTAGCCCAAGCTATATTATGCACCAAAGCAAGCTCGGATTCTACAGCAGGCAAACAGGCCTTTATAGGTATGCACCAAAGCAAGCTCGGATTCTACAGCAGGCAAACAGGCCTGTATAGGCTCAAGCATGTGCAAAGTAGCCCAAGCTATATTATGCACCAAAGCAAGCTCAGATTCTACAGCAGGCAAACAGGCCTGTATAGGCTGAAGCATGTGCAAGGTACCCCAAGCTATATTATGCACCAAAGCAAGCTCAGATTCTACAGCAGGCAAACAGGCCTGTATAGGCTGAAGCATGTGCAAGGTAGCCCAAGCTATATTATGCACCAAAGCAAGCTCGGATTCTACAGCAGGCAAACAGGCCTGTATAGGCTGAAGCATGTGCAAGGTAGCCCAAGCTATATTATGCACCAAAGCAAGCTCGGATTCTACAGCAGGCAAACAGGCCTGCATAGGCTCAAGCATATGCAAGGTAGCCCAAGCTATATTATGCACCAAAGCAAGCTCAGATTCTACAGCAGGCAAACAGGCCTGCATAGGCTCAAGCATATGCAAGGTAGCCCAAGCTATATTATGCACCAAAGCAAGCTCGGATTCTACAGCAGGCAATTGGCAGACCCTGCATTACTTTCCGTTTCCAAACATATGTTTCTTTTACCTGCAGTGGGAATCTCGTCCGTGGCAAAAGCCTGTCACTTTTGCATGCATTGCAAGCTCTGCAAAAGAACAAACAAAATAGAAGAGTGCTCTAATTCAAACCATATTTGCATCAGGACCTATGCATTCTTGTTGAAAAATATCAACAATCCGAGTTAGAGGGTCTTCTGTAGCGCGTAAACCGAGGTTCCCGGGCATCTCTACTTTACAATAAGGGATTAGAAATGTTATGCAAGGGGTCGCTAGTTAAATACAGATTCTTGGCTGGGAAGATCAATTTCACTTTTCCAATGACACTAATTAAAGAGCCTGCTGTGTTTGCCTATGCACACAGATTCCTGGAAGAACATGTCTGGGGTCAGAAAAGCCGACAATGTTTGTATAAACAGGTATTCTATGGTAGTGTGACCGATCTATTTGAGTTCAAGAGAAAAGTACTTTCTGGTACTGGGAGTCTCCTGCATGTGCTGTTCTTGTACATCACTTCATGCGTAATAGCTGGCTTTCATTTAAGTCTGCATTTTGTGTATGTTTGGTAGAATCGACCCATTGCATACACAAATAGATATAAACGTATTCAATGAAAAAACTTTAGTTGACGTGATAAGATTGTAATTCAGCGGATATGGGAAGTGATGATCATCTTAACTCGGTGTCCCCCCGTTGATGACCCCTAGGATCTAAAGATGTGTTATTTATACAGTGCTTATGCCTAAGCGCCTTGCATAGAACACATGTACATACATAGTATGCATACGTACACATACAAGTGACTTTGCACTGCAAAAATACATTCTGCACTGCTCCATGAATCATGGTGGAGCAATGCAAAGTGCATTTTTCTGTGCAAAAATACACTTTGCACTGCTCCATGAATCCTGGTGCAGCAGTGCAAAGTGCATTTTTGCAGTGCAAAGTGATTTTGCACTGCACAAATACACTTTGCACTGCCCCATGAATCAGGGTGTTTGTTGACAGTGCAAAGTCACTTTGCACCACTGAAACGTCCCTTTGCACCGTGCAAACAATTCCATGAATCAGGCCCAATGTCAGAGTTTAAACCGTGAGGCCTTTGTGTTTTCTTAAAAACACGTATTCCGAGCAGCGAGACCAGTGAGTTTTTCTATGTACATATATTCCCAGCCATCAATGAGTCTATAAGCACAGGCAGTAAGTGAGCGAGACCAGTACATTTTTCTATGCACATATATTACCAGCCATCAGTGAGTCTATAGCATAGGCAGTAAGTGAGAGAGACCAGTGAGTTTTTCTATGCACATATATTCCCAGCCATCAGTGAGTCTATAGCACAGGCAGTAAGTGAGAGAGACCAGTGAGTTTTTCTATGCACATATATTCCCAGCCATCAGTGAGCCTATAGCACAGGCAGTAAGTGAGCGAGACCAGTGAGTTTTTCTATGCACATATATTCCCAGCCATCAGTGAGTCTATAGCACAGGCAGTAAGTGAGAGAGACCAGTGAGTTTTTCTATGCACATATATTCCCAGCCATCAGTGAGCCTATAGCACAGGCAGTAAGTGAGCGAGGCCAGTGAGTTTTGCTATGCACATATATTCCCAGCCATCAGTGAGTCTATAAGCAGAGGCAGTAAGTGAGAGAGACCAGCCATCAGTGAGTCTATAGCACAGGCAGTAAGTGAGAGAGACCAGTGGTTTTTTCCATGCACATATATTCCCAGCCATCAGTGAGTCTATAAGCACAGGCAGTAAGTGGAAGAGACCAGCCATCAGTGAGTCTATAGCACAGGCAGTAATTGAGCGAGGCCAGTGAGTTTTTCTATGCACATATATTCCCAGCCATCAGTGAGTCTATAAGCACAGGCAGTAAGTGAGAGAGACCAGCCATCAGTGAGTCTATAAGCACAGGCAGTAAGTGAGCGAGACCAGTGAGTTTTTCTATGCACATATATTCCCAGCCATCAGTGAGTCTATAGCACAGGCAGTAAGTGAGAGAGACCAGTGAGTTTTGCTATGCGCATATATTCCCAGCCATCAGTGAGTCTATAAGCACAGGCAGTAAGTGAGAGAGACCAGCCATCAATGGGTCTATAGCACAGGCAGTAAGTGAGCGAGACCAGTGAGTTTTTCTATGCACATATATTACCAGCCATCAGTGAGTCTATAGGCACAGGCAGTAAGTGAGAGAGACCAGCCTTCAGTGAGTCTATAAGCACAGGCAGTAATTGAGCGAGACCAGTGAGTTTTTCTATGCACATATATTCCCAGCCATCAGTGAGTCTATAAGCACAGGCAGTAAGTGAGAGAGACCAGCCTTCGGTGAGTCTATAAGCACAGGCAGTAATTGAGAGAGACCAGTGAGTTTTTCTATGCACATATATTACCAGCCATCAGGAGGCTATAAGCACAGGCAGTAAGTGAGCGAGACCAGTGAGTTTTTCTATGCACATATATTCCCAGCCATCAGTGAGTCTATAAGCACAGGCAGTAAGTGAGAGAGACCAGCCTTCGGTGAGTCTATAAGCACAGGCAGTAATTGAGAGAGACCAGTGAGTTTTTCTATGCACATATATTACCAGCCATCAGGAGGCTATAAGCACAGGCAGTAAGTGAGCGAGACCAGTGAGTTTTTCTATGCACATATATTCCCAGCCATCAGTGAGTCTATAAGCACAGGCAGTAAGTGAGAGAGACCAGCCTTCGGTGAGTCTATAAGCACAGGCAGTAATTGAGCGAGACCAGTGAGTTTTTCTATGCACATATATTCCCAGCCATCAGTGAGTCTATAAGCACAGGCAGTAAGTGAGAGAGACCAGCCATCAGTGAGTCTATAAGCACAGGCAGTAAGTGAGAGAGACCAGCCATCAGTGAGTCTATAAGCACAGGCAGTAAGTGAGAGAGACCAGTGAGGTTTTTTTAAAGTGAGGCCAACTAATGATAGACGAAGTGAGAAAGTCTTATGTTTTTTTCTCTGATCACTGACAGCAAGTGATGACGGACGGTGAGTGAGTGGGGCCAGTGAGACATATCCACAGCACTGTGTGATGCTTGGAATTTCCCTCCAACTACAGATGAATTGCAAGAAGAGGAGGCCTGTGAGGCTGTCTCCAAGCAGAGATTCCATGTCAATGTATATTCTATTTGAACGGCAAGGAAAGCATCCTGCCGGGGTAAAGCTTCGCCGCATTGGCGCCGACGCCGCGGTCTTCCCTGTATCTGTTAATCTGCAGGTTGCTGGATTAATAGGCTGCACACTCCATTGATTTTTAATTAATATCTAAAGAGACACAGAGGATAACTACAGCAGCCCACAGATACCTCAGTACTTATTGCAATCCACATCTCTATTGATCGGCTGCCTAAGGGCCAGAAGTAATCCATTTTAAATACACTTCTTTCAGAGAGAGAGAGTGCATACAGCTTTACAGAACATGCCCGCCTTTCTCCCGACGCCACCCCAGTGTAATTGTATTGGCAAGAGGTCAATTGAAGGGAGTGAAAAAAAAGGTATTACGTTGTTTAGTATTCCCTCGGCCCAGGCAACAAAGAGCTTCTCCGTCCACCAGCTAAATCTGGCACAGCGCCCGTCCTCGCCCGGGGGAAGTCCTGCGGTGCAAGGCGGCGCCAAGGCAAGGAGCGTCTTGAGTGGAGTCAGGCCACGCCGCGTCAGTGTCCCCTATGCGCCTCTCTGCAGTGCACGTGAGCAGCCTCAGGGATCTAGCCAATCGAATGCGGGCAAGATCTTCTGATGCAGGATCTCGGAAGAGGGTAGCTGGCATTGGTGGTGATCCTGCCCTTTTTGGAAACAGAGTTCTTTGTTTCTCTTTACTCACTTGCTAATATAATCCAAAGTAATGATATCAATAACGGTGGCCAATGAAAAATTAGGGTTCTGTAGAGAAGTCTACTATTCCTTAGTAAAGGAGTTCCCTTTACTAAGGATCTTTAGATGAGCCTCCTGTTGTGTGGTTCTCCGAGGGAGTCTCTCTTACTCATGTTCTGTAAGGGTATTCTCTGGACCAAGTGGCTATGAGGTTGTCTTCTGTGCTGAGGTTCTTTGAGGGTATCGGTGGTATGGGGGCATCTGTAATGATAGTCTGTGACGTTGTCTCCTGCACCGAGGTGCTTTGAGGGAAATGCTATGCAATGAGACTCTGTGAGAATGCCCCCCCGCAAAAATGTTCTATGGGGTTCTGTTTTGAGTTTCTTTAAGATTCTCATATAGTGAAGCCCCAGAGGGAGTCTACTGTACTATGGTTTTGTGGGGGAAATGTATGTACTAAGTTTCTATGTTGAAGTCTTTTGCCCTGAGGTTTTGCAGGCCATACATGCCAACATTGTCCGCTCCATTCGGGAGGCACATGCCCAGTCCTGGTATTAACTTTGCATTCTGAGACTTGTAGTCCTGGCTTTCCCCATTGTAAACTCAGGACAACAAGTCCTAGAATGCAAAGTTAAAACAGGAACTGGACGAGTGTCTCCCAAATGGAATGAATATTAGTAGCATGTATGGTAGGTTGTCTTCTGTACTGAGTGTCTGTGAGGACATGTGCTCTATGGCAGGGGTCAAGTCCTAAAAAAAGTGGGGGGCTCATTAACATGTGCTACAGGATGTGACGTCACAAGAAATTAGCATACCAAGGTGAAATATTTATTTATTTATTGTGTATTTATAATGCACCTATACACAATGTGTTTCGAGGTGCAATATGAAGGCGAGATATGGACATTTAACTCATTTGGTTTTGAATAACCATGCAGCTTGCACAGGCATTTGCTTTTAATAAAGTCAACATAAACAAAAAACTAAGAGAGGATAATTTCTTCTGATAGGATATGAAAATGTTAAAAAGTGTGCACATTTTAAACATGAAAATTGTATGCCAATGTTGTCCCTGGAGAGTGCAGTCCAGAAATATGACATTTCACTTTTAGTTGTTCATTATTTTTCTCCAGGTTATATGGTGTAGTGGTGAAGTGCCTGACCTGGTGACAGTGGTTTGAATCTCCAGGTCGGGGTTAAAATCAAAATTTTGAAAAAGACAGGCGAAGTGTTTTGTTTTACACACAGCCTCTGTTATGAGGTTGTCTTCAATATGGTGTTTCCGTGAGGTTGTCTCTTCAACTGGTGTTCTGAGAAGACATAGCCTGAACTGAGGTTCTGCAAGAGAGTTGACAGCACAGAGCTCCTATGAGGTTGCCTTCTTGTCAGAGCTTCTGTGAGAGCATCTCCTACAGTGAAGCTCCACAACAGCATGTTCTGTTCTTGGAGTCTATGAGCATATTGGCTACAATGACGTTCAGTGATTAGAACATCACCTGTACTAAGGTTATGTCAGGAAATCTGCTAGCTTAATGTTTCATGACTCATTATTTCACACACATGTTCTCTTAGGCAGGTATCTTCAATAGTGAGGTTCTGTTAAGGTGGTCCTGGCACAGCGGTTCTATGGATGGTCTTCCTCGCTGAGGTTCTCTCTAGGCATCTAATGAATTGGGATTGTCTGAGTGGTTCTCCTGTAAGGGGGGTCTGTGAAGGTGGTTGTAGCGCCGAGCTTCTATACAGAGCTTCCGTGAAAATACTGTTGTATTTAAGGGTCTACAAGGGTCCTGTCTACATCTGAAACCCTTTAAGTGCGTTTAGTGTGTCTGCGACTCGGTTGGGGAGTCAGGATAGATAGTGTGTCCTGTGTCTGGGGTTCTTTGTTGGAGTTACCGGTCTGTAATACATTGCCTGCTTTAGGCTTACCCAATGGGGTACTTCATATCCAATCACCGCACCTGTCAATTGTGGTAGAGTGTGGCTAGTGTTGAGAGCGCACTGGCAGTGATGCCGCTCACACCCGTATATATGCACGTGTCTTACATGGATTGCAGCCAGTCGCAATGCATTCTGGAATTTGGGGCATTTGGGGCACTGCCACCATGACTCCGGATTGCACACAAGGCAGCAGTTATTGAAGAATGTACAAATCTAAAACCTGAACTGACGTCACTGCTGTAACCATGTATCTCTCCCTTGTGTTCTGACCACTACACAGTCTATGATTCGCTATTCATGCAGGTATATGCCCTTTTACCTGACAACAGATATTACAGGTTTCCTATTATGGAAACGTGTGCCATTCCCTTTCCTAAATGTCTGCAGTGACCAGTCAAGCAGAAGAAGCTCTATTTTGGGAGGATATGCTGGCATCCCCTCCAATGTATCATTCCTATGTTACAAAATGGAGACCGCCATGCAGCAGCACAGTATGTACACCACCATCCAGGCCTTTGCATGTCACAGAAGTTAGATGTCACGTGGCTTTCTGGAAATGTCTGAACTGTGTACATGAAGGTTACATCACGCTCGCACGGGACTATCTTCCCTGGGACATCTCTTGGTCTGATGTAATGTTTAGAGCTGAGAGGAGAGTGTGTGATTGACTATGAGGCTTCTCTTTGAGTTTCTCCTCTTCTTACTGCAAAGGGAGAAGAGGAGAATTTGGAATTGGTCAGCATTGCCTGAATCATCACAGAATTCCATAAACGATCTGAGAACGTGGAAGTGAATGCCTAGTTTTTCCATTAACTTGTGAAACCATTGGGCTCTGTACTGTGAGTACTTTGTCTTGGTATGAGACCATGACGACTCGGTTTAGAGGAATGCACAACTGAAACTGAACTGCCTTAAAGCTCCTTAGTCTCCAGCTTTACGGGAAAACTTCCAAGAAACATACAACTGCCAACAGCTTGAGCTGATCGCAGGAGCAACATATTCTTGTATTTGAAACCTATTTTCTTCTGTTTTAAGACCAGTTAAACCTTCATGTATTTATGTCTTTTGAATATCCACGATTTTGCTCAATAATATTTTCTGATATTACTGTGAGGATAATTGATTGTATGTCTTTTACAATAATCTAAAACTTTATGAATTTACTGAGATTGAATCTATAGACAATGCTGTAATGTGAGCCACCCGATTCACCTTTTACACAGTACGGCCTGAACCCTGCTAACAATTGTGACATTGGTGTCCTTACAAAACCCTATGTTGGCATTAGTTTAAGAGTAGTGTATGCCTGGGCACCAAGGAGAATTAGGAGGGCCACAGTTGGTTCTCACCAAATAGTCTTAAGGATTACAGACACACTTCATTTCTCTAGAACGCTACCGTTGCCTCTTCTTTGACCTTTCTACTCAAAATGCCTCCATCTCTGACTCTTGTCATTTTCATCATGGCATTTTCATATGAGCAACACTTTCATCTCTTTCTTGGTTAATTGTCTAATCTAAACTACTTTTTTGTCCAACTTCATCCCTGTTTCGCTCTCTTAATTTTCCTTCATCATTTTCCCCACTCTATTTTGCAATTTGTTTGGAAATCTGCTGTGTGGCTATTCTTTAATTGTCCCTTTCCATGATTGTGTGCAGTACCATGTTTGGGCATTCTTTATGTGCAGAATGAGATTACCATAGTAAATTATCTTGGACCCAAATAACCAGACCGACTGAAAGAATATGGCAAAATACTACTTTATCATAAGTTCAATAAAGTAGGGAAACCTGGCGAACAACAAATCGTAGCTCACACACTCTCAATTACATTTTGGTTACACTGAGGCTTTGTACCTCAAAGTTTGTCAGCTATGACGTCATTCTCCGTGGCAAATAATAAAACTTATCGGATGGAGGGATTGGTTAGGGGAACATATCTACTTATAGTTTCTATAAATGTTAGTAACATCGTTGGCTGACCCTCATCTGGCAGGCATGCCTTGAACTTGCCTCTAACTTCGTATAATACAGATTATAGCCGCAGAACAGCAGCAGATTTGACTCTGCAACAGTGTATGCTCACCATTGCATAGGCCCTCATAATTGGTTGGCATTCTCTACCAACCTTGGACATTCGGCCTGTTAGCAACACATAAGAAAAATGAAACCCAGGTGCAGAGAACGACATCAGAATACTGCCCACTTGCCCCATTAGTCTACTATCTCTCATCAGCCAAGCCTTCAGCCAAGGCTTTTTCTTTATACTTGACCTTGCTGGATGTTCTCTTTTCTGGAATTTTAAGGGAAGTTAAGGTATATTGTTATATTCGCTTGTACTTTATGAATAGTCTGTGTTTTCTGGTCTTGCACCAAGTGTGAAGAGACCATGATTTTGCCCATCTGGCCTTTTTCTATTTAGTGCTATTTGATTCAATTGTCCTGGGTGTCATGCCTCTCTTCGGCCTCTGGAGACTTGGTTGATCTGTCTCACATATGCTTTCTGCATCTTTAATTGTTCAATACTTGGTATTCACAAATGTTTGTTCATTTACCTAATATAAAAGAAATATGTCCTGTGTGTATTGCTTATCCTCGTTGACTCCCTTTGTACCCTGAAATTGCTTCTTACTGTGGCATTCTTGATCTCTGGCCAACAGCTATTCTTCATTCACGTACAAATTAGCATTTCCAGCATCTGTCAACTCTGCAGCCCGGGTCACTTTCCTTCGAGCTTCTTGCTTACTTTTTTCAGAGCCGACGTCCATCTTTTCAACATGGCCTCTTTACCTGTGTTATTTTTTTTACAGCAGTAAGCTTCTATGTGGGCCATCTCCCTTGTGTTTCTGAGTATATACATTTACTACTAATCTGGTTACTTCTTTGTATATATAGTTTCTTCTCACTCTTATGCATGCTTACTTTTTGCTACTTCAGTTACATCTTCAGTCTTTAAGTATTCTCATATTGTTTCTGTGCGTAATCGTATCCTCACCTTATGATATCACTTTGCACCTGTCAGATTTCCTTTACAGCTCTTCCGATACTGAGCAGTCTCTGCAGATTTTCTGATACTACTTCAGTTCGAGGATACATTCTGTACGGTTGTCTGAGTGCACAACGTCTCTCACATACTCAATGCGGTATTGGAATGATACCTGGTGTCCTGCACAATGTCTTCTTGTTCTTCTTCCCGTATGCCAGAAGTGATGTGTTACCTGTGCACAGAGCAGTCATTCCATAACTTGGATCAGCCAAACTCTAGATATTCATGTTTTTAATAAATCAGGATTTACCTATCATTCTGAGCTTCTCCCTACATCTAGTAAAATTAAAAAAAAAACATGTTTGCAATCCGTTCCAGCCCATTGCTGGCAGAGCAGAACAAAGAGACGGAAAGAAAAAATAAATGCATCTTAATACAAGGAATCATTTGGCTAAATGTCTGGAACTAAAACAATACTTTTCAGCACATGAAAGTCTAATAAAAATTGAACATTACGTCTGAAGAAAAACAATATGTTTGCATTCCGGTTCCAATGCTAGCAAAGCTTATTAAAGTGAGCAGAGGAAAAAGAAAGCAATGTGGACGCAACATACCATTCAGCAGGAGCTGAACAATATATTCACATATGTGCACGATTAGCAGAACACATCAAAGAGAAGGAGGTGAAGAAGGTGCTTTTGGGATTGTGGCTTTTGATGGACTATTATGAGTGCGGGTTGCACTCCCACACACACCGTGTACGCACACACACACACACACACACACATAAAACACAAATACTCTCCCCACCACATCATATTAAAATACATGCACCACACACCCATCCCCAACACCACTCACACCAAACACATAATATGCACCCCATCTCACACAAACACCCACTCCCTCAGACACATGCAAATCACCAGATACACAGCCACAAAAACCTCATATGTTGCAGCCACACCTCACACATACACACGCTCCCACATTCATGCCACGCCCACAACACCCACACCCACCTCCACAAACCAGCCACCTCTCTCCACACGCACACACTACAGACCCACCTCACACACAGATACCACTGCTACACAGACGCACACAAACACATACACTACTCACAGATAAAAACACACACTCAAGACATACATGTTGTACACAATAATAAAAGAAAATAAATTCACTGAAATAAACGTGTTTAAATGGAGTTCAAGTAAACACCTATAAAAACATTAAGTTTAAAAATATTGATAATTCCAAGGACAAGGTTAGTAGAAGCATTCAGTCTACGTTAAATAGTTCACACTAATAAACCAAGTCTAGCACACTACGAATCAAACCTTAGCTCACACAATCACTCTAATTAACAGCACTGCTTTGAATATTAGGTGGTTAACATCATTTCTTGCAGATCGAGAGTGTGTGCAAACCTTAACTTTGGAATTCCCAATGTTTGAAAACGTTCCACTTTTTATAGGAAGTTAACTTAATTTACTATAAAAAAGGGTTTTCCAGTTAACTCATGTTGAGAGAGTGTGTGTGTGTGAGAGAGAGACAGACCTATATATCAATACATATATGATTGGCTTGCTCTTCTTATTCTGGTATCCAATTTGAATACATGCTCATACAATATTAATAAGGTGACTAGGACACATCACAGCCCAGGGACACTGGGTTCCTTGGCCGGTACTTGCTCTGAATATTGAGGTCATTGCTCAAGTATTAACGCGTGCTTTCAAAAAATAAAACGACAGATACAGCCTGTCTGCAGATTGTGTATTAACTGGTGGTTAAAAAAATAAATAAAGAGACGGATAGTTTGTCTGCAGGTTTTTCATTGCAGGCTGAGAGGGGAAGAAGCACCGCAGCATTAGTTGGTCAGTTGCAGAGCAGGTCTTTTTCCCCCAATATTTTTGTATGGCTTTGAAAAATGCCCATATACTGTGTCTCTCCCCACTAGCAATGCTCTTGCTTCCGTTTATTTTTATCATAGTTCATTGAAAGATTCATCTCTCTTTTTAACTGATGCACATAAAAAATGCCATTTTAGATAAACGTTATTGAGTAAAGTAAAAAAAAAAATGAACAAAAAGATCCATCAGTCGGGAAGCACCCACTGTATCTGATGAGCCTGTCGGTATTCTTATGGATTTTTCCCCTTGGCAAAGCATGGTTAGAGGACTATCTTGTTGGGATGGTTTCCTGGTATGCCAGAGGTCGTCTGGGGTTCCGCCTGACCTCAAGGGCCGAACACCCTTCCCCAGAATAAACGAAGGACTCACCAAACGGCAAGTTAGAACTGTGCTTTATGACAAAAAAACAACAGGGATTATACAAGACAATTAATAATCTCCACTACTTCTCAAATTTACAATGCGTGCTTCCCAGTTTTGATGGAATTTTGTGTCATCAAATGGTGCCTTCCCCAAAAAAACGATCACCACAAATGATTGGGTAGCGAGAGTGGTAACCCTTATGGAAGTACCCTATGGAGGTTATTGTACTGGTCCTTGATTGTCAGCTGGCTGGCCTATCCCGTCCCCAAGAAACTATCTACTACATTGTTGCAGAGTAGTCGGCTTACCACTGGTTCTTGCCCCTTGCCACCCACCCCTGATTTTCTATATCATGAGTGGCTAGAGCTGGTTTCCCTGGGTCTGAGACTCGGTTTGGTTCTTAGCTCTCTGTGCATCTCTTTGAGGTAATGTGAAACGATTATGTGTCTGTATTGTATTTGGTAGTATAACACCTTTGCCTATGAGAGTGCGTACCCATGTTTGCAGCACTTGTTTCATTCCTCGTCTGGTTTGCTGGGATCGGCTATGCTTTCCCATGATGGTTAATGCCCATTGTCTGGCTCGGCTGCATCACATGCTCATAGACAACACAATCTCGCTCTTGAGCCTGCATTTGTGTGTATTTATTCCCTTTTTCTGTAGCTGGTCCCTTGTCTTCTAGTGTTTGAAATGTGACTGTGTATCTCTGACCTTGGCTGTGAGCCTGCTTTGCCGTCCGTGCAGCCTGAGTCAGCTCCTCTAGTCTCGTGTTCTGTGGCTTGAGGCCTTCTGTAATTTTTCTTAGACTTATAATATGATTTCTACATGCTCATGTTATACTATGTTACTTATACGTTAGTCATACACGGTCCTACCAGGCTCCATATATACTCCTATAGTTCCATAGTCTTAGTTCCTTAATCATCTGCAAGCCTGCTCAGGATCTCTTCTTGCCTTGCATTTCTGTGTTACTGCATTTGGCTAATGAGAAACATAATAAAAGATTTGATGGTATGTATATGTATCCGTCCTCTAGCTATAGAACTGTGTAAGCATGTTCTTCGTGTATGCAAATCGGTGTTTGTGTAATGTGGTGCTGGGCTACGAGTGTGCTTCATCGCTAATGCTGCTATGTCGTGGTGTCACTAGTAACGTCAGCATCATAGCTTCTTGGTGCTTAACCAAGACTGTCCATTAGGTTATTCCCATCCACAAACTCCGTTGTCTCCCCTATATCTGTAAAGATATGCTCTGGATTTGCTTGTTCATAGTTGTGAGGGTAACCTATAATGGTCCTGACAAGCTGAACGGGTTCCTGTTGGCACAAGGCTTGCACTGACCCTGCCAATGTTATACCTTTTTGATAGGGAAGCTTATAGTGACCCTATACATAATGTGTCTGTGAGGGAGGCTGTTCAGGCCCTACCCATGCTGTCATGTTTTCATTTGCCATGGAAAAATGTAATAGACTTGTCCATGCTGTACTTGTACCCACTTGTGAGAGAAACAGGCACTGGTCTGTCCACTATATCCCTGTACTTTTTTAGATGGGCACATGCATTGGCATTTTTGTGAGGCAACTTCCACTTGACCATCCAGGGCTGTTTTTGAGAGAGGTCTGCTCTTGGATACATTCTGTATCTGTTTGAGATGGAATTGTGCACTAACCCTGTCCATGTTGTATGCTTACTTGATTGTTACGGAAGATTGTAGTGACCCTTCACAGGCTGAAGCTGCTTTTTGGAAAGCGCCCACTGGCCCTACCCATCCCATGGGCTTCCAATAGCCTGGTCTATGTTGCACCTCTATGAGGAAAGCCTGCACTGGTCCTGTCTATGCTGTGCCTGTACCTATTCTGTTTGTGAGGGAAGCATGTGCTGGCCCTATGCATATAGTAACTGCATGTGCTGTATTTGTGTGGAGGACTGTAAAGTATGGGAAGTTGACCTGATGCTTCCAATGCTGTACCTGTTTGGAGTGTGATAGAAACCTGTGATAGTATGTTTCAGTGTTACAGTGTTGCTCACCATGATGTGTCTGTCTAATCTGTGATGGAAGCTTTAAATGCTGCTCCCTATGTGGCTCCTGTTCATTTTGTGAGAATAAGGTTTTCTGATACTCATAGTATACCTTTCATGTATGTCATGGAAGTTCAAACTGTCTATTCTTTTCTGTGTGCGAATCAAGTTTGTACCATTTGTGCCAGTACTGTACCTGTTAGTAAGGTAAGGAGCCGGTGCGTCACGCCTCCACGAAACACACTTAAACACTTTACCCATCAAACTGAGTAGTACCAGGAGAACCATTTTTTATTGTTGTTGCAGTTTTGAACAATGGGACAATTTAAAGAACAGTGGGCCAGTAAAACTGGTTGAAACACTAACCTGCAGAGTGCACTAAAGCCCCTATTTAGAAAACCTGCTGGAAGCAGAACTTTAACCATATCTTCACTCCATCTCATGGCTGCATGGCCAGGAGACAGACCCCCTGGCCCATTTTTGAATCTGACCCTAATGGCAGCCCATTGACAGTCCTCAGCGTGGCCAAAGCATTTCCCAGGGGGATTTCCTGAAAAACCAGATGGTTTTGGTTCGGGGTGGCGGGGTATAGCTCAGTCCTGTTCTCATCTCCTTCTCCGAGATACCACCAATTTACCTCTCCTTGCCTGTGAATGCAGTTGAGCTAAGGATAACTTTCTAGCATCCCTTATATCTGTAAAGAGGATGTTAGGGATCTCAATCAAACAGATCTGGCAGTGGTGTTAGCAAAACTACAGACAGCCGGAGCCACACAACCTCTCACTTTCAGTGACTTGAGCTGCGGTTTCTGCCACTCTCTATAAAGGGGATTTAATGGATTCAGGTGGGGGCAGGGCAGAGGCAGAGATATGGCAAGCATAGGCAATAGTAGTTCAGTTCCACCTCGAAATTGGGGGTGCTCTCAGAGAGCCAGTGGACGGTGGAAGGAAGGGGGGGGGGGGGGGGGGTGTGTGTGTGTGTGTGTGTGTGTGTGTGTGTGTGTGTGTGTGTGTGTGTGTGTGTGTGTGTGTGTGTGTGTGTGTGTGTGTGTGTGTGTGTGTGTGTGTGTGTGTGTGTGTGTGTGTGTGTGTGTGTGTGTGTGTGTGTGTGTGTGTGTGTGTGTGTGTGTGTGTGTGTGTGTGTGTGTGTGTGTGTGTGTGTGTGTGTGTGTGTGTGTGTGTGTGTGTGTGTGTGTGTGTGTGTGTGTGTGTGTGTGTGTGTGTGTGTGTGTGTGTGTGTGTATAGAGAGGGGAGGAATGTGGGAAGGGGATGTCTGAGGCTTGTTATTTTCAGTTCTACTGATATTATAGATTTGTTGTGCTTCTACCTGTTTGTATTGATAATCGTTCCTGATCTGGACATAGGGCCTCCTTCCAAGGCTGCTGGTATTTCAGCAGTAAATCTGAGATACCACCAAATGGAATTACTATTACTGCCACTTGGTCCAGCAGTATTACCCCTGGATTACAAGTGGTGATACACGATTAGTTTCCATTAATTGGAGTCCCTAGGACTTCATGGGGGATTTCAGCGGTATTACCGTCACCAGTAATTCTGACAAAATTGCTGTTTTTTTGGTGGAAAGGTGGCAGATTTACCTGCAGCTCTTCGCTTGCGTTTAATCCTCCATTTTGCTCCCAAACTTGTAGTTGGGTGGTGCGGTAAAGAAGTAGTTACGGTATTAACACTGCATTTTTACTGCACCACCCAATTTATAACAACGCCCATAATTTCTCATCCAGCCTGTATATTGTATTTTGTGTGTGTATGGGAGAGTGATTTAATTTGACCTTGGTATGAAAAGGTCTAAAACATGCTGTCGAAACTGCAGCTTGTGAACACGGTGGGGAAGTCACGCATGTGCAGTGGCGAGGATACATCTGGGATGAGGGGACTGTATTGTCATGACACACGGAGTTTGGAGTAGGGGCTGAAAAGTAGTAAAAACCTAATATTTTCTTGGTTAACTATCATATAAGAACGTGGGCAGCACTTGTACAACTCTTAGAACTTGTCATTCCAGTACAGTTGATGTTAACGTTCAGTTAAATAAATAAATAAATAAATAAATAAATAAATAAAGGTTATGTTTAGCTGCGTGAAGCTGCACATTACCTCCTTTTCTCGCTTGAATTTAAGTCTGGATCATTTTTTTTCCCATCACACAGGGAATGATGTACCTGGAAGAAAGACGACTGGTTCACAGAGACTTGGCAGCCCGCAATGTCTTGGTGAAGTCGCCCAACCATGTGAAGATCACAGACTTTGGCCTAGCCAGGCTGCTCGAGGGCGATGAGAAGGAGTACAGCGCTGATGGTGGGAAGGTAGGTGTCTCCTAATGAGAGTGCTGCGTCTCAGAGTCAGTGATGGCAGTCTGTGCCAGTGGCAGGGACAACAGCCACCACATTCAATTCGGCCAGGAGCAGTGCATCTCAAACCTATTGCTGTGGCCATTGGATGTGTTCAAAGTGAAACTCTTTCATCATATAAACTCTTTAGCACTCCTTTATAATTTTGCCTCTAAATTCCATTTTCTGGTGATTCTTACAAATGTATTAGTCCCTGCACCTTTTGGAAATAATATTGGAAATATAAGGGTTCTACATCTTTAAAATGGTTTATAGAAATCATTGTTTGATCAGGTTATCAAAGGGGATTTCCAGAGGAATGATCCACATGTGGGTTTTTTGGAGTAATCCTCGGCAGACAACCACATGTTGCCATTTTTAGTGAAAGAACAGATGCGTTTACATATTTTAGAGGATATAGAAGAAAGACTACACTTTGCAGTGTGCCCTGACACCCAGCCAGCTGAAGAGTCCACAGCTCCTATTGCTATGTCAGCATGGAATTTTGGGGACAAAAGGAAATAATGATTACAATGAGGAATGGTGGCAAGGAGATACTCGGCGGTTAGAAAAGAACCTAAAACTGCAATCTGATTCATCCCTCATCCCTCATTAGGGTGGACTGAAGAGGCACGAGGGCCTAATTCAAAATTATGACTGGTGGCTCCCTTGTCTACAGCTGCCCATTCTAACAACGAAAATGCATTGATGGTGTGTAGTTTAGGGTTTTAAAAATCAGAAAGGCAAAAGGAAAACTGTACATGCTTTTTTGGGTCAGATGCAGTTTCAATTGATGCAGTTTTGTATCCACGGTGCTCATATCTGATCACAGTCAATATATTATAGGGCATGCTCCTTCAACCCTTGGCTCCACAGATGTTTTGGAGTTTGACTCCTATGATCCCTCTCCACTGACTATGCTGGCTATGGATGATGGGAGTAGTAGTCCTAAACGTTTGAATTACCAAAAGTTGCAGACATGTGTTGTAGGGAATGGGAGGAATACATTCAGTGCAATATAGAAAATAACCTTCATTAGAGGAGGTTGCTGTGTGGTGCATAGGTTATGATGAAGAATATGTTTCCTAATGAAATTTCAATGTGTGATTTCCCAAAGTTTATCTTTGAAGTTGCATAACAGGAGTCACACCTTCAAATAATTTGCAGGCATCTTCACTGCTCCTGCACCAACCAGCTGTTTGCAGGGAAAATCATGTCTGTGATTATTGAACACTTTTTGGAGAGTATTGTCTTTGGCCAGAAATTACTCATTTAAAGTAGCACAGGCTTTAATTTGTTAAGGCTGATGCATCCTTAGGGAATATGTGTATACCAGAAATCTCAGCTTGTGACTTGATTCTGTAAACATATCCCAGCTAAAGCAACACATGGAGTTTAGGGAATGCAGATTGCCATGGAACATGTTGATTGCCCTCTGCAAAGCAGAACAAAGAAAGGCAGCCAACAAGGGGCTGAACCCCTAAATGGCCACGTAAGAAAAGCTATTAAGGTTTATTTGTCAGCTATTAAATTCCCCTCCTGCCCCCGCCCATGGCCCTGATGCCAGCCCTGCTCCTCATCTATCAATATTGGCTATTTTCTGGCACTTTAGTACCACCTATAAGCCAGAACTATTGCACTGGAATGCAGATAGGAGGGAGGTGGGATGTGAGGTGAGGCACAGTGTTTGTGAGTATCGTTTGTTTTAACCACTCATTGCTGCCCATGGCTATTCAAATACTTAAGGCCATTCCCAGCCACTATCTGTTCCTTCCCACTCAAATGCTACCATCCTAGAGTTTCCTTAGGCTAGTTTTTTAGATATAAAATGAGTTATATAGCGCCTGCCAGTGTTATTTCTGAGCAGTCGTCAGAGACTTAGGGCATGATTAACAGAAGTGTTTTATAATGGCACAATCACATTGAAACACAATCTGTGAAACAGCACCTTGGGCATGCTCCTTCGAGCAGGCAGCCACTTTGTCCCCCGGTTGCCCTCCCTGTGTCCGCTTCCTCCTTCTCCCTCCTCCCATCTGCCAGCCCTCCCCTGCAACGTGATTGGCCCATTTTCTGGTGCCGGATGCCTATGGTCCACCCTGCTCTCGGCTTCCACTTTCCTTCCAGCTGCTGGAAGCAGGTGGGTTTGCCCTTGTTGGAGCCACCTGGGCCCAATATTGTAATTAGCACCACCTTGGATGCACACCAAACTTTTTCTAAGTTTTCCGGGCTGGAGGAGCCCGGAAAACTTAGAAATAAAACCGCAGCTTTAAAAATGTTGTATTTATGTTTGCGGTCATACAACGTTATTGTGTTTGAAAATGCTGCGGTTTTTCTTTCTAAGTTTCTCAGGCTCCTCTGAGCCTGAGAAACTTAGAAAGAAAAACCGCAGCATTTTCAAACACAACCGCGTTGTGTTTCTACCTAAATCTGCTTTCCCATTTGGGGCTCTAGGGCTTCCCGTGGGGAGCCCTAGAGCCCCAAATGGGAAAGCAGATTTAGGCAGAAACACTGCAGCATTTAGCATTTCCCATTTGGGGCTCTCGGGCTCCCCGTGGGGAGCCCGAGAGCCCCAAATGGGAAATCAGCTGTAGGCAGAAACACCGCGGCATGTAAACACAACCGTGTTGTGTTTCTGCCTGCCTTGGCTTTCACTTTGGGTCTCCGGTGCTCTCCTGGGGGAGCACCGGAGACCCAAAGTGATAGCCACAGCAGGCAGAAACACAACGCGGTTGTGTTTGAAAATGCTGTGATTTTTCTTTCTGAGTTTCTCAGGCTCCTCCGAGAAACTTAGAAAGAAAAACCGCAGCATTTTCAAGCACAGTAACGTTGTATTTATGTTTGCGGTCGCTTCAAAAGCTACCGCAAACATAAATACAACGTTTTTAAAGCTGTGGTTTTATTTCTAAGTTTTCTGGGCTCCTCCAGCCCAGAAAACGTAGAAAAAAAAACGCAGCTAGTGTTTATTTTTATCAAAAAAATAGCACTTACCGAGATGCAGCTGCAGCTTTTCTGCCTGTAGTCTCCGGTCCCCGTCCTCCGCATACAGCACCAATGAAGGAAAAGCCACCCAGTGGTAGCTTTTGTTTACTACAGCTGGCTGGCTTTTCCTTCATTAGTGCCGCAAAAGCTAAAGCGAGAACAGCGGCGGGCATCCATTTCACAAAATGGATGCCCCCATGTGCTTTCTTTGAGCTTGATTTGCTCAAAATTTTACATAGGGATTATTTTTTTTTAATATTGCCTATCTATTTTTGAAATAAAAAATTTTGAGCGAACCATTCCTTTAAGATTGTGTCACATCTAGATAGTCCGCTCTGAGATTAGTGTTGTACTTTACCTCTAAGGCTGTGTCACTACTAGACAGAACGCGGAAAATGTAATGAGTTGTCTCCGACCCTTATGACTATGTCACATCTAGATAGTGCGCTCAAAGATTATTGTGCTGTACTTTACCTCTTAAAACTGTGTAACTTCTAGATAGTGCACTGAAAGTTTAAAGAGTTGTACTCTACCCCTTAAGACTGTCATATAGTGCTCTCAAAGATTACTAGAAAGTTTACTTAGATGAATTTGTGAACATTACCATGGGTCACATCTAGGCAGGCATGTCCCACACCTTAATTGCATTGTGAATACTATCATGTCCCACACTTAGATGGAATCATGACCATTAACCTGCGTCAGATCTAAATAGAATTGTGCATGTCAGCACGTACCACACCTAGATGGAATTGTGAATGGTAGAATGCGTTACACTTAGACGAATTTGCGAACATTACATTGGGTCACATCTAGATAAAAATATGATTGTTAGCATGCCCCACATCTAGATCGAATTTGTGAATGTTAACATGTCCCACACTCAGATGAAAGCATGAGCATTAGCCCAAGTTGCATCTTGATATAAATTTGAATGTTAGCGTGTCCCACACTTAGATGGAATTCTAAATGCTAGAATGTGCCACACTGAGATGGAATTGTGAATGGTAGCATGTGCCTCACTAAGATAGAATTGTTAATGGTATCATGTCCCACACTTAGATGGAACTGCGAATAGTAGCATGTGGCACACCTCGTTGGAATTGTGAATGGTAGCATGTGCCACAATTGGAGATAAAATTGTGAACATTCATTATATATTATGTCATCAAGATCGATACTGAAAAGGGAACTGTGAATGTCGGCGTGTCCCACAATTGAATGGAATTGTGAATATCAGCATGTGCAACACCTAGATGAAATTGCAAACATTAACCTGATTCGCTTCTAGATAGAAATGCCCATCATAGCCTGAGTCGGTTCTTGATGGTAGTGCGAATGTTAGAATGCCCCACACTTGGGTTGAGTTGTAGACATTAACCTGAATCGCACCTAGATAGAAATGCAAATGTAAATGTTATCACACCCCACATGTGCATCACCCTGTACCCTTATTTCCTGTTCCCCATGCTGTTGCTATATATCCTGTTGCTGTAAACCCAGCCCCCTGTCTCTACGTGTCCGCGTGTCGCTGGGTTCCCTGCCATCCTCTTCACATGCCTCGTCTCGGGCGTTTAAAAATAACCCTCATACCACATCACTACACTTACTCTCTACTATACACCATCATACAACTAGAACACAGCTATACCCCTGACTAATTCGGACTAGCTGTTCAGATACAAATACGACCCCATGAACACCTCATCACTCTAATAAAATGCAGCTAGCGGAGCACATTCCGGCCTAGTTGCTCACATATGTATTCTTCAGGTCTAACGCAGCCAGAACCTAGTCTGGGTGTCCACCCACCAGACTGCAAACATCCAACTGATATCTTCAGCACCACACGTAACACTTGGATGCAGCCACCATCCAGCAATTACATCAGTTGCACATGTATCTGGTGCACCCACGCACCCTACGACACTATCTCTCTCTACTGACTAGAACTACAGTTCCTGAGGGCGCTCAACCTACCAGCGCTTTGGGGTCATACCAATGATATATAAAGCACTATATAAATGCCAAGTAACATAGCATAACATATTAAGGTAGTCTCAGCCTACACCAATCACTGGGGCCCATTTGGCTTTAAAAGAGGACTGAGCCCCTCTTTTGGGCAGGTTGTATAAGACTTTGCAAGCAGTAACAAGAAGAACTCATTTGGACCCTGGCTGAAGGTACAGTCTGCCTTACAGCTTTCGACAGTGAAGGAAGGCCAGGATTTCCAGAGAGGGTAGCAAGATCCCTCCACCAGGGAACAGAGGGAGATACTGTATCCAAGAGCCCTCCAGCAGCTCCAGAACCAGTACTCAGCCAGCACACAGCGGCCCTGCTAGCCTCTGCAAGCATGCTTCCTATGTGGCAATTGCCAGAGAGTCTCTGAACCAAACCAAGGACAACACCATTGCCTGCAACACTCTCCTCAGCTTTGGCCCATCCACCTTAAAGGATGGCACAAGCCCACTGAAGAAGCTTGGAGGAGTGCATCGACAAGCATCAACCAGAATCCACCTTAAAGGACATTTTTGAGCCAGTCTAGCCCCTCGAGATGCAAGCGACTGCATAGCTGACTGTTGCCTTGCTGCAGTCTCTAACATCATCCGATATGCCTCTAACAGTGTTTCAGACCCGCCAAATAGCACAGAGACGATTCCTGACCCGAGCTGCCATGTAGGCCAGCCTTCAGCTGTCAGTCCAGCCTTACTCACCGAACTGCCTGCTGCCTGATGCCCGCAGCTGTCGCCCGTCATGAACTCTGTCACAGGAGCTGCAAAGCACCCTGAAACCGACTCAACCCTGTCGAGCACCAAGAACTTCAACAAACACAAGGTACATTGTGGCTCTGTCCCCTTGGTCATTCCCCAAATGCCCCTAGTGGCATTCTACGACGAATTGCTCCCTTTTTGCTGAAATCAAGTATCCTTGAACTATTGCGATTGATTACCCTCCTCTCAGTATCCATAGTGCCTCCCTATTCCTTCTTGAAACTGCCTGTCCTCTGCATTCATTTACAGGGTGGGTTGTATTTTGCAGTGTGCTGTAATTGTCTGTTGAATAAATATAAAGTAGATATTTGTATACAACCTTGACTGGACAGTTCCTTTTATCATTGGGTAATATTTGTCTGTTGAATAAATATAAAGTAGATAGTTTTATACAACCTTGACTGGACAGTCCCTTTTATCATTGGGTAATAATTGTATTTTCGCTGCATTACAACTAACCAACGATCCGCAACCGTGCGGAGATAAGCCTGCCGTTCTGTCCACGTTACCAAAACTGAACAAGGAGGTTTATAATTAACTTGTGTTTCCAATCTGTTTGGATCCCTGGTAGTGTACTAGAGGTGTTGGGCTGATTGATGTTTTAGAAACCGATATTCATCCCTGGACCACTGGCGCCCCCTAAATTGATTTGTTACTGCACAGCAGTAAGTACTTGCACAACTACAGATGAAAGCATCCTTTTCATCATGAGACGTCCTGGCATAACAGCCACCAAGGGGTTTATTTTGGTAGTGTTCCCATATCGTGCACAGCCTCAAGCATCTTCCTTGTGACTTGTATATGAAAAAGCCTGCACCACTCCTGGAGCAAGAAAAATCCAACTTTCTGTAGGAATTCCTTATTGAAAGAGTGCACTGCATTTTTGGGAAATAAGACATGGCTGCAATGTTTGAAAAATGCCTTAAAGCCAAACTGTAAAGAGCGATATCACGGGAGTGCTGCGTACCTGTTTGTCTTGCAGAAGATCTTGGATTGGAAGCCAGACTGTCGATATTTCACCGAGTTAAGTATGACGCGAGAAATCAGCCCAAACCTCAACCCAAGATTTAAACAGGGCGGTGGGTGACCCGACTCCCAATGTCACAGTGAGCTCACCCCTGATTTTCGTGACGTCAGGACAGTGCAAGCACTGGCAGGGGGAGCGTGAAGATGTTAGTCCTTCTGAAGCTGTAGTAGTTCCGAGGCAAATCCAACTGAGAAGGGAAGCTGAAGAGTCTTGTCCACGGTGGGAAGCAAATCCGGCAGAGTAGGTAGCTGAAGGGAAGGTTCCACAAGGAAATCCAGCAGGCTGGAGAGGAGAGGGAGGCAGGACCCAGAAGGCAGGCAGGAGAAGTGGAACGCGAACAGAGAGCAGGGAGGAACCAGAGAAGGCAGGGGAGAGGGAACCAAGGGCAGGCAGGACTGAAGACCACCCCGGGAACAGAACAGGAACCAGACTGGGAACCAAGGGGAAAACAAGGAACAAAGGGACCCAGAGAGGGACCAAGAGGAGGGAAGGCAACGGGCAGAAAACAGGAAGCAATAACGGAGCGGGAACATGATCAGAAACTAACAGCGTTGAGACGCAATCAGCTGCTGCTCATCGCTCCTCTTATAGCACCGCAAGCCGCCTTGTTCCCAAGCGCTGGCGGGCCCAAAACGAGGCCTGAGAAGCAAGCTCTCGTAACTCCGAGTGCCCAATCCAACGCACATGCGCGGAAGCGTGGACACAGTCGCCCGCGCATGTGCAGAGGAGCCTGATTCCGAACAGTGGAACCCCAAGCGCGGAAGCGCGAGGAGACCCGCCAAAATGGTGTTGGTCGAAAGGAAGAGGAAAACCCTGGTCTCCGGGCAAGTGGCGTGACACAAACTGAGGGTTCACCCCATCTCTTTGATGAACAAGTATTCTGCATACAAGAAAGCAGGTAACATAAAACGTATTACAAGAGTAAGTACTGGAAAGCGGTATAATTCACTGGCACAATATGGCTTCATATCTGCGAATGGTCCTATTGGTCCGTGTTACGTTCATAGCATGATTAAGGTGAACTAAGCTACCTGAACAAATCACAAATAAATAATGAGTTCACACACCCAGACCCAGTTTGGCTCAATCGACTGAGAAATGTAGTTGTCTCCTCTGTTAGAATGTGGCACAAACATCAACTTGCACTGAAAGGCTATATGCAAAATGGTCCAACAGGGGTGTGTTGTATCGTTCCCTACTGAGCTCTCATTGTGTCTCTTTGATGGGTGAAGAGAATTTAAAAATACAGATATTAGCAAATGGCACCCCTCTTACTGACAGAGGTATATATATATATATATATATAACACATATATTGTTGGAGACCATCCAGGAGTTTTGCCACGATTGGAAACTCGAAGACAATGTGCCAGTATAAAAAGCAGTGGTGGCGAGATTGTGGCATACATTAAAAGTTAGATCTTATTTATGAATTAAAAATAAATGTAAACTAAAAAGTGGCTTGATTAGTTCGATATTAGCTGTTTATCAAGGGAAAGTTTGGCCTTCCAGGTAGATACGATGAAATTATCGATACACCAGAAAAATTGAGCACTACTTTAATGTATTGTTAAGATTTAGCCTACCACCCACTCGAGCTCTCTACAAAAATAATACTTTCTAAACTCACCTCCCTCCTTTCAGTGCTCGTGTGATGCTTGCAATGGTCAGAAAAGAGAAACCAAAGCCCAAGTTTACAAAAGAAAGATTATTTGATTCCTCCAACCACTAGCGCCTCACCACACTCAAAATCGAAAAGCTATGATCCGTCTCAATCATAACGACTACTTATAAGGTCTAGTTGGTTTCAAATATATACACATGTTATTCAAAAAGAGTCACTGGGCCTCATTATAAGTATTGCTGAATGGGTTAACGGGTGCCGCTAATGGTGGCGGTCCCGTTAAACCCATTCCGCAATATTACGAGGTTCCCTCGCGGGACCCGATGTGGACGTCTGCTTTTACCAGATGTCCTTACCGGGTCCCGCAAGGGGACCAGGGAGCTAACAACGGGCCGGTCGTAATCGGCCCGTTGTTAGCTCCCGCGCCCATTCCCATTGAGCTCTATGGGGGCTCAAATGGGAATGGGGAAGGTCCGGGCCCGGGTTCCCTGAGGGAGGAATTACCGGGCCCTCCAAACTCGGACTGGCCCGGTAATTCCCCATTCAGGGAACCCGGACCCGAACACGGTTTTGGAGGCAGCCATGCCCTTATTAAGGGCATGGCTGCCTCCAAAGTCGTAATGAGGCCGACTATATCCTATCTTTAATCATCCACGGTTACTATCGCACTCACCCAGTCCCTTACATTTTAAACAAAGTATTTCACTCGATCCTCATGCTGTACCCACTTAGCCACGCGGGACGCTGCAGTATTTTACTGCTTCCATGCATGGGCCTAAGCAGCCTGTATTTAATGAACAGACTGTCTGTGATTGTGCCCCCATGAAGTATTTCTGCATTACATGTTGTTGGATACACACCTAGGAAGATGGCTCTGTGGAGACAATTGTCGGGTCGAACAAGAGTAAAAAAACTGCGACTCTCTACACATGCTGTATTACTCGGGGACCTTGCAAACACAACACCACTTGCAACAAATGAATTCGCACTCAGCTTGCAGTGTCATATGGGGGAGGTAGACATGTATCATCCTCCCTTGTATATTGATTATTTATTTGCCCCAAACCGACAGTGGTTTTGCAGAAAATAGCTGCCACTGACATCATAATAACATGTAGTTACAGGAGCGCACCACTGTGAAAGTGCAGCCTTGATTAAGCCGGCCAACTGCACTAAGAACCCTTAGCTTGATGGACCCAAGCAAATCCTCCAGCACTTTTGGTTTCTTGTTACGGGTGATACTCATGAATCCGTAGAAGGATACAGGATAGTCTCACAAAATCAATACAAAAGCTTTTTGAATATAAACGCAGATGGCACCTCTGAGATATTGAGCTGTCCCACACATGAAGAGCTTTGAAATGTGTTGCCCTGAGCAACTGTCATCAGTAAATTAGGGAAACGAGTGGATGATTAGACGTGATTGAGTAATAAGCTGTGAAACTCTATCGCATATGTTATCGATCGACTCATGGTAGTGTGATCTGCGAGACAGGGATTGGAATCCTTTGAGCACATGGGCAAACATGGGGCATGTTCACTTATCATACGTACTGGATTAAGAAAAAAAGACTACACTTTGACATGGAGCAGAATTAGGTATGAAAAGAACTCTTGTAATTTAAGAATATGATATTTAAAATGTGAGGATTGTGCTCATTAACTGAGTATGGCACCAGTCTCATGCTTTTATTACCTGTAGTAAAGGGTACGGGCATAACCATTATGGCATTGGTGACATAAATCTGTCCTAAAGGCCTCTGTCATGTTATTCATGGTCATTAGTATATTTTATAAATGGTTGTTATGCAATACATTGGTTTTATGGTAATGAAGTGTGTGGTGGAATGAATGTACTACATTATTATATTGATATACAGCACCATAGGGAAAAACATGCATCTAGCTTTGATTTCGTTTTTTTTTGGCAGTGTGTGTGACTTCGTTTTACTCCAAATGAACATTAATCAATTGGTAGCAATGAATTGGACAACTGCCTGGTCATGTTGGTACTCAAATCTTCTCTGTCTTGGATTGGAAATTAAACACAGTTTAAGGAATTGTGAATGTAACATCAAAGACTTTTCAAAGTAATATTTCGTTTGTGTTTTGCATTTACTGTATTGACCAGAGAGTTTAACAAACTGTCTTGGTCACACAAGTTAGCTGTAAAAAAACACCTTCTGGTAGGTTTTATTTTTAAAAATTCTTAATTTACTCTTTGGTAGATGCCAATAAAATGGATGGCCCTGGAGTGCATCCACTACAGGAAATTCACCCACCAGAGTGATGTTTGGAGCTATGGTAAGTTTCCATGATCAGGATGTGTGGGGTGGGCCTAGCAGGATGTTTTTGCTATTAGGATATTTCAGATCAAGTGATTTGCTGTGGTGGGATGCTGTTAAAGCACACACTAGGGATATGCATTATCATTGGGCATCCCACAGCCTGCTCCACTCACTGCCCTAGCCTGACACTCGGAACTCTGCAGCCAGACCTAGAGCTGACATGGAGCTCTTTCTCAGCCATATGACTCTAACATCAAGATTAGGTGTGCTGGTATCCCCTTTAATTTAAATCGCATTACTGCCATGAAGAAATGTGTGTCTCTAGCTAAATTAAGCTAATGTAAATTCAGAAAAGCTGTCATTGTAGATTTTGATCCCCCAACGAATCCACTCTCTTTTATATTAGCCTGTCCCCTGTTACCCGCCCACCTCCTCCACCTGCTATGTAATGCGATTTACATTAGCGTTTGAGGGTGCCAGGGCTCAAGTCTTAAAATAAAAAAGTGGGGGGGACTCGGACACATTCTTCCATTGAAAGTGTCTTTCACCACTAGAAAGTGCACAGACCACATAAAGCATTTGCCAAGAGAACAGATGTCATTATTACATTGCTGGCTAAATTTGAAAGGTAAGTACCATTTAGAATGAAGAATCTTTAACAAAAGGCATCTTTGTTGGGAGAATGTCAATACACAGCATTTCAGGGATCCGTGCTGCACTAGTTCTGTGGTGTTGTGGCTAAGCGTCAATTTCCCTATAGAGCGACCTGGATTCGATTCCCGGCTGTGGTCAAATGAGTCCCTTTTTTCCATTTATTTTTACAATTCCTTACACACACGGGGGGGTGAGGGGAGGGAGGGATTTGGCATCAGTGCATTTAAAAATGTGGGCACAAACTAGTCGTCTTGAGCCTTGGATGGTTCCCTCACTAATCCTGCTCAGGGGCAAGCACGAATCACTTTGCAAAGAATTGTATAAGTTGTGTATGTATTTTCTGTAACTATGTTAAATGTTCATCTTTTACAAGGTTACCATGGCAAGTGCCCCCAGGCCTCTCAGGCTGAGGTTCCTGCTGTCTGTCCATACGTTTTAGTGCATAAATAATGAAGTAGGCACAATACTGGAGTGACGAACAGCAGTCAGGAACAGTATGATGTCACAGGCCAAGTAAATATTCCCGTTAACCAAATCCATGGGCTCTTTCCAGGGTCGGTGAATACCAGCCACACCAATAAACAGGGGTGCGGTCCATGGACATTCATGCAATAACCAGCCCTGCTGCCTTCCAACATTCCCTTGTTTCCTTAAATGGCAACCTAACCCATTTTGGTGCATTGCTTTAGGGGTCACCATCTGGGAGCTGATGACCTTCGGCGGGAAACCCTACGATGGAATCCCCACCCGCGAGATCCCAGACCTGCTGGAGAAAGGGGAGCGACTTGCGCAGCCTCCGATCTGCACCATCGATGTCTACATGGTCATGGTGAAATGTGAGTACCCAGATACGACACACAGGCTCTCCATGAGCTAAACTCATTCTGAAACCCCTGCACTTAACCCAACAGTCCCAGCAGCTACAGGTTTACTGTGACTAAGAAATGTGAGTACCCAGGCAGGACGCACAGGCTCTCCATAAGCTAAGCTTATTCTGAAACTCCTGCACTTAACCCAACATTCCCACCAGCTACTTGGGGCAGGTTTACTGTGACTAAGAAATGTGAGTACCCAGGCAGGACGCACAGGCTCTCCATGAGCTAAGCTCATTCTGAAACTCCTGCACTTAACCCAACATTCCCAGCAGCTACAGGTTTACTGTGACTAAGAAATGTGAGTACCCAGGCAGGACGCACAGGCTCTCCATGAGCTAAGCTCATTCTGAAACTCCTGCACTTAACCCAACATTCCCAGCAGCTACAGGTTTACTGTGACTAAGAAATATGAGTACCCAGGCAGGACGCACAGGCTCTTCATGAGCTAAGCTCATTCTGAAACTCCTGCACTTAACCCAACATTCCCAGCAGCTACAGGTTTACTGTGACTAAGAAATGTGAGTACCCAGGCAGGAAGCACAGGCTCTCCATGAGCTAAGCTCATTCTGAAACTCCTGCACTTAACCCAACATTCCCAGCAGCTACTTGGGGCAGGTTTACTGTGACTAAGAAATGATGAACCTTCTGCTAAGTGAATGAACTACCACCAAAGCCTACTTCCAACAACCCCAATAAAAGAAGAATCGCAAAGGGCTGTGCCATTCCTGTACTATAGTTTGCCTCAAGTGGATTGGTCAAAGAAAGCAGAGCTATCATCATTTCTGTAAAGAAACCAGATGGACTCCCATTCGGATGCAGTCATAGAAGCTCAGGTGAAGCTGGCGAGCCTATAGCAATGGGCATTTTTAGTAAGGCGGCGGCATGAATACTCATGCTGTACTTAGCTATTGCCGTTTTAGAAATCAATTTTACTTTCAGATTTGGATGAACGTGAACAAAATATGTCCTGGTACAAAAGGAACAGCACCTGCTTCTGTTGTGCCATCAAGAGACATGCTCGATTGAGGTCTGACCTCAGTGGGCAGCACGTTGGTGATTGGCTCAAGAATGATGTGTTCAAAGGCACAGGGACTTTACGAAAGGCACCACACTGGAGCCACTCCATGTATGCCTGTCCCCTAAACAGTTTGTGTGCATGCACGCCTTAAATTAACTCCTAAATGGCCGAAGTTACGCCCTCAATGGACTGTGTCACATTTACACTTTAACTCTGAGAAATTATGCCAGGCCCAAAGAAAGTCAACTCCTCAATGGACTATGGGCAGTGGCGTCGCCAGGAATCAAATTTAGGAGGGGCACAGAGGGGGCCAAAGACAAAAGTAGGGGGGGCACAGATAAAAGTAGGGCGGGCGCCTATGAAAGGTAATGTGTGAAGTCACAAGCACTCCTGCAGATAGGCTTTTGTGCACACCAACTACCCACACCCCACCACACTTCCCCTTCCATCAGAATGCAGGCACATACAATTCAGTGGCTAATGGCCCATCATTAGCAGGTTCATGGCTACATTCTGATGGGAGGGGCTG
The DNA here is from genome assembly GCF_040938575.1 of Ambystoma mexicanum. Classification (NCBI taxonomy): domain Eukaryota; kingdom Metazoa; phylum Chordata; class Amphibia; order Caudata; family Ambystomatidae; genus Ambystoma; species Ambystoma mexicanum. The sequence goes on along the minus strand of NC_090931.1, from coordinate 848,270,484 downwards.
CTAGCTGCTCCATCACTGCTCCCTTTGAGACAAAAGGATTATTGGCACGTGATATGCAGACATTTGCCTCAGTGAGTGTCACAAATAACACCATGAACAGAGAACATGGTCACTGCTCCCCTTAGGTAGGGGGGGCACAGGGGAGGGCACAAGGGGGGCCCAGGATTAGGGGGGGCACCTCTCCCCCTAGCGACGCCACTGACTCTGAAGCGTGGGCAGAGCCAGCCCCTTGAGGGCCAGTGAGATGTTTGTAGCCTAAAATAACCTAGGCTCTGTGAGACACGTGCACATTTAAACTTCTAAACTGTGATGCAGGTGTAAAGTTAACTCGTTTATGTCCATGACTCTCTAGATGTCTTGGACTACAGCCCCCATCAGCCATGGCCAACATAGCACATGGTAGGGGATCCTGGGAATCGTAGTCCAAAACATCTGAAAAACGCTGGGTCTGAGTCTATGGTCTGAGCCACGTGCAGAGTAAACTCTTGTATGGTCTGTGAGGCGCGTGTAGAGTTAACTCGGGCCTGTATTCACGTATGCATACAGCACCAAAGATCGCAATATGAAATGAACACCTCATTATTCTGAAACCTAATCAAGATTTGTATTAAATCAATGTAACTTATTGAACCTAAAAAACAGAAATACAAACAAAAGCGTCCTCAGAGCGATTATAAATTCATGAATTTATTCAGCCGAGGAAACGCATTGGCTTTTCCAGATGCCAGCTTATTGACTAGTTCCCTCGCCATTGGGGAGTGGGTTGGACGTTTTTGAAAGTGTGGGGGTGGGAGGAGCTGCCACTTCATTCCTCAAAGAGAGCTGGGAGTCTCAGAAAGGTTTTGAACAGGCGTACCTAGGCTGTCCCGTAGCCCACACTTTGCAACAGCAACAGGCAGTACAGTGACTCTGCTCTTAACCGGAATGTCTTTCCAGTCTACCTGACATGTCGTGAGGTGTTTTCAATTTCTAGCGTGTGCTGCCCAACACAATTATTACCATTAAGTTGCGTAACTGTAAACATCTGTTATTTGTCAATAGCGCCTTGAAACCCTGCTAGGGGTGAACGTGTGCTCTACAAATACAACTGTTATGTTATATGATGATATTGAACAGTCTGCTTTTGCATGCTTAAGAAATGTATTTTCCCTTCAATCACTTACCAAAAGGAAGGAGATAACAAGCAAGGGTGCCCTCCATCTTTGCTGCATATGGCAAGCTGTTCTTTCCACTTCCTGCCTATACTCAGAGAACAACCTGAGGCAATCCTCTGTCTTATTTCAAGGGCCTGGCAATTTGTGGAAATCGGAAACCAACAAAAACAACCTCCCATGCCATATTCATTCTGTTTACTACAGTGTTTCAAGACAATTGAACTACTTTATTAATATTTATTTGTATTATTGTAGAACAGTATAATGTGACAACCATCTTCATACATCTCAATCAAAACTCTACAGGTTTTTACCACGCGCTCTCAATCATACCTAAAACCTAGCGACTTCAACACCTCTCCACAACACATCACAAACAGAAAGAGGTGCAAAAACAGTTGCATGTGCAAACAGCTCAATAAAGTGCAGATGGTGCCAATATATATAAACAAATGACTGTAACGTCGAGGTCTAATCATGTCAAAAAGTGCAATGTGTACAAGCCAGTATCACATATTCAAGCTTTGCAGCTATTGCTCAATTGATGATAATAGAAATAAATATGAATAAAGTAATTAAATTGGCTTCCCCTTCCTACAAATAGACCAACTATAGAGCGTGTCACAGCTTCTGCTGGGCAGAGTTGTGAATAAATACCAGGGTGGAGGGGGTGGGGGGCACACAAGCAACTGGAGAGTTAGAATAATCCCAGATCTTGGCAAGTATTCGCTACCAATAACAACAGAGAAAGAAATGCAGCATCGCCCCTCTCCCCACCCCTGGCTAAACTCCATGCCAAGAGTTTACAAAAAGGAAATGCCGACATCCCATAATCAAGTTTGAGCACCCCAGCGGGCTTGCCATGCCGGACATCGAGTGACCAGAAAGCCCAAATTGTAGGCCCAAAGCAAAAAAAGACCACTAAGAGGGCAGAAGGCAACTAAGGGGTGCCATTTCCTTGCCACCTCAGGCAATAAGGCTTTCAGCACCCACTACGAGCTTGGGGTTTACCCCAGCAAAGTTATGCTTTATTGATTTTTGAGGAAAAGTCCAGATGGAGAGCGAGGTAGTTGAGGGACTGCATGGTGGTTGGCGTAAACTCACGAGTCCGTCATAGGACAAAAGGGAGTGGGCAATTGTAGTGAAATGGCGACAGCAGGCCCTGAGACTAGCCAATGGGAGACCTGAAGGGAGAAAGCAAGTACTCAGGGACAGAAGATTAAAAGCAAGCACGCAGGGAGAGTGTTCGAGTTGACCAAGCAATCCAGAAAGGATACATTCTTGGAAGGTACAGGGAATCTTCAAAACTGATGAGCTGAGGCAACTCAAATGGTCTACAAAAGAAGCAAATTAAATCATCGAGCAATCAGAATGAAGCATGAGCCCATGCCTAAACCACACTTACCATACCATCTGTAAGAGGTCACTTTGGCTGTTTGATGAATGATGCCATAAGTTCCATGTGTCCTTTATCTCCAATAATATAGACCGTGTATTTGACATACATGCCACAATAATATTTGTCTCAGCATTTAAAACATAAAGGGCCTCATTACACGGTAGGTGATAAGGGTTAACAGTCACCGATAAGGGTACCGGTGACCGTTAACCCTTACCGCCTAATTACGAGGTCCCTTTGTGGGTTGGTACTTTAACGCCTGCTTTTAGCAGGCGTTAAAAAACGAACCCGCAAAGGGACCAGGGTGCTAATTACGGTACCGCAATTTGCGGTACCGTAATTAGCACCTTCCCCATTCCCATTATGCCCTATGAGGCAGAAATGGGAATGTGGAAGGGGGAATTACTGCCCCGCCAACCTTGGAATCGGGCAGTAATTCCCCTTTCCACCAAGGCGGTACCGGTAATTTACCGGCATGGACCAAGGTGCTATTAGCACCTTGGTTTACCGCCTTCCGTGTAATGAGGCCCTTGTCATTACTCAACTCAAAGTTACTTCTTGCATTAATGATAATGATGTGTTATTTATATAGCGCCTTAATCCAAACCTCACAAGGATGAAAGAATTAATCAGCTCGGCCCACATTTGAACCTGTGGCCCGAGGTTATTAAAAGGCACCTGCAACAGGAACCCAGCCCATTTAGCTAACTTCCCTGAGCCTTTGCTATTTCCATGAGTTCCAGATTTGATCTAACCATCTACAACCGTAAGAATGTGCCCATTTTTTTCTCTCTTTCCATCTGTTCAGGTTGGATGATTGATGCTGATAGTCGCCCCAAGTTCAAGGAGTTGGCAGCAGAATTCTGCAGAATGGCGCGAGACCCTCAAAGATATTTGGTGATCCAGGTGAGTATCTGAAAACAAATGAATATGTGTATTTATAGGGCGTTTTGGGTGTTTTGTAGTGCACTTCATTGCAATAAAAAGTTTTCAAAGCCTGTAGAAGAAATGAAATGACTAATTAAGGAAAGGTCAGGGGGCTTTCACAGCTAGGCCGAAATGCCACACTACAGGTCCTGGGAAAGAAAGGAGTGAACTATGAGGATGACTGAGAAGAAGAAATAGAAGGAAGAACAGGGACTTTTCAATGCTAATCCCAAGGCGAGCGTTCTGGATCCTGAGAAAATCAGAAGTGGACTAAGTTAAGAATAGAGAGAAGGAAAGAAACAGAAGAATATTCACAGCTATGCCCACGGACGGCATTGCAGAGCCTCAGAAATTGAGAGGTTCACTAAGAGGAGGCTAGAGAGGAGGAAAGAGAAGGAGGAACAGGACATATTCACAGCTATGCCCCCGGACGGCATTGCAGAGCCTCAGAAATGGAGAGGTTCACTAAGAGGAGGCTAGAGAGGAGGAAACAGAAGGAGGAACAGGAAAAATTCACAGGTATGTCCCCGGACAGCATTGCAGAGCCTCAGAAATGGAGAGGTTAACTAAGAGGAGGCTAGAGAGGAGGAAAGAGAAGGAGGAACAGGACATATTCACAGCTATGCCCCCCGACAGCATTGCAGAGCCTCAGAAATGGAGAGGTTCACTAAGAGGAGGATAGAGAGGAGGAAAGAGAAGGAGGAACAGGACATATTCACAGCTATGCCCCCGGACAGCATTGCAGAGCCTCAGAAATGGAGAGGTTCACTAAGAGGAGGATAGAGAGGAGGAAAGAGAAGGAGGAACAGGACATATTCACAGCTATGCCCCCAGACAGCATTGGAGAGCCTCAGAAATGGAGAGGTTCACTAAGAGGAGGATAGAGAGGAGGAAAGAGAAGGAGGAACAGGACATATTCACAGCTATGCCCCGGGACAGCATTGGAAAGCCTCAGAAATGGAGAGGTTCACTAAGAGGAGGATAGAGAGGAGGAAAGAGAAGGAGGAACAGGACATATTCACAGCTATGCCCCCGGACAGCATTGGAGAGCCTCAGAAATGGAGAGGTTCACTAAGAGGAGGCTAGAGAGGAGGAAAGAGAAGGAGGAACAGGAAATATTCACAGCTATGCCCCCAGACAGCATTGCAGAGCCTCAGAAATGGAGAGGTTCACTAAGAGGAGGATAGAGAGGAGGAAAGAGAAGGAGGAACAGGAAATATTCACAGCTATGCCCCCAGACAGCATTGCAGAGCCTCAGAAATGGAGAGGTTCACTAAGAGGAGGATAGAGAGGAGGAAAGAGAAGGAGGAACAGGACATATTCACAGCTACTACCAAGGGCAATGCTCCATATTCCGAGAAAGTGATGAGTGGACTACACAGAGTTTAGAGAGGAAGAAAGAGAGGTAAGATCCACAGCTTAGCCAAACGGTTGCATTCTACATCGTGAAAGACGGGGAAGAGGAAGGTCAAGGGCTAAAGTAGAAAAGAACGTGTGGAAACGTTTGGGGAGCCTCACAGCTAAGACCAAAGTCTGCATTCTGGAGACTGATGCATGTGGGAATGGGACTAGAGGGTGTAGAGACACTGGTCCACCAGGGCAGATGTAAGCAGTGATTCCTGGAAAGGGAAATGTTCCATTGGAAGGGCATACTGTAGATAAGATATCTGTGTAGGGAGAGGACCCAACGTATCACAGAAATCTGCATATTGTGCAAGAGTTAATAGGTGGTAGGACAATAGTTGCTTCAGGTTGCTTTTCTGCTTATGGGCGATGTGGGGTGAAGAAAAGATTGTTTAGGAGGTCAGGGGAATGAAAACGAATGACGGGATAACAAGTTCAAAGGAGGTTTAGAGAGTTGAGTGACATTAAGGACCGTATAGAGGGCAGAGAGATGGACAACCGGAGAATAGTTGCACAGGACAAGGTTACTATCACAAGCTGTGGTGAGAAGAGAGATTGATAGCGGAGGAGTGAGTGCAGAGTGCATGGCTGCCCCCACATGCTATGTCAAGCATAGAGATGGACAGCAGGAGACTAGCTGCTCAAGACAAAGCTACCAACACAAGCTGTACTGAGCAGAGATGTGGACGGCAAAAGGATGGCTGCACACGACACACCTACTGTTACACGCTGTAGAGAAAAGAGAGGTGGATAACCAGAGAATATCTGCACAGGATAAGGTTACTAAGAGAAGCGATACCAAGAAGAGAAATGGATAGTAGAATAGCTTTAGGCTACTACCGTAAACAGTACTGAGCAGTCACGAGTTCAGCAAGAGCTTCTGCTGGACAACCCCATTGCCCATCAGTAGCCTTCAGAATCTCCAAAGGTGCAAAGAAGGGACATATCTTCATGTGCAGAGCACATGAGCATGGTGCGGTGGCTGCAAGTACGGAGCATAGTGTGGTACCTGCATTTGCGGAGGTAGGTGTACTTGATGCCTATTAGCAACCTGTTGTCAGTCTTCCATATCGATAGTCACAATAGTTTCTGCCTTCGAGACACTTCTGCTGGTTCCTTCGTGTGAGCAAACTGCAATGGTTCCTCCTTGTGAGAAGCTTGGTGCAACTTCTGCATCTATAGAGACCCGCCAGGAACGTTTCTTCTCAAATCCTTCTGGCAAACCAAATGTGTAGCCCTCACTGTCCACAGATACACAACAGTTGTGCAAGTCTTACCAAAACCTCATTTTTTATGTTACCGGGAATTGGGTTAGGTGGTGTGCACTAGGGCCACGTCCTGCACCAAAATGTAGTCATAATGCACTGGAAAATTAGTTTAGAATGTGTGGCTAAATGTTTATGCTCCCACAGTTTTCCAGTTGTCAGGAAACAACCCAACTAAGTGCAGGTTCAGAAGAAGCCACTATCATCCTCACAGCGCTGGTCCAACCGAGCCCGACCCTTCTGTGGCAAATCCTGAAAGCAGCCAATAAGAGACAAGGGGGAGGCGATTTGCTGCAATCTGTCCCCCACTTTGATATAGCCTTACAGAATATAGAATGCTCACCCCAGCACAGGGTCTTCCAGGGTAAAGTTCAACCCCCGCCACCTCCCTGTTCTAATAATACATCCAGAAAGAATCACCAATAGAATCCTCCAAAAGTGTCAAACATCACTCATGTAGGGAGATCTCTACAAATACATGATATACACATTGAGGCTTATTTTAAATAGAAACACTCAGTGATATTATAATAGATATAGTTTGAAAAGCCCTCAGGCTGCAGAGCAGGGGTGCCATCATGTTACAGCAGGGGTCGACCTTAGCATTTGATGAGTGGAAGCTAAAAGCAGGTCCTGAGTACCAGGCAGCACCCAGTAAACAGGAGCTTTCTTTGGGAACAAGTCGCACACACGCATAGCTATAAATCCAACTTTCACACTATAACCTTTTGTATATGATCAAACATGCTTTACCGTCTCCTACATGTGTCCTAATGCTCCTTCATATGCATTCCCAGACACAAAGTAAATGGCATACAGTTGTGTTTGTATAGCGCCAAGTGACATGGGGATACAAAAGTAGTTCCCGGACCCGGTAGCTGTTGACATCAAGTCAACCAGGCTCTTCTAGACTACAAGCAGGAGCTGCATGGCTCCCAGCTCCTGGCAATTCAGAACCCTGTAGGTTGATATTAGTAGATGAAGCCTTTGCATAGGGAGGTTGCTAACTGGTCAATTGGAATGCTGCTCACATTCCCAGGAATGTTTAATTGCATATACATTTGTCATTTGAAAATTAAGGGAGTCTACAATGACACCATGTTTTGCCAGCCTTCACGAATCGGGGACAGTTGTATAGAGTGGCTTTTCTTGTATAATGAGCCGAATCTCCTTAAGCAATTCGATAGAAATCTGTGTGTCGATAATGTGGTTGGGAAAAATGTCAGTTAGTGAACACTCTGTGACTGGTTCTCACTTTGCTTGCCCGTCCACATCAAACCTGTTCTAAAGGGCCTTGTTCATCCAATAACGTACCCATTGAACCCCATGTTCTATTCTTCCTCTTATGATACAAGACACAAATCATGGGGAGTTTGTGACCGTCTACCCTGATCTCTCTGTCCCTGTCCCCAACGCAGACATCATCCAACTCTTTGGGTTAGCAAATGGCTTCCTGTCACCAGCGCCAGTCTAGAGTCGGGTTTTGTTTGTAATTGAAATGACCCAAGGCAACAATTCTCAGAATGCAATTGATGGAGAAATTAAAGTCCAGGGCCGGGGCATGGTGTCCCGATCACCTCGACTCTCCTGCTTCCATTACGGATCTAGCGGAGTTTGCCATGTACTTTTGCAGCTTCAGATGGACTCTTAAGGTAGATAAATCGCTCAAAATGAAAGAAATTATTTTTAAAGACACGCACTCAAAAGATTGCCCATATCTCTCAATGCCCTGTAGTGATGTACAGTCTGCAGCAAACAAATCGGTCCGAGCCATTTTGCTGATGAGCATGAACTACTGGAGCGAGGAGGTATAAAATTACAGCAGTTCAAGAAAATGTGAATGGGACTGAGCAGGAAAATACAACTGGAGTGTTTATTAAACATCCGAAAAAAAGAGGTGGCCGGGGAGCACTTGCGCGCAGCAATGCCTCCTCCCATCTGCTGGCCGCCAGTGGATTGCATTAACCTTCTTTTCAGCTAATTTGTTACACCAAGTGAAGGTCGTTCCCATGCTTGGGCGCCAGGCCAAGCGTCAAGGTAGGGGTCAACTGCCACTCTACGGCATTAGCGCCATTTGAAACATAGAATGGTAGCACATATAAATCTGGAGATGGATGGAGCAGAGGACATGGTGATATTTCCACCCAGCCGGGTTATTTATTTGGGCTCATAATGCGGTCATAAAACATCTGAAATGTATCACTGGAAACCAGCCGGCCTTGTCTGGCTCATCAGGAGCCGCGCTCGCGACATCAGAACGCTGGGCTTTCTAAACAGTAGGTGCTGGACGGAGGAGTAAGAGAATGTGTTGACAGCACACAGAGGTTTCAGGACTGCCCTGTCAAAGCCCGAGACCCTGAACGCCGGGTGATCACCTAATGAATGCATGAGAGGGTTCCAGGGTTGCCTTGCCAAAGACTGAACCCTTAATTCCAGGTGATGACCTGATGAATGTATGAGAGGGTTGCAGGATTGCCCTGACAAAGACTAAACCTAACTACCAGGCGATGACCTGATGAATGCATAAGGCAGATACAGGACTGCATGGCCGAAACCCTAGACCGTGAAGGTCGGGTGATGACCTGATGAATGCATGCAGGGGTTACAAGATAGTCCAGCCAAGGCCTGAGACTGTGAAGGTCGGGTGATGACCTGATGAATGCATGCGGGGGTTACAAGATAGTCCAGCCAAGGCCTGAGACCGTGAAGGCCGGGTGATGACCTGATGATTTTATGAGGCGGTTACTGGACTGCCTGGCCGAAACCCGAGACCTTGAAGGCAGGGTGATGAGGCTATAAGGTAGTCCTGATGATACCTGACATCTTGAAGGCAGAAGGACACAGGACACCTTTGATGTTTCCTGGGACCCCAAGGACAACTCGATGATTGATGAATTCAAGGGGAGATTACTGGATAGTCTTCAAGGTGTAAATAATCCAGGAAGAAGTTATCAGGCAACCATAATGGTCCCTGGGACCCTGTCATTAGGATCAAGCTGTGACGAATGCAAGAGGAGGTTACAGAGCAGACCACTTCATGCTAAGCGCCCCATGGCTGGGTGATGATGGGATAGAAGTAGCAGAGGTTACAGGGTAGACCTGTTGATTGCTGAGACCTTGAAGGCAGGATGATGGAGGAGGTTACAGGGCAGCCTTGACGATTGTCGAGGCCCTGATGGCTGAATGATGGTGTTACAAATTCAACAGGAGGTGACAGGGAATACTAATTGCTTCCCCAGAACCTGAATGAAGGAGAAATTATGTGTTGGTGTAGTCAGAAGATATCGACAACTCTAAGGGTCCATTCACCATGGGGTAATAATATCATGTGTTATACAGCACTTAGAAGCTGGAGGAGTCTGGCATGAAGTATTGTAAAGACATTATTATCAAGAATATTATTATTAATGTTAAATGTTTGAGGTTCTACAGATAGGAGTGAGAGGATTTGCCACAAGAAAGAGGAGGTTGCACACTAGCCTTGGTGATGCCTGAGGCCCTGAAGGCAGCAATGATGATGTTATGCATGCAAGATGTGGTTAGGGGGGATGGCCCTGAGGATGCTTGGGGTCCTGGAGACAGAGATGGTTTGATGTGATGGATGCAGGATGGGCTCCCAAAATAATCATGGTAATGCCTGGGTTCTGGAGACAGGGGTGATGTGTTGAATGCAGCAGGGGGTTACATGATAATGCTGGTGATGTCTGGGGTCTGAAGACAAAGGTGATGGGATGGATACAAGAGGGGTTACATGATTATTCTGGTAATGTGTGGAGTCTGAGGACAGGCGTGATGTTGTGAAAGAGGCAGGAGGCACTTCCTGGCTTGCCATGGTGAGGTCTGGGGCTTAGAAGGCAGAAGGCATGATGTGCTAAATATGAGGGGTTGTTACAGGGTAGCACCGATGATGTTCAGGCCATAAAAGGAAGGATGAGTCTCTGATGAATGCAAAAGATATTTACAGGATAGCCCTGATGCTATCTGAGACCATTAAAGCAGGAGTGATTATGTGATGGATGCAGGGGGAGGATACAGGGACGTCCTAGGAGATGCCTGAGGTTTGGCGGTCAAGAGTGAGAGGGCATGGTGGCAGCACCATGCAGTTGCAGGATGGGCCTGGTGATGCACGAGACCATGAAGGCTTAAGTGATTATGTGATGATATGAGGGTGTGGGGTACAGAGCAATGCTAGAGGGTCCCTGTGGTTCTGCAGCTAAGGGCGATGGCAGCAGGCTTCAGTTACAGGATAGGCCTGCTGATGCATGCGGCCATGAAGGATCCTGTGATTATGTAATAGATGATGTAGGAGGTTTCAGACAATCCCCAGTTCCATGCGAGGGCCTGAAGGAAAGATTGGTGATATGATGGACCCAGGGAATGGATATAGGTGCGTCATAGGACAAGCCTGATATATAGCAGGTATGAGTGGAATGGTGTGCTGGGTGAATAAGAAGGCTGCATATTAACCCTGGTGGATTGCTGAGTGTTCCAGTGATGGCAGTGATCTCATTGGGGTTTAGATGGAAGAATGAGATGGAGGCAGACTATTGGAATACCGAAGACTCACAGAGCAATTGGGATAAAGTCAATTATCTGGCAAGCGGCAAGATCAGGTTCGGGGCTTACATTTTCTGCTGGATGTCCCTCCCATATGTCCAATTCTAGTCAGGCACTCAGATCACACCAAAGCAAGGTGGTGCATAGGGCAATACCCAGGTGTAACAATTCCTTGCAGCCAGGGTTAGAGGGGAAATTGGGCCAAAGCATCATAGATGTGCACGGCACTAAACAAGGCACATGGGAATAGAAGGCATCCTGTGACCCTACGCAGCTTATAGACTGCTGAATGACAGAGTATCATCCCAGCTTCTGCATGGAGAGTTAGATGAGAGTAGGCTGGCATCAGGAAAGAGTCACCAGTGAACAGTGGTTGTGTATCAGGGCCTGCACTGCCGTGCAGGAGAATGCTCCATTCTTAGACACTGTTTCTAGGACTATACTCCTATATCAACTAGCAATGCAGGGATCAAAGTTAAGATTGGATAAGCAGGAGCTAAAAGCAGCTTCTGGGTATCTAACATTAATAAGTGACCAGGAGCTACCACTGGGGAACCAGGAGCTAATGAATAGCGTTCTGCAAATCTAACTTCTGCATAAGATGCAAAGTTATCATTCTGCTTTTCATTTATGATGCCTTATGCTTTAAATCTTGTACAGATGTGTCCTAATGTTTATTCATCCACTGTCCTAAATGCACAAAGTAAAAACCATGTAGGTGTATTTGTTCGGCATCAGTTGGCCTGGGGAGCCAAAGGTAGCTCCTGGCCGCTGTTGGAGTCAAGCTAACCAGGCTCTTCTTGGCTACAAGCAGGAGCTAAATAGCTCCCAGATCCCCTCATTTTCGAACCCTGCAATGGGTGGTTTGCGCAGGGGTTATGAGTGGTTCAGAAGGACACTATGTGGAGGAAAGGCCTGACTTGGTCATAGAGAAAAGGATTGAGGAGGAACGTGAACGGCTGCACAGTAGTAATTAGTACTTGGTGCACAACTGTGGAAATAAAAAAAAAGATGATTTAAACGCTACTAACACATTTGTTACCGATTTGTTTTCCCCACACTTGTGTAATGTGTCCAGGGTGATGACCGAATGAAGCTGCCCAGCCCGAATGACAGCAAGTTCTTCCAGAACCTTCTCGATGAGGAAGATCTGCAGGACATGATGGATGCTGATGAGTACCTGGTTCCTCAGGCCTTTAGCATACCGCCTCCCATGTACAGCTCCAGGGGGAGAATGGACTCCAACCGGGTGCGTATCCGCTGACGTGTGGGGCTTTTGTGCACTAATCCCATTGTTGTGGATAGGGAGGTTGATTAGGCGCATGCAGGAATGCATATGCTTTTCATTAGGATGGCTTTGGAGAGCCAGTGCACATTATATGAACGTGTTCCCAATAGGTTCAAAATCAGAGAGGTCACTATATTTGGATGCGATTGTGGTAATATATTGCACCTAGCAGGGGATTTAAATCTATATCACTAGGTGCAGTGTACTAACTTTATCCTTGAGTGAACCATTTCAGAGTGTCCAAATGGTCAGGCTCTTGTCGTATCATGGGGTTCCTTCCTTAAGGGTTCAAGTTCAAGCCATCAGGGTTTTCCATAGCTTATGGGTTCTCCATATCCTGATAGTGATTGCAACATGTGGCCTAAAAATAGGGTGTCCACTACACATGGGCGATTCATATATACATCAGTTCATGAAATCAGTGTCATTAGCACGTAGGATATTATCATATTAGTGTGTACATTATATATGGGTGTACTTAAGCATTCAGCAAACTAGGTGGCTCTCTATGACATAGCCCAGCAGGGGGACCCGAGCAAACTCACCTGAGCTAAACTGCATTCATGAGGCCCTCTTGCAAATCACAGTGCTGACAGGTCTAAGAGTCCCTAACTTGGCAGTGGAAATAGGACTATATTCTGACAGCTGCTTTTGGATGGAACACCACATGGAGTGGCTCAAAAGTAAAAGCAGACGGCCTGGCAGGAAGTAGCTTTGATAAATCAATATGGTCAAAACCAAGTGACTCAGCTCCAGCAGGTCAGAGTTTTTGGTAGATCCCTCCTGGAACTTCTGGAGGCAGAGCAAGGGCCAGCCGAAGCAGACACTGCAAGGGCGGGTGCAGAATGGAGATGCAGTGGGAAGGGCTTTCCTAAAGTGGAGTAACTTTTCTGAAAATGTTGGGAGGGACTTGACAACTGAAGGAAAGGGTTGGGGTGAAGGGAGGGCGGGAGGGCTCTGAGGGATCGTTTTGGCCAAATTGTTAAAGGAAATGTAGTTGAATGGTAGATTTGACTGAATTCGGTCACCACAATTAGTTTGAAGCCGAAGATACCGAACATGAAGAGTAGTGGTTGCAGGGGTGGCCCAGCCCATGTTTGGTATTTTTGGCTTTGGCAGTTGCGGGGGTGTCCCCCGCTACCTCAGCATTGGTGGCAGGGGACCCAACAAAAAAAGAAGAAAAGGAACGCGGCAGCACCAGATATGACCTGCGTTAAAGGGATGGATCTAAGGCTGCAGGTTACAGGAGAGACAGCGGATGGAGCAAAGGTAAGTGGGCAGGGGTTTATGGGTGTACTGCCGGTTTGAGGGGACATGGGTTTGTTTTATTGTACCGAGGTAAAAACGTCTTCGCAGTGCAAATGACTACGGTTAATTCCGCTGTGAATTTGTACGTCGGTCAAACAACCTAAATCCAAGAGGAATAACACTAAACTAAAACACCGCAAGAGTCCATTGCTGATGCTCTGTTATAACTTTCAAAAGACTGGTGGCGTATCTTTAAAATTCAATTAGGCCCCCACACATCTTCAGCCAGCCTACCATGCATCCAGTGACAAAACATAACATTCACAAACTTAATTCATTAGAACGTACAAACAATGTATTATTTATCATTCATTCAGACATAAAAGTCAACACACATATGCTTGCACATACTCTCACTCACACACAAATGCACCCAGCACCTCCACTTACATACACTGTGTGCACACAACATTTATATGTACATTTACAATAACACATAGAAACAATGGTGCAACGTCCATTGAGCAGACCAGACTATCACCCCCTGATACCTGACATTTTGGGCTATGTTGACTTGATCTGGTTGAACTATAAAGCTATGGCCGAAAGGACCAGATTCACTGCAATGTCAGCAATTTGGCTGATTCTTCCTTTCATTCAAAGGCAGAAACCATTGGTTAATGCAGTGCAGTCGGTGACCAAGTATACTTGGTATAGATTTTTAATTGCCATATATCTCCAAACTTGGGTTCTGCACAGCACCTTATATGTAAACGTGCAAATAGATTTTTTCTGCAAGATTATGACTGATTAAAATTAAGGTATGTTTTCCTGTGTTCAAATGGCTCCATGCAATGGAGTACTGAGAAAGGGGGAAAATACAAGGGGGTGGTCAAACTACTCCCCCGTAACTCTTTTTAAGAGCCAGACTGGGACATTTGTCATTGGGACACCTATCCCATTTGGCACCTCAAAGAGGGTGCCCAAAGGCAAAAGTCTCCCACTGGCAGGACAATGTGTGATGAGCAATTCCTGCTCAGCACGCTCATTGTCCTGGCAGCGGGACACCTTACCCGTTCCGAATGGTAGAGGTGTCCCGCTGCCAGGACAATGTCCCAAGGAGTGCCGGGCAGCAGAGGGTCCTCACGTTGCTCTGTATCAACAGAGTATTACAATGTGAGCCATTATGTACTGACGGGAGGGAACTGACTACTTTTAGCAGGGACTTTTGTCCCTTTAGAAATGGGAATGGTTTAGGGAGTGATCAGAAGTTAGAAGGGTGCATAATATTGCAAGCTTTATGAAATAATGACTATGGTTTTAAAACCCAAGAGGATTTGTTAGGCTCACATTAATCTGCATGATGCTATTGTGACTTTGCATGCAGAATGGGGAGAATGAAACTAAAGCCATACTCCCATTGCTCAACATATTTCTATGACAATGGTATATAGTGTATGGTTAGTTTACTATGAAAGGCTAGTTTATTAAGCATTGCTATACATAATATGTTTTATGTATTTTATAAATAATATGCACATGAAATGTAAAGCAAAACCTTAATAAATATCTATATATACTAAACCTGGAAAGATGTGCACAGTCGCTTAAATTGTCCACATCCCAGTTTCACCATTTAACCAAGTGTGTGATCCTGAGCAAATTATTTAATCACACTGTGCCTTACCTGCAGCTCTGTAAGTGATTCTGATTCACTTCAAAGCTTATGTTAATGTATCATGTTATTATAATGGAAAAGGCTAATGACTATATAGTTGCTCCACATACAACAATAGTGCAATTTAGGTACAATTTAGGTATTTTGCACCACAAATGTATTTGTCACTTGGCTTATTTATGGCAACTTATTCTAAAGTCACTTCCATGGTGCCTCCAAGTATCAAAGACTGATGATGCGCCTTCCAATGTCCTTTTCTGTGAAGTAACTTCTGTTGGTGCAATCCATATGCTAATGAGGAAGGTTGGATGTATTTTGCCTCAGAGGGCTTGGACAGAGCTCCCCAACGAACATACGCAGTCACAACTAAAAATATATATATTTTCTAAAGTACCTCTGCTCTGCTTTCAAGTGCTGCCAGGGCCACATCTCATGTTACACCGACCTAACCTCTTCGCATTCATGCGCCTCCAGACAGAAACCAGGAAGCTGAATGAGCTTCCTAGTTTCTGTCTGTGTGTCGCACGAACACGAAGCCGGAAAGGGATGCTCTTTGCTGCTGGCCCCTGGAAGTGCTGCTGCTAGCATAACAGCACAGACGCCAGGCCCTGCAACAACCAGTTCAGCACCCTGGCTGCTGACTTTGAGCCAGGCCAGCCAGGGTGAGGGACTGGGGGGTGCAGGGCATCTCAGCCCTGAATGTGTTGCAGCGCGGCTGCCAGGCATCTCTGCATTATGTAATGAGACAGCACAAGCCTTGCTGAGCACCCCAGCCAGGTTTACGCTGTCCAATTCATGATTGCGGCCCCCCTGCCCTCCCTCCAGAAGATTGGGGGGACAAAAAGGCATGCCACAGAAGTTGGGGGGACAAAACCCCCTGTCCCCCCCTATAATTATGCCCATGCTTTCCTGCAAGTTCAGTAACACTGATCTGATGAGCAGACTAGCACTTCTGCTGTGCTTGCAGCACATTCTCTCTTGAGTTTTAACAACTTGATAGATATAACTTACTGCATAAATAAGAAAGGTTTGTTTTGGCCACACATGCTACTTGCAAATTGGTATACAGTTTGCATGTCTGCAAATTCATAGCTGCAAATAACATGCAGCATTTCCTGGAAGGTTAGCAAATAAACACTGTGCAATTGATTAGCAATGTTGTGTGCTAACCTTTCAAGCAATGCTGCACTCAATGGTCAGGGCCTGTCCATTTATGCCAGTGCACATTGATCTGGCAATGTAGATTATAAGCCAAGATAAGCATGCTGGCTACATTACTGTTGGTACATAACGCACAGCCTGCCAAGGTTTTCTGTGGGTTGTCTGATATTATATTGGGCATACAGTCGAAAGGCATACCACTAATTCAATATTTTGGAACATCAGGGCAGAATACTGGTAATTTAATGATCAAAAATGTCTCACCATCCATAGCTACACCAACAGATAGGCCCCTGGGAGTGAGAATAAGAACAGGGGTAGCTGATAGTGCCTGCAATGCACTTGCGGTCCCAAGGGGGTGGGTGTGTGTGTGTGTGCCAGTTCCCTCACCTTACCCTTCCACTCGCACACACGAAGTAGTACTGGCAGAGAGGTATTGCCCAACAGAGTGCAGGCTTGTTTGCAAAGTGTGCCCCCTGCAGCTGCCTCTCTCCGCAGCCAGCGTTCGGGAAGAGCTGCTGATTGGGGAGAAGAGCATCTGAAATCAGGGAACCCCATATGCATGAAGCTGGAGCCCGCATGCAGCCAGCGTCCGTGCCGTAAGTGTTCCTTGTAAATTTACCTTGCACTGCCACTGCCCATGCTCTGCCAGTTGTGCCTGTGAAGGGAGCTTGCCCTGGCTCTGCCCATCCTGTGCATGCAACCATGTTAAGCGTGTTTGCTAGAGCTTGTTTGTAAGGGAAACTTTCACTGACCATGCACATGTTAGATACTCGCCAGCGTGCCAGGGAAGCTTTAACTGGTCGTGTTTGTGCTATATCGGTACCCGTTTATGAGAGAGGTTTGCACAGGACGTTACAGACCCTTGCCTCCTTAATGATATGCCTGCACATGCTGCCAATGGGCCCATTTCTTAGGAGCACGTGCATTAGCTTTGTCCGGCCTGTACTTGCTTCTGAGGGAAACATGTAGGCCCTGTACATTCTATGACGGCGCATGTTTGTCAGGGAAGCTTGCATTTCCCATGGCCAGACTGTGTGAGAATACTTCCACTCGCCCAATGTTGCGCCATGTGTGAGAGTAGCTTACTCTCGCCCGGCCTCTGCTGTACTTGTTTGAGCATGGAGCTTGCACAAGCCCTGTCAATGCCATACGTGTAATCGGTTGTTAGGAAATTTTGCAATGAGCCTTATTTCGGCTGCATCTGTTTGGGAGGACATATTCCATCGGCCTTGTTCATGCTGCACCTGATGGATTTGGAGGGAAGCTTGCACTAGACCTATCTGTGCTGTGTGTACTGTTTGAGTAAAGCTTGCACTGACAGTGCCTGCTAGCTGACTGTACCTGCTCTTTTTGTGTGGGAAGCCTGCGCTGATCCTGCCGATGCAGTAACTGACTGTGCCGTACTTTGCAGCACTGATCCCTATGCAGTGACTGTTGTGATTGCTCGTGAGGGAATCTGGTACTGCCGCTACCCCTTCTGTACCGAGAAGAGCGAGAGCGAGATTACTGGCCTTGAGTAGATTACTTTACAGGTCTTTAGCATTTATACCCGTCCTTTATTTGAACAACAGTCTTCAGTTTCTTCCTAAAAGATAGGTAGTTAGGTTCTAGCCTTAGGCTGTTGCTCATTCCACTTAGGTGTCGCTTTGGTAGGGAAGGCTCGTCCAAGTCCATTGGCTTTCTTGGAGTGAGCTACTTTCACGAACCCTTGTGCCTTGGATCTTAGGGTGTGGCAAGGTTTGTATGCGGTTATTTGCTTTTTAAGTAAACGGGGCGGATCCAACTATAAAGTGATGGACAATGGTCATTGCTTTAAAGGTAATGCCGTCTCCCAGGGCTAACCAATGTAAAATTAATGAAAATGACTAGCTGTAAAGTTGCCAAAAGGGCTTTCTAGGGAAAACTAGTGTAGCAAAGCTTTGGCCAGTTTCTGCTCCAGCTCATGGCATCCAGAACAGAAGAGGGAGAGTCACTGCCACTTGTTTTAACACTAATGGCAATCCATTGGCGGTAATCAGCCTGGTGGGAGAACTTGCCTGCACTTCCAAATTGTACTTTGGGTAGCATATCACCTGTTTAAGGGCGAGTGGGGTCATGACCACTCCTATCCCCTCCTGGGCAACTGAGATATCAAAGGAATTCCCTCCACTCAGGAATGCGCGACCAAATAAAGGTATAACCATCAGCATGGAGCTAGCAGTGGCTGTAGTAAACCACAGCCAGCCAACAACACCCTCTGCCTTTCACTTACTTGCCTCTCGGTTTAATGAAGGCAGAATGGATGCGGGTAGAGGCAGGACAAAGATGCTGCAAGCAGCGCTAGCTGTAGCTCCACCCCCAAATCCAGCGGTGCTAGAAGAGAGCCAGAGGGGTTTAAGTAAGGAAACATTAGCTTACTTCCGACGCCCTTTAAAGACCACTTCTGTATGTCATTAACGTGATCCATGTTAGCTCAGTGTGTTTGCGTGTGTGTGTTCTTCAAATTATACCTCCTATCATATCTATCATAGATTTTTCCAAATACTGCCTGATATTTGTATTTCTAGCCCTGCCTGGTTTGGTCATTGCTTATAATCCCGTCTGAGCGTGTTGGGTTATGCGTGCAAGAGAGAGTGATTTCATTGTATATTTTTATGAAAAAGTCTAAACTCTGATCGTGAAATGACAGCTTGTGAACGTGGTCGGCAGGACGTGCATGTAAAGAAGTGAAAACACTTTTAGAAGGGGAGGAGAGGATGCTATAGTCAAGACACACTGGGTTGGTGGTGGGGAGCAGCAACATGATCATTTGCCTTGGGAAGCACAAATGCCATCATGTATCACGGCTAGTGCTGTGCAGTATCTTAGGGTGCTTTGATTGCAGTATGTTGATGTTCCACTACATTATGGTGTTTGCCCCAGTATCTACAAGAAGAATTTATGTAGGAGTCCCTCTCATTGTGTGTGCTGGTTAGCGGGTGCATTCAATCATGCTCTATACTTTCTTCTGTCAGTATTTATTTTTATTTTATTTATTTTTGGATTTGTAGAGCGCACTGCAGCCCACAGGCATCCAGGCGCTATAACGGATACTTAAGAAGGCTTGCCTGAGGGTATAAGTGGCCCAAGAATAAAGCTACAAGACAGTTGCTTACAAGGTTATAGTTTGATTTGAGTAAAAGGGTGTTTGTCAAAGTATGTACAGTGCATAAGAAATCAATCCATGTATTATAGTATGTTAGCTTGGTTCTTAAAATATGGCAGTGCATAATGTGACAATGCCATTGTCACGGGCTTGTCAGGGGAGGCAAGGAACGGAGCCCACCCCAAACAACCCGTTCCCTCCCCACCATACCTGTGATGATGGCGGCATCCGGCCACAAGAGAACGCCATGTGGGAGAAGCAGCAATGCAGAGCAGCAGGACACCAGCGAGGAACTGCCCATCAACATTGCAAAATGCTGTGAACGCCACAATACCGCCTAGCGAAAGCTGGAACAACACTGGCAGGGGAAAAGCAGCCTTGCATACAGATTAGCCACTACTACCCCACTAGAGATGAATATTTATGAATAAAAGCCTCCACAGGAGCCTAATGGATACAATCCCAATAAACCACCAGGGATTTCTGGGAAGCCTTGTAGGCCGGGGGAAACACTGGGTCCCTTCACGCCCGACAGACTCCTGGTTAGAAGTGCAGCAGAGAGAGTGATGGGGCTCACAGGTCCTTATGAAGCCTCCCTAAACCCAGCGCTGTCTCACCCTCCCAAGAAGGGTAAGTGATTGGCAAGGTAAGTTGCCCAATCCTGAGAGGGGTTGGGTATTTAAGAAGGTAAGTTTGAGTGCTAATGATTGAGTGTGGGTTAGTTGGGTGAGGACACCAGTTGGCGGAGGATGTGTGAGAGACCAGAGGAGGTGAGAGTGACCAGAGTGCAGAAGCTATTGTTGAGTGTTTTGGCGTGAGAGTGGAAAGTGTGAGGATTAGAGGTATGGTAGGTGTAGCCGAATGGTAGTCGTAGCAGTGGCAGTGGTAGTAGTAGGCTAGGAGTAGAGATAGTAGGTAGCGGGAGTAGTGATTGAGAGGAATAGGTAGTAAATTGACAGTAGAAGAGGAAGGAAAAGTAGTAATGGGATAGTGTTAATAACGGAGTAAGAACAGCAGTAGAGTGATCGTAGGAAGACTGATGGATTGGGAGAATAGGAGAAATAGTAGGAGTAAAGAGAGCTTATAACAGAAGAAGTGCAAGAGGAAAGGAAGAAGAGCGAGAGGAAGGAGGGAAGAGAAGAGCATAGGTAGAAGTAGAGGGGTAGTTTGAGGTAAGATTGATAGTAAGAACATGAGTAAGAAGAGAAGTAAGATCAAAGGGTGAAGGTGGAAAGGTGATGTGCTGTAGCACCTTGACGCATCTGTGTGCTACATGGAATTACTAATAAAATATCTCAGACCAAATAACCGGACAGACTCAAAAGAGATGGTAAAATACTGCTTTAATCTCAAAGACGTAAAGTAGGGCAAATAAACACTCATCAAATTGATTCATGCAACATCATACCATCTTTTTGACTATGCTCAGTTTGTATAACACTAGATGCAACATCTATGAAGTCAACCTGGGTGGCAAACTGCAAAAAACTATCGAGGAGTGGGATTGGATTAGGGGATCATGTCTACATATAGAAAATATGCATGTCAGTCCCTCATTGGTGGTCTCTTGTCTGTGAAACACACCCTGAGCTACTTCTACACACATGGTGTAAGGCATTCGTCATAGCAGAGAATGTGGCAGCGGAATAATATTTAGCACCATTGTATGTAAAAGTGAATGGCAGCTATTCTGATCGGTTGACTACCCAAATCCGACCTTGGAAATTCAGCTTGCTAGCAGCACGTACATAGAAACGAAACCCAGGTGCTTGGAGATAAGTCAGCTCTCCCCTTGCTTCCCAAATAGTCCACCCTCTCTCATCTGCAGGCCTCATGCCAGTGTCTTATGTTTGAAGACTGACCTTGCCATTCTGCACTGTCTCAGGACATTCGAGGGAGAGTGGATACACCATTATCTTAGCTTCAGACTTAATGAATAGTCCTTGTTTGCAAGCTCTTTGTCACATGTTACAAGACCATGAAATTGTCCATATCGATGGTGCATTTAACACCATTTGATTCAATTATGCTGGGTGCAGTTGCTCCTCTTGGCCTTTATAAAATTTCTCATTGTATCTCATATTAACGTCATGCCCTTTTAATTGTCCAATATTTGGCATCAGTAAACATTCTTGTTCCTCCTAATCTTTGGGAAATATGTCCTCGCACATGGTCTGCTCGTTACACTCCCTTTGTGCCTTTCCTTAATTTCTCGAAATAGCATCATTGGTTCAAAGCCAATGTACTCCTCTTTATTTCTTAAGGAAACACAGCTTCTTCGTTGTCTTTTCACTTTAAGATCCTGCGCTCGTATTTTGAGGTAGCTGGGTTGATTGACATGAACTGTCATCCATCTTCTTCTAATGGTCATCCTAAACATTGAATATAAACCTCTTATGAGCAAGCTTCTATGTATTCTTTCTACCTTGCGTTTCAGTGTATTTACAGTTACTGACCAGTGAGTCACTTAATTCTTCTTTGTTTTCTTAAGTACTGCATCATGGAGTACATGTTTCTCTTAGTGCTTCAGTTACATCGTCATTCTTAAGTATGTTCATATTCATTCAGCATAGGTTCATATATCTTCTTTAGGACATTCTTTTGCTGTCATTAGACTTTGTTTAACGTACATCCATGTCGCGCACCATTTTATCCAAGGCTGCATTCTGGCAAATCGGCAAGGGACATCCTTCTTGGTAACCTTCTTCCATTGTTTCAATGTGAGGGTGCGTTCTTTACGGTTGTCTAAGTGCATATCATCTTCCATATACTCAACAGGGTATGTGAATTTTTCAGGGGTTTATACACAGGTTCCAAATTGTGGCTCTTCGTCTTTCATTTCAGTAGGACTGAGGTGAGGGAGCGGTGACTAGGGAGAATGGAATGTGGGCACCTGTTCCTCTACAGTGCAGCAAGAGATCAGAGGCATAGAAACGTGGTGAGAGGAGAACATTGTGACATCCAGTGTAGAGAGTGTCAGATGAGACTGTGATTGCAAGGAGACCAAGTGTCACCAAACAGAACAAGGCACCATCCCTCTCTTCTTAGAACACTAAGCAGCAAAGGCCAGAGAAAGACTAGAAGGCTCCTATGGAGTCAGGCAGCCATCAAATTAGGGAAACCACCGCGTCAAACATCAGACAGATAGGGGCCACCTTTGACAAACTACTAAAATCCCATTAAGGATGTCTGGGCTATGGATGCAGGAAAGGCCAGGAAGTGCAGATAGAGAGGGACGGCCCTAGAGTGTAACCACACTTCTCAGAGTAGCTTGATGGTCAACTTCCAGTGTTGGGCGCTAGTATGCTATTTCCGAGATAGAATTAGTTATTTGCTTATGGCTGTATGTCTATTAGGAGATTGCACTGTCTAATTAGTTTTAGTGTCCGGACCAATCCATCCCATTTATTAAGACCACCAAAGCCCTTCGCTTAGTGGATGCCAATCTACCTGCTCTTATAAATGTGTCCTCTCACTGCAGCATCTTAAAAAGGCCATGCTGTGGGAGACATTTCTCACTTTTATTTATTCAATTGTATTTATATAGCACATTTATCCAATGTGCTTTACAATTATTATACATACAGTACAAAATTATGATTTTGAAAACAGTAGTGCTAATATGAAATACAATTGACAACCATACTTGATAGTCTTGTTAAAGAAGCAAAAGCAAGTGCAAGAAAGTACATCTTTGTGCACTGTTTTACATTAGCTAGAGAAGGACAAAACTAAAGCTTTGCTTAGTTTAAAAGTGATCAAGTGAAAACAAAAGCGACAGAGAACAGGGATGATGAGGCACAGATAACTGAAACTGTGAGGAAGATTGTAACTGACAAGGGGGGATATAAAGTGAATGAGATCTGAAAGATATGTTGGCATCTGCCAGCATCCATTTAATGATCGGAGTTTCATCCAATAAGAGGTGGGTAGGAAAATCCAAAGGGGCTGATGTGCTTCCTGAAGGAGAAGGTGCAGAGGGTAGAGAGAAAAGTGCAAAGGATAGAACCAGAAGGACACCCACTGTGCTGGGTTGGCAATAGAGATGTCAGTGTTCCAAAATGTGAAATGGTTCAATGAGAAAGGTAGGAGGCAATCCAGGCGAGTGAGCTCCCTTGATACAAATTGTTACAGAAGGAAAATAGGAGAGAGTTGTGATCCACAGTGTCAAAGAATCAAAGAGGTCAAGGAAGATGGGAACAGAGGAGAGCTTGAGGTGAAAGGCAAATGTGAAGCGTTTTTAGACATGGGTCTGAATTGTTTCAGTGGAGGGATGACTATGGAAATGAGATTGGATGGGGACAAAGAGTCAGTTGGTTGCCAAGTAACTCATTACCCTGTTGAAGACCACCCAAAGCAGTATTTTGGAATAGTGAGGAAGGAGAGAGACTGGCTGATAGTGTGCTGGATTGTTTTGGCCAGAAGAGGGTGTTTCGAGACGAGGTAGAACGGTGGCAATCTTGATGGAATCCTTGAACATTCTAGTAGAGAAGGAAAGGCTGAAGAAGGGGAAAGATAGGAACAGGGAATGGGTGAGATTTCCTTAAAGGCCTGCAGAGATAATGGGGTGACTAGAGAACATGAATGATTGGCTATCCGAAAAATGGGAGCCAGTTCCATGGGTGAGGTTTTGTAGATGGAAAGATGCAAGATAAAGTGGGGTGAGAGGGAGTGTGGGAAGATGGGGAAGTACGGAGGAAGAGTAGGGCATTGAGGGGGTCACAGATCTTAGAGACTGTGGATGATAATTACAGGGTAAAGTAATTGGCAGAAATTTAGGAGGAGATAGATCAGGGTGCATGCCAGCATTCCTGAAAGTGTAAAGGATAGTTTGCAGGATCAGAGTGGATAGAGGAAATGAGGTGAAACAGCTGAACGTTTATTCATCAAACATCTTAGTGAGCTCTAAGAGGGCAAGAAGTGGAGGGGAGTAACATCTATGCCCAAAGGACAGGTTGATCTTTCTCTCTTTCCAGGTGGAAGTGCATCTCATGTGTCTGTATTCCTGGCTGAGAATATGAATGCACCCCTTTTCCACCTCCAAATATTATTTTGAGCAACTCTCATTATGGCTTTGTGACGAATCAACTTCTTGGGCACCAGTGGTCCAGAGTAGAATATTGGTTTCGAAACCATCAATCAGCACCTTACTTCAAGTACACCAGAGGGGATCCAAACAGATTGGAAATACAAACAAATGATAAACCTCCTTGTTCAATTTTGGTAACACAGATGGAACAGCAGGATTATCTCTGCAAGGTCGTGTATCATTAGTTAGTTGCAAAACAGCGAAAATACAATTATAACCCAATGATAAAAGGGACTGTCCAGTCGAGGTTTTATAAAAATATCTACTTTATTATTATTCAACAGACAGTTCTAGCACACTACAAAATACAACCCACCCTATAAGGGAATTCAGAGGACAGACAGTTTCAAGAAGGAAAAGGGATGCACTCTGGATACTGACAGGAGGGTAGTTGGTAACGGAACTAATAACAATAGTTCAAGGATACTTGGTTTCAGAACAAAGGAACCAATGGGTCACAAAATGTCACTAGAGCATATTTCTATGCTCAAAGCTTGACATACACATTGACCCTTGTACTCTGGGTGGCCACAGCATATAGGCTCAGTCCTCAATTTCATATTTAGTTGAGATCTGACAGGTGGAGTACATGATGCATCTCAGAATCAGTCGGGCCAAAACCTTCCTCCTGCCATGGTCAGCCTACTTAACTATCAAAGGCTTCATGGATCTGCCCTGTCCGTTTGTTTACCCTCTGCAGATGGTGGCAGCAATTAACATAACTAACATACTAATAGAGTATATTTCAAAAAACTCCCACAGGCCTGACTGCAGAGTTTTACAAAGGAGTCAGAAAACCCCAACCATTTATATGATTGTGTCAATCTTAAGCCAGGTCTTGCTTCTCAGTATCAAGGGCAGTAGTAACCTGTCTTGTTTGGGACTATGTATTTACAGAAGCCATTTCCGCAGGGAGACCCCATTCTGAGGGTAGGAGTATGTGACTTGATGGAGACAGAAAGTCTGTTCTCGCTAAAGCTTCAAGTTAGACCTGCCACTTTAATCAGGAGCCACAGAGAGCTCAATTAACTAGAGAGACACTTTGATCCACAACAGACAGGAAGATGGATGGGACTTACTATTACATGTTTTCACCCCTTTACCTTTTCTGTTGCAAAGCACTCTGATTATGAACTCACGCATACAGGAGATTGTTGATGGGGACACAGGATTGGTTCATTAAGGTAGGCTTAGCCTACACCGATCACTGGGCCCATTTGGCATTAAAGGAGGGTTGAGACCCTCTTTTGGTAGATCACCTGAAGACATTGCTAGGAGTCACAAGAATAACTCATTTGGACCCTGGCAGAAGGTACAGTCTGCCTTATGGCTTCCACCAGTGAAGGAAGGCCAGGATTTCCAAAGAGGGAAGGAAGATTCCTACCCTAATCATCGACGAGGGAAGAGAGGAAGATACTGAATCCAGAGGGCCCTGCAGCAGCTCCAGAATCAGTATCCAAGCAACCTTCCAAGGTGAGAAGTGACAGAGAGTCTCTGAACCAAACCAAGGACAAGGCAGTTGCCTGCAACACTCTCCTCAGCATTGAGCCATCGGCCTTAAAGGATGACACAAGCACAGAGAAGCATCTAGGAGGGGTGCATCGACAAGCATCAATCAGCGGCTGCCTTAAAGGACATTTTCAACCCAGTCGAGCCCCTTGAGCTGCAACCAACCGCACCACTAACTGTTGTCACTCTGCAGTTGCGAACGTCGTCCGAGATGCCTCAACCAATGCTTCAGAGCCACCAACCAGCACTGAAACAATGATTCCTGACGCTGAGCCACTGTGTAGGCTATCCTTCAGCCATCCATCCAGCCTCGCTCACTGAGCTGCCTGCCGCCTGATACCCGCAGCTGTCTCCCATCTTCAACTCTGTTTCAGAAGCTGCAAAGTGCCCTTAAACTGACTTAACCCTGTCGAGCACCAAGAACTTCTACAGCACAATGTGCATTGTGGTTCTGTCCCCCTGGTCCTTCTCCGAAGGCCCCTAGTGACATTTTGCAACCCATTGCTCCCTTCGTGCTGAAATCAAGTATCCTTGCACTATTGAGATTAATTACTTTACTGACTACCCTCTTGTAAGTATCCAGAGTGCATCCTCTTCCCTTCTTGAAACGGTCTGTCCTCTGGGGGTTGTATTTTGTAGTGTGCTAGAACTGTCAGTTGTGACATAATAAAGTAAATATGTTTATACAAACTTGACTGGACAGTCCCTTTTATCATTGGATAATAATTGTATTTTCACTGTGCTGCAACTAACCAATGATCCACGACCTTGCGGAGAAAAGCCAGCCGTTCCACCCACGTTACCAAAATTGGACAAAGAGGTTTATAATTTGCTTGTGTTTTCAATCTGTTTGGATCCCTTCTAGTATACTAGAGATGTGGTGCTGATTGATGGTTTAGAAACCGATATTCATCCGTGGACCACTGGTGCCCCGGCCGGAAGTTGATTCGTCACACTGTGTGCTTACTGACAGCAATTCCTGCTTTCCCATAAAAACCTCCTTCGTAACTTTAATATTCTGTTCATTTGGCATTCTGGCACTCTTCCACTGGAACACCCTCCAACTAGATACAAAGCTAACTACCTCTCTATTTATCTTCAACATAGGCCTCAAGAATCACTTCCTGTTTCACAGCGAGTATTGGATTTCCAACCTGTTATACTCCACCGCTCCTGTGCTTGCTGCACCAAGAAAGTTATCTAGACTGTTAGGACATTTATCTTCCCATGCACCGCTTCCAATCACTGCAACGTAGCTAGCATGGCTTTTCTGGTTCAAATGCTCACAAATAAAACAATGACGATATCAAATAAGGGTGGATTCGAGTCAAAAACCAATATGTGTGCTCTATCAAAAAGTGTACTATGCAGGGCACCTGCACTTTGGTTCTTCAGTTTGCTTCGGGGTAGGAGTAAAGCGGTGTTTGAAGTAAGACACTTTCCTCCTTCACTCCATCCATTCCCCCTCTTATTTCGGCACGGGCCTCGATATAGTGTGCCTGGCAAACCTGGGTGAGATCTTGCCCGGGCAAGCACCCACTGGATCGCTCTACCATCTCTTGCGCTGCTTGGCATCTCACTAGGAGAGTGGGTTTGGGATTTCAGACTTGCCACAGGAACTACTGTTCCTTTCCTTGGGGCACCTCGGCAGGGACCTACTTGGAGCCAGCTAGACTTGCCTGGTTCCCTCTCTGATGGCTATCTAGTGGAAGCTCCTGGTGGTCCACTTTTCCTTGATGGTGAAGTGGAGAAGGCCCTGCATCCTACTTTGGTCCAGCAGCTACGAGGGTAATACAGGGGTCCTGCCCCTTCCTCTATAGCCATACTGGCAGGATCACTCTGAAGACGTCATTCAATTGGCAATGCCGGGTACATGTGCATGTGGTGTGTTGCGTGTTGGGCACAACGTCGTCTAGATAGGACTGAGCAAGATGCAGGGTGAGCACAGCACCGAAGCGAAGATTCAACATGTGTCATCAATAGCAACCAAACTTCCGGGGCTGTGGCCACTTCCACACAGGTGTACAACGCGTGTTCAAACAACTGAAGGGCATTGGCGATGTTCATGTCTACACACTGGAGGCTTTGTGGAGATTTGAGAAATTCCTGTTTGCCGTTCATTTTCAGTCGTATTTCCAATGCATGCAGAGATCGTTTTTAATATAATTTCGCTTAAGTGCGCACAGAGGCCTGAGGGCGAATTTAAAATATATAAATACATTAAGGAAAGCTGAAAAGAGGAGGGACGTGCAGACTTTCTGATCATTACACTGGCAGACCGGTCCTCCGCTAACCATGACGCTTTCATCGTCTCCAAATCTGTTTGGTCTCCTTGGATGTATTTTACGAAGGGTTGTTCTGTGCCGATGACCTTGTCACCAACAGCCTGTGCCAACTCAGCCAACAGCTGGCACCGTGGCTCATCAGTCGCCCCATTCTCTTTTTTTTCTGTGTGCACAATTACCACCCTCCTTGTGGCACCTCGCAGCGGAAAAATTTGGGAGATTATCATCAAATTCTATTCAGATTTCCCGCTCTCTTTTGTAGGAGCCACCTTTGTCTCCTGTAGCTCGCTGGCTGGGCCGGTGCGCCAAAGCGATTAGAGTCCTCTTTCAAAGGCGTTTGGAGCACGCTCAATGAGGCTTGATGGGGCATTGAGAGGCACAGAATGCGCCTTGATTGCAGCATTGAGCAGAGTGAGGCTGTGGTGGGGTGGTGGGGAAGAGGCTCTCGCTCATCTGTCTGTAATTCCATTCGCCCACCGAGCACGTGTCTTTGCTCATATCTTAAGAATCCCTTTTCCATTTTAATCCTCTTTTGGAACATACACCACTCCCCCTCCACAGCATTTATTTATGTGCTTCTTTTATGCCAAATGCTTTCATGTTGCCATGCAACCACTTCAGGGCGCTATTAAGACTTGATGTTAAAGGTGGCTGCAGACTACAGTACATGCACTGGGCGATGCATGCAGAGGCGTAGGCAGGGTAGGGCCTGAGGGGCAAGGCCCACCCAAAATCTGTAAACGCCCACTCAGCAGCGCTGTGTGGGCATTTACAGATATTTTTGTCAGTGCATTGGGCCCAACTGCCTTAGCTTCAGAACCCTTTTGCTAGACAATCCTGGCGAGACCTCTGAGGGCATGTGAGGTTTCTCTTGGTGTGGGACCGTGGCATGGTTGCCAGTCCTCAATCCGCTGTGACATTCTCGTTGACCAGCGGATCTCAGGAGGAGACCTGAGGGTGCCCAAGAAGAGGCAGGCAGATTCTTTGACTCTGTAGGGCCAGTCAGGTTGCAACCGCGGCGGGGCAGGGCGGTGCAACTTCATCTCTGGGTAGTTGACTGGCATTCGTTTGACGGAGGAAGCAGTGCACTTATGGTGATGGTATTTCGTTCCTGAGCATCAATGGATACGCAGACCAGCTTTCAGAGGAAGCCATCTGAACTCATAGTTACCAGAACTCCTGCTGATAACAATGATCAAAACCAGCAACGTACATTAACATGTCAGGCTACTACTACAAATGACATTTTCTCAGCCCTCAGCTTTTATTTTTTGTTATACATTTTATTTCTGTCATTTTCTTTCAAAAATTCACCTACTTTTTATTGTTTTTGATTAATACAAGATGTGTCCTTTAACTATTCATATCATTTCCGTTTTTGAAAACCTCCTGTTCCAAATATGATATTCGATTTCTTTAGCAAGAACTGAAACGGACTCCCTGCTTGGGAAGTGGTGCTGTGTAGAACCCAACCTGTGATTGTAGTTCAGGCTACCATCAACGGATCAAGTAGCGTAAACTGTCTACTTTTCATTATGCATGAATTATTTCTTACTATTAATAAGGTACTTAAAATGCATACTTATTCTGAAAGGTGGATTATTATTATTATTAATAATAATATTGTTAATAATACAACTTTTTATATATCCCCTATCCCCTGCTATTGCAGTTGTGCCATTTTGGCAGTGCTGTAAATAATATTTACTGCAATTGCCTATGTCAGTGATAGCTTATTCTTTGTCTATACAGAGATCATCTGCTGAGTCGGACCAGGATTCAAGCCTTGAATGATAGAGTGGAAATCTCAATAGCAAGCTCATAACTCGCATGTCGTGCGGGCCGCTGAATAGGGAATAGGGAATGCTGCCCTGCGCATAGGCAGCTCAATGGCTGCTGTTCGATCAGCATCATTGAGACAGGGGAAGGCGTACTTTGAATGCCCTGATCGCTGCAGTACACATATACACCGATGCATATGGGCCTTCCAAGTTCCCGTAAGCTAATGGATATTTGAAGACTTTAGGAATCATAATTTGAGCATGATGTTCCTTTTGACTACTTCATTGTACCAGAGTCCTGAGAAAGCGTGCCCAGGTGCGAAACATGTGTCAGCTCTTCAATTGACAATACATGAGTTTTTCCTTTGTTTAATCGTGACAGCTACATAAGAATTATTTACCATCTCGAAAGTAACAAGAGTTGAATGGTGGTGAGTTCGCGATTATCATGCTTCAACATCTGTAATTTTTGACTGATTTGGATCCCTGCTTCCAGCATGTGACTTCTGAGGAACAATTCATTTAGGCCAATGCTTTGTGATGATAGAATGCGCACACACACAGTAGAAATATGTACATTCACTCACTCACATTATGAGGAAGTAAAGGAAACAAAACATGTAGAGAACTATATGTAGATAGTAAAAATGCAACACAATCCTGCTTTGTGTAAATGTCAACTGTGCTGGAGTAGGAAATAAAAGAAACATTTAAATAGAAGAGAAAATAACTAATTGACCAAAGCCTGGGCAGGCCAAGCTGGAGCAGGTTCGGCCTCAACTTGTCTGGCTGTGGTTGCTCCAGCAGAGGTCCTTCCCAACCTTTTTGGGCGAACACACCCTTACAACATACATGTTATGGAGCAATCGGAAATACAGATAAATAACCATCCCACTGGGTTCCAGCCCACATGCCCTTTGTTCACCTCCCCTTTCTTCTCAAACTGCCAGATCCCTATTCTTCCAATGCCATGTACCTCTACTGGGCCAAAATCTACCACGATACCATGCTGTAAATTGTCCCTCTGCCAATGTGGTCAGCCAGCTGTGGCCAGATGGGGGCTGCCTCGGCGAGTTGCCATCATACTCCTATCAATTTGACTTTGTTTTATCTCTATGGAACTTTTTGCTCACTCAGTGACCCTATTGCCCCATGGCAGCATTGTGCTCTTATAGTCTAGCCATTCTGCAAAGGCCCTCTGCTGGGTCAATACACCGCAACCTCCTCGCTATGTACGGCAACTCTCCTTCACATCACTTGATGTCATTACCAAGTGATCCCTGGATTCCAGGGTGTAGATTACTGTACTTCCTATGTGCTCCGCTGTACATCCTAAAGTGGGTGGTGCAGACACAACCCTGTACCCACTTCTGACCCAGGGAGGATGAAGGATTACTAGCAACCAAAGCACTATTGGAACCCCCTTCATCTCTAGCCCTAGGCCAGAGGAAACAAGGAGATATCACTCACAACAGCCGCCGCAGCAGAGTGCTTGAGCAGTGTCTCACAGTACTCACACTCCCAGGCGTATCCATCTGAAGGTGCTGAAACGTGTTCTGCGTTTCTGTTCATCCTCATGTGGTAGTCAACGTGTCCATGGCATTCATACCTTATGTTGGCAGTAGTGTTTATATGGGCCTATAAGCCAATGGTTCTTCACCAATGAGTCCTGCGTAAGGCCACACAGCTACTGCTTAGACTCATCCAGCATGACCACATGACACACACCCTACAGTCATTCCGCTGTCTACCTGTCAGTAGCCACAAGAGGCTCAAGCCACTGAGCATGGCACACTAGCCATTAGCCCAACCCCATTCCTCCTCTGGCCAGCTACTTCCCATTGCCTGCGTCTGGAAAGGAAGACTACCCGGCAAATCTACCCCCAAGCATGCTGCCCGGCCACTGTGGCAAACTCTGCCCAATGCAACCCGTGTCGAAATGAATCCCCTGGAATATGGGAGAGTACCTAATTCCTGCTTCCCCCCAATATCCTTCCAATCTTATGCTATGCTCTTTGAATTCATTAACATCGTGCTGTACCAACAGAACTAAACTTGGAGAAGTTTGCCATTGTGCTTCACAAAGAAACCCTCTGCACCTCCCCAGACCCACAGCACCTTGCATCTGGCTATTAAAGGTGCAACTGAACTGATGCCGTTCAGTTCATTTCCCTTTCAAAAGAAGTTGAGAGTAAAATGTTTTTTAGGCAGAGTGTAACAGTGCTATTTTTAATAAGCAAGTAAAAATATGTTTTCTCTGTTAAGCAGTAATGCTTTTGCAATAAACACTTCTTTGCACCTAGTCATTTATGCACATTAAAGATACACGTACGTACACTTACCCACACTTCTGATCAAGCAGTAATAGTCTTCCTTTAGCACTCTGTACTATGGTCCAAACATGCCAATGAAACTGTGTGCATGAAAGCTGTGGGACTGGC
The DNA here is from genome assembly GCF_040938575.1 of Ambystoma mexicanum. Taxonomy (NCBI): domain Eukaryota; kingdom Metazoa; phylum Chordata; class Amphibia; order Caudata; family Ambystomatidae; genus Ambystoma; species Ambystoma mexicanum. The sequence goes on along the minus strand of NC_090931.1, from coordinate 848,238,171 downwards.
TCCTATATGTCTATTTCCTATTTTTGTTGGGAGTATTTTTACTCCCTATTTTAATTTTGTAGTAGTCTGTGCTTATTATTAGGGCGTACAAGTGGCCGATGCACCCTCTCTAGGGCCTAAGTAGTTCTAGGGCCTTCCACTATATCCCCAAGGCTTGGCGACTTGTGTTTCCCTCGCATAACACACTCATAACATCATGTCATTAAGAGTGAACCTATACTTAAGAGGCCCTTTCCATGAGCCGCAGGACATGTTCTTACTGCCTATATATCAGGCGTTTCGCGACTAGGGATATGCCACCTCTACTTAACGCCTCTCCGGTGACGGGCAGTGCTTCTATGTCTCTCCCTTGGAGCTGTTTGGTGGACATGCTTTGGTTCAGGCATGGAAATCTAACATACAGTATTTGTTGGTTCTGAGAGTGAAGCCGCCTCAATGGAAGCATTCCCCTGGTCTCTTAACAGCCTCATTTGCTTTTCCTCCTTCTGGAGTCCTAATGGGTAATGCAGTGTGTATCAGTAGTGCAGGCGGGGCTCCATTCATTCCTAAATGTCTCTAATTGCTTTAAATGAGATCATTTCAGCTGCGTCAATTGTGTTAATGTAGCAGTGTTGCATCACGCCTTCCTTGTGTTCGGATCTCATTAAGCAAGTGGTGAACGATGAATTCACTTTGTAACTGCTAAATTGATGTCACACTGGGTCTAATAGTACGTTGTTTCCGTGACAGCTTGGGTTTATTTTTCATTAGTATAATGTTTAGTTATTATCAAGATTCATTTGACTTTCCTTTCCTTGCTAAACCTCTTTGCTCATTTTGCATACGCTACTTCGCGTGCACTTTTCATGGATGGTTGTTAGGTCTTGGGGTTCATTGCGTCGGATCGTGTTCTCTTGTCGCATGCAATATTAAGACTATGCTGTTTATAGAAGAGCTCACATGGACCATGGTCAACCATTCTGGAAGCCACCTCCGGTCTCCTGGCCCCTGGCCCCCAGGCGTCTTTGACTTTCCCCTATATCCCCTTAGTTTGTGCAAAACCTCTCAGTAACATGGATGGATACACGGCCATCACCACTGCCTATAGACGGGGCTATGCCCTGTTGGACACACGTTCAATGTTGCAGACTGTTCACAGCTTCACATCATTACAAAGCCAGCAAACCGTTGTCATTACTGGCCCTTATGTCTGAAAATATTGCTGGTTGATGAATGGACACAGGAATGGGAAGTTGTTTTAAGGAAGAAAATGGAAGAGAAGTGAAGTTAAAAGGTGATAGATACCCTGGAGACAATAACAGGAAATGACGTGGACATTTGGTTTCAACACAGTAGTCCATTGCAGATTCCTTCAACTTGTAAGTGGTGTAACAGTAGCTGTTATTATTCGGTGATTTAATGGCACTCAATTTATAGAACTCAGAATGATAAGTCAACCCGCCGGGAATCGAACAAAGAGCGCTTAACCCGTGATTATCCAGCAATGCACGCTTCCAACCCGAGGCCGAGGTTAGAGAGAGTAAAATGAGACCAACTAGCCCTGTGCGGGTAAAAGAACACACAAAGTCCTGGATAGACAACACATGCCTATGGAGGCACAATGATGCAGGCTGGTGAGAGCACCTAGAGAAGTGACATTGGATGGACCATTCCGGCCAACAGAGAAATCCTGCAGAAATGGCGACATTGGCTGATAGATCACTGGAAAAGAGATGCGGATGCAGGTCATGGAGAGGTGGCGGGGGTTCGAGAGGTGCCATCAGAGGGACGGCACAGAAATGCCAACACCGGCTGAAAGAGAGACGGCATGAACAGAGACAGGTGGCGCTGTATTTGCTAGATCGGGATATGTCGTGCTGTGGTCAGCTAGTAAGATTTACAACTACATCAATAGATTAATAGCATAATGGACTGACTAATACATCTAATTAGATAATACATCTAATAAGGCTAATACATCTAGCAATGGGTAGATAAATAGAAGACTAATATATTGCAGTTAAAACTAAGAAATGAAGGGCCTCATTAAGAGTATGGCCGGTAGGGGGTTAAAGGCACTGGTAAGGATGCCGGTGCCGTTAACCCCCTACCACTGCATTACGAGGTCCCTTAGCGGGTCCCACTAGGGCCGGCTGGTATTACCAGCCGCCCTTAGCGGGACCCGCTAAGGGACCAGGGAGCTAATAATGGGTCCGCTATTTGCGAGCCCATTATTAGCTCCTTCCCCATTCCCATTGAGCCCTATCGGGACTCAATGGGAATGGGGAATGATTTCAGAATGGGGACTTACCGGGTCCTCCAAGGTCGGAATGACCTGGTAAGTCCCCGTTCCGACTACATGGACCCGGTCACGGGTCTGGAGGCAGCCATGGCGCTAATAGCACCACGTCTACCTCAAAACTCGTAATGAGGCCCGCACAGAGAGAGAGAGAGAGAGAGAGAGAGAGAGAGAGAGAGAGAGAGAGAGAGAAAGAGAGAGAGAGAGAGAGAGAGTGTGTGTGTGTGTGTGTGTGTGCGTGTGTGTGTGCGCGTGTGTTAGAAATAGTGGCGGAGAAAAAGAGAGATCGAAAGGGAAGCAGATGAATAGATGTATAGGTTATGCAGCATTTATAGCTAGAGAGAGATACTGTTAATGATGGCGAGGGAGGGAGGGAGAAATAAAAGGTTAAAGTATAACACACCAGTACAAGCACTGCTTATTCCAGGACCTACACTCGCACTCCCCCCCCCCTTAGTCACAGCAAAGTCCCCCTAGCACAGGAGAAGAGCCAGACCTGGCTGCGTGAGGCCGGCAGTGGAGACTGTCCCCTGCGGTCCTGTGCTGGGAAGACGAAAAGGGCTATCTCTGGGGGTGCTGCCTCCAATTTGAATTTCATTTCAGCTCTGATCAGTTGTAAATAGCAGCCTGTTCCTTGGAAATGTAACTGGTGTTTGCTCTGGGCTGATGGGACGCCCATGCTGTGTTTGCTCTCTCTGCCTCCCCGGCAGGGCATCTGCGGCGCATTACTCAGACCCACTCAGAAGCAGCAGCTGCCCCTGCTCCCAGCAGCCTGCCGAAATCCTTTTACACACAATGGCAGCTGATCAAGCCCCGCCATTTTAGGGAAAGAAGCATGGCTCCTGGCTTTGGTGCCCCTCCAACGCGCTTCCTCCTCCCTGGAGGTCTCACCTGAATCTGTGCAAGAGAGCGGACTGTAATCCAAAACACACCTAGAACACTCCCACCAGCTCAGTGTGTGGTCTTCCTCCATTACCGAATATACTCACCGTCAGTGTCTGCCGAAAAGACTATGACTTTGCCTCTGTAATGGCGGTCAACGGTCCCTCCCGTTCGCCTGGAATGCTTTGCCCACAAACCGTCGCCCTCTACATGCGCCAGCATCCATCTCTCGGACACATGCTCAGGCCAAGCAGTGCAGCAGACACAGACCAAGGCAACCCACAATATATTGCTGGCAAAGCTGTTCCGGCTGAGCTAGCCACTCCCGCACAAGTCGCGTCAGCCAATATGATACTACATAAAGGTGCACAGCATCTCTGAGCCTTTCCAAGAAAGTGGGACAATAAGGGCTCCTCTCATTCGGTATGATTCCCAAGTAGAGTGTCATTGGGTCACGTGGCCTGCACCAAGGCATACAGCCAGCTCCAGTCAATGCTCATTTCTCCATGAGCACATTTCCAAGAATCAGGGTTTGTGTCGGCAGTGCAAAGTCACTTTTCAGCAGTGCAAATTCACTTTGAACCGGGCAAATATTCCATGAATCATGCACTTAGTGTTTCTGTGCACTTGTGTGCAACGGATGGACTCTGCAATGAGCTGTAATGTAGTATAATTAGTCGAGCACTGGCCAATATAGATGTATCTCAAAATGTGACAGGACAGACCTTTTAAACTCGCATTGTGGGTATGTATCTGCTCAGACCACTGGCCAGGCAGTGAGAATGCGCCTAATGTCCTGCCACAGTGAGCCTTTTGATAGATGGACAGGTGTAACTGGAGGGCCCGAGTTCAGGGGATCATCCTGCTGTTCTCTTATTCACTCAATCCAGACATAGTGGAAGATTCAGCAAGGCCAATGGTTTGGTGACTCCACCAGGAAGGACCTGTTTTTGGTTCTACCATAAACACGATCTTCCCCACAGCAACTGCGAGAGAAACCCCCTTGAGGACACCCCATCCCGCGGAACTGCAACATGACTTATACGAGTAGATACCTCATATGTTTCATATAATCAGTCTTTGCCCAGCAGGCTACAATAAGAGGCAGTCTCTGAGACTTCGGTGTTGCTCCCTTCTCTTTCCTTGCCCTGACAAACCCCTAGCAACTTTACCAGACTTGAATACTGTGCTGTGCTATTTGATAGACTTCTGATGATATTAGGAACAAGGAGTTTTAATGTGCATTGATTTAGCATCTATTGGCTGGAATGATATTTGTGTGGATATACATGATATATAAGTCGTTATTTCTTTTTTTTGTAAAACCTCTTTTTAAACTTTACCTGGCTTGAACGCTGCACTTGTTTCCTTTACTTTGAACGTGCAATTTGTTCTTTCATGAACTACAACTCCCATGAGAGCTGTAGTTCTTGTTGGTATATTTCATCCAATGGGCACGATAGTTCCGGCACAATAACTTCAAGCCGGTCTGTGGCGTATTTAAGCTGTGTGAATATCTCTATTCAGGTTTTTACTTTACCTGACTTGAAAACTCTGCAGCGCTATTTGATAGGCTCCTAATGATATTAGGCACAAGTAGTTTTAATGTGCATTAATTTTTTAGCATCTGTTGGTTTGAATGATATTTGTGTGGATATGCATGATCATTAAATCGTTTTTTTTTTAAAAAAGCTCTTTTTAAACTTTACCTGAATTTAATGTTTGCCTATATGTGAAGTTGCCTACTTTCCCAACTACTGTTGCTCGGGAGCATGTAGCTTAAACACCGCACTTGTTTTCTTTACTTTGAATTTGCAATCTGTTCTTTGTTGAACTACAACTCCCATCAGAGCTGTAGTTCTTGCTGGTATATCTCATCCAACGGGCGCGACAGCGCCGGCGTGACAACGTCAGGTTGGTCTGTGGCAGTCCCTGGCGTACATGTGTACGCAGCAACGTTTGACAGTCTTTCTGCGGTAAGTTGCGGGTCGCTATGATCTATCTGTTTCAATCAGACTGTTTGATCATCCTGTATTGAGATACGGCTCTTGAGAACGCATAATGACCTATTCCTACTCTAGAGACATACTGCTATCCCTTAGGGATGCCAATCAAGGCACCTTTTCGCTCCGTACACTGAACAAAATTAGAGGCGCTAATATCCTATGGGAGCGACCTGTGCCAGCTATTGACACCGCAGTCATGACTTATACAATGGCTTTAATCAATGCTAGATCATCAATCAAGAATGCTGTTGTAAATCATGATTATATTCAAGCACATGACATTGATATTTTCATGATCACTGAGTCCTGGTTTACTTCAGTCTCTTTGTCAAACTTTCACCTTCAGGTACCAGATAATTACTTGATAAAGTGGCTCAATAGGAAACACCAAAGGGAGGCAGAGTTGCCATTACATAAAGAGACACCACAGAAATACAAAATATGTGTATCTTGAGCTGGGACAGTGCCTCTCAGGTACTGGCCTGCTCCTGACAGTTCACTCTTAATGATTTCTTTAAATTAATCCTGTGCTACAGAGCACCAGGATCGGCCACTGCTTTTCTGGGCACTATGGATACTTATATAGGGGTTGAAGCAATTAATCACTCAACACTTATCATGTTGGGTGATTTTAATATATGGTTTAACAAGCCAGATGATAGTGACTGTAAACACTTAAATGATATTCTTGACTCACACAATCTTTGTATTCTTTCGGATCTCCACACACATAAAAGTAGACATTGGCAAGATCCCATATTGTTTAGAGGGCTTAATCTACTGGGCGTGGGTAATGAACCGGTGAGCTGGTCACATCATTGCATGTTTTGCTTTACATGGACAAAGGAGTCGACTACTGTCAGCAGTAAAGCAATTCTTATCTCGGAACCCCCCCACTGGAATAAAGATTTGGATTGTATCACTGACAGCGACCTTCTGATTCATATATCCACTACACATGATGCTACAGCTGGTGTTGATGCTTATACTAAACTGATGTGACAACTGCAAGCTCTGTCATGACCCAATTCCGGCGTATCTGGCAAAACAACATGTGCGGGCACTGAGTGAACCCATTCAGATGTTTGTGGATGCATCACTTAGCCAAGGTTTTGTGCCAGAGGAACTAAAGAAATCCTATCTGACACCTTTATTGAAAAAAAACATTCTGCACCATAAAGTCCTCGCCAATTATCACCCCATTAAATTATCACCCCATTGCAGGGTTGTTATGGCCAGCTAAAATACTTGAGACAGTCGTCACCATGCAACTTCAACACCATTTAGAAGCTAATAACATCTTGGACCCCTACCTGTCTGCCTTTAGGCCAGGCCATGGTACAGACACTGCTTTACTAACGGTCTGGGATTACCTACTCGAAAATGCTTATAAGGGGGATATCAGCATGCTTGTTATGCTTGACCTGTCGGCAGCTTTCGACACTATGGACTTTATATACTCAGTTTAGAACTAACCTCACTGGCACAAGTATCGGAAAAGGCAATTAAATGGTTTAATTAATTTCTAACAAAGCGACTCCAACAAAAGAAAGCAGGCCCGTATTTTTCTGAAATATTGACAGTATCCTGCGTAGTGCAGCAGGGGCCATCTCTGGCACTCATATTGTTTAACCTAAATATCTGCCCACTGCAAACATTTTTCGTTCAGTTTAACTTACAATACCATTCATATGCGCACGACACTAAGATTCATGTTAGCTTAAAACAGCCTTGCAACTCAGCAGAGCGTCTTTTGAAGTGTGCAGAAAGAATTTGCTTATGGATGCTTGAGAATACATTTCAGTTGAACCCTACTAAGATGGACATTATTGTATTCGGCTCCAAAAATAAACTAGCAAAGCTTTTTCCAATAATTCCTTGTCCTACACTTTTCGGAATTGCTTCCAAATACATGAAATCTGTAAAGAACCTAGGAAGCATCTGGCAATCCAATTTGGGTTGCAACTTGCAAGTCAATCAGATAATTAAGTCTGTATACTTCCAATTGAAGCTTCTCAAACCTCTTCTCCCTTTTATATCTGAGCAGGATCGATTGGCGGTAGTAGGTACTCTCACCAATGCCAGGTTGGACTATTGTAATGTGCTCCTTGTAGGCAGTCAAACATATCAACTAGAGCGGCACTCAGTGGCCCAAAACTCAGCAGTACGTATGACATTCTCTCTACCATGGAAAACTGCAGTCTCAGAATTGTGCAGAAGTCTTCACTGCCTGCCAATCCAGCAGCGGATTCAGTTTAAGCTGTTGTTCCTCATTTTTAGATGCATCCATGGCCTAGCTCCAGCATATTTAACATAAAAATGATGCCCCTGCGATATATGGGTCACTGTCTTCTGGTAATCCCCCCCTCTAAAACCACTTGTTCGGGGGATAGGCGCTTTTCAGTGGATGGTCCCCACGGTTGGAACTCACTCCCACTCTATTTGCGACAGATTGAGTCCCTGGCTGTTTTAATGAAGCAAATGAAACACACCTGTTCGTATAAATTGAAATAGCTGTCTGTACTGTATTCCTTTTGTTCCCACTACATACTAGATTTGGGCCTTGATGCAGCTTGCTGATTGGTTCCTCAGGGTATGCGCGATACAAATCATCAGATCAAATCAACTGCAATAGGCCGCACATTTGCATAAATTAATTCACGTGAACCATTTTTGAGAGCCATGGTATACTATTAAGAGCGCATCATACCACATCCCCCGATACCTCAGGTTATTCATGAACTGCCTATTCTGGCAACATACAACATGCAGAGCATATCGGCAGGCCATTTCCCATAGCACATCTTTATGTAAAGAAAAATATCCATCACTGACAACCGACAACATTCTGTAGCTGCAGGAGCACACAAAATGTCCACTGGAACTTCATTGGTTATGAAGGAATTGCCGATGACTCTCTGTGACACAGGTGCAATCCCACCTGCCGTAAAACCTGATATCTACAAACGGAAGTGTAAAATCTGTTTTGCACCTCACATAATTGTGCTTTGGTAGGTGGCTTTGCCCACTTGTTTGGGACTGCAGTTCATACAACTTTGAGCATGCATATGCTTACTGTCCTCCAGTGATGCAGTGCTAACATTTTATAATGTAACCATATTAGAGGGAAATATAGTTATGCCATGGTCCTTACTGCAGGGTGTCCATTGTCACTGCTGGGGGCAGCTTTTGGAGCTGGGATGTGGGGGTTAGCCTTATGGGGCACTTCCATTATAAATGACTAAATGTAATTTCAGGCAGGTGATATTTTTGTCATGGTAGGACGTCAATAATTGCCAAAAATGGCGAGAGCCACTGAGCACAACAATGGAGCACAAACTGTGCAGGTGGGGTCGGGTAATGGTTCTGCCCTGCTACTTTGAAAAAAAAATAATGTATTAAAAGAGAAAAATCGCGAAAAGCCATAAGATTTACAGTTATTTTGTAGGTTAATACATGAAAAAATAAAACAATTGGTTCCTACGCAACCAACAACAAATCCAATAGATGGGTGCCAAGTCACCAATGCTTACAGGATCATTTTGCTAAATATTCATGGTGCCTGTGCACACAATATATGCCAGCATTGCCACAGTGAAACACTTTCATGAGCGTGACCACAATATATGTTAGCATTGTAACTGTAAATCCCATTTGTATGAGGACTGTGTCAACAATATATGTCATCAAGGCTCTGTAAAATACCCTTTCTTGCTGAACCCCCCACATATTCGCTAGTATTGTGTTGGAAAACACTTTATGGAAGATGCCCACAATATATGCCAGCATGCTTTTTTAAAGCATATTCATGATGCGTGCCTCCCTTGTAAAATACTTTAAGGCTGTCTGTGAAATGCATGCTATTATTTTCACTGTCAAAACGTTCATGATGTTGCCAACGATATATACTATCACTGCCTCAGTAAAACACAGGTTCACTATGCCAGTATTCATTATACTAGCAGCATGGCACTGTAAAACCCATGTCCATGCTGACGATGCAACAATATAGGTCAGCATTGCCAAGAAATACCCCTAGCCTGGTTGTGTACACACTATATACCAGCATGCCACTGCACACATATTTTCATGGGGCCTGAGGCCACAATACATGTCATCATGGTGCTGTACAACCGGTGCATACTTCCTATGAAATACATGCCATTATCTCCATAGTGTATATGATGGTGCACAATGTATGCCCCATGCTAGTCAATGAGAAGAATATTGGCAGTGCAGTGTGGCTTCCCTCCCCACCAAACACACAGTACAGGCATCCATGCACCACCCACACAGACACACACAAATAGACTCACTCATTTATGCATGCACTCATTCCCTACTGCATACACACACAAGCAAAAACTCACTCACACTTGCATGCACACTCATTCACTCTTGCACACGCGTACGTACACACACACACACTCATTATGCAGATGCAAACAGACACTTTTTTCATTAACTTACCTTTCAATCTAGTTATGGTGTACTCGCTGCCTTTGGGCTCCTGTTTGCAGCAGCAGAATAAATGGAGAAGTATGGGAGGCAGCCAGCCAAAACACCACAAGTACTTAACCCTTTGAGAACGTAGGGCACCAAAAAGTGGAGCCTGGGCAGGGGACCACCGATCCGAGGGAGAGGCCACCATCCAAAGCAAGCACTGTTCTGTGACTAGCGTCTACGTGCCACTGCCACCCTTCAGTTTCACGCATGCCCATAGCCTGAAAGTGATGTTCACCCATGACTGGCAGCGCGACTCACACAAGTGCTAGTCAAGTGCTTGCATTAAACATATAAGTCATTTTTATGTTTGTATTGTTTAGCCAGCATCCTGGCCTAGGAGTGACTGGGGCAGGGGTCCACCAGGACATGCATGGGTGCCCCAGGGAGTGACTACCCTTCATTCCCCCAGCTCCTCTATTGTCCCTTTTGTAAGACACTCGCTTACTGATCTCCATGACTGGAATGGCTATAATTGCACTTTGAGTAATAGCACCCCATCCCGAAATACTGCTTCACTGGGATTACATTAGGACCTTAAATGCACATAGGTGCAACTATAGGAACTTGATCGCACGTTCGAATACGCCTAGCAGCCTAGACTTGCAACTAATCAGGTGCACAAGGCCATACCCTTGCTTTTGCTGCAATGAGATGCTTCTTTCAGACAGTGATCATTGGTTGGTGCTTTTTGGCAACTGGAAGTCTTGAGTGGGCGATGACGATGCCTGCGTGAGATGTGGCCAGGGCTGTCTTTGGCCCCATTCTTCATCATGCAAGCAGTACACCATGCCCAGCTCGGCTATGGTAAGCAAGACATGCATGCTTCTGGTTGTGTTTGCCCTCAGTTGGGTGCTCTATCCACGTGGCATCGTCTGCGCCTCATTGAACGTTACACCCCAAAATCATAATTTAATGCAATGTCACAACTGTGACAGGAGGTCTCCTGTCCCCTCCCTCGGATTGCAACAATATAGGAACATTTTGTGTGTGTGTTTGTGGACATTGTTAGCGGCAGTTCAAGTGCATATATTTAAGCAGATCAGATCATTTTATGGGCGTCCTAATAGGGTCCGTTCTGGTACCACGAAATTTCCTAACCATATTGGTTTCATGTTAACTAATTCAGCTCGGTCACACTTGGCAAACAGCCAGGATCACGAGCTTCCCTGATAAGGACCGATATCCAAGGGTCTGTATAGCAGTCGTATCTTACACTTGTGTACAGGCGTGTTACAAATTACTTATCATATCATATTATCGTGTTGGCCCAACAGACCTGTGCGGAAATCACCTCTTGCTTCCAGGGCTAACGAAAGGCTAACCCGAACCAAAGTATTCATTTTCTTTCATGTTTACCGTGAAAAGGCTAACCCGAACCAAAGTATTCATTTTCTTTCATGTTTACCGTGAATAGAAAGAAAAAAAAAATGGATTTAGTTTCTGTGCAGACATTAAATAGGTATTTGCTGTTTCCTGACAACGTTTGCAAAATTTTGAGCAAATAGAAAATGATATGATATGATATAATGTGGCATTTATAACATGCCTGTACACAAGTGGTTCTTGGCGCGATAAGACAAGGAGAAGGAAACAAAGGGAGGATAAAATAACGATCTTACTAGGCCTTGTGTCATTCAGATGGCGCAAGTGCAGGGAAGAAGGAAGGGGAGAAATGCCAGGGGGAGGGGATGGGGGAAGTGCAGTTAACTCACAAGTGCAGCCAGCGGGTGGCTCATAAGTGCAGAGACAAGGGACTGTGGGGTTGCAGATACAGACCCGTAAGTGCTGGGGAGCCTGGAGGCAGTGTGAGAGAAACTGGACATGCAGGAGCCTGGGACCGAGTTCAGAGGGTGGCCAGTGCATTGAGAAGTCTGGTGCATCAGCAGGGGAACAGAAGAGAGAAAGCGGAAGCGAAAAGGAAGGTCTTGAGTTGCTTCCGGAACCAGAGGTGGTTCTGCTCAAGTTTGATAAGAGGCAGGGAGGCTGTTCCAGAGCGAGGCCCCAGACGAGGAGTTAGATCTGCCTCCAACCCTCTGCTTGGAGAAGCATCTGACCCTCAGAGAGTTGGAGGAGGATGAGCAGAGAGCTCAAAAAGGAAGATGTTTTGGAAGAGAAAGTTGGCGGTAGAGTGGTAGGGAAGGGTCTGCATCATTTAGAGTCATGTAGACCATAGAGCTATTGCCTATTGTGGGGTCCTGAAGGACTGCACTGGGAGCATGTGATATCTGCATGGATTAATACATGTGGTAGCACATTTGCAAAGAGCTAAATGCCTTCACCCTAAAAGCAGGCAGTTTGCAACAGTTCTGGCAACAGAAACGAGCACTCTGGTGATGATTCCTCTTAGAAGTATTTTGGGAGGGTATCTAACAATGATAGTAGGATTGCCATGGGCTGGGTGTCAGTTCTTGACAGGCTTAAAGGAAACAATCCAGTTGGTTTGATGGTACATGACGAAAAAAGAAATACAGCATAAACACATATTTAGGGCTATGCTTGCTTTAAACTCTTTAGTCGGTGAAAGGATTATGTTAGAAAAGGGTTCAGTGGTGAGTGGTTGGTTAGAAGGCCCGTCATAGAAGGAGATGGTCCTTGTCTTCGTATTGGCGTTCAACACAGTCAATGGCATGTGCTGCTAAGAATTGGTGTCTAATTTTGGCTATCCAAGCAAATAAAAGCCTTTATATAGAACCGGGATTCTTTGTTACACGGATGCCAAAGCACTGTTCACCCAGAGGACGTTTAATCCACAGAGATGGAATATGCCAGCACGCCGTCCCACCCCACCTACTGCTCGTTATTTCAGCAGCATTGAGAAGGCAATCAGAATGAGACAGCACTGACAGATGCTGTAGGCTCTGCTGGATGTTTGAGGGGCCTTTCTATGTGTTGCACACAATGTACGTCCAAGATCACCAACACTTACCATTGAATGCATCTTTTTCATGGCTGTTTTTAATAGACCCAATTTGCTTCTTGGTGCTACAAGCAGGTGGCCACGGAGCATTACACTTACAATGCCTCTGCTATGCCTTAGTCATGAGTGATAGATATGTTATAAATGGCTCCAATCACTCACGATGCCTCATGCTGGCACACTGTGTTATCCTTAGTGTCAGATTTCAGAGCATTTGGGGGGGGGGAGGGTGGAGTTTTACTTTAAATTTCATGAGGTCCATGGAGTTGCTATCCCAATTGCTATAGCGTTGTGCCCGGAAGCACCTCAAAGCCTTTCTCTTTGCCTCTGCATTTTCTCCTCCTCTCCTCTGCTGACCTCCTGGCTGTAACTGGAACTGCATTGGCTACCTGGACACCCTCTGATCTCGGGCCCAGAACCCTCCCCCGCCAGCGTCACACACCTGCACTGCCCACCTGGCAACCCACACAATTGGGGACTGTTTCTGAATCCCTACAGTCCCCTACCAGCCCTTGACTTGATGTCTGCACTTACCCATGCACTTGCCACCTGCTGGCCGTTACTTACTTATTGTTATTATCTTTTCCCATGTACTGCACTGTCCCTGCCCCCTTCACATGCACTTGCGCGATCTGAATGACACCAGGCCTAGTAGGATCGTTGTCTGTCCTCTCTTTGTTCCCTTCCCTTGCCACGCCTTGAAACACTTGTGTATAGGCGCATTATACATGCCATATCATATCATATCATCATATCATGGATCGATTGCCGAGAACTCCCTATTGTCCCTCTCCTAAATCTGGTTCTTGGCAAGGATAAATGGTTCCATTTGCTAGATCTCACTCCCGCAGGTTAGGCGATAGAAGCTTACTTTGTTTTTGAGGTCCTTTGGTGAGTTGCTATTGAGTCATCTGAATACCAAGAGAGGACCTTGAATGTTCCGCTTTGGTGTGTCGACATCCAGTGAAGGCTTCTTAGCTCTTGTGATGCTAAGTACCTTTCCTTTACGAGAGCTTACATTTTAATATCTGTTAATAGAGGGAGCACATGCTCATGGCTTCATGCCTGGTCATTGTCAATGTGAAGAATGTATTACAAATTCTGGGGCATATAGTTTGTAGCTTTCACTCATGCATGCTCTGTGGAGGAATTAAGTCTTTAAACACCAATCAATTAAAAAATAGAGATGCCTGTTAGCAAGTAGAACCTCTTGCTTTGTGTGGGCTGATGTCTGCTGTTGGAATGTGATAATCTGGCAAGTTGGACCATGCTTTGATGAACCTTAATATTCAGATATTTCAGGAACGTAGGAAGATTCCTCAGCAAGTGTCTGCTTTAGACATTTGACGATCCTTCAATTCTTAGGTGTAAAACCCAATGGGGAGGTCTCAGCCCTTCATTCCTCCAAGCTCGATAAATTGGGTTAACACCACCTACTATTAAAGGATTTAGAAGGGGGAGAAATGTATCATGGAACACTATATAGAACTGCGACATTGCTATTATTGTTGTTTATTGTATTATTATTATATTTAATGGTGTTTGTAATGTGTCATAAGTATACAGAAATCTTTGAAGTGCATTGGAAGATAGTTTAGGAGGGGCAGGCGGGTGAAGAACCTCCTTAGTCCACACCTAGTCAAAATCAACCACTCTGTTTCCTAGAACACTTTCAGAATATGCAGCCTACCCGGTGTGATTTTGGATTTGGGAGAATTGACTAGTTCACATACACAGCACCATCCCTTGCAAGTTTACTGGTTACATACCCAGCGGGTCATTTCACCAAAACCGTGTGGCTATCAAAAGTAACTGGGCGACATAGCAGAAAGTGGTGAAACCTGACCTTTGACACTAGTCGATGGGCCATTGTTTCTGTGACACATGATGGCAGATCACTGTATGTTAGGTTTTTTAAATAAACTTTATTAAAACAAGAAGTAAAATATTGCCTAATCCCTTATAATCTACTGGCCTACCAAAACTAGGCAAAGCTGAAAGAAAATTGTGGTGGATTCAGATATATATATATTTGTTTTGGTTTAAGTAAATTGAGGTTTATGTAGCCATATCTTCAAAAGTACAAAAAAATCAGGTTTTACTTTTGTGAGATAATTTGCCTAATTTGCAAGTGATTCACAAAAACAGGAACCATACACCCAGGGCTACTTACTCCTTGCAAGACAAGAATAAAAATGTCACATGTACAAAATAAATCTTTTTCTGTCACTCAGATATTGAATTCAACCACAGATCCCTCACATTCTCTCACTTCAACATTGTTACCAACTACACATCCCATACATTTACAAACACTCACACATTCTTGTTTTTGTTTTTATTTGTGTATGGTTAAATGAACCTTTACAAAATAGTACATCAATACATAGCATATCAAAATACAAAACGAAATACAAAACAATTGACTAAAAACAGATAAAAATAAAACACATTTTTTTAAAATGAGAAAAGGAATTTAGCACTTAAATAACAAAATCTCGTTTTCAATTACTTTCAGAAAATCTACCAAAGCAAAAATTAATACTCTCTCATTTCCTTGCATGAGTCGAGTCCAGAGAGATACCATACAATCTACATAGTTCACATTTATAAAACATAAAAAAGCTTAGTCCTTACATTTCTAAAATGTGGGCATTCTAAAATCAAATGTTTTAAGGTTTCATTCTGTTCATTACACTTTGAGAAACGACATTTAGAGGCACCCAATTTAGCTTCTACAGTTACCCAGTATTTTGTTCTTTCAAGAGTATGGTATTGATTTAATCTAAATCTCATATAATATATTCTGGTTATATTACATGGAAATATTGCAATATAGCCACAACAGTCATCTCTTTTATGTGGAAATTTGGCATATTCCTTATAAGTACTCAAAGTTGTTATTTCTTCTAAGGTTTTACACCAGTCGTTCTCAAATAATTTGTATTTAACATAGTTAGGGCGGATATACAAATCATCAAGGTCAGCACCCAGACTTTTTATAGTTTTAGCCATAGTTTCAAAGTAGCTGGTGATCGAACTGGAGGAACAACCCTTCGTAAATTCAAAGAAATCTTGGTAGAGTGAGTTATCGGGATAGTTGAGAATTTTAGAGTAGTTAGATAGGACCCGCCAGGTGAGGCTAGTTGATAAAGAAATCAATCCCAACTCATGTCTGATAACACAGTTGGGAATTGATGGAGACAGACGTAAAGCTCTTTTCACCAAGTTTCCCTGAAAAGAATCAAGTTGCTTGTGTAAATTACTAACACAGATATCTAGTGCAAATATCAAAATTGGTTCTACCTTTAGGGTAAGGAACTCTAATAGCGGAGTCAGTGAGAATTTACAAAATTTAGAAAAATAAATTTTATCTGCCTCAATAAAGGTCTAGCTTTTTGCTTTAAATGATCCACCCATGAATTTATAGTAATCACGTTGCACAAACGATATCCTAGATAAATGGTTACTTGTAATTCACAGAGGGGGATACCCCAATATTCCAGCTATACTTCTTAAGTTTCTTGTTTGATTTAAAGATCATTATACATGCCTTGGAAGGGTTAGGTTGAAGACTATGTTCATACGCAAAATCTGTGAATATATCTAATTTAGCTTGAAGACCAGCAGGTGTTAAATCGAAAAAAATAAGATCATCTGCAAAGGCTAGCCAGTGTATTCTTAGTGAGCATAACCTTGCAGGTAGTGTGGCAGTGGATTCCCAAAGTTCATCTATATCAGAAAGATAGAGATTGAATAATTAAGCTGCAAAATTGCAGCCTTGATTCAGTCCAAGATGAAGTTGCACAGAATTAGTCAAAGAGCCCCCTTGCGTTAGTCGAATTCTACAAGATGTGTTAGTATGAAATTTAGTTGATCCAATATATGAGATATTTTGGAATTCCAAATTTACGTATTTTTCGTTCACTCCGGCAATCAAATGTGCCATTTTTGTGGCATTTAATGTTGTTCCCATCTGACGTCTAAATCCCACTTAGCATCTAGAATAGGTCTTATGGGTTGCTAGATGGTTATCAAGCTTGTAAATAACTAAAATAGAGAAGACCTTGGCCGCTGCATCTGTCAAAGAAATGGGTCTGTAATTCTCAGGTAGACTTGAGTCGCCTTTTTTATACAATGGGATTAGAATAGAAGTAACCCATGATGAGGGGATAGTGCCACTTGCTAGGATGCTATCAAACTTAATTTTTAAAATTGTGCTCCAGAAGATTGGATCGGGCCTGTATACGCACGATGGAATCCCGTCAGGGCCTGGGGCACGGGAATTTTTGATGGCCCACATGATATCAAAAGTGGACCAGACAAATTGCGTAGCCAGAGGAGATAACTCCAAATCATCTTGTGACTTAGCAAAACGTGCTGGTAGGGCATATTTTTTCTTAACATAGGCTATCCAAATTTCAGCATTAATTATAGACTTGTTATGTCAAACCGCAGTATCTCCTTTTTTAAGTGCAGCCCAGATATCACGTGAGTTACAACTACAAATAGCTTTGATCATTTCGCAATTTTGTTTGTTGTATTGCTCGAAATGCACTCCTTTAATTTTAAATTTTTATTCTTGTGCAATACTCTTCTTTTTTAACAAATAATGTTTGACTGGTAAGTTCGCTAATTCAAGCTTTCTTATGTCACAATTTCTAGATCTTTTCAATATTTTAATTTTGTAGTTAAATCTATGTTTGTGATTAATCACAAAAGGAGTTTCTTTCATTCTGTATTGATTCAGGGCTTCCCTGATACAATTATTAATCATCAGATTTAAATACTCAGTAGAATATAAATCAGGTGTGTTCAAATTAATCACACATTTTAGATGATTTGATACATGCCCTGCTAGTCTCTTCCATAGAGTAGGATTCCATGTTAGCAAAATATTTTCCCTTTTAATCTCAATTGCTTGCAAACAGTGATTAATATGCCATTGATTAGTGTCAATAGAAGTGTTAAGAGTAATGGGAGCATGGTCCCTATGGGCAATATCGCCAATAGTAGCAGAGTCAATGCATGATAACAAAGAATCGGAGACACAAAAGAAATCAATCATAGAGCTAGTGTTGCCTCTTTTCCAAGTATAGGTGTTGGAAAGTACGCCAAACTTCACAAATGACATACCCCAGTCTTCAAAGTAATCCCGGAATTCAGACCCTCTCTTAAAGCTATTTGAATTAGCCTGTTTAAATGCTTTGTGACACACAAGTAATTCGGTACATTGAGAATTAAAATCACCACCCACAATAGTATCGTAATTGGAGTAGAATGTTGAAGCTTGATCGAAACAACAGTCTATGTCATCAAAGATCTCCGATATTTTGTATTTCAAAGGATTGCAGTATACGTTCATGACTAGAAGTACCTTTGTATCATGTTTGTTTAGGCTCACAAAAACTGCTAAGACATGTATAGATGTGTACAGCAAAGTTATAGTACAGGCAATGGAATTGTTGACTGAAATTGTTAGGCCACCGTATGGCCTACCTTTCACCCCTTTACTGGCAGGAGAACAATACGAGTGATAATC
The DNA here is from genome assembly GCF_040938575.1 of Ambystoma mexicanum. Taxonomy (NCBI): domain Eukaryota; kingdom Metazoa; phylum Chordata; class Amphibia; order Caudata; family Ambystomatidae; genus Ambystoma; species Ambystoma mexicanum. The sequence continues at coordinate 848,220,040 of NC_090931.1, read as the reverse complement.
AGGGATAACTAATGGTTCCATTTTTATCGTTTCTTGAAACATGAAAATTGATGGTAATTTATCAAGGGTGTAAAGCCAGATTGGGATATTATTAAAACCGCATAAATTCCATGACAGTTCAGTAAGTACTGTCTTATCCTTCGCTTATGATGTAAATAAATTAGGATTTGCCGCAAATATTGTTTTTAATAGAGGTTCAATCCATGCCATTTCACTATTAGTGCGAGCAGTCGTTAGTAATTGAGATATACAAAGTTTTTCATTTTTTGCACTATTTGTCAAATCACCATTCGTTTTTTGCTCAAGGGATATAAATCTTTGATTATCATGTAAAAATTCTCCTGCCAGCTTTTCATCGTTGAATGTGAATAATGAGAAACCCATTTCAAATAGCTCCCTTCTGTAGGACCAAATAAGTTTCAGTACATGTTCGGAAAAAAGATGACATGTCATATGATAATTATTCGCTGGAGCCAGAGAGATATGATCAATATCACTAGACGCAATGATTCTCAATGGTGGAATTGTGTACAGAAGATCTAAAAGATATCTTCTATTGATACGAGCCCGACCTAGAATTTCTTGATTTCCTTCTAGCCCCAACATGTTAGTGCCTTTCTTACTATTGGCAATACTTAGGCAGGTCCGATCGATGGCAATTTTGCATTGTTCTGCCTGTAAATTGCCTAGAATAACATTGGCAGAGTTGTTTGTCCCCACTATAGGATCATTTAAATTCAAGACACTTTTCAGATTGCTTAGAGTTTCATAAGAGTGTCTATCCACAAGTTCAGATGATTTAAGTTCTTTACATAAGGGAATACTTACAAGAGGTGGCGAAGTTGGATTGAGCTGGGTAGTAGTTATGCCACCCAATGCTTGAGATTTTAAGAACTGACTAATCATCTCAAGTGGTGGAATCCCAGCCTTCAGAGCATTAAGCATAGAATCATGCACTTTCGTTACATCATTATGTATGCAAGGCAATGATAGATTAACCAACTCATGCATGACACTGCTGTAACCATTAAGTTCACCTTGTGACTGAGAGGGAACATTCCTATTAGATGACACATTAGGTATAATAGTAAGCTTCTCTCTCCCATTTAGGGTAATAGGTGCGTTAATGGTCATTGTGGCTGGATCCATTCTTTTACTTTCCCACCTCGAATCCATCCCTTCAACTGGAATTGTCAGGTGTAATGAAAGCATTTTTCGCAACAGTTCCTCAGACAACGTTGAGGTTTGGTGAACACACGCAAAAACATACTTTGTAGGTGCATACCTCTATCCCATTCATAACCCCCTTGTTGCATCCATACTTCTTAAACACAGCCCTGGGCAGAGCCATTTTTTCTAGGTTAGAGTGGAGCTTGCTCCTGAGAAAAGCCTTGTGAATCGGCCCCAGATAGTGGTACAATCTCAGGGATTTCAAGGGAGTCTACAGCAGTACCCTGAATTATCCTTGCGGTGATTGCGACCCCATCGCTTTAACCAAATAACACCAAATGTACTCACATTGCTAGATACAACCACATGCCAGCCACAGGAGATGCCAGGGCAAGTTGCAAGCTACCTTTAAGTGAGCAGGCGCCCTCTGCTTAGTGAAAGAGCACAAAGGTTCTCGACCATTGTGTGTCATTTCTTTCCACCCAGAGATGGGTCTGTCGGGTGATTGGCAGGCTTCACTGTTTGATGTGCGAGGGTCTTTTCTTATTCGTTCATGTAGCTCATGTGACGTCCTTTCATTCTTACATCCATGGTTCCATTTTTCTTTCTTATCAGAGTGAAATTGGACACAGCCCTCCTCCTCCTGCCTACACCCCCATGTCAGGAGTAAGTATCTTGCCATCATCCTTCTTTATTTAGGTGGTAATTGTTTTTGATATCTACTCATGCTGTCAGTCATTTCTGCTCCATTTACCCCATTGAACAAGCACTGAGGATAAAGACGGAAACTACGTCGGGTCTTCTGTTTAAAACAACAACAAAAAAAAAGAACACATCAAGAGCAATTGTCAGCCCAGTTGTAACTCTGGGAACCAGTTTCTGTACAAAATGCTACGCTTGCCAAAAGTGTGAGACCAGGCTGACATGCAAATGGTTATTTCTCCTCTGGTGTGGCACAGAGAGCCACAATGGTATTGTAGACCCTCCTGAGTGGGCACCATCAAATTGAACATGCTGCCTGGCCTCCTTCAGTCTAGCTAGAGAGCTTGTCAGATTTCTGTCAAATCTGAACATGCTTGGGGTTTAACCCTACACTATGTAGTGTAATCCAGATGTGGACCCATTGCCCTATGTCCCTAGAGATGCAAAGCTGCACCTCACTTATGAAGCTCAACAAGGCAGACATGCATGCCTGGGGTTGCTGGTGGTATTCTTGTTCAGAGGAGAAGTGGTTAGCGTTTTGGTGCTGGACGAACTTATGGGCTGGACCAAACTGATATGTTAATGGCTATTTCTACTCTGATAAGGCACAGTAGGCTAACACATGGTTGATGGCCCTCCTAAGAAGAGGACCAGCCTATAAAACAGGACACTGGACCTTTTTCATTCTCAGTAGAAGGGCTCTCACACGTTTGGCAAATGTGAAAATACTCTCTTTAAGTCTATTCTTGAATGGTGAGTCGGGCTCCTAACTTCTAGCCTGAGAGTGCTGCATTGGTTAATCAGGGTTTTTGCTCTCAGTAGTTAAATCCCCTCTCCTCGTGGTACTGCATAACAGAGTTGGCTGGTTATGACTACTGACTTACTGAGTACTACCATGTGCCCACTCTTGAATGTACTGCTCCTTTGGCACTGAAATGTATTCTGTATTTCTAAAGCTGGGCCAAAAACAGCTAACTGCTGGGCCAGTGAGTCTGGAATGTCTTACATATGCTTCTGAGATGCCTATCTATCTTCCTATTCTTCTCAGAGAGTCAGGAAGTGGACCTCTTCAAGAAGGCACTTCAGCCTCTCTAGCTGCCCTCAGGATAACCTGTCCTCCAAAGCCCATCCAAGAAGGGACCAGTTCCCACCAATTGCGCAAAACTCTCTCTGCCAGCAAATACCAAAGATGGTTGACCTTTGGAATGTTAGCCTGTATCATCACCAAACCCAGCCAGTGGCCACCCAGCTGCCTCACAATGAATCAGTCTAACCTGCAATGCAAAGTGGCCGCAACGTGCATAGAAATTACACTCATGTACAACTCAACAAGAATTTCATGTAGATGGCACTTTTCTGCTAAAATCAGCCCAAATCGAGTAATATGGTCCAACTCAAATTGTCTTCAGCATTTATATATGGTATTGAAGCGCAATACACTGCAGTTTATTAACAAATAATGCAGCCAAATGCAGTGCATTACCTGTAAGGACTGAGGACAATTAGCTTCCAAGGCTTTGTTGGCCAATGGTTCTAGGCCTGGCTCTGCTTATATGACTGAATAATGTTGCGCATAAGATGGCTTTACTTATTCTTCTTATAAAACATTTGGATTGTGTTTTACCAATTGTATAGTTTCGGACCAAGAGTTTAAGCTGGTTCACTTATGTCTCAAACCTTTTTTCATTATATGTGCTTTTTTGTCATGCACTTTCATAATCTTCTATTTATTGTATACATGTATGTGTGTTCTTTCTTCTAGAAGACCAGCACACTGACACAACTTGTTATGTCAATGACACATTCAGCAATAGTACCAATTGTACATCCATTGTACATCCATGGATAGGATTCAGACGAGATCATGTGGTTCTTTATATTGAGATTTTTAACATTTGAAACCAGTCTTTTAGGTTTTAGTGTGAATCATATCCAATATTTCCTTTTAAAAACATGATACCAATGGGACAGATCTGGCACCGTGAAAGATGTGGCTAAGGAGGCCAACTAGAAAGGCTTTGTTGCATAAAAAAGCATGCACATTGGGGCGCTACCGGGTGGGGGGGAATCGAATACTGAAATCAAACGTGCCTTTATCATTATTATTTCCTATTTCACACTTGGCAAATGTCCAACCACCTCATCATGCCAGTCGGATGCATTATTTCCATAAGTGGCTTGGGCTGTGGGCACCGCAGAAGATCTTTAACTAGCCTATAGCCTATTAAGAGCTAGCATTCCCGGGGAAGAGTCGGTCACATGCCCTGTAGCACGGCATGGAACTTAGTCTGCCCCAGGCACTCCTCTTTATGCACCCACTATCCTGATCCACAAGGGTTTGTCTCCATTTACTGATATCTGATTTAAAAACAAAAAGGACACAGCCTTGGTTGAATCCACAAAACTATGGCGACCTTCCTGCAGAATGGAATACTGCTGTTGAGAATGTGGGCTGGTTTCCCTTTGGATTAACATTTCAATGAGAGAAACTGAGAGCGTGCCCACAGACCAACCAGGGGACCAGTTTCGATGTGTTTGTTATTTTGGCCCGCGTGGGGAAACGTTCATATTAATCACCCTACACAGCCCACCTACTTGATTTCCTGATTACAAACCACAGAACCGGAAGTCTCTCAGGCACACATAAGCCCTTCATTCAATGATTACGTGAGCCTTTTCATGATCTGGCGGTGGACATTTTATCTTCATCCCTATGATGAAGCGCACAGTTCTCTGTCTAGTGCGTGCGGCTTCATTGCCAGTTGGCCCTTATTATGCAGCATATGGGCCCAATACAGCCCAGTATAGGGCTCCCTACAACATGGCGGCAAAGTTCCAGTTACCGTTCTAGTGGATCAGCCTCTGTCTGAGCCCTGGACATGTCGCGCCCCCTGCTACAGGAAGTGCTTTTCTACCTCGGATCCCAACGTGTCTATGCGTTGCTACTTTCCTAGTTGCCCACGCTAAGTAAGTGTTCCTTACTAACCTTGCTATCCCAAAACCACTTTGCTACTGTTCCGGTATTGGTTCCCTTTGCTCTCACTCATCGCTTTCCCATTTCGCTCTCTCCTATCTTGCCAGCACTATTCTACTCACCGCATTGTGTTCAACACACAGGCAGATTAAGGATACACCCCCCCCTCTGCCGGTGTCTGCCTGTCAGCATCGGAAGCCTCGGGTAGGTGTGCCTACAGTCCAAAAGGTGGGGAATTTATGAGCATTCGTTTATTAACATATTTCCATAATGAAAGTTCATCCGTATTTAAGCCCGTCTAGGTTTACCTTTGGCATATACACGACAGCAGAGTAAGACCTCAGGAAGAAGCCCACGCTGTTCTTGGAGAACGCTCGCTACTTCCAACGGTAAGCGAAAAGGTACCGTGTTCCCGTCTCCCTTGACATTCCATTCTTCTCTCTTTTGGCTACTTGCTACTTTTCCTTACTAATCTCTAATTGACCACAGGGATACCCTCTACCTCTACGGTTCCCACATGAAGCAGGATCAGCCATTCCCTTTCTGGGAACCTGGGCACAGCACATAGGGTAAGGATCATTCTGACATCTTCTAAACTGATTGGTTTTAGACTTCCAGTAACCCTGATCCCTTCTTACAACTAACGTTCAGTTATTAAGCAGTGGGGAAACTTCCATTCGAGGGTTGGCAATCTGTTGCTCAGACCTGGCCGGACTCTCCACTACCTAGCAGCACACCAAGGGTTTTCTTCCCCACAAGGGTTTCCCTGGAGACCAATTCTTGCTCCCATAACTTTCACGGCAGCACGGAGTGGCGACTAGGTGGATTCGCTAATCATCCGGCAGACATCTCAACCCGCATCCAGGTTGGTGGCAGTATGCATTTCAACTCTTGGCTAAGATTCCTTTGTTTGTGTATTTCAAGTCAATCCTGGCATAACAGATAGCAACGCCCGAAAGAGGAATTAGAGAGGATTACTGATCAATAGTTGAGTGTTGGCGGCCGTCAATATGGGTCAGCAAGTGCAGCAGTTGTTTTCAGCTGTCAAGTTCCTTACTGCTGAAGTACAACATCTCAAGCAGGAGAATGCTGCACTAAGACAACAGGTTGGCCGTTCACCTTACTGTTCAGAGGTTCCTCCTGGACCCTTACCCGGAGGTCACTTTGATGGTAACCCACACAAGGTTAAGGAATTAAGAATAGCTTTATCATGGGGTACATGTGCAAAACACACCTTACATTATTATGACAACTTTAGAATAACATATATTTTTCTTAGTTTCGAAGAATCCCAAATATTCAGCTGCTATGCAAGCCCTATAAAAGTATCATGGATTCAGTTCTTTTCTGGATCATGTTATATTTCTCCCTTCGCTTGCTTATCATTGGATGGGTTGTTAGATTATAACCCGCCCCCACACTAAAGGGACAAATTCCCCTTCAAAGTTTTGAAACCGGATACTCCATTAATCTTTTGGTACCTTAAAATATTAAGAAAGTTATGGCCTTTGTGTCCAGTCTGACACCTTGCCAATTATCTTGTAGAAGGGGTTTTAATTAATTGTTCACCTATTTATACTCACCCCTGAAATGATTTCAGGACTCTCTGACTTTCAGAAGGGTCTGCCTGTGCTCTCGGCCCACAGGGGATGACCTGCCTTCTTCTCAGCTATGCACGACACATCCCTCAATTGCCTGAACTCTACCCAGGGTCACACCTGCAGGACTCGTTCTTAGGTCACTGTCTCCAAATTCAGACACTGCCTTCAATGAGTTCCCTGTGCCACTCTCTCTGACAGCTTCGAAAAGATAGTGAGTAGTCACATCCACCAGCAGCCCAAGGCCCCAGCCTTTCACAACCTCCCAGTTTCAACCAAGAATAGCAAGAAAACTAAAGACTTTGTATTCGGGACTAGCAAAATTAACGAACCAGTGCCAAAGTTTCTAACACGATTCGATCAGAGGCAGACGAGCAAGTCTGTTAAAAATCCAACGGTTTTCAACTCACTCCAGCAAAAAGCCCAGCCAACGTAGCACAAACCAAAGTCAAAATCCTTTTCTTTTTTTTTTCTTTTCTTCCTTCACCTTTTAAACCCTGTTCAACCAACACTGCCCCCATCATGTGGCTCTGTATGTATTCTTTAACATTTCCCCTCCTATTCTGTGATGTCACCTGTCACAACCCCTTGTAATTGTTCGCCCTTTACTCTGGCGACCTCTGGATATCATTTTCTGTTCATCACTCCATCCTGCGGCCCAGAAATATGCGCAACATTGTTACTTCCTTCTATCATTCCTGCCTTTGCCTTTGTATGAACAAGAAGCGTGTTTTTTTCAAGGACGATTGCGTGGTTACATCGCACGCTCTGAATGTTTCCTCCACGTTCAGCTTTTTAATTCTTTTTTTTTTAAAGCTGCATGTTCATGCGCCTGTTGCTTTGCCGGCACTTTTGTGACCTAACAAACCTGCCCACACTATTTACTGTAGTACTAAGTGTTAGTATCACATGTTGCCCCCAATACTACGTGTTAGTAATTACAAAATACTGCACAAATACTTTAGCTCATAACATCTCCTACAAACCCCACTCTTCTATTATTGAGCTCAGCTTGGAGCAAATGTCAACTGTTGCACCATCCACTGCTTGCCAGACCCAATCAAAGATGTGACACAACTTCTAAAATACGGAGCCCACAGGGACCGAGGCGCCGGGAGACTGGCATTCCCAGAGGCCTGAAGCTGGAAAGTCGCACTTGGGTCCAGCCTGCTTGTACCACCAGAGCAATGTACCTCCACCTTCACTTTGTCCCAAGATCACCTTTGCTACCTGGTGCTAAACCCCTTGTGACAGCTTTCCATGAGCTCATCAATGCTGGGAGCCATCCATACCGCTGCACCATCCCCGTCACAGAGCCATGTCTCTGCTAGACAGGAAAGACTGAGCATCATTCTGTGGCCCAGCAACATCTCATTCTACGCCAGCACCAACACCAAAAGACCCTGGGAGTTATTACGGCCCAGGCGGTAAGTACGCCAACTTTACCACCATGGTGTAAACTACGTTTACACCATGGTGGATGGCGGATTTACCGCCCCATTCCAAGGTGAGGGGGGCGGTAAATCCGCATTTCCCATTTTACCCTTCCCCATTCCCATTTTTGCCCCATGAGGCATAATGGGAGTGGGGAAGGCGCTAATTACGGCACCATAAATTATGGTGCCGTAATTAGTACCAAGGCGGGTTAGCGCCGTGGGTTTTAACGGCTGCTAAAAGCAGCCGTTAAAATTGGAATCAGGCGTTAAGGGTTAACGACGGCATTAACCCTTAACGCCTGGGTCGTAATGAGGCCTCCTGTCTGCGATGAGACCCTGTGCCACTGGAGACTAAGGGATCTGGAGAATGAGAGCACTACAAGGCATGACCCTGCACTTGATAGCTTTCGGCAACTGTAGTCATGGCTACCCAACTGTCGGGCCAGGTACCATCGAACACAGTGTGCCGTGTTCAACAAACGTTCGCTTAGTTTCTTCTATGTCTTTTCTTTTTTAAGTTTGAATCCAAGTTCTTCATGAGAGGGCTATGACATATGGGGTTAGGCATCCAGAAAAATAGGTTATCAAAGAAAAGCACAACCGTGTACACTGCCGTTAGTGCCCACATGTGGTAGCGCTACAAGAAAAATAGTGGAACTGTAACCCTGATGCAAGTGGGGAGGAGAGGCAAATAACAACACATGCGTCAAGGGGACTGGGTATAGATCCAAGAAATAGACCATGTGTTTTGGGCATCAAAGGTCTTCCAGGGCTTTAAGAACAACAACAAGGATTTGATGGATGTGAGTTTTTCCAGAATATGTGTTAAAGTGTGTGTCTTTAAGCAGAACAAGCTCTCTCTTCATCCCGCCAAACATCCTCATTATAACACAGGAGCTAGAAAGCAGGACCTAGCAAAGGCTTACATGTTATGGTTCTGCTTACCGGCTCAGCAGGAGTCCAAGAGAGCCGATTAGCTTCAAAGAGCCTATCAAAAAATGAAAAGATGTGCCTTAACTGTAAAAGGAACAATTCCAGAACTCTAAAGATGTTTGCAAATAGTAGTGGAACTATTAGGACTAAAAAGTAAATGTAGTGGAACTCCGTTTCCATGAGTTCCCACTCACTTCAGTCTCTGTTTATCCCAATGATATTCTATGCTGGCTTAGTATCAGGACTATCTCCTGCTCGGCCGGTAGGCCTACGATTAGTTCAGACTATGAAACGCAAGCTAGCCCGGCATCATGGTTAGTCAAGGTACTGCATACTGTGTGGGAATCTGCTGACATATATAGACATGTTGGAGTCCCGTGGAGCCTCCAGACTTGTGACAACCTCGCAGATGACCGTAACCTTTAGCAAGATGCTCCTGAACACTTACACCTATCGACTGGGGGGGTTTCACTAAGAGTTTTACCCTCAACTGTTCATGAATTGCGTAGTCCGCTTAAAGAGCCAAACACGTATTTAACCCACACATCTGTCTAAACAGCATTAATGGGAATCGCCAATCGCCCCACTCCACTCCCGAGCACTAGCCCTAGATTGCTTGACCCCCATCTACCTGTAGGCGGGCAAAGGGCAGCTATTGGAGCAGGACTCAGTGAACACCCTAGTGAGCCGTCACAAACTATTGCATTGTGCCCTTTCTCTTATTGGGAGCCAGTTAGAGCACGTGATGCTGTCTGCGCGGTATGGTCCAGCCACTGTAGGTCGAATATCCTGTATGGAGCATGATTTGTCATCTGTGCATTTATTCGCCGTGGTGCGACCAAAAAAGTATATGAACCTTCAATGTTCATATCGACAGTGTGTCATTTTGGAAAACTTCTTTATACTTAAATTTGATTGTGGTGATAAAAATTAAAATAGTGATCGTCCTATTACTTTTGGGGAAAACATGGTTTAATCATGTTTCTTAAATGGTGTGCCCCCTCCTCCGTGTTCTCAATGGAATGGGAACTCGACACATTCCTTGTTGTGTTTGTCACTTCTCTGCCATGGAAAGCAGAAAGGTTGCAAGGTTTTCAAAAGTGAGTGCCAACCTTCACCTTTAACACCAAAAGTCGCTAGAATTGACAGAATGTCAAAAGGTCAAGCTTGAGCAAAGCCAATTCATTCTTTTCATGCAATTTCACAGACATCTACATGCATTTTCACATTGTCAATCACCAATGTTCAATGCTTTAAAGAAATGTCAGTACATTCTTACCCTTTTACATATAAAGATTATGCACTTTCATTTGATTTTGAGCCCCTTATCAGAAGTCACTAACTACCTTGTAAGGCCTTCCCACATTGAAAGTATCAAGGAATTGGAAGCAAGGTTTTCTCAGGTTGTGTGCAATGCTCGCTGGTTCCCGCAACCTGTTATAAGAGGTTTGACTATTGCCCAACTCGGTAGTGCTCGAATAACTAACAGCTGAAAGATACAAGTCAGAGGGCCTCATTATCTGTAACCCAGTAGCAGTAAACCAGGTGGTATTTCTGAATACTGACTGTTTTATGGGGCTCAAATCCATCTTCACAGAACGTGGATAGCCGAGCCCACATGTCACTGACTGGCCTGCACAGCAATCATGTAGTCCTCTTTCTATATCCAGTGGGCACTGCGCTGAGCCACGAAGTTGAGCAGGGTGTGGTGAAGACGAGCAGCTAAGGATATGGGGCGGTTTGGGGGTATTGAGTGGGGCTATAGGGCCTTCCGCCTCGGGTGTGGAAGTGTGGTCCAGGGGCTTAGGCGGGTTGCTTCTCAGGTCAGGGCGCAGAGTCTCTCATTCAGCATACAGACAGGAGGAAAGTGGGGAGTGAACCCCCACATTAGCAGGGAAAACGGGGGCTGGGTGGTGGGAATTTGAATTTGGGCGGACGCCGGCCTGGCTTTTTTTGAAATGTTTAAATAAATGGAATGATGGTAGACCAACCTCAGGAAAATATGTGGGGCAAATACACACACATTTTCCTATGCTCACACCACAAAAAAAGCATAGACCTGTGTACTCTGGCAAGGACACCGCTTACATGCACAGTCTGCACTGTCATATTTAGCTGGAATGTGACAACAGAGGGGGGCACAATGTCATCTCAAGGAGGGGGAGGACACAACTTTCCCCTCACATGCACAGACTGACTAACTGACAAAGACTCCATGGAACTGGCCTGCTCTTTTGTTAAGCCCTGCGGCTTGTGGCAGCGATTAACATACCAACAGGGGGTACTTCAAACAGGCCCCCAGGAGGCCTGGCTGCAGAGGATAACAAAGGAGACAGGAAACCCAACAAACTCTCATATGTAACTTTGTCAACCTGAACCCAGCTCGTGCCCTCAGTATCAATGACAGGTTACTGACATGTCTGGGTCTTTGTTGCAGTAGGCCACCGCCACTAGGCGAACCCCATTCATAAGATACCAGAATGTGGTTTGTGGAAGCCAGAGAGTATTGCGTCAGCATCTTCAAGGGAGACTTCTGCTTTAATCCGGAACCACGGGGAGATCCATTAACCAGAGAGACTCTTGGATCACAGTAGACAGGAAGATGGGTGGGACCTAGTAACACAAGAGAGTGAGACCAGAGCTCTTTCTGTTGAGAGGCGGTTTCTGCCATCTTGGTTCTGGGACACCCCGGTTCCTGTTTCACCCCATTACCTTTTCCTGCTGCAAAGCACTCTGGTTATGAACTCACCCACATAGAAATGTGTTGGTACAGACCCCAGGATTGGTTCACTAAGGTAGGGTTAGCCTACGCCAATCACTGTGGTCCACTTAGCTTTAAAAGAGGTCTGGAGCCCCTCTTTTGGTAGATCATCTGAAAACTTTACAAGAAAGAAAGAAAGAAAGAAAGAAAGAAAGAAAGAAAGAAAGAAAGAAAGAAAGAAAGAAAGAAAGAAAGAAAGAAAGAAAGAAAGAAAGAAAGAAAGAAAGAAAGGACTCATTCTTGGACCCTAGCTGAAGGTACAGTCTGCCTTACAGCTTCTGCCCATGAAGGAACGCTGGGACATCCAAAGAGGGAAGCGAAACGCTGGGACATCCAAAGAGGGAAGCAAGAACCCTCCTCTTAACTACTCCCAGGGAACAGAGGGAGAAAAGAACTCGGAAGACGCTCCAGCCGTTCCATAACTAGTACCCAGTCAGCACACTGCATGCCCTGCTAGATTCTGCAACAAGCTTCCAGGATAGGGAGTGCCAGAAGGCCTCTGAACCCGTTGCAAAGGACAAGGCAGCTGCCTGCAACACACTCCCGAGCACACTCCCGAGCCTTAAAAGACAACGCAAGCCCATGAAGAAGCTGGGAGAAGTGCAACGACAAGCATCTTAGGCCGCTTGCTCGAGCTAAAACCGACTGCAACTTTGGCCACTGTCAAGCCTCGAGCTACTGCTGTCAAGCTGCAGTCACTGAAATAAACATGAGATGTCTCGACCAGTGCTTCAGAACCACTGATCAGCACTGCGACAAGGATTCCTGGCCATGAGTTCCCTGAAGCCGACTTGACACTGTCGAACACCAAGAACTACAGAAAAAGGTACATCGTGCTTTTCTCCCTCTGGTCCTTCCCAGAAGGCCCCTAGAGACATTTTAAGACCCCCTTTTTGTCATTTCTGCAGAAGTCAAGAAGCCTTAAATAGCCTTTGTGGTTATTAACCATACCAACCACCTGCCTGTAAGCACCCAGAATGCATCCCTTTTTCCTTCATAGAAACTGTCTGTTCTCTGCATTCCTTTTCAGGGTGGGTTGTAGTAGTCGTGTTATTAGATTGCCTGTTGTGATAATAATAAAGTAGATATGTTTAAAAACCTTGACTGGACAGTCCTTTTATCATTGGGTAATAATTGTATTTTTGCTGTATTGCAAATAACCAACGATCCACGACCTTGCAGATTTAAGACTGCCGTTCCTTCCATGTTACCAAAATTGGGCAAGGAGGGTTACCATTTTAATTGTATGCTTTTGTAATCCAATCTTTTCAGATCCATTCTGGTGTGGGGATGATTGATGGTTTAAAAACTGATATTCACCCGTGCCCCGGAAGTTGATTTGTCCCAATGGGAGAGGAGTTTGGTGGGTGGCATTCCAGGGTGGATTCCACAGTAACGTGCCAGGTGGAATTACTGCATGTGCTGATTCTGCCTTTCCCCAATGGAGTCCAATGAAATCCATAATTGGAAATAACCTATTACCTCATGCTGTAATGGTGACTGAGTTTGGAGGTATTAGCATAGCTAATACCCTAAAACCTATGTGGCCCAGAGTCACCCAGTTGTTATGTGAACCGAAGACCATGGAATAATACATAGAACTCCGTATCAGGTTTATTTCATTAACCTTACTAGTTTTCATCATTTAGAAATTAGATAAAAGGAAAGATGTTGTTTTCTGTGTGCCCACATACCTTTGTAACCTGAAAATGACATTGTTTAAAGTTCTTTTCTATCTTCTCCTACAGAACCAGTTCATGTACAGAGATGGCGGTTATTCAAAGCAGGATGGAGTTGCTCTTTCTTACAGGGTGGCCGGCTGTCCCAGCACTGAAATGCCACTGCCCCAGGGCGCCACGGCAGAGCTCTGTGAGGACACGTGCTGCAATGGAACACTAAGGAAACAGGTGGTGCAGCGCAAGCTAGATGACGTGGGCACCCAGCGCTACAGCGCTGACCCCACAGTATTTGTGCCAGAGAACAGCCCGTTGGCAGAGGTGGATGAAGAAGGATACATGACCCCTATGAAGGACAAGCCCAAGACAGGTAACAATTAGTGTGTATGCAGTTGACCTATTCCTGATGCTCTCTCGACCACTGTGGGTGGGGTACCATAGAACAAGCCACTGGTGTGTATGCAGTTGACCTATTCCTGATGCTCTCTCGACCACTGTGGGTGGGGTACCATAGAACAAGCCACTGGTGTGTATGCAGTTGACCTATTCCTGATGCTCTCTCGACCACTGTGGGTGGGGTACCATAGAACAAGCCACTGGTGTGTATGCAGTTGACCTATTCCTGATGCTCTCTCGACCACTGTGGGTGGGGTACCATAGAACAAGCCACTGGTGTGTATGCAGTTGACCTATTCCTGATGCTCTCTCGACCACTGTGGGTGGGGTACCATAGAACAAGCCACTGGTGTGTATGCAGTTGACCTATTCCTGATGCTCTCTCGACCACTGTGGGTGGGGTACCATAGAACAAACCACTGGTGTGTATGCAGTTGACCTATTCCTATTCCTGATGCTCTCTCGACCACTGTGGGTGCGGTAACATAGAACAAGCCACTGGTGTATATGCAGTTGACCTATTCCTGATGCTCTCTCGACCACTGTGGGTGGGGTACCATAGAACAAGCAACTGGTGTGTATGCAGTTGACCTATTCCTGATGCTCTCTCGACCACTGTGGGTGGGGTACCATAGAACAAGCCACTGGTGTGTATGCAGTTGACCTATTCCTGATGCTCTCTCGACCACTGTGGGTGGGGTACCATAGAACAAGCCACTGGTGTGTATGCAGTTGACCTATTCCTGATGCTCTCTCGACCACTGTGGGTGGGGTACCATAGAACAAGCCACTGGTGTGTATGCAGTTGACCTATTCCTGATGCTCTCTCGACCACTGTGGGTGGGGTACCATAGAACAAGCCACTGGTGTGTATGCAGTTGACCTATTCCTGATGCTCTCTCGACCACTGTGGGTGGGGTACCATAGAACAAGCCACTGGTGTGTATGCAGTTGACCTATTCCTGATGCTCTCTCGACCACTGTGGGTGGGGTACCATAGAACAAGCCACTGGTGTGTATGCAGTTGACCTATTCCTGATGCTCTCTCGACCACTGTGGGTGGGGTACCATAGAACAAGCCACTGGTGTGTATGCAGTTGACCTATTCCTATTCCTGATGCTCTCTCGACCACTGTGGGTGCGGTAACATAGAACAAGCCACTGGTGTGTATGCAGTTGACCTATTCCTGATGCTCTCTCGACCACTGTGGGTGGGGTACCATAGAACAAGCCACTGGTGTGTATGCAGTTGACCTATTCCTATTCCTGATGCTCTCTCGACCACTGTGGGTGCGGTAACATAGAACAAGCCACTGGTGTATATGCAGTTGACCTATTCCTGATGCTCTCTCGACCACTGTGGGTGGGGTACCATAGAACAAGCCACTGGTGTGTATGCAGTTGACCTATTCCTGATGCTCTCTCGACCACTGTGGGTGGGGTACCATAGAACAAGCCACTGGTGTGTATGCAGTTGACCTATTCCTGATCCTCTCTCGACCACTGTGGGTGGGGTACCATAGAACAAGCCACTGGTGTGTATGCAGTTGACCTATTCCTGATGCTCTCTCGACCACTGTGGTTGGGGTACTATAGCACAAGCCACTGCGCGTCACATTCACGCTGCTCATTATCTCATCTTGTTGTAACACACTTAGGACCAGTCTCTAAGCACAGGACCGGGATTCGAACCGGTGTAGATCTGCATTGTCTTGCTTCCAAGACAAGGGCGTTCCTCTTGAGCTTTCCTCATTATGCCAGCTGGATGTGTCAAGTGCAACATGCCCTGGGAACAAGCTGATGCGGGCAATATGGGGTTCAGAACCTGTTCCGGCCATCTCATTCCTATCCCATTATCTGAGAAACCCTACAGACAAGCGCTCCTCATTCAGAAATCCCCAAAAAGGACACATTTAGTGCTCATTTGCTAGGTTTTATATCCAGAAAAATGTCAAGAAAATGTTTGTCAAACAACCATATACAGAAAAAAGATCTATGTATAAAGAAAAAAAACACGATTGCATATAGTTGGAATGCAAACAATCAAACTTTGGTGTATTCTTAGTAAAGTGACATCCTGATTTGCTTAAAAAAAACCAGAACAATGTATGTGCCGAAAATTCCGCACTCTCAACTATTAAAGGCATAAAATGCACTGAATTTCAAATTGCACAAGTGTGGACAGCACACAATATGACAAAATAAAAATTGCCGACGTTATGGACATGCGTTTAGCCCCACTAGGGCTTTCTAAGGCAAAATCACAATCCTTGCATCACAATTGAGAGTAGGCAGAAGACGTGGTGTGAAAACAGGCAATATGAAATAAAAATGGTTTCTATTGTAACAACATTGAACGAAAAATAAAGAATGGAAAAAATAAAAGAAGAGAACAAATAGAAAATAAATATAACTAGCACCGTGCAAACTGGTTAATGATGTCATAGTAGCGGTTCAAATCTGGAAACCATTTCCCCATTGCATGATCAGGCTTTCACCACCTCCCCTCCAAGATCGAAAAATGTATTCCCACTGTTTGGTAAAAATTGTCATACTCACTATTAAACTCTTAGAAGCTGGAGGAATATAACACTACGCTCTATATAAATCACCAAATTATTATTATTTCATGCCTGAACTATCCAAAAACGGGCTAACTGTGCTGTCTAGATTTCCCAACATACAGGTGCCTTTAAACAGTGTTTTAGGGTGTGGTAGGTTCAATCAGATGCGACTCCTGTCAAACCCAGAACAAACCACACCAGCCTTTCAGAGTTGCAGCATGCTAATTTCTCCATTTCCCCATAGGTCACCTGCATCTGAGCAGAAAACATGGGCCTACTAGACACCCTGGGCCTCATTACGAGGTTAAACACTGTTTAAAGGCTATTAGCGCCATGACTAGCACCAATAAAGGGACGGTGTCCGCCCTCGTTCAATGGGGACTTACTGGTCCAGTCCGACCTTGGCGGGACCGGTAAATCCCCATTGTAAAAGCCATTCCCCATTCCCATTTGAACCCCCATAGGGCTCAATGGGAAGGGGAAGGCGTCAATAACGGTACTGCAAATTGCAGTACCGTTATTGACCCCGGTATCCCTTAACGGGTCCCGTCCATAACGCCTGGTAAAACCAGGCGTTAAGGGAGGGACCCGCTAAGGGACCTCGGAATAGGACGCAAAGGGATTACCGGCACTGGTGTCATTACCGGTGCCCCTTATCCCTTTGCGCCCACGTCAGAATGAGGCCCCCTGAGATTCCCTGTGGTGCAGTGGGAGAGGATGGACGGTACTCTTCGAGGTCCTCAGATTCACCAACATGTTGTGCATGTATTTGGGAGGTGGAGCCCAGGAGTCCCCTAACAGGCCAACCTCTCGTGTTTACACATTGGTGCAGTCCAGTAGCTGCCTCTCTGCGTAGATTGCACGTCCCTTCTAACATACCCTGAACTCTGAAATTCTTCTGGTGACTAGTGTCCCTAAAACCTAAATTATGATCAAGGAACAACAGGAATTTCTAGTTATATGCCATATGGCACTACGTTTTGGCTTTAAGCTGTGATTGTGTCATGTGTGCCTTACTAAGCCTGTCCTCTCTAAGGAACGTCTACAGACCATTTGCACCCAGGAAAGGCGGATTGATCAACCACAATCTGCCTTTCCCCGGCACGATTTTTCCTTCACCGCCACCCTGGGTAAAAAAAATGTAAACAAAAATGGCTGGCCATTACAATAAAAAAAGTCCCTTTTCGGATGACAGCGGCCATTTTTGAACATGTTTAACATGGCCGCTGTCATCCAAAAAGGGACTTAGTCCCTTTTCAATTTTATGGAAGTGGACTTTTTTTGCGTTTTTATTTCATTCTGATAGGAGATGTGCTTGCGCTGAGCTCATCTCCCGTCAGAATCACACACAAAAAGAAAACTATCTGCACCCCAGGAAATCCCGGGGTGTGAATAGTTTTCACGCCACCGTGGTGGGACGGACATGGGATTTACCTTCCCGCAGCCGGAGCTGAGGCCCTCACTTCAATAAGGGCCTACAAAGCTTGGGCTGGCGGGCTGTTAAATCCCATGCCTGCCCTGCGGCCGGGGCGTGAAAGCTACAGTACCACTCTGAGTCAGGATGAATCTGAGTATTTCCAGCTGAGCAAGATTCCACACGACTAGTCTACCCTACTAATACTTGCTCAATTAGCAAGGATTAAATGTGGGCACTGTGATACAGCACACAGCAGACCTCTAAAACGTACCAGTCGTAGGGCCTCATTACACGTTAGGCGGTAAGGGTTTACCGGTACCGGTAAGGGCACCGGTACTGGTAAACCCTTACCGCCTTACTACGAGTTCCCTTTGCGGGACCCGACCTTAACGGCTGGTTTTACCAGCCGTTAAAGTAGGGTGCCGCAAAGGGACCTTGGAGCTAATTACGGTACCGCAATGTGCGGTACCGTAATTAGCGCCTTCCGCATTATGTCCTATGGGGGCAAAAATGGGAATGGGGAAGTGCCTTGGTGAATGGGGAATTACCGCCCCCACTCACCTTGGAGTAGGGCGGTAATTCCGCCATCCACCAAGGCGGACACGGTAAAATACCAGCAGCAACC
Source organism: Ambystoma mexicanum (assembly GCF_040938575.1). Classification (NCBI taxonomy): domain Eukaryota; kingdom Metazoa; phylum Chordata; class Amphibia; order Caudata; family Ambystomatidae; genus Ambystoma; species Ambystoma mexicanum. Next base: position 848,201,788 of record NC_090931.1, on the reverse strand, counting down.
ATGGCGCTAATAGCGCCATGGTTACCGCCTATCGTGTAATGTGTCTCATAGACTTGTTTAGAGTGGTGTTACCGCCATTCGCATAAAGAAAAGAAAATACACAAAACGTGCAATATAAGTCTACACAACTAGTTACATTTTTTTCAGATTATCTAAAATGCATCATTACACAAAAATGCAATATTATAAAAAGATAAAATTATAAACAAAAGAAACTTCAAGTAATATAAATATTCAAAGATCTTAATGCAATTCAGATACACTTACAGGCCGATTCATGGAATTAATGTGCACCGAAAAAACGGCGCACACGTGCGAAAACGTGCGATTCGCAGAGAAATAGCGAAAATCGCAGTGCAAGTGCGATTATCGCACAGAAAACATCGCACATCAATTCATGGAAGTCCGTGCACGCGCGAAATGTGGGATGTGCGCTGAAAAAGTGCGCGGCGCACGCTGGCGCACGCCGGCGCACAGGTCATCGAACGCCGTGTGATAAGGCCACAGCGAATTCGCACATCGGCATTCATCTTCTTTTGGTTGTTTTGCTTTGTGGATTTTCTCATTTCATTTCCATTCAAGTTGATTTTCAATACAATTTTTATTTTCATCCTTCAATGTGTCGTATCATCTCATTGCTTTCATACATGTCATGTTGGGTGTTTTAACATTCACTTGCAGCCATTGTGTGTGACAGACATGTGTTCATTTGCATTATTTACATTGGGTGTGTAACATGTAATTGCCTTTGATATGTGGGTGGATGTGATAGTTGGTTGGGCCTTTTGGCAGGGGAGGATGGCCATTACGGACATGATTGGGGATTGTTGGGACACAGGCGAGGGCCTGGTGGAGGGTGCCCCTGCACTGCTGGGGGGTGGGGAACATGAGTTGGACATGGGTGGGGGCCTGCTGGCAGGTGCCCCGCAGTGCTGGGGGTTGGGGGGGTGGGAGACATGGGTGGGGGCCAGGTGGAGGGTGCCCCTGGTGGCTGGGGGTGCAGGGGGACATGCGTTGGTGGGCAGTAGTGCAAGTTGACATGTGGGTTGGCTGGGGGGCATGGCCATGGTGGATGGGGTGCCTGCAGGACATGTGCAGGGTAGGCCCCTGTGGTGTGAGCCACCTGCAGGGGCCGTGGAGGGTGTAGAGGTTACACCTGGGAGGACCCATACATGCAATTCACGTGTGGTGCTCCCCGCGCACCCCTGTAATACACGTACCCTGATGAAATCGCGTGTGGTGCTCCACGCGCACCCCTGTAATACACGTACCCTGATGATATCGCGTGTGGTGCTCCACGCGCACCCCTGTAATACACGTACCCTGATGGAATCGCGTGTGAAACTTCCCGCGCACCCCTGAAATACACGCACGCAGCCCAATCGCGTGTGAAACTTCCCGCGCACCCCTGAAATACACGCACGCAGCCCAATCGCGTGTGAAACTTCCCGCGCACCCCTGAAATACACGCACGCAGCCCAATCGCGTGTGAAACTTCCCGCGCACCCCTGAAATACACGCACGCAGCCCAATCGCGTGTGAAACTTCCCGCGCACCCCTGAAATACACGCACGCAGCCCAATCGCGTGTGAAACTTCCAGCGCACCCCTGAAATACACACACGCAGCCCAATCGCGTGTGAAACTTCCCGCGCACCCCTGCAATACACACGCCCAGGGCAATCGCGTGTGAAACTTCCCGCGCACCCCTGTAATACACGCGCCCAGGGCAATCGCGTGTGAAACTTCCCGCGCCCCCTGTAATACACGCACGCAGCACAATCGCGTGTGAAACTTCCCGCGCCCCCCTGAAATACCCGCACGCAGCCCAATCGCGTGTGAAACTTCCCGCGCACCCCTGAAATACACGCACGCAGCCCAATCACGTGTGAAACTTCCCGCACACCCCTGAAATACACGCACGCAGCCCAATCGCGTGTGAAAGTTCCCGCGCACCCCTGAAATACACGCACGCAGCCCAATCGCGTGTGAAACTTCCCGCGCACCCCTGAAATACACGCACGCAGCCCAATCGCGTGTGAAACTTCCCGCGCACCCCTGAAATACACGCACGCAGCCCAATCGCGTGTGAAACTTCCCGCGCACCCCTGAAATACACGCACGCAGCCCAATCGCGTGTGAAACTTCCCACGCACCCCTGAAATACACGCACACAGCCCAATCGCGTGTGAAACTTCCCGTGCACCCCTGTAATACACGCGCCCAGGGCAATCGCGTGTGAAACTTCCCGCGCACCCCTGTAATACACGCGCCCAGGGCAATCGCGTGTGAAACTTCCCGCGCACCCCTGTAATACACACACGCAGCCCGATCGCGTGTGAAACTTCCCGCGCACCCCTGAAATACACGCACGCAGCCCGATCGCGTGTGAAACTTCCCGCGCACCCCTGAAATACACGCATGCAGCCCGATCGCGTGTGAAACTTCCCGCGCACCCCTGAAATACACGCACCCAGGCCATTCGCGTGTAGAACTTCTCGCGCACCCCTGAAATACACGCACACGCTCCCCCTGGCCCGATCGCGTGTGAATCTTCTCGCGCACGCGTGTTCCCGACACCCGTAATACGCGTTCCCTGCTTTTGCCAGTCCGGTAAACTGGTACAGTGTTGGCGCAGCCCTTTGCGATGGTTTTGCGATCTTGATGGCTTTTCCTTGCACGAGGGCGTTCTTGGGGGCGTAACTGGTGCTGCTGCAGGGTCGCTGCGCCACTCTGCGCCACGTCTGCTTTTGGAGGCGAGAATCCATGAATACGCTGTGCGCGGAAATTGATTTTATCGCACGCGGCTGGCGCAGACATTCGCACGGGCACGCTGTGCGCCAGCCGCGTGCAACACTTTTGAGAGGAATTAAATGAATCGGCCTGACAATGTGCTTCCCCAAGACTTGGGGCCTCATTACACGGAAGGCGGTAAACCATGGTGCTATTAGCACCATGGTTGCCGCCGGTACCATACCAGTACCACCATGGAGAAAAGGGGAATTACACCCCATTCCAAGGTTTGCGGGGCGGTAATTCCCCCTTTCTCCATGGCCCTTCCCCATTCCCATTTTTGCCCCATAGGGCATAATGGGAATGGGGAAGGAGCTAATTACGGTACCGCAAATTGCGGTACTGTAATTAGCACCAAGATCCCTTTATGGGACCCAACTTTAACGGCTGGTCTACACCAGGCGTTAAGGTCGGGTCCCGCAAAGGGACCTCGTAGTAAGGCGGTAAGTGTTAACGGTCACCGGTACCGTTACCGGTGACCGTTAACCCTTACCGCCTTCCGTGTAATGAGGCCCTTCGTCTAGTTTACCAAGGAGGACCATTGTAACCCCCAGACCAAGTGGGACCCGTTCAGGAGGGGTTATTGCTATATAAATATGGGGTATAGTAAAGGAATTAATAGGAATAAAGTAAAAGACCAGGACACAAGGATGTTTTTTTTAAAAATAGTTTAGTAAAAGTAAATGTGTATTTGTTTTTGACTGTACTGACTGTACCAAGGTCCCCATCATGGAACACTGAGACTGCGGGACAATGAACAGGTCACCCCTGCCAACCGCAATAGACTCACCTGCACAGAATCCAAAAAGTGAAGAAAAATACTGTTACAGATTGAAAGTTGAAGGGAAGAGAAGACAAAAGGAGAGGAGCAAAGGGACAAAGGAATGAATAAGAAGAAGAAAAGGAAGAAGAAAGGAAATCAGTGCTGGCTGGTGGTTCGAAGCCTCAAGTGTCCCCAGGGTATCTTGAAAGCGAAAAGCCAGGATGCATATACCAGCTGCAGTCCGGTGCGAGCTAAAGCCTCAGGCTGCGTGTGGGGTGAGGCCTGGGTGATATAGTGCCCGTGCCCAAGACAGCATTTGTGGGGCGAGCCCGGTATATGAGCATGGCCACCCAAGGGCCAGACCGGGATAAAGTAAAGTCTCGGCCGCGTGGTTAAATTATGCCCCCCTGCCCCGGCCCACGTAGATAACTGGGCGTGACCTGTGGAGGTACAGTCCACCCAGGGGCCAGACAGGGTTGGCTGGAGAAAGCAAAGGACCCGGTCTGCGTGTAGCACGGCAGCCCGGGCAAAGGTGGCAGCGGGTGACCTAGTGGCTATGGTCCACCCACACCAGGGTCAAATGGGGCGGGGGGTGAAGAAGATGTAACCCTGATGGTGCCAGCAGAGTGAGGGGGCTGCCAGCACTGCCGGGGGGACTGTGCGGCATCAGCACTCCCCAGGGCCAGACCAGGAGAGCAGAGAGAGCAGGACTTAGATGGAGTCCAGCCACATCAAGTTTGATGCAGCCAGAGCACAGCGCTGAGTGTACGGTGACCAGCGGAGGATCCGCCATGGTGGGCGAGTCCAGGACAGAGCCCAACAAGGGAATTTACTATGAAGGGCAGACTGCAGCTGGCAATGTTATTTGAAGGAACATAAAAGAAATGTGTTGGAAGAGAGTGAGAGGTTGGGAAGGAGAGTGTGGTGCCCAAAGAAGGTGTGAATAGGAACTTGCAGAGAGGGGTTTGTGCAAAGAGCATCTACTACTCTGAGAAATGTCTCAGCAAACACTGAATGAGAATCTAAACTGGGGCATGTATGGAACAAAATACATGTTTTTATTTAAAAGCGTATAAGGGCCAAAAACATCCCCTCGGGTGAACTGTGCCTTATTTAATATCAGTAACCCAGGAGGGTGGCCCATCTCCTGTACTAACGCCTTTAAAGTGCAGGTTGCTCAGCGCCTCAGCGGAACAGCTGGTCTGGGATGGGAGAGTGGTTCCAGTGTGGCCCATTTCTGGCCCGGGGTCATTTCAGTATTCTGCACCCCAAGGTCAGAGACATAAAAACAGGGCTAAACCAGCCATCTATTTATAGAACTTATTTCTGCAGATGGCAAGGACGTACAGTATTTAAAACCTTACACTAGAAAATCTCTTGATACTTCTTGACCTTAAGAATTGATACGCCTCCTGTTAACCTCTGACAGAATTTCTTGTCAGTGGAAGTAACCACTGACTTCGAAAGCGCTTGCAGCATTTACATCAGGGGTCTGCCACCTGCAGGTGCCCAGCTGTACCCTCGCCAATGACAGTGCTGGCCAAACATCATATTTCGATGTCTGGCTTTGGCACAATAACTCTTAGCAGCCCCTTATTGTATTTGGATGTGGGTACCTTGGGTGAACAATGAGTAGTGGGAGAGCAAAACAGAACACAGCAATTACATTCACCGTGGCACCCGCAATGCAAGACGGGTATCTCAATAGGGGGTCATTGGGTAAAGTCATGAATCAGAGCCAGGAGTATGGGCACTGCCACAGTGAAACACACAACAGTGGAAAGAAGAGGCACGCCAACCGACTCAGGGGCTCCTTGCCTTATGATCATGGGATAGAAAGCTAGGAATCGTGCCAGTGGATTAGGGAACAGGATAACCCCTGCCAGAAGCGCTGCATCTTCTGGCAGCCATGTGCTTGCGGACAATGAATGCAAAGCTACCTGAGTTAAAAACAACAAGCGAGTTGTGGCCCGCAGGACTTCACCGAAGGGGCAATGACATAAATCAATGATAAAAAGGGGATGTGCGCGAAGGTCACATAAATCACCTAACATGTATTACTGTATTAATTCCACATAGAATCTGAAACGATTTTTAACAAAAGCATGTATCGGGCACATGCTCCAAAATACACGTAGAAAGAAACGAAACATCAACGAATCAATTAACGGTGAAAGAACACATGCATCGACACATATAAAGTGCAAGTAACATCAACAACAAAAAATCATCAATGAGCGAAGTGATAGATGGTAACCAGAGTATGTTTAAACATTTTCAATCCAGTGCATAACACGTGGCCGTTCATGTTACTGAATAATAAACCGCAATGCTCCTAAATGGCTGGTGATCCCTAGGTCTACTAGATAAAGACAACATTATAATAAAACATCGTTTTGTTGTCTTCAATGTTGAGCTCTCGAAGCTGTGCTCAATGGTCACAACTTCTTCTGGTGTCATCAATTCCACCTCTCAAATGGGGACAATGTTTTCATCAGGAAAGCCTCCCTTGGTCTATTTGGTAAAGACAAACAAATGGGCCTCATTACGACCCTGGCGTTAACCATGGCGCTTTTAGCGCCATGGTTGACGCCAGTGAATTACCAACTCCGCCATGGTGAATGGCGGAATTACCGCCCCATTCCAAGGTTGACGGGGCGGTAATTCCCCATTCACCATGGGCCCTTCCCCATTCCCATTTTTGCCCCCATAGGGCTCAATGGGAATGGGGAAGGCGATAATTACGTCACCGTAAATTACGGTGCCGTAATTAGCTCCTAGGTCCCTTTGCGGGTTGGTTCTTTAACGCCTGCTAAAAGCAGGCGTTAAAGTGCAACCCGCAAAGAGACCTCGTAATCAGGCGTTAAGGGTTTAACGGCGCCGACACCTTTTACGGCGCCGTTAACCCCTTAATGCCTGGGTTGTAATGAGGCACAATGTCCCTGAGCAGTGTATCCAAAACAGTGACTAATGTTAATAAGCCAAATCTGATCATATTCACTTACATATGTTGTATACCAGTAAATATCGCCATCTTCGTTTTTGGAAGAAACCTACAAAAGTGATAAAGTATGGGATTGAGTAACTGTCGCAATACTGAACCTCTCTTACCCTTACTGTTTAGCCATACTGATGTGAGATGAACTTACAGTGAACGTCTGCCATTTCCACTAGAACCATCAAATCATTCCATCAGATACCCCTCAGATACCCCATTCAATCTTCTTTTCAGAGGGAATCCTCAAAAAGGCATGAATGAAAGCGCTCACAATCATGAAAGCTTCTGATTCCAATTCAAAAGACATTGGGCCTCATTGTGACCCTGGCGCTAAGGGGTTAACAGCGCCACAAAAGGCTGCAGCGCCGTTAACCCCTTAGCGCCTAATTACGAGGTCCCTTTGCGGCTCCCGACCTTAACGGCTGGTCTGGACCAGCCGTTAAAGTAGGGACCTGCAAAGGGACCTTGAAGGTAATTACGGCCGCAATTTGCGGTACCGTAATTACCACTTTCCCCATTCCCATTGAGCCCTATGGGGCAAAAATGGGAATGGGGAAGGGCCAATGGTGCATGGGGAATTACCGCCCCGCCAACCTTGGAATGGGGTGGTAATTCCCCATTGCACCATGGCGGACTTGTTACAATACCGGCAGCAACCATGGTGCTAATAGCGCCATTGGTTACCACCGGTGTTGTAATGAGGGCCATTGTATTGATCCTATGGATACGCGGGTGATTCCCTAACCACCTGGTTCACTAAAACGATCTATCGAACGGAATCCATAAGTGAGGCGCCAATGCGCCCGTTTCCCTTCATGTCCAGGATGCGACCATGTAAGCCGCTTAAATATACGGCGACTGTTCGTTCTGATATGTACCAATTCAAACGCTGTCCTACTCAGGCTAACACCTGATTGAAGCTGCATGCGTCCGATGTACGGACTAGAAAAGACTTGACCACTAGGGATTAGAAAAGACTAGACCACTAAAAAAAGAGGTTGTGCCATGTGGTTACCTTCATAGAAAGAAGTTTATACGGAAAACTTTAACAAAGTGAAATGTAATTTCCATAAATGTGCAGCATACATAGAACTGGTCCTTTAATATATAACGGAAGCTGAAAATATCATATAATAGATACTGAAATGTGGTCACGCCAACTTGACACTGGGAACGCTTGTGTTCTAATCATAAAATAAGTGAAAGGGAAACATGACAGGTCCAATGATATGATATAATAGTTTATTTATATAGCGCCTATTCACAATGTGTTTCAAAGCGCTTCAAGGCAAGGGAGGGAACAAAAGAAAATACAATGACATTCTTACAGGCCATGAACAGCAAGGATGTGAAATTAACTATCATACTCGGCGTGACGACATTTCAGATATTGCAAGATCTAAGACACAGATAAGGAAGGGAGGAGGAGAGTGGGAAGGAAATGGAAACAGGTGACTACAGTACTAGGCCTGACAACATTTCTGGTAGAGCCGGAGAAAAACAAAAAGTGAGGAGAGGGGTGCAGAAAGGGAGGGGAGGAACAAAACAAGCGACTATCGTACTAGCTCTGATGACATTTCAGATAGTGCTGGGGGGGACAAACAGATAAGGGGAGGGGTGAGGAGACAGACGAGGTTGCTATATACTATGTCCAGGGACAATTCTGATAGACTGAGTGCATTGAAGAAAGTAAGGGGACGAGGGGAGGAGATAGGAAAAGGGAGAAAGGGAGAGGAGGATACAACAGAGAGTAAGCAGTCAAAAAGAATGGAGAAGCAAGAGGGGAGAGGTTATACAATTGCAGAAGTCAGTAGTAACACATAGGCCCTCATTACAAGTCAGGCGGTGGACCATGGTGCTATTAGCACCATGGTCCATACCGGATTCCGCCATGGTCGATGGCAGAATTACCGCCCCATTCCAAGGTGAGTGGGGCGGTAACTTCCCATTCACCATTTGCCCTTCCCCATTCCCATTTTTGCCCCATAGGGCATAAAGGGGATGGGGAAGGTGCTAATTACGGCACCGTAAATTACGGTGCCGTAATTAGCACAAAGTCGCTTAGCGCCTTGGACTTTAATGCCTGCAAAAAGCAGGTGTTAAAGTGTGAATCAGGCGTTAAGGGTTAACGGCGCCGACGGCGCCGTTAAACCCTTAACGCCTGACTTGTAATGAGGGCCATAATGTTGCAAGCCAGGATACAAGATGAAGATGGGAACAGCATGATTCAGGGCCACCAGGCGTACAAGATGCAAAGTGGTGTTATACATAGAAATGTCTAAAAATTGGGTATAACTCAATCAAGCTCTATATACAGCCTAACGGATGCCACTCATCCGTCTCGTTCAAACCATGTATACAAATCTCTAAATTGTACATCCACTGTTATTACTTGTATGAGAGTGCCTCTTCTTTCGCCCTCATATCTCCACCATCTAAGTCCATCTTGGTTGTGTCCCAATTCCATAAAAGGTTCAACTAATAGAGCAGATAAGGTTTTAGTTCTAATTTTCGATCTGTGTTCCACTATGCGAGTTCTGAACTGTCTAATAGTTTTTCCAACATGAGTTATACACATTTTGTTTATCGCTTCGACCTTGAGGCCTATTGAGACATTAGATTAAGGTTCTTATGCTCTTTGAAACATGGCGTGAAATAGTGCAGTGAGTGTGAATCACCTATTTCTGGTACGTATTTGGTCCTCATGAACAGTACCAGACTGCAAGCACTTATGCGTAAAGTCCTCTGTGTTAGTGTGAGCTTCCTAAACTGCTCACCAGTGCATATCAGAATATCTTACAGGGTCAACTAGGGAACTGTCTTTATTTGAAACAGATCTATTTAATGGGTCCATTAATGCTATTTTTGTTTGTCTTCCAGATTACCTGAAACCTGTGGAAGAGAACCCTTTTGTTGCCCGGCGAAAAACGAGTGACCTGCATTCGCTGGACAACCCCGATTACCACAAGGCCGCCAATGGGAAAACTAAGGTGGAGGAGGAGTACGTGAAGGAGCCACTTTACTTAAACACTGTTGCCAACACCTTGCAAACTGCTGAGTACCTGAAGAACAACAGTCTGGCTGTCATTCCCGAGAAGGCCAAGAAAGCTTTTGACAACCCCGAGTACTGGAACCACAGCCTCCCTCCACGGAGCACGCTCCACCACCCCGACTACTTGCAAGAGTACAGCACAAAATACTTTTACAAACAGAATGGGCGAATCAGGCCCATCGTGGGAGAAAACCCTGAGTACCTCTCAGAGTTCTCGCTGAAACCAGGCATGATGCTGCCCCCTCCGCCTTACAGACACCGGAACACAGTCGTGTAGGGTCCCCTTTTCCCTTCAGAATTACTGAAGTGAGGGGAGTCAACTTCCCTGTTACCCTCCTGCATCTCACCCTATTCTCAACGTCCTTCCTAAGCCACCTCTCCTTCTCATTCTCTCTCAGGTGGGCTTGCTCTACTAGTTGTTCTCCATCCACTGATGTTTCTGCGTGATTGAACACACGTCACAATTGGATCGCCCAATAGTTGGAGGGGAAGTGACGAGAAGAAAGACTAGCTAATGTGTCATCACTTTCTCTAGACTGTGCAGAGTTGGACATTGGGTGACAGGAAAACTTGAAAGAGGAGGGTGTAGCGATGCTGAATTAGAACGGATCTCTGCTAGAGTGTCTGCTACGCTCAAGTCCGTTTTTTTTAAAACACAAATGCTCTGGGTATGATTTGACAATATCTGCTCCTTGGAGCATGAATTTACGAGAGCACACTCAGTATTCTTGGTGATAATGATTTTCGATATACATTTTGTCACCTGAAGATGGGAACTACAGCTTCTTTCTACAGGATTATCATGCTCCATAAAAATGGATGGCCAGCTTTGCATAAGCCATCTCCGTCATGGACACTTCAGACTCCACCACAAAAAGAAGGCTTTGACATTTGTTCTGCGCAGCCTCGTCTTTGGAGGTCATCACCACTGGTCAGTGGTCACCATGTGTGTCGACAATGGAAACTATGGCACGTGGCATTAATAGGCCGCAGGCCAGTCTATGTAATATCAAAATGGCCCCATAGAAACACGGAGACCGAGTTGAGCCTGGACATAGAAAGAAGTTGGAATCCACCAACCTCTCAGCCACTAAATAATAAAGAAGAAGGTGCCAAGGACCACAATTAGTTATTTTTTGGTGGCTAACAGCCTAAATTCTATGTTTTATACGTGTTTAATTTCCTATCCAACTCAACTCAAACTCTCTCTAATTCAGCAATATGGCCATATTTACATGTTCTCCTTTAGTCCAATGAGGAATGGGAGGGAGAGTTTCTGTACATAGCAAATGGTTAGGCCAGGTCATTAATAGACTTACAAGGTCCATATTGGGCTGAAAGAACATTAAATTAATGCTTTACAGCAATTATACATCCCGGAGGGTACGCAGAGGGGCAAGAGTACCATGCCGTGGTACTTGTTCAAATTCATTTTGTGCAGTCTGGCTGTGCCTAATGGGTCCTTGTGTTCAGGGCCATAATGACTAGGCTGTCCATTTCAAAGGTCATCATGTCAATGTGGCCTGGCAGGGGTGGGGGGAGGTTGGGAGTAGGTGGGGTGAATGGGTAAAAGAACTTTAACTGCCCGATCTGCAATTCAGGAAGGTGAGGAGTGGCAACTAGGCAGAGGCCTGCCTGGGTCTCCTGTGGACAAGCTGCTTTGCACTCAAGATGTGATTTGGTGTAGATGTGTCCCTTGTTACTGGGTTGTTCAAGGGATACTGAAAGAAGCAATATGGACGCTCTTAGCAATGTAGACTGTTTCAAAATGAAATACATATTGTAATGTGAAATAGTGTGCAGGTATATGCACACGTATTTAGTGGGCATTCACCTGTCCTTCCACAATAAATTGATAACTTCCTCTTAAACTCAGTCCCCAGGAGACCTGTCTCAGCACCAGGGGACTTGACTGCAATTCGTGGAGACTGCCTGAAGGGAAAACACTTGTAGCAGTTGGCAAAATAAGAAAACTCACTCAAACTATAATTTGCCAATCAGAAGCCTTAGCACGCTTGTTGCATGTCCCCTCTCATGAGGGATGATCGGTTGTATGATTGCTGTATCTTTGTAAATCAGGGTTGTGCAACCTTTCTTTCTTCAGATTTGTGGACTACAACTTCCATCAGCTCTAGCCAGCATAGTTAATGGTGAGGCATTGTGGGAGTGAAAGTCCGAAAGAGACGAAGAGCCATAGGTTGCAGACCCCAACAGTACGCAAAGAGGACTGTGGGAAGGCCAACATGAAGAATTATTTGGATTTTTTTGGGAGAGTTTTAACAATCTTCCCGGAAGTGACTGTTAAATGTATTTCTAAGAGCACAATGATGGAATTGACTCTACATTACGCAAAAGCAGTCAAAGGAATGGCCTCCTGCATTTGACTCTATTTGGGAGAAGAATAAAAACCATTTATCTGTGGTGAAACAATCCTGTACCACGTATTGCATAGTGTGCTCTAGAATGATGGGTGAGTGGCGCAACACTGTATATGACAGGGTCCTGCAAACGTTCACTCTCTGGTTCTTTTGCACTGCAATTCCCATCAGCCCTAACCAGCATAGGCAATGGAGGGGGATTGTGAGAATCGTAGTTCAAAACATCTGAAGAGTTGCATGTTGCAGCCCCATGGCCTATGGCATGAAACCTCCAGAAATCAGGAATGAATCTAGTGATAGCCAAGAGCACACTCATAATTTTCTTCTGTTCAGTATCATCTATTCACTGTTATTTCAATAGAGTTTTTATTGTTATATGTTTTTCTATAAAAAGTGATTTTGTTTTCAGTAGTATGTGGTTTCAAATCCCCCTCTGCCTTGTGCAATGGACTAGTGGCATGTGAGCCCCATGATGGAGACTTCTGTATCCGTGTGCATGGCTTGCATACTCTCTCCAAGGACAAGCCCGCCACCACGTAGATCTATGTGGGTGAAGCAATAACGAAAGGAGCGAACGCAAATGAAAATTAGCCTATATTGCCCAATCAATACGACATATTTAGGAACGTCTCGGCAGAATAGCTCAGCGGCAACGTGCTTGCCTTGGAAGCAAGATGACACGGAGCAACACAGGTTCGAGATTCGATCCCCGGGTCCGCGCTTAGAAACCTCTGAGGTATTAAGCGAGTCAAAAATAACCTATCATAACTTTAAGACCAAATATTGCTTGGGTTTGTCATCGCGGTTCAAGAGACCACTGTACAAACAAGTGGATATGGACCATAATGGTAAAGTAGCATTAGATCAAAGCTCCTGTAATGTGTATACTCTTGGATGCAAGACATAAAAGCTCACTTCTAGCCTGCATGTCTCAAGTTCAAATCCCAGCAAGGCCCAATCACCCCCTTCATTCGTCACCGGACGAGTGGCTCAATTCGGGCAAGGAGTTGGATTACTGTGGCTCACAATTTCGGTAGCACGTGACGTACCTAAGCTGGCAGACGTCGGGCGGCACCCAGTTTCACTAGATGAGCATTGAACGACCATAATTAGACTTGGTGCCTGGACGATAACTTCAGGTGTGTGGCGTGAGTGAAGACAGCACGAGATTGGTCGATGAGAAAGATTATAGTGGCCGCTCCTCTCTCATTAGAGAAAGGGACGTGCTTGTTGTCTTTTTCCGCTGGCTGTGACTGACGGCTCTGTCCAGAAAGCAGAAGACCTTGGTCTGTCTTCCCTGAGCCTCCCCCGCAGATGGAATCATGTTTAGCGGGGTTGTGTACGCCTAACAAAGACAGCTCCCCAGCTGGAAAGGAGGAAACTGGAGTGACAGGAGCTGTCGGCGGGTTTGATGCCGGATGCGCACTACAACTCCAAGAGGCTGGTTTCCTGTCTGTCAAGCGCTGATTGAACGCTCCGTCCCTCTAGCGCGAGCTGGACTACGTGGCTTCCAGAACGAGGCTCGCGGAGCGCGCCAGGTTCAGACAGAAGGCCTGGACGGTTCATATAGGCTGAAGCATCCCCAGGAATGGTGTCTTTCAGGACGACATACTTATTGGTTTCGTAAGAGTGAACAAGGTCACGGCAGTTTGAAGATGCGCGGGAGTTCGTGGGGGCAAATTTGAAAATTATATACTCCAGTAGTGCGGCCAAAGAGCTTCCTGCTGGGTGATAACTCTTTACTCAGAAGCAAATGGAGAGCCGGGCAGTCCAGCCTTCCTCCTCTTTCAGAGAGCAGAGCCATCAGAAGCAGGCAGCCCTTTCATGCAAGGAGTCCGTGGTTAAAGCGTTACACCACATGGCTCCTTGAATGAAAGGGCTGCCTGCTGCGTGTGAGCTGGGGCACACTGGTGTCACACCTTTGATGCGACCAGTCCCTTCTTTTGTTTAAAAGGAGGCGCTGGGCTCATCAAAGGTAATAATGCCAGTGCGCCCAAGCTCTACTACTTTTAGCAGCCCCCTGGGGGGGTGGGGCTCTTATCAGGGGGCGTGGCCTAATGTACTTAGGTCACGCCCCCTGATGAGAGCCCCCCCCTCAATTTCTAATCCCACTGAAAGCACTGTTATTGAGGATACATGAACATTATCCCAACCTTGAACTTCGTTAATCTCCAAGCACATCCACTGGCCCACATCAAATATCTGAAAGCAGGGTTAAACATGCTGCAATACATTAAAACTTTACAAAAAGATCTGTCTTTAAAGTGACCCAGACTTAAGGAAAACTTTGCACACCATGGATCCCACCTTGTGGCTTCATTTTGTGGACAAATCCTAGTTAAAGCAATGGAAGGAGGCGATGCGTATCTGAGATGATCATGGAGCAGGTTGGGCAGCCTCTGTGCATCAGAACAAAGAAAGGCCGTCAGTGGAGAGTGTAAAACCTGAAAGGCTGCTAAGCAATTCTGTTATGCTTTCTTTGCCAGAGCAACAGAGCCCCCCAACGTGTGGCAGCCTTTTTCAATTGAAAAGGAGAAATGCCCTGACGGCGGTGGTGCACATGGTCCACGGTTTCACATTTAGGGCATGTTTAGGACAATGCAGCATCCGCTCCCCGACGTCACTGTACTCCTAAGAATACATTCAGTCGTTCTGGAAATGTCCGAGCCGCTTAAGGGAAGCACATATTATAAGGTAGTTATGGAACCAGAGGGGCAATATTACAGAAACGTTGCACCACTTCAGTTGCAATTTGTACTCAGGGAAAAAAAAACGGACCCATTGCAAAATAAAAATATTCTTTTAATGCATCTGTACAGCAGGGCAATGTTTGCCCTAGCCCTATGCTTTGCTGAAAAGATGCATTGAAAGAATACATGTGTCCTTGCCTGCCATGAGAGAGTGGATCTAGGGTTTAAAGCCTCCCATTCCATGTAGCCCAATTAAAATGGCATTCTAATTTCAGTTGCAGAATCTATAACAACCTACTTATACAATGGATGTGTCCAGAGACAACGGGAACCAACTGGCCATGGATCTTTCTGTCATGTAAAGGATCAACTGTAGATACAACAAGCGAGCAAGGAACATTGGGCCTGTCTGTCTGCCACACCAGGTTTCTATTTACAGCCAATCTTCACCAATTGCGGTAAAGCAGGGGATCTGCTCACCGATAGGACGTCACTGTAGCTCTGAGATTTTGAAACACGCCATCCACTTGGTTGGAAGTTGTAAGGTGGTCCGGCCTACAGCGAGGTTCATGACCGAATCCGTGAGCCATTCCATAGTCAGCTCTCAGGCCATGCTTCCCACTAGGTATGGGACTGAGCGGGTGGTGAGATCGAAGGCTCCCCCAGCGGGTAGGGTATGGGTATGGAAGTGATTGTGATATCAAGGGTAGCGACCGTGCCTGGCACATTGATTTTAGTTGGTAATAAGAAGCTCCTCCAACAGTTATTGCCGTAAAAGGGCAAACCAATGCCCTCAAAAGCCACCCTTTGGTTAGTTAAGGCTTACCCTGATGCCCTGAAAAGGTCACACCCAGCCACAGTGACAGGTCAATTCAACCTCCTGAAAGGTTCCTCCCACATCTAGTGCAGGGAAAGGGCAGTGTTTTTTGAAGGTTCTCTCACCCATGGTCTATTGATAGTGATGTTTGAACAGGGTTCTACCACAGCCAAACCACTGATAAGACAGTGGTCATGAAAGCTCCAGCCAAAACCACCTGCAATTCATAATATAATGACTTCCAATGTTCCTCCTGTACTTAACACATTGACAGCCCAGTGTCCTTGGAAGTCCCACTACAGGTAATGCAGGGAGAAGGTGGGTTTCTTAATGGTTCCTCCTAAAGTTCGGTGACCAATAGGACGGTATTATCACTGGTTCTGCCCACAGTTTAATAGGATGCTACTTTCAAATGCCCCACCAGCAGTTCTTGCATGCATAATCTGCTGCACCTGCGGCTCCCCCATCCTCGATGCATTGACTTGATTGACAGGAAAAAGTCTCCTTCTGAAGTCACCTCAGCTCTTGTACATCCTTACTGTGTCTTTCCTCAGTTACTGGAACTAGATGAGCTCATGCTGCCCCAGAAATCCCGGGACCGACTATGAAAGCTAGAGCGCTTCACTAAAGATGGAGAACCTACAAGGCAACATTTTTCACTAGCGTGGGTGCTAACTGTTAAGTCCTTTAAATTTTCTGCTAATTCCCATTTTAATTTTCTAAACATTCGGAAGAATTTCTATCACCCTGGGGCTAATTCTGCTTGTGCTCACACACATGCTTTCAGCGTTCGAAATTAAGGGGAGCTCGGAGATATTTAGCTCCTACATGTAGCCTAGAAGAGCCTGGTTTGCTTGAAACCAACAGCTACAAGGAGCTTTGTTTAGATCCCCAGGCCAACTGATGCTGAACAAACACACCTATGTGAATTTAAGTCATCATGGGTTGCAAATAATTGACAAAATGATACATTTGGATCGGTATCCAGTCTTTTCATTGAAAAATGTTTCATCTAAACATTTTCCATCAAATTTTTTCAAACGAAAACATGTTAATCGAATGTATTTTTGTGTGGGGTAAAGGGTTAATTTTGTTTGCAAAATGTTTGGGGTGGGTTTTTAAAGGGTCCTAAAAAAGGGTTTGGGGGAGACCCCCCCCCCAAAAAAATGTATTGAATGAAAATATTTTGGTTATAAAATATTCGATGGAAAAATGTTTAGATGAAACATTTTTGATGAAAAGACTTGGAACCGTTTGGATCTAATGTGGAAGTTAGATTTGCAAACGCTGTGTACTAGCTGCTTGTTCCCCAGTGGTAGCTCCTGGTCACTGGTTAATGCTGGATACCCAGGAGCTGCTTTTAGCTCCTGCTTGTCCAATCCTAATTTGTATCCCTGCACTTCTTTTGAGTATGGTTGCCCAGGAAACCTTCATATTGCATCAGATGGTCAATTATTGTTTCCTTGGTTTGGTGAAGTCAGCCCAAATATTGGCTTCCAGCTCATTTCTCAAGGCTGTGCCCCTTCCCAGGCCCCTCCTTTCCACCGCTAGAGACATCCCAGAATCCAATAGACATGGCACAAGAGAGAGCTTGCCACATGGAGGGCAAGTCTTGTACTCAGAGTGAGCATCTGAGGTTTGGTGGAAGACTTGAAGCCCACAATACTTGTGAAGGATAAACTATTTTTGGTATGACTACCTTGTTGAACTGTGAATGACAAATTCATATATGTAAGCTGTTGTTTCGAGTTGAAGCACTATGGAATTATGTAGCATAATAAAAGGTTACTGCTGTTATATGGGTCGATAAATAAACGGAGCGTCTGTGTGGAGGGCAGCTGGCGCTGAACGCACCTGTTCAAGAAAAACACCTGGGAACATTGTGCAAGGTTGTCAGCTGTCATGGGGTGCCTCATCTTTTATTTGGGAGTTGTTTAAAATGTTATTCGATTGTCTTTTCCAAGAATATATCACCCATTAGTCTAGAACCCAAGCTTGAACGCGTCGCTACGCGTTTGCCAATATAGAAAGATCCCTTCGGACATATGAGTTCTTTGAGTTCATTGTGTTTTGTAGCATGCTTTATAGTGAAATGAGGCTATTTTACTATCCCCTTTACCAGGGCCACTTTCATTGCTGAGGGCAGTCACCCCTTGTACATTGCTAAAGGTGTGTTTTGGGTTAGGAAGTGGCAGACAGGTTGTCACCTGGATATGCTGGGATAGGATTAGAGAAAGAGCTGGTCAAAAGCGGCATCCGCTCACGCTCAGCTCTTCATCTAGCCTGGCCAGATGATTTCATATCACGGCGGAACTGGCTTCTTCTGCTGAGCTTTCTAGGACCACACAGATATCTGATCCAGCTTCACCTATACATAACCTTGCAGGCTGTGGACTACAACATTGTACTTCACTGCCTCAACACTGCCATTGGCGAGCAGAAACTGAGCCGCTTTATGTAGTTCCTATACACCTGTTCGATTACATGTGCCACTTTTCTCTCGTTTTTCAAGGTTTCTTGAGACGAAATGAAAGAGAATATCAAAATGTTCCTGCTGAGGATGAGCGTTTCTATTAAGAACACATCGCTGCAAGCAAGGGTCTGAAAAGACTCCTCTATGCGCTGTCTATGGTCACATAGGGTACATATCCCACAGCCAATCTTTTAATGATTAAAGGATGTGCTCTGGAGAGCACACATTCTGCAGTTTATTGGATCTGCCTGTGTAGACATGTGTGCACAGCAAACCTTTGTGAACACCGCCACCTGTAGAAGGTGTTGTTCTTCTCTTGGGTGTGTACTTGCCCTACACAATCAAGGAAAACGTTTTTTGGAATCTGGCCCAAAGTGTGCATAGATGAATCGCTGATATCATGAAACCGCCTGTCCCCACCCCTCCCCCTCTCCCCGCAAGCGGGGCCTGCCATGTTGAGTCGCCTTGGTCACCAGCAATCCGTTGCTCGCTGACGGATAGCCTAATTCACTATCCGCAAAACGTCAAAATGTTGACCCTTGACTGGTATACGGGATGAATTACAGTAGATGGTTTCGCTTTGCAGGAAACCACAGTTTGATCAGAAAGCAGACATTTTCAGTAAATTAGATTTTTGTGTGTGTAAGCTACAATTAAAATGGAAAAATCCCCGTTACACCATAGTGTCTTTTTTCTCAGCATTCCGTGCTGCCTGGAACATTTGTGCCCCCAACAATGTAAGTTTCCAAAGCTGCCATAATGGATTCTGTCATTGATCAATCTTAATCAGAATAGAAAGCGTGACTCCAGTGGTGCCAAGGGGGAGCCTAGACTTCATCTGACAATTTTTGGAGGCTTGCGGTGCATATCTTACCGTGGCAAAGATTTGCGACGCGGAGGCGCTCTCCTGCTTCTCCCTCTGCCGATCCATCACCACCACCCCTATTGCTGTCCTTTCCTTATTGGCTGAATAAAAACATTTTAAAACCATTTCCGTGATTCTTGATTTTCTGAAATCAGAAAAAATATGAATTAATATTGATGCCAAGCCACTGCGAAATCAGTAAAGACGTAAAACTTCAATATCATTTCATTGTTGGAATAATACCAAATAATTTCGATGTTTACTGCTGGTACAAGACATGTGGAAAATATTCACTGAATATTTATCAACAGGATCCTCGAGTGTAGGAACATCAAATATTATCATCTGCATATGCATGCCTCTTGCTCCGATACCCTCCATCGAAAGTATCCGTACCATATGAACGCCAGCACAATGCGTGCCTATACAAATTTCCTCAGAGGGACACTGTTTTATGCACATTTTTAAGTCAGAATTTCTACTTTTTCGAAGCTGAAAAGAGGGAGTTGCACAATGGAAATTTGCATACGAGCGCCGTCCTATGAAGAAATGGTTCTGTCTTCATCTTGGGATTTAAACCCTTGGTGAAGGGCTGCAGGATTATCTGTTTTATCTATGGCTCCATTTCATTGTCAAATTCTTTGCACAATTAGTCACAGTGCACGCTGTGCGATCACGAGGATGTGCAGTTAACATCTCTGTGCAGCGTGTGCCCCTTTGAAGCCCATGACGGAGAGTAAAAACCTGAACAGGTGTGATGCTGGATCTATATGTTGCGGTAAGACTATGAAAAAAGGTCGGACGGTAAAACCAACTTTTCGGTTCAAGAGATCAACCAAATGCTTAACGGAAACAAAGATAGGACTCTCGACAAGCTTAATTTCAAATGAATAACTATTGCACCCAAAGAGTCTCCCTGAAAAACAGACTCCTAATCCAAAATAAACACTAATAGGTTTTAAAACATATGGTAATCCTGTATGGATACAGCATTTGTAGCTAATTTGGATTAGCTACAATACCCTTAATTTCAGTCTGTCTAAACATCTGTTCCTCTCATAAACGCAGGACCACTTCCTCCAAAATTATTCAAATAAGTCACTGCAGATGCGATTGAGGCAGAGCTGGGGTGGGTAGACACAAACATGGCTCTCATTCTGCAGCTTCTAACCTAGAGAATTTGATTGGCTGACTCAATGCTCGCTATCCAAATCAAGCAGTTTGACTGGTTGATTCCTTCATCACTGAATCAGCAAATGTATCAGCAGGTTCTTGCATGGTACCCGAATCAACTACTGAAATGAGGCAATGTCATCCTTTCTGCCTGGCTCATACTGCACTGTTGGATGATAAATGACAAATGAATGCCTAATCCTGCTGCAATAGTTGTGTGGCTTCATCTCAAACTGAGGTTGGCAACCTGAAGCCCTTCAAATGGATTGGCCTACAACTCCCATGAGCCCTAACCATGGCTAGGTCCTGATGGAATTTGTAGGTCCGAACATCTGAAGTTTGCCTACTCCTGATCTAGAATAGGCATCTTGTTCTTTGCGCTTTCTTTAAATCTGAACACGCAAAAAATCATCCATATTTGTGAAGTCACTGGAAATCCAAGTGTCTTACCATTACCTCCAAGCTTTTCCTGTGGAAATGTCCATCTTCTGGCCTGAGACACCCCAAAATGTCTTGTTCTGAGTGTTATCTTTGGATGGGCACTAGAACCAGTCTGACCACATACCCAGACATCTCTTCAAAAAATCCCTTTCTCTAGTGCTCCAGGCATCTTTCTTAATACTAAAGCAATTCCTTGAATGATCTTATCATTTACATGCACAATATTTATGGCACACTAAGATCTTCTCCCAATGGCTAACTTGAGCAAGATGCTGGGTGTTAGCGAACCAATTTTCTAGTCTAATGCCAAGGTGCCCCCGAACCTTTTGCCCAATATCCATTGAAGATACCAAAACCACTTCCCACTTCTCTTTCCAAACTCCTGGGCAACCCAAGGACTCTGTTTCTGGACCAACTCCTCGGAAAGACTCTTGGTGTTGTCTACATGCCGTTCAAAGGGTGCGGATCAAAGTGAGCTGCCTTCCACACAGTGCAAAAACACTACTGTATGTTACTTTGAAAATGTGAATAGTATTTTTATAGCTCGTTGAAGACACGGCTAGATGGATATGTAAATAAAGATGATGCGCTTTCTTCCCCTCCAGCCCTCCCCCCGCACCGCCGTGCATACCATGATTTCTCGCATAGTCGTCCATTAGGCTTGATTTGTATATAAGTAATTGGCTTGTGATTTTTCTTTCCTTCTCCCCTCTTTTTTCTGTTTGTTTGACAGTTCTATTTTCTGACATCTCTTGTGGTTGTGTGTTCGCCGTGTCGTGACGTGTTCAGCCTCCCCGCATTCGCTGACATCATAAGATTTGCCAATCGTTGTGTGGTGTACAGTTTACCTTTGAGCCTTTAATTTGCATCTTTTGTTCTTATATTTCAAATATGAAGGATTATGCACTGTTTGAACGCAGTAAACTAACTTTTTATAAAAATACATGAAATAGGAAACTGTTTTAGCATTATTTCTTCGTTTACGTGCTGTTTTTCTTTTCTCTATGGTTGAAAATGGCGGGGAGCGGGAAAGTCTGAGGATATTCCGCTTCCTGCAAATTCTCCTGTTTTTTTCTCTTCAGTTTTTCCCTGTGGATCAGCTTCTGGTCCTGAAACTACAGTATTGCTGTTCGTTTAAAAAAAGAAAAAAAAAAAACGTAGAACTCCCCCCTGCTTTTTTCTTCATCACATAATTCTCACCTCGGATGAACAATTTGAAAACTGTTCTGCGTTTTTGTTAAATGAATCTGTCAGAAATATATTTTTAATTTAATATAAATGAAATTCAATAAAATATGGAAGAAAATATGTGTTTTTCCTCTGTCATTGTTAACTTTGAATTTTGTTTTAATTAATATTACCTGGCGGATCAAAAGATATTGCTAAATGTTGACTCTAAGCATCACATTTCCAACAAATGTTCATGTTTTTTTTTTTTTAAATTTCCTTTTTCATGGAACGGTTTCATCTGAAGTTGCTTTTTAATGGCCCTTTATAAGCCAAGGTGACAGACAAAATATCTGTGGATACACATGTTCCATATTTGAATCATTGGTTTATGTACCCTTGTGCTATGAGATGTGCTAAATCACCGATTGTAGGCGAGTGGAAGTTTAAGGTGATGTTAGCATATGGGAGGCGTCTGCGACCTGTGTGTCTCCAGGTATTTGGACTACAACTCCCATGATCCCTTGCCATTGAGTATGCTGCCTAGGGTGGGTAATAATTGTAGTCCAAAACCTCTGGAGAGTCATAGGATGCAGATCCCTGGATATTGACGACTTAATCACATTGGGGCCACTTTACAAAGAAACCCATTGCTTGTTTGCGCTTCCCATAATTACGTGGGCAAAAAGACAATTTCATGGCACTTTTTTACAATGTTTACCTACACTTCTTTGATGGAAATAAGCATTGGAGTAAAATACAAGAGGCATTTCAACTCAAAATCAGGCAGCATACCGCCCTATTGGTATGAGGAAGGCAATAAAACAGGCAACATTTGGAAATGGCACATGCTTTTACCATTAATGAAGCACCACATGTGAGGTCCTAGGGGCTTGCAGCGTTGAGGTGCTGCCAACAGCAGGCAGGGACGTCATTTCACCAAAATGCCAGGGGTAGCAGAAGTGACATCACACGACCCTTGACCCCTGATGACATCACAGGAAGTGATGTCATTTGATCCCACCCCAAAGTGATATCGCGGGAAGCGATGGAACACGACCTTTCACCCAATGACAAAACAGGAAGTGGCATCACATAGCATTGTACACTACGAAAAATATGGGTACGATATCACTATAATGTGATGTACATTTCATACAAGAATGGATGGCCATATCTATTGTTAAGATCAGTGTGTATAGGCC
The DNA here is from genome assembly GCF_040938575.1 of Ambystoma mexicanum. NCBI lineage: Eukaryota > Metazoa > Chordata > Amphibia > Caudata > Ambystomatidae > Ambystoma > Ambystoma mexicanum. The sequence continues at coordinate 848,178,974 of NC_090931.1, read as the reverse complement.
CAGATTATGAAACGACTGTGAATGCAAGCAGGCGTCCATGACCAAATGATAATGATGTGTTATTGTATAGCGCTTAGGCTTAAGCGCTTTATATAGAAAAAATATACACACAATATCACCCAACATGTGTTGGTACTCTTTTATCAACCTCAGAAGGCTGAGTTGAGACATTTAAGAACAGACTGAATCAGTGACTCACCCCCTGAAGTGTGCCTGAAATAAACCTTTAATGAGTCTAGCAATTACTGTATAGAATTCTAGAAAGACACATTATTTGGTCTTCCTATTCTTTCTTATTTAGAATCAGTGCTGAAAGTGTTAGACTTGTGGCACTCCTGTTCCTATTTTTCTTCTTTTTTTTAAGGGGCCTGAACAGGAAAGCCAGCCACTCCAGAAATAAAGAGCCACATGGTGCTGGCCACAGCCCAGGAGCTTGCATTAGAAAAAAAAAACGTTTTTTTTTTGTTTTTGTTTTTTAGAGGTAGCAAGGGAGACCACAGAGGTCGCAAGGGAGACCTCAGAGGTTGAATTTGCGACCTCTGGCGACCCCTAAATGACGTCCCTGACAGCAGGTCTTATCTTCCCAACTCAAGCGGGCTCATTGCATTGACCTCAGAAGAATGAAAGGCTCTGTGTGCTTTGCAGTGATACCAGCCTCAGCAGCAGGTGCTTAACCAAATGAGCTGTCTGAGCTGCTTGCCCAGTAAGGAGACATCTAAGCTCAGTCCAGGTACTAATATTTTACGCAGAGTTATTCTGAAACCCTCATCTCATTTGCTGTCACATAACATACGAATCAGGGACATAATTTGGAGATTGCCAGGGGTAGCAGCTGCTGCCTCTGGCTCCCCCTCTGCTACCCCTAGACACGTGCTACCCCTGGGCGCTGGACAAAGAGGTTGTGCCTAGAGCATATATCTGTATTGCACCTGAAAAAGGCAGTTGTAAATGCAGCCAAATCTGCCACAGCTTTTTTCACCTGGAATCTCGATCTCGTTAGCTGGAGAAATAACAGGGATGCAGGAAAAAACCTGAAGCCGCTATCACTAACAGGTTGGCAGTCCATTAGTGAGGAATGCCTGAATGGTTCAGTTGAGAGGCGGGGCAATCTTTGCAGCTCATACCCAGTACTGTAGCAACAGTAAGGGTATGGGAGCTAGGTTGAGCTAGCTGGGAATGGGTAAGAGCAGCCTGCAATACTCAGTGACAGCACAGCATGAACACAAATCTCATCAGTGGATTTGCACGTTCATTGAGCCACTGGGTCTGTGATGAGAGGGGTGTGGCCCAGTGGCTTCTGCCACCAATCCTGCCTGGGCACTGTGTGACCTGGCCCAGATCTGCCAGAACTGCATCACAGGCACACAGTAGATGGATGCAAGGTGAGATAATTAATTTACATGAAGTTGATCTGAGCCTTTGAAATAAACCATCTGTAGCTTCCTCAATCAAAAAATACATATATATTTGGAACAATAGCTCAGGGGCAGCACACTTGCTTAGGGAACAAGAGGCTGCAGTGCAACATGGTTTCAGTTTCTGTTCCAGTGCTTGGAAGCTGGAAGAGGTTGGCATTAAGCAAGATACAAAGGACAAAAGAAAATAATAAAACTGGCCTTTTCTAGGGTCGATGTCATGGAGCTGCCGTTGCAGGTCACATTTTAAAATAAAAAACAATTGCAATTACTGTGACCTTCCCTTCTATCTCCCATCAAACAAAAAGATATGTGGATAACTTACCAAAACACGCAAAATAGAAAGGTAATAGCTGCAAGGTTTCAAACCGTTCATAACCACAGGCACAGCACCCGCTCAGCCCAGGTGCAATGGCGAGGGCGGTGTGCTGCGCATCTCTAGACCCGAACAGAACAGTGGGAATGGCCAATCAGGGCTGGTGGGCGCTCTGGGAGGTGGGAGTGAGGAATAGAAAGCTGAAGGGAAAACGGGAAAGGGAGAATGAACAGCAGGGCAAGGGGGAATATAGTACTAACTAAAGTAAATGAAAATTGCCCAGAAGGGTCTCACCAGGACGAATCTCGTGCAATGAATCACCCGCTCAGCGCAGGTGAAATGGCGAGCACAGTGTGCTGCGGGTCTCTAGACACAAACAGAACAATGGGAATGGGCAATCAGGGGTGGTGGGTGGTCTGGGAGGTGGGCGGGCTGGGTGGTGGGAGGGAGGCGAAGAAAGCGAAAGGGAAACCGGGAAAGGGAGAATGAACAGCGAGACAAGGGGGCACAGAGAACCAACTAAAGTAAATGAAAATGGCCCAGGAGGTTCTCACCAGGACAAATCTCATGCAGTCAATCACCCGCTCATCCCAGGAGAAATGGCAAGCGCAGTGTGCTGCAGGTCTAAAGAATTGAACAGAACAGTGGGAATGGCCAATCAGGGGTGTTGGGTGGGCTGGGAGGCGGGAGGGAGCGGAAGAAAGTGAAAGGGAAACTGGAAAAGTTAGAATGAACAGCGGGGCAAGGGGGCCCAGAGAGCAAACTAAAGTAAATGAAAATGGCCCAGGAGGGTCAAACCAGGATGAATCTCGTGCAATCAATCACCCGCTCAGCCCTGGTGAAATGGCGAGCACGGTGTGCTGTGGGTCTCTAGACCCAAATAGAACAGTGGTGTGAAAGCAAAAAAAAACAAGATTTCGAGGCCGAGTACCCCAAAAGGAAATACACCAAACGCGGGTTCAAAAGATACACAGATCTTTATTCTATGACTGAACAGTTTCAAAGGACAAAGCAACAGATAGCTATCAGGCCCTCAGTACAACACAGCGAATACCAGCCCTGTTCGGTGTGTTCAGTGAGTGGGACTGTACATCAAAATAGTCGCACCTTTTATACAATCCACAACATGATGTCCAACCCACTTGTAGGTTAACCATTTCCTTGAGCTAGGGGTTTAAGCCGCATTTGTTCCTAATTTATGCATCCATACATTTAGGGGTTATCCTTAATACATTTGCCAACAAGTTACAATAGCAACAGTGTGTCTTTGGATTTCTCATTGAGCCTTCGCACATATCTTGGACAATATAGTAAAACAAGTGTTCACATAAGATGCTCGAACAGTATTGTGCACAATATATGTTCATGGATTAGCTTCATTGGCACAGGTAATCCTCTATACACAGGTCAACGAAGGACAAGGTCTCTGTACATGACCCTAACATTTGGCCTGGGGGCAGTTTACACATTAACTTGTACACAGAGGTCAAGACGGCCATGTTACATTCAAAACGACACTGCCCACCATTTTAGAACACAAGGTGACTTTAGAGTGAGAATCTAAAATGGCGTATGAACCTAAAATGGCGGCTAACACAGATATAAGGTCAGGACCTTGCAACACGGATTTTTTCGCAGAGCGACTGGTCTTAGGCCAATATATACAATAAAGGAGGCATGATATGATTTTCCGTTTGACAAACCCTCCTTTTGGCCTAAGCCAATTGCTACCTACTTCTAGTCACTTTACAAATAACTCCACGTCCCAAAGTCCATACACCCTGAATCACCATTGGAGATATCAATTGCCATTATATCAGTTACCAGAATTTCTTTTAACACATATTCATTGGAGTTCTTGTCTGGGGCATATACCTTGCGTACTAATGTACCCATCGCCTGTGCGCAACATCCTCCTAACATCGAACATATACCAGGAAGGCATTGTATACAGCAACAAAGGAACAACAGAATTCCCAAAATGATCAGCAAGACCGAAAGTACCTTCCAACCCCAAGTTCGCAAGAAGCCCCAGAACCAAGCGCTAAGATCCCAGTTTCCCTCGGGAACATGCACTTCTGGATTTAGGACATGCAGATTATGTTTTCCCTTGAAGATAGTTGGGGAGGAATCTGGCACGAAAACACAGCAAGCGGACCCCACTAATTTACATACCCCTCCATGTTCAGCCAGGATGACATCTAATGCCATCCGGTTCTGAAGTGCTACTAAGCTTATTGCTTTCTGTTCTAGAGTCACATTATGGAGTGTGTCAGTGGTTCGGTTGATGGTTCTCTCCAGCACTCTCGCTAGTCTCCTGATACCTTCAGAGTTCATTATTTGTCCCCAAAATGGCACAAAGGACTTAGCTACATCACCCAGAATTTGAGCTGAAGTGTCACCATCCTCGTCCCGCCATGGACAAGCCTTTGAAACCTCTAAAGTACTGGCTATGAATACCCCGGGTAACAGGATACCTTAATAGCAAGTTCCCTGCCAATCCCTGGGTAACCATGGAAACGCTACATTACTGCCAACAAAGTAGACAGGTTCGTCTACATACAAAGGTCTGTCCCCCCCAGTCAAATTCGCAACGTTGGCGCAACCTTTAAAATCACCCATTGACTGAGTACCATTCCTCTGTATGCAGAAAGAAACTGAATCGGGGCTATGATTGACAGTGTAGGAAGGAGGCATGGCATCTTTATTGCCTATAGGAGCCATTCTAAAAGAAATCAAAGATTGAAATGGACAAGACGGTCTATCGGAAGGCCTAATAGAAGCAACATTGGGCTTAATCCTATTTGCAAAGAGCGAGCACCCCAAGGGAGTCAGAACACGTTTTTCAAACTGATTCTAATTAGTCCCATCTAAGTTCCCTGAGATGCTCTCGTTCCAGTGACCAAAGAAAAGTGTTCTGAGGGAAGCATAGCATGCAGTTGTCAAACGTAGAGGATGAATATTCCAACCTAGCCCCTTATATCCGTGTTGCGGTAAATGTGAACAGACCCAACAGTTGGATTTATTAAATATGGCACGTGTAGCATTCATAATCAGTAATAGCGTATTGTTATGATATCTCCGTTTATGCTGAGAGTCCCTAGGAGATAGAGTGTGCAAATGCACAAAAGGAGTAGAAACAGTAGGTACATTTTAAGTTGGCAACACATTCTCAAGTGGATGTACTTCTTCTAGGTACCAGAAGCTCAAAACAATGACTATTATAAAACCAATTAACATTATCACAAAGCAGCAGTACGTTTTAGGGGGCCCGCATAGTTAAATGTTCGTTCCCGTAGCTGGTCACACCGTTTTTTCCCATTTCCATACAAGCGGAAGCAGTTGCAGGCATTGTAGTCTTCAAACAAAAAAACACCAATGTTTTTAGCTGGCGACCTCCAGGCCGAGCATCTTCTTAGTCCTTCCACAAACCCTAGCCAACAGAATCCCCTTTTCAAACAATTGATCAGGCCAGAAAGCAAGCCCTTGATGACGTTCTTCTTCTCCGAGCGCACAGCCGTAAGTCTATTTCCTTGGACGCAGATCTGTAAGAAGATTCAATTCAACACTACAGCTAAGTCAATGCCTAGTCTGGGATACTGAATGGAAACCCTTATTGATATATCTTTATGTCCAGTTCATGAGTTCTGGATGACTACCCCTATATAACACCCCTCTCTTAGAATCCCCCTGACCCCACTAAGCCAAGAAGTAGTTCTGTTTTGCAAGTTTAAAAGGTTTATTTGAGAATTTAAACAATATATATATATCACACTTTATAATAAATTAATATCTGATAGTACACTTAGACATATGATGTTGATCAACAATGGGTAATCTGGCACTAGCACACTTCTTTACAATCAATGAGGAGTTAGTATAGGATGGATAAAGTAGCAAAACTACTTTTATGATTTCAAGGGAAAAGCAATGAGGAATAAAATGCAGTAAAGAAATACTTGATATGATTTTAGCAAAAGATAAAATAATCACTTTTTCTCTGGCAATTCACCCCCCTCCCCTATGCAATGTAAGAAATGGAAGGAGATGGAAGCAACACACACAGTTCTTAGGAATGCAATCAAATATAATTCAGTTCACCCCAGCAAGCTTAGACCACATATAGAAGTTTGAAACACAGGCCCAAAATTATTTTAATGTGGTGGCAATGAAATGAGAAATATGCTGAAAATGCTTTTAATTCCCTTTAGGAGGTTCAGGGGGAGTGGTAGATACTTCGGATGAGTTCAGGCTCACTTTAGCAATGATTCAGGGATGGTTCTTAAGAGGCAAACGAATTTTAGCAGTTCAGGCAAAAGCAGCTATCTTTTTACAAGTAAAGAACTCGGGCCAAATCGCGGCAAAATTCGTGAGTGCGTGAATCGTGATTGCGGTAAAAGTATAAGGAGGAGGAAGTCGGTTCTAGGCCTCTTGGAAAGCTTAGATTCTAAGCTTTCAGAGGAAAGTTAAACCAAGTTCGTAGCCCCAACGGTTCCAGAGATACGGACGATTAAATAAAGGTAGTTTTTTGGATTTAAAGTAAACTCAAAATGACAGTTGACAGCTTGCAGCTGCAGAATTGACAAATGACAGTGGTGCAGCTTTGCAAATGACAGGTGACAGTTAGGAGGCAGTTCTACTTAGGTTAAATAGATTGAATTATATTACTTTAAACTAAGAGATTTGGTTTTGCCCCGTCCTAGCTGTACTCACAATATATTTGGAAGGACTGGGTCGCGCCACGGATCTGTCAGGTTTTGGACTTCGGTTCCGGTCTCGCCACGGACGGTCTCTGCGCACAGCGTCTGGTCTCTGCTCTGCTGGTCTGGTCTGGCACTGGTCTGGTCTGTCCGGATACAGCGGTCTCTGCACGGCTCCTGGATCTCTGCACTGGTCCTGGCAAAAGTTCTTGGCAAGGGATTCAAGCAGCTTGCCCGGCTGTGAGTAGCTTGCAATGATTTGAGGCCTGCTGCAGAGAACTCAGCTTGTGGTTTTAGGCCTCTGATTTAGGTTCTAAAGTATAAGTTCTAGGTTCTGTAATATGTAGCTGGAGTCAGTCTGGAATTGGTATCTTCTGGATGTTGTGTGGTCCGGCAAATCTTCCCGCAAGAAAATGGAAAATGAAGTCTCTACCTGTCCCAGCAGTCTCTTTTTATGTGTTTTGAAAATGAGTGTGTGCCTGGGCCTAGCTAAGCCTGCCCCTCTCTACTTGTCATTGGCCCAATTCTCCCCTCTCCCATGATTGGGGGAAGGAAATGTGAGTCAGAGTGATGCTGTAGTTTTTATGGGTCAGAGGATCCTCCCCTGGTCAGTTTTCACACAAATCTATATTTGACCCAAATACATATTTCATAGATACACAGTGGTTTGAAATTACATGCACCCATCACATATCACATGAGGTATACTCTGTTCAAACTCTGCTCTTCCTCGGGGCTTGCATTCAGAAATGGCAACATTTTGCGCTTTTTAACTGGTTTTGCAATATTGGTTTTTCATTAAAATTTATACAAATGTACACCCTCCTACTACACATATCTCAGTAACTTTCCATTTGTCTAGCTTAATTACAGTGTCTGTGGTGTCAATAAATAGCGGGGTTTTGCCCCAGAACATCACACAAATTGGAGTTTGGGCTTGAATTGTAGGCAAAGTTTCCATTTTAAGGTTCCCCACATTTCACATGTCTGTCATCCGGTTACCAAGAGTTATCAGTGTTTCTGTAAAATATATATTTTGCTTTCAATTCAGTTCTCAGAGTGTTGGAGTCCGCCTCCAAGACTTCGGTGGGTCAGTGATCACATGTGTCTTCTGCTGGGAGCTCTTTGTGTACAGTCAGCAGTCAACATCAGCATATTCTATTCAAGTGCAAGAGCCTATTGTGTGGTATCCAGGAGGCTGCCAGCCAGTCTGCCTTCTATCAATCAAGAGGTCATGTGAGATTCTAACTCCTGGTGTGAATCTCTGGAGGTGAGAGGTTTCCCAGCCTTTTGGCCTGTTAATCAAATCAGATTGTCTTCTGGGAACAGCATGTGGTTAAGATTTTAATTAACTCCCAGCCTTTGATGTAAAGGCCTCTCCTGCAACTCCTGACATGCAGTTTCCCTTTCAGAGTTTAGACCGCTAGCGCCGCCTTGAGGTATTTATCGGTACTGCGTCCATTTTTTGGATCAGTCTTGAATGAATGCATTCCAAACAAGAGATTTTACATGGAAGTATATTATCCAGGTTCAGCACATGGCACTGGTGTGGTTCTGCAGTAAAATAATGTTGTGCCCTTTGAAGGAATGAATTCCCAGTAGTTGTGGGTTGCATTTGGCAATCAGCATTGCCCCTTTTGCAATGGTTTCAGGCTACTATGTGTAGCCCAATGGTGGTTTTAGGCAGTGCCCTTCTGTGCCCATAACATCGACAAAAATGGGTGGCAAGTTAGGCAACCATTTTGGTGTGCGCACAAACTGCGTGGTTCTCCTGGATTCTGGCGCACATGGGGGCTTTTTGGCCATCTTGGATTTTCTAAGCCCACAGCACCAAATGTTGCAGCATGATAGCTCAAACGTGGGTCAGGACACCCAACAAGGCCCCCCCATGCGACTGCACTTTGAATTTGAGTCGATGGGGAGTCGAGTGCACAGAAGGTTTTGACCCACGCACTGGTATGTCCACATAATCTTCTTCCAATTCTGCAAATGGCACAGCTCAGCATCTTTTCCTCCATCCGGTACTGATCGATCGGTTCTCCTCGCCGGTCCTGATGGGAATATTGGGCGGTACCCCAGGCCCCTTAGGTCTCTGCTCCTGGTCTCCGGATCGTCCTCCTTGGCCAGTCTCCCGGTTTTCTTTCTCCTAGGACGACAAAGGAAGAGCGTCAATACCTATTCATGGACATTTCTCCCCCACCATTGATATAGTGGGGTGGCATATATATTTTAGAACTCAACCGATATGAACATGCACATTTTTTTAAATTAAGAGACAGGAACACATAAACTTGAGAAACACAGAATTTGATAGGCTATGTGTAGGATCTTTTAGGGTTGGAATTGAATTACTCTGGAGCGGTACCTTCTGGGGTTGCAGAGGACTCCTCCAGTTGCTGCAAAGTGTGCCTGGGATGGCAACACTTCAACTGGTTGATGTGGACCCACTTGTCTTCCCCCTCTGTCAAACCGCCTTTGGGGATGCGGATCTTGTAGGCCACAGGGGAGATCTTGTCTATAATCTCAAAGGGTCCCTTCCATGTAGGCAAAAATTTGCGCTGTCTTGCCTGGTTTCTTTGGAAGTTGTATAAATAGACCCGGTCCCCCACCTGATATTCCTTCCTGGAAGTTTTCAGGTCATAGTGGGTCTTCATACTCTCGGCTGATTTTTCTAGATTCCGCTGAGCATAGGCAAAAGCATGTTGAAGGTGTTTCCTTAAATTCTCCACATACTCATGAGTTGTGGAGGCATTTATCAACGTTTGCTCTTGGGTTCTGTAGAGCAAATGCTGGGGAAGCACCATCTTGCGTCCAGTCAACTCAAATGGTGACATTTTGGTTGCAGATGAAGGGGTAGAGCTGATGGCCATTAGGACCAGAGGTAATCGGATATCCCAACTTGGCCCAGAATCTGCCACAAACTTCTTTAATATGCTCACAATGGTTCGGTTGTATCTCTCTACTGCTCCAGAAGAAGCTGGCCTGTAAGCAATGTGTAGCTTCGTTTTAACCCCCAGCATCTCCCACATCTCTGTCATTACTTCACTGGTGAAGTGGCTACCTCTGTCTGACTCAATCCTTTGAGGTAGACCAAAACGGGAAAAGATGTGTTAATCATCAGGGCAGCTGCTGTTTCTGCCTTGCAGTTTGGGGCTGGGAGACATTCCACCCACTTGGTAAACAAGCATGTAACGGTCAACATGTACTTGTTTCCCCTAGCAGAGCGAATCACGGGGCCTACAAAGTCAATTTGCAAATCTGACCATGAGAGTGTCATTCCCCTCTTTTGGAGAGGTGCCCGGTGTGTGAGGGATGTTGGCTGAAATTGTGCACACACAAGACACCCCTTCAAGTATTGGTCGAGGTCCTGCCCCATGTGTGGCCAGTATGCAACCTCTCTTAAGATTTCCAGTGTTGTGTGAAACCCCCTATGACCGGCGGTGGCCGCATCATGGGCGTGACTTAACATCAGGCTTCGGAATGAGGTAGGAACCACCCACTGATCATGGCCAGCTTGGGATTTTTTCCTTACCAACAAACCGTCTTGGATTCGGAACATTTTTGGACATTTCATCAACACTCTTAGGTCCTCTTTCCCAATGTAGTCGGTATCCGTCAGGGGAAAGTTCTCAGGGTCCTCAAGGTGTTGGTAAAACTTACCAATAATTGGATCCCCCTTCTGAGCTGTAATTAAATCAGCATCAGGGGTCTCCTTACTCCATTGTGCAGTTGAAAGATCATTGTGAGCATTTGTCTGGGACCTAGTGATAGCGGTGACCTGGATTTCCCCCAACAGGGACTCTATTTCAAATAGATCCCCTTGGATGGCCCCGGTTTTGGCCAGCTGATCAGCTAAGTCATTTCCAGTTTTGTCTGGTCCCTCTACTTTGGAAAGACCCTTGATCTTTTTCCAGTAGATGGTCATCCCATTCGATGTGACCAGATCATCAATATTTTGGATTAACTTCCCATGTTTCAGGGGTTTGTTATTAGCGCATAACATGCCTCTGGTTTTCCAGTTGACCAGGTGCTCCACGAACCCGTTCCGTACATAATCCGAATCTGTGATTATGACGAGTTCGTGGTGTTGATGCTGGACAGCAGTGAGGATGGCCTGATGCACAGCCATCAATTCTGCCACCTGACTACTTCGGGGACCAATTTTGTATCCAGCGGAGGATTCTGGGAACTCCTTCACCCATGCATTCCCTACGCCAGCCACCAGTTCTTTCTCCCCGTCGTTGTCAATGCAGGCCATCGCGCAACAGGTCACTGAAACAGGGTCAGACATATGGAGAGATCAGGGTCCATTACATGTGGCCCTGAGTGAACTATATATGGCTCCTAAAGCCAAAGATGAACACAATAAGATTGCCAGGATAGCGGCATACCTGTACCTATATATGGGAGACATGCAGGATAAATGTACTGAAAGCCAAGATCTGGCAAATAGGCGACAGATGGCGTTAGAGAAGGTCCAATCTGACCTGGTCTCTTCTGAGCAGATGCTGCAGAGGAGCCAGGAGTTAGAAAATGATAGTAGGCAGTATATCATTAAAATAAAAGAAGATATGGACATCCTGCAACAGGAAAAGGCTCACCAGGATACCAGATTTCTGGCCTTGCAAAAGGAGTTCCAAGAATGTTTGGACTCCCTACTACAGAGCCAGAAAAAGCTGGAGCAACAATTAGATTTCAATAGGGTATGTGCTGAGCAGGTAATCACCCTGCAAAGCCACCTAAATAGGGAAAAGGCAGAAAGCAATAAATTGATTCTGAAAGACCTGGATACCCAGGCAGAGTTTGATCAGGAGTGCCAGAGAGCTGGTGCCTTCCAAAGGCAAAGGGACGACCTGGCGGCACAGATGCAGACTCTAAGTCAGGAAAGGGACACCTTAGGCCAGGAAGTCTGCCATTTAAAAAGGAAAATGGAAGAAAATCCCCTGGCCCTCCAGGGACTGGATGACCTCCAAAAAGAACACCAGAACTTGTTAGAGCACACCAAGAGGGTGGAGGAGGCTCTGGCAAGAAAGGAGCAGGCCAGTAGGGAAGGGACTCAGGAGGTAACCCTCCTGCAGCAAAGAATGGCCCAGTACTCCAGGACCAATCAGGAGGCACAGAGAGAAAATGAGGCTCTCTGTCAGCACAATGATAGGCTCCAACAACAGGTAGCGATGCAGGAGACACTGATAGAGTCTAGTAAGGCCTTAACTGAGGAACTGAAAGCGCAGGCTCTTGCATTGCAACAGGGAGCAGGGGCGGATAGAGACCAGGTTCGCTGGGAGAGGGAGACTCCTGAGCATAACCTCAGGAGCCCTAGTACCAGAGGCCTTCATATCTCTCAGTCCCTGGACTCTGCCACCCCCATGTCCCCTCGCGCACATGAGCATGAGGCCACAGGGATGGCAGATTACTATCCAGCTAAAAGTATGGGGCTCATAGGCCAGTACCACCCAGGAATGGAGGGGCGGGCATCCGGGTATGGGCACCCAAGCACAGTTCAATTTAGTGGGGAACCCCAGGAGAGTAGGCCCACTAAGGGCATCCTGAAAAACTCTGCCCAGTTAGGTCAGTGGGGGGGATACCCAGCAAATCTTGGCAGCAAGGAGGGATCTGAAGACTCCTCTGAGCGGTACAGGAAACAGGAGACCAGGTCCCCACATTCTGCCAGCCATTCCCAGGCTCGCAGAATCCGGGAAAACCTGGAAGATCAGACGGGCACCTCTGGGAGCAGTGCTTCTGAGTCAGAGGATGAATGGACCAGGGTTACCCGAACCAAAAAGGCTAATAAGGCAAAAAGGGCCTTGCTTAAGGACCCATTGAAGCAAATAAAGGCAATAAGGAGTGCCATCACGCCTTATCATAAGAACGCCAAGTATTCCGTTTGGGAACACTTGGAGCTCTATGAGCAAATGATGGAGACTTTCCATTTGAAGGACAGCAGTAGCTGCATCCAGTACGTCAAATGGACATTCTCCCCAGAATACTCCAGTTTCTTTGCGGGGCTGGAGGACCAAAATCATTTAAGATGGTCCACCTATAAGGCGGCCATCTTGAAACATTTTTCTGTTCACAGAAATCCTCAAGAGGCCCGCAAGGATGCCTACAATTTGCAATGTGGGGAGGATCAGGCCCCACACGAGTTTGTGCAAGAATTAAAACGTGCTTTTGCGCAGACCACCAGAAGGGTGCGCACAGACAGCAAAGAGTTTGTCAATACATTTTTCCATGCTCTCCCTAAATATATAATGACCCAGCTCGTGAGAGATTTTCATGAGAAAAGATCTTTAGACTAGGTCATTGAACAGGCTACCCGGATCTATGAGGTGCAGAAGCCTATCAAAAATAAAAATAACGTGCCGAAAACCCCCAAAACCAACAGCACCCCTGCTGCTGCCAAGGTGGCAGAGGTAAAGGTTGCCCCCGTTTTAGATTTGGAGATGGGGGGGCCTAAAAACCTGCCTGCACCAAATAATTCACAGCCCAGAAGGCCCTCGGGCCAGCCACCGACAGGGAGTCGAGGAGGTAGTCCCACAAATGGGGTCCCCCGCTCCCCTGACTATGTAAGTCCCCGCTACGAGGGAAACTGACCAATCCTGGGTTATGTGTGGACTCCTCCAGCCCAAGGGGGGGGATCCAGCCAAGCACCTGACCAGGGGAGCTTCCCTCCTAACTTCCCCCAGGAGGGCAGAAATTCTCCAAATCCTGGGCAGAACTTTTTCCCCAGGTATCCACCCAATTTCCAGCCCCAAAATCATCCATCCTTCTTTCCCCAATTCCCTGAGCCCAGACAACCTAATCCGGGAGAGGGGAGGCCAAGGGTGGAGTGGTACCAAAATCTTCCCAACCAGGGGTACTACCAGAGAAGGGATAGCTTCCCTTCCCGGGATCAGCCCAGGGGAGAAAATAGAGCCCCGTATCAGCCTGAACGGGTTTCACAATTTGAGCGCCAGGTCCAAAATATGGCACGGGATCTGGGTCACATACTGAGGGCTCAACAGAACCCGCAGATGAGCATGCCACCGCAGAATGCCCCAAACTCTGGACCTGGTGCTCCAGAACAATGACGGGGGCAGCACCCCGATAACCCACCGGTTCCCAGGGAGGAGGCACAAGGGTAAGGGGTGTGTAAAGCCTTGGAGGAAGCTTCCTTCCCAACTTGTAAACAGCCCCTGGAAAACCAGGAACCGGAAACAAAATCTCCTGCCCCTGAATGCCTGCCTCCCAAGGAGCAGAGGGGCGGTAGGAGAAACCAAGCACCCAAACAGACCCACTTTGTGGAGGAAGTACAGGTCTTCCAATTTGAGGGAGAGGGATCCTCAGAAGATCCTGGGAAAGGGATCTTCTCCTTCAGAGATGGGGGAACTCCTCCCAAGGAAAAATGGGTACCAAGGGAGGCCAATTCAGACTGGGGAGATGTGGAGACTGAGCTACCGCCGCCCATCATCTCATCCCAGAACCGACAATACCGAAATCCCCTGGTTCAAACCCATCCTGGTGACTGCCTCCAAAAAGGGGGGGGCGGCCCAAAACCGGAACCAGGGGAACCCACAATGGCTCTGATCTCCAGTTGCCAACTTTTTCTTTCAGATTCCCAAGGCTCTCCACAGAATTCTGCCCAAATCTCTTCGCTAGCAATGTCCAAAACCAGAAAATTAGCCCACAAGTTGTCCAAAAATGTGCATTATCTGTGCTCCCTTGAGGAGAAAGAGGGAAGATACTATGCCCCGGTACAAGTACAGGGGCAGGGTACAATTTTGGCACTGGTGGACACTGGATCCCAAGCTACCCTTCTGTCCAAAAGGGACTTTGAGGAATTAAATGCAGGAAGGGGGGAGAATTACCGTATTCCTCTCACCTCTCTTCCTGGACAACTGCAGAACTTTGACGGGAAGGAGATTCCCGTTGAGGGGACTGCAGACTTGGACATTAAAATTGGGCGAGACAAGGTGAAACACAGGTCATAGTAGTGACTCCAGAGGGCACCCCTTGTTTACTAGGGAATGACCTCCTGAGAAGGTTGTCACCCCTAATAGATTGTGTAAACAAGGTTCTCTGGACCCAGACTAGCCGACCAATAAAATTAAAACAGAGTGTCAACCATGTTAGTTTAAACGGCACCTGCCACATGGTTGAACAAAAATCTGACCAAGTAGAATTTCACTTCCAGAACAACCAAACTCCAGATGTGACAGTAATAGCAGTAGGACAACAGACTGGTGATGGGGGGTCCTCTCTATTTATGAAAATCAACCTTCCTTCCAGTTTAAGGTGGTATTCCACACTGGAAGGAAACACTCTGAAACTCTTCACCAATCCACAATCAGAAACTCCCACTCCTATAGTCCAGAAAGATGTGAAATCAGCTCAGAGCCTGGCTGATATTCAGCAAATTGGAGAGCAGTTGTTCATCCCTGTTCAGTTAAATGATGGGAAGGACTCTGTTCTCGCCCGAGTGTGTGTGAAAAACGGTAAGAGCTTCATCAGCGAAGCCATGTTTCGCCAACTCCCAAAAGATCCAGCCATTCCCACCTTCAAACTGATAGACAAATGGGAAATGGACCTGGAAGCACCTAATTCCAAACATCTCCTGCCAAGCAGGTGTATGCTCAAAATCTCCATTGGCAACAAGAGCATAGTCCATAATTGTTGGGTCGTGCGAGACGTCACTGCTGCCTTTTACTTAGGCAGTGACATTCTCAATCGCTTTGCCATAAGTTTGGACCTAATAAACTTCAAAACTTGGTCCCGATTAGCGGATAATCCCATGGGCTTTGATGATCCAGAAAAAGCATTTAGGTCAGCTCAATTGCTATCTTATGCAGTCGAATTTCAGATTAAAGAGGAAGTCACCGTCCCAGAAAGGACCCGACAATTCTCCCTGGAAGTGAAAGTTAAAAGAGGACAAAAATTGAAAAACCCTGATGCTTATATACATCTAAATGCTTCTCTCCAACAGCAAGGGTTGGGGGTAAACCCAACTCCATTAGTCAACATAGAACATGACACCATTCCAATAGAGATGGATAACAGCGACTTAAAGAGTACTACTCTAGCCGCAGGCACCATTATTGGAATGGCGGTTGATGACCGACATTTCTCCATTGATTTAGGAAATGAACTGTTAGGACCGATCCCCAAGGACTGTTTTGACAGTGACAGTGATGACAATACAACACTAGACAGGATCTTCACCCGGCATGGAGGAACTTCCTGGTGTACACTTCCTGCCCTTATGGTAAGGAGGATATGACTTGTGACTTCAGAAGGAATGAGGTGATTTTCCAGGTTCATGAAGGCTGCCTTTCCCACCTGGGGCCTCCAGTCCAAATCAGCGCTCTGACCAGGGACTTCTCCACCCAGCTGGAGGAGGCCACTGAGATAGCCAAACCAGAAGTCTTTCCAGGCTTCAGGCAGATGGTGGAAGAGAGAGTCAACCTAGCTGATGCCTGTGTGACTCTGGAACAAAAGCAAAAGTTGAAACAAGTTTTCTTGGATTTCCAAGATCTCTTTGCAGTAGACTCATATGACTGTGGTCGCACCAACATCCACACCACAAAATTCCCACGGACCCTGGAATGACTCCAGTGTTTGTGAAGCAATATCGTTTGCCTCTCGCATCCATGGAGTCCCTTACTGAAATAATTAAGAACCTTGAATCCCGGGGAATAATCCGTCTAGTCCACAGCACTTTCAATAACCCGGTGCTGGGAATATTGAAGCCAAACGGCCAGTGGAGACTCTGCGCCGCCCTCAGGGAGCTCAACAAACGGGTCCATAATTCCCGATGGCCTCTGCCCTACATTGACCAAGGGCTGGCCCAGATTCAGGGGTCAAAGGTATTCACAGCAATAGACCTGACCAATGGATACTGGACCGTGCCTGACAGCGATGGCCTGCAACCAGCCCGTTTGGTCCTGGTGAGTCCACTCACCTCTCACAAATAGCTTATGTAAGAGGTGCTCCCTCGCTATTTTCATGTCTACCAAGGTCGTCATTCTAGAGATTGATCTCTGTCCTGATTTACAGAAATTAGTATTTTATTTTTGCAAAACAGACCTTTTCATTAGAGTGTCCCTTTGAAGAGTGCTTTACAGCGTAAAACAGCGTGGTGATCCGACCGGATGTATGTATCCCGTCAGTTAGCACACTGTACTAAGCTGCACAAGTGATAGATCTAACCCAGATGATCCCGGACGAGCCCCCAATTTGTAAGAAGTTTCAATTCAACACTACAGCTAAGTCAATGCCTAGTCTGGGATACTGAATGGAAACCCTTATTGATATATCTTTGTGTCCAGTTCATGAGTTCTGGATGACTACCCCTATATAACACCCCTCTCTTAGAATCCCCCTGGCCCCACTAAGCCAAGAAGTAGTTCTGTTTTGCAAGTTTAAAAGGTTTATTTGAGAATTTAAACAATATATATATATCACACTTCATAATAAATTAATATCTGATAGTACACTTAGACATATGATGTTGATCAACAATGGGTAATCTGGCACTAGCACACTTCTTTACAATCAATGAGGAGTTAGTGTAGGATGGATAAAGTAGCAAAACTATGTTTATGATTTCAAGGGAAAAGCAATGAGGAATAAAATGCAGTACAGAAATACTTGATATGATTTTAGCAAACGATAAAATAATCACTTTTTCTCTGGCAATTCACCCCCCTCCCCTATGCAATGTAAGAAATGGAAGGAGATGGAAGTAACACACACAGTTCTTAGGAATGCAATCAAATATAATTCAGTTCACCCCAGTAAGCTTAGACCACAGATAGAAGTTTGAAACACAGGCCCAAAATGCTTTTAATGTGGTGGCAATGAAATGAGAAATATGCTGAAAATGCTTTTAATTCCCTTTCGGAGGTTCAGGGGGAGTGGTAGCTACTTGGGATGAGTTCAGGCTCACTTTAGCAATGATTCAGGGATGGTTCTTAAGAGGCAAACGAATTTTAGCAGTTCAGGCAAAAGCAGCTATCTTTTTACAAGTAAAGAACTCGGGCCAAATCGCAAATCGCGGCAAAATTCGTGAGTGCGTGAATCGTGATTGCGGAGGTCGGTTCTATGCTTGTTGGAAAGCTTAGATTCTAAGCTTTCAGAGGAAAGTTAAACCAAGTTCGTAGCCACAACGGTTCCAGAGATACGGACGATTAAATAAAGGTAGTTTTTTGGATTTAAAGTAAACTCAAAATGACAGTTGACAGCTTGCAGCTGCAGAATTGACAAATGACAGTGGTGCAGCTTTGCAAATGACAGGTGACAGTTAGGAGGCAGTTCTACTTAGGTTAAATAGATTGAATTATATTACTTTAAACTAAGAGATTTGGTTTTGCCCGTCCTAGCTGTACTCACAATATATTTGGAAGGATTGGGTCGCGCCACGGATCTGTCAGGTTTTGGACTTCGGTTCCGGTCTCGCCACAGACGGTCTCTGCGCACAGCGTCTGGTCTCTGCTCTGCTGGTCTGGTCTGGCACTGGTCTGGTCTGTCCGGATACAGCGGTCTCTGCACGGCTCCTGGATCTCTGCACTGGTCCTGGCAAAAGTTCTTGGCAAGGGATTCAAGCAGCTTGCCTGGCTGTGAGTAGCTTGCAATGATTTGAGGCCTGCTGCAAAGAACTCAGCTTGTGGTTTTAGGTCTCTGATTTAGGTTCTAAAGTATAAGTTTTAGGTTCTGGAATATGTAGCTGGAGTCAGTCTGGCACTGGTATCTTCTGGATGTTGTGTGGTCCGGCAAATCTTCCCGCAAGAAAATGGAAAATGAAGTCTCTACCTGTCCCAGCAGTCTCTTTTTATGTGTTTTGAAAATGGGTGTGTGCCTGGGCATAGCTAAGCCTGCCCCTCTCTGTGTCATTGGCCCAATTCTCCCCTCTCCCATGATTGGGGGAAGGAAATGTGATGCTGTAGGTTTTATGGGTCAGAGGATCCTCCCCTGGTCAGTTTCCACACAAATCTATATTTGACCCAAATACATATTTCATAGATACACAGTGGTTTGAAATTACATGCACCCATCACATATCACATGAGGTATACTCTGTTCAAACTCTGCTCTTCCTGGGGGCTTGCATTCACAAATGGCAACATTTTGCGCTTTTTAACTGGTTTTGCAATATTGGTTTTTCATTAAAACGTATACAAATGTACACCCTCCTACTACACATATCTCAGTAACTTTCCATTTGTCTAGCTTAATTACAGTGTCTGTGGTGTCAATAAATAGCGGGGTTGTGCCCCAGAACATCACACAAATTGGAGTTTGGGCTTGAATTGTAGGCAAAGTTTCCATTTTAAGGTTCCCCACATTTCACATTTCTGTCATCCGGTTACCAAGAGTTATCAGTGTTTCTGTAAAATATATATTTTGCTTTCAATTCAGTTCTCAGAGTGTTGGAGTCCGCCTCCAAGACTTCGGTGGGTCAGTGATCACATGTGTCTTCTGCTGGGAGCTCTTTGTGTACAGTCAACAGTCAACATCAGCATATTCTATTCAAGTGCAAGAGCCTATTGTGTGGTCTCCAGGAGGCTGCCAGCCAGTCTGCCTTCTATCAATCAAGAGGTAATGTGAGATTCTAACTCCTGGTGTGAATCTCTGGAGATGAGAGGTTTCCCAGCCTTTTGGCCTGTTAATCAAATCAGATTGTCTTCTGGGAACAGCATGTGGTTAAGATTTTAATTAACTCCCAGCCTTTGATGTAAAGGCCTCTCCTGCAACTCCTGACATGCAGTTAACCTGTCAGAGTTTAGACCGCTAGCGCGGCCTTGAGGTATTTATCGGTACTGCGCCCATTTTTTGGATCAGTCTTGAATGAATGCATTCCAAACAAGAGATTTTACATGGAAGTATATTATCCAGGTTCAGCACATGGCACTGGTGTGGTTCTGCAGTAAAATAATTTTGTGCCCGTTGAAGGCATGAATTCCCAATAGTTGTGGGTTGCTTTTGGCAATCAGCATTGCCCCTTTTGCAATGGTTTCAGGCTACTATGTGTAGCCCAATGGTGGTTTTAGGCAGTGCCCCTCTGTGCCCATAACATCGGCAAAAATGGGTGGCAAGTTAAGCAACCATTTTGGTGTGCGCACAAACTGCGTGGTTCTCCTGGATTCTGGCGCACATGGGGGCTTTTTGGCCATCTTGGATTTTCTAAGCCCACAGCACCAAATGTTGCAGCATGATAGCTCAAACGTGGGTCAGGACACCCAACAGATCGTACCTTGCGATCCCTGGTACTGATTGATCCCTGAACAACGTGCCCTCACTTCCCACTGGAAGCGGCGGATGAACGGAAGTAAGGTTAGAGGCACAATTGGGGGTCGCCTCTGGAAACAAAATGGTTCGAGAGTGTGGGTGTGGAATGTCTGTTTCCCCAGACCTCACAAGTTCAGGGAGAATCCCCAACACACTTTCGATGCCAGTTACTGCTTCGGGATCCTTGGTTGCAGTACTGATGAGGAGTTCTGCTTCTTCTATATCATATGGCACTGGGTGTGGAATTTTCTTGGTGTGCGTCGCATGGATCCAATTTTTTCAGCCTGACACTCGCACCGCTGTCTGTGTGACCAGTAGGACCTGGAAGGTGCCCCGCCAAAGAGGTACAAGGCAAGACGATCGCTCAAAGGACTTTACGAGGACCCACTCCCCAGGTCGTATGCTGTGACCGGGGCCCTCGTATTGTACAGGTAAACCCTCTCGCACCTGGTGATAAATCAAATACAAGTTTTTAGTCAACTGGCTACAGTAATCTGAAAGAAGTACATTTTCAACATTTCTCAAGGAACGACATTTTGGAATGTTCCAGATATTAGCAGGCCTCCCCATTACCACCTCAAAGGGAGAGAGCCCAGTCTTAGTTTGAGGGGTTGTACGCATCGATAACAACACGATCGGTAAGGCGTCCGGCCATTTTAGTTTGGTGCCGGCACACGTCTTAGCGAGCTTGTTTTTGATGATGCCTTGTGCCTTTCCACTAGTCCGGCACTCTGAGCGTCTCTGACCGAATGCAACCATTTATCGATCTGTAATCCTGCGCATATCTGCAGAATTACAGCAGCAATAAAATGTGGACCATTGTCCGACCAGATGACTCTTGGTAGCCTGAACCTTGGGAAGTACTCTTTTAACATAGTCTTTGCAGTAGTCATAGCTGGAGCGTCTTTAACAGGAAAAGCCTCAACCCATTTGCTGAAAGCACAGATGACAACTAACACATACTTCAGATTATTACACCGTTACATCTCAATAAAATCAAAGTGTAGAACCTCGAAGGGGACAGAAGGTGGACCAAAACTTCCCCTAGGAGTTGACGTGCCCTTTCCCACATTATGCTGTAAACAGATCATACATTCTTGAAAAAAGCGTTCCGCTACCTTAGAGATTTTGTCATTTACCCATACTTTTTCCAAAATGTATGTGATTTTACGGGCACATATATCTGTGGGACCATGGGCCATAACAACCATCATCATAATGTACCTGTCGGAGAGTAGCCATATTCCTTCAACTCTGTCCACCCAACACCCATCGTCATCGAGTTTCCCCAAGCCCTCAGCCCATTTCTTAGACTCTTCTAATGTGGCCTCGGCTTGGATATCCCTTACGGAATCAATACCCTCATCCATTGTACAGGCATTTGTGGCTTCCCTTGAAGTGTACATGTCTGAAGAGAGATCAGCGGCAGTCTTTTTAGCTATCTGATCAGCAAACGCGTTCCCTTTTCCTACATCATCCACAATCTTTTGATGCGCTGCGCATTTTACGATAGCCAGCTGAGTAGGGCTTGCAAGCGCTGAGAGTAGCCGTACTATCAGGGAGCCATGCTGGATCTTTGTACCATGTGAAGTTAAGAAACCTCTTTCTGACCAAACTCTCCCAAAGTTGTGAACCACCACAAAGGCATACTGACTGTCAGTGTATATATTCACGGTAAGCCCTTCGGAAAGTTCGCAAGCTCGGGTCAATGCTATAATCTCTGCAGACTGCGTGGAGTTATGCGTGATTCTCTTGGTTTCCACGACCGTGTTCAATGTAGTGATTGCATAAGCAGCTGTGGATGTACCATCCGGAAGTTTGCAGCAGGAGCTATCGCAAAACTGCTCCCCTTGTGGACTGTTCAAAGGAGTATCTGCTAGATCAATTCTACCCTTTGTCTCTTGTTCGGTAGTGTAAAGGCAGTCATGTGACTCTTCGCAAGCAGTACCTTGCGGGAAAGGTAAGAGTTCAACCGGATTAAGAACACAACACCTCTTCATTTGAATGTGTGGTGCAAACAAGATCAATTCATATCTCGTCAACCATGCGGAAGTGAGGTGTTGCGTTTGAGTTCTGTTCAGTAGAACATCTACAGAGTGAGGTACCATCAGGGTTAAAGCATGGCCTAGGACCATTCCCTCACTCTGTTTTACAAATGCAGCAGCAGCAGCGACAGCTCGCAAACATCTTGGCAAAGCACATGCTACAGGATCAAGGGCGAAAGAAAAGTAACCGCATGGCCTATTCTTCCCTCCATGTTCCTACGTTAATACAGCCAAAGCACATCCATCACATTCATGCACAAACAACACAAAGGCCTTTTTATAATTTGGTGTGCCCAAAACCGGTGCCAAGCACAATGCAGTCTTGAGCAAATCAAATGCACGCTGGTGCTCCATGTTGCATGGCAATGGCGAAGAAATTCCCTTCTTTGTCAGAGCCAACATCGGCATAATCGTTAACGAAAAGTTGGGGATCCACTGCCTACAGTAAGAATCGATTCCTATCAAGGCTCTAACTTCTTTCTGTTTATTTGGAACAGACATGCCAGAAATGAGTTTTATCCGTTCAGGCGTCAATCTTCTTCCCTCCTTTGACAGGAGATGGCCTAAATAGGCGACCTCCTGACAACAATATTGACATTTTTTAAGCAAAGCTTTATGCCCATGTTTAGCCAGGTGAATAAGTAACAACACAGTGCCCTCCTTACAAGCGCTTTCTGCATCAGCAGCTAAAAGCAAGTCATCAACGAAGCATTGTACAAGTAGAGGGCAACTCAAGGGTATCAAGCTGCTCTTTCAAAGCCCTACTATAGATGCTCGGACTTTCCGTGTAACCTTGAGGTGCACGGGTAAATGTGAAGGAGCGTCCCCCTAAGGTGAGCGTGAACAAGTATCTACTGTCCTTGTGCATAGGAATACTAAAGAAAGCATTCTTTAGATCCACAACACTAAAGTGAGTAGCTGGAGCTGGAATCATAGTCAATATCGTCCTCACATCAGGCACAATTGGAAATTGTGGAGCGACAATCTTATTGATGGCACGCAAATCAATTATAAAATGAAAAGGAATTGCATTATCGCCTTTTTTGTACACGGGCAAAATCTGACTATTGCACAAACTACCTGTAATTTCCTCAAACACCCCTCGATGCACAAAATCGGAGACAATGCTTTTCAAAGCTTGCTCACCATCGATCGAGATCTTATACTGTGGAATACGTGGCAGCTTTACTCCATGTTTCAAGACGATTTTAACATGCTCAATTTGCAAAACACTGACATCATTGTCGTCAATTGCCCACAAACACTCCGGAACATCACTAAACTCTGGCGGCAAAGGTCTAGTCAAGAATTGAGAGACAGAAAGTTGCTGTGGTGAAATCGTCAAACGCACTCCAGCAGAGGAACAATGAATTACCGCATTTAATTCCTTCAACAGATTCAACCCCAGCAAATTCTCTCCACAATTCGAAGTCAAAAGGAATGGACAATGGTCTGTAAAGGGACCCAAAGAAATAGGTACCGGCGAAGAAACCGGACAGGCAACTGGTGTGCCAGAAAACCCTACAGAAACGTTAGTTTGCCCTTACAGTGGAATGTTTGGAACCCAAGAATGATCAATGGAACACTTCTATGCCCCTGTATCTATCAAGAATAGATGTTTCCTATTTCCCACTATCATTTCAACGTAGGGACCTTTCTGATTAACGGGAAGAGGCGTTGGTTCCAAATCCTGCTTTGGGCAATCCTAACGAAACAGAATGTCATCAAAAGGAAGTTCTTCAGAGAGGTAAGCGGCAGAAGGATGGTCAAAAATGTTTCTACTATCCACAATTGGTGCCTGATTATCCTGTGAAAAGGTTGCTGTGAATCTTGTGCAAACTGACCTCTACCAGGGCCCCCTACACCCGGGTGACCTCTGGGTCGTCTATCCATATTCCCAAAAGTGTTAATTGACCTATGTCAGAGGATCAGGCATTGTGCATGCCAATAACCCTCTTGCCTACAATAGGCACACTGGTTTATGTTTACAGGACCCAAGGGCACATTTCCTTGTGGAACATACTGACCTCTAATTTGTGAATTACCCCCTCTAGGGCCTCTAACAATTTGCTGTAACAATACTTTTGTCTTCAAATCACCTTTTCTCTTTTTGACTCTTTCTTTTTCATTATTGACGCGATTCTCATAGTACTTAGCCATGTGCAGTACTTCTGATTGAGACTTCGCTTGCCAAGCGCTCTCGGAAGACATGATTTGCGACTGGATGTCAGGCAGCAATCCACGCACAAATTTGTCTACAAATAATCTTTTCCCAGATTCTGTGCCCAAATTTTGTCCACTGAAATCAGAGAATACCTGTTCGAACCGATTAAAGAACTCAGTAGCACCCTTAGACCTCCCCTGGACACAGGCAGTAAGCTTGTCCCAAATAATTCTCTTTTCGGGAATTATAGTTTTCAATTTCGCAACTATTCTGTCAGGCAAAGTTAGTATCACCTGAGGCGGTCTTTCGCCAGCTGGCCTTTCTCCATCAAGTCTAATTATGTTAGCCCATGTATCTCCTAACCCTGCTACATCGTCTATAGTTCTAACCTGTTTCCACAATTCTACGGGCAGGAGTACGGGAAATAACAGATCAATATCACTTAAAGTGAATACTGAGGGTTGCAAAACAGACTTGATTTGTTTATAGACTCCTGTCTGATTTTTCCTAATGTCGGGAATAGATTGCCTAATGGGGTTCACTTCCTGTCTCGAGAACGGGATGTGAACAAACTGAGACACACAATGTGCATGTATTTCATAGGCTTGCGCATCCGTTCCGACTTCTGCTGGAACCTCGACTTTTGAGACAAGTGTCGGAGGAACCTTCTCATAGGCTACTGAGAAGTAGGCAACTCCGAACACTTACTAAGCAACAGAGCCAAATCGAGCGCTAAAGCAGCCGAAGAAGTGTCAAATGAAAAAGCTCTCTTGTAAATACTCAATAACTCTGCGGGACAACAAAACCTTCTTTTTACACACTCATCCTGTAGGTATTCTACCATTACCTGTATCACATTCCTCTGCATTTCTGGCGTATACTGACTATACGTGTCATATATTTCAACAGGAGTTATCGATGTGTTTGAGATCCATCTAATCGCGTCTTTCGTGCAAATTCGCATTTCCTCAGATATCGATTTACAACAAGGAAGGAACCGTTTCTGCACATACATAATGTCCAAACTATCTCCATCTTCATCCTCATTCTGTAACCTTTCCAACTCCTTTCTATACTCAAATACCCTCTCAACATGCTCTTGTACTTTCTCCACAGTGTCTCTAGAGAACGCTAAGGTGTTCAGATCCCTCAACCCTTGTGGGAGGTCTGTATCGTTTAATCTGTCCCACATTACACACAAATGAATCCCTAATCCCTCAATAAAAACATTTTTCTCAGGAAAATTTTCCATATTAGAAAGTGTGGCAAAAACATTAGCTTGATCACCCCTCTCCATACAATGCTTAGCCCACGCAATAAATTCACGTTTCCTCTCTGGAGGTACAGTATTGGGAGTGACAACCCTCGATCCCTCTCCCTGATCTACTACAAGCGGTGCAGGACCACTTGGAAGAATAGGCAAATTCAACGTAGGAGTTATCACTGGCGCAACGTACAAAAGTGGAGGAGCAGGTGGAGGAACAGCAACAAAAGGAGGACCAACGACTGGAGGAAGAGGAACAGCAGGAGGAACGATAGGAGCAGCAGGAGGAGCAGGAGGAGGAATAACAGCAGGAAGAGGCAAACCAGCAGGAAGAGGAACATACGGAGGTGGAGCAGTGGCACCAGGCCTTCGTTCATTTAACAATTTATCGATAAGCTCATCGGAAACATGAAAGTCTTTAGAAGGATAGATTTTCTGGATAACAAGTGAGAAAGCCCTATCCATATTCCTAGCTGACTCAGACTGTTTATCTTGGTCATATGACAAAGCTTTTTCGGCGTTCGTCTTATGACGGCGCGCATGTTTTTCTCTACTCTTAAGCTGCTGTAAAGCTTCTTCCTTCCAATTCTGTAACACGTCAAATGCTGCAGGTCTAGCCTTTTTCTTTAATAATATTGATTCTAAATACTCAATACAAGGGATTTCAAAACTACCATTGATTGGCCACTGAAGTTCGGAAGCATGTCTAGTTTGTCTGTGCCAAATATCATTAAACACTATACTACCACGCCATGCTTACAGTACATAGTACAAGCCGGCGACCCCTCCTGTGGCCCCAGACGGCTGAATTCCAAAGATTGTCTGTCAATGCGGAATAACGCACTGAAGCAGGCAGACAATTTCCCAGGCATATCAGAATACTGGTGTTCCTTGGTCAATAATTGTACTTGCAAGAACAATACCCCAAAACAAATTATGAGGACACTTAAGAATCGGGTCACGACTCACCTGATCAAGCCTAAGGTGGTCCGATCAGATGTCAAAGTTTTCTAACAAATTTTATCTGGTGATTTCGGCAAATCTGCCCGCCTCGATAAGTGGGCCCTCGTCAAGATGCCGACTCGGACCGCGTGCTC
Organism: Ambystoma mexicanum; assembly: GCF_040938575.1. Lineage (NCBI taxonomy): Eukaryota > Metazoa > Chordata > Amphibia > Caudata > Ambystomatidae > Ambystoma > Ambystoma mexicanum. The sequence continues at coordinate 848,152,713 of NC_090931.1, read as the reverse complement.
ATCCGTCCAGGGATCGGGCCATGCAGTGCTGCTGAGGTGTTGCGTTTCATTCAGGAAAGGAAAGGTACTGTAACGCTCACCTGATTCCCGTAGAGGCGCCGGTCTTGACTGGGCGTATACCGTATCTTCAAAGGTGATGTGTAACACACGGCTGGCTCTTTGGGCTGGACCTCTGTGCACTGTATGTTTGACTCGAAGGGTAAGATGTCTGCAGATAGAAAATATGGGATTAATGAACTGGGTTATTGAATGTCTCTCTCTTCTTCCCTTTCTCTTCTCCTGTAGAACCCCGAAGGTTAACGCTCTCACCTTAGGTAAGTGAACGCCGTGCTCTCCATCTGCCTCGGGGCAGGGTGCTGTAACCAGTTTCTTCACTGGATAAGGGGAGCAGGCCTCTTGACTTCAGAGGACTGCTGTCCGTCGTTTACTGCACGAACGGTAAGTTTCGAGTAATTCTAATGTCTTTAAAGTCTTTAGTAATGATGTCTCTTGTTTTGCAGGGTTCCGGCGATGGTGGATGACGGGCTGAAGTGAGTTGAAGATGGAGCCCGTGTGATGAATAGAAGCGCCTGGAAGCACGTAAGTAAGCGCTTGTTGCCTGCTTCACGATGCGCTCTAACTGTCTTTTTATTTTGCAGGTACAAGTTCGGAGCGGCTGCAGGGTGCCGGAATACCCACTGGGTTAGATGTGGAAAGGAGTAATGGCACGTGAGTATTAAAGTTCCCCAATGTCTTTAAACGCACCTTGTTTTGTCTTTCAGATGCGGGATGCAGCGCCGAAGGCCTCCGGAGCGTGCGAAGAGTTGGTAAGCTTTTGTCTTTCAGATGCCGGAATGCAGTGTGAAGACCTCCGGAGCGCACGAAGAGTAGGTAAGCCTTTGTCTTTCAGAATGCAGCGCGAGGCGTTGGTGACAGCCGATGGCCCAGGTAAGTGAAGAGCTGTCACTGAAGACCGTAATGCTAACCTGTTCTTTCTTGTCTTTATAGGTGTTGCTGAAGACTGGATTCAGGATGGTAAGCCTTTTTCCTTAGGCCCAGGATCACATGCTGAAGACACGATGAGCGTTCTGCTGCAGAGGATGCAGAATAACGCAAAGCAAGATTCATCCATCGGGTGTGGTTTAAATAGCCTCCTGTAGTGCTTAGGTGTCTCCTTCCACAGCCACGCCTAGGTAAGAAAAGAGTTCCTGCTTTCCAGAAGAGTTCCAGTGTTCTGAACCTAGGGAGTGGCTCCTGCCCCACCCAACAGGAAAAGTAGTTCCAAACAGAAGAGGATCAGAGGCTCAACTGGCAGGCAAGTAAGCAGCATGGTCTGCTGCAGGTAAATCCACCCAAGCATTATGAGCCCAGCGCTTCCAGCGCTGGGACTGGGCATATTTATGAGCCTGGTGCCACTGGCGCCAGGACTGGGTCCAAAAGGTCCCAATTGGGACTGGTTGGCACTCGGAACCTGGGTTATGAATCTGCTTCCAAGGGAGTTGGGAAAACCCTGACCTTTTGGAAGCAGAGATCATGACAGTACCCCCCCTCAAGGCCCCTCCCAAACCGGGCTTCTCCGGGGGTTTTGGCTTGTCAGGAAATGTTCGGTGAAATCTTTTGATTAGGCGAGGAGCGTGGACATATTCAGCAGGTTCCCAGGATCTCTCTTGGGGGCCGTAGCCTTTCTAGTCAATTAGGTAAAATAGTTTAGATTTGGAGATCTTGGGTTTTAATAGAGAGACGTGGAAGACCGGATGTATCTTCATGTGCGGGGGCAAGTCCAACTTGACCGCTACTGGGTTTACTATGGTAGTGATGGAATAGGGACCAAGGTATCTTGGGTTGAATGTGCGTGGCCCTTTTAGAGGTAGATATTTGGTGGATAACCAGACTTGATCCCCTACTCGATATTGAGGGGCTTCCTTCCGATGTTGATCTGCTCCTTTCTTGTATTGTTCTTTAGCCCTTTGAAGGTGAGAAACAGCTTCCTTAAAGGCTTGGGTGATTGTAGAATGCAGGTAGTCTACTGCTGGTGTTTCAAGATCTTGGAGGGGATCCAACTCCGAGGTTCGAGGGTGACTGCCGTACAAAAGAAAAAACGGGGTTTTCCCAGTTCCCGAATGGACAGAGTTATTGTAGGCATATTCGGCTATCCAAAGGATCTCTTTCCAAGTTTTTTTCAGTTTGTTGCAGCATGCAGCGTTGTAGTGATACACGAAATTGCAACCTTGCCAATCAGGGCTTTAGATGACAGCATTAGCCGCTGACAGCCAATAGTGTATTCAAGGTATGTGCTAAAAATGCTGACAGTAGTCTGTTGTAGCACTTCCATTATGCAGTAGTGAGCTACAAGGGATATGCAGGCCTAGTATGAAATAGGTCACATTATGCATTGTTGATAGACAGGCAGGGAGAGGGCCCCAGCTATGTAGCTAATAGGTATTTTTGGAGTGTTTGGAACATCATGGCACCTATATAGCGCTTAGATAGCCAGTCTTAAGCGCTATAAACACTAAGCTATGAGTGCATGCCTTTTAGAGCTTGCAGATGGGGTTAATACATCCCTGCTTCCCTTAGAATATTCAGCCTCACTAACGGTAGCCCTGGCTCCAAGCTAATCTTCCTTTTCTCTGGGAAGGTACTGATAAGACATTCCTCAGCCAGCGCAGATGGGAACCAAGGGAGGGGGTAGGAGCGAGCAGGGAGCATCTCAGAGAGAGCTGGGTTTTTTCCATGAACCAGCCCATATTTTTGCACAGGGAAAGTTCTGGAACTATGCGTCATGGTGACTGACAGCAAGAGATTATAAAATATCCATGCACACATGGGATCAGGGGGAGATCGTCTGTGGACTTGATTCGTGTACAGTCAGGTGCCCGGAATTGGCTCTCACGGTGTCCTCCAGCATTGTTTTTCTATGAAAAGCCATGGTCTCCCAGTGCTGATTAAAGGGACGTAAGACTGTGTTTCTCTATGTTTCTCTATATTTCTCTATGTTTCTCTATGTTTATCTAAGTTCCATGTTTCACTATACTTTGCATTGCTCTTTGTTTTATGCTTTGTAATATTCTCTAACTTGAATCCCAAATGTATATGAAATTCACTGCTTAGAATAAATATGCTAAAAACTTTGAGGGTGTCATTTGTCACTAGCATGAGATCACTGCTCAGCACAATAGAACCTGTATTTTGGGCTGAATTGGGTATTTTTGCTCTCAAAGGGCTGGCCCCGAGGAAGATTTTGCCCATATCAAGACATTTGGTGGCAGCTTTGTGGGATTTGTGAAGAGCAGTGCCATGCTGACATGACAAATGGTGTGAGAGAACACAGTGTAGAGTGGGGAGCAGGCTGTCGCATTTCCTTGATGGTCTCACTGCAGCTCTGAGACTTCAAAAGGCAGCAATGTTGTGTCGGTTTGCCGTGGCCGATAGCTTGTGTGGTTAAGACTCCCTTCAGTAAATCAGTCGTGACTGACTTATTGCATGGGATTGGTGCCAGAGAGTACAAGGCGATAAACGAGCGGGAAATGGCTTTGTTTAAAGCACTCCGATGAATGGTTAAGAAAGATGTATGCTCAATTAGAAAAAGAATTTTATCATGCGGTTTCCCAAGTTTAAAGTTGTAATTTGGAATGCATAGTGAGACGGAGTTCTCATCTCTATTCTGTCATGAGGGCAGGAAAAAAATAATTGCAGGGATTTGACATGCAAATTGTGAATAGTGATTTAACCATTGACTCAGCCCCAGTGTGCTAGCGAGTGGGGGCTGTAATGTTCGGAGGCGAAGGTTCGCTTTTTTTGATGTATGCTTTTGAATGTTGGCATTCCTGAATAATGAGGAAGGGGAATGAGCCATGCTTAGGAGAATGAGTAACATCTGTGCTGAGAGCCTAAAGAGTTTTTTCTTTCTTTTGGCAACTGTAAAATTCCATGTGCTGGTAGTGGCAAATTCTGTTTAAAGGAAACACACTAAAATGACTATATTGCATTTTAGGCTGTGCCATGCTTTTAATGGGTGAGAGACTCACTTAAAAGGAAAGTGAGTGAATGTTATTTGGATTTTCGATTTTGTGTATTGATTTGAATGTGCAGAACCAGTTTGCAATGGTTTGGGGAGAAAAACAATTTATATTTTTCTAAATTGCCCCTGGAGTATTTTTGACTGTCCCCATGCTATGCCATGGATTTGTGCTGTTGCCTTATATGTGATGTATGATTTGGAAATAGTGTCCTGTTGACTGTGATACATGGGGAAAAATGTTGTTGACACATAAACAGCCCACAAGCAATAGAGTGTGGGTTGTTCTTGCAAAAAAAAAAACGTGCAGGGAGCTGCACTAAACATTGGCATTTTTATTTTTAAATGCACTGAACTGAGTGGTTATAGTTTGGCAATGGTACAACAGAATTGACATCTGTGTGTGATAAGATAGCACAAAGATTTAATGGGTTGTGAGTTCTCTTGAAAGATCGCACATTACAAAAAAAAGTGCCGCTTTTGAAAACAAGAGTCTTGCTGTGTGTGCAGAGCTTGTGCCTTGAAGCTGTTTTGGGCGAGGTGCGTGAAGGCAAACAAAAGCAGAAACAGTACAAGAAAGAGTTAATCTGGATGAACTGTCTGAAACGAGTGCTTCCCATTGAAGCCGCCACAGTATAAGAGTTATAGGCAAAAGAGATAAGCTGCGTGCTCATGGCGCTGCCAGGTGCACACGAAAGATAAACATGCCTGCATTCCTGAGGAAGGGGGAGCAAAAAGAGAGAGCTGTTCAAAAAGTAAAGAATTTGCCCAGTAAACTGTGGTAGGGAACAAAGGCTTCATGCAGGATGGCAGACGGGCACATCACATCTGAACATTTACCTATGCATCTGTGAATGGGCCAAGAAAAGACAGCTGCCCATTCCAACAGACATTACTGTGCAAACCGCATTCCCATGTGATGTGATGTGAAGTGAAGTGAAACGCTATTGCTGTGCAAGCTGCATTCCAATGCTCCATGTGATGTGAACTGAAGTAAAGCGCTGTGCACTGGAGAAGAAACCTCTAGGCGCTTTGAGAAGAGAAAATACACATCTGGCAAACTGCAAGCTACATTGCCAGGGATGGAGCAACTGACAAAGACATTATGGCATTCCAGATGGAAGCAAAACTGACAAAAGTGCTTAGCCGTTTTGCAAGAGACAACATGCAGAGCGGGGCTTTGAAGTACAACATGAACACTGCACATTAGCCATGATCCAGAAGCCACACGGCTTAGTGCAAGAATGAATGATTTGTTGAAGCAACAAAAGAAACTGACTTAGACTATCGCACTCAAAGGGGTGGTTCAGGAAACAGCAAACACCCTTTGGAAAAAATGACAAGTGAAAAAACCAGAGGCCTGAAAAACACTGCCTGTATGAAGAATAAACAGCTGCTTGTGCAACTGTAAGCGGTATTGGACTGAAAGACTTTACCTTTGAAAAATGGAGTGATGCCAGCAGGGCAACCTAAACCAAGATCATGGGACACTGGAAGCAAGTTGGCGCCTGGCATTTGTGATCGCTTTGGTGAAAAAGAAAAGCATTGTGCGACCTGGGTACTTACTATATGGCTTTGTAAAAGCACAGATCAGTCTGAGGTACCATTGACCAGCTATGATTGCATTGCACAAATAAGTTTGTGATTAGGCAGTTACACCCCGTATGGTTGAGTGTAAATAAGCCCCCAGAAACATGCAGAAAGGTGATAAATAATTGCAGTAGCAATGACAAAGTGTGTAGTTACCTGATGAGACTTTTTGAAGATGGGGGTGGTATTATGGGAAGGGGTGGATAACGCTGATATTGAAGTTTTGATGACATCCTAACATGAAGAATAATGATATTGAACTTTTGATGAAATCCTAACATTTTTGTTTGTATTTTTGCCTAGGCAAAAAAGACCAGGCATTTCACAATATCAGAAAGTTAATATGCAGTTTGTGGGTGACACTGATCAAAGAAGGGTCAGACGCATTCTCAGAGAAAGCGAGCCACTGCGACATGCTATTTCAACTTTAACGTGCCCTGCACCGCACAACGCTGCTGCAACCTGCGAAAAGTGTCCAACAGAGTAATAACTTTTGCTGAACTGGCACGATGCAGACTTGGCTAATTATCAAGTATTTGATGCTACACATTCAAATGACTCAGTTGCTGGAAATAACTTAATTGACATGTTTTGCCCTTTCTCGTTTAAAGGACTATGGACAATGAGTGGTGGACTGTAACATCAGGCACCACAAGAATGCTAACACATTGAAATATGGTTTTTAAATGCACTGTTGAGATGAATCTGAAAAAACGAAATGGTTTTACTCTTCCAACTGAATTGCTTTAACCAGAGATGTTTTGTTTTTTGAAAAAAAAAAAATATTCTACATTGCACGTAGGCAGGAAAATGATTTATGAACTGTTGGGGCAGTAGAATTATGCAAGCAGGAGCGTAATTTATTTTGAGATAAGATGAGTGCGCACATCAAAGTCACCTGTGCGTAGGTTAAGATTCTTAATTGAAGTAATGCTGCCAAGTGTGTGAGCTCTAATTTGAAATGGTAATCTTTGAAACACTGGATACTTTTACAGCCAGCTTAAGGCAGGTAAATGAAACCATGACTGACTTGATGTTTGATTTTATGACACAGAGTGTGACACGGTTTTTGTTAAACCAACCAGTTTCATGTTTTTGTGGGGACAGCTGTCTCCAGCACACTAATGCAAAGAGTCACCTTTTGATTGTAGACATTTGGAATAATTCTTTGGAAAAGCGCTACAAATGAGTATCCACATGGAATTGCTAGCGTACTGGCCTGGCACATTGTCAGGCATCTTTTGTCACTGAATGGATACGATTTGTTTAATTTGTTTAATGTGATGTTTTTCTGACCAAGAACTGCAGCGAGTGTTCTCGCCAAGATTTTATGGACTATAACTTGACTAAATGAATTTTTTCCATGGTGTGATGAAACAGCCACTGCCGGATAGTAGTATGGTGTTTGTGGCTAAAGTTAATATTGTATATGGTAGATATCCCACTTGAAGAAGAGTATTCTCCAAGTCACAATAGGTAGGCTGGTAATGCACACATCCATTATTACAGTGATACACTTAGACATAGATTTACCATGAGGCAATGTTTCCTTAGTACTACCAAGCTGCTACAAATGGAGTCCATTTCTATGGCCCATCACTAGAGTGCGCGTAGCTAGGGAGCTAGATTCATTAATTGCAGGTGCTTTATATGCTTGTGACATAGAAACTGTGCACAATAAGCTAGCCACTATGGGTTCTGATGCCAGCTCTGCTATAGAACTTCTGGCCTAGTGGGGCCCATTGATATGCCCAGCACTGCTACAAGTATTGACAGCCAATTGAAGATGACAGAATTTTAGACATGAAGACATTTTTGTCTGCCATAGGGCAGGTCAACAAGACTGCTAAATACACACAATGCATTGTATGGCAAACATTGTTAAATCAGCAGGTGTTGGCTTTTTACTGGGTGGGGGCAACCATCCTCCACACACTGGCACGCAGAGCTACAGTTACCAGCATACATATGGATTGAATTGCTTGCTTTTTGATTGCATGAATAACACATGCCATGCTTTGATGTAAATTAGTAGAATTGTTTTTATTTAGATAACCTGGTGCCCATGGGTTCACCTTGTTCACGAAATTAGATGGTTTCTGGTTGGGTTCCACATACATGGGGGAAGTGTCCAGTCACACAGCCCATAGTCACGCTTGAATGCCCTGGGATCAGGGGAGGTAGGCCCTTAGAGTGAAAAGGCTGCCAGGTTTTAGAATTGGTAACCATACATAAATGCAATAGTGCATTGTAGATTAGACTACACTGGATTGCCTTGACATTTTAACTGCATGCTGCTTTTTAACTGACAATCAGTTATACAAAATTGATTTAGGTATTTTTGTGTAGGCCAGGTTTTGGCTAGAGTAAATGTCCATGTTCACTTGGTGTAGGTATTTTTTGTGTAGGCCAGGTTTTGGCAAGGGTATATGTCACTGTTCACTTTGTGTACATTTTTGTTTAGGTAGTGTTTTACCCTGCATGCCACGCTAACTAACCGCTAGAAGATAGTTTGCTTAAACCTCTTGCAAAGCCCTAAGGTCTTTATCACTGCACTAAATACTATATTGATAGGTATTAGTCAGCATTTGTCGCACAAACGTTGAATAGGGGTGGAATGTAGTGATACACGAAATTGCAACCTTGCCAATCAGGGCTTTAGATGACAGCATTAGCCGCTGACAGCCAATAGTGTATTCAAGGTATGTGCTAAAAATGCTGACAGTAGTCTGTTGTAGCACTTCCATTATGCAGTAGTGAGCTACAAGGGATATGCAGGCCTAGTATGAAATAGGTCACATTATGCATTGTTGATAGACAGGCAGGGAGAGGGCCCCAGCTATGTAGCTAATAGGTATTTTTGGAGTGTTTGGAACATCATGGCACCTATATAGCGCTTAGATAGCCAGTCTTAAGCGCTATAAACACTAAGCTATGAGTGCATGCCTTTTAGAGCTTGCAGATGGGGTTAATACATCCCTGCTTCCCTTAGAATATTCAGCCTCACTAACGGTAGCCCTGGCTCCAAGCTAATCTTCCTTTTCTCTGGGAAGGTACTGATAAGACATTCCTCAGCCAGCGCAGATGGGAACCAAGGGAGGGGGTAGGAGCGAGCAGGGAGCATCTCAGAGAGAGCTGGGTTTTTTCCATGAACCAGCCCATATTTTTGCACAGGGAAAGTTCTGGAACTATGCGTCATGGTGACTGACAGCAAGAGATTATAAAATATCCATGCACACATGGGATCAGGGGGAGATCGTCTGTGGACTTGATTCGTGTACAGTCAGGTGCCCGGAATTGGCTCTCACGGTGTCCTCCAGCATTGTTTTTCTATGAAAAGCCATGGTCTCCCAGTGCTGATTAAAGGGACGTAAGACTGTGTTTCTCTATGTTTCTCTATATTTCTCTATGTTTCTCTATGTTTATCTAAGTTCCATGTTTCACTATACTTTGCATTGCTCTTTGTTTTATGCTTTGTAATATTCTCTAACTTGAATCCCAAATGTATATGAAATTCACTGCTTAGAATAAATATGCTAAAAACTTTGAGGGTGTCATTTGTCACTAGCATGAGATCACTGCTCAGCACAATAGAACCTGTATTTTGGGCTGAATTGGGTATTTTTGCTCTCAAAGGGCTGGCCCCGAGGAAGATTTTGCCCATATCAAGACAAGCGTAAATACTGTTCCAGAGTTTGATTGGTCCTCTCGGTTTGTCCGTCGGTCTGAGGGTGGTGACTGGTCGATAGTCTCACATCAATTTGAGCCGACCGACAGCAACTTCGCCAAAAATGAGAAATAAATTGACTACCTCGATCCGAAATTAGAACCGAAGGAAAACCGTGCAGTCGGACGATGTTTTCGAGAAATTCTCGGGCCAGAGTTGCTGCTGTTGGCAAACCTTTGAGCGGAATGAAATGCGCCATCTTGGAGAATAAGTCCACGATTACTAGAATCGTATTGTATCCAGAGCATGGAGGTAGATCGGTGATGAAGTCCATAGAAAGCGTATGCCAAGGGCGAAAGAGGCCTGCTGGTCTTTCCTTTTGACTCTTGTTTTGGGTGCATACTCCACAGGACATTATAAAGTCTCTGATATCTTTTTTCCAAGACGGCCACCAGAAGTAGCACTTGATCTTTTCTGAGGTCTTGGCTATACCGGGATGTCCTTCCATTAAAGAATCGTGATAACAAGAGATTACTTCTTTCTGTAAATCTGTGCTGGGTAGGTATAATCGTTCTTGGAAATACAATAAGTTGTCCTTTACTGCAAAGTCCTTTCCTTGCAGATGCCAATTCTGTATGTCTGCTGGAGTTACAAGTTGCCTGGCTTTATCCTTAACTTCCTCTATGGATTGTGTGGCGATTACACCCAGAATTCTTTGTTCGGGAATGATTGGTACAGGTTTAGGGTTGATCAAATGTTCTTCCACTCCCATCCGAGAAAGGGCATCAGCTTTACCGTTTTTTGTACCAGGTCGATAGGTAATTATGAAGTCAAACTCGCCAAAGAATAATGCCCAGCGGAGTTGTCTAGAGGATTGGGCTTTTGCGGTTTTCAAATATTGCAGGTTTCGGTGATCCGTAATCACAGTAACGGTGTGTCGGGCCCCCAGCAGATAATGCCGCCAAGCCTTAAAGGCAGACTTGATAGCCAGAAGTTCCTTGTCAGTAATCGTGTAATTGATTTCAGGAGGCGAGAATTTGCGGGACCAAAATGCCACGGGATGCAACTGATTGGTTACCGGGTCCTTTTGTGATAGAACTGCCCCCATGGCAAACTTGAAGCATCAGTTTCCACGATGTAGGGGAGTTCGGGGCGAGGGTGTTTTAAGATTGGTGCAGAGATAAATTTAGTCTTCAAATCCTGGAAAGCTTGTTGCGCCTCGGTAGACCATTCAAAACGTTTGTTTTTCTTTAACAAGGCAGTGATGGGCTGAACTATTCGAGAGAATTCGGGGATAAACCTGCGGTAAAAGTTAGCGAAGCCTAACATGCTTTGCACACCTTTTACGGAGGATGGTGATGGCCTTTTGAGAACTGCATCGACCTTCTTTGAATCCATACGCACTCCGCCAGGTGATAATATGAATCCCAAGAATTCAACTTCAGTCACGTTGAAAACACATTTTTCCAACTTAGCGAAAAGTTTGTGTTGACGCAATCTTTCGAGGACCATTTTCACGTGTTTCCGATGTTCAGATTCCGATGAAGAATAAACAAGGATGTCGTCAATGTAAACAACAACACACACATCTATGAGCTCTCTGAGGACATCGTTCATAAAATATTGAAAGGCGGCCGGGGCATTGCAAAGTCCGAAGGGCATGACCTGATATTCAAATAGCCCATACTTGGTGCGGAAGGACTACTTCCATTCATCGCCCTCTTTTACTCGTACCAAGTGGTAAGCTCCTCTAAGATCCAGCTTTGTATATATGCATGCTTTTCTGACTTGGTCCAGGAGTTCAGGGATCAAAGGTAACGGATATCTATTCTTAACGGTGATCTGGTTCAGGGAGCGATAATCTATACAAGTTCTAAGGTCTCCTTCCTTTTTTGGAACGAAGAACAAAGCTGAAGAAGCAGGGGACTTGGAAGGACGAATAAACCCATTTGCCAGGTATTGATCCAGGTATTGTCGAAGGTGAAGGTTCTCAGGCTCGGTGAGGGCATAAATTCTACTACAAGGAGGAGTAGATCCAGGTATCAGGTCTATCTGGCAGTCATAAGACCTATGAGGAGGTAGAGAGTTAGCCTGATCCTTCCGGAAAACATCTTGGTATTCGAGGTATTCGGGAGGTAACTGGGGAGTCTCTGAAGAAATTGCTGCCAGTGCAACACCAGGTGGAGGGTGACAAGTAGAGACACATTCTGGAAACTGGACCGTTCTTGCTCGCCAATCGATCAGAGGATTGTGTTTCTCTAACCAAGGTATTCCTAGAATAATCTGAAACTGAGGGGCCTTGATCACATCGAACACGATCTTCTCATGGTGTCCATCTTGACGTATTAGCGTCACTTCTTGAGTGGTATGCGTTACTGGCCCGGAGGCTATCTCCGTACCATCCACCATAGTAATGACGTCCTTTACAGCCTTGGGACAAAGAGTTAGATTCATCCTCAAAACCATTTCATGATCCACATAATTGCCGATGGCACCGCTGTCGACGTAAGCTTCAATTGCATGTAATCGATCCGGATTATCAGGGCTAATGACGACCATAGGTATCACAAAATGCGAGGTCACGGAACTGGTTTTCACGCTCGGCAAGAGGACCTCTATTCTTGTCGGGCGAGGTCGTTTCCCTGCTCAGAGTTTGTAACTTTGGTAACTGCAGCTCCTACTGCCTTCTTAGCAGGTTTCACCGGACAGTCTCGAAGAAAGTGCCCTGAGTTTCCGCAATAGAGGCATAATTGCAACTGTTTTCTCCTTTCCCGCTCCTTTTGTGTTAGAGGACCTTTCAGACCCCCTATTTGCATGGGTTCCCCGGAGTCTACTCCTTTGGAAGGAGTTGGCGGTTTGGAAAATACTCGAGCATCAAACTTGGAACGATCGGCCTTCCTGTTCTGAAGTCTGTGATCTATTTGAAGGACTAAGTCTATATAGTCCGAACAATCTTGTGGGGGATTCACTACTTGGGCTAACACATCTTTGAGCTCTCCACGTAGACCTCTATAAAACAGCGTAATCCTTTTGTCCTCAGGCCATTGAGTTTCCACTATCAGTCTGTTGAAAGACGCAATATAAGCCAAAAGGTCTTGATTACCTTGTCGCAACGAAAGAAGCTCATTGTCCAAGGCCTGCCCCTGTGAATGTCTTGCGAACAGTTTTTCCATACTGAGCTGAAAAGCTTGAAAATCATGGAGGACCGGATCATCTTGATTTACTAGAAGGATCGACCAGTCTGCCGCATTGCCACTAAGGTACGAAAGCACGAAAGCTACTTTAGCTTGATCAGTTGGAAAGGCAGCTGGCCGGCATAAGAAATGCAACCGGCACTGATTGATAAATACTGCAAACCTCTTTGGGTCACCAGAAAATCGTTCGGGCGGAGCCAGAGGTACATTCCCAGGTAGGTTGATCTGCACTGGATTCATAGAGGATGTAGAAGGAAGATTTCCCCCAGATGCGGGTAACGGGTCTGTCCGGCTTGTGACTGTAGCAATTGTCTAGCGAGATCATCTGTTCGCTCCTTGGAAATAATCAGTTCCCTTCTTAGAGCGTTCGTTTCCTGACGGGCTGCATGCACTTCTGCCCTTAGTTCCCCAAGTAACTGGGCTTGTTGGTCGGTATCCGAGGTTTCCATAGCGCCTGGACGGGAGTTTTGTGGTAGGCTTTGCGTTCTGTAACGCTCACCTGATTCCCGTAGAGGCACCGGTCTTGACTGGGCGTATACCGTATCTTCAAAGGTGATGTGTAACACACGGCTGGCTCTTTGTGCTGGACCTCTGTGCACTGTATGTTTGACTCGAAGGGTAAGATGTCTGCAGATAGAAAATATGGGATTAATGAACTGGGTTATTGAATGTCTCTCTCTTCTTCCCTTTCTCTTCTCCTGTAGAACCCCGAAGGTTAACGCTCTCACCTTAGGTAAGTGAACGCCATGCTCTCCATCTGCCTCGGGGCAGGGTGCTGTAACCAGTTTCTTCACTGGATAAGGGGAGCAGGCCTCTTGACTTCAGAGGACTGCTGTCCGTCGTTTACTGCACGAACGGTAAGTTTCGAGTAATTCTAATGTCTTTAAAGTCTTTAGTAATGATGTCTCTTGTTTTGCAGGGTTCCGGCGATGGTGGATGACGGGCTGAAGTGAGTTGAAGATGGAGCCCGTGTGATGAATAGAAGCGCCTGGAAGCACGTAAGTAAGCGCTTGTTGCCTGCTTCACGATGCGCTCTAACTGTCTTTTTATTTTGCAGGTACAAGTTCGGAGCGGCTGCAGGCTGCCGGAATACCCACTGGGTTAGATGTGGAAAGGAGTAATGGCACGTGAGTATTAAAGTTCCCCAATGTCTTTAAACGCACCTTGTTTTGTCTTTCAGATGCGGGATGCAGCGCCGAAGGCCTCCGGAGCGTGCGAAGAGTTGGTAAGCTTTTGTCTTTCAGATGCCGGAATGCAGTGTGAAGACCTCCGGAGCGCACGAAGAGTAGGTAAGCCTTTGTCTTTCAGAATGCAGCGCGAGGCGTTGGTGACAGCCGATGGCCCAGGTAAGTGAAGAGCTGTCACTGAAGACCGTAATGCTAACCTGTTCTTTCTTGTCTTTATAGGTGTTGCTGAAGACTGGATTCAGGATGGTAAGCCTTTTTCCTTAGGCCCAGGATCAGATGCAGAAGACACGATGAGCGTTCTGCTGCAGAGGATGCAGAATAACGCAAAGCAAGATTCATCCATCGGGTGTGGTTTAAATAGCCTCCTGTAGTGCTTAGGTGTCTCCTTCCACAGCCACGCCTAGGTAAGAAAAGAGTTCCTGCTTTCCAGAAGAGTTCCAGTGTTCTGAACCTAGGGAGTGGCTCCTGCCCCACCCAACAGGAAAAGTAGTTCCAAACAGAAGAGGATCAGAGGCTCAACTGGCAGGCAAGTAAGCAGCATGGTCTGCTGCAGGTAAGTCCACCCAAGCATTATGAGCCCGGCGCTTCCAGCGCTGGGACTGGGCATATTTATGAGCCTGGTGCCACTGGCGCCAGGACTGGGTCCAAAAGGTCCCAATTGGGACTGGTTGGCACTCGGAACCTGGGTTATGAATCTGCTTCCAAGGGAGTTGGGAAAACCCTGACCTTTTGGAAGCAGAGATCATGACAGGTACCCCTTTTACACCGTCCGATCTCGGTCCGATAGCCGCGTCAACCTTCAACGAGCTGGCATCAATCTTGAGGGTCCCTATTCGGGCACCATCTGTGAAAGCAAAAAGAAGATCTCGAGGTTGAGTACCCCAAAAGGAAATACACCAAACGCGGGTTCAAAAGATACACAGATCTTTATAATATGACTGAACTGTTTCAAAGGACAAAGCAACATATAGCTGTCAGGCCCTCAGTACAACACAGCGAATTCCAGCCCTGTTCGGTGTGTTCAGTGAATACGGACTGTACATCAAAATAGTCGCACCTTTTATACAATCCAAAACATGATGTCCAACCCACTTGTAGGTTAACCATTTCCTTGGGCTAGGGGTTTATGCCGTGTTCGTTCCTAATTTATGCATCCGTACATTTAGGGGTTATCCTTAATACATTTGCCAACAAATTTGTCTTTGGATTTCTCATTGAGCCTTCGCACATATCTTGGACAATATAGTAAAACAAGTGTTCACATAAGATGCTCGAACAGTATTGTGCACAATATATGTTCATGGATTAGCTTTGTTGGCACAGGTAATCCTCTATACACAGGTCAACGAAGGACAAGGTCTCAGTACATGACCCTAACATTTGGCCTGCGGGCAGTTTACAAATTAACTTGTACACAGAGGTCAAGACGCCCATGTTACATTCAAAACGACACTGTCCACCATCTTAGAACACAAGGTAACTTTAGAGTGAGAATCTAAAATGGCGGATGAATCTAAAATGGCGGCTAACGCAGATCTAAGGTCAGGACCTTGCAACGCAGATTTCTTCGCAGAGCGACTGGACTTAGGCCAATATATACAATAAAGGAGTCATGATATGATTTCCTGTTTGACAGTGGGACTGGCCACTCAGGGTTGGTGTGCCATCTGGGAGGTGGGAGGGAGGAGAAGAAAGAGGAAGGGAAACCAGAAAAGGGAGAATGAACAGCGGGGCAAGGGGGCGCAGAGAACCAACTAAAGTACACGGTGTGCTGAGGGTCCCTAGACCCAAACAGAAAACTGGGAATGGCCAATCGGAGGTGGTGGGAATGCTGGGTGGCGGGAAGAAGGTGAAGAAAGTGGAAGGGAATCCGGGAAAGGGAGAATGAACAGCAGGGCAAGGGGGCACAGAGAACCAACTAAAGTACATGAAAATGGCCCAGGAGGGACTCACCAGCACGAATCTCGTGCAATCAATCACTCACTCAGCCCAGGTGAAATGGCAAGCGTAGTGTGCTGCAGGTCTCTAGACCTGAACAGAACAGTGGAATGGCCAATCAGGGGTGTTGGGCGGGCTAGGAGGTAGGAGGGAGCGGAAGAAAGCTGAAGGGAAACTGGAAAAGGTAGAATGAACAGTGGGGCAAGGGGGCACAGAGAACCAAATAAAGTAAATGAAAATGGCCCAGGAGGATATATTATCATGTGTATAGTAATAGCAGGGTTGCAAGCCCACTGATCCAAAAGCAAGCAGCCGTTTTTTTTTGCATGCTGTGTTGTGTTAGATGGCTTTTATATTCCACAAGATCACCAGAGGAGCAGTTTTGCAGTACCCAAGCTTGTCCGGTTTTTGGCATAATGATGTTTAAGGGTGCCTCGGAATGAATATACCATTACATGCTGTAATTGTGGATAGTGATGTGCTGTGGGAGATCAAAGGTGCCCCAGAACTTTGTTTGCGCTATCTTCACTGTCTTTCTGGCCATGGATCCTATTTCATAAGGCACATTGCATGGAAATCTTTAGATCATTTTGGTTGGAGCTGGCACAGTAAGAAATAAAAAAGTGTGTGCGTGTCTATAAATATGTAAGACAAAAGGAGCTTTTGCAGGCAGCATTCTACAACAAGTAGGCTAATCATATCCATACACATGCCATTTTGCTCAATTTTCAGGATGCTGTAAGCTTCATCTTTGCGTTGCACATCCCCTGGTGAAAGGGAAAAAGTAATGGATATGGGCCTCATAAGTGTATGCAAAGATTTAGGGTAGATACAAGTTTGCTGGGTTCTTTGCTAATCAAGGAGATAAGGTTTGTGAAGTAGGAGGATTAGGCAGAGTCCAGTGTAGGGCTGGGGCGGTAAGGACAATTTTCCAGTCTAGCAGTATGCTAGGTGTCCATAATATGCACCAGCGTCATAGGTCCTAGCACATGTTTGTTTTGCAGGTCTAAATTTCAGAAGGTATCCAAGGCTGGGGGCGGGAAGGTGTGAATGTACGAGCCATAATGTTGGTCAAATTAAGTCATAAATGCATAGTCAAAGTCTTCACATCATCAAGGTAATGGGCAACAAAGTCCTATGTGACTTTTCTCTTAGTCTTTGAAGAGGGGAGATGAGGAGTGGAAGGTGGAGGGACCAACATGTTAAAGTGAACAATGGAATGACCAGTTGGAACGGGGTCAATGGGGAGGTCAGAGGAGAAGAGCGAATTGGTGAGAAAAACAAGGTCATGAGAGTTCCCACCAGAGTGGGTAGGCTGGGCATTGAGAGAGTAGAGGGAGTGGTCATATTGGAGGATTTAAGTTCAAGGCAGGTGGTTGCAAAGCTCTTGAGGAGGTTAAGGTCCCCCCACATGACAAAGGGGATGTAGGTAAGAAGTGATTCACAGAGAAGCGTCAGATCAGGGAAGAAGGACTTGCGAGGATCTGGGGGTTGATAGAGAGCAGAAACAGTAAGGCAAGTAGGACCGCAGAGTTTAATAGTTGTATATTCAAAAAAGGAAGAGTTTATCTCAGATGGGAGTAGGATGAAAAAGTCCTCAACCACCAGTGCAGGTGAAGCAGGTCTGCTCCCATCGCTGGATTAAAGAGGACTGAGGTGTGGTACCACAGGGCGGTCAGGGGAGCACATGCTCTTGGTACGATGCTTCTGTGCGTGGCTACATTTAAAGGGGAAAGGCCTTTGTTGTGTGAAGTCTTTCTCAATCTGTGTCCCATTTGGCTGGATCACCTCAGCTTCCTGCTTACTCTCTCCTCTTCGCTCTCTACTACACCATTGACAATCTGGAACTGTGTACTAACACTTTCAATGTCAGGAAGCTTCTACCCATTTTTTAGTTCGACTTGGACAGTAAATGCTTCAGTGAGTGTTTTGGGTTGTGGGCCCCCGTTCTCATTAAGTGCACTGATATGTTATGTTAATTGAATGTATTAAGCGCAATGGTCCTCCAAAGGCATCTTGGTGCTAAAAGACCAAAGTAGCCAGCAGAAACAGGGTCAAATCTAAATTAGAAAAGAAGAGCCTTCAGTGAGCGGCAAAAGGAGAGGTAATTATCCATCACGCAAAGGGAGAATGGGAGAGAGTTCCAGGCCTTTACAGCAGCAACGGAGAAAGTCTCGACCGCCTATCCAGGAATATTTTATCCGGGGACCTGAACCGTTAATGAAGATTAAGAGTGAAGTGCTCTGGAGGGGGCATAGGCACATAATTCTTCCTGGAGATATTTAGACCCCCGTTTGTAAAATGCTCTATGGACAATACACAGAGATTTGAACAGCACACTCTTTGCAGTGGGGTGCCAGTGTAGCTGACATAGGAGGGGAGTCATATGAGAACCGAAAGGAGGGGTGGAACACAGCTCTTGCACCCATATTCAGAAAGAGCTGGAGTCGTTGAACCAAATAGACTGTTTGCACCAGATAGAGGGCATTACAGTAGTCGATACTGCTCATGACTAGAGCAGACACGACAGGAGCGTAGAATTGAGAGGGAATACATTTCAGGACATTATGAGGGGTTCTTAATTTGGGATGGCCAGCTTGACAGACAGCTGTCACCATTTCAGACATTGATAGAGATGCCGAGTGTTCATGATTGATGTGTCTCTAATGGCTCCACCGCCCCCCTCCAGCTATCTTCCCATTAGTTTCACTTGTATTAAGATGTTCTTCTTTTAAAAATCTGATTCATCCTGTGCAAATTTCCTCGTGTGAAGCCTCAAAAAGTCTGCCTGCCATCTTGCAATCAGGGAGCTGTGTCATGGTAGGCGAGTCTTCCAGTATTAAGAACACGATTGCCAGATGCTTTTTCCCCTGTCCTTACAGCCATGTGTTTCACATTGGTCTTTGCTTCACGGTCCATGTTTGAACCTGCACACCTAACATGCACTCGGATCAGAGTCCTGCTCTGCTCTTGGTTCAGGAGATCAGGCAAGGCAATCTCTGCATATGTCCCCAGTGTGGTGTACTCCTAGAATACTCATTTTGGGGTGATATTATCTGGGGTTTAACCCCTGACTTTGCTTCCACCATAACATAACAATATAAGGCCGTCTTCATACTTCCTCATTATATATATTTTCTTCTAGGTGGCACTAAAGCACTTTCCATCCAAGGCAATTGTGTGGCATGTTCTGAGGTTCCCAAAGGTGGACTGGCGCAGCTGTCTGGGATCTTCTGTATACCAGCTCTAGGGGTTCTATCATGTAGCTGGTGGCTTCCCCTGGCCCCAAGAATTTCCCACACACACCCCATCAGTGGGCACTCCCAAGATGATTTTGTCATATACCACAGATTGAATTTTCTCTTTTTACATAATTAAAAGCTGCTATGCCACTGAAATGCGCCCATACATTCATTACCATTATTGTCGAACTATTCACTCGTTATGATTGCAAACCACACTTGTAATTACATTCCCAGTACGTCCATTCAGTCCTGCATCCTTCCATAGTTGATAAAATGATTACTGTTGAGTTGGGTATCAACAGGCATATTGGCTGGCCATTCCCAATGAACAGAGATGCCATAGAGGACCTAATCAAGGCAGCTAGCAATTCCAGGGCAGCCAGCCCGGATGGCATGACCAACCTCACATTGAAGAAAGAAGCTGGAAAATGGACCCACATCCTGCATGATTATTTTGGTGAGATCAAAAGGACAGGCATCACCCTGACCTCCTGGTGCTCCTCTATAGTAGTACCAATTTTTAAGGAGGGCGGTATGTCATATCCTGCAAATTATAGACCTATCGCCCACTTGGATGCGTCCGGCAAGTTATTTGGAGGTCTATTGTTGAAGTCCATCACCTCTTGGAGCAGAAACATGGGTCACTATGACAAGTGGCAGGAGTGTTTTGTTAAGGGCATAGGGACTGCCCTTAACCTTTTTCTGATTAACCTGCTTAGGACAACAACAATGCTGAAAGGATCAGGCCAGATTTATTTGGCATCAATCGTCCTAGCTCAGGCATTCAACATGATCAAACAACAACATTTGTGGGAGAAATTAAAAAGTTGGGACTGTCCCGAGGACATAAGGGAAGCTTTAATTGCCCAACATTCCAAAACTATTCTGCAGGTCAGATTGGATAGAAAAGGCTCCTTATAGAAGCCCATTACAACATCAAAAGGGTTGCAGCAGGGGTGCTCTCTAGAGCTTGCTGTATTTAATCTATTCATTTCGGATATGGAATATACCTTCAATGAAATAAGATGTTTTTTTCTCCTCGAATAGCAGGTGTACCAATCAGCTGCCTGCTATACGCAAATGGCGTCATATTACTAGACTAGACAAAAGTTGGTCTCCAAAGACAATTGAATGCCCTGGAACAATATCTGGAGATCAATGTTGCAAAATCAAGTATATTGACCCTGGGAGGGAAAACTGGTCATAAGAACTCTTCACGCAGAGCTGCTTGGTTTCTGAAAGGGGAAACACTAAGAAGTTTCATCTCATATCTGGGAATGACCATTAATAACAGCATATGTGATGCACAAAGGGAGTTTGCCCCTAGAGGTAAGACCCATAAATTGGCCTCACAGGCGCGTCTCCCAGCAGCAAAATATTGCACGTTTTCATTGAAGCCAATCATTGATTTCTATCGCCTCAAAGTCGCTCCAATTCTAACGTATGAGCTGAGACTTCATTTTCTCTGTCCGCCTCACTTTGACCTAAACTGGAATGCATGTTTTGGGTAACGGTTCTCCTTCTCCCACACAGTTTACCCATCCAAATAATAAGGTGTGAACTAGGACTTACGTCCTTATATGCCATCACTGTTTGGAAAACCCTGGCTTTCTTTAGGAAATGCCTTCTGGGTGAAATGGAAGGGGGATTTTGAGTACTACACAGAGCACTTCGGTCCTCTATCGAAACTATGCTAAATGCATGGACACAAATCTGTGTGGCAATACTTCAACATCTGGGTTCTTTAAGTTAAGTCCAAGTTATTTGATCAAGATTGGATGGACACCTGTGAAAATACGACCTTAAAGAACGTTTATGGCCACACTGATTTAGAGTGTAGATTAAGAGGAACGTTACCCAAATATCTACAAAAATGTCCTAACCATCTGCTTAGACATCAATTTATGAGATTCCGTATGAAGCTCTTGCCAACAAGAGAAATCACTTAAGTGAGGATGAAAAACAAATCACTGAGAAAGGCTGTATGCAGACTTTGTATGGGACAATGAGTGAAATGATAGGCTTCTTAACATCAGGTGGGGCAACTAAGCCCTCCCCTCAAAATGGACACTATGAACGTCACTAAATACACAACATCCCATTGGCTACACAAACCATAGGACATCTAATTATGTGGTACCCTACAATTGGTTGGCACTCTAACATTCATCAGTACTTTTCCACCTACGTCTAGCAGCACACAGATTGGACTTCCAGGTGCTGGTGAGATTGTCTAAAACAGAGCTTCCCACCAATTAGCCTATCCATCTATCATATCCTCAGTGGTCTGCTGGCAATTAAGACTTTGAACCTGTCCTTGGGAGTGTTCTTAGCTCTGGAGAATTCAGGGAGTGAAGTCACGCTCTGCCCTCATGCGTATGTGTGACCATCTCGTTCGTCCAACTTCATCTGTCCACGTAACTGTAGACCATGATTTTGAACCTCTCGTGTATTAAAATACTATTTTCTAACAGACCTCTGACGTCTTCCTTGTTTGGTTCATGCCTTCTGAACAGGAGCTTTGTTCTTTCACATGATTTGTATCCAATGCTTGCTTGCTCCAGCCTGATGAGAACTTGACTTCTTGGCTTGGCTTCATGGCTCATCCAGCCTCGCCTTTCCAAGATTCAATTTTAATTCACTTGTTTTCCTTACTGCGACACACTGAAAATGAGGCCTTCCTTTTCCAGTCCAATTCTGCTATAACACGTAGTGGAAACACCCCTCCTTATTCTTTATGCATATATATATATATATATATATATATATATATATATATATATATATATATATATATATATATATATATATATATATATATATATATATATTTGCATGCCTCAACTTATTTATTACTTAGCTAGCCTCAAGAATACTTTGTCTGCTTGTGTTTCTCTGCATCTGTGTAAAACAGCTTGATATCTTCATCATTTCTGTGGCATAAGCTTCACCTTGATCCCACTTATCCTTGATTCTTTCTTGATGCCTTATAGATTATCTTTTTTCTCTTGTCTCTGCATCTCCTCTATGCACGTCAGCTCAATTCTGCATGACGTCAACATTCATCTTGACCATTCATTTGCTCTGCTTCAGATTTCATTCAAATGGCCATCATATTGCTTTCTATGCAGGTATGGTTTTCTCAATGAGAGGATTATCCATTCTTCCAGGATTCTCTTAGGTATTGGTATTCTTACTGGTACTGCATGTGTCTCACACTCTGGCTCCCAACATACAGTCAATATGGGTGGTTGAGGTGGGGGTACTTGGCTGCTCCTCTACAAAGTGCTAAAGAAGATCTGCCTGGGACGGAGTAGATGCTTTAATCAGCATAAAAGGGAAGATGTAACGCCTTCAGCTTCTCTTTTCCATTCTGAGAACAAGAACACAGATGTATCCTTTACAGAACGCAGATTTATCCTTTAAAGAAATTGAAAGCAGCAGCAGGGTATGTTAATCCGACATGCGAGCCCCCCACATAACAGCAAGGACAATGTGGAAGAGAGTCAAAGTAGAGAATGCAAATATATGTCAACATGCGATGAAAGCAAACAGAGTGATGAGAGAAAGAACAGACAGCTAGAGATAGAGGGAGAAGTACAGAGACAAAGAGAAATGAAGGACGGGACTGAGGAAGTGACGATAGTACAGAATGAATGTATGGGAGGACAAATGTTACTCAAACTAGATGACAATGGCATTGATGGGTTAAAAAAGGGAAGAAAGGAAGAGAGGGAAACGAAAGAAAGCGAACAAGAAAAAGCATACAAGGAACAGAAGAAAAAAGAGAGGAAGTGAAAGGAACAACAAAAAAGGTATGAGGCAAGGAAAGAAAAGGAAAGATTAGAAGAGAAGAAATGAGAGGCGATAGAAACACAGAGATTGAAAGTGTGTAGGTTGCAAAGAAGGCAAGAGAAAGAAGAGATGATAGAGTTGAGGAGAAGGGAAGGAGAGATGAAGAGGAGTAGGGGACAAAGGGATGTCGAAATAGAGTACCTATTTAATAAAGACATGGTGCTGATTGAAGCATGAGAATGATCAGAAGAATAGAGAAGGTCACAATAGCCCTCAAGGGAGCTGCAATGTATACCGAGAATACAAACATGGGCTGAAAAACATGAAGCAGAAAACATAGGTAAAACAACTGGGGATTTAAGGCATAAAGACAGGTATAAAACCAGAGAGAATGTCAAAGGATTTCTATCAAGGGAAACAGGAAGTAGGTTAGATGACATAATAACAGACGAACATAGAACGCTGTCTTTAAGTAGACAAGATCTTGATGATGTGGAAATGGATAATAGGCCTATAAACTGGGGTAAAATGATGTCAGATGAAGACAGGGAAGAAAACGAGAACGCACGAAGAGAGGGCGCATGCAGTTTTTTGAAAGGCTCAAGTGTAGAAAAAGGGGTGAAATGGTCAGATTTAGAGGACCCTAAAGAAAAAAAACCAGAACCGACACCATGCACTGTGCAACCACAAGTATGATTGTGCAGTGCAGGGGCTATAACCCTGCCTTATGTAAGCAGATTAAGGTTACTGCCAGGACGGAGACAAACGGGCGAGACAAGCCCCACCTGGAAAACAAGAAGTGTAGGTGGGTATGATTATGGATCAGGATTTACACAATTCCCATTATTAGAGAAAGGGGAGGATAACCACAATATGTACCATTGCCACAAATAGACAAGGATTATGTGAAATGTAAATTACCTAGTTGGACTTCAGGTGTGGAAAAAATTGATTTTTGAGTTAGAAAGAATGACATTAGCAATAGGTGACATAAAAGGCCTGCTGGCAGCCATTGTAGGGGTGAGGGTTGGTGACATTTAGAAATGAGCAGGGTATGGGGGGCGTTGTTGCGCACAAAGCTGATGGCTGCCTGAGAGGAGAGCTCCGGCCTGTAATCCATCCAATTCTTTAATTAATCCTTTCAGGGGCCACCTAGCCGCCAGAAAACATACATGAACGGCAACGGAGGACTTGCAGCATCACCCTGTAAAAACCTGGGGGAAAACAGACACGCGCTCCCGAGAAACAGCTCTGTGAACTCGCGCCGGGGGACAACCCCGAGTCCCAGCTCCATAAGAAAACCACAGCAGGCCAGGGGCGGGGCACCAACTACAGGCCGAATGCAGGAAGGGTCGCGCTGCATGGCTTTAACATCAGTGAGCCCGGTGTGACACAGGTGAGTTGGCCTGAAACGATCCCCACACACTATCCGGAGACTACCCCAGGCGTGCACCCACGGAGCGGACCAGGAGAGACGGCTGAGGTGACCGGTGCCGGCTCCCCCGCTGAGCGCGACGATTCGGGAGTGGTGAGCTGCTGTGGCGGAACACTGTGAGGCGGCCTCCTGAAGCCACGCGACCCTGCCTCCCAGCCACGGCCACAACCATTGGAGGGGTGCGGACCTACCTCCCAGACACAGCCACGATCACCTAAGAGACACGGACCTGCAGCCTGAGTGCATTACCCACCCACGCTGTTACCATGGGAAGAATCTGGGTAAGCAACCGGATTTGGGTGGACAGCGGGGCTGCTGGACATTTGGGACATCCACTACACACCCTTAATGGACACCAACCTCCCGCCTCGGGAGCTCCATATAAGAGGTCTACATAAATCCTTCTCTTGAGTACAGGGCCTTCCAGCTCCAGATAGACCCGCAACGCAACTGGCAGGTGTTACACACACTGCAGACGCCACTGGGCACTACTCTGAACAGATAGGCACCCACCTATTGCAGACTTTGGCAATTGGTTTCAGACGTGCAACTGCAACTTGATATAGGAAATACCAAGCTTCAACAGCCGGCAGAGCCCACATAAACACCTATACTCGAAATACAGCTCAGCCATAACAGCTAGCACCCCAGTTCAATCCTGGCACCACTGTATCATTGCGGCTGAGCTGTACAAGCCCAACACGGATGGCGGGAAGGATCAACATCACCATACACGATAATACTACATCCCACCCAAGACTGCTGGACAATAATACACTGCAGAACAGAGGGACGTGGGAGAACACAAGCCACTCAGCCCACCATATGGGCCGCCACTGCAAGAAAGGGGTGGGCTCCAAGAAAACAGGTCCAATGGACTCTTTTTCCAGCTCCCAGCCTCATAGGTCCACCACACTACCACAAAAACCAATGGACAGCCAACTAGAGCCCCCGGCGGACGACAGAGTAGTCCGATTAATGACAGTGGTCCAGAACGGCTTCCTCGCAGTCAATAGTAAATTGGACGACATTGTGGCGACAATCAGCTGCCTGAAGGCAATGGTAGACAAGGAGAGCACATGTATTACGGAAGCGGAAAACAGGATCGGCACCAATGAAGATTCGATAACACAGCACAGCCGAGACATCGCTAAGCTGAAAGGGGACCTCCAAAAGACCCTAAATAAATGCGAGGACCTCGAACCAAGGTCCAGAAGGAATAATGTATGCCTAGTCGGGGTCACAGAAACCTTTGGCAAGGGGTCCATGGAACGCCAGGTGGAAACCCTCCTGAAAACCCTCATGGGCGCTGACTCCTTCTCAGACCACTTCCTTGTGGAGCGAGCTCACCGCACCTTGGCACCTACTCCCAGGCCCGCAGCACCACCCCGCACGATAATAGCCTGCCTCTTCAACTATAGGGACAGGGACGCAATCCTGAGAGTATCCAGGGAAAAAGGCTCTCTACACTATGAGAACATCAGAATACATATATACCCGGACCTTTCAAACACTAAGAAGGTCCTACGAACCATTTGCAGACAACATTCTTCGTTACCAAGAACATAGTGCTCTTGTTCTGCAAGCAAGCTGTGTTTGTAGGAGAGACACATTCCGGGCCTTACTATCTCTTGGTTTCTATTTGTGAGTTAGAGGTCGGCTCGGTCTAGCAGGGCCCAGGAATGGGGTGGCCACAAAAGAGAGTTTAATTCAAGCCATTAACTGCCTATTTCTACAGTTTCTGCCGTTTCAGCGAGACTAGCTGGCACCTGCTTAGTGATTAAATGCCTTTCTGCTTACTTCCAAGGATTTGTGAGGGAGGGAGGAGGGAAACCAGTGCATCGCTGTCTGGGCTAGTCTCTCAACATGTAACTCGTGGCCTTGCTCTGTACATGAGCGGAACGAAATAGAATTCACTTTTAGCAAAGCATTTGAACAGAAGCGAGGAAAAGCAAAATTGCAAAATGGCAAATCCTGTACCGACGATGCTAGTCATACGATGCGGTTGGTTTGCGGCCAACATAATACATCGTCTATGCTATGGTAGGGTATGTTCTAGACTACCACGGATCCCCTAGGCGCTCATCTTCCCAGCAAAGATGATAATTCAACACAGGGGCAGAGCTTAGTTCTTTGAAAATCCCACGGAAGTCATGACATATGTTGAAGCCTCCCAGAGATCGAGCAATAAACCAGAATTTGCCACCCCAGCCAATCGAGGAACTGGACAACCCGGCCGGCTGACGGACAACCGTTCGTATTATACCCGTTATAAAGTTCAAAACCTGAGGGTGGTGAGGTGGTCCTGAACACCACTTGTTTGAAACAGGGCCGTGAGCCCCCTCAGTCAGCAGCCATGTGAGTACAGCTTGCACCCCCAGGAGACTTTCAAAGTTATGGTTAAAGGGATACATCATCTTGTTGGGGTTGATGATTCGGGTGGGAGGGGGAATCGAGAAGGGGTTACCCCTGGCAGTTTGCCAGGACTGTTTGGGGATGTTACAACTTTAAAATCAGGGGGCTGTTTTATGGCGGGAGTCCCGCACTGCGCAGAGATGCGGCAAAGCAACGGACAAACAAGCGATTCCAGATGTGGCTACGACACAGGCTAACAAAGGCTTAAACATTAAACTGCCATCCTGGAATATCCGAGGGCTGAAAAACCCGGTTAAAGCCAGGAAGATCACAGCCTATATAACGCAACATAACCCTCATATTCTTCTTATACAAGAAACACATGCATTGGGTAACGTCAATACCAAATTCCTGCCACGATGGGGACCTCACAGATATCACACGGAATACTCGGCCCAATATAGGGAAGTTCTCATGCTTATACATCCCAAGCCGTGTTTCAAACATCACTCTAGTAAGATAGACCCACGAGGTAGATATGCACTGGTTTGGGGGAAATTAGCGGGGCGTCAGATAGTAATAATTAACACGTATGGACCTAACGTAGATGACCCTGAATTCTATCGTACAATACTTGATATGTTGTCCGCATTGGGGGAGGCACAAGTAATTTGGGGAGGGGATTTCAACACAATACTCTATCAATCCTTAGACCGCTCGTTGACCACCACTAGGGCTTCCCCCAAAGCCGCACTAGTTCTGAAACAAATAATGAAACAGACTGACACAATTGACACATGGCATAAACTATACCCATACGAGAGGAAATTCACCTTCTATTCGTCTGTGCATGATTCCCATTCGCGTATAGACTACTGGCTTATCAGCTCATCCCTTTCTGGAACGGTTTCTGGTTGTGAAATACACCCCCGCACCTTCTCAGACCACTCACTGATAATGCTTGATATCAACCTAAGTGATACCCCATCACCAGCTGGAAGATGGAGGATGCCCCCCACAATCCTGAGAGACCCCCATGTGTGTGAAGCCCTTCACACTGAAATTGAGGAATTCCTTGAACTTAATGAGGGGGCGGTGAGCACATATGCTACCCTGTGGGAGGCATTCAAGATCTGGATCTGGGGAGCTATCCTAGGCAAGTCCACCGGTATGCTGAAATCCGTGCGAAGGAAACTGGGCATAACTGAAGCAAAAAGAGACACCTTACAAACCGAATATAGTGCCACACGTAACAAGGAAACCCTATTGAATATCCATATCACACTAAAGGAATTTAACGAACTAGCCAATAGGGAGGTCCTGTACATGACTGCCCTGGCCAAGGCCCGCAGATATGGGGAAAGCAATAAGGCTGGCAAATTCTTGGCCAATATGCTCAAAGCAGACAGACACCACACTCCTATCCCCAGTATACAGACAAGCCTAGGAACAACGGTTAACGAAGAAGAGGACATTAATGCCGCATTCACTGACTTCTATTCTTCCCTATACTCTAACCATGACGTGAAGTCCAAGGAAGACACAATTAGGTACCTAGACGACCTAGACCTCCCAACATTAATTCCCAAGACACGGAACATACTCGATCGACCCATCACAGTTGAGGAACTTGCTGCAGTTATCAAATCATTATCCTCTGGTCGGACCCCCGGATCAGATGGCCTGAGCTCCGAATTATATAAAAATTTCAGGATAAATTAGCCTTTTTACTTTTGAAAGTGTGGGAGGAAGCTATGGACCGAGGAATCCTCCCGGAGTCAATGCGCGAAGCAATTATCACAGTCCTCATGAAACCCCCAGACCAGCACAAGAAATGGCCTCTTATAGACCATTATCCTTAATAAACACTGACGCGAAGATCTTCGCTAAAGTACTGGCCACCAGACTTCTCCCATATATGCCAATTCTGGTACACCCCGACCAGGCCGTCTTTATTCAACTAGATCCACGGCCCTGAACCTAAGGCGTTTATTTGGCATAATGGCACAGATTGACCTGGGTGCGAGGGTGGCTATTGTGGCTCTGGATTCCAAAAAGGCCTTTTTCCTCGGTTTCTTGGGCATATCTCTTTCTGGTGCTTGAGCGGTTCGGTCTTGGTCAATATTTTGTCAAATGTGTATAGTTATTATATACACAGCCGTCGGCCAGAGTTCTAACCAATAACACCTTGTCCCCCACATTCCTGTTACACAGAGTAACCCGACAGGGCTGCCCCTTTTCTCCCATCCTATTTGCACTTACCATAGAACCAATGGCCGAATATATCCGTAAGAATCACTCGCGCAGAGAGCTCAGGATGACTGGTCCCCCACAGATTATATTACTATACGTGGACGACACCCTACTGTATGTCCGAAACCCATAGGAGAATGTGCAACAATTAATGACAGATATGCACACATTTTCGGATTACTCTGGATACAAAATCAATGTCCCAAAGTCCGAAATATTACCACTGACCCCGAACACTGAAGACCTTTCTGGGATAAGGGGGTTTATGCCCGCTCCTCTTCAGGTATGCTTCTTGGGAATCATGGTAACCAGGGATAAACAAACGCAATACACACAAAACCACGGGGAGCTACTACTAAACCTTTCAATTCCACCGAATGAGGGCTGCGTTTGCTGCTAGATGGCCAACATTCCCACTGGAACCCCCAACGCATGAGTGTATCAGAGCTGTGGTGCCCGTAGATGATCATGGCAAGGGGGTCTTGATGTTATACTCCCTAGTGCAGGCACATTCCACTTCATACAACACAATTAAAGAGACCTGGGAACGGGATACGGGCACAGTGATCGACGACACTAAGTGGTCCCACTATTGTCAATTTACCAAAACTGTTTCGATGAACTCTGGGCTGCGACTGACACAATTCAGAATTTTAAATCAACTGCACTACTCCCCAGCCAGATTAGTCAAATTAGTAGAAAACTGTACAGGATCCTGTACAGTTTTGTATGACTGTACGACACCCCCGACGCTGGAACGTACCACATGTACTGGTCATGCCCTTTGATTGTAGAGTTCTGGTAGGAGGTGGTGGAGCTCCTTGAGGAAATCACTTCACTCCCAGCGACCCCATCCCCCCCTAAAATACTTGTTTGGGGATATTGGCAAGGTGAAAGAAACCACAAGGTGACTGTTTAATATCTCATGCGTCATCGCCAAGCGATGTATCCTGAAGTGTTGGAAATCCCCAGCGAGACCAACATGAACTGACTTCCTGAAAGACTTATGTATAGTAAATGATAATAAGGAACTCTTTGTACTGTCGGTCCCAACACCTTGCTGCCCCAAGGATATATGGACACCACTGCGGTTTTATTTAAGTAATCTACTACCCGAGGCTGATATAACGCCTCCACCCTCCCCATGATTTATTGTATTTACCCGTTTGCCTTGTACATATGTGTGACAGAATTATGCCTAAGCCTTAATGTAATGTTTGTATAATTATCCTGCCATGAAGCAGCTCTCTCAATAAATAAAGGTTTAAAAAAAGAAAAATGAGCAGGGTATGCGGGTGCGACTGCACAAAACACGACACATAATGGCACACCATTTAATAATTGCAGAGCAGATGTATGGTGGGCACTCAGAGTACAATATCCTGATACATCAGACATGGGTGTGATCATGACTAGGAAAATGGGGGAGGATGAATATCCTGTTGCCTTTATTCAAGCTATTCAAGAGCGATGGCGTCTCGAGACGAGAGAACCATGGGATAAAACGGTAGCATTATTTTACAACATTTTATGTCAGTGACTGCCTGTGCAACGGCAGATGGAGAAACAGGTAGGGATGGAAGCAAAGCCATGGCCAGAAATACAATAATTGTCGATTGTTACAGGAGAAGAATAGGAAGAAGGCTGAGAGTAGAAAGCAGGAGGAAGTGAAGTTATTTCAGAAATAATTGTCCAGATTAGCCATAGAGGGAGCGGTAATCACGAGTGGTGAAGGTGTGATGAAACAAGAGATACGACCAGGGCAGCAAGGCAATGGAGTGTCCCCTATGGATCAGAGTGGGTACAATTATTGGCCAAGAGGGAGAGATAACAGACCTAGGGGACGATGAGGTGGATTTCAAAACCCTCAGGGGTGAGGAGGATTTAATGGTGCACAGCCACAACAATGTTTGAATTTTGGGAGAATAGAACACATAGACAGAACATGCAGAAGTAGAGGGGGCATGCAACAAAACTGGCAAACTTCAAGAGGCGGATGGGCTATGTTCCACAGTATGATACCGAATCACAGGAGTGTTATTCCCAGGATCACACACAGAATCAGACATGTATCCTACAAATACAGCAAGCACAGCAAGCTCCATGCCACAAGGGCAACCACAGCAAGTGTCTATGCAAACACAACAGATATAAACCCAGCAAGTGCAGTTACAACAGGCCATGACACCACAATGGAAATCAAATACAGGAGTCTCACAAGCACCCATACCTAGAATAGGGAGTGTGGCTGTTTTAGGAGGCAATCCTTCCATGGGTACATGGATGAATATATATCCACAATAGGACAGCCCATAAAGCAACATGATGTGTTCAGTACTATCAGTGACACCAGACCCGCAAGAGGAACCAAGGGTCTAGGCAATGATAGGAGGCAAGACGATTTCATTTCTTGCAGACAATGAAGCAACTCATTCCTGTGTCCGTGAGGGAAAATACCCAATGTCAGGCATTGACATGAACGTGCAGGGATTCTCTGGGGTGATGAGCTTAGTTCCTTTTACAGACGAATTGCGAATCTATACAGGAGAACACAACGTGTCTATGCCATTATTGTATTCCCAGCAGACACCAGTTAACATACTAGGGTGTGACTTAATGACAAAACTTAACATGACAATATATTTTACTGATGAAGGAATAGTGTGCTCCACTTCAGGGATACATAATATGAACGTGAAAGAGTTTATATTAGCCTTTATAGGTTAGAAGGCATTATGAGGAGACCCTTTAGATCCAGAAGTATTTTTGTATGGAGTGACTGCTTTATTAACGTGGTTACCCAGGTTGGTAGGTAAAATATTGAGAATACCTGAAGAGTTTTTGCTTAGAACAGAAATGCCTATGGTTGATGAAGAAGGACAGGTTATCCCCTTAGAGTCAGAAGCAGCAGTGGTCAACGAAAAGAGGGTGGTTGTCCATGAGACAAGCGATGAGGTAAGAGGATGGACAGCTGTGATAGCCCTCGTAAAGGATATAAGTTGACAGACTTGACAGATGAGGAGCATTTCAGGGATGATTACTCAAATGATGAATTAATATTCTTCATAAGTCTCACTTATTGTTTAGTGAATAGAGAAATACTGCAGAGAATGGCAATGATAAACAAGAAACCGTAATTTTTCCATATGACATGGGTCTATTGAAAGGAATAGGAGCAGTTAAAATTGAGCTTAAACCAGGAACAATCTTGCCATGAGCAAAACAATATCCTATGTCCAGAGAAGCGGATGAAGGTATATTTGATACTATTTCTGCTTTAATTAAGTGGAAAATATTGGTGCCATCTGAGTTCCCATGTGACACGGCTGTGTACCCAGTGAAGAAATCAGCTGGAGGTTGTGGAGATTCATTCAGGATCTCTGTCCCCTAAATAATGTTGTTTAAGCAGAGTTTCTTTTACTTCCAAATCCAGCTACAATATTATGTAACATTCCATCTAAGGCTAAACATTTTACAGATTTAAAAAAAGCATTTTTCTCAATTCCCCTTCATGAGGACTCACAGGATTTTACCTAATTTGTGTATAGAAATACATGTCTGAAACATACTTGTTTGCCTCAGGGGTACTATGAGTCCCCCTCAATCATTAAGAGGGTCCTGTAAATGGACCTGGGCAATTTACAGCTTGAGAGTGCAATAATTCAGGACATAGATGGTATATTAGAGACAGAGGAAAGTTGCAGAGAATACTCAGTTCAATGCATGGCTATACTAGCAGAGAAAGGATCTAAGGCAGACAGAGAGAAGATACACTATTGTCAGGAAGAGGTCCTGTATACACGACCATTGATCCCTCAAGAAGGGAGAAAGGTGACACCTGAAAGATCAGAAGCAATTATGAAAACATCAGAACCTAAACAGTGAGGGTAATGCAACAATTTCTAGGCCTATGTAACTACTATAGAGCCTGGATTTTTGATTACAGTACATATAGTCGACCATTTTTAAAAGGACTTAAGGAAGCACAGGTAGACAAAAGTAAGATAACATGGACAGCTGAAGTGATTGAAGGATTTGAAGTGTTAAAAATGGTAGTAGGTTCAGCACCTGTGCTAGGAATTCCAGACTTTCATGATTAATTTTACCTATTTTCCCATTCAAATGGAGAAGTTATGACAGCAGTCCTCACACAGAAAAAAAACATTAGGACATGGACATAAACCACTGGCTTACTATAGTGGGATTTTAGATCCAGTAATGAAATGGCATTACTCTGGCAAACAAGTGTTAGCTGCTGCTGTGTTTGCTGTTGAAAAAGCTCCAAGTATTACAATGGGGTTTTCAGTGACATTATTTGTTGAGCACACATTATTTGCTATTATAGAAAAATCCAAAAGTACATTGACTACACAAAGAGCATCAGGATACAAGGTAACTATTTCGAACCCTGCAATTAAAATTCTTAGATACAGAATAGTGAACCCAGCAACATTCATAGCTTAACTAGTAGGGAAGGATGACTATGTACATGACTGAATAGCGTATATTGAGGTTTATGATGACATTCCCTGTGTTAGAGAAAATGCTCTGCAAGTGAGGGAAATTCTCTTTATTGATGGTTCTTCAAAAAATGACCAAACGACTGGTGAAGGGCATATTGGATAAACAGTAGTAAAGCTGAACCATGAGGGTGAATTTGAAGTAGTGACAAGCGCAAGATTGCCTTTGCATTGCTCAGCACAGCTTGCAGAATTAGTGTAGCTTATAGCCACACTTCAAAGATATGATGAAGTGACAGTGTACTCTGACTCCGCCTACGTGACGTCAACTGTAAATGCAGGTTTGTCACACTGGAAAAGGAGGGGCTTCCTCCATTCAGATAGCACACAAGTGAAACCTGTGTCCCTATTGGATAAGTTTATTGAGGTACTAAGACTCTCATTGGCTATCTCAGTCATGAAATGCACAGCCCACACTAAAAGAGCAGACATTGGGCCTCATTACGACCCAGGCGGTCCGGAAATAACGGTGGCGGTAAACCCGCCGCCACCGTTGTTTCCGGACCGCCTGAGTCCGACCCCTGCAGGTGGGAGGTGATGTTCCCGCCAGGTCTGACCTGGCGGGTTTCACACCTCCCGCATGCAGGCGGACGAGGAAACACCGGCAGCATTACGAGATGCTGCCAGTGTTTCCATGATCCCCATTTCCATCGAGTCCCATAGGACTCAATGGGAATGGGGATTTACACCATTCCGCCTCCGTGATTCCCGGAAAACCGCGGTTGTAATGCCCCTGTAATTCCGGGAATCACAGAGGCGGAATGGTAATACGAGTCCGGCGTTAATCAGGCGGTTTTACCACCTCGTTTAACGCCGGACTCGTAATGAGGCCCATTGATTTATCGGGGAAACAAAGCTGCAGATCTAGAAGCAAAAAAGGCAGCATATTTCCCAAATATTTCTGCTTTTGAAGTAAAAAGTGTTAAAGAGATGTCATGAGTTAATTGAGCTGCAAGGTTGAGCCCCACAAGAGGAGTGAGATGTATGGAGAAAGCGGGGGTGTTCTTTCTCCCCCACTGAGGCAAAATTGAGGCAATATGGAAAGCCAGTTATGACTGTAGCATTATTGAGGGGAGCACTGGAACAGCTTCGCTACCCTGTGCATATGACTCAAGAGAGTCTTGCTGCTATGATTCAAGAAGACTGGTTTTCATGGGGGGCTGTTGCGCGGCTGCTTGAGATGGCTGCCACCTGTGAGGCTCTGGCCAAAGCCTTTCCATCCTATTTGATATCCTGCACTTCTGGGGCCTGTTCTCCAATGGTAGATCGCTGGATGATCATTGAAATTGTGTGGCACCTGCTGCTTTGGGTTTCGCGGCTGCGGCCGTGTTGGATGCTGTGGTGGAGGAGAGGTGCCGGCTGCGGCCTCGCTGACGGTGTTGGAGGTATGGGCGGGGGAGAGGGGGCTCCTCGCTGCTCCTTCCTCTTCCTCGCTGCCCGCGGCGGCGGAGCTTGGGGCTGCATCAGATTCCTGGAGTTGCCGCCGGTCCCAACTGGAGCATTCTCCTGGAGTTCTGCGTCTGTCTGGTCGGTGCTACGCTGAGGCCGTTTGAGACTTCGCTGATTTGGGCTCAGCCCCGGCCCCTCTGGACAAGCGGTCAGCCGATCCTGGTTGTGCTGCCCGGCCCCTGCTGCCTGCGGAGGCTCGTCGCCTGCTTGGCGTTGCACAGGCTCATCCTGCGGTGGCTTGAGAGCTGGCTCACCTCATCAGACCTGTGTACCGGCTGGAGCCATTTGGTCACCCGAGGTTGAGGTGAGGCGCGCCCCATTGTGTCCTCCTGGCCAGCGGGGGACTCATTCCTCGCTGATTTCCTCTACTTGTTTTTTTTTTTTAAAGAAAAAAATAAATTAAAAAAGCTGGGGCGTTCTCCTAGTCACTTCCCGATTGCCTGGTCCTGCCCCTTCCGAGGGGGCCTGCCCCTAGGTGGGCATTCACTGATCCAGAACAACGTTTGTTCCCCTGGACACTGACCCGCACACCACCTGGGGCTGGGTATGCCTTGGGAGGTGCTCCCCTACTAACATCGCTCCAGTTGGCTGCTCTTTCTCAACCCTGGACTGATATCAACGTGGGACCAACGCACTCCCCCTTGAACTGAGAGATGTGGCTTCCCTTCTATTATCACCTCGCTTCATCATGCAGGATTCCTGACAGCACTCCTCCTTAGGCACTGTAGCGGCGCGCATCTCTTTCTTTTGACCCTGGTGGCCCCTGTCCTCACGGGGATGATATCTCTGACCGCTGATCAATTCTGTGGGGGTGTGGTTAGAGAGCTCCCCCCGGCTGTTCACTGGCCATAACAATGACAACAAGCTGCTCTAATTGTATCGGGCTCGTGAGCCCCTGGAACCACCTCTGGCTGGCAGATCAACATGCACCCATTGGCTCGCTACTGGCACACCTGGTCCTGCTCGTGAGGGAAATGGTGCACAGGACCCTGACTGCCTGGGCTGCGCGGGGAGGCAATGCAGGCTCCTGTCTTGTGGGACGCTGTGGGGACTGATCCGCATTAGACAACTGCATAGATTGCGGGTGATTAAATCTCATCTGCGCTTCTGACTGTTGCTGCCTCTGTGTCTCCCGGTTCTCACCCACCCAACCATGGGGAATCACAAGAAACAGGCCAAAATGGAGAAGTTTGCCAGCGCCGACCATCCTTCTCGGCCGCCATCCCCCTCCTCGAGCCAGTCCACATCCCAAATTGATGTTGCCACCCTGAACCAGACTTTGCTTGCTTTGAAGAGCAATACTGACAGCCTGGGTGTAAAAATAGACTCCTTAACTGATAAGGTGGACACCTCGAACATACAGATCGACAAGCTGTGTGGGCGCATGGCTGAAGCGGAGCGGCATATAGGGGAGGGCAAACACAAAGTTTCCACACTGCAGCATGAGGTGGTGGATCTGCATCAGGCTATTAAAAAAATCACGCCCAAGAACGAGGACTCAGAGGGGCGTTCCAGACGGAACAACATACGCATACTCGGTGTGCTGGAATCCACAGTAATTGACAATATGGAGAAGTTCACAGAAACACTCCTCACTGAAATCCGTGACCACCCACCGCTTACATCGATGTTCATGGTGGAGCAAGCACACCTTTCTCTTGCAGCAAGGCCTCCCCCTGGCGCCCCAGAACGCCCAATCATAGCTAGAATGTTCAACTATCAAGATCGTGATATCATTTTGCGCTCTGCCAGGGAGAGGGGGGAGTTACGATGGAGCCCACCCGTGATTCGACTGTTTCCGGACTTCAGCCCAGCAGTCCAAGATCAGCCCAAAACTTTTCAAGCTGTTAAAACCGGGGATCAAATATGCAATGCTCTACCCAGCTAGGCTTTGTGTTCAACATAATGGGTCAGCGGTCTTCTTCACCTCTCCTGAGGCCACTGAGCGCTTTGCCTCAGGCCTCCCGGACCCTATGAGTCATCCGGGATGCTCTCCTCATCCCAGCGGTGCTGATTAGACAAGTCACAATGGTTATCACCAATCTGTGAGGTCAGGTCCTAGTGACATCTCCTAATGTCTGAGGCCTTTTGAGCACGCTGGTCAACATCACCTGCAGGCAATGCGGTTTTATTGTTAATTATGGGGTTTATGTGGGATTGGTGTGGGTTAGGGTTGCCGGTAGGTTCTGGTTTCTGGCGTTGGGCTTTTTGACCACCCACGCAGACAAAATGGGTCAGCATTTGTTGCATGCATATACCCTCCATCACAATGTCCTCTCGGCTGATATGTTCACACATATGATGGGTGAGGGCAGGCAAAAGGCACTTTCGGTCCTATCTTGGAATATAAGGGGATTTACCAATTCTAAGAAGACCTGCTTGATTGCTAATTTTTGCAGGAACCATGGGGTTAACGTACTTTGCATTCAAGAAACCCACCTTCCTAAGGGGGCCCCCCTACTTAGGCTCGCTGGGTGGGGTATCCATAGGTCTGAATCATCCTATATGCCACATTCCAGAGGAGTGGCCATTTACATTCACAGCTCCTTGCAATTTAGGTTACACGAGCAACTCAGGGATGACGAGGGTAGATTTGTGATTCTGGCGGGAGAGCTACATGGTCTTAAGATGCTGCTCATTAATGTGTATGCGCCAAACACTGACTCCCCTGAGTTGTTCCACTGGTGTGCGGCGCACATCCATAAATTCCCAGGTTACGAGATTGTCTGGTCTGGTGATTTTAATTTGGCTCTCATGCTGGAATTGGACAGATCCACGACTAGGCAAACTTCCCTCCCCCTGGTGGCTAAAGCCTGGGCTGCCATCTCCCAGTATCATGGCCTGTATGATGCATGGAGATCACTACATCCTGACACTAGAGAGTATACATTCTTCTCGGGGGTACATGGTAGCTGCTCTAGAATTGACTATGTTATGGTCACTCCCCAGCTCCATAGGAACACTGTCGTGGCTTCTATCCTTCCTCGTACCCTTTCTGATCACTCCCCAGTCCTGGCATGCATTACCATCCTTACGGATTCCCCAGGTCATCTCAGATGGAGATTCAGGGCTCGCGCTCTGCAGGACGTGGCCTTCCAGTTAGAGCTAGGGCAAGATATCCAAACATTTTTTCAATTTAATGCAGACTCTGTCCCAGATCAGAGTACAGTTTGGGAAGCATTTAAAGTGTACCTGCAAGGTTGTTGTATCTCTAGGGAGAGCAGGGTGTTTAAGGCCGTTAGGAGATCCATGCAAGTCCTCGAAGGCAAGATTAGGGAAAAGGAGAATCTGCAGGGCGAAGCTAATACCCGTGAGCTCTGTCGTGTGCTGCTGGCCCTTAGGGAGGAATTACTCCGATTGGCCCCCAGTGAGGAGAGATATATGGGGGATCCTATCCTTGCACACAGATATGGTGAAGGGGATCGCCCGAGCAAAACCCTGGCATGGGCCGTTCGGAAGGAGTGTCAATCTATCATTGTACCCGAGGTCGTGGGGTGTGATGGAACCTTGATTAAAGACCTACACGGAATTAACACGGAATTCCGTGAATGTTACAGTCAATTATACACGTCGTGCCCACACCTGGGCCATGATGAGTTTACCCAGTATTTGGATGAGGTGGCGCTGGGCTGGTTGGACCCGGAGCAGGGTTCTCTGCTCAATGCGCCTATCCCTAAAGAGGAAATCTACAAGGCTATAAACTCTCTCCCTGACGGTAAGGCTCCTGGGCCAGACGGAATCACTGCGGAATTCTACAAGGCATACGCGGATCTAGTGCTTCCCCATTTATTCAGCATGTTCGACGGTGCTTTCTCAAACGGTTCTCTTCTGGAATCCACAAGGTCAGCCGTGGTGACAGTGTTCCTTAAGCCCGGGCGTGACCCCCGACAGTTGTCCTCGTATCGCCCATTGTCACTTATCAACACTGACAATAAAATCGTTGCAAAAATACTCACTGACCGCATCCTTTCCCACATGTCAGCTTTGGTCCTTTCAGACCAAGCTGGTTTTATCCCTAGCCGTTCCACTCAGTTTAATTTGAGGCGCTTATTCACCTTAATGCACAATGTCAACACAGAGGTCCCAATTGCCTTAGCGGCGCTCGACGCAGAGAAGGCCTTCGATTCTATCGAGTGGTCCTTCCTCTTGGAAGTGCTCTGCCGATCCGGGTTCGGACTGACGTTCATAGAGTGGGTCAAAATACTATACACCGCCCCCACGGCAGCATTATGCATTAACGCTATAGTTTCGGAATACATCTACCCTACGCGGGGTACCCATCAGGGGTGCCCCTTTTCACCTGTCCTATTTGCTCTTGCAATGGAGCCATTGGCATGTCAAATCCGGGAACAACACGCACACAGGGGCGTGGTGGTGTGTATGCACCCAGCTGTGATATCCTTATACGGCGACAACATCCTCTTATTTGTTAAACACCTTCAGCAAAATTTAAGTGCTCTGACTCAAGAGGTGGTCAGGTTTGGCGAGCTGTCTGGTCTCAGAATCAATTGGACCAAATCGGAGGTACTTCCCCTGACTCCCTCTGTGCAACAAGTTTATGTGGGGGAAGGTTTCCTTTGGTGCCCACAGGGGATACGTTACCTAGGGGTGAGGGTCTCCACCATGTCAGACGCCTTATATAGGGAGAATTACATACAAAGCCTAGAGGAACTAGAACAGAAGGTTGAGGCCTGGATATTACTTCCTTTATCTCAAGCGGCCTGTGTTGCATTGTCTAAGATGGTCATCCTTCCTAAATTATTATATATTTTCAACAACATCCCACTTTGGCCTCCGATGCGCTTTTGAGTTTGTGTCAGGAAAATTATGACGAGATTAGTCTGGGCTGGTAAACAGCCTAGCGTGGCGTATGAAACTCTCGCCCGGCCGTACGACCAGGGTGGCCTGGAATGCCCCGATATGTTTTTTATATTATCTCGCGGCACAGGCACAATACATCGCCGGTTGGAGATCGCCAGGTCCTGAGATCCAACATAACCACCTTGCGTCGGCAATCACCTCTCCTAACGCACTCATGGGGTTGCTATGGGGCAACATGGATCCCATTCCAAGGGGTGAGATTCAACCGCTGGCTGTAACATGTAAAGCTTGGGATAGGATTTGTCTGCTAATCGATTCCACTTCCTGTTACCACTCCTCTTTCCCGATCTACAATATAGTTGGGGTCCCACTCACACATGAAAAATCCTTCGAAGACTGGGGGTGCAGACTCTTTGTGACCTAATCCACAATGACCATATGGTGACCTGGGAGGTGCTTAAATCCAGAGGTGTCCATAATTCAGCGTCTTTACTTTACTACTATAGGCTCCGGGGCACACTTAAGCGTATATGGCCGGAATTCCCCCGTGCTCCTTCCCCTCATCCGGCCCTGAGCCTTATCATACAACCACAGTCACGTGGTAAGCTTGTGTCAACTATTTACAAATCGATTAGGGCTGGGACTGCATGTGGTAACCGTAGGCATGTGCACACATGGCAATCAACCCTTGGAGAGCCTTTGAGTGAGGATCAATGGAAGGCAATTGGCATGCAAACCCGACACATATCCTTGAATGGCCGGTATAGGTTGATTAAGTTCAAATTTATCCATCAGGCCTACTACTCTCCCGCCACCCTTGGCCGGTTCTTCCCTGGGAGATCTTTTGCATGTAAGAGATGTGAGAACACGAATGCAGACTTTTTCCATGACGCTTGGTCTTGCACTTGCATTAGGCTCTTTTGGTCCGGCATAGAGGCGGTGATGAATGCAATGCTTCCCTCGCCACAAACTTACTCTCCGGAACTGTGGTTGCTGGCACTGATAGAGGGTGGCACTCGTTCGGAGAAGAAACTCTTAAGTATGGCCTCTGTGCTGGCTAGGTATCTTGTAGCTAAATATTAGGGAAGATCTAATCCGCCCACCGTTACTAAATGGCTGGAAATTTTGAACATATCGGAGCGACAAGAGACTGGGTACGCCTCCACTTTACCGGCATCCAGCCACCCTCTTGATTACTGGCATCCTCTGAGATGGTACATGGAGGATTTATCCTCAACGGCGCAATCCCCTACCCCCTCCCTGGTCCATGCTTAAAAGTGCAAGACTGTGGCCGGCTGGCCTCCTATCCTGGAGCCGGGGGGAGCGGATGAACAGTTCTTTCTCCTTTTGTATTGTGCTGACTACCTAGAACTGTGTGACTATGTTGGGTGCTAATATATTTGTGTCTGGGATGGGGGGTGGGTGGGGGAGTCCGTGGCTGAGAGGTAATCTGTTGTTGTTGTTCGTTTGAGATTTGAAAACTAAATAAAGAAAGTTGGAAAAATAGAAGATTGGTTTTCACAAAATGTATTTGAACATGTGGCACAGTTTATTGTAAACTGCATTGTGTGCCAGAAATGTACAGCATGTCACACTTTACGAACAGTGAGAAGAGCGATTCCTAGACTCAATGGCACGTTTCAGCATCTACACATACATTGTGTGGATATGTTTCAGACATGCAATGGTTATAGGTACATGCTGATTGTGGTATGACCCTTTTCTAGATGGTTTGAGGCAGGTCCATTTACTCACCCCAATGCCACCTGTGCTGCCAAGTTCCTTGTGCGTGAGGTGTTTCCAAGATGGGGTGTGTGTGCAGTCCTGCGGTCTGACAATGGACCACATTTTGTAAATGAACTATTTGAGCAGCTTACTATTTATTAGGTATAAAGGATATGTTTTCTTCTGCCTATCACCCACAGGTGAATGGAATTCATGAACGGTTAAACTGACACCTTAAAGAGAGGATAGCTAAAATCAAGATTACTTCACAGAAAGGGTGGTTATATTGCCTACCCACAGAATTACATGCACCGCGAAAACAACCTGGCTCGGATCACCGCCTAACTCCTCATGAGTTGGTGACTGGACGCTGCATGAGAATACCTCTTGCTCTTCCTACTAGGTTAGAAACTGATGCCCACAGTGTAGCGAAGACATTAGGTGAGAAGATGAATGATTATTTGGCAACTTTGACTGCACGTGTCTCTTTTAGTTCTCAGCAGATAAAAAAACAGAGGGGGGGGTCAAAGAGGATTAAACAAGACAGCCAAACAATGTATCCCAACAATCTATTGAAGCAACCTAATGTATATCCATGGGACCAGGTGCTGGTACGAAATTTGTTTGGACACATTTGTTCACACTTGCAATAAGCCCTGGTTCGAAGGACCATACAAAGTCAAAGAAGTTACTGCTACAGCTGTCAAGCTATAAGGAAGACGAGCTTGACTGCATCTGCATGACCTCAAACCTTGACCCCTCCTGCAGCTGCTGACAGTGAAACAAGACAAGAAGTTCTGTGCATGCAGACCAGATAGGCTAGCAAGAATAATGATAAATAATGAATGGTCTCGCAGTTATTTTAGAACTATTTTAGATAGTAACACGAGACAATGTATTGACATACAGGATCTAAAGAAAAAGAAGACATTGCATTTCGATGTTGGCAATCACTATAACATTGCACACATTATTGTATGATGATTTTACCTATATATTGCAGTCTTACGTGGACATTGTGACATTTCTTGGCAATTCTAAAAACAGTCATATTATTTTCAGATTCATTATCGCTATTATCCTGCAGTTTTTGGTATAAAAGTGTGATTTATAAAGAATAAACTTACATATTAAATTAAAACAAGATGGGGAGGTTCCAAAATATAAGAGACTGACTCCCATCTGGAGTTTTTCTGGAATAGTAATTGTGATTTCATTCTGCATTATGATTTGTCTTTTCTTCCTTTTTATTATCGCATTTAGACACATAATGATTCCAAATGCAGACTCAATTGTAGACAGTGAAACATTTCTTATGATCCCTACTAAAAGCACGAGTAGCATCTTCCCTGATTTTATTAAACAAATTGTGTGACTTAAAAGGGATGCTGGTGAAGATAATGAAAATATAAACACACATCTTGATAATTCGGCCCATTTAAAGAATCACATGTGGTATCAGCACATGAAGGAGATGGGCGAGAAAACATCAGATGATAGCTGCTGCGTATGTTTCCTCATCCCGTATGCCACGAATGCAGCCAGACATTTATTGCAAGAGAAATACCTGCGCATGATGCCATCTAGCAATGTGCACAACCAGAGGACAAGTCAAAGGATGATGGGAAACCCTACGGTGACGATCAAGAAGAACATTTCCATATGAAGATGCTTATGTGAAAACAAAAAAGATGAAAAAAGAGATAGGCTGGACAAGCAAGATGCTTATATATCCATCCCTTCCTGGAGAACAAATAAAGGTTGTTGAAATGAAGGGACTGGGATGTTCAGACATACTGGAAAAATCAGGAGTATTAGGATGCTGGGAGAGACCTCAGCTATTGCAATATGGACGAGTTGACAACAGTACAGGATGGGAAGAAGGAATGTTATCAAGCACTGCACACTTATTGTGGAAGGAACCAGTGAGCATAGTGCAATAGTTGCAAATAGTAAATGACATGTGTCTAAAGTCATGGGCCATGATTTCAGGGGTTGACAATGAAGCAGGA
The DNA here is from genome assembly GCF_040938575.1 of Ambystoma mexicanum. Lineage (NCBI taxonomy): Eukaryota > Metazoa > Chordata > Amphibia > Caudata > Ambystomatidae > Ambystoma > Ambystoma mexicanum. The sequence goes on along the minus strand of NC_090931.1, from coordinate 848,109,530 downwards.
CCGGTGTCTGTAATACCAATAAATAATGCAACAACATGCTTCAGAAACAAAGGCCTAGTTCTAGTTCGAGAAAATAAAGGATGCAAGCAGATACTCAAAGTCACAGGAATGAATGGAGGAACTGCCATGCTGATGGATCGATATTGGTTTTGTAGATCCTAAGAATTGGGAAGGAATATGTTCTGTCATGGTTATACATGTTCCTGCATTAGTGATTCCCTAAAGTGACCTTCATATTGAAGAGTTCCCAGAAATGAATGAATACAAGAGAAAGAAAGGGTTGTTCGACCTCCATCGGCTGAAGAGGGAGAACAATTTTTCAGCAAGGTCAATATCAGCCTATGGTGATGTTCCAGTGGAGCACAAATTATTCAGCAAGACAGCAATGACATGTACATCAATATTTATATCAGTAATCCAGACTACAGTCAATGCAAAGTGGTTACAAATTACTAGATGGGAGCAGTTACAAATTATCAACACGACAATAAAAGGTTTTAAGCCTTCAAAGCAGATGAAATGAAAATCCCCCAATATTTGCTAACATTTCCTGATCGTATGTATGCAGATTAATTCCTGAGATTTTGTTTTAGCCTTGCCCGAACAAAAGTAAGAAAAGCAATCTACAATAAATCACCCGTGCTAGACACAATTTGTAGAATTTGCAATACTGAAAGCTCTGAGGAGACCACTGAACATCTCATAGCTGAATGTCCAGCTATATTAGACCTGAGGAAACAACACTTTCAAAACCACTTTAAACATAGGGTCCCACCTCGAAGGAACAATTCAGGGAGGTGGTGTTTAATGCTACCAAAACTTCACTAATCATAGATACTGTACACTTTTTTGAAGGTCTACATTTATCATCACTCCCAGATCGTAGTGATGAGATCTAGTTAACCATATAAAATCTAGCTATGACATATATCTCTGTCTCATTTATTTTATGAAACAAGTATTTTCCTACCAATCTTGTCTTTGTCTTTAACAATTGCTTTTACCCTTGACTTACTATGTTTTTAGAGTTACATTGTGTTTTTCCTTTTTATTTCAAAGTAATCTGTTGTAAAAGAGTGAACATGACTAAGAAGGTTTCTTCTCGTTCCTCAGTGCATATGTTTATAGTCTCCAATGGATATATGTTAGGTATTTACATACTGTATCTCACAGAATGTTCAGCATGAACCTGTTGACTGATCACTAATAGGAAACTGTATTTATCGATGAAGCTGCACATACAAGTTTTACTTGGTTTTATTTGATTTGACTTCTTCAGACTGTACTAATTGGAACCTATTGATTATTGTGACAAATTCAACCGTATGAATGTAACTTACGTGAGGCCTTTCCTTTTTTACTTGTTTTAGACTGTTTTACACTGTTTTTATCCAATTCATCCTTTCATCTCATATCAATGTATATAGGCATCCAAATTGTGCCGTTACATTTGTGGAAACTTCTAATAATTGTATCATCTAAAAATTGTGATAAACATGTTATTGTAGTCTCGATATTGAAAAAGTTGATATTTCAACTAAAACAATTGTCAATAAAAAAAATTCAAAAAAGGATTTCATGAAATCAAAGAAGAACTGAGAGCCATCAGGCTTATGAGCCTCTAAAGCAGCTATGGCCTGGACTTAATTACAGCAATGAAAGGAGATGTGTGTGCCAAGATCGGGCCTTCTTACTCTACATTCACACCAGCCCATGATGGCGAAAATGGAAGCCTGATTGAAGGAATGTTTTTTATTTTTATTGTGTATCAGTCAAAATGTGACTATACATAAAGAAGTGCACAATTCCATATAACCTTGCTAAAATCCATAAACAAATAACATTTTAGAGCAATTAAACATAACAAACTTACAATTAACAAAAAATACATTCTCCAATTAATAAATGATATCATATTAATTAATCATACCAGACCTTAAAACAGTGCATAAAATATGAATTTCCCTATCTGCTTAATGTATAGAAACCAATACCATGGTCAAAAGATATTTAACAAGGAGGACCATACCCACTCATAGTACTATTAGAGGCTCAATATCCTTTGGAACCTCAACAATTCAAATGTCAAAAATGTCTCTTTTCCTTTCCAGAGGCGGTCCCAAAACAAGTCTCCCCCTGTTCTTCCAGAACCATTATGGACAATATTGGCTTTCTTGCCCGCGCACTTGCTGATTTATGCAATCACTCTTTTGCTACTGGATCTTTCCCCTCTTCCCTCAAGCACTCTCTTGTGCGCCCCCTCCTGAAGAAACTTCTGCAGACCCATCTTGTCCGGCTAACTACCACCCCATCTCTATCACCGCCTTCCTTGGAAAACTCTTGGAGAAGCTGGTCTTCACCCAGCTGAACCAGCACACTGAGCTTGTTGGTTGCCTACACGACCATCAATCTGGATTGTGAGCATTCAGAGGCACAGAAACTGCTCTTCTAAACACCCACGAAGAACTGCTCGCATCTCTTCATTCTAACTCTTGTGCTGTTCTCATTCTACTTCTTCTCTCCTCTGCATTTGACACGGTCAACCAGCCCATCCTCATAAAAAGGCTCCACAATACCCTAGAACTGGCTGACCTCCTTCTTCAATGACCGTCCCTCAAAGGTTATCCTGGACTATTTCTCCTATCCACCTCTATCTTCACCTGCGGTGGACCTGAGGGTTCCAACCTTTCTCCGTGGCTCTTCTCTTTAATATCTATCTTGCTCCTCTTGCACACATCATTTTCACCTTCTCCCCTTACTTCAAGTGTTATTCAGATGACACACAACACTTCTTCAAACCTCCCTCTGATCCGCTCCTTACTTCCTCCATCATTCCTGACTGCCTATCTGCCATCCAGTCCTGGTGTGCCTCCAATGATCTCTGCCTCAATGCTACCAAGACTGAGATCCTTACCTTTGGGACCGCTGATCCCTCTTTCTTACGCTCACTCTGCCCTCCTTTTATGGGCTCTTCCCCTTCTCCTTCTTCTGAAGCCTAAAACCTTGGAGTCATCTTCAACTCCTCGCTTTCCTTCCTCCCTCACATTCAGGACCTTGCCAAGAAGGCCCACTTTCATCTCCACCTCCTCAATGGAATCATTCCTTTTCTCACTTTCCCCCAGAAGCTCAATGTCTCTAGAGCTCTGGTTCTCTCTAGGCTAGACTAAAATAGCCTCTTCCGTAATCTACCCTTACGACCCCTACAGCTAATCCAGAATAGGGCTGCAACTGGCTCAACAGCCCTAAAATCTCTCCAATGGCTCCCGGTTGAATCTAAGGATCAAATTCACATCCCTCTGCATCCTCCATAAGGTTGTTTGGGGCTGGGCACTATGCTGCCTGCAAATGGCTCACACTAAATACTCTCCCTACAGATCTTTATGTTCCTCCGGCACCAACTCTCTTTGTGTGAAGTGCTTTGCTAAACAGTGAGCTGGTGGCCAATATCTTTCCTTGGCTGGCTCCCTGCTAAGGAACAGCCTCCCCGTTCCTCTTCGTCTTGAGCCAGATCTATCAAATTATGGAAGCTCCTCAAGACTTTCCTTTTCACCTCCTCCTTGTGCTAAACCGCACAGTTGCTGAGATTGGTGAACAAGGCCCTTACATGTCCACCTGGGTCCTGGTCTCCAACCCCCAATCACCTTCAGCCTCTGCCTGCTCCCAGCACTTGCCTTGGTGCCCACTGGCCTGTGCTATCACAGGCCTGTGCGTATTTATTGGCAGTTGACCACTCTTACCAAGTCACTTAATAGCTGCTTGCAACTTACTCCCTAGAACCTCCCTCTGTGGTACTACTAGCAATTACACCCTCCCTCATCCCTTCTCTCTCTCTGCACGCTCTGAATGCTCAAAAGGCCTAGTACAACTGCCTCTCTCTTTCATTGTTTTATTTGCCTTTCATTCCCATGTTCCCTCCCCGTTGCCCTGTGGGCACTTTGAAACACAATTTATTTGATGTATAAGCGCCTTGCAAATGCACAATAAATAAATTCAATTACAATTGACGGGAGTTGCTTTGTCCACTTCTAATTTATAAATCAGGTCCACTGACAATTAGTAGCAGAGGTACAGTGGTCAGATGAGTCTCGCCTAACAGTCTTCCGTTTTGGACAAAGGGAAGATCAGTAAGACATTATTGTCACACTGATGCAGTTTCCTGAAAAATTGCCAATTGTGATTGAGTTAGTTAACTGTTGAGTTAAGTTAAATACCTATTAGACCATGAGATACTTGAAAAATGGGCATCGTGTGCAGTGGTGACACAAAAGGCAGGGCTAGAAGGGGAGGAGTTTAATGAGGTGTAGCAGAGGAAGTTGGGAAATATCTAGTCTCTGTTTTCACCTGCAGACAAGAACAGCTATTGTTTGGGTCATTTACGCCTGTATTATGGCAATCAATGATACATTGCAAAGAAATGCCCAAGGCTTAAGTTGTGAAATTGAGATAATCAACAATATGGAAACATCAACCATTGATTAAACTATTTGTCATCAATACCGTTAACATTTTTCACTGAGGTTAATTTAGGTACTTTTGGTGCAATAAATACACTTTTGGCTTTAGTAGTTTCGGGAGTAAACAGGGAACTTTAACTACAAGATATCTATAGGATTAGAGGTGATTTTGGGGATTATCATTGCATTTACCAAACAGAGGTGCTGGAAATGGAGACTGGCAGTTGTTTGGAAAATGATCAAAGCTGATACAATGGACGCTCCTGCATTTGGGATCTCATGGGGAATAATGGTGGGTGATACTGTTTACACGTATTCTTTACTGCAAGGGGTATTCTGTACAGGTGAAATGAAGAATAAGAAAGGGGAAGCAGAGCCTTGGAAAGTGACCCTAAGCCCCTAATTATTACCAGTGGCACGTGCATTAGACAAAGAGGAAGGTAATAGGTTTGATCCAACGCTGCACTGGTCTGATAGAGTGATTTCACTAATGAAGCAATACCTGCGCACCATCACGTCAACCTGTGAGGGAGGGAATCCTAATTACATTCTAGGAGAAGACATATTCAAGTGATTATGTGTAAAAATGAGCACAACATTGTAGAGGAGGAGCCAAGTACCCCCACCTCAACCACCTCACCCATATTGCCTATATGTTGGGAGCCTGGATGTGAACATCGTGCAGTACCAGTGAAGCTACTGATAACTAGGAGAATCCTGGACACAAGGTTCCCATTGAGAAAACCATAACTGCATACAAGGAAATATGATAGCCGTTTGAATGAAATACCGGAAGTGTCATGATGCCTACCCCCGGGCATCCGGATCAAGCCCATCAGCCCCGGGAGCAGGCATCCAGACATTTACAAAAACCCCAGCAGCCCCAGCTAGGGGCTGTCTGGGTTCAGTCCTGGAGCCGTAGGCACCAGGCTCATAATAAAAATCAGTCCTGGCGCCATAGGCGCCAGGCTCATAGACTTTAATTACCTCATGCAGACCATGCTCCAAATAAATCCAAGTCAACGTGAGGCCTGGATGGGACTATTTTACTACAGGGACTATTTTTTACTCGGGTGTGGTCCTGGGGAACTTCTTTCCTGGGACTACTTTGGAGGCTATTTAAACCACGCCCGAACAGCAGCACATGCTTCGTGTTATTCTGCATCCAGCAGCGTGACTCTCACCGTGCCTGCAGCCAGCATCCAGTGTTCTGCCACGCCTGTGTGCCTGCAGCCAGCATCCAATCTTCTGCCACGCCCACCTCGAATCGGGAGCTCCTAGAATAATGAGGAACAAAAGGACAAGGTTAGAAAATTAACTTATTTCAATTCCTCACCTGATTCCGGATCCATTTCATCTCCCGACCTGGAAAGTACATCAGTCCTGCACGCGTCGCTTCGCCGGTTCCAGCACGGCGCCATACTCACCTGTTATCACAGCATCTTTCGATCCGGCACTGTCTCCATCCTTTCTTCGGCGTACTCCGGCACCTAGGGTCACAAGAATAACAAGGTGAGCCAAGGGAATCAACAAATACCTCTCACCACCATAGACTTACCTGATTTACCACCAGCGGTATTATTCTCCATATCTTCATATGCCGCATCTGTAAAGAGGGAGAAAAACAACACGTTAACGCATGCAATAGTTACCGGACAGTGTTGGGTAACACAGACTCTTACCTGAACGCCAGCAGCAGCTACGGGACCTTCTTCTCACAAACTCAGTTGCAACTTAAGGAAGGAAGGGGACAAGAGTGAACATCGGGCACATTGAACGCTTTGAACTTGATACTTACCAATCCCGCCTGGGACTTCAGAGTCAATGCTTCCCGGAACTCTCCCAACGCCTTCAAACCAGTGAAGTAACTGGTATCTACGCGCCCCTGCAAGACACGCAGGATGGAGAGCTCATCTTTTACAAACATAAGGTGGGGATATCGGAGGTGATTAGTGGGGGAGAGCGAGAACAGTTGGGAGGCCATCACTAAAACCCACAGGTGGCTAATCACTGTCTCCACTTGCAGGAAAATACTTCTTAGGGTCCAGCAGACAAGACTAGACGGGCCAGTCTAGACAGTCATCTCTGCACTATGCATCACGTTGACGGAGACCGCAGCTGTCCGGGTCCGATCGACACCCCTGTGGGGTCCAGGTGAGCGTAACAGAACACAAAGCCTTTCTAAAAATACCCACCTGGGTGTTATGGAAACCCCGGAAACCGACCAACTGCCCCAATTATTGGGGGAACTTAGGGCGGAAGTACATGCCGCTCACCAAGAGACTAATGCCCTCAGGAAGGAACTGATTGTCTCAAAGGAGCGCACTGATGATCTGGCTAAGCAACTACTGCAAAACCAAGCTGGGCAAATGCCCCTACCTGGATATGGGGGAAAACCAACCCCCGTTTCATCAAGCAATCCTGTGCAAGTGGTTTTACCAGGAAATATTCCGTTAGCTCCACCCGAACACTTTGCTGGGGACCCCAAAAGGTTCGCCGTGTTTATGAACCAATGCCGCTTGCACTTTTTATGCAGACCAGGAGCCTTTCCAAATGACCAAGCCAAAGTAGCATTTGTATTGTCATATCTTAGTGGCAGCGCAGCGGATTAGTCCATTCCGTTAGTCAACCAGGATGATCCTCTTCTCCGGGATTTTCAGGGTTTTCAAAGGAGCATGGAAAAACTATTCGCCAGACACTCACAGGGTCAAGCCCTGGACAACAAACTTTTATCCTTACGACAGGGTAACCAGGATCTGCTAACCTATATTGCAACCTTCAATAGGTTGGTGGTGGAAACCGGGTGGTCGGAGGAAAAACAAATTACATTGTTTCATTGTGGACTTCGGGGAAAACTCAAAGACGTCTTGGCTCAAGTTGTGAACCCACCTCAGGATTGCACAGAATTTATAGACTTAGTGGTCCAGCTAGACCACCAACTTCAAAACCGAAAGACTGATCGAGCTAAGTTCGATGCATCTGAACCTATGCAGATCGAAGGGGGGGGGGTTAAAGGACCCTTAACTCAAAAGGAGAGAGAAAGAAGACGACAGATGCAGTTGTGTCTGTAATGTGGAACCTCAGAACATTTTCTACGGGATTGCCCTACAAAACCACCCAAGAAGGTGGTAGGAGTTGCTGATAAAAGCCACATAGAGCCCGATTCAGGAAACGACCACGCCCGACAAGCGTAGAGGTCCGCTTGCCGAGCTTAAAGAAGGACACTCAGACCTCGCATCTGATCATCCCAATGGTCCTACTTGATCCCAGGCAGCCATCACGTATGCACGCAGTAAGGGCATACATAGATAGTGGGGCCGTAGGAAACTATATGGACCACGAATTGGTGTCAAGGATGAATCTACCTCTTTGCAAAAAGACCACTTCGGATGTCATCACCACAGTTGATAGAACTGAGATTGCCTCGGTGCCTGTAACTCATTCCACTACAGAGATGACACTGTTGGGTCAAGATGGGCATCGAGAGACTATTGTGTTTGATCTAATCAAAGCCCCACAGTTCCAGATAATACTGGGGATGCCATGGTTGGAAACACATAATCCTTGTGTAGAATGGCGACAGAAGAGAATAACCTTCCCGGATTGTGCACACACCTGTTACCCGGAGAAAACTTTGAACAAAGGCCTGGCTACAGTCGTTAACCCAATCGTGCAGTTACCTCAGGAATACCAAGAATGTCAGGATGTTTTTCAAAAAGAACAGGCCAATACATTACTTCCTCACAGATCATATGATTGTCAAATCGACCTCCTACCCGGTACACAACCCCTATGCAGTAGAATCTACGCCCTCACGGAACCTGAAAATCTTCACCTACGGCAATACTTGGACCAATACCTTGCTAATGGCTTTATTCGTCCTTCCAAGTCTCCTGCACCCTCGGCTTTATTCTTCATGCCGAAAAAGGAAGGTGACCTTAGAATGTGCATAGATTACCGTGCATTAAATCAGATTACGGTAAAAAAAACGATACCCATTGCCTCTGATCCCAGAATTACTAGACCAAGTAAAGGATGCTTGTATCTACACTAAGTTAGATCTCCGAGGGGCATATCATCTGGTACGTGTCAAGAAAGGCGACGAATGGAAGACTGCCTTTCGCACCAAGTACGGATTATTCGAATATCAGGTGATGCCCTTCGGGTTGTGCAATGCACCAGCAGCCTTCCAGTATTTTATGAACGATGTCCTTCGTGAACTCATTGACGTCTGTGTCGTCGTATACATAGATGATATTCTAGTGTACTCCTCCTCAGAATCAGACCATGTTAAGCACGTGCGTGCAGTCCTTGAGCAACTACGCCAGCACAAGTTATATGCAAAATTGGAAAAATGTGTTTTTCATGCTACGGAAGTTGAATTTCTTGCATTTATCCTGACTCCAAAGGGAGTCCGAATGGACTCTCGAAAGGTGGACGCAATTCTCACATGGGCATCACCCAGTTCAGTCAAAGGGGTACAAAGCATGTTCGGATTTGCTCATTTCTACCGCAGATTCATTCCGGACTTCTCCCATGCTGTACACCCCATCACAGCATTTTTGCGAAAAAACAAACGCTTCTTGTGGACCGAAGAGGCTGAAAAGGCCTTCCAAGAGCTGAAAGCGAAATTCACATCAGCACCTGTCTTAAAGCATCCACGCCCTGAGCTTCCATACATAGTAGAAACTGATGCATCCAGTTTAGCCATGGGAGCTGTCCTGTCCCAGAAGGATCCTGAAACCGGTCAACTTCACCCAGTAGCGTTTTGGTCCAGAAAGTTCTCAGCACCTGAGTTAAACTATGCGATTACTGATAAAGAGCTATTAGCTATCAAATCCGCCTTTAAGGCTTGGCGGCACTACCTTCTTGGTGCCAGGCATACCATTACCATAATCACTGATCACCGGAACCTGCAGTATTTAAAAACAGCCAAAGCCCAATCATCGTGACAACTTCGATGGGCATTGTTCTTTGCCGAATTCGATTTCATGATCACTTATCGACCAGGCCGCAAAAATGGCAAAGCAGATGCCTTATCCCGAATACGGATGGGAGAAGCATATGCAAACCCGGAACCGGTGCCAATAATTCCCGAGCAAAGAATTCTTGGCATAACTACTCAACAGACACTAGAAGATATTCATTCAAAAATCCAACAACTCTTTGATCCAGCAACCCTGCAGGACTGGGTAAAGAAAGGCCCGGACTACTCAGTCGTCAATGACCTACCTTACTATCAAGGACGACTATTTCTACCACACAAGGAAATACAAGAACTAGTCATCTCCAATTACCATGACACCCTGATGGAAGGGCACCCATGTATCGCAAAAACTGAAGTGAAAATTAAGAGACAGTTCTGATGGCCCACTTAGCGAAAAGACCTAAAGTCATTTGTGATGTCTTGTGGCATTTGCGCCCAAAACAAAAGCCAGAAGAAAAAACCTGCTGGCCTTTTACAACCTTTGGATATTCCACCTACACCATGGCACACCTTGTCTTTAGACTTTATTACAGATCTACCTCCATGTAATGGATTTAACACCATCCTAGTTATTGTGGATCTTTTTTCTAAGATGGCCCACTTTATTCCTTTAAAAGGATTACCTTCCGCTTAAATTTTGGCCAAGGAGTTCCTCGAAAACATTGTTTGAATACACGGATTTCCTTCCGTATTGGTCTCTGACCGAGGCATTCAATTCATTTCAAAATTTTGGAAGAAATGTTGTCGATTGGCACAAATCGACGTGAGGTTATCAACCAGTCACCATCCCCAGACCGATGGTCAGACGGAGAGGACCAACCAGACCCTTGAACAGTACCTACGTTGCATGCTGCACCAGACCAAAAGCAATTGGAAGGATATTTTATGGATTTCCGAATATGCATACAATAACTCAGTACATGCTGGAACTGGACAAAGCCCCTTCTATACCATATACGGACATCACCTTCGAACCTCAGAACTCGATTCGCCTCAGCACTTAGAAATGCCTGCAGTTAGTCATTTACACTCTACTATTACACAAGCCTTTAAGGAGGCAACAGAACATTTGAAACAAGCGAAAGAGAAATATAACAAAAATGCTGATCGACATAGAAGCGATGCTCCACGATATCAGATTGGGGATCAAGTTTGGCTGGCTACAAAACACATACCTCTAAAAGGAACTCAGACTTTTAATCCTAGGTATTTGGGACCTTACACTATTAAGGCCATTATCAACCCGGTGGCCGTCAAGTTGGAATTAACCTCTAATATGCGGATCCATCCTGTCTTTCATGTTTCACTTCTGAAACCAGTTCAACCCGGGACAAGACTTGCCAAACCACCTGACACCATCCTAATAGATGGAGAACCTGAATTCGAGGTAAAGAATATCCTGGACTCTAAGTTGGTTAAATCAAGACTTTTTTATTTAATCGACTGGAAAGGTTACGGACCACAGGAAAGGTCATGGGAGCCTAGTGACCACGTTCATGCACCTCGGTTGGTGAAGAAATTCCATCGGAACTTCCCAGACAAACCAGGGCCAAGGGGAAGAACAACTTTAGGAGGGGCCTTGGGGGGGGAGTGCTGTCATGATGCCTACCCCCGGGCATCCGGATCAAGCCCATCAGCCCCGGGAGCAGGCATCCAGACATTTACAAAAACCCAAGCAGCCCCAGCTAGGGGCTGTCTGGGTTCAGTCCTGGCGCCGTAGGCACCAGGCTCAAAATAAAAATCAGTCCTGGCGCCATAGGCGCCAGGCTCATAGACTTTACTTACCTCATGCAGACCATGCTGCAAATAAATCCAAGCCAACGTGAGGCCTGGATGGGACTATTTTACTACAGGGACTATTTTTTACTCGGGTGTGGTCCTGGGGAACTTCTTTCCTGGGACTACTTTGGAGGCTATTTAAACCACGCCCGAACAGCAGCACATGCTTCGTGTTATTCTGCATCCAGCAGCGTGACTCTCACCGTGCCTGCAGCCAGCACCCAGTCTTCTGCCATGTCCGCGTGCCTGCAGCCATCATCCAGTCTTCTGCCACGCCCGCCTCGAATCCGGAGCTCCTAGAATAAAGAGGAAGAAAAGGACTAGGTTAGAAAACGAACTTATTTCAAATTCCTCACCTGATTCCAGATCCATTTCATCTCTCGACCTGGAAAGTACATCAGTCCTGCACGCGTCGCTTCGCCAGTTCCAGCACGGCACCATACTCACCAGTTCTCACAGAATCTTTCGATCCGGCACTGTCTCCATCATTTCTTCGGCGTACTCCGGCACCTAGGGGCACAAGAATAACAAGGTGAGCCAAGGGAATCAACAAATACCTCTCACCACCATAGACTTACCTGATTTACCACCGGCGGTATTATTCTCTATATCTTCATATGCCGCATCTGTAAAGAGGGAGAAAAACAACACGTTAACGCATGCAATAGTTACCGGACATTGTTGGGTAACACAGACTCTTACCTGAACGCCAGCAGCAGCTACGAGACCTTCTTCTCATGAATCAGTTGCAACTTAAGGAAGGAAGGGGACAAGAGTGAACATCGGGCACATTGAACTCTTTGAACTTGATACTTACCAATCCCGCCTGGGACTTCAGAGTCAATGCTTACCGGAACTCTCCCAACGCCTTCACACCAGTGAAGTAACTGGTATCTACGCGCCCCTGCAAGACACGCAGGATGGAGAGCTCATATTTTACAAACATAAGGTGAGGTTACTAAGGGGATATCGGAGGTGATTAGTGGGGGAGAGCGAGAACAGTTGGAGGCCATCACTAAAACCCACAGGTGGCTAATCACTGTCTCCACTTGCAGGAAAATACTTCTTTGGGTCCAGCAGACAAGACTAGGCGGGCCATTCCAGACAGTCATCTCTGCACTACGCATCACGCTGATGGAGACCGCAGCTGTCCGGGCCCGATCGACACCGGTGTGGGGTCCAGGTGAGCGTAACAGGAAGAAGCATAGCAAATGAATAATCTCAATGAATGGTGATGTCACCCAGAGCTGAGCTGACGTGCCTACAAGAGATGCAAAGGCCAGAGAATGCAGATATTCTATAAAGCATCAAGAAATTATCAAGGTTAAGTGACATCTTGGGATCAAGGTGCAGAAGCTTATGCCATAAAATGGATTAAGATATCAAGTCAGTTTACACGTGTACAGATGCAAAAGAAACACAAGCAGACAAAGTATTCTTGAGGCTGGCTTTATAGTGAATAGATTGCGGCATGTGCCAATATATACATATATGCAGAAAGAGTAAACGATGGATGTTTCCACTACGTGTTACAGCAGAATTGGACTAAAAAGGAAAGGCCTCTTCTCAGTGTGTCGCAGTAAGAAAACACATGAATTAAAAGTGAATCTCGAAAAGGCGAGGCTGGATGAGCCATAAAGCCACGCCAAGAAGCCAAAGTCTTATCAGGATGAAGTTAACTAGCATTGGATACAAATTGTGGGAAAGAACAAAACTCCTGTTCAAAAGACATGAACAAGCACGGAAGACGTCAGAGGTCTATTAAATAATTGTATTTTAAAGACAGTGAAAGCTTAAAATCATGGTCTTCAGTCACGTGGAAGGATGAAGTTGGACGAGCAAGATGTTCACACCTACGCATGAGGGCAGAGCGTGCCTTCTCTCCCCTGATTCTCCACAGTACAGAACAAACTCAAGGCCGAGCTTCAAAGCCTAATTGACTACACTGACCACTGAGGTGATGATAGGTTGATATGCTAATTGGTGGGAAGCTGGAGTTAAGACACGCTCACCAGCACCTGGACGTCCAATCTGTGTGCAGCTAGACGTAGGTGGAAAAGTACTGACGAAGGTTAGAGTGCCAACCAATTGTAGGGGACCGCGTAATTAAGGGTCCTATAGTTTGTGTAGCCAATGGGACATTGTGTATTTAGTGACGTTCATAGTAGCTATTTTGAGGGAAGAACTTAGTTGCCTCAACTGATGTTAAGAAACCTATCACTTTCACTCACTATCCCATACGAGAATAGATCATATACTTAGATGCTCACTAGGAGCCTATCACAGTTGCTATAAGGTTTTTGTAGTTTGCCACGTAGGATGACATTGGTAGTGACGTAGGTCAAAGTCAATGATGACAAGTTTTTGATATATAAGTTCAGTTTTTTATGAAACTCGTTGAGTAAGAGGATCGAGCAAATTTGTTGACGTTCGTTATGCTTCCTGTTTTAGACAATTGAAAATAAAATAGTTATCCTTTATACCAACTGAGTATTTTTGATTATTCATGTTTAAGTAACTTCTGCATCCCCATCCATCTCTCGGGTAATTGCTACTCATCTTAAAGGGCTGAGGTTATTCAGTTCAACATGTCCACTATATGGCAGGTATTTAAATGTCGACAACGAGGAAAGGTACTCTATGCTTTCATGATTAAATTTCAACATGGATAATTTAGTTTCATATCATCCAGTCTCACGAAATACTTCTTTATCAACTATCACTGTTTCAAATTCAGTGGTAAACACACTCGCTCACTTACTCCCAGCCCCTCACTCACTTATTCACGGCCACTCATTCATTCACTTACTCACTCACTCACTGCTATGTTCTACTGCCTTTTCATTTAAAGGGGCATGGATTCAATTCCTTGTCACTTGTTATGTCCGAGACATACTGCCTGTCATTTTATTATCACAGCAGCATTGGTTGTTGGATACTTCTGACTGTTGGCAGGAAGATAGAGTTGTATTTTCTCTTTTAAATTATGCGTCATCAATAATATACCTGTATTCTGCACGGATGTATGTGATGTCACCATTAAGAAAAGAGTAGGACAAAAACGATGCATTACAAGTCTTGCTCTTGTTCTTTTCATAGCTAATTGTCTGCAGAGTATTGTACTAGCATCTTTTCTGAATGGGAAAAATAAATGAATGCATAATTAATTAATTATGTATTTGTTTTATGTGTGATACAGTGTAAAATACACTTTTCACACAAATTAACAGCTAAAACCATCCCACAAAACAATTTCATAAAACCTCTTTAAATGAATATTCAAAGAAATCTCACCAATATTTAACGAACCCAAAATCACTCAGTCGAAACATCATGTGCACAGTGTATACATATAATGCATTTTCTCTTATGGTTATCCATAGTACATTTTTTTAACGTTTCTGTTGTCATGTTACAGTAGTGACACATTCTGTTTTCGTTAGGAATGCGAAATCGAGCCACTATCACGTGGCAAGTTAAAAACAAATGTCATTTAAATCTTAGAAAATCTATTTCTAAAATCAGGTGAGGGATGCTTGGCTAAATAAGGTGCAATTACATCATATGATTTAATAACCCAAGTGAAATGATCATTAAAACATAGTGTAATTCATAGCATTTCTCTATTTGAAATCGAGTCTGTCCTAAATAATTTTTGCTTCGTTTTCCCCGGGGCTGTACATAATTCGTCTGCGGCCAAACCAATTTTTATCGAAAGCAAGTCGAATTTTTCTTTCCATTTTTTGCAGCCCCTTACTAGAGGCCTACAATAACTCAATCTGAAGCTTCATAAATAAAGTTGCCTTTGGTTGTGATGAAATATGCTCATAGATCTGCAGTGCTTTCCAATCCACCCACGCCACAAGCAAGATAATACCAGGTGTGTGACATAGTGGCACTTCGTGCAGAGCTCGGCAGAGAGAGTACTTGCATGCATAGTACGACTTCTGGCCACCTCCTGATCAGCTGTTTCTGAGCCAAAAAGCTATTTTGGCACCACCCTTTGGTGATAGTACCTTAGTAAATGAGAGACAGCCAAATAATTTGTCGTTAACTGCCTAGCCGCTGCTAAGAAGGATGCTCTAGTTCTTTTATAAATGGACAATTTCCCACTCATAGAATATATATGAACTATCAAAGTATTTAAATTGTCTGACGACTTCACAGCACTGACTCCCATTGTACCATTAATGTGTTTCACTTTTTGAATTTGCAGCGTTCAAAATCAGGAATTTGGATTTTGCAGTGTTTAGGTGGATCTAGATCCAACACATACAAGTTATGGGCCTGCAAATACTTTTGAAACCTAACATGCGTCAAATCAAGTACTGCAAGTGCAGATCCCCCAATCTTGATGCGTATACCTGCAACTTCTGAAAACTTTGGCCCATATCACAAATATAAATACTAAATAAAAAAGGGGCCATGAGCATTCCTGTCACAGTACACAATTTGTATTAATCCATCTTGTAACTCCCCCCTGCAAATTTACATTGGTGTGCCCTCATGAAGGGCAGCCAGGAATTTAACCAAGCCAGAAGGACAGCCTAAGACTAACATCCTTTGCCAGAGCCTGATCTGAATCACACAATCAAATGCCTTAAAAATATCTAAGAACGCTAGATAAGCGGATCTACTGCACATTCTTGATTGCTTTGCCAATAGCATCAATAGAAAACTCTTTAGACCTATTGTGTTTATAAATCTCTAGTTTGCCCTTTAGATAACACGGGGCAATCCCAAATAGGTATTTATGTCCCAGCATCAGTATTTTGAAGTGAACTTTAGCCACAACGGGCAGCCAGTGAAGTTCTCTGCGAGCCAGGGTAACCGAGCCTCTGCAGGCGATGTTAAAAATTATCTGCACTGCTTCATTTTGAATTTTTTGCAGCTTATAAAAGCATTCCTTGCTAGCTCCCCCTAACAAGGAGTTGCAATAATCAAGCCGTGGTAAGATAATCGCACGCACCAGCTTTTCTCGATTATCCCTTAAAATCATAGGGCAAATCTGTCTCAGGCCGTGAAGGTAATAGTTAGTATTCCTAACAATATAGTTCACATGAGCATCACCATTTAGGGACGCCTCCATAAATGTACCCATTGTTTTAACTTTCTCTGCCACTGGGACAAGGCCTCCATCTATATGAAAACTGAGATATTCCTGTCCCAGCTTTTCACGGGCACACTTGGATCCATATACCATCAGCTCTGTTTTACTGGCATTCAAACATAACCAGTTAGTGGACATCCAGTGCTTAACGAACATGTAGATTTCGTCCAGTTTCCCTTGATCTTCTGTGTAATCTCCACTGAGTTCCATGGAGAGCTCAAAGTCATCCGCATATTTAGCGAAAAATACCCCAAGTCTCTCCAGCTCCTCAGATAACAGTTGAATATACATGTTAAAAAGAGAGGGGGATAAACATCCCCCCTGTGGTACGCCGCAGACAATGAGGTGGAGTCATTGGGTTTCTCGGTCTCTGATAAATCACTTAGTACATTTCTCCGTGAGCCAGAGGTTATCACACTGGGGACCATCATATTCAGTTCACAAGGGTTACCTGGCGGATTTACAGACAGCCCGGAACTCATGATCTCTGCCCAACAGCGCTCCATTAATGTCAGAGTCCATGGAGGCAATAGGGACATCAGAGTCATGTGAAATAGATTCATCCATTATTTTAATGCACTTGGCCTGATTACCTTTACTCCTTAAAACATAGGCCATACGTGCACTATACTAATTATTCTTATTTGTTTGTGAGGCAGAGTTGGCTCCCAAATTCAAAAGTGCAAGACACACATCCCTTCACAAATTGCTAAAGATTGTGTGCTCTCCTCTCTGCGCTCCGATTGCCACGCAACGCGCTATTGGGGGTTTTAAACCTTCCAGTTTCCCAGTGAAACAGTCCGTGCAGCAACAAGGGTGAATCCACAATGTTACACAAGGTTCAAATTGCTGGCTCATGACACGGCTCACCACAGACTGAGTGCTCTCCTCTGAGTGCACTGCTCACCGCGCTGGAGGGGAGTTTTAAACCTTCCTGTATCCCTGGAAAAATAGTCCCTGAAGCAACAAAAGTGAATCCACAGGGTTCCACAAGGTTAAAATTGCAGGCTCACGACACAGCTCACCGCAGACTGCGCACTCTCTGCTCCATGCTTCATTTGCCATGCTGGAAGGGACTTTTAAACCTTCCGGTATTTCCGGTGAAACAGTCCTTGCAGCAACCAAAGTGAATCCACAGGGTTCCACACGGTTCAAATTCTTGGCTCATGACACGGCACACAACAGACTGTGTGCTCTGTTGTCTGCGCTCCGCTCGCTGCGCTAGAGGAGAGTTTTAATCCTTCTTGTATCCTCGATAACATAGTCTGCTCAGCAACAAAAGTGAATCCACAGGGTTCCACAAGATTCAAATTCCCAGCCCACGATATGGCTCACCACAGACTGTGCGCTCTCCTCTCTGCGCTCCAATAGCCAGGCTGGAGGGGAGTTTCAAACCTTCCTGTATCCCCAGTGAAACAGTCCGTCCGGCAACAAAAGTGAGTCCACAGGCTCAAATTGCCCATTCACGACACAGCTCAGGAAAGACATGCGTTCTCCTGAATGAATGATTAATTTCTGGCCATATTATTTGGTTAAGCGCTGTATTGTTTTAAGATCTGTTATACGACTGGTTGTCAGGATGTGCTTATCACTAACTTAAATTGCAATTTCTGTTTAGATACTTGTAGATTATTATTCGACTTGTCTTTATCTTCCACTCTTGTAAAATGTAGATTAACAAAAAAGAACATTTGCAAAGAATACTTTACTTCAATTGTATCCTTAGCATCAAAAGGGACAGAGTGGCTGATTGTGCTTATTATCATAATGTGCTGCTGTTCTGCTTCAGTGTGCCTTGTGTACAATGGCAGTGAGTGTAAATAATGTAATGTCTGGGTACACTGGGAAAACTGTGGCAGTGCACGAGAAGGGAAACGTGGCATCTTCAGCTAAGACAAATAAATCCACTATCTAAAAACAAAAAAAGGGTAACATTGTGTTCCATATGTGTAGCTAGACAATGTTCTAGTAAATGGTAGTAGACAAGGTGACCAAGGAGTTCAGCTGTTAAATGTCTTGGGGTTGACTAAGTTAAATGTCTGCATAGTTCTCACATAGGAACAGGATGCTATATCAGAATTGCAGTCAAGCACAGTGTTAAGAATGCCATTGATATGCTATGTTAAAAGCTTTTATATTGAGCCCAGATCTAGCATATTGTCTTATGGCACTAAGACTTGACCGCATGGTGGTTTATTGTGGCACCCCCCAGGGTGAACCAGACCATGGTCTGTGATCAAATAGTATAGAGAAAATAAAGTGAGAGGATAAGAGCAGCAAGGGGAGAATAGAAATAAGGCAGACACGCAAAACTATATTCAGGGCTGTGCTAGGAGTTGTGCAGTTGTCCTTGTAGAAATTACCTCTGCCAGCATTTTTTCTGAAAATCTGCACTATTCCGAGTTCACCACTGGTGGGGGTGGTATTTTTGGAATACCACCAGTGGTATTGCAGAAATACCACCTCTTCCAGTGGTAACCTCTAAGTACTCTTTGTGTCATTTTTGTTTTGCCAATTTCCACTTCCAATGGATAATGTACAGTAGTGATTCATTTCACTATTGTGCACTTTTTAATGCAGTGAAGAGTCAGAGCTGATACTCCTATTCATTACATGGTTAAGCTGATGGGGGCATAGGCGATGCTTGCATGTTCACTCCCTTATCAAGCCCCATTCGGGAAAGAAAATGGGCAATGCCAACAGTTTGGGCTTTTTTTTAGGCATGGGTTAGGCATTTGCCAGGTCCTGCCTAAGGGTACCAAAAGGCCATTAATGGTAGTAGCTGCAAAAAGGGTGAATATCTGGGCATATAATAGCTGTGCCAGGCAAATCATTATCTAACACCTATGCACACTCCAAAACTGTTGGTTTTGCTAATGCTTGTTATTAACAGGACTTCAGTAAAGGACACACACACTGCGAATAAACCAAGCCACTGAAGGCACGGTTGGTTGAAACATTTTTAGCACAAGTAACACAATTACAGGTCCAATTAAGCCATACACTCAGAAGTATGCTTTGAAATGGCACTGTCAGGCGCTTCCAGTACACAGTTTGATGTTACTGCTTGGTAAAGCAAGCACAAAGATATCCCAGCTGGATGTGTTTTGGGTGGGCAGATGCAACGTGTGGGTGGGAATGGCATGCCCATGGGCAGTCAGTGGGTGGGTAAATGACCAAACAACACATGCAAACTTGTTGTCCTGCTTCGGATTCATTCGCCCCCCTCCCCTATCTTCACCCTAATGCAATAGATTCAGCTTATAGGCAGAGACTTAGAACGAATTAATAGCCAACACTAAAAATATTATAGGTGCTTCCCTTTTGTACATTAAACAGTCAGAAATATCTTTGGGGGCAATTTTACCTCTGAGGTGGAAGTAAAATTAAGCAGGTATTTTTTGATGAAAATCTGCCTCATTTACTGCTGGTTGTATTCCCTTTTAAGGCAGCCAGAGGTATATATACCGCCTGCTCCTGATTTGGGTGCATGATAAATCCGGCTGTATTTGGAAAATACAGCCAGCTGTTGCATCACCATCCAACTCGTAATGACGCCTTGAAATAGATGAGAGACTACTTAATAACCCATGCATACAGGCAACCTGCTCGCAGTGATATTATTCCATGTGAACATTGGTCGGATGTGTCCTGCTCCTACCTAGATATAAAAGAGGTAGTAGGTGGAATTACTCTGATAATCTCTTGTTTGCTTTGCTGGATGGGTAGATGAACATCTGTACTAAGAGTGTGCTTATGTTAATAGATGTATCTGTGAAAGACTGTATTGCCATTTGCACCGACCAGGACCAGGACCCTGCTGGCTTCTGGGCTGAGGTTCTCAGCAGGCCTCCTACTCTAATCACTCCCTCTAACCTGAGAACTCTTATGCTGTGTGCTCTCTGGGCCACATAGCTCCTCTTCCGACTTGTTTCCAGTGGGCCTTCTTGTCAAAGCAGTTTCTGACCTGCCAATTCTTCTTCTCCTTCGCCGATCACAGTCTCACTATCCTCTCTCTGAAATCTCATCCTACCGCCGACATGGCCAGAATGGTCCAGCCTCGTTTCGCCAGATTAATCAAGCATAATGTAAAACAGTGAAAATCTAAAGAATTTCATATCAAAACAATGATTATAATAATATATACGTATGGAGTAATTACTGGTAAGAGATATGTGGTGCCGGGGGCGTGGCTTGGAAGCCATGTGAAGGGAGGTGCTCTTGGAAGAGCTCCCGATGATCCTGCACACATCCTTAAAATAGTGTAGTTGCAATGACCTGTTCATGCCAGAAACATGGGTACTTGGTCATGAACTAGTGCGGAGCAGTTGCTGCCAGGCCGGTAACTTAACGACGCTGGAAACTGTGGATAGAAACAAGCAGAGATCCTGGGATCGCGGACCCGAGGAAGCAAAATGGCGGCCGCAACGACCGATAGAAGAAAAGTACGGGGAGTGGCAGGGGTGCCCCTGAAGTGAGCGGCCGCGGTGCGGGCTGTGCGGGGAGCCAAGCACCTTGGAAAAGACCTCGGCTTCGAGTCGCTGGCCCCGTTCGTCTGAACACGGGAGCGCAGGACATTACAAGGCGGCGTACGGCCGGCACTAGGGCAGGCAACGTGAACAAGCCTCTGAAGCGCTCTTCATACACGGCGAGGGAGTGCTGATATAAAGTATCAAGAAAGCCTAAGAACAAGGCTTTTAATGTAACATTGTTGTCGCGAGCCACGGCAGTGAAGCGGCGGAGTAAAGCACAGGGCTGGGTTCAAGCTGGAGCCATGAGCAGCCCGAAAGTGAGAAACAAAGCGCAGGGGAGGGGAGTTGGCGCACAACAAAGACACCAAGCAACGGGAGCAAAAGGCCCGGAATGAAAACACTACAGTATCCCGAGGCACATCATAAGGCGCAATAAAGCATGTACATGCCCCTGCTTTGACCAATGGTAGAAATGGCTCTGACATTAATCACCGTGCAAAGGCATGGCCTGGGGCTCCGAAGATAGGAAACTGACGAGGCTATGAGTGGGAAGAACCCGAAGTGCATGGGCACTCAGTACATTCACAACACTGGGCAGAATTGAAGCACAAGACATCGGTCCCACAGTGCACAATGGAAAGGGGAAAGTCGGGGGCGTGACTAACTAGATAAGCTGGGAAGGTCTGTAGCTCCTGCTGACGAATTTGGCAATCCCTAGCGGAGAAACACTTATGGATCCCACAGGGTCACAATACACTGGCCCAGGCTAATGCTATTGAACTATCAGGGAACACCAAGTACAAAGAACAATACACAGTGAGACCACGCTGGAAGACTGAATCCAGCAACCTAGGTGCTGGTAGGGCATAATAGCGCTCAGTTACTGCCCTGCAGTGAGTTCTACAACCCCAAGGCAGGCTGATCAGGACACGACACTCAACCCCAAGCAGACCCGCGAAGCGGACACACGTCAGGGCGTCACATTGAGCAGAATTGCCACCGAAACGCCCACAACACGGAAGAGCACGCACTAACCCTCCCTGGGACTTTGAA
Organism: Ambystoma mexicanum; assembly: GCF_040938575.1. Lineage (NCBI taxonomy): Eukaryota > Metazoa > Chordata > Amphibia > Caudata > Ambystomatidae > Ambystoma > Ambystoma mexicanum. The sequence goes on along the minus strand of NC_090931.1, from coordinate 848,087,675 downwards.
TGGCCCCTAATAAAACTTGAACACCACAGGAGCCAAGGCAAGAAGGAATGAACCCACATGGTCACGTGGGAGGACACAGTCCATTCTGGAATAAGATAAGTAGCCGGAGGATACCCCTGACACGATAGCGGTGCAGAAGGTGCACCGAGCACATGCATGCTTGCTGCCAACACGGGACACAAAACGCCCTACTGTGATATGCAGACTGAATTAAGGCACTAGAGAGACCACAGCTGGAGTGGATGCCGCCGAACACTAACACCGCTAATAACATATGTTACGAAGGGGAACGACATCATGGAGGCGCTGACCAACATTACTCTCTGCCCGCATAAGAAGCAATAACAGTCTATAGCGTGTGAAGCTAAACACCCAATACGACTGACCTCTTCCAGACACTCACACAGCCACTGGGGTGCCCAAGTAGGTGATGTTATATATGTGGAGCCCGGTTAGGCGGCGACTTCTCGAGACCCGTTAACGCAGACAGTCTAGGAGCAGTGAATTACCACGTGGGACCAGAGAGGGACCGCCATATCCCGAGACGATAACAACCAAGAAGGGCAACGCACAGTGGCGGCGAGACGGAACGCCTTACTATACTGGGATGCCTCGTTAACAGACCTTGACTGGTGAAAGGAGCGGCCAACCGCCCAGGTGGAGCAAGCTGCACCTGGTCACACTAACAGCAGCCCACGGAAGCGACAAGTGGGTAACGAGAGGAGCACCTGTAGCTGACGCACCTGAGGCCCAGCAGAGCCAAAGTAGGGCACGTGGGAGAGCACAACCAATTCCTGGGGCTAAGAAATAGTGCTGGGACACTATTGGAGCAATTCCCCCTGGGCCCAAGCGCTAACAGTAGTCTGCCCCTGACGGGGCTAGGAATCATAAGTGAGGGGGCTCACCCACAAATCCAGCTGCAGCGAGATGTCCAACAAGCATCCAAGACTGAAGAGCAAACAGCATACACTGGACGAATACGCCAGGACACCTCCTGGCCCGGAAGGCGCTAGGAGCAGAGACAAAGCACTAGCTGGAGGTATGGCTGCCATGGGTACGAACTAGGAGGTCCTTGCAGCGATTACCGATTTGAAGGTGGCTTGGGAGACCAAGCTTGAACTGGCTGTGACGGAATTAAAAACAGCGCTGGACCTCAAGGTTGGGGCGGTGTAAGGAGGAAGTGAACCTGCTCAGACAAGATGTCAGGACACTGGCGGAGCGCACGGAGAACCTTGAGAAAGAGGCGGGCCCGACCGCAGCAGACTGTGCCACACACAAATTGCAGCTGCATGCCCTGGTGCAACGTGTGGGCAACCTGGTAAGCAGGGCGGAGGAGGCGGAAGGACGTGCCCGAAGAAATAATATCTGTATAGTTGGATTGCCTGAGGGAGCCGAAGGTCCGAATCCTACAGAGTTTATCGAGACTATGCTGATGCAGAAGATCACTGGAGGAGCCTTATCACAGGGATTTGCGGTAGAAAGGGCGCATAGAGCCCTGACGAGGAGGCCGCCACCGTGTAATCCGAATAGGCCGATGATCGCTAAGATCCTCAATTATCAGGATCGAGAAAGAATCCTTGAATATTTTCGCAAGGGCGGAACAATAAAACGAGGGGCAGCAAATATAACTGCCTACCCGGATTACACCCTGCAGGTGCAACGGAGCCGTATGAACTTTGGGTCTGTCAAGAGGAGGTTGCGAGAAGCGGGCCACAAGTATATGTTGCTCTACCCGGCAAGGCTGAAAGTTTTTCATAAAAACAAAACCTGGTTCTTTGATACTCCGGAAGACGCCATGGGATGGCTCGACACGCAGGGCTGCCCCCAGGAGCTGGACGTCCAGACAGGAGATGGAGGGAGTAGAGACAAGTAATGTATAGAGGGGGCACCTGGAGGTGTCGGGACTTAAGACTATGGGACTTGATTATAGTCATTGGCGCAACTTGATAGTGGGCATGTGTAGTGAGCACTAAGACTATAGCTTGGTAAGGGAGCCTCTGGGTGCTAGTCTCTCTACCCCCATTTAGAGTTTAGTTAGGTCACCTTAGCTTGGGATTCCGAGGTAGGACCAAACGCGGGGACGCCTGAGATTCAGGGATGGAGCTGGGCAGTTGTTGGGGTTGGAGTAGGAGGGGAAGGGGGGAGGGAGGGGCTTGTGTGCAGATGTTGGGGAAGGGTTGGGATATGGTTGAGGGGGTTAAAGTTGGGGAGGGTTTGGGAGGGGGGGCAGTTGGTGATGTTGTAGTTGGGGAGGAGTTATGGGGTGAGCCTACACCCCAGGGAAAGCGAGACAAACCATGAGAGACCTTAAGATCGTCACTTGGAACGTCTGGGGGCTCAATAGTTATCTGAAGCGGAACAAGGTAATGATGTACCTGCGCAGACAGAAAGTGGATATAGCCCTGTTACAAGAAACTCATTTAACGCAAGATAAACTGGAAGTGATACGGAAAAAGTGGAAAGGGACGGTAGTAGGGGCAACATATTCTGCCTATGCAAGAGGGGTAATCACATGGGTGGCCCCACATGTTCCGTTCCAGTTGCTGAGCTCTGTGGTAGAGGCAGATGGCAGGATGGTGATCATGAGGGGGATGGTGAAAAACAGAGAGATCTGCATTGTAAATACTTATGCCCCGAACAAGGGCACGGCTGCGTATTTTAGGACCCTGTATACTAAACTCAGTGGTAGCGTAGGGGGAGCTGTATTGTGGGGGGGAGATTTTAATTGTGTATTAAACCCCAATATAGACATATCAGACACTAAAATAATTAGACCCACCCCGGCCGCAAAGGCACTGCATGCACTATTGGCGGATTTTGGGCTGACAGATGCATGGAGGACACGCCACCCGCAGGATAGACAATATTCACACTATGCAGCCCCACAGGGCCTATATACAAGACTGGACTATGTGTTTGTCACGCAGGAATTACTGACCGAAATACCGCAGGCGGAATATAAAGCTAGAGTCCTCTCAGATCACTCGCCACTGATATTAGTGTGGCAATACCGACCCCTGAGGGGAAGGATACCCACATGGCGATTGCGTGCAGAGGCGCTTAAAGATAGCGTATCCAGGGAGGATATGCGAGAGGAAATAATAAGTTACTTCGAGATAAATACTGGCAGTGTTAAGACAGCGGGCACACTCTGGGAAGCCTTTAAAGTAGTAGTGAGGGGAATTGCCAGAGCCAAGTCTAAAGGGCTGCAGAATGGGATTCTGATTGAATTGCAGGACTCTGAAAAGGAACTGGAAAGGGTACTGGAACGGGGCAATAACACTAAGGCAGATACAGAAATGGCACTGGGCCTGCAGCAGAAATGTGCAGGATATTGGGAAAGATTATGCAATCTTAACTATAAAAAGTATATAGAGAGACAACATGCTGAAGGAGACAAACCAGGAAGACTCCTCGCATGGCTCTATAAAAAAGAGACCCCATGGCCCCCAATCAGAACAATAGTGAAAGACAATGGTGACATAGTGGATACGCAAGAGGGGGTTAATCAGGAATTTTCAGAATATTATAGAAGCTTGTATGGGAATGAGACAGGGAGCAACAGGAAGGAAATAGGAGACATATTGGAAGATATTGGACTACCTCAAATTAGTGTAGAGGAGAGGGAGGAGCTAGATGCCCCGATCACCATAGAGGAGCTAGAAGAAGTAGTGAGGCAGCTGCCCACGTGCAAAACCCCGGGAACTGATGGACTCCCAAGCGAATTTTATAAGGCATATAAAACAGAGATACTCCCCCCGCTGCTGGAGATGCTTAATGAAGCATATGAAGCTGGGAAACTACCGGAATCTTTGCGCGAAGCGGTTATCATACCACTTCCCAAGCCCAATAAGCCTGGTAGTGACTGCGGATCCTATAGGCCCCTATCGATGTTGAACCAAGATAGTAAGATTCTAACAGCGGTTCTGGCAAATAGATTAAAGAAGGTCATCAATAAATTAATACATCCTGATCAGACAGGATATGTCCCGAATAGAAACATCTCGAATAATCTGAGGCGACTCCATCGAGTGGTCGAACATACTGATGGGGATACAAGCGAGATGGCGATAGTATCACTGGACGCGATCAAGGCATTTGACTCGGTCAAGTGGCCCTGGTTAAAGGCGGCCCTAGCCAATTACGGTATGGGGCCAGGATATCTTCGCTGGGTAGAACTCTTATATAGTGCGCCACTAGCGAGAGTGAAGACAGGAACTGTGATCTCTGAAAGGTGGCAACTTGGTAGAGGAACCAGACAGGGATGCCCATGGTCCCCCATGCTGTATATCCTAGCTTTGGAACCTCTGGCGATTTATTTAAGGCAGCAATATGATGCAATAGGCATTGTCGTTGGGGAGACAGCACATTTAATTTCACTATATGCAGACGATATGTTATTGTATTTGCACTATCCAGAGGAGAATCTTCAGTATATATTGAAAGTGATGAAGAGCTTTTCAGAACTATCAGGTATAGCTGTGAACCCCAGTAAGTCCTGTGTGTTCCCGCTGGGTAGATATAGAGGGCTCTCGGTGGATAATTTGCCGGTTTTACAGATACCGTGGGAGGTCACAACCTTTAGATATCTTGGGGTAGACATATACCATACGGTAGAAGCTGAACACAGGCATAACACAGAAAGAATGGTTAAGAAACTGGAAAATAGCATGAAGTTCTGGGCGAAACTCCCCCTGGCAATGATGGGGCGAGGGGCGATGCTCAAGATGGTGTCATTGCCCATATTGTTGCACTGCTTTGCGAACATTCCATACTCCATACCCCGGAAATTCTTTACTAGGTTGGACAGCATATGCAGGGAATTTCTATGGCACGGAATGAGGAACAGGGTATCCCTGTGGAAACTCCAAAATCTGCATGAGAAAGGAGGCATTAAATTACCAAACTGGGAAGTGTATTATGTAGCGAGTCAATTACAACATGTAGCCAAATGGCTCTCTGAGGCGCCCACCTTAGAACATGGGCTGCATCAGGGGGATTGCACCCCATATTTCCTGAGAGAAATGATATGGTTGCCCAAGTGGGAGTTGGCAGGTCGTCCGAGGATGTTGGGTCTTGGGTGGGGGATGTGGCAGAGGGCATGCCCGTTGATGGACAAGCCAGCCCATGCTCCTCGCAAATCCCACTGGTCACAGTGATGGGAACAGAAAAGCAACTAAGGTTAATGATTAGGAAGTACTGGGAACCGATGGGAATAGCAATGTTGGGAGATGTGTGGCAAGAAGAGAAAATATTGGAATTTGAGGAGCTGGTGGAACAAACGGAGTTGAGTGCCGGGCAATACATTACGTATCATGGGATGGTGCAACGAATTAAAGACACCTGGTCCGAGGTGGAACTAGCAGAGGAACCAGGCACCACACTGGAAATGATATATGATATAGCAGAAGGGGGGCATGAAACGTCTAGAGTGTACGAGATGATAATGACTCAAGTGGGCAAGGAGGTGGTGCAACTTAGACTGGACTGGGAGGAAGAAGTAGGGGACCCGATGAGTGACAGGATGTGGGAAAGGGCACAAGGGTATCATAAAAAAGTATCGAGAAATGCAAGGCTGCAACAGATACAGTTGTATATAACTCACAGGGCATACTTGACACCACTAAAGATAGCTAAATTTAAGAACGCCGGAAGCCAAGTGTGCCCAAAATGTAATGAGGAAAATGCAGGAATGGTGCACATGTTCTGGGCATGCCCACTGATAGCGAGATACTGGAGAGACATATCACAGAAAATGGAAGACAAATGGATTTGTATGAAGGTGGACACCGTGTGGACATGTTTGTTGGGAGGGTTCCCCAGACCACGTAAGCTTAAACATGTAAGTAAATTAAAAGATCTAGCGTATGTTCTGGCGAAGAGAAGGATTGCAATGGGCTGGAAAGCGTGTCATAGGCCCAAAGTGGAAACGTGGTGGAGGGACTTGCAGAAGTGGGCGGAGGCAGAAACAGTGGCATGGCAGGAAGCGTGTAAAGGGGACATAGAGGACGAAGCTGGAGCCCTATCGAGTTGGAGACAACTAATAGCAGAACTGTTTGGGCCTTCGTATGATGGACCAAGTGATGATGACTCAATGAGCGTGGCGGAAGAGGACTCCCCACCGCAAGAGGTGGAGACCAGTAATGTGTGAAAGCAGGCTCGGGAGGGGGGAGGGACGGGAAATACAGTGGGCAAGAATATAACAATGTATGTGTATTTGTGAGCATATTAGGTATCCATTGTAAGTTTAGTTTGATTTGTTATTTGTTGGTTGAATAAAATTAATAAAATTGTTTAAAAAAAAAAAGAGATATGTGGTGGATATTTTCTTTGAAGATGGAAAGGACTAAGATGCTTAATGAAAGACACAATATGAATGAAAAACAAGGGTGAAGTGCAATGAAACTGACTCACGTCAATAGCAGAGCTATTAATAGAGATAGGAAATTAAAAGAGAAAAGGTGAGAACATTCAAAAGAATAAGTTTGCAAAGAAAGCTGCAGAAAATGGAAATATGGTGAAAATACTGTAGAGAAGGAGCCAAGTACCCCCACCTCAAACATCTCCCCCATACTGCCTATATGTTGCGAGCCAGAGTGTGAGACACGTGCAGTACCAGTGGAAATACTGATACCCAGGAGAATCCTGGAGGCAAGGTTCCCATTGAGAAAGCCATACCTACATACGAGACTGTATGATGGCCATTTGAATGAAATCCCAGAAGAAGCAGGACCAATGAATGAAAGAGCATAGTGGTGACGTCACACAAAGCCAGACTGATGTACAATGGAAGAGATGCAGAGACAAGAGAAGTGAATATAGTCTATAAGGCATCAAGATAGTATCAAAGATAAGTGACATCTCGGGCTCGAGATGAAGAACTTCATGCTACAGAAACAATTAAGATATCAAGTCATTTTACACGTGTACAGATGCAAAGAAACGCAAGCAGACAAAGTATTCTTGCATACATATATAGGAATAAAGTAAAGAATGGATGTTTCCACGACGTATTATAGCAGAGCTGGACCAGAAAAGGAAGGCCTATTCCAGTGTGTCACAGTTGAAAAACAACAAAATTACAGAAGTGAATCTTAGAAAGGTGAGGCTGGATGAGCCCCAAGAAGCCAAGGTCTTATCGGACTGGGATGAGCAGACATTAGTTACAATCGTGTGAAAGAATGAAACTCCTGTTCGGAAGGCATGGACGAAAACAAGGAAGACATCAGAGTTTCATTTAATAGTAGTATTTTAAATGCACCAGAGCTCCAATTTGTGGTCTTCAGTCACGTGGATGGATGGAACTGGACAAACATGACAAACCACACCCATGCAGAGAGGCAGAGCATGCCTCTACTCCCCTGTATGCACCAGAGCAAGGAACATTTCCAAGGCCAAGTTCAAAGGCGTAATTGACTTGCAGACCAATGAGGTGATGATAGATGATATAGTAATTGGTGGGAAGCTATGGTTATGACCAGCTCACCAGCACCTGGAAGTCCAGCATGCGTGCTGCTAAGGTGGGCGGAAAAGTACTGACGGATGTAAGAATGCCAACCAATTGTACGGGGTTGCGTAATTAAGAGCCCTATAGTTTGTATAACCAATGGGACGTTGTGTATTTAGTGACATTCATAGTGACTTTTTTGAGTGATGGGCTTAGTAGTCCCACCTGATGTTAAGGTGCCTATCACTTTCTTAGACTAGTATGGAACCTATACCTAGATGTTCCCTCTAAGCCTATCCCATTTGCCATTAGGTTTTTGTAGTTTGCCAGGTACGATGACCTTAGTGAATACATAGGTTAACGTCCTCAATGACAAGTTTTTACTATATAACTCATGTTTTCTATGGAATATATTGACAGACCATGCTATGAGACGTTATACTCCCTGTTTTAGATAATTGATAATAAAACAGCCAACTTTGCCAACTTCCTGAGTCGTTTTGATTATTGATGTTTGAGTAACTTCTGCATTCCCATTCATCTCAAAGTATTGCTACCTCATCTTAAAGTCCCAGTTCAATACAACTGGAAACATGAGTTTTGACAGTGAGGGGTACATCCATATATTGTTAAGAATATAATACCCCCAACTGTACATGGAAAGAAAATCATGTCAGAGGTCTTTTAACATCCATGATCATAGAACTCTTTGGAGACTTGACATAGCCTTAGAACATACAGTTTGTGGGTACATTATCCCATTATATATTTAGTGCTGTTCAGGCATTCTTTACAGTTAGTTCCAACATGGGCTTCTGTGATTCTTGGATGGGACTAGAAATGTCAGGCAGCATTCTAAGTGCCTCTAGTAGGTGTCTTTTTTGTGAAGCTGGGAGTTGCAGGCAAGACAGACCAGTAGTTAAATGGACGGCTCAGTATAAAAGTCTCTTTATGGCTTAGAAGATTTCATAGATCTTTGTTCGCCAGTACAGGGTCTGCTCACAATCAACTTCCAAAGGGATTTCTATGGTCCATCATCAGCTGAATGGGGCTTTAGATTAAGCAGCTGGTGTGAAATTAAGACTATGTTTCAACCAAATAAGGCCACAGTCAGAGTCCAGTGCAGGACATGCGACAGCTCGATCCTTGCCTTCCTCACATCACACAACACTTTGAAAGACACAAGATACAAGTGGTATTATGCACACCAAGATCTGCCATGCATTTCTAGATTGGAGATGTTGAATGACGCACTTCTTGCTACTAAGTGCCCATCTCTGGCCGTCTAGGGCCAGATTAAGGATTTGGTGGTAGACTGCATTTCGTAATTACATCACATGGTAAGTACTGCATACAATAATGGCTTTGTGGGGAACAACTTCCCGCCACACAAAAGCAGGCTGTTTTTAGAGGGTTTCATTTTGGAACGCTGAATTTTGGAGTGCAATACAAGTTGTGGTATTCTGTTAGTCATCATTTTACTGCACCACCAAACTCCAAATGAGGCACCTCACAAGCTCTGTAGGTAAGAGAGAGCATTAAGTGTATGTATCTGAGAGCATTGTCTTTTTGGGGCCTGCCCCATCCTTTCTGATAGGGTGGACGAGTCTTTAGGAGGAGATGATATTACGACCATCTCAAATGCAACAGGTCTGCAGCAGCTAACTGTCCAACGGGGAGTTGGAGGCGCACGGCTAGAGGTCATTTTACAGATTCTGCAGTTTCTGTCTGCACCTGGGACGCTAGAATTTTGCCTGGAAAATGGAAGCAACATGCTGCATTCAGTAACACCCGCCCCACAAGACCAAGTAGTGCATGCCCAGGTATTGTATTCAAAGGGTATGGTATTCTGAGGAAGAGGAGGTTCAGTCCATTGTTTCGGAGGCAGATGGGGGAACCGGTGAAGATTGCCCCTAATGATGAGCCAGTATAATCAACACAAAGTCTAGAAGAAGAGAAGTCAGGTGAGACAGCTCACAGCATAGAGGAGCAGGAAATGGGAAATTCCTGAAATCCACCTGTCACATTCAATACGCTCATTAACTAATGATGATGACGAGCGATATAAAGATTAGGACCCATCCAAGTACAGGAAGAAGCAACACATGATTCAGAAAACCAATGATACTGACGGGAGGGAGGGTTGCAATATCACAGTTAAAGGGATTCCAGCCAAAGACAACGGCACTCACCCCACTATGTACAGTGTCTTTCAACCACAATCATTAAGATCTGTAAGTGCAAACTGTTTTTTATGGTAGCCAGAACAGCATTGCCAGCACCACAGCCACCAACCCCCACCACCTTCATTGTCACATATGCATAGCAGGCCACATCTTAACCAATCACACCCATCCTAATTCTGAGTCAACATTGCTTTTCATGCAAGGTTATACCAAAGATGTACAATGAGGTCCTTTTTGCAGTCAGGCAGGCAATAGGTGTGTCTGAGGACTAGAAAGTATACTTCATCATGTACATGTAGGCCAGTCAGTGAAGCATTGACTAAATGGCTGTGACCATGCACTGGTTGATCTAGATACCAATACAAAAGGACAACAAGTTCATGCAGGCTGGACCGAAGCATGGTGTGCATGCAAGGATTTGAAGGCAGAGGACAAAGGGAAGTTGAAGTCTAGGACAAGGGGGAAGAGGTAGTGGTACAGTGACTCAGACCTTGACACCTATGACTGGACTTTGTTGCTGCTGACAATAGGTTGAAATTGTTACTGCAATACAAATTGACAAAATCATACATTTTTCATGCTTTGTGAATGTCCTTCACCTTTTGGTGACATGGTTCATCCGCCCACAAGGGCATTATTGCTATGGTCCTGAAGATCATCTCACACTTCAGCCAGGCACACAGTATAAGAAGTGTGCTGCGCAAATCGCAAGTGAGACACAAATCGTCAAAGCACCACTTGAAGATCGTTAATGCCATGGTTTATATTCTAGTTTGCACATGTTGGATGAGCTAAATGAGTAATGCAATGCCATGACTGAGTATTGCAATAGTGATAGCAGAGTTTTACAAGGGGCATTCTTTATGCTGAGACAGTGTTAGCTGGTCCCTAGCGTCTGTTGTGGCTATAGCCTTTTGTGGAGGCCACCAAGTGTGTTAGCCGGTAGAGTGAATCACTAATTGAGGTACTGCCACCAATGTACCTCCTATATGTCAACCTGCCCAATATGATAAGATCCACAATTTGGCTGGTGCGGTGGATGCAAAGCAGATGGTGAAGGATGTACTTTCAACATTGAGTACAGATCCACACATAGCCCCAAGAAAGATAACGCTGAATGTGTCCTGGCCTAATTTCTCGAATTAAGATAGCTGCTTTCCAAACAAGAGCGTTACCGTATTCATCATTCTGGAGTACATTTATCTTGCTGTCTATACCGCCTGACCCATCTTCTGTGAACACTGCTGGCAAGTGATGGACTTGAGACTTTGAGCCTGTGGGATACACTCCTCACTCAACCAGGAATTCTCAATGCAAAGATGTCTTAAAGAACATACAAAGGGCCTTCAGCAGCTCAGATGCTGACGGCATATTTACTTTACACATACCACACACATAGGGCCTCATTACGAGTTTGGCGGTAGCCGTGCCTATTTTACAGGCACGGCTACCGCCAAACTCGCTACCAGCAGCACCACCCGCAATTGGGGAATAACCGGCCCATTACGAGTTGAATGGGCCGTTAATTGCCCATTCGCGGGTGGCGGTATTGCCGGGCTCCCGATCCACATTCTGCCACATAGGGCAGAATGGGGGTGGGGAGCATGGTTGCACCGGCACCGTTGATAACGGTGCCGGTGCAATTACAAGTTCTGCTCGCGGGTGCCGCACAACCCGCCAGGTCAGACCTGGCGGGCTGTCAGGCACCCGCGAGCAGAACTCGTAATTCGGTGGTACAGTATGAACGGTGCCGGTGCCTTACCGGCACCGTTCATACCCTATCCGCCAACATTATAATGAGGCCCATAGGGTTGATGATCCTCTAAAGTATTGGTTCTGTAAGTAGTCAGTCTGGCCAGCACCTCTTTTGGGAGTTGCCATAGAACCATTAAGCTTTTGCCCTGCCAGTGTACAATCTAGGCAGGTCTTTAGTGCTGCTGGGGCTTCATACATTACAACAGATGAAGCCTGGCAGTTCAACATGTTAATCAATGACCATTCATTTTAATAAACTACTCCTCAATTGAGCAAGACTATGGCAAGACACCTAGCCATAGCAAACACACTAGTACTGCTGATGACTTTAGGTCTGATTCAAAACACCCTCAAAAAAGTAGAACGGGTTGTTCAGTGGGGCTTGTGCTTATGCAATAGACAGCTCTAGTCATTTACTGCTGTTGTGGGTGCGGTCTGACTGTCATATCAAGATGAGATGACATTAGCGTTTGTACCACTACTCTTATGTTCTTCAGTCCTGATTGTAAACCCACAGCCTTTTAGGGTAGAGCTACCTATTAAAAGCCCTGCCAATATGACTTTTTTTGTGCTGTCCCGGCATTCATGATTTTAATCATCCCCCACTAGCCACAGCCTAACCTCCAAGCGAAAGATGGTCAACATCCCCGGTTGGGTCTCATCCAGGCGGCTGTGGGGGGAGACAATAGTGGTATTCCAGATGCAAGACATTGGAGAGAGTTGGAATTATATTATTAGTGCAAGAGAAACCACTTCCCCTGAGCACATGACAGGTTTTATGTTGGACAGAAATATTGCCATGGGTCTATCATCCCCAGAACACATGAGAGCCAATTTGTAGTACATGTAAAACATGAACATTACCCCCCCCCCCCACCACAAGCATGTCTAGCATTAATCATCCATGCCCACTGGACACCAGGAACCTCAGACTAAGGACTCGACTAGCCATATATCAGCAATAGCCCTCAACATCGCCACAAGCGACCACATGGAAAAACACACACCCCAGATCAAGAGCCTACCACCACAACACTAGGAATGTTCGTCAACCATATTTATGAACCACACATTGCAGTTCCAAGGACAATACCCCCAACCTAAAGGCCACAAGCGGTAGCCATCCTGATACTACATTGAACGCCAAAGATACCCGCAATGCACTAAACTCCCAGCCCCATCCATCAGCATTAGCCATAATACCTAAGGCTACCAACCACCCAGCATCAATGCACACTTTAAACTCAGAAATTGATCTGCCCCTAGAGAGAATGCCAACCCTGAAACTTCAACAATTAAGGGTGCACTCATCAATGCAAATTCGCTCTCAGCACATGCGTTAGACATCGCTGACCTCATCACATCAGACAACCCAAACTTCTTAGCTATAACCAAAACCTGGCTCCACCCAGCAGCTGGCCCAGCTCTCTCCTTGGCCATGCCAGGAAATTACACTATCTTCAGGACAGATAGAGACGGTCCCAAGGGAGGAGGAGTTGCATTCATTGCCAAAAAACAACTCTGCATAAGAGAAATACCCATTCACGTGTTCCCTTTGGGTGAACCACTTCCCATCGAACTGTCTTTCACCGCCTCCCTCACCTTGACCCTCCATCTCATTTATGGACCACCAGGTCGAACATCCACCTTCGAGGAAGTGGTTGCACAAAACATGGAACGCCAAGCCATGCTTGCAAATTATTTTGCTGGGAGATCTAAATCTAGGACTTAATGATCCCACCGATGACAACACCCTAGCCATAGCCAAAACTATTACTGCGCTAGGTTTCTCGCACCATGTCAATAACCCCACACATATCAAAGGTAGAACTTTGGACTGATTGGCAGAGCTCAACTGCAACATTAAGATCCTCTCCAACACACCATGCCCATGGTCTGACCATCACGTCATCACCTTCACCATCCAGCAGAACCTCACCAGCCTCCCTCACGAGAAATACATGCAATATCACAGCTCAGAAACTACTACCCTTTATGTACCCTATCAGAGACTTCGTATATAACTCTAGCAATGACCCATCCACTATTGTAGAGCTTTATAACCAAACCCTCCTAGTTGCGGTTGACAAAGTAGCACCTTTGAGTATGCGCAAAGCCAAACCACTTGCCCACCTAAATACATGGTACACCCCTAACCTTAAAACTATGCGCAGCACCAAGAGAAAAGCAGAGATAAACTGGAAAAAATACCCCACTGAATACAACAAAGAGAGCATTACTATTGCTTCCAAAAACTATAAACATGCCATCCTCCAAACCAAAAGCGCCACCTACAATGAGAGAATCACCAAAGCCAATTCTGGAACTAAAGAGCTCTTCTCCACTTTACGCGAATTAGAATCCGAATTGCCACCACAATAATCCTGCCTCAAAGACATGGCCTGGTGCACAGACATTAAAAAAGGCCCGCTGGACAAAATCACCTTACTTCAATCAAAAATGTAATCAAAAGGTTGCAACCTAACACCTGACCTATCCATTCACAGGTCTACTTAAACTACCCAGAAATCCAACATTCAATTCTAATTTTCCCCACTATCCACATCCGAAGTAATAAAAATCATCACAAGCCTCAAACCATCTAGATGTCAAGGGGATATCTGTCCATCTACAGTCAATAAAGACTGCGTGGCTGAACTTACTCCATCACTAACACATGCCTCATTTGAATGAAACACCGTCCCAACTAACCTCAATGATGCATGGGTCCTCCCGCTGCTCAAAAACCCACATTAGATCCTTACATTGCAAACAACTATCGTCCCATAACAACAGTACCGTTCCTACTCAAAATATTGGACCGGGCAGCCAACTTGCAAATCACAAACCACCTAAAAACCAATAACGTCCTTGACCTCCACCAATCAGGCTTCCGGCCTGGCCATGGCAGTGAATCTGCTCTCTTAGATCAAAAAATTCAAATGGACGAGATTAAAGACAATGGCAACCTAGGTCTCCTCCTCTTATTAGACCTTTCAGCTGCCTTTGACCTAGTCAATCACAATATACTCTGCAAAAATCTTGCTTCAGCAGCCCATTTCTCAACCAAAGCTATTCAGTGGATACAGTCCTTCCTATCCAACAGAACCATGAAGGTCTTCACCCCTACTGCAGCAGCATAGCCTGCCCCAGTCTCCTGTGGAGTTCCACAAGGATCCTGCATTTCCCCTACACTTTACAATATCTTTACGAAACCTCTATTCGACCATCGGGATGACTTGGGTGTCACCTACACTAACTATGCTGATGACACCCAAATCCTCATACCTATTACATGCACCTACGACATAGACTCTAAACTGCCAAACGAAATTTACCAAACTATCCAGGCTTGGATGGCTATTCACGGTATGCCTAAATGACAATAACACTGAGCTACTCCTCATAGGCTCTCAAAACCGACTGAATAAATTAGACAACCTCTTTCAATCCTTCACTATTGACAGCGTTACTATCAAAGTCTCCAAAGAAGTGAAAACACTAGGCGTTTGCCTCAAATCTGCTCTCATGCTAACTAGACAAGTCAACGCTACGGCTTCTGTAGTAGCTTATACCTCTAAGCTCATTAATGCCCGTAGACCTTTCCTCTCATCAGAAAGTTGTATCACCCTGGCCAGAGCCCTAATCTTAACCTGACTAGACTACTGTAATGCCCTTTGCACAGGCACTAACAGTCACAACCTAAAAAAACTCCAGATGATCCAAAACAATACCTTAAGAGCAGCCCTCAACGTCCCCAGAAATAATCACATTACTACGGCAAGACGGAACACCCACTGGCTGCCAGTGCAGGATCGAATCTCATTCAAAACTCTTTCCCTGATGCGCAAGTGCCTATCCAACTCAGCTCCTAAGATCCTTGCTACCAAATTTATAAAAAAACAAACTAACAGACCAACACGCTCAACCCATGCACATCAACACTATTCCTAGATACAAATGACAGAAAGCAGGGGGCAGTAGCTTCCCAGTGGTAGCTGCCAAACTATGGAACACTCTACCATTGTTAATAAGAGCCGAACCCTCCTTCTTTAGAAAAAGCCTGAAAACATGGCTTTTCACACAAGAGCGGTAATTGCACCTCCCATCGCCCCTTTACATACATTGTCTGTTGCAATCTCTCTGTTTGCTTTACACTGTTTAGCATTATCTAATTCCTACTATAACTGTACTTGTAGACTGTATCTATGATCTAACTGCATGTATATATGATGAAACTGGCCTTACCTAACCACTGCTTTTGAAACCTCACTGTACCTGTCAATAATTGTGCCCAGATGCCTCAGGGTTAGGAGTGCTATACAATGTATAAATAAAGAAATAAAGAAATAAAGAAATAATGCCATCAACAACTTTCTTATGCAGTTTTATCACTAAATTAATAAGCATTTTCATTTGCAATGCAGTGCCTGTTTTTACTCATAAATAGGTAAGGGAAACACACACAAAGAATGTTCTCACTCCTTGGTTTAGCATATATACATGTTCTCTTATAGAGAAGGGATAGTATATGAGCAGTATATAGAGGGGTTGATTCATGGAATTTGTGTGCCGAAAAAAAGGGATTTGTGCACCATTCTGCCCACAAATCCCTGTTTAACAAATGGGGATTTTCGGGCAGAATGGCGCTGTAAAGATTGGAGGGGGTGTCTGTACTTCTGCTCTCTATATGGTAGAGGAGAGGCACAGAGGACCCCAGCCAAGATTCTCTATAAGGTAGCAATGGACGAGCAATCAAGGCCTAGCTTCTCAGGAGGTGATGCGGGCTGGTTCTTAAGTACAGTGTAGTCCCCGAACCCCCACAAAGGAATGTCCACACACTGTATTACTGAAAACACAGTCTTTATATAATTAATATTCAAAGGTATGTGCACGATAACGCACTTTGTACTCGGAAATCAACAATGATAAATATATACAATTCTAAATTGGTACCACCAATGTTATCAAATCTCATTAAAGTGCATCGACTGTACAGTTAAAATGTCACACAGATCAATAACGAGGAAACCAGCAATAGAGATAGGAAGGAAAGCAAGATGGTTGAAACAATAGGCAGAATACTGGTCCCTACCGATAGACAGAGTTCTGTGTGGAGATCCCCCCACCTGGGCAACCTGTAAAATAAAGATATATGGCACAAGCCCAGTCCATATATTGTTCAATAGCCTTATTTCCTCCTATTAAGGTTTTACCCCCCCAATGTACCTGGTGGAGTAGAGTTCTTCGAAGACGCGTCGATGGTTCCTTCTTGAGTGACTCCTTTTAAAGCAGGAGCCATGGATCGTCGAGAGGCATCGAAGATGGTGAACTTGTCGTCGACGGCGGCGATGAGAAGTTCAATGGTGCCGAGACCACGACGTCGATCCAGGCGGTGCTCGTCAGCGACGTCCTGCGAGGATGAGGTGTGCGGGGCACCTCGGCAATGGATTGTTCAGGACCGCAAAGAGTTTCAGAAGAACTGTGGCCCAACAAGGGCATTTAGTCGTCAGAGTCTTTGTGGCCTTCAGGTGGCGGGAAACCCACCGGCAGATTCTCCTCGGCACGTTGGTCGTCCTCGACTTTCTCCGGCGGGACAAAGCGGTCGATGTTGCGGACAAGGGAGTCTTTGGATTCAAATGTTCTTAGGAAAAGGAGCGGGCGGCTCCGGTCGTCGGCGGCACGGCGTCAAGTGGTCCACACGGCTGTGCAACACAACTTTGACGGGCCTCCAGCGGTTACACCAACCTGCGAACCCTGGTCGACAGTAATAGACTGCGACAGCGGCGAAGTCCGGGTGCTTTGCTTCGTTCTCCTCAGCGGTCCCGTCTCGGGTTGGCAGCCTTTCGAGGGTCTGACTTCCAGGGAGCTCCGGCGAAGGATAGCGGTGCTCGATGGTCCCTCGGAGCATGGGACGAGGGTGCCTTACCAGGTCCTCTCTCAGATCAGTCTTCGACGAATTCAGCAGCTTTCAGATCAGGTCGAAGCAAATGCAACAGCAAGTCTTCTTCTTCCAGCTGGGCATCGAGGATCAGCAGTTCCAGTTACTCTTCAAGTGTAGACACAGCTTCTGAACAAATTCCAGTGGTGAGAGGTCCCCAGATATACTATCTTGTCTCTCATCCACACTGCTGGGTAACTCTCAGCAGCGAATCATACAGAAGGGCATTCATGCAGTCAGTCAGCCAATCAGGCACACAGTGCATTCAGGCCATCCTCCTCCCTCTCAGACACTCACAACAAGGAATGTGGATTGGGACAAGTACCCATCCATTCAACACTACACACTGCATTCAGGCCAGTTTCGGCCAGGGCTGTCTCAGTCTTTGTCTCTCATACCAGAAACCAGACAGCCACAACAAGAAGTGCATATTGGTCACACACCACATTCACCCAGGTCCCACCCACAGGGCGTACCCACAACATACAGTCACTGGGAAGGCTCCAGTCAGTCTGGACTGGACTTCACAACAACACAATATATGGAACTTCCACCCAGCAGCCAGTCAGGGGAAAGGGACACAGTCAGGGCTTCCCAGGACTTTGGGAAAACAAGGTAACAGATAATAGAAAGCAAGAGGCCACAGGGGCCATCTTGTTTTCCATCAGGAATCAACTGATTCCAATGGCAGGGCCTGGGTATCCCAAAATGGAGGATACTCAGCGCACCTGTCAAATTCAGCATGGAGTTTCCACCAGGCCATACCCTGCTCTGTGGGCCACTCACAGGTGCCCAACAACATACACTAGGGGCAAAGGGTTGTACCCCCATCCATGGGTGCCGTAAGGGTATCCCATGGGTCTGTTCACCAAACCAAAAGAGAGAGAGCTTCACCGCCAGGAGTCCCACATGAAATCCTGCGCGGAAAACACAACAGAACACACGATAAAAAGGCAGTAAAGGACAAGGATGTGGAGGCCCTGTCCCTCCGATGCATTTCCAGCATCACAGGCGCACAAATCCACGTTTTTCGGTGCACAAATTCCATGACTCAGCCCCATAGTATCATTACAGTCCTAGCATATGCATCTTCTCCTAGGAATCTAATGACTGCAACCAGTCATTAATGTGTATAGCCATATAATATGTGGCACAGTAAAACTTAAAATTATACTCACAGAAGCACTGCCCAGATCAGTGTGACAGGGGAAACATGAGGTTATGTAAACCCATTAAAGTGAAAGGGCTAAAAACATCCATCAAAAGTCCATGCTACTAAGGGCAGTTACCTAAAACAATCTAGAGCTAAAGATTACACATTTCAAAATAGAATCATTGACATCTGCCGGCTGGATTCCTCTTTTCCGTCCACTTGTTCATGTGTGGGCTCACTTAGCCTGACTGGGAAATTGTAAGTAGGAGCTTTTATATACCCTTTGCCAAGACGTATAGCACACCAGTGTCTTCACATGCTCTAGAAAATAGTTGGAAGCTAATTTAACAAAATAAGTGGCCCCTGATGTCTATCCAAGACCAAGGCAAGAATGAGGTGCTCTTTAAAAGGCATACAGAGGCTTTAAAAAGCCATAAATTATGGAAGTAGGAAAAAGATTGAAATTGGGATGAATCGGCAAAATGATGGTTTTAGGTGAATCAAGAAAATGTACTTTGATCTTGTAAATGAATTGGAATAGCCAGCTGCTGCTTCTTCTCACCAAAGCCTATCAGAAATCATATCCCTTTATGTTGTTCATGTATTCCTCCCAGCCTGCCTTTCCACGTGGAATCTTCTCAAAAGGTAATTATGGAACTCTTTTAAACCCCACCTATTCTCTTGCCAGCCAAGACTGAATTGTGGGCATCATTGTCTCAATCTCTTGTTCTGATCTTATAAAACTGCTAGGAGGTCTGTTTCCCATTGACTTCCTATTGATTTAGAAAAATAACCCTGCAAAAGTCAATCATGGTCTATATGATCTGTAGGTCATTTTATCATAGACCTCCCATTGATTTATATTGACAGTGAAAATGTCAATCATGATGTTGGCAGAGTGTGATCTAGGGTTCCCTCCTATGAGGACTCCTAGAAACCATTTCTATTCGGCTGCCTGCCTCAAAGGATTAACATCTGTGAATCCTTCATTTTTTTTCTCTAAGCCGTTGACTTTTAAAAATAGCTGAAAATATTTATAACGTAAAGCACCAACTGAGTTGTAATCTGTGTTTTGTTTTTTGTTCAAGGGCAGGTACTCCATGAGAAATAAACAACAACATTACATCGTATTAATAATTGAAGCCATAGTGCACAGTTACAGTCTATTCTATTTACAAATATTGTGTAATACATGCTTTGATTTGCTTTTGTGAACGTGGCAGCTAATTAAAATGCAACACATTTTCAAAATGAATAGGCTGTGTGCTAATGTACCTCTGGTAGTTAAAATGGAGCAGTATGAAAACCTGCATATTTGGACAGCTTAGGTTTATATTCTGTGAACACTGGATTTTTAAAAACAAATTCAGACGAGGCCACCTCTAAGTGCATGTGTCATTAGCAGAGCTCACTTTATAATGTGTAGCAGCAGACGAATGCCTAAAAGACACATTGAAATCAGTATGGTGCTCAGTGGGGCCTGTGTCATATAGACACAATTCAAACTAAATGGAGATTGTCCATAATGACACAAACACGCGTGTGTATGTTTCTTGGAACATGTTAAACACAATGGAATTAATGGCATTCGTTCCGCCTAATAGCTTACCTGGTTTGTAAGATTGCTCAAAGCAGACTTGCATAGAATATGCAACATATCTACCTGCGAGCCGCCAACAGAAGGACTTTGTGGGTCCTCTCTGCTATCTGGGAGTTGCCTACAAGATCATGATGTAGCTTCTCCTTGCTCTACAGGAAACGAGAGCGACTCAGGCGTGGCATCTTCTCAGGGGCCTCCAGGTGATAATAGGGTCGAATAGCACATTAACTGGGACAGAGAACAGACCACCAGGGAAATCATCACTATTTACAGAGAAATGTCAGTAAGCATAGAGATTGACAATAAAGGAAAGGGGATTACAGGATGCAAGCATGTCCTGGAAATGTCTGGGAGCCTCTTCTAAGTGTACTACATGGAGGTGATGGGCCAAATTGAAAGCAAAAGTGTTGCCAATGGTTTTCATTTTGTGGACTAAGGAGGAGGTTTTGATGGCAGAGTGCGGGCAAGGAGGGAGAAAGGAAGTGGGAGAATGCACAAGGTGGTTGAAGAACAGGAGGGTGCAAGGTTAGAGGATGCCAGGAGAAGAGGAGTGGGAGTTCGGAGTAGGCAGGTTCGGATGGGTGTGAATCAATGTGAACATTTGGAAAATGTCTCAGTCTTTCCCCCTTGCTCATTTAAGTGAGAGATGTTGGGTAGATAGACCCACGGGTGAGTCTCCAGAGGGTCTTCAAGGGAGTGCTTTTTTTTTCTAGCTCCACCCTGCAAGACCGCCATCATGCATGCATGTGAGCCTACATGCTAGAACATATGATCACATGGAGTGCTCAAATGCGGCAAAGCCACCCTTTGCAGCACAAGTGGGACAAGGAGCCACCAAAGCAACAGACACCTAATAGCTGCAGCCAGGGTGGCTAGATATGGTGAACTCTGGCATGTTCTACGACATGGTAGGGAATCGCCTGCATCTCCAGATACTCTGGCAGATGCTTCCTCGTCACCAATGAAGGAGATTACCATAGCGGCAGGAGCGGCAGTTGGCACATGCATTTACTAAATGAGTTTATGGCACCCACATATGTGTTTACACAGTGCTGCTGAGCCAAATGTGCAATGCTCTCCTTTCTTGCTCTGCCACACTGATCTACTGCAAAGCTTGCAGACAACTGCACATGCCTCTAGCTGCTGACACAGGGTGACGTACTGCCGCAACCAGGAGGGGCCTGGACTATAAAGTGTTGTGGCAGTACCTTTCCATTTGCCCCAACCTCTAGCCCACCTTTCCCCTCCACAAGATGGCAGCCATCAGCACTGTTAGACTGTTTCTACACCCTGTCCTCCGGCTGCCACATGCCCTCTTCTTGCCCTGCCTCTGAATATTCTTGCAGCAACACCTCATGCACAACGTGCTGCCCCTCATCTGCCCCTTCGTGCACCCCCTCATGTTGCACCTCAGTTTCTGCCTCGTCGTGTTCCTTCTTCTGCTGCCTCTCATCTGTCTGGTTGTGTCCCCCCCCTCCTGCGGCCCCTCCATTGCTTCCTTCTCATTTTCCACCTTCAGTTGACCCTCTAACTCTGCCACCTCCTGGTGTGCTCATTCAAAGCCCTGTTCACCTATTGAAAATCAGAATTATAAAGAGGTTCAAGAAGGGTTCCTCTTTTCCTTTGCTTCCTTTGCTTGAGATGGAAGGAACATGGCTAATGGAAATGGATTAAAAAAATAAACAACCACACATTGCTTCAGACAGAGCCTCTTCACATCCCCCTTCCTGCTGTCCAGTCTGCTCACCCCTCCACACTCCACCCCCCCCCCCTGTTTCCCATATTCCTGCTGACCCTCCTGATCGCCCGAACGTTAGGTACTCACAAAGAAGTCGACTGCTCGGATACCAATAATGGGGAAGCCAAGGGAAAGGTTTCGACGCGGTGTTTACACTAGTATTAAAGGGTTTGGCAGAGGATTTCTTTTTTTCGATGCTTGGGCTGGTGTAAGGGAATGGGATTTAAAAAACAAAAGAAAACCCATTCACCAAGGGGTTCGTCTTTTTTCATTGTCTTGAGGTGAAAGGAAGAAAGCTAAGGGAAATTAGAAAGGGAATCAAACATGGTTTCTCAAAGAGGGGTGTCAGACTTTATGAAGCTTTAGAAAACAAGCACAATACAAAATAAAACAAGCATTGGCAAAGCCAATGGTCCTGGCTTTTGAGCAGGCGTGGGATAGACATTTACCTCACCATAAAATGGCAATGTCTGGAAAACGGTGCACAAGCCAAAGCAGTTGGCTTTGCCAGTGATTGCTTTAACAGAACTTCAGTGCAAGAAATAAATGAAAAAACACGCACATTCATTATAAATTAAGTCACTGAATGCACACTTGGTTAAGACATTTATATTAATGCAGGAGCTAATTTGCAGCTGTCGTTAAGCATTACCTTTCAGAAGGTAGCTCAGAAATAACACTGGGAAGCCCTATGCAGCACAAAGTGTAATGGAGTTGCATAATAGAGCCAGCTCAAAGAGATCCAATGAGGGAGTGTTATGGACAGGAGGGGTGGATAGTTGGTGGGAATGGCCATAGGGTTTTGCAATGCCAAAAGTGGGCAATACATGGGTAAAGAATAACAATGCCCAAAAGCTGTGTCCCTCCTCACATTCTATTTCCCTCCTATCTGTACTCAATATCTAATCGTGTCTGCTTATATGTTGCACTAAAGCACCATCTAATTGCCAAAACTAATGAGACTAATAATAAATAATAAATGGAACCTGAAAAATGCACAAAAGAAATTCTCTCATTGGCGACGGTTGGAGCGCTCCTGTTCTCACACCGTTTGGATACACCTAGTTTTTCCCTCACAAGCACAAGCCACAGAGAACAAGAATTATTTTAGATGTGGCTGTGAGATCTTGCAGGAGTGCTGAATAGCAATGTCGAGATTTGACGCATCCCGAGATATTACGAGTGCAGGATAAATGTGGCGGTGTTACCATATACCGCTGCATTCCCACACCGCCCAAGTATGAGTCTGGTGGAAAGCCAGAGGATTCACCTCCAGCCATGAGCTGAAGGCAAGGCTGCCGATTTTCTGTCCAAGATCGGTGGAATTTCCACTACAGTAATTCCAGCAAAAAGTCCCATAGAGTCCTGTGGACTGTGAAAAAATGGGGAGTTGCGCTGCAACCGCACTTGCAATCCGCCGATTAATCTTCCAGACAAAGTGGCGGCAATGGAAATACATTGTGCCGGTATTCTGGCGGATTTGCCGCCATGATATCGGCAAACTCGTATTGGCCCCTCGCCAATCCTTAATTGTGTGGACAAAAAATAGAGTTTTCTAGCACACCATTCACCTGCAGACATAGATAAATGGGATCGGATCCTGTGAGCTGTAGGCCACATTAGGTCTCTGCAGCAGGCATGTTACCCCCATGGCTCCCAAACCCCCCACCATCCCTCCAACCCCCGCATAACAAACTGGGATTCAAACCACCCCTCCAACCCCTGCATAACAAACTGGGATTCAAACCACCCCTCCAACCCCCGCATACCAAACTGGGATTCAAACCACCCCTCCAACCCCCGCATACCAAACTGGGATTCAAACCACCCCTCCAACCCCTGCATAACAAACTGGGATTCAAACCACCCCTCCAACCCCTGCATAACAAACTGGGATTCAAACCACCCCTCCAACCCCTGCATAACAAACTGGGATTCAAACCACCCCTCCAACCCCCGCATACCAAACTGGGATTCAAACCACCCCTCCAACCCCCGCATACCAAACCACCCCTCCAACCCCCGCATACCAAACTGGGATTCAAACCACCCCTCCAACCCCCGCATACCAAACTGGGATTCAAACGTGTGATTTACAGGCAATTTAAAACGCCAAAATATTTTACTGGGCAGTCTTAATTAAAGAAGATGACAAGCGTAGTATGTCTGGCTGTAATAGTACTATTGAATTTAACTCATGGCGGGCGCTCGGTGTAGGGTGGGAGGGCAGCAATGTCTGTGCTTCTTGAACAGCGTTGAGAAATGTCAGTCCCCTATGTAAGCCGCTGTTCAAGTTATTCTATTTGAACTGATGAGGATGTCAACAAAAGGACAATGCGGCCTAGCACCGACCAGTGCCAGAATACCACTAGCTTTTTTTGAATAATGACAGAGTGGAGCAGGCAGGGATAATAGGGGGGCAAGGGGGCAGACATATAAAGGAATCAAATAGGAATGATTTTGAGACTCGTCAGAAAAGTAATTATGTGTCTTGGCATTCTAAATCCTGAGCCAGGGCCACTCCAAAGCGGCGCCATCTCGCCAGGTTCAGTGGGCTGCAGATAAAGACATATTTCCGAAGAAAGCCCCCCTGGCGCCCGCGCGCACTTCACAATGCTCGTGTAATTGCCTGCAGTGCTCAGGGGAGGACGGTGACCTCCCTGCGATCTCCCTGGAGATTCAGGGCAGGCGCAGCGAGTGAATGAATAAAGCAGAGAGAGGCGGAGAAGAGGAGAGGGTGATAACCTGACGTCCCAAAGACTTTGAAGCGTTAATCTTCAACGTGTCCGGATTCCCATTACCTGCCGAATGTAAATGTGCTTTCACCATCTTTAGTAGGTTAATTCAAGGATGGCGTGCGAGGCGCAGTGCGCGATGAGGATGTGGTAAGCGCAGAAGCGGCGAGACTTCAAGGGTGCTCCTATGTCAGTTTCCTGCTCAATCTCTTAACTTGTGGGCATACATGGGCAGAAAAAAGCACTTGGGTTGTCTTCGGGGGGCCACGGGGCTTAATGGATGCCCTGGTTCAGCTCTGACCTTGTCTATGCCAGATACCCGGTGTGTGTGCCTGCAGCCCAGCAACTGCAGGTCAACGACTCTTTCCTCAAAATGAACTAATCGGCCATGTGGCATGTGACCACGTGACATGTGCCTAAGAGCGACCTGGACAGAAAGTCATTGCTTTTCAATCCAAATAGCCCGAGGCAACTAGCACCCCCTGAAAGGGTAAGGCTCCATGCTATGAGGATTTTGTTTGTTTGTTTATTAATTTGTATGGCGCACCAAACCCGAAGTTAATTGGGCGCAACAGAGAACAGAATACATGGAAACTTTAAGCTTAGTTACAAAGTAAGGCGCAAAGGTACATGAAAAGCATGCATGTTGATGAATGCCAGCTCATGTCGTTCTCTGCTGATCAGCGAACAGCGCTTGGGACTTTCCATGCTTTCTGTTGAAATGGGCCCCAGGCCTTGGGGGACCCTTTGTTGTGGCTCCCATATTGGCAGTGTTATCACACAGCAGCACGTTTCTTTGATTCAGTACATTAAGTGTGCACTTTGCAGCATGCACATTACAGGCTGCCTCAGTTCATCGCCTGTTCTGGGTCTTGCAGAATCCAGCAGTGTTCTTATGACCCTGGTGCCTTATTACTCTGGTTTTGACTACATTAGCACCTTGGGAGACAAAGAGAGCTTTTGTGTTTCTGCTAACAGCCTGCTTCCTTTCTTTGTTCTGTGCATAGGCCAATACACCTGTGGTAATCTGTCTCATACTGTTCTTTTCCAGCTGTAGGTAATGAGCCCCCCAAACATCATTTAGAAATTGCAAAACATGCAAAAAGAAGAAAAATGGAACAGAAGGTTGTTTACTAAATCCTACACCCCTCTTTTGGCCTACCATGCACCTGAAGCCATCTATTAACAGGACACAGCACCTGCAGCGCAGGGTCAGTAGGCTAGTCAAAGGCTAGATTATGTAAATTAACTCCCATAAACACCCGGCCTAAACCTAAAAGGATTCCTGCCTCACATACTGTTAGAACCGTTACCTCATAGGTCCCTGCAGGACTCAGGAACCTCTAAGAAGTCCAGACCAGGACTTCTGCTCAAATCCTTGGTCGAATTCCTACCCTCAGTGAAATGGGCTCATATTTTCTTCCAGCGTTTCTACATAAGGCACCTGGCCGTTTGTGGCCATTTGGGTTTTAGGGGAGTAAATAATAGGATTTTGCCTGCCGTCTTTTATAGGGCATGGTTTCAACCTGCCTTGGCTCACCATGGCACTGTGGAAGGCTTGCAAGCCTGACCACTGCGGAGTCAAAAGCAACAAAAAAAAAACCACGGAGCAAGTAACTGCACCAGACTACCAGCCAAAAATACAAAAGAATAGCGTCAGATGCACCCCGCCAGCCCCATGTCTAACCCCGGGCTGCTCACCCATCAATCCAGACAATTTTAGAGAGGCTCTCATGAATTATCCAGACAAAGAAACCAGCGAAAAAACAATCCGGCAGGGTTTCATCCAGGGTTTTGTCATCCCGTTCAAGGGCATCAGGTCCCTGAATGTTCTAAACAACCTGAAGTCAGCCAGGGATAACTCACAAATGGTTGAAAGCAAAATTGAGAAGGAATTACTACTAGGCAGGATTGCGGGACCTTGGGACCTCATGCCTCTCAAAGAGTACATAATATCGCCCCTAGGTCTGGTCCCCAAAAAGGAACCGGGGAAAATGAGGCTAATTCATCACCTATCTTATCCTAAAGGCCAATCACTAAACGACGGCATTCCGCACACGGAATCTGCGGTATCATACACACACTTTCAAGAAGCGGTAAGACTCATACAGGAATGCGTCACGAACGCCGTGATGGCCAAACAGGACATTGAATCCGCTTTCAGATTACTGCCAGTTCACCCAGACTCACAGAGATGGCCAGGTCTCACTTTCAACAACAGATTCTATTTAGACAGGTGCCTTCCCATGGGATGCGCAGTATCTTGCGCTCTATTTGAACAATTCAGTTCCTTTTTTCAATGGGCCTTTCAAAGACAGAGACCAGGGTCCAGGATAGTACACTACCTCGATGATTTCATGGTAATGGGGCCAGCAAATTCTGAACAATGCAGCAGAGCCCTGGCGACGTTAGAAGAAATGGCTGCGCAATGGGGCATCCCCCTGGCAGCCGAAAAAAAACTTCCAACCAGCCACCAACATAATTTTTCTAGGCATTGAAATAGACTCCACAAAGGGCCTATGCAAAATCCCAGAAACAAAAATAACAGAACTCCTGGAAACAATACAAAGCTTGACAACAAAAGACAAAGGCACAGTAAAAGAATCCAGTCACTAGCTGGAAGCCTCAACTTCGCAGCCCGAATTATCCCTCAAGGGAGGGTATTCTCCAGAAGTCTGGAACTAAAAATCAAATCCTACACCAAACCCCACCTACACATCCGACTAGGCGCAGAGGTGAAACAAAATCTGGAAATTTGGGAACATTTCCTTAAAGATTTTAACGGGACAACACTTTGGCGTACACCATTGAACACAGCGACAAAAAGGGTCCTTTCACCAATGCAGCCGGGAGCAGGGGGTTTGGAGCCATACTAGACTCAGAATGGGTGGCAGGACACTGGCCCATAACATGGCAAGCTGCAGAGTGGAGAAGAAACATCACCCTCCTAGAAATATTTCCCATCTGGCTTACTTTACACATCTGGGGCAGGCAGCTAGCGAACACGGAACTCTTGGTCTGGTGCGACAACACGGCCGTGGTAGGCTCCATAAACAGAAGATCCACTAAATGCCCTTTAGTGCTGAAAGTCCTACGAACCATTACAGCGGTCACACTACAAGAAAACATTGTGGTCAAAGCAAAGCACATTGCAGGAGCAGACAATAATATTGCAGATGCTTTATCTCGCTTTCAGTGGCCAAGATTCCAGGAGCTAGCGTGGTACGCCCACGAACAGATGACGCCAATACCAGCAGAATGCTGGGCAATAATGGGAACCAAAAAATAACAGCATCAACGCCAGCGCCAAAGAGCAATGGCCGGGGTGCTCAATAAAAAACAGGCACTTCAAAAATGGGGGCCAACAAAATAACGGCATCAATGCCAGCGCCAAAGAGCAATGGCCAGGGTGCGCTAAAAGAAACAGGCACCTCAAAAACAGAAGCCAACAAAATACTGACATCAACGCCAGTGCCAGTGAGCCCAGGCCAGGATGTCCAACGTGATACAGGCATCTTTAAAACGGGTGCCAACAACTCCCTGCCCATAGAAAATACGAATCCTGGCCCAGGGTTCTTAATACAGATGGCCGAGAGAGCACTGGCAAGCACTACTGCAACTCAGTACAGTAAGTGTTTACAAACGGTATTTAGAGCCACAGGGTTAAACCATGTAGAGTTAATAACGATTAAAGACATAGAAATATTCTTTAAATGGGCGCATGAGTGGGGCTTTAAGAGGGACTGGGCAAAAAGACACCTAGTAGTAATCTCATATTTCTCAAAATTATGGGGTGACTCAGATCCCACCCAGAACGCCCCAATTTCCCACACTATGAACGGATGGGCCAGAGTGGAAGGGCCCCAGGTAGACACCCGCTGCCCCCTCGATTTTCACAAACTGGTAAAAATAGCAGACCAGTTGGAAGCCATATGCTGGCACCCATATGAGATCGTACTATTTAAAACAGCATTTTTTCTTGCCTTCTTCGGGGCTTTCCGGATTGGAGAGCTCATCGCCTCCAGCACCAAGGTCATAAACGGTTTAGGCGTCATGGAAGTCAGGATTAGACAAGACAGCGTCATCATAGAAATCCAACAGACAAAAACTGGGGCCAAAAGAACCATTAACATTTGTTGCATCGATGATGCAACAAACTGCCCAGTATGTATCACCAACCTTTATTACGCACAAAGGCCCAAGGTTGGGGGGAGGTTATTAATCCATCGAGATGTGTCGGCACTAAACCGCAATCAATTTAAAGGGGTACTGATGAAAGCGATCAGCAACGCAGGGTGGGACCCAAAGGACTTTTGTACCTACTCTTTCAGAATAGGTGCCGCCACCTCGGCGTGGCAGGGAGGCCTGGCACCACCACAGCTAAATAACATAGGGGGATGGAAGTCAGATTGCTACAAAAGATACATCAGACCACAGCTAATATAGCCATCCCCTTTTTTTCTCTCCCCCCCCCTGCAGAACCAACAGGCGACGGGAAGACCTCGCTCAACTCAGCATGGATTGTCAGCCACTCATTCGTCTTCAGGACAGGCCGATGGGCGGAAGAAAGCAAAGAAGGTCCACCTTTTAGAAATACCATCGCCTCATGGTGAGGTTACATGGGCCTACGGTGGGCCGACATCCACGTAACATTAGCAGAGCTGGTCGCATACAGAGACCTGCATGAATTCCTCATAATACACTTAGGGGGCAATGACCTGGTGAAATCAGGAAGGAGAAATTTATTTGAGGAAATCTGCTCCTCCTTGGCGGGCATTTCCCACAACGTCCCAGAAAGAAATGGCTGGGGGCCCACTGTTACAAATCAGTAGACATTGCTAGAAGAAAACTCAACAGGGGACTAGAGAAATTCTGTGCAGCAAGATGCCCGGGTTTCATAAAACACCCGTCCATTACCATGACCCATATCTTTTTCACAAAGACGGTACCCACTTATCAAAAGAACTTATAGTTCTTTTGGGAAATTTCGGCAATTCTCGCATCTAGAGGCTGTTCTTAGGAGTTACTTTCGGGGGAACAAGTCCAGCCGGTAAACCTGCCCGTGTGTGGCGGCACGGGCCAGAGGGGGTAACCTCAGGACCCGGTGCCCAAAAGTATGATATTATTATGATATGTGATTATTTGTTTATCTGCATAACCATATCTGTACAATAAAATCCTACAGCCTTTTATTGCCAACACTTGACAAAATGTTGTGAGACAAATCATTTCGGGTGAGGGTGAGGGTTCGGCCACTATGATGCATGCATATGGGTTCATCAGTTACGAAAATAAGAGTTGTCTCGGAGCACCCTCTTATATTGAAATCCTGTGGCATCTGCTTCAAGAACTGTGTGCCTGCAAATCTTTCCTCTGTGCAGAGGTCTATCTTCTGGAGCACCCAGCGTTACACAGAGCTTGTAAATGGGTATGTCTTTGTCGAACCTTCAGACGGGCTGCTGTCACTGAAGCTGTTTCCTAAAGGGTAGTGTAGAAAGAATTCAGCCACATTTAGATTCTGTACTTGTGGTGAGGACAGCCCTATGTTCTTAATTGTGTCCACCAGATAATGATTTGGAGCGTCATAGTTCTAAGTGCCTTCCTGGCTCACCAATAACCCCACCGATAATCTCCAGGTCCCCACTGAGAGGCATCAATGGATTTGAACATTGTGGGTCAACTGCTTAAATAACTGTGACTAGAGGGGATCGTTACCACATCAGGGAATGCCCAGGTATAGTACATGTATTTATGCAAATTGCACTGGAACAGTTGACTAAGGTGTTGCAGAATCAACGCAAAGCTGTGTAAGGCACTGAGACCTTGTATGTGAATCTTTCCTTCTTCTAAAGACTGCCTTGCAGTTTAGAGCCTTAGCATTTGGACTGTGAGTACCCCATCACAAGGCAATATCAAGCTGTATCCCTAGGCAGGCAACCAGAACTGAACCTGAACTGCCATAAGAATTCTTAGTCTCCAGCTTGCCTACATTTTATCCAGAGACTTATCATTGCCTAGAGTTCTCAGGGGAGCAAATACTCAAACACCTTTGCTTGAATGGAATGCAGGAGTGAGATGCTCCTGCAATTTGTAGTCTAAACCCATTGTTGAAGATGTTTTAAGAACAGTTCCAGCTATTGTATTCTGATTTTGTTTGGTAGCAATCATTGTTCTTCATATATTTGTTTGATAGTTATCAGTCAGTAAAATGTTAAATTTTATAATGAACTTTTAACAAAATATCCATTTATTGAGATAGCATCTTTGAGCACCCCCATGGGCATAGCACAACTTGAGTGTGCAGTCATGCTATCAAAAGGTAAGCCAGGGGTTCTTGAAACCCCCTCTTTTGATTTTCGATCACAAATTTCCTATGCTATGTTTTCATGATACCTAAGGAGGACTGCCTTTTGACTTCCTTGAATCAAGCTGGGACGCATAGACCAACTGACACTGAAATGCAACCTGAATGTAAGAAACTTGTAGTCTTTTACATTTAAACGTAAGTGGAGGAACCTGTACGGGGGATTACAAAGAGAATGTGTTAAAAACATTAAAAAAACAAATGAAGGCACACCATGAAGGCCCCTGTACTCACGCCAGAAAAATACAACCCACTACGGAAATAAGGCCAAGAGATTTCTTGCAAGGATAACAAGTTTAATCACACAGAAATAAGGATGCAAGCAAAGAACTCTGCTGCTCAAGACCGTTCTGGGGAAAAGTAGTACAAACAGATGCTTATAATGCCTCACTGCATCATCACAGTATATTAAAATTCTGTGTGGCTGGTGAGACCCTATACATGGGCCTGCTCCATAGGGGATGCCAAGCTATGATTGGTTGCTGTCTCGTCTGTCTGTCTTCCATCATGTGGGTTCAGGGACTGAATGACAGGCTCTTCACATGCTGCTATTACAGAGTTACTATTGTAAGATAATGCTACTACATCCTTATGGCATGCACCTGGGAAGCCTGGGGACTGTCACAGGGGTAGGGACACGATCATGCTGACCCACACATTCTTTGCACAGTTTATATCGCACTCTCCTCACCCAAGGCTTCCACCCTCATTAGGAGCTATAATTTAGTCCTGGCTGTACCTTGTATTATAAAGGGTGTGTTTATGGGATAAGGTGAAATGGTCATGTTCGTTTAGATCTTTTATGACCATTGGTTTTATGGTTGGTGGTCTGAGGTCACCCACTATCCCAGAATTTCAGGGGTCCTGGACTGGGCCTGTGGTGGGTGACATTATTCCTGGTGTGTTTGGTTGGGGTTGGAGGTCTGCTGGTGGCCTGGCTGTGATGAATGCATGCAGCAAGGAGCCTGGTGCTGTCTCATGGCGTTGCAGGGCCCATTCCGCTCTGGATAATGAGTAATTGCAACAGTAAAGGAACAAAGGGAAGTTTCTGTGGGAATTAGCAGTGCAGGTTTGTCTGCCCTCATTGTGTGATCATGTGCAGGTTTCTCCGCTGGGCCAATTTTTACTGTGCGGCCATGCAGGACTGAATCTGTCTACCATAACTACAAAATGGCGTCTCTTAAATGCGCGCAATATTGTGTGGTTGTCAGGTTTCTTAGCACGGATCTCTCCCTCTGGTACATTGTACATCTGTCTATGGGACTCGCCTTATTCTAAAGCGCCTACGGGAGTGGAAAAGGTGCATTTCCTTCCCAGCATTCCCCCCTTTTTTTACTTTTACAGTTACAAATTCCTCCACATGTTTGCGTTCATTCTCCCTTCTCACCGCATCTTCATATGGTGGTGTTTCCTTTATCGGCATCCATGCCCTAAGGCCATTCCGCAGGTTTTCTCCTGCTTTTGCATACTCTTCAGGAGTACATATCATATAGATACAACCATATATCTAAAAAAAAGGCTGAAACAATACCCCCTAGAACAACAAATTGTCTCCACGGTCAGGGGCAGACTACATATATCTATAAAAAAATGGAGAGAGGTGTCCAATTTACCACAACATCCCGCTCATGTACAGTAGTCGGGTGCTCAAGATTGTCCTCACACTGTCAGTCCTGAAAAAATGGACACGGTGCAGTTTTCATACATATAGTTCAAATAAGTTTAATTCTTGTTTTGAAAATGACTAGTTATCTAAGAGACACAACATATGCTATTAATAAGATAGAGAATTTGGTTTTTCGACCTGGAAAATCTTTATTGATTAGCTTGGACATACCTTTACACTATGATACCACAGAGAGCCACATTGCAAGTTATAGGTGAAATTCTACATAATAGAGAAGATGGCCACTCTGTTAGTAATGGCTTTATTATGTGGTGCACCGAGTTTGCATTAACTAAAAAAATGTTTTCAATTTCAAGGCATTGGGCCTCACTATAAGTTTGGCCGTATGGTATGAACGGTGCCGGTAAGGCACCAGCATCGTTAATACCGTACTGCCAAACTACGACTTTTCCTCACGGGTGCCTGACTGTGCAGCACCCGCGAAGAAAACCCATGGATGCACCGGCACCGTTGTTAACGGTGCCGGTGCATCCATTTTCCCCATCTCCATTGTGCCCTACGGGACAGAATGGATATGGGAAGCCCGGTAATACTGCCACCCGCAAATGGGAAATTACCGGCCCATTCAACTCGTAATGGGCCGGTAATTGCCCATTCGCGGGTGGCGCTGCCGGTAGCAAGGTTGGCATTAGCCGTGCCTGTGAAACAGGCATGGCTACCGCCAACATTGTAATGAGGCGCATTTACTACCAGCAGACAGAGGGCACGGACATGGGTGCGGCCAGGATTCCAAATTTAGCCAATTTGTATGTGGAATTTTTAAAAAAATGGTAATCTATTCTGACAGCAATCCATTCAAACACCATTTACGAAAGTGGCTATGTTATATAGATGACGTATTCATAGTGTGGGAAGGAACCCTGGATGAGGCAAATACCTAGATTGGTTGAATTTTCAAAACAACTTTCTTAAATTTACTAGAGAAATAAATGAACAGGAAATACATTTTCTTGATATTACTATTTTCCATCATCTTGGGATCCTAAAGGTGAGACCTTATAGTAAGAATACTGATAGAAATGCTTAACTACATCACACGAGTCATCATGCTAAACACATTAAAACTAATCTCCCTTTCGGACAATTTTTGAGGCTCAAGGGAAACAGTAGTCTAAAACAGGATTATTGTAATAGTGCTAATGCTTTAACCAACAAGCTTTTAATGAAAGGTTAACCAGCCAAGTTAATCAAGCTATCTTCTAAGAGAGCTTATAATGATAATCGGGAAGCACTGCTGGAAAAAAGAAACAGAGATGAGAAAGAAACTGGAATAGTATTTGTTAACATCTTTTCAAATTTATCTTACCAGATCAAAATGAATGATAATAAAGAAAGCCTGGAAGAAGGTCTATTATGATTTAAAAAAAACATACTACCTCCACTAGTTGCATTTAAGAAGAGCCAAAATGTAAGAAACATATTGGTTAGAAACAACATTTCTGTCAAGCAGAGACCTAAAATCTGACAAACTA
Organism: Ambystoma mexicanum; assembly: GCF_040938575.1. Classification (NCBI taxonomy): domain Eukaryota; kingdom Metazoa; phylum Chordata; class Amphibia; order Caudata; family Ambystomatidae; genus Ambystoma; species Ambystoma mexicanum. The sequence continues at coordinate 848,053,597 of NC_090931.1, read as the reverse complement.
ACTTGTGGGGTTTATCCATGGTCAAGGGGCATTTCCCTTGTGGACAATGCTTGATGTGTGGTTTCACCAAGGAGACTAAGCAGATTCAATTAAGTCCAACTCTGAATTGGGTGTTAGGGGAAATGACAAAATGCAACACTGAAAATGTGATTTATTTGATAACATGTCCATGTGCGTTACAGTATATTGGTAAAACAAAAGAAAAAAATGTGGACCCGCATGATCGAACATCATAGTTGAATCAAAAATAAGGTGGTAGCAGCCCCTATGGTTCTTTTAATGGAAAAGAAACACAGCCACAAAGGTTTTGAATGGGTAATTCTGAAAAATTGACATGGCACTTGTAAGGTGGATATTGATTGTAAACTGGTCAATTTCGAACAGAAACTGATTTTTAAATGCCAGAGTAATGTTGCAGGCCTTAACAAGGGGATTGAGTGGCACCATGTAGGTTTATGAGCAACATGGCAATACGAATGTTGCTGCTCCAGTGTCTAATCATGAGGAAGTAATGTCACCTTCTATTACTTTGTGCTTGATATGATAATTATTTGTTATTAATGGAATTTAAGCAAACATGTCATACAAGTATACTAAGGATGCTTGGGACGCATATTTGGTAAGTTTAGGAGTAGAATACATGATGGTATGTTATGTGTCAATGCATAGGCAATAACTGTGTATTTAACATTCCTCATGTTTCATCTCTTTGACAACAGGTCCACCTTGATCTTGTATGTAACGATTAATGATCCAATTTGTACTGTATAATCATTCTAGCTGGGGTGCGGTTTAAATATTTTCATTTTATGCTCTCTGTGTTCACTGGATCCTGATTTTTTCAACACCTTATGAATCACGGTAGATAGCGTAATATTGGATTTGTGATCGGATTTGTGGGGAGATGGATTTGTATCTATGCCTACCGTATGTTTACATATTGGGTTTACGTTATCCTTGAAGGGGGCTTTGTTGCCGTTTTCCTTCTCTCCCTTTCTAAGATGGCACCCATCGTGTGCATTGGATAGAGTGCTAGTCCCTTGTTTTTGTCGCCGGACCTCCATGTTGTCTACATCAGTTTCACTCGATAGCTTGTAGTTTCGTTCGAGTGTGGCCGCACGTTGTGAAAGTCTGGAGGTGTATAGAGGTAAGAACGGAATACTCATTCAGCAATTCTTTTCCCATGGTGGTTTGACCGTGTGTGACGCTCTTACATGGAGTGTGTTTACGCCGTGAGCTCCACAGTCATATTACTCGTGTTAAATGTGATTTTGAAGCATATACTTGTTAATCCGTCCTAGCAGAGATATGGCTATAAGGGTCCCTATTGATGTTGGTTTTTACAGCTGCTACTCCAATGGGGTGACTGCCATGCTCCAATTAAGGGTAACGTTGCATTTAAGAAGTTGATTATACTACGAATACATTTTTGAATATTCAAGCTCCCCAGTTCATAGAGATTACAGAGGTATTTTCACTTGTACTATTGAGTTTGGTGAATTGATGTTTTGGGGACAATAGGTGGCTTCTACCAGCTGTCGAAGGATATGGTTATATCTAATACACTTTCCCCATGGTTATGTCCCCATGGTTGTTTTTTAATGTTTGTACAGATATCCTTGAACCCATGGGCTATAAATTAGCATTGTGGATCTACAGACTTGCTCTATTAATGAGACTTGTGGTGATTGGTTGTGGACCTTGACACGCTTCATACAAATTACCATTTCAAGGTAATGTGTGGTTGGTATAGGACTGGTCCAGTGATGCCCTTTACATAGCCCACAGCACACTGATTTTGGAGTATGCGAGGGGATTGTATAGCTATTGAAGAGCTTCTTCTCACTGCAGTTTACGGTGGTGTTTTTGTTGTCCTCCATAGGTTACATCTTCGTAGAAATTGAAATATACATTGACCTTGGTCACAGGGTATTGGAAAAAAAATGTTTTTTAAAGAAAGGATTCCCCTGAAGAATGTTCGTGCATTCAGAGCAAGGAAGAACTGAAACATGTAGGAAAATGTGTTTTAAAAGACCCTTTTAGAGTGCTTAGTTGTGTATGTCTATGTCATTAGTGTCTGCGAATTGTTAGATGTTGTTATCTTGATGTAATTGTGATTAGTATATACATGATATACCCACCATGCGGGTGAACAAATGCGTCTGAGTTTTATGACTTTTTGGGGAATTTTTCTATTTTTGAAAGAATTAAACTTATTTGAATAATATGTATAACAACTGCACTGTGTCTATTTTTTCAGGACTGACGGTGTGAGGACAATATTGAGCACCCGACTACACTAGATGAGAGGGATGTTGTGTTAAATGGTACACTTATCTCCTTTTTTTTATAGCTATACATAAAAAGAAACAGGATAAACACATTGACAGGTACCAGCATTTTCCACAGTGCTCCCAGCCAGGTTGGGGCCCAGCTGAATGCCATTGTAAACCAGTCCTCCTCTTGGATGCCAGCTTCTTGTAGAGGAGGAGAGCCAAGTGCCTCTACCGGAAGTTCTGCCACCATTTTGCCTATATGTTGGCAACCAGAAATTGCAACATGAGCAAAGCCAATAATGGTACCTATACTGCGAAAAAGTCCTTGAAACAAGGTATCCTTTGAGAAAACCCTATATGATGTATCCGCGAAGAAATGACAGTCTTCTGAAGGAAATTCTGGAAGAAGTGTGAAGATGAGTGAAAGAGAAGACTGGTGACATCACATAAAGCAGACATGCTGCACCCAGAAGAGATGTCAAAGAAGAAGGTCAATAGACCTTATAGAATCGGATGGTGAAGTAAAGAATTGAGTAACATTTCATGAGCAAAATAAAGATTGCACGTGCAGAGAAGCACTTGAGAAAATGCAATGTCGTTTTATAATTGTACAGATGCAGTAACGCAAGTAGAGCTAAGTAATCATAAGACTGGCTATACGTAGTGAATAGACTGCAGGTGGTGCCGCCTATATATATGTGTATAGAATCTGGATGTTCCATGACGCATTTTAGAAAACCTGGACCCGTGAATAGAACGGCTGAAAGTTTGGCGCAGTAGAATAAAACAGCTGACAGCGACGGAAGATTCGAGAAGGCTTGCCTGGCCCTGTGTCAAAAGTTGGGGCCGCCTAGAACCTAGTTATCCTCTTGAGTAGATACAATGAACCTGAGAAGCGAGCCGAGCTCCTGTTTGAGGTGTAATGGAAAAACACTAGAAGTGCCAGGTTTTATCCATTTAATAGTATTAAATACAACGAAGGAGCTCAAAACGTTTTCTCCTGTCACATGGTCAGATGAAAATAGACTTTGGGCAAGCTACACCAAGACCAGAGATAAGGTCATGCTCACACTCCCTTTAATTCTCACGCACAGTGATCCTTTGCAAGGCCGAGTTCAAAATACTAATTGAATGGCAGACCACAGCAGTGAAGATGGATGTTGGGCTAATTGGGAGGGGAGGCATGACCAAGCCAACCCTCCAGCACCTGCGGTACCAGCTTGCGTGCTGCTACCAAGTGAAATATTCAAGAAGGGTACAAGCGTGCTAACCAATAATAGAGGGCCATGTAGCAAAGAGGCCTATAGTTTGAGAAGCCAATAGAACGTTGTGTTTTAGTATGACACAGAACATAACTTGCACTAGGGGTGGGTTCAGCTGTCCACCTGACCTTAGAGACACAATCACAGTCCAGTCCCCCATAGAAAGTATACATAGATATTCTGTTTAAGCCAACACATCCCCCAGTAGGTTTTCGTATTTTGCCACGTAGTATGGCGTCACTCATGACGAGTTTTTACTATATAACTGTGTTTTTTCAGGTAAATCGTTGATACTTATGACTGTGTGGCATCCGTAGATGCCCGGTGTACTCCCTGTTTTAGACAATTGCAATTAAAACAGTTGTGTTTTTGCCAACTTCCTGATTCAATCTGATTATTGATGTATGAGTAAGATCTGCATCCCCATCCTTCTCAGATACTGTTACCTCATCTTAAAGGGCCTATGGGTTCACTTGGTAGCAGAAAGAAGATGGTTCGGTTCTGTCGTTTAGTAGGCTTGTAGCGTTTTCGGAACATCGGACATCCTCCACCATTTAGCCAGAGGAGTGCAAAGTTTCCTGTGGAGAGCGGGCAATATAGAATACTTCCAAGAAAATCGATATAGGTGGGACGGGTCCTTCTTTCTCGAAATCCCTCCTGGTTTCCACAGGAGCTGACCCAAGGCGACGGTGGCTGATTGGAGGAGGGGACGATCCTGAGAATCTGGAGTTGAAAAGCGAATGGTGAGTAGATTGAGGGGACTGGCAAAATAGGGGAATGGGGATTGTGGTAAAAAAAAAATAATGTGGGGTTGGTGCCTCAGATATATATGACGAGGAGCGTCAAAGAGCCCAGTGTCCTAGCTCAAGGAGCTTTAGAAGGAGTCATTTAAAAACCCAAGTGAGTACTTAGGCAGCACATAGACAGGTTTATGAGAGGGAATGATTGAAACTCCAATCAGAGTATTTTAGGGGCTGAGAGAAAAGGAGTAATATGATGAGATATATGTTGAGTCGACTAGACTGTCTGTGTATTTTGAAATTGAAAAGTGTTAAGAAATGACGAGAGTAAACTGTGAGGTTATGGAAGAGAAAAAAGTTGTTATCTATCTTTTTAGTCATTATCAGTGCCGACTGAACAGGTATATTGGAATAATTGAGAAGTAGAGGCTTTGAGTGGTGAAGGTGGTGAAAGCTCAGATTTTTTATTTTTCTGAAACGTATTGTGTGTAAATCAATGGTAAGTATCGACAGACAATTGAGATTTGTCACAATGGGGGATGTTACTCCACTGATGCACCTGTGCAAAACACTGCCAAAACGGGCACCAAAGCTCAAACAGTATTGTGCGGAGTGGGTAAAGGTACAGCAGACAAAATGTTCATGCCATGGCCACAAGCGGGATCGTTGTCAAAAGCGGTTTTGCAACACATGATCACATAATTGCACGCTGCGTACACAGGGAAAACATTGGAGAAAAGTCTAGCTAGTTTAGAGCGGTGGAAGATGTACCAGGTGGAACGGGACGATCTGCCTCCTGAGGACTGGATGCTTACCCAGTCCACAGAGGAAGGTGCTGAGCCTTCTGCTCCCCTCACCTCACCTGATGTAAGTGGCGATAGTATAAAAGATGAAGGATTGTATCCATTAAGGGAATTAAAAGTGGAGATAGGATATAGTAATCTGATACATGAACTGCCTGAAAGTAGTGTTGATAGTCCAGAGGAAAGTAAGAGAATAGAGGAGATCTTTAAGGCCCTGCAAGACAAAGAGGAGAAAAGCGAACAAACAAATGTGACACTAGATATAGAACGAGAGATTAAGAGATGGAAAGGAGAAAAGGATAAAGCTGACGAGGTAACGCTTGTACAGAACGGATGGATGGGCGGAAAGATATTGCTCAAGCTTGATGGGAAAAGTATCGAAGAAGTTAGGCAAAAGGAAGATCAGGATAGAAAAGACAGGGAATGAGAGAAACGACTGAGGAGGATGAATATAAGAGAAAGAATAGACAGAGGCGAGAACAGATGTATCAAGAGGAGCAGCAAAATAAGGAACAAAGGGCAGAGGAACAAAGAATGTATGACAAAAGGCAGAGAGCAATCGAAGAACGAGACAGGCAGGAAAAGAAGAGAGAAGAGGAGGAAGGACAGAGATTACAGGATAAAAGAATGCAAAGACAAAGGGAAGAAGAAGAAGTATGTAGAGCAAATGAAAGAACGTAAGAGAAAAGACAAGAAGAGGAAAGGGTTAGACAAGAAGCGAGAAAGTGAAGGGAATTAGATGAAGAAATGGAACAAAAAAGAAGACAAAGGGAACGCGATATTGATCACATTCAGAAAGAGTTAATGGAGCCGATTCCAGTAATATCATGGAGTCGTATGGAGAAGTTCCTCCCATCGCAGGGAGTAACGGCAGGACCATCTAGGATAACCTTAGAGGAATTTCTCACATCGCAGGGAGCAACGTCAGGGCCATCTAAAGCTGCATTATATAAGAGTCACTCAAGATAGTAAGCATTGGAGATAGGATCGATAAAGTCTATCACGATATGAGGGCAAGAAGCGAATCGGGAAGCAGAGGAAAAGGAGAATGATCTATAGTCGCCCAATCACAAGGCAAAGAAGGAAGTCTGTTTAGTCTCAAGCATAAAGCCTTCTCCTTAGAGAGGCTGACCTTAAATAGGGATGAAAGAGGCGCGAGTCATACTAGTTGTGAACTAGTATTGTCAGAGAAAGAAACCTTCCGTGGGGAGGAGGGAGAAAGTGGATGCGGTCCTGAGGGATGTCTACAGACAGACAAGGAAGTGAGATGGTCTGCTATAGAGCAGCCTAAGGATAGGATGCCAGATCCCAAGGCGTACCCAGATTGACCTCAGGGACGATCACAGAGTGAGAACGGAGAGTCACCACCATATGTAAACAGGTTAAGGTCATTGCCAGGTAGAAGGCAATCAGGAACCATTGTCCCTACTATGGATATGCAGACAATGGGAGCCGATTGCGGATTTGGGTTTGCGCAGTTCCCTTTATTGGACAAAGGAGGGGTCAGACCGCAGTATATCCCTTTGCCACAGATGGATACGGATAATTTAAGATGCAAACTCCCTAGTTTAATGGCAGGTGAGGGAACATTGATTTATGAGTTTGAAAAGATGACAGGAGGAAATACTCTGGCTATAGGAGACATTAAGGGTCTTCTGTTAGCATTTCTTGACGAAAGGGCTGATGACATTTGGACGAGAGCAGGCTACTCAAGTGTCATGGCACACAATACAGCTCATGACGGAGTGTCATTTAATAATTGTCGAGCAGAAGTCTGCAGGGCACTTAGGGTACAGCATCCTGATACGTCAGATATGGGTGCAGAGATACAGTTCACTATCACGCATCACTGCCGGCTGTGAAAAGAGAAAAATAAGAAAAAGGAAGATGCTAAAAAACTTGAGGAAGCTAAGCTAGTTCAGAAGAAATTGTCAAAGTACTCCATAGAAGGGGTGGTACAGACAAGCAGAGAAGGACTGGGAATGCAGCAAGCAGTGGGTACATCACAGGTGAATAATCAACGTCAGATGAACCAAGGAGGGAACGGGTTTACGCTGCAGTGGCGTAGAGGAATGGGTTTCAGAGGAAGAGGCGATTTCCAGAATAATCAGGCTGGTTTTCAAAATAACCAAGGCGGTTTTCAGAATGTGCAGAATGATAATCAAAATGTGCAAGGAGGTTTTAATCAAGGGGACCTAGTCAGAAGAGCTCCTCCTACATGCTGGACATGTGGAATGACAGGACACATTGCACACAAACATGTGGGAGCCAAGGGTATGTAGAGAATTAGCAATTCTAAAGAGGGGGGACAGCTTATCCTCCAGCAAATAGCTCACAAAATAGGGATGGGTTTGCCCAAGATCAGACAGTATATCAAGCACAAGTGCCACAAATGCAACAGGTCTTGCAACCACAGCAAGCACCATTGAATCCACTTCAAGGGCAGTCACAGCGTGCACCCATGCAGATACAGCAGAATGCAAACGCAGGACAGTTACTGACACCTTGAGTAGGGGGTGTCACTTTGGTGGGAGGAAATCCTTTTACAGGTACGGGGATAAGCATGTATCCACAATAGGACAGCTCACAGGGCAACTTGATGTGTTCAGTACTATCAGACCCCCATGAGGAACCAAGGGTTGATGTTATCGTAGGAGGCAAATCTTTTCCTTTTTTAGTAGACACCGAGGCAACTTGCTCAGGTATACGAGAGGGAAAATATCCGTTATCAGGAAATTACATGAAAGCTCACGGCTACTCTGGAGCTACAAGTAGAGTTCCTTTTACTAATAAATAACCAGTCTCTATAGGAGAGTGTGACATGTTTGTTCCATTATTGTATTCAAGGCAGACACCGGTTAATATTCTGGGCCGAGATTTAATCACAAAGCTAAACACAATGGTTTATTTTACTGATGAAGGCATAGTGTGTTCCACTCCAGGGATAAATTATCTAAACATGGGGAAATGTATAATGGTGTTTACAGGGCAAATAGATCTGTGAGGAATGACATTAGAATCAGAAGTCTATCTTCATGGGGTGTGCATTTTGTTGACATTTATGCCTGGTTTAGTGGGAAAAATCATCAGAATACCTATGAGTTCATGTTCAGGCCACATGTACCTATGGACGAAGAGTGGGGACAGATTATTCCCCTGGGGTTAGATGCAGCCATAGTGCAGGGGGAATTGGCCATGCTCGAAGAAACTGATGATGAGGGCCGGCCATGGAGAACAGTGATTTCCATTGGGGAAGGGTATAGATTGACTGACGTCACTGACGAGGATATGTTTAGAGATGACCCCTCAGAGGATGAAGTAATATTCAAGATGAGTATTACATATTGGATTAGAATAGAGAAAAGAGGATTTCCCACAGTGAATGGTGATAGTACGGCAGCACCCAGCATTTTTTTACGAAGATTTGGAAAATGTGCCAACCTCTTTATGGACTACAGGCCCTTATGACGTAGGCCCATTGAAGGGGGTAGGGGAGGTTAAGATTAAGCTGAAGCCAGGGGCAATTTTACCTCAAGCAAGCCAGTACCTCATGTCTCAAGAAGAGGATGAGGGTTTTTTTATGACTATGTCAGCCATGATGGAATGGGGTATGCTATTGATGTCAGAGTCACCGTGTAATACTGCTGTGTGCCCTGTGAAGAAACTGAAGGGGGGGGTATGGAGATTAATTTAGGACATGAGCGCAATTAACCAGATTGTAGAAGCAGAGTTTCCTTTAGTTTCTGAATCCTGCTACGATACTATGTAGTATCCCAGCAAACGCACAATATTTCATTTCACAGTGATTGACTTGAAAAATGTGTTTTCCTTAATCCCGTTCCATAAGGACTCCCAAGATCTTAAGTCATTTACGCTTCATCATGCTAAGCTGAAGAGCACTCGTTTGCCCCAAGGGTACTGCAAATCTCCATCGATTGTTGATATGATATGATATGATAGGTTATTTATAATGTGCTTAATACCCAGAGGTTTCTAAGCGTGGACTCAGGGATCGAACCTGTGTTGCTCCGTGTCGTCTTGCTTCCAAGGCGAGCACGTTGTGCTTGAGCTATCCTCCCGAGAATAGGATTCTACAGATGGATTTAAGCAACATCGATTTGAAAAGTGTTGTGCTGCAGTACATAGATGACATTTTAGTTTGTAGCACGACAGAAGATGAGTGCAGGCAAGTCTCGATTCAGTTAATGACTATTCTAGCAGACAAGGGATAGACAGTGGACAAGGAGAAGTTGCAATATTGTCAAGAAGAGGTGTTGTAAATAGGTCAGTTAATCTCACATGAGGGGAAGAAAGTCACACCTGAAAGATATGAGGCGTTTATGAAAACAGCAAAACTGCACACGTTAAAGCAAATGCAGCAGTTTCTGGGATTGTGCAACTATGTGAGAGCATGGGTATTTGATTATAGTTCTTGCACAAGACCTCTTTTCCAGGCTCTGAAGAAAGCCCAAGTGAACAAGGAGAAATAGAATGGACTGAGGAAATGGAGGGGGGGTTTGAAGAAAGCAATTTGTACAGCTCCAGTTTTAGGAATTCACAATTATTCTGAGGAGTTTTTCTTGTTTTCGCACATGAATGGGACAGTCATGACAGCGGTGCTTACACAAAGGACTACACTAGGGTACAAACCGCTGGCATAGTACAGTGGGATTTTAGATCCAGTTATGAGAGGACACTTTCCTTGTGAACAATTGCTGGCAGCAGCCGCGTTCACCATTGAGAAGGCTACCAGCATTGTGATGAGGTTTTCTATGACGTTTGTTGAGCATGCATTGTTTGCCGTTTTGGAAAAACCTAAGGGTACGTTGACATCTCAGAAGGCTTCTGCATATAGGTAGTTATATTTTAGCGATTAAAATACTCAGGTGTAAAATAGTGAACCCTGCCACTTTAGTAACCTAGCCTTTGGCATAGGGTGAACAATTGCATTATTGCTCCAACTATGAGGAATTCGACGATGACATTCCAAGAGTAAAGGAGAATGTTCCAGCAGGGGGAGGGTCTCTTTATTGACAGGTCTTCAAAAATCGATCAAAATGATGGGGAAAGGCATTCAGGTTCAGCTGTGGTAAGGCACAGAGGTAATGGGGAATTTGAAGTGGTAGCAAGTGCAAGACTACCGCCTCACTTTTCGGCACAAGCAGCAGAATTGGTGGGGTTTATTGTCGTGCTCGAGAAACATACAAGGCAGGAAGTGACAGTGTATAGTGACTCCACCTATGTGACGTCAACCGTGTATGCAGGGTTAGCACATTGGAAAAATAGGGTCTGCCTCTGAGCGGACATGATTCCAGTAGAGTATGCAGCATTATTGGACAGGCTTATTAAGCCACTACAACTCCCAATAGCCATCGCAATAGTTAAGTGTGCAACACATACGAAGAGAACTGACTATCTCATGCGGGAACGAAGCCACAGGTGAAGAAGCCAAAAGGGTTGCATATTCACCAGATATTTCAAGTTTTAATACTCCAGATGTAAAGGAAAAAGTAGTCACAGTTATGATTGTAAATGAAGGATTTAATAATTTGTCTAGAACACAGCTGATGGAGGTTCAAGGTAGCATTGTGGCGACAGGACAGCACTGGAAAGCCGGGATGCCTGTAGCCTTATTAAGGGTAGCACTTGAACAGCTGCACTACCCTGCGCATGTAACTAGGGAAAGTCTCACAGCAGCTATTGCAGAGGACTGGTTTGTACCAAACCTGCTAGAACACATTTTATGTAGTAAATTGCATTGTATGTCAAAGGTTTACCACTGGGCCTACACTGCAAACAATCAGAGTAGTGATTCTTCGACCGAACGGTCCTTTTCAGCATTTACATATTGACTATGTTGATATGCTGTACCTATGTAGTGGAAATAGGTATATGATAGTGGGGGTGTGCCCCTTTTTCGAGGTGGATTGAAGCAGGTCCATGTACACACCCTGATGCCAATTGCGCTGAAATGTTTTTAGTCTGAGAAGTCTTTCCTAGATGGGGAGTATGTGAGGTGCTGAGATGCAACAATGGGCCCCATCTTGTTAATGAAGTATTTGAACAGATTAGCCTATTGCTTAGCATAAAACACAAGTTTGCATCTGCTTATCACCCCCAAGCAAACAGGGTATGTGAGGGACTCAACAGTCTTCTCAAAAAAAGAATCGCTAAACTCAAATTGTCACTGAAGAAGGGATGGCTGTATTGCCTGCCCATGCATTATGTGCATTAATAAATCAGCCCAGGTCGGAACACCACCTCACACCCCATGAGATAGTAACAGGGAGGCGAATGAGAATGTCCCTATCTCCTCCATCGAGGAGCAGGAGTAATGCCAAGACAACTGCATAATTGTTAGGAAATGAGTTATGTAAGTATTTGACATGTGTGAACGCTTGTATCTCTGTCTTTTCAGATCAACTCAAGCGTAAGGGGTGTCAGTCTCAGGACAGAGATGAAGACAATTCAGCAACCGGATATAAAAAATGACTACCTGTACCCAAGTTGCTTATTGGAAACCCAGATTTAGTGCGCAAATTCACAAGGAAGTGGAACAAGCCCTGTTTTGGTGGACCTCTTGTTGTTCAGAATGTCACTCTCTCAGCAGTAAAAGTCTAAGAAAGGTGTGCCTTGATACACTTGAGCGATGTGAAGCCATATGCTGGTGAGACCGATGCACCCCCACCCGTTGATTTGGAAGCAAGACAAGAAGAAGAAGTTCAGCACATGCAGACTCGATCGATGACAAGGAAGAAAGATGCTAAGATTGCTGATAAAAAATAATGCAAGTGTACATTTGGACAGTGACTCACCACAGACACTCTTTATAGATATTTTAGCAGGAGCTCAAAAGTAAACGTTCTCGAGCCACAGGAATCTCTGAATTGGATTTTAGAAAGTGTTGATGAGCTAAAGATGCCAAATCCTGATTTTGAGTATGAAGAATGGAAAAGGGAGCAGTTCCCTGATTCATTCCTCACTGAGTTTCTCTTTGTTTAGACTCATGGTTCTCTCTAATGTCGATGCCCATAGACTACTTATCGCTATCTTTGTATGCATACTCCACGTCTATCCTGCTCTTGATTGGCATAATACTAATATTTGTGTGTTTCTGCAAGATCCTAAGAATCGCCCTGCAATTAGAAGGTTACTTATGGAGATAATTGAGCACATTCGGCAGCTACCTGTGCATTTAATGAGACTGCCTGATTAAAAAGGTATTTTCCTTTCTTAAAAAGTAGGACACAGGCACGATGTGGACTGTTAAGAATAATGCAGTTCCAGAAAGTGAGCAAGCTCAATGACGTATGCAGAAACGCCAATGGTGGGGTCTCATGTATTGGTGCATAATATATGCGTGCTCAGCATTTATCATTGTTTTTCTGTTTTTGCTAATCCACACTGCCTACGTCATTGGTCCCAAGAAGGTAGGAGTCCCTTTGATTCTTTCCACTCTAGTGGCCTACGCAGAATTATCTGTTGCAAAGAGACCAAGGCCATATGTTATTACCCCTGCACCAGTGACACATGTAAGGTCACCTATTTGTTTGACAAGTGTTCCTACGATTACCCCTGTAGGATGGTCCATTTTTGACATACTCCATGACCATTATGTATGAGCTCATTTGGCAAGAAAGAGACCTAAGAGAAGTGCAAGAGAAGATAATTATGAGTTAAGTAATTATCTAGACAGTACAGCACATTCGGGGAATAACGTGGTATCAGCACATGAAAGTGGTGGGGAAAAGACCCTCCGAGAAGAGTTGCTATGTTTGTGCTCTCCTACCTTATGCTATTGGGAAGTCCACAATATTTATAGCTATAGAAATAGACATCCAGACAGCTCATTGTTTGACTTACCTTTCACTCTGCCATAAAAGAGGTCAGTTCCAGGGTCGAACAGCATGCTTGGTATGAGTGACTGAATGGTCAGCTCCAGAAGAAGATGATTATGTTCAAGATTTGAAGACAAGAGCAAGCCCACACACAATAGATCATGTGATAAGATACAAACAGCCTGGAATGAAGGGAGCAGGAATCAGATGGGAAATAAATATGAAGCTCAATTGCCAAGGAAAGAACGATGAAGAAATATGAAGATGCAAGGCGAGAGGCCAGATGCAAATCTGGGGAACAGTGCTTTCTCCAGATGGATGGGAAGAAGGCATAGTCATATGCAGAGCTATGGCAGTAACAGGACATCACAAACCAGTTTTAGATTGTGTAGAAAAAGGATGTAAACCTCTCTGGTCGAAGCTTGCAAAGTTGCTGACATGGGTTGAACATAAATGAGCCTGTTGCAGATAGTGCCTATGGCTAGTGCAGAACTATGCTTCAGAAACAATGGAACAAGCAAAGTCAGAGAAAATTAGCAGTGGGGTCGAATCTTCGATGTACCAGGAATGAAGGATGGAACAGTAGTGATAATGGACCACTACTGGGCTTGTGGATCCAGATCATACATGAATCTGGCCAAGGACTGGGGAGGGGTGTGTTCTATAGTGATTGTTCATGTTCCAGCATTGGTGATTCCGAAATGTGACCTGAACATTGGAGAGTTTCCAAAAGCAGATGCTCACCTAAGAAAGAGGAGATCAGTTTGATTGCTCAATCAAACAAAATAACTACTTTTCAGCTAAATCTGTCAGGATTAGTCAGGCGAATACTAAGGCAGCGAATATGGCAAGGGAAATGTGCACATAGGAACAACGACTCATGTATGCTAGAAGCCAGGAGTGCAAACAGAGTGTGATATTAAACCCAATATGTGAAAAGGGATGTGGGGTAAGCACCTGACCGCGAGGAAAGTCAGCAAGCGCCTTACCCCCAATTGCTGTTACAGGTACTGACAGCGCTAAACCCACGTGGAGGGCAAGCAATGACAGGATCTGTGAACTAACACTCTGATGGTATCAAATAAGGGAACTAAAGAACTGTACTCACAAGGACGAGAATAAACCTCTTGAATGTCAGCTAGCCCATGAATCCTGTTGATGAACTGGGACCCCGAGAGGCTAGAACAGCAATGGGAGAAGTAGGAAGGTCCAGAGGGCACGGGCTGTAGGTTGCCAGGGAGAGGTAGACTGTAGAACAGGGGGCCCAAGAGGACAAGGGCTGAAGGCAGCCGGAGCGAGGCAGGCTGCAGGGCAGGGAGCCCAGAGGACAAGGGCGGAGGCTGGAATGCAGCAGAGAGTGATCCGCTGCAGAAAACTAAATACCTAAGTTGAAATAGTTATAACAAATAGTGAGGAAAACATAAGCATTCACACAGGAGCTAGCTAACAACCGCACACCACGCCTAAAATCAAATGGGAAAATAAATGCAGAAGTGCTAAGGAAAACCTGGAATGGATCCCAATAGAAGTAAGGATCAGGAGCAGGGAAAAAGCTAAATAACCAATGCAAACTTCTCCCTATCCTTCCAAGGAAAAGACAGGAAGCTAATCAAGAGGAAGGCTAAGGCATACGGGTTAACAGCAGCAAAGGACAGAGTCAAAGAAATACCAACTGGGCTGCATTTGAATAGTGAAAGCACTGAGAAATGCTGCCTGTAAACAGAGGAAGGAAAAAAGGGAAACAAGGGAGCAGAAATCAATTAGAGCATGAATCAGAGATTCAGGGCGGAGGAAACAAGAAAACAGGAACAAGGAAGTAGGTGCAAAGGCAAGGAACCAGGAACCAGGGACTAGTCAAAAACAGGAACACTGCAAACGATGACCAGCGCTGGACTGAAGTGAGACTGAGGCTTTTAAAGCTGCTAAACGAGCACACGCCTCAGGTGTGCTGACTGCTGCACCTGCAGCCACAGGTGTTGCTTATCCTCCACCCAACCTAGTCCTGCAAGGGTGGAGGTGGAGCAGTGGGCCAGGCATTCTGGGAAACACAGTCATTTGGTTAAAGAAGCATGCTGGCTGCCAAAGACCTGGAATGGATCCGGAAGGGAAGTAGTTTGGAAAATAGGGATTTTGCGCTCCCAATTCATTACAGCACTGTGGCATTAGGTTCGAAGGAAATGTCCAGCAAGGAATAAGCCCCAAAACATGCCCCCAAGTGGCGGGAACGGAAGCGAAGGGAGCGAGTCGTGACAGTATACCCCCTCCTACGGCCCTCTTCGGGTGCCCGCCACCCGCACGAGACTTCTTCTTTCCATGATGGGAGTGCTTTTTCTTTGGAGGTGGCACTGATGGAAATGGTGGCTTGTGGGCAAAGGCAGATGGGCTTCCCTGATAGGAGTGCTTTGTCTTTGGAGGTGATACTGATGGAATCGATGGCTTCTGGTGAGGAAGAGACTCATGGTTTGAAGAAAGGCATGAAGGACTTGCAAGACCTGAAGCAAAGTTGAAAGGTCCAGGAAGCTCGGTCACTGGGAGTGGACCCTTGTAAGTCTTTGAGGAGGGAGGCAGGCTGGTGCAACTTGCCTTAGACAATGGTAGAAGTGCTGTTAGCCTTTCTGCCGAGAGCGGACATGCGGGAGGTAAGGAAGTTGCTGGCTTCAGGAAATGTTCATGTTCAGCCATTAGAGAAGGTGGCGGCTGAGGTAGAGGTTCAGATCTTTTTCTGTCATCCATCTGGGAAAAGGCTTGTGGTTGAAAATGATTAAGGTTTGATTGCACGTTGGATACAACAGCAGGGACGTTTGGCATACTGATAGGAGTGATAGACACAGTACTTGGTATTTCAGGCACACTTGCAGAAGGAGCAATAACAGACACATCTTGAACTGCAGCAGTCATTCCCTTCCTTTGGCTACTAGCACCCAACTGGTGCTTCTTGGCGGAATTCTGTTGCACAAGTTCTGTAGGTAATACGCCGGTCTGCACCACCCCCTGTGCACACCCAGATGAGTGGTTCTGACTCACCACTTGGTCTAGCTTGATGACTCTGAAGCGGGAGCTGGCAAAAGTCTCAAAATCTGATGCTGCATTTTTTGGAGGCTCTGATGCTAAAGTGAGGCAGTTGGGAGAATCGTCTTGTGGGAAAGGCAGGCTTTCTGATGCTCCTCCTGAAGCAAAAGTAAGGCAATCTAAACGTTCATCGACAGTAAATGTTTGGGATTCAGGAGGACTGTCTGGAGCAGTAGAAAATACAGCAGGATCTGATGGTGTAGACAGGTATACCTCTGATGTTGGAAGCGAAGCTAAGCTGGATACCGGTGTCTCATGAACTGAAGGCAAACAAGCAATAGACTCTGGAACTGAAGACATGCACATATGATGGACTACCGGAGGCTCTCTGGCTGAAGGATGATCTTCTGGATGAGTCACTGTAGACAGGCAGGCCAGAGGAAACTTTGAAGCGGAAGGCATGCAAGTTGGAGCCATCTCGGTAGCTGAATCCAAACATGTCAGGGTCTTTGGGACTAACCCCGTGCATGGTGGAGGCTCTTGATACAATGGCAGACATGGCAGTGGTTCATTGGTTGAAGACACGTGTACCAAAGATGACTGCAGGGCTGTGGATCGGATCATAGAAGAGTCAATGGTTGTAGGAGGACACACAGAAGTCTCAGAAGTTGATAGACACATTGGTGTCTCAGGAATGGAGGGCACCTTTAGGGCATTAGACTCCTTGGCTCCCGTAACCAAGGACTGAACTGTACCCTTGCGGTCCTTTTCTTTAGTGGGTGACACAGAGTCTCTTTCTTTGTGGAAGTCAAAATCAACCAGTGGAATCACCATAGTAAAGTCTCTGTTAATCAGGATTTCGTCAATTGTCCATTCCTCTGTCTTAGCTTCTGAAAGAGGCAGATTAACAATCAACAGTTCAGGATTCGCCTGCTGGTCTTTTGGTTCTGTATACTGTGGAATGAGTTCATCAGAACATGCAATCTGTACAATCTCTGACTGTTTGTATTGATCAGAATTGGCAGAAGGAAGAGTGAACCCAAAGGTAAGATCGTCTTCCACATCAGCTTTAAACTCTACTTCAGTCTCAGCAGCTGTATCAAGAGCAGGACCTAAGCCTAGTGTAGTGACTGAATCTGTGTATGCCACCTTTGTGTATTGTGTTTGGAGATCAGAAGCTTGTATGTGTGCTAGCTCAGAATTATGACAGACTGCTACACAGGAAACTTTAGGTAAAGGAGTGGCTTGTAAATCTTCAGCTAACTGCAATCCCTGATAATCAGCAGAACAATTTTTAGAAACTGTGCCCAGGTTGAGCGCTGTGCTAGAAGAAAGACCTTCACTTCCAATAGATCTAACATATTGGCAATTATCATGATTTACCAAAGTCTCTGCACTCAGGGGCTGAACTGTGTTCACTTCATCAACATCAATGGATAAAGTCTGAGGTGTATTCAGGAATGCGTGCAAGATCTTATTCTCCTCTTGTACAGAAATGAATTCTTGTGTTAACTCCTCAAGCTTGGCTCTTATCATGCCCTGCATTAACTGTACATCACTATCAGTAGGCACAGGGGGAGGCATAGTAGCATCAGGGCTGGATCCTGCACTAGCAATCTGGATGTGCACCGATTGTGCACTGTCCTCTACTGCTATCAGGTTCTGAGATTTATACTTTCTCATACTAACTTGGCCTGTGTTACCCTTAAGCAAACTATTGACCTTAGACCTCTTGACATTAGGGACTACCGTATGTACTTGTGCAAAGAAGTATTTGGACTGAGGGTAGAAAACAGAAGTTATGCAAGGAACCCCTCCATTCTTTATGTTTGTACCATGAAACTGTTCTATCTGAGGTGAAGCACAACTGGAATCATGGGGTTCAACAACCGAGGTACTCTTGTATAATAAGTCTGACAGTGTGTTGTTTTCTACGGTTAAGGCTTGTGCTGACATAGAATCGGGATCAGAACAAAAGATCGAACTAGGATCAGGCAATGTAGGATGAGCCATCCTATGGGAAAAATACTCTGCTCGTAAATGCCCATTCGTGACAAGGAGTTCATTTAAACCAAGACTAGTGATTTGATTGTCACAGGTAAATGTAGGGGAAGCTTTCTGTACAAACTTGTTAGAGGCCTTGCTGCCTTTCTTTCTTAAACTTGCCATATTCAATGGGAATTTTAGGCTGGTCATTCTGTCAGGATTAGTCAGGCGAATACTAAGGCAGCGAATATGGCAAGGGAAATGTGCACATAGGAACAACGACTCATGTATGCTAGAAGCCAGGAGTGCAAACAGAGTGTGATATTAAACCCAATATGTGAAAAGGGATGTGGGGTAAGCACCTGACCGCGAGGAAAGTCGGCAAGCGCCTTACCCCCAATTGCTGTTACAGGTACTGACAGCGCTAAACCCACGTGGAGGGCAAGCAATGACAGGATCTGTGAACTAACACTCTGATGGTATCAAATAAGGGAACTAAAGAACTGTACTCACAAGGACGAGAATAAACCTCTTGAATGTCAGCTAGCCCACGAATCCTGTTGATGAACTGGGACCCCGAGAGGCTAGAACAGCAATGGGAGAAGTAGGAAGGTCCAGAGGGCACGGGCTGTAGGTTGCCAGGGAGAGGTAGACTGTAGAACAGGGGGCCCAAGAGGACAAGGGCTGAAGGCAGCCGGAGCGAGGCAGGCTGCAGGGCAGGGAGCCCAGAGGACAAGGGCGGAGGCTGGAATGCAGCAGAGAGTGATCCGCTGCAGAAAACTAAATACCTAAGTTGAAATAGTTATAACAAATAGTGAGGAAAACATAAGCATTCACACAGGAGCTAGCTAACAACCGCACACCACGCCTAAAATCAAATGGGAAAATAAATGCAGAAGTGCTAAGGAAAACCTGGAATGGATCCCAATAGAAGTAAGGATCAGGAGCAGGGAAAAAGCTAAATAACCAATGCAAACTTCTCCCTATCCTTCCAAGGAAAAGACAGGAAGCTAATCAAGAGGAAGGCTAAGGCATACGGGTTAACAGCAGCAAAGGACAGAGTCAAAGAAATACCAACTGGGCTGCATTTGAATAGTGAAAGCACTGAGAAATGCTGCCTGTAAACAGAGGAAGGAAAAAAGGGAAACAAGGGAGCAGAAATCAATTAGAGCATGAATCAGAGATTCAGGGCGGAGGAAACAAGAAAACAGGAACAAGGAAGTAGGTGCAAAGGCAAGGAACCAGGAACCAGGGACTAGTCAAAAACAGGAACACTGCAAACGATGACCAGCGCTGGACTGAAGTGAGACTGAGGCTTTTAAAGCTGCTAAACGAGCACACGCCTCAGGTGTGCTGACTGCTGCACCTGCAGCCACAGGTGTTGCTTATCCTCCACCCAACCTAGTCCTGCAAGGGTGGAGGTGGAGCAGTGGGCCAGGCATTCTGGGAAACACAGTCATTTGGTTAAAGAAGCATGCTGGCTGCCAAAGACCTGGAATGGATCCGGAAGGGAAGTAGTTTGGAAAATAGGGATTTTGCGCTCCCAATTCATTACAGCACTGTGGCATTAGGTTCGAAGGAAATGTCCAGCAAGGAATAAGCCCCAAAACATGCCCCCAAGTGGCGGGAACGGAAGCGAAGGGAGCGAGTCGTGACAGTATACCCCCTCCTACGGCCCTCTTCGGGTGCCCGCCACCCGCACGAGACTTCTTCTTTCCATGATGGGAGTGCTTTTTCTTTGGAGGTGGCACTGATGGAAATGGTGGCTTGTGGGCAAAGGCAGATGGGCTTCCCTGATAGGAGTGCTTTGTCTTTGGAGGTGATACTGATGGAATCGATGGCTTCTGGTGAGGAAGAGACTCATGGTTTGAAGAAAGGCATGAAGGACTTGCAAGACCTGAAGCAAAGTTGAAAGGTCCAGGAAGCTCGGTCACTGGGAGTGGACCCTTGTAAGTCTTTGAGGAGGGAGGCAGGCTGGTGCAACTTGCCTTAGACAATGGTAGAAGTGCTGTTAGCCTTTCTGCCGAGAGCGGACATGCGGGAGGTAAGGAAGTTGCTGGCTTCAGGAAATGTTCATGTTCAGCCATTAGAGAAGGTGGCGGCTGAGGTAGAGGTTCAGATCTTTTTCTGTCATCCATCTGGGAAAAGGCTTGTGGTTGAAAATGATTAAGGTTTGATTGCACGTTGGATACAACAGCAGGGACGTTTGGCATACTGATAGGAGTGATAGACACAGTACTTGGTATTTCAGGCACACTTGCAGAAGGAGCAATAACAGACACATCTTGAACTGCAGCAGTCATTCCCTTCCTTTGGCTACTAGCACCCAACTGGTGCTTCTTGGCGGAATTCTGTTGCACAAGTTCTGTAGGTAATACGCCGGTCTGCACCACCCCCTGTGCACACCCAGATGAGTGGTTCTGACTCACCACTTGGTCTAGCTTGATGACTCTGAAGCGGGAGCTGGCAAAAGTCTCAAAATCTGATGCTGCATTTTTTGGAGGCTCTGATGCTAAAGTGAGGCAGTTGGGAGAATCGTCTTGTGGGAAAGGCAGGCTTTCTGATGCTCCTCCTGAAGCAAAAGTAAGGCAATCTAAACGTTCATCGACAGTAAATGTTTGGGATTCAGGAGGACTGTCTGGAGCAGTAGAAAATACAGCAGGATCTGATGGTGTAGACAGGTATACCTCTGATGTTGGAAGCGAAGCTAAGCTGGATACCGGTGTCTCATGAACTGAAGGCAAACAAGCAATAGACTCTGGAACTGAAGACATGCACATATGATGGACTACCGGAGGCTCTCTGGCTGAAGGATGATCTTCTGGATGAGTCACTGTAGACAGGCAGGCCAGAGGAAACTTTGAAGCGGAAGGCATGCAAGTTGGAGCCATCTCGGTAGCTGAATCCAAACATGTCAGGGTCTTTGGGACTAACCCCGTGCATGGTGGAGGCTCTTGATACAATGGCAGACATGGCAGTGGTTCATTGGTTGAAGACACGTGTACCAAAGATGACTGCAGGGCTGTGGATCGGATCATAGAAGAGTCAATGGTTGTAGGAGGACACACAGAAGTCTCAGAAGTTGATAGACACATTGGTGTCTCAGGAATGGAGGGCACCTTTAGGGCATTAGACTCCTTGGCTCCCGTAACCAAGGACTGAACTGTACCCTTGCGGTCCTTTTCTTTAGTGGGTGACACAGAGTCTCTTTCTTTGTGGAAGTCAAAATCAACCAGTGGAATCACCATAGTAAAGTCTCTGTTAATCAGGATTTCGTCAATTGTCCATTCCTCTGTCTTAGCTTCTGAAAGAGGCAGATTAACAATCAACAGTTCAGGATTCGCCTGCTGGTCTTTTGGTTCTGTATACTGTGGAATGAGTTCATCAGAACATGCAATCTGTACAATCTCTGACTGTTTGTATTGATCAGAATTGGCAGAAGGAAGAGTGAACCCAGAGGTAAGATCGTCTTCCACATCAGCTTTAAACTCTACTTCAGTCTCAGCAGCTGTATCAAGAGCAGGACCTAAGCCTAGTGTAGTGACTGAATCTGTGTATGCCACCTTTGTGTATTGTGTTTGGAGATCAGAAGCTTGTATGTGTGCTAGCTCAGAATTATGACAGACTGCTACACAGGAAACTTTAGGTAAAGGAGTGGCTTGTAAATCTTCAGCTAACTGCAATCCCTGATAATCAGCAGAACAATTTTTAGAAACTGTGCCCAGGTTGAGCGCTGTGCTAGAAGAAAGACCTTCACTTCCAATAGATCTAACATATTGGCAATTATCATGATTTACCAAAGTCTCTGCACTCAGGGGCTGAACTGTGTTCACTTCATCAACATCAATGGATAAAGTCTGAGGTGTATTCAGGAATGCGTGCAAGATCTTATTCTCCTCTTGTACAGAAATGAATTCTTGTGTTAACTCCTCAAGCTTGGCTCTTATCATGCCCTGCATTAACTGTACATCACTATCAGTAGGCACAGGGGGAGGCATAGTAGCATCAGGGCTGGATCCTGCACTAGCAATCTGGATGTGCACCGATTGTGCACTGTCCTCTACTGCTATCAGGTTCTGAGATTTATACTTTCTCATACTAACTTGGCCTGTGTTACCCTTAAGCAAACTATTGACCTTAGACCTCTTGACATTAGGGACTACCGTATGTACTTGTGCAAAGAAGTATTTGGACTGAGGGTAGAAAACAGAAGTTATGCAAGGAACCCCTCCATTCTTTATGTTTGTACCATGAAACTGTTCTATCTGAGGTGAAGCACAACTGGAATCATGGGGTTCAACAACCGAGGTACTCTTGTATAATAAGTCTGACAGTGTGTTGTTTTCTACGGTTAAGGCTTGCGCTGACATAGAATCGGGATCAGAACAAAAGATCGAACTAGGATCAGGCAATGTAGGATGAGCCATCCTATGGGAAAAATACTCTGCTCGTAAATGCCCATTCGTGACAAGGAGTTCATTTAAACCAAGACTAGTGATTTGATTGTCACAGGTAAATGTAGGGGAAGCTTTCTGTACAAACTTGTTAGAGGCCTTGCTGCCTTTCTTTCTTAAACTTGCCATATTCAATGGGAATTTTAGGCTGGTCATTCTGTCAGGATTAGTCAGGCGAATACTAAGGCAGCGAATATGGCAAGGGAAATGTGCACATAGGAACAACGACTCATGTATGCTAGAAGCCAGGAGTGCAAACAGAGTGTGATATTAAACCCAATATGTGAAAAGGGATGTGGGGTAAGCACCTGACCGCGAGGAAAGTCGGCAAGCGCCTTACCCCCAATTGCTGTTACAGGTACTGACAGCGCTAAACCCACGTGGAGGGCAAGCAATGACAGGATCTGTGAACTAACACTCTGATGGTATCAAATAAGGGAACTAAAGAACTGTACTCACAAGGACGAGAATAAACCTCTTGAATGTCAGCTAGCCCACGAATCCTGTTGATGAACTGGGACCCCGAGAGGCTAGAACAGCAATGGGAGAAGTAGGAAGGTCCAGAGGGCACGGGCTGTAGGTTGCCAGGGAGAGGTAGACTGTAGAACAGGGGGCCCAAGAGGACAAGGGCTGAAGGCAGCCGGAGCGAGGCAGGCTGCAGGGCAGGGAGCCCAGAGGACAAGGGCGGAGGCTGGAATGCAGCAGAGAGTGATCCGCTGCAGAAAACTAAATACCTAAGTTGAAATAGTTATAACAAATAGTGAGGAAAACATAAGCATTCACACAGGAGCTAGCTAACAACCGCACACCACGCCTAAAATCAAATGGGAAAATAAATGCAGAAGTGCTAAGGAAAACCTGGAATGGATCCCAATAGAAGTAAGGATCAGGAGCAGGGAAAAAGCTAAATAACCAATGCAAACTTCTCCCTATCCTTCCAAGGAAAAGACAGGAAGCTAATCAAGAGGAAGGCTAAGGCATACGGGTTAACAGCAGCAAAGGACAGAGTCAAAGAAATACCAACTGGGCTGCATTTGAATAGTGAAAGCACTGAGAAATGCTGCCTGTAAACAGAGGAAGGAAAAAAGGGAAACAAGGGAGCAGAAATCAATTAGAGCATGAATCAGAGATTCAGGGCGGAGGAAACAAGAAAACAGGAACAAGGAAGTAGGTGCAAAGGCAAGGAACCAGGAACCAGGGACTAGTCAAAAACAGGAACACTGCAAACGATGACCAGCGCTGGACTGAAGTGAGACTGAGGCTTTTAAAGCTGCTAAACGAGCACACGCCTCAGGTGTGCTGACTGCTGCACCTGCAGCCACAGGTGTTGCTTATCCTCCACCCAACCTAGTCCTGCAAGGGTGGAGGTGGAGCAGTGGGCCAGGCATTCTGGGAAACACAGTCATTTGGTTAAAGAAGCATGCTGGCTGCCAAAGACCTGGAATGGATCCGGAAGGGAAGTAGTTTGGAAAATAGGGATTTTGCGCTCCCAATTCATTACAGCACTGTGGCATTAGGTTCGAAGGAAATGTCCAGCAAGGAATAAGCCCCAAAACATGCCCCCAAGTGGCGGGAACGGAAGCGAAGGGAGCGAGTCGTGACAAAATCAAAAGAAGCTTTCAATGACATTCTGTGCAAACACAGGTTGTTCAGCCAGACTTCAGGGATATTCATGACAATCTTCATGCCAGGAATCCAGACAATGGCAAATGCCAGATGGTTACAGATAATCAGATGGGAGTTCCTGCAGACGACCAACAATACCATAAAGGGATTTAATGCTATCAAGGAAGACCTGAGAGCCATAAGACTGGTGACTCTTCAGAATAGATATGTCCTGGACATGATTACAGCTATGGATGGAGGTGTTTGTGCCAAAATCGGAGAATTATGTTGTACATTCATACCTTCTCACAAATAGAATTGGACCTTGACAGAGGTCATAACAATGCTGACAAGATGGAAGATGAAGTAGAAATATTGCTGGTTTGCATCAATCTTCTCATGGGTTCCACAGTGGATGGCGAACATCTTCAAGTTTCTTGGAGCCTTGTTGTTGAAGATCATGTACATATTGGGCCTCATTGCGAGTCTGGCGGTAACCTGACGGTTTTTCCGGCTCGGTTACCGCCGGACTCGTATTACCATTCTGCCTTCATGATTCCCAGAATTACCGGGGCATTACAACCCCAGTAACCCGTGAATTCCGGAGGCGGAATTCGGTAAATCCCCATTCCCATTGAGTCCAATAGGACTCAATGGGAATGGGGACCATGGAAACACCGGCACCATCTCATGATGGTGCTGGTGTTTCCATGTCTGCCTGCAGGCGGGCGGTGTTAAACCCGCCAGGTCAGACCTGGCGGGAATGACACCTCCGCCTGCAGGACTCGAGATCACCCGGTATGGAAACAACGGTGGCGACGGGTTTACCGCCACCGTTATTTCCATAACGGGTGACTCGTAATGAGGCCCATTATGTGTGATCAGAATAATAATCACACAGTGCAAGAAGACAGAAAATAAATCAACAGGAATGAAGATCAGGATCAATGTTGAGTCATGGTGTGTACCCAAAGTGCTGACAAATGAAGAAATTAAAGACTATATAAAGGCCAGTACTCATGCACCTGAGGTAACGAAGTTCCTGTATCCAAGAAACCACAAGGAATATGTAGGAAGATGGATCTACTGAAGCCCGAATGGACAATGTAGTCTCATGACCTGGAGTATTGATGAACATGTAAAATCAGCAGGATCTCTGAAAGGAGTAATGAAAATATGGACTCCAAAGAAACACTTCTTCAGATAAGAATGTCTGAAAGTGAAAACTGATTGGAGAGTGGTCAATAAATCTACAAGAGGGGGGAGAGTAGAGTAGGAGCCAAATGCCTCTACCGGAAGTCCTGCCACCATTTTGCCTGTATGTTGGTAACCAGAAATTGCAACATGCACACAGCCAACAATGGCACCTCTACTGCGAAAAGTCCTTGAAACAAGGTATCCTTTGAGAAAACCCTACATGATGTATCTGCAAAGAAATGACAGTCTTCTGAAGGAAATTCCAGAAGAAGTGTGAAGAGGAGTGAAAGAGAAGACTGGTGACCTCACATGAAGCAGAAATGACACACTCAGAAGAGATGTCAATGAAGAAGGTGAATAGATCTTATAGAATCTGATGGTGAAGTAAAGAATTGAGCAACATTTCATGAGCAAAATGAAGATTGCAAGTGCCGAGAAGCACTGGAGAAAATGCAATGCCGTTTTATAATTGTACAGATGCCTGTAACACAAGTAGAACTAAGTAATCGTAAAACTGGCTATATGTAGCAAATAGACTACAGGTGGTGCCGCCAATATATATATATATATATATATATATATATATATATATATATATATATATATATATATATATGTATAGAATCTGGATGTTCCATGACACATTTTAGCTAACTTGGACCCCGTGAATAGCACGGCTGAAAGTTTGGCACAATAGAATAAAAGCTGACGGCGAAGGAGGATTTGAGAAGGCTTGCCTGGACCTGTGTCAAAAGTTGGGGCTGCCAAGAACCTAGTGATCTACTCGAGAAGATACAATGAACATGAGAAGCGAGCCGAGCTCCTGTTTGAGGTGTGATGGAAAAACACTAGAAGTGCCAGGTTTTATTCATTTAATGTTATTAAATACAACGAAGGAGCTCAAAACATTGTCTCCTGTCACATGGTCAGATGAAAATAGACTTTGGGCAAGCTACACCAAGCACAGAAGATAAGGTCATGCTCACACTGTCTTTTATTCTCAGGCAGAGTGATCCTTTGCAAGGCCGAGTTCAAAGCACTAATTGATTGGCAGGCCGCAGGAGTAATGATGGATGTTGGGGCAATTGGGTGGGGAGGCATGACCAAGCCAACTCTCCAGCACCTAGGGTACCAGCTTGTGTGCTGCTAGCAAGTGGAATATTCCAAAAGATTACAAGTGTGCCAACCAATTATAGAGGGCCATGGAGCAAAGAGCCCTATAGTTTGAGAAGCCTATAGAACGTTGTGTATTAGTATGACACGGAAGATGACTTACACTAGGAGTGGGCTCAGCTGTCCACCTGACCTTATAGACCCAATCACAGTCCAGTCCCCGATAGAAAGTATACGTAGATGTTCCCTTTAAGCCTATCACATTCCCTAGTAGGTTTTCTTATTTAGCCACGTAGTGTGATGACACTCATGACGTGTTTTCAGTATATAACTGCGTTTTTTCATGTAAATCTTTGAGAGACTTATGACTGTGTGGCGTCCATTGATACCCATTGTACTCCCTGTCTTAGGCAATTGCAATTAAAACAGTTGTGTTTTTGCCAACATCCCGAGTTGGTCTGATTATTGATGTATGAGTAAGATCTGCATCCCCATCCATCTCAGATACCTCATCTTAAAGGGCCTATGGGTACATTCTTTTTTCATTTTGACTCCCACGCCGTGCACTGCAGCTGTGATATGTGACAAGAACCCATTTCCTGCGTCTTCAGAAGGCACAAACGTACAACATGAACTCCCGATCTTATTGCACACACCTTCTTCCATTGCCGTCAGCATTCCCAGGAAGTAACGGATCTGCATCGTCATTAACCTCAGGGCACGCACCTCAACCTTTATGATGTTGAACCCCTGCTCGGTGTCATTTGCCAACTGGACCAGTTCCCATAGCATGATCTGCAGCCATTTGTCATTGGCTCGTACTTGTATGCCGGGTAGCAAAGATGATGGAAAGAAAGTTTCAGCTGAGCTAAACAACTTGTATTCTTCAAGTATCTCTTCAAGCAGCGGTGATGAGTCTTTGAATAGATAGTTCAACGTTCTTTTTTTTATCTCAATGTCATATTGGTTCTTCCCAGGGAGGATGCGAAAGTCTGGTGGTGGCAGTGGTTTTTTTTTATCGACTGCTGGGGAAAGTGTTGGTGTTTCATCAGGCATTGGCCCCCTTTCAGGTGTTCTTCTGGGACTACTAGTAGCGCTCAGTGTAGTATGGCCAGCGAACAATAGCCCCCCCATTATGGTGGAAGGTTCAAGTACGCTTTTTGGCCACACACCCAGTAGTAGTCCATCAGTGTTGCCGTGCCCCTCTTCAGGTCTGGAATCAGCAATGTTCTGTTGCATCGCTCATTGAAGCTGACAAAGAAAGTTCCTTCGCTGTTGAAACACAGCTCATAGTTATCTTCTCTATGCACTTTCACTGGCTTCTCCATTGCTGCAATCCATGTCAGTTTTGCGACATGTTCTGTCCATATTTGTGCACATGTACTTCCCACAAATGCCACTGTTTTTTCTCCATATCCCAGTAGGCCTTCAGCTTGGCAACTGAGTGTTGTTTCCTGCCACATGTTGTTTACCTATTTCGCTCCATCAATAACTAAATATGGCTGTTGTAAGCAATTGATGTTAGTAGGGTTGTTCTTGCATTTCAGGGCATCTGGATAAACAAGTTCTAGCCGCACGCTGTGTGCCTGGAATGTACCTTTAAGCCTACATAGCGCAAGATGAACCAGGCATTATGCCTTTATAATTCAGACTTCCTGTGGACTAAAACCTTGGGTGCCCCTGATGTGTGCAGTATCAACGAGCAAACATAGCAACTACTGTTTGTTATTCGTCATTCCATCGCACTCATATCTGAATAACAGCTATTTGAGTGTTCAGGATGATGAATATCTTCAATACCATCCAGGCATAGGCCATGGTATGCATTGTATTTGGGCCTACGCACTTGACTTTTCATTCTATCATGGCACACAATACTTCCTTAGTGGTATACTCCTAACAGTGGTACTTCTGCTACTATTTGTGCTACAAAGGCAGTTTTTAATCATGGGAAATAGTTCTAACATTTTGCTCATGCACACACTCATTTGTGCACTGATGTTACTTATTTGGGATGTATTGTACATATATACTGTTGTGTTTAGCAGTCCAGTTGTATTGAGCGGTGTACATTCATTCAGGTTCACCCTGCCCCCTCTTTTAGATGACTTGTCCAGAAAAAAGATGAGCCCCAATAAATTCCCAACATAAACCTTAGTATGGTTAACAGAATAGTGGTAAAATGCAAGCCACAATTATATGAATATAATCTGCTAGAACTAATAACATTTCTATAACTATGAAATGAATAATAGGATGTGGAGCGCTCCATTTTCTTCCTCCTGTAATGGGAATTAAATGGTTAGGGCAGTGGGTGGGTGAAGGGGAAGGGAGGAGGTGGGTAGGGAGAGATAGATAGAGAGAGGGAGAGAGAGAGAGAGAGAGAGAGAAAGAGAGAGAGCGAGAGAGAGAGAGCATTTTAATTTACAGAGCTTATGCATTTAGCAGCAATGCATGCTCGGTAGCCTGTACATGAACTTATATGAGTAGCATTAAGCTAATCATGGTGAGGTAGATTGGTTGTTTGTCTTAGGCTACTGGTGAGGAATTTGGCAGTGCCTTGCAAATATCTGAGAGGTGTATCTAATATCAAAGCCCTTTCACCTTTACTATGAGAGGGGTGGAAAACACCACTGCATAAGGTCTGTGGAACCTAGGGTTGTTCCACCTGCGCACAAAGATCCTGACCTAACCCAGCTCCGCCAGCAACAATGGTTGGGTGGGTGTGGCTTCTGTGGTAGGTTGATCTGCAGTGCTTTCAGTACTGTCTGCATGAGGTGGCACAATCTGTTGCGAGATACATTTGATTGCAGATGTTAGATTTGTTAAGTATTCTTTTAACTCCTCACCCAGAACTGCTGCAGCTCTGTGGGCATCTGATGCCCTCCTAATAGGGGAGATGGATGTGTGCATGTGCCTGCCTGTCACTATTTTGTGTGGTGAAAGGTGATGGTCTTTACTTGGCTGTGTGTGCAAATTGAACAGGGCCAGGGGCAAACAATGCACCTAGCTCTTTTTTAGGGTGGTGCAAACTTTGAAAAGTTTACTCTTGAGAAGGCTGTTGATTCGTTCCACAATGCCATTTGCTTGGGGATGACAAATTGAGCACATACAGTGTTTAATGCCAAGTAGAGTTGTGATTTCTTTGAAGAGCTCATTGAAGATGTGGGTGCAATTATCGGATCTTAAATCATTGCACACTCCCCAGTGAGGAAAGACCTTGCAGACCAGAAACTATTTCGCACATTTGGCATTTGGGTGCACACAAGGCCCAGCCTCAACGCACAGGGAGAAGGGGCATACCACAACTATGAGATATTGTGCTCCATTACATCTCTCACCTATATCCACATAATCAATATGGCGCTCGTGCAATGGGCCGGCGGGGCAGGGTGGCTGGTAACATGTGGAGTATCATTCCAGTGCTGACAATTTGGCATATTGTGCACTATGACCATGGTTGTGAGGTGTTCCTGGAGGTCTGGTATGAGCCAGTACTCCTGGATGTCTGCTGCAATGAGTTGCTTCGGATTGTGAGAGGGGTAGTGCAACTGCTCAAATGCTGTATGCAGTAGTTCAATAGACATTACTGTCTTGCCGGTGCAGTGCTGTCTCCATAAGAGATCAGTGGGTGATTGTACAAACCCTCGCTTGAGCCAAATGTTCTTTTCTTCCTGTAGTGCTCTGCATTCGAGTTCAATTATTTGTGCTGTGGGCAGTGTCGTGTATGGGTCCTTCTCTGGTTGTACCGAAATAGTAGTGACAATGTACACAGCATGTGTGAGCACTGGGAGATACGCTGCCGATTTGGCCGCTGCATCTGGGGCATGCGTTTCCCAAAGAAATGTAATCAGTAGTATGGGTATGGGTGGCACATTTGACGATCGCCAATACGGATGGCTCTGTTAGGGCAGAGATCAGGGCATTTAGTTGCACTGCATGTTGCACGGATGACCCGTCTGCCCATCGGAAGCCACTTCTTTTTCAGCACGAGAGACCAGCATGCACAGTTATGGTGACATATGCTGAGCCTGAGTACATGGTTATATGACAGTCCTTTGATGCTTGAAGTGCTTCTATGAGCGCTGTGAGCTGTGCTGCTTGTGCTGAGTAGTGCATAGATAGTCTTTGCTTTACTTATGTTTCATATTCCCCTGCTTCAAAGCGCACCACTGCTGCCCTAGTATGTCTTTGGCCCATTTCCTGGTCAATTGTCGCTGACCCTTCAACGAAGAGCAGCTCACCTGTGGGATGCTTTTACCCATGCATCCAAGCCCTACCATAAAACTGTGCAGTACTGGCATGGAAAACATCACGATGGCCAGAACTCCCCAGAGAGTGCACAGGGAACACATGAAGAATAGGCTGCCACCCCTTTTTGCCTATGTTGTGAGCACAGGAGGGCACTGCCTAAAACCACCATTGGGCTACACACACAGTAGCCTGAAACCATTGGGAATGGCAATGCTGATTGCCAAAAAGCAACTCAGAATTGTGGGGAATTCATTTTCTTAATCCCAAAAATGGTTGCAATACCGGTACTCACCACCATCAGAAAGCCGGCGTTTTAAAACCACCAGACTTTTGTGTAAAACTGAACAGAGGAACCCAAACCAGACCAAGGAAAGACTTGCTAAGAGGTGGATACAATGTAAAACTATATTCTGAAATGACTTGAAGGAAGTAATTATTTAATGTATAGGTAAAAATTGTAAGTTTGATTTAAACTGGGAACTAAAGTGACATTTAGCTGAATTCTGCCTGACAACTACCCCCGACAGGAGAAACCTGCTAAGCCACTCTTCCCAGGCCTAGCTGCATCCTGCTTCCCCACCAAAAGGAGTTGACACCTCTCTGATTAGATTAGGGGAGGGGGACTGCAGGAAACTGAACAATGGACTCAGGCAAATGTTATATTGGGGGGGGCCGTAAAGTGGCTTCCTCTTGGGAGAAGTGGGAGGAGAAGTGCCTGTGAGAGCCAGCTGAGCTTGGGGGAAGTGGATAAACCAGTTCTTCCACCATGTGATGTGGGAAGCCACACCCCTTTTTGACCAGGGCATAAGTCAAAAAGATAGATAACTCATATTGCGGACTGGTCAAAATTATATAAGTAGTATCATTATTCTTGTGATTTTTCTGTGCACGTTTTAAGAGGCGTTAGGACCCTGTGGTGTATTCTGGGGGGTTGCTAGCGGAAAATAGGGTCTCACTCCAAATGTCTGCATGTTAAAAATCTGACACTTCATCAATTAATGTCCATACTTCTTGCGCACATGTGTGTAATTTTTGGTAAATGTCCAATATTGGTAAACCAGTCAAAAAGCGCAAAATGTTGTCATTTTTTAATGCAAGTCCCCAGGAAGATCAGAGGCGGACAAGCATGGACCATAAGGAATATATAATGTGTACATGTAATTTCAACAAATTCTGTATCTGGGAAATATGTATTTGAATCAAATATACATTTGTGGGCAAATTGACCAGGGGAGGATCCTCTGACCCATAAACAGACCTCATCATGATGACAATCCATTTCCTTCCCCCAATCATGGGAGAGGGGAGAATTGGGCCAATGACAAGTAGAGAGGGGCAGGCTTAGCTAGGCCCAGGCACACACCCATTTTCAAAACACATAAAAAGAGACTGCTGGGACAGGTAGAGAGATTCAATTCCATTTTCTGTGGGACGCTCTGCCGGGAGACTCCAGACTTCACATCCATCAATCTCCAAAGACCAGAACTTTACTTCAGAACTTAAAGCAAGGGCCTAAACCCACAAACTGAGAACACTTCTCAGCAGGCCTAAGCATCCTTAAAATCATCTGCAAACTATTCCACAGCCGGGAAAGCTGTTTGAATTCTGTGCCAAGAACTTTTGCCAGAACCGCAGACCAAATCCAGACTGCTGTGAGCAGAACCAGAGATCCGGATCGCTGTGAGCAGAACCGGTGCCTGATTGACCCGCCGAGCAGAGAGAACCGCCCTGGACGGGTTGACCAGATCCGTGACGAGGCCCATTCATTTCAAAATTAGGAATGAGTATCCGCCAGAACTGTGCAGAACCCAATCTCTTAGTTAAAATAATCTAATTCAAGCTATTTTAACCTAAGTAGAACTGCCTTCTAGAAATCCTGTCATCTGTCATTCTAAAGCTGCGAGCTGTCATCTGTCATTCTAAAGCTGCAAACTGTCACCTGTCATTTTGACTCCTTATACTTTTGCCGCAATCACGATTCACGCACTCGCAAATTTTACCGCGATTTGACATTTTGCTCAATTTCAGCCATGTGTAAAAATATTTGTCCTTGCTTTGCTTGCTGAAATTCATGTGCAACCTGACAATCATTCATAGAGCATTGCTGAAGTGAGCCTGAACTAATATAAACTAGATATCACCCACCCTGAACCTCTAGAGGGAATTAAAAGCATTTTTAGCACATTTCTCACTTCATTTTCATTACATTCAAAGCATTTTGGGCCTGTGTTTCAAACCTCTACCTGTTTTCCTCTAAGCTTGCTGGGGGGGAACTGCATTTCGTATTGCATTTTGTTGGGATTCTTGAAGACTGTGTGCTCTCCTTCCATTTCTTACATTGCATAGGGGGGGAGTGAATTGTCAAGGAAAAGTGATTACATTGTCTTTTGTTGAAGCCATATCAAGTCATTTTCTGTACTGCATTTCATTCATCATTGCGTTTCCTTGAACCATGTAAAGCATTCTTTCCCACCTTATTCTTCTGTTCCTATTCATAAGTTCCCTCTTGCTGATTACTGTTCATATTCACAAGTGTAAGATCCATTATCAATTTATTTATAGAAGTGTGATATATATATATATATATATATTGTTTAAATTTTCAAATAAACCTTTTAATTTGCAAAACAAACCTACTTCTTGGCTCAGTGGGGTCAGGGGGATTCTAAGAGAGGGGTGTTATATAACGGTTGTCATCCAGAGTACATGAACTGCACCTAAAAATATATCAATAAGGGTTTCCCTCAGCATCCCAGACTAGGCATTGACTTAGCTGTAGTGTTGAAGTGAAGCCGCTTAACAAAGTGGGGGCTTGTAGCCAGAGATTCTGGGTTAGATCTATCACTTGTGCAGATTAATACAGTGTGCTAACTGACAGGAGACATATATCCGGTCGGATCAGCACGCTGTGTTATGCTGTAAAGCACTCCTCAAAGGAACGCTCTAAGGAAACGGTCTGTTTTGCAAAAATAAAATACAAACTTCTGTAAGTCAGGAAGGAACTCAAATTCCAGAATGACGACACTGGTAGACATCAAAATAGCCAGAGAGCACTTCTTACATAAGCTATTTGTGAAAGGTGAGTGGACTCATCAGGACCAAACGGTCTGGTTGCAGGCAATCGCGCAACAGGTCAATGAAACAGGGTCAGATATATGGAGAGATCAGGGTCCCCTACATGTGGCCCTGAGTGAACTATATATGGCCCCTAAAGCCAAAGATGAACATAATAAGATTGCCAGGATAGCGGCATATTTGTACCTATATATGGGAGCCATGCAGAATAAATGTGGTGAAGGCCAAGATCTGGCAAATAGGCAACAGATGGCGTTAGAGAAGGCCCAAGCTGATCTGGACTCTTCTGAGCAGAGGCTGCTCAGGAGCCAGGAGTCAGAAACGGACAGCAGACAGTACATCACTAAAATAAAGGAGGATATGGATGTGCTGCAACAGGAAAAGGCGGACCAGGATACCAGATTTCTGGCCTTGCAGAAGGAGTACCAAGAAGGTTTGGACTCCCTACTGCAGAGCCAGAAAAAGCTGGAGCAACAGTTAGACTTCAATAGGGCATGTGCTGAGCAGGTAGGTGCAAAGCCACCTAGATAGGGAGAAGGCAGAGAGCAATAAACTGATTTTGAAAGACCTGAATACCCAGGCAGAGTTTGACCAGGAGCGCCAGAAAGCTGGTGCCTTCCAAAGGCAAAGGGACGACCTGGCGGCACAGATAAAGGCTCTTAGTCAGGAAAGGGATACCTTAGGCCAGGAGGTCTGCCACTTAAAAAGGAAAATGGAAGAAAATCACCTGGCCCTCCAGGGACTGGGTGACCTCCAAAAAGAACACCAGAACTTGTTAGAGCACACCAGGAGGGTGGAGGATGCTCTGGCAAGAAAGGAGCAGGCCAATAGGGACACAGCTCAGGAGGTAACCCTCCTGCAGCAGAGACTGGCCCAGTACTCCAGGACCAATCAGGAGGCACAGAGAGAGAATGAGGCTCTCTGCCAGCACAATGATAGGCTCCAGCAACAGGTAGCGATGCAGGAGAGACTGATAGAGTCTAGTAAGGCCTTAACTGAGGAACTGAAAGCGCAGGCTCTTACATTGCAACAGGGAACAGGGGCGGATAGAGATGAGGTTCGCTGGGAAAGAGAAACTCCTGAGCATAACCTCAGGAGCCCTAGTACCAGAGGCCTTCATCTCTCCCAGTCCCTGGACTCTGCCACTCCCATATCCCCTCGCACACATGAGCCCAGGGCCACGGGGATGGCAGATTACTATCCAGCTAGAAGTATGGGGCTCATAGGCCAGTACCTCCCAGGAATGGATGGGCGGGCATCCGGGTACGGACACCCAAGCACAGTGCAATTTAGTGGGGAACCCCAGGAGAGTAGGCCCATTAAGGGCATCCTGAAAACCTCTGCCCAGTTAGGTCAGTGTGGGGGGTACCCATCAAATCCTGGCAGCAAGGAGGGATCTGAAGACTCCTCTGAGCATTACAGGACACGGGAGACCAGGTCCCCACATTCTGCCAGCCATTCCCAGGCTCGCAGAATCCAGGAAAACCTGGAAGATCAGACGGGCACCTCTGGGAGCAGTGCTTCTGAGTCAGAGGATGAATGGACCAGGGTTACCCGAACCAAAAAGGCCAATAAGGCAAAAAGGGCCTTGCTTAAGGACCCATTGAAACAAATAAAGGCAATAAGGAGTGTAATCACGCCTTATCATAAGAACGGCAAGTATTCTGTTTGGGAACACTTGGAGCTCTATGAGCAAATGATGGAGACTTTCCATTTGAAGGACAGCAGTAGCTGCATCCAGTACGTCAAATGGACCTTCTCACCAGAATACTCTAGTTTCTTTGCAGGGCTGGAGGATCAAAACCATGTATGACCACATACAGGGCGGCCATCTTGAAACATTTTTCTGTGCACAGAAATCCTCAAGAGGCTCGCAAGGCAGCCTACAATTTGCAATGTGGGGAGGATCAGGCCCCACAAGAGTTTGTGCAAGAATTAAAGCGTGCTTTTGCGCAGACCACCAGAAGGGTGTGCACGGATAGCAGAGAATATATCAATACGTTTTTCCATGCCTTACCCAAATACATAATGACCCAGCTCGTGAGAGATTTTCATGAGAAAAGATCTTTAGACTGGGTCATTGAACAGGCTACCCGGATGTATGAGGTGCAGAAGCCCATCGAAAACAAAAATAATGTGCAGAAAAACCCCAAAACCAACAGCACCCCTGCTGCTGCCAAGGTGGCGGAGGTAAAGGTTGCCCCCGTTTTAGATTTGGAGATGGGGGGGCCTAAAAACCTGCCTGCACCAAATAATTCACAGCCCAGAAGGCACTCGGGGCAGTCACAGACAGGGAGTCGAGGAGGTAGTCCCACAAATGGGGTCCCTCGCTCCCCTGATTATGTAAGTCCCCGCTACAAGGGAAACCGACCCATCCTGGGTTATGTGTGGACTCCTCCAGCCCAAGGGGGGGATCCAGTCAAGCACCTGACCCGGGGAACTTCCCTCCTAACGTCCCCCAGGAGGGCAGAAATTCACCAAATCCTAGGCAGAACTTTTTCCCCAGGTATCCACCCAATTTCCAGCCCCAAAATCATCCATCCTTCTTTCCCCAATTCCTTGAGCCAAGACAATCTAATCTGGGAGAGGGGAGGCCAAGGGTGGAGGGGTACCCAAATCTCCCTAATACGGGGTATTACCAGAGAAGGGATAGCTACCCTTCCATGGATCAGCCCAGGGGAGAAAATAGAGCCCCGTATCAGCCTGGGCGGGTTTCACAACTTGAGCGCCAGGTCCAAAATATGGCACGAGATCTGGGTCACATACTGAGGGCTCAACAGAACCCTCAGATGAGCATGCCACCGCAGAATGCCCCAAACTCTGGACCTGGTGCTCCAGAACAATGACGGGGGCAGCACCCCGATAACCCACCGGTTCCCAGGTAGGAGGCACAAGGGGAAGGGGGGTGGAAAGCCTTAGAGGAAGCATCCTTCCCAACTTGCAAACAGCCCCTGGAAAACCAGGAACCGGAAACAAAATCTCCTGCCCCTGAAAGCCTCTCTCCCAAGGAGCAAAGAGGAGGTAGGAGAAACAAAGGACCCAAACAGACCCATTTTTTGGAGGAGGTACAGGACTTCCAATTGGAGGGAGAGGGATCCTCAGAGGATCCTGGGAAAAGGATCTTCTCCTTCAGAGATGGGGGAACTCCTCCCAAGGAAAAATGCGTCCCAAGGGATTCCAATCTAGACTGGGTAGATGTGGGGATTGAGCTGTCGCCGCCCATCCTTCTATCCCAGAACCAACAAGACCAAAAACCCCTGGTTCAAACCCATCCTGGTGACTGCCTCCAAAAAGGGGGAACCAGGGGAACCCACAACCGGAACCAGGGGAACCTAAAACCGCATCCATAGACTGGGTAGATGTGGGGATTGAGCTGTCGCCGCCAATTATTCTATCCCAGAACCAACAATACCAAAATCCCATGGGTCAAACCCATCCTGATGACTGCCTCCAAAAAGGGGGGGGGGCGGCCCAGAACCGGAACCAGGGGAACTCAAAACCAATTCAAGTTGCCAACTTTTTCTTGCAGATTCCCATGACTCTCCACAAAATTCTGCCCAAATCTCTTCGCTAGCAATGTCCAAAACCAGAAAGTTAGCCCACCAGTTGTCCAAAAATGTGCATTATCTGTCCCCGCTTGAGGAGAAGGAGGGAAGATATTATGCCCCGGTACAAGTACAGGGGCAGGGTACAATTTCGGCACTGGTGGACACTGGATCCCAAGCTACCCTTCTGTCCAAAAGGACCTTTGATGAACTAAATGCAGGAAGGGGGAGAATTACCGTATTCCTCTCACCTCTCTTCCTGGACAACTGCAGAACTTTGACGGGAAGGAAATTCCTGTCGAGGGGACTGCAGATTTGGACATCAAAATTGGGCTACACAAGGTAAAACACCCGGTCATAGTAGTGACTCCAGAGGGCACCCCTTGTCTACTAGGCAATGACCTCCTGAGAATGTTGTCACCCCTAATAGATTGCTTAAACAAGGTCCTCTGGACCCAGACTAGCCGACCAATAAAATTAAAACAGAGTGTCAACCATGTTAGTTTAAACGGCACCTGCCACATGGTTGAACAAAAATCTGACCAAGTAGAATTTCACTTCCAGAACAACCAAATTCCAGACGTGACAGTAATAGCAGTAGGACAACAGACTGGTGATGGGGGGCCCTCCCTATTTCTGAAAATCAACCTTCCTTCCAGTTTAAGGTGGTATTCCACACTGGAAGGAAACACCCTGAACTTCTTTACTAATCCACAATCAGAAACTCCCACTGCGATAGTCCAGAAAGATGTGAAATCAGCTCAGAGCCTGGCTGATATTCAGCAAATTGGAGAGCAGTTGTTCATCCCTGTTCAGTTAAATGATGGGAAGGACTCTGTTCTCGCCCGAGTGTGTGTGAACAACGGTAAGAGTTTCATCAGCGAAGCCATGTTTCGCCAACTCCCAAAAGATCCAGCCATTCCCACATTCAAACTGATAGACAAATGGGAAATGGACCTGGAAGCACCCAATTCAAAACATCTCCTGCCAAGCAGGTGTATGCTCAAAATATCCATTGGCAACAAGAGCATAGTCCATAATTGTTGGGTCATGCGAGACGTCACTGCCGCCTTTTACTTAGGCAGTGACATTCTCAATCGCTTTGCCATTAGTTTGGACCTAATAAACTTCAAAGCTTGGTCCCGATTAGCGGATAATCCCATGGGCTTTGATGATCCAGAAAAAGCATTTAGGTCAGCTCAATTGCTACCTTATGCAGTTGAAATTCAGATCAAAGAGGAAGTCACCATCCCAGAAAGGACCCGACAATTCTCCCTGGAAGTGAAAGGTAAAAGAGGACAAACATTGAAAAACCCTGATGCTTATATACATCTAAATGCTTCTCTCCAACAGCAAGGGTTGGGGGTAAACCCAACACCATTAGTCAACATAGAACATGACACCATTCCAATAGAGGTGGATAACAGCGACTTAAAGAGTATTACTCTAGCCGCAGGCACCATTATCGGAATGGCGGTTGATGACCGACATTTTTCCATTGATTTAGGGAATGAACTGTTAGGACCGATCCCCAAGGACTGTTTTGACAGTGACAGTGATGACAATACAACACCAGACAGGATTTTCACCCGGCATGGTGGGAACTTCCTGGTGTACACTTCTTGCCCTTATGGTAAGGAAGATGTGACTTGTGACTTCAGGAGGGATGAGGTGATTTCCAGGTCCATGAGGGCTGCCTTTCCCACCTGAAGCCTCCGGTCCAAATCAGCACTCTGACCAGGGACATCTCCACCCAGCTGGAGGAGGCCGCTGAGATAGCAAAACCAGAAGTCTTTCCAGGCTTCAGGCAGATGGTGGAAGAGAGAGTCAACCTAGCTGATGCCTGGGTGACTCTGGAACAGAAGCAAAAGTTGAAACAAGTTTTCTTGGATTTCCAAGATCTCTTTGCGGTAGACTCATATGACTGTGGTCGCACCGACATCCACACAACAACAATTCCCACGGACACTGGAATGACTCCAGTGTTTGTGAAGCAATATTGTTTGCCTCTCGCATCCATGGAGTCCCTTACTGAAATAATTAAGAACCTTGAGTCCCGGGGAATAATACGTCCAGTCCACAGCACCTTCAATAATCCGGTGCTGGGAATATTGAAGCCAAACGGCCAGTGGAGACTCTGCGCCAACCTTAGGGAGCTCAACAAACGGGTCCATACTTCCCGATGGCCTCTGCCCTACATTGACCAAGGGCTGGCCCAGATTCAAGGGTCACAAGTATTCACTGCAATAGACCTGACCAATGGATACTGGACCGTGCCTGTCAGTAGGGAGGACCAATACAAACTGGCTTTTACCTTTGGGGCCAGCAGTACACCTGGACCCGGACTCCCTTCGGATACCTCAACTCCGGCAATGAATTCAACATTTTCTTACATAAGGCCATGCCTGACCTGGGTGCGAGGGGTAACCTGGCTTATGTAGATGATGTCCTCATCAAAAGTTCATCTGTGGAGGAACACATAGCAGAGTTCCGTTATGTTCTGACGCAGTTGAGGGCCGCCGGAGCAAAACTTTCCTTTCAGAAAACACAGTGGTGTAGAACCCGTGTTAATTTCTTGGGGCATGAGATTACTCCTCAGGGTCTCTGTCCCCAGGAAAAGAAAGTGGAAGCACTTCAGAAACTGAAAGACCCCACGACTCTGCGGGAATTTAGGAGCCTCCTTGGACTGACTAATTACAGCAGAAAGTTCATTGAAGGCTACGCAGTGATCACTAGACCCCTGATTCATCTCTTGAAGAGGGGGTCAAGTGGGAATGGGGTCCAGAACAATCAGAGGCAGTAAGACAACTCAAAAGAAGCCTCTCACAAGCGCCTTGCCTAGCTTACCCTGTCAGAAACAAGGAGTTCTTCCTGGAGACAGGGTTCTCTAATACGTGCTTGACGGCAGTATTATACCAAAAGCATGACGAGGTCAATAAAGTAATCTCCTATGCGAGCAAAACTTTATCCTCTGTGGAGGAAAAATGTGGAGGAAAAATTCAACGATTGTGAGAAGGCACTCCTGGCAACGGTGTGGGCATTGAAGAATTACCGCCCGTTTATCCAGGGGGAACACATCATAGTGGAGACTCCACACCAGCCTCTGCAATATCTCCAAAGTGACCAGAATCTGGGCCGGAAATGTGAGTAATTCCCGAATTACTTCCTGGATTCTGTCAATGCAAGGCTTTCCTGTAGAGGTCAGATATGGCCAAAACAAGAAGAGTCCCCTCGCGCAAGGTCTGGCTGACTTGCATGATTGTGCCAGAGAAAACTGTCTCGAGGACGAAAGTCTAAAAATCAAGGACAACATGGAGGCATACCTCAATTCCCCACACAAAGTCTTTGAAGAAGACAAGTGTGAGGGAATGCCCACTGCCTATGTGGATGGATGCTCTTACCATGTTGACAACAACGGGGAGAAAGAATTGGTGGCCGGCGTAGGGAATGCATGGGTGAAGGAGTTTCCAGAACCCTCCGCTGGATACAAAATTGGTCCCCGAAGTAGTCAGGTGGCAGAATTGATGGCTGTGCATCAGGCCATCCTCACTGCTGTCCAACATCAGCTCCACGAACTGGTCATAATCACAGATTCGGATTATGTAGGGAACGGGTTCGTGGAGCACCTGGTTAACTGGAAAACCAGAGGCATGTTATGTGCTAATAACAAACCCCTGGAACATGGGAAGCTAATCCAAAATATTGATGATCTGGTCACATCGAATGGGATGACCATCTACTGGAAAAAGATCAAGGGTCATTCCAAAGTAGAGGGGCCAGACGAAACTGGAAATGACTTAGCTGATCAGCCTGCCAAAACCGGGGCCATCCAAGGGGATCTAATAGAAATAGAGTCCCTGTTGGGGGAAATCCAGGTCACTGCCATCACTAGGTCCCAGACCAATGCTCACAATGATCTTTCAACTGCACAATGGAGTAATGAGACCCCTGATGCTGATTTGATTACAGCTCAGAAGGGGGATCCAATAATTGGTAAGTTTTACCAACACATTGAGGACCCTGAGAACTTTCCCCTGACGGATACCGATTACATTGGGAAAGAGGACCTAAGAGTGTTGATGAAATGTCCAAAAAGGTTCCGAATCCAAGACGGTTTGTTGGTAAGGAAATCCCAAGCTGGCCATGATCAGTGGGTGGTCCCTACCTCATTCCGAAGCCTGATGTTAAGTCACGCCCATGATGCGGCCACCGCCGGTCATAGGGGGTTTCACACAACACTGGAAATCTTAAGAGAGGTTGCATACTGGCCACACATGGGGAAGGACCTCGACCAATACTTGAAGGGGTGTCTTGTGTGTGCACAATTTCAGCCATCATCCCTCACACACTGTGTGGCTCTCCAAAAGAGGGGGATGACACTGCCATGGTCAGATTTGCAAATCGACTTTGTAGGCCCTGTGATTCGCTCGTCTAGAGGAAACAAGTACATGTTGACCGTTACATGGTTGTTTACCAAGTGGGTGGAATGTCTCCCAGCACCAAACTGCAAGGCAGAAACAGCAGCTGCCCTGATGATTAACCACATCTTTTCCCGTTTTGGTCTACCTCAAAGGATTGAGTCAGACAGAGGTAGCCACTTCACCAGTGAAGTAATGACAAAGATGTGGGAGATACTGGGGGTCAAAAGAAAGCTACATATTGCTTACCGGCCAGCTTCTTCTGGGGCAGTAGAGAGATACAACCGAACCATTGTGAGCATCTTAAAAAAGTTTGTGGCAGATTCTGGGCCAAGTTGGGATATCCGATTACCTCTGGTCCTAATGGCCATCAGATCTACCCCTTCATCTGCAACTAAAACGTCACCATTTGAGTTGATGACTGGACGCAAGATGGTGCTTCCCCAGCATTTGCTCTACAGAACCCAAGAGCAAACGTTGATAAATGCCTCCACAACTCATGAGTATGTGGAGAATTTAAGGAAACACCTTCAGCATGCTTTTGCCTATGCTCAGCGGAATCTAGAAAGATCAGCTGATAGCATGAAAACCCACTACGACCTGAAGACCACCAGGAAGGAATATACTGTGGGGGACCAGGTCTATCTATACAATTTCCAAAGGAACCAGGCCAAACAGCAAAAATGTTTGCCTACATGGAAGGGCCCGTTTGAAATTATAGACAAGATCTCCCCTGTAGCGTACAAGATCCGCATCCCCAAAGGCAGTTCGGCAGAGGGGGAAGACAAGTGGGTACATATAAATCAGTTAAAGTGTTGCCATCCCAGGCACACCGTGCAGCAACTGGAGGAGTCCTCTGCAATACCAGAGGGGACCGCTCCAGAGTAAGTCAGTTCAAACTCTAAATTATTCCACATATCAAAAATATAGTAACGTAATGCAAATGTTCCCTGTTATATATTGTTTTTAAAATCAGACTGCAAAATGCATTCGGATGTATAAAATGTACATGTTCGCCACACCATTAATAGTGGTGGAAAAATGTCTAGGAATGGGTATTGCCACTTTTGCTTTATCATCCTAGGAGAGAGGAAACCATGGAGACTGACCAAGGAGGACGACCGGGGACCGGGAGCAGAGACCCGAGGGGCCCGGGGTACCGCCCAATATTCCCATCAGGACCGGCGAGGAGAACCGATCGATCCAACTGGGTGGAGGAAAAGATGCTGAACTGTGCCATCTATGGAATTGGAAGAAGAGGAGGCGAACATCCCAGATCTTGCGAGTTCCATCAGTGAAAGGACAGAATGGCCATCGCAAGAGGGGGGGCTTGTGGGATGTTTTTACCCATGCATCCAAGCCCTACCAGAAAACTGTGCAGTACTGGCATGGAAAACATCATGATGGCCAGAACTCCCCAGAGAGTGCACAGGGAAAACATGAAGAATAGGCTGCCACCCCTTTTTGCCTATGTTGTGAGCACAGGAGGGCACTGCCTAAAACCACCATTGGGCTACACACACAGTAGCCTGAAACCATTGGGAATGGCAATGCTAATTGCCAAAAAGCAACTCAGAACTGTGGGGAATTCATTTTCTTAATCCCAAAAATGGTTGCAATACCGGTACTCACCACCATCAGAAAGCCGGCGTTTTAAAACCACCAGACTTTTGTGTAAAACTGAACAGAGGAACCCAAACCAGACCAAGGAAAGACTTGCTAAGAGGTGGATACAATGTAAAACTATATTCTGAAATGACTTGAAGGAAGTAATTATTTAATGTATAGGTAACAATTGTAAGTTTGATTTAAACTGGGAACTAAAGTGACATTTAGCTGAATTCTGCCTGACAACTACCCCCGACAGGAGAAACCTGCTCAGACACTCTTCCCAGGCCTAGCTGCATCCTGCTTCCCCACCAAAAGGAGTTGACACCTCTCTGATTAGATTAGGGGAGGGGGACTGCTGGAAACTGAACAATGGACTCAGGCAAATGTTATATTGGGGGGGGGCGTAAAGTGGCGTCCTCTTGGGAGAAGTGGGAGGAGAAGTGCCTGTGAGAGCCAGCTGAGCTTGGGGGAAGTGGATAAACCAGTTCTTCCACCATGTGATGTGGGAAGCCACACCCCTTTTTGACCAGGGCATAAGTTAAAAAGATAGATAACTCATAGTGCGGACTGGTCAAAATTATATAAGTAATATCATTATTCTTGTGATTTTTCTGTGCACGTTTTAAGAGGCGTTAGGACCCTGTGGTGTATTCTGGGGGGTTGCTAGCGGAAAATAGGGTCTCACTCCAAACGTCTGCATGTTAAAAATCTGACACTTCATCAATTAATGTCCATACTCCTTGCGCACATGTGTGTAATTTTTGGTAAATGTCCGATATTGATAAACCAGTCAAAAAGCGCAAAATGTTATCATTTTTTAATGCAAGTCCCCAGGAAGATCAGAGGCGGACAAGCATGGACCATAAGGAATATATAATGTGTACATGTAATTTCAACAAATTGTGTATCTGGGAAATATGTATTTGAATCAAATATACATTTGTGGGCAAATTGACCAGGGGAGGATCCTCTGACCCATAAACAGACCTCATCATGATGACAATCCATTTCCTTCCCCCAATCATGGGAGAGGGGAGAATTGGGCCAATGGCAAGTAGAGAGGGGCAGGCTTAGCTAGGCCCAGGCACACACCCATTTTCAAAACACATAAAAAGAGACTGCTGGGACAGGTAGAGAGATTCAATTCCATTTTCTGCGGGACGCTCTGCCGGGAGACTCCAGACTTCACATCCATCAATCTCCAAAGACCAGAACTTTACTTCAGAACTTAAAGCAAGGGCCTGAACCCACAAACTGAGAACTCTTCTCAGCAGGCCTCAGCATCCTTAAAATCATCTGCAAACTATTCCACAGCCGGGCGAGCTGTTTGAAATCTGTGCCAAGAACTTTTGCCGGAACCGCAGACCAGACCTAGAC
Source organism: Ambystoma mexicanum (assembly GCF_040938575.1). Lineage (NCBI taxonomy): Eukaryota > Metazoa > Chordata > Amphibia > Caudata > Ambystomatidae > Ambystoma > Ambystoma mexicanum. Next base: position 848,009,034 of record NC_090931.1, on the reverse strand, counting down.
CGCTGTGAGCAGAACCAAAGATCCGGATCGCTGTGAGCAGAACCGGTGCCTGATTGACCCGCCGAGCAGAGAGAACCGCCGCTGGACGTGTTGACCAGATCCGTGACAAGGCCCATTCATTTCAAAATTAGGAGTGAGTATCCGCCAGAACTGTGCAGAACCCAATCTCTTAGTTAAAATAATCTAATTCAAGCGATTTTAACCTAAGAAGAACTGCCTTCTAGAAATCCTGTCATCTGTCATTCTAAAGCTGCGAGCTGTCATCTGTCATGCTAAAGCTGCAAACTGTCACCTGTCATTTTGAGTTTTACTTTAAATCTGAAAATCTACCTTTACTAAATTGTCCGTATCTCTGGAACCGTTTGTCCTAGGAACGAGATTTAACTTTCCTCTGAAAGCTTAGAATCTAAGCTTTCCAACAAGCCTAGAAACTACTTGCTACTCCATACTCCATACTCCGCACTCATGAATTTTACCGCGATTTGACATTTTGCTCAATTTCAGCCACATGTAAAAATATTTGTCCTTGCTTTGCTTGCTGAAATTCATGTGCAACCTGACAATCATTCATAGAGCATTGCTAAAGTGAGCCTGAACTAATTTAAACTAGATATCACCCACCCTGAACCTCTAGAGGGAATTAAAAGCATTTTTAGCACATTTCTCTCTTCATTGTCATCACATTCAAAGCATTTTGGGCCTGTGTTTCAAACCTCTACCTGTTTTCCTCTAAGCTTGCTGGGGGGAACGGCATTTCGTATTGCATTTTGTTGGGATTCTTGAAGACTGTGCTCTCCTTCCAATTCTTACATTGCATAGGGGGGGGTGAATTGTCAAGGAAAAGTGATTACATTGTCTTTTGTTGAAGCCATATCAAGTCATTTTCTGTACTTCATTTCATTCATCATTGCGGTTCCTTGAACCATATAAAGCATTCTTTCCCACCTTATTCTTCTGTTCCTATTCATAAGTTACCTCTTGCTGATTACTGCTCATATTCACAAGTGTAAGATCCATTATCAATTTATTTATAGAAGTGTGATATATATATATATTGTTTCAATTTTCAAATAAACCTTTTAATTTGCAAAACAAACCTACTTCTTGGCTCAGTGGGATCAGGGGGATTCTAAGAGAGGGGTGTTATATGAGGGTTGTCATCCAGAGTACATGAACTGGACCTAAAAATATATCAATAAGGGTTTCCCTCAGCATCCCAGACTAGGCATTGACTTAGCTGTAGTGTTGAAGTGAAGCCGCTTAACACACCCATCTCTAGTGGACTGTCTTTTGCTTTGGGGATGTCATCTTCCTTGCCCTCATATGTGACACAGTCATGTTGTTGCAAGCCCTCTTCTGTACACGGTTCCATTAGGAACATGGCCGGATTTACCGTTCTGCAGCTCACTACATGGATGTTCCAGCTCGAGATGATAATCTCGTATACCGATGCTCTCTGGGTGGTCAGGGTAGACTTTGATCTTTCTGAAATCGCAAATTCCAAGTGCTCCACGTACAAAGTCACTGAGCATCCCATCACAATTGTGAAGGTTTTGCTCGATGGTTAAGGCAGCTGCAGCGAGAGCTTGTTCACAATTCAAAATGTCCTTACATTACTGAATCTAGGGTACCGATGTAATAGGCCAGTGGCTTATGGCCCATTGTGCTTTATTGTGTCAACACTGCATTCCCTCGCCAAAGATACATTGATGCGGATTCACCACCAGCCAACATTACCTATGCTTTCAGAGGGCGTGTAAATATTAGCAAGAGTTGTTTCCAACCTAAAATTCATATGCTGCAGAAGCACAAGATTTGGGTCCTGCACATGCAACACTAGAGGCTGCCAGAAAAGGGAGCGTGGAATACAAGATGGGAAATAGATTGGATGAAGGCTTGGTTGGGCCCTCTTAACACAATGTGAGGCCAGGTGCACCAAGGAGCAGCAACCAAACCCTCTCCTGCCCAATTACTGCACAGAGATGCAGGTGATCACTGAAAGCCCAAACCCTGGCGAGGAGGGAGAGAAGTATAAAACTTGTAATACCCACATTCGTTGTGGTCAGCAATTCCCGTAAATGAAGGAGGCTTCTTGATTGTACTGGCCATCCTTACAGCACTTTAGCAGATACCCTATTCTGTGAAGATGCTGCTCACGCCCCTGTACTGAACAGATGCACTGAGCAGTGCATGTGGCATAAGAGGTCAGGCACAGGTTTAGCTGTTACTCCATATTTTTCTTTATAGTATCAGGCTGATTTTAAGGAGTAAAATAGGCAAGTACACTGCTTATCTGGAGCCCTCAAGACGGGGTTTTTGGTCCTTCAATGCCAGCTCTTCTTTTGGAACAGCACACACCAAGCCTCAGATGGTTCAGCATCTACAAGTGGCTGGATTCTTGACAGTTCATCTTTTAGGGATGCTTTTTCTGTCTTGACCTTGCTGGCAAAATAAGTTGCTTTCACGTTCTGGCTGTGTCTTCAAGTGATTGTATTTTCAGTTGCATGGGGTGCACTGAGGTATCTGCCAAAGCGTGCTCTAACTTTTAACTCTACATGGGTCCCTGCTGACTACTGAGGGTAGCAAACAAAAAAAGAAAAATGTTTCAAATACAATTATATGCACAAAGCAACAATTTGCAGTTTTCTCGCAAAGAACATTCATCCGCAGTTATATGGCAATGGTCTGGAGGAAGGACCTATGGGTTGCTGAAAGATTTCCCAGCAAGCATAAGAACAAAAAAAACAAAAAAGGGAAAGGACTGGGGATGGGAGATGCAAAAGGGGGAGAAGAGAAAGAGAAAGAGAAAGAGAAAGAGAAAGAGGAAGGGAAGGGAAGGGAAGGGAAGGGAAGGGAAGGGAAGGGAAGGGAAGGGAAGGGAAGGGAAGGGAAAGGAAGGGAAGAGAAGAGAAGAGAAGAGAAGAGAAGAGAAGAGAAGAGAAGAGAAGAGAAGAGAAGAGAAGAGAAGAGAAGAGAAGAGAAGAGAAGAGAAGAGAAGAGAAGAGCAGGGGAAGGGAGAGGAGGGAAGGAGATGAAACGAGAGGAGAGGTGGGGAAGGGAGAGGAGAGAAGGGGATGAGAGGATAGGAGAAGAGAGGAGAGGGTGGAGGGGGAAGGTAGATGGGAGGAGATCAATGGAGGGAAAAGGAGAGGAGGTGGTGAGATGGAATGTTAAAGAAATGAAGAGGGATGAAAATAATGAAGGAGGGATGAAGGGATAAGAGACCATTGCATTTGGAAAGGCGGTGTAAGTGAGTCAGCAGAAGTCGAGTATGCAGCCCTCGCCTGCCCAGAGCTCCAGGGAATGAGGGGGTGCTTAGGGTGAGAGGTGAAGACATCTATGACACTCAGAATCTAATTAGTAGCGATTACTTTGACGCGCAGGTTGAATCTCTGAAAGCTTTTATTTGAAGCTATGTGCGGGTAAAACAGTAAAGCAATGCGTGCACGGCTCTGCCAGAAGCTTGCAAAATCTGGGTGAAAAATATTAAAGGGGTACATCTCTGTTTCTGGCTTCATATTTCATTGGGGTCCTGCTACATAAAACCTTAACCGAAAATATTACACTGGCCATGGAGCAACTGACTGCACTACATTTCACCTAGGCCATGTGTTATATCAAACAAGCCTCTAAGCATATCCATATATTGGTGTAAATAACCATCTTTGTGGGGTATATTATGTTAAAGGTTCTAATACTGCGTATTGCTGCCACCTGCGTGGTTTCTTGGCGCTCTAGTATATCACCCTGGTCCAAGCATTGCAACTCATCCTAATGTGGAGGGTTCCATCCTTCTCGGAATCATCTACATCTTCTAAACATGTCAAAGACCTAAACTGACCTTGAGTAGGATCACCCTTCTTGCAAGCTTTCAACACCCTGGAAAGAATGCCTCACCTCCATTGGCATGATGGATTCACAGTGCAAAAACTCTAACTTCAAGTTCATTGGAAAGTGGGCAGGTTGAGGGGTGTGTCCTAACCATGTTATATTTCACCTGAACCATGAGATCTATCAACCAAGACAGTGAAAACACCCCACTCACCTTCTCAACTATGACCCAATCCTTATATGCATTTATACTGCGCCAAATCACCATTGTAGTAGATTCAGAACACCTGGTTTTGTCCACAAAGTGATATGTTGTGCCTGCGACCAGGAAAATACAGATCTTATGCTGCTGGAGGAAAAAGAGCATGAAAAGGGAAGAAATCAAAAACAAGAAATTGAACTTGAGCCTGGGGGCCAGCAGGAGACATTGGCTGTGCGCAAAGGCCCACGGACAAGATGTGATGAATTCGACCATCTACACAGTGAGTGTGCGCTTGCGTGGGCTTCTTTGATTTTTTAAAATGAAAATGAATGATGGAAGATCAACCTCCGAAAATGTGTGAGGCCATCCTACACACATTTTCCCTGCTCACTGCACAACAAACGCATAATCACATGTACTCCGGGGGGACACAGCCTACTGGCGACATCCTCCCCTGTCATGTTCAGCTGGAATGTGACAGCCACGGGTACATCAAAGCATCTCAAGAAGGGGGAAGGCAACACCTTTCTCCGGCCATGGGCAGCCTAATGAAAATATCAAAGGCTTCATGGATCTGCCTTATTGTCTAAACTGCTGGTGTGTAAGCGATATTCAATCAACACTACAGCCAAGTCAATGTCTCGTCTGGGATGCTGAGGAAAACCCTTATTAATGTATTTTTATGTCTAGTTCAGTACTCTGGATGACCACCCTTGTATAACACCCCCTCTTAGAATCCCCCTGACCCCACTGAGCCAAGAAGTAGGTTTGTTTTGCAAATTAAAAGGTTTATTTGAGAATTTAAACAATATATATATATCACACTTTATAATAAATTAATATCTGATAGTACACTTAGACATATGATGTTGATCAACAATGGGTAATCTGGCACTAGCACACTTCTTTACAATTAATGAGGAGTTAGTATAGGATGGATAAAGTAGCAAAAATACTTTTATGATTTCAAAGGGAAAGCAATGAGGAATAAAATGCAGTACAGAAATACTTGATAGGATTTTAGCAAAAGATAAGATAATCACTTTTTCTCTGGCAATTCACCCCCCTCCCCTATGCAATGTAAGAAATGGAAGGATATGGAAAGAGGAGCACACAGTTCTCAGGAATACAATCAAATACAATACAAAATTCAGTTCCCCCCCCAGCAAGCTTAGAGGAAACAGGTAGGAGTTTGAAACACAGGCCCAAAATGCTTTTTAAATGTGATGGCAATGGATGGGAAAATGTGACAACTGATTTTAATTCCCTCTAGAGATTCAGGGTGAGTGGGAGATGCGTGTTGGTATTAGTTCAGGCTCACTTTAGCAATGCTCTATGAGTTATTACCAAGTTGCAACAGATTTTAACAAAAGAAAGAATGGAGCTGCTATTTTGACAAGTGGAGAAATTGAGCCAAAATCGCAAATCGCGGTACATTTCACGAGTGCGTAAATCGTGATTGCGGAAAAAGTATAAGCTTTCAGAGGAAAGTTAATCTCGTTCCTAGCCCAAACGGTTCCAGAGATACGGACGATTAAATAAAGGTAGTTTTCAGATGACACGATTTCTAGGAGGCAGTTCTACTTAGGTTAAAATAGTTTGGATTAGATTATTTTAACTAAGAGATTGGTTCTGCACAGTTCTGCTAGGTACTCACAATATAAATTTGAACTAGGCCTCGTCACGGATCTGGTCAACACGTCCGGCTGCGGTTCTGTCTGCTCGGCGGGTCAATCAGGCACCGGTTCTGCTCACAGCGATCTGGGTCAGATCTGCTCTGCTGGTCTAGCCTCTCTGGATTCTGGATGTAACACTGCTTTCTGGGTACTGCTACAGGTTCTTGCAATAATTCTCGGCAAAACTTCGAACAGCTCGCAACTGTTGAATAGTTTGGTTAGTTTTGAGGCCTGCTGAAGAGGATTCAGCTGGTGGATTCAGGCCTCTCTGCTACAAATTCTGGAGTTAATTTCTGCTACAGGTTCTGGAGATTGATGGATTTGAAGTCTGGATCTCTGGATGTGAAGTCGTCGGTCAGCATGCTCCGCAGCAAATGGAATTGAATGTCTCTACCTGTCCCAGCAGTCTCTTTTTATGTGTTTTGAAAATGGGTGTGTGCCTGGGCCTAGCTAAGCCTGCCCCTCTCTACTTGTCATTGGCCCAATTCTCCCCTCTCCCATGATTGGGGGAAGGAAATGTGTGTCAGAGTGATGCTGTAGGTTTTATGGTCAGAGGAACCTCCACTTGTCAGATTGCACACAAATCTATTTCTGACCCAAATACATATTTATTTATGTACCATTTTTCTAATATTATAGGTCCAGTTAACATATTTTCTGTAGCACCAAACCATCCGATCCCTGTCTTTGTACGATGTTGTGTCCACTGATGACAGAATTCTCCCCTTTTCATCCAGATAACGACCTCTAAACCTTTCCAGATTTTACACAAATGTGCACCAGGGATATGGGTTACAGATGATAAAGTGTCAGATTTTTAACATGCATACATTTGGAGTAAGACCCTATTTTCTGCTGGCAACCCCCCAGAATACACCACAGGGTCCTAACACCTCTCAAAATGTTCACAGAAAAATCACAAAAATAATGATATTACTTATATAATTCTGACAAGTCCGCACTATGAGTATCTATCTTTTTAAAATTATGCCCTGGTCAAAAAGGGGTGTGGCTTCCACATCACAGGGTGGAATAACTGGTTTATCCACTTCCCCCAAGCCAGCTTGTTCACAGAGGCACAGCTGCCCCCCAGTTTCTCCCAAGAGGAAGCTATTTTACGATGCCCCCAATATAACATTTGCCTGAGTCCAGGACAGGCCTTTGTTCAACTCCCTGTAGTCCCCAGCTGCTCCACCCCTAATCTAATCAGAGAGGTGACAACTCCTTTTGGCAAGGGGCAGCAGGATGCAGCTAGTTTCAACTCCTGTCGGGGGTAGTTGTCAGGCAGAATCCAGTTTCATTAAGCCAGGTTTCAGCTAAATGTCACTTTTTGTTCCCAGTTTAAATCACTTACAATTTTTACATATACATTAAATAATTACTTCCTTCAAGTCATTTCAGAATATAGTTTTACATTGTATCCACCTCTTAGCAAGTCTTTCCTTGGTCTGGTTTTGTTTCATTTGTTCAGTTTTACACAAAAGTCTGGCGGTTTTAAAAGGCCGGCTTTCTGATAGTGGTGAGTACTGGTAATGCAACCATTTTTTTGGATTAAGAAAATGAATTCCCCACAGTTCTGAGTTGCTTTGTTTGGCAATCAGCATTGCCATTCCCAATGGTTTCAGGCTACTGTGTGTGTAGCCCAATGGTGGTTTTAGGCAGTGCCCTCCTGTGCTCACAACATAGGCAAAAATGGGTGGCAGCCTATTCTTCATGTTTTCCCTGTGCACTCTCTGGGGAGTTCTGGCCATCATGATGTTTTCCATGGCAGTACTGCACAGTTTTATGGTAGGGCTTGTATGCATGGGTAAAAACATCCCACAAGCGGCAGCACATACTAATAGGAGTTAATTGGAACAGGCCTGTGGCAGACTTGATCACAGAATGGACAAGAGGAAGGCAGGACTAACACCTCTTGGATATGCAATGTGTCAACTTGAAGCTAGTTCCCACCCCTCTTTATGAAGGATAGTGAATGTCATATCTGGGTCCACTATTTACCGTAGGCAACCCCAGCAGAGCAGACCCGTTTCAGAGGGACAAAGTATGTGATTTGAGGGAGACAGAAGTCTGTTCTCACCACAAACTTCAAGGGAGACCTGTGCTTTGATCAAGAGCCACACAGGGGTCAGTTAACCAGAGAGACACTTTGATCTAGAACAGACAGGAAGATGCGTGGGACTACGGAGTACAAGTTGTCATCTCTTACCTTTCCTGTTGCACAGCACTCTGGTCCTGACCTCATGCATGACAGAAGATTGTTGCTATTGACCCAGGATTGGTTCATTAAGGTAAGCTTAGCCTGCACCAATCACTGGGGCCCATTTGGCTTGAAAAAGAGGGCAGAGTGCCTCACTTAGCATATCATCTGACGACTTTGAAAGGAATAGGAAGAAGTACTCATTTGGACCCTGGCTGAAGGTACAGTCTGCCTTACAGCATCCGCCAGTGAAGGAAGGCCAGGATTTCCAAAACAGAAGCAAGATCCCTCCCCTGTACATCTCGGAGGGAACAGAGGAAGATACCGGACTCAGAGGACTCATCCAATAGCTCCAGAACCGGTACACAGCCAGCACACAGCATGCCCTGCTAGGTTCTGCCAGCATGCTCCCTAGGTGGGAAGTGCCAGAGAGTTTCTGAACAAAGGACAAGGCCATTGCCTGCAAACACTCTCCTCAGCTTTGGGCCGTCTGCCTTCAAGGACGATACGAGCCCTGCGAGGAAGCTAGGAGGAGTGCCACAACAAGCATCAACCAGCATCCATCTTTTATGGACTTTTTCAAGACAGTCGAGCCCTCGAACCACGATCGGCTGCACCACTGACTGTTGTCATGCTGCAGTCAATAAAGCTGTCTGAGATGGCTTGACTAGTGTTCCAGATCCGCCAACCCGCACAGAGACAACTTTTCTTGACCTGAGCCACCGTGTAGGCCATCCTGCAGCCGTCCATCCAGCTTCGCTTGCCGAACTTCCTGCCGCGTGATACCTGGAGATCTCTCCCATCTTGAATTGTGTCACAGAAGCTGAAAAGCATCCTGGAGAGAGGGAGAGAGAGAGAGAGAGAGAGAGAGAGAGAGAGAGAGAGAGAGGGAGAGGGAGAGGAAGAGGGAGAGGGAGAGACAGAGAGAGAGAGAGAGAGAGAGAGAGAGAGAGAGAGAGAGAGAGAGAGAGAGAATTGCCTCTGACTTACAGAGCAATGCTACTTTATGCAAAGCTTAATCAACCCAAGACAGACATTTCTCAAGACTGCTGGCAATTGCATACCCGGCTTCATGGTTAGTTGTGGCATGTGTGGCTTGGCTCAAATGGAATATTCTACTTTCACATTTCAGGTAGAATTTGTTTTTTAAACCCACTATAACTTTGCCAGCCATGGGGAGGGAATGCAAGCATGAAAAGGCGGAATAACTGCAAACGTTAAGTGAGGTCACTGGTGTCAGAGCACTGGGAAGAGGTGTCAGCAGTAAGTGGGTATAGTTCTTCCACACGCCATGCAGCCATGGGAAACACACACTGCCTGTGTCCTTGACTTCAGCAGTCCCAAAGGTCTGAGCGGGACCAACATCGGCTGGAGCTGAGCACATAGGTTCACATATGCACGTATCTACAATATAAAGGAACATACACGTCTTATCAAATATGCACGACCACAGGCCAGCTGAAGAGGAAAGTCATAGTTCCAATCCCAGATAGAAAATCACCCAAAATGACAATAACATGATGTTGAATAAGCATGAGCAGTACAGGTGTACTGATAGAACCTCACCAATAGTTGGCAATCGTTACTTGTGTAATGTGCCATAGCCAATGGCAATTACTCAAAGGACTGGTATGTTACATGCGTGAGCAGATTCATCAGTGCTAGTTTTCGAATAACATTGCCAGACCTGTAGTTTGGCATCCATATCATGGATGCAGCGCTAGGAGTCCTAAAAGCGTAAGGAAAACCAGCAGCACCGCCTCATGCAGAGAACGGGAACCTAAAACCTCTGCAAATAAGTATGTGTTATTTATATGGTGCTTTCAACAAAGCACTTTACATACAATATCATCCGTTGGTGCTCATTTATCGACCTCAGAAGGATCAAAGGCTGAGTTGGCATTGGCGGGATTCGAACCTGCGACGCAGGGGCAGCAGTGAGCACTCAAACTGCAGAGCTATCTTGCCAGCTACATGGAGGGGCGGGCCAATTGCATGTGTAAAGTGTTGGCACAGCATCAATGTGAAGCTACTAACTGTATGTTTGTCTACCAAGAAAGTCTATTGGCAACTGATGAGGGCACAGGTGTCAAGAGTGAAGATGCACAACTGGATGTTACCACCACCACTGCCTCATACTCTGGCATCACTACCACCACTTTCACCTATTTCCCACAACCACTTTATTTTTGCACAGCACCACAGCCTCCACATTCAGCACCACAACCATCACTTCTACCCTCAGCATCGCCAATTCGGCCTCCACCTCCTTCACTACCATTTTCACCTCTGCTACACCAACCACCACTACCACCTCCATTGCTCCATCCACCACAACAACCACCTCTTCTTCTCCAGCCGTTACCACCATCCTTGCTGCTATAGTCATCACCTCCACCTCTGCTGATCCAATCACCACCACAACACCAACACTTTATAGCCTTGCGTGCAAAAGGAGCAAAGATGAGGAAACCACCTGGCACCCCAATTACTCAGGCATATTGTGGGCCTCATCTTTGGAGGCCGGACAGGACATACTAATCCTGGAGCCACTGACATTGAAGATGCTTTGCAGGGAATACTTCTGGGGATTGAGCAGGAGGGTGTGGTGTGGCTTGGCAGCAGGTGGCAACTATGGGAGACGTGCCTGCCACAGTCCGCTGGCCTGAGGTGAAGATGGTTCTGTACAGCTAGTATGTGTGCGTTCCATCAACAGGCCATGCAGAGCCACTGGACAGATGAGACAATGGAGGTTGGTGGGTGGTGCAGTGATCTTCTGGATGATGTCCAAAACACTGGAACAGCTCACAATTGCAGCAACGTGAATGACCTTGGGATGTTCGGGACACTCAGTCACTGCCTGAACCCCCTATCCTCCTCCGTTCCACCCTTTGTATCACCTGTGGGGAGAACCTCATTGCAGGTACATTACCCCTGGCTTTGCGGCTGCGGTATCCAAACTGTTGTATACTGAGCCTCCCTTGAGTTAAACTTTTGCTGCCGGGCCCCCCTAAATGCCATACTTGCTTATATTTTCTATTGAAAGAAACTGCTGTATTTGCTTTATAAAGGGTTTTACACCCCCAAGCACTGAACATCGATCAGGCCCCCTTAGATGGTTTAGCCCCACAGTTTGAAGACCGTTGGTTTGGGGTGAGGGAGGAAAGAGGTGTTTGATGGATGTTTGAGTGAGAGTGAAGGGACGGTGGAGGATGTTTGATGGGTGAGGATGGAGAGATGACGGGGGTGTTTGATGGGTGTTGGGGTGCGGGGATAGGTAGGAGGGGTATCATGTTAAGCAAAATCACTGAGAACTTCTTCTTTAGTGTAGCAGCCAATCAAGACAATGTTACCTCTGGGTCAATTTCATGCGTGGCATGATGGGTTCCAGGGGATGTGGTCGAGGTGCAAGGCAAGTGGTGACAAGGTTGTGTTGGTTTGATGTGGTGCTCTAAACAGTGGCAAGTCGAAGGCTTCCAGATCAATAAGATGGTGTTTGAATCGATGTGGCAAGGGGCGCTGCTGCTGCGCTGCAGCATCAAGCTGGTTCAAAGGTGCAGTTGAGCAGTTTGAAGATGCAAGAGTGCCAGATGCAGCTTCAGAGTTACTGCTGTAGGGTGCTGAACATGGCCTGGAGGTGGTTTGAAGCTGTGTGAACAGGATTCCAGCTGCTCTTGGGCCTCTGTCTGCTGGGCTCTCGGACAAGGTGAGTCCTTCCTACTTTGCTCTTCCAGTCCAGGGAGTTAGGCTGGCACCTACAGGGGTTCCTGCACCTCCTCCATCACCTCCAGTGAAGAGGCTGGTTCCAGGGCAGCCGGGAGAGTGCCAGGCCCTGGTCAACAGCAGTTCACAACCAATGTGCCCTGGGGACGATGAGTGGGCAGAGATGTGCCTGCCTTGGATAGGACCTGCCTTCACCTCTATGACAGAGGACTTTGGAAAGGACTGCACTCCCAAAATGGATCTAGAGATCTATTCTTCTTGGTGTCCAGAAAAGAATCAAAGAAGGAATGGGACACTGCTACTTTATAAAGACACATTGTCATTGGGTATTCGACAGAAACAATAGTACTTTAAGGGATCCAATCGTTTCACTGTACCAAGTAACCCCTTGCCTTCTTGCATTATGCCCAGAGTGTCTTGTTCCACAGGAAACTGAAGGGACAGGAAAGAAAGAGAGCCCTACAGAAAACCAAGATGGTGGACTGCTTTATCAGGTCCACTTTTCCCCTCCCGCTCCACTAACTCTGTCCTCTTCCAATGCCTGCCACGTCAAAGGCCCGGTTGTGAGGCTGGGCTTTGTTATGTGAGTGCCCCTTCGAAGCAGGAATTCCAGTAGGTTTCTCCTCTGGCCTGACTGGAGGGTTTTCCCTTCCTCCCTAGGAATAGAAGGAATCCAGCATCCTGCTTATTGTCACCCTGAAAGCAGTGCATACTGCCATTTTTGCACATTGGCCTCACATAGCTGATCTGGGCTCACAAAACTGACACTTGATTGATATCAGATTGGTTGGGCTTTAATAATTGTGTGCTATGATCAGTCACCATACCCTAACCAGATATGGTTTCATTGTATAGATGAACATGCCACCAGATGGGTCTGGCAACAATTATTACATTTTTGATCAGGTGCAGAAGTTCAATTGCAGCCTCTGTCTGTAGAGACGGTGGGTCACAGCAGATGTGAGAAATACATGTGTGACCTCTGAACCTGCCCTGTGCCACTGAAGAGCAGGTGCTGCAGTTTTCAGGAGACTGGTATAGCACGGCCAGGCACATGCTGGCATAATGTTTTTGCCAGGGCCAGCCTAAAGGGCAGCAGCACCTTGGGCGAATTGGCGCCGCGCGCCCCTGGTTAACAGGGGGTGGCGCTGAAGGGGGACAAGGCCAGGATGGGCCACTTTATTTATTTATGTATTTATTTTTTAACCTCCTCGCTCTGGCGAGGAGGTAAGGATATGAATAGGGTGCGTCAGCACCCTATTGTCAGTAAATGAGCCCGCGGGTGCATTCAATGACAATGAGACACCTGCCACGCCTTCTCCCACTATGCCAGCCCTTGAAAGACTCCCCCTAGCTGGCGTGGAGGGGGCTAATAGTGCCCAGGGGGGTGTGGTGCCCCGGGCGGTCGCCCAGTTCGCCCGCCCCCCATGGCCAGCTCTGGTTTTTGGCATGTAGTTTTATGAAGGTGGTGGGGGACTGTCTTGCCGACTCTGTAGTAATGAAGACCTCCAGTACTCAGGTAAGTTCTTAGGGTCTTTATTGTCCTTGTCCTGTACTCCTCAACAAGACACAGGGATGGTAGGGGACACAAGATCACAAGGGAAACACCGGGCTCACACCCACACCCATCTTCTCTGCTCACAGCTTTCTCTCTCTGAGCAACCGTCATCTAGCAGAACACTTCCACCCAAACATTCCACTGGCAGATGACCTCACACACACACTGCTACAGACAGCTACTCTGTAAACCAGATTACTACAGACTCCACTTTCAGAAACAGAATTACCTGCATCATTCCATCTTAATAAAACATGTAAAAAGCCAGGGCTTGCACACCCTCACCAGATTGCATTCTGCCGCAAGGACTTCTAGGAATGTCTAGGGTCGGGTTAGCATTGTACATAACTGCACCTTTCAGGGGCCTAGTGCAACATATGGCACTGTGCACATCCATTATGTTGTGTGCATTGTATGGTGCACCGTCTGTCATTTTCATGACGTCTTGGCACTTATGATCGTCTGTATCCCATACTTGCTTCTTTGAAAAAACTCATGCCTCCTTCTAGGACCCCACTGCGCCCTTGGTTAGAACAGCAACCATATTTATTATGCATGCCATTAATTGTGTATAGCACGTGTGCCTATGTCACATAGCAGCTGGCACTCACCGGCCCTCACACGCTGGAGTCCCAGGCCCCTGCTCTCGTACAGGCCTGAGGGGTCCCAGATGGCACTCCATGCCCCGCAGCACATGCCGGCACCCCCGAGCCGCTTTCATCCATTGCCTCTTCCAGCTAATGACGCCACTCGTGATGAGATCTGCAACACAGAGCAATTACGCCTCATTTTGACATTGGGAAAAGCATGAAATGAAACCCTCCGAACCGTTAATGAAAAGAAACCGCACAATTATCGAACCATTCTTTAATGAAATTACAGCAATTAAATGAAAATGCCTCCATTTTTCTTCATTATTCCAGCACGCGCCCGAGGTTCTTTCAGAAGTGAGGCCGCGTCACTCCAGCTGCCGGCGCCGAGGATCTCTATTCTCGTTGTTCCGCGGGGCCGGCTTTGTGTGCGTGCGCGTCGCGCGCTCTCTCTCTTCGGAGGAGCTGTAATTGCACCGCCACGCGCGGGAAAACGGCTTTTCCCTGCCAAGGGGGCCGCCATGTCAACAGTCCGGGATCTTCATTGGGAGAGAACGTTTTCTGGCATAAAGCCTGCCCCTCGAAGTGTTGTCACGGATGCTAAGCCCTACAGCAACTAATCGACTTCGCTATACAATTGAGGGTTTTGGAAATGAGAAACGGAGGGAGAGGGGAAAGTGGGGAGAAGATAGGCTGCAGGATTTTTTTCTTTTTCGAACGCTACAGGTGTATTCAAAACTTGGCATTACATGCAGGATTTATCCCCTCTTTTCCTGATCGACATCTGTTTGGTCCACTACTACACACTGACCTCTACTACCACCACAGGTGGACTGGCCTACAGGGCACTCTGGAGATTTCCCGGTAGGCCTGTACACCGTGTGCCTCTTCTGTGTGAGGCGGGAGGGGTGGCCTAGCCTATAGGGAACGCTATGGATTTCCTGCTAGGCCTCTGCACCCTGGAACTCTTCTGTGAAGTAAACTATTTTATTTCCAAATATTTTCATAGGAAAAGAGTTGGGCTTGGTGAACACGTGTAATATGGGGCCACTTTGAACATGATTTCCAGGACCTCTGTTGGTTCCTAGTCCACTCCTGACGACCACAAACATACTCTACCCACGTGCACCTTTCCAGTTGTTTGTCTGTTACAGCCTACTCCCTCTCCTATTCATTCTCGAGGAATCCCGTGGAGGGACCGCTCCCACCCACTTTTTTTTAGTGGGCAGACACCGCCCTACTTGTGCTTCCAAGTGTTTTAAAAAAGTTATTCCGCCCCCACTTAAACAGTCGCGTGGCCAGGATTCAGACGTGTACAGTTGGGAGCCCAGACACTTAGCCACACGACTACACGAATTGCTTAGTAACTAGCTGTAAAAGATCTTATATTGACAGTCTGCCAAACAGGACAGGTTTTGTTACTGATCCCCAAGCACAAAAGGTGAGCACTTGTTATAAATGGCAGCAGAGTAATGGGAAAATCAGTTCTCTTCGCAAATGCTTATTTGTCATCAGCACTTTCTTCAGTTGGGAAAGACAAACTGAAAGGAATTAGTATATTTCACTATTGGACAGGTTCACTTCTTGTGACGTCAATTGCCATTGTGTATGTACAGTCCCCCGCTTTTTTTTAGGACTTGAGTCCTGGCAAAGACACACTATGCCACTGTGTGAACGCGTGTAAGAAGTTATGGGCGCAGCATTAAAGCTTAATAAATCATAGACTTGGTATTTACTTATTTTTTGATGATCACTGATCGTTAGAGAGATATCAGATCAGAGCACTGTAATTTGAGATGATCATTTTTCATTGATTTCCAATGCATAATCTATGTGCTCATAGGTGTACCACATTGCCAATGAGCTGTGCTTGATCCTCTCACTCACTCTGGACATCTTTGTGAAGCACATTTATGAAATGTACTCTGCTTTGAAAATCTAGAAATTTGCATGTAGGAGAGCACACAGCGCATGCTGGGCCTCTGCAAGCAATTTGCATTTTTCCCCCAAATTACCTCAATGATAACTTTATTGAATTTTGCAAATTGTCCCCAGGTTCAGGAAATGTGGAGAATTTAGCACTCACTTTCCAACAATGACAAAAGAGAAAATGCTCCGCTTGACACATCAGAAAAATCAGTTTTGAGATCGTCTCTGTCGATCTGTCAACCCAGGAATATGTTCACTGTAGAACACTGCTTCTTGCCTGTACGACTTTCCTTGCCTGATGACTTGAATTGTCTTCACCTTCTTCTGATTATGAACAGGTCGCTCTCTCCTCGTACATCCCATGATTACCAATTTGACCGGTGGTGTTCACCAGCGCTACGTACACAGAGACGCGCACCATCATCAGAAATCTTGGCAAAGCCACATGTTTCTATTATTTGTATAGGTATTAAGGCAGAAAACTCTGCATGGAAACCAGCTCAGCAATGAGCAAGGGGTTCTGATGTTTAATGAGAAGCAGGTCACCAGTGATATTTGATCATCTCCTGCCTGCTCTTAGTAGGTCATTCAGGCAGTGCACCTTTCCCCTCTTTCCTCTCACTTGGGTATGCATGGTACTGTCTTGCCTTGGTGCCTAGTCTTTCACTTGAGGCTGGTCCACCATCACACGCCACGATTAGTCTGCCATGGTTAATCCGGCCTTCAACGATACCTAACAAGATGTAATGGCGGGATCTGGACATGGGTGAGGCATGGACGTTAATGACAGTCCTTTACACCCCACAGTGTTGTGTTTGGTGATTTTCACCAACCGAAGGACTGCCTCCGGGCCTAAGAAGAATCCATTTGCCTTACGTTTCTTAAGCTGAACCCTTCTTAAACAGAGCTTCTGCTATGAACACCTTCTTCATTGCACTTAAAAGAAACACAGAACTTCATTCTGGGTCAGATCATGTTAAAAATCCTTTAATTCAGTAGCCACAGCGCAGAAGGAGACTTTAATTTTCTTCACTTTCTCGCATCTCTCATTACAGAGCAGCAGCCATCATGGTTTCAGGCCTCTTCTGTCTATCCGACAGATTTGTGCTTTCACGACAGACCTGTGCACATAACTTGACACTCAAATTCTGTTTCTGCGCAACACCACCTTCACTGATTTTTCGGTCCTGCCTCCTCCCGTTGCCCCCAACTGATATTTCTCAAACCGTTGCCTTGGATTTATTTAAAATGTACCCCAAATTTAAAGGCACATGTTTCCAATCTGGTTACATATGCTGCTGCCAAATGGCTTCTTTGCAGCAAATGAAGTCCTATTTCCCCCCATTCTAAAGCCCATTCGGTTCTTTATGTGGTCGTGATAAGGTGGCGGGATTGTCCAGAACCGATATTTCAGCAACTGGGGGAGGCAGCCTGTAACAATGTAATGAAGGTGAATGCGATTTCCAGCCTCACATATGGCATTTTATCATAGCAAGCTATCCTGCACCCCTCTGTTTAACCCTCTAGGTGTCTCCCCTATTGTGACAAATTGACTTCTGTCCTGCAGGAGTACAAGGATAAGTAGAGGCTAAGACGCCCACTGTGCCCTCACACTTCTACAAAGCATGAGCCAACACAATAATAAAGATAAAATAGGCACAGTCAAGAGATATGCCTCCTTCACCTTTCGTGGTAACGTCGGAAGAGGGAAGCCTATACCTTTAAGAGGAGTGTGAATGTGGTTCAGTAGCAACCCAAACAACGAAGAATAACAGTCCAAAACAAAGGAAGTGATACAGTAGATTGGGGATTTTTGGTGATATCAACCATCTGTGTCCTGCGCTCTTCGAAAAATGGTTCGCGGGAACCCCACTCTACTTTAAGATCAAGCGCCACAGGGTAAATAATGAGTGTACACAAAAGGTATTTGAATTTGAAAATTATATTTCAGAAAAAATGCCCTATAAGAGACAGGTGTTTCGGCGGATACATCGCCTTTTTCAATCAGGGCTAAGATAGTTTACACAAACTGGTCATGAAACATATTAGTAAGTACAAGACGGTTCGGTGAAATAATAAGCAGTTGAAAAAACAATGTAAAATCAACATTGCAAAAATTAGTGCACAGAGAGACAAGGAAGGGGGAAAAGAGGAGGATTGTTAGGGACGGTAGAGATATCAGCAAAGGGGAAAGAAAAGATGAACATCATAATGTTAATTGCAATGTGTGTACAAGTTCAGCTAATTAGGAGCAGATTTATTGAGGCGAATACAGTTGTCTTATACATCACACTCGACATCTTACCCGATTTGGTGCAAGCTATAAGTCAAATCATTGGTTGTTTGGAGGTTGTCATGGGATAAATCCCGCCTGTAGGGAAATTTACACATATTACTATGTGGTTTCTTTATGGGTTGCTTATTACAGAGAGTCCATTGGTTGCGGGTGCTGGGTAACATAGGAGTTTACAGACTAATAATTCCGTGATTCGGACTGGGAGTGAAAATCGCGCTTTATCTGTGTTACAAAGACCGTCGGGTTACGGGTTGCGGCAAATGGAGCCAATCTCAGGATCGTGAGACATTTGTTTGTTTTATTACAACATATAGTGGTAATTAATGGGCGGTATGCCAGTGTAGGGGAAAGCAGTCTAGTAAGATCTTGAGAATAATGCAAAAACCATACATTTGTGGGTTTTAGCTATTACTAATTACATCCTCGTATTGAGATTCACATTCGTGAATGAAGAAAAACATGCGAGTGTGAGCGAGAAATTCGGGAGGATATAAGCAAGGTTTATGCGAATTAGGTGCGCTCCTGATTTGCGCGAGTTAGGTGCGCTCGTGGATTAGGGGGCTTAGGGCTTACCTCGCAAGAGGTGGTCTTCGTCACAAGCGTCGGCGTCTGAATGCGAGCACAGACGCTGCGCTTCAAAATAGTGTTATGTTGCAGTCATCACCATGACGACTGTAGTCCTTTTTCCTTTTCATGGAGTCATGCGAGGGCAGGGCGCCATGTTTGACGTTCTGAGTCGGACATTGGGTCGCTTATATCATTTAAACTTGGCAGTATAAGGTTGCCTTAGTAACAATGTAAGTATTATTCAAAAAGCTCACATTTTGTTAAAAAACCAGGGGAGAGAAAGATCAAACTACCGTGTTCGTAACTTGGAGATTCATATGGTATATGTAAACAACAACTATTGGCAAGAATAATTAAGGGGAAGTCTCCTTTGAATAAGGGCTTGCCTATAGTAAAGGAAAAATATGTGTCATAGCAAATAGATATGCATTGTATGTATATTCACAGATATCTTGAATTCAGACGTCTGATAGATGGGGTGTCACTGGTATCATTATCAAACCTTCATTATTTACGTTCATACATGTCGCTTCCGACAATATTTTGAAAGGTAAAGTAAATATACAAAAGAGAGAGAGCGGGATCTCAATGATTCAGAGGAAAACTCCCATCTCGGTGTCTGTGTTCAAGCCTACTCTTGTGGTTCTGAAGTGACATATGGTACGGGCTTCTTGTCGTCTTAGTGCAAGTTCTTGGTTGCCTCCTCTTCTTCCTGGGATAATTTTTCTAAAACCAATAAATTTGATATAAATTTTATTGTCCATTTGATGGTTCGCCTGCCAGTGTACTGCAAGTGGTAATGAGGAATCTTGGCTTCCTATCGATGAGAGATGCTCCCTTATCCTTATCCACAGTTCTCGTATAGTACTGCCCACATATATCTTGTGGCAAGTGCAGATGATTGTGCAAACCACAAATTTCGATTTGCAGTTAATGTTATCTTTAATCATGGTCGAGGTACTACAGTTATCTGTGAATTTCGTAGTTGGACAGTGGGCATATTTACACATTGTGCAAATCCCACATTTTCTGAAACCAAAAGTCGTTGTTTGTAGCCAAGTATGTTGCTGTGGTTGATCTACTTCTGGCAGCATTGAAGGGCTGATAGTTGACTTAAGCGTTCTGGCCCTCTGATAGATGATTGTTGGGCGGACGTCAATGTATTTCTGGATATGCTCATCCAATTTCAGGAGATGCAAGTTCTTACGTAATAATTCGCAGTGTACCATTATTTGCACAGTAAGTAGTGATGAATTTAACTGTTTCTGGTCTTTTCTATGAGGATCGGTTTGTGGATATAAGAGTCGAGTCCCTTGTTATCAAATGAGCTTTATCAAATGCTGCTTTGATAAATCTGGTTTTGTATCCTCATGCTTTAAATCTGGTGTGCAAAGTTTGGCATTCTTGTTCAAAGGTTGTCGAAACAGTGCAATTGCGACGTGCTCGGATAAATTCTCCTTTGGGAATGTTATTTCCGATATGTTTTAGTTAGCAGGTTATTGTCTTGAACATCGATAGTAAGATCTAGGAAATTAATGTGTGTTCTGCTGTGGGTGCCGGTGAACACTATTCCCAAAGAATTGCAGTTTGCTCTTTTCATGAATTCATTCAGACCATCTGATGTTCCTTTCCATATTAATAGCACGTCATCTATATAGCGTGTCCACATGATCACATTTTCATTGTATGCTACGTCAGTATAGATGTATGTGTCTTCGAACATTCCCATGAATAGGTTGGCGATGGCTGGAGCGAATTTCACTCCCATCGCTACACCTCTTTTTTGTCGATAGTACTGACCATTAAAGAGAAAAATGTTGTTAGTCAAAGTTAAAAACACTCAGTCTTCTGCAAATGTCTTGGGTATTCGACAGCATTTAACCGCTTTCTCAGTGTCAACCACAGTGTTGGCTTGGGTCGTGGGTGTGGAAATTGCGATGGTCCTGCGTCCAGCAGGCATTGAGGTGGGTTGAACGGAAGGGGAGCTGCAGACTTGAAGTGTCTAATCGAACTGTGCAGATCGGGTGATTACCAGGTTCAGATCAGCGGACGAAGATCGACTGTGGTTGGGCTGGTACCAAGATGTGCAGGCGAGTCGGTTTAATGCGAAGGCTCGGAGGTTGTGGTCCGGGGAACATCAACATCAAGTGGGTCGTCTAACAAGAGCAGTGATGAAGATGCTGGGGTTTTTGATGGCGACTCGGCAAGGCAAAGCAACAGTACTTTGTTGTTCGAGCTGAGACAATGATGCGCTTTTGCTGGCGAGGTGCGGCAGTGAATGGTGTCGAACAGCGGACATCAATTCAAAGAACAGTTGATTGCAAAGGGCAGCATTGACGGGTCCTGCTGGGTCACTCAGCAACAAGGTGCACTCAAATCATGGTTCGGAACAGGTCATCGTCAACAACAGAGATCTCAGCTGCTCTGGCTTGGAGGTGCTGTGAGTCTCACTCTAGGGTTTTGAAGGCCAATGTCAGTCCATTCTCAGGCTGCCGAGCATCCAGGAGGCTGGCATCCAGTGAGGTTCTAGGTACAGGGTGGCTGGCAGAGAGGCATACCTCTGTTTGTGCAGCAGTGTTCATCCCCAATGTTCCCTTGGGATGGTTATTGAGCAGATCTGGCTTCTGCCTTTGGAATCTCTGCCTTCATCCCACAACTGGAGGACTTTAGAAAGGACTGCTCTTTCAGAAGGGTCCAATGACATCTTCAGTATGTTTCAAGATGAATCCAGATGATTCCAAGAAGTGATGAGAGACCTTTTTTTGATTAAGCAAAAGTCCCCAGGTGATTGGACTAAAGCTAGTCTGCTTTAGAGGTTAAAACCCTGCTCTTGAAATGAGTGGACCTTGCACCCCAAAAGTGCTTTTCTCTAGAAGAATTGGAGCGGACAGGAAAGAGAAAGAGAGGCAGAGAGAATCAAGATAGTAGCACATTCTAAAAACTATACAGATCCCTCTCTGGCTATCTTAGCTCGGCCCCTCCCTTTCTCAATAGGATTTACTGGCCTTTAGAAATGCAGCACCCTGGTCTGAGGCATGGTTCTCTGTGAATGTGTGCGACTCTTGGTTTTGGCTCCCAGGCCAGTATCCTGTGGAGTGACTGTCCTGGGAGAAAGGGTGTTATCTACCCTTACAAAGGAACAAAGAGAAGCAATCCCCCAAGGCTAGTCGTGCCCCTGGACAGGGGTGGGCCTTGTCTGGAAGGAATACAGATTACCCTTCCATGCCTGAACTGGGCCCAGGCTGATACATGTGCAAAATCAATTTAATGTGGCTGGGATAACTCCGAAAGATGCTGGCCGCCATACCCTAACTCAGGTATGGCTTAATTTTACAGTTTTATTTGCCACCAGGACAACATCTTCAGGGTTATGTAGTTTTTGGGACAGGGGTGCATATTTGAAATGCAGCCCCTGCACTGCAGAGACCTGGGTGGCACACAGCTCTCAAGAAGTCCCCTGTGGCCTCTGAATCGGCATTGTGCCACTGGTAGAGAAGGTGCTGCGAATCAGGATACTGATGCAGCCAGGTACAAGTTCAGACTATGCTTATGGCATGGAGCTTATGAATAGGGTATCCGATTAGCAGATGTCCCTTCCAGAGATAGAATTACCTGCATAATTGTATTATTTAATAAAAATAAAAAAAGCCTGGGCATTCGCGCCCTGTCCAGATGGCAATTCATCACACATATGAGCGGCACACTTTTTCCTCACAGCTAGGTTGGCACTTTATACATCTAATACATACCTACATACATACGCCCCAGAAGTCACTGTTTCAGCATTCTGTTCTGAATCACAAATACACGAGTGAGTACATTTATAAAGTGAGAAATACCTCAGTATCTCTTAGTGCAGTTTACCTTGATAATGGGGAAACTACAAACTGTAGTTTCAAAGTTGCTTTCTGAAAATGGGCAAAGAGGAGGGGCTATGGTGCCAGAGAGGAAGAGCTGGCCAAATGTTGGCTGCTTGCAGGAAGACCCATCATTTTACTTTAGAACGTAGGGGACTGTAACCTTTGGCTTGCGAGGTGTTTTGGTCTACATATGCCATCAACTCTAGGCAGCCTAGTCAATGGTGAGGGATCATGGGAATCATAGTCCAAAACATCCTTAGGGCTGGAGATTGCTGATCGTTTACATTTGGGACATTCCAAAAGTACCTGGTTGTCATATAATGGGCATGTGGGTGCATGGTCTTTTAAAAATACATTTCCTAGATAGGTGAGCAAGACAGGACTGGTACTTCAAAGCTAGTAAAGCAATTTCAAAGATGATCCATGTCTTGACTGGTAGATAGTGTAGTGTGGTTCTGACCTCATTGTTAGGCAGAAACCTGTGCAGTTCCCTTAGGGACCACTGCAAAAGATTTAAGACTACAGGTGTTTGGCAGTAAACCCACTTGGTAGCAGTCTGTACCACACAGATTCACTTGGTAGCTGTGGCTGAGTAGTCAGACTTCTCTCAAGAAGAGTTAGGCAGTATGCAGAGTATACACAATAGGTACAGAGACACAGTAGAACAAACAAGCACTGAACAGAGCTCTGGTGTAAAAGTATATAATTATTTATTTAAAAACACATGTGATTTACACTAGCAAAAACAAGGGAAGTAAATTCAGCACACAGTCACTATCATATATATACAACCCTATTCACTTATTTGACAAGTCTTAGTGAGAAACACCACTTATTTTCAGACAGAGGTGAGCGCTTAACATAAGATCACACTCTAATAAGTTGTAAAGAAAGGGGAGGGAAAAAGGCAGAGTTAAGGAAGCACACAAGTTTCAATACTTTTACAAAGAACCACAGTAAGGCAGGATAGGCAGAGTTCTACTGGAGAGCAAGGAAGTCAAATTGCAAGGCCCACTCTTGGAGAGAGCAAGCAGAAGGGGTCCAGGTTCACACAGTGGGGTTATGCCCAAAGAGTCTTGTAGATAATTCGCACAAAAAGGATGAAATTAAAGTCAGGAAAAGTTAGCTAGGTTGTCCCAGGCTAGCCCAGGTTAGAAAGTCAAGGCTTTACTGTCACTCCGAACGATCTTTCGCAAGGGAAGCCAGGTGGGACACAGTACCTTAAGTGTGAAGGAAACTCCAGCGGGGGCAGTTGTTACTGGCAACAGGTGCAAGTGGGTGTTTCGTCCAGAGGAAGAAGAGGTCTCGCCGTGGAAGAAAGATGAAGGTCGTTGCACTGCCAGGGAAGAAACCAGACGCGGAGTTCTCTGGTTAAAAGGCACTACCCTTCTCTTTGCGGTAGTGGTAAACTGTGGTATTCCGGTTGCCGGGGTGCTTTGCACGGGCAAGGCGGCCACGTGATGCTGCAGGAAGGTGAAAAGAAGGCAAAACTGGCTATCCCCACCAGTCAAAGGAAGAAGACTCTCCAGACTGGAGATCTCCTCTGTCGTCGGGAAAAGTGGTGAGACGGTTCAGCAGGGCTCCACCGGTGGTGTCGTTGTTGCAGGTCGGCTCAGCTTCTCCCTCCTCGGATTCTTAGGTCCTGTGGCGACTTCTGAAGTTCCAGTCCCCAAAGCCCTGCTTTTATGCAGTACACCCCAATTCACTCAGCCTAGATGTCAATCAAAACATGCTAAGTGGTGAGCCGGCTGGCTCACCACTTGGGCCAATCACACAAGAGTGTGACTTGAGTTACCAAGGTAACTCAGTCCAGGGTGCCTAAACCCCCTCCCACAACCCCTGTGCTACCCAGACAGAGTGGCACCACTTTTGGAGGCTTCTGTGGAGAAGCCCGCCAAAAAGTGGAACAAAGGGCTCGACTTGGGTTGGAGTCACAGAAGAGAACACAAACGCCATTTTAGAATCGAGTTCTGGCAAAAAATACCAACCGGTGAATTAATATTAAATAAATAAACCGGTGGTATGTTCGAGGCTATAAGAATTAAATAATTAAAGTTGGTAGCCACGAACAATGGGAAAATCCCATAGAGATATATTCGCGGTCGAATATAAAAAGTAGTATCCACTGCCACCAACCAAAACTCGATCAGGGGGGACGGAGACCTGCCCCCTCGAACAACAGACCCCGGGGCAATCGAATTGCCCCGACCAGTACGTCCACAATATGATGGTTTGTACTGGTTTCTGTTCATAATTTGGGACTAGTAAAGCCAATGGTGACTTTACATGACCTGGGAGACAGTATTCAGTCCCAGGGTATGGAGTCTATGTTGGGGGGTCGCTACAACACCCTGGGTTACGGCACGGAGGGTGCTGTGTAACCCACATAAAAACACATGAGACCCTATGGAGTAAAAGACCCCATAGCCCATAAAACACATTGAAAGATAAAGGAGCACCTCAAATCATGTCTAAGAGTGGGAGTAAAAGAGTCTCACTCTTAGCAGGAGAGAAAAAAATAAACCCCAAAAATCCAGCAAAGCTGCTGGTGGACTCACTAGGTTTGGGAAATTAGCCTTACAGAGAATTCTCCCTAACACTCATATACGAGCTATCACATTTTCTGAGATCATACACAAAGCATATGGCAGCATTCTGAGCCTTTAACAGTTTGATGATCAAGAACTTGGATAGAAATGCCTAACGAGCCCTTGCTCAGTCAAGGCGCACATTAATAGCCAACCCAACCACAAAGGCTCTGTGACACTGATATAGAGTTGGCATGATCTTACACAGTGTCTTAAGCAGGTAACGTAACCACAAATGCTACCTACTGCATTAATCTTTTCTGTCAAAGACATTTCCAGATTGAAGAGGACACCCGCATACTTGACTTTTTGGAGGGAATATCTCTTTTTCCCAGAAGTAGTGGTGGGGAGGGTAATTCCTAATGGGTGATCAATTCTCAGTTCCAAAAAGTGTGTGACCTCTGTCTTAGTTTTGTTCAGCTTGAATACACTTTTCCACATTCATTCATGAGTGCCGAGAGGGCATTCCAGACAACATTATTCAAGTTCTAGTCTAGAAGGTCAATTGGATATTTGTCTGACATCAACATAGAGCAGAATGCCCCAGCATATTCCCTGAGAAAACACAGGAGCAGAGCCAAATATACATTCAACAATACCAGGGAAAAGAGCGAACTCTGAGGTACTCCATAAGTGATCAGAACCCTGAATGATTTGAAACATCCTAATGTTTACATATTGGGAGCAATCATTCAGAAAAGATATAAGCTATGGATTTTGGGAACACCTAACCCGCCATTGACAAGTGAAGTAGGAGGGTCAAGTTGTCAATGGTGGAAAAAGATTCTCAGAGGCCTAGAATAACCCATACAATGCCTCCTCCTTTATCAATCTTCCCCAGGGCATCGTCCCAGAATCCTACCAGAGCGGTCTCACTGCAATGACTTGGGTGGAAACCCGACTAGATTGGTGACAGGCAATTCTGGTCTTCCAAAAAAGAATGCAGTTGTACCAGACATGTGTGCCAAATCAAAAACCATTGCAGTTTCAACACCATTTAGACTAAGATTGGAAGATTGGTAATTGGTCCAGGTGTGGTTTCTCTGGAAGGGAAATGTGATCCCACTTTTTAGGGTACTTGGCATTGATCCAATCCTAAAGCTGACATCTAACACGTTTAGAGGACTGAATATCACCTGCATTGTCATGCTGCAGCTTGCTTAGCAGGTCAATACAATCCTGCTCATTAACTTGGTTAGGCCGATTAGATCTGCCTCATTAACTTGGTGAAAAGCAACTTGGGAAAAGGAATCCAGTGTTGCTGGTGTCAATGCGCTATGACGGACTGGGTGCTTAACAGTCTGGCCAACTCCATCATTATGTTTTCAATTTTATGAATGAAAAACAGTATTTCTTCACAGACCTGGTGTGAGAGCAGTGTATCAACAAAGCAGTTTTTGGAACTCAACATAGTGGAGTCCAAATAGAAGAGAACTGTGCACTTAATCTTTGCTTTTCAATAGAATCCCCAGAGAACTGTCTTTGAGTAGCAAGTATGACTTGTTTTACACGATTCAAGCATATTATCAAGAGGGCATGTTTTCTGCCCTTCAGTTTCATTCTCCTGTTAGCATGTTTCATATTTTTAAGGTCTTGGTTAATCAAGAAATTATGTGTCTTTGGGCACTAGAAGCAGCCTGTAAAGCTTATTCTTTCAGGGTATTGGATTATATTCAAGTAAGAAACGGGGAGCTTTGCCTTGCTCTTCCGGTCTGACCGCCTGCAGGACAGAGCTAAAGGCATAGAGCATGCTATGTAGAAACAGAGTAAGCTGGGTATTCAGGATGGTAGTCTGAGGTGTATTTCACCAGGATAGCTCTATGTGAATGCACAATCATGAGCTCTGTCTTATTAACTTCAAACCTGACTAGATAATGGTCTAATCAGATGGCAGGCAGAAGGGCAAGGGGAAAGTACCTGTAACAGGATGGTGCAAATAACATTCAGTGTGTGGCTTTACAGTGCATGGGTTGAAGGATGCACATAATCACCCAAAAGATACAGAACAATACAAAATAGAGGCTAGCAATAGTGGGTCATACATTTTACCCACCCACAAAATAAGGTCTCCCAGTACTTGCTTTGCTACAACAGTGTTAAGGAGAGCCTGAATGAATGTTGGTTACATTGCAGCCTGGAGTTCTGTAACATGACAGTTACACTGTGCTGAATTTGAGGACCAAGATTAGGATCAAAAGTAGCCCCCAGACTTGCTTGTCACATTAATTTATTTTTTGTATTTATTGTTTGCTTGTTAGGCGCTTACACAGCAAGTGAAATACTGTTTCAAAGCGCACACAGGGCGAGGGAATGGAACAAGGGAGTGAAATACAATACAAACACAATATTTAATAAGAACAGTGGGGAAACAGATGAAAGGACAAACCTACCATGCCTTGTGAGTATTCAGAACATGCAAGTGCTGCAAGGAAGATGGGAAGAGGGGGTAAGTGCTAGGGAGTCCAAGCTCATGGGTGAGCCACAGATGAAGTGCTAGGGTTGTTGAGTGCTACACGGCCAGGAGCCACGTTAGGAGTAAGTGCAAACCTCCAGGGCGCAGGGAATACCAAGGTAAGTGCTGAGGGAACACAGGAGCAGGGCCGAATAGGTGTGGGAGGTCTGGGGACCCAAGGATGCATGAGGGCCCTGTACACCAATCACAGCAACTGTGGGATTATCCGAGGAAAGAAGAAGGCAAGGAGGTGGCAAAGAGGAATGCCTTGAGGAGCTTCCAGAATTTAAGAAAGTCCTGCTCATGGCGCAGTGTCAGGGGGAGGCTGTTCCATAGGAGGGAGCTAGCTGAGGAAAGCAGTCGACCACCTACCCTCTGTTTAGAAAACACTTTGCACACAAAGAGTTGGTTCCAGAGGAACGTAGTGGTCTAGAGGGAAAGTATTTTGTAAGATAAAGTTGAAGATAGTGTGGTCCCTTGGCCCAGGCAGCCTTGTGGATGATGCAGAGGGATTTGAATTTAATCTGTGCAGCAACTGGGAGCCAGTGAAGACTTTTTAGGGCAGGAGAGATGATTTCCCTGAGCTTAAGGCCAAGGATAAGTCTTGCTGCCCTATTCTAGATTAGGTGGAGGGGATGCAGAGTGGAAGAAGGTAGAATCAGGAGGAGGCTATTGCAATAGTCAAGCCTAGAGAGTACCAGGGCTCGGGTAACAGCCTCTGGGGGAAAGTGAGAAAGGGGAGAATTCCTTTGAGAAGGAAGAGCTGAAAGTGGGACTTCTTGGCAAAGCCCAGGGTGTGAGGGAGAAAGGAGGGAAAGGAGTCAAAGATGACTCCAAGGTTTCTGGTTAGAGAAGAAGAAGCAGGGGTAGAGTCCAAGGAGGATGGCCGGAGTGAAGGGAAGAAGGAGGGAGCAGTGTTCCCGATGGGAAGGATCTCAGTTTTACGGGTGTTGAGGCAGAGATCGTTGGAGGTGCACCTGGGCTAGATGGCAGATAGGCAGTCAGGGATGATGGACGTAGCAAGAGGATCAGCAAGACGTCTGAAGAAGAGCTGTGTGGCATCTGCGTAACAGTCAAATTTGGAAGAGATGAGGTGTGCAAACAGCACTAAGTAGATGTTAAAGAGCCAAGGGGAGAGGACAGAGCCCTGGGGACACCACAGGTGGCGAAGGAAGTAGGAGAGGAGAATGTGCCCAGGATGCTTTGGGAATAGCGGTCAGTTAGGAAGGATGTCAGCCAGTCCAGTGCCCATTCCGAGCTACCAAGGGTATTGCAGAGCCTTTGTATGAGGATGGAATGGTTGACTGTATCAAAGGCTGAGGAGATATCTATAAGGATGAGGACAGCTGGGGTGTGGGAGTCCAGAGATGTGAGCAGTTCTTCACAGGTATTCAGAAGAGCGGTTTCCGTGCCTCTGGATGCACAGAATCCAGATTGATGGTCGTGGAGACCACCAACAAGTTCAGTGTGTAAACTGAGTTGGGGCAAGGCCAGCTTCTCTAGCAGCCTTTCCAGGAAGGTGGTGATGGAAATAGGGCGGTTGTTGGCAAGGCAGGTAGGGTCTGCGGAATGCTTTTTCAGGAGTGGGCGCACAAGGGAGTGCTTAAGGGAGGAGAGGAAAGATCCAGTGAGAAAAGAGTGATTGCAGGAATCAGTGAGTGCAGGGCCAAGAGAGCCAATGTTATCCTTGATGGTCCTGGATGAGCAAGGGGAAACCTGTTTAGAAGAGACCTTCATGGAGTGGACACCTCTGGTAACTTCCTCAGTTGCGACATGGGAGAAGGAGGAAGGAGGATGGTAAGGTTTCAAGGGGGGCATGAGGGTTTGGGTGGTTTGGGAGGGTGGGTAGAAAAGGTGTTCAGGATGTCCTGGGTTTTGGTGGCAAAGTGTATGGCCTGCACATTGCAGAGGGCCTGGGAAGGAGAAGGGGAGGAGGAGACTGCGGAAGAGTTGGCTAGTTTCCAGCAAAGTTTTAAAGTTCAGCCATGATGTTGCATGCAGAGGAAACCCAAGCCTGTATGTGGGCTCTTTTCTTGGCACGGATGGAGAGTCTGGATTGCATTTGGAGCAGGTGGCAGGCCAGTTTGTCAGAGGATAAGCCTGAGGTATGCCACTTCTGCCCTGCACTTTCGTTTCAGGGCCAAAAGGTCTGAGTAGTACCAGGTGTTACGCTTAGAGGCAGCTTTCAGGTGGATCCTCATGACTGGGGCAAGAATGTCAAGAGTATTGGTGATGGACAGGTGGAGGTTGCTTAGAGCAGAGTCAGGGGAAGGGGGACAAGGGGGATGACGATGGAAGCAAAGGCAGCAGCTGACACTCATTTCATCAGGCGGATGTTAGTGAACGAGGTGTGCAGGGCTTTTCGGGGGGCGGTCAGAGAGTCAAAGGGACCCAGGTGGAAGGAGAGGAGAGAGTGGTGTGACCAGGAGAGAGGGATGACTAGAATGGGGGGAGAGAGGCCAGAGTGTATGAGGGCATACAGAGAATTTCCAGCTTGGTGGGTTGGCCCAGAAGGCAGAATGGAGAGGGAAAGAGGTGCAGAAGTCAGTGAAGAGAGTGGATGCAGAGCTAGGGAAGTCCAGTTGGATGTTGAAATCGTCCAGGAGGAGGATGTTGGAGGTGGATGAAAGTAAGGACGAACAGAAATCAGCCCATTCAGAGAGGAACAGGGTGGTGGCTCCAGGAGGCTGGTAAATGGTAGCAATTGTCAGGGAGGAGATGGGAAGGATGACCAACATACAAACCAGTCTTTCAAAGGAAGAGTAGAGCTGGGTGGGTAAGTTGGAGGTAGGAACCCCTCAGGGAAGATTAAGGCAACCCCCGCCAGTGTGCTGTGGTCGAGTTTTTGAGATGATTTTGAAGTCGTAAGGGAGGAGGGAGTCAACAGCAGTGACTGAGCGGACATTGAACCATGCCTCAGTAAGAGCGAGAATGTTGAGGTCATTGTCTTCAATAAGTAGGTAGATGTCAGTGGAATGTTTGTTGGCTGTGCAGGCTTTAAGGGTCACCAGATGGAGGATGTCTCCGCCTTTGAAGGTTTTCTGAGGTAGGGTACAGGGGTGTCATACACCAGTCTCCAGAGGGAGAGAGAGATAGAGTAGTTGGGGGAGATGCAGGAGAAGGAATGAAGGTAATGAGAGGAGGCAGGATCCAGTCAAAGAGAAGGAGGTTGGGTTGTGGACTCTGAACCAGGATATTGCCTGTGTGATAGACATGAATGAAGCAATGTGAAGAGGAGAAGCCGGCATGGAGGACTACCCACTTGGTGCCACCTTCAATGGTGGAGGATGTGGAAGGAGAGAGAGTGGAGATGAGATGGGACGTCCATAGATCTGGAGAGGGGACAGAGAAGAGGATATCAGTGGAAACCTCTCTGGAGGAAGCGCTGAAATAGGTGTCTGTGATGGGAAGTCCAAGGTTTTCACTCAAGATTTCTTTTTTGTGCTTTTTCCTGCCAGACTTCGTGAGAGAGGGGGGACAGGTGGTGGTGTAGCAGTTAGAGAAGATGGGTGAGATGGAGAGAGCCATAGGGGCGGCAGAGGTTAGTCGAGGTATGAAAGAAGAGTGGCTGCACAGCACAGATTAAGCTAGACTCACCAGGTGGCCGAGTAGAATTAGTCACTAGGAAAACGGAGGCACAGATGCAAAGCAAGAGGGGTGCATAGGTGTAGAAGTACACACAACCAACAACGATTTTTCTTTTTAAAAAGGAGGCACAGATGCAAAGCAAGAGGGGTGCACAGATGTAGACGTACACACCACCAAAAACGATTTTTAAAAAATGGAGGCACAGATGCAAAGCAAGAGGGGTGCACAGATGTACAAGTACACACAACCAACAACAATTTGAAAAAATTGAGGAACAGCTGCAAATCAAGAGGGGTGCACTGATATAGAAGTACACACAACCAAAAAACAATATTAACAAAAGAAAAAAACAAATGGAGACATGGAGACACAGATGCAAAGCAAGAGTGGTGCACAGATAATGCTGGTATTGTGCATCACTGATAATGCTGGTATTATTATGTGTTGCACATCGCACACTGCTTCTTGGAGCTCTGTAGTGCTTCTCTGCCCTGGGCCCTCCGTGCCTTCAGGCACAGCTGATGCAGTCCCAATGCCGCACGGGACACAGCAAGCAATGTGCCCAATAGTCCAGGTTGAGCCACTGCGCTGCAGCGCTGGAGGTCCGGATCAGCTATCTTCAAGTAGCAGCAAAGAGGCGGCTGCCCGGTGCAGGCAAATTAAGTTTGCGGCGCACAGTTCCTAAACTGCCCCTCATGCAACGGCATCCTGCAGGTTCAGCCGCTCCCAAACACAGCAGTACACCAAGATGGCGCGCCAGCCCAATGAAGCGGCGGATTCTTCCGAATCCGACGCTGCAGGTCACTAGCAGCCTGCTCGATGATGGTGTATGTTTAATCATGTGTCCCCCTAAGCACCGCACAATGTCCACTTGCCCAACAAAAGGAGGATTCTCTGATGAGTTCCCCAGCCTGGAATACAGCATGCAAACTTGGTTTCTGGTTCTGGCCTGCTGTTTCCCTTCTCCGGACTACTTATCAATGCAAGATAACTGATAAAGACTTTGGGGGAGCGGAGAACACACGCTCACAATTTCGCTGTATACCTCTGTCGGACCCGGCATTGTAATGTAGGAAGGTAGGGCTACTCAAGGGATATGGTATATTTTGATGCAACTCGGATTCTGTTTTAGTTGCAGCCTCCATTTATTGTCAGAAGATACGGATCACAGGCCGTATAAGCGTGCTCTGTAAATGCCAGAACGTTGATGACCCAGCACGTCTCCCCATATGGGCAAAAGCAGGTATCTGTTTCATGAAAAAAATCAGCGCTCACCAAAGCCACATGAGGTCCAATTGCGTGGTCTCGCCAAGGCTCGTGGACACAATGGATGTGCAGTGCCTGTAGGCTCAATCGGGTCAGCCTGAGGGGATAAGGGAAGGGTGATGGGATCTTTTTGGCCTGAAACATTGGGCAATCCTTTACAGCTTTGCATTGTATTCCAAAAAGGTGGGATGCACATGTAGGTTAACTGGAATATGTTTAATATCCGATCCCACAAATGTACCCTGACAATACAAGTCTCCCATAGTGAGAGCTTCTTTCCAGCAGACCATCCAGCATTGGTGGCAGGCGCAGCAATCCCCATATCAGTTTCTCCCTAGTGTATGGGACCACCACCCACTGCATTCACATCAAGCACTTCCAGGCTCCTCTTGTCGCCTCCGTGTGGTCTAGCGGGCCACCATGGGAGTACTTGCCCCCATACAAAAGTGCTTGCAGCGGGATATTACCAGCCGCCCTCTTTTCCAGGGCACGTGCATCAAATGATGCATCCAATACTCCACGTATAACCCCTGTGCTAGCAGGTAATATAACTCAAAGTGCGTGGCCATGATACCACCGTCTTCCCATAGCCAAGCCATCCCGAACCTGTTCATTCTAATTGCTCGGTTGCCACACACAAAGGGGGTCCTGGTCGAGAGAAGTACTTTAAAGAAGGACTGCCCCGGCCAGATTGGTATATTATTGAAAAAGTATAGGAGTTTAGGTAGCACAATCATCTTGACAAGTGAGAGTCTACCCACCAATGACAGTGGTATTTGACTCCACCATGTCAGTTGGGTGATATATACGCATTGTAATTTAATTCTATTGTCGAGGACAATGTTCTAGTTATAGTTATCCCCAAATAATGCATTGATGCCACAGCCACCTTCAAACCCAGCGTTTCTGCAAGCAGAAGCTGAAAGTCGGTCAGAGGGAACATTTTCGATTTCTCCCTAAGTGCAGTCCTGAAAACTTCCAAAGCTCCCTACCAGCTTAAAAACTGCCTCCCCATTTACAGCCGGATCCCGAATATATAATAAAATGTCATCTGCATAGACCGAGATTAACACTGTGGATCCTCCCAAACAGACTCCACAACCTCCTTACCTGACCCGCAATAAGTCAGCCAACAGCTCAATGACCATAGCAAACAGATGCCAATGACCAAAGCAAACAGAAGTGTCAATAATGGGCACCCTTGCCGCGTACTACCTTCCAGTGGAACGCGTTTGGACAATGTACCATTAGTCGACACTCTGGCAAGCAGGGACTTGTATAAAAGCTTGATCCAGGAAACAAAGGACCAAACCCATAGTTCTCCAACACCCAGAATAGAAATGGGCAAAAAACAGAATCAAAAGCCTTCTGCATATCAAGAGGGATCACCACTGCTCTAGAACCAATATCTTCCAACAACATTACATTATAAAGCCTCTGTAAATTAAAGGCTGTTGACCTGCCTGGTACAAACCCAGATTGGTACGAGTGCACCAAAAATGGCATTAAGTGAAGAAGCCTTTTCGCTACAGTTTTGATGAAAATTTTCTCATTAACATTCAATAGCGACAGGGGGAAATATGAGGCACAGTCGCTAGGCTCCTTATTTGGTTTCAGCAGTACTGTAATAACCGCTTCTCTAACTCATTTTGGCAAGATCCCTACGCGCAATGACATCTCCCACTTTTGAATCATATACAGTATCACTATTTCATGGTACTCTTCATAGAAATCAGATGCCAGGCCATCTGAGCCTCGCGCCTTTCCATTAGGCAACCACAGTATTGCTTCCTTCAATTTTTCTTGTGTCAAAGGCCCCTCCAGCGTGTCTTGCATACCCGTAGATAACAATGATGTGGATATATCTTGAAGACATTCCTTAATTTCTGCTGTGGAGACCTCATGCTTCGACTGATATAGCTTAGTGTAAAATACATGTAATACAGTGTTGATATCGTGGTCTCTGTATGCTAGATCTCCTGTCTCTGATTGTATAATGGGTATTGATGGAGGAGAAGTGGGTAGTGAAGTGGTTCCTTGTGGTTCAGCCCTGGAATGGTTTCTCACTGTCTACCATTGTGGAGGAGAATACCCTTCCCACTGAACTGTTTTCCTGATAAAAAAAAAACATTGCTGTGTGGAGCGCGGCACAGTGGAGAAGTGGGACGTGAAGTGGTTCCTTGTGATTCAGCCCTGGAGTGTTTTCTCACTGTCTACCACTGTGGAGGAGGAGCCGCTGCCCAATGAACTGTGTTCCTGATAAAAAAAACATTGCTGCATGGAGCACAGTGCAGACGGAAAGTGGGGAGTGAAGTGGTTCCTTGTGGTTCAGCCCTGGAGTGGTTTCTCACTGTCTACCATTGTGGAGGAGGAGCACCTGCCCACTGAACTGTGTTCCTGATAAAAAA
Source organism: Ambystoma mexicanum (assembly GCF_040938575.1). Taxonomy (NCBI): domain Eukaryota; kingdom Metazoa; phylum Chordata; class Amphibia; order Caudata; family Ambystomatidae; genus Ambystoma; species Ambystoma mexicanum. The sequence continues at coordinate 847,974,300 of NC_090931.1, read as the reverse complement.
CCCATTTCTGCACGGAGGGTGACGTGGAGAAGTGGGGAGTGAAGTGGTTCCTTGTGGGTTGTAAGGGGCGTAAGCTAATGTTACTATTTGACTGAATAGCCTTCTTTCTCGTGCCTTGTGGCTCGTGGCCTGTGGTCTTTGACTTTGCCTTTGCTTTGTTCAGTCCCATTCAACCGCTACAACAATTTATAACAATCCTCCCGGGAGTCATCGGAGCCAGTGGGTTGCGAAATTCGACAACTATAAGCTTATTACAACAACCGATTAAATAGCTCATAACATTTGCTAGAGTCCGTAGTCTGAGCCAATATTGTTCTTGATTGGAGTACATCAGCAAACATTGGCCCTGCAAGGATAGCATAGGAACGAAGGAAACAAAATGAACGAAAGAAAGATTTACTTCACTTACCGTCTTTCGGATCCGTGCTCAAACTGACTGCGTCTCCGGCACTGTGCCGTTGGTCACGGGTCAGCCGCAGAATAGAACAGAGTTCTAGGGCGGAGTTTGGATCACGTTGGGAAAGCGAGGGAAAGGAAAAGTCATTTGGGCACAGGCCAGAGCAGGGGAGGTGGGGGAGAGTCAGACTAAGGTGGCTCCTTGAGCCGCTGGGTGATCCCGGCCCAGCCTGACATTATCTCCAGCTTCAACTCATCTTTTTAAGAACTAATGAGTCACTAAGCAGTGGAAGTGGAAGAGGTTCCCTTTCCCGGGCTTCTTCCGATTGTTGGTATTGAACTTTGACTGATTTTGTCTGATTTTGTTGTGGGCTGAACCCCCTTTGTCCTCTCCTACTTAGTCAATCATTTTAAGTTTTTCCTTTTTAAAGGAAAACAAAAAAGGAAGAGGGTTTATGGCAAGTGTCGAACTGTGTTGGTTTTGCTATTGCCATCAACATAGTTTGTGTGTATTTTTGTAGTTTGACATTTTAACATTTGTTTTAACCTTTTATCATTTTTTTAAAAAAATCTCTTTTATTCCTTTTATCCCTGTTTTACTGAAGGTGTATAGCTATTGGATCCCTCTTTCTATTTCTTGTTTGTGTAAAATGCATTTGTATTTGTGATTTTATCCTTGTGATTGTTATCTGCCCATATTCAATTGAACCAAAACAATTTCCAGTTTGCTCCTACGATGGTAAAAAGAAAGTCTAGGGAAGAAGGCAGCATGGGAAAAATGGCAACTAGTGCCAAGAAATCAAAACAATTTAGAGTCCCCAAACCTACCGTTAGAATAGTAAGGGTTAGGCGGACATCATCCCAACTTTCGTTGGACACATATGCATAGACCATGGCTGGGAACCTGGCAGATAGGATTCAAGTAACCAAAAAAGCCATATGGGAAGCAACCTCCTCTATTGGGGGGTTAGATGAGGGGGGCATGGGACCCGTAGCTTGAACAATACAAGCCCTAAGGACACCGGAGATGAGGGGGTGGCTGGTTCAAACTTGACTCCCCTGAGAATGAGTACCTACCTGCTTTGTAATATTGGGGATTCAACAGAAGCAACAGGTGGAGGGAAGATGGAGGGGGGTTTGGATGAGGTGGTTGAGGCGGTGGAGGGGGTGGGTTTGGGATTGGGGAAGCAGGGGGCAATTCCCTCATTGGTGTATACATTGCTGGCATCTGCTGCGATGGAATATGATAAGGTCTGGCTAGAATCTTTAATTAATGAAAAAAGTAAGCCCCATTTTCAGCTTTTGGCCCGTAACCATGGCATTTCAATAAAAAAGACGAGGGATACAGCCCAAGAAGTAAAATGGATGGATACAATAGAGGCCACCCACACCCTACTTCAAAACTTCAAAAGTGGGGTAATGAATACATTAGCAATCCTGGATGACTCGATTAGAGATCTACAGCTAAAAGTGGAAGAATTTAGCTGGGACAGAGAAAAGGGGCATAGGAGGGAACCATTGGGTTGTGCTCCGGCAATGGTCCCAACCAGGGAGAGGGAGGGTCTCTTGTAGGATATCGAAATAGGAGCTATAATTGCCCACGATGGGGGAGTGAGCCCGAGTGGAAGGCAGAGAAGTTCTTGAATACAGGTTGAAAGAAGGACCAGGCCTATGCTGAGATCTCGGGCTAGTGCCTACAATGGTTGAGTTAGCCTAAGTGGAAGGAAGAGAAGTTCTTGGACACAGGTTGAAGGAAGGATCAGGCCTATGTTGGGGCCTCAGACTTCCGCCCGGTCTCCCAATGTACAGCTGGTATATGGGGAGAGTAGTGTGTAAAATCCTCCCCGGCGGAGGCAAGGGAATAGGTGTAGGGGGGGGCCATAGTAATGCACACATCTACTTGTGTGCATCCATGGGCTAAGGTGGGTAGGAGTGACCAATTGGGGCAGGGACGGGGTGAAGCCTTAATGGATCTGGCGTCCCAAAATTGATTTGTTCCCCTACAATCCATGGATGAGCAAAACTGACAGAAGGACATCATGCCTCAGACTGTAGAGGGCGTTACTGAGAGTGAGAATGGGAGCGGGCAGAAGATGGGGGTGGAGGGTACAATCTTCAGGAGATTGGTTACAATGTGAGTGTCATATTCTGAAACATAGCAGGAATTTGGGGCACACTGGAGCAGGTAGATACCCTGGATCTTCTGAGATCCCACAATGTGATCCTCTTACAGGAAACCTGGGCCTTAGAAATTCCCTTACTGGATGACTATGTCTCCTATGGCATACCGGCCAACAAAAATCAGAAGGGCAGGTGTTATGGGGGTATAGTCACCATGGTTAAGTTCTCACTACACTGTAGGCTTAAGGTGGTGGAGACGCAGATGCACTTCTTACAACTATTGAGGTTTAGTCCGCTTGCTAGAGATAAAATTGATATTCTAAATTTCTATAATGGCCCTGTACAAGAGGGCGGAGTGACCTCTGATGGGCCCATGGGATCAGAGCTCACCCTCAAGCACCTTAAGACGAGATAGCTGCACCTTGAGGAGGATGGGGGTGCAGGATTCTCTTACTCCAACACCAATCAATAAGGACAAGTCAATGCTTTGGCAAAGGGAAGTCCGTTTAATGACAAGTACATAAAACGGGGAAACAAATGGAAATCAACAGTGATGGATGCGATCGCCCGTCTCGCTTTCACTTCCTCCTTCATCATTCCAACAGCAATAGTTATAGTACATTCTCGTCATCATTGACGTGTAACACTCCAAAGTTGTCATGCAATTCTATTGGTCGGAAAAGGTAACTTAAGTATAGGTGCTACATCTGTATATAGTAACAGAGCATGAGGATTGGATAATTCTTATCGGGTGGGCGCCCATCCCTCTACAACACTCGTGACCGACGTCACTAAAAGTACAACATCTCATTGGTTCTACTTGCTATAGGACCCTAGATTATTTGGTCCACTTTAATTAGCAGCATGTAGAATGGACACTCAGATGCAGTGTGCACCAAGATTCACCCTGCCTCCCTTCCATCAATCAGTACCTTAGGGCTATGTGTCAATTAATTGGCTGTGGATGGCCTTGAAACTGTAGCTTCTTATCGGGAAAAGTTATTGCATCCTCGGGTTCTGGGTGACATCAGACATTGGTACCTCTTCGCGCTTGGCTGGTCACGTGTTATTTCACAGTGAATCTGCTTCGTTTTCCCTCTATTTGTGTATTTGATTCTTCCTTTAGCCTTGCCACCTTCCTGGGCCTCTTTATCTCGACCTTCACTGGCTGGCTGCTATGCTCTTAAGTTTCCTTTCTTCGAAGTTGCCTCTCTCCTCCCTTCCTGGAGTTGACCTTGAATTCCTAGGCATGAGCTGCTTCTTAATGAGTTTCGATTCTGCTCTTTCGTCTGGCTTTGAGCTAGTATCTGAATCCTGGCCTCTTTGTCCTCCACCACCCAGGGCTTAATTCTGCTTTTATAAAATGGAGTCGCACTTGTATAATGTCCTTCTTGAGGTAGATTTATGGTTGGTGTTTGCTGCTCTATCCTTCTACTAAGCATTGACAGTAGTACCGTTTCCTTAGCTTCTTGCGTTCCAAGCCTATTTATAGGCATTTAGCCAGTTGCATATTTTCATCCTTCTTTCATGGTTAAGTTCTTTGTGTTGCAACATTGTTTCTTCTTTTAAGTCTATTACACCATTATTCCTTATATTTTGTGTTTATGTGTCGTTCTTTGCTTGTCGTTTCTTTCATTAGTAAGATTGTCAAGGCCCTCGTGTCATCACCATTTGCCTTCCATTAAGGCCCTTTGGGTCTCTTCGGGGACAGTTTGTAAGTAGTCTTCATTTCGTGTCAACTGCTGGTATGGTTGTCTCAACGGGTACTGTGCTTCCCATGGTTGTCTTTTTATAGGCACGTCAACAGGTATTGCTGTTCTGATGGGCACTGGATAGAGCCCTAGCACTGCTCTCTGTTGGTTTATTTGCTCCTCATATGTCACATATCTTGGCGAGTATGTTCCTGGTATCTCAAAATGGGTGGCTGGAGTGCAGGCCATATCCGGGACCTCCTCTACACTCCCCCCTCTGGTCGGTCATCTACACTCCCCCCTCTGGTCAGTCATCGACCACTTCTGCTTCCTCCTTCGGATTCTTCTTACTTGGTTCTTCTGTATCTTGTTCATCATTTTCTGGGTTTGTACATGATGGTGTGAACGTGTGTTTTTTTGGAGTCCATATTTTTATCACTCCTTTCAGACTTCCTGCTGTTTTTACATGTTCGTCTTTGTTCCAGGTCATAAACTGGCACTGTCCATTTGGGCTGCAATAGATCAATTTTCCGTCATACTTTCTTCGTTTTCTGGGATACACAAACTTTGTTCCTTCTGGTGCAAATTCGCTGGCCTTCACAAAATCTTTTATTTCTTCATCAGTCAGGTCTCTGGGCTTCCATCCTGGTTTGACATCGATCATGACCTTCATCCCAATGGCTTTTTTCGCAGTTTTCTGGCATTGTGTGATGATTATCTTGATAACATAAAATCCTAGTAGTATCATTAATAGCAGGGCTCCCAGAAACTTGAATACATCTGCCATCCATTGTGGGACCCATGAGAATAGAGTTCCAAACCAGCTGTCATCATCAACCTCGTCAGTTTCATCAATCATCTGGTTCTGTAGGTTTGTCAGCATACTTATGGCTTCTGTTAAGGTTCCATTTTCTTCATCATGCGAAGGTATACATTTGCAACATGATTCTCCGATTTTTGCATGAACGCCTCCATCGCTGTGATCATGTTAAGTACATATCTGTTCTGGAGAGTCATTAATTGGATTGCTCTTAGTTCTTCTTTAATCGCATTGAATCCTTTTATGGTGGTGTTGATGGTCTGTAATAATTCCCATCTGGTTATTTGCAACCACTTAGTGTTTGCTCCAACCTGGAACCTTGGCATGATGATTGTTGTGAACACTGATGAGGTAAGGCTGAACAGCCTGTGTTCATATGGGATTGCATGGAATGCTTCTTCTGATTTGGCAGAAAAGTATTTTTATCTCTTCATTCGGGATACCAGCTCCACTGATCTCCTTTTCCTCAGGTGAGCATCTGCTTTCGGGAAACTGTCAATTTTCAGGTCACTTTTTGGGATCACCAGCACAGGAACGTGGGCATTCACTATTGTGCATATGCCTCCCCAGTCTCTTGGCAGTCTGATGTATGCTTTGGATCCAAACGCCCAATAATGATCCATAATCACTGCAGTTCCGTGCGTCATTCCTGGGGCCTCGAAGATTCGTCCGCAGTTCTGATTCTCTCCCATCCTCCTAGTGCCGTTGTTCCTGAAGCACAACTTTGGGCTTTCCAGTGGCACTATCTGCAAGGGTCCTCCTCTGTCTTCGACCCATGTTAGTAACTTTACCAACTTCGGCCATAGAGGTTTGCACAGTCTTTGTGAGTTTTCTATTGCTTCTTTGCAGGCTCCAAGGACCATCCAAGCTCGGCAGATCACCACTCCTTCTTCCCACCCATTTGGGGAAACCTCTGTTGCCCAAATCTGCATTTGGCCTCTGTTTTTCCAAATTTGACCTTCTTCTGGGGTTTTTCCCTGGACGTTCAGTCTTGGGTTTATTTCCCATCTTATTTCTGTTCCTTTAACTTCAGGGTTTTCATACCTGATCACGTGATTCCTGGTATGGGCTCTATTTCTTGTCTTAATGTCCTGGACATATCCATCTTCATCGGGGTAATCCGTTTCAGTTGCCCATATCAAGGAGGTGTCCCTCCCCATAAACTGTCCTCTGGTGTTTCACATTGCTTCGTGTGAAAGACGGTGTGCTGTCGGGACATCAATTTCTACCGCCACGAAGATTTTGGATTTTCCCATGCTGTACGGTAGGAGTGCACAAACAAAGCAGTCTCCTTCTGGTTTCCTTCCCCCAACTTCTTTTCATGTGTTGGTACCAAATGTTGTTTCCTATATGTGCTGTGCTGTCCAGGTAAACGTTTAGTTCATTGTTATCTTCATGTGGGCTTCTCTTGATTCTTAGTGTCTTTCTGTAGTTAGCTATAACTACATCTCTAAACGCGTCTGTGTGACGTTTCGTTGCTGGGGGTCTCTTGGGCATGCTGGTCGGTGGGGCAGGTTTCTTTATATGCATCGATGTGATAGGTGGAGGTTTTGCAAATCTCTTCCTCTCCTCTTGCATTCTTTTCCTGCCCTCTATAAGTGCCTTTAACCACCACCTGTCATCAGCCCAACGTAAGGCTGCATCGTGGGCTTGATACTTGTTCCCTGTGTTGGAACTGGTGTGCTTGTCAGTGCAGTCTCTGCAGGTTTATTTTTCAGTTCCTCATGTAGTTTCTTCACTCTAGCTATGAACGGGAATAAATGATCTATCAACATTTGTGTCCTTGCAGTGAATTCTCCCGTAGCCGTTTGTCTTCTTGAGGGCTTTTGCCATGTCTGCTTTAGTTGGTCTTTCACTGGATTCTTCTTGGTCTCTTTCATTATTTAAAGAGACTGGTTGTTTGGTAGGCAGTCTTGTGCTCTCTGTCGTCTTTGTTTGAGGTTCTGTGGCCATTGACACTTGCCCTGGTTCGTGTGCATTCAGTGTGTGTGTGCGTGTAGTGGTCAGTGCTACGTTTGCTACATTTTTATTCATTCCGCGCTGACCCCGTCTCCAGCTTTTCTCTTCATTCGTTAGCTCAAGTGTGTATGTATCACTGCTAATTACATTCAATTTTAGTTTGTTTACCTTACCATCAGATTTTCTCGGGACTGGAATAACTATATAGGGTCTCGGTGCTTTTGTGGGACCTATGTGTACATTATCCCCTGGGTGCACTGAAATTGGAACGCTTTGTGCACCAATAAAGAATGCAGTTCTGATTGTTAATTACAGAAAGACAATGATAATCACTATACATATACACATAATCGTGCAGTATGAAAATTGGCAGCATTTGCTTCCAGGGAAGCGGGGGCGCCCATCTGTTTCTGGGAAGGCCAGGTTACTGTTCTGGGCCCCCATCTTAATCATAACAAATGTCAATGTTTTATTCTTTTCACTTACTCCATTGTTTCTCAGAAAGTTTGTATCATAAAGTGTCTGGTGCTTCGCAAGTGTCACCCCTCTTGCGGGTGACGATTGTCTCTGGATAGGGGATACAGTTCCCTTGCTAGACTATGGAAAAAAGATTAGACTAACACCTTTGGTGAGTCACATTCATTGTGCATATTCCAAATAGGTGAGTTCCCAGTCCACCCCCAAATCTGTTTCAGTCCTGAGGACATGCTGGAACCTGTGCAATGTAAAAAATTTAAAAATGGCAATTTATCAAGATCAAAAATAAAAGGTGAAGTTCTCGTCTCTGCTCCCTCGATCTGTCCCACGGTGGAAAGATTGAGTATTTTGCCTCTGCTTCTCCGATCTGCCCCTCGGCGGAAAATTTCAATGGAATCTCCTCATACAATCTCTCTGAAAGTTGGACAGCTCCACTTGCAGCATAATTCCATGGAGGAGCGTTCCCATATGAGCAACATTAGCTGAATCTCTGATGAAGGTGATGACGTCAACCTCGATAGGTCTCCCCACCATTTCTGGAAAGTCAGTGACTAGGCGAAACAGGACGTTATGCGCCAGTCGGCTGTCCTCGGGCGACAGGGACATTTGTCCTGCTTTGCTGGGCTCTGGATCACAGGCCCTTCCCTTGACGTGAACATTCCTTGCACTTTCCTGCTGTGTGGATTGCAACTAAGTAATTTTGTTTAGTCCACAGTTGGTCAAATGTTCAGAGTTTATAGGATCTCTAATAAACGTAAGAGTGTCAGTGGTTCTACCGACAATTGATGGGCACTCCTCTATGATGAGAAAGAAAAGCATATTTGTGAGTTCATCTACTATCGCCTGTGGTGGAAGCATTTGTGTCCTTATCACTGTATTCTGGTAACACAATGAAGGCTTCCGCGATGACAGTAAGCAGTTGCCGGATTACTTTCTTGTTGGCAGGATCTTGAATAAAGTCTGTGACACAGATAACTCTCCCTACAAGTGAAGGATATGATATTACTACTAACTGGAAATAGGTGAGCACATCCCTTGTGAGATTTCTGCTGGGAGATACCCTAAGTTCTGCAAACCAAGGTCTTAGCGTTGGTTGTTTCAGGATACTGTGTTAGTTTAATAGGGCAAAAGTCCTCGAGTCTTTTTTTTTTCTCTCAACAATGCTTTAGTGTGATTTGATCTACAAGTTCGTGTCAACATACGTGTTGTGGCTTAGATGCACAATTTTCTTCTTCACCCTGCAACTAGGATGCACAGAGTGTCCGTTCTGTCCTTATCCCCTTTTTTTGCTTAGAGCAATGTCCAGTTTAAGCTACAACGTGCAAAAGGGTTCTTTTGTCTTGCTTTGCTTCACATGCGTCCTTCTTCCTCATCATGGATCTTGTCTGCACGTGCTGAGGTTCTTCCCCGTTGTCTGTAATTTCTTCATGGTGGGGTGCAGCTTGGGGGCTTTCTCCAATATAGGGCTTAATGTCATTGAGAAAGATCCATGCTCTTCTGCCTTGCAGTTTGACAGCTGAAGGTGTGCAGTCCTCTACGAGGGGCCATTAAATCTTGGCTCGTCCCACCTTTTTCTCGTGTGGTTTTTCACCAACACAATGTCCCTATAGAAGATGAGTGGAACACGTAGACTTTGAACTGCATCTGTTTCAGCATCTCTTGCTGTGTTTTGTGCTGCGCTGCCCCCATTTTGTCGTTGCTGTAGTTGGTCTGAAATTACAGTAAGGCTGGATGTCTTGCAGTTCAGGTACTCTTGTAACTCGTTTCCCAGGACCTCTCGGGTTGACTGGGCATCGCATCTAGCTCTATTTCGGGTGGGGGGTTAAGGTGAGTACTCATTCTTCTTCCTGTGACTATCTCATGCGGCGTAAAATGACGGTCGGAGCCTGGTTGGTTCCGAAGAGCATACAATGCCAGGGGAAGGCAGTGCAACCATACCCTCTTTAGAGTAAACTTCAACTTGGCTATCCTTTCCTTTAGCAAGCCGTTGAGCCTCTCACAAATACCGTTACCTTCCGGATGATACGCTGACGAGAACTTGTGCTTTATACCAAGCAGCAAGCTGATCTGCTCAAAGACTGCGTTAACAAAGTGAGCCCCGTTGTCTGATCTCATTACTTCACACACCCCCCATCTAGGGAACACTTCCCTCACCAGGAATTTGACAGCACAGGTTGAGTCTGGGTGTGTACAGGGACCTGCTTCTATCCATCTAGAGAGTGGACACACCACCACAATTAAGTACCTGTACCCGTTACACACTTGAATCATGTCGACATAGTCGATATGTAGGTGCTGAAAAGGCCCATTTGGCCGGGGGATGATTCCTCTCACTACTTTTAATGTGTGCCCAGCTGTGAATTGCTGGCAGATTATGCAGTTCACCATAAAGAATGCAAAATGCTCAGCTAAATTCGGTATAAACCAGTCTTCTGCGAGCGTTGCTGCTAGATTCTATTTTGACATGTGAAATGGGTAATGCAATTGCTCCAATGCTATCTTTAGTAGGGCTGCAGGCATTACTGGTTTACCAGTGCTATCTTGCCGCCACAATCCGTCAGAGGGGTTTAAAGATCACCCTCGACGTTTCCACAGGTTCTTTTCATCCTGAGGTGCCTCCCCTTGAAGCTCCATTAGTTGTGTCTGCCCCATATTACTATAGGCTTCTGGTGGGGCTTGTGCTATCATCATTCGTTCATGGGTGCATGCCACTTCTACTTCCATGATCGTCTCACTTTTGGATGCCATACGCTTGACTTCCGTGTCTGCTGCATGATTTCCGCGTGACACAAAATCTGTCCCTTTGGTGTGGGTGGCGCATTTCACAACCGCTATGCCCACTGGGAGCTGTAGTGCCTTTATCAGCCTGTCCAATAAGGCTGCGTGCTGCACTGGGGTGCCATCTGCTCGGAGGTAGCCCCTCCTTTTCCAGCATGCTAGGCCAGAGTGCACTGTAGACATCACATAGGCGGAATCACTGTACACCGTGACTTCCTGGTCTGCGTGATTCCCAATGGCGAGTATCAACACCAATAATTCTGCAGCCTGTGCTGAATAATGAGATGGTATTCTTGTACTGACGAGTACTTGAAATTCCCTGCTTGCAATGTGTTTCATTACAGCAATGCATGTATATCTTTGTCCATCTTCTTGATCGATTCTTGAAGAACCGTCAATAAAAAGGATCTCACCTCCCGCTAGGACATTTTCTTTCACTCTCGGATTTTCATCATAAAATTCTTCATAGTTTGCACTGTCATGTATCTGCTCTCCTTCAGTGACTGGCTCAGCTATGAACGTAGCTGGGTTCACTGTTTTACATCAAACTATTTTGATCGATGGATTAGATATGATCACTTCATAGGCGGAAGCTCTTTGAGATGTCAACGTACCCTTTAGTTACTTTAAGATGGCAAACAATGAGTGCTCGACGTATAACGTCATGGAAAATCACATTACAATGGTTGTCGCCTTCTCTATGACGAACACTGCAGCAGCTAAGCTTTTTCGCATGGGAAGTGACCTCTCCATGACAAGGGTCCAGGCTCCCACTGTAATACGCCAGGGACTTATACCCCAACGAGGTTCTTTGAGCGAGTACTGCCGTCATAACGCTGCCATCTGTGTGTGAGAATAGGTAGAATTCCTCTACATAATTAGGAATCCCGAGAACTGGAGCCATGCAAATTGCTCTCTTGAGTTCCATAAACCCCTTTTCCATTGCCTCGGTCCATTCAATCTTTTCCTTTGTCACCTAGGCCTTCTTCAGGGCCTGGAGCAAGGGCTTAGTATACTGTGAAAACAGAAATCAAAATATCGAGGCTGAGGACCCCAAAAGGAAATACACCGAACACGGGTTACAAAGGAACATACAAAGTACTTTATTTTATACTGAATCCAGTTACAAAAACAGAGCAAAATCAGATAGCTATCGGCCCTCAGTGCAACACAACGAACTCCAGCGTGGCTCAGTGTGTTCAGTGAGAGACGTTGTACATTAGAATGCATTCGCTTTTTATACACTTGGTGGGCACGATGGCCAGCCCCACTTCGGGTTAATATTCCATGCAACACATCACCGATCTAGGGTTTGTGCCAAGTCTCGAACAACCGCATATAACTGGTTTGCCTTTAATACATGTATCAACAAGCCTATGCAATAACTGTGTATTCTAAGATTTTCCATGCAGGTCTTCTCAAACATTAATACAATGTAGTAAAACAAGTGTTCTACGTTCAGTATTTGAATACATTGTTTCAACATATGCTCATGGATTAGTTTTGTTGCACGAGTAATCCTTTTACACACAGGTCAACGAAGGACAAGGTCTCAGTTCACAACCTCAACAAGTGGCCTGCAGGCAAGTTACATATTGGCTATGTACAGAAGTCAAGACGGCCATGTTTTATTTTGGAATGACACTGTCCACCATTTTAACTCACAGGGTGACTTTTACAAAGCCAATCCTAAAATGGCGGATTGGCCTAAAATGGCGGCTTACATTGATTTAAGGTCAGGACCTTGCAACACGGATTCTCTCGAATGCGACTTTCGAGCAGCTTCATATATTTATTGCAATAGGAGGCACGATATGATTTCTCTTTTGACAATACGAGCTGTAATCGAAGACCCATGCTCTAACATAATTGCATGGGCCTAAAAAGCTCTGCATCTGCTTTATCGTGAGTGGTTTTGCTGTGTTCATGATATCTTCAGCCCTTTCTGGGGTCACCTTTTTTCTCTCATGCGAGATGAGTTGGCCTATGTACAGCACTTCCTGTTGACAATACTGTAGCTTTTCCTTGTCAACCATATATCCTTTCTCAGCAAGTATGGTCAGTATCTTAACAGAATCGCACTTGCATTGCTCTTCAGTGGTGCTGCAGATTAGGATGTCATCCACATACTGCAAGACGACACTATGCACTGCAATATTGCTTAGGTCCATCTGTAGGACTCTGTTAAATATGGACGGGGACTCACAGTACCCCTGTGGCAACCTCATGCTTTTCAGACGCATTTGTCTGAATGTAAATGACATCAGATCTTGAGAGTCACGGTGCAATGGGATTGAGAAAAATGTGAAATATTTTGCCTCAATGGGTATGTTACATAGGATTGTAGATGGATTAGGGACTCGGCTTCAACAATATCGTTTAATGCTCTTAAATCTTGACCAAGATCCTCCTTTTGATTTATTGATGGGATAAATCACCGTATTACAGGGTGACTCTGGCATCACTAGGATGCCCTGATCCATCATGGCAGAAATTGTCTTTGTGATCCCTTCATCCGCCTCTCTGGACATGGGATATTGTCACGCTATGGGTAAAATTGCTCCTGGTTTTAATTTAATTTTCACTTCTCCCACCCCCTTCAGGAGGCCTATGTCATATGGTCCTGTAGTCCATACTGAGACAGGCACTTGGGCCATGTCGTCATCCAAGTATTCTGGACATACCAGTGCCAACTGAGGCACTTCTCTTTTAATCATTTTTACCCAAAATATGACACTCACTTCCACCCTTGTCTCTTCTGAGTCTGTTTTTTCTTCAAACAGATTGTCATCGGTGACGTCCGTCACTCGATATCCTTCTTCAATGGCGATAATCGCACACCATTGTCTACCTTCATCATCGTGGCCTTCAACTAATGCTATCCTACCTCGCACTGCTGCAGCATGCATCATAAAGGGAAATATTTGCCCCTCCTCTTCATGCATTGGAATTCTCGGCCTGAATAGAAATTCGTCAGGGGTTCTCCTGACCTTGTCCACAAGGCCTGGTAATCCCGCCATAAGTACACGTATGCCATATGCGAAAACCTCAGGTTCCAGCGGTATAGCACTCATGGCTCTGTGTCCTGAATAGGCTCTGATCATATAGCACACGTTTGAATAATGCATTCCCGGAGTAGAGCATACTATGCCCTCCTCTGTAAACGAGATGGTCATATTCAATTTTGACATTAAATCTCGACCCAAAATGTTTACTGGGGTCTGACGCGAATACAATTTCGCATTTCGCATTCCCCTATGGAGACTGGGAGTGCGTCTGTAAAGGGAACTCGACTGTGAGCTCCTGTAAAACTCTGAGTATCTATAGCCTCGCCGGACAAGGAAAACTTGCCTTCTCGTATGCACGAGCGAGTTTCCCCAGTGTTAACTAAGAAGGAATATTCTTTACCCCCTATGTAGACATTCACCCTTGTTCCCTATTAGGGTCTGATGTCACTGATAGGATAGAGCACATCAGGGTTCCCAGTGAGCTGTCCTAGTTTATGTATAAATTCGGTCTACTGTACACTTGTGGATTTTCTCCATTCCGGGGGTTGCCTCCCCTAGCAGAGTTTGTGCCCTGGGACATTTGCGGTGATGCCTGTTGAAATTGCCCTTGTGGCAAATTCCCCATGCTCGGGGGTTGAACCCCCTGCTGCGCACCCTGCTGCATGCCTGGTGCTTGCTGCTACACTGTGTAATCCTGTGCACTGCCCTGTTGGGAGATTGCAGGTGGATTCACCGTGCCTGCTCCCATTCCTTGGCCATTTGCCACGCGCCTTGGCTTCTGCACGAGCACGCCAAATGCCCAGTCAAACCACACAGCCAACACACTTACGGCGGTTGGGCTATTTGTCCATTTGACATATCTGGACCGCCCATCTGCACGTTTTGAAAGCCTCCTTGATTACTCTGGAAACCTCCCTGATTACTCTGCCATCCTCTTCCTCTAAATCCCCTTCCCCATGGGTACTGTCCTACGATACCCTGGTTGTTCTGCTATGGGTTAGCCACCTGTTGTATGTTCTGTTCGGCTGGGCTGGTCAGCATGGCTCCTTCAAGAGCATACTTTGATAACTTGTCTGCACCAGCTTTGCTTTCTCATCTTTTCGAGTTGCCTCCTTTTTCCGATTCTTTTCTTGCAACAATCTACAGTAATGTGCAATAGTCAACTGTATTTCGGCCCAAGGTTTAGCCTCACCTCCTACCAATTTCTTAAGCTGTTTTTGTACTGGCTCTGGCAATCCCTGGCACAATATGTGATAAACTACAGGTATAGATTTCATCCAAGATTCATTTGTTTCGAGCACCTTGGAATCTTGGAAATTCTGGATATAAATCAACTGATCTTCTGGCTCCTTCATTTTTCGAGTCATTATAGCTCCCATATCGGATGTGTCTGGGTAAAGCACTCGTAGAGCTTTACATACTGCAATTGTATGCATACTGCAATTGTTGAATGGCACTCCGTCGTAGGCAGTGTTTTAATTATGATAACACCAGTGTACCCAGCCTGTGCCCATATATCGTCTGCTCTCTCACGGAGTATGGCAATCAGGAGACCTTTAAAGTCCCCTATAGCTGACGTGACACCCCCTGTCATCTTTTCTAACTCGTGTATCCACTTCCCAGCTCCAGATGTCAGCATTGGAAGCTTGTTTTTCAAGTTCTCTCGATCCATGTGTGGCCATGGAATATATTGCGGTCTTGCTCCCCCCTTTTCTAACAGCGTAAATTGGAATGCAGAGCCTTCTTTCTCCTTCCCCATAGCTCTTCTGTCTATCACTGGGGTAACATTCCTGCATCGCCGTCTGCCTAGCAATGTCCTCAACCTGTCTACATAGGCGGGTGCCAACCCCCCCACTCTGACCATGGGGTGTTCCTTCATGCCGGTCAGGCTGTGTGGCTGACTCTGATGCCCTCGGTGCAGACTCGCTGGCATCTGACCATCGTACCCCTTTGTCCCTTGGGAGCTGCTTTTCTAGCTCTCTCCCTTCTTCATTGGTCTTGCATTCCGTCTCCTCTCTGGAGTCGGACACTGATTGTTCCCAATTCACGCAACTCCTTGCGTCATCGTCGTTCTTACTGATTTCTAGCCTATCCAGGGACAGTCTCCTGCTTCCACTACTTTGGGTGACGTCTTCAGTGTCATACAGCTGAGTGCTTTCCAAGCGCTCGTCTTCCCCTTGGGATATTGGTTCTAACCCCATTTCATCATATACTTTGTCGATTGTTTCCCCGATGCTTCTGGTGTCGAAGTCATCCTCAATATTAGCCCCACTAGTGCCTGGTACTGAATCGTACGTGGGGAAAAATTCTTCAATGTCTTGCCATTCTAGAAGAGGATTGGGTTTTTTAACTTCCCGCTCCAGATAATCGAGATTGCGTGCCCTCTCTCTAGGCTTACGTTCAATATCATCATTGAATTCTTTGCGCTTCCTCGCTTCTTCTCTGACCTTATCTTCTTCCCTTCTCCTTTCATTTCTACGTTCATTTGCTCTTCTCGTCTCTTTATTCTTTTTTCACATACTCTTTACTCTTCTTCCAACCTTTTCTGATTCTGTCTGTACTGGTCATAGGCTGCTTTCTGTTTGCGATTGAGCTGCTTTTCTTGCTCTTCGCGATATTGCTGTTCTCGCCTCATCCTATCCTTCCTTCTTATTCTCTCATTCCTTATCTCCCTTTCTGTCTCCTTTTCCCTTCTCTGTGCCTCATCAGACTTCTCTCTCGGTCTCACATCATCACTTCCTTTATCATCGAGTTTCAACAATATCTGTCCTCCAAGCCATTTGTCTTTTGCGAAAGCTATCTCATCCGTTCTGTCTTCACTTCTTTCCACTTCTTTCCCTCTCTCTCTTTATCAAGAGATGCACTAATCTGTGCCTGGTCCCTCCTCTCATCATCGCGTCTCTCCTTGTCCCTCGGGACCGCGTAGGTAAGATATTTTCCTGATGCTTCCTTTTATTGTCGTCACTATTGTACGTAGGTGACTCATATGCGGGGTTGCTGTACCCTGTGACTGCTTTAAGCTCCCTTAATGGGTAGAGTCCCTCAGGCTTACTTCCCTCGGTTTCTAATTTGGGCGGAACAGGTGGCACGGTAGGCGTCTCACCCCCATCCGTGCATATGTTTAATATCCAGTCAACAGGTGGCTCTTCATCCTTTGACTGTTCGAACATTTTCCAAAGTTCTAGAACAGCGAGGCGTTTCTCTAGTTTCTTGCCTGTATATGTGGCATGCAAATAATTTGTCATGTGTTGTAAGACGGCTTTAGATAAGGACCCGTTCTGTGGCCAAGGCATAAACATCTTGTGGCCTGTACCCTTAACCCACTGGGTACTGTATTTCTTAAGCTTGGGTGCATGTTTAGGCAGTTGCTTACATAAGCGTGCTAGTGGAGTAATATCTTCCATGCTTATGCCCGTCTCTAACAATACTTCCATGTAACTTCACCACTCCTTATAATATGCGCGAGCCCCAATACCGCAAGCTCCAATCCAATCTTTTCCCTCCAAAACTTTATATCACCAATTTACTCAAGAACATCAATTCATGTGCGATTCCCTCTCAACTATAGAATCGCGTAAAATTCCTTGATCAATTTCAAACAACAAGGAGACAAATTTCCTTACGTGTGACACATCAATATAACATGTATGACAAACATCAAACAGACTAGACAGACACCAGCTGGACACAGATATCTCTGCCTTCTAATCAATACCCTGACATGGAGTTTAAACGAACTCCTTCTACAAAGTCTTTAATCATCATAGTAGCCTAGTCTTTCCCTATTATGTGGGATTATGAGTTCACGTTTCTTCTGACCGCTATATTAAAGCGCAGGAACAAGGCGTATCCTCTCTCTTCTCGGGTGTCTACCCCGATACCCTCTCTCTTTATCTCAGGTGTTCACCCGGGTAAACTCTCTCTTCTCGGGTGTCCACCCCGGTATTCACTATTTTATTCAGTTATTCTAGAGTCATTATCCCCTTCTGACTATTTTGTTGTTCTCCACCTCCCTCCATTACCTTTTCCCTTACTTGTTCTATTGCCTAAAGATATTTGGCAAAGCATCCATTTTTTGTTTCACTCACCGCCCGCATCGTTCCTGTGTGGACCCTCGGGATCACTGCCTCCGTTTCCGCCTTTTTTGGTCTTTTGTCTGATCCACTGCCCGTAGGAATGGAAGGGTTTATGTTTGTAAAACGGGTGTCTACAAACCCACTGCAGTTTTTTGGACACGTTTATACTATCATTGTCCACGGGACGCTTCACAGTCTACTCGCCCAAAATGGCAAAGGACTTGTGATATTGGCAAAGACCTAGAGTTACTTTGTGTCGACTGTCAATAGGTGTCTTATCAATAATCAATATTCAATAGTTGATGGTCATAACCATCCTCACTGCTACTAAGTGTACAAGCGGGCAGAGCGATCTCTGATGGGCCCATGGGATCAGAGCTCTCCCTCAAGCACCTTCAAACGAGATAGCTGCACCTTGAGAAGGATGAGGTGCAGGATTCTCTTACTCCAACACCAATAAAAAATGACAAGTCAATGGTTTGGCAAAGGGAAGTCCGTTTAATAACAAGTACAAAAAACGGGGAAACAAATGGAAATCAACAGTGATGCAATTGCCCGTCTCGCTTCCACTTCCCCCTTCATCATTCCAACAGAAATAGTTATAGTACATTCTCATCATCATTGACGTGTAACACTCCAAATTTGTCATGCAATTCTATTGGTCGGAAAAGGTAACTTAAGTATAGGTGCTATATCTGTATATAGTAACAGAGTGTGAGAATTGGTAATTCTTATCGGGTGGGCATCTACGCACATCCCTCTACATCACTCGTGACCGACGTCACTAAAAGTACGACGTCTCATTGGTTCTACTTGCTATAGGACCCTAGATTATTTGGTCTAGTGTGATTGGGTAGGTTACACCCCTAGACATAAATCTCCACTTTAATTAGCAGCATGCAGAATGGACACCCAGATGTGGTGTGCCCCAAGATTCACCCTGCCTCCCTTCCATCAATCAGTACCTTAGGGCTATGTGTCAATTAGTTGGCTGTGGATGGCCTCGAAACTGTAGCTTCTTATCAGGAAAAGTTATGGCATCCTCGGATTCTGGGTGACAGTTGACAGGGTGACGTGTTAGTTCAGCGTGAATCTGCTTCATTTTCCCCTCTATTTGTGTATTTGATTCTTCCTTTAGGCTTGCCACCTGCCTGGGCCTCTTTATCGCGACCTTCACTGCCTGGCTGCTATGCTCTTAAGTTTTGTTTCTTCGAAGTTGCCGCTCTCCTCCTTTCCTGGAGTTGACCTTGAATTCCTAGGCATGAGCTGCTTCTTATAGAGTTTCGATTTTGCTCTTTCATCTGGCTTTGAGCTAGTATTTGAATCCTGGCCTGTTTGTCCTCCACCATCCAGGGCTTAATTCTGCTTTTATAAAATGGAGTCACACTTGTATAATGTGCTTCTTGAGGTAGATATATAGTTGGTGCTTGCCGCTCTATCCTGCTACTAAGCATTGCAAGCAGTACCGTTTCCTTAGCTTCTTGCGTTCTAAGCCTATTTACAGGCATTTAGCCAGTTGCATATTTTCATCCTTCTTTCATGGTTACATTCTTTGTGTTGCAACATTGTTTCTTCTTTTAAGTCTATTACACCATCATTTCTTATATTTAGTCTTTACGTGTCATTCTTTGCTTGTTGTTTCGTTCATTAGTACGCCTGTCAAGGCCCTTGTGTCGTCACCATTCGCCTTCCATTAAGGCCCTTTGGGTCTCTTCGGGGACAGTTTGTAAGTAGTCTTCATTTCGTGTCAACTGCTGGTACGGTTGTCTCAATGGGCACTGTGCTGCCCACGGTTGTATGGTTATAGGCACGTCAACAGGTATTGCTCTTCTGATGGGCACTGGGCACAGCTCCTCATACGTCACATATCTATCTTGGCGAGTATGTTCCTGGTATCTCAAAATGGGTGACTGGAGTGCACGCCATATCCGGGACCTCCTCTACAGCCCTCACAAGGTAGAGGCGAGGGGTTTGTGGACAAGTGTCTGGTGGATAGAGAGTGTACCAGTACTAGGTTAATCTGGGAGGAAGGGTGATTGTAACCTTAGAATGGGGTGTGGAATTTCAAAAGATCTCTATGAATCATTGGAGGATCAACTCCTGAATGTTCGGGAACCTCAAATGGAGGACACCAGGGAATGTGCAATTTGCCTACAATTAAGCGCATTGTTCATTGAATGGGGTATGAGATCAGTGAATGGCCATCCCAGCGAAACAAACCTTCTATAACCATCTGGGCTCTTCAACCATTGACTATTTGTGCTTATCCCTAGACCTTTTGAAAAATATAGTGAGCTTCAAAGTGGTAGGAGTGGGCAATAGTAATCATAATCCTCTGGTTTTAATAGTCAGAGGACTGATTGGAAGGGAAGGTCCACTAGATTGAGTACCCTGTCAAGTGGAAATTGAAGCAGTTTCGACAAGAAGGATAAACTGGGGGAAAATTCAGGCCTCTGGCTTATATTTAAATATTGTGTTTGGGTTGAATACATAAATATGCAGAATCCTGGAGAACATGGCTAAACCTGAGGTGGTGGTGAGACTGTTTACTGTTATTAAACTGGAAACATAGTAGTAAGGTCTATGTTGCAGGAAATGAAGTTAATTCACATTTTTTCAATTATTTTAAACTGTTGCATTTATCTGAACATATATCATGCATTAGAAATTTCACATTTTCATTCTAGATGCAATCATGATATTCACACATGTGTGATTAGAAATTCAGATATGGCATTTGAGAAATCAAAATTCAAAAAACATTTGAAAATTCAAAATTCAAAAGAACAAAACGCTTTTCAAACAACAAACATTGTTTTTGTAAAACAGAGGAACATACTGAATCAATGACAAATTCAACAGAAAAGCAATATAAATAATTTTTGGCAAGAAACAAAAATGAAATTAACTGGATTTGTAATACACCACAAAGAGAAAAAAAGTAAAATTGCTGTGATAGATCCTAAAGAACCACATTTTACAAATTTAAGAATTGGCCTATTGGTTACATGCAGGGCTGCCTATGTGTATGCATGAATCACAAATAAGTACAAAATGTCACGATACATTTAATCGGACATCTATGCACATTTCGACAACTGAGCCACCTGCTGGAAGAGAGTATCAGAGAAGCCTTCCTCAGGGCAGATTGTAACTAGACCCTAGCGGGAAGCAGACACGAGGAGTATACAGTGATTGCATTTAGAAAATTGGGTTGTTTTTTCATTTGCACTCACAGGGGGCTTTTTGGCTGACTATAAAGCAAAAGGAAACTCTGAGAGGAGGGGATGGTTTGATCAGGTCTGTGGGACAGCCAAACAGGCCTTATTAAACACCCTAAAATCCCTGGTGACTGCTAGAGGTAACATCGTTCAAGCTAGAACCAATTATCGCATGGTGATCGAAAACAGAAAAATTGAGCTTGATGAATGGGCACGGGAAGAGTTTCTTAAGGCAAATAGGATGAATAATGCTAAAGGTTTTGGGGAATTTGTCAAGGGGGGGCTGTCTATAAGGGTAAGGAGGGTTCCTATTTTGGATCATTGTTTGGTGTTAGTGTGAACCTGAGGAGAGGGAGAGCTGTGGTTAAACGCTTTGTTTCTCTATAGGTGAGGCCTCAAAAGTGATTGGGGCACAGGCCCGCAATCTAGCTCCGGGACTGGATGCTATACCGGCTGACCTCTTTTAGGAGCAAATTGATTTATGGGCACCGGTATTGACCCTAGCCTTTAATGCCTGTTTAAATTCTGGTCACTATCCTCATGGATATCCGCAATCATTTTTCCATTTTTTTAAAAAGGAGATCCCACTATTCCCTCGTCTTATCGCCCCATATCTCTTTTAGATACTTCTTTAACATTTTTGGATGTGATCTATTAGGATACATTGAGTCTTGGCTTGCAGAGGGATCAGTCTTGGCAGATGTACAGTTTGGTTTTCGACCTGGATTGGGAACAATAGAGCAGGCACTTTACCTGTATCTCCTGGTTTCAAATGTTGTGTTTTGCAAGGGAAAAGTGGTCTACCTTGCTTTTATGGACCTACGCACAGCCTTTGACAAAGTCAATAGACGGAATTTGTGGGCCGTGCTTGGGTGCATGGGGTGCCCAGATGCAATACTGGTGGTGCTTCGGGTGATCCATGTGTACAATAGGGCTAGTGTTCGTATTGGACCAGGGGGCAGGTGTACAGAATGCTTTAATGTAGGGCTGGGGGTTCGGCAGTGGTGCGTGGTTCCCCCTGTTTGGTTTACACTGTAAATGAATGGGCTGCTGAAGGCCTTGGTGGGAACAGGTGTGGACTATCTGAGCCTGGGGGTCCGGGCCTTCCCGGTTTTTGGCCTATGCTGATGACACGGTTCTTATGGCCAGAACCTCTAGGGCCCTGGTCGATGAATATGCAACCGTTATGACCGGACTGCGGTTGACGATTAATACCACTAAATTGGCAGTGATGGGGTGCACTGGAAGGCAGAGGCCTGCCAAGATGCTTCCCATAGTCTGCGATGGGGAAATTATCCCAAGGGTGGTGGAATTTGACTATTTGGGGGTCAGGTTTTAAGAGGCGATGACGAGAAATACTCATGTGAAGAAACAGTAATTGAAAATGAGTCAATATATGGCTCGCATATCCCACTTTATATCAAGGTATGATATGATATTTTATTTGTATCGCGCTCATACACACATGTTTCAGAGCGCGACGAGGCCAGGGAGGGGAACAAAGGAGGTGCAAGGGTCAGCATATGCAATCAGTCCTTAAGGTCTATACCACCCAGGTGAAGGCAGCTACCCTGTATGGAGCACCTTTTTGAAGGGGCCACACTAAGCCCAGTGAATTGCAGGGAAAGGAAAATCGGGTTTTCAAACAACTCCTGGGATTCCCTGGCTCAACTCCCTGTGCATCGGTCCATAGGGAACTGGGGATGGATTACTGGGAGGATGATTGACAGTCGCCCCTAACAATCATTGGCTAAGAATATGGGCAAATAAGCATGTAACTATTTTATTATCAGAAGCACGTTTTGAAGAAGGAAACTTGGTCCAACCTTTGTTGGCTGAGGTATGTAAAGGAGTCCCTGTGTACTGGTGGTGTTCAGGTTCAGTTTCCTCCTGCAGTAGAGCTATCTCCTCTGCAAGTGAGAGTTTATAAGCAGGCAGTGTGTCAGGGGATCTCTGACAAGCAAGCCCTCACAGCACGGGTCACATATCAAGAAGGTTAGCATCGGCTGATTAGCAGGGTACCTGCTATACAGCCTTATCTCGTTTGGGCCACGAAAAAGCAACATAGATGGGTCATAACGAGGGCTAGGTTTGACGGCTTACTGTCAAGGGAGACACCTAAAAGTGGCCAGGATATCCAAATGATCCTAGTTGCCTAGTGTGTGGGGTCCCAAGATAGGATCTGAAACATTTTATATTATTCTGCCCAGGGTATGGGGACATTAGAAACATACTATACTTCAGATTATTAAGCTCACCGATATTTGCTGCTACAGGCCCACATTGTTGTTGCTTCTAATGACGGAATCTGAACTAACTGCCTGGGCCCTCCTGACCTATCTGAATAGTGCTAGGTACAGAAGAAAGGGGATTCTAAAAGGATAGAATTTGTTCTATCTAGTTGAGATTTATGGTTTTTAAGGTTTTTGTATCATGGTATTGAATTTGTTATGGCAACGGTTTTATTTACTTGCTGTATTTTAATGACTTTTATGCTTTGTACTGTTTGTGTTTGATGGATGTTTTTCCTATTCAAATAAACATAATGAAATGAAACGTATTGGTGTTCTTCCCGCTTCCCCCCAAACCAGGTATGCAAGTTGGCGGCCCGGCCGGTCTGCCTCCCCATATCTCCTGGCCGTCATAGGTTTATCCAAGAAGTGCACATCTCTATTTGCCAGTTCCACTGAATCTGTCAAGCTTGCTTTGATATGGACCCACAGTACTCTGGTAGGGACCCTAGAATAACTGTTGCAGCTCTCTCAGGAGTTGTTCAGCCACAGCTGACTCCATCTAAATAGTGTGCAGAATTCCAAATTCTGATGCTATCACAATCCCCCTTATGTAGACCTTGAAGGCCTGCCACAGTACCAAAATAGTAGAGACCGAACCCACGTTATCAGTAAAATACAATTCTCTGACCTTGAGGAACATTTTTGTGAAGATATCTTGTGTTTGTACCTATGCGACTTGCATTATTTGTTCCTTTTGATTACCGTACTTTCTTTGTGTATTTGTTTGTCGCATTAGTGAAGGCCACCACGGAGACACTGAGTTCCTCTACTCCATCTGCAAACTGTAAGGAAAGTACACTTGGGCCTACACTCCTTTGCGCCAAGATAGATAAGTAACAAATTTGAAACAGCCTTTGTATCTCAATTAGAAGAAGCCAGACTTATTTGCCGTTTCAAAACTGTGGAACAAGGACTGAATTCAGACAATGAAATGGTTCATTTTTTATGAAAACAGAGCGCCCAATATCACCATATGAGTATATGTATTATGATTGACAATGTGAAAAATGTTTTTTTGTACTAGACTTTGCGTTATGTGGAAATTACCAAGAGAATCAACACAGACAGGTCAATGTGTTTGCAAAAAAACGATACATAAAACCATATAAAACAACAACTGTCAGAATCATAGAATTGAATATACAGACGAGTGAAGCAACTACCATAACCATAATCTTTTGCATTTTACTCATGACCGTGCCGAGTGGGGCACGTTAGATCCACTGCAAACACCCGAGAGACTAGAGGAAATATTTCTCTAGACCACGTATGAACAGCCCTCTACAATTTGGTACAATATAATGTATTCACTGATTCACTTGTTTTCCCATTATTCCATTTGTGTCTTTTTCCTGTATGTGTCTGTATGTGTTATACACCATTAAATCTTCACATACCCATTTCAAATCTCAACAATATCAATTTATTATTATTTTTTCATATAAAACATCATGTAAAAAACATCATATAAAAAAGCATACAGTTATATTTCAAACATGCATACCTCAATATAAAACAGGTTCAACCAATTCATAGTGCACTACAGCAATATATTGTGGTCTATTAAATCATCAATGTTTTTTTCATTATCTCTTTAAATAAATTTTCAGTATGGATCTGTGGCCGGGGCCTTCTCCGACTGAGCCGGTCCACCCTAGTCTTTTTTAACTTTCACCCATCAGTCTTTACTCACTCATTCAAAACTTTCATACTGCATCCACAAACACTCCCAACATGTTTCTTTCCTTAGACTATTGTCACTACTATTAGGAAATTCATCAGGGGTAGAACCACATTCAATTGCAATGTGCAATACAATGATATCTTCTTAGTTCCTTTCTTCCAGCTCAGATACCGAGTGGAAATCTGTGGGAAAACAATTTAAGGACAATTGACTTTTAGTGTTTGACATTTCCTGGTTGTACTTATCATTAGACACAACTAGCTATGCTTAACATCATAGCAGGAGGGAACTATTTACTTAACAAATCCTCCTTGTCATCTTTTAGTGACGCCACTCCACTTGGTAGTATTCACAGGTTTCACATCAATTATTCACATGACACATTCTTGTCTCTGTGTCTAATTTTACATGCCGTTTATTTAAGCTATGCTCTCCTCTGAGATCGATCTTATCCCAAATCACCTTTTCTAATCTCTTCTTCATGTCACCTTAGTGAGACACCCTTTATTATGGTCAGATCTCTTTTTACCTTAGTATCCCACTTTGACCCCGTGACAAGTTAAATATTTCTTTAGTACAGGGGCGTCTTATAGTTCTGCTTCTGTTGTACCAAGTCATCCCTTGATGGTTTTAGCCATTCAGATGCGCCATTACCGCATAAGTCTATGAAAAATAGCAAGCAAACACACCGTTCTAAGGTGGAGAAAGATTTTGGCCTAGGTTACAATAGTTATGTTTCAATCCTAGAGGCTGTATCATACTGGTCTTACCTATGTAGCCAATATGTGATTTTCCGTTATTTTTCTCCTAGTTCGACACACTATTTTAAAGTTTGCTCGACTTCACGCGATTGTTCCCAATGTCCTCATCTTCCTTAATCTACAAGGGTCATGTGTACAGATCAGGATTCAGATATGTCTTTTTTCAGTAGTTGTTATTTATATATTTCTTAGGTTATTGTTAATGATACTACTCTCAACAGATTAAAAGCTCAGACTTGCACTGAAAGGCTTGCCCATTGAGGGACGGTTTTTTATTACTGCTTTTAAATAGATCCGCAGTGCTCAGGGTATTGGCTCATAGCTTTTCCTGGGAACAACGTGTTTCACATCTACTGGTACACCATCGTCCAACAGCACTTTAGCTGTAATACAAACAACAATACCAAAGGTCTAACGGGGCTGTATGGACAAAACTTGTCAAATTGTCATATTCTTCCCCCTTCAATTCGCATTTTTCTTAATTCACTTATCTATTAATGCCTAATGTGCCTTACCTGAGTTCTCTCGTCTTCCTTCTTGTCTGGTGTGCCTCCGCCGGTCGTGTATCTTTTACTTGGCCCCAACTTCCTCATTTTATACTCATCTTTCATATCACGTGACCAATCCATCACGTGATTTCCAACGTTACGTAAGGGTGCCTTTTTCTATTTTAAGCGCCTATGCAGGGATACTGCCTTCGGCCCCCCTGCTTGTCCCGCATGCGCCGCGGGCAAAAATGCTGTAGCCCCGCGTCGCTCCCTCACAATCTGCATCCCGTGATGCGTTCACTACACACGCGACAATGACCCCCTCAGTCTGATCCAGATGTCATTCCGACTGATGCAGGTATATGTGTAACGAGTTATTAACTGTGTTATCACACTTTTGTCACCAATTTTGTTTACTTTGTCTGCCTATTCACTTATGTTGGCATACTGCTCGTACATATTAATGCTATTGTACTGGTCTTTTTTATTATTGTTTGGATTTTTTTAAACACTCTTTACTTTATATCATATGCCATCTCCGCTCAATGGATAAGTATCAAAGGATCCAACGTAGGATTTTTTCACATCACATCCTTACCCTGCTTGAGCATAAGTGTATCAGGTATTGTCGGCAGGACTATTTTGTGGCTATATCATAGGTTTCCCCCAATGGTATAGCTTCCCCTAGTTCTTATATTTCTAACTGACAGCTAGACAATTTAAATATACCAATTTGCACAACATACTGCATGTGCCCAGAATTTAATTAGGCTGTCTTCACCTGCATCTTGTATTTTCGGGAAACCCAATGTATACGCATAGATTAGGCATCCCACTGTCTGATTTCCTAGGTTTTCAAGTCCATTTCAATTGTGGTATTTTTATTCTGCTCTTTCATTAAGTCCCACTTCAGCACAGTTAGTTAGAAAAATGAGTTTTTTTTCTTTCAGAATTCGTTTCCTACGATCTAGGTATTTTTTACCTGATATACTACAGACCACTTCAGATCTTCCATTCTATGCATGTTTTCTATAAAATGTCCTAACAGTGGGGCTGAGTGGACTCTGTTCTTTATGCAGCTTTTGTGTTCGGTTATCCGTGTTTTAATTTTCCTTTCCGTTTTCCCTATGATTAGCTTATTACAAGGGCACCAAATCACATACACCACAAATTTGGAGTTACAGTTTGTTAACGCTTTTTGCTTCCACTGTGTGTCCAGGCCCAGGTCTATTTCCATAGTCTTTTTTGTCTGCTCACAACAGCTACAAGACCCACATGGATAATGTCCCTCTGGTCTTCTTAGACCCCATGTTTCTGTGAGGGTGGGTTGCGCTTGCCTCTGTTTCGTGATGTCATTGCGCATGATCTGGTCCTTAATCGATCTACTCCTCTGGAACGCAATGAGTGGTCTTTCAAGGGGAACTTTCCCTTTCTCAAGTATTCTCCAATTGCGGTGGATGATCTTCCGAACCAGATTGGAAAGGTTACTGTATGTGTTTACAAAGACTAAATTGTCTTTGTTTTTGACTTTTGGTTTCTGTTCGAGAATCGCTTCCCGATGATTATTATCAGCTCTTTTCATGGCTTTTTTAGTCAAATTCATCGGGTATCCCCTTTCATGCAGGCTGGTTCTTAATTTTCTGGCCCCAAATTTGTAGTCTGTCCTGTTCGTGCTGTTTTTCTTCAGGTGTAAAAACTGCCCAAAAGGTAGATTGTCACGAGTATGAGTTGGGTCAAAGCTACTGTAATGCAGTAGTGCATTACGGTCTGTTGGTTTTTTATATGGTTTCATATATAGTTCCCCCTTATCTTTGTCAACTTTAATTGTGACATCAAAATAATTAACTTCATCCTTACTCATGTTTTCTGTGAATTTTAGATGTTGGTTTTGTGTATTGATCCACTCGAAAAAACAGGTGGCCGTATTCACATCCCCTCTCCAAATAATGAGCACATCGTCTATGTACCTTCTCCATAATAGAATGTTCTTTCTAAATGGGTTGGTATCTGGAAAGATACAACTTTTCTCAAAGGCTTCCATGTATAGATTTGCAATACTGGTGGCCAATGTGGCCCCCATAGCCGTGCCCTGAATTTGTTTATAGTAGTGGCCATTGAAATGGAAGTAGCTCTCCATTAACGCCATTTCGGCACACCACATAATAAAGGAGGTTGGTGTATTTGTATTTATGTTTTCAGAAAGTAATCTTTCTTCCAATACCTCCAATGAGGCCCTCTGGGGAATATTAGTATACAAAGCCACACCATCCAAGCAGATCAGTATCTCATCGCTGGTTAGATCCAGTCAGAAAATACGAGCAGTAAAAAGATTGGGTGTGCGAGAATAGAAAAAAGCGCAAGGTATTATTCATATACAAAACAGTAAAATAATAACTGCTCGAAAAGATATTTGTCAAAAAATGCCTTTCTTATCGAAAATGTGATCATTATGAATAATCAGGAAATGGGGAAAGGGGTATATATACTCTTTGTAACCAAACTAAATTCAATAAGTACTGTCTGGGTGAAGCAACTACCTTAACCATAATCCTTTCATTTTACTCATGACCGTGCCAAGTGGGGCACGTTAGATCCAGTCATAAAATACGAGCAGTAAAAATATTGGATGTGCGAGAATAGAAACAAGCGCTATGTATTATCGTATATCGTATATACTGCGCCTTTTTCAAATCCGGGCTACTCTTGTTCATGCCAAAGAAAAAGAAAAAAAGAGAAAAGAAACACATTGCAAAAAATAATAAGACTCATGTATGAGAACCTTCTCGGTTATTCAACATATGTTACTAAAAGTGACTTCATTTGTGTTTTAAACCACATACCACATGTTATCAAGAGCATGTTTTAACCCTAGATTGACACCTCGTGCCTTTTTCTAGTGAATATTTGCATGTGCTCGTGTTGCAGAGCCAAGGAGGAGGGTTACAGGTTAGAGATCTTTTGTCACTCATATCTTATTATGGTCATTATATTATTTAGACACATATTGTCCTTGTTGAATGTAAAAACACGTTTCCTCGTGTGTATCACCTCTTACCATTTTTATGAAGTTGTGGTTCCCCCATTGATAGGTATATTTCTGGTTTTATCCAGTTGCTTAAAAATTCCTGGGTTCAATCCCACCTATGTTAAAAAGCATAGATATTTGTATATCAGCATCTGTTCATACCGAGTTGAGCCTATCACTAGCTAAATAGGTTCAGAAACGCTGAGTTCATGTTCTTATAAATCGTTCAATGAGCCCATATTCATACATCCTTTTTTGCCCAAAACACGACATAATATTTAATGCGATGCCAAATCCCCTGATACTTTCAACAAATGTTAACAAAACACCAAAAAACACTTGCACACCAATTTTCAATCAGAATTCCACAAAGCATGGGTAGTAGCCATTCTTAAAGTAGGTTAGTAATATCTATTTTCCATCATTAACTAATCTAGGGTTAAAACATGCTCTTGATAACATGTGGTATGTGGTTTAAAACACAAATGAAGTCACTTTTAGTAACATATGTTGAATAACCGAGAAGGTTCTCATACATGAGTCTTATTATTTTTTGCAATGTGTTTCTTTTCTCTTTTTTTCTTTTTCTTTGGCATGAACAAGAGTAGCCCGGATTTGAAAAAGGCGCAGTATATACGCCAAAACACGTGTCATCCGAGAGGGACTAAAAACAAACTAACCAGACAAATAAAATGTTCTACTTGAGATACAACTGCTGTTTCAAATGTGTTACTTATCTATCTTGGCGCAGGCACAAGTGTACTTTACTTATCAGAAAAGTAGTTTGTAATGCTGTCATGCAAACCTAATACAAAGTCTGCATCACAAAGTACCTCTGGATTAAACCTACAGACCTTTTGTCTGTTACCCTCAGCCACCCATTGCAGTGACAACATTATCGGGGAATGATCTGACATCGAAAGCAGCGACTCCAATACACACCAAAGATCTATGCGCAAATGCATATTGTGTACTGTTGAGTAATAGGGGGACTCATAGCTCTCTCCATGCAGTACCCTCCACACATTCAAAAGGCACAGATCATACAAACCCTCCTGTATGGCGAGGGCAGCCTTAGTTGGAGCCTGTGGCGAAGTGCTTGACCTATCCCTGCTCACATCCAATATTGTATTAAAATCACCACCCCAGATCACCTCAGCCGCCCGGAAATGCTGTCACGTTCCCCAGGAAGGCCGAGTAAAATTCAGGAGCATCCATGTTCATCCCATAGCTATTCCCCAGCACAACGTCTCTCTTATAGAGATACCTGTGAATTATTACATATCGGCATCCACGTCTACAATATCACAGTCACATTGAAACAGTAAAGATTTGTGTATAAGAGTCATGACAACCCTCACCCTGGTAGAATAGACATTGAAAAAGCACTGTCCTCCCCAGCCAGCTGCCACTCTCTTAGCATGCTCCTCTGACAAATGGGTTTCCTGCACAAATAACATTTTAACCCAATGGCTGTTAGCTTGAGCTAGTACCTTCCGGGCCTTAATGGGGTTACCGAGCCCACAAACATTCCAGCTAATTAAATTAATATTGGACTGCTCATCAGCAGTCCAATATTAATTTAATATTAATATAAATCATCAGGGACCATCATCATATTTGCGTATCAATTCAAGATTGGATAATTTCACATAATACATGCATATTATAACTAGTTACCACCAAGTGGTTTTGAACTTTTAGTCCCCCCCAACACCCATAATAAATCCCTCCACCTCCCTCACTGCTGACTCCCAGTTGGCAGTGCACACCAACCCTCCCAACCAATCCTCCAACTTAACATGTGGTCCTCATTCCCTGCACTCCCTGCATCCCTTGACACTAGCCCCAATGGCCCTCTTCTATGCCTCCTCCCCCACTGCACTTGTATGCCTCCACTTTGCCCTGAACTTCCCTCCCACCCTAGCATTATCACTTCCACTCTGAATGTCACTCCCCATCCCCACACCCTTGCCCCTGCACATCTTGTTACTGCATGTGCACGATCCGAATGACAGAAGGCCTGGTAGGACCGTTATTGTTGTTTTCTTCCCTGCCCCCCTCCCTTTTTTGTCTTGTGGCACCTTGAAACACCCTTTGCTGGATAGGTCGCTTTATAAATATTCAATAAACAAAATAAATACCCCCTCAATTACACTTAACATTGGGTGGATTGTGAAGGGGATGTAAATTGATGTTTTGTGACATGTGGTCCAGATGAATACATAGCACAAGGAGGTAGCCTGAGGGGGTCAGGCAAATATTGATGCCAAAGGATGGCTATAATGGTACAGGCAGAAACGAAGGAGTGGTTGATGATTCAACCAGAGGGGGGAGTGTTATAGGGCAGATGAATATGCAGGTATCACCTACTACATACAACCTAAATACATCCGAGATAAAATCCAAATTTTACAGAATAATGCCCTTAGAACTGCCCTGAATATACCCAATAGAGAACATGTCTCAAAAATCAGAAGAGAAAACCATTGGCTAAAACTAAATGATACGATCCTACTTAAAACAGTCTTGTTGACATACAAATGCCTCCACAATGCAGCACCCCCATACCTAACAGAAAGAATGGTCAGAAGAACATCCATCCGCCCTTCCGGAGTGGCTAACTCCTTCTGCCTGGAGATCCCTAGATACAAGTTAAAAACATTGGGAGGAATGAGCTTCCCTGTGAAAGCTGGCCAGACCTGGAACACACTACGCCCTACCCTTAGAGCAGACCAATCCTAGCTCAGCTTTAGGCGTAATACTCTGTTTTGGCTGTGATCTAACGACTTTTTATCCCCTGGACTGAATTCTGATGTAAATAATTATGTATCTATTATATGTAACTCATGGTACCTGTTGCTCTATTTCTCTGTATATGACTGTTTCTTTTATCATTATTGTAACCTAAGCTTTAAGTATTCTTGTATTGTATTGCGCCCAGTTACCTACGGGTGCGGTGCGCCCTACAAAATCAATAAACAAACAAACAAACAAACTATCCCTACTATGATAAACAGGAAAGTACCAGCCCCTGCCCCTACTCCTCACCAGTACCTTACAGTTGAGAAAATTCACCAACTGAGGCAGCCTACCACCCCAAGAGTCTGGGGGGTGAAAGACTAGACAAACTAAGATATATTCCAAGAAACAATGCCTTAAAGAATCAATGTATATGCTTCTGCCATTAAGAATACGTTTAGTTTGTACAACACTAAATAGGGATCATAGTTAAATAGCAGAAAGCACAAGCAGTGTGCTGTATATAACACAGAAGGGAGGAGGATTCTGTAATACCAAAAGAGGGACTCACTACACTGATCGGGGAGGTGAAATCATTGGCAGGATAGATGCAGAATACACAGGCATGGACACCAAATTATGGCAGGTGCACAAGGTAAATGTGAATTAACTAACATCGAGAGGTTGCCAACATGGAGGCAAGAAGCGAAGGAGTACCACCATTTCTTAGCACAGAGGCCGAAGCAGGCCTAGAAGTTAGCAAGGCCACAGACCAGATGCTAAATACATAAAACCACATTTATTTTATAAGCCTTATGCTGCCCAGACAGTAGTCCGTAAAATATGGCAAGGTCAGATGCACAGAAGGGAGTAGTGGGTGTGCAGACTGCAGGGTCAATATAACAGTTCG
Source organism: Ambystoma mexicanum (assembly GCF_040938575.1). Taxonomy (NCBI): domain Eukaryota; kingdom Metazoa; phylum Chordata; class Amphibia; order Caudata; family Ambystomatidae; genus Ambystoma; species Ambystoma mexicanum. Next base: position 847,941,849 of record NC_090931.1, on the reverse strand, counting down.
CAGTATGCAAATGCAGCAGCCTTCCATGTTAATTGAATTAATAGGAGCACAGACAGCCATTGATGTCCAGGTGCATGAGAATAGTATGCCAACAGATTCCATAGAGGCTAGACAAAGGGGGCCCCAAGTGGTCACAATGAATACAACATGCATGTTAGAATTAGCTAAAACCTTGGTAAATAGTAGGAAAATCATTCTTCAACGCAGTCCCCTAACACGTGATGAATACATGAAGAACACTGGTTATTTATTATGAGCCAACTACAAATAAGACACCTGCAGATCTCCCTAGAATGCACACAGACACAAGATGTTACACAAGGCCAAGTACAGAGATGCAGATAGGGAACATGGCCTGGGAACATGGGGAGTACATTTAATTGGAAGTATTGCAGACCATGGACTTCTCTTCCCCCACCCTATGTCTCCCTCATATCTTAATATCTCGTCAAAGTGTCCAAGGTTGGTGAGTACATTGCCAACAAATAAAAACCCTCTTACCACACTGCCTATAATGAACTGAACCAACCAATACATGATTAGTGTAAAGATGTATTGAAGGTATTATCTGAAGTAGGTTGGGCCTAGGAGGAGCTATCAGATATGTTTAACCCAATCATAGAACTAACACCTACATATTCCATATGTAGTTTACAATGTTAGCCAATCAAAGTTATTCATAGGTTTTGTAATCAATATTGTACTATGATGCCACTGATGAATGTGTTTTTGATTTATAAGCTGCTCGCACTCATTGTAAACCTATGTGTAAGCTATCCCGACCAAGTTTCAATGCTTTGAATAAAACTGTGTTTTCCCGTGCACTTTGAGTACTCCATTGCTGAATATTGTTTTTTATGCTATTGTAACTCTGGGCCCTCCTTAACAGCAGTGTGAGAAGCAGAGGAAGAGAACACTAGAGTCGGCCAGTCCATCAAAGTTCTAGGCTGCTTTGCACTTGCCAGCCTGGATGGAGGAATGAAGAGTTCATGCCTAGGGAGACCATTTGTCAGGTAGAGTGTCTCTCTAGTGCTACTGGCCCTGCACAAGCTGAATCCCACATAAAATAAAGAAAGAACAATTTTCCTGGGAAGAAGAAAAATAACAAAATGAAACAACATGTGTGCCCCAGCCCTTCTTAGAAAAACATATGTAATCAAAGAGAACTGAGCCTGCAGGATCTTTCTATAAGACACATCACAGGTTCTCTACACTTCGCCCCTCCAGAAATTTCTGCTGCAAGTTCAGGCTTCACCCTGCCATGATTGGCAAGACAGACCAGACTTGTATTTGTATTTGTATTTATAGCGGACTTTAAATACAAGTGCTGAACAGAGAACACACTTAACAGTACAATAGAATGCAGGGTTAAAAACTACAATAAGGTATTCATGGTTGTTGTTCTAAGTGAAGAAGATAGGTCTTAAGATTATTATGAAATAGAGAGTATACTTGTTGATATATGAGAGGTTTATGCCCTAGTAAAGAGAGAAAAATTCCTTAGCAGGGATGTAATTGAAAATGTGTTCTATTTACTTGTGCATCAAATGTGAAGTAATTCTCACAATAAGGGTCCTACTTCTCATCTGTCCATTCCGCCTTTTCTTCTTTCCACTAACTGCTTCTCTCTCGTGCGCTCTCCACCATCTTTTCACACAACGCTCACAGGAGCTGTGCGGCACGCCGCCGCAGTGGCTGTGGATCCACCCCCAGATAAAGTGGAAAGTCAGCTTGTGTTACTGCAAAGAAACATCAGAAGTAGGAAGTTGGGGCTAGCACCACAAGCAACTGTGAGCTATCTCAGCTGCAGCCATCACGTGGCAGCCCCAAAGAGAACATCTGCCAAGGACAGTTACTGTCTCAAGGAAGAAGGGCTGCCCAACCCATCGGGGGGGTCTGTGTCTACCAACCACAGCCAAGCTACAGAATATCAATGAGAAAGGAAGATGAGCAACCAGCTGTGCTGGCCTATGTTACTTCTAAACCTGTAACTGAAGCCAGCAGACCGGCACAGTATTTTCCCAATGTTGTGTTTGTTCATTGTTATGTTTATTTCAAATATTTTCACCTTTCTTTATTTTCCATTATAGAGTTTTAAGCATTGAATTCTGCAGGGAATTGCCTTCATAGAAATGCATCCATAGAGAACTTAAAGAAACTTTAAAGTCCATGTATTGGGGAGAAAGGAGAGGGGAAGTGGGTATTGCAGGAGAAATTTATTAGGAAAGTAGGTGAATTGTTTGTTATCGTGCTCACTGTTCTGAACTTGCTGGCTGTTCAGAGATGCAAAGCCAAGCATGGTAACTGATTTCTCTACCTTTATAGGTGGTGTGAGTTATGGTTGCTTATGTTACCATAACTGGCGAATTTCTGAGGTTTTTCGGTTTTACTTGTAACCATAATGCCCCTTTAAAAAAGTTTTTTCATTGAATTTCATAGGTTTTGATTAGTGCAATTTAGCCACAATGTCCCTTTAACAAAGTTGTTTTATTGAATTTCATAGGTATTTGTTAGTGCAACTTAACCATAACATCCCTTTAAAAAAGTTTTTTCATTGAAAATCATTGGTTTTTATTGGTGGAACTTAACCATAATGTCCCTTTAACAAAGTTTTTTGATTGCATTTCATAGGTTTTTATTAGTGCAACTTTACTATAACATTCCTTTAACAATGTTTTTTCAGTGAATTTCATGGGTTTTTACGAGTGCATGCTATTTTCATACAATTTACTAATATCATACTTACCCCAAAATAGCAACATTTTTGTTCAATTTACAAAGTTTCACCTTAAAACTCTGCCATTTCTCACCTTCTAACATCATTTTTAACACTTCTATACTTTTTCCACTGTTTTTGCTTCAGTCGACGTCCGCGAACATCTGACGTCATCGCAGCGCGGCATGATGATATGTCCATGAAAGCGTTTGCACTTTGCGTTCGGGTCCTTGCTTCGAGGACAGTTCGGAACTGCATTTTCTACTGATCTAGGAACTTTCAAGCTCAAAATGTACCTTTGCACAGCTCCTACACCTATTCTTACTCATTATGTATTAACAATCTAGTACAAAGAACATATTTGGAAGAATAGTAGCAAAACTGTTATTTATCTTAAAAATTGCATCAGCTATTGCCAACCCTCCACCCCAAGAGCCACCACCACCACCAGCTGGAGGACCCACACAACAAAAAAAGCGCAGTATTTCCAAAGAGGCAATGAAGAGGACCAAGAAGATGACGTAGAGGAAGTGTCTACCTCTAGCACCCAGAGAGATTCATGGGTATGGCAGTTCTTTACTACTGTTGGGAATGTACCAAAGGCTAAAGCTACAAAAGTGACATGCACTGAGTGCAACTTTGTACTCAGTCACGGACTACCTGGACATTACTTGTACAGGACTTTGTACTCAGTCACAGACTACCTGGACATTACTCCTACGAGACCACCTCCATGCGCCACCACACGAAATCCAACAACCGCAATGCTCTCAGAAAGATTGTTCCTTTCTTAGCAAGTAGTAGGCTGTCTTCCGCCACATCATCTTCCTCAACCAATACTGTAACCACACAGCCTACTTCTGTGGGACACACAATCCCACCAGCTACCTTGCAAGCAATAAAAGAGGCTGTTGATCCTTACCTTTAGAAGACATTCCTCTGTATATACTGCAACTCACCACTCTGCATGGGGAAGCAATTTCGAAGTGATTTTGAAGCTGTAATCAAGGAGCATGAAAAACACTGCCCACTACCTTAGAAGTCACACAAACAACATCTTCCCCTGTCCACCTGCGCTTCCATATTAGTGATTGGTGCCTCCTCACCTTACGTTCTAACCTCTCCTGGAAACATATATTTTTTTTAAAAAGCAACAAAAGAAAGGTTCCTTCAGGAACCACCTTTCACAGTTAAAAAATAGAACAAAAAAAAATCTTACAGAGTCCATCTACCTTACATTTCTCAGTAAAGTACGTAGACTCAATACGTTTTTCCAACATTTACATTAGTATTTTGTGTTATACTAATGGGAATAATGTGGCATTGAACCCCCGCAGGCTAAGTTATCGGCCCAAGCAAAGTGCCAGGCACCCCCAGAACCAAGGGAAGAAGGAAGAGACACAAAGGGAGACAAGGCGGCAAGAAGACGAACCTCATGGGAACAATGAAAAGCCACCACCAGAACGCTGGGCCTCGGAACAGACGCAGAGGACCCACAGCCTGCTTGGGAAGAGGCCCAAATCCCACAGTCAACCAGAGAAGCGGAGCGGGGAGGGGAGGAGCACCTCATGGGGAGAAAGCGACCTGTAGAACAAGGAATGGCAATAAAAACCCCAACCTAACCAGAGGGAGAACACATTGCAGAGCCACAAACTGGGAAACCCAAGAGAAGGACACACCATCTCTGCCAGCAGACTCGCACAAGGAAACCAACACTGTGGCCCACTAGGAGAGCAGGGTATCAACAGGCACCGCACAAGCCAGAGATCAAGCAGCGAGCACCATCCAGGACAGCGAACACTGCTCTGAGTAAAAAGCAAGCCACCACAACAGGACCAGACACACAACAGATGAGCCCTAGGGTCAAGCAACGAAACACAAGTCAGGCACAGAACCCACCAGCAAGACCACAGCGGGGAGGGCCAGGGGAGCCAGGCACGCCAGAGCAAGCAACAGCCAGAGCAAACTTAATGGAGTGGACCACCATGGCCCAGCCCGACACTGAAGACAGAGCCCCAGCACCTAACCCCGAGCACATAGAGATGAAGTGGTGCATAGGCAACATGAAGAGTGGAACAGGAAGACATCCGCAGAGACACACAGAAGCAGGGACACACACGCAACAACAGTGTGCACGGGCCAGGCTATCAGCATCCCAGAAAGGCTGAATGGACTACATGAACCAGAAGACCCCGGAAGCAGGGCAGGAGAAACGGTCAGAGTCAAGAATCACAATGAGATGGAAGGTGGCAAAGCCGTGCACCAAGACAGCCCAACCCGCACATTCCTCCACATAGCCCACACAACAGGGGAATTTGCAGATGCATCACCAAAACATCAGCAGCACAGAGACAGCAGGGTGGGTTGCCAGCAGCAGGAGAGTCTTTCCCCACCTCAAACAGCTCGGCAGCCTGTAAAATGACGGTCCGGAAGGACAGAGGAATGCCCATGGTCAGGAGTAACTCAAAACATTCCAGCCAACACTGGTCAGTATCGCGTAGGGGTGAAATACTGTACCAGCAACGACCAGAGGGCTCAGACCACCCTTCAAATCTGCCAGAAGCCCCAACGCTGGGCAAGGCCATAGAAAAAGGCCAAAGATGAGAGGAGCCATGAAACCCAACCCCAACAAGAAGAGCCAGCAGCAGTACATGACAGGTAAAAAAAAGAGCAGCAATGATGTTGCCAGCATGTTCCCAACAAAGTACCACAGCATGAAAAAAGCAAGCTCCACGGACAGTGGAAAAACAGAAGAAGGGAGGACGACAGAGATTAGCAAACACATAATGTCACCCCAAGGGCCACTGACTCCCAAACTGAACCGGTGGAAGCTGCCGAAAAGCTGCAACCTCTGCAGCCGTGGAGCAAAGCCCCACCAAACTGGCCAAAAGAAGACCTCCACCCCCGTCAATGGATAAAGGCGGGCCATGAAGCGAGGCACAGAGATGCACTTGCGGTCTCACCACACCCGCAACACCGTAGCCAGGAAATGTGAGACCAGGAGAAGGCCCATTTTAGGGTCAGGCTGGCAAAGCCGGATCTCACGGTCCGAAGAGCACTTACCCAACAGAGGATCCAAAAACGAAGGCGTCGGACACCTGGGAAAGGACAGTTTCTACCACATCCCAGGACAGCCACTACCCTAAAGCCACTGCGGTGGAATCCTACCCCATAGAGGAATGGAGAGAAGCAGAGGGGCGGGGGGAGAGAGCTGGGGGGAGTAATAAGAAACAGAAGTTCAATGACTGTCCACCAGTGCTCCACAACGGCCAACTGCGTGAGAACATCAATATCTCCCTGTGACAAAGAAAACAGAAATGCCACAGCCTACATATGCTTCTTACAGGTCAGGCGACGGTCTGGACTGAGAGAGCCCCCAGGGGAGTCAACATGCCACCTCGTAGCTGACTGTTCCACAACAGAGCAGCCAAAGCAGGAAAACACACTTGTCAGCAGCCTGCCGCCGTGTGTCTCATAGCCCAGCAACCTGAGGGAACATGAACAAGACAGAGGGTCGGCCAATCCCCAAGATAGGCAGCTCTACCTCCCGCCCAGGGCTAGGCCCCCAGGGAAGAAGCGGAGAACCCAAAACCACCCTGCTGCAAACTCTGGCAGCAAACCGGTAGGTGCCCTGTACCCCAAACAGGCAGCTGCTGGAACAGGAGGGAGGGAACTGGCAACACGTAGGTTACACCACATGTGCCCGGGAACCATCTGCGCAAGAAGACATCAGAGCCTCGAAGCAGGCCACCACCCGATGGGACCGCAGAGCAGGGCGGTCCGACCGGCCTCCTCACAACGCGACAGCACCGTGACTGCAGGGGGGTCAGGAACAGCAAAACCACCAGCACTACCAAATCCCAAGACTCGTAGGGGGTACGTAGCAGGCACATGTTTTCAACCCAGCCCCAAACCCCATGGGGAGCCCGGGAGCTACCAACATACCATCATACCAGGATCACGCTGCAGCCCCGCTGGAGAAACCACCCGGAAGAAACTGCAATGTCGCTCCCCGCAGGATCCAGTCCCTGTTGGAGACAGGAGAAAAAGAACTGGGGATTGTGGGTAAGTGGGAGGTATACAACTCCAGAAGAAAAAATTCTGTATGGGAGGCAGAGCGTCATAGGTGAGTAATGGGACGAGGAAGGTAATGCCAATTTGGATATTTGCAAGGTTTACACAGGATCTGCAATTTTGCTAATATATTAGTATGGGTAACAGAAGGGATAACCCCTAACGCCTACGAACTGTGTTAAGTACAAGGTAAAACACAAAGCTATTCCTAGCAAAGAAAAATTACAATTAAAAGTGATTTGACTTCATGAATTACAGGCCCTGACGAAGGGGCATAAATAATCTGTCTTGCTGAAACGTTCTCCTACAGACTGGCGTTTTCCGTATTCTTCCGACTCCTATCCTAACTGGAGGTTGACTCAGTTAGTTTGTGCAATCTCTAATATACAGATATTATTTGAGTCTAGGTTAGAGGAGTAGAACTGGGTCTGATATGTTCATGACCTCTAAGCAAGCACCTTTGTGAATTGTGTCCCATGTCGGACTTAGTATTACGATGTATTATGTCTGAGGCTGTATGTTGTAGTTTTACATTCTGATGAGTTATGAGTTATGCGTATCTCTGTCTCTCATTATTTCACATGTTTTTTATGATTGGCATTATGGATATTTTAGATATATTTTTGTTCTTCATTAAATATATGTATTGCACGATAGGTATGAATAAATTAATCCTATCACCAATTAATAGTTGTATTAAGCACATTTGTGTGCTATACAATATGAGCAGGTTTAACGAAAAATGAAGCTGTCGCTTTATGACTGCTTTTAAAATAATGCACAATGTGCCACTCAGTCGAATCACTTTTAATTCTATTCATTGTCTTTACTATGAACAGCTTTGTGTTAAACGGGTATATTAGTATGGGGCGTTTTAGGCTGTGCTTGGCATAGGATGGAAGAAGTTGTAATCTGATTACTGTAGGATCCATAATGATCGTATCATCAGCATACATTAACCAGGGGATTAAATCACTATCAATTTGAGGGGGTAATAGTCTGGCTCCCATCAAATGAGTGATTAGATCAGACGAGTAAAGTTTATGCAATAGTGGCTCTAAAGAGCACCCCTGTTTTAGGCCAATATTAATTTTAATTTTCCTTGATAGAGTGCCTCCCTGAGATAGTCGTATCGATACCACCGTATTACTGTGCAAAACATTAATAAAATGCAATAGAACCGGATCAAGGACAACTGAGTAAGCTCCAGGGTATCTTGTCCGATGTTAGTATCTTGATGAACCACTGGGACAAGATCTCCGCCCATGCTGATGGATTTGCTATGAACACCACATTGGGTATGGCGTCTGGGTCCACAGCTCGAGTCAATGACTTCATGATCAAATGCATCAAACACTCACCATTCCTTTTTCCGAGCATTATCCAAGTGACATTCAATTGAGGGATCGTAAAACCATGTCCCTATATGTAAACGCCAGGTTTCCTCAGAAATGGGATTCAATCCTTGCACAGAGCTACCAGCTAAATAAGACCTGAAGAAAGGCCAGAATGGTCTATTGTCATTCGTGTGGAGAAGGTCGAACATGTTCCTCCAATTAGCACTATATACAGAAATGCGATGCTGTCGGACCCACTTTTTATATTTAGTGGACAATGTTGTCAAATAAGTGCCATGGTCCATCTCCGTGATATCACCTTGTTTCATTGTCAGGGCCTGATCTCTACAAAGTTCTTTTTCTTCTTAGGTGGATTGCTAAATCAATGGGAACACACCCCATCCTCCCACTCTGAGCCCCTAGTCGACAGGATTTTAAATGGTGAAATAACTGGCACAAAGTGTTATTCAAATCCCAGCCACGATGAGTCATTATATTCATAATTAATTTAGGATTGTCATTGAAAAGAGGATTCAACTTCTCAATACTTTCATTAGACCAATGAATATGATGTCCCCTACTATTAACCATTACCCTCAGGCATAACCTCATAGCAAACAGCCCCAACCCCATGGTACATACCCATGTTAATAGTAAATGAACACTAAGATTAGACTACAAAAGGGTGATGGGGCTGAAGTTCTGCCACAGCTCCTGGCTTATGAATACATAGTCGATGCAAGACGAACATCTTCCATTAGTCCAGGTATTAGGTATATCTAACCCAGAATTTGCTTTCACATTAAGGCATGTTAGATTGTAAGTCTCCAAGTGCTGATACCAGCCCTTGGTCTGGGAAAATCCTTGCATAGCATTCGATAATGCACCCAAGCCAGTACTAAGAGCTGATTTAACTGTCCAGTCCTTGGTCAGGAACATATGTTCATTAAAATCACCCACAATAATTAACCCCCCCTCGAGGGTGGCGGGCATACCAATACTAGAGCAATTCAGAGACTTTTCGGCTTAGATTCTTAGCTTTAGGGGCCCTGCTAATCGACTTGTCATTTTGTGCCATCCAATAGAATATTGGTGACAGTTGTGAGGGGCTGAGCCCTCGATTATTTAAGAGCTGCTGTATAGCCAACAGAGATTTCCTAGAAGTCTGAGGCAAGACACCATCTTTTCTTTTAGATTAAGTTACAACTTTAGATCTTACTTTAGCTGAGATCATGAGCCTGAATAATCTGCATTGATTTGGCCGAGCCATGTTGAAGGCTAAGTTTGGCTCATCAAATCAATGATAGCATCATTGAGTACCTGTTTGGCCCCCTCAGTTGGTTCATCATCCAGAGGTAATGCACAATTTGATGGGGCCAATGCAATTGGTATAGATGGCCCTTCAGCCATCCCCTCAACAGGATCAAAGGCCACTATCCTGGTCAAAATCAGCTTCATTGCACTTTGATCCTTTGCTAGATAGCGCATAACACCAATAAGGCATCCAAAGATGCACTAATAGTGTCCAGAGAAGTGTACACCCTTCCCTCTTGTCGGCGTTGCCCAGTTGGAGGAAGTAAAGATCTAGAAGCCCCAGACGATCCACACTGTACACCAACTGCACTACCACCATCCCTGTCACTATCATAGCTGCTGGATGAGCTAGAAGTAGAAAGTAGCCTTTGTAAATCTGATGTAGTTGAAAGCTGAGTCTCAATGACATTGTAATATGAGACAGAGGAGTTTAGAGCAGTAGTCTTCACAGCAAAACCCAGTGAATTCTGATTGAGCTTCATCACCATATTAAGTAAGTAATTGTTGTTGTCAATCGAGGGCGTAGGGCTTCCTCTTGAGATGGCATATGTTGTGTGGCAGCTGTCTCGCCACCTTCAGTGATTTCAATAGGGGCTAAGGTTACTAGTAGTGCTGATGCTGGGAACAATGGCACATCGTTAGAATCCGAGAACGGCACCTGGATCAAATCATCTTCATCCAAAATCTGGGGCTCCGATACTAAGTCGGACGTACCTTGAGCAGAGATGGCCGTGCTGATGTCCACAAGCTGTTTCTCCATGGGGGAGATACCAAAATATTCCGTGATTAGATTAGCCGGTACAGTGGACAGGCCATGTGAGGGGATGGTTATGGAGCCCGGCAAAGGCAGCCGGAGAAGGTTACCACCCTTTAAAGCAATGGTGCTTTCTTTCCCCTCCTTACCACTGTAAATCCCCGTCTTCATGCCCCTAGCCGCCTTCATACTAGTAATGCGACGGCGCACCCCCGGGAAACAATACTGAAGAAATGTTTATAGTCTGACTCATGGAAGTTTGTAGGAGAGTTTGAAGCGCAATACAATCTCCAGAGGCACGAGCTGGCTCCCAGACACCCCAGGCAACAAACGTTACCCACTCGCAGCTCCACTTACCGCGCCACGCTCCACGCAGCACATGCCTTCTTCAGTGTTCTGCTGCAGAGTCCAGCACAGTTGCTCCTCCTTCAAGTATAGAACAGTAAACAGAATTGGCCACTTCCACTGCCACAGTTAACCACTTGCAGCACCACTCTCTGCGCCGCGCTCTGTTTGCCAGACATGCTGGAGCTTTTAAATACCAAGGGCGAGTATGTTTGCCCTGAATTTCCCAGAGGACTCAAAGGCGGCTGATGTGGTTCTAATCTGAGGTAATTTGGGTCTGCTAAGTTCATTTTGGTCATTTTGGTCAAGCAGTACTCCTGGTGCTATTTTTTGTAACATTTCTTAATAGAGATTACGGCAAATGCCATTGCTATTTTTCCTCCATCTTCCTGTGCACGTTCTCCGTTTTTCTCAGCTTTTTAAAAATGCAGTATTTTCTAAAAAATATAATCTTCCGGAGGTATGTGTTCTTTATCCTGACAACGTACAATGAGAGTTCATCTAGAGCGAGAGGGCATAAAATGAGACTGGAAGGAAAGGCCCTGGTTTAGGATTGGAAAATATATTTAATGGAAGTATGAGTGAATGCACGTAAACGCCTATCAAAGAAACTAGTGGAAAAATCAATAAACTCATTCAGAAATACTGGGGAGTGACAGAGAGCGGCAGCAGTACAGAAGAACTAAGGGTAAGACTGCAGACCATGTCTATGCTCTGCAGACCCGAGCACACTACAGGGTAAGGTATTCTCTACCTGTGTTCGCACTATCACTTTTTGTTTCCATACCCTAGATTGCTACAGCTTGGAATAACTATAATCCAGGGCCTACCAGAGGGAAGTGAGTTTGGACATGGATCCTATTCCTTTCAGCACAAGGTTGAGTGAACCCCAGAAGGGCCATTTTCATGAGGCCTGAATCCACTGCACTCAACTCACGCACATAAAGCTTGATTGCCCTGAGTACAGCGTACCAGTGGCAGGGAATAGTCCAATGGCAGACTCAGACTTCTCAAGAACAGTAGAATACTCATTGTTATACAAATGTTTTATTGGAAGAAAAAGATACACATAAGTGTCCAAACGGATTTAAAGTATCTCAACACGAGACATACCGGAAAAGGGCCGTAACACCCAAAAGGCGTCCTTCAAATGTAAGCTCGAAAACATAATGTAGACCCCTGGTAAACCTAAGAGCTCCAGGCTGCCCCCTGTTAACAGGACAAGGTAACTGCAGACGATGTTTAAAAGGGTAGCAAAGGTTGCTTAAGCATATCAACTCCCAGAATTGCCAAGCCGCACCCCAAGAGGAATCCTGCTTGTCACTCCACAATAACTATCCGCATGAAGTTTGTAGCAGGCCTCAGGATCGCCTGAGAAGTGCGCTCCAGCGCTTTGCTCCAAAAGGAGCCAGAGATCAAAACAAACCCTCATTGTAAATTGCCCATTGCTCTTCGCAGCTCTCCTGTCCACAGAACCTTGCTGTTCAAGGCTTTTACGGAGCAAGTAGAAGGGAACTAACTGTCCTGTTCCCCTTGTGAATTGTTTCATCACAGCCGGACTCACAATGACACCCTGGTGAGCTTAGCGCCCTTTAGTAACGTGCATGCAATGGTTGGGTTCACAGAATAACTGAGCCAACTGAGGAAGATGGCAAAGTACTGATTTATTAAGAATTTATTAAAAACAGGGAGTTACAAAGAATGTCAACGGACGTTCGCTTGATTTCTCTCAGCAATCTTTTCACAAAAACAAGATTATATACTAAAAAATATGTCGGAGGTGACATCATGCTATGTGGCAAATAATGAAATACCTACTAGTGATTGTGATAGGCTTAAGGGGAACATCTAAGTATCCATTACATAGGACCTAGGATTGTTATTGGCTGCTCACTCTCAGGTGGACAATACATGGCTACCTCTAAAACATGTAATCTTCAAAACCATTAAGTACACGGTTTTCAATTGGTCTTCAAACTATAAGGTCCTTCGTCATACGGTCCTCTACAATTGGTTGGCATGCTTGTGCCATGTCTGGAACATTCGGTTCACTTAGCAGCACGTAAGCCCAGACCCAGGTGCAGGGAGGTGGACTTGACTATCTCCCCACCCAATTAGCCCAACATCTCTCATCGCCCATGTCTTCTGTCATGATGATAGTCTATAAACTTGGTCTTGCAAAGTATCCTTGACTCTGGGAATACATGTGAGTGCGGGCACTTGACAGGAGACCACAATTTGGTCAAATTTAAAGGTTTTAGATGTCTTAAATGAATAAAACATGCCACTCTTGGTGTTCTTTCTTTGCACCTTAAAAACAGATGATTAATCCTTCGCACATTCTCACCTTTCAAAAACAGATAACCGACCTTGGCTGCTTCAGTCTTGACTCCAGGCCAGACAGCCTCACCATGCAGCTCCACGGTTTAACTTATTCTTGCTGCAACACAATTCTCCCTTTCTTCTTCATGGGTCCTGGATTACTAAAATTCATGATATCGATGTTCAGTTTCTATACAATGGTGTCTCCGCCTGCATTCTATTCGATACATATAGCCAGCTTCTCTGATGACTTAGTCTACTTGCGTTTCAGCGTCTGTACAATTATTGAGCAGTTGATTCTCTGCAGTGCTTCATGCACGTGTAATCTTCTTTTCGCATTTAAAAGTTCACTTGATTCTTTACTTCGTCATTAGTTTCTTTAAGATCCATACATCCTCTTCAGTCAACATTCTGATACATCGTCCATATTGTCTTATGATGTCACAGACTTTGCTCTTTTTCATATTTCTTCAGGGAGCTCCTCCCTTAGATTGTCATCTCTTCAGGGATAGATTCGATAAGGTTTTCTTAATGGGTATCTTTTTCCGAATATACGCTTCCGAGTATTGGCACAACTGCTGCTGTCAAACAGGGCACAATCTCAGGCTTCTAACATATAGTAGGTAGGGGGCGGAATTTCCTGCAGAGGAATGAAGATGCTCCTCTTGGAGTGGGCCACGCCTTGGATGCGGGCCATACCATGGATGCTCTTATCACTACCGACATCCCTCTCTCTCTTGGACGGACCACTCTATTCTCTCTTTACTCTTGAAGCTCTCCTCGCCTCTTGCATTGGCACCCCTGGCACGGCCACTCGGCTTCAAAGTCACCAGACCCATGAAAAGAGCGACAGCGGCTACCTTTCCCTTCACCTAATCTCCACCTCCTATTCCTGTGGCTGACTCCCACCCTGAAACAGCCCTCGCTAACTTCATTCTCTCTATCTCTAACACCCTTGATACTCCTGCCCCTATCATGAGGATCTGACTAAAGCCTTCCAAAAAGTGTAACTCTTGGTATGACTCTAACCTGGCTGCCCTCAAACGCAAGTGTAGGGCAGCTGAGCGGAAATGGAATTCATTGGCAGGACCCTCTGACAAACTGGCCTACTGCCTCCTCCAAAGGCAATACTGACTCTGCATCCACACCAAGAAAATAGTCTTTATTTAAGCCTACATCTCTGCTGTATCAAACAACAAAGCCAAACTTTTTAAAGTCTGTAAGGAACAGGCCAATCCTGCAGCAGCCTCCTCTTCCGTCACACCCACCCAGGACCTCTGCTCGGCCCTGACTGCAAACTTCACCACAAAAACCCAAGACATTCTCTCCTCTCTCACTTCTACACTGCATATAACACCAACACCAACACCTCCGGGGCCTCCCTTTACTCCTCTGTAGAGGAGCAGCTGAATGCCTCTGCAGGAAATCCTACCCCCTACCTCCTGTATGTTGGAAGCCTGAGATTGTATCATGCTTCACACCAGCAGTTATGACCATACCACAGTGAATATTCAAAAGAAGATACCCTCTGAGAAAGCCATATCAAATGTATTCCGGAAGAGATGACAATCTGAGGGAGGAACTCCCCAAATGAATATGAAAAAGAGCAAAAGAGAAGCTGATGATGTCACGATAGATGAGCGTCAGATGCCCTGAGAATACTGGCTGAAGAGAATGCATGGACGTTATAGAAACTGATGACGAAGATACACATTGAGTAAACTTTCATATGTGAAAAGAAGATTGCACGTGTGTAACGGACTGCAGAAAATGCAAGCCTTTTAATAACTGTACATATGTTGTAACGCAAGTAGACTAAGTAATCTTAGAAGCTGTATATGAGTAGTGAACATACTGCAGGCAAAGCCGCCGTTGTATAAAAGCTGGACATCGGTGTCATGAATTTAGAAAGCCCGGACCCATGAAGAGGAAAGGCCGAGAACTGTGTTGCAGCAAAGAATGATCTGAGATCGTGGACACGAATGGACACGAATGGCGAGGCTGTTTGACCTGGTATCAAAGCTAAAGCAGCCAATACTGGTTATCTATGATCTAGAATGTGAGAAGCTGAATCATCCCTTGTTAAGGTGCAAACAAAGAACACCAAGTGTGTCATGTTTTATTCATTTAAGACATTTAAAAGCTGCAGAATTGACCAAATCATGGTCTTTTGTCATGTGAACCAAGGATGGAAATAGAGTTGAGCATAGAATTCTAGAACAACGATAGTGCATGCTCGCACTCTCTTATATTCCCAGAGACAAGAATACTCTGCAAGGCCAAGTTTTAAGACAATCTTCATGGCAGAAGGCATGGGTGATGAGAGACGTTGAGTTAATTGGGTGGGGTGGTGAAGTCAAGTCCACCTCCTGGAACCTGGGTTTGAGCTCATGTGCTGCTAAATGAAGAGAATGTCCTAGACATGGCACAAGTGTACCAACCAATTAAAGAAGGCTGTATAATGAAGGACCTTGTAGTTTGAGAGCAAATGGTAGACTGTGTACTTAAAAGTGTTGAAAATGAAATGTTTTAGAGGTAGGCATAAATTGTCCACCTGACCGTAGATATCCAATCACAATCCCACCCCTTACCGAAAGTATAATTAGATGTTCTCCTTGAGCCTATCACAACCCCTCGTAGGTGTTTCTCATTTGCCACATAGTATGATGTCACGTCTGACTTATTTTACTTACAAAAGCCTGTTTTTGTTTAAAATGAATTGAGAGCTTGATCGAACGTCCGTTGATGTTCGTTGTACTTCCCTGTTTTAGATAATTGTTAATAAAACAGCAACCTTTGCCATCTTCCTGAGTTGGTTCGATTATTTGGTGTTGGAGTTATTCTGCATTCCCATCCATTGCATGCACGCGATCCAAAGGGCCCTACGCTCACGTGGTACCGGTGTGGATGGTTAAAAGATCCAAACTAGTTTGGTTTGTCTCCAGAGTTTCGGATGATCAGGCAGCCTCTGCCATTAGCTGAAAGATTGCTGGGTTTCCTTTGGAGACCGGCCGATACAAATAAACTTGCTAAAATAACTAAGACGGTGAAATCCCTGCCCGGTTTCCACGTGTACTCTGAGGATGGAAGGCGAAGTGGCCAGATTGAAGAAGGAGTAGATACTGAAGTCCTTGAGTCAATTAACAAATGGTGAGTAGACTAAGGGGAATGGCAAATAAGGGGATGGGATTGTAATATTTTTTGAGTAACGGGAAATATTGTGAAGAAGAGGTAGAACATAGAAGCTCTGGCACAAGGGAGCCAGAAGGAGACAACTTAGATGCAAATGGGGGTAAAGTGAAGTATAAAACGTGTAATCAGGATTGCGTAAGGTGATGTCTCAAATCCTGTATAGGGTATAGAATAAAGGCAAGAGATAAGGTGATCTCTGTGTTTATAAATGTATAATGTTTGACCAGTATGAATGTTGTTTGTCGAGTAAAATTATCGAAGAGTGATAGAGATTGTGAAAAAATTGAGGAGCAACAGTGATTGAGTATAGAAAAGCGATTGGCGCCAATCAAGAGAATAGATACATCAAGTAGGAGAATAGACAGGCTACTGAAATATGAGGCTTGAGCAGAAATGTATGGTGTTTGCTCATATTTGTTGTTTTAAAAACATTGAAAAGTGGTGATTTAAGCCAAGGTATAAGATTTATTTAACATTTTGGTAAGTATCAGCAGTTAATTGAGACTTGTTATTATGGGGGATACTTCCCTCATGCACCTATTCAAAAGACTGCCCAAGCTCAAACAGTATATTGCATAATGGGTAAAAGGCACCACAGATAAAATGTTCATGCCGTGGCCACAAGGGGGATCATTGTCATAAGCAATATGGCAACACATGACAACATACTTGCACGCTGCGTACACAGGGGAGAAATTAGATAAAGATTTGCAATTTTAGAGCTCTGGAAGATGTATCAAGAGGAAAGAGAAGACCGCCACTTGAGGACTGGATGCTCAATTAACATAGGGAAGAAGGCATTGAGCCCTCAGGTCCCCTTACCTCAGCTGAAGTAAAGGGCGTTGCTACGGAAGAAATAGTGGTGTATCCTTTAAAAGAACTGAAAGCAGCGACAGGGTATATAGTATTCCAATATATGAACCCCCACTTACAGTAGTGACGATAGTCCGGAGGAGAATAAGAGAAAGGAAGAAATCTATAAGATCATAGAAGACAAGTAAGAAAAGAGTGAGTGGTCTAATTTATCAACAGAAATCGACAGGGAGATTAAGAGATGGAAAGGAGAAAAGGATAAGGCTGATGAGATAGCGCTCATACAGAACAAATGGATGGCAGGACAGATATTACTCAAGATAGATAGGAAAAGTATTGAGGAAGTCAGGCAAAGAGAAGATAAGGACGAACAAGAAAGAAGAGATAAAGAACGAGAGAAGAGATTGAAAGAAGATGAAAAGAAAAGAAAAACAGGGAGTGACAAGAACAGATAGATCAGGAGGAGCACGAGAAAATAGAAGAATGGCCAGAAGAACAAAGAAAGACAATAGACAGAGAGTGATAGAAGAAAGAGATAGAAAGGAAAGAAAGAGAGAGGAGGAAGAAGCACAGAGATTAAGGGACAAAAGATTACAAAGACAAAGGGAAGAGGAGGGTAGAAGGGAAGGAGTAAGGAGAGGAGAAGAAAATAGGCAAGAGGAAGAAAGAATTAGAAGGGATACGAGAAAGCAAAGGGAAGTAGATGAAGAAATAGAACGGAAAAGGAGACAGTGAGGTCTCGACGCCAGTCTCATTCATAAGGAACAAATAAGGTCAAGTCCAGAAATACGATGGGACAGAGCGGAAGAGATTCTTCCGATAAAGGAAGTAATGCCAGCAGTACCTAGAGTAACGTTAGAAGAAGAAAGATTTGATGAGGAAAGCATTGGAGAAAGAATTGATAATGTCTATCAACAGTTAAGGTAACGTAGCGAGTTTGGAACGCGAAGGGACATCGATCGATCCCCAGTTCCTCAATCACAAAGTGAGGAGGGAAGCCTGTTCAGTGATGAACGTCGAGCATTGTCTTTAAGCAGACCGAATCTGGATAAGGGTGAAGGGGATGATAGTCACACTAGTTGGGGACTAGAGATGTCGGACGAGGAAAGGGAGTCCTGTTTTGGAGCAGAACGAGGGAGTGCATGTGCCCTTGAAGGAAATCTGCAAATGGATAAGGAAGTGAGATGGTCAGATTTGGTACAGCCTAAAGATAGGACACCAGATCCCATAGCATATCCTGAGCGTCCTTGAGGATGCTCACATAGTGAGAAGGGAGAGTCGCCACCATATGTAAGCAGGTTAAGGTCATTACCCACAAGAAGACAAACAGGAAGGATTATCCAGGCCATGGATAGACTAATAATGGGATCTGATTATGGGACAGGGTTTATGCAGTTTCCGTTGTTAGAAAAAGGGGGCGCCAGACCACAATATATTCCATGGCCACAAATAGACAATGATAACTTACGATGCAAACTCCCTATTTTGACGTTGGCCGCTGGGAACTGGATATACGAATTAGAAAACATGACAGGAGGAAAACTCTGGGCAAAGGGGACATAAAAGGTCTCCTGGCAGCTATTCTTGGGGAGCGGGCTGATGAGATATGGAGGAGAGCGGGATATTCAAGTGTGACTGCACAAAACACCGCGCATGATGGAGCGGCATTTAATATTTGTAGACCAGATGTTTGAACCACACTCCGGGTACAGTATCCTGACACATCAGATATGGGTGAAATTATGACACGTAAGATGAAGGATGATGAAGACCCTATTGCTTCCATTCAGGATATTCAGGAAAAATGGCAACTTGAAACTTGCGAGCCGTGGAAAAAGACTGGCATTATTTTACCGCATTTTATGTCAGTAGTTGCCTGAGCCTGTACAGAGACAGATGAAGAAACAAGTAGGAATGGAAGCAAATCCATGGGCTGAGATACAGCTGACAATAGAACACCATTGTCGGTTATTAGAAGAGAAAAACAAGAAGGATGAGAATAGAAAGATAGAGGAAGCCAAATTAGTACTGAAATAATTGTCAACATTTGCCATAGAACGGGTGATATTGACAAGCGGAGAAGGATTGGGAATGCATGAAGCAATGGGTGCATCGCAGGCAAATAATTTGCACCCAAAGGACCAAGGTGGATATGGGTTTATACCACAAGGCAGAGGTATGGGTTACAGAGGAAGAGGAGCCGGATTTCAAAATAATCAAGGTGGGTTTCAAAGTACACAGAATGAGAATCAGAATGCTCAGGGAGGATATAACCAAGGCGGGACTAATAGGAGAGTTCCTCCAGTATGTTGGAATTGTGGAATGGCAAGACATATTGGGCACGTATGCGGGAGCCAAGGGAATGTACAGAGTGGACAGTTCTCAAGAGGGGGGACAGATTATCCTCCACCATATAATACAGAGACCAGAGAAGGCTTTGCCCAGGATCACACATCTCATAAAACACAAGTGCAGCGAGTACAACAGGTACCACAGCAGGGACAAGTACAAATGAATCTGCCACAAGGGCAGTCGCAATAAGCCCCTATGCAGACACAACAGTATGCAAACATAGAACAAGTATTGACACTCAGAATAGGAGTTGTCATTGTGGTAGGAGGAAATCCTTTCTCAGGGACGGGGATGAGCCTGTATCCATAATAGGACCGCTCACAGGGTGACTTGATGTGTTCAGTACTATCTATAACACCAGAGCCCCAAGAGGAACCAAGGGCCGATGTGAAGATAGGAGGCAAATCCTTTTCTTTTCTTGTGAACACTGGAGCAACTTGTTTGTGTATACGAGAGGGAAAATATACAGGGCCTCATCACGAGTTTGGGGGTAACCCTTAAATCCGGTGGTAGCGCTATTACCGCTGGATTTAAGGGTCTGCCAAATCAGGGCTTCGGCGGATTTCTCCCCAGCTCTGAGCTGGGGGGAATTCCACCGAATATTTGCATTCGGGGCATTCCCGAATGGGCTCAGTGGAGAATGGAGACTTCCATTACCGCCAAACCCGTGATCCGGCGTTAATAGCACCGGGGGGTTTGGTGGTAGGGCAGATAGCGCCAGCGCTATTAGCGCCGGCGTTAACGCCCAACTCGTGATGAGGCCCACAATGTCAGGTATTGCCATGAATGCTCAAGGGTTCTCTCAAGCTACAAGTCGAGTTCCTTTTACTGATAAATTACCAGTCTACATAGGAGAATGTGACATGTCCGTTCCCTTGTTATATTCACGACAAACACCGCTTAATATTTTGATAGAAGATTTGATGATGAAACTTAACATGACAATTTGTTTACTGATCAAGGAATAGTATGCCCCATTCCAGGAATACACTATTTAAACATGGGAGAGTTTATACTGGTGTTAACAGGGCAAGTGGCAACGCAAGGTGTTCCGGTAGATCCAGAGAGTTTTCCATAAGGAGTGAGCATTTTACTGACATGGCTGCCTGGCCTGGTGGAAAAGACTGTGAGAATACCTGAAGAGTTTCTGTTTAGACCACAAATACCTATGGATGAGGAAGGTGGACAGACTATTCCTATAGAGTTGGAAGCAGCCATAGTACAAAAGGAAATGGCAATGCTCAAAGGGATAGAAGATGAGAGTAGATCATGAAGAACAGTGATAGCTCTTGAGGAAGGGTATAGATTTACTGACATAACTGATGACAATATGTTCAGGGAGGACCGAACAGATGACAAAGTGGTGTTCTTCATGAGCATTACATACTGGATAAGAATAGAGAAAAGGGAAGTCCCACAGCGAATGGCGATAATGTGGCAACAACCAGCATTTTTTCAGGAAGATTTGGAAAAGGTGCCAAGTGTCCTTTGGACTACAGGCTCCTTTGATGTAGGTTTATTGAAGGGGATAGGAGAGGTTAAAATAAAGCTTAAGCTAGGAGCGATTTTACCTCGAGCAAAACAGTAACCCATGTCTTGAGAAGCTGATGAGGGTATATTCCAGAATATTTCATCACTAATGAATCAGGGAATTCTGGTACCATCAGAATCATTGTGTAATACCGTGGTGTATCTGATTAAGAAATTGGAAGGGGAATCGTGGTGATTTATCAAGGATATGAGACTGATTAACCAGATTGTAGTCGCTGTGTTTCCTTTAGTTTCTTATCCGGTGACAATACTATGTAGTATCCTGGTGGAAGCCTGATATTTTACAGTGATCGATTTGAAAAATGTGTTTTTCTCAATCCCGTCGCACAAGAACTCACAAGACTTGACTTAATTTACGTTTTGCCAAAAAAGACTGAAACATACTAGGCTGCATCAAGGGTACTGTGAGTCCCCATTGATCTTTAACAGGGTCCTACAGATGGATCTTGGTAATATTGATCTTAAAAGTGTGGTTATACAATACGTAGATGACATCTTGATGTGTAGCACCACAGAAGATGAGTGCAGACAGGATCCTGGTCAGTTGATGACTATTCTAGCAGACAAGGGATATAAAGTAGACAAAGAGAAGCTACAATATTGCCAAGAAGAAGTGCTATACATGGGTCAGTTCATTTTGCATGAAGAAAAGAAAGTGACACCTGAGAGAGCTGAGGAAATCATGAAGACCTAAAAAACAAATACAGTGAGACAGATGCAACAGTTTCTGAGTTTATGCAACTAGGTTAGAGCCTGGGCGTTTGATTATTGTACATACACAAAGCCACTTCTGCAAGCATTAAAGAAAGTGCAAGTTGATCAAACAAAACTAGAATGGACTAAAGAAATGGAGGAAGGATTTGAAGAGTTGAAAAAAGCAATTTGTACAGCCCCTGTTCTAAGGATTCCCAATTATGCTGAGGAATTGTATGTATTTTATTTGTTTTCGCAGACAAATGGAACAGTCATGACAGCAGTGCTTACACAATCCTTTAGCGTATTACAGTGTACATTTTTATTGCCAGAAAGGTTGCAGAACACGACACAAGGTGCCTCAGTCATCTTGCAACATGTACAACTCAAGGACAATTCCAAGGAAGCTGGGCAACTTTGCGATGGAAATCGAAATGATTGTTTCCATACCAGGATGACTACATCAAGAGCTTTCAAATGGAAAACGAGCATGAATGGAAGAGCAAGATGCGTGTGTACTCTGCTGCAGGACAGGATGAAGTGGTCATTGAAGAGATGCAGAGGATGAATTGCCCTGATGTGACAGAAATAGCTGGATAACCTGGATGTTGGGAACAAACTC
Source organism: Ambystoma mexicanum (assembly GCF_040938575.1). Lineage (NCBI taxonomy): Eukaryota > Metazoa > Chordata > Amphibia > Caudata > Ambystomatidae > Ambystoma > Ambystoma mexicanum. The sequence continues at coordinate 847,919,764 of NC_090931.1, read as the reverse complement.
AATTCTTGATCTATGGTCTATGGACATGTGAAGTCCAAGAAGGGATGGGAAGAAGGAATGATATCCTGTGCAGATCACCCGCTGAAGAGGGAATACGTACAAGAATTGCAGAGGGTGAATGATGGGTGTTTAAAGTCATGGGCCAAACATGTCATACTACTGACATGGGTAGAAGATGAATCAGGCCCAGTTGGAGCAATCCCATTGGTTAATGTGACACTGTGCTTCCAGAGGCACAGAAAGAATCATGTGGGATATAACAAAGAAAGCAAATCTACAATTGAAGTCCACAGGATGAGAGAAGGGACAGACATCCTTATGGACCGATATTGGGCTGGAGGATCTAGAGCTTACATAAGGTTGGCCAACGATTGGGGTGTAGTATGTTCTTTGCTTCTCATCCATTTTCCAGCATTAGTGATTCCTCAAAGCGACCTGAGCGTTGGTGAATTTCTGAAAGTGGATGCCCATTTGGGAAAAAGAAGATCGCTTGAACTTCTCCGTCGGACAAGAAGAGATAATGATTTCTCAGCCAAATCAGTAACAGCATATGACTCTATTCCCCAGGAACACAGGTTGTTCAGTAAGACTGCCACAATATTTACGATTATATTCATGCCTGGGATCCAAACAGTAGCAAACACCAAGTGGCTACAGATGATCAGATGGGAGCGTCTGCAGACAATTAATGTTCCCATAAAAGTATTCAACGCTATCAGGGAAGAGCTGGGGGCCATATGACTGATGACTCTCCAGAACAGATATGCCCTTCATACGATCACAGCAATGGAAGGAGGAGTTATGCCAAAATAGGGCCATCGTGTTGCACATTCTTACTATCTCCTGATGAAGAAACTGGGACCTTGACAGAAGCCATAACGTTGTTGACAGACCTGCATAACAAGATGGAAGATGAGGCAGATGACATTAAAAATGACAGTTGGTTTGCCTTCCTGTTCTCATGATTCCACAGTGGTTGGAAAATATATTCACGATGCTTGGAGGGATAACAGTGTTGGTGATGTTCGGATTCTGAGTAATTAGAATAGCAATTGCCCAATGTAAGAAAACCTCAAAGAAGGTTGTATGAATGAAGATCATGATCAATGTCGAATCTGGACTTAAAAACAAGGAGCTGACTGATGAAACTGTCAGAAAATATATAGAAGCCAACATCGTAGCACCTGAAGGAACGAAGATCCTGTATCCGAAGAGTCATAAGAAGTACATGGGACAATCGGTCTATTGTAATCCAAATGGGAAATGTAACTACATAACCTGGAGTGTAGATGAACATGTCAAATAAGCCTGCACCCTGAGGGGGGTGATGAAGATATGGATGCAAAAGAAGCACTTCTTCAAGAGAAAATACCAGGATGTGGAAACAATTGTGGAAGTGGTCGAGGACTCGACCAGAGGGGGGAATGTAGAGGTAAGGTAAGGCAAGGTAAAATGTATTTGTAAAGTGCCTATACACAAGGCAAGTATTTCAAAGTGCTCAAGGGGGGAGGGAAAAAGGGGAAAAACAACAGTCATTCAGAGCCCTTGAATTCCTGAATGATACAAGCCAGCAAGGCAGAGTAAGTGCATATACTACAGTTAACAGTGTAGATAACAGCAAATAGGTCTGAGGACGATTCTGCAGTTTTCCCAAGTGCATTAGGTGCCACCATGCAAGGAAGGGAGGGACTCGCATAGGGTTGCTGTTATTCTGGAACCCATAGTCACCTCCCTTCACCGCAAGAATGTGCCCGGTTTGCTTCCGAGCGCAAATAACATATCAAAACTGACGGCTATGCATCACTTTTTTTCTGTAACGTTAGGAGCAGAGAGACCTTAAGTACGAGGCATACCAAAGCCAGAGTGCACAAAGCAAAGGCACAATTGATGGTGGGCATGCAGGCACTTGAAGGGGCACTGCGTGTTGGGTGATCACTCAAGACCTCTCTTGCAACCTGCTTTTTAAACTGTCCTCCACTCCTCTCCCCCCCCCCTCCTGACATTCCCAAATTGTGGGACAGGTTCCACCCCTGTGCAGACCCCTGTGCTAAGTGAAGAAGCAAGTGGGTGAGTGTAAGACCGAGTGAGAAAACAAAGTGAAGTAAGCAGTTAGGAAAGGCACCAGTGAACAAGAATGCATGGATGAATGAGTACATTAAGGGCCTGATTCACGGAGCGCTTTGCTATGGGGTTGCACCATTATAAAACACTTCAGCGAATCAGGCCCTAAGACATTAAATACATGCCTGAATGAGTAAAAAATATTTAAATAAATAGACAAATTATGGGATATGTGAGATGATCAGAGGCGGAACTTAAGTTAGCAGTGCTGAGTGTTTCAAATAATGGCGAGTTGTTTAAGTACTGTGTGAGACGCTGTATAATTGTGTGCATATTTAATTTAGAAAGGTGCACGTGAGAACCCCAATTAATCAGGGACTGTGCAAGTGAGTCAAAGCTTTTATTAATACACACGTACATAAGAATCTGTATGAATTAAGCAACTGTTAAATGCACAAATACATGATTTAGATGAGCGGTGAGTGACCCAAAGTGCACATTAGAAGAAGCAATGTTATCAACATGTCACAGTGTCACCTACTTTCCAGAGGCTGGAAATACACTCAGAGCCACAGTTCACCGGTCCACAGTATGGATGGGGGAGCCATCAAAGCAACCAGGTAGTTAGTGATCGAAGACACGAGAATGCATCCGTGAATCGATTATGGAAAGTGAGGGTGCACGTATGGGCGAACGGGTACGCTAATGAGGGATTAGAATGGGTAAACCACTCAATTAAGGAGTCAATTCACGAGTATATGAAATAAGCAAGTGAATACAAGAGGAAGACAATGAACTGCTGAAGACTGAATGAGTGGATGGTTAAATGAATGTGAGTACACGAGGAAATACACCAAGTTTAGTGCCACTGATTAATTGATCAGCTGGACAAATAGTTCAAAAAAGCAGAAAGAATGAATTACTGTGGGTTTTAATAAGTATGAATAGGCAGAGAAAACGGTCAAATAAGTCTTTAAGTAAAAATAATAAATGCCAGTTATGTTTAATTAGACACTTTTCACAGGCACAGTTAAATAGCCCAGGAAGGAAGAACAAATAATAAATAATATAGATCTGAATTTCATTTCGATAACTGAGTTCAAGCAGCATCGATTAACGGGTTACATTCGTGCCTCCTTTTTGGAGCTTACATCATGGAAAGTGTTGGACATTCCGGGGACACGGGGCACATGGCCTGCCCTCCTTCCCCTGCAATCTAGTGGGACTTAAGCGGAAACAGAGCAGGGATCTTCGTCTTCCTGTTTTTCGGGCCTGTCACCCCCAAAGCAGGGCAAGCACCTACATCCTGTGGACCGTCAGGCTCCAGGTGGCCATCGACGACTCTCTTCGGAGCGATTCCCTGTTTGTAGGCATCACACAGCTTAGCGTTGCATGGGGACGGACACCTGCCAAAAAAAACGAAATTTACTAAGATGTACAAAGACGTGTATACAACCACAGGCACAGACAATGAAGATGATAAAGACAGCAGGTAACATAGCTCAAAGGGTTGCGTGATCAACGCTGTGATCTGTTTGTGATCTGCGGGTCCGAATCTTGCCTTCAGAGATCAATGAGTGGCAATTTCGGTTGGGTGATACATGTGTGTAAATATGTTCTTTGTACAGTGCTTTGGCAAACAAGCTACACAAATAGCAAATCATTCACATTAAAGGGTTGCCAGGCCTGTCAAGATTTCAGACACTAGATTGGAGATAGTGCAATTACATCAACTTCTTAAACAATAAATTAGCAACACAACACGTTTGTGCCCCGCCAAGTTACAGCAGGACGCGGCTTCACAATTCCGTTAAAGGCAGGGGCAGTTGCAACACAGCACACACGTTTGCTTCCAGCTACACTTCTAGGGTCTCTTCCCCTGCTCGAGCACACACGCTTGACACTTCCCTTAGCTGTACCCAATCGGAGGGGTTGGCAGGAGGCTGTTGTGAATGGCAAATATCCATTCCTAGCAGTGGCAGAGTCACCCAAAAAGTACTCAAGAAGAAAACAAGCAGTTGCTTGATGTAACCCTATTATGCAGCGCACTATGTTTTAAGTGCCTTCCTTCTGGCTGCTCAAATACTTTCTCAGGATTTCTCCATAGTTTATTTAATCATATTCTCCAAAAAATGCTTTCAAATTGACAACATACATTTAAGTACTGCTTTAATATGGCCTTATAGAACAAGGATGGGGTCATTATCGCGGGATAATGAGCCTCCCGAGATCTATAAGGGTACTAGTGCATAGTGGTGGTAGCAGTACATGTTTTGAAGATTTTGGTGGGGAAGTAAAACATTTTGCGTTAACAGCAAGTAAAGTAAATAAACAAATTCATCTACTAAATGAAATGTAGTATTATTTTGTAGTTTTTAAATAACAAGATTGTCTTCATAATGGGAGCAATTTATTAGCAAATTTTGTAAAACTGGAGCGCAGCGAGCATTCATTAGGTAACATGTACACATGTATGGCTCAGCATTTCCCATAGTTTAGCTTTATCTGGTGTGTTAAATAGGACGATGCAGCAAACAACATACTGTCGAACAAGGACGTGTCTTTTTGAAAGACGTATTGCCTGGAAATTGCATTGGTGTTTCGCTGTCTGCTCTTGAAGACAGAATGCAGTCACTACCAGTAGTTATTGACTGCATTCTAAACATTCTGAGTGGCTACCACGAGGTGAATATAGATCCGCACGTGCTAATAGTAAATACAGACCAATAATTTCACCCATTGGATGTTATATAATTTACATTTAATAGATGCATGTATTGTTATGGCATGCAAACCAAGGTCTGGCATTTTGAGAGAGCCAGTACGTCTTTGAGCCCTCCTGGGCACTTTTTCAAGGATTACTTTGTTAGTTTTTACAGTGTTTGGGATTAGGGCTAAACTATCTAAAACTGAAATCTTATAATAATGACAATGCTGAAAAGTTCTTATATTGACGTGGGCACAGCAAGTTAACTAGAGAGAAAGAAGAAAATAGGTTACACTCACCAAAACGCGTGCAGATATCCCACGCCCATCTCCAGGTGATTCGAGTTTAGGGGGATCTGGGCTGAGAAACAACCAATGAGACTCTGCAAAACCAACGTGTGTTCACAATTGGTTTTTTCGTTCATAAGCTGATCAGATAAACTATAGAAAAAGGCGTCCGTATTAGCTGCTATTAGGAATCACAGAGTGATCAATCAGAGAGATCAATCAGAGGTCGACCCTCTCTTCTGAAGTTGGCCTTAGGGTCTGACTGCTTGGAAAAATCTCTGCACCCAGCTTCAGCTTTGAGTTTCAAAGTGCGTTCAAAGGAAACTCCCTTGAAGGAAGGTCCACTTCCAAATATTGATTGCCACGCGGCACAGGGCTGGTCAGAGAGCTCCATCCTCTTTCCTGATGCAGTAGAGGGTGGTGGTTTTGCCAGTGTGAATGAGAACAACTTTCAAGTAAATAACCAATAGAAACACTTTCCAGTAAGTTCCTGTGGTGGCCGGCATTGATCTTGTCAGACAGGTCTTTTACAGATCGATGTATCCAGCCTTCCTCCCACCTCAGACTTGAAGAGTCTGCGTCGATGGGGATTCCAGGGGTACCGAAGAGGAAGAATGAGCAGCTTCGTAGGAGGTTGCTTACCCTTCCTTACCGAGAGCATCTTAGAAGATCCTGATCCAAGAGGGTGGGATTGTTACCCAAGTTCTAGTGCCACTCTCTGTCACATGCAGTTGGCCTGGTTGGATTTGTAGCCTGACACACGAAATCAGTAATCCGAGGGATGCTTGAAGCTCAGAAACCTCTTGAACCACCAGGTTGGCATTTGTTGTGGGGGCAGAAGGTGCTTTATCATCTACTGGACTGATTTAACTCTCTTGGCAGAAGGGATTGATTGTGCTAGAGTTTAGACAAGGTATTAACCTATGACTTGTGATCCTCTTGGTGTTTTGCATAGATAACATTGGGGCATTTGCTGAGAAAACATGTTTGAAAAGCATCCTCGTGGTGAGGCTGATGCTGCAGAGGGAGAAGTGTAGAACGCAAGCAAAAGACCAAGTTATGATAGAAATCGACGTTTTGCATCACAGAAAGGATGTGACTGGCATTATCCTTTTTAAGACCAGAGTGACTGCAATGTCGCTAAAGTGGACTGCCTTGTATTAAAAGTATTTCTCCCGTATGTCTAACCTGAGATATGGCCTCTGGTCTTGCTGGACATGAAGAGGGACAACACATAACATTTCAGCCAGCAAAGCCAGATGCCAACAATTGTGTCAATGCTAACATCCTGAACCTTTGAATGGGAAGAAATTGGCTGCAGTCACAGCGGTCTAGAATGGGAGCGACACCTCTTCCTTTTTTGCTTGTGAGAAAAAGCAGGATCGGAAGCCCCTGCATCTTTTGGGGGGACAGGCTGGAGGAGTGGTTTGGCTCAGTAAGTAGTTGAGCGAGTTGATTTAATAAAACCCAGGTGACTTGGTGCTAGTCTTGATACTGGAAGGACAACTTCCATGCTATCAGGGCGATGTCTGCCCCAAAAGAATGAGTATTACTCAGTGCCTCTGGGTTGTATGTGTGCTTTACAAATTAAATAAATAAATAAATAAATAAAGGGCTAAAGCTTAACAGGGAGATATTAAAACTTTCTGAAGTCCTCTATGGATGGAGGGGACACTTGAGCATCCCTCAGTGTCTTCTCTTCTTGGCCTGTGCAGCAAGCTTGGAAGATCAGGAACAGTCAGCAGATACTGTATAAGAAAAGGGGATGCAAGACTTGCAGATGGGACTATAAACCCCATGGAGATTTTGGGGATACCCCTTGGTGGATCTGATTACGCTATCTTTTTCAAACCTCTTGCAAGTGATGTTGAATTCTCACGCTGTATTCAGTAGGTGGTAGATGTACTTAGGTTATGGCAAAGCACAGAGACGCAGTCTCAATATAGTGTCCTAGCAAGTGACTATACAAATAGAATGTATTATTCACAGAGCATTCTCACACAAATTTACTTCAGTAAAATTGTAGCTAACAAAAGACATCCGGATACACTAGCTGTCAACTTGCTTTAAAATAATTACAAAACGTATGATTTAAATGACCCGTGCAGAATTGACTCCTGCATCCAGATCAAGCAATAGCATTTAAGGCATTCTTGCCCTCAATGTAAAAGTTAATGATACGTTTTAGAATAGCTTCTTGCCAAGACAAATATTACAGTAAGATCTTTGTGGCAATTCGTGCTCAGTGATGGGTGCTCCCACGTTGGCCAAACTTGATATCAAAGAGGGCCTGGGTGAGGTCACAATCCAAATGTTAAGGATCATCACAGACAAGGAGACAAAGGAAAATCAGAGCATTCATTACGTTTAATGCGGGCCTTCAGAGCGTTACTGCATTAGGCGCAGTTCATCAAAGCATTATGCATATGTACATAAGGGAGACCATGGACACACTGCCTGAAATGCTGAAGGGATATCCTTAGAACGCAAACAGTTCTTCAGGCTGACTAACCTGAACATGATGTCACAATAAGATAAGGGGTGTGGCACCTTTCACACTCTTAAGGAGATGTGATGCACAATACGGCTGCTTCTGAGTAACCCTGGGCAGCAACTGACCTTATAGAGCACCGAATACCTACCTGCTGCCTGGACACTGTACAGCAGGTGGGTATCTGGTGTTATAAGGTGGTATAAGGACTATTTTCACCACACAGACAAGTCAAATGAAGATGTGTCTTGCAAGACAAGGTTTTATTTACCAGCTACATAGAAGACGTCCAAAAGAGCCTTAAAGTAGAGGTAGAGACTCTACAATTGTTCAATTCTTCACAACGTTTAATTACTGATATATGTATTACACCGCAGCTTATACATGACAATAGAATGAATTGAGGATACACGTAAATTATGTTCATTATCATCAGATGGCATAACTGTCTTAAGTCATTATAAAATTCAATTATATCAGATCCTAATTATTGTTCTCTGTATGATTCTGTGGAATAAATAAACTATGATAAAAGAAAATCGAATTATTAGAAAACCATATGAAGTACTCGGCTTAATATACTTCCGGAACAGGTTAATATAATTGTTATTGTTGACCATCTCTCTTCTCCTTGACTATTTTTCTCTAAATTCAAGGAGACAGTTAACTTTGAACTTTGGTTTGTTGGCAAACCTATGCACTCAGCTGTCCCACAGAAAACAACTATTGTACTGGACAGATGTATGTGATGTGTAAACATCTAGAAAATGCTAAAACAATATTACATGGAGAAAACAGGCCACCAGACTCTATGGTATATCTCTGATGGTTAGAGTGGTGCCTCTGGGACCTCCAATAGAGAAGGACTAAGTCAGGAGTAAAGGAGAACAGCAGATGTCGTGTTATGTTAAAGGTTTTTCTCCTGTGCACTGTTGCCACTGGCACGGTCTGTTGGCGCTCTGGTGGATTTGCAAAGCAAGGATGGAGATGGGTGAGTTTGTGGGACTGAGCGGGTAAAAAGAGCAAGAGAGCTGTGATTTGCTGTTGGCATCTTCTGTTCAGTGACACCGTTCACTGAGCGTAGGTGTGTTTTTCGGCTGGTAGCTGCCATGTGGTGCTCGGCGAGACTGTGTGTGGTTTGTTTCAATGTTGTGGTGTTGTGAAGTGTGTGCAGTTTGGTGTGCTGTAGAGATATGGCTGTGTTTAGTTCAGAGTTTGAGAAGGTGTATGCAGAAGAGTGAGGTTTTAGTTTGGTTAGTTAGTGGCAGTACCTTTCCTACCCCCGCTGTTCTGTTTAAATGCTGCCATATCTCTTCCACTTTTGTACATTCTTGTGTGCAACAATTACCACCCCATGGGTTCCTCGAGGGGCGATGTGTTCCCTGTGTCCCGTAGTCTGTCCGTGCAAGATATGGGCCACAAGCACAATTGGGCTAAATGTGAGATATGGCTCACTAACACAGATGGGATAAATGCAAGATATGGCTCACTAACACAGATGGACTAAATCCAAAATCCGCACGTAGACACAGTAAATGCACAGCCACTCCACCAACTAACTCGACATGTCTCCACAAGTGATTGTATTGGAGCTAAACATAGCAACTGGCACAAATATCAGGGGGTATCCGCAGGCCCCAGTCACCAAGGGGTCAATGACAAAACAATACACCGAGCACAGTATCTCAGGCGCAGGACTAAGGGGCAGAGTTCGGAGCCAATGTCATTTAAGAGCAAAGGCAAAGGGCCAGCTCGCCACAATTCACCAGCCATACAATGACTGTACAACCTGATTCTGATCCGTTCCATGGAGGTCACGATGGTCCCAATGGTCTCCGTGATCTTGGTGATTTTCGGTGATCAATCACAATCACAATCACCAGCTCACACAGCCCTCTCGTCCCCCGCAACATATACCATACAGTGCTGTGATGTGCTATGCAGTAGTGCACTGGGAACAGAGAGTGGGAGCTGGGCTCGACACCACAACACACCACAGCGTTCAACACTCAGCGTGTTCTGCAACGGGTGCACTCCGTCAAACTTGATCCTAGGAAAGGACCCTCAAGAGTTCAATAGCATCAAGCCACACCTCAAGCGATCAGGAACAGCAGAGAGAGAGGCTGCTTCCGACGCATTCTCCCTTAAATGTAGTATATCAACAGATGGACTAAATGCAAGGTACGGCTCACTTACACAAATGGGCTAAAGGCAAAATAGGGCTCACTTACACAAATGGGCTAAAGACAAGATAAGGCTCACAAACACAGAAGGGCTAGTTGCAAGATATGGCTCAATAACACAGATGGGCTAAATGTGAGATATGGCTCACTAACACAGATGGGCAAAATGCGAGATATGGCTCGCTAACACAGATGGGCTAAATGTGAAATATGACAGACTGACAAAAAAGATCTATGTTCTAGTAGGTAATAAGAGTGGTGGGGCTTTACTGGAGTACAGTAATAGCTGGACTCCCTGCCTTGACCACACTTACCTTATCAGTCGCTGCTGGTTGACTGCGGCAGGCTTCTCCGGCAAACACGGGCACACACAGGAGTGGAGCTGCTTCTTCAGGAGTCACTCTTTGCCTTGTGGCCATTAGCTGGGGCTGCTGGGCAGGTACTGCCGTGAGGCGTGACTTAAGAGTGTTCCATAGGCCAATCAGGGTACGGTGAGTGGGCGGGCTTGGAGGCGGGCGGCTAGTGGATGCAGTAAGCGGGCAGACCCGGCAACATGGAAGTAGGGTAGTGCGCTCGAAGTGCTGATATTAGCTCTAGCTTCAAAGTCCAACACTCAAATTTAGTTAAAATGGGGTCGCAGACCCAAGAGCTCACTCACCTAATGGAGCGCAAAATAAAGTAATATGGGGGTGCAGCGACGCAGGTAGAACCATGCTGCTGTTTCTATTTCAGGGCTTATGTCCAGTCATGGTATGGTGCACGCAGAATAAAGTAATATGGGGGCTGCAGCGACACGGGTAGACCCTTGCTGCTGTTTTTATTGCAGATCTCACTCACCTTAAAGAGCGCAAGAGATAAGGAGCTAGTTGTTTTTACTTGTGTCTTGAAAAACAATGATAATTACAATTGCCATGAGCACAGTCGGATGTGTAAGGCTACAGCAGTGAAAGGAGACGAGGTCAAATGGAAGAGATCGGTGGAGAACCAAGTCATGTCAAGGATGAGTGTGACGGGCAAGGAGGTTTCTGGCAACCCAAACCAAAATTGTCAGGCAAGCCTAGGAGGGGCTTCGTGGCACAAGTGCTTGAGAGATCATTGAGAATGATGGGTGGACCATGTTCCAAAGAGAGTGCCTGTATGCTGGGGAAATCACAGGGAGGAGATGGCCAGAGGGAAGTCCCCAAAACCGACCAGAAGAGACCCCACGAAGGAGTGGTGTTGCTAACACTGAGTGAGAGTGACATGAGAAGAATGCTGGCAGAGTTGTTTGATTTCCATGTACAACGCTAAAAGGAGCCCATTAGTGACGTCATGGAAAGACTTTACGAGGGGCGTGTGAGAGAGGAGATGAAGACTATGCTTCCAAAAGTCTACTGGGACACCTTAAGACACAGAGGACAAGCACAGAGGAACTGAAAGGTGGGTCACACAAATGTATCGCACAAGGAAGAGAGATTAACTCACCGATGGGTTTTGTAAGATAGTGGAAACAAGGGTGAAAAACTGTGCCATTGTATTATGTGTGTGCAACGTTTGTACACATGTCAGCATTTGATAAAAGGTTGTTGCCTAAATGAGTCCACTGTCATAAGGGGTCTACCCCAAAAACGAAATTAGGGGCAGGCTGGAGAAAACAATGTAAAGAGACATGTGCTGCCTACTTTAAAGTAGTGATATTTTTTAAGACTTAATATTTCTGTGTTGTTGGATAAAACAGGTAATTGTGTTTTCCAACGTTACATCTTCACATCAAAATACTGTGTAAAGTGAAACATTTATCCTTTGGTTTATATAAATCGATTGACTTTGCTGAGACTCATGATTGAAAAGAATGTTTCTGTTCCCTAGCAATGTCATACAAAGGGATGCTTTTGTTTTGACATTTCAAACACAGGAATTGGGGCTTGCTTCAGAAGTATTTTACAGCCTTGAGAACTCGGTATATTTTAGCAACTGTAGACAGAGAGCACCAGCCCATCTTTCTCTGTGCCAATTAGCTTTACAAATACAGCTAAAGTCACTCTCCCCAGTGGTCCTCCTGTGTATTAAAAAACCATGTCTTCTCATATGGTTGATAGACTAATACCACTATTATACCAAGTATCTCTGAAAAGAGGGTCTGTTAAAATCTGGTAGCAGTAAGGGGTCACATATTCTGTTTTGACAGGTGAGAGCGTCTATGAGAAGTCACACTGCAGAGGAGAATATAAGTGGTGATTGTCAGCTTAGCTTGTATTTGGTGTGCAAGATAGGGAAGGAGCTCAGCTTCAAAAGAACTATTATCAGGAATCCAGATGCAATCAAAATGTGCATGTCTCAGATGTCACTTCAGGGAAACAGAACATAAGTTAATTGCAGGGGACATGGGAGAGGAGAAAATGCCTCTTATCAAAACTCAGTTTCTGAGGGTTGTAGAAATAAATCAAATATATTGACTTGATGGGATTTATGAGATGAATGTAAAAATATAACAATAACCAAAATTCAGCCAGACGTTATGCCATAAAAGGGTAAAATACATGTAACTCTGGAATTCTTAAAGAGTCCAGAATAATCGCATTCATTTTTATAAAAAGAGGACATCCCATCAGAATATATATAAACCTGCGAGGCAATGTAAAAGCAGATGTACAGAAACTACAATGATTTGGTTTAAGTATAAGGCCTAGTGATATCACACTAAGTGGTGGTAGAACCTTAACCTTTGTCAAAACATTTGGGCAGCCCATGAAGGACCCTGTAGAGAATTGTATGCTGTCTCGTGGCGGTCGCGCGTGCTCTCTTGTTATACTTGGAATGAGAGTCGCGTGACCGCAGCGGACGGTTGCTGTGTTTAAATAATGTTGAGCCCTGCAGCTGTTAGGGCTCCGGCGAGCTCCGTTTAATAAAGGACTCACCTGCTTTCGTAGTGCTGCCTCAAATCTTTTCAAGTGGCGACAAGGAGGGCCCACGGAGCTCGCTGCGGAGCCTGGCGACGTCTCCCTTAAGACCGCAATGCCCGCAACGCAGAACGTGTCGTCCGCGGCATGGAGGGCAGGCCCTGCGACAGGCAGAGCAGCCTGCGAAGAGGTGGGGGCCTGCAGAGGGACTGTCTCCGCGGCGCCCGGGAGCGTGGCACTGCAGGGGGACGGTCTCCCCGCCTCTACTCCGAGCGAGTGGCTACATAGGGAAAAGCGGCTCTTCCTGGTGGGTGCCGCCCACTCTCCCTCTCGTTGGACAAGAAGGTGAGGAGCAGGGAGAGGGGGGGCTGGGGCACAGCCAGTGGGGTGGCACATCTGAGAGGAAGCTCAGGGCCAACAAGAGGCCATCATAAGGAGGGAGTGTGCCAGAGGACATTGAAGTTACTGCAGGGGTGAGCCTCCCAGAGGACATTGAGGTCACTGCAGGGTTCACAGGGAGTGTGCCTCCCAGAGGACATTGAAGTCACTGCAGAGCTGAAGGTGCTTCACACAAGGCTGTGTTGCAGGACAAACATATAGACAGTGAACCTGCACCATCTGCACTGAAGAGTTGCTTGAGTGCATTTAAGCACAGAAGGACTGACAAGTACTAAGAAGATAAGTGGAAGAACAGTGAATAGAATTGGAGATATAAGACATTAGCACATTTTGTGATATTTGGTGTAAATAGGACACCGTTCCTGTCAGAACCTGGCGCTCCACCTATAAGGTGGGACAGGTGGAAGAAGTTGTTTGACACGTACCTGATTGCAATTGGAGGGGACAAGTTTGCAGCAGCGAGAAAAGAGGTGATCCTGCTGCACAATTTGGGAACGGAAGGCAGAAGTGTCTATGATGGATTACCTGATCTTCCACAGCAAGGCCAGGGGGAGGTGGACCAATATTCCATGGCGGAAAGGAAGTTGGAAGTTCATTTTGAAGCCAAGAAAAACATAAAATTTGAGAGACACAAGTTATTCCAAAGGATACAAGACCCACAGGAGCCGGTGGAAAACTTTATTGCGGCGTTGAGGTCTCTTAGCCATACGTGCGAATTTGGGCTGCTCACTGATTCTCTCATAAGGGACCAATTGGTTCGTTGAACGAATAATATAAAAATACAAGAGAGGCTATTATCAAAAGATGCATCACTGGAGTCGGCCATAGACATGGCAAGAAGTATGGAACAGACTCATAAATATATGACCACTATGAAGGGAGACAAGTCGGAAGGAGAAGTGGCTGCGGTGAAGGGATTTCGTAAGGGAGTCCCCAACAAGGAAATTAAGTGCTACAAATGTGGGAGTAAACGTCATATTTCCACAAGCATGTTTTGTCCAGCCAGAAATATCTCATGTCTGAAATGCAAGAAGAAAGGTAATTTCGCGAGAGTTTGCCGTGAATCAGGGACAGTGCAGAGCATTGAAGCAGGTGGAAGAGTGCCTGAACAAGAAGAAGATCTGGAAATGGGAAGGAGCAACCAGACAAAGCATGTGCTGGAAGTATCGGAGGTCTCAAGCAAGGGAGGTGCGCCTACAGATGTATTCATGGTCAGTGGAAGAGTGGTGACAATGAAGGTGGACAGTTGCTCACCATGGACCTTGATGTCAAAGGCGACATTTCTGAGTTGTATGCAAGGAGACGTGAGACAATTGAAGAAGCACAACATAGAACCCTATGCATATGGAAACGTGAGAATTGAAATTGTAGGGATGTTCCAGGCTTCCATTAAATATAAAGGGAGAAGCTGTGAATCAGAGGTGTATGTTACCCAAGAAGGTTCTTCACTCCTAGGATGGGGTGAACAGTGGAAGTTGGGAATCAGAATACAGGCGAACGCGGAGAGACCAGTTGATGTAGCTAAACTGAAGGACAGATGGGAAAAGGATTATCCCATGGTGTTTCGTGAGGAACTAGGGATGTTGAAAATATTTGAACACGAGATTCAGCTCAAGGCAGGTGCCAGTCCAAAAGTGCACAAGGTGAGGCCGGTGCCTCATGGGTTAAGTGAGAAACTCAAAGCAGAAGTGGAGTCGTTACTTCAAAGAGGAGTAATAGAGAAGAGTGAAAGCTCAGAATGGCTGTCGCCGATAGTAGAAGCTGCTAAGGCCAATGGAGATATTAGGCTATGTGTGGATCTGCGAGATCTGAACAGGAACATCTTAGTGGATAGACATCCTCTACCGATAATAGGTGACAAGCTATCAGTACTGAACAATGCCAAAGTGTTTTCTGTCATTGACCTTTCCCAAGCATACCATCTGATCCCGCTGAAGGAGGATTGTCAACACTTGACGGCATTTATCACAGTGTTTGGTTCATTCAAATACTGTAGGATGCCATTTGGGCTTGCCTAGGTGGCAGCTGTATTCCAAAGGGTGATGGAGACGGTGTTGAGTGGAGTAAAGAACATTATTGTGTTCCAGGACGATGTGCTGATATATGCTAGTTCTACAGAAGAACATGATGAGGTGTTGAAACAGGTGTTGAACAGATTGAGTGAGGCAGGGTTGACGGTGAAGAGGAGCAAGTGTAAGATTGCGGTACACAGGGTGGAGTATCTGGGACATGAGATTGATGAGCAAGGGGTGAGGCCTAAGAAGAATTTGGTGGAAGCAGTGAAATGTGCACCTGTGCCAAAAGATAAAGAGCAGGTGAAATCATTTTTAGGTTTGGCCGAATATTATCATAGGTTTGTAAAGGATTTTGCCAAAGTGTCTATTCCCCTCAGAATGTTACTCAAGAAGGGAGTGAAATTTGAATGGTCCGCTGAATGTGATGTGGCTTTTGAGTGTATTAAGCAAGCAGTGGGTGAGGCACCATCCATAGGTAGATTTGACCCCAAGGACAAGATTGTTTTGGTAGTAGATGCGAGCATGTTGGGACTGGGTGCGACATTGGTGCAGTACGACAGAGACAATACTGAGAGAGTTCTAGCATTTGCGTCTAGGACGCTGAGAGGGGCAGAGAGTAAATATTCAGTTATTGAAAGAGAAACGTTGGCCATGTTCTGGGCGGTGAATCATTTTAAGTACTTCTTGTGGGGGAGGAGATTTATTGTCAGGTCGGACCACAAACCCATGGTTCAGATGTTTGAGAGCGGAAGATGGGGCATGGGTTCTCCAAGAATAAGCAGGTGGTGTTTTGGACTCCAAAACTTTAACTTTGATGTGAGCTATTTGCCTGGGAAGCGAAATGTTGTGGCAGACTGCCTGTCCAGACTGCCAGTCAGGGGTGAACCTATGGAAGATAGAGAGACGGAGGAGGAGTCAGAAGTAGCAGAATTACAAGGTGCAGTTAGTAAGGAAGAATGGACACAAGATGAAAATTCTGATGAGGATCTCAAGCTAGTCAAATGTTGGACAGTGAGGGGGTGGCCAGCAAAAAAGGACTTGGATTGTAAATTCAATACTTGGTGGGAAGTGAAGAATGAGTTGAACCTATGTGACGATAGGTTAAGGAGAGGGAGGTCCATTGTTCCTCCTCATTCCCTTAGGTCGGTATTGGTTGAGCTGGCTCATCAGGGGCATCCTGGAGAAGCGGCTATGAAGAGGAAATTGAGACAGAATTATTGGTGGCCGGGAATTGATAGGAGTGCGGAAAGGTATGTCAAGGATTGCATGATTTGCCAAACAAGTGACAAATGCAGAGTGGTGAGAGAAGCTCTGTTAATTCCCAATGTGATACCAGACCAGCCGTGGAGCAAGTTAGCGGTGGACATAATGGGTCCTGTAGCGGGTCTGGGAGAAGGCTTGAAGTCCGTGTTTGTTGTGGTGGATTTTCATTCCAAATGGTTTGAGTGGGAAGCTGTAAAGGTGGTCACGGCAAAGGAGTTGATTGGTTTCTTGGAAAGGGTTTTTCTTAAGGAAGGAGTACCTGTTGAAATTGTGTCTGATAATGGGGTGCAATTTGTGTCTGGGGCAATGAAAAAGTTTCTTGCGGGATACAGTATAAAACACACAAGGACTGCCTTGTATAATCCTAAAGCTAATGGACTTGTTGAAAGAGTCAACAGGTACATAAAAGGGAGCCTGCAGATGGCCATGAAATCGAGACAACCATGGAGGGAGGTATTAAGGATGCTGACATGGAATTATGTCACTACGTCACATTCTGTGACAGGTGTATCTCCATTTGTTTCGATGAAAGGAAGGGAACCTGGGACAAGGCTTTGTCCAGGATGGCTGGGAATGGCCAAGGTGGTTAATGTTGATCGGGACCACATTATGAAACTCATTACATTGAGTCAAGAAAGAAATAAGGAACTGTTTGATGACAGGATGAGAGTGAAGGAACAAGAATGGAAGGTTGGGGAAAAGGTATATGTCAAAATTCCCAGACTAGTGAACAAATGTGTGGAAAGTAGGTTCCTGGGACCGAAGAAGATATGTGCAGTGAAAAGTAATGTGGTCATTTTGGAGGGAGGAGAAGTTTGGTCGAAAGGAAGGTTGGCGAGAGTGGGTGATGGGGAAGAGAGTAAATTGGATGAACAGTTGAGAGCTGTGGAGGAGGATAATCATACATTGAATGAGGAGACGAAAGGAAGGGTGCCTGAGGAGAACAAAAACAATACAGGTGTGAGAGTCAAAGAAGATTCTTCACATAGGGCTAGATCTAAGCCGGTGTGGATGAGGGATTATGAAACTTGATACTAATGTGTTGGTCATGTCATGTTTAGGCTGTGCACTACTGTTTAACTTTCAATTCTTTCCAGTTCAGGCAAATTCTCTGATATTACTGATTTGTCGCTTTGGTTAAGTTTTTCGTTACTGTTATTAGCATTATAAAGTAAATTATTTACTCTGTTTGAGGGGGAAGATGTGTAGAGAATTGTATGCTGTCTCGCGGCAGTCGCGCGTGCTCTCTTGTTATACTTGGAATGAGAGTCGCGTGACCGCAGCGGACGGTTGCTGTGTTTAAATAATGTTGAGCCCCGCAGCTGTTAGGGCTCCCGCGAGCTCCGTTAAATAAAGGACTCACCTGCTTTCGTAGTGCTGCCTCAAATCTTTTCAGACCCCTTTCCTATGAGGGACAGATGATGTTTTCTAGCAGTGGCATCACTAGAATAAGCTAGGAATCTGATTGATCTTTCAATAAGAGCTGAGATAGTGACAACATCTTTAGCAGTTGGAGTCCACAGTCTATACAAGGCCCAACACAAATGATTTTGGGAGAACCAACTAGCAACCTGGAGCCAACTGGATTTATTGAAGATAGCATTGCTGTGGGAGAGAGCAGATTGGATTGAATTCAAGGCTGTATCTAGGGGGCCGATTGCAGAATTATAATTATAATTGTTTTTTATAACACACTTAATACCGAAGAGGTTTCTAAGGGCGGATTCGAACCTGTGTTGCTCTGCTTCGTCTTGCTCAGAATAAAAGGGGACGTGGGAGCCATATCCTGATTCAAGTGCCCAAAGTGGGAGAAATAAACCTGGTACCAGCTGGTGGTCCCTTAGCACCCGCCTCCCTGGATTTGTTAAATTTGTGAGAGACAGAACCAAAGTGAGTATAGGTGCTCTGAGGAATGGTACTTTGTTCCATGAGATAGAAATACATTCCATATCCATTTGGATAGCATTCAAAGTATATGTAGGGTACCCTGATTAAAAGTTTAAATTCCTGGGAATAAGAATGTAGCCCCAGGTGTATGTGTTTGGGGAACTGGAATTAGTAGGGTAGACTCTTTAGATGTGGGCCTGACATATGACCTATTCCCACACCCTGTGGTATCCGAACAGAATGGGTCTCACAGATTGTAAGTAAGAACCTTAAAGATCTGATGCAGCATGAACCCCATAATCACCAAAGAAACTCAATCCTGTTTTCCTGACAAATCAACTGAACTGGGCTTATTACTAATGCAGACAGAGCCATTAAGAATCACGAGTGAGTAGGGTTTACTGTCCCCATATATTCTGGAATACATTTGAAGAATCACATTTATTTGTTGAAAAGTCTAACAATGTAATGAATATTGAGAAGCATCATTGAGTTAGCGGCCAGGATATGTTATTTACTGGGATAACATATTTTAGAGTATTCATGATGTTGACAGTCTGATTGTTATGTTTGCAAATGTATGTGATTTGAAGGCGTATTTTGGACATGGACCCACCGCTCGTTTTGAAAAGGAAAGTGTGTGCTCATAGGTGGTGGAATATTTGCATATTATATTGGAAACGTCACGGTGAAAAGCTGACATAATAAACAGTTGACTTCACCTATAACAGTTTGATTAGACAGCTTGATTGTACTGTTGCACAAGTGTTCCGTGGTGTAATTTGAGGAGGGAGCTACATGGCTGAATTTTGAACTTGAAAAGATTACACAAAATATATTTGCAAACTCAATTACCTCTTACCCAGGCGAGTGCAGGTGTGATTGCTGTGCATGGAGCTTTTAGATCAGTATTTGCCTGGGCTGATTGCACAACCTAAAAATAATCTGTATTGTGTGGGTCTTGTTTGGGGGTAGGTTGAGGAAACGCCCTGAACCAGGTGCTACCCAATTATATTAAATCTATATCCGACAGCTGCACTATGGAAACTTCAGTGAAAAGCCTTAAAACGTCACCCATATTAGTGATACAAGTGCGAAAAGGTGCATACTGGGAGCTGTAGTGAAGTGCCCCAGTGTCAAAAGTACGGAGAAGGACAAATGAGGTGATTTGTTATTTAAGTTCATTTGTCATTTTTGTCAAAGCAAACACAGTGCTTTAACCACACTTTGCAGCGCACATAACCAAAAGTGGAGCAGGAGCCTTGCCACAGTTGGGCATTGAGGTGTGAGTGAAACAAAAACCATACGGTGTGTAGGGAGTGGGAACATGCAGATGGTGCAACACACAATTGATACAACTATAAAGAGCAATTGCCAAACAGCATTGACAAGAAAAACGTAATATTGGAGCTGCATGCTGTACTTATAAGTGGGTACAGACAAGCCTGTGGTTATGTACAATGGGGAGTAATTACGGCAGGGATCATGGGGGGAGTGTTATTGCACCCTGAGTCTCAGAGCCGCTTCGGGGGATAGAAGATGCTTTTGAGGGAATTCCCGAAGCCCTGGATAGGTAAAGCTTTTATTTCGTTCGTGAGTGAATTCCAGTGGTAAGGGACCAGAAAGTAGATAGATCAGAAGCTGGGGCGGGGCAGGGCAGGGCAGGACTGGGAGTGGTTGATTATGGTTTGAGATCGTAGGGTCTTCGAAGGGGCATAGCAGGACAGTGATGTAAAAAGATGGGGGAGCAGCCCAAGGGTAGATTTGAGAACCTCAAGGGGGCTTTGAAGAAGGGGTCCTTCTTGCACAGTGATCTATTCAGTGCTGAGTCCATGGGTAGAGGTGGGGGAAGGATGAGGGAGGTTGAAGATCGTGTGAGTGGAAAAGTTGTAAATGTGAAACACAGCATTCTGGGAACTGTAGTAAAACATTCTGAATAGTACTTCATAAATACAGGGAAAAGTGAAATAAGTTCTGAAAACTACATTCTGGCAAGTGGACTATGGCACCCCAAAGTCTCGCACATATGAACAACGAGAATGCAAATAGTGCAGAATGTTTTATGCTGCAAAGTAGGGAGACTTCATATTATCTCAAGCACGAACTTTTAAGAATGCATCCAGTGTGCGAGGGTTGCATTCTAAAACACATATTGAAGAACAGACTTTTAAACAGAGCACTGAAGCCGAGAATACCACAAGACATGAAAACATGTTAAGAGATAAAAAGCTGTTATTGGAAGTTAACTGTGAAAGTAGCAATATATTGCATATAAATCCTTTAAAACTATATCAGGGTCTAACAATTTAACTGCAATCACTCGACACGCTTCTAACTAAAGTCAAGAGACATTACCCCAATATGTAAAACATACAGCACGAGATTAGTTCAGGGGTCTGGATCCTGTGTCTTTCCAGACATTTGAACTACTACTGCCATCATCCCTCATCACTGACTATGCTGGTGAAGCTTGATTGGAGTTGTAGTCCAAAACACCTGGAAAGCCAAAGGTGTAGACCCCTGGATTAGATGTTAAAACGTACATACAACAAACACAAAGTTGACAAGCTCCTGAGAAGAAGCCAAGGATGAAGAGCACTCTAATCTGTTAATTAATTGAGGGTGGGACACAATATAGTAAAACAAGAATGGGCGAGGCGCGCACTCCAGTTCCTGGCCAATATATTACCTGAAAAAAAGATTTACTGGGTTAAATCCCAAAGTGCCCAGTACATTCACAGGGTTAAATCCCAATTGCTGCCCAATTGTTCACAGGGTTGATTCCCTTCTTACACTGCTGGTCTCCTCCTAGCGCTCTCGTGTCGCCAACATTCATCAGGGAGACTAAGTTGCCTTTCTGTTCAGGTGAATCCAATATAATTGCTGTTGCAGTCTCTAGGAATTGTGGTAGCTGTAGTGAAACCATTTTAACAATTCAGGTGACCAGGAAAAGACTCCCCTCCAAAGACACACATCTTACCCTTAACAGGGGGAGGGAGGAAAACCATAATTATGGCTCTTCAATGTAGGACATAATGACCCCGGTGCTGCAGCCACTGGAGTCCGGCTCTCCACAAAGTACATGGTAAAACAAGAAGGGACACAATATACCAACCTCTGGCATTTGGAAGTAACTCAGGGTGCGTGGCCCAAAACTGTCTTGGGAGGATAGCTCGGGGGCAAAGACGAAACTGAGAACCACAGGTTCGATCCCCGGGTCTGTGCTTAGAAACATCTGGGTATTAAGCATGTTATAAATAACCTATCATATCATATCATACCTTGTGGAATCATTGGAGTCAGCAGAGGCCATGTGCAACGTTTTTGATGTATAAATAACTGGCAGAGTTTACGGTCTAAAATCAGCCACAATTTACAGATCCATCATTTTTTGTAATCTGCTGTTTACAATAAATGCTATGTTGTAGTCCATTTATATGGTGCATTTAGCCTGTTTCAAAGCACTCACAATTTTGCCAAACATGGTACATAAGGAAAAAGGGGGCAAAAGCATTTTTGGGAGATCATACAATGTAGTAAATCGTGGAAGCTGGGGTTAGAAATCGTGCAACATGGATTCACATCGTGCAACATCTATCATCTGAAAGTGTATTAATTTCACTTTACTGGCAAGCTCCCTCTGTGTAATTTTATAAATGACATTGCAGCTTTATTTTGAAATAGCTTGCATTGAGCAGTTCAGGTACTGCAAGGGTGCAGAAGTAGATGGGGGACACAAATGTGACATGCTTGTTGGCATAAACCTTTATTGAACTAAAAATGAGGAAAAGTGCCCTACCTGTCCCTATAACTAAGAGGGGTTTCCCTGGCTCGAACAAAATTACGAATAACGTCAGAATGTCTGTTAAAAGAAAATAATTCACTGTCCTATGTCACCAAGCCTATTTCCGCCCCTTACACTTCAACAGAACCTCTAACTAGATTGTATCCTGCTTAAAGCAGTTCATGAATGGGGGGATATCCTTCTTTCCCTAGCTGCCACTAGGCTTTAATGTGCTGTTCCCTGTGATCGGGGAGGAGGTCTTTCTCTCTCCAGACCTTCTCAGCAAAGTTCAAAAACATTATTGGGAAGGCGTCTTCCTCCCCTCAGCCTTTCTCAGGCTCTCTTTTCCAATAGCTTTATTTGTCAAAGTTCTACCTTCTGCCAAAGGATATATCTCCATTCCTCTGGTCTTCTTGTAACTTGTGCCAAAATGATCCCTTCTCCCCTCAGGCTTTTCATGACGTGTGCCAAAGGATCTCTCCCCTTGGACTTCTTGTGACTTGTGCCAAATTATCTCTTCCCCCTGGACTTCTTGTATTGTGTGGGTACCAGACCCCTTTCTCAGCTCTGTGAGATGGATTTCTTAAGCCTGGTTCACTATCCTGCCAGGCCTCACTTACAGTCTCTTTGGGGTGCTTTTTCACCCCTGCATTCTCAACTGGTCTCTCTTTTTGGTCCCATTGGGACTAGGAAAATGGCTATGCACCTCCTCAAAACCACAGCCTGTGGGATCTCCTTGTGCCTTCCCGGTCCCTCTCTGCATACCTTTGCACTTGGTCCACAAGCGTTACAGTCCTCGGCAACACTGGCAAGCTACTGCGGCTACCCTTGGGCTCTTGCAGTCTTCTATCGGTAGCCCCACCACGCTGGTTTCTCAAAGCACATCGGGTCTTGTCTGAACCACTCGGCTGGCTTGCTTTCTGCCACCGGACTACACGTTTCCCAAAAAACAAGTAGGTTGTGGCTCTACTCCCCCTTTCAGTCCCTGCCTTCTTGCTGCAGTTGCTCGGGTGCGCAGCACGTCCTCTCCACGTTGCTCCGCTCCCCAGCATGAAGCTGTTTCGGGGATCGGACTGACCTCAAGGAGAGTCGCTCATCGGTTTTTATGTTGGATTGTCTTTCTAACTTCCAATAGCTAGTATGTTCTTATCAGTTCCGTGTAAGGCTCCTCAATGTCCTGTACTTCCTCGTGTCAGTACCTTTGTAGTCATTCATATTCACCCTTCCCTCACTCTTCCTCGTCACAGTATTATCTGCCTGATATACATAATTGCTATGTATAAGAAAATGTGTAGAAGAAAGAGGAGACAGAGAGGACGGGGGTGTCTGAGCCCTATTTGTACAGTTGTGTGAAATATGTCTGGCATCACAATTTTGTGGATACCGAGTTCTCCCCTGACAGTCCCTACTTCTCCCAAAGAGGGAATCCCCACCCATGGGATCCTCACACTGAGTGCCACCACCCCAGGGGACTATCGGGTAGCAACCTAAGCTCCGTAGCCCCATGGGAAGGGTCCCCCTCCCCGGGAGAAGTGACCACATTGTGTACTTGTCACAGTTCAAATATAGTACTTTGGCATTAAGTCATTTTCTATGTGCTAACAAACTTGGTATCTAAAGGAACTTGTGCATAGAGAGATTCGGTATGTTGCACAGGTGCAAACAATGTGATCAAGAGGAGAAACCGGGTTTAGAACAAGGACTCACTGGGTCCAAAGTGGGCATCAGAAATGATGGACACACGCCTTCCAATGTTGTAAAGACACTGACATAGGAACCCTCCCCTCACTCCCAGTGTTGTAGTATTCCATTTAGGTTTAACATTTAAAATACATGCTGCCCAGATTAGATATAGATACATCACTTTATACTGAGCAAGTTACAGTTCTAATGGCCCCATTTCCAACTCGGTTTTCAATGGTGGTTTTCCATTGAAAACGCCTTTGCAAATCAGGCTCTAAACCTTCATAGTAATTCATTTCTGTAAACTAACGCAATACACTCCTTCAGACCCACGATCCGACAACCAACAAATGCAGATCATAACTTAAACTAAATGAAATGTACTTTTCTGTTTGACAGAAACACGAGGGAGGAAGGAAGGCTACAGACTAGAGTGACAGTTGCATTTTTTAGCTGCCAAAAAAGAAAAATGTTGCTAATTATAACATCAGCTCTTATATTTCAGACCCGGGTCAGGAAGGACAGCGCTTGCCTCCGCGCGGCCTACGCCAGTCACTTTAGAGCTGGCAATCAAAGGATGGCACAACTGACCCTTCGGATCTTAGTGAACGTCACATTAACAGTCAACACAACCGCTTGATGTGAACTTGTAGAATTGACGAGGGCACTTTTAATATTTAACATCCAGTCTCTAGACTGCAATAGCTGCAAAATGCTTTCTCCATAGGGTTGCTTTGTAAAGCACAGGAAACTACAGGCTGAGCCTGTATCTATATCACTAGGAAATATGCAATTTAGCAAGTACAATTTAAAAACAAACTAGGCTCAATGGTCTAAGCAGTGACTCACGGATATTTCAGACACTGATAGTCAGGGAGGTAATTTCACCAAAATACCAGGGGTAGCGAAAGTGATATCACACGACCCTTGACCCCTGATGACATCACAGGAAGTAATGTCATTTGACCCCACCCCGAAGTGATATCGCAGGATTTCACCCGTTGAAAAAACAGGAAGTGGCATCACATAGCATTGTACACTACGAAAAATATGGTTACGATATCACTATAATGTGATGTACATTTCATACAAGAATGGATCACCACATGTATAGTTAATATCAGTGTCTATAGGCCCATATTACCAAATTACTGCGAAGGCAAGCATACGTCCACGACCAAATGATAATGATGTGTTATTATATAGCACTTACGCTTAAGCGCTTTATATATAAAAAATATACACCCAATATCACCCAACCTTTGTTGGTACTCATTTATCGACCTCAGAAGGATGAAAGGCTGAGTTAAGGCGTTTAAGAACAGACTAAATCAGTGACTCACCCGCTGAAGTGTGCCTGAAATAAACCTTTAATGAGTCTAGCAACTATTGTATAGAATTCCAGAAAGACACATCATTTGGTATTCCTATTTTTTCTTATATTGGGTCAGTGCTGAAAGTGTTAGAATTGTGGCACTCCTGTTCTTATTTTTTTTCTTTTTTTAAGGGGCCTGAACAAGAAGCTAGCCACTCCAGAAACTAAAGAGCCACATGATGCTGGCCACAGCACAGCAGTATGCATTTTTAGAGGTCGCAAGGGAGACCACAGATGTCGCAAGGGAGACCTCAGAGGTCGCAGTTGCGACCTCTGGCGACCCCTAAATGACGTCTCTGTTAATAGTGCAGGTTACTATCTACTCCTTGAGCAATTTTAACCCAACTCTATGTCAGGCAGCTGTGTTTTCCACCTCAATTACCCATGATCCTTCATCATTGAAAATACTGGATGGGGTTCTTGGGAGATGTAGTACACAACATCTGGAGAGCCACAGGTTGCAGACCCCCTGCTCTATGTGCTCCTCTGTGGTACAGGCTGCCCTACCGGGACCTGGCAGGTGGTCTACCATTATCCTTGTTAAACCTCCAGCGCAAAAGTGGTTTGTCAAGGAATGGATGAGGAGCCCTCAGCCGTGGGGCAAATGTGTGTGAAGCCATGCACAGCCGTGCACAAAGCCCGCGAGCTTCCACATCCAAAGGCAGACAAGTAACATGAGAAACTGCTTTTGCAGTACTAACAGAGAAGGGTTGGTTTTATGGTTAAGTTTGGTTTATTTGAGATCAGCTAGGTTTAATAAAGATCAGCTTCCTGTCAGTGAGTTGTGCTTAGCTGTGTTTAGGTCAGCTTGCTTTGTTTATATTTTTCATATTTTAATTGTGCAGTTTAGTTGTGCCTAGTTAATCAATGTTTACCTTTGGTTAGTTTAGTTGTGTTCTGTTCTTCATTGTGTTTCATTGAATTATGCTTACTCGGGCCTTTTATGTAATTTAGTTATCTCTAGTTTTGTTCTTTCGTTAATTGAGTTTAGTCGGTTAACTGTGCCTAGTTTGACTGTGCTCTGCGTAGTTCAGTTTGACAGTGTTTATTTTAATAGTGCTTAGTGTAACTGCACTTACTTGTGTACTTCATTTATCTGTGCTAAGTTTTGTTGTGTAACGTCAGGCTTCGTTTAAATGCATTGTAGTTTAGCATTGCTTAGTTACACTGGCCCTCATTACGACCCTGGCGGAGGTCCATGGTGCAATTTGCACCATGGACCATGGCGCAGAGCTGCCAACTCCGCCATGGGGGTTGGCGGACTTACCGCCCCATTCCGACCTTGGCGGGGCGGTAAGTCCCCAATCCCCATTTACCCTTCCCCATTCCCATTTTTGCCCCATAGGGTATAATGGAAGTGGGGAAGGCATTAATTACGCCACCGTAGAATACAGTGGCGTAATTAACGAGGGGACCCGTAGCGCCATGGATTTTTCCGCCCGGAAAATCCGGGCGTAAAAATCACCATGGCGCTACGGAAAGTCCTAATCTGGCGGAGAGGTACGCCATGCATTACGCTGGCGTAAACCCCTCTCCGCCAGGGTCGTAATGAGGGCCACTGTGTTTAGTTTATTTGCCTGTTGCTTAGTTGTTCCTGGTGAGTGTCAGGTGTCAGCGTCCCATGGCCTTAATAAGGACAATGACACGAAACCTCACGGGGTTGAGGTTCATGCAGATTAAGTCAAATCCCTGCGATTAGAATTGCCATAGTCCGTGCTTTACTGAACATGCTTCCTCTTAAAAGCAGTTGAAGAAACCTGGTCCCCAAAGTCAACCGGCAACTGTAAAGTCAAAGTCAGGGGGCATTGTGAGCTCTAACCTTCCTTGTGTTATTGTTATGAGGTAGACAGACTGGGATGAATAGTGGTGGCCAACAAGCATGTTTCTAGGTAAGAAGCCATGTCTATCCTCCTGTCAGGCTCACATTCGACAGAGTCTTAATCCTCAGGGAGGTATTTTGGCGGTGCTTTAAAGACACATATGCAGAGGCCGAGTAGCTAAATGTGTAGTGCCTTCTCTTGTTGCACATCTAGTGTACATGATATGCTTTCTGACGTGCTTGCTGGCAATTCAGATATCAAGCAGTCTGTGGAATGGCTGGCAAGTTTCACATATGGGTAATGGCGGGATGTTCATTCCAAGGATAGAGCAATGGCAGCTACTTCCATTTCTGTCCTTGACCATACAAGGCCTCAGGAGAATACTAGCGTGCTCACAAGCAAAAGGTACACTGGGCACACATTGTGGGATAAGAGGGATCCTGTTTCAAGAATGAGAGATCCACCTTAGCATGAAGGAGGTTGCCACTGGGAAGGGGGGCACATGTTACACCCATGTGCGCACCAGCCACTTCGAAAGAGACTGCCCATGCATGCAGCCATACACCAAGGACCAGCAGAAGGGTATTGCTGAAATCCCTTAATAAGGGGTAGAAACCCAGCTTTACCCAGAGGCTAATATCCAGGAGGGCTGATTGCAGGGATGTGCAGATCTTCAAACGAGGGGGTAGGAACGTAATGTTGCTGGATATGGGCCTATGTCAGAAGCCAGATTTATTTAATTGTATTGTTTTTTTAAGCGTGGATGCAGGATTCGAACCTCTGTTGCTTTGCGTGTCTTGCTTCCAAGACCAGCACCTTGCCCCTGTACTATCCTCCGTTCACTGATGAAGTGAATGCAGCTTTAGCGAGTTCTGTGTCTTAGCCCCAGTAATCTTGCTTATTGATGCTGATGCTATAATGTTTGAAGTGAAGTGCAACACATTTTAGGATCCTCATTTGAAACTCTGGTCTGAGGGGAAAGAAGTAAAACCCTCAGGCGGGGCTTTTCACTACAAAGTTTCAGAAGGCATAAACTCTCTGTCCGTAAATCAAACTGATGCACAAAACGGCTGCCGCCCTCCCTCACCCTGCTGATGAGCATGGCTTGGCGCTCTGGGTCTGCTGAACGTGTATACATTGGTACCGGAACATGCCAGGTGTGCAGGGGGAACCACAGTACTATTGTTGAGAAGAAACTGAGTGATTGTGAAAGACTCTAGTACAGAGGTGGGTGGCCTCCAGCAGGCATCCAGGAGATTGATTTAGAGACGCAAAGACACAAACGGAAAAGCTTGATGAAATAACAGACGGCTTGATGGGCTGGCTACCTGAATATATGCCAAGGGTGACTCAATGGAATTCTTTTTGGAAAAGTAGCTGGTTGAACACTTAAGGGGATTGTAATCGTTTTCTTAATTGATAGTGCAGAGAGAATGTTGGCAAGACCCACTGCACTTGGTATTTTTCAAGGGTCCTCTACAACAAAATTGAGACTGAAGGGTAGTTTACCGAACCAGTTGAGCAACCCCTCTACAGGTTCCTAACCTTACCCAAACCAACAATGCTACAGAGTCAAAATTGTTTCAGAAGAGTGGGGGTCACTCCTTACATTAAGCTAATATTGCTCATTACGCAAAAAAAATCTAAAACAAATAACAATGTAAGAGTATGCAAAGTATCATACTTTATTTTATTTATTTTCTCTAAAACAAAGTAAAACAAACAGGAAAGTGGCCACAGCGATACAACCCATTAGAGTGCTATAAAGAACAGTATGGTCAGCTACACATCACTATTCATTCCTTTTAAAAACTCAAGTTTACCCTCCCATACAATTCACACTTCATACACCCAACATGTTTCATTCCTTTCTCAAGGGTCAGCATTGCCAGAATACTAAAGTTTTGAGATTGAGATGTCTTGCTTCAAAGGGCTGGATGCTCCAGACCTCTGGTTAAAGTGTGAAAACAGAAAAATAATATGAGGCCAGGAAGCCCAAAAAGAAACACACCAACACAGGTTACAAAGAAACATACACATGCTTTATTTCAAGCTACAACAGTTACCAAGTCAATTGACAAACGGATAGCTATTCGGCTCTCAGTATAACATAACGAACTTCAACGAGGGTTCGATGTGTTAGTGAGAGAGCGCACATTGGAATACCCAGGCTTTTTATACAATTTGTCCAGCCCTTGGCCAACCCTCTTGCGGGTTAACCATTCTGCGAAATATAATTCTGGTCTTAGGGTTCCTTGCCAGGTCAACCTTTAATATATGCATTTCGATTCGTTTCGCTGATATAAGTAGTACATTTACGTATAGGTCAACAGTAGGACAAGGTCTCTGTTCGCGACCCCGACAAGTGGCCTGCAGGCATATTAATTATTCAGTAGTACGGAGGTCAGAACGGCCAGAATCTTATTCAGAATGTCATTTGGCCTCCATTTTGATGTTCAGGGTGACTTCTACATAACAAGAGAACCTAAAATGGCGGTTTAGCCCAAGATGGCGGCTTACATTGATTTCTCTAAGGTCAAGACCTTGTCATGGAGTTTGTTCGCGCATGATGTTTAGACAACTTGGCGTAGGCCAATACATATGCAACTATTACAATAGGAGGCATAATATTATTTCTATTCTGACAAACCTTCCTTTTGGCCTATGCCAAGTGCTAATACCATTTCTAATGTCTTTGTAAATAACTCCATACATTGTCGTCCATACATCCTGAATCGTTATCTGTAATGTCTATAGCCATTAGGTCGTTCACCAGAACCTCTTGCAACACGAACTCTTTAGATGCTGTATCTGGGGCATACACTTTATGTCCTATCGTGCTCACCGCCTGAGCGCAACATCCCCCTAGCATTGCACATATACTAGGTAGACATTGGATACAGCAACAAAGGAATAACAGAATTCCCAAAATAACCAGTATGACAGAAAGCACCTTCCAACCCCAGGATCGTAGGGAATCCCAGAACCAAGCACTAATACTCCAATCTCCCACAGGAACATGCACTTCTGAACTAAGGACGTGCAAGTTCTGTATTGCTTTGAAAATTGTCGGTGAGGAATCTGGTGCGAAAACACAACAAGCGGACCCCACTAATTTACATACTCCACCACGTTCTGCCAGAATGACATCTAATGCCATCCGGTTTTGGAGCGCTACCAATCTTATGGCTTTCTGTTCCAGTGTCATATTATAGAGTATATCCGTGGTCCGGTTGATGGTTCTCTCCAGTACTCTCGCTAGCCCCCTAATATTTTCAGAATTTGCTATCTGTACCCAAAACTGATTTTGTTATATCTCCCAATATTTGCCCAGGGGTATCTCCATTCTCGTCCCGCCGTGGGCGAGCCTTAGAAACTTCCAATGTACTAGCTATGAATACCCCAGGTAATAGGATTCCTAAATAACAGGTTCCCTGCCAATCCTTGGGCAACCAGGGAAATGCTGTACTACCGCAAATGAAATTGACAGGCCCCCCCCCTACATACAGAGGCCTGTTCTCTCCGGTCAAATTTACAATGTTCACACAACCTTCAAAATCTCCCATTGACCAAGTGCCATTCCTTTGTACACAGAAGGGGACTGAATCGGGGTAATGGTTAATAGAGTAGGAAGGAGGCACGGCGTCCTTATTGCCTATTGGAGCCATTTTAAAGGAAATTAGAGTTTGGAAAGGAAGAGACAGTTTATCAGATGGCCTAATAGAAGCAACATTAGGCTTACTTCTATTTGCAAAAAGCGAGCATCCCAGGGGAGTCAATTCACGTTTCTGAAAATCATTTAAATTAGTTCCATCAAAGTGGCCTGAGATGCTGTCATTCCAACGGCCAAAGAATAGTGCTCTAAGAGAGGCATAGCAAGCAGTCGTTAAAGGTAAAGGGTGAATATACCATCCTAGCCCCTTGTTCCCAAGTTGCGGTAAATGGGTGCAGATCCAGCAATTACTCTTATTAAAAATGGCACGCGTTGAATTATTATCATTAAAGTGTTATTATGATACTTTCGTCTATGCTGGGAGTCCCTAGGTGACAAAGTATGAAGGTGTACAAAGGGAGTCAGAGCAGTAGGTACAATTTCAATTGGCAGAAGAGGCTCTAGAGGATACATTTCTTCAAAGTACCAGAGTCCCACCGCAGTAACTATACAAATTTCAATTACTATTATCACAACACAGCAATAAGTTTTCGGGGCCCAGGCACATTGTTCATTGTCCGAGTTGGTCAACCCCTTATTTACAAGTCCATTGTGAGCAGCAGCGGTGGAGGTGGCAGACATCGTAGTTTCTCAATCGATGACCCCAATGTTCGTTGCTGGCGACACTACGGTCACGCGACTTCTTAGTCCTTCCCCAAATCTAGCCAGCAGAATCCCCTTTTTTTTCCAAAATTTTCCTTGCAAGAACAAAACTCTCAATGACTCTTTTTTTCCAGATGCACAGGCAAAACCTGTGCCGTAGTTCTATTTTCTTTGTCGAAGGTCGTACCTGGTGGTTCCCAGTACTGTTTGATCTGGAAATAAGGTAACGTCACTTCCTGAGGGAAGCAACGTATCAGAGGCGACGGAAGTCGTAGAGCTTGAAACAATGTTTTCCGGAAGTGACCTTTCCAAAGAGTGTGGAGACAAAATGGACTGCTCCCCAAGCTCTACGGGCTCAGAGGGATTCTCCGGCACACTCACAGCGCTATTTGCTACCCCAGGATCTGAGATTGTAGCATCAGCAAGGGGTACTGCTTCTTCTGTAAAGTGTGGCGTCGGGTGAGGAAGTTTCTTGACATGCGTCGCGTGGATCCAATGCTTCTTTCTAGCCACCCACACTGCTGTCTGGGTGACCAACAGCACCTGGTAGGGTCCCCGCCAGCGAGGCGCAAGGCAGGAAGACCGTTCGTAGGCCTTCACCAGGACCCAACTTCCAGGCTGAATATTGTGTCCTGGGCCCGTAAACCGTACAGGTAAAGCTGATCGAACCTGATGATAAATGAGATACAGATTTTTAGTCAACTGGTTACAATAGTCTACAAGCAATACATTTTCAACCTCTCTCAATGCTTTAGGCTTCGGAAGACCCCAAATATTAGCAGGTCTCCCCATCACTACCTCAAATGGAGAGAGACCAGTCTTAGTTTGAGGTGTGGCACGCATGGCTAATAATACAATAGGTAAGGCGTCCGGCCATTTCAGTCTGGTGCCGGTGCATGTTTTAGCAAGCTTATTCTTTAGGATACCGTTATGTCTCTCTACCAACCCAGCACTTTGAGGATGTCTAGATGAGTGAAATCGCTTTTCAATGTGTAATGCTGTGCATATCTGCAAAATTACTGCTGCAACAAAATGTGGACCGTTGTCCGACCAAATTACTCTTGGCAGCCCAAATCGTGGGAAGAATTCCTTTACCATAGTCTTCGCAGTGGTCATGGCAGTAGCATCCTTAACGGGGAATGCCTCAACCCATTTACTGAAAGCACAAATGATCACAAGGACATATTTTAGATTGTTACACCGTTCCATCTCAATAAAATCAAAGTGGATGACCTCGAAGGGAACAGAAGGAGGCCCAAAACTGCCCCTTGGAGTTACTGTCCCCTTCCCCACATTGTGCTGTAAGCAAATCATGCAGTTTTGGACATAGCGCTGCACGATCTTCAAAATTTTATCATTTACCCAGACTTGTTCTAACATTTTCGTGATCTGCTGAGCACACACATGCATAGGACCGTGTGCCATCGTAACCATCGGCAGCACATATGAATCAGGGAGCAACCATTTCCCTTCAGATGTATCCACCCAACACCCATCCTCATCTAGTTTCCCCATCCCTTCGGCCCACTTTTTAGACTCTTCTATTGTGGCATCAGCTTGGATATCTTGCACAGACCCAATACCCTCATCCATTACATAGGCATCTCTTGTTTCTCTTACAGCATACATGTCTGCACTAAGGTCTGTGGCCGTTTGCCTGGCTATCTGGTCAGCAAAAGCGTTCCCTTTCCCCACATCATCTATGACTTTACGATGCGCTGCACATTTCATGATCGCTAACTGACTAGGGAGCGCGAGTGCCGAGAGCAATTGCACTATCAGGAGGCCATGCTGAATCTTGGTCCCATGTGAGGTTAGGAACCCTCTTTCCGACCAGAGCCTCCCAAAGTTGTGAGCCACCCCAAAGGCATACTGGCAATCAGTTTATATATTTACTGTACGCCCTTTGGAGAGTTCACAAGCTCGGGTCAACGCTATAATCTCTGCGGCCTGCGCAGAGTTATGCGGAATTCTCTTAGTTTCAACAACCATACTCAATGTAGTGACTGCATAGGCAGCTGTAGATGTGCCATCCGGAAGTTTGAAGCAGGAGCCATCACAAAACAGCTCCCCTTCCACATTATCCAAAGGAGTATCTATAAGGTCTATCCTGCCCTTTGTTTCCTGTTCAGTAGTATACAGGCAGTCATGTGATTCTTCGTCACCGCAAACAGTATTTTGCGGGAAAGGTAGGAGTTCAGCCGGATTAAGAACACAACACCTCTTAATTTGAATGTGAGGGGCAAACAAAGTTAATTCATACCTTGTCAGCCGTGCAGAGGTGAGGTGCTGTGTTTGGGTTTTATTCAATAGGACATCTACAGAGTGAGGTACCATCAGGGTTAAATCATGGCCTGGGACCATTCCCTCACTCTGTTTTACAGATGCGGCAGCAGCAGCGACAGCTCGCAAACATCTTGGCAAAGTGCATGCAACAGGATCAAGGGCGGAAGAGTAGTAGCCGCACGGTCTATTCTTCCCTCCGTGTTCCTGTGTTAACACAGCCAAAGCACATCCATCACATTCATGCACAAACAACACAAAGGCCTTATTGCAATTTGGAGTACCCAGAACCAGTGCAGAGCATAACACGGTTTTGAGAAGCTCAAATGATCGTTGATGTTCCGACTTCCATGGCAGCGGCGAAGAAATGCCCTTCTTCGTCAAGGCCAACATCGGTTTTATCACTAGTGAGAAGTTCGGGATCCACAGCCTACAGTAAGAAGCCATACCTATTAAGGCTCTGACTTCCTTCTGTGTATTTGGATGTAACGCTCACCTGATTCCCGCAGAGGCGCCGGTCTTGACTGGGTGAATGCCGTATCTTCAAAGGTGATGTGTAACACACGGTTGGCTCTTTGGGCTGGACCTCTGTGCACTGTATGTCTGACTCGAAGAGTAAGATGTCTGCAGATAGAAAATATGGGATTAATGAACTGGGGTTATTGGGTGCCTCTCTCCTCCTCCCTTTCTCTTCTCCTGTAGAACCCCAAAGGTTAACGCCCTCACCTTAGGTAAGTGAACGCCGAGCTCTCCATCGGCCTCGGGGCAGGGTGCCGTAACCAGTTTCTTCACTGGATAAGGGTGCAGGCCTCTTGACCTCAGAGGACTGCTGTCCGTCGTTAACTGCACGAACGGTAAGTTCTGGGCACTTCAAATGTCTTAAAAGTCTTTTGTAATGATATCTCTTGTTTTGCAGGGTTCCGGCGATGGCGGATGGCGGGCTGATGAGAGTTGAGGATCGAACCTGCGTGAGGAATAGAAGCGCCTGGAAGCACGTAAGTAAGCGCTTGTAGCCTGCTTCACGATGCGCACTAACTGTCCCTTTTATCTTGCAGGTACAAGTTCGGAGCTTTAGAGAAGCTGAAGGGTGCTGGAATACCCACTGGATTCGGCGTGGGAAGGAGTAATGGCACGTGAGTAATAAAGTTGCCCAATGTCTTTAAACGCACCTTCTTTTGTCTTTCAGATGCGGGATGCAGCGCCGAAGGCCTCCGGAGCGTGCGAAGAGCTGGTAAGCTTTTGTCTTTCAGATGCCGGAATGCAGTGCGAAGACCTCCGGAGCATGCGAAGAGTAGGTAAGCCTTTGTCTTTCAGATGCCGGAATGCAGCGCGAGGCGTTGGTGACAGCCGATGGACCAGGTAAGAGATGCGCTGCCACTGAAGACCGTAGTGCTAACCTGTTCTTTCTTTGTCTTTACAGGTGCTGCTGAAGACTGGATTCCAGGATGGTAAGCCTTTGTTCCCTTAGGCCCAGGATCAGAAGCAGAAGACACGATGAGCGTTCTGCTGCAGAGAATGCAGAATAACGCAAAGCAAGATTCATCCATCGGGTGTGGTTTAAATAGCCTCCTGTAGTGCTTAGGTGTCTCCTTCCACAGCCTCGCCTAGGTGAGAAAAGAGTTCCTGCTTTCCAGAAGAGTTCCAGTGTTCTGAAACTAGGGAGTGGCTCCTGCCCCACCCAACAGGAAAAGTAGTCCCAAACAGAAGAGGATCAGGGGCTCAACTGGCAGGTAAGTAAGCAGCATGGTCTGCTGCAGGTAAGTCAACCCAAGCATTATGAGCCCGGCGCTTCCTGCGCTGGGACTGGGCATCTTTATGAGCCTGGTGCCACTGGCGCCAGGACAGGGTCCAAAAGGTCCCAATTGGGACCTGCTGGCACTCGGAACCGGGGTTATGGGTCTGCTTCCAAGGGAGTCGGGCAAGTCCTGATCTTTTGGAAGCAGAGATCATGACATTGGAACAGACATGCCAGAAATGTGTTTTATTCTTTCAGGTTTCAATCTTCTCCCCTCCTTTGACAGGAGATAGCCTAAATAGGCGACCTCCTGACAACAATATTGAAATTTCTTAAGCAAAGCTTTATGACCATGTTCAGCCAAATGAATAAGCAACAATACAGTGCCTTCTTTACAAGCACTTTCAGAATCTGCAGCTAAAAGCAAGTCATCGATATACTGAAGCAGTGTACAAGTAGATGGCAATTCAAGGGTGTCAAGCTGTTCTTTCAAAGCCCTACTATAAATGCTCGGACTTTCAGTATAACATTGAGGTGCACGAGTAAATGTGAACAAACGTCCCCCCAAGGTGAACGCGAACAAATATCTACTATCCTTGTGTATAGGAATACTGAAGAAAGCATTCTTCAGATCCACAACACTAAAGTGAGTAGCTGTAGCAGGGATCATCGTTAGTATCGTTGTCACATCAGGCACAATTGGAAATTGTGGGGCGACAACTTTATTAATAGCGCGTAGATCAATTATGAAACGGAATGGGATTGCATTGTCGCCTTTCTTGTACACGGGTAAAATCGGACTGTTACATAAACTACCTTCAATCTCTTCGATCACTCCTCGATGCACAAAATCGGAAACAATGCACTTCAAAGCACGCTCGCCCTCAACTGATATTTTATATTGCGGAATGCGTGGTAGTTTAACTCCATGTTTCAAAACTATTTTAACGGGTTCAACCTGTAATACCCCGACATCATTGTCGTCAACCGCCCACAAACATTCCGGGACAACGCTAAACTCAGGAGGCAATGGTCGAGTCAAAAACTGAGAACTGGGAAGTTGCTGTGGTGAAATCGTCAGTCGCACTCCGTCAGAGGAACAATGAATTACTGCATTTAATTTCTTCAACAGATTTAACCCCAGCAAATTCTCTCCACAGTTTGAAGTCAAGAGGAATGGACAGTGGTCCGTAAAGGGACCCAAAGAAACAGGCACCGGCGAAGAAACCGGACAAGCAACTGGTATGCCAGAAAACCCTACAGAAACATTAGTTTGCCCTGACAGTGGAATGTTTGGAACCCGAGAATGATCAATGGAGCACTTCTGTGCTCCAGTGTCTATCAAGAACTGATGTTTCCTATTCCCCAATAACAGTTCAACGTAGGGACCTTTTTGACTAACGGGAATAGGTGAAGGTTCCAAACCCTGCTTCGGACAATCCTAACGAAACAAGATGTCGTCGAAAGGAAGCTCTTCATAAAGGTAGGCAGCAGAAGGGTGATCAAATATGTTTCTTGTGTCCACACTCGAAGTCTGATTATCCCGTGAAAAAGGTTGCTGGGGATCTTGTGGGAACTGACCTCTATCAGGGCCTCGCACTCCGAGGCGACCTCTAGGTCGTCTACCCATACTCCCAAATGTGTTGTTTGACCTCTGCCGAAGGACGGGCACTGTGCACGCCAATGACCTTCCTGGCGGCAATAGGCACATTGATTAATATTCACAGGACCCAAGGGGACGTTCCCTTTCGGAACATACTGGCCTCTAGTCTGTGAATTACCTCCTCTGGGATTCCTAACAATTTGCTGTAACAATACTTTAGTCTTCAAATCTCCTTTCCTCTTCTCTATTCTCTCTTTTTCATTATTAACATGATTCTCATAATACTGAGCGATGTGCAAAACTTCAGATTGGGATTTCGCCTGCTAAGCGCTCTCAGAGGACATAATCTGTGACTGGATGTCAGGCAGCAATCCACGCACAAATTTGTCCACAAACAACCTTTTCCCAGACTCTGTGCCCAAGTCCTGTCCTCTGAAGTCAGAGAATACCTGTTCGAATCGACTAAAGAATTCGGTGGCACCTTCAGATTTTCCTTGAACACAGGCCGTAAGCTTGTCCCAAATAATTCTTTTCTCAGGAATTATGGTTTTCAATTTTGCAACAATTTTATAAGGCAAAGTGAGTATTACCTGAGGTGGTTTCTCACCAGCTGGTCTTTCCCCATCAAACCTAGTTATGTTAGCCCACATATCTCCCAACCCAGGCACATCGTCTATTGTTCGAACCTGCTTCCATAAATCTACGGGCAGGAGTACAGGCAATAGCAAGTCAATATCACTTAGGGTGAACACAGAGGACTGTAAAACGGACTCTATCTCTTTGTAGAATCCTGTCGGATTTTTCCTAATATCAGGAATTGATTGTCTAATAGTGTTCACCTCCTGTCGCGAAAACGGGACATGAACAAATTGCGATACATAATGTGCAGGAATGTCCACAGCGGGTAGACCTGTCCCAACGTTAGCGGAAATTTCAACCTTTGGGACAAATGTCAGAGGAACCTCTCTCATTGGCAACTGAGATGTAGGTAATTCCGATCGCTTACTAAGCAACAGAGCCAGGTCGAGCGCTAAGGCAGAAGAAGAAGTGTCGGGCGAAAAAGCCCTCTTACAAATACCCAATAACTCTGTAGGACAACTAACCTTCTTCCTTACACATTCATCCTGTAGGTACTGTACCATTACCTGAATCACCTTCCTCTGCATTTCTACCGTATACTGACTATACTTGTCATACACTTCATCTGGCGGTATCGATGAATCCGAGATCCATCGAATCGCATCTTTGGTACAGATTCGTACTTCCTCAGATGCCGATTTACGACACGGAAGGAACCGTTTCTGTACATACATACTGTCGTCTTCACCATCCTCATCCCGTAATCTTTTCTATACTCAAATAACCTCTCAACATGACCATGTACTTTCTCCTCAGTGTCCCTTGAAAGCGCTAAAGTATTCAGATCCCTCAACCCTTGTGGGAGATCTGTATTATGTAATCTACCCCACATTACACATAAATAAGTCCCCAAACCTTCAATATAAACATTTTTCTCGGGAA
Organism: Ambystoma mexicanum; assembly: GCF_040938575.1. NCBI lineage: Eukaryota > Metazoa > Chordata > Amphibia > Caudata > Ambystomatidae > Ambystoma > Ambystoma mexicanum. The sequence goes on along the minus strand of NC_090931.1, from coordinate 847,881,473 downwards.
AATTGCTCATATTTGATAATGTGGAAAAAACATCTGCTTGATCACCTCTCTCCATACAATGCTGAGCCCATGCAAATAATTCCCGTTTCTTTTCTGCCGAGACAGTATTACGAGTGACAATCTTTGGCCCCGCACCCTGATCAACTTCAGTCGGTACAGAACCACTCAGGAGCGGAGATGCGGGCAAATTAAATGGAGGTGTGACTATCGGCGCAAGGGGAAGGGGTGGTAGAGTAGGTGGAGGAACAACAACTAGAGGAATAGGAACAACAGGTTGTACAGGGGGAACAGGAATAATAGCAGGAATAACAGCAGGAATGGGCAGAGCACCAGGGAGAGGATCATACGCAGGTGGCGCAGAGGCACCAGGCCTTCGCTCGTTTAACAATTTATCAATAAATTCTTCGGAAACATGAAAATCTTTAGAGGGATAGATTTTTTGAATACCGAATGAGAAAGCCCTATCCATATTCTTGACTGACTCTGAATGTTTTTCCTTATCATATAACAACACCTTTTCGGCATTCGTTTTATGACGGCGTGCATGTTTCTCCCTACTTTTAAGCTGCTGCAACGCTTCTTTTTTCCAATTCTGCAAAACATCAAATGCTGCAGGTCTGGCCTTCTTCTTTAACAAGACCGATTCTAGGTATTCAAAACGGGGGATCTCGAAACTACCATTGATTGGCCACTGAAATTCGGAGGCATGTCTGGTTTGTCTGTGCCAAATATCATTAAATACTATACTTCCAATGCCATACTTACAGTACATAGTACACGCCGGCGACCCCTCCTGTGGTGCCGGGCGGCTAAATTCCAAAGATTGTCAATCACTGCGGAACAGTGACCTAAAGCAGCTGGACAATTTCCCAGGCATTTCACAAAAAATTGGTGTTATCTGGTCAATAATTGTGTCTGCAGATACAATACGCCAAATTCAAATTGTCAGGGTTAAATTAAGAGTCGGGTCACGACTATACCTGACCAAACCTAAGGAGGACCGTACGGTTTACCAAAGAACTTACCTAACACATTTTACCTTGTGTTTGGCGGTTTCGACAAATCTGCCCGCCTCAAAAATGGACCCTCGTCAAGATGCCGTGTCAGACCACACGACTATCGCCCAAGGATCGGATCGTGCAGCGCTGCCGAGGTGTCGCATCTCGTTCGATCGGGCCCGCAGTATCACACCGTCCGATCCCGGTTCGATAGCCTGCGTCAACCTTCAATGATCCGGCATCAATCTTGAGGGTCCCTATTCGGGCGCCAACTGTAAAAACAGAAAAATAATATGAGGCCAGGAAGCCCAAAAAATAAACACACCAACACAGGTTACAAAGAAACATACACGTGCTTTATTTCAAGCTACAACAGTTACCAAGTCAATTGACAAACGGATAGCTATTCGGCTCTCAGTATAACATAACAAACTTCAACGAGGGTTTGATGTGTTAGTGAGAGAGTGCACATTGGAATACCCGGGCTTTTTATACAATTTGTCCAGCCCTTGGCCAACCCTCTTGCGGGTTAACCATTCTGCGAAATATAATCCTGGTCTTAGGGTTCCTTGCCAGGTCAACCTTTAATATATGCATTTCGATTAGTTTCGCTGATATAAGTAGTACATTTACGTATAGGTCAACAGTAGGAGAAGGTCTCTGTTCGCGACCCCGACAAGTGGCCTGCAGGCATATTAATTATTCAGTTGTACGGAGGTCACAACGGCCAGAATCTTATTCAGAATGTCATTTGGCCTCCATTTTGATGTTCAGGGTGACTTCTACATAACAAGAGAACCTAAAAAGGCGGTTTAACCCAAGATGGTGGCTTACATTGATTTCTCTAAGGTCAAGACCTTGTCATGGAGTTTGTTCGCGCATGATGTTTAGACAACTTGGCGTAGGCCAATACATATGCAACTATTACAATAGGAGGCATAATATTATTTCTATTCCGACAAAGGAGAATGCAAAATCTTATTGTTCCTGGATTTCACCAGAGATGCAAAATCTTACAGTTCCTGGATTTCACCAGAGAAGTGCAAAACCAATGCAAGTCATTTGCCGGGAAAAGGGAATTGCAGAAAGGGGATGCTGTTCTTTGCTGCCAGGATTAAAGGGTGGACAAGGTTCTTTTTTCCATACCCATCAAGAGGCTTGAGAATGGTTCGAAAGGGGGCAAGGTGGCAGTGGAATGTAATTCATTGCATCGGCCTTGGCCTACCCAAGCAATCATGGCTCCGCGGTAGGTAGCCAAGCCTCCGAAATGTATCATGGGGAACAAAGCTTAGAAACCTCTGAAAGAGTTGCACTAGTGGAGGATGGAGCCCTGTTTGGAGACATGCACGGAGGTTAAGGCGTTATGCAGGCACGTGGGATACACCTTATGGTACGGGGGAGGGTGGGTCTCAGTGGAAACCATACTTTTTCTGCACTTTTTGTATATTGCAATTTTGTTTTACTTATTGCTGGGTTGTTTCACTTTTTGTTTCTCTTAAACATACCTGTTTGGGCAAAAGGTGCTTCTAGCATTGAGGAGGTGTGGGGTTGGCAGATGGGCTGCTATTTGGCGTAAGTTGTTCATGACACACTGGCAATGCTGCCATGGGATATACGACCAGAGAGTCTGTTACCCGTTCTCCTAAAGCCTTCCCCACACTGGCATCCAGTATCACCCGGTCTGAGATTGAAGCCCATGTGTATAGCACACCATGAACTAAAGACATCATTAGCTGCCCTGTAGGACCCTTCGATCTCCCACTGAGGGACAGATGACTGAACCTAAACGTGCATGAGCCATATTGGGCTTCCAGTGTTTTGGTTCCCCATCCCTGGAATTCCCTCATAGTAGGGACATTCCGGTTCTTGCGAGCTGTAGGAAAACACTTAAACTGTTCCTGCTTCTCTGTCATTTTGGAATACAGCTCTTTACAGTCTGCATGGATTCTTATGGCCACTTTCCCCATTCGATGTGCTTTAAAAGATACCAAACAACATAACAGTGGTGTTTATTTATGCAATAGAGTGGACATACCTTTATATGATAGTGCTGTACACCTGCTCAATGGTATGACGTATTGACTTAGTGAGGTGGGAATGGAAGGTGGGTGTGATGCATAGGAGTTGAGGTCACCATGTTCTATTTTCAATGTCTGTTCTATGTCAAAATGCTAACAAAATCACAGATATGCCAAATATAGGCAACTAAGAGGCCTAATTTCTGTAAAGCTTGAATCAACACCACAGAACTATGAGCAAAGTGAGACCTGTTTACCGCTGGAACTCATCCTGCGGCCACTATGTTTAATGTTGTAGCATCCAAATGAGAGGGGGCCTCAGATCTTGCAAGGGTCTGGACTGATGAATTAGGCGAATAAATAAGTCCTGCATGTTGGTAGAGATGCTGTAACAATGTTTGCTTTTCAAACATGGACTGGGGTCTGAGGGTCTCCCAAATTAAGTTACTTTTTAGGACATATTGGTCACCAGAAAGAGTGTTCAGAGAGGTCTCTCTGACAATGATCTATGCTGGAAGTGTAATCAATCTATAGGCACCTTAAGTCACCTACTTTGGGCTTGCGCAAAAACCAAAGATTTCTGGGAGGGTGTGTGTGAGTGGAAAGACCTAGTGTTGCAGGGCTCTATTCCCAGAAAGGCTTCTCTTCTGATTCTCTGGGATGTCACCCAATTGCAAGACCTATCATTTCCCAAGAATTTGTGGGTATTAAGAGGCTGCATACTTGGGAAAAAAATGATTTTATCTGCATGGAAATCCCCCAACAGCTTCTCCAATGATGATTGGGTGGAGAAACTGCTGACTGTGTCCACGTATGAGAAGGCGATTTTTAAATACAGAGGAGACTCTGACAAATTCAAGGATCTCTGGTGCCTTTTCCTGGAGTGTTATGGTTAAACAACATGTTGGGGTTTTTTTGCCTCATGAAATACGTATTTTCTGAAGGTCTCCTTAAATGTATCGTTAAAGATCTGACTATATTGTTGGTTTTACATTAATATCATGTCTGATGGATAAGGGGTGTGATATTGATACATTTTGATATGTTTTTTTTTCTTCTTCTTCTCTTCAACTTTGAGACCAATAATGATTCCCAAAATCCATAGAATGCTCAACAATATTTGCTTAGTTACATTGTCGATATGTTAGGTTTGTATTACTTTTGTACACGCATGTGAATGTATTAGTGTTAAATAAAATAACACTAACCTTAAAATGCTAACAAAATCGATGTATTAGAATTCTTGGGGGACAGCACAGAGAACGCCACGGATAAGAGGAAGAGCGTGACAGTGGGGGTCACCTAGAGAGATTGCAGTGCAGATATCACCACCTTGCTCAAAGTGAACACTCTACTGGCATAACGAGTTTAATGCATGCTGAGGGGAACTTCGGGGGATGGCAGTATGCAGAACCTTGCAGGTCCCACAAATCATCTTCGCTATCTTGATGATATATGTGCCACGGTGACCTGAAGACACACAAAACAGGCACTGCATGTCACCCTGTGGAAACCTATACGGTTATTGTGTGTCCTGATTCCAAGGCCTCCTGACCTAGCTCACAAAATGGCACCCGAATGAAGAATAGGTGGCAATGTAGCAAGATGGGTACCAGTGGTTGTACAGAGCCAGCCGGTAAAAAACGGCATTGGAATTCAACAAGCAGGAGGCATTTTGGGATACACCTCTGGTCAACCCTTTAATTGACAAGTTTCAGACAGAGGCTGCAGCTCAGCTGACCAATTCCCTCAACATAAGGGCAACTAGGACATATACTGCAGGAGACAGTGCTTACAGTGATGCCTCACAGATCCTACGAGACCCCAGGACAAATAAAAGGAAGAAGTACTTTGGATGTGGCATGACACTCCATCACCAGGACATCTGGGCATCGTTATGACTGGGCATGAGCTGTGTCAGCTTTTCTGGCCCACAATTAGGCATGACTTAGACAAGTTTGGAAGGGCATCCCACATCTGTCAGGTGACTGAGAAGGCAGAAAAAGGGCACATCTCCCCCAGACCTAGTGCCACTGGTCGAGGTGCCCTTCTCCAGTGCATGGACATTGACACAAAAGGCATTTTTTATGCTGCCCACATGCAGTAGTAATAGAATGTGCCACAAAGTACTCTGAGGCAAATGCCAGGATGTCTAATACCACCATTGCAGTGACTGTGGCCATGATGGAATTATTTTACAGAGCAGGATCCCTAGATGAGGCGATCTCAAACGGGGTTGGTCAGTGTGACAAATCGATGTGGTGGATCATCAGTGGTCCAGGGATCAATATCAGTTTCTAAATCATCAATCAGCCCCACGCCTCTAGTACACAAGAAGGGATCCAAACAGATTGCAAACACAAGCCAATTATAAACCTCCTTGTTCAATTTTGGTAACATAGATGGAACAGCAGGCTTATCTCTACAAGGTCATGGATTGCTGGTTAGTTGCAACACAGGGAAAATACAATTATTACCCAATGATAAACGGGACTGTCCAGTCAAGGTTGTATAAAAATATCTACTTTATTATCACAACATACAGTTCTAGCAATAATACAAAATACAACCCACCCAGTCTTCGAATGCAGAGGAAGGACAGACAGTTTCAAAGAAGGAAAACTGATGCATTCTGGATACTGACAGGAGGGTAGTCAGTGTGGTAAATAATTGCAACAGTTTAAAGGATACTTGGTTTTAGCACAAAGGGAGCAATGGCTCTTACAATTTCTCTAGGGGCCTTTGGAGAAAGACCAGGGGGACAGAACCACAATGCACCTTGTGCTGTAGGAGTTGTTAGTGCTCAACAGAGTTCATTCGGTTTCAGGATGCTTTGCAGTTTCTGCGACGGAGTTCAAGATGGGTGACAGCTGTGGGTATCAGGTGGCAACAAGTTCGGCAAGCGAGGCTGGATGAACGGCTACAGGTGGACCTACATGGCGCTTGGGGTCAGGAAGCGTTGTCTCAGTGCTGATTGGCAGTTCTGAATCAATGGTCGAGACTGTGCAGATGGCTTTCACGACTGCAGCGCTACAGCAGTCAGCGGTGAAGTCGTTTGCAGCTCGGGGGATCCGACTGGCTTGAACATTTCCTTTAAGATGGAAGTCAGTAGATGATTTTGGATTCACTTCTCTTAGCTTCTTCACTGGGCTTGTGTCGTCCTTTAAGGCAGATGACCCAAAGCTGGGGAGTGTGTTGCAGGCAGCTGCTTTGTCCTTGGTTTAGGGTTCATACACTCTCTGGCACTTCCCACCTAGGAAGCTTGCTGCAGATCCTATCAGGGCACGGTGTGTGCTGACTGGGTTCTGGTTCTGGAGCTGCTGGAGGGTCCTGTGAATTTGGTATCTCCCTCTGTTCCCTGGGAGATGTTTAGGGGAGGGATCTTGCTTCCCTCTTGGAGGTCATGGCCTTCATTCACTGGCAGAAGATGTAAGGTAGACTGCACCTTCAGCCAGGGTTCAATGATGAGTTCTTCGTGCTACTCCTTGCAAAGTCTTCAGATGATCTGCCAAAAGAGGTGCTCGGCCCTCTTTTAAACCAAATGGACCACAGGGATTGTGTATGCTAAGCCTACCTCAATGAATCAATCCTGGGCTCCCACCAACAATCTCCTGTATATGTGAGTTCATCTAAGAGTGCTTTGCAACAGAAAAGGTAAAGGGGTGAAAACATGTACTGCTAAATCCCACCCATATTCCTGTCTGTTGTAGATCAAAGGGTCTCTCTGGTTAATGGAGATCTCCGTGGTTCCTGATTAAAGCAGCAGGTCTCCCTCGAAGCTGCGGTGAGACCAGACTTTCTAGCTCTGGCAAACCACATACTCATACCTTATGACTGGAGTCCCCCTGTGGGGTTGACAAGTAAACATGCATTACCAGACATGACAGTGCACTGTCAATCGATAATGAGGGCGGGAGCTAGCATCAGGTTGACACAGCGCATATGAAAGGTTGTTGGGGTTTCCTCTTTACTTTGTTATCCTTTGCAGCTAGGCCCCATGTGGGCCCATTTGAAGTACACTCTATTAATATGTTAATCATGTTAATCACTGCAACCAGCGTCAGGGCCCAATAAAAGGACAGGGTAGATCCATGGAGCCTGTGTTAGATAATTAGGCTGGCCATGGCAGGGGAAGGTGTGGCCCTCCCTCTTCTGCAGATGCATTGTGTACTCCTCCTGTCATATCCCATCTAAATATGATAGAGGGACTGCGTCTGTATGCTGTGTCCACCCAGAGTACAGAGGTCTATGCGTATATTGTGCGGTGAACAAGGAAAATGTGTGTGGATTAGCCCTGCACATTTTTCAGAGATTGCTCTACCATCATTCAATTTCATTTAAAATTTCAAAAAAGCTCAGGCGAGGACACACCCACTGTAAGGATCATCAAATTCCTCACAGTCATCTTATGAATAATATCAAATATTAGATACTGATTATCAATTGAATGATCCAACAAGCCTTTACCAGTTATCATCGATGCAGTGGAGCATGCATTTCCACAATAATAGGAGTTGGTTACAGATAAGACAGAGAACTCATGCACCTCCACGCCTCATATTAACATTTCTTCTAAAGGAGCCATACATTCCTCCTCATTATCTAAGGGGTAATGTTTGCTTGGGAATGATGGAGATGACTCCCCATCAATTATTTTCCCCAAGAATGATGAAGAGGAAGCAGAGATTAGCATACTTTTTATGGAAGATGGTAATGCAGAAGGGGAATGCAAATGGGCATTTCCCATCTGTGAAAGGTACAGTGAGCAAAAAGCGTGTGCTGCAAACTCTCATCTCAGAACAGGTTATCATGCCATGTTCTTTCTGGAGAGGAGTGCCTGCTACCTTTTTTGAAATATTTGCAAGGAACTTGGGGTTGGTCACCCTAAGTGTCCTGGGGGCAACCAGACATGGACTCCCTGCTCACTGTGCTCAGAGAGGCACAGTTTCACCTCACTGATGAGGCCCAACAAGGCTGAAACACGTGTATGGGGTTGCTGTTGGTACTCTTGTTCAGAGAGGAAGTGCCATGGCGTTTCGGTGCTGGACTGCCCATGTGGGCGGGACAAAGACTGATATGCAAATGGATATTTCCCATCTGTGAAAGGTACAGTGAGCAAAAAGCATGTGCTGCAAACTCTCATCTCAGAAGAGGTTATCATGCCATGTTCTTTCTGGAAAGGAGCACCTGCTACTTTTTTTGAAATATTTGTTCCACCCCTAGTTTATTTGATGGCTTTTATAATGTTGCTTACTCCATGGTAAAGCCAACTGCTGTATGTTCTAATGTGGGGGTTCTGCCCTATATTGGCAGAACAACCATGGACATGTTTTCTTATAGTATCATTACTGGCATGGCATTATGCGCAAAGCAAACATGAGTAAGTTCTTATACGAGAATACTAGGGTATAATCGTGCAGTCATCATGGAAAATATATTTGTACAGCCATTCCGAAAATGGTTTACACTGGCACATATTGTGGGCAAAGGCATCATGAAAATGTTTTGGAGAAATGCTCCTGTACACTGTTGGTGACTTCCATCTATTAGATTTTCTCATGAGTTACCCTACAAAACCAATTGCAAACTGTTTGGCTTTTTACCCAATTTTGTCTAATAAGTGTGCTCTAAAATGCACCATGTTAACCCAAAAATAATTCTCAGGGGGAGAACCCCCCGCCCCCCAAACACCCCTGCATTGGTTCGGGCTCCTCTACGGTCGGTCGTTATGGCATATCAGGGAGAAATATTTACGTCCCCCTAGTTCAAATTTCACCAGTAATAGTGATGCTGTAGTTAGAGCTGGTTTCAACCACATGGTTCTGTGAGCAAGGGTGCTGCACTAGATAGTGCCGTGTTTGGGTGGAAGGCAGGTTCCAAGAAGTGATCGGGCTACAAGATCAGGAACCCAATTGGTTTTAGGTCTGCGTATCCACCACAGACCGTTTCCAGGGTCCCTCTGTGTCCTAGTGATGTCTGGTGGCTCCATGGGACGCACAGCTACTACCCGGCCTCGGGCCCTTTCTTCAATTATTTGAATCAACGGTCACTTAGCTTGTTAAGGTTAAGGACCGTGCGGTGCTGCTAGGCACTTTCCCAACCAGGGGAGTCAAGGGGGTCTCAGATTCTCACCAAAGTTGCCCTGACACTGCCTTCAGCCACTCGAATTATAAGCACTATGCGTGTACTTCACTGAAGTTCTGTTTAAAACAAGCATTGGCAAAGCCAACGGTTTTGGTCTGTGCATAAGTATTAGGCATTTGCCAGACATTGTTATTATATGCCCAGATACTTAAACCATTAACCCTCCTTAAACAGCACTTTCTATGAAGTTGTGACTTGACGCGATTCATGGATGATGGTTCGAGGGCCACTTTTTTGAGGCGAGGGGTGGGCCAATTTTCTTTTAGGTGTCTGGGCCTATTTCTTGTCCCAGTCCGACCCTGCTCACTGTTATATATGTGTGAGGGGGCATCTATTGTAGGGCCTAAGGTTTTCCATAAACTTGAACATGTCAGGGGTTGCCACTTCACAGAGAATCCAGTTATTGGGCTTTGTGATAGATTGCCTTTCATCAAAATGATGTCACACCTATGAACATTTCAATTGATAGAGAGATACTTTAAAAGGTCTATGGGGAGATTGTCCTGTCTCTCAGGCATCTGACCAACCTGATCAGCCTTTTATCCTTCTCCATCCAGGCAATCTGCATAGCTCTCTGCGCTACTCAGCTTTACAGTGGTAAATGATTCAGGCCTTTTGCAGAGGCATAGATTTTTCAGGCAGTGTTTGCTTTGTGATTTTTTAGCATGGAGGTCTGGAATGGCAGAGCAATGTTCTCTCCCATAACCAATCCTTACTTCGAATTGGATACCAGACTCGCCGGATGGATGGCCGGATGCATTTTGACTGACGGGAGTTTATCTAGTCCGAAATCTCTATGGTATATACTTTTGATACAAAGATATTTTGTGGACCTTCTCTAATTTAGTATTAACAAAAAAGTGTATATTGTACCTGTGAACCACCCACTCCACCTCCTTGTGCTAGGTGTGGGCAGCTCTGCCACAACTCCCATTTTGGGAGCCTGGTGAACCTCAGAAATCCCTATTAGTACTTGAGTCAAGGAAATGTTCCAGAGGACCCTGACCACATGGACAGATGGAAAATCTCCCCAACACTACTAACCCCTACAGTTTAGCATTCTCTGTTATATTTTTTTTAAGGGTGTTTTCCTATAGTTGAGTGAGGTCCAGGCAGAGGCTGAACACAGTTTCACAGGTAAAAATGTTTTTTTTTTTTTATTAAACACAAAGATTTCTCCGGGTTCAAGATGTCATCATGGTTTTCTCCAAATGTTCGCCAGATTATTGGTACTTCCCTTTCACTCAAATTAACAACAGGTATTCTCTCCCGGCCTCTTTCTATGATACATCCTATAGTTCCCGTGGACATTGCTTGGTCTCTGACAGGAGCTGTAGGGAGCAGTAGTAGACTTTTTCTTTGAGGTAGAGATGGAGCCAACTGGGTTTACTCTCCTGGGTTTCCAAAGGCATGTTTAAAAGCCGTGGCAGTGAATCGGTGAGTAAAGGGTCATGTGCCTTTCCTATATGTATTAGTAGTTTTTGGAATGAATGAATTTTGTATTTCCTGGCTGCGTAACTTGACGTTGACTACTTTAGGCTGTGTCGACAGCCTTAATTAGACTTAAATACAGGACCCCAGTCTTGTTTTCATTTTTTTTAGAAATGTATTAGTTTTCTAAGCATAGTTGTCGTAAAATGTGTGCCAACATTACTCCTTTTTGAAGGCATCTGCTACTGTTTCACCCCTTCTTGGGCTTTTTCAAGGCACATAAGCATCTAGTTCTACTTGTATACAGGTCATAGTCAGATACACTTTGGCATTTTCCTTTTTAAGTTAGTTCATAGTCAATGGGACATATTAATTACTGCCAGTGCTAGACATGTACTTTAACACTGATCTGTAGTTCATCAGTCATCATTCATTAGTTCAGTCACAATCTGTTAGGTTTATAATACCATTCAGCGGTAGATTCTAATTTACTGAGTCACTGATCAAATACTAAGTTTCAAGCAAGGGAACACAGCTAGCTCTAGGAGGATATAATCCAGCATGACTGCCTACAGGTCAACAGGGATGAAGATACTAGAGACCTCTTCTCAGCATGGGGCAGCACAGACTACGCATTTAGGAACAGAACACCAAATACCGAGAGGTTATGAGAAAAATTCAGCAAATTGGAAAGACTGTCAATACGCTTGGTAGCCCTATGCGTTTCCTTGGTGAGCATTTTTTAATGCGAGACCATATCCCTGCAAGTGATGTTTAGATTTGTGTGGCTGGCAAACAAACACCACGTCTTTGGAAACAATGTACTTTGCGAAAATCTGATGTCCAAGTTGAATGAATGGGAGAGCCCCTCTGATGAGCATGTGAGCCTGGGTGTGAGTGGCATGGGACCACGTGAAGTACCTCTGATGTCTGAGCAGGCTCACTGAGAGAGTCTGTCATGTCTGCTCGGGTGTTGTTTGCTATCCATGATGAAGATAATTATTTTCTTTGTCACACGATTTCCCTGGCTGGCTATGTTCAATTCTCTTAAATAGACAGTATGTCCATACTGCTGTACTCCAGAAAGAGACAAAGCATGTCCCTCTGGGAATGGGGAAAATATGACGTGACTAATAGGATATTGTTTCAGCTTCCCAACCATAGGCCCTGTCTCCCTACATGCGTCAGAGCCTTTACTAAACTAATGTGTCTGCCCCTGGCTGGAGAGGAGGTTTAAGTGATACACTCTCCCTGCCACCCCCGGGCCCATCATCCACTAGGTCAGTGAGGCAGTGGTCCTTTTGGTGTGTCCATTAGATATCCCCAGGGCTAGAATGGAACTTGATCACATTATTTAAGGATTTTTCACATTATAACCACACTATCATTAGCTTTAATTTTCTTATTTTTTTCTTTCAGCTATCAAACTGCAACCCCATGGTTTCTGACAGATTTAATTGCATATTAACAGCCTCAAGAAAGTACTGGAGGGCACTGGACCACCTGTCGGCGAAGCAGGATATTTAATATGAACCTAACAGTGTGCGTGATGTGTTTGCCAAGCCCATTATTTTTATTTTTATTTGCTGCCTCACACTATTTCAATCAGAATACAATATGATGCTGCACCTTTTGACCATTTTCGCGGTCAGAAATAATAGCAGCAAATGTCTATATTAGAACAAACTAGTTAATGAAAACAAGTAGCTTTAAACCCCTGCAATGCATTGCATACTTTTTTGGGGGGGATGCAGGAGTTATTGTCTTCATGAGTATGAGGTATCGGCTGAAGGGGTTTTCATGTTTCACTAATGCTGGTCTATGCAGTAACCTGGAATAATAAAGTTCTATAGCTCTGCCCTGGCCAGACGCCATCTTTTACAAATTAACATGTCCGATCCTTCCCATCATCGTTGTCTTCTATCAGCTAACAGAGGGCCAATACAAGAAAGCCATGACCCACAGACATCTGTTCTCATGGGGAGCACGTGCACTGTCATTTATATTAGCTGCCTCAAAAAGGGATGCACAGAACACCCAGCGAAGGGGATCCGGAGCTATCAACACACGAAGGAAGGTAGCACACCATGGGGAAAACAAAACTAGCAGGCCCTGTGGGCAACGCGGAAGTAAACTGCCCTACACAAGGTTCCTCCATCCCACAGTCTCCATTCCCAGGTGCTGTTCTCTAACAGCCTGCAGGGCCAGGCAGCCGCAACTGTAAGAATCACAAGGATGGGTTGGGAGCACTCCTCTGGGACTTAATGAATCTCTGTACAAATGTGTACCAGGGTGCGTGGAAAGACAGTGTATGCCTCATTCTGAAAGGACCGAGTGTCCGTAGTCTAGAAAGTCCAGGCCCAATTCTAAACAGCAGGGTTCCCGATGGTGTAACCCCAGATAGTAACCAACAAAAGTAACTCACGGTAGGTGGTAAGTAACGGTCCTTACCGGCATGGCGCTAATAACGTGTCTGTGTAGGAAGCAGCCCGCTAATTGCGTGGCATTACAAGTACGCGGGGACGAGCTTAGCGCCATGCCAGTAAGAACATTACCGCCATGCCGATAAAGGCCCCAAAAAGTCCCTTAGCGGCACCAAGGAAAGCGCTGATAGCACTTCCGCCGTCCATTAATCCGGCATTAGCAGTCATCGCTAAAAGCGGTGACCGCTAATAGCAGTGACCGTAAATAAGCGGAACCGGAAGTAGTGTCATCGCAGAGGAACAGGAAAGAGCACGGCGGCCATCTTCAAAAACACAATCCATTGACATCCTCAGCCCCCAGGACCTGCAGCTACACCACAGCTTGCCAAAATCATCACTACAACCCCTGAGAATGCCCAAGGCCTTAAAAAAAGGAGCAGCGCGGCAGCGCAAGGAACGCTTCTGAAATGAAGAACTGATAATGCTATCAGACACACTTGAAGCCAACGCTGAGGTCGTGTTTGCAAACGACATGTGGTGTCCCGCACTCATTAAGAAAAAGGAGATCTGGGCAGAGGTGGCACGTAAAGTCAGTGCGGTGGGCTCCACCCCATGCACTGTAAAGGATGTACGCAAGCGGTGGGACGATCTGCGCCTCCGTGTATGTAGTATTCTGGCAGCCAACAGGAGCCTGGCCATGGGCACAGGAGGCAGAGGAGGATCCCCAATAAAGCTGCAAGAGTGGGAGGAGAGTTGTGCCAGCACCATTGGGGTCGAATCCATCGAGGGAGTTGGTTAAATGGAGCGCGGTGTGCCGTCATCGTAGATGGAGGTCAGTATCCACACAAAACACTGCAATGCAAAGCATGAGGTAATCCCCCAAATGTGACCTTGAAATCAGCTCATGGATGGAGCTATCAAACATACATGTACACAACCCTGCCCATATGCTGTGCACATCCCCACACAACTACATGCATGCAGCACCTCAGACACGTGTCACCCAGAATCATGCCTGTATGACCCACCCATCTGGCTAACGACCTGTATGGCCAAACATAAAGTCCAAATGCATAGAACTGCATCAACAACATCTGCATGATGTACGTTGACCCATCACCGATGCTATCCCTCTCTTTGTCCCCCACAGGCTAACAATCTGACAGTGAGGAGCAGGACTCTGCGACGCAGGCCCCACCTCCAAAGAAACAGAGCAAGGTAATGGAAGCAGGCACCATGGCCAGCACATCGAGGGGCACTGGAAAGTCTGCACTGCCGCAGAGGGCCAAACCCACACAGCCACCCACGACACCAAGGTGTGAAACTCCGTCAGACAATATTGCAGCACCCACTCCAGCAATTACCACCATGCACAATCCACTTGCGGAAGGATCACTGTCCGCCACAAATAGCTCCATCGGCGAGGCAGCTGCCACGGCACCCATGTCTGATGTGGAGGAAACGGGTATTACGCCCATTGAACACGACACACCCAGCCCGCAGCAGTCAGCCCAACAGAGCCCACGCCCCATGTCACATGCCAGCAGCCATGAGCAGTCTGGGGATGAATTTGTTGCAGGGTGCTGGAGTCCCACGGTGACATCACCTGATGGTGGCCACATGCCACAAGGTGCGTCAGTTACCATCTAACGCAGACACAGAGCCCATGACATGAGCATCATCCGACAGCGCCAGGAAGACATCATTGCGCTGGTCGGCCAGCATGTGGGCGAGGCTGCCCTGGCGAGGGAGGAGTGCAGGGAACATGCCAAGGGCATCAAATAAGCCGTTGAAGCCAGCACCAACTGCATTTGTGAGGAATTATCAGCTGTGAGGCAGGTCCTCACACGCATCGCAGACGCTATGGATAGGCAGAACCCCCACCCGTGACCAGACCAACCGAGCACCTCCTCTTCTGCCAGCTCAAGGCAGACCAGCCCCCTGCGCAGGTCCATGCGGGCTATGCGGCGCACAAACTCGCAACCACCCAATGCTGGCAGAGGTAGTGGGAAGTAGGGCCAGCCTGATGATGTTGAATTGTGTACTGTAATGCTGCACTGATGTGCAAGCCATGTTTGGGGGAATTGTGGGGGCAGGGGGCTAAGGATGTTTGGGAGAGTTGTGGGGGGAAGGGGTGAAGGGTGTTTGGGAGAGTTGTGGGGGGAGGGGGTGAAGGGTGTTTGGGAGAGTTGTGGGGGGAGGGGGTAAAAGATGTTTGTGTTGTAGGGTCCATGCACTTCATTTTCTTACGATACTTAATACACACTGGTGACATGACGAATCATTATTTGTGTATGTGTGCTTTACTGGTGGACAGTGCACAGTGTACATTTCACCACAAAACCCAGGGCCCCAATACCCACTTCCATTGCACCCTCTTCATCCATGTGTATTAGAAATATTGGTTTATCAGATGCTGGCACACAGCATGTCCCTCCTGTGCATCACCACCTGCATGACGTGCCACCCCATCTTCTCCCTCCTCATCATCATCCTCACCACGTGGTTGCAGTTCAATGTCAGGGGGCAAAGGCACATTCCGTCTGATGCACATGTTGTGCAGCATGACACATGCCATGGTGATCTTGGCCACCTTACAGGTATGTGCACGATTGTAGTCCTCTTCGTGCCTGTTCTGTGGGTTCCGTACAGGGGTGAGGAGCCACCTCTTGAAGGGATAGCCATCATCACCTGCATGGGTGCAACAACGGGTATGTGTAAGTGATTACATCAAATGGAACCAGTAGCTATCACACAAGTCAACTTTGATTTGTGAATGACATCCACATATCCCTATATGCATGGAGGTAATCAAAGTAATTGCAATGTGTGAAGGTGATGTAGTCCTTGCAGGTGTTCATGTACTGCGCATGCCTAAGGCAGTTGTTGCCATGTACTAGGTGATGTCCACTCATTCGTATCCTTTGGTCCTGTCACCGTTTGAACCACGCTCCTAGTGAACTGCCATTCCAAACTTGATGTCCCCATGCTGGAATGCGGCACTTCTGTTGTGGTGTAGGGGTGTGATTCACTATAATGGCTACAGGTGATCCCTTTGTATGCACTCAAGGTCGCATTTCCGTTGTGATGCTGTTCAGCGTACATTTCCATTGTCCATATTGGCTGCATGTTGCTGCATTGTGTTGTAGGGGGTACGGTTTGACGATGTGCAGTGTACATGTGGATGGTTATGGCATGGTTGTGGTAATGGCTTCATTTCATTGTTGTGCAGCTTACTTCTTGCATGTGGTTTTCATGTGTCAGGTCAAGTCTGGCCTGGCTTGGGGGACAGTGGTGTATTTCTGTATGGGCATTGTTTATTCTGTCAACTAATCACACCCAGTTGGAGTATGCAACTCTTCCCCCCCCCAATCGCACCCAGTTGGAGTATGCATCTCTCCCCCCCAATCACACCCAGTTGGAGTATGCATCTCCACCCCATCACACCCAGGTGGAGTATGCATCTCTCTCCCTCCCAATCACACCCAGTTGGAGTATGCATCTCTCTCCCCCTCAATCACACCCAGTTGGAGTATGCATCTCCCCCCCAATCACACCCCGTTGGAGTATGCATCTCTCCGCCCCCAAATCTACTCCCCACATCACACTGCCATGTGCTTGCCATGCTACTCACAAAGTAGCCACGAACGTTGTCCAGCATGTCGCTCCATGTAGCGTGACATCGTTGAGTTCCGCAGGACCATTGAATCATGGGTTGATCCGGGATATCGGGCACAACAATGTGTGATGATCTTGTTAGAGTCACATACCATTTGGACGTTGATGGAGTGGTATTGCTTTCTGTTTCGGTACACTGCCTCAATGCCATGTGGGACCACCAATTCCACATGGGTACAGTCGATGGCCCTGATGCAACTTGGGATGCCTGCCAGTGTATGGAAGCCAACTTTGGTGTTGGAGTCTCCTGAGCAGTCCGTAGCAGGGATATGTGTTCACTTGTGTGCTTCAGGAGGTCATCGAGCACCTGGTTCAGTGTGCGTGAGAATACTGGTTGTGATATGCCATGCATCTGCCCGACCGTGTGCTGGTAGGTGCCTGTGGCCAGGAAGTGGAGCACAGAGACCACCTTCAGTAGAGGGGGGATGGCAGTACGGATGTCTATGAGGCTGACGATGTTGTTGTGTATCATGTCCACGATGGTGGTGATGGTATCCCGGTCCAGACGGTACAGGGTGTGTATCTGCTCAGGGGTTAGGTTGAATGGACTGGCTCTGATTCTGGGGATTGGTGGCTGCCTCTGTGGTACAACTAGCTGCACTGGTGGGGCTTGCTGTGCCTGTCTTGCCCTCCTCCTCCTCCTGCGTCTCCTCTGTGCTGCCTGTTGTTGTTGCTGTTGCAATACAATCATGTCCTCCAGCCCATGCAATGCTACTAGTATTGGAATTATTTTGGTGTGTGAATGGGTGTGGGAAGGGGTGTGGTGTGCTCCTTTTGTGCTGGCCCAGTCTCCATTGCCTCTACCTGTGCTGATTGTGTGCCCCTGTGGCAGTTGGGAACACTGCACATGGCAATTTATTGGTGGTTCGCGATGCTGGTATTTCCGCCATGCCAGTATGAGCTTTTTGGGCCTGCTCCATGTGGCTATTTGCATGTCCGCATGACTTGTGATGTGCTCCTATTTCCGCCATGCCACTATTGCCGCCATGTGGGGTCATGCGCCTGCGGCCGTACCGCTATTAGAGGCACCGTTCTTAGCGGTGCCGCTAATAGCGGGTAGGCAGGTTGTAATAGACAGGTGCGGTTAGCGATGCCAGTAATCCTTTACCGGCATCGTTTTTCCCTTACCGCCTACCGTGTAATGAGGCCGACTGTCTTGGGAAGATAAGGTGTTCCAGTGTCCCGGTGCACTTCCTTCATCATGAAGGCTATGAGGTTGGCTCCTCTGAGATCTGATCATAGACTTGATCATAGTTCAGCATCATTGACTTGCCCGCATTTCCTTCTGGAAGGGTTCATAGCATTCTGTGTTCGATGGACCCTGTGTCATCAGGCGGCTGGAATGGCCAGGTGCATCGTTCCCCTTCTGCTCTTGCTGTTTCCTTTAGCTGGCAATCCTTGGTGAACTTCGGTTGAATTGTCCCCTACCTGCATTGGTGAGGGTGGACTCTCCCCCTCAACCTGAGTACTATTTCTCAGGTTTTCCCTGTTTTCTGCTTGTTCTACTTGTAGAGTTTGTGTGCCCAACATGTTAGGGTCAGGCAGGAGAGTAATGGAGGATTGCACACCTAGTGATCTACCTGCGAAGATCGTGGTTTCCTTGGCAATTCAGGTGTCTCTGGTCAGCTGTGGGAGTACTGGGGAGCTCTGGGGTATCCCCCTTATCCTACCTAGAGTGGGTGGCTCCACCGGGCTCCTAGAGTTCCCCGTCTGCCTTAGGTGGTGTGGCCGCAGCAACTTTCATACCTATTCCCCTGTTTCTTACCCACCTATAGATATCCACCTGCCCCTTTCAAGTTTCTCCTCTGAAGAAAGACTTCTCACCTGTAGTTAAAATACCTGGGAAAGAAGACTGTATCCTGGGAAGGTCCTTACCTAGTTCCTGAGCTCTTTGAAAAGTAAACATAGAGTTGGTCAAAAATGCTTCCCTGAACCTTTCAGGGGCTACATCAACTCAACCATCAGGATGAAGGGCATTCTGTTCAGGGTTATGTGACTTCTTAGGTAAGGATGCAATTTCTGGCCTCAGGCTTCATTCTAAACATTACAAAAAGTGTTTAAGGTCTGTTCCCAGCAGAACTGGTTCAGGGGTACCTTGTGTTATGGTTGCGTCTACAGGTAAGGTGGCATTTTTATCTTCAGGGAAGATGAGCCATAGGGTACACCTCCATGTCTCTGTGTTTGCATACAATTGACACATATCTCCAGGAAGGAGTTGGTGTGTCATTTAGTAACTGGCAGAATCTAAAAAGGCCTCAGTAACTGGCCCTTCCACCTTAACAAGCAGCTGATATCTTACTCCCCCAGATCCTTGGGCTAGAATTGCCATCCCAAGGTCTTTGTCTTCCTTGTCCTCCACTCCTGGGTAGCCCTACTGGCAGGTGGCCTCTTGTACCAGATCCTCAACAGGCCACAAGTAACTTGTATCCGTAGGTTCTTCCTGGTGCAGACCCGAGCAAGTATGTGCAGCGTGGCCTACCTTCCTGCAAGTATACCATTTGGGTGGAGGATGCTGAAGGGTGGAGGGAAGGGTTTTAGCTGGCCTTCCTTCTCTACTTGGTCTGGAAGGCAGTGTTTGGATAAGCTCAGAAGTACTTTGTGGTTGAGGTCCGCTAATTGAGTAAGTGCGACCCCCCCATCATCCCCTTGCAGAGACAGTTGTACTCACAGGTGGAGTTACCACTGGATTGCGGGGAAAGTAACCTCTCTGATGGCCACTTGCGGCCTCAATGGCATATTTAAGGGGTGGGTTGTCCAGCTGACTGACTGCTCATTATAAAGAAGGGGCCAGGGAAGTAGTGACTTGCTTCAGGGCCAAGATCGTTTTTACTTCTTCTAAGGTCTAATTCCCCAGATATTGTTTTAATGACATCCTTCATTCTATAGAAGAGCTGGTGAGGGGATTTCTGAGCTGACAGCCCAATTGCCTCTAGTTTTTGCTTACAGAATTCAGGGTCATAGCCCATCTGCGCCAATATCCATTCCTTAATGGTATCGTATGTCATTGTGCTATCAGAGTTTAGTACCTGGTAGACTATGTGCAACTCCTTTGTTAGCAAAGGAGCAATGTATTTGCCCCAAAAGCCTCAGGCCCACTCTGCAGTCCAACCAACTCTTTAAAAGTTTGCAAAAAAAGCACCAGGTTATTCATCAAACATACAGCGTTGCAAGACTGCTGATGAAAGTTGGGAGGTTTGGGCCAAGTGTGTGACGGTACAATGATGGGTGTAACACCACCTTCAAGGTTTACATGACAGCGTGGGTTCCTCCCCAGTCTGCCTTGTCTGGTGTTGCCACAGGGTGACTTTACCACATATCATACGAGTGCTGTTATCTCAGATGGGGAGCAGGTGCAAGTAGATCTAGGTCACCTGGCCTAAGCACCACCCACCTTCTTAGCCCTGCCTCTTCCTTCCTGCACTTAACTCTTAGATCAAGGGTGTCTCTCGCCTGGGCATCAGAAGCGAAGGGCTGATGAAGAAAAGGGCAATTCCTGTTTGGACCTGATCAGACCAGGAGGATCCAGGGCCAGATACCCTGCTCAGACAGCAGGTAAGCATGCACCAACATGTGTTTACTCCCTCTGTGCCCACAGGCCATCCCCACCCCATCTGGTCCCCCTGTGATGTTCCCTTGTGCCCCTACCCTTCGCACTCACAGGTGTTGCCTGTTTTGCTGGATTCATCTACACTGCTCCCCTCACCCCCACAACCTACTTCTGCAGGAGTCTGTTCAGATACATTCGGGTTTCACCTTCACTGTCTTGTGGCCAATGCTGGATTTGACTTTTATGGACTTCATTGATTCACGGTGCGTTACCCTTTCTCAACTCTCATGCTGGACTTCCTTTGCATCTTGTACTCATGGTGGCCCTGAATCACGCTGTTCCCATCTTCATCTTGTAGCCTCCCTTGCAACATTATGTGTTACTACTGACTTCTGCAATTGTATTTGCTCTCCCCTTTTTTGACTGCTTACCCTCTGTTCTCGCCTCCTCTCCCTTTCTCCATTTTCCTATCTCCTCCCCTGCTTTCCTTACTTTCTTCTCTGCACTTACTCTATCAGAATTGTCACTGGACCTAGTATGATAGCAATCGTGTCTGTCTCCTCCCCCCTTCCCTTAGTTGTTTCCCCACTTCAGCACTATCTGCAATGCCGTCAAGCCTAGTATGATAGTGTTGTCAGGCCTAGTATGATAGTCACTTGGTTTGTTCCTCCCCTCCCTTTCTGCACCCCTCTCCCTCACATTTTGTTTTCTCCAGCTCTACCAAAAATGTTGTCAGGCCTAGTACGGTAGACTCCTGTCAGGTTTCCATTTCCTTTCCACTCCCCCCCTCTCTTCCTCATCTATGTCTTAGCTCTTGCACTATCTGAAATGTCGTCAGGCCGAGTACGATAGATAATTTCACATCCTTACTGTTCATGGCCTGTAAGAATGTCATCATCTTTTCCCTTGTTCCCTCCCTTGCCTTGAAGCTCTTTGAAACACATTGGCCCTCATTATGAGTTGGGCGCAAAGGGATACCGGGCACCAGTAAGGACACTGGTGCCGGTAATCCCTTTGCGCCCTATTGCGAGTTCCCTTAGCGGGTCCCTTCCTTAACATCTGGTTTTACCAGGCGTTATGGACTGGACCCGTTAAGGGACTTTAGAGCTAATAACGGTATGGGGGCTCAAATGGGAATGGGAAATGGCTTTTTCAATGGGAACTTACCGGTCCCGCAAAGGTTGGAATAGACCGGTAAGTCCCCATTAAACCAGGTCAGACTCGGTACCGGTATGGGAGGTAGTCATGGCGCTAATAGCATACTCGGAATGAGGCCCATTGTGTACAGGTGCAATATAAATAAACTATCTTATCATATCATATCAATGCATGTACAAGTTATGGTGCTTGCATAGCTTGCAACTTTAATACCCAAAAGCGAGTGGCGAGTGATGCGTCAAATATCGCTCCAATTTACCTTGTACAGAAAATGATCAAAGTACAGTCTTCCAGGCCCACTAGATTGGCCTACACACACCATAACGTCCAGACGAATTTCATACGTACAAAAGCTGGAGGCTCTAGCCTCCCCTATATTGCGGCAAAACAATGGAACTCTCTTCCGCCTGCCTTGAGAGTGGAAACAATCCTACTGAGCCTTCCAGAGAGCCCTGAAAACCTGGCTGTTTGTATAATCTGAGATTGGCTGCCCAAATGTATTGACCTTAAACTCTTTCTGAGACCCTTGATCGTGTATTCTAACTGGTTTTGCAATGGCACGGTGACGCCCTTGGATTTATACATGAACAAATAAATAAATAAGCCCTAATGAGCTTTATTAGAGGCTAATGCTTTAAGACAATTTGCCTCATGAGTTGTTTGCATGCATGCAACAGTAAAACAACCATCACTTACTGAGGATCTGGCAAGATAAATTCTGGAAAATAATTTCATGTGCTTTCTGTCCTCTGCACCGTAGGGGTGACACTTAATATGCAAAGCAGTACCTGAAATTGGAGCCCTGGCAACAGAGACCTCAATGCTCCTCTGAGCAGCCAAGTGACACTCCATGGATAGGGAGAGTGGCAGAAAAAAGCAATCAATTCAAATCTTTCTGTTTTACTGAAAATGGCCTTAAAGAGTATCTATTTAGAACAGGAGGAGTGCTACTAAATTTAGGAGTTTGTAATTTAGGCATATGCAGTGCAGTGATATGTCAATGGTACCCTGGCAAGCAGGTAAGGAAAGCGAAATTAAAATCGGCCCCTCGGATTCGAAGATTTTTTTTTCAAAGGCAGAATCAGAGATTGCATAAGCCGAAGGGGGTCAAGACTTTTCCACTGAAGAAATCGGGCAAGCTTATTTTTCTTGTTATAACACAATGCAGCATATCCTTAGCCTGAATGAACCCTGACCAGGCTTTGACTGGACCTACAGGGAAATGGCGAAAGGGTTAGACTATGTTTTAAGGGTGGGACCATTTTTTTTTTGTTTTTACATAATGGACCATTTTTTTATTCAGAGTGAGCCTGTTTCATAAACTCGTTTTTAAAATGTGTTACTAATCAAATATGTTTTCAAATGCATTATTTGCAAGATAATTTGGCAAAACACATCTTCTATAGTACTCAAACAGTCTGTTCTGGATAGCAATTAATTGTAATGTGTATTTGTAGGCCATTTTTTCATTTGTGTCTGGACTGATTTTATACCGCAGTCTGATCCTGATTACAGCCATTCAGGGTTTGTAGCTCGATTCTTAAATCGAAAATTCTGGACAGCAGTATAATAAAAAAAGAACTTAACATTGTGCTAACTCAGTGGTCTCCAAACTGTGAGGTGGGCCCTGGTGGTGTAGCCACGTGTTTTGTGGACATGAGGACACAAATTCTATATCCTGCCCGACCACTGAATCCAGCCTGCCTTGAAGGAGCAGAATGCTGTCAGGCCTGCCCACCTCTGTGTTGATGGAGTGCGGCTCTGTCTTGATTTCAGCAATGTTGCAGATGTGCCTGGATGGCCCCCACAAATGGGCCTTGACAGTGAGGGTGAAGACCCGAGGATGCAAGCACATGTTCATACCAGTCAGCTGCAATGTGCTTAATAAAATGACAGATTTGCACCTGGGGAAGGGCGTTCAGCCAATCAAGTTGCTGGAAAAACGGGCGAGAATACACTATGTACCTCAGCTCTTTCCAGTCACCAGAGGCCCTTCCCTGGGTGGTGGCATCTTTTTCTTTGGTGGAATTTGGGGAGGCAACAGGAAGACTCCCTGTTGCCGCCCCACTCCCAAAACAAAACATGAGAGTTTAATATACTATATGGAGGCTATTGAAATGGGTGTTGGATTGTTTGTGTTACTCACTTTTGGATACAGTTAAAAAACATGCACTAAATGTTATAATAATCAGGTATAGATTATTAGTAGACTACAAACTCAGGTGGGCATTCAGACTAGGGTGGATATAAAAAAACTTTGGGAGAAAGATGCCACCTCCACCAGTGACATTTCTGGAAATCAGTCAAACTCAGAGGTTACCCAATGGAGAGGTGGTAACATTCTGGAGGTATGTCAGAAATACCATCTCCGCAACGATAACTTAAAACAGTGTTTTAAAAAAATATATTTTAGTTCTAGCCGTGTCCACTTTCAATGTGAAGGTGGAAAGTACACTACTGTACATTTTATTTATGTACAAAAGGGTCAATGCTGTCCCTATTTCGACATAAGATGGGTAAGGTAGTGAGGGGTCATCAGAGATACCCATCATTTCACCCCATACCTTTTGTAAGCTTGTTTTCACTGTCTTAGGAAGCACGTGTTTGTTCGCTCCTATGCAGTAAAATAATGTTCTTAAAAAAATGGGTTTAGTTTGGATTTCCACCCCAGATGTGGAGGTAAAATAGGCAGATGTTCTGCCCAATATCTGCCTAAAATACTGCTGCTGCATTCCTGTGGAATACTGCCAGTGGTATTTGATAAAACCCTGAATTAGACAGTATATTCAGTAGTAATATATCACTGATTTTACAGTTACCACCCAACTCGGAATGATTCCCTAGGTCTGTGATTGTTTTTAATTGCCTTGTCCAAAACAAGAACACTTTTATGTGACCAAAACAAGACACACATACACAGGGGTAATGCTAGGTCTGAAAAAGGTCAGGAGTTAAGCTAATGTCAGGACTGGCGAGACTCGGGGCTAAGTAGCAATTTGGTTGTAGCACCTGATCTTCTATCCGGGGCTATAACCAAAAGACCCGGGCTATAATCCCCTCAACCCCTCCCAGCAATGCATCTGCACAAACAAATCAAGAACATATTCACATATATAGATACATTAACACATGTGCATAGATACATCCTTCCAAAATAATTAACAGAGTCACAAATACACTCAAACACATTACCACAATAGCACATGAAACGTGAAGGCAAGCACACACACAGACACACAGCCCCCCTCCACCTTCCTTGAGAACTTGAATTAATATGGTTGCTCTTGCTCCTTCTCCATTATAAGATCCCTGGTAGACTCCTTTCAAAGTTCCATCTGCTTCCATGAACTGAAATATACACCCAACTTTCCAAGGTGCAATCTGGGAGCACAATAAAAGCCAAGTCCCAATGGTGTCTTTCGCTCTGAATTGTCCAAGTGCAGATCCGATAGCAACAATTACCAGCAAGACCCCGACTGCAGCTACCTGTCGTGTGTCAGATGCTGACTGGAAAATCAAAGTGGTCTGTTGTCTACATGTGAGTCAGTGCAAAGGAAGGAGGCAAGTGACAAGGAATTGGTGGCTGAGCAGTGTGGGCAAGGGACGGGAGTGTGTGAGGTAAGGAAAGGAGATTGAGTTAAAGGTTAAGGAGCAAAAGGGGAAGGACAGTCTGAAAGTAAATTGCAAGGAAGAGGAGGATGAAGGGGCATTAAAGATGTGGGGCAAGGGAAGGTACACCAGAGGGTGATGGGTAAAGAAAATAGGGCCAATGAGACAGAGGTACTTATCTAGAAATATAGGTCAGCAGATTGAGTGACTGTTACTGAAATATGTGCCTGACCTGCATGCCAATGCACCCTATTGTGGGACTTGCTCGACTCCTTTATTTTTTTATGACAAAGTAACGCATACTTGCTTTCTGAATATGTGTTTCATTTAAGACTTATATTTTGCCAGGTTGCTTTGTCATGTGACTTGCTGCTTTGGAAACTAGATGTATTGAGCAGTGTACTAGTTTAGCTCCTGAATAGGAACTCTGAAATAATCATTTATTTAGTTCTAATTTTGAATATGGAATAAAATAAGAAGTCTCCCTGCTGTCTAAATTGGAAACTGTGGAACCAGGAAGCCAGGGCTCAAATCCTCGCCTTCCATGCTTCAAGCATTACGTGATCCCGAGCAAATCACTTTTAATCACTGCGCCTTATTTTCCATACATATCTGCAGGGAAAGCCTCACTCCTGTGGGTTTATAACCTACATTGTCATAAAGTAATCATTCACATAATGAATACTGGTGGGGAGGCAGGATGCCAAGTGAGTGTCTTCTGTTGTGGTGCCAGGGAGAGGTGGGTACACAGCATGACAGGTATGCTTTTGTGTTGTGGGCTAGTGAGTAAGGAAGCCAGGTTTTTTCCATGCCAGCTTGTGTTTGTATCTTAGACTGAAGCCCCACCTCTGAGTTCAGCTATGGGTCGGTTCTTCCAATGAACTCTCTTGCTTTCCCATCTCTTTAAATTGGTCTAAAACTAAAGCTGGGATGAGATGGGGCCTTCTGTCAAATTGCATACTGGGACACAAGGAAAACTGGGCTCAGACCCCAGCTATCCAATGTCACCAAATTCTAACTTCCCGGTCAAATCATTGAATTATGTTTGGTATGTGGGAGAGGCTCCCTGGGGCCCGGGTCTCTAAGAAACCACACACATGACTGATGTGGGGATGCTGCATTGTGGGCTTGGGCCACTTCACCATGGGCCAGAAAAGTATACCTATCTCCGTGTCAAACGTTGCCACACACATGACTGAAAGCCATGCTGCATAAGAGGAAAGTAATGTCAATAATGTCTACCATTATATACTGCTTTCCAGTCCTCCCCTGACACCTTCAATGAAGAGGCAACAGAGTACTGTATCAGTCTCTGGCCAATATTCTCTGTGCTGTTCAAAGGGAGGTAGTAGCAGCTGTCATGCCAACATGCCCCATGTCAATTGAGAAACACACAAAACCTCCTATTTTCCTATGGTCTTTTCTTTTTGTGAAATGCAAAAGCACAAGTCTCAGACTGCAGAGCCAAACAAAGCAGAGATGAACATGCCCAGAATAATACGGCAGCTGTGTGAAGTAGGACCTTATTTCTGTCCCATTTATAGGGACATGTTTAGTTTAATAATAGGCGAAGTGTGCGTGCGTGCCTCCTCTCTTTCCTCCTCCAGGCATTTAACCAGGGTGGGATGTGTGTCTCCAAAGATGTCCCCTTTTTCTTGTTAAGAGGAAAGTAGGGGTTTGTGCCGGCGCTCATTTTGGTGTGTGGTGGAGAGAAAAAAAGGACTCAAGAGAGAAAGGGAGGATGAAGAGAACTGAGGGTGAAGCTAAGAAGGGGAGAGGTAGAATGGGAAGGAGGTAAAGAGAAGAACAGCAATGCGAGGTGTAGCGAGAAGGAATGGGAGGGATAGAGAGCGGTAGAAATGCCCAGGAGAGGGGAGAAGAGACATACCTGGAGATGAGAAAAGAGAACAGGGCAGGCGGAGAGAGTGCAATATAGAGAGAAAATGGAAAAAGTGAAAGGGCAGAGCGAGAGCGTGACGGGAGGAGGAATAAAGGGCAGAGAGACGCGCACGAATGCAAATAAGCGGGAAGTGCTCACCTCCCCCACTTTCTATCGTTTGAGCGGTTGCTTCAGCAGAGCAATACGGAAGAGCAATTAGATAGCTTTTCTAAGGTGACGCAATGCTTTGTACTGTGACCCTGGGAGAAGAAGTTGGGTTTGTTCACTTGAGTTATGAACGGAAAGGAGTCACCCATGCATGACAATGGGAAGTTTTCCTGCCCTCGTTGGGCCGTTCCTCCCTTGAAATGAGGCCAGATATGATGTGTTAAGGCCAGTGTTCTAGAATGTTCCTATTCTAGAACCCACCCAACGACTAGGTCAAAGCAAAGAAAAATATGTGAAAACTGAGACTCATTGTATAATCCATAAATTGTGGGCAACATTTGATTTTTCTCTCCCTTTGGCCAATTGAGGAGCATTGTCCCACTGCGATCATTTGAAAAATAAAACTCTACTTGGATATGCACCAAGGAAGAACCCTTTCCCATGACAGAAACACCCGTGGAGCCTTATGGACGCCCACCTCTTACCCTAGACCCAGAGAGGGCGTGTGTGATCTGGTGAGAGAGTGTCCCTAGAACCGCAGTGTCCAGAGAGACGGCGATGGTTTGCCCCCCAATGCAGACTGTACCAAATGTTGTAACAGCCTCTTAGTTCTCCTCCCAAAAGGACTGTCAACAAGCAGGCCCCATAGCATGGAAGTTGATTTCTCAACTACTTATTTTTTAAGTTATATTTATGTCTCCTTAGGGAGATAGCACATCGTCTACAAATTGCACCTAAAATGCCTCATGTGTTCCTAGTTGTCCTGTCCGAGCCTGACTTCTTTCATGTGATCCATGAAGGCCGCCAGAAGAAAATACTCCAAAATTCAGAGTTTGCAGAACCTCTCCGATTGCCGAATGGTTAGTTTCAAGTGTTATGATCACTTTGCTCTGGCTCTCAAGTCTCTCCACTGGCTGCAGGTATGGCACTGCATTGACTTCAAGACTTGTTACCTGACCTGCATGGAGCATACAATGTCCCCGGATCTGAGCATCTCCTGGAAGTGTTTCCCCTCTACCAAATGACCCGATGCCTAAGGACAACATCCCCAAAACTGTGGGCCACTTACCAGTACTGATGAAACCATTTTGGTGGTAGACAACTGTGTGCTCGAAGCTCTTCTCCTCCAATTACTGTCTGAAGTCCCACAACGCCTTCTCTGGTGTGTCTATGCCTCTTGAGGTGTTCAGCTCTCTACTAAACTGGCCAGCAGACATCACCAAGTAATTCTCACCCACTGGAGGGCCCTCAAAAAAGCTTTAGTGCGCTAGAAAACCCTTACGAAATAAGTCAGATGAAATACAACCCCAAACGTCTGCTTCTGAGATCTGTTTCTAACCTATAGGTTGCATATTGGAGTTCCAGCAGGAGGCTGTAACATGAAGGTTTCACAAATAGTTCTGCTGTATATGAATTAACCACTGAACCATCTGACAGGAACTGAAACCTGCATATTAAAAATAAATCTCTGCAGCAGGAGCCTTTACCCCATAGGCTGTCTCACAGGCATCACAACCTATGACTTGTAGGTTACACACATATCTCTGGAACAGACTAGTAACTTCTGCTGAGCTGACTAATTGGCAGCAGAACAAGGTATGCGTGTATTTAAAGGGAAGAGATTGGGGAGGAGGACTGATGAGGTGTCTTAATATCTGCTTGAGCTGGGAGTAAAATAATTTTTAGGGAGTGGAAAAGTAATTCGCATTCCCAATGGGTGTTAATTTGCAGTCTAATAAAAACATATTCTAAAGTAGGGATCGATTTACGATTCCCGTCTTTGCCCATGGTAATTCCTGCAAACTAAAAGATCCGCTTCAGATCCAGCTGTAATCATTTCAGATCTACTCTGCTGGTAGCACACATTTGAACATATTTGAGAATCTGTGTGGCTAGATGCTGGGCCAGCAATTGCCTAGGGTTAGGAGCAGGTGCAGCAATCCCCTATGTTAGGTACGAGGGCAGCAATCCTCTGTGGTTAGAAACTGGGGCAGCAACCCCCTGCGGTTAGGAGCAGGGATAGCGATTCACCTGCAGTTAGGAGCTAGGACAGCAATCCCCTGTGGTTAGAAATGGGGCATCAAACCCCTATAATTAGGAACTGGGGCAGAAATCCCCTGTCATTAGGAGCAGGAGCAGCAATCCCCTGCAGTTAGGAGTGGGGGCAGCAATCTCCTGTGGTTAGGAGCAGAGTAAGCAATCCCTTGTACTTAGGAGCAGGGTCAGCAATCCCCTGTGGTTAGGAGCTAGGGAAGCAACCCCCGTTGTTAGGAGCTGGGGCAGACACCCGCTGTCATTAGGAGCAGGAGCAGCAAGCCCCTGTGGTTAGGAGCAGGGGCAACAATCCCCTGTGCTTGGGATCTGGAGCAACAATTCACCTGCAGTTAGGAGCTAGGGCAGCAAGCCCCTGTGGTTAGGAGCAGGGGCAACAATCCCCGGTGCTTGGGATCTGGAGCAACAATTCACCTGCAGTTAGGAGCTAGGGCAGCAAGCCCCTGTGGTTAGGAGCAGGGGCAACAATCCCCTGTGCTTGGGATCTGGAGCAACAATTCACCTGCAGTTAGGAGCTAGGGAAGCAACCCCCGTTGTTAGGAGCTGGGTCAGCAATCCCCTGTGGTTAAGAACTTGGGCAGCAATCCACTGTGGTTAGGAACTTGGGCAGCAATACCCTGTGGTTAGGAACTTGGGCAGCAATCCCCTGTGGTTAGGAACAGGGAAGCAAACCCCTATCATTAGGAACTGGGCCAGAAACCCTGTGTCATTAGGAGCAGGAGCAGCAAACCCCTGTGGTTAGGAGCAGGGGCAGTAAACCCCTGTGCTTGGGATCTAGGTCAACAATTCACCTGCAGTTAGGAGCTAGGGCAGCAATTCCCAGTGGTTAGGAATGGGGCAGCAAACTCCTATCATTAGGAATTGGGGCAGAAACCGTGTGTCATTAGGAGCAGAAGCAGCATCCCCCTCTGGTTAGGAGTGGGGGCAACCATCTAGTTTAGTTTAGTTTATAACATTTATATAGTGCAGCCGTGAACCCATAGGCATAAGGGCGCGAGACAGAACATAAACTCATACAGGAAGAGAGACAGTGAGGAAGAGGGGGCTAGACCACCAATCAGAGAAACAACAAGGTTTTCAATTTCTTCTTAAAAGATTCCAGGTTTGGTTGGTCTCTGAAATCAAAAGGAAGTTTTTCCAGCAGCTATCCTGTGGTTAGGAGCAGAGTTAGCATTCCAATGTACTTAGGAACAGGGTCAGCAATCCCCTGTTAGGAGTTGGGTCAGCAATCCCCTGTGGTTAGGAACAGGTGCAGCAATCCATCATGTCCGTTGTTTCCTCTTGTTTTTGTACATTTATTCTTTGGAGTATTTTTCCTGTATTTATATGTTGGAAGCTCTGGAGTAACGGGATTCGGGGCAGGCTCCAGCTGCGAGGGAGGACCAAGCTGTCAGCTTCAGAAAGAAAGCATTGCTTTCAGAAGTTCAGAAATAAATGCTCTTTCTGCTGTCCAGAGCATTTAGTTTTGAAGTCAGGGTGTGTGCACTCTGACTTCAGAAAGAAATGAAAGACATTATGTATTTTTGAAGTCAGAGTGCACACACTCTGATTTCAAAAGAAATGCTGTTTCCCGAGCAGTGGGATCGAGGCACACCTGCTCTGCCTCCACTGCGCAAGTCAGGAAACAGAAAGCTGTCCCTGCCTCCTGGCTCCTGTCTGCATGGTGGAACGTTGGAGCTGGAGGCCTTGATACTCTCGGAGAAGATGGATTCGGGCAGTTAAGAAAAAAATTAAATGTTTTTTGTAAGTGTGTTTGCATCGGTGTTGGATGTTTAGGATGTATTTTTGCATGTATGCCTGTGTGCATGCAAGCGTGTCTTATGTATTATGTAATGTGTTGAACAAGTGTATTTTGTGTATGGGTGTGCGTGTTGTGAGTAAATGTGTGTGCGTGTGTTCATGTGTTGGGCTGTCAGGGAGTTGATTTAGGCTGGTGTGGCTGGGGGTGTTTGTGCAACAACTGTATCTCTTCACTGGGAACATATACATGACATTGCTGAACAATCTTCTCCCCTACCTCACCCACCAAAATTACCTCTCCATGCGAGGAGCGGGCCATGGGACAGGCATGGCTTTTTTACTGGGCATCTATACTATGCTTTATACAAGACGTTAGTGCATCTGCTTATTTTCTAATAACTCTTAATGATTAAATACAATTATGTTAAATCACATTTGGGTGCAGGGGAGGAATGCAGACCCTGACACAAAGTTGTGACATCAATCGAGAAAAACAAGAGTCCAATTAATGGACTCTCCCGTCCCCTGCACACCCAGGTACTGTAAAACAGTCAAACATTTCTATTAATGTATTATATTCAAAATGTACAATCCATAAAATAAATAGATCAAGTACCGTGATCTTCAAAATATCTTTTATTCAATCGTAGTTCAGTGAGGAGGACAATAATAACATTTTGAACTTGACGTGTTTGGGGACTGCAGTCCCCTTATTCAAGAGCAATTCACACTTTAAAAAAATAAAAAGAAAAAAATGCCTCTAATGATTGGATATACAAAGAAGGCTAAAGTATTCAAATAAAACACACAGGAGTATAAGACTGTAAAATCCTTCCCCATGTGGTTTAGAGATCAGCATGTTTTCATAGGCGATACACCCGCAAACACTGTTAACCATAACAGAAATTAACAGCAATTAATAAAGTGCATCATATGCTCATTTGGTATGCTGGTGAACCAAAGGTGTACAAAAGAGGATTGGGCTTAACACACATGCAGCATCTCCTCTATAGCAGCGTGTGCACTGCCAATCAAATCTGATGCGAGAAAGAAAGACCAGAATGGTCTTTGTTTATCGCATCAGATTTGATTGGCAATGCACGCCAATCAAAGTACACAGTGGCAGGCATGACATTTTTTACTGGGCCTCTATTATACAGTAAAAAAAATGCCATGCCTTCCCACTGGGCTCCCCATCGCCCAGTGCCTAGCAAACACACACATGACTGATTATCTTTATTATTAAACATCTTTTGCCGTTCCCTTTGTGAGATCTTGGACAAGCTGGGTGTGCATTTTACAAATTATGCGGATGACACCAAGCTTGTCTTTGCGTTGAGCAGCACGTATATGGAGGATGTGGAGCACATATATAGAGTCTACACAGCAATCCAATATTGGATGACCAATAATGGGATGTCCTTGAACTCTACCAAAATGGAGCTTATTCCATTTGGCTCTCCCCAGGCCAGATTCAAATGGATGGTCATTACAAGAGTTTCTGTATTGAAAATCACCTCATCAGATCTGTAGACAGAGTTAAAACATTGGGTGTCATGTTTGACTCCTCTTTGAATACCAAACTGCATATTGAGCATGTTTGTAACAAAGCTCAATACCCTCTCAGGTTACTCAGGAGAGTGAAACCGTATGTAACAGACATGCGTTAATCATGCTGAGGATCGACTATTGCAATGTTCTGATGATTGGAGACCGCAAAATCTGCATCAGGCTTCTCCAAGTCCTCTAGAACGATGCAGTGTGCATAGTTAAGGAGATTCTTAGACATGAGACTATTACCTCACAAAGGAGGAAGTTACACTGGCTTCCAATTGAAGCACAAATCCGCTTCACAGCCTTGGCCATTGTTCACAGATGCTTGTATGGTAAGGCTCCGGACTACCTGAGAGATTGTGATACAATTCAGCATCACTTAAGATCCACTAGAGCAAGTGAGTCAGTGTGTCGCTCTTTTCCAATATGCAGAAGCACTTCGGCCATGGGCAGATCATTAACCATCTTTGCTGCTATTCTTTGGAATCAGTTGCCTAAGGAATTACGCTCATAGACAGACCTATTGCGATTCAGGAAGGGGTAAAGACTATTCTGTTTGATTAGTTTTGATTTTGTGCTAGGCTTTTCTGCTTCTGGCTTTCCCACTCTTGATGGGGTCTCGGCGTCCTGATGCCTGTGGGCTTTGGTGCCTTATAAATACAAATCAAATCAAAATCTGTGTGTGTGAGGAACTAGGGAACCAGGAACAGGCATGACATTTTTTACTGGGCATTTATGATAGATGCCCAATAAAAACTGCCTGGCCTGTGATGGCCCCCTCCCCAGCGCCTTGCACGAGCAAATAAGTATGTGTGCGTGCCCAGTAATAAATACCATGGCTGTCCCCTGTGCCTCCCAGAGCTTCACACAAATAATCTGTCCCCTGGACCCCTAAGTGCTTTGCACACACATAATCACATTCTTAATGAATTAGATTATGTGTGGTTTTGAGGTGCTGGGGTGCCTAAGGATGAGGCACAGCATTTGTTTACTGGGCATCTGTGATAAAGCAAGCATGATAAATGTTAGTATGTAGCTAGACTGACATTTACATTTTGATGCAGCCAGTCTAGCAATTTCTTACCGTGACACCCCATTGTGCATTGGTCTTCTTTGACAAAGAAAGTATACTATGTTTTATTGAATGGCTAGTCTGGCATTTTCCCTTGGAAACTGTGTTCTAGACTTCTGTAGAATCCTCCTTGCTGGCTGGAACAACCTTCCTGAACTTGTAGGTTTTTATTACCCTAGAAGGTTTTTTTTCCTGCGCTTCTTGGCTTTGCTCACCCTGGGTGCAGCCAAGACAAAGTGCCATCCCCCATGGGGACAGAAGTAGTATTCAGCTGAAAGACACAACAACCAGCAGCAAGGAAAGGCACGATCGTGACATTCCCTATTGGGAATCTTTGATAAAGCAAGCATGATAAATGTTATTGCATAGCTAGACTGGCATTTGGGCACAGCCATCCAAACATTTCTTAGAGTGGCATGACATTTTTTACTGAGCACCTTTCATAAACCAAGCAGGTTAGTGGTATTACCTGGTAAGGCTGGCACTTTGGTGCAGCCAGTTTGTATATG
Source organism: Ambystoma mexicanum (assembly GCF_040938575.1). Classification (NCBI taxonomy): domain Eukaryota; kingdom Metazoa; phylum Chordata; class Amphibia; order Caudata; family Ambystomatidae; genus Ambystoma; species Ambystoma mexicanum. The sequence continues at coordinate 847,847,493 of NC_090931.1, read as the reverse complement.
TTTTCTTACTGTGGCATGGCCTTTTTAATGGCAAAGTCAACAGAAGTATGTTCTTAAATGGGAAAACTGCCATATATTGGCAGAGACAGCCTGGACATGTTTTCTTATAGTATCATTACTGCCACTATGCGCAAAGCAAACATGAGTATGTTCTTCCATGGGAATACAGGCATTTACATTTTTTTAAAAAAAATTTTTAGAATATTGTTTTAGTTGAAACATTTCAACTTTTTCATTACATTATATATCATTACAGTACTTAATTCGCATTCAGTAAATTGACACTATTTAAGCGAATATTGCATGAAGCTTTCCAAATAACTAGCATAACATTAATATTGTGATCATGTAGTCATATCTACAACTTAAACCAACTATTGACAAACAAAATCCTTAAAACAACAGTTGAATAATATCTAAAACATGAATAAATGGTTATATAAATTCAAGTACCAAAATTGTTATTATGCATCTTGTTATTATGCATATGCAATCAACCCTGAGACATAAACGATTGTTATCAAAAAAAGATGAGTAAATCAACAGTTCAGTAAAATCTAAAACGTTAATAGAGAGTTATATAACATTAAGTACAACATATACAGTCAATTTAGTTTGTTCACAAGCACATACGTATATAAAACTTGGGTATATAAAAATAATTGCTAAAATAAATAAAGTATATTAAGTAGAAATGTATACAACAATAAGTTCATCAGCTCATAGTTTCAATAAAAATAGATCCCTTAGAACCATAAAGGTGATATAGTATTTTTAGTTGATGTCTAGTTTTAGGAGAAATTGTACTGTTGCAATGTTCAGGGAAGTATTAGCTGCAGTAACAATATAGATCCATATTTGATCTTTGTCAAGTATTTTGTGATCTTTGAAATATTTATAATATATACATATTTTCTTATTGATGCCAAAGAGGAGCATTCTATAATCAGATGTCTAAGTGTTTCTTGATATTCATGGAGTTTGCAGAATCTACAAATAGTATTTATTCCATCACTTTAATTATAAATGGCATGCCCCACTTTTGTCGGCCAAAGCTCAAGACGAAGGCGAAGAAGGGCATTAGCATATGTGGAATCTGGAAATTTAATAAGATAAGCTGACGTTTGATGTAATGGTTTAAGTAGAAATTCACCATTTTTTAAAATAACATATGTATTACATGACTCCCACATTGAGCGCCAGTCCCATAACGAGAGTTTCATTTTTGCTTTGTCAGCAGCTTCTTTAAATAATTCATGTGTAATATCCGCTTTTTCAAGAAGATATTGACATCAAGTTTTCCAAGCCTGGAGAGGGTTTGATGAAGTCAAAAGAAGAAGTGATCCTAATTTCGGTAGTAAACGATGTGCTGTTGGTAGGGTGATAGAACATTTTCCATAGGCAGCTAATGTTTGCCAGGGTACTAATGCTTGTAATGAAAGTAGTCCTAATTCATGCCTTATTAACGAGATTGGGGTACTTAAAGGAAGGGATATAACACTATTTCAGTATATAACTTCCAATACATCCCACCTAGGTGATTTAAAACAAAGTTTAGATTGTTCTCCATATGTAAGCATCAGACATTCTTTTTGCTTGTAATAAGTAATGGCGTGCATGAGTGAGAATTTACCATATTTGTGTTGTAATGCTTTTCCTTGAAAAGCCAGAAATGTCATTCTCGCCTTAAATTCTGATTTATACGGCTGGTCAGCTGAATGTCTGTTTAGGTTTACTCCTAAATATTTATAGACCACAGTCTGTGTAAGTGAATTATTGCATAATAGCCAATTGAATTTAAAACCTGTTTTCGGAAGGCGGTGGTGAAATATCATTATATTAGATTTGAATGTATTAATACTCAGATCATTCTTATTCACATAGTTACTAAGAGCAGCTAATTTGTGCTGGAGTCCTATTGGGGTTTTGTCTGTAATTACTAAATCATCTGCATAAAGAAGAAATGAAATTTCTGTTGGACCCAGTTTTGGAGGAAATGATCTCACCGTCCGCAAGGCTGCATTAATGTCATTAATGTAAAAGTTAAAAAAGTATTGAAGCAAACATGCAGCCTTGCATTAGTCCTGCAGTCGTTGGAATGTATGGTGATAAAAGACCTTCAGTGGTTCATTTAACCTTAATCGAGATATTAGAACAAAATTGATAGATAATATAGATGGGGCATCCTACAAAAGTTTCGACCACAGAATTTCACGGGAGACTGAGTCGAATGCTTGCTTAAAATGAATAAAAGTGATAAAAATTGGTTGTTTAGTTATAAAAGCTTGTTTTTTAAGTGCCAATGGGATTATAAGATTTAGGACCGTTCCTACACCCTTTATAAAACCTGATTGGTGTATATCAAAAATATTATTCATCTCAAGCCATTTCAGTAGATCTCACAGCACAACCCTTGTGAAAGTTTTTCCCGATACATCCTGCAGTGCTATTGGTCTACAATTACAGGGTTCTGCTCTGTTTCCTTTTTTAAAAATCGGTATAGTTATAGAAATGTGCCATGACGGAGGGATCTTGGTTGCACGTTTAATTTCTTAGAATATCATATATAAAATATTTGCCCATTCTACCAGATTGGCTTTAAGTGTTACATTTGATAGATTACCTGGCCCGGGGCGCTTGATGTACTCAACTTTTTAATTAAAAGAATTATATCAAGATTATCAAACTCTAATTGCATTAGGTCTAATGGAGCTGGAGTAAAATTTAAACAGGGTAATTCATGGAATAAATGTGCGCCGAAAAGGGGAGCGCAAGCGTGAAAATCGCAGCGCATGCATGCCAATGCCGCACACGCAGACGTTCATCGATTCATGGAATGCGCTGCGCTAGTAAAACATGGTATGTGCGCCAAATACGTGGGTGGCGCACGCGGGGGCACATGTCACTAAACAGCGTGCGCTACGCGCACAGGGAGAGCACATTGTGAAGCACACACAAGAAAAGTGGGCGTAACACGAGGAACTGGGAACGTGTGAAAATGTGGGTGTTACGGGAGAAGTACAGGAGGTAAATGCTCGCAACGCCCACACGCGCGCTAACAACACGTATTCATGGAATCAAACATGGGAAATCCATGCGCCAAAAAAGACACGCTAATCCGGAAACACGTACGCCAGCAGGAAGCAGGCGTAAGCGGGCCCGCGCAGCATAAAAGTGCGCTCAAACAACAAACAAGCTCAGGGGGGGCATGGCTAGCAGCGCGATGAGGAGGACGTAGCTCTCCATCGCTCCCACAATCGCTGCATGAATCCTGATAAATCGCCTGATATCGCTAATTATAAAACTTAAAAACCACCTCTATGCTTAGCGGGAACCGTGGTGCTCACTCGGTCCAGGCAATGAAAATATTCGGAAGCAGGGCACAAAGATACGTCGAGGCGAAGGAGGACGAAGAATTGCCTGGCGCTCTCCTAAGATGGCCGCCTGAGTGAAGAGACTTACCGAACGGCACGCACTGGGTGACGAGGTGCTACGACAGTCTCGGCCGAGGAAAAGACCGTGGAAGGAGCTGGGTGCTCCTACGCGAACCTTAAGAGGCGGCCTCACGACAAACCGGACCCGGAGCTGAGCGGAACGGCGGGGGAGGTGGACGACTCGCCCCGGCCCTGAGGATCCGGGCCCAGGCCTCACCCCGTGTCAAGGTGGCTAGGCAGGACCCTGCAAACGAGTGCCTCGGGCACCCCTCCTCCCCTCCCCCTGGGATGCGAACTGGTTTCCCCACCCGCCATATCTGTGAAGAAGAGCCGGGCCTCGTCGAGAGCGGCTCCCGGGTCTTCCCCATTAATCCGCTCCAGTGCGCAGTGGATCTGGAGAATTGGCCACTGGAGGAACAGGGTGGCCTTGATGAGCGGGAAGGTCCGGAGTACAGATCCTGAAAGAACTTGCTGTACCGAGGCACCAACTCATATACTACTTGCACGTCTTGCCTTGCATTGCAGAACCAATGCTCGCAGAGCGGGCCCCCCAAGAAGGAGAAGAACCGGCAACACCAGCCTAGATGTCAGACGCCTCCCGCACTGAGACCACAGTCCTGGGACACGGAGCACACGGAGTGGGGGTGGAACAGCACCGAAGGCCCTTGGTAATAACACCGTTATCAAGCTACTGCCCCAGGATCGGGGTGCGACCATGGGGAAAGAAAAGACAAGGAAACCCAACATGCAGAACAGAATTGAAAAATATACTGTGCCCTCATCACAACAGACGGATTCCCAATCGCTACATCCTGACGGGATGGAAACTGAACACGCGCTCTTGCTTAAAGACGTCATGGCGGCCATTGCAGATTCCCGCTCATGTATGGAGCAGAAGATAGACCGCATAAGCCTCGACGTCTCCCTCCTTAGACACGACCTCCAAAAGCTGTCCGTGTGCACTGGAGAGGCAGAACAATGGATTGCGACGATGGAAGACAGCCTACACAATGTGCAGCAACAGATCCATGGAATCTTGGCCACACTCAAGACGCTGGGGGCCAGGGTGGAGGAGAGCGAGGTAAGGTCCAGATGCAATAACGCTCGCATCCTTGGTATCCCCGAGAAAGAGGAAGGGCCCTGCATGGAACTCTTTTTGGAACAATTGTTAACAGATCTGTTTGACTTGCAATCCTTTTCAAAGTTCTTTTCCATCGAGAGAGCGCACCGAATGCCCGCAGGTAGACCACTGCCCGGCGCTCCCCCACGCACCGTGATCGCAAGGTTCTAAACTATCGAGACCGGGAATGCGCTCTTACAACTCACAAGATCCAAGGGCACAATTACATTCAACGGATCTAGACTGGCCTTCTTCCCCGACTATATCAGGGAAGTACAGAAAGCAGACAGTCCTTTGGGAAGCTTAAGAAGCAACTGCAGACATTGGGAGTCAAGTACGGCCTCCTGTTTCCCGCACAATTAAAAATGTATCACAGAGGCACGACGGTCCACTTCGTTGATCCTGGAGAGGCATGGCGCTGGACGGAGCAGCACATTGAAGGAGACTGGTCCGCACCACGAGGTAACAATAACAGAAACAGGAACCCCAGACCATCACCGGAGCAACATCCCAGGCCGGTCCGGCCACCACTACCAGACCCGCTAGAAGATGGGGGTGATGGGCCACTGTCCTGAACCCGCCGAGGGTCTTGCCCACGGGGTACCCACTCTGTGGTCACTGACAAAACGAAGTCATGGTACTATTGAAGGCGATTTCACACTCTTGTAATGCGGTAAGCGGGGGATCGCTGCCCTCCCACTTGGGTGTTTAGGAGGAGGTACAACACCATCACAGCCCCCCCGACTTTCTAGTTGAACTTTAATAAGGGCAGTTAAAGCTGACAATCTACTCTTTTTGATTTTCAGCAATGTTGGGTCGACAGGTACTTCAAGTTGGGGTGGAGTATAGGGAGGGGGAGGGAGGAGTTAGTTGGGGAACTTTTTTTGTTATTTCAGGACCGACCCTACCTGGTAGTTCTCCAGGGATGGTGGAGTTCCTGGCCAGTTGGGACCACACCACACAGGAACAGCGCTTTAGACCTCAATCTTTATCTCTCTTGCACCGCATGTTCACACACCGGGGCTGCACCCTCGGGGGCAGCCTGCTTATCCCTCTTACACCTCTACTAGATGCCACTTGACCAATCTCACCCATCCATGTCCACGCGCCTCAGCTCTCTCAAGGTTCTCACCTGGAACATGAATGGGATGAGCTCCACAATCAAAAGACGTCTGGTCAAGCAGCTACTTTCCAGATACTCCCCCGACGTGGCTTTGCTCACTGAAACACATCTTGCGGGGGCACACTATACATTTTTTCTACGCACCAATTACAAGACCGCCTCCCATGCGGGATATACCATGGGATCCAGGGGCACCCTCATTCTTATACATAAACGGGTCCCGTTTGTCTTGCATGCACTAGAGCAGGACCCTCGCAGACGCTACGTGATGGCGCTTGAGACACTCCGGGAAGAAACACTGGGACTTGTTTCCATTTATTCCCCACCTGGGCTGGGGCAGGAACTCCTTGATGACCTGACCTCCTTGATGGGTAGGCACCAATCGGACAAGTGGTTCCTGGGAGGCGATTTCAATGACGTCATGTGCAACACCTTAGATCGCTTGCACCGTAGACAACGCAACTCAAACCTCCCCATGAAGCTGTTTAACTTTGTGTCTGCCCTGGGTCTTGGTGATGCATGGCGGGAACTGTACCCGGGAACCAAAGGCTATTCGTTCCACTCCGGGGCCCATAGATCCCTTTCCAGGCTTGATTACCTATTTGTTCCATCCACACACAGACCTGTCTAATATGCTCTCAGCAAACTTGCTCTCCCCGGGGGTTTCGGACCACTCGCCTCTCCTGGTGGAAAAGCGACTACAGGGAACGGCCCCCCCTAGAACGTGGTGATTGAACACTTACTATTTAGGCAGCTCGGATTTGGTGGACCGCCTTACGGAGGTCTCAACTGAGTACTTTGAGATTAACGGTTCTGATGAAATCGACCCGATGGTGCTGTGGGAGGCCTACAAGGCCGTGCTGCGGGGAGAGATAATCTCTTGGACAGCGAACAAAAGAAAGGAGAGGCTCCGGAAGATAGCTGAGGCAGAGAAGGAGTTAACCCACAGAGAGAATGAGCATACCCTAGACCCTTCCCCACAGACCCGCATGTCCCTTCAACGCGCCAGTGAATGCCTCCGAAACCTTACGCTAGACAACGCCAAAGAGGCCCACTGGGAATCCAGAGCCCGGATATATGAGCTTGGGGATAAAGCCGGTAAGCTGCTGGCTTGGCTTGAGAGGAGGGATGAGGGTCGGCGCTCGGTCCGTGAGATCATCACCCCGCAGGGCGAGATCTGTCGGTCAGACGCCGAAATAGCAGAAGCCTTCGCCCAATTTTATGCTGAACTATACTATGCCTCGGAGCTACCGCTGGACCGGACCCTCCTTGATGGGGTGGTGCTCCCCACCCTATCGGCGCAGCAACGCGAGATGCTGGACTCTGATCTTTCCGAGGCCGAGCTAGTAGAAGCCCTGGGACAGCTGCAACCGGGGAAGACCCCGGGTCCAAACGGATTCCCCATAGAAATATGGCAGAAACTGGGAGTTAATAACTTAGCACCTCCCCTGCATCAGATGCTGCTGGCCGCGCTAGAGCGGGGCTCCCTCCCGGACAACCTATGTAAAGCCACCATAGTGGTCATCCCCAAGCCGGACAAACCCCAAGAGCAATGTGCGTCTTATAGGCCGATCTCGCTAATCAACGGCGAAGCCAAGGTCCTGGCCAAGCTCTTGGCTAACCGATTGCAACGGGTAGCGGACACACTTATACATCCAGACCAGTGTGGCTTTATGCCTCATAAATCAAACAGGATGAATCTGCGCCAATTCCACCTGGCGCTAGAACAGGCCCCCATCCTTGATACCCTATTAGCACTGCTGGCAATAGATTTTGAGAAGGCATTTGATTCTGTCCGTTGGGATTGCCTTTGGGAAATCATGGCCCGTATGGGATTTGGAGACAGCTTCCTAGGTTGGGTAAAATTGCTTTATACAAACATCCGGGCAGAAGTTAAAGTGAATGGATGGACCTCCAGAGCCTTTCCCTTAGGTAGAGGCCCGCGGCAGGGCTGTCCTCTTTCCCCTCTCCTCTTTGCCCTCGCCATTGAACCACTGGCACTGTGGCTTCATCAAAGCGGGGCATGGAAGGGATTCAAGTGGCCCGAAGGGCATGAAGACCGCATATCTCTTTATGCAGACGATCTTCTATTATACCTGGCTGACCCAGTTCGGAGCTGCCCCATAGTAACTCAAATGCTAGTCACTTACGGGGAATTCAGTGGGATGAAAATTAATTGGAAGAAATCCGTAATGTTCCCGGTGAAGGGGGGAGCAGGCCGAGTTACCGAATTGTCCATACCGGCTTGAACGGCAGGGCTTTAAATATTTGGGGATCTGGGTGACACCTGACCTCACTAGATATGCAAGACACAACCTCCAGCCGATCATGGATAGGTTGGTCAACAACGTCCACCACTGACCCTCATGGGGAGAGCCGCACTCTTTAAAATGATGTCATTACCAAGATTCCTCTATGTTTTGCAGAATGCCCCGCTTGCGATCCCTGCCCCTGAATTCAATTGTATAGAAACCCTTCTTAGGGAACTCATCTGGGGGGGTGGCCGTTCACACATTGCATTAAGTACCTTGCAGAGGTCAGTCTGGGAGGGTGGGATAGGCGTACCCCGTCTCCAGACTTACTATTGGGCTTCTCAACTCTTTGTGGTCAATGACCTGCTCTACGGGGACCGGGCGCTACCTCACATTAGGGCAGAAGTGGGACCTATGCAGGGTACGGACCTGCTGCAGGAGCTGTACCAATCTCCGGGTAGGCCCCCCCGCTCACAATTAAGGCTCACATTACTACGATTTGGAGGCAGGCACACGTGTTTGTTGGGTGGGAAGGCAAAAAAACAGCCGCACAACCCCTATCGCACAACAACAATCTGAAGGAAATCGAGAAACTTGAACCATGGCCGTGCTGGGTAAGAGCAGGAATCCTTAGAATTAAAGATATCCTAAAAGATGGGAAACTAACCTCATTTGAAGACATCCAGGGTAGATTCCAACTGCCCAACACCGAGCGATACCACTTTACGCAATTGATCCATGCCCTCCGAACCCATATACCCCCAGGTGATTCAATCCCCGACTACACTCTGATAGAACGCAATATGCTACCCGAGTATATCCCCAGCAAATGTACATCTACTCTCTATAACGCTATCACCTCCTTCGCAACTCCCGAGCTATTGGGATTAAAGGCCGAATTGGAAAGGGAGGTGGGGGAAATAGACCCTGAAGACTGGATCCAGGTCCTAATGCACCCACGGGAGGTAGCCATCTCCTCCAGACTTAGACTGGTGCAACTTAAAATCCTGCATAGAGTGTACTACCCTCAAACTCTTATATGGCTGGAAGAGAGTAGTGAGTCCGAACTGTCTCCGTTGTGGAGAGGAGGAAGGCACCTTCTATCATATCCTCTGGACATGCGCTCGGATCCGTGACTATTGGACTGTATGCTGTACGGAATTGTCCAGAGCTCTCACTTGTCCTATCGAACTAGATCTGAAGGTTTTAATATTGGGTGTACCGGACATGTCCGAATCTAATAAATGGGAAAAACTGCTATTGAACACTGCGATGGCCCTAGTGAAATGCAACATTGTGCAAAAATGGGGAGCGCCTGACCCTCCGACGCTGGAACAATGGATACTCGACATGGACTCATGTGCCATGACGGAGCACCGAGTCTATGGTGCAAGAGGATGCCCGAATAAAGCATCCAAGATATGGGGGAAATGGGAAGAAACTGGGCCTTGATGCAGTGGTGGCCTCCACATGAACAGAAGGTGGGTGGGACAGGGAGCCCGCGGCCCATGGCGATGAGAGATACTATAATACTATGTAAACACGTGACTGAAGATGCTGTACTGGAGTGCTTTTAATTTGTTGTCCCCTCTTTTTTGGTTGTTTTGTTGTTCTTTGCCCCCGATTCGGTGTCTGTTTTGGTTATGTCAAAATACAATAAAAATGTTTTATCAAAAAAAAAAACAAACAAGCTCAGATGCTACGATTAATATACCATTCCTCGCAGCAGTGGTCGTGGGACACCGCAGGAGGAGGAGGATAGCCAGGACCTGCATTTTTTTACCCAGGACCAGCCTTTTTGGGATGCCTGCTGACCAGGTGTATGGGAGGTACAGGTTTCTACCACACATAATCCTAGAACTGGTCAGGGAGTGGAAGGATGATCTCACATCACCCACCCTTTGCTCCCAAGCACTGAGCCCCTTGGAAAAGGTGCTCAATGTACTGCACTTCTTGGCTACTGGTTCATTTCAGCGGACAAGTGCCATAGTGGGGGGGGTGTCACAGGCCACAAAGTCACGCTGCCTACACCAGGTGTTGGCCATCATGACTGCACACCCCTCAATCCGCAGGCACATATACATGCCCAGAACACCTGCAGAAAGGCAGGCTGTTGTCCAGCAATTTTACGGGGTGGTACACTTCCCCAAAGTGCTAGGTGCCATTGATTGCACCCATGTGGCTCTACGTCCTCCCAGGGCCACTGAGCATATCTATCGAAACCGGAAGCACTGGCATTCCATCAACGTGCAGGATGTATGTGATGCCAAGGGAATCATCACCTCAGTTTATGCCAACTATCCAGGGTCCAGCCATGATAGTTTCATATTCAGAATGTCACCCCTAAACCGGGACCTGGAAGCTGGCCGGCATGGTGACACATGGCTAATTGGTGTGTATAAATGCCTCTGCACATGCATGCATGTCAGAGACAGAGAAACGTGAAAACCCCACTAATGACAACCATTATCACCTCCCTAGAGGACAGTGCCTACCCTCTGTGCACCTACGTAACGCCAATTCGTAACCCCACCACACCACATGAGGTAAGATACAACACAGCCCATATTGTAACCTGGGGCATAGTGGAGCGCACATTCGGAGTGCTCAAGTCACGCTTTCGCTCCCTTGACCGCTCTGGTGGGCAGCTGCTATATGCGCCCCCAGTAGTGTGCAGGATCATAGTGGCAGCATGTGTCCTGCACATGGTGGTGCCCCCACATCCCCAACCACATGCACGGCTGCTGCGCATGGGAGGTGAAAGGGCACGAGGTGAGGCAGCCTGTACACAGCTTGTGGCAAATTACTTCACCTAAAATCCCACCCCTGCGGAGTGCACACAGGCCTGGCACATACCAGCTCACAATCAATGATGATGACAAAAGGTACAGTCAACTGTCACAACCATACCAGCCTGAGATTGTTCACCTGGAAGTGCTACATTGTGTGCATCCCTAGCTACTCAAAGACATCCGATGCTGTGTCAGAAAAAGGCACACATTCATGCAGCATGAAGGACTACCCCCTTGCAAAATACCACATAAAAATTGTGGCATGTCACCCAACCCCTCCCCTCCCCACCTCACCTACCCAACACACCATGGCATGGCATGCAATGTGAAAGCAACCAAATGAATGCACAACACATGACACAAGTGTCACAAAGTGCACTGTCCCAAATGGAAACAGGGCACAGACAATTTACTCTCAATAATGAACAAAAAAACAACACACATGAACAAATACTTACCACCAAGAGAAAACATCAGTACATGATCAAACAGTGGCAATATCTGAGAAAAGAAAATTAAAGAAGTGCAAGTGTCACAACCTGACTAAGGCAGCACATCGACCTCTTCCAACTGCAGAATGTTGCTGGAAGTCAAATGTATCAGTGTACTGCATACAACATGAACTGCATCTGCAAAGTAGATGGGCTTGTTAAGACATGAAGAAGGTACATGTATATAAGGAAAAAGTCATGGATGTAGAACCATACATAAATCCACCATGCAGTGGAGATTTATACAACAATACCCACTAGGGATGTATACACAGTTTTGACTACAAGCAGGAGGGGTGTGTGTGTCAGGAACCCAAGTATCTAACCCAAAGACAGGACAAGCCTGCATGTGCCCAGCTGGAATACACAGTGGATGCCTACGGGAGCCACACAAAGCAACACAGTGTAAAAAATAAATAAATCAAAAATGGCCATGTGTGGACCGGGGGGGTGCCTCCCAGGAAGGACGAGGCACAGGGTGCACCCCAACACCCACATGTGTGGATGTTGGAAAAAAAACCCTCCATGGGCTCATGGCCTGCACGGCTATGCTACAGTGGGAGAAGTGCTGTCGCTGTCATCACCCTCTGGTGGTACATTAGAAGGTGGCCGTGATATGGGAGGCAGACCACGCAAAGCCCTGGCATGCTCCTCCATGGCAGCAAGCATGCAGGTCTGAAAGGTTTGGTTCTGCAGGATGATGGTACAGAGATCCCAATGCAGCACCTCACGGGTAGCACACATTTCTGCCTGCATGGCCTCGCGTGATGCCCAGATCTCCTGACGGGTTGCCTGGAGCTCAGCTGACAGTGTGCGTGTCAGCTGCTCCAGCTGCTGTTCTGCCCTTGTACTCCCGTACACCTCAAGTTCACACAGAGTCTCTTTTGAGGGAGCTGTGTTCCAACCTCAGGGCTTCCCTGTGGGCCTGTGCCTCTACAGATATGGCTGTGCACAGAGTCTCCAGTCCAGCCCGTAGCTCCCTGTCGGACGCCAACATGTCCTCCATGTGTGAGTGGCAAATGGACTCTGTTGCCTGCTGCTGGAGCTCCATCTGCCTTTCAGGGGGGAGAATGGAAGTGGCCACCCTATCCATTGCCTAAGCCATTATTTTGCACGATGCCCCCTGTTGTGCTGCTATAGTGTAGATGGAGTTCTCCCACACAGTATTGCCTGGTGGCGCACGGCCACCGCGTTGGCGGGCACCACACCTGTTTGGGGCAAGGTGATGTGCACCTTGCTGTGCTGGCACTGCCTGAGGCTGCAGGACTGCATTCCTCCTTTGATCTGCTGGCCCAGGAACAGGAGCAAATATTGTGGAGTGTGACCATGCATCCGTAACCGCGACAGGCGGACTTTACAACACTGAAATCCCCATAGAGGGGTCTACCCCCGGTGCAGGTGGGTTGGACAGAACAGGATCCCTGCAAGAAACACTCACCTGCGACAGAATATATGTCTCAATGTCCGATTCAGCACCCGATTCATAGAGGTCTCCAGAGGTGTACCCAAAGACACTTGTGGACAGTAGGGTCTGTAGGAGGATTGGGTTTTCACCCACCACCACCCCACTTCCTCCACTGGTGGCCGGTTGTGGCTGTGAGTACTCCTGGCTCTGCGCCATCTCCTCCTCCTCAACAGCATCAAGTGCCTCATCACCTGCAAAAACATGAAACCTAACTAATGGAAACATGCATGAGCACCATAGCACACACACATAGGCATGACGAGGCAGACATCCAGTACATAAATGACACATGTCACACGTCACACATGACAATAACTCTGGCATGCATGCACTGTCCATGAGTTGGAAGGGGAGGCAAAAAGCAGACACTGCGGACTCCAATATGGAAAACCAACACATGTGCTGCATGCTGGATAGCACTGGCATCACACATTAGCCTGTGAGTGGCATGGCCAATACACATACAAGACACATGCCAGCACACAGATGGCACGTAGCATAGCCATGGCAGATTTCACAAGGATACCCTGATGGTAGCAAATCAGTACTGCCACCCATTCATGTGAGATGGACATCGTGAAATAAAACATGCAAAATAGTGTGCCAAAACACGCATTTGCCACACGCTTCAACAAAGCCAGTGTTCACAGATGCAGTGATGTGAGGCACATGGATACATCAATGGTTGTTCACTTCGACATGACAGAAGACAATTGTCATGATCAACATTCAAACAGGGCCCCAAAATGATTGTGTGCAGGCCATGTGTAGGTGCACATTACTCAATCAGCCTGATTGGTGAAGTCATTCCCATAATAAGGTAAGAAATGTGGCCCATTGTGGGGTGTAATCTATGACTGAAGTATGTTACAGTTGGGGCAGTACGGCACAAAAATGTGTGGTAAAAATGCTAAGGATTTCATCAATCAGGCAGAATGAACAGGAAAACAGTATGAACAATGTTGTGGCAAGATGACAGTCGAAGGGCAAGTGCAGTAATCAGGTGCAAATTGTCAACTGCGGTCAGAAGGGATACGTTGAAACCCAAACCCAAGGCCGGGGAATGGTTTGGAGGGACCACATTGGTGACCCATAGCAGTCATGACTACACAGCCTCACCTGGTACTCAATCAGAACACATCACCCAAGCAACATACACATGGATTGCACACACATGCATGGGCACTCATCGGACATTGCTTCAAGATCTGGTAGGTCTCCCACATACATGCCTTGTATCTGATCCTCTGTGATGAAGACTCATGTTCAGTGAGTTGTTCCTCCTCTGGTGGAAACGCACCGCCAGTCAGCACAGTAGAGGCATGATTGTAAGCCAGCTTGTTCTTTGCTCTGCGTTTCAGGTCATTCCACCGCTTAGAGCAATCGTCAGCTGTGCGCCTCACAAATCCAAGGGAACTAATGTGGTCCGTGATGGTCTGCCAGTGGGCCCTACATTGAGCAGGCGTAGTCTTGCACCCTGCAGTCACCACCATTTCGCGACCATTGGCCGACACGTAGCCCACAAGTGCGTCTAGTTCTGCATCATTGAAACTAGGCTTCCTTGATGTGCCGGAGTGGGTAGACATGTCTGGGATCCCAGCCTGTTCCGCAAGAGCACCCTTCTTCCTCTTGGAAGGTGGTGCGGACCCTGAGTGGCTTACCTCTGGTTGGTAGGGGCTGAAGCGCAGGTGGACTGGGCACTGGAAGTAGCCAAAGGCACGATGACCAAAGGTCTCACTGCAGGCATTGGCTGCTGGGTGATGTTGGCAGGACCAACCTCGGTGTGATGGACTTGGACGAACACTGTCCCATCTGGGAGACTCGGAGTTGGGGTGGATTGAGCTGCAGCTGCCCCTGCAGCCTCCTTACCCTGCCTATTTGGGGCAGCAGATGACATTGCTGCCCCAGATCCACAGGGCCTGGTGACAGCAACTGTCACCGACACACGTGGCTTTGACTTGGTGACACGGAAGTCAGCCTGGGAGTCATCCTGTGCCGGTTCAGTTGACAATATGGGGGGGGTAACAAGGCCTGAGCTGGGATGGTGTCAGCTGCATCTCCCCGACCCGTTGGGGGGGCATAGGTGTCCCTGATTGGTCCTCCACACACTGGCCTCTTGGGCCATCCTGCACATCCTGGCCACGTCCCCTACAACGTGCACCTCTTGCAGGTCGGCCACCTTTGCCTCCCTTACCACTTGGTCACCTCCCAACCATGGCACGGATGTTGTTGTACGAATGGGAGTTGCAGTGAACAATTGTCCTGGGCAATTGGGGTGAAAGGGGTAGGGTACTAGATGAAATACGTACCCTAGTGCTCTAGCAACGGGGTCTGTGACCCCTGGGGGAAGATGACGGGTCACGCAATGCACAGGCACCCCGAAAACAAAATTTAACGTGCACACGGCCCCTGGTAGACCACGTGCGTAGAATAAAGAACCCGCACTATGCTGTGGTACCCAGAAACACAAAAATAAGCGTACGCGTGGTACACGCAGGCTACAATGACCTCTGAATGGGTACGCGACACACGGGGGCAACCACAGTTGGAAAATATGAGCGTGACTCAACGTCTGCCTGGAAAAAGAACATGAAAAATATGCGCGTGTGCGCGTTGGCAACACCCCCACCAAAAGAAGAATAGAACTCTGTCTGAGTACACAAGGAGTACGAACTGGAACCGTTGTGAAGTAATCGCGTGTGAACCGACAAGAAGTACAAGAATCACCCGCTCGCTCTCAACAAAAAGCACGTACAAGGAAATGGTGTCCTACGCGTACCTTTTAAAACAGCCCACACGTGCAACGTCACTTACGCGTTTACGCGCTAAGGGACTTTCCTCCAATTAAACGCATTAAGACGCGTACGTGCTGTTTCTACACGTGCTGATTCACTATACACCCATCACAAGGTAAACGCCCGCGTGCGTAACGTCACAGATGTGCTTACGCGCTAAGGGCCTTTCCTCGGAAAACACGCTGACGTGCACTCTTTTCACGTGCCAAGTCACTCCGTATCAAATTGACCACGCGACAACACACGGAAGACCATGCTCCTGCCCTGAAGGCCATTTTCCCGCCCCCACAGCCCCGAGCACACTCCCACCTGCCATCTGCTGCTGCTTGCCTGCTGGCCACGTGCCCTGCTATCTGGTGCCTGCACGTCAGCCATCTGCAGGGGTCCAGTTGCTGTGACCACCCCTGCTGGAACAGAAGACTCCCGACTGTTATACCATCGCTCCACAGCCCAGCCCCAGGACCCAGTTGCCCACCCACACCTATCTTGGGGGTTGCCATGTCCGACACAACACCATCTGGCGCCATTGGCAACCCCCCAGCAGAGAGGCAGAGGGCTGCCAACTTCAGTGCCAAAGAAGTTGGCATCCTGGTGGAACAAGTCCTGGGGCATTATGATGCCCTCTTTGGAAGTTCACACGCCGACAATGAAGGACGGAAGGGGATCTGGAAGGACATCATGGCTGTCATCAATGTGGAGGGGGTGGCAGCCCGCGACATGCAATACGTCTGGAAGCGCTGGGAGGATTTCAGGTCCAGGACCCTCAGCAAGGCCCGGCGCCTCTTGAAGAGAGAGGGGTGCCGGGTCCGCCTGAGCAACATCCAGATGAGGGTCCTGGAACGCACAAACCCAGCGCTCCACTGCCAGATCCTTCAGAAGCAGATCCCGAGTCGAGTGGTAAATGTACATGGGTACAGATTGGAAGCAGTGCATGTTGAGGTGTGGCAGGAGTGTGCAGGTTGAACATATGTCTTGGAAGGGCCATGTATGGATGTGTATGTACAGGGACATGTGCCTGCCACATGTGAGTCCAGTCATGTGTGAGGCACATCAATGGTGTATGTGTTGAAATGCATGGTGGCCAAATACATGTGTCGGTACACACATGCTTTGAATTATGTGTATGTACTGTAGCATGGTTGTCGTGTGACACATGAAAGCTGGTTTCACCTTCATGTATGTGCACAAAGTACATGTGCCTCTGTGTGTATTTGACATGTGTGCCACTGTGATACACCATGGATGCATGTGACACTGACATGTAGGAGGCTGATTGGCAGATGTGACATGGATGGCAATGATTTCACTGTGACAGGTGGCGGAGATGTACATTTGCATGTATGTCTGGTGGCGTGGGTGCATATGTTTGGCACTCCCCATGTTGCATGTGACGTCAGGCTAACCTTCGGATGCTCACGCTGTTTTATGTGTATGGATGCTGCTGTCCTGTTAACTTGCGCATGTGTGTGGGTTGAAATGATGTGTGTTTGTGAGTGTGATGCCATCTGTGTAGTTTGACACTGCCACACATGTGCAAATGTCATGTGTGTATTGGACCATTGTACAGTGCCCTGATGCCTGTGTTTTGTCTCTCCCTGTCTGCAGCGTCAACTGATGAAGAGGGTGGTGACGGTGCTGTGGAGCAAAGCGGCAGGGATCCCACCACCAGCCAGAAACGCAAGGCCCAGCTCCCCTCCCAGGTTGTCATCTCTGGGGGGAGTGAGGAGTCTGGTGCCACGTCTGCGGCCGCAGCTGCCGAGGGGAGGTCCAAGAGGGGGAGGTCGGAGGTGGACTCCTTGGCAGCAGAAGGGGCAGCTGAGACCAAACAGGGGGCTATGGAGGGAGATGGCACAGAGTCATCCAGGTTGGTGGAGGGTTTGGTTGAGGAGGAGGCTGTGGAAGGCCCATGCACGGGGCCTGGAGGTGGGGATTCCAGTGGTGCTAGTGGAGCAGTCCAGGGACAGGAGGCAGCACAGTTCACTGTGGAGGTGCCTGTGTGTAATCCTGTCCCTGGTCCTGTGACTGCATCATCCCGCACCACCAGGGATCCCTACGTCCAGACCCGTTCTCAGGGAGGGGATCCGCAAACAACAACTGGCATTCCTCTCCCTACGGACGTGGCAATCCGTGACCGGGTTGAGCCTGTCCTAGCTGGGGTGGCGTGGCATCAAAGTGGATTACGGGATGACTTGCAGGCTTCTCGTGAGGAGAATGCAAGTAATTTCGAAATCCTCATTGACCACGTCAACCTACTGGGACAGGTCACCAGCACTAGGTTCCTCCATGTGCTGGGTCTTCACCCGACCACCTCCTCAACTGAACCCCCTATGCCCCAGTCATCCTCTGTGCCATCTACCTGCCCAAATGTCACCGGGCAACCCTGTGGAGCTGCCCCTGAGCCAGCGGCCAGGCTGGTCGAGGACACATCCCTGCCACAGTCGGGAGTTGGAGGTCCAGCAGGGGTGGCCACTCCAACAACTGGACACCATCAGGAGGAGGACGTGCAGGCATCACAAGACAGGGCACATGCACGGCAGCAGCAGGCTCAAGGTGGGAGCGATGATGGCTCTGGG
The DNA here is from genome assembly GCF_040938575.1 of Ambystoma mexicanum. Classification (NCBI taxonomy): domain Eukaryota; kingdom Metazoa; phylum Chordata; class Amphibia; order Caudata; family Ambystomatidae; genus Ambystoma; species Ambystoma mexicanum. The sequence continues at coordinate 847,829,448 of NC_090931.1, read as the reverse complement.
CCATCAACATCAGAGGGGCAGGCATCGGCCCAAGTGCAAGAGGACCCTGGATTGGGAGTGTCTTCCGTGTGGCAGCGGTTGGGCCAAGCAATAGATGCAGAGCAGCGGCGGGCCGAAAAGGCACGGCTCACTATGGTCAGGGCGGAGAACCTCATGCGCAGGGCGCTGTGGTGGGCTGAGTGCCTCGAGGGAATTAGCAGGGATTTGGAGGTGAACATGGCATTATCCCTGCAAGACCTCGGGCCAGTGAACAGGCCTGCCTCCAAGACATTGAAGAGGAGTTTGATGGCCTGGGACATCAACAAGTGAGCAGTTGGACTTGTCCGCCGCCATTGTATATAGTTCATTAGTGTTAAGTTTCCTTTCTATTTTTCTTTCATTTGGGGCGCATGGACTATGCCCCACATTTTTGTATATAGTTATTTATTAGGTAGGTTTTTTTTGTAGGTTTCCTTTGGATTGTTGGGCTCATGGACCCTGGATTTTTTAATTGTACATAGTTCAGGAAAGGATTTTAATTGTTTGCATTTTTTTTATCCATGGAGCAATGTATTTTTTTTAAAAAATGTTAACCTTTGGATTTGGTTTGATGGATGTACCCGTTGGAGCCATTTACATTTGGATTTATTTGGATTCTGCATTCATATTTTCTTATTAATTTTGGACATCCAGTATTTTTTTAATTTAATTTTTTTCTTGTGTGATTTTCTTTCATTCCGTTGATTTTGTATTTAATACATTTTGATTTCATACTTCATTTGTGTGGTATTCTCTGATTTGTTTTGTGCATGTCCCAATGTGAGTTTTCACATTCACTTGCCCCCATTGTGTGTGTCTGACGGACATGTATTGATGTGCATACTTCTTATTTGGGATCTATCATGACATGGGGCCTCATTACAACCTGCCAGTCCGGGACCGTGCAAAATCCGTGATGGCGGTAAAAACGTTTCCGTGTCCGCAAGGGTGCGGAAAAACCGCCCGATTACACGCTGTTGGTCGCGCGCACCACACGGACTCGGAAACGTTGTTACCGCCGTCACGGAATACCCCACGGAAATGGAAATAACGAAGCCACAAGTGGCGCAAAACCCGTTTCCGCCTCCGCCGCCACGGACACGGAACCGGAAATACCATGATCGCCAAAACAGGAAACAGAGAGGCGGCCATCATATAAAAGCACAATCCATTGCCATCCAGAGCCAGCACAAGCACAATCCTGACTCTGAGAAGCCAAAAGGGACCACAAGCATGTCTGCCAGGATTCCTGCTCAGAGGCAGCGCAAACAGCGCTTCAGCGAGGCGGAGCTAACCGTCTTGGTGGAGCACATTGTGGACAATGCTGAGATGCTGTTCAGCGCCGACCAACGGCGTGCCACACAGCAGCGGAGGAAGGAGGTGTGGGCCGAAGCTGCACGCAAGTCACCGCTGTGGGCGTGGCAGTGAGGAGCGTGAAGGACTGCCACAAGCGTTGGGACGACCTGAGGCTGAGGGTACGCAACCTCATTTCCACGCACCGCCAACGCAGCAGTGGGACAGGCGGAGGACCCCCTTCCCCACTGAGGCTGCAAGCATGGGAGGAGCGTTGCAGCAGCGTCCTCCACCTAGAGGGAATCCATGGGATTGGGCAGGCTGAGGCAGGAGTGAGCCCACCTGCAGATGCCGGTAAGTGCCCAAACATGAATGCCACATGTAAATATGCAGTTGTGAGTACTGGGCCAAAGGACCCATTAACAACCCCCCCCCCCAGGCAGTGCATGTGTGGGCCAAAGGACCCATTAACAATCCCCCCCCCAGGCAGTGCATGTGTGGGCCAAAGGACCCATTAACAATCCCCCCCCCCAGGCAGTGCATGTGTGGGCCAAAGGACCCATTAACAATCCCCCCCCAGGCAGTGCATGTGTGGGCCAAAGGACCCATTAACAATCCCCCCCCAGGCAGTGCATGTGTGGGCCAAAGGACCCATTAACAATCCCCCCCCCCCCAGGCAGTGCATGTGTGGGCCAAAGGACCCATTAACAACCCCCCCCCAGGCAGTGCATGTGTGGGCCAAAGGACCCATTAACAATCCCCCCCCCAGGCAGTGCATGTGTGGGCCAAAGGACCCATTATGATCCGTATGGCAACCAATATCACTGAATGCAGACACCAGCAATCAGATGCATGTGACTAACACTATTCAATGTACAATCTTAATGACGCATGTGATGCACCCATCTGCCACCACAACAACACTAATTGCATGCCCTTTGTGTCCCCACAGCCGTTTCAAGTGACAGTGATACTGCACAACAGGCCAGCCAATCAGCAACGGCAAGTACACTAGCCACCGCCACCACACAGGAGGATGCTGCCGGCAGTTCTGCACCTCTGGCCACATTACCAGCCACTACAGATGTGCAGCACACCACCACCAACATCCCCACCATCTCCACACTGGCTGAGTCCAGACAGGTGCCACAGGAACCTATCATGGCCACCCAACACAACACCGAAGGCAGCAGCACTGCAGAGGGGGCGGCCTGCAGTGATAACAGTGCCCCGCAAGAGCACTCGGAAACGGGGCCACAGGGGAGATGCCCACATTGGAAGACCTGGGCTCCTTCCATGAGCTGGGGTTCAGCCCCACTTCACTGGGGAGTCCCATGAGGTCGCCCACCCCATCCATGGCCGAACTGAATGCCCGCATGCAGCGGATGGAGGACCAGCAGGCTACCCTCACCCAGCTGGTGGAGAGGCAGCTAGAGGAATCCAGGCTGCAGAGGGAGAGCTACAGCGCCTCAGTGCGTCGCCTGTCGAGGTCCATAGGACGCTTTGCGAGCACCATAGTGACCCTTGCACGCCATGTGCGGGAGGGCAATGACCACACCTCCAGGCTTGTGGAGGCCATGTTGGTTGGCCAACAGGCAAATCTGGCACGGATGCCCTCAATCCCTGATTCTGGCCAATCAAACACTACCACCCCATCCAGCTCCACTACTGCCAGTCCAAGGAGGCGCTCGAGTAGGCTAACGGGTCCCTTGGGCAAGGTTGCACAGAAGCGCACACGGAAGTGATGGCATGTGTGTGGGGCAGTGCAGGACACATGTGGACTACAAGGGTGTGAGAGGGGTGGTCACGTTTGGGTGGTGGGGTAGGTAGTTTTGGGGGTTTGGACAATGGGCTCTGGGTGGGGGTGGGCACATTTGGGTGGTGGGTGGCCCCGGGTGTACAGCTTCCCTAACCAATGCACCTTCTTCCCTGTTGTGATTACATCAATACATCACCATTTCAAATCAAGACATACATGTGTGGACATTGATCATTTATTTTGCAGTGCAACTATTAATTCATTGTCGTCACCATGTTTGTGCATTACTGTGAATGTGCTGTGACTCAAAAGTAAATGCGAATCAGGGCATCCCGTGCTCTCTGGCCATCATGTGCACCCCCAGGGGGAGGCGGTGCCATCCCATCCCCATCTCCATCTCCATCCCCATCTCCATCCCCATCCCCATCCCCATCCCCATCTCCATCCCCATCCCCATCCCCATCTTCCTCATCTGCGTCTGGTGGCATTGGGATGTTCCTGCGCAGGCATATATTGTGCAGCATGGCACATACCAGCGTGATTTCGCCCGTCTTCACTGGGCTGTACAGCAGTGATCCGCCAGATCTGCTCAGACAGCGGAAACGGGCCTTCAGCAGTCCAAATGTCCTCTCAATCATTCCACGTGTGCGGATATGTGCCCTATTGTATGCCTCTTCATGCCTGTTCCTTGGTCTCCGTACAGGTGTCATCAACCATGGCGTGAGTGCATATCCCGCATCACCTACATGGGATGTAGATGGGGGAACATGTCAGTGTTTGTGGCATCATGTCCTCATCTGCTGCTGTGCATTCTTGTATCATCATTCATTCATGCATATGAACCATGCAGTGTCTGGAGGTATGTTTTGGCCATCACGAGGAATGTCGCTGACTGCATATGGGCCTACACATTAACTTGCATGTTTGCTGTGCCCTGCGGGTGACATTTGATTGTGTGCATGTCATGGAGCAGTGCTGTCCACACATGGCAGAGTGACTCCACTGTACGGAAGTAGTAAATACTCGTCGTATTATTTGCACGCCTCTCGTGCTTTTTGGGGCAGTGTTTCAATTGAGGGTGGGTGTCTGCAGTGGCACAGGGTTCATGGGACAGTGACGGGATTGGCTGTGGCAGCGTGTGCACGGGCACATTGTGGTGCCCTGTCATGTCTTCCTTCATGATGTTTGGCATCCGCTGTGTATTTGGTAGATGGAAGGGGGGTGATGCATGTGCGGTCACAGCGGCACACTCACAATGCTCATTGCCTGGACACACACACACCACTCCGACAGGGTTGTAGCATCGTCAGCTGTACTCACCCAATAGCCATGTGCTTTGTCCGGCATAGCGTTCCATGTACCGTGGCAACGTGGAATTCCGCAGTACCATTGAGTCATGTGATGAGCCTGGGAAACGTGCGCAGCAGTGTGTAATCAGTTGCATGGCATCACAAACCATCTGGACATTCAAAGAGTGATACTGTTTCCTATTGCGGAACACCGCCTCAATTGCATGTGGTACTGTCAGCTCGACGTGGGTGCAGTCAACTGCGCCTATGCAATTTGGCATGCCTGCCATGGCATGGAAGGCCAACTTGGTGGCAATGACCTCGGGGAGGGTGCGGGGTAGGGCTATGTGTTCCGACACATGGCGCAACAGGGCATCCAGTGCCTGTACCAGGACTTTTGAGAAACACGGTTGTGATATGCCGTGCAGCTCACCAACCGTGTGTTGATAGGTGCCAGTGCCAAGGAAATGCAGAACTGAGACAACCTTCAAGAGGGGGGGGATGGCGGTGGGGGTGTCAATTAGGCTGCTGATGTTGTCCTCAATCATGGCAGTGATGTGCATGATTGTTGCACGGTCCAGCCGGTATAGGGTGTGGATCTGTCCTGGGGTGAGGTTCCAGGGTGAGGCCCTGATGCGTGGTATTGGTGGCTGGCGGCGGGGTCGGGCTGGCTGGGCAATGGGGTTTGCCATAGCTGCAGGGTTGGCTGGTTGCCGCCTGCGCCTCCTCCGCCTACGCCTCCTCCTCTGCGCCATTGCTGCCACCATGTGCAGTACTGCCTGTTGGTTGAGTAGGCCCAGTCCCAGTGCTACTAGCCCTGCTGCCTGCATGGTTCTGTGTTGTGTTGGGCTGGGTGTGGCCCTTTTGTAGGCTCCCAGTGGCCTGCTAGGTCCAGCTGGGCTGATTTGGTGCACCTGTGCCCTGATTCAGTTCAGCCGGCAGTGTATAACGCCATGTTCGCGGTGGCGGCGGTTCCGCCACCGTGATCACGGTATTTCCGCCATTTTTTTCCCGGTATTTCCGTGTCCGCGCTAGTTGTGATGCTCACAGTGTTTCGTGTTGCCGGTAACGGAGGGGTTTCCGTGCAGGCGGAATTAAGGGGAACCCTATTTCCGCGGTGGCGGTTTAGGGTGGTGCTATTACCGGGGCCGCGGGTCATGATTGCGCGGACATGCAAACGGTGCCGGTATGGTTTTACCGGCAGTGTTAATTCCGGACCGGAGTACTTGTAATGAGGCCCATGGTGATTTCAATGTGGAGTGGATGGAATACTTGTTTGGGTGTTTGGACTGGGGTGGCATGGGGTGGGATTTGGGTGGCCTTGAGGGCCATGAGTGTGGATCATGATGACGTCTTGGGGGGGACATGAGTCGGGGCCTGCTGGCAGGTGCCTGTTACAGCTGGGTGGGTGAGTGTGTGCGGGGACATGAGTCGGGGCCAGCTGGCAGGTGCCCATCACTGCTGGGTGGGTGAGTGGGTGGGTGGGGGGACATGACTCGGGGCCTGCTGGCAGGTGTCTATCACTGCTGGGTGGGTGAGTGGGTGGGGGGACATGAGTCGGGACCTGCTGGCAGGTGCCTGTCACTGCTGGGTGGGTGGGTGGGTGGGTGGGGACATGAGTAGGGGCCTGCTGGCAGGTGCCTGTCTCTGCTGGGTGGGTGAGTGGGTGGGGGGACATGAGTCGGGGCCTGCTGGCAGGTGCTGTCACTGCTGGGTGGGTGGGGGTGCAGGGGGACATCTGTCGGTGCTCACTTGTGCATGGTGACATGTGGGCTGGCTGGGGGGCATGGCCAGGGGTGCAGGGTAGTCCCCTGTGTTGTGGGCTGCCTGCAGGGCCTGGGGAGGGGGGAGAGGGCACACCTGGGAGGACACACACTGCCAATTCGCGTTGGTGCACTCCAGGAATACACGTACCCCGCTCGCCCAGCGAAATCACGTGTGAAACTCCCCGTGCACCCCTCAGTATACACGTACCCCACTCGCACAAGGCCTATCATGTGTGATACTCCCCGCGCACCCCTCAGAATACAAGTACCCCGCTCTCACAAGGCCTATCGCGTGTGAAACTTCCCACGCACCCCCAAGATACACGTACCCCAATCGCACAAGGCCTATCGCGTGTGATATTCCCCACGCACACCTCAGAATACACGTACCCCACTCGCACAAGGCCTATCGTGTGTGATACTCCCCGCACACCCCTCAGAATACACGTACACCGCTCGCACAAGGCCTATCATGTGTGAAACTTCCTGCGCACCCCCAAAATACACCTACCCCGCTCGCACAAGGCCTATCGCATGTTGAACTTCCTGCACACCCCCAAGATACACGTACCCCGCTTGCACAAGGCCTATCATGTGTGAAACTTCCCGCGCACCACCAAGATACATGTACCCCGCTCGCACAAGGTCTATCGCGTGTGAAACTTCCCGCGCACCCCCAAGATACACGTACCCCGCTCACACAAGGCCTGCCGCGTGTTGAACTTCCCGCGCACCCCCAAGATACACGTACCCCGCTCACCAAAGGCCTATCGCGTGTTGAACTTCCTGTGCACCCCTCAGAATACACGTACCCTGCTCGCACAAGGCCTATCATATGTGAAACTTCCCATGCACCCCCCAAGATACACGTACCCCGCTTGCACATGGCCTATCACATGAGATACTCCCCGCCACCCCTCAGAATACATGTACCCCATTCGCACAAGGCCTATCGCATGTGAAACTTCCCGCGCACCCCCAAGATACACGTACCCCGCTCGCACAAGGCCTGTCGCGTGTTGAACTTCGCGCGCACCCCCAAGATACACGTACCTTGCTCACCCCAGTGCTATCGTGTGTTGAACTTCCAAATCAAGGAAGTCGACTTTGATTTTAAAGGTTTTAGCATATCTTTAGCATCATTTTGTTTCTTAATACTTATAATTTGTTTAATTATATTTATGTATTTATTCTTCATCTTAACAAGTATGGATAAAGATCTTAGTCATGTTCGTCATTCTTTTTTTAAATCCTCAATAGCTGAGTTTTATCTATATTTATGTTTGAATTGCGGTTGATTTGGATTATGATTTGTTTGCGTAATAACTTGTAAGTGATCAGTATAATTAAAGTTAATTTCATATTTTGTATCACTTAGGAATTGTTTGATTTAATGTGTTAAACATGCTATTTGGGGTGGGTTCCATTTAAGGCGGTATCTTCCCTGGTTAATATTTATGTGGTGGCAAAAATCAGCCGATAGAAGATTTTTATGAGGGAACCTGTGTACGTCTAAAATGTCATGGTCACTTGCGATGTTATGAGAGACTTTAAAAGATGCAATCTGCTTATTTTAATTAGAGATGATAAAGACACAGAAGAGTGCATGAGTGCATGAGTGCATGAGTGTTTGGTGTTTTGAGGGGAAAATAGCATTTTCAGCGTTTCAACGTGTGGATTGCCAGAGTTCTCGTTCTGTGTCCTGCTCCTCCGGCCTCTCGCTAGCTTCAAGGGGTTAAAATCTCTCCCTCAAGCGAAGCGTAGCGAAGAGTGCAGGAGTGTTTGGTGTGGAAGGTTGAGGGTTGGGGGGCCTCCACTCCCTACCCCGCCACCCCCATCTTTACTGTGGAGAAAAACCGGACAATGCTGGGAAAAGAAGCAAAAAGCGATTCTGTGAGTACAGCATTTCAACATTAACGCTTACACGTTATTAAATGAAAGATACCGCAAGCAAATGACATGCTGCATTCTATGTGGACTAAAAGAGTCTAGTGTGCAACCCTTCTGCTCACTTTTAATAATGTCTTTCATTTTTAAGGATTGAAAATTGCTTTCAACAAATAATCATCAGTGAAGTTGTATGACTTCATCAGCCAAAACGTTCCGGGATGAAAAGTGAGGCCCTAGAAAAAGGGAAAGGTAAACGGAGTTGCTGTCCTGTGTATGCTACTGAAAATGTCCGCGACGGCCCTAAAAGAAGAGGAGCCAAGAAGGAAACCAAGATGGACATGACTCAACAGACAAAGATATTGGGTTTCTTCTCCGGTGAAAGTGCAGTAAAAGTAAATGCGGAGGCGGATACAAACATTGCGCATCGTTCTGAGCCAGTAGATGTGCAGACACAGGCCGTGGAAAGAAAAAACCAAACGTTATCAGACGATGAACAATCTATATTCAAGGGAGGTTCACTGGACAATAATGGGTCATTATTGGCCCTATGTGTGAACCTGGGAAGAAGTTCCATGGTTCTGGGGGTCAGGGAAACTGTAGAGAGAGACACAATTCTCTAACCTGTCAGCCAGTCCTAATATGGATCATTTGACCCGGCCAATGTTAAATCAGGAACCCTGTGCAGATGGCTCTGCTATAGAAAGGAGGGCCCGAGACAGTTGGCCCTCCACAGCTGATAATACTCTTCAACCTATGATAGAGGCATTGACATCGAAAGTAGAAGCTTTGTTTTCCCTATGATTGGTTACGGCTTAAGACCAGCAAAGACTTTACTCTCTCCCTACGAAATTGATTATGGCAATCCCCTGCAGTTAGTAGTGGGGGGCAGCAATCCCCTGTGGTTAGGAACAGGGGTAGCAATTCACCTGCAGTTAGGAGCTAGGGCAGCAATCCCCTGTGGTTAGGAATGGGGCAGCAACCCCCCATCATTAGGAACTGGGGCAGAAATCAGCTGTCAGGAGCAGGAGCAGCAATCCCCTGCAGTTAGGAGTGGAGGAAGAAATCTCCTGTGGTTAGGAGCAGAGTAAGCAATTCCTTGTATTAGGAGCAGAGTCAGCAATCCCCTGTGGTTAGGAGCTAGGGAAGCAACTCCCGTTGTTAGGAGCTGGGTCAGCAATCCCCTGTGGTTAGGATCTAGGGAAGCAACCCCCGTTGTTAGGAGCTGGGTCAGCAATCCCCTGTGGTTAGGATCTAGGGAAGCAACCCCTGTTGTTAGGAGCTGGGTCAGCAATCCCCTGTGGTTAGGATCTAGGGAAGCAACCCCCATTGTTAGGAGCTGGGTCAGCAATCCCCTGTGGTTAGGATCTAGGGAAGCAACCCCCGTTGTTAGGAGCTGGGTCAGCAATCCCCTGTGGTTAGGAACAGGAAAGCAAACCCCTGTCATTAGGAGCAGGAGCAGCAAACCCCTGTGGCAATCCCCTTTGCTTGGGATCTGGGGCAGCAATCCCCTGTGGTTAGGAACTGGGGCAGCAAACCCCTATTGTTAGAAACTGGGGCAGCAACCACCTGTGGTTGGCATCTGGGGCAGCAATTTACCTGCAGTTAGGAGATAGGGCAACAATCCCCTGCGGTTAGGAATGGGGCAGCAAACCCCTATCATTAGGAACTGGGGCAGAACTCCCCTGTCATTAGGAGCAGGAGCAGCATCCCCCTCTGGTTAGGAGTGGGGGTAACACTCTAGTTTAGTTTAGTTTATAACATTTATATAGTGCAGCCGTGAACCCATAGGCATAAGGGCGCGAGACAGAACATAAACTCATACAGAAGAGAGACAGTGAGGAAGAGGGGGCTAGACCACCAATCAGAGAAACAACCAGGCTTTCAATTTCTTCTTAAAAGATGGGAGGTTGTTCCAGCAGCAATCCTGTGGTTAGGAGCAGAGTTAGCACTCCAATGTACATAGGAGCAGGGTCAGCAATCCCCTGTTAGGAGCTGGGTCAGCAATCCCCTATGGTTAGGAACAGGTGCAGCAATCCATCATGTCCGTTGTTTCCTCTTGTTTTTGTACATTTATTCTTTGGAGTATTTTTCCTGTATTTATATGTTGGAAGCTCTGGAGTAACGGGACTCGCGGCAGGCTCCAGCTGCGAGGGAGGACCAAGCTGTCAGCTTCAGAAAGAAAGCATTGCTTTCAGAAGTTCAGAAAGAAATGCTCTTTCTGCAGTCCAGAGCATTTCTTTTTCAAGTCGGATGTGTGCACTCTGACATTAGAAAGAAATGAAAGAAATTATGTATTTTTGAAGTCAGAGTGCACACACTCCGATTTAAAAAGAAATGCTCTGATTCCGGAGCAGCGGGATCGAGGCACACCTGCTCTGCCTCCACTGCGCAAGTCAGGAATCAGAAAGCTGTCTCTGCCTCCTGGCTCCTGTCTGCATGGTGGAACGTTGGAGCTGGAGGCCTTGAGACTCTCGGAGAAGACGGATTCGGGCAGATTAGAAAAAAACACAATGTTTTTTGTAAGTGTGTTTGCATGGGTGTTGGATGTTTAGGATGTATTTTTGCATGTATCCCTGAGTGCATGCAAGCATGTGTTATGTATTAAGTAATGTGTTGAGCAAGTGTATGGTGTGTATGGGTGAGCGTGTTGTGAGTAAATGAGTGTGTTGTGTTCTCAGGGAGTTGATTTAGGCTGGTGTGGCTGGGGGTGTTTGTGCAACAACTGCATTTCTTCACTGGGAACCTATACATGACATTGTTGAACAATCTTCTCCCTTACCTCAACCGACCAAAATCACCTCTCCATGCGAGGAGCGGGCCGATGGGACAGGCATGGCTTTTTTACTGGGCATCTATACTATGCTTTACACAAGACGTTAGTGCACACCCTTATTTTCTAATAACTCTTAATGATTAAATACAATTATGTTACATCACATTTGGGTGCAGGGGAGGAATACAGACCCTGACACAAAGTTGTGACATCAATCGAGAAAAACAAGAGTCCAATGTATGGACTCTCCCATCCCCTGCACACCCAGGTACTGTAAAACAGTCAAACATGTCAATTAATGTATTATATACAAAATGTACAATCCATAAAATACATAGATCAAGTACCGTGATCTTCAAAATATCTTTTATTCAATCGTAGTTCAGTGAGGAGGACAATAATAACATTTTGAACTTGATGCGTTTCAAGGAACGCAGTCCCCTTATTCAAGAGCAATTTACACTTTAAAAACATAAAAAGAAAGAAGGATAAAGTATTCAAATACAACACAAAGGAGCATAAGACTGTACAATCCTTCCCCATGTGGTTAAGAGAGCAGCATGTTTTCATAGGTGATACACCCACAACCACTGTTAACCATAACAGCAATTAATAAAGTGTACCATATGCTCATTTGGTATGCTGGTGAACCAAAGGTGTATAAAAGAGGATTACGCCCAACAAACATGTTGGCATCTCCTCTATAGTAAAGTGTGAACTGCCAATCAAATCTGATGCTCTTGTTTAAGCTCTTGTGAGCATGTTTAATGCCTCGCAAACACACACATAATTGATTATCTGTGCGTGTGAGGAACTAAGGGACCAGGGACAGGCATTACATTTTTTTTACTGGGCATTTATGATAGATGCCCAATAAAAACCGCCTTGCCTGTGCTGGCCCCCTCCCCAGCGCCTCGCACGTGCAAATAGATATGTGTGCATGCCCAGTAATAAATGCCATGGCTGTCCCCTCGGCCCCCCAGGAGCTTTGCACACATAATCTGTCCCATGGGCCCCAAGTGCTTTGCACACACATAATCACATTCATAATGAATTAGATAATGTGGGCTTTCGAGGTGCTAGAGTGCCTAAAGAAGAGGCATGGCATTTGTTTACTGGGCATCTGTGATAAAGCAAGCATGATAAATGTTATTATGTAGCTAGACTGACAATTTGATGCAGCTAGTCTAGAAATGTCTTACTGTGACATGACATTGTGCATTGGGATTCTTTGCCAAAGCACGTATGATACATTTTATTGAATGTCTAGTCCGTCATTTTGGTGTAGCCAGTGCAGCCATTTCTTACTGTGACATGACGTTTGTCATAACTCACCGGCTTACACAGTCTGCTCCATCATGGTCCGTCTGGCAGTGCTGGAGACGTATCCAACCCATCCAACATGGCGGATGATGTCACCTGACTAGACGTTTGCACGTCATGACATCATCCACCTGTAAGCATAACATCGGGCGAGTACCTCTTCCTGACGCATTGCAACATTACTCGGTTGCACCACGCTAGTTTCTCCTATCTTGCCCCTCTCTTGGTTCCTTCATGAACTCCTCACTGCCTGCTACCTCCTCCTTGTTCCTTGCTCCCCTGCTCTGTGTCTCTTACTTGGATCCGCTTCCCTCCTCCTCTTGGGACTGTGCCTACCGGCTCCTTGGTATCCTGTCTGTTCCCTTGAAATCCGTGTTCTGGACTGCAGTGGAATCCTCCTGGCTGCTCGCACAACCTTCCTGGTCTTGGTGGCTTTTTACCATAGAAGGGTTTTTTCCTGTGCTTCTTGGCTCTGCTCCCGCCCTGTAGAGCCAAGACACAGTGCCATCTTCTGTTTGCGGTGGCTGCCCAGCAGGACAGAAGGCATATTCAGCTGAAAGACACATCAACCAGTAGCAAGGTAAGGCGCAATCCTGACAGATTGCAATGCCTTCAGTCCAAAGAAAGAGTTGATCAGCTTCAAGAGCTGATTAACACTGTACATGGTCTGTCTGCAGAAATGCAGCAGTTAAAGGCAGAAAATACCTTTTCACGCCAGGCCTTGCTTAACCGTTATGTGCTCTTAGCATCTCCCCTGCCCGGTACTTCTCAGATGTGTGAGTTTCAGGGGAACCCTAAAAACGTAAGAAATTCCTGGACTCTTGTCTAGTGGTGTTTTCTTTCTGGCAACAGGCCTTTCCTTCAGTCTGTGGCAAGATTGGGTTCATCATTACCTACTTAGCAGATAGTGCATTGTCTTGGGCTACCTCGTTAGTGGTGGCCAATGACCCTATTTTGGATAATTATGCAGGGTTTATAACAGCTTTCAAGGGCATGTTTGATTGCCCTGAACTTACCTACACTAGCCCTTGAAAGCTGGACTTTGTCCAGGGATCATCAGACGCCATGTCCTATATCACTAAGTTCTGTCAGCTTGCCCTGTTCACGTGTTAGCCGGAAGAAGCATGTTTTACCTTGTTCCAACAGGGTTCACATGAGGACATTAAGTACAAACTGGCCATGTTCCTCGCCCTCATACTTTCGATGAGCTGATCAAGCTTACGCTTCAAATTGATTTCAGAATACAGGAACATAGAGCTGAAAAGAAGCATAACAAATCTGTGCTTCATGGTACCCCTGCTCCTCTGAATACAATACAACCTGAAGAAACTGAACCCATGCAAATTGGAGCTGCTAGCTGTCCATTATCTGATGAGGTACGGTCCCGTTGTCGGGTCAAGGGACTCTTCATGTATTGCGGATCAGCAGAATGTTTGCCCTTTGGCACCTCCAAGGCATCAAGAAAATGGCAGCTCTCAACCTTAGTGGGGTTTAAGGGTTGGGAAATTAGTCAGAAACCCCTAATTTCCACTATCGTACCTCCTTCTTCAAAACCTTTACTTGTCCCATGAGTATCCTTACAGCTACCTACTGTAGGCTTAATGGAGACTACTGCCTTGGTGGACTCCGAGGCGGATGGTATAATCATGGATGTAGCCTGGGCAAGGAACCATTTGATCCCTTTCCAATGAAATGAGGTGTCCTTACCCATCCATGGAGTCAATGGATGTCCACTGGAAGGAGAGCCTATTACGGTCAATAACTCACACATCTCCTTGAGGATTCACCATCATGAAGAAACAAAGACTTTTGATTTGATGCAGTCCACTAATTACCCTATTATACTGCCTTAATACTTCTATGAATTAAATAAAGTGCGTCATCCCTCCATCGGCTGATACACCTGTGCCACAGTTACTTTGTCTGATACCTGAGGAGTATCGGGACTACGAACAGGTCTTTGAAAGTGAGAAACATAAACAGTTACCTCTGCATAGACCAGAAGACTGTTCTATTGATTTACTTCCCGATGCTGAAGTCCCATTTAATTGGATGTTTATCCTTTCCCCAGTACAAAAGGAAGCCCTATGGACTTACTTGCAAGACAATCTTGCCAACACCCTCGTAACAGAGTCCAAGTCATCTGTTGGAGCCTCACTCTTTTGTGTGGCACAAAAGGATACGCCTCATTTGAGGCCTTGTATAGATCACCAGGGCTTGAACAGTGTCACAAAGAAAGATAACTATCCTCTTCCCTTGATCCCGGACATTCTTGAAGCCATCAATCACCACACGTCTATACGAAACTCGACCTAAGTGGCACTTATCATCTTGTTCAAATAAAAGGCGACAAATGTAAGACCCCATTCTGTACACCATTTGGGCACTTCCAATATCAGTTAATGCCCTTTGGTCTAGCCAATGCCCCTATTATTTTTCAGAGGTTTGCTGATAATTTATACTATGATCTTTTGTTACATACAGTGATTGTTTACCTAGACGATATCCTAATATTTTCTAAAAACATGGAAGACCATCCCTACCATGTCCGTGAAGTGTTGAAATGTCTACATGACAACAACCTAAAGGCCAAACCCAAAACGTTTTTCTTCGGGGTCAAGGAAGTGTCCTATCTCAGATATATCCTATTGTATAAAGGAATCTCTATGGACCCTAAGAAGGTCAAAGCCATCATAGATTGCACAGTAGTGAAATCGGTAAAGGCTATACAAAGTTTTTTGGGGTTGGCAAATTTTTATCGGAAGTTCATCCCATCCATTTCATGTGTTGTCCTACCTATTACAGCTCTCTTAAAAAAGAATGTTCCATTCCTTTGGTCTAAACGGGTAGATCAAGCTTTCTGATAACTAAATCTTCTGTTCAATACCTCTCCAATACTTTGTGAACCGGATTCCAATAAGCCCTTCATACTGGAGACCAATGCCTCTGCCTACGCCGTAGGTTCTGTACTGAAACAGCTGCAGGATGATGGCAATGAACATCCAGTGGTATACTAATCCAAGACGTTGTCACTTGCGGAAACACACTATTCTTTCCTAGAGAAATAACTTTTAGACAAAGTTGGCTTGTCAAAAGTGGAGGCCCTTATTGATGGGTTCTCGGGTTCCCACACTAGTTCATACAGACCATAAGAACCTGCAATACCTACAATATTATGAATGTAGAAACAGCCAACAAGCCCTCCGGGCACATTTCCTCCAGCATTATGACCTACTGTTTTCATATATCCCAGGTTAAAAGAATATTATCGCTGACGCTTTATCCAGAAGTGCAACACCCACCTTCGAATCTGCTCAAACCAAATCTAGAATGTTTTCTCCTAAGGCATTTATTGCCATTGTGGATACATTGTTACAACAAGTAATGAATGCTTTGAGTCACAACCAGGTGATGGTACCCTGCTATGAGCTAGAAAAGCCTGGAGTATTGTTCCACATTGAACAACTGTACTTACCTACATCAGAACTGCAACTTGAAGGCATGCAGTTGTGCCATGATACCAGGGTATCAGGCCATAAAGGCATCCATGCAACCATACAGTTGGCAAAGAGATACTTCTGGGGGCCTACTATTGCTAAAGATCTTACGCGGTATATTAATACCTGTCCTTCATGTACCCAGGCTAAGTCTCACCCGGAAAAACCAGTAGGAAAACTCATTCAAGCAGCTATACCACCTAAACCCTGGCATACTTTATCCACTGATTGTATTGTGGAATTACTGCCATCAAACTGAAAGACTGTCATCATGGTAACTCTAGACGTCTGTACCAGGTTGGGTAATTTTTCACCACTCAAAAAACTGCCCACGGCTTTGCAAACGAGTAATGTATTCATCAACTAAATATTTTGTCTAAATGGATTTTCTCACAATATAATCTCTGCTTGAGAAACACAGGATAGGTCCAAGTTTTGGTCTGCCTTCTGCAAGGCCTTGGGTATATGTCGCTCTCTTTCCTCAGGGTATCATCCTGAAACCAATAGATTAACTGAAAGAACCAACCAAATTAACAAACAGTATCTCTGTTGCTTCACTTCAGCCACCCTTAACAACTGGGCTACTTTGCTGTCCATTGCAGAATTCTCCTATAATAACACACATCATACTTCTCTGGTTATGAATATTCTTTTTGTACAAACGGTTACCATAACCAAAGCATACCATTTTCTCTACCACTTAGTACCAATGTACCATCAGCAGAAGAACATGTTCAATCATTGCTTACCACAGAAAACCTTGCTTTGGACAATTTAAAAAAGGCACGCCAAGACAGCAAGCGTTTTGTCGATAGTAAACGTACTGAAGCTCCAGTTTATGCACTCGACAACCGGGTTGGGTTGTCATGCAAATATGTACCCTCGCGTCTTCACACATCAAGCTTTTCATCCAAGTATTATGGACCATTTAAGATCATGAAGGTCATCAATCCTGTGTCTTACAGACTGTCTCTACCTTTCATCTGGAAAAGGATTCACCCTGTTTTTCATTCATCTCTTTTGAAACCCTATCTCACAGCACCGGATTTGCATAGACCTACTGTTCCCCCCCCTCAAATTCTTTTGGACTCGGGCTTGGAGTATGAAATCAATGCCAAATGTGATTCTCAATTTCATTGGAGCAGATTGCAATACCTGGTAAACTGAAAAGGATATCCAGTTAGTGACAGATCCTGAGAACTGTGTCAGCATTTTCATGCTTCTTGCCTGCTACGTCTCTTTCATCAATCCTTCCCATGGAAACGAGGCAGCACCTGGCTAGGGAAGGGGCAAGATGTCATGACTCACCGGCTTACATGGTTGGCTCTGTCATGGTATGCCTGGCAACGCTGGAGACGCTTCCGCCCATCCAACATGGTGGAAGTCACGTGTTTAGACGTTTGCACGTCATGACGTCGTCTGCCCAGAAACATAACATCGGGTGAGTAGCTCTTCCCGACGCTTTGCAACATTACTCTGTTGTGCCACGCTTTTCCTCTCTTGGTACCCTCCTGAACTCCCCACTGCCTGCTCCCTCCTCCTATTTATTCGCTCCCCTGCTCTGTGTCTCTTACTTGGATCCGCTTCCCTCCTCTTCTTGGGACTGTGCCTACTGGCTCCTTGGTATCCTGTCTGTTCCCTTGGAATCTGTGTTCTGGACTTCTGTAGAATCCTCCTTGCTGGCTGAAACAACCTTCTTGGTCTTGCAGTTTTTTTCCCCGTAGGAGGGTTTTTTCCTGCACTTCTTGGCTCTGCTCCCCCTGGGTAGAGCCAAGACACAGTGCCATCTTCTGTTTGCGGTGGCAGCCCAGGGGGACAGAAGCCGTATTCAGCTGAAAGACACATCAACCAGCAGCAAGGAAATGCACTATTGTGACAACATTTCGTATTGGGAATCTTTGATAAAGCAAGCATGATAAATGTTATTACATAGCTAGACTGGCATTTTGGCACAGCCATCCAGACATTTTTTACCAAGCACCTTTCATAAACCAAGCAGGTTAGTGTTATTACTTGGTAAGGCTGACACTTTGGTGCAGCCACATTGGACATGTATTCTTACTGTGGCATGGCCTTTTTAATGGCAAAGTCAACAGGAGTATGTTCTTACATGGGGATACTGCCATATATCAGCAGAGACAGCCTGGACATGTTTTCTCATAGTATTGTTATGGCAGCATGCGCAAAGCAGACATAAGTATGTTCTTGTATGGAATACTGGCATTTATTGGTATAGCCATCATGGACACACTGTCTGGCTTTTTACCCAATTCTACTAAGAAATTGGCTGTATAATGCACCATTTTAACCCATTATTCAAGAAAATGTCTTAGCCGTTGCGGGGAACCCCCCCAAGCCCATAATGTTGGTTTGGGCTCCTTCGCTGTGCTCAATTGCTCTAGCATATTTGTGGGAAATGTCTATGCCCCCCCCCCAATAAAATAATTCACTAGCCATCATTGGGTAAGTGGCTAGTGGGTAAAAGGGTATAAATGTGTGCGTGCAAGGCTGGAGCCCAAGCAAGGAGCATTAGATCATGGATATTTTCTTAAATGTTTTACTGGTATTTTTGGGCAAATCCAACATGATGAATATTACATGGAGGAGGGTTTTGTATGTGAGGGGGGTTTATAGCACAATGGGACAGGCAGACTGGACATTTTCTTTCCGTAGCATGACATTTCCTACTCACACAAGGGGCAGGGCCAATATGTGTGTTCTTACATGTGGATGGTCGGAGCACCGGTAAATACATGTTTTATTACTGTGGGATTCCATTTTTCACTGGTGTTAAGGTCAAAGTCAACATGATGAGTGTGCTTTCATGGTAGTTTGTGGGTGGAGGAATTTTGGCAGCCAAGCAACGAAATAATTCCTTATTGTATCATTGCATGTTTTACTGGCCTTGAGTTGTTGGTGGTTGAACAAGCATGTGTACAGAAGTAATAACCCGTTTGGCAGAGCCAGCCTGAACATTGTCTTATGACTTCATTACTATGCGTAATATTACTGGCTATGCAAAGAGTTGGATTTTACATGTGGATGTCAGGAATCAGGAGCCAGGCACAGCCTCCTTGTTTCTCCAGAAGGTGGAAGATTTAAAGCTTAATTAAAACACGCACTTGCATGTTTCACCTGGTGCAGTGTGCCCCTGCAGCAGAATGATCCTCATGCGCATTGTGCATGCATTGTGGTCCAAGGTGGCATGAAGTGCAGCGTTACCCGTGCTTGCGTGGGGGGTGGAGGGAACTGGGCCCTCAGAATGGCCCAAACATTTTATGTTACATCAATTGTTGAAAGTATTTGCCTGTTTTTAAGGAGAAAAAGAGGCTGGCAGGGCTCTTATCTGTATGGCCATGTCTATGCTATAAACATAACCTACATAACCTACAAACAACGATCAAATGAATTTGGTATTTGAACAGTACTGTTGGGTGTTCTGACCCACGTTTGGACTATTATGCTACAACATTTGGTGCTGTGGGTTTAGGAAATCCAAGATGGCCGAAAAAGCCCACATGTGCGCCAGAATCTATGAAAACCGCGCAGTTTGTGCGCACACCAAAATGGTCGCCTGACTTGCCACCCCCCGGTGCGGGTGTGCTGGGTCAGAAGAGCCATGAGTGAAATGGGGTGCCAAAGAGAAAAGCAGCAGTGCCTGTTTGCTAGAAAGCACTTTAAAAATCACCCTTTGTTTCTCTGAAGGCAAGCTCAGAATGCCCATTTCAAACATTGCAGAATATCCAACAATCTCACTGAACACCAGCAGACACTTGACAGAATAAAGTCTTGTGGGCATACAAAATCTGGAAAGAGGATGAGCCTAAAATAATGTTCATAGCAAAACTGGCTGAGCTGTGGATTTCAGCAGTTTAAGTAAATTTGGACTGAAAGACACTAAAAATCTAAATGTTTAAAAGAAATTAGTGACCTACTTTTGAGTGTCACATAGGTTTCAATTGTTTAAATGTCATAGTTTTAAACTTAGAATCAGCATTCTAGCTGCATGTGTAAAAATGGTTAGTTTATTTGAATGCAGAAAACTGGGTAACTAGAAGTGACATTAGCTGGGGTCTGGCATAAGGAACTGAATTCTGCCTGACATCTACCCCCACAGGAGTTAAAACCTGCTCAGCCACTCTTCCCCTTGCCAAAAGGAGTTGTCACCTCTCTGATTAGATTAGGGGTGGAGCAGCTACAGGGAGTTGAACAAAGGCCTGTCCTGGGCCCAGGCAGATGGTTTATTAGGGTAGTTGTAAATGGCTTCCTTTTGAACAATGGGCCTTCCAGGGCCCAGGCAGATGGTTTATTAGGGGGACCGTAAAATAGCTTCCTCTTGGCAGAAGCTGGGAGGGGCAGGGTCTCTGAGCTTGGCAGAAACTGGATAAACTGGTTTCTACACCATGTGACCTGGGAAACCACACCCCTTTGGGGCCAGAACATAAATCTAAAAAGATGAATCATTCATAGAGCGGACTTGTGAACATTTTATAAGTGATATAATTATTCTTGTGATTTTTCTGTGCACATTTGAAGATGTGTTAGGACCCGGTGGTATGTTCAGGGGGGTTTTTAGCGGAAAAGAGGATATTACTCTAAATGTATGTATGTTAAAAATCTGACACTCCACCACCTAATGCCCACATGCTTTGCGAACATTTGTGTAAATGCGGGGACAAATCCAATATTGGTAACCCGACCAAAAAGTGAAATATGTTGCCATTTTTGAACCCAAGCCCCCAGGAAGAGCAGAGTTTGAACAGGGTATACCTCATGTGATATGTGATGGGTGCATGTAATTTCAAACCATTGTGTATCTATGAAATATGTCTTTAGGGCAAATATAGATTGTGTGTAATTTGACAGGGGAGTGCCCTTTCTGCAAGCCATTAAATGACATCGCTCTGACACTCCGCTTCTTTTCCCCAATCAAGAGAGAAAGGAAAGCTTGACCAATGGGCAGTTGAGAGAGGGGCTGGCTAGTGATGCTGCACACACACACACTTTCAAAAGGCATAAAAAGAGCCACCGGAAGCTAGAGAGGGAATTCTATTCCACCTGCTGCGGGACGCTCTGCCGGGAAAATCCATACTTTACCTCCATCAACCTCCAGAGAGCCAACACAGAGACTTCAATCTATCCACCTTCAGAGACCAAGACTTTACTTCAGAATTTGTAGCAGAGAGGTCAACTACAAGCTAAATCCCTCTTTAGCAGGCCTCAAATCATTGCAACTATTCACAGCCAGGCGAGCTGTTTGAATTCTTTGCAAGAACTCTTGCCATTTGCCAGAGAGCAGTGTTGTATCCAGAGAGAGACCAGCTGAACCGGAGACCGCTGTATCCGGACCCACAGACCTGATCAGAACCAGAGACCCAGACCAGAACAGCAGAGTACAGCTGACCCAGACGCTGTGTGCAGAATCCGTCCGTGGCGAGTGAAGAAAACCCGCTGACCAGATCGTGACGAGGCCCAGTCCTTCTAAAAATTAGGAGTGAGTAGCCGCCAAAACTGTGCAGAACCTAATCTCTTAGTTAAAATAATCTAATGCAAGCAATTTTAACTTGAGTAGAACTGTCTCCTAGAGATCCTGTCACCAGTCATTCTTAAGCTGCGAGCTGTCATATGTAAATCCAAAGTTGCACGCTGTCACTTGTCATTTTGAGTTGTTTTAAATCCGAAAATCTACCTTTACTAAATCGTTCATAACTCCAGAACCGTTTGGGTTAGGAACGAAATTTAACTTTCATCTGGAAGCTGGGATCCTAGGCTGTCCTAGGACCCCAAAATGATACTCCTTGTAGTTCCTCTGTAATCGCGCCCGGCGCACTCGGAAAAATCTGCAGCGATTTGACATTTTGCTGCAAATTGAAAGGTTAGCTCACGTGTAAAAATCTGCAGCTGCTTGCCTTCCGTTGAAAAAATTCGTTTGCAGCCTGACAACCATTCATAAAGCATTGCTAAAGTGATCCTGAACTCATTCAAAGTATCTATCACTCACCCTGAACATCCTAAAGGGAATTAAAACCATTTTCAGCATATTCCTCACTTCATTGCCAGCACATATAAAAGCATTTTGGGCCTGTGTTTCAAACTTCTGTAGTATAAGCTTGCTGGGGTGAACTGAATTACATTTGATTGCATTTCAGAGAACTGTGTGCTTTCCTTCCATTTCCTTGCATTGCATAAAGGGGGGGGTGGATTGCCAGAGAAAGTGATTACATTGTCTTTTGCTGAAATCCTATCAAGTTATTTTCTGTACTGCATTTCATTCCACATTGCATCCATTTGAAACAATAAAAGTATTGTTTCTATCTTATCCATCCTATAACCACTCATCATTGATTATAAAGAAGTGTGCTAGTGCCAGACTATCCATTATTGATTACTGCTCAGATTAAGTGTGATATCCAATTATTAATTTATCATAAAGTGTGATATATATATATATTGTTTAAATTCTCAAATAAACCTTTTAACTTGCAAAACAGAACTACTTCTTGGCTCAGTGGGGTCAGGGGGATTCCAAGAGAGGGGTGTTATATAGGGGTAGTCATCCAGAACTCATGAACTGGACATAAAGATATATCAATAAGGGTTTCCATTCAGTATCCCAGACTAGGCATTGACTTAGCTGTAGTACTGGATTGAATCCTCTTACAGTACGCTTGCGTGGACTCCATTCAGACAGGATTTTCGACCGTGTCATTTCCTCATTGGCCATACCACCTTAGTTTTTTTCGTAGGTTTTGGCCACAATTATTAGCACATGGGAGTCACTCAAACAATTAAACCAAAGCATGGGAAATCTAAAAAAAAATATATCCAATTCCTGCTGCACAATAACGCAGCAAACAGTCTGGGACCCAGCAGACAACACGCTCCAGGAACCACGATGCGTGTCCGGATGAGGTGCCTGGCAGCCGCACATGCCCGGGGTCGAGGTAATTAATTTTCATTATGATATTAATACCTGGCTTGAATTCCCCGAGAATTCATTACGTGGTGCTCTTTCTGCGGCAGAACATTAGATTGTCACTGCCGTGCCTTTTAACACCGTTACAGCATGGCCTGACTTGGGAAGCGCTTCCCCAGCGAGGCTCAGGCCTGGTGCTGCTGAAACATCAACAAGCAATTAATAAGACCTAGCACTGCCTGCTCCAGCAGGGTAGCCATTTCAGCATGACTTGCTACAGTTATTGTTAATGTTCAAGAAAGGCGCAAAAGCCCCGCATAAGGCTTTTACGCCATTCATTTACGTCACGGCTCATTTTCGTCAATTTGTATGGTGCAGAGGAAGGGGCGGAACATAACTTGTGTTTCCATCTCCCTGCCATACAAATACTCCAGCATTTGCGCCTGCATGCATTTTCAAACACTGCCTGCCATCCATATATAGCAGGCAGCGTTTACTTTTTTTGCATGGCAGAGTGGAAAGGTGCGTGACAAAAGGCGGCGTGCGTGCTTGTACATCGCCTTTTACCATTTACGTTGCATTGCAAACATAATGGGTTACCGCCAGCAAATTACGGCCTCCAATAAAATGAACTCCAATATGTTGCTCCATCTCCATTGAAAGTGCTTTTGGCGGTATAACCTATAAATACATGCCACTACAGCATGTTATCCACTAAGTTGGACAGAGATAATGCGAGTCCTGTTAGATTTCTGGCACAATACAAGACAGGCCCAAATGTTAGTGCAGACCTAGGGTATTGCATCTGTTTTTGCACTCAAATATATGACAGGCAGAGT
The DNA here is from genome assembly GCF_040938575.1 of Ambystoma mexicanum. Taxonomy (NCBI): domain Eukaryota; kingdom Metazoa; phylum Chordata; class Amphibia; order Caudata; family Ambystomatidae; genus Ambystoma; species Ambystoma mexicanum. The sequence continues at coordinate 847,806,085 of NC_090931.1, read as the reverse complement.
TGGGGAGTGAAACTGACGTAACACGTCCGTCAGCATGGCATTTTCATGCTGGCAGAAAAACAATGTAATTCATCTGTTTAGGACCAGCTCAAAGCAGGCGGATTCCATAGTAACACTTTTACAAATATGTAGTGGTAAAAAAAAGAGCTGCTAAGGAGATTTTTCTTGCATTAACAACTTTCTTTAACAGTAGAAATGTTTAAAATTGCACCGCCAGGACCCATTTGCAAGGAAGTACAAACATAGTTGGACCCCTATGTGTTTCCGCAAAAGTTGTTTCAACAATTTATCAGGCGGAGTTGCAGAGCAGGATGTGCTTAACATGTCTGCCTGCTGTTCCCTCTGTACCTGACAAATGCAGCTGCATTATCGGCAGCATGTGTTTTCATGCTAGTGGTAACGCCATGAATTCCGATAGAATACATCCCTCAATTGGCAATTGTATCTGTATCTTGATATGCATTCATTTAAGAACAAGATGTCATTTCGAACAGAAGTAACTTACAAAGTAGACAATAACAGAAATGCAGAGGTAGTCCTAAGATATGAATAATTTACATTAGAACATTGTTATATTGGATGACGGATGCTAGGCGGTGAAGGTGTAAGAGCAGGCATATAAACCAGGGGCAGGGACTGGAGGACATGACAGCATTTTTAACACTGGGAGACTGAGGCCAGTATTTACATATCAACAAATTAAATAGAGTAGTCTGAAGGCAGAATGCAGGAGAGGTTGGTTGGGTGGTTAGTTTGGATAAGAGGTTAGAGTGGCTTGGATGCTCCTTCCATTGTTAGAATGTGGGGTCTGAGGCTTGTTTTATAGAGTTCAATGAAAGAGATGGCTTTGATAGAGGGGGAAGACCACTCCAGTGAGTCGGACAAGTAAGGAAAAGGAGCGAAAGTGGGAGTAGGCAAAGTGTGCATGGGGAACAGACAGGTTGGTAAGAGTTGAGAATCAAAGAGTTTGACTGGGAGAGTACACTGATATGCATTCAATGAGCTAGTGACAGGGCAATACCACCAATTGATTTATACGGGAGTAGCAGGAATTTAGAGAAAGAGATTTTACATGGATAGCCATCCATCGTTGTGACGGTAGGTAGAGGTGCGGGAGGATCTTGGTAGGTTGGAAAGGGTGTGTGTCGCATAATTAAGGATTTTGTTGAGCGGAGCCAAGGATTAGAGGAGTTGACCAAAACATAGGCTCACACAGAGGTACATGAGCAGAGTTATGGGTTTTAGTTGAGTGGTGTGTGAGGTGTGGGCATATTGTTCTAATGTTTAGGAGGCTGAGTATGGCTGCAGTGGCAGTAACCATGATTAACTGGTAGATTTGCAGGTCGCTGTCAAAGCTTACCCCAAGGTTTCGAGCCATGGGTGTTGTGATGGGGCAGTCAGGGGGCAAGAGAAAGGAGAGCGGGGTTGGCATTGAAGGCAGGGAGAATGATGACTTCGGTCTTTGTCATTATTGAACTGCTGCAACTGCAGTCCATTACAGAGATGGTCTGACATGGCCACACACCTGCCATTGTAATTCCGTGACAGCACTGATCAATGCAGAAAATGGTTTTCCAGATCCTCTTATTCTTCTTGATTAGTGGCTTAACTGTCCTTATTTTAAGTTGGATCCCAGAATAGGAAAGATATTTTTAAACGTTTGTATCTGGAAAGTTAATGGAAAAAATAGGAAAAGAGAAGCACCCCACACAGGACATAAAGAAATGGCCATGGTGAAGAAAAAGATCCATCGTAGTTTGGCAAGGTGGCAATCGTTGGACTGCCTTGTTGGCATGTGGGGTGGATTACTGTTTAGGAGTAATCATATTTGGAAAAATGTGCACATACATCAACGTTTTGGCAGAATGGGCACAAGACGTGAGCAAGACATGCGCTGTAAAACAGCACCTGATTCAGAATGGTTAAACAAAAAGCCTGTTCCAGAAATTGAAGAAAAAGCCCAAGCAGGTCCAAGAAATCAAAATTATGAGAAGAACTCAGTAAACAAATGTAACGGGAAAACGCTCTAAACACGTCTATTGGGCACAACAAATTCACAGTAAACCAATACAGTGGATGACAAATGGTGAAGGAAGTTCAACAAAGATACAGTATGGTCCAGCTAGCACTTTGGAGGTGAGCTGTATAATAGTATGACCATATGCAAGAGATTAGAAATGAGGGGGCCTGACAATGCACAACAGAATCTGGGGAGAGTACAGAGTGCGAAGCCTGTAAGTTGAGAAGGAGCATGCACAGTCCAGGGAGCGCATCTGGAAGTCAGGATCCAGAATAAGAAGCACAAAACACCTTTGTCCTTAACACCTAGGGCCAAACACCCTCACATCCCCACCCTGCCCGAAACTGGGTGATCTGCTCCCCACTGTCTCCCGTCCTGGTTGCTTGTAGACCCTTTGCCAATTGCCTACTCTCAGCCTCCCCTATTAGCTCCCAACTCCATTTTCTCTGCTTCCCACACTGTGTCATTCCCCATTTGATTTGTAAAGCGCTCTGTTGCTTCCCAAAGCTAGGTCAGTGCTCAATAAATACCCTAACAATTTGTAATTTGTGTTCTCACCCCAAAAGTTCAAACTCCAAGTGTGAACTGAAAACATTCATTGTGAAGGAACGCTGGGAAACTGAGTCCTAACTGGGAAACATTTCTCTGTGTGACAATGCTGCAGGATAGGAAAAATAAGGGAGATATGGCTGTTGAGAGCCTAATGGGTGCCTGGAATGAATGACTGGACAGCAAAAGTGCACAATACAAACGTTTCTTCCAAAAAAAAAATAAATGCATTGTGGGCTGAGTTTTATACATGGAAAAAAAGTGTAAAACAACTACAGCCTGCAGGGATTTGAAGAAAGACACCTACCTTGTAAACAACTCATACAATGGTGGGCCAAGTTGGGAAACCGTTGATACACTGAAGATCTGGTAAGTGAGTAGAGGCATGACAAGCAGGCAAAACACAAACTTGCACCGGTGGAGCCCACAGAGTACTCGCTCCCTCTCACTGGGCACTCTTCAAGCTCATTGGATGAATTAGCTTGTGCCCCCCCTTTGCTACCTTTCTCTAGAGACCCTCAGAGGTGATGGGCCTTCAGCTGCAATGAAACTACTCTGTCTTCAAGGGAGGGTAAACATTGGGGAGAGAGCATGTGAGGGATTCGACCAGCCGCACAGGAAGTATGCGCTCGCCTGGGTTTGTTGTTTTGTTTAGAAGAATGAATGATGAGAGATCAACCCCTGAAAATATGTGGGGCCATTCCCGCACATATCTTCCATGCTCACTGCACAGCAGAAAAATAGTCATGTAATCTGGAGAGGACACAGCTTACCAGCGCTGCCCTCCCCTGTCATGTTCAACTGACACCTGACAGCCGTGAGTACATCCAGGGCTCAAGTCGAGGGGACACGCATGGGGACGTACGTAGTCCACCCTAAAATGAGAAACATTGACCTCTTTGAATTTACAAATTAAAGCCAACCTCGGGGACCAAACAGCAGTCGTCGGCTTTACAGGCACTTCACTACTGCACTATATAAAACCTGATAAAAAATAAACTAAAGGTGAAATGTTTAATTTCAGTACTGCAAGTTTCAGGCAAAACATTTGTACCACACCTTTAACTTTTTCAAAAACACTAGTAGAAGAAAATATCCTGTCTTGGTTTTGTGTGTGAGTGGATTTTATGAAAGGGAAATGACATTCAACCTGTGCAATTGGGGTGGTTATGAAAATAAAATGTAATGAAATGTGCATATTTAACCTTGATATGCTAATTTCTGGCAAGGTCACATCCCATTGCGTTTGTTGATGAGTTCCCTCACTCAGAGGACCCGTCCAGCAGCTCCAGAACCGGTGCCCAGCCAGCACACAGCGTGCGCTGCGAGGTTCTGACAGCAAGCTTCCTAGTTAGGAAATGCCGGAGAGTCTCTGGACAAAGGACAAAGCCGTTGCCTGCTAACACCCTCCTGAGCTTTGGGCCATCTGCCTTGAAAGGACATGAGCCCTGCGAAGAAGCTAGGAGGAGTGCCACACAAGCATCATCCAGTGTTCATCTTTTTAAGGGCAATTTTGAGACAGTTGAATCCTCGAACCGTATCGGCTGTACTGCTGACTGTTGTCATGCCCAATCACCAGGGACATCCGAGATGCCTCGACCAGCATTGCAGATTCACCAACCAGCACAGGAACGATGATACTGGTAGTCGCAGCTGTCTCCTGTCACTAACTCTGTTTCAAGGGCTGCAAAGCGCCCTGGAACTGCCTCAACACTGTCAAGCACCAAAAACTTCTTCGGCACAAGGTACATTGTGTTTCTGCCCTCCTGGTCCTTCGCTGAAGGCCCTTAGAGACAGTTACAACCCTTTGCCCCTTTGGTTCTGGAACCAAATAATCTGGAACTATAAGACTGATTGCTTTACCAACTACCCTCCTGTCAGTATCCAGAGTGCATCCCTTTCCTTCATGAAACTGTCTATCCTCTGTGTTCCTTTACAGTGTGGGTTGTATTTGTAGTGTGCTCGAACTGTCTGTTGTAGTAATAATAAAGTAGATATTTGTATACAAACTTGACTGGACAGTCCCTTTTATCATTGGGTAATAATTGTATTTTTGCTGTGTTGCAACTAACCAACGATCCACGACCTTGCAGAGATAAGCCTGCCGTTCCGTCCATGTTACCAAAATTGGAGAAGTAGGTCTTATAATTTACTTGTATTCCAATTTTTTTGGATCCCTTCTGGTGTATTAGAGGTGTGGGTTTAATTGATTGTTTAGAAACCGATGTTCATCCCTGTGCACTGGTGCCCTGGAAGTCGATGTGTTACATGGCGATAATCTGAGGGACACACACACATACATAGCTGGCAACTGACACACGACTTGTGGGTATGGCCTGCAAAAAAAAACAAAAAATCCTTGAGGCTGCATAGATGTCGTGGAAACCCTCTAATAGGGCAGCCTAAAACAAGGTAATTATGTCTTTCAGTGATGATCGATTAGATGCAAAGTGTTCCTTTCACCTGTATAATGTTTTTATTGAGGTCTGCTTCCATCAGTTACAGAGCTTTGACTTCCTGTGACCTCCTAAAGTTTTCAGGTTTCGAAGCCCAGAACACAAAAAAGTATAGCCTTGCTGCCTCATCTCCAAGAAAAGAGCCAATTATTGTGCATTGGGGAGTTATTCGAAAGACTGGGTTCAAAATAATGCTAATTTCTGAACATAAATAATTCAATGGGGAGACAGATATACAAGTGCTTACAAATGGGTTAATTGTATATGCAAATGCTTGTGTTTCCTCTCTCACTACATGTATATGTATTAATGGCTAATGTTTCAATTCGTCAACAAAGTCACTACTATTGAACACATTCTCAGAAGATTTTTGCCCAAGATCACAAGTTCAATCCCACCCTTTCTCAATGCTTATCAAAGGGTAACTCAAAAGTACAACAGTGCAGCCTTCCACTGAGATGAAGTGCTTGTCCGTCAAACTAATCACACAACTTAGCTAAGAAATGGTGCCCTTTTTTGTGGCCGATACACTTATCTACACTATTAAACGCACTACAAAAAGGTAAATAACACTAAACTGGGTGTGTTTCTTATTCTAATGCAATTGTCCTCAATGTGGTGGGTTCCCAGCGCGTTTTGTCCTTTTGGTGAGGTGGGTGGAGCTATGTAGATTATGCACACTTTTGGAAGGTAGGAAACAACGCACAAGTGACCCTCGATCCCACTGTGAAATGTTGGCATCTATGCCCACAAAGGCTTACGTGCGCACACACAAACGCCACCAAAAACAGAAAACAGATACTCTGACGCAAATGCTACGGGAGAGCATAACACACCCTCAGAGCCACATTACAAAACCTCGCTATAATCAACAAATGCCTGTGGGTTTCCCAACCAGTAGCTTCATGACCCTCAAGCGTTATAGCGAAGCTGCGTGGTTCAAGTAAGGACAGGTGACGGGTCCAGGAAAAGGAGCCCCGCGCGCACTCGCTCCCGGAAGCGCTCTGCTTGCACCGTGATTGTCAGGAGGAGAGAAGGAGCAGTGCGTCTGCTGGTATAATGTATTTTTAATTACATCTTCTTAGTGCCCTTGAAAGGAGATTTTCCGCCCCATCAACTCCACAGTCAGTTTTAATGGATTGCATTGATTTTGCGATTTGTAAATGCTGTTATCCGCATGAGAAGGACTCCGAATCCTAACCTTTCATTGATTGAAAATTTCATTTTATTAGGAGAGTGCACAACTCTGGAATGTTGGACATCGAGGGCTGGCCCCCATCTTACATCAGAGATGGAGGGCAGAACGAATCAGAGAGGGCATGCTGGGATAACAACCCGCCTTTCATCTTAGTCACTGTCATTTTTCAGCTCAGTCCGGAGGGGAGCAGGATTCTATGCTGACAACTTTCCACAGACTTGAACTGCACTGGGTGATGCCCCATTCCTGGCACATATGGTGCACTCTGATTGCTACCCAGTGATTCCTCCCGTGCAGCAGCGAGTCCAGGCAGTGCCCTGCGGTGGCACGTGCTACCCCTGTAATCTGATTGGCCAGAAAAGGTTCTGGTTAAGAAAAAGTAGGGTACAAAAGTGTTGAAGACAGAACAAGAGATAAAAAAAGGCCAGGGTGCTTTGTTATCGAACCTTTCTGCATTTGAGTAATCTGGCCTATGTTAGATTGGCAAGAGAGGGGAATGCACTGGAATTCCTCCAATAAGATGCAGGGTATAAGGCAAGGATGTACCCTGCTTACAATTTCACTTAACCTATATATTAGTGTGGCGGATATGGGTTTAAATCAAATGACTCAAGATATGCCCTGTATCGGCAGGGTGCATTTTGCACTTTTTTCACATCATCTAAAAAACAGAGAATTCGAACTATAATCCCCTTCCTAAGGGCAAAAATGTGGTAGGCAGAGCTGTTCTGCATTCTTTTATCTTTACTCTATTCCAGATGTGGTGTCGTTTGTTTTACAAGATATTTGGTGTTCCAGCTGGATGGAGATTTCCTTTGTATTGTTATTTTACTGGTATTATTATTATTAATAACAATAATAATAATACCAATAAAATAACAATACAAAGCAAATAACAATGACATAATACATAATAATGATGACCCTTTAGCTCTGTTATCCGAATTGTATAAACAACAGTCTTGACTATCTACTGCTGCAGGTTTTTTATAGGTATTGAATAATCTAGCTTTTACTGTGATAGAATTGGCCCAACATGACAGTTTCCCAGCATTTGACTTCAGTAAAAAAAAAGATTGCCCTGTTTTTTTTTTTATAAATAACTAATTTTGGGGAGTGATTGGGGCGGATTCAACCACATTTCACTTGAGCTGGACAAATTTCAAAGGACGGGGAAATAGGTGAGTCCGTTCCACCATTAAGAGTGAGACCTACCATGTCGATGAATATCTTTGTGTCCGTTAGATTTTTAGTGAAGGTATTGGGAAGATTGGATCATGGTATTGACATTGGGCCTCATTACGACCCTGGCGGTAAGGGGTTAACGCCAGCGTTAGCTGCGCCGACCCCTTACCGCCAACTACGAGGTCCCTTAGCGCCATGGCGCTTTTAACACCTGCTTTTAGCAGGTGTTAAAATCCATGGCGCTAAGGGACCATGGAGTTAATTACGCCACCGTAATTTACGGTGGCGTAATTAACGCCTTCCCCACTCCCATTATGCCCTATGGGGCAAAAATGGGAATGGGGAAGGGTAAATGGGGATTGGGGACTTACCGCCCGCCGACCTCGGAATGGGGCGGTAAGTCCGCCAACCACCATGGCGTAAACGTAGTTTACGCCATGGTGGTAAAGTCACGGCCCAGGCGGTAACTTACCGCCTGGGTCGTAATGAGGCCCATTGAGTCCTGGAGATTTACACATTTGAAGAAGAGCTGAGGTTAGCAATGATAACTCTTAACTAATTCACTATAAATGGACATGTGCCTGCGCCAGTACTGGGGTGCTAAATTGAACTGTTATATTCTATTCCTATAACATATATATATATATATATATATATATATATATATTACACAGCCACAGTAGTGGCTGTGTAGTTATGGTTAAATTGCTAATCCCATAGGAAGAGCACTTTTTGGGCGGCTTATAACTTAGCTCTCCCTGGACAAATCCTCACCAAACTGTGCAAAAAAAGTATATGGCCCACTCTGAATTTGTTTGGTGAGGTTTGGTCCAGGGGGGGCAAAGTTATTGGGGGGGTCCCAAAATTTCTTTTTTTCCCATAGACTGAATGGGGAAAAAACTTTGCTCACGCCTAGAGCCTAAACCGCTGGAAGGATTTTCACCAAATTTGCGGCAGGAGCAACGGCTTCGTCCCCAAAGCGTGCTTTTGTAAATTTGGTGAAAATCTGTCCAGTAGTTTTTTGTAAAACGACAAAAAAGTAGGTCACAAAAAATTTGTGATATCTATGTCCGCTCCTCAGACACACTTCCCTGTTCGCTCCACGGACAGGACACTGATTGGCTAATCGGCACGCGTCATGTCCGCGGACATGTGACGTGTTCACTGATTGGCTGGGATGAAGCGTGAGGTGCGTCGGATTGTTTCGATGCGCCCGCTATCTTGGATCCGCGTTTGGTGTCCGCGGACATCGCAGTAAAACAAATTAAAAAACACAACATTGCACTTGTCAAACTTATCAAATAATCTCTGGGGAGGTGAGCGGTGATGAGGATGGGATGGGATATGGCTGCAAGAAGGAAAAAACAGGTGTTTTTATGTCACGAAAGTCGCACGGTAGATTTTGAGGTGTTCCACAATATGTGCCTAAAGTACAGGCCAAAGAGATTGCAATTTGGAATTCAAGGGATGGGGATGTATAATCATGGAATTGTGGACTTGTAAAGATAGATTGTTGCTTCTGCAGTCTGCAACCCCAACCTTACCTTGTGGTATAACAGAGTAATACTACATTCCGAATGCTTGTTCCTCTATATTGTTTATATTGGTAGCCCAATATTTATTAATATTAATATTGAAAAGAAGCAATTTCAGGTTATTTTACACTCTTAATTAATACGCTTGATGTTTATAAATTGATGTGCTGGTGTGCCTGATGCAAAGATCAGCCTGCACATGTATCAGAATAATAGTTTTCATGGATGCGGTGAGACAAGTTGTTGCAAAGTAAGAATGTATGTTGATTCTCAGTGAAGGTCACCAGCTTTGAATTTTTGCTTGCGAGCTAAAGAAGCCCATGCATCGGGCACACAGTATAAGGTTCAATTGTTTTTTGACCTTCAGAGAAAGGGACCATTCCGAAAGGAATTGAATGAAAGGAGGTTTGTAATAATGCAAGATATGATAAGGTTATGCATTCCAAAAGTGGGCTAAGGAACATGTCAATTCAGTTTATGAAGAATCATTGGTGCAAACGGAGTGTGCGTTACGGTCTGAGTTACGCCAAGAGAATGGAAATGGTGAATATAATGTAAGTTTGATTTTCGACGATTTTATACTCGAACGACCATCAACTTATTCATTATTTCTGGGTTATATTGTACTTGTTAGTTCTGTGTGGCATACTGCAATGAAACACAAGTACAACCTTTGTGTGTAGTGGTCTTTCTAACGTGACATGGGGAGTCCAGCATCAAGGTGCATGTAGACCACCACTCGTTTCCCCCAGGTTCAACGCTAATATTTCATTAAAATGTCATGTATGACCATCTCGAATTGTGTACCACTTTCAACGTTGTTGTCTCTCTGTTGAGATTGTTTCATGTCTGTGCTAATCGTTAGTTTAAACTGTATGCCAAATTAATAAGTTAATAGATAAATTGTAATAAACATCGGCTAGTAAAACACATTTCTATTATGTTTTCGAAACAGGTACATCCTGCCATTCTGTGATTGTCATAGATTCCAACTGTCAACTGACGGGTTTTTCAACCGGCAGCTGCAAATAGTTGTGAACAACTGGATCACAGTGACTCTTTTTTGGGACGATCGCCAAGGGCCCATGTGCCCTTATGCTGTACTAGCGATTAGGAGCAACATAACATCCTTTACGGTGGTCTAGCCCCAAGTTGATGCAGAAGCCCTGAAATTCACTGTGCGACCCAAGCGCTTCTTTTACCGAAAACGAACACCTTGTGTAAGCAAAAAGAACAACGCGTGACTCACGATAAACATTTTGGATCGCGAGCGAAGAAACAAATTTGCAATTTGATTGTATATGGCAATAGTCAGATGTTCTCGCAGCCTTTATTGTGAAATAAAAGTACTTTACAAATTGTACAGTGTTGGTGTTTTCTTTTAAAGTACGGTTTAATATTCCGAATTGTGACGTGCTGTGTTGTGAGTCGATGTGTGTTGATTTTCGGGTTCTGAGTCATGTCACGTAGGTGATTATGGGTGCGATTGGCTACTCTGACGAGCAACGTCACCGTGAAAGGTGGGGAATATCACTAGGTTTGGTAATGTGAGGCTCAGGGGCGGGGCATATGATTTAGTGACATCAGAGCAGTTTACCTTAGGCCGATGCAGCAATGGATAAGATTAGCACAAGATGGCCACGCTCTGCTGCCAGACTTTGCATGTTTATAAAAGAGGAAAAGTAAGGTAAGGTGCATTGGAAATGTTTGTGCGATAGATCAACGTATGTATAAAAATACATGCCCGAACCCTCGGGACAATAATATTTTCTGAGCATTGCACTCGTCAAACTTATCAAATCATTTCTGGGGAGGTGAGAGGTGATGAGGATGGGATGGGATATTTCTGACCTGATTTTGAATGAGTTAAAGTTTGGTGGGATTTTGCGCACAGGGGGCAACATTAGAGGGGGGGTGCTAAAATAATGTAAAGGCTTATAAATGAGGTGTCATTTGATGAATCTACACTTCTTTTGCCAAACTGATAATAGATATAGATATAAATGTTTTTGCGAAGTTTGGTGGGATTCTGTCAAGAGGGAGCAAAATTAGAGGGGGGTCCCAAAATAATGTAAAGGCTTATAAATGTGGTGCCATTTGAGAAATCTACACAAAGGTTTGCAAAAAGATTATAGATCTAGATATAAATGTTTTCGTAAAGTCTGAATGGATTTTGTGAAGTGGGGGTAGGTTATATGACGATTGTATGTGCATTCATTTGACACTTTTGAAAAAATAAAACGTGGGTGGATTTCCAGCAAACTTGCGTTAGGCGCATTGGCAAGGATCTAGATGCATGATTTTGCAAATGTGCCAGTGTTTTATTATTTGACAAGTGTCATAATGTAGTTAAAAAAAATAGCGGTATAGCTTTAGTGACTGAGGGGTAGCCTGTGACCATGGGCAGTGGTCAGATTGTCCGGGTCATGGAATAAGGTCATGATCCGGACAATCTGGGTACTGGCCATGACCATAAGGGACAAAACATAGGAGTAAAGTGGCCATGTGCACCTGAGACTGGCTTTGTGGTAAAGTTATTCAAAATTAGGATAGATTTGAAACGGAAGAAAAATGTGCTTGTGGTAATATGGTCATAGGGTTCTCTTTTTGTCTTCTGCAGGCTGCCATGGAAAGCAAAGAGGGGCCCTGTATTAAACCCCAGTGTCGGGGGGTTTCTCCCGGGGTCGGCTGGGCCTTCCGCGGACCTCCGGGCTGGGAGGCGCCAACTCCTCCCGCGTATCCCAAAAATGAGTATGAGACACACACAAGAAGCAAGGTGGTTCTGCTGTTTATTGAGTAATGGCAGGGATGGGTCTAGGATCGTACGCGTCCGTCCTGACTCTCGAAATTCGTGGGGCTCGCAGGCCCCTTTTTGCCTCAGTATGACGCGCTACTTGCGTCACCTGGGAAAGTTAGCAAAAAACCTATCGCCACTCTGGATTGTTTCCTAGAATGGTAGGGTTAGTATAACATATGTATAGAGAACGCTGTTAGTGGTTAAGGGTCAGTCAGGTAGTATACTTGGGTTGTCCCTTCTATTAGATACATGAAAATTGTTACACGAAGACCCCTAATGATTGGCTAATGTTAATGGCGTCAGTGATGAGTGCCCCATGTTCTGATTGGTCCACTCGCGAGCCCCCCAGCCTGGGACCATCGTTGTTCCCAGCTCACGGAGTACCTGTCATTTGCAACAATATGTAACTATGTGTTTGTGCAGACAATGCGTGGATTTGCTCATATGCCTGAGAGCAGACTATTCCCACCGCTGTAGGTGTCCATTGGGTCATTTCATTGTTGCAGCCTGTGTCTCAAACGTGGGACCTAGGCGACTTCTCCCTCCTGGGTCTGGCACCCTGTCAGGTTCGGCTTGGTCACGTGAGGAGAGACTGTGGTTGAGGCAGAATTCTGCACATTTAATGTTGTATTTTCCACTTTGTGTCTGGCTTAGTTTGCAGGTGTGACCTTGGCTTCGGCTTGTGGCATGCAAGTTGCAACATCGCCCCTTTGGCTGTCAGTTCTCGCTGGGCTCATTCTGCAGGGTCAGCAATTGTACTCTTGCTCGTTTAATGTTCGTGGAGGCTCTTGCTTGTGGCCTACTTGGGCCTGGTGCATAGGTGGGGATGTTTAATGCACGGCACTTTAAGTTGCGGTATCATATTGCTTCATAGGCAGTATCATGTCTTCGTTGTATTTTCATCATAATGCAAGGGTTAGGAGAGGCGTCAGCAAGCATTTTAGATGAGTGCTTTGTGCGTCTTGCATTTCTGCATTTTGAAAAACCTATGTGAAAAATAATAAAGATGCGCGTCAGTGGGTGTGTCCGTCACCTACGTCATAGCACTGAATATGTTCTTCGTGTGGATTGGTGTGGGGGTGTCCAGTGTGCATGGTTGCACGGGTGTTCTGACAGTTGGCTAGGTCGTCATGGCATCTCTAACGATGTGTTTATTTACTGTTGAAAGGTTTAATCGAGTTCATCCATGCCGCAGGTGTCGGCTTAAGCAGGGCAGGCTGGTGGGCAGGCTGATGGGCATATCCGTATGTTCCTGTACCAGGGTATTTGGTCGTCTGGTAGGTAGGCAAATTCATCTCGTGGCGGGTGTCTGGGTCGCGATCCTCTAGGCCAGGGGCGCGAGGAGATTGGGGGGAGTCTTTTGTCCCATTCTCCCATTTAAGTCTCCCCTCTGGTCGACTTGTCGACCACAAACATATCCTTTTCCTTATCTCCTCTTACTCTCCATATTTTAGTTACTCCTCCCAGGTGTCCATAGTGGTTGTCATGGTCCTCAAATGACCAATACATATACACACAACTTCCTCCAGGTGTGCAGTATACCCATTTCCCGATGTAGCTCCTCGGGTTTCTTGGGTTTTCGAGCTTCACGGATGGCGGGTCCACGTGGTTGGTGATGATCTGTTTGCGCAGTTTTTCTCTTTCCTTTATTATTGTGTCTGTGTGCTGGCCATCATCAGCTGGCATCAAGGGGTGCATACCAACCATTTCGATCATTTTGTCTGTAGTGCATGCTTTCCGGGCTTTCCAGAACCTTATTATAATCAGTGCAGCTCCAGCCAGTATTATACATCCAACTATAATCTTCAGCCCGTCCGACAGCCATGATGGCATCCATGACCATAACAATGAAAACCAGCTGTCATCCTTCTTCACTCCTTTACTTTCTTCCATCATTTTGGAGTGCATCTGGGCTAGTTGTGATACTGCTTCGGTGAGTGTACCATTGTCAGCATCGTTAGCAGGAATAAATGTGCAGCATGATTGTCCTATCTTTGCGCAAACTCCTCCTTCCATTGCTGTAAGGAGATCTAATACGTATCTGTTCTGTAGTGCTACCATCCTCACTGCTCGTAGTTCCTCTTTTATCGCGTTGAATCCGTTTACTTTTGAATTAATTGTCATCATCAGCTCCCATTGGGTTATCTGGAGCCATTTAGCGTTTGCATAAGCTTGTAGTCCAGGGTGTATTATTGACGAGAAGAAAATTGCTGCTCTGCTGAATAATCTGTGTCCTGGAGGGATTGAAGTGAGTGCTGTTTCCGACCTTCCCCATAGTTAATTTCCTGTCAGAGGTTCGCCTTGTCTCTTTTTTCTGTTCAGGACATTATTATTGTTGTTGTCGTTGTCTGACCCCCTCTGAGATTGTACCGATCTCTTCTTCCTCTTGATTCCTTCATCTATTTTGGGGAAGTTCGCCATGTTCACATGTTTCTGGGGCACTACTAGTGATGGTACATTAATGTTTACCATTGTGCATATACCGTTCCACAGAGGGGGCAGTGTGTGGTATGCCTTGTTTCCGCAGGCCCAGTAGTGGTCCATTAATACTGCTGTTCCTGCTCCCCCTCTGGTAGCTCTAACACGCTGGCACAGTTGGTGTTGTACCCCACATCCACTTCTCCTCTATGTTGGTAGCATAGCTTAGGTGCAGACAGCGGCAGTATGCTCATTGGGTCTTCATCCTTCTCCATCCATGTCAGCATGGGTACGTACTTGCCCCAAATCGTCCAACATCTGTTATTGTGTTCATCAATGGTGGTAATATTTTCTCTTGTTACCATGTTGCTACCAACCACTCCTATGTCCCATTTATTGTTCATGTATACCTTCCCCGTTATCGTTACCATTGGTCTTTCCCAACAGCCTTGTGTACCAGGAACTTCAGTGGCATACCAGTCACATGGTAGGTATTGTAGTGTTACTTTCTTCGTTTCTCCCTTTTCAGGACCACTTGTCATGTATCTGAAGGCTTCAGAATGCAAACTGCTCTTGTGGTAACTCAAGTAAGACTTGAGGAAGTTGTTTTCGTATGGATATGTGTCTTGCGTTTTCCACACCAGTCTCACCACCGTCCCTTGAAATCGCCCTCTCGTTTGGAATAGTGCCAGGTAGATTATACATGGTGCCGTCTTTTCTTCTATTTCTGTGGCAACGAATGTTCGAGAAGCACTCATGGCGTATGGGATCAATGAGCAGACATAGCAGCTGTCTTCTGTTGTCTGCTTACCTATTTGGGTCATGTGCTGGTACCACATGTTGTTCGAGACGTGTGCTGAATCTGTTATGTAATTATCAATACCTTTATTATCTGAGTATGTTCTGCGTTTAACTCTACTTCCCTTATGTGGAGGGTTGCTAGTACCACCTGAAGTAACACCTGTTGCAGCCGTGGGTGGGGGTACGTTAGATTTGGGTGCAGCCAAAATATTGATAGCATAACTTTTCTGCCATTCAGAGGCAGCCAAAAAACCAGTGATCACCAAAAACCCTATCATTTTTATTACAGAAGCTAGTCTCACCGGCATTTGCTCTTACCTTGCTGCAGTCCGGCAGCTTATTCTTGCGACGTTAAAGTTGACCGCCTGAAAATTCTCAATACGCTTGTTATTATTGTTAGTTGTCGTTATCAAGCCCTCCCTATCAGGTAGTCGTTCAGTGCCCAGGCGAAGAGCTGCTCCCACGCCAATCTAAGCGATCTGTCTCTTAGAGCAGGTAAGTGCTGGTGAAGATGGGGCATTGATTGTTCTATGGCCAAGATAAATGCGGTGTAGTAAACACGTACCCTCCTTCTTTTTAGGTACTTTGGCCTTTTTATGTGATATACAAATTGGTGTGATAGGGCTTCAGGGTAATTATCGTCTGAGGGTAGCATCTACTGCTGGGCAATGTACGCTGTTAGTTACCTATTTTCTTAGCAATACAATAACACACGGTACCTGCATGTGCGAGAAAGAAAAAGAAAACATACAAGTGTTTACATGTGTATATGTGCGAAAACAATGTCCTTCAATTGGGTGGTGGCTGTAGTGGGCAGGGGGTTTGTGGGCAGAGGGTCTGGGGCTCAACTGGTGGAAGTCTGTTTACTCTTTGATCTTGTGACCATGGGATGGGCGGTATGCAAATCACCAGTGTCTATTTCAGTACTTGTCTCTGGGGATTCTGGGGGGTGGCAGGGTATGGAGACACTGAGGTCGTCAGCTGTGGTAGACATTTCCTTCTCCGTAGCTGACGCTGTCGCTGCTCTTCCAATGGCCCTGTCGGTGATGCTAGGGTGGGTCTGGAGTTTGCAGATCTTCACGTCGTGTAGGTGATTCCAAGCGCGCTTATCCTGCAACTTTACTGCTCTCGTAGATACCTCCTCTACCAGGTGGGGACCAGTGAAGCGTGGGCTGTTCCACTTTCTATTGAAATTGCGGAGTAGCACGTGGTCACCTTTAGCAATTTTGCACAGTTTTTCCTTTTCCAATTCTTTGTCCGCGTCTTCTTGTTGATAACTCTTAGACCCGCCCTGTGTGCGCTCGAGCTGTTGAGACACAAACACTACACTAGTAATCAAAGAAGA
Source organism: Ambystoma mexicanum (assembly GCF_040938575.1). NCBI lineage: Eukaryota > Metazoa > Chordata > Amphibia > Caudata > Ambystomatidae > Ambystoma > Ambystoma mexicanum. Next base: position 847,789,781 of record NC_090931.1, on the reverse strand, counting down.
CACATATTGGTACATTTCATCACCAAGAACAGTTGCAGTGTTTTCATAGTCTGTGAATGCTCTTGATGTTGGCGTTAGAGGAAGGCGCATGTGACGTCCGGTCACCACCTCGTGAGGAGTGAGGTGGTGGTCGGTGCCTGGTCTATTCCTTAGCTCAAATAGGGCTAGCGGAAGACAATACAACCAACTCTTCTTTGTTGTTTGCTGTATCTTTGCGATTGCCTCCTTCAATAGGCCATTCAGGCGTTCACATATACCATTGGCCTGCGGGTGATATGCACACGCAAATTTATGCTTGATGTTCAGTAAGGACGTGATGTGCTGAAACATTTCATTAGCGAAATGCGGCCCGTTATCTGACCGCAGTACTTCGCACACTCCCCACCTGGGGAAAACCTCCCTCACTAGAAATTTAGCTGCTCTGAACGCATCCGGATGTGAGCAGGGTCCTGCCTCAATCCACCTGGAGAATGGGCATACTACTACAATCATATACCTATTTCCTTGAAATACGTTGATCATATCAACGTAATCAATATGAATGTGCAGGAAGGGTCCCTCTGGCCGGGGTATAGTACCTTTTATCACTTGCAGCGTGTGACCGGCCGTGAACTGTTGACATGTGAGGCAATTGCTGATAAAATTTGTTACATGAGAATTTAACTCGGGGCAGAACCAGTCTTCCCTAATTCGTGCTGCAATAACTTCCTTCCCTGTATGACCTGGGTGATGGAGCTGGCTCAGGGCGGTGTTCAATAGTGCCAGTGGCATTACCATCTTTCCAGTGTTACCCTGACGCCATAGTGCGTCAGTTGGCGACATTGTACATCCTCTTTTTACCCATGTTTCTTTTTCTGCCATTGGTGCAGCCGCTTGTAACTCCATTATCTGTGTGGCTGGGAGGTGGGTGTACCCTTCTTTCATCAGCATCTCTTTAGCTATCCCCCTCCCTCTCCCTCTCTCTGACTCTGGGGGGTTCCAAATCTCGCCAAAATAAGCAGCATACTTTGCATGTGCGTCTGCTGCTTCATTCCCTTTTGAGATATGGTCTTTTCCATTAGTGTGTGCGGGACATTTGACCAAAGCTAGTTCTTGGGGATTATTTATTACTTCAATTAACTCAGCTAATAAGAGAGCATGTTGCACTGGGGTGCCGTCAGCTCTCCTAGACTCCCTTCTCCGCCATTTTGTCAACCCCGAGTGGACAGTAGATGTGACATATGCGCTATCAGAATATATAGTAACTCTTTTGTCAAAGCTTTCCTTCAACGCCGAGATCAGTGCAACCAATTCTGCTGCTTGAGCAGAATAATGTTGTGGTAACTGTACACATTTCACCGCCACACACACCAATTCCTCAGTCATTTTTACAACTGCTGCCCCAGTTCTCCTTATCCCATCACTCTGGTCTATTGTTGATGACCCATCAATGAACAAGAGCTCTCCTCCATTTAGCGCATCCTCTTCAACTTTTCTAGTGCATGAGTACATTTCAGTAGTCTGCATACAATCATGAGCATAGTCACCTTCCTTAATAACTTCCGCTATAAACCTTGCAGGATTAACTGTGCTGCATCTAACAATAGATAATTCTGGTCTAGGTAAGATGATCTCATAGCCTGATGCCCTCTGCGTGGTTAGTGTGGACTTAGGCATGTTCAGTATTGCAAATAGTGCATGTTCCACAAATAGTGTGGTTGGGCACCCCATTGTAATAGATGATGATTTCTCTACCGCGAAGGCAGCTGCGGCGAGGCCTTGTTCGCAAGGGAAATGACCTAACATAACAGGGTCCAGGTGACTGCTGTAAAATGCCACTGGCTTGTATCCCATGCTTGTTTTTTGAGCCAACACTGCCTTCATTACTGCTGAGTCGCAATGTGAAAATATAAAGAATTGTCGTTCATAATCTGGGGTGGCCAGTACCGGAGCAGTTGATATTGCGTGTTTCAATTCGTCAAAGGCCTCTTTCATTTCCATTGTCCACCCCAATTTTTTCTCCCCTTTGTTAGCTTCTCTCAATGCTTCAAGTAGGGGTCCTATGTATGAGCTATAATCAAATACCCATGCTCTACAGTAGTTGCACAATCCCAGGAACTGCTGCAGCTCCCTCACTGTTTGTAGCAATGGCGTGTTTGATATAGCCTGTGCCCTTTGTGGTGCAATCTTTCTTCCGTGTTGGGATATCAGCTGACCAATGTATAATACCTGTTCCTGACAGTACTGTAACTTTTCTTTGTCTACCTTGTAACCCTTTTCAGCCAATATTGTCAGCATCTTCAATGAGTCCTCCCTGCACCTTTTTTCGCTTGTGCTGCAAATTATTATGTCGTCAACATATTGCAACACTGTACTTTCCAATTCAATGTTTCCCAAGTCCATCTGTATTACTCTGTTGAAAATCGAGGGTGACTCGCAGTATCCTTGTGGTAACCTGGTGTGTTTCCATTTTGTGTTTCTGTACGTGAAGCTTGTCAGGTCTTGTGAATCTGGATGCAGGGGTATTGAGAAAAAGGCATTTTTGAGGTCAATCACTGTAAATCGTGATGCCTCTGCTGGAATTCCACACAATATTGTGGCCGGGTTTGCTGCTATGGGGTATTCTGCTTCCACTATGTTGTTCAAGGGCCTGAGGTCCTGGATGAAATGCCAAGACCCTCCTTTAGCTTTGCGCACTGGATATACGGCTGTGTTACATGGTGATTCTGATGGTACCAATATGCCATTATTTATAAGGGCCGTTATTGTTTCATATATGCCCTCATCTGCCTCTTTTGATAGTGGGTATTGCTTCACTCTAGGGAGTATTGCACCTTTTTTCAGTTTTATTCTTACTCCCCCGATACTTTTTATGCAACCCACGTCATAGGGACTAGTAGCCCACAATGATGTTGGAACTTTTGCCATATCCTCCTCGAAAAAAAGGAACTGGGGTAGATGTGGGTGCTTCAAGTGCCATTGCAATTTTCTGTGCCACTTGTTTGTATGTCACTCTTAGCCATATATCTACACTCATCATAAATACCTTTTCACCCTCTTCCTTCTCTTCTGAAAAGAGCTCCTCGTCTGACACCTGTGTGAGCCTGCATCCCTCAGCTAGTGCTATCACTGCCCTCCATGCTCTTCCTTCCCGGTCTTGGGCATGTACTGCGACGTAATCAGCAGTCGCTATAATGCTCTCCATGCTCACTGAAATCACTTTTCCTTCTGGTTCATTGGCTGGTGTTTCTGGTCTGAACAGATAGGCTGTTGGCCTCCTCCAGATCTTCCCTTCTATTCCTGGCATCCATGCGAATGTCATGTCTGTTCCATACTGGAACAGTTCGCCATCTACTGGCTCAGCTCTAATCACTGTCTGCCCACAGTATGCTTGCATAATTTGCCGTGCAGTGAGCATGTTTATTCCAGGAGTGGAACAAATTATGCCGTCCTCCGTGAAGGAGATTGTCATATTCAACCTGCTCATTATGTCTCTCCCAAGTATATTTACTGGCGAGTCCCTTGAATATAAAAGCGGGACAGACATGTCATAATCCCCTATCGATAAGGGGATGTTATCAGTAAAGGGAACCAACCCCCTAGCCCCAGAGAATCCTTGGGTGTTCATGGCCTCACCTGACATCTTAAATTTACCTTCCCTTATGCAAGACCGGGTTGCCCCAGTGTCAACAAGGAATGATAATTTTTTGTCACCTATTGTTACCTCTATGCGTGGTTCCTCCGCACTATTAGGTGGGACACACCAAGGACGTCTGTGGGCTGTCCTATTGTGGGTATAATGATTGACCACTTCCTGTGTAAGGGTTGTGTCCCAGGACCGTCACCCTTCCCAGTTGTGTTTGCTGTAGCTGTGTATTGGTGGAGGTTACCTTATCGTCCTGAATTTGAGTGGGCTGATGTACTTGCTGCACTTGAGGTTGTTGTGATATCGCTACCTGTTGTTGCGGTAGTGAATATGTCTGTGGCTGTTGTTGTGTTACTAACTGTTGCTGTGTATTGCCCGGGTGCAGTGCCTGCTGTTGTTGGTGGCCCTGTTGTTCCCTTGTAGGCCCTTGTTGTCCCTGTTCTCCCCATGCTGGTGTGCCGGGTCTCATTCTACATGTGCATGACATGTGTCCTAATAATCCACAAATCCAACATACAGGTGGTTCCCTGGTCTGCCATGGGAAACTCCCTGAATTGTCCTGGTATATTGGTTGCCCAGTGGGGTAAACATTTCTCAATCCTCCCCCTTGCTGTGGTGCGTTATAGCCGTACCCCCTTCCCCTCATCATTCCTCCCCTTCCCCTGTTCTAATTATAATATCCAGCTCCTGGTGGTGGGTATCCTCCTCCCATGTTAGTCGTGTATGGTGGGGATGGTGGCAGCTGCTGTGCTATGATCTGTGATGATTGTATTTGGGAGGGATCTTGTGTGGTCACTACTTGCATGGAGTTTGGTGTCATTGTTGTAGGTGTAGTTATTAGTGCACCTTCCATCGTGTATTTAGTAAGTTTTTTCTGCACTAATTTAGCCTCTTCCGCTTTCCTATCCTCTTCCTTTTGTTTCATCTTTTCTTGCCATGTCCTACAATGATGTACTATCGTCAGTTGTATCTCCGGCCAAGCCTTTGCTTCCATCCCCACTACTTTCTTCAATTGTTTCTGCACTGCCTCCGGGAGCCCTTGTATTAGTATATGATAAAATATTGCTGGTGTCTTGTTCCATTGCTCTCTAGTTTCCATACGCCACTTCTCTTGAATTTCCTGGATATAGTCAACAGGATCTTCGTTCTCACGCATCTTGCGTGATGTAATCGCTCCTATGTCTGATGTGTCTGGGTATTGTACCCTCAGTGCTTGCCATAATGCATGTCTGCAGTTTGCGAATGGCGCCCCGTCGTGTGATGTATTTGTTATTGTTACCCCGGGGAAGCCTGCTCTCTTCCAGATGTCATCTGCTGCATCCCCCAATATTGATATTAAGAGACCCTTTACATCTCCTACTGCCAATTTCTGTCCTGCGGTGTGTTTTTCCATTTCATATATCCATTTCACCGCACCTCCACTTAATGATGGGAGCCTGCACTTTATATTTTCCTTGTCTGCATGCTTCCAAGGGACGTATTGTGGTCTAACCCCTCCCCTCTCCAAGAGTGGCATTAGGTTGTGTCCTATCTGACCCCCCGGGTTCCCCAGAGTCGAGTCCGTATACCCCTCCTCTTCCTCCGTGTCGTCTACATCGTCTGTTAGGTTCATATTTCCCCTGCTCGTAACTGTTTCTCCTCCATCTCTTCCCCTTCTTTTATCATTTCCTTTATTTGATGTGGGCGTGTGTACTCGTTCTTCCTGCCTGCGTCCAGGGAGATCTCTAAGCCTACCAGCGTAGGGTGTGTGTTCGTGAGGGGCGGGTGCGGGTGTAGGTGGGCATGTTGCACGGGATGAGTGTGGGGTAGTGGAGCATGTTGGACGGGATGATGAGGGTGTAGCTGCACGTGTGTGCCTTCCGCCAGTCCTTGCTCTTCCCCCTCACTTCTCCCCAGTTCTTCCTTTCTTCTGCAGGCCCATGGTGATTCCCTGTTAGTCCGTGTGATGTACAATTTATCTAAGCTTTCCCTTTCCCTATTTCTTCCTTCTCTCTCCATTCCTTCTTCTTCCTCGCTACAAAAGTCATCCAGGAGCGACAACCCCCAATCTGTCTTTTTCCCCCTAATCGTTACTGTTTTTAAATCTATTAAATCCGTTCCTCCCGTTTCTTCTTTACCAATTGCTCCCCTTTGTGCTGATGTTGTTGCTACGTCTGTGTCTCTGCGTACATATCTCCTTACTTCACTCTCCCCTCTTCTATCTTCTCGTTCCCCTTCTTTTTTCTCTACTATTTCTCTACCTATTTCCTCTCTTTTCTTTATTAATTCCTCCATTACTTCACTACTCATCTTTTCCAATAGCTTTTCCTCTTCTCTCCTCCTTTCCCATCTCTCTCTTTCCCGCTCTAATATGCTTTCTATCATCCTCCCTTCTTCGTATTTCTTTGTCGTTTCTGATAGTATTTTCCTCTTCCATATTTCCATTTCTTTTTCTTTCTCTTCTTCCTCTCTTTTCTTGTCGCGCTGTGCTGCTCGAGATACCCTTTCTGCTGCTGCCTTTACCCTTTCAGCTTCTCTCTTTCGTTCTTCAGTTCGTTCCCTCATTTTTTCCAACTCATTCTTACTTTCTTTCCTTTCCCGTGCTCTCTCTCTTTCCTCCCTCTCAAGCTGTTTGATCAAGGCATTTTGCACATTCCTTAATTCTGCTAATCGTTCCTCCAAAATCTCTTCTTTTTCTTGTAGCAGTTCTTCCTCCTTTCCTTTACCCTCTTCCCCTTTCATCTCGCTCTTACTGTCATTGTCCTCGTTCATTTTCCTTACTACCTCCTTCTCTTCTCCTGTTAATGAACCTCGCAATTTTAATAATACCTGTGCAGCTACCCACTCATCATGTCCTATTGCTGCAATTTGTTCTTCGCTAGTCTTCCCCTCCTCTGCGGGCATCTTCGTATAAGTTGACCCTACCGTACTTGTCGGCTCCCCTCCCGTGTAGCCACCTGTAGCTGTATATGGTGGTGGACTGTATGCTGGGTTCGAATACCCCTCAGCCGCCCTTAATTGTTCTCTCACTATTTCTCGTAATTCCGTTAAAGAATATAACCCCCCTTCCTCTTTTTTCACTACCTTCGCTAGGGGCATGTCGTCGCCTTGTTCCTTTTTTATTTCTTTTTCGTTTAGGTTGCTACTCTTTTCTCCTCCCTCTTGTCCTTTCCCCGTGCACTGTGTGCCTTCACTCTCTTTTTCCCCATTCTGTTCTTCCTCCTTAACCTTCTTCTCCTCGTTTGTTTCCCCCACAGTGAACATTCCGTTTGGTCCTGGTCGGGACCCCTGGAACATTCTCCATAAGTTAAACACCTCCACGTGGTGTGTCAACTTCTTCCCCTTGTATGTGTTATGTAGATGGGTCAATAGTGAGTGTTGGATATATGGGTCGAAACTGCCATTAGGCGGCCATGGTGTCGTCATTTTGTTGTCCGTCCCCTGTGTCCATTCTATGCTGTATTTAATCAGTTTCTCCCTATGGGGTGACAGTGTTTTACATATATGCTGTAGCGGGGTAGTGAGGGTGTTCCCCCACCCTCCCGATCCTGTCCCGTATGACATAGTAGCACTGAGTTGTTATCCTCCCTCGATATGGTAGGAGTTATCTTGCTAATAATGAACGCTATACAATTTCAGATGTTTTACCTGGCCACGTAATTTTGGGGACTTGCGATTGTCCGCTAAAAGAAAATAATAAAATATAGCATGTGCATTTATATATTCTTTTCTCTCTTTTCTTCTTTCACCTAACACCGTTACGGCCCCCTACGGCCGAGGCGCACGTAGCCCCCTGCGGCTGCATGCCCTGTGTGACGTTCTTATACAGCCGTCCCACTTTATTTCACCCCTCCTCCTCTTTCTTCACTTGTCGTGGCCGGCGTTCTCCGTGCGCGGCCACGTCCCTCTCTTCACCTTGCCCCGATGTAATCGTTACCGTTTATCTCCGTCTCCACTCCCTTACCATTATTCTCTTCCCCACCACTCTCCAACAATGCCTTGTGCTCGAGATATCCTATGAAAGCCCTACTGGTGACGTCACCAACCTCTTTCAAAACTACCGGTAAGTTCTTTTCATGTTTTAAAAGTTTAAAATAAGTTTGCAATCTATCCCCGTTAACCCCACAGCTGTCCTCTTGTCATGCCTGGAACAAGGTAATCATCAATATAATCAAACTGCGCACGCTGCGTCGCCTCGCGTGTGATACGCCCCTCGACAGGAGGGCTTAACCAGCCAATTATCTTCCATATTAGGCAACCAGCTAGCTACCGCCTACAGTTTTCTGCTCGAGTTTTCTGCTCGATCAATAGGGATCCTCATCTACTCATTGATCAATAATCACCAATTCGTAGGAAACCACACACACACACCCACCCTTACAGGTGGTCGCGACCTAGGCCAATCAGTGTCTACGAGCGGCCGCACGTGATGTTTTCCTGCTCCGCCCCCTTTTCTTCGTAACGTAGCGGACTGCTCTCGCACTTGTCCAGCTACCATTCACTTCACCGTCAACACTAATTTATTAAACCTTCGCCGCTGAAAGCAAGCGTCCCCAAACAGCACGATCCTCCCCGCAATGAGAGACAATGAAGGACTCTCCCAAAATGGGAATAAGGCCAAGACAGAGTGCGGGTGAGCGTAAATGGGAGTTTATCAATCAGAATTGGGCATGCAAAGAACTCTGCAAACTCCGAGAGCGCTCTGTCTGACAATAGCAAAGACAGGCGTATATATTTACAAAAAACGTCATCAAAACCTACATACTATAGGGGGCACAAGTTCATTGGGATTGGGTGGCGACAACTAACTATAGGTGCTGCTGCGGTGTGGTTGGTCTTTGCTGGAGGACGTCACTGGTCACCCTCGTGGGTTGGGCTGGGCCTGGCAGGTCGGCTTGAGTTCATCCGGGCGGTGTTGGTGTGCTGAGGCGGCCTGTGGCAGAGATGAATGCCTTTCCTGACTTGCTTGCCCTCTGCCATGCACCCCGCAGTCATTCAGTCATTTACAGTTCTATTCTCTTTAGTAAATCTTTCAATAGGTTAATGCAACACAGGAGGAATGCACCTTGTGAGGGGTCTGGAGATAATATATCGAGGCCTGGTTACTTGTGATCTGTTGACCGGGACCGTGGGTCGCGGGGCTAAGCTTCGGGGACTGGGGCGGGTGGTACAGGTCTTTCTGTCTTGTTAGAAGTGGTTATAGATGTTTCGCTGTGTGTCGTCAAAGTGTTGGGTGTCCTGATTGCACAGGGCCATAAGTCTGAGACAGTCCGGTGGGTTGTGGGGTTTACGAGGGGGCGCTTGAGTTTAAACTACGGTTTACTGCTGTGCTGTAAATAATGCAGGTGGCTGGCCGCGGCCTTGGGTGCTGCAGTGGGGTTACAAGTCTTTGAAGCAGCTCCAGTCAGGTCGGGGGAGGCGTGATAGCACAGAGCGGGGCTCTGTTCTCATGTCTTGGCAGTCTTCTGAGGGAGGGAGGGGGATACATCGAGACCTTGTACGCTTTCACAAAGGTATCTCCCTTGTGTGTTGCTGAATATAAGTAAAGACATCGCAAACATTTGAATACTTTCTATAATACTTATTTAAAATCACTTCAAAACATGCATTTAACCTTTGCTGGGTGCGTTTCGATTATACCCAGTTCGAGCATCATATTTGTACATTATACTCTAGCAGCTACAGTGTTTCAGTTACATGCATATACATTCGCAGTAAATGAGGTAGTGGTTAGATCAGTGGAGTACATAGAAAACGACCCGCCACTGTACGTGACGGTGGTGGCATATGAGGGGCTCAGACATTCACACATGATACGTGCACTCTCGCGCATTCTTGACATGAGTTCATAGTATAGTTGCATTCGCTTTCTCGCGTACTCTAGCAGCATTAGTTTTATTTATGGCGCGAAACCATGTGAGGTAGGCTGCCCAGTGATACACGCAACAAACAGATCCCTGGAGCGTCCCTTTATCATTAGCATCCACCTGCAATGGTGCGAGCTCGCCATAGCTTATATCATGGGAGCATACTCTCTCATTTTAATACATTCTACAGGCGTTTGTATTTTGTGGAAGAAAGAAATAATGCAAGAGGTCTTGACATTAATATATACATATATATAAAGACTGTCTGCCATCAGAGGACCATTTTACTGTTCTTCCCATTGTTCAGGCCTGCTGGCCGGGTCATGCTGATAGTGTTGGTACACTGCGGGAGGTGAACTGTTACAATGTTAGCGTATTGCGCTAGCTCATGTCCGTCTTGTTCGTGGGAACGTGCTCGCAGCGGATCTGCCAGGGTGCTGCGGCAACAGGGATGTTCTCCAAGGGTGGGGGCCGCGCTACAGTGCGCTGAGCTCACACCATTTTTACTGGGCAGAGAATGGTTTTTGGGCCTAACTAAATTTGTGTTGTGATCAATAGATGTGGGCATTCGATACGTGTGGGCAATGTCTCCAGTGGGTGAGCCCTTCACCACCTGGGCCCGGGTGGCATGAGGGAACGCCCAATGGGCCATAGCCCTCACCTGGGGAAGAAACGCAGGCGAGAGGGGTCTCTTGGACCAGTCCTCCCCTACATTTCCCCCCTTTCGTTACTTAAGTAACGAATTCTTTAACTCCTCTATCCTTCTACATTCTGCTTCGTCCATCACCGCCTCATCCCATGCAGGAGTTCCTTTGATAGGCATCCATGCTCTGCACACCCCCCTTAAACTCTCACCTCTCCTGGCGTATTCATCTGGAGTACACGTAAGATATATGCATCCACCATCTCCTTCCAAATCTACCCACACTTCCTCGTACCATTCTAGTATGCGGGGCTCTTTGATGGTGGTGTGCCAAAGCTTATCTACAATATCCTTGTTGTGGTACATGGGCACCAGTTGGTACCTTGGTGTGTTGTCTACCCCTGTTTGTACTTGTGCTTCTTGCACCGTTTTTATTGTACCGTGTGAGTTGCCCATTGTCACCATCATCATTGCACCATTTGGTACTGCGTTAGCACAGACTCGAAGACCCACCTGGCATAGGCAGAAAATTAATAGGAGGAACACCACAGCTGGCATCAAAAATTTCATCGTTGTTCCAAGCCATGAGGGGACCCAGGAGAAGAGGTTATCGAACCATGTACTATCTTCTGCTCCGCCTTCCATCTTCATTTTTTCTCCTAGGTTGTGGACTGCTTCGATCACATGGGACAGGGAGCCGTTTTCTGCGTCTTCAGAAGGTACGAAAGTGCAGCAGGCACTTCCTATTTTTCGGCAAACACCGCCGTCCATCGCCGTCAACAGGTCCAGGACATACCTGTTTTGCATGGTCATCAGTCGCAAGGCTCTTAGTTCGACCTTTATTATGTTAAAACCTTCTTCAGTGTCGTTCGCCAGCTGAATTAATTCCCAGCGGGTTAATTGGAGCCATTTTGCGTTAGCCCTTGCTTGGACACTTGATACGAGCGAGGCAAAAAATGTTTCTGCTGAGCTGAATAATCGATATTTGTCTGGGATCTGGGCCAATAGTTCTGATGATGCCTTCGATATATAGTTTGATGCTCGTCTGTTGCGGGTCAGCACCTCTTCCTTGCTTCCAGAAGACAGGACATACATTCGTGGTTCTGCAGTTGGTTGGCCCACACTCTGTTGTGTGCGTTCCTGTGTCCTTTTGCTTCCATCGATGTGGCTTTCTGGTATCACCATTAGAGCTGAGTGCAGAGTGGCCATTGAGCAGCTGCCACTCCACGACGGGGGGAGGTGTAGGTATGCCTGTTTTCCACATACCCAATACGTGTCCATAAGGGCCGCAGTCCCTTTTCTTAGGTCTGGGATAGTGAGGGTTTTGTTGCACTTCTTGTTCGTCCCCATGGACGTTCTCCCCTCTCCTTTGAAACATAGTTCATAGTCTATTTCATTCTGCAACTTGAAAGGCTTTTCGATGGGCGTGACCCAGGTTAGTTTTGAAATGTGTTCTCTCCATACAGGTGTGCATGTGTCTTCTATCCATTGCAATTTCTCCGGTGCCACACCCCTCAGTGCTTCAGCTTTACACATGACTTCTTCATTCTTCCACTTGTTATCAGAAAAAAGTGTCCCTTCGATTGCAAAAAATGGTTCTTTCAGACATACAACCCCTGACGGTTTTGGGTAGCACGTTTTCTCGTTCTGCAGCATTTGAAAAGTCACTTCATGTGCCTGGAAGGTGTTCTTAATTCTGCACAACATGAGATGAAGGAGACATTGGGCATCTATAATCGGCAACTCTTTGGGTAACAGTACTTTGGGTGTACCTGATGCGTGAGGGATGAGGGAGCAAACATAACAGCTCTCGTTTGTTGTTTGTTTAGCTGTGGCACTCATGTCTGCATACCACTTATTTGTTTGGTGGGGGTGTCGCGGGTCTTCCATCTTATCTAGACCTAGCCCGTAGTACTCATCATACTTCCTCCTTCCTGCTTCCCTCTTCCGTCTATTGTTCTTGTTCCTCATATACTTCCCAATTCCCTGGGCTAGAGACAAACTAGATCCCCCCTTTCTCATTCCCGCCCCCCTTCACCCAGTCATCATATAATATTTCATGTGTTTCTCTCATTCTTTTATTCTCTATGGCCGTGGGGGCAGGTTGGCTGGTGGGGGTATTATACAACCAGGATATGGCAGAAGGATTTCGGTCGTTTAAGCTGTGAGCATTGTAATTAGACATCTTAGGTGGGGACAGTGTGTTGTTTTGTCTTTCACTTTTTGGCTTTCCATCGTGTGAGATGACAACATTGGGTGATGTAGTATAGTAGCCCCACACAAGTTTAGTTCCATCCCATACCAAAAAATCACCTTCCCTTGTAGTTGCGTTGACACTTGCAGTTGTATTGGTCCCAATAGTTGCGTTGTTCCCTCCCCCCTCGTTCATCTCGATAGAGATGAACGCTATGAACCAGTATGTAATCAGACCAAATAATAATGTAAAAAACAATATAATGCACGCAAATAGTCCACATTCATACGAATATATACATTTCACAGTTAACCATTCTCTAATTCTAGTAAATTTATCCGTTGCAGGCCGCCCGTTAGATGCCATTGAAGCTCCTGTTTTAAGATATAAAAGTGCATTGAGTGCATATATGTAAACATTTTTGTTGGCACCATCAGTGCCAATATACATGTGACGGGGAATGGAAGCGGGTGGGGGTACGGGGAGGGGTATTCACAGACAAGGGTGTATACAAGCTCATAATATATATATATATATTCGCACTCAACAAGATGAAAGTTAAAACAAAATTTATCAGTTGTGCATTTCTTAAAATTCACTACCAGCACATACACGCAAGTTCATGTTCAGTCATTCTGTTCAGTCGCAGCGTTTGCTGTTGTCTGTGCCTCCTCATCTACCTCCTCTTGTACGTTGCTATATGCCTTCCATACATCGGTCAAATGCACCCAGTACCTCAACCCTTTGACCTTTACCGCTGTAGGCGTGCAAAATATCACTTCATATGGGCCATGGAATCGTGGTGCATTCCACCGACGTACAAAACTTCTGACATATATCCAGTCGCCGGGCATTAGCTGTAGTTGTTGCCCTGGCTCCGTGTCAGCGCCTGTTGCGTTTCCCTCTTCTCTAGTGAAGGGTGGGGACAATTGCTTTGCTATCACGCGCGCTGCCCTTGTTAGTTTCTTTAAATAGTCTGTGAACTCATCTCCCAATATCGCGGCGCTTCTGTGAGCGTCTGAGTGTTCGCGCAGTGGTGAATGTGCTGTGTTCATCCGTCTCCCAGTCACGATCTCGTGCGGGGACAAATGGTGGTCTTTGCTTGGCTGGTTTCGTAACTCGAATAGCGCAAGCGGTAGGCAGTAAATCCAATTCTTTTTTAATGAAAAGCATAGTTTTGATAACCTGCCCTTCAACAGTCCGTTCATCTTTTCCACTACGCCGTTACTTTGAGGATGATAAATTGAGCATAATTTGTGTTTTATTCCCAACAATGTAGTCACTTCCTTAAAAAGCTCATTCACAAAATGAGTGCCGTTGTCTGAGCGGATCACGTCACAAATTCCCCAGCGCGGGAATACTTCCCTTACTAGGAACTTGGCGGCGCTTTTGGCATCGGGGCGCGCGCAGGGTCCTGCTTCCACCCACCTTGAAAATGGGCACACGACCACAATCATATACCGTGCACCATTACACCTTTCCCCCATATCTGCATAATCTATGTGTAGTTCCTTGAATGGGCCAATGGGCTTAGGGATTGTTCCCCGGAGAGTACGTAATGTCATTCCTGAATTGTATATTTGGCATGTTGTACATTCCATTGCCAATCGAGACACGTGCTCCTGAAGACAGGGCACGAACCATTCTTCCTGTATTTCTGCTGCGATGTGTTGTTTGGTGTTATGTGCAGGGAAGTGTAGCTGTTGGAATGCAATCTCTAGTAGCTGAATTGGCATTACCACCTTTCCCGAGTTATTTTGTCTCCACAGTAGGTCTGTTCCTGACTTGCTGCACCCTCACTTTGTCCACAATAGTTTTTCCTCTGCACTGGCTCCTTCCTGTAATTCTATTATTTGTGGTATGGGCATGGCATTATATCCCTCTGTGGGCTCTTCGTTTGTTTTGTCCTTAAGCATGTATTCACCTGTGTCATTTTTCTGAAAATAGGAAGCCTCCTTGGCGGCCGCGTCCGCTGCCGCGTTTCCTAAAGACACAACATCTGTGTTGGATGTATGTGCTTGGCATTTCACTATTGCTACTGCAGTGGGGTTTTGCAGGGCCTCAATTAACTCTTTTAACAATTCTGCATGCTGTACAGGTGTTCCATCTGCCCTCCTAAAGCCCCTACGCCCCCATCTTGCTAGTCCTCCATGTACTGTTGTTGTCATGTAAGCTGAGTCTGTGTATATCGTCACTGCACACCCCTTTGCTGCATGTAGTGCTTCTATGAGTGCAATCAGTTCTGCTGCCTGCGCGGAGTAATGTGATGGGAGACGATATTGTACTAGTGTTTCATACTCACCGTCTTCTAACCTCACCACTGCCATGCCAACGTGTTTTTCTCCCGTGTCCGTGTCAATAGATGCGGACCCATCTACAAAGTACACTTCCCCTTCGCTTAGAGCGTTCTCACACACCACTGTCTCTTCCCCACTTCCTCCTGTGTAGGTTGCGCAATCGTGGTTCTGCATGTCTTCGAGTGTGCACGCTTCTGTAATGAATGTGGCGGGGTTCACTGTCTTGCATCTCACTATATGGATGTTGGCACTGGACAGTATAATCTTGTAGGCAGTTGCCCGCTGTGTGGTCAGTGTGCTTTTTGATCTCTCGAGTATGGCAAATAATGAATGTTCCACAAACAATGTCACAGAGCAGCCCATTACTATTGTGGCACTTTTCTCAATCGCGAACGCGGCTGCAGCGAGTGATTGCTTGCACGCGAAATGGCCCTGCATCACGGCATCTAAAGTGCCACTATAGTAGGCCAATGGCTTGTGTCCTAAAGATGTTTTTTGTGTCAGGACTGCTGTCATCAGTGTTTCCTTGCAGTGTGAGAATAGGTAAAACTCGCGTCCATAATCAGGGTTTGCGAGTACTGGGGCGCTTGAAATCAACTCTTTTAGTGTTTGGAAGGAGGAACTCATCTCTTCTGTCCACTCCATCTTCCTGTTCTCCTGTTGGGCCACTTTTAATGCTTGTAATAAGGGCCTGGTGTATGCCGCATAATCTAATATCCATGCTCGGCAATAATTGCACATTCCCAAAAATTTCTGCATGTCTTTTACTGTTGTGGGTTCTTGTACTGATCTTATGGCTTCTACCCTGTCTGGTATTATTCTTTTCCCATCTCTTGAAATCAGCTGCCCTAGGTACAGGACCTCTGTCAGACAGTACTGTAGCTTTCCCTTGTCCACTTTGTACCCCTTGTTGGCCAGCAAGGTCAACAATGTTACGGAATCTGCTCTGCATGTCTCTTCGTTTCGTGCGCAGACTAGTAAATCGTCCACGTACTGAATAATGGTGCTCTCAACTGATAGGTTTCCTAGGTCTTCATGTAATACACGATTGAAGATGCTCGGGCTCTCGCAGTAACCCTGTGGTAATCTGCAATGCTCATACCTTTTACCCCCCAGTGTGAAGGCGGTAAGGTATCTACTCTCTTCAGCCAGGGGTATAGAGAAAAATGCGTTTTTTAAATCCACTACTGTGAAATGTGATGCCTCTTTCGGGATGCTGCATAGTATTGATGCGGGGTTCGGGACTAGAGGGAACTCCTTCTGAATTACATCATTGAGGGGGCGTAGGTCTTGTATCATCCTCCACGACCCCCCTTTTGCTTTTTTGATCGGATAAATGCAAGTGTTACATGGGGAGTTTGAAGGCACTATTATCCCTTGTGCTAGTAGGGCATTTATTGTCTCTTTTATCCCTTCTTCAGCTTCACGAGACAGAGGATACTGTTTAACTCGTGGTAAAATTGCTCCTTGCTTTAACTTTATTACCACAGGCTGTACTCCATGCAACAGCCCCACATCATGGGGGCCTGTTGTCCATAAGTTGTTTGGTACGAGCCTCATGTCGTCATCAAAAAACGACGGTGGTGCTCCTACCACTGTCATCAATTGGACGGGAGTCTCCCTGGCTTGTATTAAAATATCACAGGGCATCGCTATTTCCATCACTATTTCACCATCATCTTCTGAGTCTGAAAAGAGATCCTCATCTGTTACCTCTCGCAGGGCGATGTTGGCGTTTGTGCATAGCACTGTGCGCCACTGACACCCTTCCTCATCCACTCCGATCACAGCTATTCTTTTTGCTGACACTTGCACAGCGTGCAAATCTAACGATACCACTGACCCTGGTGCTGCGTTGGGGCATACTATGGGGCGGAAGAGGAACTCCGCCGGGATCCTCCAGTCCATGCTTCTCAGCTCGGGAATTATGAGGGCCAGAGTCTTCAGCCCTTTGATAAACATTTCCTCATTTTGTGGCAGTCCTCGTATTTCCTGCGTGGTTGTGTGGGCTTGCACTACCAACATTGCACGCAAGGGGCATATCCCGGGTGTGGAACACACTATCCCTCTCTCGGTAAATGATATGGTCATGTTGAGTTTGCTCAGGAGATCCCTCCCTAGCAAGTTAATTGGGGAATGTTCGTAATATAATAAGGGTGCCTTCACTGTCTTACCCCCCACTGTCACATCCAAAGCTTCTGTGTAAGGAACTTCAACTACAGCCCCAGAGAACCCCTGTGTCTCTAACTTCCTGTTAGATAACGGGAATCGGCCCTCTCTGATACATGATTTCTCCGCTCCCGAATCAACCATGAATATAAACTGCTTGTCTCCTATCTGCGCCCCTACCAATGGTTCCTCTGCTGCATTGTAGGTGGTGGATAGAACTGGACACGCAAGTGTTCTCTGTGGGCTGTCCTATGCGGGGTATCTTGTCGCCCCTCCCTCAGTAAAGACATTTCCGGAAACTACCGACATGCCGCTGTAAGGCGCTGGCGCTGGCGCGGGGGCCCCGTTTGATGTTGTCGCGAAAGGGTTACCTGGCGTGTATTGCATACTGTCATTGTTTTGGGGGTGGTTCTGTGTCCTATACTGGTGTCCTTGTTGCTGGCCCGTGGTACCCTGGCCAGGGTTCCTCAGCTGCTGTTGTCCCATTGGGAGACCGTATGGGCTTCCCGGGTGTGGATGACCATAAGCCTCCCCCCCTGGAACCCATTGTTTTGTCTACTTCTGCACTCCCTGGAGTAATGTCCCCATCTTCCACAGTTCCAGCAACTCCCTTGGGGGCCCCTGGGACCCTGCCATCCATTTCCTCCCATTCCTCCATACTCCTGTCCGCCTCCTCTCCGGCCCCTGTACCCACCTCGTCCCCCTCGAGGGGTCCACTCTTGCCACTGCGGGCTTCCACCTTGCTCTTGCTCAGTCCACTGCCGCTGCGCTGGTCCTGCCCAATTAGTTGCCACCCTTCCTTGGAGTGCTATCAGCCCCTCCTCCTCCTCATTTCCCTCCCTACTGTGTGGGAGCGCAGCTACTGCTGCTGCAACCTTCACTAACTTTGACTGTACTAACTTCGCCTCGTCTGCCAATCTTTTCTGCGCCACCTCCTTCTCCCTCTCCTTTATTCGTTTACAATGGTGTACTATTATGCTTTGAATTTCTGGCCATCCTTTTGCTTCAATACCTGCTATCTTGTCGAGCGCCTTCTGCACTTCCTTTGGGAGCCCTCTCTTTATAATAAAATAAAATAAAGATGTCGATTGATACCAGGGCGTGCCCGTTTCTGCTCTCCACATCTCTTGGACCCGGAAAATATAATCCATAGCCTCTTCCCCGTCATTCATTGTACACTGCATCACTGACTGCAAGTCCGGTGTGTCTGGGAATGTTTCGCGTAAGGCATCCCACACCCTGGCACGCACCGTGTTAAATGATGCCCCATCATGGCGGTCACAGTCTAGCGTTACTCCCGGGAAACCGGCCTTAACCCATACCCTTTCAGCCTGGTCACCTACCGCTGATACGAGTAAACTTTTCACATCTCCTATGGCTAGGGGTACCCCGGCAGTATGTTTCTCAAAGGCATATATCCACTTACTTGCCCCTCCTGACAACGGGGGCAATAGCTTTAATAAATTGGCTTTATCCATCTGTGCCCATGGGATATAGTTAGGCCTCCCTCCTCCCCTGTGTATCAACGGGAGCTGTAGCCTTCCTTTTGTCGTTCCGTCCGGACCCGTTTGAGCTGTTGATGTCCCCAGTGATGCCATTTTTCCCACTCTGTTCCTTAGTCGGCCCGTCCACTCATCATCCAGGGTTCTCAGCGAACACGTACCTTCCTCCCCCTCGCTTCCCCCTCCTATTGCCATACTCAACCTGTCGCTTTCTTCTACCTCGTCCCTTATATCACACAGCAACTCCTCTCTAATTCCCCCCCGCCTTTCTTCGCTTGCAATATCTCCCTCTCCGGGGCCTACTTCTATTATTCGCGTTGGTTCTTCCTCAATTCTGAACAAAATCTCGCCCTTTTTCCACCCCTCTTCAGGCTTTCTATTTTCACCTAGTGCTCTGGACGTACGCCCTGATCTAGGTGCATCTAGTGCTGTCCGTTCGCATATGTCTTTTATCCTAGAGAGCTCATCCTTTGCTATCGTCAGTCTTGATTCTAAATCATCTGTGAGCTTCTCTATATCTACCCTTTGTGCGCCTGCCTGGGCTCGCTCCCTCGTGCTCTCGTATGGCGGAGGTGCCGTGGGCCGGAGGGGTGTGGTATCTCTCGGGGGAGGTATGTAAGTGGGATCACTGTACCCCTCTGCGGGCACAGGCTTCTTTATTATCGGGTACAAACTTATTACTTCTACTGGTGGCGCTACACTTGAGCCTTCTTTGACATCTTTTTGTATTAGCAGTGGATTGTCTGTGGTGGACGGGAGATCAGGATTTAGTGCTGGTGTCTTAGGCGGTGGTACCTCTTCAAATAACCTCCAGAGATCTAATATTTCCCTCCTATTTTGCAGCTGCTTTCCTTTGTATTTTAGATAAATGCATGTGGCCACTGTATCCAGGACACTTTTATCAAACGACCCTCCCTCGGGCCAAATCTGGGGTAACCCCTCCCCCTTTAGCTCGGTCACCCATTGGTCGTGATATTTTTTAATCCGCTCCACGTATCCCGGGAGATTCTTACAAATATGTGATAAGGGTGTTTCAGCCCCCATCTCTGTGCCCTCCTAGTGCTGATGTGCGTTGTGTGTTTGCAACTACAATGTAAGTGTCGTATCAATATTATTCTTTATATTTTACTTCACATGCAATGTTGGGTCCCTTTGGGCTCTCCCCCTCCCTGTCTGCACAATACAAAACTGGCCGTACACAATGTCTATTATGTTCTTTTTGAGGGGCACATACAAGAGCAACCCATCCTTTGGTTTGACAATGTCAGACTGGAAATCAAAAAGGTACTCACTCACTCCACTATATTGACGTTGTCTGAAGAGAGGAAAAAAAAACTTTTATCCGACCACACTTATTATGACCATTTAACTATTATGCACTTATAATCGTTCACACATTCACAGCATCAAAATCTCTTCTAGCACATACGAGGTGCACACACCTCTTGGCACCATTCACCATTCAAGCTGCCCTCCCTTTCCTCCCTAGCCGGCTGTCCCTAATCGCCTTATTTGAGTATCTAGATACCCATATATATATATATATAGATATTAACCCGTTTTCCCCTCCTTCTAATAGGACTTTGTTTCTCTTACTGTCTCCCCAAGTCTGTGCTAATCACAGTTCTTTATTCTCCCCCCCTACCCTTAAAGAAAAGGAAAAAAGTAATAGCGGTCACTAATGTACTCTCAGTGTCCCCTTTTGCTGAACACTTTTATCTTATACTCCACTTCTTCATATATTCCCAGTACTAGTTGAGATAGCACTATGCGGCGCCGCCTTCCACCCCCTTTCGGAGCTAGGTTCCCGTCACTTTTATCTCTTATTCACCTCTTAATCCTAATGGCCATATGCAAAGAAAAAAGCAAGGAAAATTTAAGATGATCTTTAGTAGATCTGCGTACCCCCTCTTCGTTTCTTGTCCTACACTTCACTCCCCGCTCCCCTTAAGATCGCTCGCACTCAGTACTCACGTGCCCGTCTTGAACCGATACTCTCCGAAACTGGGTCCGTCCAGGCAGTGTCGCCGTCAGCTCAACGGTCAGCCCCGGCTCCGGCGAGCGGTACTCAAAGGGGATTTTTCAACCGGGATCCCGTACCCCCTCTCTATTGAGTGCGCACTTCTTAGTGTACCGGTCGCCGTTGGCGGGCAGCCTCCCGGAGCCGGCTCACCGTGCGTATCCCTTTTCGACCGGAGATTCTCGTGCCAAACGGGGACGGTTAGAAGGAGTTTAGGAAGAAATAAATATCACGCTATCGGGGTCACCACTGAAAGCAAGCGTCCCCAAACAGCACGATCCTCCCCGCAATGAGAGACAATGAAGGACTCTCCCAAAATGGGAATAAGGCCAAGACAGAGTGCGGGTGAGCGTAAATGGGAGTTTATCAATCAGAATTGGGCATGCAAAGAACTCTGCAAACTCCGAGAGCGCTCTGTCTGACAATAGCAAAGACAGGCGTATATATTTACAAAAAACGTCATCAAAACCTACATACTATAGGGGGCACAAGTTCATTGGGATTGGGTGGCGACAACTAACTATAGGTGCTGCTGCGGTGTGGTTGGTCTTGGCTGGAGGACGTCACTGGTCACCCTCGTGGGTTGGGCTGGGCCTGGCAGGTCGGCTTGAGTTCATCCGGGCGGTGTTGGTGTGCTGAGGCGGCCTGTGGCAGAGATGAATGCCTTTCCTGACTTGCTTGCCCTCTGCCATGCACCCCGCAGTCATTCAGTCATTTACAGTTCTATTCTCTTTAGTAAATCTTTCAATAGGTTAATGCAACACAGGAGGAATGCACCTTGTGAGGGGTCTGGAGATAATATATCGAGGCCTGGTTACTTGTGATCTGTTGATCGGGACCGTGGGTCGCGGGGCTAAGCTTCGGGGACTGGGGCGGGTGGTACAGGTCTTTCTGTCTTGTTAGAAGTGGTTATAGATGTTTCGCTGTGTGTCGTCAAAGTGTTGGGTGTCCTGATTGCACAGGGCCATAAGTCTGAGACAGTCCGGTGGGTTGTGGGGTTTACGAGGGGGCGCTTGAGTTTAAACTACGGTTTACTGCTGTGCTGTAAATAATGCAGGTGGCTGGCCGCGGCCTTGGGTGCTGCAGTGGGGTTACAAGTCTTTGAAGCAGCTCCAGTCAGGTCGGGGGAGGCGTGATAGCACAGAGCGGGGCTCTGTTCTCATGTCTTGGCAGTCTTCTGAGGGAGGGAGGGGGATACATCGAGACCTTGTACGCTTTCACAAAGGTATCTCCCTTGTGTGTTGCTGAATATAAGTAAAGACATCGCAAACATTTGAATACTTTCTATAATACTTATTTAAAATCACTTCAAAACATGCATTTAACCTTTGCTGGGTGCGTTTCGATTATACCCAGTTCGAGCATCATATTTGTACATTATACTCTAGCAGCTACAGTGTTTCAGTTACATGCATATACATTCGCAGTAAATGAGGTAGTGGTTAGATCAGTGGAGTACATAGAAAACGACCCGCCACTGTACGTGACGGTGGTGGCATATGAGGGGCTCAGACATTCACACATGATACGTGCACTCTCGCGCATTCTTGACATGAGTTCATGGTATAGTTGCATTCGCTTTCTCGCGTACTCTAGCAGCATTAGTTTTATTTATGGCGCGAAACCATGTGAGGTAGGCTGCCCAGTGATACACGCAACGAACAGATCCCTGGAGCGTCCCTTTATCATTAGCATCCACCTGCAATGGTGCGAGCTCGCCATAGCTTATATCATGGGAGCATACTCTCTCATTTTAATACATTCTACAGGCGTTTGTATTTTGTGGAAGAAAGAAATAATGCAAGAGGTCTTGACATTAATATATACATATATATAAAGACTGTCTGCCATCAGAGGACCATTTTACTGTTCTTCCCATTGTTCAGGCCTGCTGGCCGGGTCATGCTGATAGTGATGGTACACTGCGGGAGGTGAACTGTTACAATGTTAGCGTATTGCGCTAGCTCATGTCCGTCTTGTTCGTGGGAACGTGCTCGCAGTGGATCTGCCAGGGTGCTGCGGCAACAGGGATGTTCTCCAAGGGTGGGGGCCGCGCTACAGTGCGCTGAGCTCACACCATTTATACTGGGCAGAGAATGGTTTTTGGGCCTAACTAAATTTGTGTTGTGATCAATAGATGTGGGCATTCGATACGTGTGGGCAATGTCTCCAGTGGGTGAGCCCTTCACCACCTGGGCCCGGGTGGCATGAGGGAACGCCCAATGGGCCATAGCCCTCACCTGGGGAAGAAACGCAGGCGAGAGGGGTCTCTTGGACCAGTCCTCCCCTACACCGCGCACCTTTGTAACACCTCCCACCTCCCGTATTCTATTCCTCCCCCCTCCCTCACAATTTCACATTGCTTTTTGGGTGTGGCATACTCACCAAGTTCTCTTGATGCGGGGCCGTTCGACTGCGTGCACCCCTCCAAGCGGCTCGCCACCTCCCCTCGTCTGGACCACGTCTGGACACTCGCCAACCGCGGGCGGGATATTTCTCAACCGGCTCCCGAAGGCCAATATCCAGTTTGCGCTGTCCGGTCTTCTCGCAGTTCCGCGATGGTCCTGTACTCCTCAAAAAGGGGGCAGAGGGGGCCGCGCTGCCGGGCCTCCTTGCAAAGAGAGCACTCGGAAAAATAAAATAAAAGGCAGATCTTAAACAGATCTCAGCAGTGCCTCCAACTTGTCGGGGGGTTTCTCCCGGGGTCGGCTGGGCCTTCCGCGGACCTCCGGGCTGGGAGGCCCCAACTCCTCCCGCGTATCCCAAAAATGAGTATGAGACACACACAAGAAGCAAGGTGGTTCTGCTGTTTATTGAGTAATGGCAGGGATGGGTCTAGGATCGTACGCGTCCGTCCTGACTCTCGAAATTCGTGGGGCTCGCAGGCCCCTTTTTGCCTTAGTATGACGCGCTACTTGCTTCACCTGGGAAAGTTAGCAAAAAACCTATCGCCACTCTGGATTGGTTACTAGAGTGGTAGGGTTAGTATAGCATACGTATAGAGAACGCTGTTAGTGGTTAAGGGTCAGTCAGGTGGTATACTTGGGTTGTCCCTTCTATTAGATACATGAAAATTGTTACACGAAGACCCCTAATGATTGGCTAATGTTAATGGCGTCAGTGATGAGTGCCCCATGTTCTGATTGGTCCACTCGCGAGCCCCCCAGCCTGGGACCATGATTGTTCCCAGCTTGCGGTGTACCTGTCATTTGCAACAATATATAACTATGTGTTTGTGCAGACAATGCGTGGATTTGCTCATATGCCTGAGAGCAGACTATTCCCACCGCTGTAGGTGTCCATTGGGTCATTTCATTGTTGCAGCCTGTGTCTCAAACGTGGGACCTAGGCGACTTCTCCCGCCTGGGTCTGGCACCCTGTCAGGTTCGGCTTGGTCACGTGAGGAGAGACCGTGGTTGAGGCAGAATTCTGCACATTTACTGTTGTATTTTCCACTGTGTGTCTGGCTTAGTTTGCAGGTGTGACCTTGGCTTCGGCTTGTGGCATGCGAGTTGCAACATCGCCCCTTTGGCTGTCAGTTCTCGCTGGGCTCATTCTGCAGGGTCAGCAATTGTACTCTTGCTCGTTCAATGTTCGTGGAGGCTCTTGCTTGTGGCCTACTTGGGCCTGGTGCATAGGTGGGGATGTTTAATGCACGGCACTTTAAGTTGCGGTATCATATGGCTTCATAGGCAGTATCATGTCTTCGTTGTATTTTCATCACAATGCAAGGGCTAGGAGAGGCGTCAGCAAGCATTTTAGATGAGTGCTTTGTGCGTCTTGCGTTTCTGCATTTTGAAAAACCTATGTGAAAAATAATAAAGATGCGCGTCAGTGGGTGTGTCCGTCACCTACGTCATAGCACTGAATATGTTCTTCGTGTGGATTGGTGTGGGGGTGTCCAGTGTGCATGGTTGCACGGGTGTTCTGACAGTTGGCTAGGTTGTCATGGCATATCTAACGATGTGTTTATTTACTGTTGAAAGGTTTAATCGAGTTCATCCATGCCGCAGGTGTCGGCTTGAGCAGGGCAGGCTGGTGGGCAGGCTGATGGGCACATCCGTATGTTCCTGTACCTGGGTATTTGGTCGTCTGGTAGGTAGGCAAATTCATCTCGTGGCGGGTGTCTGGGTTGCGATCCTCTAGGCCAGGGGCGCGAGGAGATTGGGGGGAGTCTTTTGTCCCATTCTCCCACTTCACCCGCCTTCCCTTTCCATGTTGGCCATCTTGGAAAAGGATTTTCCTTCCTAAACGGGGACACACAGGAGTCCCGTTGTAGGACGAAAAATCCTCTTTTTTAGTACCCCGGGTTCCCGCTTTGGGAATCTAGACTACTAATGGCCTTCATCCCCCATTTCAGCAGCTGGTGGGCCGGTATCCATCGTTCTAGTCCCTGGAACGGAGGATGAACGTCCCAATATTCCCATTAGCATAACACAAAATGCAAATGCAAATGTTGGAAAATCTTATTGAGTCTATGTACTTTACTGAGAAAAATAAAGTAGATGGAGTCTATGCGGTTTTTTTTTAGTTCGATTTTTTTAACTGTGAAAGGTGGTTCTTAAAGGAACATTTATTTTGTTTTTGGATGGATTTATTTTGGCAGGAGAGCTTAGAACGAAAGGTGGGGACAGAAATGAAGGAAGAGACACCAAACACTAATATGGAGGGGCAGGTGGACAGGGGAAAATGTTGTGCATGTGTTATTTCTAAGGTAGGGGGCAGTGTTTCTCATGCTTCTTGATAACAGCAGTGGTGGTGTCTCTTGGGGAGGAGGGATTGCCTTAGATGATGCCATTTTAAGATAAATAGCAGTTTTGCTAAAAGTATGTAGTGTGTACTATATTGTTAATGGATGAGTAGGAATAGGTGTTGGAGCTGTGCAAGGCAAATTTTGAAGTTGAAAGTTCCTAGACCAGTAGAAAATGCAGTTCCAAACTGTCCACGAAGCACAGATCTTATTGTAAAGTGCATACGGGTTCTCGGACATGTCATTATGCTGCGCGCCAGCATATGGTCATGTGGCACTGTCCGGAAGGTCCGCTATGAAGTCAGATGTTCGTAGACGGCTATGGATGCAAAACTAGTTGAATTAGTTGCAACAAGTGTATAGAAGTGTTAAAAAATTATTCCAGAAGGTGGGAAATGGCAGAGCTTTAAGGTGACACTTTGTAAATGTGACACAAATATTGCTATATTGGGTAAGTATGATATTAATAAGTTGTAGGAAAACAGCATGCACTGGTAAAAACCAATGAAATTCAATGAAAAAACTTTGTTAAAGGGACGTTATGGTTAAGTTGCGCTACTAAAAACCTATGAAATTCAATGAAAAAACGTTGTTAAAGGGACGTTATGGTTCCAAGTAAAACCGGAAAAACCCTGAAATTCGCCAGTTATGGTAAGCTAAGCAACCATAACTCGCGCCACCACCGTGCAATGCTAAGACTAACAATCAGGACATCAAAGATGACATCACAAATGTCATTGATGACATCACTGATGACATCACATGTGAATTACCTTTCATGAAAAGTCTGTACAAGGGATTCTTATTGTAATGTTAATAAAAAAAGTGTCAAGGATCATTGGAATAAATATCATGAGGTACTTAGTGCATTAAGTAATGCATTAATCCAAATAGCATTGTTTTATGACGTTTTTTCCAATATACTAAGGTACACATGTAGTAACATAGGCATAGTGTGCAGCAGACATGATGGAGATGCAATATTAATAATCTTGCCAGGTTAAATACTAAAATTATAAATGCTTTCTTATTATAGTCTTACATACTGTGAAAAATGTAATAAGTACCTAATCAAACCCACTTGCTACATTATTGCATTACGGCACACAAAACACAAACAGACAACAACACATACAATTAGAGTATGTACAGAGAAAGTGAAGTAAGCAGTATTACCCGACAATCTTCATAACCTAACTGATTATCTTCATGCACAGAAATGATTGCTCTGCTTCAAAGCTACTACTTCCCTATGTATAACTATCACATATTGTGACTAGACCCTAAAGAAAGTAGTGTAAGTGCAATGTGTACAAATATGAGCATATCCAGGGAAAGTACAGTAAAAAAACTTTGTTAAAGGGACGTTATGGTTTCAAGTAAAACCGAAAACCCCCTGAAATTCGCCAACTATTGTAAGCTAAGCAACCATAACTCACGCCACCACCGTGCACTGCTAAGACTAACACACAGGACATCAAAGATTACATCACAAAGAGCTTAGATATAGCTGCCTTCCCTTAAAAATGGTGGTTTATCAATAATAAGCACATGTGTAAATAGTGGTTATTATAATCAGGATTGTAGAGGTTTATACATATGGAACAGTTCAGGCTCCCTGGGGCTGCACCCATAAGGAATGTCTCTGCAGCATGTATACCACGCGAGGTACTCCCCAAAAATACATTCTGGAATGCAAATCCAGGTGCTTGAGCAGAGCAAGCAGCTGTTGTGCACCCTCACTTCTGGAGGGTTGTGATGGTGTTCCATTCCAGCATAAGACTGGTTCTTTTTACCTCTGTTTCTATTTCAACATACGTGGTAGAGTCTATCTGTATCTGCCATCCTGTGGCACTTTCTAAACAAGCAGGCATGCTGCACTGCTCACTGCCAAAGTCCAGGAGCACCAATCCAGTGAAGCGCACTCTGCACCTTGCTGGGGCTACGACTTCTCCAGGGCTACTTAACTCACACAGCCTGGGCACAAAACCATTCCTCATCTGCCCCCATCCATGACCAATCAGGGGCCAGCATCAACTTCATCCTCCTGTTGACCCACCACCACAAAAGATTAAGTGAAATTTAAAGGGACAGTGTCTCAGGCAGGAGGCATCCCTGGCCAGGCTGCCTGCAAAGTAAGAACTATCTTTCTGAAAAAGCATTTTTATTTAAAGTGTCCATTATGTCTGTGTATATATTTTGTAAAGCTGTTTTATTGCACACTTCCTTATGTTTAATTGTTTTCTTGTGTATATCTATAGGTGGCTTTTTGGAGTTTACGCTAAGGCCCTTTTTATACAAAATACAGATGCCTCCTATGTTTATACTGCCTGCTTAGTGTTTGTTTATATCTAAGGAAGTTGGGACCATTTCTCTGCACCTTTTCCATCCTTTTCTCCTGCCTACCTGCACTTCCCCTTATTCCCATCACAGTTAAACCCCTGGCCGGTTCTCGACTGCAGGACCAGTGGGGCAAGAGAGACAGGAAAGAAGTGGGGCAAGGAGATAAGACTGATTACAAAAGTTAGTTCCGAGTCTTGTCTTGCCTGCCTACACCTGCCTCTATCTCAGAGCAATAGTGTGCCTTTGACAATCAATAATAGTCCAATTATTAGGCTCCATGAGTTTGATTACCAAGCACTGAATTTCAACATTCTCTCAAATTACAATGCATGCAGGCTGCATTGCAGTGACATGCAAAACATAAAAATCCGACTTGGAGTGTTCTCCATTTGAATTTGAAGGATGAGGACGCCAACATGGTGGCATGATGTGGCTCGTATTACTCTCCAAGCAACTAGGCCAAATTCCATGTACATAGCAAATTTCCCTGCTTTCTCCGATTACATGATGATGGCCACAGACAGCACCTTTGATGGAAAAGTAGTGACAATTTCATTTTACACATGTTGAGGGCAATTGGTCTCCTTTAGGCAAAGCCAGACTGGTTTTCAAGTATTAGGCTTGGGATGAAAATATCCAATTGTTTGGCTTAAATGATTGACAAGATGTTGCAGTCAATGCTCAGTACTGAGAAGGAAGTTAATCCTCTTTAACTTCTTAAAAAATGTGCTTCTTCTCAGGATAAATGAAATTGATGCATATATCACAGTCTTAGGTAATATCCCATTACCCAAAGACTCATCAAAAGATGCATTTTTTAGAACTCTACAATCAGGCCATTCATCAAAGGAGCCTTCATATTGCTAATAAGATTAACAATTTTCCTAACAATTTAATCACTATTGAAGAAATTCACTTCTCTATGACATGCCATAGGTAAGTGGGTGAGAATAAGCATTTGGAGGAACTATTGAAGATTTGTATTGTCTTTCACAGAAGATTAATAATATATCTCATAAAAAGATTACAACATTTTATTAATTAGATTTCATTTGTGTTAATTATTATGAGTTCTAACTGCAGGAATTGCGAAGGATACTTTACATTTGTTCAGATGATGGAATGTTTTCCACTCTTCGCAGATTCAAAAACATTGCAATGCAATTTAAAGGGGCAGAGTCAATTTTATCTGATAAAATCTAATTAATATCTCCCCTATCGTTAAGCACTTATCTTTTGCTTGATGCATCATAGTAACTAGCTAATTGAAACACTAGTTTCTTGAATTTGAGTACTGATTGGCTTAAATCACCAGCATGTCCTTTTCTTCTTCCACTCAATCCAGTTTACACACTCTAAAGCTTCCCTACACTTGCTTTCAAACAATATCCATAGTCATTATTATATTCTTAATGAAAATGTTTAGTTATTTCTATTTCTCTGCAAATTTATAAAGTGCAATCTAAGCCACGAGTGACTTTTTGGTGCTGACCTAATAAAAGGCCCCAGGTGCATGAGCTCAACAAGGAGGAAAAGCGGATGAGAAAAGGCATATTTTGAGTTTGTAGAGAAATGCACGAAAGGAGGTCAAAGTGCAAATATAGAAAGGAAGTTTGTTCCAGAGGGAGGGCAGCATGGAAGATAAAGCACAAGCACCTCTTCGGGTATGACGTAACTGGAGGGCAGCCAAGAGAACTGGGATAGAGGACCGAAGAGGACAAGAGGGCAGAAAGGCCTTCAGATTTGAATGAAGAAAGGAGAACCTAGGATGAAAAGAGTGTCTAAAACTATAGAAAGAGTTTTTAAAATGACTCTTTATTTATTTAGAAGGTAGTCATTAACGTTTTTCCAATAAGGGGCTGGCACGAACAAAACGATGAAGACCAAAGTCAAGTCGAGTTACAGCATTTTGAAAGATCTGAAGATGGTACAGACTGTATGGAACAGCGCTTAGGTAGAGGGCAATAGCAAAGTCCACGCAAGATTGAATAAGGGCACATGCAGAGAACGTTAGGTATGGAACAATCTAATTAAGAAGGTCCAAGTAATAATGACATGAAGAAGAGACTTGCCTGATTTGGTGAATGAGCGAAAGAGCCAAATCAAACTTAAACTTTTCACCACATTCAAGGACATGGGGGCAATAGTTTCCCTGATTTTACAGATTCCAGGTTCGTTCCTGAAGAATGTTTCTCCTTATTTTCTTTAACTCTAAAGTATTCTCGTATTTATTTCCCAACATAATGATTTTCTTGACAAGATTTTGAAACATGCTTTGACAGTCATATGTTTCTTAATTAGGATGAATACGATTTTAAGCCGCCCTATCGGATATCTGAAAAAACAGTTCAGAAATATGCAATGTGGGCTGGGGAATTTAAAGTAAACTCCCTACTGTCTAAGTGCCCTTAACTCCCCACATCTAGACGACCAGATTGTATTACTAGGTTGTTAAAGACTCCACTCTATTGGCGCATGGACTTGAGCATTGCGACACTGGCTTTCACACTAAACTAAACCCCATCATCCAGGCACCTTCCGTCTCATGGAGAGGTTAAGCCAAGTCAATATTTAAACACTGTACATTCAAATCTCAGGAGCAGGTGTCATTGCTTCAAAAATCAATGTAGAATCTTCCTTATCTGTATGGAAGGGCAAAATCAAGACATTCCTGAACAACCATCGTTATTTTTCTGTATTGAGAAGTGCCTAATAGCGTCCCAACTACTCAACTCCTAACTCTTGAAGATAAAGTTCGGAGAGAATTTTCTTTTTCACAAGGCTATTAAGTTATTTTCCAACACACAACTAGAAAGCTGTTGGGTGAGTGATTACTATGTTCTGAGAAAAGCCATAGAAGTAAATATAAGTGAAAAATGGACTTACCTTCAGAATTTTGCAGCGACCAATGTGGAATGAGAGAGGAAGGAATGATAAGAAATAAACATAATTTTGAAGCAAATTAATCTGCTCTGCTTTGACAATTAATCTATCCTCCTTTGTAAAAGAGCAAACTGGATGTTACACCATCAAAACCATGATATATAATCAGCAAACAACCTATGTGAACTACAAAACACAAAAGGTTACTCTAAAAACTATTTAGCATGGAGATGAATAAGGAAATATACAGTCCAAAGGCAATGTTCCGAGTGAATATACCAGGTGGAATATGCTGGCCTGATAGGTCAACATCTCCCAGTTATTTATTTACATTTATTTTATTTATTTATTGTGCATTTGTAAGGCACTTATACATCTAGTAAATTGGTTTTCAAAGCGCCCACTGGGAAGCAGGGCAGGAACATAGGAATGAAAGGCAAATATAATATTGAAGTGGAAGAAAGAGGTGGTCCTACTAGGCCTTGTGAGCATTCAGAGCGTACAAGTGCAGAGAGAGAGAAGGGGGTACATGATGGGCATTCCACTGAGGAAGTGCTAGGGAGTAAGTTGCAGCAGCTGCTAAGTGCCTGGCAGACACTACTTGGTGAGAGTGGTTAGCTGCCAGTAAAAGTGCAAGCATGTGAGACAACACAGGCCAATGGGCACCCAAGGCAAGTGTTTGGAGTGGGTGGAGGCTGGAGGCGATTTAGGGGTGGGCAGGGCCAAGAAGGATACATGAAGGCGCTGGTCACCAATCTCATTGCCTGTGGTGTTTAGCAAGAGAGGGAGAGAGGGAAGTAAGAGGTGGAAAGGAATGTCTTGAGGAGCTTCTGGAATTTAAGGAGATCTGGCTCAAGACAGAGAGGAAGGGGAGGCTGTTCCAGAGGAGGTAGCCAGCCGAGGAAAGAGATTGGCCACTATCTTGCTGTTTTGAGAAGCGCTTGACACACAGAGAGTTGGTGCCAGAAAAGCGTAAAGATCTGGAGGGAGAGTATTTGGTGAGAGCCAATTGTAGATAGCGTGGTCCCTAGCCCCAGCCAGCTTTGAGGATGAAGCAGAGGGATTTGTATTTGATCCTTGCAGCAACTGGGAGGCAGTGGGGAGATTGTAGGGCTGGAGAGATGTGGTCCCTGGGCTTGAGGCCAAGGAGAAGTCTTGCAGCCCTATTCTGAATAAGCAGGAGGGGATGTAGTGCAGAAGAGGGTAGATTAAGGAAAGGGAGTTGCAGTAGTCCAGCCTAGAGAGTGCCAGAGCTCTAGGGACATTGACCTTCTTGGGGAAAGTGAGGAAAGAAAGGATTCCTTAGAGGAGGTGGAGTTGAAACTGGGCCTTCTTGGCAAGGTCCTAGATGTGAGGGAGGAAGGAGAGCGAGTAGTCAAAGATGACTCCAAGCTTTCTAGCTTCAGATGAATGAGAAGGGGGAGAGTTCCTAGAGGGAGGCCATAGTGAAGGGAAGAAAGAGGTTGCAAGAGTCCCAATGGGAAGGATTTCAGTCTTGCTGGCGTTGAGAAAGAAATGATTGAAGGCACACCAGGACTGGATGTCAAATAGGCAGTTGGGAATGATGGAGGAAGTAAGGAGAGGATCAGAGGGAAGTTTGAAGAATAGTTGTTTTTCATCTGCATAACACTGGAAGTAGGGGAAGAAAGTTGAAATTAGGTGTGCAAGTGGAGCAAGATAGATGTTAAAGAGCCAGGGAGAAAGGCTGGAGCCCTGGGGAATGCCACAGGTGGTGATAGCTGTGGGAGAGGAGACCGAGCCCAGGATAACCTGGGAGCGACGGTCACTGACGAAGGAGGTCATCCAGTCCAGGGCACACTCCAAAATACCTATGTATCGTGGAGCTGTTTTATGAGGATGGAGTTGTTGAGCGTATCAAATGCAGAGGGGAGATCAAGTAGAATAAGAACAGCTAGGGAGTTTGAGTCAAGAGATGTGAGTAGCTCTTCACAGGTGTTCAGGAGAACAGTTTCCATGCCTCTGGATGTTTGGAACCCAGATTGATAGATGTGCAGGCAAACAACAAGCTCAGTATGCTGGGTCAGTTGGGGGAAGACTAGCTATCCAAAAGTTTCCCAAGGAAGGGGGTTATTGAGATGGGGTGGTACACAAGGGGTAGGCGGAAGGTTTTTTCAGGACCGAACGCACAAGTGAGTGTGTGAAGGAAGAGGGGAAAGACCCAGTAGCAAGAGAGGGATTTCAGAAGTCAGCAAGTGCAGGGACAAGGAAGCCAATGGTTCTAGAAGAACAGGGGGAGAACTTTTTTGAGGAGACCTTCATAGAGCAGACAACTCTAGTGACCGCATTGGATGTGATAGCAGAGAAGGAGGAGAGGAAAGAAGAGAGAGGTTGGGAGGCCAGAGTTGGCAGGGGGATGGAAGCAGGGGAGGGGGAGAAGGAAGAGAGAGTTATAGCGAGTTATGCAAATGCAAGAGGTCTGCTGCATGAAGTGAAGATGAGACACCACAGCAGCAGGGCCTAACGAAAGGCAAGTTCAGTCAACTAGCATGTGGGATTTGTGTGGAAAAACAAGGGTATGAGGTGCAGAATAGGGATGGTTTCTGAAAGGGTGCAAAAAGTATCCATCTCACTACTACATACCCCACTGAAGACACGAATGCAAGACTAAAATTACAAACTTATATATTGACCTCACATGCACAGTGACCCTCAACCAGGATAGGATTCCATACATAATACACCAAAAGGCTTGATGCCTCAATACAACTGAACAAACCCATTCACTCACAGGTTTGTTTCAATATTGGCCCCATACAGCACTATCTCATCAAACTCCATAATAGACATGTGGATAAGAATTTGTCAAGGACCAAACCCAATTTCAATGTAAGGGAGTATCTGCAAAGTAACACAGTGGTATGTGTGCAATGTAAAACACACAATATGCAATGTCACCCATGCATTGTTTAATTGAGTTTAACAAGGCTTCAGAAAAGTTGGCACTGGAGTCAAGATCTCTCATTAAATTAGTTGTACAAAATGAATTTCAAATCAACATTTTTCACTCTTCATCTGTGTACCCATATCTCGCATTCAACTGGTAGTCATTCTTTTGCTCATTCTTTTTCTTTGCGTTTCTCTCTTCGACTCACTACCTTTCTGTTCATGCCTACCTTCTTTTATTTTCACCTTTGTCTCCTTGGCACTCTTCCTCTACCCACTGTTATCCCCTCCTTTGTAATTTGGTTTAATTATATATCCATCTACCTATTTTACTGTATTTCCCCCTGTTTTATGTGGCTATCTTCATGTCTTCTCTCTGCACAGCTCTTTCCCTTGCATTATGTATCTTTCTCTCGATCACCATCTCCAACAATAGAAATAGATGACAGACTAGCATGTCCGCACCAGC
Organism: Ambystoma mexicanum; assembly: GCF_040938575.1. Taxonomy (NCBI): domain Eukaryota; kingdom Metazoa; phylum Chordata; class Amphibia; order Caudata; family Ambystomatidae; genus Ambystoma; species Ambystoma mexicanum. The sequence continues at coordinate 847,756,136 of NC_090931.1, read as the reverse complement.
CACCTTGTTCTGTAGAACTTCAGGAACAACTGTCAATTGGCCTTTTACTAAAGAGCGAGAAGTCTGATGTGGTTAGTCCTACTCACAACTTCCCCAGAAAAAGAAAATACAATTAAAATAAAATGTAGAGCCAGTTATCCTTAAAATATTCCAGTAAACAGAAGATCAAAAAGGGCACACTCCGATGTTCACATCCATTTCAGTGATCACTGATGCTACAATAGTCCCACAGAAAAAAAACACACTGATGCAGGGGTAAAGCAGGCCTACTGACTTCTCCATTGAGTGTCCTATGGTTGGATCACGCCGCTCTAAAGCTCCTCTCTTTGCAGCAACTCCCATCTTAACGAAATGCTGCATCCAACTCGATATCCCAAGTGCATATTGTTTACTTCAAGACTTACCACTAACGGGAGTTTGTAGAATGAATTTGGTGGAAAATCTAAATTTGCACTGATCAGAAGGCAGTCAGACCGGTATTATTTCTGAATATTGACTAGGCTGGTGCTTACCGTCTTCTGGGCGCTGATAACCTTTTGAAGACATCAGGTCCAGGGGGCTTCCTTCTCGCTGGCGGCTTTGGCTCAGGAGGAGTAGCTGGAAACAGAGAAGCATCAACATATGTTCAACTTGAGTTGAAAACCAAGACATGGAGTTTTGCTGCACTGGCAACCAAATGGAAGACATGCACATAGTTGCATTTCAAATGGAGACAGGAACATAAAAGTAGAAGTACATCAATTTATGAAGCTACAGAGACATTTGCATACCTGCATGTGTCAATTCATGTATTAAATACATACACAAACTAACACACGCAACATATGTATACAGGATACTACTACGCACAAGTTGACAGATATTGAGTCTACACCAAAATCCAATTTTGAAGCAAATTAATACATTAAGTATAATCATATTTTCAAGGCTAAATCTATGAGCACACTAAAACAACACTCTAAAATCCAGCCACTATTAGAACCAGTCACAGAAAGGTGCCCTGGAGGGTCGGATTGGCCCCTTGGCCTTTCGGCACGTGGCTGGGCCAAAATCGTCCCAGGGGAGTGGGGGCCGGTTTCTGGCCATGCCTGGGCCGGTTTGGAAGAACAAAAATTGGAACAATAAATATATATTTTTTCCAATGTTTAAAAAAAAAAGCCTTTCATCCTTGAGAACCAACACAGGTTGGGTGATATTGTATGCATATTTGTTCGATAAAAAAGAGCTTAAGTGTAAGTTCTATACAATAACATATTATCATTTGGACTTGGGCGTCAGCTTGGATTCACAGTAATTTAGTGTACTTAGGAACAATGCTATTTGATGCCACTTCCTGTTTTTTCAAGGGGTGAAAGGTTGTGTTTCATTGCTTCCCGGGATGTCACTTTGGGGTGGGGTCAAATGACATCACTTCCGGTGATGTCATCAGAGGTCAAGGGTCATGAGGCGAGGGGTGGGCCACTTTTTTGAGACGAGGGGTTGGCCACTTATTTTGGGGTGAACGGGCTGATTTCTGACCCTGGTGCCCTGTTATTGCTTTCCTAAATCTTGGGAATCCTTGGGCCACAATTAAGTGGGCCATTTGTTTAGGTTTTGTCTCATATATATATAAAAAAATCTTTCATTGGGGTGACGTTGAGGTGCTTGTGTAGTGCATTCCACTCAGCGGGTGTTGAAAGATATACTAGCGTAACTCTGAGCCCCCGTTTCATACAGCCAATAAGTGCAATTATGGCATCACCAATAAAACCACCTATGACATCTTGAATAGTTAATAGTGCATGATGTGAGGAGAAATGTTTGCATTTAGTTCTTCTTTGCAGTTCTGTCTCTTTTGAAGAATGACATTGTAATGAACATGAGACAGACACCATAATCAAAAGGTGTTCCAGCTCATTTACAGGTCTGCCCTACAGTGGATATCTTTATCATGAAAATACAAAGCAGTGCCTTGTGTTCTAAACCCTGTAACTGCGATCTCCGGGTATGCAGACGGGTGGTGTGTGTGGATGCAGGCACATGCAAATAGGGCACAGTGCAATTTCACACAGCATGATGGAGAACTGAGGAAAGGTTAAAGACTACCAAACCTCTCAAAAAAAATATATCATAGTCAAATAAGTGTTTCTTGAACAAAGGAAAGGATAGCCTACAACTGTGGAAAAAGGTACGGCAGACCAGACGCGGAGTGACCTTGAAGGAACCATCAAAATGAAATACAATAACATGTTTTGTGTATAAACTCTGATTACAACTAAGTAGTCCACTGGTTGAACGTGTGTTGTTTACAATGCATATTGATTGATTGATTGATATTTTATTTCTATTGCGCTCGTACACAAGTGTTTCAGAGCGTGACAAGGCAAGGGAGGGGAACAGGGAAGAACAAACCAGCGATCTTACTAGGCCCAGTGACATTGAGAACGCGCAAGTGCATGGGAGAGGGGGGAGGGGAAAAGTGCATGGAAGGGGGGGAGAGGTGGAAAGTGCGAAGCAGAGGAGAAACAGATAAATAACAATAAATAAATAACAAAGGCAACAAACAGTGGTAATGCAGCCAGCAATTTGCAAGTGCTAGGTTTAAGGCAGCAGACAGGGTGGGTCTGATAAGTGCAGGAAGAAAAAGGGGGGGCTGTATGGGTACAGATACAGACCCCAGTGCAAGGGGTGGCCCGGAGGCAGTGCGGGAGGGTGACAGGATGAGCAGGTACCTGGGCCCAAAAGACAGAGGGTGGCCAGGTGCACGGTGCCAAGAGAGAACAGATCAGAACAGATATGACATTGTAGATTACCTGGAGCATGAACAAGAAGTCATTTCTCTTTTCTTATTCTTGATAAACTGACAGGGCTTCTTACACCAGTACATGTGACCAATGAAATATCATATGGGGTGTCGTGATTGATGTTCCAGACAATGCCATTAGTGATGTCACCAGCGATGCAATCCGTGATGTCAACAGCCTGCTCTAGTTTCCAGGGATGCAATCAATGATGTCATAAGAGATGTCATATCTAATGTTGATGCGATGTACAATTTCATCATTGTGCTCATGGGCTGCACGGCATGGAGTTAATATTGTGTAGCTTCCAACACCTGCCGAATTTGGAAGGACTTTGTTACATCACAGCAGCACCTTAATGTTGCTTCAACTAAATGCTTTGATTGAACTTCAAGGGTGTTGCTTTGTTGAGCTGCTTCACCTTAACTCTGTCTTCACTCACGGAATTTGAAGGATTTTGTGATGCTATATCTCTAGATACTCTCATGGTAAAGGGTTCAATCCGAGTTCCTACAAAATCTTCAGTTTGTTGCTGATCTGTGCAATATGGGGTACAATGCCGTGGCCCCTGATGGCAAGCCCTCCCCCCACACACATTTCTTTTCTCCTTCTACCCCCTGTATCTACAAGTGGTAACGTTGAAAATTCAATGTTCCAGTATAAATGGGTTTGAATAGCAATGTAAAGCAACAGAGTAACTTTTCTGTCAAGACTCAGACATCCACAACTCTGAAACATGTCATCAGTTGCATTCCTTTACATTCTTGACACTTTTGTAGTAAACCATGCTACAAACTATTTGCATTTACCACACATCTGAGTGTTTTCTCAAACATTGAGCACCACACGCCGTGGGTAATAATAAGCAGCGCTCAGATACCTGAGGGTTCGTAGCGCTATATTAATGCGAAATTATTATTATTATAATTAACTTATTAATTATTATTATTAAATTATTATTGCAATGTTTAGGAAAATAGTCAATAACATTCTCCATGCATACAGGCTGTAATCAGATTAAAATGTATCCTACTTCTTAGGTTCTTCTTCCTCACATCTTCCCATCCAGCCTAATACTGAAAACCGCTCCATAGCAGGTCTATTTTATATGTGTACATTATATGCATGCATTGCACTTCTCCCCGAAACATCTCGATGTGTATCCAAATAGTCAGACATCATCCCTGGACAGACACTGCCAATAAACACCAAACCTATTCCTTTAGAATCCTTGGTACTGTCTCACTCATTTCATTGTGCCCAATTAAGTCTAAAGTAGCCCTCTATGTCTACACTGCAGAGCACACAAAAGTGTTTTCTCCACCCAATGCAAAATGCGCTCCCATTTCAAATGACTCATACCGAATGCTCATGCAGGACCGGGTCACACCAGTGTAATGCTTGTGTAATTTAAAACAACTCCCATTTTCCTTTTGGCCACATTTCTCAGTCCCCATTCACCTCAATTCCGTGCACACCCCAAACCTATTTATCAGCCATCCACTAAGCTCTCCTTTTATTTCCACTGCAGAATCTTCTTTCTTTATCTATTTTTTAATGTTTTTTATTGTACTCGCAATGTCATAAAATTGCTCTTAAAAGAGATTCTTCGGGCATCCACAAACTCCAGACCTTCACTAATCCACCTCACTAGCCCTCCCCTTCAAGAATAGCACAGGAACCCCATGTACACCATTTTAAACACATTTATAAAAAACTAAAAGTTGTTTTTTTACAATTGCATCAAGGAAAAACAATGCATTATACATAATGCGGATTTTCAAAACGGTAAAGCATTTATTCCAGCAATGGAATAATGGCCACATTAAGACTGGAACTAGGGATAACTTCCCTTAAAGCTACGGCACTTAAAAGAAGAGCTGAGATTCATCATAAGATGACTAACCAATCTACGAATCCTCTTTTAAACTTATTAAATCAAGAACTCTCCAAGGAAACAACTTCTTACCATCTAAAAACAAACATGGAAAAGTTGCATAAAGAGATAGGTTGGTTCCCTGTATCTAAGGATATACATACCACAACTAAGAAGGCCCTATCTAAATGTATAGATCTATGGGACTGGCTCGAATATTATGACCATTTAAGTAAACTTACAAAGTACAAATTTGTGCAGTACAGACTTTACATCTACCTGAAACCACAGTTGTACCTAAACCTGAGTCCCTCTAGTAAGCTTAGACGCTTCCTTCTTTTGCTGCGCCTGGATTGTCTTCCGGTATTAGCCAATAAGTGGGTAGAGAAACATATATTACCACACGAAAGATACTGTTGTATGTGCAAGAACTCTTCCATCAACGAAACAGCTATGCACCTTTTAACAGCCTGCCCTACAATGCTCGAAATATACGAACAATGTTATGGGAAAGTGGTCCATAATCCTGCCCACATAGAAGAGCCATGGTTTTGGCATCATAGCTTAAATTCAACGTCTATAAAAACTCAAACAGCAATGTATAGCATATGGCTGAATATCGAGAAATCTTTGGCGATAAGCATTTAGTCCTATAACAGTTAAACTATGCTAATGCGAATAGGACTAGGCAGACCTAAAGTATATATCACAAGTCCTAAAAGACTGCTTCCCTTTATTAGGTCTATGAATTTTTGACTTTCAATCTAATGAAACTAGCTGCTCTTTAGACCAGGAAAGGGGAGACACTGATTAGTGTAAATCCTAAGTAATATGACTACATGATGACAAATTAACTAGATACATCATTGATAACTTGATCATAAGAACAACTTGTCTTGAACTAGAAACATATGTCTCCCCTTGTCCCGATTGATTTTGGCTTGTTTATTATTTAATATTGTTTGATTTCTTTTTATTGATGTTATATATCTGTATTTTACTCTTTAACATACATATGTGTAAAGTTTATATTCTAAACTGTATCACATTATTATTAAACTTTATTCCAGCAATGCATCATAGGAGTGTTTTCCCAGATAGTCTGAAATTATCTCTGCACACACTAGCAATATTACCAAACCTTATCAATTAAGAACGTTGGTCCCTTCTTTTCAATTAAGTCTAAACTCACCCTTTACGTGTGACTTTCCATACATGACCTATATGTCACCTTCGCAATATCACATTGTAATGTTTACACCATGAGATATTTTATTAACTTGATGCGAAAGACGTGCCCATTTAAAATGAGTCATTACAAACACAAACGCTGGATGATCTTGTGCTGCTGTGGCACATGTTGTCAGTTCCTTTGTGGATTCAATTATAGACATTCCCTAATTTGAAGTATACAATCCCACCCCACAATTCTGGCACAAAAAACAGGCCCTACTAGGAAGCATTATTTTGGTTTATTCAAATAAAATCACTTGAAAGGTGGTCCCCTAACTTTATGATGGAGAAGTCATCACAATAAGAATGCAAAAGATTTCTAACTGGTTTACAGAAACTAGAATGTGTCTGTCTGTGCAATTCTCAGTAATAGATCATGCACAAACACAATCACTTCATCTATCAAATGATTATGTTTCTAAAATGGATAATCCTAAATAACACAATACCCGCTCCAAGCAGCACACTTAATTCTATGACCACATTGTCGCTTATTGGTCAGTGTATTAAAATTCTCTATATGTAGCAAATTAAAACAGTTTCTTCTTTCCAGTATCAACCCCAAGTATAGATATTAGAAAATTACATTTATGTGGATGTGGTGTTGTTGGTTTTCTAGCCTACACGTAGAAATACAATAAAACTATGCTAGGATACATTAGGATAGATAGGCATGTGTTTAGGGAGGTTCACTGTGAATTTGACAAAAACTCTAATATCTCAGAAAAATTTAACAAACCTTAATTACTGAAAAAATACCACTTTTTAAATTTTTATTTGGGGGCTCCCACCCAAACCCTGTTTCCCTTCGATTATAACCCCACCAAAAACCCCTCACCACCTGTTTTCATCCCTTAGCTCTCCATCCTCATATATACATTTAATACAAAATGCTGTGTTTTTTTGGTATTTAAGGTTGGTGGAAAAAGTTATTCATTATTTCATGTCACTGGATAGTGTTTAGGGATACTGCTCTCCATTTAGAACACACAGTGTAGTGGTTTAAGCATTCAACATTGGAATATAGTTTTATCATTTTCTAATACATGAATACATTCTCATAGGTGATCATATTTTAAAACCTGTGACAGGCTAGGGGCTGCAGGCTCTGGACAATTTTAAGCTCAACATCATATTTCTCACACATCATCATGGCATCATGACACATCAAAGATATTTGGATTTCTGTATTGCCTTGTTCACTACGAACGCAAGGATATGTCCCAATAATGTATGTGATGAGGTATTAAATTTTTGTAAATATTTATAATTGTATTATTTTTAATAATCCTACAAATATTGTGTTTGGACACATTTGAGAAAGGAAAGTCTCATGATCATAACAGCAACACTAGCTAATCTATGTATCTATATATATATATATATATATATATATATATATATATATATATATATATATATATATATATAAAGGGAAATTTGTGGATATGTGTGGGTTTATCTGTTCACAATGTTCAGCACACTTTTCAACATGCTACAAACCTGAGATTTGACATGTGGGTAGGCTCCATGGTGTAGACAATGAGATTGACAAAGTAATGTCCAACCTATCCAATACTTCACGCCAAAAGTTCAAAACTCTTGGGCAATACCACAACATATGGACTAATGTCCCCCTCTCACTCCTACACCCCCAAGAGACATCATCAGTTATTAAACTCAAAGCCAGTATCCGCATCAGAGTCCAGTATAACCTCCCCAAAACCTTCTGATGAATAAGCCGCAACTTAAGGTCCATCTTGCTGCTGCATCCAACCCTACATACATATTTCCAGGCATCATCATCAATTGCACAGCCCAAATCTAATTCCCACTTCTCTTTCAAATTGTCCCAAGACTCCTTTACCGTATCTCCTTCCCTCATAAGTTTTAAATATGTAGACACATTACGTATCGACGAGCTAAACATATTCCAACCCGCCGGTTCCTTCTCCAATAGCATAGACAACATATTGAATACTTGAATTAACAGACTTTCTAATTCGTTATATCTATTCAACTCTCTTCCACTTAAATGGAACACTACTTGAAGCTCTTCAAAGGTCCGCAAGCGCCCATCCTGCAATAAATCATCCAATGACAACACACCTTTTGAGACCCAGCTCAGCCAATATAGAAATCTGTTCCCCATCTGCAAAGCCGGATTATACCAAATGGACGACTTAAGATTCATAAAAACATTTCCATTGAAATTAAGTATCCACCACCACATTACGTCTTTAGTCACCCTAATAGTCAGTAATTTAGTAGACCCTTTAGACAATTTTCCCATTGAAAAGACATTCCCTAAACAAAATGGTAATAAAGCTTCCCTTTCTATAGTTATCCAGACTGGTTCTACCCCCCCCCCACCTCCCCCCTTCTTCATTCGCATATAAGGCTGCTTTTTTCAAAATAAAGACCTATAATACTTCTCCAAATCCAGATATCCAAACCCCCCTTCTTTCGTATCCCGTAGCAAAATATGTCTAGGAATCTTAGGAGCCTTCCTTTCTCCACATAGAAAATCTTGAAAGACCCTATCAAGGTCTTTAAGTAATTTTTTAGGAAACGGTAGGGGAATCGATTGCATAGCATACAAACTTTAGGCAAAAGTGACATTTTAATTGTATTAATTTTCACCCAAATCCCTAAATCTAATCTCGATCATCTCCTAATATCTCTCTAAAGGGTATCTAACAATTTAGCTACATTAAATTGAACAATTTTTCGCATATCTTTGATCAGAAAAATCCCAAAATATTTCACACTATCTTCAGACCATCTACTGTTCCATCCTACAAAATCTCCTCTCCTAACTGCAGTTGAAAGTGGGAACACCTCAGTTTTATCCCAGTTGATTTTTTAACCTGACTATTTGCCCACTTTTTCAAGCACCTCCTTAAGAACCACACTGCTCTTCACAGCATTTGAAAGTACAGCTACCATAGCATCCACATAAGAAAGAACTTTCACTTCCTTTGACCCAAATTTCAAGTCATTTATTCTCTGTTCATTCCGTATCAGAGCTATTAAGGGTTCAAATGCAATGTTGAACAAAAAAGGTGATAAAGGACACCCCTGTGGTGTTCCTCTTCTAAGTTTAAAGGGTTCAGGCATCATATTATTAACCCAAACACGGCCCATTGCAAAATTCTGAAGACAACAAATCACTTCTCTATACCTATGTCCGAATCCCATTTTCTCCATAGTAAAATCTAGAAAGTCCCAATTCACTCTGTCGAATGCTTTCTCAGCATCCATAAAAACCAAAGCAGCATCAATACCGCTATTACTATGAAGGCTTATTATGTCAATTAATGTCCGAATATTATCATAACCAGAGCTACCCTTCATAAACCCTACTTGAGACTCATGAATGATATTCCCCATGCAACCACTTAATCAATTAGCCAGTATTTTTGTAAAAAGTTTGACATCTACATTGAATAAAGAAATTGGTCTATAGTTCTTACATTTCTTGCTATCTCTTCCCTCTTTCGGTATCACAGTAATCATAGCTTCAGTCATTGATCGAGATAGATCTTGCCCACTTAAAAATGAATTAAACAAGTCACACAAAATTGGAGCCAGAAAAGTGTCACATTTTCTATAGAACTCAATGGGCAGTCCATCCAAACCCGGAGATTTCCCTAAATGCAACTGTCCAATGGCCAGCAGCAGGACCTCATCAACCTCAATATCTGCTTCTAACATATTGGTATCATCTGTTAGCAATACTTTAATAGGTATGTTTCCAAACAGAGTGTCCAAATCTTGTCTGGCAATTGAATCCTTCTCTGTATACAATTTTCTGCAATAATTCCTAAAGCTTGAACAAATGTCAGTATTCTTCCACACCAATTGCTCATTCTCATCCCGGATTCCCTGAACAAAGGTCCCTCCATGCATACCTTTCAAATTATTTGCCAACAATCTACCACTTTTCTCACCAAATTCTATCGCGTAAAGAAAAGACCCTTCTCTGCCATCAAATTATTGACATTTACCAACTTTTCCCGGGTTTGTTCCATTGCAGCTCTATCTTTTATTCTCCCATATTGGGCATATTTTTGTTGTAACTCTGACAATTTTGCTTCCAACATCTTGACTTCTTTCATGGATTTCTTCCGAAGATGAGAAGTCCAATCAATCATAGCTCCTCTAACAGTTAGCCTTAAAACTATCCCATATAACCCCTTTCCTAGCAGAACCTTCATTAAGGTCAAAGAAATCAGTCATTTGGGACAACAAATCAATCGCCACCTCCTTCTCTTCCAAGATTCTGGCTAGTAATCTCCACTTCCTAAAAGGTGAGGTTATCGCATCCATCTGCAAACAAATATCTACAGGTGCATGATCAGAAAGGTCTCTCTCCTTTATGTTAACATCTAGAATTTTATCCAATAACGTCTTAGTAAATAAAATACAATCCTATCTAGAAAAAGATGCATGCACTGGGGAGAAAAATGTAAATTCTTTGACAGACGGATGCAACTCCCTCCAAACGTCAACTAGCTCAAATTTTTCAAGAAGGAAATTGAACTCCCTGCAAATACCCACATTAGTATATCTGCACAAGCTAACTCTATCCAATTTACAATCCCAAATACAATTAAAATCACCACCTAAAATGATCATCTCACCATGCATTCCCTTCAAAAGATTCAAAACACCATCAAATAACCCTCTACCAGATGCACATGGACCATAGACACAGGCCAGGGTGATAATTTTTCCTTCATATACAAAATCAGCAAAAATAATTTGTCCGTCTCCATCCATTGCTACCTTTTCAATTTTATATTGCAGTCCTTTCTGAAATAAAATACTCACTCCTCTAGAGCTCGCAGAATAACAAGTTAAGTGTTTTAAGCAGTCTGAAATGCTTGGATGTGTGTGTGTGTCTGTTCGAAATGTTCAGCACACTTCTCAATATGCTACTCACCTGAAATTTGACAATTGGGTAGTTTCCATGGTGAATACAATGTAAAAAGTATTAAAAACATTGTTCGAATTTTTTTAAGCATTTTTGTAAGTGGCCTGCAATGCTTGGGTATGTGTGTGTATCTGTTCTAAATGTTCAGCATACTTCCCAACATGCTACAACACCTGAAATCTGCCATGTGGGTAGGTTCCATGGTATAGATAATGTAAAAAGTATAAAATATAAATATACCATTGTCTATTTCTTTATTTATTTAGTAGGAATTACCGTGCAAAGCACAAGCACAACTGCGAGTGATTTATATGGATCCGCTGACAAGACCTTCTTTTCTTTGCAAAGCCTTTCATGGCTCCATCTGGAGAATTATATTGGAAGGCCTTCCTCAAAGTTAAATATACATGCTGTAAGCTTTCTTTGAGGCTCGGGAGTTTTGAAATCAAGCATCTGACTGTGTGGTCCCTTCAGATTTTTATCTTTTCAGAGGACAGTGGATTCAGCCTAGCTGGAACTTCCATGTATTTTTCCCTAAAAGTCTGCCCAATGAGATGAGTCCATGTAAGTGGGAGGCATCTCATTAACGGGGGATGGAGGGGGGTGTGAACAGATGGTCTTTGTTATGGAACTTTTCATTTGTTTCTTTAATGGCTTTTAATTATATAGTTCTGTTTCCTCATGATGGCCAGGCTAATCCACGGAATTCCAACCCAACCCCCATTCAACCATGTGTGTAGGGGTAAACCGAAAGGGTAGCTTGGTGTCAGGCTTAAGGGAGAGCTGAGAAAACTAGCACTGCCCAAGCTATATAACATTTCATATCTGGTCATGCAGATGAAAATAATAATGCTTTCTTTATTTTAAAGTATAATTACAAATAATTGCATTTCTAAAGGAATCACTCTTATATTTATGACATATGTTCTTAAAAGAGAGTTGATTTTGAATGTGTTCAGAAAAAGAAACATAGAAAAAGAAACATAGAATGTTGTGAATACAATTAAAGATGAATGCATTAACCTCTGTTCACAAATTGAATAATGTTTTCCAGATTATTTAAAAAAACGCTCCCAGGTTTTCTCTTATACTTGTCAATGTTTTCAAAATATATTATGAACTGGTGCCAGCCCATTGGCTTTAAGTACATTGGCACTATCTTAAATGGCTTTGGAAAGTTTTATTTTACTGTAAAAGGCTTTGAGAATTTCTTGTGGTGAGTTTAAAGTTGATTTCAAGCCCAGTCTTTTGGAATTCAATACATTTTTGCTGATGCAGTTCAAAGGAATGTTTCAGGTATGTGACAATATTTGTGCCATTTGTCGGGCATACTCCCCAAATGAACAACTCACTACCTGCATACCACAGGTGCACGCTTCTCCGTGGAAATTGAAGAAAAGCACCATACATGAAGGAAGGACTTGTTCTGGCATCTCAAAGGGCTCTCTTTTTCCTTTTCTTGCCCATAATGTTCAGCCAACTCTCTTTAAGTGTATCTCAAACACATTATTTTAATTGTATTTAGGAAACAATCCCTATTTTTTTCCAAATGTAGGTGTGAGGATTTCGATCGTCCGCATGGTAGGCGTGCACTCGCCTGGGCTTTTTTGACATTTTTTATTGAATGGAATGATGGTAGACCAACCTCAGGAAAATGTGTGGGGCTAATCCACACACATTTTCCTATGCTCACACCACGACAAAAGCAGAGACCCATGTCCTATGGTGTGGAAAAAGCCTACAGGTGCAGTCCGAGCCTGTCATATTTAGTTGAAATGTGACAGACAGAAGTGCAAAATGTCATCTTCAGGAAGAGGGAGGACCAACCTTCCCCCTGCCATGAGCATCCTGATTAACTGACAAAGGCTCCATGCATCCACCCAGCTCTTTTGTTAGGCCCTGTAGCTGGTGGCAGTGATTAACATACCAATAGAGGGTACTTCAAACAGGCCCACATGGCGCCTGGCTGCAGAGGTTAACACAGGAGACAGGAAAACCAACAACATTTCATATGTAACATTGTAAACCTGAAGCCAGCTCCCGCCCTCAGTATCAATGACAGTGAACTGTCATGTCTGGGACTGTTGTTTACAGTAGGCCACCCCACTAGGGGGACCCCATTCATAAGGTATGAGAATGTGGTTTGCCGGAGCCCGATAGTCTGGTATCTCCATAGCTTCAAGGGAGATCTGCCACCTTAATCAGGAACCACAGCAGAGAGATTCGTTGATCAACAACAGACAGGAAGATGTGTGGAACTCAGTATCACAAGGGAGTGTGCCCAGAGCACTCTCTGTTGAGAGAAGGTTCCTGCCATATTGGTTGTGGTACCCCCCTGGTTCCTGTTTTCACCCTTTTACCTTTATTGTTGAAACACTTGTGTATAGGCATGTTATAAATGCCATATCATATCATATCAAAGCACAATGCTTATGACCCCACGCATACAGAAGATTGTTGGTAGGTACCCCAGGATTGGTTCACTAAGGAAGGCTTAGTCTGCACCAATCACTGTGGCAGACCATGCTTTAAAAGGGGGCTGGAACTCCTCTTTTGGCAGATTATCTGAAGACTTCACAAGAAGTATATAAAAAAAACTCAACCTTGGACCCCAGCTGAAGGCACCGTCTGCCTTACATCTTCCGCCAGTGAATGAAGGCCATAATATCCAAAGATGGAAGCAATACACATTTTCCAGTGAACAGAGGGAGATACAGACCCTCCAGCCGCTCCATAACTGGCACCCAGCCAGCACACATCATTCCCTACTAGGCTATGCAGCAAGCTTCCTGAATAGAAAGTGCTGCAAGGTCTCTGAATCTACAACCAAGGACAAGGCAGCTGCCTGCAACACACTCCAGAGCTGTGGGCTGTCTGCCTTAAAGGACAATACAAGCCTAAAGAGGAAGCTTTCAACAAGCATCTACCGACATCTGCCTTAAAGGACCTTTTTTTCAAGCAAGTCGAGTTCCTCAAGCTGCAACCAACTGAGTGCTGACTGTTGTCAAGTCATAGTCACTTAAAATAATGCGAGACATCTCAACCAGTGCTTCAGAAATGCCAACCAGCACTGAGACAATAATTCATAACCGCAAGCTGCTGTGTAGGCCAACTTTCAGCCGTTCGTCCACGTTCGCTCGCCAAACCATCTTGCTGCCCGGTACCCGCAGCTGACTCCCTTCTTGAAGCCTGTCACAGAAGTTGCAAAGCGCCCTGAAGCTGAATTGACCCGGGTGAGCACCAAAAACATCTTCAGCCAAATGTACATTGTTGTTCTATCCCCCTGGTCCTTCCCAGAAGGAGCCTAGGGACATTATGAGACCCATTTCTCCCTTTGTGCTGAAGCCATGAAATCTTAAACTGTTGTGGTTATTAACCATACTGACTATCGTCTTGTCATTATCCAGAGCTAATCCATTTCCTTCTTTGAAACTGTCTGTCCTCTGTATTCCTTTACAGTGTGGGTATATTTTGTAGTTTAGCTAGACTATCTGTAGTGATACAAATAAAGTAGATATGTTTGATACAACCTTGACTGGACAATTCCTTTTATCATTGGGTAATAATTGTATTTCTGCTGTGTTGCAACTAGCCAACGATTCATGAGCTTTCGGAGGTAAGCCTGCCGTTCTGTCCCTGTTACCAAAATTGGACAAGGAGGTTATAAGTTGCTTGTTATTCCAATCTGTTCATATCCGTTTGGGTGTATTAGAGGTGTGGGGCTGATGGATGGTTTAGAAACCAATGTTCACCCATGGATCAGTGCTACCCCAGAAGTTGATTCATCACCGTAGGATTACTTTCTAAATGCATCTACAATATTCTCCAACCACCCACTAACCCCTCCCTTTATCAGCACTCTGCAATTTTCATTCTTTATCACGTCTTTAATGATTATACTAGCATGCTAGTTAAAGATCTGCATGTGACATCGCAATATAATGTAAAATCTAAAGATAAATAAAAAGGCTTTATTGGGATGAACAAACTCCAGATTGTTACTAATCCATCTCTTGAGTGCTCTCCAAATCTTTGCTACCTTCAACCATAGCTCAGTGACCCCCATATACATTTTAACCACATTTAACTACAAATCTGATGTTTTCTCTTGTAACAAGGAATAAAGTAGCAATGTTTACATTTTTGATTTTCAAAATGGAAAAGTCTCTACTTCAGCAATGTTTGAAAATATATCTGCACAGACACTGACAATATGCACCTAGCCTTTCAATTAAGTGATCGTATTTCACTTTTTCCTCATCTGCCAAATTAAATCTAAACCAGCTCTATATATGTTTTGTTCATATTTGGCATAAATGTAAATATCTCAGTGCCACATGTTTACACCAGAGGGGACATCACATTTCTTCTCATAGTGACACAACGTGCATCCATTCCAAATGACCCCTAACAAATACATGCAGGATGTGCTTGTGTTCCTGTGATGAATGTGTTGTTTCAAATGGCTCACGTTTTCATTTTCTTGACCATATTTCCTAGACCAATACCCTTCATCCATTTTACACCAAATGCATTATTTATAAAGCAATCTTTCATTTTTTTAGTATTGTGGTAATACTTGTCAAATGTAATTAAAATCTACATCGGCCACCCACCTCTTCTCCGTTTTAATTCGTTATCTCTTTTTTAATGGTTTTTCTACCATGCTCATAATACATTATGGTGACACACAAAAAAGTCTAATTCCGGGTATCCACGAACCCTTAACTTTATTTATCCACAGCACTAGTGTCCCATAAGGCAATGATACCTTCAATCATAGTTTAGGAACCCTCCATAAACCATTTACACACATTTAAAAAGAAATCAGGATGTTTTCTATCGCATGGAGGAAAAAGAGATATTTAAATGGTGTATTTTCAAAACTGAAAAGCCTCTACTTCAGCAAACCACCATAGGATATATAAAAAAAGATTTTGGGGCATCCACTGTTCAACACATTTAAAAAAATAATAATAATTGGAAATATTTCCAGCAGACCAACACAACAATGGATTCCCGACTCCTTGTTGCTTTAAAAATGTTTTTAATGAAAATCCATTCGGCAGTTTAAGCAGTGTGCCTGATAACATTTTTTATTTTTTAAGGAACGCTAATGGAAAAAGTAAAGAACACACATATTGTTTGTTGATTTACAAGAAATCAACCTTTGGATTGATCTGGACCCGGTTTTCCAGTTTTTGAGCCTTCAAGCTCAACACATTTTTTGGAACATGTAATGGTCAACGTATCAAAAGACATTAGTCATCAAATTTTGTAAAATCCAATAGATCGTAGGTTTCACCTTAACTATTTGGCGAATTGAGCTGCCCTTGTATTCACATATATACAGAAAGGAGTGGTTGATGCCGTGGCTCAGCCACTGGCATGTACATATACAGTTGCTCCAGTTCAGAGCCACTGAACATTGTGGGAATACAAATTGACTGCAATGCCTGAATGCTTTGCAGCTAGTTTTCATAACCGCAATGCATTGGCTCTGAAATGTGGGCAAATATCCAGGGATGGCTACTGTGTAGTGCTGTGGCATATGTTTCTTGTATACATCTCCCACATTTCAGGGACAGCTTTTTATCATGCACCTTTTAAAACCATCATAACATTGATAGCTTGAATATCAATATTATTCAGTAAAAAACCCTTGAAATTTGGCAAGTTTTGGAAGCTATGCCACCTTAACTCTGAGCCTCCCAGAAACTAGAGAGCACCAATGAAAGCAGTGGTGTGTTCTACCTTGGCCAGGGGTCCCACGCCCTGCCAATTGACCTAAAGGAGCCAATTGAACACATAGTGGGACTCTGGGCTACTGTATACACTAACCATGCCCCAGTCCCTGCCAGGTCACCGAAAGTAGTGACTGGGCCTGGCCACCACATTCCATTTGTAGCAGGCCCACGGGTATATTACATATGTGTTAGCATGACCTACACACACAATGGGCCTCATTAAAAGTTTGGCGGTAGCCTTGCCGGTAATACCAAATTGTTCCGGCCCCTGGCAATGGGGAAATACAGGGCCATTACAATCCTGGTGGACCCTGTATTTCCCCATTGCCAGGGGCCAGAAACCTTTACGGCCCGATTCCCAGTTGAGCCCCATAGGGCTCAATGGTAATGGGGAGGTCAGATGCACCCGACATGCTCTGCTCATGGGTGCTGGTACGACTGCCAGGTCAGACCTGGTGGCCGTAATGGCACAACACCCGCAAACAGTAGTTTGCCGGTCCGGGAACTATGGTACCAGCAAGCTTACCAGTACCATGGTTCCTGGATCGGCAAACTTGTAATGACCCCCACAATGTTTTCATATACTTGAAATCGGCCAAGAAAACGTTTTACTCTGACAGGTACTTTACTGTGTTATACATTGTGATGTCTTAATTGATGTTATTAGTGATATCATCCGCCTGCTCTAGTTTCCAGTGAGGTCATTGATGATATATGTGATGTCATAATTGATGCAATCTGTGATTTCATTGGTGTGCACATGGGCTGTGCAATCGGGGGCTCAGAGTTAATGTGGCAAACCATCCAGCACTTAACCGAATTTCAAGGGTTTTGTTGCATAAACCATCATCTTAACGTCAACTCAACTATAGATTTTTTACTGAATTGCAAGGGTTTTGTTCTCCTGTATCTTACAAGGACTCTAGTACTAAAGTTCTTTTCTTTTCATACCATCATAACCTACGCAGCATGAGATTTTTATCCTTTATGCATCTGTGACTCATTTACTTTGGCCTTTGACTGTGGCCACCTGCTACCTTGTGATAACGTGGAACCGGGAAGAGAATGTGTGCGATATTTGGTACATTTTAGCATACATTTTGAAAATGTTTTTTATGATCGCCCCATTTCACACTATTGTACCATGACAAGTTCCTGGAAAAATTTACTGCGATTTTTGCGTGAAAATGCAGTATTTTGCTGTTATTGTGAGAAACACATTATGCCACTAGGGCAAGATTCTCGCAACTATGTCATTTGTACTCTCAAGAAGATGAAAATTCATACCAAACAAAAAATATTATCCCTAGCCCCCCTCAAACACTAAATGTGCCCAAATGCTACTTTTTTACTCTTTTCACATCTACCTTGAAGGCCAAACCCCTCTTTACCCTCTCTCAAGATCATTTTAAGCTCATTGTAATCTCCCATTCTAAGTAGAATGTTCGGTTTAGGGCGGTTTTCCCGCATCAAAAGGTTCGACCTTTTGGTCTAAAAATGCTACCACCAAAGGTTCGAACACCAAAAGTTAGCACTATAAAAAAAAAACAGGGGATGCGGGGGTGTCCCCCGCATCACCCCGCTCACTAAACTTCGTGGTATAGCGAGCGGGGACTGCAGGGGACACCCCCGCATCACCCCGCTCACTATACTTTATAGTATAGTGAGCGGGGGGTGCGGGTGTCCCCCGCATCGTCCTGCTCACTATACTTTATGGTATAGTGAGCGGGGGCTGCAGGGTACACCTCCGCAGCCTTCCGTTTTAAAGAGAAGAAAAGGACCCTGCAGCGCCAGTTCCTGATCACGTAAGTGAAAGGGAACTAGCCCTGCAGGAACCCAGCGTGAAGATGAAGGTAAATGGGGTCTGTTTATGTTGGGGGTGTGGGTGGGGGTGTGCTGAGGGTGTGGGTGGGGGAGTGTTATTGGTGTGTTGTGTGAGTTTGTATGTGTGTTCGCATGAGAAAGGTGCAAACTTTTGGTAGTTCGCACCCTTCTCATGCGAACAATTTGCCTGCGGTAATTTCAGCCGCCGGCAAATGACTTGGATTTGAATATTCGCACGAATGCCTCCCATCAGTGAGCAAAAAAGGTGGCTTTTCATTTTGGAAATACCTCAGTTTCTGCAAAACACCATGGGAAATATATTAAAGATTTTAGTGCTGTAGGCACACTGTTCTACGACGAAATTTGAAAAATAAAACTACTTGGCTGATTTGCATCAAACCACAAAAGGTACATTTGCATCACTTTGTGCCCAACTTGTTTGGACTTTGAAGAAAATCCACCCAGCAGTTTAGGCAAGGCACCTCTTCAATGCCTAGTAATTTTCCCTATGGAAAATGTAAAATAAAAAACCTTTTTAAAGAATCTATTTCTCTTAAAACCATTAAACACATTTCACCATAGCTATAATACAGTGCCTGGGGTAGCTGCCCTGTAGCTGTGGTTAAGTTGCACAACTCATAGAATGAGTACTTTTTGGGTTGTTTATAACTTTGCCCGCACTGGATGAATCCTCAGCAAACTTTGCAAAATAATGATTCTTGCGAGTTTGGTGTGGTTTTGTCATGAGATGACAAAGTTGTAGGGGGGGTCCCAAAATTTGTGGAAATCCTCATAGACGCAATGGAAAATAAATGTTGCTTGCGCCTACAACCCAAACCGCTGAATGGATTTTCACCAAATGTGCAACAGGAGCAGCAGCTTGGTCCCAAAAGCATGCTTTTTAATTTGGTGTAAATCCTTCCACTAGTTTTTTTAAAAATGCCCCAAAACTAGGTAAGCAAAAATGAGTGATAACTTGGTCCGGTCCGCAAACTAATTTCTTGATTCGGTGTCTGTGGATAAC
Organism: Ambystoma mexicanum; assembly: GCF_040938575.1. NCBI lineage: Eukaryota > Metazoa > Chordata > Amphibia > Caudata > Ambystomatidae > Ambystoma > Ambystoma mexicanum. The sequence goes on along the minus strand of NC_090931.1, from coordinate 847,736,713 downwards.
ACTGGACCAATCAGGATCGAGCATGATGACATCTGTGGACATTGAATGCACCCGCTGATTGGTTGTTTGAAAACGTGAGCCGCGTCAGATTTTTTTAAACGGTTGCCATGTTGGATTCACAGACATCCGCCGCCGACTGTGGACACTGCAGTGAGCAAAAAGTCTGGAAAACATATTTGGGGTTATTTGGTGGTCGAAAGAGGGCCTGGAAAGGATGGGGGCATGGAATAAAGTTGATATGGAGCTGTTTTTATAGGTGCAAAAAAGGTTTGCAGGTGCCGGCGAGTCCACAGACATCTTGGTGACCGCGGACAGTGCAGTGAGAAAAAAGTGTGGAAAACACATTTGGGCTTATTTCTGTGAAAATCGGGGGGATTAGCCAATTAAGTTATGTGGTTGTGGTGTACAAGAAGAGAGGGTAGCAGGTGTTTTCTTGTTTGGTGTAGTGAAGATATCTGTAGCTGTGGCTATGAAGAATCAGAGTGTGTTGATGGGGGGAGAACCTTGGATGTATTCATTGAAGGGTTACTGTGGATCATGTGGCATCTCTGGCACAATTGGACTGGAAGAAGTGGACGTTTTATGGAATGCAGTTTGTGGGTTAAACTTGCAACCCTAATACCAATCTTTAAGAATATGGCTCACTTAAAACACCCAGATATTATTGTTGCGCATTGTTGAGGCAACAGTTTGGGCTATATAAGTCTAGCATTTTTGTAGCTTGCCATAAAGAGTATGTTGAGATGCCTAATGGAACTGTTTCCAGCCGCAAACATTATTTCTTTCTCTCAAATCAATCCAAGGCAAATATGTCCACATTTGTTTTCTCCGCTAATGGAAGAAGCTAGGCACCTTGTCAATAAAGGTGTATTTGCTTTTTTTATATGGTTTAGGGATGGTATCTTTGAGAATGAAAATGTCAATTTGGATGGTGTAAATACCTTTCACAGTGATGGAGTGCATTTAACTGATTGATGTTGGCAATCACATTTCTCTTTGGAATGTTACAGAGGCCTTTCATAAGTTCATGTGAACAATTTAAAAGGGAAGATTTTGCGTGTATACTAAAGCATTTATTAATAGGTGTAGGACATAAAAGCGAGAAAAGTCAAAAGAAATTGAACCCTAGCCCCCAAAAGAGGCTCTTTTAAGAGCCACCATTGTAAAATAAATGCCTTCAATTGAGTTTAAACCTCCCCACCCCCTTCACTTGGTGATGCCATCCACAGACAACGCTGTATTCTGCGGACACTATATGTTCAATCCAGGTATTTAAGGATGCTAGGCATGGAAACGGGACTACTGGTTTTGTGGATGTGGGTAACAAGAGTTATCTTTGTTGTGCACAGTGACAATGGCTATGGCTTTAAGGAAGCAGAGTGGCTAGTTGTTGGGCGATTCTTGGGTCCATTGGGTTAAGGTGTACTGTGAGCAGTGTGGATTACCTGGGAATATTGGTTTAGAGCTCAAGAAATAAAGTGGGCGGAATTGTCCCGTTTTGTGAGAGTATGGTTACTTTGAAGCATCCAGACTTCATTGTAGTTGACCGTGGTGGCAATAGTTTGAACCATGTCATTGGAATTGTATTTACAGTTTGCAATGAAAGATACATTTTCATAGTTGATGGAACTGTTTCCACATTTGAAGATTGTTTTCTCTCGGATAGCTGAAAGACAAATGTGGAAGCATTCAAATTTATTTTGTCCACAAATTGAGAAAGTAAGGCGCAATGTAAACAGAGCTGTATGTGCGTTTTCACAGGATGGTGGAATGACAAGTTTCAGACTATCAACATTTTTCTAATAGATGGAATTCATTTGACTTATGTTGGCAATCAGATTTTTCTTGAAAATGTTGAAAATGCATTGAAACAGTTTCTGTGAATATACAAAATATGGATTGAAATATTGTTAATACTTGTAGTAACCAAAAGGAAAAACAGAAAAAAGAAATTAGAAGCACTTTTTGTGAAAGTTGGAAAACATAATGAAGTTCAGTAGAACATTTGTTACTGAAGCATATAAAACCAAACAATCTCAAAAATATCAAGAAGTCAGAAAGTAAAAAAAAGGTTATTTTAAGAGTCACCATTTTTGAACGAAAAACAAGCAAATTGATTTAAATTCTCCTACCCCACATCTGGAATTTTTCAGGTGTCCATGCATTATAATAGTGTCTGTGTACCTTACATGCTGAAAAAGGTCCTCTGATTTCTTTTTTTTAGGGCTATTTTTTAACTGTAAAAGGTGCCTCCAAAAGCAAACTTTTCTGATGTCTTTCTGGCTTTTATGTTTTAAGAAAAAAAATTGTGGGAGAGTTGGGGAGGTAAAGTGGGGGAGGGAAGGGACAGTAGGGAGGGAGGGGTTAGCAACCACAGATACGGAAGGATAGGTGAACGGGGGAAGATGTTGGGTGGGCCTTAAATATAAGGTAGGGGTCAGTGTTTCTCGTGTTCCTTGACTGTGGCTTTGAAAGCACTTTGAAACTTCTCCCCCTTGAAGAGCAGTATATACAGAAAACTGTGATCCTTGAAAGGTAAGGATCAACAGCCTCCTCTATGGCCTGTATGGCCTGTGAGGGAGCTGGTGCGATCCTCTGCTCCACAGGAGTACCTTGAGTGGTGGTAGAAGTGGTTGAGGAAGATGGTGTAGAGGGAGTTAACTGTTTCTCCTTGGCAAAAGAATTGACTTTCTCAGAGCACCTGAATAGTTCGATTTGGCGTGGCGGTGCATGGAGGTGGTGCCGAAGGAGTACTGCTGAGGTTGTTCATGAGTAATTATGACTCGGCACTGCATGCATTTCACCTGGGCAGCATGAGCCTTTGGTACTACCCCAGCGGTGGTAGAAAAAAATGCCACACCCTTCATTCTCTCCAGGCGCTGGAGGTAGGCAAGTCCTCTACCTGCTACTCCTGGTTGTCATTTTCCTCAACCACATCGCTGTGCATGTTGCTCTGTCCAGTCCTTTTACATGGTGGTTGTTGGGGTGGTGCCCGCTGGGAAGGAGGGAAGGCCATGAGAGATTCCATTGCTAAACTTCTGGATGTTTTTGGAAGTAGCTCTCTTGGAAGATTCTGTGTGGTGTTTTGCCAGATTATGCATGACTAAAAGTAGTGGGTGGGTCCCTTTAGAGGAAGCGTCTGCGGATTACGGAGCCGAAAGTAGGCCTTGGAAAGTTATAAAAAGTTGACAGATCAAGTATGAATTGGTCTAGGAGCTGTGGAAGGGTAAACTTTGAATTTGAAATATTGTAGATCGTCTGAAAATGCAGTTTCAAACTGTACGCGGTGAGGGACACTGTCAATTGACACTCCATTATTCTGCATGGGCGTGGTTGCATGCCAACGTCTGGGGATGTGTGTGGCGGCGGGTGTTTGCGGACCATGTTGAGTGGTAGACAGGGTGCATTCACATGAATGTACGTAAACAGGTGCGCTGTCCGTGGAATAATTAAAAGTGTGTTATGTGAGACCGGACATGTGCTGACACAGCACGATGTGTGCATACACTTTATTTCGTAAACGGACTCTCAAATAGTCGTGTGGTCCACAGACTTTTAATTGGGCTTTAAAAAAAAGGAATGTATCACAGAATAATATCGAATTATTTATAGTATAAAAAATAAATGCATTCCTCAAAGTGATGGGGTATCAGAATGAGAAACCTAAATATGAGAATTATAAAGTGATGATCGGGTGAGGGAGGGATGTTTATATAATGAATGGTAATAATATTATTGGTTAAGTTGCTGAACTTATAGAAAGAGTACTTTTTGGGCAGTTTATAGCTTTGGTGCCATTCGACGAATGGTTACCAAACTTTGTAGAGAGGCTCACGCTAATTGGATGTTTGAAAATGTCAGGTGCGTCATAATTTTTGAAACGGTGGCCCTATTGCATGGGCGGATCATGGCCTTTGTCTGCAAACAGTGCGGTGTGGAAAAAGAGTCTGGAAAATATATTTGGGGTTATTTTGTGGATGAAAGACACAATGTGATATAGGTGAAACAAGTTATGTAGGTGCTGGAGTGTGTTCTGTGAATTTGTCTGTTCTTGGACATTACTGAGATTGTAGGGCGGGTGAGTATACTTATTTTAAAGTGTACTGTACATACTTGTTATATGATTTATTTCTATTGTGGTGGTTGTGGCCAGTGGACAGATTATTGGGGGCATGACCCTAGGCCATGTCCCCAAGAATCTTGCCACTGGCCACATGCACTATAGTTACATGTGTATAGATAGTATAGGTACTATAAGGGGAGTTTATCGTATTTGTAATATGATGGAATTATATAATTGAAGTGCATATGGTATTTATGATTGTAGTACAATTGAGGATAGTAAGCATCGATCTTTGCATCGCTTTGACACGGTCAACCATTCTATCATTAATAAACGGCTCCATGATACCTTTGGCATTACAGACCCGGCACTGGATTGGCTGACCTCCTGAATCATTAACCGCCCTCCGCAGCTGCAACTGGGCCGTTTATCCCCCATAAACACTCTCTAATTGCAGTGTTTCCCAGGGTTGTGGGCTGGGCTACTGCAACAGTGTCTTCCTTAACCTCCCCCCTTTGTTCCCTACACCCACTTCCAGCTAATCCAGAATAGGGTTGCAAGACTTACTCTTGCCTTTATGCCCAGGAATCATATCTGTGCAGCCTAAACTCTATACACTGGCTCCTGGTGGCCACAAGGATGCAATTGAAGACCCTCTGCATTATCCAGAAGGCTTTTATGGGGCCTGGGACCAGGCTATTTAGAACTTTGTCTCACTAAATACTCCACTGCTAGGGACCTCTGCTCCTGTAACTTGAATTATCTGCTTGTTAACGCTTGCTAAAACAAAGAGCGGGAGGCAGGTATCTCTATTCGGCTGGTGCCTCTCTTTGGAACAGGCTACCTGCCCCTCTTTGACTTGAGCTGGACTTCCTCAAGTTCCAGAACTTCTCAAAACTTAGTTTTTCTCTTCCTCTTTCCCTCTCACCTTTTCCGATAAACTCATGCTACTGCCATTGAAACTGTGGCGTGGTCCCTTATAAACCTGAGGGGTTGCAGGCCCTATACCTAGTCGACATTAGAACCCCACTCTTTGTTCAGCACTGTGCTTGCAGACCCACCGCCACACTTTTGGGACTGCTGTGGTCCTGGACCTTTGCAATGGTGTCTGACTTTGGTATTCCTTGTGACTTCCTTCCCGGGCTACCTTCAGCACTTGCACATACCTACTCCCCCTCCTGTTAATCCACTTCTCTCACTGCACAATGCATATGACTGTGATGACTACATGGACAACATTGCTTTTCTTGTTTTCAACCCATTTGCTGGGTTTTGCTTCACTTTACTTTCCTGGGCACTGATGCCTCATTGTGCCTTTGGCCTTTCAAGATGGCTTCACCACTTTGTTCTCTGCTGCTGCCTTGGTCTGGGCTCGGCCACCCCCTCCCATTGGTTGCACTGGTCTCGACAGACCAATCAGAGCAACCGGGAGGCAGGAGCTAGCACAAACAACCAAGGCCACAACGAGGCCCTGCATTCACTTCTTCCTGCCTCCTCTGTTCACTCGGAGCCCTGCTACATAGATCCTGATGCTTCTCCAACTGCCAACAAGCATCCATTCCCCCATGAGTGTCTGTGTGCCCCCCATGAGTGTCTGTGTGCCCCCATGCCCCCATGAGTGTATGTGTGCCCCTTTTCCCCCCATGAGCGTCTGTGTGCCCTCATGCCCCCATGAGTGTCTGTGCCCCCATGCCCCCTGTGAGTGTCTGCATGGCCCCATGCCCCCTTGAGTGTCTGTGTGTCCCCCCATGAGTGTCTGTGTGCCCCTATGCCCCCATGAGTGTCTGTGTGCCCCCATTCCCCCCTTGAGTGTCTGCGTGCCCCCCACGCCCCCCATAGGTGTCTGGGTGCCCCGTTTCCCCCTTGAGTGTCTGTGTGCCCCCATGCCCCCCTTGAGTGTCTGTGTGCCCCCATGAGTGTCTGTGTGCCCCATGCCCCCTACGAGTGTATGTGTGCCCCTATGCCCCCTATGAGTGTCTGTCTGCCCCCTTGCCCCCCATGAGTGTCTGTGTGGTCCCCATGCCCCTATGAGTGTCTGTGTGCCCCCCCATGCTCCCCGTGAGTGTCTGTGTGCCCCATGAGTGTCTGTGTGCCCCCATTCCCCCTATGAGTGTCTGTGTGCCCCCCATGCCCTCCATTGAGTGTCTATGAGCCCCCATGAGTGTATGTGTGCCCCCACACCCTCTTGAGTGTCTGTGTGCCCCCATGCCCCCTGTGAGTGTCTGTATGCCCCCATGACCCCCATGAGTGCCTGTGTGCCCCCATGAGTGTATGTGTGCCCCCATGACCCCCATGTGGGCCTGTGTTCCCCCATGCCCCCTGTGAGTGTCTCTGTGCCCCCATGCCCCCTGAGTGTCTGTGTGTGTCCCTTGCCCTTCCTGAACTGCCTGTCTGCCCCCTCCCTCCTCCATGAATCCCCTTCTTTTGCCTCCTTCCTACTCTTCACCCCACTCTATTCTCCCTCCTCTCCTACTTTTTCCTCCTCCCTGCCCCCTTGCCTCCTCCTTGTTAACCTCCAGCATTACCTCAACTGCCGTAAGGTATCGTAAATCCATAACTGCCTGTCTTTTGCAGCCACCTTACCCCCCCACCCCTATCCCCCCCTTTTCCTTTTTCCTTTTCCTGTTAAGCCGGCACTATCCTAATTGCCGTCAGGCATTGTAATCATAGCTGCCTGGCTTCGCAGCCTCCCTGCCCTCCCCTCCTCCTCCCCATCTTTCATTGTCCTTTGCACTTACTCTTATCATTTGTCTTGTGACTTTTGATAGCAGCTTGTCTGTCTCCCCTCCTTCCCTCCTTGTCTTCTCCGACAACCCCCTGCTCTATAAAATCTGTCTCTGACCTATTTTGACAGTAGCTTGTTTTGTTCCTCTCCTTCTCCCTCACTCTATTCCCCTCCTCCCCCCTTCCTCATGTATACTTCATGCACTACATCAATTGTCGTCAGGCATAGTAATGTTACTGCTTGTTTTGTTCTCCTTCTTTTCCCTTCCCTCTTTGCCTTATCTGTTCCATCCACTTGCACTATCCAAAATGTCGCCAGGCCTATTACGATAGTTACTTTTCACATTCTGTATTGTTTCAAGGACTTTAAGAATGTAACTGTTTTTCCCATGTTCCCTCCCTCCTTGAAGCGCTTTGAAACACATTGTATATAGGCGCTATATAAATAAACAATCAAATCAAATCAAATATGTGCATTTATAGCAGCTCTGTGTACAATTTATTTGTTTAAGGGCAACGCATATGGAAAATATTTCTAGAACATTGTTAAGTGGCAGTTGGTGTGTGGAGGTTTAATATGTTGATAGGGCTGCATGTAGAATTTTGTGAAGTGAATGCTGGATGGATGTGTGAGTGTTTAAAATTAGGCAATGAGGGAGTGTTAGAAACATAAAAGTAAAAAGGGTAGAAGGGCTGTCCTGTGATGGTGTGCATGTGACATTCAAGTGCCTTAAAAATGCATTGCCTGAAAAGGGAACTGCGGAGACCGCAGGTAGTTACGAAGGTGTATGGATTATGGTCCTTATAGTATGCTAGAGAAAACTTTATTTTTCTCTGCTATACAATTCTCCATTATTGCCATTAGCATAGCATAAAATGGTAATGGAAATGTTGGAGAATCTTATTGAGTCTTAATTACTTTATTGAAAAACGTAAAGTAGATAGAATCTATAAGATAGTTTTTGTCCTATTATTTTAACTGTGAGAGGTTGCTCCAAAAGGTACCTATTTTTGGGTGTTTTTTATTTTGTATTTTTCTTTTGCAGGAGAGGCCAAGAAGTAAGGTGGGTGAGGGAAAAGAGGGAAGGGGCACCAATGACAGGTACGGAGGGGCAGATGGACGAGAGAAGATGTCTTAAATCTATGGTAAGGGGCAGTGTTTCTAACGCTCCTTGATTGCCGCTTCGAAAGCACTTCGAAACTGCTCCCCCCTTCAGAGTGGTGTGTTGCATAATATACAGAGTACTGTTGTCTTGTAAAGATATGGATCAACAGCCTCATTTATGGCTTGCAAGGTAGCTGGTGGTATCTCCTGCTCCACTGGAGTAGCCTGTGTGGTGGCAATATTGGTTGAGGAACATGAGGTATAAGAAGACAGCCTACTACTGCCCAAGAAAGGAACAGCCTTTATCAGAGCATCCCAGTGGTTGGATTTGCTGTGGCGGTGCATGGAGGTGGTCCCGTAGGAATACTGCCCAGGTTTTCAATGTACAACGTTGCACTCAGTGCATTTTACCTTGGTAGCCTTAGCCTTCAGTACACCCCCAACAGTGGTAAAAAACCATCACACCCATGATTCTCTCTAGGTGCTGAAAATATCATTGTGCTTTTTCCATTGTCCAGGCCCTCCAGCTGGTGGTGGTGGTGGTATGGTGGCTCGAGGGGAGGAGGGATGACCATGGCTGAGGCCATTTTTGAAGTTTAATAGCACATGTGCTAATATTCTTTCAAGCATGTGCTCTGTGTTGCAGATGGAAAATCAATACAAATAGGTCTAGGATCTGTGCAAGGGTTCATTTTCAGCTTGAGACTTCATAAATCTGCTCAAAATGGAGTGTTGAACTGTTCGCAAAGCACAGACCCATTCACGAAGCACGGACCCTTTTGCAAACATGTCATCATGCTGCTCGTGTGTCACGTGACACTGTCCGGTAAGCCTGCAGTGACGTCAGATGTTTGCAATCGTCAGCAAACATAAAATGGTGCAAAAAGGTGCAGAAGGTTAATAGAAGTGTTAAAAATGTTACTAGGAGATGGGGAATGGCACAGTTTTAAGGTGAAACTTTCTAGATCGGCCGAAAAATGCTGCTACATTGGGGGTAAGTATGATATTAGGAGGATGTAGCAAATTTGGGTGCACTGGTAAAATGCCATGAATATTCAGTGAAAACACGTTGTTAAAGGGACATTATTATTAAGTTGCACTAGTAAAAACCTATGAAATTCAATGAAAACACTTTTGTTAAAGGGACATTATGGTTGGGTTGCACTAACAAAAACCTATGAAATTCAGTGACAAAATGTTGTTAAAGTGACGTTATGGTTACAAGTAAAACAGAAACCCCCCAGAAATATGCCAGTTATGGTAAGCTAAGCAACCATAACTCACTTGTGCCACCACCGTGCACCGATAAAGACTAACACTCAGGACATCAAAGATGACATCACAAATGTCATTGATGGCATCACTGATGACATCACATATTAAATTATTGTTGATGAGAAGTTCTTACAAGGAGCTGTGTTTACAATGTTGGTAACAATTTGTCAGGGGTGATCAGAAGACCTATTATGAAGTACTTCATGTATTTAAGAATGTACTCATCTAAGCAAATTATTATATTGGAGTGTTGTTGTCAATACAAGAACCTAATCATATATACACATAAACAATGGCTGCAGCATGCATCATAGAAGTGAAATATTTTTAATCTGGACATTTTGGCTAGTAAAATAATGAATGCTACCTTATCAGAGTTTTGAGTAATGTTAAACGTGGAATAAATACCTAATAATTGAAGACTTACTACATACTTGTATTAGTACAAACAATACAAATGAGAGGCACATACAGGGAAAAGAAAGAAAGAAAGAAAGAAAGAAAGAAAGAAAGAAAGAAAGAAAGAAAGAAAGAAAGAAAGAAAGAAAGAAAGAAAGAAAGAAAGAAAGAAAGAAAGAAGTCACTAGAAGATGTCAATAACATTAAAGTCATCATTATGTATACAAATGAATTGTGTGTTTCAGGCCTGCGTATTGCCCTATATATGTGCACCATGAGTTTAGAGCAAACCCTAAGCAAAGTACTTTAAGAACATAGAAGAAAGTTAATGTCTATATATGTAGCACCTTTTCAATTGTCATATTCTGACTTTCAATGAACAAAAACACCTTGCCTAGATATGTCAGCGAACAAAAACAAGTGGACCAGATATGTAATGTCATCAGTCATGTCATACATGACATTGGTGAAGTCATCTTTGATATCCTGGGTGTAAGTCTTAGTGCACGGTGGTGGCCTGAGTTATAGTTGCTTAACTTACCATAACTTGCAAATTTGTGGGATTTTTCAGGTTTACTTGTCACCGTAGCATCCCTTTAACAAAGTTGTTTCACTGAATATATATATATATATATACATATATGGCAAGCAAAAATCCAGAAAATGACACGTTTCACGGTACACAGACCGTTTGCTCCCGTTGAAAGTGGATATATATATTATAGAGCGGCAATAGCAGCCCTATAATTAAGGTGTGTTGGGCTCCCATAGGAACCTCCACAAATTCTATTGTTAACAAATTTTAATTTGAGTAACAGATTTGACTAAAATGTTACAAGTTTACAAGTGAGTAAGGACTCGCAGACATCCCCAGTTTCGTAAAGATTTGTTAAAAAATAAAAAGGTTATTAAGTGTAACAACATTTTATTTTTCCACAAGTGTCCCCTCCTTCCCATTAATTTTCCCATAGACAAACATGATCAAATGTTGCCAAAGTGCACGGCCCAAACTGCAGGATGGATTTGGACCAGGCCCAAAACAACTTGGGCACGAAGCGTTGACTTGCAAACCACGTGTAGTTTGGGGTTATTCCGTGCAGTAGTTATTTAAATATTTGATGGAGGGCGTGCCACTTCTCAGCTATATCTCTGGGATTTACCTGAAACCGGGGGTTTTGAGACAAAAAATGACCATCATCTTGTTTTTGTCTTGATGCAAGAGATATTCAATGTTATAGCCGAGGATTTAGGAAAACGAAACACAGGAAAAAGCCAATTTGCAGGTCAAAAGACATGCAAATGCCATCAGGCTAGAGGGCACCAAGTGAAATGTGGGAGCTGGAGGGGGTCTGGGGACTGAGTTTGCAACACAAAGCTTTCTGTAGCCTCAGCTACGGCCTTGAATTGCCGACATCTCAAAGCAATCTGCATTACAGAAACAGCCTGTGGTGTGGAGGGCAAGGGAGAGAGCAGGGAGGTGAAAAGGCCATCTGGGGAGTGGGAGGACCTGGCATATATGAGGGGGGCACTTGGTGAGGGCAGGAAATAATTTTTTCTGGCTGTTTTGCGGATATGTGTGGTTATATTTGAGGCTCTAAAGGACCACGGATTGCTGAGGGTATGTGTGGTTCAGTACCCACAGTTACAGTTTTTTTTTTAAAGAAAAGATATGTTTACAGCTATACTGACATTAGGGGTGAGAAATCACTGGCCATGGCCAGTAACTTGATTTCCAGCCAGGTCTTCCAAGCTAAGCAGTACTGTGCGTATATTCATTTGTACCAGCTTTTGATTTCCGCTATGGGTGCAGAAAGTACCTGGGCATATGTTATTCTTGCAGCCAGTCATTTTCCTTTTAATTCCATGCTGCTTAAATGTGGTCAGTTGGGATTGTGCAATGTATCACAACAGTCACAAAGAGGCTGGCCATAAGACAAAGGGCTTGGAGAGCGGGACAGGACATTTTGGTGTTGCCAGTAAGGCGCACACCGTTATAGCACAACCATTTATGTGCGTCTGGTTAGACACAGCTAGTTAGGCGCAGGGACCTCTCGCTGCAAGGATGTTTTGCCGCAACAGGTTCCAATTGGCATGAACCTGCAGGCACTTTGCATTTGAACATGAAACACATTTATTTACTGCAACATTATAAAAGAGAATGAAACATGTATTACAACGTCTCTGGGCAACATTATAAAACTGAAAAAACAAAATACATTGAGAACTCTGGCCTGCAGGAGTTCAAGATGCAACACTTACCCATTATGTTTCAATGATATTATTGTTTTGATTCTCACAAGTTTCAAACGTAGCCTTTTTTTCAATTGGACATATTAAATTGTAGGCTAAGAATGAAATGTATGACCTGTGAAACACTAAGCCATTGTGGTGTAGTGGTTGAATGCTGGTCCCTGATCTCTGGCAGACCAAGGTTCAAAATATTTGCTTACAAAAATTGAACACAGTATATTCCGGACTATGAAGTCTTGACAGACATGCCTTTGACCCATGTGGCCTCCTTCTTGGAAACGTTCACCCAATCACAGCATGCTTTTAAGAAGATCTTTGAACTGCACTACCAATGGGTTAATAATAGTTGCGCGTCTTCCATTGCACATGAGCCAGCACAAAAACTACTTTCTTTGCAGCTTTACGGAGGGACTTGCCACAGAGTCCCATTATTCCCTTAACATATTGCACTAATTTTAGACGTTGAAAATGGTGGAGGCAAGTAGACACCACTCCTGCCACTTATTCTCACTTTCCCCAGCTCAAAAAAACATATTCTGATCCCCCTTCTCTGATTCTACACTACGTAACTCCTCCTTCGACGACTTACATATCCCCTACTGCCATTCAACACAAACCAATAGAGGTGCAGGAGAAATCATGAATATAGCAAAGTTACATGTCTTGTATATAGTGTTAAATACCACATCTCCCTTGTTATTTTGAAGATGATCATTCAGATTTCCTTTTTACTTCCTTTTTACTCTGCATGTTGGTACTTGTAGTACAGGACACTTGATGGGCAAAACAAAACTACAAGTCACAAACTGCACACAAAAAACCAATAACTGGATGGGCATCTTCTGAATTACATGGAGACATGCACACACACACAGACACCAACACACACTGACACTGAAAACTCACATTCAGCATGTCGCAGTGATCGCGTAAACACACGGGTACACACACATGCGTACACACTAACACTCGCCTTCATGGAGCAAATACACACTGCACGCCCAATCCGTCACACACACCTTCAATCCATGTACACAAACAAACTCACATCAATCACACACACATATTGCATGCACACCGTCTCAGATGGCATCCACACCCTCACACCACACATTCCCACTTAAACTGCACATATATTCCAAAAGAGGACTACACCGTCTCTGTGTAACATTATAAAACTGAAAAAATGAAATTAAGAAAAAATCCCATTTATGCTGAATGCTGTCATCAGAGAACTCAGGCCTGCAGGAGTTTGAGATACAGCACTTAACCATTATTCTACAAATATGTTAATGTTTGGATTCTCAAAAGTTTCAAACCTAGCATTTTATACGCTAATTATGAAAAGTATGCCACATCAATCACCAAGCTATTGCGGCCTAGTGGTTAACTGCTGGGCCTTGAGCTCTGGCAGACCAGGGTTCAAGGCAGTATGTTTTTTAACATTGTATTTAACTAATTTAAGTTAATTAAAACAAAAGCAGTGTAACTGGGAGTTGGCAAGGCTTGTTGCAGTGCAGTCCTGCGGCGAAAAAAAAGTGCACCCTGTTGTGATGTGTACTTGCAAGAGCTGTGGAATGTTGAGAGTGCGAGTGTAGTATGAGGGTTCTGCAGGAGCCGTTGGTGGAGAGAATGAGAAGGATTTATACGGGCTGGATGGGACGCCGGTGTTTCTCGCACAGAGCATGCATATCAACTGGTAATAAAGGTATAAGAACTTACCTGTGAGAGCGAACTCATATATTACTACACACCTGAAAATCAGTGCTGCTCCAAAAAAAGGGGTGTACCGCCTGGAGCATGCTGCTTAACAAAAGTGTGAGGTCCATGGCGAATAATTTAATCTCACTGCGCACTGCCTAAAAAGTTGTAAAAGCCTGCAATCCGAAGCCATGGCTAGTGGTCTGGTAGCGTTTTAAAATGGACAGTGGGCACGGCCATGGCCAAAGACCATGCTAGTGGTCTGGAAGTATTCTAAATATCTATGGAATAACAAAACCCTTGAAGTTCAAGGACAAACCTTTAGTTGCAGGGATATTAAAGTGAGAACTTAATGCAACAAAACCCCTGAAATACAGCTAAAGCAACCTTAACTTCACGCCCCCTGTTGCACAGCCTATGACCACAAGGTGGCCTTTTGATTTGTAGATTGACCTGTCCTCTGGTGGATCTAGGTTTTAATAATTGTCGGTGTGGACTTTGTACTGATATACAGGTGTTTATGACGGGTTTTAACATTTTGATAACTTGAGTACTTTAACGGTATGTTGTTGATCGTTTCGAGCAGCTCTAGTACTCATGTGTACTCATTTGTATTATTTATTGTTTGCTTTACTGGCAGGCATCTATGGCTGTTTGCACTTGCATGTCAGTCTGCTAGTATAGTATAGCCATTTTATTCTATCAATGGTTTTCTGTTATATCTGAATTTCATCACAATCCTGCTCAACCGTCATGCACTTGTACTTTATTTTGGCACCATATATTTTGTTATTCTACTTTCTATGCTGTTATACGTATATCTATGCTTATCAACTGAGCGAATGCGAAATAATGAAAAATGCACTATCCTGCACTTTACCTTTAATGCTGCTATTTATGTGATGTTGCACCATTTTCCACTTTATTCCCAATGCTGTTTTCTTCGGTTCATAGCAGCCCACATGGCTGTATTCTGAAATCCATAATGTTTTTATGTTCTGATGAAATTGTATGATGTTTTTAGCCACAGACAGTTTCTTTGGATGGATTTGGTCTTTTCTAGCCAGTGAGTGCACGTTTGAAGATTGTTGTTTGCTGAAATCCACTTTGGGGTTTATCCCCTGACATTATCTTCAAACGTTGCCTTTCTACTTTTATTTCTCTTAAACAATGTATTCCATTTTGGTACAAAATTATACTGGCTTTACCTATTCAAAGATGTCTGCTGCGCTTGCCACACACAGACTGCCTTGCTGTTGTTAGCAATGGACACAGTATTAGGACTACTGTTTGTTTCTTTTTTGAAACTGCTTTCCTGTTTCGGTGGATAAGGGCATTTTTGGCGGATAGGACCTTTCAGGTGAGAGTGAGGGGGGTGCTGTCTGAAGTTTGGAAGATGGAAAATGGGACACCGCAGGGAAGTGTGATTAGTGCAATGCTGTTTAATGTAATGGTGGATGGACTGATTCGGGCTATGATGGGATTCAGGTGTCAGGTAGATTTCTTTGCGGATGATGCTGTGGTATGGGTAAGAGGGCGGAGTTTGTTGATGGTGCAGAGTCGGTTGCAAGCTGTGATAGTACGCATGGAGGAGTGGTGTGGGAAATGGGGCTTTTCGGTGTCTGTGGAAAAAAGTGTGAGTATGGTGTTTTCGAGGAGAAGAGTGCAGCAGGAGTTGAACTTGGTTTTGAAAGGTGTGAGGGTGAAGAGTGTGAAGGAGTTCCGGTACTTGGGGGTGATTCTGGATAGAAAGTTGAATTGGAACATGCAAGTGGATGGAGTGATGGACAAGTGTAAACGCAGGTTGAATTTGTTGCGGGCGGTGACTGGGAAAGAGTGGGGTGCGCAGCAGAAGTGTTTACGAATGTTATATAAGGGATTGATTTTGAGTGTGCTAGATTTCGGATGTCAGGTGGCAGTTGGTTTCACAAAGAGTCAGAAGTTGCGGTTGGATAGGGTGCAGGCGAGAGCGTTGAGAGTGTGTTCGGGTGTGATGAGATCCTCTCCAATGAATGCGGTTCAGGTACTTGTGGGGGAGATGCCATTGGGATTGAGAAGGGATGTGTTGAATATGAGGTGGTGGATGAAGTGTAGTGCGAAGAGTGTGGCTCATCCGGTACGTGAATGTTTGCGGTATAATTGGAGGTTTGACTATTATGGGGATCGGTGGAGGAGGAAAGGGGGCACTTTGGGGTTTCACATGTGGGAGAAGGGGGTGCAGTGGGGTGTGGGCGAGTTGATGGTTGTGACAGATATGGATCTAGTGAGGTGTCCGATGTGGATGATGGGGTCTCCTAAGGTGTGCTTGAAGTTGACGAGTGTGGTGTCAAAGAAGCGGGGATTGCGGGGTGAGATCAAAGATTTGGGTCAGGCATATGTGGCAGAGAAAGAAGGGTGCAGGGTGTTCACGGATGGTTCAAAGGATCCAGTATCTGGAAGAGTGGGAATGGCGTATTATTTAGAAAGCACGGGGGAGTATAAAGTGGGGCGTCTGACGGATGATGTGTCAATTTGTACGGCTGAGTTGGTGGCGATTGCAATGGCGATTGAAAGGGTATGCGAGTTGAGGTTTGAGAAAGTAGTGGTATTTTCAGATTCATTGAGTGGGTTGCAGGCGATTGTGGCAGGGGATGGTGATAGGAAGGATGTGATTTTGGATATCAGGAGAAAGATTGATCGGTGTGTGCGTGGGGGGATGGATCTGGAGTTGGCGTGGGTCCCCAGTCATAGCGGCATTCTGGGAAATGAGTTAGTGGATCTGGCGGCGGGTGAGGGTATGAGAAGGGAAGCGGTTGATGTAAGGTTGCCTTTGAGTGTGGATGAGACGAAGGCAGTGATGGTGAGGCGGGTCATGGATGAGGCAGGAGAAGTGGGTGAGTGGGGTGAAAGGTAGGTGGATGTTTGGTATTCGTGAGAAAGTGTCAGTAAAGGTGGATTCGGGAAGTCTAGAATGGAGGAGGGGGGAGGAGGTGATGCTGAATCGATTGAGAATAGGGCATGTGGGGCTGAATGAATGTCTGTTTAGAGTGGGGAAGCGAAAGTCGAGGGATTGTGCGGTGTGTGGAGTGCCTGAGACTGTGGAACATTTTCTGTTTAGGTGTGAGAGACATGCTGTAGAGAGAGAATTGATGAGGGTTCGATTGACTGCGCAGGGTGTGGCTGAGTTGAGTGGGAATGCTTTGTTGGGAGGTGACGGGGTGAGTGGCAGGAGGAGGAGTAGTGTGTTGTTGGATTTTGTGAGGCAGACAGGGCGGTGGGAGGAATTGTGAGTTTTACGTGGGTTGAATGCTGAATGGTGGATAGGTGCACATCATCCAATTGGATGGGGAAGCGCCTGCGTGGGTCCGTCCACGCCTACTCTAATTTAAAGAAAGAAAGAAAGAAACTGCTTTCCAGTGCAGAGTGGAGCACGAAGCGCATTGTTGAGTAAGATGCACCCCACGGCGTCCTGCCTCTGCTGTTTTTTGTTTTTTGATGCTGTCTGATCATTTGACTCCCCTTTTTTTGTTAAAATAAAACTCGTAATCTAATTTTGATTTGAGTTCATACATTTTTTTGGGGCTTAATGTTGTGGAGATTTCTTCTCACCTGGAGTGCGGTTTGATTTCCTCCTTTTTCATATATATATATATATATATATATATATATATATATATATATATATATATATATGTATGTGTGAAACCACAAAAAATGAACATGTAGCAAAGGCTCATCAGACGGGCACTGCAGAGTACGCTAGACAATCCTTAGGAAAACAGGAAAGCTACAAAAATAGGCCTGTTATTTCCCACATGAACAAAAAGAACACAGGCATTTTGCTGTTTCCACGGCTTAATCATGCTACTGACAAACAAAATAGGACTGGTTTTTAAAACATACTAAATAGC
Source organism: Ambystoma mexicanum (assembly GCF_040938575.1). NCBI lineage: Eukaryota > Metazoa > Chordata > Amphibia > Caudata > Ambystomatidae > Ambystoma > Ambystoma mexicanum. The sequence goes on along the minus strand of NC_090931.1, from coordinate 847,719,306 downwards.
AACTACATTTCCCATGAATTTTGTTAAAAATCGTAGGCCTCCCAAAACATCAAGAAACGATCAAGGCATTTTGAAGTGACAGAGCAAAGAGTTACATGAAGTATTTAGTGCCATTGCAAATATGTTTTAACCATTTCTTTATCCTATGTTCTCCCACATTGTAAACCACAATTCAAAAAATGAGCCAACAATTTTATCAATATTAATCCAACCATCACAATAGCAATCCTTAAATGGTTTGCATCGAGAACATGCATTTTCTCTTTAGCTGATTAAAGTGCCTAGTGCTATCATAATTCAAAACATGGTTAGATGTTAGAACTGTAGACTATGAATATTGGTAGAGCTCACATGATTGTGGTTGATACAATAACATAAGCAAATGCAAAAAGAGTCTTAAAGTGACAGTCTGCTACCAATCAAAGTGCATTTCAGTATCAATATTTAAACAATAAACCACAAGTTGGTTACTCAGACGAGATATACAGTCCCCACAAGAACTAATCATTAAGTAAGGAAAGTCAACCTAATATCTCAAACATCCAATAACCCAATTAGTATATTCCTATGAATAATAAACCAGCCAACTATAAGGGTTATCATATTATAAGGTCCAGTTTTTGATTGACTGGCTCAGTCTGAGTAACACAACACGGGAACATTAATAGAAAGAAAATATTTTAGATAAAAAGGACAACACAGTGAACGTCTTCAAATACAAATCTAAAAACTGGACCCACAAAAAACAGGTGACAGGAGCCAATTAAGCATAACATTCATGTAGCTACCCATAAAGACCCACAGCCAAGCATAAACTACAAAATGATGGCTTCCTTCTCTTGTAATGAGCAGTGGGGTATGTTACAGGTAAATCATAGAATTAGTCGGCCTTCCAATCTTCAGATGGTGAGCTCTATGTTACCTTTGTGTGGATGTGCCTTAACATGGGCTAGTCCAATTGATTTTTTAATAAAGATCTATTTTGATTGTGAAATTCTGCAAAATGGTTTGCTACTGAATAGTTCCCATTTTTAGAATGAATGGCTTGAAAATGTTCCTAAATGCATAATTTCAATTTCCTCTTGGTACTGGCCACATATATTTTCTCACAGGGGCATATAAATCCATACACCACAAAGTCTGAGCTGCAATTAATTTGTAAATTAATGTAGTGAGTCCAATTAGTGTTCTTGGCTTGAAAAAGTTACACTTAGGGTCTAATTACAACCCAGGCAGTAAATTCCCTACTTTACCACCATGGTGTAAACTCAGTTTACACCATGGTGGATGGCGGATTTACTGCCCCATTCCAAGGTGAGTGGGGCGGTAAATCCCCATTCCCCATTTACCCTTCCCCATTCCCATTTTTGCCCCATAGGGCATAATGGGAGTGGGGAAGGCGCTAATTACGGCACCGTAAATTACGGTGCTGTAATTAGCACCAAGGCGGGTTAGCGCCTTGCATTTTAACGCCTGCTAAGAGCAGGTGTTCAAATGGTAATCAGGCGTTAAGGGTTAACGGCGCCGACAGCGCTGTTAAACCCTTAACGCCTGGGTTGTAATGAGGCCCTTAATATTTTGTGAGCAAATACTACATGCCCCAGAAAGGAAACAGACTTTTTGTAATTGGAGCCAGTTTGACTGTTTTATAACCTCCAAATCAATAATTGTGACAAGATCACCAATACCTTTCCCAAGGCTATAGGTAATTTGTGCTTTAGAAATTAGTACTGTTTTCAAATCACTATCTTTGAGCAACAAGTGCCAGTGCTTGCTCACAACTTTATTAATGTCACCCGATTGCAAACTATATGATGTAATGAATCTTATGGTATAAGTTTTAGATGCAACATCTTTTTTAGACTTTAAGATGTTTTGTGCAGTACGTAAATCGGTTTTGCATCTGCATTTGCTGCGTGTACCCTTAGAATAGCATCTCTGCTGAAATCCAACAATCATAGTATCACAGAGAATTTCAAAGTCAGATACATGTGAACAGATTCTTTTTCAACTTAAAAACTCAGCATATGGGATATTTTTAATAGTACTAGGGAGATGACAAGACTTGGCCTGTAACATAGAATTGCTTGAAGAGGGCTTGCAGTATGTAGATGCATGAATCACACGCTTCACTAGAGATATCTTATGATCTAAGAATTCAATACTATCGGTACTCATGGACATGACAACTTTTAAATTCAAATCATTCTGATTAAAAAATCTATTAAATAAATGCAGTTCTTCTAAACTCCCTTGTCAAATCAAGAACAAGTCATCTATGAAACAAAGCCATATGGCTATATTCTTGTTCCATTTATTTTGTGTATTGTTTAAGACAAATACTTTCTCCCAGTATCCCATCAAGAGATTAGCATATGAGGTGCAAACTTAGTGCCAATGGCCATACACATAAGCTGCAGATAGAAGTCACCATTGAATAGAAAATAATTATGCTCAAGATCAAACATGATAATTTCCAAGAGCATACCAGTATGCCTCCTGAAGGTGGCAGATCTGTTTCTGAGGACGTATTCAGCTGCTCTTAGTCCACCACAGTGTTTAATGACTGTGTATATACAGACTCATCTAGTAAAATATTTGGAACCCTTTTATTGAGGGTCCTCAGGACAAAGATTACTTCACGAAACTTGTTATCACAATACCAGGTAGGGTTTCGAGCAGGAATGCAGACCTCACTAAATGCCCAGACCATGTCACACTTGCTAGCGGCTGTAAAAAGGCAAACGGTTGGCACAGTGTATATGGAATCGATAGTTATGTTGAACGCCTTTGATACTGTAAGTAGATCAAGGGTGTGGAAGAAACTTCTAGCAGTGAATATGCCAACCGGATGGGTACAGCTCCTTGATTTACTACATACTGATACCAGACTAAGGGTCAGGCTGAGTAGGGAAGCGGCCACGATGGACCCTAGAGCTACTAATGTTGGTTTGCGACAGGGCTGTATCGTGGCGCCAACCCTGTTCAATCTTTACATGGCTGACCTTAAAAAGGTCTGGGAGGGAGGTAACACAAACTCAGTCAAACTGGGCTTTGTATCCCTTAATTGGATCACCTTCGCAGACGACATAGTCTTGTTTGACTTGACAACAATTTGGCTGCAGATGAAGTAAACCCTCTTCTACAACTATGCTGTTGAAAACAATCTTAAGGTAAATAGGGTAAAAGTCCATGGTTATGATCTTGTCCAACAAGAGGGGGCCGAATACCATGATATGGCATGTGGGAGAAAACCCCCTAGATAGTGTTGAGTCTTTATGATACTTGGGCTATGATATCTATAATAAAAGCTCTAGGGAGGGTTTGAAACACTCAAGGAACAATTCACCCCACCTTTGGCAAAAATGAAGTGGGTTTACTCTCAGCTGCGCTACTTTTTGTAAAGAAGCCACACGCCAAGGTAAGTAGGAACAGTTTATTTACGTAGTTTCCAGCAGTAAAGTATAAGACCCCCAACACAGTCAGCATCCAGGGTACAACTGAATAAAGCCAAGCATAAACATTGATGACATATCATTCCAGAATGGTATAAACACAAGGGATCCAATCTAGAATCACAGATGCCCTGCCTGTCAGAAAAGGCATTAGCACTTAGCAACAATAACAATACATAAAGCATTAGTCCCTTTATATAACACATCCCCGTCCCCTATAAAATAAAATGATTTATTGATAAAAGCAAACAGCAGTAAAATGAACATCAAGAAGAATAAAATGAAATGCGAATGCTCTATCACTTTACTTTTGCAATTCTGGACAAACACCATATTTGTCCACTTTCCACACAGACAACATTCTTGAAAACTCGTGTAACTCTAACTGGTTCCGTGCAAAATGGCTCCCCTTTCTTGGAGATGACCGCCTTCTTTATCCTCACCAAATCTCCAGCTTCGACCACAGTGGTTTTCCTAGGATGTCTCTCATTTACTTTTTCCACCCATTTATCCTTTCGAACACCCATCTTTTTCTTTACGGCATCCACAACCACATCTGTCGCTCTTGCCCTGCCCAACCAAGCTTGAGCCACACAGGTATTCGCCTTTCGGCCTCTCATAAGTTCAAATGAACTAATTCCTGTTTCTACTCGCTGAGCCATCCTCAATGCATACAACCGGTCTCTCACTGCAACTCTTTTGTCCAAACCACATGCATTGGCTTCACGAATGGCATCCATAATGCATCGATTCACTCTCTCAATCATGCCGTTGACTTGAAGACAATACAAAGGCGTTCTTTTGTGTTTAATTCCACATTTGTGAAGATACTCCATAAATAACTTCCCCACGAATTGTGGACCGTTGTCAGTGAGTATACTTCTAGGTAAACCCTCCCTCTCAAACACATCCTCCATGAATTCAATGATACTCCGGCAAGTAACTTCCCTCAAAATCCTAAATTCCGTCCATCTTGAAAACATATCAACCATGACTAAAATGAATCTTCCTCTACCAGCACCCATGTCAACTGGACCTAGCACATCCATGGACAAATCCTGCCACACTCCCTCTGGTATACTTGTTTTTCCCATGGGTTGTGTTACAGCTATCACATTTTTACCTGACTTGATACAATCATTGCATGCACAAACTACCTTCTCAATTTCACGATCAATCCCTGGCCACGAGTAATCAGCTTTAACAACCTCTTTTGTCTTACACACTCCAATATGTCCTTGGTGGGCGCAATTTATTAACTTCTTCCTCAGACTACCTGGAACCACCAATTTATCCCATCTATATAGAAGCTCTCCTTTATACGGACAGTTTGTTTCTCACTTCCCACATTGCCCTTTCTTCGCCAACTAAAAGTCTTTTCTCTGGCCATCCTTCCACCACAAAAGCCATAATACACTTCCACATTTCATTTGATTTAAGAATTTGAATCCATTCTTGTTTCTGTATTATACCTTCCACGGTTGCAAAAACCGTTTCATTCTCACCACACATATTACTACTTCTGTCATCATCTTTATCTTCCAACTTCACCCTCGAGGCATGGTCGGCCTGTACATTCTCTTTACCAGCGACTACTTCTATCTCAAACTTATGACATTGTAGTCTGGTTACCCAGCCTGCAACTCTTCTTGAAACCATGTCAAGACCTTTACTTTCAAAGATCGCCTTAAGTGGTCTATGATCTGTTCTCAGGATAAAATCTTGACCCCAAACAAAATTTTTCATTTTCTCTATCCCCCAATGGCATGCCAATGCTTCCTTCTCCAGTACCGAATAGTTCAATTCTGCTCCTCTCAACATGCGGGATGCATGCATTACAATCATTTCTGTGCCATCCACATCCGGCTGCAACATAACTACTCCTATTCCTGTTTCACTGGCATCAACAGCCAGAATAGTTTTCTTCCTCATGTCAAACATTGATAAAGGTTTAGCCATGTCAATTTTTTTTTTCATTTCTTCGAATTCTTTCTGGCATTCGTTACTCCATTCAAATTCAACACCTTTCCTTAACAAAGCTCTTAAATTAATTATGGAGTCAGCAAATCTGTCCACAAATCGGTGATAAAACTCAATAGTGCCAAGAAATGATCTCAGTTCAGCCTTATTCACAGGTGTTTGTGCTTTCAAAATTGATTCAACCAAATTTCTTTTCGGTTTTAAACCTTTCTCAGAAATTTCATGACCTAAATAATCCACAGTTTGTGTCATAAAAACACATTTCTCACCCCTCAATGTTATTCCTCTCATTTTGAAAATCTTAAGGACCAGGTTCAATCTTGTCTTCAACTCAGACTCATCCTTCCCACATATCAAAACATCGTCCTGAAAGCACCACACTCCACCAACTTCCTTCAACAATCTGTCCATAACCTTCTGGAATACAGACGACGCTAATACCAATCCAAATGGCATGCGCTTGAACTGATAGATTCCCTCATAAGTAATAAAAGCTGTCAATTTTCGTGAGTCTTCATCTAAACTGATTTGATGATACGAACTCGCCATATCAAGTTTAGCAAAGTATTTTGCACTCCCTATCCTACTCAATAACTCTCCCATATTGGGAAGAGGATGGCGATCCGCTACCACACATCGATTAAGTTCCCTCAAGTCGATGCATACTCTCAAATCCCCATTACTCTTCTTCACCACTACAACGGGGGATATCCATTCTACCGCTCTAGCCGGCTCAATGATTCCCTCTTTCTCCAGTTTTATCAACTCATCACGCACAGCCTTCCGCATAGACAGAGGCAACGGTCTAAGATTAGAGGCAACGGGACTGCTCCCTCCTTTATTCTCAATCTTGTGAACCATCCCCTTGAGGCATCCCACTCTGTTACAGAATACTTCAGGATATCTAGCTACCATCTCACATTTGGCTCTATTGCTGTTAAGCGCAAATGGATCACTTACATTGAGAACTTGCTCCTCACTATTGGGATCTAATTTGATTCCCAAACCCCTTTGTTCCTTCCAACCCAAAAGAGTTTCACCTCTTTTTGTGACATATTTTCCCGTGTGTCATCCTACCCTTGAACTTGAATTTCGCTACACAACATCCCAAAATGTGTATTTTATCACCATTGTATCCTCCTGGTGTTTTATTGGAGGGAACTAAACGCCTAATATCACCTCCAATTACATTTTCAAAGACAATTTTGGATACCAACGTAATTTTTGAACATGAATCGGCAAGCATTTTAACTGAATGACCATTTACTTCTATCCACACTGAGGGACGCTCACATTCATCAGACCCCAAGCACTTTACAATGTGGACTGTAACTATCTCATTCTCAGAAACATCAGCTTCTTCAGATGACATACCATCATATTCTTCAATTAAAAGTGTTCCCTTCCCACCACCACTTCGATAATTTTTACAGCAATTCTCAAAGTGCCCCCATTTCCTACACAAACTACAATTCACACGTCTTCCAGGGAAAATGGGAGATGTGGATAGGTGTTGTGAACTCCCACAACGAAAACACAATCTATCCTCTCTCTTTACATTAAATTGGGTAGTATCTCTTTGAGAACGTTTGTTGGGTTGCTCACCACCTCCACCTTTGGTTTGGGTATTCTCATGACGTTTATTGGGCTTGGTTTTAAATTTCTTCTTCTCCTTCGAGCAACCACCCTTCTTGTCGCCAACCCTCAACACTTCAACACCCAGTGATGGCTTATTTTCTTTAAGAGACAGTTTCGCTACACACTGCAGGGTATGCTCAATTCTCTTCGCTATACTAATAACCTCATCTAAATTGGGATCATCCTTCAACCAAATTTCCTCTCGTATTTTATCATTGCAATGAATCATAAATTGATCTCTTATATGTTCTTCCAGTCCACCCCCAAATTTACAATTTAGTGCTAAATGCCTCAAAGCAGTTACATAGTCTTCAACAGAGTCTCCCTCATGTTGGCACCTCATGCCAAAGTGATATCGCTCCAATACAGTGCTTGTTTTTGATTCAAAATGCTTATCAAGTTTGATTAACGCTAGATCAAAATCATTTGTCCCCTCTTCCAAATCTAACTCAGCAATATCAGGAAGAGTGTCATATATCCTCTGACCTTCATAGCCCAAGAAATGCATTAACATAGCTACTTTGCGTTCTACTGACATTCCATTTCCACACGTGGCTTTAACATAATGAAGAAAACCTTTCTTCCAAGGGGCCCACTTGATTTTTGGCGGGCCTGGTGTAAGCATAAACACCTGAGGACCAGGTACCCCAGACAAAACCATGTCTGTCTTTCACTCTTAGAAAGTATGAAAAGCAGTAACTTCTATTGGGATTGGAATGCAAGGGAATGCACTCACTGCACCAGCGTCCAAATATTATCTAGTAACTCGTGGAGGTATGTCAGATGTCACTGAGAGCCTTAAGTCTCCCAATTGAGGAAACTTCCCATGACAGATCCTCTGTGGGACTACTTTTCCCAGTCAAAAGTAGAGTAGTCTTCCAATTTTAAGAACACTTCCTCATCTGAGAAATCACACTTCCTGCAAAATGTTTTAGGAACACTTCCTCATCTGAGAAATCACACTTCCTGCATAAGTAAAGTAGTTTCCCAATTTTAGGAACACTTCCTCATCTGAGAAATCACACTTCCTCACCTGCGTTGCATCTGAGTATCATTCAACTCGCTCGCCTTCCCACAGAGGGCCCTGGGCGAGCCTTAGTTATTTTCCTGTGTTACGCTACTGCCAGCGCCACATCCACGTTCAGGCTGTCAGACTTTTGAGACTGGCAACTCCGTTTTGAGCCAAACTTGAGGCTGGCACGGGGCTTCTCCAAACCCTGTGCGACAGGTCTCGCCTAATCCCCCTCAGACAAACTTTTCCAGCGTCTGATGGTGTGAGCTAATCCACAAGCTCAGGGGATAGTCTTCCTGGATGCCGGGTCCCGCAGACCACCCTGGACTGTTCTTCTCCAGCACCTCTTTTGGGCAGTTGGGGGTCTTGGCTTCAGCAGGGATTCATCCTTATCTCATCCTCGTCGCCATTGTAACGAAGCCACAAGCCAAGGTAAGTAGCAAACAGTTTATTTGCTTAGTTTCCAGCAGTAAAGTATAAGACCCCCAACACAGTCAGCATCCAGGGTACAACTGAATAAAGCCAAGCATAAACATTGATGACACATCATTCCAGAATGGTATAAACACAAGCGATCCAATCTAGAATCACAGATGCCCTGCCTGTCAGAAAAGGCATTAGCACTTAGCAACAACAATAACAATAGATAAAGCATTAGTCCCTTTATATAACACTTTTCCTTAAAACCCATGCTGCAGTACTACTTTTAAGTGTGGAACCCACTGTGTTGTATGGCTTAGATATCTCAATATGCGATCTGGGGGTCTACCTTAACTTCATCCAAGGCATGGACTGGAAAAGAAAGCAGGGCATAGCACACTCAGTACCAAACTCCATTATCAGGCATGAGTTTGGTTTAATCACGCTGGCCGCTAGAGCTAAGTGGAGCAAACTGGTCGTTTGCCAAATTATTAAATATACCATCCATGTCCCTTTACTGGAGTTGGGGGACGATCAGACAAGAGCTTTGGGTTTTACCATCACAGAATTTAAGGCACAGATGACCGAAATACTGTAGTCATTGGCTCCTCCAGAGAAGAGTTTACTACCAACTTGGTCACCATGAAGAAAAAGCTCTTCAAACATGACTGGGCCGTTACTAGTGATCAGTTGGGCACGTACACTGTATATGGAGAGTATGCAAATTTCCACACAAAAAGGGAGGGGATCCCTAAATATATTCTCATCTTCCCATGCCCAAAAATGCGAGCAATGGGCCTGAGATTCCAAATCAATCAATGTCCTTCGCTAGAAAGAACAAGCAAGTAGGAATTGATTCCGGGAAACCAGGTATGTAGGTTCTACACAATATGTTCTGCAAGGTAAACCATTAAACATCTGGTAATGAACAGTCCAGCATTGGGTAGGAAAGAAAAAGACATCTTGGGAAATAATATGTGAGCAATGTTATGTGGACTTGTCTGATGGGAAGACAACGGCAAAGTCTGATATTTGCACTGTGTGGCTTCTTGGCTCTATTACTGATGAAAATTCAAGAGTTAGGAACGAGCTTAAACACGCTTAATTCAATGGACAATTTAATATGCAATGATTTTAATATTAATTGATTTACTTATCAATGGATCTGTAAAATGATACCTTGTATTTTTATTTTTCCTTTGTATCTAATAGTGAAAGGTTTTTACACTGGTTGTTTGAACCAAAACACTAATTAAAAATAAAAAGTAACCAGAATTAAATTATGTTCCCATGCTATGTCTTCTAACCTACTCAGCACATCGCCTGTGTCCTTAACAAAAGATGGTAGGCTGGTTACAAAAGGAACAAGAAAAGAATCAACAAAGCTAGACATAGGTTCGATAAGAGACCCAATGGAGCGGACAATGGGTCTACCTGGTGGTGTAGTGTGGTTTTTATGGACTTTAGGAAGCAAATATAGTGTTGCAATAGTGGGATGTTTCACATTAAGCAACTGGTATTCATCCATATTAATAAGTCCTTCCTTGAATCACCTATCCAATAGGGAGTTGAGAGAGGTCCTGACATTTTCTGTAGGATCTTGAGCATGTTTTTGGTAACAATTATTTTCCCTTAGAATCTTGTGGGCATCCTGTTCATAACTACCACGATCCCACAGGACCATATTGCTACCCTTATCAGCAAGTTTTATTCCCCCGCCAATATTTCTGGTCATTTTTGTATATGTCGTATGTCATCCTGTGACATGTCTTGGGGAGCTTTAAACCAGTTAATCTTGGTCAGGTCAGCGTTTACCAAACTCTCAAATTGGGAAATAATACCATTGTCTACAAATGGTGGTGTTAAGTACGATTTTGGTTTAAACTCCCTAGGATGGTTAAAGAATTTATAATCTAAATCAGAAAACTAGATATTATAGCTTGTTGGATCAGATTCCAATACCAAATCTGCCAGGCAAGTTGTAGTTTATAGTTCTCTAACACTCATAGTGTGTACTTCTGGGACCAAAGGTGGAGATTTGGCCACTGTGTTTAAGAAATGCTTTTTCAAGAGCAATTTCCTGCAAAATGTAAACACATCAATGGGAGTATCAACTAAATCAACAATTTGATCAGGGTTAAAAGATCAGCCCAATTTGAGTAGCTGGCAAGTATGATTATCTATTGGTATATCAGTCAGATTTAATACTATATTGGTATTGCAGTCCGCCATTGAAGTCACTTCTTAGACCTGGTCAGCATTTGAGTTGCTGTCCTCTTCCTCTTTCTCTGTTCTTTCTTCTTCCTCTGTCTGCCATGTCTTGTCCTGACTTTTTTCCTTTAAGATCTCTTTTTTCCTTTCCTTTTCGGTATTTAGATATTCAGTGAAAGAACGTTAGTTAAGGTGATCAGATTTAATGCAACAGAACCCTTGAAATTCAGCGGATTTAGGAAGTGATCATCTTAACCTGGCATCCCCCATTCATGACTCCTAGGATCTAATGAGGTGTTTGTTTATGTAGCGCTTATGACTGAGCGGTTTACATAAAACACATATACATACAAAATCACCCAACTGGAGTTGGTACTCATTTATCAACCTCGGAAGGATGAACAGCTGGGTTGGCCTTGCCGGGATTCAAACCGGCAACCTGCAGATCACACACAGATTGCAGCAGTGAGCACTCAACCCACTGAGCTATCTTGCAAGACTCCAATTTTGTTTGTCATTGTGAATCCTATCTGTTAGGTTTGTGCTAATGGGCTTTGCAATGGGGGGATGCTGATTTAAGATGAGCATCACTTTCCACATCTGCTGAATTGAAAGGGTTTTAGTTGTGTTAAATCTGATCACCTTAACTGTCCCTTAACTAAAGTTTTTTTCAACAAATGGCAAGGTTTTTTTATACCATAGTTTATTCAAGGGCCACTAGCCATTAACTTCGGCTGTGGCCACTGCACTTGTTCCACCTACAGATTTCATTAGGGCACACTAGCCATGATGGCCTTTGGCACTGGCCGGTGAGCATGGCCTTCGGCCGTGTCTACTGTACATTTTAATACACTAGATTTATTTCAAGCCCACTAGTCATGGCCTTTGGCAATAGCCAGTGGCCATGGCCGTGGCAGCTGCACATGTTGCACAAATACGTTTCTTTGTGGCCCGCTGACCAGGGCCACTGGCACAAAGACACATTTTCCCCTGCCTAGTAGGTGTGATCCAACAGATGTCCCCCTTTTATTTGTTTCCCTCTGTTTCCATTCCCCCGTTAATCCTGCGATAATTACAGCAGTGACCTTGAGGTAATCCTCTGCTAATGACTGCGATAACGCTAGAAAACTAAAAGGTCTTCACCACTGCTTCCCATGTGCCTTTCTTTCATTTGCCTAGGTCCCCCCACCAACCTCTGTTGATTGTTACCTCCCTGGTCCCCTCCCATTACTCTCTTTGCTTTGTCTGATGCATTTTCTTTTCCGACAGTGTCTAGCATTATTACTGCATTATTACTGTGGTAGTCTTGTGAGATTCCCCTGGAATTCCCCCACTAATTAAAAACATCCGAACTGTAACTGTCACTGGTTCCCCAGATCACCCCCAAATGCCCACCTTCACATGATGTCCTTTTTCCCTCTACCTATCTCTAGCCTTATGCGATTTCAACCTTTTCCTCCTCCAAATAGCTTTTTTTGCACTTTTCGTTTTCACCTTCCCCAGATATTACTGCATCGTGCAAAGAAAATGGTTTTTCATTTATGAAAAGCCTCTCTGCTGCAAAGGGGAGATATAGCTATATTTCTGGGAGAAGGTGGTACCTGTGTTCCCTTCAAATATTTAAAAAAAACGAATGAACGAAATAACCCCAAACCTGTCCTGGAAATTAGGTCAACGCTTGGTGTTTCTTATTTAGTCCAATTCCCTCCAGCATTTTTTGCTCTTCAGCTTGATACAATTTGTACTTTTTTCTATGTGCAATTGGGAGTAGGCCAAAACAGTGTTTTTTTGCTTTCTTAATATGTATTCATTTTTTAACACATCTTTCCCATAATTTCCAGTTTGGGGAGTGTATGTGGGTTCGCATGACAAACTTTCTTTGGAAAATATCATCCAAATCCGTTATTCAAGTCAAAAGTTATTAGCAATAGAATTTTCGGATTTTCCTATGGCTCATGTCGCTCACCTTAACTATAATGCAGCAACGCATATTCAGTGAAAGAACTTTAGTTTGGAGAGAGCTAAGATGATCAGATTTAGCGCAACAAAACCCTTGAAATTTAGCAGATGTGAGAAGTGATGAGCATCTTAACTTAGCGTCCCCAGTAGATGCCCCGATGATGTAATTTTGTATGTCATTGTGAATCCCTCCTGTTGTATTATGTATGTGCTCATAGGTTTTGCAACCCGGGGATGATTATGCAGCAAGGACCTCTGATAGCTGTCGTATCTGGTTTCAGGGAACACAGGGAACCCAGACTTCAATGGGCTACTGCACCAGGGTTATTCATGCCCAGATTTGGAGTGCCACACTGTGGGTTACTCCCCCTCTCAACTGTGGGTGAATTGGTGGAGGTTAAGCAGGTTCCCTGCAGCCTGAAACTACAGCTACGAGAAATGTTTGCTGCACAATTGACACCAATTGAGAACACCTGCACTGACTGCAAGCAGCAAGTTGAGATTGCCTCCCTGATGAGGTCATGAGCATTCACAATGATTAGAGGAGAAGACCAAGTAGCTGAGAGGTATAATGTGCAGGGATTCAGAGTGTGCCCCTCCACTTCTATATTGTTAATGTATATGGTGTTCTGGAACGTGGAAGCTCCAGACTCCAATAGGGTGCTACAGGGCTACTGATGCCGGGCTTTGGAATGTCACACTCTGTGCTACCCCCCACGCCAAACAGCCACGGTGGGTGAATTGATGGGCGTTTCCTGCAAACATACTACAGCCAGAAGTCCTTGCTGCAGAACTGACACCAATTGAGAACACCTGCACTGACTGCAAGTTGAAAGTTGAGATTGCCTCTCTGGTAAGGGGAGGATCACTGAACACATTTGGAGAAGAAGACCAAGTAGCTAAGAGGTATACTAAGTAGGGAATCAGGCTGCACCTCTCCCCAACTGTATTGTTAAAAAAGACATATATATATATATATATATATTATTCAGAGGAAAAACTTTAGTTGCAGGGACGTTAAGGTGAGAACTTCATGCAACAAAACCCTGAAATTAAGCCACTGTAACTATGCACCCCCGTTGCGCAAACTATGACCACAATTATGACATCACTGATGACTGATGACATCATTTATGGCATTGGCACAGTTTCATCTGTAGCCACTGTATATTTTAGAACAGTACCAGACCTTTTATTATACCTGAATAGAGGCATGCGATATGGGGGAATTCCAGGGGAATCTTTGGGCCATGCCCCCTGTATATTTTAGAACACTACCTGACCACTAACCATGGCATTTGGATATGGCCTGTGGGCACTTTGAAAACCCTATTACGTCATTAGCCATGGCCTTCAGCCCTGCCCACTGTACATTTAGAACACTAGCAGACCACTATCTTTCGCCTTTGCATTTTTTTAAAACACTAAGAGGCCTTCAGCCGTGCCTACTGGATATTTAAAAAACGCTTGCAAACTACTTCGGCCATGTCCATTGTATGCAGGTCACTAGCTGTGCACAGTGCATATTTAAAAAAAAACTTGCAGCCCACTGGCCATTTCCTTTGGCAATGGTCAGTGGCCACGCCCTTTGGACGTGCACATTGTGTATCACGCCCACTCATCCGTGCCCACTCTTTACATCAAAACACTACATAGTCATTGATTTGTCACCCTCAACCTCACCATATATGTTCCAATAACTCCTTTTTTCCCATAGCCACAGTTATCGGGGAAAACAGTGGGAACAAAAATTCTTCCCTGTCCTCCCAGATGCTCACTAAGTGCCCCCCTCATGTGTGCCTGCTCCGTCCACTCCCCTGGTGTCCTCATCACCTCCCCTCCCCCATTTCCCCAACACTCATCATTTCTGTGACACACTTTCAGTTGAAATGTCGGGTAGCTGCGGTGATAACCCAGGTTATAGCCGAGAGTATGTGAAAAAATGTTAAGCATCGTGTGGCAAACTTGATCCCTAGCCGCCCCCCAACTCCCAAGTTTCACTTGGGGTCCTACTGCCTACGCACCCTCTCTTAGCCTGGTGGCATTTTCATGTTTTTTGCCCTGCCATTGGCTTTTTTCTGCATTTTATTTTCTGGGGTATAACCGCAACCATCACTTGCATCGAGAAAAAGAAAAGATGGTGGCTGTTTCATTTATAAACACCCTAAATACCCAGATACTCAATGTATCCGGGCAGAAGTAGCTATTTATTTTTGCGAAGGGGCACACCCCCTTCTGCATCAAATAATTTTAAAAAGTACTGGACTGAAAAAAGACAAACCACAAAAGCATTGGTAGTCAATTCTTTGTGCCCAAGTTGTTTCAAACCTGGTCCAAATCTGTCCAGAAGTAAATATTGACCTTTTTGTCTATTTTAAAGTGACTTGTTTATTTTTTAAAGAATGTTTCACAGACCTTCCAGTCCAGGTGGAGGGGTGTGGTTGGGGGTGAAGAATTCCTATTTGCCTATAACCTGAACCGTTGAACAGATTTTCAACAAATGTGCCCAATAAGCGTGACACAGTAACAGAAGCGTGCGTTTACACATTTTACAAAATAAAATGTTAGTGACTTTGGTGCATGAGGCATGGCTTGCATCCGTGGTCAGTGTCCAGATTTTCCAGCGGGATATGACCTTAGTCCATGGCTGCCACGGGCCAGCTCTGGGGCCTGCAACATGGCTGAATGGTCCCCTAACATGATTATAGTGGTCACCGTCTATTTTGGGTGGCTGGATATGGGGTGGAGAGAGAGGCTAGCGCGTGGCAGTATCGCATGCCTCTATTCAGTTTTACCTTGCACCTGCATGTGCTTCTAAAATAACACGCAGCAAGCTGCACTGCAGAAATACGGCTGCTAAAGGAATACTAGAGTTCTGTAGTATATGGCAAAAGGGGCATTTTACTATTTTACCTACTGTGTTGGAACATTATGTAACGCCTTCACCTATCAAAACTAATGAAATGCAATGAAAACACACTGCAGGCATTGGTGGGCACTCAGAACAGGACAAGGTCAGCATCTGCCATTTGCCCTTTGATGCTGTCATTGAGATTGTGTTTTGCCAAGTGCAAGGTATTGAAGGAAGCTCTGTAGCTGGGCTTGCCTTCCCTTGTGACATTAAGATCATTTCTGTCATCTAACAGCCCTGGGAAGTAATATGTCTCATTTATATTGCTTTTCTCTCGACACTTTACTTTGTTGCCCTCTTGGTTGGTTATAGGGACTCGACAAGTAGCCGCCTGGTCAGTGTTTAATGAAAACGAAACACACACACTGTTACTATTGCTACTGCATTAGAAGAGAGCTTAAAAAAAAACTGTTTACACAAAACAGTGTTTTAATCATTTAATTTAACACGTTTCTACCTGTGTTTATACCACATTTTAGGGTTTTGTTAGCCAAGCTTACAGGGAATAATGAGTGGTCTGACTTATAATAAATGTTTTTTTAATTTTTTTTTATGAAAGGGTGTTTAGTGAGAAGACCATTTAGCTGTGTATTTTGTTTTCTGTGTCGGTCTTTTGTATAGGTTACCAAATGATCACCCAAAAATCTATAAAACAGCAACCAGATGCAGTGGATGACATTTTTAAACAATTTCTACTGGATCCTTTTTCTAACATATGGCTTTTTGTGCATTCTGAAGGGTATCCAGTGATATTTTTGGCATATTAAACATCATTCAAATTAACATTGCTCATTTTATAATATTGTTAGTTTGTATTATTAGCGATTATACATTTAGCTCCAATTAGAAACAGTATTATTATTCTTTTTTTTTTAATACTGCATCAGAACACCACTGTAGTAGTCTCAAAGCGCATAAACCTTGTCTGAGTTAACGTGCATTGGTGCACTAGTCCATCGCAGGGACAGCCGGACCTTAGTCTACTAAGGAGCCAGTGACCGGAAAATGGTACAATATAAGAAGGGAGAGCTTTATAGAAGTAAAAGCTTGGGGCAGAGTATGAGAAGGTGTGTAAAAGGTGATGAAAAGGTGAAGATAGTAGAAATCACCCCCGGTTAGGGGGACGCAGAGTGCTGGAAATTGCCAACCAGCCCGAGCCCTGTACGCCCCCCTAAGCAGGGGTGATTGCTATTCACACCCTGAGGTTCATCCACGGTGCAAATTCGTTTTTTTGATCCACTTGAGACAAGCTCCGCCCACATTGCGATAACCCAGTCTCCCATAAAAACCACAAAAATCCAAAATGGCCACCACTAAAGTAAATAGAAAAGGGACAAAGTCCCTTTTCTTTTTCTCTGGTGGCCATGGGTGGGACAGAGCACTGGGACAGGGGCACAAAGCTGTGGTCTCACAGGTAAGTGGAGAGGGAGGGAGGTGGGGGAAGTGTACAGAGTCTTGCAGGGTTGGGGGAGAGGGAGCGCGATTGGGGAGGCAACACAGAGCGGCTTTCTACTGCCTCCCCACAATCAAGGTGGAGGCATCTGGGGAAGGGCCTTGGGTGGCTGGAGAAACGCAGGTATTACTCTGTGTTCTCCCCCGCATTTCCAGTCACCTGATTGGCTGAGCTCTCTTCTCCGAGTGGTAAGGCTGTATATCAAATATATCTGTAAAGTCTGGGTGGATGAGTGCCTTGAGATGTGCTTGTGCTATCATAAGTATATTGTGGGCATAGTTAACCAGGGTCCTCCCAATGGATGGACAGTGTCTTTTTGAAATTTCTAGGAATATATGCTACCCAAAATCGAGGACGAATGTCCTAAGTATATGTGTGCCTTATGTAGTAAAATATATGAAGCGTTTCTAAAGGGTAAGCAAAGAGGGATGAAAAGAAGGAAGGGAAAAGGCAAAAGGATTGCAGAGCCAATCTCAGGCAGTGCCACATCCAGATAAGTCCTGCCAACCCGAATCCTCTGCCTGCGCCAGAAGAGGGTAAATGCCAGAGATGAAGGCCCTGGCCAAATCTGATCCATTCCGTCTCAAGCAGAGCCCCTCACTATCAGTATTTGTCCTCCAACCCCGCCAGCCCTAAACCACAATACTCTTGTAGTCATGTGCCAATTCCAAACCTCCTACTAGCTGCATCCACTCAACCTCCTCCCCATCAACATTGAGGTCAGCGCATGCTGGGGGGCAGCGCATGCTGTTCATCGGTTCCGCACCAATTAAGCCAGGCAGCATTAGGTGACTGATCTCGGCTTATATTAAACACAATTTACAGTGCAAAACCAGCTTCTCAGGAACTACTTTTCCTCGTCCTGACCTATCTTGAAATGAAAGACAGATGTTTTTTGCTTGATTCTTCTCTTGAAAAGTGTTATGGTCATAGTAGGTCTTCACGCTTTGACTTTCTTTCTCCAGATGTGTCAAGGAAAGGCATGCCGCAGATGCTTTCACAGATTCGTGACATACTCATAAGTGGTTGGTTGATGCTCTCACAAGTCCATGATCCGAGTCCCATACAGCAGTTGCTGAGATAGCACCATTCTCCTCCCTGCCATGAACTCAAATGGACGGACCTTAGAGGATGAAGAAGAAGTGAAAAGTGGCACCGTCTCCCTCACTTTCCTGCATTGCTTACATTGCACATCTGGATGTGCAGGGGGCATCATAGTTTTTTTGTCTGGGGGCAGGTGAGTGGGTGATAAGTGTGCAGCAATGGGGTAAAGGTGATCCTCTTATTATTTAATTTAATTGCCTGGGGCACACCATGCTTGCCAATTCGAAGGAGAGTTAGGGGGCATTTAAATGTTAATATCCTATGGCATGAAACCGTTTTCTCTTGCATTTTAATATTGTGAGTATTGGTTTGTTGTTTTGTCTTCAAAGTAACATGCACGCAATTAAGCGCTTTTTGATATGAGATAGGCTTACCATGTTGGTGAAAGTGTTTTTAATGAATATGAACCATGTACATAAATAAACAGATGTTGTTTTGACTAAATGTTTTTTTTATTTTTTATTTAGACATCTGTAGAGTGCACACAAACCCGGGGGCATCAGGGCGCTTTTTACCAGTTACATGAGCCCAATTTGGGCAGGCATAGATGCAGACAATGAAATTTTCAACATTAGGTCATGGGTTGAGGCAAAGGAAAGGTGAGCGGGCGCAGTTATAATACAGTTACAGAAATTGGTGAGTGCATTGGTTGGGCTATGGCAGTACTTGTATCTTGCGTCATGCTGACTGCAGTTTGTATGTGTATCCACAATGGTTGCCACCAACAAGACACAGTTGTAGGAAAAGGTTTGGATTTGGAGAAC
Organism: Ambystoma mexicanum; assembly: GCF_040938575.1. Classification (NCBI taxonomy): domain Eukaryota; kingdom Metazoa; phylum Chordata; class Amphibia; order Caudata; family Ambystomatidae; genus Ambystoma; species Ambystoma mexicanum. The sequence goes on along the minus strand of NC_090931.1, from coordinate 847,700,399 downwards.
CAATCACCATTATCAGAAAGCCGAGCTGCACAGCTGAGCGCAGTTTAATGTTTTCAGCCCCCTTTTAACACCCCCATCCCGGGGGACCTGGTCTGGTATAAAAAAAATTCAGCATTCTTTGCGGAGGGAGGGCGTCTACAGAGGGAGGAGTAGGAAGGAGGTGGCTCGTCATACCAGCGAGCAAGGGAAGAGAGCGAGAGGGGGAAAGAGAGGAGAGGAAAGGCACAGGAGTTGTGCAAAGAGAGAGGAGGAGGAAGAGAGAAAGTGCGAGGAGGAGATTGGAAAGGCCTGGAGTGAGGGGCACGGAACAATGGAGTGTGGTCTTTCCACTGATTCATTTTAACATACTTTCAATTCAGTATGTTCCAATTTTATTATTCTGTGGCTGGAGTGAATGCACAAAGCCTAAATGAGCCCTGGATGAACTACGTCAAGGCAAAAGGAGGACCAAAGGTTTAGTCTTGCCTTTGGTCAAAACACATATATAGCATTTTACATGTATTTTTCTGTGCGGTAGAGTCTATAGATATAGAGCTAAAACGTCCTCTTTTTTGGGGGCGCTGTTGAGCAGCCAACAAAATGGCTGCCTAGCTTTCCAGCTCCGTGTGCCGCCGCTCTATATCTGCCTTCATCTGCGGTCTAACATCTTGCCCATCCTCTAAACCGGCTCCTGCCTTGCAGGCACTTCGCCCCACTTGCCCGTGAAATTATGGCCCGAATCGGACCTCCTGGGCCTGAGTTCGGCCGGTGGCGCGGCCCCGCGTTGGACTGATTGGGCCGCCGCTCTGCCGCTGAGCGGGGGACGGGTTGCGCAGCTGGGGCCCACCGCTGCCTGCGGCCCTACTGCTCGCTTATTCTCGCCGCCCGCCTCCCTGGCTCGATCACTGGCCTCCCGGAGCCTTGGGGCTGTAGCTGATTGGGAGCGCGGAGGCCGCCATCACGACCTGCGCTGATACGCGTGGGCGAATCCTGCCTCAGACGTCGCGGCCTTGCCGCTGGGATCCCCCGCGGCCGTCCGCCGCTCTGCGCCCGTGCGGCGCCGCTGCCTGACTTCTTCCCGCGGCCCCCGTGTCCCTGCGGGACCCGTCGCGGAGATCGCCCCCGCCGGACCTACGGCCGGGGGGCCCCTCAGCGCGGCGCTGAAACTGTGCCATTGACGGCATGGGATCCCCTCGCGCGGGCTCGCTGGAGACTCCGCCACCCGGATCCTGCACAAGCGTAAGGTGAGGAGCTGGGTGGGATACTGGGGGCGGGTGCTCCCGCGACCCCTCCGCTCTGGTTGATATTCCCCGCTCCCTCATCGCTGCACTCCACGACATTGGGATTCCGCGGCGATTACCCATTCTGCCTCATATGATCCATTGAGTCGCGCTGCATGGTCGTCTCCCCAGACACTGCCTCCCCTACACCCTGGCTCAGGAGCCTGGATAATACGTTTCTTCTAACCCTGTGGGCTACTGCTACATCATCCAAAAAGCCAGATCTCCTTCCTTTGACCTTTTGCTTTGCACAGCCCCAGGTCATATACAGCACCCGTATTCTACTTACTCATATTACACAATGTCTAACAGATCCAGGAATACCAGTAAGACTGGGGCTATGGATAAATTTGCAAAAGCCACCCCGAGATCCGAGTCGGCCCATTCTTCTTGTGACCAGACCGACACACCACTCCCTGCGGAGGGGCCTCCTGCGGACCTGATGGCCATGATGGAGTCTATGGCTAGAAACTTTGCTGCATTTCACGAAAAGCTAGATGATATAAATGCTAATGTGGCATCTCTTAGGGCCAAACTGGATCAACAGGGGACGCGGATCACTGAGGCTGAAAATAGAATCGGTGCCAGTGAGGACAATATAGTTACAATGCAGAGTACAGTGGCCACCCTTGTCACGGACATGAAATCAGTAAAGGCTAAGTGTGATGACCTTGAATCCAGATCAAGGAGGAATAATATACGCATTATTGGGGTCCCGGAAAATGAGCTGAAAGGCCGACTCGAATTGGCCATCGAAAACCTCTTGAAATACCTGTTGGGCAACCCGGATTTGTCTCCCTTCATCACAATCGAAAGGGCCCACAGGGCACTCGCCCCACGTCCCAAACGTGGTGACTTTACGAGGCCCATTATTGCAAAAATTCTGAGTTTTAGAGATCGTGACCAGATTCTCCACCTCGCACGTGAGAAGGGTGAGCTCAGAATGGACTCGTAGGTGATCCGAATTTTCCCTGACTTCTCGACCGCAGTCCAGCAGGAGCGCCGCCAATTTCTTGGAGTTAAGAAACTGCTCAGGGAGAGAAGCATTCCTTATGCCATCCTATTCCCTGCGCATCTAAAGTTCACATTCAACAACAAGCTTTAATTCTTTACGGTGCCCTCGGAAGCGGTGAAATTCATAGAAGCGCATATTCCCCCTCATCCACCCGCTGAGGATATGTTGGAGAATGACTGAACTTTGTCCGAAGCTTGCTCCCCTTGATCGTCCTTTGGCCAGCCGGTCTGCAGGCTCCATCGCTCACTAGCCTCCTCCACAACTATCCTGCTGTCACATTCACATGTCCCATGCAATCCGGGCTGTACTCACAGCACCTAATCTCTCAGATATGCACTGCTAAATTACCATAATGTTGAACTACTCATCGTGATCATGTTGACTTCTTATTGTTGTTTAGTGTAACGTTCCTTTGATTCACATTCAGGCCTGGTACGGCCACTTTTAGATGCAGTGACATGCATTACCAAACCGCAAACACTGCTTGTCTTTTCACGGATCCCACTGGGTTCCAAATGTGCTAGCAGACGGCAATAGCGCACCCCACTGCGATTGCACTGTTCTTCATATCGTTGTGGGTTAGCCCCTGTTGGGCTCCTGCACAGGCTGGATCATGTTGGGGACGATCCGACTGTGCGCAGTTAAGGATGGGTGGGGTTCACACTGCTAAACTAGGGTTGGTGGTGAGGGTGGGGGGTGGGTACAGGATGTTATCTAAAAAAGGCACATGAGGTTGCATGGTGCGAGCACTGAAGGGACACGATTGCAGGATTGATTCCAAACTTTGGTGCACATACTATTGCTGGATCCGAGATGTCCACTGAGAATATGTGTGGTAAAATGGTTTATTTGTCACTGCAATGTCTACCGTCATAATGTCCTGGAATGTCCGTGGGTTAAGCAATCATACCAAGGCCCGCAAAATCATAGCTTATGCCAACAGACACAGCTGTAAAATACTGTTCCTACAGGAGACACACTCCAATGGCCACATACCTAGAACTATGGCCCTGGCATGGGGACCTACGAGATTCTTTACCTCCTATTCCACTCAATCCAGGGGAGTACTAACGATGATTCATAAATCCATTAAGTTCACATTGCACAAAAGTTACACCGACCCCGAGGGACGTTATGTAATACTACATTGTACTTTGGCTAACAAAGAATATCTACTTGTCAACACCTACTGCCCCAAAGTGGACTCACCCGAATTGTTTGGTAATATCACTACCATACAGCTAGGATATGTGGGCATACCAATCTTTTGGGGTGGAGATTTAAATCTTATTCTTGACACGGTCCTAGACAGGACTGGAACTGCTCCCCGCTCTTTGTCCAGTGCTGCACGCAGACTGCACTCCCACATTAAGACCCTTGACATCTGCGACGTTTGGAGGACGTTACACCCCCAACTGAGGGATTACACTTACTATTCATCAGTGCACGATAGCTCTTCTAGGATAGACCTATTTTTTGTGTCAAGGGGAGTCATGGGCGGGGTGGTGGACTCCCAGATCCTACCTCGCACACTGTCTGATCATGCCCCAATCACAATCTCTGCGAAGTTGGGGATACTTGTCCCGACATTCAGTACCTGGCGTTTCAAATCCGAGGCCCTTAGGGATGTTGTGTTTAGGGCTGAAATACTTGCTGACATTCTGTCTTTCTTTGAACGCAACACTCTTCGGGACACCTTGGCTGCAGTCCGGTGGGACGCCTTTAAAGTGTATATTGGGGGTATGTCCATCTCCCGGGAGGCTGGAGTGCTGAAAACAATCAGAGCCGCATTGGGTCGATCTGAAACCAAACTGAAGCAATTGGAACTGTGATGTGCCGCTAGGGCTGACCCTGCCATACTTGCACAGGTCTCCGATGAACTCCAGGCATTCAACAAACTCGCCGTCAGCGAAATACAATACCTTAGCCACCCACATGCAGCCAGGAAATATGGGGAGGGGGATAGGCCTGGGAAAACGTTAGCGACACTGATCAAATGGGAATCTGGCCGAACGCAAATCACCTCTATTAAAGACAAACATGGTAACGCTCAATCGGCTGACCAACAAATCCTAGACACATTCACTGAGTTCTACAGGTCTCTCTACTCTCAACCTGCTGACACACTGAACAATGTATGAGAGAACTCCTCGACCAGATCCCCACCACAGAGATCTCCTCCACTACTCGAGACAAATTGGACTCCCCAATTACACTGGATGAGATAGTAACAGCTATCTCCGACTTGCCCAAAGGCAAAGCCCCGGGACCTGACAGCCTAACCGCTGATTTCTACCAATAACACGTTGCCATAATCGCTCCCAGGCTACTTGAGGTCTGGGATGAATCGCTCCGACTCTCTATCCTCCCCCTTTCCATGCGCGAGGCAGCCATTACAGTGCTGCTCAAGCCTGGTAAACCTGATGATGAATGCGGGTCCTACAGACCCCTTTCCCTTATGAATCTTGACACGAAGATCTTTGCAAAGATTATAGCGAACCGATTTCTGCCCATTATGACATATTTGGTTCATGAAGACCAGGCCGGTTTTGTACCTGGAAGGTCTACCTCCCACAACATCAGAAGATTGTTCAACGTGATGTCCCGCATTGATCAGGATGTGCAAGCGGTGGCGGTCACACTGGATGCCCAGAAGGCCTTTGATATGGTCTCCTGGAAATACACATGGCTGGTGCTGGAGACTATGGGCATTGGCCCAAACATGCTTAGGTTCATCAAATTGTTATACACCTCTCCTGTGGCGCGGGTTAGAACCAATACATTGACATCTGATCTTTTCACACTCTTCATGGGTACCCGACAGGGATGCCCCTTTTCTCTGATTCTATTCGCTCCAGCAATAGAGCCGATGGCAGACTATGTCCGTGCTCATCACGCCCGCAGGGGAATAAGATTGATAGACAGCCCCGAAATTATATCTCTATATGAGGACGATGTTTTGCTATATATCAGAGACCCCACAACACATCTTGACCCGATATTGAGCGATATCACTCGCATCGGCACTCACTCCGGCTTCACTATTAATTACTCAAAATCAGAGATCTTCCCGCTCACTGAATCCACCCAGCAGCCCACCACCGAATACCCCCTTCGCTGGTCAATGAATGGCGTTAGATATCTGGGTGTGCAAATATCCTTAGCCAAATCCACCCTCCTTGCTGATAATTACTCTGCGATAGCACGAATAGTTGAGACAAAAATCCTACGGTGGCATGCCCTTCCACTATCCATTGCTGGACGGCTCTCCCTCATCAAAATGATCCTACTCCCCAAACTCCTTTACACGTTTAGTAACGTACCCGTGTGGCCTGGGAGGGAATATTTTACTAGACTACACACACTGTGTGCACAGTTCCTCTGGCACTCTGGCGCAGTACGCAACAAGTGGACGTACATGACACTCCCTTACAGACAAGGGGGACTCACGGCTCCGGATCTGTCACTTTATTGGCACGCGGCCCAGGCCCAACATGCCACTCACTGGTACCCTGGTACTCCGGTGCATCCCCATAGCAAACTGGAGCGACTGGCAGCTGCTGGTATCGACCTAATGTCCATCATACTACATCGGCAATACACGCCCGACTCTCCCATTGACCCAATCAACAGGACCCTTCAAGCCTGGGCTCACCTGCTATCTCAGACACCTGAAGCCTCCCCGTATTAGAAATGGCTTCCTGTGTGGGCCTTCCCCGGCCTAGAACCCACTCATGATGCGGCGCTGGCCCGACACTGGGGGAAGCTGGGATACCAAGCACTGACGGACTTTTACCCCGATGGCAGGTTCATTGACCCCCAAACCTGGAAACTGGGACACACCGGGACCGCCTTGGAGGCCCTTCAATACTATAGATTACGGGCCGCGTTTCGCACCAAATGGCCCACATTCCCTGCTGAGCCCCCGGATAACTCGGCCATTGCATATATTGCAAACTCGGGCGGTGCCCGTGGAATAGTCTCTTCACTTTACAAGATCCTACAGGATGCTACCCCTACTCCCACTCTCAAGGCACGTGTTGAATGGGCTAGTGAACTAGACCTAGAACTATCAGACGGGTCCTGGGGCAATATGTGCCTACACACCCAAAAAGTCTCCCTCAATTTCCGTTTTCGCGCCATGCAGTACAAACTTTTAAATGGACTCTACTATACTCCGCATAGGACCTCGAGGTTCACTCGCACTACGGCGCATCTCTGCCCCCGTTGCGGGGCCACAGAAGCGGACCACTTACACATGTTCTGGTCTTGTGACAAGTTGCTTAGATTTTGGGAAAGTATCCTAGAAACACTCATGGCCATCACTGAAACGGTTATTGACCCTGATCCTCTGGCCGTCCTGTTTGGAGCCTGGAATACTGATGACACCAGACGTTCGGCTAGATTTCTCAATATTGGGTGTATGATAGCCAAAAAATGCATTCTCCAGAGCTGGAAAAGTCCCTTCCCCCCGGTCCACCAGAAATGGCTCCATATGCTTACTTGGTCGCGAAACTGTGAGGAAGAATTTATATCCATGCTCCACGCCACCTCTCGCCCCAAGAACATCTGGGTGGAATTCAACTCCTACCTTAACAGACAAGGCGTGGACGCTTCCAGCTCTGGCTCGTCCCCCACTCCTTCAATGACCACTCCTACTACTGGATCCCGTACTCGTATGAATCGTATGTGACCATTACCTGACAATGCTATTACTAATGTACCATGTTTTATGTATTGCTCCACCTTATGTTGCTCAGTCATGCTTGTTGCCTTGATGTGTGTACCTTGTAAACCTCTGCCGCCAAAAATAAAAGTAAAAAAAAAAAAAAAGTCCTCTTTTTTGTATAGGGGGCTGTGCGGGAGAGGACGCAAATACAACAGTATATAATAAGGGTTCCACAATACAGCTACAGTCCTTCATAGACGCCAGGTGTGCAAATCCACACTTATCATCGATCAAGAACTGTCACTTATCAATTTAGACAGACGAACAATGCTCATAAAGATAAACATATTTCAATCTTCATACATTTAATATTCTACAAAAAAATATAAAAAATCTTTAAAAATGCATGGTCTGACATTTCCAGCGAGCCTCACTTGTTTGATGAAGCAAGATTAACATAGATGTCTCAATTACATTTGGACAGTTTACCCAATTTGTGTTGTTAGTAAGGACGTGAAGAACATATGATTGAAAAAGCAAGCCCTCAATGTTATTTAAACTTGCATTTGTCTGTGCGGTTCAATCTGACACTGCCATTAATTTAGTTTTAGCCATTTTCTTCAACGTTCGTTTTTCTTTACACAAGTGGGTGTACAAGATCTCATAACAAACTTTGGTGAACAATTGTGTGTTTGCAAAACATAAAGACATAAAAGCAAAAACCACACAGGTGTACCACTTCATTGCAGTCAAAAGTATAATAAACTACGATGCAGTTGTTCACACATATATGTAGTATTCACACAGTTAGAGCTGTACCTATATGTATAATTTCAGTGTGCTCTACCTGTGTTCATGTTTCAGTCTTGAAAAATGGCCAATAAATGGACATGCTGCAGATTCCATAATGACCAATCCTGGGTCTGGAGTGAGGGGCACGCAGTGAGCAGGAATAGAAAGAAAGAGGAGTAAGGCCAAGAAATGAGAGACAGGAGAGGAGGAGGATGTGGAAGAGGAAACAGCTAAAGAGGAGGCGGTTGGGAAAGAAGCATTGAAGTGGAAGGTGGAAGGGAAGAGAAAGGAGGTAGAAGGATCGAAGAAGGGTGAGAAACAAATAACATGTAGGTTGGGAGAAATGTTTGCGGGAGGAAGCGGGCAAAGGAACATACATTGAAAGCTAGAAGGAGACTAGCTCAAAGCCACTGACTCAGAAAACAACTAGAGTGGAGGAAGGAACAAGTTACTTACCTGTAACTGTTGTTCTCCAGCATGGGTCTGGCATGGATTCACATGCTCATGAATATTCCCCGTCGTCAGGCTGCGAATCCTCGGTAAAGAAAAAATCAGTATCAGTTTCGTTTCTGATCTGTCTTTCGTAGTAATAACCAATCACTGATCTCTGCGTCATACTGACCACAGCCAATGACTGCCCTCTCCCTAAGCCCCGCCTCTGGCAGCCATCTTCAGATTTGGTAGCACGTGAAGTGGCAGTATGACCAAGTGAAGAGCCGCAGAGGGGTAGGCGGGAGGGGTCGCATGTGAATCCATGCCAGACCCATGCTGGAGAACAACAGTTACAGGTAAGTAACTTGTTCCTTCTCCAGCATGGGGTCTGGCATGGATTCACATGCTCATGAATAAAGAATACATAGCAGTACACACATGCACAACCACGGGAGGTGGCAAAGGCTCAACATTAAGCATTACATCAAACTCAACATTAAGCAATTCTTACCTCCTCACCAGGCTCACCTTAGGCGAACACGTTGCGCAGCACTGCTTGGCCGACCCTGGACTCCTCCCTGGAATCCCGATCGACGCAGTAAAATTTCGTGAAGGTGTGCGTCGACCTCCACGTAGCAGCCCTGCAGATGTCCAGCAAGGGCACACCAGATAGGAACGGCGTGGTAGCTGCGATCGCTCTGGTGGAATGGGCTCTCGGACGGCCAGGCAGCGGTCGGTTTGCCAACGGATGACAGTACATGATACAGCCAGAGAGCCATCTGGAAATGGAGGCCTTCGAGAGAGCCTTCCCCTGATTGACAGGTCCAAAGTTCACAAAAAGTTGTGACGTCTTCCGAAAACGGTCCACGTAGAACTTCAGCGCTCTAGCCACATCCAGCGAGTGCAAAGTCCTTTCGGCCGGCGACGAAGGCGACGGGAAGAAAACAGGCAACACCAAGGGTTCGTTGAGGTGGAAGTCCGACGGCACCTTGGGCATGAAGGAGGGGTGCGTCCTGAGCACTACCCTCGTGTCGTGAAAAGTCAAGTACGGGGGCTTGCAGGAAAGGGCCTGGATCTCTCCCACTCTTCGTGCGGAGGTGATGGCCACAAGAAACGCTGTTTTCCACGACAAGAACTTCAACGGAGCCGAGTGCAGAGGCTCGAACGGAGGTTCCATGAGCTTGGTCAGCACCACGTTGAGCTCCCACGCCTTCACCGGCGGGAACGATCTGAACAGTCCCTTCATGAATTCTTTCACCAGACGATGAGACCACAAAGACGTCCGCCCGTGGTTCTGGTGTATCGGGAGATCGCAGCAAGATGAATCATGATGGACGCGTGCGCCAGTCCAGCCTTGGCCAGCGTCAGAAGGTACGGCAGTACCTGGGGAGCCGTAATCCGTAGAGGGATAATCTTCTGTGCGTGGCACCAGACAGAGAACCTCTTCCATTTGTGTCCATAGCATTTAAGAGTTGAGGACGCCCTGGCCTTTGCAAAAACCTCTCTGCAGTCGGCCGGTATGTCGTAGCCTCCAAACTCTAACGCTGCAGGAGCCAGGCCTGCAAGTTCAGCGACTTCAGGTCGTGATGGAGGATGGCGCCTCCTTCCCTGGAGAGAAGATCCGCGTCCACTGGCAGCTTGATTGACGGGGACGCTGACAAGTCCAGAAGGTCCGGGAACCATATCTGCCTCGGCCACGCAGGTGCGACGAGGATCATCCTGCACCGTGACCTCTTGAGCTGGTTGATGAGCCGGATCAGCAACGGAAATGGAGGGAACGCGTATAGAAACAAGCCCTCCCAGGGGAACGAGAAAGCATCGCCCATGCTCCTCGGCTGGGGAAACCTGCTGGCGAACCTCCGCCACTTGGAGATCGTCGCCGTCGCGAACAGATCGATCTGGGGTGTGCCCCACCGTCGGAAGAGGCGGTCCACTAGATCCTGTCGTAGTTCCCACTCGTGGCACGAGCGCAGCTCTCTGCTGAGCGAGTCGGTGATGGTGTTTTTTATCCCTGCCAGATGAAACGGCACCAGAAACATCCCTTGGGCGACAGCCCAATGCCACAGATCCTGCGCCTCCTTGGACAGGGCTGGGGATCTGGTACCGCCCTGCTTCCTGATGTAGAACATGGTGGTGGTGTTGTTGGTGAAGATCCTCACCACCTTGCCCTTGAGGGACGGAAGAAAGGACCTGAGGGCCCAAAACACTGCATGGAGCTCCAGGACGTTGATATGGAGGGACTTCTCCGTCGGAAGCCAAAGGCCTCTCGCGTGCAGATTTTTGGTGTGCGCTCCCCACCCTTCCAGGGAGGCATCCGTGGTCGCTGTCTCCTGGTGGCCGGGGGTCTGGAAGTCCATGCCCGCCGTCAGATGCGTGCGGGTGCCCCACCACCGGATTGCTCATCGGAAACTCTCGTCGAGTGTGATCCTCTCCTTGAAGCTGCCCGTCGTCTGGATCCAGCGCGCGTCCAGGAACTCCTGCAACGGGCGCATCCGGAGCCTGCACAGGTGGATGAGATAAATGCAAGAAGACATCATTCTGAGGAGGGACTTGATGGACCTCACCCTGGCCACGTCCGCAACCAGCATCCGCTGCACCTTGCCCAAGATGGCCCTCGTCCTTTCCTCCGACGGAGAGGCCAGAAGCGACACTGTGTCAAGCTTCGCTCCCAGAAACAGTGCGTCTTGCGCGGGCAGCAGGTGGGACTTGGCGTAGTTTATGGAGAATCCCAGGTCCGTGAGTAGTTGGACGGTCCTTGCCGTGTGCTCCACGGCGAGCTCCTTCGTCTTTGCTCGGATGAGCCAGTCGTCCAGGTAGGGGTAGACGTGGATCCCCTCTCGGCGCAGCTGCGCCGCCACCGGTGCGAGGCACTTGGTGAACACCCTGGGTGCCGACCTCAATCCGAAGGGAAGGGCTCTGAACTGGTAGTGACGCCCTTGGACCACGAACCTGAGAAACTTTCGGTGTCCCTTTAGGATGGGAATATGGAAGTAGGCATCCTCCAAATCCAACGACGACAGGAAATCGCCCTCCTTCAGTTGACCCATGACGTGTTGGAGGGTGACCATCCGGAACTTCTGTGCCTTGATGAATTTGTTCAGTCGTCGTAGGTCCAGGATGGGCCGCCATCCTCCCGTCTTCTTCTTCACGAGGAAGTATCTTGAGTAAACTCCGGAGCCCCAAAGCCTCTTTGGGACGAGCTTGATGGCGCCCTTCTCGAGCATCGCCTTTACCTCCAAGAGAAGTTGAGGGACGTGATGTTCTTTCCTGGCCACAGGGGGGACGCGCGGGCACCTCTTTAGAAACTCGAGCGCGTGACCCTGAGCTAGGGCGTCCAGCACCCAACGGTCGGTGGAGATGGACTCCCACGCGCTGACGAAGCTCGCCAGCCGGCCTCCCACTGGGGTGCTTCGGTGGGGGCCCGACCCCACGGCCGGTTCAGTCCTGCTTCGACGAGGCTTTGCCGCCTTGTCCTCCTTGGCGACGACGGCGGGGTCTGCCTGACTTGCCTCGTCCCCTGTAAGCTTCCTGTGACGACGAACGGGCCGCTTGACGGTAGGTGGAAAATCCGCTGCTGGAACCTTTGGAGGCACCCTGTTTGCCTCCGCCGCTCCGAAAGGGCGGCCGCCATTGCTGGAGAACCCCAAGAGCCCGGGCCGTCTCCGTGTCCGCCTTGATGGCTTGAAGGGAATCGTCCACTGTTTTCCCAAACAGGTTGTTTCCGTCGAACGGCATGTCCAAGACTCTGGTCTGCACGTCCTGACGGAAGTCAGTAGCCAAGAGCCATCCACGCCGCCTAAGGCACACGCTGTTGCCCAACTGGCGAAATCCAGTATCAGCGATGTCTGTCGCAATCGTAATGGCGTGGTCCGACGCCACCTCTCCTTCCTGCAAGATCTCTAGGGCTTCCGCCCTCTTGTCGTCTGGTAGGAAGTCCAGCAGGGGGGCCAGTTTGTACCACAACTCCCTGTCGTAGCGGGCTACGATAGCCAAGGCGTTGGCCGCCTTAATCGTCGTCGCTGCCAACGAGATGACTCTGCGTCCCATCGTGTCTAATTTCTTTCCCTCTCCGTCCGGCGGGGAGGTTGACGTAGAGGCCGCGCCCCCCCGCTTTCTTCCTGGCCGCCGCGGAGACGACCGAGTCCGGGGTCGGCTGTGCCCGAAGGCACAAGGGGGCCGCGTCTGGGACCCGGTACTTCTTCTCATACCGATCCCTTCTAGCCGGCGTCGTGGATGGGTTCTTGAGGAGGGCAAGGCCCTCATCCCAAATATCGTCTAGTAGAGGTACAGCGAGGACCGTCTTCCTCTTGGTCTTGCGCCGTTGATAAAGGAAACCTTCCTTCTTCTTCTCTTCCGGGTAGAGCTGGAAAAGCTCGGATGCCCTGGCGATCATGCAGTGAAACGATCCAATCTCGTCGGGCGGGGAAGCCTGGGTGGGAGGTGACGAGGGGAGATCCTCGTCGTAAACCTCGTCGTCTGTACCCGTCGCGGCCGTGTCAGTCCCCGTATCATACCCACGTGTCGTGGACGGGGAGGAGGGCTGAGCAGGGCGTGATGGCTGAAAAGGAGGTGGAGGAGGAATCCTTCTTCTCTTAGGGGGAGGGCTCCCAGAAGGACCTGGCTCCGGGTCCCCCGTCGGGAGCGGTTCCTCCGTTGGTGGCAACGGCAGTCTCGTCCTTATCTCCGAGCATAAGGACTGTATAGCCAACAAAATGGCCACCGAGTTCTCTTGCGGCACTGGTTGAGGTAGTTCCGACGGGCGATCAGGAGCCCCGTCGGCACCCTCGACGCCCTCGTCGTCTTCCACGTCGGGGTCCCTCCCGACAGGAAGGCCTTCTTCCACGCCAGAGCCGTGGCCTAAGACTTCGATCAGCTCCTCCTCAGAGGTTGAGGACGAGTCCACGACGACCTCCTGCCCCCCCTTTTTCTTCTCCGTCGGAGGTTTCACGGGGGTCCTGTCGATGGGCATGAAAGAGGACTCCCTCCGCGGTGGCAGGGAGATTCTGGGCCCTGGGGTCGCCACCACTGGTGTAGCCTCCACAGGCTGAGCCAGGGCCGCCGCGACTGTCTCGATAGAGGCCTTGGCAGGATGGATCAAGGCTTTCACCACCTTAGGTGCGCTCACCGCCTTCTCCTTGGGGGGAGGGTCACCACCTCGCTCCCCCTCCGATGGGGCCTCAGGGCACAACCGGGGTCTCTCCAGGAGTTTCGCCGGGTGCTCGGCCTTCCTCTTACCCGAGCCAGAACGTTGGCTCGTGGTTGATGGCACCGGGGAGGATGCGCCCTTCCTGACGCCCGTAGAGCCCGACCGTTCGGCGCTCCCGGTGCCAGCGGACTCGCGGTGCTTGGCCTTCTGTTGGACCCCCGTCGCCGGGGCGCCCTCAGAGGTCTTAGAAGACCGCTCGGACTTCTTCTTCTTCTTCTCACCTGACGGGCTCTTTCCTTCCAGCCAGTTGGCAAGACGTTGATGGCGGTCCTTCATGGTCCGCTCCGACATATTGCCGCAAAACGCACAGTCCTTCTCCACGTGCGTCTTGTCCTCATGTAGGCAGTAAAGGCAAAGGGAGTGTTCATCCTCCTTAAAGACATTCTGAAGCTGGCATCCAGGGCAGACCCTGAACAGCTTTCCGGGCGTCGAGCTTCCCTTCTCCTGGGCCATGTCCGAGATGGGCCTGAGAAACTTCTGGAGTCCTCCAAAAGCGTGGCTCGATGAAATCTTCACCCTTGAGGGGCGTAGACGAATCCGACACGGGTCCCCGTTGATCGGATGAAGAAACGGTGGAGCTTGAGGCTCTTTTGACCGAAAAAAGAGAAATTTTTCTGAGAAAAAACGCGAAAAAAAGCACTAACGCTCGAGAGGAATAGCACGAGGATCCCAACACTTGAACGTGCGGTAAAAATCTGAAGATGGCTGCCAGAGGCGGGGCTTAGGGAGAGGGCAGTCATTGGCTGTGGTCAGTATGACGCAGAGATCAGTGATTGGTTACTACTACGAAAGACAGATCAGAAACGAAACTGACACTGATTTTTTCTTTACCGAGGATTCCCAGCCGGACGACGGGGAATATTCATGAGCATGTGAATCCATGCCAGACCCCATGCTGGAGAAGGAGGCTAACAGAAAGGACGAGGAGGAGGGAGAAAGTGCGTCGGAAGTTAAGAAGAGAGGTGAAGAGGACCCAATGGTTGTAGGGTATTAAGGCAAAGTAAGGAGAATGCATATTAGCAGAGACGAGGGGATAAACCAAGTGAGGCCTTGAAATAGAAGTGTTAAGCCAGTGCAAGAGGTAACCAGTCTGCAGGGTGACTGCCATCCCAGTTCTGGCAAAGGCAGCCACCAAGGCATGTGCCTCACCGTACACAAGCCTTACCAGGTCTGGCACATCATTAGCCAAATGCGATACCCTGATCCGTGACCCAGGGCCTCTCATGCCCTGACAGGTGGGACAGACGACCTGGGAGGTCAATATCCTGACCAAGCAATAACAGAGTCACACCTCAGTTAAGCTAGGAAAGAAGTGTGAGGGACACTTAAAACCCCAAGGTACGAGCGGAATGGACTGGCAGACTAGGGTCATTAAGTGACCTGAAATGTCTCATTTTCGGTTTCTTTGAATGTCACCCACTCTTAAATTCAGCCCAGCCTAAATCCTTGGGTTTCCTTTTTGTAAAATAAAACTCTTTGAACCACACTTTCCAAGTCTTGTGTTATCTAGGGATCCCTTGGCCGTGACATACAAACCCTTTAAATGCCCCAAATATGCCACTAGAAGCCTGGCATAGGCAGCACATCTAAGGTATAGTTGTATATGTCCTGGCACAGTCCGCACACACCAAATAAACCCTAAAATTCTCCAATAATGCCATCATAAGCCTGCCACGAGTGCCTTCTGCTCACTAACAATGTGTTACTAACTAGTAGACAGCAGAAGCTATTGGCAGCAAGGCTGTGATAAAGCAATTGGCTCAATGACAGCTCCTTCTAAAATATGTCTAGCATTTTGATTTCTTGTGAATAAGATATGAACATGTAATTGATAGTAATATAATCAGCACTGGAACTTCCTTCATACAGTTCAGGAAGTTATATATAATATCATTGCCAGATTAATGCTGATTCCATGTAACATCAGTGATAAACCATTGCTCACTCGTATGTCACCCTCCCATCAAATGTGTTACATTTTCTTTTCCACCTTCCCCACATCCCGCAGCCGCTCTACCGTCATCATTGCCTTGTCTATTTCAGGCAGAAGAACGGGATCCATTACTGGCCGAGCGCTGGATGCCACGCCCACTCTCTTTGTTCTAAATGCAGTGCAAGAACTGACGCCCTAAGACTTCGTGATAATCTGCCTGGCTTTTCCACGGGGCCTATCTTCAATGGCGTGCATTTGAAAGAAGCAATGAATTCTGTTCCCACCTTTACGGGAGGACACCCCGCCATACCCTTCTGTGCCTCACCTGTCCACCATCCCTGGTCCCCAAAACAAAACCATGCCCCAAGATTTACATTTTGGGTTTGAATCTACTGATCTTTGAGAGATTGACTCGTAGACATAGATGTGGCGGTGGGGGTTCCTGCTAGTCTGTGAGATTGTATATGCATATTAATTATGCATAATAAAGATGGAGCATGGCGAAGTGTATGCCATCCTCTTTATTCCTCGCCTTCAATCTTCTACCTTCTCCCTTTCTATTTCCTCCCATCACCTCATTTTGCCCCCGGTTTCCTAGGAGTATAAGAGGACAACGCATACCTCCATTGCTTAAACAATAATGGGATCCACAAACCATCTCTTCAATCCATTACTGGGGTCACCTCGTTGCCGTGAGGGGGGGCACCTTCTAGTTCCAACAGGATGATAGACTGCATCGCTAAACCCATCTAGACTATCAGTGTCACTGTCATATTCTTCTGGGCTAGTTACATCTGTCTCCCTGGAACTAGATTCTCCATCTGAGATATCATTTGCTAGCGAATCCCTCTTGAAGAAGGAAGAGTTCCATGTGATGTTCAGACATTCT
Source organism: Ambystoma mexicanum (assembly GCF_040938575.1). Lineage (NCBI taxonomy): Eukaryota > Metazoa > Chordata > Amphibia > Caudata > Ambystomatidae > Ambystoma > Ambystoma mexicanum. The sequence goes on along the minus strand of NC_090931.1, from coordinate 847,684,204 downwards.
CGTTTGGCTGAAACCATGGACCCCTGAATGTTGGCAATGACCAAAGGTGCCGGGTTGTACACATGTGTTGCCTTGTTTAGCTGGGGCTGCCTCACCAGCATGTATTTACCTTCTTGGAACATGCCTGGTTTCACTCATCTTCTTCTGTCAGCACATGTTTACATGTTGTCCTTGCTGCTAGCATCCCTCTTTTGCACATCCCTTAAGACAGTCAACATTCAAGGCTTCTTCAGGCGCTGAAGTAGTTGTCTCTGCACCGTTGTGCATTACAAAACTCTTAAATGAAGCCCTGCAGATCCATATATAGACTTTGAAGCATGATTGGGTATTTGTGGATCACGGGCTTCTGTTTGCAAGTTAATTAGCGATTTACGCTATTATCAGTGCTTTGACATGGAGCACTTTGAAGAGTGAAAATTTGCAATTGATGTATTCACTAATACTTCACTCAGAAGGAGGGGGGGGTGGGTTCACAGCAGCCATAATGCTGCAATGTGGGATCTACTTGGTAGCCATAAAATAATCTGCTTCGAAACCACATCACAAGCATAGCATGCATTTGTCCTCTGTGATCTGAAATGCCAATGCAGTGTATTTCCACAAGGAATCCAACTAAAATGTGCTGCCCCAAATCATTACATCTTTATTGTAACCCTGATGAAGTGTTCACATCTGCGCCAAGAAGCTACTGAGTTCTTGAATAGCGGGTGCCACTGGATTCACAAGCAATGTTTCACTGATGTCCCAACTTCTGTTTCTAAACTCTTGATCTACCTAGCCCTACCGAATAAACATAATGTTCATATTACTATTTTTCCTATTTACTGTTTGAAAACCTGGTTACCACCCAGCCACATGCATTTGCAATCATCAACCACTTGATCGCACAACGCACATCACCTCTGCCGCGAGAATGTAGCTAAGTCCCACGGTTTAAAATGTGGTTCAGTGGGGCACCTGATCAGTGATCACTTTCCTTGACTCTCATACTCCCCTGACATCCCATCACCCATCCACAAGCCAGTTCGCCGTGGATCGCTAGCAGGGACTTGGCCACCCCTCCAGGCCACCCATCCTACCTCCTACAAAATAATTCTAAAATACTTTCACCAATCTCTCATATTTCGGACTTCGGTCCTGCAAGGGTGTTCACCTACACCATTTTGAGGCCATACCAATGGCACTAGGCGCTATACAAATGCCATATTACATTAGATACGAGGAATCAAGGTTTGAATTTCTCGGTTCAACATTAGTTCAGAGGGACACGTCCAGCTATGAGGGGTGTTTTTATAATCTGTCAGCAGTTGACACAAGGGCTTGCATCAAGAAGCCTTTTATGATGTGACCAATGTGTATAGACTGCCTGAGATAGTCCATGAACTTTTGCACTGTTCCATTGGCTTGTGGCCACAAAGGTGTCATTGTGTTGTGATGGAATCCTAGATATTCTGTAAAGCAGTGCAAAGTCTTGGCAACTGAAAGGTGGTGTGTTGTCTGATTTCACCACTCAATGAATGCCATATGCCGCAAACATCTTATCCAGGACTGCAATGAATTGCATGTGTTGCAACCAAGGTGACTATTTGAAAATCTGGTTATCTGGATAGGTCGTCAATGGGCACCAGTACGTGTCATTTGACAGTCTTCCAAAGAAAACAATCATCACTCACAACAGTTGCATACAACTGCAGGCAAAGCAGTCATTTGTATTCTGGAACTGTATGTGGAGCTATTCTTTTACAGACAGAACACCTAGTCAGGGTTTCTTCTCACTATGTATCCATTTTGTGGAAGCACACTTTTTGCTGTAGCAACCATTTTGTAGACACAATCCCCTGATGGCCTTTATGATCAAACTGAATTACCTTGCTCTGTAGCATTGTTTGCATGACAAATCTGTGATGTTTCAGAAATGGTGCCCTATGCTGTGACGAATAACTCAGCCTTTACAAGAGCAAAGTTCATGATGCAGTTCCTTTAGCTGGAGAAATGTCCATGCACTGGCCAGGCTTGACTTTCCACTTTGCAGACTTGACACAGTCTTTCACAATTTGAAACAGCCGACTTTCATCGATTCTTGACTGATGACATCCATTGGAAGCACCTAAGGGTGCACATGTTGATCGACATACTCAACGGATTGATTAACGTTTGCGACCTTGGCATTGTGGGACATATAGCGTGCTGGGTTATTGTCTTCCACAGGTTTGTGAAGTATATCAAATTGATATTCCTGTAGGCTCAGTCCCCACCACACTGTATGGGGTGGCATCTTTGTGTTGTGCTTACCATAGATTGTGATGGTAGCTCATGAGGTTTAACCGAGGTGCGATTATTGCTTATTGAAAACTTTACCCAATACCACGCCATGACAGCGTGAAATACAGATGGAAAAAATATATTAAATTGGTGAATCTAGAGCCATACAAAAATACATTTATTCTTCACACACCCTTACTACCGCAAGGCTTTCGTTCTCTGATTGCGAGTAGGCTTGTTCTGTTACACTGAGGTTGCAACTGGCATATGCCACTAAACGAAGGTACAGTGGAGAGCCCCACTGTACCTTTGTCACCATTGCTGTGTGCAAAGAAGTGGCAAGCATATTAATCATACACAATTAAGATGGAGCCAGGTGAAGTGCATAGCATCCTCTTTTGTCCTCGTCTTCATCCTTCTGCTCCCACCCTTTCCGTTTCCACTCATCATCTCCCTTCCCCCAACTCTTCATGTGTATAGAAAGAGGACACTACAACAAGGACCAAATCTGTAGAGTGGGAGAGGGACACACATTGAAAAGAGACCTTTTGACCACAGTGAGCCACTGTTTTCTGCAAAGCCCCTGAATGAAGGTGAATCATCAACCAATGGCGTTACTTTATTTGCAGTCAGTGAGCCAGTAATGGTTCAGGATTATTCGTTTGAAGGGTATCAGGTAATGTTATCCCCACATACAATATCGCCATATATTTGGTTGTGGGGTAAGGCCATAGGCGATATTATTAGTGGGGATAATTTATAGGGTTGATGGGGCCGGGAGTTGCGAGGGGTGTCCCCCGCTCCATTAAACAAATGATGGGGGTTCCAGGGGTGTCCCCTGCAGGTTCCATGGCTTATCATTGCCGCATAAATATGGCCATATTCTTGTATGGCGATATATTTGCGGGGATATTAACACATGGAACTGTTTAAAGGACGGCAAAAGTACCACGCCTTCCCTTCCAAAATGGCTCCTTTCCAGCCAAACCAACATCTTGATACAATTACTGGTGACTATGAAATGGGAAGGTGAATGGAGCGCTTGCGAAAAGAAAGGGTCCAACAGACCCCAGTAGGGCTGAGCTTGTTGCCTCTCTGAAGAGTAAAATCCAGTTAGCGTTGCAGACTAACCAACGAAAATGTAAATCATTGTTCCTGAAATTCCTTGTCATTTTTTCTCTTACTAATTAAATTTAGATTTCATCTGGATATAGAGAAAACCAGACTGCATTTCTCTATAGCATTAATGAGCTCAGCAATCCCTCACCACTACGACCCTCAGGTGACAATCGTGACACGGTGCACGGATCGACACTCACACAAACACACAGTGCTGCGATCTGCCGTTCAGGCAGACAGCTAAAATATTTGCCACAGGAGAGTAATTTTCTATAATGCAAAATCTTTACACTAAATTCAACGCCATTGACAAGTGCCTCCTGGAGGTGGCGACCGCTCGTCCTGCATGGATTTTCTGCCTTCACAGGACAGAGAGCAAGGCGGTAGTCAGGTCAGAGCCAGGGTCAGCGTCACGGCCACTTGATCACAAAGGTAGGCACTGGGTCACAAAGGTCACCGAGTTATGGCGGTTAAGGAGCCGGTCACTGAGTCACTAGCGGTGGTAGTTAACAGTAGAGACAAGCTCCCATAATGCCAATGTGTCTGGATTTGCTTTTGTATATGGGATACAGTACCCCCTACCAGGGGAGTTGCTAGGTCTGGAAAATATCAGGGGCTAAGCTAATGTCGGGACTCAGGGCTAGCTATTGCCTTTTGGTTGTGGCCCCTGATCTTCTATCCGGGCCTACAACCCAAATATCCGGGGCTATAGCCCCTTTAGTCCCACTCCCCCCCCTAGCAACACCTCTGCCCTCTACCTTGCGTTACTAGGATAGTGCAAGTCACAGAGTTCCGTGACCAAATAGCCGGGTTTCTTCATAAGGTCACAGAACTGCAATTTCCTTTTTATATATGGAAGGGGGTATTTTATTGCTTATAATACATAGGCAACAACGGTCATCATTTTTAATACTTGGCCTCTTGCTGAATACAATGTAAGAAATAGTCTATTTGCTAAAATATGTAGTCACTGTAGAATCTGTTTGGATTTAATAAAGGTAATATACAGCTCCTAATGTGCTCCAGCAAAATTAGTTAAGCAATTAACATAATGCCTTCAAAAAATATTTTCATTTTGTGCGTTAAAAGAAGTAATACCGTAGATTCTTGAACACACGTTGAAAACTCCAGCAGTGCACACATTAAACATTCTAACATAAACAGTTCCTGGTCAATTAAGGACTGTAAAGTGTCACAGAAAACAATGTTATAAGCAAGTAATCTGAAAAGCTTGTCATGGCTTTAATTAAGTGCTGCAGTGACAGGTGGAATTCTGCTCTCTGCTGGCTCAAGCAGCAGCCATTGCGACATCACAAATGAAGCGTTAATAACTGATTATAGGACAGTTGTGATGTCATGTACTTATTACAGGTCAGTTGTGATGTCACAACTAGCCTGTAATAAGAACATTATTTCTAGGCTTTTATATGGACATTGCGGGCTGCCATGTATCATGAAGTGTTTCAGTCCAGATTGCAGTACTCTTCATAGTGCAACTTCATACATTGGCACACTACACACTGCAGCATTTGCACTATGTGTTCAGTGTAGAATAGGCAGGCACACAGGCTGTAAACACTGCATTGAGGTTTGTGTGGGCAAGCACAGACTGGAAACATGTTACCGTTTGCTGTCCCACAGCCCTTTAACAATGCACCATCTCTTATGTCATGTTATGGCCTGGTGGGTTGTTCACGAGTTAGGTCATTCGCCTCAGACATGGGGACCAACCTACACTTCTCACACTCAGAACCCACAGCAGGGCCAACTCAGCCCTCGCCGCCATTCTGCGGTCAATTAATGGAGTACCATTAGAATTGGGTGTTGTTAACACCTGTTATCTTAGCACTTGCGACTGTGAGGAATCAAACATGAAGCTCTATGCAAGAACACACATTATTATTATGATGATGTTATTTGGACTTCTAATTAGCACCAACGTGGCCTCTGGGGTGTCTCAGGATGCTGCCGAGAAGAAGGCTGCAAAGTATTATGAGTGCGGGAAGTTATTAGGTAATAAATCCAAGTCTCCGGGGAGGGACCTCAGTAGTGTTCAGTCTATCGGAGTGAGTTTCAGAGGCATACCCGCACCACAGACGATGAAGAAATCATCGCTATATGGAAAGAGCATGTAGGAATGTATCCAGTAAGATAGCTCTGTGAGTAAAGCACACACTTCAGAAATCTGTGTTCAGCCTGCGGGACACAAGTATGGATCCTGCCAGGCCTGACTCCCCCCTTCATCCATCGAAGGCTAATAGCTTGATTATAGGTCAGTTGACTAATAATCAAACATAGTATTATGGCACTTGGAAGCCAGAGAAAGCTGCCATAAACCAGAAAATACAAATGTGAGATTATCATGTAATGGTGGAATTGCATACGGATGAATTGAAGGCATTGGTTGGAGAAAGTCCAAGGTCCAAAGCAGAGGGACATGAATTGCTGAGGATGATAACAATGCTTTAAGGATGGGTGCAAAGTGGACTGGATTATTGTCAGCTAAGGTGGTGGGTGGTTTTATTCAGAACCTGTTCATGTCAAATAAATTAGCATGATCAGGCATTTACAATAGTCCAGGAGGCTGGAAAGGAGGCCATTGACAAGCATGGGGGAAGAAAAGAAAGAGGATTATTCAATTAGAAGAAACAGCTTTTGTAGCTGTGTTACCTTGTGGGATATGTGAGAGGCTCTGGTCAAGTACTGCTCGAGCACTTTGCTCTGAACTGAGAGGTAGATTCACCAAAATAAATGGTCAGGGCAGCAGTTCGGGCCCTTGATCATGAAGGGACCTTGAATGCTGTAGACAAGACTGTGGTTTCTGCCCAACCATGTCCAATCATGCCGCCAGTGGAGCAATCACAGAGGAAATGCATAATGTCCAGTCAGTGTATCTTCAACCAGTTGTTCATTGCTGACAAACAAGAATTTAGAGTGGAGGGTTAAGTGGGGCGGGATGCTGTTTTTGGCCAAACGGGAGCTGGATTTCTGTGTCATCTTGGAAGTAGATTGTTACATCTCGCTGGCCCTGCAGGGCTAAACACGAGGACAGGGTAAGAAATTAAGTGAAGGGAGCACACGAATATCATGAGTTGAGTTCGAAAGCAGATGACAAACTCTCAATAATGGAGCACTGTAGCTTGCACGACAGGGAAAACAGTTGCGGTGTCAATGGCATTGAGGGTTGTAGTATAGCGTCCATTTCAGGACATCATTATTTCTCCTCTCATTCCTGCTGTGTACTCCTCATTTGTTCTTCTCACTCTTAAGTCATCATTCTCAATCAACTGTCCGCACTCTACACTCCTTCTCACTCCTTAATCCTCCGCTGCAACACTCCGCCTTATTCATCACACACAGTAGGAGTCATTTTGTAAGTCCTGGAGTATAAAAGTGAGGCGTAAAACCGAGGAGGAATCCGTTTGCACTTCATGTGTGCACTCCAGGGGATTTTCATTTCTTTTGGAGGCACAGCTGGGCACAACATGGAAATAATGTTCCTGCCCTGCATTTCTCCTCCGCTGACAAAGAGCACATGGTTTTATGGCTGGGATTTACGAGATCTCAATGTAGACATAACATGAATGGACTGTTATAGAATCTGCCTGCTTCTAACATCTGCCCAACATAGAGAGATACCTTAGGAAACCATTGTAAATGATGGCTGCCATATACTGTCATGAGAACAGTGTGTAAAAGCAAGACATAAAGGCGATTTCAACAGTTTTTCCACTTTGCCTTTCCACTCCATTTTGCAGATGTGGAAATACGCATAGGGTCTACCCAAAAGCACCAGATTGCTATTGCTGGCGGCCCCTCCATGCAGTTACCAGTTTTTTTTATAAAAATGAACCTGTGTCTATTGCCATCCTGACACGGCATTCGTATTCCTCATTGCTCCTTCTCCGCCATCACTCCATTTCCTTGGCCATTAGTTGTCCCCTTTGCAGCACCTTATACATTAATACTCGCCTTCACAGCTCAAGCATCAGTTATCAGTTCTCCTCCCGAGTTCTCATTCCTTTGTTAATGCTCATCTCCACATCTCATATATCAGTCATAACTACAGCTGCGTGTCCTCCTCCCAATTCAGCAGTTGTTTTTTTCTCACTGCACAGACCTAAATGTTCAGCTTCACATGCATCCGTCCTCAGTGCTCCTCCTTAGTTCTCAACCCTTTCTCCTTAATAATTGGTCCTGCTCTTCAATCATCAGATGTTTTCCTCACTCCTTTTTCCTTAATGCTTCTCTCTACAGCTCATGCATCAGTCATCACTAGTTCTCTTTAGTTGTGATTCCTTCTCCCCAGCCACCCGTTCTTCAACCCATATCTCGCATTTCAGCTTCACAAGTCCTTACCCCTCAGTCATCAGCGTTAGTCATTCTTCCTGTTCTCCCTCTGGATCCCCCGCCCCGTTCTGGTTCATAGTTTTCGACACTCCATTGTGATTGGTGAAAATTGACCAATCAATACACAGCATTTGCACACTGATAAAGACAAATGTGATGGCCGCAGAGCTATCAAGCAGCACATAACTTAGAGAGAAACATTATCTGGCCCCTGTCTTGAGGTGTGGATGTGTTAACAATGGACCTGCGAGGTAAGCAGTAGACACCAATAACCTGAACCAACTGGGCTACGCTGTGTGGGAAATGCAAAATACTAAAAACCAAGGACGGATGGTCATCTCAAACCTGACATGCAAAAACATGACTGTTCAGCTCCCTGGCTTGAATTTAGTTGCCTGTACTTGCCCTCAGTTTATTTTTCAAATGACGTTTTCATTAGATTTATGAATATAGGTGTTCCTTCAATCTCAGCATATGCTGTAGTTGGGCTTGCATGCATCCCCTGACTTGCCATTCAGTCTTGTATATGTCATCTTTTTCTGCTAGATCGGTGCACTCTGTACTCCCCTCGAAGCAACATCCGTGCATGGGTGGGCGTACCCAAACACAGAATAACAAATTAAAGATGTTTTATTCCCTATACATGTTCCCACCCCTCTTCTTGCAGATGGCGTCTTCTAGGACCTCCCTTTTCTGTCCATCTTTGGCTGAAGCAATAATGTGTTAGAAGGCAGGTGTTGCCTGCTAGAGATATCTTCCCACTACTCTGTTCCTCATGATGGGTACTATAAGGTGACAAATAAGAAGGGATGTTTCATGAGAAGGGAGGCTTGGGGGGTTGGGGGGTTAAGTAGGGGATAGCTCTTGGGAATAGTGTAGGACAGTATGTGTGCCTAAAAAGTATTTTACCTTTTTTTTTATTTGGTTAGTTGATGAAATCAACTTTTCAAATATCATGAATAAACATTACAGTACATTAACTTCTATAATGATCTAGGACCAATCACAATACATTTCATGTATTTTACCATTCAATCCAAACGAATTTCCTGTGAGAGTTCTTCATTGGGCATTTTTTTCCTTTCAGATAATGTGGGTCCTTCTCCTGTTGCCAGTTTAGTGGCTGTTCAGATGTGGGTCCCATGCCTGCTGGTTCTAGAGACCCAAGCTACTCCTCACTGATGGGGCCCAACAAGGCCGAAATATGTTTGGGGATGCTTGTGGTCTCGTACAGAAGAGATGTGACCAAGCAGTTCGGGCTGGACTGCCCCTTTTGGGGTGGGAGCAAGCCAGATTCTGAGGTTGTAGAAAGGAATGGTTTAAGGAAGTAAAAGGTTAAACAGGTCCGCAGTATGTGGGAGGACAGCTAAATCTTTCAATGAAATCTAGGAATGCCTTTCCCAGCAGTAACAGTCTAAAGCAAGTTACAACCTATGAGGGACAAACAATATCAAAGTGAATGGGCTAGAAGAGTCTGCAGGGAGCAATGACAGCCAAAGTCAACTGGGACACAGTCTATGGCGCTGTATTGTACATAGTTAGAGAGTTTGTAGAAAAATCACTTGTAGGGTCACAAGCTGTTAAGCCTGAGAAAAGCAGAGTTGGAATCAACTCTAAGGGTAAGCCAATGCAAGTCTCAACTGAGAAAAGCACAGCTCAAAGACACTGAGGTAAGTATCCCAAGTGTAAACAGTACCTCTGGTTTGAAGTAGAGTGGCCCAGCTGGATTCTGTCCTGTTGCAGCGATGCAGACCCAGGGTTCCTGAGCCTCAATCGTGGGGACAGGAGGGAGGACGGCTGGATCTCGGATACCGGTTGGGCTTCCTTCACTCCTTGGGTCCTGCACTCTGGTGAGGGGACTCGAGCTCTGGTCGTCCTGCTTCTGGAGGGTCCTTAGGAGACTCCTGGAGCTTCTGGCGGATTTCAGATGTTGCAATCAATTACAGATTTCTCGAACTCTGGCACTCGGTTCTTGCAGCAGCAAAGAAGTACAGTCAGTCGGGGAAGATGGTCCAGTGGAGTTTGTCTCAGGGTTAGTTGGTCCCACTAACCCAAGGGAAGAAGTTGTCCCTTCCGGAGCTTCTCTGTCGAATTGAAAAAGGAGTTTCAGCACAGCATCTGGGCTTCACTGGGCAATTTAAAAGGTTCAGGAGGATGCAGCATGCTTCATTCGCGTTTTTTTGTCAGGTATTTCTCCCAGTGGTCAACTCTGCCTCTAGTCCTAAAACCCTCACGTTTTAAGCATATTTCTCCCATTCATGCACAGCCTAGGCTGTCAATCACACAGCAGGGTGGCGAGCCAATCAGGACTGGTTGCATTCAGGAATTCCTAGAGAGAAAGGACAGCAGAGTTTCGGGACTTCCCTCACATTCTGCCTTTCCAGACACACTGGAGCCAGATGCAGGCTTCAGGGCTTAAGCCCACCAAAGGCTAAATGAACAAAGGGCTCAAATCTAGCTCAACACAGTGTAAAACCCAAGAAAGACCTCTCAAACAGAAAAGGGCGAAAAAAGAAGACTAGGGACATTTTGACAAAATGGTCACCCATGATGGTATAATGCAGCTGAGGGTTCAGTTTACGGTAGAAAAGCACAATAGTAGGAACATTAAACCACTGCCACCAGCCATTTAGAGTAGCAAGGGTAACATAAAAATGTTACATGAGAATGTAGGATAAGGGGCTACTAGGTAACCCTCCAGCACTCCACATGAGATGGAATGTGGTGGACCTACAAAGAGAAAAGGTACATAAAGTCAATTTCAGTTTACTCTTCTTGGGAACAGAAGTTCACACAAGAAAAGGTATTTAAACCTTCTCAGAAATCTAAAGGATTTCTCTGTGACACTGCACTGAAGGTGCTGTGTGTCACCATACAAAAAGTAGATGCCTGTGGAGTTTGTCAGACTCCAAAAACAGTGGAAACACATAATCCAAGTCAGGACGAAACACACGCGGGAATGAGAAAAAGGCCTCACTCACTCCAGAGTTAAAATTAAAAAAATCCTAAAGACCAGCAAAAGAACTGGGGGTCTCTAAGGTTGAAGGGAATTAGCACAGCAATGAGAATTCTCCCTAACAGCGATAACAGGAAGACGGGTAATATCCTTATGCCCCTAGATTTTCATCCACTGATGCACCCATCCTGATTCCACAAACAGGGGTGTTGCTAGGTTTGTAAATGTTCCGGGGCTACGCTAATGTCGGGACTCGGGGCTAGCTAGCCTTTTCGTTGTAGCCAGTGATCTTCTATCCGGGTCTACAACCAAAAGACCCGCTATATATATGCTATAAAGCATCCCCCCTGTGACGCCACTGCCCACAAATGGTTGTGTCCCGAGCATTCTGTTTCCCTGTTAAATCCCGCTTTCTCATATTTAACTATTTAAACACGTGGCTCTCTTTGTTAGGAATTCGAAGAAGAGCCATCAGGGGTATAATGATTTCCAGACAGAGCAATTCCTGGCAGCTCTACTGCATGGACTAGGGAATCTTAACTGTGTGACAATAAATGATTCCTGGTGCACCTTGGTTTGTCACTCAAACATCATTTTTGCCCACAGCTCTGTGAGAATCTGAAATATAATTAAAGTTGTATCTGTTACATGGCACAACTAAACTCAATTGCAGTGTTTTAGGCTTCGAATGGTCTCTTGGGCAAAAACCCCTACCTGAAGGGTGGCACAGTCCAGTGCGTGCCAGTTTTGTGAGCCAGTGTAGTCCAGGTTCAGGGCAGTGCACTGTGTATCTCGTTTCATTATTGTGGTTGGCTCAACGTGCTTTGCAATGCATCTTCTGCCACTCATTTTGCAAAGCTTGCAACCCAGGGATTACTCAGTATGCCATGAGAATTAATTCATTGTAATTTGCGAATGTAGCCTAATTGTTTTGTGTGCCCAGGCCTATTTCTGCCAAGTATTAACTTCCTGCAGAACTTTAAACCTCAGGTTCAGCTAGTTAAATGCAATTCAGCATCACAATATGGGGCATCAACATACAGAGACATTGTTTCTTAACTTGACACATGCATTTCATCCATGAAGAAATGGGTATTGGAGGAAGGGAAGTTGACATCAAGAGCAAAGTGCATCCAGCAGTAGGGGTTGTGCAGCACACAACCATCTGACAAAGATACCAAACTGCAACAGAAAGTTTACTTGAGATGTGGGCCTGTGCCTAGTTATGCATTGTGTAATTGAGTGGTCTGGTTAATAATCCAGTCTGCTCTCTCTTGACACCATTGTCGTATTCCAAGCAAATCACTGCCTTTATGTTTCAAATTGAACCCCTAAAAAACGAAGGACCAGGACAAGAAATACGACTGGGCAGTGGTGTAACACAGAATGTGCCACCCACAAGCCCTAGTGAGGCCACCCCAAATCTCATCAAAGAAGTGCAGGCCATTCAACTGACTCCTGAACTGTACTGGACCACTATGCAGGTGCACCTCACCAAATGATCATGATTCATCAGGGGGGCCCCAAGCTAGGTGAACGCTGTACATATGTTTTTTTTTTAATCAACATCTTTCACCTAGCGTAGAAACAAGGCAGGGTGGCACCTGGCACGCAAATTCACCAGAACAGTCACCGCTGTTCATCTACAGTAACATTAACATCTGCATGCCAGAGTTGGAGACAGCTCTTGGTACCATGGAAGTGGGCACCCACAGAGGGGGTCACTAACATTGCAAAGGATTCCTGACCAGTGGTGTCAAGTGGAGGGGCATTAACATCTCCCACAAATTGGTGCAAGTGTCCAGGTTTAGCATGGTAGTTTGGGAAGTTTTGGAGTTCTCCCTTCAAGAACATTTATAAACTAATGTGTTGATATGGTGCATTTTAAAGTCACTTTTTGAGAAAGGTAAGTTAACAGCTAAACAATTTACAACTGCTTTTCTAGGATAATACATGAAAAGTCTAGCATATACTATGTCACCAACAGTACACAGGGGCATTTTACAACATTTTCATCGTGCCTGTGTCCAAAACATATGCCAACATTTCCATTGTAAATCCCTATGATGCAGCTGTGTCATCATTATCACAGTGCTACCACTGTAAATCTCTTCTTGAAGGTGCAATCACAAAATAAGACTGCATTGCCAGTGTAAGTCACTCTAATGTTGTGCCCACAATATATGCCAGTATGACCACTGAAAATCACTTTCATGAAACTGTGTCTACAATCTACAACAACATGGCAAATGTATATTAACTTTCAAGAGGTTCAGCCACATCCTACGCTAGTATGGTTACTGTAAATCACTCTTGAGGCAAAAACCACAATCTATGGCAATATGGCTTCTGTGTGGATTACTGTAAATAACTTTCATCTAGCTGTGTTCACGGTCGTTCACAATATTTGCCACTATGGGCAAAGTAAATCACTTTCTATTAGCTGTGGACAAAATCTCTGAATAGCACTTTGACAGTATTACATATACAAAATAAGACTGCATTGTGACCCTAAATATGACGCAGCCCCAGTCCTCATGCCGCCAAACACGCACGCGCGCGCACACACACACCTACACACACACACCCACACACACAAATTGCCATCTGGCAAGGGTGAAAAGCCCTGGCTTTTTTTATTTTTTATTAATACATAAAATGATGCAGGTGATTTCTTCTGCAAAGCGTTAATCTGCTAACCAGATCCCCAGTTGTCACAACTACATGCCAAAAGTATAGTGTACTTGTGCCCAGGCTGCATCAGTAGCCTGATTCACAGCACCCATGCTGCTTGTGGTGCAGAGCAGGTTCCAAGGTCAAAAGATGCCAACTCGACCGCCACAGCAACAGCGCAGTCACTACGGCCCAGGGGCGACAAGTAAGATATGTCCCCTGTACCCAACCTAGGATGATCATGAGTACCCCATGCTGGTGGCAGGGTAATCTCTAAGAATAAGCTATGACTGAGTTTAGGCATGGTGCATGGCAATATTTATGATTATGGCCACCACATCCCAAATGATTTTGCACGTCTCAGTCTCTGTGAGTCAGCTCTGCTGAGGAAGGCAATGTGTACTGGGGTCAGAGGGGGCGATACTATTCACGGCAGGACAGAAACCCAGAGGACCCAGCCTCTCTTTGATTCTCCTTTTGAGGGCCGGTAACCCCTTCCCCCAGAGACAGTCACACACAAAGGCAGCTGTGCTGGGCCCAGGTATCAAAGGAGCACATCCATTTAGGAGTAGTAGTCTCACACCAGGGTGCTGCATGTCTGAAGATATTTGTTGTCAGTAAGAGTGAAGGGAGTGGGAGTAGGATAGGCATGAGTGCTCTGGGCACTGGAAGAAACATTCCACTATCTTGTTTCTTACTGTCTCTCTTTCCCATTCCTGTTTCCCCCACGTGCAATGGAACAAAGTATGGGTGTGACATCAACAGGGCAAAGTCAACTCCAGCCAGGAGTAGGGATTAGTACCCTAAAGAAGGTCGGCTTTAGACCAATCAGATATTGACTTATGCCTTTAAAAAAAAGGGGTGTGTCACCTCTTTGTCAGAATTCCCTCAGTTCCTCAAGGATCCTTTAAGGCCCGAATCCACATTCTGAACATTATCACCTGGACTTCCTTTGGGGCAGTTGCACTGTCCAAAGCCCACAGCCTGGGGTGAACAAGGAGCTGTCCAAGACAGAATGAAGATCTGTCCCCTAACCATTCCCAGGGAACGCAGGGAGGGACCAGTGCTGTGGACCAGGACCAACCACTCTGCAACAGATCTTCTGTGCCAGAAGAGCAAGCCCTGAATTGGAGTATCCTGTCCTCACATCCTTTGCAAAGGCCTCACAGCAACCGGAGGGCCAGACCAGCCGAAGCTCCTTGTTCTAAAGAAACAAATCTGTTACTCTGTGTTCTCAGCATCTTGAACAATAGGGAAGGAGCTGGTGTTTGTGATCCTCCAACCAGCCGGACTATTGCTCTGCATCCAAACCAGCACAACACTGCATTGTGTCCTAGCAAAGCACCTCACCTGTTAGGCCAAAAGTGTCTGCTCAGCGCCGGACCCCAAACCAAATTTCTGTAGGGTTACTCGGCTACTCTAACAGGGGGTTACAACCATGGCTCAGGCCAGCTAGCCTGAGAACTGCCGCCTCATTGACTGCACATCGACGCACCCTCGATCACCACTTCAACGACCATTGTCCACTGACTCAAACCGCTGCAGCATCATTCACTGACCTCTCCCATCAGCTAAAACCCAAGTCGGCCTGGCCAATTGTGAAGTGTTCTTTTGTCCGCCCCAACCTGCAACATTAAACCACAACTCTTCAAAAGCACAGTGCACCGACATTCACCCCAGCTTGATTGCCACTTGCTGCCAGTACCTTCATGATCGTACATGCCCAAACTGAGTGTCAGCTCACATCACTGTTCAACGTCTGATGTGTCAGCCCAATAAGAACTGAATCCAGGTACTGTTACACTGAGCTGCCCCCACGGTCCACTGGGACCCTAGAGACTAGTTAGGTCACCATTGCTCCTGTTTTCTGCAAGACATCCTTTTATGGTAGTACCTTACCTACAACCCCTGGAACTACACTCAAAGTGCTACTTTCTTCAGTCGGTTGCATCTTCTGTCTTTCCTTTGGGGTGGGTTTTCGTATAGTAATCCCTTTTCTTTCTACTTGCAGATGGTGTGTTTTTTTAAAGTGTTTATATTTTTTATAGAACCTTGATTGGACATTCCCTTTATTTTGGACTGTGATACTGTGTTGTTTGGCTCACTGCTAGGTCACCTTAACACCCCTCTTAAGAGTATAGCCTTCCCTCGGCCCGCGTTACCACAAAAGGTGAAGGTGGTATGTCTCTTGATTGTCCCTGCTTTACCTTTATGATCGCGTTGTGTTTTGCAGAAGTGTGAAGACTGAGTGGGCCATTTTACCCCCGCACATCCTTGTATTCCTGCGAGGCAGAATCCAATTTGAGACACACACACACACACACACACACACACACACACACACACACACACACACACACACACACACACACACTCTTCCTTTTCAAGAGTCTCTGTGGATCACTCTATTCTCGTGCTTGGCTTTTGGCGCATTCCCCCTCTCGTAGCTGGAGAAGCACAACACCCTATTTTTGGCAACCTGGGACAACTAGTGCACCTGACTTGTCTGCTACTGTCTTGCTGCTAGGCTGCCTGGTGAGTTTCTCGTGCCTTTTGCAGTTTCGCCGTTTCTCACTCCCCTTTCCATCTCTCTGCTCCCTCCATCCATGTGCTCTCCATCTCTCCTGTATACTCTAACTGCTACTCTATCACCTATCCTATCCCTCTCTTGAAGCCTGGAAGGAAAAAGTTTTAAAAAAGGTCTCCTGGTCTGTAATCCAGGCCTGCCTGCTGCTGACACCTACATCAATGCTCCTTCCAGGCGCTCCCCACATGGTCTTTGCCCCTTTCTCTTCATTGCTCATTAATGGTGGCACCAGATGGGAAGTACTCTTGGCATGATTCTCATCCTCTCGGTGCATCATTAATGTCAATCAGAATGGCAATGTCATGGCGCAGGGCTCTCAGCCCAACCTCCTGCTTCTTGATAGGCGTCTCCCATCTGTCACCCCTCTGACCACTTCTCCACCACCGACGGGTGTACCATGACACTGTACCCCTCCTCGGAAAACCCTCAAAGGTGGCAAACAGCTGCACCTTGCTACCCTCAACTCTCAATCTGCTGTTAAACACTCCTCTGATATCTGTCTCCTTCTTGAAGACCATGATCGTGATGTTATCGCTCTCATTGAGATGTGGTTCACTGCCAGCTCTGTCACTGCTTTTGAGACACTCCTCCCTGTGGGCAACAAGATTATCTCTAAGCCCAGGCCTAACCGGTCTGCAGGCAGAGCGGCCTTTATCTTCCCTGAATGGGTCACTGCTACTATCATTCCCACTCCGACCTACTCTTCCTTTGAATGCCTCATCTGCAAGCTTGATGTCTCCAACCTTCTCTATGCATCTACAGGGCCCCTGGTCCGGTTTACCTCTTCTTCTAGGAGTGGTCTGACCTCACCTCCTCTCTTCTTGCCTCCACCTCTAAGCTTCTCCTCTGAGAGTTCAATATTCACCTTCACTCTCCTGATTCAGCCACTGGACACTTTTGCAGGCTCTGACTTTCCCTCACTATTCTTCCCTCCGATCCGATGAACTCAGCCGGGCATACCTTGGATGCTCTCATCTCAGCAGACATGCCCATTTCCAACCCTCTCACTACACCTCTCTCCTGGTATGACCATGCTCTCCTGTCTTGTCACCGGGATCTCTTAGGTCCCGGGATAAGCCTCTGTCTGTACTGCTAGTCTCCTTCTTGGTCATTCAACCAATGAAGCAAGTGTCCATTGCTGCTTTTGCAGCCACTTTCATTCCTCCTCCCACTCCTGCCAGAGATTCCTACAGCAACTCCTTCCTTGCTAATCTTCATCTCTCTATCACCAATAACCTGGACATCCTTGCCACTGTCATGAGCATTAAGCCTGCCTCCAAGCACAACACCTGGTACGACTATGGCCTAGTCTCTCTGAAACGCAAGTGCAGAGTTACTGAGTGGAAGTGGTGGGCATCTGGCACATCCTCTGACAGACAGGCCTGCCGCATGCTGCAAAGGAAATACAGACTCACCATCTGCTCGAAGAAGAGGGCCCATATCCAAGCCTGCATCTCTGGGACCACTAACAACACAGGCAAACTGTTTAAAATCTGCAAGGAACTCACCAATCCTACTGCAGTCTCCATGTCTGCCCTGCCATTCCTGACCCTCTGTAATTTACTGGACTCTGACACCTTAACCAAAACTCAGAACATCCTGACCTCACTCTCCTCTATACTCTTCCATCCTCCGTCCACAGCTCTCAGGTTTCCGTTGGCCCGCCTCCCTCCTACATACCTTTTTCTCGTCCAAAGCACCGGCTGAGGTCTCTAGACAAGTCCTCTCTATGAAAGTCTCCTCCAAACAGGTGCTCCCCTCTCCTCCAGAACTATCAAGGACAACATTGCCTCCCTTGCGCCAACCTTGGCAATTTCTGTAATCACTCCTTTGCACTGGTTCCTTTCTGCTACCCCTTAAGCAGTCCTTGGGCATCTTCTCTTTAAAAAGCCCTCTGCCGACCCCTCCTGTCCGGCGAACTACCACCCTATCTTCATTACACCCTTCCACAGCAAACACCCGGAGAAGGTGGTTATCTCCCAACAGATCCAACACATTGAATTTGTTGGTTGTCCCCACTACAGTCAGTCTGGTTCAGAGCAGCCAGAGGCACGGAAACTGCTCTACTGAACACCTATGAAGACTTACTCTGAAATCGCAATTCCAACTCTCCTTCTGTTTTTAGCCTTCTCGATCTTTCCTCTGCCTTCAAAATGGTTAATCATGCCAACCTTAGCTATTGGCACTGTGACACCCTTGGCATCACGGGCCTGGCACTGTGCTGGTTGACCACATTCCTCTCCAACCAATCTTCCCAGGTTCAAATGACCCCTTTTCTCACCCCTATCACACTCTCCACCTGCGGCATCTCTCAATGCGCTATCCTCTCGCCGTGGCTCTTCAATATTTACCTTGCCCCTCTGGCCCACCTGATCTCCCCCTCTGGTCCTCTCTAGGCTGGAGTACTACAACAGCCTTTTCCTTTATCTTTCTTTATCCTCCCTTCGCCCCTTCAACTAATTCAGAATAGGACTGCAAGTCTTATTCTTGGCCTCACGCCCAAGGACCACATCTCTCCAGTCCTAAAATCTCCCCACTGGCTCCCGGTTGCTGCTAGAATCAAGTTCAACACCCTCTGCATCATCCACAAGGCTTTCTGGGGCCTGGGACTGCGCGACATCCAACTCTCTCTCCCAAAACATCTCCCTGCTAGAGCTCCTCGGTCTTCTAGCTCCAACTCTCTGAAGAGCAGATGCTTCTTCAAGCGGAGAGTGGGGGTAAAACTATTTCCTTTGCAGGAGCCTCCGGAAGCTCCTCAAGACCCTCCTTTTCTCTTCTTCCTTCCCTTTCCCCTGCTAACTCCCCCGTGCCTCAGTGACTGGCTTCCTGGTTTCAACTAAGTTCCACAGGGCACCAGACCACCCCTGCCCGGTCCAGCTCCTTCCTCACATTTAGCATGTTGACTCTTACCCCCTGCAACCCTTGCAATCCCCGACACTTGCCCACCTGACCTCTCCTTAGCACTCACCTAGTCCCTGTGGCCCTCTTGCCCCCCTCCTCATCCCGCCCCTTTCATTTGCACTCTCTCCTCTTTGCCCTGCACTTCCCTTCCCACCCTAGCACTTCGCATTTCGCAATGACCGGCACCCCTCTCTCCCTTCTTCTTACGGCACTTGCACGATCCGAATGTCACAAGGCCTGGTAGGATCATTATTGTCATCTTCTCCCGTGACCCCTCCCCTTTTTGTTGTTGTCTTGTGATGCCTTGAAACACAATTTGTTGTATGGATGCCTTACAAATATCCAATAATTAAAAACAATAAATAAAACACACCAGTCATCTCCCGGGAACAGTCTGAATGACGTATCAAAGGGTCTGAGGGCAGCAGGGATCCATTATGCCAACAATGCATTCATCATTCGGCAGACAATGAATCAGTGCAGATTAGCAGGGGAGCAATCTCTTATTAAAAATGTCCTAGCCATGTGCCCAAAAAGACAAGCGCTACTTTCTGAAGTTCACATGAATATCATTTGCCCACATGTATCAGGTGACTTCATCAGAAACAACGACAAAATGTTCAGAAGACAATACAATGCAACAATGCTTCAGTACCATACCTACAAATATGGGTATCATTGTTTTCAATATGGTATAATTGTAATAGTTCATGAGTAATTTATTTAAGAAGTGTCTTTTGTGGTTTCAAGGTAACTTCTCTCGGTTGCTTTTTCAAATCAAAACTGCTTTAACCAAAATGTCTGTCAATTTTCTGAAAAAATTGCCTTGGCCGTGAACACTTTTTTTTCATTCGATTTATTTTCCAACTAAATTCCATTTATTTGGAACATTCCACTTCCCTTTGTTGCCTTGTGTACAGTGCTGACTTACAAAGATCAATTGCTCTCTCAGTTGAGGATGTTTTGATGACTATAATTGTGCTCTTTGCATTTGTTTTGGTTTGTTAATTTTGCTCCTGATGAGGTTCTTATTGTAACCTTTACAACCAGAAAACGTAAGTGATCAGCTTGACATTTTGTGATTTCTGTCAATTAAAAAATCTACAGCAAAGCAATGGAATCATACATTAAAAAGAGGGGTGGATAACATGGTAAATTCTAGCGCAAGAACAATAAGTAATTTCTTTTGGAGAAGGATATTGTAATGAAGAATGATACTGGGCCAGTATCAAACGCCTGGAAAAAAATATTGCAGTGATCCTAAATGTATTGTAACTTATCATTGTGCAGATGATGCAGAGGAAACAGAAATGAAGATAAGTGATGTTAAACTGGCAAAATGAGAAATAATGAATAACCATCCAAGCCTTTTGATATCAGTTCACACAAGCACTAGGAAAAAGAGTTGAGAAGTGAAATGTAGACAGTGAAGTGAATGGTGATAACCAATTGGACATGGGGAACACTTGCCGAGGTGACATGTAATATACATGGTATGGCAGATGACTGGTAAGATTGTTAGATACATTAATCAGTGTAAGCAAACAGACTGGGTATCCAGGTGTATGTGTGTGTATTTAAGCGGCCTACAAAAGTGAGCAAACACAACACAGTATAGCAGATTCAATATTGACGAATTGTTTGATAGTGCTTCAGGAATTGTTTATCAAGCGTTGACAAATGCTATTGAATTTTTAACAAGGGAACAGAAGTGGACAAAAAAGCAAACATTTATAATACAAATAAAGAAAACTGTGTTTATTGGAAAAAAATTGAACAGAACGGTTTAAGTGTATGTGAGCAGTCAGACTTCTTTTTATACACAGGTGGGTGTCCCAGCGTGGTAAGGTTGCTTACCACCACAGATAAAGGTATGTGGAAATGTCAATTTACAGCTGTACCAAAATCACATTGGACAGACCAGCAGGGGAGGACTGAAGGACCCTGGCGGCTAGGGCAAGCTGCTTGATAACTAATGCCTACCCTGGAGTTGATAAATGGAGGATTCCCCACAGTCCATCTGCATCCTCAACCTCGTGTCTTATCTGTATATCACAGCCACACAAACCACCAGTTAACCAAACTTATAAAAGAGAGAAGCAACCAGGTTTCACAAGCCTATAGAACTTTGGGCTAGACAGGGGTTTCGACAGGGACGTTAGTTTATCTGGTCCCATTGAAAAGCACAGCGACTCTTGTAGAGAAGCAGATGTACATATTATTCAGGGAGCCCACCCCCTCACCTCCATCATATTGGAAGAACAGCAAGAAAGCATTGTGCTGACACCTGGTATCATCTCGATACTGCATTGAAGATATGAAAGACGTTATGTTCTCAGACAACCGTATCGAATCTATCCTCGAACTGACGTGGCACCACTGGACATAGAAGAACTATAAGTAAAGTCTGACAGGTGTGAAGTGACATCATGAAGAGACGAGACGAGTACACACTGAAACGATATACTAATACTCAAAGAATGAAGATATGACTGAAGTGACAAAGTAAACGAACATGCAAATACGAAGAAAAAATAAGTGAGAAGAAAAGCAGTAGAAGTATATAAGCAGAAACACAAAGTAGTTCAGACATATAGAATCTTACTAAATGTAGGAAATATAACATGAATAAAGCAGCTATGTTGAGAAAATGAATGTCTGTTTTGTATAAGAATAAGCAAGGTGCCTCAAACTTAAAGACCAAGGCTGCAGAGCTGACAAGCAGCGGAATACAAATTCACGCAAGAACAAAGAATATTTGTTTGGCTCAGGATGAAGGATGCAGCAGCAAGAAGCAACTACAAAGCACGAAAGCAGTCAAAGAGGATAAGCCATGTACGTAGAACATATTTCTATTGGATTAAGCAAAGGAGTGAACATTTGCAAGTGTTAAGTATTGTACAATTAAAGATGTAGAAAGGACATGCAAGACGAAGCAACCAAGTCTTCATAGGCCGTGGAAAGTAAAAGCATCTAATATAATTGAATCAAATAGCACTAAATAGAAGGACAGAAGGACAGAATCATGGTCTCCTCACACGTGATGCAAGACCAGAAAACAAGACCTATTCATAAAGCTCCAGATGAAGATAGCAATGTACTTTTACTCCATTTAAAGAGGTAGAGAACAGTCAGCAAGGTCAACTACAAAGAATAAGCCTTGGCTTAGGGCCTAACTTATGAGAGATGGTAGGATAATTAGACAAGTGGGCAGTTGTCTGACGTTGACCCCACACCTGGGTTTTGTTTTGCTTACATGCTGCTAATGAGTAAATTGTCAATGGTTGGAGGAGAGTGGCAACCAATCAGGATGGCCTATGTAATGATGGACTGTACATTCTTGCAGAAGCCAATCCGCTGCTGTTATTCTGCTATTATCTATATTATATGTAGTTAGAGATAGTTCAATGCATGCCTACCAGATAAGGGGCAGCCCATGATGCTACTAACACCAACATGAACTATAGGCATATATTTTCACGTAACCAATCAGTACGCCCGAAAGGTTTTTACTGTTTGCCACATAGGATGACATCATAGCTAATGTTCATCGAGGCATAAAGCCTTTTGTGTAATGGAAATGCTCTGAGAGTGTGTGTGCAGCGATGTGTTATGCTCGCCAGGTTTCCCTACTTTATTCAACTGATGATAAAGTAGTATTTTGCCATATTCTTTGAGTCTGTCTGCTTATTTAGGCCTGAAATCAATTATTGGGGTAATGCCATCCAGCATTTGGAATGCACCAGGTGCTACTGCATGTTTTGGTAGCGGTGCGGATGGTTCAGGATCCAAACTCTCTGTGTAGAGCGGAGAAAAACATGTGTAAAACGAGGCGATCAGCAGGTGCCTCTTTGAGGAAATTCCTGTTTGGTCCTCACGGGTGCCCCGCGGACTAAAGGCAAAGTGGTTGATTGGGGAAGAGTGGATACCGAAGTGCTCGAACTGAACAACAGCCATCAAATCTAGTTAGTACTCGTAAGTCTGACAGAACAGAACTGGATGTAACTGCACAAGAAGAAGGTATCATCCAATAAACAATGGCAGATGCAACTAGACACAGGGACGACCATAGACCTGCAAGTCGCTTAAACTAATAAAAATAAGGTATAGGGCAACTCAACACCGATGACACTGCTAAGCAGGGAAAGATAACCTCAAGTCTGGTCATCAGAACAATCTCCACACTAGACAGAGAATTTCTCTCAGAGAACCAATGCTCCGAACTTCTAGAATAGATACGGTCAGCTCAGCAGGCACTGGAAGGTACTCAGGAATAGGGGTTTCCCACCAATCAGCACAGACCCTCAAACATACCGATATGCTCACTCTCTCCTCTACACCAACAAACAATAGAACGCAGCTACACCCTTCGATGAATTTCGGCCTAGCTGCACACATACCTACACACCATCATGAGCAGTCTTTAGAATGCAGCTATA
Organism: Ambystoma mexicanum; assembly: GCF_040938575.1. Lineage (NCBI taxonomy): Eukaryota > Metazoa > Chordata > Amphibia > Caudata > Ambystomatidae > Ambystoma > Ambystoma mexicanum. The sequence continues at coordinate 847,660,917 of NC_090931.1, read as the reverse complement.
GCCCACAAAATAATTGGCCTAGCTGCACACTTAATCTCATACACAAGCTCCACCACCGGCAGAATGCAGATTCAGAGGTCAACAGCCTTGCCGCACACATTCTACTGATCTCATACAATCACTGCAACATGCCTAACATTGGAGTGCAGCTACCACGTAAACTGCACTGGTTACATACATAGTGAGTGCACCCAAGCAATATTTACTACCCTACTCTTTCCACTGACCTGGACTATGGTCCCCGAGCGTGTTCAACCCATGGCACTTTGAGATCATACCAATGGTATATAAGGCACTATACAAATGCACAATAACATAACAAACACACAAAAAAGTGTGTTTCTGTATAACAACATACAGAGAGGTGCCAGGTAAATGAACTACCTTTGAGAAGTTGTGCTAACCTTTGAACCATTTACAAGAACAAGACTTTAGACTCCAGTCAACACTAAAATATCTGCAATAGACAGGTATTGCCGATAGAATATAGCTGAGCCAAACTCAAGCCTACTGACTTTTGTGAGGTTTGAAAATATTTGTTAAATTGAGCTTTCCTTGTGAAAGGCTAGAGCAACTGAGGGCTACGCCAGTCGGGGAGAACTTGACAGATGACAGTGACAGGGCCTAGATGAGGGCATGGCAGGTGTCCATGTTACTTACCTTGGTATCCAGACTTGTAACCACATGGACTCTAATGAACGCACTGTAACTCCTAAAACCCAGACGTGCCATGTCTGTCGGACACCAAATTCCCATATCCGGCCTGCATCCTGTATCCCAGAGCTCCAGGGCCACAGCAGTGCAGATTCACTGTGAACAAGCACTCCCACCAGCAACATTAAGACTACCCTTATCACTTAACGGTGGCAAAGGGGAGCAAGAAGTTTGAGCGTCTCTTCCGGAATCAGGAGCAGCAAGTGCTGCACAGAAGCTCTGGAAAACGTGGAAATAGTATGAAATTCATTGGGGGGAAGGGTCCTCAGAGGGAACACATGCGTCCTTCTTTTCAATGTGGCGGTGGGGTGAAACGGGGCGCAAAAGCAAGGCATAATGCTATTACATCTTGTTTTACCTCTACACCCAAATGCTGAACAGTGACAAGGCGGAGGAGGGCCACAGAGATCTCTGATATGAAGTTCTCCTACGTTTTCTCAATGCATTTTTATGTCTGCATAATATTTCCATTCGGAAATTGATTCCTTTGGAATCTACATGGTTTTGAACCTGGTCAAGAAGACGTGATTTCTCTAGGAATCCATTAGTAAACGCGTCTTGCAAAGCGCATTTACAGGTGGGGTTTGCATTTCCACGAGACGGAGTGGAAAATGGAAAGAATAAAATCGAGTTTGCCTGACATTTACTCTTCCCTTGTCTACTGTTCCTTATGGACCTGCAGAATTTCATGCAGGAGACCCCGCGGGATGCAAGTGCTTGCATTGGTGGTCACCTGCATGCAATTTATGAATGTGAAAAAAATGAGGCTGACAGTAGTAACAAAGTTTGCAAAAGAGTTTAGCACAGTTCTTTAAGTGGGATGAAAAACAAGGAGATGCGATGAAAGTCTAATTAATTGGGAGAATGGCAGAGGAAATGCCTGGTGGAGCCAAAGAAGCATAAGTAGCTAAGGAAGGCCTTGCATGGCAGGGAGAGAAATCTATGAAATATAAGCACTTGGAACATTTTGGCTCTTTTGTACGCATGGGATAGGCACTTTCCAGGCACTGCCATAATGGCACTGCTTGAAAATTGTTTGGGTACCTGGGCATATGATGTATGTGCCTGACAAATGGCTAGCTATTACTTCTGCTTTGGAATGCCATCTTTGAGTACAGGAAGCCTGAGATGTTTTGATTGTTAATAATAAAGTGATGCATGTAATTCTGTTTCTGAAAGTGAGATCTGCTACCCCTCCCTCCATGACAAAAAAGCATAATGCACCTTTCTCTGGGGAAAATGAAAATAACATTCTGAGAACTCCCTCTGCAACCAGTGCTTCGTGGACAGTCCTGTCATTACAATGGCCACCCCACACCAGAGTGCTGATTACTGACACTGGAGATCGTTTGATGTAGGCAGACAGTGGAGGGGGCAGAGTTAGATTAGCCCAGGAGAGATCTTCAGTCCACATAGGAGTCTCATCAGCTTGCAGGTACCATCCCTCCCACGTTCTGCAGGTAAGCTGCTGGGTGTGACATCAGTAGGCAAAGGACATCTGTTAAAGAAGTCAAGAATGGACCCTTACCAACAGGCTTGCTGTGACTAATAGGCTGTCATATTTCGCCTATATATGGGGCATAACCTTCCCCTTGTTTGATTCATCTTTGGGCACTGCTTGAAGAAGGATTCATTGAAGGCTGATTGGGGGGTACAATCTACTCCAACTTTTTTGCGAGAGGTGAAGAGCAGAAGCTCTCCGGAAGAGAAAAACTCTTCTCCCCAACCTTCCCATGGGCCTATTTGGGAGTACCAGCTATATGCTATGATATGATAGTTATTTATAATGCGCTTAATACCCAGAGGTTTCTAAGCGCGGACCTGGGGATTGAACATGTGTTGCTCTGTGCTGTCTTGCTTCCAAGGTGAGCACGTCGCGCCTGAGCTATCCTGAACTGCCTGGCAAGTCCTACTGCAACTGAGACACTGTTACGCAGGTGTCAGGAAACCGCCACGGTACCGACACTCAGGCAATATTAAAGCTCATTTACAGGCTAGGTTCCCTATCCATGGTTTCCCCTCTCGTTTACACTCTCAGTGTATTGCGCCACATACATCTCACTCCATGAGAATCGGCCGTTTAGCAGGTAAACGGCGTTGGAAGTTACCATGGAGACGCAGTCCTTCCGCGTTCATTCAGTCACGTGTCTTTTCACGTTAAGCCTTGGTTCACCCTGTCACGTGACTAATGTTTCCTACGTATGCCCCGCCCCTCCTTCAATCCCTGCTTCTGAATTTGTTTTCTACTGCCATTGCTACCTTGTTTGGAACTACTTTCTTGATTACCTACTTGGCTATGCTCCACGGATTCGTTTTGTCCTGCTCCTTGTCTGTCTGTTCACCATATCCAGTTCACGACCTTGGAACGCTTTTTGACCCACTACGCCTGCTAATTCTGTACCTCTCTCTGCCTGCACGGACATCGACCCAGAAATCTTGACCATTCTACTTGCTCAGCGTGCGGTTCTTGCACTCATTCATAACCGTCCCGCACAAACTTACCATGTGGCTCTTTCCACCGCGTGCGCCTGGACTGCTTTCAGGAAACTATTAGGTGTCCTCGTGCCAGCGGGTGTTAGGAGGATCATTTATTTGCTGGAACTTGGACTACTTCCTGGGAACTCTGCTAGGCGTCCTCGTGCCGGCGAGTATTACGAGGATCATTTCTTTGCTGGAACTTGGACTGCTTCTGGGAACTCTGCTAGGCGTCCTCGTGCCGGCAGGTCTTAGGAGGAGTATTCTTGACCTCATTGGAACAAGTACGGTGTAACAGAGGATAGGTTCTTCCCTCTCCATTCATCCCAAGCCTACTTCACCCTGCAATACCCACTCTTGGCCATATGGTGAGGTGTTGTCTTGCTTGTCTTGTTTTGTCATACTGCTAATTTCCTCGGTTAATTCAACCCAATTATTATCCTGTTATCCATTTCATAGGATACGCCTATTACTTATCTCAGGAACATAGATCTTAATACTGGAACATTACCTGCTACCTAGAGGTACTTTTCCTTGATTTTGTCCTGTCAGTTGTTCATGTGCATACGTTGGTATTAATCTTGACCTTCCTTTGCAGGTCAGCGGTATCCTGTGACGTCCATCCATCTTTGGGTCAATTAACTCCTCAGGTGATGGTGTTTGCATCCCTGAAGGGTACATTGGCAGAAAGAACTCGTCAGCTACACAACGGGTTCAACTGCCGGAGCAGAACTCCAACCAGGAATCCTGAGTTCTGACAGCAGGACCACGCTCACTGTAGGTGCCAACCCTTAACGTACTCTCTAAAGATCTTCCATGTTGGGAAGGACTCACCTTGTTCCTGAGAACATGGACTCAGACATCGAGCAACCAAAGAACAACGAAAGTGACCCCTGACACTTCCTCCATCTCTGAACTGCTTCAGCACCAGTTTGTGCACCTTCAATGCTGTCCACACTACTGCAATGAACCACGGGAGTCATTTTCAACATCGAAACTGGACCGCCTCCACATCTCAAAGTTCTGCTCAATGCCGAACCTCCACTGTCTCTGCATCGGAGACATTCCAAGTCTTGTAGCGTCCACAAATAGACACCACCTGCCCCGTCACCAGCTTCTTCAAGCTCCATGTGGTCACTGCTGAAGTACCACAATGATGTGTTGAGCCAGTTGAGCTTGCTTGCTGCAGAATGCAAGTTTCAGCTTCTCCGCACCGGAGGCTTCCAAGTCTTCTAGCACCACCAACTCTCCACCGCCTGCCATTTCCCAGCATCGACCGACAAGCCATCGCCACTGCTGAATAGTAACATATCCTTGGAATCTATCACCACCACTCTCCAGCTCAACCCTGGCTCGGTGCTGAAAACACACCGCTAACACCGAAAAGCATGGGTTGGCATTGCTGACCTCTGAAAGACAAAACATAAAGGTTTTTGAAGTGGCCCTGTCTGCCTGGTCCACCTTCAAGGCGCTAGCGACTTTTAAGTCCCCTTCTCTACCTTTGTGAAAGACATATCCTTCTGCTGAAATCATTGCCAAAGTATCCCTTTCTACAATTCGAGAGCCCGCCTTTATTTAAACTCTGTTTTCTCTATGTTTCATGATTGAAAGGTCGAACTTGAAAGTCATATTTTAACCAACAAATATTTTCTTCCTACCCGCACTCAGCTGTAATCAATGAGGCGTTGATCTATCGAATGTGTTCCTATTGCGTGGTACAGAGCATTGAAGGTTTAGCCCCGAATCCGAAATGGTAGCATGTTCGGTGGGTGTGTTTGGGCGCGAGCAGTTCAGCTTTTGCTGGGGGCTACCCAGGAGGTCCGCTGGAAGATTTAAATAGAATTGCCTGCCAGTGGAAGTGGCGGTGGTAGACTCAGGTGCAGAATTAAGCAGGGATGCATTTATGTATTTAATTACATGGGTTTCATAAACAGCACGCAGAACCGCTGACGCTGTGCAGACGCAGTGAAATAAATCATCGCAGCCTGTGAGCAAAGACAGCGTTCGAGACTAGCCCAAGTCTAACGCTCTCCAGCAGGCAGGGAAAGGCGCAGGCTGCATGGCTCTGGCGGTAGTTATTTACCGTCAGTACGCATGTCTCCGCGGTGACACGCCTGGCCTTGTCTTGCCGGCTGATCGTCATTGGCAGTAATTGTCTGACACCGGTTCGGCTGAGAGGAAACAGCGCTGAACGCAGGCATTAGCACGTTCAGGCATTAGACGTTCTCTCGCCGAGTCCCCTGACGGTTAACACGCTCATCTCCGGGAGCACGGCAGCCGGCTGCGGTTAGGGGCTCAGGGATCTCTTTTCAATTCCGCTGCCTTATTTATGAAGGGAGAAGTGCGAGGGCTCTTCCCTGGGTGTCAAAGGAGCGTTGGCCTGGCCACCACAAATAAGGATTGGGATACGCAGTAGGTGCGTGCTAAGAAGCAATACGCTCGGAATATAAATTGGCAATACCGCATTCAATGGAACGCATGTCAGCATGGACACTACCTGACAATATATGCACATAGAATATGTGCGGTACAATCCCGGCGGTGGCACTCTCAGTCTAAAGTTGTACCCATGCGCGTCTCCGTTTTTTTTTTTTAAAACACGCCCATTCCTTGTTTGTAACATTCATTTTAAACACCGTGTATTCCCGAAATCGAGGAGAACGTAAATTATAACACCCTGATGCTTGACACTTTCTAACCTGCACAAGACAGCCAGACATCTCTGTGTATTGTCGACTTGCCTTTCACACAAGTATCTTCTGAGTAAAAGGTGCAAGTGTGTACGCATTATGACCTCACCGCTTTCAGGTCAATTTAGACACATCTCGGACCATCATAGAAAAAAAATAAAAATAAGGCTTATGTGGTACAGGCATTTCTTGTGGCATATACACAGAATAAGGGGCTTTGGATTGCTAATGGCTCCTTCCCAGTGACTTGTCAGGGGCCTTTATCACTCTGAGAAGCTTTAACATCGTATTTGGCGTGCAAAGAATTTGGGATGCCGGCAATGCATTCAAGCGCACACACTTATCGGTCAGAAAGGGTAATGGTCAATATTGACTAATTGCAGATCATCCGTACAGATGGAATAACAGTGAGCGGTGCGGTGCGGGAGCGGTGAGCGGAGCTGGGAGCCTGAGGTGGGAGCCAGTCTACAGCAGTCTCTGCACCTATTCACATCGTTGTGTGAAAAAAGCAGGAAGTGCCTATTTCTGCCGAGATACACCGCGGAGCGGTGAGCGGAGCTGGGAGCCTGAGGTGGGAGCCAGTCTACAGCAGTCTCTACACCTATTCACATCGTTGTGTGAAAAAAGCAGGAAGTGCCTATTTCTGCCGAGATACACCGCGGAGCTGTGAGCGGAGCTGGGAGCCTGAGGTGGGAGCCAGTCTACAGCAGTCCACTGCAGACACGAAGCCGCAGCCGGATGGAGCCGGAGGTACGTCCCTTGAAAACCTTGAAAGCCTCTAAAGACTCTAAAAGCCCCAAATTATTCACAAAAGATTCCCAGGAAAAAAACTATCTTTACCGGAGGGAAATTTAAGCCCGGAAAAGAGGAGGAGGAGTAAATCCGACTCGACTCACGGGCTAAGGGTTCCTCAAACAGTGTCACCATCCATCTTAGAATTGCTTACCACGGCTCAGAAAGCCACTAAGCACGCCGTAATTACGGCTGTAAGGAACGCTAAAGACTTAGCTACGTCGGATGAGACATTAGCAAACAATAACAAATCAGAAATGGAGGCCGTACCTGATTCACGAGCGGGGGAGCACGACATAGCAGGGGCCATGGCCGTGGCAGCGGGCGCACAGCTCCTCCCGCGGTCAAGAACGGACAAGAGTGGTAAAGCAGCGCGGAGGAGAGCGGACGTACAACTCTCTTGTATGCAGGCACCGCGGAGGGAGGACAAACCAGCGTTGCATGCTGTCCCCAGTACACGGGGACTAGAACTGAGCCCGGTGCCGAGGAGTGGGCTTGAAGAAGAGCTCGAAGAAGAGTCGAGTGGGGCGGGGGAAACATGCTAGATAAACAATCACCAGCTTTTGACCCGAGAGGGAGGGAAAGAGCTGAAAGCCTCGAAAGAGGTGAAATTTGAAGACACAAACAAGTGCCCGGGAACACCTTCCCCCTCAAACCCATATGCTTCTGAAGAGGAGATATGGACTGGAACCAAAAATGCTATAACGCCCAATAGCGACCAAAGTGGGGCAAAGGTGTTACCGTTGCAAGAAAGAAAAAAAACGGAAAACGTGGAAAAAAATGAAACACCTGTACACCGAAATCCCAGTGAGGAGAGGGTAAGAGGTCTCAGTGTAGAAGGAATAACGGCGCCCAAACTCTCTGCAAAAACAATAATAGAAAACTCTGTCCCTTATGGGATAGCCATCCAACCCATGTTTCATGCTACAGAACAGGACTCTGAAAAAACGGTGCAAGGTCTGGGTGTAAACCCACAAAAAACCATGAAAGGTTCGAGTGAATCAAGAGACATGGTAATAAGCCCCTATCCCGACAAGGATACGGATTCGGAGGACGAAAATGTGGAGAGTGGAAATCTCTTTGAAGGAGAGCGGATGATTCTAATAAAGAAACGGATGGTGAACAACTGAAGATGGGTTGTGGCCCTAAAAGGAAATAAAGAGGCAAACCAAATACACCGGCAAAATCCAGGCCGCAAGGAGTTAAAACTGCGAAAACAAGAGCCCAAAAAATAGTCTAGGTGATGAAAAAGCGAGAAAATCACACAAAAAAGGGCTGCCGAATCCGCTTCTATCACGCCCGCTAAAAGCGTTTTTTACATTGCAACAGAAAAGAAAGCAGAGCATCGATACGGAAGTATCTGATGCTGAGATGTTGGAAATAGCTATACAAACGCAGCCGGCTCAAAAACAGAGGAGAACTGAGCAGCCCGCAGGGGAGATAGAAAATCAAGCCCGGCCTATGAGATCTGGGCAGGAAAAAAGCATGGAGGTACACAAACAAACCCGACCAAATGGCTGGGTGCAGGAAAGGTGTATGGTGCCCTTACAGGACTTAAGTAGTGACATCGAAAAAGCAAATGGGCCGGAACTTCTAGAAACAAGTCCCTTAGACACAAACGATCGCCCAATAGCTATAAATGAGATCCCTGAGACCTTATCCAGCCCCAATGGGGTACCTCAAAATATTGAAGAGATTCCCGATTCAGAAAATGATCAAGAAAAAGAGGGTGCAAGTGGTCTACATTATGACTGGGAAACCAATCAAAAGAACCAAACATATCGAAATAGAGAAGAGCGTCTGGCGTGGACAAAGCCTCATCTATCCAGGAGAGTTCCATCTGTATCTCCCACGTTACCTACGAATACCGGATCATTGAGAAACCCTTTTGAAAGCGATAGAAATGCAAGACCTCTAGGGGTGTGCCAGGACCTTAATTCCTCAGTACCTTCGAGAAGATCAGACAAAACCCAAACGCCACCGAAAAAGAGACGAATCAGTGAAATCGCCATGGCCTTACAAAATGAATCGCCAAATAAAAAAACAGAAATGATAGCCATTATGTCGGCAATGACAATCGTCCTGGCCCCCTTTTGCAAGCTGTATGAAACTATCAAAGAGAACGTACAAGATAATACAGCAATCCTCTCCAATCTAATGATAAAACTAGCCCAGATGGAGTCCTGTTTACCAGGAAATACAGATCTTATGTTAAACCAGAAACTGCAATATGAAAGGAAACTGGAAACATTGGAAAAAAAGATTGAGAACATGAAAATGGGGATAGGGACCCAATTCGAAAGAGCATCAGATAGATCCCTGAACACTCTAAATCAGAAAACATTGTGGGAAACGAAAATTGAAGCTCTGGAAAAAAAGATCGAAAGGTTGGAAATTCTGAACAAAAATTTCTCAACCAATTGTAGGATTTCGGAAGATGGAGCAGACAAGGCAGAGACTCAAATCAATGGAAAAAAGAAAACTGTATTGATTCTGGCGCAAGACAAATCAGATGGCAGGCCGCAGTCCATAACACAAAAGACAAACTCCATAAATATTGAACTGACTAAAACAATAACAAAGTCCAAGAAGGACATCACAAAAATGGCCAAATAAGACCGGAGGGATCCGGGTCCGAGCCAATCGCCGGAGAGCAAAAAAGACAAGATGTTTGCTCTAAAGTAGAGGCTCTGGGCAGCGAGAGATCGCCAAGAACAACAGAGGAATTCTTAAAATGTAGCGACCTAATGAACATTTCTACTCACTCAGACAATGTCTCTCTGAAACCAAAGGAAATTGACAACGACCAGGGGGGAAAAAGCCCATTGATCAAGTGGATGTATACACAGTAAAGCCCAAAAGGGACAGAGATGGACAGGGCCAGACAGAAAAAATTGTATCAAGTCCGGCAGGTGGAAAGGAAGTGGCCAAAAAATCAGTGCCGGAAAGAGAAAAACCCGAGATAGAGAGGAAGATAATAAGATCAAGCCCTCCTAAACTGCGACAAAGGCGTGAAAGAGAAGACAGTCAAAGAAGTCCTCGTAAGCATAGAGTGGAAAGAAATGTTGCGAGAAACAAAAAGGTTTCCAAAGAAACGATACGAGTCTTTAAGCTCGAGCAAATGAAAGTGGAGAAAAACGTTGTCATTCTAAATAGACCTACAATTCTCCAGATAACAAAGAAAATGAAAACCCTGAAAAAGATCAGGACAGAGGACCTAGCGCTCATCGAACCCTACCACAGAGAAAAGAAGGCAAAAGCTTTCATACATCTGAAAGCAGCTGCCATCGATCATATTGATGGGTCAGTCTATAAGGAATTCCATCAATTAGGCCTATCTTTGAAGGAGTACAAGAGATCTACGGAGACCGAAGCACCCAGAGAGATTTTGACAGAGAAACCTAAACGTCAAATTCATTATAGATCCAAAACGGAAGATCTATACCTGCAATCCGGAAGGCCAAATACTCCGGAAAGGCAGGAGACTTATAGTCGCCAATACCATCAAGGCAGGGGCACAAGATACCCCGCAGATTGGAGTGTGAGAGATTACACAAATCAAAGTAACGGCCACCACTCCAGAAAACATTCTGATTGGACAAAGAACCCGATAAGAATCAACAGAGAAGACAAAGGATCCACTGGACATCGGACAAGGTCGGATTGTTTATCCCCTGAGGTTTTCGCAAATGGAGTGGACACGCAGCAGAAAATGACGGAAGAAGAAAGACAACCAAAAGGACCATGGAAATGGCTTATGGCAAATTGGTCAAAAAACAACGGCAAATAGCAACAACCTGGGTTAGCTTATCACATTGACGTTAACAAAACCTCCATCGACAAATGCAACGAGCAACCCGTTAAGGGAGCCTATAATCTGGGCTCATGGAACACAAGAGGCCATATGCACCTTACTTCACCTGGAGATGTCGATCTGGGTTCGTTCGATATTCTTTGTTTGCAAGAAACCTGGCTCGTCCATCAACCCGCCCTCGATGGGTACTCTGTGCTGATTTCCCCCGCAGCGAAAGGCCTGCTAGGTAGACCGTCTGCGGGTCTACTAACAGCTATAAAATCTGGTTCGGGACTGAGTGAACCCAAAAAGTGGAAACAATCATATGAAATGCTAGTCGTCTTGACATCTCATTTACAGGGAAAGATCACAAGGAAAAATGGCCCCCAACAGATGGTGGCCATCATAAACTGTTATTGGAACCCCCAGCGAATGTCTACCAAATTATTCTGCAACAACATCGCTGAAACTATTGATCAGCTTTATGCAGAATTTGAAACAATCGAGCTCATCATTTGCGGGGATATGAACGCCAAATGTACAGAAGCCCGGGACTCCGGCGCAAGCGGGCACCGGAGAGACCTGGATCTGGCCATTGAAAGAGGTAAAGCCTTAAATGAAGTGATCAGCAAAAGAAATATCCAAAATGTGTCGTCACTGTTCCCAAACCAAATAAACTATCCTACATGGGAACGGAATGACTCTAAAGCTACTCTGGATTATATCTTCATTTCCAACGGGCTCATCCATGAGCTGATGGGTTTCGCGGTAAAAAAAAACGTTCATAGTGACCACAACCTACTCAGCTGTACATGGCGTTCCACAACCAAGACACTCAAATCATACGATTGGATGATAGAGTTAAACCAGCAACAGACTCGCCTTCGGCTAAGTGAAAAAGACATCGAGAAAATTAAAAGCACCTGGGAGATGAATATAAGAGACCAAGTATGGGCTGACAAAAAAGAAAGACCAAACTACCTACCGTTACTCCTAGCCTTCCAGGTTAAAGCAGCAGGGAAAGCAAAGATCACGCCTACTACCAACCATTCATATAATAAGACGGTGGTGGAAAAAAGAAAAAGCGTACGGCGCTTACGAAGAATTGCAAAGAAATCCAACAATGAGCTTGATTGGGAAAACTGGCGCATAGAAAATAAAGGCTACAAGAATTGGCACAAACATCACAAAGCAAATCAATACCAACAGGATGCCGAGGCGATGATGCAAAAGCTTCAAACTAAAAAATCTAGAGAGTTTTGGGGATTGATAAAAGAAATGAACAAGCCACTCTCGGCCCCTATGGTAAACGATGTAGCCGAAGAAAACTGGATCCGTTACTTCACCGCAGAATTTGATGGCCCAACTAATGTCACCCAAGGAGCAAACCAAAACCAAGCGTCAACGTGGGTCGATCTTTCCAATCCTGCGGATATTGAATTAGCGATACGGAACCTAAAAACCTCTAGAGCGCTGGGCCCAGATGGTCTCACAAATACGGACTTGAAAATGTCCCCAAAAAAATGGGCTGAAATGATCAGTAAAATCTTTGCGGAATGTAAAAGAACAAACATGGTGCCGGAATCGTGGCAGAGAGCGGTAATCGTCCCGATTTACAAAAAGGGGCCAAGATAAGAACCCGCAAGCTACAGACCTATCGCCCTTCTGGATATTTTCGGAAAAATGTATGCCACCCTTCTTCTCGTCCACTTTCGAGTCTGGGAAAAAGATAGCCAGGCCAAAGACAAACTACAAACCGGATTCCAGAAAAATGGATGTACATCGATCAATCTCCTCATATTGAACATATTGAAAGCAAAAGTTAAAGAGGGGGCGCCTAAAGTGTTCCTGGCTTTCGTGGATTTGTCCAAGGCGTTTGATAAGATTGACAGACAGTCTTTGTGCCCCACTCAAATATTGGAGCCTATAAAAGCTCTCCATACGAACACCAAAATCAGAGTGAAACTCAACACCCAGGGCTTACTTTCAGAAGAGATCAATGTCAGACGAGGAGTAAAGCAGGGGTGCCCGATGGCGCTGGTACTATTCACTGCTTTCCTAGGTGATTACCAGCGGTCCGAGGAAAAAGTACGATCCTTTCCCCCTAAAATCGGGAAAATTGAGATCCCACGGCTACTCTATGCAGATGACATCATTGTGATTGATCAGACAAAGGTGGGTCTGCAAAGAAAAATCCGTAACTTGGAGTCGTATATCCTGCAGAACAATCTGGAAATTAATAAAGCGAAGACAAAGATCATGGTCCTCGAGAAAGTTCGCAGTAAAAAGATGAAAGATCTAAGGATCACCCTGGCCGAGGCCAAAATTGAAATCGTTACCAGCTTCAAATATCTGGGGATTCAAGTCGACAGTTCGGGTCTAGAAAAGAGTCTTGTCGATCAACTCTGGGGAAAAGGTGAAAAGGTTAACAACGCAAACCAGAGCAGTGGATCGCAAGTTCGGCAAATTTTCCTTGATCCCGGCTATAACTTTCTATAACGCTAAAGCTTTGCCGGCTTTGAGCTATGGAACAGAGTGTGCTTTATATCTTCGGCGAAATATCTGGAATAAACTTGAAGGCGACCTCTGGAAAACAGTCCTAGGCCTACCTAAATCTACCGCCATGACTGCTATAAGAAGAGACCTGGGCATTATATCGTTAGCATTGACGGTGGATCAAACTGCCATGCGCCTTTATAGACGAATCATCATGGCGGACACCCTACCCATCTATAACACCATACGGGACGAAATTGAAGTAGGCAAGTGTGTGGCCTTGAACAAATGGGTGGAACTGAGAAAAAATGATCTGTTCAGAATTGGAAGTGCAGAGAATGACCTAAAAGAAAATCCAGAAAGAATTTAAAAAAAGATGGAAGAGATGGATTGGATCGGGACAACAGAAGAAGCGGTGGGAAATAAACTCCTGAAACATCTCCTCCCCACCTTCAATAAGGGGAAAAAACCCCTATTGTATTGTGTCAAGTTTCCAAACAAGAAGATGAGAACGTCGGTCATGAGAGCGAGGCTCAACCTCCTCCCCACGAGAGAGATCATAACTATTAGAGGAGCAGGAACTGAAAATCATTGCCGGTTATGTAAAAACGACCAATCTATCGAGACGTTAAAGCACCTCGTGATTGAATGTCCCTACACAATTGAAAATAGAAAAGCATACCTTTGGCTGAAAATATGTGGATCTACCAAGTAGATGAAATCTGGAACAGACTTATTTCGGGAGAAAAGACAAGATGGACTCAGGCTCTGGCCAAAATTATCGATGCGATTTTTGACCAGATAAATACCCTTAAGATTGAGGGGGCCTTGATACAGAACATTGATCCTCAGGAATAATGCCCACTAGGTTTATGGATAAGGACATCAAACTCGAGCGCCAGGCCGGGCCAGCCTTTCGAGGGAGGTATTTTATGTTTGTATTCAAACACAAGTAGATTGGAATGAGAAGATTTTGACAAAACTCAGTTTTCACTGAGTAAAGCTCAAATAAAAAAAAAAAAAAAATAACAGTGATTGAACTAGTCAATAAAAGGAATCTACCCCACATTGTGAGAGAGAACCTTGGCTTACACGCAGAATAGAGTGAGAGAAGAAAACCTGGAATAAATACTGGGCTGTGGTCAGAGTGAGAGACAGACCATAAGAAATTGGTCGAGTCTGAAAGTTGAGTTGGGATTCGTCCATCACATCTGTACCTCCCCCATGAATGAAATGGGGAGATGGTGTGGCTCACACCAGTATATTGTGAAGCGGTACTTTGTTTCTTGTCCCGACGAAGGTTGCATCAACAAAAGGGCACAACCAGTGATGTCCTGCCCTGACAACCGAAACACGTGTCGACCTATACATCTGTTGGAGTATTAACATACAGATTGGGTCACCTATAGTGAAGAAGGGAACCAAACATTGTGTGAATTAACAATTGTGGATAGTGACTGATGATATACTGTCATTTTTGGTAAAATCAAGATATATCGCTGAAAGGGGAGTACAAGTGTGAGTGAAGGATGGAGTAAAAGAATCTGAGCAGGAATTTGAGAATTTTGTAGTTGAATTGTGTGATTATAACTTTTTTAAAAAAAAATATTTTGTAATAAAACATATACATTTTTTGAAGCATAATGCTGAATAAGAGCCTATTGTCATCCTCTATCCACTGGTCCATTGTGTTATATTTTTCTGTGTCATTAAAGCACCAAATGATGTCTTTCCTTCTTCTACAGGATGACAACCCTTCTTCCAAAACCTACCCGTTGTGAGGATTTTCCTTATGTAGAAAAGTTGAAAGTGCATTATTACAACAGTGTGAGAAATTGACCATGGTATCATGTCCGGAAGGGAGTAGTGGTAGGTAGAAGAAACCCTGAGAAAATTGCCCTCCGACAATGTTTGCACAGAAAGAATACTGTATACATGAGAGGTAATTACACGTCCATGACGTAAGCCAGTAAAAAAATGGCAAACAGCGGCCAAGTTAGAACAGGTAAATACGCAAATGAAGCATAATAGTACAGGAGCCGTTGAATTTAAATGTATAATTTTGTGCAAGCTCTCGTCAGAGAAGGGGCGGTGCCCACAATCCCATGAATGGCTAAGCGTAGTACAGGATGACGTCCCTTCTTTAGTACATTTTAACTTCTTTACTTTTCTACCTTACCAAACTTTGCACACCATGATGCACCCTGTTTCTGTTGAATTGTGTTACCTAAACATGATCATACCTTTAGGACACTTAGGCATTTATTGAATTTGGGACATTACCCTGTCACTTCCTGGTCATATCTATCGAATGCTTAGTCATTTATGGAATTCGGGGCACAACCCTTTCTATCACCAGAGCTTGCACAACATTATACATATTACTTTCATGGCTCCCATATGGTTATGCTGTATTGGTGTATGTTTCTGTTCTAAAATAGCATTTTTTCTCACTTTTTTACCTGTTTATGTCATGTACGTGTTATGTGACTTCATCACGTTACGTACGGGATCTCGTAGATCATAAACACAGCCATTTTCCTTGGTCTAATTCTGGTGTCCGAACATTCGGTCATCTCACAGATGCCATTTTATCCACTTTGGTAACTTCCATACTCACTATCCATGGCGTGAACCATGCATTTGAACTACAAGGCATCTCCCTACACCGTGAAACAACTAATGCAAACAAGCATAGTGGTGTGCAATAGGAATGACCTAACGAACTACACCCTTTAATGAAACCGTGCTTTTGTCTCATGCTGGACCATTTTCTTTCCCTCGCTCGGTCTTATAGATGAACGCTTACGGATTGTACTGTAATCCAAACGCCTGAGCATTGAATGTAATGAATCACTACATGTTATAATTAAACTGTAACCAAACATAAGATATTCCAACCAAATGTTATGACCTATCTTGGTAATAGCGAGATATTGTGTAACCAGCATAGAGGAGGCCATAGTTTGGCAAAACAAGAGGTTATTGTTGACTCTTCCTTACTGCATTTCTATGCAATAGCTGATTATGATTGCACAAGAATACAACTAATACCAATGATGTAACTTTCACATTGTAATTTACCAAATGAAAGCACTTCTAGATAAACAATCAAGGAATAGAATTCTTTTTTGAATGACTGATCACAGGCATTGAGTGCAGACGTGTCAGAGGTCACTTCATGTACACTTCGGTAACGAGAGAGGATCAAAAGAGGAGCGTCATGCGATCATGGGGGTGGTTTTTTGGACGTTTCTCTGAAAATTCAACAGACAGAAATTTAGCGATTTCTCTCACCCCAATTATAATGGATGACATGTGTTTTCTGAGAATGACATGAATTTCACAGGGTCACGATTGCTCAAGCACACTGTCCCATAATTATGGGTGGTGGTTGGTACCCTAGAAATTAATTATCTAATGTAAGCACATTGGTTATACTGAGCTGAGGTTGCTTCTGTTCAGAGCACACGTAGGTTGTTCTGTGGTGGGCTAACGCTTTTGGGTAGAACCAGGGCATTGGCACTACATTTCCTGGCTTTTTTGCAGTGCTGTACAATATGCTGAAAAAGATTCTGAGCAGAACACCCCTAGTGTGCTATTTATGTTTTCCTTGTTACTGGATGCTATGCCCACCAAAACATATACCCCTGTCTACTGGCCTGTCAGTGCTTCCCTAAATCTTCAGCTAAACCTGACTTTTGCCACCTTAGCAACCGCGTCTCATCTCATTAGAAGAGGCCTTTATAACTGATTCAGCAACAGCAGGGCCGAGCCTGAATCCCACAGAAGCTTGTCTGGGTTTCAGATCCAGGGCTATGGGCTGCGGAGGGAAAGTACATAAGGGCAGAGCAAATGAAATGAGGTGCATTGGAAAGGTTAACAGTGAAGAGGAAAGAAAGTGAGGGCAGCAAGGAAGAAGTCTTTGATTTTGCCAACTACACTTACGGAGCTGCCAGGGGCATACAAAAGTGATTGCAGGCCTAGAGGAAATACTAGAGGGATGGTAAGCATTCAGTTGTACAAGTGTAATGTTTACCATCTCAACAATGACAGGTCAAGGGACAATAATTAGATGAACATCATTAAACTGCTGAACGCGCCTACAACAAAGCCATGCTTCATGCCACAGCAAATGTAATCCGAGCCTCCAACCAGATGCTCGCACAAAGGCTGGTACCTGGTCCACATGGCAGTGGTCTGTGGGCCCCCAGACTCTACGGAAGGGGAGTTTTGGGCAGTCACCCATTTGCACTGTGTAACTTGTGTATAGACAAGACCCATTCCTTTGGCTAAAAGCTAAATCTTTATGTAAGATGCCCATTGATTGTATTGGTTCATATGGACAGCCATTATCTCATAGGGACCCCCATTCTTTTCTGTGACTTCATTAGCTCCACTGGGCTGGAATTTTCCAGTGCTCCAGCTTTGCTGCCCAGCCCATCCCCCAGATCATTGTTAGCAGACTTTGTGATGGTATATATATTGTTTATACCACTCCCCATAAGTCTTTAATCAAGGAAGGCTCAATGCCTCCTGCCCTCCTCAAGAAGAGACAGCCCACCTGTGACTAAATGCAGGATATAAATTAGACCCTTTCTGTCGTGTGTCACTTTAGTATTAGGAGTGTTGCTGCAAGGTGTGTTATTTGGGTGGCTCTTTATTTGCATGTGTATACATGCATATCTGACCTTGCCGCCCTTTTTAATAATTGCTAGTTTCCTAGTAGCCCCCTACTTCCACATCCACTTGTATCTTTGTTTGTGTCAGCCCAGACCCCTTGGATTGGGTGTGTGTCTTTCCCTGGAGACCTTCTGTTCTGCTGTCTGGCCTGTCTGAAGCTTCCCTTGCTGCTGCCAGACCTGCCTGTGGCCAGTCCTCCTTGCTGTCAGGGAAGGACTGTTCCCCCGACAGGTATCAGAACCTCCTGTGCGCTGCCTTGCTGCTCTTCCCCCTGCTCTTACTGGGACCATGACAGGTGAGGTTGTCCCTGGACTCCATGTTAGTTCCCAGCTACACGTGGAAGCTGCTCCCAGCTTCCAGCAAAATACACGTTTATACGTGTATTTCCAAGTTTCTGGACGTTTCTGCTCTTTGAAGCCCCTCTGGGCTGTCAGCTGCCTTGCCCGGTTGCATTTTCCCATTTACTCCATGCGTATATGCCTATCCTGTGAGCTATGTTTCAAGTCATACATGTACAAAGAAAAGAAAGGAAAACGTTTGAACATCGTATGCATTTCAGCTGATATAAAGGAAAAACCCTGAGCGTTCATGTTATGCTGTAAACAGACCTTGCATTTTGAAATGCATGTGAGACCCCATTGACAGTTTTGGTTTCCATACCTTCTGTGGGGCTGATTCACAGAAGGTTTTCCTATGGGGTTGCGCCAGTATAAGACACTTCTGTGAATCGGGCCTTGTATGTCTACATGAATGTTAATCTGCCCTCTCCGTTCTATTGCTGTTTTGTGCAAAACTGCCACAGAAAGTTGCTCTGATTTCATTTCAAGTGTCATGTCTGTACATTTCTGGAGTCCAGTATCTATTTTTACATTCACTTTGATGTGCCTGGAATGTGTGTTCTGGCCAGCATTCCTGCCTTTAAGTATGAGTTTGCCCATTCCAAGACTGTCCAGGTCAGCCTAGCTTTGCCCCATTGTGCAAAGAACTCAGGTAGGGAATCCTAGTTAACCCATTCATCACTTTCCAAACCACTGCGCTTTTGTAGGCACACCGTTATCCTTATCCTAAACTGTGTGACGGCCATTGCAAAAGTGTTGCAAACGCTTAGCTGGCCATCCAATGACTGCAGAGTGCTTCCCAAAACAAAGCTGTGCATTGGACCGATACAAAGGGTATTCTGAAAAAAGCAAATGGCTTGGTATCATCCCACTATGAACTGAGCAACAGAGCAGCTGTGCATCAGTACAGTAATGCATAGCTCTGTTCTCAGTTGCGCTATGCAGTGTTATCATGCACAGCTCTTGTTGAGAGGCCATTTAAGGTGTGATGTACAGTTCCATTACCACTAGCCCCATGCAGTGACATGATCGTCACAGAGCTGATAAGCAGTCCCTAAAAAGGACTATGCAAAAAGCCACCTTAAGGTGCTTCCAACAGACTGGTTTATCAAAGGAATGAAGAGTTTCCCCACTGCAGACCTTTTCATCTTTCCAAAACGGAGCTATGCATCATACAGTTGCATAGCACTGAACCACACACAGAGCGCCGAATAACGTGACTGTAGAGTATTTGATCCCATATAAAGCTTGGAACATACCAATGCAGAATATTCCCAAACAGAGGTGTGCGTCATGCTGCTGCAGGGTGCTCCTAAGAAGGGGACAGTACATCATGGGAGGGTAGAACAGCTTTGCTTTGTAGGGCACTCTGCAGTACTACCATTATAATTGCCTGGTAAATGTTTCCAGAAACGAGCAGTGCATGATCCCTTAATCATACCCGTGCATAAGAGCATGCCAGAGTACCCCCAAAGCAGCCGTGCATCCCATCACTGCATGGTGGATGGATGCGCAAAAGAACTGTGCACCCTATCCCTGTGAAGTAATGCATCGCAGAATAGAGCCGTGCATTCCATTGCATCCCAAAATAGAGCTGTGCATTCCACTGCATCCCAAAATAGAGCTGTGCATTCCACTGCATCCCAAAATAGAGCTGTGAATTCCACTGCATCCCAAAATGGAGCTATGCATCCCACTGCATCCCGAAATGGAGCTGTGCATCCCACTGCATCCCAAAATAGAGCTCTGCACTCCACTGCATCCCAACATGGAGCTGTGCATTTCACTGCATCCCAAAATAGAGCTGTGCATTCCACTGAATCCCAAAATAGAGCCGGGCATTCGACTGCATCCCAAAATAGAGCTGTGCATTCCACTGCATCCCAAAATAGAGCCGTGCATTCCACTGCATCCCGAAATGGAGCTGTGCATTGCACTGCATCCCAAAACGTAGCTGTGCATTCCAGTGCATCCCGAAATAGAGCTGTGCATTGCACTGAATCACGAAATAGAGCTGTGCATTCGACTGCATACCAAAATAGAGCCGTGCATTCCACTGCATCCCAAAATACAGCTGTGCATTCCACTGCATCCCGAAATGGAGCTGTGCATTGCACTGCATCCTAAAACGGAGTTGTGCATTCCAGTGCATCCCGAAATAGAGCTGTGCATTGCACTGCATCCCAAAACGGAGCTGTGCATTCCAGTGCATCCTGAAATAGAGCCGTCCATTCCACTGCATCCTGAAATAGAGCTGTGCATTTCACTGCATCCCAAAATAGAGCTGTGCATTCCACTGCAGAGTGCTCCCCAAGAGACGGTTCTTCATCATGTAACGGAGCGTTGCAAAATGGGGGGCTGTACGCCACAGCAGAGAGTTCCCAAAATGGAGTTGTGCTTCGTGCGACTGAAATTGTATCCCCGAAAACCGCACAATGCCTATTACCATGTGTTTCCAAGAAAGAGGTAGCATGTCACTGAGTACTTCTGCAAAATGGTGCTGAAAACAGATGAAACACGGATGACTCCTTATAAGCAGTGGGAATGTTCAAACGCTCTGCAGTTTGCCAGCGGCCTATAGGCATTGCATAGCACGGACTAACATAACGGTGACTTATTTGTGCTTCTCTGCAATTTTTTGGTTGCTGTTATGAAGATCGCAACCCTCTGGCTTTCCCAGATGCATAAAGTAGCAGAAACGTACCAGGAAAGGTGGGACTGGGTGCCTCAACACGCTGGTCTAGCCCAACCACTCTCCTAAGCGGGGACCATATTAATTGCTTCTAACGGTACGGGGCACAGCAGTGTTGACAGGATCCAAGGACTCCCCTAGATCGAGGGTGCAGAACTGGCAGACACAAGAACTGATTGTGCCCCATCACAGGTCCCTGAAACACTTCTTATCAGACCTGCACTGTGAATGCTGGTGGATTTACTCATCAGACCTGTATGTGAAGGGTGGTGGATTTACTCACTGGGCCTGCACGTCGATGGTGGTGGATTTACTCACCAGGCCTGTACGTGAATGGTGGTGGATTTATTCATCAAGCATGCACAGTGAATGGTGGTGGATTTACTTAGGCCTGCACATAAATGGTGGTGGATTTAATCATCGGCCTGCACGGTGAATGATGGTGGATGTACTCATTAGGCCTGCACAGTGAATGGTGTGGTGGATTACTATGCAGGAGATGCTGCCATGCATCAACGCAGACCTGCACCCCTTCGTTGCTCCCAGAGAAGAGCCTGGGTACATTGTAGAAGCAGCACACCCACAGAAAGTCTGGTGAAGCATTTCTCAGTCACAGTCCGAGCCTACCACACCCACCCAACCTCCATTAAGCAACCCGCACTGTTTTTTACAGCGGCTGGTTCAGGCACGTTAATTCCTGCGCTGGCTTGGGCATTCATAGGACAGTGCCTTGTGCAGTTCCAGTTTCTGTACCCGCCCTGGTTCTTTAGGGACCATCCTCAATCTTAGGACTGCGCAACTTCTGCTGGCACTCGGCATAAACTATTGGCATGGGCACACGGGCATGCCTCTTGATGTGGTGTTGATAGAGCACCAATAAAGGTCCCGCCGGTGCTAGTGGGTGTCAATTATGCAAGCTTCAGAGCAGTAAACACAAGGAGGAGAAATGTAAAGGCAATCACGTCACACTCACGGTCATCGACATGGATAAAGGACCAACCTTTCTAAAGGGTGGAGTTTTTTTTATACTTGAACTGGCTGAACATATGCCCGGTCAAAAGGAGACTATGCAGGCAGAAGAGACCCACGAATACAATCTTCTACTGAGAGCCAACCGGAAATGGTCATGGACATAGATCAGTTCCATGGAAATTATAGGAATGCACCACTCTCATTAACAGGGTGTACTCCAGCCACCCCCTGCAGAGGAGACTAATGCTGTCACCCTGAACCACACACAGACCACAGCTGCCCAGCATTGAAGCACGAAGATGCAAGAACAGTAAATGCATGAGAAGACAACAGACTGCAGGAACAGCAGGTGCCTCAGCAGGGGACAAGGTGCTGCTTAGGAACAGTACCCCCAGATGAGGAACCAGCATGCCTTTCCCAGTTCTTGGTATCACCCTCCTTTTCTATCTTGGCATGCCTCACCGTGTCTATTTCCCTCTGTCCCTATCCTTCTATTTTCCTCTCTCTGTACTTCTCAGTCTCCCTCTATATGAACTCCTACCTCTTTCTCTATCTCTGGCTAACTCTGCATCTCTATCACTTTCTGAGGGTCAATTTGTTATGGATGAGGTGGTAAACCAAGGGGTAAAAACGCTTGCCTCTTAGCTTACCACTCCGGGACATTTTCTTTCCATTTGAAAGTGGAAAAGGGCTATGAAGCTGAATTAACATCTCTGCCATGCTACTTTCCTCCTCAGTTTTTAAAGTGAACTTAAATGTACATGTAGATGAGATTTTCATGCATGCGCAACATAAATGAAATGGATTCCTATGGAATCCGTCTTCATTCAGCACCTGCTAGATGTAGGCAGGTTCCATGGGAATTCATTGCAGATGCCGTCTGCCAAGCGTCATTTTCAGGCAGAATTTACATATATTTTTTTTTTTTTTACAAAACTGATTCTAAAACCAAAGAGTAAAGGCAATTTCGCCTGTTTTAACTCTTTATTTTTCCACTGTGTTTTTCAAATGGTGAAAAGTGCATACTGGGGTCCCAACGGCACTTACGTACTAACGCTGGTGGCCACCTGTATGCACTTTTTATATATAATCTCCCCACTTACCCTACCCCTGGTTATCTGCTTCTGTGTGAATTTGGTCACTATTTTTCTATCTCTTCATCGTTTCCCCATCTTTCAGTTGTCTTTCTCGTTCTCTCTCTATAGCTCCGTCATACATCTCATCTACTCCTCATACGTACTTCTCTGTAGATCGCTTTATCACTCTCCGTCTCACTCTCTTCTTTCCAGCACACTTTTCTCTGTCCGTCTACTTCTGTCCTTCAGTATCTCTCTCTGATCCTGTCTCTCCTTTTCTCAGTCTCTTTATTTGCCTACATGTCATCCATCCCTGAGTATATATACCTCTGTAGTTCTGTCCCTCAGCAGCTATCTCTACCTCTTGCATATTTGACCCAATGGATGTCTCTCTCCCTCTCCTTCTCTCTCTCCATCTGCCCCCATTTCTCTATGTGTACATACATTTGTAGTTATGTCCCTCAGTAGCTCGCTCTCTCTCTCTCTACCTCTGGTTGTGTCTCTCCATCTCCCCCCTGTCTCTCACTGGGTGGATATACACCGTGTGTAGTGCTGTCTCCTCTCTGCCTCTCCCATTATCGGGGCTTCTAATTCCCTCGCTTTCATGCCACCCTTCACCCCTCTCCTTTGTCACTCTCCCTCTCTTTCTCACAGGCCAGCCCCCTTCCACACTCTTATCAGAGAGAGACTTGCACGGCACCTGCTTTGGGTCTGGAAGCTGCTCGCTCTCGGTACCCGGGCATGTAGTAATCCATCTTCCAGTTCAGCTCCCACACTGCTCGCTCGGCCTGCAGAGTTATTTAGAAATGAAGGGCATTTGTTATTAAACAGTATTATTTTATGCAGTGGTATAATGCTTAAATGTGTCTCTAACCTTGATGCATATGCAACATGGCTGCTTGAAAGATTCAGCAACCTTCACCACAGTGAGGATGCCTGAAAGCGCTGAGCACTGCTACGCGCCAGCCGCCATTGTGAAGTGCTCAGAGGTCAAAACAGTTCTCAGGTTTTGATTAAGAAAATACAAATGCACGCACAAGACACAGCGAAATGTTCTGAAAACTATCAAATACGATCGTTAGCAAGTAAATATGTTTTCTTTTTATATAAACGCCATGAGAAAACAATTCACAGAAGTACAAGTCCAAATAAAGGGAGCACCAATCAAACTCACTCAGGGTGCCTCTGCAGATGCCAGTCTCTGCTGCCCATTCAGGCAAAAACCCCAGGGCTGGAAATGGAAATGATTTACTGTGGGATCTGCCAGGGATGGATGAGGAGCGAGGAGAAGAGTTGCTTGCGCCCCCTCCCACCTCTAACCCCATGAACATGTGTCTCTCAGAAGATTAATCACCTGGAAAATAACCCAAGAGACGAGTGTTTCCTATAATTTTGCTAGCAAAATATAAAAGATGAACACCTTTTAAAGCTAAAAATCAATATTTCAATATTTGCACAGGAGCATAGATACTAACAAGCGATTCCACAAGTCAGGCATTTGGGTGGTTTTGTGGGTAAGTATCTCACTCCTGCTCCTACCAACCAGGATTAAAATCCTGGCTTTGGCACTGTTTAAAGCAATCCAAACACACTAAATCAATCGACGGGCACAAATTATTTTTTCTGGATCGTGGGACACATTATGTGCTGTATCCCAGATCCAGGAAAGGCTGCAAGCACTAATAAAACCCACGAAATCTACAGAAACTGTAGCAGTCGGGAACTTCAAGCCCAGTTCCAGAGAAAAGAATCTAAGAGACCTAAACTGAATTCTGGAACACAGTTCCCACGATGGAAGGCACAGTAATCCAGAAGGTACCTTGGAATGGCAACGCCCCAGTTTACCTCGTCACATGGACAGGATCTTCTAAGTGTTGGTGTATATAGAAAATATTTATCGATGCTCCCTATTCTTCCTATTATTATTATTAGGGTATGTATTTAGAGCAGACCTAGCTTCGGGAAGCAATGGAGTACTTTACAATCATAGGGAGAAGAACCCTGAGGGAAGCGGAGAAACAAGGCAGCAGGGAGCTGACAAAAGGGGAGGGGAAGGGACGTAAGGGCAATTTTCTCAGCAAAGGATCTGCAAGAAACCAGGGGAGGAAACAGTGGGGAGCAGATCGTTCAATCTTAGGTAGAGTGGGAGTGGTGGGTATGTGGACGTAGTTGTCAGGAAGGAGCCATTATTTAAATTGAGAAGCAAAGGTCTGAGTTGAATATTGCTGGGAAGGAGGTTCCAGAGTCTTGGGGCATAGACAGAGAAGGCCTGTCTTCTGGTTATTTCCTTCCTGCACATGTCCTTACTTCTGGTGGATTGTAGGCTTCTGGAGATGCTGAGTTTCTGAGTGAGGGAGCTTTTGGACTTCAGAGTGACAGCCTTGTAGATGATGCAGCAGGATTTTTGAAGATGATACGGGGCTTGCAGCGGGAGCCAGTGCAGTTTGATGCAGGTCGGCATGGGTGATGTGGACAATTTAATGAGTCATGCTGCAGAATGGAGCACACACCTCAGGTGTGCCAGGGTAGTCTCCAAAAAATGCCTTGCAAAAGGACATTGCCAACATCCAGGTTGGAGAGGACCAAGGATTGGACACGAGATCTGAAGTTGTTTTCTGGGATGAAGAGTTGTATTTTCAGCAGGAGAGAAAGTTGGTACCATGCCGTTTGTTTCTTCCTTGCTATGTGCTGTTGAAAGAGAGATATCTCACAATGGCAAACCCATGGGATGTGGTGCAGGTGGGCCAGCTGGAGTGTGGAGCCCTCAAGGTTCATAGCCAATAGCCAGTTCTGGGTGTCAGGTTGTTCATTGCTGTTGGTCAGCAGTAGGAATTCAGTCTTGCCATCTTCATTGCATAGTTTTAATGCCCATCTATACGACGGGCATCTCAGGTAAGAGCTGCATAGGCAATGGCAGGCCCTGTTCAGGCCCTTCTCCTTGTCCTACCATTCAGCCTTTGATCCAACCATGTCAGTGACCCTCTGTGCTTGCTTCTTGCTACCTGCTGTCTCTTGCTACCTGCTGTCTGATGTTTTTGTGTGGCTTGTCTCACTGTAATAAGCCATGAACTCCCAATGCATACACCTCTATCACCATCTCTAGTCATGTATCCTATGTGTACCTTAAAATAAATCTGACCTATCTTTACGGGGTTACTTATAGTGACCCCTGGATGTCTCTTGCATGCAATCACTAGTAATCCTTGCTGTGCCACTCACTGCATTTAAATGTGATCCTTTCTATTTCACTGGTGTTTTCAAAATCCATTCTCACCTTTCCGAGCTGGTTTTTAAAAATGTAATCCGTGTTGTGACTTTCACTGCAATCAAATGTGGTCATGAACATTACAATGGTGTTTTCAAACACGCCTTTGATCTATTTTTGGTGATGGTTTAAACATTAACCACTGTTGTGCTCTCATGTGCCTTTAATTGTGATCTGCAGACTGTTGGCATAGCATTTCTGATGTGTTCTCAAAGGATTCCCAAAGAAATATTTCTTGGTTTCTGTAGAATGGAGTCAGTTGGGTGCATGCATAGAATGCATGGAATGTTAGGTGTCTGAGCTAATATGGAATGGGAGGTAGAGGTTCTACGTTTTAAGTGGGGAAAGTTAGAGAGCAGTTGTGCCTGCTGCTGGAGGCTGATGGAGTGTTGTCAGTGGGGTCTTCTAGTCATAATATTCTTATCACAATTGCCGCATGGCACATATTGCTAGAGAATTCATTTGATTTGCACATTCATCGCTGGCCACCAAAAGTTTTCCCTCACTTTCTTCTTAGTCACTTTAATACCTGGATGACCTTCATGGGCCAATACAACAATCTGTGGCCTCATTTTCTCTGGGGGTACTACTCTTGAACCTTTCAAAATCCAATAATCCTCAGTCGACAATTCAACCCTCACCATGTAATCAACACATGTTTCCTCTACATGTTCCTTTTCTGGCCAACGTCTTGCAACCCATTCCTTCACCATACTCAACTAACCATCCTCCATGACTTGCATCTTCCAATCACCTTCATTCAAAGCTATTGTTGCACCACACACTTGTTCCTCAACCTCCTTAAACTCCTCCCTTGATACGTTATCTTTCCTTGGCATGTGAGATAGAAAATCAGCAATAGAGTTATTTTTGCCTGGCAAATACTCCACCTCACAGTTGTACTCCAGCCCTGGTTATGCCATTGACTGTCAAAACTTCCACTAACGGTTTGCGGTCAGTTGTTCTAAAAAAATGTTTGCCCCATACATACTGTCTACAATGTTCCACACCCCAAAAGCGTGCTAGCAACTCTCTTTCGATTACTGAGTATATCGTCTCGGTATCGGTTACTTCTCTGGATGCAAACATCACCACCTTCTCTTGATCTCCATCCCTTTGCAATAACACTGCACCCAGACGTTTACAACTGCCATCCACAGTGATTATCGACTTCCTGCCTGGAGCAAAATCTCCCAACACAGGAGCTTCACATATGCCTTTCTTTACATAATCAACAACATCCTTATATTTGTCCATCCACTCAAACTTTGGCCCATTTGACCTCTCAAGTCCTGGCTAATGATTGTTCCTCCTCCTTCTTCCAGGAAAAGGTGATAGATTTACAATCCAGCATCACCAGCAACTAAAGCTTGCTCCTCTACATCTCCTATTCCAACTGCTACCGTTTAATCCTCTTCCATCTCCTTCAAGCAGATCTCACTGCTGGAATTCTTACAAAGTGCTCAGAAAACAAGGGCCTCTCTGAACAGGTGCACCCATGTATAGGATCCATGATTAAGCAGAATGCTGCTTTCTTAGTTCCAAACTAGGCTGCATCGATTAACAACTCCCTCAGTTTTGGCTGCTACAGGGTGCTCAAGAAAACACTGTCACATAGCTGAAATGGAGGACCAAAAAGACTGTGTCCCATGGGTAGGGTCACAATGGATTTCCACTATGGATGTCACAATGAGTCCTGACAAGTCAAATAGGCCTCACCTCTGATTTCACTGGCTGATTAGCCCCGGGTAAATAGGGTTTCTGTACTTCAATTCTGCAGCCACTCTAAGAGCTATTTCAGGAGTTTGGCATCAGGCTTCAAGGTTTCCCATGCCCTTCTTCTCTGTCCCTCAGGCTTCTCCTCTCAATAATGAGCTAAAGGGTTTCCAGCATCCTTATTCAATATGTTCGATAAACAGTTTGAACAGCTCTTGTAGACAAGGCTGGGTATCTCATTCCAACTTCTGGTATAAGTTCCACGTGTCAGGCAGAAACCAGGTAGAACCGCTGTGGTTGGTCTTCTCTCGCCTCCACAGGAAAAGTAAGAAGGGCATTGCCATCTCCTCTTTTCTGCATCCTGACTTTTACCTATCTAGTTGTCTCCCTACACCTGGTCTGTTCCTGTTTCTCATCAGACCTCCACCACATGATCATTTGTCCTCCCAGCATTGGTCCAGCCACTTCAGAATGAGATCTTCCCATGCCCTCGTCCTTGGGGCTAACTGGCTTACTCAAACCTTCAAGGGTGTCTGTCTAACATTCTTCTCCTTATGTTTTCCAACCTTTTCATTTGTTACAACTACCACCTCCTTCCTTGCTCTTCAAAGTGCTTTCTGATGTTCTCCATCCTTCTCAAATTAAAGTAGAAAATAATGATGCCACAAATCATGTGTACGTTTTTCAATCTTCTTTATTTTTCTTTCTGTAAGATTCAACACAGTGAAGCCGCAACCCTCCTCCTCTCTCAACCAGCTCTCTCTCTCATCTCCTTCTCTTCTAGGATGGAACCCAGTTGCATTCCACTCTCCAGAGCATGTGACATGATCACAAGCCTTTGCAGATCTTACTGAGATGCTTTGAATTTAGCGACTCTACTCAAATTGCACCATCGTCCTTCACTCGTTATGACACTCATCCTAGTAACTCTTACCACCTTGACAGGTTTCCCATATTTGGAATCTCCTTTACATGCTGCATGACAATCTATCTTGACCACATCTCCTGCCTTCACTCCTACATATCCAATGCCTTTCTTCCAGTCATATTCAGCCTTTATCTTAATTTTTAGTTGGGATCTGACAACTGGAGTACACGGTGCATCTCCAGAAGGGGAGGGGCAAACCTTCCCCATGCCATGGCCACCCTAATTAACAAAGGCTCCATGGATCCACCATTTTGTTCAGCCATGTAGCTGGTGGCAGCATTTGCATACTAATCCGAGTTTAATTCAAATAGGCCCAAATGAGGCCTGGCTGCAGAGGCTAACAAAGGAGACAGGAAACCCAACACCCTTTTATATGCACTGTGTCAACCTGAAACTAGCTCCCACCCTCAGTATTGATTAACAGTGAAATGTCATGTCTGGGACCCCATTCGGAAGGTACGAGTATGTGGTTTGATGGAGCAAGAACTTCTGGTCTTGCCACAGCTTCAGGGGAGACCTACCACTTTAATGAGTAACCACTGAGAGCTCCATTAACCAGAGGGATTCTTTGATCCACAACAGACAGGAAGATGGGGAGTCTTAGTATTACATGTTTTCAACCCAATACCTTTTCTGTTGCAAATCACTCTGGTTAGGATCTCACACGTACAGGACATTGTTGGTGGGGACCCAGGATTGGTTCATTAAGGTAGGTTTAGTCTACACCAATCCCTGTGGTCCAATTGGCTTCAAAAGTGGGCTGAGCCCCTGTTCTTGCAGATCATCTGATGGCTCAAAAGAAGCAGAAGGAATAACTAATCATTGGAACATGGCTGAAGGTACAGTCTGCCTTAGATCTTCCACCAGTGAAGGAAGGCCAGGACCTCCAAGAGGGAAGTAAGATCCCTCCCCTAAACATCTCTTTAGGCTACAGAGGGAGATACCGAATCCAGAGGGTCCTCCAGCAGCTCCAGAACCAGTACCCAGCCAGCAGCATGCCCTGCTAGGCTCTGCATCAAGCTTCCTGGGTGGGAAGTGGCAGAGAGTCTCTGAACCAAACCAAGGATAAGGCAGCTGCCTGCAACACTTTTCTCGGCTTAAAAGGACGACACAAGCAGAGTGAAGAAGCTAGGAGGAGTGTTTCGACAAGCATCCACCAATGTTCGCCTTAAAGGACATTTTCTAGCCAGTTTAAGCCCTCAAGCTGTAACCGACTGCACCGCTGACTGTTGTTACTCCGCAGGAGCTAAACCAGTCTGAGACGCTTCCGCCGGTGCTTCCGAACCACCAACCAGCACTGAGAGAATGATTCCTGATGCCAAGCCGCCATGTAGGCTATCCTGCAGCCATCCATCCAGCTTTGCTCGCCGAACTGTCTGCCGCCTGATACCCGCAGCTGTCTCCTGTCTTGAACTCTGTTGGAGAAGCTGCAAAGTGCCCTGAAACCTACTCGACCCTGTTGGCCACCAAGAACTCCTACAGCACAATGTTCATTGTGGTTCTGTCCACCTGGTCCTTCTCTGAAGGCCCCTAGTGACATTGTGCGACCCACTGCTCCCTTTGTGTTGAATCAAAGAATCCTTGAACTATTGTGATTAATTACTATACAGACTACCCTCCTCTCAGTATCCAGAGTACATCCCTTTTTCTTCTTTGAAACTGTCTGTCCTCTGCATTCCTTTACAGGGTGGGTTTTATTTTGTAGTGTGCTAGAACTGTAAGTAGATATTTGAATACAACCTTGACTGGACAGTCCCTTTTATCATTCTGTAATAATTGTATTTTCGCTGTATTGTAACAAACCAACGATCCATGACCTTTCAGAGATAAGCCTGCTGTTCCATCCACGTTACCAAATTTGGACAAGGAGGTTTATTATTTGCTTGTGTTTCCAATCTGTTTGGATCCCTTCTGGTGTACTAGAGGTGTGGGGCTGATTGATGGTTTAGAAACCGATATTCATCCCTGGACCACTGGTGCCCTGGAAGTTAATTTGTCACATCTTTCACAGCTATCTTTGCCAGGCCTTCCCTTTTGTGTCATATGGGCAATGCCTTTATAGTTAACCACTTCTCAGAGAGAAAATGTGTCATCAAAAGACACCAGAATGCTCTCTCTTCATGAGTCTGAGATGGTGCCATAACTACATGATCTCACAAAGAGTGAGATTAAGGTTAAGATCCTCACATGAGAAAATTGTTAAGTGCTGTACTTACCTTTTGCAGTGCTTTAATGTAGAGAATGTTGCTGAAATGGCCACTTCAGAATGAAACCCAAGCTCTGCTCCAGTGGAAGGCCTGTATTTAAGGGTGGGTAAAATCACTCAGATCTGGTTCATATATACCCACAGTTCTGTTGCCCAGAATTTGCAACTGCCATTTTCTAAGGGATTAGATAGGGTAACTAGAAAGTGTAGACCAATCCCACGCTCTGAACGACGGGTCCTTCCAGGTCTGTTGAAAAATGTATCTTTTCCTCCAGAAATACTCTAGGATTTTCCACCAGAAATGCGCAGATATCTCAAAGCTCATCTTATGTTCTCATCATTTTGGGAGTGTGAGTGTGTGTGAGTGTGTGTGTGAGTGTGTGTGTGAGTGTGTGTGTCTTATTACGAGGTTGGAGGTAGCCTTGCCGGTTTTACCCCCAAACTCGCATCTGGCTCCGGCACCCGGGAAAGGGGAATCACTGGGCCATTCCGACCTCGGAGGACCCAGTAATTCCCCTTACGCGGGTGCCAGAGCCGGTACGTCCCCATTCCCATTTGAGCCCCAATAGGGCTCAACTAGAATGGGGAGGATGGTAGCAGCGGCACCGTTTATAACGGTACCGTTGCTGCCATCATGTTCTGCTTGCGGGTGCCGGTACGGCCACCTGGTCAGACCAGGTGGCTGCAAGGGCACCCGCGAGCAGAAGTCCTAGTAGGGCGGTACGGTAGCGATACCGGCGCCGTTGTTGCCTTACCTCCATACTTCTAATAAGGCCCTATATGTGGGACCTCAAATCCAGGAGCCAACATAGCCATTGAAATAATACAGACACTGCATTCAGATTTTACCTGTAGGCATGCAGAAGTGAGTTTTTCTGGTCCAGGTGCTCTAGAACATTTTAGTTCATGATAGTGCCCTACTGATGCTCTTCACATTAAACATGACATTCGTCCACATTGACAGATCCACAACCATCATTAGCCAAGCCACTTAACCAGCACTTGTAGTGCCAATAACTGCATTATGATCATACACATTTTCCAGGCTGTCCTGTGCAAGTGCCGATATTGTCTGGTAAAGTGCTGAATAATCTACTCACTTTTCGATATACATAACCCAGGTCCGTTCCTGTATTGATGTTAGTTAGACATCAAGCGTGTTCCCCAAGCTCTTTACTATTGCTTTCTAAAGCAACGTGCTATTTTTGTGATGACATCCTGATGGATTTTCCCCAATTGTCTGCTGCCTACTTTTATAGAAATTGTATTTCTATAATCCTGTTTAATTCTTTTTTTCAAAAGATTACTCCTTCATTTTCACTGCAGGATGTGCTCTCTTATTCTCCCCTGGGAAACCTTTCGAACATCAAACATTCCTTCTAATTTCAACTGGCTCCAAAATACGTTAAACTTATTTTGTAAGTGTTCAGCTTATTGATAAGTATTTCCACTATCATTTAGATACACATGTTTACAGTATATTAATAGGTCTGGGGCACGTGTGTTGTTAGCTAAACATAGGGGGGGGTTTGTCATTTCTCATTGTAGTTGGTTATGTATTTGTTTAGAACTTGTAGACATCTATCTGTTTTGAGCTGTGATTACGTATACACAATGTCATTTATCAGGGCATTTCCTTTTGCAAGTTCTCATGGATGAGGTCACAAAGGCTACTGTATAATATCAACTAGTTAAACAACAAAATTCAGCCAAATGTCCACTTCCATTGCACCAGAAGACAAAGTTATAAAACCCCCCAAAACTTCTCTGACTTTTACTACTGTACTTTCAAGACACATATACAAATAAATGTTGTGATAAGAGCATCCTGGTACACCCTTTTTTTTTTACTAAAGACATGTGGTTTTGTTGTTGTGCGTTATGTAATAAAATGTGAAGTGCTATACAAATATCATACACATTTGATGTTTAACAAGGAGCCATTATGGACATACATTATGCACGCTAACAAAATAGGGTTTACTTTGTGATTCAATGGTTCATCTTGGAAATCCTGGAATATTAAATTGTTATCTGGGATGTGTGGGGCTTTGCGAAGTGCAGTGCAGTTGGATCATTCGAACATTTTCTTTTACTAGGATGACTTGTCACAGGCAAAGGAGTTAATTCACTGTATCACACCGAGCACCAGAACCTGTATAACACATCAAATAGTAGATGGTAATATAACCCAAGTAAACAGTATTCATTTTATCACCCTCGTCAAGATGAGTCAAATTCTTTTATGTCATAATTTAAAATATGCAGGTTTCCTCTTCTGCCGTACAACAGTATAAATACATATAAAGCGAATGTTGAAGCAGCTAATGGTAGTACTGCTGAAAATAACTGGCTGTTAAAATAGCTTAGCGGGTTGAGCGCTTGATCTGCAGGTCACAGGTTCAAATCCCAGCAAGGCCAACTCTGCCCTTCATCTTTCTGAGGTTGATAAATGAGTACCAACTTCAGTTGGGTTATATTGTATGGAAATATGTTCTCTGTAAAGCGCTTTGTCAAAAGCACTATATAAATAACGTATCATTAAAGGATAGTTCCGGGACTTTTTTTTTATTGTCCCTACGGGTCGGCCATGTGTTTGTAAGCATAAATCGGTAGATCGTAGGAAACTTTCCTATGGACCTTACCCGACTTTTCGCCCATTATCGCACTCGAAATCAGCCTCCATTTTGTGATAATCCTATCATTCCGCCGCATCGACCTGGCTCACCTGCCTTTGCGGCACTAAATCAAATCCCCCGCCCCTGAAACAGACTTTATCAAAACATTCATATTCCCCGCCTCTATCCGTGACGTGACTGAGCTGCGTAGGCAAACGCGCCCAGGCGTCTTCTACGCGACTCCACACAGACCCCGGAAATCAACACAGATCAGCTCACAATACAGCGCACCACAATTCGGAATATGAAACTGTACTTTGAAATCAAACCGCAAGATTGTAAATGTGGTAAAGTACATTTATTTGACATCAAATGTTTAGAGAATATTCAGCGATTTGCATTTTTATTTGCTCATGTTCCAAAAAGTTCGTATTGAGGAACGCGATGGTCCTTTGCTGTACACAGGGTCTTAGAGCATCTCACAATACAGCACCACAATTCGGAATGTGAAACCGTGGTTTAAAAGCAAACGGCAAGATTGTACATTTGGCAAAGTACGTTTATTGGACATCAAATGTTTAGAGAATATTCAGCGATTTGCATTTTTCTTTGCTCTCGATCCAAATTAGTTCGTCTTGAGGGAAGCGATGTTCGTGTGCAGTACACAGGGTGTTGGTTTACGATAAAAATAAGCTCTTCTGTCGCACTGATAATCGCATGGCTGTTCCAACAACGAGGCACTAGGCCACCACAACGGTAGGTATGTTGCATCTAACCGTTAGTACCGCGTAAGGGCATACTTGTACTTGGCGATCGTCCCATAAAATGGTCAGGGTGGTAACGTTGTTCACACGGAGAAGCAACTGGCGGCTGTAGAAGCCGTCCGCCGGTGTCTGGTACTCGTGACACAGACAGTAGTGAATGATGTACCTAAAAACATAAAAAATGAAATTAGTCTCACCATCAGATCCTTATTAAAATTATTCATTTCATAGCGAGGACAGCGCTACTGGGTGTACACAAGTGTTTAAAGGCGTGGCGAGGCATGGAGGGGGGGGGAGTGGAGTACAAGGTAAGTAGCATAAAATAATAAATAAATAGGGCCAGCTGGTGGCAAGTGCAAGGTAAGTGCAGAACAAGTGCTGGGAAGGGGGGGCTGTAGGATACTGAGACAGTCCCCCAGTGCAGGGGTTGACAGGGAGGCAGTGCAGGTGGAGAGTGGAAGGGCCCAGGACCGAGGTCGCAGACAGTGGACCAGTTGTAGCAGGGGAGAGGGAGAGAGAAAGCAGAAGCAAAGAGGAAGGTTTTGAGGTGCTTCAGTAAAAGCAGATGTTTCTCCTCCAGATAGTGCGCGGTAGAAAACACTATGCCACATAGAACGAACAAGTACAACTGAACCCGTCTTTAAAGCCACTGTATAGTAATGAAATTGCGGTATAAACTCATCAAAAGTTACTTACATTATATTTGCATTTTCCATTGTGTCTCTGTGTAGGGCAGACCCGAAACACCACTCCTTCTTTGCCGACGTTACTTCTTCTAATGAACGTGGATCATCGTTTCGTTTCTGAAATTTTATTCATTATCTTTTCTTAGTCTTTCAGGATGGTCCCGGCCTGTCAAGGTCAAATCACAATAGAACCTTATATTGGGTCGTGGGCCGTTCCGCCACCCGAGCAAAACATCAAAGCAGCTGACCTTCACTTTGAGCGAGCACACATTTCTAGTTAGCTCCAGTTAGTGTAAGGGCATCTTGTCTGCGTGCCTTTTTTTTTATTGTCCCTATGGGTCGGCCATGTGTTTGTAATACGGAAACATTCTATAATTTTTGTAAAAATGATTTATATTACTGTTTGGTTTAATTGCAATGGGCCTGCAACATGAGGAGACTCGAGAGAACAGACAATCGAATTACAATCATTTAAACCGTGATGTGTATTTCTCAATGAGCTCTGCTTTAGGTGGACATGGAACAGAGGCAATGTTGGGTGGCAATGCAGTTGTCCCCTGCATAGGTTCGTTCACCACTCCATGTATGTGCCTATCGAGGACATCTACGATAAGTCTCTCAATAAACTCATATTGCATATCCTCAAACACTGGTTTGATCACCCATTGTTTACTTCTTTTAGTGAAGGCCTTATTGTAGCGAAGCGTCCCTAAAGTTCCGGTCGTCCTACTTTGTTGACGGCCAACATTATGGTTATGTGCCAAGACCGCTAGAAGAGTCCGATTTATCATGCCTTCCATGCCAAAATGCAATCTTTTGGGCCTGTACTTTAGGCACATATTGTGGAACACCTCCAAATCTCCTGTGTGGCAGAATTCCGTGAGTCCCCTCAAATCTCTTGTTATAGTTTTATCAAATACAATCTTTTCAATGGCCTTGTGAGTGGGTGATGAAGGAATCAACCACTTCTTCTTCCGTGCCTCCTCTGTGGACAAATGGCCATGTTCACATTTGTGGAAATGCTCATTTGTCGACCATCGATGTACGTTGCTACAGTGCAACATTACTGACCGCCATTTTTCCAGTAGAATTTCCAACGACCCTTCACATGTTTTTGAGCTCCACCAAAGATGGTTGCTGATTGACTTGGACCACTGTGAAATACCTTGCATATCTTTTTTTTTTCCTGCAGCCGACAATTTTTTATTGATTGATTTTGCAAGATGCCAAACGTCAAATTGGTGATTTATATTTTTGTACTGTTCTCTCATTGTCTTGGCAATTGAAACGTGTCTGTCCGTGGCTATCAGGTCGATCACCATTCCCCGCGATTGTAGTTCTTGCAATGATGCTACAAAGCCAACTTTCTCCATGGCCACTGAGGATGTACTTTGTGACACCTGCACGACCAACGAACTCACAATTTTCTTACTTTCCATGTCCTGAAAGTGGTAGGTGCAGTACTTGGCTGAAAATCCTGGACTGTCGCATTGTCCATCACCGGCTAGCCTGAAGCGTTTGCCCGCGAATGTACTTTCCATTGACATTTTTTCCATTCTCCAAGCTTCGCTGATGGCTGGAAATAGATAATCGGTTTGGTATTTGTAGAACTGACTTTTCGCAATGAAATGGATTCCCACAAACTGAAAGAAATACTGTAACTTTTTAAAACTTGAACCACTAAAAAGTGCGGCCGCTGCACAAAGTAGATTGCCTGCTGGCAGTTGCCCCAGCATGGGTTGTGCAGACCATGCGAACGGATGATATTGTGTACAGGTGGCATGTATTTTAAGGTTAGTGCCTCGAATTGCACGAGTCACATTAATCAATGGCTCCCCACATACTTCCCCACCAACCCAATGCCCACATTTCATCATCATAATAATATCCATCAAACAGCTATCGAATACAATGAATTTGGCCTCTTTCCTTATACTGTCACTCTGCATCCCAGCTGGTTCGGCCTGTAACGTTGAGGACATGTCACTCGCATGAAAGGTACAATCTCTGATATCGTCTTCCGCTATGCTGAGTGATATTGATGGTGTTTCATTGTCGTCCACTTCATTCTCTTCCATTGCAACATCTGTTCCTTGTCCGGAGATGGGAGAAAAAAACAATGTCTTCAACTTTCGCGTGCTCTTATTTTTTGCGGGTGTGGATTCTGTGAATTGATCTACGACTGCATCCAAACTACCAGGAGGACATTCACTATCAATGGCTGGTGGTGGTATAGCTCCGTTGTCAATCACTTCATATTCTTCCCATTGGCACGATGCATCTCCAGTCTCAAGTCCCTGCCAAAAGGTTTGACAAGCAACATCTCTCGTTCGCTTCACTGTCTGTGTAGATCTAGTTCTTACACCCACTCGCAACTAGAGGACAGATTAGAAAAGGGATGTTCAGTTTAAACACAACTTACAGTATTGAACTATTGACAGTGAAAGACAACATAATATAGTGAACAGGACACTAACCTTCTTTTGCTTTCTTTTCTTTGAAACTTTCTTTCCTCGAACTTCAACATCTGGACGCTGTTGCTCCGACTCGTGTGTGCATGTCTCCACTTCCTCTCGCGCTGCAACGACTATACTTTCATGATAAGCACATCCATCACTCACTGAGGCTCCATCGACTCGCTGAAACATAGAACTTTCATTAGTATGTATAATAATATTGAAAACACAAAATGTACTTGGGGACCAATACCCATACGTACATCTCAATAGCAAAACACGAATGAACGCATTGTGTAGAACATTCAAACGACAATAGTTCACGCATTGTTGATCTAGTTAGATTGAACTGTCAAGATCCATACCTCGGGCTCCGCATAGACTTCCATTGATGATATTATTGAAGATGAGGCTTCAGCAACTCCCTGAAACACAGTAATTGCATTAGTATGGTTTTGTATTTTGTTTAAAAGAACATAAACTTTCTGCAGGCGTCAACGGCTCATCTAAATAGACCTGCACAAATGATCAGTTGTCTAAAATAAATAATGGATATCTAAATATGATTCGATTTGCTCCATCGTTGGAAGTGTCACCACCCAGAGATCTGCATCAACTACTAGGGGTGATGTTCTTGTTGAAGAAGCTCCGTCAGCTCCCTGAAACATAGTACTTGCGTTAATAAAGAAGGAAGTATAGCGGATGTAATCACGTCATTTGATCTCGCATGATTGATCTGTCAGTATCCATACCTCGAAATGCATAAGAACATCAAGGGACGCTGTAACTGCGGTGCACACTTCTGCAAGCTGTTGCGCCGACCCGTAACTGCATGCTCCCCCTTCCTCTTGGACTAATGCTCCATCGACTCCCTGAAACATAGGACTTTCATTAGTAATGAACACAATATTGAAAAAAGAAGACACATAGGAGGGCGACGACAGAAGGACATACCAATGGCTAAAAACGAAAGAAACATTGTGTGTAACAATCACGCTACAAGAATGCAAGATCTGATGATCTCCATCGATGGAACTGTCCGGAAACGTACCTCGAGCATCTGAGTGACATCTACGGTTGTCGTCAATGCGTTGGACTCCTCAGCATCTCCCTGAAAGACAGTACTTGCATTATTTTGGATAACAATAATTATAACTGAAAACAAAGACTAGAGGACGAGTACTGTGGTGTACCATTAGGTAAAATAATTACACGATCAATTAAAACTATTGATTTACATGCCTAAAACAAGTCAGTGTCAGAATAGCTAAGTAAGATTACCCGATAGGCGCTTGAAGTGGCTGATGACTGCAATAACGACACGGATGGAGAATCTTCAGCCTTCATATTGAGTGGATACATAAATGGGGAAATTATTGTTAGCTAATGCTACACACTACCGCAATGCCGAGAGATAAATACGTAAACTTGACTCACCAGTGGAGGGATGTGGACGAATAGAGTGGGAATAGCGGTTGAGAGCAATTTTCGCCTCGCTCGCGGTGTTTTCGTCCTTATTAGCAATGATGTGGAGTACATGTCTGGGCTAAAGTGCCTGCTGCAGATGCGGTATCGATCACCCCTCTTGTCCGCAAAGACTTCTAGGACTCTACTTTCTATCTCAGAGGCTGGATATCCGCAATATCGGACCCATTCTCTTATCTGATCTATTGTCTTAGGGAAAACATGCATTATAGTACCTTCAGATTTGTTATGGGTCTTCGAAGGGCAACCGCCAATGGAACAGGCAGGCATTATGGAAAGTTCTGAAAAGTAAAGATCAACAATTCTCTATGAATACCAATGTGTTAAAACATTAAATGACACATAAAAGGTTCAATGCAAGGTCAGTTTTGGTTCTTGGAACTATACACGTTATTCACATGCGGATAAGTATTTCAATAACTTTCAAAAAATAGAAAAAGTAATTTGACTAAACTCAGAACATGTGACTAGTTCCTTGCATGTACTGTCGTGAACGAAAAGAAAACATGGATGCAATTTGATGACTACTAGCAAATAGATATAAATTAAAAAATTGGACGCAAAATGATTATGGTACATGGACTTACCTTGACGAACAAACAGTTAGATGCAGGGATCAGAGTAGTTTCTTGTCGTAGAACAGGGAGCAGTTCACAGGTTGCAAACTGACGAGTTTGCTCAAAGTGGTCACGGAAGTTCACAGAGACGAAGAGCAGATAACCAGCACCTTCACGGGTTGACTAGCAAAGGGCAAAGAAGTTCTCATTAGAAATATGAAGTGGGTTATAAAGAATTCGAAACAGGGGTGTGTTTGTGAATGAATGACGTGTATATGTCGTGGCATTATGCGGTCTGCAGGGGGCCGTCCAGCGTGAGGGGGGATGCTTGGCAGGAGACACGGGGTCTGTAGGTAGACATGGGAACAACAACCCATGCTCTATAGACCACTTTGAAGTGTACATGGTCTTTGGCACCTCTTGGCCTTTATCGCTCCCTGACAGCTCCACTTGCCAGCACAAGTACCCCGGTGCGAACTGCCTTTGATAGGGCGGGGGGTGGATCGGGGCGGTGGTCGTGCAGACAAGACACAGGAAGACTCGTGAATGGAGACACACTTATGTGGATTGCAGGGGGCCGTCCAGCGTGAGGGGGGATGCTTGGCAGGAGACACGGGGTCTGTAGGTAGACATGGGAACAACAACCCATGCTCTATAGACCACTTTGAAGTGTACATGGTCTTTGGCACCTCTTGGCCTTTATCGCTCCCTGACAGCTCCACTTGCCAGCACAAGTACCCCGGTGCGAACTGCCTTTGATAGGGCGGGGGGTGGATCGGGGCGGTGGTCGTGCAGACAAGACACAGGAAGACTCGTGAATGGAGACACACTTATGTGGATTGCAGGGGGCCGTCCAGCGTGAGGGGGGATGCTTGGCAGGAGACACGGGGTCTGTAGGTAGACATGGGAACAACAACCCATGCTCTATAGACCACTTTGAAGTGTACATGGTCTTTGGCACCTCTTGGCCTTTATCGCTCCCTGACAGCTCCACTTGCCAGCACAAGTACCCCGGTGCGAACTGCCTTTGATAGGGCGGGGGTGGATCGGGGCGGTGGTCGTGCAGACAAGACCAGTTTGCCGCAGGGCCTCACCAAGGAGAGGCCATCTAACTGAATGTAAGAGGATGGCTGCAGGATCTATCTACTACATGGAATGCAGGGGGGTGAGTTTATAAATACCTCACCCTCCCAGGAGAATATACACTAGATTCATTTAAAAAATCAAAACAACCATTGTTAAAATATATGTTGGGCTTTATTTTAGATTTTAATTAAACATAAATAATAAACATTACACATTGTAAAGTTGAGGTTGCAGCACATCGAGGGAAAATCCGCGGTATTGTCCACTGTCACTGGGGAAATGTTGTCTAATGGCAAGTACCGCACAGGCAGGTATTACTCTCCGAACGCGGTGTCCGAGCCTCCCGTGAAGCCACCAAGTGAAGCAACGATAGGCCACCAGCCTGTACCACCTGTGAAAAAAAAAGATGCAAACTG
Source organism: Ambystoma mexicanum (assembly GCF_040938575.1). Classification (NCBI taxonomy): domain Eukaryota; kingdom Metazoa; phylum Chordata; class Amphibia; order Caudata; family Ambystomatidae; genus Ambystoma; species Ambystoma mexicanum. The sequence continues at coordinate 847,620,013 of NC_090931.1, read as the reverse complement.
TATTAAACTGACCAAACTTTCTTATCAATGTCGATTCAGGTAACACATGCCATTTTTCTTAGAAAAAAATTATATCTAGAAAATGCACTATATGGAACAAATTTACATGCGTTCGAATGATATGTAAATGTAATTTTATATGTGGGAGACGACCATGAAATAGTGGTGGCATCACTGACATCACAAACAGAGTATACTTACTCGTTACTCGGATTACGCGGACGAACAGTGCCGCGAAGTTCGTGCATAAGCACCATCATCATCCTCAACACGGTCCGTGAGAGGCAGGCTTCCCTGAACTCTGGCAGCTCAGTGATGCATTGCGGACTTTGCTCGCCTTCCTGCAGACTTTGCTCGCTTTCCGAAATGTAGGCCAAGCACCCGGAATTTTCACGGCAGCAGCAGTTCTCCTCCTCAGTTGGCATTAGCTCGCACCGATTGCACGTGCACCAGGTGGAGACGCCGTCCATGCGACATGGTCCAGGCTCTTCATCCGTTGACTGGTCCTCCCAACTGCCGTCCGAATCCCCATTGTTTTCGCGTGCTTGACTTTCCAGTAGTTCTTCCTCGGTGTACTCGGGCTCGTACATATACGGCATTATTGTGGCCATTGTGCGGTAAAGATAGTAAAATAATTTACAGAGATGGTACAGGTGTTCACACGGGCTACAAGCGGCGAAGGTAGCTGACCAGAGCACTGAAACGAGTCACAGAATACTCAAAGTAACACAGAGAGAGGAATGGAATCGAAAATCTGCTGCTGTGTGTTGTGAAACGGTCTGTTTATACTTATTGGGGAAAGAGGCGTCCTGCCATTTCCATGGCAACACGTCAATAGCTGAGGCGCAGCGATTGTTGACACGAGACGTGCTTGAAATGGGCAGTACGCGTCTGCTGATGTCAGGCTCAGGGGCGGGGGATTTGATTTAGTGCCGCAAAGGCAGGTGAGCCAGGTCGATGCGGCGGAATGATAGGATTATCACAAAATGGAGGCTGATTTCGAGTGCGATAATGGGCGAAAAGTCGGGTAAGGTCCATAGGAAAGTTTCCTACGATCTACCGATTTATGCTTACAAACACATGGCCGACCCGTAGGGACAATAAAAAAAAAGTCCCGGAACTATCCTTTAACTATCTAATTTTCTCACATAACATCACTATTTAATTCAAACTAATGTTTCTTAAAAATATGCTGAACCAGCTCTCAAATCATGCCTATATGTCATGGCATTTTAATTACATGTCATTTTGCATACCTGTGCACATTGTAAATGCAGGACAACACGTAGCAGAATGTAAGGTATTGTTAACTTTAAAGTCAGGCTGGGGTTATTACTTCAAATCTGACATGGCAGCACTTGAGATCTCTGCAAACTTAGGTATGGCTTCACCTCTTTCAGAGTTACGTAGATCCATCCAAGAAGACTTTGTGATAATCATACTTGTAGTCATTGTCTGACACATGCAAGCATCTTGTACTTTGCAAAATGTGTGCAGCATGTAAACAAAGAAATAAAGGGTTTCAACGTTTTTACACCAGATGCTCAGTGCACTTTTGGCCCTCATTATGAGTTTGGTGGTATCTGGCCGGTAAATCCGACCAGATACCACCAAACTGAATTACTATTACAGCCACTTGGTTCGGCGGAGTAACTGCCGGATTACAAGTGGCTGTGGTGGTGTAAATCCACATTTCTTTTAGTCCATATGACTCTATGGGGCTTTTTTGGCGGAATTACCACGGTGGTAATTCCGCCACAGTAATTCCACCAATTCTGCTGAAAAGTCAGCGGTGAGTTGGAGGATTTACCTCCAGGATTATCCTCGAGGCAAACCCTCCACTCCAGGCCCTAACTCGTAATTTGGAGTAGTGGTAAAGTTGGCGGTAAGACGGTCATCGCCAAATTTACCACTTACCTCCAAACTCGTAATGAGGCCCAAATAGTGTCACACAGAGTGCTTCCTTCCAATCTAACACGCACGCTATTTTTTTTAAGTGGTTCATTTGTTCAACAGGAACATTCTCAGATTGACGAATAGTGAGTGAAGTGCAGCTATGCATGATGGGTGCATCTTTACACATTGGGCTATATTTCCTATTACCAACACATGCAGAAATCCTTTATGATAAAAAAAAAAAATAGAGGTAAGAAACCTGGCATTTTGGAAACCAATGCCTCTTCTCACTACAACTCTTTCTACCCTTTGGATGTGTAGTCATCAATACTATGATGTAGACCTTGTATGTTCCCAGGGTTTAGAACAGACTTACTCCGTCCATCACTACTCATCCGCACTTTTTCAGGTACCTCCATGACTTGGAGAGGCTGGTACACCGTTGGTTTTGTCTTATCACTTAATCCTCAGGGGTCACAATCCCTGATTATACACTCGGTGCCTGAGTACATTTCTGGCAACCAGAAGTTTTAGTGCATCATTCTCTTAGTCACGATGCGGCCAAGGTGCCCTTCATGCACAGGTTCCATGACTTTTCATCTAAGCACAGTGGGGGTAAGCAACCCTCCTACTATCAGTGTCCCCATGTCCCCAACTGAGAGCCCATGGAGCACCTCCCTGTCTTCTAGTCATTCTTGCTTAACTCCTCTCCGACCATCCCAGCTCAATGTGCAGGTTACCTGGGCATCTTGATCCTGATGACCATATTCTAGCCACTCTTCGTTACTGGTAGCTGGGTATATAGCTGCTACCATGTAGCTGTCCTCCATCATATGTTGTCTGTCCGGACCCCCTTGTTTTTCCTCTCCATTAGGTATTCTACGTCGGCAGTCAGTCCACTAGTATGTTCCTGCACTCTGAGAAGTAGACTATCTTCCCAATAAAAGGCATAATGTCCACATCCCGTCCACATATGATGGGGGATGTGGCTGTGGAAATGCCCCTGATGCTAAAGGGCAAGAATCGCAAAATGCTCCAAACACCAAGCAATTCTCCTTCCACTACTGAGTAACCTTTCCATGCTCCTTTTTGTGCTCTTGAGGAAAATGATGTGTTAACTACTTTTACGTTTTCTGTTTGAGTGAGGACACCTCCAATTCCCTTCTCATCATCACCAATAGGTCTTTATTTCAGCGTATTACTCCATAAAGGATTCACAATACAAAATACAATGAAACAGTCATGGTCCGAAAGCACGTCACATAAGAATAAAAGGAGGGCATATGCCGTATCCACTTATAAAAGCTATTCAGACTATCTGAACGAAAATGTGGTTAGTGGTGTGTCGTTGTCACCTGGGCTCCCGCGTGAGTGTTCATTGGAACGTTGAGTGCCTGAGGTGCGGAATGTATGGCGCGTGTGGGAATGTTGGGAGAGGGCGAGAGAGGTGGTTCCGAGTGGATGTTGGAGGGAGCACAGGGTAGTTTGGTTACCTTAATAAAGGAGCGGTTTGACCTATCCAGAAGCTCGGGTGTCTATGATTGGTGAACACCACAGTTAGCAGTGGGAAATAGAGACCTTCAGAGTGAGAATACTAGTGACTGTACGTTGTGATTCAAGGAACCCAAAAAAATATATATTAGGAACAGAGTTTAAGACATCACACCGATTATTCAGATAACAACTGAATAAATAAAGTTTTTTAAAAAAACATTAAGGTAAAAATAATTAGATAAATAATGGGTGGTCCCAGCTGGTCTGAAAAAGTGCAAAATGCAATGAGCAAAGTGTATTAGTTAAACTACTTTTTCAATATGTGTCAGATGTGTGGGGCCTGTGTCCTACTCAATCAATCTAGGGTTAGGGCCTTTTGGGGGCTGTTTGGAGCTCCTCATCTTATTTGCTCTATCAAGAAATACGCCTGGATTATATAATAGACCACATAAGCCTAAAACTGGTGTTGTTCTGGTGGAGAATATGGGCGCAAACCGAGACTCAGCTAACTGATGAAATATTACAAGAGGTGATGTTATGTTATGTTACTTTGCATTTATATAGTGCCTTATGTACCATTGGTATAGTCTCAAGGCGCTGGTAGGTTGAACGCCCTCGGGAACCGAAGTTCAAGTCAGTAGTGAGAGTATAAAGGCGTCAAAGATGCTTGTGTGCACCGTATATGTGTGCTGCAGGTGTAGCATTCATGTGGAGGCAGCTTCTTAGCGTTAGGTGTGGTGGTTGAGGGTTGAGGCGTATGTGTTCATTCTGGCCGGATTATCCAGATCGATTGAGGCTGCGTTAGGCCTGAGGAGAACGCCGGCTGGAGGGTGTAACCAGCAGTGTTTAGTTAGAGTGATGTGTAGTATGAGGAAGATGTTGGTATGAGAACAGCTATACCGAATGGTGTCATAGTATCGCTGTGTTCTAGTTGGGTGATGGTGTAGAAGAAGAGAGTAAGCGTGGTGATGTGATATGATGCGTATGAGATCGGATTATATCTACATACTTCCTAATTCGTCGCTCATGCGTTTGTTCGATCATGCATTCAACTGCACTAAGGAATCACCGGCTCTACTAGCTGGTACTTCGTCTGGTCTGCGCACACATACTTCTGATCTATACACAGGTTCCTGCTCTACATACACACACACACGTCTGCTCTACACACATACGCGTGCATGTCTGTTCCACGTCAGCTCTATACACAAACACATATACGCGCGTCCGCTCTACACACACATACGTCTGTTCTACACATACACGTCCGCTCTATACACACTCACACGTCCGCTCTATACACACAGATGTCCGCTCTAAACATACACATGTTTGCTCTACACATACAGACATGTCTGCTCTACACACGCACACCCGTCCGCGCTACTTACACATACACGTCCGTTCTACATATACATACGTCCGCACTACACACTCCTGTTCACTTTACACACACTCCGGTTCGCTTTACACACACCCATGTCCGCTCTACACCTACATCTATACATCTGCTCTATATACACACATACGTCTGCTCCACACATGCACACGTCTGTACTACACATACATACGTCTGCTCCAGACACATACATACACACACGTCCGATCTACAGACACACATCCATGTGCGCTCTACGCCTGCATGTCCGCTCTACATGCACACGTCCGCTCTAAGCACACGCACACATCCATTCTAAACACACACACGTCCGTTCTGTACACACGTAAGTTCGCTCTACACATGTACACACGTTCGTTCTACACGTGCATACACGTCTGCTCTATACATAGACGTCTGCTCCACACATGCACACGTCTGCTCTACACACGCACACACGTCCGTGCTACATACACATCCATGTCCGTTCTACATACACATACGTCACGCTCTACAGACATCTATGTCCGCTTTACACACATCCACGTCCGCTCTACACCCACACACATAAGTCTGATCAACGCACACACACATCTGCTCTACACACACACACATCCGCTCTACACACACACACGTCCGCTCTACACACACACACGTCCGCTCTACACAACACATAACACACGTCCGCTTTACAGACACACATACATCTGTTCTGCTCGCATACCTACGTCCGCTCTATACATACTCACGTCCGCACTGCACACACCCACGTCCGCTCTACACACATAATTCCGTTTTACAATGTACGTCCGCTCCACACTCATACGACAGCTATACGTACATACGTCATCTCGACGCATTCGTGCGCTCCACACACTCTCTCTACGCACTCGTCTGCTCCACATATCCGTCCGCTGCATATACCCGTCCGCAAGACACACCCGTCGGTACACGTCGGCTCCACGCACACATTCCCTCAGGGCACCCATCTGTTCCGCGCATCCATCCGCTCCATGCGCTTAACCGCTTCGCGCACTCAGTCCCTCAGCGCACTCATTTGCTCTGTGCGCACATGCGCTCAGCGCACTCATTTGCTCAATACGTTGGTCCGCTCTATGCGCTTGTTCGCCCTTATAGGTTCATCCGTTCTTATACACTCATTCGCTCAATATATTCGTACGCTCTATACGCTCGCCTGCTCAATACACTCATCCATTCAATATTTTCCTCTGCTCTACATATTTATCAGTCCCTTGTGCTCATGCGGGTTTATACCTCCCTCAGTGCTTATACATTCATTCGCTCTATACAATCATCCGTTTGGTACATCAGTTCAGTCATTTGGTCTAGACGTTTCTCTGTGCTATTCAATCGTCTGGTTTATGTCATCATCGCCTCCACGCAACGTTCCCGTTTATGCGTTTGTCCGCTCTAAACATTCATTGGTTTTATACATTTGCTTTACTCATCTTGTTGATATTTCGCTGTTATGACCTATTCACGTTGTTCTTTAGTTTACATTGGTGGTTATTGGTTGTCGATTTCTCGCTTGGATCTTGATGTTATACTATTATTTGTCATATTGCAGTTCGAGATCTAGTAGTTTGTTGGGCTGGTAATATTGCAGTGGTGTTATTCAGTTTGAGTTAGTTTTAGCACAGGGTTGGTTTTAGGGGAAGAGCCAAGTTTTCAATAGTTTGCGGAAGGATATTAGATCCTCTGTTAGGCGGATGTGGGGTGGCAGCGTGTTCCACAGCTTGGGGGCCAAGGCTGAGAATGATGACCCACCTAACTTGACTGAGTTTGTTTTAGGTACGACCAGGAGGGCGGCCGAGCTAGATCTTAGAGTGCGTGGTGGGTGATAGGGTTTTAACTTATCTTGAAGATATTGAGGTCCGGTTTTATGCAGCGCTCGGTGAGAAATGCATAGGGTTTTGAAAGACACCCTTCGGGCTACTGGAAGCCAGTGTAGAGTTTTGAGAGCAGGGGAGATGTGGTCCCTTGGTCCCAGTGCAAGTAGTAGTTTGGCTGCTGCGTTTTGAGCTCTTTGTAGTTTATTCAGCTGGTAGGTGTGGATTCCAAGGTAGAGTGGGTTGGCGTAGTCTAGTCGATATGACAATTGCTTGGACTGCGGAGAGTCTGTTGGGAAAGGAGAGGTATGGAAAGATGCGCCTGAGAGTTTTAAGGTGGTAATGGCAGGACTTTGAGACATTGTTGACTTGGCACGAGAGTGTTAGGTCAGAGTCAAGAGTGCATCCAAGGTTTTTTACAGATTTAGAGGGGGTTGGAGACTTGCCCATGGTTGATGGCCAGGGTAGTGGGTGTGGAAGAAGTTCAGAGTTGCCACATACCAGGATTTCTGTTTTGGAAGGGTTTAGCAGAAGGTGGTTTTTGGTCATCCAGAGCTCTATGTCGAGGAGGCAGGAAGTGAGCTCTGGTCGGCAGTAGGGTTTTATGGCACTGATGTCCTCAGACATCTGCAGAAAGATTAACTGGCTGCAAGAACTGGGCAACACATTTGATAAGTCTTGGTCTGCCGGGCATTTAAACGTTTTTAGAACCAATATTAATTGAGTAAGGGAAAAACTACATGGAGTACCGAAGGGAGCAGCGTACCCTCATTGAAATGACGAACTGGTAGGTTTCCAAGTATTTTGACTATGGCTGTAGCGGGCTTAATGCTTACTATATGCATTGGTTTTACCAAAAGCGAATGAGGAGTGTCTTGTTTCATCTGAGGATTGGCTGACTTCTATCAATAATTGCGGTTTGTGGCAGCATACATACAGATAGGAAATCAATTATTTGCTGTCCTTGTAGTGTGATTTTAACTCATTATATGGGCCATTTTTTATTTTTATGTGCGTCTTTTTTGTACCAAGAAAAACGTTTTTAATACCAGTTCTAAGGATGTTAAATTGCAGGTCGATTAAAGAGGCATTGCAATGCACACTGTCTTTACCATCCAGAATGGTAGCAGCGGTTGTTTACATGTTTTTAGAAGCATTTATAGCAGCTTCTTGCAGACTTGCAGCAAAATAGACTAAGGGCCTCATTACGAGTCCAGCGGTAGCCGTGCCGGAAAAACCGACAGGCTGCCACCGACCGGTAATACAATTCCGCCTCTGTGATTGACGGAATCACTGGGGTATTAGAACCCCGGTGACCCAGTAATTCTGGAGGCAGAATTCAGTAAATCCCCATTCCCATGGAGTCCGAAGGACTCCATGGGGGCCATGGAAACAACGGTTCCGTCTATGACAGAGCCGGTGTTTCCATATCCGCCTGCAGGCGGGTGGTGACACTTCCATCAGGTCAGACATGGCGGGAGTTACACCTCCCGTGTGCAGGACTCGGAATCAGCTGGACCGGAAACAACCGTGGTGGTTGATTTACCGCCACCGTTGTTTCTGGACCAGCTGACTTGTAATGAGGCTCTGTGTCTGTAATGGGAGACTTACCATGGACTTTTTATTGGAATTTTATTGTATTGTGACTTAACTTTTAAAGTTGTCACTTTTGCATGTTGTCTTTTATGGCACTATGCTTCGAAAAATAAAGATTGATTGAATATGTCTCAGATACAATACAGTTATCAGAAACAAACATGCTGTAAAGGAAGAATTTTCAGAACGCAATTTACTGGATTGTGAATTACTGAGTACAATGTTGTACCGGTAAAGTGCAAGTGCAGAGAAGGAAATAAAGCGCTCATTAGAGAGTACTAGATTTACCTATCTTATCCAAATTTCAGATAAAGTACAAGCTTGGGGCAGAATAATCTGAGCAGAGCTACTGTTTATTAGTTTGCTTCTTCTTGTCCAGTCCCTGTTTAAATATGAACTCGGTACAAAGGCAACTGTCACCTCCGAACACAGGAGTAAGAGTGCGGAAGCAGGTCTAAAGTGCCTTATTTCGTGGACTCTGAGAACACTTTATCAGCCTGCTCTTCCTGATGTCTGCGTAAATGGGACAAAAAAGAATGAAGTGTGTAAAGTTCTGTACAGCACTGCAAGTACAGCAATCGCTGGCTCCCAGCTTCCATTTGTGCGTACGTACTGCTAAAGGAAGAACGCTTAATCTAGCTCTAGTGAGCATCGTTTTACGCTGCTTGGTTGCCACAAAAATAAGGTGGCCTGGAAGACTCATCCTAGGTGCAGAAGAGGAGGTACGTCCTAACTGGGGAACGGTTCATCATGTCATCCTACCTTTTATCTATACAGAACTGCGCAATCTTGGACTTCAGTACCCTTTTAGGTATATTCTCTAAAATTCCCTTCTCACTGGTGCCTAATGTGGTGATGGTGTTGGCTCGCATGCAGAAGGTCTTACATGTGGGTGCATTGCTCATTTCTATTTTTGAGCATCTGAAATCTCAACTGACTGTTATCAGGTCAGCAAAAATACAGATGTTTCTTCAATAGGTCATGTATGTTGACTGTTTCTGTGTGTGGCACACTCCTTCACAGACTTGCCCTAGTACTCCGTTAGCCTGAAGAAGGATCAGAGTTGGTCCTCACCTCAAGGAAGGAGCCCTTTCAGTACAATGTTCACTAGATCATGCCTCTGTTCTATTCCCCTTGCAGAAAGTGCCCTAAATATTGCAAGTTGTTCTGATGGAAATTGCATTTTTCAAACTTTTAAGTTGAACCTCTTTGCCCTTATGTTAACACGTTCCCACAGTCTTGCATCGTGCCTTTTTATATCTGTCTCCCTTATCCGAATATCATCTTGAAAAACGTAAACTCACTCCATGCCCCAAAACAGCCCTTGTATAAGACGCTGAAATGCAGCAGCAGTGAACACCAGCTCCAATGGCCTACAGTGGTAGGCTCCTAATAGGGTGAGCAGCAAGATGGGGTGCCAGCAATGATCCTAATGGTAGGCAGAGGACAGGGCAAGTGTCGAAAATGTTGATACATGTTTCGTGGTGGCTAACATCTTGTTGAACATTGGTAAGGGGTGTCTGCCCACATATATTCCTAAATTCAACCCCATGAGGTCCACACACAACCTTATTGAATTGCTGGGTTTGCACACAATGGCCCTCATTACAAGTCAGGCGGTGGACCATGGTGCTATTAGCACCATGGTCCATGCCGGATTCCGCCATGGTGGATGGCGGAATTACCGCCCCATTCCAAGGTGAGTGGGGTGGTAATTCCCCATTCACCATTTGCCCTTCCCCATTCCCATTTTTTTTGCCCCATAGGGCATAATGGGGATGGGGAAGGCGCTAATTACGTCACCGTAAATTACGGTGCCGTAATTAGCACCAAGGTCGCTTAGCGCCTTGGACTTTAACGCCTGCAAAAAGCAGGCGTTAAAGTGTGAATCAGGCGGTAAGGGTTAACGGCGCCGACGGCGCCGTTAAACCCTTAACGCCTGACTTGTAATGAGGGCCAATGGCTACTAGTGAGAGCCATGCTGACGATTCAAAAGGTTCAGTGAGCTTTCTCTTGCATAACTTCTTCAGTTCCTTTTCTAGTTCACCTTAATTCGCTATGGAAACCGGTATACGGTGTACTTTGTGCATGACTGCTGTGGCACCCCTGTTCAAAGGTACTCTGTATTTGAATCCTCCCATGCATCTGATACTGTCCTTTCACACTTCTGGGAACTACAGTTTGAAGTGCTCCGAATCAGTCATGTCTCCAGGCAATGCAGTGAGTATTTGAAATGATCTTTGCTATGATGGAATTTATTTAGTAAGGCTGTTCATTAAACCCACCCAATTATGTATAGTCTGCATACAGCAGCCAGACCCTTGAACTACAGACTGGACAACTTGTAACCAATGTTATTGATTTGCAGGTTTTTCTTAAATCTCCTTGCTTGGAAGAAAATATTTTCTCAACAGTTCCTAGTCTACGAATGTACACTGTGACCCAGAGTCTAAGAGCATTTTAATCGGCTTGATAACACTTTTTACCAGATCCCACTGTGCTATTCCATTGGGACGCTATAAATATGAAATTGGTGTGTGTGTGTGTATGTTGTGCCATGCTCCTGTCATGATCCCCGGCTCTTAATGACTTTGTCACATTCAAGTGAAGTGGCCCCTCATCCCACATTTGAGGCATTCGGTTTTTAGTGCAGGGCTAATATTTCCTCCTTAACTGAAGTTGATGTCACAACATGCCTCTAGCTCGTTTAGTCAGACTTTTCCCAGTCTTTTCACTTACAGTGGGGTAACAGTGACATCACAATCACCCAAGGGCTGGCCTCAGATTTATGTAGATAATGACATCACAATGTGTACTGTTGCAGGCTGTGGCCCCTTCCTTCCTGTAGTATTTATTTAAGCAATATTACCCGAGCGGGGTCGGGGGGATTACCAGACCAGGTAATGCCCTGTGGCAGCAGTTTTCACTCAGACTTTAACGTAAGCATGCAGCATTACCAGGTCTGGCAATGCCCCCTGCTCAGGTAATATTGCCATTACTAACTTGGCTGGTAAATTGTACAATGCTACTAGTAGTGTTTATTTAAAGTTGATGCAACTTTTAAAAAAATGGCTGTCATGAATCAGGAGAAAAGAGACTGCGTAGTCCCTTCTCTCTTTCCATGGTGGCAAGTCGTGTGTCGAGTCGTGCCAGGAACACTTCTGTTCCTGGCGCCAGCGAGGGACATGGAGGCGGAAGGTAAGTGAGGTGGGGGTCGGAGGGGGAGAAAGGTGTGGAAAAGTGGAGAAGGGCATGGGGGTGTGGAGGGTACTCACCTCATTACCCGGCGTGGGAAGATGGCACCCTCTAGCACTGAGGGGGCTCAGAGTAGGCGCTTTAAAACTCCATTCTGATCCTCCTAATTGGCTAACAGGCGAAGACCACACCCCGCCAGGTACTAATTAGAATTAAATAAGCTCACAGTCACCTGCCCTTCAGTCTGCTCACAATTGGTGGTGTCACAATTTCACTTGCATGTTGTTGTAGCTCTTGACATGCCACATGCCTAGAATTCATAGGACTGTACCCTTGCTGCAATGGTACATGTTGCATCTCAAATGATGGGCCAAAATGTTTTTGTCAATTCACAATGTGTTCTGCAAGTGGCTTGCCAGACTACGTTTCCCAAGGGGTACTTGGCCTGTAATAGTTCCTGATTGCACCACTGGCAGCTTTCTTGCTGCCAAACACATGACCACACTCCATCATCTTTGATGACTTGTGCTCATTGTAGGCACGCTCCTCCTCACGCTCTTCGATGGCACTCCTGTCCTTGTGCTCATCAGCAGCCGCTGGTCCCCACATGCCCCACACAGTGAGCTTATTGTCAATAAACTGTGTTTTCAATATTGCCAAATTATCTCCACTTTCATCAAGATGCTTCTCTCTGCCATGCAGGAGTTCTGCTCTCTAAGGTATGTCCTGACTCACACAGGGGTGTCATCGCAATGGGATCCCCAATTTTGGCACTTGTGGCAAGCAGATTTTTAAGGAAGGATTTAGGTACCTCTGTCCCACTTGTCTTCCTGGCAGCACACATGGCTAGTGGGGCGCCTTAGACTTTGGGCCTCATTACGACTCAGGCGGTAAGGGGTTTACGGCAGCGTAAACAGCGCCGACCCTTACCGCCTGATTCCGAGGTCCCTTAGCGCCATGGAGGATTTAACACCTGCTTTTAGCAGGTGTTAAAATCCATGGCGCTAAGGGACCATGTTGTTAATTACGCCACCGTAATTTACGGTGGCGTAATTAACGCCTTCCCCACTCCCATTATGCCCTATGGGGCAAAAATGGGAATGGGGAAGGGTAAATGGGGATTGGGGACTTACCGCCCCGCCGACCTCGGAATGGGGCGGTAAGTCCGCAAACCACCATGGCGTAAACGTAGTTTACGCCATGGTGGTAAAGGTACGACCCAGGCGGTAACTTACCGCCTGGGTCGTAATGAGGCCCTTTGTCATAAATATCTGCCTGTAAGGACTATAAAAAAATGAGGGGACGTTTAATTCATGGCAATACACAACCTCAGGTTAATCACTCTGCCCATAGGCCGCACGCTCACTAACAGACCCTGCTCAGAGATATACACTACCAGGTGGAACTCATGACCAAGTCAAGGCTCCAAGGTTCCACCAGCCGAGACTCACAATTAGGACAGACACATTCTTCCCTTTGCTTTGCTTCCTAGAATGCAGCATCAGGTCTCCATCTCTCTCTAACAATATCTATGGGTGCGTTGATATTGTTTTTGTTTACATGTCCCAGAATTCAGCATCTGGGTTCTCTTTCTCTCACAATGCCTTGTGAATGCATTGATAATTTAACTACACTTCCCAGAATGCAACGTGGTGACACTCTTTCTTTCACTATGCGGTATGGATGTTTGTCAGTTTGACTACATATCACAAAATGTATGTTCAAATGCCCAACGTATACTTATAAAATGCATGAAATTGGTAAATGTACCTGAAGTAATTGGAAATGGTGCTGATTGAAATTGTTTAAATATGTAGAGGTTTTAACTTTTTCTTTTTGCTTTTAACCTGTTTCTGCTTTTGTTTTTATGCTTGTCTCTGTTTTTTTAGTGTTGAATTCGTTGATCGAAACTTGTGATTGAATCTGTGTAAATAATGTAATGCTTTTGTATTCATTGTATAATTTGATATTATGATACATTTTGTAAAGGTTATGTTTATAACCAGAAACAAATAAATAAATAATACTTATACCTCCTTGCTCTATCTCTCTTTCACTATCTCTTTTTCACTCATTGGCTGCCTTGCTTCCTGCTCACAACACACCATTAGTCCAGACACGTCTCTCCCGCTATCGCAGTTCTGGTAGTGGCGCTATTGTCCCTTGCTCATCTCACAATGCCATTTCCTGGTCTCTGTGTGGCCCTCCCACCTTGCGGTGCCTTGGTCGCTCTCCTTTTCTGACCTCTATGCTGACTTCACGCCACTGTCCCCAGGATTCATAACCACTCCAACAGCCGGGTTCTTATGGTTCAACATTCCATCTGGGTCCGCCAAGCCAGGGTCCGAGCGCCTTCTAGCAAACAGCACTCTTAGGGCTATGCCTCCGTCACCAGTTCTGCTTCTGTGTTGCATCTTCCAGGCCTCCCCATCTCCCCCACCCCCCTTGGTCTGTGTCTCCACTTTTCCCACCTCCCAGGCATTCATTATATGGGGTCTGATTTAACCTCTGGTTTTCCATTGCAAAAAGACTTCATTTAATGTTCAGACTTTCTGGTTTTGTACTGGTGGGTTCTCAGAGGAAAGCTTTTGGAATGTCCACTGGTGATGGTTCCAGCAGAGGCCAATCTACTGGTCCACCTTCATGACAATGGAGACCGGCAAATGGTCCATCAAAAGAATGACAACAAGCTGATATTCCGAGAGCTTTCGTCTTGGAATGCACAGGTGGGAAACCAGGAAGTCTAAACTTTAAATTAGGTATTTTTCCACTGGTGGAAACCAGGAGGATTTACTCCACATTCTAAATCAGCCCCATTGTTGGGGAGTCCCATGACTAGTTCTGCCTAATCCCATTGGTCTTCTTGCATCCTCTGTTTCTGACCTCTGGTCAAGTGTTCTAGGGTAGGAAAGTGATGTCTGTATGACTTCGTTAATAAGGCATCCTTGTGTGTATGTGATTGTAATACGTGTACACATCTGTTATGTGATTTATTTTTCAGGAAAATCTACCACTGAAAAGTTGTAAAGATGTGAAGCATATGTTTCTTATTGACAATAACCCTTGAATCCCTGTGGGTGAATCGCGCAGGATACAGTGGTTCATAATTCATGTAAGGCCAGCTCTGTCTTATCTCAGCAAATTGTGGGGAAACTGAAACTCTGCCTAGATATTCATGGCGGTCGAAGCAAAGAACTGCGCTGAATCTCGCTCCTAGTGCTTAGGGGGTGACCTGTCTCGGTTTTCCGTCATTGAGTCTCTGTCCAATAATGCTGCAGCTACACGGGCTCGATGAGGATACTGCGTCTTCACATTTCTCAAAAACAAGGCATGGAGCATTCCAAAACGATGACTTAAGAAAGAGTTGGGCATTGATGGATCTTTCTTTTCAAACTGCATACACGAACTGAAGTGGTCTTCCCCGCCTTCATCCATCTTTGACATTGCCTGTGGCGTCCCCTAGGGTCAGCCCTATCACCAATTCTATTCACCTTTTACATTTCTCCAGTAGCCTGAAGCTTTGATGTCTTCTAGTTAAGCTACCTACTATATGCTGATGACAATCAGTTTCGGCTTGGGAAACAAGAAGGTTCTGTGAGGCATTGGCCAATCAAGGTTTGCCCCCATGTACAAGCGCAGATCAGTGATAGCCTGTTCTGACTTAACACGGCTAATTCTGAAATTCCACTTCCTTATCAGACAGTTCCCTCCAAACTTTCTTGCAAGCAACTGCCATTGCTAGTCCCGCGGTGCCCCCATCTCCTCATAGCAAAGTCTATAACCTGGGTGTGATCCCTAACATTAGCCTGGTCTCTGAGGCTTAAGCAAATCCAGCCATTACATCAGTATGTCCCTGCTAATGGCGGGAGTTGCTCGGCTCCTAATAATGCTACCACCACACAGGATTGTGCTGCTCCTTACAGTAGTAATTTTCCCCATCTGGACTATCCCAATGGCATCTACTTCAGACGTCCGGCCTAGAAACTCAGCCAACTCCAGATGGCAAAGCAATGCAGTCTGACTCATCTGGGTCCTTATAAAATGTGAGGACAGCACCCATTGGATGAAACCAATGCTTTCACAACCAGTCAAACAGCATGCAGATGTCAGGGCCCTCTGAGCGGTCCACATGGCTGTCCAGCAACTTGCATAGG
Organism: Ambystoma mexicanum; assembly: GCF_040938575.1. Classification (NCBI taxonomy): domain Eukaryota; kingdom Metazoa; phylum Chordata; class Amphibia; order Caudata; family Ambystomatidae; genus Ambystoma; species Ambystoma mexicanum. Next base: position 847,604,450 of record NC_090931.1, on the reverse strand, counting down.
ATGCCTTACTAGTGTCCAGTTTTTACGGCCAACCAAACACCTAGGGCTGGCCTTTCAAAATCCTGCTGCCCCTCTGCTAAGAGATACAGACAATTTCAAGGCAAACTCCTATGTCCGAAGCCTCTGCACCCTGAAAAACGTCCGCTTGTTTGACTCCTTTCGGCAATCCCTCATGAGGAGCTGATGATTTCAATATTAATGGACTTGAAAAGACTGAGAAGAATCAATCTGAGTACAAACATTCTCGGTCTCTGCATTGGATCCGACGTCTGAACATGTGATGAGTCTTCAAGACGTACCTCTTCTAATTGGCCCAGAGCTTCGAAGCACCATGTTTATGCTCCCTGAATTGACTTTTGCATCTGTGTGTGCTGCTGCCCTGCAACATGGGGTAAGCACCATGTTTATGCTACCTGACTTGACTCTTGCATTTGCGTGTCGTTTCTGTCTTGTAACTCTTGCACTTTGCTCATTATGCATGACCTCACACTTTCTGTAACCGAAGCACTGTAACAAACCTATTAAGCTTAAGCGCCTAGATACCTCTGGGTTTTGTGCGCTATACAAATAAACAAACAAACACCCCTGAACTACCTCCTCCAACCCATCTTCCCCCTATCCTTCTACCCACCGTCACCACTGATCCTCACCACCCTGATCCTACCTCTCCTTTGCACTTAGCTACCCTCACCAACCTGATCCCTTAAAAGCACTTTGATGTGGCCTCCAGTCGGTGTGGGAGCTAATCAAATAATATAAAGACTAATAAAGACTGCCACATAATGCTGCTCGCTTGATGCATTTAGTGATATGCTCATTTAATTCAGTCCCGGGAACTCATTTCCCCATTGCCTGTCATGTTGACCTAATAGGTACACTTCTGTATTCAGGCGGCTTCGGAATACAGCATTTGTCCTCTAATTCTCCTTCCCGCCCGGCCGAGGAAACAGACGTTTTTCATTAAGTCCCTCCCGATTTCCAATCTAGCCACGAACAGGGAAATTCTGTGATAATTAAGACTCGTCGCAAAGGTCAACAGTGCAGAGACACGCACAAGAGGAGGGGCTCCAACAACAGGCTTGCGCATTCCTTTAAATTCCAGAAAGAAAAGAGACGTATATTCCTGTGATAGGAAGTCCCCTATTCCCTTTCTTTGGATGGCGTGACTTGAACACACGTGACACCACGCAAAAAAGCTGGCAACCAAATTACATCTCTTTTAAGGCTCATGCTGCCTAATATATTGTGTTTAATTTTGTATGCAACAATTGAGCATAGAGATGTATGGCTCATGTTTGGACCTGAGAGCTAACATTTGAATTCCCTATGTGTTACTTTTGTTTTGCTTTGACATTGCTATTTTCCGTTCGTTTTTCTCGGAAGAAATTCCCGGGATCTATGTCCGAAGGCCAGTAACAAAAAAATAGCCTTGCGGATTCCAGAAGAAGAAGGCAGCATCTGGATGGTCGGACGTTTGTTACCGTCCCTCTCCTGGTAGTTTGCTTTCGGCTGCCCCTGCTCCACTGGTGCCACACCCCACCCTGGCCCACCCGCAAACCCGCAACACACCCCTACTTACCTGCTGCGTGTTCGGGCTGCCTGCTTTCAGATGTCTGCTGGGCCGGAACCCTGAGCAAAGCACGACTCACGACTTCTCTGCACAGCTTTTTGTTCCTCGGGCTTCCGGTTCACGGCCTTTAGAGCTCGAAATGTAATCCCCCATCCACATCCTGCGCCGCTTGTCCCTTGCATTTTATTTTCTATTTCTACCTCTTTTGTCTTTCTTTTCGTCTTATTCTCTGCTCGGTGTTGTGGTTCACTATATAATGTTCTGTTTTTCCTACCTTAAACACCTATGCATCTTTCACCATTACACTATCGCTTTTCCTAATCCTCCTATTCCTGACTTTTGTTAGACGTTTTAGGCAGCCATGTTTGCATTTAGGTATATTGGTTGTTAGGTAAAAATCCCCTTTTTAATTCGTCACACAGATAATTTGGCATTACATGTGAGGCAAAATGACTCAATGCATAAAGTTCCATTCATCCAGTAATATATTAATATGCTACCCCTGGGCCAGATGGACCAAATAAATGTCCCAAGCACCAACACAACACTTCTCTCGCCCAATCATCTACAACCACTTTGCTGCTCCGGTCTCTGGGTGAGAGAGACCCTTTGCCTGGGGAGGCACACGCTAGCTCCTGCTTTTCCGGCAGACAGAGAGTTGACATTTCAGACTCCGCAGATGCACCAGCCCACGCAGGGGGCGCTAGAGGGGCAGCTGGCATAGCGGGCTGCTCCTCTGGCCACCCCTCCATGGACTCGCCTCTCCTCACTGAGGGGGCGGAAGTGCGTGCCCCCCTATGGTGTGGCCGGAAACCGCTGGGCCTGGGGAGGCACATAAATAGCCTGGCCTGAGAGGGCCATGCCTCTCTTCCAGCCCAGGCAGCAGCAGTCAGCAAGAGCAGCAGAGGCGTCGTAGCAGTTTCACAGGGTCATTACTGAGTGAACAAAGTATGAGTGGGGTTGATGGGCTGGCGCAGAGAGAGCCCGCCCTTGCCAGGCTACTTTTTAGACCTAAGGCATATCCTCCACGAGGCAGGAGTTTTGTGGCTTCGAAGGCTGGGGTTACTTGTGTTTCCGTTCTGTTTTATTTATTTGCTGGTGAAACTCATCACTTGAACGTGCGGTCGCCATGCAGTTTATGTCGAATGCTGTTCATTTGTAAAGGGTGCGGTCTCCATGCCGCGTGTTTTTTATGATGTAGGTATTGACTTAAGCAGAGCTGTCGCAGAGCCATGTGGTTCACAAATATGATATGTCGGCTTCAGGAGCAAAGCAGTCTCTGTGCCACGTGTCTTGTTTAGTAATATTCCTGGAGATTTTATCGGATTGAGGGATGAATCGGTCTCTGTTCCGCGTGCAATGACGGGGATAGTGCGGGTTGCTGAACAGGGTGGTCTACGTGCCGCGTGCTGCTTAATTGAAAGTTCGGGGGCTAGACAAAGAGGTCCACCAGGCCGCGTATTTCCAAAAGATTCATGTCAGATTGCTGAATGAAGTGGTCTCTGCACCGCGTGTAATGCTGAAATGTAATGCTGAAATATATTTGTTTCTGCAAGGAGAAGTGTGGTTGCCGGGCTGCTGTTTCTCTACAATTGTGACAATTTTGTAATGAACAATGCGTTCTGCAAGTACGCATTTATTTACCAAACGGTGCGGTCGACGAACCGCTGTGTTCATGCAAGTACGCACTTGGGTACTGTAGAGTGCGGTCACCCAGCCCCAGCATTTGTGCAAGTTGTGGTCTCACCTTTAAGGTTGGTGCTCACATGGGGGAAGGAGTGAGGGCGGTGGGCCTGCCATGCCAGTCCGGGGCTTGTTTCCATCGCGTTCCATCCACCCCCATTTTGTTTACTTGTTTGCTCGAGTCACAGTGCAGAACTAGATTTACTGGATAGTTTTTTTTTTCTTCCGGTGTCATCATCTTTACATCAACCTGTTGATTATCCTCCTGTGACTATGTGCGGCCAGAGTTATTGTTGCAGGTTTCAATCCTCACGGTCCAAGTTGCTTAAGAGACAGACTTTTGTACTTTTCCCGCATGCGCTCTTGCTAACACTACCCACATTCTGTCATCACGTGGAGGGCAGGCGTCTCCAGGACCTCACCCATTTTCATGTACATCCAACCTGAAAATAAGATAAGATATGATATCATATGGTATTTGTAACGCGCCTATACACAAGTGTTTCAAGGCGCGACGAGGCAGGGAGGGAGGGAAACAAGGGGAAAACAGACAAACGATCCTACTAGGCCAGGTGTCATTCAGATCGCGCAAGTGCAGAGGTAAGGGGAAAAGGAGGAAGTGCAGGGGGGAGGAGGTGGGGGGGAAGTGCAGTACAAGGTAAGTAGCGTAAAAAATAATAAATAATAAATAAAAAGGGCCAGCTGGTGGCAAGTGCGAGGTAAGTGCAGAGCAAGTGCTGGGAAAGGGGCTGTAGGGATGCAGTGACAGTCCCACAGTGCAGGGGGAGCCAGGGAGGCAGTGCAAGTGGAGAGTGGCTGGGCCCTGGACCGAGGTTGCTGAGAGTGGCCCAGATGCAGGTTTAGTGCTGAATTCAGTGGGGAGTTAAGCAGGATTAGCAGGGGAGAGGGAGAGAGAAGGCAGAAGCGAAGAGGAAGGTTTTGAGGTGCTTCCGGAACCGGAGATGGTTCTCCTCAAGTTTCAGGGAGGCAGGAAGGCTGTTCCAGAGGGAGGCCCCTGCTGCGGAGAGAGATCTACCCCCAGCTCGTTGCTTCGAGAAGCGGCTGACCATGAGGGAGTTGGAGACGGATGAGCGAAGGGCTCGTGAAGGAAGATATTTAGGAAGAGAGAGTTGGAGGTATTTAGGTCCCAGGCCCCAGAAGGCCTTGTGGACAATGCAGAGGGTTTTGAACTTAATCCTCGCAGCCACTGGGAGCCAGTGAAGAGATTTCAGTCCTGGAGAGATACGGTCCCTGGGCTTGAGGCCAAGGACAAGTCTCGCAGTTCTGTTCTGGATAAGTTGCAGAGGGCGGAGAGTGGAGGCAGGCAGATTAAGATAGAGGCTGTTACAGTAGTCCAGCCTTGAGAGAACCAGGGCTCGAGAGACAGTGAGCTTCTGGGGGAAGGAGAGGAAGGGAAGAATACCTCTGAGGAGGTGCAGCTGGTAGTGTGACTTCTTAGAGACGTCAGATATATGAGGAGAGAAGGAGAGTGTGGAGTCGAAGATGACCCCGAGGTTTTTAGCCTTGCAGGTAGGGGCAGGAAGGGGGCCAAGGGAGGCCGGCCAGAGAGCTGCAGGGAAGGAGGGAGTGGGTGTGCCGATGAGTAGAATCTCAGTCTTACTGGCGTTGAGGCAGAGGTCATTGGCGGCACACCATTCCTGGATAGCAGACAGACAGTCAGAGATGAGGGAAGGAGAGGAGGAGGCTGAGGGTAGCCTGAAAATGAGCTGGGTATCGTCTGCATAGCACTGGAAGTAGGGGCAGAGAGCGGCGATGCGGTGGGCAAGGAGTGCCAGATACTGGTTGAAAAGCCAGGGGGAGAGGTTGGATCCCTGGGGGACACCACAGGTGGAGAAAAAGATGTCAGAGAGGAAGGAGCCCATTTGGACCTGGGAGGGTCGATCGGAGAGGAAAGAAGTCAGCCAGGCCAGAGCCTGACCAGTGATACCCAGGTTATCACGGAGACAGTTGAGCAGGATGGCGTGGTTGACAGTGTCAAAGGCAGAGGAGAGATCGAGCAGAATGAGAACACAGGGAGTGTTGGAATCGAGGTTCAGGAGCAGGTCCTCACGGATGTTCAGGAGAGCAGTTTCCGTGCTTCTGGCCGCTCTGAAGCCGGATTGATGGTCATGAAGATTACCAACAGAGTCAGCATGGAGGTTAAGCTGGGAGATGGCCAGTTTCTCCAGGAGCTTACCCAGGAAGGGAGTAATGGAGATAGGGCGATAATTGGCCGGGCAGGAGGGGTCGGCAGAGGGTTTCTTGAGGAGGGGGTGCACAAGGGAGTGCTTGAGGGGGGATGGGAAGACTCCAGAGGCGAATGAGTGGTTGCAGAAGTCAGCCAGGACAGGAGCCAGGGAGTCGATGTGGTCCTTGATGGTTTTGGAGGAACAGGGGTGAACCTGTTTAGACGAGGCTTTCATAGATCGGACTTGTCTGGAAACCTCATCAGCAGAAAAAGGTGGAAAAGCAGAGAAGGAGGGTGGAGGGGCGGCTGCAAGAGAGCAAGAGGAAGAGCCGGGAAGAGAGGGAGGGAGGAGAGAGGAGGAGAGCGAGGACAGGATGTCCTGAGTTTTTGAGATGAAGTGCGAGGCCAGTGCAGTGCAGAGGGCCTGGGAGGGGACAGGAGAGGTAGAGACTGCAGCAGGGTTGGCCAGCTCCTTGCAGATTTTAAAGAGTTCGGCCGAGTTGTTTGATGCCTCAGAGATGTGGGCTTGGATAAGGGCTCTCTTCTTGGTGAGAACGGAGAGCCGGTAATGCCTTTGGAGCAGGCGACAGGCCAGTTTGTCAGAGGATGAACATGAAGCACGCCATTTCCTCTCTGCCACCCTACACTTGCGTTTTAGGGTGACGAGATCCGAGTCATACCAGGAGTTACATTTGGCTTTGGGCTTCAGGCGGATTCTCATGACAGGGGCAAGGATATCGAGAGTATCAGATATAGAGGAATAGAGCATGGAGAGGGCTGTGTCAGGGTGGGAGTCAGCCGAGGGGGGAGGAGGGGGCGAGAAGGTAGCAGCGAAAGCCTCAACTGACATGCGCTTCATGGGTCGGATGACCGAGAAGGTGGGTGGCAGTGAAGAGGGTGGCTTTGCCTGTGGGGTAGGGAGGGAGAGGTGGGAGGATAGGAGAAAGTGATGACTCCAGGAGAGAGGAGTGGAGAGAGGAAGGGAGAGGGGAAGGTCAGAAGAGATCAGAGCATCAAGAGTGTGCCCTGCAGAGTGAGTAGGCCCAGACGGGAGAATAGAGAGTGAGAGAGAGTTACAGAGTTCGCGAAAGAGACCAGTGGGGGGACAGGAGGCATCGAGGTGGATGTTGAAGTCACCGAGAAAGAGGAGTTGGGTGGTTGAGGACAGGAGTGAGGAGGAGAGGTCAGCCCATTCAGAGAGGAAGGAGGAAATTTGACCAGGTGGCCGATAGATGGTAGCCACGGTAAGGGAATGGCTAGGAGAGAGAGAGAGTCGGCAGACAAGGCATTCAAAAGAGGAGTAGGTCTGCGTGGGAGTGACAGTGGCAGGAATCCACTCAGGGAAGATAAGGGCAACACCACCCCCTGAACGGTTGGGCCTGGGCACAGAGAGGATCTTATAACCGTCAGGTAGGAGTGTGTCGAAGCTGGTGGCAGAGCTGGCTGTGAACCATGTCTCAGTGAGACCGAGGACGTCCAGGTCCAGTTCCTCAAGAAGGCGACAGATATCAGAGGAGTGCTTGATGGCAGAGCGAGCATTTAGAGTGGCAATGTGGAGAAGGTTGCCACCTTTGAAAAACTTCCGGGGAGGGGTGCAGATCAGAGGTATGTCCTGCGGAGGTGTTAGAGAAGGAGTTGAAGAGGGAGCAAGAGAAGGGGCAGGGAGGGAGGGGAGTGGCAAGGTAGCCGAGGACAGAAGAAGGGGGACAGTGGGAGAGGAGAGGAAGTTGATGAGGCGTGGGAAGTGTCTATCAAAGAGGTGAAGGTTGGCCTGAGGGCCTTGGACCAAGACGGTCCCGTTAGCATAGACATTAATGATGGCCTTAGAGGAGTGGAAAGGGGCCAAGAGGACATCCCAGCGGGTGCCACCATTAATGGGAGAGGAGGAGAAAGGAGAGAGCACAGAGAGCATGTGAAGGGTCCATAGGTCAGGTGAAGGCACGAAAAAGAGAATGTCAGTGAGAGTTTCCTTGGAGCAGGCGCTCGTGTAGGTGTCAGCAATAGGGAGGCCTGGGTTGGAGACCAGGATGTCCTTTTTAAACTTTTTCCTACCAGATTTAGTGAGGAGAGCAGGATAGTCAATAGAGAAGCAGTTAGAGTAGATAGGCGAAATAGAGAGCACCATGGAGTAGGAGGGGAGGCGGACGACACGAGTATGCAGACAGGAATTGAGTGGAGGGCACTAGTTTAACACGATACAGAGCAAACAGTAATGCGTGATAGGTCAGGGCCCCCTAAGTTTGAGAATCCTACGAGGGGAGAAAAAAGCACCCTAGTTTAACAGTAAATTGGAAAGGGGGGGGGCATCATGCGGATGCAGTGAGCAAGGTGAGGAGGGGTGGGCCGGAGAGCAGGGGAGCTGGCGCCTGGCGTCCCCTGCGGACACCTGCAGACACACAGGGAGCTGCAGCTGAGGAGTCGCCCTTGGCCTAGGGCCCTTAGCCGCAGGGGGCTGCCGGGCAGAGGGCTGCCCAGGAGGGGGGAGGTTATAGGCAGAGGGAGAGGAAGGGGAGGGGGGGTGTGGGCGGGCAGGGAGGCGGGAGGAGAGGAGGACCAGGAAGTGGGAGGGGGGCAGCAGGAGCAGGCACACAACGCGCTCGGAGCGCGAAATCAAATTAACAATAAAAAAAAATTTCAGCAAATCAACTCACAGGGCCCAGGCAGGGCTACCTAGCCTGCTGTTCTCTCCGGGCTACCGGCGACCGCTCTCCCACGCACCGCAGAGCTAAGAAAGCGGGCGGGGGGGAACGGCCGTCGAGTAGGCCAGAAGGGGACAGTCAGGCAGCCAATCAGAGGGGGGGATGGGCGGGCAGGGAGGCGGGAGGAGAGGAGGACCAGGAAGTGGGAGGGGGGGCAGCAGGAGCAGGCACACAACGCGCTCGGAGCGCGAAATCAAATTAACAATAAAAAAAAAATTTCAGCAAATCAACTCACAGGGCCCAGGCAGGGCTACCTAGCCTGCTGTTCTCTCCGGGCTACCGGCGACCGCTCGCCCACGCACCGCAGAGCTAAGAAAGCGGGCGGGGGGGAACGGCCGTCGAGTAGGCCAGAAGGGGACAGTCAGGCAGCCAATCAGAGGGGGGGGTGGGCGGGCAGGGAGGCGGGAGGAGAGGAGGACCAGGAAGTGGGAGGGGGGGCAGCAGGAGCAGGCACACAACGCGCTCGGAGCGCGAAATCAAATTAACAATAAAAAAAAATTTCAGCAAATCAACTCACAGGGCCCAGGCAGGGCTACCTAGCCTGCTGTTCTCTCCGGGCTACCGGCGACCGCTCTCCCACGCACCGCAGAGCTAAGAAAGCGGGCGGGGGGGAACGGCCGTCGAGTAGGCCAGAAGGGGACAGTCAGGCAGCCAATCAGAGGGGGGGATGGGCGGGCAGGGAGGCGGGAGGAGAGGAGGACCAGGAAGTGGGAGGGGGGGCAGCAGGAGCAGGCACACAACGCGCTCGGAGCGCGAAATCAAATTAACAATAAAAAAAAAATTTCAGCAAATCAACTCACAGGGCCCAGGCAGGGCTACCTAGCCTGCTGTTCTCTCCGGGCTACCGGCGACCGCTCGCCCACGCACCGCAGAGCTAAGAAAGCGGGCGGGGGGGAACGGCCGTCGAGTAGGCCAGAAGGGGACAGTCAGGCAGCCAATCAGAGGGGGGGGTGGGCGGGCAGGGAGGCGGGAGGAGAGGAGGACCAGGAAGTGGGAGGGGGGGCAGCAGGAGCAGGCACACAACGCGCTCGGAGCGCGAAATCAAGTTAACAATAAAAAAAATTTCAGCAAATCAACTCACAGGGCCCAGGCAGGGCTACCTAGCCTGCTGTTCTCTCCGGGCTACCGGCGACCGCTATCCCAAGAATATCGGTTTATGTAGTATGCCAAATTGCAGATGACTGGGTTACCTGCCACCATAGCGAAATATCTTGCATCTGATTGTCGGTCCATTCATAAGCCCATCTCATTCAGCCCCCGGCCTGCCAGTATAAACACAAAATGGGTAGAAGTGGCGCACGCAAATGAATGCAGCTACATTTGAAATGTTATCACATCATCTCCCCATGTGATATTGCAGGTTCCCAACTCACCTCCAGGGAAGGCTTGCTTAGGGAGGTGTGTCTCAGGCACAAGGAGGACAATACAAGAGCGGTAAGAAGGGTGTGCCGGTTTGTGCAGTGGGGCTCAGGCAGGTGGCTGGTTTGGCAGCTTTAAAGCAAAGGTGCAGCATTAGGAATGATGGGGGTGAGGTGCCGACACCAGGTTGGGGATGGTGGTTGTTGACGGGGGATAATGGCATCAACTGTGAATGGTCAGAGGGCAGGTACTGGGAGGAATGGTTTATTTGTAAAGCTCTTATACACAAGTGAGGTGCGTCAAGGCGACTCTGGGCAGGTGGCGAACATGTATGTGGTTCTGAAACCACGTGTTGTTTATTTATTAACATTATAGGAAAAGTTACAATGTCCAGCCAGGGGTCACCAAGCTTGTCAGACAGCGGTGATGGCACAGCACCTCTGAGAGAGGAAGGTCCCAGGAGAGCATGGAGGCAGCCCAGCTGATGGCACTATTCCAGGAGAGGGTGCTCAGCATGGGGACAGGCTGGGCAAAAAGACTGCTGGAGCAGTCCGAGGACGAACCGGCGCAGGACATGCCCCCAGCCACAGCTGTTACCCCTCCGGTCCAGGAGCCGGTTGTGGCCACACCTGCTAAAAAGAGGAGGGCGTCAAGGTAAACAAAGGGCGAAGTGGCCACGGTTGAGGTAATCACGATGCCGGGTGTCACTATGCCTTTGTCGCCCATAGGGCAGGTTTTGCAGGTGGTTAGTGGGGGACAACCTGAGGTTGGGGTGGAAGGATTACCTGCAGTCACATTAAATAATGCTGGGCCAGTACTGCCACTGGGGGCGATTGGGGCACCAGGGAACTGCGGGGCACAAGTAGTGCGAGGGGCTACGACACACAACCAGAGTATGGAATGGGCAAAAATGGAGATGACAAGGTTCATGGATCAAATGCTGCAACTATGGAATGCGGGTCAGGAGGAACTGCGGGGTCAAAATGCAGTGGGGCCAAGGGGAATTCAGGAACAACCTGTGGGGATGGCTGCTTTCGCAGGGTCACAGCGAGGATCTCTAGAGGTAGGAACTCAGGAGACGGGCCAAGGGAGTGGTCTTTTTCAGACAAGTGGAGGGTTCCAACCCCGGTGCCTTGTCTTTCAGGGCCTGCTGTGGGTTCGCCAGTAGGAGGGTTGGAGTCAACTTCTGCACCATCAGGGGGGCAAGTGCCACTGTTAACAATCACCCCACAAGTTATCAGGGAAGTCTTCACTGTCATGGTACATCCCTAGACAGGTGAAGGAGCATATTTGGGCAAGGGATTATTTTGATTTGTTTTCACTACTGTCACTTGAGACACAGGGCCCTGACGTAACTATAACGAAGGAGGAGGAGAAGAAGAGACAAAAAAAGTATAGAACAGGGGAGAATATTGAAAACTGGTCAAAGTCATTTTCCTTGTTAGCAGCAGTGATGATGGAAAGATTCCCAGAACAGGGACCTGCCATATAGGAATGCAAGGACACAATAGTGGAGGAGCACAAGCACTATGGGTCCACGGGTTGGATTGACTATGTCCGGGATTTCAGGTAAAAAATGGCACAAGTTCCAGGTATGCCTTGGGACCAGAAGGATATGGAAGGTTGGGTGGTCCATGGGGGGAAGGAGAGAACCAGCCAGCCGATTGGCGAGGGGACATCCCTCCCCATCATGCTTGGCAGGGTAAGTACAGCAAGGGAAGGAAGGAGACATGTCAGCCCTTTCGGAGCAGGCAGAATACCCGAGGTGAATGGTCTGACAAAAACGGAGCGCAGGATGCTGGGAGGATTTCCATGGGGGCGTCATGGGCAGGGGCACCTGCAGGGGCTTTAACACCTGCTATTGTCGCTTTGGACAGGAGTGCATATTTGCCCACGCATGCAAGAAGTATAAGGGGTCCCACCTGTCCACAGCATGTTATCAAAGGGCTGGGGGAAGAGAAAGGGGCCAAAACAGGGGGTCCGATAGGGGCTATCCTCGCCCATAGAAGGGACTGCTTTACATGGTTGGCTACTGAATTATCCAAAGGCGAAAGAGAGGGAATTGCTGTACAAAGGGTTCAGGGATTGGTTCCGTATTCTGTAAGTGGGGCCACTGACGACACGATTAGCAAGGAACCTCCCCTCAGCTGACAAGTTACCAGGGATTGTGATGGAAGAATTGGGCAAACAAAGAGCTTTGGGAGAATTATGGGACCGTTCAAGGCACCACCCCTTCCCAATTTCATAGTGTCCCCACTGGGGTTGGGGCCCAAGAAAGAGAAAGGCAAATACAGGCTCATACACCATCTTTCCTATCCAAAGTGGGAGTCAGTTAACGATTGGCTGGACCCCGACTACTGTTCAGTCACATATTCCTCTTTTGACCAGGCAATGGAGCTTGTCACGCCAGCAGGAAAAGGGGTACTTTTAGCAAAGGTGGACATTGAATCAGACCTCAGGCCGGTCCATCCGGATAGCTTTCACCTGCTGGGATTTCAGTGGAAGGGGCAATTTTACATTGACAGGTGTATGCCAATGGGGTGCACGGTTTCATGTGCCTTCTTTAAACAGTTCATTTCCTCCCTAGAATGGACTGTAAGCACACAGGAACGAAAGGGGTCCATCATGCACTATTTGGATGATTTCTTGTTTATTGGAGAAGTGGGATCTGGGGATTGTGGAGCTGCACTGGGATCATTCCAGGAACTGATGAGTGAATTGAGCATTCCTCTGCCTCGGGACAAAACGCAGGCACCCGTGCATGTTTTGACCTTTATGGGAATGGAAATTGACACGGGCAAAGGCACTTGTAGGCTGCCAATCGACATGGTAAATGGGCTCCTTGAGGAGATTGACATCAACTTATCTAGGGACTTCGCTGGGCCAGGTACAGCAACCATTGGGGAACCTCAAATTTGAAGCCAGGGTAGTGCCGGTGGGAAGAGTGTTTGCCAGGTGGTTAACGAAAGCAACAGTGGGAGTAACTTGTAAACATCGCCACATGCGGTTGAGTGCGGCTGTTAAAGAGGATCTAGCCATGTGGCGCAGGTTCCTGCAGGGGCACAATGGGGTCAGCCGGTGGCGAAAGCCATGGGTTACCAGCGACAAGCTGCAAATGTAAAGGAGGCTTCAGGAAAGAAAGGTTTCAGGGTTATGCTGGGCACACAGTGGTGTGCCCAGAGATGGCCTACACAGTGGCAGAAAAGGGGAGATTGGTGAATATAACGGCTTTGTAATTATTGCCTATCGTGATTGCCCTCCTGCTGTGGGCTGGTGAGTTGTCCGATAAGAGGGTCCGTTTTATGGTCCGACAACAAGTCTGTGGTCCAGGGCATCAACCTACAATCTGCCTCATGCCGGTGGTCCTGGGACTGCTATGGAAACTGGTGGAAGTGTGCTTGTATCAGAATATTGAGTTTAGGACATGACATGTACCAGGAACTATTAATACGGCGGTTGATGCTCTTTCTCATTTTCTGTGGAAGAAGTTCCGGAAGGCTCATCCAAGGGCACAGCAGCTGGGCGCAGAGTTCAGGACAGAATGGTGGCACCTGGTGCCATGGATCCGACGCTCCGAGAACTTGGGGAGCGCTCGCTCACACCAGGAGTCCGGGCCTGGTACCAGAGAGGCTACAGTAAGTTTGTGAGTGTGGCACAGGACTTGGGGTGTGCAGATCAGGATTTGCAGGCCCAGGTGGAAAGGTTTCTAGTGTGGGCTCACAGAGAGGTGCGGACCAGGAGCTCGGTCTCAGGGCACCTGGCGGCCATAGCATTCTATGCCAAACGAAGGCATGCGGGGGATACCATTAAGGGCTTCTCGGTAAGGGCTGCAATCAGAAGTTGGGCCAAACTAGAGGGGCACAAATAAGATGGCTGTAAGCCGATTGACTTCGAGGTGCTGGTGAAGCTACTGAGTGCATTGGATGCGGTCTGCTCCAATGGGTTTGAGGTCAGGCTCTTCAGGGCCGTATTTGCAGTAGCTTTCTTTGGGGCACTTCGGGTGAGCGAGCTGTTTTCTACTGGTAAAGCGACGACTCCGGAAGGGCACTGGCAGTGGCAGTGGGAGATGTCACATTTACGGACAGGGGTGTCAGTATAATGGTGAGAAGGTCAAAGACAGATCAAGTGGGGAAGGGTAGCTCAGTTATGTTATAGAGGGCAGCGAATCAGGACAGTTGTCACCTGGTCACTCTCTCACTAATTATCGGGTAGGCCAGGGGGGGATAGGTACCTCCTGGTTCACGACGATGGGTCCCCTTTTCCGCAGGGTGTTGGCAATGACATTAAAGAAGGTAGGGTGCCAGGGGGAAGGGTGGTCAACACATGGGTTCAGGATAGGGGCAGCGATGACAGCATTCCAGGCAGGTATGCAAGGTTCAGCCATTCAGAAGATGTGTAGGTGTATATCCGACTGAGAGGGCAGGACACCGTTGGGCTTCCAGGGAAGTGAGGGCGTGAGGAGGAAAGTGGGAGTTCGGAGCGGGTTGGTCTGATGGAAAGGGCGTATGTTATAACATGTGGTTTTGTTTCTGTTCCAGCAGGTCACACAGTCTGGGTCATTGGCCATTCTTTCATCGCCCAGGCAGAAAAGAGGACCCGAGCAGGGCCTTGGCGAGGGGCTCACTTAGGATTTCAGGACACTGAGCTGGACTGGCTGGGGACACCGGGCATGCGGTTGCGCACTTTGCTCCCTATGGTGCACAGAGAACTGGCCAGGATGGGGGAACCCAGGATGCTCATGGTGCACCTGAGGGGTAATGACCTTGCTGATTTGGGAATGGGTCAGTTACTTAAGGAGATGCTGGAGGGCATCAGAATCAGAGGCCAGATACTTCCTTAAACAGAGACAGCATGGCCCAAAATGCTCCGAGGAGTGTGTGGCGTGGAGCAGGGTCCAACACAACAATGGAAAAGTCTAGGAGATGGGTCAATACAAAGATGGAACGCTTTATGAAACAGGAAGGGCTGGCTTTTGCCAGGTACCTGATGTTATGCGATAGAGACCCGGCAAACTTTGCTAAAGATGGGATTCATCTGTCCGATGCCGGTACAGATACCTTCAACCTAGTGCTGCTGTGTGTGATGTCAAAGGCTGTGTGATGGTGAGAAATAGAGCAAACTGAGGTTTGTGGGGGAGTTGTGGGCCACGGGGGTTCCACTCCCAAAGCGTGGCGGAGTTACAAGGGCGGTCCCAGAGAAGGATGTATAACCACAGGCTGCATCAGCCAGGATGGGGGAGACGGGCACTGATACCACTAGGGACGGTTGGGACTCCTCAACAACTGATTCAGTGGCCTTGTTCGCTCCATTGACTAAACAGGAGTAACTGAACTGGCAGTCGGACACCAGGACAGGCCGTTCTCCTAAGAGCAGAAATGGAAGTGAGAAAGGCTCATCGTTTTGGAAATTGGACTATGTACTACAGGATTGGCAGAGCCACCCGCGAAAGGATGATGTTTTTGTGCCAGGCATACTTTTGACCTGAGCAGGGCTGGGACCACCCGATAGGATGACTCTAAGAAAGCGACCATGTGTTTTTCCAATAATATTTTATATGTTTTCAAAAGTTCAGAAAGGTCTCTGTCTCATCTCATTATGTGTGGACAAAGTATACGAGATATGATGTGTTACTGGGTAGGGGCCATAGTAGGGGTTAGCCCCGCTATGGTTTCTTCATGCTGCAAGATCCCCTTTAGACCGCTACCCTTTCCTGGAACAAGGAACTCACTGAGTGCTGGCTTTCATAGTCCATTAAATGCCTACTGGGAACGCTGGCTCTGCCTCTAACACCAAAAGGATTGCAGGCATTTACTATTCTTATATCCTAGTCAAACACCTGAACCCACCATTCTTGAATCCTGCCGCAACATAAAGGGGTCTAAGAGCACAGTTTCCTTCAAAAATACTAACCCATCTTACGACCCGGTTGCCACCATCATCTTGATAACAGATGATGCCCTTCACATATTTGACAAAGGAGACAACGCCTGACAGTTCGACTTGGCCTCACCACTTCCTTTGAGGCTGTTGATCGCACAGCATGCCTCAACAACTTGGCTTCACACATGGGTTTTAACTAAACAATTCTGTAGTGATTCATGGCCCTACTTGGGAAAGAGATACCAGTAATCCAGATGGGTTGAAACAGATCGCCGCTTCATCCCTTATTCTGTGGAGGCCCACAAGAGTCCACCCTCTCTGCAATCGTGTTTATTCTGTACATGGAACCATTGGTGGAACGGCATCACTGCAAAATACTGGAAATAAAATGCCGAATATATGGTTACTGCACATTTGCCAGTACCGAAAATGCTGAATGCCCGTTTTCACAATAGAGGGAATCAGGGTTTGCGGGTGTGTCTCCCGCTTTCCCTTTGACAGAAAATACAGCATGCAGGATTTTGGGGGCTGTGGGTGTGTCCCCTGCTTCCGTTGCAAGGTTTGACACGGAAAATAAAGTTTGACTGAACAAAGACGAAAAATAAGGTCCCTTGTAACGGAAGTCTTTACACACTTTAGGGATAGGAAACGCATGTCGCATGGAGACAGGCGAGTCGAATCTCCGGAGTGAAGGTATGTAAGCCGATAAAAATTACTTCTGGTTCCGCAGGTTGCTGGTATGTGGAATGAGGTCAAGGGTGATGTATGTGATCACTGCCGTCTCATTTTTCACCTTCAGCATTTTCGTTTATGAAATTACGCGGCACGCAGTGATCACATAGATCCAATGGAACTCCTTAACAATGACAACATCAAGTTGCAACAATCTACCGATGACGCATGGCTTTACTGGAAGGTCAACTGTGTAGAACGCTTCGACTGCCTGAAAGCCTGCCTCTCCTGTATGTCAGATGCCTATCTGAAGCGGAAATCCACAAAAACTGCATTCATCCTACTAGGCAAGTCACCTAAGCCTGACAGAAATCAAGCTCAAGGGATTCTTCTACCAGATTTCCTTAGACACCAGGTTTCTTATTTCTGGCATTGACCACTCCTTCCAAGCTCACATCTACAAGAAAGAAAAGTCTCAGAACGAAAAACCATGGTTCAAGCCATGGTCCTCTCCCACCTCAATGGGAGCAATGCTCTTCTCTCTGCTGTCCTTACCTTCAGTCGGAGCCTACTGAAAAACAGTCAACACATTGCAGTGCAGCTCCTCAAATTCACAAATAAATCCAACACATGCTCATGGGCCTTTAATGACCTCCTCTCCAGTCCACACCACCTTCAAGTTATCCTGCATCACTTTCTAAACAACGACAACCAAGACATCCTCACCCACCACCAAATAACCAAACAGAAAAACTAACTTTCACCAAAGGCCAGCATAACTCAAGAAGTGTCGCTTGGCATAACCTGGCTGGACACACAAGAAATGCACTCCTCTTCACAAAGAGCATCTTGTCAGTCCTTGATCATTGGTTCCTGGTAAAATGTTAACTTTTGACATTGGCCAATGTGTCCTTCTCTTTACCTATGCATAGTGATGTACATAGATGCATGGGGAAACACTGGCATGGCATTGCTACACTGGAGGCAGTGTAAACATCCACATGGCATACTGAGGCTACACAGCCATGGTGTTGTTAAACTGGCATCGCAATTTTCAGAGGACAATATAGAGCATGACATTGCCTTAACCTAAGCATGGCATTGATGAATATGGCAGAGCAAAGTTCTGGGAGCAATGTTGAAACCTAGATGGCTGTGTCGTCATTTAGGGCAGCACGGAATAGGCACTGGAGAAACGGCCTGGCAGTGATAATATGTTGAGGTGTTTCCAACTGGCATGGTATTGTTGAAATTAACTGGGTAGCACATTCAGCTGAACACAGTGGCGTAACACATAATGTGGGGGCCCCCCTGCGAGCCATGCTGAGGGGGCCCCCCAACTCAGCAACAAATCACGGGTTGCGCCACACTCTGGGCCGGCCTAGACTGTCACGCTTGCACAATACGCATGAACGTGCTGCTGAAGGGGTATGCCGCACACTGCACTAGGAAAAAGATATAAATATGTGTTTCAATGCAATATACAGCACACTTTCTGAGATAAATTGGCTATAAAGTCAGAGTGTTTGCAATTGTTTTGTAGGGTAACACAATCCAATACATGCAAGTCACCAACAGTGCACAGGAACATTAATGCTTCCAACTGGCTGCACAATGTAGACCAGTGTAAACACGTAATAACATTATAGTACAGAATGCCAGGACACATTTAGACATACCTAGACTGTTTTCAGCAAAATGCCAGTCAAAGCAATAACACTCATCAAGAAGAGAGCACACAATAAAGCATGTGTCTCCATGGCCTCGAACAACACGGCCAAACTCTTTAAAATCTGCAAGGAACTGGTCAATCCTGTTGTGGTCTATACCTCTTCTGTTCCCTCCCATGCCCTCTGTACAGCTCTGGCCTCTCATTTCTCTGCTAAATCTCAGGGCATCCTGTCCTCTATGTCCTCTTCCTCTCTCGGCCCATTTTTGCCATCTCTTCTCTCCTCCTCCTTTTTCCTCTTTCTCTCTGACAACACCTGACGAGGTTTCTAGACAAGTGCGATCTATGAAAGTGTTGTCCAAACAGGTGCTCCGCTGCTCCTCCAGAACCATCAAAGCCCATATTGACACCCTCGCTCCAGCCTTGGCCGATTTCGGTAATCACTCTTGTTCCCCTCTCCCTTTGGGCACTCCCTTGTGCACCCACTCCTCAAGAAGCAGTCTGCTGATCCTACCTGCTGGAAAACTATCGCTCAGTCTCCACCTTTCCTGAGCAAACTCTTGGAAAAGCTTGCCATCTCCCAGCTTACTCTCCACACTGAATCTGTTGGTTGTCTCCATGACCATCAGTCTGGCTTCAGAGCTGCCAGAGGCATGGAAACTGCTCTCCTTAACACCTGTGCTGCTCTCTAACCTTGATTCCAGCATTCCTTCTATTCTCATCCTTCATCTTTCCTCTGCTTTCAACAGGGTCAACATCGCCATCCTGATCAATCGACTCTGTGAGAACCTGGGCATCACAGATCAGACCCTAGAGTGACTGACCTACTTCCACTTGGACCGCCACTCCGCTCCCAGGTCGATCGGGTTCCCATTCTCTCCGCCACCTGTCTCTACCTGTGGCATTCCCCATGGCTCTATCCTCTCACGCTGGTTTTTCAACCTCTACTTGGCCACTTTGGCCTCCCTGATCTCTACCTTATCCTCTAACTTTCAGTGTTGTGCGGATGACTCAGCTTTCCTTCAGGCTCCCCTCATCCTCCTCTCCTCTCTTGCTCATTCCTGACTGTCTATCCACGATTCAGGATTGGTGCGCCTCCAACAATCTCTGCCTTAATGCCAGTAAGACAGAGATCCTTCTCATTGGGACCCTTGCCACTGTGTTTCCTCTCTCACTATAGCAGACCACCTTGGGCCCTCTTCCTTTGCCTTCCTGCGAGGCTGCGAGGCAAAAAACCTTGGTGTCATCTTCAAGGCCACACTCTCTTTCTCTCCTAACATCTCGGACATCACCAAGAAGTCCCACTACCAGCTGCTCCTCCTCAAAGGGACTCTTCCCTTTCTCACTCTCTACCAGAAGCTCACTGTCTCTAAGCTGGACTACTGCAACAGCCACTTTCTCAATCTGTCTTCCTCTAGTCTCCTTCATCTGCAAATAATCCAGAACTGGACTGCAAGACTTAGCCTTGGCCTCAAGCCCTGGGATTGTATTTCTCCAGCCCTGAAATCTCTCCACTGGCTGCAAGGATCAAGTTCAAGAACCTTTGCTTTGCCCACAAGGCTTTCTGGGGCCAGTGCCAACACTAAATCCAATGCTCTCTTCCAAAATACCTTCTTTCTCTAACCCTTCACTCAGCTACCTCCAACTCTCTAAGGCTTAGACATTTATCCAGGCAGAGAGTGGGGGTAGACCTCTCTCCTCTGCTGGTGCCTCCAACTGGAATGGCCTCCCTGCCCCTCTCAAACTTGAGGCGGACAACCTGAGGTTTCGGAAGCAGCTAAAAGCTTTCCTCTTCTCTGCTGCTTTCGCTCTCTCTCTCCCCCCTGCTGACCTTCCTGACCTACATGTCTGCTGTACTGACTGGCTGCTTGGCTACCCTCAGAGTCTCTCTGAGTCCAGGCTCTTTCTTGATTGGTCACCCTTGCACTGCCTCCGGGCCTACCATGCACTTAGGGGCTGTAACTGTAACCCTGCAGTCCATTGTTCTCCTTGCACAACCAATAGCTGCTCTGCCCTGGCTGCACTTACTGAGAGCATTGCTGCCCTGTTTTCCCCTCCCCTCTCACTTGCACTTCCCTGCTCCCTTTTCCCTTGCACTTCTCGTTCTCACAATGACACAAGGCCTAGTGAGATCGTTTGTCTTGTCCTCCCTCTATCATCCCTCCCTTGTGTACACTTGTGTACAGGCGCATTATAAATGACTTGAATCACATCATATCATTTTATCACAGATGCCCAGAAAAATATACAATGCCGCAGTAAGAAATGGCTAGACTGGCAGCACCCAAATGCCAATCTAGCCAGGTAATTTAAGTTAGCAGGACCACTTTATCAGAAATGTCCAGTTAAAAGAAAGTCATACCAAACTGAGGAATGACTAGACTGGCTAAATCAAAATGCCTCTCTAGCCACTAATACCACATATCATGCCTGCTTAGCCTGGACATGGACAACCATTATGATTTATCACACAATCCTGCCCCCCCACACATCCACTCTCCCTAAAACCCACCACCCCAACCTCCACAATCAGCTCCTTGGCCCAGAATTACCTCTGCATCCCTCTTCCTTGTCCCAGAGCTTTCGTATGAGGCTCCTTGCCTCATAGGTAAGTACTGGGATGAGGAACAGTGGGACTAGGAGTGATGAAGATTACAGGTAGCTAAATCAGGCATTACCTCCATGTACCTCTACCTCTTCCCAGTACTTTTGTATGAGGCAGAGTGCCTCAAACACACGTACTGCCTCGTATATAAGTACTGGGACGAGGAAGAATAGGGCTAGGAGTAAGCAAGGCATTAAAAACAAGTAGTAGCGCAACACCATTGAGTTGACTGGGCTTCAGCACTACCCCCCCTGACATTTTGGGCTATATTGACTCAACTTGGCTAACCTTTAGAACAGTTGCCAGACCGAACAAGACACAGATTTTAAACGGCACCTGGTTTTTGCTGTTAACAAGAACCCAGCAATTACCAACGTAAAGCATTTCACTGTTAGTACCTGCATTCAAATTCCACATTGTTTAGGCGATTGAAATCGTGATGTGGGTTTAGAACTTGCATGCCAGGGGAGTGATTGGAAGGGTAGAGAGGGAACAGGAGACTTATAGGAGAGAGTTAACTGCTTGTAACATTGAATCTGCACTAGAATAGTCTCATTAAAATGCGTAAATAATTTGGATGCGCCCACACAAATAAGTTTCCCCCTCCCCACCGCATGTGAAGTTAGCGCCTCTCCCAACATTTGAAGGGTTAGCCCCCCCCAAATGAAGGTTTTCTTGTGCCCCTGTACACAAGCACACACACCATTCACCTTATACACACCCAGTCATCCACACATTTAAGTGTGCACCCTTTCACCATACACTCACACAGGTAGCCACCTATACATTTATGTGTGCACCCTTTCACCATGCAGGCACACCCCCACAGCCACCCATACATTTAAGTGTGCACCCTTTCACCATACACACACAGGCAGCCGGCTATACATTTGAGTGTGCACCCTTTCACCATAGACTCATACACGCACACCTCATGGAGTTGAAGGGGGGCCCTATTACTTAAAAAAGAAATTGGGGCTCACTACGGGTCCAGCGGTAACCGTGCCGGTGCTACCGGCGGGTTGCCGCCAGACCCATAAAAAATTACTATGGCCTGACTTCCCGGTGCCACCATGCTATTTCAAGTCCGGCGGCTGGGAAATCAGGTGCCGGTAATTTCGTTAAACCCCAGACTCCACGGGAATGGGGACACAGAAGCACCTGCACCATTGTTAACGGTGCCGGTGCTTCCGTGACAGGTCTGCCTACCGTGGCTGCTGTGCCTGGCAGGGTCAGACCTGTCGGGCACGGCAGCCCCACCAGGCAGACCTGTAATATGCCGGTCCGGAAACAACAGTGCCTGTAAGCTTACCAGCACCGTTGTTTCCGGACCGGCATGGTCAGAATGAGCCCAATTGTTTCTTTTTTAAGTCACTATAACTTCATTAAGAAATTATTTCAGTTAAGGACCGAACCATAATCAAAATAATTTCTTTATGATGGCTGAGTGGCTTCAAAAACAAACAATTTCTTTTTGAAGGCATAGGGTTATCCCCCCCCCCACCCCATGACATGGAGGCCTCCAGCCTAGGGTCTTCCATGTCATGGGGTACGGGGGCCCTCAGACTTCAAAAAGAAAGTTTCTTTTTGTAGTCACTCTGCCTTCATAAAGAAATTATTTCTGTTACAGAAATGTTCTTTATGAATGCAGAGTGAATTTCAAAAGAAATTTTTTTTTTTTAGAAAAAAATATATATATATATTTTTTTTTTTTTACTGTGGCCCCCTCCCAGCCATGTGCTGGTGGGGCCCCCCACACCGCGGGCCCCCCCGCACCGCGGGGGCTGCGGGGGCCCCTGTAACGCCAGTGGCTGAACACTGGCATATATGAGAGTACCACGCTTACTTTAAGCATCACCACTGGGGGATTGATTCAGTATTTTATTATGAGGCTTGCCTTCAAATACGTGAGTAATGTCCTGAATCTATTGACAGTAAGTTGGGTCCTTTTAGCAATATAGTTATACTTCGTTCACAGTATCTACAAGGAATAGTCTGACAGCCCCCTCTAAAAAGACCCACACGTCTACCTACTCATACTATCAAAACAGCTCCCCCCCCCCCACTAGAGGCCCCCAGACTCAGCCCAGCTTGATTCGGGTGCACGGTTGGCAGTGTTTGGGTTTGGAGCCTGCACATCCCCGTGCTTACAGAAAGCCTCTCAGTACAGAAGACTAATGAACACGTGGCTCTGCGTCACGCCCACAGCACGACATTGGAGATCCACGTGACAACATCCTCGCGGAAGGGATCCGAGATTAGATGCTACCTGGACACCGACATGCCACTAATTAGGCCCAGTAAAAGTCACGCTCCCTGGCCTGTAGTTTAATGAATGCCCAGGAGAGCTGAAACCAGCCCCCGCACGGCCGCCTACGCCGGGTCCCCTGCAGTGGCATCGCCTTGCGCATTACTCTCTATTGTTGATGCCACTTGAGTGCATGACAGGATTATTTCCGTCTGGCTTGCGGAATAATTATGAATGCTGCCCGAGTGTGACTGTCTGCGGCTGCAGGTTGAATGCCAGACACTTGAGTTGCAGCTCTAGCGGGCTTGGGTAATTATTCTGCACATTTGCAGGAAAGTCTGACACCCAGAATAGGAAGTGAAATGAATCTGTGCATGATGCTGAAAAACAGAGCGAGCAACAGTGCCGGATTATCCATTAGGCCAAGCCGGCACCGGCCTATGGGCCCTACTCCTTTTAGGCGCCACGCGACAACGCATCAAAATAAAGCGCTGCAGGAAATTAAAAAACGTATTAGGTGATAACTTCCACTGGGAATGGGGGGGGGCTTAATTTCAACTGCCTAGGGGCCTCCGCAGGGTTTAATCCACCACTGGATAGCAATTGCACTTTCTCAAGCTCCTATCCTATATGGGCAAGGATTAAAGATAATAATATCCTGCTTACTTTATAGTGTTAAATCAGTGGAGTGATGTCGTGATTTCCTAAACAATGTTACTATTATCCAGTGCTTTAAGTCGGATTGGAAATCGAGGAGGCCCCCAAAGAGTCATGAAAACATATTTGGGTGCAGATCCAACAAAGTGTCTGGATCCGAATACATTTATATGTAATGTTGCAATCATCAAACAATGTATTCTCTAAGTTACAGTTTCCTTCAGAGTATTAGAAAGCAAATCAATCCTTATCTGCCGAAGCTCACGCAGGGATTTCCTAGACTGGCCCTACACTATCCCGTGGTTAGTACTAAGGGGTATGGATGCCCTGTTAGATACTCAAGCCCCATCTGTCTTCTTACTCTTACACCCAGATGTTTCTTTCCCTGACTCTTACTACTATCCTTCTTTCGCTACTCTCCTACATCCAGCTAAACACACCTTCTAACCCCTGCATCTGTCTTCCTTGTCCTGCCAATGGCCCTCATTCCCAGTATGGAGGTAGTCATGGCGCTATTTGCGCCATGACTACCTCCCATACCGGTACCATGTCCGGTTTGGTGAGATGGGGACTTACCGGTCCAGTCTGACCTTGGCGGGACCGGTAAGTCCCCATTCACCAAACCATTCCCCATTCCCATTTGAGCCCCCATAGGGCTCAATGGGAAGGGGGAAGTAGCTAATAACGGTACCGCAATTGGCGGTACCGTTATTGGCTCTGATTTTCCTTAGCGGGTCCCATATTAACGCCTGGTAAAACCAGGTGTTAAGGAAGGGACCCGCTAAGGGAACTCGTAGTAGGGTGCAAAGGGATTACCGGCACCGATGTCCTTAACGGTGCCCGGTATCCCCTTTGCGCCCTACTCGGAATGAGGCCCAATGTCTTTCACTCCTTCTACTACCTGCCTCCACCTTTCAATGTTATTACTCCAGCCAATGCACTCCTACTGCCTCAACTAGTCTTTTACTCCTTCCTCTACACTACTACTCCAGCCTCAAACTACTAGTCCTTCCTCCACACTACTACTCCACTCTCTGTACTACTGCTACTCTCTCTGCTACTGCTACTCTCTCTGCACAACTACTGCTGGTGTACACACCCCTTGCCTCACCCCCTACTCAAGGATATGGTGCTCTGTTCACCTTCCAGCGATAAAGTGCCTTTCTCACTCTACTACTGCCCTCACTCTCACTATGCTTACCCCACCTCTCTCCTGCATCCTTCCCCATGCACCCCTCATCTCCTCTATCCTTGCTCTCTCCCCCACACCCACTCCCTCTCACTTTAAATACTACCCCCACTCCCAACACTAACTCTATCTTGCTTTCTCTCTCACCCATCTTCTTTACAGCTACCTTCCACTTTTATACACTACACTAAACTACACGACAAGCACACTGTGAGTAATTTGACCATCTGCACAGTGGGTGTGCGCTCACCTGGGCATTTTGGAAATGTTATATAACATTGAATGATGGTAGATCAACCTGTGGAAAATGTGTGGGGCTAATTTGCACACATTTTCCTATGGTCACCGTGCAACATAAAATAACAACAAACAGGGTAAGCTACTGTAAGCAAGATGACACGACCAAGCCGTTGACTTCCTTTCAACCATTAACAAAATAGACGTGATAGCACAAAAAACAACGGTTTTGTAGGAAAAGGAGCAATTCATTGGTTTCAGTGAAACAAAAAGCTGGTATTGCAGCTGCTCAAACTCAAGAACGAGGGGGGGTTTGTTAGGGGTATAGGCAAATCCACTTTGGTTAATTCATCAATGTCCAGAACTGTGGATTAGATTCTGTAGCTGCCTCAATAGAGTCGAAACCAATGAATTGCTCCTTTTCCTACAAAACAGTTGTTCACTGTGCAACATACACATAGACCTGTGCACTCTGGGTAGACACAGCCTAAAGGCACAGTCCCCCCTGTCACATTGAGTTGGAATGTGACACCAAGAAGAACATCTGATGAGAGCTAATTTAAGCAGGCCCACAAAAGACCTGGTCTCAGGGCAAACAAAAGACAGGAAACCGCAACACCTTAGATATGCATCTGTGTCAACCTGAAACCAGCTCCTGCATCTTAGTATCAATGACAGTGAGCGGTCATGTCTGGTACATGTGTTTACAGTAGGCAACCCACACAGGGTGACCCCATTCAGAGGGTATGAGTATGTGATTTGATGGAGACAGAAAATCTGTTCTCGCCAAAACTTCACGGAAGACCTGCCTTTAATCAGGAACCACAGTGAGCTCAATCAACCAGAGGGACCCTTTGATCCACAACAGACAGGAAGATGTGTGGGACCTAGTAGTACATGTTTTAACCCCTTTACCTTACCTTTTTCAAAGCACTCTGGTTATGACCTCACGCATAACAGAAGATTGTTGGTCGGGACCAGGATTGGTTCATTAAGGTAGGCTTAGCCTACACCAATCACTGAGACCCATTTGGCTTTAAAAGAGGGTTGAGCCCCTCTTTTGGCAGATCATCTAAAGACTTTACAAGGAGTAACAAGAAGAACTCGTTTGGACTCTGGCTCAAGGTACAGTCTGCCTTACACATTCCGCCAGTGAACGAATGCCAGGATTTCCAAAGAGGGAAGCAAGATCCCTCCCCTAATCTCCCAGGGAACAGAGGGAGATACTGAATCCAGAGGACCCTCCAGCAGCTCTGGAACTGGTACCAAGCAAGCACACAGGGTGCCCTGTTAGACTCTGCAAGTAAGCTTCCTAGGTGGGAAGTGCCAGATAGTCTCTGGACCAAACCAAGGACAAGGCCTTTGCCTGCAACACTTTCCTCAGCTTTGTGACGTCCGCCTTAGAGGACGACACAAGCCCATTGAAGAAGCTAGGAGGAGTGCACCGACAAGCATCAACCAGCATCTGCCTTAAAGGACATTTTCAAGCCAGTTGTGCCCTTGAGCTGCAACCGACTGCACCACTGACTGTTGTCCCGCAGTCGCTAAAGACAACCGAGATGCCTTGACCATTACATTAGACCCACCAACCAGCACTGAGATGATTCCTGAACTTGAGTCACCATGTAGGCCAGCCTGAAGCCATCCGTCCAGCCTCGCTTGCCGAACTGCCTGCTGCCTGATAGCCACAGCTGTCTCCCATCTTGAACTCTGTCACAGAAGCTGCAAAATGCCCTGAAACCAACTCTACACTGTGGAGCACCAAGAATTTCTACAAGCACAAGGTACACTGTGTTTCTGTCCTCCTGGTCTTTCTCTGAAGGACCCTAGTGACATTTTACAACCCATTGCTCCCTTTGTTTGAAACCAAGTATCCTTGGATTATTGTGATTAATTACTTTACCGACTACCCTCCTGTCAGTATCTGGAGTGCATCCCCTTTCCTTATTGAAACTGTCTGTCCTCTGAATTCCTTTACAAGGTGGGTTGTATTTTGTAGTGTGCTCGAACTTTCTGTTGTGATAATAGTAAAGTAGATATTGTTATACAACCTTCACTGGACTGTCCCTTTAATGATTTGGTAATAATTGTATTTTCACTGTGTTGCAACTAACCAACGATCCACGACCTTACGGAGATAAGCCTGCTGTTCCGTCCACATTAACTAAATTGGACAACGAAATGTATAATTTCCTTGTGTTTCCAATCTGTTCGAATCCCTTCTGGTGTACTTGAGGTGTGGGGCTGATTGATGGTTCAGAAACCGATATTCATCCCTGGACCACTTGTGCCCTAGAAGTTGATTTGTCACACATACAACTACTACCACTCTCCCTAACAAATACCTCACCAGCATGCTACTCATATTCTGCCTCCAGCTCTCCAGCACATCTCTCCATCCATCCTCTGCCTAGTCGCTCGGTCCACCTCCAACCTCACTTGAACAACCCACACTCTGCCTTTCCTTCTGTCTTTTTTACTGTGGTTCTGCTCGTTCTGTCTTTCCCCCTTCCTCCTTCCCTTGGCTACAGCGCTCACCTCTTGGCACCAATCTGCATCTTTCTTTTCCCGCTGGAGCCAGTAGCTGTGTTACGCAGGTGAGAGGCTTTAAAAAAAAACTAAGCCCCTTCCCTTTTTCCAGCAGAGTTTCAGAAAATGCATTTTATTTGTATATGTATTTATTTATACAGAGCAGGAACAATGCTCTTTTGATCACAAAATAATGTACAAAAGATAAGAAAACAGATTTTACAGGAAGCGGTGAGCTGCTTACAATGGGGTGAATTTGAGGGACATTCTGAGCAGGTTGTGGATTGGAGTAAATGGAACAGTCACCGGGGACAATTCTTAAGTGGACATACATAGATTAAGGAAAACCAACATTGGACATTTATAAGTGCAGGTAGGCGGTATAGCCAGCTGTCGTCAGGATGTGACCATGATGGGTGAAGTGCTAGAGTGGAGTCAGAAGAAGTGAGGGACAGAGGCTGGCTAGAGGCAAGGGAAATTAGCTAGCAGGGGTGTGACAGGTAGGTTAAGAGGGTAAATCAGAGGGGAGGAGCTAGGCTTTTACTTTGATTTTGAACAAATCCATGTGGACTGTTTCTCAGATGTTGAGGGAAGAGAATTCCATGCAAGTGAGCAAGAAGAGAGAAAGAGCGGAACTGAGAGGAAGCACAGAGAGGTCAGGAGCCACGGGGTATTTGCTGTATTGTGTGCATCTTCCACCGCCTCACTTACGTTATTACAGTTTTCAAGGAGGCAGAGCAGAGATTAAAAGAAGGCTTTTAGAATTGGATAGAGGAGGATAGATACAGTAGTGCCTTACCATGGATAGATTTGTGAACCAGGCGAAGACATTTAAATCTGGACCTGTTTTGCATCGTCAGCCATCCAGCCTGCTGATGGTACGAGGAAGTAGGTGTGAAGTGAAGGAGTGCAAAGAGAGTGCTTGTAGCAAAGTTAACGATCTTGTCGAGAGGGCAAAAAGCATAGTCAGGGAGACCAAAGAGGATGCTGGCACAGTTGTCCAGTTTAGAGAAGACAAGAGTGGTTAAGAGATGCTTGGCAGTGTTGAAAGGAAGGACACGCCTGATTTTTATAATATTTAGGTGGTTGAGGAGAGCTGCTATTCCAGTTTTTGAGATGAAAGTAGAGAAGGTGTGCGAAGGGTCATAGATGATGCCGAAGTTTCTAGCTGAAGAAGAGTAGGGGAGAGTGTCAGGTGGGAGCTGGATAGGCAGAAGAAGAGACGAGAGAGAGCTTTTGGCAGGGAAGAAGATCGCCTTTCATTGGTAGAGTTTAACATCAGAAAGTGAGAAGCCATCCAATATTTAATGGCAGAGAAACAGTTGGACATTTTGATTGAGTGTTCAGAGGAGAGTACAGGAAAAGAGAAGAGGATGTGGGTGTCATTTGCAAAGAGTTGGTACAGGAACCCAAATGAGGAGATTAGTGCCCCAAGATCAGAGGTTTAGAGTGGAAAGAGGAGTGGACCCAAGACAGAGCCTTGTGGAACACCAAAAGTTAGAGGAGTGAGTTGAGGGGTGGTATTGCTCCAAGAGACAGCAAATTGGTGAGGTAGGATTCAGTCCAGCTAAGGGCGTCATTGTGAATCCCAAGAAGAAATAGTATTAAGGAGATAAGAGTGATCGACAGTGTCAAAGGCAGCAGAGAAGTCAAGGAGAATTAGGATAGAGGGTAGGCTAGAGTGCGATGAAGTTGGACACATTCACAAGAGCAGTTTTCGTGGAGCGACATGAGCAGAAACCTGTTTGTAGGGGGTCTTGAAGGTTGTGGATGCCTAAGAAATTGGTAAGACAGTGGAACACAACCCTTTCAAACACTTAGGAGTACTGCAGAAGGAGAGATACAGGGCATACGTTAGCCAGTAGATTTGGGTCAGTCCCTTGCTTATTTAGGAGAGGGATGGCCGTGGCTGTTTTTAAAACAGAAAGAAAGCAAAAAGAGTTGAAGGACAGATTGAAGAGTTCAGGATAGTGAGAAACCACTAAAGGGGCAATAAGCTTGACTAGCTGAGGAGCGAGATGGTCTGATGGGGCACAAGAGGGTTTAGCTTCATCAGTATATATAGCACTTTGTCAGTAATAGTGTGACTGAAGTGGGGGATAGAGGCAGAGGATGATGGTAGAGTAGGCAGCATGCAAAATGTAGGAGGAGGGAGGAGGAGGAAGGTCAGGAGAGAGTCTCTAATTTTGGAAATAATTACAGCAAAGTATTCAGCTAGGGCATTGGCTGTGAGAGTGGAGTTGATAGTTATAGACTTGTGAGCAGTGAGTTTAGGTGTCCTGTAGCTAGTGATGATGGCTGCAGTGAGAGTCAATGAGGGTTAGGTAGAATTCCCTTTTTACTCTATCAAGAGTGGACTTGAGAGAGTACAAGGCAGAGAGGTTGAGTTTCAGGTCCTCATGTGTTTGGGTACGCCTCCACTTGTGCATGCGAAGCATGTCTGTGCAGAGAGAGTGTATGAAGGGGATGATCCATGGTTGGGGATGCTGAGACATAGGGGTGAAACTAAGCAGTGGGAAGTGAGAGGAGAATGAGTCATATAGCAGGGATTGGAGGCTGGAGAAGGCAGTGTTGCCGGAAGATTCATCAGGTGTGAAGGAGGAGACTGAGAACTGTCGGTCAGAGAGAAAGGGGGAATGGCAGAAGGTTTACATTCCCTTTTAGTAATAGGTGAGGCAAGTGGTGAGGAAAGGTCAGAGGGGGGGAAAGGAGATGGTGGTGGAAACAATTGAGTGATCAGATATGGAGGGTGTTACAGTAGTATTAGTGGCTGAGAGAGAGGTGGCAATGAATAAGAGATCCGAGAGTTACCCCCTGTCTGGGTAGGTAGTGTAGTGATGCTTATGTGGTAGTAGCCAGGGGTTGCTCATTCTCCTTGTGGCTTTCCTCAGGTGTTGGTGAGCGCTGGGGCCATATCGGTTTGCATAGGGTTTATGTGTCTCTTGCCCTCGTCTTGCAGTCTCTCCTCACTCTCAGTTCATTTTCTGCTGGTTCCACATTGGCCTGGGGTCTGTCAGGGATTGTCAGTTTGGATTTTGGGTATCTCCATCTAGCTTGGCAGAAAGATCTCAGTCTATTCCCTGGTTGTGTTTTATTCCACTCTTCTGGCTCTTGTCTGGGTTTTTTTTGTTGCCTTCAAATTCATTTTTGGAGTTGGTGTTCTAAATCAGAAAAGAAAGATCTGTGGCCAGAAAATGTACCTGGAGGTATTGGGAGATAAAAAGTGGTACCAGTGGAGACATCTGTTGCACATGGGGAATTTCAGGGACTGAGAAACTCCAACTCCTACTTCCCAAATCTGGGTCAGGGTTTGCTCAGGCTTTTGTTGTGATGAGCCTTCTGCCCCAGGTTGAGAGGGGTCACCCTCCTCCCCTTCTGACAGGGTCTTATCGCCGACCATGTAAAACCTGTAAGTAATATCTCTGCTATATGAAAGCATTCTCGGTGGTCAGGAGCTCTTCTTCAGTTACCACCTAGTTCTGTTGACAACGTGTCAAAAGGATGGAGATGGATCATTGTTAGACAAAGCTTTGAAAGGATTTAGCCAATGCCTGAAACAGAGGCATCAGCCACTACTGTGAATGGGCAGCAAGGAGCGGTGTGTTGAAACACAATCACCAAGAGTGTGCTTGAGGCTATTGAAAGACTGCTGTGTATGGGAGTTTCAATGGTAGACAACTTCCTGTTGGGTAAGAATGCCAATTTGGCTACTGCGGAGGAATAACCAAGAATGAATAACTTTTATCTTTGTATCTTTATATTGATTGTTAATAAATAGACCTTCTGTGCAACCTAGTGTGTTTTCTGTCCCAAAAGGGGAGGGAATCAATGCTATTGCATTTGGGGGCCCAGATTTATACAAAGAACTTTCTTTAATAAAGGAGAATTGTGTGTACCTGTTTGGGGTGGGTGGACAATTCCCCTGTATTAGATTTCGCCTGGTTAAAACATCCTACAATGGTCAGCATTTCCGTTGTCTGTGGCATTTCAAGATGCCAGGCAAAGCTAAGGATATAAAGAGTGCAGAGCATGAGTGTGGCAGGTGCACCCCATAGCATGTTAAATTAGTCATGAGGTGGGCCAGCATCTTTGAGAAGCAGGACTTTGGTTTCAGCTAGATTGCTAAAAGAGAAGCACCCTTATAGATCTCTAGGAATAAGGCATTTTGAAGAATGTACACAGTCTTTTAGTCTTTGGGTGTCATTTTGTTAAACTACTAATTGCATTCTTGTGACAACCAACATTAGCATATATGTGCCGTCGGGTCCTCTGCATACAATTTACAGCTTTTACAAAACAGAGTGGAATATTAAGTATTGATAATAGTCGAAATCCTCTTTAATCTTTCATTTTAAACTTGTTTTGGTAAAAAATGAAAATGCCATCTGCAAATATTGCTTTTCAGACGGCATTTGCAATGGATTCCGATGGAACTCACCTGCTTTTAGCAAGTACTAAATGCAAGCCAATTTCCTAGGAATCTATTACTTTATCGTCAGCAGAATATATGCTGGAGTTAAACCATGTGAACTTTGAAAATGGAGCAAGAATCTATCGCAGACGTTATTTTCACTCCGTGCTCCTGCTCTGCTTTCAAAAAGTAAGACATTGCAGGTGTGGTTTCACTGGTAGCCAGTGAAGCCATTTGTTGGTAGTGCTAATGGCGTCATATAGACCCAGTTCAGAGATGAGGCAGACTGCCCGCTCTAAGGCTTTTTGAAGGTTTGTGAGAGTCTTGGTTTGGATCCCACAGGATATGAAGTAACAATAGCCCAGGGGAGGTCTGACCAATGCCTGAGCCCACTGTATTCTATAGGGTGTTCAGCCCGGGATGGAGGTTCACCCACAGGGGGGATAGGTGGCAAAAGCCTACTTTTATCACTAAGTTGACATCATGCTCTACAGCAAGGCTAGAGTTAAGCATTACAAACAGGTATTGAGCTACGTGAATGGGGTGCTGCCAGTTAACAGGGGAGGTTCAACTTGCTAATGAGAAGGATCTGGTCTTTGAGCATTGAGAAAGCAGGTTCTCCTGTATATAATTCAAAAAACATATGCAAGAGGGATAACTCACGTGACACTGAGGTATACTGGTAGCGGTCAACTAATGACATATGTGGTTGTTTTGCTTGAGGGGCAACGTGGGACAGGAGGTGTGCCAACCTTCTAAAACTACTAAGCTAGCGTTTTAGCATAAACTGACTCTGGGCCGACCAACGCTGCAAAGGTCTCTATTTAAATCAGTGCACTGCAATCTTCTCAAAATACCCCTATTGCAGTGTTTCGAATTCCAATCAAATTTTTCTTTCATTTTTTTTATATATTTGACACTATTTCCCCAATTAAAAAAACCCTTCCTTCATGACTATTAAAGAGGAAGGGCCTCATTGTGAGTTTGGTGGTAATCCGACAATTTACCTCCAAACTCGATTACTGTTACCATCACTTGGTCCCGCATTTTCCTGTGTGCTTACAGGAGGCAGTAGAGCTGTATTAATCACCATTTTCAGTGTCTGTAGGAATCCAGGGGGATTTCTGCGGGAATTGCCGCCAGCGTTAATTATGTCGAATTATCCCGATTTTTGGTCGTAAGGTGGAAGATTGATCTCCAGTTTTTTGCTGGAGGAATATCCTCCAACGTACCACCAAACATGTACTATGGCAGTGTGGTAATGCAGTGGTCAAGCAGCAGTAACAGAATGGCCAAAGTATTACCACTGTTTTACCCACACCACCTTATTTGTTATGAGACCCTATGTTTCTTGACAAGACGTCAAAATATCTTAAATGGCATCCTTGAAAGATATTTGTAAATCCTGTGTTCTTCCATGTAGATGGTTGACCTGTCCCTAAAGTGATCCCTCTATTGGCAGATAATGGCATAGTAAGATAATGCATTAACTCGATCACACAAATCCAATATCCTTTTTCCACAACCAGTGAT
Source organism: Ambystoma mexicanum (assembly GCF_040938575.1). Taxonomy (NCBI): domain Eukaryota; kingdom Metazoa; phylum Chordata; class Amphibia; order Caudata; family Ambystomatidae; genus Ambystoma; species Ambystoma mexicanum. Next base: position 847,571,321 of record NC_090931.1, on the reverse strand, counting down.
TTAGCCACTATGGGTAATGCCATATCTTAAGATTGTTGGGTAAGCACTTACCAGCGTCTCCATCTGATACTGCAGATCTTCCCTCTCCCGGCGCGTGGTCTCTATGTCCTCCTCAGAGAGTAATAGGGTGACTTTCTTCGGGGTGTAGCAGTGACATGTCAACTAGGAGAGAAGAAAGGAAACTGATTGCCAACATCAAACGGCATGAGAGACCATTCCCAGACCCCTCTACTAACAAGATCTGTGGCATCATGCTACAACTGGAGGCTAAGGAACAAACTGGACAATCAGAATCAAGAAACCAGGAAAACAGGACTACAAGGCATTTGGCAGGCAAGCAAGCAGAATAGCAGAAAGAAACAAATCTACAGGCTGGATGAATGGAGCCATGAAAGGAAAATGGACGCACATCCAACGTAATGGTTGAAGGAATAAAACCGTTGTATTACAGAGCAGGTAAGCAGCTCCGCTGACCATTTAAGTAATGAAATACAAAAACACCAAAAGGGCGTCACCATTCATTATTCTCCAGGTGTCTGCCGTTAACAAACGGTATATATCACACAAGACAGTGGGCCTCATTATGATTTTGGCGGTAGCTGTGCCTGCATTACAGGCATGGCTACTGCCGAACACGCATCCGGAACCCCCACCCACGAATGGGCACTTACCAGCCCATTACGAGTTGAATGGGCCTGTAAGGAACAAGTTACTTACCTGTAACTGTTGTTCTCCAGCATGGGTCTGGCATGGATTCACATGCTCATGAATATTCCCCGTCGTCAGGCTGGGAATCCTCGGTAAAGAAAAAACCAGTATCAGTTTCGTTTCTGATCTGTCTTTCGTAGTAATAACCAATCACTGGTCTCTGCGTCATACTGACCACAGCCAATGACTGCCCTCTACCTAAGCACCGCCTCTGGCAGCCATCTTCAGATTTGGAAGCACGTGAAGTGGCAGTATGACCAAGTGAAGAGCCGCAGAGGGGTAGGCGGGAGGGTTCGCATGTGAATCCATGCCAGACCCATGCTGGAGAACAACAGTTACAGGTAAGTAACTTGTTCCTTCTCCAGCATGGGGTCTGGCATGGATTCACATGCTCATGAATAAAGAATACATAGCAGTACACACATGCACAACCACGGGAGGTGGCAAAGGCTCAACATTAAGCATCACATAAACTCAACATTAAGCATCTTACCTCCTCACCAGGCTCACCTCAGGCGAACAGGTTGCGCAGCACTGCTTGGCCGACCCTGGACTCCTCCCTGGAATCCCGGTCGACGCAGTAGAGTTTCGTGAAGGTGTGCGTCGACCTCCACGTAGCAGCCCTGCATATGTCCAGCAGGGGCACACCAGATAGGAACGCCGTGGTAGCTGCGATCGCTCTGGTGGAATGGGCTCTCGGACGGCCAGGCAGCGGTCGGTTTGCCAACCGGTGACAGCACATGATACAGCCGGAGAGCCATCTGGAGATGGAAGCCTTCGAGAGAGCCTTCCCCTGATTGACAGGTCCAAAGTTCACAAAGAGTTGTGACGTCTTCCGAAAACCCTTCGTGCTGTCCACGTAGAACTTCAGCGCTCTAGCTACATCCAGCGAGTGCAAAGTCCTCTCAGCCGGCGACGAAGGCGACGGGAAAAACACAGGTAACACCAAGGGTTCGTTGAGATGGAAGTCCGACGGTACCTTGGGCATGAAGGAGGGGTGCGTCCTGAGCACTACCCTCGTGTCGTGGAAAGTCAAGTACGGGGCCTTGCAGGAAAGGGCCTGGATCTCTCCCACTCGTCGTGCGGAGGTGATGGCCACAAGAAAAGCTGTTTTCCACGATAGAAACTTCAACGGGGCCGAGTGCAGAGGCTCGAACGGAGGTCCCATGAGCTTGGTCAGCACCACGTTGAGCTCCCACGCCGGGGCCGGAGCCTTCACCGGCGGGAACGATCTGAACAGTCCCTTCATGAACTCTTTCACCAGACGATGAGACCACAAGGACGTCCGGCCCGTGGTTCTGGTGTATCGGGAGATCGCAGCAAGATGAATCTTGATGGACGCGTGTGCCAGACCAGCTTTGGCCAGCGTCAGCAGGTACGGCAGTACTTGGGGAGCCGTAATCCGTAGAGGGTTAATCTTCTGTGCGTGGCACCAGACAGAGAACCTCTTCCACTTGTGTCCGTAGCATTTAAGAGTCGAGGACGCCCTGGCCTTTGCAAGAACCTCTCTGCAATCGGCCGGTATGTCGGATCCTCCAAACTCTAGCGCTGCAGGAGCCAGGCCTGCAAGTTCAGCGACTTCGGGTCCTGGTGGAGGATGGCGCCTCCTTCCCTGGAGAGTAGATCCGCGTCCGCCGGCAGCTTGATCGGCGGGGACGCTGACAAGTCCAGAAGGTCCGGGAACCATATCTGCCTCGGCCACGCAGGTGCGATGAGGATCATCCTGCACCGTGACCTCTTGAGCTGGTTGATGAGCCGGATTAGCAGAGGCAAGGGAGGGAACGCGTAGAGGAACAGGCCCTCCCAGGGGAACGAGAAAGCATCGCCCATGCTCCTCGTCTGGGGAAACCTGCTGGCGAACCTCCGGCACTTGGTGTTCGTCGCCGTCGCGAACAGGTCGATCTGGGGTGTGCCCCACCGTCGGAAGAGGCGATCCACCAGATCCTGCCGTAGCTCCCACTCGTGGCACGAGCGCAGCTCCCTGCTGAGTGAGTCGGCGATGGTGTTTTTTATCCCTGCCAGATGAAACGGCACCAGAAAAATCCCTTGGGCGACGGCCCAATGCCACAGGTCCTGCGCCTCCTTGGACAGCGCCGGGGACCTGGTTCCGCCCTGTTTCCTGATGTAAAATATGGTGGTGGTGTTGTCGGTGAAGATCCTCACCACCTTGCCCTTGAGGGACGGAAGGAAGGACCTGAGGGCCCAAAACACTGCACGGAGCTCCAGGACGTTGATATGTAGGGACTTCTCCGTCGGGAGCCAGAGTCCCCTTGCGTGCAGATTTTCGGTGTGCGCTCCCCACCCTTCCAGGGAGGCATCCGTGGTCACAGTCTCCTGGTGGGCTGGGGTCTGCAAGTCCATGCCCGCCGTCAGATGCGCGCGGGTGCCCCACCACCGTATCGCTCGTCGGAAACTCTCGTCGAGCTTGATCCTTTCCTCGAAGCTGCCCGTCGTCTGGATCCAGCGCGCATCCAGGAATTCTTGCAACGGGCGCATCCGGAGCCTGCACATGGGAATGAGGTAGATGCAGGAAGACATCATCCCGAGGAGGGACTTGATGGACCTCACTTTGGCCGCGTCGGCCACCAACATCCGTTGCACCTTGCCCAAGATGGTCCTGGTCCTCTCCTCCGACGGGGAGGCCAGAAGGGACACTGTGTCGAGCCTCGCTCCCAGAAACAGTGCGACTTGCGCGGGCACCAGGTGGGATTTGGCGTAGTACACGGAGAATCCCAGGTCCGTGAGGAGTTGGACGGTCCTTGCCGTGTGGACCACGGCGAGCTCCCTCGTCTTGGCGCGGATGAGCCAGTCGTCCAGGTAGGGGTAGACGTGAATCCCCTCGCGGCGCAGCTGCGCCGCCACCGGTGCAAGGCACTTGGTGAATACCCTGGGTGCCGACCGTAGTCCGAAGGGAAGGGCTTTGCTCAGACGTCGCAGGTCTAGGATGGGGCGCCATCCTCCCGTCTTCTTCTTCACGAGGAAGTATCTCGAGTAGACTCCGGAGCCCCGAAGCCTCTTTGGGACGAGTTCGATGGCGCCCTTTCTGAGCATCGCCTTTACCTCCAGGAGAAGTTGAGGGACGTGAAGTTCTTTCCTGGCCACGGGGGGGACGCGCGGGCACCTTCTTTGAAACTCGAGCGCGTGGCCCCGGGCCAGGGCGTCCAGCACCCAACGGTCGGTGGAGATGGACTCCCACACGCTGACGAAGCCCGCCAGCCGGCCTCCCACCGGGGTGCTTCGGTGGGGGCCCGACCCCACGGCCGGTTCAATCCTGCTTGGACGCGGCCTTGCCGCCCTGACCTCCTTGGCGACGACGGCGGGGTCCGCTAGACTTGCCTCGTCCTCTGTAGGCCTCTTGCGACGACGAGCGGGCCGCTTGACGGTAGGAAGCGAAACCGCCGCCGGAACCTTTGGAGGCGCCCTTGCCTCCGCCGCTCCGAAAGGGCGTCCGTCGTTGCAGGACTCCAAGGGCCCGGGCCGTCTCCGTATCCGCCTTGATGGCCTGAAGGGAATCGTCCACTGTCTTCCCAAACAGGTTGTTCCCGTCGAAGGGCATGTCCAGGACTCTGGTCTGGACGTCCTGCCGGAAGTCCGTAGCTTTGAGCCATCCACGACGTCGAAGGCAAACGCCGTTGCCCAGCTGGCGGAACCCAGTGTCGGCGATGTCCGTCGCCACGGTGATGGCGTGGTCCGAGGCCACCTCACCTTCCTGCAGGATCTCAAGGGCCTCCGCCCTCTTGTCGTCCGGCAGAAAATCCAGCAGGGGAGCCATCTTGTACCAGAGCTCCCTGTCGTAGCGGGCCACGATAGCCAAGGCGTTGGCCGCTTTAATCGTCGTCGCTGCCGACGAGATGACTCTACGCCCCATAGTATCCAATTTCTTTCCCTCGCCGTCCGGCGGGGAAGTCGATGTGGAGGCCGCACCCCCCCCCGCTTTCTTCCTGGCTGCCGCGGAGACGACGGAGTCCGGGGTAGGCTGCGCCCGGAGGCATAGGGGGGCCGTGTCCGGGACCCGGTACTTTTTCTCGTACCGGTCTCTTCTAGCTGGCGTCGTGGAAGGGTTCTTGAGGAGGGAAAGGCCCTCATCCCAAATGTCGTCCAACAGAGGCACTGCGAGGACCGTCTTCCTCTTGGCCTCGCGCCGCTGATAAAGGAAGCCTTCCTTTTTCTTCTCCTCAGGGCAGAGTTGGAAAAGCTCGGAAGCCCTGGAGATCATGGAGTGGAAAGATCCGATCTCGTCGGGCGGAGAGGCCCTGGTGGGAGGCGACGACGGAAAATCCTCGTCGTATGCCTCGTCGTCCGTACCCGTCGCTGCCGTGTCCGTCCCCGTATCATCCCCTCGGGTGGACGGGGAGGAGGGCTGGAAGGGGCGCGACGGTTGAAAAGGAGGTGGTGGATGGATCCTTCTTTTCTTGGTAGGGGGAACACCAGAAGGTCCCGGTTCTGGATCCCCCGACGGGAGAGGTTCCTCCGTCGGTAACGGTAGCCTCGTCCTTATCTCGGAGCATAAGGACTGTATGGCCAACAAAATGGCCGCCGAGTTGTCTTGCGGCGCTGGCAGAGGGGAATCCGACGGGCGAGCAGGGGCCCCGTCGGTATCCTCGACGATGTCGTCGTCGTCACCTGCGTCGGGGTCCATTCCGACGGGCTGGCCTTCTTCCACGCCTAGGCCGTGGCTTAAGACCTCGATCAGCTCCTCTTCTGAGGTTGAGGCCGACTCTACGACGACGCCCTGCCCCCCCTTCTTCTTCCCCACGGGGGGTTTCACGGGGGTCCTATCGATGGGCACAAAGGAAGACTCCCTCCGAGGAGGCAGGGAGATTCTGGGCCCTGAGGTCGCCACCACTGGTGCAGCCACCACAGGCTGAGCCAGGGCCGCCGCGACCGTTTCGATAGAGGGCTTGGTCGGATGGATCAAGGCCTTCACCACCTTAGGTGCGCTCACCGCCTTATCCTTGAGGGAGGGGGCACTGCCACGCTCCTCCTCTGCCTTAGAGCTCGACCGGGGCCTCTCCAGGAGCTTCGCCGGGTGCTCGGCCTTCCTCTTACCCGACCCAGAGCGTTGGCTCGTGGTTGATGGTGCCGGGGAGGGTGCGCCCTGCCTGGCGCCCGTAGAGCCCGACCGTTCGGCGCTCCCGGTGCCAGCGGACTCGCGGTGCTTGGCCTTATGTTGGGCCCCCGTCGCCGGGGCGCCCTCAAAGGTCTTAGAAGACCGCTCGGATTTCTTCTTCTTCCCGCCAGACGGGCTCTTACCCTCCAGCCAGTTGGCGAGACGTTGATGGCGGTCCTTCATGGTCCGTTCCGACATGTTGCCGCAAAACGCACAGTCCTTCTCCACGTGCGTCTTGTCCTCATGAAGGCAGTAAAGGCAGAAAGAGTGTTCGTCCTCCTTGAAGACGTTCTGCAGCTGGCATCCAGGGCAGACCCTGAACAGCTTTCCGGGCGTCGAGCTACCCTTCTCCTGGGCCATCTCCGAGACCGGGCCTGAGAAGCTTTTGGAGTCCTCCGAAGTGTAGCTCGACGAAATCTTCACCCTTGAGGGGCACAGATGAATCCGACACGGGTCCCCGTTGATCGGATGTAGAATCGGTGGAGCTTGAGGCTCTTTTGACCGAAAGAATCGAAGTTTTTTGTAAAAAGCGCGAAAAAATAGCACTAACGCTCGAGAGCAATAGCACGAGGATCCCAACACATGAACGTGCGGTAAAAATCTGAAGATGGCTGCCAGAGGCGGTGCTTAGGTAGAGGGCAGTCATTGGCTGTGGTCAGTATGACGCAGAGACCAGTGATTGGTTATTACTACGAAAGACAGATCAGAAACGAAACTGATACTGGTTTTTTCTTTACCGAGGATTCCCAGCCTGACGACGGGGAATATTCATGAGCATGTGAATCCATGCCAGACCCCATGCTGGAGAATTGTCCATTCACGGGTGGCAGTAATGCCAGGCTCCTCATCCCCATACTGCCCCATAGGGCAGAGTGGGCTGAGGAGCATGAATGCACTGGCACCGTTCATAACGATGCCGGTGCATCCATGTGTTTCCCGCATGGGTGCCGCACAGTGGGCTGTCGGGGACCCATGAGGAAAACTCAGAATACAGCGGTACGGTATGGACGGTGCCGGTGCTATACGGCATCGTCCATACTGTACCGCCAGGGTCGTAATGAGACCCAGAGCACCTTAACTGATTCAAAAAAAGTTGTATCACACACTGGACTTCATACAATCGATTCTACAACTGGAGAGGATTAGAGGGGCAAAGAATGACCAAACAAAAGGAACAGTACACACATCTAAACAGTCCCTATTAGCTATTACCAAGTTGTTTTAGATTTCTTTGTATTTGTCAAGCAACAAGTAACATAAATACCTAACACACTTAACTAAAAAGGGGAAGCTACCATGGTCTGCAAGTCTCTGATTTAATCTTCTTGGACCTATGGGGTCTCAATCTAAAAGAGATTACTTAAAAACAAGCTGCAAAGACGTGGATTAGATCTGTGCAGCAGTATTTTAGCAGTCTATGGGCCTCATTACACGTTAGGTGGTAAGGGTTTACCGGTACCGGTAAGGGCCCCGCTACCGGTAAACCCTTACTGCCTTATTACGAGTTCCCTTTGCGGGACCCGACCTTAACGGCTGGTTTTACCAGCCGTTAATGTAGGGTGCCGCATGGGGACCTTGGAGCTGATTACGGTTCCGCAATTTGCGTTAACGTAATTAGCGCCTTCCCCATTCCCATTATGCCCTATGGGGGCAAAAATGGGAATGGGGAAGTGCCTTGGTGAATGGGGAATTACCGCCCCTGCTCACCTTGGAGTAGGGCGGTAATTCCGCCATCCACCAAGGCGGACACGGTAAAATCGCCATGGTTACCGCCTACCGTGTAATGAGGCTCTATATCATCAAAAGCCTGCCATGCTGGGCACTGCTCTAAATGTAACAAAAATATCAAGCTAGGCTCTTGTTATGGTCCTAGTCCTGATTTTGAAAGGTCGACCGGTTTCTGTGGCCTACAAAGGTGCTGGCCAACTACCTCAGGTCCATCTCCCATCACATTCAATTCAAATAAATTCCTGTTTTATTGTTTTTCATTAATCAAAAACCAGGATGTATATTTCCTAGCCGAGGTTTGGTCCACACGTGACCCTGTGACAGGGTCGCTCTCGGCACCACCTCAAAAGATATACAAGAGCACAGAAAACACTCCTCCCACACCAGAGTGTGCCTACATGCTTGGTTTACTCTGAGTAATGGTTCTTAACCCCAACGCAGGGTACGTACAGATAGCAGAAGCTGGCAAAAGCTTGCTCCCCTTTATCCTTCTAATATTTACTCAAAATCCCGGCTTGTCTTGTCCCATCTGCACATACATACAAAGGTCGTCTGATTACAAACGGTTCCTCATCGGGATCTCTCTGATCTTATATTGCATTTGTGTCACTGAGAAGGGTGCATTTCCTCTCTATATTTGCTATCATCTGTGGATTCCTATGTATTCTTATGTATATATCACCAATAGGCATGCAAGTATGCTAATCCCAACGCTGCCTAGGTAACTATGTCATGACAATGGGGCTAACTCACCAGCATTTATTTTATTTATTTATTTGGATTTGTATAGCGCACATCTGCCCAAGAGCATTGTGGCACTGGTCAAGTATTCTCACTTAGTACATGTCATTTCCAGAGACATAATTTACGACAGGTAGGTGGTTTGACGTGTTACATACAATAGATGCACGTGTGGTTGATACATACAGTTGTCACAAGAACCAGTGTGCGCTTTGTTATATACAGATGTCACATATAATCACTATGAGGAGAGGGTTAGTTGAAGAGGGTGGTTTTTAGCAATTTGCGGAAGGCTTGGTATGATTTTCCGTTCCTGAGTACCGTAGGAAGGGTGTTCCAGTTTTTTGGAGCTAGGTGCTGGAATCTGGAACTGCTAGCTTTGCTTCTTTTGAAAGTGGGTACATAGGTCTGGTTACCCAGGTGTGATCTGGTGGGTCTGGAGGACGCGAAGTGGGTGATCCTTTCGGCTAGATAGGATGGGGCGTCAGCGGAAAGGCATCTGTGAGTAATGGCCATGGATTTGAAAAGGATACGTTCTTTTATAGGTAACCAGTGGGCCTCTTTTCTGGCATGGGAGATGTGTTCCATTTTCGGAATGCTCAGGGCTGCTCTTAAGGCGTTGTTCTGAATGACTTGCATTTTTTAAATGTTTTTTGTCGAAGTGCCCAGGAAGAGGGCCTTGCAGTAGTCCAGCTCGGTACCTACTGTGGCTCTGGCTATGATAGGCAATTTTTTGTTGAGAGGAAAGGTTTCACCACGTTAATTATCTTGGTGGTGAGTGCAGCGGATGACGCTATGGCATTTACCTGCCGTGACATGGATAGTGTTGAATCAAGGTATACCCCTAGGGTTTTTACAGCCGATGAGACTGTGATGGTGGAGTTATCGATTTTGAAGGTTTTGTATTGTGGTGGGAGTTTGTTTAGGGTATCTTTAGTGCCAACTATGAGGATCTCTGTTTTGTCTCCATTTAGACATAGGCCATTGGCTGCCATCCAGGTTTGGATGGCTGTATAGATCTTGGTTAGTGCCGCAGCGTCTTGTTCATAGATGCCTGTGAGGGGGATCAGAACTTGAGTATCGTCGGCATAGTTGGTGTAGACTATGTCGTGACGATCTAGGTCATTGAAAAGTGGGAGGGTGAAGATATTGTATAGTGTGGGGGCAGTGCAGGAGCCTTGTGGCACACCACAGTGGATGGTGGTGGGGGTGGCGCAGGCGGAGTCTGAGAAGACTTTCATGAGTCGACCTTCGAGGAAGGAAGTGACCCATGAGATGGCTTGCGGAGAGAAGTGGGCTTTGTTTTTGAGTTGTGTGCCTAGGATGGCATGGTTGACCAGATCAAAGGCAGCGGACAGGTCCAGCAGGAGCAGGAGTGCTGGTTTACCTTTATCCATGATGTCATTGAATTGTATTTTAAGATCGAGTAGGGCAGACTCGGTCGCCTGTCCTGGGCGGAAGCCCGATTGTCTTTTCCCTAGGATTTGGTTTTCTACCAGGTATTGCTGTATTTGCATGTAGGCAACCTTATCCAAGATCTTGAGGAGGAGGGGTACGGTGGTGATGGGTCTATAATTGTTAGCGTTTTCGGGATCTAGGGCAGGTTTTTTGAGAAGTGGGTGCACCCACGCTTCTTTTAGGCTGTCTGGAACTGAATTAGCATTGAAGGAGGCATTGATGAACGATTTAAGAAACAGTGCTAATGTTTCTACGCAGTCTTTGATTAGTTTTGTGGGGCAGGCATCGCCTTTGCAGTTAGAAGGCTTGATTTTGTTTACAATTTCTATTATCTCTAGTTCAGAGACTTCTCTAAATTTGAATGGCGTGATGTTTTTTTTTCTTTGACGTCAGCCACTATTTCCGCGTGGGCGGTTGATAGGAGGTGCTGAGTGAGGTTTTTGTGGTGGACTAGAATTTTGTTCTGGAGAAGCTCAATTTTGTTGAGGAGGGCCGACTGTATGGTGTTGCACCAGGCTTGGTCTTTAATGATCTCTTGAGACTTGGTGGCAGGTGTGGATAGTTCCTTGAATATGGCGAAGAGCTCTTTAGATTCTCAGCTGGCATTGGAGATTCTGTCGTTATAGGAAGTGGACCTAGCTGTAATGATGGCTTTTATTATAGTGGGTGGCCAGTGATTTGTAAGACGATAGTGAGGAGGCGCTAGGAGAGGTTTGCCAAGAGTACAGTGCTTTACGTTTTTTAGTGCGTAGTTCTTTTAGTTCTGATGAGAACCAAGTGTTGGAATGTTCGATATATTTGGATTTTTTCTTCTTTTGGAGAGGGGCGATGATGTCTAGGGCTGTACTGATAGTGGATTTGTAGATGTCCGCCAATACTGCTGGGTCTGGGGTGTCTGAGAGGGTGTTAGTAAGAGTGTCCAGATATGGTAGGATCTTTTCTTTAGTAATGAAGGTGTTTAGCATGAAGGTGTTTTGTTATCATCTCAGCTGCTCGTGATGAAAGCATCTTATTTGGACCGGTGGCGCTTATAACAGTGATTGCATTTGTGTTTGCCGTGTGCGCCAGGGCGTCATGGCAACATGAACATACGACTCTCATACAAATCTTTTTGGATGATTTAGGGTTCACTGTTGTATGCATTTAAATAATGATTCATCATTTATGATAATCTGTATCCTGGATTATAATGCAAAAATTCAGAATCTGTCTTCCACAGAAATGACGAGATATCCACCAATTACAGGTATTTACATCAATAAGGTTCATTAAGTTAAGGATAGGGTCGTCATTGATGTCACAAATAATTTGCGCCAGTGCAAAGCATCTTGGGAGAACACTGAACGTTTATAGAAAAAATGCATTGTCCACACAGTTACAATTTGCTTTAATGGCATGCAAATTTACAAAATAAGACCATGGAAATGATATGTTTAAAAAACTTGTTTGCATATGGCGATAATAAAATGCTGAGCTCTATAAAATTCTATGCAAATAGGATGAGCATACTGGTCCTTAGCACTTAAGGGGTTAATATGGTGGGTTAAAGTGTCCCCATCTGGCATCACAAATACAAATAAATGGGGATTTATCAATGGTGCAATACAAAATGTGGTGGGCCCCCTGCAAGCCCTGCTGAGAGGGGCCTCTCCACTGCCACTGGGCCACCACACGGCATGGCCAGCATGGGGGCCCACTGCACCGCAGGGGCTGCAGGGTCCCCCATTACGCCAGTGGGACTTATATGTTACATGTGAGCCCTGGAGAAGAAGAAAAACAGACCGTTACCCTTGATATACCATGAGAAAAGAGAACAATGACCTCTAACTAAACAGCTCCAGAGAGTGATGACAATGAAATCTAAGATGGCAGCTTAAGCTTTTACAAACTTCACTCCATAGGCCATGTGACTAGTGGTCAGAGACTGAGAATGTTGGGTAATGAGGAGGACCCAAAGACATGTAGATCAATGAGACCAGTAAGAGGAGCCCCTGGGTTACCCCATCAATGTGGTGAAGACATGGGAACTATAAAAAGGTGAGGCGACACAGCAGAGAGGGAGACGTTGTGGAGACATGGAAGAGGCAATATGCATTAGCATCTGGAGCGTACCAAGTGCTGGACGGGATTACAACAATAACTGAATTCAGGCCAAATAAAACCAGACATACTGAAAGAATATGACAAATACTACTTTATTACCAATTCAATAAAGTAGGCAAATCTGGCAAGCATAACAAATCGCAGCTCACACACTCTCGAACACATTTCAGATACACAAAGGCTTTATATCTCAATATACCTCAGATATGTGGTCATGCTACGTGGCAAATAGTAAAACAACAATTGGGCTGAGGGGTAGGTTAAAGGAAAATATATACCTATAACTTATTTAAGTGTTAGTCACAATGTTTTACTAAAATTATAATTATAATTGTTTTTTTATAACACGCTTAATACCGAAGAGGTTTCTAAACGCAGACCGGGGATTTAAACCTTCGTTGCTCTGCCTCGTCTTGCTTCCAAGATGAGCGCAGTACCACTGAGCTATACTACCCATGAAATGGCTGCCCCTTACCGAGTAGGCCTACCTGGAACAACCTCTAACTTTCTATAATACAGATAATAGTAGAATAACAGCAGCAGATTGGCTTCTACACAATGTATAGTCCATAATCAAACAGGCCTTCATGACTGGTTGGCACTCTCTTCCAACCTTGGACATTCGGCTCATTAGCAGTATGTAAGCAAAACGAAACCCAAGTGCGTGGAAAAACGTCAGACAACTGCCCCATTTGCCAATTAGCCTACCATCTCTCATCAGTTAGGCCCTAGGCTAAGACCTCTTCTTTGTAGTTGACCTTGCTGAATGTTCTCTTCCTCAGAACTTTAAAAGGAGTGAAGGCACATTGTTATCTTCGTCTGGAGCGTTATGAATATGCCATGTTTACTGATCTTGCACCATGTGTGAGGAGACCATGATTTTGTCCATGTGGTGTCTGCAGACCTCCTTCTAGCACATCAGTTCGAGGGTACATTCAGTACAGTTGTCTAAGTGCATAACGTGTTTCATATCTTCGATGCAGTGTTGGAATGATACTAGGTGTCATACACAGTGCTTTCTTGCTCCTTTTCCAATATGGTGGAGGTAAGGGGGTGTGTTCTGTAAGTGATGTATACAACTGCTTCTCGTCATTAACGCAGAGGAAGTACCTGCAGGTGTGTGGGTGAGCGATGGTCGTTAGAGTGCTGTTAGAAGGAGCTGTTCTGACTTTGGCTGAGCTCGAACCAGCTAGCAGATTACCCCAGGCAGCCCAGGTTGTTAATAGCATACTGAGAACTTGATGCAGCAGCAGGAAGTTGGTAGTGCATGCACGAGGCAGCTTCTCCACGGGACTAAGGGAAGCTGAAACTTAACCATGAGATCCAGTGATAGCTGGAGAGATGTGACTAACATCTGGAGAGGATGCTGTGAGAAGCCACTAATGTTGGAAGTCTGTGGAAAACCCATGAAGGAACAAGAAGATGTATGAGGTCATGGCCAAGTGGAAGAGGGATGCTGGAGGTACAACTAAAATACCTGGGTCTGAAGTTATATAAAGTGAGAAATGTAGTGAAAGTACCAAAGCGCTCTATAAAGACTGTCAGAGACTGTGATGCACTGGACATTCTCCTTGCATACATTAGTGTGAGGATTGTGCTGCTGAAAGGAATATATGGCAGGATCCCAGCACTCACACGGTTACTGGCAGCACATGGCCCATCATTTGGGCTCGTCATTGTAAATGTTAAAAGAAAAAAAAAGAAATTCTATCTATTTTGAGGGATAATATGCAGTTGGGACAGCAGCGGTTCATACCAAGTCTGTTCCATGCACAAGAATATGTATGACAGGGTCAGCAATGACCCTGTCACACATTGCACATCCCTTAGGGACTATCCCAAATAGACACCGGGGAATGTAACTATTCTCTTTGCATTTCAAATAGCATTTTGAGTTGGGATTTTGGGTGCACTTTGAAATGCGCAGCAGAACCACCCCTTTAATGACACAAATGTGCAAAGGGTGTGAAAAGGGGGATCTGAATGTGCAGATCTCTGATGCACACATTCAGATGCCCTTTGAGTTTAGGGTGGAAGCTTTTTTTGGAAATCTTATCACTTGCACCAAAAAGGTTTTGTAAAGGTTCCCCATCCTTTCTTAAAATCCACAAGGATTTTAAAAGTGTTTTAACCCAATTTGAGCACTTAGCTACCGATGACTCGACTTGGATGGAACCGATTCAAGCCGAACCGAACATTTACCCATTTGACTCGATTTGACGCACGAGCCACCTCTATGGCAGCCGTAATGACTTCAGCTGATTTGAAACTTTCCCTCAAAGGTTTTAACTAGAACTTGCCTCGAGCACATAAAGGCTTGTCCACACCTACTCCAGACGTCACATGTGATTAAGGGTAAAGGGTTTGACAAATGCACCTGTGCGCTATGTTATCCACCTATGAAATAACTGAGTTAATGGCCTGCTGCGTTTACACTTCCACAGGGCCCACCCAAACACAACTCTTGTTTAGTAAAAAGATCCAATTGGGTTGGAAGTATGGTAACTTGCGCACTGTCCAAAACAGATGTCAATGAAAGGATTAGAAAACAGATACTGTGGTAACAGATACACTTATGTTGATTTCACAAATATATTTTTTGTGGGACTTATCCCTGTTGACCGTTTGACAAGGGAATACACCGTTTGAGGCACGACCCCCAGATCTTCGTAATCTACGAGCAGACTGTATTATCCATGGAATTTGTGTACTTTCAAAAATAGGATGTATCCCTCCATACTACGCCATTGGATGCGCTATTTAATCTGATGAACTGCGACATCATTTCGAAGATGTTATTACGTGCTAGTCCATTTGAATGATGGCACATATCCATGATTATCATATCACTTTATCAAGATTTCAGGCCTTGAGGACGACCAGTGTGGTCGAAACACATGTTGGCGGTTGAGAACCCGATTAAATATATTTGTGAAATCAACATAAGTGTATCTGTTACCACAGTATCTGTTTTGTAATCCTTTCAGTGACATCTGTTTTGGGCACTACTCGAGACATCGTCTTCTCCTGAACTCAGGGAAGACGGCTTCTCGTGGGTTTTGAGCTGGGTAGTGCCACGTTGCGGCCGAGAGCTACCACCAGGAGTCTGGCCACCTCAGTTTCTCTATAGGGTGGGGCTGGCTAATCAACCCACCTCTCTCTCTCTCAGGATTCTAGCTCTAGTCCCCAGCAGGTCTCAAAATGTGTATGCAAAAGCGAATCCTTCTGTTATCTCTCGATTTATTCCTATTCTCGTTCTACTATTCCTGCCTCATGCTTTCCCAGGTTCTTGTGCCACCACTTCTACCCACTCACGCCCTTTATTCTATGGGTGAGATTGGCCATTCTCACTTCCCTCAGGATATCTACTGCAATCCACTCTCCATCTTAACTCCTCCTCTGAGCTTGTCCTCAGCACTCCCTTTTACCTGCTTCCTGATATCACCTGTGACCTCCTCCTGATTACACTCCTCCTCTCCCTTGATGACACTGTCAACCTCCTCCTGATTATAGTAAAAAACACTATTCTAAGCTTGCTTACTACACACAGCTGATTGCCCGGGCTTGAGATTGATGCATGAAGGTGGCTTGCAAAGCCATATATTTGGTACCTCCAATGGCATCCACCAGACTGGAAATCATGATCCTCATGGTGTAGATTCTGTACTCCATGCCATATTTTCATTAGTTTGCATATCGGAAAGCGGGCATGGAATGGAACATCTGTTTCCGTCATCCGCATCCTCTCCATAGGAATTTACGCCAGCAAGACAGTTTTATGCTGGACTAAATGCTGTGGAGTCTTACGGAATCTGTCTGCTTCATAAAACATTGTAAACGCTGCCTGCCATGCATTAATGGCAGGTGGCAGTGTTTACTCCATGTGCACTGCGAAGTTCAAAAGGAGGGCGAAAAGGAGATTTTGCCCGCGTTTTACATCTCCCTTTTACTCTTTGCAATACCAATGACGAAAATTGCCTGTAACAGGTCCTCTTTGGCAATTTTCTGAGATTGAAAAATAAGGTCCTCTGTGTTTAGAAATTGAAGATGGAGGCAGATGTGCATATGATCTTGTAAGCATCTTATAGATGGCAGTACCACCACCTTGCACCATATCTCATAGATGGCAATGCCACTGTCTTGCACCACAGCCTTGCGGACTGCATCAGAAGGCATTCTTCCATAGAGGAGAAATTGTTGTATACAGAAGCAGAAAAAAAGAGAAACAAGGATGTAGTTAAAAAATGGTGAATGGGAAAAGGAATGGAGCGAGGTGTGGAAATAGAAGGAAGGATCAGAGGAATGGGTGGGGAGAGGAAGATGGATGAAAGGTAGGCAAGTAGATGAACACACAAAAGAAGGAGCCAGCCATATCCTGTTTCTACCATACTCTATCCTCACGTCTTCTTCTGATAGGCCGTCAAAAAACATATGGCACAAAGCTCAAATAGACATGCTCTCTTCAGAAGAATTCTCTTCCTTTGTTGGCATTTTATCATGTGTTCACAAACACATGTATGACCACACTTGATGGCTGGCATTTCATGCAAATAGTTTTAAGGTGCATAGCTTTTAATCGCCAAAACTGCATTAATTTAAGTAAAACTGGAGAAGGGACCCAGCAGCCTGTGGTTAATGTACATTAGCTGCATTGGGTGAGGCCATTTCAGATCCTGTTAAAATGCTCGCCTTTGTTACTTTGCTCAAGTGCTGCTAGATTGAGGTTGCATAGGTGAATAGTGCCCATGGGGATGTGACAATGTGCTCATAAAGGGTGTTTTTCTTGTTTATGGTCAGGACCCTCTTTGTTATGGGGTCTCATGAGCCAGTGGCATAGGGAGTTTCCTTGTCAGTGGCCGTTTCGGCTCCTTGGCAGAGGTACCCAACACTTTCGAGAGCACTTGACTGCAGGCATCTTGGCAACCTCAAAGCCTGGAGCAGTTAAAACGGTTCTATGAACCATTCATGTTTTTTTTTCCGCAGACCTACACTCTCGCTGACTTCTTTGTTAACCGATTTTTGCAATTTTTGAGGCTAGGTGCAGGGGTCACCCCCCGTACTGACCACTACCCCCCACTGACATTTATACCGTAATCCAATTTACCATATGCATTTTGCCGGTAAAAAAAAAGTGGAAAAGAAAATCGGCGAAAGAAGTCGGCAAAAGTGGGCTAGATAGTTCAAACAAACCTGCATCACTATTCTACATATTCTCCTGCCAACGACTAGAAGTGGACCACGAGCAGCGACTAAACAGTGTCCGGCACTGGCACTCACTTCCGAACCTCAGCCTAGAAACATGGACGTGGCACATAACTCATGAAGAAAAATGCATATTCACATGTAGCTTGTGAGTTTGATGTTCTTTCGAGAGCTGCTGGTCCATCCACAGCAGCACGGTCACTGGGAACAGCCTAAGCAGCTGCCACCAGAGCAGCCTCCTGCGTTCTGTATGTCCCAGGGTCGCTGGGTGGATATATGGCTCCGATGTCTGAAGTTTAGTAAGGAGAGGTTGATGTCTTGACTAAATAATATCAGTGGGCACATTCAGTTCTCTGTTGGTTCTTTATATACTATCACGAAACAACCCAATAGTACTGATTGTAGTAGAGTCAGTGTCTTGACCTTTGGCTCTCCAGATGTTTTGGACTGCAACTCCCATCAGCCTTAGCAAGCACAATTAATGGAGAGGGATAATGAGAGTCAGAAGTCCCAAGCCCATGAAGAGCCACACATTGCTGACCCCTGTGTTAGAGTCGGGAGAGGTATTACCGTGATTAAAACGTTGACCTGCAAGTTACAAATCGATTATATAGTGGACAATAAACCTTCTAAGTGATCTTAGTGCCTGCACTTCACTGGCCTTAGTGGGGTTCTGAGACGTGTCTGTTTCACATCCATGCATAGAAAATTAGGGGAAACCTGTCAAGAACCACAGGACATATTGACCAGTGATGGTTTTCACTGCTTCTCCTTTTGCCCAATCAGATGGGACAAAATGTGTACAAAAGCTTTGTAGCAAAAAGGATTATTTGAATTATCCCATGATGTCAAGCAGATTAAAATTAGGTGGAATGAAGTGCGTTGCTCTCCTGGGGCAGAATGGAAGACCCTATGAATTAGACCTATCTCACCTGCACGTGGATCGCTGCAGAGGTCTTCAACCTTTGGTTCGCCAGATGTTTTGGACCACAACTCCCATCAGTCCTAGCCAGTACAGTCCATGGTGAGGGGCCATGGAGTTGTAGTCCAAAACATCTGGCGAGCCATATGTTGCATACCTCTGGTTTAGACCTACCTCCCAGCATCACTCCCACAGTATTCTCTCTGCCTTTCTCTGATGCGAGTGTTCAGGCCCTGTTACCCCTCTATTTACTTATTTATTTGTAATACTTAATACAGCATGAGCCAGGCCAAAAGGCAGTGGAGCGTTTCCTATTGATATAAAATATGAAAACATAATTTGATCACATTAACCAATCACAGTACAGAAAAAGCACATCCAGGCACAGATTAAACAGAAGTAAATTAAGGCCAAAGCACTGCTGAAATAGTTATGCAAAGTGCATCAGAATATCATTATGGAAGAGGAGAGGCACAGCTTGTCTGGGAGACAATTCCAGAATGTATTTATGGAAGAGGAAAGGCGCAGCTCGGCTGGGAGGACATTCCAGGTAAGTGGGTCAAAGGAGTGGCATTCTTGGGACCATGCAGTACCCTTTTTGGTCAGATACATTTCAAGGAATAAAGGTTGAGTACTGCACAGCTTTCAAGCTTCTTCCCCAGAAATGGGACCGGTTGAGGTGGACAGCTCTGAACATAAGGCAACAGGCTTTAAAATCGATATGTGATGGGCAGGGGATGCCAGTGGAGAATCTGTAAAACAGATGTTAAGGGTATTTTCGGGGGACATAAACATTTTTGTGACAGGCCCATCAGTCGGGCATCTCCATGATCAACGTGGGGCAGTACCATGTGTTCTGCAACTCTGTCAAAGTCAGAAAAAACATTACATGGTTTAATAAGTCAAAGCAAGATTGATGTTAGAGAAGCAGTCTGGACTTTGTGGGCCTTGAAGTTCAAAGAGGAATCAAGGAGAAAGACAAAGGATTTGGGAGAGTCAACCAGTTTAAGAGGATTAGAATTAGAGGCGAGGACTGAAACCCAGTCCAGGACTTTAGACATACATGTAAAAGGGACAATTAATAGATTATTTCTCTTTGAAGGATGGAGTTTTTAGAGGACAATCGTCCATCCATTATTTGATGTTCATGAGATAGCAAAGCTAGCCTAATGGGGGATGTCTGCTGCAGAAGCCCCTCAGAGGTGGACGTTAGCACATTGGTGGGTAGAGAGACAATGGGCCACATACCCAGTTTGGCAGTAATTCTGCTGAATTACCACCAAAATGGGTTACTATAACCACCACTTACTCCCGTGGGGTTATCACAGGATTACAAGTGGGGGTAGGGCAGCGTAATTCCCCTTTTTTGTAGTCCCTAGGACCCCATGGGGATTTCTGGTAGATTTACCACAAGAAGAATTACTGTGCAGTAAATCTGCCAATATTTGGAGGTGGAGGTAAAGTGCAGGATTTTCCTCCAGCAACAAGCTGGAAGACAATCCGCCACTTTTCCTCCTAAAATCTGCAGATTTACTGAACTCTAATTCCACCAGCAGTAAATCCAACAAAATTGTACTTTGGCAGTATGGGGAAAAATGTTGCTAACAGAATTACTGCCACTTTTATCCGAACTGCCAAACTTGTAATAAGGCCCAAAGTCCCTCCAGTTCCAAGCCCTCTCCTTTGTTTCATTCAAAGCCGGCTTCCACCTGAAATATGCTCGCCTTCTCATCTGTATGTATGGGACTGATTTGCTACACATTTGATGCAATTTACACGAAGAAAAGTATAGTTAGTTAATCAGCCCCATCTATGTATTGGGTCAATTTACTAACTACCATTGTTTTGTGTAATTTACACCCTATTATTTTTTGCTAAGTAAAGTGTAATCTGGCATTCACTAAAATAGGCACCACAATCAGGTGGAATGTGTACAAAATTCAGCACAGATTGCACCTGGTTCACTAAGAAAACACACTTACACCACAAAATAGCCTGTCTAACTTCCCTAGGCAGAAGTTACACCATTGGAATTGACCGTGGAATACAAAATACAGGACTAAAATGCTAATTTCTTTTTTCTCACACAAACAAACATTTTTCCCATACACTTACACACTTTCTCTATCCATCCATCTTACATCCACCCTCAAATTTGAACTTGTGCACTTCAAGCAACACACGTGCGGCATGATTTTGAAGGTTAAACATATGGCACGTGAGCTTTTTGAATCTGTGGAAAGGTTTAGTTAGTGAATTCCAGCAAACTTACACATTCAGGGTGTGTCTGTCATGAGCATCCACACAGACCCCATGCACACCCACAAAAGCTGGCTCTCACCACCTGAAACCACACCCTTTTCGGGTAAGTTACAGCAAACCTACACAGAGAAAGATCCTCTGCGTAAGTGCCGAGAAAGAAGATACTCCAATTTATAAACTTCTTAGCCTCACATTAAAAAAGGTGTAAACGCTCTTAGTGAATTGGTGTAAGTTATTTTGGCATAAATTACACCTGTACCTGGGCCTAGTGATCTGCCACGCTGTCTTCCATCATTAGAATGGCAACCCAGGCTGCGGCAAAGCAGGGGTTATCCCATGCAAAGGCAAGATTGCATGAGTGACTAATATATTGCCAGACACTTTTTTCTTTTATTAACTGGGAAAGGTCATCAGCCGAAAGAGGCAGGCAGAGTAACGTGAAGCCTTGCTCCCTACCACATTTGCTGCTGCAGTTAATATAATTTTTTTATACGATGCTTGAATTTCATTAAAAGGGGCTGGTTGTTGCCTCCCTATCCTCTGCCCGACAGCCCCGTTCGCCCCCTCGCCCCCAACCCTTCCTGAGACGTCCAATTGTTAGGACTGCGGAAATTTTCAGTAAAATGAAAACAAATTGCTGTAAGTGAACCATTTGTCATAGTCTGATTACTTTGCAGTCACTCTGGGAGGACCAATTTGTCATGTCGGATCAGGATAACCACCACCTGACTCTTTATTCACTGCACGCGGTCTACGCAGACTTTGGGGCTGCGCTGCTTTTAAGGTTGGCACCTTTTCAAGGTACACACTATATAGCCTCATTACGAGTTTGGTGGTAAATCCGCCGAAATACTGCCAAACTCAGTTACGGTTGCTGCCACTTGGTCCCATGGAGTTACCACGGGATTTACAAGCAGTGGTAATTTCCCATTTTCTGAGTCCATATGACTGCATGAGGGGATTTTGTAGATTTACTGCTGGCAGTATTACCGTGTGGTAAATCTGTGATTTTTGGCGCTAAAGTGGAGGCCACCTTTCCTCCGAAAATGAGTGGACACAGTAATTCCGCCAACATTAAAACCACCAAAAAGATTATTTGGCAGTGTGGGAAAAGTGGCAGCAATGGAACAACCACCATTTTGTTCCTATACTGCCAACCTTGTAATGAGGCCCTTGGGGTCTTTGTCCATAGTTCGGTGGTTTCGCTTAGTAAGTGCTACTTGTATAAAAATGGGAGCACACCATTGTACTCACATTTAAAAAGGGGGTAAGGATGGGAACTCAAGGTGGAAATTCAATAAAAATGCATTAATTTCGGCCTGAACTTTTTTCTGCTGCAGAGTTGGAAGGATTTAGAAATATAAACTATGGAGCATTTTATACAGGGCGCCTCACACACCGTATGGTTGCTGGGCGCGTAGAGAGCATGCAGTATTATTACCCGCGTCAGCATAACTCAATGTACATTGGCCTCAGGTAAAGCTTTGATCTCTGCATTCTCAATCAGCCAACAGCACTATCATAACGGCGGCCATGTTAGAATGTTATCTACTTCTAGTTGCTGTTCTATTTTCCTTTTCACGCACTCATTTTTTCGTATTTTGCCTTACTCTTTTTTAAATAAAATAACGTTTTCGTCAATAAAAACTCGGCCCAGGTATTCTACACAAGACGTATCACGTGGGCTCCAGACCAACAGCTGCACATATCCGGCTGATGTGTGACCCCCGGAAGTGATGAGAGGCAGATTGGTCTAGGGACCTAAACAGGAAAAAGTAATCTTCGGCTGATCCACAGCATTGGACTCAACGGAAAAATGCCATCATTTCTATTTCATCGTTTTAAAGTTTCTTGGTAACGGCAGACTGCAGCTCGCCGGATGCTGTTTATTTGTTTTTTAATAAAAAGAGAACCAGAATATTGTTTTTCTAACACTGTTGATAGGCATCCCACCATTCACTGGCTCCGTGAGGAAAACCGAGCAGTTGAACTGAGAGTTATTTAGAAGGCTGCTCTGCCTCACAGGAAGATTTTGATGAGGGACTATCCTGTGAAAAATGTTCTAGTTTTTAACTGTACTCATAGTATCCTGCCTATTTTCACACTATTTTTGAAGTGTTCATAATTATCTATAACTTTAATAGACAGTAAGACATCCTCTTGGAGCAACCGAGAAAACGCCTCCTATTGTTTTGTTTCACTTGGTTTGTCCCAGGCTCAAGAATGCCGCGTGCTGAATAGGTTGAATCCAGGTAACACTGTTGGATTTCAGAAGGGAGTATTGCGATGTGCCCACTCACCTCAGGTGGAGACACCTTTGCTTTCACAGAATCCTATGTATGTATGATCTGTCTCTGACAATAATTGCAGGTTTCCCCTACTTTCTCAGAGGGAACCTTAGTTGTGTCAGTAGCCTATCACCTGTTAACAATCAGGCCAAACACTCACACATTATACCCCAGCAGGCCAGTATCAGGCAACACATGTCACTAAAAAGAGGCGCGGAACAAAAACAAGTTAAATAAACCAATAAACAACAGTAAAAAGTACATTGTGAACCAGACAATCATTATGGCAGAATTATTGTGCAGTCAGTAGCATTAGAGAGTCTCCCCATTGGCTGCGGTTCAATAAACATGTAACACTTTAGGTTCTAGCTCCTTGGCTTAGTTCCCAAGAAGGAGGTATGGGAATACACATTGATACAACAGCTATCATCCACACAAAGCTATGTGGTTAATCACCATTGAGAGAGAATGCTCGGTGGAAGAAGAACTAATTAGCTTTGAAGCACATCATTCAAAAAACAGGTCAGAGTGGAAAGGAAGCATGTGTATCCTTTTGGGCCAATGGATAAGAATCATCTCATCCAGAGAGAGCAATAAGAGACTACCTGAAGGTGTGCCCTTGCTGCATAAAAAGTCTTATAGTCTGGACACCATGGAGAACACCCTGGTGGCAATAGCAAAGCAAAAGAGGTGACGGCTGGAAGGTTTAAATAAATCTTAACCTCTGGCATTGCTCTGGGCAACCATCCAGACCATCGTTCTTCGCCTGCCAAGCCATTACAAAATAGAAAAGATCATGTGCAAATCAGGCTTGGACCCACCCTTGAAGGGGTAGTCCAGCCCGAACTGCTAGGTCACATCCCTTCCGCACAAGACCACAAGCATCCCCAGACATGTTTCAACCTTGTTGGGGGTCATCAGTGAGCTGTAGCTTGGGTCTCTAGGCCCAGCAGGCAGGGGACCCACGTCTGGGCATACCCTGTCCCACTCGGGTGACATTAGCAAAACAAAAGAGGTGATGGCTGGATGATTTAGAATAAATCTTAACCTCTGGCATTGCTCTGGGCAATTCTCCAGACCATCAGTTTTCACCTGCCAAGCCATTACAAAAGGGAAAAGACCATATGCAAATCAGGCTTGGTCCCACCCCCAAAGGAGTAGTCCAGCCCGAACTGCTAGGTCACATCCCTTCTGAATCAGGAGACTCCTGCACCTTGCTGCCCATATGCACCCACCAGAGCCCACCAATCATCGGACACTGGGCCTCCACACCACTGTGATGGGCGTTCGCACAAAGTGAGTGATCAATTGACTTTGAGCAGAAATTAATCCATGCCCTGGGCTAACACAGTCCCTCAAAAATGCCAGCCAGGAAATAGCAAAGCGGGCAATATGAGCTCAGGTCTCCTATCTCCTTGCTGGTCCCTGTGACCACATCAACAAATGCTGTGATTGGTTGGCGGTCCAACCATTTGGCAGGGACAAAAGCAACCCTGAAGAAATACCCCAAAAGTTGCCCCTGTGACTCCAACTGCTGCCCATCTGCACTCCATTTAGCCTACCAACCCTCTTGGTTTTGGCCTCCAGTGCACCCGCCTAACGCAACACTAGCTACACCTCACTGTTGATGAGGCTGAAACATCTGTAGTTGTTTGTGGCCTCATGCAGAAGGGATGCAACATAGCAATTTGGGCTGGACTGCCCCTTCGGGTGTTGTTTGCTAGCACTCCCTTCCAGTCTCCCCTGGCCATTGTGGATCTGATGAGCTGGAAAACCTTGTCAGCTTGGGACGCCTCCACCAGCTCCGGTACAGTCAGCGCTATGGGCATAGTGGCTTCTACTACTTGCCGGATTACCTCTGCACAGTCGTCTTCACCCGGTCCCTCCTGCGTCCGGCCAGATTCTGGATGGCGGGACAAATAGACTGCCGGATTGTTCGTGCCTGGCCTGTAGTGGAGTTTATCCCCGTATTCGATCAGCGACAGCATCCACCTCTCGATTCTCGGGGGAGGTTTGGAGGACCCACCCGCCATGATTGGAATCAGCGGTTTGTGGTCAGTGATGACCGATACTGGTCTGCCCATTATGTACAAGCGGAAATGCTTGCAGCCCCACAGGATGGCGAGCGCCTCTCTCTCTATCTGCGAGTACCTCTTATCTGTGTCCTTCAGGGCATTGCTGGCGTATGCTATCGGGAGCATCTGGCTGTGTGTGTCTGGCTGCAGCAACACCACTTCTAGCCCTACTGGGCTGGCATCAACTACCAGTTCCGACTCCTTTTTGGGATCAAACTATGCCATGGTTTCTTCCCCGGTAAGGGCCGCCTTAATGGTGTTGAATGCTTTCTGTTCCCGCTTCGACCATTCCCACATGGCGTCATTTCTTGTGAGGGCCCTCAGTGGTTCAGATTGCGAGGCAATGTCCCAGATAAACCGCCCACAATAGTTGACCATCCCCAGAAAGCTTTGAATGTCTGAAGGGGTTTCTGGAGGGGCCGCCTCTTTGATGTCTCTTATCTTCTCGGGGTCTGGGGAAATGACGCCAGCATGGAAAACGAACCCCAAGAATTCTATTCTATTTCGGAAGAACTCGCACTTCCCTTTGTGAAGCGTCAGGCCCAGGTCTCGGATCCTCTCGAGGGTCTTGTCCAGCCTTCTAATGTGTTCTGCCTCTGTGGATGCCAACACGAGAATGTCATCACTCAAGTTTGTAACACCTTTCAGGCCTGCTTGTGCCCCTCGGATCACATTCTGTAAGACTTCCGCAGCCAACGAGATACCAAAACGTAGCCTCTTGCATTGGTATGGGCCCTCATGCATCGTAAATGTGGTTATGTAGCGGGATTCATGATGCAGCTCCAGCTGATGATATCCTGAGCGGAGGTCAAGCTTGGAAAATACCTTGGCACCCTGAAGTTCCCCTACGATATCGTCAAGCGTTGGTGTTATGTATCGGTCACGCTTGATAGCCATATTGGGCAGCCTCATGTCCACGCAAATGCTTGTTTGGGTTGTTTGGGCTTTGCGGCCACCACAATCGGGGACACCCTGGGAGTAGGCCCCTCAACTCTCTCGATTATGTCCATATCGACCAAGGTTTGTAGTTCCTGTTCAACCTGAGCCCTCAGGTGAAAAGGGATCCGCCGGTGCTTCAAGGCCGTTGGCCTTACTGATTTGTCAATGTGAAGACGTATTGGGTCGCCTTTTAACTTGCCTACGCCCTGGAATATGTCGGCATATCTTTCCGTAATGTTGTGTATGTCGGACAAATAAACGGACATGGCAAAATGTACAATATTCAGGGCCTCGGACTCCGCACATCTTAACAGAGAGTGTGGGCTGACCTTTGATGGAATTCTGGCCATGGGTGACTGACGTAACAAACGCCCCTCATAGTGGTATTGGGGGGGTTGCCTCCAAACGTGTAGACTCTGGCCTTGGTCCCGTCAGGCGCTGGTGGGCACGATAGGGCTTCATAGTGTCCTGTCGCCAGGACACACACGGATGCTCCGGTGTCCATCAGCATGGTTGTCGGTACATTCTCAATATTCACCATGCAGGTTGGTTGGTGTTGTTTCCTTGTTCCGGATTCAATGTTGGAGATAAAGAAAACGTCCTCGTCTTCCTCCTTCTCTTATGCCATGTCCAGCTCTTGCATCCCCTGGTCGACAGTGGCAACACTCTTTTGTCTCCTCGGGACGCTGCTGATTCTCGCTGGGCCCCTCGATACAGTAACAGGTATGGCTGCCCTGCGCACTCTTGCATAGTGTCCCGACACCCCAGAGCGTCCACACACTTTTAGCTTCGCCGGGCACTCACCAGCGCGTGGAAGGTCATATCCACAGTACTGACAGGGATATGGTTGTTCAGATCTTTGTGATTCTGTTCTTTTCGGAGTCCACCGTGGCTTCTGAGCAGTGTTAATCGCTGAGCGTCCAAGGGCAAACGCCTCCCTCGCATCCATTCTGGTGCCTCTGTTTTCTGCCAGCTCGTAGGCCCTTCCCATGTCCAAAATCTGGGCCAGCGTCAGGCCAGGTTCATGTAGCACTTGATATCTGAGTTTCCCAGAGCTACACCCCTGGAGGAGCTGATTCCGCACCATTCCTTCTTTGTTTTCCCATCTGCACGTGCTTGCTAATTGTCTCAGCCTCCCGCAGAATTGTTCCAGAGTCTCTTCTCCAGATTGCCTCTCGGCACATATGAGAAACCTGTTGAAGTCCTGGTTTGCCTGGGGCAGAAAATGTTCTTGGAGGGCATTCTTGACATCAGCATATGTAGTTGCCTGGGAGTTGAGTGACTCGAAAATGCGATGTACCTCTGACCCTGCTGAATATAACATGGTCGCCACCTTGGCATCATCTACAGTTTCCCCGGTAGCCCGGAAGAACATCTCCTACTTTTTGACCCACAAGAGCCACTTGGGGCCAAGTTTGAATGGGGGTCCTGATAGGTCAAACTCTGGCATGAGTGCCAGAGTCCCTTGCTGTCTTTGTGGAAGCTGCGCTTGTGCAGCAGCGTCAGCCTGTTCACCCATGATCTCAGACCGCACAAGCACCTCGCCTTGAGGTTGACGCGGCAAGTCTGCTCCCCTCGTGGGAGATTCTGTGAATCAGGTTGTGCACCCTGTCTTAAACCAGCACCCAGGGTGGGCATCCTTTTCCATAAAGACGTGGAGAAGGCCTTGTAGCAGTTCCAAATGCACTCATGGAGAAGGCCTTGTAGCAGCTCAGCATACACCTCATGCACATGTAGCCACAGCCATCCAGTGATGGACAGCTGTGGAAGTTCCAAACATTTGCTGTAAAATAGCACGTTTGGCACACGAGCACCCCTGAGGGCTGCAACGTCGTGTATTTCATATAAAATGACAGCCGCGTATGCCGCGTAGGAGCCAGCGTCTAGTGGCCGTCATGAAAAGTATCCTCAACTGTAGGAACACTTCCCCTCCCACTCAGGGCTTCCTCGTCACCAATGTTAGCCTTGTAGTGGGCCCCAGGCCACACCGCAGCACTCACACGGACCTGTACATAAGAACACACAGACGCGTCTTGATACTCCGGGGTCCCAGCGGCAACTGCCCACACGGACTTCCCATTTATTTAATGCGCATGCGCAAACCGGCACGATGCTCATGCATGCGTATGGCTCTGTACATTACTCCGTAACACCGACCTATTACTCCACATTCAAAGCAAACCCAGATGGGCTGCTCGCATAGTTCTTAGATCCTTTTTCCACCTTTGAGCCTAAGCATAACCCTAAAAAGTCCTACCACCACTAAGGAATACTGGCCAAATGCTGGCAGTGAGAAGACTATTCTTTTTTTGGTATAACATTTTTTATTGTTTTGTGGACATAGACAAGTACAACAACAACAAAAAAGGGGGGTAGTTGACACTTGGTCACTACACATAGCCCTTTAAACATTTAAACATTTAAACATTTAAAATCACAGGTATACATTTCTTCCTGGCATCTGATTTATGTTTGCATATATCATGAAGTTGCTATGTCTTGAGTTTCTCGGGATCGTTCCGTTGGTTTATATCAGTTCACTGTTCGGCGCTCAGTGTCTCTTTATCTGTTCTATTCGCTTGCCTTCAGTTGTCCTCCCATTTGTGCCATATCTTGGCCGCTTTTTCTGGGCATCCTCTTATGGTATATACTCTTGTCTCCATTGGAACACACATGTCCACGTCTGCTACCCATTTGGCGTACTGTGGCGGTGTGGGCGAGCCCCATAATTGGGCTATGTTTCTTTTTGCGAGACTCGTAGTTGTTGCAAACATGAGTTTTTCAAATCTGGATAGCTCTATATCCGCATCTATTCCCAGTATCAGGAGTTTGGGGTCCATCGGTATTTCTCGGCCAAGTACTGTTGAGAGCCTATCAAAGCATTGTTGCCAAAAGTCTTGTATCCGTGGGTACTCCCATAGGGTGTGGAAGAAGGTTCCCCTCGAGTGGCGACATCTCAAGCAGTTATGGTCCATCGCCCTTCCCCACTGGTGTAGAGCCTCTCTAGGATAGTAAATCCTATGTAGGATCTTTAGCTGTACCAGCCTGATTCTGGCTGAAATTGCTGATTCCCGGGGGTACATAAGTGCCAATGTCCAGTCCTCTGCTTGTATTTGACCCACATCTCTTTCCCATTTCTCTTTAAGTCCTCTGAGTTCCTTCATGGCAAACGAGTTGATGGCGTTGTACATTGTGGATGTTACTTTATGTCCGATTCGTTCCATCACTATGTTCCTCTCAATCGGGGTACATTCTGGCACATTTGGGAAATCTATTTCACTTGCAGTGAGTGCGTGCCTCATCTGCATGTAGTGGAATTGCTCCGTGATGGCAAGGTTAAATTCGTCTTTCAGGACTTGGAATGTCTTGATTTCGCCATCCTGTATCAGATCTTCTAGTGTTTGTATCCCCGCCTCCTCCCAGGCTACCCATTTGGGAATGTCTTTAAGTTCCGGGAGGTGTTTATTCCACCACAGGGGTTGTTTCAATGTGATCTTCCCCTCCCATCCCAGGTGTTTATGCGCGTCCATCCAAATCTGCGTTCTCTGAGCCACCATTGTGGGTGTAGCTTGTCGGATTTTCTTTTGGTACAGGCTTTCTAGCGGGGTGACTCCTTGGTTCGTTTGGGCGTCTGCTCTGTTATGTGGTATCTTTGGATCCGCATGCAGACTATCATTCACCACCGACATTTGTGCAGCCCAGTAATACGTCTGCAGGTGTGGAAGTCCGATTCCTCCCTCCCACATTGAGCGCTGAAGGGTTCTGAGAGCAATTCGTGGGTGCCCACCTCCCCAAAGCAGTTTCCTGAGTGCTTCATCTATTTTGTGAAATTCTGTTTGGGGTATATATAGTGGTGCGTTCTGCAGGGCATATAAGAACCGGGGGAGGGCCAGCATCTTGAATAAAGCAGCTCTCTCCAGTAGGGTGAGCGGAAGGGCCGTCCAATGCTTGACGTCATTTACGAATCTGTCTCTTACTGGGTGGAGGTTTTTCCCTATATACTGTGTTAGGTCTGTTGAGATTTGTATCCCCAGATATCGGAACTGTTCTTTCTCGATCTTAAATGGGTTATTAGCTAAGGTCGCTGCATCAAGGCCTTTTATTGGAAAGAGCAGGGATTTATCATAGTTTACCTTCAACCCGCTAAAGGCTCCATATGTATTTAGTATATTGGTTACGATGGGACAGGAGCTTGCTGGGTCACTAAGGTATATAAGGAGGTCATCTGCGTATAGGGACACCTTGTATTCCCAGTTCTGTGCCCAGTGGAACCCCTTCCAATCTAGGGACTCCCTCAGCATTATCGCCAATGGTTCAATTGCAAGTGCAAACAGCATTGCCGAGAGGGGACATCCCTGCCTGGTACCCCTCCCAAGTTTTATGTTTCGTGAGGACCAGCCGTTGACTCTGATTTCTGCTATAGGGGCATTGTATAGGAGTTTGACCCAGTTTGTGAATTGCTCTCCAAATCCCATTTTGCCCATAATGAGCCACAGGGCCTCCCAGTGGACCGAGTCAAAGGCCTTCTCAAAGTCAATAGTAAGCAGTGCCAATGGGTCCTGTAGAGTGGTCGATCTTTCAATGGCGGAGTGGAGTCTGCGTATATTCATTCGCGTGGATCTTTGTGGCATGAAGCCGCATTGGTCCGGGTGGACCAGGGAGGTTATCACTGTTTGTAATCTGTTGGCCAGTATTTTGGCTAATATTTTAGCTTCCGTGTTGATTAGAGAGATCGGGCGGTATGAGCTGCATGTATCTGGAGGTTTGCCTTTTTTGTGTATTACTACTATGCTGGCTTTTCTTAGGTCTGGTGGTAGGATGCCTTTCTCCTTTGCCTGCAGGAACATTTTGAGCATGTGTGGTGCCACTTCTCCGGTGCCAATTTTCTTCCATATTTCTACTGGAAGGCCATTGGGCCCTGGGATTTTTTCCATTCTGCAGCTGAGATATGGCAGTCGTCAGTTCTTCTTCTGTTATTGCGGCTTCAAGATTCAGCCTCTGGGTTTCGTTTAGTGCTGGGATGGTCGCTGAGTCCAAAATGGTGGCGTCCAGCAGAGTCGTCCGTGGGGCATATAATTTTTCATAGTAGGTTTCAAAGGCTTCCGCTATGCCCGAATCCGTTGAGGTCCATTCAGTGTTTGTGGTGTGTAACCAGCGCACTTGTAGGTGGCCCTCTTCTCTCTTTTCCAGCCATGCAAGCATCTTGCCGGCCTTATTTCCTGTTTCATATATTTTGGCGCGTATGGTTCTGTGTGCTTGTTTCGCACATGTCAGCGCCACATTGTGTAATTTCTTTTGTGTCATTTGTAAGGTAGTGTTATCTTCCATCGTTCCTGTGTTTATGAAGTTCGCCTCAGCTCGTTTCACCTCCGTTTCTGCAGCCTTCACTTCGCGCTGATGCGCTTTTTTGTGTGCTGTTGTCCAGCTTAGAATTTCACCTCTCAGAGTTGCCTTGTATGCTTCCCATACTATCTCCGCATCGTCCACTGTGTCTTGGTTCAGTTCGAAGTATGTTGAAGTTGCTTCCTGAATTCTCTCCGTTAGTTCCCGGAATCCCAGGTAGTATGCGTTAATTCGCAACTTCGGTGGGGGCTGTGGTCTTTCTGTCTCGAGTAGCATCGTGAGTGGGGAGTGATCTGAGATCCCTCGGGGATGCAGGGACACCTCTATCACTTTGTGTATGTTGTCACCGGGGAGGAAAAAGTAGTCCAGTCTGGACATCGACGCATGCGCGCCCGAGTGGAAAGAGAATTGCCTCTCTGCTGGGTGAAGGTCCCTCCATGCGTCTCTCAGGCCCAGTGCTGACGCAAAGGTAGCCAGCTTAGTTGGTAGCGCCGGGTTTCTGCCTCTTGTATGCGTGCGATCCTCACTAATGTTCATGACCTCATTGAAGTCTCCGCCGATCACCAGTGTATCCGTCGGGTTGTTTACTATTATTGGTGTAATCTCCTCGATAAAGGCTGCCATGAGTGTCGGGGGTGAATAGATTGCGAATATGGTTATGGTTTGGTTCCAGAGTGTACCTTGCATGAAAACAAATCTGCCTCCAGGGTCTTGGATTACTTTTGTTATATCTATCGGCGTTCTTTTGTTTATCAATATTAGCACTCCTCTTGAGCCCATGGAGAACCCTGCGTGAATTGCTTTCTTGTACTTTGTTCTCTTGAAGAATTGGCAGTTTGTGCCTGCCAGATGCGTTTCGGTGAGCAATACTATATCAGGATCTTTCCGATTTACATATTGCATTACTAGTCTTCTCTTTATACTGTTTCCTAGGCCGTTCACATTCCATGTCATGAAGGCTAGTTTTCTTGCGTTATTTCTTGTTGTCGCCATTGCTCCTTGGGTTTGGTGCTATTTGCCGATGTGCTTCCTTTGCGATCCTCATGTTTGCTGTGATTGTTGTAGCCCTGTTGTGCCAAGTGTCCGGTGTATACCTGTGTAACTTCCAACGCCCCCTCCCCATACTCCGTCCCCAACTGAAGCATCTGTCGCCCATTGAATAAAAACATTTAACTGATCAAACTAATTTTAGTGTGTAGTGTTCTTCGGTATTGGAATACCTCGGTGTGCATTTGCTGCTGTGGGGGAGTGTGTCTTGCTGGTCTGTGGGCTGCCAGCATTCATTTATCGGCTACAGTTTATATCAGGCTAGGATCATTTAGCTTCATGCCGTGTCTGTTACCGTTATTCATCCTTCTTCACGTTCAGTCGTCTTCTTCTTGTGGTATCACATCCATTTCTTGATGTTGTGGTCTTTCTGGTGGTCTATTTGGTTGTGGCCTATTTCTTTTCGATTCATGACGTTTGCGTGGATTCCAGTCTCCTTTCAGATTTCTCTCTGCCCAGGTCCATGCCTCTTCGGGGTCAGTGAAGTGTATGGTCGTACCATTGTGGTATATTTTCAGTTGAGCTGGGAACAGGAGACCGTATTTCACGTTCTGTGTTTGAAGGCGCTTTTTGAGGGGGTCAAAGGATTGCCTCATTTTCTGCACTTCCCTAGTGAAGTCTGGGAAGAAGCCAATCTTGGAGCCGTTGTATGTTATTTCACCCTTTGCCCTGGCCATTTGTAGTATTGCATCCCGGTCTCTGTAATTGAGGATCTTTGCTATTACAGTCCTCGGTTTTCCCCCAGGTAGTGGTCTCCACGTCGGAACCCGGTGTGCCCTTTCTATTGAGAACAGTTTTGACAGGGTTTTGGGTTCAAACAGGTCGGCAAGCCATTGTTCCAGGAAGAGTTCCATGCTTCCCCCCTCAGTCTTTTCGGGCAGGCCAAAAATGCGAATGTTGTTCCTCCTTGATCTGCCCTCGCCTTCCTCCACTCTGCTCTCTAGTACCTTTATTCGTTCTAGCGCCCTGTTCATTTACTGACCCATGCCTCTCAATTCATCTTCTGCAATCGATATGCGGGACTCAGCCTCTCCGGTGCGGGATGAGAGCTTCTGTGGAGATGCCGTCCATTTTGACCTCCATAGAGGTACGCGAATTGGAGATGGCGTTCATCACATCCCTCAGAGATAGGTTTTCTTCAGGAGTTTGTGCGTCAGCAGATCTGCCCAGTTCCATCAGTGGAGACATGGTGGCGGTTGTGTATTGTTCCATCGTGCTTTGATTAGCCGCTTTTTTGGTTGTCAGCCTATCCCTGCCCATTTCAGTTTTGGCTGATGACTTGCTGTCGCTGAGTAAGGAGTGGTCTTCGCAATTTGGCACAGCTCGCAGGACAGATTGTGCTGTGTCTCTCTTGTTTGTAGAGGGGTCAGTATCCAAAGCGTGCTGCGCACCTATGTGTCTCTTTATTATATGGGAATTTCTCCTTATTATGCTTTGTAGGTCTTGCCTTACCTTTTCTCCCCTCTTCTGGTCATAGGGGCTGTCACGGCGCGTGCTTTGCTTGATGGCGCAGCTCAGGGAGCTCAGGGAGGTCCCCTTTGACTGGGGGGGGCGAGGTTGGGGGTTCCTTTTCCCCTCTCGCGTAATAAGGTATCTTTATTTCAGTGTTCTGCCGCTATCTCCCCGCCGCCCTCTCTCCTTACCGGCCTGTTGCTGCAGACTGTTAGCCGGCGCTCAACGATATACGGAGCGCCCGCGGGCTACGGTTTCGGGGAGGGAGGCTGCGTTCCGGATTCTGTCCTCTCTCGTCACCAGTCGCTGAGCCGGGGATTAGGGAATAGCCGCTCGCCTTCTCTGTAGGGCCGCTGGGTCCCGGGTCGGTTCTCTGCCTTCTTTGGAGCGGGAGATTGGGCTCCGGATTCGTCATCCTCTTCCGTCGTCGAGCAGGGGATTAGGGCACAACCGCTCGTCTTCACTGCGGGGCCGCCTGTCGGTCGCCTCTGCTGTGGCGGTGCGTTATGTCCTCTACTTTTCTGGGTTTCCCAGCACTCCAGCGCCGTTCGTTTCCGAGGGCGCTAGTCCGTTGTGTCAGCTCCTCTCACTCGGCGCGTAGCGGGCATCTTGAATTCATTCCAGCACCGGTTACAGAAAATCTCCTCTCGTGGATTTCTCGGAATCCAGTCAGCGGAATGCTTCCTAATTGCAGCCGATTGTAGCAACGGGTGTCTGCTTCTGTTCGATGTGACTGTTCGCCGCTGTGCTAATGTTTTCCTGCAGGATTTTGAAGGATTTTGCTGGCGGCCCGGGAGCTCACATGGATCACGTCTCCATGTTGAGCCCGCTGGCCACGCCCCCCGAGAAGACTATTCTTAACTTTACACACAAAACCCCACCAAAGAATCGAAGCTGAGCAGTAGAAAAGCCACCAGCCTGCATATAGTACTGCGGTCATCAGTGTGAACCAGCACTAACAGCCCACTGGCCTAAGCCCATGCAAAGGAAAACTCCTCACAACAATCTGCTAGCATTCCTTTTCTCTGTGAAAGCACGAGCATCCCAGGACTTCCCTAAAACTAGATTGCCATTGCCTGAACAGTAATTAAGATCCCAGGCTCAGCTCCAAGCTGCTCTTCTGAACTCCCTTGCTCTCCTGCCGATTGCTGCTCTCCCCTGATGTCTCATCGTTAGGTATCCCTCTCCCAGGACACATCCATCAGCAGAGTAAGCTCTCATGCCAGTGGCCTGCATGGAAGGACCGATAGAGGTTATGGACCCCATTGCCTGCCTTGCTTAGCTGCACTCAGATCACTGTCCTAAATAGGATTTCCTCCAAAATGGCAAGAAAACATTCAAAGAAGAAACTCTTACATATAACCGTGACTCCCCACTCACAGACTGCAATTAAGTGAGTAGAAAATTAAATTTTTACTTGCAACATATGCCAATGTGGCTTGACACTAATAATCATTTGTTACACTACAACTGTGAGACATATACATGCAAGCTTATGAGGGAAATTAAGAACACACCACAAAAAACCCTTAAGCACAAACTGAATTAATTATGTTCCAGACGAGGCACTCACAGCTCCTAGTGCTTAAAACCCTATTAACAAATACATACATAGCGCTCTTCAAAAACAATTCTCTTAGTACCCAGCCCATGAAACCTAAAATAAGAAGTGGGTGCAGAAACACTAACAACCTAAACATAGAGGGGACAAAAAGAAGGCACCTCACAAGTACACCAAATATACCAAGCAGAAATAACAAAAACACTATTAATGCACCTACATCCATACTGGTGGTGGATGATAGAAAGACCCGAATTAAACCTTCTCAAGATGGCCCTACCCGAGAACCCGACACCCCCAAAATAACCAACAAACTATCATGTGACACACCAGCCAGAACACACCAACTCTTTTACACACACTAAATCCGGAGATATCGTAACAAAATAGGTAGCAAGACGGAATAACATGCCACCAAAAGTATTATCTGCACTATATATAGCAGATCAGCTGTTACAGATGTTGCAAACATTTGCCAAATCATAGACAAATGTAGTATTGATTTCCTAGACTTTACTGGGACATAGTTCACTGAAGACTACATTGGTAAACGGCATACTCCCACCATGATACAAAATTATTGCAAATAGTAGAATAAACATGAAAGGAGGTTGAGAGGCACTTGCCCATTCCAAGGAATGTCAGCGTTTTACCTGCTCCTCCAGAAGTGTCCATCCAATCAACTCCTGCTGCGTCCATCTACATTCCTTTGCCTCCTCCTCCAGATGTAGTCCCTTCCACTAACTCTCAACTAAGCCTCCTCACAACCACCTCATAGTGACACCTCCTTCCATCTTTCACTCCCTCCTCCTCTCTCTTAACCTCCTCACTTTCACAGTTCGTGTAAAGTCTTTGTAACTCCTCTGACAGCCAGCCACAACCCTGCATGGGACTAGGACTGAGGGTCTGCAGCTGTGGGCACTGATCATTTGTGGGTTGCTATTGGCCACACAACACCCCGCCCCTTATTGCCAGTGTAAATGAAGCTGAGGGTGCAGTCCTAAAGGTATGTCTTCCGTGGTGGGCATTTTGGATTTACTTTGGCTGTTTGACTGGGCAAGGAGAAAGCATTGGTTTTGCAATCTGACTTACTCCAAGGTGTGCATAACAAGATGAACTTCAGGGTGTCTGGGTTGCCCCTTATGCTGTCCTTGTGTTCTTTGGAGCTTGTGTGAACTATCACCATGTTCATTGGCCCACAGACTTTGAGGGCAGGACTTCAGATTCTGCAAGCAGGTTCAGGAATCTGTGTGAGCTTGGGAACTTTGCTGTCAGGTTCGCTGTCATGCGGCAGCTTTACGAGTGACACAAGGGAGTTCATGAACCTTTGTGAGCCCGGTGAGCTGTGCCAATGTTTGCCAATGCAGTTTGGGATGTTTTAGGGAACCCAACCTGCACCTCTGCAAGACGTTGTTCTGCTAATGGGGAGTGGGGCTCCCAAATGTTGGGCATACCTTGAGAAAGGGGCATTTATGGGCACAATGGGACTGCCCCCTGCCAGGCAGCATGAATAGGGGGAGAGCTTCCCAGAGAACCTTGCCATTCCACCCCCATGCCCATCATCCAGTAGTTTGTGGTGGCAACTGGCCCTCAAAGCCACTCTAACACCTGTCTGCAGAGCCAGTCAGTGGACTTTGCCACATGCAGAGAACACATGTTTGGGAAAATAGTCCACATACCGAAAAACAGGTTAAAAATAATAACCTGTGACCAAACCTTCCTGAACAATCTCAAAGGAAATAACGTGAATCCAAGGCAACATTGCACCAATCATATCCCAAAAAATAAAATCTCAGAAAAATATATCAAATAAATGGTCAATGAGGAATTGACACAATTTGAAAAAAATGCCAAATCATAGAACATAGATGACATAAGTTCAAACAACTGAATGATACGTTTCCATGGAAAATCCACATCCGTTTCACTCAAACAGTTGAACACAAGAAAGAAATCGCCTACCATGACTGCCTAACCCCAGCCCATTCTAAAATCAAAGAATTGCTCAAAATATTTAACAAACTTACTTATCCCCTGTTGGGTGTCCTGACCCACGTTTGAGCTATCATGCTGCAACATTTGGTGCTGTGGGCTTAGAAAATCCAAGATGGCCAAAAAGCCCACAGGTACGCCAGAATAGGAAAACTGTGCAGTACTGGCATGGAAAACATCATGATGGCCAGAACTTCCAAGAAAATGCACAGGGAAATGCATGAAGAATAGGCTGCCACCCATATGTTGTGAGCACAGGAGGGCACTGCCTAAAACCACCATTGGGCTACCCACACAGTAGCCTGAAACCATTGGGAATGGCAATGCTGATTGCCAAAAGCAACCCAGAACTGTGGGGAATTCATTTTCTTAAATCCCAAAAATGGTTGCATTACCAGTACTCACCACTATCAGAAAGCCGGCGTTTTAAAACCACCAGACTTTTGTGTAAAACTGAACAAATGAAACAAAACCAGACCAAGGAAAGACTTGCTAAGAGGTGGATACAATGTAAAACTATATTCTGAAATGACTTGAAGGAAGTAATTATTTAATGTGTATGTAAAAATCGTAAGTGATTTAAACTGGGAACAAAAAAATGACATGTAGCTAAAAACTGGCTTAAAGAGATTCCAATTCTGCCTGACATCTACCCCCACAGGAGTTAAAACCTGCTCAGCCACTCTTCCCCGTGCCAAAAGGAGTTGTCACCTCTCTGATTAGATTAGGGGTGGAGCAGCTACAGGGAGTTGAACAAAGGCCTGTCCTGGACTCAGGCAAATGTTATATTGGGGGCGTTGTAAAAGTGGCTTCCTCTTGGCAGAAACGGGGAGGGGCATCCCCCTCTGAGGACAGGCTGAGCTTAAAGAAAGTGGATAGACTGGTTTCTCCACCATGTGACCTGGGAAGACACACCCCTGTTGGCCAGAATATGATTTTAAGAAAGATGTATAACTCATGGTGCGGACTTGTCAAAATTATCTAAATGATACCATCATTCTTGTGATTTTTCTGCCCATATTTTAAGAGGTTTTAGGACCCGGTGGTATGATCTGGGGGGTTACGAGCGGAAAAGAGGTTGTCACTCCAAATGTCTGCATGTTAAAAATCTGACACTTCATCAATTCATGTCCATACTCCTTGTGCACATGTGTGTACATTTGGGTAAATGTCTGATATTGCAAAACCAGTTAAAAAGCACAAAATGTTGTCATTTTTGAATGCAAGCCCCCAGGAAGATCAGAGGCGGACAAGCATGGACCATAAGGAATATATAACGTGCACATGTAATTTCAACAAATTGTATATCTGGGAAGGATGTATTTGAATCAAATATAGATTTGTGGGCAAACTGACCAGGGGAGGATCCTCTGACCCATAAAACCTACAGCATCACTCTGACTCACATTTCATTCCCCCAATCATGGGAGAGGGGAGAATTGGGCCAATGACAAGTAGAGAGGGGCAGGCTTAGCTAGGCCCAGGCACACACCCATTTTCAAAACACATAAAAAGAGACTACTGGGACAGGCAGAGAGATTCAAATCCAGTTGCTGCGGAGCGTTTTGCTGGACCACACAACATCCAGAAGATACCAGTTCCAGACTGACTCCAGCTACATACTCCAGAACCTAGAACTTATACTCTAGAACCTAAATCAGAGGCCTAAAACCACAAGCTGAGTTCTCTGCAGCAGGCCTCAAATCATTGCAAGCTACTCACAGCCGGGCGAGCTGCTTGAATCCCTTGCCAAGAACTTTTGCTAGGACCAGTGCAGAGATCCAGGCGCTGTGCAGAGACTGCTGTATCCGGACAGACCAGACCAGTGCCAGACCAGACTAGACCGTGCAGAACCACAGACCCAGAGACCAGATCGCTGTGAAGTGCTGCTAGCCTGATTGATCAGATCCGTGACGAGGTCCAGTCCTTCCAAAATATATTGTGAGTACAACTAGGACGGGGCAAAACCAAATCTCTTAGTTTAAAGTAATATAATTCAATCAACTTAACCTAAGTAGAACTGCCTCCTAACTGTCACCTGTCATTTGTAAAGCTGCACCACTGTCATTTGTCAATTCTGCAGCTGCAAAGCTGTCACCTGTCATTTTGAGTTTACTTTAAATCCGTAAAAACTACCTTTATTTAATCGTCCGTATCTGTGGAACCGTTTGGTTTGGTTTAACTTTCCTCTGAAAGCTTAGAATCTAAGCTTTCCAACAAACCTAAAACCGACTTCCTACTCCTTATACTTTTTCCGCAATCACGATTCACGCACTCGCGAATTTTACCGCGATTTGCGATTTGGCTAAAAATCCAGCCACGTGTAACCATCAGCAGTCATTTCTTTCCTTGCTAAAAATTCGTTTGCCTCTTAATCACCATCTCTGAATCATTGCTAAAGTGAGCCCGAACTTATCCCAAGTAGCTACCACTCCCCCTGAACCTCCTAAAGGGAATTAAAACCATTTTCAGCATATTTCTCACTTCATTGCCATCACCTTTTAAAAGCATTTTGGGCCTGTGTTTCAAACTTCTATCTGTGGTCTAAGCTTGCTGGGGTGAACTGAATTATATTTGATTGCATTCCTAAGAACTGTGTGTGTTACTTCCATCTCCTTCCATTTCTTACATTGCATAGGGGAGGGGGGTGAATTGCCAGAGAAAAAGTGATTATTTTATCTTTTGCTAAAATCATATCAAGTATTTCTGTACTGCATTTTATTCCTCATTGCTTTTCCCTTGAAATCATAAAAGTAGTTTTGCTACTGTATCCATCCTATACTAACTCCCCATTGATTGTAAAGAAGTGTGCTAGTGCCAGATTACCCATTGTGATCAACATCATATGTCTAAGTGTACTATCAGATATTAATTTATTATAAAGTGTGATATATATATATTGTTTAAATTCTCAAATCAACCTTTTAAACTTGCAAAACAGAACTACTTCTTGGCTCAGTGGGGTCAGGGGGATTCTAAGAGAGGGGTGTTATATAGGGGTAGTCATCCAGAACTCATGAACTGGACATAAAGATATATCAATAAGGGTTTCCATTCAGTATCCCAGACTAGGCATTGACTTAGCTGTAGTGTTGAATTGAATCTTCTTACAAATTGGGGGCTCGAGCCGGACGTCTGGGTTAGATCTATCACTTGTGCAGCTTAATACAGTGTGCTAACTGACGGGATACATACATCCGGTCGGATCACCACGCTGTTTTACGCTGTAAAGCACTCTTCAAAGGGACACTCTAAGGAAAAGGTCTGTTTTGCAAAAATAAAATACTAATTTCTGTAAGTCAGGACAGAGATCAATCTCTAGAATGACGACCTTGGTAGACATGAAAATAGCGAGGGAGCACCTCTTACATAAGCTGTTTGTGAGAGGTGAGTGGACTCACCAGGACCAAACGGTCTGGTTGCTGGCCATCGCGCAACAGGTCACTGAAACAGGGTCAGACATATGGAGAGATAAGGGTCCATTACATGTGGCCCTGAGTGAACTATATATGGCTCCTAAAGCCAAAGATGAACACAATAAGACTGCCAGGATAGCGGCATACCTGTACCTATATATGGGAAACATGCAGGATAAATGTACTGAAAGCCAAGATCTGGCAAATAGGCGAGAGATGGCATTAGAGAAGGTCCAATCTGACCTGGTCTCTTCTGAGCAGAGGCTGCAGAGGAGCCAGGAGTTAGAAAATGATAGTAGGCAGTATATCATTAAAATAAAAGAGGATATGGACATCCTGCAACAGGAAAAGGCTGTCCAGGATACCAGTTTTCTGGCCTTGCAAAAGGAGTACCAAGAAGGTTTGGACTCCCTACTACAGAGCCAGAAAAAGCTGGAGCAACAATTAGATTTCAATAGGGTATGTGCTGAGCAGGTAGTCACCCTGCAAAGCCACCTAGATAGGGAAAAGGCAGAAAGCAATACATTGATTCTGAAAGACCTGGATACCCAGGCAGAGTTTGATCAGGAGCGCCAGAGAGCTGGTGCCTTCCAAAGGCAAAGGGACGACCTGGCGGCACAGATGCAGACTCTTAGTCAGGAAAGGGACACCTTAGGCCAGGAAGTCTGCCATTTAAAAAGGAAAATGGAAGAAAATCACCTGGCCCTCCAGGGACTGGGTGACCTCCAAAAAGAACACCAGAACTTGTTAGAGCACACCAGGAGGGTGGAGGAGGCTCTGGCAAGAAAGGAGCAGGCCAGTAGGGAAGGGACTCAGGAGTTAACCCTCCTGCAGCAAAGACTGGCCCAGAACTCCAGGACCAATCAGGAGGCACAGAGAGAAAATGAGGCTCTCTGTCAGCACAATGATAGGCTCCAACAACAGGTAGCGATGCAGGAGAGACTGATAGAGTCTAGTAAGGCCTTAACTGAGGAACTGAAAGCGCAGGCTCTTGCATTGCAACAGGGAGCAAGGGCGGATAGAGACCAGGTTCACTGGGAGAGGGAGACTCCTGAGCATAACCTCAGGAGCCCTAGTACCAGAGGCCTTCATATCTCTCAGTCCCTGGACTCTGCCACCCCCATGTCCCCTCGCGCACATGAGCACCGGGCCACAGGGATGGCAGATTACTATCCAACCAGAAGTATGGGGCTCATAGGCCAGTACCTCCCAGGAATGGAGGGGCGGGCATCCGGGTATGGGCACCCAAGCACAGTGCAATTTAGTGGGGAACCCCAGGAGAGTAGGCCCATTAAGGGCATCCTGAAAACTTCTGCCTAGTTAGGACAGTGGGGGGGGGTACCCATCAAATCCTGGCAGCAAGGAGGAATCTGAAGACTCCTCTGAACGGCGCAGGACACAGGAGACCCAGTCCCCACATTCTGCCAGCCATTCCCAGGCTCGCAGAATCCGGGAAAACCTGGAAGATCAGACAGGAACCTCTGGGAGCAGTGCCTCTGAGTCAGAGGATGAATGGACCAGGGTTACCCGAACCAAAAAGGCCAATAAGGCAAAAAAGGGCCTTGCTTAAGGACCCATCGAAGCAAATAAAGGCGATAAGGAGTGTCATCACGCCTTATCATAAGAACGCCAAGTATTCCGTTTGGGAACACTTGGAGCTCTATGAGCAAATGATGGAGACTTTCCATTTGAAGGACAGCAGTAGCTGCATCGAGTACGTCAAATGGACATTCTCCCCAGAATACTCCAGTTTCTTTGCGGGGCTGGAGGACCAAAATCATTTAAGATGGTCCACCTATAAGGCGGCCATCTTGAAACATTTTTCTGTTCACAGAAATCCTCAAGAAGCTCGCAAGGCAGCCTACAATTTGCAATGTGGGGAGGATCAGGCCCCACAAGAGTTTGTGCAAGAATTAAAGCGTGCTTTTGCGCAGGCCACCAGAAGGGTGCGCACAGACAGCAAAGAGTTTGTCAATACATTTTTCCATGCTCTCCCTAAATATATAATGACCCAGCTCGTGAGAGATTTTCATGAGAAAAGATCTTTAGACTGGGTCATTGAACAGGCTACCCGGATCTATGAGGTGCAGATGCCTATCGAAAATAAAATTAACTCCCCGTTTTAGATTTGGAGATGGGGGGGCCTAAAAACCTGCCTGCACCAAATAATTCACAGCCCAGAAGGCCCTCGGGCCAGTCACAGACAGGGAGTCGAGGAGGTAGTCCCACAAATGGGGTCCCCCGCTCCCCTGACTATGTAAGTCCCCGCTATAAGGGAAACCAACCAATCCTGCGTTATGTGTGGACTCCTCCAGCCCAAGGGGGGGGATCCAGCCAAGCACCTAACCCAGGGAACTTCCCTCCCAACTTCCCACAGGAGGGCAGAAATTCTCCAAATCCTGGGCAGAACTTTTTCCCCAGGTATCCACCCAATTTCCAGCCCCAAAATCATCCATCCTTCTTTCCCCAATTCCCTGAGCCCAGACAACCTAATCCGGGAGAGGGGAGGCCAAGGGTGGAGGGGTACCCAAATCTTCCCAATCCGGGGTATTACCAGAGAAGGGATAGCTATCCTTCCCGGGATCAGCCCAGGGGAGAAAATAGAGCCCCGTATCAGCCTGAGCGGGTTTCACAACTTGAGCGCCAGGTCCAAAATATGGCATGGGATCTGGGTCACATACTGAGGGCTCAACAGAACCCTCAGATGAGTATGCCACCGCAGAATGCCCCAAACCCTGGACCTGGTGCTCCAGGACAATGACGGGGGCAGCACCCCGATAACCCACCGGTTCTCAGGGAGGAGGCACAAGGGGAAGGGGGGTGTAAAGCCTTGGAGGAAGCTTCCTTCCCAACTTGTAAACAGCCCCTGGAAAACCAGGAACCAGAAACAAAATCTACTGCCCCTGAGAGCCTGCCTCCCAAGGAGCTGAGGGGGGTAGGAGAAACAAAGGACCCAAACAGACCCACTTTGTGGAGGAGGTACAGGTCTTCCAATTTGAGGGAGAGGGATCCTCAGAGGATCCTGGGGAAAGGATCTTCTCCTTTTGAGAAGTGGGGGAACTCCTCCCAAGGAAAAATGGGTCCCAAGGGATGCCAATTCAGACTGGGGGGATGTGGAGACTGAGCTACCGCCGCCCATCATCTCATCCCAGAACCGACAATACCAAAATCCCCTGGTTCAAACCCATCCTGGTGACTGCCTCCAAAAAGGGGGGAGCGGCCCAGAACCGGAACCAGGGGAACCCACAATGGCTCTGATCTCCAGTTGCCAACTTTTTCTTTCAGATTCCCCAGGCTCTCCACAGAATTCTGCCCAAATCTCTTCGCTAGCAATGTCCAAAACCAGAAAGTTAGCCCACCAGCTGTCCAAAAATGTGCATTATCTGTGCCCCCTTGAGGAGAAGGAGGGAAGATACCATGCCCCGGTACAAGTACAGGGGCAGGGTACAATTTTGGCACTGGTGGACACTGGATCCCAAGCTACCCTTCTGTCCAAAAGGGCCTTTGAGGAACTAAATGCAGGAAGGGGGGAGAATTACCGAATTCCTCTCACCTCTCTTCCTGGACAACTGCAGAACTTTGACGGGAAGGAAATTCCCGTTGAGGGGACTGCAGACTTGGACATTAAAATTGGGCGACACAAGGTGAAACACACGGTCATAGTAGTGACTCCAGAGGGCACCCCTTGTTTACTAGGGAATGACCTCCTGAGAAGGTTGTCACCCCTAATAGATTGCGTAAACAAGGTCCTCTGGACCCAGACTAGCCGACCAATAAAATTAAAACAGAGTGTCAACCATGTTAGTTTAAACAGCACCTGCCACATGGTTGAACAAAAATCTGACCAAGTAGAATTTCACTTCCAGAACAACCAAATTCCAGACGTGACAGTAATAGCAGTAGGACAACAGACTGGTGATGGGGGGTCCTCTCTATTTCTGAAAATCAACCTTCCTTTCAGTTTAAGGTGGTATTCCACACTGGAAGGAAACACCCTGAAATTCTTTACTAATCCAGAATCAGAAACTCCCACTCCTATGGTCCAGAAAGATGTGAAATCAGCTCAGAGCCTGGCTGATATTCAGCAAATTGGAGAGCAGTTGTTCATCCCTGTCCAGTTAAATGATGGGAAGGACTCTGTTCTCGCTCGAGTGTGTGTGAAC
This sequence comes from Ambystoma mexicanum, assembly GCF_040938575.1. NCBI lineage: Eukaryota > Metazoa > Chordata > Amphibia > Caudata > Ambystomatidae > Ambystoma > Ambystoma mexicanum. The sequence goes on along the minus strand of NC_090931.1, from coordinate 847,526,811 downwards.
AACGGTAAGAGCTTCATCAGCGAAGCCATGTTCCACGAACTCCCAAGAGATCCAGCCATTCCCACATTCAAACTGATAGACAAATGGGAAATGGACCTGGAAGCACCTAATTCCAAACATCCCCTGCCAAGCAGGTGTATGCTCAAAATCTCCATTGGCAACAAGAGCATAGTCCATAATTGTTGGGTCGTGCGAGACGTCACTGCCGCCTTTTACTTAGGCAGTGACATTCTCAATCGCTTTGCCATTAGTTTGGACCTAATAAACTTCAAAGCTTGGTCCCGATTAGCGGATAATCCCATGGGCTTTGATGATCCAGAAAAAGCATTTAGGTCAGCTCAATTGCTACCTTATGCAGTTGAAATTCAGATCCAAGAGGAAGTCACCATCCCAGAAAGGACCCGACAATTCTCCCTGGAAGTGAAAATTAAAAGAGGACAACATTTGAAAAACCCTGATGCTTACATACATCTAAACGCTTCTCTCCAACAGCAAGGGTTGGGGGTAAACCCAACTCCATTAGTCAACATAGAACATGACACCATTCTAATAGAGGTGGATAACAGCGACTTAAAGAGTATTACTCTAGCCGCAGGCCCCATTATTGGAATGGCGGTTGATGACCAACATTTTTCCATTGATTTAGGAAATGAACTGTTAGGACCAATCCCAAGGACTGTTTTGACAGTGACAGTGATGACAATACAACACTAGACAGGATTTGTACCCGGCATGGGGGGAACTTCCTGGTGTACACTTCCTGCCCCTATGGTAAGGAAGATGTGACTTGTGACTTCAGGAGGGATGAGGTGATTTTCCAGGTCCATGAGGGTTGCCTTTCCCACCTGAGGCCGCCAGTCCAAATCAGCACTGTGACCAGGGACTTCTCCACCCAGCTGGAGGAGGCCGCTGAGATAGCCAAACCAGAAGTCTTTCCAGGCTTCAGGCAGATGGTGGAAGAGAGAGTCAACCTAGCTGATGCCTGTGTGACTCTGGAACAAAAGCAAAAGTTGAAACAAGTTTTCTTGGATTTCCAAGATCTCTTTGCGGTAGACTCATATGACTGTGGCCGCACCGACATCCACACAACAACAATCCCCACGGACCCTGGCACGACTCCAGTGTTTGTGAAGCAATATCGCTTGCCTTTCGCATCAATGGAGTCCCTTACTGAAATAATTAAGAACCTGGAGTCCCGGGGAATAATCCGTCCAGTTCACAGCACCTTCAATAACCCGGTGCTGGGAATATTGAAGCCAAACGGCCAGTGGAGACTCTGCGCCGACCTCAGGGAGCTCAACAAACGGATCCATACTTCCCGATGGCCTCTGCCCTACATTGACCAAGGGCTGGCCCAGATTAAGGGGTCACAGGTATTCACAGCAATAGACCTGACCAATGGATACTGGACCGTGCCTGTCAGTAGGGAGGACCAATACAAACTGGCTTTTACCTTTGGGGGCCAGCAGTACACATGGACCCGGACTCCCTTCGGATACCTCAACTCCGGCAATGAATTCAACATTTTCCTACATAAGGCCATGCCTGACCTGGGTGCGAGGGGTAACCTGGCTTATGTAGATGATGTCCTCATCAAAAGTTCATCTGTGGAGGAACACATAGCGGAGATCCGTTATGTTCTGACACAGTTGAGAGCCGCCGGAGCAAAACTTTCCTTTCAGAAAGCACAGTGGTGTAGAACCCGTGTTAATTTCTTGGGCATGAGATTACTCCTCAGGTTCTCTGTCATCAGGAAAAGAAAGTGGAAGCACTTCAGAAACTGAAAGACCCCACAACTCTGCGGGAACTAAGGAGCCTCCTTGGACTCACTAATTACAGCAGAAGGTTCATTGAGGGCTACGCAGAGATCACCAGACCCCCGATTCATCTCCTGAAGGGGGGGGTCAAGTGGGGATGGGGTCCAGAACAAGCCGAGGCAGTAAGATAACTCAAAAGAAGCCTCTCACAAGCGCCTTGCCTAGCTTACCATGTCAGAAACAAGGAGTTCTTCCTGGAGATGGGGTTCTCTAATACGTGCTTGACGGCAGTGTTATACCAAAAGCATGACAAAGTCAATAAAGTAATCTCCTATGCGAGCAAAACTTTATCCCCTGTGGAGGAAAAATTCAACGATTGTGAGAAGGCACTCCTGGCAACGGTGTGGGCATTGAAGAATTACCGCCTGTTTATCCAGGGGGAACACATCATAGTGGAGACTCCACACCAGCCTCTGCAATATCTCCAAAGTGACAGAATCCAGGCCGGAAATGTGAGTAATTCCCAAATTACTTCCTGGATTCTGTCAATGCAAGGCTTTCCTGTGGAGGTCAGATATGGCCAAAACAAGAAGAGTCCCCTCGCGCAAGGTCTGGCTGACTTGCATGATTGTGCCAGAGAAAACTGTCTCGAGGACGAAAGTCTAAAAATCAAGGACAACATGGGAGGGAATTCCCACTGTCTATGTCTATGTGGATGGATGCTCTTACCATGTTGACAACGATGGGGAGAAAGAACTGGTGGCTGGCGTAGGGAATGCATGGGTGAAGGAGTTCCCAGAACCCTCCGCTGGATACAAAATTGGTCCCCGAAGTAGTCAGGTGGCAGAATTGATGGCTGTGCATCAGGCCATCCTCACTGCTGTCCAGCATCAACTCCACGAACTGGTCATAATCACAGATTCGGATTATGTACGGAACGGGTTCGTGGGGCACCTGGTTAATTGGAAAACCAGAGGCATGTTATGTGCTAATAACAAACCCTTGAAACATGGGAAGTTAATCCAAAATATTGATGATCTGGTCACATCGAATGGGATGACCATCTACTGGAAAAAGATCAAGGGTCATTCCAAAGTAGAGGGACCAGACAAAACTGGAAATGACTTAGCTGATCAGCTGGCCAAAACCGGGGCCATCCAAGGGGATCTAATCGAAATAGAGTCCCTGTTGGGGGAAATCCAGGTCACTGCTATCACTAGGTCCCAGACAAATGCTCACAATGATCTTTCAACTGCCCAATGGAGCAAGGAGACCCCTGATGCTGATTTGATTACAGCTCAGAAGGGGGATCCAATTATTGGTAAGTTTTACCAACACCTTGACGACCCTGAGAACTTTACCCTGACGGATACCGATTACATTGGGAAAGAGGACCTAAGAGTGTTGATGAAATGTCCAAAAATGTTCCGAATCCAAGACGGTTTGCTGGTAAGGAAATCCAAAGCTGGCCACGATCAGTGGGTGGTTCCTACCTCATTCCGAAGCCTGATGTTAAGTCACGCCCATGATTCGTCCACCGCCGGTCATAGGGGGTTTCACACAACACTGGAAATCTTGAGAGGTTGCATACTGGCCACACATGGGGCAGGACCTTGACCAATACTTGAAGGGGTGTCTTGTGTGTGCACAATTTCAGCCATCATCCCTCACACACCGTGCGCCTCTCCAAAAGAGGGGGATGAAACTGCCATGGTCAGATTTGCAAATCGACTTTGTAGGCCCTGTGATTCGCTCATCTAGAGGAAACAAGTACATGTTGACCGTTACATGCTTGTTTACCAAGTGGGTGGAATGTCTCTCAGCCCCAAACTGCAAGGCAGAAACAGCAGCTGCCCTGATGATTAACCACATCTTTTCCCGTTTTGGTCTACCTCAAAGAATTGAGTCAGACAGAGGTAGCCACTTCACCAGTGAAGTAATGACAAAGATGTGGGAGATACTGGGGGTTAAAAGGAAGCTACACATTGCTTACAGGCCAGCTTCTTCTGGAGCAGTGGAGAGATATAACCGAACCATTGTGAGCATCTTAAAAAAGTTTGTGGCAGATTCTGGGCCAAGTTGGGATATCCGATTACCTCTGGTCCTAATGGCCATCAGATCTACCCCTTCACCTGCAACCAAAATGTCACCATTTGAGTTGATGACTGGATGCAAGATGGTGCTTCCCCAGCATTTGCTCTACAGAACCAAGAGCAAACGTTGATAAATGCCTCCACAACTCATGAGTATGTGGAGAATTTAAGGAAACACCTTCAGCATGCTTTTGCCTATGCTCAGCGGAATCTAGAAAGATCAGCCGAGAGCATGAAGACCCAATATGATTTAAAAACTACCCGAAAGGAATACAAGGTGGGTGATCGGGCCTATCTATACAATATCCAAAGGAACCAGGCCAAACAGCGAAAATTCTTGCCTACATGGAAGGGACCCTTTGAGATTATAGACAAGATCTCCCCTGTGGCCTACAAGATCTGCATCCCCAAAGGCGGTTTGGCAGAGGGGGAAGACAAGTGGTTCCACATAAACCAGTTGAAGTGTTGCCATCCCAGGCACACTTTGCAGCAACTGGAGGAGTCCTCTGTAATCCCAGAGGGTACCGCTCCAGAGTAATTCAATTCCAACCCTAAAATATCCTACATATAGCATATCAAATTCTGTGTTTCTCAAGTTTATGTGTTCCTGTCGCTTAATTTAAAAAAATGTGCATGTTCATATCTTTTGAGTTCTAAAATATATATGCCACCCCACTATATTAATGGTGGGGGAGAAATGTCCATGAATAGGTATTGCCGCTTTTCCTTTGTCGTCCTAGGAGAACGAAAACCTGGAGACTGGCCAAGGAGGACGATCCGGAGACCGGGAGCAGAGACCCAAGAGGCCCGGGGTACTGCCCAATATTCCCATCAGGACCGGCGAGGAGAACCGATCGATCAGTACCGGATGGAGGAAAAGATGCTGAACTGTGCCATTTGCAGAATTGGAAGAAGATTATGCGGACATACCAGTGCGTGGGTCAAAACCTTCTGTGCACCCGACTCCCCATCGACTCAAATTCAAAGTGCAGTCGCGTGGGGGGGCTTTGTTGGGTGTCCTGACCCATGTTTGAGCTATCATGCTGCAACATTTGGTGCTGTGGGCTTAGAAAATCCAAGATGGCCAAAAAGCCCACATGTACGCCAGAATAGGAAAACTGTGCAGTACTGGCATGGAAAACATCATGATGGCCAGAACTTCCCAGAAAATGCACAGGGAAATGCATGAAGAATAGGCTGCCACCCATTTTTGCCTATGTTGTGAGCACAGGAGGGCACTGCCTAAAACCACCATTGGGCTACCCACACAGTAGCCTGAAACCATTGGGAATGGCAATGCTGATTGCCAAAAGCAACCCAGAACTGTGGGGAATTCATTTTCTTAAATCCCAAAAATGGTTGCATTACCAGTACTCACCACTATCAGAAAGCCGGCGTTTTAAAACCACCAGACTTTTGTGTAAAACTGAACAAATGAAACAAAACCAGACCAAGGAAAGACTTGCTAAGAGGTGGATACAATGTACAACTATATTCTGAAATGACTTGAAGGAAGTAATTATTTAATGTGTATGTAACAATCGTAAGTGATTTAAACTGGGAACAAAAAAATGACATGTAGCTAAAAACTGGCTTAAAGAGATTCCAATTCTGCCTGACATCTACCCCCACAGGAGTTAAAACCTGCTCAGCCACTCTTCCCCTTGGCAAAAGGAGTTGTCACCTCTCTGATTAGATTAGGGGTGGAGCAGCTACAGGGAGTTGAACAAAGGCCTGTCCTGGACTCAGGCAAATGTTATATTGGGGGCGTTGTAAAAGTGGCTTCCTCTTAGCAGAAACGGGGAGGGGCAGCCCCCTCTGAGGACAGGCTGAGCTTAAAGAAAGTGGATAGACTGGTTTCTCCACCATGTGACCTGGGAAGACACACCCCTGTTGGCCAGAATATGATTTTAAGAAAGATGTATAACTCATGGTGCGGACTTGTCAAAATTATCTAAATGATACCATAATTCTTGTGATTTTTCTGCCGACATTTTAAGAGGTTTTAGGACCCGGTGGTATGATCTGGGGGGTTACGAGCGGAAAAGAGGTTGTCACTCCAAATGTCTGCATGTTAAAAATCTGACGCTTCATCAATTCATGTCCATACTCCTTGCGCACATGTGTGTAAATTTGGGTAAATGTCCGATATTGCAAAACCAGTTAAAAAGCGCAAAATGTTGTCATTTATGAATGCAAGCCCCCAGGAAGATCAGAGGCGGACAAGCATGGACCATAAGGAATATATAATGTGCACATGTAATTTCAACAAATTGTATATCTGGGAAGGATGTATTTGAATCAAATATAGATTTGTGGGCAAACTGACCAGGGGTGGATCCTCTGACCCATAAAACCTACAGCATCACTCTGACTCACATTTCCTTCCCCCAATCATGGGAGAGGGGAGAATTGGGCCAATGACAATTAGAGAGGGGCAGGCTTAGCTAGGCCCAGGCACACACCCATTTTCAAAACACATAAAAAGAGACTGCTGGGACAGGTAGAGAGATTCAAATCCAGTTGCTGCGGAGCATTTTGCCGGACCACACAACATCCAGAAGATACCAGTTCCAGACTGACTCCAGCTACATACTCCAGAACCTAGAACTTATACTTTAGAACCTAAATCAGAGGCCTAAAACCACAAGCTGAGTTCTCTGCAGCAGGCCTCAAATCATTGCAAGCTACTCACAGCAGCTGCTTGAATCCCTTGTCAAGAACTTTTGCTAGGACCAGTGCAGAGATCCAGGAGCCGTGCAGAGACCGCTGTATCCGGACAGACCAGACCAGTGCTAGACCAGACCAGACCGTGCAGAACCACAGACCCAGAGACCAGATTGCTGTGAAGTGCCGCTAGCCTGATTGATCAGATCTGTGACGAGGTCCAGTCCTTCCAAAATATATTGTGAGTACAACTAGGACGGGGCAAAACCAAATCTCTTAGTTTAAAGTAATATAATTCAATCTATTTAACCTAAGTAGAACTGCCTCCTAACTGTCACCTGTCATTTGTAAAGCTGCACCACTGTCATTTGTCAATTCTGCAGCTGCAAAGCTGTCACCTGTCATTTTGAGTTTACTTTAAATCCGAAAAACTACCTTTATTTAATCGTCCGTATCTCTGGAACCGTTTGGGCTACGAACTTGGTTTAACTTTCCTCTGAAAGCTTAGAATCGAAGCTTTCCAACAAGCCTAGAACCGACTTCCTACTCCTTAATCACGATTCACGCACTCGCAAATTTTACCGCGATTTGCGATTTGGTTAAAAATCCAGCCACGTGTAACCATCAGCAGTCATTTCTTTCCTTGCTAAAAATTTGTTTGCCTCTTAATCACCATCTCTGAATCATTGCTAAAGTGGGCCTGAACGTATCCCAATTAGCTACCACTCCCCCTGAACCTCCTAAAGGGAATTAAAACCATTTTCAGCATATTTCTCACTTCATTGCCATCACCTTTTAAAAGCATTTTGGGCCTGTGTTTCAAACTTCTATCTGTGGTCTAAGCTTGCTGGGGTGAACTGAATTATATTTGATTGCATTCCTAAGAACTGTGTGTGTTACTTCCATCTCCTTCCATTTCTTACATTGCATAGGGGAGGGGGGTGAATTGCCAGAGAAAAAGTGATTATTTTATCTTTTGCTAAAATCATACCAAGTATTTCTGTACTGCATTTTATTCCTGATTGCTTTTCCCTTGAAATCATAAAAGTAGTTTTGCTACTGTATCCATCCTATACTAACACCCCATTGATTGTAAAGAAGTGTGCTAGTGCCAGATTACCCATTGGTGATCAACATCATATGTCTAAGTGTACTATCAGATATTAATTTATTATAAAGTGTGATATATATATTGTTTAAATTCTCAAATCAACCTTTTAAAGTTGCAAAGCAGAACTACTTCTTGGCTCAGTGGGGTCAGGGGGATTCTAAGAGAGGGGTGCTATATAGGGGTAGTCATCCAGAACTCATGAAATGAACATAAAGATATATCAATAAGGGTTTCCATTCAGTATCCCAGACTAGGCATTGACTTAGCTGTAGTGTTGAATTGAATCTTCTTACACCCCTGTGCAAATGTCCCTTGTCTGACCCATGGGGTGAGGGTAGGCAATGAGGGCAGACTGCCCCTGCCCACTAAGTAACGCTGAGCCTGGGAGCCGTAGGGTGGATCCCTTGGCTGGCTTACCCCACCACACAACAAACATATGGCAGGAGCCTATCCTTATCACATGAAGCAAACGTTGCGATATGAAGAAACGTGATGACAACATCACCCTATATGTGTGTATTGAACTTCAAGTCATGCCTTGTCCAAAATTCATAATCAATCTACACAACATCTACAACATAGTAAACACTGTTGCTAGTGAAGAAAAGGAAAAAGCAGGTGCATTATGCATACATAAACATGCTACACATGATATTTATTTTACTCCATACTTTCATTTATTTGTATCATGGAGAGGGGGGGCGAGAATGCACTTACCCTTTCCGCCACCCCCATGTTCTCCATTATACAAACGTGCAAGCATTTACACAAGCAAACCATTTTCATGCTGGCACAAATGCTTTGGATCCCAATGGAATCCTCCTGCTTTTCACACCAGTTAAAAGCAGTCAGATTCAATAGGAATCCATTGTAATTGTTGCTTGCCATATGTAAATGCCATGCAGTATATTTAATCAGTTTGCCCTACTAAGTTTAAAAATAAAGCTGTACAGGTGATTACACCTGCATGCACACCTTTGAATTGCACTTCATAGTGCAAAGGATTAAAACTGCATTGAGTGCACTTAAGTGCAAATTGAACATGTCTCTCCATGCAATATACAGTTTTTAAAAAAATGTACTTTGCTTTGCATTGGATTGCAGGTAATGCAGGAATCCGAAATAAATTGTCAGAAATTATTAAAATAAAACCAAACGTGCAAACACGAATCACCATGCTCAGAGATCATCCAATTCTATGGTTCTAGTGAGCTGGGAAGCAAGGGCGTGACTGTACTGTACGTAGCTACTGGCGGAGCCAGGTTTTGATGCCGGTGGGCGAAGTGCTCCTCATACAACACCGGTAACGCACTGGGTGGGTCAGAGAGGGATCGGGTCCCTACCATTTCCTTACTTTTTGCGGGTTTAACTAGGTGCTACGGAGGCTTATGTTTTTGTGCATTACATCTGGCAGCATTTATTTGGTGTTCAATGATGAATTAAAATTCATTTGTCAATAAAGCCAAATATATGCACAATAACAACATGTTTGACACTTTTGAAATACAGCAGAAGTTTGCTTCAGTTAGCAAAGCACAATCACCATATTTTTGCAACGCCTGCCACAATCAGATGGTGTTTTCAAACAAAAGTTTTAAAAATACCTTTCTACAAACAATATTTCTACCAATTACATCTGGAAAGAGATGTGTGCAAGCTCCTGAATTGCAGACTGGTCGCAAATCCAAGCTTCTAGTCCACTTGACCAAAGTCTTCTTGTATCTAACTTCCCTTCTCTGCCAAATTGAAGTCTATTTAAGGTAATTCAACTCACAGGCTGCTACATCAAAATAAAAGTCTCACCGCTGATATTTCTACATAGGCACATTTTAACAGTGACAATTCATATACTGGACGGCGACACAACAGTTTATTCCTCTCCTCTGGCTGCCTTACTTACTCATGGCAATGTGTCTCGGGAGGATAGCTCAGGGGCAACGTGCTCGTCTTGGAAGCAAAATGATGCATGGAGCAACACAGGTTCGATCCCTGAGACCGCGCTTAGAAACCTCTGGGTATTAAGCACATTATAAATAAAATAAATGTGCTTTTAACATCGATCCCGATAGCATTGACAATGGGGCACTCATTGTCTCGAACAGGCCACCGCCGTGTCCTTCAATGCTGAGTCTGCAGAAAGTGACCTCTCCTGGCGGACACGGTAATGGCTTCAGTGAAGTTATGAGGGACCTCTGGGGGTACCAGAATGAGGACGCCTGGTCTAGGAAGATCCAGCAACATCTAGCCTAGGTTTTTTGGGGGGGGGCAGATGAGCCCTCGGGAATTCACAGTTTACCCTGTCTTCATCCTTTCCAACTGGGCTCTGAGCCCGATGCCCTCCCTATCCCTGATTCACCTCTATGACATGTTTAGGCAAATGGGACAATCATCCGTGGTGAGAATCCAGGAGGCACCCAAAACAGAAGGTATGGTTGCCCTTTTTAACTTTTTGCCTGCATACGAGGGACAATTGTCAAAAAGTGTAATTCCTGAGGACAGGGACTCGGATTTCTTAGGGGACAAAGGCGAAAATACACTTAGCATCACCTACAAAAACAGACCCTAGCAGAATAGTACAAAGAATGAAACACTGAGTGAAGCACTTTACTACAGTAAATCGCTAGAAGCAAGAATTAAATGCAATAAAGGGAATATTGACTCAAAATGATCTTTTGCAAGTATTACGGGTTCCCAGGTCTGCCTCACAGGGTTGTAAAAAAGTCCTGATTCCAACTGGCTATCACAAGGCGGCTATTGGAAACTGGTAAGGCGGGTCTCTGCACCACAGGAGGTGGCAGTTATTGAGACTGGGGCATTTTTTGAAGTTTTTTTGAAGACCAAAATGCACATATCCAAAAGAATTTATGGCATTGCATTTTCTCATCCACTACCCTAAGAACCAAAATAGCAACTGTACGCTTTTTGGATGAAATATTTTCTGATCACATTCATAATCATTCCAATTGAGCCAAATTATCTTCAAATTTTACTTGTGGCTAATGCATAAACTGCATCCTCTTTTTTCTCATTTATGACACTGTGATACTTGTTGATATTTGAAAGGTTGATTTTATTAACCATATAAATTAATTAAAAAAAACAAAAAAAGAGACTGGGGCATTGTCCCTCTCATTCCTGCAAGCATCTGCATGTACTTATGTCAACTCACTTTCATCGTGGCGTCATCACATTACACAGTCCTGGTCCATTCACAGGCAGGTTACCCCCACTCTGCAGGGAGGCCAGGCAAGTTGGGTTTCCAGCGCCTATCGGTACGTTGTTGGGCACCTTTTATGTGTTGGAGCAGAGTAGTGGGCATCAGTGCCCGATACCCTGACTAGTCTCACCCATGGAGCAAGCGATGTGCAAAGCAGCACAAGGGAGTAGAATGAAAGCTGAGAAAGTCAGAGCCAGATTCTACGGGGGCAGAGCAGGAAAAGCAGTGAGTAAAGGGAGGGAGCACGACGCGAGAGGTTGGAAGGGAGGCATACTAGAGTAGGAAGTAAGGCGAGGAAAGGGAGAGCAAAGCCGGAATTTGGGGAAAAGGGGGACAACATGGGCAGAGGAATACGAAGTTTGGAAGACGATACATATGCCGGGGCTACATGCCTACTGCCTGCCTACCTTACCTACCCTAGCCTAACCTGTGCAGTGCACTACTCACTCCCAGGAAGTCGCTCATGGACGGTCACACAGTGAAGTCACTCATTCTGACTCACCTCACCATACTCGTTATGAACTGTATATTACACTCTGATCAATGGAAACAGGGGGGTTGATGTGGACAAGATCAATTGATGATGTATTTTTGTTTACCCTACAAGTGATTGCATGAGTAAGTTGACCACTTTTCTGAATTTATAAATTCTCTGCATCCCACCTTCTTGTTTACATGTCATATTGGCTCGAAGCAAGTCAATTTCTTGGATACTATTGTTGACATTATGAATAAAATCGTCTATTCTCGCTATACAAAGCAGACTGGTTGTGTGATTAAGGACTGATATTTTGCAAGTAAGCCCCTTTTCATCTTCGCTACCAGTGCAGTGGGACACTGTCTTCAATAAGTTTCTTTATTAAAACAGTACCGCATCCTGTAAGTTTAGCAGTGCAGGGGAACCCTTTCTTCCCATTCTTTTCCCTTTTGGGCATGTTTACACGTTGTAGATCCCAGACTGGATGGCTTTGCATAGAGTCTCCATGCATCCCCGGTATACTATTATGACTTTACACTATTCACAATATCTTTTGTGTCAACTGATTACCAGTGAAACTGCACAGTTCAATAGTACGATTAAGGGGAGGGTACAAGCATGTCAAGGCCACGGTAACAGTATGTTTATCATTCCCAAAGCACACCTTCAAGTTGCTGAAGTGACACACTCACTCGCTTTCACTACACAGATGGTGCCACAGAAAGTGGAGTCCCTTAACCTTATATTGTCTTGTGGTCCTTCTACCAATAATATCAAAAGGATTATCAGTGAAAAGTGGCCTCTTATACAGTGATATCTAGGTTGTCGAAAATATTTCCAACACCACCAAGATTTGCTTATAGATGCTTGAATAACTTTTGCAATACTTTCACCGACATTCGATGTTAAAACAGTTAAGGAATCCCAATATCTTATGCCCGCTCCGTAAAAAGCCACGTGTCCTTGTCTCACGTGCTCCTGCTGAAGTAACATCCTTAAAGGCGACCACCTAAAATGCTGTGTAATAGGTGGTAAAGAAATATCATGCAAATATTTTACTACATGGCTGAGTTTAAATATAAGCTATGTCATCAAATGTCTTGTGTATGTATGTATGTAGATCAAACCATATGCAAGTGACATTCACACTTGCAACATAATATCAAGCATGGCGAAACACCTTAATACGCATTATTATTATTATTATTATTATTATTATTATTATTATTATTATTATCAAGAAGCAACAGAGCGCTTTACAGAAGGATATAATACAAATACATAGCAGAGCGCTTTACAGAGGTGTACAACCATACAGATGCATAAAGGAGCACTTTTCAGAGGTAACAACAGAACAGATATACAACATGGTAGTATAAGGAGGGGCCAAGTGAGTCCGGTTGCACGTGGGGCGACGTGATGGCCTAGGTGTTGAGGAGAGACTCCCGTAAGAGGTGTGTCTTGAGTTCTTTTCTCAATTGTACGAGCGTGGGTGGGAGTCTGATACTGATGGGGGTGAGGTTCCAGAGTCTAGGAGCATAGGCAGAGAAGGTCGGTTTTCTGGTCCTTTCTTTTTTGCAGCAATGGATTTCAAGTCTGCACGTGTCCTGGCTTCTGGTGGTGCACTGTCCACCGGAGATGCTGAGTTTCTCCACAAGGTAGCTGGGTGGCTTGAGGGCGACTGCCTTATAGATGATTCCGCAAGACTTTATGGTGATTTGTGGTGCAGTGGTTGCCAGTGCAGGTCGATGAGCACTGAGGTGATGTGGTTGTATCTGTGTAGACCCTTCATGAGGCCTGTGAATGTGTGTAAGGCACTTCTCATGGGCACAAAGGGGGACGACTGGATGCTTTCGAGGAGCGATTGCCTTCTTCCAGGTGGGATCTACTAGTGCTTGAATGAAGGATCTAAAGCTGTCCAAAGGGAGGAAGGCCTCGACTTTCCGCAGGAGGGAGCGCTGATACCAAGCTGTCGGAGATTTCTTAGCTATGTGTGTCTTGAAGGAGAGGTGTTTGTTGATGTGGAACCCAAGGTACTTGGTACATGAGGAGGGCTCGGGTGTGAAGCTGAGTTTCGGTGTTGTTGGTGAGGAGTAGCAATACAGACTTGGAGGGGTGTTATTCAACGCAGTGTTATTCAACTATGAGCACTAGAACAGGAACCAGTGAAACAATATGCACAATGACCAGAGAGAGAATTAGAATTACTCAAAAGTGAAATGCATTGGGTTTTATTTTTTTACAGACTGAATCACAGAAAGGCCTCAAAGATGTGACCAACTGGCACACATTATTGTGAATTTAAGTGTAGTTTTATTTTAATTTTTATAATCAGTGATGGCACACCCCAAGTTATTGTTCAGCCTTAACCTTTGTCTCAGGAGGATAAGCTCAAGGGCAACGTGCTCGCCTTGGAACTAAGATGATGTGGAACAACATAGGTTCGACACCCGGGTCCGCTTATAAATACCCTATCATATCATACCACACTGTATAGGCTGTTCTTTGCGCCTTCTTTTCTTTTGCTACTTGCAGCATGTCCTAGATGAGGAATTAACCTTTGTAAGGCTAGCAAAATGCTGTTTCGGAGGAAATGTTTTAAATAAATGTACCTGCACGCTAGCCTCGTCTCAACCGCGTTTGTTCCGTCGAGAGATAAAATGGCCATGATCATGCAAATTGGCAGGTTTATGGCCTCTCTATAGCAGAACCTGCTGCTTCCGTGTGTTATCGCACCAAAGCACTCGCAGACTGAGACAGCACAGCTCAGACCATCAAAAGGTAGCCTACCATTAGGGCCTTTCTTGTTCATTTATATGTGATGTAGCATTAGGCATGCTTTGTTATGCTCAGGGAACTGAAACCTCTGTCTCTCCAAATGTTTGGGATGACAACACCCATCACACCTTTCCAGCACACTCAACTGTGTCGTAGCTCAAAACAGCAGGACAGTCACAGATAGTGGACCCTAGAACGAACTCTTAAGACTATGGTGCATACATGAGATGCAGAGAAGGCATTCCTTGTTTAGGGCCTGCGGGTTCCGTTTTGGGATTCTTCCTCTGGGCCCAAAATCAGAGGGTAACCAGGTGCCGGTACCGAAGTAGACATATCAGCAGGGGAGAGGAAGAGCAAAGGCAGAAGCAAAGAGGAAGGTCTTGAGATGCTTCCGGAACTAAAGACGGTTCTCCTCACGTTTTAGAGGCAGGGAGGCTGTTGCAGAGGGAAGCCCCAGCCGAGGAAAGAGATTTGCATTTATTGGGTGACTGGCACAGTATAAAAAAAAATTGGTACGAGCATTCAAACAGGTGCATACAGGGCACTGACATAGTGGTCACTTGTTTTCCATGACCATTGGGGGAGCACCTTCTAAAAGTAGTTTATTGTCCTTGAGCAGATATCTTGGGTCAGCACGTACCACCAAAACATTGCCTTGCAAGGATTGTGCCTTGTTGGTGGGTTTGTGCACACACTTGACGTACCTGTGATGAATTGAGGGAATTTGTCCCTTCTCCCCAAGTGGGAGCCCCCCGTAAGGCTAGGGAGGGGAGCCCTAGGGGGAGAGGCAATTGGGACATCACTGGGATGGACTCCTATTCCTGTGAGCAACTCCCTTCACCAGTAAACATAATGGCACATGTGGGTCTGTCAAACCCTGTCAATGTTCAGGTCTGGGCCGAAGAAGAAGGTAGTTGATGCTATTATTCAGATGAACGAGAAGCTGTCTCTTTAAGGAAAAGTGACCAAACCTCTGAGACAAGTGGATTGATGGAGGAACACTCATAAACTAAGAGGTGCAAAGGGAGACAAGAAGTGAAAGAGGTAGTCCTCTCCAAGAGGGAGATGTACCCTGTTAACGTGGACCTGGGAAGAGGCAGAACCGCAGGAGGACATGACGCCCACAAAATGCAAATGTGCTGGGAAGCATCAGAGTGCAGGATGAGAAGCCAGCATAACCAAGACTCTGAGAAGGGATGATCTAAACAGGGCTTGAAAATTGGTGCTTGTGTGAATGCGAGAGAATCCTGGTGGGTGGCCGCCCCCGCAACTACGCCGTTACTGCAACAACTCCCCATTGAGACTCCGGTTAGCCGATTAGTCTAGAGGAGGAGAAGCAAGCATATGTGAGAGACTCTGAGGAAGTTGGCTTAATAGTCCGGTGGAGAAACAAGACCATGGCCGGGCCCCGTAAGATCCCCAAAGATGCTTCCTGGTGTGACCAAAGGTAGCAGGGGGAAGGGGAGGCATGGGAAGATCACAGACAAGCATTATACAACACAAATAATTCATCTCAGTACTAATGAAAAACACCTGAAGATAAATCTATCGAGTTTTGAATGGGACAGTCTGAAAAAGAGAATAATATTCATCCATGAAGGGGAGGAAAAGGGAAATGTGATATCCTTGTTAAAACCAAACTGTGCAAATACAAGAAAAGGAATAATAATGATCCTGAAAAGGGAGGTGAAGAAGAGTGAGAAAAGCTTAACGTCAACTGTGTTTTTAATAAATGACAGAAAGACAAAGATATACCCAAAAGATGGAATAATAAAGTGAATAACCCTTTGTCCTGGAAAGAAAGAAAGATAAAACCTGTGTCCCAAGCAGAAGAGTAGGGCCTAAGAAAGAAAGAGTATTAAGAGTTGAAGACCAAAGCGGTCTTGATGATAAATCAATGTGAATCAAGTAAATCCACATCTGAAGTGAATAAGAAAAATAGTAACATGAAGAAATAATTGAATTAACTGATAAAAAGTGTTACCAAGAACTATTGAAAAAGCACATATTGAGAGGACAAGTTCTGGAAGCACTGAGCTGGAGAAGGGAGTCATTCTCCTGCCCCTTTATTTTGTTTGGAATAGTAGTAGGGTCAGATAGTGTTCATTTTGGGACAATGGACAGATTCATTTTGGACATTGGAAAAGACGACTGATGAGCACCTTAGTTATTCCTTTAGGTAGGGAATACCCCATAGCCAAAGGGATAGTTAGGTTTACACCTTATTATTTAATAAACCTTGTTGAAAAATGTCCATAACGAGTATGCGCCCTTCTTCTGACCCGTCAAATATGGTGTAAGAAGTGGGATGTAAGCCACCTGAGAAAAGTTGGGGACCCGTGTTGTTCAGTAAGATAAGTCCCAAGGCTAAAGCATCTACGGTAGCCACCGCTGAATTCATTGTGTTTGATATAAAAAGCATTAGGCAAAGATGCCTAATCCCACTGGGTTGACATTAGCCCCTCCCCAAGGAACCTATATTAGCCTAATCTCAAAGTCAGGGTTGGCTTGGAGATATGGGCTGGATGTTAGTGTGGGAATCACAGATCTGGACTTTTGAGGAGATATTAAGGTACTCCTACACAATATCCGGAATAACCCTCATACTGTTAAGGAAGGAGAAAAGGTGGCACAAGGGATTCTTGAAAAAGCCTTGTTCCCTATTCCACAAGAGGTAGAAAACCATACCAAAACAGACAGCAAATCAACGGGGTTCGGGGAAGCAGAACTCCCAAAAGATAAAGCAATTCCCAAAGAAACAGAAGAGGTTGCCCCTTACTCGACCTAGTCTTCGCCCAGAGAAACAACCCAGTTCTGACGGAGGACTTTGGAAGGGTAACCAAAGAAGAGGATGTACGCAATCAACCGAGTCCTTTCTTCTTCTTTAAAAAATGTCTATTGTACTGGGGCGATACGACCCCTGATGAGGTGTGTCGAACACAATTTGTGATTCCTCATAGTCATTTTCAAATCATATAGAAACTCGCCCACTCTCATTTAACAGCATCTAATTGGGGGTGGGAAAGACTCAAAGTCAAATCATCACTAGCTTCTTTTGGCCCACAGTATTTGCTGATGTAAAAAATGTCATCCTGACATGCTAGATATATCAGAAAGTGACACCCATCCCAGTTCAAAGCACCTCATTGCAACCATTACCGATCATAGATGTCCCTTTCTCGAGAATTCAATGGATATAGTGGGACCATTAGAGACATCTAGCCTAGGAAATCATTTTATCTTGGTAATCATCGACTATGCCACTCGTTATACCAAGGCTTTTCCATTGCGTAATAATACAAAACAACAAATCCTAAAACACATGCTACTTTTCCTCTCGAGAGTAAGGTTTCAAAAGAGATCCTCACTGACCAAGGTACCACCTTTATGTCTCGATTGATGTAAGAGGTAAAAGAGATGCATACCATCAAGACCTTAAAAATGTTGATGTACCATCTCAAAAATGATGGGTTAGTAGAACATTTCAACAAGACGTTGAAAAGAATAACTCTGAAGACTGGTGGAGACAGATGGGAAAAACTGGGATGGGATGATACCATGGGCATTGTTCACTTGTCCACAGGCGTCGCTAGTATATTCCTCATTTGAACATCTATATGGGAGAGAACCCGAGATGTACTAGACATGTTGAGGGGGACCTGGAAGCAAAAGGAAGAAGCCGCTTTAATGATCTCTTGAACCACACAAAATGTAAGGTCCCATATAGCAGCGGTATGAGAAATTGTTAAAAATCGTCTACTACACACACACGAACAGCAACAGGCTGCCTATAATAAACTTGCAATACCCAACACATTTTCAGTTGGACAGTCCATCTTGGTTCTCCTACCCATCTGAGAAAGCAAGATGGTTTCTAAGTGTTATGGCCAATATCAAGTCTTGGAAAGCAAAGAAGCACTAAATTCATTCTTTGCCAGCCTAATAGAAAGCAGAAAAATCAAATGCACCCATGTGAAGATACTTTAGCAACAGAGAACAGAACCCCCATAGAGAAGGCAATGGCTACTCTCCCAACAGACTCTGATAATGAGAACCTCCTAATTTCCCCTGACCAGCCCAACAGGGTGATGTCAATGACATTCTGACACAATTGTCTGACGACTTCTTAGAGTGATTGGACAGGCTTTTTTCTTTTTTCATTATTTTAGAACCACAGCAGGGAGAACTATTAACATAAAACCCCACCAAATCCCAGAAGCTTTGAAGAACGTTATTACACAGAGAAATAGGAGATGCTCAAGGAGGACATTAGCGTGCCCTTTGAGAATCTGTGATCCTCTCCATTTGTGATAGTTGCTACACCAGATCAGTCATGGCGATTATGCTTCGACTTCAGAAAACTCAACTTAATCAGAGTGTTTGATATCTACCCAATGCCGAGAATTGATGATATGATTGGGAAGTTGGGCTGCGCAAATATATTTGTAGGCTGGTTCTGACCAAAGACTATTGGTAAGTCCCTTTGAAGCCATCTGACCAAGAAAAAACAGCCTTCTCAACACCTCAAGTTCTGTTAAAATTTAAGGTTCTACCTTTTGGTCTTCATGGGGCACCAGCCATGTTTCAGCAACTGATGGACCATATTTTGAAATCCTTTTCGGCATTCTGTGGCACCTAGTTAGATGACATTGTGGTGCATTGTGATAGTTTACCTGAGCAAATACACTCTATACAAAATCACCTGTGCTCTGAGGAAGTTCGGTCTAGAGGCCAACCCATGAAAATGTCATCTTGCTCAGTCAGCACTAAAATAGCTAGAATTTTTTGTGGGAATGTTTTTCTCCAACCACAGAATGAAAAAGTGAAAGTCGTGCAGCTAACACCCATCCTTAAGACCAAGAGAGATCTATGTGCCTTCCAAGGATTAACTGGATATTATAGACGATTCATCGGTAGCAGCTAACCTGACAAATTAAAAAATGTGCAACCCTGAGAAGCTCCTATGGGATAAGAATGATCAAATAAGTTTTGATCACTTAAAGACCTTACTGTGTGATGAACCTGTGCTAAAATGTCTGACTTCAACAGAGAATTTTTACTGCAGACGTCCAAGGTAGGATTGGGTGCTCTGCTCTCCCAAAAACAAAACGGGGTGTACAATGCAGTATTATGTACCAGTCGAAAGCCTTTCGTCAGGGAATAATACTATGCTACAGTTAATTTGTAAATCTTAGCAATAAAATGGGCAGTCACACATCTGAAATATTACCAGACTGGCTGAAAAGTTAGGCTCATTACAGACCATTCTCCTCTGATGTGGATGAGCCTCAGAAAATATACTAATGCCTGAGTAATGAGATGGTTTCTGGACTTCCAACCTTTTTGTTTTTCCGGGGAACATCAACAGGATCAAGATTTTCTAAGCCGCTTTGCCATACATAAAGAAGGGGAAGCCACAAACATAAGGAGAAGGGTGTGTGACGAATTGAGGAAATTAGTCCCTTCTCCCCAAGGGGGAGCCCCACCCCCCATGAGGCTAAGGAGGCGAAACCACTCTGCAACACCCTCCCTAGGGGTAGAGGCAGTGGAATCTCACTGGGTCGAGACTCTCCCTTTGGAGACAAGGACTCCTGTTCCTGTGACTAGCTCCCTTCACCAGTAAACATGATGGCATATATGGGTCTGTCAAACCCTGTCAGCTATCAGGACTGGGCTGATGAAGAATATAACTGAAGGCCATTATTCGGAAGAAAGAGAAACTGTCTCTTTAAGAAAAAGTGACCAATCCACTGAGGCAAGTGGATTGAAAGAGGTACACTCGTCAAGTACGAGGTGACAAGGATTACAAGAAGCGAGAGAGGAAGGTGTCTCCAAGCAGGGGAGGTATCTTGGTATGGTGAACCTGGGAAGTGGCGGAGCCCGTGAAATCTAAATCTGCTGGGAAGCAGCCGAGCGAACACTGAGAAGCCAGCGTAATCGTGAGCCTGAGAATGGATAAGCCTAATGGGGTTTGAGATTGGTGGTGGGGTGACTGTGAGAGAATCGTGGTGGGCAGCCTGCCCATGCAACTACACTGAGACCGCCACAGGGAAGCTTCAAAAAATGTAGCGACTCCGCATTGAGACTCTGAATAACCAAAAGGAGGAGCAACAGGAGCAAGGAGCATATACAAGAGATGTCGAGGAGGTCGAATGAATGCTGGTGGAGAAACAAGACTGTTGCCTACCTGTAAGATACCTGAAAACGTTTCCGGGTGAGATCAGAGGTAACAGAGGACAGTGGAAGCATGGTAAGATCACAGCCGAGTATTATACAACATGAATAACTAATGTCACTACTAATGAAAAATAACTGAAGATAAATCTAGTGAGTTGAACTGTGAGGGAGAACAATATTGAGAGAAAGAAAGAAAGAAAGAAAGAAAGAAAGAAAGCAAGAAAAGAGCGAACAAACCTGGGTCTCGAGCAGAAGAGTGGGGCCTGAGAAAGAGTATGAAGAGCTCAAGATGAAAGCAGTCTTTATGATAAATCAATCTGAATCAATTAAAACTACCTCTAAAGTGAATAATACATATAGTAAAGGGAGGAAATAATTTAATGAACTGATAGAGTTACCAATAACTATTGAAAAAGCATATATTGAGAAGACAAGTGCTGAAAGCAAAAAGTAGGAGAAAGGAGTCACTCTCCTGCCCCTTTATTTGTTTGGAATAGTGATAGGGTCAAATAGCGTTCATTTTTGGATGGTGGACAGATTGTCTTCGGACATTGGAAAAGACAAGTGACAAGCTCCCTAGTTATTCCTTAAAGTAGGGAATACCCCATAGCCATAGGGATAGTTAGGTTTACACCTTAGTATTTAATAAAACTTGTTGAAAAATGTTCTTAAAGAGTCTGCGTCTTTCTTATGAGCCGTCACATACCCTTTCATTTTGCCCACATCAACTATACAGGATTTATGTCAGGAAAATACAGGGAAGATCACATCCAAGTAAGCCCGTTTCCCTGTAAATGCTGCCGCGGAGGAGTGTTTGGAGTCACTGTCCTCCACAATTCATAATTTGCGGGTGTCCAACGGGTAACGCTGCCTCACATATGGTGACATTGATAATCATGTGCTCTTTAAATATGGCTGTGTGCATTATGCCTTCAAAATTAATCAGGGGTTCTATGACCCCCTTGGAGATGACACACCTGACCAGTCCTTTGACTGTAGCCTTCGGGGTTGACTTGATTAAAAGGTGTCTTTTCCTCCTTTAGGGCATCCTGTTGGAGCATTCTAAGGTGACGGTAGTCTGGTCTGCCAACATCCTCAAATTCTCCACCGTCTCTTTTCAGACCTCCAAATGGGCCACACATTTTTTATTGATGTTGCAGGTCATATAGCATAGCCTACAGAGTCAGAATAAGGCATGGCTGCTGCATAATAAAAGAAATTATCACTGTCTTGCTTACAGCCCAAGCATAATGCAGAGCGACGGGAGGCACAAGGAGTCCAAATTAAGCATAGTTATATTAAAAGAAATTAACACTGTTCTGTTCAATAACAAAATATAATTGAACTTGAGCTGTCGTCCTCTTCCAGCACCAGTGTCTGGCAAGACTGGTAGATTACACCTATGCAGGCCTTCATCCCATGATCTTGCAACAGGATTGCCTTCATCAACAGTCCACTTGACATCTTGCTGCAGCAGCTAATATATTAGCTTGCACAGACATTTAAGGTGAAACCCAAGCAAAAGGGGATGTTGCTGTAGCAACATAGAAACATTTACAAAAAATCTATGAAAAAATAGGACATTTCAGTCTAAGCATTCTGGAATCTAACTTCCTAAAAAGGGAGCTTTGGCATGTGTGGGCACCCACACCACTTACTAGTACTGTACAACCATTACTTCAGGTAAGATTTGATGTTAAATGTTTTTAAGTCCAGCAATGTTCTCAAAAAAATATACGTGCATCACACCACAGCGCCCCCTCCTGATGCAGTACAGTATGCTGCGCAACAATTATCCGTACTGATGCTTAACTATTGTCTTCTGCAGGTGCACCTTTCCATGGAAGAAAATCAGAGCGTGACAAACCTTTGAATGCTTTCTGTAATAAAATACCTAGCACCAGAAAAGCACCCCAGCTATGCATACATCTTTGGGATGCCCTATTTAGATTTTGCAGGGAATTAAGGTATAGCATGTGCAACAGGTGAAGTAGCTCACAAGTTGAAAAACACATTCAATATTTGTAAGGTTGCTTTGAGAATGTGTTTTTTAAAGTGGGTAGAACATAGGCGGAGGGTTACTCAAAGCTCATACAGGTCTGGAGTTTAATTGTTTAAAGTTTCATCATAAGTACAGCCATCAAGGCTTGTTGCCTTAAAAATAGCCTATTGACATGTTTTATCCCAGGGAGACTGACATTGCCATTGTGAAAATGTGCAAACACCTTCCAGGGGTCCAAAGGTACCTTAGTACTCTGCAGAACGTTAGTATCTTTTTATCAGAGTGGTTCCCTTGCCCTGCAGCAAACCAAGCCAAAAGCTGAAATGGAGCGTGATGGTAGAGAAACAGGCATTTTAGGAGTGAAAGCAAGATACTGCATAATATGCAATGATCTTCCCACACACTCAGCATGCTACAGCAAGTGACAATTACATTGCACTGTATTATGCTGGGCTCACTGTTTCTAGTTGCAGAGTAAGCTTTGTCCCCATATTCCCTTTAGGTACAAAAGCAATAAAATCAAAGTAAACAAAAAAACATTTTAAAAAAGTCAAAAAGAGAACATTGGATGTTATGAGGTTTGGAAAATGAAGAGGGAACTGTTTGCACCGTACAACTAAGCAGGCTGAAAGTACACAGAGCAATCCCCTGGGCCATCCAAGCCATGAGGCTAATTGCAGATCCAATCATACAAGAGTTTTAGCTTCATATTGTTGACTTGAGCATGGAGGAGCCATCTGCAACTGTGATACAATTATAATATAATAAAATATATTTATTTTTTTGGGAGGTAATGCAATCACTGCCATTTTTCCCACAATGCTGAATTATAAATTTGGGGATAAAGTGGAGGATTTACCACCAGCAACAAGCTGGAGGAAAATCTGCCACTTTACTTCCAAAAATAATCATATTTGCTATGTGGTAGCCAATTAATTGAAACATTAACCTTGCCAGCAGAGATAGGTCTAGTAAAGTGTGCTGACCATACTAACCACACTATTTAAACTCTTGTAAATAAGGCTGCAGACAAGGTGGTGAAGGAAGTGGCCCATTTTCCTTTCACAGATTCCCAGGAAATGGAAACCATGTCCCAACAGGTACAGTTACCAGCCCCGTACATGGTTGTCCTGGTGCTCCAGATAATGCAAATGCAAGGGAAAGCCCCTAGAGAAGAATAGGTGCTCTATGGAAAGAGATGATGTGCTCTCTCACGTACAGATTTGCTTTGGGGATATGAGTAGCGTGTGGAGCTGCTTCTTTTGGCTCTGGGGCAACTATATTACCCGCTGCATACTTCTCAATGGCAAATCGCTGCAGAGCTCCAGGAGGACTAGTTTATCCTTAACTTACAAGAACAGGTAAGTAGATTCAAAGGGAATTGTGTAGTGTGCAAGTAGTTTAATCCTGGAAATACCATGAGGTCAGTGAAGGGGGTCATGCCCAGGCCCTCTGGTCCATTCAAGGTGCTCCAGATCGATTGTGGGACATGATCACAAGGTGCAGTAACTTCAGATATCTAATTGCATGGCTTGCCATTGTCCAGTGGCTTGAGGTTGGTCCCTGCATATATCTTGATGTTAAATCATCAGCAAGATTTCTGGTGAGAGAGGTATTTCCAAGATGGGAAATTTGTGAGGTCCTAAAATCTGATAACTGAACCCACTTCTTTAATGCCTTGTTCACAGAAATGACTTAACTGCTAGGAATAAAGCATAGGTTGTGCTCAATGTACCAACTGCAGGCCAACAGGCTCATGGAGAGGCTCAATGGGTTCTTTATTCCAGTTTAGCTAAATTGTGTGCAGAATTAAATAAATCCTGATATGTGTGCCTGCCACTAGCAATATTCTACCTAAGAAATCAGCCAGGCAGGGTCACCACTTGACCAATCACGAAATTGTGACTGTGCTTAGGCTACATACACATCTCTTAATTACACGTATGACATCAGATGTATACAATACAGCAGCGGCCCTAGGAGAGGAGTTTAGGGAGTACCTTAGGATGTTAACAAAAAGTGTTAAGATTATTTCTTTAGTTTGTGTCTTCTCACCAACAGACAACAGGAGATAACTGTGAGACTACTGACGATCAGCACAAGACACAGCTTCTCCCTGGGGACAGCATCTACATCTGCACCTTTGTGCTTCTTTGCAACGAGCAGCGTTTCCATGGGCCGCATAAAGTAATCTATGCGACTTTTTCTGCCGTGTACGTGGAGAGCAAGAAGAATTGGATCCATCTTAGTTATACTTGAAGTGATACCGGCAACCCTCCACTGGCACAAGAGCAGGAACAGGCATAGAAGTTAAGTATGCCTTAAGGATTCACTGTTCGTTTCAGTGCAAAGGGGGGTGTGAATAGAGATCTGGAATTTAAATAATTTGGATTAGGAAAAGAAATGTTTAAACTTGTAAATTGTGTGAAAATAGATGTTTGATGTGTTTTGTGTTCTGTGTGTCATCATGTTTAAGGATGACAATCAGTGTGTATATTGTTTTTGTTTTATATTTTGTTTTTTTTCTAAAAATCAATGGGTGCAAGGGCTGAACAGTTTCAGAGCTGGATGATTGAAGGGATACTCAGAAGAAGGGATGGCACAAATAAATAAAGAGTGTGAGACAGTATGAAGAAATAATTTGCAGAATCTGATGTGGCTCAAAGAGACAGAAAAACCTGTTAAGATACAGGCACTTACCAATTTCTCTCTGTGTTTTAAGGGCAACTGCATGGTGCCCCTAGGCACAAATGGGTACTGCAGCCACACACTTTGCATCACAGATCTGGCTAGAGGTATGGCTGCTCTTCTTGATAATGTTTGGACCTGTGGATCATATGTGTATATGCAGTTGCCTCCAGCCTGGCAATATTTGTGCAGCCTCTCTACTCTTCATGTGCCTGTCCTCGTGATCCCTGAAGAACACCTGATTTTGGCCCGTCCAATGCCCAAAGTTACATCTGTGCCCCCTTTTGCCCCTGTGCACCTGTGTCCCTTTCACCACCTTATATGGACAAATCAAATAATGTGATTGACTGTGAAAATCACAAACAATTGCAACACAGGAGAAGGTCAAACAACCTTTCAGCAGCAGCATCACAGGCTTTTGCAGACACTCCTGCATTCCTTTCTGTTCCTGTCAAATGCTCTTACAGTGTTGCTCTGCCCAGGTACCAACAGCTGATGCCATGATGACTTCAGCCCTGTCCAAGGCTATGGTAACCACCATTTCATCCCATATGGGTACCCAGAATGAAGTAGTCTTGTGTCCTCCACCAAATTGAAATGCTTGTCTGGAGCAGTGGGTAGATTGCCAGATGGTGGGGGGATAAGTTGGGTTTGGTCGGCAGAGCAGTATGCCCATATTGAGACCAGTGTGAGAGATGGTTGTAGGGTTGTTGTCCAAGAAGATAATTATGATTTGTTAGGTAAAGTATTAACTAAAGGGGGGAATGTTGGGGTGGTCAGGAAAGGTCCCCATGATTACAAGGGGTTCATGTTGCACGTGCCATATTAATGACTGGAGGTGGCGGCGAACTGGGCGCCATGTTACAATTTCATGTGTATCAAAGGGTTATTAATTATAGATGGCATTTGTTAATTTAGCATTACTGTTGGTCTAGAAATTGATACATATTAGCTTGCATGTCCGTAGAAAGATAAAATGTTAAACCCACCAAAATGTAAAAACATACATGCACATTAATACAAACACATGGGGAATTCATGAATCTCAATATAGTGGGTTTTTACAAATGAATCAAACCCATGGTAGTAGGGATTTTTTCAAGGTGAACTTACACTGTTAAGTAACTCATTCTGTGAGGTTTTAGAAGCCAGGTAAAGGGGTTAATAAGTAACTCCACAACCTTTGTGGTCAGAGCAGGTGCAGGAACTGGCCATGAGTTTTACGATTTGATCAATATCACAAACGGCAGAAGCTAATCGCCTGATGAATGGGAGCATGATGGAAGGGGTTTTTATTATTTGCTTTAGCTAGCAGACAAAAACGGGGTGAGCCAATGTCCAAGGCTAAACTAATTAGAAACCAGGAGCTGCAATTGTATTGTCAGATGTGCTATGTGGCAGGGTATTTAGATTTAGAATTTTCTACTTAGACTAATGACCTGGGGAATGAGATAGCATCACTAACGCAAAGAAAAATCATTCACTCAGCTTTTATGTATGTATTTCTTTCTTTTATTGGGCATTTGAAAGGTGCTTATACATCAAGAATGTGTGTTTCAAAGAGCCCACAGGGCAAAGGGAAGGGAGCAAGCGAACAGTAAGACAATGAAGTATGATCATAGTGATGAATAAAATACAAAAGTGGTCCTACTAGGCCTTGTGAACATTCGAAGCATTCAAGTGTAGAGAGAGAGAGAGGGGAAAGGGGAAGGGGGTAAATGCTAGAGGTTCCACAAAGGGGGCTGAAGAGTCATTTGCAAAGGCAACAGGTAAGTTCCAGGCAGTGACCACTTGATAGAAAAGGGGTCACCAGCCGATATAATAAGTGCAGGGCCTGTGAGACAACACAGGCCAGTGGTGCCCAAAGGCAAGTGCCAGGGGAGGACGGATGCTGCAGGGAATTGGAAAAAGGCTGGGAGCCAGGAGGATATAAAAGGGCCCAGGCCACAAATCACAGTGACTGTGGGGTTTAGCATGGAAGGGATAGAGGGAAGGAGGAGGAGAAGAGGAAAGTCTTGAGGTACTTGTGGAAGTTGAGGAGATCTGGCTCAAGATGGAGAGGAAGGGGGAGGCTGTTCCAGAGGAGGAGCCAGCCAAAGAATGGGAATGGCTGCTGATCTCTTCTTAGTGTAGCGCTTGATAAACAGAGAGTTGGAGGATCAGAGGGATCTGGAAGGAGAGTATTTGGTGAGAGCAAGTTGCAGATAGCATGGTCCCCAGCCCCAGACAGCCTTACGGATGATGCAAAGGGATTTAAATGTGATACTTGCAGCAACCGGCAGCCAGTGGAGATAATTTAGGGCTGGTGAGATACGGTCCCTCGGGTTGATGCAAAAGATAAGTCTTGCAGCCCTATTCTGGATTAGCTGGAGGGGGCAGAGAGAAGAAGAAGGTAGATTAAATAAGAGGCTGTTACATTAGTCCAGGCTGGAAAGTACCAGAGTTCTGCAGACATTAAGCTTCTGGGGGAAAGTGAGGAAAGGAAGGATGCCCGTGAGGTGATAGGTTGGAAATGGGCCTTCCTGGTAAGGTCCATGATGAGAGGAATGAAAGAGAGAGGAGTCAAAGATAACTCTCAGATTTCTGGTTTCAGAGTAAGGAGAGGGGGGAGACCCCTTAGGGGGTGGCCAGAGTGAAGGGAGAAAAGAGGGAACAGGAGTCCCGATAGGAGGAATCGGTCTTGCTGGCATTGAAACAGAGATCATTGGAGGTACACCAAGACTGTATGGCAGACAGGCAATCAGGAATGACAGAGGAAGTCAGAAGAGATCTAGAGGGTATTCTGAAGAACAGTTGGGTGTCATCTGTATAACACTGGGAGTGCAGGTAGAAAGTGGAGATAAGGTGAGCAAGAGGGGTGAGATAGGTGTTAAAGAGCCAAGGTGAAAGATTAAAGCCCTGGGGAACACCACAAGTGGAGATAGAGAGCGGTGAGAAAGAACCCAGGATAACCTGGGAGGGACGGTCAATGAGGAAAGAGGTCAGCTAGTCCAGTGCCCGCTCAGAGATACTAAGGGTATCATGGAGGCTTTACGAAGATGGAGTGGTTGACCATGTCAAAAGCAGAGTAGAGATCGAGTAGAATGAGAATAGCGGATGAGTTGGAGTCAAGAGGTGCGAGCAATTCAAAACAGGTGTGTAGGAGAGCACTTTCTGTGCCTCTAGATGCTCGGAATCCAGGTTGATGGTTGTGCAGTGAACCAACAAGTTCAATATGCTGGGTCAGTTGGGGGGAGACCAACTTCTCGAGAGGTTTCCCAAGAAAGGGAGTGATATATTTATCATATCCTCATATCGCTGGGAATATTCATGCAAACCATTTGCAAATCAAAAGTTAGGGTTTAAACTGCTTAGTCCAGTTATTGCTAGTAATGAATTATGTTTCAATACCAATGTTTAACCATGTACTGATGTCATGACCCATCACAAAGCAATCTTAGGAAGAGGCGTGTTATGAATATGATCTGAAGTTGACTATTAAGATAAAACTGGCCAATGAAAATGTAGCATTTGGTAAAAGATGGTATTTCTTTGAAAAGGTTTTTGTGCAATCATGTTTGGTGTGGATTGCAATAAAGTACATGGGAGTGTTTTAACTGTTGCGAAAGAGTTTAAAAGATATCAACTGATGTGGTTTATTGAGACTTGGGTTAGTATGGTACTGCAATACCATCTAACTGCTCCCTGAAATATGTATTGATTAAGGGCCCATCCACAAAGCCTCAAATTGATCTACTACCCCAGCAGTACCACTTCTGACCCCAAAGATTGAAGTAGCCGGAGTCCTAATCCTGTTAAGGGTAGATTATTAAAATGGTCTTTATGCAGGCATAAACAAACTCCTCATACACCAACACAAAACGATCAGTGCCGAGGTTAGACTCATCTTTGGACTCAAAACACAAGATCACAACACCCCAGCACTAGAGGCCCTCCACTGGATTCTTTTAGATCAAAGAACCATTTTGAAATCCATGTGCATCTTCACTGAAACGTGCCACAAGGTGGGCATGCATGCCTGAATGCAAGTGTCTACCAATCAAATCCAGGAGGAAAACAGCAATAACTTGACCACACCCGCGGCCTCACTTTGAATGGGCAGAGCAGAAAATCGACAAGTAAATGTGAGGCATAATGCACTTACATCTCTATTTCCCACTCTATACCAATGTGCTGCAGTGACTAGGTGGAGGAGGGAGACAGAGCAGAAATAAGGTCTGATAAGCTGACTTCCTCTGTCTTGCCAGTGTGTTTCTGTTTAAACCTGAACCAGATTTTCATACATGCATAAAACAAATGGATTAGATTGTTATGGAATCCTCCTCAGTTGTGCATCTCATGGAGACAAGGAGGATTCCATAGGAATCCATTAGTAAACGCTACATGCAAAACCTAATTTGCAGGAAGACTTTACTTTTTCACAATACTGGCAGTAAAATGCAAGAGTAAAAGTGAGTGTTCTTCGTTTTACTGTTTCCTTTTCCCCTCTGTCTTGTGAATGCAGAAAAAGGTGTTCGAGGGACTCCCAGCACGTGAGCATCTGACAGAAAATAACACCCACTGACTTTCAAAAGGCTTAAAGAAGGAGACAGGACCCTAGCTTTTATGGACTCTAAATGTGGAAGAACCTCCCAGCAGTGCTGAAATTGGTAACAAACCACCAGAAATGTGAAAAGTGCCGTCCCACAAAGACAATACAACCAAGAGATTCAGAAGACTATGCAAACAGCACCAGCACAATTCCCCACTCTGGGTTCTTAAATTGAAATTAAAAGAGTACCTGTTTGCTTGAAGAGTTCTTTAAAATAATAACTTACGTGGTGACTACATGCTATTTTCTTATGTTATGTTATGTATAGTTTTTAATTATTATTGATATTTTTACTGTTTATTCTGTATTGGGTATCTGTTAGGTAATCCTGTTTGTATATGTATGTTATTGTGCATTGAATCTGATATTTGCTGGTAATTAGTGTGTGCTTAATTAATAAGCACCCACTTTTCCAATTGATGAGAATTATGACCACTGAAACATACTCTACCGGACTGTACCCTTAGCACTGTACAAACGTTGCATTGATTGAACCCTGGGCTCCATTCCCTTTCCCTTACCTGGCATTGTGGAGTCTAGTAAGAATGGAAACAAAAGATACCTTCCTTTTTCCTCCCACTGCTGTCCTACTTTGATGCTGCCTTGCCCACCCCTCTATACATCTCATCCCTTCCCCTTTAAACTATGAACTCAAATAAATAAAACGGGAGCAGTTGTGAATATAGCTGCAGCACTTGAACACATCTTTGTTAATTGCATTGGATTGTGTTCTAGCACTCACAGATGCTCTACCCATAGTCTCCTCGGCTACGACCCCGCCCCCCCCCCCAGTCCCTTAACTGCATCGCTTATGTGCAGGGCTCTGCTGCATTCCAGCTATGTTCATGCTTTATAAATCCCATATAGATACATAGGCAGGTTGGCACCAGTCAGTTGTAGGCTTTGTGGGTCAGGTATAAGGGAGCAGGTGCAAACCCCAGATGTTCTGGCGCATCAGCTCATTTAACCTGTGCAGTGTCTGTGATTCTGGCCATTTCAGTTGTTTTGTGAATGGCTCTAGCTTTGTTTTTCTTTGACCGAGGAGAAACCACTTCCCTCTGGGGTGGATTCCAAAGCGACGCCTTCTTGGAGAAGTAGTTCTACCAGAAAGGAGCGCTGGTGATTGCGAATGTACTTTGTAAGAGCACAGTGCTTAAGTGCATCACTCATCCCAACCCTTCCCTTGTGATCGCTCCTGACTACATCCCTGCGCAAAGTAGGCAGAAATCCCAGCCGCTTCGTTGGCATCCAGCAACTTTACCGTCAATCAAGGCACCCAGCCACGGCACCCACAGTTTTAAGAGGTGAATCTATCATTGCACATCAAAGAGTCGAAACACATTGGGGGCAGGGCAGTGTTGTGGTGATGCTATCCAACTTCATGAAATGCCTCACAGCAGGAGTCGCAAATAATTGCGACGGCGAGACCGCTGTGAATAATGACAGCGCCTTTTTAGGGATATATTCTCTAGGGATAGGTCAGCGAAGGACGCCTGACTCCATCATGTCGGCAGATATCTCCGAGCCATCGAAGCACTGACTTGCCCAATTAACAGACCAGTCCCTCTGCACACAGCGTATAAGCAATGGTGCCCACTTTCCGAATGGCAAAGCTCATATTGCTCAAGGATCCAAAATGGCAGCAGGGATATTTGCAGGTAAGAGCAATACGCTGCAGATTCCTTTAGCTCGCTTCTGGATACACCATATAGGTCAGGACCAGCAGTGGGTTTAGCAGGGCCCTGTGGGGCCCCATTATCAGAGAATGACCCTATGGGCTGCATTCCCGGTGGAGAGATCTTTGGGTAACCAGCAGGGCAGAGGATTGAAGCCCAACAGGACACACGGGAACTGCAGTCCTTCTGAAATCGAGCAATGGAGTAGTATGGATTCAGTTAGTAACCACAACATGTGCTTTAAATGCAATGTAAAAAGGATACACAGCCAGGAAAGCATCATAAACAGGGTGTGGCCTCAAAAAGTGAAGAGTTTGGCATATTTGTTATTATTTCATTATTTTGTTACGTTTCATGATGTTAGCATGTTCCAAATCTTTAACATGTTCAGGGCTTGGAATACCTGGGTGCGCAGAATGATTTTTCATAACACATACACTTTTCTGTAGGTGAGTCTACAACTGGGTGGACTTTTACAGTGCACCTTCTGCCGTTTTGGCAGCCTCTTGGTGCTACTTGTACATATTTCAACACCGCAAAAGGAACTAACCCTAAACAATTCAAGGTGTAACAGAATACATATTTTGCATTTTCTATATAACATATTCAGTGCTTAAATTGTAAGAAAATAGGTGCCAGGGCCCAAATATATTCTAGCCTGCGTGTTACACCTCGGGGTGGGCAACTCCCCGCCCACTCATGACTCTACCCACGCCTGCTTCATACTGCGTCAACATATTTGTGGATGAAGCTGCAGCTCCCACTGGTTATTTGAGGGTGATGGATCAAATGTGCGATTTACAGATATCAATCCGCATAACATATTAGGTGTGCCTTGAAATAAACTAAATGTTTAAATGTTTCTTTAAAACACACCGTCATTAACATTTTGCTCGGATCCTATCGGTGGCAAATGTAACATGTTAACGATCTATCCACAAAAAAAGAGCAAGCATGCTTTCCTCCAAAGCTACATTGACAGACACATGCAAGCAACATCATTACTGAATTGATGAACTTGCCCATCAAACACTGCAGAAATATTGTCTTATAAAGGTTGTCACTCATGACAGGCACTCCACTTCGATATTGGCCTTTTCACTGACCTTGCCCCTGTATTAGGGATGCTGGCTGGTGACTGTCCTGTTGTGAACCCTCTGCGACGGTTATTACAGTACAGAATTTGCAGCAAAGTCATGCAGCTGAGTGGAGCAATGTGTGGACATGTCCATCATCAGTGCCCAGCATTGTACCCGTCAAACTCATTGTTATTCATGAAAATTGATAAATAGCCCTGCCAACCTGGGTCATCAGGTTCATGAATAACAATGAGTTAGGCCATGCAGAACTCTGCAAGTGCACGCTGCAGCGCTTGAACTTAAGGATCAATGAAAAGGAGCTAAAACCAGCTCCTGGGTGTCAGGCCTCATCCAGTAAGCAGGAGTTACAGTAGGTAATTAGGAGCGGGTACACAGTGCACCACAAATCTAACTTCCACTTGAGATGCACAGTGACGTTTCTGCTTTTATGTTGGATCAATTATGTTTAAATGTTTCATAGATGTGACCTTGTTCTTCTTTATTAACTCTTTCAAACACTCAAAGTTAATGTCGGATATGCACCTTTGTAAGGCACCGTTAGGACTGGGGAGCCAAATGTAGGTCTTTGTAGCTGTTTCTTTCAAGGTAGCAAGGCTCTCCTAGGAAAGAAGCAGAAGCTAAATAGTTTGCAGCAATTTCAAACCTTTGCACTGTTGTTGCTATATTATTATGACTGACTAACTGCCAGTTAAAATAATAAAGTTGCCAAAACACCACAACATAATCAAGCTGGAATCAGCAATAAATGCAGAGGCTCAGGAATAAGTGCCTGGGCTGAACTCTGGCAAGTCCTCCTTTACCCCCCACTAATTAAGCACTGCATACTTTGAGTGTTTTGAGACCAGGACCGGCCATTGCCCAGATAGACCCAGTAAAAAAGTATTTTATGCGCTTCAGCCCGAGGAAAACATCTCAACACCTGTACACATCTAAATGCAACACTTAAGCCAAGATGACAAACCATGGTTTGCCTGGGTTTGCCTCCCTAGACTGTACAATTCCACAGCTGTTCACAAAGCATATTTAGGTAAAAGGTAAGGTTGTTTATAAAAATGTGTTTTGAAGGTGCATGTGAAAGACCACTTACAACAATCTGTTTACTCCACACTTAATGACCAAAGTATGATTGTTACTTATTGCCCACCTTTATTTTGAGATGGTGATTAATACGTCTCTCCTTTGTTTTGCTGGCATTTGTATAGACTGCTTGATTGTCAAATAAAATACATGTCAGCAACTGGATCCAGTAGAAGCCAACTGAGCTATCCCACTGTGGTCGCAATACGCCTCTGCTGCCTCCCTTTCAACTGAAGGTTGGATGCACTGGTATAATGTCCAGTTGATTATTTCCAAATGGTTTCTAATGGATCAAGATGCTCGCAGATGTGTGTCTGTGCGCCTTTCACATTTGGATCGCAAATGGTCTTGAAGAGATTTTATTTTATTGAGTGAATTCCTATATTATTACCCATGTGTTACACCTGGATAGTGTTGAAACCATGTCTTAGACATCATTGCACCACCCTACACCTGCCTTGCTGTACATCTGCAGTGTCATGCAAGGTCCACTCTTTACCTCGCTAATCACCACTCTTTTCCTCACCACCTTTCTTTCCCTTACCCCCTCATTCCCTTAATTTCCACTGCGCATCAGTCCTTATTCCTCACAGACCTTCTTTGCAATGGCCGTACCAAAGCAAAGACTATTGGGTTTGCCAATGCTTGTTTAGTTTGTATGTAGCACTTCTTCAGGTGGTTACTGTTTATGCTCTCCAAATGTTGACACTTAAGTGGACTGAGGCACTGAAAGAAAAGCCGGAATGCACAGCATCACACAATTGTTTAGCCTGGGGAATGCAACTTGTCTGCCATCTAGTTTTGTTATCTTTCAAACATTGTTTGGCATTTGTGTGAATTGTTTGCAAAAGAACAAGCTCTTACGTGAACCTGACAAAATAGCTGAAGTTAACATAGAAGAATGTTAGGCAAAACAAGCATGGTTTACATTTAGGAGAAATATCCGTGCAAGAATGATTACATATCTGAAAAACACAATACAGTAAAACAGGTGGATTGAATATTACAAATGAATCGGTTTTACTCTACCAGGTGAAATGTCAACTCGAAGGAAGGAAATACACTTTGAATTAAATTTTGATTAGTTGAAAAACTTAATGAAGCAATACATTCTCCCAGCTTTCAATAAAAGTGACGAAGTGTTACATTTGAAAACAAAAGGAGACCACTCATTCAAGAGCCAGCTTCTATGACCACTAACAGATGTGGGTACTTAATTTGTACCTTCATTCAATTTAATTATGCCCCCAATTTGAAGATTAGGAGGAGAGAATGTACGGCAGGATATTCTGCATACGTTTGCCAGGCATTTAAGTGTGGTAATGGAGATGAGAGTTGCACCAGGTCAGGCCCCGCCATCATTTGCTCCCATTTATGAACGACGATGCAAACTAAGAAATGCTCAGTGAACGGTTAGCAAAACACAAAGAATAACATAGCTACAATTAAGAATAGAAATGCTGTGCAACACACGTAGGGCACGAGGTAGTTTTCACCTATAGAAGTAGGGGGGCGCATAACACATAGATAGGGCACACGTGCAGCAGAAACAAGAAACATACACCAGACATGAAGAACACTACAATGGAAGAATGAAAACCAAAGTGCCGCCATTACTCTGACGAAACTTGGTGAGGCCTCAATTCTGAAGCATTGGATTCAAGCATGAATTGCTTAGCATGCAGTTTTTCAGGCCTCACAGAGCCCAGATAGCAGAGCAATGCCAGTGTCAATGTGCTGAAGGGAGGTTTGCTTGTGGAGCTGGCACCACATCAGATAAAGTTTCCCAAATCACAGAGCCCAGTTATAAGGTTAATTAGCTTAAGTTGGTATCAGTGAGTAAAACACACATAGTTGAATACCCAGTGCAGGTAGCTTTCATGCCAATTGGTCCCACAGCAAACGAACATAAAGCGCCGAAAAATGGCCACTGAAGGAAAGTTCACACACGTAGGATAGTAGGAAAATCCCAATAAAATGGTCAGAATGATTTTAGCACAATGGTCCTTCTCCATGTGACCTAAACATTGGCTGTTCATCCAAGGCCCAATTAGATAGTGCACCTGCCATAGCCCTAGCACGTCCAGACACCAAGATGAGACACACAAGGCCACAAACAATGATGGTAGATGAACCTCAAGTATGGGCATGAGTTGGGAGTATTATTTTCACAAGATCATGTCAGTTTGGTCACTTCTCCTTCCTCGCCACATTACTTGGCACAGTCCAACCGTATCCAGGGCCAAATGAACAAATGACTGGCCAATCATGCCACATTATTCTATCGACCTGCATAGTATAGTGATAACCAATAGAATGTTAAGAAGCAATGTATCATTGTAGAAGGTTGCACTTAGGAGGAGCATTAGTTGTAGAACAACCAATTATAATGAGGTTCACTTATAGATAACTATACATCATATAAACTAACATCCAATCCATAGCTTGAACAGAAGTTGTATGATATTAATTGTTATGACGTCATTTATGATGTTGTTTTAATATAAAAAGTTGTTGTTCTTGACTCCATTTTGATCCGTTGAGCCTCTCCCGGCAGCTGACTGTATTGGAATAAAGCAGGATTTCTTTGTGCACTTGGACTTACTCTGGTTATTGAGCGAAAATTGATTATTGATATCTGTGACTAGCTTAACATTTAGCGGTACTCCTGAGATAGTTAGCATCCGGCGTAGGGTCGAGGTCTCTTCACCGCAGCTCCCTCGGACATCAGAGTCAGCCTGCATAAAGCGGTAGAGAGCACACCTACAGACAAGGTTGGCAGAAGCCCAGTTTCAGCGAAAGTCCTGCCCGGTCTCACAGGTGGCACTCTGGGGGCGGAGGGCAAAAGCAGGCAGATAGAAGAGACTCGAAGCCAGCAGACCTAAGGGATCGTAGGATCTAATTGAGTATATCCGTGCACTAAAATACCTACGGGAGAGGGTATTGTGTTGGTTTATTGATGTTGAAGTTGAAATATTGAAGAGAGACAGAAAAAGAGATACTTCCAACAGTAGCTGGGTAAGGCTGCACGGCAGGGCATGAAGCCCAGCCTCCCTCGGGTGACGGAGAGAAAAATAATATAAAGCATAAAGGCAAAACAGTTGTGTAGATAGACTTATTGGTGATATTGTTGTTGATGTTGTTTTAGTGTATGATAATACGCTAAAGGTGTTTTTGTGTGTTGATAGGGTAGAGGTTAGAATTATTTGGAGGTAAGTATGGAATAGATGGAGATTGTGTATTGTGGGTGTGAGCAAGGAGGGTATTGTGTTGATATTGTATTTGATTGAGAGGAGGGGTAAAAGGAGAGCGACAGTGGGAGCATGTTGAAACTGCGATTATTGATTACTATATCTAATGGCAGGCACCCCTATTGTTCATTTGTGTAAGTCGCTTCCCTAATATAAATAAAAGATTTTAAAATACCACGTGCAGTGAGTCAAAGATACGGTTGGCAAAATGGTTCAACCATGCCCTAAAAAAGGGACACATTTGAAGAAGCATCTGCTGCAACATAGGCACACAGATTTACATGCCACACACAAGGGAAAGAAATTACAAAGCGGACTAAGCTTATTAGAATTGTGGAAAATGTTTGGGGAAAAGGAACAAGTGAAGAAGAGAATACAGGCAGGAGAGAAGATGAGGGGCGTGTGAGGCCCAACACACCTCCTCCCCCAAAACCATATCTTCCGTATATGGCAGTATCAGGAATATATCCATTGCCAGCAGCTGCAGGTTATAGCAACCTTAGATATCTATCCCCGGAAACAGGAGGTGAGGGAAAGGAAACAGAGAAGGAAAGTGATGCCAGAAGTACATTAGTAACACGTAGAAAATGATATATGGAGTAGCTTAGACGTGCAGTTTAAGGAAGCAGGGGAGGAGCAGTCACACCAGACAAATGGGTGGCAGGACAGATATTGTTCAAAATAGAAAGACAGACAAACGACAACGTGAAGGCTCTGGAGAGAGAGAATGAGCAGGAGAGAAGAATACAGTCTACATGTGAATACTAGCATTAATAGAGGGATGACAGGGGACAGAGAAAGAGCAGGAAGTGTGAGGTGGCCCTCAGACAATGTTAGTAGAAACATAATCGATGAAATTGAGAGAGGAGTGGATGTGGATGCAGTAGCACCAGTATGCAAGACAAGGCTGACACAGCTACCATTGCTCCAAAAGGGGAAGGGACTAATACAATGTATTCCATGTCCACAAGCAGATAAGAACAACTTGATGACTGTCCTATCATCGTTGACAGCAGAGGAAGGGATGTGGGTTTACAAGCTAGAGAAAAGGACAGCAGGTATGACACTGGTGTTAGGAGACAAAGCGCTTACTTGCCTCAATATTGGGGGAATGGCAGATGATGCATGGAAGAGGGCAGGTTATCCAGATGCCTCGGTACAGAATAACATAAACGATGTTGCCTTTTAACAATTGCAGAGTGGACGTCTGGAGGGATTTAAGGGTAAAATACCCTGTCACATCAGACATGAAAGGAATTATGACAATTTGGACATTTTGTCCCATTGTGTTGGACATGTGGGAAACCGGGGCATTATGCGCAAGCACGTAGGAGCAGAGGGGCAATGAATGATGGATGACATGAGCCCGGCCCAAGAGTGGGGCCTTCATATGCTGCAAAATATTATACACAGGGACAGCAAGAGGCATACAAACATCCACAGCAGCGGGAATTCCCTCCAACATAACACGCCCACAGCAGCAGCAACAAATTCATCCGGTATCGCAGCACCAGATGCCCAAAATAGAACAGCTCCAACAATCACAAGGATGACAACAAATACAAACACTGAATCCACAACAAATGCAAGTGTCCGGACAGTGGGACAGAAACAAATTGCCACAGACTCCAGTGCCCGAGAATTCTCTGGGGCTATGACAAAGGTTCCATTTAAAGGTACTTCAGAATCCACTTGCAACACACAAGACTCCCACAGGGTACTGTGAGTCTCTAAGTGTTTTCAACAGAGTGGACTCAGGAAATGTACAGACAGCCAGCACAACCATAGAATATGTTGACGATCTGTTGGTGAGCAGCACCACAGAGGAAGAGTGCAGAGCAGACTCAGTGACGCTATTGACAGTGTTAGCTAATGTGGACAAAAACAAACTGAAATATTGTCAGCAAGAGGTATTCTATTTGGGCCAGATAATATCAAAGGAAGGTAGGAGGGTTACACCTGACAGAGCAGAAGCAATTGTAAATATGCTCTGCCAAGAAACACAATTATTAGGCCTATGAAATTATGGTTGTACCTGGGTATTTTGACCACAGCACATATGTTCTGCCTCTTTTAGAACGGTTGAAAGAAGCACAGAAACAGCAGACAAAATGA
Organism: Ambystoma mexicanum; assembly: GCF_040938575.1. Classification (NCBI taxonomy): domain Eukaryota; kingdom Metazoa; phylum Chordata; class Amphibia; order Caudata; family Ambystomatidae; genus Ambystoma; species Ambystoma mexicanum. The sequence continues at coordinate 847,488,033 of NC_090931.1, read as the reverse complement.
TTCATGTGTTTGAAGAATTGAAACATACGATAAGCACAGCACCCGTATTGGAAATACCATATTATAAAGAAGAATTGTATTTGTTCTCACATTCCAATGTATCCCTGATGACAGCTGTTCTCATTCAGATCACTTCAATGGGACACAAGCCCCTAGCTTACTACAGTGGGATCCTAGATCCAGTGATGAGAGGGCATTTGCCATGTGAACAAGCACTTGCAGCAGCAGCCTTTGCCATAGAGAAATCATCAGGAATAATGATGGGCTGTGCGGTAACAATATATGTCGAGCACGCCTGGTTTGCTGTTCTGGAAAAACCATAATCCACGCTCACAATACCGCGAGCGAGCATGTGAATATGAGATCCAATCCCTCTATCAAATGGTAAGATGTTGCATGGTGAACCCCACGAGATTCATTACCGAACCAGTGAGGGGGGAAAATAGGCTCATGACTGCTCAACATATACACACATACATGATGATGCACCACCAGTCAGAGAAACGAAGCTAGAAGGGGGAGAGGAGGTCTTTGTTGATGGTTCCTTGAAGATCGATCAGAGCGCTGGCTTGCAACATTCGGGGGCAGCAGTGATAAGGGGCATGGGAGATGATTTTGGGATTGTGGCAAGTATCAGATTACCAGCACATTTTTCTGTGCAGGCAGCTGAATTAGTGGCGATTATATTATCATTTAAAGAGCATGAGGACTAGGTAGTGACAATGTACTCTGACTCTGCCTACTTGACGTCTACAGTATACTCAGGGCTGTCACAGTGGAGAAGGAGGGGCTTCCAGTGTGCAGACGGCACACCTTTACAACTTGAGCCATTGCTGGTAAGATTACTAGATGCACTGGTGTATACCACTGCAGCTGCCAAGGTGAAATGCACAGCCCACGTGAGAGGCACAGATTCGGTCTCACGTGGGAATGAGGCTGCAGACACAGTAGCAAAATGAGCAGCATATTTCCTACAGATAGTAGATATTGCAATTGCCCTGCATAAGATCAGGCTCAAGATGGAGATAATGGAAAGCTACAAAGCATTGCCATTAACACAAATACTGAAACTAAAGAGGGTGCACCACAGACAGAGCAGGAGCTATAGACAAAAAGGGGATGTTCATTATCCCCCACTGATCTTGTGTGGTGACAGAATAGCACAGGAAAACCCCTAATGCTACTTGTGCTATTTACAGTAGCGTTAGGACAACTACACTACGCAGCATACAACACGAGGAAGTATCTGGCAGCAGATATCTCTTAGGCTTGGTTCGTACCGAATTGGCATGAGCACATTATTAACTTTATCATCAATTGTGCCATGTGCCAGCAGTACATAGCTGGACATACACTAAGAAGGGTGACAGGAGCAATACTCCGCCTTACAGGCCCATTTTCGCATTTACACATCGACTATGTCGACATGTTCCAAATGTATTTATTTTTTATAAAAAGATTTGTATTATTTTATGACAACACTCCAAACATTACAAACAATTAGGACTTTCGGTTTACGTTCCACAATGTTACATTACAGAGTACACTCTACTGGACATGTTCCAAACTTGTAATGGATGCAAACCAATGATAGAGCTGGTGTGTCCTTTTTCACGATGGATTGAAGCAGGCTCATGTACACAGACCACAGACAGACGCTAAATTGGCTCCTAAATTCCTTGAATGTAAAGTGTTGCCCCGATGAGGAGTGTGTGAAGTGTTACAGTCAGATACCCGAACAAGCTGCTGAATATTGCCTGCAAGTTTTGAATACCGAACTGAAGTAAAGTTGTGTGAAGCATGTGAAACCTAGTAGGTTAACGAAAGGAAAGTGAAATACAATTCTGACAGTAATGAAAGTCGAATCAAGAAGTCAAAGAACATTGTGAGAATAAGAATTAAAGGAGAGCCAGTACCCAGGGCTTTTGAAACCAAGCGAGAAGTACAAGGAATACAACGCTATTGCAAAGTGTGAAAGTGTGCTGAGGAGGCAAGGAAAGTCTCCCGAAAGTGAATGTTGTTAAAGTCACGTGGAGGCAGAGCCTAGAGAGCTGGAAAAGAGGAAAGTGATGCAAATAGCTAAATGGCACAGGAATAAAAAGGGAGCCTGTGCCTGCAAGGAACTTCAAAGAGAACCAGTGATAATGAAGTGCCAAGGGTTTTTGATTGCGTGACCTGTGATGGGTAGACCGTGTGGTCCGACAACTGTGCCTAGACTGTAAAGCCCTGTTTGAATTGCAAAGTTGGTGTGGAAAGCTTACTGGAAATCCAGAGAACTGAATATCATTTTGGAACTGTGTTAAACTTGGGTAAGGGAACCCTGAGGCCCTAATTTGAAACTCTGTTGAACTTGGGGAAGGGAACCCCAAGATCCTTGTTGATACTGTTTTATCCTTGGGGAAAGGATATCAGAGGCTTGGTTTGAACCTGAAGAAGGGCTCTACTAGAGGCCGAGGAGCTGGAAGAAGCTCAGACCTTTATTTTGAACACTATTTTTATCATTAGTTTCTTAAGGTAGGGAAATCCCACATTAGGATAGGGCAAATCAGGCCTTCTCCCATCCTGACATTTAAGTTCATAAAAGTGTTTTGTTTGTGCTTTGAATCTGTTGTCTGTGTCTTGCTTCATGATACCTTCACAATCCACAAATGGCACAAGCCACAATTTGAGGGGGCATTTTATGTACAGTGAGCAACCCCCAATGCAGTAAAGGTACGCGGCAAAAAAGCTTGGGCGCACACAAGTGAAGTTAAAAGATATCTAGGAATGACTCCCCTGTTGGACAAAGGCGAGCAAGAAGACAGCGAACAGGAGAAGGTAAGCAGACCCCAGATGAGAGGGAGGACGAGAACTGACCAGCAGCAAGAGGCATGAACTCCCATAAAGGAACAGTGAACTTTCCCAGAGCAAGAGATGGTTTATTCAGTGGCAGGACATTTTTTAGTGACAATACAATTAATGTGGTAGCTAATGCAAGTGAAGAAGTAACCAGAGTTAAAAGAGGAGTGATAGGTGGTGGATATCGCTAAGAAGTGAGAGATGATGAATACCACCTAAGAGGACATTTCCAGGGTTTCCCTCATAAGACTAATATTTATTTTATTTTTATTGGGCATTTGTAAGGCCCTTATACATCAGGAAATTGTGTTTCAAAGTGCCCACAGGGCAAAGGGAAGGAAACAATGGAAACAGAAGACATGGAATCTACAAAATACAAAATAAAGCGGTCCTACTAGGCCTTGTGAACATTTGGATCGTGCAAGTGTAAAGAGAAGAAGGGACAAGGAAAGGGGTAAGTGTTAGGGGGTCCACAGAGTGGTGAAACACCATGGAGACAGTTGCAAGGCAACAGGTAAGTGCAAGAACCGGTTGATAAGGCAGAAGGTAAGTGACAGGCAGTGACCACTGGGACAGGAGGATGATGCGGACGATCTGACAGGAGGACACATAAGGGCCCATGCCACCAATCACAGCTACTGTGGTGTTTAGCACGGGATGAGGAGAGGGATGGAGGAGGAGAACGGGAAAAGTCTTGAGTTGCTTGCGGAATTTGTGGAGATCTGGCTCAATACGAGGAGAAAGCCAGCCAAAGAGAGGGAGCGGCCACTCGCTCTCCGCTCAGAGAAGTGCTTGACAATCAGAGAGTTGAGAGAGGATCGGAGAGATCTGGAAGGAGAGTATTTGGTGAGAGCAAGTTGCAGATAGCGTATGTCCCAGGGAACAGACAACATTATGGATGATGCAGAGGGATTTAAATTTGATCCTTGCAGCAAATGGGAGCCAGTGGAGAGATTTATGGGCTGGAGCGATATGGTCCCCGGGCTTAAGGTCAAAGATAAGTCTTGCAGCCCTATTCTGGATTAGCTGGAGGGGGCGGATAGAAGAGGTAGGTAGATTAAGGAAGAGGCTGCTACAGTAGTCCAGCCTGCAGAATAAAAGAGGTCTGGAGGCATTGAACTTCTAGAGGAAAGTGAGGGAAGGGAATATGCCCCTGAGGATGTAGAGTTGGAAATGGGCCTTCTTGGCAAGGTCCAAGATGTGTAGAATGAAGCCGAGAGGGGAGTGGAAGATAACTCCCAAGTTTCTGGTCTCAGAGGAGAGAGAGGGGTTAGAGCCCATCAAGGGTGGCCAGAGAGAAGGGAGAAAAGAGGGAACAGGAATCCCGATAGGAAGATTTTCAGTCTTGCTGGCATTGAGACAGAGGTTGTTTGAGGTACACCAGGACTGGATAGTGGACAGGAAATCAGGAATGACAGAGGATGTAAGAAGAGATGCAGAGGGTAGTCTGAAGAAAAGTTGGGTGTTGTCTGCATAACACTGGAAGTGATGGAAAAGGTGGAGATAAGGTAAGCAAAAGGAGCGAGGTAGACGTTAAAGAGCCAGGGCGAAAGGGCTCCTTAATAACATGTGGCATTGCCACTTGACTCAAGTGGGAAGGGAGACATCGGATGAAAACTGTGTTATGTGCTCACTCCTTCTATATGCCTTAAGTGTTTCCAGATTGTTCATGGCAGAGGAAGTAACAGTGAATTAAGGCACATTGCTTAAATCGCGTTATGCAAAACAAGAGGGCAATTCCAGGGCAGTTCAGTTGTTATAAAATGGGTCCCAAAGGCCCATTCCCCTTATGAAGATAAGTTTATTAAGGCAAAATCAATGGACAATAAAGTAATACAATACATATTATCAGGGCCAAGAGCAGGAAAAATGACAGTGAGAGACCACCCCTTGTTAAAATGTATGAGCAAAAGAGTTAGAGGGACACTGTTTTCCTGGGACAGACTTCAGCTGCACACTACAGTATAAGTATATATCCCTCAAGGGTCGTTAGAGGGGATGATGGGGTGTTATGTTATGTTATTTTTGCATTTAAGAGAGAGAGAGTCGTAAAATGCTTGGGTGCACCAGGTATGTGTGCAGCTGGTGTGGTTGTTGCATGATAGCTGCTTCTTAGCGGTAGGTGTGGTGCTGAGGAGATCAGTTGAATGTGTTCAGTCTGTTCTTGCTGCGTTAGGCCTGAGGAGACGCCTAAACTAGCCGGTGTGTGCTAGCTAGCTGTGTTTTATTAAGATGATGGGTAGTTTGATGAGTCATGTTAGTATTAGAACAGCTTTACCGAATCTGTCATAGTACTGCTGTGTTCTAGTTGAATGGTGGTGTATAGGAGAGAGTAAGCGTAGTAGTGTGATATTGCGGTAATCAGTAAAGTGTATGTGACCAGGCACACTCAATGATGTTGGGAATACCTTCTAAATTCAACTTTTAACACCGTGACGCTATTAGGGCACATTCAATGACATAGGGAATACCATCTTAATTCAACTCTAATACATTGACGCTATTAGGGCATATTTCTAAGTTCAACTTTAACAAAAGGAAAATATTAGGGGACGATATTAGGGCACACTTTCTAAGTTCAACTCTAACACAGTGACGCTATTAGGGCACACTTTCTAAGTTCAACTTTAACACAGTGACGCTATTAGGGCACACTCAATGATGTTGGAATACCTTCTACAATTATGCTATTAGGGCACACTTTCTAAGTTCAACTTTAGCACAGTGACGCTATTAGGCACACTTTCTAAGTTCAACTCTAACACAGTGACGCTATTAGGGCACACTTTCTAAGTTCAACTCTAACACAGTGACACTATTAGGGCACATTTTAGCACATTTGAACTGGGAAAGGTCTAGGATGGTGCACAGGCCAGCCTGGTTGGGTTTGGGCACTGTAAACAGCGAATAGAAGCCCTCCCCTCGCTCCCCTAGGGCCGCCCTGAGATCCAGCAACTTCTGAATCTCGGCTCTGAAGGAGGGCGACCCCGACTGCTGGAAGGGGGGATTGATGGGTGGGGTAGGGGGAAGGTGTAAGCAGAAGCCTGCCCGAGCGACTGACAAGACCCACCGGTCTTCGGTTATGGTCTGCCACGCCTCCCAATGAGACACAATGCATCCTCCCACCGGGGTCTCATGCGAGTGCAGAGAAACTTCATTTAGCTGGTTTTTCAGTGGTGGCGCCACCTGAACCCGAAAAGGACGCTGAGGAGCGGGAGAAAAACTGGCTCCGTTGCTGCCTTCGGCGGGAATTTGTAGAGAAGAGGCCCTCATAGGAATCTAGTGGTACCCAGTTGAAGGTGCAAATAAAGAGTGCCTGGAAGTGTGGACCAAATATGCCAAACTATTAACATGGGTGGAGGATGAAGCATGGCCAGTACACATTACACGAATATGGAACGCATCGCTGTGTTTCAGAAACAACGGCACAGTACAGATAGGGAGGAACGAAGGGTACAAACGCATTATGGACTTGCCATGCACGAAAGTAGGCACAGCAGTATTGATTGACCACAATCAGGCCTGTGGTTCATGAGCATATATGCAGCTCCCACCAAACTGTGATGGCATCTTCTCGATTGCAATGTTAGAGGCACCGCACTAGTAGTGCCCCAAGATGATATTGTGAACCTAGTAGACTACCGTATGGTCAAAATTAATAAAGAGGAGAAAGAGAAGAAGAAGGGCCAACACACAAAAAGAGATAATTATCTTTCTAAGGCATCGGTAGAAGCACTTGATGCCATCCCATATGAACACAGACCGTTTAGTAAAGCATTGATGTTTTTACGTCTCTCTTCGTCCCTGGTGGGCGAGCTGTAGCAAATGCCAAACGGTTTCAGATAACTCAATGGGAGTTATTGCAAGCAATAAACGCCACAGCAAAGGGATTCAATGGCATTAAAGTAGAGCTGAGGGCAGTCAGATTGAAGACTCTCCAGGACAGGCATGTCCTCAACCTCCTCACTGCCATGGAGGGAGGTGTGTACACAAAAATTGGCTCAAGTTGATGCACAGTCACACCTGCCCACAATGAGAAGAATAGGAGCTTGACGGATGCAATAAGGTCTTTGCAGAATTTGCACACAAAAATGGTCCAACTGAAGATGAGGACTGGTTTGCAGCTCTGTTCTCATGGGTGCCTACTTAGCTAGATAACGCATTCAAAATATTACTAGCGGTCCTGGTGCTGGTATTGACAGCTCTCTGCATCCTGCAGATACTAATTTCATGAGCGCAGAAAGACAGGTAAGAAGGTCGTAGAGCAACACATGATGACAGTGATATTGGGTACAGACAACGTGGTACATATCCACACCCAAACAGATGAGCCACATCAAACGCACATCATCGATAGGCCAAGAGGCCCCGGATGCACTGTGTTTGAGCCCTCTTTTGACCCTAAACTTTATACAGATCACTGGGTCGATTGTGAAGGAGATGGTGATGTGGCTTCATGACATGTGGGTCAGAAGAATATGTAAAACACGGAGGTAGCTTGAGAGGGGTGTGCAAAATATGGATACCGAAATATGAATCTGATAGGCAGGAGGGGGATGTTGGTGTGGTCAATAAATTGACCAGAGGGGGTAGTGTGGTAATGGAGATGAGAGTTGCACCAGGCGAAGCCCGCTCCCATTTGTCCCAATTATGAACGATGATACAAACTAAGAAATTATCAGTGAACGGTCACCAAAACACAAAGAATCACATACATGAGGAATCCGGAATGAAACTCAGACACAAGGCAGTCATGATTGTGATTAAAGACTTTTATTGAAAATAAAAGGGTTTGGGAAAATGCCTCTCCTACCCGGGCCTAAGAGGATTTCCCCTACCTAATCCAAAAACGAATGATCTGTCTGTGTCAGAATGTCCAAAAAAACTGTCCCTATTCTGACCCTCACGCTACAAACTTAACTCTAGGATGAAAAAGGGAAATGTCTTTAACACCTTGGATGGTTTAGAAAGGTGTTCACAAAGGAAGAATAAATGGCCCCAACAAAACTTTCTTCAAGGATAAACGTCCTTGCTCCAGAGGGTACCCTTGCCATGGATTTGCCTTTACTCCATGAGGTCTTATACACAACAGTTCTTTGGATCTGTCTTGGCAAATTACAACACTTGCACAAAAACAGTCTTGCTTTGCGATCTTGGTTTCTTTCAGAGCACCTGGTATATCTTTCTGCCAGGTTATGTTGCTCCTTCTTTCTTGTTAAACACACATTTCCTGGAATACAGTCCTGCCAGGACTTCCAATTCACACACTTGAGACTGCCTGGTATACTCTCCTGCCTCGGCTACTGCGTTTCACATACTTGAGGCTGCCTGGTATACTCTGCTGCCTCGGCTACTGCGTTTCACATACATGAGGCTGCCTGGTATACTCTGCTGCCAGGCCTTATGTTCACTGCGGGTCTTTGCCCACTCCCATAGTTGCTAATATATTGCTTTGGATAATGTATCCTCCAGATGTATTATCCTCTGTCTGTTTCCTAGATACTTGCACTGTGTGCATTCACAGATTATAAGAGGAGTTGTCTGTAACTTAATTCCCCCTTTTATAATATGTCCATTCTTTTCCTTTCTGTCAATCAAGTTGTTCACAATTGTTTGCACTCAGCAGCCTTTCCAATCTCTGTTCCTCACAGAGAGGTGCAGGTCTCTCTTACCAGTATGCATTCTCTTTTGCTCCACATTGCTTGATTCCTCTTACCCGTCCCACTATTTCGAGAATTCTGGGAAAAGAAGTCCATTGTTGATAATTGACTCAAGGAATTCGGATAAGCATGTTTAAAGGGTTTTAATGGCAAGTCAGTTTTGGTTGATTTATAAGTGGAATTGAAAAAGGCGTTTACATCAGATTGGCAAGGCAGACCAAAGTTAGAAGGTTGGTCTGTAGGTTTGGTGCAAGGATTTTCCCTGTTTTTCATAGGAAAGGGAGTGGATTCATGGCAATATGCCATGAGGGTTTCAGACATGAAAAGGTTATTTTCAAGGGAAAATGAGAGATACCATGTATCACCCAATGTAGCCATAACTTCTACCCGCAGGCTGTCTCCTCCCATGTGATCCTCCCTCATATAGCCATGCCCAGGGTCATGATCAGGTAGCCGCTGCTGTCCCATGGCCAATGGGAGAAGGTCACTGCCGGTATATCAGTGAGGACTCCACCAGATTCATCACACATAGCTACAATCTATATAAATAAAAATGTAAATGTTATTTTGTTCAAAACCTTAAATCTCAGAAAGTTCTTCACCGATTGCTTTGAAATTTTGACACAAGGTTGCATTCGAATAGGTGCGTGTTTTTATATACCTACTATACATAGATGTCACACCTGTGACAGGTAAAAACATGCTTTTTCTGAAAAACAGCACCATCTGTTGGACGAAAAAAAGCAACACACGCTATACTAAACATTTTACTGCAAAGCAGCACCATCTGTTGGACGTAAAAGCAACACACGCTGGCTCAAATACGTGCAGAGGAAGCAGCAAAACGACGTGCAGCCAGACTTTAGGATGCACGGTTGCGTGCATGGCGATCCCGTTCTCTAGCTTCAGATCGGCTTCGAACGCGACAGGCTGATAGTGGCTGAGCAGATCAGTGTCAAACACGATTCCGTGCTCAGCAATCACACAATTACAATCGCCTTGCATTCCGGTACAACCCAGCTGATGATTATTGTTTGAGCCGGCATTTTCTCATCGGCACCATGACTGAAGTGTGTCCTTATGGGAAGGCTCTGAAATTTGATGGAGGAATGAAAGGAATATGTTGCGCTGCCAGAGCCATTAAAAACTACCCACAAGCATTGTGAAATTAAACATATTACCAATGTGCGCTTTCTCTTTTCTTTCTTTTCCATTTAACCAGACTGTGCCACAGCAACGCTTTGCCGGGGGCAGCTAGTGAAGAATAGAAATGATGTTCAACACAAGTAGGGCATGACGTATTTTACACCTATACAAGTAGTAGATTCCAGAACACATAGATAGGGACAGGTGCAGCAGACATGAAGAACATATACCAGATATGACGAACACTAAAATGGAAGAAGGAAAACCAAAGTATCCCCATTACTGTGACCAATCTTACCAGGGCCTCATTTCTGAAGTACTGGATCCAAACATAAATTGCTTAGCACACAGGTTTCGAGACCTCACAGAGCCCAGACAGCAGAGCAATGCCAGGGTCAATGTGGTGAAGGGGGGGGTTCGTTGAGGAGCCGAGACTGCACCAGTAAACTTTTCCCAAAGCACACATCATAGTTATAATGGTAATTAGTTTGAGTTGGTAGCAGAGATAAATACACACATCCTTTAATGTCAGGTGCAGGTAGCTACCATGCCAATTGATCCAACAACAAACATGCATCGCCCCAAATGGCCATAGAGGGAAAGAGCGCACATCTAGGATAGTCCTGATAAATGATCAAAATGATTTTAGCACAATAGTCCCTCATCATGTGAATGAAAATATGGCTATCTATCCAAAGCGCAATTAGATAGTGCACCTGCCACAGACTTAGCTTGTCCAGACACCAAGACGAGACGCCCAAGGCCACGACCATTGATGGTAGATTAACCTCAAATATGGGAATAAATTGGGAGTATTATTATCACGAGATTATGGCGGTTCATCCACCTCTCCTTCCTCGCCATGTTACATGGCACAGTTTAACAGTATCCAAAGCCAAGTAAACGAACGACTGGCCAATCGTCACATTCTTCTGTCGACCAGCATAGCATAGTGCCAAACAATAGAATGTTAAGAAGAAATGTATCATTGTAGATGGTTGTACTTAGGAGGAACTATTAGTTGTAGAAGAACCAATTATAATTAAGTTCACTTACAGAAATACATCAATGTCCAATCCGTAGCTAGAACAGAAGTTCTTGATGTTTTCATTTATGATGTAGTTTTGATATTAAAAGTTGTTGTTGTTGACTCCATTTTGAGAATGTCAGTTGAACGCTCTCCCTGTAGCTGACTGTATTGGAATAAAACTGGATTTCTTTGTGCACTTGAAGTTACTCTGGTTATTTATTGTTGGTATCTGGGCCGATTTTAACATAGGAAATCAACAAACGAGTGGGGGATGCTGAAAAGATCATCAGGAGGGGAAATGATGATATGGGCTTGCCAAAAAAGTCCCGGGAGGAAATCCCCTTTTAAATTTCTCTGGAAAACTCAAAAAACATGAATGCACTGAGTGACTGATTTGTCTATTGTACTGTTGACTAACATTCAGTTCATCCACTTTGCACAGAAATAGTTTTGAACAAGTTAGGGCCCTCACATCTAACTTAATTGCTTATCATCAGCCTTTTGGCTGGCAAGGGCAAGTAGACAACAACAGCAGGACTGAGCAAGTCAGTGAAGGAATAGAGGATATGTGGGCTCCCTCTACCAGCTTCAATCTCAGGATGACTATAGAGGGCTGTCTTGGCACACTTTTAGCAGCTTTGCCATGTGTGGGACCTAGCAGGACCCACATTACTTAGAGCTCTGAAATCAACTAGTCAGAAAATCGAGTGTGCCAACCCCATAGTCTACAAATATCGATATGATGGTTCTATGTTCATTTTACGTCAGTCATGTTTTCGATGGGGTTTTTGCATAATGTATTTTTTCTCTCGAAAAAACCCATCGAAAATGTTTTCTTTTTCTTTTTGGGGGTGGTTCCATTTAACTCTATTCCCGACCATCCCCTCACCCCAACCCACAACTCTTACACACCCTTCCCCACACCCCCTATGTTTTTCGATGGGTTTTATCGAGAGAAAGAAATCGGAAAAAACCCTATCGGAGAAATGACTGTCAACCGACATGATATATGGGATAGTTGCAGGGGTCCTGTAGGGTGGTAAAGTGGTTGCTTCATGTATGGTGGTGTAACGGGTGCTCTCTGTTAATGCTTTTTTCGGCAATATTCGTACAGAGATATTTTACAATTTTTAATATTAATATGCGTGGGAGGGCGATATTTTTGTGTGTGTGCATAATGCATTTGAAAGTAGGTAGATTTGTATGCACCTTTACTTTTCGGTCGGTATGTGTGTTAGAGGTATTTTGACAAGCAACCATTTAAAATAAAGTGACAACCTCCGTTTGGTTCATGTCTAGGGCGTATCTACTTTGTAAAAGAGAGGCTTGTAAACCAGCACACCTGCTGCTCTCGACTGCATTCTCATCTTAGAGACCCGGGTCTGAGTGGGATTCCGGATCAGCAAAACATCTTCAGAGGAACATAGATAAACGATGCCAGCAGATGATAGGAAGAGTCTTATTTATTTAAGCAGAACCTTTTTTTGATTCTACAGACTTAAACAGGGAGGTCACATCAATGCACATCTCTAAGCAAGATAGTGAGCAATGAGTCTTCTCTAGCACCTATTGCTGCTTGGCCAACAGCGTGTATCATCAACATTTATGAACAAAAGGTCCATGTACCCACGGTGATGTCAACTATTAGAATGTGTTATTGGCCTAATGATATTAGCCTTCAACATTCACCTGCATTGATGAAGCTTGCACTGCTTATGCTCACGCAGTAGCAGCTGTGCAGGCAGTGCTTTCACCCAGCTGAAGAACGTAGATTTGCACACTCCAGCAGCATTTAGATGTCTTATCCTTGTGTTAGTTCTCCTTGTGTTGAGTTGTGCCCAAGAACAGAAGAAGCAACAGGTGTTCATCTGAGACAATGAAACAAGGTAAATGAAAGATGTTTAGTCGAGAACTATCTCTCGGTCATTCCCCCTTGGAAGCCAGCGGATGAAAAGTATCTGCATTGCAGTGTAACGAATGCCATATATGACCCAACACAATACAAACATTGAAGCGTGTTTTTTGTCAGGATGGTTGACAGGTTTTTGGAATATCTTCCCTAGTACTGTAAACTTTGGTTTCTCCTTGGGTTCAAAAACACAAACGGTCTCGATGCCTTGTACTTCTCAATCCAGGGATGCTTTCCTGGGATATGTTCTCCCTTTTGCATTACTCACAACCTTGGGGAGATTAAGTATCCCCACACTTCCTTCTTAGCTCCTCGGCCTGTAGATTCTGCTTCTCATCATCACCTCCTGGGCGACCACTTCATCTGGGCCTTGGGACCTGCATGCATTGTCATGTTAGGCCTGGGTAGTCACTCCAGACAGGCAAGGTGGAAATCGGCCTCAGAGCTTCCACCAAGCTCTTGGCCACCTTAGTTTTGTTGCATATTGCTTACACATACCCCTATCACCGACATAGGCTTCCTCCATGAGGGTGACATATGGTATCCAAGTCCTGATGTTGCGGCCGAACATTACCTCTGACAGAGCTTCGCCCCTTGTTCTGTGGAGCTAGCACCGGGAATCATGAAGTAGTTGATATATCATCTATTATTTTAGATTTTGTATAAACGATTGATGTATTTTAATGTCTATTCTTGTTGTTATATGTGAAGCCAGTATTGGCTATGAGCATATTAAATAAATAAATAAATCAATCAATCATCTTTTCTACAGGGTCTCCAGTTAGGTGGGCGATCGTGATGTTTTGTTTTAGGTTGCTCAGGCAATTCGTCCCTCATCTGAGTGCTAAATCCACCGCTGGGTAATATACATTTTACAGATAAGATCATGAAACCATCGTCCAAATTAGTGCCAAAGATATTGCTGGGAAAGTGGGGGGTGGGATATTATAGAAAGCACATTTTGCCTCAAAGTGATAGAGAAAAAGAAGGCAAAAACGCGCTTGCCTAGGCTGCCTGATGTAGATAATGATAAGGAGGGTAGGCAGCAGTCTGGTAGCATGGCAAGGGAGATGAGATTGGGGCAATTGTTACTAATAATGATGACTGGAAGGGGAGGAAGGGAAGCACCAGATGTGCTACCATTCAAGGTTAAGATGACTGTTTAGTTCAAATGCAGGGGGGCACTGATGAAGGGGGTGAAGGGCAACAGCAGACTAATAATGGAACAGTGCCCAGGCACATGCGTGGGGTGGAGTGCGCCCAAGAAGTAATGTCACGGAATTCATTAAGACTGAGATTTAAGAGGGTAGGGATGAGTAAGGAGGGTAGCGATGTCCTGCCGTTGACAGGAAGCGGGTGAAAGACTCACTGGCAGGTGGATCAGGAATGCTATTAAAGAAAGAATAGCCAGCAGGTGTGGCGAGTGGGAAGTGCAAGAGGGCTGCAATCTGTATGTACAAGTTTTACGTGGATCTGAGATCCGGCACCAGATGTGTAGCCAGACAACTCGCTGGAGCTTTTTCTCTGCCGGACTGACTCGGCCATCTTGCAGCACCTTGCAACATTCATTTGAAAACACGACATCGCCGTGAAAGCAATTCTGGAGACATGACGCTATCCGCCCTCTGTCTCCCATTCTCTCCTGCACTCGAAAGCTTCTAACGCCCATTAGAGAGTATTTTCCCACAACAATTTGGACATTTAAATATGAATCAAGGTTTGCCAACAGGGATTGACATTATGAAACCAAGAGTCTCAAGACTCATCCCACAGCATTTTTTCCAGTGAAACGTTTCGTCTAATCCGGCATTGCATGGACCTATTTATCTAGGAAAAGCACAGCCAGACAGCCAAAGTTTGTTTCCTAGTCTCACCGCTCTGTGATGATGCTGCGCTGGTGAGGTCATTCCCAGACGTTCTGCCCCGGTTACCTTGGGTCCAGTTGTTTTTTTCGCCCTGAGGAAGGCAACTTTGGAGTTAATTGCCAGACAGGTGGCTTATTTGCCGAAACGTGTCCCAGATGTCTACTCAATTTGTTCATTATTAAGTTTTGAAAAATGTTCATGAAATGACACTTACACGTAGGAGGACCTGTTTAAAATTCGAAATTTAAATTAAACATTTGACAGCCTTTTTTCACTTAATTTTTTTCCATATAAAATTAGAGTGTTGGCTGAGTATTGGAGCAGGTTTTTCTTCACAATTTATGTTGTTTATCTACTGCATCCAAGGCAGATGCATATACTGTTTTTTACTTTACTGTCACTAGCAAATGACTGTTTGGACTCATTGTCCTTTGTTTTATTGTCTAACTTCAGACCTGTTTAATAATTGTAAGACTGTATTTAATTATTTTGTTTTTTGTTTAAAATCTTGACCCTTGAAACACAGTACTCACGTTAATACATTTTGTTTTCTTTAGCATGAGACTATCTCGATTGCTTTCAGAGTCTGACACAGCCACTAATTTGTTGTTTAATTGATATCGTCAAGATACACTCAATATTGAAATCATTATTCTAAAATATTTACAATCAAATGATCAGTAGTTGGGACTTTATCGCTATTGGTTATACATCGGGATCCAGCCAGAGTCAGCCGCTCCAAACCCCTGGACTGTGCTGGGTAGAAGAAAAACAAAAAAGCGCAGGTGAGCAAACTGTAACTTCCTCTGGTGACCCCATGAGGTCACAAGAGGAAGTTACAGTCCTCAGCCACGACCCGGTTTATTTATTTATGAAATGTTTGTCGGCTACATGGAACAGATTATTTATTTATCTATGCAGTGTTTGACCGATACTTGTATCCGACAAACATTGCATAAATAAATAAATATACAGGTATCCGACAAACATTGCATAAATAAATACCTCCATTAACATCACACACAATGCAGCCACCCAACTGCTTTCAGATGGGAGCTGTAGGAGCTGTGCTGGGTGTGGTTCAAGTAAAGGAGAACGTTGCTTATGGCAAACATACATCACTGTGTTTGAATAGTAACCAAGGGGATTTTTTTTTTTAATGTTATGAACATTGTGCATTTTAAAGAATATTTACTCAGCAACACTGGTCAAAACTATTTTACGCATAGTGAAGCAACTCATCACCAGTGCCATGGACGTGGTTTAAAGTGGAATTGATATACAGTTTAGAGGAGAAGCAGCATTAAAGAAATAGCGCCGCTTGAAACTATTATTTTGGAGCTTTCCTTTGATTGGAGGGCAACTGGGAGCTCCGCCCCCCCTTTACCCTGCCTCCTCAGGCACAGCCCCCCAAACTCCGCCCCCACCCTGCCCTTATGGCATCCCCCACCAATTTTTTCCATTTCCACCACTGAGTTAGGGTGCTCCGCTTTAGTGCTATGCCCCATTAGCATAAAGCATAAAAGCTACCATGTCCGTGATCCATTACATGGACAGCTGAAGATTGCGGATGAGTCTATTCGGATGCCTTTGTCAGACTGGCCTATTCATGTGTGCATGTGTGCATAAGCAAACGCGGTGTGTCTGTTACAGTGAATGCTTTTTATGGACGCTCTCTATACAAACTGCACACAAAAATTGCGAATATTTCAAAAGTATTGAGGGGAAAACATGACTGGCCTCTGCTGGTGTGTATTTGTTGAGCCGCGCAGCGTTGGTTCGGTTGGCTGGGGAAGAGAAAGGGTTAACAAGTTACTCACGTGTGGTACGGGCGTCACGAGGGTCCACTTCTCTTGTCTCTCGTCATCCTTTGTGCGTGCTGATAGAGCTCCTGCGTGGCAGGGAAAGAATACTGGACATTAATCTAATATCGATAAAGAATGTTACTCACACTAAGCCACCTTCGCCCCCATCTTTCCATACTCAACATTAGTCCCAGAAATGACTAAGCCTCTGCTGTCACTCAAAGGAATGCAAGGCTCAGCATCTGCTATTACTCAAAAATACACGATTGAGCGCTTTCTGTTACTCAAAGCAATACAAGACTCAGCATCGGCTGTTACTTAAAAGAATGCATGACTCAGTGTCTGCTGTGACTCAAAGGGATGCAAGATTCAGTGCCTGCTGTTACTGAAATGGATGCATGACTCAGCGCTTGCGGTTACTCAAAGGAATGCAAGATTCAGTGCCTGCTGTTACTCAAAGGGAGGCATGATTCAGCACTTTCTGATACTCAAAGGAATGAATGAATCACAGCTTGCTGTACTCAAAAGAATGCAGGGTTCAGTGCCTGCTGTTATTTAAAGGGATTGCATGACTCAGCACTGTGGCTCAAAGGAATGCAAGACTCAGCGTCTGCTTGTGAAAACAAAGAGAACATATCGAGGCTGAGTACCCCAAAAGGAAATACACCGAACACGGGTTACAAAGGAACATACAAAGATCTTTATTTTATACTGAACAGTTTCAAAGGACAAAGAAACAGATAGCTATCGGCCCTCAGTACAACACAGCGAACTCCAGTGTGGTTCGGTGTGCTCAGTGAGTGGGACTGTAACATATGCTTGCGGATTAGCTTCATTGGCACAAGTAATCCTCTACACACACAGGTCAACGAAGGACAAGGTCTCAGTTCATGACCCTAACATGTGGCCTGCAGGCAAGTTACACATTAGTTTGTACACAGTCGTCAAGACGGCCATGTTACATTTCGGAATGACACTGTCCACCATTTTAGCTCCAGGGTGACTTTACGGACTAAACCTAAAATGGCGGATAGACCTAAAATGGCGGTTTACATTAACTCTAAGGTCAAGACTTTGCAACGCAAATTTCTTCGCAGGTGACTTACAAGCAGCTTGGCGTAGGCCAATATACATATATTCATCAAATAGGAGATCAAATAGGAGGCACGATATAATCTCCTGCTCGACAAACCCTCCTTTTGGCCTATGCCAAGTGCTGAAACCACTTTCGGTCATTTTACGAACAACTCCAGGTCTCGATGTCCATACACCCTGAATCACTGTCGGAAATATCTATTGCCATTAGATCGTCTATCAGGATTTCTTTTAACACATATTCTATGGAGATCTTATCTGGGGCATGTACCTTATGTCCTATTGTACCTATTGCCTGTGCGCAACATCCCCCAAGCATCAAACATATACTAGGTAAACACTGGATACAACAACAAAGAAATAACAGAATTCCCAAAATGATCAGCAAGACCGAAAGCACCTTCAAACCCCAAGATCGCAAGAAGTCCCAGAACCAAGCGCTAAGATCCCAGTTTCCCTCGGGAACATGCACTTCTGAACTAAGGACGTGCAGATTCTGTATTGCCTTGAAGATAGTTGGGGAGGAATCTGGCTCGAAAACACAGCAAGCGGATCCCACTAATTTACACACTCCACCACGTTCAGCCAGAACGACATCTAATGCCATCCGGTTCTGAAGTGCTACCAATCTTATTGCTTTTTGCTCTAATGTCATATTATAGAGTATGTCCGTGGTCCAGTTGATGGTTCTCTCCAGTACTCTCGCTAGTCTTCTGATGTCCTCGGAATTCGCTATATGTCCCCAAAATGGCACAAATTATTTCACTACATCTCCCAGAACCTGTGCTGGAGTGTCACCATTCTCGTCCCGCCGTGGACGAGCCTTTGAAACCTCTACAGTACTAGCTATGAATACCCCGGGTAACAGGATCCCTAAATAACAAGGTCCCTGCCAATCCCTCGGTCCCTGGGTAACCATGGAAATGCTACATTACCGCAAACAAAGTAGACAGGTTCGCCTACATACAAAGGTCTGTCTTCCCCAGTCAAATATGCAACGTTGGCGCTACCTTTAAAATCTCCCATTGACTGAGTACCATTCCTCTGTATGCAGAAAGAAACTGCATTGGGGCTATGGTTAACAGTGTAAGATGGAGGCATGGCATCCTTATTGCCTATCCGAGCCATCTTGAAGGAAATCAAAGATTGAAAGGGACGAGACAGTCTATCAGAAGGCCTAATAGAAGCAACGTTAAGCTTACTCCTATTTGCGAAAATCGAGCATCCCAGGGGAGTCAGAACACGTTTCTCGAAACTATTCAAATTAGTACCATCAAAGTTCTCTGAGATGCTATCGTTCCAACGGCCAAAGAACGGTGATCTGAGAGAAGCATAACAAGCAGTTGTCAAAGGCAAAGGATGAATGTACCAACCTAGCCCCTTAACCCCGTGTTGCAGTAAATGCGAGCAGACCCAACAATTGGACTTATTAAAAATGGCATGTGTCGCATTCATGATAAGTAACAATGTATTATTACTATATCTCTGTCTATGCTGAGAGTCCCTAGGTGACAGAGTATGCAATTGCACAAAGGGAGTAGAAACAGTGGGTACATTTTCAGTTTGTAACAAGGTCTCTAATGGATGTACTTCCTCGAGGTGCCAGAAGCCTAAGACAGTGACTATTATAAAACCAATTAACATTATAAAAAGACAGCAATACGTTTTCGGGGCCCAAACAATTTGTCCATTTTCCCGGCCGGTCACACGATCATTTATCAGTCCAGTACGAGCGGTAGCGGTTGCAGGCATTGCAGTTTTCAAACGGAAAGCCCAATGTTTTTTTTGCTGGCGACCTCCTGGCCGAGCGCCTTCTTAGTCCTTCCACAACCCTAGCCAACAGAATCCCCTTTTTCAAACAATTATTTGGGCCAAAAGCAAGCCCTTGATGATTTTTTTCCTTCTCTGCATGCACAGCCGAACCGTGCCGCAAGTCTATTTCCTTGGACGTAAATTGTACCTTGTTGTCCCTGGTACTGATTGATCCGAGAACAACGTGTCATCACTTCCCGTCGGAAGCAGCGTATCAAGAGCAAGTGAAGATGCAAGATCCGGAATGACAGTTTCCGGAAGCAAAACATTTGGAGAGTGCAGAGACAAAATGGCTGGTTCCCCAGGCCTCACGGGCTCAGAGAAATTCTCCCATGCACTCTCGACGCTATTTACTGCTTCGGGATCGTTGGTTGCAGAGTTAGCAAGGGGTTCAGTTTCTTCTGTATCGTATGGCACCGGGTGTGGAATTTTCTTGACGTGCGTCGTGTGGATCCAGTTTTTTCTGCCTGCGACACGCACCGCCGTCTGTGTGACCAGCAGGACCTGGAATGGGCCTCGCCACCGAGGTGCAAGGCAAGAAGAAGGCTCAAATGCCTTAGTTAACACCCAGTCTCCGGGCCGAATGCTGTGGCCCGGGGCCTCGTATCGCACAGGTAAAGCCTCTCGCACCTGGTGATAAATCAAATACAGGTTTTTAGTCAACTGGCTACAGTAATCTGAAAGAAGTACATTTTCAACATTCCTTAAAGACCGACATTTTGGAAGGTTCCAGATATTGGCAGGTCTCCCCATTACCACCTCAAATGGAGAGAGCCCAGTCTTAGTTTGAGGGGTTGTACGCATAGCTAGTAACACGATAGGTAAGGCGTCCGGCCATTTTAGTTTGGTGCGGGCACACGCATTAGCGAGCTTGTTCTTGATGATACCGTTGTATCTCTCTACTAGTCCGGCACTGCGTGTCTGGCCAAATGGAACCGTTTGTCGATCTGCAATGCCACACATATCTGCAGAATTACAGCAGCGACAAAATGTGGACCATTGTCCGACCAGATGACCCTTGGTAGCCCGAACCTGGGAAAATACTCCTTTAACATAGTTTTTGCTGTAGTCATGGCTGTAGCGTCTTTGACAGGGAAAGCTTCGACCCATTTGCTGAAAGTAGAGATGAAAACTAACACATATTTCAGGTTATTACACCGTTCCATCTCAATAAAATCAAAGTGAATAACCTCAAAGAGGACAGAAGGTGGTCCAAAGCTTCCCCTTGGATCATGCAGTCTTGAACATAGCGCTGAGCTATTTTAGAGATTTTGTCATTCGCCCAAACTTTCTCCAACATTTTTGTAACCTTCTGGGCACATATATGTGTAGGGCCATGAGCCACGACGACCATCATCATCACGTATGAGTCAGGAAATCGCCATTTCCATTCAACTATGTCCACCCAACACCCATCATCATCGATTTTCCCCAAGCCTTCAGCCCACCTCTTGGATTCTTCTAGTGTGGCATTGGCTTGGATATCCCTCACGGAATCAACACGCTCATCCATTGCAAAGGCATTTACAGTCTCCCTTTAAACATACATTTCTGCAGAGAAGTTGATGGCAGTCTGCTTAGCTATCTGATCAGCGAAAGCATTCCCTTTTCCTATATCATCTCATGACAGCTAACTGAGTAGGGAGTGCAAGCACTGAGAGCAGTTGTACTATTAGGGAGCCATGTGAATCTTTGTGCCATGTGAAGTTAAGAACCCTCTTTCTGACCAAAGTCTCCCAAAGTTGTGAACCACCCCAAAGGCATACTGACTATCAGTATATATGTTTACCGTAAGCCCTTCGGAAAGTTCACAAGCTCGGGTCAATGCTATAATCTCTGCGGCCTGCGCGCGGAGTTATGCGTGATTCTCTTGGTTTCCACGACCGTGCTCAATGTGGTGATTGCATAAGCAGCTGTGGATGTACCATCCGGGAGTTTGAAGCAGGAGCCATCACAAAACAGCTCCCCTTGTGGATTGTTCAAAGGAGTGTCTTTTAGATCAATTCTACCATTTGTCTCTTGTTCAGTAGTGTACAGGCAGTCATGTGACCCTTCGTCACTGCAAGCAGTACCTTGCGGGAAAGGTAAGAGTTCAGCCGGATTAAAAACACAACACCTCTTAATTTGTATGTGAGGAGCAAACAAGATCAATTCATATCTCGTCAACCGTGCGGAAGTGAGGTGTTGCGTTTGAGTTCTGTTCAGTAGAACATCTACAGAGTGAGGCACCATCAGGGTTAGAACATGGCCTAGGACCATTCCCTCACTCTGTTTTCAGACGCAGCAGCAGCAGAGACAGCTCGCAAACATCTTGGCAAAGCGCATACTACAGGATCAAGGGCGGAAGAAAAGTAACCATATGGCCTATTCTTCCCTCCATGTTCCTGCGTTAATACAGCCAAAGAACAACCATCACATTCATGCACAAACAACACAAAGGCCTTTTCATAGTTTGGTGTGCCCAAAACCGGTACCGAGCACAATGCAGTCTTGAGCAGATCAAATGATTGCTGGTGTTCCACGTTCCACGGCAATGGCGGAGAAATGCCCTTCTTCGTCCAAGCCAACATCGGCTTAATCACTAGTGAGAAGTTTTGGATCCACAACCTACAGTAAGAAGCCATACCTATCAAGGCTCTAACTTCCTTCTGTGTATTTGGGACAGCCATGGCAGAAATTAATTTTATCCTTTCAGGTGTCAATCTTCTTCCCTCCTTTGACAGGAGATAGCCTAAATAGGCGACCTCCTGACAACAATATTGAAACTTTTTAAGCGAAGCTTTGTGACCATGTTCAGCCAGGTGAATAAGCAATAAGACAGTGCCCTCCTTACAAGCGCTCTCAGAGTCTGCAGCTAAAAGCAGGTCATCAACATATTGAAGCAGTGTACAAGTAGAGGGCAATTCAAGAGTATCAAGCTGTTCTTTAATAGCCCTACTATAGATGCTAGGACTTTCCGTGTAACCTTGAGGTGCACGGGTAAAGGTGAAAGAGCGTCCCCCTAAGGTGAGCGTGAACAAGTATCTACTGTCCTTGCGTATAGGAATACTAAAGAAAGCATTCTTCAGATCCACAACACTAAAGTAAGTAGCTGAAGCCGGAATCGTAGTTAATAATGTCATCACATCAGGCACAATTGGAAATTGCGAAGCGACAACCTTATTAATGGCACGCAAATCAATTATGAAACAAAATGGAATTGCATTATCGCCTTTTTTGTACACGGTCAAAATTGGACTATTGCACAAACTACCTGCAATTTCCTCAATCACCCCTCAATGCACAAAATCGGAAACGATGCATTTCAAAGCTTGCTCACCCTCAACTGAAATCTTATATTGTGGAATACGTGGCAGCTTTACTCCATGTTTCAAGACTATGTTAACAGGCTCGATCTGCAAAACACTGACATCATTGTCGTAAATTGCCCATAAACACTCTGGTACATCAATGAATTCTGGCGGCAAAGGTCTGGTTAAGAATTGTGAGAGAGAAAGTCGCTGTGGTGAAATCGTCAAACGCACTCCATCAGAAGAACAATGAATTACCGCATTTAATTCTTTCAACAGATTCAACCCCAGCAAATTTTCTCCACAGTTCGAAGTCAAAAGGAATGGACAGTGGTCCGTAAAAGGACCCAAAGAAATAGGTACCGGCAAAGAAACTGGACAAACAACTGGAAGAATAGATGCTTCATATTTCCCACTAACATTTCAACCTAGGGACCTTTCTGATTAACAAAAATAGGCGTAGGTTCCAAACCCTGCTTCGGGCAATCCCAACAAAAAAGAATATCGTCAAAAGGAAGTTCTTCATAGAGGTAAGCAGCAGAAGGATGATCGAATATGTTTCTAGTATCCCCACTTGGAGCCTGATTATCCTGCAAAAAAGGTTGCTATGGATCCTGTGCAAACTGACCTCTACCAGGGCCCCCCACACCTGGGCGACCTCTGGATCGTCTACCCATATTTCCTAATGTGTTATTCGACCTTTGTCGAAGGACGGGGCATTATGCACGTCAATGACCCTCTTGCCGACAATAGGCACACTGGTTAATGTTCACGGGACCCAAGGGCACATTTCCTTGTGGAACATACTGACCTCTAATCTGCGAACTACCCCCTCTAGGGCCTCTAACAATTTGCTGTAATAATACTTTAGTCTTTACATCACCTTTTCTCTTCTCGACTCTTTCCTGTTCATTATTGACACGATTCTCATAGTACTGAGCCATGTGCAGTACTTCTGATTGAGACTTCACCTGCCAAGCACTCTCAGAAGACATAATTTGTGACTGGATGTCAGGCAGCAATCCACGCACAAATTTGTCTACGAATAATCTTTTCCCAGACTCTGTGCCTAAGTCTTGTCCACTGAAATCCAAGAATACCTGTTCGAATCGATTGAAGAACTCGGTAGCACCCTCAGACGTCCCTTGAACACAGGCCGTAAGCTTGTCTCAAATAATTCTCTTTTCGGGAATTATAGTTTTCAATTTCGCAATGATTCTATCAGGTAAAGTTAGTATCACCTGAGGCGGTCTCTCACCAGCTGGCCTTTCTCCATCGAGTCTAATTATGTTAGCCCATGTATCTCCTAACCCTGCTACATCGTCTATAGTCCTAACGTGTTTCCACAAATCTACGGGCAGGAGTACAGGAAATAACAGATCAATATCACCCAAGGTGAATACTGAGGATTGCAAGACAGAGTCTATTTCTTTATAGAATCCCGTCGGCTTTTTCCTAATGTCAGGAATAGATTGTCTAATGGTATTCACTTCCTGTCTTGAGAACGGGATGTGAACGAACTTTGATACATAATGTGCAGGAATGCCCACAGCGACTATACCCCGTGCAGCATCGGCTGCAATCTCAACCTTTGGGACAAATGTCGGAGGAACCTCTCACATAGGCAACTGAGAAGTAGGTGACTCTGAACGCTTACTAAGCAACAGAGCTAAATCGAGCGCTAAAGCAGTCGAAGAAGTGTCAAGTGAAAAAGCTCTCTTGTAAATAGTCAATAACTCTGTGAAACAACTAATCTTTCTTTTTACACAATCATCCTGTAGGTACTCTATTATTACCTGTATCACTTTCCTCTGCATTTCTGGCGTATACTGACTATATGTGTCATATACTTCAACTGGAGTTATTGACATATCCGAAATCCATCTAAGCGCGTCCTTCGTACAAATTTGTGCTTCCTCAGATATCGGTTTACGACAAGGAAGGAACTGTTTCTGTACATACATACTATCCTCATCGTCATCTTCATTCTGTAGCCTTTCCAACTCCTTTCTATACTCAAATATCCTCTCGACATGCTCATGTACTTTCTCCACAGTGTCTCTTGAAAACGCTAAAGTGTTCAGATCTCTCAACCCTTGTGGGAGATCTGATTATTTAGTTTGCCCCACATTACACATAAATGAATCCCTAATCCTTCAATAAAAACATTTTTCTCAGGAAAATTGTCCATATTAAAAAGTGTGGCAAAAACATTAGCTCGATCATCTCTCTCCATACAATGCTTAACCCATGCGATCAAATTTCGCTTTGTCTCTAGAGGTACAGTATTACGAGTGACAACCCTACCCCGCACCCTGATCGACTACAAGCGGTACAGAAACAGTTGGAAGGGGGGGGCAGGGTAGTTCAATGGAGGTACTGTCACTGGTGCAATAGGAAGAGGCGGAGGAGCAGGTGGAGGAACAATAACTGGAGGAAAAGGAACAACGGGAGGAGCAGGAACAACAGGCGGAGCAGGAAGAGCAGGAATAACAGCAGGAAGAGGCAAAGCATCAGGAAGAGGAACATACGGAGGTGGCGCAGTGGCACCAGGCCTTTGTTCACTTAACAATTTGTCAATAAATTTGTCGGAAACATGCAGGTCTTTAGAAGGATAGATTTTCTGAATCCCAAGTGAGAAAGCCCTATCCATATTCCTAGCCGACTCAGACGGTTTATCTTGGTCATATAACAATGCTTTTTCGGTGTTTGTTTTATGACGGCGCGCATGTTTTTCTCTACTCTTAAACTGCTGTAACGCTTCTTTTTTCCAATTCTGCAAAACATCAAATGCTGCAGGTCTAGCCTTTTTCTTTAACAAAATTGACTCTAAATACTCAATACGAGGGATTTCAAAACTACCATTGATTGGCCACTGAAGTTCGGAAGCATGTCTGGTTTGTCTGTGCCAAATATCATTAAACACTATACTACCAATGCCATGCTTACAGTACATAGTACAAGCCGGCGACCCCTCCTGTGGTGCCGGATGGCTAAATTCCAAAGATTGCCTATTGCTGCGGACTAACACCCTGAAGCAGGTAGACAATTTCCCAGGCATTTCAAAATATTGGTGTTACCTGGTCAATAATTGTATTTGCACATACAATGCGCCAAAACAAATTATCAGTATACTTAAGAATTGGGTCACGACTCACCTGATCAATCCTAAGGAGGTCCGATCGGATTACAAAGATTCTTTTCTAACTGATACTACCTCGTGTTTGGTGATTTCGGCTAATCTACCCGCCTCGATAAGTGGACCCTCGTCAAGATGCCGTCTCTGACCGCAAGCTAATCATCCAGGGATCGAGTCGTGCAGCGCTGTTGAGGTGTTGCGTCTCTTTCAAAAAGGGGGCCCCGTTTACACCGTCCGATCCCGGTCCGATAGCGTGTGTCAACCTTCGACAATCCGGCATCAATCTTGAGGGTCCCTATTCGGGCGCAAACTGTGAAAACAAAGAGAAAATATTGAGGCTGAGTACCCCAAAAGGAAATACACCGAACACGGGTTACAAAGGAACATACCAAGATCATTATTTTATACTGAACAGTTTCAAAGAACAAAGCAACAGATAGCTATCGGCCCTCAGTACAACACAGCGGACTCCAGCGTGGTTCGGTGTGCTCAGTGAGTGGGACTGTAAATTAGAATAGTCGCACTTTATATACCTTTGAAAACATGATGTTCAACCCTTTGGTAAGTTAATATTGGTTAAAACATTACGGATCTAGGGTTTGTGCCGAGTTCATGCAACTGTACACTTAGGGTTTTGCCTTTAATACATTCGCCAACAAGCCTCAATGGCAACAGTATATTTTAGGATTTCATCTTAAAACCTTCTCAAACATCTATATAATGTAGTTTAAACAAGTGTTCTCAGTTCAGTATTTGGATACATTGTTCTTAACATATGCTCGGGGATTAGCTTCATTGGCACAAGTAATCCTCTACACACAGGTCAACGAAGGACAAGGTCTCAGTTCATGACCCTAACATGTGGCCTGCAGGCAAGTTACACATTAGTTTGTACACAGAGGTCAAGACGGCCATGTTACATTTCGGAATGACACTGTCCACCATTTTAGCTCACAGGGTGACTTTCTGGACAAAACCTAAAATGGCGGATAGACCTAAAATGGCAGTTTACATTACTCCAAGGTCAAGACTTTGCAACGCGAATTTCTTCGCAAGTGACTTACAAGCAGCTTGGCGTAGGCCAATATACATATATTCATCAAATAGGAGGCACGATATAATCTCCCGTTCGACATGCTGTGACTCAAAGGGATGCATGACTCAGCACTTGCTGTTCCTCAAAGGAATACAGGTTTCAGTGCCCGCTGTTACTCAAAGGAATGCAAGACTCAGCGCCTGCTGTGACTCATGCGGATGCATGATTTAGCAGCTGGTGTTACCCAAAGGACGGTAACTCAGGCAAAAGGAATCAATAGCTCGATAGAGTGGAGTAAGTGGCAAAATAAAGGGTTGTGGGGGCTATGGGATGGCAATAAAATAGCATACAAATTGATATTAAGTGGCATTTAAACACCTGGCATTCTCCAAAGTTAAAATGTTGAATCCCTGATTGGCCAGTGGGAATTTGAGCATATTGGTCAGAATTCCGAGCACTTGTGGCACACACCTCAGTGCTTGCCATTACATCTCTAGAATGTCTGCAGCTCATATAGAATTGGAGATATTCGTCTGGAAATGATGCTACTGAACATGGCTGGGTCCAGATTCAAATGCTGAGGAAATGCATTAGGTGAACTGCAAACATTTCCAATATGTTCCCCACCCATCCCCATTCTTTGACATCACATTGGGGAACTGCCCCTAGTGCAGAGAAGCTCCAAAATGAGTGCCTACACGTCAGTGACATCACACTGAAAATCGCCTTCACCCAGTGACATCGGGGGTGACAGCGACAGCTGCCCCTGATGCAATATCAGTGCGAGGGTTGTCTTTTCTGCAGTGACATCACACTCGGTGCAGTCCTTACTGCAGTCCAATTGGCCTTGGAGCTAACCTTAAGGCATTAACGTGACAGTGGGAGCTATCTTACAACCATCTTACGTCATTGCTATCACCAAGGAACTGCCTTGTATTGCAGTGTCATCAGCCTGGCAGCTGTCCTTACTGCAGTAATCCCTGTAGGAGTCTCCCTTACCGTAGTAGTGTTAGACGTGCAGTTTATCTTTACTACAGAAGCAAAGAACGCTGAATGGAAATTATTGATTCATTTATAACCACTGGCATTGCTCCTGACAACCCTACAAAACATTGCTGACCACACTACCATTCCATCACAGGAGGTGGGAAGTACATATGCAATGCAGGCTTGTACCCACCCCAAAAGGGGCAGTCAATCCCAAACGGATATGTCAGGTTCCTTCTGTTGGTGTCCACAATGAACGGCAGACATGTTGTGGCCTCACTGCCAGATATCAGTGAGTCGTAGCTTGGGTCTCTCGGCACGAAAGTTCAGATCTCACATCTTGGTATAAATACAGAGGCATCATACTTTGAGCTGCACACACAGGCTCGTTGTGGCCTATAGGATAATAGTGCACTGGCCGAACCAAAAACGCAAAATGCTAGTGTGGGCACGTTTTTTTGGTCAAAGTGGGCCACTTTTTGGCCAATGTGGGACAGTTTAATGAGTTAATTCGACAAGCGGCTGGTAATTCTGACTAGTGTTGCTGAATACATATCCTTTAAATTAACAATTTGCATCACATTTGATCAAAAACCTCCCCCTTGGGTACTACTCAAGCAGTCTGTCACATAACGAATGAATTTCCATTTGCAACTGTGAGCCACTTTTTCATTGGTGCCCGAGACAATTGTATGCCCCAGTCCGACCCTGACCACACACGTGACTACCCAAAACGTAATGACATCATGCTGGTTACTGGTCTTTCTAAAGGGGCATCAAATTTAGAAATGCCCCCTTTGCAGTGAAAGCACATTCCGGTGGTATACGAAAAAATAAGAGGGGTGATATGTACAAACTTCTTTTAACAAAAATATGTACTTCGTAATCTAGCCTGAGGCAATATATGATGACTTACCTAAAGGATATCCTAGGTGAGGGCTCAAAAGGGAACTTAAGGAAAACATAGATGCAGTGCATTGTGTCTTGGGTTTCATTCCTGACTGTTCTACTGGTCATGCATGAGTGCAGGTAGAATGTTGGTGCATTATGATGACTGACAGTTCAGGAGACTGTTGGACTATGCTTTTTTGTGACTATTCGGAGAGTATCAGTTTGAGACCCGAGAAGGCGGGGATGAGGACGGCTGGTAGGCGCTCTCAAGTGTAATTAGCAAAGATTGGAACTGTAAATAGTGCACAATAAAGCAACCTGGGCTTTCTACAAAGAGGCACATGGGTGGTATGTGTCTAGTGTAGATAGCCTAAGATTACCTGGAACTGTAAATAGTGCACAATAAAGCAACATGCACTTTCTACAGGGAGGCAATTGGGTGGTATATGTCTATTTTAGATAGCCTAAGTGTAACTGGAGCTGTAAATGGAACACAATAAACTAACCTGGGCTTTCTGCAAAGATGCTCATGGGTGGTATATGTCTATTTTAGATAACCTAAGTGTAACTGGAGCTGTTAATAGAACACAATAAACTAACCTGGATTTACTACAAAGAGGCTCATGGGTGGTATATGTCTATGTTAGATAGCCTAAGTGTAACTGGAGCTGTAAATAGAACACAATAAACTAACCTGGATTTACTACAAAGAGGCTCATGGGTGGTATATGTCTATTTTAGATAGCCTAAGTGTAACTGGAGCTGTAAATAGAACAAAATAAACTAACCTGGACTTTCTGCAAAGAGGCTCATGGGTGGTATATGTCTATTTTAGATAGCCTAAGTGTAACTGGAGCTGTAAATAGAACACAATAAACTAACCTGGATTTACTACAAAGAGGCTCATGGGTGGTATATGTCTATTTTAGATAGCCTAAGTGTAACTGGAGCTGTAAATAGAACACAATAAACTAACCTGGATTTACTACAAAGAGGCTCATGGGTGGTATATGTCTATTTTAGATAGCCTAAGTGTAACTGGAGCTGTAAATAGAACACAATAAACTAACCTGGATTTACTACAAAGAGGCTCATGGGTGGTATATGTCTATTTTAGATAGCCTAAGTGTAACTGGAACTGTAAATAGAACACAATAAACTAACCTGGATTTACTACAAAGAGGCTCATGGGTGGTATATGTCTATTTTAGATAGCCTAAGTGTAACTGGAGCTGTAAATAGAACAAAATAAACTAACCTGGACTTTCTGCAAAGAGGCTCATGGGTGGTATATGTCTATTTTAGATAGCCTAAGTGTAACTGGAGCTGTAAATAGAACACAATAAACTAACCTGGATTTACTACAAAGAGGCTCATGGGTGGTATATGTCTTAGATAGCCTAAGTGTAACTGGAGCTGTAAATAGAACACAATAAACTAACCTGGATTTACTACAAAGAGGCTCATGGGTGGTATATGTCTATTTTAGATAGCCTAAGTGTAACTGGAGCTGTAAATAGAACAAAATAAACTAACCTGGACTTTCTGCAAAGAGGCTCATGGGTGGTATATGTCTATTTTAGATAGCCTAAGTGTAACTGGAGCTGTAAATAGAACACAATAACCTAACCTGGACTTTCTGCAAAGAGGCTCATGCAGAGGCCCACAGTGTCTAGTGTAAATAGACTAAGAGTCACTTGAGCTGCACATAGCACTCAATAAAGCAGCTTGTACTTTCTACAAAGAGGCTCATGGCTGGTATGTGTCGGAGGACCACCTAGTTCGTTTTGTAAATTCCTAAACAGCACGTATAAGGTAGCAGCAGCCTGCGACTGATTGTTCTTCTTGGAGGACATTTGAGCTACCAGGCACACTGGCTCATTCCACCCCTAGTGGAGGAAGTGAGCCACCCCTAGTGGAGGTAGCGAGCCACCCCTAGTGGAGGAAGTGAGCCACCCCAGGGGAGGAAGTGAGCCACCACTAGCAGAGGAAGTGAGCCACCCCTAGCGGAGGAAGTGAGCCACCTCAGGATAGGAAATGAGCCACCACTAGCGGAGGAAGTGAGCCATCCCTAGCGGAGGAAGTGAGCCACCCCTAGCGGAGGAAGTGAGCACTACAGACAGAGTGATTCTAATCATTTTTCAGATACAAATCAGTGCCAAACAATCAATAGGCATCATGCTCACACATACTGCGACCAACCACAATTTGCCCCTAACTCACTGGCTGATTCTAGGAGAATGATTAAGATTAAATCATAGCCAGTGTCATACATACCAGGTGTGCAGTGTATGAGGGCAGGGGCGGGAGGTTTTCAGCCCTTTCCCTGAACCCCGGTAAGGCCCAATCTACGGACCATGGATTAGAGCGGTTGGGAGGCGGAAGGGGCTACTCCTTCACCTTTTCTTTGTTTACTCTGCCACAGCTACAGTGATTATTTTTGGTGGACAGCAGGAATAGCAGTGTCATTAGCAGTGTGATGAAGGGCCTTTAACACACTACCGTACACTGTTAGCTGAAGAGAGCAATTGTAATCTCTAAATGCACTGTTTTGATGGACTGTTTTTGTTGCTAAAAACATAGTACTCCAACTTTGCTAAAGAAATTAATTGTTACATCAAAAGGATTCAATAATTTGCCAGCACATTGAGGATACAGGATACAAATTGTGTGACCCTGAGCACACACAGAGATTACTGCACAAGATGCATCACCGACCAACTGAGGTACAGTACACATTATATTCAAATGATCTATTCTGTGGGTTGCCTTTCCTGGGTCTAAATGAACAATACGTGTTGATATGTACAAATAGAATTTTGAAGTAGAAATCAAAGTAAGATGAAAATGTAATGCAACGTAACTGTGTTTTGTATAGTTGTACTTCTTCCATTTGGGCTATTCCTTTACACTACAACAGTGATAAGTGCAAGGCTTTGAATTACTCATGAGCATTATTGCTGCTTTGGACAGCCTTCCACGCGATCACTATTAGCCCATCTGCCGTATTAGAGGAGAGCACCAGTCATTTCCAAAAAACACCCTGGTCCTCCCACCAATGTGTGGGGTGTAAGGTTGCCCAGATCAAAGCTACCGGTTATTTTTAATTTAAAGCCGTCTAGCCATACATTTTTAGACTTTGTGGAAAGTAGAATGTAATTGAACAAAAAAAAACAAGACCTAGGCACATCTCGCTGATGTCACTCCCTGTGATGTCACTTAATGTAGCATCACTGGATTAAAGGTTGTGTCATAAACCCTCCCACCGCCACTGAATTTGAACAAATGGCACCCGTAGTTGTGACTCCACTGGGCACTGCACAACTGTGTAAGCTCTTGGGAGGCCTGAGGAGGTGGCTAAACAACCATGCCCAACTCACACAACAATTTCTTGCATGGTCGTCGCACCTGTTACATAACATTGGGCATTAGCGCCAAGCTGAAAAAGTGAACAGTGTTTAATCCTTCTAACCGCCCTTAGTGAAACTCACAATGTCTACTGGGAACTTGAAGGAGTAACAGGGTGTTTTGGCCTGAAATCTAGCCCCCTGAAGCATGAAATTCGGGTCAGATTTGGACATTTTCCCTTACCAGCTTGCTGAGAAGGCCGCCGCGCTTCTTTCAAAGGAGTTCTCTGCGAATGACAAAAAGAAAGCAACGTTCTTGTAAATACACCTTCAGTAGAAAGTATCTTCAAAGACCCAAAAAGCCCCTCCTGTCACCCCCTTTAGCTGCTTTTTTGAAATATATATGTTGTTAAAAGGCTGTTTGCTAAAAGCCGGACGTTTATTTAATTAGTAAACACAGGTTTTAATATAACACTAGCCAAAACAATACGAAGACCAGCTAAGGATCGCCAAAAACAGGGGCAAGTTGCCATTTGCTAATTAATTAACTATGATGGGTAGGTTTCTCACGTAACAGGCAGTTTACCTAGAATAGAAGAATTTGTTTCTTTGCAACACATTGGTCCTCATTACGACTTTCGCGGAACGGGTTAACAGGCTCAGCTAATGGAGGTGGTCCCGCGAAATTACGTGGTAAAACCAGGCGTCCTTACCGGGTCCCGCGAGGGGAATAGGGAGCTAACAACAGGCCGGTCGTAATCGGCCCGTTTTTAGCTTCCTCTCACATTCCTATGGGGGCTCAGATGGGAATGGGGAAGGTCCAGGCCCGGGTTCCCAGAGGGAGGAATTACCGGGCCATCCGAACTCGGAATGGCCCGGTAAGTCCCCATTCTGTGAACCCGGTAAAGGAGCCCGGTTTGGCGGCAGTCATGGAGCTCGTAGCTCT
This sequence comes from Ambystoma mexicanum, assembly GCF_040938575.1. Taxonomy (NCBI): domain Eukaryota; kingdom Metazoa; phylum Chordata; class Amphibia; order Caudata; family Ambystomatidae; genus Ambystoma; species Ambystoma mexicanum. Next base: position 847,455,237 of record NC_090931.1, on the reverse strand, counting down.
ATGGCTGTCGCCAAACTCGTAATGAGGCCCATTATATTTCAATAATGAGCCAATCACACTGCACTCATTGCAAATCCAGCTTCTCTCTGATTAAATAACTACTATAGCTAGTAATAGCTAAACAGCTGGTACTCATTTTGCGATGGATAAAAGGATGAGCTCAACTGTTCACAATTCAATGCAGCGACATGCGGTACCGCACAGATGCACCAAACAAGCAAACAAAATGCATCAACTCAGAGGTCATCCCGTGCCTGACCTCAAAATCTCCACTAAGACCCAACCGGTTCAGCTTAAATTACTCAGGTGACATTGAACAACGTACTTACTGCTCAGGTCAGAAAACGCTGTTAAGGAACACTCAAGAAGGTTGGCGTGCAAAATGTGCATCACAGATCCACCCCTTCAAAAAATTCAGCCACTTTGATTAAGTATGCTTTTAAAGAAATCAATGAATGTAGGAGTGTTGTATTCTGGCTCTGATGGATGGTTAACCGAAGTCGTTTGAATTTGCTAACGATGCTGTATATTTTGTTGGTGTTGTTGTCCATTTTGTATATATTGTGATTTTAAATTTGTTAAAGGAGGTTGTGTCGTCCGAATAACATTCTTCCTCTCTCTCTCTCTCTTTCTCTCTCCAAAACATGCAAGTCAACATTGCACACTGGCACATTTAAGGCCATCGAGGAGTCAAGCAGCACTTGGATACTTGCTGCACCTTTGTCTATGATGGAGCACAGATCACCCATAGCTGCACAGTTCCCCACCATTGCCGCCACCGCCCACAGCTACACCAAACAGTGCCGACACATTTGGGGTTAAACTACAGCTCGAACCTGCTCTTTGGGGTCGATGGATGCTCTGGCTATCATGACTTCATGATCAATCTGAGCCTGAGACATTAAGGCTCAGAAATACGTGCCTTTGCCCAGCCCTGGCAAACACACCCACACATGAAGCACTCGCTGCAATGAGTACCGATTCGGCACCCCTGCCTGGATGGATGCTGGTCTACAGCAGATCTAGCACAGCTGGAATTGGCCAACAACTACTGATTGTGCGCTCTTTGCCCACTATGGCAGCTGGCAGCTTTATATAGAGTGAAAATTCCCCCAATTCCTTGTATCTAAAGAAGTCTGCTTCAAAACAGGGCTCAAAATGGATTCCTTGGGAATGTTTGGGGCCGGGAAAGGGTGGACTTGTTCGGTAGTTCAGGAATAGAAAGCCAAGGTAATTTCATCCAAGAAGCCTTGGTCATTAATCTGTGGAAATTGGTATGCTGAATATAAAAACAGTAAGGGGGTCATTACAAGTATGCTGGTCTGGAAATAAGATGCCGGTAACAACATGCACAAGCACCTTTTCCACACCGGCATACTCTGAGTCTGCCAGTAGGGGCCTGAACTACCGGCCGGCCTCACCTGCCGGTAGTTCAAGCCCCTACCGGCAGATAATTCACTGAAGCACCGGCACCATTAACAAAGGTGCCAGTGCTTCAGTGGTTCCCATCCTATGGAGTCCTGTGGGTAGGGTGACCAGATTTCCAAAACGAAAAACTGGGACGACCAACAACATAAAAGAGGGACTTCGACATTGCAGCCCACCAATTATCGCCCCTCCCCCAACACGCGGCCACAACCACCACCCAATCATATTTCCAGCACTTCTCCTTTTTATAAACTGTATATGATCTCATTTGCGCAGTTTTGTCTGTGAATCTTGGCAAGAGTTTGCTATAACTGATATTACATGGCTTGCTGTACAATCATTTCCGAGCCAGTCTCTGTAGCACAGTCAGTAAGTGTTGTGACTTGTACCAGAAAGGTTGGGGGTTCGAGCCAATCCTCCAGCTCCAACATTCTGAACATGTGTGAAAAATAATTACAATTTTAATTACCATAGACACGCAACCATGCAAACCCCGGATGGGGTTTCTAAAATGAAAAAAAAAACCGGGACGTAGGGCGATTTCCCCAGACTGTCCTGAGAAAACCAGGACGTCTGGTCACCCTACCTTTGGGGCTCCATGGGAATGGGAATTTACTGTTAATCCACCCCCGTAATATTCTGGTAATACTGGGATATCGGTCGGTGGAAATGGTAAACTGGGCTTACCGGCAACCTTGTGATGATCCACACAATCTCATATAATGGGAATCATTATCGTTTGGCAGATTTACCAGTGGTTACTGTTATGGTCACTCAGTTTTGTGGTAAATTTACCAAATTGCGAGAGAGGCGGTTCAACATAGTTGGTCCCCATTAATGTTGGAATCCATTGGAGTTTTGGAGCGCTTCCAGTGAGCTATAATTCCGCCTGTGGTAAATCATCCATATTTTGGAAGTATAATGGAGGAAAAACCTCCAGCCAAGTGCAGGAGGATTCTCCTCCACTTTATCTAAAAACTGATAGTATGGAGGTGTGAGAAAGCAGCAGTGAAGTGCTGGTTAATCCATTACTGCCACTTTTCTGCCACAGTTTACCACACTACCATATTCGTAATGATGCCAATACAGTGTGTTTGTCTACTGGAAGACCTAGAACCATAGTGTGTACTTTTCATCAGTACAACCCCCATAATTCATCACGCTGGTGTAATAGAAGACTTGACGAGGAATATGCACTTCTAAGAACTACATTCACCGCAATGTGAAATAGAAACAGAAATCCACACTTCTGAATCTTTCAGAGGCAGTGAAAACTATATTTCCCACAATGCACTATACCAGCCCAGTGAAACTCCAGGAACCTGAACGTGACCTATTTCCATTGTTGAGAGAGAATATCTAGTGTAGGCAATGGCCCCATGGGGCCTGGCTAGTAGGGGCTAGATGCTTTCCCCCTAATGGAATACCGAAAAATAAAGACGCAGACACCAGGGTAATACAAGTATTTTTATTAAATGTGTAGTGTGTTTACTTTTTTATGTGTTTCCAGTGTATGTGTTTGTATTGGCAGAAACCATCCAGCCCTCCATGGGGCTGAATGGAATATTTGAAGAAAAGAAGGAAAGAACAAAGACAGAACTCCCCTGTCCAAGAATGGACTGGGCAGGAGAGAAAAAAGAACCCAGTGAGTATTTAAAAAAGGAAGACAGTTAAAAGTGACAGTTGAAGGGAGAGGGATGGAGAAAAAGAGAAGGAGAAAGGAGAGGGACTTACCTGGGGGTGCGCTGCCTCAAGCGGCCCCCATGGCCTTAATCCCTAAATGGTGCTTGTTAGTGCATGGGGAAGACCCGCAGAGGGATATCTGTGGGCAAGAGCTGCTGATAGGCTGCCACAGGGCCGTGGCAGGTGTCGGCTTGCCTGGCGACCAGACTGGAAGGACCCAGCATTGTCAAGTGCCTGGGCAGCATGCAAGGTGCTGCCCGGGCCAAAAAGAACAGTCTGGGACGCTTGTGGGGGGCGGCCTAGGCCAGGCTGCCTGGCCGTGCCACCTGACTGCCAGCCTCATGGGCAGTGAGGCTGGCCCTTCATAAAAGTCCTCCCGGGCTGAGTATGCCATACGCATCATGGGAGGGGAAGAGCAGAGAAGTCTGCTGCACCCCGGAAGGTGGAGCAATGATTGCAAGTTAAGTAGGCTAATTATTAAGTAGGGGGGAATTGTAGAGTTTGGGGTAGGTGTTAGGGGGAATGCTGACTAGGGTTAAAGGTTAAGCAGTGGTAAGATAAGTGTATGTAATATAAATATTACATTTATATAAGGATGCTAAGTAGAGAAAAGCGGTAGAGGGGAGGGATCCTAGTGTGAGGTAGTAGCACTAGCGAGATGGGACCCCCCACATAGGCCATCCTCTGGCCTCAGACTCCATGTGGGTGGTACCAGAGCTTAGATATGGGGCCTGTTGCTTCAGACTCACCCTCATGGTCCTCGAGACCCTTCCAAGGAAGAGTGAGCAGAAATAGCAGTTCCCCAGTTTGTTGGTTCTCACGCCGGGGGAATTGCAGGGAATATAAAAGGTAAAATGTTTAAAGGATAAGTGTGGGAACCCTATACAATTCCCTCCGGGGTCAGGGCCTATTAGTGATCTAAGAACTCAGGGTGTAGCCATTCTCTTGTTAGCAACAATTTTATTTTGAGGTGCATCTCCCTACCCGGCGGCCTAGGGTTTGGGGGTGGTGGTTCCCATAAGGACTGCCTCTGCTTCTGGTGAGGGAGGTGCGCACCCTTGCTTGGACCGGGGCCGGGAAACAGGGGCAACACTAGCACATTTGTAAAACAGAAGGGGGATGGTGAGGCGCGCACTCCAGTTTCTCAGTCCAATTAGACCTGATACAAAAAGTAACTGGGTTAAATACTAAAAATAATATAATAAGTATTTACAGGGTTGAATCCCAAAGCATTGAAAAAGTATTAACAGGGTTGGATCCCATCTGCTGTTCAGTTCTGTTTTTGTTCTCCTCCTAGCGCTTTCCTGGCACAAACAATCATCAGGGAGGCTGTGCTGGTATGCAGGTGATTCCAATTACCAGCTCTTATAGTCTCTAGGGATTCTGGTAGCTGTAGTTTTCACATGTTACCAATCATTTACATTTGTTAAACAGCACCAGAATTTGCAGGGAGCATTAAAGGATTTGGAACATGTAATTTTGTGGTGGGTACTGTACTAAATTATGTAGGGTACATTCTTGCGCATGCACTATTTTATGGTGGGATGTTTTCCATCACTTTCATTTTTTCCACTTGTGCGATGTCCCTCCTTGTGGCATTCTCACAGCTGCCCACACTTAACATCATCCAGCACCTGAAATCAGTTGGAATACCCCCACTCTGCTCACACACCCTTCCTATGGAACTCCAGTAAGATGTTTCACTCCAGAATCTGCCACAGAGTAAAAGGTGTGTGCATGCGAATACCACACACCCAGAAAATGTCGAAGGAAAATGATGGTGATTCGAAGAAAATATAGGCTGGTAACATTTCAGAGGATATAATGGAGAATTAAATGTCAGTGATATTTTGGAAAGTGGGCGATTGTGTGGTAGAGTGGGGGTGTGTGTGGGTGTCTACTCACATGTCAGAGAGTGTATGAGCGATTGACTGAATGAAGAGAAACACAGAGAGGAGAGAAAGAAAGAGACAGAGAGAGAGATGTTTGGTCGCACTTCCGGGTGTCTCGTGGAGCAGCAATGTTAGTGCCAGGCATATCACTTTTATTAGTGTTATCTTGACATTGTAACATTCAAGGAGAAAGGGTCCTTTTTAGTGTGGGTTAATAGGAGGCAGAGCCACCTATTAGCCGAAACTATTGCATTAGAGTACAGATAGGGAGAGATAGCATATGAGGAGGGACAAAAAGCTTGATGGTGTTGTTTGGTTATTTTCTCACCCATTGTCTGCCCATGGCCATGCTAATCCCTTTGCCCATTCCCATCCAGTTCCTGCACCTCCCCCTCCAAAACTCTTCCTTACCATCAAACATTGCACTGGCAGTGCCTGCCAGTGTTTTTTCAAAGCAGTCTTCTCAGAGTTAATGGCTTAAGTGGAGTTGTAAACACACTACTGGTGTAATAAAAATGTCTTAACCAGGCCTGCCTTCAGCCACTCGATTTATAGGCACATTGGGTGTCCTTCACTGAAGTTCTGTTTAAAACAAGCATTGGCAAAGCAAACCATTGTGGCTTGAGTATATGTATTAGGCATTTACCAGTCACTACTATTAGACGCCCGGGTACTCGCATTATTTTGACCTGCTACCATCAATGGGCAGTTATTAATATTATGGCACTGCCTGGCAAGTGCCTTTCCTATGCTTACACAAAAGCCCAAACTGTTGGCATTGCCAATGCTTGTTTATTACAAGCAGTTGGAGAGCACAAACAGGAAGAGAGTTTGGCTGAACAATATTAAAGGTTAATCTCCTCCCCTTTCATGCTCCTATTGCATCCCTACTAGCATTATTCTCCCTTGTGCCCATATGGCTCCTCTCATTGTGGTTATTTTTCTACCACATAGAACCTATTCTGCCTCTCAGATGCCATGTGCTGGGTTGAACCTGGCACAGGTAGAGTCTATGCACACATATTGTGAGTGATCTTATCTCATTTTCATATTCATTATGGGGAGAAACACCCCCTGATCTAAACCCCCAGACAATGGCATTCCCACCCCATCATTCTGGGACACGAAATAGGCTGTTTTTGATCAGAATATTCTGTTTTATGTAAAATAAGAGAACACAAATAAAAGTGCCACCCAAACATTATTCTGGAGAAATCACCTGCAGTATTCCATAGGAATAGAGGAAGCTTGCCTATAGAAAAGAAATATCCTGCCTGCTATTTACTAGCTAATATTTTCATTCACTTTGCACACAAAACATCCATCTGTAACAAACCAAATCTGAATAACTATTTTGGACAAGTGTGTATAATCTTTTCCAGGATAAACATTAAAATTATTAGCACTTATCAGTGTTACATTCCAATATCAATCACTCTTTTACATATTCCTCCACAAGGTTTCCTTTACAGCCCAGTTCCCATTCAGTGGTCTAGCTTGTAAAAGATTACCCTAAAAGACTTCCAATTGGTATCAGGGGTTTTAACTAATTTCTGGGACATTTGTCTAAATGCACAGACCTAGTTATATTTAGGGGTGTCACGATATTTGTTTTATGGCGGTATGATAACTTTCTTGCCAAATGACGATATATCATATTTATCGCGGTATAGCAGGTGGAGTTAACTAATCTTAACAAATATTTTCTTAAAGGTCATAAATTGTCAGAATTTTGAAACTTGTCTCTGCACATTTTTAGCTGATCCTCCAGGAATCTAAGGCGGCTGCAGATTTGGTCTTTCATGGCACTCACTCGTTGATTGCCTTGAATGAAAGGGTGACTAGTGGAAGTGTTAAAATACACATTTTGAGCAATGAGCTTACTGCTCAGTTACAGGTCATCGCTTTGAAAATCGACCTCGACCTGCATTATTTTGGAACCACATGGCATGGGCATCATGACCCCTCACTGCGATCAGTCATAAAAGTTTGTTTTGATAACGCTTTATCCCATTAAAGGGAGAAAAGTCACTTATGTGAGTTCTGAAAGCCCATATCATTGTGTTTCTTTTGTCAAAATGTCATAGCCAACACACACTCACTGAAAGGTTGCAGATTGATCAAATCACTATCGCTGGTTTACCATATGCATTGTGTATTATAAAGGTCTGATGTTGGAGTCACCACAGATCATGTAATACTAACAGGAGAACGTTCAGTGGGCGCTGTTGATTTCTTTCTTGATTCTTGCAATAGATGTTCATTTACCTTCTTAAAGATAGTGGCACAAAAACATTTTGAAAATGACAAAGTTAAAATACATATTGGCACAAATATGGCCGGGACCACCGCCTCACCACAGCCCCATCATTACCATTTTCCCCAGGTCTGAGCGCATTAGGACACTTGTCATGTGAGTTGAGACGGAGGAATGCTTTCATGGGTGGTGTCACAAATCGAGGACAGACCTTAGAAATATCTCACCATCACTGCTCTGGATACTTCAAATTGAATATAGAATTTGTCCTGCCTGCTTGAGTCCAGTGCAATATGCAGCAGGCAGGAGAAGGATGAAGCGAAGCAACAACTCTATTGCCAATGTGCAAATCTACATGGAAGACTTTGGGGGGGCAGTTTATATACTAGCACAAAGCGCTGATGGGCCCAGTGTTCATACAGTCAACAAAGCTAAAGTTTTTTGTGGACATGCATCAGAAGGGCATCCAATTCATTCCCCCCTTTGAATTCTGGGATGTGTAGTTTCCCATCTTTCAAATTGGTGGGAAAACTACAAATTGGCTGATCTTTAACCCGACTCTACTGATCACAGAGAAAGAGCCGTCACAGCATCAAAGCTGCGTTTACTAATGTGGCCTCACTTTCCCTATGCTCTTGTCTGCCAAACAAGGCCCCCTTGGCATACGCCACATCTCACAGTGCAAGATCCAGAATGCGCAGCACTTGCTTACTGCAGCCTTTCCAAATCAGATTGAAAAGCTCACTTAATAGCTGCATGCCCTAGAACGGTATACCTGTATAAACAACATGACGGTTATTACAGTTCAATTAAGTTGCTCACTGTATCTATAACTGTTACACCCCTAGTTATACTCACTTTGGTTTGTCGTTTAAAGGCACTAAACCGGAAGAGACTTCAACAGATCTGTGCAGCTCAGCCAGGGAAGCACTGCTGTGCTTTCAAAATCCCTCTCAGGCAATCTGATTATGTCTTCAGCAAGGCTTCTGCATCAGGCTCCCTCTGGAAATGGCCTACATATGGGGAATTGCATCAGCTGCAACCTAGAAAGAACTCCACTCACCACTTCTCCTGGCTGACAAGTTTCCATAGTCTGCAGATTTCACAATAATTATGGCTATTTCCTGAGTGTTTGCCCGAAATAATTGATAAACTCCACGCATGCAGCTTTCACTTGATACAGCATTTCCTCACTGGACTGAGCCTGGCATTGTCTATCTTCAGATACTGACACTCCCAAGTATGCTCCTCTTTATTTTGATTGGTTCAATATTTCTCCATGTGATATGGGATATTTTTCCCTCCTTAAATCTGGAGTTTTTATCATACCGGAGTGATATTGATTTCCGCTCATAACTTCTGTTATGGACCTATCCCATTATTGAGGCCAGCACATTCAAAATCACAAGAGATTTCTGAATCTGGAGATAGGATTCATGTTCCAATAACCTATAATATGATTAAAGTTATAGAAATATGTAAATGTATTAATAACATATTCATATGTTGTGTTTGTATGTAAATAATGGCGATTGCATTGCTGAATAGAAATCTGTTTTTGGTTTTTAAATCAAGCAAAACATTCCAAAGTTATGGCTGATAATGTGATTTCATTTTGGCGCAGTTAAACCAATCCCTTTATTGTAACTTGTTTTTCCATAGGTGCGCATTACATGTTTCCATGATAATTGATTATTAACTTTATTGCTGTCTTAAGCCACCTAAGAATGCATGCCATCAAACAGACACAGAACAGATGGTATTTTATGGATGTGCCTCAGATCAAAAAGGTAATGGTTTGCTTGAAACATGGTGTTTTAATGCATTTCTTACCCAAGAAACAGATCCTGAACATATGATCTGATTTTGCCCATAGATCTGTTAGACAATGCAAAAGTGAGGATTTTGGAATGCAAACAGGCTTATGTACCTGTTTTCTTTTACAGTTAATCATATGTTTATTTGTTTATTTATTTCTATAGCACGCCAAACCCGTAGGTATCTGGGCACATTAGCAAGGTTGCATAAGATAACAATGAGACAGATGCAAGCAAGTATTTAAATTACATTGGTGTGGTGAGCAACCGACATACTAAATTAAAGGAATACAATACAATACAATGCATGTATATACAAGATTAAACATCATGTGAGAAGAGCCATGCTTATGCTCTGAATAACCCATTTGTATCTGTTGAGCTAATTTAACAGATTAGTTACTGATTGCTTATGGGATTTTGTTCAGCCACAGAGGTGACCTCTCAATTGGGATCCGCTTTAATGATTACAGGCCAGGTTTAAACTGCAGCTGAACTTTATTCCCATAAAAAAACAAAGGACAGTCCCCTACTTTGGTTGGGGTGGGGAAATGATAGAAATTTACACACAGAAAGTTGTCCCAACAAGAAAGTTATTTATCTTGAAGGTTAAATCAATTTTCTTTTAATGGTGGTCTGGTGTTGCTGAGGTATTGATTGCTCAGCCTTTCTACGGTAAGGTCCAGTTTCTTATTCCTTCTCAAATACATTTTCTAGACCACACCTTTTTTCTTTTTTGTATAATCAGGAATAATATTTAATAATAATTCCAACAAAGGCACACAAATAAAGTTACAATTTATGAATCAAAACCCAAATGGGTTATCCAACAACAAACAAGAATTCAAACTTAAAAAGTCAGCATGAGAGATAGCAGTCTGGGAAAAAACAAACTGACAATGTAAAATACAGATGCCTCTCTATCTAGCTAATCACTAGAAAATCATGATGACAAAATTCAGCAGAAGCTTGTGTCCAACAACTGAATCAGTGGACTCAGGGGTCTACGTTGGTCTCAAATTGTAATTATGAGAGACCTTCAGCCTCATGGAAACATATAGTAAATTGTCTCTCAAGGTTCAACACGTTTCTGCGGAACAAATCTGCATAGGACCGCCTTCCCCAGGATCAGAAAGCAGGAGCAACCCCTAAACTCTATTGTCAGTTCAGAGTCTCTGCTTTCAAATGCCGTCTTCGCAAGATTTCTCCACGTGGGGCGTCCAAGGGAGCTCATAGAGTACTGGATAATAGTGTGTGATCAATAACTCGCTGAATGCTTGCTGTCAATTAATTCATGGCCTCTAATAGCGTTATAAAGTCTCCGGGTTCAAAATGTCCCTGTGGGCAGAAGCAACTCTTGTTGAACTTCGATGTGTGGTTAACGATCATCTATGAACTAGATGGTATCTGCCCGTATCTGAGCCCGGAAGTGAGCGGGGCTTATACTGAGGCTGACGAAAGAGAAAGTGGGCCCACATCACCAGCCGGGACTTGGGCTACTGGGGTAGACACGGAGGTGTGGATCTATCTAGGCATTTGGTATAGAGAGGCAGTACCCGGTAAAGTAGGGACTACCCCTTAGGTTAGTATTAAAAACAAATAAAACATTTTTTTTCATGAAATTGGGTCTTCACACTCTGTTCTTACAACTCGTTATTGAAGCCAGTTGTTTGTATCAGAGCTTTTTTAGTTTCCCGATTGTTTCGGGCCTACTGCGCACTTTATTATGTGTATTAATGTTTATGTGATTCTAAATAGGGTTTTAAGTGTTTCAGTGATAGCCACTGTATTTTTTAACTTTTTTGATGAAATTTTGCAATTTCGTATGCTAATTTAATAAAATATTATACTGATTTGTATTATTTAGTGGTCTTTAAGGTTTAATGTTTACAGTTGTCTTCTTTTGGTGAATTTCAATGCTTATAGGAGGGCCCACATGGTTGCTGCAAGATCCTTTATGTTTTGAAACGTCCGTAGGTCTAGCTAAGGGGGACGGATCTCGCAGCATTATTTAGTTGCCCTTTTGTCTTTCCATTGTTTAATTGTAGATCTATCTGGTTCATAGATGATCGCAAAACAAGACCACCATTAAAAGAACACTGATTTAATCTTCAAGATAAATAAGTTTCCGGTTGGGACAACTTTCTGTATGTAAATTCCGAACTTTATTCCCATGACAAGCAAACTAGAAAGCAAGGATATGGTGTATGGTCCTCCTAATTCAGCAGTTGACAATGTATTTTAATGTAATATGTATAACGGCTTATGCATTTTACTTTAGGTTAATGGTTTCTCGCACATATTGAATACACTTTTTTATGAGGTGTACAGCATGGCTGCACACAAATGGACACTGTTAGAATGTAACCTTTACATGAAATGTAATTTGGTGATATGTGCATTATAAGGTTGTCTCGGCCATGCATAATACATTTAATTTATAAACACGTGTTTCAGATAAATATGTTTTTACAATACATGAATGAGGGGAGAAAAATAATGGGTGTAGGAGTTAGTAGCAATGCAGCAGAGAGCGGTGAAAAGGAGGAGTTGCAGAATGGTTTGAAGATGAAGAGGGATGCAATGTGCAATAGGATTCAAAAGTTGGGATACAGAGTGAGTCAAAGGTGCAGCAGGCGGTGGAGGTGCAGACAAAAGAGGAGGGAAGAGGTCAGAAGAGGTTGGAGGTGAATATCAAGTCAGAGGGGAAAATATCAGAAGAGAAAAAAATTAAGAAGTGGCAGGATGGAAAGAATAGTAGAGGGAGGAGAGAAGAAGTAGGACATCAGGAGGAGAGCAATGGGAAGTGCCTTGGAGGCATAGGGGCATTGAAAGCTTGAGAGTAAGACAACATAAGCCTATCTGTTGTTTCGGAGAAGGAACAAGCACTTGTCAACACATCAAAGAGGTTAGACAGCAGCCACCTTGAGGGCTAATTGCAAGGCCCAGTAACAAGCCCACAGAGCCTTGTGAGTGGTGAGCTAGATCTCAATGAGGATCTTAGAGACCTTCCCGGCCTACTCCTCTTCTCAGAGATGGTATGGAACTTACTGCAAAAGAGCCTAATGCCCCAACATGAATACATCAATCATATGAGTGATGCTACCCTACCTGTGAGTCAATGAAAGGTATTACCCGTATCTCTGGGTGCTTGCTCTTTGCGAATTGGGGTTGGTCATTTGCGGAAACCACTCTGTCTAAATAGACAAACCAGAAAGTTGGCTCCCTAAAACAGTAAACCTGATATCAGAGAAAAAACCCCGGGTGGGGGGAATGCTGGATGACTCTTCAGGGTGCATCTCTTTCACTCTGCAGCCAGCATTGGCAATAAGGTTCCAGAACTACTACGAGGCATCAGCAACCGGAGCAAGCCAGGACTCAAAAAGGAGGAAGTAGATCAAAGCAAACACGAAGGATAAGTAAAGAGAGGAACAGGAACCAGAAGATTCTAGCTTGAAGGTTTCCATGGGAAAACTGCAGACAGGAGAGGGAAAATTATGAGAGACAGGCAAGATACACACATTCTAGCAACTTACGCATTAAGACGCATTGAAGGTCTCCTCAGGCTTACTGATAAGGACCATGGCCGATTGGCACTGTGCACTGGAAATAGAAATGAGGCATCAAGAGCATCTGGACACCATCTAGAATGAGCATCTGTACAACTTTTGGGAATGGAGCAAGCCATTCGGGTGTGCCGGCCCCAGTGCCAGCGACAAAGCAAGCTTTGTCAAGCGAGGACACTGACTTAAAGAAAGAGGCCAGCCAGTCACTAGGATCACTCATCTGAGCACCTTTACACTTAAGACTGTGATTGACACTAGTAGAGAGCATTTGAAGGAGCTGTCATAGTGAGAAGAATTTTGTTTTCTCATTCGAACCCCTTTTGAGTTTGCCCACATTGTATATGCTACTAAATAGACATGTTATGAATTAAGTTCATGAGTTCATCTACTGTGAAATTTACTTGGCTTTGTGCAAACTTCCAGCCAACATACTTCAAGAAATCTTTCATATGCCCATGATCAGTCTTACTTTTCAATATACAGTCATCACATGCCATGAGCAACTTAAAATGCTCAGGTTCAGCCTAGCCTGCCAACGTACAGCTCTTGTACACCAGCTCACCTTCACAGGCCAAGATTGAGCACATCCATGCTCAGCAGCATAATCCAGATTAAATCATTGCATGCCCAGGTATTTTCTCATATGCCCATATATTATCATCATATGCCAGAACAACTTCACATGCTCAGGTTCACCTTAAAAGGTCCAGCCTCCCATGAATGCTTTCTCCACAAGCACAGCTACAACCTCTTGTGCACAGCTACAACCTCTAGGTTAGCTTCAAGTGTCCATGTGCAGACTTATATAATGGACATTTCTTTGTGTGCCAATTTCACCTGCACCCCCCTATGTACTGCCTTAATACGTTAAGCATGCACTGCTTTTATTGCGCTTCATGTCGCGGTCCAGCCTCTAAGTGTGGGACATGGAATCAAACCTGTGCTGCTCTGCATTGTCTTGTGTCCAACACAAGTGCATTGCCCCTGAGTTATCCTCTCATTCCATTCATATGACAGTTCTTGCAATGTGCCCAGACAATTGCCATGCCACTTTCCACATGGACATGCTAGACAGAGCAAACACAGTAGTTGTGCAGGCTTCACCCACACTCACTAAACAGGTATGGTCAGTAGGAGTCCAAGTTTGCATCAGTAAAGAAGAGGTCCATCCCAAGCAGCAGCAATGCCAGGTTTCCATTTACAGAACAGGTATCATCCTGGCAGTTCCAATGCAATATTCACTCCCAAAGAACAGATATGCCACAGGCATCAGAAGTGGAAACGTTCTTTCTACATAATATTCATATCACAGTGAGAAGCAGTTCATTGTTGAAGTGGTAGGGGTAAGTTCCTTGGGGACAAAGGGGGGTACGGAATTGTGGGCATGAGTAGAGAGGTGTGAGGAAGGGTGGATTGGGTAGATAGAGGTGAGAAGGCTGGATGGGGCATGTAGGGGAAAGGAGGGGTTGGTGGTGGAAGTACAGAGAGGTGAGGAAGGGCTGTTTGGGAAAAGAAGGGTAAGGAATGGTGGGTGGGGTTAAAATGGATGAAGAAGTGGGGGTAAAGAGGGTTCAGGAGGGGTGGTCATTGGAGAGGGGCAGGGTCTGGACAGGGGTTGAGGTGGATGGATGTGTGGCAGAGGTAGGGTTGGGGTAGGATGTGGCTGGGGTGCTAGATTAGGGTGACAGAAGTTACAGTGGGAGAATAAGTTAGAGCGGGGTGGGATAGAGTTTTGTGGTGTTATGGTGGTGTAGGAGTTGGTGTGGTGTGGTAAAATGGTGGCGTGGTGAGGTGTGGTGGCATGGTTTTGTGGAGTGGTGGTGAGCAATGTTGGTGTGGAGTGTGGGTGTGGCAGTTGGGGATGTAGAGGTATTTGGGTGTGATGTTGTGGCTTGGTGGGGCCAGAGACTATAGGTCTGTTGTGTGGCAGTCTAAGAGGGTGGAGGTGTGAGGGTGTGTCGACCATGTGATGGTGGTGTGAGTGCTGTGGAGGTGTAGTGTGGGGTACTGTGATGCTTGGGGGGTGTGGAGATGTATGTGGTGTTTAGCTGTAGGGTTGTGTTGGTGTGGAGTGTTTAGATGGAGTGGTGGTGTAGAGTGGTGGCATGGATGGTTGAGTTGGTGTTGTGGTGGTGTGGAGTGGAGAAGAAAAATGTAAAAATCGATCTGCGACTACTCATGGCACATGTAATATGTTTAAGTATGCAATGATTAATGTTCACATATTGCAAACAGATAAAGACTGTGAACTATTTCAGAACATATGAACTGCATACACAGATTGGTGAATTTATGATCATCTGCTTATGTACAAAAATGTTTTTGGGCAATACAATAAGAAAGTTTAGAACAAGGATTAGAGAATATCTCAGGATGATCTGGGGACAGGATCCAAAATTTCCTCTGGCAGCTCATTAGCAAAAAGTACAGAAAATGGACACTACAGAGTTCATCAAATTTGTAGGAGTGAAACAAATCAAATCGGACATGAGAGCAATCAATTGAGAAAATGAATTGAGACAAATGGAGGCAGGTACAATCTGCCAATTATGCACTGCACAAAATGAACTAAATACAGAATATGATATTTATTTTTTCATATGAGAGAATGCATGTTAATAATGTATTACTTCATGATTCTAATACATAACCATATAATAGAAGATGGCAGAATAATTTGAATGTTGACAATGAGATACATGTGATTATGTGTTATACCAGTATGTATTGGGTAGAGCAAGTACAATAGATATATTCACAGTACCTAGGGATGTACAGGAAGTGGAACTTGAAGTTCTACCAAGCACGTTCCTGTAATAGGAACACTAAAAACTATTCACTTCTTCTACCAATAGTATGATTGGTTGACAAAAGTGCAACGTATCCATTCACACTACATATAAACACATCTAATAATACATGATGCAATTATTTTTTTGTGTGACTCCTTCTGGACATAATTCCAGTAGCCATCCTTGTTTTGATCCAATTAAACACATGATTTATCAGAAATATAGATTAGTTTGTAAGGATGTGGTTAAGGAGAATATACGTTTATGATCGGGAGCCTCGCAACAAATGTGTAACCACAGAACAAATTTAGCAGGTGGTCGAATAATCGTATAAATCAGAATTCTTGATTAAAATTCAGAAGAGTATAAAACAAGAACATTGTTATGTTGATAACAAAATTAAACACATGAAAAGTTAAATTTCATACATCCATGGAAGGATAGCATATAAATGTATTATGCCGAAGATCTGTTTACAAATATAAAATTACATCTGACGTAATTTACGTTTTAAGGGTTTCATATCACCTTTTGTACCTTAGCATTCATAGTGAGCAACAATTCTAGAAAAATCATTATTTTCTGTTTCCATACATATATAAGTTCCACAGAATAGAATTCAAGAATAATATTAGAAATCCACTGGCAGTTGCAATAGAGCTATGAAATAGAAAAGTCCAAGGAAGAAATTCAATATGATAATCATAAGACAAATAAACCTACATTTTGGAAATCAAATTTTGAGACTAAAATTAAAATAATAAATCTTTCAAGCAGAACATGAAATTGAAGGCTAAGACTAAAGGAAGTATTTGGAAAGTAACCTAACTTCTGTATATCCAATCACAATAGGCAAGAAGACATTTCTGGATTCAGCAATTATATAAAAGACATAGTGCAAGAATGTGAAGAATTTCAATATACAAATGGAATTTCTTACTTAAATATTTTAATCTGAGGCAACCAATTTCAGCCAAGGGAAATCATACAAATTTGGCACCTATAGTACAATACGACATTTTGGTAAACCAGTTATTATTAAATAAATTCATCAATTGTACTTATATCACGATTAGTTGAATACTGCATAAACATAATTTTCTTATCTCCATATGATGAAAATGTTCTTCACAATAGTCTTGGATTTGATGAGAACTTATTCTTTGACAGATGTATGCCATACATGTTTTTTATTTCTTTTTCTTTTTCCTTTCATCCAACCAAATCTTTGGTAGTTGCACACATGTATTTTGATTATAACTTCAATATGTATATAAAACTGAATGTTTGTGATGTGAACAATATTCACAGTGACAAACATTGTTTAAAAAAAGAAGGAATTGCAAGCATATGAATTTGATTCACCTTTGAGAAATGAGTCAGCCTTGAAAAAAACTTTACAGGGGAAACACAAAGCAATTGCATAAGTGTTGGTTTAATATAATAAAAGGCCAGATGTATGTTTGTCCGATGCAGTAACCTAGCCTGTTGTCACCACTACAGGGCGCTGTTGCCTTAGGATATATAGAGACAATGCCAATTTGCATAGATTTGCCTATTGTCATTGCTAGTGGGAGCTGTTGGCTTAGGATATATAGCGGCCCTGCAGTGTAAATGAAAACCTGTACTTTTGCCTTTGTACAAAGGCCTGTTCACTAGTACAAATGTAAAATACTTGATTGTGTAACAATGCTAAGTTTGCTATTCATTCATATTTGTTGGCAATAAAAATACGTCATATTATTACGCAATACTGCTTCATAACAATTCATAACGATTTGCGAACCTTTACAGTTGTGTGTGATAAGGCCTAGGGGGAAAATGTTTCTTTAATGATGTGGAGTGGTATGGAGTGGTGTGTTGGTGGTGTGGAGTGGTAGTGTGGTATTGTGGGATGAGGTAACATGGCTGACAGGGAGACCAAACAAAAAGCTGAGCGGGCTATGTGACTCTTCTGGCTAGCATGCCTATAGGGAGGGAGGGGGGCTAGGTAGTGATGCTATTGCTCTTTCTTTGCGTTCCATCTCTTCTTTTTCTCTTTTTAAGTCTCAATTAAAATTGCACCTTTTAATCTCTTGATCTGTTGGTTTCTTGATCTGTTGGTTTCCTGATTACTTGCTCATGTAAATTGCAGCATTGATACTATGTACAGGGCTTAGGCATCAATAACATACAAACTACAAATCAGGAAAAGATAAAGAAAGCAGTTCCTTGATGAAGACTCATATTAGAGCAGAAATTAGGGGTTATTTGCTAAGAAAAGCGTTTCAGCAAAAGCCTTCATCTTCAAAGGACAAACCTCAATACAAGGAATTGACTCAACGGTAGTGTAAAGGGCACACACACATGCAGTCACAAGCTGCAATGAAGATTTTGCAGAAGATGAGAACCTGCAAGAAACAAGATGTATAGGTCATTGCAAGTTAAAGTCCTGGTGCCTGGAAACGGGTGGCCTGGTTACCAAAGGAGGTCCTGGAAATAATTTTCAAAGTGGCCTCATATTGCACATTTTGACCAAGCCTAGACCTTTTCCTATGAGAACATTTGACAATAAATTAGATAACCACCCACAAGAGGCCCAGGGTGCAGGGTCTACTGGGAAATCTCCAGAGTTCCCTATAGACCAGTCCAGACTTGTGCGTTTGCTTAATTATATCGTCCCTCGGCCACTCAATGGGCCTGATTATGAAATGATATCTGCATTTCCTCTCTCCCTTACAGTGAGAGGGGAGTGCTTTCAGGTTAAGGTTTGATACTTGAGCTTGAATGTAGGAGCGCGCTTAAAGCTTGCAGGAAGCTAACCCTGCCATCTGTGTGTGCCCTGCTTAGCCTTGTTCACTCAATCGTGTGCTCTAAATTCTGCCTTATAGACCCAGGGTGGGAGCATTTATGGTTGTAGGAAAATGTCCTCCCTGGAGTTACTGCCCGCAGCAAAGGCGAGGGCAATCATGTCTGAAAGGGCATTGCCCACTCTATCATGACCCTCCCCTTTTCTCCCCCCCTGTCTCCGGGGACTAGTGTTATTACTAAAGGGTGGCACTAAAGCACTGTCAATCAGCCTGGCACATCACCATGGGCCTCGCTCTGAGCTCCATGTGAAATAAGAAAAGTGTAATTACTTGTTGGAACGACACTTTTGTTATTTACTCCATATTCTATAGCTATATAAATATTGGCCCATAACATGGAGCAAATAAAAAAGTTTTCTTCCATCACGAAATTGGACTTTTCTGATTTCACATGGAACACAGAATCCGGCCCTATTTTCAATAAGGGCCCCGGCTGATGTTTTCTTATTCGGAAATACCATCTCTCACGCTACACCATTTATCCCAATATTTCCCCTAAATAGGGCGTGAGTCCAAACACAAAAAGATGGCCAGCCACAAGGCAACGGTCCTCAAGCTAGCTTCATAGCCATCTAGAGATGTTTGCCCCTGACAACAAACAGGATGGTTAGGTAGGACAACTAAGCAATCCATTTTTGCCAGGTGATGAGAGCCTATAAAACATATACATACAATCAAATACATGTACAAACTGTAATAATAAAACATATTGAAGCTTATAACTTATTCCATAAAAACACTGCCATACAAAACTCTGATACATGAAGGTGTGCAAAAAATCCTATGGATGACTAAGGTGAGTTTTAGTATGTTTTACGAAGTTGGTGATCCCTATGGCTTCATGCTCTACTGAAGTTCATGGATGTGGCAAACACCATGGCAGTTTTCAGAGCAGAAAACATCAGGGCAGGGCCTTTCTATGTGTAGGTGTGAGCCAGACTGCTCTCAGCCTTGAACAGTGGAGACGCAAATACAGAAAGTGCACAACTATCTCTACCTTCATAAGATCACACCGGCACAGGATCTCTGGGTCTTCCACCTTCTTCCATTTCCCTTTATTTGCCAGCATTGCCAATTGCCCCAACATGACACTTGAGAACAGTGACCAGCACTGCACCATGCACACATACCAGGATTGCTCTAGATCAAAAATGTTTCCAGAATTTCTGACAGGATGGAGCCCCCTTCCACTTTTTCCAGGGAACCGCAGGACACCATTTGCGACTGGAGATTTAAATCCATCTCTCTTCTGGATCTGTGGGTTGTGAAAGGCCATCACAAGTCGCCCTAGTGAAGGGCTTCCAGTAAACCTCTCTGTTTGCAGAACTTCTACAGTCCTATTATTAACTTCTGTAGGCCAGTGACTGTCCTTGTCAGAAGGACTGCAGCGTCCCCGAACAGAAGAACTGACATGGACCTGGCCTCCAATAGCAGAACATCAGACACCATTTCTGGGAGCTTGTTTACCAGATCATATATGTAAAAAGAAAAGCTGTGGGGACAATACTTAGCCCTGCCTACCCCTTTGCCAATTGTTTCACTTCTCTCTTCTTAAAGAGTGTAAGATCTGGGCACCATGCCATGAATCATGGGTCTTCTGTAATTGCACAACCACACCTCAGAGGGTTTGGGGTGGAATTCGATCCCTGGGAATGTTTTTTTTTTGTTTCCAGGTTGTCTACTCCTATTTCTTCCAAGGGTAAGAGTGATCACCACTATTTCTGTTGGTGTCGACCACAACAATTTATGACACAGCATCAGGGTCCACCAGTTCCTATTTCAGGCTTGATCTGAATCCCACAGTTACTAGCTCCTATAATGCTGGCACAAAGAGTTCTGACATCCGAGTCTATCCATAGTTATTTGGCCAAGGCACTTTCCTTGAGAACAACATTAATGAAAATTCGGAATCAATCTTGACGCAACTGGGATTGTTGCTTGCGGAAAACAAAATCAATGAAATGGTTGAATACATCTTGAAGCCACTGAGATTGTCAGTTGCAGAATAGGCGATTTTCTTTTGCAGCTGGTATTTATTTTATAATGTATGCTAAATTTGTTCTGATGAAATGAAATTGTCTAATACTGTTCTCATGATTGTATTTAATTGTACACGTTTTCATGGATAATCGTTTATCTGAAAAGAAACGTATAATGAATGAATACTGGTCCAGTGGACAGGGATAAGAAAAGTATTTTATGGTCGTATTATAACTTCAGGTCCAACCCTCAAGGCATCCACCAGGGACAACAGAGATGCCAGGACTAAAATATAATATATTGAAAAAGCAACCGCAGTCCTCCAAGGTTGGAGCAGCCCGGTTGTCTGAGTTTCAACCGTTTATTTACCCAGCACAACCAAGTGGCCAGGGACATTTTCGAACCATCCTTGCAGGCGTTGTTGTGGTGATCAAGCAGGGTAAGTATTGGTATTCGCCTGGCCTCATCTTCCTCATTGGCCAATCAGAGAGCCGAGTCATCTCTAATCGGTGGGCACTGAAATCACACTTGAGGAATATAATCAGTTTTTCTTGTATCAATCTCTAGCCGAGGTTTGATGAGAGGAACTGGCTGGACCCCCACCTCCCTGCAGCCGGAAGGAAAGGAGACATTTCTGGCATGACACTTCCCCGTAAGGTAGCTCCACCCTTCTACACAAGCTGTTAAGTCCTGTGCTATGCAAAAGATCAGCATCTTTCCTTCCCCAATGGGGTTCAGATGAAAGTAATGTGGCCACCTTCGTGGTGACTTTAACTTCCATTAACTCTTGGGGTGAGTAAGAGAAGTACTCATGGTGGAGAAAGGATGACACTAATCAAGTATCTTGTAACATGCAAGCACCAAATTGGGACATATACCTCAGCCAGTCTCTACAATCCATCTTTATTGCCTAATCTATCCACGTTCTAGGAATGAAACTCAGTAGTTGGGTGCCATGTTGCTATACTAGATCATCCCCGGCGGGTTCTTGCTCTTGGGTGACAACTCTGCCACCTAGTAAGGGGACAGTAGGCCCTCATTTTTTTCCTGGTATGAACAATCTACTGTAGACATTGAGGACATGAGGGTGGGCAGTAAATTCCTCTGATCCAGCCTCATCCACACCAAATACCCTAGCCTCCTAGGGCACCACTGGAAAAATAATGAGGGGTACACTGCTTTAATTCCCGAAATTAAGGGGGCTGTTAAGCAATGCGTCTTGCTGGCACTGTGTACCTGTTGTTCCTGTTGGTTGTGGTGACGAAGCCAGGCTGTGGAAGCTGAAGGCACAGATGTCAGTGTGACGCAAGAAGCCCACCCAAAACCTCCCAGGATGTGACAGGCATGGAGGAAAATAGGACAATGCCTGGGACAGAACAGAGCAAGCAGCAATAGGAACCAGGATCAATGGAGGAGGTGGAAGGAAGCAAGCACATTTTGGAGCGAAACAGGAGCATACCATGATTCATAGGCAAAACTGCGTTAACACGCAAAGAACCAGCAGAAGCAGCAAGCAGGTAAGGGCCTAGGATGACAACGAGGCTTGGACAGCAAGCCGTCATTGACACAGAACCCAGTGCACCGTGCATGCACGGAACATAGGACATGGCTGTCCGCATATTCCCAGACTCAGAAACATGGTCGTACCCACAGAATGAAGAGCCTGCACAGAACGGGCCCGCGGTGAACACTACTGTTGGTATAACCGCCACACCAGGGTTGGATCGGAAGACCCCTGTAAGCTTATTAAGGAGGTTTTTCGGCACAACATGACCTCAGCCAGTCCACAATGGCATGTCATACTCACTGGCTCTGTGTCCTTGAGGATAACCAAGTTGCCAGCCAAAGGAATCTCTTCACCCCATCCCCATTCACTCACATAATTCAGCCTCAAGCAAGCCGCCATTATCATCCCACACCATGCACCAATGTAGAATCTCATTTATACATACCTACCTTTGCTCTTGAGGCCCATCTACAAAGAACAGAGAGCTAAAGACTGGGGCCATCCACCCAAGAACAAGTCAATGGGCTGTGTTCGTGCTGGTGGAGAGTTTCCCAGACCCCCCCTCTGTTTTCCATCTACAAAAAAGTGAGTATTCACTAGAGCAGAAAGGTGCAGTGCGTTCAGCACCTTTACAAAAGTTGTGGGAAAATGCCCAGCCCCCTCACTCCCCTACTCATGGTTAGTGATACAATGCCCTCCTCCACTCCATGGTTGCCCACCACAGCGGTCAGTCATCAGTGTGCCAACCCTTCTTTGTGGAGCATGTTTGACTTAATATATTACTTGGGTCAGAGCTTAGTTAGACCAAACAATCCAGACAGGGGATTCAGGACAGCTGGGTATAGTAGAGCAGTAACACACCCTCTTCTGTGTGGTTCTCTGCAAGGAAGCCTGAATTATCTTCTGCTACAACCAGCTGAGATACATTCACTTTCTGATCAAGGGAGGCACAGATAGCCATTATCGTTACAAGTCTTTTCTTGAGCCTCTTGAGAGCAATACATTTCGGTACGATTTGCTCTGAAATTGAAGAGGGCAGAGGGGGTGATGAGCAGGTGTTGTTAGATGTGTTGCCAGTGTTTAAGGTTGAGATGAACAGATGACTGGGAACCTTCAGTCATCAGTGAGTAAAAAAGCCACCACGGAGTGATGGGTGCCAGCATCTCAAACACAGCTGTTCACACAACCATAGCATTCAGCTGGGTGCAAGGCTAATCAAGCTCTGGCCTCTTTAGCTCAATATATTCTTTAGAGAAATAGTGAATTTGTTTTGTTGCTGTAACCAGGAGATATCTCTATGCCATTCACCTCGGAACTGTTTTGTCTGGTGTCCAGCCTTGGGCTCCATGGTAGCTGGTACAAAGCTGGAGTGCCCCCTTTCGGCACGTGATGAAATCTGACATGGTCTCCCCGGGGGATATTTATGCAGGGATGGGAGAAGGGTAATGCCCTATTTACACGGGCTATCATGTCAAAGAGGAGCATACCTTTATGTAGGTTGACCAAATTATACATTTATTGGTGGAAACCTCTTGCTCCAAACTAAATCTTTTTTAGACGTCACAGCCAATCTCCGTCAACTTACAGTTGCCTCCTTCAACCACCTCACACTACAGATCATGAAG
Organism: Ambystoma mexicanum; assembly: GCF_040938575.1. NCBI lineage: Eukaryota > Metazoa > Chordata > Amphibia > Caudata > Ambystomatidae > Ambystoma > Ambystoma mexicanum. The sequence goes on along the minus strand of NC_090931.1, from coordinate 847,431,841 downwards.
GCCTCACAGAACTGTAGCTTCATCAGAAACACAGCTGGCTTCCTGCTATTGATCATTTCTCCTAGCTTCCTACGTGCTCCCTCAATCCAGCATCTGTACTTCACCTGCGATAGGTTGCTCTGCTCTTTACCACATCAACTCAGCTCACAGTTTGTTGACTGTGGGCTGGCTTTTTCTGTGACTTTCCCCAAAGAGTGGATCTGGGACTTAGTCTGGGCTGAGTCTAGATTTTAATTTGAGCTCGAATCTGGGGTTGGACTAGGGCCAATCTGAAAAACTGTCATAACAAGGCCCTTAGTGTAAAGAATACTAGGGGTATGGCCTGGGGTCATGCAGTGAAGAGGTGACTGCTCGGAGCTCCCACTGAGATCCTGTACTTAGATCCTGCATGCAGTGATAAATATACTTTAAATGTTTCTGAAGACATCTTCCGATTATGGAGATCTGCATCTGCATATGTAGCTTTATCCTGGAAGAAATCGGAGCCGGAGAGGCTGTGCAACCCGAGCTGGAGTTAATGCCACGGAGCTCCAAAATAGCGGCCACACTGGCCCCATAGGACTTTTCCAACTGTTAGAGGGGCAGACGGCGCTGGGACATTGATCAACAGGCATCTCCCTGCCCCGTGGATTGGCTATGGGGCACACAAGCTGAGTCCATATGGCTTGGTCGAACTGCTGTTGTGACTTGAGAAAGCCAGTGTGCGGGCGGGCTCAGATGCTGCGCGCTGACGCTGCTGAGGATGGTGGTGAGCAGCACCTGTGGATGACCAGGAATTCTTGGGAGTAGCTATCCGACCTGGACAAATGGGGTTCTCTCCCATCGAGCGTGGACCTCCCTGGAGTGCAACAACTGAAGGCAGCTATGCGGGACTCTTGCCCTGTGATGGAGTGAGGATGATCCGGAAGGTAAGGGGACCCTTACTGCTACAGTCACACTGTGTGGCATAGACACGCTGGAGTACAGCAGATGCACAGATGCGGTAGACCCCGGTGTAGATAGGGAGCCTCACTCAGGCCACCCGGGAGGCTTGGATGTGTGGCACCCCTCTGGCTTTTACTGACTGCTCTGTTGACTCTGTGGTTCTCTGGGGAGCACTGATGAGTTGCTTGGCCACACAACGAACTGCAGCCCATGCATGGAGGGGGCTCCTAGACACTTGCCCCCCTGGTGCCGGGCCCTCATAGGAGGCAGCTCTTCCGTGGCACACCAGATCATTGGAACACACGCTGCCTTATTTGAAAATGCATGGGGCGTTATTCGCCAAGACATCCCTAACGAAATGCATTGGTGACTGAAAGATGGTCCCTTCTGGAGGGTAAGCATCCTACACTGATGAGCACTGAATAGAACTTAAGTGCTTCAATGGGACCCTGCGGTCCACTCACCCAGGGGGAAAGCACCGGGATCCCCAGGGGGAGAAACACAAGCAAGTGGCCCTGTATATTCTAGCATTGGGCTGCTCTACCACACTGAGACTCCAACCACAGTAACTGAAGGACTCCCAACGACGGCCTTGTTGCTGATGTGCACCCAACCCTTGGAGGAGGAACCTCTACGAATAGAGCTGCCCTGGAACTGACACTAGGGCCTCGCTAACGCTGTTCTGCGCCAGTGGAACATGCCTGTGGAAACACTTGAAGCACCAGCGCCTCCCCAGTCTCCCATTTTTGTCTACTAGACAGAACAATACGCACTGCAATACACAATCACAACACGCTCTTTGTCATGTCAGCTTCCAAGAACAACGGCAAGGACCCTATAATAGACTCTTTCAGGAATCAGATCAAACACCGGGACCCTGCCTAACCATGGCTACTGATCAATCGGAATCCCAACCATCACAAAAGGACTCACAAGAGAATCAGGTGTTTGCTGCAATAGCCGCCCTATGATCCTCCTTGGAAAACAAGATTGATGAGGTAAATATAAACATCCAACTTCTCAGACGGATTGTGGAATCGCTATTGAAGGAAAAACAACTGCCACTGGGGATTTTGTGTCGCGGATGACGGTACTGGAAGCTCGAAATGCTGCACTGGAACTAAGAGCTGAGGACACAGAGGGAAGATCCGCAGGAACAACAGTCACGTGCTGGGGCTTCCAGAAGGGATGGCGGGAACAGACCCGAACGCCTATGATGAAAACTTGATTCTCCAGGAGATTGGGCCCAGGAAACTATCACAAGGTTTTGCAGTTGAAAGGGCCCATCGCTCCCTCCAGAATAAATGCCCGCCGGGGTCATATACCAGACCATTTATAGCCAGAATTCAAAATTCTAGAGACAGAAAGGTAATCCTCCAATTCTCTAGAGAAGAGGTGAGATACAAAGAAGTAATTCAAAGATCGCCATATACCCAGACTATACACCCGCGGTCCAGAGAGCGAGGAACATATTTGTACATACCAAGGCAAGGCTCAGGCAATTGGGGCTTAAATACATGCTCATGTATCCGACTAGGGTGAAGGTCCTGCATAATGGCACATTACACTTTTTCGAAAGCCATGAAGCAACAAACATGTGGATCGAACATAATAACCTTAATAACAAAGGTGTACTGATGCCCGAAAGAACAATGGTGCCACTCCATAGGGCCCTTATGGGGATGCAGATTTTTCATCCTGCCTACTGTCCTAATAAGCTAGACAGCCTTTCCAATACGGAGGAGACACCCCAGCTCAGGGCCACTGGCTGGTGCAGGGTTCAGGCACCACAATTCCTTCACCCCGTCTCCCACACTTCACTGGCCACTAACACCCTGAACACAGTGCTGCCTGAATTAGACTTGGTGGATGTCTGGAGAACACTACACCCAGACGTCAGAGGATATTCCTTTTATTCATCCCACATAAATTGCACACCAGGATAGACAACTTCTTTGTTGGTACGGGACAACTGGCTGACTTTGTCAATGCAGAATACATGGGCCGCACAATAACCGCTCACTGTCACCTGGTGGTCCAGTGGGAGAACGTAGACCCCAGACCCCCTATACTAACATGGTGCATGCCCACAGAAGCCCTGAAAGATGTACTTTATAGAGAGAAATTATGGGAAACCCTGATCAACGTACTGAAAGACAATGTTGAGAGTGTAGATAACTGTGGCACTTTCTGGGAAACCATGAAAGTGGTGATCGGGGGGAAATTATTGCCAGCGTGGGGGCATACGTAGGAAACTGCGAGAAGAACTAGAGGCCATGGAGAATGAAATAGGTGCTCTGGAGGCCCTATACCCTGGCCAACAGTCAATTGAAAAGGAGCTAATAGAAACTCGGTCTTGTCCAGATTCGACTATGCCAAACGAACGGCTCAAGCACACGCGGATGGGGACAAGTCGGGGAGGCTGCTTGCATGGCTGTGAAACCGCCAAGAGCTTAGAACCCTGACCACGCTGTTACGTGATTGCAGATCTCCATGGAGGTCCCAGGCAGCAATCAATGATATTTTCACTGCCTTTTGTACCCAATTATATAAACACAACACTCAGATACCCCCAGACAAAATAGATGAGGCACTCTCACTTATCCGTCTCACTGCAGGGCAGAATTCCTCTTTAGATCAACCTATCACCATATGAGAACTTGGAGAAGCTATCACCTCCCTTTCCACCTGTAAAACACCGGAGAAACGGTCTCCCAGCAGAATTTAATAAGGCGTACCCTAGCCCCAACACTATTAAAGGTCTTTGAAGAGGCATATTACAAGGGCATGCTTCCGGCAGCATGAGAGAAACACTGGTCATACCTATTCCCAAGCCGGGGAAACCAGCAGAAAACCAGCAGAAAGGTGTGACTCATACCGCCCCCTAGCCATGTTAAACTACGATGTGAAAATGCTCACAACTATACTGGATGCGTGCCTATGGAAAACTATTAATTCCCTGATACACACTGACCAAACTGGGTTTGTGCCCGGTCATAACACCACCCTCAATCTGTGTCTATTACAACAGATCATTGATCAAACTACCCCAAGCAATGACCATTATGCAGTAGCATCTCTAGATACCATCAAGGCCTTCGACTCAGTTTACTGGGAGTGGATGATTGCTGCACCATGGGATTTCAGGTTTGGGGAGGACTTCATTTGCTGGGTGACATTACTGTATACTTCCCCTACAGCCAGATTGAAATCAGGCAGGCAGATATCAGAATCATGGTGCATACAAAGGGGTACTTGTCAACGATGTCTGCTCTCGCCCATGCTATACATACTGGCTCTGGGACCTTTCACTGTATATTTAAGAATAGGAATATATGGGGGTGGGCATCAAAATAGGTGGGTCCATGCATCTCATATCATTGTATGCATATGACGTTCTATTTTACCTGTGCAACCCACAACATAATTTACCTATTGTTCTAGATGTGTTCAACGAATTTGCGATGTTTTCTGGGATCTCTTTCAATAAACGTCTCTTCCCTTTGGCAGGACTTTGTGGGACGGACAAGGCAACTCTGCCTGACTTGGGATTGAAATGGGAGAAACCCTTGTTTAAGTACATGGGAATCCACATTGCACACACACCTAGAGAAATGCACACACACAACACACTCATGGTAGAGGAGGGTCTTAAGAAGTCTATGAACTTCTGGACTAAGTTACCACTCACTCTCATGGGCAGGGTTGCCATAGCCAAATGGTCATTCTTCCCAGGTTGTCGTACGCTTTTACGAATGCCCATTATTACATAGAGGCTGTGTTTTATGTTCCCTTAATGCCTTTCCATGGGAGTCGATATATGCTAGCACTGAGAGTCCTGTGCCTACCTTTCAAGGATGGTGGGGTACAGTTACCAAGACTGGAACTCTATTATTTAGCTGCCCAATTAAGATTTGTCGCAAAATGTCTGTTGGATGACTTTACATCTGAATCCAAGCTACTCCAGTCAAAGAGATTCTCCGGCACTCGGACTGTTGCATTGGTCTCCAGCCCTTGGTTGTGAGACTGGGCAGACAGACCTGGTCCAGAGTGTTAAAATTACTTTATTCACGGCACCCTTATTCACCCATTGCACCAATTGTTGCTGATGTGTGCGCAAGTATGGATGAACTAAGTGTTGCAAGGCTCTGGAAGGAACTGGGCTTATCTACTTGGGGCGATATGTGTGACAATGGGACATTCAGGGACTTTGACAGTCTGATACAGCAAGAGGGCATTCCTAGGGGTCACTTTCTGAGATATATGAAAGTGGTGATGGTGGCTAGATGTAAACAGACTCAGTGGCCTGCTGAGCCAGAGGTGACTACGCTTCTGGCCCTAATGTATACTCTGGAGGATGGCTGGAGACCTGTATCCAGACTGCATGGGTGTTTGCTGAATGGAACTAGCACTAGAAGCACTAAATTGAAGGTGCGCTGGGAGACTGATGTCGACTCCGAGATCACTGACAAACAATGGGAACTAGCGCTAGGTTTCGCTAAGAATGTATCCCTAAATGCACAATTTAGATTGCTCCAAATTAATTTGCTCCACCGCACGTACATGACCCCCAGTAGAATGGCTAAATTTAATACTAGCATAATGTCAGCCTGTCCCTGGTGTAACCAGGAAGGTGCTGATGTAATACACATGCTCTGGAACTGCATAAAAGTGCTTGGTCTCTGGTCTCGAATTGAGCAAGCTTGCTCGAAGGCTGGAATTAACAGATTTCACTGAAACTCACTTGAATGTTTATTGGGCATGTACTCTAGACCAAGCAAATACAAACATCTTACTAAATTCATGGACCTCGCATGTATAATTGCAAAAAGACATTTGGATATGTCATGGAAACTTAAGAAAGGCCCACAATATGAGAGATGGCGCAATGAGTTTGAGATATGGTGCAAGGCTGAAACGAAAGTTTGGCACAGAGTTATACAGGCACATGACGACAGTCTAGCCACTGCTTTCGAGGCCTGGAGAACGTTTCTGTAACAATGTTTCATCCATCTGACGATAAACCACCTTGAACGTAGCTCCACAGTTAATCTGCCTTGGTAAATGATTGTACGAAGCTGTCATGATCTCAGAACCCCTGAATGGCTATAGTAGCCATAAGTGGACTACTAGACAGCCGCGCCCAACGCGCTGCCTCACTCTGTAATCACCAACAACCCAATCTTACCACACAAGCAATCCCTGGCTATTTGTTAGAACTGTTTATGTTTTGTTTGACTTAAGTTGTGTTATTTTGATGCTGCAGAGTATCGCAGTACTCTTACTGCAAAGTCATTACTGCAAAGTTGTAACCTGATCATTTAATGTGTGCCTAAGAGACTGATACTCTACAACTACATTAATAAACACATTTTAAAATAAATGAATTAGTGTAATCAATACTGCACACATAAATATTTGTTTTATTTAAAAAAAAGCCATAAACAGTATTATGCTCAAAACATCATTTAATCATGAAATAAATATCCTTCTAACGGAACTAAGTGAATTTACAAGGAAGAAAACTACTGATCAAGTCAATACATTTAGTGACAGAAATACGTATCATTTCCTTATTATCAAAAACCCCTTCCTCACTGTGCTCAGAGAGGCACAGCTCCACCTCACTGATGAGTCCCAACAAGGCTGAAACACGTGTCTGTGGTTGCTGTTGGTACTCTTGCCCAGAAGAGAATTGCCATCACGCACTACAAAGGGTCAACGAAAACATTCTACGACAATGGGGAAGCAATAGATATTATACTGAATATTCATCCCACAATAGGGTAGTACTCACATTGATACGCCCCTCCTAAAGGTTTGTAACTGAGAAAAGCAAAATCGACCCTCAAGGCAGGTATGTAGTCGTGTGGGGCACCGTGGCAGGTGAGAAATTGATATTGGTCAACACCTATGGACCAAACACAGATGACCCCGAGTTTTACATCAAAGTATTAGCTGAAATTGGCCGACCATGGACGCATGGGTATTATGGGGAGGAGACTTCAACACCATATTAGATATCTCCGTGGATAGATCATCAGACAAACAGAGAAACCTCACCAAAGCTGCCACCGTCTTACATCAAACCCTAACAGAATTAACCCTATTAGATGGCTGGAGAGGGATACACCCGTTAGACAGACAATACACGTTCTACTCTTCAGTACATGACACAGAGTCGAGGATAGACTACTGGTTTATCTCCTCTCACTTGATCAATTCAGTTAAGCAGTGTGATATACTCCCTCGCACATTGTCAGATCACTCGCCAATTACACTTGAAGTAATGATCCAAAACATAAAACCACCAGCTAGACAGTGGAGAATGCCCCCAAATATGCTCAGAGACCCGAACGTAGTAGAGTCATTATACATTGAAATGGGGGAATTCTTCCAACTAAACAAAGGGCCAGTAGACAAATGGTCGACCATATGGGAAACATTCAAGGTATGGATAAGGGGTAACATAATGTCTAAAACAACTGGACTCCTTAAGGCCATCAGAACCGAATTTACTGAAATGGAATCACACTTGAAAACACTCGAGCATGACTACAGCACAACACAAAACAAACAAACACTAGCTGAAATAAACGCACACCTCCAGAAATGTAATAAATTAGCAGCAAAAGAACAGCAATATATGGCTACACTAATCAGGGTACACATATACGGTGAGGGCAACAAGGCGGGACAACTATTAGCGTGCTTACTAAAGAGTGAGTACAACTGCACCCCTATCTCAAGCATTGTAACTAGTATGGGGGAAGCTGTGAATAGAGAAGAAGAAATAAACTCTGAATTCACCAAATTCTATACTGACCTATATGCAAACCATGATACATGTTCTCAGAAAGACCTTAGGGAATACCTAAGTAAGATCACACTCCCTAGGCTCTCACCAGATGACAATTGGTCCCTTGAACACCAAATAACTAGTGAAGAGATTGCAGAAGCAATCAAATCACTAGCAACTGGAAAAGCCCTGGGTCCAGACGGACTGAGCTCAGAAGTATATAAAGAATATTCGACAATACTTTCCCCACTACTAACCCTGGTGTGGGAAGAAGCCACGAGATCTGGCTCACTCCCAGATAAAACATATACAATAATTATAAAAAAATATATGAAACCAAATCTAAAGCATTAAGACAGGACAGCACACAATCAATGTCACTATACAAGAGCAAATACATGTAATTTTGAGATAATCTCAATTTACAGAAAGTTCTGTTCAATATTCAGTCCTTTGGGAGTTAAAGTTCACAACATTTCTCGGTGTGTAAGCAGCTTAGTGAGATTTCCACCTCGTATCGGTGTCTTAACAGTCTCTAAAATAAGAAATTTAATTTGAGATATTGTATGTATGTTTTCAACAAAATGTGCCGCTACAGGGGATTTCATTTTAGCAGTTCTCACATTCCATTTATGTTCCTTCCAATGAAATTCTGCTTTTCTCGTAGTAAGTTCAACATAAAAAAAGGTGGCATGGACATTGAATCGAATATAATACTTTCTGGGAATGAGATGTCGGGTTAACTGTCCAAGAAAATTGTTTTACCAGTATGTGGGTGTTGTATTTTGTTGCCTTTCACAATGTTGTTACAGTGTTGGCAATTTAGAGAAGGATATGTTCCTTTCTTAACTATTGTCTTTGGTATATTTATTTTGATTGATCAGCTCTCACTAGCATAGTGCAGATGGAATTCTTCTTTTCATATGCAAAATTGGAAGATTCGGAAACAAATGATTGCTTAGACCATCCAAACATAAGATTGCCCAATGTTATAACACACTTATTTTAAATAAAAAACTTTGTTTTAAAAAAGTTGTAACAAAAACCAACTTAGGTTCATTTTTGGAAATCTTGTCATTCAATAGAGACTGTCAACTAGTCTTAGGAACTTTCTCCAGACAAGCTTGTAAACATTGATCAGAGTAAACTCTTCTTCTAAATGTATACTGCAACAAAACATTTAATTGTCTAATTCTAATAAACTAGACACAATAAGGTTAGCATGCAAAAATTGACAATATGGAAAACTTTGGATGATACGTTCTGGATGGAAACTATATGCGTGTAATACATTGTTTCTATCAGTCTCTTTAACATAAAGTGTAGTTTGAAACCTATTGTGTTCAAATAGAACTTGTGTATCCAACAATGTACGGTAGTACGACAATATTCCATGGTTAATTTAATATGTCTATTTATCTCTTTTAACTCACTAAGGAAAGTCTTCAATTCCTTCTCTGGTCCATTCCTAATCAGAAAAATATCATCAATGCACCTCTTGCACATCTTAAAGTGTTTCTGCCATCTCACATCAGACAAAATGTAAGTAATCTCAAACCAGTACAAACAGATATTTGCATATGTTACATTTCGGCCTCGAAAGGCCGTGTTTCCCTATTCCGCGGCTTCCCTGCGGAAAAAGACGCTTTTGCAGGCTCACTTGTGGAGCAGATTCAGGTTGCCATGGCGGCTGTATACACTCTGGAGGAAACCGTGTCAGCTGACACGTTACATGCGTGGGGAACGCGTATCGAAGCCACGCCCCCCTACGCTTTAATAACCCCTTTTGTCCGGAAGGGTTGTTGCTGCTAATTGTGGTGTTACTCTCATACGGTTACGTTCTTGCGCGTGTTTCCTGGACTGTTTTCGGATCTCCTTCTGGCTTTGTCTGTACTTCGTACGTTGCTGACCCGGACTGACTCACAGATTGCCTGCACTACTCCTTGTTGGTTTCCTGCACCCCTCGGCTTTGACTCAGACCGCTACTGGATTGCCTCTGCCCATGCCCACTGCCTCCTTGCAGTTTCCTCACCTTACTTCCTTCGGGACTCCTCAACTGCTCAACATCCTGCCCAAGGTTGTAAGGAAAAATCAAGTCTAATACATTTACTTGCGGAGACCCTGTCAATGCTACCTCCGCTGAACTGCTTCAGTCAGAGAGCATTACTCTGCTAGGTTTACTGGTACATTTCCTTCTTCATGTCTGATTCTATTTCTACATTTTCTGGGACTGCAACATTCCACAACGAACAGCTCTTCAAGTGCATTGAGACGCTTTCCTGTGTATGCACCAACCCGTCACTAGTGCAACCCTCCTGCCGCCCGGGTGTTACCTTCCTGTACTAACTTTCCCTTTTGTTATTTTATCCTGTCGTTGTTGCCTTCCATTCTGGACACCATTAACTCTTGAGAATTCCTCTTTTCAGGTCTGTTTTTGGTTTGATCATCTATTGGGAGCCTATTAGGTTACATTGATGCTTATGGTAATGGGTTTATTTTCCTTGTAGGTTCATCCTCATAGTGAACTCCACTAATCCTTACCATAGGCAATTCCTTAGTCATATATGCCGTATTGCCGTCATTCCTCATCTTGGCTCTTCTAATCATCTTTGTATTCCTTTGCAACATTGGGTTGGCGGTGTGTGTTCTCCCCGCTCTTTTAGGCGATTGACACCTCTGTCTGTTCAGATTGAAACAGCGGAGAGGTACATCGTCGAGAAGAGCCCCTCTTTCGAGGAAGCCTGAATCATTGAATTCAGGGGAGCTGGGATACTGGAGGCTGAACCATGAATTCCTGTTCTACTTCCGTCTCCAAGGTCGCCTTATCCAGATTCCTTGACCTCCTTACGGAGCGGTGAGTAACAGAATTAGCAGCCTTACAATGTCCACGGAGGCTAGCGATGCCTTGACACAGATCGTGCAAATGGTCACAGATCTGAGAACCGACCTGACCAATGTACAAGAGGCATTGCGCCAACGTATGGACGCTATCCAGGCCTTGGTGACTACTCCAGCCTCACAGGCAACCGGCGCTGGGGCTACGGCTTCAGGGTCTGGTTTTCCAGCTCCTACTCAGGAAACGACTCCCATTATGCTTACCACCCAATTTCCCCTGGCTCCTCCAGAACGTTTCCTGGGTGATCCCAAACAATATAGGACTTTCATCAATTAGTGCAAGCTGCACTTTTTGTGTCGTCCTGCTTCTTTTCCCACTTCCACGACTAAGGCTGCGTTTGTGTTGTCACATTCGGGTGGCACCGCGGCCACCTGGGCAAATCCGTTGTTAGAATCCAACAGTCATGTTCTTTACAATTGCGATGCCCTTCTCACTATGATGAGTAAAGTTTTTGAAACACAATATCCTACTCAAGCTACTGACCTGGAGTTACTGAAGCACAGACAAGGGAACAGTTCCCTATTGGTCTATTTAGCTCGCTTCAATCAGTTGGCAGCTGAGACAGATTGGCCCGAAGAGAAAAAGACAGCAGTCTTCTACCAGGGTCTCTCTGACGAACTAAAGGACATACTCTCCACTGTCCCAGTTGTTCCCACAGTATTTGGAGAGTTGCTTGATTTAGTCCTTCAGGTTGATGCTCGCAAAGCCGAAAGGTGTGGTGAGAAGAAGCCAGCTCTATTCGCTTCAGCATCTGAGGAAACCTTGTCACTCCCTGCTCCTAAACCCATGCAGATTGGTGTTGTTACAGGTCCGCTCACACCTGCTCAACGCGAACATCGCAGGTCACACAACCTGTGCATGTATTGTGGGGCCTCTGATCATCTGTTGCCCGAATGCCTCAAAAAACCCAAACGAAAGGCGGGAAATGCCCAATCCCGACAGTAGACAGAGTCCCTACGTCGGGAGGTCCACCTATGGACTCTCTTTCACAGAATCCTACTCAATTGATCCATCTTCCTGTCAATTTTTCCTTGACCCATGGAGGGTCATTTAAAGCAATGGCATTCATAGATTCAGGAGCTACCGGTAATTACGTTGATCAATGCTTTGCTTCTATGTCAGGAATATCACTGATTCGCAAACATATGCCTGAACAAGTTAATGCAGTGGACAGGTCAGTTGTTGTCTCTGGTATGGTAACTCATCAGACGGTTCCAATCGTCATGAGCACTGATGAAGGCCACACAGAAGAGATATCTTTTGACATTATCAAAGCCCCTGCATACAAGGTCATCCTTGGTATTCCATGGTTGCAATTCCACAACCTTGCCATTGATTGGTCAACCCATCAGATTCAGTTCCCTTCAAACGTCTGCAATACCCGATGCACTTCATTGTTTGGAATCAGCCAAGATATCCCCGTCAGGGCACTGGTGTCCCCCTCTATGCATATCGGAGCCATTTCTAACACAGCTATGTCCGTGGTTCCTCATCAATATGCAGAATATGCAGACGTATTCGACAAAGGGATGGCAGAAACTCTACCTCCGCATCGGATCTATGACTGCCCAATTGATCTAGTACCAGGGATGAGGATAACAGCTGGAAGAGTGTATTCACTCACCGATGCCGTACTCAAAGAGTAACTTGACAATTCCCTTGCTATGGGGTTTATACGCCCTTCAAAGTCTCCAATTGCGTCCCGACTCTTTTTCGTTCGAAAAAAAGAAGGGGATTTGCGTCCCTGTATTGATTATCGTGCATTTAACGCAGCTGCCATAAAAAAACAATATCCCCTTCCTCTGATTTCGATTCTCCTCGATCAACTGGGATCATCCAAGATCTTCACTAAACTCGACCTCAGAGGGGCCTACAATTTGGTATGCATGAGAGAAGGGGACGAATGGAAAACTGTGTTTAAGACGCGTCACGGTCTATTTGAATACCTGGTGATGCCCTTTGGGCACTGTAACGCCCCTGTCACCTTCCAGGCATTTATGAATGACCTATTCCATGACATCCTAGATCAATACGTGGTAGTTTACCTGGATAATATCTTGATCTATTCACAGAATCAGACTGAACACATCCAACATGTCAAAACGGTACTTCAACGCCTAAGAGATCATACATTGTTTGTAAAGGCTGAAAAATGCATTTTCCACGCGTCAAAAGTAGAGTTCCTGGGATCTGACCTTACTGGTCAAGGGGTTCGTATGAGCCAGTGCAAAATTAAAACTATCCTGGAATGGCCGGTGCCTAAGTCTATCAAAACATTGCAATCATTCCTGGGATTCGCCAACTTTTATAGGCGATTTATTAACAGTTTCTCTGACATTTCTGCGCCTCTTACCTCCATGACCAGTGCCAAGGTACCGTATGTTTGGTCACCGGAGGCCCAAAAAGCTTTGGACCAGTTGAAGTCTGCCTTTACTTCCGCTCCCGTTCTTAAACACCCCAACCCAGATCTCCCATTCTTTGTGGAAGCTGATGCTTCGGGATATGCGGTTGGCGCTGTCCTGTCACAACAGTGCTCCCACACGGGTGACATTCATCCCGTCGCCTATTACTCACGCAAATTGACGCCCTATGAGAGAAATTACTCTATCACGGAAAGTGAGCTCCTAGCCATTAGGGATGCCTTCCTGGAATGGAGACACCATCTCTGGGGGGCTCGACACTCTGTAACAGTATACTCTAATCACAGGAGTCTGTTAGCCTTCAAATCAATGAAGTGTCTCACTGCCAGACAGGCGCGTTGTCACTTGTTTTTCTCACAATATCAATTTATCATCACATACAGTCCTGCTAAAGCTCAGGTACCTGCTGACACCCTTTCCCGCCTTCATGCAGGAGATCATTGCCTACAGTCTGAACCTTTGTCTCCCCTATCAAACAAAGTTGTTTGTGGCTGTTCAGTTCAAACCTCTTTACATTCCATCATTGTTGACTAGGTCTCTACCCATCCGACAGAGATTGCCGAATTCAATTTGGAACTGGTGCGAGGTTTGCCCTACATCCAAGGGCGTGTCTTTATTCCACCTGGTCAGTACCGGACCTTGGCACTTCAGTGGTCCCATGACTCTCTGGTTGCAGTACATCCGGGAAGTCAGAAAACACTGGAGGCATTGCGGCATTGTGCTTGGTGGTCTAACAAGGCAAGAGACGTAAAGGACTACATCACAACCTGTGCCATTTGTGCCCAATGTAAATCTTCCAGAGCCAAACCTGTGGGATTGCTACAACCTTTACCGGTCCCATACAAACCCTGGCAGATGGTGTCAATGGACTTCATTGCTGACTTACCCAACATACAGGAACACGACGCCATCTGGGTGGTCGTTGACTACTTTACTAGATACACCCTATTCATACCTTGTTCCGGATTACCATCAGCTCCCGGATTGGCTAGACTATTATGGGAAATGTATTTCACTTTTTTGGGTTGCCGTCCGTCATTGTCTCTGACCGTGGTACGCAATTTACCTCACAGTTCTGGAAGGCTCTCACTGCTTCCCTTGGCATTGATGATCGATACTCCTCGGCCTACCATCCTCAGACGGACGGGCAGACTGAAAGAACCAACTCTACTATCAAACAGTATCTACGTTGTGTATGTCTTCAGTTCCAACAGTCCTGGTTTGCGTCTTTACCGCAAGCAGAATTCGCATATAACAACTCTATGCACACGTCCACGGGGGTTTCTCCATTTTTTGCTCTGTATCGTTGTCACCCTAGGGCATTACCACTCGATCCGGCCTTGCCTGAGTCCAATCTGGCTGCACGAGACTGTGTATGTGACAATGACCAGATCCATCGAGATGTATGATGTCATTTTCTCCGAGCTCAGGAACGTGCTAAGAAATCTTCGGACGTGCATCGCTCTCCGGCGCCGTCCTACCAGATTGGCATGAAGGTGTGGTTGTCATCTCGCAATTTACAGATCGCAGGGCAACGCTCTCAATTGCCTCGATTCGTGGTTCCTTTTGCCATTTCTGCTGTGATTAACCCTTCTGTGGTCAGGTTATCTCTGCCCCGTTCTTGGCGCATTCACTCTGTCTTTCATGCCTCTCTGATCAAACCTTATGTCTGATCCACTCGTCTACCGGCATGCCCTCCTCCGATCTTGATGGATGGTGAGGAAGAATATGAGGTATCCCGCATTCTGGAATGCCGGTTTTCTAGAGGTATGGTACGATATCTGGTGGATTGGAAGGGCTTTGGGCCTGAGGACCGCACTTGGGAGCCTTTGGCCAACCTGCATTGTCCTGACCTTTTGAAGGATTTCCATTCCGCCAGGGGGTTGCCGGTGTCTTTGGGGGAGGGTGCTGTTACATTTCGGCCTCGAAAGGCCATGTTTCGCTATTCCGCGCCTTCCCTGTGGAAAAAGATGCATTTGCAGGCTCCCTTGTGGAGCAGATTCAGATTGCCATGTCGCCTGTATACACTCCAGAGGAAACCGTGTTAGCTGACACGTTATGTGCGTGGGGAACGCGTATGGAAGCCACACCCACCTATGCTTAAATAACGCCGTTCTCCGGAAGGATTGTTGCTGCGAATTGTGGTGTTACTCTCATATGGCTACGTTCCGTATTCCTTGTGAACTCCTGTTCATACTTCTGTTGAAATCCTGGTTCCCAACTTGGGCGTGTTTCCTGGAATGTTTTCGGATCTCCTTCTGGCTTTGTCTGTACTTCGTACGTTGCTGCCCCGGACCTACTCACAGATTGCCTGCACTCCTCCTTGTTGGTTTCCTTGACCCCTCGGCTTTGACTCAGACCGCTACTGGATTGCCTCGGCCCGCGCCCACTGCCTCCTTGCAGTTTCCTCACCTTACTTCCTTCGGGAGTCCTCAACTGCTCAACATCCTGCCCGAGGCTTTAAGGTAAAAATCAAGTCTAATACATTTACTTGGGGAGACCCTGTCAACGCTACCTCCGCGGAACTGTTTCAGTCAGAGACCATTACTCTGCTAGGTTTACTGGTACATTTCCTTCTTCCTGTCTGATTCTATTTGTACATTTTCTGGGACTGCAACATTCCACAACAAACAGTTCTTCAAATGCATTGAGACACTTTCCTGTGTATGCACCAACCCGTCACTAGTGTGACCCTCGTACCGCCCGGGTGTTAGCTTCCTGTACTAACTTTCCCTTTTGTTATTTTATCCTGTCGTTGTTGCCTTCCGTTCTGGACACCATTAACTCTTGAGAATTCCTCTTTTAAGGTCTGTTTTTGGTTTGATTATCTATTGGGAGCCTATTAGGTTACATTGATGCTTATGGTAATGGGTTTATTTTCCTTGTAGGTTCATCCTAATCCTAGTGCATTCCCTAATCCTTACCATAGGTAATTCCTTAGTCATATATGTCGTATTGCTGTCATGCCTCATCTTGGCTCTTCTAATCATCTTTGTATTCCTTTGCAGCATTGGGTTGGCGGTGTGTGTTCTCCCCGATCTTTTAGGCGATTGACACCTCTGTCTGTTCAGATTGAAACAGCGGAGAGGAACATCGTCGAGAAGCGCCCCTTTTTCGAGGAAGCCTGAATCATTGAATTCAGGGGAGCTGGGATACTGGAGGCTGAACCGTGAATTCCTGTTCTACTTCCGTCTCCAAGGTCGCCTTATCCAGATTCCTTGACCTACTTACGGAGCGGTGAGTAACAGCATATAGCGTTAAAAAGAGGAAATGTTCATTTTTTTACCTAAAAAATGTATTTTACAATACGGATTTAATTAGGCTAATCAAAAACACTTTAATAGCAACCGCATCATCAAATTGTAAGACAAACGACTCAAGGGTAGCCAATCCCTCAGCATGCGGGATAGATGTATAAGGCTAGTGACATCACATGTGACTAGCCAATCCATTGTCATATCAATTTCCACTGTTTATACTGAATTCAAAAAATGACCTGTGTCTTGTAGATAGATTTCAGTTTGTTGTATCAACGGTTGAAGAACAGAATCTAGGTATTGAGCTAGTGGATCATTATGCTGCCAGTGGCAGCTATATAGGGGCTACAAGGAGGTTCAGTGAGAGATTTATGAATCTTTGGAAAAATATAAATGACAGGCATCACTGCGTGATAGTTAGTTGAAAATGCCTTAGTTCTTAAAGAAATCCACTCATTTCTCTTGTGCTTCTGTCAAAACGTGTTTAATCAAATGCATGATAGTACATGTAGGATCTGTTTCTATTTGAAGATAAATAGTCTGATCATATAAATGCAGGTTGCATTCCTTTTCATACTGTTCAGTATCCATGATGACAATCTCACCGCCTTTGTCCACGGGTTTCATGGTAACATCACATCTTTTAGACAAATCATTTAGTATTTCATACTGATAAGGTCCCACATTTCTCTGTTTTGTAGAACATTAATTGATCTTAATGAGATCTTCTAGAAATGATTTTTCAAAGGCCTCCAACATAATATGTTGAACATAGGGGGCAAAACTAGTCTTGGGTTGAAATTCCTTATATCTTACTTCTTGTTCAGTTACCGATCCTTCACCATTAGTCACCTCATAGAAAATCTTTAGGTTCATTTTCTCAATCAATTTGGCAAAGTCTACTAACTCTTGAAACAAATTAAAGTCATATGTCGGTGGGTTGGAGAAATCATTCTCCAAAGATCTCAATTGAAATTGACTAATGTTATGTTTGGAAATATTGACTACCAAGCTTTCTTTGAGGTCTGCAGTTTGCGTGGCAGATTCTTTCTTCTTCCCTCTTTGCCCTTTCCTCTTTCAAGGAAAGTCACTTGTCTGTCTGAGGATGTAATTGGAGTCTCCCTGTCAACTGTTACAAAATCAATCATAGCAGTTTGAATGCGTGCTGATCTTTCTAAATTAGTATCATCATGTCCATTGCTTGACACTTCAGATGAAGCTTTACTAGTTTCTCCTCTTTTTTGTAGGTGGATCTGATTGGTTTCTTGGTGTAAAGTTTCAGTGCCATTTCTCTAATCATAAATGTCTCTCCAAAATGTACCTATTGGACTAGGGCCAGCCATGTTTCACTCTTGATAGACTCCACTCCACCCAACTTTGGCCTGGCTGAATCCACGTCTCAGCAGATTGTTTGTTCTCTTGGCCTACTCTGACAAAATGATAACTGCTCTGCAGGAGTACAGGGAAGAGAAGTGATTTCTAAATGTTTACTCAGTTGCACACTGTCACTAAGACAGCAGTGATCTCAGTCATGAAGTTGAAACAGACACAGCATAAATGGTAGACCCCCTTCACATCTTTATGGTAGCATGAACCAAAGACAGTGATACAGAAACCTCTGACATTTACAGGGTCAATGGAAAGACAGTTAAATAAAACAACATCAAATCAGTTTTGTCCACTTATAATTGTAGCTTCCCAAAATCCACTATAGCAATCTAAATAGAAGCTTTGGGGAGATACAGTTATATATTATTTGGATCATGGGCGCCCATTACAAAGGGCAGTCCATGGCTGGAATTACTTTAGAATCCAGTAGGCTGTTTGTCAGAAATGTATGTGTCATTCTGTGACTGCTATGTTGCCAAACTACATATGAGTTGCTGCTGTGTTTGTAGACTAGACCTGGTAAAGAGAAGACATGTAAACTATACTTTTCTTGCAATATACCATTAGGAAAGTGAAGCCTGATTAACATAGCTCACTTTCTGAGACAGAGTTAACAGCATACTATCTTAAACACATTTCAAAAAAGCTTTGGATTTCCTACCCGTGCAGATGGCATTCAGTCACACCTCTAGTCCACACTCCAGACCCCAGTTCCATACCAAACTCAAGGACATGGCAGAAGCTTGCACCCCAAACCGATATTAACAATTGCCTCTGAAAGAGCTGTGAAGAGTTTGCAAGCAGTTCAAAGTGTTCAACTGCTCCCTCAACAGAGCTCTTTGGTGGAAAATCTTTTTTTTCACAGTCTTTGTTTCTAGCAATGCATTCCTGATTGCCAATACTTTTACTAATGTCGGAAGCAGATACTACAATGTACTAGTGGCCATCTTGTCTGAAAAGTCATAGCTTCTTTTAAATGTTGATGTTGATTGTTTGATATGCCTAATGTGCATCACAACCACAACTTCAAGATGTGTGCCTTTGTCAAATAGTAACTACTAACAGGTGGCTTTAGAAAAAGTGCTTGGTGTCCAGGTCTTAAGCTTAGCAGGACTTAAAGGACTGTTTAGGGAGCTCTTACATCGCCAAGTGGCAGGTGTGAAATAATCAACCATTAGTGGTGTCTAGGCTCATATCGTTTTGTGTTATGGTACTCGCACTCCAGCATTCACGATGTGCACAAGAACACACAATGGCAAGCACTAAAACACTAGGATTTACAAACAATGATTTTAAAGCTCTTGTTCTATGTATTTCTATGAAACAAGAGTGTGAGTGAGGAAAGAAGGCAGCAGCTGTTCTGCATTACTTGCTGGATGGGCTGTAGAATCTCATTTTTAGCAGATATTTTACATGTACATTACTACAGTGCAGCAGAATGAAAAGACGTACCTCTGACAATGAAGTGTGTTCACCCTGTGTGGCCTGTTACACATTTATGTAGCTCCGCAGAGATCTTTGTGTATCCTTTATTTATATGTTAGAATTCTGGCAGGACTAGCTCTGCCTTTCATCCTTATGCAGTTGAGAAAGTGAGTACAGTTTACTGGGACAATAGTGAAATCTATTATGTACAGTACTGTAAAGCTATTTGGACTCACAGTGATTCAGTGACGTGTACTCCTTATGCCAGGTAGCCTCAAGACCAGCAGCAGCCTATGCATGGTGAGTGTTGGGGCTGTGCCCCTCTGTTATGCAGAGACCAGTCCAGGATCACCATTAATTCAGTGGATCACTAGAACTTCTGCCAGGCAACACATAGTATTCTGCCATTATGAGGGGTTGTCATTATGAACAACAGCAGTATAAATTGTCTGGTCATACTTGTGCTTTTATAGTATAATACGATGTGTTGAGAGGCCTTATGTTCAACTTTGGGTACGGGAAACAAACATGTATTTTACAATGCCAATGCTGGCATATACTTTTGAGACAATCTTCATAAGTATCTCTGGGTATAACCAGCTTGGAAGTGAGAAAGTGCTGACATATATTGTTGAGAAAGGTCTCATGAGATTTCTTTGGGCACAGGCAGAATGAAAATATAGTTCTAAATGTTGATGACTGGGAATCTATTGGAATTTTTCATGTGTTGCCCTAAAGAATTACATTGTAATTTCTATGCTTTTTTTAATCAAAAGTTTCCAAAGTTTGTGCTGCAAAATGTGCACTTTCAACCCATTATTTTAAAAATATTTCCTTGGGAAGAACCATCAAAATCCCTCTGAGCCAGTTCGGCCTTGGTTGTTATCCTCACTTAGGTCAATTCAGGGAAAAGACTTGCCTAGCTATGCGTTAAACATTCCCCAGCTGACAATGCTCTTGAGTGTATTGTCAGAGTGGGGCATGCAAGCTCAAAAAAAGATGGCTGGTTAGATCTTGCTATTAGGCCACCCATTGGTAGGACAATATTCCTTCCCAAAAATCAGGACAGTTTTCAAAGTAGACCCCTCCTTCCTCTGATCCTGCCATGCTCGATACTCCCTCCCGTGACCTTGCGCTCTGTCCCTTAGCTATTGCTCCTTTCCCTCCCTGGTCTGCATGCATCTGCTCACAGACGGCTCGCTGCAGGATCCAACGAAAGAATTGCAGGAAATAATAACTAATGAATTTACAAAGATGAAAAAATATTGCTAGAATTAATAGAGTGGGTAAAAAATACCGAACAGCAGAAAATATATCGAGATAAAGGAAAGAAAGTCTAATGATAGGGGTGACTTTTAGGTGTAAAAAAACGATGTAGGTAAAAAAATGGATAAAAGGGAGGGAGACCAGGAGAGTTTAGGAGCAGGAGAGGTAAGGGGGTCAGGAGCCCACCCCAACTCCCTGAAAAAAGGTATTTTAACAATGGGCAATGTAAAATCATGTCGATATGTTTTCTTGCAATATTTATTGCACTTTGTAATTGTACGTCACTGTTATTTCAGCAATAAGATCACAGTAAACCCTCGCTGCTCATCACCGTTACTATTCCGTAAGGGTCATAGCCTCACCCATGCACTGGACGCCGCCACAAACTGTGTGACAGTCTTAGGACCTCTTCTCATAGAATGAACACTGGACTGGTGTTTAAGCTGTCGACTCTGGACCCAGAAGACTCAATTTCCAATGCTGGCTACACCCACAGAAAAACTGTGTGAGGAGGAAATGCCGTTCATTGCCTGTGCTTTTAGTGCGAATATGTACCAAAATGTGGGAGTGCTTAGTAGCCCCATAGTTTACTGCTATATACAAACTCACACAAACACACACAAAACAGACATGTTCCCAAGAACCTTGAAAAAAGTTAAATTAAAAAAAAAAATAGACAAGTAATTGCCTTGCACCGAGAGCA
Organism: Ambystoma mexicanum; assembly: GCF_040938575.1. Classification (NCBI taxonomy): domain Eukaryota; kingdom Metazoa; phylum Chordata; class Amphibia; order Caudata; family Ambystomatidae; genus Ambystoma; species Ambystoma mexicanum. The sequence goes on along the minus strand of NC_090931.1, from coordinate 847,410,762 downwards.
GCGCTGGGCTGTGCCGTGGCTGTGCCTTGGCAGCACCGTCTCAGCGAGAGGCTCCTAATGAGCAGCGGCCCCCTTACCTGCTTGTGACAGAGAGCTAATGAGCGCCATTATTTCTCTGATGGTCAGAGGGACATGGCATCAGGGCCATCTCTACTACCAGGCTCGCTGTGAACCACAGCCAGGCAGGGGGAGAGGGCATGGTGGGAGGGGAGGCTGGGACCCACACAACCATTGTCAACAAAAAATACACAAAGGATTCTAGATTAAAGCTGCTAGAAAGTGCTTTGGTATCCCATGAGGATCTGAATCAAAGGCAGTAATGCAGCATTTGTCAAGTAATTAGTATTTCCGTCAGGCAAATGTGATTAAATTGTAAGCATTCATGTACCTTAAACTCACAAAGGATTGTAGGTTGTTTGCACAAATCAACACAAAAGTGTTTGAAATAAAACATGGATTTTTAAATCTATAACTATCCCGTCCCCTTTGCATAGGAGAGTCTCACATTGTCGGCAGGGGAGTCACCTGTTGCACATGTGAGACTTTCGTATGAAAAAGCCTACCGTTTTTCCCGCTTTCCTGATTACAGAGTCAATTCTCATGGCGCAATCCATGGAACGAATCAAAAAGATTCATGGGCCTCTCGGCCTCTCTGCACAAAGATTCAGGACAACAATACATACTAACGTTTTTCCTCCAACTTTGATGGGCAACGTGACTTTTATTCAATGTTCGCCCATTTCAAGATGGGTCCCTGAATATGTCGCTCCTGGTTGTAAATAACAGTGGGCCTCATTACGAGGTTGGAGGTAGCCTGGCCGGTTTTACCGGCATGGCTACCCCCAAACTTGTCTCCGTCTCTGGCACCCGCGAAAGGGCTATCACCGGGCCATTCCGACCTCGGCGGACCCGGTAATTCCCCTTGCGCGGATGCCGGAGCCGGTACGTCCCCATTCCCATTTGAGCCCCCGTAGGGCTCAATGGGAATGAGGAGGATGGTGGCAGCGGTACCGTACATAACGGTACCGTTGCTACCATCATGTTCTGCTCGCGGGTGCCAGTACGGCCACCTGGTCAGATCAGGTGGCTGCAAGGGCACCCGCGAGCAGAACTCGTAGTATGGCGGTACGGTAGCAACGGTGCTGGTAGCGATACAGGCGCCGTTGTTGCCTTACCGCCATACTCCTAATGAGGCCCAGTCTTGTGTTACCACCACGGGCTAGTTGAAAAAGGAGGCCCCCGGGGAAGTGAGCAAGATCGTCCACTCGCAGGGAGCTTTGCAAGGAAGATATATTGGGATTTGGTGATGTCACTGCTGATTGGTGCAAGAAAGTGGAAAGAGTGTGCACAAGTGCTTCTGCCTTTCCCCCCCCGCCACCCGGAAGGCCTGCAGCAATGGCCGCTCACACAACCACTCCCTCAGAAGTGGAGATTGCGGCTTCCATTGTGGTATCATAAATCCTAGGGAGCGTTCGTCCCATAGAGGGGTACAAGGACATTGCTAGCAGATATAGGATGCCAGGGAAACGGGTTGGTTCAGCAGGAGTGAGAGCAGTCGTGCCAGCTTGTGGATCCCCAGGAAGCCCAGTAGGGGTCAAGAAGGGGCTGAAGGGACCAAGAGGAACAGGGAGGATGGAGTTAGTGTAAGGAGAGCTAAAGGCAGCATGAAAGGCCCTCGCATGAGGTCACAGACAAAAGGGCCCATGGGAGGAAGAATGGTGGGGAAGATGGGAAAGGTGGCGGACAAGGCATGTCTGTGAAAAGAGGAGAGGCTTGTGCCAGCACTTCAAGCAAGGGAGATTGCATCAAGAAGGTCAGGAAATCAACAAAATCTTCCAAGAAATGACATAGAGATGGAGGACCTTCTAGGGAAAAGTAAACAAAGACGTACAGCCAGGGTCAGATTGGGCCATATAATTGTCTCAGGCACCAATGAAAAAGTGGCCCACAGTTTCAAATGGGGTTTTCATTCCTCTTGTGACACTGTTGAAATAGTACCCAAGGGGGAGTTTTTTGATAAAACGTGATGCAAACTGTGCATTTTAACGAGCAACACTGGTCAAAACTACTAGCCACGAGGTGAAGTAACTTAGCAAACTGTCCAACATTGGCCAAAAAAGTGGGCCACTTTGACCCAAAAAACTGGCCCACACCAGCATTTTGTGTTTTTGGTTTGGCCATGGGCCGATTGCCCTATAGGCCAGTCCGACCCTAGGTACAGCCAAGAGAGGAGGTGACAAGACGAGTGTTGAGGACGAGTGTTGAGTGGGGTTGTGGACGTGAGAAAAGGCAGCCCACGTGGAAAGCATTGACCGCCAGAAGACAGCAAAGTGCATGAAGAAAAAGGGCGGAAGAGGCCAAGGACATTATTACTTGGACAAAGATATGTGTTGGGCAAAAGGAGGACCCTGAGAATGAGAGCATTTTGGGGATGAGGAGTCAGGAGCTTTATCAGTGAGTGGGCTGATCCTGGAAAAAAGGAGTGGAGTGAGGGGAAATAAGCAGGGCCATGATATTTGGGGTGTGTTTAGAGAGTTTGCTGAGAATGAGGAGTATGTGTTTAGTTTCTCAGACAGGACGAAAGCAGAGGGAGTATGGTTGAGGCCTTGAAAGGGGGTTGGATCAGGATGGTGGAACGCTGGGTCTCAGTGGTCCCGGTGTGAACACTGATGGCCCGAATAAAAAAAAAAGGGCAGCAGGGTGGGAGGCGCAATGGAAGAGAAGCTTAGCAGACATAAAGGCACCCAATGAGTGGTTCAAGAAGTACAGGTCATGTGGTGCACCACAGGGTGCCACAGTGCAATATGCCTGGAGGCCACAGGCCCGAAGGTTAGAGGAAAGTGCGGTTCCAGGTCAGCAGGTAAATTGGACTATGTGACAGTGAGGATGAGGGAGGACATTAGGGAAGAATAGTCATGTTTCGAAGGGGCTTGAGGATGCAATGATTGAAGACATGCAAAGCATCCATTAGGGAAGGAGACAGATGGAATAAAAGGAGAGAAAAGGAATGGTGGAGTAGCACAGACAGGGTGTTGGGGAAATTGAGGCAGAGGAATGGAGTGGAAGAAAAGAGTGCCAAGATGAAAGGAGTTGGCAGGTTGATAGGGAGTGATTTTAAAACACCAAAGGAACAAAACCCCAAAGTTTCATTGACAATTGCAACAACTGTCACAATGTTCCAAAGTGGTCCTTGTGAGAGAGCCAGTATGGAACACAGCTTTCTTTCGACTAAGAACTGCCAGAAACAACACAGTTGTGCTTCGACACTGTCTGGGCACCCTTTTCTTTTTCCGAGGGGCCACTTTGAGTGTGAGATAGCCCTGTTTGGTCTCCTTGAACATGTGAGTGACAGAAACGTCGTAGTGAACAATTTGAATGATCGAAAATCTATTTTTTTTTCCAAAACCTCTCTGATTGAATTGATAACTTATGATTATCTTTTAGAGTATTAGTACACATCAGATTGGATCTACATGTTATTAAAGATGTAATTGTTACTGTGAGTAGACTGACCTAGTGTGTGTTTTTAATACTGCCCATGACGACACACAATGCCCTTCTCACGCAGTGTAATTCATGCTTTTTTTAAGCAGGAGGCTGCCCCAGTTTTCCGAATCTTACCTTCAGTTGCAAATTAGGATTGTGGTTATTTTCCATTCCTTATCTTATCTGCTTTTAGATAAGCGGCACACCAGTGCAACCTAGCACTAGAGGGTATTTAGGTAGTAGTGGCTAGAACTTCATCCTATCCTTTTGTCATCTGTTTATGCAAACTGCAAGCTGGGGTACCTCCTGTTGTGTTCCATAATGGCTCTCTCATAAGGAACACTTTGGAACAGTGTGACAGTTGTTGCAATTGTCAATTAAACTTCAGGGTTTTGTTCCTTTGTTGTGTTCAAATACTATTGTTGGAACCAGCCCTGCACATTTAGCCTATAGACACCCTACTGTGTGTTCTTTGATAGAGAGTGATGACAGTAAGAAGAAGTTGTTGACTGAAACAAGGAAGACAAATGAGATGGGTTCGGGTTGGCTGCCGGAGAGCTGGGAGCAGCCTAGCAGGGAGAAGGTGACAGGGGTGCAGAGAAGTTGCATCATAAAGACGGCAAACTACCCTATATGGGAAGGGCTAAACCACTTGAGTCGCATTTGATGAAAGTGATGAATTGAATGATTAGTGTTTGGGGGTTGGGGGGGTTTGTGGATGTTTTTTTAGCTATATTGCACAAGGAGGTGAGGTGCAAGGAAGGATCTAAGGAAGAGAAGCGGTAGCTGGCAAGACGTCCTGGGGTGATGACTAAAATTGAGAAATTGACATCAGCCTTTCTGATTTATACCAGTATTTATTGGAAAAACTTCCTGGAGCAAAGTGTCACATAATTTCAATACATGGACGTTATTAGGAAGTCAAAAGTGGATTTTGGGTGTTTCCCTTGCCTGAGACACAACGAAGAGGTTTGTTTAGATTGGGGGATCGCCTTTTGATAGAATGGGGGATGATGGATTCTGAGCAGGTGCTGCAGAGGATGGCACCAAAACAGCCTGTAGCTAGCTGCCATCAATCCCCCAAGAGTCTTTTCAAGGACGTCCTAACCAGAGGAGTCGCGAAACAGAGGTGCTTTGAGGGGGGACTGGCGCAGTATGTTGGGCATTTAACAGGAGATTGTGCATGAGGGTGCCGTGTACAAACACAAATGCATGAACAGCACAGGCTGACCCACCATACTGCAGTGCTACATGTAGGGGAATGACTATAGAGGGAGGGATGGGAAAGGTGTTTGTGGAGATTATATGTCATAGTTTTGCTTTTTGTAGGTCGCCTAACAAAAAGACCAATGTTTTGCAGCCGATTTTAGGCGGCATACAAAAAGTGAAAAAAATAAATTTCCTCGCCCCCCACTCCTCTGACCCATACCAACCTCCCCGTCTCTGGCACGATTCATTCAAAATCGGGGGTCCCACTCACTGAACCCCCATCTCACACCCCCCCTTCCGTCCTTCCCACCCAAGACTCTCCCAACCCAAAACATACACAAACATAGAACACCAACAAACACACTTACTCAGTCTCCCTCTACAGCGCTTTTCAGGTCCTGGCATGGCTGTCAGCCCCTGCATGCACTCGTGTGCCGCAGGGGCGTGACAGTTCGATTTCGAAAGACCACTCTGTACAGTCACAGAGCAGTCTTTCTAAATCATTTGTTTTTTTTGTCTTTTATTTTAAAAGCGTAATTTGACCTGAAGGTGTCTCACCCGCTAGTCATCCATGTGTTCAGGACATGGCCATCGCTTTTGGATCCAGTTCCTGGGGGTGTACCAGTGCGGTAGAATCATCTGGATGAGGGGTCTTCAGGGAGTGGGACACCAGATGGTGAGACGCTGTATCCCCTTCTCTGTAACACCTTTTCCGCATCCTACCTGGTAGGATACTTAGGAACTCGTCCCCTTTGCCCCCTTTCCCGACGCAAACACTTTCTCACGGACAGGTCACCATCAGCAAAAATGGACTAACACCAAAGCCGTATACCTGACATGTCCCAATACAATGGTCAGGCAAGGTCAGGCAATTACTGATCATTACGCACACCTGACTTTCATCACACCACCCCACACCGATAAAAGGCAGAGCACCAAAGCACACTCTTGGCAAGGCAAAGCACACAAGGAAGCAGCAGTTCCAAGATGGCAGTTTAATACGAGGAGAAAGACAGATAGACAAGAGAGGGTTTGCATAGAGGGAAGTGCCCTTGACCTTTTCTGACAGTTACTTTTTTGAACCTTGGAAAATAAGAAAACTAAGACTGGGGACTAAAGCTGAAGAAACCTGAATTGTGTTTCGAGGTACCTGGAGCTCTTCCACGTCAATAGCCAAGGCGGGCAGGAATGGTTGCCACTGTGGTACTGTCCTTGGCTCCTACAACAAAGCAGCACCAGGAAAGACAACAGAGCCGGTGAGCCGGAGAGACTGATACCAGACCAGCCTGTGTTAAAACCAAGGTTGCAAGTAGCAACACTGTATGAAGAAAATGAAAGAGAACAGTATGTGAAAGTATGTAACGAGCGACACGAATATAATTGAAAACCAGAGGAGTAACTGAAACTTGGAGGAAAAGAAAGATACCATAGATAGAGTGGTCCAGCGCCAAATGGGTGCTCATTCGAAGGACTCTGTTAGGCATCCAACTGGTTAGCAACTGTGAAAAGGGAAATTCGAGATTGCAGTGGTCCTGCAATGGGTCAAGCTAAACCCTGTGCACATTCAAAATTCTTCGATAGTTTAAAGCGAACTGAAATTGGGCAGAGCATGGCTGAGGGAGATTAATTGCATAAGAGGTAGGATCTGAGCCCGGCTGAGGGGGATGCGGGGTGAACCGTGTGTCACCCGAGAAAGAATATTCTCTGAACATTGTAAAAAGGGGATCTAAGCGTGGAAGAGGGGGATCCGCAGTAACAATCATGATATAAAATGGACCTGAGCCCGGTTGAGGGGTATTCAGGGTGAATCACAGGGATTGAGTACTGATAAGAGGAAATGAACGTGTATTGTTTTGGTAAATCAGGTCCTCTGAATCAAGAGACTTTGATAAGTAGAGAGACTTGGGCACAGAAGGCCCTTATGCTGGTAATGGAACTGTATCCTCATGCTGACGAAGCCAGAGTGGGTGCTTTGCTCGAGTGAACCAACTTCTCCCGTGCTGAAAATGTGGGCAAGGGAGGCCAACTCCCCGAACATCCTGACATATAATTTTGTGAACACATCTTTCCTTTTAATGAACACTACCCCACACTATTTGTATTTAGCGGTAAGTATTGGCAATCATTTTATTTAGTATGGGACTTTTACTTTGGCAAGACTCCACTAGGACTGCATTATTATTATTTTCTGGTCATAGGTTGCTCCCATCTGTAGATTTAGAATTAGATAGGCATTCATCACACCATTATTAAAGTTCAATAAACACCTTTGAACTGTGGTCATTTGTGTCTGTCTTACTGTTGATGCCATGCCTTCTTTACATACCGAATACAGTTTGTGGGATGCTGGGAAAAGGCATGTGCCCCAGTTAATACTGACAAGTTCATCGAGTGGCTGGACCAGCACCCGGATAGGGAGGTGGCCACTTTGTTGAAGGAAGGGTATATGTCTGCTTTTCAGATTGCTTATGAAGGTCTGAGGAAGGCTCGACAGGCAGATAGTTTAAGGGTGGAGTTGGTGCAAAATAAACTGAAAGAGTTGGCTGAGGAAAGGATGGTGGGCCCCATCAGTGAGATTCCTAGCACTGACCTGATGCTATCACTGGTTGCAACAGTTCCAAAGAAGGAGAGGGAACATCTTGGATGATACATTCAGTTGTTTGATACCATATTCTAGTGTGGACAAGGCAACAGCACTGGTAAGTGGTTGAAAGCAGGGGCATGAGATGATGGCCAAGTATGAGGTAAACTCATTATTCTTCCTCTTGCTGGTTCACCATGATAACTTTCAGTTGTTGGGGACATTATTTTTGTGTTGTTCAGTCGCGTGCATGGGTGTGTGCTGTTTCTCTGCTTTAGCACGGTCCTGCATTGAGCATTTATGAAGTCGACAGATTCAGGGCAGATGATATTTGGAAAATGTTCTGATGTTGGATCAGTGTGTGGTGGTAGGTGAGTGCGCAGAGCTTCTGGAAGCTATTCTGGAAGCTATTCAGCACCCGGCAGAGGACCTTGACACCCCCCCCCTTTTATCTAAAAAAAAACAGAGGGCCTGACGGTGGTGTCGACTTTCCTAGGGACTGAATTGGTCCATGACTATGGAGTCTCAACTGCCAAAGGGCAACTGGAGCAGCTCAGAGACATGACTGGTGATTTGACAGGCTACTTAAAATGTGAAGTACATAAGGATCAGCAACTGTTGGGTCACCTTAACTTTACACACAGGCAGGTAGCGCTGAAGAGAACTTTTTGTAGGAAGGTGGCCTTGGCAAGTTCAGTTGGTAAGAGGCCACACCACAGGATCAGAGTTACAGCACAGATGCGTGCAGACCTCGAGGTCTGAAGGGAATTTTCAGCGGAATATACCAGTGTGCCAAAATGGATGCTGAAGGTTCTCCTTCCCTGGAGATTGAAAATATTTCCCACGTGGCTGGGTCAGCTGGGCTGGTGATTCATTGGTCCGGGAAGTGGTGAGCGTAAAGGCTGCCGGACACATGGTATGCGCAGCAACACAGCATCACCTTTCTAGAATGTTTCCTGGTGTTTGCAGCATTGTGACTGTCGGACACATAATGTGCAACACGAGCATAGTGAGAATCGCTAAGAAAGAGTCCCGCTGGGACAGTTTGGTGCTGAAATTGTTAAGGAGGATGCTGTTCTAGTGCCTGAAACGAAACATTGTTTTTTTTGTATGAAACATGTGGCGGGTGTTAGTAACTATATTGCTGATGCATTGTCCTATTCGCAATGGAAGAGATTCTGTTGACTTACTCTTGCGGTGGACTTGTTGATGATCCCAGTGCTGGGGGAGCTGTTCGACCTGGGTGTACGACGTCACTTGAATTGACAGAAGGATCCCTGGCGAGCTCCATTTGGATGGCAAACAGAACAGCCGTGGTGAAGGTTCAGGAAACTAGGGCAAGGACGAAGGTGGGGATGGGGAATGATGTCTGGAGGTTGAGGAGAAACAATGTGGTGTTTTACAAGATTTCACTGCTTGCGAGGCATCTGTGCCCGGTAATGATGGCAGCAAAGCTGGTGGGGATATCATTCTATGGCAAGTGTTTTGGGGGCTATGAGAAACAGGGATGAGTCTTTTGGAGGCTTGGCAAGACACTATGGCACATGTAGGGACATGTGAAGGCCTATATCTATTGGGATGCTGGGAAGGTTGTTGGAAAAGACACATTAGGTGTAGATGTCTCTTGGGAAGATCGTCTTTTAGGTCTCCTAGTTCATTTAGGTCTTTTAGGTTTCTGTTTGCAGTACTGTTCTACGGGGGCATTGCATGTGCCTGAACAGGCGAGTGGCAGGGCAATAACGGTCTTGGGATGGATGATGTCAAGTGGTTTGGGGAAAGGGTGTGCTTGTCAGTTAGAAAGAGTAAAACAGACCATAGGAGGAAGGGTGTTATGGTCTTGCTAGTTTTTACAGGGAATGTGCAATTTGGCCTGGTGAGAGCGTTGAGGTAATTTGGGCAAGGTGGTTCCTAGTGGGGAGATGACCGGTATTTATAGACGAGGATTACAAGGCCATGGTGTAGAAGCACCTTTTGGCAGACGTGAGAAGGTGTCTGGTAGTGGAGGCAGGACACAACCCGATTTGGGACTAACTCAGGGTGAGGGCTGGGCTGGGGCTGACTGTGGCTGTCTATTGGCGCTTGTAGGGACCGCTCTGCCTTACGGTTCCCCTGTGCATGTCAGACTTTCTGAAGCATGCAGGGTAGCTAGAGGGAGAGCGGCTGAATCTCCAAGCCTCTGGATCCCACACTCCACGCAGACTGCAACAGGAAGCTTCTCATTCATGTCTGCTTGGGGGACAGCGAATGAAGGCCTGGAGACGAATCACAATGGGGAACCCAACATGGGAAACGGTGGGAAAGTGTTTTTTGTGTGTATTTTAATGTGTGTATGTGTTTAATGTTTGTATGTGTGTAAGTGTGTATGATGCATGCCTGCATGTCGGATGTGTAGGTATGCATATATGACTGCTACATGTATTTATATATGGGTGTGAGTGCCCATGTCATCATGTGAATGAGAATGCAGTGGTGTGAATATTCTTGGTGGGTGAGAAAAGGTGTATGGGTGAGCGACTTGTGAGTGAATAGGTATGAATTTGATTGTGTGTGATTGTTTTGGGTGTGCGCCTGTGTGGCGAGTTCAGTGAGAAAGTTCTGGGTGTGTGGATAAGTAGTATGTGTGAGAGAAAGAGTATGGGTGAGTGACTGGTTGGTGAATCGTATGAAAGTGATTGAATGTGAATGTTCTGGGTGAGTCCACCTGTGAAGAATGCAGTGTGAGTGAATGTGAGAAAAGGTGTTTGAGTGAGCACTGGGTGAATTTTGGGGCAGGGTGTGTGTGTGTGGGGTGTGTGTGTGTGTGGGTGTGTGGGTGTGAACGCGCACGCGCGGTGGGTGGGTTCCTGTGTGGAGAAAGAAGTGCAAATGTTCTTGTTACGTGTGTGTGAAAATGTGATAGAAGGTGTATGGGTGAGTTACTTTTGGGTTAATGTGTATGAAGAGTGTTTGTTGTGACGTATCCCATGGTATCGTCACAGCTTCCATAGGGGAAGCCTCTTCCAATGAGGCCATGGAGGTGAGGCCACTGCCCGATAGTCCCCCTTGGGGTGGTACTCAGCAGGTGGATCTCATGGGAGGGGAAACCCCCTTTGGGACCAGTGACAACCACATCGGGAGAACACTGTTTTCCCACCAAACACATGACCCTAGACCCATTGCAACAGTTACTCACCTTTCCTTCCCCACATCCCTCTTCATTCCTACCCTCATCCTCTATGTACTTTTATAAAGCTGTCCAAATACAGAGTACTGAGACGAGGAAGAGTCTTAGTTACCACATCAGCACTTACATAATACTGAGCTGAGGAAGAAGTGCAGAGAAAAGCTGAATAACCATTGGAATCACCATACTAGTCTAGTGGTTCACAGCAATTGACTGGAAGAAACAAGGTAAAAACAAAAGAAGAATTTGGTACTGGCCAGGATGCAGAGAATAGGGAGAGGAGTCCAAGGTCGGTCCAGGTCACGAGGACCGCACGGCCTGCAGGTGGACTAAGACTCTAGGCACCCCAGAAACCAGGAAAGCACGAGAGTGTAAGACCATGCTGTCATGGAAGGAAAGAAGACTGCAGAGCCAGGGAAGCTCTGGGAAGTAACAGGAGTCCCGTGAAGGAGCCCAGCTACCTCAAGGGAGCCAGCATTCACGCAGACCACACCACATGGATGTGTACTAATGCTTGGCATGATAGTAAACCAAGCCCACAGAAAGGCAAAGTATTGTCTGAATTGCGAGTCTGGGTTTTGCAAACAAATAAAGAGAATTGGGAGTTAATAAAAGTCCATACAGTACTTGGCAGGTTGGTGAACCAAGACTGTATGACCCACAACAGCCTAGGAAGTGCATCCAGGTTATTCTTCTTTGTCACAGTACCTGGTGAGAGGGAACCTGGTTTGCATACCAGGGTCAGGGGCCCTTTACAGCCTAGGAAATGCATCCAGGCTAATCCTCTTTGTCACAGTACCTGGTGTGAGGGGTCAACGATGAAAGGTAAAAACAAAGTTTGCAATGTCCTCAATATTCGCCATTATTATTGAAAGAAAAATGGGTTTGGAAAAAGGCCTATCTTTCCCTAAGCAAAAGAGAACATCTCTACCTATGAAAACAAGACTAAAATAAGTTAACAGTATGTCCAAAAATGCATCTGACCCTCGCACTAACATAGAAAATCAAAAGGTAGACTATAATTTCTATTGTCACTTCAACCAAGTTGTGCAAAAAACATGTATATACAGTTTCAACAAAACAACCCTGGTCCCCGGGATGTTTAGTTCCCGTTCCACTGAACAGGAAAAAAGTCATTTGAAATACTTTGTTTCATCAGAGTTCCATTAAGGGAAATGAAATTGACTCTGTTTCGCCGAAGTACCATTAAGGGTAATGAAAATGTCTCTTTCCTGGGTATTTATTTAATATCTCAGGGCAAATGTTCTTTTGACAATATGGGTTGAAATATATTGATAGACAGTCTTTTAAAATGTTTAAGATGGCTGAAGGAAACATTTTCAGTTTTAACAAAGGCTTGATATAATAAAGTTATTTTTCAACAAAACCTTGGATTTCCTGCTGTACTCCCTTGCCAGGAACAACTCTACTGAAATATCCAATTTCAACAAAGTCTTAATAGGACAAAAACTCCTTTTCAACACAACATTGCATTGCATTTCCTGGTATACTCCAATGCTAGGAATAGCCTCCTTTTGACTCATACAAAACCCCCAGTGTACCATCCTGCCAGGTATCTTGTTCCAGAGAAGGTTGTACTGAAAACTCTGGATATCCAGGTTTTCTCTCCTGCCATGAATATCACCCTTTTGACTCCGACAGATCCCCTGGCTTACTCTCCTGACAGGCACCCCTTTCAAAAAAGGTTTCACTACCTGATGCTCTTATCAGGTCTCTCTGCAACATTCATCTTTCTCTTAAATATCACACAATTGCACCTCTTCAGTTAGCACTTGCATCAATTTCCCCCATAATAGCATCCCATATATGAGGGTTCGTTCAAGCTCCTTCAGTCAGCCTCTTTTACAATCGGCCTCATTACAAGTGTGCAGGTCCGGTAACAACAGTGCCGGTAAGCCTACCAGCACTGTTGTTACCAGACTGGCACACTACTAGTCTGCGGGCTGGTGCCATCCTGCCCAGCAGGGTCTGAGTTTCACGGAGGCACTGGCACCGTTAATCACACTGCTGGTGCTTCTGTAGTCCCCATTCCCATTGAGTCCTTTGGCACTGGGGAATTACATTTTCCGGCGCCTGACTTCGGGGACTGTCGGGGCTGTAATGCCCCAGTGTTTCCGGCAAGAGAGGCCCTGGAAAAATTCAGAAGTCCTGCTGCAATTTTACTAGCACGTTACCGCCGGACTTGTACTGAGGCGCAATGTCTAAGACAATGCTTGTTCCAGGTTTCTGCCAACTGACATCTCATGGCAGGTGAATTGCACGTCTGCCTCTTTGTATCTCTTACAATTTAAAAAAAAAAACTTTATTAAGTGCATTTGGTTACATCTGTACATTTTACACTGTTAATAAAACACAACAACTTTTTCCCCATTTAAACAATCAATAAAATACATTTAATGCGATTACATGACAGTTGTGCTCAATAAAAAGCCATGCTACTGGGATAAAAGTTCCTGTAAAAAGAACCAATATATAAAATCTGTCACCCACGCGCCCCCCTTAACCTAACGCTCTATATAACAGTACCCAAATTTCAATCTTTTAGATTTATACCTTTAGTATTCAATGGATAATTTTCAAACCACCAATTGCCACGCATGGTAGGCACCACCGGGATTACTAACGACTGCCCCATAGATCATGCCCCAGAATTGATCCCCCCATCGATGGAGAAATTATTGTACGCTCTTTTATGCTCTATAGTGAGAGGTGGGCACTGTGTCAATATATGTCTTGGTGTCTCCACCCACCTATGGTAATGTCTCCACAATCTCTCCCCTCTGGGAACCCCCACCCATGCTCCTGTGATTTCCCAAACAGGGATTGTGGACAGTCGCAGAGCAACTATGAACCTTATCAGTGCAGGTGAATGGATCTTTGTCAAATACAACCTCGGTGTGCCCAGGTGAAAAAGTGCCAAACTTAGAGGGTTTGGCCAAGTAATCCAGGGCCTCCCCCGCATTATGGTGATTTGTTTTGTCTTCTATTTTTGCTAGATTAAACTATATCCATGATGCTGGGACTCCATGAACACCAATCTCCACCAAATGGAGCTTCACTGTTGACTTCATGGTCCTGTACCATATACTCTTGCAGAATCTGGTGGAACGGCATGGCACCCGACTCGACAGAATATCAACACCTTGGGCATAGTGCATTTTAGTCCACAGCTTGCAGGTTGCGATCTTCCAGAGTGAGAGCAAAGATGGGACACCCAGATACAACCTCATAGCTTCAACGAAAACACTACCTGGAAGGGCCAACAGTGAGCAGAGAATACTTGCTTCCAGCCTAGTGAGCCAAGCCACCGCTCTCTGAGGGAACACCTCTAGTGCATAAAATATGCCTGGTATTATTGAGGCACTTGTGCCAGGACCTGTGCGGTATCCTGTCTGCCATCGGGAGATCTGACAGAGAAGCCTTGATACTGACCCCCAGATATTTATATTCATGGACCTGCTCCAACTTTGTGCCCCCTAAATTCCAAACCTGAGTTGGGGCACCATAAGCCCCCTTCCCACAGATCATTATTTCTGTCTTTGCTGCATTAGGCCTTAAACCGTGTTCTAAAGAGAACATGGCTAGATCGTCAAGCGACCGCTGTAGGCCTACTGGTGTACGATCTATTATCACTGTGTCATCTGCATATATTAAGCATGACACAGAGTCTTCTCCAAACCGAGGTGGATGGTTATTAACTGACTTCAGTGCCTGCGGGAGGTCTGAAACATAGGGGTTATAAAGCAGGGGGGCCCGTGGGCATCCCTGTTTCAGCCCTTGCTTGGTGGCAAAGGGGTCAGAGAGAGTCCCCTCTTGGGACAGTTTTAATCTAACTTGTGTCTCACTGTAAAGCACCTTGATGAAATATAAAAGTGATGGGTCTATGTCCCAATGTATGAGCTTTTCCCAAAGTTTTGTTCTGATCTCACTGCAAAAGGCAGCGGAATAATCAATGAAACATAAATAAAGCGTAGTTCCCACATAGAATTGGGTATCAGAGATCAAAAAATATATATGTGTAACTGAATGATCTGTTCTGTTTTAGCTATTAGTTGAATATGCACTGATAGCTTCCTAAATCACATTACAACTTACTTTTTCCGGGAACACCCTTTGTTATAGGTTAGTTTCTGAGCTCCATTGTGCTCCCGAGGTGTTGGAGTTCCTCTTTGTTTATATTGTTTTCACAGCCAAGGCTGTTTCTAGAGGCTTGAAAATCATTAATTTCTTTTTGAGCCAATGCAGTTTAGGGGTCGCAGATAAATTGTTATCAGAACATTTCACTCCTTTTTGTTGGCACGTTTACCCTCTTTGCCACCATTCCCTACTCAATTAACTCTTCTTTTTCACCATTTCTTTTCACATAAGCCACAAGGGAGGGCCACCCTTGTATGGCCGAAAACTTTACCCTTAGTTATGATGATGATCAAATTGGAGCAATACTTTGTGGTCCATCACTTTTTGACCCTAGAGATCTAGGCCAGGCGGCAGCTAATTCTAACACTGTCAACGATTTACTTAAACTTAAAAAGAAGAATTTCCGCACTACACTCCATGGACATTTTCTTAAGGAATATTTGAAAAAGAACATTATCCCAGGCGGGTTAATCGTCTCGAATGAACCATGTGTATTCCTAGACGATCAAGAATACAAGACCAACTTTAGCTATATTGCGACAAAATGTAGTTGCGACTTAATGGTGCTTACCATCTCTACAGCCCAAAGGCTAGGTAATATCGTTCAACAGTAACTAGACAAAGCAGAACAACGGTTTGCCAACGATACTTCCATCACAAACGCTAAAGATAAGCATGCTAAAATTAATAAAAGTTTTCAGGAATTTAAAGATACGACTTTAGCGAAAAAAACAAAGAAATTGTCCAAGGACATCTTAGATTTCAAAGTCGAGGTCATTTATCCTTATCTTGACCCAAATTTTTAGGCTAATATTGCAAGCCAAAGGAACCAAACGGGCACCGCACGACAACGACGTCAAGTGGCATTCTCAGGCAGTAGCAGTAACTTATCAGGATCAGACAGCGATTTCTACTACCCTCTCTTCTATAATCCTTTCCAAGGCCCCGTACAGCCTTTTTTAGGTGGAGGACCATCCAGAGGCCCCGGCCCAGGATGGTTCCCTCCACAGTTTCAACCATGGGGTCGAATCCAGAGGCGACCTCGATATGTCAGGAGGACCATCAGACCAACACAGAGCCAGTAATATTGTCTATATTTAACTTATCCCAAATCCCGTTGTCTGAAACTGAAATGCAAGTCCTTGATAAAGGGTTGTCATTCATCACCACTCACCCTACGGACTGGTTCAGTGTTCAGACTGAGATCAGAAGATTCTTTAGGTCAGTGAGGCTCAAGATCTTCTTTTCAGACAAAGAAAGTTCACCAGATGAGAGTGAAACAGGTCTGCATCCCCCTTCCACATTCACACCGGAAGACAATACTGTGCCAAATGAACTTCTCACATTTGACAAATGTGTTCTAAGAGACCTTAAAAAGTTACAAAAACAGCATAGGTCCATACGTTATAATTTGACACAATCAGAAAGACAGGCTTTAAAATCTCTTAGCAACAATCCACATATTGTTATAAAGCCTCCGGACAAGGGCGGGGGCATAGTAGTACTGAATCAGGCACAATACCACACTATGGTTCTAGATCTTCTTAATGTGCCGGGTAGTTCCACCCCCTCTGTAAAGATCCCACTAAAGACATCCAGAAGTCGATTCTGGAGATTACGGAGTATGCCCTTCAACGTTCCTGGATCACTCCTAAAGAAGCACAATTTCTTAACAAACCAAAGTGCTCTATCCCTAAATTCTACGCAATCCCCAACATTCATAAGGATGCGGTCAAACCACCAGGCAGACCCATACTAGCAGGCTGCGGAACTATTCTCGAACCAATCTGTCAATTTATTGACAAATATCTTCAGCCTATTAGTCAACAAACAGTGTCATACCTCAGGGATAGCACTTCGGTTATTTCACTGTTCGAAGGTAAGTTCTTTGACCCCTCCACCAGCCTTCTGGTTACGCTTGACATCATAGCGCTTTATACTAATATTCCGCATGATGAGGCCATGGAATCCTTACGCGCTAACCTTACTCTCTCTTCACTGTGCAATAAAGCTCCGGTTGAATTCATCATGAAACTGGTTTCTTTGGTACTTACCAAGAACTATTTCAAATATCAGGACCAGTTCTACGAACAAACCCAAGGAACGGCTATGGGGGCAGCTTTTGCCCCCAGCCTGGCCATTATCTTCATGGCCGACTTTGAAACTAAATTCATTTTCTCAGACCTCAATCCCTTTTGCCAACACATTGAGAACTGGAGGCAATATATAGACGATATTATTTTCATCTAGCATGGCACCACTGATGAACTTAATGCCTTTCTGTTATGGTTGAATCATTGTCACCATACTATCAAATTCACAATTGCTAAGAGTAATACGCAAATCCCTTTTCTTGATCTACTAATTAAGCATCATGCTAATCAACTGGTCTGTTCACTTTTCACTAAACCTACAGATCACAATACTTTATTGCACTTTGACAGCTACCACCCACGAACACAAAAAGAAAATCTGCCTTACTCTCAATTTTTGAGATTAAGGAGAAATTGCACATCTATAGTGGACTATGATCACCATGCATGGATCTCGACCACTAAATTCCAGCAACGTGGGTACCCTAAAAAGTTGATTACAAACTCTTACAAAAGGGCAAGATTCACCCCCCGTGACACCCTGCTACTGCCCAAGGATGTGGCGCCACAGGACAAACTAGTGTGTGCTCTTACTTACAGTCCACACACTTTTCTAATAAAAAAACCCATTAAGAAATATTGGTCTTTGGCACAGTTGTCCCTACCGGCAGAACCATTGCCAATATTTGCAATGAAAAGACAGAAGAACCTAAAGGACCAATTGGTCCATGCGTCTACCCAACAGAAATCTTCCAGATCCACCACATCAAGTTGGGATCTCGGTCCTCTGACGGGGCATTTTCCCTGTGGGACCTGTTCAATTTACAAATTTGCTGTAAAAATCAAAACGTTTCCTCTACATGGCAAAACTTGGGAAATACGCCATCACTAAAATTGTAAGACACCATGGGTGATATACTGCATAGAGTGCCCCTGTGGGCTTAAGTACATAGGCAAAACCACACGGCCGGTCCACACTCGAATCACGGAGCATCACTCCCGGATCCGGTGCAAAGCCATTAATTCACCCCTAGTGAGCCATTATATGGAATATGGCCATACGACCGATGACCTACGCTGGTGGATCATCGATGTTGTCAAGAATGCCTCTAATCCAATCCAGGCATTGGCCAATAAGGAGGCACGCTGGATCTTTGAACTTGACACAATTGAAAACGGTCTCAATGAGGCATCCCCAACTTGGTGGTAAATTCAGGGTTTGTATACCTCTTGTCCTCAATAATGTTAATGCCCCACACACTCCATTTTGATTCTGGGGCTGTTTTCCATGCATTGCAGTACATCATGATTTGTACCGCTGCTCATTGCAACCCTTGGACATATGCTCCATGAAGCACTGCTCTCTTGTTATTCTTTCTTGCAATTTGTTTGTACTTTTTCTTTATACACCAACTCATATTTAGAAGTCAATTTAGATATATTACATGGGCACGGTAGTGGCCATGTAGTTGTGGTTAAGTTGGTGTTTCCATAGGAAGAGCACTTTTTGGGCGGCTTATAACTTCGCTCCCCCTGGACGAATCCTCACCACACTTTGCAAAAAAAGTATATGGCCCACTCTGAATTTTTTTACAAAGTTTGGTGAAGATTCATCCAGGGGGGGAAAGTTATAGGGGGGGTCCCAAAACCTTTTTTTCCCCATAGACTGAATGGGAAAAAAATTTGCGCACGGCTACAGCCCGAACCGCTGGACGGATTTACCCCAAATTTGCGGCAGTAGCGGCGGCCTGGTCCCGAAAGTGTGCTTTTGCAAATTTGATGTAAATCCGTCCAGTAGTTTTTTAAAAAATGACCAAAATGTAAGGCAAAACAATTAGTGATATCTGTGTTCGCTTCGCGGACAGACTTCCCTGTCCGCTCCGCGGACAGCACCCCGATTGGCCCATGGCCTTGCGTCATGTCCGCAGACATGTGACGTGTTCGCTGATTGGACGGCGAGGGGCGTGGAGCGCGTCAGATTTTCTGTGGCGCCCGCCATCTTGTATTCGCCGTCGACCACGTACAGCGCAGTGAAACGTGGATAAAAAATTGTATTTAGTGCCCTGTGTTGGTGTGTAAGAGAGTTTGGGGAGGGTGGGGGAGTATGAGATAGGTTCAATGTTTTGTTTTTTTATGTGCTAGACGTTTTTGTTGCGTTCGATTTGTCCGCTGAGAACACGGCTGTTCTGACATTTTGTAAATAAACTAAATGGTGGGGTGTTTAGAGGATGGAGTATGTGTCATTTTTGTTCGCAAGGAAGGTAAAAATTAGCTATGAACACTCGCGGTGTACTTAATTGTTCGTAAATACACAAACTGGGGGTGTCCTCAGGACGCTGTCCGTATTGTAATCTGTCTAGTTGAATGTGTTCTAAGAACACTCGCGGTGTCCCGAAATGGTTGCAATTACACAAAATGGGGATGTTCCGAGAACGTTGTTTGTATTGTTCGTTGTCAGGGTGAAAGTGTTTTAAGACCACTCCTTTTGTCCGCTAATAGTACAATTCCCTATGGGCGTCAACTGACTTTTTGTCCACTAAAGAAACGATAAATCCGGCTGGTGTGTGCCGCCATTATGTGATAATCCTATGACTGGCGCTATTGACCTGGCTGACTTGCTTTTGCGACACTAAATCATATCTCCCGCCCCTAAGCCTGATATTATCAAAGCATTCATATTCCCCGCTCTCTCCGTGACGTTACAGAGTGCGTCATCAAACACGCCCAGTCCTCTGCAGTCCTAAGTGACTTTACACAGAACCCAGAAGACAACACATATTATGTCACAACACAGCGCGCCACATTCGGAATATGAAACAGTGATTTAAAAGCAAACAGCAAGATTGTAAATTTTGTAAAGTACATTTATTTGACATCAAATGTTTAGAGAATATTCAGCAATTTGCATTTGTCTTTGTTGTCGATCCGCAAAAGTTCATGTTGAGGCACACGATGTTCCTTTGCGGTACAGAGGGTGTTAGATCAGCTTACAACTCAGTGCGCCACAGTTCGGAATATGAAACTGTGGTTTAAAAGTAAACAGCAGGATTGTACATTTGGTAAAGTACATTTATTTCACATGAAGTGTTTAGTGAATATTCAGCGATTTGCTATTGTCTCTGCTGTCGATCAGCAAAAGTTTATTTAGAGCCACGTGTTGTTCCTTTGCGGTAGATAGGCTGTTGGTTTATGATAAAAGCAGTAAATGGTCACTCTGATAATCGGAAGGTTGCTCCAACAACGAGCCATTAGACCACCCTATTGGTTGGTATGTTGTTTGTAGCCGCTAGTACTGCGTAAGGGCATATTGGTCCTTGGCGATTGTCCCATAAAATGGTGAGGGTCATGAAGTTGCATATTTGAACCTACACCTGGCAGTTGAAGACCCCATCCGCTGGAGTCTATAAATCGTGACATAGGCAAAATGGGGCCAAATACCTGTTTTAAAAAACATAAATTAGTTTCACCAGCCGATCTTCATTAAAAATCATCATTTTATTTATTAGGGCGTGAAACTATTTGCTATCGAAGATAGTGCAACGGAGTATGTTAGTAATAAAATAATAATATTTTCCCATTCATATAGCGCTAAAAACCGTGAGGTATCTAAGCGGTGCTTATTATTAACCACGGTGTGTGGTGCTCATTTATCGACCACGGAAGGATGAAAGGCTGAGTTTGGCCTTGCCGGGATTCGAACTTGCGTTAGCAAGCTGTGCACGGATGTCAAAGCGAGCGTTGTACTCGCTGTGCCACTTGACAGTCTACAGTGAAGTGGCACAGCGAGTAGAGCGCTTGACCGCCTATAGACCGGTTAAATTATTTCTATTAACCCACCCTGTGTCGTCTGCCTTTTTCAGAGCCCTCTAAACGACAGGGGATCAATTCAGCTGTGATAGTGCGCGGTAGAAAACATTATGCCACTTTCAACGAACAAGTTCAACTTGAGCGGTCTTTAATGCTACGCTATTGTAATTATATTTGGTATAAAATAATCTAAAGGGTTACTTACAGTACAATTGCAATTTCCATTGTCTACGAGTGATGCAGTCCTAAAGTACGACTCCGCGTGTGCCAACGATCTTTCGCATAGTGATATAATATATAAAAGTGGTTTCGTTTCAGAAATTTCATCCTTATCTTCTCTTACGTTTTAGCAACACTACTTCAAGAGAAGTCTTTTATCACAATCTCTGTCTGTCAAGGTCAAAACACAATACAACCTTATAGTCTGCTTTGTGAGCCTCTCCGGGGCCCGAGTAAAAAATGGAAGCAACTGACCTTCATTGTGAACGAGCATAAATTCTTACTTTGCAACATTCTGTGTAAAGCCATCTGTAGAAGTTGGTTTTTGCACGCCATGTTTGTATATTGTTTGCGTGATATTAAAAAAAGTTTGTTTAAAGGACGTTATGGTTCTAAGTACAGCTGAAAGACCCCTGAAAATCGCAAGTTATGGTAAGCTATGAAAAATAACTCGCGCCACCACCGTGCACTGCTAAAACTAACACCCAGGACATCAAAGATGACATCGCAAATGTCATTGATGAAATCACTGATGACATCACATGTGTATGTACTTTTCATGGAATTTGTGTACTAGGGATTTTTATTATAATGTTGCGAAAAAAGTGTCAAGGATATTGCAATAAATATCATACCGCTATTAGTGCTTTGAACGATGCATTGATATAAATAGCATTGTATTATGTGATTCTATCTAGTATACTGAGCTACTAATGGAGGAAGATAGCATTGTGTGCAGAGTACAAGATGAAAGTATAATATTTGTAATGTTAATATGTTGAATAATGAAATGATAATTGTCCTGAAATGTTCGAAAATTCACAAAATGGGGTGTTCTGAGGACGTTATTCGTATTGTGTGATTGCTTAGCTGTATGCAATGAGGGAATGGCACAGAGAGTAAAGTGGACGCCGTCCGCGGACACCGCGGCTGTTCATGGACAGGGCGTGCTACATCCGGGTTTTTCCAGGAAATCCAACATGGAAAGAAGACTGTACGGATCAGCCAATCAGATGTCGAGGTTGTGGATTTGTGTTGAAAGAGACTGTGTGTGGTGAAGATGGCAGAAGTGGAGAAAGTCAGGGTGTTGGTGCTCGGAGATATGTTTGTGCATGGTTTACAGCAGTACGCTGAATGCAGGCATGTTGCAAAGAACTTTGATGTGAAAGGAGTGGAGGTGGTGTGGAGCACTGTGCCGGATTGCAATGTACAGGGAATTGTACATGTTTGTGAGGATATGGTCACGATGAACAGTCTGCATGTGGTAGTTTTGCACTATGGTGCTTTCCATTTGGGAAACGTCAGTGCCCCTACTTTGTTGGCTGATTTGGAACGCTTGGTTCAAGCCGTAATGAAGATCCTTCCAAATGCGAAAGTAATTTTTTCTGGATTACTACCTAGGGCAATATGGGACAAAAGTTCAGTTTTTTGTCCTCAGCAAAACATTGCTAGGTGTGTCATCAACCAAGGTATGTGTGCCTTCATGCTTAGAGCTGGTATGTTCTTCTGTAACAATGAGAATATTGATGCCAGTAATGCTATTAATTTTAAAGAAGATGGCATTTCTTCATCTGTTACGGGAAATGCCTTTCTATTTTGGAATGTAAGGGTAGCTTTGGAGAAGGTTATGTGAAGATTTTAGGAGTAAAGTAAGAAAAAAAACAAGAACAAAAATACAAAATAACAGGTGTCTGTCAAGCATCTGTAAAAAAGAAAAACAAAAAACGGCTCTTTTCAGAGCCAACTTCAAAGGGGAAATGGGGCACACTATTTAAATTTACATTCACCACGCTCAGATTTTCGATGTGTCCGCGGACATGGCGGTAGTCCGCGGACATGAAAATCACTACGAGGGGGTTAGTATGTTCTATGTTACATGTATATGAAGTCAGGGATATTATGGTTAAGTTGTGTTACTAAAAACCTATGAAATTCAGTGAAAAAACTTTGTTAAAAGGACGTTATGGTTAAGTTGTGCTACTAAAAACCTATGAAATTCAGTAAAAAAAACTTTGTTAAAGGGACGTTATGGTTAAGTTGCGCTACTAAAAACATATGAAATTCAGTGAAAAAACTTTGCTAGAGGGACGTTATGGTTCAAAGTAAAACCGAAAAACCCCTGAAATTCGGCAGTTATGGTAAAATAAGCAACCATAACTCGCGCCGCCACCGTGCACTGCTAACACTAACACCCAGGACATCAAAGATGACATCACAAATGTCATTGATGACATCACTTGTGCATTTACCTTTCATGAAAAGTCTGTACAAGGGATTCTTAGTGTAATGTTAATAAAAAAAGTGTCAAAGATTATTGGAATAAATATCAAGTGATAATCAGTGCATTAAGCTATGCATTGATATAAATAGCATTCTATTATTAACTTCAATCCAGTATACTAAGGTACTCATGTAGAAACATAGGCATTGTGTGCAGCATACATGATGGAGGTGCAATATTCATAAGCTTGACATGTTGAATATTGAAATGATAACTGTTTTCTTTTTTTTTTTATTTTGTTTGGTTTTTTTTGTCTTTTTTTTTTTTTTTTCTTTTAATGATAACTGTTTTCATATTTTCATATTAGAGTTTTGCGTACAGTGAAACTTGTGTTGAGTAGGTAATAAAACCCACTTACTACATAATTGCATTATTATACACAAATCACAAAGAGACAACACCACATACAAATATGAATATATACAAGGGAATTGAAGTAGGAAAAAGAAACAGCAATAGTAGCAGAAGGTGTTCATGATCTAACTAATTACCTTTATGGAGAGAAATGATTGCTCTGTTTCAAAGCTGTTACTTACCCTATCTATATATATCACATGATGTGTCTGAACCCTAAGGAAAATAGTGTGAGTACAACATATAAAAATATGAGCATATACAGGGAAAGTACAGTAATAAAAAAAACATCAAAAGTATCAGAAAGTGCTGATAAATCTACTGATAATTTTAATGCACAAAAAGGATTGCTGTCTTTCAAGGTTGTGACTTCTCCTATGTATATGTTTCATATGATATGACTGGACCATAAGGGAATTATTCTAAGAACATACTTGAAAGATAAGTCTACGAATATAGTAATTTACAATTTTTAGTTCCTGACTGTTACTGAAGAAAATCATGTTGCCTAGATATGTCAGGAAAGGAAAAAAAGGGAGAGCCAGCCATGTGATGTCATCAGTGATGTCATCAATGACATTTGTGATGTCATCTTTGATGTCCTGGGTGTTAGTGTTAGCAGTGCACGGTGGCGGCGCGAGTTATGGTTGCTTATCTTACCATAACTGCCGAATTTCAGGGGTTTTTCGGTTTTACTTTGAACCATAACATCCCTTTAACAAAGTTTTTTCACTGAATTTCATAGGTTTTAAGTAGCGCAACTTAACCATAACGTCCCTTTAACAACGTTTTTTTTACTGATATATATATATATATATTTATTTTTGGTGATTTGCTTTTATTCCCTTTGTTTCCCCCTTTCTCTGGCTTTACCTAGGCCATTTTTCTATTTCTTATGATGCCTCATTTGACTTTGCAGGCTTTACTAATGCGCTCAAGAGTAAGTATTCTAGTCCTCTTTCTATTCGCTTGAAATTCAGCTACAAGCCACGCCCCCAGAAGTGCAAACGTTGCATCAGCCTCAGAGGCTATAGCCGGGACGTGCATTTGGAACACTCAGATTTCTTCACCCGGAGGCGCCCGTACCGCAGGTAAGCACTGTCCAGTCTGTTTCTGACTAATGGCTTTTCTTGCTGTGCCCCGTTTGAGCGTTACGGGTGTCTCCATTTGTGTCCACAGTTACTGCACTGATCGCGCATTTGGATGACTTGATTGTCCATGGAAATAGTTTGGTCTCCTGCCTAAATCGTGCCGGATCTTCACGGCGCTCTGACACACATGATTGCAACGCCGATCATAGGTTCGTACATGTCTGTGTATTACGAGCTTCATGCTCTCATAACTGCTTGCGAGCGCATGTTTTCGAATTTCTCATATTATGCACTTCCCTATAGATGTGCCCATGAACCTTGGAGGCAGTGGCATTTATTCTTGCCATCCTGTCGCAGTGTACTGACCGTGACATGCCTGTCTAGGAGGCACCTTCAAGAATATCCTAGGTGTGAATTTGTTTCACCTTCACAGGGTCGCTGGGGTTCACTCTCCACCAATCACTAAATATGGGTGTTGGCAGTCACACTCAGTATTATCCCTATGCCCCCTTCCTTTCTTTCTTTCTTGATTTATAAAACATTCTGTTATTTATGTACCTTGACCCTTTTCTTGTGGCATTCATTATCACTTTTGCACAGTGCCTTTGGATATTAGTCTATAGGATATAGGAATGAGCTGCAAGGGGTTCGCCTGCCACCATAAAGGGGTGGTTGCCTGGTGTTTTCTACCATTTGCTGATACTTTTTATCCACCTTTCATGCTAACACCTCACACTGAATCTCAAAATGCTCTTGAGATGACCCAATATGACGGTACTTTATTTGATTGCTTTTGTAGGGGCTGAATTTTAAGATCGAATTACCTGAAGAAGGTGGTCTTCATCTGTCTACATACCACCGAAACACCAACTTTTGCCACGCCCTGGCTATAGGTGCATATGCACCTGTGACCAGTGGACGTGGCTATCCACGCTCACCAGCGGAAGGCGTAGCACATCTTTTCAGCCTGTGACATAACCTCCTAGGTTTTTGTCGTACTAAAAGCAATTGTGTCCATTATTTCCAGTCAGCTGCACAAATTTATTTGTGTTTTGTTGTTTGTGTTTTCTTTTTCCCTGCGTGAATAAGGCTCAATGCACAGTATTATTTGCCTGTTGCATAACCTTTCATTTAGCTTTCTTGCCAAAACCTGCCTGAATACGGCTCAAGGCACAGTATTTTTTGCCTGTTGCATAACTTTTCTTTTAGCTTTCTTGCCAAAAAATCTTGGTTACAATTAAGTTTATAAACTATACCTTTAAGATAGTAAGGGCCAGTCAGTTATAGTCTGCCTTTCTTCTTTTTTGTCTTCATACAACAAATTGCATGGATTGACTAATACGATTGTTTCCTGTGCAATTTGGATGAATAAAGACCTTTAACAGAACAAATGTTTTCTGCCTAATCATTTTCTTTTGTTGCAATCTTCTCCTCATCCCTTCTCCCCTCATTTTGATTTTGTCTGTCTCTTCTTCTACAAAACTGAATGTATTTTGTTTATATTTGCAGATTGGTCTATATATGTTTACTTATTTGTGTAACTATTTTTCAAGTTTTAAGCCAAAAAGTGGCTATATCTGTTGTCTCACTTTACATAAAAAATATATATTGTTTTTTACATACCTTCTAAATGGTTATTGAGGTTTATCTGACTGGTGAGATAAAAATATATATGTGTAACTGAATGATCTGTTCTGTTTTAGCTATAAGTTGAATACGCACGGATAGCTTCCTAAATCACATTACAACCTAAGATTTTTCGGGAACATCCTTTGTTATAGGTTAGTTTCTGTGCTCCATTGTGCTCCCGAGGTGTTGGAGTTCCTCTTTGTTTATATTATACAGTCTTAATCTAACCTGTGTCTCACTGTAAAAAGCCTTGATGAAATATAAAAGTGATGGGTCTATGTCCCAATGTATGAGCTTTTCCCAAAGTTTTGTTCTGATCTCACTGTGAAAGGGAGCAGAATAATCAATGAAACATAAATAAAGTGTAGTTCCCACATAGAATTGGGTATCAGAGATCAAGGTTTGCAACAACCATATTGAGTGTGTGGTCGTGTATCCTCTCCTAAAACCAGTTTCATGGTAATTCAGTAACCCACCTCAAAAGCAGCTCCCGAAGTATGTTGACAAATATCTTTAAGCTGCAATGCAGCATGGCCAGAAATCTATAGTTTGCTGGCTGTGTATGTGGTCCCTTTTTATGCACCGAAATTAGGATAGATTTTTTCCATGAATGAGGGATCAGCCCTGTTTCACAAATCTGGGAGAACATTTGGTGCAGGAGGGAGGCCCACCATAATAGGTCGCTCTTCAGGACCAAATTACAGGGCCCTCTGGCCCTGTAGGCCTTCGACTTAATGATATTTGCAGTCAGATCGACCTCCCGCATTTAGCATCAACCTCTGGTCTTCTACCCCATTGCATTCCTCTGCTCCCTGAAACAAAGATTTGATATACAGTCCCCATTGTGCTTCTGATATCACGGAGATCTCCCTGCCCATTCATGCCCCAACCCAGGACTACAAATGAGATGGCAACATTTTTTGGATTCATGGGTTTTAATCAAGCGGTCAACGAACTTCCAACCTGCATTGTTTTCTGAATATCTACACACTCTCAGCCATGATCTGTACCTCCCCTTAACTACCCCGAGGTACTGCAGTTTCTCCCTTGCTGGTAAAGTGTTGTTACACTTAATTTTCCTTAGTTCTCTGTTCAGCTCTTTTTTTCTTTTTTGCAATAGCATAATCAAAGGTTGCCCCAGGCTAAGTGGCTTGGTTACTCTTTAACAAGTACCTGCAGTCTGTTGGACAGAACAGGGTCTCTAACTTCCCCAAGTCTCCTTTTGTTTTTCTCAAGATTCCCCCTTGGTGAATTACACACTGACCCAATAACATAATAAATTCATCAATATTCGCCACCGTCCACCATAACCTATTCCCTTGAAGGTTTTCTTTGGGGTTGTAAAGTAACATAGCTTTAGATGTTACTTTCACTGCCTTACTAGACATTGGTAACATCATATGATCGCTAGCTACTGAGTCCCCACGGTGCAATTCCGGCCTAAGTCTGGCAATTGGTGGATTTATAAAGATGAAGTCAATGTAACTGTGATACTGTATGTTAGACCAGGTATAATCGATTATTCCCCCCTTCATCCTCCAAGGGGGTAAGTTCACACTTCACCAGGGCATCCTTCCATGCCTGCAACCTTTGCCCTTGACCACCTGTCCTTCCCTCTCCATCCTTGTATTGGGGTTTTATTATGCAATCCACATTAAAGGCACCAGTCAATACAATCGCTCCAATGGGAGAATGCTTGAGCCAAGATCTACAAGTTTGGACAACCACTGTTATTCATTCAAACGTCATTTCCCCTTCTGGGGGTCCCTTCGTTTCTAAAACTCAGGACATCCTGTCCTCACTCTCCTCCTATCGCCTCCCTCCCTCTATTGCCTGCTCTTACGCTGGCCCTTCTGCAGCTACCCCCCTCCGTCCTTCTCTGCCTTTCTCCTTTTCTCTGCAGACGAGGTTTCTAGACAAGTCCGATCTATGAAAGTCTTGTCGAAACAGGTTCACCCCTGTTCCTCCAAAACTATCAAGAACCACATTGACTCCCTTGCTCCTGCCCTGGCTGATTTCTGCAATCACTCCTTCGCCACTCGGGTATTCCCATCGCCCCTGAAGCACTCCCTTGTGCACTCTCTTCTTAAGAAACCCTCTGCCGACCCACCCTGCCCGGCTAACTATCGCCCAATCTCCATCACTCCCTTTCTGAGCAAGCTCCTGGAGAAACTGGCCATCACCCAGCTTAATCTCCACACTGAATCTGTTGGTTGTCTTCATGACCATCAGTCTGGCTTCAGAGCTGCCAGAAGCACGGAAACTGCTCTCCTGAATATCCGTGAAGACCTGCTCTGCAACCTTGACTTCAACACCCCTTGCGTCCTCATCCTGCTTGATCTCTCTTCTGCCTTTGACACGGTCAATCATGCCATCCTGCTCAACCGTCTCCGTGATAACCTGGGTATCACTGGTCAGGCTCTGGCGTGGCTGACTTCTTTCCTCTCCGACCAACCCTCCCAGGTCCAACTTGGGTCCTTCCTCTCCAATATCTTTATCTCTACCTGTGATGTCCCCCAGGGGCCTAACTTCTCTCCCTGGCTTTTCAACCAATACCTGGCACTCCTTGCCCACTGCATCGTCTCTCTTTGCCCCAACTTTCAGTGCTATGCGGATGACACCCAGCTCATTTTCAGGCTACCCTCTGCCTCCTCCTGTCATTCCCTCATCTCATCTCCAATTGTCTGTCTGCCATCCATGAGTGGTGTGCCGCCAATGACCTCTGCCTTAATGCCAGTAAGACTGAGATTCTACTCATCGGCACACCCGCTTGCTCCCACCTGCACAGCAAAAAACCTCAGAGTCATCTTCGACTACACACACTCCTTCTCTCCTCACATTTCTGATGCTTCTAAGAAGTCACGCTACCAGCTGCACCTCCTCAGAGGTATACTTCCTTTCCTCTCCTTCCCCCAGAATCTCACTGTCTCCAGAGCCCTGGTTCTCTCTAAGCTGGACTATTGTAACAGCCTCTATCTAAATCTGCCTGCCTCTACTCTCCACCCTCTGCAACTGATCCAGAACAGGACTGCAAGACTTGTCCTTGGCCTCAAGCCCAGGGATCATATCTCTCAGGGACTGAAATCTCTTCACTGGCTCCCAATGGCTACAAGGGTTAAGTTCAAAACCCTCTTTATTGTCCACAAGGCCTTCTGGGGTTTGGGGCCGCAATACCTTCAACTCTCTCTTCCTAAATATCTTCCTTCTCGAGCTCTCCGTTCATCCGCATCCAACTCCCTCAGGGTCAGTCGTTTCTCCAAGCAACGAGTTGGTGGTAGATCTCTCTCTTCGGCAGGGGCCTCCCTCTGGAGCAGCCTTCCTGCCTCCCTGAAACTTGAGGAAAACCATCTCCGGTTCCGGAAGCACCTCAAAACCATCCTCTTTGCCTCTGCTTTCTCTCCCCCTCTCCCCTGCTAAATTTCTGGCTGAAACAGCACTGGTTACCTGGCCACCCTTCTGACTCTCGGGCCCAGGCCCCACCAGTTGCCCACATGCACTGCCTCCCTGGCAACCCCTGCACTGGGGACTGTTTTCTGTATCCCTACAGCCCCCCTACCAGCACTTATGTCTGCACTTCCTTGCACTGGCCACCAGTGGCCGTTTTATTTATCTATTTTAATTCTACTATCCCATGTACTGCACTTTCCCCTCTCCCTTCCCCACGCACTTTTCCCCTTCCCCCTCCCCATGCACTTGGGCGATCTGAATGATACCGGCCTAGTGGGATCGTTGTTCTGTCTTCCCTTTGTTCCCCCTCCCTTGCCTCGTCACGCCTTGAAACACTTGTGTATAAGCGCGTTATAAATGCCATATCATATCATATCATATAAGGTGGCGAGCAGCATACATTCTTGGCCCTGCCACACATTATTAATATGAGGAGCCAGAAAATGTCCATGTGGCTTAAAAGAGAGAGTATTCACTCACATTATGAATGGCCTTGGCCCCTATGCACAAACCCCATTTGGGGTGGCTAGTAACCGGAGGTAGGGAGGGACAGCACAGTATTGTGTAACCATCCAGGTCAAAAGTTGATCTAAGCCATGTCTCTTGTAAGCAAAAGCATTGTACCTGCATCAACATAGCAAGAGAGATTATTTAAAAATGAATTATGACCCCCGGAGTTCCAAGTCAAATGGACAGCAGGATTTGCTACCTCCCGCATAACTGGTCAACATACTTGGTGACCTACTTGTGTCCACTTTCTTTGTTGCCTCAGGGGGACATGACTCACCACAGATATCCCCACCCTCTTACCAGTCCTTGAAGCTTGAGTAATAGTACTTGATATGACATTTTGGGGCGCATCCTCGAACACCCTGATTTCAAGAGAGCCTCAGTATTTCTACACATACGCTCCACTACCAGCGGCGAAATAAATGTAGCAAATGACCAGTTGACAGGACTATCATAACCTGGTAATTCCAGACTTTGTATATCTTTTGATGAGATGGTGCATAGGCCGGTACAAGGTGCAGGAGTTTCAACAACCAAGTACAGTTCAGGAAGGTGCTCTGAGCAGAGGGGCTCATTTCCACGAATTTGATATGTCGAAGGTCCTTGTACCACCCACCTGTGGATTAAAAACTGAGGCTTCTGAGGAGTGAAGCACAGCTTCCTCCATCCTGGCTGCCCAGGTTTTTGTGCAAGGGCCAAGCATAATCCAGGCTGCAGAAGGTCCTGATGCCCAGGCTGCATTGCAACCATGGCCTTTGGAGTCTCCCCTGGCAGTTGATGATTTCACTTGGAATAGTTTCTGGCACGTGCACTTGCCCTCTGGGGGGCGGCCTCATGAGCGTTCACTCTGGAGTTTGTGATCCACACTCCCTCTGGTTCCAACGCCCCCCTCTCCTTAATGTGGGCCAAAGTCTCTGAGGGTTACACAATAGGTGTAGTAATTGCCCTAGGCAAAGGGTGAGCCAAAGCCCCCGGAAAGAAATGCAGAGCACACCTCGGTCCTTATTTTTAAGATGTGCATTGGCCTCCCAGAGGGTGGTTTGCATCGCCCGCTCAGATCTTTCCAGCAAAATGTCCTCTTTCAATTTTACCAAGTCGCCCTTTGGTCGTATTTGCTCCTCGGCCATGTTGGAGCATAACAAAAGGAGTGCATCTAATTTAGCTTCTATTATCACCATTGGGACTTCAGGAGGGTTTATGGGGGCTTTGGGGAGGTTCTGTACAGTTGCCTTAAAAGTGTCAGAGGTTTTCCTCATCCTCACTATCCCTATCTAGGGATTCAGAGGTAGTCAGCAGCTGTTCCAAGTCCGGTGTATCCGAGAGGTTTAAGGGAAGCATATTGTCATAGACAAAATCAGCAGGGACGAGTTCCTTTGGATGACATTGCATAATTTTAGGAGAGAGCCGTTGTTATCAAATGAAGTATTCTAATCAGAAGTCTCCTCCAGCCCTTCCTCCATGGGTATTTTTCCCTCAGAGAATCCCTCAACCGTTGTCTTAGTGCCAAGAAAATCCATTATTGTTGTTTGAGGGATTGCCACCATCGTGATTCTCTGCTCTGACACTTTTTCTTGGGGTGGTGGAGTCCTAACTATGTATTTGTTGCTGGACTGGTTGTGGCCTTGTTTGCCACAAGCCCTGGTATCGCTGTGAATTGTGGCACGCTCTGCTTCTCGTGAAGGCATCTGATTTAATTATATCGTGCAACCGTTGTGTGCACCCCAAGCGAATACTTGGCAAATGGGCTGCAACAGGCTGCGGGGGCTATCCTAGTTGTGGAGCGACCACACTCCTGCTTACACCCGTTTTGCCAGGTAGGAGTGCTTGGCCCTTACTACGCCACCCTGGCTAAATAACTAGGCCGTAATTCACCCCTGGTGAAGCAGGCTTAAAGGGGGCCGCTCACTGACCCACACAGAACGCCACACTGGAAACCCCCCTCCTCTAGATGCCGCTGTAAGAGATGCAATTTAGGAGCTGCCACCGTATCTTACTGGGGTATACTCTCTGTTCCGAAGGGTGGAGTGCAACTGCACTCACTGCCGTTCTCACCTTACACTGACTCACCAAGTCTGCCTAAAGTCTCAGGACTCAGAGCTTGCCCTTCATCAGCTTCCCAGTGTCGCTCTGAGTGTTCAAGGTTCTGTGCCTGCCTCACCCACTTTACCAAGGTGACCTTCAGACAAGGGCACAAGCAGTGAGGGAGTCACCACTGCCCGCACCAGCACGGCACCAGTTCCACATCCGCTTGCGTCTCTGCTGGCTCTGGCTATGTCCCCTGTTTGGAAGTAGAGGAACGGACCTAGAGCCCAGGGCCCGAAAGGAGTCAAGCCTTCTGCACAGCATACATTTCACCAGTTCCAGGATCAGGTTAGCTGTTGCTTCTGTACTATCGGTAGTAGAGGTATTTTTACATTCATATCCCTCCTGCTCATGATGTCAATCTTACACTGTCTTTTGGCTTATGGCAATGCTGGTTCCATGTTTCCCCCATTTGAAATCTCATGTCAGGAGAATTGCATCATGTTTGCCCTCTTGTCCTCTCTGTAATGTCTTTTAGCTTATGGCAATGCTAGTTCCAGGTTTCCCCACAACTGACATCCCTTATCAGGAGAATGTTACCATGCCTGCCGTCTTGTTCTCTCTGTAACTCTATTCAGTCAGTATTCAAAACTTTTCTTTTTTGTCCATGTACCTATCAGAACACCCTGGGGTTACCACTATCAAAGGGCCAACTCACCGATATCTGTTGGCGCCTACGTCTTGTGGTTCACTGTAGAGGCAGAATTTTGCTTTGGGTATGACTTTCACAACTTGTTAAACCCCTTTTCAGGTCCTCTGCCAACTTCATAGTTTCTAGCCAATACGGGCACTGCTTTCCCGGTCACACAGCATCATGGACAATCTTTCTGCGATTGCTGGTTCCCTTGCTGCACTTCCCCGGAGCCCGTCAAACTCCATTGGGTCTCCCACCACTCCGGTATGTCAGATTGACAAGTGGCAGTTTGGGTGCACCTCTCTCCTTCAGCTTGGTACGCTCCTGCACCTCTCACTTTCTCTGTGGCTGTGTTTCCTGCTCTGTGTACTCTGCAGCCCGATGTGGCTTCTCCTTCACCTTCTCGTTCTCTTGTCCTCAGGTGGTTCTCTGATTTAAATGTCTTGCGCAGTTGATTGCTTGGACAACAACTACACTGCACATTACTAATGGCACTACAGTTGATCCTCATTGACTCTTGACTCATCTTCTTCCTCCCAGCTCTTAAACCTTTCTGGGATTTGAAGGCCAAAGTATTACCATAGTATTTTAAATTCTGTTGTTTTAGCTACATAACAATGCAATCATCATCAACATTAGATGTTAAAGGAGTTATGGAGGAGTTATGTAAATGTGAAGGATGAATAAAGTTCTGCTCAAGATGTTTAACAGAAGTAGGTTTTAAGAACTCACAATTAAAGGGTTCTGAATAATGGCAGAGTGCCATTAGAAACTCTGGGATAACGGTTTCTTCTTTAGAGTCAAGGGACGTATACAGTGTGTCCCCTGTCGGAGGCATCACCTCCACCTGACCGCGATCCCCTCCCATGTGATCCACCCTCAGAATATCAGTCCCAGGGTCAGGATGAGGTAGCGGCCGCATTTGCCTGTCCACATGGGAGGGTACTGGGGCTCTCTGCAGGATTCATCACACTGGTGGGAGGGAACCAGGTCTACCCAGAAGGGTCAAGAACCCACTACAACCTGGGAAGTGCATCCAGGGTATTCCTCTTCATCATAGTACCTGGTGAGAAGGAACCAGGTCTGCACACCAGGGTCAGGGACCCACCACAGCCTCGTAAGTGCATCCATGCTACCTGGTGAGAGGGAACAAGGTCTGCACACCAGGATCAAGGACCCACTACCGCTTGGGCAGTGCATCTAGGCTACTCTTCTTCGTCACAGTACCTGGTCAGAGGGCACCAGGTCTGCACAACCATGTTTGGTGAGTGCATCTAGGCTGTTCTTCTTCAGCACAGTATATGGTGAGAGGAAACCAAATCTGCAAACCAGGGTCTGGGACCCCAAGGAACTATGTTTCAAGCCTGAGCAAGGCTCGGGAAGGCGAGGAACTTCCCCAACAGCTAAGGGGTGGTGGAAACCACATTGGGAAAATCTTACCAAGACAAGAACTGCCTTTTGTCCAGGAAAAAGGACTCATTTCTCTAGACCAAGAAGACATCTCCTTTGATTTTGTTAGTTTAGCATTCAAGGGACATAGTTTGGATTTTGGCGCTGGCATCGGTGCTAAAGCGCAGTCCGGTAAAGCCTCACGTCATGGTATGGGTGGCTACATCAGGTGCACAAATAGGCAAAATAGGAGAGACAGTTGAATAAAAGCTCAAAGCCCTAAGGTATTGGAGGGCTAGTAACAGTTATAGGCAGGAAATAAATCACAAGGTTAGTAGTGAGGTGCCGTTTGCAAGTAGTTAGAAAGAGAAGGATAGAAGTAATAGTGTTGCTGTTTGGTTACAGAGCAAGTATTGGCTTAGCAGTTACAAAGATGTACAAGACGTAAGGTATGAATTTGCCTGGATCAAAGTCTTAGGCGACATCCGGTTGCCCAGTCCTAATAGATGCCGCAGTATGCGTGCAGGATCATAGCTGTGTGAGAAGACACCTTGTGGCATGCTGGCCAAGCCACAACCAGAGGATGGGGGCTGCAAGCAGTGTTTTGGTTCCAAAGAGCGTGTAACATGGCAATGTAAAAAGGTCTTTTACTGTAGAAGGTCTGAGGGCAGGCTGGAGGAGAGAAAGAGATAAGATGAGGTGGTTGATAGGGCCATTGATCCGAGATATTATTGTAAGTGGTGGGTCGAGCTGAGAGTATAAAGAGGCATTTGCAAACTTGCCTCGTGATTTAAGGCCTGGGCATGTGAGACATGGAACAGATCATAAGAGCTTGGTGCAAAGGTGGGCTTACCTTGTCAACGTCTTTAATAGGTATTCATGTTGGCCTTGCACTGCTGGGCATGAGTCCTGATCTGACGTGACCGAGTTTTTGCAGCTCAATGGGCACTGAGAGGTGTAGAGAGGCAGAAGATGTGCCTTACTCCCGTGCATATGACCCCTCTGTGCCAGAGTCTTACTTCTGCAACCTTACAGTGTGAATGTGCTGGGTGGGTGCTCGTGTGGAGAATGCAGTGTGAATGTTCTGGTTGCACATGTGAGAGAAAGTGTATGGATGAGTGACTGATTGGTGAATCAGTATGAAAGTGATTGTGCGTGAATGTTCTGGATGAGTCACCTGTGGCGATGCAGTGCGAGTGAATGTGAGAGAAGGTTTATGGATGAGTGACTGGTTGTGAAAGTGATTATGTGTGTGTGACAGGTGTTGGGGGCCCACGGAGCATTGTTTACATTTCCTTAAAGTGGCATGGCATGTTTTACTGGCATTTTTGGGCAAAGCCAACTTGATGCAGCCAAGTCTAGCCATTTCTTACTGTGGCATGACATTTTTGAATGGCCATCTATAATAAAGCAAGCATTATAAGCGTAATTATGTGGCTAGACTGGCATATTGGTGCGGCCAGTCTGGCATTTTAGTGCAGCCAGTCTTGTAATTCCTTAGTGTGGCAAGTCATTTTTTATTGGCATCTATGATAAAGCAAGCATGGTAAGTGTTATTATGTGACTAGAGTGGCATTTTGGTGCAGACAGTGCTATGGCATGACATTTTCTAATGGGCATCTATGGCAAAGCAAGCATGATAAGTGTTAATACTTGGCTAGGTTGGCATTTTGGCAAGCATGCTGATGTGTCTAGATTGGTCTACATTGAAGACAATTTGGACATGTTTTGTTATTGTAGCATGGAAGTTTTAATGAAAAAGCAAACATAAGTTTGTTCGTAGATGAGGGTACTGGCACATATGGGCATAGCCAGCGTGTACATGTTTTCTTGTAGTAGCATTACTGACATGATGTGAAAAGCAACACGAGTAGGTTCTTATATGGGAATTCTGGCATATATTGGTGCAGCCAACATGGAAATGTATAGGCATAGCCAGAGTGAAAATGATTCTTATACTGGCATATATGGTGGGGAAAGGCATAAAAATGTGTTGGGAAATGCTCCTGTACACTGTTGGTGATTTGTATCTATTATTTCAAAATGTTATGGAAACTTTTTTGGAAGTAGATGAAAACAGGTTGTGGAAAATGATTTTAACAAACCCAAGACTGGCCGTAAAGTTTGAGATTGTGCACTTTCTGGAAGCAACTCTCCCAGAATTTGAATGCTTACGCAAGAAAACACTGTGAGGGTACAGGAAATGGACATGACTATATAACAGAGGATTTTATTTTCTAGGAGAGGACTATGTAATTTAGGTCTAAAATTGCAATGCCTTTTAATGTTTTAATGTTTGTATAAATGGTATGATTTTTGTCTGAGTGTGTCAAATATTTGAAAAGTTGTTTTTAACAACTAAACAAATAAATACAAATAAAAAAAAAAGATGTGTATCTATTGGATTTGTTCAAGAGTTACCCTACACAACCAATTGCAACTGTCTGACTTTTTACCTAATTTTTCAAAGAATATCTGCTCTATAATGCCCTATTTAACACTTTAAGCACACAATGTTCTTAGGGAGTATAGTATAGTACAGGGAGTATAGCCACCCCCCCTTAACCCTTTTTTGTTGGTTTGGGTTCCCTCGCTACATCTGGTCACCCTTTACTACTTGTGGCAAATATTTACACACTTCCAATAAACAAATTCAAATGCTGCTACTGGTGGCTGGGAAAACAAGAGAGCTGATGGCTGGAAGGTTTAGAATTAATCTTACCCTCTGGCATTGCTCTGGGAAACCCTCCAGACCATCGTTGTTCACCTGCCAAGCCATTAGAGAAGGTGAAACACCATATGCATATCAGGCTTGGTCCCAGCCCCAAAAGGGGCAGCCATCCCAAACTACTTGGTCACATCTCTTCTGCACGAGACCACAAGCATCCCCAGACATGTTTTAGCCTTGTTGGGCCTTTATCAGTGATGATTAGCTTGTGTCCCTAGGCCCAACAGGCACGGGACCCACATCTGGGCATACCCGTCCCACTCAGGATGACTATAGCAAAACAAAATAGGTGAGGGCTGGATGGTTTAGAGTTCATCCTAACCTGTGGCATTGCTCTGAGCAACCCTCCTGACCATTGTTCTTCACCTGATAGGCCATTACAGAAGGGGAAAGAGTATATGCAAATCAGGCTTGGTCCCACCCCAAAAAGGGCAGTCCATCCCAAACTGCTTGGTCACATTTTTGGGTGGTACATTTGGGTGTGAGAGGCCAGACACTCCCTTCTTTCTAAACCAGGTGAAATATTTAAGCTTTGATTGAACACAGAATTTATGGGACGCAACACGGGTCACTCGTATTGTGAAGCATTGTTCTAGTAATGGATTAGGGGCATGAGAACGGGACCACAGTTGCCTATGATTTTAGAATGGGAGAATGACCTGCTGATGGTGAAGGGTTTCACAGTGACTTAATAGATGAAACATGAGTTGGGAATCATGAGGTGTTTCTGGCCAGATACCAAGGTGTGGTGGACTCAGTTAGTGGCACGTAGGGTCCAGAAAGGTGTGCAGAAGCAAGCAGACATTGACAGGGCCAGTAAAGGCATAAATATGGAGGGTTGAGAGTTCTGTGGAAGTTTGAGGATATTACCTTTGACAAAGCCACCTATTTGGGGAGGGTTGTGCTGAGGGGCAGAAAAGGAGTGTAGAAAATATGGGGAAGGATAGTTTCTAATGTCAAAAGGGACAGTTTTGGTTTAAGAAGTTGAGGTAAAACAGGAAAGAAAACAGGGGACTTGGTCCTAGAGTGAGCAGGTAAGCCTGAAAAGGAAAGAGACAAGAAAGCAATTAGGTAAAGAATAGACCATCAGGGGGGGCGTGGCTTGGAGCGCCATCAATGTGGTCACTCCTCTGAGGCCGCCCGTGGGATGCCCGCCGCCGAATTCCGGCGGTTCTAAGCAGGGTTCCGCATCGCCAATGCCATCTAAAGCGACCGGAACCGACATGGCACAACCTGGCTAAACATAGCCTTCGACCGAGGAGGCGTGCTACCAGAATTTAGCGGCTGAACTTCTTCCCCGTCTTCGACTGAAGAAACCAAGATGGCCGCCAATCCGGAACCCAGCAGCACACGCCGCACTCGTCGGTAGTGGGGCCTGGGGACGCCGGGGGGCTGGTGAGGGAGAGCGGTACTTAAAACAGAATCATCCGATTCGCACCAAGGCGGCCCGGAACACTCCGGGTTGCTGCCCCGGCAGCTATGGCTTACATACACCCGGAAGGACCAAGAGAGCAGACCTCCACCCCCCCCCCGCTACGCAGAACGAATCGGGACCCTCGGGGCCATCTTGCATCAGACCCGACGGAGACCCTCTCCCCATACCAACGTTTCCTGGGGCGCCCCTGCCCACTCACCCAGACTTAGCCCAGAGCGGGGGCCGAGGGGGCAAAGCTCTCCATCAGCGGTCTCCCGCCGTCCTGGGCCTCGCTGCTACTCTCTTAATTAAGACCGTCTGACACGAGCAGCAGCATGTCAAGGCAGACGAAGGCGAGCAAGGGCACAGATATCTCCGCCATGTTCACGGCTCCAGAGAAACCCAAGAAACAGGATCCTCCTAAACTGACCCCACAGAAGCCAAAAGAGGACAGGGGCGCTCTCGCCACCAAAGGAGACCTGATAGCCTTCATGGCGGACATCAAATCTGAGTTCCGCGCCTGCCTCTCGGAACTCACCGCTAAAGTTGACCAAACGGATCAGAGGGTCACAGAACTCGAACAGAGGTTCGGAGAGATCGAGGACCATTCCCAGGATCACGCTACCACACTGGGGGAAATGCAAAAATCCATCGATTCCCTGCATCACAAATGCGAGATCCTGGAATTCAAACATGAAGACCTCGAAAACAGGGCTCGACGCAATAACCTCCGCATTCGGGGCATCCTGTCCTCTATCCCCGACAACAAGCTAGCGGACTACGTGGGAAGCTTCTTTGAGGCTTTACTCCCAGATCTGGACAAATCACAGCTCCTACTGGACCGGACCCACAGACTCCGCCCGCACCGTGGGACAGATTCGGACCCCCCTCCAGATGTGATTACCAGGGTCCACTTCTTTACGACAAAAGAGGCAATATCAGCAATCAGTCGCCAAGGAGAAGAGATCACTTTTCAGAGCACTCCACTTCAAATCTACCAGGACTTCTCACCACTCACTCTCCAGAAAAGAAGAGCACTTCGGCCTCTGACATTGTTCCTCCAGGAGCAACAGATCCGTTACAGATGGCTGTTTCCGACAGCTCTCCAGTTCACATATAATGGCGCCCTACGCCGAATCAGCCACTTGGAAGACGTGGAGAAAATCTTGCACCCGACCTCACCCCGAGATCCTTCCACGCCAATCCTAGAGGGGACCGAAGACTCTGGACCGCCTCCCTCTCCAAAACCCAAACGCACACCTTGGTCGTCGACCCAGCGGAATAACAGAAAGAGATGAACGGGGACGCTGCCATGATCCCAGGCTCCGTCAGCAAATAAGCCAGGTCACAGATACCCCTGCTTGAAGCAGGACCCGCCACCTAAATTGCAACTTTAAACACAGTGGCGGCGGGCCACACCCATGGTTCATACCCACCCCAAGGATACTTTCCATCTCTTGTTCCTTGGGAACCCACAGTACTCAATACATGATGGGACAGTTGGCCCTGTTGGCCTTAGGTATGACTGTACTGACAATGTCGGTCTACCTCCCTGTTAAAGTTGCGGTCCCCCGTTGGGACTCCGCGTTAAAACCTCAAGTGCAGAATGATACCAAGAGTTCCCCTAACAGACATGGCAGTTGAACCTCCACCCCAAGACCCCCCTAACCCAAGGAACGGAGACTGAGCCTTCAGAGGACCTTCAGTCGCTTCGGATCCTCTCCCTGAATGTTAATGGCCTGAACTCCCCCAACAAGAGAAGGGCAATTCTACTAAAACTTCGCGACGAAGAGGCAGCGATAGCTATGCTTCAAGAGACCCACCTGTTGCCGGCAGATGTATCTCGCCTTCGATCCCGGCTATTTCCGCTCCAATTCTTCGCTTCTGGCACAAGTAAAACAGGAGGTACGGCGATTCTCTTCAGGAAAGACTTGAACCCACAGATTCTGGAAACGAAAATATGCCCAGAAGGCCGATTTACAGCGATTAAATGCCTCCTGATGGGAGACCTGTATACCCTTATCTCAGTATACGCTCCCAACACTGGACAGTCACACTTCTATGACGCCTTGGGCACATCTCTCGCTAGCTTTGTGGAGGGCCAAACAATCGTCGGTGGGGACTTCAACGGAGTTCCCGACCCCACCAAAGACCGTTCACATCCCCCGTCTCCAGGCGACTTCGCCCAAGCACTCAGCCTCCTTCGATTCTTCAGGACGCTGGAGATAATAGACTCATGGCGGGTGTTTCACCCAGACGAAAAAGATTTCTCCTTTTACTCTTTTGTCCATCACACCTTCTCAAGGATCGATTTGTTCCTGATCTCCCCGCATACGTTCCCCTCAGTCAAAAAGGTCACCATCGGCACAAGAGCGATCTCCGACCATGCCCCAGTGCTTCTGGAACTCCGGGTTCATAACCCTAACCCCAACATCCCGCGTAAATGGATGCTGTACGACCCGATCCTCAACGACATGGCCACCAGAGACAAGATCGCAACAGGAATAAGTAACTTCTTTAAGGAAAACCCAGCCTCAGACACCTCATTAGCGAACAACTGGGATGCCATGAAGGCAGTAATCAGGGGCTCCCTGATAGCCCAAGGTGCGGCCTACCATAGAGATAGACGACAGACCCGGACGGCCCTAGAGAACGAACTAAGAGAGGCCGAGGCACTCCATAAGGAGAAAGGCTGGTCCCCCAAAACACAACGGATCATCCGTACGGCACGGAAAAAACTGGAAGCCCACTACGCGGAACAAACCGCCCAACTAATGGCGAAGGCCAAACAGTTATATTATGCGAAGGGCAACAAGGCGAACAAGTTCCTGGTGGCCAAACTAGCCAAGCAGAGACGCATCAACGCGATCATGGGCCTGCGGGACGTCAACGGGGTCACACTATACTCAGAGCCCGAGAAACAACGCCTCGCAATAGACTACTTGACCCAAATTATGAAGGCAACCCCACTAAACCTATCACAACAGAAGGAATACCTGCAGCAGGCAGAAGTGCCCCGGCTCTCCGATGCAACGAGAGACGAACTGGAGGAGCCCATCACAGGGGAGGAAATTGAGGAGGCCATCAAATCACTCAAAACACGGGCCCCAGGCCCGGATGGCTTCTCAACCAGGTTCTATAAGCTATTCAGAGCACAACTGACCCCCCCATCTAATTACACTATTCAACTCCTTCAGGGAAACGGGGGCGGTGACCCCATCGATGCAGGAATCAACCACCATCCTCCTACCCAAACCTGGAAAAGACCCAAGAAGCATAACTTCTTACAGACCAATCGCATTCTTAAATATCGATGCGAACCTATACTCAAAAATTCTGGCAACCCGTTTGAATCGCATCCTGCCGAAGATCATCCACCCCGACCAGGCTGGTTTTAACCTGCACCGGACAGCAGGTGATAATATCCGGAGAACCCTGAACCTGGTGGACCTCGCCTCCCGGAACTCCCAAAAACTAGTCTTGGTGGCTCTCGACGCAGCTAAAGCATTTGATAAGGTAGATTGGACGTTTATGAGACACACCCTGGGGGCCTTCGGCTTCGGACCGGCTTTCCAAACGATGGTTCTAGCTAACTATGATTGCCCTAAAACAAGCCTGAGGATCAACGGCCACAACTCGGCTCCAATCCCCCTATCATGCGGAACCCGGCAAGGCTGTCCACTGTCGCCCTTGCTCTTTGCACTCACCATGGAGCCCTTCGCACAAAAAATTAGGCGGAATGACCAAATCAAGGGCATACAAAGTGGCCCCACACACCATAAACTCGCCCTATACGCGGATGACATTTTGCTTACCTTGAACAAGCGATACGCGAAATCACCAGCTATGGCGAAGTCTCAGGCCTCACCATAAATTTCGATAAATCATCCGCCTTGGGAATTGGCCTCACCTCGGCAGAACGAGAACCGTTGACTAAGATGTGCCCGATAACATGGGAAAGGGGCGCCATCCCCTATTTGGGGGGTCTACATCCCGGCTGACCCAAGGGAGACATACAAAGCCAACTTCCCCCGACTCTTCAAGGAACTGGAAGGCGACTTGAAGCGATGGGAGACCCAAGAGATCTCTCTGCTCGGCGCATCACTGCATGCAAGATGAAGCTCCTTCCGAGATTCCTATACACATGCGCCTCATTACCGGTGGCAATCCCCACGCCAACTCTCTGAGGGATCCAGAGGAAAATGCTGAACTTTATCTGGAGAGGTAAGAAAGCGAGAATCCCTCTCAGAACTATGTTGGGGAGTCCCAAATTGGGAGGGCTGGGGGTCCCAGACCTACAGGCCTACAGAGTGACGGCCCAACCGGCCCGGGTCCGGGCCTGGCAAAATACGACAAACCGCCCCAGATGGGTGGAGCTGGAACAATCACGGGCACCCCTACCCAGGCGATTTCTACCACACATCCCGACCCCCCTCAGGACCCATTGGGGAGAGCTCCTGCTATCAACTAAACACACCCTTAGCACTTGCGACTGGGCGCTAAAACGAAAGGGAGTGCCAAGAGGACTGAGCCCACTTTTCCCGGTCTTTCATAACCCAACGTTCACACCGGGTACGAATCCTTGCAATTTTCGTAATTGGATCAAAGGTGGGCTGGAGACCATAGGCCAGCTGTATATGGGGGAGAGACCTCTCACATTCGCCCAATGCAAGGAGAAGTTCCAACTCCAGGAACGGGATAGATTCACATATATCCAACTACGCCATTGGTGCTCGCATCCCCAAACCTTGCAAGCAGCAACGCGCCCTCCCACTGCCCTAGAACTCACCCTAGGAGATCTTCCAACCCGCGGCAGTGTATCCACCCTGTACAGACGCTTTCTAAGCGACTTCCTGACCACAAGAACCCGATGCATGGCCCAATGGGAAGCGGACCTGGGTCACCCGATAGAGGATCAAACCTGGGTTGACATATGGACCAGAACACATAACTCGTCCACCTGTATCACCAACAGGGAATGTGCGTATAAGATCACGCTGCGGTGGTACTATTCGCCCCTCAGACTTCACCATATGAACCCCCAGGTGGACCACTCTTGCTGGAGAGGATGCGGCCACCCAGGCTCTTTCTTCCACATGTGGTGGGACTGCCCGAAGATCCAACCATTCTGGAAAGCTTGCCTAGAGTCCATCTCACAAATTACAGGAACAATGATTCCCTTGAAACCAGAACTGATCCTGCTGGGAGCTCCAATCCCCGGGATCTACCCGCGCTCCGGACCCAGAGCGAAACTACTAACTCACTGCCTACTAGCAGGGAAAACGGTGGTGGCCCGAACCTGGAAAACCTCGGAAGGCCCCCACATTGCCCAATGGTGGACCAAACTATGGGACATTATGATAGCGGAGAAGGTGACGGCAGCACAAGTGGGAACTCTACATCGCTTCCAGAACATCTGGGCTCCAGTGCTGGAATTCGACCAGCGCTTCCCCACCCTGACCTACAAACCCACCAGGGCTCACTGGATCTTATAAAACCAGGAGAGCCCAGAGGAAGACACATAGTCGCTGAGGCTCAATCCGGACTGCCCGGGAGGGAGGAGCCCGCTCACAGAGCCTATGGGACAGATGGACCAGGGGGAGGGTGGAGGGAGAGGACGCAGGGGGGATAAAGGACTGGGGGTCAACTAGCCGATATAACCACTGCATATAATGTCTGTACCTATCATTCTGCCTTGATTTAAAATAAACAAAGTTAAAAAAAAAAAAAGAATAGACCATCAGGGAAAAGGCAAAATCACCAAGTATTCACAGGGCCAGTCCAAAAAAGGGGCCTGCCAATCTCCTTTGCTCCAACGTTTTGCTAATCTTTCTTCTGACCACCTCTGGATGTTTCTTTGTTGACCTCAAGTTCTTTGCCTATCTCCCAATTTCAGGCCCCTGTAAACTAACATAAGCTGTCTCCATGTGTGGGTACAATCTGTAATACTTTTATCAACTTGTGAACCCTAACCACTGTAGGCCACTTCCCCCATGCCGTTCAGTTTACTAC
Organism: Ambystoma mexicanum; assembly: GCF_040938575.1. Classification (NCBI taxonomy): domain Eukaryota; kingdom Metazoa; phylum Chordata; class Amphibia; order Caudata; family Ambystomatidae; genus Ambystoma; species Ambystoma mexicanum. The sequence continues at coordinate 847,366,475 of NC_090931.1, read as the reverse complement.
CCACAGCAAACGTCCTTCTTCTCTCTAAAAGCCAACACATTGCATGACCAATTTCTTCTCTACGCACATCAAGGAAATCGGTTGAATTGTCAACATGTCCTACAGCACATGTCTCTATTAAATGTTCAGTCGACAAAATGCTGTGGTACTATGAACCTTGCTCCCAACTCTGCTAGGTTGGCCCACCCAAGAAAGGAACTACATGGTAATGCGGGTCCACTAATCAGTGCTGGCCAGGTGCAGGGCATCCACTGCAGTCCAAGATCCATGGTCAAGACCCCCAGACCACAGCCTTTTCTTCCCCTATTCTGATCCTACACTCTACATCATATTTCAACCCCCCTAAGCTCCCAAAATGCATGTGGCCATCCCGTATGACATCCATGCTCTTAATTAGCGGCAGCACACTTCTCTCTGGGGCTTTCTATACTCTACACACTTGCATATGTTGAGAAGGCTGGTGTTCAAATCCCTACCACCATCTGAACTTTAGGGCACTCCATATCCTTCTTTTTCTCCTTAGACCCCCTCCTTGCATCTCACTTCCCTGTGCCAGAGCTTCAGTACTTCCACATACTCCTCATTCCAAATATTCTCTTTCATTAATAGCATCAAGTGTCTCCCAGCTTGGTGATGCACATACATGGGAACTTGCTCCCATACATTGCAATCAAAATCACTGCTGTCCTTCTCCTTGTCTGTGGCCCCATTCTTCCCAACAGCCACACTCCCTTCTATCTCCATTTCCATCCTCTCTGTCTGTGTGCTTGTAGCCCCATCTGCCTTCTTGTTTGCCCTGTGCGCCTCCTGCGCCTCACTCTTCCTTGTCTGCTCAACCTCTGCTACTGTTTCCCTACCCCCACAAAGCACACGTTCTGTCCTTCCCCCAACTGCCTCTGACATCACTACCCCTTTGTAGCTGTTCCCTATTTCTTCCCAATATCTGTGTCTTTCTTTCACCACCTTTCTGACTCGTCACTTGCTGGCAGCTATCTCCTACAAACTCTTCTGCCACCAGTGGCTCGGTCTGGATCACCTGAATTTCTCTTCGGCAAATGTCTGGGCTTTGGTCCTTGGCACGTGCTTCTTTCTTGCTCTTTCACCGCCTATGGCCTGGATGTGTACCCATCTCCACCCATTGTGCTGTGGGATACACCAGTTCTGCTCGCCTTTCTGCCTTGTCCTGACCTCATTATGCATCTCCACAATGGCCATGGCACTTCCAAATCTAGCTCTTTGGACGTTCGCTCTCCTCTATACCCCAGCTGTCTGCCAGCCCCTGACAAACTTCCCATTTTCCCAAATGTCCTACTTCCCCCTGCCAGCCCATTTAACACATTCTGTTTCGCCAGCCCACTCCTCTTCACCTTTCCCACCACAAGCCTGATCTCCTACCTCAAACCGCTACCATTCTGCTCCCAATGCCATTTGTGATCCTTCATACACTGGGTCCCCTTGGGACCCACTTTCTGTACACCTAGGGGGTGACACCATACCCAGCTGCTAACCAACACCCGTGCCCCAACATAAGTCTGTTCTCTCCTCTCCTCATGGTCCCAGCCCTTTTCATTCTACACATGCCCCTGGTTCGGTGTGCCTGGACACGCCCCATTTTCAAGGCCCTTCTCTTGCTCCAACATGTACTGAGTCCATCCTGGTATGCCGCGGTGTACTTGCCCTTGGAGTTGCTGCTTTTGCATAGCACCCAGATACCTGACCAGAGGATGTACTGGTCCTGGACCTCTTATATCCACCGCCTTACAAATCTCCACTTCCCAATGCTACTGTGGTACCCTTGGGGACCTACCGTAAACCCTTCCATGCCCACCTTTTTTCCATTGAACACACTTGCCTCCTACCCCCCCCCCCATGACCAAAGACTGTCACCTCTGCCAGCATCTTCCCACGGGTACCAGGCCCCTCAATGCCAGAATTGGGCATAAGTCCTGCTCTGGTGGCCCTCGTACTCCTGAAATACATCTACCCCTGGCCAAGGCCCAATGTATGCCCCAACATGCAAGACATGAACTAACCATTTAAAGGGTGCTTCCTGGCTTGTCTGTACCCCATCCTCCTCCATCCTTGCACCTGAAGGACCCCCTGCTTTACCAGAATAGGTTGCTTTACTGGCCCAGAGAGGGAACACACCAACAATGCCATAGCCACCCGACCCTGCAAACACCGTCATGTCAGCCTGGAAACCATCCTGCACGGCGGAGGCCATGTGACATTTATACTATCCTGTCCCTCTCTGCCCTTCCTAAGATCAAGAGGCCACTGCTTAGTACCTGCTACATCACAGCACTTGATATGACTGAAACTCAGGTCTACTCCCAATTGTCAAGCAGCTCCACCTCAGCTACTCCATCAAACATCAGCCTTCTAGCAAAAAGCAGCCAATCTAGTACCTACAGAGACCGTACAAACAACCCACCCTAGGCCGGTTGCCCCCAAAATCTGCGCTCCCACTCCCACGTTTATGCAGCGGCTTCAAAGGAATGGCCAGTCATGGCGCACTTCCATAACAGCCCCACCCACATGCCGGTCCGGAAATGTTGCTAGAGTATAAAAAGTCCTTTGCTCTCCGATCCAAGTCACGGCCCACATGGCAAGACAACACTTAGTGCACATCTGACACTCCCTTCACTGCTACCAAGGCCCTGGCCAGGAGGAACCACCACCTCTGCGAACCACCACCTCTGCACAGGCCGCACACTATGCAGCCTAAGTCTTATCAGGGACCAAGTTTACCTCATAAAATGCAGGTTTCACCCAAATCGCTGAGACCGGCCGCACCTCAAATCCCCGGGCAAATGGTTACGGATTCCAGAGAATTCCCTGCCCTGTAGCATCAAGGATCTGCACGCAAAATGCCAGTCCTAGAATTCCTCGCGTCCTGGGCTGCTGCACCTGTCCAAACCCTCCAGGTGGACATTCAGATGCCTCGCTCACCCAAGTATCCCTTTTGTCTCATAACCAATGTTTGAAAAAATATCCACTCTGTCAGTGAATCTGGAATATATTAGGATAGGGTCTTTATTTGGCGTTTAGTGCATGCAACCTTTTGCCCACCAGACCGCCATGGTCAAGGGGCTCATCTTTCCGGATCTTATTGAAGAGCACTTGCATCTCCTGGGCAGCAAATTTAGATTTGCATTGGCACCCAACCATGGCAGAGCAGCCATCCTGCTGTGATTGTTTTGTGCACAGTTTCTGTGGCGCTAGTCTGTTGCATGTGATGGTCGTGAAATGCGGCACCAATTTTCAGTGCAAATAATAAAATGCCCGTTTTTGCACACATCTCCAGATTTGAATGATACTTTAACATTGTTTGATCCTATTAGTCTGTTATGTTAGGTTAAGCGGTATTTGGATAGCACATAGTTCAACTTTTCCAAGACTATTTCGCATTACCTGCTATCGGGAGGATAGCTTAAGGGCAACGTGCTCGCCTTGGAAGCAAGACAACACAAAGCAACGCAGGTTCGATCCTTGGGTCCGCGCTTAGAAACCTCTGGGCGTTATAAATAACCTATCATATCCAAACGCGAAGTGTTGATTTGCTACCGTGGGGAGTATTTCCCTGGTGGAGCAGCTGTGCTCTCTACCCCCGACACCTCAAAATGTGCCATGTCTCTGGATCAGGGTTGGGCAGGCATTGGTGGCACGTGGGTGTCATTGTTAATACTATCATTCAGCCAACCGAATGCGCAGATGTCGATTGCAGATAAAATACTGCCATTCTATGTATTCAGCTCATTGCTTTCCATGATGTAACCCTGCACGCTCTTATTAGTTTATAGCTCAGTCTTTGCTTGCATAAACATTTCTCTTTTGCATCATTTCCAAGTTCTGCAGAGTTTTGTTCCCGATTCTGCCTTCACACTCCTTGCTCCCTGCTGTCAGGAACCCCAAGCGTTTACCAGCGTTTCTCTCAAGAACCTAGGCGTGCTTTCATTTGCTTCAGCGAACATATGAGCGCATCAAGGTTTCCTCTGAGGAGACACGCAGCACAATGTCTGGGCACTTCATTAGCGCGTGCAGCTCTTCTTGAGCTGACAAAACAATCAATACATCGCCGAGTCTATTTTGGGTGAATGAATGCCTGAATAATTGAATCACCCCAGCACGCCAAAGCTAAGGACTTCATTATCACGAGTGAAAAGTCCAGACTTCTTTAAAATGCTAGCATTGTGACCCTGAACTACAAATCACGTACATGCAGGCAATGGCAAGGAGGACTGGGCACCAGAAATATATGTTTTATTTTAGAAGGACTACTTATGAACCTACACGGAGTAGTTGAAGAGGTAAACATGGGAAGCTAAAACATAATATTGTTGTGTAATGTACTCCAGCAAGGGCAAGTAGAATGTTATGATGGAACCTGGTGTTGGTGTTCTGGAAGGGAATGTGCTGGGAGGTGGAGAAGGACAGTTGGAGAGAGAGCTGCCAGAGGAAGGTTGGGGGTCCTTATTGATATATGTATCTTGGTAATAAAGCCTGGGTATTAACCGTTTAAGTGTGGTGGCTCGTCATTACAATCGCCACAAGGATCTGAAACGATCCAACAAGACCCCCGACCGTGAGAAGCTTTGTGGAGTAGCTGATTCCAAGGACAGGACTGTGGGCTGGATATACAACGCAGCTCACTGTATCCTGAGCGGGATACCTTGGAGGAGGGTTCCCAGCTGTGCAGAACGCCTCGAGAAAGTGAGCGGTTTGGTGAGCAGTTACACTTGCATAAGCAGCTTTGGTGGTGACTTTGGAGAAACATAGAGGTACGGAGGGTTTACTCACTAATTTTATCCTTCTGGGCCACAGCTTTTAAAATAGCAGCCTTATAATGTTGATACCTATGGTTACTAAACTGCATTATTTAAACTCTGCATGCAGTCGCGAGACTACGTGCAAGGAGGCTGTATCCGGTATTCTTCACGTTCCGGGCTGTGGAACTAAGAAAGGAAGACAGGGCATGCGTGTTCAGCAGCTGTGGCATATCCTAGCAACGATTGGCCTGTTGCCGCGCATAATATGGGTGGAACAGGCTAGCGTGATGAGTACGCTGGAGTCAACCGCAAGCGTTAGGGGCTGCGGATGAAAGAAGGAAGAGCGCTGCAGAACAAGCTGTCAGCGTTCGCGGTCCCTGCGGTTGACTCCAGCGTACTCATCACGCCAGCCTGTTCCACCCATATTATGCACGGCAACAGGCCCTCAAGGAACGGCCACTTCTAGGACCTCGAAAATCCTCTAGTGTACTGCTGACACTGCAGCTCCCTGAGCCACTGCGCTCCAAAGTTCCGACCTCACAAGATACTTCCCGCCTTGGAATATCTCGTCCTGATGAAGGCCACACCATCAGAGCTCATCCAAGCTCACTTTCTGGGCGAAACACTGTTGTGTTGACTGTTATATTGTCTGCGTTGTCCTTGTTCAACCCCTCATTGTTTTGATGTATATGTGCTGACTATCACATGCTATCACCTCACTAAATCCACTGGTTTCCTTCCCAAGGACCACTCAGTGGATGTGTAAGCATTGAAAAGACGTTACAAATATTTGAAATTTGTCACTCACAAACTGGTTCCTATACCTTCAAAATGTGTAACTACTGTTGTATCTTGTGTTACTCTCGATCAAGTGTATCTAAAAATACGTAAACTGCAGTTTTATTAAAAATCTAACTGCGGTACCCAGAACTGTCCTGATATATTTTTGTCAGAAGTCATTCACAGTTACTTGTACACACTTACCAAGGTGTAACCCCCATAGGTGTGTGCTCACCCTTCGTTAATCAGCCAGGTATTTTATGACCTTGCTCAAATTTGCTCTTTAATATATGTACTTCAGCAAGGGCACGTAGAATGTTATGATGGAACCTGATGTTGGTGCAAATACATTACTGATGTAGTGCACCAATTACTTGAATCCATGCCAGTGGAAGAGCTTTTGTTTACAAATTGTAGGCCTGATAAAGGTCCAGCCATAATTATTATTCTTAGATAAGGATTGAAACACAGAGCCAACATTTTTTATTTGTTTTAGATGCTCTCAATTCAGAGAAAATATGAGTTCTGCCTCTCTGAATTCATGAACTTGGGGTTTTCTGAGGAAAGGTATCATAGCAATTGAATTTCTTTCCCCTGCTCAAATAGCACATTTTATTTGTAATCGGTTATTTATAACGCACTTCCTATCCATACGTTTCTAAGCGGGGACCCGGGGATCGGACCTGTGTTGTTCCGCATCGTCTTGTTTCCAAGGCGAGCGTGTTGCCCCTGAGCTATCCTCCCGAGACATAAAGACCAAGAAGATCAAACAGAAGAACAGCGCTTGGACTTTGTGTTTTTACAATGAGTATCCTTTTTTTGCATTTGTTCCTTGCGCTGTTCATTTATTCTTGAAGTTTTTTCTTTCTTTCAACATTTCTTTGAGAAACAATAGACAATGATTGGTAAGGGGTTTTTGAAAAACCTTAAGGAGTAGCTTTTATACTTTTAGGGTGGGAGAGAGAAATGATCTTGTGAACTCTCTGTTTCTTTGAGGGACATGTGTAGTAGACTTTGATTTAGTTTTACATAGCATGTGATAGGTGAGCATTCAGCTCCTTTAACAGGCAGCAAAGTCAATGAAGGCAATTTTGGAAATAATCCTCCATGATCTCCCATGCCCATTTAACGGTATTACCCAAACTGATCATTTACAAACGATCGTATGGTAAATCAACTGAATTCGGCCAGTATGATTCCGATCGTTTGTAAATGATCAGTTTGGGTAATCACTACTAAACATGGGGAGCGGCCTTGCGGGGGTGTCCCCTGCTCCCGATGTTTGATAGTGATGACTTTTGGGTGTAGCAGGGGTGTCCCCCACTTCTGGAGGTTTGGAAAAAGGGCGGACCCTACAGCGCCGGGTCCAATCCGCATAGGAGGGACGGATCCGACGCTGCTGAGTTAGAAGGTGAGCAGACAGCAAAAAAGGTAAGTAGGGTTGGGTGGCGGAGTGTATGGGGCTGGGTGTTTTTTTCTTTAGTTTGGGCAGATTTGGCTATGGCGAAAGCATATACATCCCGTTTAACATATAATGCAATCTCTTTGTTCCTAGCCAGAGATATCTCATACACTCTACAATCAGAATGTCTAAACAACAGGTCAACACATGTTTCACAATTATGGGGCAATCAAATGTGGAACAAAGTTTGCGCTTATTCATGGCTTGCCAGTTTTGTTGACAAATCCTTGAAAGCTCACATGTTGCACATTTCAGCTGAACTTTGGTGTAACATTGTTGTGCAAACAATGGCAAACTTTTTTTGTAAGAATCCGTAAATAATTCTCTATTTGAATTTGGTATGAGTAGCCAGGGAAATCTAAGGAGGGTCACCCCATTTGATCTGGCAGAAGATTTGGTCACCTTGAGTCATCGTTCCCCATCCCATGTAGTACTGAATGTTTCCAAACAGTGGCAGTATATGTCAGACCACCACCTAAGGGAATAGATGCTTGAAAGATATATCACAAAACCAACAATTTGTAGTGCCAACTTCCCATGTCAATGCGGCCAGCACATGCATGATGAGCAGTCAGGAACCCTATCATTTTGTAACAGTAGCAGGCATGCAAATGCCCATAGCAAATACCTGCCAATATGTATCCAGGATCTCCCATTATTTTCATGAAGTAAATTACTTTGTTGTAATTTGTTGTAATTTACTTTGTGTAATGTAGAGAAGCAGACGTATACGTCGACGGGAGATCCCACTACGCTACCGCTTTTGTGTTGGGGACATGAGACTGTGCTTTTCCTGACACCAGCTATCGTACCAATACCGCAGCGAGTATTTGGAAGGAGATAACCATTGAGATACCCCCATCATACCCTCGAGTTGACGACAGCCTACACCGATGACAGCCTACACGAGGAGCTACCTGAAGGAATATGTGAAAGAGCTGAGAAAATGAACTGATGACATCATAAGAAAGTGTGCACGACGTCCTGAGATACTGAATGAAGATGCTGCAGAAAACAGAAGTTCAATAAATGTATATGAGGGATCAGTAGTGAATAGAATGCAGGTGAAGCTGCCATTGGATAGAAACTGGACTTTGGTATCATGAAATAGTAAGCCAAAAACCATGAAAGGGAATTAAAAGCTGTGTCGCAGACGAATAACAGGCTGTTGAAGCTGCATGGTGAGGCTGCCTGGCCTGAAGTCAAGATCCTAGAAATCGAGGTCAGCTATCTAGTCTGAAGAAGAACGAGTGTGCAGAGGATGAATCTTCTCACGTTAAGATGCAAGAAAGAACACAAATGATGGCAAGTTTAATTCATTTAAAGAATTTAAAAGCTGCAAAATGGACCAAATCGCTGTCTCTTGTCACGTGAGCCAAGGATGGATATAGAGTTCGGACTTGGAGTTCCAGACACAATAGCGAGTGCCTTCACTCCCGTGCATTTTCAGGACGAGAATACTCTGCAAGGCCAAGCTGTGTACTTCTGATAAGGACACAGAGAGACTAGGCATGCGTATAGCAGAAAGAATAAACACCGGAGGTATTAGGCAAGTGATAGCAAGGAATCAGAATGGTTAGACCCCCAGCATCACAGCAAGGTGAAGAAGGAGCACGAGAAACCAATAGCCAAGTCACCAAGCAAGAGATCCAAGGTACAACAATGCAGTAACCTCAACAGAAAGGCACCAATTCAGCTGGGGAGCTCACAAGCATTGAAGAGTACCGCCCTGCACCACCAGCATTCTCAGATGTGATTTGCTGCTGTATGATGGACGATGTGACGAATATGCAGGCAGTGTAGCCCCCCAAGAAGTGTAGTTCCAATGGACTGCGAACTGCTACAGCAACCGCCACTGGCTTTGCATTGCTCCGAATTGTCGCCCAGGTAGGGACTGGACACTAAGTCATTAGTCATCACCAGTTGTGACCTACCTGAGGACAATGTTGTTTCCTTCATAACTGGGCTTGGTGCAGCTCTCACATCATCAGCCGCAGCTGATGGAAAAACGTTTGTGACTTGCATTGGTTGAATTTAGGCTGTGGGTTACCCTACAGAGATTGTCCCATGCTTAGAAGAAAAGAGTCAATACAGATACTAATTGCCAGCAAGCATCTATCCTGAAAGAAAACAAGAGTAACAGCTATTACAGTATCTGGCTAGGGTGCACCCAAACCACCCTCTTTTTGGAGTGTTTTCCCGTAACCTTTCCACACAAGAGAACCAAACACAATGAGATAAGTCAACATTTCCCTCATGAAATTATTCAATTTATTGTAGACTGTGTGTTTGAAAAGCATACAAAGCTCGCAAACCAACCAATGCCGTTCATCATTTAGCCACCAGTCAAGAGAAGTGCTGGATTCTCGCTGGGTTTGGCTGGTGCCTGGTAGCAGACACATCAGAGGACTTCACCCCTTCCCCCACATGCAGGTGCACCACCTTGTGGAAGGCTTGATTGCATAGCGTGGACACTTATAGCAGATGACACACGCAATGGCCTTTTCCGAGGGCACATACTCTTAGCAAACAGTGGGTAACCCTCCCTGGGACTGAACATAGGCAAAAATAATTGTTATAGTGCCTAGCATACATCATTGGTGTATAGAAGCTATGATATTTGCCAAACTGCTTGGCTGGGGGGCAGTGGTTGCGACATGTGGATCTGTGACCATCTCAGATCGGTAGACGGCTGGTGCCACAGAGGTGGATGGATCTAAGGCTGCCACACTTGACCTTGTAAGGCCTGTGTCACCATTGGCGGATCCGGAGTGTGTGGACCTCCCTATCTCGTACCTGCTTTCAGCATGACTACGAAATCTACATCCTGCCAAAAGCAGGACAAATTAGATGGGTTTGCCAGGAAAGCTTTGCTTGTCTCAGCTAAATGCAAGCAGAAACAGAGAAGGAAATTAAGGTACAGAAATTGCCAACACTGATCCAATTGCAAGTGCACTGTGTAGTCTTCAGGAGGGCGTTGGTGCTATTGGAGATAAAATAGACACACTCACAGCGAAGGTGGATGCTGCCAACGACAGAATGTGTGTGATAATGCCCGAAATGGAGCAAAGAATATCCAAATCAGAGGACTCTATACATAATCTGGAGGGGTTGGTGGTGACACTGAAGTTGGACCTTAAAGGTATGCAGGCTAAGAACGACACCCTGTAAAACCGGTCAAGACCCAACAATATTTACATTCTTGGACTCCCAGAGATAACAACGTGAGGACCATTGGCACATTTCTTGGAGAAGCATCTATGATCAATCCTCAGTGGTAGCCCAGTCTTCTCTATGCAATTCCAAAAACAAAAAAGAGGGCCCATAGATCAGTCAGCCCACGGCCAGCTCCTGGCCCTCCACCCCACCTGATTATTCTAAGATATGTAATTTCCGGGACAGAGATCTAATTCCAAAAGCTGCCAGAGAGATGGGCCATCTGCAATTCCAATCAGCCACTATTCAGGTTCTCCCTGATATCATCCAGACAGTACAATCTGGGAGAACAACATTTAGTGGCATTCACCAACTCCTTCATGACAATGAAATCCCTTACGCTATGATAGTTCCATGAGGCTCGAGATAACCTTAACAACAAGTCTCACTTTTTCACTGCACCCAAAGATGCAATGGACTTCTACTCATCCTCCCTCGTGCTGAAACGTCCAAGTTGCTAAATACTTCACAACTCAACAAAAAGTATCCTATTGATAATTTACCCAGGCGTATGCATCAGGGAGTGGGTTACTTGAGTCACCCCCAATAGCCTAAGGGCTACTGTTACTTTTCACACTTCTTATGCAGTTTATATTGCTATGGTTTGGAAATAGGTATTTCGCTAGTACATTGGAGTTGTTGGCAAAGGAGGGGGTAGGAGGTATGGGGTTAATACTCAAAAATGCCATTGAAAGTTGTTTTATGTTTTATAGGTCTGGCCGATTTTACTTTAGACAATACAAATTGCATATCACATTATTGCTGGATGTTTCGTAGACAAGGAGATGCTCTACTCACTCCTTGAAACCCACAATATCAAGATATTCCATGTAAATGCTTAGGTTTGGAACCTGGGATGTGTGAGGGTTGAACAGCCCGATTTAAACTGATATGGCTTTTTTCTTATTTGCAAGGACATAAAATAGACACCACAGTTTTGCAGGAAACACATCTTACTATGCAATGGGTCGATCGATGCTGGTATGCTACCTACTCCGCTTACTCTAGAGGGGTTCTGACATTAATCCACAAAAATGTAGATTTTAAGATTACAAAGTCTGAATCAGATTTTCAGGTCCAATATGTTGTGGTGGGCTGCTTGGGTGAAGTGGATACAGTCATGCCTTTTTCCAAGATATACTTCCTAAGTGCACACTATACGTTGGACATGACATACTGATCGCTGTGTACTATAATACCACTATAAATGACGGAACGGATAAATCATCCACTCTAGGCAGGGTTGCCCCAAAGCTGCCCATATCGTTTAGGAAGGGTGTACCGACTGGTCCCTAGTAGTCATCTGGCATAGATTACACCTCACAGCCAAGGGGTTTACTTATTACTCTACTGTCCACAATTCCTATTCTAGATTAGACATGTGGGTGGGATCGGCAGGGATTCCTAACAGGACTGTGTCCTGTGATATTCTTCCCAGAATGTTAACTGACCCTGCCCCAGTATCACTTATGGTGTGGATGCCAAGCCATGGACTGTGGGCATCTACCAGGCAATTCAAACCTGACGCATTGTCGGACATGGTGATTAGGACTGAAGTACATGAAGACAGTGATCATTTCTTTCACACCAGCTCCCCATTGGTGGAGAATCCTATAACAGTCTGGGAGACCTTTAAACCATTTATAAACGGTGTTTGTGCTTTGAAGGAATTTCGCATGTTAAAAATGGTGCGTGAAGATATTATCAAGTGTGAAGAGTACAAAGAACGCCACAAAATATTCTCCTACTATCTTATTAGAAATTCATGACTGCCACGCTGACTTTGGTTAGTTGGCAGATAGGGAAATTAAGATGTTCACACGGAATACTGCGACGCGTAGATTTGTGGAATCCGACAGGCTGGGTAGAACACTAGCTTGGGCAATTAAGCAGGCCACGGGTACAGGCGAAATAGTCTATATATCGGAATCTGACGGGCGGCTTGTTTCGCATGCTGAGGGGATTAATCATGTCTTTCTTAAATATTATATTTCATTAGATACCTTAAGGCTCGCAAAATCAAGAGCTCAGTTGGGCGAGTTCCTGGATAGAGCCACACTACTATGACATGATAGGGAGCAAATAGCTCAGCTGAATGCTCCCCTGACTGTAGAGGAGATTGCAGCAGCATTTGCAGAGTTACAATCTAGGAAAGCCCCTGGCCCGGATGGTCTGATAGCCAAATTCTATGAAGAATTTGTTGACATATTGGCACAGAACTATTGACACTATACAGCCCTTGAACATGGCGACCTTCCCCCATCGACTAATGGAGCCAAGTGGTTTTTCTTAAACCAAATAAAGACCCACAGGATCATAAATCCTATAGGCTGTTATCCATGTTACATTTTGATAATACAATCTTTGCTTAATCTGCCTTCATACAAATGCGATCGACGACACAGAAATTGAAGAAATTATTCAGCATCCTTGCCCTGATCAATCCTGAGGTTCTGGCAGTTGCTGCCTTCCTAGATGCTGAAAAAGGCGTTTGATTGTTTAGAATGGCTATTTATGCTGGAAACGATAACGAGAATGGGGGTGGGCTCCTACTTTATCTCTGTGGTATCCCACCTATATTCTAGTCCCGCAGTCGGGTTTATACTAATGGGGTCACAGCACGTTTTGCTCTCCAGGGGCATGCGTTCGGGTTGGCCCCTCTCTCTAGTACTTTTAGACCTATTACTTGAACTGTTAGCAGAAATCCTCAGTGAACACCATGCACGTAAGGGTCTCTGGTTCTTCAATCAATTTGTGGTGTTACCACGGTATGCAGACAACCTTTTAGTATTCCTTTAGCACCCCGAATACAACCTTCAGCCGATTATTGATGAAATAATTGACTTCAGTAACCACTCTGGTTTTACACTACCTGATGACTTCCAATATTACATCTCGCACTGTCTCGGCACTATATAAACTTGTTTTGCAAAGGTAGCGGGCGCCCCTCTCTCGAAAGAACAGACTTGATAACCTGTTCAGTGGTTATTAACCACTTGAGAGTTCGCAGCCACTGCTTTTACTCACTGTGCCTTTCACAGATGGGAAATATCCATTTGCATATCAGTCTTTGTCCTGCCCAGGGGCAGTCCAGCACCGAAATGCAATGGCAATTCCAACCTGAACGAGAGTACCACCAGCAACCCCATACACGTGTTTCACCCTTGTTGGGGATCATCAGTGAGGTGAAGCTGATGCCTCTCTAAGCACAGTGAGAGGGAGACCACGTCTGGTTGCCCCCAGGAGACCTAGGGTTACCAATCCCAGGTTCCTTGAAAAATAGTTTTGCAAAGGTAGCGGGCGCCCCTCTCTCGAAAGAACAGACTTGATAACCTGTTCAGTGGTTATTAACCACTTGACAGTTCGCAGCCACTGCTTTTACTCACTGTGCCTTTCACAGATGGGAAATATCCATTTGCATATCAGTCTTTGTCCTGCCCAGGGGCAGTCCAGCACTGGGGGCAACCAGACGTGGTCTCCCTCTCACTGTGCTTAGAGAGGCATCAGCTTCACCCCACTGATGATCCCCAACAAGGGTGAAACACGTGTATGGGGTTGCTGGTGGTACTCTCGTTCAGATTGGAATTGCCATTGTATTTCGGTGCTGGACTGCCCCTGGGCAGGACAAAGACTGATATGCAAATGGATATTTCCCATCTGTGAAAGGCACAGTGAGTAAAAGCAGTGGCTGCGAACTCTCAAGTGGTTAATAACCACTGAACAGGTTATCATGTCTGTTCTTGCGAGAGAGGGGCGCCCGCTACCTTTGTAAAACAATTTTTTAAGGAACCTGGGATTGGTAACCCTAGGTCTCCTGGGGGCAACCAGACGTGGTCTCCCTCTCACTGTGCTTAGAGAGGCATCAGCTTCACCTCACTGAATATCCCCAACAAGGGTGAAACACGTGTATGGGGTTGCTGGTGGTACTCTCGTTCAGATTGGAATTGCCATTGTATTTCGGTGCTGGACTGCCCCTGGGCAGGACAAAGACTGATATGCAAATGGATATTTCCCATCTGTGAAAGGCACAGTGAGTAAAAGCAGTGGCTGCGAACTCTCAAGTGGTTAATAACCACTGAACAGGTTATCATGTCTGTTCTTGCGAGAGAGGGGCGCCCGCTACCTTTGTAAAACAATTTTTTAAGGAACCTGGGATTGGTAACCCTAGGTCTCCTGGGGGCAACCAGACGTGGTCTCCCTCTCACTGTGCTTAGAGAGGCATCAGCTTCACCTCACTGATGATCCCCAACAAGGGTGAAACACGTGTATGGGGTTGCTGGTGGTACTCTCGTTCAGATTGGAATTGCCATTGTATTTCAGTGCTGGACTGCCCCTGGGCAGGACAAAGACTGATATGCAAATGGATATTTCCCATCTGTGAAAGGCACAGTGAGTAAAAGCAGTGGCTGCGAACTCTCAAGTGGTTAATAACCACTGAACAGGTTATCATGTCTGTTCTTGCGAGAGAGGGGCGCCCGCTACCTTTGTAAAACAATTTTTTAAGGAACCTGGGATTGGTAACCCTAGGTCTCCTGGGGGCAACCAGACGTGGTCTCCCTCTCACTGTGCTTAGAGAGGCATCAGCTTCACCTCACTGATGATCCCCAACAAGGGTGAAACACGTGTATGGGGTTGCTGGTGGTACTCTCGTTCAGATTGGAATTGCCATTGTATTTCGGTGCTGGACTGCCCCTGGGCAGGACAAAGACTGATATGCAAATGGATATTTCCCATCTGTGAAAGGCACAGTGAGTAAAAGCAGTGGCTGCGAACTCTCAAGTGGTTAATAACCACTGAACAGGTTATCATGTCTGTTCTTGCGAGAGAGGGGCGCCCGCTACCTTTGTAAAACAATTTTTTAAGGAACCTGGGATTGGTAACCCTAGGTCTCCTGGGGGCAACCAGACGTGGTCTCCCTCTCACTGTGCTTAGAGAGGCATCAGCTTCACCTCACTGATGATCCCCAACAAGGGTGAAACACGTGTATGGGGTTGCTGGTGGTACTCTCGTTCAGATTGGAATTGCCATTGTATTTCGGTGCTGGACTGCCCCTGGGCAGGACAAAGACTGATATGCAAATGGATATTTCCCATCTGTGAAAGGCACAGTGAGTAAAAGCAGTGGCTGCGAACTCTCAAGTGGTTAATAACCACTGAACAGGTTATCATGTCTGTTCTTGCGAGAGAGGGGCGCCCGCTACCTTTGTAAAACAATTTTTTAAGGAACCTGGGATTGGTAACCCTAGGTCTCCTGGGGGCAACCAGACGTGGTCTCCCTCTCACTGTGCTTAGAGAGGCATCAGCTTCACCTCACTGATGATCCCCAACAAGGGTGAAACACGTGTATGGGGTTGCTGGTGGTACTCTCGTTCAGATTGGAATTGCCATTGTATTTCGGTGCTGGACTGCCCCTGGGCAGGACAAAGACTGATATGCAAATGGATATTTCCCATCTGTGAAAGGCACAGTGAGTAAAAGCAGTGGCTGCGAACTCTCAAGTGGTTAATAACCACTGAACAGGTTATCATGTCTGTTCTTGCGAGAGAGGGGCGCCCGCTACCTTTGTAAAACAATTTTTTAAGGAACCTGGGATTGGTAACCCTAGGTCTCCTGGGGGCAACCAGACGTGGTCTCCCTCTCACTGTGCTTAGAGAGGCATCAGCTTCACCTCACTGATGATCCCCAACAAGGGTGAAACACGTGTATGGGGTTGCTGGTGGTACTCTCGTTCAGATTGGAATTGCCATTGTATTTCGGTGCTGGACTGCCCCTGGGCAGGACAAAGACTGATATGCAAATGGATATTTCCCATCTGTGAAAGGCACAGTGAGTAAAAGCAGTGGCTGCGAACTGTCAAGTGGTTAATAACCACTGATCAGGTTATCATGTCTGTTCTTGCGAGAGAGGGGCGCCCGCTACCTTTGTAAAACTATATAAACTTGCCCTGATTGAAACCCTAGAAATTGACAAGCCTGCTAAATTTAGATGGGGGAAAGCTTTGGGAACACAAATTGATGATACAAAATGGAGCAAAATATGCTGGTAAACAAGATATATCCCTTACAGCTATAAACACAGGGCATTGCCGTATTGGTTCCTTTGCAAAACATATTATACTCAGCTGAAGATTAGGAAGATTGAACCCACAGCTACCAGTGCTTTCCCCTAGTGGGAAGGGATTGGTCTCCTCAGTCTCTCCGTCAGTTACTAATGCCATGACCATGTTTAGGTCCTTTCACGTCAATGAGATAATTCACCTCACTGACTTTTTCCAGTACACAGTAAAGCCCAGTCCACTTGTCCTGAAGGGCACTGGATTTGACAGCCTCCATAATCCACACCCACTGGTCTGGAGAATAGACTGTCACTGTGGCCTTCTGGTCTTGCCAGTGCTTCATCAGCTCCTGATTAACCTTTAGGTTTTTTGTCGACTGTTGTATGTACTTTGTCATTCTAGACCAAAGACCAAGTACAGAGTCCACCACATTTTGCGTAGGGGATGAGAGGTTGCCCTCACATCCCTCTTTCACTAGACTGAGGGGACTTCATACAGGGTATCCAAACAGAAGCTCAACGGGGGTAAACTCTACTCCATTCTGTTGCACCTCCCTGTAGGTGAACAGAAGGCATGGCAGGAGAATATCCCATTTTCTCCTCAGGTGCTCTTCCAAGCCACCTCTCATGCCTTTCAGGGTCTTGTTGAACCACACAACAAGCCCATTTGTTTGTGGATGGAAAGATGTAGCGAAACGTCACTCCACACTCTTCCCACATAGCCTTCATATACGCAGATATGAAGTTTGATCCCCTGTCAGAAATGACTACTTTGGGGATTCCAATACAGAAGAATATCCCAATCAGAGCCTTCACAACCACGAGGGCTTTGATGCTCCTCAGAGGGATAGCCTCAGGTTATCTTGTGGCATGGTCTACCCCCAACAAGATGTATTTGTTCCCTGAGCTGGTTTGAGGATTCAAAGTACCCACAATGTCCATGCCTATTCTCCGAAAGGCCGCACAACTATGGGTAGTGGAATGAATGGGGCTTTTGTGGCACCACTCGACTTGCCAGAGGCCTGGCATGTCGGGCAGGACTGGACAAATTCCTTAACTTTTACACCAAATTGTGGGCAGTAAAAGTGTGCAGAAAACTGGTCCAATGTCTTAGTCAGCCAATTGTAGCACTGGAGTCAAAGAATGTTCAGAGCCCCGGACATGTGCAATGCTGCAGGAGCCTTAGTCTCCCAACGCTTCCTGTTTACTCCTGGAGATGGTATACCCAGGATCCAATGCTGGGATGTGTATATGTGTGTATGTGCATGTGTGTGTCCTGGGCAATGCCGGCTTATTGTTGTGGCTCCTTCATGCTGAAATACTTTCATCATGAATGCATGCTTGCATTGCAGATTTAAATGTCTTCACCTGGTTTATAAACCTATCCATGGTAGGGTACCACTGTATCTACCTTCGTCTATCCAACTCTACAAACCATCTCGTAATCTCTGCTCTGCCTCATCGACTACCATGTGGCTTCTCACCTTCCGTGTGCTTCCTCTCGCTTCTGTTCTTTCCCTCTTCTTGCTCCACTTGTATGGAATTCTCTTCCCCCGGACATCCGAGAAACAGTACACAGGGATTTGTTAAAAACCAAACTAAAAGACTACCGCCTCCCATCTGAGTTACCCTCTTAATCTACCACTCATCTGCCTGCTAGCTAACATGCTTCCCTCAGCTCTATCCTGCCTCTGTCCCTCACTTCCTCTGCTTCCACTCTAGCACTTCACCAATCATGGTAATATCCTGAGTACAGCTGGCCGTACCATCTACCTGGACTTAAAAATGTCCAATGTTGGTTGTCCATAATCTATATATGTCCACGTATGTATTGTCCCTGGTGACTGTTCCAGTTACTCCCCTCCACAACCTGGTCAGGATGTCCCTCAAACTCACCCCATTGTAAGAAGCTCACTGATTCCTATCAAATCTGTTCTATCTATTGTACGTTCCTCCTGTATATAAATAAATACATACATGTTTTGTGCAATGCACAAGTGTTTTACACTGACAATGCTGACAAATGGATGGATACAGGCATAATAGCAATATGTGTTATGGTGGCAATGCCGCCATATACTCTGGCATATATTGTAGAAACAGGGATCATCAAAGTGTGTAACATTTGTAATGCTACTACATGTTTTGGGCACAATTCAGTCATAATTGGAAAATTGTTTCCCATATTTGACCTCAGTCCTCTGTGGGGTGCCACAAGGTTGTGCATTATTTAATATTTATATGCAGTCCCTTCTGTCAATTTGTTTCTAAATACAATCTTAAATATCATTCCTACATGAAGACACACAGGTGTTTTTTTCCATTTTTTTTTCCATTCACAACTCTTGAATCACTTTTCAAAACATCATTCATTATAATGATGAAGTAAGATGATGGATGAATTCAAAACACCTCAACTCAATCCATCAAAAACTGAGATCTTCCTTCTAGGACCAAAACACTTGGTTGACAATCCATCGCATATCCTCCTGTCTCCTCCCTTACTTGATCATTCTACATCCTCGCAGAAGGTAGCGCATTTGGGTTCTATATCGCAGCCCAATCTCGATTGTAATCAATAGGTGGGGGAGATAGTCAAATCCATTTTCTGTCTATTCAGTTGCTTCATCTGGCCCTTCCTCTCACCACCACAGCCGACCATCTTGCGGTAGTTGGTTTCCTGGTGAACACCAAATTAGAATATTCCAATACTCTTCTAGCAGGCCATCCTTAATCTTAATTGTCCTGGTTGCAAGGTTCTCAAAATGTGGCAGTCAGACTTATTTTCTGCATGCCAAAATCTGCCTCTATTTTACACAATCATATTTTCACCCAATTATTGACATGAATGTGTACTGTGCAATATACCATTTCAAACCATCATTTACAAAATGTTCACTGGAGAGTAAACCCCAAACCCCACTCTTTGATTTCTCTAGCTCTCTTGGTTTGCTCTTCGGACATTTCCGGGAACGATTTACGTTCTTTCCAATTGAAAAAATTCACCAGTAGCCACTGAGTCTGCCCACAACTTTTGGGGATCCCAGCCTCTACTTTTGGTTGGTTGATGGCAGAGGCAATCACAGGAATATTCAGCCTTCTAATATTGAGAAAACATCAGAATCTGAGTGGTAGTTTCCACGGACCACTCTACTCCACAGAGCGATGTCTCTCAGGTCGAAAGTGAGGGAAGGTGACTGCCTCATTTACCAGAGCCCAGGGGCTCCTGCTGACGCCTCCATCTAGGCAGAGCAGTCGACAGCAAGTAGTCAGCTCAGCAAAAGCTGTGAAAACTTTATCAAGAAATGGTGAGCCCAGGGCCTCAAAAGACATGTCATGCAGTCCCAAAACCTGCTTTCAAGCTCACTGAGAGCTCGGGCACCAGTGAGAACTGCTGACACTATGATTCCACATAAAGCGTCCAAGGCAGAGAAGTTAGACGTCTGCAACGTGTGGCCTCAGGGCCAGCAGCTGACGGATTTGTCTCCAGTAAGCGTTCAGCTCTGTCGTGTGTGACTGAGCGGCTGTACAGTGTTGGGAAATTCATTCTGCCCTGCTCAGGAACCTGGAACTGATCAGTGAGAGCTTTCCCTTCCGGCGCTCCAGGGTTATTCTTACTTTCCCACAAACAGAGCACGGGAGCAGTGTATTTAATCAACACCGGTGACGGGCAAGTGGGTTAGAGGTGCTGTTTCAAGAATTTGGATCAGCACGTGCTGCGCTGGTTGGTGGTTTTTGAAGGACCGGATATATAGTGTTTCCCCATAGGCCGATTTCACTGAAGCCTGGTTGCCCAAGTCCGGTTTCGGAGCTACAGGCAGAGGCGTTGCTAGGGGGGGGGGCTAAGGGGGCTATAGCCCCTGGTCTTTTGGTTGTAGCCCGGATAGAATCTCAGGAGCTACAACCAAAAGGCTAGCTAGCCCTGAGTCCCGACAGTTCCGACATCAACGTAGCCCCGGGTCTTTTCCAGACCTAGCAACACCGCTGGCTACAGGTAAACATCATTCCTTCTGAGGGCCCTTTCCCTGCCCTCTCTCAATGTGGGGGACACCCCTGCAACCGCCTTGATCCCCCTGCACCTTTGTGCGTTCTGCTGGGAACAGTCTTTTGCCATCCCCGGACTCCCTCGACCCAACCTCCCATTCCACTCATAAGAAACATTCATACATTCACACACGCACCCCACACAAATACATACCCACATAGATGCACATCCCTGGCCAAACCCCTTGGTTAGCTCACTGTCAGCGCCACCATTTGTGCACTTTCCGTGAAGAAGCCGCCAGTTCCTGTATGCACAGGGAGTACGTGTTTTGTTCCGCGACAGCCAGCCGTTTCATGAAAGCACGCAGTCGGGAACATTTCTTCGAAGAAAGTGGCACCCAAGGACCATCACAATAATAGTGTATCTGCAAATATAAGAAAAGTCCACAAAGCCCTTTGGGGTTGCCCATTTGCCTACCTATCGCATTGCCTCATTTCCTTACACCATAATCCCCAGTGGTGCACATGAGCCTGCTGTCCTGCCTACAAGGTGGGTGGATATATGCCGTGCTCCGAATGCGGACTTGCTTTGATGCACTATCCACCTGTGGGTGTCAGTGCACACCTGTCATGCCAAGGAGGGAATGGCATCAGCCCTAAATGCCCCTGGGGGAGTAGAGGAGGAACCAGACAGAATCAAGCTCAGAAAGTCTGTCAAACTAGAAATTATATCGTGCCTCCTATTGCTATGAATATATGTATATTGGCCTACGCCAAGCTGCTAACAAGCTGCTTATAAACTACATGTGAATAAACTCGCATTGCAAGGTAATGACCTTAGAAACCATGTAAACTGTCATTTTGGGTCAAGCCGCCATTTTAAGTTTTCTTGCTCTATAAAGTCACCATGTGAGCTAAAATGGTAGCCTATGTTATTCAGAACAGAACTCGATTGTCATGACCTCTGTACAGCTAATGTATAACTTGCCTGCAGGCCACTTGTTAGGGTCATGAGCTGAGACCTTGTCCTTCTGCTGACCTGTGTGCAATGGATTACCTGTATCACCGAAACTGATCTATAATTGAATGAGAACACCTGCTTAACTACATTTTATAAACTAGGTCCCGCATTGTAATGTTAGGCCTAGAGCATACATCATTACCATTTCTTCTTGTTAATGTATAAACCTAAGATGAACTAGATTTGACCGGGCAAGGGACCCTAGAGCAGTAACTTATTTATGGTATGGTTAACCTGCAGAAAGGCTGGACAACAGGCTGGAGACATGTATAAAAGGCTGACTGTTTCAATGAATATTTGCACTCACTGAGCACACCGAACCACGCCGGAGTTCGCTGTGTTGTACTGAGGGTCGATAGCTATCTGAATTTTGTTCTGTTCTTTTGTAACTGGATTCAGTATAAAATAAAGTACTTTGTATGTTCCTTTGTAACCTGTGTTTGGAGTGTTTCCTTTTTGGTTACCCTGCCTCATATTATTTCCTTGTTTTCACAGTTGGCGCCCGGAATAGGGACTCTCAAGATTGATGCCAGATTATTGAAGGTTGACGCACGCTATCGAACCGGGATCGGACGGTGTGACATAACGGGCCCGACTGAACGAGACGCGACACCTCAACAGCGCTGCACGATCCGTTCCCTGGACGATAGCCGTGTGGTCTGAGACGGCATCTTGACGAGGGTCAATTTTTTGAGGCGGGCAGATTTGCCGAAATCACCATACACAAGGTAAAATTCGTTAGGTAAGTCCTTTGTAAACCGATCGGTCCTCCTTAGGTTTGGTCAGGTGAGTCGTTACCAGACTCTTAATTCAACCCTGACAATTTGAATTTGGCGCATTGTATCTGCAGACACAATTATTGACCAGGTAACACCGAGTATTTTAGAAATGCCTGGGAAATTGTCTAGCTGCTTTAGGGCATTATTCCGCAGCGATAGACAATCTTTGGAATTTAGCCGTCCGGCACCACAGGAGGGGTCACCTGCATGTACTATGTACTGTAAGCATGGCATTGGAAGTGTAGTATTTAATAAAATTTGGCACAGACAAACCAGACATGCCTCCGAACTTCAGTGGCCAGTCAATGGTAGTTTTGAGATCCCTTGTATTGAATATTTAGAGTCAGTCTTGTTAAAAAAGAAGGCCAGACCTGCAGCATTTTATGTTTTGCAAAATTGGAAAAGAGAAGCGTTGCAGCAGCTTAAAAGTAGGAAAAAACATGTGCGCCGTCATAAAACAAATGCTGAAAAGGCGTTGTTATATGATCAGGACAAACAGTCTGAGTCGGTTAGGAATATGGACAGGGCTTTCTCACTCGGTATTCAGAAAATCTATCCTTCTAAAGATCTTCATGTTTCTGATGAGTTTATCGACAAATTGTTAAATGAACGAAGGCCTGGTGTATCTGCACCACCTCCGTATGTTCCTCTTCCTCCTGCTGTACCTCTTCCTGCTGTTATTCCTGCTCAACCTGTTGTTCCTATTCCTCCGGTTGTTGTTCCTCCACCTGCTCCTCTGCCTCTTCCCATTGCACCAGTAATAGTACCTCCATTGAATTTGCCTGCACCCTCACTCCCAAGTAGTTCTGTACCGCTTGTAGTTGATCAGGGTGCGGGGTCGAGGATTGTTACTCGTAATACTGTTCCTACAGAAAAGAAACAGGATTTGTTTGCATGGGCTAAGCATTGTATGGAGAGAGATGATCGAGCTAATGTTCTTGCCACACTTTCTAATATGGATAATTTTCCTGAGAAAAATGTTTTCATTGAAGGTTTAGGGATTCATTTATGTGTAATGTGGGGTAAATTAAATAATGCAGACCTCCCACAAGGGTTGAGGGACCTGAATACTTTAGCGTTTTCAAGAGACACTGTGGAGAAGGTACATGAGCATGTTGAGAGGATATTTGAGTATAGAAAGGAGTTGGAAAGGTTACAGAATGAGGATGACGAAGAAGAAAGTATGTTTGTACAGAAACGATTTCTTCTGTGTCGTAAATCGACATCTGAGGAGGCGCGAATTTGTACAAAAGATGCGATTAGATGGATTTCAGACATATCGATAACTCCAGTTGAGGTATATGACACATACAGTCAATATACGCTAGAAATGCAGAGGAAAGTGATACAGGTAATGGTAGAGTACCTGCAGGATGCATGTTTAAAGAGAAAGGTTAGTTGTCCCACAGAGTTATTGAGCATTTATAAGAGAGCTTTTTCACTTGACACTTCATCAACTGCTTTAGCGCTCGACTTAGCTCTGTTGCTTAGTAAGCGTTAGGAGTTGCCTACATCTCAGTTGCCTATGAGAGAGGTTCCTCCGACATTTGTCCCAAAGGTTGAGATTCCTGCTAATGCTGCAGCAGGTACACCTGCTGTGGACATTCCTGCACATTATGTATCGCAGTTTGTTCACGTCCCGTTTTCACGACAGGAAGTGAATACTATTAGACAAACTATTCCTGACATTAGGAAAAATCCGACAGGGTCCTATAAAGAGATAGAGTCCGTTTTGCAGTCCTCAGTGTTTACCCTAGGTGACATTGATTTGTTATTCCCTGTACTCCTGCCTGTAGATTTGTGGAAACAAGTTAGAACTATAGACGATGTACCAGGGTTGGGAGATACATGGGCTAACATAGTTAGGCTTGATGGGGAAAGGCCAGCTGGTGAGAGACCACCTCAGGTGATACTAACTTTGCCTGACAGAATCATTGCAAAACTGAAAACTATAATCCCCGAAAAAGAGAATTATTTAGGACAAGCTTACGGCCTGTGTCCAAGGAAAATCTGAGGGTGCTACCGAGTTCTTTAATCGGTTCGAACAGGTATTCTCGGATTTCAGTGGACAAGACTTAGGCACAGAGTCTGGGAAAAGATTATTTGTGGACAAATTTCTACGTGGATTGCTGCCTGACATCCAGTCACAAATTATGTCTTTTGAGAGCGCTTGGCAGGCGAAATCCCAATCAGAAGTACTGCACATGGCTCAGTACTACGAGAACCGTGTCAATAATGAAAAAGATAGAGTCGAGAAGAGAAAAGGTGATTTGAAGACTAAAGTATTGTTACAGCAAATTGTTAGAGGCCCCATAGGGGGTAGTTCGCAGATTAGAGGTCAGTATGTTCCACAAGGGAATGTGCCCTTGGGTCCTGTGAATATTAACCAGTGTGCCTATTGTCACCAGGAGGGTCATTGGCGTGCACAATGCCCCGTCCTTCGACAGAGGTCGAATAACACATTTGGAAATATGGGTAGACGATCCAGAGGTTGGCCGGGTGTAGGGGGCCCTGGTAGAGGCCAGTTTTCGCAGGATCCCCAACAACCTTTTTCACAGGATAATCAGACTTCGAGTGTGGATACTAGAAACATATTTGATCATCCTTCTGCTGCATATCTATCTGAAGAGCTTCCTTTTGATGATATTTTGTTTCGTTAGGATTGCCCGAAGCAGGGTTTGGAACCTACACCTATTCCCGTTAATCAGAAAGGTCCCTACGTTGAAATGGTAGTGGGAAATAGGAAACATCAATTTTTGATAGACACTCATTCTCGGGTTCCAAACATTCCACTGTCAGGGCAAACCAATGTTTCTGTAGGGTTTTCTGGCACACCAGTTGTTTGTCCGGTTTCTTCACCGGTACCTATTTCTTTGGGTCCCTTTACAGACCACTGGTGATTTCTCTTGACTTCGAATTGTGGAGAGAATTTGCTGGGGTTGAATCTGTTGAAGGAATTAAATGCGGTAATTCATTGTTCTGATGGAGTGCGTTTGACGATTTCACCACAGCAATGTTCTGTTTCGCAATTCTTGACTAGACCTTTGCCGCCAGAATTCAGTAATGTACCAGAGTGTTTGTGGGCAGTTGATGACAATGATGTCGGTGTTTTGGAGATTGAGCCTGTTAAAATAGTTTTGAAACATGGAATTAAGCTGCCCCATATTCCACAGTATAAGATCTCAGTTGAAGGCGAGCGAGCTTTGAAGAGCATTGTTTCCGATTTTGTGCATCGTGGGGTGATTGAGGAGATTGCAGGAAGTTTGTGCAATAGTCCGATTTTACCCGTGTACAAAAATGGTGATAATGCAATTCCATTTCGTTTTATAATTGATTTACGTGCCATTAATAAAGTCGTCGCTCCGCAATTTCCAATTGTGCCTGATGTGACGACAATATTAACCATGATTCCAGCTACGACTACTCACTTCAGTGTTGTGGACCTAAAAAATGCTTTCTTCAGTATTCCTATACATGAGGATAGTAGATACTTGTTCGTGTTCACCTTAGGGGGACGCTCATTCACATTTACTCGTGCACCTCAAGGTTATACTGAGAGTCCTAGTAGTTATAGTAGGGCTTTGAAAGAGCAGCTTGATACCCTTGGATTGCCCCCTTCTTGTACGTTGCTTCAATATGTTGATGATTGCTTTTAGCCGCTGACTCTGAGAGCTCTTGTAAAGAGGGCACTGTGTTGTTGCTCATCCATCTAGCTAAGCATGGTCACAAAGCTTCGCTCAAAAAGTTTCAATATTGTTGCCAGGAGGTCGCCTATTTAGGCTATCTCCTGTCAAAGGAGGGAAGAAGATTGACAACTGAAAGAATAAAACACATTTCTGGCATGTCTGTCCCAAATACACAAAAGAAAGTTAGAGCCTTGATAGGTATGGCTTCTTACTGTAGGTTATGGATCCCAAACTTCTCACTAGTGATAAAACCGATGTTGGCCTTGACGAAGAAGGGTATTTCTTCGCCATTGCCATGGAATACGGACATCAACATTCATTCGAGTTGCTCAAGACTGCATTATGTTCGGCGCCAGTTTTGGGCACACCGAACTATGAGAAGGCCTTTGTGTTGTTTGTGCATGAATGTGATGGATGTGCTTTGGCTGTATTAACGCAGGAACATGGAGGGAAGAATAGGCCATGCGGTTACTACTCTTCCGCCCTTGATCCTGTTGCATGCGCTTTGCCAAGATGTTTGCGAGCTGTCGCTGCTGCTGCTGCGTCTGTAAAACAGAGTGAGGGAATGGTCCTAGGCCATGATTTAACCCTGATGGTGCCTCACTCTGTAGATATTCTATTGAACAAAACCCAAACGCAACACCTCACTTCCGCACGACTGACAAGATATGAATTAATCTTGTTTGCTCCCCACATTCAAATTAGGAGGTGCTGCGTTCTTAATCCGGCTGAACTCCTACCTTTCCCGCAAAATACTGTTTGCGGTGACGAAGAGTCACATGACTGCCTGTATACTACTGAACAAGATACAAAAGGCAGAGTTGATTTGAGGGACACTCCTTTGGATAACCCACAAGGGGAGCTGTTTTGTGATGGCTCCTGCTTCAAACTACTGGATGGTACATCCACAGCTGCTTATGCAGTCACTACATTGAGTACGGTTGTGGAGACCAAGAGAATTACGCATAACTCTGCGCAGGCCGCAGAGATTATAGCATTGACTCGAGCTTGTGAGCTTTCCGAAGGGCTAACAGTAAACATATATACTGATAGCCAGTATGCCTTTGGGGTGGCTCACAACTTTGGGAGACTTTGGTCAGAGAGAGGGTTTTTAACTTCGCATGGCACCAAGATCCAACATGGCTCCCTGATAGTACAATTGCTTTCAGCGCTTGCGCTCCCTAGCCAGTTAGCAATCATTAAGTGCGCAGCACATCGCAAGATTATAGATGATGTAGGGAAAGGGAATGCTTTCGCTGATCAAATAGCTAGACAAACTGCCTCTGATCTCTTCACGGAGATGTATGTTTCAAGGGAGACTGTAGATGCCTATGCAATGGATGAGGGTGTTGGGTTTGTACGGGATATCCAAGCCGATGCCACATTAGAAGAATCCAAGAGGTGGGCTGAGGGCTTGGGGAAACTCAATGATGATGGGTGTTGGGTGGACATGGTTGAAGGGAAATGGTTGCTTCCTAATGCCTATATAGTAATGATGGTTACCATGGCACACGGTCCCACACATGTGTGCGCTCAACAGATCACGAGAATGTTAGAGAAAGTCTGGGTAAATGATAAGATTTCAAAAATTGCCCAGCATTATGTCCAAAATTGCATGATTTGCCTACAACACAATGTGGAAAAGGGGACAGCAACTCCAAGAGGTAGCTTTGGGCCTCCTTCTGTCCCGTTTGAAGTGATCCATTTTGACTTTATTGAAATGGAGCGATGTAACAATCTAAAATATGTCCTTGTGGTCATTTGCGCCTTTAGTAAGTGGGTCGAGGCTTTCCCTGTTAAAGACGCTACAGCCATGACCACTGCAAAGACCATGTTAAAGGAATTCTTCCCACGGTTCGGTTTGCCGAGAGTTATCTGGTCGGATAATGGTCCGCATTTTATCGCTGCTGTAATTCTACAGATATGTACGGCATTGCAAATTGACAAACGATTCCATTCGGCCAGACATGCTCAGAGCGCCGGATTAGTGGAAAGACACAATGGTATTATAAAAAACAAGCTGGCTAAAACGTGTGCCGGCACCAAACTAAAATGGCCGGATGCCTTACCGATCGTGTTACTTTCAATGCGGACAACCCCTCAAACTAAAACTGGGCTTTCTCCCTTTGAGGTGGTAATGGGGAGACCTGCTAATATTTGGGGTTTGCCTAAAAGCTGCCCATTGCGCGATGTAGAAAATGTACTTCTCTCCGACTACTGTAACCAGTTAACTAAAAACCTGTATTTCATTTATCACCAGGTGTTTTCAGCTTTACCTGTACGGTTCACGGGCCCAGGACACGATATACAGCCTGGAAGTTGGGTCCTAGTGAAGGCCTCCGAAAGGTCTTCCTGTCTCGCTCCTTGTTGGAAGGGACCCTACCAGGTGCTGTTGGTCACTCGGACAGCAGTGCGGGTGGCTGGAAAGAAACACTGGATCCACGCGACGCATGTCAAGAAACTTCCTCACCCGACGCCACACGTTACAGAAGAAGCAGAACCCCTCGCTGATGGTACAGTCCCAGATCTTGGAGTAGCAAACAGCGCTGTGAGTGCGTCGGAGAATTTCTCTGAGCCCGTGGAGCGTGGAGAACAGTCCATTTCGTCTCCGCACTCTTTTGAAAAATCACTTCCGGAAAATACTGTTTCAAGCTCTGCGACTTCCGTTGCCTCAGATACGTCGCTTCCCTCAGGAAGTGACGACACCTTATTTTCAGACCAAAAAATCTTGGGTACCACCAGGTACAACCTTCGACGAAGAAAATAGAACTACGGCACAGGTTTTTCCGTGCATTTGAGAAAGAGAAGTGATCGATAGTTTTCCTTTGTATAAGAAAGTTTCTGTTGAACAAAAGGGGAAAAAAAGGGATTCTGCTGGCTAGGGTTGGGAAGGACTAAGAAATCGCGCGACCGTAGCGTCGCCAGCAACAAACATTGGGGTCGTCGATTGAGGAACTACAATGCCTGCCACCTCCACTGCTGTTCCCCGCACTGGAGTTGTGAATAAGGGGGTGACCAACTTGGACAATGAACAATGTGCCTGGGCCCCGAAAACCGACTGCTGTGTTTTGATAACGATAATTGTTATTTTCGCAATTACTGCTGTAGGACTTTGGTACTTTGAAGAAATCTATCCTCTAAAACCTTTACTACCGACCGAGATTGTACTGACTGCTTTGACTCCCTCTGTACACCTTCACACTCTGTCCCCTAGAGACTCCCAACATAGACAAAAGTATCATAATAACACTCTAATGATAGTAATGAATGCAACGCATGCCATTTTTAATAAAAGTAATTGTTGGATTTGCACTCATTTACCGCAACATGGGAACAAGGGACTGGGATGGTATATTCCCCCTTTACCTTTAACGACTGCTTGCTATGACGCTCTTAGAGCACTATTCTTTGGCCGTTGGAATGATAGCATCTCAGGGAACTTTGATGGAACTAATTTGAATGATTTCGAGAAACGTGAATTAACTCCCCAGGGATGCTCGCTTTTTGCAAATAGAAGTAAACCTAATGTCGCTTCTATTAGGCCGTCTGATAAACTGTCTCTTCCTTTTCAAACTTTAATTTCCTTTAAAATGGCTCCGATAGGCAATAAGGACGCTGTGCCTCCTTCTTACTCTATAAATCATAGCCCTGACTCGGTCCCCTTTTGTGTACAAAGAAATGGCACTCGGCCAATGGGAGAATTTGAAGGTTGTATGAACATTGTAAATTTGACTGGAGAAAACAGGCCTCTGTATGTAGGGGGGCCTGTTTATTTTGTTTGTGGTAGTTTAGCATTTCCCTGGTTGCCCAAGGATTGGCAGGGAACCTGTTATTTAGGAATCCTGTTACCCGGGGTATTTGTAGCTAGTACATTGGAGGTTTCTAAGGCTCGCCCACGGCGGGACAAGAATGGAGATACCCCTGGGCAAGTATTGGGAGATATAGCAAAATCAGTTGTGCCCTTTTGGGGACAAATAACAAACTCTGAGAACATTAGGGGATTAGCAAGGGTGCTGGAGAGAACGGTCAACCAGACCATGGACATACTCTACAATATGACACTAGAACAAAAAGCAATAAGATTGGTAGCACTCCAAAATCGGATGGCATTAGATGTCATTCTGGCAGAACGAGGTGGAGTATGCAAATTAGTGGGGTCCGCTTGCTGTGTTTTCGTACTAGATTCCTCGCCGACAATTTTTAAGGCAATACAGAATCTGCACATTCTTAGTTCAGAAGTGCATGTTCCCGAGGGAAATTGGGATCTTAGCGCTTGGTTCTGGGACTTCTTGCGGTCTTGGGGTTGGAAAGTGCTTTCAGTCTTGCTGATTATTTTGGGAATTCTGCTATTTCTTTGTTGTTCTATCCAATGTCTACCAAGTATATGTTCAATGCTAGGGGGATGTTGCGCTCAGGCGATAGGTACAATAGGACATAAAGTGTATGCCCCGGATAAAACCTCTAAGGAGTATGTACTGAAAGAGATCTTAGTAAAAGATCTAATGGCGATAGATATTTCTGACAGCTATTCAGGGTGTATGGACGATGACACATGGAGTTATTTGCAGGGAGATCAGAAGTAGTTTAGCACTTGGCATAGGCCAAAAGGAGGGTTTGTCAAACTAGAAATTATATCGTGCCTCCTATTGCTATGACTATATGTATATTGGCCTACGCCAAGCTGCTAACAAGCTGCTTATAAACTACATGTGAATAAACTCGCATTGCAAGGTCCTGACCTTAGAAACCATGTAAACTGTCATTTTGGGTCAAGCCGCCATTTTAGGTTTTCTTGCTCTATAAAGTCAACATGTGAGCTAAAATGGTAGCCTATGTTATTCAGAACAGAACTCGATTTTCATGACCTCTGTACAGCTAATGTATAACTTGCCTGCAGGCCACTTGTTAGGGTCATGAGCTGAGACCTTGTCCTTCTGCTGACCTGTGTGCAATGGATTACCTGTATCACCGAAACTGATCTATAATTGAATGAGAACACCTGCTTAACTACATTTTATAAACTAAGTCCCGCATTGTAATGTTAGGCCTAGAGCATACATTATTACCATTTCTTCTTGTTAATGTATAAACCTAAGATGAACTAGATTTGACCTGGCAAGGGACCCTAGAGCAGTAACTTATTTATGGAATGGTTAACCTGCAGAAAGGCTGGACAACAGGCTGGGGAAATGTATAAAAGCCTGACTGTTTCAATGATTATTTGCACTCACTGAGCACACCGAACCACGCCGGAGTTCGCTGTGTTGTACTGAGGGTCGATAGCTATCTGAATTTTGTTCTGTTCTTTTGTAACTGGATTCAGTATAAAATAAAGTACTTTGTATGTTCCTTTGTAACCTGTGTTTGGTGTGTTTCCTTTTTGGTTACCCTGCCTCATATTATTTCCTTGTTTTCACAAGTCGGTATTCTTGAAACCATCACCTTACAAACAAAAAATGCATAGATTGCACCACACCTCCACACCTATTGTTCATAAGGATAATTAACCAAAACCACTGGAGAGGAAAGATTCCACAATCCTTAAAACATCCCCTCAGTCTGCCAAACTCAACACATCCACAGTAGACCCAGCACAAAAGAATAACTACTAGCCAATGGTTAACTTGTCACTTGCTTCAAAGTGATTCAAAAAGGAGTATCTTGGCAATGACAGGACCATCTGAAGATCCAGGGTGCCGTGCCCCCCTTCCAGTCTGGGTCCCCTCCAGGTCATGAGACTACAATTGTTTTTCTAAAAGGATGGTTGAAAATCCTGGAAGCAACAGACAATGGCATACCATCATTGCAAAGTCTATTCAATCTGTTTGCGGCTTTACACACAGTGCATTGCAACCCCATGTGATCATTCATGCTGGGAGTCTGTGAGATTAACGGGTTAGTGCACAGATTCTCTTGCTAATAGACCAGAACGCATCCAACTAAGCCCCTCCACGCCTCCTCAGGTGTCCTTCCTCTCGTGTGTGGAGTCCCTCAGGGCTCACCCCGTTCTCTTTGTCCGCAAATGTATCTTCTGATCTCAGTTACCTATTGCATCAAGTGCATTATCCTTCTTATGCGGAGGACACACAGCTATGTGTTCGCATGCATTCCTCCACCGAACAGCTTGGCATGTGCATCGAGGTCCGCAAAACTAGGATGACAGCGAACCACCTTCTGTTCAAAAAATCAAAAACGGAGTGACTGGTGCGAGGAGGATCACTAACCTTTCTCTCATCCACTCCTTCCCTTCCCCTCTTTCTTCTTGGGCACTCCTTGCATGAATCCCATTAGAAACGTGGGAGTCACCTTCAACTTCCTTTTGAACCTCTATCCCCAAATCAAAGCTGTGACCCAAGCCAACTTTTTCCAACTCTCTCTCCTTTACTTTTTTTTATAGAAAAAAAATATGTTTTCTACATAGAGACCTGAATACGGCAATCTGCCTGATACGTTATTTGAAACAAAGATATCCTGTCACCGCCCCCTGGCGATCAGTGCACTGGCTACCTTTTGCAGACAGAGTCAAGTTGAAGGTAATCCAGCCACACACAAAGGTCGCCACTAGAACATACGCTGGTTTTTCAATGGTTTTATAGCTCCCTATCAGCTAGGTAGGACATTAAAACCTGCCCTGATGAACTCCCCAAAACCCGCCCCTTCAGACAGAAAGCTGTTGGTTGCGGCTATCGAAGTCTAGGACACCCAACTGTGCAACAATCTTGCAGGTGATTTAAACAGAAAACCAACACAGAGTCATTTCTGTAAGTAAATATAGTGTGTTCTCTTTTAAGCAACTAGCTTCACCATTTAGTGGTACGATGTACAAAGTAAAGAATGGTTTAAATCCCTTGTTTGTGCAATACAAATGATTCGACCCACAAACTCCCAGGATTTGGAAATTCTGTTTCGCTGCGATCCATCACTGGCACTGTGGCATATTTCACTTTTCAACATTGACACATGTATTCTGGTATTTTCCTAGACAGTTGCCAAAGACCAGAGACCTGGCAATGCATTACAGTGTGATCTTAAGTTATAAATGCATGTTTATTCCAAGTTCTGATTGTCTGCCCGCTTCTCGGGATTCAGCCATCCTCCAATTGGGCTATTTACCATTGCCCATCGTTAGCTTCTCAAGACCAAAATCTAAGATGTGCCTTAGACAACAAACTATCACGACACCTCGCATTACAGTATGAGTACAATTGGGCTTCTGGCTTTTCAAACTTTAAAATTCCTTCGTCCACTCTTGGAACAAGATCAGACGAGGACTACAAAAGTTGCTCTTCTCTCGGAAATTGATTACACTAATGATCAGGAATTAAGACTTCCAGATGATCTTTTGCATCATTTTCAGTGACCTCAAAATGTAGTAGGTTCTATAGTCCTGGGAGGGGGAAAGAGGATCAGCTCGCCTCCAGCCTCAACACTTTTCATTGGCTTCCAATAACAGCAAAAGGTACATTTAAGATCCTTTGTATTACTCACAAAGCCTTGAATAGTATTGGACCTTCATGTATTTCAGATAAATTGACTCAATATAAGCCCACAAATCTTTCCAATCGGCTTCAAGGTTGCAGATGGTTGCGTCAAGATGTGCCAAATCACCTAGTGGAGGCTAAGCAATTAGCTATCTTACACCTCGGATCTTAAATTCACTTTCGATGTCCCTCACAGAAATAACACTGCATCGACCTTTAAAAAAAAGTTTAACATTTTTCTTTTTCTAGAGTATTTTGATCGTTCAACATCTTTGGCCCTGGAAGTCGGTCCATTCGCTGTACTGCTTCAGTGCCATAAGGCCATTTTTGGGAGAAAGTGCCCTTGATCAGGGACGTCATTTAGGGGTCACCAGAGGTCGCAATTGCGACCTGTGAGGTCTCCCTTACGACCTATGGGAAAAAAACATGTTTTTTTTTTTGTAATGCAAGCTCCTGAGCTGTGGGTTGTGGCCAGCACCATGACCAGGAAAGCCACAAGTCTAACACTTTCAGCACTGACCCTAAATTCCAAATAATGTGTATTTCTGGAATTCTATACAATAATTGCTAGACTCATTAAAGGTTTATTTCAGGCACACTTCAGGGGGAGAGTCACTGATTTAGCCTGTTCTTAAACGCCTCAACTCAGACTTGTATCCTTATGAGGTCGATAAATGAGTACCAACACAGGTTGGGTGATATTGGGTGTATGTTGTTTCTATATAAAGCGCTTAAGCGTAAGTGCTATATAATAACACATCATTATCATTTGCTCATGGACGTCTGCTTGCATTCATAGTAATTTGGTAATATGGGCCTATACACACTGATCTTAACGATACATATGGCGATCCATTCTTGTATGAAATGTACATCACATTATAGTGATATCGTAACCATATTTTTCGTAGTGTACAATGCTATGTGATGCCACTTCCTCTTTTGTCAACGGGTGAAAGGTCGTGTTCCATCGCTTACCGCGTCGGGCTGGGGACAAATTACATCATTGCCTGTGATGTCATCAGGGGTCAAGGGTCGTGTGATGTCACTTCCGCTACCCCTGCATTTTGGTGAAGTGACGTCCATGCCCTTGATGGATGCAAACACAGCTAGACGGTGACGTGGCACTTGACGTGGAAATGCGTCAGTGGGTGGATTGTTGGAACGTTGCTCAGGTTGGCGCAGACACATCTGGATAATGAGAGCAAACGATGAAGCAGCTGTTGCATAGGTTATGTGCTTTGTCCGCAGCCCTTCTGACGCTGTGAACAGAACACGCACCCAGGAATTGCCACATTCCACTCAGGTCTCACCTGCTTTAGCAGGAACCATGTGACCCCGGCAGCTGATAGGCGGAGGAGAAGCACCGCCCATTAAAGAGCACCGATGGCTGGGAGGCCAGGGCTTTCATGGGAGTAGATTAATCATGCCGTCAGCTGTCCGCTCACTCACGCGGCGGGAGGGAAAGAAACCCACAGCACACTTCAGCGACTGCACGTTCTGGCGTGGGCTGGAGCCGTCAGGCGTCTCACTCCGTGCGCAGCATGCGGAGGCCTCCCGCCATGGCTGAGCGTGCAGCCAAAGAAGCCGCGCAGACACATGAACATGGAAGATTACCAACGTATTTCATTTAGATTATGCTGACAATAATCACACGCTGTCAGCAGTTTCTTTAAATATCATTCTAAACATCCATGAACCAAATAACGGGGTCAAACTAGAAACCAAACGTGAGACCACAAGTCCAAAGCTGCCATGTCGCTTGCCGCATCCCCTGTCATTGCCTTGCTTTTTAGAAGGCGAAAAAACACGATTGCAAGATTCACAACATTTACAACATTGAACTGATAATATACACTCCTTTAGCCATGCCTAATTCCCTCCTTTCCCATTTTCCCTCTCGCATATTTCACTCTTGCCCGTGCTATTCTTCCGAGCAGACTAAGGTGTAGTCACCTCGGAAGACAATTTGACATTTTGAAATTACGACAGTGGTGATTCGATGCAATACAAAAGCCTAGTAATATAATATACCGTATGCAGTTTTAGTTCTTGTGGTGTTTTTGTTGAACACTGAACACCGGTACAATATTTATTCTTTGCAAAGGTATTATTTATTTTATTTATTTGTGCAGTTTGGCATGTCCAAAATACAAGAGCTGGCATGGCTGTGTGTGCAGAAGGATAGTCAAAATGCAACTAGCCAACAGGTGTTTTGCGTAATCCTGTGCGCTTTCAAGACTTCAAATGTGTGCTCAGGGGCATTTCACTCAGAGTCGCCAAGTCCCCAATATCTTTTCATGTACTCATGTTCTCAACTAGCAGAATTTCATTTGGAAGAGGAATTGGACGAGGCATTGTGTCTGTTCATTTGGAAGCATTTTGGTGAATGGAAATTGGAAATGTGTTTTTTCATGTTCTAGTAGTAGAAAGGTGTGGGCAGCCCTACCATGCCCGCCCCTCGACCCTCGCTCAAGGCTCATGCCCAGCTGACCTCTTTAAC
This sequence comes from Ambystoma mexicanum, assembly GCF_040938575.1. Classification (NCBI taxonomy): domain Eukaryota; kingdom Metazoa; phylum Chordata; class Amphibia; order Caudata; family Ambystomatidae; genus Ambystoma; species Ambystoma mexicanum. Next base: position 847,330,741 of record NC_090931.1, on the reverse strand, counting down.
TCACTCAGCGAACGCAACTTGGAGATGTGCAGCACCGCTCACCTGCCCTTCGGCTATATTGCCTTGTACTCCGCTGCCTGACATTATTGACCCGCTAATATACCCTTCTGGATGCCTAACCAGATCCCAGTAAAGTGGCAATTCAGGATTCCATAAAGCTCTGTACATCTGCAGCTCAGGGCTACACCATCTGAGCCATTGTCCCCAGGTGAGTAACCGTGCCTGGCTGTCTGAGTGAGCGCACCTGGTCGCTGGCAGTAGTATCAGCCTTCGACTAAAGCCTTGGTTATTCTGCGAGTGACGGCAGCCGGCTTTCTCTGTGGTATCCACATCCCAGAGCAACCAAAACGCCCCATAGGAAAAATACTACAAATACTGAACAATGATGCTTGGCCAAAATCCTCTGCTTTTGATTGGCTGCAACATAGCCCAACATCTCAGGCAGAATACCCAATGTATACTAGAGATGTTTGAACTAGTCCTTTGACGAATTCTTTGGGAAGAAATCCTGCAAGAAAATCTGGACTCAAGGTCAAAGGGTGCACAAGAAGTTGAAGAGGAAGGAGGCTACCCCGATGGAAAGCCTCCTTGGGACCTCTGGGGCCCTTCACCAAGAGAACTTTGGGGAGGAGACTGCCAGCGTGGTGCTCATATCCTACTTTGCGGAAGCCGTTGCCAAACCCGACTCAACTGTCAGACTATGCATTCTAGCTGGTCTAAGAAGAAACCAAATGTAAGAGTAGGCCGAGCCACCTGAAAGCAGAGACCTTCACGGCTAGCAGAGCAGCAGTGTGGTCAGAGTGAACCGCCAGAAGACAGTCGGTCTGTGGTGCAACCGGGAACCTATGAACTAACCCCAAACCCAACAAAGTGGTCCAATGCTGGTAATGCATTGGCTAAAAGGCCACAGACCCATTACAGCGCCCCAGGACGTGTAAGTGTCACACTGCATTTATCAAAGAAACAGTGAACTTGCAGCTTTGTCAAATATGCAGCATTGGTGCACCTTTGTTAACATGGCCGCATTGGTGCCCCTTTGTTAATAGGGCAGAGCAGTACTGCTGACCTTTAGGTGTCAGTGTGGGTGCACTAGACCCTCAATTAAAAGGCGTCTGTCACAGCACTGCACCGTGGCGTGACCCCTGAATGGTTCCTGGGATTCTACTTACCACCTTCAAAAGAGTACCTATGGTATGCAACCTAAATGCGTGCCTGTATTCCCACTGTCTAATTGTCAGAGCACATGATATGATACGATAGGTTATTTATAATGCGCTTAATACACAGAGGTTTCTAAGCACAGACCCGGGGATCGAACCCGTGTTGCTCCATGTCGTTTTGCTTCCAAGGCGAGCACGTTTCCCCTGAGCTATCCTACCCATGACTTGTTAATGCAAAGCACGCAAATGGACAAGATTGTTTACCTCATTTTTTTAGAAAACGTGTTCGCATGCAAATGTAGGAGTGACCCTTTTCTCAGAGAACATCCTCAAAGTTTGTGGGCAAGCCTCTTTGATATCAATGTGCACCACCTGGGGGGCAAGTGGTCAATGTGCCATGTCCAAACAGGAAGCACTTTTGATAATCTGGAAAAAGTCCTCAAAGCTGCTGCAGATTTACAATGCTTCAAGTCTGAGAGGCATAATAACTCTACAAGTGAAAAAAGTCTATTCAGAGGTCCAAAATAGTGAGGCAGCAGGAGAGGGGAAGGCAGTGTCCCTGGTGCTGCAAAGCAGGGCAACTTTAAGATCAATACGAGGACATATATGATAGTAATGTGGGCCTTGCGGGCCGGTAATGGCGCATAGTCCAAGTTATAGGCCTGGGAGTAGCGAGGGCCTTACCACTGGGCCCTGGTGCTGTTACCAAACCGTGAAGGCCGCTATTTGCACTTTGTTATTTTAAACCGTGGTGCTGATAGCAATGTATATGTTTGAAAAAATGGGCTGCGCTCTTGTTGCGGCGGCCCGTTTTCTCAAACAATCACTCAAAATGGCCGTCATGGAAATGGACGACAAGCCTCCATGTGGAGCCCCTCGTCCATTTCCTCGCGAGCCCAGAGCATGAGACAAGACTGCACTCGATCCGAGCAACCTGACCGCGGACTTCAGCAACTTCCCCACCATGGTCGAGGGCACGATGTACTACAGCAGCTCCCACACCTTCTAATAGCAAGGCTTACAGTGTGGAGAAAAACATGGCATCATATGACAGAATAATAGAATGAGGTAAGAGGCGGTCCATGCAGGCAGTATGTCAATTCACCAAAATACCAGGAGTACTGAAGGTGACCGCACACATATAAAACTACCATGGAAGTGGAGTCAGTCACAAGCAAAAACAGGATGGAAATGATGTCACAAATGTAAAATCACCAACATCAAGTAGAGGATGGATAAAATACCACATAGTGGCACGTTCTAAAAAACTAGTGCAACAAAAAAAAAACATAGCGGAGGATTTATTTTTATTTGCAGTGGTTTTAGAGACCTGCCCATTTTAGGGAGGCTGAGCAGCAAGCAGTGCAAAAGATGCACTGGCCAGTCCCTCTGCACTTAGTTATGCATGACAGACTTCCAGCAACCACGTGGGACATAAAAGCACGTATTACAGTGACGAGTCCTTAAAGGGTCCATTGTGAAATGTGCAAAAAAGTAAAATAATTTCTCTCCCTGTTTGGGGATAGAAGTGCAAGTGTGCTGCTAGTAGTGGCTCAAACAACTGCTGTCACACTTAAAACAAAATATATGACCGTGTCAGTAATGGCCCCACCATGCAGTGTTCACCCTTTGCCCCAGTTCCAAACAGGTGCAGGGGGGTTGTGTTTGTTTTATGTGCATTTCAGCATTGATCCTGTTTTTTAAATTTGCGATATACATTGAAATGCGCAACACCACCACCTTATTTGCACTAATGCTCAAAGGAGGTGGAACAGGGCATCTGAACGTGTACATTCAGCTGGCCTTTGTGCAAAGGGCACACCTTTTTTTGACTCAAGCGATGAGCGCATCCCATTTTTTGTTGTCTACCAACATACAATGATGTGTTTCATTGTTTGTCAAGACTAGAGCATTTTGTGTTTAATAAAGCTGATATTCAAAGTACCAAACAACAAAGTAAACAAACCCGAAAATACAAAATACATCTTTGTAGAAACGTGTTAGGTGAAAGTAGCAGAATCACTCTCTTGTTTTGTACATAGCGCGTGCTACCATGTGCTAGCGTTACCATGTGTTACTGTTATCCCACATAATGCTACTCAATTCCTCAGCATTGGAAGGGCGCCAGCCTGAGTTGGCCCTGATGAGAATGAAAGCTCCAGGATAACCAGTTACTGGCTGCAAGCACTTACCTGGCAAAGCCATTTCCGTCCATTTATACACATGTGGTATTACAAGAGGGGAATTTCTAACAATTTCTAAATAACACAGAGATGAGTGGCTCACACATAGGACATGAAAAAGGCACATTAGCAAAATGCAAACGCACGCTTTGAAATTATATAGACGAGTACAGCCCCCTACACAACATTCATTCTGAAAACGTAATGACACATGACATTGTGGAATACGTTTCCTTTCCTTCTGTTAATGGATGCAAGTCGGTCTCCTGCCTGATCTGCTTGGACTGCTTGTGGCGGCGGCTCCCACTCTGTGCAAGCAAGTAATTTTGAAGAGGACAAATGGGACAGTAGCCCTACAGTGCCAAAATAAAAGTGATTTATTTGAGGCCAGCCCGTGGTCAGAGAACAAAACACATACCGGGCTGAAATAAATCACTCCTTGACATTAAGTGCTGGTCCAGTGTCCAGTGCCACTGTCTCTGAGCAGGGGCGCAAGGCCAGTGCCCGGGGAAGCAAAGGAATAGCCTGGGGTAGTTATTGCTGCGCCTGGCTACCCCCAATTGACGCCTATTTAAACAGGGTGTCTACAGAACTCTGGGGAACAGATGCAAGTTGAGCACGGGCATCTGCAAAGCGAGAGTGTCGTTACTGGAGGGAGGGGGTCACGATGGAACCCTTTGATATGATATGATGGGTTATTTATAACGTGCTTAATACCCAGAGATTTCTAAGCGCGGACCCAGGATCGAACCTGTGATGCTCCGTCTTGTCTTGTTTCCAAGGCGAGCACGTTGCTGCTGAGCTATCCTCCCTTTGCAGGGGTGGCACTTGGGTGGAACCTAATTTTATCCATAGAATGAAAGTGCGGCCTCTTGAGGGAAGTGCCGGTGGTCCCATAGTTGGTGCTAAATTCAGGTACATCTGTCCCTATCATAGGGGCCCTTTTCTTTACATTATAGAGGGATGGGAGCTATTGAAATAAGGTTTTTCTTAATTGTCTACCATTGTTTATGCTCAGGGGGAAGCAGGGACGTCATTTCACCAAAATGCCAGGGGTAGCGGAAGTGACATCACATAATCTGGGACCTCTGATGACATCACAGGAAGTGATGTAATTTGACCCCACCCCAAAGTGATATTGCAGGAAGCGATGAAACACGACCTTTCTACCCTTGACAAAACAGGAAGTGGCATCACATAGCATTGTTCCTAAGTACACTGCGAAAGACATGGTTAGGATATCACTATAATGTGAAATGCATTTCATACAATAATGGATCGCCATATGTATCATTAAGATCAGGGTGTCTAGGCTCATATTACCAAATTACTGTGAATGCAAGAAGACGTCCATGGCCAAATGATAATGATGTGTTATTATATAGCACTTACGCTTACGTGCTTTATTAAGAAATAATATACATACAATATCACCCAACCTGTGTTGGTATTCATTTATCGACCGACTTCAGAAGGATGAAAGGCTGAGTTGAGGTGGTTAAAGGGATGGTCTAGTAAAAATTTTTATTTAAAAAATAGATAGGCCACGTAAAAAAAAAAATACTAGCATCCTCCGTTTTAAAACTTCCTATGTAAAATTTTGAGCTATTCAAGCTCAAAATACGAAAAAGCAAGCGCAGGGGCGCAGCCATTTTGTGAAATGGAGGCCCTCCTGTGCTGGCTTTTGCTTTTGCGGCACTAATGAAGGAAAAGCCAGCCAGCTGTAGTAAACAAAGTCTACCACTGGGTGGCTTTCCCTTCATTAGTGCCGGGACTCGGAGGACGCAGACCGGAGACCAGAGCAGGAAAGCTGCAGCTGAATCTCGGTAAGTGCTATTTATTTTTTTTACAAATAATAAGCACTAGCTGCGGTTTTTTTTCTAAGTTTTCCGGGCTGGAGGAGCCCGGAAAACTTAGAAATAAAACCGCAGCTTTAAAAACATTGTATTTATGTTTGCGGTCGCTTTTGAAGCGACCGCAAACATAAATACAACGTTATTGTGTTGGAAAACGCTGCGGTTTTTCTTTCCAAGTTTCTCAGGCTCCTCCGGCTCGGAGGAGCCTGAGAAACTTGGAAAGAAAAACCGCAGCGTTTTCCAACACAACCGCGTGTGTTACTGCCTGCTGTGGCTATCACTTTGGGTCTCCGGTGCTCCCAGGAGCACCGGAGACCCATAGTGAAAGCCACAGCAGGCAGAAACACACACGGTTATGTTTACATGCCGCGTAGTGTTTCTACCTGCAGCTGATTTCCCATTTGGGGCTCTCGGGCTCCCCGTGGGGAGCCCGAGAGCCCCAAATGGGAAATGCTAAATGCTGCGTTGTCTGCCTAAATCTGCTTTCCCATTTGGGGCAGTTGCGACCCCTGGCCAACCCTAAATGACGCCCCTGGGGGGAAGGGCAGGTAGCATCTGACATGCTCTGTATGGCCACTGTTGGGACGTTGTTGGGTGTCTGGTGACTAACAGTGCATCAGAGCTTCTGGATCCCATTTGTCATTGCAGAGAACCTGGTGCAGCTGCAGCAGCACACCGTGTAGTCTGTTTTATTCTCAGTATACCACTCAGTTGTCAACTGATACGGCATATCCACCTCGACTAGGGAAGGCTCAGTTGCAATGGTTTGGATATACAGGTGACCTTCTCGTGGGTGGCACTCCGAAGGGTCTACTGCAGCACAGCAAAGTTTGCTCCTGAGCCATGAATTTAGTGAAACGCCAACCACTCAATTAAGGATCATTGTATCTTCCTTGCAGAGTATTTTTAAACCAGAGAAACAGTAATTAAATGGGCAATCAAGCAAAATAAAATTACCTTGGAAGTATATTCCCTTTTCTCTGTTGCGAGAAGTGTGTGTCATGCAGAAACGTCAAGTATGCCTGCAGGGCCAGCTTGACAATGGGGTGTTTGCACCTTTTGAGGCTTCACCTTGTTGAAAGTGTATAGTGTCCACGGTAGTGACATTTTGGCTGAATAAAATCTTCCCATGTTATAACTCGCCCTTTTCCAAGGGTAAAGCATGAATCTCATAGCAGTAGACTAGGAATAGACATTACACCTGTTTGTAATATTACACCAGTTGTAATCACTGCACCGGAACTTCCCATACACATTATTGTTACTATGTTCTGTCGCAGCCGCGGTATCAGTGGATAACTCGAAGGAAAGTTATGATTCACTGTCTTTATTGGATACAACAGAAACGTCAGAGGATGGGCTGTGACTGAGCCAAAAGCGTGAGTCTCAGATTTCCCCTCTCTCCCCTAAACAAATCCACCTCCCTGGCAGCAAAACTGTCACTAACAGTCTCTGGGGGTTTGAGTGACCTTGTAGAATATGCCTTGGTTCACCTGTTTTTTTAAGGCTGTCACATTGGTCCTCTTGGACCTCTTGAACGCCTGGCACCACTGCCCACAACCTCCTTGGGTCATCTTGATGGGGGTTGAGCATCAGACTGTAACAGAATAAACAGACTGATTCCCTCTTTTGGTGGTGTGGTCCTGGCATGGCTGCTTTCCCGTCCAGGCCGCACAGTGCCATCACATTTCTTCACCATTCCATGACCGGACTTAGGTTTAGACCTGTGGTATTCAAACTGTGGGGCATTTTGGAAGAAATGGGCAGGGGCGGCTCACATAGTCGGTCTGAAGCATGACACTGGGCCTCATTACAAGTATGGCGGTAAGGTAAAAATGGTGCCGGTAGCGCTACCTGCACAGTTCTACCGTACCCCCATACTACGAGCTGTGCTCGCGGGGTGCCTGTGACCCGCAAGCACAGCATGATTGTAGCACTGGCACCGTTATGGATGGTGCCGGTGCTACAGGCATCCCCATTCCCATTGAGCCCTATGGGGCTGAAATGGGAATGGGGAATCATATTTTCTGGCGCCCTTGAATGGGTAATTACTGGGTCTGCCGGGGTTGCAATACCCTGGTAATTGCCCATTCAAGAGCGCCGGAAAAAAACAACTCTGGCGGCAGCCATGCCTGTATTACAGGCACGGCTACTGCCAGGGTCGTAATGAGGCCCTCAGGCACCAATGAGCAAGTGACCCGCAGTTGTAAATGGATAGTCATTCACAGACTATTTGAATAGTAACCAAGGGGGTACTTTGTGATCAAATGTAAGTACATTGTGATATTTATAGAATATTTATTCAGGAACAATGCTCAATATTACTAAATGCATAATGAAGTAACTCATCAAACTGGCCCACATTGGCCAAAAAGGTGGGCCATTTTGACTGGCCCACACTAGCATTTTGTATTTTTGGTACAGGCATTACCCTATGGGCCAGTCCGAGCCTGGCACCTCATCCATAATGGTGAGGGGGCGCCCACCCAGTGGCCCACTCACCCATTATGAATGAACTAAGGAGCCTGCCCAGTGAAACAATAAGCACTCCCTCAGCTGCTTTTTCCAGCTGAGGGAGTGCTCCTGGGCTGGCTGAAATGTCAAAGGGAAACCCTATTTCCCTTTGACAGTTCAGTTCATTCCCCAGCCGCACATACTTACTGAGCCATGCAAGGCTGGGGCGTTTTGCTTCGCCAGCATTGCATAGCTCATTGGAAATGCTGGCTGGGGCACTGCATGTCTGTATGTGCTATGGGGAGCTCCTGCGACCTCGCATATATGGACAGAGCAGCCTGGAACAGGGCGTTTCAGCACCCGCATGCAGGTCAATGCAGAAGGTATGTTCATGTTCATTTATTTTATTGAAACGTGTATGGATGCGTGAATGCTTGTGTTATGTGTGAGTGTATGGTGATGGATGCTCGTCTGAATGATAAAGTGATTGCTGTATGAATGTGTATGTGTGTGTGTGTGTGTGTGTGTGTGTGTGTGTGTGTGTGTTTGTTTTGGTCCATTGAGCTGATTTTGGCAAGTGGTGGATAGAGCGGGGAAGGAGGGTTGTACAACAAAGACATTTTAAAAATGCCTAAATGCCTTTGTTGCACAATCCCCCTACCCACCTGCCAACATCAGCTCTCCTTCTGAGGTGCTGTGGAGCCCAGGGGACAGGGATGGTAGTTTTTTACTGGATTTCTAACATAGATATCCAGTCAAAAATACCATGCTTTCCCCCTTGGCACCCCAGCGCCTTGCATACACACATAACCATGTTGATTGTGTTAGGCCTAGTGGGGCCCAGGGGAAAGGGATGGTATATTTTTGCTGGACAGCTATCATGGATGTCCAGTAAAACATGCCATGCCTGCCCCCTAGTCCCCCCAGCAGTAATTACAAACTGTTTGGATATTTACCCATTTTTTTAAAAGAATGCTCTACAATGCATCATTTTAACCCATTATTTTATTTAAAAACGTCACGGGGGAAACCCCCGAACGCACCTTGATTGGTTCAGACTGTCTCACTGCGCTCGGTCGCCTTGGCATTTTTGGGGGAAATAGTTATGCCCCTCCACTTAAAAAATTCACCAGCCACCACTGGCTCTCGGACTGTGTTGGGAACGGGATGGGGAGCACAGGGACTGTGGTAGGAGTAGGAAGGGCGTGAACCATGGGATAGAGGTGGGAGCAGGGCAGGGAGAGCCCAGGGTATGTGATGGTGTGGGGAGAGCCCAGGGACTGGGTAGGAGTGGGATGAGGGAGCCCAGCCACTGGGATGGGAGCAGATGGGGGAGCCCAGGGACAATACTGGGAGTAGGGTGCAGTGACAGTGCGCAATACATACTGTCCACTTGGCATTTTTGGGTTGGCCCGGCCTGCCCAAATTTTACTCAGGGGCGGGCGCAGGCTAAAAAATGTCAAGACCACTGGCTTAGTGGATTTACAATGAGAGGCAACTTCTTTGATTGGCCTGCTTGCTCGTCAGAGTCTCATATACAAAACAAACCAGTGTGCTCATGTATGGACATAACACATTTCACAGCTATCACAGAGGGGCGGGGCAGGGGGTTCCCGAACAATTTATTGTTTGCTCAGGGAGGCCCTGGCATAATAAGTTTGAAGACCACTGGTTTAGACTCTGGGGACATCACTTCTTGCCCCTCTATTCTTTCCCTTTTGCTTTTCCTAGTTCGTTAAGGCCATGTTTTTGACTGTCATCAGGCCTGTCCCTCCTTCCCCATCTCAGGCCTCCTTGTCGTTCCACCACAAAACCAGTTTCTTCATCTCATCTCTCCTCCCCGCCCCCCTTCTTTTTGTCACTCCTGTTATTCTCCTTAATATATATATATATATATATTCTCATTCTCTCTCTCTCTCTCTCTCTCTCTCTCTCTACCCCACCCCCCTCCGCCTCCTCCTCCTCCTCCTCCCTCCACTTCTGCTCCTCTTTCTCCCAACACTGCTCTCCTTTTGCCGCCATTCCTCTTTCACCCAATTCTGACCTTCTTTCTACCTTCTGCTCCTCTTTCTCCCTCTTCCACTCCATCTGCTCTCCCCCCCAATCTACACTCCTCATGCGTCCTCCTGCCACGCCCCTCATGCGAACACTTCGCTTGGCATTGGAGCCTCAAGTGGCATTGGTGACCGTGGGACACAGATCAGCGTCTGTCTGCCTTTTGGATCCCGTTGAGTGCTCTGACGCAAGCTGTAGCTCAACAGCTCGCCTTTGGCAAGAGTATGTGAAGTAAGGGACTTCCGGGAGCCGAGGTAGGTTTCTTGAAAAAGAGTATTTCTTTTCATAAAATAACAAAACCATCCTGCAGCAGATGAATCTGCGCCTCAGGAGGTTTGCTCACATATACATGCATACAGCTCCATGGAACCTCCTGAGAATTACATATCTCCAGGGGGATTACACAACATGTTTGTTGTGTTATAATACAGACATGGCAACAACAGCAGGATGCAATTTCAAACATGCATGGGGACACAGCATGTTTATCCACACAGTTGATATCAGAACCATAACATGTTTATCAGAGTCATCAGGATGTTTATGCCCATATATGGACACAGCAGCATAACAAGCTTATTTGCAGCAGGTAGAAATACCAAGAAAAGTATTAGATGGCAGTTATCAATGGCATATAAGGTGAAGATGTCTTTCACCCCAAAATTATGATAATCCACTATTACTTACAAATAAATAATTATAAATGAAACATGGGAGGAAGATATAGTAGTATGACTAGTATTCCCAGTGCTTTTTAGCCTCTTTCTGTGCCTTAGCGCCGTTCCTTCCGGTTAGCGGCTCTCTGCCTGAGTACCAATCTTCCAGATCTCCATCATCTGCTGTATTAGGCTTTGTCCCAATCTCTGCTTCCTAATCCCTGCTCTAGGCATTTCCTCTGTCTTCCCTTGATGCCAGGGGTTCTGCCTTTCTCCAAGCATCTCTACTTCCTGCCTTGTGACAGACCTCCACCCTTTACTTCATCTTGGCCTGTTGACTCTGTCACTGATTCTTTGTGATTGCACCGTCCTTTCACTGTGTACAGCCCTGGTGGTTGCTTCTGTTGCGGCGTCGCGAGTCTGCTTCGCCTCCGGACACAGTGTCCATAGTGCTGACCAGGTTATGGTCCCCCGCGCATGCCATCTTTCCTCTATATAGCCAGATGTCCAGAATTTCATCATGCACTCCCAGGAAAGACAGAGGGCCAGGCGAAGAGCTGCATGCCAGCACTGCAAGGCACTGCTTGAAAGCTCCTTGTAGAGATGTTTGTTTATAATGGGGCTCGCGCCTGCCGTCACTCGCTGATCTGTATCGTGCCGAGTTTAGTGTTCTATTGCGGGCGCAGGGCGAGACGCAAGTGACGGTTGGCGGAGCCACGGATTCATGTGTGCTCCCTGCGGGCCTGCTGCCATAATAAAGCTGATGCTTTGAATACTTACACGCCTCGACCACATCTTTTCAAATTGGCGACGAGGATAGGATAAGCAGGCCCGCGGGGGGGACGTCAGCGGTACCGTTCTTGGCTCCTTCGTGGTGCTCTGTGGCCGCACCGCGACCCTGCCTCCCCCTGCTAAGGATTGCGGGGAGGTTCGCCTGAGTTGACGGGGCCAGGGTTCCCTGGCGAGAAGCTCCGCACGCATCTCTGCACACTGCTGTGGTCTGCCCCGCCCCTCCTTCCAGGACATTACGTGCAGAGGTGAGAAGGAAGGCGGGAGGGAGGGGTTTGGAGGCAGCGCAAATCCAATTGGAGGATTTGGCACCCAGAGTGCGGCCCCTTTTCAACGCTGTTCCTGGACATCTCAGTTACCGTATTGCTGCTAGTAAGCGCTCAAGGAAAAAAAAAACAAGCGTTTTGACCGGAATCCTGCTAATATTGGGGCACATTGTGTGGTGACTTTTTGCTGTTGCGGTAAAGGCAGTGTTTTGGCTCCAAGGAGCACCCGGAGTGTAACAGATCTGAGTATTCGGAGAAAGGATACTCTTGAAGGATCTAGTGACTGGAATTGAACGCTGGAGAGTATTTTTTTACATTTGGGTAAAAGAATATTGATAACAAGAGTACATTTTGAAACTGGGGTGCTGATTCTGATTCAAGTTTAATCTCAAAGAACAGGGGAATTATGTCTGCGGCAAGTATGGCAGCACCTCCACCTTTCCTTCCGGAAGCGGGCACACCCAATATAAGATGGGACAGATGGAAAAGGCTGTTTGATACTTATCTCATCGCGATAGGCGGAGATACATTTTCATCTGCAAGGAAGGAAGCCATCCTTCTACACAATTTGGGCGCGGAAGGGCGCAGTGTGTACGATGGGTTACCGGAACCATCTCAAGAAGGTCAAGGGGAGACTGACCCTTATGGCACGGCGGTAAAGAAACTTGAAACCCATTTTGAACCCAGGAAAGATGTCACGTTTGAGAGACATAAGTACTTTAAAAGGGGACAGGAACCGCAAGAACCAGTTGAGAATTTCATAGCTGCGTTGAGAACTCTCAGTCATTCATGTGATTTTGGTAACCTTGCTGACTCATTAATAAGGGATCAATTAGTACGTTGTACTAATAGTGAAAGGATACAGGAGAGGTTGCTGTCCAGAGATCTTCCACTAGAGGCGGCGCTAGAATTGGCACGAAGTATGGAACAGACAACCAAATATATGTCAAATATGAAGGCGGACAAGTATGTGAGTGAAGTTGCTGCAATTAGAAGTCCTACTCCAAGGAAACCAACGTCTTTCAGAGAAATCAAATGTTTTAAATGTGGCAGTAATTGGCATATAGCCTCAAGTGTTTTCTGTCCGGCGAGGAACGTTAACTGCTTAAAGTGTAAGAAGAGAGGTCATTTTGCAAAGGTCTGCAAGGAGTCAGGACAAGTTAACTGTGTGGATATAGGTAGTCCGGAACAAGAGGAAAGTCATGGTGCACCACTTCAGGGAAAGCACGTTTTGGAAATTGCTGAATTATACCCTGAGGGGAAAGGTCCTACTGATGTTTTTTTGGTCCAGGGCAGGGTGGTAACAATGAAAGTTGACAGTTGTTCACCGTGGACTCTTATATCGAGGAAGACGTATGAAGGATGTGTACAAGGGAAAGTGGAACAGCTTAGCGAACATGAGATTGAGCCATATGCTTATGGAAACATTAAGATCAAGGTTCTTGGAAAGTTTAGTGCGTCCATTAAATACAAGGGGCGCAGTTGCGATGCAGATGTGTATGTCATACATGAAGGTTCATCCTTGTTAGGGTGGGCAGAACAAAGGAAGTTGGGTATAAGAATCCAAGCTAATGCAGAGTGTCCTGTGACGGTGGCAGAAGTAAAAGATGTTTGGGAAAAGAAGTATCCTAGGGTGTTTACAGAGGATTTGGGGGTATTGAAGGACTTTGAGCATGGTATTGTACTAAAGAAAGGTGCCGTACTCAAAGTGCACAAAGTTAGACCCATTCCACACAATTTGCATGATAAGGTAAAGCTAGAATTACAAAAACTGCTACAGGGTGGTATCATTGAAAGAGTGGAGAGCTCTGAGTGGCTTTCACCGGTGGTGGTAGCAGCTAAATCCAATGGTGACATCAGGCTTTGTGTGGACTTAAGGGACTTAAATAGAAATATTTTGGTTGATAAACACCCTCTTCCCAATATTGGAGAAAAACTGTCCACGCTTGAGGGTGCAACTGTGTTTTCTGTGGTAGATTTGTCTCAAGCGTATCATCAGGTACCTTTGCTGAAAGAAAGTCAAATTTTAACGGCATTTGTGACTCCCTTGGGAACATTTAAATATTGCAGAATGCCTTTTGGGCTGGCGTCTGCAGCCACTGTTTTCCAGAGAGTAATGGAAACTGTGTTAGAAGGTGTACAAAATGTAGTGGTATTTCAGGACGACATTCTTGTCTATGCTGGCTCAGAGGATGAACATGATGTGATTTTTGCGAAGGTGTTGGAGAGACTGGATGAAGCTGGGTTGACAGTAAACAGGAGTAAATGTAAGATAAAAGTGAAGAGTGTGGAGTTCTTGGGGCATGTGGTTGACAGCAGTGGTGTGAGACCTAGACAAAGTCTAGTAGAGTCAATCAAGAATGCGCCCAGACCAGAGAATAAGGAGCAAGTGAGATCGTTCTTTGGTCTTGCAGAGTATTATCACAGATTTGTTGAGAACTTTGTGAGTTTATCTACGCCATTGAGGTTACTCCTTGGTAAGGGGGCAACATTTTTGTGGTGCAAAGGGTGTGAAAAGGCATTTAAGGAAATTAAAGAGGCAATAGTGAATGCACCGTCAATTGGAAAGTTTGTAGTGCATGACAAGTGTGTGTTGGTTGTGGACGCTAGTGGTGTAGGATTGGGTGCAACACTTTTACAGTTTAACAAGGATAATGAGGAGAGAGTGATTGCGTTTGCCCCATGGCCGCTGAGAGGGGCTGAAGCAAATTATTCGGTTATTGAAAGAGAAACGCTTGCTATGTTCTGGGCCATTCACCATTTTACATTTTTCTTGTGGGGTAGAAAGTTTGTAGTGAGGTCTGACCACAAGCCTATGGTCCAGCTTTTTGAGAGTGCAAGATGGGCGATGGGCTCGCCCAGAATTAACAGATGGGGATTGGGATTGCAATTGTTTAATTTTGAAGTGAGTTTCTTACCCGGAAAGAAGAACGTCGTAGCGGACTATCTGTCTAGATTACCAGGGAAAGAAGAAAGAGAGATTGAGAAGGGTATGAAAGAGGAGATGTTGGATGAAGCAGTTGTGGCCGAGGTTGAGCAGGCTGTTACGCGTGATGTATGGTTGCAAGAAGGGCAGAAAGATGAAAACTTGGAAATGGTGAAGACATGGACTATGGAAGGATGGCCAGAAAAAAAAGAGTTAGACAGGAACTTCCACATATGGTGGGGAATTAAAGATGAGTTGTATTGGATGAATGATAAGCTGTGGAGGGGAAAACATTGTGTACCACCAGAAGGTATTAGGAAGACGTTGATAGACTTACCTCACCAAGGTCATCCGGGAGAGGTAGCAATGAAGAGGAAGTTGAGGCAAAGCTATTGGTGGCCAGGTTTGGACAATATGGCAGAAATGAAGGTAAAACATTGTGTAATGTGTCAATCTTGTGATAAGAGTAAAGTGGTTTGTGAAACTCCCATGATTCCTAATACTATTCCCAGTCAGCCTTGGGTGAAATTGGCTGTTGATATTATGGGCCCCATTGCAGGTTTGGGAGAGAGTGGTAAATACTTGCTAGTATTGGTAGATTTTCATTCTAAATGGATAGAGTGGGAGTCAGTGAGAGAAGTGACAGCAAATGAGTTAATCAAATTTTTGGAAAATGTCTTTATGAGAGAAGGTGTTCCGTCTGAACTAGTAACGGACAATGGTGTGCAATTTGTTTCAGTGAAAATGAAGAATTTTCTATCTAGTTATGGTATAACACACACAAGAACTGCGTTATATCATCCCAGAGCAAATGGACTGGTAGAGAGAGTGAATAGGTACCTCAAGGGTGGTATTCAATTAGCTTTGAACAAGGGGCAACCATGGAAAGAGGTGTTAAAACATGTGACGTGGAGCTATGTAACCACTCCACACTCTATTACTGGGGTTGCACCTTTTGTTTCTCTCAAAGGGAGAGAACCAGGGACTAAGTTGTGTCCAGGTTGGCTTGGTTTGGCAAGGTCGGTTGTGATTGATAGAGAAGAGATTATGAAGTTAATAAAGGAAGGTCAAGTGAGGAACAAAGAACATTTTGATGACAGGAAGAAAGTAAAGGAGCGTGAATGGTATGTGGGTGAAGAGGTATACATTAAAAATCCCAGGGTTGTGGAAAAGTGCACTGAGAGCAAATTTATTGGACCTAAAATTATTTCTGCTGTAAGGAATGGTGTTGTTATTCTAGAAGGAGGTGAAGTTTGGTCAAAGGGAAGATTGGCAAAAGCTAATGAAGTATATCAACCCGAGAAGCATGACGTAGCTTGCCAGAGCAAAATGAATGAAAAACTCAGGGGTCAGAGTGGGATGTATGATCAGTCAATGGATAGTATTGGCTATGATCTGAAGCCGATGTGTGAGGGAAGTGAGGGCGTTACTTCAAAAGGAAGAATGGTTAAGAAACCTGGTTGGATGAGAGAATATCTTGGTTGAACTATATCTTGTATTTGATATTCTTGAATTTTTTTTTATAATCCATGTATTATCACAATGAAATTTTTAATATTGTTTAAATCTATTATATTCAAGTTGTATTGCAATGAAATATTTTATATTTTGGTTGTCTGATATTTTTTTTAAGAAAAATGAATTAGAGTGTTATTCACAAATGTTTTTGTTATTATCTTACTTGTTTTAAGGGGGGAGATATGTAGAGATGTTTGTTTATAATGGGGCTCGCGCCTGCCGTCAATCGCTGATCTGTATCGTGCCGAGTTTAGTGCTCTATTGCGGGCGCGGGCGAGACGCGAGTGACGGTTGGCGGAGCCACGGATTCATGTGTGCTCCCTGCGGGCCTGCTGCCATAATAAAGCTGATGCTTTGAATACTTACCCGCCTCAACCACATCTTTTCACTCCTCTTCTCTCTCCCGCCTGCACGCCTGCATTTCTGCCTCACACTCTCAACACATGTGCTTCTCCCATACTCCTAACACCTAACCTACCTGCTAGGCACCGCCCCTTTTTATACCGGCCGGAACTGGGTTTGTGTTTGTTTAGGGTATATGTGTATTCAGCTGTGTCTGGGGTGCAGGAAAGTATGGGATGGGCCAAACGTTCCTAAAATGTCGGATCCTCACCTGAGAATACTCAGTCATTGTCCTGCCCTGTGGCTGCACGGGCTGACGTGCCATAATGGCCGGCCGTCCCCTGTGTTCCACATTCTACGTGGGGATTGTTGATTTTTAGGCCAAAGCTCCGAGTGTCTTCCACTTTGTCATGCTGAGTGTAAAGGCTCAGGGAATGCACATGTAAGCATGCCCTTGGTCCCAGAATATGCCTGAACTGGTGGCTGCGTGAACTGGGTGACCCTTGTCGGCCAATCTATTGTGTTGCTGATATTGTAATATTTTTATCTGAAACGTATCTGCCCTTCTGGTAGGAGGCTGACACCACAGTCTATCCTTACACGGGCAGTAGTGTTTGGACTAGTGAAGTGTGGCTTACTAAACAGACTCTAGAGGGATTGCAGCACCTGGGGATCCTCCATGTAGCCCCGCCATGGCCTACATCACGAAGCGGGTAGCAGTCCAGGACCACTCCAGGCCCATCTACTCGCTTTAAATATTGGACTTTAAGATATGAGAAAATATCAGTCAGAATAGCCAGAAAATACAAATAAAATCAGAATTACTATTATATGTCAAGGTGCTGCCACTATATGCCAGGTTATGGCCAAAGTATATCCAAGTGTTGCTTAAATAATCCACAGTGCAGTCAATAACCTCAGGGCGTTGCTCAGATGTGTCTTGATGGACACTTTCTGTCTCTAATGTTAACATTGATGTATTCAAGAGCGTCCATGAAATTCGGCAATTTAAAACAACACTCTACCAATTTCTTATACGTACATGTAAGTGCTGTATTGTATGTATGTATGTATGTGATTTATATAGCACAAAACTAGCTAGAAAGCAATTGAACACTGGACAATAGAGGAGCTGTACATAGTAGGGTTCAGAGGGTAATCTTGTCAGTCTGCGGTCCTCATTTGTCTTTGAAGTGTTTTTGTAGAGCAGATGTATTGCTGCAATGGCACACCCGTGACATTTTTAATGCATGGTGTGCCCTCTAGTTTAATTACTAGATGCATATGCCTTGATGTAGATAATGTTGATCAGGCACCTGAGTGAAAGCAAATGCATTCAATGCAGTATAGTGGCGTTACCGTAGATTTCATCAAATACTATTTCACCTAAGGAGATTTCACCGAATTTATTTCACAGAAAATTGTAGGTGTAATGCATAATAGGTGGGGTGTGGGGTAAGGGTATAAGTTAGGGTATGGAGGGTTGAGGGGTTTGATGGGGTCTCCCCCTGCATTATTTAAAAAAAAGTAGAAGAAGTAAAAATTTAATTTCGTTTTTTGGTTAAATGGATTTAGTGAAATCTCCATTAGGTGAACATTTTTCGAATAAATCACATACATCCGCATACTGGTATTGTTCTTATTTTTACACACAAATATAGCAACTGATAAGCACACTACAAAGGTGCATTAGATATAAAAAATAATGAAACGTCTACAAAGTGTATATTTTTGGTGCACAACTAACTTGTCTCTAAGTGCAATTACACACATACATTGTATAGCGAATTTGTAAACAAGCATTGGCAACTCCAACAGTTTTGGCTTTTTGTGTAAGCAGGAGATAAGCATTTGCCAGGAACTGCCATAAAGGTACTAACTGGCCATTAGATGGTGCCAGCTGGAAAATGGTGCGAGTCCCTGGGTATATGTTGTCAGTGCCTGGAAAAGGTCTGTCTAATACATATACATAAGCCAAACGGTTGGCTTTGCCAATGCTTATTTTTCAGATGGCATCAGTGCGAAGAACATATACAAAGATACTGCTTATAAATCAATTGGATGAGGATGCACTTTAAATATACAACAGAAACTCATATACCGCTGCAGTTGCGCTATTAACTCCCAGAAGACTGCTCAGAAGTAACACTGGTAGGCCCTACACAGCACAAAGCTCGGTGTTACTATGTAATAGAGCTAGCTGAAAGATATTGCTGGAGGGTGTTTTTAAGTGGGGAGGGATAAGCAGTGTGTGAAAATGGCTACAGAGATTAGCATGGTCATGAAAGGGTGGGTAAAAAGCAAAACAACACCCACAAACTATGGCCCTCATTACGAGGTTACAAGTATGCAGCCAGCAACCTCTGCTTACCGTTTCGGTTGCCCAATATACCAGTATTACTGGGATATTACAGGCAGCAGAGGAGCAGTAAGTTTCCATTCCCGTGGAGTACCAGAGGACTCCATAGGGGAGCCATTGAAGCACCGGCACCGTTGTTAACAGTGCTTCAGTGGGTTATCTGCCAGTAGGAGCATGAATAACCGGTCAGGCATGCCGCTAGTTCAATGCCACTACCGGCAGACTCAGAGTATGTCTGTCCAGAAAAGGTGTCAGTAACCAATGTTACCGGCACCTTTTTCCAGACTGTCATGCTCGTAATGAGGGCCTATGTGTCCCTTTACACATATCATCCCTCCCCTATCCATACTCAAATGTAATAGTTTCTACACAGGTGGAAACAAAGTACCACCTAATAGCCAAAATCAGATGCAAGTCTCTCTCTATTAATAATGTTGACTCTTGTCTAGAATAATGCCACCAGGGCGTTTACACATTGCACTTCATTTCTTCAACTCGTGATAGACAATGGCAGTGCCTTATAGTGTTATGTGACACTGACATATTCCTGTGCAAGGGGTGCTGCTCAATTGTTCCATTCTCCTCTCATGCAGAACAGAGTTGATCAAATTGTCCCAGCCTTTCAGGTTCTGCATGCCATGTCAGTTTTGCATTACCCCACTTAATCGAGGGTGTTTAATAAAAGATTATACCAACTAAAATATCAGGCAACTTTCACAATGCCTTAAGCATAGTGCCTTTCTCCTTTTTATTCACCATTTCCCGTTTTTCATTGCATTTTTAGGTCACTCTTGCTCCAGGTTAAGACATTGCCTGCCGGTTTCTACACTAACAAATTTACCGTGGAAGATTAAAGGGGATATCTCTCGCATTAAGCCCTTGGCCCTGACATTGAGCCAACTTGCATACTGCAAGTTTGAACCCCCACAGAGCTAACCCAGGCTCAGCCCTTCCCCCTTTTAAGGTCAATAACGTGAATAAAATGACATTGACTTATCATAACAGCTAATATAGTTCTTAGAAGCATGAGAATCCATCATGAAACTCTTTATAAAAACCCTGTATTGTAACGGGGGAGGACAGATTTTCGTCCACCTTCTACAAGCACTACGCAGGCATCCTAGCATCCCACCTGTCTAAGTTATTCAACGGTATTATGGAAGTAGAAGAAATGCCCCCTTCCCTTAGGTGTGCCTGCCTTGCGGTAATATCGAAGGAGAGAAAGGACGCCATGGAGTGTGCAGCACACCATGAAATATCCCCCTTGAATGTTGACGCAAACATCTTTGCTAGGGTTTTTGCTTCTAGAATTAATTATTTCCTGTCGATGGTGATAGAGGCGGATCAGGAAG
Source organism: Ambystoma mexicanum (assembly GCF_040938575.1). Classification (NCBI taxonomy): domain Eukaryota; kingdom Metazoa; phylum Chordata; class Amphibia; order Caudata; family Ambystomatidae; genus Ambystoma; species Ambystoma mexicanum. The sequence continues at coordinate 847,310,825 of NC_090931.1, read as the reverse complement.
GGTTCATTAGTGGAAAGCAGTGTGAAAAACATTAAACCTAACAGATAGCTCCAGGGGAGGAAGGGGAGATCCGGTGCTGCTTTCCTTAGACTCAGAAAGGCATTTGACCATGTGAATTGCCCATTCTTGTTTGCGGTACAGAAACAGTTCTAATTTATTTCGTAAACACCTTAGGAGAGGGATAGAAGTGTTATACGAAGCCCCGGTAACGCAGGTGGTGGTAAATGTGAAAAGATCTGAGCGGTTTGGCGTGGAAAGGGGAACCAGGCAGTGGTGCCCTCTGCCCCCTTTCAAACCACTAAAAAGGAGAATCAGGTTGAACCAAAATATTAGAGGCATCCAAGTGGGGGAGTGCAAATTTAAACCAGGGATGTTCGCGGCTGCCATTCTTCTTCATCTGGAAGAGCCCCACCGGTCTGTTCTGGAGGCCCTTTGGGAGATTGCAGAATATGGGTGTCTTGCAGGGTTCAAATTAACAGGAAAAATCTGGGAGAACAGGGAAGGACAATGTAAGGAACCTGGAGCAACTTTCTATGGGAGTCTGACGGACAGATCTAAAATATTAGGGGGTTAACATAACTAGAATGGTGGAAGACGTTTATGAGGCAAACATTCCCCCTTTCTTTAATAAGATATACAAGGAAGTAAAGGCCTGATCAAAATGCACAATGGAGAGGGTACATTCTATACAAATGAAAGTATGCCCCAGGACGCTTTTCTTATTTCAAATGTTGCAAATACCAGAGAACACCTTTTGGGAAATCAAAGCTATGCTACTCAGATTCATGTGGCAGGGACGATATCGTAGAACCGTTCAAATTTCAGAGCTTGTTCGAAGCAGGCCTGGAGATGGTAGGGCACCAATGGAAGGAGGGGAAATTGAAATCTATCTAACAATTGGTGCTGAAGACCTAGGAATAGGGAAAATATCTGTATTTCTATATCTCCAGTTGAAAGATGTGTTGATGAACCTAAAATGGCAAGCCGGATTGCAAAGAAACTTCATCCCGTTTGAGAGGACACTATCACCTGGACCACTTCAAAAGGACTTATTTCACAACTGTACAGAGAAGCAGTAAAGGCAAGACAGCATCCTCTGGAAAGTCTAAGAGAGAAGTGGTAAAGGGACCTCCAAAAGGGAGCTATCAGATGATGCATGGACCTTTATAGCTTGTTTGTATAAGCTTCATGGTATAAAATGTCTTCACAGATGGCAACATGATTCGGTAAGACTGTCTAAAATGTTCCCCTAATCATGTTCACTATGTTGGAGAGGGGGTGGCAAACCAGGTTTTTTCTGGCATATGTGGTCTGAGTGTGTAAAGATTCAAGCCTACTGTATAAAGGTGTTGGGATGGATCAAAGCCATGGAAGGAATGGCGATAGAATTAGACCGGTTACTCGATAAAGGAAGAAGAGCCCTGCATATAGTGCACTTCCTTTTGCTGGCTGCAATAGCATGCTTGGCAAAGTGTTGGGGAAATGGTGGAGCTACCATCAGTGGGGGAATGGGCGAGGAAAAGGTAAGACATTAACAGCTTTATTACATGACAACACCAACAATCTAGAGTTAATCTTGAGGCCCTTCAGAGAGAAGGATTCCATAGGAGAGTGAAGCCACTTAAAAACTAAACGAACTACTGTTGTTTCCGACGAGGTATTCCGGGGAGGGAGGATACATACGTGTTGAATGGGAATCCTGATGACTAAAATGTGAATTATGTGAAAAACAGTACCGTAGTGTTTATGAAAATTCCAATAAAAAGGTTTTGTACAAAAAGAAGTATACTATAGCAATGTTTCTGGAAAATTCACAAGTGACACCGTCGGACATGGTCCAGAGGGTTTGAGCACATCCCAATCTCTTAACAGAGCAGAGTAAGAAACTCGCAGTGGAAAGCAGAGAAACAGTATTGAGGACTCACATGCAAAGTGAAAATCAGTACAATCAGTACAAAATGGCACAGGTAATCCATAGGTACATATCACAGGGCGATAGAAATCATTCGTTAGTTGTATCCCAGATTGGAGTATAGAGGAAGTCAGAAAGGGAATGGTCAGGAATGGTGGTAAGAAAGAAGCACTTTGAAAGGAGATCGGCAGAAGAAAGAAAACATTAGATCTTATATATATATATATATATATGAGACTCTGAAATAATATCCAATTGCCTCAGATCACAAGTTTTAAAATATATTTATTTCCTCTGAAATTTAAAGTGAAATGTGAGATTGTGAGCAAGTGGGCAACCTAACCCAATGATGCCACTTGACCTTGTGACCTGCCCAGATCTCTCTTCCTGCTTAAAGATGCAATTATGCACATTGAATGTTTAGTGGCACAAGGCTACGTGTCTTTCTGTGAAAAGATTCCAGGAGCGGACCATCTAGTCTGAAGGTTAGTGGTAAGTGTGGATGACGCACCCGTCATATCTCCTTACAGCCTACTAAAACGGAGTGGACCAGTTCTCTTGCAAAGCAACTGAAGTCCTAACTAATGCGGGACTAAAGATGATAGCAATGATGTGGGGCAGGCGAGGTAGGTCCTGCTCCCCATGGTTTATTTAAGTTGCGAGGCAGGTCCTGCTCGCCATGGTTTAGTTCAGTTGCGAGGCCGGTCCTGCTCGCCATGGTTTAGTTCAGTTGCGAGGCAGGTCCTGCTCGCAATGGTTTATTTAAGTTGCGAGGCAGGTCCTGCTCGCCATGGTTTAGTTCAGTTGCGAGGCCGGTCCTGCTCGCCATGGTTTAGTTCAGTTGCGAGGCAGGTCCTGCTCGCAATGGTTTATTTAAGTTGTGAGGCTGGTCCTGCTCGCCATGGTTTATTTAAGTTGTGAGGCTGGTCCTGCTCGCCATGGTTTATTTAAGTTGTGAGGCTGGTCCTGCTCGCCATGGTTTAGTTCAGTTGCAGATGCTTGGACTCTCAAGTTCTCCTCTCTTCTTCTCCTCATGACTCCCGGTCTGCAAAGCCCAAACAAGATTCTCATTTAAAAAGAAATCTGGAATCTTCTGAAGAACGGCCCGTCTCCTGCATGCCGTCCATGTAGGAATTACTGGTGGGATACAAGCAAAACTGTAATGAGGCCCTCTGGCTTCCCTGGTGAGCCTTCGCCACATGGACGGCAGTGCGGTTTTCCTTTATTTGGATGACACGCATTCCACAGGTGATGGCTTCTCAAGAACTTGCCACTTGTTAGTGAGGCATGGACACCTTCTGAATGAGGACAAATCTCACCTGCCCCCCGCCCCCTCCAACTCCGGACCTTGACTTCATAGTCAGCCACTTCTAGATAGACACGGTCTGGTGAATGTGCAGGGGAACAGGAGCATTTGCTTGTGGTAGGTGGTCCTCTGCACTGCAGCTAGCTGTTTCAGTCACACCTTCACATTACTTAGACTCCAAAGGCTTCTCACCAGCCACACATTGACTAGCTGCTGCTCAACACCGCGCTACCACGTTAACTGATTGTGTACACACAAAGCACTGAATTACTTTCTACTCCTCAATACTCTTCCTGTTAAGGTTACCCTATTCCATCTGTACAGCTCTCGGCTATTTCCGAGGTAGGTTTGCCACATATAAATATAATAATAATAATGATGCTGATCCTGCACCCTACTCTAGTCGCTACATACTCCAGGGGCACATCCATATTATGCGCTGTGTCTCAAGAAAGGCGGAGCCCACACCAACTCCTCCATCACACCTTTCTGCTCTGAGGCGTGTAAGTGCAGCAGTGAAATCTGCTTTTACTGAACTCTAAGAGCACAGACGGGGTGCACTCTCGGGCTGCCAAAACTCTGATGCCTTCCGGGAGGGGTCTCGTCCTATACAAACTCCTGAGCATGCTGGCTAAGTCAAAGGTTGAATATCACTGTGCATTGTACACCGGAATATTTGCTATGCTGAATGTCAACCAGGGGGATGGCAATCGCATTTAATACTTGCACATGGCAAAGTGATTTTATACTAGAAAAACACAGCCCTGCTCACTGGTGCTGCACTTAGGCAACTCATCAGTGCGTATTTTAGCACTAGTATTGTCCCTCAAGATCTGAACCAACCAGCTGTGTGCTCATTGATAAAATGCCAGATAACCTGAGCTATAATGCTATTTAGAACATGCCATTCCCGGGTTCACCAATTGTGTTTGTTTTTTTACAAACGTGGGGGCGCGTCCATCTTTTGACTCACCCACACAACCTCAGGACCGTGCATTCTCTGAGAGTTTGTAACACCCAACTATTATCTACTACACCAACTCCTTGACTCGGCGGCTGATGGCCTGCGGGCCTGTGTCTTGGCTGTGAGCTTTCCTCCAGATTATCAATGCTTCACTCATTCAAGGGATATTTCCAGACACACTCTGAAGCCTAGCCAGACCCTTCCTATTCAGACGTAGCCTACACTCGACCCTGACAAACCAGTAAAGTAAATTCTAATCACACATTTACTCTTCATTGGAATAGTCATAGAGAAGACCGCCACCCTCCAGCTGCATGCAAAGATCATCATTCTATAGTACCAGCCTCGCTTCCATCCCAGATGCCGCAGAAATGCTGCCACCCCAGCACATAGAAGATGCTTGTGCCATTCATGCACAAAAGGTACCAATGCCGGCTGCACATCTGTGCCGCATTCAACACATTCAACCACAGAGCACCGCTCAATGCACTGTTGACCCACATGGGACATACCAATGATAACGACATGCCCTTTCCTTACGCTCTCTAACTTGAACTATATACTCCATCCCCAGCGTGTGCAGTGTTCTGTTGCTTTCTAGCTATGTTTACACTAAACAAATCACCCACCTACATTAGGCTTGGCAAATTGAGATCATTGTTTTGTGATGGAAAAGGATCTCTGGGATCCACACGTATAGCCAAACAACTTGGGCAAGTGCCCCAGTACAGCAGAGACCCTGGATTTCTGGGCAATAATAGAACTCTTCGTCATTTCGAACAACTGCCCAGGGAGTTTCTATTCTTCTCCTCGGACCTGTCCAAATCTCATCTGTTAAAATGATTATGTCATCATAGCTGGACTAAAGAAACATACTATATCTGGACACAGCATCACACTTCCTTCATTGATGGTAGCAAATTCAAAACACAGCAGTACACTTTGTTGGCATGGGAGCGAGGGCTTTTATCTTCTGTCTGGTGAATTTATACTAATTTACTACAGTTATCCAAAGATTTCACTGTCAATTTTTGTGTATGTTGTGCAACGCTCTCCCCATGTTGGCCTCTCATGCTTGTCTCACACTGTCCACCTTATGTTCAATCTCCTCACTAAGGCTATTTGCTGTCTCAAGTAAGTCAGGAAAATCAATCATTTCTTTAATGCACATGCAGTCAGTCACACTCGAGAACAGGCTTTCATTTGCCACTGTGGACATTCATTGGACCATGACGAGATCACCTTCTTCCTGTTGGTATTTTACTTGGTGGTGTGCATCCCCCAGTGTAGAAACATTGTATATACACCCCCAGTAGTTTTTGATAGTGATATACTTCAGTAATCTTTCTGTGTATGGTTGTATTCTGTTTGCTTATAACCAGAGTAATAGAGCACTTTACAACAGGAGAGTGCCAGCATTAGGCTTAGGTGGAGCGAGGGTGGGATTGGTATTTGTCCGGCAGAAATTGTTGAAAGAGCCACATCTATAATGTTCTGCTGAACTAAAGAATGGCAGGGCCATTTTAAGCCTCTGCCGGGATTGAGTTGAAGATGGTCAGGGTGTGGCCGGAGAAGCACTGCTTGTGAGTTTTCCCTTTACAGGTTAGGTTAGACGCCATCCTTTTAATGCGTTTGCAACTTGAGGCGCCAGGGCCTCCAGCGGTGTGACATTAAGCCACCAAGTATGTTGGTTTAACATTTGAGCCTGCTTTGTCTGCCATACCTGCCATTTTTAATCTGATCATGGTGCGCAGGAGGAGCCAGTGAAGTTGATGGAGTGTAGGAGAGATTATGTCAAAATTGAAGGGCAATGAGGCAGGCTTTGGCATGAGGGGTTGCCTTGAGAGCAGCCAGGTGCACAGTTAGAAGCCCAGGAAGGGGGCCATTTCCCCTATTGATGTGTGAGATCATGAGGGGTTGAACAACCGTTAGACATCATGCAAGGGGATGAAGGGTTTAATTTTGTGGAATGTGGCTATCTGTAGCCACGCAGTTTGCACCTTTTCTGATATGTGTTTTTGGAAGGAAGGTCTACTGTCAACAATGACAGGTTCGGTGTGAATCCTTCCAGGTGTATGTCGTCCAGCCATTGCTGCACAAGTTGTTGTTTGGCAGAGGGAGCAATGATCATAAATTCAAACTTGGTGGGGTTCCGTTCTAGGCATGCGTTTGACATCCATGTTTGGAATGGCCAGGAATTTGTGGAGGCAAGTGAAGTCCTGCGGGCCATTGACCTTAAGATACCGCTGAGTGCTGTCGGTGTACTGATGGATGGCTATGTTGGGGGTCATTTAGGAGTGTTCCCAAGGATACCAGGTATAGAATGAAGATGATTAGGGAGAGGATGGAACCTTGGGGGACCCCACAGGTGACTGGGAGTACGTCGAATTTAAGTGAGCTAATCTGTATTGCCTCGTGTCTGCTGAATAGGTTGGACATGAACTGTATCAGGACAGTTGTGGATTTTGTTATGTGCGTTCCTTTTTCCTTCTGATAGAACACCTTCCAGAGCTTTAACTTCTATGGCTATAACTTTTAACTCCTTAATCCCGTCCTTTTCGTAGTTCACCTTGCACCTCGCCTTTTGCATATACATGAATAGTACCTCTTTGTCCAAGCAAAATTCCCTCCTATTGATTTTTCTTTTTAGGTCTTCCAGTGGAGGGAAACCAGTAACAGTGGCTGTGTCCTCTATGACACTGTTAGCATTACATAACAATACACCCAATGTCTGAAAGTGGGGTAATGCTGCAGGACAATGTGATGTTCATAACATAACAAAAAAGAAACAGCAGCAGATCCTGGGAGTCAGGACAGCAAAACAAGACGAGCCAAAACCTCTAACATATACCATGTTTTTCTGGAGTTGTTTAACTGGCCTCGTTAGAATTGTAATTTCTTTCAGCTTAAATCCTATTTTTCATGTTTGTTCTAATAGGATTTCAGGTCACTGGACTCCCACAGCGCCTTCCAAATTGTAAAATACAAATAACTTCCTTTTACTCAGGTAAACATTAGCCACAGAAGGGATGTTTATTGTGTCACTGCATTAATCCTGCAGGCCCCAGACAGGAGATGGCGTTGGGGGGAGGCAACAGGACTGAGCTGTGAAAAATTATCTGCTGTTTTTTTGGGTAATCTGTGTCTCGGAACTTAAATGAGAGCAATTGAACCAGCCCTCTCCTTGTTCTTCCACATCCCAACCCGCCAAAACCACTACGTTCTGGACTTCCTGGCATATGCACTTCCCAGCATAACACCGGGTACCAGCAGCTTCCCATCAGTAGCATAAACAGCAGGTGCCACTATTACCCAAATAAATGGGACTCCCTGTATCAACTAATGAATGATGAGATGGAAAGATGGACCTTACAGAATTTGAACATGTGACGTATGTTGCGCAAATATCTTTGGAGATCTAATTATATGTGAACCTGGCCCCATGGGATGAGCCCCCTAAAAGTGCCAGAAGGGAATGTTGCGTAGGACAAGTCTAAAGCACACCACATATCGTAAAGGGGACAAAGCACTGCCTGCTTTTCTAACCCGCCATCACTACTTCATTCACATTCTATGTTTCTTAAACATTTACTGAAACAGAGCTCGCAAATCCTGCCTGCAATTCCATGCATTTTAGTGCAGTTCATTTTGCATTCCTTTGCATGTTCATGACTATAAGTACCAGAATGAAATATGATGTTGAACCTAAAAGCGAGGGTCGGTTGATTATTTCACAGCTCACAGGGAATCATTTGAGATCGTCGCTGTCTGTTGTATCACTGTCATAATTTAGATATCACAGAAGAGCTTGTGTGATAAACGCACCTGCTTGTCTTCATTTCATGAGGTAGGCGTGCATTTTGCTGCAATGCACGATATGCATTCACTGTTCAGTTACACACAGAAAGTGACCACATTTATTATGCATCAAACAAGCAGACATCATAGACTAGACAGCTGTATAACTAGATGAGTAGATAAAGGTTAAGAAGCCAATGGGGGCTTTGAAATGCAGATGGCGCATCCGACTCAAGCGCTCAAATATTAACACCAACACATGCACGATTTACGGTGTATGCTACAGCAACAGATAAAGCAAGTACCTGCTAGAAATGCTTTTCCTAAAAAAACAGGATTCACATCCCAGTGTGGGGCCTTACTTGAGGGGCTGAAGGAGAGGCCGGGACACTTCTTACCATCCGCACTCCCCTCATGATGGCTCTCGCAAAGGCACCGAATGCCAAACACAGTGCCAAAATGCCCCAAATAGTTAAAGTCCCCCTTAATCTGAAGCTTGTGGCGCAAGCTTCCCACCGTGAAGACGTGGAAGGGTCAGTAAGAGATGTCCCCTTCTGTAATGACACAGTAGACTGAAAAATGATAGAATGTGGGCGTGGCTACGTGCTGGGTGGATTGGCGGGCTGATTACGGTGCTCCGTTCTTCGCTCAGATACAGGACTAAATATCGTTTCAAAAGTTTGGTTTTTCTTACCCTATTCTATGCTAGGAGCCCATGGAAAGTCAGCATGAACCTAGCATGACAAGAAAACAGGTTTGCCAGAAGTAAGGAGGAGCTGAGAAGCAGGCCGTGAAGCAGCGAGCTGCAGTGTCAGTGAGTCAGAGATTTCGGTCAGCTGTTCCGGGCAATGTGCGTCGTGCACACCGCCTGCTGGGGAAACACTTTCTCACGACACAGACCAAATGTATTAAAGGAGACAACACCAAATTCACACACATAATTGTTTAAGGTATTTTATACTTTACAAAAGGGTCTTATACGACCAATAATTATCTTTTTGTTTTACACTGAGTTTTCTGCTGCATTATTCTACTGCAAATCAACGGAGACTATTTTTCTCTTAAGTGTTGCAACACTGCTACTTGAAGTAATTGTCAAGGCTCTATAAATAGAAAGAGAAATATAGTCACCCACTTTTTACTTGCCAAGTCTAAAAATGGCAACTTCTAAAAGAAAAAATAGATAAAGATGTTACTTGAATTTGTAGTAATATATAGCGCTTTATAATGTTTGTAGCGCCTTGGAGTGTGTAGCGCTTCACTGAATGTGATGGCATTTTGTTGCCAGCAATAATGTGGCACACATTTATAGCCAGTTTTATGTTGCCAGTATAACTTGTGAATATGTGGCTGTAGGCATGCAAGGTACAGGATTTATAATCCAGCAAAAAAGCTCAATGTGAAGCTGCAAAGTGTAAAAGTGCACCCATTTTTTTTATTATTCTCTGGAATACCTCATGCATAGGAGACTACATTATTTATATAACTGACTGATTTAATTAACAATTACTAATCACGAGTGCCAACTCATTATTATTATTATTATTTATTAACTGCCTGCTTATTATTATTATTTATTAACCTTTATTAACATTATAATGTAGTTCCATGTGCAAAATGAGGTTAAAATACATATTCTGAAATTCGTTTTTCAAACGTGCACTGGAATTTTTTTCTATTCCTTCTCTTTCTGTGCTTGCAGCAAGCAGAAAATATGCGGGAAAGGAAATGAAATTTGAAACAGTTGCTCCCTGAGCAAAGATCCTATTGTACAAAAGTGAAGGATGATGCTGCCTTTCAACCTGATTGGAACAGAGTATCTGCAGATAGATTAGGTAGGCAAAATGGGTAGGTGCAGAGCCCTGCTGAGGGGAAGATGGGCAGAAAGAAGTTAGTTTGTGATGACTGGGCTCTGAGACAGATGTGTCTGGTCTCACTCAGCGCTGGCTGGAGAACCCTCTGTTCTCGCTGCGCATTCCAAACATCCAAGATTAACAGAAGCAGTTTGTTGGCTGGGGCTACTCTTCTGAGGCGAGTGAAAGAAGGTTGTGTGGGGGAGAGAACTACAAATCTTTCTGGTAAGCACACACAGTTGAAGTGAGGTTACTGTGTGCCGTTGTTTGACAAAGGTCTGATCTAAAAATATAATTTAGGGAGAGTAGCCAAAAGTAATCCCCTGCATTTAATTCATCATGTTTTATGTTACAAAGTGAATTGTGCTCTGTCTATGTATTTTTCTCTTCTTTTTTTTCAGATAACGATGCATGTACATGGTAAGATTTCATTGTGAATGGTATTTGCCTGCAATACAAATGATATATAAAACCAAATGGTGTATAGTTTTTTTTATTATTATTGCATTTGGGAATGTAATTTTGACACAGGGGAGATTTATCCTCTTTGGTGATGCATTTGTCATTTTGCCCATGCAGATAGAATAATAAACAAGCATAGGCAGTGATAAACAGGTGTGTGTGTGTATGTATGTGTTCTCCTTGCATGTTGTTGGAGAGCACCTAATATAATATAGATTGCTGGAGGTCTATGAGCCAGCAATGCCTATGGGCATAGATCACTGGTGTAGATAAACCCGTGATACCGGCCACAGGCTGTAGGTGGCACTCTATGTAAAAGTATTGGGTGTCCCTGGATGTAGGTCCAAGACTCTCTATAGATCTCTAGGAGTATTATAATAGTAAGGAAGGTTTTGTGTATGATGGGGTATAATGTAGGGAAGGAAAATTATGCTCCCCACTAAGTAACCTACTACCACAAAATACCACCAGTAGTACATATTACTAGATTCTCCAATATAATGTCACTAGAATGATGTGAGGCCAAACCCAATATAAACACGAGGATAGGTATTACCAAGGTACTGCTCATCTTTTGGCGGTAAGAAAATACAACCAAACCCCAAATTTACACAAAATATCCTACAAACTGCACTGCTTTAAAAAAACAAAAACACGACTCCCCCACTCCAAATGAGGAAAGCATGGATCCAGCTATGCTAGCCATTTTGACAAAAATTAGGGCTCTAAAACAATTTATGTAGGCTACTAATAACAAACTGCAATATTTGGATGGCAAATGGTCAGTTTTTGATTCTAGGATCACTGAAGTGGAACACAGGGTAAGCAACACGGAAGACTTCACTAACAAAGTAGCTGACTTAGAAAACTCGGTTAAAATACTTCAGAAAACCTGTAAAATAGAAACAGAAGAAACAACCTTCGCATTGTGGGCGTTCCTGAAGGGGTTGAAGGAGAGGACACCATTAATTTCCTAACTACTGTGTTACATAAGTTACTTGACCTCCCCCTTCAGTGCAACTCAACCTACAAAGAGCTCACAGAATTGGCCCGATGCAACCTCAAGTTAGCGATACTAAATCCTCAAGAACTCTTATATTTGCTCTAATAGACTTCAAACATGTACAGCTTATAATGAAAAAACTCAAGATGATAAAACATCATATTTGGAAAGGGAACAATATTTTCTTCTCTCAAGATGTTGCAAACTCCACTGCTGCAATAAAAAAAATAACTACTAGTGCTAAAACCAGCCTTGAAACAACTTAATACTAGATATGGAATGGTTCATCCAGCTTCCTCAAAAGTAACCTTTAGATGCCACACAACCTCTTTTGACAATCCTGAGAACTGAGACAATTCATTCAATCCCAAAGGTCGGATGAAATGGACATGAATGGACCTTCTGTTAATAATACAAGTAAAGTATCCTAAGAGAAATCCCTTTATGGCTTTCTAATTTCAACCTTGTGAGAGTGGGGCCTGGACTGGCCTGGTATTGCTGGGCATCCTGCCCTCATCACCGCACATCAGTTAGAACATGTAATCTTTGGCTGTTTGCATTTAGCCATTTGGTTCTTTCAAATCAAATCTCAAGATTCACCTTTACTCATTTTCATGTTCCTGTTTGTCATCCCTCTCTCCTCATTTATCTCTTTTTCCTTATGTTCTTTCCCAATAGGTATTGCATTATTCATAACTACAAGACGTTTCATCAAAGTCATTTGGAAACTCTTATACTCATATTCTCCCATGAATCAATTAACTATTTATTTCAGGTTCATAATATATCTCTATGAGTTTCTATGTCAATAAATACATCATCGTGGAATGTGAAAGGTAACCATAATCCCATCAAAAGACAAAATGTATTATCATACCTCAATATAAATAAGCCTCCCTTTGCTTGTTCACAAGAAACACACGTCTTTGCATCAGAGGCTGCTAAACTTAAGAAGCTATGGGTAGGAAAAGTCTTTGTAAGTGAGGATGAAGGGAAAACAATTGAGTTGAGTGATTATTTTGGTGAATAAAAAACTTGACTGCAAGATTATTAGCTCAGAGTCTGATGACTCAGGTAGATGGGTTATTTTGAATATTCTTGGTCACTCTACTTACTATTCAATCCTAAATGTATATAGTGCTAATGTATCAGATCATGGTTTCTGGAAACAACTCAAAGAACGTATGTTATGCTCAAATATACAAAATCTTATTGTTTGTGAAGATTGTCATGAAATAGTAGATTCTTTGCTTGACAACAAATCTAAACTTCTCTTTAAAAATTCAAAATCACACAACCAATTCTTAAAGTTCATCTCCAAGTTAGGCCTTGTAGATACCTGACATCTGCAACACCCATCAGATATGGAGTATACATTTCATTCTTGCCCGCATGATTCATTTTCTAAAATTGACTATATCTTCCTGACCAACTCATTGGCTTCTTACCTAATCGACTCCACTATAGATTGTATTTCCCTGTCTGATCATGCCCCTGTTCATATCAAAATTGGCACTGCCGCTCTTAACTCCAAATCAAATAGATGGAGATTTAATTCAGCCCTATGACAAAAGCTCATACAAATCTTTTTCTGGTTCATAAAGCAGCAGATATTTCTATACCAAATAATTGAGACTTTTATAAAGCAGTACTCAGAGAAGAAATCATATCTTTTGTGGCAAGAAAAAAGAAGAAACGTGAATCCAAAGAAATCTTAAGGAAATTTAAAAATCTACAAAAACAATATATATCTTATCCCTCCCAAGTATTCCACTCTAACATACTACAACTAGGAATTAAATACAATAAACTCATTTCTGAATATTCATGTGCCAATATGTTAAAATATAAATAAAAATCTATCAATTTTCCAACAAAATGAGAAAATCCTTAGCCTCCTACCTAAAAATTAAAAGGAAAGAAGAATTACAGTGAGACACAATTTCAATGGTACTAGAACATTTGAAGATAAAGAAATTGTGAATGTATTCAGCAAATTCTATCACCAAATATACTCCTCTAAATCCACACCAAATAATTTGAAAATTTCTACTTTTCTTCAGAATATTACTCGAACACATGATCCTGATATTTAATATGGATTCACTTTACTTTGATTTTCACTTAACTCACCAATAGCTGAATATGAAATAATCAAGCAATAAATGAACATAAACAAGAAAAAGGACATGATGGGGTCTCCATTAATTTTGATGCACATTATAATTCATTACTTACTCCCAGACTATTTGAACTATTTGCCCATTTTGTTTCAAACTCAAAATCTGAAGGCTCCTTTACAGAAGTCATGCTCTTAACATTCTCAAAACCTAACAAAGACCCTGAATTGCCACAGATTTACAGAACAATATCCTTAATCAATACCTACTGTAAAATCTATGCAAACATTTTAACAAACAGACTCCTCCCATTTTTGCCTAAATTAATTAGACAGGATCAGGTTGGCTACGTCAAAGGAAGGCTTTTGTCATCCAACATTTGGATTTTTCTAGACGCCTTGAACTTTACTGCCGCCTCAAGTGATCCCTATGCAGCTGTTGCCTTGGATGCTGAAAAACATTTGATAGAGTTGAATGGTATTTTCTGTTTAATGTGTTAAGTTGGCATGGGTTTCATGAACATTTTTATATCCATGACTCATATACTCTTACTCTGAATCCAAAACTGCTATTTTCATAAATGGCCACATGTCCCCCTTCTTTCCGCTAGTTAGAGGAACTTGGCAAAGATGCCCCCTCTCACCTTTGTTATTTTTTTTTAGCCCTCAAACTTTTTCTTAGAATCCATCAAAATGCATCAACACATCCAGGGAGTAACATTTAGTGATTTACAAGTTAAATATGCAGATGACATCTTCCTATTCCTTAGAAATCCCAAAACAAGCTTAGACAATTTACTCCAAATTGTATCGCACTTTTCATTAGCATCAGGATATAAACTAAACAAAGATAAATCGGAAATCCTTCCCATGAACATTCATTGCACTAAATTCCTCATCTAACAGTTTGGCATAAAATGGTGCCATAAGAAAATCATATATCTAGGGCTTCAAAAGTTGTCCTCGGTTAAAGATATCATTAAAGAGAATACCAAAAATGTATTAACCAATAAAAAAATATCTTAGATTCCTGGTCTCCGCTTAACCTATCTTGATGGGGTTGCCTCTAATCCATCAAGATAATGATAATGATTTCCCTGTATTATATACCTTATTTATGCTTCCTATTCCAATCCCATGTACATTTTGAAAAGATATTGATTCATGCCTTGGCAAATTTCTGTGGGGCAAGAAAAAACACAGTTTATCTGTTAGTAAACTAAAAAGGAGTGCTTTGAGTGGAGAGGTGGGATTTCCCTCTTTTCCTAAGTATCACTCCGCCTTCATTCTAATGCAAGCACAGAATTGTTTTTGTCAAGTAAACCATTTTGATACCCCAACATGGGTCTGTGTTGAAAACATATGGTTAGGCCCTTCTTTCTATCTGTATGCCATTTATTTACCACCAAAAATAAATGTATTAAATGTACCAATGTCCAATTCACTGCTAAACAGATAAGCAAATCAAGGGTCAAGTTAATTGCTGGAAAGGTTAGCTACTAAAAGGAATCAAATAGGTACAACAACTTTTTAATCATGGCATACCACTAATTTTTTATGAAGTTAAAGTGAAATTTGCCACACCAGGGTCTTTCTTCCTTCAATATTTGCTATTAATTAAGGCAATCATTAATAACTTGCAGCACCTAACGGAATACTCTGGACAAATTAATACTGCTAGACAAAACCATATGTACAACAATCAGTTTTCAACTTCCTTTTTTCTACAAAGATCTTACTAATCACTTGATGGAAGATTCTCAATGGAAAACACAGCAAGAATGGCAACATGACTGTTCGTTAACCCTTCCAGATTATACCTGCCCGTCTTTTTTGAAAAAAACATCTACCATTTCCGTCAAAGCTAACCTAATGCAAACTCTCTTCTTTTTTCCTGCATAGAATGTTTATTACCCCTGTTATGCTTTTTAAGTGTAAGATTGCTATACACATAAATGTTGGAATTGTCATGATGGAGAAGGATCGTTCAAACATATGTTTATGTACTGCAAATGCATAAGTAAATTTTGGAGTAATGTATGGCATATTATTAAATACATTTGTAAGTTAAAATAACCTTTCCATTTTAAAATCTTATATATAGGCCTCCCAAACCTCTTATCTATTTGATTTATTTTAACTGCAGTTCAAGTTATGACTCCATTAACCATAAAATCTGGTGGAACTCCATATGCAACATACATAGATTGGAGGGATGCATAGCCTCAACCCCAATATTATTTCATAAGTATTAATTTAAATGGAAGATGTTTTTAGATTTCCTCTCCTCAAATGAGTACTCTATTTTAATATATTATTATTTTAGTTCTGAAGATTACCCTAGTCCCATCTTTATCCTTCCCCTCTTTCCCTCCCCATCTCCTTATACTCTTGCATGTATTGTTTGTTATATGTTCCCCCTCCCCATTCTATATTTAGAAAATATCTTCTAGCTCCTAAGTAGTGCTATGTCTAATCCAATGTGTTAATTATTGATACATTGTCCTGGAAATAAGATGTATACACATTGGTTTTCCATGCTCTTAATAAAAAAAAGTTAACAAAAAAACAAGAAAAATAAAAACGATAGAATGAAAGGCTCCCCAAAGAAATTGCCAGTAGTTATTATTAGCTGAAAGCTTTTGTCACACTTTACAGGGAATACTTGGAACCAATTAAACCACGTTGAAGAGGAAAGCATTGATGATGCTAGAGTGTGTGCTGTCCAATATATCTATAGTGAAGCACTCTTACTGTGACCATCACTGCTAATGGAGAAACGATAACAGGGTGTCCTTGGAACTGATGATTGTTTAGTGAAACGCTATGCTTTTGAATTGGATTATTTGACACAGTTGATTAAAAGCATCATAGAGTTTACAATGATAAGTTCTTCCACATTCATGTGCTGTGTAATGCAGTTCCTAATTATGATATCCTACTTATGACATATCACGCATTGTACCCAACTGGGAGCTCTTCTACCCACCCAGTCAAACCGCTACCTAAATGTGACAGATCATGCATCGTACCAAACTGAGAGCTCTTTGTCCCCACTTCCCAGGAACGCCCTTCCTAATTATGAAATATCATGCATTACACCCAACTGGGAGCTCTTATTCCCCACTTGCCAGGCACACCCCTTCCTAGTTATGACACATCATGCATTGTATCCAACTGGGATCTCTTCTTCCCCAATTATGTGCTGTGTAATGTAGATCCAAATTCGTAAAATACCATGCATTGTAACCAATTGGGAGCTCTTATTCCCCATTTTCCAGGCATGCCCCTCCCTAATTGTGACATATCGCACATTTACCCAACTGGGAGCTCTTCTTCCCACCCAGTCAAACATCTACCTAAAGGTGACATATCATGCATTGTACCAAACTGAGAGCTCTTTTTCCTTACTTACCAGGCACAACCCTTCCTAGTTATGACATATCATGCATTGTACCCAACAGGTATCTCTTTGTCCCCACTTCCCAAGCATGCTATTCCCTAATTATTACATATGATGTATTGGACCCAACTGGGAACTCTTTCCCCCCACTTCCCAGGCACGCCCCTTCCTAGTTATGAAATATATTGCATTATAACCAACTGGGAACTCTTTACCCCCACTTACCAGGCACCCCACCCAATTATGACATATTATGCATTGTACCCAACTGGGAGCTCGTATTCCCCACTCCCCAGGCACGCCCCTTCCTAATTATGACATATCATGCACTATGCGCAACTGGGTGCCCTTTTTATCCACTTCACAGGCATGCACCTTCTTTATTGTGACATATCATGCATTGTACACAACTGAGTGCTCTGCTTCCCCAATTATGTGTAATGTAGTTCCTAACTGTGACATACCATACATTGTATTCAATTGGGAGCTCTTATCCCCCATTTCCCAGGCATGCCCCTTTCTAATTATGACATATCATGCATTGTACCCAACTGCGAGCTCTTATTTCCCACTTCCCAGGCGCACCCCTTCTTAATTGTGATATATCACAACTTGCACCCAACTTGGAGCTCTTCTTCCCAATTCCCCAGTCAAACCACTGCCTAAATATGACATATCATTCATTGTACCCAACTGGGAGCACTTATTCCCTACTTCCCAGGCACACTCCTTCCTAATTGTGACATATCATGCATTGTACCCAATCGAGAGCTCGTTTTCCCCATTTCCCAGCCATGTCCCGCCCTAATAATGAGATATCATGCATTGTACCCAACTGCGAGCTCTTCTTCCCAATTCCCCAGTCAGGCCCCTGCCTAAAAGTGATATATCATGCATTGTTCATGTGCTGTGTAATGTTCCTGGCAGTGAGCACGCCGATCCCAAAGATGCTCCCCTGTCAGGTCAATAAGATGAACATCCCATTGGGCACTTAGCATCGAAGGATTGCACACTGTAGCACAATGAAAGGGCACTATGGAAACAAATCATAGGCAGAAAGATAGAACAGGCCAGCCTTACCATGCTTGCCAGGTGCGAGGTCGGGGACTTCTTCAACTGGACAGCCTCTCTTGGGAAGAGCCACTGCTCATTCATCTTATGTTGCTGGTTCAGGTGGAGTGCCAGCTTCTCATCCGGGGTTACCAGAAGAGATCTCATGTCATCAAGCTGCAACCAGAAAAAAAACACAATTATACAATTGTACTTCCAGACCAACTACCACCATTTGCCAATCTTTGCACTGGCTCCTAATTCAGGCCCCAAGACAATCCAACATTTTTTGCACAATGCACCAATATCTTGCAGTCAACCCCCCTCCCTAATTATGGCATATCATGCATTGCACCCAACTGAGACCTCTTCTGTTGCTCCTAAATTCATGCATTCACCCAAAAGCATGTTCATCAAACAAAGGTGTGCAATTCGATCTTGTGTGTTGTGCTATATGAATCTCCAAATGATATCAATGGAGGCCGATCATGCCTGGCAGACAAGTGGCAAGTCCTGGTGATGTAAAAATGGCTCAAAGGGCTGGGGGTATGGCTACACCGTTGGTAGGGAGGGGCAATTGCTGGGTGTTGTTTCGCTCCTACTTGTAGCCTAAAAGATCCTGTTTAGACACCAACAGCTACCAGGAGCTACTTTTGACTCTCTAGGCCCACTTGAGGCATGCAAATAGATGTAGGTAACATTACTTCTGTGTGTGTGTGTGTGTGTGTGTGGGAGTGTGTATATACGAGCTGTAGGGCTCATCTAGAAAACCTTTAAAACTTAATAGGCAGTTTGTAGTGGACACAAAAATGATAGTGTGCATCTCATGCAGACGTTAGATTTGCAGCACGCTATGCACTAGCTCCTCGTTCTCCAAAGATAGCTCCTGCTGACTTGGAGATGTCTTATCCTCAAAAGCTGCTTTTAGCTGCTGCTTTTTACATTTTTATTTGGAGCCATGATTTAGTACTCCGGAAATGAGCCAACAGATTGCTTCCCAAGAAATAGAATCCCATCTGTCCAATCCTATGAAACCAGTGACCAGATGTTTTGCCACGCCCCTCGACCCCACCAGTTGATCGCTCTATGCCGTTCATATTTTTGACTCAGACTAGTGAGATCCTTTTCCATTCTTAAGATTCTATTTTCCCCATATTAAGAGAAACAATCACTGTATATTTTCGTTCTCTCACATAAAGCCCTGAGATGAGATGTCATACAAATGTCAGGAGTTTGTGAATGGGCCAGAAATGAAATGTATTTATCACAAAAGTATAGTATTTCTTCCTCTTACAGGGGTGTTTGGAACAGATAAATAAGAAAGCAGAAGATTTCCTTGGCCTCCAAGACTATGGGCCTCATTACACGATAGGCGGTAAGGGATTACCAGCACCGGTAAGGGCACCAGTGCCGGTAATCCCTTACCGCCCTACTACGAGGTCCCTTAGAGGGTCCCTCCCCTAACACCTGGCTTTACCAGGCTTTATGGAAGGGACCCGCTAAGGGACTTCAAAGCTAATAACGGTACCGCAAATTGCGGTACCGTTATTAGCTCCTTCCCCATTCCCATTGAGCCCTATGGGGGCCCAAATGGGAATGGGGAATGGTTCCCGGAATGGGGACTTACCGGGTCCTCCAGGGTCAGAATGACCCGGTAAATCCCTATTCCGGGAACACTGACCCAGAATGCAGTAAGGGGGTAGCCATGGCGCTAATAGCGCATGGCTACCGCCTACTGTGTAATGAGGCCCTATGACTTCATTGCATTTTTTTCTTCTTAGATCAAACCATGAGTCCTTCAACGTGATGTTTTGTCCCGATCTTACCCTTAGAATTCCTTATCTCAATACATGTGTGGGCATTTCCTTCCAGAACCTTCCCTGCTACCACGATTATTTGAACACACGTAATGCATCCAGAGTTGATTCAGTCTTGGCGTCTAGGATCTAACACTGCAGGGTTCCCCAGCATGGAATCACGCAGCATTCCCTCAAATTTAAGTAGAAGTTGCTGTTGAGGCCTTGTTCGGCAGGTGCAGGTTTTTCCGCCACTCCCAAACTTTGGCAGAATTCTTCAACCCTGGGAACTCCGGAGGGAGAACTCTATACACCTTAATAAACCATAGAGCATAACCTCGATTGAAGAGAGTTCCCTCGCCTCTGAGAACTACTTTGTGTGCAATGTCCTGGTATCATTCCACAGTCTCCCGCAATACATCTGGTGCCAGACACTCCAGGCTGTGCTTGTAGCTGGCCCTCAGAGTCTTGAGCTTTACCGCTACTATGCAATGCATGTCATTCTCACTCACTCCTAAGATGTTCTTTTCTCTATTTTTCCAGAGTTGGGTTGCAGAGTTTCTTATCTGCGTTGGATTCCTGTTTTCCTGAGAGGAGCTGCAGTCTGTCTACCACTTCTGCTACTCTACACAGTATCAGCTGACTCTTTAAAACCCTGACTTGACCGCGGAGCAGGCCGCGGAGTTGGGTTGCAGAGGCTCTTGCCTGCGTTGGATTCCTGTTTTCCTGAGAGGAGCTGCAGTCTGTCTACCACTTCTGCTACTCTACACAGTATCAGCTGACTCTTTAAAATCCTTACTTGGCCGCGGAGTCGGGTTGCAGAGTCTCTTGTCTCTGGTCTTCTGGGCTGACGGTAAGACGCCATACACACTTATGCTGCTGGTGGAATCCAGGAAAATAACTACTGTTATTTAACATTTGCGTGCGGGAGCGAGCACCTTAACACTTTTGTGTGATCAAACTGGGCGCTGGTATTGTAATTCACCTGCTTGTTTGCCCTCGAGAGGTACAAGTCCATGGGAATTCCATGAGAAACTTTCCACCCGGCACCAGTATATAAGATCCTGTTTCAGGCATTGACACCTGGTACAACTGCTCCGACTTTTGTTGCCGGGCAGAGATGTTGCAACGTAGCCTACCCTGCTCCCAGCCCAGACTTTTTTCACCCCGTTCCTACCTTTCTTCGGCCGGGACATACGTGAAGCTACCAGCTTGCAGGACGGCCACGATACGGTGAGGAGCTGCGGAGACACCAGGGAGACTACAGACACAGGAGCAGTGCTCCACCCCTGACTACTCCGCGGTCGCTCCCCCTGCTGCTAACTGTGGGAATCTGAGTGTTTTACACACTTTACAGTGTAATTAGGTAGATAGGTGAGATTCCTCGCTTACAAAGAACATCTCAGGAAACAAACACTAGCGGGATCACTACCCCGACTACGGGAAAGTAATTTGGTTTTTTTGGTTGTTTTTTTCTTTTTTTTTCATTTTCAGTTTGTTTGCATAGTCAAGTAAGGAGGAGATTGTGTGAGTGGAGCCCCTAATTGTACCAGTATCTCGCTGACAATATTCAGTTGAAGAACTGCAGGTGTGGGAGTGGGCCTTCAGAAGCAGGAGACTGCGGGACGGTGTCCTTTGATCCTGCTTGTGAGTTGGTCCAAGGCTTAGTGCAACTCCTATTCTGATATTATGTGCCATCAACTTTTTGCATAGCCCGCAAGGGTCCTTTTACTTGTGTAGTGGTAGTGGGCCAACAGAAGCAGGAGACTGTGGGACTGGGTCCTTTGATCCTGCGGGTGAGTTGCTCCTTATTTTACCACAACATGCAATCTGTTGCTGCGTGCCATCTATCTACCACAGAGTCCGTCTGGGAACCAACAGAAGCATGAGACTGCGGGACTGGGTCCTTTGATCCTGCGGGGGACTTGCACCATATTTGACCACAACACGAAATCTATTGCTGCGTCCCACCTATCTACCACAGAGTCCGTCTGGGAACGGTGCTTAGGAAAACCCGTTTCAACAGTTTCAACAGGGGGTGCTAAGCTGACTGAAAGGTTAAACTTATATTAGACACAACTTGCCCATAAACACCCCTTTGATGGCGACTGGAACGAGACCTGCAACTAGATCAAAGAATAAACTGGGTACAATGGTGGAACTGCTGTCCCCTGGACTTAATCAAGGTGAGACCACACAAGTTCTGTTGACAAAAGGAGAGACAGTGATACCAATAAAGACCTTGAATGACCTTAAGCAAGGAAGTAATTTCCAAACCGAGACTAATAAGGAGTCGATTCACCCAGACAATGACCCACTAATGATAGACCCGATCCCAAATCACGGACCAAAGGTCCAGACAGTGATACGTGAGCCGTTATTATCACAAAAGGAAAAAGCCATTGCTGCAAAAAAAGTTGGGAGCTGGCATACATAAAGACAAAACTAAAAGAAGATGGCGGACACTTGACAACACAGAGGAAAACTAACAGGCAAGACCGCCTTTCGATGGATATTACAGAAATTGAGGATTTGATGATGAATCAGAGCAAAAGAAAGGAAGTATTTAGCCTGTAGTCAAATATAAAGGGAGAGCCGTCTTGGTTAGCCTCAACACCACGAGCCTTAATCCCTCCCTTGACTGTGAGAACAAAATCAAAATATCGAGGCTGAGTAGCCCAAAAAGGAAATACACCGAACACGGGTTACAAAGGAACATACAAAGTACTTTATTTTATACTGAATCCAGTTACGAAGAACAAAGCAAAAATCAGATAGCTATCGGCCCTCAGTGCAACACAACGAACTCCAGCGTGGTTCAGTGTGTTCAGTGAGAGATGCTGAACATTAGAATGCATTGGTTTTTATACTCTTTGTGAGCACGATGTCCAGCCCTACTTCGGGTTAATATTCCGCTAATACATCACCGATCTAGGGTTCATGCCAAGTCTCGCACATCCGCATATAACTGGTTTGCTTTTAATACATATATGAACAAGCCTATACGGCAACCGTGTATTCTGGGATTTCCCATGCAGGTCTTCTCAAACATTAATACAATGTAGTTAAACAAGTGTTCTACATTCAGTATTTGAATACATTGTTCTCTACATATGCTTGCGGATTCGTTTCTTTGCACGAGTAATCCTTTACACACAGGTCAACGAAGGACAAGGTCTCAGTTCACGACCTCAACAAGTGGCCAGCAGGCAAGTTACATATTAGCTACATACAGAGGTCAAGACGGCCATGTTGTATTTTGGAATGACATCGTCCACCATTTTAACTCACAGGGTGACTTTACAAAGCAAACCTAAAATGGCGGATTGACCTAAAATGGCAGCTTACATTGATTCTAAGGTCAGGACAATGCAACACGGATTTCTTCGCAAGAGACTTATAAGCAGCTTGGCGTAGGTCAATATACATATATTTATTGCGATAGGAGGCACGATATAATTTCTCTTTTGACATGACGACAAAGGATCATTAGACCTCTTCTATAGTAAACACCAGCAGGCAACCTGGAGACAGCTCCCCACTATCAGGTAACAACCCAAACACTAAGCAATTCTGTCAGTGCCAATCTCATGTACCACTGACTAAAGGCGATCCCCACAACAATGCTCGACTTACAAAATTTGCTGTTAGCCGTAACCTCTCAAGCGATGATACCTTTCATGAAGTTATTAGAGAGTAATTGTGATGCCCAAAAGATCAAGCTACCTTGTTGGCTCTTATCCACTCAAAGCCGATTTTTGTGGAGTCCTTTATGAACATGATACACAACCGACTTAATCAAGAGGCTGAAACAAGCGCCCAATGGCAGTCGAGGCTATTTGAAATAGCGAGAAGAGATCATGAAGTGAAGGCAACATTGACAGCAGGCATGATGGAAATCATAGGAAAGAGGCATCAACTGCCAAGTGTAAAATTACAAAATGAAATTGGACAAAAGGAATCCATGCCACAAGTAGTAGCACAAGCACAGTTGGAAAGTGTGCAGGGCAGAATGGACACATTGACTTTGCACACCACCCAACGACGCGGGAACACAAATGAAGTTATGGAGGCTCCGACTTCCTTACCCGAAAAACGTTGCTATTTTTGATAACAATAAGAACAACAATAACATGCCACAACAAACACAGAAAAGAATTACTAAAGTAACAAAGAAAAAGAAAATAAACGGTTCTAGAGCCTTCCTATGAAATTTGACAACCCCTAAAGAGAATAAGACGACGCAACAGGGAGGGAAAAAAGCTGCAATGGAAAGTAAGACAGTGGAGCTACACAGAGTTGATAGGAATTAAATGATACATATAGATATTACTATGATGGAAGAAGTTACACCTGATCCAATCATAGATCGACAGTGAAAGAGATGTACTTAGCCAAGAAGCATTGATGAACCTATCAACTTACTCTAAAGAAGAGGAAGTGTTTCAAGGCTAATGCCTTGAAACACTTGTGTATAGGCGCGTTACAAATGCCATATCATATCATAACTGGGACTCGCAAGCCTCAACTAGTGAACAATCTGTAATTATTGTTGACTGCTATGAAGAAGGCTATACCATAGAATCTATCTGAACAGATCTTAGCTGTGAAGACTTCCCGGACTCCGAGCTTGAGATGTCGAGACTTAGTATGGAATTATTTTCAGATAGCAAAGATTTTACATCGCAATATTTGTAGAGGAGTCAAAGGACTAACCACTCAGAAAATAGTTTAGACACAGATCCTAGATCTAAAGTGCGGTAACCTGTGTTTGCTAATCCTATGGAAAATCTGCAAAATACAAAATTAAAAATTGAGCAAGTGTAAACTAATAACTATCAACGTGAACTGATACTAAACAGAACAAATACTTTGCGACTGATGCACGCAATTCTCTTAGATGGGTCAATGCAGGACACATAAAAGTGGTGGATTTCATGGATGAAAAAAACCCAGACTTGATTCTCGTACATTTTCATAATACAGAGAATATTGGAAAGATTGCGAATGAGGCACCCCTCTTTTTGAAATTAGGATTTTCATGCACTGCTGTAACAACAAACATGAAGAAACCTATACGGGAATATCAGCATTATGTGAAGAGAACAATAAAACAGGAGAGAGAGGGGAACGATGGTGCACATTCCCCGGGGAATTATTTAAAAAACAGAATGGCTAGCTCTGCAGAAAGAGTGATAAATAGATATAAGCGAGTACATTTTCCTAACATGCCTTTTTGGAGAGAGGAGGAAACCCCAAATAGGAGGATGACAGCGATGAGAAAAAACAACTCATATCCATCAATTAGAAGATCTACAACTACACTGTCTCTATGTAGTTGGAACACCAGGGGATTTTCTCATCTCTTTCGTTTAAATTCGGACAATCTCTGTAAACACACTTTTATATGTTTACAAGAAACATGGATTGACATCATGCCGGGATGTGATGGTTATACAGTGCTCATGAATCCTGCAATATCCCATAAATAACGACGTCCATCAGCAGGACTATTAACTCTGATCAAAATGGAAGAGAATATCCGAGGGGCAAACTTTAGTAATAATTCACCGTGGATCCAATTAACAAAAGTAGAAATTGTGAGCACCAAGATGTCATCTGGAACCCTGGTACAAGTAACGGCGCAGAGATTAGCAATATTTAATATATATTGGAACCAAGCAGCGACCCAGATGGAAGAATTCATTGACACTTTATTCTCGGCTGTAGATGAAGTAGTGTTGGACTCGAACGACAGTGAAATAATTTTATGCAGCAACCTTAATATTCACTTATTCGACCCACAAGGACTAGCGATTGAGAAAAAACTCCTCTCAGCAAGAGCGAAAAATTGGATTAAAGAAACCACATGGTGACAGCTCTACTGTACTAATCAAATGAACCACAGCTCAAAATGTACTACTTGAACGAATGGAAAAGTTTCAGTGACTTTAGACTACATCTATATATCACCGACTTTAATGTCACAAGTAACGACACAAGACATCACAAGATCAGACAATAGCAATCATCAAATTGTCAGCATTACATGGAAAGGACCGTATAGTGAAAGTAGTAAAGCTCACTTACCTCCCACGGAATCTAATACTGCAGTCTCTCGACTACGTATTAGTGACAATCAAATGAAGAAACTAGTAAGCACATACACCAGTCCTGAGGTGTCTGGCATGGAACAAATAAACTATAAATGGATACTTTTAACATTTTTACGAAAGATCCATAAACAAGAATCCTCCAAGAATACCCATACTCACGCATACAATTTGCAAGTAGTAAACAAAAAAAAGAATTAAGGAGAATGCTCACGGAAATAAAAAGAAAGAACGAGGCCAACTCATGGTATGCCATTTGACAAGCCAAATAAACTTACAGAAATTGGACAAAGAATGCAAAAGCACTGCTCTCTCAACAAGATGCAGAAGCAATCCTAGCGTTTTTGAAAAACAACAATACGCGAGGATTGTGGAATCTACTAAATCCGCAAATGGACAACCAACACAAACTAATCCAAGGGATTGAAGAATCTGTATGGATTAAACATTTTATGTCCATATATAAACGAACAGTGAAAAATCAACTCATCAGAACGGAGCAGAGTGAATCGATTGTTTGGTCAAATTCTTAGACATTGGAGGACATATTAACAATCAAAGAAGCTCAATTCATCAAGGGCCCCAGGTCCTGATGGCTTAAGTAATATGCTCATAAAGAAACATCCAGAAGATTGGGCCAAATTCTGCCTCCATCTATTTGCCGCAATTGAGAAAGTGAAACAAATCCCAAAGACATGGACAACAGTTATTTTGATACCAATATACAAAGCAGGTGATAGACAACAGCCTATAAACTATAGACAAATCACACTCTTGTTTCTGATTGGGAAGATTTTTGTAATGCTCCTCCTTAACAAACTCAACATATGGATCAAAGAAACCGAGCAATTTGATATCAGGCAGACGGGATTTACTAAGAGCACTGGTACACATGTAAGTCTTATGATCTTGAACCTATTGAAACAGAGAGGCATTGGTCAATAACCACACCACATATGCAGCACTTATGTCCTGCATATGGCCTTTGATATTTATTTATTACATTTATATAGCGCGCAGGCAGCCCAGGGGCATTGTGGCACTGTTACTTGTAGGGGAACTTAGTTACTTTATGGTTAATAAGACAACATTGTGGGTAAAATTAAAGAAGTGGAACTGTCCATTGACGCTATTGGAACCAATCAAACAACTATATACCAATACCACTTTAAGAATTAGATTATCACAACAAGGTCAATTGTTGGCACCGATTGAAGCAGAAAATGGTCTCAAACAGGGGTGTCCCCTTGCAGCAACGTTGTTTAAGTTGTACACCATGGATCTACCTAAGCCTCCTCGCTTTCAGAAGGCAAAACCACCTAAATTAAACAACCACCAGATTCAGCATTTGATGTATGCAGATGACATAGTCATTCTAGACAAAACAGAGCTGGGTCTACAAAGAAGTCTCTGAAAATTTGAAACTTATATGTTGAAAAATGGCCTAGAGATCAATACCGCCAAAACAAGAATCATGCCACGCTCAGCAAAGAAAGGACAGAACAGAAATCAATACTCCTTTCAGTTCTACATGAACGAACAAAAATTTACCACGGTAACTGAAATCAAATACCTAGGAGTCCTAGTGAATCAATCGGAAGTAGAAACACCTTGGATAAAGCACCTGAGAACCAAAACAGCTTCACTGGCGAGACAAAGGTTATTCATACATAGGAAATTTGGAAAATACTCCTTACAACCAATCCTCATATTTTATCGACAAAAAGTGATTGCAATCCTGAGTTACGGGAGTGAGACTATGATTAATCTTGACCAATCTATCTGGAATATCTTGGAAGGCCTCTTTTGGAGGAAAATCCTTGGGTTATCAAATTCATTCCCGATTAAAAGAATCAGACATGAGATCGCGACACAATCATTAAGATCGATATTCGAGTGGAAAAAAATCGACTTGTATAGAAAAATGATTAATGAGGATGAAATCCCTGCATATAAACTATTCCAACAAAGAAACATTACTGTGGCCAACACGGCATTAGCATTATGGAAGAACGTAATGAAAAGCGTGATGGCAGCAAACAGTATAACAACGGAGATGCTTGTGAATCGCCCTCAATGTGCTAAACGAAGACTACAGCGAAATTATTGGATATCTACTCTAACAGAGAAAACACGATATCAGATGAATTTGCACTGTGAATTGGACAACCGTGCTATCAATGATTTGCCTGCGTATATGAAGCAATTTCCAGATAGGCACATAAGGGATCAATTTTTTAGACTACGACTAAATCAATTACCAACACGGGAACTCATGGCAAATAACAGGCAAATCCTGAATAGGAGGCATTCTGTCGATTCTGTAAGAATAAACAGATGCTCGAAACCATTCATCATATCATCATGACTTGCCCTGCGCTAGCTGAAAAAAGAAACTGGTTTCGAGAAATGATAACACCTGGGCATGAACTCAATTGCCAGGACAGATGGAATTTAATACTGTCAGGGAATAACAGGAGTCTTACTACTGTTATAATTCAATTTTGGAATCACATAATCATGATGAAGAGGACATAACCATTTGAAAGGGAGGATTTACAGTAGTATTGAATGTAGAAAGGAAATGACCTTAGATAGTTTGGAGAGTATGGGCAATGGAAAAATGCGTGTGCTAAAAAATTATGTTTCTTATTATTGTGAATTTTGTTACTGTACGACTGTATGGATAAATGAAAAGTTCTGAATAAAACTATAACATTGAATTAAATTTTTTTTTTAAAAAATTCCAAAATAGAAAACATTCCAAACCAAGAGCCTTGTTGCTGCCTTGCTTTGCTGTGGTTGCAGGAAGTCGATAGAAGACATTTGTACCAAGAAAACATAGCACTTTCCACGGGCACGATCAACCCCAGCAGTGACAGATAGGTTCCAGATGCTTAGAGGGCCACTCACTTCTTCCTTCTGATATAGGTACAGTGAGTACCATTAAACTGGGTAATGATTACACTTATTATTAAAGTGCCTAGATGCGGGAGGAATCTCCCATAAAGCTTTATTTGATAACATTATTATTGATGACTCATGGAGTGATGACTTTACTCTCTATTCTGCATTCCAAATTGCATGTGTCCCTTTCCATGTTGACTCAATTATAGACATTATTATAATTCTTAGATCCCTCGAAGTGTATAGTTGCGCCTTCTCCCAGGGTTCCAGTGCCCCGTTGTCTTTTATAACATAACGAAAAATACGGCAGACAGAATAACATGGAATTTCTATGATAAAATACTAAACTCTGACATGCTATTCCCACATGAGTCAAGCAAAAAGATTGAGCAACCCCAAAAACCTTCCTTAGTAAAATAGTCCCACAAATACTGCAGCGTAGGGTTGGTAAGAGTCTATTGCTCTCTACCACTGTGATCATTCTACTTAAAAGTGCACCGTGTCCTAAGTGTGTGCTAAGGATTTTAGGCTATATGTGATGTTACCAAAGCAAATTTCAAAGTGGTACATTTCATCGCAACCGAAATGCTGAAAATACTGTTTTTTTTTTATTTGGGCCTCTACCCCCCTGTTTTTCTATCTTTATAACCCCAACCCATTTTAGTCCCCTCCTCCTCTACCATATACATATATATTTGATATTTTCTGAATTTTCTGGTATTTTGGTCGCTATAAAATTTACCACTCTAAAATTTGCTTCAGTAAAATGACTGGGTATCGGATTTTAGAACATTGGGTACGGACTGTTTAAGTGGCTTTGATAGTATTTTTATGCAGTGACAAACTCACAATCTGCAGCTTTCAGGAGCTGGATTGTGATATTCTGATGTATACATTCATTCATTCATTCATTAATGTATTGCTGATCTGCAAGGTGCCCTTTGTGAGGGACCTACTTCATGGCGCGCGCCATGGAAGGTGAGGGGGTAACAGGGAGCAAGGCACACGAGGAGGGTAAGAACAAAACATTCTGATCACTGAGCTAACTGTGCATTCCAGATCAGCTATGTGTTATACAGTGGTGGGCTGAGGGAGATATGCAGATAAACCACAATCTAAGTGGACGCCTGGCTACTGACCTAGGGGACCTGGCAAGGGAGCAGCAAAAGTCAGTGTCAAGGTCAAAACTGCAAAGGAAAGTTATTGTTGTTCATGGCCCTGCTGGCGATAGTCACTTAAAAGGTTATGCTATTTTTATACTTATTTATATATTTTGTTTTTAAAGCTCCTTCATCCAAAGTTAACAATACAAAATTCATGAAAAAACAAGTATAAATAAAATGTAGCAACAAACCAGTAACATAATGTGCTCTAGTACCTTGAAGCGTCTTTTGTGCTAGATGGAATTACAAATAAAGATCACACACCAAATAACCGGACAGACTCAAAGAATATGGCAAAACACCACTTTATTCTCAGTTCATAAAGTAGTGAGACCTGACAAACATCGGACTGATGCATGTACAGTCATAAAGCAGCTTGATTACACAGAGGTCTTTATACCCCAATATGTGCCATCTATGACGTCATTCTATGTGACAAAATATAAAACCTGTTGAGGGGAAGGATTGGTTAAGGGATCATATCTACTTATAGAATATATAAGGAATAGTAAGTACATCATTGGTTACCACTTATCTGTAGGGCACGCCTTCAACTAACTCTACATACATACAGTACTGATTTTAATGGACACACTGTGGATTGGTCTTTGCAACATTGTATGTTATGCTGTCCCTCAAACCCACTTATTGGTTGGCATACTATTCCAACCTTTGAGTTTTGAATCTTTTAGCAGCATGCAAGCTAAACAAAACGTAGGTGTTTGATTTCCGTCAGACTACTCCCCGTTTTCCCAATTAGTCCATCACCTCTCATTGGTAGGCCATAAGCCAAAGTCTTCCTTTTGTCGTTGACCTTGTTGACTGCTCACTAGCCTGAGACATTCAAGGAGGGTAATCACACCACTATCTTTGTCTGAGGCTAATGAATAGCCCTTATTCTCTTCTCTGAAATCACATATTAGCAGCAAAATTGGTAAATTTCACCCTTTTATTTCCTGCAATTTGATTTAATTATACTAGATGCACTTGCTCCTCTTGGCCTCTAGAAACCTGCTCACTTCATCTCATATGAACTTGGTGCACTTTTAAATGACCAACAGCTGGCTTTAGCAGATATTTTCTTATTCTTCAATCTATGAGGAATGTCCCATATTCAGAGCTTATTCCTGTAACTCCCTTTGTGCTCTGTGCTTATTTCTTGAAATGGCATCCTTTATTCTGGGCCAACCTTGACTTATAGTCGATTCTGCACATGGAACTGATCTTCTGTGACTCCTGATCTTGCAGCCTTTGCAGTCTGTTTCTGAGGTAGCTTAGTTGTATCAGACATGAATCAGCGTCCATTTTCCTATCATGGCCGTGTTAGCCACATTATATATACCTTGGTAGCAAGCTTCTATATGTTTCCTTTCTACCCTATGTTAATGCATATTTACAGTTATTGATCAGTGAGTAATTTCATCTTCTTTATGGTCACGATTACTTAAGCTTTGGGTACATGTTTCTCTTCGTGCTTCATTTACATTGTTACTCTTAAGTATTTTCATTATCGTTTCAACATAGGTTCATATATCTTCTTTATTACATCACTGGGCCCTCATCAGATTACACTTAGTTTAATGACGTCCATAGGTGCATGCTGACATCATTCCATGTGGCATCCTTCCGCTGGCTCAACATGAGTTGGTTATCTGAGTGCATAACTTCTCTCGTACACTGGATGTAGTATGGGAATGACACAGGGGGTCCCATTTACTGCTCTTCACTGACCATCCCAGAATGATGTTGGTGAAAGGGCAGAAACTAGTCAGAAACGTGTCTACCTGCTCCTCTACATTGGCCCCTCTGGTCCAATCTTCGACCAAATTGTCTTCTTCTATTGTCTTCGTCTTCTCTTCATCATTTTCCTTCATCTTCTCTTCATACTGTTTTTCATTCTCCTTTATCATCTGTTCACATGATTGTTTCTTTTGGATCCAAATCTTTGTCATCCCCCCCCCCCTCAGGTCACCTGCATTCTTTATATGTTCATCCACACTCCAGGTCATGTGACAGCACTCTCCAGATGGTGGACAAAATATCCAACGTCCTATATATTTTTTATTATCCTTGGTGTAATAGAACTTTGTTCCTGGCGAGTCAAGGGAACACTTCTTTATATTCTCATGGGTAATTTCCTCATTGTGCACTTCTCCTCTATGTGCAGTATTTATGTCAATCATTATCTTCATTCCAACAGCTTTCTTGGCTGTCTTCTGGCACTGTCCCAATACAACCCTTATGAGACAAAATCCCAGCAATACCAACAATAGTACTGCTCCAAGTATTTTGAAAGCGTTTGCCAACCAGGCAGGAATCCATGATAAAAATGATGAGAACCTATCATCTGCCGCATCTCATCAGCTTCATCCTCTATTTTCATTTGCAGGGTCAGCAGCATAGTTATTGCCTCTGTCAGGGTGCCATTTCCTCCATCATGAGATGGTATAAATGTAAAGCAAGAAGGCACGATCTTGGCACACACGCCTCCTTCTATTGCTGTAATCAGATCTAGAACATATCTGTTCTGGCGAGTCATCATCCTGATAGCTCTTAATTCTTCTCTGATTGCATTGAATCCTTTTATTGTTGCATTAATAGTCTGCAACAGCTCCCATCTTGTAATCTGCAGCCACTCGGCGTTCACTGCATTCGGGAGTCCTGGCAAACATATAGATGTCATTATTACTGCTGTCTTGCGGAACAGTCTATGTTCATCTGGAATATTATCATAGGCCTCCATTTATTTTGCTGAGAAATAATTGCTTCTCTTCTGCCGATATAGGTCGAGTGACCCCTTCTTTCTCATGTGGTCATCCATCTTTGGAAATTCATCAATGTGATGGTCACTTTGGGAGATCACCAATGCCGGAACATGTATCATTACCATGGAACATATTCCTTCATATTCTTAGGCAACTGCATGTAGGCTCTGGATCCACAGGCCCAATATTGGTTCATCAATACTGTAGTTCCTCCAATAATTCCTGGAAATTCGATTTTCTGTCCACATCCTCTGTCTTCTACATCCAGGACCAGGCCATCAGTCCTGATGCATGTTGTTGCATTCTTTAGTGGTATTATAGATGCAGGTCCTGCTTCGTTGTCGACCCATGTGAGTAACTTTGAGTATTTGGCCCATTATCCTAGGCATTTGTCACTCACTATCTGCACTATGCTTGCTGATTCTTTCTTCAATAGATGTGCAGGGCAGACCAATAGTCCTTCTTCCCTTCCGGTACTGGCGACAGCACGTCCATATGCCACTAGCTGAGCTCTCTCTCTGCATCTTGGCTCTCCTGGTTTTTCAATAATTTCTGAACAGTTTAATTTTTTTATCTGGACAACTTTTATTCTATCTCCAATCTGTGAAGGATACATTAGCTTATTGCTTGTCCATCCTAGTCCACTTTTCATCCTTCTTGTTTTTACATATGTGTCTTCATATGGAAATGTCATTTTTGATCGCTATCACAATAGATGAGTGAGGCACTTTGCATCAAGAGTAGACATTTCTCTTGCAATAAATGTTCTTTCTGCATTGATGGTAATGATATGGTATGGTAATGTTTATTTGGAACAGGGGAGAAAAAACAACAGTCAGAGTTTCTGAACGATAACCTGTCTGCCCAGGAAGATTAAGTGCATGTAATACAGTTAACAGTGTAGATAACCACAAATAGGTCTGACGAGGATTCTGAAGTTTTTTCCAAGAGCATAGAGGTGCCACCAAGCAGGGGTTGGGGGGCAGGGAAAAAATAGACGATCTTCAAGGCATGGTACGTTCAGATCGTGCAAGTGCATTCATGGCATACTGTGTTAGGGAACAAACATAACAGCTTTTGTCTGATGTTTTTTCGCCCACTTCTTTCATGTGTTGGTACCATGGGTTATTTTTTGAATGAATCAAATTATCAAGATCTGTATTTATATCTTCTTGGTCTGACTCAACATCGTTATTATATCTAAATAGGTGTCTAGACACATTATGGAAAAAGATGTCTGTACCTCCAAAGGGAACAATAATAAATGTTTCATTAACAGCATTCACCCCTGTATTGCCTTGTGTAATATGTCTAAATGCCATTATGATAAGGAAGAAAAGACAGATCTTAATACAAAATGATATCAGCATGAATATTCCATGAACTCATATCAACTTTCTGGATGGTAACGAATTTCTGAAATTTTGAAGCCGCTCAATGTTTTGTTTACTTTATTATGCACATTTGTCATCCCCTTTTCAATAACTTTTATATCAGAAACTTTAATATAATTGCAATTATCACCGTCCAAATGCTACTGTTATTCTTGGGATCTCTGAGAAATGTGATCATATGTACTCCTCGTCATATCAGGGGTGAAAAAGACTGTAATATGTAGGAAAAGACAGCATACAAGAGTGTGTGTATTATCTCTATAATAGGTAGCATGCACGATGGCTGAACAATACTCTTCTTTTTTCTCTTCTCTTCAAACTCCAGATTCTTCTCTCATTGTTCCTTTGCTCCTATCTAAAAAAAAGTTCCCAGATAACTGCAAGTCTATCTGTTCTCTATCGAATTATGAGAAATGCTAGTCTTTAGTCATTTTTTGAGAAACGCTGGTATTTAATCAATGGTGCTTGTGTGCACTCCATTTCCCATATTCTCATTTCTAGCCATGGAAGATATCTGCATGAGCAGAATTGCTTCTCTTTATTTACTTGAACGGGTCAACACACGTGGAACCTCTTCTCTTGCTTCACTGTGGGAAGTTGCAGGAGGGGTCGATGGTTCGCCTTTATACGGGTTAATACCATGCAGGTGAAGCTATGCACATCTCCCTTTTAGTTTGACTGTGGTAGGACTAACTTCCTCCACCCTGTGTGGCCCTTCAAAACGGTGTGTGTTCCAGGTATGCACAAACTAACGTACTAGCACTGTCTCCTGGATACAGAATAGTAGGTTTCAGCAACTCTTCTGTTTCAATAGGTTGACTGTCTTTGTCTCTTCTTTTTGACCCCTCCCTTCTGGTTTAGAGCTGTTGAGACATGAAAGAAATACTTGCAGTCATTGTTGTTTGGTAATCATGCATCTGGTCACCTAATGTCTTTGCTACACTATGGGCATCAGTTCTTACTCTAGTTGGAGGAGCAAGTGAGGTTCTCATACAAGACCCAGTCACCAATTTATGAGGAGGTAGATGGTGATCTGGGCCGGGATGATTTTTTATGCATACGAGCTAGGGATAGGCAGTGTAGACATCCCTTCTTCAGAGTTATTTTCAATTTGGATATTCTCTCCTTTAAAGGTCTGTGTAATCTCTCACAGACGCCGTTGGCCTGTGGGTGATAAACAGAAGAAAACATGTGTATATCTAACAAAAGAACTACTTGCTCAAATAGTTAATTCACAACATGCAGTGCATTGTCAGACCGCAGGACCACACACACACCCATCTCTGGAACACCTTGCGCAGGGTGCATGCATGGACCTGCCTTGATCCATCTAGAAAATGGACATATGACCAGCATAGGCCTGTAGCTATTGCATGTCTGCAGCATATCCACATAATCTATATGCAGATACTTAAGGGGGCCATTGGGTCTAGGAATTGCTCCTCAATATTTGCAAAGTGTGTCCTGACGTAAATTATGGACACATGATGCAATTTACATTGAATTGTGCTACATGCACTAACAGATTCGGGGAAAACCATTTTTCTGCAATTGTAGCAGCAAGACTCTTTCAAGTCGTGTGTGCTGAGTAGTGAAGCTGCTCCGGCACTACTCTTAATAATACTAGAGGCATAACTGGCTCTCCAGTGCTATCCTGACCTCCAAATTGCCTCAGTGGGAGATAAAGAACACCCCCACTTTCTCCATAATCCTGCTCTTCTTGCAAAGCTTGTTCTTGTATTTCAACTAAGTGGACAATAGACAGAATATTAAAGCACTCCTTTACTAAAATGCATTGACCTGTCATTTGTTTTACATTTTCTATTTCTAAACTGGGCATAGGCGGATAATAGGCTGCCTTTTGGGCCTCTACATCTGCAAATTTGGTTCAGTGGGAAACAACATCTTCTCTTTTAGAATGCGCTGAGCATTTTACAACTGCTAGGGTCAGTGAAAGACTTAATGTTTCAATAAGCCTGTCTAATAGGGCTGCATGCTGCACCAGCATGCCACCTGAACGAAGGAAGCCCCTCCTTTTCCAGCGTGACAAAACTGTGTGCACAGTTGACATCACTTAGGCAGAGTCAGAGTAGACTGTCATGTCCTCATCCTCAAACCTCTGCAGTGCTTCAATGAGTGCCACTAATTCTGCAGCCTGTGCTGAGTAGTTTCGAGGACAATCTCACACTTGTCACTACCTCAAATTCACCCTCTCAATTCAGTTTTACTACTGATGATCCCATTTGCCTTTCCCCATTTTTTAAAATCAATTCTCGATGATGCATCAATAAAGACAACTTCCCCCCTCCCAAGAACATTTTCTCGAACCTGGTGGATTTTGTTATAATTTTCAACATACGTTGTACAATCATGAACATAGTCATTCTCTCCTACTGGCTCTGCTATAAACATTGCTGGGTTCACTGTTTTACGTCTAACAATTTTAATTGCAGGATTTGATATAACTACCTCATATCCTGAAGCGCTTTGCGTGGTAAAAGTACTTTTGTCCTTCTCCAAAATGGCAAATAATGCATGCTCTATAAATAACATTTTTGAACATCCCATTGTTATATTTAAAGCCTTTTCTATTGTAAGTGCATCAGCTGCTAAAGACTGCTCACAAGGGTCGTCCCCTTTCGTAACTGGATCTGACTATATTAAGCTAATGGCTTGTGCCCATGTCCTAATGTCATCTTTTGTGTGAGAACTGCTGTCATAACTTCTCCATGGGAGAATAAGTAACATTGTTCATGATAATCTGGAATTCCCTAACAAGGGGCTCTGCTTGTGGCCTTTTTTAATTCTTCAAATCCTTCAGTCATCTCATCTCATCTGTTCATGTTAATGGGCTCTTGTCTAGCTGAGCTTCTTTAAGTCCTTTTAAAAGTGTTTGTATATGTGTACTGCAGTCAAACACCAAAGTTCTACAGTAATTACATAAGCCTATATCTCACTGCCTTGGGTGCTGAGGTTTTCATGATTCCTTCTGCCCTTTCAGGTGACACTTTCTTCCCCTCATGAGAGATTAACTGTCCTTTATACAAAACTTCTTCTTGAAAATACTGCAACTTTTCTTTGTCTACTCTATACCCTTTCTCTGAGAGTATTGGCATGAGCTTAACTGAGTCTTCTCTGCACCTTTCTTCTGTCCCTCTGCACACAAAAATGTCCTCCACCTATTGGATTATCACACTTTCAAGTTGGACATTACCCAAGTCCATCTGGAGGACTCTATTAAAGATTGAAGGGGACTTACATTGCCCTTGGGACAATAGAGTATGTTTCACGCAAGCAGTTCTATACATAAAGCAAGTTAAATATTGTGAGTCTTCGTGCAGGGGAAGTGAGAAAAATGCTTTTTTTAAAATCTCTAACTGTAAAATATTTAGCTTTATATGGGATATTGCACAATATTGTAGCAGGCTTTGGTACTAAAGGAAAATCTTCTTTGACTATATTGTTAAGGAGGCAATATAAGTTAGACTTATAAAAAATAAAATGTTGTCATCTGAGTAGTCATCTCTAATCAGCTATTCGTCAACCAAATCTGTCAGTCTGTATCCTTCACTGTGAGCTATTCTCATTCTCCATCCTCTTCCCTCATCATGTGTCCCATGGTGTATCACCCTTCCATCTCTGACCACTGCTGCTTCCAATTCTAAGGGAATTATCTGCCCTTTTTCATCATCCATAGGGATTTCTGGCCTAATAAAAAAAACCATCACGTATTCTTAATATTTTGCCTATCAATCTGGGTAACCAAAATAATACAACAGTCATTCCATACAGGAATACCTCTGGATCTAAAGGAACTCCTTGTAATGCCTTCTGACCTGTAAAAGCTCAAATAAACTCTCTCATATCCATGTAATGTATCCCTGGGGTTGAACATACTATCACATTCTAAGTGAAAGATATAGTCATGTTAGGTTTCGTCATTAAGTCACGCTCTAATATGTTATCTGGTGTCTGCCTAGAATATAATAATGGCATCACCATGTCATGTTCTCCTATAGAGATTGGTAATTTGTCTGTAAAAGGAACTAAACTCATCGCCCCAGAGAATCCATTAGCATTCATGGCAGTACCTGACATTGTGTATTTTCCCTCATGGACACAGGAACACTTTGCTCCAGTGTCTACATGAAATGAAAATGTATTGCCTCCTATCATCACCTTGACCCCTTGTTCCTCTTGGGGGTCTGGCATTACCGATAGTACTGAACACATCTGGTCACACTTCGGGCTATCCTATTGTGGGTATAAGTTCATATCTTTCACCTAAGAAAGTATTTCCTTCTACCACAGCCACACTCTCCAATTTTGGTGCAGGTGCTTGCTGAGCTCCTGTAATCATATTTCATTGTGGTACCATAGTCTGCTGTGTCTGCGCTTGCTGCGGTTGTAGCTGTTTCACTTGCATGGGTACTTGCATTTGTTGTGGCACTGACTGCATGTGCTGGGGTTGCAGCGCATGTGTCTGAGCCTGCGTTTGATCTTGGCCATAATATTCCTGAGTTCTGCATTATATTGTGGAGCAAACCCAATCCCCTCTCTTGGGGCTTGCCAATTCTTTGGCATGCCTCCTATGCTTCTGCATGTCCTAGCTATGTGTCTTATTCTTCCACAATTCTAACACTGGTGCAGCTGTTCTACTCCTCTTAACCCATTCCATCTTCCTCTTGGCCAAAAGTTGTTCCCACTCTGATATGTGGGAGACCTTGCATTATTTTGCTGTCCTGACTGCATCTCCTGTGTCACCCTTCCTTCATTACTTGTCAATACCGCTCCTTCTATGGCAATTTTTGACAACTTCTTCTGAACTAGCTTGGCTTCCTCCTGCTTTATTCTCAGCTTTTTATGTTTTTCTCCCGCAACAACCAGCAGTGATGCTTGATTGTCATTTTTATTTCTGGCCATGGCTTTGCTTCCACTCCCACCTTTTTTTCCAATTGCCGTTGCACTTGTTCGGGCATGCCTTGACACAAAATGTGGTAAAATAATGCTACCATTTTATCCCACGGTTCACACGTCTCCTGTCGCCATCCATCTTGAAAATCTCATCTATAAACAACAGGATCTTTATCCTCACCCATTTTCCTAGTCAAAATCACATCCATGTCTGAAGTATCGGGCTATTGCACTCTGAGCGCCCACCATACGTCTACTCTGCAGTTATTAAATGGTCCTCCATCGTTTGTCGGGTTTTGCACAGTCACACCTGCGTATCCTGCTCTCTTCCAAATGTCATTAGCGCTCTCCCATAGAATAGCTGCAAGTAAGTATTTTACGTCACCTATAGCTAACATCATTCCTGTTGTAATTCTTTCTAACTCATAAAGACATTTTCCCACACCAGAATCCCAGTCTATAATCACTCCTGCACATGCTTAGTGTTTTCCAGGCGGGGCTTGTCTTACCTTTTAGTCTCCGTCCTGATAATGCCTTAATCTACTTACATGAGGAAATGCTACATCCCCTCTACTGTGCAATCATTCTTGTGGTCAATCGGTATATAATGTTGGTTCTGGTGTGCTCTCTTTACAGTCTTCTAAATCTGACCATGTTACCCCTTAGTCTATGCTCGATTGTTTTGAAAACCTTCATGCACCCTCTCTTTGTGCTTTCTCATTCTCCTCCCTTTCTTCGTCTGACATCATTATGCCCCAACTCGTGTGGGTATTGTCCTTCTCTGCATCGTCAAGATCTAATCTGTTCAAAGACAATGTTCCCTACTCGTCTGTTATGATGTCATCTAACCTACCTTCAGTTCCCCTTAATAGGGATCCCTCTGCGCTCTATTGGATTTTATACCCGTCTTTATCCCTCATTTGCCTGTATAAATCCCCAAGCCTTTACCCTATGTCTTCTGTGTCCTTCCCACCAGCCCGTGCTGATCTTGGCGTTACTTGCAGCTCCCTACAGGGCTGTTTTGCCCCTCCCTCTTCCTCAAATTGTTCTCGTGCATCAATCGTCACTATACTCCTATGACATAAATATTCCATCTCGTCACCTTTTAATCCCCTGCTTGTGTTAATTTCTTCTTCTCTTCTCCTCATTTCCCTGAATTCATCTTCCTATTGCCTTCTTTGCAACCATTGTACTTTCATTCTTTGGGCTTCTATCACTTCTCGTCTCTTCTCTTCTAATCTCTCCTTTTCTTTCCTTGCCTCATTTCCTCTTTGTCCTTTCATTATCTTGCATTCTATATCCTTTCATCTTTTTATGCTCTTCCCTCTTCCTTCTATTTCTTTTCCCGCTCTTCTCTTCCCTCTCTTTCTCGAACCCCATCAATGCCCTTATCATCTAGCTTAAGTAATATGTGTCCTCCCATCCATTGATTCTGTATTAACGCTATTCCCTTAGCTTAATCCTTTATTTCTTTATGCTTCTTCACTTCTTCCTCTATCTGTCCTTTCTCTCATCACGCTGTTTACTTTCATTCTGTGTTACTATATCTTTGCGTTCTCTGCTTTTGCTCTCTTCCACATTATCCCACTCTCTGCTACAAGGCACCGGAGCTGGAGCTCCTGGACCTGATCCCGACCTGCAGGAGCAGCGGGAACCCAGCACCAAGGCTTCTTCCCTAAATGCCGTAATTTAGGTAAGCGCTGAGACCGAGCGCCGCCTCGACCGTTTTTTTAAAAATTTCTTTCTGCATTTGCATCAGCAGTCGATGCGCTTCATTGCCCAAGCAAGGGCAGGGCAATCCGCTGCCTATTTACAGCTCCACGCTGCCTGAATACGAAATTCGCCATTGAAGTACATGAGGTACTTCTTTACTTAAAAATGGCCGACCGATTCCTGATGCCTGCCTGCATCACCCACTGAGACCTCAGCCAGCCCAGCTGATTGGCTGCCCATGCCTACTTGTCCTCTGATTGGGCGCCGGCAGGCGAAACCGGCCCACTTCATTCAAGGCCCACCTCTAACAAGGCCATCTCCTGTTTCCATGCCCGTTACCTGCCTACTCTGCCCTCGACCCAGAAGCTCTGGCTCTCCCACACACGACTGCCAAGGTAACTCTGCTTTACAGCTTACTGTACCACATTGACATTATCTGCTTAGTCCCCGTTACAAATTTACATGAACTTCGCTGCAAATGACTCCTGGCACCAAGCTATCTCAACTCTGCAGTGTACTTTAAACCCGCTCTTGTACTGCCACCTTTCTGGTGCCCCACCTGAGTACTTCAGCCCACCTTTGTTACCGTACACCTAGATGGGTACCTATGCACTCTAGTCCCACTGTTATACCTTGTGATACTGCCCTGTGCCTTTTGGCTTAATTGTGCTGCTCTGTGATGCCCTGAGATAATTTGAATCTAGGTGCTGCCATGTGTATTGTAGCCTGCCCCTGATGCCCAAAGATAGATACTGCCTTGTGCCTATTATCCTAATTGTGCTGCTCTGTGATGCCCTGTGATAATTCGAATCTAGGTGCTGCCATGTGTATTGTAGCCTGCCTCTTGCCTGTATTGTAGATGCCTATACTCAGATGTCGCCTGTGCCTTCCAGCTTAATTGTGCCTTGTGACGCCCCTCTGAAGTATATAGACTCACTAGCCCTGACTAAAACTGTCAAACTGTGGTGCTAAAGCATCAGCATAATTGTATCTCAGGCCCTACTGGGTCAGCCCAATATACTTGTCACTGTGTACTATTACCAAACATGCGTACCATCCAGACTTGCCTTCTATTTACCTCCTGGTCCTTAGCCTGGACTATTCTAACCGTCACAACAATAATGGTCCTCACCAACCTCACCCCCTGCAACTTGCAAGAGAGAAACTTGCGACTTAGAGCTAGGCTACCACGACTTTATGACATTAAAAATAAAAGGACTACTCCACCTGTACATAAACGCACCTCTACCGCCATTAAGCCCAACCTCCTAGCCTCAGCGATGATAAATCGTCCCGAACCACAAGATGATCTATACTACAAACAGAGGAGACCCAACCACCTTAATCCTGGATCTGCTAAAGATACCTTCACTACTCCTACATTATCAGGAGCCCTTATTAATGCTAGGTCTCTTACAGCACACAATCCTGAAATAGCTGATATACTGGCTATGGATAACTTAGATATCCTTGCTGTTTCTGAAACCTGGCTCCATGATGCAGCCGGCCCGGCCCTCATGACTGCCATACCGGACAATTACAACATCTTAAGAGTCGACCGGCCTAACACTAGAGGAGGCGGCCTGGCCCTCATAACCAAAACACAGCTAGCTGCTAGACTCACCCCTCACCCAGCAATCACATCGTGCAAACTTCTCTCAGCTAAAATACCCATCTCAAACAATAGCACACTAACTATACTTCTAGTGTACTGACCACCAGGCCCACTAGGCAATTTTGAGGAAGACCTATCTAGTCTCCTCACGAATACCATTAAAGACACCACCAAGCTCCTCTTACTAGGTGACTTTAACCTGGGCTTTACCGACGTTGACGACAAACAAACCCAATCTATCCAATCCATCTTAGTCAATTATGACATTACCCAAAATGTCTTAGCTCCTACACACACAAAAGGTTGCACACTAGACTGGATAGCTAACCATAATTGCAACATCACCATCTCTAATATTCTACCTCAAATATGGACGGACCACTATCTCATATGTTTTACAGCCAGCATCGAGCCTCCCAAACCCAACAAGAATAAAATAGCACCCCCCATTCCAACGAGAAACAAAAAAGAAATCACGGCTGAAAAACTACTCCCACTACTCCTACCAGCTCTCACCGCCAGCTCCATTGAATCCAACCCTAGCGACTTAGTTGAGTCATTTAACATTTCTATGGCCAAAGCGCTAGACCTGATTGCCCCTATCAAACTTCATAAAAGT
This sequence comes from Ambystoma mexicanum, assembly GCF_040938575.1. Lineage (NCBI taxonomy): Eukaryota > Metazoa > Chordata > Amphibia > Caudata > Ambystomatidae > Ambystoma > Ambystoma mexicanum. The sequence goes on along the minus strand of NC_090931.1, from coordinate 847,267,956 downwards.
AAACGTGAAGCTCACCTTAACTCCTGGTTCACTCCCCAACTCAAAAAAATGCGCATTCAAAAACGCAAACTTCAAGCTATCTGGAGGCATACCCCTTCTGCTGACAATAAAACTACACTTGCCAACTTTGCCAGAAGATACAAGAAGGAAATAATTCAAACTAAAAAAGATTCATTTAATGATAGAATCAGTAAAGCCAATTTGCACTCCAAAGAGCTTTTCACTATTCTTCGAGAATTGGAAAATCCAATTGCTCCTACAGATAATGTCCCTAAGGACAAATCCTGGTGCACTAGCATCCAAAATGCCCTAGCAAATAAAATCACAACCCTTCAATCTAAAATTGCTAAGAAAAAAGCCTCCTTGAGCCCTAGCGAAACTCACACCACCCCACAGAAAGAAATACCGAGCACATCCATCCAAACTAACTGTAAACCCTTCAGATTCACTAATATCTCCATATTGGAAACTGAAAAGGTCATTCTATCCCTTAAACCATCGAACTGCCAAGGCGACAGCTGCCCTGCGCAAATCATCAAGGACGCAGCTAGAGATTTAGCACCCTTCATCTCGAAACTTATTAACGCCTCTTTCAATACGAGAACTGTACCTACCAACCTTAAAGAATCCTGGGTACTGCCCCTACTGAAAAAACAGACACTTGACCCAGCAATCCCCACTAATTATAGGCCCATTACTACGGTCCCTTTTCTCCTTAAAATCATCGATATAGTAGCCTACCTCCAAATCCAAAACTACTTGGAGACACACCAACTATTAGGCTCACGGCAATCTGGCTTCAGACCACTTCAGGGCACTGAAACGGCCCTTATTGACCTCAAGACACAAATCAACGAGTTGAAGGATAAAGGTACTACAGCTATGCTCCTTCTCCTTGACCTATCAGCGGCCTTTGACCTGGTGGATCATGCAGTATTATGCAACCACTTAGCATCTGCCGCCAATTTCTCAAGTGAAGCTATAGCATGGGTACAATCCTTCCTAGCTAACCGTACGATGAGAGTGTTCTCCCCCGTAGCGGCAGCGGACCCAATCCATTTCACCTGTGGCGTCCCACAAGGCTCATGTGTCTCCCCGACAATGTATAATATATTTACTAAGCCTCTCTTCGACAAACTTGACAGATTAGGGGTAACCTACACTAATTATGTGGACGATACGCAGATTCTCATACCACTATCTGGCAACTTTGTCGAAGACACAGCTCTAGTAAATAAAATGTACCTCCTCATTCAGGCATGGATGGCCTCCCACGGCCTCTGCCTAAATGACGACAAAACTGAGATACTGATCTTGGGGTCCGACTCCAACCTAAAAAAACTGAGTCCCAATTACAGCAACTTCAACATAGACGGCAACACAATCAAGGTGGCTACTGAGGTAAAAACTCTAGGCTTTTACCTTGACTCCACTCTATCCCCCAAAAAACAAGTTAACTCCTTGGCATCGTCTACAGCGTACATCTGTAAATTAATCAGGACCTGCAGACCGTACCTTTCCAAAACTAGCTGCATCACACTAGCTAACGCATTAGTAATGTCTAAGCTGGACTACTGCAATGCCCTCTATGCAGGAGCCAACAAAACCATCATAAACAAATTGCAAATCCTTCAAAACAATGCTCTTGGAGCAGCTCTTGACATACCCCGCAGAGAACATATATCCAACATCAGGAAAGACCACCACTGGCTCAAAATTAGAGACAGAATCCTTCTCAAGATTCTATCGCTCACCCACAAAGGGCTCAACAACTCAGCACCCCCCTACATCTCGGCCAAACTGACCAGAAAATCGTCCAGACACCACACTAGGGCTACCAACTACCTCATGCTTCAAACCCCTAGATTTAGATGATCCAAAGCGGGCGGAGCCAGCTTCCCGGTCAGAGCTGCCCAGGCGTGGAACGCATTGCCTACTGCACTAAGGGCTAACCTACACTATACCAACTTCCGATGCAAGGTAAAAAACTGGCTCTGGTCTAATGACAACTAATACGACCATGATACTCCTGAAACCTAGTCCATGACTCTTCTGCACTTACCCTTGTACCTTTTTGTATACTCCGTCAACACTGTAACATGTTAGCTATTCATCTCCAATTGTTTTTATTGACATGTATGTACTGTATTGACATGCTTCTTCTCCCTGTATGCAACCCAAGCTTAAGTAACCTTGTACCTGCTGCGCCCGGCTACCCCTGGGTTTTTTGTGCGCATTATCAAATAATAAACATAAACATCCTTGCTGTTATAAGCGGTGGGTGCATATGTTGGATTAATATACCTTGCTCCTGCTTTTAATTCCTTTAAGGTTAAAATCCCTTCTCCTAAGGATCTACACTTTTATCTTCAGGAGGGGCAAGGGGACCAAAAGGTGTTTTTTCCTCCCCTTTATGCTGATTAATCATCCACTCCTTCTCGGCTGTATCTTTGTTAGGTAAGATTTTCATAGTAAAGATAAATCTTCCTGACCTGTGTCAACGTCAGAACTTTTTTGCTTTTACTGGTGGATTATTTTTTCTTATACCTCTGCGAGTGGGAACCTTTTTCCACGCTCACAGGATCTTTTAGTCTTTTTTTGGGTGTCATTTTTAAGACTCTCCATGGTATCTTTTAAAATGTATCCTCTTTGACAACGTTTTGGTAATAAGTGCTTATTGTTGCTGGGTTGCCCTAGGGGATCCCATTTTAACTTTCTCTGGGTAACCTTGTGAGTACTACAGTTCACAAGGGTAGAAGGGATGTTTGGATCCCTTTTACATTTTATTTGGTGAAACCAGCACACCCACCGTATGTGGGTTGCTGATGAGATACAATGTACTCCCTTTCACACTAAAACTGTAATAATTCTGTTACACGGACAAGCTTACATTTAATGGTTGGTGACAGTGAAACATTTTATTAATTTGGTGCATGTTTACCACGGACTGTGTGCACAGCCCCGGTAAAGGCACCCATGGGTGCCCATTTTACCAAAATGGCCCCGGTCTTGTTTTTTTTGCCATTTTAGTGTTCCTTGTCCGTTCTTGTTCATTACCCCGACATCTAGGGCGGAAAATTCCTTTGTGTGATTTTTTATCTTGGGAGTGAGTCCTGTTCACTCCCCGCCCAGGCTCCCGAGTGTCTGTGAAGGCAGGAAGCGAGGGAGGAGTCCAAAACTCTGCAGCCCTTTGTCTTACAGCCTGAGTGCGAGATTTCAGTTCAAACTTGGCAGCTAGCTGTCCTGAAAGGATTGCCAACCCCCCAAGTTTGAATGTTGCAAGGCTATTTGATTGGCTGGGTTTCTGCATAAAAGTCTGAACCTTGTTGCTGAAGAGGTAGTCGACCACTGGAACCAAAACCGAGGAGGATGATGTAGGAAAAGCATTGAGGCAATTTCCAGCCACGGTAGAGCCTGCTGTTTAACCGGAGCCTGCTTAGCCCTTCCTTCCAATCAACCTGGGGACTCAGAAAATAAACCCTGACCCAGTGCCTTGTCAGACCCACTATACTCAAGATGTCCTGCATGTTGAGCCATCCCCTGCTGTACTGCAACCGTGCAGGCTGGAATACCCCAAACCCTGGGACCTCAAGCCATTGTGCGGTGTGCGGTCTTCCGAAATTCCGAATCTCGTTGAAACTTCAAGGGCATCCTGCTGGATCTTGCAGTCCAAAAATTCCCCTCACCAGAGTGGACCTTACAAACTATGAGAATCCAATCAGTGATATTCTGTCTTCTTCTGTGCTCTGAAAAGCTGCCAAATCCACAGAGCTGCATCCAGCCATGTGGAAAACCTTGCCTAGAGCTTTCCCTTTTGATCCCTGCTGTAAAGTCCCTTCCAAGGTCGTGTTTTCAGTCACCACGACAAGGAATCCACTGAATGGATTTTTGGCTGCAGATCCTGAACTTCTCCTGCTGCAAAATATTCTTCTGTATTGAGGTACTGTGCAGGCTGGGCTATTTATTTAAATTAAGCCTCTTGTGATTCCTGTGTAGTTTTGGAGTGTTTTCTGTGATTGGGAGTACTCTCGTCCAGTGCACCCATGCCCCTGCTGGAATCCTCCTAAGGTGTCCTCTGTAAAGCCCCTGGACACTCCACTAACTCTAAAGGAAAATACTCACCTGTTTGAACAATCTTCCTTAGGAACTCTGACTTCTGCTACTGAAGAACCGATCCTGACACTGCCTGTTGGACACTAGACCCTAGTGATCCCCCTTCTCCCACTGAGAACACTCATGCTCCAAGAGGATACCTGACCCGGGAGGATAGCTCAGCAGCAACGTGTTCGCCTTGGAGGCAAGACGACATGAAGCAACAAAGGTTCGATCCATGAGTCCGCGCTTGGAAACCTCTGGGTGTTTAAGCGCGTTATAAATACTTAACTAAGACAAAAAAAAAACAATTGCGCAGCTTAAAAAAAACAATTCCTGTAACAGCGCCTCGATGCCCGAGGGCTATGTGAGCGCTTTAAAAATGCAAATAAATAAATAAATAAGAATAAGGAAAAGACTTTTAAAGGATTGGGCCTTTTGCCTAGAAAAGAGAATGTGTGTTTTAAAGTTACTTGCAAAAGAAGTTGGTTGGTAACTGTAACTCTGAGAGTTCACAGTTACAAATGTACTTACTTAAAGTATATAGACGGTTAAGTTACGCACCTGTGAATTGGTTGTGCCGCTTTCCCAAGAGTAATGCTGTTGGTTTCACTTTATTATTCCTATTAGGATAATTGTATGAGAGTCCCCAAATGGGTCATGCTTCCGCTGACATGCTGCTAGTCTGTCCAGAATACGTCTGTATTAGGTTTTACCTACCTAGAATAACTTTGAGTCATTCATAAAGTGTAACACTGGGTTTTATTTTTCCTGGTCTGTTTTAGACAGACACAAAAAGAGTCTTAGATTTATAACTGCCTTTAGGTTGCTTATAGCTCCTGTAAATATTGGATAGGTTTTACTTACCTTGATTATAACTGTATTATCCTAAAATAACTTAGAGTTATTGCTTCTCTTAGTCTGTGAACTGAAAAGCGACTGTACTTGAATATGACACAGCAAGGTCCAAACTCCCCTAGAATAACTGTGTTATCCTGCATCAGAGGTATAGGTTTATACTGTTCCTAGAGTTTGTGTTTCACTAGATAAGAAAAGCATATTGTCCAGTTAATATTAGGAGGTGATTTCTTGCTGAGTGTCATGGTACAACTGAGAGGGTCTACTACCCTGGTATTACTGTAAGTAATCTGAAAGTAACTATTGGTTTTGACTTTCCTAGAACTCCTGTTAGGTGTTCAAAATTAGGTTATATGCTTTGGTCTGTGCACCTTCAAGCATAGTGTTGTGTTTTTATAATTGTGGTTATATATACTGTGATAGTACTTATTTCCCCCAGATTTATCTGGGCCTACTTGTATTCAATTAAACCATTTATTTTAACAATACATAGTGTTTCAGTGTTTCTTTTGACCATTTGTATTACAATGTCATGTGTATTGATTCTACTGCCCTCTCTCTCCTAAGATAAGCCTGGCTGCCCTGTCTACGCTACCATGAACTCAGGTGTTACAGCCTTATACTAAGAATGGAGTCTTGTACTGCCTCAGTTGAATGGTTTTGTTAAGCCCTTGCAGGACTTCAGAAAAACTGTCCTAACAATCTTCTCTCTCACTCTGGTGAATCTTCCATAACTCTAAAAGAGAAAGCCTTTTTGCAACCTTTTCCCCTTATATGTGGCATGCAAATAAGTAGTCATATGTTGCAATATGTTTTTGACAGCTAACCCTCCTGAGGCCACGGCATGACTATCCTATTAGTCATGCCTCAAACCCCTTCCAAACAATATTTCCTAATTTTCCCTGTAAATCTTGGCAGTGTCCTATACAAATGTAAAAGAAATGGCAAGTCGATCCCGACTGCTATTACTTAGTAGATGTTATATCCAGTTCTTTATCTTATCAAATATACCACGTTGATCAATTGGCGTCAATCACTATGTATAATCGCAAGGAAATTATTTTAACATGCTTACTTTTTTTGTTAATTTAAAAATAAATACAATGATATTCTGTATGCTCCTTCGGTTACACTTTGCATCAAGTTTTATTATCTTGATATTTTATTATTAGTATTTTTAAAGTATTTTATTTATTTCTATATTAATTTCCTTAGATTTTTACCCTCCTGATTGACGTCAAACTTTTGGTCAAAAAATCTACCTATCACATTCATGTTTTACTATCATCCTATATCTATTAGTTTAAACACAACAATAGCTTTATATTTACATTTACATAACCCAACGCATGTGCACTATTTCAATTTTACTATGTACGCCTTCTTTTACTATTTTAGTAAATGTATCCCTTCTCCATTTTACTCCATTTTGCGGTTTGATACCACTCTTCTGTGGACCTTGCCTCAGGAATCCTTAACTTTTTAGTGTGTACCCTTATGTCCCTCCTGGAACCAGGAACAGAGGTATCTACTTCTTCCCTTTATAATGTACTCTTTATAATCTAATCTACTCTATTTTTGCCAATATCGATGTTCTACTTACGTCCATAGCTCAACTCTCCCTCAATCAACCAGTTCGCCTTTCGTCCAAGGGGCACCTGTGGGAACTGGACAGGAATTTTGTCAAAGGGGCACCTGCCGACCGTCTCTTCTAACACATGTTTTCTGCACTCTGCTCTCCGCAGGAAGCTCTGCAATGGTCTTGCTAATTGGGGAATCAGTCGATTGTCTGGAAATCTGGATCTGGGCCTACGTCGATTAGACTGTAACCATCCGCACCACTACCAAATGTACTCTAGCACCTTGAAGCGTCTTTGCGCTAGATGGAATTACAAAAAAGGGTCACACACCAAATAACTGGACAGACTCAAAGAATATGGCAAAACACGACTTTATTCTCAGTATTTAAAGTAGGGAGAGCTGACAAACATCGGACTGATGCATGAACACTAACAAAGCAGCTTGATTACACAGAGGGCTTTGTACCCCAATATGCATCATCTATGACATCATTCTATGTGGCAAAATACAAAACCTATCGAGGGGAAGGATTGGTTAATGGATCATATCTACTTATAGAAAATATAAGGAATAGTGCATCATTGGTTACCACTTATCTGTAGAGCATGCCTTGAACTACCTCTGCATACGTACAGTACTGATTTGAATGAACAAACTGTCTGTGGATTGGCCTTTGCAACATTGTATGTTAGGTTGTCCCTCAAGCCCACGTAAATGAAACAAAACGTAGATGTTTGATTTGCATCAGACTACTCCCTGTTTTCCCAATTAGTCCATCACCTCTCATTGGTAGGCCATAAGCCAAAGTCTTCCTTTTGTAGTTGACCTTGTTGACTGCTCACTGGCCTGGAACATTCAAGGGAGTGTAAGCACACCACAATCTTCATCTAAGGCGTAATGAATAGCCCTTATTCTCTTCTACAAAATCATGTGTTAGCAGACCACAAATTTGTCAATTTCAGCCTTCTATTTCATGCTATTTGATTTAATTATGCTGGATGCACTTGCTCGTCTTGGCCTCTAGGGACTTGCTTACATCTCATATGAACTTTGTGCACTTTTATTTGACCAACAGCTGGCTTTCGCAGATGTTTTCTTATTCTTCAATCTATGCAGAATGTCCCATATTCGGAGCATATCCATGTAACTCCCTCTGTGCTCATTTCTTGAAATGGCATCCTTTATTCTGGGGCCACCTTGACTTATAGTCAGTTCTGCACATGGAACTGTTCTTCTGTGACTCCTGATCGTGCAGCCTTAGTCTGTTTCTGAGGTAGCTTGGTTGTATCAGACATGAATCTGCGTCCATTTTCCTATCATGGCCATCTTAGCAACATTATATATACCTTTGTAGCAAGCTTTTATATGTTTCCTTTCTACTTTGCGTTACTGCATATTTACAGTTATTAATAGGTAAGTAACTTTAAAGTCACGATTACTTTAGCTATGGGTACATGTTTCTCTTTGTTCCTCAGTTACAATGTTACTCTTAAGTATTTTCATTATCGTTTCAACATAGGTTCATATATCTTCTTTATGACATCACTCTGTCCTCATTAGATTTCACTTAACATTCCATGACATCCATGGGTGCATGTTGACATCCTTCTGTTAAACGGGAAATCATACTGTGCCTCCTTCTGATTTATATTGGCCTAAGCATAGTCGCTCTGCGAAGAAAACCGCGTTGCAAAATTCCAATTTTGGATCGACTTTGCCGCCATTTTAGAATCGTCTGCCATTTTGATTTCTGTTTGTATGTGAATTCTCTGTTCTAAAATGGTGGACTGTGTTTAACTTGCAACCGAGCCTTCCTGACTTTTGAATCTTGTTAATGGTTAGACTGTCCGAGGGCCGACTGTTTAGACTAGGTAATGAGACCTTGCCCTAAGCATGACTTGTTGTCCCAGGATTGTCTGCACTAACAAGCTCCATCCATGAATACACATCAAGGACAATGTTATGTAAATGTCAAGCGTGGACACTGGCAGAACTACATTGTGAAGGGATATGTACTAAGGCTCACTGCTAAATTCAGGAATACTCTTTGCCATTGTAACTTGTTGGAAACACAAACCTATGAAATCCATGTGCATATTATTGTATGAGCTATATGTGAACTCGGCACAAACTCTAGACCACAAATTATAAACCGATAGAGGGGCCGGACAATATTGTAGGAAATGTATAAAAATGTGCATGTTTAGATGTCCAGTACCTCTCCCTCCTCACTCTTGATGGGCTGGTACTCATTGTGGGGTGTCAAGAGCCAGATAGCTATCTGTATCAGATCTGTGTTTCTTTGTAGCTACGCAGTATTAAAGATCTGTGAATCTTTATAGCCCGTGTTTGGTATATTTCCTTTTCTGGTACTCGGCCTCGATATTTCGTTGCTTTTACAGATGGCGCCTGAATAGGGACCCTCAAGATTGATGCCATCTCGTTGAAGTGTTGATGCAGCTATTGGACCGGGACGGACGGTGAGAAAGAGAGCCCCTTCTTGATGAGACTCAATACCTCAACAGTACTGCACAACCCGATCCCTGGACGGTGGGCCCGCGGTCCGAGACGGCATCTTGACGAGGGTCCATATATCGAGGCGGGCAGTGTTGCCAAAATCACCAACCACAAGGGTCCTTTGTTGTCCTTAGTAATCCGATCGGACCTCCTTTAGTTCTTTAATCAGGTGAGTCATGACCCGATTCTTAAGTATCCTGATAATTTAATTTGGCGTATTGTACTCGCGAGCACAATTATTGACCAGGTAACACCAGGAATCTGATATGCCTGAGAAATTGTCTGCCTGTTTCAGGGCATTATTCCACAGGCACAGACAATGTTTGGAATTTGGCCGTCCGGCGCCACAGGAGGGGTCGCCGGCGTGTACTATGTACTGTAAGCACGGCATTGGTAGTATAGTGTTTAATGATATTTTGCACAGACAAATTAGACATGCTTCCGAACTTGAGTGGCCAATCAATGGTAGCTTTGAGATTCCTTGTATAGAATATTTAGAGTCTATATTGTTGAAGAAAAAAGCCAGACCTGCAGCATTTGATGTATTACAAAATTGGAAGAAAGAAGCTATGCAGCAACTTAAAAGTAGAGAGAAACATGCACGCCAACATATGTCCAGTGCAGAGAAAGCGGTATTGTGTGATCAAAGTAAACAATCAGAGTCAGTTAGAAATATGGATAGGGCTTTTGAACTTGGCATTCAGAAAATATATCCGTCTAAAGATTTTCGTGTGTCTGATGAATTTATTGATAAGCTTCTAATTGAACTAAGGCCTGGTGCCACTGCGCCACCTCTGTATGTTCCTACTCCTGTTGCTTTACCTCTTCCTGCTGTTGTTCTTCCTCCCGTAGAAATTCCTGCTCCTCCTATCGTTCCTCCTATTGCTCCTCTTCCTCTGGTTATTGTTATTCCCCCTATCGCTGCTCCTCCACCTTGTACAAGATTTATCTACTCTTCCTCTTCCGAGTGATTTTGTCCCACTTGTCCTTGATAAGAGAGCGGAATCGAAGATTGTGACTCGCAATTCTGTGTCTAAAGAGAGAAAGCGTGATTTGACTGCATGGGCTAGATAGTGCATGGAGAAGGGTGAACAATCTGATGTTTTCGCCACACTCTCTAATCTAGAAAGTTTTCCAGAGAAAAATGTTTTTATCGAAGGACTGGGAATTCATTTATCTGTAATGTGGAACAGACTGAAAGATGTAGATCTCCCACAAGAGTTGAGGGATTTGAATGTTTTAGCATATTCAAGAGATACTGCAGAGAAAGTATATGAGCATGTCGAGAGGGTTTTTGAGTATAGAAGGGAGTTACAAAGGTTACGGAATGAAGAAACTGATGGTGATAGTTTGAGCGCTATTTTTGTACAGAAACGGTTCCTTCCTCTTTGTACGTCGATGAGTGAGGAAACATGAATTTGCACAAAAGATGCAATTAGATGGATTTCAGACATGTCGATATCTCCCGTAGAAGTATATGACACATATAGTCAGTATACGCCAGAAATGCAGAGGAAAGTGATACAGGTTATGGTAGAATACCTACAGGGTGAATGTATAAAAAGAAAGATTTGTTGTCCCACAGAATTATTGAATATCTACAAGAGAGCATTTTCGTCTGACACACCTTCAGCTGCTTTAGCGCTCGATTTAGCTATGTTGCTCAGTAAGCATTTGGAGTTTCTTATCTCTCAGTTGCCTATGAGAGAGGTTCCTCCGACATTTGTCCAAAGGTTGAGGTTCCAGCTAATGCTGCAGCAGGTACTGCTGCTTATGACATTCCTGCACATTACGTATCACAGTTTGTTCACGTCCCATTCTCGAGACAGGAAGTGAACACTATTGGACAATCCATCCCAGATATTAGAAAGAATCCAACAGGGTTCTATAAAGAGATAGAATCTGTCTTGCAGTCATCAGTATTTACCCTGAGCGATATCGATTTGTTATTTCCCGTGCTCCTACCCATTGATTTGTCGAAACAGATTAGGACTGTAGACGATGCAGCAGGGTTAGGGGACACATGGGATAATATGGTTAGACAAGATAGAGATAGACCAGCTGGCGAGAGACCACCACAGGTAATACTGACTTTGCCTGATAGAATAGTGACACAACTGAAAGCCTTAATTCATGAGAGAAGGATTGTCTAGGACAAACTTACTGCTTGTGTCCAAGGAAAGTCTGAGGGTGCTACCGAATTCTTTAATCGGTTTGAACAAGTGTTTTTCGGATTTCAATGGACAAGATTTGAGCACAGAATCTGGAAAACGACTATTTGTAGACAAATATGTGCATGGATTGCTACCTGACATCCAGTCGCAAATTATGACTTCTGAGAGTCTCAGTCTGAAGTGTTGCACATGGCTCAGTACTATGAAAACCGAGTCAATAATGAAAAAGAGAGGATTGAAAAGAGAAAGGGAGACCTGAAAACTAAGGTTTTGTTGCAACAGATTGTTAGAGGTCCTAGAGGGGGTAGTAAACAGTTTAGGGCACAGTATGTTCCAGAGGGTATTGCGTCGTTGGGTCCTGTACATGCGAACCAATGTGCTTATTGCAGACAAGAGGGTCATTGGCGAGCACAATTCCTGATCCTCCAGCAGACGTCGAATAACACATTTGGTACTATGGGTAGACGATCCAGAGGCTGCCCTGGGGAAGGGGGTCCTGGTAGAAGTCAGTTCTCCCAGAATTTACAGCCTTTTTCACAAGACAGTCAGTCACCGAGTGTGGATAATAGAAACATTTTTGATCATCCTTCTACTGCATATCTCTCTGAAGACCTTCCCTTTGATGATATATTGTTTCGCTAGGATTGCCAGAAGCACGGTTTGGAACCAATGCCTATTCCCGTTAATCAGAAAGGTCCCTACATTGAAATGATAGTGGGAAATAGGAAACATCTATTCTTGATAGATACAGGAGCGCAGAAGTGCTCCATTGACCATTCACGGGTTTCAAACATTCCACTGTCAGGGCAAACCAATGTTTCTGTAGGGTTTTCTGGTACACCAGTGGTTAGTCCGGTTTCTTTGCCGGTACCGATTACACTGGGTCCATTCACGGATCACTGTCCATTTCTTTTGACAACGAACTGTGGAGAGAATTGTTGGGGTTGAATCTGTTGAAGGAATTAAATGTGGTAATTCATTGTTCTTCGGATGAAGTGCATTTGACGATTTCACCACAGCAACTTTCTGCCTCACAGTTCCTGACTAGACCTTTGCCACCGGAATTTAGTGATGTTTCGGAGTGTTTATGGGCGATTGATGACAATGATGTCGGTGTTTTACAAATTGAGCCTGTTAAAATCATTTTGAAACCTGGAGTAAAGTTGCCACGTATTCCTCAGTATAAGATTTCCGTTGATGGCGAGCAAGCTTTGAAGTGTATAGTTTCCGATTTTGTACACCGTGGGGTAACTGAAGTAATTGCAGGTAGTTTGTGCAATAGTCCGATTTTGCCTGTGTATAAGAAAGGAGATGATGCAATTCCTTTTCGTTTTATCATTGATTTACGCGCTATCAATAAGATTATTGCTCCACAATTTCCTATTGTGCCTGATGTAACGACGATATTAACTACGATCCCAGCTTCTGCTACTCATTTTAGTGTCATAGATCTTACGAATGCTTTCTTTAGTATTCCTATAAACAAGGATAGCAGATACCTGTTCGCATTCACCTTAGGGGGACGCTCGTTTACATTCACCCGTGCGCCACCAGGATACACGGAAAGTCTGAGCATTTATAGTAGGGCTTTGAAAGAGCAGCTTGACACACTCGAGTTGCCTACCATTTGCACATTGCTTCAATACGTAGATGATCTTCTTTTAGCTGCTGATTCAGAAAGTGCCTGTAAGGAGGGTACTGTGTTGTTGCTTATTCACCAAGCAAAGCATGGACATAAAGGTTCACTGAAAAAGTTTCAATATTGTCGACAGGAGGTCGCTTATTTAGGCTACCTCCTGTCAAAGGAGGGAAGAAGATTAACGCCTGAACGGATTAAAATCATTTCTATAAGGTCTGTCCCAAAAACACAAAAGGAAGTCAGAGCCTTGATAGCTTCTTACTGTAGGCAGTGGATCCTGAACTTCTCACTAGTAATTAAACCAATGTTGGCTTTGACAAAGAAGGGCATTTCTTTGCCATTGCCGTGGAACTTGGAACACCAGAAAGCGTTTCATCTGCTCAAGACTGCACTGTGTTCCACACCAGTTTTGGGCACACCAAATTATGAAAAGGCCTTTGAGTTGTATGTGCATGAACGTGATGGATGTGCTTTGGCTGTATTAACTCAGGAACATGGAGGGAAGAATAGGCCGTGCGGTTACTTTTCTTCCACCTTTGATCCTGTTGCATGCGCTTTGCCAAGATGTTAGAGAGCTGTCGCTGCTGCTGCGCGTCTGTAAAACAGAGCGAGGGTATGGTCCTAGGCCTTGCTTTAACCTTGTTGGTACCTCACTCTGTAGATGTTCTACTAAATAGAACGCAAACACAACACCCCACCTCCGCACGATTAACGAGATATGAATTGATCTTGTTTGCACCGCATATAAAAATAAAGAGGTGGTGTGTATTGAATCCGGCTGAACTATTACCTTTCCCGCAAGATACTGCTTGCAGTGACGAAGTGTCACATGACTGCCTTTACACCACAGAACAAGAGACTAAAGGCATGATTGACTTGAAAGATACACCTTTGAACGACCCACAAGGGGAGCTGTTTTGCAATGGCTCTTGCTTCAAACTTCCGGATGGTACATCCACGGCTGCTTATGCCATCACCATACTAAGCACGATTGTGGAAATCAAAAGAATTTCGCATAACTCTGCGCAGGCCGCAGAGATTATTATTGCATTGACTCGAGCTTGTGAACTTTCCGAAGGGCTTAGAGTAAACATATATACTGATAGGCAGTATGCTTTTGGGGTAGTTCACAACTTCGGCAGACTTTGGGCAAAACGAGGTTTCTTGTCCTCACATGGAACGAAGATTCAATATGGCTCCTTGATAGTGCAGTTACTTTCAGCGCTTGCACTTCCTACTCAGTTAGCGATCATGAAATGCGCAGCGCATCAGAAAATCATAAATGATGTAGGAAAAGGGAACACTTTCGCTGATGAGATAGCCAAACAAACTTAGTGATCTCTATACAGATATGTACACTACAAGGGAAGCCACAAATGTTTGTACCATAGATGAAAGTATTGAATCTGTAAAGAATATCTGAGCCGATGCCACTTTTGAAGAAACTAATCAATGGGCTGAGGGTTTGGTGAGGTTGGATGATGATGGGTGTTGGGTGGAAAAGTTAGAGGGAAAATGGATGTTGCCAGATGCGTACATTACTATGATGGTCGCAATGGCTCATGGGCCCACCCACATCTGTGCCAAGAAGGTTTGCAAAATGTTAGAAAATGTCTGGGTGAACGATAACATCTCGAAGATAGCTGAGCGTTTTGTCCAGAGTTGCATGATCTGTCTACAGCAAAATATGGGGAAGGGCACATCGACACCAAGGGGTAGTTTTGGTCCACCTTCTGTCCCCTTTGAAGTGATCCACTTTAACTTTATTTAAATGGAGCATTGTAATAATTTCAAATTTGTTTTGGTTGTTATTTGCGCCTTTAGTAAATGGGTTGAAGCCTTTCCTGTAAAAGATGCCACAGCAATGACAACGGCGAAAACCATGCTTAAGGAATATTTTCCTCGGTTTGGTTTGCCAAGGGTCATCTGGTCGGACAATGGTCCACATTTTATCGCTGCTATAATTCTGCAGATATGCGCGGGATTACAGATGGATAAACGGTTCCATTTGGCTATACATGCTCAGAGTGCTGGATTGGTAGAGAGACAGAATGGAATTTTGAAGAAGAAGCTCGCTAAGACGTGTGTCGGCACCAAATTGAAATGGCTGACCGCCTTACCGATTGTGTTACTGTCAATGCGCACCCCCCCCCCACAGACTAAGACTGGGCTCTCCCCATATGAAGTGGTCATGGGTAGGCCAGCTAACATTTGGAACCACCCAAAACCCTGGGCCCTGAGGGATATTGAACGTGTACTTCTTTCCGATTATTGTGACCAGTTAACAAAAAATCTGTATTTCATTTACCAACAGGTGCGAGAAGCCCTTCCAGTAAAATACTAGGGGCCAGGTCACAGTATCCGACCTGGGCAGTGGGTGCTTGTGGAAGCGTTTGAACGAGCATCCTGTCTCGCACCGCGGTGGGGAGGGCCGCACCAGGTTCTCCTTGTCATGAACCACCGGACGCGTTCCTTCTGGACTTCGTGGTCACTGACCCATAGGGGACTGAACTCAGCAGTACTCCCAACATGGCCGCTGAACGTGAAACACTGTTTTCCAGTCCCCGCGTTGTACGCTCTACGTTCTACAAAGCAGACACGCCCCGCGGCCCTGCGTGTCTCAACGCTACCGCTGCAGTAGTCAGACGTGTGCTGCCGTAGTTCGTACAGCGATTTCCAATGATTCCTGGTTCCCAGTCCCCTAAATTTCCTCCTCCTTCATCCTCCCCTTTTTCTCCTCACCTTGCATTCCTGAGTTTCCTTCTCACTCGCCTTCCGAGTGCGCTCCTCGCCATTTCCTGGACTTTTTTCCCAGACATCTGAACGCTCTCTGGAGACGGGACTCGATCTGCACGCTGGAACCCGAGGACCCACGCACAGGGTTATACAAGAACCGAACGGTGCAAAAGAAGACTTGATTAAAGAACTCAAACAAACAACACACACAGGTGAGAAGGGGGGAAACCTGTGACAGATTGAGACGCCGACAAACTGATACAGTTACAGACATGGAAACTGCAGTTCAAGACCTCGTGCGCAGCATGCAGGAGTTAACAACAGAAGTTCAGAATCTTAAGGCTGAGAATGCTGCATTGAAACAACTAGTCCTGTCATGTGATTCCGCGACAAAGGAAAGTGCGTTGCTGGGCGGAGTGGTGGATAAATATGATGGTTCATCAAAGAACCTTTGTGGCTTCCTCGATTCGTGTTTAGTGCACTTTACCTTTAAGCCCTACTACTTCTCCACCCCCAGGGAAAAGGTGGGCTTTATGATTTCACATCTTTCCGGGAATGCATTAACTTGGGCAACGCCCTTAGTTAATTTGGGTGATGCCCTCCTGGATGACTATGATGGTTTTGTACGGGTGCTAAAGACCATATTTGACTGCCCAGAACAGGTTTACAGTAACCAAGAACGCTTATTGGACTTCCAACAAGGATCCCAGGATATGCTTACCTATGTAACACGCTTTAAGCAGCTGGCTAAGGAAGCAGACTGGTCCTCTGAGGCCTGTTTTACCCTCTTTCGAAGAGGGCTGAATGAAGAGAGAAAAGATGAGCTAGCCAGGATAGCCCGACCAGGTTCCTTCCAGGCTCTCATGGACCTCTCTTTACAAATAGACTTTTGTATCCAGGAAAGGAAGGCGGAAAAGAAGAAGACTAAAATGCCCTACCAAAAGACCTCTAGAGAACCTTCCTCTAGACCTGAGCCCGCTCCTTCCCTGACCACAGACCCAGAACCCATGCAACCAGGAGCCTTCCGAAGACCCATAACTCCGCAAGAAAGGATGCGACGGATTCACACCGGGCTGTGCATGTACTGTGCCTCTGATAAACATCTTGTGAGAGAATGTCCTTTAGCCCCTTCACGGCGTTCGGGAAACGCCAGCTCCCGATCCTAGATGGAGCACAGCTTCGGGAGAGAGATGTTTGCTCCACATCAATTCCATCCTTGAGCTCTCCTGGACAAAACAATCTTGTGATTTTGCAGCCCTTTCTATCGCCTTCCAAGAAAGAAGCGTATCCCATTCTGGCATTAGTGTATTGCGGGGCCATGGGGATATTCATAGATCATGATTGGGTCACTACCCACCACATTCCATATGAAACACGAGACATCATGCAACCTGTAGAGGCTATCGATGGAAGACCTCTTTCTTCAGGACCCATAACCCTGCAAACCAAAGAGATCCTGCTTTCTATAAACCACCATCAAGAGAGGATCAAATTTGACATCACAAGATCTGCCCATTATACAATGGTACTGGGTATGCCCTGGTTACAGAAGCACAACCCCTACATCAACTGGGCGGCAGGATCCTTGTTTCTTGGTTCAGAGCACTGTATGTCCCACTGTCTATCCCTGGATTCCTAGTCAAGATCCTCTGAAGATACGCAAACAGACCAGCAAGGTCCATTCACGGTCTCAAATATCATCCAGGTTCCCAGGGCCTATCAGGATTACACTGATGTGTTCTCAACTGCCATAGTTCAGTCCCTACCCCCTCACAGACCTGAAGACTGAGCTATTGATATTGAAGCCTCAGCAGTGATTCCCTTTGGAAGAATGTTCATTCTATCAGAACCAGAGAAAAGAGCCCTCCGAGAATACTTGGATAGCAACTTGGAAAATGGCACTATACGACCATCCAAATCCCCGGCGGGAGCTTCGTTGTTTTTTGTTCCCAAGAAAGATACCAAGGAGCTTAGGCCTTGCCTTGATTATCGTGGTCTGAATCAATGCACCCTCAAGGACTGCTACCCTTTGCCCTTGATCTCGGATATACTGGAAGTGGTGAGAGGAGCTGTAGTGTTCACGAAATTAGATCTCAGAGGTGCCTACCATCTGATCCGTATAAAGGAGGGTGACGAATGGAAAACAGCCTTTAGAACACCCTTTGGTCAATTTGAATACTTGGTTATGCCCTTCGGAATCGCCAATGCCGCAGCGGTCTTTCTCCGTTTTATGGACCGGGTGTTCTCCGATATGCTGTTCCTCTTCATCATAGTTTACCTGGACGATACACTGATATACTCCAAGGACCAGCTGAAGCATGAAGAACATGTTAAAGCAGTCTTACAGCGTCTACGTGAACATAAACTCCTGGCTAAACCTGAGAAATGCCTTTTCCATGTGTCTACTGTTCACCATCTCGGATTTGTCCTTAGCCTAGAAGGAATTGGAATGGACAGCTCGAAGGTAAACTCCATTCAATCCTGGCCTGTTCAAACTACTGTGAAACAGATTCAATCCTTCCTGGGGCTTGCCTACTTCTACCGAAAATTCATAACTTCCTTTTCGGAGATAGTACAACCGATCATTACATTGTTGAAGAAGGATACTCCCTTTAACTGGACAGCAGTCCAAGATGAGGCGTTTCAATGATTGAAGTCGGAGTTTACACAAGCCCCCATCTTGGCTTAACCTGACATTGATCAACCCTTCCTAATGGAAACGGATGCCTCTAACTATGCCATCGGGGCAGTCCTAAAACAGGAATCTGATGAAAAATTAGAACACCCCATCGCCTATCTTTCGCGCACCCTGACTCCTAGTGAAACCCACTATTCTGTTCTGGAAAAGGAACTATTAGCCATCCGTCAAGCCTTCATAGATTGGCGTCATCTACTCCTGGGAGCAAAACATCCTGTTTAGGTCCGCACGGACCATCAGAATCTTCAAGTTGTGCAATCCCTGGAATATAGAAACAGTCGTCAAGCCCGTTGGGCCTTCTTCTTTGCCCAGTACCAGTTTCAAATCCATCATGTTCCTGGAACACACAATATAATTGCTGACGCCTTATCTCGACGTCCCAACTACGAAATTCTTGAAGACCGATCCTTCCCAAAGATGTTTCCCCATACAATATTTGTTGCCCAAGCAATGAGTCTCCTGGAAGACATTTGGATTCAAACCCAGTACTCTGGGATCTGGAAGGAGTTTACTGGGAAGAATTGATGGAATCTCAAAACAAAGGACGGATATTTGTTGAAGGATAATGGTCTGGTCATCCCCACACAGAGACTGCGACAAAGGATCACAAGCCTATGTCATGACACCCTTCATTCAGGGTACTGTGGCATCACCAACACTCTCCGTTTAATACAAAGACAGTTTTGGTGGACCAAAATGAAAGATGACGTCCAGCATTACATCCAAACCTGTGCAGTCTG
This sequence comes from Ambystoma mexicanum, assembly GCF_040938575.1. Classification (NCBI taxonomy): domain Eukaryota; kingdom Metazoa; phylum Chordata; class Amphibia; order Caudata; family Ambystomatidae; genus Ambystoma; species Ambystoma mexicanum. The sequence goes on along the minus strand of NC_090931.1, from coordinate 847,248,921 downwards.
CACTCAAAATAAGCATGACAACAAGAAACCGGTGGGTCTCCTGCTCCAACCAGCGCTGCCAACAAGACCTTGGGAATTCATCGCTATGGACTTTATTGTGGAACTATCACCTTCCAGGGGAAACACAACTATCATGGTTACCATTGATTTATTCACTCACATGGCTCATTTCACACCCTTATATAAACTACCATCTTCCTCTGAACTCGCTGGAATCTTCCTGGAACACATATTCCGACTTCATGGACTACCCTCCAAGATCATATCTGACAGAGGACCTCAGTACATATCTCCGTTCTGGAAACACTTATGTCGTATACTAGGAATCCAACGTGCCCTCTCCTTAGGTTATCATCCACAGACCAATGGAGCTACGGAACGCGTGAACCAAACAGTGGAGCAATATCTCCGCTGTTTTGCCACCAAGGTCCAGGACGATTGGTCACTTCTAATACCCATGGCTGAATACGCATACAATAATTTGGACCCCTCGGCTGTCAAAACCAGCCCCTTTTTCTGTAGCCAAGGATTCAACCCTTCGGTTCTACCATCCATACTCCCACATCCTACCCCAGTTCCTATAGTTGACTCCTGGATTGAAACCCTCATCAACGTACACAGAGAAGCCAAATAACACCTGGAAAAGGCCCGAACAAACACCAAGCATTATGCAGATTCCAAAAGAAGACCAGGGCCTTCATACGCAGTGGGTGATAAGGTCTGGCTATCCTCGAAACTACTGCCTCGACACTTACGACCAAATAAGTTGGCTCCCTGGTACTATGGGCCTTTTTCCATAAAGGAAATCACTAACCCAGTGGCCTTTCGACTCAAACTACCAGAATCCTGGAAGAGGATCCACCTAGTTTTTCACACTTCTCTGTTGAAACCATACATCCAGTCCTCCCAGACTGCTCCAAGATCTACCCCTGTGGTTGTCAATGATCAATTAGAATACGAAGTGTCCAGAATATGTGACTCCAGGTACAGACATGGTCAGCTACAGTATCTGATCGAGTGTAAAGGGTACCCTCCCAGTGAACGCACCTGGGAACCAGTCTCAAACATAAATGCCCCCAGACTACTCCGAAGGTACCACCTTATACACCTGGGTTTCGGAGAAGGCATGCTGTCGTGAACCACCGGACGCGTCCCTTTGGGACTTCTTGGTCCCTGACCCATAGGGGACTGAACTCAGCAGTACTCGCAACATGGCCGCTGAACGTGAAACGCTGTTTGCCAGTCTACGCGTTGTACGCTCTGCGTTCTACAAAGCAGACACGCCCCCGCGGCCCTGCGTGTCTCAATGCTACCGCTTGCTCTGAGCTTGGGAGAAATCCGCCGAAGCCCTGATTTGGCGGACCCTTATATCCGGCGGTAACAGCGCTACCGCCAGATTTAAGGGTTACCACCAAACTCGTGATGAGCCCCTGTACCAGGAGTCACAAGGTACAATCTGCGTCCACGGAGCTAGACTTACTGCACGGTTCAGCTGTGCCACCAGGAAAAATCCATAGGGCTTGTCTTTTGCCCTGCCTTTTGCATAGAAAGGAAATTTGTTGGCTAGGGATAGGGAAGGACTAAGAAAACGCACGATCAGGAGATCGCCAGCAAATGAACTATGGAGCTTTTCGTTTTGAAGAAACAAAGTCCCTGCGCTAATAGCCCTACCGCCAAACCCCCCCGGCGCTATTAGCACCAGATCACGGGTTTGGCGGAAGGGTTATTGCCCATTCCCCATTGGGCCCATTCGGGAATTCCTCATTCCCCATTGGGCCCAATGGGGAAAATTCACGCTATTACCGCCGGCGGATTTTCCGCCGGCGGTAATTGTGCCGAAAATCGGCACATTTGCCGCGGATTTCCCCCCAGCTCGGAGCTGGGGGGAAATACGCCAAAGCCATTATCTGGCGGACCCTTAAATGCGGCGGTAATAGCGCTACCACCACATTTAAGGGTTACCGCCAGACTTGTGATGAGGCCCAATGTCTGCTATCGCCTCTACCCGTACGGAACAAATAAGTGACTCTGTGGCCAGTATAGACAATGGACGATAGAATACATGGTCTCTTAAAATGTATTGTTTTCTTGTAATCATGGTAACTGGTTTCACAATAGTAATTGCTTTGAGATTTTGGTACATTGAAGAAGTATGTCCTCTTGAAACTCTTTTGCTCACTGAAAATGTACCTACTGTATCTACACCTTTCATGCATCTGCACACTCTATCTCCTATAAACTCTCAACACAGACAGAGTTACCACAATAACACATTATTGCTTATAATGAATGCAACAAATGCCATTTTGAACAGGTCTAATTGTTGGGTCTACTCTCATTTACCGCAACATGGAGACAAAGGGTTGGGCTGGTATATTCATCCTTTGCCTCTGACTACTGCATGTTATGCTTCTCTAAGGGCACTATTCTTTGGCCGATGGAATGATAGCATCTCCGGGAACTTTGATGAAACGAATTTGAACAAGTTTGAGAGACGAATTCTAACGCCCCTGGGATCCTCACTTTTCGCAAATAGAAGCAAGCTCAATGTTGCTTCCATTAGGCCTTCTAATAGATTGTCTCAACGTTTTCAATCTTTGATCTCCTTCAAGATGGCTCCTACAGGCAATAGGGATGCCATGCCACCTTCCTATACTGTTAACCACAGCCCTGACTCAGTTTCTTTCTGCATACAGAGGAATGGTACTCAGTCAATGGGCGATTTCAAGGGTTGCACCAATGTTGCGAACTTGACCAGTGAGGACAGACCTTTGTATGTAGGCGAACCTGTCTACTTCATTTGCGGTAATGAAGCTTTCCCATGGCTACCAAGGGATTAGCAGAGAACCTATATAGGGATCCTGTTGCCAGGGGTATTTATAGCTAGTACCACAGAAATCTCTAGGGCTCGTCCAAGGCGGGATGAGAATGGCGATACTTCGCCACAAGTTCTGGGTGATGTAGCGAAATCTTTTGTACCTTTTTGGGGGCAAATACTAAATTCTGAGGATATTAGGAAACTAGCGAGAGAATTAGAGCGAACCATCAATCGGACCACTAACATACTCTATAACATGAGTCCAGAACAGAAAGCAATAAGGTTAGTGGCACTACAGAATCGGATGGCGTTAGACGTCATCCTGGCTTAGCGTGGTGGAGTATGCAAATTAGTGGGGTCCGCTTGTTGCGTTTCCCTACCAGATTCCTCCCCAACCATCTTTGAGGCTATACAAAATCTGCACGTCTTTAGTTCAGAAGTGCACGTTCCTGAGGGAAATTTGGATCTTAGCGCTTGGTTCTGGGACTTCTTACGATCTTGGGGATGGAAGCTACTTTCACTCTTAATAATTATTCTGGGTGTTCTGTTGTTTTGCTACTGCTGTATACAATGTCTTCTTGCCATATGTTCAATATTAAGGGGATGTTGTGCACAGACTATGGGAACATTAGGACAAAGGTATGCGCAGCGGAAAGAATGACCAATGGATTTGTGTCGAAAGAAATTTCTGTTACAGACCTTATGGCGATTGATATCTCTGATGATTGTGATTCGGGTTGTATGGACATTGAGACGTGGAGTTACTCGTAAAGTGACTAGTTGTAGTTTAGCGCTTGGCTTAGGCCAAAAGGAGGGTTTGTTAAACGGGAAATCATATCGTGCCTCCTTCAGATTTATATTAGCATAAACGAAGTCGCTCTGTGAAGAAAACCACGTTGCAAACTTCCGATTTTGGATCGACTTTGCCGCCATTTTAGAATCGTCCGCCATTTTGATTTCTGTTTGTATGTGAATTCTCTGTTTTAAAATGGTGGACTGTGTTTAACTTGCAACCAAGCCTTCCCGACTTTTGAATCTTGTTAATGGTTAGACTGTCCGAGGGCCGACTGTTTAGACTAGGTAATGAGATCTTGCCCTAAGCATGACCTGTTGTCCCAGGATTGTCTGCACTAACAAGCATCATCCACGAATACGCATCAAGGACAATGTTATGTAAATGTTGAGCGTGGACACTGGCAGAACTACATTGTGGATATGTACTAAGGCTCACTGCTAAATCCAGGAATAAACTTCGCCATTGTAACTTGTTGGAAACACAAACCTATGTAATCCATGTGCATATTATTGTATGAGCTATATGTGAACTCGGCACAAACTCTAGACCGTAGATTATTAACATGTAGAGGGGCCGGACAGTATTGTAGGAAATGTATAAAAATGTAGATGTTTAGATTTCCAGTACCTCTCCCTCCTCACTCTGATGGGCAGGTACTCATTGTGGGGTGTCGGGAGCCAGATAGCTATCTGTATCAGATCTGTATTTCTTTGTAACTGCGCAGTATTAAAGATCTGTGAATCTTTATAGCCTGTGTTTGGTGTATTTCCTTTTGTGGTACTCAGCCTCGATATTTCCTTGCTTTTACACTTCCATGTGGCATCCTTCCACTGGCTAAATGTGAGGGTACGTTCTGCATGTCTGTCTGAGTGCATAACGTCTCGTACATTAAATGTGGTATGGAAATAACACAGGGGGTCCCATTTACCGCTCTTCTCTGACCATTCCAGTATGAAGGGCGTGGGAACTAGTAAGAAAGCGGCTACCTGCTCCTCTACACTATTAAGTCGAGTTACATGTGAAAAAGCAATTTCCACGCGCATGCCACCACACAAAACCAGGGGATTACTGTTACAGATAAGGCTGGCGAGAGGTCAAGGAGTGCTGCAGTCAGGGCTTTAAGTGGGCCAGTGCTAACCTGGGGTGGAGCCCCAGCAGTCGCCATAAACTGCTTGTGAGTTGGGACTCTGCTGGGAGATCCCTCACACCCCACTGCTCTACAGATATTTTCTGGACATGATGTTTTTCAAGTCTTTAGTCTCCACCAAGTGGCTAAAAGGTGAAGTGTATTTCAGTTTGGAAAGAATTAGGAAGAATAACGCTAGGAAGGATACAAGCGAGTCAGGCTCCATTGTGAAAGCGCAAATCAGCCATTGCTAAGCAGCCAGCAGCCCACATGGGAGAGCAGGGTGAAGGGTGTGGATTACTGACATATGTCCATTAACTTCAGAATGAGGACCTTTTCTTTGTTTTCTTTAAACACAGCGTGTACTAATGATTTGTTGCCTATCGGTCAAAGCGGGTTCCTCCTCTTTGGGCTGGGGCCATTGACAAATCATAGTGAAATCCCACCTGCTGTCACAGGCTGTAATCTGGAGAGGAATATCCACTCCAGATGACAGCCTGTGACAACAGGTGGAAGTTTCAATCTGAGCATGTTAATGGGCTCTTGGCATACCACTAAGAAGCATCCTTTGTTTGTTACAGGCCATAGATAATCTGGTTTTCAGGGTAAGAAAATTATTTTACTGTGTAACTTAATCTATATTTTCTTTTAGAGAAGTTGGAATTTTGTTTTATCAAGTGGAAAAGTGCATACATAATATGCTCTGTTTTCCTGATAAAGTCTTCCAACTTACCAAAAAAAAAAATACTGAAGTACAATAGACTGTTACAAAGTAAAACATGTTTTCTAAACTGAAAAGGTACAATTGGCTTCTGTAAATTACTGCATACACCTTTTTTGTGAGACTGATACTTGCATTAATGCGAAGCCTCCCCTCCAACACCCTCCCAGGTCATGTATGGTTTGGGGCAGACAGCCTTTGCTTGCCCCGCGTTTGGCAATGCCCAGTAATTAGGCCACACCCCCTTGTTAGAGGCCCCTGCTCGATTTCTCATCCCACTTAAAGCACTGCCTACAGTCTTGGGTGTGAAATCCATGTTGACGTTCCCATTACTGAAGTGTGCGTCGGAGCACAAGCTGATCTACAGTGCATGACTGGGGGTTATGGCTATGAAAAAAGCACTTGATGAAGGCATGGATCCCACCCAGGGGCAGAACCAGCCTCAAAATGTTAGGGGGCGGGGTGGGTGACAGTTTTAAAAGCTGGTCATGAGTGGGCTAATTAACCCTTTGCTCTCTCGAGACACACCCATCCTCTGAGGCCAGCACCCTGAGTAGCTTTTATGCCCTCCTTTGGCCTATTAGCTGCATCTTTCACCCCAATTCGGGGGATCTTCAATTTAACTAGGCAATGCTAATCGTGGCAAGTTACGACGAGGGGGACCACCCCCTCAAGAAGGCACAATGATAACCGTGCCGTGTCCTTCCCCTTCCCCCCTGGTAGGAGGGCGGGGCAGCAACCCGCGAAATCGGGCTCTGAGCCCGCGAAAAGGCAGAGGGGGCAGCAAAGCCCGGGAAAACGGGCTGCAAGCCCAGGAAGAGCAACAAAGGAAAGGAGGGGCAGGGGGGCAAGGCCAGCAGCAGCAAGGTCTTTTCCAAGGCCGGGAAATAAACCTGCAGCGTTTTTATGCCACAAAGAAACAACCATCTCCAGCATTTAAGTGGTACCTGAGGGAGTACAGGGGTACAGAGATGGAGATATGCAAGTATGGAAGTGGTCTCGGGAGGATAGCTCAGGGGCAACCCGCTCACCTTGGAAGCAAGACGACACAGAACAACACAGGTTTGATCCCCAGGGCTGTGCTTAGAAACCTCCGGGTATTAAGCGCATTGTAAATAACCTATCATATCATACCATGACTAGTAAGTGGACAAGTGCCCAGGTTATTGGAGGCGTGGACTATCTAAATGCTGAGCCCAACAGTTAAGTCTTTTGCTTCATCATAGGGGGTACATTGATATCACCTAAGCAGGATTTGGTCCTCTGCCTCTGGGCATTTGATTGGTTACTTGTAAACACTCTGCTCTGCCAGGTCTGAAATTTGACAGGTTCCTAAAGTAACAGCCCTTTTCCATCAGAGACTTCTGCCTGCAGCCTCCTCAAAGTGGGAGTGGGAGGGCTTAAGGCCTCAAAGGCAGAGGCTGGCACGGCCCTAGGTCCCACCTTGATGACAAACAGCTCATTCCACGCACCTCTTTCGAAAGGACACAGGGAAGCGTTGTGCATACCTGTTGGCATGCCCAGAAGGAAAGGAGAAATGCTCCTGTGTGTGTTTTGGGCATATATACTCAATGAATCATGTGCGCGTGCTGCTACACGTTGCATCTGTGGTGCACTAAGAGCAGTGGGCGCAGCCGCCTCCATCCCACAGACCCAGACAGGTCAGAGTGTCGGGAACACGGCAGCTCAGCCATAGACCCAATGCGGCCTCATAATGAACACTGTCAGAAACTGCGCGCTGGGCCGAAACGCCAATTCACTTCAGCTTCCTGCACTGACTGGGCCAAGAATTGATTAGCACAATTGTTCCTTTGGCTGGGCTCCCAGATTTAGCCCTATTACCGCGTAATTCTCTCAAATGCAGCTGCCAGCGCTACCCTCCAGCACAGAGTTGTGTTTCATGCTACACAGTCAACCTGCCTACAAGTGAGAATGAAGCTTTTATAGGGCGCGAACTCGGTGAAGTTTTGAACCACGGATATCCCGTGTGATGACTATCCAACTCCCGGGCATTGCTGTAATGCACCTTGGCAGGGTGGAGGTCGGAGCTGCCTTCATCAGGATTCGAACCTATGTTCCACTCTGGCTTCAGAAATTCTCTATGGCGAGGACAAGAAGCTAGTGAGCTTAAACCAAGGCGATTGGTGACAATTAGGAAATCACATGCTTTGTGGTAGGTGTAGCGGCACAATTTTAGTGTGAGGAGGACTGTTTTAAAAAGTGGGTCAGGAGTGGGCCAGGCACGATCAGCCAATGCCCCCATAAGGCGCCTGCACGCACTCTATCACTAGTGCCTTTGCCTTGCGCACTCTGGCACGCGCCTACATAAGCTATCTCTCTCCTCCAGCTGACCTGAAAGAATTAGGAGAAAAAAGTAGAGGGGTCAGTGCTGATACATTACTTGTGCTGGGAATTAAACAGGCCACGACCAAAATGGAGACACGTGAGTTAGAAAACCTGCATGAGTATCCTCTCTAAAAAAAAATAACAGTACTTAAGCTTAAGATACCCCTGGGTCTGGGTTGTCTAAATGACGCAAAACTGCACTGCACATTTTTTTTTTTTAATTTAGGACGTTGATTCCTAAAGGTAAGAGCTACATATCAATTGTATTACGCCAGTACAAAAAAGATATATTATTTTGCCTTACACAAAATTTTAAAGAATACTAAAGTGCTGCAATCAACGGGAGTCAGCTCCTGACATTTCATATATACTTATTCGTCTATTTCAATCCCAAATTTAATTAAAACATAGAACACATTCAATGACTCGAAACTGTATTATACCCATCAATACATCACACATACCTTCCCCTACACGTTTCATTCCACCCGACCTTATTAAACACATTTTAATGGAAATTCATCAGGGGATAGCCGACTCTCTGCAATTCATGATTTTTAACAATAAAGTATCTGTTCTTGTCGTTTGTGGCCTAAGCCAACGAATGCCAGGCTAGTTCTATTCATGTAGCCTGGGAGTTTCGACCCATTATTTTGCTAATTGTGTAATATTTCTGAAGTGTCTTCCTCTACTGCAGAGCACAGCAGCTCTTCTGAACAATTCTTTTTGTCAGTTCCTTACAGCAGTGAATCACCTATAACAACATAAAACATGGTTGTCAAAATCCATGTAACACTATATGTTAATATGCTCAGGGATATGATTTGTGCAGGGACGTGATTTCGGGGTCGCCAGGGGTCACACCTGCAACCCCTGAGGTCTCCCTTGCTACCCCTGTTGTCTCCCTTGCTACCCATAAAAAAACAAGTAAACAAAGATTGTTTCTTTTTTTTAATTGAGGCTCCTGGCCTGTGGCCAACAGCATGTGGCTCTGTGTCTCTTGACTGGCTCGTTTTTGGATAGCTATATCTAGTAAGATAGCTCAGTGGGTTGAGCGCTCGCCGCTGCAATCTGCGTGAGCTCTGCAGGTTGCAGGTTCGGCTCCCAGCAAGTTCAACTCGCCCTTTCATCCTGCTGAGGTTTATAAATGAGTACCAACACAGGTTGGGTGATATTGTATGTATATTTGGTCCATATGAAGTGCTTACGCGTAAGTGCTATATAATGACACATCATTATCGTTTGGCCTTGGACGTCTGCTTGCATTCACAGTAATTTGGAAAATGGGCCTATACGCGCTGATATTAACAATACATATGGTGATGGAATCGTCCAAAAATGTCGACCTGGGAATTGTGACGGCCAAAAATGACGACTTTTTTTGTTTAACCCCCCTTACACCACATATATATGTGGGGGGGTTTAAAGTATAATATTAATATGGGGGAATGCGGGGGGTTTCCCCCTGCATATACATGTGTTGTAAAGGGTTAAAAAAAATAAGTCGGCATTTTTAGCCGTCGCAATAATCACATAGATCCTATGGTGATCCATTCTTATATGAAATGTATATTACTTTACAGTGAAATCGTAACCATATTTTTCATGGTGTACTTAGAGATAATGCTATGTGATGCCACTTCCTGTTTTGTCAAGGGGTGAAAGGTCGTGTTTTTTTTAATTGAGGCTCCTGGCCTGTGGCCAACAGCATGTGGCTCTGTGTCTCTTGACTGGCTCGTTTTTGGATAGCTATATCTAGTAAGATAGCTCAGTGGGTTGAGCGCTCGCCGCTGCAATCTGCGTGAGCTCTGCAGGTTGCAGGTTCGGCTCCCAGCAAGTTCAACTCGCCCTTTCATCCTGCTGAGGTTTATAAATGAGTACCAACACAGGTTGGGTGATATTGTATGTATATTTGGTCCATATGAAGTGCTTACGCGTAAGTGCTATATAATGACACATCATTATCGTTTGGCCTTGGACGTCTGCTTGCATTCACAGTAATTTGGAAAATGGGCCTATACGCGCTGATATTAACAATACATATGGTGATGGAATCGTCCAAAAATGTCGACCTGGGAATTGTGACGGCCAAAAATGATGACTTTTTTTGTTTAACCCCCCTTACACCACATATATATGTGGGGGGGTTTAGAGTATAATATTAATATGGGGGAATGCGGGGGGTTTCCCCCTGCATATACATGTGTTGTAAAGGGTTAAAAAAAATAAGTCGGCATTTTTAGCCGTCGCAATAATCACATAGATCCTATGGTGATCCATTCTTATATGAAATGTATATTACTTTACAGTGAAATCGTAACCATATTTTTCATAGTGTACTTAGAGATAATGCTATGTGATGCCACTTCCTGTTTTGTCAAGGGGTGAAAGGTCGTGTTCCAACGCTTTCCGTAATGTGACTTCGGGGTGGAGTAAAATGACATAACTTCCTGTGATGTCATCAGAGGTCAAGGGTCGTTTGATGTCACTTCCACTACCCCTGGATGTGTGTGAGCCATCTAAATGCTGAGCGGAGCTGTTATGTCCTTAGCTTCCTCTTGGGGTGTACATTGTTAGGGGCAGGGAAGTCTTCTGTCACGGTACGCTTGTTGCTGCTGCCTGTTAAAGATTGGTTAAACACCCTGCTCTCAAAGCTTTGACAGGCTCTAGCTGTAGTGTCCCTTTCCTATGGACTCCCCGAGATGAGTGTCAGAGCAGAGTGCAACCTTCTGACTTCAAACTCTCAGTTTAAGAGGGCATAAGGGTGGCTGGCTCTGGCAGTGTAGAGAAGGCTGTTTTCAATTGCACCTTCAAGTAGCTGAGCTCCACTGCAATGGCCTTCCTGCACCCATCAGCCTCTTGAAAGCAAAGAATATAGTGCGGATACAGACTTTAGAAGAAGTCCTCCTCTGCAACTGCAAAAAAAGAAAACTCCTGTTGAAATGCCAGAAATGCAGAGAGCAAGCGAAGCGAGCGAGCCAGACAAGTAGCATTGGGGCTTGGAGGGTAACACCAAGAATGTTTTGGAAAAAACCGATCTACATAGTATATTTTACAGTATAATATTACATTGTTTAAGGGCTGGCAAAGCAAGCCCACAACACCCCAATCATGCAGTTGAAATGACCACTAGAGGCATTTTAATGTGGCCTCTATCTGTTTTCGAAAGTAACGAAGCATCTCCTTTCCCATTTTACTCCCGCACCCATTAATCTTCTCTCTCTCATGACCACTTCACCCCTGCATCCAAGTAAAATATTAGAAGAAGCCAGATGGTAAAATGAAGAGCTACAGATCTAGATGTACCTCAGACTGTGCCAATATTTCTCATGCCACATGCTGCGCTAAATTAAGGAAATGCAATGTTTCTCCTGTGCACAATGGGACAAATTTTAACTACCTACAATGATGTTGGATTTTTCGGTTTCACTTTCTTAAATTCTCCAGGCCAAAATTAGAGTGAAATCATGTGCCTTTGTTCAAATAGTCTCTGAACACCCCTAGAATCAGCTCTGACGTGGCAGCAAGGCAGGTTAAAAGGTCACATGGGCATTCCTTACAGCTGCTGGAACACGTTGCAACAGGCAGAGGTGGTGTCTTCATTGTCCACATCTCTGATTCAAGACATAGTCATTGTGTGCCCTTCTAAGCCTGGTGGCACAATAAACTGTAAATATAAGCCAGGACTGGGTATGCAGCCTATACAGCCACAGAAATTTGATATCAATTTGATATCATACTAGTGTCAACTTGTTAAGCAGTGTTCAGCTATGACTGGGATGTGTATTAGCCATCTGGCCTGGGTGGCCTTGGTGTCTTCACAGCAGCCATGTGAGACAATGGGCAAGAAACTGCCTTTTGACCTTCCTGTGCCCTCCCCCCAGGACACAGGAACCCTCTTCATGACATGCCCTGGGAATAAGTGTTTTAAAGGCAACACATACCAAAAACACTCTCACACCAGAGTGCTAAACACTAGTGTCCCTTCAAAGTCAACAGTCACAGGAAGGAGGCAGAGTAAGAGTAACTGGAGGAGAGAGGTTGGCTGAAAGAGGGGTTCAAATTATCTTTGTTTCTGCGAGGGCTCTGTACAACTTCCTACCCTCCCCATTTCCTGCAGACAAAGCCTTCTGAGTATGATGTCAGAAGGCAAAGGATGCTTGTTACGACAGACTGGATTGGGCCACTTACAGCAGGGTTGCTTTGGACAAATCCTCTGACATTTTGCCTTTTTAAATAGAGGAAAACCTCATCATTGGACTTGAAGAAAAAAAGGGGTCTCCTGGAACTTTGTTGGGATATAGTATATTCTGAAGGCCTTTGCCACAGGGGTGAAGACAGAAGACTCCGAGGCAGAGGAAAGCTCTTCTCCCTACCCACATTAGGGGCACATATGGAGTGGCACTGCTGTGGCCATGGCCTACTACAATTAAGGTAATTGTATCCAGAACCCTGCCACTGAAGGTGACAGAACCACTGCACGTGCCCTCTACAAAACTTCATGGTTAGGAAGGGGAGAGGAAAGGATTCACCTTGCTGCTGAAGAACCTTGACTAAGTCTCCAGCAACCCACTTGTCAACAACCAGCACTAGGCCCTGGCTCCCACCTCAATCTGCTTGTGAGCTACACCGACCCAGACATTGCCTGTCCCAAGCTTCTTCATGCTACATGAGAATACTGCTTGTACCGGCCGTATGTTGTGCCCAGTCGAACAGTTTACCAGACCGAGTTCAAGTCACCAAACATTGTTCGGCTCTTTGGCTTACTGTGCCACATATCCCCAATAGGACTGTCCATTAAGACATCACCTTCAGCACCGCAGGCACCTGCTATAGCATCTATACAATGGAGCGGGCCAAATGATTGGGAGCCTCTCCAGGCCTACTGCAAGAGGATCACCAAACCAGAAGAACTGGACCAACTACAAGGGCTTACAGAAACATCTTTATTGTCATCGGAGACACATCTGCTAGAAAGGGGGCCCACCACTCCCAGAGTAGCTTCTCTTAGAGAGCCCACCACAAGGTATTCACTACAGCCAATTTCACCCCTACATAATCACCTATTGTGATCTTCCCAAGTAGTTTAGGCCCTGATTTGCTGCCATGTGTTCCCACTGAAATATGCTCAAAGATGCGCACACCAGAGTTGTTACTAAGTGCTCCACTGCTGCTTCCCCTCACTAACATGCTAAAACTCAACTTTCCACCACAAATTCTGCAAAGCAACTATGCCACACATACACAGCAATTGAACAGCAGCCATAACAGTAAACACTAAAACATCACAACTCTCCACCACTCTCAATAACGTGCACAACACAACACAACCAATGCACCTTCAAAGCATCCGCACAAGACACTCGCCTCTGGATACAGATACTCTTGACTCAAATCATCTACAAATACCTGCACACCGATCCGGTGTATTTCCGACCGACCACACCAACACAACAGCTATCTTCCATGTTCCTTCTGTCTCTGCTAACCACTGACAGGCTGCCTCTTTCCAGGTACCAGTGGGACAAGAAACCATGAAACTGGTTGTGCTGCTGTGCTATAAAACCCAACAAGATAACATAAAACAGCCAAAGATGGCTAAATGGTTCAATTTGCCCCCACCAAAACTGCACATAAAATATTTTGTAGGAGCTAGTGTAAGTTATTATAGTGTCAGCTAGAGGTACATACCGATGATAACACTGTGGCAACTAAACCTTGTATTCAGGACAGCCCCTGACCCCATGTGCATCAATACAGCTTAGAGTTTAAACTGAGTATTCAAGACAGCCATAGGATTCTCTGCCACAAACGCACAGCAAGACAATTGTATAAGCACATGATATAAACACACCAATGTAGCCATGCCATGTGCAATATTCACAGACCAATATGACTTGCCAATGCTATACCAAGGACCAAAAGAATTTCACATCTGAAGGTGTACCCGTGCAAACGCAAATGTTTATATTCACTAATGTTCTTAATTGCACACAGTATTAAATTGCATAAAAACATTTAGAGGGATGCTCAAAACACAATGGGCCTCATTACAAGTTTGCCAGTATTCTGGCAGTAAGTCCACCAGAATACCAGCAAATGGAATTGCCGTTACCGGCACGTAGTCTGCCGCAATTAACAGCAGATTAACAAGTGCTGGTTAGAGCAGTAAGTCCCCATTTGATGGATTTTGCTGCAATTAGCGGCTTTGCCGGTAATAAAAGCAATGTGTTGCCGGTAGGGGTCCGATTTACTTGTAACTCTCAGCTGGAGGTAAATCCTTAACCCCTACTGGCAAATTTCCAGTTGGCCTGTCTAGTAAAAGTGCCAGTAAATGTTATTACCAGCCCTTCTACCATGTACTGGCAAACTCGGAATTAGGCCCATTTGTCAATTTGTGGAGGGAACATACAATTGCAGCAAAACCACCCTCTGTTTGGGAGAGTCCAGTAAAAATCTAGCATTTGCATCAGAACAACTTCAGAGTGCAGAGTGACTCATGTGCAAATTAGAATTGGATCAAAACAGATATAGTAGATTCAAGGAAATCCCGGTACAAGGTGTCATGGTCACTCACATCTGGTGCTGGCAAAAATCCTGTTTGATTTATTCATTGACTCCATCGGCAAAGTCTGACAAAGTGAAAACCCACTAAATTCAAAAAGGTTCAATTATTGCAAATGAAAAAAATGGTTAACCTGGCCTTATACTTTTTGTAAATGCATTTGGTTCGGTTAGATAATGTTTTCGCCAAGGATCATACAGTTTGGCGATGTGGGGAACCCTCGACTATAACCCTAATTCACTAGCCATCCAGTAGACTATCAAAAACAGAAAAGAATAACGGAGACATGAGGGATTGTTTGGTAATGAATAGACGTACAATAAATTGTTTAAATATTTACAAACTAATAAAAAGAGGGTGCTTCTATTATAAAATACAATATATACATTTGATGAAATATTAATTATAAATTTAGCAAGAATCAATTAGTACATTTAAAAAAAAATGTACAAGCATATAAGAAAAAATGTGCGAACAAAAAATGAATAGTTATGTAATGCATGCATGTAGCTGTAAACTGAAAAATAAGTATATATCAAACATGAATAAAATTAGCATTGTATAAAATGGAAGAGTACATTTAACACGTGAGGATGTCAGGTGTTTGAAGATGCAGTCATGCTGGCTCCCAGAAGTCATTAAGAAATGTTATCTTTTTGCTTTTATACAACTGAGAAACTGTATAGCCTCTTCTTCAAAAATCTACCCAGGATCAACCGCAATGTACCGACAAAAGTTTAGTATCCAATTTGAACAAAAGGTTAAATTGCAACTGAAATCAGAAATTAAAACAGGAGTGCACACAAAAGGGAAGAATGAGCTTTAAGAAGAAAGTATGGTATGTTTTAATACAAAAACGTACTTTCATTTACTTATTTAAATATTTGATAAAATCTGTCCAATCCCCAAAGGATGCTGTGATGGATCCTGATGAGTCATCACTGATCCCCAGCCTAAAATCTCCTCCCATGTGGCCAGCGGAAGGCAGCCGCTACCTGATTCTGACCCTGGGGGTAGTATTCTGAGAGTGAATCACATGGGAGGAGACGGCTGTAAGGGGAGAGTGTTGACTCCACAAGGGGAGAAGCAAAATACTTCTCTTTATTATGAAGAAGATCCATTAACTCCTAGAATTGTGATGGCTTGTTGCCATTATTTAAAACCATCTGATTCTAAAGCCCTGAGAAATACTCAGTCTAAACAAAAACCCATTCAGTCTTCATGTAAATATGGTGAAAGTAAAACATGTAAACCATCTGATGTTCATGGTAATTGAAATGCAATTACAACTGTTCACTCATGTAATGCAAAATTTCTTAAAACCTCCTTGGACTAAAAATCCCAGCATTCCTCAGGTACTGTGACGAGGAAGAGGAGCAAGGAGTTCAGGTGGAGATAATGTAACCTTGAGAACAATAAGCAGTCTAGTTGTTACAAAGCTAATGAATTGCACATGACATTTAAAAATGCCAAAATCATCTTCAGCTGAGAGAACAGAAGAAGACACAGGAAAGTGAACTTAGATGGAGAGAGAAGGCAGGTTGCAGAGTGTGCAGAGTGCGAAGTGTGGGAAGCATGGCTGGTGACAGAAGAAACCTTACAACGGACTGTGGGCAGAGAAGCACGCCAGAAGTCAGCGATGTTCGAAATGCCCGTAGAGGAGCACCAGTAAAGAGTAAGCAGAGTGTGCACAGTGGATCTGTGTGCGGAGGCGCGGTCTGGGAAAAAAGGCACCGGTCTTGCCAGTGAAGGCTGGAAGAGTCAACGAAGAAAGCAGAGACCTAGCAGAACTCTGCCACCGAAGTAGAGCCAGCCCCTCGTGAGCATCTCTCAACCGCAGCACAAAGAGCCGGTGAGTCAGCCTTATAGTAAAGGGGGCCCCGGGACATGCAGAGATGCTGATAAGTATACAACAAGTACTTTGGAATACTGCACTAGCAACATTAAATGGAAAAGGCGAATGTGGTGCAATTTCCTTGACAAGAGATATCAGTTGAGGGACACCTGGGACAAGCATTGCCTAAGCCAAAAGAAATTGCCAAAAGAACATAAGCGGCAACTATGGTGTAATTCGTCTGATTTATAAAGGTCAGTTGAGAGATACTTGGAACAAGCATTGCCAAGAGTCAAGAGAGATTATTAAAAGGAAAATCTTGATCAAACCCTCAGACACTGGATGTTGATTGTGGGGAAATTGCTACAAGTCATAGTTTAGGAGAGTAAACCAGCATATAAAGAGTTTACAGTTGTGCAGAGAAGCCTGGTAAGGATATCAGGTAGTGAAACCTTTTTGGATAAGGATACCTGGAAGGAGAGTACACCATGATATCAAGAGTTATCAGTTGAGGGGTTTCATGGCAGGGGAGTGTACCAGGAAAGTTGCTTTGAATTGGTATGTTGAAAAGAGATTTGTTCTTGTTTCCTTTGAACATTTTGTCAACTAGAAACTTTAAAAAGACGTGCCTTTCACCATGTTTTAACATTTGTTTTACCATCATGGAAATTAGTAAAGACTTTTCTTTACCTTATTTAAACCAACACAGTGGAAAAGATACATTGTTTTGCCATTCAGAAAGATCAAGAAGACTTCCTCTTTTCCATGTCTGTCAGCCTCATGGAAAGAACATTTGTTTTATCACCTTGAGGAGAGTATTGGGAGAAAGAGACATGTGTGATGCCTTTAACAGACTGGCCTTGACACAGTGTATTGTGAATAGTATGCTCGAAATAATCCAGGGGAAGGGAGTCAACTCTTGGATAAAATAGATGTTTTGTTGAAGTTACATGTTTGAGTTATTGCACCTTTGGATAGAGTTAAACTTTGGAAGATTGACCTTGCACATTCTGTTTGTATGCATGAGTGTGAGGGTCAGATTGAGTTTGGACACAAGGTCACCCTGCTTTCATTTTAGTTTCATAGGAAGGGCCATTCTTGTTAGGACAGGAAAAAGTGGGACCTTTATCTAACCCCCTTTTTTTATTAATAATATGGCTAATTTTGAGAATGATCCCTCTTTGTGTCCACCTGTCATTTCTGATCTCTCACAGTACTGCGGCACTGTGCATGAAATTCATAAAACAATGTAAGAGGATCCCAAAAAAAAGCATAACATTTAAGAGGAAGATATAACACAGTAAATATAAAATAAGGGCAGTACATAAGCGAACCTGCAAACAAACTAGCAACAAAATCTTGTAAGACGTTAGGAAACAGAAATGGCAATTAAAATATGTACATTTTTAGGACTTTCAGTATGTCATAAGATCAGGTAGTAATCTGAAGGGACAGCCATAGGGAAGGTTTGGTTTGAAAATGAGGATCTTTGGAATGTTGGCATCGCCAATGACTTTTTCTCTGGGTGACCATGAACATTTCTGATTGAGAGGCTACTAGCGAATATACGCTTAAAATACTCTGCAACATAACTTAAAATAATAAAATATGGCTCGAGTGTCTAGACTAGTCATTAGGGGCCTCATTACAATCAACCCGGTATGGAAACAACGGTGGCGGTAAACCCGCCGCCACCGTTGTTTCCATGCCGGGTGATCACAACTCCTGGAAGCGGAGGCGCCAAACCCGCCAGGTCTGACCTGGCAGGTTTAACACCGCCCG
The DNA here is from genome assembly GCF_040938575.1 of Ambystoma mexicanum. NCBI lineage: Eukaryota > Metazoa > Chordata > Amphibia > Caudata > Ambystomatidae > Ambystoma > Ambystoma mexicanum. The sequence goes on along the minus strand of NC_090931.1, from coordinate 847,230,933 downwards.
CCTGCAGGGGGACGAGGAAACACCGGCACTATCACGAGATGGTGCCGGTGTTTCCATGATCCCCCGTTCCCATTGAGTCCTATGGTAATACGAGTCCGGCGGTAACCAGGTGGTTTTACCGCCTCGGTTACCGCCGGACTCGTAATGAGGCCCATTAGTTCTCGGAGACACTGGACCATATAACTTCAGACTAAGGGGGTCATTCCGAGTTTGGAGGCAGCCATGGTGCTATTAGCACCATGGTTGCCTCCAAACTCGGTTCCGGGTAGTCGGAATGGGGACTCACCGGGACATTCCGACTGATGCGGATGCGGACCCGGTAAGTCCCCATATTGAATACCATTCCCATTTGAGCCCCCATAGGGTTCAATGGGAATGGGGAAGGAGCTAATAACGGGCCCGCAAATAGCAGTCCCGTTATTAGATCCATGGTCCCTTAACGGGTCTCGTTAAGAATGGCTGGTAAAACCAGCCGGTCCTGGTGGGACCCACTAAGGGACCTCGGAATGTGGCGGTAGGGGGTTAACGGCACCGGCATCCTTACCGGTGCTGTTAACCCCCTACCGCCATACTCGGAATGACCCCCTAAGTGCCACAACCCAATATTCCACTGCCCAAGGTGCCCAAGGAAAGGTGGGGAGAGAAAACAAGGGTCTGTAAGGAGCATGCTCTTCACAGGAACCCTACAAAGTGCAAAGAAACACAATTGTGTGGTCGGTATCAACTGCCAATTGTCTAGTACTGGGGATGTATGCAGGAGACAAACCTGGAAGAAGTATATGGGCACAGAACTCCACAGAAACCCACTCACCCTTTCCTGCCCACCACTGTCCAAAAAGTCATGGCAGAAAATACTCTGAAGAGGTGTCCGGTCAAAGGGTCGAATACATTGTTTCGAAATACAATAGTTTCAAAACAAATGGACCGAAAACAAAAAAGTAAAATGCCCTTTTTTAAATGTATTTTTTTTTTGGCTTTCGTATAGGAAAATAAAAATGTTTTACTGTAAAAACAGGGGTTTGCGGGGTCACCCCCCCAAAAAAAAAAATGTGCATTCGACTTTTATGTTTTCAGTCCTTTTGGTTCGAAACTATTGCATTCAAAGCAATTTCATTCGACCCTTTCACCCTGAACCCTCTCAAGATACTACCAGGGACACATAATCTTCACAGGCAATGTAGGAGTTGCAGAAGGAAACCAGAAATAAGGTTGCAAAGAACCCAAAGGTTGGCTAGTATGGAGTGTGCTGTGACAGCATAGATGCACTGGGAGATGTAGTTCACTGGACCTTAGGATGTGCTAGGGTGAAACAGAGGTGCTGCAGGGAAGGAGCATGCGGAGGAGCCATAGGGGTTGAATGGCATTAGTTGTGGTAGTGTAGGGACATCAGGAGACATAGGAGACCATAAAGGAGGGAACAGAGAGGCAGAAGGGAAAGGGAAGAGGAGGAAGCGATAGGAAGGAACAGAACTGTAAATGTGGCACAAATGAGAAGCTCAGTAAGTGAAAGGAGATGCAGCTGAGACCGTCGAGGACCTAAATGAAAAGACAAAGAAATCCTGCAGCCTGGAACGGAACCACAGGATGTCCAAGGAAGAACGTTGCTAAACAACTTCCTAATGCTAGTCCCACCTTTTTATAGTCCTATACAATCTCCAGTAGTTTAGTCCTTTGCCTGTGATTTCATGAACAGTGTAATCTGAAGACCATGCTAGAATGGTGAGTGAAGTAGAAGCATGCTTCCCCAGAATCTAACAGGGCCCCTTAACCCCTCGGTCTCTTTGCTGTCTTTCCACTCAATTTCCATTTTGGTCAGAGATCCCATTCTCTCAAAGTCATTTTCTCCTCCATTTGGACTTTTTCCTACCTCCAGTTCCTTGAATCATGGCAAGAAATAACTGGCGCAGATCAACCAAATAGGGTTACTGTGATCCAATATCGGGGAACCAATGCTTAAAGGGGAAGTTTGCTCAAAAATGTTATTGTCCCAATCGATCAGGCAGGTATTTTTAAACATACTGTAATCGAGCTTAAAAAAAATTCCTATGCATTTTACCTTAGTTTTCCTCACATTTACACATGCGAAAATAACAGTTTGGGTGCCGCCATCTTGTGCCATTCTTATCCGTTGATACATCGCCCTAAGTTCAAGTGCCCTTGTGGCAAGAATATAGATCACCTTCCCCTCAAACTGAAATCACTAGATGCTTACACGCCTTTTCACAACGACAATGCACGTCTCGTGTCAACGTCCTCTGTTTGCAAGCTATTGATGTGTCTCCATGGAAATGCCAAGATGCCTCTTTCCTCGACAAGTATAAACAAACCCTTTTCGATCAAACAACATTGGGGTTTCTTTTTTCCTTCATGTCAGTGTATTTTGTTTCGAGCCTTTGTGCCCCTTGAAACAGGTACTTACACGTTCTGAACTGATTAAACTCAGCAGTTGATTTTTATTTGAACATTTCTAATATTATGTATAAATGTATTTGCCAAACCATATTTAAATTCTACTTTTACAGGGCTTATTTTTTACGTGTGAATGTGAAATATCATAGTTTGTGCCTATTGTTCATGTCTTTGCACTATGGGTTTTTGAACATGGCAGTGTGGGCACTTCTCCTTCTTTAATAGTAGATCGTGTATACAAACACATTCTTGTTTTTCTGACTGTTGATTTTGCACGTCTTCAATATTCAGGAACTATGGCAACAATACAGCCCTACCAGTACGAGCCTGAATATTCAGAGGAGGAATTAATTGAAAGAAAAGAAGCAGAAACAATGGGAAATCTGGTGAGAGTCATCATGATCAATCACTGGAACCTGAACCCAGTCGCATAGAAGACATTTCCACCTGGTCTACCTGTGATTGTTGCACGGTTATGTCAACTGAGGTGGAGAACTGCTGATGCTGATAAAAATATGGCTGCTTGGCCTACATAGCCGATGAAGACACACCACCGCTAAACATTACCGAGCTGCATGCCTTCAGGGCCGCCTGCCTCACAAGATCTGTGTTGTGGATGATGATGGTCATTATGCATGAACTTCAAGCAACAGTTTGCCCTCGTAATCCAAGTAATGAGTATGTTTACTGTAGATCTGATATATGTTTGACAACTGAGACGGCTAACACTTGATGTTGTTCTCCTACATCATTGTAACTTCCATCGATCACCGACAAATATTTTTTTTTCTGTAAATTGAATGCATTTCTCGTACTAATGTATAATCAGGGATTCTTCACTAGATTTAACATCCAAAAAATTAGGTTTCTTTTACTTTGAACTTAAAAACAATGGGCCTCATTATAAGTTTGCTGGTCCGGGAACTACGGTACCGGGAAGCTTGCCGGTACTGTAGTTCTCGGACCGGCAAACTACGAGTTGTGCTCGCGTGTGCCCTTCTGCCCGCCAGGTTTGACCTGGCAGGCAGAGCAGCACCCGCGAGCACAGCATGTCGGATGCACCGGCACCGTTTATAACGGTGCCGGTGCATCCGGCTTCCCTATTCCCATTGAGCCCTATAGGGCTCAATGGGAGTCTTCATGTAAATATGGTGAAAGTAAAACATGTAAAACATCTGATGGTCATGGTAATTGAAATGTAATTACAACGGTTCACTCATGTAATGCAAAATTCATTAAAACCTCCTTGGACTCAAAATCCCAGAATTCCTCAAGTACTGTGACGTGGAAGAGGAGCAAGGAGTTCAGGTGGAGGTAATGTAACAATAAGCAGTCTAGTTGTTACAAAGCTAGTCAGCTGCACAGGACTTTTAAATGCCCAAATCATCTTCAGCTGAGAGAACAGAAGAAGCCACGGGAACGTGAACGTGAATGGAGAGAGAAGGCAGGTTGCAGAGTGTGCAGAGTGGTAAGCGTGGGAGTTTGGGGAAACTGGTACAAGTGATAGTTGAGGAGAGTAAACCAGTATATCAAGAGTTTACAGTTGTGCAGAGAAGCCTGGTAAGGATATCAGGTAGTGAAACTACTTTGGACAAGGATACCTGGCAGGAGAGTACACCAGGATATCAAGAGTTTATAGTTGATGGGTTGCCGTAATGACCTGGTCATTGCCCATTCCTGGGTGCCGGAAATAAAAAATACTGGTGGCAGCTGTGCCTGTATTACAGAAACGGCTACTGCCAGGCTCCTAATGAGGCCCAATATTTCCATTGGTGCCAAACGGATCATGCCTGAATGGGCGTTCATATTTGTAATTTATCGATAGTTGAAATCACAAGAACTTTATTCTGAAAGTTACTTTAACAATGCTATCATATTTAGGGGACGTTTCAAACAAAATAAGTACAGTTATCTGGTTCATTCAAGTAAATATTTCTGTTTCTCTTTTACAGGTGGTACAGGCTTGTGGTCTATCGTGCGTTTACATGGTGGATTCATGGAAGGCTTGGATTTTGTGGTCAACAAGTAACACGTGCCTGTATCATTCAAGCCATTCGTGATACGTTCCCCAGCGACTCCGGACAATACAAAGGATATTTACACAAAGTCCCTCAACCGCATCAATACAATTTGTAGTTGGTTTGTGCCATCAACATTACCAAAGTAAATATAAATGAAAAAGAGTTAATATGAATAGTTGTTTGAATTTTTCAGTAAGTCAACAACGCGTCCTACCGTCTAGGAGGTACATGAAAGAGGTTTGGTGACATTTCGTGCTTGCCTCATGCTCATCCATCCCCTTCCAGTATCAAAAGGCAGTTCGCACCTAAGACCGTGAGCTCCTGAGGGGGCTGAGTGCTTGGGGATGCTCAAGGTGCCAAACACCATGTACACCTCAAAGGGGTCTACCACACTGGGACCAGTGTCCACTTGTTCACCCCATACCCAGTGTCTCCAGACTCCCCTTTGAAGACCCCGTCCCTGCAATCAACATATGTATGTATCCCTTGAACAATGTTTCAGGCCATTTGCCCTTGACTCACGCCCATCCATCCCCCTTCAGTATCAATGGCAGTTGGCACCAATGACAGAGCACTCCCGAGGGGGCTGGGTGCATGGGCACACTCAAGAGGCCAAACACCATGTACATCTCAAAGGGGTCAACAGCAATGTGATCATTGTCCACATGGCCTCCTCAGACCTGGTGTCTCCAGACTCCCCTTTGAAGACCCCGTCCCTGCAATCAACATATGTATGTATCCCTTGAACCTTGTTCCGGGCCTATTGCATTTGCCTCATGCCCATCCATCCCCCTCTAGTATCAATAGCAGTTTGCACCTATGATCGTGTGCTCCCGAGGAGGCTGGTGCTTGGGGACGCTCAAGGTGCCAACCACCATGTAAAATTCAAAGGGATAACGGAGGCTTGAGCTAAAGACGACATCAGATGCTCTTACTTACACTAATGGAAGGAGGATCAGAGTCTGTGCTGGATCTGAGCTGAGGAGGTGACAACCACAATGTGATGTAAGGGGTAGCAGTGATTAAAGACAATGTTGCCCAGTGTGGGTCAGCAGTGACAGCATTAAAGGGACCATGCTCATTCTTAGTTCACTCATATAGTCACGCCATCCAAAAATGTGATTCTCCTTAAAGGAGAGTTGGTTTCACATAACGAGCAATCGGCAGAGTAGTCTACTGCTGCAGTGCAGAGATATTTAACCCTGGGAAAACTATTTTGCAGGGATTCTAGAATAGTTCAATAATAATCTGCCCTTGGAGCTAAATATGCTCTAGACAGAGGAGCTGAGTATTTTATTAGGTGTCAAAACAAGGTATAATTTAGTTCTCAATTAATTTGCACTTCATTTGAAGAGCTGGTGCTTAGTTGTGAGCAGAGGTTCTTAGCAAGCACTATAAGTTCTGCATACAAATTTGCTTTCTATCATTAACCCATTTTCTTTCTTAACAGCTTTCAATAAGTGTACAACCATAAATGCAGAATATGAGTGCTGCCCTGCACAGTCATTCCTCATCACCCTAGGAAATCTGGCTGTTCCATGGTGCGAGTGGGAGAAATACTGTACAAATGACCTATGCACTATAGAATACGAGGGAACGAGAGCTGAAAAAAAGAACCATTTATTTTTTAATCCTCCAGGTGGTCCATCTGGTTAAAAAGCACAGAAACAATTGACAAGACTTTCTGCAAATGAAACAGGGTATGGCATGCATGAGTATGGAATAGCACAAAACATACAGGTCTATGCACCAAAAACGACTGTAATGATAAGACATGCATTACTTACCGTAAAAGCATTTCTGATGATTGTATCTGCTTAGATTCACATGCTGTGCATATGGTCTGACATCCAGTGGTAACCGCGGAGTATTGCATCTTGTCTTTCGGGGACCGAAAGGGGACGTCGGCATAAGCGTGTCTGAAACACTAACCCTATCGTGACATGTGTAGTACCCAAAATCCCTCACGCGCCGAGGACCCTCCGATTGTATTTTTTCTGCCATGAGGGAGCCCAAGGCTATAGTGAGTGAATACATGAAGAGAGAAAGTAGTAAGAAGTCTATGTTCCTTCCACCCCGAGCGGGGAGGCAGGAAGGCGCATGTGAATCTAAGCAGATACAATCATCAGAAATGCTTTTACGGTAAGTAATGTGTGTCTTCTGATGCTTGTTAATCTGCTTAGAATCACATGCTGTGCACAGACTAGAGAGCAGTACCCGGAGTAGGAGGTGGGTTGTGAGAAGGAACAGTAGAAAAAGATGTCTTAGTACTGCTTGTCCCACCTGAGAATCAGACCTAGAATTAGTGTCTAGACAATAGTGTTTTGTAAAGGTGTGTACAGAACTCCAGGTTGTCACTTTGCAAATGGGTTCTAGGGGAACATTTGCAATGAATGCTATGGATGCCCCAGTGCCTCGAGTAAAATGTGCTCTAGGCTTGAAGGGCAGTTCTCTCTTTGCAAGAGTGTAACATAGTGTGATGCATTTGACAATCCACCTTGATATTGCTGATTTAGAGACAGGATCCCCTTCTCTACCAGCTGCCACTGAAACAAAGAATTGTTTAGTTTTCCTCAGTGGTTTAGTTCTATCCATGTAGAACATGACTGCCCTGCACACATCTAGTGTGTGAAGGCTTCTTTCGGCCATGTTAGTAGGTCTCTGGAAGAACGTGGGTAGTTCGATTGACTGGTTCACATGGAACTTCGAAATAAATTTCAGCGCAAATCTGGGATGTGTGCGCAGAACTACCTTATCTTTGTGGACTGTAACAAAGGGGTCCAAAACCGAGAGAGCCTGTAGTTCGCTAACTCTTCTGATAGAAGTGATAGCTACTAGAAAGGCTGTCCTGTAAGTCAGGTCTTTCAGACTAGCTTTATGCATAAGCTCAAAAGGGGGTCCCATGAGCCTAGTTAAAACCACATTTAGATCCCACCCAGGAGCTGGGTGAGTGATGGGGGGATACATTCTTTTAACCCCTTCCATAAAGGCTTTAATCACTGGTATTTTCCACCACGACACCTTCTGTTGTGACGTGGTGTAGGCTGACAACGCCGCTAGGTGAACCTTTAAGGAATTGAAGACTAACCCAGAGTCCAACAGATGGGTTAGATATAACACAATGTGTGAAGGCGAGCAATCGGTGGGATTGACGCCTTTGGAACTGCACGAGATGACAAAACGTTTCCATTTGCTGGCATAGCAATAACGTGTGTTAGGCTTTCTTGCCTCCCTTGGTATGTCCATGCATCTTTGAGGGAGTTGCAGATGTCCAAACTCTGTGACCTCAGGAGCAAGGCTGCTAAGTTCAGAGTTTGTGGGCATGGGTGCAGGTCTCCCCCCTGTCCTGAGACAACATGTTGTACGGGCAGGGCAGCTTGACTGGTGGGGAGAGGGACATTTCCATCAGGTGCGCGAACCAAGGTTGGCGGGCCCACATGGGAGCCACCAGAATCATGGTGACTGGTTCCTGGTGCATCTTGTGTACTATCCTGTTCAGAAGGGGAGTCGGGGAAAAGCGTAGACAAATTTCCCCGACCAAGTTATCCAGAGAACGCTCCCCTTGGATCGGTTCTGGAGGCGTAATCTTGGCATTGGGCGTTCTCCTGAGTAGCGAACAGGTTGATCTCTGGAAACCTCCATTCTGCGAAGACGTTGGATACAATGTCTTCGTGCAGTCGCCATTCGTACTCTTCTGGCAGAGGAAAATCTCTGCTGAGTACATCTGCCAGAAGATTGAGTTCCCCTGGAACATGTTGAGATATCGGGAACATCTTGTGTTCGAGAGCCCATATCCAGATGTTTTGGTACAGCTTGGATAGCCCTGCAGAGTGAGTGCCCCCCTGTTTGTTCAGGTAATAAATTGCTGTTGTGCTGTCGGCTAGAACCAGCACTGTCTTCCCTTGCAGTTGCTCCTGAAAGGCTTTCAATGCTTTGAACACTGCTAGTAGCTCCAGTAGGCTTATATGGTTGGACGCTACCTGAGGGGACCACACTCCGTGCGCTGTCTGTTGAAGCAGGAGAGCCCCCCACCCTGTGAGAGATGCGTCTGTCGTGAGAGTGGCTACCACTGCAGGGGTGGTGAAGGTTTTCCCCTTCAAGAGGTTCTCCCTCGACCACCACTGCAGAGAGAGAACGAGGGCTGGCAAGACAACTAACAGATCTTCCCATTGTCCGCTGGCCTGACACCACTGGCTGTTGAGCCACTCTTGCATGGGACGCATGCACAGCCGCGCGTGGGGAACCAAGTATATGCATGACACCATCATCCCTAGCAAAAGCATAGCTTTGGGTACCGTCACCTCTCGACTGGCTACATACTGAGGAACCTGAGAGAGCATGTTCTGAACCCTATCACTGGAAGGGAAGACTAGACCATCTTCCGTACGAATTAGAGCCCCCAGGAACTGTTTTACTTGGCTGGGGACTAAGCTGGATTTCTTTTCATTGATAGAAAATCCCAGGCTGAACAGTAGGTCTACTGTTTTTGGGTGTTCGGAAAATAAATGTCGAACGAGTCCCCCGTGATGAGCCAATCGTCGAGGTAAGGGTAAACTGGAACTGAAAGTCTGCGCAGGTGTGCTGCTGCCACTGCCAGGACCTTGGTAAACACCCTTGGTGCTGAGGCTATGCCGAAGGGGAGTACCTTGAACTGGTAGTGTTTGTCCTGAATCATGAACCTTAGGAATTTTCTGTGCGCTGGCAGCATTGAAATATGAAAGTATGCATCTATCATATCCAACGTTGTCATGAAGTCCCCCTGTTTTTGCAATGGGATCACCTCTTGCAGTGTTACCGTGCGAAACTTCTGGGCCTTTATGAACTTGTTCACTGGGCGCAGGTCTAGAACAGGACGCGTGGTGAGATCCTTTTTGGGTACAAGGAAGTACACTGAATAGATACCCTTGTTTACCTGAAGAATCGGGACGGCTTCTATGGCGTCCTTTCCCAGCAGTGCTTCCACCTCTTGGATCAGGATCTGCAGATGTTCCAGTGAAAGGCGTCGATGTTTCGGCGGTCTGAACTGTGGAGGTCGGGCGAATTCCACGCGGTAACCGTGGGCGACCGTCTTTAAGACCCACTGGTCTGAAGTTATCCCATCCCATGCCTTGAGGAAAGATGTTAATCGCCCCCAGACAGGCGAGACATGGGAGGGGACCTGGACTTGGTGTTCATTTCTGACCCAAAGTTAATGCTCCTCTGGAATTGGAGCCTCTGCATCTATTCTTTCCGCACTTCTGACCCCTCTGGGGGTAGTAAGTGGGGCTTGCAGCAGGTTGACTTGAGTTGAAGTTGCCCATGCTGAAATTGTTTTGAGCGGCGCAGGCTTGTCCTCGAAAGGACCGCCGAGAATTACTGCCCCTCAGTGAAGAGGGTTTATGGGAAATTTGGTGCAGCAACTTAATAGTCTAGTGCTCCTTCTTGGCTGTCTCCAATGCATCGTCTACCGCCTTCCCGAAGAGGTTGGCCTCTTCGATGGTTTTGTTGATAATGGATGCCTGGGTCTCAGGCCTGAAGCCCGACGTGCGCAGCCACGCGTGTCCCTCCGAGACAATGGCGAGAAGCTTGGCTCTGGTTTGTTCCAGAACCTCTTGAAGGCCTTCCTGGAGTAGGTCCCATTGGGCATCGATGTAGCTTGCCAGTAACGTCGTGTTATTGGCAATCCGGACGGTATAGGCCGCCGCCGACGTAACCCGTTTGCCTAAGGCATACAACCTTTTGGACTCCTTGTCCGGGGGTGACTCTCCCGTGGCAAGGGGAACCCCTGCTCTCTTGCGAGTGTTGGTCACCACTAGCGAGTCTGGTATTGCGTGTCCTTTGATATAAAGCGGGTCAGTGGGGGAGGGTCGGAAAAGTTTTTCGACCCTTGTGTTCACAGCGCTAGTCTGAGCAGGTGTGAGTAAGGAATGGGCCAGCCGTCTCTTTACAGAGCTTAAGAGAGGGATAGACTGGCTTGGCGAAATCTTGTTCACGCAAGGCTTCATGCGTGGCAATTTTAAAGAATTCCGCTACTTTTTTCAACATGTTGTTGAAAGCCATTTGATAATCCACCGGGGAAGCTTGTCGAATCGGGGTGGATGGGGGAGAGTCGAGGCAGACGATATCAGAGTTGTGATCGTCCTGCTGAGTGTCCTCCCAGTTGTCCGTTTCTCCTTGATCTTCCCATAGTTGTCCTAAAAAGAAGACTCCTCTTCTTCTGTATAGATGTCTCTATACGTGTCCATATGGACATCTTCTTGATAGTCAACTTGGTGTTGGACATCTAGGTGTTGGACATCTTGTGTTGAGGGTTAGGGTCTACCTGAGCTTTTTTCGGCGGAGGTTGATCAGAAGCCCTGAAAAACTGCTCCAGCCGATCCATACACCCCTCAAATTGCTCCGTGGTCCACTTGGATGACCCAAATGGACCTAGCTGAGTAGGAACTGTGTTCTCCGCCCTAAGGCGTTGAGAGGATCTCCTCAGGGTGCTTGAGAGGGGTACCTGGCTTTCTTCGTAAGAGTCTTCGGGATCGTCTTCCAAATCCGTGGAAAACTTTTCGGTGGATTAGCCCATAACTGTGGGCGGAACCAGTACTAGGCCCACCGCCGTAGCAAACCTATTGATGCTCTTACGGATAGTCACCGAATCTTTGGGAGACAACGCCTCCGATGATGTGTCGGCAGTGAAAATGTCTTCCGCGGCTCCAGAAGGGCCAGCGGATGGCTTCTCGGGTAGAGGCCTACTCGTAGTTTTCGGGCCTGTGCAGGCCTTGGAAACCTTGGAATCCGTCGAAGTTTCTTGTTCTGAAACTGTGGCGTGTGTAGTTTGGGGAGTAGCACTCTTGTTATGTTTGTTATGCCCAGTCGTCATGCGCTGCTGCGGATGCGGGGAAGGCTTCGGATCAGACCGATCCGTGGGTGCCGCCGAAGTTTCCGGCGGACCCGTTGGCACTTTCGCCTTCTTCGACAAAGTCGTCGAGGAGGGCGCTTGGGTTGTGTGCTTTGTGCGGTGCGATTGTACGCCCCTGTCACTGGGTGTGGTCCCTGTAGCAAGACTGGAGTCGAGCCTGGAAGGGTCGGCGACGGGCGTGGCAACCCTAGAATAGTCCACTTCAAGGTCTATAACGTCCACATTGGACGTTTGGTCATCCGATGTACCCCTGTCACTTTCGGCTGGTGTCGCGGCAGGGGAGGGAGGCTCCACGTGTGACATTCCGTATGTGGCCCACCGCTTCAACCGGCGCTCCTTAAGGGTTTTAGGTTTAAGGAGTTTACACGCCGAACACCGCTTTCCGTCGTGCTCTATGGGGAGACAAGCGTTACACGACGTGTGCTTGTCTTTCCACGGATATCTGACCCTACACACAGGGCAGAATCTAAATGGAGTCCTTTCCATAGCAGAAGGGAAGGGTGACCAGACCAAAAAGGAAGGCAGTGGAAAAGAGGAAAGACATAACAACAGCATGGCAAACCCCGAGCCCACTCTCCCTACTGTGTAGGCCGGCCAGAAGGCCCGACCACGTGGAAGTCCGAACGCCGGATCTTAGGCGCCGGAACCCACAGCCGTAGATGATTCCCCCGTAGTCTTCATCGAAGATGTTCTTGATGGGCGAAGTGACTTAACCGGGATGAAACCGACAATTCGGTAAGATAAACAATGTCTCATGAAGAGCTGTGCTATAGGGCGACCAATTATCTGGGTGGAAAAAAACAATCTGAGGGACCTTGGGGCGTGAGGGATTTTGGGTACTACACACGTCACAATAGGGATAGTGTTTCAGACACGTCTATGCCGACGTCCCCTTTCGGTCCCCGAAAGACAAGATGCAATACTGCGCTGTTACCACTGGATGTCGGACCATATGCACAGCATGTGATTCTAAGCAGATTAACAAGCATCAGAAATCATTTTTACAGAAGGAAGCAAGATAATGAGAAGTCAATAGATGAATATGCAGCTGCCCAACAACAATTGTCAGTATCTTGTGAACTGCAAATAGGTATAGGTCCTTAGAAACTAATTAGAGACCAAATAATTGTGCACACAATTAATGAGGTGGTACAAGAGCGGCTATGGGTGTCCAGAAATCCATTCTTGCAAGAGATGATTGGTATTGCCAATAAATGGAAGGTAAAATGTTATGTGCTAAAGCTAACAGATGCAAAAGAGCTACAGAAGCCAAAGACTATGGGCCTCATTACAATTTTGGTGGTATTTCGGAAGTAAATCTGCCGAAATAGCAATCTTTTGGTGGTAAGGTGCCTGAATTACCTCCAGCATTTTGCTGGAAGTTTTTCCTCCACCCCACTGCCAACAGCATAGTTTTGTGGTGTGGTAATGCGGCGGTACCACCGATTTTAGCCACACCGCCCAACTTGTAATGAAGCCCAATGTAGGTAGGCTTAATCTAAATATAGTGAAGAATAAGACTAAGATGCCTCTCGGAAATAATAAGACAGTAGCCCCAGTGTGAGTAAATAAAAAAGCAAGATCAGGCTTCAGATTTGGAAATATGGGTCATTTGGCAAATGTCAAGTATTGTGCTAGCAGGAAACAAAAGTGTGTTTATTGTGGCATATGGAATCACTATATTTAGATCTGTCAAAGAGGAAAGAAGGTTAACGGGATAAATGTATCACAAACTGACACTGACTAACTCTGAGTTAGTATTGTACTTGTGGGCTAAAAGAAAGATGCATGTGAATATGAGCACACAGATGGAATCACAGTAAGATTGATGGTAGGCACAGGGTCACCATACACTATCGCAACACAAGAACTGTGAAGGAACATGGTGACAAAGAGGTTTGGTACTAAGTTAATGTATTTTGATACTGCTGCAAATGCATTTGAAAGGTCTAATGACTGAAGGTTACACAAAATCACTGGTCGAATTGAAGGAGATATTTGCCATAGTGAAAGTGTGTGTGCAAAGGTTACCTGTTCTGCATCATTGAGGTCATAATATTATGCATTGAATTGGACCATAACATTTAAGAGAACATACATGTTATTGAATCTATGAGGGTACAAGGAAAATATATTTGCAAGTTATGATTTTTCGAGAAGTATTTTAAGAAGTATAAGAACATTCAGAGAATATTTACAGAAAATGATCATGGAGGAAAGGGCAGTGCCTAAAGCACATAAAGTGAGAAGCATATTTATAACTTATCTGACGCTGCTAAAACAGCACTACACAGCCTATGTGACCAAGGTGTTATTGAACTAATAGAAGCAGCATTGTGGGTCTTTCACATAGTCATAACCATGAAAGCCAGGGTACATTTAAGGTTGTGCATTGACCTGAGAGATTATAATGACAACATTGAAATAGAAACATTCCCTATACATACAATTCATGAAAAGTTGAATTTGGTTAAGAAAGAAAATGTCTTTAACACACTCAACTTTTCTGTACTGTATCACCATATACCCTATCGGCCCATCTCACTCGCTACTCTCCCATGGCTCCCTATGACCATCCTCGGCTAATCTACTTGCCATCTCTTGTGCCTCTTGTGCTCCCTCTCATTTTGGCTTTCATCCTCTCCTCTCTCCCTTACTTTGGAATGATCTTCTTCTCCCTCACCGCACTACTCCCACTCTATCTCTATTCAAATCCAACCTCCTAGCTCTCTTCCTTTCTGAAGAACTGAAGAAGCACTTGCATAGCATTCTATGCCACGACATCTCCCAGTTCTCCTCTACTCTACATCTCTACAACAACCCTGCCACTCTTATCCCATTACCCCTTCATCCTAAAATGTAGCACTTCCTCCACTAGCCCATTCTTAAATCATGTTCTATTGTCCTTGACCCTATTTCATGTTTCTACCTCCCCTGCATCATCTGGTCTTAAATACACACCCTATCACCTGTTGTTAAGGACACTGGTAATCAATGTTAAAAAGTTTGTAAGCATTTTTGTGCCTAAGTTGCATTGTTTTCCCAGTAATTGTTATTAAATAAATACATAATTTTGGAAATGTTTAGTTAAGCATTGGCTGCAGCTTCATGTTAGTGATTAATGAAAACTTCTTTTAAGTGATTTGATGGATTAGTTATATTCTACAATGATATTTTGATATGGTGTCTGTAAAAACAATAACATAACTAAAGGCCTCATTATGAGTCACCCGGTATGGAAATAACGGTGGTGTTAAACTTGCCGCCACCGTTGTTTCCATACTGGGTGATCTCGAGTCCTGCAGGCGGAGGTGTCATTCCTGCCAGGTCTGACCTAGCGGGTTTAACACCGCCCGCCTGCAGGCGGACGTGGAAACACCGGCACCATCAAGAGATGGAGCCGGTGTTTCCATGGTCCCTATTCCCATTGAGTCCTGCGGGACTCAATGGGAATGGGGATTTATTGAATTCTACCTCCGGAATTCCCGGGTCACCGGGGTTGTGATGCCCCGGTAATTCCGGGAATCACAGAGGCGGAATGGTAATACGAGTCCGGCGGTAACCGAGATGGAAAAACCGGCAGGTTACCGCCGGACTCGTAATGAGGCCTCAAGTTTGCAAAACCTAAAAAACCTACCTATTTGTGTGTGAAACAGAGAATTATTCCTGCTTCTTTTGTCACCTTCTTTTGTGTGTACAAGTACCTCATATGAATCCATGTGTAGTCAGTAATTTATCTTTGTTGTTATTGTCTAGAGTTAGTCCTTCCTAAAAAGGGAATTAAAATCATGGAGGCGGTCAGAGAGTTTGGGGAGTTGGAGGTGCAAGAGGAGGTTGACTTCTCATGGGATGAGGAAGTTAATTATCAATTGGATGACAGAGAAGAATGATGTCTCTCTTGAGGTTTGTGAGCCCAGCAGTTGGCAGAGGCTCCTAGCCAGAGCAGGTGTTTCCTGTGGAGCAAGTTCTATTGAGAGGCAGTTTAGGACGAGGGGATGAGGAATGGTAGAAAAAAAGGGGGTTTGCCGGAGCCATCAGGGTGAAGGCAGAGGAGGTGGCAAGGCTGAAAGTTGAATTGGCCCCTGCCAGAGAAGAAGATGGCAGAGGGGACGAGGGGAAAGTAAGCCTGTGCCGAGAGTCCTTCTGCTAGAGGTGTTGAACATGACTGAGAAGCACTGGCAAACAGTAATTGACTTAATGTAGGAGGAAGGCATTGTAGTTACGGGTCCACTAGAGCTATTGCTAGGCAATTCTGTAACCAATTTTGGATTTTGATAGGAGATCATGGTAATAAAGAGAGAATGTGCAGCAGAGGTTCTGCCTAGAGGCAGACATGGAGAGGGCATAGTTGGTGGTGTTACCTCAGTCTGGGTATTGCAAATAAAGTAAACAAGCACTGGCAATGCTAATAGTTTTAGCGTTTACTGAAGTTCTTTGCATGTTGAAGTTATAGGCAAATGGGTTCAAAGGAGGACAGTGCAAAGTTTTAAAGGAGGAAGAGCATATCAACCTTTGGTATTGTGCATGCAATGGATGGGGATGCAGAATAACTCTGACACCAAATAATCGATCCAACTCAGGAAGATGGCAAATGTGCTGTTTTATTAACAATGATCTAAAACAGGGAGTTACAACGGACATCATCAGACGTTTGCTCGAGCTCTCACAGCATTTCTCATAAAAACAGCCTTATATGCAAAAAAATACATCAAATGTGATGTCATACTACGTGGCTAATAGAAAAACCTGAGGGATTGTGATACGTTCAAGAGGAACATCTAAGTATACTTTCTATATGAGCTGGGATTGTGATTGGCTATCTACTGCCAGGTGGACAACGAATGCCTACCTCTAAAATATGTCATCTTCAACACTATTAAGTACAAGGTATACCATTGGCTCTCAAACTGTAAGGCCCTTCATTATACGGCCCTCTGTAATTGGTTGACACACTCGTGCCATGTCTGGAACATTCGGTTCACTTAGCAGCACGAAAGCTCAGACCCAGGTGCCAGGAGGTGGACTTGACTTTACCTCCCCACCCAATTAGCCCAACATCTCTCATCACCAATGCCTTCTGCCATGAAGATTGTCTTTGAACTTGGCCTTGCAAAGTATTCTTGTCTCTGGGAATATATGGGAATGCGAGCACTATCGTTGTTCTAGGATTCCACGCTCAACTCTATTTCCATCCTTGGGTCACGTGACAAGAGAACACTCTTTGGTCAATTTTTCAGCATTTAAATGTCTTAAATAAATAAAACTTGGCACGCTTGGAGTTCTTTCTTTACAACTTAACAAGGGATGGTTCATTGTCACAAGTTCACTGCCTTCGAGAATAGATAACCGACCTTGGCTGCTTCAGCTTTGGTACCAGGCCAGACAGCCTTGCCATTTGTTTCCCCGATCTCAGCTTATTCTTGCTGCGACACAGTTCTCGCGTTTTCTCTCCATGGGTCCTGGCTTACTAAATTCATGACACCGATGTCCAGTTTCCATACAATGGCGGCTTTGCCTGCAGTCTATTCACTACATATAGCCAACTTCTAAGATTAATTAATCTACTTGCGTTACAGCATCTGTACAGTTATTGAATGGCTTGCATTTTCTGCAGTGCTTCACACCCGTGTAATCTTCTTTTCGCATATGAAATGTTACTTGATTCTTAACTTTGTCATCAGTTTCTGTAAGATTCATACATTCTCTTCTTCCAGTATTCTCAGTGTGTCACACTTGTCTCTTGTGACGTTCCCAGCTTCTCTTTCACAATTTTTCATATTCCTTCAGGGAGTTCCGCCCTCATATTGTCGTCTCTTCGGGGATACATTTGATAGGGTTTTCTAAGAGGATACCTTCTTTCGTCTATTTGCCGTGGTATGGTCACAACTGCTGGTGTTACGCATGACGCAGTCTCAGGCTTCCAACAAATAGGAGGTTGGGGGGTGGGATTTCCTGTAGAGGCATGTAACTGCTCCACTACATTCCCCCCTCTGGTCAAGTCATCGACCACCTCTTTAATGGTTTCTCTTGAAAAAAAGCTTCTTTGGAGTGTAGATCTTCATCACCCCCTCAGGTTGCTGGCTGATTTAACATGTTCATCCACACTCCAGGTCATGATGTTGCACTGTCCATTTGGATTACAAAAGACCCATTGTACCACGTACTTCTTATGATTCTTTGGATACAGGAACTTATTTCCTTCAGGTGCTACGATGCTGGTATCTATGTATTTTCTGACATCTTCATTAGTCAATTTCTTGGGTCCAAACCCAGATTCAACATCGATCATGATATTCATTCCTACTGCTTTCTTTGCCGTCTTCTTGCATTGGGCGATCACTATCCTGATCACACAGAATACAAATATCACTATCACCAATATTGCTCCAAGAAACGAAGATGTTTGCCATCCACTGTGGAATCCATGAGACTATGGAAGCACACCAACTGTCATCCATAATGTCCTCTGTCTCGTCTTCCATCTTGTTGTGCAGGTTCGTTAGCAACATTATGGTCTCTGCAAAGGTCCCATTCTCATCATCGTGAGAAGGTGTGAACGTGCAACATGATGGCCCGATTTTGGTGCAAACTTCTCCTTCCATCACTGTGATCATATCAATGACATATCTATTCTGCAGGGTCATTAGTCATGTGGCCCTCACCTCTTCGTTCATAGCATTGAATCCCTTTATGGTGGTGTTGATAGTCTGCAAATGCTCCCAACTCGTAATCGGCAACCACTTGGCATTGGCCATCGTCTGGATCCCAGGCATGATTCTGGTTCGATTGAGAAATTCAAGCGATCTTCTTTTTCTGAAATGGGCATCTACTTTTGGAAATTCTCCAATATTCAGGTCGCTCTGAGGAATCACTAATGCTGGAACATGAATAGGCACCAAGGAGCATGTTCCTCCCCAATCCTTGGGCAGCTTCATGTAGGCCCTAGGCCTACAAACCAAATATCGATCCATGAGGACAGCTGTCCCTGCTCCCATCCTCAAAATGACAATTGTAGTTTTGCAGCCTTTGTTATCTTCCACATGCTTCTTTCCATCTCTTCGGAAGCACATTGTTACATTCGCCAATGGGATCACAACCATTGAACCTGATTCATCTTATACCCATGTCAGTAGTTTTGCATGTTTAGCCCATGACTTCAAACATCCATTGTTCACTCTCAGCACCTCTTGTACATATTCTGGCTTCAGTAGAGGAGCTGCACAGGACATCAGTCCTCCTTCCCATGCCTTCTTGGACTTCACTCGTCCGTAGACTAAGACTTGAGTTTGTTCCCAACATCCAGGCAATCCAGCTATTTCTGTTATATTAGGGCAATCCATTTTCTTTATGTCTTCAATGACTACTTCTTCCTGTCCTGCTGCAGGATACACATGCATCTTGCTCTCCCATCCAGGTCCTTTTCCATCTGTGTAGTCTTGATATAATCATCCTGGAATGGAAACAACCATTTCGATCTCCATCATAAAGTGTCCCAACTTCCATGAAATTGTCCTCCGGTCATACATGCTGCAAGATGAATGAGACACCTGGCATCGTGTTCTGGGACTTCTCTGGAGATTAAAGTTTGCACTGTAGTCATGGAATAGGTGATGAGAGTGCAGGCGTAGCAAATCTCCTTAGATGTCTTTTCCCCTACTTCCCTCATGTGCTAGTACCACATGTTTATTACCCAAGTGCGCTGCAATAACTAGATAGGTATTTATCCCCTCATTCTCTTCTTCTGAATCACTCCTGTGTTTTTTTAGAAGCCTTGTACCAATCATGAAGTACATCAAAGGAAGTTCCCATAGTAGGAAGAACCATAGGGACCTCTACCTCAGGGGAATTACTAACATGATAGAGACTGTGAAAGATGAGGAACAGAAAGACAGAGAGGAATCGTACAAGCATATATTATGCACAAAAACATAGGGATCCACTTCTCGCGCCATCCTGGTACTTGTTGCACTTGTCCATTCTCTAGAACCATGCCAGCTTCTACATTTATCATCTTTAATATAATCATCAAATTTCTTTACACTTGCAACTGTATAATCTGCTCAATTATTGTGATGAGAAGCCTTCTTATCACTGTGGCATTTTCAGGATCCTGTAAAAAAGTGCAAATATCAATGTCTCTGCTGACAAGAGAAGGATAAGCTTGAAGTATATACAGAAAAACAGCAAGCACAAGTCGATGAACATCAATGTTGGTAAGTACCACATGTTTAACTGCTTAGAACAGGTATTCACCACAAACTGAATATGGATACTGATCTTGTTTCAAATTTCTGATCAAGAACTGTCATTTAGGCATCATTTTTATGCTTCAATATATTTCTAAAAGTTCATTTTCAAAATATCTATAAGGAGTATGAGGAGTGTCCAGAAATTTCAGTTCAATACAGAATCTGTATTATTAGCTGGCTGCTTCATTGTCCTTCTTCGTCATCGATCGAATCCGCACACGCTGAAATTCTTCCTCTTGCCTTGCTTCTGGATCAGCAACGATGGAAAGGCGGGTCTCACCTTGATAGGCTTCCATGTCACTCAGGTGAAGCCAAGCTTGTCTTCCTTGGACCTTTACAGCTGAAGGGGTTATATTCTCAATGAAAAAGGTACCATTGAATCGTGGCTCATGCCACTTTCTAGTAAAGTTTTTAATGAGAACTAGGTCTCCAACATATAACTTAGGTGCCGATAGTAGTTGATTTGGTTTGGTTGTTGAATTGTCTTTTTCTGTGTTCTGAGACCAACCCCGCTTGCACTTGACTTGATCTGAAATGAGAGATATGCTGGAGGTCATATATGTCAAATAGTCGTGCAATTCATCACCTAATGTTTTAGCTATACTTTGGGCATCACTTCTAATCCTAGATGGAGGCGTAAGGGGCGTTCTCTTATGCTGCCCGGTCACTAGTTTATGAGGGGTGAGGTGATGGTCTGATCCTGGCTGATTCTGAAGGGCATATAAAGGTAGGTGTAGGCAATACAGCCATCCTTTCTTCAAAGTCAATTTAATTTTGGCAATCCTTTAAGGAGGCCGTTGAGTCTCTCACCTATCCCGTACACTTGCAGGTGATAAGCATAAGAAAACGTGTGCTTAATATTCAATAGAAGCCCTATTTGTTCAAATAGCTCATTGACAAAATGTGGCCCATTGTCTGATCTCAGCACTTCACACACACCCCATCTGGGGAAGACCTCACACACTAAAAAACGTTGCTGTGCAAGTGGCATCAGGGTGTATAAATGGACCTGCCTTGATCCACCTAGAGAAGGGACACACCGCCACTAATGGATACCTATATCCATTACATACTTGCAGCATATCCACATAGTTGATATGTAAATGCTGAAACTGACCATTCGGTCGAGGTATCACCCCTCTAATTGTTCTCAGTGTATACCCAGCAGTAAACCTTTGACACACAATGCAGTTTACCATAAATAGTGCAATGTGCTCCAGAAAATTCGGAATTAACCAGTCTACCGCAATTGTAGCAGCAAGACTCTGCCTAGTTACATGTGTGGGGTAATGCAGCTGTTCGAGCGCAATCTTTAATAATGCTACTGGTATCACCGCCTTTCCAGTGCTGTCTTGTCGCCATAATGCTTCTTTGGGGGATAAAGAACACCCCCTTCATTGCCACAATTCATGCTCTTCCTATGGTGCACTCCCTTGAATCTACATTAGTTGGGTTTTGACAATTTATTAAATCCTTCTTGCACTAACATGGTTGTGACTACTTTTTCTTTAATGCTCTCAGTATCAAAACTCAAAATATCAGGGGAATATGTAACCCTTTTGGCTTCTTCATCTGCGGCTTTGTTCCCGCAAGAGATAAAATCTGTTTGCTTAGTATGCGCTGCGCATTAAACAACTATTATGGCCACTGGGAGTTGGAGTGCCATAATAAGCCTGTCCAATAAGGATGCGTGCTGCACTGGAGTGCCGTCCGCACGGAGGTAGCCTCTCTTTTTCCAACGTGCTAATCCTGCATGTACGGTTGACGTCATGTAGGCAGAGTCACTGTACACTGTCACTACCTGCCCTTCCTGTTTCTCGAGCACGACAATAAGTGCTACTAATTCTGCTGCTTGCGCTGAAAAGTGAGATGGTAGCCTTGCACTTGCTACAACTTAAAATTCTCCATTTAATCTGTGTCTTACTACAGCAGAGTCTGAATACCTTTCCCTACTAGTCTGATCAATTTTTGAAGAACCATCAATAAAGAGAATTTACCCTCTTGTCAAAGCATTTTCCCTCACTCGGGGTACATCATCATAAAATTCAACATAATTAGCACAGTCATGCACATGATAGCCTTCTTATACTTGCTCAGCTATACACATGGCAGGATTCACTATTTTACATCTTACAATCTTTATCGTCGGATTAGAAATCATTACCTCATAAGGTGATGCTCATTGGGATGTCAATGTGCCTTGGGTTTCTCTAAACTGGCAAATAGAGCATGCTACACGAAGAGAGTCATGGAGCAGCCCATAACAATACTTGTAGACCTCTCAATTGTGAATGTGGCAGCAGCCAAAGATTGTTCACAAGGAAAGTGTCCTCTCATAACTGAGTCTAAAATCCGACTGTAATACACTAAAGGCTTGTATCCCAATGTAGTTCTCTGTGTAAGCACTGCTGTCATGACTGTCCCATTTGTGTGCGAAAACAAATAAAATTCCTCAGCATAATTGGGAATTCTTAAAAAAGGGGCTGCACAAATTGCTTTTTTCAGCTCTTCAAACCCTTCCTCCATTGCTTCAGTCCATTCTATTTTTACTTTATCGACTTGTGCTTTCTCTAAAGCTTGCAAAAGAGGTCTTGTATATATACTGTAATCAAACAGCCAGGCTCTAACATAGTTGCTTAATTCCAAAAACGGTTGCCTCTGTTTCACTGTATTTTGCTTTGAGATTTTCATAATCGCCTCAGCTCTTTCAGGTGTCACCTTCTTTCCTTCATGTGAAATCAGCTGCCCTATGTATAACACCTCTTCTTGGCAGTAATGTAACTTCTCTGTGTCTACCTTATATCCCTTGTTTGCTAGAATAGTCATTAACTGAATAGAATCTTGGCTGCACTCATATTCCGTGGTGCTACAAATTAAAATGTCATCGATGTATTTTATCATCGCACTCTTAAGATCAATATTTCCTAAATCCATCTGTAGAACTCTGTTGAAGATCAATTGGGACTCACAATACCCCTGGGACAAACGAGAATGTTTCAGTCGAGTTTGGCAGAACGTAAAGGAAGTCAAGTCTGGTGAGTCTTTGTGCAACAGGATCAAGAAACACACATTTTTTAAATTGATCACTGTGAAATTTTGAGCTTCCACCGGGATACTGTATAGTGCCGTTGCTGGATTAGTAACTGTAGGAAACTTTGCATCTAGAATCTGGTTAATCAGTCTCTTATCTTGTATAAATCTCCACACTCCTCCTTTATATTTTTTGAACGGATACACTGTGCTATTACACAATGATTCCAATGGAGCCAGAATCCCTTGTTTCATCAATGCTGAAATGGTCTGAAAGATACCTAAATCAGCCTCTCGAGACATAGGGTACTGTTTTGCTTGAGGAAAAATCACTCCTGGCTTCCGCTTTATTTTAAATTCCCCTATGCCCTTTAATAAACCTACGTCATAAGGGCCTGTGGGCCAAAGAACGCTTGGCACCTTCTCCAAGTCTTCCTGAAAAAATGCTGGACGCTGCTGCATTATTAACATTTGCTGTGGGATTTTCCTCTTTTCTATCCTAATCCAGTATGGGATGCTCATAAAGAACACTACTTCATCATCTGTTCGGTCTTCCCTGAACATGTCGTCATCAGTTATGTCAGTCAATCTGTACCCTTCCTCGAAAGATATTACTGTCCTTCATGGTCTACTCCTTCCAGCATTGCCATTTCCCATTGTACTATGGCTGCTTTTAATTCTATAGGGATAGTCTGTCCCCCCTCTTAGTCCATCGGTATTTGTGGTCTAAACAAAAACTTATCAGGTATCCTCACAATCGTTCCCACAAAGCCATGCAGCCATGTCAGTAAAATGCTCACTCCATACAGTAGAACACCTCACAGCGCCACTTGCCCTGTGAATGCCAGTATAAATTTGCCCACATTTAAATAGTGTATTCCTGGAGTTGAACACACTATTCCTTGATCAGTGAATGAAATCGTCATGTTTATTTTTGTCATCAAATCTCTTCCCAAAATGTTAACTGGTGCCTGTCGTGAATATATCAAAAGAACAGACATGTCACAATCTCCTATAGAGACTGGTAATTCATTAGCAAAAGGAATTTGACTCGTATCTTCAGAGAACCCTTGAGGATTCATGGCAATTCCTGACATTTGATATTTTCCTTCTCATATACACGAACGAATAGCTCCCGTGTCTACTAGAAAAGAAAAAGATGTGCCTCCTATCGTCACATCAACCCTTGGTTCCTTTTCGGGGTCTGGTGTTACAGATAGTACTGAACACATCCCTGACCCTGTGAGCTGTCCTATTGTGGGTACAGGCTCATCCCCGTCCGTGCGAAAGGATTTCCTCCTACCACAGTAAAACCTCCTATTCTGGGGTCAACACTTGTCCTGTGTTTGCATACTTCTGTGTCTGCAGAGGGGCTTGTTGTGACTGTCCTTGTGGTGGATTCATTTGCACTGCTCATGTTGCTGTACCTGCTGTACTCGCTGAGCTTGTGTCTGATAAAGTGTGTGATCTTGGGCGAACCCTTCCCTAGTTTGTGTGCTATTGTTATGCTCACCTGGCTCCCACAGGGGCGTCGATCGGACTTGGACAGCTGCGACCTCCTCCAACGTGAAATGTAGTGCAGAGATGACAGACTGGACCGCCTAATCTCGTCTGCTTGACCCGTAGAAGTATTCTCCTGCAAGTGGAGAAAGGGATTTAGCCACCCGTGGATTTTAGTAATGGCACCCCACTGTTCTCCCCACTAATCACCACCGATATTCACTTTCAGTAAGCTCACCTTATGTTTGTAAATGATGAGCTCTCCATCCTGCGTGAAATGCAGGGGCGCGTAGATACCAGTTACTTCACTGGTTTGAAGGCGTTGGAAGAGTTCCGGATGAATATTGACTCTGAGGTTCCAGGCGTGAACCCGTAAGTATAAAGTTCAAAAGAGTTCAATATGTCCAATGTTCACTCTTGTACATTCCTTTCTTGTGATTGTCTTGTGGCAGCTGATGGTGTTCAGGTAAGAGTCTGTATTACCCAACACTGTCCAGCAAAAGATGCGTGTGTTTAAATTGCTGGTTTCTCTCTCCTTACAGGTGCAGCGTAAGAAGTTGCGGTTTGTTACAGAATAATGCCTCTGGTTGTTAATCAGGTAAGTCTATGGTGGAGAGGTTGTATTTGTTGGCTCTCTTGGCTCACCTTATTTTCTTTTATCCCCTAGATGGTGGAATTTGGCGGAGAAAATGATGGAGGCTGCGCCGGACCAAAAAATGCTGTGAGGACTGGTGAGTATGGCGCGGCACTGCAGCTGGCGATGCGACGTGTGTAGAATAATGTCCTTTTCAAGTTCGAAGACGCAATGGTTCTGGAATTCAGGTAAGGATTGGAATAATATCTGTTTTATAACCTTTCCTTCTTCTTTCTTCTATTGCTAGTAGCTCTGGATTTGAGACGGGCGTGGCTGAAGACTGGATGCTGACTGCAGGCACGGTGAGCGTTACGCTGCTGGATGCAGAATAACGCAAAGCATGTGCTGCTGTTCGGGCGTGGTTTAAATAGCCTCCAAAGTAGTTCCAGGTAAGAAGTCCCTAGAACCACACCCGAGTAAAAAATAGTCCCTGTAGTAAAATGGTCCCATCCAGGCCTCACGTTAGCTTGGATTCATTTGCAGCATGGTCTGCATGAGGTAAGTAAAGTCTATGAGCCAGGCGCCTATGGCGCCAGGACGGATTTCTATTATGAGCCTGGTGCCTAAGGCGCCAAGACTGAACCCAGACAGCCCCCAGCCGGGGCTGCAGGGGGTTTATTAAATATCTGGATGCCTGCTCCCGGGGCTGATGGGCGTGATCCAGATGCCCATGGGTAGGCATCATGACAGCTATATGGTGGAGGATAAGCTGTCCCGCTCTCGAAAATTGGCCATTTTGTATGTTCCCTTGGCTTCCACATATGCGTCCAATATGCCCTGTCATCCCACATGTCCAACATACTGCGGATGCCTGTCTGTCAAATCCCCCTTGGTTATATCCTCCCTGGGTACTCTGATTATCATTCTGTGTATTCTGAAACCCACCTTGATTATTTTGGAATCCACCCCCTCTTCCTCTATAGCCCATACCTCTGCCTCATGGCACGATCCCATATCCACCTGTATCCACCTTGATCCATCAGGTACTCATAATTCGCCTGTGATGCACCCATTGGTTCCTGCATTCCCAATCCTCTGCCCTTTCTATGGCAAATTTAGACAATTCTTCTGAATTAACTTGGCTTCCTCAATCTTCACAGTCCCATCTTTCTTCTTATTTTCCTCTTGTAATAACTGACACTGGTGTAGTATTGTCAACCTTATCTTGGCCCAAGCCTTTGCTTCCATCCCCATTTGTTTTTTCATCTGCCTCTGTACTGGCTAAGGCAACCCCTGACATAAAATGTGCTAAAATAATACCACTGTCTTTTCCAGCAGCTCATGAGTTTCAAGTTGCCATTTCTCTTGAATGTAAGCAATAGGGTCTTCATCTTCCTTCATCTTATGTGTCATAACTTTGCCCATACCTGATGTATTGGCGTACTGTACCCTTAGAGCCCACATGTCTGTGCTACAATTACTAAATGGTGCTCCGTCATGCACTGTGTTTTGTGCTGTCACACTTGAAGATACTGCTCTCCTCCATATGTCATCAGCTCTTTCCCCAAGGATAACTGCCAGGAGACCTTTTATGTCCCCTACGGCCAACGTGTTTCCTTTTGTAATTTTTTCTAATTCATATATCCATTTCCCAGCGCACAAAGTCAAACTCAGGAGCTTACACCTTAAATTATCCTTGTCCATCTGCGGCCATGGGATATACTCTGGTGTTGCTCCCACTTTTTCCAATAACAGAAACGGTGTGAACCCCACCTAGAGTCAGCTCCAGTCTATCCATGGCTGGGATGATCATCCCTATCCGTCACCTTGTCGGTAACAACCTTAACCTGCTCACATGTGGCAGTGATTTCCCCTTATCAGTATACGATCGTCCTCTGGAACGCTCTGGATATGCAATGGGATCTGGCGTCCTATCCTTAGGTTGTTCCAGATCTGACCATCTTACTTCTTTATCCATTTGCAGGCTTCCTTCAGGGGGGTACTCCCTCCCTCCTAGTATTGCAAGACATGTATTGTCCCCAACTTGTGTGACTAATATCTTCCTCACCTTTGACTTGGTTTCAGTCTGCTTAAAGACAGTGCTCTACGTCCGTAACTGAATGGAATTTCTTCTTCACTTCATGATTGAAATTCTAGGGATTGATCCCTCTTCCCTCGAATTCCATATTTTCTACCTTCCTTTAATTCTTGATAAACCTTATTGATCCTCTCTCCAATGCTTTCCGCATCACATCTTCCTTCTTCCAATACTACTCTAGATGCCATTGGCATTACTTCCTTCATCAGAGGAATCTCTTCTATTCTGTCCCATCGTATTTCTGGGCTTGCCCCTACTGGTTCCTTATGAATGAGACTGGTATGAAGACCCAGCTGTCTTCTTTTTCGTTCTATTTCTTCATCTAGTTATTTTTGCTTCATAACATTCCTTCTGATTCTTTCTTCCTCTTGCCTTCGTTCTTCTCTCCTTACTCCTTCCCTACTATCCTCTTCTTCCCTTCGTATCTGTAATCTTATGTCCCTTAATCTTTGCGCTTCCTCATCTCCTCTCTTCCTTTCTCTTCTATCCCCATTTCCTATTGCTCTCTGTCTATTGTCATATTTTCTTTGTTCTTCTGCCTGTTTGTCTTTTTTCTCTTGCTCCTCCTGATACAGCTGGTCTTGTCGTTCCCTGCTCTTCCTTTTCTGCTCGTCTCCTTTCAAGCTCTTCTCTCGATCTTTGTCTTTTCTTTCTTGTTCACCCTTATCTTCTCTTTACCTAACTTCCTCTATGCTTTTCCCATCTATTTTAAGTAATATCTGTCCTCCCGTCCATTCGTTCTGCACAAGCGCTATCTCGTCAGCTTTATCCTTTTCTCCTTTCCATCTCTTAATCTCCCTGTCTATTTCTGTCGACAGATACGACTGTTCACTCTTTTCTTCTTTGTCTTGTATGATCTAATAGATCTCTTCTTTTCTTTTATTCTCCTCTGGACTATCATCGCTACTATAAGCGGGGGGTTCGTATATTGGATTACGATACCCCATCGCTGCTTTAAACTCCTTTAAAGGATATAACCCTATTTCTTTTGTATCAGCATTTTTTGCTTCGGGTGAGGTGAGGGGAGCGGAGGGCTCAACACCTTCCTCCTTACACAGACTAAGCATCCACTCCTCAGGTGATGGATCTTTCCTTTCTTCTTGGCAATTTTCCAGAGCTCCAGAATTGCTAATCATTTCTCTAATTACTTCCCCCTGTACGCAGCATGCAAGTATGTAGTCATGTGTTGCAATACTGCTTTTGACAACGATCCCCCTTGTGGCCACGCCATGAACGTTTTATCTGCTGTGCCTTTCACCCATTCCGCACTATACTGTTTGAGCTTGGGGATGTGCTTTGGTAATGTTTTACATAAGTGCATCAGAGAGTATCTCCCATAACAACAAGTCTCAATTTGCTGTCAATACTTACCAGACTTGTGAAATAACCTTTATACTTTTGCTTAAATCACCATTTTTTCAACGCCTTTAAAACAAAAAATATGAGCATGCACCATCAATAGCTGCTCAAGCCTCTAATTTCTTAATTATCTATATCTACCTTTTGATTGGTACCAATCACTTTGCTATGCTTAATCACTGTTGCTCCTCAACTTTTTCAATTACCTCACAACTTCTATTTCTCTTTGATAATATTACTCAACAAACAACATACTGCATAGTCAACATTACCTATTGATAAACACTGTGATCAACTTTTTCTCTCTCCCCTTTACTTTATACCCCATACAGAGTTTGAGACGTCACCTTATGTAAACCTGTTTACGCATTATATGTTTCTGTTGTACCCTGTTGAGATTTCAAACGTCTCCTTCTGAAACTCTCTTGAGCCAGGACTCAAGGCACTTCCTTTCCTTCACAAAACATTTCCTGTTACTTAAAAATTATCACAATCCCATCCCCTTCATTAGCCATTCCCCTTAGTCTACTCACCATTCATTCATTAATAGACTCGAGGCCTCCAATATGACCACTTTGCCTTTTGTCCACAGAGCACCCCTGGAAACCGGGCAGGGATTTCGTCAAAGGGGGACCTGCCCACCATCTCGGTTCTTCTAGCAAGTTTATTTCTATCAACCGCTCTCCACAGGAAATCCTGCGATGTTCTGGCTAATGGAGGAGGATGCCTAATTGTCTGAAAATCTGGACACAAACTAGTTTGAATCTTTTTTTTCAACCATCTGCTCTGCTACCACGTGAGCATATGGCCCTTTGGGTATCGTGCATGCAATGGATGGGGATGCAGAATCATTCTGACACCAAATAATCAAATCAACTCAGGAAGATGGCAAAGGTGTTGTTTTATTAACAATTATCTAAAACAGGGAGTTACAACAGACATTAACGGACGTTTGCTTGAGCTCTCAGTGCATTTCTCATAAATACAGCCTTATATGCAAAAAATACGTCAGACGTGATGTCATACTACGTAGCAAATAAGAAAAACCTACAACGGATCGCGATACATTCAAGGGGAATATCTAAGTATACTTTCTATATGGGCTGCGATTGTGATTGGTTATCTATTGTCAGGTGGAAAAGTTATGCCTACCTCTAAAACATGTAATCTTCAAAACTATTATGTACACGGTATATCATTGGCTCTCAAACTAGAAGGCCCATCATTATACTGCCCTCTGTAATTGGTTGGCACGCTCCTGCCATGTCTGGAAGATTCGGTTCACTTAGCAGCATGTAATCTCAGACCCAGGTGCCAGGAGGTGGACTTGACTTTACCTCCCCACCCAATTAGCCCAACATCTCTCATCACCCATGCCTTCTGCCATGAAGATTGTCTTTGAACTTGGCCTTGCAAAGTATACTTGTCTGTGGGAATATATGGGCGTGCAAGCCCTCACTATCGTTGTTCTAGGACTCTACGCTCAACTCTATTTCCATCCTTGGCTCACAAGACAGGAGACCACGATTTGGTTCATTTTTCAGCATTTACATGTCTTAAATTAATAAAAACTTGGCACGCTTGGTGTTCTTTTGTTGCACCTTTACAAGGGATGATTCAGCTTCATATGTTTACTGCCTTCAAGAATAGATAGGCAACCTTGGCTGCTTCAGCTTTGGTACCAGGCCAGACAGCCTCGCCATTTGTTTCCTCTATCTCAGTTTATTGTTGCTGAAACACAGTTCTCGCCTTTTCTCTCCATGGGTCCCGGCTTACTAAAATCATGACACAGATGTCCAGTTGCTATACAATGGCGGCTTTGCCTGCAGTCTATTCACTACATATAGCCAGCTTCTAAATTGACTTAATCTACTTGCGTTACAGCATCTGTACAGTTATTGAATGGCTTGCATTTTCTGCAGCGCTTTGCACACATGCAATCTTCTTTTTGCACATGAAAGGTAACTTGATTCTTAACTTCGTCATCAGTTTCTGTAAGATCCATACATTCTCTTCAGCCAATATTCTCAGTGCGTCACACTTGTCTCTTGTGACGTCACCAGCTTCTTTTTCACTCTTTTTCATATTCCTTCAGGGAGTTCCTCCCTCAGATTATCGTCTCTTCAGGGATACATTTGATAGGATTTTCTCATAAGACATATTTTTTTGAATAATCGCCGTGGTATGGTCACAACTGCTGGTGTTAAGCATGGCACAGTCTCAGGCTTCCAACATATAGGAGGTTGGGGGGGTGGGATTTACTGCAGAGGCATGTAACTGCTCCTCTACAAGGATGCAATAACTTAAGGGGTGCAGAATAAGAGGGGGAATTGAGCAAGGGAGGAAGCCATTCATAGAGGGTGCCATTGATGATGAGCAAGAGGAAATGAGAGAAAGGGTCAGAGTGAGAGGGTAAGAAATAGTGTGAGAGGTAGAATGAGAGGGGATAGAAAAAGGGGATAATGTGGCTGGAGGAATAGAGGGAGTAGAGTGAGTGGAGCCAGAGAGAAGGGGTACAGTGCATGGTGGGGGAAAAGAGAAGGGGTAGCGTTGAGTAGAGAAAGAGGGGTCGGAAGGGTGGTGGTACAGAGAGGGCGGTCGCGTTTTAAGTGGAATTCTAGGACTTGTAGTTTTCTTTAAAATTTGAAATGGTAAATAAAAAACAAGCCCAGAATCGAAAAGGAAAAACACAGGACGGGTGGCTTCCTCACTTGGGAGCTCTGTGTAGTTTAAAATTCATAAAAGTGAAACTGATGACATGGCACTGAGGAATACATTTTTTAAACATGAATTAAAATGATGGAAACGTGTCGGTGTGATAGGCGTGAATGTGCTCGCTGGTCCAGCTCAGCCCCCCTCCCCCGACCCCTCTCAGAGCTCTGATGCTGCTGGCAGCGTTGCACTGGTAAAGGCAAGCTAATAATTATGGCTTCTTGGTAGTCAAAATATTTTCTTTGTGGCAACGTTTTCACCATAGAAACAAACATTTGTTGTTTCCAAATGTGTGATTCCACCCTGAATATCTTGGCTACGGGTGTTACACATTATGGGAGGTGGTCAATATGGGCGCGCAATCGGTTGTGTGGTACCCTGCTCTACGCGACTCCCGAGAATCCTTTTCATGATGACTCCCGTTCTGAAAGTAGCGGTCTAGACTCTTTACGCTTCTCCAAGACGTTCCGGCATGCTCACGTGATCCTTTATCAAACACGGAAGCCGGCAACTCCTCGCGTCGCTTCTGTTTCACCAGACGCTCCGTGAGTTCGCCTCTAGGGATTTCTTATCTTTGATCCTTCCATTTTGACTTTCGATTTACCCTGAATCTCTTTGTCTCTCAAGCTTTCATCCCCAGATTCTTGCTTCCATTCTGATCTCACCATCTCTCGGGAGTTCCCCGCTCGCTCAGATATCCATCGGCGTCACGATAACGCCAACTCTGCTTTCATCCGTGTTGGAACACCCAATAGCTAGCTCACAGCTCCCGATCTCTTCTCCTTCTCTTTGCTGGTGAGAACCCTTAACAGTGTCATTTCATTTCCATTTCCCGTTCCCTACTGTACGCTACTACTCTGATTATATTCCTTTCGTTCATCCAGACGAAGCCTTCCTGCCCACAGCCACTCGTAGAAGACATTCATCAACCACCCGGATCCACAACACTTCCAGATTCGACCAGGGTTTTCTTCCCCATCGAGGGTTTCCCTGGCTACCCTGTTCTCTCCCCAGGTTATTTCCACTCTGGGTCGGAGAGGACAGGGCTGTCCTAGGATAGCTTTCACAGCTGCACTTGGTTGTTTCCTGATGGTCTACTCGATCGGTCAAGGTGAGATTATTCACATTTTAATATTCATTACGGAAAGCAGTTTCGACATCTTGTCTTATATCCATTAATAACAGTAAGCGACGCCCGAAAATATTGACAGACGAAGACCATTATGGAACAACAAATGCAGCAACTCATGGCCGCCATGCAGGCCATGTCTTTAGAGATACAATCACTTAAGCAAGACAATATACATCTAAGACAACAGGTTGCCAGAGCATTTTCCGATACTCCTCCGTCCACATTACAGCTGATAATGTATGATGGTGACCCCTACAAGCTCAAAGAATTCCTTGATAGCTGTACTGTCCAGTTTACACTCAAACCTCGTTTCTTCCCAACGGACAAAGATAAGGTGGGGTTTGTGATTTCTCACTTATCTGGACCCACATTGGCTTGGGCCACGCCCTTGGTTACCTCAAACAATGTAATCCTTGATTCATATACGGCTTTCTCTAACAGCCTAAGAGCCATGTTTGGGAGAAAAGAAATCACTGTATCCTCTCAGGAAAGACTCCTTGACCTAAAACAAAGTGGAAAGGACCTATTAGGTTATATAACCCAATTCAAGCAGTTATCGTCTGAATTAGGATGGCCGGATGAGGGTCTTTTAACTCTTTTTCGTAGAGGATTAACAGACGAGCTGAAAGACGAGATTTCTAAAGTTCCTCGCCCAGCCAATTTAGCAGACATGATTACACTAACCATGCAAATTGAGTACCGGTTGTAGGAACGATTCTATGAACGGAAAAAGAGCAAGAGTACCCGATCCTTTAGTGAATATTATCCGACAGGAAATAAATCACACGTCCAAAATGAAGAGCCCATGCAGATTGGAGCTGTGAGGGGACCATTGTCCACCTCTGAAAGAGAAAGAAGAAGAACCGGAGGGCTGTGTATGTATTGTGGTTCTTCACTTCATGTTTTGAAGGATTGTCACTTGGTTCCTCCACGACGTACCCCAAATCCTAAATCGGGAAACTTCAAAGCCCTACCCCAAGGGGAAGGACGGTAGTGGCTACGAATCCTATTTCCCCATATCGAATGGGAATGTCGCTTGACACTGCGACTTGTCAAACCATGGTGGTAGTATCTCTATCTATGATTCTTTCTGAACGAATATTGGTGGGCATACCAGCCTTGATTGACTGTGGAGCCGCTGGCAATTTTTTGGACAATGACTGGGCCACTAAGCACAAGATACAACTTGTCTCCAAATCCATCCTTACTCCCATCCAAGGAGTGGATGGAAGTCCATTGAGCTCCGGCCCGATCAAAGAACAGACCGAACCGATCACTTGTTTGATCGCTAATCATAAAGAAACTCTGGTTTTTGACCTTATTAAAGCAGCTCATTTCCCGGTTATTTTGGGTCTCCCATGGTTGCGACTCCATAACCCTTATATAAACTGGTCAGCGGGTACTTTATTCCTAGGGTCTGAGTACTGTGTAAACCATTGTTTGTCCCAGGAGTCTGTGGGTGTTCGCATTCCAACTGAAGTGTATAACCTTCCATCCGGGCCCACCATAAACCAACTAGAGATCATCCCACCGTGTCATCGAAAGTTTCAATCGGTTTTCGAGAATCCCTTATTTCCCACTCTACCTCCTCATAGGAGGGATGATTGTCATATTACCCTTCTTCCAGATCAACCCATTCCCTTCGGCAGAATGTATGTTTTATCCCAAAAGGAAAAGGCAGTCCTAAAAGACTATCTCCAGGCCAATTTACGCAATGGTCTAATCTCTGAATCCGTCTCCCCAGCGGGCGCTTCTCTTTTTTTTATTCCCAAAAAAGACTCTGAGGAACTCCGCCCCTGCATTGACTTCCGAGGTCTCAACAAGATTACGATTCCTGATAAGTACCCCATGCCTTTAATATCTGACATTATAGAGGCAGTCCAGGGGGCCTCTGTGTACACGAAACTCGACCTCAGAGGAGCCTACCACCTCATCAGAATAGCTCCTGGAGATGAATGGAAAACCGCCTTTCGCACCCCTTTCGGACACTTTGAATATCATGTGATGCCGTTTGGTCTAGTGAATGCACCAGCAGTGTTCCAGCGATTTATGGATCACTTGTTTGCCGACATCTTGTTTCATTTTGTAATCATATACCTGGACGATATTCTTGTTTATTCCTCCAACCCGAAAGACCATGTAAATCATGTGAACACCGTTCTCAGTCGACTCAAATCAAATCATCTCTATTGCAAAGCCTCAAAGTGTGTATTTCATCAAGGGCAAGTTACTTACCTAGGTTTCGTATTATCTAGCCTGGGTGTATCTATGGATCCAAAGAAAGTGTCCGCAGTCTTAGATTGGCCCATTCCCTCCTGTGTCAAAGACATCCAGCGATTTCTAGGATTTGCTAATTTCTACAGGAAATTTATCCCCTGTTTCTCTGAAATTATTCTGCCCATCACACAGTTACTAAAGAAGAACGTCACATTCTGCTGGAATGAAGCAGCCCAATGTGCCTTTCAAACTCTGAAAGAAATATTCACTTCTGCCTCTATTTTGATCACCCCTGATCAGACCAAGCCGTTTATAGTGGAGACGGATGCCTCTCAATACGCTATGGGAGCTGTGCTGTTACAACTCTCTGATCTGGGGGAAGAGAGACCTGTCGTATATCTGTCTAGGACATTTAACGCTGCTGAACTAAATTATTCTGTTCTGGAGAAGGAACTTTTGGCTATTAAACGGGCTTTCGAAGAGTGGAGACATCTGCTGTTGGGTTCTTCTTATCCTGTCAAGGTACGAACCGATCACCAAAATCTCAGAGTTCTCCAGAATGCCCAGACCACCAACAGTAGACAAGCCCGCTGGGCCTATTTATTTCTTCCTTTTCGGATAGAATTCACTTTTCTTCCTGGAAAACATAACTTAAGGGCCGACGCTCTTTCTCGGAAAGATTCTCCCACTTCTAATTTCTGTTCTGAAAGGATGTTTCCCACTGCACGATTCATAGCAGTCCTAACTGACTTTCTGCAAGAGGTACTAATTGCTACAAATCAAAACAAACTCCTCTGTGAAGATATCGCCGCTAAGCATCAACTCACTGAAGAGAGGGGCTATTATTTTCGAGGAGCTCAGGTTCTGCTTCCCACTTCGTCCCTACAACAAGAAGTTCTACAGATGTGTCACGACTCCCGAGCAGCTGGTCACCGAGGTTACGCCTCAACCTTGGAGCTTGTTCAACGACATTTCTGGTGGCCGGAATTAAAGGCAGACATCCGTGATTATGTTGCAGCCTGCA
Source organism: Ambystoma mexicanum (assembly GCF_040938575.1). NCBI lineage: Eukaryota > Metazoa > Chordata > Amphibia > Caudata > Ambystomatidae > Ambystoma > Ambystoma mexicanum. Next base: position 847,195,719 of record NC_090931.1, on the reverse strand, counting down.
CAATCTGCTCCCAGTCTAAATCTCCTCGGATGTCTCCTCTGGGTTTACTTTCTAGAATGCCTATTCCAGACCGACCTTGGCAGTTTATATCCACCGATTTTGTTTCGGACCTACCTCCTTCTGAAAATAAAACCACTATTATGGTCACCATCGATTATTTTACCAAACTGGCACACTTTACCCCGTTAATGAAACTTCCTGGAGCAGCGGATATGGCAAAAATATTCCTTTCCGAAATCTTTTCTCGACACGGACTCCCAGACACTATTGTATCAGATCGAGGCCCCCAATATACCTCTCTTTTCTGGCAGAAGGTATGTCACATTCTGGGAATCAAAAGAGCCCTAAGTTCCGGATACCATCCTCAGACTAACGGACAGACAGAAAGATTAAATCAGACTTTGGAGGGATATCTGAGATGTTTTATCTCAGCAGCCCAGGATAATTGGGTAGAACTGCTCCCTTTTGCGGAGTTCGCCTACAACAACGCCAAGCATTCAGCTCTTCACACCAGTCCTTTTCATTGTTCTTATGGGTATCACCCTTCCTTTGTACCTACCGTTTCTGTTCCTGCTTCCTGTTGCCCTGGGGTTGACAGCCTCCTCTCGGATATTCGAGAGGGACAGAAATTAGCCAGACTGTCTCTTCAAGAAGCTCAAGATCGGACTAAGAGATACGCAGATAAGCATCGTCGGGCAGCACCTACTATCATCCCGGGTGATTCTGTTTGGCTGGCATCCCGATTCCTTCCTCGGCATCTTGTGCCTTCTAAATTGTCTCCTAGGTATTTTGGACCTTTTGAAGTCCTATCCTGGGTTGGGTCTACAGCAATCAAACTCGCCCTACCGTCTTCCTGGTCTCGAATTCATCCGGTGTTCCATTTGTCTCAAATCAAATTGGTCGTTCCTGACCGTTTTCGGAGATCGGGGAATCCTCCTCCGCCTCCGGTTCTTACTGCTACTGGTTCTGAATATGAAGTGGCCAGTATCTGTGACTCTCGTTACAGGAGGGGAAAATTGCAGTTTTTGGTGGATTGGAAGGGCTACTCACCTGCCGAACGATCCTGGGAACCTGCTTCTGGTGTTCATGCTCCTAAGTTGATCCGTCGTTTCTTTCTTTTTCACCCGGGTAAACCGGGTTCTCCCCCCAGGAAGAGGGGGTATACTGTTACACATTATGGGAGGTGGTCAATATGGGCGCGCAATCGGTTGTGTGGTACCCTGCTCTACGCGACTCCCGAGAATCCTTTTCATGATGACTCCCGTTCTGAAAGTAGCGGTCTAGACTCTTTACGCTTCTCCAAGACGTTCCGGCATGCTCACGTGATCCTTTATCAAACACGGAAGCCGGCAACTCCTCGCGTCGCTTCTGTTTCACCAGACGCTCCGTGAGTTCGCCTCTAGGGATTTCTTATCTTTGATCCTTCCATTTTGACTTTCGATTTACCCTGAATCTCTTTGTCTCTCAAGCTTTCATCCCCAGATTCTTGCTTCCATTCTGATCTCACCATCTCTCGGGAGTTCCCCGCTCGCTCAGATATCCATCGGCATCACGATAACGCCAACTCTGCTTTCATCCGTGTTGGAACACCCAATAGCTAGCTCACAGCTCCCGATCTCTTCTCCTTCTCTTTGCTGGTGAGAACCCTTAACAGTGTCATTTCATTTCCATTTCCCGTTCCTTACTGTACGCTACTACTCTGATTATATTCCTTTCGTTCATCCAGACGAAGCCTTCCTGCCCACAGCCACTCGTAGAAGACATTCATCAACCACCCGGATCCACAACACTTCCAGATTCGACCAGGGTTTTCTTCCCCATCGAGGGTTTCCCTGGCTACCCTGTTCTCTCCCCAGGTTATTTCCACTCTGGGTCGGAGAGGACAGGGCTGTCCTAGGATAGCTTTCACAGCTGCACTTGGTTGTTTCCTGATGGTCTACTCGATCGGTCAAGGTGAGATTATTCACATTTTAATATTCATTACGGAAAGCAGTTTCGACATCTTGTCTTATATCCATTAATAACAACGGGTGCTGCTGGTGATTCCACCCTGAATATCTTGGCTACGGGTGCTGCTGGTGATTCCACCCTGAATATCTTGGCTACGGGTGCTGCTGATGATTCCACCCTGAATATCTTGGCCACGGGTGCTGCTGGTGATTCCACCCTGAGTATCTTGTCTACGGGTGCTGCTGGTGATTCCACCCTGAGTATCTTGGCTATGGGTGCTGCTGGTGATTCCCCCCTGGATATCTTGTCTACGGGTGCTGCTGGTGATTCCACACTGAATATCTTGGCTACGGGTGCTGCTGGTGATTCCACCCTGAATATCTTGGCTACGGGTGCTGCTGGTGATTCCACACTGAATATCTTGGCTACGGGTGCTGCTGGTGATTCCACCCTGAATATCTTGGCTACGGGTGCTGCTGGTGATTCCACCCTGAATATCTTGGCTACGGGTGCTGCTGGTGATTCCACCCTGAGTATCTTGGCTACGGGTGCTGCTGGTGATTCCACCCTAAATATCTTTGCTACGGTGCTGCTGGTGATTTTTGAGAGGAGTAGCTGAAGATGGACCTCTGGCTAAAGTTCTACTTTCAATTGAGGTGACGATGATAAAAAATAGATTATGCAGCAGCATTACAAGTTTCTGGTAATAAAATTTACTTTTGTATATATTGTATTGATTGTATTATGTGGAGCAGGTTTGCTGAATGAGGGCACATTCTAGTGTTTCGTCCTGGGCGTGCAGTGTCTGGAAACAGATCTGCCATCCAGCCTCCTTCCCTCGCTCTGCCAGCTGGCTGTCTCGAGTTATAGATGTTCTATGGCAGCATCGTGAGTGCCAGTTCTTCTCTTAATTCATGAAACTTTAATGACTGACCTGGACTCTTGGAGTGTACCTGCACTTCTTACATCCTGTTTAAAGTACTGAGTTAACCCCGAATAATTGAGTTACAATTACACTACGAGGATCCAGAGAGATATATACAGAGTTGGCACAGATGAAAGTGAGATAATTCAGTTAATCAGTGATAGGGAGGCACCTGGATAAGTGACAGCAGCAGCCTTGCTGTGGGCTAGCTAACGGGGGTCCCCTTTGGCATGCCCCATTCCATGCTATATCCTAATGCTGAAGTAGGGCATCATCAGATGTGATGCATGATTGCCTCCCTGAGGAAGCATCAGAGGCAAATCATTAGAAATGCATTCTAATACAGTCTTATGTCAATAATTTAGCTTGACAGTATAGGTACAAGATCCCTGAGAGAGAGCAAAAGCTCTGCGGCTAGGCCTAAAATGGCTCCCACCTTGTTGTGTACACTGCGACGACTGAAGCTGGCCAGGGGTCTGCTGGGTGGCCTGCTCTTGATGACCCCCAAGCTGGTGTGGGCCTCCTCCTCTCCCCTCTGCTCGGCTTCTCCTGCCTCCTGCACAGAAGGCAACACCGAGGGCACTTTCCTGTTCAGTGCCATGGTCCAATGTGAGGGCACTGGGCCAGGCACTCGCGGTCTGCTGCTCACTCTCTCCTCTTCCATGTGCGTTGCTCAAGCCTGTTTCTCAGTATCTGCTATTCAATGTTTGATGCTCAGGTGTTTCTACTCAGGGTCTTGTGCTGAAAAGCTGGGATTTGAGGGCTTGCTTATTACACATTTGGATGTTGTAATTTTCTTCTTCAGAAAACACCACCTCAATACCCCTAACTTGGCAAAAGCTCTCTTGGAAGAAAATCCTAATAAAACTCGTGCCACTTTGGACAAAGAGCTCCTTGGACACAGGGCTGTTGGATAAACAAAACGTACGTCATAAATATAATTAGCATGAGCACGGGGATGCACTAGGCTCAGGTCGGAAGTCAGTGCACCGCCAGACTTGCAGAAGCAATGTGCATCCCCTGAGGACAGCCAGTGAGTAGCGGCTGGAAGAGTGATGGACAGGAAGTGATGGGCTAGCGTCCAATGTAACATCGTGTGTAGTGGGCGGGAGGCTCGGGTGCCCTAGTCTGATCTCCTGTACTTGCTTCTTTGTGCCGGTTGCTGTGGTGCTCGGCGGGTTGTTGTCTGGTTGCCATGACAAGGGCTGGAGATGGAGCGCATACACCAACATTAGGGAACATCAAATGGGCAGCCAATGATTTGCTAAGAACAAATAAATCTTAATTCTAAACAGAGTGAGCTGAAATGTATGGGCGCATTAACCCAAGCGTAAAGCCTGACAAAATGGTGCCGGCAGAAACGAGTGCAGACTCATGTCACGAGTGCCACAGCAAATCACTACACAGCTGTGAAAATGGCAAGCTCGACCGATTTGCTTCTTACAAAGCTGTTTGACTGCAGCAATCTTGTTAGGGAGCTGCTCATTGGGTAATACAGTGAAGGAGTTCTGAAAAGAGATTTTAGTGAGTTGGCCATTTCATTCTGTGGCATTGCTGGTTGCTATGCCAATCTGATATTGTGTTCAGAACCCCATTTCCCTCTCTATTTCAGTAATTATTTTGGCAAATGTGTGGCTTGCACCACAGAAATGTGCCAAAACCATAAAGGAGGGTGAAAGAAAACAAAAAAGAAGAAAGAAAAACTCAGCCATCGGGTCAATACATTAAAAATAATTGAAACAACTGTATGGTTTTGTGAAGTATTTAAAAACATTTTTTAAAATCTATTTGTAATGTGCTGACAGCCCTTGGGCATCAGGGTGCACATATACACAAAAACATAGTTTCAGGGGACAACAAAAAGGTCATCGATCGGAGAAGAACTAGATTCTAGTCATCGCAGGGCCTGGGCATGCTGTATCAAGAAACAATTCCCGGAGGTGAGCATTCAGAGATCACTTATTCAAAGAGGAACGTTTTCAACCTTTTTTTGAAAGGTGATTAGGTCCCTTTCCTACTGCAGCTCCGGGGGTAATACATTCCAGGCATAACCTGTTAAAATAGGAAATGAAAGCCCATTTCCTCTTGCTTGTTTGTTACGTAGGATAACCAGGTCCCCACAGATACTTCAGCAGAGGTATCTCGAAGGGTCATACACGTTTAAGTGATCTTTAAGGTACACAGGTGTGTCACCATAAATGCATTTGTGGGCCAGGGAGAGAGCCTTGAAGCGTATTCTCTCCTTGACCTCCAGCCAATGGAGATTTTTCTGGGCACTTGAGATCTGATCTTTCCTTGGGATATCGCAGACCATAGGGACTGCTTCGTTCTGAACGACTTGGAGTCTGTTTACACCGATTTTATTAGCTGCAATTAGAAGCGCATTACAGTAATCCAAACGGGGCATGATAAGGGCTTTAAGGTCTTACAATATTGGATGATAAGAAAGGTTAAGTGTGCTAAAACACTGTAAGGTGGTACTGAGAGTAGCACACAATACCCTCCCCTCAATTGTCAAAAGTTAAATATAGAAAATGGCATGCAGCTGAATAGCGCATATGGCACAATGACGTCACAGCAAATCCATGGACAGACCAATGAAGAAGCTTGGAATAGGAAAAATAAAAATGACAAAATCAAAGAAGAAGAAATATCTGTGAGGATGACACATGTGACGCAATAACATCATAACGTCACATGGAAGGGGAAAAGTGCAAAAGAAAAATACTAAACATCAAAATGACAGAACATACTGTTGGCAAAGGGTAAAATGTTTAAAAGAAAGTAGTCAGTAGTGTCGTATTAAGATTACGTGTTATGTACCGCTGTAAAATTATGAAGTGTATATTCAGGTGAAACTAAATAGCCAATCATCCATAATCATATAGGGTTGCATATTAATCAATACATTCTGATATAAAACAGCTGTGCGGAGTCACATGTTTAATGTTCGAAAAAAATTATAAAATGGTGAAATGATCAAGGAAACAAACATTGTGACAATACCACAAGATGAACATTGCAAAAAACAGTAAATGTTACATTGTTTGTTGATCCCACTGGGGGTTAAAATGTCCAGTCTGCCAATCCAATAAGGTTTTTTGAGATCCAGACAATTCCGTATATCACCATGTTTTCCTGTAGTCACTACTTCCAAGATTTGAGATCTGATCTGTGCAATCTGATGGTGATGTTCATTAAAGGGATGTGCCAATGCTGAATTCCGGTTGCTTGTGTGTATATTTGAATGATGTTCATTCCATCTGTATTTCACTGGTCGATTGTCCAGTATAATATATGCCACAAGGGCACCTTATGGCATAATTGAAATTCACTGTGTCAAAAGTAGCAGAATCATGCAGTTTGATCTTTTCACCTGATATAGGGTGGAATATCACATCATATTTGACGACCTAACTACAATTGGAGCAGTGATGACAGGGAAAATTGCCTATTCTTCTGGATTATTTTGTTTTACAGGGGGCATGATCATTTTTGATCAGGCGGGCCCCTCTATTTAGGACCCTGTGTATATGAGAACAATGGGAAACAGATCTTTTACTCAGTTGTCACTTTGAGTATTTCCCATAATTTCTTAATGCAGTTTTTCATTTTGTATAGATAATTGAGACAAACACCAAGGGGTTATCTCCAGTTCTCAATGTTCTATTTAGTAAGGTATCACGTGTCAGTGTTTGCAATTTTGTCATGGCTGTCATAACTTCATCTTCAGGATAACCTGTGTAGATAAGGAGCTAAGAACCCCTACCTCAACTATCTCGCCCGCAGCACCTGTATGTTGGTTCCCAGAGTGGGAAATATGTGCTGTTTCAGTAAAGGTACTGATACCTAGGAGAATCTGGGAGACAAGGTTCCCATTGAGAAAACCATACCAGCATACGAGACAATATGACAGTCATCTGAATGAAATCCCTGAAGAAACAGAGAAAATGAATGACGAAGAAGAATGGTAATGTCATCATCACCAGTGACATCATAACAGAAAATGCTGACGAATAGAGAAGAGGTGCAGAAACTAACAGAATATAGATTACTCTATTAGACATCAAGAAAGTATCAAGACTGAGGATATCTTGGTATCAAGATGAAGAAATCTACGCTGTAGACATAAGGGAGAGATCAAGCTATTTCACACATGTATACATGCAAAGAAAGGCAAGCAGATGAAGTATTCTTGAAAGGCTAGTTTTATAGTGAACATTGTGGCATGCGCCAATATGCATATTTATCTGAAGGACACAGGAGACCCCACACTCTGGGTCAGGGTATTAGTACATTACTAATTATGGAAAGAAGAAATCCAGAGGATACAATTTTGGAAGCAAGAGAATCAAGAAATTTAATTGAACCTGATCCATTATTTGAATATCAAATTTTAATCGAGAATTAATCATAGCACTCAACAGTTTTACATCGCAGGAAAGAATTTAAGAAAACATAATTTCACATATGATCCATCTCTGTCATGATCCCTGCTTCCAAAAGGTCAGGGTTTTCCCAACTCCCTTGGAAGCAGATCCATAACCCAGGTTCCGAGTGCCAACCAGTCCCAATTGGGACCTTTTGGACCCAGTTCTGGCGCCAGTGGCACCAGGCTCATAAATATGCCCAGTCCCAGCGCTGGAAGCGCCGGGCTCATAATGCTTGGGTGGACTTACCTGCAGCAGACCATGCTGCTTACTTGCCTGCCAGTTGAGCCTCTGATCCTCTTCTGTTTGGAACTACTTTTCCTGTTGGGTGGGGCTGGAGCCACTCCCTAGATTTAGAACACTGGAACTCTTCTGGAAGGCAGGAACTCTTTTCTTACCAGGAACTCTTTTCTTACTTAGGCGTGGCTGTGGAAGGAGACATCTAAGCACTACAGGAGGCTATTTAAACCACACCCGGTGGATGAATCTTGCTTTGCGTTATTCTGCACCCTCTGCAGCAGGACGCTCATCGTGTCTTCTGCATCCAGTCCTGGGCCTAAGGAAAAAGGCTTACCATCCTGAATCCAGTCTTCAGCAACACCTATAAAGACAAGAAAGAACAGGTTAGCATTCCGGCATCTGAAAGGCAAAGGCTTACCTACTCTTCGTGCGCTCCGGAGGTCTTCACACTGCATTCCGGGATCTGAAAGGCAAAGGCTTACCTACTCTTCGTGCGCTCCGGAGGTCTTCATACTGCATTCCGGCATCTGAAAGACAAAAGCTTACCAACTCTTCGCACGCTCCGGAGGCCTTCGGCGCTGCATCCCGCATCGGAAAGACAAAACAAGGTGCGTTTAAAGACATTGGGGAACTTAAATACTCACGTGCCATTACTCCTTTCCGCATCTAATCCAGTGGGTATTCCGGCACCCTGCAGCCGCTCCGAACTCGTACCTGCAAAATAAAAAGACAGTTAGAGCGCATCGTGAAGCAGGCAACAAGCGCTTACTCACGTGCTTCCAGGCGCTTCTATTCATCACACGGGCTCCATCTTCAACTCACTTCAGCCCGTCATCCGCCATCGCCGGAACCCTGCAAAACAAGAGACATCATTACTAAAGACTTTAAAAAGACATTTGAATGACTCGAAACTTACCGTTCGTGCAGTAAACGACGGACAGCAGTCCTCTGAAGTCAAGAGGCCTGCGCTACCTATCCAGTGAAGAAACTGGCTACAGCACCCTGCCCCGAGGCAGATGGAGAGCTCGGCATTCACTTACCTAAGGTGAGAGCGTTAACCTTTGGGGGTCTACCGGAGAGGAGAAGAGGAAAGAGATAGGGACACCCCAATAACCCCAGTTCATTAACCCCATATTTTCTATCTGCAGACATCTTACTCTACACGTCAGGCATACAGTGCACAGAGGTCCAGCCCAAAGAGCCAACCGGGTGCTACACATCACCTTTGAAGATACGGTAGTCGCCCAGTCAAGACCGGCGCCTCTGCGAGAATCAGGTGAGCGTTACAGAACGCAAAGCCTACCGCAAAACTCTCGCCCAGGCGCTATGGAAACCTCGGATACTGACCCCCTAGCCCGGTTACTTGGGGAACTAAGGGCAGAAGTGCATGCAACTCGTCAGGAAACGAATGCTCTAAGAAGGGAACTAATTATTTCCAAGGAGAGAACAGACAATCTTGCTAGACAAGTGCTACAGTCACAAGCCGGACAGACCCCGTTACCCGCATCAGGGGCAAATCTTCCTTCAACATCCTCTATGAATCCAGTGCAGATCAACCTACCTGGGAATGTACCTCTGGCTCCACCCGAGCGATTTTCTGGTGACCCAAAGAGGTTTGCAGTATTTATCAATCAGTGCCGGTTGCACTTCTTATGCCGGCCAGCAGCCTTTCCAACTGATCAAGCTAAAGTAGCTTTTTTACTTTCGTACCTTAGTGGCAATGCGGCAGACTGGTCGATCCCTCTAGTTCATCAAGATGATCCGGTTCTCCATGATTTTCAAGCCTTTCAGCTTAGTATGGAAAAACTGTTCGCAAGACATTCACAGGGGCAGGCCTTGGACAATGAGCTTCTTTCGTTGCGACAGGGTAATCAAGACCTTTTGGCTTATATTGCATCTTTCAATAGACTAATAGTGGAAACTCAATGGCCTGAGGACAAAAGGATTACGCTGTTTTATAGAGGTCTACGTGGAGAGCTCAAAGACGTTTTAGCCCAAGTAGTGAATCCCCCACAGGACTGTTCGGATTACATAGACTTGGTCGTTCAAATAGATCACAGGCTGCAGAACAGGAAGGCCGATCGTTCCAAGTTTGATGCTCGAGTATTTTCCAAACCGCCAACTCCTTCCAAAGGAGTAGACTCCGGGGAACCCCTGCAAATAGGGGGTCTGAAAGGTCCTCTAACACAACGGGAGCGGGAAAGGAGGAAACAGTTGCAATTATGCCTATATTGCGGAAACTCAGGGCACTTTCTTCGAGACTGTCCGGTGAAACCTGCCAAGAAGGCAGTAGGAGCTGCAGTTACCAAAGGTACAAACTCTGAGCAGGGAAACGACCTCGCCCGACAAGAATAGAGGTCCTCTTGCCGAGCGTAAAAACCAGTTCCGTGACCTCGCATTTCGTGATACCTATGGTCCTCATTAGCCCTGATAATCCGGATCGATTACATGCAATTGAAGCTTACGTCGACAGCGGTGCCATCGGCAATTATGTGGATCATGAAATGGTTTTGAGGATGAATCTAACTCTTTGTCCCAAGGCTGTAAAGGACGTCATTACTACGGTGGATGGTACGGAGATAGCCTCCGGGCCAGTAACGCATACCACTCAAGAAGTGACGCTAGTAAGTCAAGATGGACACCATGAGAAGATCGTGTTCGATGTGATCAAGGCCCCTCAGTTTCAGATTATTCTAGGAATACCTTGGTTAGAGAAACACAATCCTCTGATCGATTGGCGAGCAAGAACGGTCCAGTTTCCAGAATGTGTCTCTACTTGTCACCCTCCACCTGGTGTTGCACTGGCCGCAATTTCTTCAGAGACTCCCCAGTTACCTCCCGAATACCTAGAATACCAAGATGTTTTCTGGAAGGATCAGGCTAATTCTCTACCTCCTCATAGGTCTTATGACTGCCAGATAGACCTGATACCTGGATCTACTCCTCCTTGTAGTAGAATTTATGCCCTCACCGAGCCTGAGAACCTTCACCTTCGACAATACCTGGATCAATACCTGGCAAATGGGTTTATTCGTCCTTCCAAGTCCCCTGCTTCTTCAGCTTTGTTCTTCGTTCCAAAAAAGGAAGGAGACCTTAGAACTTGTATCGATTATCGCTCCCTGAACCAGATCACCGTTAAGAATAGATATCCGTTACCTTTGATCCCTGAACTCCTGGACCAAGTCAGAAAAGCATGCATATATACAAAGCTGGATCTTAGAGGAGCTTACCACTTGGTACGAGTAAAAGAGGGCGATGAATGGAAGACGGCCTTCCGCACCAAGTATGGGCTATTTGAATATCAGGTCATGCCCTTCGGACTTTGCAATGCCCCGGCCGCCTTTCAATATTTTATGAACGATGTCCTCAGAGAGCTCATAGATGTATGTGTTGTTGTTTACATTGACGACATCCTCGTTTATTCTTCATCGGAATCTGAACATCGGAAACACGTGAAAATGGTCCTCGAAAGATTGCGTCAACACAAACTTTTCGCTAAGTTGGAAAAATGTGTTTTCAACGTGACTGAAGTTGAATTCTTGGGATTCATATTATCACCTGGCGGAGTGCGTATGGATTCAAAGAAGGTCGATGCAGTTCTCAAATGGCCATCACCATCCTCCGTAAAAGGTGTGCAAAGCATGTTAGGCTTCGCTAACTTTTACCGCAGGTTTATCCCTGAGTTCTCTCGAATAGTCCAGCCCATCACTGCCTTGTTAAAGAAAAACAAACGTTTTGAATGGTCTACCGAGGCGGAACAAGCTTTCCAGGATTTGAAGACTAAATTTATCTCTGCACCAATCTTAAAACACCCTCACCCCGAACTCCCCTACATCGTGGAAACTGATGCTTCAAGCCTTGCCATGGGGGCAGTTCTATCACAAAAGGACTCGGTAACCAATCAGTTGCATTCCGTGGCATTTTGGTCCCGCAAATTCTCGCCTCCTGAAGTCAATTACACGATTACTGACAAGGAACTTCTGGCTATCAAGTCTGCCTTTAAGGCTTGGCGGCATTATCTGCTGGGGGCCCGACACACCGTTACTGTGATTACGGATCACCGAAACCTGCAATATTTGAAAACCGCAAAAGCCCAATCCTCTAGACAACTCCGTTGGGCATTATTCTTTGCCGAGTTTGACTTCATAATTACCTATCGACCTGGTACAAAGAACGGTAAAGCCGATGCCCTTTCTCGGATGGGAGTGGAAGAACACTTGATCAACCCTAAACCGGTACCAATCATTCCCGAACAAAGAATTCTGGGTGTAATCGCCACAGAATCCATAGAGGAAGTTAAGGATAAAGCCAGGCAACTTGTAACTCCAGCAGATATACAGAATTGGCATATGCAGGGAAAGGACTTTGCAGTAAAAGACAACTTATTGTATTTCCAAGAACGATTATACCTACCCAGCACAGATTTACAGAAAAAAGTAATCTCTTGTTATCACGACTCTTTAATGGAAGGTCATCCCGGTATAGCCAAGACCTCAGAAAAGATCAAGCGCTACTTCTGGTGGCCGTCTTGGAAAAAAGATATCAGAGACTTTATAATGTCCTGCGGAGTATGCGCCCAAAACAAGAGTCAAAAGGAAAGACCAGCAGGCCTCTTACGCCCTATTGACATCCCACCTCGCCCTTGGCATACGCTTTCTATGGACTTCATCACCGATCTACCTCCATGCTCCGGATACAATACGATTCTAGTAATCGTGGACTTATTCTCCAAGATGGCGCATTTCATTCCGCTCAAAGGCTTGCCAACAGCAGCAACTCTGGCCCGAGAATTTCTCGAAAACATCGTCCGACTGCACGGTTTTCCTTCGGTTCTAATTTCGGATCGAGGTAGTCAATTTATTTCTCATTTTTGGCGAAGTTGCTGTCGGTCAGCTCAAATTGATGTGAGACTATCGACCAGTCACCACCCTCAGACCGACGGAAAAACCGAGAGGACCAATCAAACTCTGGAACAGTATTTACGCTGCATGCTGCAACAAACTGAAAAAACTTGGAAAGATATCCTTTGGATAGCCGAGTATGCCTACAATAACTCTGTCCATTCGGGAACTGGGAAAACCCCGTTTTTTCTTTTGTACGGCAGTCACCCTCGAACCTCGGAGTTGGATCCCCTCCAAGATCTTGAGACACCAGCAGTAGACTACCTGCATTCTACAATCACCCAAGCCTTTAAGGAAGCTGTTTCTCACCTTCAAAGGGCTAAAGAACAATACAAGAAAGGAGCAGATCAACATCGGAAGGAAGCCCATCTCTATCAAGTAGGGGATCAAGTCTGGTTATCCACCAAATACCTATCTCTAAAAGGGCCACGCACATTCAACCCAAGATACCTTGGTCCCTATTCCATCACTACCATAGTAAACCCAGTAGCGGTCAAGTTGGACTTGCCCCCGCACATGAAGATACATCCGGTCTTCCACGTCTCTCTATTAAAACCCGTGCAACCTCAAACCCGACTAACCAAATCTCCAAAACCTATCCTAGTGGATGGAGAACTCGAGTTTGAAGTCAAAAGCATTCTGGACTCCAAGATCTCCAAATCTAAACTATTCTACCTAATTGACTGGAAAGGCTACGGCCCCCAAGAGAGATCCTGGGAACCTGCTGAATATGTCCACGCTCCTCGCCTAATCAAAAGATTTCACCGAACATTTCCTGACAAGCCAAAACCCCCGGAGAAGCCCGGTTTGGGAGGGGCCTTGAGGGGGGGTACTGTCATGATCCCTGCTTCCAAAAGGTCAGGGTTTTCCCAACTCCCTTGGAAGCAGATCCATAACCCAGGTTCCGAGTGCCAACCAGTCCCAATTGGGACCTTTTGGACCCAGTCCTGGCGCCAGTGGCACCAGGCTCATAAATATGCCCAGTCCCAGCGCTGGAAGCGCCGGGCTCATAATGCTTGGGTGGACTTACCTGCAGCAGACCATGCTGCTTACTTGCCTGCCAGTTGAGCCTCTGATCCTCTTCTGTTTGGAACTACTTTTCCTGTTGGGTGGGGCTGGAGCCACTCCCTATAATTTAGAACACTGGAACTCTTCTGGAAGGCAGGAACTCTTTTCTTACCAGGAACTCTTTTCTTACTTAGGCGTGGCTGTGGAAGGAGACATCTAAGCACTACAGGAGGCTATTTAAACCACACCCGGTGGATGAATCTTGCTTTGCGTTATTCTGCACCCTCTGCAGCAGGACGCTCATCGTGTCTTCTGCATCCAGTCCTGGGCCTAAGGAAAAAGGCTTACCATCCTGAATCCAGTCTTCAGCAACACCTATAAAGACAAGAAAGAACAGGTTAGCATTCCGGCATCTGAAAGGCAAAGGCTTACCTACTCTTCGTGCGCTCCGGAGGTCTTCACACTGCATTCCGGCATCTGAAAGGCAAAGGCTTACCTACTCTTCGTGCGCTCCGGAGGTCTTCATACTGCATTCCGGCATCTGAAAGACAAAAGCTTACCAACTCTTCGCACGCTCCGGAGGCCTTCGGCGCTGCATCCCGCATCGGAAAGACAAAACAAGGTGCGTTTAAAGACATTGGGGAACTTAAATACTCACGTGCCATTACTCCTTTCCGCATCTAATCCAGTGGGTATTCCGGCACCCTGCAGCCGCTCCGAACTCGTACCTGCAAAATAAAAAGACAGTTAGAGCGCATCGTGAAGCAGGCAACAAGCGCTTACTCACGTGCTTCCAGGCGCTTCTATTCATCACACGGGCTCCATCTTCAACTCACTTCAGCCCGTCATCCGCCATCGCCGGAACCCTGCAAAACAAGAGACATCATTACTAAAGACTTTAAAAAGACATTTGAATGACTCGAAACTTACCGTTCGTGCAGTAAACGACGGACAGCAGTCCTCTGAAGTCAAGAGGCCTGCGCTACCTATCCAGTGAAGAAACTGGCTACAGCACCCTGCCCCGAGGCAGATGGAGAGCTCGGCATTCACTTACCTAAGGTGAGAGCGTTAACCTTTGGGGGTCTACCGGAGAGGAGAAGAGGAAAGAGATAGGGACACCCCAATAACCCCAGTTCATTAACCCCATATTTTCTATCTGCAGACATCTTACTCTACACGTCAGGCATACAGTGCACAGAGGTCCAGCCCAAAGAGCCAACCGGGTGCTACACATCACCTTTGAAGATACGGTAGTCGCCCAGTCAAGACCGGCGCCTCTGCGAGAATCAGGTGAGCGTTACAATCTCATTCATACACAGGCGTCCATTAACCATTCATACATACATCACAATAATACATGTAAGTTAAAACTTTATCCTAAAAAAGTCATAACAATTGATTTACTTATTGTCTTCATAAAAAAGAGAGATATATAATGAATATATATGAAAGGCCACAACAACAAATTGCTCAAGTGGTCATCAGTTTAGGATGGGTCACATCGATGTCCAAGGTTGACCTCATCACTGGTTTCTCAACCGGTTTCGGCGTATTTAACTGTAATTGAGTTACGCCTTCATCAGGAGAATAACAATTCAACTCTAGAAAGACAGGGAAACATACATATGTGAGACCCCATAATAGAGTCACTAAATGGGGGGGAAAAAAAGGAAACCCCCCAATTATCAACCAATTCATATTCATTAAAAGTGATTTAAAATAAAACACAACCTGCCCCCAACCTTGTGCCATGACTCCAAGGGGGGTACTTTGCATGCTAGAAACAGTGCTAGCATGGTAATTGGTGCCCCAAAGTGCAGAAGAGAGAATCCACCGCTCGTGGCCGTCAAGCAGACCCATTTAGTTAGTAGGGAAGATGTAAATTCCCATGTGTTAAACTCGCGTGATCTATTTATGCAAACAGTGTGCTGTGCGAGCCCCCATAAGCCTAATTTAAGATAACTAACCTTCACAAATGAAGAGAGAGAAAGACAGCTGAAAGTTCCTGATATGAAGAACAGGAGTACCAGCTGTACCAATATGCAATGTCCCAACACGTCTGGACTGCATAGCCATCAGCCGGGGATATGGGAATAGTTCGGTCTACAGCAATCAAAAGAGAGTTACAGAGTATTTTTTATTATTCTCTATCCCATGAGAAATCTAGTTAAACCTGGCTAGCCAGCGCTGCCCAGAAGCACTTACCCTACAGTAGCTGTTTGTCTGCAGGAAACACCATTTTGGAGGGAAGGATCAATCCTCCAATGCTATTTTTCATAGACTCAAGGGCCTCGGAAGGAGTCCAACCAGGAATTCACAACTCTCCCGTTCTCTATATGAGTGAAAGAAAGAATGGAGAGAAAGATAGTCAAAATATTGACTTGGTCGAGTGGGGGCGAAGCTAAGTCGCGCAAATCGCAATACCAATTCAGGTAAAACTCCCTGAGATAAAATAATCAATCGCCAGGGGTCACGTAACTAACGGGAGAGGGCCCGGCATTGGAAGGCTGTCAACAGCCAAAGGAATATACAATTCAACACGGCCAAGAAACCAACTGTGTGCGAAACTATTAAGTGACGGGTGACTCGTGGCTGAAAAAATACTTTCTGGCATATTCCGGGACGAGCTGTTGAAAATATGTTCGCTCGCAAGGTACGTCAAGTCCGCAACCCAACGACACCGCTCTGGCGACATAAAAGCTATTCCTACGGCTTCTTAAATACTGAGCTAATACGGTCAGTTGACCGCGGTGGGAGCGACCCGCGACCAAAGGACCACTCACGTGACTGCACCTTGTCAATCAAGGTAAAAAACGGACTATGAATGGTATGCCAGCCAGTTTTCCTCTTTCTCTATAACATCAGAAGGCTCACGGTGGGCGGGACCCAAGGAACCTCCCACGTCATCGTCTCAGTTGTGGAAAACCCCTTAGGAATATGAAAACCCTGGTTCTAGTGTGTTAAGACCATTATTTAAAGTTTTTAGGTTAAAGATCCATAGTTGTTCTTTGTAAGCCAGTTTTTTTGTCATTTGGGCTACATTGGAAGCAGTTACTTTTTCAATGCAGAACCACTCCATTTGTTCCACAGTATGGCCCATTTGAGCAAAATGGATCACCATAGGAGCATTCAGATTCCGAGTATTAATTTTTGAGCGATGCTCATTAATTCTGGTACTTACTTCTCTCGTGGTTTTTATCAATATACATCATTTTGCAAGGACATAAAATTGCATAAATGATGTTTTTACTTTTACACGTTGTGAAGGTGCGTAAGTCCCAGGTCTTATTTTCCATTAGGAAAGAAGTCGTTTTTTTTTAGAACTTACAGGCAGTACATGACGTGCATGGGTAATGCCCTATCACTGGGTTGAAATTGATGTCTCTGATCGCGGTCGGTTTAACTGGGGTTCTGCTTGCACGTGTCATTTTTTGTTTTAGATTTTTGCCTTTCTTTAAAGCAAATAAGGGTTTGGGCAAGATCATGCCGGATGCCTTCAAGACCCGCCAATTTTTTAAAATGATGCCTTTAATGGTATTAATGTATCGGCAATAGGTCGAGACACAAACCAATTGTTCTTTTTTGGTGTTCTCATTTTTAGGTAATAGTAGCAGATCTCGATTTGCATAACGGGCTCTCTTTCTAGAGTGTTTAATAAGCTTTTTAGTGTAGCCTCGTTCTAATAGTCTATTTTCTAAGATGATGGCATGTTTGGTAAAGTTATCAATATCAGAACAATTCTGGCGTAACCATAGGAACATACCAAAGGATAAGTTCCGTAGTAAACTGGGGGGGTGTTGACTCTCAAAACAGAGTCTAGTGTTCCTTTCAGTTATCTTTCTGAATAATTTAGTTCGTAAGACACCTCTTTGGTCAAAAATAGACAAATCTAAGAAAGCAATCCTCGTAGTGGAATACTCAAACATGAAATGAATATCTGAATCAACTTTGTTGAGCCATTCCACGAATTGAATTAAAGACTGAGTATTGCCTTCCCATATTAAGAGTATGTCGTCGATGTATCGGCGATATAACTTAATCTGTTGCCGGAATGGATTTGAATTTGCCAAGATTTTTTCTTCCTCGAGAAATGCGCCAATATGTACACATATATACATATATAGATATATTGGAGTCAGTAAAGGATGGATGTTCCCATTACGTATAATGGCAGTACTAAGCGAAAGAAAGAAGACCAAGTTTTCATTTGTCGCAGTCAGAAAACAACGGAATTACAGGAGAAAACTTGGAAAGACGAAACTGGATCAGCTAAGAAGCTAAGGCCATATCAGATTGGGGTGAGCTGACATTGCATACAAATCATGAGAAAGAATGAAGCTTCTGTTCAGAAGGCATGGAAAAAAACAAGAAGACGTACGAGGTCTATTAAAGAATAGTATTTTAATACACTGGAAGGCTCGATTTCGTGGTCTTTAGTCACGTGGGGAGAAGAAGTTGGAAGAGCATGATGGTCACACCTATGCATGAGGGCAGGATGTGCCTTCACTCTCCTGAATTTCTCAGAGCAAAGAACATGTTCAAGGCCGAGTTCAAAAGATCTAACTGACAGTAGACCACTGAGGGGATGATGGATGGATATGTTAATTGGTGGGAAGCTATGGTTAAGATTAGCTCATCTGCACCTGGATGTTCAGCCTGCGTAGTGCCAACGTAGGTTGAGAGTGCACTGACATAAGTTACAGTGCAACCAATGATAGAGGACTCCGTAATTAAGGGTCCTATAGTTGTATAACCAATTAGATGCTGTGTATTTAGTGATGTTTATAGTGACACATTTTGGAGTAGGGCTTAGTTGCCCGACCTGATGTCAAGAGACCTATCAAATAATACCACTGCCCTAGACAAGTATGGATCGTATACCTAGATAATCCTTGTAGAACCTATCACATTAGCTTTTAGTTTTTTGTAGTTTGCCACGTAAGATGATGTTAGTGATACATGGGTTAAACGTCACCTATGGCTATTTTTTTTACTGTAAAAATGTTTTTTCTAAATGCTTTGAGAAGTCTCGAGAGAGATCATGAGGGATGTCTGTTGATGTCTGTTATACTCCCTGTTTTAGATAATTGAGATTAAAACAGTATCTTTTGCCAACTACCTGAGTTATGTCTATTATTGATGTCTAAGTAACCTCTACATCCTCCATCTATCTCTAATGCATTGCTAACATATCTTAAAGGGCTGAGTAGGAACCTCAGTTCACGTGGTAGCAGAGATTTGATGGTTAGACATACCCATCGAGATAAGTAAGCTTTTGAGGTCCCGGCCAGATCACACTACCTCTGCCTTTCAGCTGAAAGGACGTGAAGCTCCCTGTAGATAGCGTTTTTTACAAGTGAAATCAGACTTGTACAAGCTAGGGTAAGGATTCCCTGGTTTCTACAAAAACTCTTCCTGGCGTCTACCGGAAGATGAACAAACGGAAGGTTGGAAGATGCTGCTGAGGAGGCGTGCGATCCCGAGAGTCAGAAGTCGAAAAGAAAAACACGAATGGTGAGTAAAAATAGAGACAAGTGGCAAAAGAATGAATGGGCAGTGGTTAAAGAGAATGATAAGGGGAAAATATGTAACGGGGGAGGTAGGGATGATAATAATGTAACTTAAGAAACAATGAGCGTTTACAGAATAAGTAAGAAATTAGCTTGAAGAGGAGCTGAGCAATTTAATGAGTATCGCAATGTGGAGCAGTGATAAAAGTATACCAAGTGCCTGAGCTTCAAAGAGCTTAACAGAAGGAACAGAACCTAAAATCCCATAGTGGAAGCAGTAGGAGATGAGTTCCGATTAAAGGAGAACTTAACGATGTCTGTTCAGACTCCGTATGGAGTATTTTTAGGGGTGAGAGTAAGGTTTATGAAGAGAAGACAGAATACACGTGGCCGGCCGAGTATGTCCGTCTGTCTGCTTGTCTTTTTGTTTCATGCGATTGTTTGAAGATGACGAAATAGTGAGTAATGTTGATAAGTGTAAGAAGGAAAACACGAGAGTTCGAGGAACTAAGCGTGTATTTGAAAATTAATAATATTAATGATGTTTTTTAGCAGATTAAAGTAAAAAATGTGGTAAACAAAGGATTTAGAGCCTGCGACGGTGGTGCACGCTCATATCATGTTGTTTTTCATTGAATAAATAATGTTGAATTTTGCAAAGAGTAAAATGGTGAGTATAGACAGTCAAAGAGTGACATGTCAAACATGGAGAATATTACTCTGCTTATACATTGCTGAAAGCATACACACATAAGCTTAGAAAGGATAATGAGGAATAAAGGGAAAAGTCTGAAACAAACAATGCGTATCACAGCTGCAAGAGGGATCGTCATTAAAAGCAGTTCCGCAATGCATGATGACATGTTTGCATGATGCATGTGCAAGAAAAAAGTTAGAGGAGCGGCTATTGAGCTAGCGCTCTTGTTAATATAGATCAGAGGAAAAAGAGGAGTCACCTCTTAGCGATCATACAGTTAAATGTATGCACAAGAGGGGGGTGAGGCGCCTTTAGCTCCACCCATTGGGTCTGAAACAGACGGCAATAGTAACACAGATAAACATTATGGGAGCTCAAGACAGTAAGAAGATATAGCACCTTGGCACATGAGTTGCCTGTGCAAGGCAGCGACGAAGGGTCTGGAGAAATATGCTAAGGGAGACAGAATCATTAAAAAGTCCAAGGGACAAGGAGAGACGCAACAAAGGAAGAAGCAATAACTGATGGGTTTGCACACATATAGAACTAATGAAGGATGGCTGAAGTTGCGCTGACTCAATGGTAAGAGCATTGAGGACACGAGAGTATACTGCACTGATTGTCTGGAAAAAGAAGTAATGAGAAACTTTAAAATCCAGCAGTGACAAAAAAAGAAGGTTCAGAAGACATTCTTGTCGACACATGAGATGATAATAGATCTATTTAGAATAGATTTGGAAATCGAGACAGGCTCGAAAAGCATTGAACAAGAATGATAGAAGTCTATCATGATACAAGGCAGAAGGAAGACGCACAGGGGAAGAAAGAAAAATTATCAAGTCACAACACCCGGTTATACGTCATGAGGAAAGCCTCGTGCAGTGTAGGACCCAAAGAGTTGTCTTTTAATCAGATTGACTCTTAATAGAAATTATGAAGTGAAAGGGTTGTACAGGATGAGAATAGGATATGACAAAAAAGGAAGAGAAAACACATTTATGAGGGGACGGGTAACACATGTAGCCTTATAGAAAACCTTATAGGAGTAAAATAGTGATGCGGTCGGAATTAGACCTCCCTAGATCTTGGCCGTCAATCTTGGTGATGCGGCTAAAATTGATCTTAGAATAGCCAGTCCTACGGTCAGAGGGGGGACGTGCGAGCAGGTTGAAGCCATTGCCAGGTAAAAGGCAATGCAGGACTATTGTCTCTACCATGAGCAGAAAGCGGTAGGTGACACATGTGAGCTTTGGGATTTTTTATAAGTCTTTGTGTTAAAGAAAAAGGCTTTCAAGGATGGAACTTCCAGAATGATGGAGAACTTAGAAAATATTAGGGTATGAAGATAGGGGAAATAAAAAGACTTTTGATTAAAGGGTGGACATGTAGTGTAATAGAACACTTATTTAGTATACAAAGAGATTTAGGATAATATGGAAAAAGAGATTAGAGAAATGTGCCTGCATGTTAGCAGTAAGACAGAGATGAGTTGTCCAGAATCAGAAGATGCAGCAGACAAGCACTGAGAGTGTAGTAAAATTGTAGACGCAGTAGCCACTTATGAAAACACAGAAGAACATAAGACACAGGTTTAACATGTCTATGTATAAATAAGAGATATGTTTAAGTTATTTTGTTGTATTTTAAAAAGATATAGGTTTATATATTGGAGTAAGACTAATGTAGTAAATGAAGGTTGATGATTTTATTTTTTAGTGTATAAAGATATGGAATGTTTGTATTAAGAATGTATTAGTTAAATAATAATGAATATACTATGCTATGTGGAAAAATTATGATTTTATGAAGAGCATTGGTAGAATTAAAAAGGTTTTATTGTAAGAGTGCATGGTAGTTTTTGCATATTCTAAAGAAAAGCAAAATTCGGCAATATGGGGTCATGTTGAGTATGAATAGACGTTGACGACTATCGCCCTTGTCATTAAGATAGGCTGTTAGTATAGCAAATAGAATGCTTTATGATGATAATTGACGAGTAGGTATTGTCCGTCATAAGGGAAGAGCCCTAGTGAGTTCTGGCAACCTGGAAAGCTTTGGCTATGAGGTAGTTGCAATGAATTTCGCAATTGTAAGGTTCGGGTATAGAGTAACGTACCATGGCATGTTTGTATTGAAACCACTGGCACAGGGGGAGCGCGTGCATGATTGTTTGAACTATGACAGATTCTATGACGATCTCCCAAGGGTGAAGGGAAATCCATTGATAATTGAGGAACTCCTTATAAAGTGAAGAACCTTTTTAGAATCAAGCAATAAGTAAAAATATAGAGGATCCACTGGGGTATAGCACACGGTCAATGGAGAGTTTTAAAGTGATAACAAGTGAATGACTATTGTCTTACTTTTTGGCACAAACCGCAGAAGCAGGGGTGCCGATTGTCACACTCGTCAAATTATGCAGACCACGAAATAACGGTGTACGATGACTCCGCCTTTGTGTTGTCAACGGTGCACGCAAGAATAGCAGGTTGAAAAAGGGAAAGGGCCAGTTCAAGGAGGCAGCTCTCTAATGCAGCATGCAGTCTTATTTAACATACAGCTAAAACACTACAACTCCCAAGGATCATTGCGGTTGTACAATATGCAATGTATATTAAACAGGTAGATTTTAATTCACGTGGAAATTAATCTAAGTAAGGGAAGAAAATAGAAATGTGTTGTATGCAATTGAGGTGGATTTGTTAGTTGTAATGTTTAAAGGTGGATGGGAGGATGATGATGATGATTATGGTTAAAGCACTGTAATAAACATGTTTAGGCTTTAAAGAATAAGAGCTTAAGGAGAAGCACCGTAAGATAAGAAAGACTTGTGGACGCAGAAAGGGTGTTCTTTAAACCCCTCTAAGGCAGTATAGTGACAAACCAGTAACAGTAAAAGAGTGAAGCCTGTAACCTTATGAAGGGTGGCGTTGGAAAAGCTACACTACCCTGTGCACGTCATTAGGAAAAAACCTTACCACGATTAATGTGAAAGAGTTGTTTGGCTTTGTATATAGTAGAATACGTTGCATTTTGTATAGTAAAATGTTTCATGAGTAAAAAGATGATTATTGGGCACACGTTATGCACGATTAAGGAGTTCTACCGAGACTGAATGATCCCGTGAAACAGTTGTATACAGATTTGGATATATATAATCATAAGGACATAGAAAGGATCATATCTTAACCTTATTTTGTGTCAAAAGAAAAGGCACAAGGTTTATAGACAGATTATCAGTAGGCTAATGAGGTTTGAAAGAAGGCTTAATAGCGTGTTTAAATGAGAGAATAGAGAAAATAAACAGATCCCGAAGAAAGGATGATTTCATGGTCTATCACTGACTTTACATGCTTTATGGAAATGGATAAATTCAAGAAGATTATCCAGTAGGCCCTTTAAAGTAAAGGACATTGTACCGTCTGCAGTCATGGTGTAAGGCAGATGTGCTTAGACATTCCTTGATAAATGAAAAGATCCAGGCTGGAGAATCCACAGCACCAATACTCTATCGGAAGCAAGCATCGGAAGCAAGCATCAGAAGCAAGCATCGGAGAAAAACATCGGGGAAGAACTACAGCACGTGCAGACTAAGTCTATGACGAGGAAGAAGGACGCAGAAGCGATCGAGTAAAGACAAAGAGTTCATTTGAACTTTGGCTTGTTTCAGAGACACTCCTTTAAGTCATTGAAAGGGGGTGAACGAAAATTCTTGGTTCTGGAGCCACAAGAGCTTCTTCACATTGAAGTATAGCACGCATAAGCCTTGAGTAAATAGAAGATTATGCCAGATTTGGAATTTGTGTTTGACAATTGGAAAAGAGAGCAGTATCCCGATTCCTTCCTTACTGACTTTCTCTTTGGAGGTTCCTATGGTGGTGCCCAATGACAATGTTTCACAGGTCATTCTTGCATTTCTTGATTTCATATTGCGCGCATACCCTGCGATTGAGGGGAGAGCTACTAGCATTCCTATTTTCCTGCAAGATCCTAAGAATAGCCCAGTTGTGGGAATATTGCTTATAGTTATCACTGAAAAATTCTTCAACTTCCGGAATACAGTGGGGAAAACACAGATGCCTCTGCCACCGGATAATGCACATAGACTGGTTAGTCTTGTCTTTTATTACCTGATCGAAGAATGTCCAAATCTTGTAGGGAGACACACAGAAGTAAGAACATTCCTACGAGAATTGAGAAATAATGCAGAGCTTAACCGAATATTGAGAACCATTATATATCATGTAAATGAGCATTCTGGGAGAACCCTTGGGACTGATTGATAATTGGTGGAGAGGAGAAACATCAAAAAGGTTTACCAATTGAGGAGGTTTTGGTTCATGTTGAAAGAGAATTCTTCATGTCATCTAGTCTAAGACAGATTCGACGTATCGACTGGGAACTGGTTTATGTTATTGAACTGATCCCAGGCAAATATAATGAACTAAGGACATACTGAATGAGACTTTCTGAGGAGGAGATCCAGAGTCCGTTTGCTTTAATCTTCTATTTCTTGTTGGACAGGCAACCAAATTTCGTTAGATTAAAATATTGCCTGAGTACTGTATGAACTTGCCCTATTAAAAAAGGTTTTCTTTTTTCTTCCATTAAAATATAACATGTGAAGTACTAACAACAACTTCCTCATGGCTGACCATGAGAGATGTCCACATTGTGCACAGAGTTCATGGTGTAAAACTTCATACATGTGTGTAATTTATGTTTGCATAATATTCATAGTGGTATTGCTTTCACTCACAATTCGCACTGCATTTTTTTTTGAGACACATGATGTAAAGATTCCTGTATATCCCCCTATGAAAGAGAAGGGTAAAAAGTGACAACTACTAGGCAGTCGAAACCCAACGTTGTTTTCTCTACAATAAAGGTACATGTAAAGGCACCCAGCTCTATGATAGACAGGCCTGAGTCACCTTTTAAAGAGAGGTCACGTATGGAAGTCGTAGTAGAGTCTATGTGGCTTTCACATGCTGATGTTAAAACGTGGCTTCAAAGTAAACAAAGGCTTCAAGAACTTCATCCTAAACAGGTAGCACATGTAAAAACATTTAGTCCACTGATGAATGTTTCTATGATAGATCCAGTATGAAAACCCTATGCTGACACACTCAGTGACATGATTAGAGAGGCTCATAAGAGAAAGATGAGGCCCAAAAGACATACTAAGGAGAATGATCACGATTTAAACGATTACCTGGACAGTACAGCACATTTGGGGAATAATCTTTGGTACCAGCATATTAAAGAAGTGGGAAGAAGACCTTCAAAGGAGGAATGCTTTGTATGTGCACTCCTGCCTTATAGTATGGTGAAGTCCAAAATCTTCATAGCTATCGAAATAGAAGTCCAGACAGCACATTGTCTATCGCATGTAGCACTCTGCAGAACAAGAGGTCAATTCATGGGTCGAGATGCCCACCTCAAATGGGCTACAGAATGGACAAATCCAGATGAAGATGAGTATGTGCAAGACTCAAAGACAAGAAATAAAGCACAGATGAAGTACATTGTGATCAGATATGGAAAATCTGGAGTGAAAGGAGCAGAAATCAAACGAGAAACAAACAGAAAACTTGAGGTTTCAGGGAAATCTGCAGAAGAAACTCGTAGATGGAAGAACAGGGGCCAGATGCCGATTTTGGGATCAGTGCTATCACCAAATGGATGGGAAGAAGGAGTGGTTATTTGTAGAGCCTGGGTTATCATTGGGTTCTACAAAGAAACTGTTCACACAGTACAGAATGGATGCAAACCATTGTGGCCAAGACCTGCTAAACTACTAACTCGGGTTGAAGATAAAGGAGGACCCTTGCAGATAGTGCCTATGGAAAGTTCAAAGCTGTGCTTCAGAAATAATGGCACAAGAAAAGTCAGAGAAAATCAAAATTGTGGGTAAATGTTTGATGTGCCAGGGATGAAAATTGAAAAAGCAGTGATCATGGATCACTATTGGGCTTGTGGATCCAGAGCATATATGAAATTGCCTAAAATCTGGGGAGGAATATGCACTTTGGTGAATGTTCATGTTCCAGCGTTGGAGATTCCTAAAAGTGATTTGAATATTGACAGTTTCTCGAAAGCAGAAGCTCACCTGAGGAAGAAGAGATCTGTGAAGCTGATAAAACGAATAAAGAGGGAGAACTATTTTTCAGCCAAGTCAATAGAGGCCTTTGACTCCATTCCATATGAACACAGATTGTTCAGCCAGACTTTGTCCGTATTGACATTGATTTTTATGCTGAGAATTCAGGTTGGAGCAAATACAAAATGGTTACAGATAACCAGATGGGAATTGCTGTAGACGATTAACACAACCATAAAGGGATTCAATGCCGTCAGAGAAGAGATGAGAGCCATACGACTGATGACTCTCCAGAATAGATATGTCTTGGACATGATCACAACTATGGATGGGGGTGTTTGTACAAAAATTAGAGAATCATGTTGCACATTCATACCTTCTCACGATGATGAGAATGGCACCTTGACAGAGGCCCTATAGATGCTGACAAAGCTACACATCCAAATGACAGACGAAGCAGAAGACATTGCTGAGGGCAGCTGGTTTAGTTCACTGTTTTACTGGGTTCCACAATGGATGGCAGACATGTTCAAGTTCCTTGGAGCCCTAATCATGTTGGTGTTGCTAGGATTCTGTGTGATCAAGAAAATATTCAGACAATGCAAGAAGACAGCAAATAAAGCCATAGGGATGAAAATGATGATTGATGTTGAAGAAGGATGGAAAGGCAAAGATCTGACAGATGAAGAGATCAGAGACTTTGTACCTGAGGAAACAAAATTCCTGTATCCTAAAAACCATAAGAAGTATGTGGGAAGATGGATCTACTGCAGTCCAAAAGGACAGTGCATGCTCATTAATTGGAACAAGGATGAGCGTGTGAAATCGGCTGGATGCCTAAAGGGAGTCATAAAAATATGGGTCCCAAAGAAACAGTTCTTCAGAATAGGATGTCTGGAGATGAAGACTGAAGGCAGTGTGGTTGATAAATCGCCCAGAGGGGGCAGTGTAGAGAAGGAGCTAAGTACGTCCACCTCAACTATCTCGCCCACAGCATCTGTATGTTGGGTCCCAGAGTGGGAAACATGTGAGGTTCCAGTAAAAGTACTGATACCTAGGAGAATCTGTGAGGCAAGGTTCCCATTGAGAAAACCATACCTGTATACGAGACAGTATGAAGGTCGTCTGAATGAAATCCCTGAAGAAACAGACAAAATGAATGACTAAGAAGAATGGTAATGTCATCATCACCAGTGACGTCATAACCGAAAATGCTGACAAATAGAGAAGAGAAGCAGAAACTAAGAGAATATAGATTAATCTATAAAGCATTAAGAAAGTATCAAGATTGAGAACATCTTGGGATCAAGATGAAGAAACCTATGCTGTAGACATAAGGAAAAGATCAAGCTATTTCACATGTGTATACATGCAAAGAAACACAAGCAGATAAAATATTCTTGAACGGCTAGCTTTATAGTGAATAGATTGTGGCATGCACCAACATGTACACACACATAAGGATGGATGTTCCCATTACGTATAATGGCAGTACTAAGCGAAAGAAAGAAGACCAAGTTTTCATTTTTCACAGTCAGAAAACAAGTGAATTACAGGAGAAGACTTGGAAATACGAAACTGGATCAGCTAAGAAGCCAAGGCCATATCAGACTGGGGTGAGCTAACATTGGATACAAATTGTGAGAAAGAACTAAGCTTCTGTTCAGAATGCATGGACAAAAACAAGAAGACGTCAGAGGTCTATTAAAGAATAGTATTTTAATACACTAGAAGGCTCGATTTCGTGGTCTTTAGTTAGATGGGGCGAAGAAGTTGGAAGAGCATGATGGTCGCACCTACGCACTTGGACAGGATGTGCCTTCACTCCCCTGAATTTCTCAGTGCAAAGAACATGTTCAAGGCCGAGATTAAAAGACCTAATTGACAGTAGACCACTGAGGTGATGATGGATGGATATGTTAATTGGTGGGAAGCTATGGTTAAGATTAGCTCATCTGCACCTGGATGTTCAGCCTGTGTAGTGCCAACATAGGTTGAGAGAGCACTGACGGAGGTTAGAGTGTAACCAATGATAGACAAACTGCATAACTTAGGGTCCTATAGTTGTATAACCATTAGACGTCATGTATTTAGTGACATTTATAGTGACACGTTTTGGGGAGGGATTAGTTGCCCCACCTGATGTTAAGAGACCTATCACATAATTCCACTTCCCTAGATGAGTATGGATCGTATAACTAGATGATCCTTGTAGAACCTATCACATTAGCTTTTAGGTTTTTGTAGTTTGCCACGTAGGATGACAATTTTTTACTATAAGAATGTATGTTTTTTCTAAATGCTTTGAGAAGTCTCGAGAGAGATCATGAGGGATATGATATGATATGATATGGCATTTGTAACGCGCCTATACACAGGTGTTTCAAGGCGCGACGAGGCAGGGAGGGGAGGAACAAGGGGAGACAGACAAAGATCCTACTAGGCCAGGTGTCATTCAGATCGCGCAAATGCAGGGGTGGGGGAGGGGGAAAAGTGCAAGGGGAAGGGGAGGGGGGGGAAGTGCAGTACAAGGTAAGTGGCGTAAAGTAATAAATAAATAGGGCCAGCTGGTGGCAAGTGCAAGGTAAGTGCAGAACAAGTGCTGGGAAAGGGGGGGGGCTGTAGGGATACAGAGACATATTTCAATTTTAGGGCACCTGGCTAGGTCCCGATTTACCCAGGTGGGTATGCGTAGTATAAACAAAATAATCGGGATGGGGAGATCCAAAACAACGACACAGAAGTGCTAAGTGTGTGGGTTTATTATGTCTTCACACGGGACGTGGTAGATAACTTCACTATTTAATGTACATTACTTCCGATAAGCACGAAAGTTTAGTTGGAAAAGACGGACAGGGTTGGTTTATGCAGTAGTGACACAGATGGGTGTAGGCCTCTGAAGTATAGAGGTCGGCACTACACTGGGATACATGTTGCCTCATAAATCGAGGGGGTATAGGAACCCGCAGTTACACAAAACAAAAAATGCACACAACAATCTTTGAATTTTAACGGGTGCAAATAATGATACAGTTGTGATGGGAAGTTCGACACAGGGAGTGACACAAGGTGTGTTTCGGCCAAAGAAAGTGGCTTGGTAGTAGCTGTCTTTGTGCTGGCCTTCGTCAGGAAAAGGGGGCACCAGTGGTGGTGCTGTCCGTGCTGTCTGTGGGTAAAACAGAGCTATTAGGATCTCGAATAGTTGTACGTTAAGTACTATAAGTATTAAATACGGGCCTAATTGTTGCCCACGTTGTACACCATGTGGTGTGTCTAAAAGACAGCTTACCTGCCGTGCAGGGAATCAGGTGGGTGCTGTCAGGGAAACCGCGAAAAGTGCGGAACGTCCGGTGCTGGGATTAGCACTTGGTGAAAGGCTTTAGTTTCCTAGGGGCTGGCGTGGTTCAAAGACTCACGAGGCCGGAGTTGGGCGTAATTGGACCCAAGTCTGAAATGAAAATTAAAAACCGGTATAAGTAACCTGTGAAGGTCAAGTGCGCCGGGGAGTATGTCCGCGTAGGAGTCAAGGGGAACTTACTGTTGTCTGGTAGGTGCGCTGCCGTGCTGGACGTAGACTGCTGGGAGCCGGATGAGTCGGACAGCGAGGGAGCCGTGTTGGACTGTATAAAGGCAGCCAGTGGCTGGGGACAGGCGAATGGGAACCCGCGATTCAAGGGCGACACCCAGCTTGGGCCAATAGGATAGCTGTGCGCCGTGTCCCAATGAAAAGGCGGTACTCCGTGTGTGATGTTGGGTAATGTAGTCCGGTGCGGTGTATGGGAACTCCTGCTCTTGGATACTTGCACAACATAACAGGCAGGATACATTGTTGTAAACATCAGTCATTTACGTGCGCCATGCGGATGGGCGAAAGCCGACCACCACTACAGATGGTTAAACAAAATAGACTCTCGTATACAATAGTGTTCACAAGGTGGAGGAGTTAGTGCCAGTATAATAATGTTCACATGGTGAACAACATTGGTTTCTAATGTGTGTCAGGACACAAGTTCATTCTAAACGGTCGAGCATGGAGGCCACTAGGAGGAGTACTCTAGAAGTGTTTCCATTCGACGCTGACATTTAGGCCGTCTTGCACAGAGTTCAATTTGTGGACCCATTTTTGTTCGAGTTTAGTGAGGGCAATATTTATGTCACCTCCTCGTCTTTGTGGCTGGAGTTGTTGGACCACGGTCCATGTGAATTGTTCGTGGGTATGCTTCTTCTTAGTGAAGTGTTCGACCAAGGGTTTGTCCTCCACTTGGTTTTTGATGCATGATCTGTGTTCGTTAATCCTTTGTTTGACAGGTCTAATGGTTTTGCCAATATAAATCAGATCACAGGGACACTTAATGGCGTAGATCACGTGTTTGCTCTCGCAGTTGGTGTGGCTGTTCTGTTTCCATACCAAGTTCTTGTGGATGAAAGTTTTGCTGTTCGTAGTAAAACGGCAAGCTACGCATTTACCACAGCTGAAGTGGCCAACTACTGGTGGAAGGTTCCATAGTGTGGTGGCTGGTTTGGTAGGTTCTAGGAAGGTGTGGACTAGGGAATCTCTTAGATTTCTGTTCTTTTTGAAGGCAAACAGTGGTTTCTTGGCGAGGGTACCTTCATTTTTTATCAGATGCCAGTGTTTGTTGATGGTATTTTTGATAAGGTTGCTGACTGGATTGTATGTGGTGACGCACACAGTTCTATTGTTCGGGTCTCTTTCTTTGGTCGTTAGGCAAATCGAGCGGTCGGTGTTGGCCGCTCTTTTCTTGGCTGTCTTGATGGACTTCCTGGGGTAGCCTCTCTCTCCAAGACGTGTTTGTAGTAGTTGTGCATGGTGGTTGAATTTTTCTCTATCTGAACAGTTTCTCCGGATACGAAGAAACTGACCATATGGGAGATTGTATTTTAATCCTTGTGGATGGTAACTGGTGAAGTGGAGAAGGGTGTTCCTGTCGGTGGGTTTCCTGAAGAGTTCCGTCTTCAGTGTCTCTCCGGACCGATAGATGTGTAGGTCGAGGAAATTGATCTTTTGATGGTCCCATTCAATGGTGAACTTGATGTGTTCGTTCCGTGCATTGAGCCATTGGTGGAAGGCTAGTAATCCTTCAGCGCTTCCTTCCCAAATGAGTAATACGTCATCGATGTATCGACGCCAGACTTTGATGTGTGGTCTGTATGGGTTATCATCGTGGTAGATATGATCTTCTTCATATTGTGCCATGTAGAGATTGGCGACGTCTGGGGCGAACGTAGCGCCCATACTGACGCCTTTAATTTGCTGGTATATCTGTTGGCCGAATAGAAAGAAATTCTCGCCCATGGCAATCCGGATACACTCGACCAGAAAGTTGGTGGGTATGGTGGAGGTGTTGGCTCGTTTTTCAAGGCATGCGGCCAAAGCCTGTAGGCCCTCTGCCTGGGGGATGGAGGTATACAGTGCCTCAACGTCCATGGTGACCAAAATGGATTCATCAGTCAGATGTATGGAGTCTAAGATCTTGATGGTGTCTGTGCTATCTCTTAGGTAAGAGGCCATCTTACCCACGAAAGGCTTCATGAAAAAGTCTGTGTACAAGGAGAGGGGTTCCAACAGTGAATCACAAGCGGAAACAATGGGTCTGCCCGGGGGTTTCGTGGGGTGCTTGTGGATTTTAGGTAGAATGTAGAATGCCGGAGTCCTCGGGTGTGTTTTGTTGAGGAAGATCCTTTCTTCTTGACAGATCCACCCTTGTTCTTCGGCATGCTTCGTAAGGTTGATGATCTCTTCTTGTAGCCGTGGTGTCGGGTCTCTGTTCAACATCTTGTATGAGGTTTTGTCACTGAGGAGTCGCAAGCATTCCTGGTTGTAATCTGTGGTGTTCATGATAACAATGCCGCCTCCTTTGTCTGCTGGTTTTATGGTAATAGTAGTGTCCAGATTGAGGTCCTTAAGGGATTGTCTCTCCGTTGGTAGTAGGTTATCTTGGTAGAAGTTTTTTTGTTTAATTCCGTCGGTGATTGTTTTCATCACGATTTTTTCAAATGTCTCAAATTCACTCGGGATCGTGTGGGGAGGGGGCACGAAGGTGGATTTGGGTTTGAAACCTGTGATGTTCTCTTTGCTCCTCTCTAGTCCCTGGTTGGCTGAATCTTGTTGGCTGGGTATGTATACTTCGAAAAAGTATTTTAGCCTCAAAGTTTTTCCGCACGTTACCAAGATAACCTACTACCAACGGAGAGACAATCCCTTAAGGACCTCAATCTGGACACTACTATTACCATAAAACCAGCAGACAAAGGAGGCGGCATTGTTATCATGAACACCACAGATTACAACCAGGAATGCTTGCGACTCCTCAGTGACAAAACCTCATACAAGATGTTGAACAGAGACCCGACACCACGGCTAAAAGAAGAGATCATCAACCTTACGAAGCATGCCGAAGAACAAGGGTGGATCTGTCAAGAAGAAAGGATCTTCCTCAACAAAACACACCCGAGGACTCCGGCATTCTACATTCTACCTAAAATCCACAAGCACCCCACGAAACCCCCGGGCAGACCCATTGTTTCCGCTTGTGATTCACTGTTGGAACCCCTCTCCTTGTACACAGACTTTTTCATGAAGCCTTTCGTGGGTAAGATGGCCTCTTACCTAAGAGATAGCACAGACACCATCAAGATCTTAGACTCCATACATCTGACTGATGAATCCATTTTGGTCACCATGGACGTTGAGGCACTGTATACCTCCATCCCCCAGGCAGAGGGCCTACAGGCTTTGGCCGCATGCCTTGAAAAACGAGCCAACACCTCCACCATACCCACCAACTTTCTGGTCGAGTGTATCCGGATTGCCATGGGCGAGAATTTCTTTCTATTCGGCCAACAGATATACCAGCAAATTAAAGGCGTCAGTATGGGCGCTACGTTCGCCCCAGACGTCGCCAATCTCTACATGGCACAATATGAAGAAGATCATATCTACCACGATGATAACCCATACAGACCACACATCAAAGTCTGGCGTCGATACATCAATGACGTATTACTCATTTGGGAAGGAAGCGCTGAAGGATTACTAGCCTTCCACCAATGGCTCAATGCACGGAACGAACACATCAAGTTCACCATTGAATGGGACCATCAAAAGATCAATTTCCTCGACCTACACATCTATCGGTCCGGAGAGACACTGAAGACGGAACTCTTCAGGAAACCCACCGACAGGAACACCCTTCTCCACTTCACCAGTTACCATCCACAAGGATTAAAATACAATCTCCCATATGGTCAGTTTCTTCGTATCCGGAGAAACTGTTCAGATAGAGAAAAATTCAACCACCATGCACAACTACTACAAACACGTCTTGGAGAGAGAGGCTACCCCAGGAAGTCCATCAAGACAGCCAAGAAAAGAGCGGCCAACACCGACCGCTCGATTTGCCTAACGACCAAAGAAAGAGACCCGAACAATAGAACTGTGTGCGTCACCACATACAATCCAGTCAGCAAGCTTATCAAAAATACCATCAACAAACACTGGCATCTGATAAAAAATGAAGGTACCCTCGCCAAGAAACCACTGTTTGCCTTCAAAAAGAACAGAAATCTAAGAGATTCCCTAGTCCACACCTTCCTAGAACCTACCAAACCAGCCACCACACTATGGAACCTTCCACCAGTAGTTGGCCACTTCAGCTGTGGTAAATGCGTAGCTTGCCGTTTTACTACGAACAGCAAAACTTTCATCCACAAGAACTTGGTATGGAAACAGAACAGCCACACCAACTGCGAGAGCAAACACGTGATCTACGCCATTAAGTGTCCCTGTGATCTGATTTATATTGGCAAAACCATTAGACCTGTCAAACAAAGGATTAACGAACACAGATCATGCATCAAAAACCAAGTCGAGGACAAACCCTTGGTCGAACACTTCACTAAGAAGAAGCATACCCACGAACAATTCACATGGACCGTGGTCCAACAACTCCAGCCACAAAGATGAGGAGGTGACATAAATATTGCCCTCACTAAACTCGAACAAAAATGGGTCCACAAATTGAACTCTGTGCAAGACGGCCTAAATGTCACCGTCGAATGGAAACACTTCTAGAGTACTCCTCCTAGTGGCCTCCACGCTCGACCGTTTAGAATGAACTTGTGTCCTGACACACATTAGAAACCAATGTTGTTCACCTTGTGAACATTATTATACTGGCACTAACTCCTCCACCTTGTGAACACTATTGTATACGAGAGTCTATTTTGTTTAACCATCTGTAGTGGTGGTCGGCTTTCGCCCATCCGCATGGCGCACGTAAATGACTGATGTTTACAACAATGTATCCTGCCTGTTATGTTGTGCAAGTATCCAAGAGCAGGAGTTCCCATACACCGCACCGGACTACATTACCCAACATCACACACGGAGTACCGCCTTTTCATTGGGACACGGCGCACAGCTATCCTATTGGCCCAAGCTGGGTGTCGCCCTTGAATCGCGGGTTCCCATTCGCCTGTCCCCAGCCACTGGCTGCCTTTATACAGTCCAACACGGCTCCCTCGCTGTCCGACTCATCCGGCTCCCAGCAGTCTACGTCCAGCACGGCAGCGCACCTACCAGACAACAGTAAGTTCCCCTTGACTCCTACGCGGACATACTCCCCGGCGCACTTGACCTTCACAGGTTACTTATACCGGTTTTTAATTTTCATTTCAGACTTGGGTCCAATTACGCCCAACTCCGGCCTCGTGAGTCTTTGAACCACGCCAGCCCCTAGGAAACTAAAGCCTTTCACCAAGTGCTAATCCCAGCACCGGACGTTCCGCACTTTTCGCGGTTTCCCTGACAGCACCCACCTGATTCCCTGCACGGCAGGTAAGCTGTCTTTTAGACACACCACATGGTGTACAACGTGGGCAACAATTAGGCCCGTATTTAATACTTATAGTACTTAACGTACAACTATTCGAGATCCTAATAGCTCTGTTTTACCCACAGACAGCACGGACAGCACCACCACTGGTGCCCCCTTTTCCTGACGAAGGCCAGCACAAAGACGGCTACTACCAAGCCACTTTCTTTGGCCGAAACACACCTTGTGTCACTCCCTGTGTCGAACTTCCCATCACAACTGTATCATTATTTGCACCCGTTAAAATTCAAAGATTGTTGTGTGCACTTTTTGTTTTGTGTAACTGCGGGTTCCTATACCCCCTCGATTTATGAGGCAACATGTATCCCAGTGTAGTGCCGACCTCTATACTTCAGAGGCCTACACCCATCTGTGTCACTACTGCATAAACCAACCCTGTCCGTCTTTTCCAACTAAACTTTCGTGCTTATCGGAAGTAATGTACATTAAATTGTGAAGTTATCTACCACGTCCCGTGTGAAGACATAATAAACCCACACACTTAGCACTTCTGTGTCGTTGTTTTGGATCTCCCCATCCCGATTATTTTGTTTATACTAGGGATACAGAGACAGTCCCGCAGTGCAGAGGGGTTCCAGTGCATCAGTGCAAGTGGAGAGTGGCTGGGCCCAGGACCGGGGCCGTTAAGAGTGGTCCAGTTGCAGAATCAGTGCAGTTTCAGTGAAGGATATTAGCTGTTCAGCAGGGGAGAGGGAGAGAGAAAGCAGAAGCAAAGAGGAAGGTTTTGAGGTGCTTCCGGAACCGGAGATGGTTCTCCTCAAGTTTCAGGGAGGCAGGAAGGCTGTTCCAGAGGGAGGCCCCTGCCGCGGAGAGAGATCTACCCCCAGCTCGTTGCTTCGAGAAGCGGCTGACCCTGAGGGAGTTGGAGGCGGATGAGCGAAGGGCTCGGGAAGGAAGATATTTGGGAAGAGAGAGTTGAAGGTATTTAGGACCAAGGCCCCAGAAGGCCTTGTGGACAATGCAGAGGGTTTTGAACTTTATCCTCGCAGCCACTGGGAGCCAGTGTAGAGATTTCAGTCCTGGAGAGATATGGTCCCTGGGCTTGAGGCCAAGGACAAGTCTCGCAGTTCTGTTCTGGATGAGTTGCAGAGGGCGGAGAGTGGAGGCAGGCAGATTAAGATAGAGGCTGTTACAGTAATCCAGCTTCGAGAGAACCAGGGCTCGGGAGACAGTGAGCTTCTGGGGGAAGGAGAGGAAGGGAAGAATACCTCTGAGGAGGTGCAGCTGGTAGTGTGACTTCTTAGCGACGTCAGAAATATGAGGAGAGAAGGAGAGTGTGGAGTCGAAGATGACCCCAAGGTTTTTTGCCTTGCAGGTAGGAGCAGGGAGGGGGCCAAGGGAGGCAGGCCAGAGAGCTGCAGGGAAGGAGGGAGTGGGTGTACCGATGAGTAGAATCTCAGTCTTACTGGCATTAAGGCAGAGGTCATTGGCGGCACACCATTCCTGGATAGCAGACAGACAGTCAGAGATGAGGGAAGGAGAGGGGGAGGCTGAGGGTAGCCTGAAAATGAGCTGGGTATCGTCCGCATAGCACTGGAAATTAGGGCAGAGAGCGGCGATGCGGTGGGCAAGGAGTGCCAGATACTGGTTGAACAGCCAGGGAGAGAGATTAGATCCCTAGGGGACACCACAGGTGGAGAAAAAGATGTCGGAGAGGAAGGACCCCAGTTGGACCTGGGAGGGTCGATTTGAAAGGAAAGAGGTCAGCCACGCCAGAGCCTGACCAGTGATACCCAGGTTTTCACGGAGACGGTTGAGCAGGATGGCATGGTTGACAGTGTCAAAGGCAGAGGAGAGATCGAGCAGAATGAGAACACACGGAGTGTTGGAATCGAGGTTCAAGAGCAGTTCTTCACGGATGTTCAGGAGAGCAGTTTCCGTGCTTCTGGCAGCTCTGAAGCCAGATTGATGGTCATGAAGACTACCAACAGATTCAGCATGGAGGTTAAGCTGGGAGATGGCCAGTTTCTCCAGGAGCTTGCCCAGGAAGGGAGTGATGGAGATAGGGCGATAGTTAGCCGGGCAGGAGGGGTCGGAAGAGGGTTTCTTGAGAAGCGGGTGCACAAGGGAGTGCTTGAGGGGGGAAGGGAAGACTCCAGAGGCGAAGGAGTGGTTGCAAAAGTCAGCCAGGGCAGGAGCCAGGGAGTCGATGTGGTCCTTGATAGTTTTGGAGGAACAGGGGTGAACCTGTTTAGACGAGACTTTCATAGATCGGACTTGTCTGGAAACCTCGTCAGCAGGGAAAAGTGGAAAGGCAGAGAAAGAGGGAGGAGGGGTGACTGCAGAAGGGCCAGAGGAAGAGCCGGGAAGGGAGGGAGGGAGGTGAAAGGAGGAGAGCGAGGACAGGATGTCCTGAGTTTTAGAGATGAAGTGAGAGGCCAGTGCAGTGCAGAGGGCCTGGGAGGGGACAGGAGAGGTAGAGATTGCAACAGGGTTGGCCAGCTCCTTGCAGATTTTAAAGAGTTCGGCGGAGTTGTTAGATGCCGCAGAGATGCGGGCTTGGATAAGGGCTCTCTTCTTGGTGAGAACGGAGAGCCGGTACTGCCTTTGGAGCAGGCGGCAGGCCAGTTTGTCAGAGGATGAAAATGAAGCACGCCATTTCCTCTCTGCAACCCTGCACTTGCGTTTTAGGGTGACGAGATCCGAGTCATACCAGGAGTTACATTTGGCTTTGGGCTTCAGGCGGATTCTCATGACGGGGGCAAGGATATCAAGAGTAACAGATATAGCAGAGTGGAGCATGGAGAGGGCTGTGTCAGGGTGGGTGTCAGCCGAAGGGGCAGGGGGGGGCGAGAAGGTAGCAGCGAAAGCCTCAACTGACACACGCTTCATGGGTCGGATGACCGAGAAGGTGGGTGGCAGTGAAGAGGGTGGTTTTGCCTGTGGAGTAGGGAGGGTGAGGTGGGAGGATAGGAGAAAGTGATCACTCCAGGAGAGAGGAGTGGAGAGAGGGACGGAGAGGGGAAGGTCAGAAGAGATCAGAGCATCAAGAGTGTGCCCAGCAGAGTGAGTAGGCCCAGACGGGAGAATAGAGAGTGAGAGAGAGTCGCAGAGGTCACGAAAGAGACCAGTGGGGGGACTGGAGGCATCAAGGTGGATGTTGAAGTCGCCAAGTAAGAGGAGTTGAGTGGTTAAGGACAGGAGTGAGGAGGAGAGGTCAGCCCACTCAGAGAGGAAGGAGGAAATTTGACCAGGTGGCCGATAGATAGTAGCCACGGTAAGGGAATGGCTAGGAGAGAGAGAGAGTCGGCAGACAAGACATTCAAAAGAGGAGTAGGTCTGCGTAGGAGTGACAGTGGCAGGAATCCACTCAGGGAACATAAGGGCAACACCACCCCCTGCACGGTTAGGCCTGGGCATGGAGAGGATCTTGTAACCGTCAGGTAGGAGTGTGTCAAAGCTGGTGGCAGAGCTGGCTGTGAACCATGTCTCAGTGAGACAGAGGACGTCGAGGTCCAGTTCCTCAAGGAGGTGACAGATATCAGAGGAGTGCTTGATGGCAGAGCGAGAATTTAGAGTGGCAATGTGGAGAAGGTTGCCATCCTTGAAGAACTTCCGGGGAGGGGTACAGATCAGAGGTACGCCCTGCGGAGGTGTTGAAGAAGGCGGTGAAGAAGGAGCATGAGAGGGGGCAGGGAGGGAGGGTAGAGGCAAGGTAGCCAAGGATAGAGGAGGGGGGACAGCAGGAGAGGAGAGGAAGTTGATGAGGTGTGGGAAGCGTCTATCAAAGAGGTGAAGGTTGGCCTGAGGGCCTTGGACCAAGATGGTCCCATTAGCGTAGACATTAATGATGGCCTTAGAGGAGCGGAAGGGGGCCAAGAGGACATCCCAACGGGTGCCACCATTAATGGGAGAGGAGGAGAAAGGAGAGAGCACAGAGACCATATGAAGGGTTCATAGGTCAGGCGAAGGCACGAAGAAGAGGATGTCAGTGAGAGTTTCCTTAGAGCAGGCACTAGTGTAGGTGTCAGCGATAGGGAGGCCTGGGTTGGAGACCAGGATGTCCTTTTTAAACTTTTTCCTACCAGATTTAGTGAGGAGAGCAGGATAGTCAATGGAGAAGCAGTTAGAGAAGATAGGCGAGACAGAGAGCACCATGGAGTAGGAGGGAGGGGGGGGGGACAGACGAAACGAGAGCACGCAGACAGGAAGTGAGCGGCAGGCACAAGTTACCACAATTAGAGCAAACAAACAGTAATGCGTGTTAGGTACCGGGCCACCTAAGTTTGAGAATCCTGCGAGGGGAGAAAAACACCCTAGTTTACCACAGTTCAGAGCAAACAGTAATGCGTGTTAGGTACCGGGCCACCTAAGTTTGAGAATCCTGCAAGGGGAGAAAATAAAACCACCTAGTTTACCTCAACTGTGAATACAGTGAGGCAAGGCCCCATGCGGATGTAACCAGGAGTAGGAGGGGTGGGCCGGGGAACGGAGAACAGGTGGAACTGGCGCCTGGCGTCCCCTGCGGACACCTGCAGACACACAGGGAGCCGCACTGTAGGAGTCGCCCTTGGCCTGGGGCCCTTAGCCGCGGGGGCTGCCGGGCAGAGGGCTGCCCAGGAGGGGGGAGGTTATAGGCAGAGGGAGAGGAAGGGAGGGGTGGGCGGGCAGGGAGGCGGGGAGGGAGAGGAGGACCAGGAAGTGGGAGGGGGGAGCAGGAACGGCCAAACACCGCGCTCAGAGCGCGAAAAAGCAATTATACAATATTTTAAATCAAACACTCACGGAGGCCCAGGCAGGGCTTCCCAGGCCTGCTGTTCCCCTTGGGCTACCGGCGACCGCTCTCCACGCTCAGCTGAAGAAAGAAGCGAGCGGGGGGGAACGGCCGTCGAGTAGG
Source organism: Ambystoma mexicanum (assembly GCF_040938575.1). Lineage (NCBI taxonomy): Eukaryota > Metazoa > Chordata > Amphibia > Caudata > Ambystomatidae > Ambystoma > Ambystoma mexicanum. The sequence goes on along the minus strand of NC_090931.1, from coordinate 847,156,203 downwards.
CCAGAGGGGAAGCAGGCACACAGCCAATCAGAGGGGGGGGTGGGCAGGCAGGGAGGCGGGGAGGGAGAGGAGGACCAGGAAGTGGGAGGGGGGAGCAGGAGCAGGCCAAACACCGCGCTCAGAGCGCGAAAAAGCAATTATACAATATTTTAAATCAAACACTCACGGAGGCCCAGGCAGGGCTTCCCAGGCCTGCTGTTCCCCTTGGGCTACCGGCGACCGCTCTCCACGCTCAGCTGAAGAAAGAAGCGAGCGGGGGGGAACGGCCGTCGAGTAGGCCAGAGGGGAAGCAGGCACACAGCCAATCAGAGGGGGGGGTGGGCAGGCAGGGAGGCGGGGAGGGAGAGGAGGACCAGGAAGTGGGAGGGGGGAGCAGGAGCAGGCCAAACACCGCGCTCAGAGCGCGAAAAAGCAATTATACAATATTTTAAATCAAACACTCACGGAGGCCCAGGCAGGGCTTCCCAGGCCTGCTGTTCCCCTTGGGCTACCGGCGACCGCTCTCCACACTCAGCTGAAGAAAGAAGCGAGTGGGGGGAACGGCCGTCGAGTAGGCCAGAGGGGAAGCAGGCACACAGCCAATCAGAGGGGGGGGTGGGCGGGCAGGGAGGCGGGGAGGGAGAGGAGGACCAGGAAGTGGGAGGGGGGAGCAGGAGCAGGCCAAACACCGCGCTCAGAGCACGAAAAAGCAATTATACAATATTTTAAATCAAACACTCACGGAGGCCCAGGCAGGGCTTCCCAGGCCTGCTGTTCCCCTTGGGCTACCGGCGACCGCTCTCCACGCTCAGCTGAAGAAAGAAGCGAGCGGGGGGAACGGCCGTCGAGTAGGCCAGAGGGGAAGCAGGCACACAGCCAATCAGAGGGGGGGGTGGGCGGGCAGGGAGGCGGGGAGGGAGAGGAGGACCAGGAAGTGGGAGGGGGGAGCAGGAGCAGGCCAAACACCGCGCTCAGAGCACGAAAAAGCAATTATACAATATTTTAAATCAAACACTCACGGAGGCCCAGGCAGGGCTTCCCAGGCCTGCTGTTCCCCTTGGGCTACCGGCGACCGCTCTCCACGCTCAGCTGAAGAAAGAAGCGAGCGGGGGGAACGGCCGTCGAGTAGGCCAGAGGGGAAGCAGGCACACAGCAAATCAGAGGGGGGGGTGGGCGGGCAGGGAGGCGGGGAGGGAGAGGAGGACCAGGAAGTGGGAGGGGGGAGCAGGAGCAGGCCAAACACCGCGCTCAGAGCGCGAAAAAGCAATTATACAATATTTTAAATCAAACACTCACGGAGGCCCAGGCAGGGCTTCCCAGGCCTGCTGTTCCCCTTGGGCTACCGGCGACCGCTCTCCACGCTCAGCTGAAGAAAGAAGCGAGCGGGGGGAACGGCCGTCGAGTAGGCCAGAGGGGAAGCAGGCACACAGCCAATCAGAGGGGGGGGTGGGCGGGCGGGGATGGAGAGGAGGACCAGGAAGTGGGAGGGGGGAGCAGGAGCAGGCCAAACACCGCGCTCAGAGCGCGAAAAAGCAATTATACAATATTTTAAATCAAACACTCACGGAGGCCCAGGCAGGGCTTCCCAGGCCTGCTGTTCCCCTTGGGCTACCGGCGACCGCTCTCCACGCTCAGCTGAAGAAAGAGATGTCTGTTGATGTCTGGTGTACTCCCTGTTTTAGATCATTGAGATTAAAACAGTATCTTTGCCAACTACCTGAGTTGTGTCTATTATTGATGTCGGAGTAACCTCTACATCCTCCATCTATCTCTACTGCATTGGTAACCTATCTTAAAGGGCTGAGTAGGAACCTCAGTTCACCTCTATTTTGAAACTTCTGGTCCATAGCTTACATTTCTTCATAGCATTTCTCATAGTTGTTAACAATGCATTTAACTGTCAATAGTTGGCTGTAGGGGAGGTGTTTATCAGACTTGGAAGGTGAAAGCTAAGTCTGTGGATTTTCAGAAAATAGTGGATTTGAAGCCAAATTTGCTTGGAAAAACGTCTGCATCCAAAAAGTGAATTCCTGGATTACCTACTTCTGAGGTAAATTTGATGCATGGATCAATAGCATTGAGATTCTTCAGGTTGGTCAAAGTACAATTCCAAATGCCAAGAATGTCATCTATATACCCTCCCCAGTATGCCAGATAACTTTGCCAGACTGGATGTTCTTAAATATGCTCTGTTTCAAATGTTGGTTTAAACAGGAGATAGAAAGCTCTAATCAACAGTTATCAACATTAAACACATAACTGGTCAAAAAAATAATCAATTCGTAATTTATTAAGTCATAAAAATACAAGTTATAAAAACTTTACCATTTTCTAAAAACACTGTATATAAAATACAATTCTTCAATAGTGACAATCACTGCCTTCTGGACTAGGCTTCGATCCTGATTGATCGAGAATCGGTCAGTCTAGAGAGGCTTTGCTTCGCATCTCTTAGACACATTTATCAATTGCTTGACATGTAACTATTCCGAATGGTAGAATCACATAAACCATTATCATGTGCTCGACATGTTTCAGTCCTCTATAAGTAGTTAAAGGGACCTTCGTCAGGAGTAGTGTCACCAATATAATGATTAAAACGAATACAAGATCTACTAATAATGTAGGTGGCTGTAGAGTGTCTACAGCTGCTTGTAAAACAGTGTAGCTGTAGATTTCGTCATACAGTGACCGTTGTAACTGTTGAAAAACAACAAAGAGAAAGGGTCAGCTCTAAATGCTGGATTGGGTCTCTTATCGACAATAATTGGTCTACAACAAACTTAAAGGTCTGACGTACCTGGTCTGTTCTGTGGAGTATATTGCAGAAAAGATCTTGAGTAAAGCAAGAGGTGTCTTCTGATAGGGATGAGGATCTCTCAAAAAGTAGAGATAATTCACCTAGAAAGCAAAATTATGGTAATCAGAACCTGAGGGTTTTTGGCCCGGGCAAGTCCGACTGGAAGAACACACGTGCACATCCATCTTAAATGACTTATTCAGAAAAAAGCTTGTTTAAAAATGACAAGATTCAAAAATACAACGTGAAAAAATACAGTCATATTTAACGTGAAAAAATACAGTCATATTTATAGCACAAAGGCTAACAGAGAACCAACTTAAAATGGCCCTGTCCTTATAATTCAATTCGAAACTACAAAGAAGGAGACTTGATACTCCTAGGATTCACTACAGGTATATACAGCTCCTGTTATCCCATTCATATCCTGGTTTCCTGCCATTTTAAGTTGGTTCTCTTAAAGTCATTTAAGATGGATGTGCACGTGTGTTCTTCCAGCATGAACTCCAGACCATGGATTATTAACTTGCAGAGGGGCTGGACATTACTATTGGAAATGTATGAAATGTACAACTGTTTAGACGTCCAGGACCTCTCACTTCTCACACCGAAAGGGCTGGTATTCGCTGTGATGTACTCAGGGCCAGATAGCTATCTGTATCTGACTTTGTTTCTTTGTAACTGTACAATTTTAGAATAAAGATCTGTGAATCTTTATAAGCCTGTGTTTGGTGTATTTCCTTTTGCGGTACTCAGCCTCGATATTTCCTTTTCCTTTTACAGATGGCGCTGAATAGGGACCTTCAAGATTGATGCCATCTCGTTGAAGGTTGATGCGGCTATCAGACCGGGATCGAACGGTGAAAAAGGGGGCCCCTTTCTCTGATGAGACGCGATACCTCAGCAGTACTGCACGACCCGATCCCTGGACGGTGAGCCCGCGGTCCAAGATGGCATCTTGACAAAGGTCCATATATCGAGGCGGGCAGATTTGCCGAATTCGCCAACCACGTGGGACCTTTGATAGCTCTTTGAAATCCAATCAGACCTCCTTATAATTTGATCAGGTGAGTCGTGACCCGATTCTTAAGTATCCATATAATTTGTTTCGGCGTATTGCACTCGCGAGTACAATTATTGACCAGGTAACACCAGTATTCTGATATGCCTGGGAAATTGTTTTCCTGCTTCAGGGCGTTATTCCGCAGTGACAGACAATCTTTGGAATTTGGCCGACCGGCGCCAATGGAGGGGTCGCCGGCGTGTACTATGTACTGTAAGCACGGCATTGGTAATATAGTGTTTAATGATATTTGGCACAGACAAACTAGACATGCTTCCGAACTCCAGTGGCCAATCAATGGTAGTTGAAATTCCTTGTATAGAATACTTAGAATCTATATTATTAAAGAAAAAGGCTAGACCTGCAGCATTTGATGTATTACAGAATTGGAAGAAAGAAGCTTTGCAGCAACTCAAGAGTAGGGAAAAACAAGCGCGCGTAATATGACCAACGCCGAAAAAGCGTTGTTATATGATCAAAATAAAAAGTCTGAGTGAGTTAGGAATATGGATAGGGCTTTTTCACTTGGTATCCAGAAAATGTATCCTTCTAACGACTTTCATGTATCTGATGAGCTGATTGACCAATTTCTAAATGAACGAAGGCCTGGTGTCACTGCGCCACCTCTGTATGTTCCTCTTCCTGCTGTTTTGCCTCTTCCTGCCGTTATTCCTCCTCCCTTAGCTCCTCCTGCTCCTCCTATTGCTCCTCTTGTTGTTCCTTTTCCTCTGGCTGTTGTTCCTCCTCTTCTTGTTGCTCCTCCACCTGCTCCTCCTCCTTTGCCTGCTGTTACGGGTTTGGTGGGTTTGCCTGCTGCACCAGTGACAGCACCCTTTTCGCTGAATGTACAAGGTTTGCCTACTCTTCCTCTTCCAAGTGTTCCTGTACCACTTGTAGTCGAACGGGGAGCGGGATAGAGGGTTGTAACTCTTAATACTGTGTCTCCAGAAAGAAAGCATGAATTGACTGCATGGGCTAGACATTGCATGGAGAGGGGTGAACAAGCTGATGTTTTTGCCACACTCTCTAACTTAGACAATTTTCCTGAGAAAAACATTGTTATTGAAGGGTTGGGAATTCATTTACGTATAATGTGGAACAGATTAAATGATATAGATCTCCCACAAGGGTTGAGGGATCTGAATATTTTAGCATATTCAAGAGATACTGCGGAGAAAGTACCTGAGCATGTCGAGAGGGTTTTTGAGTATAAAAGGGAGTTGGAAAGGTTGCGGAATGAAGATATTGATGGTGAAAGTTTGGATGCTATGTTAGTACAGAAACGGTTCTTTCCTTGTCGTAAATCGATAAATGAGGAAATACGAATTTGTACAAAAGATGCGATTAGGTGGATTTCAGACATGTCGATAACTCCCATAGAAGTATATGACACATATAGTCAGTATACGCCAGAAATGCAGATGAAAGTGATACAGGTAATGGTAGCATACCTGCAGGATGAATGTATAAAAAGAAAGATTTGTTGTCCCGCAGAATTATTGAATATTTATAAGAGAGCTTTTTCATTTGACACTTCTTCAGCTGCTCTAGCACTCGATTTAGCTCTGTTGCTCAGTAAGCGTTCGGAGTTGCCTACTTCTCAGTTGCCTGTGGGAGAGGTTCCTCGGACACTTGTCCCAAAAGTTGAGGTCCCTGCTAATGTCGGAGCAGGTACACCTTCACAGGATATCCCTGCACATTATGTGTCGCAGTTTGTTTACGTCCCGATCTCGAGACAGGAAGTGAACACCATTAAACAATCTATTCCCGATATTAGGAAGAATCCAACAGGGTTCTACAAAGAGATAGAGTCTGTCTTGCAATCATCAGTATTCACCTTGAGTGATATTGATTTGTTATTTCCCGTACTCCCACCTGTTGATTTGTGGAAACAGATTAGAACTGTAGACGATGTACCAGGGTTAGGAGATACATGGGGTAATATGGTTAGACTAGATAGAGAAAGGCCAGCTGGCGAGAGACCGCCGCAGGTAATACTAACATTGCCTGATAGAATAGTTACAAAATTGAAAGCAATAATCCCTGAAAGAAGGATTATTTGGGACAAGGTTACTGCTAGTGTCCAAGGGAAATCTGAGGGTGCTACTGAGTTCTTTAATCGGTTCGAACAAGTATTTTCGGATTTCAGAGGACAAGATTTGAGCACGGAGTCTGGGAAACGACTATTTGTGGATAAATTTGTGTGTGGATTTCTGCCTGACATCCAGTCGCAAATTATGTCTTCATAGAGTGCTTGGCAAACTAAGTATCAATCAGAAGTATTGCACATGGCTCAATACTATGCGAATCGTGTCAACAATGAAAAAGAAAGAGTTGAAAAGAGAAAAGGCAACTTAAAAACAAAAGTCCTATTACAGCAAATTGTTAGAGGCCCTAGAGGGGGTAATTCACAGTTTAGGGGTCAGTATGCTCCACTGAGAAATGCGCCATTGGGTTGTGTAAACATAAAGCAGTGTGCTTATTGCAGACGAGAGGGTCATTGGTGTGCACAATGCCCCATCCTCCAGCAGAGGTCGAATAACGCATTTGGAAACATGGGTAGACGATCCAGAGGCCGCCCTAGGGCAGGCGGTCCTGGTAGAAGTCAGTTCTCCCAGAATTTACAGCCTTTTTCACAAGACAGTCAGTCACTGAGTGTGGATAATAGAAACATTTTTGATCATCCTTCTGCTGCTTACCTCTCTGAAGAACTATCTTTTGACGACATTCTGTTTCGTTAGGATTGCCCGAAGCAGGGCTTGGAACCAACGCCTATTCCTGTTAATCAGAAAGGTCCCTACCTTGACATGATAGTGGGAAATAGGAAACATCTATTCTTGATAGATACAGGGACACAGAAGTGTTCCATTGACCATTCATGGGTTCCAAACATTCCACTGTCAGCGCAAACCAATGTTTCTGTAGGGTTTTCTGGCACACAAGTAGTTTGTCCCGTTTCTTCACTGGTACTGATTACCTTGGGTCCATTTACAGACCACTGTCCATTTCTTTTGACTACGAACTGTGGAGAGAATATGATGGGGTTGAATCTGTTGAAGGAATTAAATGTGATAATTCATTGTTCTTCTGATGGAGTGCATGTGACGATTTCATCACAGCAACTTTCTGTCTCTCAGTTCTTGACCAGACCTTTGCCGCCGGAATTCAGTGATGTTCCGGAGTGTTTGTGGGCAATTTATGATAATGATGTCGGTGTATTACAAATTGAACCTGTTAAGATTGTTTTGAAACATGGAGTAAAGTTGCCACGTATTCCCCAGTATATGATTTCGGTTATGTGAGCAAGCTTTGAAATGCATAGTCTCCGATTTTGTGCATCGTGGGGTAATTGAGGAAATTGCAGGTAGTTTGTGCAATAGTCCGATTTTACCCGTGTACAAAAAAGGTGATAATGCAATTCCTTTTCGTTTCATTATTGATCTACGTGCCATCAATAAGATTGTTGCTCCACAATTTCCCATTGTGCCTGATGTGACGACAATATTGACTATGATTCCGGCTTCAGCTACTCACTTTAGTGTTGTGGACCTTAAGAACACCTTCTTTAGTATTCCTATACACAAAGATAGTAGATACTTGTTCGCGTTCACCTTAGGGGGACGCTCGTTTACTTTCACCCGTGCGCCGCAAGGTTACACGGAGAGCCCTAGCATCTACAGTAGGGCTTTGAAAGAGCAGCTTGACACACTCGAGTTGCCTACAACTTGTACACTGCTTCAGTATGTAGACGATCTACTCTTAGCTGCTGACTCAGAGAGCGCGTGTAAGGAGGGCACCTTGTTGTTGCTTATTTATCTAGCACGACATGGACACAAAGCTTCACTTAAAAAGTTTCAGTACTGTCGACAGGAGGTTGCTTTTTTAGGCTATCTCCTGTCAAAGGAGGGAAGACGGTTGACGCCTGAGCGGATAAAAATAATTTCTAGCATGTCTGTCCCAAATACACAGAAGGAAGTCAGAGCCTTGATAGGAATGGCTTCTTACTGTAAGCAGTGGACCCCCAATTTTTCGTTAACGATTAAACCAATGTTGGCTTCGACGAAGAAGGGCATTTATTCGCCATTGCCGTGAACTTGGAACACCAGCAAGCGTTTGATCTGCTCAAGACTGCTCTGTGCTCGGCATCAGTTTTGGGCACAACAAATTATGAAAAGGTCTTTGTGTTGTATGTGCATGAATGTGATGGATGTGCTTTGGCTGTATTATTGCAGGAACATGGAGGGAAGAATAGGCCGTGCGGCTACTTTTCTTCTGCCCTTGATCCTGTTGCATGTGCTTTGCCAAGATGTTTGAGAGCTGTCGCTGCTGCGTCCGTGAAACAGAGTATGGGAATGTTCCTAGGCCATACTTTAACCCTGATGGTACCTCACTCTGTAGATGTTCTATTAAACAGAACACAAACGCAACACCTCACCTCCGCACGATTAACGAGATACGAATTGATCTTGTTTGCACCGCACATCAAAATTCAGAGGTGTTGTGTTCTTAATCCGGCTAAACTTTTACCTTTCCCGCAAGGTACTGCTTGCAGTGTCACATGACTGCCGTTACACCACAGAGCAAGAGACAAAAGGCAGAATCGATCTAAAAGATACTCCTTTGAACAATCCACAAGGGGAGCTGTTTTGTGATGGCTCCTGTTTCAAACTTCCGGATGGTACATCCACGGCTGCTTATGCAATCACCACATTGAGCAAGGTTGTGGACACCAAAAGAATCACACATTCCTCTGCGCAGGCCGCACAGATTACAGCATTAACCCGAGCTTGTGAACTTTCCGAAGGGCTTACAGTAAATATATATACTGACAGTCAGTATGCCTTTGGGGTCGTTCACAACTTTGGCAGACTTTGGGCAGAACAAGGTTTCTTGACCTCACATGGCACTAAAATCCAGTACGGCTCTTTGATAGTATGGTTACTCTCAGCGCTTGCACTCCCTACTCAGTTAGCAATTATGAAATGTGCAGCGCATCAGAATATTATAGATAATGTGGGAAAAGGGAATGCTTTTGCTGACCAGATAGCCAAACAGACTGCCCTGATCTCTCTACAGAAATGTATACTTCAAGGGAAGCCACAAATGCCTGTACTCTGGATGAGGGTATCGAATCTGTGAAAGATATTCAAGCTGATGCCACTTTAGAGGAATCTAAGAAATGGGCTGAGGGTTTGGCAAAATTGGATGATGACAGGTGTTGGGTGGACAAAGTAAAAGGGAATTGGTTACTGCCAGATGCATGCATTACGATGATGGTTGCTATGGCTCATGGTCCCACCCATATCTGTGCGTGAAAAGTTACCAAAATGTTGCAAAATGTGTGGGTGAATGATAAAATCTCCAAGGTAGCTGAGCGCTTTGTCCAAAGCTGTACGATTTGCTTGCAGCATAATGTGGGAAAGGGCGCATCGACTCCTAGGGGTAGCTTTGGTCCACCTTCTGTCCCCTTCGAGGTGATACATTTTGACTTTATTGAAATGGAGCGCTGCAACAACTACAAATACATATTGGTGGTTATCTGCGCCTTTAGTAAATGGGTTGAAGCCTTTCCTGTCAAAGATGCCACAGCTATGACAACGGCAAAGACCATACTGAAGGAATATTTTCCTAGGTTTGGTTTGCCAAGAGTCACCTGGTCGGACAATGGTCCACATTTTATCGCTGCTGTAATTCTGCAGATATGCGTGGGATTACAGCTCGATAAACGGTTCCATTCGGCTAGGCATACTCAGAGTGCTGGGTTAGTAGAAAGACTCAACGGCATCATCAAGAACAAGCTCGCTAAGATATGTGCCGGTACCAAACTAAAATGGCCGGACACCTTACCAATGGTTATAGGTCAAATGTTCGAATCAAAATGATCGAATGACAAAAGGGTCGAGTCAAAATGCCCGAAATCAAGGGTAGATTTTTTTTTTTTGAGGGGTCCCCCCCCCCAAACCACCGTTTTTGGTGTAAAAACACCTTTTTTTTACCTATACTACAGCAACAAAAAAAAGAATATACATTTTTTTTAAAAATTCGACCCTTTTGTTTTCGTTTTTTTTTTTTTTCTCGACCCTTTTGTCATTGGATCATTTTGATTTGAACATTTGACCGGACACCCTTACCGATCGTGGTATTGTCTATGAGAACGACTCCTCAAACTAAGACTGGGCTCTCTCCATTTGAGGTGGTCATGGGTAGGCCAGCTAACATTTGGGGCTTACCTAAGCCCAGATCTTTGTGTGACATTGAACATGTACTTCTTTCCGACTACTGTGGCCAGTTAACTAAAAATCTGTATTTGATTTATCAACAGCTGCGAGAAGCCCTCCCTGTAAGGTACGAGGGCCCAGGTCACAGTATCCGACCTGGGGAGTGGGTGCTCGTTAAAGCATTTGAAAGAGCATCCTGCCTCGCACCTCGTTGGCGGGGCCCACACCAAGTTCTCCTGGTCACACAGACCGCTGTGCGAATGGAGGGCCGGAAGTACTGGATACATGCGTCCCACATCAAGAGGATTCCCTTCCCTTTGCCATACTATACAGAAGACACAGTTTCCCCTACCTGTACCGTAACCAACGATCACGAATCATCACCCAGCATCGAGAGTGCGTCGGAGGCTCTCTCTGAGCCCATGGGGCCTGGGGAAACAGCCGGTTCATCTCCACACTCTCCAACAGATCCTTTTGCACCATCGTCAAATTCTGTGTTAAATCCTGATTTGAATTCATCGCTTCCATCAGGAAGTAACGACACGTTGTTTGCAGATCACTCAGTACCAGGGATCACAAGGTACGATCTGCGTCCGAGGAGTTAGACTTACTGCACGGTTCGGCTGTGCCATCAAAGAAAATCATCGAAGGGCTTGTCTTTTCGGCCCAATCTTTTGTACGTAAGGGGATTCTGTTGGCTAGGGTTTGGGAAAGGACTAAGAAAACGCTCGATCTGGAGATCGCCAGCAAATTAACTTTGGTAAATACGTTTGAAGAAACAATGCCTGCAACTGCTCCCACTCGTACAGAACAGATAAGAGACTGTGTGACCGATCGTAAAAATAAACAATCGACTGCGTGGGTCCCGAAAACATATTGTTGTCTTGTGATTATGTTAACTGGTTTCACCATAGTCATTGCCTTCTGGTTGAAATTCTGTTACCCACTGAAAATGTACCCACTGTTTCTACACACTCTATCTCCTAGAGATTCTGAGCACAGACAGAGTTACCATAACAATACTTTATTACTCATTATGAATACCACACATGCCATTTTTAATAAGTCTAATTGTTGGGTCTGCTTGCATTTACCGCAACATGGGGATAAGGGGCTGGGCTGGTATATTCATCCTTTACTTTTGACTACTGCATGCTATGCTTCTTTAAGGGCACTATTCTTTGGCCGATGGAACAATAGCATCTCAGGGAACTTTGATGGAACTAACTTGAACGACTTTGAAAAACGTGTTCTAACACCCCTGGGATGCTCACTCTTTGCGAATAGGAGCAAGCCTAATGTTGATTCTATTAGGCCTTCTGATAGACTGTTCCATCCTTTTCAATCTCTGATCTCTTTCAAGATGGCTCCTATAGGCAATAGGGATGCCACGCCACCTTCTTATACTGTTAACCACAACCCCGATTCAGCTTCTTTCTGCATACAGAGGAATGGTATTCAGTCAATGGGTGATTTCAAGGGTTGCGCCAATGTTGCGAACTTGACTAGCGAGGACAGACCTTTGCATGTAGGCGAACCGGTCAACTTTGTTTGCGGTAATGTAGCATTTCCATGCTTATCCAGGGATTGGCAGGGAACCTGTTATTTAGAGATTCTGTTACCCAGGGTATTCATTGCTAGTACTGTAGAAATTTCAAAGGCTCGTCCAAGGCGGGGCGAGAATGGCGATACTTCATCACAAGTTCTGGGTGACGTAGCTAAATCCTACATACCATTTTGGGGCAAATACTGAACTCTGAGGATATCAGAAGACTTGCGAGAGTACTGGAGAGGAACATCAACCGGACCACTGGCATACTCTATAACATGACTTTAGCACAAAAAGCAATAAGGTTAGTAGAACTTCAGAAGCGGATGGCATTAGACGTCATCCTGGCTGAGTGTGGTGGGGTATGGAAATTAGTGGGGTCCGCTTGCTGCGTTTTTGTGACAGATTCCTCCCCAATGGTTTTTAGGGCAATACAAAATCTGCACGTCCTTAGTTCAGAAGTGCATGTTCCCGAGGGGAACTGGGATCTTAGCGCTTGGTTCTGGGACTTCTTGCGATCTTGGGGATGGAATCTACTTTCGGTCTTGCTGATTATTTTAGGTATTCTGTTGTTTTTCTGTTGTTGTATACAATGACTTCCTGGTATATGTTTGATGATAGGAGGATGTTGTGCACAAGCGATGGGTACATTAGGGCACAAGGTATACGCCCCAGAGAAAATGTCTAATGAATTTGCGCTGAAAGAAATCTCAGTATCTGACTTCATGGCGATCGATATCTCTGATGATAGTGATTCAGGGTGTATGGACATTGAGACGTGGAGTTACTCGTAAAGTGACTAGAAGTAGTTTAGCGCTTGGCTTAGGCCAAAAGGAGGGTTTGTTAAATGGGATATCATATTGTGCTTCCTTTCTCGTATATATTGGCCTAAGCCCAGTCGCTCTGCGAAGACAACCGCGTTGCAAAAGTTCCGATGCTAGATCGACTTCGCCGCCATTTTAGGTCCATCCGCCATTTTGATTTCTATTCCAATGTAACTCTGTGTTCTAAAATGGTGGACAGTGTTTCCCGCTTGTAACTGGACCATCCTGAACCTTGTACGAAAGTTAATGTGTAAACTGTCCGTTGGCCTAATGTTTGGGTCGAGTAAAGAGACCTTGTCCCATGCCTGACTTGTAGACAGAGGATTGTCTGCACCAATAAGTCTGATCCACGGACATACATCGACCACAATGCTGAACAAATACTGAACCGGGACACTAGCTGAACTGCATTGTAAAGGACACGTGTTAAGGCTTATTGTTAAATCCGAGAATACACTGTTGCCATTGTGACTTGTTTGTATGTGAATTTAGGATGATCTATGTGCATATTGTCGGACAAGCCAGAAGTAAACTCGGCACGAACTCTAGACCATGGATAGACCATGGATTAACAACTTGCAGAGGGGCTGGCCATTACTATTGGAAATGTATAAAATGTACAACTGTTTAGACGTCCAGGACCTCTCACTTCTCACACCGAAAGGGCTGGTATTCACTGTGACGTACTGAGGGCCAGATAGCAATCTGTATCTGACTTTGTTGCTTTGTAACTGTACAGTTTTAGAATAAAGATCTGTGAATCTTTATAAGCCCGTGTTTGGTGTATTTCCTTTTGGGGTACTCAGCCTCAATATTTCCTTTGTTTTTACATCATGTTCCCTCATTTCCCTCACATCGCCCTCATGGCCAGGCCTGTGCACTCGCATTCTTCCCGCCGCAGCTTCCACTCTTGTCCCTATATTCTTTGCCTCAGTTCAGCCACAACACCTTTCCTCTGTTGCACTTGTATTTGTTTGCTGTCCTTACTTCACCTGGGCGTGGGCTGCATTCTCCCCTCACTTGCATTCTAGGCCCATAGTCCTTCTCATGTTTCACTTGTTGACTTTGCATCTGAGCTTTGCTGAGCTGGTGGCAATGTTTACTTTCTTCTTTTTGTTTTTTGGCCTCCTCACCACAGGAGCTGATAAAGATAATAGCTAGATTGCTGGGCTGTAACAGATGTTAAAGGCCTGCTAGGCAAGGTAATAGTCCTTCCCTGTCTAGGGCCATTACCCTGGGACAGCAGGCCATCACGTGCCAGCACGGCCCCAGCCCACTGGCTGTTGCTGCTATATTAATGCTTCTTTTAACTGAGAATGATACAAGATTGTTCCTATCAAGCCTGGATTACAACATGACTAAAGGATTATCTTTAGATTGTCTTGTGGGTGGTAGTTATTATTCTTTCCAAAAATAACTATGCATACACAGCCCTGGAGAACATTCAAAGTCACGTCAGGTGTATTGCTGATCTTCCTGGAATTGTCCATTGCTTTCGACACCTGCAACCCCCATCCACTTTTAAGACCTGTAAAATGCCAGAATAGAGTCCATGAAATGGAATTGCTGGAGTCTGCTTCACAAAAACATCATTCCAAATAGCAAAAACAAATCTTGCCACTCTCGCAAGGAATCTCTCCGCCTCAAAACCTAGGGCATCACATCGCCCTCGCACCATCTGACTCGCCAGACGCCGCACACTCGTCTACTCCCTGCCATCTGGTACAGCTGTACCCCTCCTCTGTTCCCTGCTGTTTCCGCCCCCCCTGTAATCTGGTCTGCTGTTACCTCTGAAAAGCACTCCATTATGCACCTGTACTGTTGTATAACACTGTAAAGTTCTCTGTTAGGTGTCTGTATTGTTGTATACCTCTGTAAAGTGCTCCGTTAGGTGTCTGTATTGTTGTATAACTCTGTAAAGCGCTCTGATGTTCTCGAAGCTAAGACCACGCTCAATAAATAACATATTATTAATAATAATTATAATAATAAAAGGTAAAGACTGAGCAATTGGACTGGGCTACACAGTTTCAAGTCCTGCTCAAGGACACCGACTGCTGGAGACAGTTTGGAGAGAGGCACACAGGAAAAGGACAATTGTGCCCTATGCCATCGTCCAGTGCCATCTTAACCACTTTTGGGGCCCTGGGCACGGACATCTTTGGGGCCCCCCTCCACCAAACCAAAGGAATTAAGTGATCAAGAATATCTGGTTGCACCCCTCATGCCTGTCTTCTCTCTATTCTTCTATTTCTGATACTCTTGATGTTCTTGCCCCTGTCATGAGGATTCGCCTGAAGTCCAAAGCCAAGTGCAATTCCTGGTATGACTACGACCTAGCTACACTTAAACGTAGGTGTAGGGCGGCTGAGAGAAAATGGAGGGTTTCCTGCTCATCCTCTGACAAACTGGCCTGTCGCCTTCTCCAAAGGTGATACCGTCTCTGTCCGTACCAAGAAGAGAGTCCACATTCAAGCCCGTGTCTCTGCGGCATCTAACAGCTTGGCCGAACTCTTTAATATTTGTAAGGAGCTGGCCAACCCTGCCGCAGTCTCTACCCCTCCCCTTGCCTCTCAGGCTCTTTGCAATGCCCTGGCCTCTTACTTTATCTCAAAAACCCAGGACATTCTGTCCACACTCTCCTCCACCCCCTCTCCTCTCCCCTCTCCGTCGGTACTCACTGACCCTCCTCCGGCCACCCCCCCACCCTCCTTCTCTTCCTTTCCTCTCTTCTCCCCTGATGAGGTCGCTAGACAAGTCCAATCTATGAAAGCCTCCCTGTTCCTCTAAAACTCTCAAGGACCACATTGATACCCTCGCTCCGGCCATGGCCGACTTCTGCAACCACTCCTTTGCCTCAGGATCCTTCCCCTCCCCTCTTAAGCACTCCCTTGTGCATCCTCTCCTCAAGAAACACACAGCGGATCCCTCTTGTCCGGCCAAATATCGCCCAATTTCCATTACCCCCTTCTTAGGCAAACTCCTTGAAAAGCTGGCCATCTCTCAGCTAAGCCTTCATTCTGAT
Organism: Ambystoma mexicanum; assembly: GCF_040938575.1. Taxonomy (NCBI): domain Eukaryota; kingdom Metazoa; phylum Chordata; class Amphibia; order Caudata; family Ambystomatidae; genus Ambystoma; species Ambystoma mexicanum. The sequence goes on along the minus strand of NC_090931.1, from coordinate 847,140,745 downwards.
TCTGTTGGCTGTCTCCATGACCATCAGTCTGGCTTCAGATTTGGCAGAAGCATGGAAACTGCTCTCCTGAACATCCGAGAAGATCTGCTTTCTAACCTTGACTCTAGCATTCCCTTTGTTCTCATCCTACTTGGTCTCTCCTCTGCCTTCGACACGGTCAACCATACCATCCTGCTCAACCGTCTCTGGGATAACTTGGGCATCACCGATCAGGCTCTGGCCTGGCTGACCTCTTTCCTCTCTGATCGACCCTTCCAGGTCCAACTTCGGTCCTTCCTATCATCCTCTCCCAATGTGGTGTTCCCCAGGGATCTAACCTCTCGCCCTGGCTTTTCAACCAATACCTGGCAACTCTTGCCCGCTGTATTGCCATTTTCTGCTCAAACTTCCAGTGCTACGCAGACGACACTCAACTCATTTTCAGGCTGCCCTCGGCCACCCCCTCCACCTCTCTCATCACCTATTGCCTAACTACCATTCTAGATTGGTGTGCCGCCAACGATCTTTGTCTTAATTCCAGCAAGACAGAGATCCTCCTCATTGGCACACCATCACCTTCCTTTCCCCTCACTCTCTGGCCAGCCTCCCTTGGCCCTCCTCCTATATCCACCTGCGAGGCCAAGAACCTTGGTGTCACCTTTGATTCCACATTCTCCTTCTCTGCCCACACATTCTCCTTCTCTGCCCCCATCGCTGATGTATCAAAAAAGTCAAACATCCTACTGCACCTCCTCAGAGGTATTCTTCCTTTCCTCTCATTCCCCCAGAAGCTCACTGTCTCCCAAGCTCTGGTTCTCTCTAAGCTGGACTATTGCAACAGCCTCTTTCTTAATCTACCTGCCTCTACTCTCCGCCCTTTACAACTTATCCAGAACAGGACTGCGAGACTTGTCCTTGGCCTCAAGCCCTGGGATCGTATCTCTCCAGCTCTGAAATCTCTCCATTGGCTCCCTGTGGATGCAAGGATTAAATTCAAAACCCTCTGCATTGTCCACAAGGCTTTCTGGGGCCTGGGTCCAACATACCTTCAGCTATCCCTCCGCAAATACCTCCCATCTTGAGCACTCCGCTCCGCTCCTATACCTCTAACTCCCTCAGGGTCAGTCGTTTCTCAAAGAAATGAGCTGGGGGTAGATCATTGTCTTCAGCTGGGGCCTCCCTCTGGAACAACCTCCCTGCCACTCTAAAACTTGAGAACCATCTCCGGTTCCGGAAGCACCTCAAAACCTTCCTCTTTGCTTCTGCCTTCTCCTCCCCTTTCCCCTGTTGATTCTGCTCTCCCTCGGCACCATGCACCTGGCCACCCTCTGTCCTCTGGGCCCAGGTACCTGCTCATCTTGCCACCCTCACGCACTGCCTCCGGGCCACCCCCTGCACTGGGGTCTGTATCTGTACCCATAAAGCCTTCCCCTTTTCTTCCTGCACTTTCAGACCTACACGGCGTGCTGCCATAAACCCAGCACTTGCCATTTGCTGGCTGCACTCCCATTGTTTGTTGCCTTTTTATTTATTATTTTTGGTGTTTTTCCTTCTTCCTCCACACTCTCCTTTTGTTCCCCCTTCCATGCACTTCTCCCCCTTCTCCTTCTACCCTACACTTGCACGTTCTCAATGTCACTGGGCCTAGATAGATCATTGTTTTTGTTCTCCCCCGTTCCCTTTCCCTGCCTGGTCGCGCTCTGAAACACTTGTATATGAGCGCGATAGAAATAAAATATCAATCAATCAATCCCCTCGTCCTGATCACAACCTATGGGTTGATATGCCTTGCAGCATTCAAAATAAGCATGCTTAGTCCCTTTAAGTCCCCTTATCCTTTTCATTCTTGCTGTAATCAGAATAATGAACTAGTAGCATTTGAAGGCCAAAATTAGCAGTCTACGAAGAGGTTACTTCTGTGCTAGTATAGATACAGGATACTTGTTATCAATAGCATCCAGGAAGATATGCAGCCTGTAGTATTAATGCAGGACTGTATGTAAAAGGTACATGTAACCCAGAATAGACAGAGAACCCACATTAGCAGCTTCACAGAATGCAAAAGTGCTCAAGCATGAATAAAGGAGACCAATTAGAAGGAAAGAGAAATCTACACATACCATGGCATGGATAGTGGATGCAGATAAGCTACCAGGAAGGTGTCTGTATCCAGGGCAAAGGAACAAGTGCTGTGGTGTGCAATATATCAATGCTCACTATTATAGTGGAAGCAACACTATAGCCAGAGGTTTTTATGAAGATCACACCCTGCGAAGGAAATCACTCCGAAGGGCTGACAAGTGTGAAAGGCTTAGGGACTGGCAATTTTGAGATGTTAGGCAATACAAGATTAAATGAGATGCCCAGGATCAGACATTTGTTAAGGGGTGGATTTGTGTCAACTCTGTAATTTGTGCACTTGAACACTTTCTTTTCCAGTTCTTATCATGAACTAAAACAATCTCATTTTATAAAACTGACTTGGAAAGAACACAAATCACTTTACCAAACATGACCATTTATAAAAACAAAATATTATAAAAGGGTGTTACACAAAATGGGAATGATTTTAGCATCATTCTCTACATCCTCAACAGTAGTATGTAAGCACCATCATACCAATCGATGTGATTTAACACATTAAATCTGGGGTTTTCTTTCGTATTTTAAAGCTTTAAATACTTCCAAAACAATGGCTTGTGAAATTGTCATTTATAAACATGCATAAAAACCTTTGACTTTTACAAAAAAAGCAAACAGTTTTTTGTGTCATCCGAGCAGCCCTTAAAATATGCTTGCCCGAGGCCTGCAACATCTGGTCTGCTCTCTTCAGTCTACCACCCCTTCCAGTCAAATGGCCTACACAAGAAGAAAGATCAAGTAATGGGCTAAACAATGCCACTGGATGCAAGAAGGTAAACCTCAAATAAGACGGCACAGTAATGTAAAAAATATTAGATGATTTCACCAGGATCACTGTATCGTCTGCTGACAAAGCCAGGATACAAGTATGAATGCTTTTGTTCCGCAGTCTTGAATTTGGATACTATTTCATCTCTTGGACTAACAGTTTATGCTCATCGTTGGAGGCGATTGCCTAGGTTTAACAACACCCCATCCGAACAAACCAATTTCTAGACCTTCACCATACAGATGATTTGTTAGTTTTTATAGCAACCCCTATCTGGTGCAGGGACATTGCTGATAAATAGCATGTGTTGTGCTATAAAACCAAGTACATATGCAGGTAGGTTTATAAACTTCAAACATAGGAAAGGCTCAGCCAGCTGGAATGTGCCATTTCTAATCTTCCATATGAACACATATCTCCGCAATGAGTGCTTGACACACTGAGCTAACATCTAAACGATTGTGCCATTCAATTGATCAATATGCATTTCAACTTTAGCTATTGCACATGGCAAACCTAATTCCCACAGGAAGGAAAGAATGTCACAGAGTTATGCCGTTAGAAACACACAAACTATGTATACCACAGTCAACACAGAAGGCATTACATGCAGAATTGATCAAGGCAGAATGTACTTGTCAAAACAGACAGGTAATGGGCTTGGAACCCCAGCAACATGCCATAGAATATCCTGACATGTGGTATTTAAGAATATTACTTCTGTAGATCAGGCAGACTTGTGGGGCCCCCTACAATGTGGAGGCCTTGGGCAAGTGTCCCTTTACCGTCCCATAAAATCGTCTCTTCCTTCGGCTTCCATGTGTATTGATGCCATTGTGAAAATGCACACATGCACTCAGAGTCAGTTCATTCACAAGGGCAGGTGATCATTTTCCTAAAACAACATCCCAAGCGCTCATATCTTGTACATGTGTAGGCGGTATGGATGCTAGAGAGCGACTGATCACGGTCCGTTGGGGATGGACAATGGCACGGATTAAACCAGGGCAATGCTAGGGCAATGCTAAAGGCCATGGGCCTAATTGTGCGGAAATGCCACCAAAGCGGCTTACTGTTACAGCCACTTGCTCTGGCGGTAAATCTGCCAGGTTATGAGTGAGGTAACAGCAGAGTAAGTCACCGTTTTTTGCCGTCTGTAGGATTCAGTGGGGATTTTAAATGAATTACGTCGAGGAGTAATTCTGCCATGGTGACTATATATATTGGTGTTAAATGTAAGGTTTTAGCACCAGCACTTGGCTGTGGGCTCATCCTCTACTTCAAGGACAACAGTGTGGTGAAACTGGTGATAATTCCACTACCAGCCAAAATGTAAAATGCGGCGCCGAACCTGGAATGAGCCCGATGCGGGTATGGTGCGCATGCGCACGCCATGGAAAGGCAAGAACGTTGAGCGTTGATGACATGACAGAATACGCTCATGATTCCTAAAGTCATATCCTTAGTTTCTATGAAAACTTAGCCACACCCTCTTTCTCAAAATCAATGGCAATCAGGAGGTACATTTGTTAAGTCTCACATTCACTCTAACACATTTTGCAAGCAGAAATAGTCGCGTACATCGCTTTTAAGGGGCATTGAAATAGCTGAAAGAAATCCAGGCCTAGAGGGGTATTTGACTCCCTTACCTCATAGACTTGCCTGGGGGTCTTGGCGGTGCTGCTCACCCTCGCTTCATGAAGAAAGATGCTTTCTCTCGGTTCACAGCTGGAAAGGCAAAGAAAGACAAAAATCATGCGTGTGCCACACCAACAGTGTTTGCAGTGTTTCCTTAGCACTGACTTTTAAACATATATGTATTTATCTATCCATTCGCCTATGTGACTATGGGCCTCATTACACGGAAGGCGGTAAACCATGGTGCTATTAGCATCATGGTTGCCGCCGGTACCACCATGTAGAAAAGGGGAATTACCACCCCATTCCAAGGATGGCGGGGCAGTAATTCCCCCTTTCTCCATGGCCCATTCCCATTTTTGCCCCACAGGGCTCAATGGGAATGGGGAAGGAGCTAATTACGGTACCGCAAATTGCGGTACCGTAATTAGCAACAATGTCCCTTTGCGGGTCCCAACTTTAACGGCTGGTCTACACCAGCCGTTAAGGTCGGGTCCCGCAAAGGGACCTCGTAGTAAGGCGGTAAGGGTTTACCGGTACCGGTGCGCTTACCGGTACAGGTAAACCCTTACCGCCTTCCGTGTAATGAGGCCCTATATCTCTATAATTATAATGACACTTTGCAAAGCGCTCATCTGCTATTGGCATGCCCTAGAAGTGCTGTGGAATGTCAGAGTGTGATGTGTTGAATAGTTTGGGGACTGCGGTGGACCGTAGTTCGCCATTGGATAACAAAGGTCAGTGCATACATGCCTTGCTGATTGGTACACAGTTCACATCATGATATCATGTGCTGTTAGCTAACATATCATAACTACAGAGCATAGCCCAATGCAACAAAGCATAATGTTGCACAGCATGGTGTAAAGCAACATGAAATAGCTTAACATAACATAGCATAGGAAAACAACACTGCACACCGCAGCCCTGCAAAACAAAGATGGCACAGACTGCCATAACATTACATACTTACATAACGTTGCATAACAAGACCCAGCACCTTATTTTAGTACCATCACCTACCATAATATAGCAACAAAGTGTAACATAGCATCACAGCATAACCGAGTACAACAGCATAGAAGATGCATCAAGGCCACACTGCAGAGGATTGTACGGGGTGTAAAAGTGTAACTGCACACAGGTCACAAGGAGTGTGACAGGCAAGTGTGTGTTCCGTAAGTGCTGAGTGCAAAGAGCTATGCGTGTGGTCTGGGATATGCACGTGCCAAACCAGTATGGGATGGAAGGAGATGTGAAACAGGTCAGATTTGAAAGGAGTCTTTCATCAACCATGATACAATCAAACCTCCTCCCCAAACAAAAATGTGATTCGTAGTCTATAGAGTCAAGCTTGACGTCATGCACATGTTGAGTTGGAAGATTGTGGACTCAGCTAAAAAGCCAAGTGATAACCAGTGAAGTAAGGTGCCTCTGGCAAAACTCTAAGACTAACTGCATCTAACCCAGTGTTTGCAGGAACCATACTTCCGGCGAAGCCAAGACGGAGCCTATACCAACACATACTCTATGCAAACACCTGGCAACCGAATATTACACTGTATGAGCGAGGCCAACCCTCAGAAGTTCTACCACAAGAATATTTGGAAAAAATTGGGGCAAATAGTGAGTTTTAAAGCACATTCATCACTACATAGGGATACAATAATTAGTGAAATATAACAACAGTATGGCATATAACATCTGTTAAGTGTGAGGAACCATATATGGAAAGATGTATAACACACTCTTTACTTCAAAGGGACGTGGAAGATGAAAAGCGATGCAAGGAAGGGGGTGGCGGGCATGGAAGAGAGCTTAAGGTGACCAGGGTACCCACACAAAAGAGGCCCATGATGTAGTCCACCACTGCAGCCCTCCTCCCTTCAGTGAAAACTGTGCAATCGGTTCTTCTCTCAAACCCATGCCGGTGACCCGGAGTAAACCCAGCCCCGCGCTGCCTGATGTGTAAGGTCCTTGACACACCACCATGGACTCCCTGGCATGAATGATCAAGGTTTGCCCTTATTATGCAGCAAGGTTTTCCTTGCGGTGCTATGAAGGTGATATAAAGGTACACAAAATAAAAACGGGGCACTTTCTATTGCAGCAAGTAAGTATACGTAGGTTTGTGTGGGTGCTTCAAAGCGCAACAAAGTCTACATTTTCCACAAACTCGATTATTCTGAGGGTGAAGGGCAGAAACAAGTTGCTCCTGTGCTTCAGTGCAAGATAAACCCATTAATTGTTGATGAAAGCCAAGTTGTGTGGTATGAGCAGCAGGCATATAGTTTATTTTATTTTCTCATTTATCATCTGTGCGATGTCATTGTGGTCTGTTTGGTATTAATAGGTGAGGTGAAATAAAAAAAAAATGAAGATTAAATAGTAATACTATATAATGTCTAACGCGCAAAATATGGCAGACGCCCTTTTCCAGGACATATAATTCAACCCAACCTGCCACTAAGGTGGTCCTGTATTCCTGCCACTACAGTGGTCCTGTATTTCTGCCACTAAGGTGGTCCTGTATTCTGCCATTAAGGTGGTCCTGTATTCCTGCCACTAAGGTGGTCCTGTATTCCTGCCACTAAAGTGATCCTGTATTCCTGCCACTAAGGTGGTCCTGTATTCCTGCCACTAAGGTGGTCCTGTATTCCTGCCACAAAGGTGATCCTGTATTCCTGCCACTAAGGTGGTCCTGTATTTCTGCCACAAAGGTGGTCCTGTATTCCTGCCACAAAGGTGATCCTGTATTCCTGCCACTAAAGTGATCCTGTATTCCTGCCACTAAGGTGGTCCTGTATTCCTGCCACTAAAGTGATCCTGTATTCCTGCCACTAAAGTGATCCTGTATTCCTGCCACTAAGGTAGTCCTGTATTCCTGCCACAAAGGTGATCCTGTATTCCTGCCACTAAAGTGATCCTGTATTCCTGCCTCTAAGGTGGTCCTGTATTCCTGCCACTAACGTAAACCAGATGCAAACAATGGATCACTAGTAACTACGCCAGATTCCAAACACATGGTTCATGTAAACCAGACCACATTACAAGCACAGGGTTCCCGTGAACCCCTTTCCTTTGGGTGCCCCCCTCTAGTAATCACGCAACTTCGCGAGAATTGAAGATCCAGATTTTAGAATTAAGGACCACAGAACCCACAGGAAGACCCCTCATTATGATCCACTCGAAGACTGGCGTAGCCTAAATGTGATATGCACTTTCTAGGGGCACGCACACACAGCGCGATAACAACTCTTACACCCGTACCCTCGCAAAGGCGCTCTCGTGAATCCTGGGTCAAGCGACATTCATATTTTATCGGACTGTATGTATTGTGGTGGTTGTAATGTGCGTTTTGTTTGCTTAAACACGTATTCGTTTCATGAATTTTGAGGATGCAGGAAAAGAAGTTGTTTTAAAATGTGTCATTGGCACGATGCTTGGTTGGAGCCTATTAACGAGAGGAATTGTCTCTGCAGTATGATCAACATGGCGCCCCGCCCTGTGAAGCATGATGTGTTACCTCAGTCCTCAATCACTGACTGGTCTAGATCAAAACTGGAGCAGACATTAAGAAGAAAGGCCATGAGAGCATGCACCCCCTTCCCCGCCACTCCACCTGTGCAGCTTTGAGCAATTAAAACAACCATTGAAGGAGTTCTTTTGAACAGGCCCAGGCAGGAGACAATGCTGTAAGAATGATTAGTTGGAATACTGCTGAAGTTATACGTTGTATGGTGTTGAATTGTGTTTGGTGGCTACAATGCCGATTAAACCCTGTGGAAGACCCTAGGCAGTCAAAATGTTGGGGGCCCCCTTGAAAATTATCTCCTAATACGTTTTTCATTTTCTGCACCACTTTATTTTGGTCCATTGTCGTGGGTTCCCTGAAAGGAGTGGCATCCATAGACCGGTGCCTACTTGGCCTAATGGACAATCCAGCACTGGGTGGCTTGGCTCTTTTGATATGATCTGACTCCAGGAAACGTGACTAGCAGAACATTCCCGTCTGAACAAAAGGTTCAAAGACTTCACTGTGTTTTCGAAAAATCGCTCAAGAGGAATTTAGCAACACTGTTGCAAAGGTCGAGAATACAAGGTTGAGGTGTGCCGTGTTTCTAAGACGCTGGGATTGACAAAAATTCCAAACTAGGAAAAAATCCAGTGAATGAGACCTTACAGAATAATTAGACAAGGGTTGCAGCACGTATGAGGGACTAGCAGATACCTCAAAACTGCTAGTTAATTGGAAAAGAAAACTCAAAAGGTGTCACCTCAGAGTCGTTGTGCAGCCGTAATGCAGTTGAATGGAGCACAATGTGACAAGTGGTTAAATCCAAAAAGTTCATCAGCCAAAGTGCTAATTAGAACAATGTTTATGAAATGAATGCTTAGAACAGAACTGCCGACACGTGTTTCAACCCTAAACAACGGGTCCTTTTGAAGGCAAAACTGTAATCATAACAAACACAAATATGTTGATATTGCATCATATCATAAGACCATGTGGAAGGAAGATAGTATTGAAATATGGATATATGGAGAACAAAATTAATCAAAGACCGAAAGGGATGGGGGCCAGTACCCATCGAGAGAAAGGCAAAACAAACAGCAAATAAGCATTGCGTGTAAATGCACATGATATCATAAAAAACAGTAAATATAATCATAATTACATGTAGATAAAATATATAAATTAGATTTGTTACCATAGGTAGTCGAGCATTCATAGGTCAAAGTCCCAAAAAGGAAATCCATATAATTGTAACCATAAATTGGGGACAGAAAATATATAAAACACAATGGCCCTCATTACGACCCAGGCGGTAAGGGGTTTACGCCGGCGTAAACTTCGCCGACCCTTACCGCCTGAGTGCGAGTTCCCGTAGCGCCATGGCGGATTTAACACCTGCTTTTAGCAGGTGTTAAAATCCATGGCGCTAAGGGACCTTGTTGTTAATTACGCCACCGTAATTTACGGTGGCGTAATTAACGCCTTCCCCACTCCCATTATGCCCTATGGGGCAAAAATGGGAATGGGAAGGGTAAATGGGGATTGGGGACTTACCGCCCCGCCAAGGTCGGAATGGGGCGGTAAGTCCTCCAACCACCATGGCGGAGTTGGCAACTTAGTGCCATGGACCATGGTGCTAATAGCACCATGGTTCTCCGCCAAGGTCGTAATGAGGGCCAATGAGCTAAGTGCCTTGTCAACAGACACTTATTGCAATAAAACACTAATTGTGCCAAGTATTGTTGGATGGTGCATGTTAAATATAGTGTTTCTCTTTTAAGGAAGGAAAGAGTGGTGAGCCAGTATCCAAACAGTTCATCCCTCATACACCTAAAGTATTTCTAAGTAGTGAACAAGGAATTGGTATTTTGTGACTGCCATCAAGCCGCCCTGAAGTGGATTAGTTGATAATTATATGCCAAATATGTTACCGTATGCTGGTCGATCTAGATATGCATATGATGTGCTCTTCATGAAAAAAGTGCCCAGCTCAGATGATACAATTGCTGAAAGAAATATGCAAACATATAGACATTTGTATATGTGCACAAGGAGTGCATATATGTGAGTAAACGTTAGCAGATACAAGTGAGTTGACAATATATAAAAAATACCTCGTGTTGCAAAGGTCTTTACCACTTCAGGCAGTTAGACTGAATGTGATAAACCCTGAGATATTAATAATCTCTGTGCATTGTACAGCCACTCCATTTTCCAAAAATTGTTGGTAGCAAATGTATACATTCCTCCTAAAGTGAAGTGTCTAATTCTATTTGGGGGTGAGGGCCTTCTTTTTGTAGTACAGTCAGGCGAGGTTGACGCCAGTATTATAATAACCAGAGAACTCAATGCCAAATTGGCGAATGCACTGGCAGGGTGTGAAGCGCAAACATTAATCTGAGATATGTGTGGATTTCCCATGAGAAGCATTCTAAATTCTGGGCAAGACTCTATTATAGTTAATTGTATGTGCCACTATTTACTTGTGGAATTAATGGGAGACGTAAGGGGGATATTCCACCTAAATCAACATATAAACATGGTGTCAGGAATCGTTATCGATTATTGTTTAGTGGACTGCCTCTCCTTCCATAAGGTCAAGAACTTTAAGACTGTGGAGCGAGAGGATAATAGATAGATGTGTGGGCAATCCCCCGGCCAGTGTGGATAGTGCATTTCCAGAGAGTTCTGTGTAATGCATGGTCATGTCTGCCTCTGAATACCCACTTAAATGAAATAATAAAGGGAAAGGCAGCTGGCCCTGATGATCTAAGATCTGAGCCCTTTATACGGTTTAAGGAATGGTGGGCTACAGTTTTGGAGCAGGTAATTAATGCAAGAGCTCCGGACCATATCAGGCCAGTATCCTGGAAGAGAAGCTTAGTGGTGCCATTGTTTGTAAAAGGATCAATAGCTGACCCTCATTTTTACCGCCCCATCTCGCTCCTGGATGTCTCGGGCAAGATTTCTGCAAGTTATCTTGTCTCAAGGCAAGAAGAATGGGCTTCAGAAAATAATTTCTTATTAGATGGTCTGGTGTTAGGTGGGGCTTTTCTATAATAGACCAATACTTTCTGTTGAATACCATTATAGAAAAAAACACAAAAGTGAGAAGTGGCAGAGTACATGCTGCTTTCCTAGACCTTTCTAAGGCTTTCGATTCAATCGATCGCTTCTTGTTATGGAAAAGGCTGGACCACATTGGTGTACTGCAGGGCCTCATTCAGTTAATCAAACTGGAGTATGAGGATACTTCAGCTGCTGTCCTTTGCTCCAAGACGAATGATTATTCAAAGAATGTTCAGCGAAACAGTGGGTTGGGGGGGGGGGGGCTGAACAAAGGCTGTCTACTTGTCTACTTGCTCCATTACTATTTATTCTGTTGTCAGATTTCAGCCCACATAGATAGCTCTTCATTTATGCTCATCCCACCTTTATTAAACGGGACCAAATTCAGTTCTCTGCTGTATGCATTTGAAGCTGTTCTACTAGATCTTTCTCCTGGTGGTCTACAGCAGAGTCTATTGTATGCAAATCTATATTGCATCATGGATTGCAATCAAATCTGACAAAAACAAGTTTTATGATGCTAGTTCCCAGATGCATCTTCATTCATTGCACCCATGTCATAATGCAAAAAGCTGTGTTTCTGTTGTTCTTCCTATGGGATGTTCCTGGAAAGTATATGTATAGATATATAAGTATTAATATTCATATCTCTATAAATGGCCATACAGCGGTTGCTACATTACTAAGACATCAACTATAACTATTGTCAGTAGTTCAAATGTTCAACTGAGGTCTGGCTTACCAGCAGGGACTCTGCCTCCACAAGTCTTTGTGTAGTATCCCTGTTGCATGCAGGAGTGTTGTTTCAACCCCTTATCTTGTACGACCCTTTGCATAACGTTCAAGGTTGTCACCTGCGGGGATATAATTAATGAATGTTGTATGTATACTACATAATGGTTACAGTACCCCTATGTGTGTTTCCTTCCCAACCAAGTGGAACTAATCTCTCACCTCTTTTTGGCTGGCCGTCCCATGTATCCACAGGTGTCTTGCTGACGGTAGATGCCATCGTTAAAGTTGCCGCATACATTTGTGCCACATTCATGAATCCAGTCATATGCCTGCATTCCAACATTCTCTCCTTTTGTGTTCACACCTCTTAATGAAGATTATGTTGGGAAAAAAAGTCTTCTCGTTACAATGAGGATGGCTCCGGGTGCTATTTAGGAGCAATGAAAACACTGATGGATAATAAACTTCACTTATTTTATCTATTTTTAAATTTATTTACAACGCTCCATAGCCCGTAGGCATCAGGGCACGGAGAAAAGATGGGTCAGGCAACAATGGAATATAGAAGGAAGACTCATCAGAGATCAGTTAACAACCTATGAGAACAAGAACTTGTTTAATGATTTTTTAAATGCTGATAAGCTTCTCTCACAGCACAAATGAACAGGCAGCTTATTCCTTACAATGGCTGCTTTTACAGGGTATGACCTTTCTTTTCCCCTAACTCGTCGGGATCTAGGGTATGTCAATCACATGGAGTCTTTCGATCTGGTATCTCTAATTGAGCATTGGACTATGATACGAGTTTTCAGATATCCGGGGGCATCACCAAATAAACATTTGTGAGTCATGATGTTCATTTTGAACTCTATCCTTGCTTCAACAGGAAGCCAATGTAGTTCCCTCCTGTACCTTGATATGTGATCACATTTTTTTAATTTTTTTAATAGTTCTCACAGCATCATTTTGCAGAATCTGCAATCTCTTACAACATTTGCTTGCTCCACCTAATAATGTGTTGCAATAGTTTAATCTCGACCTGACTAAAGTTCTTACTAAGGTGGTACAGTTAACTAAGGAACAAAGGGTTTTATCAGGCGTAATAGCCTGAGATGGTATTGTATGTTTTTGTCACACTAGGGTATCTGCGTTAAGGGATGCCTCAACGGTGACCCCAAGAGTTTGAACTTTATTGACTGTATTTAGTAATGCTGGTCGATACATATTTTATAATAATCTTCTCCTAGCTTTTCTCTTGCTTTAGCTGAACCAAATATCAAACATTCAGTCTTCTGGCTGTTAAGGCAAAGACCATTTTCCATCCATCCAAATATGGATTTTGTTGTATATAGATGTGATGAACTCAGTGTCCATTGTGTATTCTCCACTCAACCTAAAAAGAAGCTGAGTGTCGTCAGCGTAAGTGGTGAAATATAATCCCACAGTGTCCAATAGATCACACAGAGATCGGTAGAAAATATTAAAGGGCAGGGGACAAGCTGGCTCCCTCTGGGACACCGCATATAATAGGCTCTGTAATAGATGAAGCATTTTCTCAAACGATCTATGACGTTCTGTTGCTTAAAAATGTCCAAAGCCATTCAAGCGTGCTGGAGGAACAATTTCCAATTTCCTGAATACACGTTAAGAGTTTGGAATGGTCTACAAGATTGAAGCCTGCTGAAAGATCTTAAAGCATCAGCAGCCTGATCCACCATCATCCATGATATCTAGCATTTATGTTTGTAAGTCTAACATAGCAGTTTCTGTTCCATGTCTAGTTCTAAAGCCGGACTGCCGCTGGTGTAGAATACTAGATTTCTCAAAATGCAGTTGGAGCTGAATAGCCGCCACCTTAACTACCTTTAACAAAAATTGCACTTTGGTAATGGTCTATAATTAGAATGTGCTGCATGGTCCAGATTGGGCTTTTTAAGTAGAGGGGTAACTGTGAAACTTTTCAAAAGGTCAGGCACATCATTATTTAAAAAAGAGGCATTTATAAAAAGGGTGCAAAGATTTCTAAATGTTGTAAAACAATTTTAAATTTAAACAAGAGAGTCCACTATGATAGTTTCAAACGAGAAAGGGGCATTTGCATGAGGGTGAAGCTAAGGGAGAGAATTCTGATGACTACTATCCCTATTGATCATCTTTGCATTAACAATGGTGCATTGTGCTTTATGAACTTTATCTGAGAAAGATTTTTGTACTGCTTCACAGTCCACATTTTTCAGAGTAAAGTATTTTATTTGACCTTGAGGTTTTTCCAATGATTTAACAATCTCAAATAGTTTCTTAGTATCATTCACAGAGTTGGAAATGTGGGAATCGAAGAAACCCTTTTTGGCCTGGAAGATTTCTGTCCGATGGCTTTTCTCTAAAGCCTTCCATTTCTCTTTGTTTGATAGGGATTGTTTTTTAGTCCACAAACATTCAGCTTTCCTCTTCTCTTGTTTCAATGAAGCAAGATGTGAGGTATATCATTTTTGGTTGTTTTCTCTTGCTCTAATTATTTTCTCTTTCAGGGGCTTGACTTGATCAAGTAATTCCCGAGTGCTTTGAGGACACTTAGATGCTAGTACAGTAGGTGGGTCATGGTCTGATGTAGAGATCATCAGCTCGTTAATGCATCTCTGTAACTCATCAGGTGTGAGTTTGTTGAAGTTCCTACTAATGACTGTGTGCAGTTTATTAGGTTTATAGAGTTCCTTTTTTAGTAGAAGTAACTCAAAGGTTACCGTAAATGGTGTGACCAAACACAGGATTTAATGCAAAGTAATTGTAGATTTAAATTGCTGCAACAAAAATTGCACTTTGGTAATGGTCTATAATTAGAATGTGCTGCATGGTCCGGATTGGGCTTTTTAAGTAGAGGGGTAACTGTGAAACTTTTCAAAAGGTCAGGCACATCATTATTTAAAAAAGAGGCATTTATAAAAAGGGTGCAAAGATTTCTAAATGTTGTAAAACAATTTGAAATTTAAACAAGAGAGTCTGCAACCCAATCAAGGGTGTTACCATGTGTATGTGTTGACTCTGTGCTCAATATTGTGAAGTCATAATTACAGAAATGTTGTTCTAATTCAGTAGCTTTCAAATCTTTTGGATTGCCCAACCATTTGATAAAATCTCCCAGTATAACAGAGTCACTGTTAGATGTATTAAGTTTTGACAAGATGCCCGATATTTTGTCCAGAGACATAGCCATCTCAGAAGGTGGGGGATAGATCAAAATGATGTTTGAGCAACCATTTGGAGAAGTTGTGACTTTCAAGCAAATAGATTCACACCCGTTATAGGAGATGGGTGTTTGGAAAAAATCTATTTCTTGTTTGGCAATAACAGCCACTCCCCCTCCCCAACCATTTTGTCTGTGTTGAGCATAGAAGCTATAGCCTTCTGGGGCCCCCATGTCTATATTGGGGCCACTTGACTCTCTAAGCCATGTCTCATTGATGCACATGATATCAATGTTCTCATCTCGGATATGGTCCGCTACACTAATGGCATGTTTGTCCAAAGACCTGGTGTTTGGTAGGCATATTTTTAGAGATTGCCTATCTTTACTTTGTGTTTTGCGCATGATGACAAAAGTGTCCAAGTTAGTAGGATAAGAGCCACAGGAAGCTCCTCTATCAGTTAATTCTCCTGGGTAAAAATATACTAAAGAGACATAATTTGCAACAGTACAATAAACCAGTCTTTGTAGTGTGCCCTAAGCATACACCTTCACCCTTAAAAGCTTGAAGCAGGCAAGTAAGGCACAGAGTTGTAGTAGCAGCTGGCAAGAATCAGCGTGTAGTGCGTTTCGCATGGACTCGTGCAGACTGGCACCTACCAGACACGCCGGCGCTGACGCACCTGCCCAGTAGTAAATAGGGCTTGAAGAACTACAAGGTCACAGGGATTTGTAGTTTTAATATTATGCATGTGCACGGAAACCTAAAAGAAAGCTAAAAACAAGGCGTTCAAAGTGAGAGGGTAAAATGAGAGTAGAGTTGCTACTCTTCAGTCTGTCAAGCCTGTCAGGTCTATTAAATGTATATCTTCAACACTTGATACTGTGCATACAAAAATGTCTAATGTAACTTAACCCTGTAAGCAGTAACCTGTGTATTAATTAGGTTATGGGCTGGTCTCACACCTGATGTATTATTTTTCAATCATATTCAAGTTTCAACCTCCATAAATAGACTTCTTAGTGAGTTCTAATTTTGTGCCACTCTACTTCTTCATTCAGTCCCTTTCTCCACCATGTATCAGTGAGATAAATCAGCTACTGTTCTTGTTTCAAGAGCTATTAATCAATATCTTTCTTGGAGGACCCGCAGATTTGTTGTCCCTCTCCTCCTCCCTTTTATTTTGGGAGATTGAAACTCGAATATGATTAAAAAAGAATATATCTGGTGTAAAAACAGCCCATAATCAAATAAGCACACAGGTTGCTGCTTATAGGGGTAAATTACACTAGAGGTCCCTGTATGTAGGTATTGAGTAAAGAGTGTTATTTTCACTACTGTGTTTACTGTTCCAACATGATGCCCGGAGCCATCCTCATTGTAATGAGAAGACTTTGTTTTCCAGCATATTCTTAATAGAGGGGTGTGGAACGCATAAAGGGAGAGAGTTTTGGAATGCAGGCATGTGAACGGGTTCATGAACATGGCACAAACGTATGCACCAGCTTTAATGATGGGATCTACTGTCTGCGAGACACCACTCAGATGCCTGCTGACACATGGCACAGCCAGCCGAAAAGAGGAGAGGAATTAGTTCCACTCGGTTGCGAAGGAAACACACACAGGAGTATTGGGACCAGTATGTAGTGTACATACGAAATCCATTCTTTGTATCCATGCAGGTGACAACCTAATAGTTTTGCAAAGAGTCAAAAAAGATAAGAGAGGAAAACAACACTCCTGCATGCAACAAGGATACTATACAAAGACTTGTGAAAGCAGAGTCCCGGCTGGTAAATTGGAACTTGGTTGAGCAGTTGAACCACTGTCGATAGTTATAGTTGATGTCTTAGTAATGCAGCAACTGCTGTATGGGCATTTAGAGAGATGTTAATATGAATACTTATACATATACATATACTTTCCAGGAACTACAGCAGGAAGAACAACAGATAGAAATTACTATCTCTTAACTTCCAAAAGAATAGTAGAGGGAAGATCCTTGTAAGTTATTACGAAGGTAAATAATAGTGTTTCGTAAATCCATAAGTATGGGATGATGAAATAATGGTGATGTCGATTTTCTGACAGTCACGTTAAAATGGTTGTTCTTTCTTTTTAGGGCACTTGCAGATTGGGCTTTTTCGACATGGAATATCGTTCATCATAAAGAGAACAGAAAGGATGAACCATTCACCCACAAATAATATGCTCCTGAGGAATGCTCTATAATAATCATGGAAGAACAGAAACATTTCATGTACAGTGTTTTTTTTCTGTACTTTACATATGTGAATGTAAATTTTCTAATGTCAACAAAGTCCGTTTGTAGTACGTGAAAAGTATTTTGCAAACCTGTGCATGTTATAGAATCAAGGGTGAAGAGGCCTCGAAACAATGGTGTGTGTTACAAATGAATTGATGCTAAAAAAATGAGTCTTTTTTAAAAATTGAGAATCACTTGAAATAAATCTATAGAAGGATGTAAGAATTGTGATGGAAAACAAAAAAAATATATTTTTTCACCCACTTGACTATTCTGAGTATTTTTGTTTATTGATCACTATGAGGGAGGCACAATCTGTAAGGGAGCTATGGGGATACACACTCGTTTTGGTATGGTATGGTATGGTATGGTAAAGTCCAGAGATGGTGATCATGTCCAATTGATGAAACATGGGGTACTTCAATTTGATAATAATAATGTTACTGGTGGCAATCCTGCAGGTTCAAATATCTTTATTAGCTTGAAAATTCGCTAATTGGAAAGTTGAAGTGTGTATTGGTAGGACATAGGTAAAATCTGTGATGTTGTTTTACTGTTGCAAACATATTGTTTTATAATTATTTCTAATACAAATGGCTCAGAGAGACTAGCATATTTATTTACCCCAAGTAACATTGCTAGTTCCCTGATGCATCTTAATCCATCACATCTTTGACTGCCATGTCATAATGCAAAAAGATCTTCGGAAGAGAGCCAGTGTCTCAGAAGTTAGAGCAAGGCTGCAGGTTAAAATCTCCTAGTTGGTTTGACAATTGCCTAAATGGTAAATTGAGCTAAACATTGTGAGGAATTAGGTATTCAGAGGTTAGTGAATGGGTTTACCATGAGTTTACCATGGCAAGATTGCAGATTCAAATCACCAAATTGGTATGACAATTGTCCCACGGGTAAGATGGGCCATGCATTAATAGTTGTGACATTTTTACTGTTACAAAAATATTGTTTTATCTTTAATTCCAATACAAATGTCTCAGAGAGCCTAGCAAATGTATTGATCCCAACCAACATGACTAGTTCCCTGATACATCTTCATCTGCTACACCTTTGACCTCCATGTCATAATGCAAAAAGAAATAATTTCTGGGACGAGAGCCAGTGGCTCAGAGGTTAGAGCCCAGGTTTACCCTTAACAAGGTTGTAGATTAAAATCCCCTTGTTGGCTTAAACATTTTACCTAATTGGCAAATTGGGCTGTACATTGTGAGGAATTCAGTGAGTTGTAACATTTTGTACTGTTACAAATATAATATTTTATCTTTATTCCCATTACAAATATCTCGGAGCGAGAGACCAGGATATTTGTTGATCACAACTGGCACTGCTAGTTCCCAGATGCATCTTCAGCCATTACACTTTTGACACCCATGTCATATTGCAAAAAGCTATACTCGCTGGAAGGGAAGACAGTAACATAGCAGTAAGAGCCTGAGCTTACTCATGGCAAGATTGTAGGTTCAAATGTTCCCACTGCCATTATAAATAACTAACTAGTAAATTGAGATGTGCACTGTGAGAAATAGGTCAAATATGACATTTTATTACTGTTCTAAAATATTGTTTTATCCTTATTTTCACTAAAAATGGCTCAGAGAGAGAGAGAGAGAGAGAGAAATGAAATGTGTTGTATCCCAACTGGCATTGCTAATTCCCTGATGCATCTTCATCAATGACATCTTTGACCGCCATGTCCTTATTCAAAAAGCTATACTTTCAAAAAGAGGAGCCAGTGGCTCAGAGTTTAGAGCATGTGTTTACCCATAGCCAGGTTGCAGGTTAAAACCCCCTTGTTGGCATGCCTGTTTTTTAACTGGTAAATTGAGCTGTACATTGGGAGGAAATGGGTAATAGTTGTAATGTGTTGTTACAAATATAATGTGTTATCTTTATTTGCATTACAAATGGCTGAGAGTCCAGAATCTTTGTTCATCACAAACTGCATTGTGAGTTTCCAGATGCAGCTTCATCTGTTGCACTTTTGACAGCCATACCATAATGCAATTAGCTAAGCTTACAGGAAGAGGAGCCAGTGGCGCAGAGGATAAAGCATGGGTTTAGCAATGCTAAGTCTGTAGTTTCAAATGCCCCCAGTTACATTACAATTCTATAACTGATAAGTTGGGCTGTGCATTTTGAAGAAATAAGTGATAGTTGTGATGATTTTTACTGTTACAAAAATATTGTTTTATATTAATTTCCAATACAAATGTCTCAGAGAGACCGCCATCTTTGTTGATCCCAACCGGCATTGCTCGTCGTCAGATGCACCTTCATCCATAAGACTTTTGACACCCATGTCATAATACAAAAACCTATGCATCTTGGAGGGTGAGACACTGGCACAGATGTTAGAGCACGTATTTACCAACGGCAAGGCTGCAGTTTATAATCCTCTTATTGGCATGATAATTTGTCAACTGGTAAATTGAGATGTGTGAGGAGAGAAAATAGGTAAAATATTGAATCTTGCTTTACTGTACTGAAATATTGTTTTATCTTTATTACCACTGTGATCGGCTCAGAGAGAGAGATCATCAAATTAGTTTATCGTAACCAACATTTCTAATACTCTGATGCATCATCATCCATTACAACTTTGACCGCCATGTCCTAATTCAATAAGCTATGCTTTAAGGAAGGGGTGCCAGTGGCGCATAGGTTAAAGTATGGGTTTAACATTGGTGAGGCTGTAGGTTGAACTGCCCTCATTGGCATTAAAATTCACTAAGTCATATGTTAAGCTGTGCTTTAGGAGGAAATAAGTAATAGTTGTGATTTTTTTTACTGTTTCAAAAATATTGTTTATCTTTATTTCTAATACAATTGGCTCATTGAAACCAGCATCTGTGTTGATCCCAACCGACACTGCTCGTTACTAGACGCATCTTCATCCATTACACTTTTGACACCCATCTCATAATGCAAACACCTATTGCCTTTGGAAGGTGAGCCAGAGGTACGGATGCTAGAGCATGAATTTACCACCGACAAGGCTGCAGTTTCAAATACACTCAAAGGGGTGATAATTCTCTAACTGAGAAGTTGAGCTGTACATTGGGAGGAATTAGGTAACGGTTGTAATGGTCTTTTTTGTGTTATGAAAACAATGTTTTATCTTTATTTCCATTTCAAATGGCGGAGAGAGAGAGACCAGCATCTTTGTTGATCCCAACCGTCATTGCAAGCGATGCCCCTTCATCCATTAAACCTTTGACTGCCATGTCATAATGCAAAAAGCTATGCTTCCTGAAGGGGAACACAGTGGGTCAGAAGTTACAGCTTGGGCTTTCCCATGACAAGTTTGCTGGCTTTAGTCCCCTTGTCAGCATGAACATTCCATAACTGATAGGCTGAGATGTGCATGGGGATGAAATGCGTAAAGTCTGTTCTTTATTTCCATGACAAATGGCTCAGAGGGAGAAATCAGCAAATGTGTTTATCCCAACCGACATTGCTAATTCCCTGATGCATCTTTTGCAACTTTCACTGCCATATCCTCAAACAATAGGCTATTTTTACGGAAGGGGAGCAGTAGCGCAGAAGTTAAAGTATGGCTTTACCAAAGGAGAGGCTGTAGGTTTAATTGTGCTCCTTGGCATGAAAATTCACTAACTGATATGTTGAGCTGGGCATTGGGGGAAAATAAGTAATAGTTGGGATTTCTTTTAGTGTTACAAAAATATTGTTCTGTCTTTATTTCTAATACACATAGCTCAGAGAGACCAGCATCTTCATCCATCAAACCTCTGACCACGTGTGCTAAAGACAAACCATGAGCTGAGAGGTTATAGAATACCAGGCTCGGACTGCCCCATATGACTATAGGGAAATGCCAGAAGTGCCAGGCCATGCTTCTAGGGTAGGTCATTTCTTTTGACAGAACAGACCTCTGTTTTGTCCAGTTTCATACATTATTTCATGAGTTTTAACCAATGTTACAAAGCACATATTATTATTATTATTATTATTATTATTATTATTATTATTAATTTGTATTGTTATTATTTGGGTATTTGTTGAATGTGCACCTATCTTAAGGAAGGAACTCAGCGCTTTACAATCATAGGTGGAATAACCCAGTGAGGGAAGCAGATACACAAGGGAATGGGGAACTAACAGTAGGGAGGGGCAGGTAGGCAATTTGGCTGCAAAGCATCTAAAAGCAACCAGCCAAGGAAAATGTGGGGAGGGTGGGAAGTGGGGAGTCTGTGTACCTAGGTGATAGGGAGGACCCATTACTTCAAGAGGTGGGTGTTCATGAATGGCAGAAGCAACATGGCGAGTCTGATATTGTGGATCTTTCAGAGTCTTGGGCTGTAGACAGAGAGGGCCTGTAGACAAGTCTGCACATGTCCCTGCTTCTGCTTCTGCTGGATCTGGAGATACTGAGTTTCTCAGTGAGATGACTTGGGGACAGCCTAATAGATGATGCAGCAGGATTTGAAGATGATACCTGCTTATGGTGGGAGCCAGTGCAGTTCGATGAGGGTAGGGGTGATGTGGTCGAATTTGCAGAGTCATTTGATGAATAATGCTGCAGCATGCAGGGCACATGTCAGGGGTACTAGGCCAGATGCAAAAAGGCCTTCCAAAAGGGCATTATTTGCAACATAGGTTCTCAGAACACCACCTTGCAAAGTACTCAGTTTGCTCTGGATAGCGATGAATTGTATTAAGTGATTGTGGGCCAATTGTTCATTTGTACCTTGACAGATTTTTTGGTCCAGTCAACTCTGGCAAGTTCACAGATGCATCTTCGATTACACTTTTGACAGCCGTATTGTAACTCAAAAAGCTATTATTTTTGAAAGGAGAGGCAGAAATTAAGAGGTTGGAGAGTGCGTTTACCGGTGGCAAGGTCATAGGTTCTAGTCCCTTCGTTGACATGGAGATACTCAAACTAGTAGGCTGAGGTGTACATTGGGAGGAAATAGGTGCATTTTGTAACTTTTAATATTTTTTACCTGTTACAAAAATATTGTTTCATCTTTACTTCCATTGCAATTCACTCAGAGAGGGGGCCCAGCCCCTTTGTTTATCCCAACCGGCATTGCTACTTCCCAAATGCATATACTTCTCTTAAACCTTTGTCTGCCATATTCTGATGCAAAAACCTAGGGTTTCTGAAGGGACACCTAGAGGTTAGAGCATGAGTTTACCAATGGCAAGGTTGCAGAGACGAAGTCACATATTTGCCATAAAAATATTCCAACTAGTAAGTCGAGCTGTGAATTTGGAGGAAATAGGTACTAGTTGTACTTTTCTGTACTGTTGTAAAAATATTGATATACCTTCATTTCCATTACAAATGGTTCAGAGAGAGACACCAGCATCTTTGTTGATTCCAACCGGTATTGCTGGTTCCAAGATGCATCTTCACCATTACACCTTTGACTGCCATGTCATAATGCAGAAAGCTAAGCTGTCTGAAGGGAGACCCAGGGGCTCAGAGGTAAGACCATGCAGGATCGGACTGGCCTATAGGGCAATCTGGCAACCAATATTGACACCCCATGATTCTAGGATGGCCCATTGTTTTGCAGAATGGACCACGTTTTTGGCCAGAGGGGGCTAGTTCCATAAGTTACTGCACTAGTTTTGACCACTGTTACTATACAAATGCATCATCTGCAGAATATTTGACCAGAACATCCCCTTGGATAGTACTCAGTCTGTTCCAGATAGTAAAGACTCTCAATGTATGATTGTGGGCCACTTGTTCATTGATGCCTAGACTGATTGTATGCCCAGTCTGACCTTGGCAAGTTCCCAGACGCATCTTGGATTAAACGTTTGGCATTTCTGTTGTAAAGCAAAAAGCTATGTTTTAAGAGAGCCAGTAGCACAGAGGTGAGAGAGTGGGTTCACCAATGCCAAGGCTGCAGGTCCAAGTTCCCTTGTTGACATGAAAATACTGTTATAAAAATATTGTTTTATCTTTATTCCATTGCAAATGTCTAAGAGACCAGTACCTTTGTTGTCCGAAACGGCGTTGCTAGTTCCCCGATGCACCTTCATCCATTACACTTTTGACTCCATGTCATAATGCTAAAAGCTATCCTTTCTGAAAGGAGACCCAGGGGCTCAGAGGCTAGAGCATGGGTTTACCAGTCACAATGTAGCAGGTTGAAGTCGCCTCATTAGCATGAACATACTCAAACTGGATGGTTGGGGTGTGTGTTGGGAGGAAATAGGATTTGTTTATAACGTTTAATGTTTTTACTATTATAAAAATATTGTTTTACCTATATTAACATTACATTGTTTGTTCCAACCGTCATTGCTAGTTCACAGGTGCATCTTCACCCATTACACCTTTGACTGCCATGCCATAATGCAAAAAGCTTGAAGGGCGACTCAGCGGGTTAGAGCATGGATTTACCAGTTGCAAGGTTGCAGTCTCAAGGGTCCTTGTTGGCATGAAAATATTCAAACTAGTAGGTTGAGCATTTGTGAGAAAAAAAACATTTGTTATGGTTTGTACTGTTCTACAAATATTGCTGTATCTATATTTCCATTGCATTACATGTGGCTCAGAGGGCGAGACCAGCACCATTGCTTATCCCAACCGTCATTGCTACTTTACAGATGCATCTTCGACCGCCATTTAATAATGCAAGGGAGACCCAGTGGTTTTATCGCTGCCCGCTTGTGGTGGGTTTTGGCCTTCATTTCTGCTGTGTGAGACAACCAACACTCCCACAGTGCGTGCAGTGATGTGGCCTGTGTATCCCTCAACCCCTAGTTAAGGGTGTTTACAATTGCAAGATTTTGTCCCAGATTGCCTTGACCCCGGCACAACAGTGACACCCGAGATGGTAGAGCCCCGGGCAGGAAATAGATTTGTGAAGCCCACTGGAGCAAAAGATGTGTCGGGTCCCCTAATTTGCCTATGCAGTGATATTACAGAATGAGTCTTATACCCGAGTGGGTCATTTGAAGTTACAATAAAAGAGCCAAGAGTAAGCCAAGAGAGAAAGAAACTGTGTGGTGTACATTATTTGAATGGTCACATTGAGTACATACACGTCAGTATCACAAGTAAGGCTTTTTTGGAGCAGTGGACAGTGTAGCCGATTCAGTTATAAGGACTTCTAATTTGGCAGATAAGGCGTAGAGAGAAAAGACGATTTGTCCGGGAACACACATGCCATGATTTGAGGCGATTCTGCAACTCAGGGTTCGATTCTGAGTGTGGTGTTGAGTACCGAAAAGGTTGCAGAAAGTGTAAGCGACCTTTTCAGTACTTAAGAACTACCCTGAAGGTGGTGGATTCTTCTGAAGTCAGAATGAATGCACCACTTTCAGAATATGTATGCCGGTTGCTAGATAGGAATCCAAGTGATTTGCCCGCGGCTGAAACTACCGTGGGCAAATCGTTTGCATGAGAAAGGTGTGAACTACCAAAGGTTTGCACCTTTCTCATGCGAACACACATACATTCTCACACCCACACACACAACACACCCAAAACACTCCCCCACCCACACCCCCAACATAAACAAACCCCACTTACCTTCATCCTCATGCTGGGTTCCTGCAGCGCTAGTTCCCTTTTACTTTCGTGATCGAGAACCAGCGCTGCAGGGTCCTTTTCTTTTCTTTTTTTTTAACGGCAGGCTGCAGGGGTCTCCCCCGGAGCCCCCACTCACTATACCATAAAGTATAGTGAGCGGAGCGGTGCGGGGTCACCCCCCGCAGCCCCTGTTTCTTTTTTTTCTTTTAAACGGAAGGCTGCAGGGCTGTCCCCCGCAGGCCCCGCCAACTATACCATTAAGTATAGTGAGAGCCATGAGGAGGACACCCCCGCAGCCACCTTTTTTTTTTACAATGCTACGACCAAAGGTTCAAACTTTTGGTGTTCGAACTTTTGGTGGTAGCATTTTTAGAACTTTTGATTGTTGCAACAATTTCTTTTTTGTACAATTGTCCTAAACCGCTAGGAAGGGCAGAAAACCAACCTAGCAACCGGTACTTTCGGAATCTTTCACTTCTGATGCCCATTCTAGTGGCACTCCTCCACTTTAGCTAAAAAGTGGGGTCCATGTTGTGGAGGAGTGCCACGGTTGGTAAAATGACAAGCACCCAGCCTCGCTGAGGGACCACTCTGCGAAGCTAGGGGCTTTGAACAAATGTGCTCTGCGCTCCTTTCCCCACCATTGTGCCGGTGCGTGTTGTTTGTAGCACACACACACATATATATATATATATATATATATATCACGTGAGATATATATATATGTATGTATATCACACGTGATATATATATTTTACTGTTGCATATATATATATATATATATATATATATATATATATATAGAAATATCTATAGATATACAACGAGATTGCAATCCTCCCGTTTTCTACAAAAACAGGTGGATTGCAGACAGTCCATGACACTTCTGTGTCGTGCACTGCGCTGATGCCCAGGGCCACTTGAGAATAAGCGCTGTGCCTGGGCATCAGGAAAAGGCGCAGTGAAGCATTCCGTTTAGCATGCTCACTGCACCTTGTTGAGAATCAGGCCGTCAGACACCTCAACACATCTTCCAAGCTGTATTAGGTAGAAGTATTGTTTGTGGCAGGCTTTTTTTTTTGCAACTTAGATGTGAAAAAACCTCTTAACTGTGGAATGCAGTGCAAATAGATGTGATTCTATCTGCTAACTTAAGTAAACTTAGTGTATATATTTGTCCGTATTGTTCAAACTACCATTATACTTTTAATTTGAATCCTACGGTTAAGGATTATTTAGACTGTGGCAAGAAATGACTTTCAAAGCAATGCTATAATTATGTACCATAAGTTGCAGAATCCCACCTGCTGTGACCACAGGTTCCAAGGTCTTCAGGGTAGGGATTAGGCCTGCGGCAGACAAAGCAAAGTGCTTTTACTGCAGAACCATGACCCTCTTAACCTCCCCTTTTCCCCCCTCCTCATCCCCATGTCTGACTTTCTTCAATACTCTGTTTTATAAACATGACCTGAAACGTATACAATTCATAAGAAAGTACTTGGAAAAATATATAAATCCTTATTGAAATGTTAAGTTAAAAGAGTTTGATTTTAGAGTTATTTTTTCCACCCTGAATTTAATATTACAGATACCAGACCCCAATTCAGTGGACAGCTAATAATGGCCTGCGGGTTAGAGTGATAAGTAGTGAATTATTTGTGAATTCCTGGTGGGAACTGCTCTGTGATAAAAAATAAATCGGTCTAGCTGTACACATTATGATTCTCCTGCTCTCCCATACTCTCCAGACTTCCTCTCAGCACCCATCCACTACTCTAAGACATATCGCACAACAGCTCTGCCATTAGAATGTAGCTATCCCCCACGATACAAATGCGGTCCAGCTGCACACATAATGATTCTCCTGCTCTCGCATACTGTCCATACTACCTCTCAGCATCATCCACATGCCTGCTCAACATGGCTGACTAGCAGAGACTCGGTCAGCCCTACCTACTTTCGTATTGGCTAAAATGCACACACGCATTCTATAATTCACTGATGAATTTCCCATATCTGACTTCTGTCCCCCGAGGACGTTCAACCTACAGCGCATTGGGGCCTCACCAATGGTGAAAGGAGCTATACAAATGAGAATTGCATTACATTACATATCCCAGAGGGACAACACAATTGGAGTGAAGCTGGATGACTGCAGGTTCCTTGTAGTAGAGTAATCGCAATTGTGGGTTTTCTGTACAGTCTAGTTAGGAGCGTGTTGTCCTCTAATCAAAGCTTAATGTCAAGGAAGTTAATCCCCCCGGGTGCAGTCAGTGCAATTGAGCCAGATAATCAAATTATTCCTGTTCAGATGTTGGCCAGTATCATGTTGGGTTCTCTCTGCCAGATCATGAGCAGATAGTCAACATAACGTATCCAGAGAAAAGGGCTGTGGTATCATGATCCCCATTCCAGGCAACACTTTTCTCCCATCAACCATACATTGGACCCTCCATTGCACCAAATTCAGCATCTGCGAAAGCACGGCTGATGCATGAGACCGATAGATCCGCCCTGCAAAAAAAATACAAGTGGATTCCGGCCATCAATGTGATTTGAACTAGTGTAGAGACACAACATCCAGTGTGAGGCTGTGTAGTCTTGACGCAAAAGTGAATTCTCCGCTTAGTTAGTGAATCTGTCCTGTTATCTATGTATGAACTGAGACTGGCTGCATAAGACTGCACATGGCTTTACTTTGACAGGGATTGCTCTTCAGTAGGGCGTTAATGGAAGATAGGAAGGACTTCCATGGTGGGTCTGGTCGCTCTTTTTGGACAATGGGTAAAAAGTAGAAAGTTGTAAGCACTAGGTCTGCATTTCAGAAAGATAATGCCAGCCTGGTTAAGCAGTTGTGGGTTTAGTTGTGTGCCACAACCTACCTTGCAATGGCGGGGCCTTTGTTCCAGAATGTCATTGCCGTCACCATCACTCAGGTGAATCTATGTTCACTGCATATACATATTTACGATCATGACTACCAATCTGACATCTTTATCACTCATCCTTGTAGATAGCGGTTGAGTTCTGTGTAAGGGCTCACAATGAAAGACTAATGTTCATGTTCAAGTTCTTTTACCATTCGCTGGAAGATCCGGCCTACGTTAATGTCTTGTAGCACGAGATGTTGGAATGTGATCTACTTTTTCCAAATATGAAAATATAATAAAGTGCACAAAACACACATACGCCACCAAGGGCCATGCACAGAAACCACATTAATCAAACCAAATAGCAACTAGTAGGACCTTGTAAACCATACCAAGTCTTACGCACTGGACACCATACTAGATCCCAAGCACACAAAAATACAAAATGGACCAAAAAAGCAAGTCAAGGATCATATTAATCACAACCTGATCCCATGCACAAGTGCTTTATCAATCGCAACAGATCTCACACATTTGTACAACAATACCGAATTCCAAGCACTGATATCCTGTAAAACATACCAAGCCCATAACACTGGCACCCACCCAAATACCCCAAATCCCCAGGCACTGGACCATGGAAGCTGTACAAAATTCACATTTCCTGGATGCACTAAACTGTGCAAAAATCAAAGTACAGGGGCCTTAAAATCTCCCAAAATCCCAAACATCTGGTCCTAACCCGGTCATCATGATTGACCTGACTGGCACCAGCAGTAGGACACACCACCGCTCCAGATTCCTAAAATTGCAGACAGTACGCAATTCAAGGTCTACTGGATCATTTTCCAGCCCACCAGCCTCTGTCTCCTTCCTCCTTCCTGTTCCACTGACTCGGTCCAGCGAATTGGAATTACACAGCCTCTTTTATCTGTGTCCCATATATCACAGCTAATTATAATCAAATAACAAGAAAGTTTGGCTGCTGAAATTCCTCTTTTCAAGGGACTGATTTATACCCCGACAGCGTGTGCAGACAGCAGCAGCAGGTGGGATTATATTAATGCCTAATGAATGTGCCGCGGTGTGAAAGCTGGGAGAAATGGGGATAAATGATCCACCGGCTTATTAGACGGTGGAGAGCATGCAAAACAGCAGGGGAGCGACACATCTGGCGTGGCTATGCAACCCAGTGCAGTGTGAAGTGAGGGGATCCACTGCCCTGCCCCCAGGAAAAGGGGTCACGGCTCCAAATTCCACCTGGGATCTTATCCCGGGAAAGAAGGATGTCAAGGTGTTTGCAGAAGTGATGCTCTCACTCCCAGAACACAGATAACACCTCTCCATGGTTAGTCTAGTAGATTCCAGCTGGATGCCTTGCCAGCATGGAGCATTTAGTATCTTTTTGGTTTCTTTACACATTCCCTTGTAGGCCCCTGCCAAGGCACGAGCAGTCAGTGAACCCTTTTGTAGGACCATCAGTGCCTTATAGGCTGAGCAACAGGCCCCAGCCCTTGAGATACTATCCACACAAAACTTGCTCTTAATGCTGCCCTTTCCTTCTGTGAAAGCTGAAGGCGTGAATTACTTCTATGGTCATCCAAGTCATTGTGTGTTTCCAGAGACAGATATGGGCTTCTTCTTTGAGAGCACTGTTTACGGTTCCATGCCATTTCATCGCAGGATGTTTTTTTCATGAGGGGTTTTACCGCAGATTTGTTAATGAAAAAACTCATCGATTTTTAAATGTTTTTTTGGGGGGGTGGGCATTTCCTCCAAGCCCCATCCCCTTTAATTGTTTTGCTATTCTCGAACACCCACACTCCATATATATATTTGTCTAAATCCCCCCTAAAAATTAGATGAGTTTTTTTTTTGTTAAAAAAATTGTGGTAAAAACCGCTGTGAACAAACATCCCGCAATGAAAGGACTTTGTATCCTGTTTACTCTTTAGCCCCGTCCTTGCCACTGGCACTTGTGCCACACGAGCCGCCAGTCCTCAGAATCTCTCCCTTGTTGGGAGGGTCAGCACTCAGCAGAGCGCCGTTGCTGTATTTCTGGCAGCAGTGTCGAGATGCTGACTGCGACTGGCCATGGGCAGAGAGGTGCCCGCCAGGTGGGACTCACCAAGCGTGTTGAGTTGAGGAGCAGTGTAACACCTGGCCAGGACACCCCGCTATATAAGGCCTTAGAGCTGGCTGGAAGCAAGTAAAGGGGTTGGGCAGGGGACACTGGCAGGGGCAGGAAGGGAGGTTCGAGTAGGGAGAGCATAGGTGCAGCAGGGAGGCGGGTTTGCAGCAGTGAGGGCTGGGCTGAAGCATGGAAGGAGATTGGAGCAGGATAGTCTGAGCTGAAGGACGGGGAGAGGGTTATAGCTGTAGCAGGCAGGGCTGTGCTGAAGCAAGGGGGAGGGTGGTAGTTGCAGGTGAATCACCTGGGCTTCAAGCACAGTGTACCTGGGCAGAGGGCGCTGTGCTGAAACAGAAAGGAGAGTTGAGCTCAAGGAGGCAGGGAAAGCTGAGCCAGAGCAGGCAGTGAGGAGTATGGAGGGCTTAGCTGGAATAGGCATGGAAGGTGGGAGCTGCAACAGAGAGGAGGTGTGGTCGCACACAGAGGGAAGTGTAGAGGAGGTCCCAAATAAAGCCTGCACTCCAGTCGCCCATTTTGAAGTTCCAGGAACGTTCACACCAAAATATGTGATGTATGATGAGCAAATTAACCAGCAGAGAGCCGCAGTAGGGCTCTGCCCAGTGCCTATAAGAAGAGCAACACCTATTGATGTACCGGTACCCAGAAAACCATGGAAAGTAAGGTATCCATTGAAGAAACCCTACTAGCAAATGAAACGACATGAAGATTGCCCAAGTACTATGCCAGAAGAAACCAAAAAGGATGTAAAGGAAGACGAATGGTGACATCACAAGGACCCGGACATACTCACAGATAGAAGAAATGTCAACCAAATAATGACACACAGAGACGAAACGCCATGGATAAAGATATCTTGAATCTCAAGGGGGGAGAACGATGTTGAAATACAAAGAAGTTCAAGCTGTAAGCAAGATGAAGACATTCAAATAGTTTACACCTGTAAATATGATTGGAACTGCAAGAAAGCTAAGCGAATAGTGCAGCTTGCTATGCTTGGTAGAAGAGTAGTGCGGCAAGCGCCATTATACATAATCTACGTCAAATGAAGCACCTTATTATAAGTATATTTCTACTTTGCACAAAAGCAGAACCAACCCAGGTTACTAAAGGCCAAACACAAGAAGATTCATTTTCTAGTAACACGAGGAGAGACGGCTGAATCGAAACTCGGCAGATGCAACTCGTGCCAGGGTAGCCAAGATCATACCAATAGAAGCTATGAACAGTAGTTACATTTAATTGAAACTAAGAACAGAATATCCTGCCTCTGAAAGGTCAAGATAAGAAGACGTAGCCAGGTGGCGGGCTAAATAAGAATCAAATACACAAATTGTGAGAAACAAGACAAATTCACGTTGTGGGAAGCACATGACCAGCCGAGCAAGAAGAAATGGGGGTTCACACCGACGCTTGGCACCGGACCAAGCAGAGATTTCAGAACTTTTCCAGACACAAGATGCAGTTTCGAGGCCAACCACAATGTACTAATTGAGACATGGCTATTAAAGTTATGATTGATTTTAACAAGGGCTGGAGGAAGGCCGGGTAACTAAGGGGCACCTCGCACCTGGCCGACCATTCTGCGTGCTGCTAAGCAAAGTAGAAAGTTGTGCATTGGGTTGGTGCCAACCCAATCACAATGGACCAAATAATCTAGGGTCGTATAGTTAGTAGAACCAATGAGACATCGCACTTTTAGTGACGTCTACAGTAGTCATGTTTGAAGGAAGGGTTTAGACGCCCACATGACAGTGTTTACCCAATCCCCTCACTCCGTTACCATACACAGATATAGTACCTATAGTAAAGTTACCTTTTCCTAACCAATAGAATTGCATGTTAACTTTTTAGTGTTACACGTCAATTATGACGAGTTTTGAGTACAAATGTTACAACTTGTATGAAGTTTGTTGGAATTGAAGCGAGAAGGACGGTCGTATCACTGCTGAAATCCATAACTCCCCCTTTTTTGTACTTGTCATTAAATGGACTCCCTTTGCCAAACCATTGAGCTGTCCTTATTGATTGGTGTTGGAGTGATAAATCTATACCCCCATCCATCTCAAGGGTGCAGCTATCTCGTCTTGAAGTACTTCTGAGCGAACCTCGGCTCTATGGACGGCCGGGGGTCTATGGAGTACGCTTGGTAGCAGAGATTGATGGTTATCGATTATCGATTATTGACTAGAATGAGACACCCGTTGACCGCCGACATAAAGCAACTCTAGGTCTTCGGCAATATCATGAGTCCTTTGCCATTCGTCTGAGTAGACCGTGAAGCTCCCGTGGGCAGTGGTAGTGTAAAACAAGTCTGCAGGCCAGGGTCTGAAGGAACCCGTGTTTCCCCACGCAACCCCTTCCCATTCCTACTGGCAGCTGAGCGGGTGAAAAGCCGAAGAAGGTGGTAATGAAGGCTGGGATCCCGAGGGTCCAGAGAGGAACAATGCGAACGGTGAGTGAAAGAAACTGAGTGCTTTGGCAAAAGTGCATGCTTTAGAACAAGTAAATGGAAAAGGTAATGGAGGGAGGTGGGAAAACAAAACATAGCTAGAAGTAGAGAAGAATGTATATATATATAAGGGGATAATGACTCGAGGATAAATAAACTAATGAAGTTACCGGGGGGAAACCTGTGAAGTGAGAGGATTCGCCTTATTCCTAAGCTTTTAATATAAGTAGCTAGAAGAAATGTGTATCCAGAGTCCCACATAATGGGCAACAAATAGACTACTACGGCGATTAAAGGTGCCATGAAACGGGTACGTTTAAATTCCATGAAGGGGTAATGATTAGAGGCAGAGATACCTGTGACCAGCTGGTGTTCGTCTAGTCTGTTAAACGTCTGTCTTACATGTTGTTTGTTGTGACATCGCAAGTCGAAACATTTTCCTTGAGAAAACTGATTTAAATTTTACGCGATTGAATAGCTGAGGTAATATCGCATGCAAATTGATGTTTTTTTAATTAAATAGAAGATATAACATTTCGTGAAAAAATCTGGATTGGAGCTTGCAGCGTTTGGTGCTCGCTCATATTGTTGGCAGTTGTTTAAGTCACGTGAAGCGTTGACAAGTGTTATATAATGAGAAAGGGAATAGATCTAAGCATGGAAGGCATAACTCCATTAGCACACATATGCAAACAGTTGCCAAAACATGCCCCTAAGCTGAAAAAATACAGTACAGAGTGGGTAAA
This sequence comes from Ambystoma mexicanum, assembly GCF_040938575.1. Classification (NCBI taxonomy): domain Eukaryota; kingdom Metazoa; phylum Chordata; class Amphibia; order Caudata; family Ambystomatidae; genus Ambystoma; species Ambystoma mexicanum. Next base: position 847,107,697 of record NC_090931.1, on the reverse strand, counting down.
AGAAACCCCCCACAAAATGTTTATGCCATGGCCAGAAGGGGGGTTCTTATCTAAAGCTGTCTTGCAACACATGATGACATATCTGCATGCCACATACACGGGTAAAAAGTTAGACAAACGCCTCACTGTTGTAGAACTTTGAAAAATGAATGAACAGGGAAAGGAAGAGGATCCGCCAGCAGATTGGATACTTAATGTATGCACAGAGGGGGGTGAGACGCCTACTGCACCACCTGCCCCATCCAAAACGAAGGTTGAAGACAACAAAGATGAGGGGGCTATAACCGCTGAGAGAACTTAAAGCAGCTACAGGGTATAGTAACCCGGCATATGAGTCACCTACGCAAAGTAGTGATGAAAATCAAGGGAGAGAAAAGGATAAGGATATCGCCTCCATGGTCCCAACGGACAAGGAGAGATGTGAGGATGAAAGAAGGGACCATACACAGACAAGTACAGCTCTCATTAAAGAGAGAGACGGGAAAAGATTAAAGGGAAATGAAGATAGAACTGATGAGATAGCATTCGCAAAGAACGAATGGATGGGAGGGCACATTTTAATGAAACTCAAAGGTAAAGGCCTTCATGATGCAAAACAAAAAGAGATTAGACAATATACAGAGAAAGGAGAACGAGAAGGAGTTGAGAGACGAGAGAACAAGGAAAAAGGATAGACAAAGGCCAGAACAGCTATATTACGAAGAGCAAGAAAAACAGCTCGATAGCAAACAGAGAGCAGTCAATGATCAAGACAGACAGAAGCAGCAAAGGTCAGAGGAAGAGCAAAGAATACGAGAGAAAAGAATAAAGAGACGAAGAGATGAGGAAATCCGAAGGGCAGATGAACGAAGAAATGAAAAGAATAAGGAAGAAGTTAGGAAGCGCAGAGAATTCGATGACAATGTAGAACGTAAGCGAAGGCAGAGAGCATGCAATCTTGAATATCTGGGGAGAGAGGTTAATAAACCTGATCCTGTAGTAGTTTGGGAAGATATACAAGAATTCTTTCCTGTGTACGATTCAGTACCAGGCACATCTAGGGCGAATATGGAAGATGACTTCGACACTAGAAGCATCGCAGAAACAATCGATAGAATATATGATGAAATGGGGCTACAACAAATACCCCAAAGGGAGGGGGAAGACGAACGCCCGGAGAGCACTCAGCTGTATGACACTGAGGATGTCTCCCGAAGTAGTGGGAATAGAGAACTATCCCTGGATAGACTAGAAATAAGTAGGAACAAAGAAGACACGAGAAGTGGCACTAGTTGGGCACAGACAATGTCTGACTCAGAAAGGGAGCAGCGTGAGGAAAAGGGGGAAGAGAGATGGAGCAAAAGAGACTCCCAAGGGAAAAGGGAACAAGATGGTCAGACCCTAGCGAGTCTGCACCAAGGGCATCAGAGTCAGCCACACAGACCGACACAAAGAAGTATCTCATGGTCAGAGGGGGGTGTCATCACCGCCCTACATGGACAGGCACAGGACATTGCCAGGCAGACGGCGATGTGGGAATCTTACCCCTGCAATAGACAGGAGAACAAATAGAGAAGAGAGAGAGGGCTATGCATCCCAATTTCCACTACTCGAGAAGGGGGGAGTAAGACCACAATATATTCCATGGCCACACATGGATCGAGAAATCTTGAAAAACACGGTTCCAATGCTGACATTGGAAGCCGGAAAGTGGATACACGAGTTAGAAAAAATGACAGGAAGAAACACGTTAGCTATAGGGGATATTAAGGGTCTCCTAATCGCCATACTTGGTGAGAGAGCAGACGATGTGTGGACACAAGCAGGCTACCCTGCTGTAACCACACTTAATACCGCACACGACGGAGCTCCATTTAACAATTGTAGAGCCGCAGTATGGAAAGCGCTACGAGTGCTGTATCCAGACACTTCTGATATGGGAGCTATAATGACACGAAAAATCAAGGAGTCTGAGGATCCATTAATTTACATACAGAATTTTAAAGATGCATGGGTACTTCAGACTCATGAATCTTGGACAAAATCTATACCTGTGTTCTACCATATATTGTGCCAAGGACTGCCGGAGCCGGTACAGAAACAGCTCAAGAAATTGGTAGGAATTGAGGCTAAACCTTGGGCAAAAATACAGCTGACCATTGCACATTATTGCAGACTACTGCAAGAAGAGAAATGCAAAAAGGAATCTGCATGAAAGGATGAGGAAGAGAAATTGGTGCAGAAGAAATTGTCAAAGTATGCTCTTGAGGGAGCCCTGATAACCAGCACAGCTGAATCGAGTATGCAGCAGGTGACTAATCCACAGCAGAATAATCAGGGCAATACAGGGTTTTACCCACGGGGAAGAGGATTTAGGGAAAGAGGATGGCAGAGTTATCAGGAAGGCTTTCAGAATAACCAAGGAGGTTTTACAGAATATGTAAAATGGTAATTAAGATATGTCAAATGGGAAAATGATCCGACCACCGCCAGTATGTTGGTTGTGTGGGATGACGGGGCATTTAGTGCGCACATGCAGAAACCAAGGCATGATGCAAAACGGCCAAGGTATAGGAGCAGGCATGATGAATCCACCTGCAGTTTTACAGCAGGGAGTTGCACAGAATCACACGGTCCAACATCAAACACCAGGAACTCAGCAAAACCCACAGCCCCAACATATAGTGAGTACAAGGGCAGTCCCAACACTCACCACGGCAATTGTCACAAACAGCGAGCTAAGGGCAGACCACGAGCCCTGGCATGAGGAATAACACTGGTAATGGGGGAAATCCACCAGCACACAGTGAGCCAAATTTGTATATGGACTAGGACAGCTCACTGGGAACCCTGATGTGTTCTATCCGATCAGTGACACCAGACCCTCACCGGGAACCTAGGGTAGATGTCGTTATAGGGGATAGAGACTATTCCTTCTTAGTTGACACAGTTCCAACAAGCTTGTCTATACGTGAAGGCAAGTTTTCCTTGTCCGGCTTGGCCACAAATACTCAGAGTTTCACAGGAGCCACATGTCGTGTTCCCTTCACAAATGCACTTCCAATATCTATAGGAGAATGTGAAATTAATGCGCCTTTACTATATTCTCGTCAGACCCCAGTAAACATTTTGGGTAGAGATTTAATGACAATTTCATTCATGGAGGAGGGCATAGTATGTTCAACTCCAGGAATGCACTATTCAAATGTATGCAAAATGATCAGAGCATGCACAGGACACACAGATATAAGGGCTACACCATTAGAGCCAGAAATATTTGCGTATGGTATGCGCATACTAATGGCAGGGCTGCCAGGCCTTGTAGACAGAACCATGAGAACCCCATATGAGTTCCTATTTAGACCAAGAATACCCATGCACGAGGAGAAGGGACAAGTATTTCCTTTGATGGTACACACAACTGCAGTATGAGGGAGAGTGGCCTTGATTGACTGTTATGACGTTGAAGCCCGAAAATGGTGTGCAGTAATCACCATTGAAGAAGGATATTGTTTGACTGATGTCACCGATAAAAATCTGTTTGAAGAGCAAGCAGATATGGGAGAGACCATGGTGGAAGTGAGTCTCACCTTTTGGGTAAGAATGATCAAAAGGGAAGTGCCTCAAAGAATGATGTTGGCACGAAACCGTCCTGAATATTTTGATGGCGACATGCCCAGGTGCCTGTCTCAGTGTGGACCACAGGCCCCTATGACGTAGGCGTATTGAAAGGGGTTGGTGAAGTAAGAATTAAGCTAAAACCAGGAGCAATTCTCCCAAGAGCACGACAATATCCCATGTACAGAGTGGCAGATGAAGCAATTTTTAAGACAATTTTGGCTATGATGGAGCAGGGCATATTAGTGACGTCAGAGTCGTCATGCAATACTGCGGTTTATCCGATCAAGAAATCAAAGGATGGTCTTGGAGGCTAATCCAGGATTTACACCCAATAAATGATATTGTTGAGGCCGAGTTCCCTTTAGTCCCTAACCTGGCTACAATCCTATGTAATATACCTGTTGAGGCCAAATATTTCACTGTGATTGACTTGAAAAATGCATTTTTCTCAATTCTGTTACACCGTGACTCACAAGATCTGACATCATTGACATTCAGACAGATGCGTCTGAAAAGCACAAGGTTACCCCAGGGGTACTGTGAGTCTCCGTCTATTTTCAACAGAGTCCTGCAGATGGACTTAAGCAATATTGCATTAAAAAGTGTTGTCCTGCAATATGTGGATCAAATCATGCTCTGCACGATGACAGAGGAGCAATGTAGGCATGATTCTGTTCAGCTATTGACTATACTAGCTGAGAAAGGTTATAAGGTTGACAAGGAGAAGCTACAATATTGTCAATAGGAAGTGCTGTACATAGGCCAGCTGGTATCACATGAAGCAAAGAGAGTGACCCATGAAAGGGCTAAAGCCATACTGAACACGGTTAAGCCACACACAATAAAACAAATGTAGAGCTTTTTAGGCCTATGCAACTATGTCAGAGCATGGGTCTTCGACTATAGCTCTTACACTAAGCCTTTACTTCAGGCCCTAAAGAAGGCCCACGTAACAAAAGAAAAGATTGAATGGTCTGAGGCCATGGAGGAAGGATTTGCTGAACTCAAAAAAGCCATTTGCACAGCACCAGTTCTAGGGATTCCCAATTATGCAGAGGAATTTTACCTGTTTTCACACACGAATGGCAGCGTTATGCCTGCAGTACTCACACAGAGAACCAAATTGGGGTACAAGCCCCTGGCATACTATAGTGGAAATTTGGACCCAGTAATGAGAGGTCATTTACCGTGCGAACAAAGTTTAGCTGCTGTATCGTTCGCCATAGAGAAGGCTACAGCCATTGTGATGGGAAGCTCCATAACGTTGCACATCGAGCACTCACTACTTGCCATTCTAGAGAAACCAAAGGGCACATTGACATCTCAGAGAGCTTCTGCTTATGAAGTGATCATATCAAATCCATCGATTAAGGTAGTCCGATGTAAAATAGTGAACTCAGCTGCGTGTATAGCAGAACCAGTCACTGAAGGAGAGCCAATACATGACTCTGCAAACTATGAAGAATTCTATGACAAAATTCCCAGGGTAAAAGAAAATGTGTTGGCAGAAGGAGAGATCGTCTTCATTGACGGTTCTTCGAGGCACAATCAAAGTGACGGACAAAGATATACAGGCGTTGCTGTGATGAACACAGTAAATGGAGAATTCTGAGTACTTATTAGCATGCGAATACCATCTCATTATTCAGCACAGGCTGCAGAATTATTGGCGTTGATACTCGCCATTGAGAATCATGCAGACCAGGAAGTGACGGTGTACAGTGACTCCGCCTATGTGACGTTGACAGTGCAAAAGGAGGGGCTACCTCCGAGCAGACGGTACGCCAGTGCAGCATGCAGCCTTATTGGACAGGCTGATCAAGGCACTACAGCTCCCAGTGGGCATAGTGGTCATGAAATGCGCTGCCCACACGAAGGGGACAGATTTTATCTCACACGGAAATCACAAAGCAGACACAGAGGCCAAGCGTATGGCATCCAAAAGTGAGATGATCATGGAAGTAGAAGTCATCCCTATCAATGAAAGGATGATAGTTGCATGAACTACACCTGAAGGATATAACAATCTTTGGCAAACCCAGTTGATGGAACTCCAAGGGGAGGCACCACAGGAAGAAAAGAATCTTTGGAAACGTCGAGGGTGTTCTTTAAACCCCTTTCACAGCTTGTGGCAACAAAACAGCACTGGTAAGCCGGTGATGCCTCTAGCCCTATTGAAAATAGCACTGGAGCAGTTTCATTACCCGGCACACATGACAAAAGAGAATCTAGCATCAACACTTGCAGAAGACTGGTTCATACCGAATTTAACTGAGCATGTTGCATTTTTTATAGTAAACTCTATCATTTGCCAACAATTCACAGCTGGGCACACATTAAAAGTAATGAGAGGAGTCCTCCCCAGTCCAAATGGGCTTTTCAGCACTTGCATGTCGATTATGTCGACATGATTTAAGTATGTAATGGGTACAGATACTTAATTGCTGTGGTGTGTCCATTCTCCAGGTGGATTGAGGCAGGTCATTGTACACACCCAGACTCTACCTGTGTGGCCAAATTTTTTGTGAGAGAGGTGTTCCCCAGGTGGGGGGTTTGCGTGGTCATGAGATCAGACAATGGCCCTCACTTTGTTAATGCATTATTCAAACAGATTAGCTTGCTGCTTGGTATAAAGCAGAAGTTTTCATCGGCGTATCATCTGAAAGGTAACGGGTTCTGTGAGAAGCTCAATGGCCTATTAAAGGAAAGGATAGCCAAGTTGAAGCTTACACTAAGAAAGGGATGGTTGCACTGCCTTCCTTTGGCACTGTATGCCCTTAGGAACCAACCCGGTTCCGACCATCATTTTACGCCACACGAGATAGCCACAGGAAGAACAATGCATACTCCTCTGACACCCCGAGATAGAGCTAGATGTGATGCCCAGTCAACAGGAGAAATGTTGGGGTCTGAAATGCAAAATTACCTGAACTGCATGACATCTTGCCTTACTGTAATTTCAGACCAGCTGCAGCGACGGCGAAAGGGGTGCAGGGAAGCACGGAACACAGAAGGAGATAGTACTACCAACAAAGCTCAAGGACTTTGTGTACCATCCATTTTCCCTGGAGTCACTGTCCTTGTAAGGAACCATATGAGGAAAAAGTGGGATTAGCCAAGATTCAATGGTCCCTTCACAGTGGAGGACTGCACTTCTTTTGCAGTCAAACTACAAGGCAGGAGAGCTTGGAATTTCCTGGGCGATATCAAACCATACATCGGAGAAGGCCCCCTGCCTGCACCGCAATGAGAGGAGTCTACAAGCGACAGGGAAGAACCGCAAGTGCAGACGAGATCCATGACGAAGAAAAAGGATGCATGAACAGCCAGACAAAGATAAAGAACCGTTTGTAAATTGTGGCTTAAATTGGATATTTCCTCTAAGCAAAAATGGGATAAGGACATAAAAACGGACACTCTGTGCATCTTAGTTGCAGGGTGAAGAAGAAAATTGCTCACATAAGCCACAACATAGTCTGTTAACTTTAAACATTGGACTGAGGCACACCTAAGGCCTTGATAAAAAGGAATATGCCAAATTTTGATCGAGGACACATTAAATGGAAGAAAATACAGCATCCAGACTGATTCCACACTGAGACCCTATTCGGAATTACTTATGGTGTCCCACAGCAGTGACATCACCAAAGACGTGGTAACTGTCAGGCTTATCTTCAATCAGGATGTTGTCCACAGAAGCTGCTGAACCTCCGGAGTCCCCTTTGGATGCTAACCTCTTAACTGGTAACAAACAGTTCAGTTGAGAGCATCCCCAAGGGAAAGGGGGAAAATGGGACAAAATAATAAACTTCAGGTTTTCCTCAGCTTCTTTATCTTTTAACCTGTAGATAAAATAACAACAAATACACTTTAGTCACTAACCTTTCTTTTCCTAGGCTCTGACTTCTCTTTATCAAATTGAGTAATAAACACGCCACCATACCTGAATATCCTCTATGAATAACCTAGAGGAAGTGTTTCTTTTCTACTGAAGAAAAAATAGAGTCTCTGATGCTCTTACTAACTTCTTCAATTCAGTATTGGAAAACTGCTATCTTTAGCTCATTCTCTCAGTTTCATGAATTAATCTTCTAGCAGTTCAAATTCCAAAACACACACACGCCCATCTGGAAATGCTAGATCCGTCTTTTGTGTGAATCTCTAGCTTTAACACAAATTCCAAATATGACATTCTGGCTTATTCCATTTAAACTTGTTTGTGCATGTGGAAAGATAGGAGTGTTCACTAATTGGATCTTTTGCTTGCGTAAAAATATCGCTCTTCAAAGAAGCGTTCACTTGACTAGAGTTATGCACATGCGTGAAGATATTCCTTTTCCTTCTAAAATGGTGTGTGCATAGGAACAGAAAATAGAGTTCAAAAATGGCATATGCGCATGCGTAGTTGATCATTATTTCTCTCTCCTTAATTTTATTTGTTCAAGTAGGAAAGAAGAAATTACTTAGTTCCGGACACTAATCCTTGAAGAGGCAACTTAATGAGGTATGCGCGCCAGGTTAGAATGTTAGTAAATAAAACATAATGTTTCAGGATTGCGTATCTATAACACTGTCACTTGCGCAGACAGTGTAAGATTTCTAACGCTAGCCCGACGTTAAAAGAAAGCACTGCTACCGTTAGAAGGAACAATGCTCAATAATTTTTATACGGCCGAAAAAACACACGACGCTGAAACGATGAACAGACCTCCACACACCAACTTGCCACGCGCTAAATATGTGACGCAGTTCATTAAATAAGAGTACTGTTCAAGAAATCCAAAAATAAAGTCTTAAAAGAACAAAACAAACTATCCTTTAAACAAAGAATAAGAAAACAGGAACTAGTTAATAAATTATATAGAAATTCAACTCCATCTTGAATTTCACAAAGTTCAGTGAAAAAATAATAAAGTCACTTAACTTGCTTCTTTCTTTTACCGGAACGTTTCTAAGTTTCTTCTTAAATTCTCCAACACTTTCCTGATCCAAATAACAAATCCTAGGCACAAAGGCCTACCTAAAGTTTCTAAATCTTAAGAGCTTCAAACATAAGACCTTCCAGCTGGGCTTCTGACAGTGAAAGGCGGTTTAGAATGTTCCAACAATGCCTTTCTTTTACTTCTGACCAATCACTGATCCTTTTGGAAGTCTCCATTTTGGCTTGGGAAGCTTTCCACACTCTGCACTAAAAGTTAAGGCCCAAACCATAATTTATGTTAATCATACACTCATTCCACCATATTAAACCAAACCCCATGAAACTTCACAGTAACGTACTTTAATCTAGTGCTAAGGTCATACCCTTCATTGGTGAGAGTGTCACCAGTGTCACTGACTTTCTTCAAGATCCTGAAAACGAAAAGACAATAAGAAGACTGCTTACTGTAATTGCCGAATAATTCCTCTTACTTCCTGAATACAGTCAGGAGAAACCAAATGTCTCAAACAGAGAAGGAAATAAATGAGCTTGTCAACACATTGTTCTTTTGTATAATCGAAGACTGTCCAAAACTCACATTTCTTCGAGATCCAGTGAATACAGAACATCTAAGCCAACTCCTCAACAAAAATGGAAATCTTAGTTGCACGCCACGCGAACAGACAGTGCAGACATTGTTTACATTGAAGAGAAAGCATAAAATCACGAAACTCAGCAAGGCAGGACGGATGAAGACAGCAGGTTGGCTCACAATGTCCTCTTTCGTATAGTCACTGACATTCCGGAGCTACTGGGGAGACCGATCGATGTTGACGTCCTCACATTCATCAGAGATCCAGCTAATGTTGCACAGAAGGGCATGCTCTTGCATGGAATTGTTCTACAAATAGAACTCTCGAACCATCAACAGAACTATCTGAGGAGATTCTAAAAGCTTTCCACCGAGGGACAGATCGAGGATGCAGTGTCAAGGGTTTCCCATTCTTCCATTTGTTGTTATTTTTCTCTATTCTTGATATCGACCAGGATACAAAATGTCTTCAGGACTGAAGCAAATCCGAGGCATGGACTGGGAGTTGACATACGTTGAGCATGCACAGTAAAAGGACTTGCCAAAGTGTTATTTGATTTGATTTTTCCCATAGTTTAGCAAAGGAAAAGTATCCTGAAATAAGAGACAATTCACACCCGCAAGAGGAGGCACACTTGTCGGACACCTGAACCTCTTAAACACAGAATCTGACAGACAGTATTGGTTAAAGAAGTATAGTAAAGGATAGACATTTGCAAATGATCGAGATGGGGATCCAGAGCAGCAATCTGATCCTCCCACAGGAGGAGAGACGCCCATGTTTCTCTGGAAGTAAATGCTGCTGCCTGGCATACAGGGGCATAATGTATTTGTATATCATATTCATCATTGTTTTACTGTCATTAACGATCAGAACTGCATTTTTTATCGGTGCACAAAGCATTCCAATTCCAGTGCAACCACCTAATGATGCACGCATGAAACCCACAAAGGCACCCAGACCTTACATAATCATTCCGGTCCCTAGAAGATCTGATGGTGGAATGAATGATCTTGAAATGGATGTGATCACAAATGACACACACACACTTGTGGTAACAAACAAAAAGAAAGGCCGTAGACAGGGTTGGCAAAGAGTGAATGAAGAAAGAGTACTGACGATTGCAAACGCTGAATGCACACGCAACAGGCCTAGTGTCAATGACTGCAGAACCACTATTCAAAGCCTCAGAGAAGAAAAGAATGCCTACTATGGAAAATATCACTACAAGTAAAGTAAAGTGCCAAATGAAGGAAGCAGACATAGTGAAAAGTCTAGAGGAGCTGAAGAAGATACCCACAGAGACAACAGTGACAAACATATATGTTCCAGTGAAAGGGACAAGCACAAGTTCCACAGTACAACCATATACCAGACCAATGCCAGAATGGATACAGACATTTGTAGCCCGAAAGAAAAAGACGTATGAGGACTAGGAAAGAGCTGCCAGACTTTTGTCCACTGAAATGGCGCAGATGAGGAAGCCGGCACCATGGACCGGGATACCTGAGAATCCTACAGCAAGAAAAAGCCTTACAGATGCATTCAGGGATGTAGTGATAGCAACCTACATGAAAACCTTAAGAATCAAGAGAAGCATGCATGGAGATGACAATGAACTGAACGACTACCTGGACAGCACAGCACATTTGGGAAATAACATTTGGTACCAGCACATGAAAGAAGTTGGAAGATGAGGTTCAGAAGGGGAATACTTTGTTTGTGCACTCCTACCATACAGCATGGGGGAAGTCCAAGATCTTTGTAGCTGTAGAAATCGATGCCCAGACAGCACACTGTTTGTCACACGTAGCAAGGTGCAATACCAGAGGCCAGTTCATGGCTCGTGATGCCTCATTGAAATAGGCAACTAAAGCAACTGATCCAAATGAAGACGACTATGTCCAGGACATAAAGACAAGAAACAATGGTAAGACGAAACATATTGTGATCAGATATGAGAAGCCTGGAGTTAAAGGAGCAGAAATTAGAAGAGAAGCGAACCAGAAGCTAAATTTCCAAGGAAAAACTCCAGAAGACGTTCGTACATGGAAGAACAGAAGCGAAATGCAAATTTGGGGAACAGTGCTTTCACCAGACAGATGGGAAAAAGGAGTAGTGATATGCCGAGCATGGATGGTCTTCGGTCACTATGAGCCCACCATCTACATAGTGCGAAACAGATGCAAGCCATTATGGCCAAAGCTTGCAAAACTTTTGACATGGGTCGAAAACAGAGGAGGACTCTTGCAGATAGTGCCACTGGAAAGCCCAAAATTCTGCTTCAGGAATAATGGCACAAGGAAAATGGGAGAGAATCAGAAATGTGGATGAGTTTTTGACGCTCCAGGAATGATGGTTCATGGCACTGCCGTAATTATGGATCATTATTGGGCATGTGGATCCAAGGCATACATCAGACTGCCGAAAAACTGTGGAGGCATATGCACAATAGCGAATGTCCATGTTCCAGTACTGGTGATTCTGAAAAGTGACCTGAATATTGACATTTTCCCGAAAGCAGATGCTCACTTGAGGAAGAAGAGATCTGTGGAACTGCTAACTCGAATGAAGAGAGAAAATTAATTCTCTGCCAAATTGGAAGAAGCCTTTCATGCAATCCCATATGAACACAGGCTGTTTAGCCTCACCTCATCAGTGTTCATAACGATTTTCATGCCAAGAATCCAAGTTGGAGTAAATACTAAATGCTTGCAGATAACCAGATGGGAGGTACTGCAGACCATCAACAGGACAATAAAAGGATTCAATGTGATTAAGGAAGAGTTAAGAGCCATCCAACTGATGACTCTCCAAACAGATATGTGCTAGAAATTATCACAGCTATAGATGGAGAAGGTTGTGCAAAAATCGGAGAATCATGTTGCACATGTATACCTTCTCACGATGAGGAAAATGGAACTTTAACAGAAGCCACAGGAATGCTGACAAAACTGCAGAACCAGATGATGGATGAAACTGACGAAGTAGATGATGACAGCTGGTTTGGATCACTATTCTCATGGGTGCCACAATGGATGGCAGATGCATTTAAGTTCTTGGGATCCCTGCTAGTAATGATATTACTAGGCTTTTGTGTTATCAAGATAATAATCTCTCAGTGCCAGAAGACTGCGATAAAAGCCATAGGGATGAAGATCATGATTGATGTCAAGCCACGACTGTAAGCCCAAAAACCTGATTGATGACGAAATAAGAGACTTTGTGGAGGCCAGCATTCACGCACCAGAGGGAACAAAGTTTTTCTACCCCAGGAAGCACAGAAACTATGTGGGAAGATGGGTTTATTGCAGCCCAAATGGACAATGTCAAATGATGACTTGGAATAAAGACGAACATGTAAGGACAGCAGGAAGCCTGAAAGGAGTCATAAAAATCTGGACTCCAAAGAGAGACTTCTTCAAACCATCATGTACAGATCCAGAAGAGGAAGAACGGATGAACCCAGGCGATGAAGTGAATATAAATACTGAAGAACCGAGTAAGTTGAATCCAAAGACGGAAGTGACAGTGGTCGATGAATCGCCCAGAGGGGGGGAGTGTAGAGAAGGTCCCAAATAAAGCATACACAGCAGTCGCCAATTTTGAAGTTCCAGGAACGTTCACACCAAAATATGTGATGTATGATGAGCAAATAAACCAGCAGAGATCCGCAGTAAGGCTCTGCCCAGTGCCTATTAGAAGAGCAACACCTATTGAAGTACTGGTACCCAGAAACCCATGAACAGTAAGGTATCCATTGAGGAAACCCTGCCAGCAAATGAAACGAAATGAAGTTTGCCCAAGTACTGTCCCGGAAGAAACCAAAAAGGCCGTAAAGGAAGACAAATGGTGATGTCATGAGGACTCACAGATAGAAGAAATGTCAAACAAAGAATGACACACAGAGACGAAACGCCATGGATAAAGATATCTTGAACCTGAAGGGGGAGAACGATGCTGAAATACAAAGAAGTTCAAGCTGTAAGCAAGATGAAGACATTCAACTAGTTTACACCTGTAAATATGCTTGGAAACGCAAGAAAGCTAAGAGAACAGTGCAGCTTGCTATGCTTGGTAGAAAAGTAGTGCGGCAAGCACCATTATACATAATCTGCCTCAAATGAAGCACCTCATTATAAGTATATTTCTACTTTGCACACAGGCAGAACCAGCCCAGGTTACAAAAGGCCAAACTCAAGAAGATTCATATTCTAGTAACACGAGGAGAGACGGCTGAATCGAAACTCGGCAGATGCAACTCGTGCCAGGGAAGCCGAGGTTATACCAATAGAAGCTATGAACAGTAGCTACATTTAATTGAAACTAAGAACAGAATATCCTGCCTCTGAAAGTTCGAGATAAGAAGATGTAGGCAGGTGTTAAGCTAAATAAGAATCAAATACACAAATTGAGAGAAACGAGACAAATTCACGGTGTGGGAAGCACGTGACCAGCTGAGCAAGAGGAAGCAGGGGTTCACACCTACGTTTGGCACCGGACCAAGCAGAGATATCAGAACTTTTCCAGACAGAAGATGCAGTTTCGAGGCCGGCCACAATGTACTAATTGACACATGGTTATTAAAGTTATGATTGACTGTAACAAAGGCTGGAGGAAGGCTTGGTAACTAAGGGGCACCTCGCACCTGGCCATTCTGCGTGCTGCGAAGCAAAGTAGAAAGTTATGCATGGGGTTGGTCTCAACCCAATCATAATGGACCATATAGTCTAGGGTCCTATAGTTAGTAGAACCAATGAGACATTGTTCTTTTAGTGATGTCTACTGTAGTCCTGTTTGTAGGAAGGGCTTAGACGCCCACCTGACAGTGTTTACCCAATCCCCTCACTCCGTTACCATATACAGATATAGTACCTATAGTAAAGTTACCTTTTCCTAACCAGTAGAATTGCATGTTAACTTTTGAGTGTTACATGTCAATTATGACGAGTTTTGAGTATAAATGTTACAACTTGTATGAGGTTTGTTGGAGTGGAAGCGAGAAGGATGATCGCATCACTGCTGAAATCCATAACTCCCCGTTTCTTGTACTTGTCATTAAATGGACTCCCTTTGCCAAACCATTGAGTTTTCCTTATTGATTGGTGTTGGAGTAATAAATCTGCACCCCCATCCATCTCAAGGGTGCAGCTATCTCGTCTTAAAGTACTTCTGAGCGAACCTCGGCTCTATGACCCGGCCGGGCGTCTCTGGGGTACAGAAGCATTTGCAATGGAGGTAGGTTCAAATGACCAAGATGTCAGACGGTGTCACATAGGCGCTGGGATTCACAGAGACGGAAGGGGGGTCACCTGCCCAAGCTCACAGCATGTGTCACTGAGGAGCTGGGACTCAAACAGAAGGACGGGGTGCACCAGCACAGTAGCACACTAAGTGGCACTGAGGAGCTGTGACTCACGCAGACGGAAGATGGGTCCACCTGCTCAAGATCAAACTGAGGGTCACTGAGGAGTTGGGACTCAGACAGAGGAAAGGCAGTTTCACCATCTCCACTCGGATGGTGAAGAAGGTCCTGCCTAGAGTTTGAGTAGTTGTATTTCTCCAAACTTTGCCAAACCATTGCAATGGTGCTGCATGTCCCGACCCTGATCGCCAGTAGATGCCTGGGGCCTCAGCAGAATACAGTGTTTTGAGGCTCAACATTCCTCCCTTTTTCGATAGCAAAGTGAAAAGAATATTTGGACCTCCAAATTACAGCTTGTTGAGGTATGGAGTGAGAGGTTCTTATATGGGCAGGTTGCTAACAGGAGCCAGATTGCTCTACTCTGACCTTTGTTGGGGTAAATCATGATAATTTAAAAGTACGTCATATCCTGTATATTTAACTCTCTAAGGGTGTCTTTGCTTTGAGGGTTGTGCATGCACACAGTCATCCTTACCCTGACATCCAGCCCACCTTCTCCTAATATTCTGCCAGGCTCCCAAACACAGCAAGGCATCTATGAAAACAAGGAGCAGGATTGACCTCTGTCACTTTTATCCTCACATCTAAATCCGGAGGCTGTCCAAATGAGTGTAGATGGTTAAGGATTACAAAGTCTTTAAATTTATGGCGCGAGATGTGAAAAATAAATGTGCACTAACCCCAGTGAGCATTATGCAAATAAGCCCTTTGTAATAGACCTATGTGTCCAATATAAAGACCTGTGGTCATTAGTATGTTGCTGAAATGCCAGTTGATATAATCCATGCCAGCCAAGAACCGTTATTGGTGCCATTTTTCACCTCCCCCTTTCTAATAGGGGTATTGCAGGAGAGTGCAATGCAAGTATACCAGACTATCCATTTTAGAATGATGACCTTCTCAGAAATGTTAAGGTATGTGGTGTTCTAGAAATTGAAAAGGTGTTTTGCTCAGTAAGGCCAGTGTCATGATGACATATACTGGGAGTGATAATTAGAAAGTAACACTGTACAATTTCAGAAACAGCCATTTACAATGTGTACACAATTAAAACATATATTTTTTAATAGCTCTGTTTGTCGACAATACACACCAATGTATCTTCCAAAGTATCCTTCCTTCTTGGAAAGGGCCACACTCAGATGACCTGATGCTTCTGCAAGCAGCAAAGCAATGTTTAATTTTGCAGGTTGGCTACTGATTTGTTGATAATGCCGCTGAATCCAGGCATTTGCTACAATATTCACAGATATTGAATACAAAATAGAAAATAAGAATCCGTTTTAGACCCTGCAGCCTGCACCTGGGCCCCTTTCATGATCTGGATGAATCCCAGCACCCACTGCAGACCCTCTCCATGCCCCTTTCACCTCGTTCAAGTAGGCGATGAGCCCTCAAAGTGATGGCGACATCACCGCAGGCCACACGTAAGGACAATGCAGATCTCCAGGGTGGGCCACAATTTGGGGTTGCCTCTGCCACTGCTGTTCACATTCTACTTATAACAATAAAAGAGCACTGAGCCGTCTTCAAGATATCTGTGTCGGACTGCCTAGCACACCTGACAAAGTGACTCTTGGACACAGACAGAGGCATAGAATGGCAGAGGGATAGTGAGAGATAGAGACACAGATGCAAAGGGCAGAGAGAGAAAGAGAGAGAGCGCTAGATCGGTGTATGATACGCCTGGTGCATCTACCACGACGCCAATCGTGCCACTCCTCTGCAAAGCCTGACTCACATTATCCACCCACCATGCCACAACCACGCCACATTGCAATGATGGGATCCCTGAACACGTTTTCCGTTCCCAGACATAACATGTGGGTGAAGCATCGTACTTTGGGTCCTTGATCAATGCCATGCAGCAGTTGGCTTTTGGCTCCCCCTATTGGACAGGGAAATGCCTGTACTGTCCGACTATGGAATGTGCCTTCTGAATACAGCACCACAGCAGTGCATGCTCCAACGCCCAGTTCATGGTGGCTCGAGCTCACTGTGCGCAGGGACAGTGCTAGTGGTGGAGTCAGCACTTCCCCTGGTGTCCGAGGTTTGATTAACAGTGTGAAATAGAGAGAGCAAAACTGATTGCAGTGTGGTAAAAAGCGATGATAATTCCATTGCTTCCACGTCTTTGGGCGGTAACACAATAACCACCCTTTTAATCACACCGCCACATTCTGAGTTTAGAGGAAAAGTAGAGAATTTTCCACCACCAGCTAAAGCTGAATCCCCCACTTTCCTTCTAAAACCAGCATATTTACTGTGGCAGAATCCACCAACATCCCCATGGAGTCCTAAGTGTTACAGTACACTACCACCACTCGCAATCCCATGGTAATAGCATGGGGAAGAGTGGTGGTACGGTACATTATTTTGGTGGTAATTTAGCAGATTTACCACCGAATTTCAGCCAAACTCGCACTGGGGTAGAAATTCCTACTTCTGTGGCTTGCAAGGGCCATGCACTGATCACTGTCTAAGTGGCCTCAACTATTGCCTGGAAAAGAAGCTTCTCACTAAAACCAACGCTCTTACAAGAACCAGTTGAGGTCCTGGGAATGAATGGAGCCCCCTTGCTTCCATGACACTGGAGTGTTCTGGGTAGCAATCTGTGCGCTGTTTATTTTCAACTCCTTGTTAGTGAAGGTTTAAATTGTCCTTCACTAGAGGCATCAAAGTCTTGCCTTGACATGTTAGGGACTCGAGGGGGAGACCATGTGGCAAACAGACACAAGTCTGAAGGGAGAATTCTTTATGGTGGCACGAATGGAGACATGCGTTTGCCCAAAGAGGGCCTCTGTTCACTGGATATGTGACCATGTGACCAGTATCGGATTGGTCATAATGGACGAGGGATTTCCTCCTGGGATTTGCCCGGGTATCCTGCTGAGGCGAGAGCTTGTTTGGGCTGTTCCCAGAACCACGAGGCTGTGTGAAGAACAGCCCCCCCCCAAAAAAAAAATCAAACCCACACTTTAATTTTGAACATACTTCTGTATAGTATGTGTTGGCTTGTGGAGTGAGAGGGCGAAGTCCACGTTCATACGCTGAGGGTCAGAAACGGTGGCGATGCTGAAACCTGGCAAGTAATTGCATCTAAAGGCTTTGGATTTTTTTGTTACTAGTCATTGGTAGATGAAACACACACTAATGATGCAGGCTAGTTTTGTCTGCTCCAGGCTTTCGGGATGTCCAGATGCTCCCAGTCAATAATGGTTGAAAGGACGTGGGTGCAGGGCCACACCTGCATTTAATTCAACAGTTCAGGCGCCAGGGCCTTTCGGCATTTTTAATTAAAAACGAATCCAACAAACCTCCAGGCCACCCTGTCTCTTCCTCAGACTGAAACCATTTGCCAACCCGTTTGAGAATGATGGGGAGGTCCAATGGAATCTACTTGCATTATTCATACAGGGTGGGGAACGCCTTTCCTTTTTGTGGGTGACATTTTCTTACCCAAATTAGTGGACTTCACGTTTTTTGCAGTGCTTTGGTACCATGGACTGAACAGAAGGAGCCCCCTTCATGAATTTTGTGGGATGGAAAATTGTTGGATCAATTATATGTTTGGGATATAAGTTATAGAAAAATCTAGGGAAGAGCTGGTACTTCACCTGGATGTGGTTCACTGTGGGCCAACGTAGAGGCTCTACCCATCTCTGCCAACAAGATGAGCAAAGTCTTTAGTTGGCCCATTGCGAACCTCATCCATATGACGTAGCAATTCTGCCCTAGATTTCTGTATGTATGTATGTATGTATAAGTCTGGCCTTGCACAACTACTTTTATTCCTGGTGCGAGTTAGACATTTGGAGGAGGGTGTGTTTGTTTAAGTAGTAATGTCTCAATGGTGGGTGTGGATGCAGGAGTGGAACGTAGATGTCTTCACAGGATGAAGAAAGGCATAGGAGTGGCAAGATACGTGACTCATTAGAATAAAGAAGGTAGGAATAAGGAAACCTATATGTTAATATGATTTGGAGTTGGATGGCCAAGCACCAAATAAAGAATGGAAGTGAAGTTTGGGGGTTTGGGGGAGAGGGGATGGTGCGCAGGAATATAATTCTTTAACTGTTAGTCATGTTTTGGGGCACAATTAGTTTGAAAGGCATTTGGCCAGGGCTGCAGACACGCTAATGATCAGCTTGCTTTTTTAATAAAGCATTCTTATCACCTTAGCAAGCTGGTAAGCAAGAAGATGTGTGCTGTTGCCAGCCAAGGACTGGCCAATATGGCCACAGTGCAACGCCCGACGAGACAGCCTGGCATAGTGGCGAGGGGCACTTTTTGGGGCCAAAGCGGTCCACTTTGATGAGTTAATTTGATGTGCAGCTAGTAGATCTGAACGATGTTGCAGAACAAATATGATTTAAAAAGCACTGTCACACATTTTATTTCAAAAATATTTCCCTTGAATGGTACTCTTTTGTGATAAAAAGTCATAAATTCCTATTGTGGTACATCTGGTTATTTATTTGCCAGTCCGACCTTGTCTGTTGCTATGAGGGGATCATACGAAAATAGAGAATGCAAAAATGTAGAAGCCTAAAATACCAAAATTCAAGACCACAATTTTAGCACATATATATGTGGGGGGTGGTTTAAGTAAATATAAAAGGTCGATGGGTATTGGGGGGTCTCCCACCGCATATATAAGTGATAAAAAGGGGTTTTAAAAAATGTGGTCTTTTCGGCTTCAACATTATGCAGTATTCACAGAGATCTGCTATGAGTGCAGCACTTAGCTTGAGTACCATACACTTACCCTAAAATCTCCCACACCTAGGGAGGTATTACAGAAACTTTGGACCACTGCAAGTAAAATTAGCACTAGAACAAAAATGTTCCCCGTGTATAAAACATATACTTGAATGCATTTTCGTGCCAGGACAATGTTTGCACTACCACCAGTGCACATTTTTCAACAAATGCATCAAAAGAATATGGGCCTCATTACAAGTTTGGTGGTGCAATAAAACAATGTTTTTTGGGTGGTAACAGAATTACTGCTGCTTTTACTGCACTGCCGAATTCGGAGTTTGAAGTTAGAGTGGAGGATTTAACTCCAGCATTTTGCTGGAGGTGAATCCTCCACTCTACCTCCAACAATCGTCAGATTTACCATGCAGTATTACCGCCGGCTATAAAACTGCCAAAAATTCCCCGTGTGGTGCTAGCAACTCTAACAATGAGGATTTACATTGCCCTACCACCATCATGCCATGAGAATCTCCTCCCCTTACTTTCTTCTATGCACTTACTCTATCAGAATTGTCCTTGGACCTTATATGATAGCAACCTCGTCTGGTTCCTCCACCCTCCCATTACTGTTTTTTTCCTCCCCACCGCCCCTCCAGCACTATCTGAAATGTCGTCAGGCCTAGTATAATAGTCACTTGTTTTGTTCCTCCCCTCCCTTTCTGCACCCCTCTCCCTCACCTTTTGTTTTTCTCCGGCTCTACCAGAAATGTCGTCAGGCCTAGTACGGTAGTCGTCTGTCTGTTTCCATTTCCTTCCCACTCTCCCCCTCCCTTCTGTACCTATGTCTTAGCTCTTGAACTATCTGAAATGTCGTCAGGCAGAGTATGATAGTTAATTTCACATCCTTACTGTTCATGGCCTGCAAGAATGTCATTGTATTTTCCCTTGTTCCCTCCCTTGCCTTGAAGCGCTTTGAAACACATTGTGTATAGGCGCTATATAAATAAACTATCATATCATATCATGTTGATGCTTTGGACCAATGTGGTGGTAACAGTAAACAAGTTTGGCAGTAAATCTGAGGATTTACTGCCGATTTCATTACAAAATTCATAATGTGCCCCTATGTCTTTATGCATTACGACAGTCCCTAGTGCTAATTGCACTTGCTTGGGTATAACATTTCTGTAATACTACCCCTGGGGCAGTGGCGTACCAAGCGGGGGTGGGGACAGGAGTAAAAAACTGCCCCCTCTGTGGCTACCAGGAAATTTGTCAGTGGGACACCTCTCCCGTTCGGCACCTCAGTGAGGGTTCCCAACGAGAAATGTGTACCGCTGGCAGGACAATGTGTGCTCGGCAATTCCTGCTCTGCACCCTCATTGTCCTGCCAGCAGGACACCTTACCCTTTCGGAACAGGAGAGGTCTCCCACTGCCAGGACAATGTCCCAAGGAGCTCCGGGGCAGCAGGTGGGGTCTCACATTGCTCTGTCAACAGAGCATTATAATGTGAGCCATTAGGAACTGATGGGAGGGAGAGAGGGGGGACTATTAACAGGGACGTTTGTTCCTTTAGAAATGTGAATTGGAGGGAGTGATCAGAAGTGAGAAGTGTGAAGGATTGTGCATGCATTATGAATGAATGACTATGACTTTGAAACCCAAGCATGTGTTAGGCTCAACTGTAGTTAGTTTACTATGACATACTTGTTTATTATGTAATGTGGTTTGCTTCCAAGGCATTGCTATAAAGAATTATTTAAGCACATGAAATGCAAAACAAAACCTTAATAAATATCTCTATTAACTAAACCTGGGAAGATGTGCTCAGTTGCTTAAATTGTCCCCATCCCAGTTTCACCATTTAACCAAAGTGCCTGATACCGGGCAAATCATGTAGTCACTTCTGTTGGTACAATCCATGTGCAAATTAGGAGGTTTGCATGAGCTCTAATAGATTGTTTTCTCTAATGTTCCTGCAACTTTTTGTTATTGTGTTCAGAACGGGCCAGAACAAGACAGAACATATTGCAGGAGCATAGCACCTCAACAAGCATTGAAGTGCAGTTTGCTCACACGTGCTACTTTACAGAGAACTGACCAGGTGTCAGCAGAGAACACTAACAACCAGATATGGCCTGAAGCTTGACAAGAAACCCATTCTTCAAAGACCTTTCAAAAGACAACACCGTGGACTGCATGTAGAATCTGCCAATGCCACAGACAAAGTGTGGCACCTGTCCAAAATGGTATTTATATTCCACAATTTACAGACATCTCTTTATTAGGGTGATTATTGTGATCAATCAAAAAAGAAGAGTCCATTATTTGCTTAAAAGGATTTCATACTGAATCACTATAAGACATGTTTAACATTAAAAATGTTGGACGTTATGATGTTCCCATAATCCTCTTTGCTTTTATGCAAATTGCCAGGATTGGGTTCTATGAAGAGATACTGGGCTTCATTACGAGTCCGGCCAGCTGTGCCGGAAAAACTGGCAGGCTGCCGCCGGTCCGGTAATTCCGTTCCGATTCCGTGATTGCCGGAATCATAGGGGCATTAGAACCCCGGTGACCCGGTAATTCTGGAGGCGGAATTCTGTAAAGCCCCATTCCCATGGAGTCCAACAGGACTCCATGGGGATGGGGACCATGGAAACACTGGTTCCGCTGTGACAAAGCCGGTGTTTACATGTCCACCTGCAGGCTGGTGGGGTTACTTCTGCCAGGTCAGACATGGCGGGAGTGACACCTCCCGCGTGCAGGACTGGGAATCAGCCGGTCCGAAAAACAATGGTGGCGGCGGATTTGCCGCCAACGTTGTTTCCGGACAGGCTGACTTGTAATGAGGCCCACTGTGTTGTGTAACCTGGCCCCCTCCTTCCCACAGCCCCGCCCCTCCAAAGAGGTGACAGTTTCCCCAGTAAATGTTTTCCATTTCTAGCAACGTATGTTAAAATGCCACCTGCCACAGTGCCACTAATGTTATCAAAAAAGTAGAGCAGTTTGGGGCCGCACATGAGACAGTATGGAATTGCGTGCATTGCATTTGGGGGGAAAAGTAGCAGGACTTTTTTTTCGTGGCTCGACCTCCGTCCCCCTCAGCCCCGCCCACCCTGCCCCCCCCCCCCCCCCCCCGACTTTACTTTTGCAATGCTGGATATTCCACTTCTCTGAGGTCGATTCATTTTGCCGTGTGCGCTACTCAAGAAAACCCAGTTACTCGTGAATGTTCTGAACGTGGCAGATACAAAACCAGAAAACGAAGATCTTTTAAAAGTTTTGTTTTTGCCAGAGAAGTTTGCAGTTTAGTCATGGCAGCCGGCGTGTATTAAGATGCATGCCGTGAGGTGCGCAGTCATAATCAGTTCATTAGTGTGCTGCGTCAGGCCGGCATCCCTCTCACCTCCTCGGTGTCATTGTGCGGGGGACCCGCGGCGAACGTGCAAGGTCCTGGCACCTAAAGGCGCCATGGGAAAAGGAGGCGGTTCGGCGCGAGACGGCTGGCACTCGGCCCATTCAGCGGGTTCAGGGAGCGTGCCCCAGGAAGCGAGGGCGTCAGCGCCAGAGTCAGCACTTCTCTCCCAGCAGGATGTGGAGAGACGTACTGGAGCGCTTTCACCCGCATGTGAAGGTAGCTTTTAAAAAGTCTCTGTGCATATTTATCATACGCCAGCAGAAGCAGGCCTCAGACAAGAAAGTGAGTGCGTTTCAGGGCCTCTCACGTCACTTGCATTCCGCCTAGTCTCCATGAACTCGAGGTAGCCCTCCCATTGGGCTAACACTTTTCCTTACCCTGCCATTTCCCTTCATCTGTCGTCATATATTGGCAAAACACCTTAAAACACGTGAACTCAAAAAGAAGAATTTTCTTCATGTGTCTCGTGGGATAAACGTCAATTCAGTGGGGCTGCTGTGTTACGCTCAGGGGCACCACGCGTGCCCACCTTGTTTTTTGAGCAATAAGTTAAAACATGCATCCTTCACCGAGCTGGTAATGCAGAATATTTTCATGGTGCCTGCCAGCAGGGGGCCATACATACACGGGAAGTGTGGCACTGCACAGGGTCGTCACGACAGCTCTGAGCAGAGGTGCCACACCTCTCAGGACGTGAGCAAACAATGTGGGCCCTGATTGACAGGCGACTTGGCCTCCTGGCAGAGGCCCCTGGGGGTGGCACTCGCTCTCAGTCTTAAATGGTAGCTATGTGTAGTGTCCTGACATTACATTAGCTCGTGCATCCAGTGCTATCTCGTGCATCCAGCACCAGATGAATGCACGAGCTGTAGGGAGCGAGGACGTGAGGGAAGAATGTGATTCGGAACGTGAGCGGAGTGTCAGTTGGAGAAGAGAGGAGAAGCGTCCAGTTCATGTCCCCTTATATACTGATAGACGTACCTGTTATAGTTATTACTTTTATGCAGGGCCGGTCTTACAACAGATTGCACCCCAGGCGGGAAGCATCGTTGGCGCCCCCCCTCCCCTGACCTGTGATCTCATGCATGTGTCATGGGCTGAGCAGTGGGAGTGGGGACTATGAGTTAACAACATTGTCAATGTTGGCATCTGTTGAATTTCATGAACCTCAGAAAACAGCAACAAGAGGGTCAAACCCGAACAGGCCTGGTTATGTTAGACTGCTTTTGCTCTTCATTTTTAGTAACAATGAACATGTGCTGCTGTGACTCGGGTCAGAGAATCGACAATTTCAGATCTACACTAATGTCATTCGTATGACCTCAAACATTTAGCCACTCTTTAAAGGTGATGAACTGGTCTTGAACAGTGTTACTCGAACCTACAAGAACAAGCACCAGCAACATACCCACGATAGCTGTACAAGCCCGTCTATCTCAGCATTAAAATATGTATTGCATCAAATATTTCACAGGAAGTTAAATATATTTAGGAGGGACACACGTAAACAATATCACTACTCCATGTGAGTGGTAAAGTCTACTTTAAACATATGCAGAGAGTTAACATGCATGTACAATTCAACATACCTTCCAATGTTAATGTTAGAGAGGTGGCGTTATAAAATTATGACATTACAATGTGGACTTTACATTGAAACACATTGCAGTGCATTACCGCGGAAGAGAAATGGCAGTTCGAGTATTGGGGTTTGTTTCGGTCATGCTTGTGAACTCTCCAAATTCTTAAATGTTTCCTTCGTGATTACTTATTTTAGCTCCTGACAGCACCATGAAACTGTAAGATCGCAAAGAAAAACGATGTCTACCATCCCAACATAAAAACAAAAACAATCAAATTCTTAAAGGGTGGAAGATTACCTTTTCTTGGGACTCGTTAAGTTTACTTTTCGCAATTTACTAGTCGCGTGCTGCTTGAATAACAGCAGCCCCTGCACATTGTGCAGTGTATAGACAAATTTCATTTCAAGGGACTTGGAGTACTGCAGGTATCAGGGGAAGCATCTCCAGTGTACCCCAAGCGTAGTGCGCTTTTCCCTCCACCCTCACCCCCCAGCCTTGCAGCCCTGTGCTTTTTCACATTCTCCATTATGGTAAAGAACATTGTCCCGAGCTTGGGAGAGAAATGGACTATGCAGAAGGAGCTGCCTCCCCAGGGTGTGTTTAGCTGCTGGTGTATCAAATGCAGAAATGGGTGGCATCAAGAGCCCCACGCTCTGAAACATCTTTTGCGCACTGGTTGGTCACACGACAGAAAGTGTGAGCAGGTGATTCCCCAAGACTTGAACCATTCTTTAGAGACCTGGCTTTGATTAATGTGGCGTTAGCTAGTCATGGCCATACCCCAGCGTTTGTGTTAAAGGAGATTGGAAGCTGCACCATGCAGGATATTTTAAAGGCCATGAATTGATGCTACAGCATGTCGCCCCCAATGGAACAAAGAAAGTAAAGCATGCATCCTACAAGTCTGGGTATTTGCATTATACGGAAGACGGGCCAACCGTCCACGGAGACGGTTTCTACTGTAGTTGCTGAGTAGCTTTCCCAAGCCAGCTGCTGTGCAGACTTCGCTCAGCTTTTGGTCCAGCGCCTGCATCCATCCTTCACACCATCATTCACAAGGCACGTTCTTGTAGGTGTTTGTTTATCTTGTTAGACTAGCATGATTACTATTCCAAACAAAAGAAGCACAACAACAAAGAAGAGTATAAGACAAGTCTGAGCGAACAGTGAAATGTATGCAACTCTTGCACTAAAATAAAGTCAGCAGTGCATGCCCAGGAAAGAGGTAACGACGAACAATATGCTTGGGAGCAGGAACTAGGGGGGCGTAGTAACCCCCACACCGGCCCAAGCGTGGTACCGGCCCCAAGGGCCTCGCCCTGGACGTGATTTTGGCCCAGCCAACGGACCGACCAATCCAACCCTTCTGGAACGTGCAACTGTCTAAGATCTGCTGATAGTGACACTCTGCCCAGGTCTTCCGAGAACCGGCCTTTCGATCTCCTGAGGAGAGTCCACCAGCAGAGTTTGCTTCCTTTTTCATGACTACTTGAGCCTTGACAAAAGTGTCTAGCTTTGTGGTCTCCAGAGGCTGTTCTTGGATGGCCCAGTCATCTCCGCAATATCATTTTAACATAAATAAAACGCCTATGCAGCAATAGGCCTCACCTACGAGGACGGGAGCAGGAGGAAAGAAGTGTGCTTGCCTCAGAAGGCTGTAGTTACTGCTGGGTTTCCTGAAACAAGGCCAATCAGTGAAGGCAGGATGCAAAAACTGTTTGTATTTGCTGATTCTGCTGCTGCTTGGCAGTGTGTGCTTGTGATGGGAACAACTTCATGATTTAGTGACCCACTCGCTCCTCTTTTCTGTAATGGCCGGGGCCGACAACACCAGCCAGCCCCAATCGATCCACATTTCAGTGTCAGTGCGCGCCCATAGCCTGGAGGAGGGCAGACCACACATGCACCCATGGGCCTGGCTGGCGCCAGCAGCGCCGGCGCCACCCGGGGCTGGGGGAAGGTAATAAAGCAACAAATGTTGCTAATTTATCTGCCAATTGCCCTGCCCTGCCTGAGGGCCGAGGCCAGGCCTGTTTCTTGGCCCGGACGAGGTGGGCAACTGCCTGGGGCGCAATAGCCCCAGGGGACGCAATTGCCCCGGTCCCTGGAGCCTCTGGAGGGGATGGAATTGCCCAGTTTGTGGGGCGGCGCATTGACGTGGGGAAAGTTCCGCAGGTCAGGTGCTGGCGCTGCCCCATCCGACTGTAATGTCACGTAGTACAAAAGTACTACGTGACATTACAGAAGTCAGAGGCTCCCTCCTACCACTTTTGCGCCACTTGGGGTGTGGGCATAAGCACACCAATAAAAACACTTTAGGTCCCCCTGCAGCTAAGACCAGCTCCTTCCATCACAATGCCGGCAGGAAACTGCTAATGGTGGCCCATTAGTCACTAAATGGTTTTGTGCTGGCATTGAGATGGGAGGGGAGGTGCAGTGGGCTGTGGGGAGTGTGCGTGCCTTGCAGGGACACACCGTGGGCCCGACCCGTTTGGGCCCATGGTGCGTCCCTGCAAGCCCAGAAAATGGCCAAAATAATAGTTTAAAGCAGCGCTATTTCTTTCATGTTGCTTCTTTTCCAAACTATATATCAATTACACTTTAAACCACTTCCATGGCACTGGTGATGAGTTACTTCCCTATGCAGATAATAGTTTTGACCAGTGTTGCTGAGTAAATATTCTTTAAGCTACGAACTGGTTTATTTATTTATTTATTTATTTATTTATTTATGCAATGTGTGTCGGGTACATGGAGACGGATAATTTATTTATTTATGCAATGTTTGTCGGATACCTGTATCCGACACACATTGCATACATAAATAAATATGCAGGTACCCGACAAACATTGCATGAATAAATAAATAATCCTGGTCCATGATCCTTACAACAGTCAAGAGTTTACTGTATCAAAGCATAACCCTTGATTCCCATTCAAAGAATATTAAAGTGATTGTTTATTGGGTTCAGGTGTCTCCTTGTCATTGCCCTTTTGGCTTAGGTTGCCTCCAAACCCCCTTCAGCATCTTGTGTTCTTTGTTGGTTGTATATCCTGCATCCTGTGCCATATTCATGGTCTCTTGGTTGGTGTGCCCAGTCCTCATTATCTACAGCCTAAGTGGGACTGGGGCATACAATTGTCTTGGGCACACGTGAAAAAGTGGCCCACCGTTGCAAGTGGCAATTCATTCCTTGTGTGACAGACTGTTTGACTTTGGGTAGGAGTTCCTTAACGGTGTAGTTTGGGAATGGCGCGCAGGGTGCAGTGGGAGTGGTGCGCGGGGTGCGGTGGGAGAGGTGCGCGGGTTGCGGCGGGAGTGGAGCGCAGGGTGCGGTGGGAGTGGTGCATGGGATGAGGTGCAGGGGGGGCGCATTCTTAGTATTTTGCCCTGGGCACCAAATGCACTAGAAACTGCCCTGGCCGAGGCCACAGCCTGCAGCAGTTCCAGTGGTAGAATACACGTGTAACACGTTTGTTTCCTAACATTATAAAAATGAACAGGCACATTCATTATTATAATGTTAGGAAACTAACGTGTTACACGTGTATTCTAGCACTGCCCTGTCTGAGGGCCGAGGCTGCATCTTGCAGCAGTGCCAGTGGTAGAATACATGTGTAACACGTTCGTTTCCTAACATTATAAAAATGAACAGGCATATTCATTTTTATAATGTTAGGAAACAAACGTGTACACGTGTATGCAAGCACTGTGGACTGCTGGTGCAGTGCCCCGTAGAGGCTGACTGACGTCAGGCAGCCGCCTGGGCTGCCTGACACAAAGACTGGCCCTGCTTTTATGTGTTAAGTAAATAAATTCTTACAGTTCAGTCCCTATAGTCTGCCCATTTTTCACTGGCGACGAGGAAAACTCATTGGGCCTCATCACGACTTGGGCGGTAACGCCGGCGGTATTAGCCCTACCGCCGAACTCCCCGGCTCTAATAGCGCCGGATCACGAGTTCGGCGGTAATGTCAATCCCCATTCCCCATTGAGCCCATTCGGGAATGCCCCATTCCCATTGGGCTTAATGGGGAAATTTTGCGCTAATACCGCCGACGGATTTTTCCGCCAGCGGTAATAGCATGAATTTTTGGCGGATTTCCCCCGGCTCAGAGCTGGGCAAAAATCTGCCGAAGTCCTGCTTTGGCGGACCCTTAAATCCGGCGGTAATAGCGCTACCGCCGGATTTAAGGGTTACCGCCAAAGTCGTGATGAGGTCCATTGTGGCCGTTGAGAAGGATCTCCGGCCGCACGATAGGTAGGAGCTTGTCATCGTTGCTAACCGTTCCCATAAATCCTGTGTGTGCTCAGCAAACTGTTCCACAACTCTTTCGAGAGACTCGCTGCTGATGTTATCACGTCGGATCCTGCCGTTTACGCTTTGTGAGCCTCATTAGCCGTCCACGTCCTGCCCGTATACACTCTCCCAATCACAAGCGTTGAGAAAGGAGGGGGGCGGGCCTACCCTCATGTCACTCAATACCAGGAACTTGATTATGCCTACAGTCCATCAAGATACACGCATATGCCACTTCTACGTTACGCTGGAAGGAGGCGTAACCATCCTAAACTAATTACCTCATTTTTACTACTGCACCTCCTCCTCGCAGTAGCCTTCCTTTCAACCTTACACCGGTAATCATCATTTTCAACCCTCTTCCTCTTTGCAGTGACTTCAACAACCAACTACCATAAATACAGGAAGACACGTGGAAATCCTCATTAATCCTCCCTGCTCTTCCTCTTCCAGTGGTTTCAATAACCAGCTACTGTAAATACAGAAAGACACTCAGAACAACATGGCAATGCAAGGAGTCCAGCCTCCTCATATGTTGCTACCAGAAGTAGGAGAACCTACACTCTCATGGAAACGCTGGCTTAAAGCCTTTGAACACTATGCACGTGTAGTGTGTGGGGCAAACTACAGTACAGAAAGGAAGAAATCCTTGTTGTTGCATTGTTTAGGTCCAGCTGCACAAGAAAAATTTGAAGACTTACCTGATCTAACGGAAGATGAGATAGGGGACATGAACGAGTACGAGATTGCTATTGTCAAGCTCAATAAACATTATGACAAGAAGATGAGCACAATTCTAGAAAGATATAAATTTGGAAAACGAGTTCAAGAGAAAGATGAATCTGTGGAACAATATGTTACTGCTTTGAGGAAGTTAGCCCGTAATTGCAAATTTGATCAACAATTTGACGAGAGGATCAGGGATCAATTTATGCTTGAATGCAGGAGCGGCAAAGTTAGGGAAAGGCTATGGTCCGAGGACGATCCCACTCTTGATACAGTACTAAGACTAGCCAAAGAAGTGGAGCACACTGAGACGTGTGTGTCCACTTTGGAAAACAGATTGAAAGACATGTCAGTCAAATCATCGATCAGTAGTGTACAATCTGATCAGGATGAAGAAATAAGGGCAATAAGGGGCAGCAAGAAGTAGAAAACTATACCATGCTACAGTGAGACAGCGTCTAATGCCAGAAATCCACAAAGCAGAACTTCCAGTAGTGGGGGAAGTATACAAGAATCACATGATGGGGAGAAGACCTGACAGAATAGAAGTCAGAAGGAATAACAGATTTGAAACGCCCAGAGTGCCTATGTTGGGAGGAGGAGAGCGTCAAGACAAGGGACAGTTTCCTCAGAGCGGAAGAGGGAGAACCAGAGAGAGAGGTTGTTATAGATGTGGTAGTCCAAGTCACTGGGCAAACAACAAAGGGTGTCCTGCTCTCAAGATGATGTGCAGGAGATGTGGAGGTAAAGGACATTTGGCCAAATGTTGCAGGAGTAACCCGAGTGAGGAACATAATTCGAACTGGATTGGAGATGACGATGAAGAGGAAGAGTGTGTGTTCATGGTCACTGATGAAGATAAACATGTTGAAAGTCCCAGGACAAAAATTGCTGTGAATGGGTTCCCTGTCATTATGATGGTGGACTCAGGAGCCAAGTATACACTTATACCAGAGGAAATGTGGAGAAAATGTGGACCGGAATATCTACATGAAGTAGATGTAAGGCCCAAAGCTTATGGTGGGGCCAGGATAGATCTAATTGGATGGTTCAATGCTAATTTGGAATTCAAAGGCAGACAGGCGAGTGGTCGCATTTATGTCTCAAAGAGAGGGGAGACTGCCCTGCTTAGTTAGACCCATCAGAAAATGCTCAAAGTGCGATTGGATCCCAATGCCGATGAAGCAGTCTACCAAGTTGACGGGACTCACATTGAAGATATACAGAAGATCAAGAATGAAATATTCAGAGATGATGTGATTGGATGTCTAAAAGGTTTTTCACATCGCATACTACTAAAGACGGGTTCAAGACCCATAGCCCAGAAACTCAGGAATGTGCCTTTAGCCCTCAGGATGGTAGTCAAAGAAGAACTGAACAAATTAGAGATGCAGGGCATTATCGAGAGGGTCGATGCTGCACAATGGGTTTCACCTTTGGTCATAGTAAGGAAACCTACAGGAAAAGTGAGATTGTGCGTCGTTATGAGGGAGTTGAATAAATGTGTGATTCCAGACAGGCATCCGTTGCCCAACATACAGGAATTGATATCCACTCTAGGACCTGCAAAAATGTTCTCCACCTTGGATCTCACGGCAGCATATCACCAAGTCAAATTACATGAGGACTCCAAGTGCCTAACTGCTTTCATCACGCCAGAAGGACTCTACCAATTTAGGAGAATGCCGTTTGGTTTGATCTCGGCAGCTTCAGTTTTTCAAAGAGTTATGCAAAGGATCCTTGGAGACTTGGAAGGAGTGGTGTTCTTTCAAGACGATGGGCCTCATTACATGGTAGGCGGTGAGCCATGGCGTTATTAGCGCCATGGCTCATGCTGGTAAAATACCGGCACCGCCTTGGCGGAAAGGGGATTTACCGCCCCATTCCAAGGTTGGAGGGGCGGTAAATCCCCTTTCCGCCATTGCCCTTCCCCATTCCCATTTCTGCCCCATAGGGCTCTATGGGAATGGGGAAGGCGCTAATTACGGCATCGCAATTTTGCGGTGCCGTAATTAGCTCCGAGGTCCCTTAGCGGATTGGATTTTAACGCCTGCAAAAAGCAGGCGTTAAATCCCCCAACCCGCAAAGGGACCTCGTAGTAAGGCGGTAAGGATTTACCGGTACCGGTATTTTACCGGTACCGGTAAATCCTTACTGCCATCCGTGTAATGAGGCTAGATGTGTTAATCTATGCGGATGATCAAGATGAGCATGACATGAGGTTGAATAGGGTTCTGCGAGAATTATGGCAAGCAGGAATGGTGTTGAGTAAAGCCAAATCTAAGATAAACAGGAAGGAAATAGAATACCTAGGGCATGTGATATCCGGAGAAGGTATCAAACCAAAGAAGGACCTGGCAGACTCCATCAAATCTATGATTACACCAGATAACAAGGAAATGCTCAGAACGTTCCTTGGGATGGCAGAATACTATGCTAAATTCATAGAACATTTTTCTGACCATACAGTTGAGTTGAGGAGTTTACTGAAAATGAACAAGAAATTTATGTGGAATAAGAGGCGCGAGAAGGAATTTCACTTCATTAAAGAAGCTTTAGCCAGAGCTCCAGCACTGTAAAGCTACGTTAGAGGTAGGAAAACCATAATAACGACGGACGCAAGTGAAGTAGGTCTGGGTGCATCCTTATCACAGTATCATAATGGACAAGAATTAGTGATCGCTTTTGCGTCCAGGTTGTTAAAGGGAGCAGAGAAGTACTATGCCACGATTGAAAAGGAGGCTTTAGCAATTAAATGGGCCACTGAAAAATTTCGGTCTTTTGTTTGGGGAGTACAATTTACTATTCACGCAGACCACAAGCCCCTAGTGGAGACTTTCAGTACCAAAGGTCTTGATAGAGTGTCTAGTAGGATCAGGCGATGGGTCACGAGACTGCAAGAATTCGACTTCAAAATTGTCCATTTTCCTGGTTCAAAAAATGTCACGGCGGATTGTCTGTCTCGACTGACTAGTTTAGATGATGCTGAAGGTGTTCCTGGAGAACAAGAAACAGTTTGTGTTGTGTCAAGTCAAGCTCTAACGGAACAGGAATGGAGTGAAGAAATGGAGAAGGTTGAGACTTTACTAGAAGTTGTGAAAAACGTCAAGGAAGGAAGGTGGAGGAAAAATGAGATAGATCACACAGGTGTCAAGGCATTCTGGGACGTACGAGAAGATTTATATCTACAAAGTGGATATCTAATGAAGGGTGATAAAGTGATACCTCCTACCAATTTGAGAGAGAAGATTATGGAGATGGGCCATGAGGGTCACCAAGGCATTGTAAAGACAAAGAGAAGGATTAGGAATACCTATTGGTGGCCCGGTTGTGATCGTCAGATTGAAGATAAAGTTAAGATATGTATCCTTTGCTCCAAAAGTGATAAAGTATGCAGGGGTGCTAGTTATCCAATGGTGTTGAGAGAGGTTCCTGGAAACCCGTGAGTGTGGTTGCTATGGATGTGGTTGGCCCAGTTTGGAGTGATGGTTGTTCGACTTATTGTCTGGTGGTCATTGATATGCTAACCAGATGGGATGAGATTGCTTTCTTACCACAGGTCACTACACGTGATGTTATAGATTTTATGGAAGAATTGTATGAAAGAGAGGGGTATCCGAAAGAGGTTCTCACAGACAATGGATCCCAGTTTAAATCCAGGGAAATGGAAAAATATTTGAGTGACAGAGCTATCAATCATATGTTTTGTTCCATTTACCACCCACAATGGTGTTGTGGAGCGATTTAATAGAGTGATAAAAGATGCTATCAAATTGGCGTGGGCGAACGCGAAAGAGTGGAAAGAATTAGTCAAAGAAACTTTGATTGCTCACAGATTCACTCCTCACAGCTCTACAGGTGTTACTCCTTTTGAACTGAGTAGGGGGAGGAAAGGTTATATAAAAATGTTCCCAGGGTGGATGAGTGATCTGGTGAGGAATGAGGTCAAAGTGAGGAATGAGGTCAGCACAGAGGGAGTGAGAGAGTGTATTATGCAGAGACAACTGAATAACAAAAGTTTGCATGACAAAAAGAGTTTCAGGAAAAGGCCCGAGTTTAAAGTGGGGAGTTGGGTCAGGCTAAAACTTCCTGTAATCTGAGACAAGATGGATGTCAATGGTCCAAACCATTTAGAGTGGTAGAAGTTTATTCCCATACCGTTAAGACACAGGATGGTAGAGTCTGGAACAACGAGAGAGAGTTATGAGCTCAAGAGGTGAGAGTTTTGAGAATAATTCTGATGAAATGGTGAGAGTGAACGGAGAGAGAAGTAAGATTTCTTTGAGTGTGTCTTCCTTGGCAACCTGTCCAGATAACCATCCAGAAGAAGGGAGCAAGATGAGATCTAGAACAGGAAGAAACTACAGACCACCGAAATATCTTTTTGACTATGTAGACTAAACAAGTTTAACAAGTCAAATAAGTTCAAGCTTTCTTGTTCTATAAAGAAGGGGGATGTGTAGTGTCCTGACATTACATTAGCTCGTGCATCCAATGCTAGCTCGTGCATCCAGCGCGAGATGAATGCACGAGCTGTAGGGAGCGAGGACGTGAGGGAAGAATGGAATTCGGAACATGAGCCGAGTGTCAGTTGGAGAAGAGAAGAGAGGAGAAGCGTCCAGTTCATGTCCCCTTATATACTGATAGACATACCTGTTATAGTTATTACTTTTATGTGTTAAGTAAATAAATTCTTACAGTTCAATCCCTATAGTCTGCCCATCCTTCACTATGCTCATCTGCATTTTCTGAAAGCACCCCCTTTTCTTGATTTCGTCTTTCATTTAAATACCCCCTCATATCCGAAACCAAGGAGTTGAGCATTCATCGTACCACCCTTGTGGTCGGAAATGCAGGTGGCCATGTCATTGGGCCTCATTACGCCCCGGCGGAAGACCATGGTGCTTTTAGCACCATGGTCTATGCCGGTAAGTTACCGACTCCGCCATGGAGAAAGGGGGAATTACCACCCCATTACAAGGTTGGCGGGGCGGTAATTCCCCCTTCCTCCATGGCCCTTCCCCATTCCCATTTTTGCCCCATAGGGCTCAATGGGAATGGGGAAGGCGCTAAGTGCGGTGCCGCAAATTGCGGCACTGTAAATAGCACCAAGGTCCCTTTGCGGGTCCCTACTTTAACGGCTGGTCTACACCAGCCGTTAAGGTCGGGTCCCGCAAAGGGACCTCGTAATTAGTCGCTAATAGGTTAACGGCGCTGCAGCCTTTTATGGTGCCGTTAACCCATTAGCACCTGGGTCGTAATGAGGCCCATGGTCTCCAAGCTGCCTCATTATTTCTTATGAAAAGTTTGGTCTTGGCACTAGGCATACACGATTCCTCCTTTCTATGATTCCTTTTTTGACAATTGTAAAACAGCCTTATAAATGCAGAACCACTAGTCCCATGGTGCAATATGATGTGAGACTGAAAGCCAGGACTGTCTGATTCTATCATACCTTCTACGAGACAACTAGGCAGCTCTGTACACTGCCCGATAATTGTACAATTTAAGTAATAATTGTACCATTGAAGTCATTGTTTCACACAATTATTCAAACATTCTTTTCATGTCAATAAATTACACACATCACAGACTAGCCAGGGTTCTTAAATTAAGGACACCAAGGATCCGTACTGGCTCTGAAATTATACTGTTTTTTTTATTTATGGTATAATTCCAAAATTGATGAGCCTTCCCTGTGATGCACCAACTCTGGCCCAGGAAAATTGTCCAATTTGAATGCTTGCAGATGATGCTGTATTATTATCCCTGATGCCACGTGGCCTAGAAAATCAGCTGCTGGCATTTGAAGAGTTCTGCGACCATAATGGGCTCTCTAGAAATGTGCAAACAACTAAAACTATGATTTTGAGGAAAAACAGAATAAAGGGGCTTAACAGAAATGGCTTAAAACTGAAGGGGGAGTCCATTGAACAGGTTAAAGAGTATGAGTATCTTGACTATGGCAATGGGGCAGTACAAATATCCCTCTAAATCTATTCCGTGCAGGCTAGACAAGAAGCTATTTATGGGGTGGTACTTTGGGGAGGAAGAAATTGCGGTAAATTATCTAGAAGCAAACATAACATTATTAAAAATCTTCTGGGCCTCCCCATCAGCACCCCAAATATCCCGGTTTTGTAGAGGTTGACACACAGAGAATTGGGATCCTGTGTAGGTCAAAACCTCTCTTCTACTGTGTCAGGGTATGGTCATCTCTGGGACTTGCTGCGTATAGCTGTATAGTTCTGCAATAAAAGATATGTTATTACAAGAGGGTGGCCGATCGCTTCCCTGGACAAAGTACCTAAAAGAGGCTTTGCTTTCACTTGGTTTCTGCAACTACTGGGTAAATCCAAAACGTATTGGCCGTGGTGAAAATCCAAAGATTAAGAAGGCCCTAATGTATAATGAAGTGAGTGGACTCCTTACTGATATTCTAAGTAGTGAGAGGGGAAGGAAGTACTGGAAGTGCAAGAAGACCTTTGGCTACAAAACATTTTGGGATATTGTCCCCCCAAAATTCGTGAGGCTAATGTATTTAAAGCTTTGGTTTGGAACACTACCCCTAGCAGAATTATTGCACAAATGGAACTGCGGTCTCTCTAACAAATGCCCTCTGTGTAACACCGAGATAGAAAATTGTATGCACTTTCTCTTATTTTGCCCACTGTATTGTAACAGCAGGCAGAGATTTCTCAAGTCGCTCTTCATATGTCGATCAATAACATCTGCAAAAGACGCTATAGCACTGTGCGTCAATTCTAGGGACGAATTTGCAGTGTACTCGGTTGTGAATTATTTGATGAGTACATGGAGGGTTAGATCACGTTTCATTGCATAGTACTACCAGGGGTGTAAATTGAGTGTCCCGTTGGTGTATTAGTTATTGAGAATTTATGATTTTGATTGTTTTTATTACTATTGATCTTGGCAGTTTTACATACATCCCCAAATTTGCAGTTATGTAATGTTTAAAAATTGCTTACAATTTCAAGATGAATTTTAAAATGACAGTGTAGATGTATACACATGAAAGATGATAAAATGAAGTTTACAACAACATCCTATGTTTAATATTAATACATTTGTATTTGTTGATTTTAGCTCGCAGTCGTGAAATTTTAAGAACCCAATGATCCCTTTTATTTGTAATCATGAGATCATGTTTTAAATTCTTGCCATTGTCATGATTGTATTCTAGTGATATACATGGAGAACGTGTCTTATCATTAACTCCTGTTCTCCAGCATTGGTATCGTTCCTAGATTCACATGCTGTGAATATTCCCTGTCATCAGGCTGGGAATCCCCCGTTACCTTTTGATTCCTCTTGCCCTAGGCAAGAAAACCTACATTTTGTAGCCTGACATGCATATTAGGGGTGTTTTTGGTCACCACCAATGGGACCTCGAGGAGCCCTACACTACACACTCCTCTTCCCCTCAGATTCTGACCCCATGGTACCAGATGTCCGTGGGGTGTGAGCAGTAGTCGAAGTGTACATAAAGAAGTAGTGGAATTATGTTCCCTACTTGCCTGCACCTACTCGCCACAAACCCCATCTCCACGCCCCCTCCCACGCACAATACAAACCCCTAAACAAATGTGCCTGCTGTTTATGGAGATGTTCACTGCAGTGCAAGTTTCAACCGCTTCCTACACTTTTCTTTCAAAACAAAACCATTCTGGAACGGTTTTGTCTTAAAATAAAAGTATAGGCACAGTTAAACGTAATAAAAAAAGTAGAGCAGCCCCGCTCCCAACCGCTCCCATCCACTCTAGCTTACTTGTACCACTGGGTGTTAGTGGTTTTACATGACGGGGTGGAAGGAGGGAGCATGTGAATCTATGAAAGATACCAATGCTGGAGAACAGGAGTTAGAGGTAATAAACATTCTCCTTCTCCAGAATTGGATCTTTAATAGATGTGCATGCTGTGAATAGACTATGTAGCAATATACAGACACTGGAGGTGCACAGGTAAAAGCAACCCAGCACACCATACAGCAAATCCATAGCATCGAACCTTACTGGAAGAGGTGCTGTAGGACTGCTCTCCCTGTCCGCACTTCTTCTGCATGCTGCTTCTCCAGGCAGTAGTGCCTTGTGAAAAAATGTGGCACTGACCAGGTGTCCGCTTGGCAGATGTATGCGATCAGACCCCCAACTACCATGCAGCCAAAGCTGCTGTAGCTCCTGTTGAATATGCATTTGGGGGAGCCTGGATCGGCTTCCCTGCTGACTTGAGGCAGAAGACAATGGCCGACGAGATCCACCTTGCTATGCTTTAGTTGAATAGAGCATTACCTTTATTCGCCAGGCCATACGCTGTGAAAGGTTACGTTGATTTCCTGAAGGACTGCATCCTGTCAATGTAGGATTTCAATGCTCGCTTGAGGTCAAGCGAGTGAAATGGCACCTCCGCTGGTGATGAGGGTTTGCTAAAGAAAGCTGGTAAGTTTATCGTGGAATTCTTGTGAAAATCTCGGGGTACTTTGGGAACGAATTCTGGGATTGTCATGAGAAGTACCCTCTCCTTTTGGAACCGCAAGCATGGTTGGTTGATTGTGAGGGCTTGCAGCTCCGACATCCACCTAGCTGATGTAATAGCCACCGGGAAGGTGACTTTCCACAACAAGTATCCCAGTGGCGTGGTGGCCATAGGTTCAAATGGTTTCTTGATGAGCCCTGAGAGCACAGTACTGAGCCTCCATTCTGGCGACAGCCATTTTACTGATGGAAAACTTCTGAAAAGACCTTTGAGGGAATGCATTATGAGTCTGCGTCTGGTGTACCTAGAGATGGCCGCCAAGTGCACTTTAATGGAGTTGTCGGCAAGGCCTAACAGGTATGGCAGTACATCGTCTGGCGCCAACTGCAATGGGTTGAGCCCTTGCTGGTGTTGCTGGTGTTGGGTTTTGCACCATCTGCAAAAATCGTTTCCATTTCTGGTGGTACGATTTGTTAGTGGCAGGAGCTCTCGCTGCCGCAAGGACCTGCTTTTGAAAAATGTTTGCAAGGAACTTGGGGTTGGTTACCCTGAGTTACATGGGGGAACCCAGACGTGGAATCCCTGCTCACTGTGCTCAGACAGGCACAGCTCCACCTCACTGATGAGGCCCAACAAGGCTGAAACACGTGTATGGGATTGCTGTTGGTACTCTAGTTCAGAAGGGAATTGCCACAGCATTTTGGTGTTGTACTGCCCATGTTGGCGGGACAAAGACTGATATGCAAATATTATTTCCCATCTGTGAATGGTACAGTGAGCAAAAAGCGATGGCTGTGAACTCTCAAAGTGGGAAAAAAACACAGAACAGGTTATCATGCCATGTTCTTTCTGGAGAGGAGCACCTGCTACCTTTTTTGAAAATGTTTGCAAGGAACTTGGGATTTGTCACCCTGAGTTACCTGGGGGAACCCAGTGGTAGACTTGCTGCTCACTGTGCTCAGAGAGGCACAGCTCCACCTCACTGATGAGGCCCAACAAGGCTGAAACACGTGTATGGGGTTGCTGTGAGTACTCTTGTTAAGAAGGGAATTGCCATAGCATTTCCGTGCTGGACTGCCCATGTGGGCGGGACAAAAATTGATGTGCAAATGGATATTTCCCATCTGTGAAAGGTACATTGAACAAAAAGCGATGGCTGCGAACTCTCAAAGTGGGAAAAAAAACACAGAACAGGTTATCATCCCATGGTCTTTCTGGAGAGGGGCTCCTGCTACCTTTTTTGAAAAAAGACCTGCTTACATACTTGTGAGATGTTCATG
Organism: Ambystoma mexicanum; assembly: GCF_040938575.1. Taxonomy (NCBI): domain Eukaryota; kingdom Metazoa; phylum Chordata; class Amphibia; order Caudata; family Ambystomatidae; genus Ambystoma; species Ambystoma mexicanum. The sequence goes on along the minus strand of NC_090931.1, from coordinate 847,068,649 downwards.
CTTCCGAACTCCGCGAAGTCAGGAGCCACGCCGTCAGAAAAAGTGATTGTAGGTTGTGGTGCAGAATGTTCCCATTGACTTGTGTTATGATTTCTGGCCCATTGCTGAGTCGGATGGGTTTGTCCCTTGAGAGCTGAACCGCATCGGAGTACCAGGTCTGGCGAGGTCAGTCTGGAGCAATGAGGGTCACCTTAGAGGAGTGCCGCTTGATCGTCTATATTGTTCTGCACAGGATTGAGAACGGCGGGAACACGTACGTGAAGATGACCCATGGAAAAGTGAACATGTTTCCCTTTGATCCCATTTACTGGCGTAAATGGCAGACATTTTGCTGTGTATTGTGGCAAATAGGTCTACCATTGGTCGACCCCAGCGTTGAAACAGTGTTTTCAGCGTAGAGGAGTCAAGCTCCCATTCGTGGTTCTGAGACATTTTTCTGCTGAGTCTGTCTGCCACCTGATTCTGTATCCCCGGAAGGTGGAATGCCAGAATGCTGGTCCCGTGGGCAATGGCCCAGTGCCATGTCAGTTGAGCTTGCTTGGACAATGTCCTGGATCTCCTTGCTTTTGCAGATAATACATTGTGGTGCTGTTGTCTCTGAAGACTTTGACTGTTTGGTTTTCCAGTATCGGGAGGAATGATTTGAGTGCCCACCGAACCGTTCGGAGTTAGAATACATTTATATGTAGGGATGCCTCCCGGGGCGTTCATAGCCCCTTGACGTGTAGTTTGTCCACGCGAGTATCCCACCCCTGCAGGGAGGTGTCCGTAACCAGAGTTTTGTCGGGTGTTGGATCCTGAAATGTTTTCCTCTTGCAGACATTGGCTTTGTTCGCCCACCACTGAAACAGTGCCCCAATGATCTGTTGGTCTGTGACCAGTTTGCTGCCAGGAACTCTTGTAGCAGTCTCATATGAAGTCTGCAGTGCGGGACCAGCGGTATGCACAATGCCATCATCCTGAGCAGCTGCATGCATTGTCACACTGTTTTCACTTTGTTTGCTGTGAATGTCTTAAGTAGGGCCACAAGGGTATGTACCCTTTCGCTGTCGCATTGGCTCCTGGGTTGAGAATTACGCTCCCAGGAATATGAGCCTCCTCGATGGCCGCAAGAAGGATTTATTGTAGTTGATGGTGAAGCCCAATGTTTGTAATAGGCCCATTGTCGGTGCTATCTGCCTCGAAGGGGATCGCACCAGGCAGTCATCTAAATAAGGATAGATGTGGTGCCCTTGTCTGCGCTGGCTGGCTTCCACTGGTGCAAGGCCCTTTGTGAAGGTGCACAGAGCCAACTTCAGACAGAATGGCAGGACCTTGAACTGGTATTGCGATTTTCCATCCACAAACTGGAGATATTTGTGGTGCCCTGGGTGGATGGGTACATGAAAGTACACATCCTGGAGATCCAGGGACGCAAGGTAGTCATTGTTCTGCATTGCTTCTATGCCCTGCTGTAATGTGATCATAGTGAACGTTTGGCACTTTATATATTTGTTCAACCTCCTCAGGTCTAGAATGGACCTCCATTTTCCATCCGATTTGCGTCCGACAAAGTATCGGGAGTACACTCCCTTTCCCTTTTGGTCCTGTGGGACTTTTTCTATAGCCCTTTTTGCAGCATGAGCTGCGCTTCTCGTAGGAGCGTGGTCTTGTGCTCCTGTGGTTGATGGTTTGGAGGTATGGGAGGGGGTATTTGAACTCAAGTAGGTGCCCGTATACTACTACATCCAGTACCCATGTGTCCTTTGTTATTTCTTTACAGTCTCAGGCGAGCCTGGTTATCCTCCCTCCCAGGGTGCCGTGGGATGGATTGTCACTATTGGGTCTTGCCCTGCAGTCCCCTTTGGGATCTGGAGGGCTGCTTGCGGCCCTGATTTAGTCGAAAGTCTTTCAATTTGTGGTACCCTTGGTAAACTCTCTTGTACCCTTAGGAGTAATATGCTGAGCCTCCCGAGTATTGAGGTCCCTTGTTGGATGAGGACATGGATGTTCTGCTGGCTGCTCCCCTGAACTGACGAAAAGGTCACCAGAGCCACTCTTGTCTTTGTAGGACCACTCTGTTGGCCACTTGTTTTAAAACCTGTTTCCGCAACGTCCACCGCCATGTTAATACCCAGGATGAAAGATTTTTCTCCTTCTTTCAGGATTGTCTTCACCTCCTTGCATGTCTCCTCTGGGAGATGCTCCAGGATTGGTGCAAGTTTATGCCACAACTCGCTATCATACCTGGCTATTATGGCTAGGGAGTTAGCTGCTTCAACTGTTGTGGTTCCAATCGCTAAGACCTTCTTAACGAAAGCGTCCTGCTTCCACGCTTCATTGTTTGCTGGTATAGCACACTTTTGTTTTTCGGATTTAGCTTTGCGACTTGCCACCGCTGAGAAATTTGGTGCATTTTCAAGTGGGTTGTACTTTTTGTCGAGACGGCCTTTCACTGCTGGAATCGTGAATGGTTGCTTAATTGTTTTAATTCCCTCTTGCAAGACATGGTCGAGGATGGGAATTGAGACCACTGCTTTTTTCCTCTTACTCATATGGTCAAATAAAAACCATTCCTTCTCATCCTCAGAGGCAAGGAGGGCAAACTCCTTGCATGCCCTCATGACCATAGAATGGAACCCTGTGATGTCATCAGGGGAGATGGCTTTGCTGATTCCCCGTCCTGGGGAAACTCATGGATCTGTGTCCCAATCATCATCCCTCCTCGCATGGTTGATGAGGTGTTGCAGGGTTCGTTCGGATCTGTATCTCTTAGTTCCCATTTCTTCCGGCACCAATCGGGTCGATGGTGAAACGGTACGGCTCATTTTGCATGATGGAGAGGTTAGTGTTGGTCTCAGGAGGATAGCTCAGTGGCAACATGCTCGCCTTGGAAGCAAGACGCCACGGAGCAACACAGGTACAAACCCCGGGTCCACGCTTAGAAACCTCTGAGTATTAAGTGCGTTATAAATAGCCTATCATATCATACAGACTCCTTCCCCTGTGGTGTATTGGTTGAATTGTGGGTGATGCAGGGGATGGGGGGGAGTGAAGAAATTGACCTGGATTGCAAGCGCCCCCTGGAGGACCTTACTGATCTTCCCCACGATGTGGACCTAGGTCCGGAGGGAGAGGACCTTGCTGTCCTTCCGAGTAAAGTAGACTTTGTTCTGACCGGTGATTGTTGTGGTACCTAGCTCGGTATCATTTACTGTTCACTTTCAATGGGACAGTATAATATTTCAATGTACTACCACACTCCACTGGGCAGAAGGTTGCCTGAAGCACCTTGTGATCGCTAAGCCCTGTGGAGACTATTTTGAACTCTTCCACCTAACTCTTCCGCCTGGTCCATTAGGCTCTTTGTCATGGATATATAATCTATACTTGCACTTCGTTTCCCATCCAACCATGTAACTGTACTCATGGTATTGTCGATTAGTTCATTTGCCATGAATAGTCCCAAACTAGATGGCATGTCAAGCCAAATTTGACCTTGGAGACTCTTTCCATTACCCCTAGAAAACCCTCCTAAAAGATCAGAGGGCATGGTTGACGAGACCCCCGATGCTTGCTGTGGGCCTGACTGTAGGTGGTCCTAGTCAATTAGATTAGAGGGGGAACATTCAGCATTGAGATCTCCTATAATTATTATCTCCCTCCCCCTCCACCCCGGTGTATTGACCAACCAAATCTCGATCACTCCATTCAACTCTCTTAATGTAAGACTTAGATTCGATGAAGGATTCCAGTATATATTAATTAACAGAATGTATTGACACGGAAGCTTGGATTCAGCCTCGAACACCACTGCTAGCACTCCTTTAAATAGCAGATCACATTTAAGCCACACTCGTTTCTGAGTACCACTAGTAATCCTCCCGCCGGTCGCTCTCTCACACCCTTATTTGCAGATTCGACACATATAGCATACCCATCCAGACTCGGGGGCGGGGGTTCAGCCAGGTTTCTTACAAGCAAAATATTGTAAATTGGCTGAGTTGGTGACATAGTTCTGGACAGGTACATAAGTTAGAAAACCCTCTAGAGTTCCATGAAATTATAGAAACCATTTGATCTGGGCTAAAGTTGTTTTGTTTTGGCCTCGAAGTTGAGAAATGGGCTCTCTCAAAGATAGAGCTAGCCATCTCCTGTTCTGGTCCACCTCTAAAGACTGAGTTGGGTTACAGTCATACACATCTCCCCTCCTCTAGTACGGGACTAGGTCTGCTGCAGTTGTGTATGCTGCATATTACTGAACCCAGCACGGAAAGTAAGCATATCATAGCCTGGCCTATTGAAGTTGAAGACCTCCGATAATTAGGCTTCACACACCACTCGAGAGTGGAAAACCAGCCTGACATGATCAAATCTTTCTGGGTGAATGAAATCCACCAATTTAATGTCTGAGGACGTAATGAGTCTGAGGGTAGAGATTTAGTTCAGTAAGGCTAGCACTCCCCACCTATTTAGAGATTCATGCCCTCCATAGACAAATATATAGTACAGTACCAAACTGGGATCATTCGGAAAGCAAGGCTGTCCATTGGACCTAGCTAAGTGTGCTGTTAAATACAGACTTGGATATCCCACTTTTCAACGGGGAGACCTGAGGGGTCACCCAGACCAACACAGGTTCACCCACAGGCCTAGATGGTTCACTCTGGATCTGCTGGTTATCATTAGTAATGGATGTTACACATTGGGCCTCCTATGAGACATGTTGGTCTCTATGCTGCTTCGCAGCGCAACAGTGCACTGCCTCCAGATAAAAACAATCGAAATAGTATGCCCAACAGTGGTCAGCACACTCTAGCCATTGGTCTGCCGAATTCAATAGCTCACTATAGGCAGTCAGTGAGTCACAGCAGGAAACTCTGTTCAATTACAGGCAGTCAAAGCAATGTGTCCAACACTAAACAGCACACAAGAGCAACTGGATTGCAAATTACAGCAACTCACCTTATACAATTAGAAGTCATGAATCAAAGAGCAGTAATTCCCAAAGCAAGCAAAAGCCATCCTGGCTCCCTCGCCCCACCGGCTCAGCCAACACCACTCCGTTGCACTCCAGGTGCGAGCGCATGGATGCACGTGGCCCGTGCCTTTTCTGCTGGTTCTGGTGCTTGTGGGCAGGGCCAGTTCCAATCTAGATAAAAGGGATGAAAATATGTATATTGCGCTACTAAATGCGCTATGGTATATTCTAAAAGCTCTGGAAGTTCATTACAGTCGGATATCAAGCGGTGAAGCAGCTGTTGTATACCTTCAAAACAAATGTCCAAATATGTCCTTAGAGAGACCTGCTGAGAGGAAGGGCGCCAACACAGCCAACAGCACTCAGTGGCAATCCGGATTGCTCTGTTTGTAGAATAGGCACTTGCCACCAATCTCTAGTTCACTCTATGAACATCCTCCATTATTAGGTCTTCTTTTCAATCAATATTCAAGAGAAGGGACACACCTCCAGAGGTGCTCAAATACCACTTCCATGAACGGATAGGAAGCAGCTCAGATGTACAAGTAAGCAGTTCTGGTAAACCGACTGCGCTCAGATGTGATAGCAGGTATATTAAAACATGAAGAAAAAAAAACTGCCCACATTGTGAAAGAATTTAAAATAACCACATCATGAAGTTCTCATTTAATAAGCTTGGTCTGATCCAAAATTGGCCTTTCTGCCAGGAGTAATCTGTACTGGCTCATTCAAAACGGTTTTAGGAGATCTAGTCAAGCAAGTGCACATATATTTCAAGGGTCCTTAGCCCACACCAGAGGGCAGCTATGGTCTGATGACGGTCTTTACTTTGCCTGCATTCACTTTGCGATACATTTACTTTGACACTTTTACTTCTCCATACCTTTACTTCTCCTAGCATTCACTTATGTCATTACAGGGGGACCCCCCACTTTGTTTCTACCTCACATTCTTCCCCCTACCACCATTGACTCCATCCCTCACCTTAAGCACAACCATTGCCACCCTCACAATGGGAAGATGCAGACAAATTAAATGCACAACGCAGTAAATTTCTGGCGAAGTGTATGTTGACGAAGTAAGTCTAGATAGAATGTTCTGGGAGAAGTAAAAAGGAGAGATACCCTAACACTGAGCGACCAAATCACACTCCACAAGTTGAATGGAGGGGCATAAATACCCAGGCGGTAAGTACGCCAACTTTACCACCATGGTGTAAACTATGTTTACACCATGGTGGATGGCGAATTTACCGCCCCATTCCAAGGTGAGTGGGGCGGTGAATCCCCATTTCCCATTTTACCCTTCCCCATTCCCATTTTTGCCCCATAGGGCATAATGGGAGTGGGGAAGGCGCTAATTACGCCACCGTAAATTACGGTGGCGTAATTAGCACCAAGGCGGTTTAGCGCCATGGATTTTAACGGCTGTTAGAAGCAGCCATTAAAATCGGAATCAGGCGTTAAGGGTTAACGACAGCGTTAACCCTTAACACCTGAGTTGTAATGAGGCCCATTATAACCAGCTATGTATTCATATTAACAACAACGTTCAGTTCTATATGTAATTTACCTACTGTCGCAGTGGTACTAAGTGAAACCATCGTTTTCACAAAAAAGATCGATTTAAAACGAATGCTCAGTGACCGCAATGACAGGGTAATTCATAGAATTTCGCAGAAAAGTGTCGCAAGCGGCTGGCGCAGAATGTCCGCGTGCGATTGACTGCGCCAGGCACGTGCGCTAAAACCGATTTCCGCGCACAGCGTATTCATGGATTTCAGGCTTCCAAACCAGCCGTGGCGCAGAGAATCGCAGCGACCATGCAGCAGCGCCAGTAACGCCCCCAAGAACGCCCTCGCGCAAGGAAAAGCCATCAAAATCGCTAAATCATCGCAAAGGGCTGCGCGAACCCTGGAACAGTTCACCGGGCTGCCAAACAGCAAACGCCAAGCGGGGAACGTGTATTTCAGGGGTGCCGGGAAGTTGCATATGCGATTGCAGCAGGGTACGTGTATTTCAGGGGTGCGCGGCAAGTTCCACACGCGATTTCAGCAAGGTATGTGTATTTCAGGGGTGCGCGGCAAGTTCCACACGCAAATTCAGCAAGGTATGTGTATTTCAGGGGTGCGCGGCAAGTTCCACACGCGATTTCAGCAAGGTATGTGTATTTCAGGGGTGCGCGGGAAGTTGCACACGCGATTGTCCCAGTGCGAGCAGGGTACGTGTATTTCACGGGTGCGCGGGAAGTTGCATACGCGATTGCAGCAGGGTACGTGTATTTCAGGGGTGCGCGGCAAGTTCCACACGCGATTTCAGCAACGTATGTGTATTTCAGGGGTGCACGGCAAGTTCCACACGCGATTTCAGCAAGGTATGTGTATTTCAGGGGTGCGCGGGAAGTTCCACACGCGATTGTCCCAGTGCGAGCAGGGTACGTGTATTTCAGGGGTGCGCGGGAAGTTCCACACGCGATAGTCCCAGTGCGAGCAGGGTACGTGTATTTCAGGGGTGCGCGGGAAGTTGCACACGCGATTGTCCCAGTGCGAGCAGGGTACGTGTATTTCAGGGGTGCGCGGGAAGTTCCACATGCGATTGGCCCAGTGCGAGCAGGGTACGTGTATTTCAGGGGTGCGCGGGAAGTTACACACGCGATTGGCCCAGTGCGAGCAGGGTACGTGTATTTCAGGGGTGCGCGGGAAGTTACACACGCGATAGTCCCAGTGCGAGAAGGGTACGTGTATTTCAGGGGTGCGCGGGAAGTTGCACACGCGATTGTCCCAGTGCGAGCAGGGTACGTGTATTTCAGGGGTGCGCGGGAAGTTGCACACGCGATTGTCCCAGTGCGAGCAGGGTACGTGTATTTCAGGGGTGCGCGGGAAGTTACACACGCGATTGGGCCAGTGCGAGCAGGGTACATGTATTTCAGGGGTGCGCGGGAAGTTGCACACGCGATACCAGCAGGGAATGTGTATTTCAGGGGTTCTGGGGAGTACTACACGTGAATTGGCCGCGTGGGTCCTCCCAGGTGTACGCTCCACAACCTCCACGGCCCCTGCAGGCAGCCCACACCACGGGGGACTACCCTGCACCCCTGCCCATGTCCCGCAGGCAGCCCATTCACCATGGGCATGCCCCCCAGCCAACCCCCATGTCACCTTGCACTACTGATCAACAATGCATGACTCCCACCACCCCCACCCCCCAGCAGTGCAGTGGCAGCCTCCACCAGGCCCCCACTCATGTCCCCCTGCACCCCCACCCCCCAGCATCCAGGGTCACCCTACACCAGGCCCCCACTCATGTCTCCCACCACCCCCACCACCCGGCAGTGCAGGGGCAGCCTCCACCAGGCCCCCACTCATGTCCCCCTGCACCCCCACCCACCGGCAGTGCAGGGGCAGCCTCCACCAGGCCCCCACTCATGTCCCCCTGCACCCCCACCCCCCAGCAGTGCAGGGGCAACCTCCACCAGGCCCCCACTCATGTCTCCCACCACCCCCACCCCCCTGCCACCATGGGCAGCCTCCACCAGGCCCCCACTCATGTCCCCCTGCACCCCCACTCCCCAGCAGTGCAGGGGCAGCCTCCACCAGGCCCCCACTCATGTCCCCCTGCACCCCCACCCCCCAGCAGTGCAGGGGCATCCTCCACCAGGCCCCCACTCATGTCTCCCACCACCCCCACCCCCCAGCCACCAGGGGCAGCCTCCACCAGGCCCCCACTCATGTCCCCCTGCACCCCCACCCCCCAGCAGTGCAGGGGCAGCCTCCACCAGGCCCCCACCCATGTCCCCCTGCACCCCCACCCCCCAGCAGTGCAGGGGCAGCCTCCACCAGGCCCCCACTCATGTCCCCCTGCACCCCCACCCCCCAGCAGTGCAGGGGCATCCTCCACCAGGCCCCCACTCATGTCTCCTACCACCCCCACCCCCCAGCCACCAGGGGCAGCCTCCACCAGGCCCCCACTCATGTCTCCCACCACCCCCACCCCCCAGACACCATGGGCAGCCTCCACCAGGCCCCCACTCATGTCCCCCTGCACCCCCACCCCCCAGCAGTGCAGGGGCATCCTCCACCAGGCCCCCACTCATGTCTCCCACCACCCCCACCCCCCAGCCACCAGGGGCAGCCTCCACCAGGCCCCCACTCATGTCTCCCACCACCCCCACCCCCCAGCCACCATGGGCAGCCTCCACCAGGCCCCCACTCATGTCCCCCTGCACCCCCACCCCCCAGCAGTGCAGGGACATCCTCCACCAGGCCCCCACTCATGTCTCCCACCACCCCCACCCCCCAGCCACCAGGGGCAGCCTCCACCAGGCCCCCACTCATGTCTCCCACCACCCCCACCCCCCAGCCACCATGGGCAGCCTCCACCAGGCCCCCACTCATGTCCCCCTGCACCCCCACCCCCCAGCAGTGCAGGGACATCCTCCACCAGGCCCCCACTCATGTCTCCCACCACCCCCACCCCCCAGCCACCAGGGGCAGCCTCCACCAGGCCCCCACTCATGTCTCCCACCACCCCCACCCCCCTGCCACCATGGGCATCCTCCACCAGGCCCCCACTCATGTCTCCCACCACCCCCACCCCCCAGCAGTGCAGGGGCAGCCTCCACCAGGCCCCCACTCATGTCCCCCTGCACCCCCACCCCCCAGCATCCAGGGTCACCCTACACCAGGCCCCCACTCATGTCTCCCACCACCCCCACCCCCCGGCAGTGCAGGGGCAGCCTCCACCAGGCCCCCACTCATGTCCCCCTGAACCCTCACCCCCCAGCAGTGCAGGGGCAGCCTCCACCAGGCCCCCACTCATGTCTCCCACCATGGGCAGCCTCCACCAGGCCCCCACTCATGTCCCCCTGCACCCCCACCCCCCAGCAGTGCAGGGGCATCCTCCACCAGGCCCCCACTCATGTCCCCCTGCACCCCCACCCCTCTGCCACCACGGGCATCCTCCACCAGGCCCCCACTCATGTCTCCCACCACCCCCCACCCCCTGCCACCATGGGCAACCCCCACCAGGTCCTCACAATCCCCAATCATGTGCGTAATGGTCAGCCTCCACAGCCAAAAAGCCCTACCAAGTAACCCATTCACCCACATGGAAATGGAAATCACATATTACATCCCCAATGTTCATGAAGCTAATGAAGCCATGTCCGTCACACACAATTGTTGCAATTGAATGGGAAAACACACAACATGACATGCATGAAACCAATGAGATGATACCACACAGTGAAGTATGCAAACAAAATTGTATTGAAAAAAATAAAGAATGCTAAAGAAAGAAAACAAACTACAATGTGAATGAGAAAAAATAAGCTGCATGTCCGTATGAAAAAAAAAACTTGAAATCCAAATAGAAAAAAATTTTGTCCAAAGTCAAATGTAAAAAAATCTCCATGCAATAAAGAACTATGTACAAAAATAACAAGGGTCCATGAGCCCAACTGAACAAAGGAAACCTACTAAAAAACCTACCTAAAAATCAACTATATACAAAAAGTGGAGCAGTGTCCGTCGACTCCAAATCATAATACAAAAGAAAGGAAACCTAAAACTAAAGAACTATATACAAAGGCGGCGGGCAAGTCCAGCGGCTCACTCTGTGGTGTCCCGGGCCAGGGCATCATCGAACTCCTGTTAGATGTCCCGGAGGCGGTCCAGTTCCATGGCCCCAAGGGTCCGCAGGGACGACGCTGTGTCCTCCTCCAACCCCCTGCAGATTGCCTCGAGGCACTCGGCCCGCCTCAGGGCCCTCCGCATGGAGTTCTCCGCCCTGACCATTGTGAGCCGCGCCTCTTCCGCCCGCCGCCGTTCCGCACCTATGGCGTGGCCCAACCGCTGCCACACGGAAGACACTCTCTGTCCTGGGTCCCCCTGCCCTCCGGCCGATGCCTGCCCCTCCGATGTCGAAAGCCCCGAGCCTTCATGTCTCCCACCATGTTGCTGCTGCTGCTGCTCTGCCTCTGCCCGTGTACTGCCTCCTGCTGCCTGCACATCCTCCGCCGGCTGGGGTGCACTTGTTGATGTGGCCACCCCTGCTGGACCTCCGACTCCCGACTGTGGCAGGGATGCCTCCTCCACCAGCCTGGCCGCACCGTCAGAGGCAGCTCCACAGGGCACCCAGGTGACTGATGGGTGGGAAGATGGCACAGAGGACGACTGGCGCGTAGGGGGTCCAGTTGAGGAGGGGGTCGGAGCAAGCCCCATCAGACAGCGGAATCCGGCCTGGGTGACCTGTCCCAGCAGGCTGACGTGGTCAACGAGCCATTCGAGATGACGTGCAGTCTCTCCATGAAAAGACTGCAGGTCACCTCGCATGGCCCGTTGACGCAACGCCACACCAGCCAGGACAGGCTCAACCCGGACCTGGATGGCCACGTCCGCAGGCAGAGGAAGGCCAGTTGACGTCAGCTCATCCCCTGCCTGAAAACGGGTCTGGACGTAGGCATCCCTGCTGGTGCAAGATGATGCAGGGACAGGATCGGGGACAGGATTGCACACAGGCACCTCCGCGGCCGCCTGTGCTGCCTCCTGTCCCTGGTCCTGCACTGCACCACTAGCACCAGTGGGATCCCCACCTCCAGACCCCGTCTCTGGTGCTTGCGCGGCCCCCTCCTCCACCAAACCCCCCACCAACCTGGATGACTCCGTGCCATCTTCCCCCGTTGGGCCCTGTGGGGTCCCAGCTGCCCCTTCTGCTGCCGAGGAGTCCAACTGCAACCTCCGCCTCTTGGACCTCCCCCCGGCAGCTGCGGCCTGGGACGCGGCACCGGACTCCTCACTCCCGGACGAGATGACAACACGGGAGGGGAGCCGGGCCTTGCGTCTCCGGCTGGCGGTCGGATCCCCGCCGCTGTGCTCCACAGCACCTTCTCCGCCCTCTTCATCAGTTGACGCTGCAGACAGGGAGAAACAAAACACAGGCATCAGGGCACTGTACAATGGACACATACACACATGACAGTTGCACAGGAGTGGCATTGGCAAACCTCAGACATGTCATCACAATCCCCAACACACATGTCATTGCAACTGGCACACATGAGCCATACCACAGCCATATCGCAACTGCCACCACCATCCCTACACATACAACAGCATCAGCAGCCAAAGGGGAGCCAGACATCACATGCAACACAGGAAGTGCACCACACATGTACACACACCACCACACTTGCATGCATGTCTACACCTCTGCCAAGTGTCGCACTGTTCAGATGGGCATCCATGTCACATCTGCCAATCAGGCTTCCACATACCGCTGTCACATGCATCCATGTTGCATCACTTTTGCACCCTTGTCAAATACACACACATGCACATGTACACAGTGCTCATACATGCAGCCGAAAACAACATACATGCCTGACATCACGGACATGTCTACTTACATACACATTCATCCAAACATGTGTGCACGCACAACTGCATTTGCCATGCAAGCCCACACACACAAGCACCATCCATGTCTCACACATTACAGCCCTCGCATGTGTCAGCCCCACGGCCCTGTACACCCCCACCCATACTCGACCCCATACAAACAGATGTGCAACCGGCACAATGGCGAATGATCACCACACGCACTGCTCACAATCAGGATGCATGTACACTCACCGCTCGACTCCAGACGGGTCTGCTTCTCTAGGACCTGGACGTGGAGCGCTGGGGATATGCGTTCCAGGACCCCCATCTGTTCTTCCGACAAGTGGCCCCGGCGCCCCTTGGCATCCGCTGCCTTCAAGAGGCGCCGGGCCTTGTTCAGGGTCCTGGACCTGAAGTCCTCCCAGCGCTTCCTGACATGTTGTAAGTCCCGGACTGCCACCCCCTCCACGTTGATGGCAGTCACGATGTCAGTCCAGATCCGAGTCCGTCCTTCCTTGTCGGCGCGGGAACTTCCGAAGAGGGCATCATACTGCCCCAGGACTTGCTCCACCAGGACACCAACTTCGGTGGCACTGAAGCTGGTGCCCCTCTGCCTCTCTGGCCGGGGGTTGTCAGTGGTCACAGACGGTGTTTGCCCCGACATGACAACCCCAGAGGCAGGAGTGGGTGGGCAACTGGGTCCTGGGGCTGGGCTGTGGAGCGATGGAATTCCAGTCGGGAGTCTTCGGTTCCAGCAGGGGTGGTCACAGCAACAGCACCCCTGGCTGATGTGCAGGCAGCAAATGGCAGTGCACGTGGGCAGCAGGCAGTCAGGCAGCAGCAGATGGCAGGTGGGAGCGTGCTCGGGGCTCTGGGGGGCAGTAGTTCGGCCTTCTGGGCAGGAGCGTGGTCTTCCGTGTGCTTACGCGTGGCCAGCTTGGTACGGAGTGATTTGGCACGTGAAAATCCTGCACGTCAGCGTGAAAACCGAGGAAAGGCCCTTAGCGCGTAAGCGCGTCAGCACGCATACGCGATTCTATTGGACCAAAGGCCCTCAGCGCGTAAGCGCGTCTGTGACATGAGCCGCACGGGTGTTTCCCACACAGCACGTGATGACAGAGCACACGTGGAAAGACTGCACGTCAGAGTGTCATCGCGTGTGATTGGTGGAAATGGCCGTACACGCAGAAGTGACAAAGCGTGTAATTGGTGGAAATGGCCCTACACGCAGAAGTGACAAAGCGTGTAATTGGTGGAAATGGCCGTACACGCATAAGTCACAAAGCGTGTAATTGGTGGAAATGGCCCTAGCGCGTAGACACCGCGTAAGTGACGCTGGACGTGTGGGCCTGTATAAAAGGTACGCGTAGAACACCATTTCCTTGTACGTGCTTTTCGTGGAGAGCGAGTGGGTGAATTCTGTACTTCTTGTCGGTTCACACGCGATTTACTTCACGCGTTTCAAGTTCGTATTCCATGTTACCTCTGACAGATTTTTCTCCTTTTACTCTTTTACTGGTTTACCTGGGCCTGTTCCCTCAAACAGTGTTCCCTTCTACTGTTGTCCTTTCTCCTCAGACAGCGTACAAATCTTCTTTTGGCGGGGGTGTTGCCAACCAAACGCGCTCCTTTTTCACGCTCTTTTACCTGGCAGACGGTGAGTCACGCACGTATCTAACATCTGTGCTTGCCCCGTGTGTAGCCTACCACTTCAGAGGTCATTCTAGGCTGCGTGTGACACGCATACGTTCATTCTTGTGTTACTGGGTGCAGGTTTTTCTTTCTGCACACGTGGTCTAGGAGGGGTTGCGTGCACGTCATCTCCCTTTTTTGGGGCTCCTGTGCGTAGCGTGACCCGTCATCTTTCCCCAGGGGTTACAATCAGCCTTGCAAGAGCACTAGGGTACAATTACCATCTGGTACCCAACCCCTTTGACCCCCAATTGCCCAGGACTATATTTTACTGCCACTCCCATACGCACATTAACATCAGTGCCATGGCTGGGAGGCGAGGATTCCGTAAGGGTGGCAAAGGTGGAAGAGCCACAAATGGTGGCCGTGGTGGATCCGGTAGGGGACGTGGTCGTTACTTGCAGGGTGAGCCTGTCCCCCCATGTGTGGAGGACCAGTCAAGGGCACCCATAATCCCCCCCCCTCCCGTTGAGGCTGATGTGGCTGACACCATCCATGCTCAGCCCTTGTTGGACCAGCCCATTGTGGCACCAGACCTGGCTGACTCCATGGCTGACTTCCAGGTCAGCAGGCCTATGACACGTGCGCTGGTGCACGTTGATGTCACCATGCCACGTGCATCTGGGGTAGCAAGGTCATCTGCTGCACCAAGTAGGCAGGGCGGAGAGGCTGCAGGGGCAGCTGCGGCTCCATCCACCCCAGCCCTCACACACCCAGCCCGGACAGTGTCGGTCCTAGTCCATGCTGCTGATATACCCCCTGACACCATCACACTAGAGCCAATGCCTGCACCAACTCCCATGCTGAGTGTGCAATCCCACACTCCTGATACAGAGTCCACCAGGGCTCCTGCCCCTAGTGTCCAGAGCGGCGCAGGACACTCAGGATCACCACCACCTTCCAAGCGGAAGAGGAAGAGTGCTTGTCCGGCACAGGCTGATGCCCCAGACACGGCTACACAGTCCGGCCCGTCCAGGAAGCCCAGCTTCACGGATGACGAACTGAATGCACTTGTCGAGTATGTGTCCGCACATGACAACGAGATGGTCATTGTTGCAGGATCCAAGACCACACCTGCACAACGCCAGGCATACTGGCAGACCGTTGCGGACATCGTAAGTGCCCTTGGAATCGTGAGGCGCACAGCCAATGATTGCTATAAGCGCTGGAATGACCTAAAGCGCAGGGCAAAGAGTAAGCTGGCCTCAAGTCATGCCGCAACTCTAGTGACTGGAGGTGGGTCTCCAGTAGTAGACATGGAACTCACTCCACATGAGTCAGTCGCTGGGACCTACGTCACGGAGGAACAGATCCAAGGCGTGGGAGATTTGGCTGATTACGAGGCATTGTCCGGTGAGTGCACATGCATGTGTGTGTCATCCATGTGCATGGTGTGTGTGAGGGCTTCTGTTTGTGTGCCAGGTGAGAGTGTGTGCGCCTGAGTCGTATGGGTCAGCCATGTGCTTCATGCAATACATCCTGCGCAGCTGCATTTGCCCATAGCTGTATCCCTTCTGCCAACAGTAGACATCTAGCCCAACTGCACGCCAGTTGCCCTTGAAGTGTCACCTTGCCACAACATTGTTGCAAAATTTTCCACTGTTCATTTAGTCCGATTTTTTACATTCCACCACTTTTACTAGGCATGTCGCAGTCCTCTAGTCACATGTCTGACATGGCTATGGTAAAGTGGAGTGACTTTGTTACCTGGATATCATTTGTTCAAACATGTCCCTGTGCAATTGGACCATTTCGGACTGGCAGCTCCAGGTGAAGAATCTGACCTGTTTGAATTAGAAAAGAATAGCGAAAAACTTGCGACAACCGTAACAACCAATCACTCAAAAGAGCCTCCAAAGCTCCAAAGGACAGTCCAAAACGAGACATACCAGGGGGTGGCAAAATCATCTCAACCCTCACCTCCCCAATCATTCTGGTCTTGGTTGCCGAAAGCCCTCAAACAAAACCTACAAAAATAGCCACCCAAGAGAAGATCCCACAGCAACACCTACATCCACCAGATCCTCAAAGCCCAAGACCAAATAAAAATGTGTTCGTGGAACACTCGAGGCTTTCTTCACCTAACAACCCCAGGATCCAGGAACTTAACAACCTACGACATCATCTGTCTTCAGGAGACATGGCTTCTTTTACCACCAATTCTCGACGGTTACGAGACCCACACTGTGGTGGCCAAGAAGAGCCTCTTAGGCCGCCCTACAGCGGGGCTGCTCATCGCCATCCGCGGTGGTCGAGGCCTAACGGACTCACAAAAAATAAAAGAAAGCCACTTCATGTTGATGGTCAAACTAAACTGGGAAACAACAGACAAAAAATCAAACAAACAAACAACGAAAATAATCATAATTGTCACCATTTATTGGAACCCGGCAACTGTCGAGTGTGGGAAATTCATTAAAACAATAGAACAAGAACTGGACTGGGCGCAAGTCACACATCACCCAGACTATGTAGTCTTATGTGGAGATCTAAACATCCATAGCCAGCAGAGCGAAAAGTCAAAGGCATCCAAAAGTAAAAAACGTCCAATTGACCAGAGATCCACCAAATGGCAAAACCTTATGAAATCGAGATCTTTCGACAACTTGGACCAAGTCTTTGCTGACCCAAACAGACTTCCAACCTGGGAAGGAATGAATTCAAACTCCACAATCGACTACATTCTGGTATCACGTCCTCTACTACTTCACATTAATTCCTTCAATGTGATCAAAACAAGGGAAAGCGACCACAACCTGCTGGAGACTACTTGGTCAACAAATCCGCCGAAAAACTACTCAATGTGTGCAGAACTCGATCTTAACGCTCAAGGGACAAGACTCCGGATCACGGAAAAGGCAATAACAACCATCTCTAAGCTCTACAACGACCGAGTTAAATACCGACACACTTTGGCGGTTGATTATACACCTTTGTTGACTGTCTGTAGAGTCCCTTTCAAGACCAAAAAGCCAAGGGCAGCTGACCAAAAACATATGTATGACAAACTGGTTGTCGAACGAAAAAGAGAGCTAAGGAAGACAATAAGGCTAGCACGAAAACTTGCCCCCTCGCAGGCTACGACCGTCCTGAAAGAAGCAAATACAAAATACAAATCTTGGTTAAAAGGCCACCGGCACAAGCTCTACCAACAAGACGCAGAAGACATCCTGAAAGCCATAACAGGCAATCACGCAAGAGACTTTTGGTCCCTCCTACATTCAACAACTCCAGGCGAGCGCCCAAGTCAGTTGAACGGTATTGGTCAGTTGGCCTGGGAAAAGTACTTCAACACCCTGTTTAAGCGCACCTCGACAGAAACCTCTAGGATGGAAAATAACGACACCTCTTGGAGATGCTTAGATAACATCGAAGACATTACAATGTTAATCAAAAAACTGAAACCATCTCGTGCCCCCGGCCCTGATGGCATCACGAACTTTGATTTAAAAGCACATCCGGAAACCTGGGCGCCCATGTTGAGTCAAATTTTCAGACGATGTTCCGCCACAAAAACCATCCCTCCAACGTGGAAATGTGCCAACGTGGTACCTATCTTTAAGAAGGGCAACCGGTCAGATCCTACTAGCTATCGCCCAATCGCTCTCCTTGACCCAATAGGAAAGCTGTTTGGGTCTCTTTTGCTAAATCACTTCATTGCCTGGGCAAAAGAATCTCCCTGCAACGACAAACTACAAACTGGCTTCAAAAAAAATCTGGGGACAAATGCAAACATATTAATACTGAGCGCCCTGAAAAGTAAAATCATGGAGGGCCGTCCACGCCTATTCATCGCCTTTGTCGACTTGACACAGGCTTTCGACAAAGTGGACCGGGAAAGACTATGGAGGAAACTAGCTCTATGGAAATGTCCCCCAGACATACTCAACCCCATCAAGGCCCTATATACCAACACTTCAATGAGGGTACGCCTGAACCAACAAGGTTTGTTAACCAAAGAAATAACAACAGCCAGAGGAGTCAAACAGGGCTGCCCCCTGGCCCCCGCCCTGTTTTGGTCCTATCTGGGTGATTACCAAGACTCAGAAAAAGAGACTCGAGCGTTCCCCCCCAAACTCGGAGGAGATCAGATCAGTCGGCTCTTATACGCAGACGACTTAATTCTTCTGGACAACACTCCGATAGGACTACAACGGCAATTAACAAACCTAAAACAATATATTGCGACAAACAACCTGGAAATTAACCAATCAAAAACTAAAATGATGGTCATGGAGAAATCTGCAACAAAGAAATCTACCCTACCGCTAAGACTAGGCGAAACAACCATCGAAAAAGTCCACAGTTTTAAATATCTTGGAGTCATTTTAGACAGCTCTCAAAGAGACAATGCGATGCAAGAGGCGCTCCGTGGAAAAACCACAAAACTAGCGACACAAGGCAAAGCCATTGATATCAAATTTGGCCGTTTTTCAATCATTCCAGTACGAGATTTTTACAAAAAAAAAGTCATACCATCCTTGACTTATGGTGTGGACGCAATGCCAACCATCCCCCAAGAACTGTGGCAGAATTTGGAAGCATCCTTCTGGAGAACAGTCTTAGGTCTCCCCAAATCCACGCCAATAACACTGATCAGACGTGAACTCACGCTCTCATCTTTGAAAGCATCAATCGACTGTAATAGCGTCCTGCTCTATCGGAAGTGCATTCAGAACGACGCTCCATATGCCTATAAACTGATAAGCGAAGAACTCCGTCTTGGAACTTGTCGAATGCTCTCTCACTGGGAAACAAAAATCTTATCCATCCTAGACTCAGTGGCTTGTAGCAAGGAGGACCTTATCAACAATCCAGCCAGAGTCACGAAAAAAATCAAAGAACTGGATTGGATTCTCACCACCGACACGGCGACGCGATACAAACTTACCAACCATCTACCAGTCTTTTGCAAGAAACTTGATACAGTCCAACCATATTTGAAATTATTTCCGAATAGATTGGCGCGAAACTACTACCTAAGAATAAGACTAAATCTATTGGAAACTAACGAAATCCTATCGATCAGACACCTATCCACTACTAGCAGTTGCCGGCTTTGCAAATCAAGTTCGGCAAAGGAAACCATACGCCATCTTCTTTTGACCTGTCCGTCAACGACAGATATCCGACGCACCTATTTGAAAGACATTTTCACAAACTTTATCTTACAAGATGAAGAAGCGTGCTGGAATAAACTGATAGACGGCGACAAACAGTCGTGGCAATTTGCAACAATAAACATCATGACTTTCATCTTCAACGTGCTGCTCCCACGACAGGCTTCAGGAAACGCCTTGTGAACTTGACCACCAAATTTGACGGATAGGTCTCAGCCGCCGTTTGTTAAAAAATCTTTTAGATTAAAAAACAAATAAAAAAAAAAATAAAAAAATTAGAAAAGCTATTACATGCGGGAACTGGACAGAATGAATAGGTGCTGCCCTCCTCTCCATCTTCACTCAATAGCAATGGTACATGCCATCTGTGTGATGGCATGTGTGTTTCACCTGCCAATCACAGGCCAATGTGTGATGCCACTGCCAGGCAGCATGCAGAAAATTTGTTCATCTTCAATCTTGGTGTCATCAGTGTGTGCCATTTGCCTGCCCTTCATACGCAGTGAGGGTGCATGCATGGGAGGGTTTTAGTCATGTGGGACATGTGTCAAACAAGTACTGGTTCTCTTGCTTCTCAGCCCTCATTGTGTGCCATGGTGCTAATGCCTGTTTCCATTTCTTTGTTTTTATGTCTTTTCAGGGGAAGACGCACCTGATACTGCTGGGGTTGTGGAGATGGTGCAGACCCAGGAGGGGTCCGAGGGCTGACCAACCACCAGTGAGGGACGTGGTGTGGTGGTGGGTGAGAACCCACAAGTGCTGCAGGTCGTGCTCTCAAGGGGTGTCTCTGGCTGCACCTCCCCCGAGCTGTACTCAGGTGTTGATTCGGATGAGACCTACGTGCCGTCGCAGGTGAGTGTTCCAGGGAGGGATTCTGTTCTGTCTCACCACCTGCACCAGGGTCAGAACCTTCAATGGGGATGTCAGTGTTGGCAGCTACGCCTTTGGTGGTTACGGATGCAGGGTCACACTCCGTGACATCTGATCCTGTTCCTGGGCCAGCAGATCAGAGGGGGAATGCAGTCCTGCAGCCTCAGGCAGTGCCGGCACAGCAAGGCGCAGTTCGCCTTGCCCCAGACAGGTGTGGTGCCCGCCGACGTGGTGGCCGTACACCACCTGGCAATACTGCATGGGAGCAATCCATTTACGGTATGGCAACCCAACAGGCAGCATCATCCGAGATGATGTCTCAGGCCATGGATAGGGTGGCCACTTCCATTGTCCCCCCTGAAAGGCTGATGGAGCGACTAGAGCAGGCAACCGACTCCATCTGCCAGTCACACAGGGAGGACATGTTGGGGTCCAACAGGGACAGGCGGGCGGCACTGGCGACTCTGCAGGAGGCCATCTCCATTGAGTCCCAGGGCCACAGGGAAGCCCTGAGGCAGGAGCTCCTTCACCTCAGGACGACTCTTGTTGAGCTTGAGGCTTCTACACACCAAAGGACAGAACAGCAGCTGGAGCGTCTCACCCGTACGCTCTCAGCTGAGATGCAGGCAACGAGGGCGGAGGTCCGGGCATCCCGTGAGTTGTTGCATGGGGACCTGCGCACACTCATCCTCCAGAACCAGACCTACCACACCAGCATGCTTGCAGCCATGGAGGAGCAGACCAGGGCCTTGCGTGGGCTGCATCCCATAGTGCAACCACCTCCCGATGCAGCTGCACAGGGTGATAATAGCGACAGCAGTGATACTCCCACAATAGGGTAGCCGTGTGGGCCATGAGCCCATGGAGGTGTTTTTTTTTTCCCAGGATCCATGCAGGTGGCTTCTGGTGTGCATCCTGTCCTCGGACCTCCTGGGTGGCCTCCCCAACCCCCCCGGGCCCTTCAATGGCCATTTTTTTTTTTTTAATTTTTATTTTTGTTTTTATTTTTATTTCTTTTATTCCCAATTTTTTTGGGACGATTTGTTGGCTTCCGTGGTTCCTGTGGGCATACGCTGCCTTGTGGCTGGGCACATGCAGGCTTGTAATGTATTTGGTTCAGATGCTTGGGTTTGAGTCACACACACCCCTCCTGCTTCCCGTTTCCATGGGCTTGCAAAGGGTGTGCCCAAGTGACAGTGAAATACACAGTGACGTTGGACTCCCATGAGCTGTGTGGGCAGTCTGTAGTCAATACTGTGTATACATTCCTAGTGCATATTGCTGTTGTGTTGTACACTGCATGTTGCATTGATGTGTAACTCATCTTCTGTGTCTACCTCCCAATTTGCAGGTCCCTTCCTTATGTCTACACAAGGACCTCTAGTCTGGAGATGTGGTCCATGTTGGCAGCAGTGCACCTACAACTCTACAGGCGCCAACACTGCACAGTTGGTAGTGGTGGGAGTGCAGGCATTTCCAGGTGGTGAGACTACTAATATTAAACATTAGTGATGTCAAGTTAATGGTAGTACGTGCTCAAGTTTGTTGTTGGTCCGCCATTACTGTGAGCATTTCACGTGTTGCAAGTTTCTAATAGGGACACTGTACATTGTGACAGTAGTGTCATGTTGTGGGGATTACTTTGTTTACCTGCAAATAGCATGACATGGCACGGTGTGTCGTGTGGCGGTGCTGGGGTTGGGTTGGCTGACATGGCACTGTCCTCTTGTTGCATTTTGCAAGTGGGTATTAATTTGAGCTGCTTGAATGTGTAACTTCACAAAACTGCATTGGTGGTGTCAGTGTGGGTAGGGATGCACACATTGTGACACTTCCAGGTGAACAATCTCAGGCTGATATGGTTTTCACGGTTCTTTCTCCAGACATTCAGGATCAGTGTCAGGTTGAGTCATCATTGATTGTCAGATGGAATGTGCCAGGGCAGTGTGCACTCCACAGGGGTGTGATTTCTATGTGAAGTAATTAGCCACTAGCTGTGTACGGGCTGCCTCCCCCCGTGCCCTTTCACCTCCCATGCGCAGCGGCTGTGCATGTGGTTGGGGATGGGGGGGCACCACCATGTCCCGGCGTGTTGCAACGTTGTGCAGGACACATGCTGCCACTATGATCCTGCACACTACTGGGGGAGCGTACAACAGCTGCCCGCCAGAACGGTGAAGGGAGCGAAAGCGTGACTTCAGCACTGCGAATGTGCGCTCCACTATGCCCCGGGTTGTAATGTGGGCAGCGTTATATCTTACCTGGGGTGGCGTGGTGGGGTTCCGAATTGGCGTCATCATGTGGGGGCTGAGAGGGTAGGCACTGTCCCCTGTGGAGGTGCTGATTGGTATCATTGGTGGGGTTGTGACCTTGCTCAGTATCTGACATGCATGCATGTGCAGTGGCATTCATACTCACCAAGCAGCCATGTATCGCCATGCCGGCCAGCTTCTAGGTCCCGGTTTAGGGTGGACATTTGGTAAATGAAGCTGTCGTGGGTTGACCCGGGATAGTTGGCATATACTGAGGTGATGATTCCCTTGGCATTACATACTACCTGCACGTTGATGGAATGCCAGTGCTTGCGGTTCCTATAGATGTGCTCAGATGCCCTGGGGGGACGTAGAGCCACATGGGTGCAGTCGATGGCACCTAGCACTTTGGGGAATCGTGCCACAGCGTAAAAATCCAGGGCGGCAGCATGCCTTTCTGCAGGTGTTCTGGGCAGGTATATGTGCCTGCGGACTGATGGGCGTGCAGTGATGATGTTCAAGACCTGGTGTAGGCAGCGTGACTGGGTGGCCTGTGATACACCACCCACAATGGCACTTGTCCGCTGAAATGATCCAGTGGCTAAGAAGTGCAGTACATTGAGGACCTTCTCCAGGGGGCTGAGTGCTTGGGAGCACAGGGTGGGTGATGTGAGGTCGTCCTCCCACTCACTCACCAGGTCCAGCATGATGTGTGGTGGAAACCTGTACCTCCCATGCACCTGGTCATCAGGCATCCCGAAAAGGCTGGTTCTGGGTGTGAATATTCTGGCCCTGACTATCCTCCTCCTCCTCCTTTGGTAGGCCACGGCCACTGCTGCTAGGAACGGTATGTTCATCCTGGGTCTGAGCTAGTTATTTTGTTAGCGCGCAAATTAATGCGTTGCGCGTGTTGTAGGCGAGCGTGTGACCCGCGCACCCCTGAAATCCAGTGCACAGTCCAATAGCGTGTGGAAATTGCCCGCACACCGGGATACAGGTGCGCTGACGTACTTGCATGTGTAAGTGTCCGCGCACACCTGATATACACGTACATAGGCCAATCGCGTGTACGCGCACTTTTGTCCAATTATACGCGATGAGACTCTGACGTGCTGTCCAATTACACGCGATGAGACTCTGACGTGCTGTCCAATTACACGCGATGAGACTCTGACGTGCTGTCCAATTACACGCGATGAGACTCTGACGTGCAGTCTTTCCACGTGTGCTCTGTCATCACGTGCTGTGTGGGAAACACCCGTGCGGCTCACGTCACAGACGCGCTTACGCGCTGAGGGCCTTTGGTCCAATAGATTCGCGTATGCGTGCTGACGCGTTTACGCGCTAAGGGCCTTTCCTCGGTTTTCACGCTGACGTGCAGGATTTTCACGTGCCAAATCACTCCGTACCAAGCTGGACACGCATAAGCACACGGAAGACCACGCTCCTGCCCAGAAGGCCGAACTACTGCCCCCCAGAGCCCCGAGCACGCTCCCACCTGCCATCTGCTGCTGCCTGACTGCCAGCTGCCCACGTGCACTGCCATTTGCTGCCTGCACATCAGCCAGGGGTGCTGTTGCTGTGACCACCCCTGCTGGAACCGAAGACTCCCGACTGGAATTCCATCGCTCCACAGCCCAGCCCCAGGACCCAGTTGCCCACCCACTCCTGCCTCTGGGGTTGTCATGTCGGGGCAAACACCATCTGTGACCACTGACAACCCCCGGCCAGAGAGGCAGAGGGGCACCAGCTTCAGTGCCACCGAAGTTGGTGTCCTGGTGGAGCAAGTCCTGGGGCAGTATGTTGCCCTCTTCGGAAGTTCCCGCGCCGACAAGGAAGGACGGACTCGGATCTGGACTGACATCGTGACTGCCATCAACGCGGAGGGGGTGGCAGTCCGGGACTTACAACATGTCAGGAAGCGCTGGGAGGACTTCAGGTCCAGGACCCTGAACAAAGCCTGGCGCCTCTTGAAGGCAGCGGATGCCAAGGGGCGCCGGGGCCACTTGTCGGAAGAACAGATGGGGTCCTGGAACGCATATCCCCAGCGCTCCACGTCCAGGTCCTAGAGAAGCAGACCCGTCTGGAATCGAGCGGTGAGTGTACATGCATCCTGATTGTGAGCAGTGCGTGTGGTGATCATTCGCCATTGTGCCGGTTGCACATCTGTTTGTATGGGGTCGAGTATGGGTGGGGGTGTACAGGGCCGTGGGGCTGACACATGCAAGGGCTGTAATGTGTGAGATATGGATGGTGCTTGTGTGTGTGGGCTTGCATGGCAAATGCAGTTGTGCGTGCACACATGTTTGGATGAATGTGTATGTAAGTAGACATGTCCGTGATGTCAGGCATGTATGTTGTTTTCGGCTGCATGTATGAGCACTGTGTACATGTGCATGTGTGTGTATTTGACAAGGGTGCAAAAGTGATGCAACATGGATGCATGTGACAGCGGTATGTGGAAGCCTGATTGGCAGATGTGACATAGATGCCCGTCTGAACAGTGCGACACTTGGCAGAGGTGTAGACATGCATGCAAGTGTGGTGGTGTGTGTACATGTGTGGTGCACTTCCTGTGTTGCATGTGATGTCTGGCTCCCCTTTGGCTGCTGATGCTGTTGTATGTGTAGGGATGGTGGTGGCAGTTGCGATATGGCTGTGGTATGGCTCATGTGTGCCAGTTGCAATGACATGTGTGTTGGGGATTGTGATGACATGTCTGAGGTTTGCCAATGCCACTCCTGTGCAACTGTCATGCGTGTATGTGTCCATTGTACAGTGCCCTGATGCCTGTGTTTTGTTTTTCCCTGTCTGCAGCGTCAACTGATGAAGAGGGCGGAGAAGGTGCTGTGGAGCACAGTGGCGGGGATCCGACCACCAGCCGGAGACGCAAGGCCCGGCTCCCCTCCCATGTTGTCATCTCGTCGGGGAGTGAGGAGTCCGGTGCCGCATCCCAGGCCGCAGCTGCCGGGGGGAGGTCCAAGAGGCGGAGGTTGCAGTTGGACTCCTCGGCAGCAGAAGGGGCAGCTGGGACCCCACAGGGCCCAACGGGGGAAGATGGCACGGAGTCATCCAGGTTGGTGGGGGGTTTGGTGGAGGAGGGGGCCGCGCAAGCACCAGACACGGGGTCTGGAGGTGGGGATCCCACTGGTGCTAGTGGTGCAGTGCAGGACCAGGGACAGGAGGCAGCACAGGCGGCCGCGGAGGTGCCTGTGTGCAATCCTGTCCCCGATCCTGTCCCTGCATCATCTTGCACCAGCAGGGATTCCTACGTCCAGACCCGTTTTCAGGCAGGGGATGAGCTGACGTCAACTGGCCTTCCTCTGCCTGCGGACGTGGCCATCCAGGTCCGGGTTGAGCCTGTCCTGGCTGGTGTGGCGTTGCGTCAACGGGCCATGCGAGGTGACCTGCAGTCTTTTCATGGAGAGACTGCACGTCATCTCGAATGGCTCGTTGACCACGTCAGCCTGCTGGGACAGGTCACCCAGGCCGGATACCTCCGTCTGATGGGGCTTGCTCCGACCCCCTCAACTGGACCCCCTACGCGCCAGTCGTCCTCTGTGCCATCTTCCCACCCATCAGTCACCTGGGTGCCCTGTGGAGCTGCCTCTGACGGTGCGGCCAGGCTGGTGGAGGAGGCATCCCTGCCACAGTCGGGAGTCGGAGGTCCAGCAGGGGTGGCCACATCAACAAGTGCACCCCAGCCGGCGGAGGATGTGCAGGCAGCAGGAGGCAGTGCACGGGCAGAGGCAGAGCAGCAGCAGCAGCAACATGGTGGGAGACATGCAGGCTCGGGGCTTTCGACATCGGAGGGGCAGGCATCGGCCGGAGGGCAGGGGGACCCAGGACAGAGAGTGTCTTCCGTGTGGCAGCGGTTGGGCCACGCCATAGGTGCGGAGCGGCGGCGGGCGGAAGAGGCGCGGCTCACAATGGTCAGGGCGGAGAACTCCATGCGCAGGGCCCTGAGGCGGGCCGAGTGCCTCGAGGCAATCTGCAGGGGGTTGGAGGAGGACACAGCGTCGTCCCTGCAGACCCTCGGGGCCATGGAACTGGACCGCCTCCGGGACATCGAACAGGAGTTCGATGATGCCCTGGCCCGGGACACCACGGAGTGAGCCGCTGGACTAGCCCGCTGCCTTTGTATATAGTTCTTTAGTTTTAGGTTTCCTTTCTTTATTATTATGATTTGGAGTCGACGGACACTGCTCCACTTTTTGTATATAGTTGATTTTTAGGTAGGTTTTTTAGTAGGTTTCCTTTGTTCAGTTGGGCTCATGGAGCCTTGGTAGTTTTTTATACGGACATGCATGTTTTTTTTTCTCTTACACATAGTAGTTTGTTTTCTTTCTTTAGCATTCTTTATTTTTTTCAATACAATTTTGTTTGCATACTTCACTGTGTGGTATCATCTCATTGGTTTCATGCATGTCATGTTGTGTGTTTTCCCATTCAATTGCAACCATTGTGTGTGACGGACATGGGTTCATTAGCTTCATGAACATTGGGGGTGTAACATGTGATTTCCATTTCCATGTGGGTGAATGGGTTACTTGGTAGGGCTTTTTGGCTGTGGAGGCTGTCCATTACGCACATGATTGGGGATTGTGAGCACCTGGTGGAGGCTGCCCCTGCACTGCTGGGGGGTGGGGGTGCAGGGGGACATGAGTGGGGGCCTGGTGGAGGCTGCCCCTGCACTGCTGGGGGGTGGGGGTGCAGGGGGACATGAGTGGGGGCCTGCTGGAGGCTGCCCCTGGTGGCTGGGGGGTGGGGGTGATGGGAGACATGAGTGGGGGCCTGGTGGAGGCTGCCCCTGCACTGCTGGGGGGTGGGGGTGCAGGGGGACATGAGTGGGGGCCTGGTGGAGGCTGCCCCTGCACTGCTGGGGGTGGGGGTGCAGGGGGACATGAGTGGGGGCCTGGTGGAGGCTGCCCATGGTGGCAGGGGGGTGGGGGTGGTGGGAGACATGAGTGGGGGCCTGCTGGAGGCTGCCCCTGGTGGCTGGGGGGTGGGGGTGGTGGGAGACATGAGTGGGGGCCCGGTGGAGGCTGCCCCTGCACTGCTGGGGGGTGTGGGTGCAGGGGGACATGAGTGGGGGCCTGGTGGAGGCTGCCCCTGCACTGCTGGGGGGTGGGGGTGCAGGGGGACATGAGTGGGGGCCTGGTGGAGGCTGCCCATGGTGGCAGGGGGGTGGGGGTGGTGGGAGACATGAGTGGGGGCCTGGTGTAGGGTGACCCTGGATGCTGGGGGGTGGGGGTGCAGGGGGACATGAGTGGGGGCCTGGTGGAGGCTGCCCCTGCACTGCTGGGGGGTGGGGGTGGTGGTAGACATGCATTGTTGATCAGTAGTGCAAGGTGACATGTGGGTTGGCTGGGGGGCATGCCCATGGTGAATGGGCTGCCTGCGGGACATGGGCAGGGGTGCAGGGTAGTCCCCCGTGGTGTGGGCTGGCTGCAGGGTCCGTGGAGGTTGTGGAGCGTACACCTGGGAGGGCCCACACGGCCAATTCACGTGTGGTACTCCCCAGAACCCCTGAAATACACATACCCTGCTGAAATCGCGTGTGGAACTTCCCGCGCACCCCTGAAATACACGTACCCTGCTGAAATCGCGTGTGTAACTTCCCGCGCACCCCTGAAATACACATACCTTGCTGGAATCGCGTGTGTAACTTCCCGCGCACCCCTGAAATACACGTACCCTGCTCGCACTGGGCCAATCGTGTGTGGAACTGCCCGCGCACCCCTGAAATACACGTACCCTGCTGAAATCGCGTGTGTAACTTCCCGCGCACCCCTGAAATACACGTACCCTGCTCGCACTGGGCCAATCGTGTGTGGAACTTCCCGCGCACCCCTGAAATACACGTACCCTGCTCGCATTGGGCCAATCGTGTGTGGAACTTCCCGCGCAACCCTGAAATACACGTACCCTGCTCGCACTGGGCCAATCGTGTGTGGAACTTCCCGCGCACCCCTGAAATACACATACCTTGCTGGAATCGCGTGTGTAACTTCCCGCGCACCCCTGAAATGCACGTACCCTGCTCGCACTGGGCCAATCGTGTGTGGAACTTCCCGCGCACCCCTGAAATACACGTACCCTGCTGAAATCGCGTGTGTAACTTCCCGCGCACCCCTGAAATACACATACCTTGCTGGAATCGCGTGTGTAACTTCCCGCGCACCCCTGAAATACATGTACCCTGCTCGCACTGGGCCAATCGTGTGTGGAACTTCCCGCGCACCCCTGAAATACACGTACCCTGCTGAAATCGCGTGTGTGACTTCCCGCGCACCCCTGAAATACACATACCTTGCTGGAATCGCGTGTGTAACTTCCCGCGCACCCCTGAAATACACGTACCCTGCTCGCACTGGGCCAATCGTGTGTGGAACTTCCCGCGCACCCCTGAAATACACGTACCCTGCTGAAATCGCGTGTGTAACTTCCCGCGCACCCCTGAAATACACGTACCCTGCTGAAATCGCATGTGAGACTTCCCGCGCACCCCGGTATACACGCACACGTATTTTTTGTCAGCGGGTGTCCGTGTTTGTGGGTACCCCTTTGCACGTCATTTGTCCTGGAGGGCCACAGTATAGGACATTCATCATGGCAGTATATAGGTGCTATTTGTTGGCGCACCTTTTGGCGCACATTTCTTACAGCCGCAGAGACGCTACCGCCTGCTTTCTTGTGGCGGTCGTGTTTGTGCCTGTGCGCTGGTTTGAGCGTGCGCTTTTTTCCCCTATTCTATTCCATGAATACGTGTTGTAGGCGAGCGTGTGGGCGTTCCGCGCACTTGTGCCCTGTACTTCCCCCGTGACGCCCACGTTTTGGCAAGTTGTTCCCCATTCCGAGTGTTACGCCCCGTGTTCCGCCTACTTTTGTTGCGTGCGCCGCGCTATGTGCGAATTTCGCTGTGACCTGTGCGATTTTCGCTGTGACCTGGCGCACGCTGTTAGATGGCCTGTGCGCCAACGTGCGCCGCGCACTGTTTTATCGCACATCCGCTGGTTTTCTCGCGCACGGCCTTCCATGAATCGATGTGCGCTGCTTTTGGTGCGATTTTCGCACTTGCACTGCGATTTTCGCTATTCCACTGCGATTCGCACGTTTTTGCCCACTTGCGCCGCGCTAATTATTCCATGAATCGGCCTCTGAGTGTTCTTTCTAAATCGAACTGTCAGCCCTTGCCGCACACAAGTGCGTGCAGGGGCTAACAAGCACGACGAGACAAAGTGGAATCGGCGTGGATGTGTGAAGGTTTCATGAGAACGCATTGGAAAATGCTCCTCTGTGCTACTGGTGACCTAAGATTTACTGGATTATTCATCTATTACTTTACAAAAAGCAGTTGTTAGTTGCATGGTGTTTTATGCAATTTTTCACAAAAAAATGTTCATAAAAATTGAACCATCTTAACACATTAGTTCTAAAATATTATCGGGGGAAGAACCAACCCGAACGTCCTTGTACAGGGCAGAATCTGCTTCGAAATCGTTCTCCCCTCACATACAGATGCCCACTTCTCCCTCCAAGAAGAAGTCAAACCCTAATGACCAACAGGCCAAACGAGATGTAAAATGCTGAGGACTCGGGCATTCATTCCACTGCTGTAGCTCCAGACCTGTGGCACAACCTCCCAGATGCCCTGTGACACAACAACAGTCTCATGAAATCCAGGGCCGGACTCAAAATCTTGTTTTAGACCCCGTCGGATCCTGACATCTAGAAGCAGGCAGGACCGAAAGAGGCAATGGGTGTGCAATAGAAATCAAACATACACGCAAGCATTTCGTCAGTGGAGGCATTGGCAGGGATCATAGGTGCTGCATCAAGAAATACACGGCAACATCTAAGAACTGTCCACTTGGTCTCTTAATCAGTGTAAACAACTGTCTCTTGAGAAATTGCACTGTAGATTTCCAAATGTTGCTGTGAGGAACAAATGTACATTGGCAATTACGCTGTCACTGTTGGCAGCCCGCTCCCGGATCACCAGGGCGGGCCACTGCAGACGTCGGGGGCACCCAACATGGACCATGGGGCTGTGTTCACGCAGCAGGCACACAGCACGGAGCACCCTGCATGCCCCGGATCAACAGAGAGGAACACCTGGGCTGGGGGCACCCAGCTCACTGCAGCCCTGGCTCTGGGGGCACCCAGGACAGGGTTACACCAGTTGCCGTGATCACACTGCTCAGCCATTCAGTTGGGACGGTGTTGCCCAGCAGGGGGACCGTCCTGATGCCGGGCCACGTGGACAGGCCCTCAGCATGCTGCGAGGCACCAGTATGGTGCATACAATCATACGCAGGAGTCCGTTCTTGGTCGACTGACGAGCCGGAAGCAGCTCATCCATTTTTTTAGGTTGGTCACATGGTTAACACGATATGACCATTACACAAGTCCTGGGAGCTACAATGCTCCCAGGAGGGGTGACACACAACAGTCAGCAGGTTTTGATTTTCAGACTCGTCAAAAATTTGGAAAGGTAGGTGTATAATTGTTCACTTTACGGAACATTAAAAAAAGCATTGCACTTTTAAATTCAGCAGAACATTATCGTTATTCTTCTGGGAGCAAAACTGTGCTTTGATGATAAAGGGTATGTAAAAAAGAACTTACAGAACAAGCAGGTCCAGGAACTCGTACAGCTGCATCCGTCCAGCCTCTGCCCCATTGCCCCTCCTCTGCATCAGGTGCACTGACAGTTTCTGGGGGGCTATGGCCATGCCACACATCTAAGACAAGTAGAAAGAGCAAAAAGCATCTGTTAGAGCAGGGCCACAAGGCTGCAATATGTCAATAACGTACAGTGGAACTGCTGTGTAAAAGTAGAGTAAGATGGGTGCCGGTAAGTGCTAGACTGAAGATCCATTTAAAACACATCACTTATTTTTGCACGTGCAAAAGGGGGAATGATTTCCGAAATCGCCAGGGTCTTTGGAAGAAGGGGTGGTTGGATTCCTTTTTTCACTTCTGCTGAAGTTTTCTGCTGTGTGGCTCCTGCTGGCATTGGGATACCCGCAAGCGGATGCATTGGAATACCCTCAAGCGGATGCATTGGGATACCCGCAAGCGGATGCATTGGGATACCCGCAAGCGGATGCCTTGGGATACCCGCAAGCGGATGCATTGGAAAACCCGCAAGTGGATGCATTGGGATACCCGCAAGCGGATGCATTGGGATACCCGCAAGCGGATGCATTGGAAAACCCGCAAGTGGATGCATTGGGATACCCGCAAGCGGATGCATTGGAAAACCCGCAAGTGGATGCATTGGGATACCCGCAAGTGGATGCAATGGGATACCCGCAAGCGGATGCATTGGGATACCCGCAAGCGGATGCATTGGGAAACCTGCAATCGGATGCATTGGAATACCCTCAAGCGGATGCATTGGGATACCCGCAAGCGGATGCATTGGGATACCCGCAAGCGGATGCATTGGAATACCCTCAAGCGGATGCATTGGGATACCCGCAAGCGGATGCATTGGGATACCCGCAAGTGGATGCATTGGGATACCCGCAAGTGGATACATTGGAAAACCCGCAAGCGGATGCATTGGGATACCCGCAAGCGGATGCATTGGGAAACCCGCAATCGGATGCATTGTTTTCTGCAAGAAAGTAGAATTTCAAGGGGATTTTCCATTTTCCACGGTCTCCCGCGATGCATTCATCAAACCCTGTGCGAGATCTGTGATGACGAGAGCGGCGTGGTTGCTTTGATCCTTGCCTGCCCAGTCTCCCGCGATCGAATGGTGAATTTATTTATTGTGCATTTTGGTTACAAAGTACAACCTTTCACACCAACAAAAGATAAACCACATCAAAAATCCACATTAGGAACAATACAAAAAAGAATATACAATATACTCAGAGTAAACTTCAAGGTAATTTAAAAACATTATAAACAGTTCATGCTTTACAATTGATCAAAACACAAAATTTGCACTTTACAGTTTGTCAAGAACAACAGCTAAAAACTCCAGAGTTGCAATTAATAAGGCCATTTCATTCCTGTTTAAAATTCGCACCACAGATATTCAAGATGAATATTCGCAGTAAAAAATAAAAATCTATTAAATTTATCAGCCCGCAAGTCCATGAGAGCGAAGCATTCTATACATAAGTGCCTAGGCGTCTTTGGCTGATGACCACAATAACGGCATAACCTTTGAACCATTGGGACCTTCTGTCTCCTACCCAAAACATTCAATGATGGTAAGAGATTCAGTTTAAATCTTAAAACCGTATATCTAAAAACTTTCGCCAGATGTTTTTCAAGTAAGGTGCCACAGTGCTAACGTGTTTTATTCTCCATTTAAAATGGTCATGAAAACATTTTTATTCCATTACAATTTCCCTGGTCTTTATGCATTTATACCTGGTGAGTCTATTTTTAGCTTTATGGGGTTCGTGCTAAGCTCCTCACTCGTTGACAGCAATATCTCACACTTCGGTTTCCATTTGGATAACGTTTTGCATGTTCCCCTGATTAAGTCATTAGTCCCAAATTTACAAACAATGATGCATGGGGTGGTCACAGAATTAAGGCGTATGTTTGAAGTACCCTCCAATCTACAAACATCCCCAATGGTAGCAAACCTAATGCATACCTAATTCCGGCAATTGGAACTGAGGTTGGGAGTTTCAGCACCGTTCTCCAAAGGAGTGCCTCAAACATAGACCAAAGCGTCTCTCCCATGGCCTGCTCGACGCGAAAAATCAATTTTGGCAATATGTTTTCTTTTTCAAATTTGATCATTGGCATAGCTGAAAATCGGCCATACTTATAGTGAAACTGAATCAATTGTAATGCAAATGCCAAAAACTGTGCTCTTTTTTCATTATACATTGTCAATTTTGTTTTGCCTGAATAGATAAAACTACCCAGATACTTCAATCCAGCAACAACCTCGAGTATTTGTTTTTCCAATGCTCAATTGGAAATGGTTCCATTTGGAGTGACATGCATTCAGTATCAAAATTGTAGATTTAGAGATGTTTAGATTTAACTCTGGTCCCAACAAATAACGGTTTATGCCATCTAAAGCCTTTTGTAAACCGATCGGGCTCATATTGAATATAATAGTATCATCCACATAACTGAATTTCATTATGACCCAAGTGTGGAGATTGGTACGCAACGAGTCCCAACTGGAGCCCAGGTCTTTGATATAAAAGTTAAATAAAAAGGGAGCCAGGACACAACCTTGGCGGAGTCCCCGGTTTGTGCCAATCCACTGCGAACAATTCCCAAAATAATCTAGTCTCACCCATATCCTGATCTCCCTATGAAGGGCCCAAGAATACCAATTAATAGAGCCGGACAATCCCACACAAACATCTCCTTCCATAGAATTGCATGGTTAACCCCGTTCCTATTCCCTTTTTAAAACCCACCTGATATGAGTCTAAATTATCAGTATTTCTAGTTTGGAGTGCATACAGCAGCATTTTAACAAAAACTTTTTTGGAAGCTCCAAGAGTGAAATTGGCCTATAATTCAGGGGGGAGAATCAATCACCCCCCCCCTTTAAATATCAGGGTTATAACAGCCAATTTCTAAGAAGGTGGAATCTGTTGGGTTAGCAAGATATTACTGAACAATGCTGAAAGCGTGGTTGCCCAAAGCGGCACATCAGATTTCAGGGTCATTGCTGAGAGCCCGTCGGGCCCTGGAGCATTAGACCTTTTACTGTTTTTAATAAATGTAACTATGTCCTCCAGTTCCCAATTCATGGCCCGCACCATGTGAGACCACTGCAGTCAGTGACATGTCCCTCTTGCTCAATTGTATAGAGTTCCTTATAGTGAGTTATCCACATTTCTTCTGGAATAGGCTGTGTTAACATGTAATAGTAAATTCCTGGGGATTTAATCAGACTCCAGAATCTATCCACAGCCGTCCCTGAAATACAGCTTAACATCCTTTCAGCATCGTTAATTCGCATTAGAAACCTGCGACTTCGGAGCCAGTTCTTGGACGTGGATTTCAATATACTAATCTCTGCCCTTGCCACTGGTGTTCATTTCTGTAAAGTTCTGATTTTCGACCTAAGCTCCTTCTTATGACTCTGAACCCTGCTATGCATATGTAAGGGAGCAAAGATCCCCTTCAAGAGAAACCTTGAAGATGTGAGACAACCTAAAGTGGAGCGAATAGTAGGCTTGAAATTCAGGGGATCACACAAGGTCAAACCAGGATTATTAAACTGAGCCTCAATCAATTTATTAAATGGTGACGCGATTTTGTGGCACCATTTTACACTGTGGTCTCTTGTGCTAATCATGACAATTAAATTCAAGGGTACATTTGTATTGGGAGTCCTTAAAGGCGACCGGTAAGTGACCATATAGTGGTTGCTTAGAATTGGTCGAAAAATGTCTAAAAAACACCTTTAGCTTGTAGATCTGCCGAGACGAATATGTAATCCAGGGTCGATCCCAACTGATTATTGTGCCATGAAAAGTTAGGAGGGATATCTCCATGGGTTCCACCATTCAAGGAGATTAAGTCCCAAGCAGCCATTTTGTGTCTAATCAAATGGCCATTTACTCTCTTTGTTCTTGGGACACCCAATCTGTCCTTCTTATGCTCCCATTCATAATCCAGATATTCACAGTTAAAATCCCCAGCCAATACAGTATAGGCTCCCTCCACAGGGACTTCACCTTACATAAGGAATGAGAATTCAGCCAAATATTCATGTATTGAGGCGCTACTGGGGTTAAAATACATATTAAACAATATGCACTTATGACATGTATTTGATGCCTTGTCTTCCCATGTCAACAAAGTCACCAACATATCGGTCCTTTTAGTACCAATATTCCTTACAACAAAACCATGATTACATTTATGGCTGTTAGTAGCCCCCCATGGGGCCTACCCGTTGTTCCACGCTTGGCTCTAGTGGCATATACCTCATAGCCATCCATTACCCACCATAAGGGTTTCTTGCAGACATATTATAGGAAGTTATTTTATTCTCTTTATTTTCAATGATGTTCACAAAACCCCTAGAGTTCCAAGAAAGTATGTTAACCTTGGATACTCATGCGTTGTACTAGGAATGCTGTGCTGTTCTTTGTAGCGAATCAACAATGGAGGCCAATCATAGATGACCTCCCATTTTAGGTCGTTACATTTTACTTTTTCGCCTTCTTTCCAGTGGTCTCGCTCATTTGATATTCTGATCATGAGAGCTATTTCGCCTGTCCCTTCTCAACAGGTTTGCCTCCATGGCGCAAAAAAGGAGAATAGGTGGATCCTGGCGATCGAAAGGGTTCTGCATCAAAATATTCAAAAATGTCATAACCCAGCGAAAGAAGTGCTTCGAATTCAACCAGAATTGCATTCTTGATTATCTGTGTATGCAAATGTACCTTCACTAGATCAACGCAATCATCATAGACAAAGACACCCTGTTGAATGTCGCTCAAATTTATCAAGCACAGACTAGGCCTCAGCCAATAAGGCTAAAATACATTTCTGATTCAACAGACTTTTACCTTGTGTTTCGAAGAGGCGACTCAAATATAAACTATTAGGTTCCTCCTCCCTCCTCATAGTCCCCTTTTCCCCATGTTTTTTACCTCCCCTTCCGTTGTTTCTTGCTGGGCTTCTAGGTTCGCCTCCTCTTTACTGTGAGTGCGGAGAGATCATAGTGGAAAGGTTAACCCTCTGTTGTAGAGACTCTTTAGATGCCATTCTCTTTTCTTCCAGTTTTAAAAATAGGATGGACTTTTGCAGGACCTCTCTGTTTAAAATGGGGTGGAGGGGGTGCAGTAGGGCGTAGAACACTTGTTAACCTAGAACTAAAGGGATTGTCATTCAGGGACGGACTTTCCCGAGAACCCACTTTTATCCAACTTATGTCTTCTTTAATGTCACTGAACTCATCTCTACCAATGGTATGCACACCAGAAGGGCCAAGACTTGGATATACTGAAGTATTACTCAGGTCCAGGGCATCACCCTCCCTCCCTACTGGGCCCATGTAATAGAGGATGGTGCCCTGAGATTTCGAGTGGCTGGGTGCCAATTCTTTCTCCCTAATTTGAGCAATTCCTTGCTTTTTCACTTTAGTAGATGGGAAACATGTTACAGTTTCCCTTGCAACAGCCTTTTTACTGATGGTTTCATCTACCTTTACCTTAACTGTCCACAAATTGTCTAGACCCATTATTTTGTTGTTTCCGTTGGGGTTTACAATTTTTCGATTTATTTTTATTTTTTTTCCGATTTTATACCTTTTGTCGGGATTAAAGCCAATGAGGAAAGTATGACTGGTAACTCTATCATACTACTATTTAGTTCCAGGGATGGTTCACCCAATATAGCGACTGATGGAAGTGGATCTTTACAAACAGGGATTTGTGTCAATATACTTCCTGTAATATCGGGAGGTGCCCTTGGACTAGGGTGTATACTATCGTCTGGTAATGGAGCCGACAACCAATTAATAACTTCCAGGGGCACGTTACACTCTCTGGGCGCAGCTAAATGCCATTTTACTCTTTCTTTTTATTCAACTGCTGATGCATTTGCCACCTCCCGCGGTTCAGTATTTTTCCTGGCCGAATTTCAGACCAAGAGGAAACCTTCAATAAAGTTCAACTTGGCACACAAATCTTTCAAGATCGAATGGACCTCCCGCATTTCAGTGTTAAAATGTCAAAACCTTGATCCATTGAATTCAGTTAACGTGACAATAGTGGGAACAATAATTCATCTCTAAGAGCACTTTTGTGGCCCTTTTCCAAACAGTACATTGCGGACACACACATTCTTTTATCCCGGAGACCTCAAACAGTTTGTCCTTGGACAAGCCACCCCAAGCTTGAACCTTCTGGGGCTCTGCCCACTCTTGCCCTAGTGCAGCAGGAACGCAGTCAGGTCTTCAGCCTCGGTAGATTGGCTCGGAATTGACCACAGGTTTGGTTTAAAATCCAAAGAGAGGCGGACTTTCTTCCCCAGTTCGTGCGAACTAACAGGGGCCAATATTGAAACATCTGAGAGCAAATCTACTTCATTAATAATTTCCACACAATGAGTATGACGACTCAGCTCCGGAGTTATAATTAGAGGGGCCGCCTTACTTTGCACAATCCCAAGGGGCGACGAAAAGGCAGCGGAAGATTGAACTTTACAGATATCCCCCAAGTTCAAATCCCCAGTCTGCATAGACCCGCAAGGGAGAGCTTCTTCCCTACCAGCAAGACCAGGGTTAGACACTATCCTGCCCTCTCCAGCAATTGCCTCCTCACTGTCCAGAGTAACTTTATGAACAATATTTGATCTGGCCTCAACCGCCTCATATAAATCCAGCATCAGATCAACTATTTGATTTGGGTCAGAATCCCCTTGCTGCTGATTCGTCTTTCTTCTCAGTAAAGCCACCATGATCTATTTAGGTGGACAAGATCATGCAAGACACAAGGTGTGGGCACTCCACAAGACCACGTACAAAATAGACTTCAAATACAAGACACTGCCAAATCCCGCGTGGAGATAACCAGGATTTGTCAACAACCTGGGTGCAATGAACGGCTGCGTTGCTCAAAGGCTCAATTTATTTATGTATTTATTTATTTGCATTTGTATAGCGCCCGCATGCAGCCCAGAGGCATCGTGGCGCTGTTACCTGAATGTGTAGCCGAGTTTTGCTTTAAGTTGGTTACATGTGACCGTGAGGTCTCTTAGTTGCAGGTACATAAGTAAACATACAAGGATTACAGCGGACAGCATTCAATTGGTACAGCAGACAGCATTTAATTGGTATTCCCATGTGCCCGCAGTCACCCAATAGCACCACAACCTTTAAGTAAAAATAAATAACCAATGCTTTTTGCAAAACCACATTAGCTGAGCGGCTGTATGGCTCAGGAATGTAATGCCACAGTCACTGGTAAACATCACCCCTTAAAACATTTGAGGATAAACTTGTTGTCAAGAGAAAAAAGCAGGTGAACAGTCCACACAGCCAGTCCCGCACTCATTTTTAAATTCTAGGTTTAAATAATAAGGGCTTGGTATGTGAAGACTGCAGCACAACTTAGAGGAGTTTGGGAGTTAACATTTATATGTTGGCAAACTCGACCATAGGGCTACACATTAAACATCCGTACTGTCCCCAAAGATGTTTGGCAAGTACACTCTAACGAACAGTGTCTTGGGAGTAATAGCCAATTTCAAATAAATCCAAGAAGTCCAAGTGCAAACCAATGGCCGGTTCAGAGGCTTTTGTCCCACAATCACTGTCTGCTTGCATGGAAACAAGTTTGAATAGTTCTCTCTAACAGGCGCTGTCTAAGCAGTAGGCAGTAAAAACAATTTCGAAAGATTGCAAGTAGGCAAGGTATAATCCAAAGGCCGGCTCAAAGTTAGCAGGATATTTGATTAGTTCACACTGACGAGCACCGTCTTCCAGGCAGGCAAATAGAAAGAAATTAAGACAAATTCCAATAATCCCAGCGTGCTCTGGTGGTCAGTACAAAAGGCTATATTACCCACTGTCATCGTCCTCCTTATAGCGGGACAGTTTGTTTTTGAAGTGCAGGCAGTCTTACCTTGTCACACAGCGTACTTTACGTGGACTGTTCCTGATTGAGTAAGAAAGGAACCCAGTGCAGGCACGCGGTCCGTACGGGCGGCACAGACTACTATTCACGCTACTCTGCGCTGCTCCACACGTAGTAGGACCTTTTGAAGTAAAACTCTTCCTCAAAGAAACAAGAAAAAACGGACTGCACGGTAAGAGCTGTTGCCACAGACTGCTACTCAAACTACTCTGCTAGTTTATTTTCTCTTAGGGCGTGTAAAGTGTGGGCCCTGACTCAGAGTCTCGACCCATCACAGCGAAGACCCTGTGAAACAAGCTGTACTGTGACAAGTCCACACAGACCATGAAGAAATCCAACCCACGACTGCACACTCAACCCGAGAAGATGGAGTAATGAGGCACAAGCCTCGGTATCCAATAATCACTGCTGGTGGATAAAATCTGTCAGCAAGAAGAACAAAGAAGAGAGGGTCTCGACCTATGGATCAAACAATGCACAGCACAAGTTAGTGTGTCACCACCAATCATTTGGGTGAAAATCCTACCTTCCTAACAAACACACCTGTGTCACAGAAGAAATTCACTGTGGAGCCAGCCCGAACTCCCACATGTATAGTACCGAGGGCTGGACCTAAGTCACAGGAACAGGCAAGCCTCTCTGAGTCTTAATGGCCTTGCAATGAACATCATGGGCCCCAACTTATGTTCAAATGTCTGCCAAAGCAATAATTGTGTGTATAGTTCACTAGACAGCGAGTTTATGTGTATTTCCACAGGGACACACGAAAGTCTGTGGTAACACATAAGTACCGGGCAATGAGTCGGCAACATGGTGTGTGAAGTTTACAGAAATCCGCAGTGATGGAAAAAGGGCAGAAGTCACATTTTTCGAAGGAAGCTACAAAAAGGATGTTGCAAATTATGATTGCCGTCCAATAGTGGAAACGTCGCCCACCTCCAATTGGGAGTAGAGGACATGTCTTGCACCTCAACCACCTCAATTCCATGGCCATGCTTGCTAATTGGTTTTGCAATGCTGTACGCGTGGTAACAGTCTGATCAAAGGAGCAGTTTTGAACTTTGTACCGGCACGCATGCCTGGATCAAGGATGTGCTCCATGCCCACAGCAAGCAAAGTGAAAGGGCTCCAGACAAGTCGGACCTGTGGCATCAGGTCAGGAGTATGTACTGGGCTGATAAACACAGTGGTACATTGTCCTGTGGGTCACTGCCAGCATGTCAGAGAAGCACAGAAGTCACAAAGAGACCCCGGAAAGATGTGACACAGCCATTGTGGTAAAAGAAGAGAAGCATAGATTGTTTTAAAAAAGGATCAGGGGGACCAGAGGGGGAGTGGCCCCATTGTTCAGAGTGTTTGACCTCCTCAGTGCAGAGTTAACTTTGGCGGAAGCCATAAACAGGGGTCTGCAACATTTCGCTCTCTAGATGTTTTGAACTCCAACTCCCATCAGTCCCTCCAGCATAGTCAATGTTTGCAGGATCATGGAAGCTGAAGTACAAAACATCTGGCGAGCCGCAGGTTGCAAAACCCTGCCATAGGGAAGACGAGTAGACAGGGCTAATGAAGAGGTGCAGAGGATAACACGCATGGAGAGGACACGGTCAAGGGGCAGATTAAGGGGCAGCACACCCAGGGATATGTAATTGAGCTAGGAAAACCAGGAAAGTGGGGCAAGTGTGGCTATCCCAGGAACAATACACACGCTGGTGCAGGGGAGCGGGCATAT
Organism: Ambystoma mexicanum; assembly: GCF_040938575.1. Taxonomy (NCBI): domain Eukaryota; kingdom Metazoa; phylum Chordata; class Amphibia; order Caudata; family Ambystomatidae; genus Ambystoma; species Ambystoma mexicanum. Next base: position 847,028,047 of record NC_090931.1, on the reverse strand, counting down.
GCCAGGAAGAGGCATGGGTCAATGAGTGGCGATGGAGGAGCACTCCCAATAGACATGCCAGGGCATGGAAGGGCAGTCATTGTATTGAGGTGGAAAATAGAGGAACAGATGGCCCTGCTAGTTGCTGAAATAATGCAGGGAAAACACTTAAGGAAGCAGACAAAATAAATTGGATTGACCAGGAACCCTACATGGTAGGGACAATAATGTGGGGAGGGGAGTAATCAGCGGTCAGTGAGAAGAGCTACAGTGCAGACAGCGTTTACTTCATTTTGCCTTTTGCCCTGCACTTTTGCACTCCACTGTGCAAAGGATCATCATTTCACAGCGAGGACCTGTGCACGCCAAAGTGCAAGCGTACAGGTGCCTGCAGGGACTTGAAAATTAGTTTAAAAGATGAAAAAGAGAATTGTCAGCTGTGAACAAAGAGTACAGTTCGGATTTTATATTAAAGAAACAAAGAAACAGCCAGGTGAAACTCAATGATCATTTATAAACTCTATCTTTGGGCAACCGTGGGAGGAAAGGCTCAGACATATTCCATTAACTTTATATTTTGCTTTAAACATGCGTTGGTCGGAAAAGGTTAAAGCATAATTTTATCAGTGTGAAATTATCATGAGCTTAAGCTAAATCTGTCACCTGAATCTCTTAAAAGTTCATCTGAACCCAAATCAGCAGAATACAGTGAAATTTCGTTTAAATTGGGAGTTTGGCTGAATTTATTTACCCATGCTTCTTTACAGACCTCTGCCATTGGGGGATTAACTTTCTGGCTTTTTTTGGATGGGTGTAGTGTGCTAAGAGCTAGTCAGAGGACTAGCAGGACAGGGAGACAAGTTTAGTCTTTTTAGAACATGTTCCCATTGTCACGTCATTGTGTGGCATATGAAGCCATTTAAACATATTTTGTACATTTCTAATGTGTGCCTGCCATAGTAATTTGTACAGATTCAATAAGAATGAGTCCTCTGTCCAGTTGTGTGATGGGGAGCAAAACACTTTGAATCATAATTATCTGGCATCATAGGTGAACAAACCTGAAAAATGTTATTTCTCCAAGCAACGAGTTGGTGGTAGATCTCTTTCTTCAGCTGGGGCCTCCCTCTGGAACAGCCTCCCTGCCTCTCTGAAACTTGAGGAGAACCATCTCCAGTTCCGGAAGCACCTCAAGACCTTCCTCTTTTCTTCTGCTTTCTCTGTTGCTCTCCCCTGCTGAACTCCTGGCTGAAACTGAATCTTCTGCACTGGTCACCTAGCTACCCTCTGATCTCGGGACCAGGTCCCCTCCCCGCCAGTTGCTCCCCTGCACTGCCCCACTTGCAACCCTTGCACTCAGGGTCTGTTTCTGTATCCCTACAGTCCCCTATCAGCACTTGACACTTGATGTCTGCGCTTACCCTTGCACTTGCCACCTGCTGGCCACACCTTTATTTATTTATTTATTTGATTATATTTATTTATACTGTTTGATCCCATCTACTGCACTGCCCCCTCTCATTTCCCCTCACACTTTTCCCCTCCCCTGCAGTTGCGCAATCTCATCATCACCTGGCCTAGGAAGATCATTGTCTCTGTCTTCCCTTTGTTCCCCCTCCCTTGCCTCGTCGTGCCTTGACACACTTTTGCATAGGTGTGTTATCAATGCCATATCAGATCATATCATTATTCTCAACTGGTCAGCCCCTCAAGACTGAAAAACATTACCGTAAGATAATTAAGATCAGAACACAAGCCGAAGACCTTCAATCCGTTATTTGTGTGAAGAATCGGCAGGCATGGAAAGTTCACACAGCACAAGTGGAGAAACAGTTTAAGATCATTATTGATCAAAACGTCTCAGGCTTTGTGGGTTAAGTGAGTATTTGAGATGGGGAAACACAAGCAAAAAAGGCCTGAGAGGTGTTCTTTCTCTGAATTAACTGAATTAATCTTCTGTTAAAATATGTCTAGTGCTCCTCATCAGCCAATCCAGTGCTACCACCATGAAGTCCCCAGGCTACCTCACTGTGAAATTGATCATCTCTGGAGGCCTACGATACACGACAAGTAAGGGCACGTGCAGGCCTGAACTCCGCCAGTGCAGGATGGAAAGAACCAAAAGACAGGCCTTCTCTGTCTACACCCAAGCTCTCTTGAACCTCCCCCCCATCAACATCAGGCACTCTACCCTCACTTCTACATTTCAGAAAATAACTCTGTAAAGACCGGAGGGGGTGTCTGTACTTCTGCTCTCTATATGGTAGAGGAGAGGCACAGAGGACCCCAGCCAAGATTATTGTGGTAGCAATGGATGAGCAATCAAGGCCTAGCGTCTCTGGAGGTGATGCAGGCTGGTTCTTAAGTACAGTGTAGTCCCCTATGCACCCACAAAGGAATGTCCGCACACCATATTAGTTAAAAAAGAGTCTTTATATAATTAATATTCAAGGTTATGTACAATATCACGATAACTCACTTTGTACTCGGTTATCTATAATGGCAAATATACAGTTCTACGTGGTACCACAATTACTATTAGATCTCTTTAAAGTGCATCAACTGTACGGTTAAATGGCACACAAATCAATAAGAGGAAAGCAGTTGGTTAGAATAAGTGGCAGAATACTTGCCCCGATACCTAGACACAGTTCTGTGTGGAGATCCCCCCACCTGGGCAACCTGTAAAATAAAGATATATCACAAGCCCAGTCCATATATTGTGCACAACAGACTTTCCAATAGTTCTACAACCCCAAAGTACCTGGCAGTGTAGCGTTCCACGTTGGGGAATCGACGGGCCTTCTTGAGTGCCCTCCCTTTAAGGCAGGAGTCACGGGTCGTTGAACGTCCGAAGGAGAATAGGGTGAACTACGACAGTGAAGTGGCAGCTTCTTTCCTAGCGGTGCTCGCTGACGGGGAAGCGTAAACGTCCTGCAAGGAAGAGGTGTGCGGAGCACCTCGGTGTCGAAAGTTCAGGACCGCAAAGAGTTTCAACAACTGTGGCCCAGCAAGGGCGTTGAGTCTTCCGCGTCTCTGTGGTCTTTGGGTGGCGGGAAACCCACTGGCGGATGCTCCTCGGCGCATCGACGGCCTGGCCTTCTCTGGTGGGATAAGGCGGGCAGCAGTGCAGACGAGCGCTTCCGTTAATTAAATGTTACTCAGGCAACGGGAGCACGGTGGCTCCGGTCGGCAAAGGCGGTCGTCGACAGTGGAGGACAACAGTCCGGGCCCTTCTCTTTGGGATTCCGCGGCAGTCCCCGTCCCCGGTCGACAGCCTGTCGTAGGTCTGTCTACCAGGGAGCTTTGGCAAAGATCAGCTGGTGAACAATGGTCCCTCGTAGCTTGGGAAGAGGGCGCTTTACCAGGTCCTCTCTGGGTCAGTCCTTGGAGACACAGTAACTTTCAGATTGATGAAAGGCCACAGCAATTCTTCTCTTCCAGCAGGGCTTCAAGGTCAAGTTCAGTTTCACTCCAGTCACTCTTCGTAGTTTGGACATCAGCTTCTGAACACGAATTCTAGCAGTGAGAGGCCCCCAGATATACTGGTTGATCTCCCATTCATTCTGCTGGGTCACACTCAGGCAACCAATCAGTCAGAAGGGCATTCATGCAGGCAGGCATCCAATCAGGTGCATAGTGCATTCAGGCCATTCACTTCTCTCCAGACACTCACAGCAATGTATGTGTATTGGGACAAGTACCCAGCCATTCAACACTCCACACTGTATTCATACCAGTTTCGGGCAGGGCTATCTCAGTTATTGTGTCAAAACAGCAGATACTAGACATCCACAACAGAGAATGCGTATTCGTCACACACTCCATTCACCCAGGTCCCACCCACAGGGTGTACCCACAACATACAGTCACTGGGAAGGCTCCAGCCAGTCTGGCCTGGACTTCTCAACAACACCATATAGGGAACTTCCACCCAACAGCCAGTCAGGGGGAAAGGACAGAGTCAGGGCTTCCCAGGACTTTGGGAAAACAAGGTAACAGGCAATAGAAAGCAAGAGGCCACAGGGGCCATCTTGTTTCCTATCAGGAATCAACTGATTCCAATGGCAGGGCCTGGGTATCCCAAAACGGAGGATACTCAGAGCACCTGTCAAATTCAGCATGGAGCTGCCACCAGCCCATACCCTGCTCTGTGGGTCACACACAGGTGCCCAAAAACATACACTAGGGGCACAGGGTTGTACCCCCACCCCGGGGTGCCATAAGGGTATCCCATGGGTCTGCACACCAAACCAAAAGAGAGAGCTGCACCACCAGGAGTCCAACATGAACTCCTGCACGGAAAACACGACAGAACACACGATAAAAGGCAGTAAACGACAAGGATACGGAGGCCCTGTCCCTTGGGTGCATTTTCAGCATCACAAGCTCAAGCCCCTCCTTTTAAAGGAATGGTTCCTCCCTAAAACGTAGGTCCACACCCTCCACTCCCCACCCTAACTGAGTCTGGGTGATCTCCTCCCCACTGTTTCCTTCCCTGGTTGCTTGTTGAACTCTTGCTGCCAAATTGTCCTCCTTGCCACTCCCTCCCGTATCTCTGCATCCCTAACTGTGTCCTTCCCCTTTTAATTTGTGTAAAGCACTATGTTTCTTCCAGTCTCTAGGTCCACACTCAATCATTATAATAATAATAATAATAATAATAATAATAATAATAATAATAATAATAATAATAACAATAACAATAACAATACATTTCATAGTCCACCAGAGTGTGGAGGAGGCACTGCACCATCATCATGTGAAAGTGAACATCAGCTCTCTCAGTGTGCTCAAGAGTCAAGACAGTCCAGAGAATTCCAATAGTGTACAGGCCTGCTCCAGTCATGGCAGTTCTGCTAAAGGTGTGGACAGGAGGACCACACCTTCTGTAGGTACATTAACTCACCAGATTACAAAAAGGTGACAGAAAGATCCCAGGCCCTGAACACTCCAGCTCGGGCAATGATGGAAAACATGAGAAAAGTCCATGAAGTGGAGCATCTAGAACTGCATCAGTACTATGCTATGACAGAGTGAAGACGGATGACATTAAGACTGCACCAACAAAAGCGATACCACTGGTGGAAAAGTCATCATGGCAACACTATTCACTAAGACCATCTTGGTAGCGCTAAATTAAGACTGCCTGCACTCTCATTACCACTGGGCAAGCACACAAAGACCATGTGGAATACTGGAAAGGTTGGTAGGACCACAAGCCTCCGTGAAAGTTACCATAGCTGGAAGAAAGATTTGGGACTCTGGGGGACAAGGAAATATATTATCCTTATGATTATTATTATTATTATGGTAGTTATTGAGTGCGGACCTAACTATGGAAAGCAACAGAGCTTCTGGATAGCAGCTTGCCGGTGAGCATCATATACAAGCTGTTCTATTGTAAAATCTGGCACATACACCACTGACGGAAATGAACCTTCCCGGCATGGCTAATAACTCTTGCCACTATCCCGGGTATATCCGGGACTAAATGCAATTTTCACGAGAGGTAGCTGGAGTCAGCGCTCCCATCGACACCTTGTCTCTAGTCTGAAGCAGTTGAACTGAAGAACCCACAAAACCTGTGGTGATTCGAACCAACTCCTCAATTATCAATGCTGCATTATGTCATGAGAATGCAAGCACTTGATATGCCAGCACTTTGTCCATGCACCCCTATGCCAAGGATTGCTATGATTTGACCGTGGCATCATTGTTTGCGGCGGAATTGACCATAGTCAATTTTGCCGCAAGCCAAATTTTGCCACTGCAAAATCAACTAATCCATGCCCCCCTCACACTGCCCAATACATCCCCACCCTCACCCACTTACCTTTCAGTGTCAGATTTACATATGGCCCTGCGGCATCAGTTCTGTCCATGCAACGTGGATCAGACCTGACGGCGAACTGACTGTCCCTTTCTCTGTTTTTTTTAAAGTCCCCCGCTTCCAATGTCCCGGAAGCGGGGGACTCCTCTGCAAGCTCTTCCCATTATAGCGAGCAAGGTGAGCAGGGGACACTCCCACAACCAAAGTTTCCCTTTGTTCGATATAATGGAACAGTATGGCCTAGTTGACTGAATTTTTGGTTGTACGATCATTTTGTGCAGCCTAAATTTGGTCAACTTGGCCATACACTAAAATATATTCGGTTAAATTGGACAATTCCTATGCCAGCAGGTGTACTTGCAGAGGAGATCAAGTACAAAGCACCATTAGATGGACCAGTTGGAGATGTTTGCATCACCCGGTTTTGGCAAATTACTGTTCTGGCACAGACCACCATGATGATTCTGGGCCCAGTGCTACTCAGTGGGGAGCATCCTCAAGATGCCTATTGATGAAGGCACCATATGATGGGGAGTTCTAGGATGGATTGCTGGTACAACAGACCCTGGTGATGATGGATGGTGAGGGTCTGAATACCATTGAGGTGCACATCACCAAAGTGACCAACTGGGCCATTCGCTTAGCAGGATGCATCACAATTGCACAGTTCAGTCTGAACACTTTTGGAGCCCAAACAAATGTTGCCACCAGCCAATCGGAATGGGACTTGACCCAAAATCCCTCTTCTTTGAAAATTCACTGAGTTTGGAGAGGGACAAGGACCTACTGAAGAAACAGCTTGCCCAGCACATTGAAGTCTTCTTCAACAGTTCCCAGGATATTGGTGAGACCCATGGGGTGGGACACTGTATCTCTCCGAGTGACATGGAACACTTCGGGAAGCGATCTAGATGTCTGGCTCCAGAAAACATGGAAGATGTAAGCCACCATCTGGATGATGGACTGAATGAAGGGATCATCCAGGAGTCCAGGTGCCCATATGCTTCTCCCATGAAAGAAGAATGGGATATCCAGCTATGCATCGATTACCAGCGACTGAACAACTGCACCATAAAGCACAGCCTGGATGGGTGATGCAGTGGATTGCCGAACGGGGAGAAGGTGGTTCTCAATATTGGACCTTATGAATGACTGCTAAGATATCCTGATCCAACCGCCACACACTGGGAAGACTGTGTTCATCTACTCCCTGGGCCTTTATGGGTTTGTTATGCTACAGGGAAAGTACAGAGTGCCTGCATGGTATGCAGAAGATGGTAGGCAGCATGAACCTCCTAGAAGTGATGATCTACATTGATAACTTCATTATATTGGGAGGGACCATGACGGATGAAACAGGTGTCTCAAGAAGGTGCTAGGTCGCATGAGTGACCAAGGTCTTAAGAACATTGTGGACAAGGACCAGTTTTGCAATGACGAGCATCAAGTACATTGGAAACATTGTATCCACAGAGGACATTGCTTTGGACCTAGCTGTGGTGGATCCCCTCCTCTCCTGCTTCTACCTTTGGCTCTAGAGGAGTTGAAGAGTTTCCTGGATATTTGCAACTACTAACGGAGGGTCATCTCAGGATTTGCCAGCATCACCCAACCACTTGTGGACCTAAACAAGAGCTTTGGCTCCACCAGAAGGAAATAATGTGTACCATCAGTTTCAAAGAATCCTCGTGTCATCCTCCTGACCCCTTGGGTGAACAATGGATGGACCCATGCCTACAGGACTTGAAAAAAATAATGCTCACATTTCTTTGCTCAAATATTTCCCACAAAATGTGGGGCGAGACACCCACATGCCACCCAATACCCCTCCTCAACACAACTATACCCCCTCTCATATTGCACCACCCCAACCCACTGTTTATATTTTGGCAGTAAAATTAAAGAAAAAAACAATGAGCACAAATAATTTGAGTAGTGTTTGGTCGAGCAACAGACCCACTACCCATGCCTTCAAGGAGCTCATACAGACTCTTACTATTGCACCATTCGTGACCTACACCTATCCACTGCAACCATATATCCTGCTTGTGGATGCAAGTTTGGAGGGATTGGAACTGTCCTGTACCACAATGCTAACATTGAAACGCTTCACCTATGCTAGGCATGGCCACATGTGACAGAGAAGTACTACCCTGTTCACGAGTTCTTGACACTGAAGCGGGCCATCATAGGGAAGTTCCAGGATTAGCTCTGTTACGCCACCTTCATGGTGTTGACACACATGAACACTCTAACATATATTTTGAAGTCAATGAAGTTGGATGCCACAGGAAATTGGTGGCTCGGTGCACTATTCACATACAGCTTCAGGCTACAGTACAGACATGGGTGCACTAACATGGATGCTAAAACTCTCTCCTGGAGACTTTATACTCTGCTCCATGGCTCAGATGGATCAACCACATGGGAGGAGCTGTCTAATGCAATTGTCAGAGGTATCGGACATTGCCCAGAACCAAAGTGACCCATGAGGTTGGACTGCTCATGACCACCTTCTGCTTTGACTTTCTCCACATAGATATGGATTGGCAAGGAGTGCATAACACTGTGGTGGTGACAGACAACCACATCAGTACGCACAGACTTTTCCCACCAAAGATCAGCGAGTGACAACATTTTGGCCACATTCTGTGGGAGAAATACTTTGTGCACTACGTTTGGCCTGACAGAAAACATTCAGAAAACATTCAGAAAACATTCAGATCTTGGATCTTGTTGGCATCAAGAAGACCAATATGACTCCTTATCACTCCCAGGTAGATGGCCAAGTAGAGAGGTTCAATTACACTCTCTCTGTGATGCTTGTCTGGAGTAGCAGAACAGATAGGCAGCATGTGGCCACCCCCACTGATGCCTACAGCTTTAGAGGGAACAATGTCACTGGACGTACGCCTTATTACTTGATGTTTGGAAGAGATGCTTTGCTGCCTGTCGATCTGTCTTTCAGATTGGCTGCAAATGGAACTGGCAATGAGAACTAGGCCAGCTTTGTTACAAATGCCAACATCAGCTAAAGCAAGTGTTCTGGTTGATATGACAGCATAAAACATCAAACGCTGCTAGGATTCCAAAGTCAAATTTCACATCCTTCATCCCAGCCACTGGGCGCAGATCCATAGCCTGGGGAGAAGAAAACGGAACACGATGTTAGATAAGTGGAAGTCTCATCCTTACATCACTGCACATCAATTAGGTGATCTCCCCATCTAACAACTATGTGGGGAAGGTCAACCAAGGAACATGAAGACCGTACACCGCTTTCACCTTCTCCAAGTTGGGGACACGGTTGTGTTACTTCAGCTAGAGGGTGAAGAATAACCACTCACTTGGCCTGTGACCAAACAGCAGAAACTCCATGCTGAAGCCCAGCACGACACTGCATTACCTCAAGCTTGAAACGCTTCCTGAGCTCCTTAGCTCCCGATACACTGAGTCCAGCGAAGTCCATCTAGAAGCGGACAATGCTGACCCAGGCTCAGAAAGAGATCAGTATACTGTTGGCAGTGATCTCCAGGGGAGACAGGGACCCAGATCTACCAGTCGGCCACATCAGGAGGAGACCCTTGAGGAAGCCTCTGCTGCTCTGAGACTAGACCTGTCATGAAGCTCCCGCATGTTTCCCATCGATTCCCCAGGGGTACTGCATGAGGTCCTTGCTGTCTGGTTCTCTTAGTTTTGCATCCCTCCTACATATAAGCTGGTTTCCAAGAATGCAGCGATGCTGTGGGAAGTGCTTGAGATCTGGGGTTATGGGTGGCAGTCTGTCTTTTAGAGTTTCTGCAGATGGAACGGGCAGGGGATGCGGCAGTGGGTCGGCACCCCTGGTCACAAGAGCCAAATCGTGGTTAACCGTCTTTATTTCCCAGGCAAAGGCTACCCTCAGGGTGAAGATAGTTCAAAGGGGGGTTTAATGACACCTTCCCATAAAATGAGTTTCAAATGCACATATGTAAATAAATGAATATCCTTTAAACATATAAATGCTTTTTTGGTGCAGCCATGGTCCCTGTAAACTGTATGCAAAAGACTACTCTCGGCCACTGGTGAGCCCTTCATAACATTTTTAAAAATATTGTGAGAAATAACCTGGGCCCCAGAAAGCAATGCTGTTTCTGCAGTTATCTCCTGACCCTTCTACCTGAAGGGCAATGCTAATCTACCACGTAAGAGGCAGCCCACTGTGGGATTCACTGTGCTGCACAGTTTACCTGGTTGATCCTGCCTCCACCAGCTTGGAACTCTCTTCATTGGGGGAGTGGCGTCGCTGCTGCTGCCTGGGGCTGACCCACTTTCGATGCAGCTGTGCTGTCCTCTGGGTTCACCTGGAACGCCCGCTGACATCTCTGGCACTGACCCCATCATAGGTCGGGCTGCTTCTGGCTCATGCAGCCCGAATTCGTAAGGTCTCTGGGCGGCCTCTCAGAGCTCCTCCTATCCCAGACTGCTTCTGGCATACACAGCCCGGGCACTAAAGACTTCCTGCCAGCCACCGTACAGCCAGAGGCCGCAGCCTGCATAGCCAATCCTCCAGCACATCCTGCCCTGGCAGCAGACTCCCAGGAACAGGACAGGGCTGCCAGGGATCCACCAATACCAAGAGACATTTTTTAAAGAGTACTTAAGGCAGCACACAGCTCTTGCCAGGTTTCCAATGACAAAATACAGCGAGGCAGTATTCAAAGAAAGTCCTTTATTTTAAAGTGTGCAGATTAGATATTTGCATATTCTTTTGCAGCTGCTTAAATAGGTTTAGTTGTGTACACATATTTTTCTATGGATAGTTAAGGGTTTTATTAGGACTACTGGATTTAAGGACACTGTGCAGAGTGGGTATGGGGCCTGAACCGTCTGTCGATTCACCAAAATGCCAGGGGTAGCAGAAGTAGCATCACAGACATGCTGACATCACAGGAAGTGATGTCACCTGATCTTTGACCCAGAATGGCACAATGGCATTATGTCCTGTTTAACCCCGGTAACATTACCGAAGGTGACTTGCGGGAGTAAAACAAGTATATAAATGTAAACATTTTAAAACCAAATACTGAAGCAGACAACACTATTTTAGATACCAAACACATTTTAACAAGGCCGCTGCCTTCATATGCCATGGATGGGGGTCATGATATAATAGGGTTAGACCAAATAGTACAACATAGGCTGAGGCAATATTCGTTCCACCATTGAGTTCGCTATTTGAAGATTCTAATATATCTTTAAGCAATAATTATGACAAAGCAATTTTGGGGAGTGCTTTGACCCGATTCTTGCTGAAATGGACTCGAACAAGCTTACATTGATGGAAAGCCCAGTGTAAACGCACAAGAAAATAAACATTGTAAAATGGGGAAAGATATACAGAGAATGTCATTGTATAAACTACATAGGGAGCTAACCACACACCTGAGGACATGTAAGGAGACGCAGTCCTCTGTGATGAGATTCCCAGGGCTGAAATATTGTTACATTTATATGCGCTTTCATCTTAACATAGTAGGCTCCCTACAAAGATGCGGTCCCATAAGAGGGATTCCTTGCCAAGAAAGATATTGTGGTTCTGTAAAAAGCCAGGGGAGGCAGAAATGCTAAAATATTGGCTGTTCGGTTGCAACGCAACATGAGGGCAGAGGAAAATGTGGTTGGGAACCCTTCATACGGAGATTAGAGGATTTAAACAGTGAAGTCAAGTGGGCTAGGCTCCTGTATGGATACTCTAGCTCAATGACCCTTTCTTTAGTGGATATTTTAATAGTTATATACACACATTTGAGGTGAAATGTTTTCTCGATTAGTCCACCATAATTAAGTAGGGAAGAGAGTAAGTTTTTTGAATGGGTGGAAAATGTAATCATGTTGTTTAGAAAGGGATGCCCTGATAGGTATATAGTATATGATATTATATTATATTGTGCTGAATTAATTAATGTCTGTAATGTGTGTTTTAGAATGTTGTGCCTGAAGTAATTTATTGCCAGTTGTTATGAACTAAGAGTTGTAAAAAATATGATTAAAAATGTGTAAACATTTTTAATAAACTATAAACACAAACAGAAAAATATGCAGAGGCACTGCCATAGATATGCCCCTTCAGCATTGTATGGCCACTTACTTCCATATTATGCCAATTATAGCTGCGTGCCGGGTACTATCATTATACAAAAAGCATCTCCCACATTGCCAGTTGCTGCTATAATACAGAATCCAAAAACCTAACAGATGCAATTCACCTTCAGTGCACATGAGCATTAATGCTTTAATGATAATAATTTGTTATTTATATAGTGCTTTCGCCAAGAAGCTGTACAGAGCTCATATTTACATAAATGATCATCCCAACTGAAGTTGGTACTAATTTATCAACCTTAAAATAATGAAAGGCTGAGTTGGCCTTGCCACGATTTGAACCTGCAACCTGCAGATCACACACATGGTGCAGCAGCGAGCGCTCAACCCGCTGAGCTATCTTCCCACTTTGCTATTAAAAATGTAATACCACCATAAGAAAGCATGTCAAACTGGCTGCAAGATGTGGGCCAGACACATAATAACACTTATCATGTTTTCTGTATCATTAATGATGCACAGTAAAATATGCCATGCCACAGCAAGACATACCCAGACTGGCAGCACACAAATGCCAATCTAAACACATAATAACACATATGATGGTTACATTAACATAGCTGTTCAGAAAAATAAACAATGTCACAGTAAGGACTGGCTGCACCCAAATTCCAGTCTAGCCACATATTTACACTTATCATGATTGCTTAATCAGGAAGGACCTGTACAAATTGTCAAGGCACAGTAAGAAATGGTTAATTTAGCTCCAGCAAGATGCTAGTCTAGACACGTATGATGCTTACTTCATTACAGATTCCCAGAAAATTGTGCCATGACGCAGTAAGAAATGGCTAGACTGGTTTCACCCAAATGTCAGTCTAGACAGGTAATAAATACTTATTATGCAGATAGCACAGCGAGTAGTGCACTCACTTTGGCATCTGTGCAGAGCCTGTCAACGCAGGTTTGAATCCCAGCAGAGCCAAACTCAGCCTTTCATCCTTCCGAGGTCGATAAATGAGCACCACACACCATGGGTAATAATAGGCAGCACTCAGATACCTGAGGGTTTTTGGCGCTATATAAATGCTTATTAATAATATTATTTATTAGAGATGTCTTGTAAAAATGCCATGCCACAGTAAGAAATTACTCTACTGGCTGAACCCAAATGCCAGTTTAGACAGGTAATAACACTTATCATGCTTACTTTATCATAGATGCCATGTAAAATGTCATACCACATTAAGAAATGACTAGACTCGCTGTACCAAAATGCGAGTCTAGACACTAATTACACATATTATGCCTGCTTTATCATGGATGTGCAATACGTGATAACACACCCCCCCACCTGCCCCACCCTCCCGACACGTCCCCTATCCCTCCAACCTCAAATTCAGCCCCTTGGCCCTGCATTACCTCCACATCCCTCTTCCTCATCGCAGTCCTTATGCATGAGGCAAGGTGCTTCATAGGCAAGTACTGGGACGAGTAGTAATGAAGATTACAGTTCAGTAATCTAGGTATTGAACACAAGCACACCATTCACATGCTCATTTACACTGTACCCATCCACCATTCACTCACCCACCCAGCCACCCATACATAACGCACTCACTGACACACATGAGCCTCATTACGAACCTGGCGGAATGGGTTTAATGGCACCGGTAAAGGGGTACCCGCTCTGGAAGTCTAGTCAGACCAAACGTCCTTTGCGGGTCCTGCGAGGGGACCAGCATGCTAACAACGGCCCGTTACTAACGGGCCTGTTATTAGCATCATTCCCATTCCCATTTGAGCCCTATGGGGATGGTCCGGGTCTGGGTTCCCTGAATGGGGAAATACCGGGCCCTCCTAGGTCGAATGGCCCGATAATTCCCCATTCAGGGAACCCAGACCCGAGTTGGGAGGCAGCCTTATTAAGGGCATGGCTACCTCCAAACTCGTAATGAGGCCCAATATTACATAATTTACATATACATACACACATACCCTTTCATGCACACACACGCATACATTTACCAAAAAAAACACTTTCTTATCTTTTTCCAAATCCATTGCTGCTCCAAGGAACTCCTCTGCAGGCAGGCCTCCCTCCCATGCTCCACGCACGCAAGGAACCAGCTCTGGTTTATTTTGTTTTAATTGTATTGTAATGTGCCTATTCACAAGTGTTTCGAGGTGCAGCAAGGCAGGAGAGTGGTGGGGAACAGGAAGGGTAAGAGTACCAATCCTAATAGGCCATGCAACATCCAGATTGTGCAAATGGGGTAATAAGAAGTGCAAGGAGGAAGGGAGGTGGAGAAGGGCAGGAACTGGGTGGAAGGGCTCATGAGAAGGGAAGGGCCTGAGGGACGAGGGATACAGGGAGCCCACAGCTTAATGCAATTGAGTGGCTGGGAAACTTCAGGGGGAGAAAGCCAAACAACTTGGTGAAGCGGGGGGCAATGTAGGCTGGTGCAGCATGGGCGAGGAGGGAGAATAAGGGCAGGGGTAGACTGATCAGGAGAGGGCCAGGCGCCATGTAAGGCTCAGAAGGAACTAGGCCACAAGTCACATGCCGATAGGACATTTAGCAGGGGAGGGTAGGGGCCAAGGAAGAAGAGAAAGGGAAAATCTGTAGGAGCTTCCAGAACTTAAGGAGATCCGATTCAAGTCTGAGAGGGGCAGAGAGCCCCCCACTCTCTGCTTAGAAAACGTCTGATTTGCAGAGAGTTGAAGCTAGATAAGCAGTGGGCTCTGGTGGGGAGGTATTTAGGGAGAGAGAGCTGGATATAGGTGCGTCTCAGGCCCCAGAAAGTCTTGTGGATGAGGCAAAGGGTCTTGAATTTGATTCTCACAGCCACTAGGAGATAGTGAAGAGATTTAAGAGCTGGAGAGATGCTGTCCCTGGGCTTCAGTCCAAGGATAAGTCTTGCAGCCCTGTTCTGGAATAGTTGAAGAGGACGGAGGGAAGAGTTAGTATTTTGGCATTTGTTTTTTCTTTTTCTTCGGACAATTGATGGTAAACCCCGGGATGGGATAGCCCGGGAAAGGGACCCCGTCGGCAAATGCTGGAAGGGCCTGGTAGGGGGGGTGGTCTGGTCCCTGTATGACTCTGAGGGGACCAGTCCCCAGTTGCAGCATCAGGTGGAGAGTTTAGCATGGGAGGGGGAGAGGGAAGGGAGAGGGGAAAAGGAATGTCTTGAGAAGGTTCTGGAATTTAAGAAGATCCGGCTCAAGTCTGGGGGGGAGGGGCTGTTCCAGACGGAGGCACCAGCCGAGGAGAGGAATCTACCTCCCACTCTCTGCTTGGAGAAACATTTGACCTGCAGAGAGTTGGAGCCAGAAGACCAAAAGAATCTGGCTGGGTGCTGTTTTGGTAGGGAACGCTGGATGTAGAGAGGACTCAGGCCCCAGGCAGCCTTGTTGATGATGCAAATGGTTTTGAATTTGATCCTTGAAGTCACCGGAAGCCAGTGGAGAGATTTTAGGACTTGAGAGATGCAGTCCCTGGGCTTGAGGCCAAGGATAAGTTTTGCAGTCCTAGTATGGATTATTGGTTGGAGGGGCCAAGCTAGAAAGAAAAGAGGCAGGTTGAGGTTGAGGCTGTTGCAGTAGTCAAACCTAGAAAGAACCAGGCCTATGGAGGCATTGAGCTTCTGGGGAAAGGTGAGGAAATGTAGAATGCCCCAGAGGAGACGAAGCTAAAAATTGGACTTCTTGGCAAAGTCTGTGATGTGTGGAGAGAAGGAGAGAGAGGAGTCAAAGATGATCTCAAGATTGTTTGCCTCACAAGTGAATGAAGGGAGGGTACCCAAGGAGACTGGCCAGAGAGTGAGGGGGGGAACTAGGAGTAGGCATCCCAATGAGAAGCATCTCTGTCTTGTTGGCGTTGATGCAGAGATCATTGGCAGAGCGCCATGCCTGAATAGCAGTCAGGCAGCCAGGTGTAAGGCAGGAAGAGGGGGAGGAGGAGGAGATAGGTGAGGGAAGCGCAAAGAGAGCTAGGTGTCGTCTGCATAACACTGGAAGTGAGGAGAGTAGGTGGAGATAAGGTGGGCCAGATGGACCAGGTAGATGTTGAAGAGCCATGGTAATAGTATAGAACCCTGAGGGACACCACAAGTAGAGAGTGAGGTGGAGGAGAGAAAAGGACCCATTTGAACTTGGGAGGGTCTGTTAGAGAGGAAAGAGGTGATCCACGCCAGTGCCCTGTTTATGATGCCTAGGGTATTACAGAGACAGGTTATGAGGATGGAGTTGTTGACAGTGTCAAAAGCAGAGGAGAGATCGAGGAGGATCAGAACTAAAGAAGTTTTAGAGTCCAGATTAGAGAGTAAGTATTCTCGGGTATTCAGGAGAGCAGTTTCAGTGCAGAGGGTCAGTTGAGGGATGGCCAGCTTCTCCATGAGGGTGCCCAAGAAAGGGGTGATAGAGATGGGTCGAAAGGTAGCCGGGCAAGAGGAGTCAGCAGATGGCTTTTTTAGAAGAGGGTGAACAAGGCAGTGCTTGTGGGGTTGAGGGAAAGAGCCTGTGGTGAAAGAGTGGTTGCAGAGGTCAGCTAAGGTAGGGCGAGAATGTCGATATTGTCCTTGATGGTTCTGGAGGAGCAGGGTAGCACTTGCTTAGGGGAGACTTTCATAGAGCGGACAAATCTAGAGATCTCATCTGGTGCAATGGGAGAGAGGAAGCTACGATATGATATGAGTAATTTATAACACACCTGTTTCTAGGCACAACTCGACAAGTAAGAGGAGACAAAGGGAGGACAAAACAAACAATCTTACTAGTCCTTGTGTCATTCAGATCATGCCAGTGCAGGAGGACAGGAGAGGAGAAGTGCCAGGGGGAGGGAAAGGGTGTCATGATGCCTACCTCCAAAGAACCAGGTCCGACCCAGCAACCCCAGAGGCAGGCATCATTTCCCCCAGGGGAGTGCCAGCGGGCCCAAGCTGGGGCCCTTTGGACGCAGTCCTGGTGCCTTAGGCGCCAGGCTCATGTTGGACCTCTGTCCTGGCGCCTTAGGCGCCAGGCTCATAAAGCTAGACATGTGTTCAAGTGTTTTAATGTGCACTTACCTGATGCAGACTATGCTGCCACATCCAGGACCTCTTGAGGCCTGAATAGGAACTACTTTACCTGTGGGACTACTTTCCACCCGGGTGTGGTCGGGGAAGGATACATACCTGATCGGAGGAAGGATACACACTTGGAACTTCTTCCAAAGCTATTTAAACCACACCCGATCAGCAACTCACGCTTTGCGTTGTTCTGCTCCTCGCAGCTGGACGCTCACCGTGTCAGCTCCTGCATCTGGACTTCAGCCACGCCTGTCAGCATCCTGGGTCACCTGCAAAGGGAGACAAGAGACCTACCAGCTAATCTGCACCACGGAGACATCACCGACGATCCTGAAAGGGAAGACATCATTTTTAAAAGCATTTCGTTACGATCGCTGCAGCGCTGCATTTCACTCACCTTTCCTGGGTTCCTCCATCTTCAGCAGCGATCATCCGGATACACAGCCACTTCCCAGAGCCTAGAGAAAAAGACAAGAATAAGAGGTGAGAGAAGGAAGGGAATAGGAAAAGCTCAGTTTCCTTCTAAGACTAACCTGTTGGGTCATTCCCATTTCATTTCGGGTCTTGCTGCTTCCAAGCATTTTCCGGACCCCGGCCCCTATGGGGAAAAAAGACAAAGACATTAGATGAGCGAATGCAAAAACATTACCTGAGCGCTCATCTAGGACTTACCAGATCTTTACTGGAACTGCACGTTTCACTTCGGGTCGGCGCCATATCTCCGGCATTCCGAACCCCGGCCCCTATGGGGAAAAGACATCAACATTAGCGCTTTGTTGCAAGAAGTCTCCAAAGGAATCCTCATTCATCACCTGAAAAAAGACAATGAACATTAGTATTTAAAGCTTGAACTTTTGAACTTGCAACAGAACTTTTACAGCGCCTTACCAGTATAATCAAGCTTACCTGAACTCGCATCCAACCTCAATCCAGTGAAGTAACTGGGTTCAACGCGCCCCTGCGTCAGAAGCAGGATGGAGAGCTCGTCCTTTCAGACCCTAAGGTGAGACTTCACGGGGAATCGTGGAAGGGTATCATGGAGGGTTGGAAGAGAGTGTGAGGCTTGAGCATAACTCAGTCAGTAGGTAATACTCCCTTTTCACGCACAGGGGAATATTCCAGCGAGCCGGAGCAGCCAGAGTAGAGGGCCCTTCCTGTCCATCTTCAGAGTCCTGCGCTTCACTATTGAAGAAGCATCAGCACTCGAAGCCAGACCTGCGCCTCCGTGGGAATCAGGTGAGCGTTACGGAACGCGAAGCCTACCCACAATTTCCCACCCGGGCGCTATGGAGACTTCCGGAACTGACCAGCTGGCCCAGCTTTTGGGGGAATTACTGGTAGAGGTGCACTCAGCCCACCAGGAGACTAACGCTCTCAAAAGAGAGCTGATCTTATCTAAGGAAAGAACTGATGACCTAGCCAAAGGGTTATTACAGGCCCAGGCAGGGCACACTCCTTTACCTAATTCCAGAGACATTTCCACATCAATGGGTTTGAGTAACCCGGTACAAATTAATCTACCTGGACACATGCCTTTGGCCCCGCCTGAACGTTTTGCGGGGGATCCCAAGAAATATGCCGTCTTTATGAACCAATGTCGTTTACACTTTCTATGCAGACCCGGAGCCTTCCCTAACGACCAGACCAAGGTAGCCTTTATACTATCTTACCTCAGTGGCAGTGCTGCCGATTGGTCTATTCCATTGGTAAATCAGGATGATCCCATTCTCCAGAATTTTCAGGGCTTCCAGGCCAGCATGGAAAGATTGTTCGCTCGACACTCTCAAGGACAGGCCCTTGATAACGAACTGCTATCCTTATGACAAGATAATCATGATCTTCTGTCCTACATAGCCACCTTTAACAGACTGGTTGTGGAAACTGGATGGCCAGAAAGCAAAAGGATCACATTGTTTCATCGAGGCCTGCGCGGAGAGCTTAAGGATGTTCTAGCTCAGATAGTAAACCCACCCCAGGTCTGCGCAGTCTACATTGACTTGGTGGTTCAACTTGATCACAGACTTCAAAATAGAAAAGCAGATCGGTTCAAGTATAAAAACCGAGCACCGATCAAAACCCATGCTACCTCCAAGAGTACCGACGTATCTGAACCTATGCAAATCGGTGGTGTTAAAGGACCATTAACGCAGAAAGAATGAGAGAGAAGGCAGCAAATGCAACTTTGTCTGTATTGCGGGACTTCCGGTCACTTTCTTCGAAATTTTCCAGTTAAACCACTTAAGAAGGTGGTTGGAGCTACTGATAACGAATTAGTGACACCTGATTCGGGAAACGACCTAGCCCGGCAAGCGTAGGGGTCTGCTTGCCGAGCTTGAAAACTAACTCTTTAACCTCGCATTTCGTCATGCCAATGGTGCTCGTGGACCCAAAACAGCCTCAGCAGTTCCATGCTATAAAAGCATACATCGACAGTGGAGCTATTGGAAATTACATAGACCGTGAATTGGCTTCCAGGATTAAGCTTCCTCTCCGCCCGAAAGTAACCCAAGATGTCATTACTACAGTAGATGGAACCGAAATAGCCTCAGGGCCTGTAACGCATTCCACTGTTGAAGTGACACTGGTGGGCCAGGATGGACATCGGGAAGCAATCGTGTTTGATGTGATCAAGGCCCCACAATTTCAAGTAATTCTTGGAATTCCTTGGTTAGAAACACATAATCCCAGAATTGACTGGCGAGCAAAGAAGATAAGTTTTCCTGATTGTGAACCAACTTGTTGTCCAAGAAATCCAGTTATGGGTCTAGCCACAGCAACTTCCACCCCTGTACAGCTACCGTCAGAATACCAAGAATTCCAAGACGTTTTTCAGAAAGAACAGGCTAACACATTACCTCCCCATCGGTCTTATGATTGCCAGATCGATCTGGTACCCAATGCTCAACTACCTTGTAGTAGGATTTATGCTCTTACGGAACCTGAGAACCTGCATTTGCGTCAGTATTTAGATCAGTACCTAGCCAATGGTTTTATTCGCCCGTCCAAGTCTCCTGTCTCTTCAGCTCTGTTCTTCGTGCCAAAAAAAGAAGGCGACCTTAGAACGTGTATAGACTATCGCGCCCTAAATCAAATAACGATTAAGAATCGTTATCCTCTGCCCTTGATCCCTGAGCTTATCGACCAGGTGAAAGACGCTTGTGTGTACACCAAGTTAGATCTCCGAGGAGCTTATCACCTGGTGCGCATAAAAAGAAGGCGACGAATGGAAGACTGCATTCCGCACCAAATTTGGGCTCTTCGAATATCAGGTGATGCCCTTCGGTTTGTGCAATGCACCTGCCGCCTTTCAGTACTTTATGAATGATGTTCTTCGGGAACTTATCGATGTCTGTGTCATTGTTTACATTGACGACATCCTGGTGTACTCTTGTTCAGAATCTGATCACAGAAAACATGTTAGGGCAGTTCTTGAGAAACTGCGCCAGCACAGACTATTTGCAAAACTCGAAAAATGCGTTTTTCATACCACAGAAGTTGAGTTTCTCGGATTCATCCTGACACCTCAAGGAGTCCGAATGGACTCGCGAAAGGTGGATGCCATCCTCAAATGGCCATCTCCAAGCTCGGTGAAGGGAGTTCAGAGCATGCTCGGCTTTGCCAATTTCTATCCAAGATTCATCCCGGAATTTTCCCGAACAGTCCAACCCATCACCGCTCTCCTAAAGAAAAACAAATGCTTCAAATGGACTCTTGAGGTCGAAAAAGCCTTCCAGGACCTGAAAACCAAATTCACCTCTGCACCTGTATTGAAGCACCCGCACCCAGATCTCCCGTACATAGTGGAAACCGATGCTTCCAGTTCGGCCATGGGAGCTGTCCTGTCGCAAAGAGACCCAAAAACTAACCAACTACACCCAGTGGCCTTTTGGTCCAGAACATTTTCTCCTCCTGAAATCAACTACGCAATTACCGATAAAGAGTTACTGGCCATCAAATCTGCTTTCAAGGCTTGGCGTCACTACCTTCTCGGGGCAAGACACACCATCACCGTAATTACGGACCACAGAAACTTACAGTATTTAAAGACGGCCAAAGCTCAATCTTCACGACAACTCCGATGGGCTCTATTCTTTGCGGAATTTGATTTTGTAATTACCTATCGCCCTGGCTGCAAGAATGGAAAAGCAGACGCCTTATCCCGGATTGGCATGGAAGAACCTAATTCGAGCTTAGAACCTGTGCCCATCATACCTGAGCAAAGAATCTTAGGCTTAACTTCATTGCAATCTATTGAGGATATCCAAACGCAAGTAAAACAACTTCTAGACTCTTCAACCTTACTGGAATGGAGTCAAAAGGGTCCTCATTACACCGTTAAGGATGACTTACCCTACTTCCAGGAGCGGTTGTTTCTGCCAAGTAAAGAATTGCAAGAACTTGTTATTGCCCATCATCATGAATCTTTAATGGAAGGACACGCTGGTATCGCTAAAACTGAGGAAAAAATCAAACGCCACTTCTGGTGGCCTTCTTGGAGAAAAGACAAAGTCTTTTGTACTGTCTTGTGGAATTTGCGCCCAAAACAAGGCTCAAAAGAAAAGGCCAGCCGGCCTACTTCAACCCTTGGATATTCCACCGGCACCATGGCACACCCTGTCAATGGACTTTATAACAGATCTGCCTCCTTGTGCTGGTTACAACACAATCCTTGTAATTGTGGACCTATTCTCCAAAATGGCCCACTTTATCCCTTTAAAGGGTTTGCCTTCAGCTTCCATCTTGGCCAAGGAATTCCTGGAGAATATAGTTCGCATACATGGTTTCCCTTCCATTTTAGTCTCGGATCGTGGAAGTCAATTTATCTCACATTTTTGGAAGAAGTGTTGCCAACTAGCACAAATAGATGTGCGGTTATCCACCAGCCACCATCCCCAGACCGACGGACAAACCGAGAGAACCAATCAGACTCTCGAGCAATATCTTCGGTGCATGTTACACCAATCCGAGTTAAATTGGAAAGACATCCTTTGGATCGCAGAATATGCATACAACAATTCAGTGCATTCAGGAACCGGACAAACCCCCTTTTTTACTTTGTATGGTCACCATCCTCGGACCTCTGACCTAGATCCACCTCTGACCCTGGAAATGCCCGCAGTAAATCATCTGCATTCCACAATAACCCAAGCCTTCAAAGAAGCTGCAACTCATTTACAGCAAGCCAAGAAAAAGTATAAAGAAAACGCTGATTTGCACCGAAGTAAAACTCCTCCTTACCAAGTAGGAGACCAGGTATGGCTAGCAACTAAACATTTACCCCTCAAGGGCCCGCAAACCTTCAATCCCAGATTCATAGGACCTTATCCCATCAAAGCTATAATCAACCCAGTGGCCTTTAAACTGGATCTACCGTCCAACATGCGTATTCATCCAATTTTTCATGCATCACTTTTGAAGCCAGTACAACCAGGAACCCGATTGTCCAAGCCTCCAGATCCAGTTCAAATTGAAGGGGAATTAGAATTCGAAGTTAAAGACATTTTAGACTCCAAGGTGGTAAAGTCGAAACTCTTCTATCTTGTTGACTGGAAGGGATATGGACCTCAGGAGAGATCGTGGGAGCCTAGTAACCATGTCCACGCAGCTCGATTAGTACAATGGTTTCACCGGAGATTTCCGAACAAGCCCAAACCCCCGGAGGGAAGAACCTTGGGAGGGGCCTTGAGGGGGGGTACTGTCATGATGCCTACCTCCAAGGATCCAGGTCCGACCCAGCAACCCCAGAGGCAGGCATTTCCCCCAGGGGAGTGCCAGCGGGCCCAAGCTGGGGCCCTTTGGACGCAGTCCTGGCGCCTTAGGCGCCAGGCTCATGTTGGACCTCTGTCCTGGCGCCTTAGGCGCCAGGCTCATAAAGCTAGACATGTGTTCAAGTGTTTTAATGTGCACTTACCTGATGCAGACCATGCTGCCACATCCAGGCCCTCTTGAGGCCTGAATAGGAACTACTTTACCTGTGGGACTACTTTCCACCCGGGTGTGGTCGGGGAAGGATACATACCTGATCGGAGGAAGGATACACACTTGGAACTTCTTCCAAAGCTATTTAAACCACACCCGATCAGCAACTCACGCTTCGCGTTGTTCTGCTTCTCGCAGCTGGACGCTCACCGTGTCAGCTCCTGCATCTGGACTTCAGCCACGCCTGTCAGCATCCTGGGTCACCTGCAAAGGGAGACAAGAGACCTACCAGCTAATCTGCACCACGGAGACATCACCGACGATCCTGAAAGGGAAAACATCATTTTTAAAAGCATTTCGTTACGATCGCTGCAGCGCTGCATTTCACTCACCTTTCCTGGGTTCCTCCATCTTCAGCAGCGATCATCCGGATACACAACCACTTCCCAGAGCCTAGAGAAAAAGACAAGAATAAGAGGTGAGAGAAGGAAGGAAATAGGAAAAGCTCAGTTTCCTTCTAAGACTAACCTGTTGGGTCATTCCCATTTCATTTCGGGTCTTGCTTCTTCCAAGCATTTTCCGGACCCCGGCCCCTATGGGGAAAAAAGACAAAGACATCAGATGAGCGAATGCAAAAACATTACCTGAGCGCTCATCTAGGACTTACCAGATCTTTACTGGAACTGCACGTTTCACTTCAGGTCGGCGCCATATCTCCGGCATTCCGAACCCCGGCCCCTATGGGGAAAAGACATCAACATTAGAGCTTTGTTGCAAGAAGTCTCCAAAGGAATCCTCATTCATCACCTGAAAAAAGACAATGAACATTATTATTTAAAGCTTGAACTTTTGAACTTGCAACAGAACTTTTACAGCGCCTTACCAGTATAATCAAGCTTACCTGAACTCCCATCCAACCTCAATCCAGTGAAGTAACTGGGTTCAACGCGCCCCTGCGTCAGAAGCAGGATGGAGAGCTCGTCCTTTCAGACCCTAAGGTGAGACTTCACGGGGAATCGTGGAAGGGTATCATGGAGGGTTGGAAGAGAGTGGGAGGCTTGAGCATAACTCAGTCAGTAGGTAATACTCCCTTTTCATGCACAGGGGAATATTCCAGCGAGCCGGAGAAGCCAGAGTAGAGGGCCCTTCCTGTCCATCTTCAGAGTCCTGCGCTTCACCATTGAAGAAGCATCAGCACTCGAAGCCAGACCTGCGCCTCCGTGGGAATCGTTACAAAGGGAGAGTGCAAAAAGCATAGCTGAAGTAAGTGCCGTCCGGGTGGACAGTTCTAAGTAAGTGCAAGGAGGCAGGGGACTGCAGGAGTACAGATACAGTCCCTAGTGTGTGGTAGGTCCAGAGGTAGTGCATGGGGCTACTGGTCATGAAGGAGCCTGGTCCCCATAAGATTCAGAGGGAAGCCAGGTGATCAGTAAGTGCAGCAGGCAAGAACATCAGCAGGGGAGAGAGAGAGAAAGCAGAAGAGAAAAGGAAGGTCTTGCTTCCGGAACCTGAGGTGGTCCTGCTCAAGTTTGAGAGAAGCAGGTAGGCTGTTCCAGAAGGAGGCAACAGCCAAAGAGAGAGATCTAACCCCGGTCTCAGCCTGGAGAAGCATCTGACCCTCTGAGAGTTTGAGGTGGATGAGCAGAGAGTTTTGAGAAGAATAGTGCTTAGGAAAATAGAGTTGGATTTAGTGTGGTCCCCAGCCTCAGAAAGTCATGTGGACAATGCAGTTGTGAATAGAGGATAGCACAGGGGCAATGTGCTGGTCTTGGGTTCAATTCAAATCCCGAATCTGCGCTTAGAAACCAAACTCAGATACGACATTAGGCTCATTATAAAAAACTGTTTTAATTAAATTAATGCAAAGGGTCTTGAACATGATCCTTGCAGCCACCGCAAAGATTTCAGGGCTGGAGCGATATGATCCCTGGACTTGAGGCCAAGGACACCTGTTCTCGATTAGTTATATAATTGGTTATTTATTTATTTAGTTGCAGAGGGTAAAGAGTATAGGAAGGCAGATATAGAAAGAAGCTGTTGCAGTAGTCCAGCCTAGAGAGAACCAGGGCTCTGGAGACAGTGAGCTTCTAGGGGAAAGTGAGAAAATGAACAATACCTCTGAGGAGGTGCAGCTGGAAGTGGGACTTCTTAGAGATGTCCGTGATGTGAGGAGAGAAGGAGAGAAACCAATGTTATTTGCCTCACAGGAAGGCGAAGGTAGAGGGCCCAAGGAGGGCGGCCAGGGTGAAACACGGAAAGCAGGAGCAGGGCTCCCAATGAAAAGGATCTCAGTCTTACTGATCTCAGTCTTACTGGCATTCAGGCAGAGAATGTTAGAGGCACACCATTCCTGAATCGCAGATAGACAATCAGGAATGAGCGAGAGAGGATAATAGGCTAAGGGGAGCCTGAAGGACAACTGAATGTCATCTGCATAACACTGAAAGTTAGGAGAGAAGGAAGAGATGAGATGGGCACGAGGTGGATTGAAAGGATTTCAGTTGGTCCTGGGAGGGTCGATCGGAGAGGAAGCAAGTCAACCAGGCTAGGGCCTGACCGTGAAGCCCAGGTTGTCACAGAGATGATTGATCAGTATGGCATGGTCGACTGTGTCGAAAGCAGGGTAATGATCGAGGAGGATCAGGACAGAACGAAGGCTACAGTTGAGATTTTAGGGCAGGTCTTCACAGGTGTTCAGGTGATCCATTTCTGTGCTCCAGGCTACTCTAAAGCCAGACTGTTGGTCATGGAGACAACCAACAGATTCGATATGTAGAGTAAGCTGGGAGATGGGCAGCTTTTCCAGGAGTTTGCCCAGAAAAGGCGTGACAGAGATGGGGCAGTAGTTTGCCAGAGAGGAAGGATCGGCAGAAGGCTTCTTCGGGAGGGAGTGCACAAGGGAGTGCTTTAGGGGGTAGGGTATGGGAGAAGGAGCTTCTTTTGGAGGGAGTGCTTTAGGGATGAGAGAATGGGGAGGGAAGGGGGTCTAAAGAGGTGAAAGAAGGAGGGAGGTGGGGAGACGAGCAGATGACAGAGAGGACAGGATGTCAAGAGTTTTGGAGGAAAAGTGGGAAGCCAGAGCAGAGTATAAGGCCTGGCAGGGAAGAGGAGACTGTCGAAGGATTGGCGAGTTCATTGCAGATTTTAAGCAGTTCAGCTGTGTTGTTTGTGACTCCAGAGATGCGAGCTTAGAGGCTGGACTCCTGCATGAAGCACGATAAAAGACTGCAATTGTTTGCATTGTTTTATAG
Organism: Ambystoma mexicanum; assembly: GCF_040938575.1. NCBI lineage: Eukaryota > Metazoa > Chordata > Amphibia > Caudata > Ambystomatidae > Ambystoma > Ambystoma mexicanum. Next base: position 847,001,912 of record NC_090931.1, on the reverse strand, counting down.
CAGTTGCAAATGCAGAGAGGAAAGAGGTGGTTAGATGAGGTTGGTAACAGAGCCGAGAGGGCATACGGGAGACAGATTGAAAGAAGTGACTATGAAAGCAATGGGAATCTGTAAAGTGGATTTCTAGGGATACTGAGCCCCAAGACTGGGTTTCTTTTTGGTCTAACCAACAATTTTTTCTGTCCTCACGACAAGCTCATTACCTTTGCTACCAGGACTCTCTTTGAAATCACTCTTTTCACACTTAATTCCTCACACCATCACCAGGCTCGATGGCTGATGATGCAAAACAGTGCCAGATGTAAATGTCTGCTCCTGATTCACAAATCTATCCAAGGTAAGGCACCACTGTATCTATCCTGTTCTCTCCAACTCTACAAGCCTTCTTGTAATCTTCCCTCTGCCTGCTAACCTTGTGATAACTCACCCACTGTGTGCTTCCTCTCGCTTCCGCTCTCTTTCTCTTTTCTTGCTCCACTTGCATGGAATTCTCTTCCCCCGGACATCCGAGAAATAGTCCACACCGATTTGGTCAAAACCAAGCTAAAAGCCTACCTCCTCACCTCCGCGGTACCCTCTTAACCTATCCCACATCTGCCTTCCAGCTAACATTTTTCCCTCGCCTCTACCTTGCCTCTGTGCCTCACTTTCTACTGCCTCCGCTATAGCACTTCATCCTCCATGGTCACATCCCGAAAAATAGCTGGCCGTACAGACTACCTGCACTTAAACATTTCGAATACGGGCTGTCCTTAATCTGTGTATGTCCACCTATATACTGTCCCTGGTGACTGTTCCATTTACCCCACCATCCGCACACCCTGGTCAGAATGTCCCTCAACCTCGTCCCATTGTATTGTAAGAAGCTCACTGCATCCTGTCAAATCTAATTTCTTATCTATTGTACATTCTTATGTGATCGATAGAGCATTGTTCCTCATTGTATAAATAAATAAATAAAATCCAAGTTTTCTTAGTCTCAGCTCCAAAAATGTATACACACACAAACACACACTCAGAATGAGTCTGGACATTTTCTCTGCAAAGCATCCGTGTAGTAAAGGGTTACCATGTATTCTGCATGACCTCTGGATAATCAGAGACACATAGAGCACAGATTCATGGTTACGATGACAACATTCCGTCCACCATCCGGTGTCAAATATTCCCTGTTCTCTTTCTGTAACTATTTGGCCGATACTGTAAACTACCTTCTCCTGAATCCAGTGGTGGCTAAGAAAGGGATGACAACATTGCACCCGCTGGTTCGGCGTTATGAGCCCAGATAATGTTACTTGCTAGCCGGTTTCTGCAACCTAGTTTCCCAGCAACCACCTAGCTAGGTTGCATTATCCAGGACAACTGCTACAGAAACTAATATTAGGCACGAGCAATACAGGATCCCAGCTTGTGGGAGTAGTGATGCTGGCCTGAACATTAAATTGTTCTTCATGAGCACAGCCTTTTTAAACACAAAGTGATCTCGAGGGGGCTCATGGGAGTCTTCTGCATCTGGTTTCTAATGTAACGACAGAGAGGATTACCTCCTGTGAAGGCGTAATCAATATCCGGAAGAAAGGATAATGCTGAGCAGGAATGGATCAAGATGTACAGCCCGAAGGAGGGGAATACCCATGAGCACACATTCATCATTCGCCACCAGCCGATGGCACAAGCAGCGCGCAGGGTACAGGCTTCTGTTTTAATCCCGCCAGCCCTGAGATTATCCTGCAGGCTGAGATCAGCACACATGACATTCGCTTAAGATTGACTAGCCCGCTGGCGCTCACTGCTAGCTTATCTTGCAAGCAAAGCATTACGCAGAGTGTCTTCCCCTACTCACATCACTCACTACCAGTTCATCGCAACATTTGAACCTCACTTCCACTCTAATCGACAAGCTAAGTACAAAGCATAAGGTCCTCATATAAGACTGGCTGGTCCAACCCTATGCCACACACCAATTGCTGTGCACAGGGTCTTTATTTAACCAATCACCTGAATCAGAGAATCTATTAGTCGGATACGGTCAATGTATTGTCCTAAAATTCCAATGTATGGAATGACCAAGCTATAAACCAGTCTCTGCAAATTCCAGCTTTAGATATATTTCCACTGAGGGAAGTAAATAAGAACTCTGAATTGCACAATGCCCGGTGCCACGTTTAAGTCTTCTTAAAATTGGCAGGGCCAATGGTTGGATTGACTGACCACCATATCTGTCTATTGCTAAACTTCCTAAAACTGAGACCATAGTAAAATCAAACCTGTGAGACAGCATACAAATAGGAAAAAACCCAGACACCATCTGACTGTCATTCAGCCGGAATCCGCTAGCATTTCACTGATGGAAGAAAAATGATCACAAGACATACGTCTGAGAAACTTTTAGTTTAAGCCATTACAAATACGGGGAGTTTTCACAGCTAAACTAAATGTTTAATTGCAGACCTGTGATTTAATCCAGAAAAGTTCAGCTAACAATGCTACAAACCCATACCAATGACAGACAGGCACTATACAAATAGACAGGCACAATACAAATATTACTAACAACAAACAATATTTGTGGGCCAGAGGGAGCCTGCCAGCACCAGGAGCCTGTACCCCAATTCCTCAATGTGTCCATCTCTTGAGCCATTCCCCAATGGCAGATTGGTGATGAGTATGTGAGAGTGGATACATTTTGTGCCTATCATTTGTAACACACCGTAAACATAATAGTCAAACAAATATACAGTACAAATACATTTTACAGACAAAACATATTAAAACCCTAGTACATAATCACAATACCATAGTACTGCCACTGTGAATGAGACTTGCTTACCGGATAATAAGCCTTTATTTCAGCACACAAAGCCCTGAAGCATCTATAAAATCTGGATTATGAATAAACGACCTAAAACAATACAACCTAATTGAATGTAATTGACAACAAACGACACAAAGATGGTGAAGCATTTCAACAACACTATCATCATTACAAAATTGACAAACCCGATCGTGATTAGGTGCCTAGTCCTTGCTCCCAACATCTCTTTAGTTGGATACACATTAAAACGAAATAATGATGTCCAGTGATACTGTCCAAGACATTCCATTATATTGATGTCCAGTGATACTGTCCAAGACATTCCATTATATTGATGTCCAGTGATACTGTCCAAGACATTCCATTATATTGATGTTCAGTGATACTGTCCAAGACATTCCATTATATTGATGTCCAGTGATACTGTCCAAGACATTTCATTATATTGATGTCCAGTGATACTGTCCAAGACATTCCATTATATTGATGTTCAGTGATACTGTCCAAGACATTCCATTATATTGATATTTGGTTAACTAAAAAAGGAGATAGAAAATGATTAACACAATCTGTTAAAAAGTGAATTTCTCTTAGGTGAAGTAAATTCATGTGCCACTCCCATATTAGGAACTTTTTTCTAAAATCACTAAAAGGAAAAGTTTGTAAAAGAGAAACTGACTCGAGATTTTTTTTAAAAGTCATTGGAAATCCTAATTTATTGTGATAAAAATCTCTCTCCTGTCTCTAACTACTGGTGTTTAAAATGACGACTTTATTGCTGTACGAAATTTCAATATTCAAAGAATGCTTCTAGAGTGCATAGAAAATAAGACTAATTCTGAACAGACAACGTGAATTTGAATAGCATTTGGTAATCCCAGAATACCCGTCCAAATTCTTTCTTCTCACAGATTTAACAAGAAGTAAGGAGTGTAATCTGAATCCCATATAGTAACATTGGAACTGTCTTCTGTGAATATAACTTAACATGGGACAGTAAAGGAAACCCTCCATTGGTTGCAATACATTTGTTTGCAAGTATTACTAAAGCAGTAATTAGTTTGTCTTCATCATTGTAAAATATCTTTTTATTGTAGTAGTTATCTTAAAACCAAATATTTCAATTGATTGGTGTTGATCAAACGGACTCCATCCACATATAATTTAAAAGTTTACTTCACCTAGCGAGGCTGAGGAAACTTCATATTAGTAGCCTTGCCAGGTTCGTCAGCCAATCAGTTTGCTCCAAACCTGGTCTGAATCTAACGATCCGAGCATGCGCGGCACACCCACCATCCTGGCAGTACCACCTATCCCCCCTCCTCCCCTGCCCTCATCCCAAGCTCCACAACACACTCCCCATTCCCCATCTCCTTCCCTTAATGCGGCTCATGGATGCCACCCCGCCTGCATTGACTTCCTGATTCAACCATGGAAATGGAAGAGGGGCTCCGAGCGGAGCCGCCTTTTCCATTTTCATGGAGTAACACCCTGCCACACCTCGTTCGTGGCTGTGGGATTGCGGCAGCACTGACACATTTTCTTAAATTGCTATTAGCACCCTGTAAGTTTGCCTTGGGTGCTAATAGCAATAATTGCCCATTCCGTGGGCTTCACCAGCCTGGTATCAGTACTGGGCCTGGTGCTAAGGCCCTCACTTCACTCAGGCCTATAACTTGGACCCCGGACATTACCGTCCATTGAACCCCACCGAATGTGTAATTGTTGCTACAATTAAGAACTTCTCACTGTTAATAATCAAGTTGTTTTCAACAGAGTACGCAGATATATTGGCACGTTCTGTTGCAACCTAGCCTGCGTTCTGTCCTGTAAGAAACGTTTGCATGCATATGCAAGCCAGGAGTAATTAAACTGACGCAATCTAACTGCAAAGTTACTTTCCGAATTAAAAGAATTGCCAACGCCTTCTAAATAAAGATTACACAAATAAGGGGCATAATAGTAAACAGCACACACCCCTGTTAAAGACCGACCATGGTTGGAATGGGAAGGGTCACAGTCGCATCTGCATCCAATCTAACCTGAATAGTCATAGTCCTATGAAACATCATCAAATATTTCAATAGCCCTGGCGGAATCCCCCAACTAGGTGACTTCTGCAAATGCAAATGTTTACAGTGATTGACTTTGTCAAATGCAGATCGAAAAATCTGTGAATGCCATATTCAAATGGTTAATATTACCAGAGCCAACCTGATGTTTAAACATATTCAGTAAAAGACCATCAGTTTGTGCACTGGATCACTTGCTAAAACCAGTCGAATATAGAGGTATAGTATTCCTGTTTTGGGACCAACTAAATAGTTCATCCAAAAGCAGCAAGCAAAATACTCTGCTGGTCGAATCAATTAAGGCTACAGGTTTAAACCTGCCTGGAGAATTATGGGAACTCTTCTCATAAATTGCAATAATATAGGATACATTCCAGGTCACAGGTAAACAGCTTGATCTTAAAGTATCAGTAAATAACTGAGTTAATATATTAGCCCACAAAGGAATGTCTGCTTTAAGTACTATTTTTGAATATGCACCAGGACCAGGGGCTTGTGATGGGCTCAACCTCTTAATAGCTGAGCGTATTTTATAATAGGAAAAATGCTCAGTCAATTTAATTAAAAGATCTGATGATGAACCTTGTAATATGTGAACTCACTAAACAGTTCATACATGTTTCAAAAGACAAACTCTTGTGTCTTTCGAAAGGATTCTGTGGTGTAAAGCTGGGTACAATTCTGGATTCATCTTTCCTCTGTAATAAAATTAGTCTTGAGAACAAATTAAGCACTGAGTTATCTGTCAAAGGGGCTCAAACTGGCTGTGCCGCCGGCCCAGCCCCGTCCCCTAGTCTGTGTCAGTGTCACCACCATTCCCACCATCACCACCAGTGGCAGCCTCATCATCACAAGCAATCCCACCTCCACTAGATCCATATCACTGCACTCCTCCTTCACACGAATCACCACATGAGATCCCCCCCCCTCCATGTACCCCTGACATTTGTCCAGAGAATAAAAGATCTCCTAAACAAAATACATTTAAAAAAAAAATAAATCAAGGGTTTCAACTAAAATATCAAAGGTTTACCTAACAAGATATTGGCTTCCCAAATAAACTGGCTTCAAAACAAGGGAAAAATAAAGGCTTGCCCATCTAAAGTACAAAGTTTTCAAATTCAAATAAAAACTCAAAAGAAAAGGATTGCATAACAAACAAAATAAATGGTGTACCAAATAAACTGCCTGAGAGCCTAGCTCACAAGAAACCAAAAATAAAGGTTTCTCGGCTAAAAACAAAGGGCCTGGTTTACAATGGCATGATCACATTGAAAGATGCTTTGTAAATCAGGCCCACAATGTTTTAAAATCATAAATAACAGACATCCCCAAAGAAGAAAAAAGAAAGAAATCCTCCCTAAACCCTCAAAAATGTCTCTCTTTCCCGATCACCTGGTGTAGACCAGCCCTGCCTCGACTTCCTGCAACCAAACTCAACCCACAAAGCAAACAGGAAGTTGCCAGTTATTTATACAGGCTCCCAAACTCGCCAAGCCAAAGAACGCCCTGGAATCCATGCAAGAATACTCGAATCTGATGTCACTATGATAGATCTCTGCCCAAACCAGCCTACGGTCTTCCCGATCTCATCCAATCTCGCAAGAGAGGTTCAGAAGTCCTTAATCTTCTGTGGATAGATTTTGGGGAGATTTGTGCAGGCTTTACATTAAGCAATAAGCTTTACATAAGCAATACATTGTGGGCATTCATGGTAGCACAAATTCATGCATTTTGCATAAGAACGTTGGGCCTCATTCCGAGTTTGGCAGAGCAGCAAAAAAGTGGTGGCAATTCCGTTACCGCCCTTTTTACTGCTCCGCTGGAGGTAAATCCTCCACTTTCTTTAAAGACAGAAATCAGTGTACCTCATGGAATCCTACGGACTCCTAAAAGTGGTAAAGTGGTAAACCCACGGGACAAAGTGGCACTAAGAGTAACCAATTTCAGTGGTAATTCAGGAGAATTACCACTGAATTACCGCTAAACTTGGAATGAGCCCCATTGTCATTATCCTGTAGGGCAGTGCTATTTGATACAGACATTTATCAACCCAAGACACGCAGCTCTCAATGAAGAAGACAATCACACACACATGTAACCTGCTCAGCAAAAAGCATCAATATAATGTTGGTTTTAAAAATTCAAGAAAACCCCTCTCCCTGAATTGAGAGAGTGGAATAGGCCTTTTCGGCTAACAAGCCACACATGCCACATTGGCATCCCATCGCCATCGCTTGAAGTTCATGGAGCAACTGAGCGCTTACATACAAATTAGCTCAAAAGCATGCATTTTGGTTCCAAGCTCCATTTCAACCCACCATAATATTGACGGTGCTTGTTACACCCACGTTCAAACAGGCCCATACCCACACTCCCACTCACCCTAGCACTCACACTCACCCAAGCCTCCCTGCCCTAAATCATTTTGCAAGGAGCATGAGCTACTGGTGGGTGGTAATGCTGGCTTGATGCCCGAGCTTGCAGCCTCCATTTCTGTCTGACAGTCACTATCACCCAATGGTGCTTCCACCATGCGGGCTGCTTTCATTATCACACAGCCACACACTAGAATTATGTAACCACATTTCGCATTTGCTGGATCAACAGACACCAACACTATAACAAACATCAACCTCCTCCCTTTAACCTGCCTTGCCTCCGCTTGGATCCCAGCTTTATCTTTACCCCCTCTCCCCTACCCCAACACCTCTATCCAGCTTCATCTTCCTCGGCAGACTGAATCTGGATACTCGTGTTGGCGCCACATTATGGCAACTCCCAGACACGATTCTGTGCTGTGAGACCACTACAGTGTTTTCATGGTGCAGTATACAATCATTTCAAACATGTGTTAATTACTGTGTCTGATGATGAGCCGTTTCCTCTCTCACCACCACACTGGCTCTCCACTGCACATTCCCAAGGAATTGTCAAATTAATTCATTCCCCAGGCACGCCCCCGCCCTTGCTGCTAGTGCCTGTCCTTCCATGGCCTTTGCATGGCTGGGCAGGGCCATTATTTATAGGCCGCAGTGAAGCTCACACCGCCACCTGCATCTTCATTTTGACAAATGGACCTCTTTTGCTGATCAAGTATGCATTTGGTCTCCCACAGTCCACTGGGATAATGCATTACTGAATGGGGGATGGGAATATAACGTGGGAGATGGAAGGGGGTGCGGGGGGAAGGGGCTGGCAAGTGTTATTCATAGTCCCAGAGATATGCTCAGTAGCTTGGTGTCCGTGATTACAAGTACTTACTCTGCACGAGGCGCTCTCCAAAGTAGACAGGTCCAGAAATACAATGGGTGCGTGGGAGAACAGGGCGATGTCTATCTAAATGAAAGAGGGTGGGAACGAAGTATGGGCAAATACACTGTGTGTGTGTGTGTGTGTGAGAGACAGGGGGCGCTACCTTGGGGGCATCCTCTTATAAAGGAGCTGTGGCCAGTTATTGAGAGGAGGCAGCTAAGCCACACTCTGCCCTACATACAGACTTACAAGTCAGTGGTGCATGCCCTTGCAAACTACAAGATGCCTTATGCCAATGACGTGTATGCAGCTTTACCAGGGAGCCCGCTAGAATGCCTATACAAGTGCAGAATGTGTGGGCAGGTTGACTTTCAGAATGCAAATGCTTTATCCCTTCTCATCCACTCGGAAGTGTTCCCACAGGCTGATTTTGGAAGCCCAAAACTCACAGTAAAATTCTGTATAAGACATACAAAATTATCATCACTGGACAGCCGTCGACAGTAGTTACCTGCTCGCCTGTCAGTCTAGCTATCAATCTACCTGTCAATCTCTCTGTCTGCCTGTCCAAGTGTCCAACTATCCATCTCTCATTAATCTATCAATCTGCCGATCTCTCAGTTTATCTGTCTATCTGTCGAGCGATCTGTCTATCCATCTGGCTGTCTGTTATGTTTTATGTTGTCTTAATAAGGAAAGAAAAACGTAATGAGAGATTAATATTCAAAACAAGAACGATTAAATTCATAATGCAAAACAAGAGATCCACTTAAGAACTTGACTGCTAACTTGAGAAAAAGGGCAGCATGTCCACAATGGGCGGCAGAGCGCCGAGCCACCTGTGCAATCACCCATCCTGGATGAGCTGTCCTGAACCAGCCCAGTGAAACACTGAGCAAGCAGTCGAGGGAGCACTCCAAGTCTGGGTGGCTTTCCCCAGCGCTTGTCCAAACACCATGCAAGGCCGGGGTGTTTCGCGTTCCAGGGCGTGCTTGGCCCAGCAGAGCTGGAGACCGAGAAACTGCAAGTGTAAATGTGTGTAGGGGGTGACCCTGCCGCCGCCCTGCGCATTGAGACTGCCCCTGGATCCTCCATGTATGTACAGGAACACGGAAGCGCTCTGTGCTTTCTGGTTCCTGTTATCGGGCACAGAAGCCAGAGGGTCATCGTCATGGGAGGCAGCGAGGAGCAGAATATAGAGTGGAGCTCAAGATAAGAGCAGATTAAGAATTGTGTATGCATTATGTTATGTATGATGTTTATGTGGCTGGGTGTATATGTGGATGAGTGAGTATATGGTGTATGGGAACACGTGTGAATGAGCAAATTAATGTGTGTGTGGATGAGCAAGTGAATGTGTGTGCGCTTATTTTTGCACCAGGCCTGGGGTGTTGATTTTGGCATGGTGGGGGGATTATTATTAATGACATGGCATTTTTTACTGGGCATCTCTGCTAAAGCAAGCATGACAAATGTTATAAAGTGGCTAGACTGCCATTTTGGTGCAGTCAGTCTAGCTATAATATTTGTTTGAGAGCATGACATTGTTTACTGGCCAACTCTGATAAAGAAAGCATGATAAGTATTAACATGTGGCGGAACTGGCATTTTGGTGCAGCCAGTTTAGCTATAAGAGCTTACTGTGACATGGTATGTTTTACTGGTAATCTATAATGAAGTCAAATATGATAAGTGATATTACATCGCTACACTGGCATTTTGGTGCAGCCTGTCTAGCTATAATATCTTATTGGGGCTTTTTTTTCTTTCTTTTTTGTTGTTGGTGCCGCTAACATGGAAATGTATGGAAAAACCAACGTGAAAATGTTTGCTGTACTGGCATATATTGTTGGGAAAGGCAGCATAAAATGAATTGGGAAATTCTCCTGTGTGCTTTTGGTGACGGTATTGGATTTTCTCATTAGTTACCCTGCAAAACCGATTGCAGACTGTATGGCATTTCACCCAATTTTTCACAGAAAGTGTGCTGTAAAATGCTCCACTGTAACCCATTTTTCAAAAATCAATTCTCAGACGGAGAACTTCCCCCACCCCAGGGTTGGATCATGCTCCCTCGCTATGCTCGGCTGTCTTGCACATGTGTGGGAAATATTTACGCCACTCCAATTAATAAATCCACCAGCCGCCACTGCTAAATCTACCTGACACGGAAGGGCACCTCTAAGAACCCTGCACCGCTAATGTTTGACCCACTGTTTCCGTCACCGGACCCCCTTCAGCCCTCTGCCTTTCTTAATGAAAGGCAGTGAATATGTCAGCTCAGTTCAGCCTGTGGACTGGTACCACTCATTTTGATAGGCCCACTTTAATCAAGCAGATGCAGGTGCTTCTTGAGCCCCAGGAAGAAAAACATTGTTCTGTTTTATGTGAACTAAAACCCAAATAGGAGTGTTTAAAAAAACTTTTTTCTGAAGTACACGTGCCTGTGTTTTGCCGGCCTGTCGAGGGAGGAACTTCCACAGCCTCGAGCAACATCAACCCCCAGAAACACTACAGAACTTGTTCGAGCCAGCAAGTGACTTCAAGAGATTCTACAGATGTATTATGCTAGCTGAAAACATAATCGCAAGTGAAAATGGCAGATTATTAACATTATGATTACAAAACAGGAAGACCAGAAACATGCTGATGTGCTGCTTAAACCGCATCACATGCTCCCACAATCCTGCTCTCTTCCACGCTAAAAACGCCCCAGAGCACTCCTCGCAATAAACTAAGTGCTCATTGAGAACCGTCAAAGTGCAGGCCGTGTCACAGTCTGGAAATCTAAGCAGTGCGTGCAGACTCATTGTTAAAGCTGGAAATTAGACAGGCATCAATGTAGAATGCAACAGCACTAAATACAGCTACACAGCGCTGTGCAGAAAAAAAACAATGCTTTGCTGCCAATTACTTGATACACATATTACAACATCTAAAAAAAACTTCAACAAACATTGGCAATGCCAACTGGTTGGGCTTTTGTGTGGTCATTGGAAAGACATTTGCCAGGCACAGCCGTAGTGGTATTAACTGCCCATTGTTGGTAGCAGGTGCAAAATGGTGTGAGTTCCTGGGCATCGAATAGCAGTGCCTGGCAAAAGCTTACAACTTATGCAAAAGCCAAAAATGTTGGCTTTGCCAATGCGTGTTTTTAACAGGACTCAGTGAAGGACAAGCCAAGTGTTTATAAATCGAGTGGCTGAAGTCAGGCCTTGTAAGACAGAATGTTTACAGCTCTAATTAAGTCATTGGGCCTGATTTACAAAAATGTTTTAGCATGGGGAAGCCCCATTGAAAACATGTTTTGTAAATCAGGCCCATTAACTCTCAGAAAACTGCTCTGAACAAGCACTGGTATGCACTTTGAATGAAAAGCCTGATGGTAAGGCTTGATTAAAGCGAGCTCAAAGAGTTCCCATACGGTGGTGTTTTGGGCAGGCAGAGACAGGAATGGGTGGGAATCGCCATAGAGATTAATGGCCCTAAATCACTGACCAGCATTCATAGCCTCCCTCAGGCCTCAGTCCTTACCAGTAAAACATGTCCAAGAACATAACTAAGGCAACTCAAAGGAGCCCTTATTAATGCTCGGTCCCTTGTTGCCCATGCCACAGAAATTGCAGGCATCTCATGTAACCAACTAGACTTCCTAGCGTCACTGAAACATGGCTCCACAGAACAGCTGCACCTGCCTTGTCCCTAGCAGTCCCCAACAATTTCACTATCCTCAGAAGAGACAGGGAAACCTCTAAAGGAGGCAGCCTGGCAATCATCTGTAAATCAGACTTAAATATCAAAGATATTGAATCCATAAAACTCCCGTCAGCAGAATTACTCTCAGTCAAACTGGGGATATCCCCTTCACATACTGGGGATATTCACATACCATCACAACTCATGTGATCTACAAATCTCCTGGCCCACTAGGAACATTTGAAGAAGATACATCTCTTCTGAATACCAATGTTAAACCGGTCAACCAAATCATTTTACTTGGTGACTTCAACTTGGGCCTTAATGACCCTAAATACTCTAATGCCACCATGTTAGCAAACACCATTGTTGAAGCTGGTCTCACTATCAGAAACGCTGGTCCCACCCATTCCAAAGGTCATACCTTGAATTGGGTCGCAGAAATTAATTGCACTTTATGTATCACAGCCACTGAACCCTATGCATGGACCGACCACCACCTTATCCTATTCACCATTCAAAACATCTCCCAAACCTATGTAACTAAACCTAAGGCTCCTCCAACCCAAACCAGATGTAAAAAGAACATAACTGCCAAGAACCTCCTACCACTAATCCACCCTGTCACCAACACTACCTATCTCCCAACCAACCCTACAGATCTAGTTGATCTGTATAACTATACCATTAACTCAGCTATAGACACTATCGCTCCACTGAAAATGAGTAAAGAAAAACCTTGGTTCACCCCTAGCCTAAAAACCCTCTGCAAAGAAAAAAGACATGCTGAGACCAGATGGAAAAAGAACCCATGGACTCAGAATAAAAATCATCTCACCTCCCTCCCTGACAGCTACAAAAACGAAATCATACAAACTAAAAGAGAGGCATTCAATGAAAGAATACAAATATCCAACTCTAGCTCTCAGGAAATATTCTCTATACTCGGAGAATTAGAATCCCCAATTGCGCCTAGGGACTCATGCACTAAAGATAAAACTTGGTGTACAAATATACAAAACGCCCTTTGTAACAATATTGCTATGCTCCAAAACGAAATATTAGCCAAAAAAACTACCCGTCACAAGATAGCTCTCACTACTCAAGAAGCCATCCTGCAAGAACTTGCTAACAACCAAACTAAACCATGAAACCAATTTAAATTTAGGTTAATATCAACTTTTGAGACTGAAACCATCATCACCTCACTCAAACCTTCCCGGTGTCTAGATGATACTTGTCCAGCACCTATCATTAAAGAAGTGGTTAAGGATCTCGCTCCTTTCGTCAACACCTTCATCAATTCGTCCTTTAAATCCTGCTCCCTCTCCCCACCAACCTCAAGGATGCTTGGGTACTACCCCTCCTAAAAAAAACCTAACCTGGATCCTAGCATCTCAACTAACTACAGGCCTATCACGATAGTATCGTTCCTCCTTAAAATCTTAGATAGAGCTACCCATCTCCAGATTCAATCCTATCTGGAGCTCAATAACCTCTTAGGCACCTGGCAATCTGGTTTCAGGCCTAGACACAGAACCGAGACTGCCCTCTTCGATCTCAAAAACCAACTGGACGACCGGAAAGACAAAGGTGAAATATCCATTCTCCTTCTCCTAGACCTGTCTGCCGCTTTTGATTTTGTTGACCATAAGTGTTATGTAATCACCTTGCATCAGCTGCCAACTTCTCCAATCAAGCGACCGCCTGGATAAACTCTTTCTTAGACAACAGAACTATAAAAGTATTTTCGCCCTCTTCATCTGCTGACCCAGTACCGATCACCTGCGGTATACCTCAGGGGTCATGCGTCTCCCCCACTTTGTACAATATTTTTACAAAGCCACTCTTTCATATACTGGATAATCTGGGTGTCTCGTATACTTATTATGCAGACGACACTCAGATCCTTATCCCCATCCAGGGAGACTACGAGAAAGATGTAGCTCTTATAAACAAAATATATTAAATCATACAAACTTGGATGGCCACCCATGGCCTATGTCTTAGTGACGAAAAGACCGAACCCCTTATCATTGGGTCTACAACCAGACTGAACAAACTCCCTCACCTTTACAAATCCATAACCTTTGACTATATTAAGATTAAAATCACCAAAGAAGTGAAAACTTTAGGTTTCTACTTAGCTCCGCCCTTAACCTAAACAATAAAATAAACACCACAGCCTCTGCAACCAGCTACACATGCACATTAATTTACGCATGTAAACCATTCCTGACCACCGAAAGCTGTACCACAATTGAACAGGCTCTAATTCTATCCAAATTGGACTGCTGTAATGCACTCTACCTAGGCACCAGTAAATAAAATACCAACAAACTCCAAACCCTCCAAAACAATGCCTTGAGAACTGCCCTAAGTATCCCCAAAGGTCAGCACATTTCTGAGCAATGACAAGATACTAACTGGCTGTCTATTAAAGACAGCATCAAGCTTAAAACACTACATCTGACATTTAAATGTCTCAACAAAAAAGCACATATATACCTTACAGAGAGATTCATTAAACATCCTTCTGAACGTCCTATTAGAAAGGCACAGTCCAATAGCATTAGAATCCCTCACTTTAAACTTAAAAAGACGGGAGGTTCTAGCTTCCCAGTATTGGCAGCACAACTGTGGAATTCAATACCGGACTCCCTCAGAGCAACATCATCCACTCACTCATTCAAATCCAGCGTCAAACAATGGTTGCACTCCTGTGATGAGTGACGCCTGCATCTATGATCTGTATAAATGTATATCACGGAACATACTCTGCACATTCACACTTTATTGTAAAATTGTAAATGATCTCTGTACCCCCTTTGAATGTATGTTATTTCATATTGTGTATTCATTTTAACCAGCATCGTTTACTTCTATGTACAGTAACCAAATTCGTGCGAGCGCCCAGATGCTTGACAGCCCGGTGAGCTCTATAAATAAATAAACAATACAATACAATACAATACAAAGGGTGGTTACATAACCAAACAACACCTATAGACTGTGTGTCCATACTCATATGTCATTCCTCTGGGACCCTCCTCATATGCCATTCCTCCCTATCTATACTCCAATCCAAAAGTTCCGACTTATAGGTGTCATAATGTGAAGGATTCAAATCGGGCATCACACACCAGACCAGGACTCTTGCCCTTAGCCTATGAGGTAGCGCTCAATTAAAATACTTTTTCTTTATTTTCTTGAATTCTGAATGAGCTGGCAACCAACCCGCCTCACACCCTCTTTTATAAATAACCCAGGTCACAATGGACCATGAACCAGGCCGGGGGGTGGTAATACAATAGTTATTTATTTTAAATTCAAAGAAAATCACACACATTTTATATTGGGCAGCAATCACCAATGGGGTGATAATACAAGGTATAATGATTAAATACACTTAGTTTGACCTTCTACTAGAACATTTCCAAAGCCCAAATGAATGGGAGCAATTTTACTTTTCGGGTAGATAGCCCCCAAGTTAAGATTTCCCCCTGCAATACTCCCTCAAACCCCTATGAATCGAATTTTGAGTGGATAGAAAGGAGCAGCAATGTATATTAGTCAGCAAAAATAATTAAAATCCGATCTTCCCCCACAAAATGAGAGGGAAAATTGGGTTCAAAACCCTTTGCAATTGCATAAAATAGCATTCGGAATTACTAAATACATAATTAACTGTGCAGTTGAATGAATGAGGGGAATCTGAGTTATAACAGTATCAGGGATGTAGGAACACTAGCAACTACAAGGTAAGGTACTAACAATGGCATACAGTTCAAAAATCAACTTTGAAGTGACCACACAGTGAAGCCAAATCACACGCATAGAAATTGCACTTTCTTACCGGATTAAATGTCAAAACGGTTTGAAAAACGGGTAAAATGGACAGAATCGGAATGCGGTTTTTATGCTAAATGACAGATGCACATCACAGGGATAATATGCACGTGAAAGAGGGACTCTTAACTTAATGACAGGATGAGATTCTCAAGGGGAAAGTAAATTTGGTTTTAAAATTAAAAGCAGTTAACAGAGAAACTTGGTTTGAAAAGGAAAGGACAAGTTTCACTTAAACTAGATTTAGTGTCTAGAAAAGAGAAACGCCACCCGTGAAAAGAAAAGTTACGCTGCAGTTGTAACCCTTCACGCAGTGTGCCTCTTTTTAGGGAGAATTTATTTATTTAATCAAAATATTACTAAGGACTTACCAATGACAGAAATGTGTGGAAGAATGGCGCTAACACTAGGAAATCAAGGACAGGATGCACAAAGAATTCTGACAGTTTTAAACAAATTATCAGGATTTTGGTGGGATGACTTAGAGAGTGGAACAAAGACAAGGTATCAAGATGAGGTATGCTATGTGTTGCTATGGGATGAGGCGATACTCACATCAGCAACTGAGTTTGGGATTTGGGACAGCCAACTGGGTTTCTGGACACCAAGGCAATATTTGGTCACTGGTCACCGCGGCAGGACTCTCCTTGAATTAAATAGCTGGGCCTGTCTGGTCACTGGATAGCGAGGGTACAGCTGACATGGGGGTAGTGGGGCAAGAAGCCGGTCTGGTCACAGGATACTCTCAAAAGGGTACTGCAGCTGTTCCCCCATTCTCCCTGAGTTATTGGGATTTCAGAAGGATTTATTTTTTGATCAGTGGTCCTGCCTGGATAAGGTCAGCTATGCTCTGGCCTGGCAGTGGGATCTGGAATCTGGCAGGATGAATATGGAATATTAGGATTACGCAGGAGCAGGAAAATTCAGAAGAGTGTGTCCCTTGTCTCTGTGAGCTTCCCTCTTTTATAAGGTGGGTGACATCACAGGATTTATTGTTGGGCAGAACTAAGCTAGACCTACCCCATAGAATTGGATAGGTCAGACTATGTTATGTTGCTTCCTCCTTAGAAGCAGACGGGACTGAAGGAGGGGACTCAGTTTTATGGGCTTGTGTTTTTATGAGGTACAGAACCATCCACATTCATTTTTGTCAAAAATCAGTCAGGACATAAATCGCACATTTTTACAGTTGTGGCACTTTTGCAAATCAAATAGGCAAATGACATATTCCACACAGAGCATAATATTCCAACTCCCAGGTCTGTACGACATTGTTTCGTCGTCCTAATAATCTTTCACCATTTTTGGTGGGAAATATTTCACCTACAATTCTATAACGTTATACACAACTTTATGCACATGTCCATATTATCATAGAACATGTTTGCATTAATTTTTAACGTGCCACCATGGATACCTTTCTCATGATTTACCTTTTTCTGCTGTTTGTGTCCCCTACATCCTAGGGAAAGCTACAATGTCTTGTTTTAATGCCCCCCAAATCATATTTAAACTGTTAAACTTTCGCATTACTGTGTTGTCTGGTTGCAGAAACAAAAGTCCAACGGTTATTAATTCAGAACAGTCTGTTGCCCCAAATGGGCTAGCTTTTGTCTCCCATAAGGACATACTTCCAAATGTTGCTCTGGATTGGCCTTTGAGGCTCCCCAGTTTAAGTTGAGGGCAGGTGTTACTAACAAATTCACACCTATGTGTCCCAGAATCTATCGTATCAGTTTGAAGCACTGCCACAGAGTCTGATGAGCGTGTTACATTCTTCCTCTTAGTCCATTCACACTTTCCAGATGCTGATCCCCTTACGGGGAAGCAATATGCTGTTCCCAGGAAGCAAATGTCCTTGGAAGCCAGGCCAGAAAGAACCTGTAATGTGGCTTCAGCACAGTACATGCATTCATTTCTTTTTTTTCTGAACCAGAAAGCAAATTGGTTGGAATTAAATATCCCATATATGTTTACCAACAACACCCCCCTCACAATCTGTGCAAAGACAGGGCCTTAACTCAACATTTCACTTTTAAACAGCATTTTCTTTGTCAAAAGCACATTTTACACGTGGGTTAATTCTGTTGGGATGTCACTTTCAAATGCGGCCTTTCTCACATTCATGTTCTGAATTTTTCCAAAGCCCCAGTCATGTTTCTAATGCACAGGCATCTGTCCAAATAAAGATCCCTTGAAACTGACATGAGCTAGGAGAGAGAGAAAGCTTTTTATAAAAAATGTAGTTGTGATATTTTGTTGCAAAGTAAAGCATTTTGCGCACGGCTTGAAGTGAAGTTTCTTTGTTATTTCACAGATCTTGCCTGACACAGCCTGTCATTCAGTGATAAATGCTTTCTTTTGCTGGAGCACAACCTGAATATGGCTGGGCAGAGCTGGGTGTCACTGGAACCAACTGTGTACTGTTGAAAACGGTGGAAAAGAGCATCAGGTCGCAGTAATTTTAAATTAAAAATATTTCCCTTTTTTCAAGGGGAAACTTTGAGTTAGCAGCAAAACAGCGCTGCTTTTCAATTCTATTCTTTGGTGCACATAAGGAAAACATTGGCAGCCTTTCTCGGGGTATTCCATGTTCCATCTCACCCAATAGTTGCTTGGCGAAGACAGCACAGCCATCATTTTTGTAGCTGCAAAATGCAGTTTTGATGCAAGACAATGGTGCTAAAAGAAGCCAGCGCAGCCATTCTGCTGGTACTGCTGAATTGCAGCTTGGTGATGGAGGGGAATTCAGCAAGGTTGGTAAATGTACCCCACAGTAAGCAACACCTAATAGCCCTAACTAAAAATGTAATTATTCTGTTGTCTAAAAAGGTCATATTACTAACATGAGTGTGATGATGAGCTGTTAGATATGGGACAGCCACCATTGCTTGACGTGTTGGTCTGGCCTTCCCTTTAGCCCGTTACATAGGGTACCTTTCACTTTGTTAATAAAAGAGAACACAGTGTCTGCGCTTGAGCAGGAAACTGTCCAACCACGATTCCTCTCGACAGCATCACCCATTATTATCCAATCTCTATCCCGAATAATCCCTCATTCCATACACCCACAAAGACCCAGCTATGTTCGAACGGCCTCATAACAACTGGCGAATGAGGATGGTGAATGGGGACGAGGGAGATGACCCCTCTCCACCTTCTACCACACTTATCATGATTTCATCTCCTTGCTGCTGGGCCAATACATGAATTTGAGCCACTGGAGTACCCTCCGCTCTGTGCCTCAATTTGTTTGCTCTGTGTAGAGCCCTTAGAGAGCATTTCTCCACTATCAAAGAGACCAATGGCGATGCCAAAAGGTCAACCTTATTATTTGCTACTGGCACTGGAGGGTATTTCTTCTTTAAGAAACTGAAACTGTGCTTTAAACGGGATGAGAAATCGAGGTGGGCTCTTACAAGCAGGCATGGCCTTAGTACTGGGCTTTACCAAAAATGGGGAGTTGGCTTAGGCAATGGTTGCCTGCCCCCACAAATATTAATGAGGGTGACTGCAGAGCACAGGAATAGACAGTTGTGGTAACTGAGGGAACTGGCAATGAGAGACATGTGATATTAACATCACATGATGACATCACTCTTTGATACTCAAGGACTACCTTCAAAGTTAAATTACAAGGAACTACCATGAGCCAAGAAACAAATAATGTTGTGATGTGTAATGCATAAATGTGAAACTAAATAGTTACTATTAGTATTATGATATGTGGCTCAGTGCCCTAAGTGAGGCTTTTCTTGAATAGTGAATATTGTGAACTGAATCAAATTTTGGTAAAGCACAGTGAGATAAAATAATTTTACAGAGATTACAAACTTTCTGTGATGAAGCCAGGACTGGAGTCAGCTTATGCACTTGACAACATACCCACATATGTTTAGTAGAACTACTTGAACACTCTGATTGTGATCACACTGGTAGATGAACGTTAGTGTAAGCAGGCAAGAAAAATACTGTAATTTGCTTCTAGCCATCTAGTTTCAGAATGTTTATTAATTTTTATTGTTAATTTATAATGCATTTAATACCAGCAAGTGGTTTCTGAGCACAGGATCGGGGTTCGAACCTGTGTTGCGCCACATTGTCCTTCTTCCAAGACAAACACGTTGCCCCTGAGCTATCCTTCCTCCCCATATGTTGGCAAATGTGATTTATTTCAGATTTTCCTCCCTTCTAGAGTTCTACACTGAAGCTGCCTCATCGGGGTCTTTGCTGTGTTCGAGGAAATTCAATCAAGGTAAGACATAGATGCAGATGATGACACTGTGTCCTAGTAGTTGCTGAAGAGACCTGGGGCCTCATTACATGGACGGCGGTAAGGGTTTACCGGTACCAGTAAGGGCACCGGTAAACCCTTACCGCCTTACTATGAGGTCCCTTTGCGGGTAGGTACTTTAACGCCTGCTGTTTAGCAGGCGTTAAAAACCAACCCGCAAAGGGACCAGGGTGCTAATTACGTTACCGCAATTTGCGGCACCGTAATTAGCGCCTTCCCCATTCCCATAGAGCCCTATGGGGCAAAAATGGGAATGGGGAAGGGCAATGGGGGAAGGGGGAATTATCGCCCCGCCAACCTTGGAATAGGGCGGTAATTCCCCTTTCCACCAAGGCGGTGCCGGTATTTTACCGGCATGGACCAAGGTGCTAAGGCTAAGGCACCTTGGTCCTCTGCCTACCGTGTAATGAGGCCCCTTGTCTGTGGTTGGATAGTCAAAATACCCAATCATAGCAAGTTAAATTTATATGTAAAACATGTTTCAACATGTTCTTTGAGTTTGAATGTACATGGCCTACGAAGTGTGCAAATTATTTAAGCACTGTGTGGACAGTGTCAAAACAAGTCAGAGATGCCATCGACAATATAAATATAAAACTGCCACACGATTCTATTTTTGCAAATCATAGAACAAAGTAGAGTGCTTGAACCATGTGGCAAAGGAATTGTGTGATATTATTATCGTCAATGCCACAGAACACTTTGCATTTACTGGATGTCTAATGGGTAACACATTATCGCAGGGGGACCAGTTTCAGAGACACAATGCATCTTTTCCTGTTGGAGTACTAAGTAAAACTGTCCAAGCATACCCAATGCTGAATAAAGACAAAACGCACACCGAGTTATCCATAATCTATGGAAGGCCTGAATTCCAAAGTGCTAACAGTACCCTTGCTTTATTTAGGTAATTGATTTGATAACAGCCTTGAAGATCAATTTTCAGAGATTGTCAAATTGTTGAGGATTCTCATGACCACACCAATGACAACACCAGAATCTGAGTGATGCTTTTCAACCCTGAAACATTGCTAACAAATACCATGACCAAAGACAGACTTAATGCACTAGCTATGCTTTCTATGGAAAAGGAACTTATCAATACAATTCTGGAATTCAATAAACAAGTTATTGAGAAGTTTGCACGTCTTAAAGATAGGCATGCAATAGTTCTTTATAAGAGGTGAGCAACAGTGACACCTAACAGAGTGCATTTTTCAAGTGTATTTAAGACTTGTAGGATGGCTCATATGTTCATCATGTTGACAACCTTTGTGCATGTGGCATATTGATTTGCCTTTTTACTGAGCAAATCCCTTAGGAAAAAACTTCTCCTTTATATATTTGTTCTGATTGTTGCCGACATACATTTACTGCACACAACTTTAACAAAACCATTGGTGTATATAGGGTACTACTTAGGAGGGCCACAGTTAAATGTTATTTTGGCCAGGGACTTATGGGCACATATGTATGGTTCTCTCTTTTTATATGGGTGTGTGAATGGGTGTATGTGGGCGTACAAACGTACATACATGCAGCTATATTTTAAATTAAATGGTTGAATTGTTTTCAACAACTAAACCAGTTTGATTAAAAACTACAGTGTTTTTTCATGCGATAATTCTGCTAGTGCTGACATACAATGTTAGCTTCCAGGCATACAGTGACCTCAGGATTTATTGCTTCATTTGACACAGAAAAGAGGCAGACATGCTTCCTACTTACAGGTAAGGAAAACTGGTTGTGGTTCTATGTGTGACATAAAGGCATGTTTGTAATTGCTTGTGCAATCCTACAAATGAGGACATTGTTTTTGGTTGTGGAAGAAACGATGCTCTTGAATTGTTACTGAACCTGGAGTATTGGAATATTAAATTCTTCTTAAGAACTGCCTGTAAAATCAATACATTTTGTGTCCTTTTCCTTTGGAAACAGGACTGTGAAATGCATATTTTTAACTTGTTTTCAAAAAACTTTTTGGGGGGTAAATTCCCCAGACCTCCTTGCTCATTATGCTCGCTCACATACGCTTAGCACCCCACCACTGGAACATTCTACTAGCCGCCACGTTGCGCACACATTCCAAATCTTACACACACACTGTCTGAACACACTTTCAAACACTGACACATGACATGATGCAAAGACATTTAACACTTCCTTTTGCTCTTCAATTTCACGCAGCACTATTCCTGGTCTCCGGACGGTCTGGGGCCCTGGTGGGGCAATAACCTGGTGATCAGCTATCAGACGTGCTCCTCTGATGCTCCCGTCAACCGGCGCATGGGCGGGCTCTAGGTTGCCTTGCAACCAGTTCCTCACACGTCACTGTTAAGTGAAAGGCCAGAGCTCTACGCTGAAAACCCCCAAACAACGGAAAGGGTTGTCTTTAGAGCCTGGTCAGAGCTTGCACCTTTTTCATGCTTTTTCTTTTATTTATGCAGCACAGAGCTTACGCCTTACCTTTGCGCTTGGGCCCTCCCCCAGAGCACAGGAGCCACATCCCTGCGCCCAGGGGCATTGCTAGGGGGGGTTAGGGGGGCTATAGCCCCTGATCTTTTGGTTGTAGCGCCGGATAGAATCTCAGGAGCTACAGCCAAAAGACTAGCTAGCCCCCAGTCCCAACAGTTCCGACATCAGCGTAGCCCCGGGTCTTTTCCAGACCTAGCAACTCCCCTGCCTGCGCCCACACTGCGGGGGCTGCAGGGGCGCCATCTACGCCAATGGGCGAAGTGTCTTGGCATCAGCAGACTTGCATGCTATAATGATTTGTTTTCATTAGGTTGCATCGTTAGGCTCTTAGTCTCCATCGTGCCGTCCACGCTAGGTAGACGTTCACAGAAAAGAACGGGTGAACGTGCATTGTCTGAACTAAAAATCAACTGTATAGGTCGTCAGCATAATTGTTTACTGTGACACCAAATAATTTAACAAATGTTAGTAGAGTAGTAATATAAAAATTAAGCAGAGGTGGAGGCAACGCTTAGCCCTGTGCTATCACATAGTGCAATGGCCAAGTTCAAGCATTAAAAAGAAACTGGCAACCATCTGCTGGCGCTCTCTGTAAGTACTGACTGAAGCCACTTTAGAAGTGCGCTACTGCAGCCTGTTTCGAAAATCCTCGAGAATCGAGTGTCATGGCAGATGGTATCTTAAAAGGTGGAGTGGTCCACCAGGCCCAATGCCACTGTCCCGCCACCCAGCTCAAATCATCAAGGATAGCGGTGATGACTGATTCGGCACCATTCAATGTTCTACTAGGGCCCTGCAACATGTGGCTCTCCAGATGTTATGGACTACGATTCCCGTGATCCCTCGCCATTGTAGGGCTGATGGGAGTTGTAGTTCTGGAGAGCCAAAGGTTGCAGACCCCTGCATATTTCTAGTGAGGGTCCATTAGGCTCTTCCTCTCTGTAATGAGATGCTGTCCTACCGCTTCCACAAACATCCTTGCCTCTTAAGGAATTTTGGAAATAGTGTGAAAATGCAAGTGTTTAGAGAGGGAAATTGAAAGAAAATTCAGACTAGGTTTCATTGCAGCAAACGGGAAACTTGTTGGCACTTTGTCCCTTGATAATGAGTAATTTAGAAACCCCAAAAAGTTTACCTCCAATATGAGGCTCAAAGCAATTTCTTTAAAGGTTGGTGCACAGGAATCCTAGGGGAGCTGGAGTTTTTACTCAATAAGTTGAACCCAGTAAATAAAGACCCAGAAGTAGTTTTCATAAAAAAGGACTAGATTTCCTGAATCCATCATGGAAATACATATTTCCTGATTTGCTTCATGCAACATTGCTGTTTCACTTTCCAGAACAGTTTTAGGAGCTGTTTGCTAGCCCCATCTAATGATCTACAAGAATGGCTCATTTGATAACAGGCCCTTATTATGTCGCGCACACACCTTGGGTTATTCAAATTTTTCATTTGCACAAATAGGCTCTATTGAGACTCTTTCCCAAGCAAAATGTACAAAACAGCTACTAGGGTGCTCATTTTCATGGGCCCACAGACCATAAATGACCGGCAGAGACATGGTTGAAATTAGAATCCATGTGATTGTGAAAGACATGGAACACTGATCTGGGGGATGGAGCATAATATCTTGCATTAATCTCTTACAGCTGCTTTGTGTACCAAATCTGCGTACATCTCTGCCCCCATTCAAATTTCATGTGGCCACAGATGCAGAATGCCAATTTTCATTGATCCCAATTGAACACCAAACTCCCGATATAAGCCCTCTATTGCCCGTAGACTCAGGGAGAACTACCCAAGACAAACACCACAAAATATTCTTTTATGCTACTGAGGAAATATAAGTTTTATCAGATCATGTGTTAATTGGTGCTTTAGAAGCAATTGGAAGAGTTAAAAAAAAACTGATTTGAAGTCATTTGATCCACTCAAGCTCGAGCCCACTTCGATACAGACTTTCGAAACCAGTAATCCCCACAGCCTTCTTCCTCAGCCATGTTTCACTTTTGATCAAGTTCGAAATAACATGAGCTCTCGAAACGTATGTCCCATGAATTCCTGATAGCCAATCAGTAATCAGAACTTCAAGGCAAAAATCACCAGTATGAAACACCTATGAACTCAACGGAATACATTTTCCACTCTGAAGTCTATCCTTCTCATTCCTACCGCCCCATACGTATCTTCTCTATCACTGGTACTCCTCTACTGCCACTTCCACCTTCCCACTCCTCCGGCTTCTAGCGGCACGAGGAAGGGCCATCCCAAACTAAGGAAGAGCCATCGCAGCCTCACTAAAAAGTGAAAAGGGACTTCCTTGGTGCAGCTGTCCTGGGTACATTGACTGGTTGCCATTACTGAATGTTTCTTTTCTTTTTAACAAAACCTAGAGTTGTGTCACCTAGCAGCTGGCTGGATGCAAATAGCATCATTACTAGGAGTCACACAGCAAAACCGTGGCAATAATTGCTGGCTCGTTGGGCTCTGATGGGTGTTAATGGTCCATGCCCTTAGTTAATAGGCCCAAGCTATGCTCAGGCCTTTTCGCCGGTCCCAGGACATTACTAATCGGTACAGCCCAAGGAAGCCAGTAAATATTGCTACTAGCACCTGGAGCCTCATTACATTAAAGGTTTGACGGTATTCCGGCCATAAATCCACCAGCACAACGCAAAATGGAATTATTGTTACCGCCATGTGGTCTGGTAGAATTACCGCAGGATTGCAAGTGGTGGTATCGCATGTTAGTCCCCATTTATAAAGTTCAAAGGACTCCACTGGGATTTTGGCAGAATTGCCATTGGCGGTAATTCAGATGATTGTGTCAATTTTTGGCAGTACAACGGCAGAATTACGCCAATATTTTGCTGGAGGTTTTTCCTCCACCTCACCAAGAAAGTTGCAGTATGGTGGTGTTATAATGTGGCGGTAATGCAGTTGAGTTACCACTGCATTATGTCCTTTTGTCCGGTGCCACCATACTTGTAATGAAGCTGCCAACAATTTGTTTGAAACAATGGGTCACAACAATCATTATTTTAGACAAATGCTCACCCATCATGGCCTCCATAGACATGGAAGCGAGCCTCAGAAACGAAGCACCTCTTCCTTTTTCATGGTGGCCAGGGGTGAGGAGGGCATTAGAGGAGCGGAGGTGCCATACCACAACACCTACAGGTAAGTGGGAGTTGGTGAGAGTGAGGAGGCAGCATTGGGCCCGCCGGGGAGAAGGAGGGAAGTCCGCAGGTGGGTGAGAGCAATGGTGAACTTGCTCAGAAGGCAAGCTTGTATCATGAGAGTCAGCCTGCGTTTCAAAAAAACTGGTTTACTACTACGCCCTCTCCCGGTGCTCATTTATGGTAATGTTTTTATTGCAATGTACAACAGGTCTTTGAATGACAACTCCCAGTACAAAAAGAAATTATCTTGGCTAAACAAACTTCCTACAATCTCTGAATCTCTCAAGCCAAATCTAATTCCAAAGAGCTATTTGTAATTCTGAAAGAGGTAGAATCCCCTGTACAGACGCCTGACTCTTGCATTAAGGATAAAAATTGGTGCGCGGGTATACAAAATGCCCTAGCCAATAAAATGACTTCCTTTCAAATGAAGATCGGCATTAAAAAAGACTCCCTTCTCTCCACCACCAAACCTAGCTTCACCAGCTCTTTAATGTCACATTCCACCTTGACGCCGCCTCCTGCGCCGATTCCCTACTTCAACGTCCGTAAAGTACCCAAAAAAGAGGTTGAAAATGTCATTCTCACGCTCAAACCTTCGAATTGCCATGGGGACCTATGCCCTGCACAATTGATAAAAGATGCAGCTTGTGAACTTGCACCATTTATCTCTAAACTAATAATTGCATCCTTCACATCAGGCACCATACCAAATAATTTGAAACAATCTTGGGTCCTCCCACTCCTTAACAAACCTAACCTAGCTCCCTCCACTCCAACTAATTACTGTCCCATCACCACAGTGCCGTTCTTACTCAAAATCCTTGATAAAATAGCGTACCAACAAATCCAACACTACCTTGAACATTACCACCTTCTAGGAGTCCGACAGTCAGGCTTCAGACCCCAGCACGGAACTGAGACTGCACTCATAGACCTTAAGGCACAGATAGATGAGCAGAGAGACAAGGGTAAGACTGCAGTACTGCTACTTCTTGATCTCTCAGCTGCATTCGATCTGGTTGACCATGAGATCCTCTGCATTCACTTACAATCGGCAGCCCACTTTTCTCAAGAGGCAACCGACTGCATCCAATCTTTTCTTAACAACCGTACTATGCAAGTCTTTTCCCCACTAGCAGCCGCTGACCGAACGCCCATCACCTGTGGCATACCTCAGGACTCTTGTGTCTCCCCTACCTTGTACAACATTTTCACAAAGCCCCTTTTCGATGATCTAGGTGGTCTGGGTATCACCTACACAAATTATGCTGATGATACCCAGATCCTCATGCCGTTGACGGGGGAATATGACAAGGATTTGGCCTTTGTAAATAGAGTGTACCTCATCATCCAGGCATGGATGGCCTCACACGGTCTATGTCTGAATGATGACAAAACAGAACTCCTCATCCTAGGAACCACACCTAACCTTAACAAACTAGGCCAAAATTACTCTTCCGTAATTGACAATAACAATATCACCGTAGCCAAGGAGATCAAAACCCTCGGCTTCTACCTAGACTCCACACTTACCCTCAAAAAACAAGTCAACGCTATGGCATCCGCCACATCTTATACATGCAAAATTATTAGAGCAGCTAAACCATTCCTCTCACCCATCAACTGTATCACCCTAGCTAGAGCTTTGATCCTGTCCAAGCTGGACTATTGTAATGCTCTATATGTAGGCAGTAACAAATATATCACGAACAAAATTCAAATTTTACAAAATAATGCCTTAAGAGCTGCTCTAAGCCTCCCGAAGAAAGCCCACATCTCAGAGACTAGACGATCTGTTAATTGGCTTTCAACAAAAGACAAAATCTTCCTTAAATCCGTCTCTCTAACTCACAAATGCCTACACCAAGCTGCCCCTCAATACTTGATAACGAGATTCACTAGACCAGCATCCTGTCGGAATAGAAAATATATCGTGCCTCCTATTGTGGAAAATATATTTAATATTGGCCTACGCCAAGCTGCTTGAAAGTCGCTTGTGAAAAAATCTGCATTGCAAGGTCCTGACCTTCAATCCATGTAGGTCGCCATTTTAGGTCAAACCGCCATTTTAGGATTTGTGTGGAAAAGTCACCCAGTGAGCTAAAATAGTGGACGATGTCATTGCAAAATACAACATGGCTGTCTTGACCTCTGTACATCGCTAATGTGTAATTTGCCTGCAGGCTACTTGTTGAGGTCTTGAACTGAGACCTCGTCCTACGTTGACCTATGTGTAAAAAGATTACTCGCACAATTAAACCAATCCACGAGTATATATTATGATAATGTATTTTGGACAAAGAACATCTGTTTTACTACATTGTATTAATGTTTAAGAAGACCTGCAATGCAAAACTTTAGAATACACAGTTAAATCAGATGCTTATTGTTACATGTAATAAAACCAAATCAGTTATTTATTTATTTTATTTATTTATTTGGATTTGTATAGCGCACATCTGGTCAGGGGCATCGTGGCGCTGAAAGCAATCTTACTTGTTACAGGAGTACATGGACTATATATAGATACAGTGCAAAGCATTTTTTGCATATTTACTTACAGTTGTGCTTATTTACATACAGTTGTGAAGATACAGTAGGATGGGTAAGGTGGGGTGGAGTTAATTAAACAGTGTGGTTTTGAGTACTTTGGGGAAGGCGTGGTATGAGTTTTCGTTCCTTAGCGCGGTAGGGAGTGCATTCCAGTTTTTGGGTGCTAAGTGTTGAAAGCTAGACCCACCGGCTTTGCTTCTTTTGAATGTGGGTACATAGGTCTGGTTCGTCAAGTGTGACCTAGTGGGTCTGGTGGATGTGTTAAGGGTGATTCTTTCAGAAAGATAGGGGGGAGCCTTGGCGGGAAGGCATCTGTGGGTGATGGCCATGGATTTGAATAGTATCCGTTCTTTTATTGGTAACCAGTGGGCTTCTTTCCTGGCTTGGGAGATGTACTCTTTTTTTAGGGATGCTTAGGGCTGCTCTTAGGGCATGGTTTTGTGTGACTTGCATTTTTTTAGGTTTTTTGCAGACGTGCCCAGGAAGAGAGCGTTGCAATAGTCCAATTTGGTACCCACTGTGGCTCTGGCTATGGCCAGGCAGTTTTTAGTGGATAGGAAGGGTTTAACGGCGTTGATTACTTTAGTAGTAAGTGCAGCAGAGGAGGCTATGGCATTGACTTGCCGTGTCCTGGAGAGAGTGGAGTCAAGGTAAACTCCTAGCGTTTTTACTGCAGTGGAGACTGTGATGGTGGAGTTGTCTATGTTAAAGGATTTGTACCACGGTGGGAGTTTGTTTAGAGTTTCTTTGGTGCCAACTCGTAGGATCTCTGTTTTGTCCCCGTTAAGGCAAAGGCCGTTGGCTGCCGTCCAGGTTTGGATGGCTGTATAGATCTTGGTTAATGCTGCTGCGTCTTGTTCATAGATCCCTGTGAGAGGGAGCAGGACTTGCATGTCGTCAGCATAGTTGGTGTAGGCTATGTGACGACGGTCCAGGTCATTGAACAGTTGGAGGGTGAAGATGTTGTATAAGGTGGGGGCAGTGCAGGACCCTTGTGGGACGCCACAGTAGATAGTGGTAGAGGTAGCGCTCGCCGAGTCAAAAAAGACTTTCATAAGTCGACCCTCGAGGAATGATTTGACCCAGGATATGGCTTCTGGCGAGAAGTGGGCTAGAATATTGTGATTGACCAGGTCAAAGGCGGCAGACAGGTCGAGCAGGAGTGCAGGTTTGCCTTTGTCCATGATGTCATTTAGTTGGATTTTGAGATCTAGTAGGGCCGATTCGGTCCCATGTCCCGGGTGGAAACCCGATTGCCTTTTTCCTAATATGCGATTTTCTTCCAGGTATTGCTGTATTTGTGTATATGCATCTTTGTCGAGGATCTTAAGCAGGAAGGGAACGGTTGTGATGGGTCTGTAGTTGTTGCCGGTATCAGGATCTAGAGTGGGTTTTTTGAGAAGAGGGCGCACCCAGGCTTCTTTTAAGCTGGTTGGGACTGAGTTTGTGTTGAAGGATGCATTGATGAAGGTTTTAAGAAATGGGGCTAGTGTTTCTACGCAGTCTTTAACTAGTTTAGCGGGGCAGGTGTCGCCTTTGCAATTAGAGGGTTTGATTCTGTTAACGATATCGAATACCTCTTTTTCTGAGACTTCTCTAAATTTGAATGGAGTAATGAGATTTGTCTTTTTATTCTCAGTCACTGTTTTCGTATGGGATGCTGATAAGATGTGCTGAGTGAGATTTTTGTGATGGTCTAGGATTTTTGCTTGGAGGAGTTCAATTTTGTTTATGAGGGCAGACTGTATGGTTTTACACCAGGCTTGGTCCTTAACAATCTCTTGAGTCTTGGTGGCCGGCGTGGATAGTTCCTTGAAGATGGCGAAAAGCTCTTTGGATTCTGATGTGGCGTTAGCGATTCTTTCATTGTAGGATGTGGATTTGTCTGCTATGATACTTTTTTTGCATTGGGTGGCCAGTGATTTGTAGGAGGATAGTGAGGATGCGTTAGGCGCACTTTGCCATAAGTTTAGGGCTTTGTGTTTTTTGGTTCATAATTCTTTTAATTCTGCTCAGAACCAAGTATTTGAGTGTTTGGTATTTTTTGATTTTTTCTTTTGTAGAGGGGCGATGATATCTATGGCAGTGCTAATGGTGGATTTGTAGATATCCGCCAATGCAGCAGGTCTGGTGTGGCAAGGAGGTTGGTAGTGAGGGCCTCTAGGTAGGGGGAAATATTTTCTTTGCTGAGGTTCTTGGTGCTTCTAGCTAAGGCTGGCGGTGCTGGCTTGAGTTTTTTTACTGAGTTGTTGGGTGTAGGGATGAGGAAATGAATGAGAAAGTGGTCGGACCAAGGGGTGGGTGAGATGGAGCTGATGTCGATGCCACAGTTGTGGTCGGCTATCCAGTCAAGAGTACGTCCTTTGTTGTGGGTAGGATGGAGTACTTTTTGTTCAAAGCCCATTTCTTGGAGAGCTTGTGCTGAT
This sequence comes from Ambystoma mexicanum, assembly GCF_040938575.1. NCBI lineage: Eukaryota > Metazoa > Chordata > Amphibia > Caudata > Ambystomatidae > Ambystoma > Ambystoma mexicanum. The sequence goes on along the minus strand of NC_090931.1, from coordinate 846,971,292 downwards.
GTAGTGGAGGGTCGATCTTTCTGGTCGTGGATTCCCAGATTAAGGTCTCCTAAGAGAATAGTTTTGGTAGTTGTTTTAAGGTTTTCACCTAGCAGATGTGAGAGGTTGTCCTGAAAGTTCAGCATTGGGCCTTGCGGGCAATATACTGGATTAACGGTGATGGTGGTATTGGGAGAGAGTGCGATCTTGGCCAATAGAGAGTCTACGTTCTGCCCTAATTTGAGGGAGAGTTGTTTTATTTCTAGGTGATCTTTGACTATGAGGGCTACCCCCCCACCTGTGGACAGTGTTCTGTCCTGTCTAAGGATGGAGTATCCTGATGGGATAGCTAGGGAGATGGCAGGGCCTGCGGCATTGTGTAACCAAGTTTCGGTGATGGCAAGAATGTCAAGGTCGAGGTTGGTTAGAAGGTCATGAATTTCTGTAGCGTGGGCAGGGAGGGATCTGGCATTAATTAGTGCACATTGTAAATCGGGGCGTGGCTGTAGGGGTGGGGTGGTAATCTGCCCTTTGGCTGCCTTCTTGGTATTGGTCATTTTGTGGTGTTCTGAGGTAGGTTTGTTTTCAGTTTTGGCAAGTGGGGTTTGTGGTGCGGATCTGGAGCGGAAGCCTGGTATTTGATTTCTAGAGTTAGTGGCTCTACGGCGCGTCGAGCGTGTGCTAGGCTTGTGATAAGTGGGTTTGATGAAGAAGGATGGAAGGAAGGGCGTAGGGGGGATGAGTGCGGAGGGTGGGGGTGTGATGTTGGCCATGATGGGAGGGCACAGGGCAGCAATCAGCTATCAGTTTTGGGCAGAACACCAATCACTTGGCTGGGCATATGCAGCACAGTGGCTAGGCATGGGCAACACAGTGGCTAGGCATGGGCAACACTGTGGCTCGGCATAGGCAACAATGGCTCAGCATGGGCAACACAGTGGCTAGGTCGAGGTTATTAAGTAGTATGGTACAGTTATTAAGCATTGGTCTTCAGAGTGCACTCCAATCACTTAGTAGTAAATAGCAGTGTATATTAGTGTAGTTAGCAAGGCAATTATAGAGAGATTAGCAGGGGTAACTCTTTGTCTAATCATGTATATGTATGTACACAGCAAGTTCATCAGGTGCACGTAGAGCGTGCTTTTACTTACAGTTCACGCCAAGGACTTACTGAAGGTAGCGGTAAAATAGAGTATATAGGCTGCTCAGCTGGAAGGGTTGCAGCGGTTCACTTGCGAGCACGCCGCGGACAGACGCAGACAGGCCCTTATTGTTGCGGCCCTTGCTGGAGTTCATTGTGTTGTACTGAGGGCCGATAGCTATCTGACTTTGCACTGTTTTTGTAATTGAATTCAGTAGAGAATAAAGTACTTTGTATGGTCCTTTGTAACCCGTGTTCGGTGTATTTCCTTTTGGGGTACTCAGCCTCGATATTTTGTTTCTGTTTTCACAATCCTGCCGCCCTTCCAGAAAGGTTAACTCTAATCTCCTGCTAGTGCCAAGATTCAAACGTACTATGTCTGGAGGGAACAGTTTTACTGTTAAAGCGGCACAATTATGGAACTCCTTACCACCAGCCATCAGGGAAGACCTCCCTACCTGCAATTTAGATCCAAAACCATCCACTGGCTCAAGGAACATGACACTTAACGTTTCTCCTTGCTGCGCTACACTATAATTACTGTAAATTGTGTATAACTAGGTATATCTACTGATCTTCTATGTTTCGCCATATTATATAACTTGTAAATATTGTATATCTTTTGTAACTATAATTTGCTGTATCGACTTTCATTGTTTTTGATGTTTCCAACAATGTAACCTCAGTCAGACTCTATCTATGGCGCCTCTGTAACTAAGCTTCACAATCCTCTTGCTGCTTCTGCGCCTTGCTACCCTTGGGTTAGGTGCACATTACACATAATAAACATAAACAACTATGTGATAGAATATGGTGACATGGATGCATTTCTTACTGGCAAACACCACTCCTTGGCTCTGCTCCATGACTCCAGGCGTTCATGGAGCAGAATCACACCACGTTTCGCCAATAAGAAATTCATCTATGTTGCCATCCTTTCAAAGATGTCATAATAATTCCTGATCAAAAGATCTGAACTCATAAAAAAAACCTGTTAACTTCATTACAATGGCATCATACCAATCAATACAATACAATAAAATGAAATAAACAAACAACCATAAATGATCTGTGGATGGATATGCATTGCCCCTAAACTGTGAACACTGAGGATAATGTGTGGAATGTGCTTGGATTCTGTGGAATGTATTTGGATTATTTGTCTTCGGTAGAAGTTGCACTCGTACATTCCTGTCTTGCACAAACATTCTCTACTACAAACAATGCACAAATGTTCAGTTTATAAAACAGCAATCATTCTTTTCTCCTTTAATTGCACAGGGAAGTGTGTGCTTCCTATGTTCCTATGCTTCGCTTGGGTCCCCTTAGTAAGGCAATAATGCATAATAACAATAATAAATAATGCTTATTATTCATGGACACAGAATGTCTTCCAAACCTTACATTGAATTATCTATTTATCAAACCTCATTCAGTATTTGATTTGCATCAACTAGCTTCTAAAGGCAGAGAACAGAACACTTGGGTACTTATAACTTTGTATCAATTCTAATTGGTTGGTCCCACATTCCCAGGAGGAAATGATCTATCTATCTATCTACACCACCATCGACCTATCCTTCGAAGGTATGGGTCGTCCATAATGCATAAAACAACATAGGCCAGTCTAGCCACATAGCATCTCTTATCATGTTTTCTTTAAGCATGATGCCCAGTAAAAAAATGCCTTTCCAGCAGCATGAAATGTACTACATAGATAACAGTATACAGATGACCGGGCAAGTGTGTTCTGGTTTACCGCCAAAAGGGCATAGTGTGGTGGCATACCACATAATGATGAAACTGTGATTTGGGGCACACCAGATCCGGTCTTGGCATACCGTTTATGATTCCGGTATAAAAAATATAAGGCAATTCTCTATTTAGGGTTCACCACAAAATACCCGAACAAGGTCACCAAAGATATCGCAAAATAACTCTAACAAGACCCAGAATCTCAAGTACAATAGCTATAATATATAAGTACAATGTTCTAGGTCTACAAACCCGAGCGTTGAACACCCATATTCTGATCCATGTATCTAATTACTGCCTGTGAGGTCAAAGAATAATGTACAACAGGTACATAACTCTGTTTTAGTGTATGCCAGAACATGGGCCTCAAAGATTTGGGTAAATGAAAACGGGTTCTGCATCTGAGTACCAATGTTTGTGTCCATGGTTTAAACCCAATGTAGACTGAACCCAAATCCTGGGTCTACAGACTCAGACACAGGACATGCAGATTCTATACCGGGAATGCAACTTCAAACAGATCTTTTTGTGCAAACTCAGAACCTGGTATTGTGACCCTGAGTTCAGGGCACTGTAACAAAATCTACTGCCTAACAGTGGGGACCTCTAGTGGAGTGACTAAGCGGGCCAGGTGCCTCCCTGAGCTAGAGGGTGATAGGATCTGAGAGTCACGCACGCTTACACCAGCCCTAACACAGAGGACCAACCATCACATAAGGCCAGGCAGGGCACTGTCCACTAAAAGGAGACCGCTCCCAACTCTGAGAATCTGAAACAATATAGATCCAGTAATTTAAAGCCCTCACCGGTGCTAAAGATTAACACTTTATGTATACCTAAAGCAAGGGGGTTTATAAGCACTGCCCCTGTAAAGGAATTGTACACTTTGAGCAAGGAAAACCATGCAGCGAATGAAGTACATTTCTTCCACACAAGCAGTCAAACACACTTAGACATCAGAGGGAGGTTATATTTTATGGCACTCATTTGGGGAGCATGCTCAAACATCAGGGGCATGTTACATTATATGACACTCATTTGGGGAGCATGCTGAAACATCAGGGGCATGTTACATTTTATGGCACTCAGTTGGGGAGCATGGTCAGACATCAGGGGCATGTTACATTTTATGGCACTCATTTGGGGAGCATGCTCAAACATCAGGGGCATGTTACATTATATGACACTCATTTGGGGAGCATGCTGAAACATCAGGGGCATGTTACATTTTATGGCACTCAGTTGGGGAGCATGGCCAGACATCAGGGGCATGTTATATTATATGACACTCATTTGGGGAGCATGCTCAGACAGCAGGGGCATGTTATATTTTAAGGCACTCATTTGGGGAGCATGCTCAGACATCAGGGGCATGTTGCATATTAAGGCACTCATTTGGGACGCAGACTCAGACATCAGGGGCATGTTACATTTTATGGCACTCAGTTGGGGAGCATGGTCAGACATCAGGGGCATGTTACATTTTATGGCACTCATTTGGGCAGCATGCTCAGACATCAGAGGCATGTTATATTATATGACACTCATTTGGGGAGCATGCTCAGACATCAGGGGCACGTTATACTATATGACACTCATTTGGGGGAGCATGCTCAAACATCAGGGGCATGTTATATTATATGGCACTCATTTGGGGAGCATGCTCAGACATCAGGGGCATGTTACATTTTATGGCACTCATTTGGGGATCACGCTCAGACATCAGGGGCATGTTACATTTTATGGCACTCATTTGGGGAGCATGCTCAGACATCAGCGGCATGTTACATTTTATGGCACTCATTTGGGGATCACGCTCAGACATCAGGGGCATGTTACATTTTATGGCACTCAGTTGGGGAGCATGGTCAGACATCAGGGGCATGTTACATTTTATGACACTCATTTGGGCAGCATGCTCAGACATCAGAGGCATGTTACATTATATAAAACTCATTTGGGGAGCATGCTGAAACATCAGGGGCATGTTACATTTTATGGCACTCAGTTGGGGAGCATGGCCAGACATCAGGGGCATGTTATATTATATGACACTCATTTGGGGAGCATGCTCAGACAGCAGGGGCATGTTATATTTTAAGGCACTCATTTGGGGAGCATGCTCAGACATCAGGGGCATGTTGCATATTAAGGCACTCATTTGGGACGCAGACTCAGACATCAGGGGCATGTTACATTTTATGGCACTCAGTTGGGGAGCATGGTCAGACATCAGGGGCATGTTACATTTTATGGCACTCAGTTGGGGAGCATGGTCAGACATCAGGGGCATGTTACATTTTATGGCACTCATTTGGGCAGCATGCTCAGACATCAGAGGCATGTTATATTATATGACACTCATTTGGGGAGCATGCTCAGACATCAGGGGCACGTTATACTATATGACACTCATTTGGGGGAGCATGCTCAAACATCAGGGGCATGTTATATTATATGGCACTCATTTGGGGAGCATGCTCAGACATCAGGGGCATGTTACATTTTATGGCACTCATTTGGGGATCACGCTCAGACATCAGGGGCATGTTACATTTTATGGCACTCATTTGGGGAGCATGCTCAGACATCAGCGGCATGTTACATTTTATGGCACTCATTTGGGGATCACGCTCAGACATCAGGGGCATGTTACATTTTATGGCACTCAGTTGGGGAGCATGGTCAGACATCAGGGGCATGTTACATTTTATGACACTCATTTGGGCAGCATGCTCAGACATCAGAGGCATGTTACATTATATAAAACTCATTTGGGGAGCATGCTGAAACATCAGGGGCATGTTACATTTTATGGCACTCAGTTGGGGAGCATGGCCAGACATCAGGGGCATGTTATATTATATGACACTCATTTGGGGAGCATGCTCAGACAGCAGGGGCATGTTATATTTTAAGGCACTCATTTGGGGAGCATGCTCAGACATCAGGGGCATGTTGCATATTAAGGCACTCATTTGGGACGCAGACTCAGACATCAGGGGCATGTTACATTTTATGGCACTCAGTTGGGGAGCATGGTCAGACATCAGGGGCATGTTACATTTTATGGCACTCATTTGGGCAGCATGCGCAGACATCAGAGGCATGTTATATTATATGACACTCATTTGGGGAGCATGCTCAGACATCAGGGGCACGTTATACTATATGACACTCATTTGGGGGAGCATGCTCAAACATCAGGGGCATGTTATATTATATGACACTCATTTGGGGAGCATGCTGAGACATCAGGGGCATGTTAAAATTATATGACACTCATTTGGGGAGCATGCTAAAACATCAGGGGTATGTTACATTTTAAGGCACTCATTTGGGGAGCATGCTCAGACATCAGGGGCATGTTACATTTTATGGCACTCATTTGGGGATCACGCTCAGACATCAGGGGCATGTTACATTTTATGCCACTCAGTTGGGGAGCATGGTCAGACATCAGGGGCATGTTACATTTTATGACACTCATTTGGGCAGCATGCTCAGACATCAGAGGCATGTTATATTATATGACACTCATTTGGGGAGCATGCTCAGACATCAGGGGCATGTTGCATGTTATGGCACTCAGTTGGGGAGCATGCTCAGACATCAGGGGCATGTTACATTTTAAGGCACTCATTTGGGGAGCATGCTCAGACATCAGAGGCATGTTATATTATATGACACTCATTTGGGGAGCATGTTCAGATATCAGGGGCATGTTGCATGTTATGGCACTCATTTGGGACGCAGGCTCAGACATCAGGGGCATGTTACATTTCATGGCACTCAATTGGGGAGCATGCTCAGACATCAGGGGCATGTTACATTTTATGGCACTCAGTTGGGGAGCATGCTCAGACATCAGGGGCATGTTATATTTTATGGCACTCAGTTGGGGAGCATGCTCAGACATCAGGGGCATGTTACATTTTATGGCACTCAGTTGGGGAGCATGCTCAGACATCAGGGGCATGTTACATTTTATGGCACTCAGTTGGGGAGCATGCTCAGACATCAGGGGCATGTTATATTTTATGGCACTCAGTTGGGGAGCATGCTCAGACATCAGGGGCATGTTACATTTTATGGCACTCAGTTGGGGAGCATGCTCAGACATCAGGGGCATGTTACATTTTATGGCACTCAGTTGGGGAGCATGCTCAGACATCAGGGGCATGTTATATTTTATGGCACTCAGTTGGGGAGCATGCTCAGACATCAGGGGCATGTTACATTTTATGGCACTCAGTTGGGGAGCATGCTCAGACATCAGGGGCATGTTATATTTTATGGCACTCAGTTGGGGAGCATGCTCAGACATCAGGGGCATGTTACATTTTATGGCACTCAGTTGGGGAGCATGCTCAGACATCAGGGGCATGTTATACTTTATGGCACTCAGTTGGGGAGCATGCTCAGACATCAGGGGCATGTTACATTTTATGGCACTCAGTTGGGGAGCATGCTCAGACATCAGGGGCATGTTATATTTTATGGCACTCAGTTGGGGAGCATGCTCAGACATCAGGGGCATGTTACATTTTATGGCACTCAGTTGGGGAGCATGCGCAGACATCAGAGGCATGTTATATTATATGACACTCATTTGGGGAGCATGCTCAGACATCAGAGGCATGTTACATTTTATGGCACTCAGTTGGGGAGCATGCTCAGACATCAGGGGCATGTTATATTTTATGGCACTCAGTTGGGGAGCATGCTCAGACATCAGGGGCATGTTATATTTTATGGCACTCAGTTGGGGAGCATGCTCAGACATCAGGGGCATGTTACATTTTATGGCACTCAGTTGGGGAGCATGCTCAGACATCAGGGGCATGTTACACTTTCTCTAGCACGCACTTGCCATGGCCACTAAGGCATCATAGGCACACCAGCATTTCTTATGTTGTTCACACAGTGAGCTTCCATGGACATAAGTCACACACCCGAATTTCTTACAGAACTCGTGCAGCAAATCCATTCCTATGCCAGAGGCGCACCTCCTACAATACTCACACAGGGTGCCCACTAAAGGCACAAACACCTTTTCTCATGTATGTTGCAGTACGAGCCCAGAGAGCACCTGCAAGGAAATGATGGTATATTTGGAAATGCTTTTGTTCTGCTCGTAATCAGCCCATTCACCTGTGTAGCATGAGCAGAGGCTCTCTGCCATTGACAAACAAAAGACCTGGACAACCTGTCATGGAAGCATCCAACCAAGCACTGAAAATATGAACCAAGATAGCGCATCAGACTCTTAAAATCTTGGTAAAATGCCAAAGCTCCAAACCACACACAGGTGAATCAATTAAATCCAGTCTTTCAGATCCCGTCACCCATTCACATCCACAGGTGCAAACCTTTACAGGAAGCCCACCCATGAGGGAGGGATCACAGAGTTATATAAACCCAAAATCCAAGGCAGGCAGTGTAGATATTTAGAATAAGAGCTGGTGGCAGGAGTTTTGAGAAGGTGAGGGCGCAAGTAGGGTTTGAAAGAGTTTGAGGGAGAAGTAGGGGCTTGGAGTGAGATGGAGGGGTTTGATGAGGGTGGGCAAGAGAAGAAGGAGTTTGAAATGCAATTGTGTTGTTACGTCAATGGGAGATCGGGAACCCACCACATAAAATAAAGAAATCGGATGAGTTTTTTCAATGAACATTTTTCAGTAAAAATTCCATTGAAAAATCTCCTGTCGGCAAAATGACATAGAACCATTTGAAACACGAGGAGGAGATATTACTCTGGTACAGGCTTGGTTAAGATATATGGAGGAGGTTGGCTGGAGTCACATGGATGAGGTTGGGCTAAGAAAAAAGTTGAAGGTTGGAAATGAGCATCAGGAGAATACGCAAAAGGCTAGAGTTTATTGCTAGCAAGCCCGGCAAGGTACTACAGAACATCCGTAGCCCAAGGCAGGGTTTAAGGATGAGTACACAATCAGAAGGAGCCAATGCCATGCTGGGAGGAGGAATGAGCATGTGGCATGGCGGTGAGGAGGTGAAGGACCAGAGCAAGCATGCAGATATGGTCAAGATGGCAGGACTCAGGCATGAAGGTTCCCAGGAGAGCCAACCCCTCCTGCATCTGTAGCTTAGGTCAGGCGATCCAAGGAGATATTTAAAGGACACTAGAAAAGAAGGGTTCAGTACCCCTTAAGCCTAAGAGTGATAACGATAATGAATAGAGCCAGAGAAGACCAGAAAAGAAGAGTGTGAGAACCCCATACACCAGAAACTGAAAACTAAGGAGGAGAGACCTCAAGAAGAACAACATTAAGGGGGTGGAAATTCCATTAAGCTACAATTTGAGAGCTCTGTGAGATTACATAAGGATAATAATAATGAAGAGTGTGGGAACCCCTTTCAGCCCAAACCCTTGATACCCTGTGGGTTGAGCCCAAGGGACACCGTGGAATAAACAGACAGCTTTATTTTCATTTGGTTTTTAAATTGCAGCCCCATTTATTGTTTTGGCCAACCAGTACTATATTCCCCAAAGAATAATAGTTTGCATTGCATGTTCTGCCTTGGTCTGATCATTGACCGCAAAAACAGTCAGGTCAGCCCTGAAAAAGACCTTTAGCTGTGCACAGTTGGGTTCTGTGGTCAGGGTACAGCTGCCATGTGCCCCAGAAACATGGCATATGTTTTTAGACACAGAATCTGATGCACATACACCAGAATGTGGGCATGGGGAAGTAGAATGTGTGTTTGAGAGCCCATAACAGAAGATGTTTTATTTTAATGTTATTGTATTCAGTTTATAACAACTCTTTACATTTATTTTGAACATTTTACACAAAAACAAAAGAGGAACGGGAAAGGGCCAGGAAATGAGGAAGAAGTAAAAATAAGAATAAAAATAGCCAGGAAATAAGAGGGAGGGGAGTTCAAATGTACAATTCCAACAGAGAAGTAGACGATGAATTACAACCTCAAAGCTGGGTAATCAGTACAGCACTATCTCGCACGAACCTCCAACTTCAGTTTCACAACTGTATATGCTCTCCCCTTTTATATAGTTTATAAAGATGCTATGCTTCCCCCTTATTCAACTCCCTGGATCCACTATTGAGGCAGGATTTCTTTAATAAATGTGCCATTGCACAAATTCACTTAAAATCATTTCCATTATAACATGGTTCACACCAATCATCCCTCTCCAACAGTGGAGAGTTTGCGATCAAATCTCCCAAATATCTTGATCTTAATGGTCTTAAAGTCGTTCATTCCAATAGTAGATGTTGCAAACTTTCTGTTTTCTTTTTGCAAAATCTACAAAACCAGTCGGTAGTCCCATTTTGGCTTCTAGCGAAGAGAACTTCTTTGTGTGAACATTTTTCAATCTAAACCCGAGGAATAGATTTCTCTGTGCTATATTCAGAAATGTTATCAAATACTTAGGGACTAGATACAGACACCTATTGTTATTGGGGCCATGCTTCCTAATTTAGAAGCTTCCATTCTTCTTTCCGTTTGATTCCAGTCAGCACACCACCATTTTTGTTTCATCTTTCCCGGATTTAGCTTCAGCTGCAATTCACTAGAGTCAGTGACATTCAGTATTTGTTTACAATTTGCAAACCAGACTCTCAGTACCTCGTCTGGCTAAAAACCCAGGATTTTCTTTGAAAATGTCATATTGGCCTGGGCTATCTTTCATAATTATTTGTCTATAGAGGGTAAGCGAATTCCACATGACCCTCCCATACATGGAAAGCACACCCAGCTCACATCTTATTGCTGCCATTGGTAGCGAGTTAAGTAGGCCCAAGATCTTTTTCCAGAACAGACCTTCTAGGACTTCCCAAGTTTCCCAAATGGTAATAAGAGCACTTTCAGCACCATAGGTCAGCTCCGCTATCACCTTCTGTTGATAGAATTGAGTGATTGGAAGTAGTGAGCATTTTCCCTATCTCCTGTGAATCATTAGGGCCTGTGCCCTCAGGCTCTTTGTTTTCCTATTAAGTTCCAGGGTGCTTGGATTATCATCCCTGTTTGCTTTGATAAACATAACTAGGTATTCTGTGACCATTACGACTTGCATAATCTCTTTCCTCAATCTCCAGTGGAAAGTTATCTTTTTCTTGCCTCTAAGGTTCTGCAACACTACAATTTTGGATTTCCCAACATTCATTTCTACGCCATTTTGGTCTGCATAAATCTGTAGATTTTCTAAACTTCTTTGTAGACCTATAGAAGTTTGATCTAGAAGCACTAGATCATCTGTGTAGATCATCCAGCCCAACGGTACACCACATACCCTAGGGGGCAGATTGTTGGTATATTTAAGGCCTCGTTCATGTCTGAGATAAAAAGTCCAAAGAAAGTCAGGGCCAAAGAGCAATTCTGCTTCAGGCCTTTATTTGTCGCAATGTGTGAGGATAAGAGCCGTGCATGGTTTAGCCTCTCTTGAATCCCATTGCCTTTGTTAAAGGCCATGATGGGCTGCAGAAGCTCTTCTGGACACTGCCACGTTCTACGTTTTTGCCAACAGAAGATTTGTGTTGCGTATCATGGTATGTTAACTTGAATTCCTTCTGAATCGTGTGCATGTGTAGGTTCACAAATGGATTTAAATTCCCAAACTTATAACCTCACCATAAGATCTAGAACCTCTATATGTGAATTCCTAGTTATCAAACTGGTGCGGGTTCTAGGTTCTTGGTATGTTCGTTATTGATATGCTAATATAAGGTTTCAATGCTCCTTTCTCAGGAACATAGAACTCTGCTTGCAGACTCAGACCTTACCTTGCTGTACACAGAACATTGGCCTTTGGACAAAGAACACAGGTTTCTGTACCCAGAGTTGAAATACGTGCCTATTAGACTCTGCACACAGAACATGGATTCTGTGGCCCTGAATTCATATTTAAGTATACAAAACGTTGTTGTACACAAGCAAAGATGAAACGTTGTTGTACACAAGCAAAGATGTGATGACAGCACTTCAGCGTTTTTCATTAAGCCTGTTCTGGTGAGAGAACTTGAATGGTTTTTACTTATAACCAGGACTGAGCCTTCAGGATTACAAGCTCAGGACCTCTAATGGCATACCTACCAACCAGGTTTCTTTGGGTAAAACCCAGATCATGCATGTGCATATAGATATACCTACATTCTGGGTTTACTGTGCACATGTTCTGGTTTTGCAAACCAGGGTTCTTTTTTCCCCCACTCATTATGCATACTTAGAACTCAGGTTTGTGGAGCAAGTGCCAGATTTCTGGGCATGCAATATATGTACCAATAGAGCCGGACTGTGTTTGTTTATTTCCTAATAAGTGATATCTGAATGAGTGATACAATGTTCTGGCTCCATTAACCCCAGTGCTGAATATCTGACCTTGTGCTCCTTGTCCATGTCCCCATAGCACAGAGCGAAAGATGGATCGAACAACTACCCTTCCACTAATAAAATCCTCATAACAGAGAAAGAGCCATGCACTGTTGCCCAATCATAAAACTTATCCCATACCCATATGGATTTTTTAAACAGCTCTATGCATACACTCACAATCCCTAGAGCATTAAAATACCCGTTATCATAAATCCACTAAAAAAGCACATGTCGACTCCTAAGAACCAGGCAATTACCACCACATAAACAAACTAACAGAGAAATAAGTCACTCCTTTTGTTGTTTAACTGAGCAGAGTGAAGAGGTCTGGGAGTGTGTATCTCCTTTTCCCAAAGCCTAAGGATGCCCCTGTTCTATCCCCCTCTACTGTTCAACTTGTATCTGATGCAGTGGACGGATCTCCACAGAGGCAATCATTGGGCACACAGATCTGCCTGTGGGTCTCAGTAATGGAGGACCAGGTCACATGGGTCAGTGTCAAAGGCTGGATAAGAGCAAGTAGTCTCAAGCAAAACAACTCAAAGACAGAAATTCTTGACCTGAGTGTCGAACACCTATTTAGCCAAAATCAACTTCATTTATGGAGCCCCATTTTTTCTCAGTGATAAAGTGCCAGTAGCACGGAAAATGAGAAAACGGGGTGTCATATGGGTGGGTAGCAGACATGAGATTAGACGCACAGGACAGCAGCACATTAGCTACGCAGTCTTTCTACCAATTCTGACTATCGGCTCCAGAGGTGAAAAAGCTGAAAAAGATACATCTTGATAACTCAAGAAGACTACAAAGGGTCCTGCTACATTACAGGATCAAGTTTAAAGTATTTACCCTGGTACATAATCCCATGTGATTCCAGGATCAACTCTGTTTCTCCACCCCATCCACCTGTTAAAAGCAGCAGACACTAACTTGCTCACGACCCCAAGATCAAAAAGCTGGAGTAACGGACACAGGCTTTTCGCTGTGATCGGCCCACAGCTCAGGAATAACCTGCCAGTTGAATTAGGAAACTCCTAGATGCGCTTTCATTCGAAGCAGCTCTGAAAATGCCCAAGCATCACCAATGAGCATACATGCATCAAAAGGCAAGGGGTTTAAGTAGGCCAGGACTAGGCATGGCGCAGTCCCAGCAGTGTCCACAAAGTGCCCTGACCTGATTTCCCGCTTTAGATATCAGTGAAAAGATATGGAGGGATCTTGCCCAGTAGATATCACTTTAATCTATGTTTAATATCACATGGAAAAAATCACGAGGAAAGCTTCCACGCGACCCACGAGATCTGCTAATACCTTTAAATTAGAGACTCCTAGGTTTAAATGTTCGACCGCGGGAGGAACTCGTTTTCCTGTCAAAGCTGCTCACTGCTGGAACAAGTTACCACTCGACCTCAGAACTGAACAACCGTACCCTAAATTCAGACAGAAGATAATTAAATGGCTGTGTGCCAATGACACATAACTTGACTAACACCTAGCCCACTCCCACCTTGACCTATACCATACCTTTTTCTTCCATGTATTTCTCCATACTAAAGATAGCCGAGCATGCATCCCTACCTACCTACCTAGCCCATATATGATACCTAGATTTATAGTCTGACCTATAAACTTGATTATATATCTGTCTGTTTAGATAATCTTGCTAGAGTGCCTCGGACATCCCAAGATATGCCCTGTACTTGTACATATGTTTGTATATACTCTTGCATATATTTTTGTTGCCTATGTGTTTTTTATACTCATGCCAAATACTGTAATAAGCTTAAGATTTTTTGTACACTGTTGCGCCCGGCTACCCAACTGTTTGGCACGTGTTACCAAATAAATAAACAAACAAACAAACAAACATGTGCTTCACACATTTGTTTTTCAAAACTTTGAAGGAAAAATGCAGAGAATACGTTGTTTGATTGTTTGCAACATATAAAATAAAATAGAAGACTTGTCAATAAAATCATTTAATACAATAAATGTAAAAACAGGAATCATGGATTACCTTCAATAGGACTGGGGGATGGGAATCTGCTGTCACCCATTTTGATTTCGTTTTTATATTTGAATAATTGCGTTTGAGTCAATTGTTGAGGAAGAAATTAATCAAATTGAACACACATTTCAAAATTGATTTTTTCACTTTCCTGCCGGGTATGACAACTCCAAAACGCCTGACAGTCCACTCCATTACTTACATAGGCCACAAGAATTGTAAGGCCCATAACAGAGGTTTCTTATGCTCCACCTTCAAATAGCGTTCCAGTACCTTTTAAGGCCCCTATCGATTTCCTTTCCCAATTAAAGCACTGCAAGAGGTAGCACAACAATCTCGTCGCCAACATGTTAGGACTGTGCCAAGCCAACGCAGAGCCACACAGCATGGAGCTCACTGGGAACCCAAACATGCTGCGGCATCACCACAACACAGTCTCGTGGCAGCTGCTGAAGCGCCCGCAAAAGATGAGCTTTGAGTCACTGCATGTGTGCGCAATGAAGTGCTGATGTGACAGCACAGGCCTATAACCATCACCTTTCAGTCACTTCCAGTGCAGCTCTAATAGTCAATTGAGCCTGCGGTGTAGGCTTTAGAAATCAGTAAATAAACAAACGAACAGAGATCCCGTACTCAAGTTTGGGGACTTATTCTTCGAACTGTGTGCCCAGATTTGTGTATATGTGTATCTTAATATGCGACACTAAAGTCTGACTCAACTGTAAACAAGGTACCTGCGGCTCTGGATCCGTGGACCCACAATATCACACAGTAGCACACCGATGTTGGAACAAACGTTTTGCAAACACAGAACTCGAGTTTGCAAACTCAGGGCCCAACTTGAGTGATGACGTTGCAGTAGCAGCTTGTTGTTCCGGAAACACTGTTCTGGATTTACAAAAATATTATTCGTTTTGGATATGTTGCACAGAGTTTTGGAGAGCGCAAACTAAAGCTCCGATTCTCCTGAACAGATTACTGTGGTATACATAGAACCAAGGTTTCTGGGTCAAATCCACAAACTGAGGACCACAACTAGCTTTGAATTTGCAATCCCAGAACCGGTTACTAAGCACACCCAGCCTGCGCCCTGAAACACTTCTGCATAGGCGCGCCATAAATGCCATATCATGCATATGACTTAAGTTCTTAGTTTACAGATCCGAGTTCTGCAGTGAAGTACTCACAACGTAGGTACTGTGAACGCAGCACTCTGGTACTTGGTTTCCTAGCATTGCCAGAGGCACTTAGGGCCCAATTGCTAGAAGTGTTTTTTAGTGGCACAACCCCACTGGAAAACGCTCTGTGAATCAGGGCATTGGTTTGTTCCACTTATTTACAAATCTCAACACAGCTTACTCACCGCGTACCCTCGATGCATCTCAGGAGTGGACGCGGGTGAGAATGCAACCCATACAGGCCATTCAGTAGTCTAGTACTTTTCAGGACCCCGGGCAAAACAGACGTCATGATATGTGGTCATAGGTACTGTTTTGTTTCCCAGGTGGGTGGAAATCCACTATGCTGGACAGAGGGCCTCATCACACTGCATTGTCCTTATGTTAAAGGGGGCGTAGGGATACGTATAGTGTCTTTTCAGTTAGATCTGCACAAGCAGGGCATCGCTAACAGCAGCTTGTTCGCCATCATTTTTGGGGCTGGTCTGTAATTTTTTGTGTGCAATACACTGGAATGTTCAAACTGGGAGTGCAATGGGATTGCCATATTGGGAATGTAATAAGATTGTGTAAACCAAGAGTATACTAGATTTGCCTAAGTAGGATTATGTTGGATTAACCAATCTAGGAATATTTGGGGGATATTTCTAGAGCATATCAGTCCCACTACTCGGGCATCTTGGCGCTAAATATCTACACGAAGTGTGCTGCCTGTAGTTGCCAGTTGGCCAGCACACACCTGGCGGCCTTCAGTGTCCACCTTAATAGATTTGGGAGGAAAACACCCTGACCTCAGGGGGGAGAGCATTTCCAATCTGGGCTCCCACATATGCTCCCAGTGCCCCCACTCTGGACTTTTGGAATGCCGATTTGAAAAATGCCAGCTCAACGAAATGCATACTTTAAAGCCATCTGTAACCAACGGAGGTGTCAGTTTCACACTGCCCTCTGAAACGTCCATGCCAGTTTCACATTACTGTAATCGTGTCTTAACAGTGTTGCCTTGGGTAAGCACACTTTTTGGCTAGTTGCCAAATCACTCCCAGAAAATGTCTGACAGTTTCACACTGCCTCCTGAAAATGTACATGTCAGTTATAGCAATGGCATGCTGTCCCAAACAGCACAGAGCCATGCTTGTTTCTAGAAATGGACCATGGCCTCACAAACTAATCGTGCAAGTTTCAGATTGCCGCTGGAAAACTGGCGTGTCAGTTTCAGCAGTCGCATGCCAGTGTGGCCTTAATTAAGCACACTGGGGGTCATTCCGAGGTTGGAGGTAAGGGATTACCGGCGCCTGTAAGGGCACCGATGGCGGTAATCCCTTACCTCCGTATTCCGAGTTCCCTTTGCGGGTCCCTCTTTACCTCCTACTTGTAGCAGGAGTAAATTACGGGACCCGCAAAGTGACCTTGGAGTAAATTACGGCACCGTAATTTACGGTGCCGTAATCACCTCCTTCCCCATTCCCATTGAGCCCTATGGGGGCAGAAAAGGGGATGGGGAAGGGCTATGGTGAATGGGGAATTACCGGTCCATCCAACCTTGGAATGGACCGGTAATTACTCCATTCACCATGCCGGTATTCCATGGAGTAAATAGCTCCATGGTTGCCAACCATGGAGCTATTTACTCCATGGTGTAGTCTTAATTCGGAATGAGGGCCACTGTCATGGTAGATGTGTTTAGTTCGCCAGAAGAGTATTGTAAAAGTTGTAACAGTGCCATATGTCAGTTCTGCTCCGATTTAAGCCCATTGTCATGATAATCTCCACATTTCCCCCAAAGTGTTGCTGCACCAGTTTTACATTGCTCACAAATTAAGCACATGTGAGTTTCAACAGTGTCAATCACCTTCCCGGGGAGGGCCACCTTGTCAGCAATGATTTCCCACATGGTGAGCAATCCGCCATTGTCACATATACCATTGAAACAGGCCATGATGATTGATCGATCTGTTCCTGCACACACGGTTGAAATTTAGAAACCTTCATGTGGTGGACGCTCCTTGTTTTTGGAAAATAAATACAAAATATAATGTTCTCATGCTAGCTTACACATTGCTCACAGGAAATGACTGCGCCCCGGGAAAGTCATATAGCATAGCGCCAAGAAAATACCCATGCGAGTTTCATCAGTGCCATGCCAGTGCTGTCACAGCTAAATGAACAAGCATTGTACCATGCCATGCATGGTCATGTACAGGTATGTGGCTATTGGTGACACACATTGATTGGCAACCCTTGCTCTGCAGAGCAGAGTGCTATAGCACACACTTGCTTGCTGAAGCTGGGAGTGTCAGCAGCTTGCTCTGATATCTGCAGCTTCTCCGTTGCTCTGAAATGGGTGGCGGGGCTCCACTTCACCGCGTGGCACTGAACAGGTCAGAACTGCACATCAGAGTCATGTCCTTTGTGCCTTGTGTTCTTAATCAACACATTGGGCTTCATTTGGAGGCTGGTAGAATGGGTTTAACAGCGCCGGTAAAGGTGCCGGAGCCGTTAAACACATTTCGCCCTATTACGAGGTCCCCTTGCAGGACCCACTCTGAACGTCTGGTCAAACCAGACGTCCTTTGCGGGTCCCACGAGGGGACCAGGGAGCTAACAACGGGCCCGTTGTTGACTCCCTCCTCATTCCCATTTGAGCACTATGGGGGCTCAAATGGGAATGGGGATGGGTAAATTGAATGAGGAATTACCGGGTCCTCCAAGGTTGGAATGGCCCGGTAATTCCTCATTAAAGGAACCCGGACCCAACTTTGGAGGCAGCCATGCCCTTATTAAGGGGGCCACCAAAGTCGTAATGAGGCCCATTGTGTGTGATAGAGTATTTTAAATGTATGTGGTATGAGAGTAGTCCAGCATTTGGCCCGTACCCCGGAATCTGCGTGTGCCTATATTTCGCCTGTCTCTTCTTCCACTGTTATTTCCGCTTCTGAAGAGTGTGTTTGGCCTCCAGCTCGGTACTCTCTGCAATATCAGTGTCGGGGGTACTATTTGGAAGAGTGACACTTCTATGGCCTCAAAGGAGTGGCAGTGTGCGTTCTCTGAGCAGTAATGGAATCCTGTCTGCAGTGTGTGCCCTCGTCGAGCAGCATCTATGCTTTGAGATGGCAGTCACAGGCACAGCATTTGAGGGTAGTGTTATTTCTTCTCCATCTCTCCCAGAGTTTGTCTTCTGATTTGGAAAAAGTACTGCTATAGTCTTTCTTCTAGCTCAGCTTTGATATGTCTATTGCATGCAAAACCGATCGCGAAATAATGAGAAACTATGTAGAAGAGGAAGAAACAAGTGAAAAACAATACCCCAAAGTTGAAGATGTGCATTTGAACTGGGCGCATGGCAAGGCAGCACGAGCACACTTCGGGGCTCAACTCCCATTCTCAAGGGTATCTGCACCTGTCCTTTCCCATCCTCTCCTCTGATGCACCTTTCCTCCTTGGCATGAAGGCAAGCTTACGTTTCCTACCATTAATCATCATTGAATTGACCAAATAAAAACATCACTGAATAAACTTGTGATAACACCGTCTCATTATGTGTCCCATAAAGCAGCATTCCGAATCCTATTCCCCCTGAAGAAACTACTCAGGAATGAGTACTATGAAATGAGTTAGAAATGCATTAATGACTCGTGAAGGTGGATTAAGCAACCTCTGAATAATTTAGCCTTATAGACCGAGGGAGGGGCCATTATTACAGAATAATGACCCGCCACTCACCTCGGGCAATAAATTAGGGAAGGGTCACTAACCCACGTTATAATGACCCCTCCAGAGGTCTATAAGGCTATTAGCACATGCTGGTAGTAGCAGTATTTTTTTTTTGAGTTTTCCTCTTGATGTAAAAAAATGGTGTAAATAGACGAACTGATTTTGTAAATTAAATGTGGTTTTATTATGTAGCATTTAAATAACTTGGTTCTCTTGACTTTTTTTTAATCTGTTTTATTGTTCGGTTACTACAGTTCAACATAGCATGGTTATGACTTAGACATGTTCTCAGTGAAGTATGAAAGTCTACATGCCAATTCCAATCACATTCTTCATTACTCAACCCATCCCTTTAACTCTTTCTTTACCCTCATATGCCCTCAGACCACCTCCTCCCTCCACCCCCCATAAAATATTCGAAAAGTTTTTTTCAGTAAAAATGCCATGGCAAAACACCGGTTGTAAAAACAGGTGCTGATGAAAGGACGCTGTACCGTCCATCCTTGTATCCTCTTCTTACTGTCTCCCCCCTGTTTTCATAGTATTTTCATCTCATCGAAGCCCCATCTTTGTACATCCCAAGCCCACACTTATATTGCAGAGCCTGTGGGACGGTTCCCTGATATAGCAATTTGTCTCTTAGCCAAGATAAATAAGAACTGCGTCATTTTCCTCTTTGTCTTGTCCCTCTTTTTTTCTCCGGGATGAGCCCTAGCAAACATATAGATGGTGTGCGTCCGTAAGATCCATGTACCAGCAAGTTGACCCTAGCTACCACTGCATCCAAAAATGTGGTTATCACTGGCCCCCACACCATGTGCCAAAAGCCCGCCAATCATTCCCCACATCTCGGACAGCTATAGGATATCTGTTGGCTGATGGCATGCAGTCTGGACGGGGGCATGTATACTCTATGCAAGAATCTAAATTGAATCAAGTGAAACCTTGCGTTCCTTGACACTTTCTTGACCTGTTTCCATATTTGTGTCCATGTGCCTTCCGGTATCTAGGACCCTCTCTCACTTTGCCTTGGCCTGCTGGTTCGGTCATGGTACCCCCTCCAGGAATTCCTTGTACAAACGTGTAATGGCACTTCTCCCCCAACCAGCATTAGCAGTGAGGGCAACCCTGGTCTGTTTCTGGTTCCTCCGGGATCTCTTCCCATATTTTTGCCATCCTCTTCACCACCGGTGTGTACATCAAGAAGGAACCCCTCTGCATGCCATATTTCTCTCCCTACTGTTCAAATGAGAGCAACTTTCCTCCTTGGAATAAGACCCCATCTTGTGGCATCCCCCACTGTGCAATTTACAAACTTCCATATTCCCACATTTTTCCATCGAACTACAAGGGGAGCTGTGGGCTGTACAGTCCTCTGTCTCAACGCCCACGTTGAAATCTGTCCCATACGTCCCAAGGGATCCTATATATGTTTTCCCATCCAACTGACCCCATTGGGTCCCATAAGAGTTTCATTCCCGGTCTATGCTTCTGGATGGTGCCCAATAGTCGCCACATCCACCTCCCGCTCTCGAGTCATCACATCTCCCTTTAATTGCACCACCATGTAGTACAACTCATAATCTGGAAGATATAATCCCCAGCTTGATGGGGTCTTGTGATTCGTTTAGCATCCTTTGTATTCCCACTGTTTTAGATATGTGAATTTCCCTTATGGTTACTTTGAATGCATAAAACCACACAGGGAATTTCTTTTATATATACACGTTACCTCCAAAAACGGGTATTGTATCCTTTCTGTTATCTAATATAACTGTAACACACAAAACAGAAATCGGACAGGAAGCTTCTCTCGAGCCAATTTCTTTATTGCGCAATCAATTCAGGCCCTAACACTCTCCTTAAACAGGGCACACTATCCTAGCCCTTGATGATGCTCCTCACCCTAGAAAGCGCTGTTGCACCGACTAATTGAGGGAGATACATGAGGGCAACACTCACCCTGTTCCTACATACGATGAGGTGATTTCCAGACAAATTATTCACAATGATTGCATTTAACACAGTCTTAATTTTGACACAAAACAGTTAAAGATTGCAGTTACGGGAAACCGTGCCCCCCCCCCCCCCCCCCCGACTACACACTTTCGTCAAACAGACAGTTCACGTGGGACTAGACGTCAAGATTTCGACAATTTATTTGCCCTCCGTGAGGTGTGTCTGGTTGGCCCAAGTGTTATGTACTAAAACATTTAAGAATATACATATCATACTCTCAGCAAGTTGTAAAACTCCCACTATTTGTCTCTTTTTTTGGAGTACACACAAGGTCAGCTATTGCGAGAGCACATAGTTTACACATAAAACCAATTGCAATATCCACAACATTAGTTCAAATTTCCAATCTGCACAAGTACCCTATGTGTCACTCTTGGTCAGGTGACATCTACATTTCTGGTCGACCAGTTTCAATGATTTTTTTTCGTGTATCATCTTCCTCAGGACCAATTACTTCTTTCTTAGACCCAATCTGTACGCCCCTCAGAGCCGTAGACTTAGCATTTTCTGTGGGGCAAACAGAGAGAAAGTCAGGGTGACTTCTCTCAAGTGTAGGTTAGAGTGTATGGCACTTATACTATTTTTCATATATAGAATGATTCATCTTTAACAAGGATATTTTATATCTAGAAGTCCTTTTTGTGACATTAAAAATAGGCTATTTCACCTCAACCCACCACCATTTGGTGTACGACATTGTTTCTATAGTTTCAGGTACTGATAGTCATGCCTGTTCCTCTGTTGCATGTGCAATGGTGGAGCACACCTAACATGAAGGTTTTTTGGGGCAGTACCTGCTGGTCAGATCAGGGCACTTATGTCGATGCTTGATCTGCAACACAGAGTAATCATACATTTAATTTCCCGTTGGTATAATGCGTTTATGACTATTCACATTATAGCTGGCTGTCCCCGCTTTTTGGGGCGCCCTCTAATTACCTGGCTTGTGGTTTAGTCGTCTCACTTTAGAATTGTTAGCATCTTTTGATGTAGAGTTCCTTATTGTCAGTAAATATGGACATACTGAGGGCTGTAGATAGAATGAACAAATTCCCTACACATCCGGGTAATTGATAAGGATTGGGTTTTCCTTGTCTTCCAAGACCATCCCAGATTTACTGACAATAAGGAACTCTACATCAAAAGATGCTAACAATTATAAAGTGAAACGACTAAACCACAAACCAGGTAATTAGAGGGCGCCCCAAAAAGCGGGGACAGCCAGCTATAATGTGAATAGTCATAAACGCATTATACCAACGGGAAATGAAATGAATGATTACTCTGTGTTGTAGATCAAGCATCAACATAGGTGCCCTGATCTGACCAGCAGGAACTGCCCCAAAAAACCTTCATGTTAGGTGTGCTCCACCATTGCACATGCAGCAGAGGAACAGGCATGACTATCAGTACCTGAAACTATAGAAACAATGTCGTACACCAAATGGTGGTGGGGTGAGGTGAAATAGCCTATTTTAATGTCACAAAAAAGGACTTCTAGATATAAAATATCCTTGTTAAAGATGAATCATTCTATGTGTGAAAAATAGTATGAGTGCCATACACTCTAACCTACACTTGAGAGAAGTCACCCTGACTTTCTCTCGGTTTGCCCCACAGAAAATGCTAAGGGCGTACAGATTGGGTCTAAGAAAGAAGTAATTGGTCCTGAGGAAGATGATACACGAAAGAAAATCATTGAAACTGGTCGACCAGAAATGTAGATGTCACCTGACCAAAAGTGACACATAGGGGACTTGTGCAGATTGGAAATTTGAACTAATGTTGTGGATATTGCAATTGGTTTTATGTGTAAACTATGTGCTCTCGCAATAGCTGACCTTGTTTGTACTCCAAAAAAAGAGACAAATAGTGAGAGTTTTACAACTTGCTGAGAGTATGATATGTATATTCTTAAATGTTTTAGTACATAACACTTGGGCCAACAAGACACACCTCACGGAGGGCAAATAAATTGTCCAAATCTTGACGTCTAGTCCCACGTGAACTGTCTGTTTGACGAAAGTGTGCAGTCGGGGGGCACGGTTTCCCGTAACTGCAATTTTTAACTGTTTTGTGTCAAAATTAAGACTGTATTAAATGCAATCATTGTGAATAATTTGTCTGAAAATCATCTCATCGTATGTAGGAACAGGGTGATTGTTGCCCTCATGTATCTCCCTCAATTAGTCGGTGCAACAGCGCTTTCTAGGGTGAGGAGCATCATGAAGGGCTAGGATAGTGTGTCCTGTTTAAGGAGAGTGTTAGGGCCTGCATTGATTGCGCAATAAAGAAATTGGCTTGAGAGAAGCTTCCTGTCCGATTTCTACTTTGAATGCATCCCATATGATTCCTACATCCACCACTGATCCATCATTAATCTTAAAGAACCAGACAATCTCCTCCCTCACTGTGTCTCTAAAGGCTACATCCTCTAGTGTTTCCACCTTCAATCTCCAGAGTGGTATCACTGGTCACCTCCCAGTCCATCTGTATTCCGTGACCACTGGTGTGTGATCCAATAGGATCCGCCCAGATATTCCATATTCGAGAACCACTGTGCATGCTCCCTTCCCATAAATATGTAGTCTAATAGGGAATATATGGTGTGTACTGGGGCGAAAGAGGAGTACCCTCTTTCCTCACATGAGATCCTCTCCATAGTTCCACAAGGTCTAGATCCAAAGTTAAATTGAGGAGGGAATTTGAGGATTTTGACCTCGGCGACTCCACTCTCCTCTTTCCTATCCTTGCCCAGGTCCAACCAGCAGTTGAAGTCTCCTCCCCAGAGGTAAAGCCCTGCTTTATTTTCACCCAACTCATTGTCGATGTTTGGTCCCCCTGTGTGTCCTCTATTTGTATCGGGACATCCCAGCTATCCAGTCAGGACCCCGTCGTAAAATAGGAACATGTTGATCCAAACACCCCTCCCCCACAATTGCTAGTGCAAGTCAGTTAGATCTGGGCCAAATTCGCGTCAGGAATTTCCCCACATTCACTCTTGTTGTCTGATTGCCCAGTCCGCGGATGTTCCATGTACCAATCTTAAGTGTTGTGGTTTCGACTTACTACAATATGTTCACCGCAGGACTCCCCCACCAAAAACTCTCCCATGTCATCCTGGTACATGTGTCTTGTTGTGTACCTTAACGTAACCTCGCTACAGCCATTAAACTCAACCTCTATAGAACCCAACCCCCCAAACGGTCCCCCCTACCCTACCTTCCACCCCTCCCTCCCCCTCTAAGCCCTCCTCATAGGCACGTATTTGCTTCCTTGTTCCCTCCTCTTCTCTTGTCCATCATTCCCTTCCTCCACCTACCTCCTTACCCCCTCTCTGCCCTGTCCCTCCCAACATATAATTGAACTCCAAGATATAAATCAACTCATGCAGCTGTCCCCAGCTGCTTGCAGTCAGTACTATTTCATCAATAACCATTGGTGTTGTTCTGCCCCCTCCCTGGTTCCCCCTGTAAGTCAAACAGACCAGTGGTCTTGGGTACTTGGCCACTGCTGGAGGCTCCACCGACTACCCAACCTCACTAATTTACTCCTATTGCCTCCAATCCCTCCCCCTTTGCGTATCTCTCGTTCACCCACCATTTACTCTGAAATCAGTGTGATGTCAGTCAAAATGTTCCATCTTCCGCTATCCCCCCTTTTTCCCATCAGTTCGCTCTCATCTTATTGGTGCCACCTCCTCAACCCCCAATTCCAGCCAGTTGCACACTTCCGTAGCTGACAAGAAGAACAACGATTCACAATCCACGATCACCTTCAATTTTGCAGGTTACAGTCTCTCAATTTCCTCTTTACTGCGCCAAATGACACCTATGCTTCCGACTTCTTCAGTGAAATCTGGGAAAATGACGACCTTTGTGTTTCCAATTGATAAGTGTCCTCTCCATCAGGTTTCTTGCAGTATCGCATCTCTATGTTTGAAATGTAGTAATTTCACCACTACTGCTCTTTGAGGTGCTCCTGGCAGTTGTGCTCTCCCCGGCACCTTGTGTGCCCTCTCCACCGTAAATAGTTTTGATAAACCTTTCAGTCTGACCTCCTCTAAAAAGTGCATAGTTCCTTTGACGGGATTCCATGAGCAGGATGAGATCGAGACACGCCTTGCATTGTCTGAATCAAACCTATAGCTCTTTTAAACTAGGTGATGATATTGGCGTAAGGCGCTTAATAAATCAATTAATAATAATAATAATAACTCCACTCCCAAAAACGAAAATACTAGGAGTTACTCTCGATCAGACTCTCAATATGAGAGCTCATGTCACCTCGGTTGTGTCATCAGCTGTCTATTATGTAAAGTTACTGTCACATTTGAGATGCTTATTTCACAAAAAAGTTCTGAAACCATTGCAAGAGCAATTATCGGAGCAAAAATGGATTATTGCTGTAGTTTACTACTGGGTACTTGTACGCTGGACCTAAAAAAGCTGCAGGTTGTGCAGAACTGGGCAGTGAGAGTTGTTGTAGGGCTCTCTAGGCACAATCATGTATCAGATGCCAGGCGTTCTTTTCATTGGTTGCCCATAGAATCAAGGATTACATTTAGGACTCTAGTCATTACTTTTAAGTGTAGGATGCTAAAGATGCCGTCCTACCTGCAGCTCCATATTAATGATAAAGTTAATTCCAGAACCTTGAGATCTGGGTCACAAAATCAATTGGAGCAACTTACACCTAGG
Organism: Ambystoma mexicanum; assembly: GCF_040938575.1. Lineage (NCBI taxonomy): Eukaryota > Metazoa > Chordata > Amphibia > Caudata > Ambystomatidae > Ambystoma > Ambystoma mexicanum. Next base: position 846,945,444 of record NC_090931.1, on the reverse strand, counting down.
ACATCCAAAGCGGAGAATGGTGCGTTCGCATTTAAAGCGCCCATTTTGTGGAACCAATTGCCAGGATATACACGCAACCACAAAGAAAGATTTGAAAACTCTACTCTTCACCTGATAAGTACCACCTGGTAGAGCCCCAGAATGTATAGACCTCAAGTAGTTATCATATTGTTCTTATTGGTCTCAGATGCTCACGTTCCCAGAGTCTCTAGTTATATGTTACTTTGTCTGCGCCTTCATGCCTGCGGGTCTACAGTGCGCATAATAAATGCCATGCAATGTAACGTATGTACAATCTCACAGGCCCAGGTTCCGCTTCATAAGTGAAGCACAGACTAACATGTCGTGGTTAAGGCTCGTAGCAAAGGATCACATGCCCAACATGATGGGTAGCGCTTTGCATGCTCGGATTCAGCCATCACGTGCCAAAGTGCGCTTATCTGGCCAGGAAGGGTGTTGCTAGGTGTGGCAAAGATTAGGGGCTAAGCTAATGTCGGAGTGGCGGGACTGGAGGCTAGCTAGCATTTTGGTTGTAGCACCTGAGTTTCTATCCGGGGCTACAACCAAAAGACCCGTGGCTATGGCCCCCTCAGCCCCCCCTAGCAATGCCTCTGCTTTCCTGATCAGACTCAGGCGATTGCTCAAAAGAAGTGCCATACGTAAAACGTAAGATACCAAATGCAAGGTAGAGTCATTGGTGGCTGGCCTTGCATGCTGGAGTTCAGCCATTATAAGACAAATTCGCCTGCACAAGCAGCCGTAAAGAGAAGCCTCTTTGGGACAGGCTCAGTTGATTGCCAGTGGTCCAGACTGGGAAGAGCTGGCTGAAGTGCCAGGTATGAGATGCCAGTTTCACATGGTGACCACAGGTGCCCACCCATGCCAAGGGCAGATAGGCCTATCCGACTAAATAAAGGCCATAATGAGATGTAAGGGCGAAGGTTTGTAAGGACATTTATAAGTTCTCTGCCTTATCCAAGAACACCTTCTTTTCAAACACACAGGCAGATGTTTGCCTTTTCTGATTAAAGAGGGCACTTAATTCATCAGCGAGGGGTAGGACTTGGTTAGAGGAGTGCATAATAGCAGGGATGAAAAACAGCTTCTGCCAGTGGGGGCTGGTTCTTCGCATCACATCTAAAAGAAACCATTGGTAAGGCACGAATGCTCTTGGCTGAAGATGTGCCTGGATGTTACCAATGCAGAAAAAATAGCTGTTAAATAGCAACAATGAAAATAATAATAACAATAATCACAATAAGAAGATATTAGCGTCCCAGTGGGCTGGGCCGACGGCTTTCCGCCGAATCAGAAGGGCCAGGTGCCCTCTCAGCCAATCAGGGAACTTGGAACATGGACTTTACTCCCTATCCTGGGTGCCCTGTGCAGTGGGAGGCTGCCATTTTCCCTGCCGGGAAGCAGTTAAGTCCCCCGTGCCTTCTCCCACCCCCAATTTCCACCTCCCGTGCCCACTCCCCCCAACTCCTGCTCTGCTTACCTTAAGCTGCCTGGTCCCTCACTAAAACACTCTGAAGCTCACTTTGCTTTGTGGCGTAACTTGAATGAAAGATGTAAAAGCCATGTGTAAGGCTTGTACACCTTTCATTCACGCCATGCCATTGCCGTAAATTTGTTTGGCGGAGAGGAGAGACAAAATGTAACTCAAGCTTCTGCCACCTCCCTTCCTCTCCGCCATACAAATGTCCAAGCATTTTCCCCAACATGCATTTTCATGCCTGTGCAAATGCTGGGGATCTATGAAGCCCACCAGCTTTATGCACCAGCAGAAAGCAGCACAGGGATCCATTGTACACGCTGCCTGCCATGCTAGCATGGCAGGCAGCGTGTACAATTAAAGGCTGCCTACCATGCTCACACTGAGAGACAGAGTTTAATCATTTGCATGGTAAGTCGCCTTTTGCCTGCACATTTGTACTCTGCCATGCAAATGATGAAAATTTGGGGACAGGGACCTGGCTATGCCTGAGTGCAAACACAGAGGGTCCCTGCCGTCAAATTATGACATTGTATAAAATGAGCTCCTCCACAGCATAATTTGGTAGTGGTTAGTCGGCACCCCACCGCCAAATCTTGGTCATTTGCATTGCAAAGTGCAAATGTGCAGGGCAAAAAGTAGGGTACACGCAAGTACGCCGCCTTTTGCCATGCCCATTTGCACTCCGCTGTGCAAATTAGTAAACGCTGCCTGCCAAGCTCACATCATCGCTTCAGTGTTTATTGTTTTAATAATAGCTTGCTGCTACGGGAGCTTGTTGACACACTCCTGTTGCTTTGTGGGACTGTAAATAATTCCATGCTTCTTCAATTCAGTCAAAATGCTTATACCTTTTTACACATATGGCAATATCAACATAAACATGTAAAGAGAACACATTATGGGTTGTTGTTGAACTCTAAGCAGGTGGGGTCAGAGAGAGTGTTCACGCTATACTTAAACTACTGAAGGTGGAGTGGTTTAGAATATTGATGATACAGATGGCCAAATTCTATTTTTTTCATTTTTTGCAAATTTAATTGAAAAATATGCTGATGAGCATACTGTTAATGAAAGGTGATTGTTTTCAAACATTTACATTTGTAAATTGATTCTATTTTGCAATCCGATCCGTTTTTCAGAGAGATTATTTTTTGTAATGAAAAGATTCATTTGTATGTTACTTTTTCATTATTCGATTGGTTTTTGGCCCAAATATTTTTTTCTCCAAAATTAGCTATGCTCTTGAGACATAGTTATTTGCTTCTGTCCTGAGCTGATTTTTTAGTTACCATCATTTTAGGCTTTCTTAAGCATTTTCTTAGGGTAAAGTTCAATTTGTGGCTGAAATTGGGCATCATGATTTGAAATTCAGGGGGAACGTGAACTTTCTCTTTGCGCACTTCTCAGTATATACAATTCACCAAGCGCTGGATATTAGAACGTCAAGAGGAATGATGTGCTTGTCATTTATATGGGCCTACTGTTTATATTTCAAACGGTTTGGTTCGGTCCGATTTGGGGTGGGGTACAAAGAATACCTGTTCTGTTTTTCAAAAGGAGAGCGTTCATAGAACTGTAGTAACTGGAATAACTGCTGTATTATACCACTTTAAGGTCTGCCATAAAAACAAACAGAACAGAACAAATATAATGATTGCAACAGTAAACTTCGCCGTTAGGTAAAGTATCTTCATTCTTTTAAGCTGAAAGATGCTGATTTGAAGATATTTCTACTTTGCACAGTGCAGCAAACCCCGAATGCTGGGCTACAGTGAACAAATTGAGGTAATTTAACTAGGCGGCTGGAGCACATCTCAAGCCCATCACACAGCCAAACACTATGTGTTATAAACTACCTATTGCTCCTCTAAACTGCTTCACACAGACAATCCGTCCGATGCCAAATGCAGTTAGAGCATACCCTCCACTCTGCAGCCCTGATGCATGGCCTCCCTTAATGGGTCCATGTGCATCCAAACTATTACAAAACATTCCGTTTCTTCTTCTACATGGCCCCATCTGGTCCTCTGTGGCATTTCACCTGCTTTCTTATCCTCTTATCTTCTTCCTACTCCATTTCCTCCGCCTGAAAATCCCCCATCAGGATACCATAGGCCAACCTCCGGACAAGGCGGGCAATGTGAGACCACTCAGGCAGTATAAAAGCCTTGTAACACAACATAATATAGCGTTAATCCCCTCCCCCCCACTTGCAAGGGCTGGAATGGGGATAGTGGCCCAACAGCCCAAGTTATGGGCTCCCTTGTAACGGGGGTCGGTTTACCAAAGCAGTAACCCGGGGTGTTAAAAAACAAAGTCTTTTCATTCATTCAATGGGACGCCACGTGCGCCCCGTTCAATGAATGAAAATGCTTAACCAAAATGGTTGCCATGGTTAAAGAAGGCAGGGATCTGTACGGAGCCCTTTAAGAGCATGTCGGACGGAAAAGGGAGCTGCTGCAGTGGTCAGCGTTGGCACCACGAATGTCAGGTCAGTGAGGATAGGAAGGGGGGTTGGGATTTGTTTTACAAAAAGAAAAAAGACAAGGTGGCTTGGGGAAGATGGCAGCCCGTGGCGGGGGAGTCAGCCTGCGGGTTCTGCAAAATGCGGGATGAGATTCCAGGTTTCAGTCCACGATCCACGGAACCTGCTTGGCTACGCGCGCCGCCCCAGGTGCTAATCTAATGTATGGAATTCTATGGCTTCTATCAGCTACGGTCTCCACACTAAAAATGTATAATTAAATATTAGATTCAAACTCACGCAGTTCAAACTACTGAACAGACTGTATCACACGCCAGATTGTGTACAATGTACCATAATGATTCTCATGTATGTGCAAGGTGTCAGTCGCCAAATGTGGACCATGTGCATATGTTTTGGAGCTGCAACAAATTAGTGGGCTTTTAGGAAAAGGTCCTCAAGATCATGTCAGAAGTGGTGGAACTCCAAGAGTATTTGCCTGAGGAGTTATTATTTGGATTATGGACGTCACCACCCAACAGATGTTTCACTTCCTTTGTAAATATGAGTTGTATGATAGCTAAACGTTACATACTCCTTAGGTGGAAAGACAGGAACCCCCCTGCTGCCAAGGGATGGTTGTGTGATCTCACATGGGCCCAAATCAGTGAGGAAACATATATAGGTTTACTACCATGTACGGCTAGATCCAAAGACATATGGCTGGAACTCAGAACATATTTAAATAGACAACTCCGGGACTAAAATCCAGACCTGATATAAGCAGCTCTATAAGTGATGTATGTATGATACCCTTTTTTTTTTTAAAACTTTATTTTTGTGTTTTACAACTTCGAACACATACATTTGCACCAACTGGGTTCAATCATAACAAGTACAACGTGCCATCTGTTTTGCTCGTAATACCTCCCCTCCGCAACCACACATTGTATCAGTTTTTAGTTCATTTCTGGTTCCCCTTATCTTGGTCAGTTATTTGCACCCTCTTTGGTTGGGTTTCACCTTCCTCCGATGAACATGGAGCTTGAGTTTGGGAGTCTGATGACACGACGGTGTTTAACAACTATGACGTGTAGGGGCCCCAAATGTCAGGGGGACGCGCATGTAGCGGTAATGTCCGTATGAATTCGGTGTCCATGTCCTGGCAATATAGGATGTCTTTTTTCCATGCTGAAACAGCGGGGGCAGGGCCACGGCCCCATGTCATTGCGACCCTCCTGCGTGCCAGTACCAATAAAAGGGCTGCTAGTTTCCTCACTGCAGGTTGTAGGTTTTTGGTCAAACCAAGAAGTGCCACCAGTGGGGCGGGGGGTAACTCCTCACCCACCACCTCTGCTGTGGTTTGTAGAACAGAAGACCAGAAGTGATGTACCCCGGGACAATCCCACGCTAAATGCATGAAATCTGCGACAGCGGCGCCGCACCTCAAGCATTTTGGTGACAGTTCCGGGTGATGTCTATGGCTTTTTGCTGGAGTGTGGTAGGTCTGGTGTATGAAATTGAAGTGTATTTGTTTATAGCGTGTATTTAATGCGACCTTCTGGGTCTGACGGAGAATGTATGCCCAATCTGCATCGGGAATTGTTGCCTGAATAGCAGTTTCCCACCTTGCCTTTGTTCGGGGGGTCAGTGATGGCTGTGTCTGTTAGTAGAGTCTTGTATAATAATTACACTAACCTCCCTTCACCTTTCGCCTGAATTACGTTATAGAGTAGGTCCCATGTTGCAGGTTGTTTAGGGAATGATGGGAACATACCTTGCAATGTGTATCGTAGTCTAAAGTATAGAAACGTGTCTAGTGAGGTGGTACCTCCCCTTTCTTTGGCCATTTGCGGAGTCAGGAACATACCCTCGGGGAAGAGGTCGCCGAGAGATTGGATGTTTAGTTTGACGAGCCAATTGAGAAATACTTTTTCGGCTGTTAGGGGGATCCCCGGGATAAATTTGGCTGGTAGCAGGGGGGGGAGAACCTTATGTTCACATCGTACTTCTGCGCAATCTTTTTCCAGATTGCATAGGTGGATAACACTGTATTCAGCGTGTTATGCGGTACTGGGATGTGGCTGATAATGACGGCTCGCAGCAAGTTAGGGGATGCGAGGGCACGTTCCACCTGGACATGCAGACGTATGAAGTGTATAGTGTACCAATGACTTAGAAATTGTGCCTGGGCTGCCCAGTAATATTTCTCCATATCTGGAAGTGCGAGGCCGCTGCCTGATGTGGGTAAGGTTAATGTTTTGTGGGCTACTCGTGCTGGTTTCCCTGCCCATAGAAGTGACAATACGAGGCTTTTGAGTTTTTGGAAAAATGCCCTTGGGAGAAGTATCGGAAAGTTCGTGAATAGATAAAGGAGTTTGGGGAGTATAACCTTTTTGATGAGTGAGACCCTACCCCAGAGCGTCAACGGGAGAGACTTCCACCTCTGGACCTGTTCTTGTAGAGAGTTAAGTGTTGCCACATAGTTGTCCTTGAATATATCGTTATAGCTAAGGGACATGTAAATACCTAGATAACGGACCCTTGAGCTCTCCCACTTGAAGCCATGATCATCTGTGAATTCAATGGTATTCGGAGTTAATGGGAACACCACTGATTTTGAATGGTTAGTTTTGAGGCCAGAGACTTGGCTAAATCTGACCACTTCGTGCATTATCGGGTTAAGATTATTTTGGGGGTCACTGACAAACAACATGACATCATCAGCATATAGGGAGACCACCAGTTTGTGGGGACCTAGTGTAAGGCCTCGGTGTATTTGGTACTCTCTCAGTCTGGAAGCCAGGGACTCCATCACCAGGGCAAAGATAAGGGCTGAGAGGGGACATCCCTGTCTCATACCGCGTTCTAGTCTGATGCTGGGGGATCTAGTATTGCCAAGACGGATATAGGATGTCGGGTTGTTATATAGCAGTGAAACCAGCTTAAGGAAGAAATTCCCTAGCCCCATTTGTTTGAGCGTTTCAAAAAGGAAGGGCCATTCGACAGAGTCGAAGGCCTTCTCGGCGTCCAGAAGCACGGCTATTGCTTGCTGTGTCGGATCTAGTGCCTCAATGACGCCGAAAAGCCTTCTGATGCCATATGTTGTATTGCGTCCCGGGATGAACCCAGCTTGATCCCTCAGCACAAGTGCTGGCATTATAGGAAGCAACCGAGTTGCTAGGATTTTGGCCAGAATCTTGTTGTCCAAGTTAATCAGGGAGATTGGTCTATAAGAAGCACATTCTTCAGGGGGTTTTCCCTCTTTGTGTAGTAGTATCACAGTGGCCTCTCGAAGGGTAGGTGGTAGAATTCCCCGTTCTGTGGCTTCTTCGTAGACCTGAAGTAGTAGAGGAGCTATGATATTCGTGTGTGCTTTATAAAACTCTCCGGTGAGCCCGTCTGGGCCGGGCGCTTTGGTGTTCGGGAGCTGTTTGATTGCCGCATGGATTTCTTCCAGCGTTATTGGAGCGTTCAGGGGTTCACGTAGCTCCTCAGCCACCCAGTACAGTTCGTCTTGGAGCCTCTCGGGGTCGATGCTGCCTTTGGAGCTGTATAGGTCTTGATAAAAGTTACAAAACACCTCGACAATGCCTCCTTCCGTGTAGACTCGGTTGCCATTGGTGTCACGGATGTATTCCACCCGAGTGGGTTTTTTGTCGATTGTCAGCAGCCGGGCCAGCAGCGCTCCCGGCTTCTGTCCCTTCCCATATTGCCTGATCTGGTGCCTGTGCCCAAGGAATTTCCGTTCCCGTTCTGTTTTCTCTTTGAATCTCAGTATATCTCCTTTCAAGTCTGCTTGGGTCTGTGGTTCGCTTGAGGCGTCGTTTTTGATTTCGAGTTCCTTTAGGCGTTTTTCGCTCTCTGCCAGCTCACGGCGAATCAGTTTCAGGATTCCATTTTCCTTTGCTACACATACTCCACGGACAAAGCATTTTAATGTTTCCCACAAGGTGCCGACGGAGCAGACTGAGAACTTGTTAGTCTCCAGGAAGGATGAAATTTCTTGCTGCAGTTCAGTTGCGAACACTGAATCTGCTAGTGAGCCTGGCTTGAATCTCCAGTTGTGCCTAGATGGTGATGTACTTGATGGCGTGAGTTCTAGTGTTACCATCGAATGGTCTGAAAAGGAGCGTGGATGGATCTGCCCGGGTCCCCAGTCGAATGAGCTGAAGGCTGATGACAAAATATAGTCGATGCGAGAGCTGGTGTTATGAACCGCTGAGTGGAATGTATATTCTCTGGCGTCTTGGTTGGAGTGTCTCCACGTATCTATCAGGTCGAAAGTGTGGCATATTCTTTGACTTGGAGACTCGCTTTGGACGGTCTGCTTGTCGTGTTATGGGGCTTATCTAATCTGGGGTCTAGTGGTGTATTGAGGTCTGCTCCCCAGATGATAGTTGCAGTGTTCTCCTTCCCGAGTTGTGTCATGATCCAATCAAAATTGTTTGGTCCGTCGGTATTAGGAGCATATGAGTTCACAAGAACGATTTCTTTCCCAGCTAGGAGGCCCTTTACCAACACTGCTCTCCCTTACGTGTCTTTCTTGGATTCAATCAGACTGAAATTGGCTCTCTTGTCTATTAAGATGGCCACCCCCCTGGCGTAGGATGAGTATGATGAGAAGTACCTGTGGCATCCCCATGACCGGGCCCATTGTAGCTCTGCGGTAGGAAGAAGGTGGGTCTCCTGTAGCATGGCTATGCTGACTTTGTGTCTTCTGAGGTACTGGAGGATTTTCCTGGTTTTTGTTGGTTGATTGCCACCTCGGATGTTCCAAGTGGCAACTTTAAGCGGCGGCACTAGGTGGCAGGTGGGTGGAGGGTGCTGTGCCGGACGTGTTCAGTGGAATTTGTCTGGAGAACGAGTTTGTCTATTGTCTCAGCAAGGATTTGTGATATTGGGGTGAGGCATGAGGTTGTGGTGATTCTTGATTGAGCAGATGATGGCGGATTCTATTACTACTTTCCCTCCCTTGCGTGGGCAACCCCCAACTGGCCCGCGGTGACCCTCCCCTAAAAAACAACTGAATCAACATGGCTGCGCTTGGGGCGCTAGTAGCCTTCCAAGAGGGATGTGGGCTCCCAGAGTTACAGGAAAATGACGCTGTGTCCTTGGTTTACTAGTGACTGCAGCAAACGGGTGATTGCACTGATTGTTGCGTTAGGTATCGTAATTTTTTATGGTGGGTCCCTTCTCGGTCGGTCTCTACGTTGTGGTCTAGCATTGTTGGGTCCGGGACCGCACCCGGCTCGGTCAAGTTAATCACTGGCTTCTTCTGGTGAGTTGAAGAACTGAGACCTCCCTTCGTGTTGGATGCAGAGTTTGGCGGGGAAGAGCATGGAATATTGAATTTGGTTGTCTTGTAAACAGCGTTTGACGGCTGTGAATGTTCTTCTTTGCGCCTGAACTGCTTGGGAGAAGTCAGGGAAGAATTGGATCTGATCTCCATCATATTGGAGGTTACCTTTTTCTCTCGCCGCTCTGAGGATTGCATCACGGTCCTTATAATTTAGGAGTTTTGCTATAATCGGGCGAGGATTTGTGCCTGGAACTGGTCTGGTGTTGGGTACTCTGTGTGCTCTTTCGACGACAAACAGTTGGGATAGGACCCTGTCTCCAAATAGATGCTTGCAAATCTTTTCCACGTGATCTTCCATTTTGCCCTGAAGCTGCTGTTCTCTGATCCCCACCAGTCTGATGTTATTTCTCCGTGAGCGACCCTCTAAATCTTAGTTCTTGGCGCACACTGCTTTCATCTGGGATTCCAGTGTAGATACCCTGGAGGTTAGGGAGACTGCCCCGTCATCGAGGTTTGATATGCGTTGCTCAGCTGCGTCTAGTTTGTCCTCATGTTTGTCTAGCCGGTGTTGGAGCTGATCGACCTTTGAGGACAGCGTGTCCAGTTTGGACCCCAACCCTCCGATTCCCGCTTTTAGCTCAAGTAGAATCCCCCTGATATCAAAATTCAGCGACTCTTCATCAACTTGGGGGGGCCTCTTGTGTGGGTGATGGTGGTCTGCTGCTGGGGTTGGCCGTTTTTGCTGAGAAGCCAGCCTCAAAGTTCAGTTTTCTTTGGGACTTATCCATGGCTGATCTGGCGGAGGCCATTACTTGGTTGCCGGCTTTGTTGCAAGAGCGCTTGTGCGTGATCACCGGTGTTCCGTGACTTGTGTCAGCGTTGTGTGCCCGTTGCGTGAATTGGATTGGGCACCTTCAATGTGATTGTGGATTACGTGGGCCTCTCACTGCTGGTGGCTTATGGATCTTCCTGGTGTGCTTTGGCGCTTGGATGTTGCAGTGCGCCGTGTGTACGCAGTCGTTCCCGGGACTCAGAGTTATAGGCACTGCCCGTACACTGGTGGCCGATTCGAGCCTTTGTAGAGTAAACTAGCGGCGCAGGCGGACTTGTGCCAGTCAGTCTGGGGCTGGAGCTGCTTCTTGCGCATGTATTGAGGTTGACAGACTCGCGGATCAGTACTCTTTACAGTCGTGTTTGTTTGTATTGGCCCCTTTATTGTTGGCGGCAAAGCTGGCTGGGTGGGTGGGCGGCAGTGTTCCCTCTAAGCTGTGCGCATGTGCGCTTGCCCAGCTTCCTTCTGGGTGCCGCTCAGAAGATTTTTAGCAGCGCACACAGACAATTCTCACCTATTCAAAAATATTTAATGAGGCACAAGCCACAGCAATTAATTGAAATTAGCTTTCTTTTAAAATAGGCAACTAGTCTTCATATTGTGCTAATGTGCATTACACTACCATTCAAGGGTGACCGTAAACACCTAAAATCCCTAACAGCAAAATACACACATAAGAGGTAAAAAACGAATATGAAAAACTGGCTTCATGCACAGAAGAATCTAACCCAGATATGCCTGCTCACATTAACCAAATAATGTTCCCTCCCCACCCATGGCTCCTACGCTTGATTCTACCATACTTTGACCTTATGACACCTAACTTCTGCCCCAGAACACATTAAGATAGTACCGGACAACATTGACTCCTCCTTTCTTGGCTCTGCGAAAGGTTAGCAGATGTGTACCTACATCCACTTGTTTTATGTTTGTTGTAATATGAATAATGTTCACGTGCCAGAATTTCTGTTACTCATTGTGCCTTACCAAAAGCGTCATACACACAATACAATCAAACTACCAGCTAAAATATTGGATACTGACTGTAAGTAAGCAGGCTACCTGGATGTGTAACCTTATCCCATACTTCCCCTTCTTAGTACATACATCACGCAAGTGCTTTGGAGCGGCCCCCTTGCAAGTTAACGCGTTATAAAACTAAAATATTAATTTGCCCTGTAAGGATTTTGAGAAGACAAATGTGATGCTCAGTATCTCCAACTTTAGCATTACTAACGTTACCCTATAAGTGGAGAGCAACATTGCAATATCATTTACTTTGCCTACACGGGATAATGGGTATGGACTATGCCTGGGATTACTCGTCCGTAGTATCAGGGCACTGGATATTCAGACAGGAGAATGCCTTCCTTTGGACATAGACCGTCACACATTATATTATATATAACTCGCTCCTAGCAAAACAGTTTCACTGAGAACTGTGTAATCCTACACAATGATATAAGGGTGGGGTATGTTGCAAACAATCCTGTATGCACTGCAAAAGAATTGCGTACATGCAGAGTCATGACATTCTTAAAATGCACATAATATTTTGAGTATTAAATGTGCCTTGCTTGCAAAGTATTGTGGATCCTCCCCTCAGCATCAGAATGGCTTCGTTTTGGACCTTTAAAGCCAAAGTAAAGCGGTGGCTCTTCGATAAGAAACACTAACGGTCCGCTAACACACCCTCAATAATATTGTGCCTGCTCAATCTCTCTGTATGTATTTCTGCAATACTATACTAACTTTCTTACATGTACAGTTTCAACCCCCGACCTGTCTGTAAACATCGGTCGACCTGCAGTTATTGTTGTTATTGTGTTGTTGTAAATTCTTCTATATGCCTGTAACACTTGCTCAAGTTCTAGCGCACAGTTACTGCATGGTTCGGTGCGCGGTACAAATAAACTTAAACTAAACTGGGTCTGCAAATATTCCAGTGAGTGTTTACTGCTACAATCCCTCACTTTTTACAGTGCTCTATCAACTAGTATTGGAGGCAAGCACAGGGGCCGAGGAAGGGTATGGGTGGAAGAGCACAGGTCATCACTACTTGCGGGTGATGAACAAAGCAGCTAATTTCAAAAACCAAGTCAGACGTTTCAGCAGTATACTGAAGGAAATGTGTTGCTTGTTTGCTAAAGGATAGGAAATTCTAGTACCCGTCTAGACAACAGCACCTTTGTTTTCTTTCTATGCTCAGCTGATGAGGGCTTTTCAATATAACCATGTGCTCTGTATCGTCTCTAGCATCTCCCTGCATCTTATTTAACTCATAACAAAGAATTACAGAAGAGGGATCCATAGTTACAAAAGAAGGGACTCAATATGTTGTATCTCTTGAGATTTGATGCCATTAACTTAAAAGGTGTATATATGTGATTTTCTTACATAGAGATCCACAATAAACCTCAATAAAGCTCTTGTTTAATTTGTCTAGGCTCTGGTGTGGAAGGGTGACCATAACTATGGACTATATTATGTTCCCTGTCATTTCACTTTCTATTTCAGGGTTACAAGCAAGGCTCTAATCAGATTTTGCTCCCTACATGGAGTCAAATGATTTTTCAGGGAGTAAAAAAGTAATTAACTTTGCCACTAGGGATACTTTCTGCTTGTAAAAAGATGTTCTTCCCCTTAAAATTCCTGTTGCGATCAGGCATTCATATTATTAGAGTTCCTTCCTATGCCACTGCTCTGCTGCTGGTCACTAATTCGTAAAAATATAAGCTGAGCTTTGTGGGTTGAAGCAACAAAATGATCATTGTTTCTCGTTTTTGGTGGGCACATTTTCATTTTTAGGGAGTACATATGGATGGTGTATATGTCTCTTAGCTGTAAGGTTGGTGTTATCACTACCCAAAGGACAACGTAATGTGCATAGTAAGCAGAGGCACAGGAATATTTAATCATCATATTCTGAGGCGCAGTTATTCTGATGCAATTATCATCCTTACACAAATTATTAGACGCATGTTCTCCTGGCCCTTGAATTACTTCATTAAAGTGGCACTTGAACTCCTATCAGCATGTTTTTTCACACATTGCTTTTAATTGCCACTAATCCATCGGCAAATGTTGTATTCTGTCTGAATTTCTTGACAGCCACATCCGTTTATGACAAGAGATATTTGCGATTTGTAGTACACATGAGTGATTTTCCAGTGGCATAAAACGTTGGCAAAGTACTGTGGCATATGTTGAAGTGTTGGACTGGTTGATGAGTTTTCTGTTTAATCACATATGACATATTCTATTTTAGCCTATGTGTTTGAAAAAAGTTTGTGATTTGTCAAGAATTGCAGTGGCTGGGAAGAGAAAATTCCTTTCCAAACTCTCTTCTGCGACGGTAGTTCACTAAATACGCATGCTCACAAAGTGGCTTACCTCATTAGTCAGTTGCGCACATGGAAAATAATGTGCGCACAACAGCAAACCAGTTCCGCACATAGAGAAAAATAATTAGAGGGAACATTGGTGTGCGGTGGGGCAGACGTCGAGCTGCTGCTGCAACAGTGGAGCAGCGTTCTGCCACTCCTGCCGCGCGGCGTGAATCCGTCGGAGTGTGATCTACGGAGACAGTAGGCAATATTATGGCAGATGGTGGTTTGGGATGTAGTTCGGTATGCCCCGGGGTTGGCTGCAGCAGGGTAGGCCGCGGGGGTCGCCGCCACACTGGTCTGGGGCGCTTCGTAGGAGTGGGCCCCAGCAGATGGGGGCGACTTATTTTGCTGTCGCGGGAATCACGGCCCCGACCGAGGGCCCGTGATCACTTGCCCAAGGGAGGGGGGCCGGCCGGGGCTCCAGACGGCCACCAGTACCTGAGGCGCGTTCGTGTCGTGGGGCTGTGGCGGACTCGGGGCGCTCCTACCTTCACTTTGTTGGGAGCGGACCCAGGGTCTCCACGCCGATGCTCCTCCTTGTCGGAAGCCACCAGGTAGGCACCTCCACTGGCATCCAGGCTGGTCGCGACCGCCAGTCACCCGGACTGCCCGCGACCCCAGGGCAATGTCCGGTCTCTTTCGGCGATCACCACTGCACACCGCTATCGCCACCAGCCGTCTCCACCGGGAGGCGCGTAATATGCGCTCGCTGCTCGGCCCGCGCAGGCGGCCGTCTCTCCATGCCGCGAGCGCTCAGGCCGCCGTCGGCTGGGTCGCAGTGGATCTGGGGCTGCGTTTTTGGATCTTCTGTGCCGAGGTGAGTTTCCCACACGTTCTGGGCAGCACACAGCGGGCGAGAACGGCGTCACAGCAAGGGATTTTGACAGGATTTATAGGGAGCCACACAGAGCTCTCTAGGAAGCCGCCATCTTGGTTGGCTCTCTAGCGCCCTCTCTATGTATGATACCCTGAGCTGTGATTACCCCGACTTCCCCAGATTTTACGAAGAACTATTGGACTGCAGGTACCCGGAGAATTGCAATAATGTCCCGTACCGATTGCAATTGTTCTGTAATGTATCACATTATGGCTATCTTGTAGTGTTTTATTTGCTGAGCATAAATAAAGTTTAAAAATAAATAAATAAATTAACAATAACAATGCATTTCGTTTGATCTGATTAACACACCCCACTCATAATTAGAACTCGGCTGGGATGGTGATATTCTTTGCTAAAAAGAAAACTGGTGACCTCTGACTTTGCATTGACTACCATGAATTGAACCAAATCATGATCAAGAAGCGATATTAGAGCACATCAACCAATTCAAGAGCACCATCTGGTTTGCCAAGTTCGACTCATATGGCGGCTAACAACTGGTGCAAAATAGGGCTGGAGATGAGTGGAAAACATCATTCACAAAGGAATTTGTGCACTTCGAGCAAAGAGTAATGTCCTTCAACTTGTGCAGTGCCACAATAGCCTTCAGTACTTCATCTCAGACATCTCCCAGGACAACTGTGGGATGTTTCTGGCAGTTTGTTTAGATGATGTTTTGATATAATCCCTTTCTTTTCAAGAAAAAGGTTCCACAGGTACAGGACATTCTGTCCAGGCTAAAGAAACACTGACTGTATGGTTACCCAGAACAGCGCCACTTCCACACCCAGAAAAAGGAAATACTTCGATGTATGCTCACTCCCAACATCCAACGAGTGCAAATAAAGCAGAAAACTATCTGGGCAGTGATGGACTGCTCCAACCATCCTCCATCACAGATGCCGAACAGTTCCTGGGTGTTTCAAGTTCTACAGCTGTTTTGTGAAAGATTTCTCTAAAGTCAATCATTACAACATATCACAAGTAAGGAAGTATCCTTTCATTGGACACCACAGACCCTTCAGATATTTGATTGTCTCAAGGAACAATCTGTTCTGCATCTGTAATCATACAAACAGAAAAAAACCCTGTTATCTGAGCTTTCATTATCAGGCATACCAAAATAACACACCTCATTCTTTACTATATAATATTTATACCGTGCACCTATGGACCCTCGAGGCTTATGGGCGCAACACATAACCTATAGGATGTTGAGAGGAAAGTCCAATGATATTTTCTCTTGGGCACTTTCTGTTAAGGACAAGGTCTAATAAACTACATTTGTATATTTCACTTTAATATGTTCACTTACTGTGCGTATATTCATGGGTGCCATCTTTTGATTTTTGGTATGGGGACAAAAGTAGCTCGGCATATGCTATTCTTGCAGCCGGTCATTTCTTTACCTTTTCAGTGCTGCTTAAATGCAGTTAGTTGGGGTCGTGCTATGTATCACAACAGTCACCAATAGACCAGCCATAAAACAAGAGGCTTTTAGCACACTGCTTAACCAAAGTGTGTGAACCTCTGCAAATAATGTAATCGCACTGCGCATTGCCGAAAAACATTGTTAGTTCTCTTTTATACATAATGAAAAAGAAATACATATTTTTACAGCTACAGTGTGTTTCCCATCCATGCAGTAACCGGGACTGACCCTGATTAGTTTCAAAGCAAGGAAGGGGCTAACCCCCTGAGGCCATATTGCCTAATGAATACGCCACCATTACAAGACCACTTAGAGCAACATGGCCTGAGGGGGCAGGATCCTTCCTCGATTTGAAGCTAAGTAGGGTCGGTCCCAGTTACTGCATGGATAGGAGACAGTCCACAGTCCTAAATGTTTTCCTAGTTTCGAAAATCTCATAACACGGTATACTTATTGGTTCTTTTTTAAACTGTGCTTTTTACTCAGAGAACATTTCTTGCATTTTGCTGAATTGCATTCTGGTATATGTAGTTTCCCAGTCAAGATGGGGGAATAATGCCACAATTGTACACATTTTGTCTAATATAGCTCTATAAGGATGTATCTGTTTGAGTGAGAGTATGGTTTGTGTTCTTTTCAAGTTATCTTTGTAAAGAAGAGTATTGTTGAAAGCCAGACATGGGGGTGACAAAGGGAAATTATGAGAGGGCAAGTAAGTCATGAGTATTTGCCCATGATGTGGCAAGAGAGTTTGCAGTCCCGGTCACTGGTGCAGTTATTCTCCCGCAACTGTGGCTGCTTTTCAGGTGCCAAGTAAAGGAAAGATGTGGGTGGACAGTGTAACTTTGCTCAGAGGGCGGAGGCAAACCCCTTTTCTTTTTTGAGGTTGGCAAGCTTGCTCAAGTATTTGGCTACCAGGATGTTACTCAGGTTGTCATGTTTCCAGCACAGCTGCTTACTCACAAAGCCACAAGCAGGGTTTCGTAGTGGGATTTTGTTTTCCAGGGAATATTTCATGACAGATTGCTGGGTTTAAAAGGTGAGCACCTTTTATACTTTGCCAGCATATTTATTAGAACATTTCTTCTATCAAGTAATTTTTCTGGTGTTCATTACTTTCTTTAAAAGTGTTATGCTATTTTGTCTTGCGCACTTTCTTATAAGGGGAAGGTCAATTGAAGTACATTTGTATATTTCACTCTAACAAATATATTCATGGGTGCCAGTTTTTCATTTTTGCTATGGAGGCAAAAGTACCTGTGCATATGTTATTCTTGCAGCTGGCCATTTTTTTCCCTTTTCCGGGCTGCTTAAATGCGGTTAGTTGGTGTTGTGCGATGCATCACACCAGTCACCAAGAGACGGCCATAAAAAAAGGGGCTTGTAGCACGCTGCTTAACCAAAGTGAGAGATCCTTTGGAAATAATTTAATCTCACTGCGCATTGCCTAAAAACATTTGGAGCTCTCAAAGTCTGCAATGTTTTATACATAACAATACCACTGTCAAAACAGGTCAAAATCAATTTGTGATTGATGAACATCTTTGAGTAATGGGTTGCAAGTGTTTTAAAATATAGAGTGCCGTGCCCACCGGACATGGACGAAGGCCGTGACTAGTGGTCTGGTAGTGTTCTAAAATGGACAGTGGGCACTGTCCATGTATGGAAAAAATCTATGTTGTTACTGGTGACATCACTCATGACATCATCTATGATATACACACAGGTCAATGTATTAAAAATTGCATACTATTTAAAGATTACTTTTACTTTATACAGTATGGGCCTTATTACAACTCAGGCGGAATGGTTTAACGGGGTCTGCTAATGGGTGCGGACCCGTTATTCCGATTCTGCCTGATTACGAAGTCCCCTCGCGGGACCCGGTAAGGACGCCTGGTAAAACCAGGCATCGTTACCGGCTCCCGCAAGGGGAAGAGGGAGCTAACAACGGGCCGGTCACAATCAGCCCGTTGTTAGCTCCCTCTCCCATTGAGCCCTCGAGGGGCTCAAATGGGAATGGGGAAGGTCCAGGCCCAGGTTCCCTGAGGGAGGAATTACCGGGCCCTCCAAACTTGGAATGGCCTGGTAATTCTCCATTCAGGGAACCCGGTAAAGGATCCTGGTTTGGCGGCTCCATGGCTACCACCAAACTCGTAATGAGGCCCTATGTGCTTTATTTCAATTGTAACATGTTATTAACTTAGACAAGACACAATGAAAGAAACATCTATATGCATGTTTTCAAGCTAATGTTTAATTTTAAAACGTCATTTCTTTCTATACATATATAAATGCAGAGTAACAATCCCTTTCTTTTCAGTTCCCATGCATGAACATTCTTAAAATATATCCTAATACTTAGTTGTTCTTTGTTTTAAAGCATTTCATGTCATTTATATAATGATATGTGTACACGTTTTTCTTACAATTAAACAATTGAGTATTTACATATGTTTATTTTAAAACGTTATAAATAATTAGGGTGCAACATGTGTTGCTTTCTATTTCTTTCTACTAATTTGTTTTTTAAATGTGTACACACATTATATTATAGTGAACATGCACAAACATGAACATTCCAAGCAGTGTACTATTTATAATTCAGATATGATCCTTTACCAACGTACTGCAAAGGAAAGCTTCACAAGTAGTGATATGATGCATGTGTAGCTGTTTGCGATTTAACCAACGTACTAATTGTTATGAACTATTCTAAACTGCTAATATCACATCTATAGAAACGTAAGAGTGGTCTAAATAGGGGCAAATACGTAGAGTGACCTTATGTCTGATGCCATTAGTTAAATAATCATTGATGTCATATATGATGCTATTAGCGATATCACCAGTGTTGCCACCATTACTGTCATAGATTATGTCATTAGTGATGTGACCGTTGATGACATCATTGTAGTCATAGGCTGCACAACAGGGGGCATGAAGTTAAGGTGGTTTTAGCTGAATTTCAGGGGTTTTGTTGCGTTATGTTCTCACCTTAATGTCCCTGCAACTGAAGTTTTTTCCTTGAATTTGAAAGGTTTTGTACAAATGTATTGCTCACCTTTACGTCCCTGCAACAATCTTTTTTCCGTGAATAAATATATATAACACAGGGCCTTCATGGTTAAGTTGCTCAACCCAAAGGAAGAGCACATTTGGGCGGCTTATAACTTCGCCCCCCCAGACAAATCCTCACAATCCATTGCAAATAACATATATGGCCCGTCAGATGGATTCTGCAAAGTTTGGTGAGGTTTTGTCAAAGGGGGGCAAAGTTATAAGGGGATCCAAAAATGTGTGTTTTTTGGCATAGACACAATAGAAAAAAAGATGTGCTCCTGCATACAGTGCAAACCGCTGGATGGATTTTCACAAAATTTGCAGCAAGAGCGGCATCTTGGTCCCAAAAGCGTGCTTTTGTACATTTGATGTAAATGCGTCCAGTCGTTTTTTTTTTTAAATAACCAAAAGTAGGCGAAAATGTTTTTGTGATATCTGGGTTCGGCCTGCAAACTGACTTCCCTCCTCGGTTCGCGGTCTGGCGCCCAATTGGGAGGGAGGCGGGCATGATGTCTGCGGACATTGGACGCAGTCGCTGGTTGGATGGTGAAGTGTGTGAGGTGCGTCAGATTTATGGCGACGCCTGCCATGCTGGATTTGCGTACATACATCACGGTACAAACACAACATTGCACTTGTCAAACTAATGAAACAATATCTGGGGAGTTGAGGGGTGATGAGGATGGGACGGGACATCTCCTTAAAAAGTAAAAAGACAGGCATGTTTTTCTCTGCTGTCCGTGAACATCTTGCGGATATCATTTAGATTGCAGCAGTTTGGGGGTGAGTTTCATTAGTTGACCATGTATGATACGTAATTTGTATGCAGTTAATTGTGTTGTGTGTCAGTGGCTAAATTCTGGGGGGCATGGCCTTTGGCCATGCCTCCTAGTATATGTGCACTGGTCACAATAACTACAGTAATAGTAAGTGTATTATAATTATAGGTAATGTAGTAGGAGTAAGGCCAGAATGTTCATAGTAGCAATGTGTGTAAAGTAATTTTCCGTAATGTAGTGGGAGTATAAAGTGTTTGTAATATGAGGTATTATGAAATTGAGTCATTGGGAGACAGAAAATGTAATGGATAAAAAAAATACAAATATTACAAATAGTTGCAGGTAAGCAGGTAAACAGTAGTGGGACACTTCTGAAAGTGCACTAAACGTTGAAACACATACACGTATCATTACATAGTCTTGCTCAATAACACATGCATTGGTCTGCGGTGCTTACCTTACCCTTACATACCCCCCGTCTAGTGAAAGATATCTTATGCACTGGGGCTATTGTGGAAATGGACACCACAGTGCTGGTGTGTGCAGCCTGACCTTTCACAACCTTGTTCTTCCAATGAACATATGTATGAGTCCATTGAATGTTGTCCCAGGCCTTTTGGCACCATGGTGTGTGATCCTAACTTTCCTTTTGGTTCCCACAGTGGTCCCCTTTTTAAATTGTGGCTAAAGGAAAGGGGAAGGGAAGACAAGACAATGGGAACTTAGGCGGGAAAATGGGGGTAACACCCACTGTCGGTGTTCTGTACTCATTGTGCTGTACTAATATTGTACAGCTTCAGTGCCGCTGTACTTGCTCTATGGGTTCCCGGAGCACCTGTTTACGTTCCTGTGTCTTCTAGCTCCATATGGTGCCCATATTTCACGGCACTGGTACTTGTTATAGTCCTCCTCTAACTTGTATCTAGAAGCTGAACGTGTGCAGAGCAATGGCACTGTGCAGGCATCCTTGGTGGTTGCTTTAAGGATGAAATTGAAGATCATTGTATTATTAGGATGTGTGGCGGTGTATTATTAGGATGTGTGGCATGTGTTTCCAGAAACAAAACTGACTCGGGCACGCTGTGAATGGTACATGAAGGGCATCATTGTTATGTGGCCTTGAAAACAGTGCACTTAAAATTTGTGGGAGTACATGTGTTGACAATCCACAAGGAAATGATAGGATACGCTGCATAAAAGCAGACATTTGAGCTTAGGGCCTTAAAGAACGTGCATGCAATGGATGGGTTCACACAGATTAACTCCAAGTCCAAATAACCAAACCAACTCAGGAAGATGGCAAAGTACTGTTTTATTTACAAATATCTAAAACAGGGAGTTACAACGGACATCAACGGATGCACTCTCTATTTCTCTCAACAATCTGTTCATAAAAACATGGTTAAATATAAAAAATACATCAGAGGTGACTTCATACTATGTGGCAAATGATGAAAAACCTACTAGGAATTGGGATTGGCTTAAGGGGAACATCCCTTGGCTACCCACTGCCAGATGGACTACATATGCCTACCTCTAAAAAATGTAATTTTCAGAAACATTAGATACACGGTTTCTTATTGGTTCTCAAACTATAAGGTCCTTCGTTATATGGACCACCACAATTGGTTTGCACTCTTGTGCCATGTCTGGAACATTCGGTTCACTCAGCAGCACGTAAGCCCACACCCAGGTGCAAGGAGATGGGCCTGACACCCAATTAGCCCATCATCTCTCAAACCTTCTGCCATGAAGAATGTCTTTGAACTTGGACTTGCAAAGAATCCTTGTCCCTGAGAATACATGGGAGTCCGGGCACTCATATCGTGTTCTAGGACTCCAAGTTTGAACTCTATTTTCATCCTTGGCTCACGTGACAGGAGACCATGACTGTGTCAATTTTTAAGGTTTTAAATGTCTTAGATGAATTAAACTTGCCACGCTTGGTGTTCTTTCTTTGCACCTAACAAGAGATGATGCATCCTTTGCTCCTTTCCAGAGTAGATAACCGACCTTGGTTGCTTCTGTCTTGACTTCAGGCCAAACAGCCTTGCCACATAGCACCACGATTCAGCTTATTCTTGCTGAAACATAGTTTTTCTTCTTCCCTCTTCATGAGTCCTAGCTTACTAACATTCATGATACTGATGTCCAGCTTCTATACAATGGCAGCTTTGAATGCATTCTATTAACTACTTATAGCCAGCTTCTATGATGACTTAGTCTACTTGCGTTTCAGCATCTGTACAATTATTGAACAGTTGATTCTCTGCAGCACTTTGTGCATGTGTAATCTTTTTGTTATTCAAAGGTTCTCTTGATTCTTTACTTCGTCATTAGTTTCTGTAGGATCCATACATCCTCTTCAGCCAGTATCTCGAGACGTTGTTCCTACCCTCTTATGACATCACAGGCTTCTTTCTTTGCTCTTTTTTTATATTCCCTCGGGGGGGTTCCTCCATCAAATAGTTATCCCTTCGGGGATACATTTGATAGGGTTGTCTCAATGGGTATCTTTTTTTCGAACATATGTTTGGGTATTAGCACAACTGTTGGTGTCAAACACAGCACCATCCCAGGCTTCCAACATATAGGAGGTAGGGGGGCAGGGTGTCCTGCAGAGGCATGCAGCTGCTCCTCTACATGCCCCGCTCTGTTTGAGTCCTTGACCACCTCCTCATTTGTTTCCACATCTTGATATTTTCTCTTTAAGAAGTGTCTCTTTAGTGTCCATATCTACATCACCCACCCCAGGGTGCCTGCTGATTTAACATTTTCATCTAGACTCCAGGTCATATAATTACATTGCCCATTCGAGGTACAATAGACCCATCGTCCCACGTACTTCTTATGATTTTTTGGATACAGGAACTTCGTTCCCTCATGTGCTACAATACTGGCCTGGATGTACTTTCTGACAGCGTCATCAGTCAGCTCCTTGGCGTTTGCTTCAGATTTGACATTGTTCATCCCTACCACTTTAATTGCCATTTTCTTGCATTGAGCATTCACTTTCCTGACTACACAGAATCCAAACATCACCAGCAGCAATATTACTCCAAGAATTTTGAATATATTTGCCATCCACCATGGAATCCACGAGGGCAGGGAGGCAAACGAACTGTTATCCTCAATGTTATCTCTCTCATCTTCCATTTTGTTGTGCAGGTCTGTCAACAACGATGTGGCCTCTGTCAGCGTTCCATTTTGTTCATCATGAGAAGGTATGAATGTGCAACATGATGGCCCGGTTATGGCGCAAACTCCTGCTTCCATTGCTTTGATCATATCAAGGATATACCTATTCTGGAGGGTCATCCGTCGTATGGCCCCCACCTCTTCCTTAATGGTGTTGAATCCCTTTATGGTAGCATTGATTGTCTGCAGAAGCTTGCATCTTGAGATCTGTAACCATTTAGCGTTTGCTACTGTCTGGAGCCCAGGAATGAATATAGTCATCAGTATTGTGGCAGTCTTGCTGAACAACCTGCGTTCCTCACGAATTAAGTCATATGCTGTTATCGATTTGGTTGAGAAATAATTCTCTCTTCTTGTCCGTCGGAGAAGTTCAAGCGATCTTTTTCTCAAGTGGGCATCCACCTTTAGAAAGTTACCAATGTTCAGATCGCTTTGAGGAATCACTAATGCTGCAACATGAATGAGCACCAAGGAGCATACTGTGCCCCAATCCTTGGGCAACCACATATAAGCTCTAGATCCACAAGCCCAATATCGGTCCATAAGGACGGCTGTCCCTTTTCCCATCCTAGGAACATCTATTGTGTCTTCGTAAGCATAGTGTTGCATTAACTAATGCGATTACAACTACTGGGCCTGATTCGTCTACTATCCATGTCAACGGTTTGGAGTGCTTGACCCATGACTTTAAGCATCCATCATTCACCATCTGTACCTCTTGCATGTAATCTGTTTTCAGCAGATGAGCTGCACAGGCCATTATTCCTTCTTCCCATCCGTTCTTGGAATTCACTCATCCATGGATCAATAATTTTGTTTGTTCTCAACATCTAGGTGATCCGGCTATTTCTGTCACATCAGGGCCATTCATTCTCTTCATTTCTTCAATGATCACCTCATCCTGTCCTGTAGCAGGATACACAAGCATCTTGCTTTTCCATCCAGGCTCCTTCGCCATTTGTAAAGTCTTGATGTAGTCATCCTGTTATGGAAACTACCATTTTGATCTCCATTTTGATCTCCATCGCAAAGTCACCCAACTTCCCTGGAACTGTCATTGAGTAGAACATGTTGCAAGATGGCTGAGGCACTTCGCATCATGCTCTGGAACCTCTTTTGCAATGAAAGTCCTTACTGTATTCATGGCATAGGGGATAATAGAGCAGACATAGAAAACCTTCTTAGATGCTTTTTCCCAAACCTTTTTCATGTGTTGGTAACACATGTTATTCCCCAGGTGAGCTGCGTTGTCTAGATAGGTATGTGTCCCTTCACTATCTTCCTCTGCATCACTTTTGTGTCTCCCAATATACATATAGAAATCAAAAAGCCTGTCTTTATTTGTTTTCACAATAGGGACAACCATAAGAACTCTTTTTTCAGCAGAAGTACTAAAATGATAGAGACTATGAAAGATGAGGAACAAACACAACGAGAACAATCATGCAAATGTATATCATTCATAATAATCTGCACATCCATTACTCGCACCATCCTACTGCTTGCTGAACTTGCTCATTCTTTATAATATAACCATGCCATTTTCTTCATTAATAATTTTTAATACGATCATCAAGTTTCTTTATATTTGCAAGTGTAAAATGTGCTCAATTATAGCAATAAAGAGTCTTATCACTGGACCGGTTTTAGGATACTGTAAAAAGGTGTGAATATTAACGTATCTTCTAACAAGAGCAGGGCAAGTTTGAAGGATGAACACAAAAACAGCAACCACAAGCCTATGAACGTCACTATCGGTACGTACCATGTGTTTGATCACTTAAAACAAATATTCTACACAAAATGAATCTGGGTACTGGTCTTGTTTCCAATTTCTGATCAGGAACTGACTTTTCAATACATTTCTAAAAGTTAATTAAAAAAAAAAATCTGGAATTCTCTGCAAGTCTTTGCACTCTCTGCTAAAATGTATATAATGAGTGTCTATTGAATTCCAGTCCTAAAAGAGTATATGTTAATCACTCGTAGTTTTATGGTTCTTCTTCTTAGTCATCGATATGGTCTGCACACGTGGAAATTCTTCTCTTGCCTCTGGGTCGGTAACAGTGGAAGGGAAGGTCTTGCCTTTATAAATCTTCACGTCGCTCAGGTGCAACCAAGTTCTTCTTCCTTGTACCTTAACAGCAGAAGTGGACACTTCTTCGGCAATGAAAGTGCCATGAAAACGTGGCTCATGCCACTTCCTAGTAACATTTTGAATCAACACTAGGTCCCCAGCATATAACCTAGATGGTGGTAATAGTTGACTTGGATTGGTTGCTGAATTATCTTCTTCTATGTGCTTAGACCGACCCCCCTGAGGCTTGCCTTGATCTGAAATGAAAGAAGGTCATAAATGTCAAATAATGATACATCTAATCACCTAAAGTTATGCTCTGGGAATCACTCTTACTCCTAGGCAGAGGTGCAAGGGGCGTTCTCATTCAACGCACTGTCACTAGTTTGTGAGGGTTGAGGTGGTGGGCTGATCCTGACTGATTCCGAAGGGCATATAATGCCAGGGCAAGGCAATACAGCCATCCCATTTTCAAAGTCAATTTAATATTGCCAATCCTTTCTTTGAGGAGGCCGTTGAGTCTCTCACATATCCCGTTTCACTTGCGGGTGATAAGCAGAAGAAACTTGTGTTTTATGCTTAATAGAAGCCCTATTTGTTTGAATAACTCATTGACAATATGTGGCCCATTATCAGATCTCAGCACTTCACACACACCCCACCTTGGAACTACTTCACACTTTGCTGCACAAGTGGCATCAGGGTGTGTACATGGATCTGTTTCGATCCACCTAGGAAAGGGACACTGCTACTAATAGATACATTTATCCATTACATGTCTGCATATTGTCGATATGTAAATGCTGAAATGGACCACTCGGTCGAGGTATTACTCTTCTAATTGTTCTCAGTATATGCCCAGCAGTAAACCTTTTACACACGATGCAATTCACCATAAACAATGCAACGTGTTCCAACAAATTGGGAATAACCAGTCTTCTACCATCGTAGCAGTCAGACTTTCTCTAGTTACATGCACATGGTAATGCAGCTGTTAGTGCAACCTTTAATAAAGTTACTGGCATTACTGGCTTTGCAGTGCAATCCTGTCACCATAAAGCTTCCTTGGGGAGATAAAAAAATACCCCCTTTGTTTCCATTGTTCTTGCTATTCCTGTGGTGCACTCCCCTGAATCTCTATTAATTGGGTTATTGACAACTTGTTAAACCCCTCTTGTACCAACATAGTTGTAACTGAGTTCGCTTTAATCCTCTCAGTATCAAAACTCAACATTTCTGGAGAATATGTAACCCTTTTGGCTTCTACGTCTGCAGCTTTGTTGCCACAAGAGAAAAAATCTGTTTGATTATTATGCGCTGCGCATTTAATGACCGCTATGGCTACTGGGAGCTGTAATGCCTTGATGAGTCTCTTCAATATGGACGGATGTTGCACCAGAGCACCGTCTGCACAGATGTAGCCCCTTCTTTTCCAAAGTGGCAACACTGCGTGTACGGTTGACATCATGTAGGCAGAGTCACTGTACACCGTCACTTCCTGCCCTTCATGTTTCTCAAGTGTGACAATAAGCGCTACTAATTCTGCTGCTTACGCTGAAAAATGTGACGGTAGCCTTGCACTTGCTACTACTTCAAATTCTCCATTTAATCTGTGTCTTACGACTGCTGTGTCGGAACCCATTCCCCACTAGTCTGACCAATTTTCAAAGAACCATCAATAAAAAGAATCTCTCCCACTAAAGCATTCTCCTTCACACGGGGTATATCATCATAAAATGTAACATAATTGGCATAATCATGCACATGATTACCTTCTTCTACGGTTTAGTTATGAACGTGGCAAGGTTCACTATTTTAAATCTTACTATTTTAATCGCTGGGATGGAAATAATTACCTCATAAGATGAGGCTCTTTGGGATGTCAATGTACCCTTGTGTTTCTCTAGAATGGCAAATACCGCATGCTCCACGTAGAGGGTCATAGAGCAGCCCATGACAATATTTGTGGACTTTTCAGTTACAAACGCGGCGGCTGCCAAAGATTGTTTGCATTGGAAGTGTCCTCTCATAACTGGGTCTGAAATCCCACTGTAATACGCTAAAGGTTTGTACCCTAATGCGGTTCTTTGTGTAAGCACTGCTGTCATTACTCACCAATTTGTATGTGAAAACAAATGTAATTCCTCAGCATAATTGGGAATCCCTAAAACTGGGGCTGTACAAATTGCTTTTTTCAATATTTCAGATCCTTCCTCGATTTCTTAGGTCCATTCTAGCTTTGTTTTACCAACCTGTGCTTTCTTTAATGCTTGCAGAAGTGGCCTCGTGTATGCGCTATAATCAAACACACAGGCTCTAACATAACTACACAAACCTAGAAACTGTTGCATTTGTCTCACTGTGTTTGGTTTTGATGTTTTCATGATGGCCTCAGCTCTTTATTGTGTCACTTTCTTTCCCTTATACGAAATCAACTGACCTATGTAAAACACCTCTTCTTGACAGTACTGTTACTTCTCCTTATCCACCTTATATCCCTTGTCTGCTAGAATAGTCATTAATCGGATAGAGTCCTGTCTGCACTCATCCTCCGTTTTGCTGCAAATCAATAGATCTACGTATTGCATCACCTCACTTTCAAGATCGATATTGCCTAAATCCATCTGTAACACTATGTTAAAGATCGATGGGGACTCACAGTACCCTTGAGGCAGCCAAGTATGTTTTTGTCTTTATTTGCAAAGTGTAAATAAAGTCAAATCTTGGGAATCCTTATGCAACGGGATCGAGAAAAACGCATTTTTCAAATCGATCATGGTGAAGTATCGAGCTTCTACTGTGATACTACATAATATTGTTGCCGGATTAGGAACTAAAGGAAACTCAGCATCTACAATCTGGTTGAGAAGTCTCAAATCCTGGATAAATCTCCACAACCCTAATTTAGATTTCTTAATCGGATACACCCGGTATTATACAATGACTCTGATGGCACCAGAATCCCCTGATTCATCAATGCTGAAATAGTCTGAAATATACCCTGATCAGCTTCTTGTGACATGGGGTACTGGTTTGCTCGGGGTAAAATTGCTCCTGGTTTAAGCTTTATCTTAACCTCTCCTATCCACTTCAATAAACCTACGTCATAAGGGCCTGTGGTCCATAGGGCCCTCAGCACCTCTTGAAGATCCTGCTGAAAGAATGCTGGTCACTGGTGCATTATCGCCATTCGCTGTGGGACTTCCCTTTTCTCTATCCTTATCCAGTACATAATGCTCATGAAGAACAGTACTTATCGCTTCAATCTTTTCCGAACATATCACTGTCAGCTACATCAGTCAATCTGTACCCTTCCTCAAGAGCTATCACTGTTCTACGTGGTCTACACTCATCGTCTACTCCTTCAAGCACTGCCATTTCTTTTTGCACTATAGCTGCTTCCAACTCTATAGGAATAGTCGGTCCACCCTCCTCATCCATAGGTATTCGTGGTCTGAACAAAAACTTGTCAGGTATCCTCACAATCTTTCCTACTAAGCCAGGCAGCCACATCAGTAAAATGCTTACTCTATATAGAAAAATCTCTGGATCTATCGGAACGTCTTGCAGAGCAACTTCCCTGTGAATGCCTATATATACTCTCTCATGTTAAAATAGTGTATTCTTGGAGAGGAGCACACTATTCCAGGATCAGTAAATGAAATTGTCATGTTAAGTTTCGACATTAAATCTGTTCCTAAAATATAAAGCGATGTGTGTCGTGAGAATAATAGGGGAATTGACATGTTGCATTCTCCTATGGAGACCGGTAATTTATCAGTAAAAGGAACTTGACTCGTAGCTCCAGAGAACCCTTGAGCATTCATGGCAATACCTGACATTGGATATTTTCCCTCTCGTATACATGAACGAGTTGTTCCAATGACTACAAGAAAAGAAAAGAATTTGGCTACTATCGTCACATTGTCCTTCGGGTCCTCTTGGGGGTCTAGTGTCACAGATAGTACCGAAACCATCAACTCACCCTGTGAGCTGTGCTATTGTGTATACAAGCTCATCCCCGTACCTGTGAAAGGACTTCCTCCTACCACAGTGACACCTCCTATTCTGGGTGTCAATACTTGTCCTGTGTTTGCATACTGCTGTGTCTGCATAGGGGCTTGTTGTGACTGCCCATGTGGCGGATTTATTTATACATATCCCTGCTGTTGCATCTGCTGTATTTGCAGTGTTTGTCCGTGATAAGATGTGTGATCTTGGGAAAAGTCCTCTCTAGTCTGTGTGCTGTATGGTGAGGGAAATTCGGACCCCCCTCTGGAAAGTTGGCCATTTTGTACACTCCTTTGGCTCACACATTCGTGCGCAATATGTCGCATCATTCCACAATTTCAACATACTGGAGGAACTCTTCTGTTAACCCATCTTGCTTATTCTGAAATCCGCCTCCTCTTCCTCTATAACCAATACCTCTGCCTCACGGCGTAAACTCATATCCGCCTTGCTCCATCGGGCATGGATTATTTGCCTGTGATGTACACATTGCTTCCTGTAATCCCATTCATCCTCCGCTTGTCAGTACCGCCCCTTCTATTCGCATCCATCCCTACTTGTTTTTTCATCTGTCTCTGTACTGGCTCAGGCAACCGTTGACATAGAATAAGATAAAACAACGCCACTGTCTTTTCTCATGGCTCGCGAGTTTCAAGCTGCCATTTTTCCTGAATATCCTGAATGTAAGCAATAGGGTCTTCATCTTCCTTAATTTTACATGTCATAATTGCACCCATATCTGATGTGTCAAGGTACTGTATTCTGAGAGCTACTCCAAATGTTTGCTTTACAATTATTAAACAGCACTCCATCGTGTCCTGTCTTTTGTGCAGTTACACTTGAATATCCTGCACTTTTCCATATGTCATCACCTCTCTCCCCAAGAATAGCTGCCAGTAGACCTTTTATTTCCCCTATGGCCAGCTTATTCCCTCCTGTCATTTTATCTAATTTGTATATCTATTTCCCAGCCCCCAAAGTCAAACTAGGGAGCTTACATCTTAAGTTATCCTTATCCATCTGTGGCCATGGAATGTATTGCGGTCTTGCTCCCCCTTTCTCCATTAAGGGGAACTGTGTGAACCCCATCCCATAGTCGGATCCCACAATCAGTCTATCCATGGCAGGGATAATCATCCCTGTCTGTTTCCTTGTTGGTAATGACCTTAACCTGCTTACATATGGAAGAAACTCTCCCTTCTCACTGTGTTTGTTTGTTTGTTGTTTGTTTTTATTACTTATATTGCGCACCAGACCCAAGGGTAACCGGGCGCATTTTATAAGACAGCTCAAAACTTTGTTACAAGATCACATGGCAAAAATAGCAAAAATAGAAAACAAGAATAATATACAACGAAATATACAGGAGTATACACAAAATATACAGGAATATACAGCATGTAAAGTGTAAAAGCATGTATTTACGGTCCTAAGCAGAAATTCCTAGGCTTGAAGAAATTCCTAGGCCAGATCCGATAGCATGTGTTGTCACATGCTATCGGATCTGGCATTCTATCTTTAGGCTGTTCCAAATCTGAACATCTCACTTCCTTATGCACTTGCGGGCTTCCTTCAGGGGCACACGCACTCCCTCCTTCTGCCCCAGACTGAACTCTCTTTCCTCATCTGATATGTTTAGGCCCCAACTAGTGTGACTATCAACCCCCCTCACCTTTGTCTAGGTTCAGTCTGCTCAAAGGCAATGCTTGAAGTTCATCACTGAACAGGTTTCCCTTCTTACTCCTTAATTGAGGTACTGGGGATTGATCATTTCTCCCCCGAGCTCCATACTCACTATCTCATTTTAAATGTTGATAGACCTTATTGATCCTTTCTCCAATGCTTTCGGGAACAAATCTTTCTTCTAATGCTGCTCTAGATGTTGGTGGCGTTACTTCCTTTATCAGGAGATTCTCTTCCACTCTAACCCATTGTATTTCTGGGCTCAGCCTCATTTTTTCTATATGAATGAGACTGGCGTCAAAATCTCATCGTCTCCACTTTCATTCTATTTCTTCATCTACTTCTCTTTGCTTTCTTGCATCCCTTCTATTTCTTTCTTCCTCTTGCCTTTGTTCTTCTCCTCTCCTTACTCCTTCCCTTCTTTCCTCTTCTTCTCTTCGTCTCTGTAATCTTTTGTCCCTTAGTCTTTGTGCTTCCACCTTCTCTTTCCTTTCTATCCCTGTCTTCTATCACTCTTTATCGATTGTCATACTTTTTGTTCTTCTGCCTGTTCTTCAATTTCCTCTTGCTACTCTTGAAATATCTGTTCTCATCGCTCCCTGCTTTTCCCTTTTTGCTCATCCTCTTTTAATCTTTCCTCTTGTTCCATATCCTTCCTTTCTTGTTCGTCCATATCTTCTCTTTGCCTAACTTCCTCGATACTTTTCCCATCTTCTCGAGTAATATCTACCCTGCCATTTATTCGTTTTGTAGGAGCGCTACCTTGTTAGCGTTATCTTTTTCTCCTTTCCATCTCTTGATTTTCCGGTCTATTTCTGTCGACAAATTCGACTGCTCACTTCTTCCTTCCTTGTCTTGTATGAATTTTAAAATATCTTCCTTTCTTTTAGTCTCTTCCAGACTATTGTCGCTACCGTAAGCGGGGGGTTCATATATCTTAAAGGATACACTCCCATATTGTCCATAGCAACACTCTTTGCTTCAGGCAAGGTAAGGGGATCTAAGGGCTCAACACCTTCTTCCTTATGCTGATTAAGCATCCACTCCTCAGATGGCGGGTCTTCTCTTTCCTCTTGATACATCTTCCAGAGCTCTAAAATTGTTAATCTTTTTTCCAATGTCTTCCCTATATAGGCAGCATGCAAGTATGTGGTCATGTGTTGCAATACCGCTCTTGACAATGATGCCCCTTGTGGTGACGGCATGAACATTTCATCTGCTGTGCCCTTTAAACATTCTGCACTATACTGTTTGAGCTTGGGCATATGTTTCGGCAGTGTCTTGCATAGGTGCATGAGAGGAGTATCCCCCATAATGACAAGTCTCAACTGAATGTCAATACTTACCAGACCGTTAAATAAACCTTTTACCTTGGCTTAAATCACCACTTTTCAATGTTTTAAAACAACAAATATGAACAAGCACCATCAATTGCTGCTCAATCCTCTTATTTCAATACCCTTTCTATTTTTATGATTGGCGCAAATCGTTTTACTACACTTTTACTCACTGTTACTTCTTTAATTCTTCACAATCTCTATCAGTCTTTGATATTGTACTTAACAAATAACATTTAGACTAGTCCGACATTTACACTTTTATAAAACACTGTGATCACTTCTTCCCTCGCCTTTACTTTTTACCCTGTACAGGATTTGAGAAATCACCTTATGTAGTCCTGACTATGCGTTTTATATTTCACCCAACCCCGGTTGTGGTTTGAAATGTCTCCTTCCAACTCCCTTGAATTAGGAATCTCTAGGTAGTCTCTCTTATCTCTATAATTATTTCCTGTTACTCAAAATTATTACAATCCCGTCCCCTTATTTGCCATTGCCCTTAGTCTACTTGTGGAATCAGAAAGAATACAATATTACGGCTGTTACACCAAGCAAAGGAAAATACACCGACACAGGCTTGTAAAGATTCCCAGATTCTGTATTACAAAACTGAACAGTAGTCAACAAAGTACACAAATAGCTTTTTGGCTGTCAATACATCACAGAGACCACCAGCAGGGTTCAATGTGAGCAGTGAGCAGAATTTGCTAGCTGGACATCAGCGTATTTATACAGTTTGTTATAATGATGTCCAGCCTCTTACAAGTTAATAATACATTGGGCTAGGGTCGCACCAGGTTCACTTTCCTAATTTACATATCTTGTGCATGCGGTTTACTTTTGAATACATTTACTAACACACTATTATTCTTTAATTTAACATTACACTCTTTACGTATCTTTTTAATACAGATCAAACAAATGTTTCGCATATCGTATTTGGATAGCATTACTGTTCTTGTAGTTTAACTTTTGCTAATTCAAGTAATCCCCTGATCCCGAGGTCAACAAAGGACAAGGTCTACATGACCCAAACATGTAGCCTGATGGCAGGTTGGACATTAACCCTCCTACAGAGGTCGAAGGTTAAGGCAAGAACAAGAGCACATAAAACGGCCATTTTAGACTACAGGGTGACTTTGTACAATAAACTAAAATGGCGGTTCTAACCTAAAATGGAGGCTCGATTCACTTGAGGTCACGACCTTGTAATACGGTTTCCTCGCAAAACGACTGTGCATAGGCCAACATATACAATGAGGACGAAACAATATTATATCACTTCTAACAAACCCTCCTTTTGGCCTATGCCAAGCGCTAAACTACCTTCAATCACTCTGCGACTAACTCCACATTTCAACATCTATACATCCCGAATCATTGTCTGACATATCTATTGCCATTAGATCTGACACCAAAGTTTCTTTTAACACATACTCTTTGGAAACCTTCTCTGGGGCGTATATTTTATGCCCTATTACACTTGTTGCTTGTGCGCAACATTCCCCTAATACTGAGCATATACCAGGGAGACACTGTATACAGCAGCAAAGAAACAGAAAACTTCCCAAGATAATCAGCAGGGCCGAAAACAACTTCCATCCCCATGACCGTAGGAGGTCCCAAAACCATGTACTAAGTTCCCAGTTTCCCTCAAGACCATGTACTTCTGAACTGAGAACATGTAGATTTTGGATAGCCCTAAAGATCGTTGGAGAGGAGTCTGGTACGTAAACGCAGCAAGCGGACCCCACTAATTTACATACTTCTCCACGCTCAGCCAGAATGACATCTAATGCCATCCGGTTCTGAAGGGCCACTAATCTCATCGCTTTCTGTTCTAACGTCATATTATAGAGTATGTCAGTGGTCCGATTGATGGTTCTCTCCAATACTCTCGCTAGTCCCCTGATATCTTCTGAATTCGTAATTTGCCCAAAAAATGGCACAAAGGATTTCATGATATCTCCTAGAGTTTGCGCTGGAGTATCCCCTTTCACACCTCGTCGTAGACGAGTTTTCGAAACATCTGCAGTACTAGCAATAAATACCCCAGGTAGTAGAATCCCTAAATAGCAGGTTCCTTGCCAATCCCTGGGCAACCATGGAAATGCCACATTACCGCAAACAAAATAGACAGGTTCGCCTACGTACAGAGGTCTGTTTTCACTAGTCAAATTCGCAACGTTGGTGCACTTTCTAAAATTACCCATTGACCGTGTTCCATTCCTCTGCATGCAGAAGGATACTGAATCGGGGCTATGATTAACAAAATAAGATGGAGGCGTGGCATCCTTATTGCCTATAGGAGCCATTTTGAAAGAGATTAAAGACTGAAAAGGATGAGACAATCTATCAGAGGGCCTAACAGAAGCAACGTTTGGCTTACTTCTATTTGCAAAAAGCGAGCAACCCAGGGGCATCAAAACATGCTTTTCAAAGTTATTTAAATTTGTCCCATCAGAGTTCCCTGAGATGCTGTCATTCCATCGACCAAAAAATAGTGCTCTAAGAGAAGCGTAACAGGCAGTTGTCAAAGGTAAAGGATGAATATACCAACCTAGCCCCTTATCCCCATGTTGCGGTAAATGCGAACAGATACAACAATTGGTTTTTATTAAAAATTGCATGAGTGGCATTCATGATTAACAAAAGGGTATTATTCTGATGGTTCCGTCTATTCAAAGAATCTCTAGTCGACAAAGTATGCAATTGCACGGAAGGAGTGGGGATAACAGATACATTTTCAATAGGAAAAAAGTCCTCTAATGGATATGCTTCCTCTAGATACCATAACCCAAAACCAACAGTTACTAAAAATCCAGTAATTATCACAAAAAGGCAACAATACACTTTGGGGGTCCCCTTACATGCTTGATCATTGTCTCTGCTAGTCACATGTTTATTTAAAAGTTCGGTACGAGCGGTAGCGGGTGCAGGCATTGTAATCTTCAACCCGAAAAAACACCAATTGTTCGTTTGCTGGCGACTCCAGTCGCGCGTCTTCTTAATGTCTTTCCCACAACCCTTAGCCAACAGAATCTTCCTGTACAGTCGAGCCAAAAGGCAAGCCCTCAAATGATTTTCTCAATCGCACAGTCAAACCATGCTGTACGTTTACTTCCTTGGACGCAAGTTATATTTTGCAGTTTCTGGTGAGGACAAAGTGTCGTCACTTCCTCCTGGAAGTGGCAAATGAACGGAAATGGGATCAGAAAAGGATTGATCCGCAGGTTCCACTGTTGGGGAGTGCAGAGACAAGATGGCCGTTTTGTCTGGCCTTGCGGATTCTGAAGCGGTCTCCAATTCTCCCTTGTTGGTTGTTGCTGTTTCAGGCACGCTAGTTACAGCAGTGGGAAGGGATTCTGTATCTTCTGTATCGTATGGCAAGCGCTGTGGGATCCGTTTGATGTGCGTTGCATGAATCCCGTTCTTAAGACCCACTACCCGCACAGCAGTCTGAGTGAGTGACTAGCAGGACTTGGTAGGGACCCGTCCACCGAGGTGAAAGGCAAGACGACCTCTCAAAAACCTTCATGAGGATCCAGTCCTCCGGTCGTAGACTGTGACCGGGACCCTCGTAGCGTACAGGTAATGCCTCTCGCACCTGGTGATGAATTGAAAACAGATTTTAGTCAACTGGTTACAGTAATCTGAAAGAAGCACATTTTCTATGTCCCGTAGTGAGCGGCTTTTTGGCAAACCCCAAATATTGGCAGGTCTCCCCATTACCACCTCAAAGGGAGAGAGCCCAGTCTTAGTTTGAGGGGTTTTTCTCATCGATAGCAACACCATAGGTAAGGCATCCGGCCATTTGAGCTTGGTGTCAGCACACGCCTTAGCAAGCTTGTTCTTTATAATGCCATTATGCCTTTCCACTAATCCGGCACTTTGGGCATGTCTGGCCGAGTGGAACCGTTTGTCAATCTGTAATCCTTTGCAAATTTGTAGGATTACAGTAGCGATAAAGTGTGGCCCATTATCTGACCAGATGACTCTCGGCAGCCCGAACCTAGGAAAAAACTCTTTCAACAGAGTTTTTGCCGTGGTTATGGCCATTGCATCTCTAACCGGGAAAGCCTCAACCCACTTACTAAAGGCACAATTGACAACCAATACATATTTAACATTGTTACAACGTTCCATCTCAATAAAATCAAAGTGAATAACCTCAAATGGGGCTGTTACATAGGCTACCCGTAATTTCCTCAATTACTCCACAATGTACAAAATCAGAAACTATACATTTCAAAGCCTGTTCGCCTTCAACTGAGATCTTATATTGCGGGATGCGGGGCAATTTTACTCCATGTTTCAAAATAATTTTAACAGGTTCAATTTGAAGAATGCCCACATCATTATCGTCAATTGCCCACAAGCATTCCGGAACATTACTAAATTCTGGCTGTAAAGGTTGAGTCAAAAACTGAGAGGCGAGTGATTGCTGAGGTGAAACTGTTAACCAGACTCCGTCCGGAGAACAATGTATTACTGCATGCAATGCCTTCAACAAATTTAGCCCCAGCAAGTTCTCCCCACAGTAAGTAGAAATGGACACTGTTCTGTGAAGGAACCCAGTGTTATCGGTACCGGCAAAGAGACCAGACAAACTACAAGTGTGCCTGAAAACCCTACGGAAACGTTGGACTGCCCTGACTGGGGAATATTTGGAACCCGTGAATGATCAATGGAACATTTCTGTGCTCCCGTATCTACTAAAAATAGATGCTTCCTATTTCCCACCGCCATCTCAACGTAGGGGCCTTTCTGATGAACGGGAATAGGCGTAGGTTCCAAATCCTGCTTCAGGCAATCCTAGCGAAACAGAATATTATCAAAAGGAAGCTCTTCAGAGAGGTACGCGGCAGAAGGGTGATCAAAAATGTTTCTATTATCCACATTCGAAACTTGCTTATCTTGTGAAGGAGGTTGCTGTGATTCTGGTACAAACTGACCTCTGCCAGGGCCCCCTGCACCTGGGCGACCTCTGGATCGTCTACCCATGTTCCCAAATGACCTCTGCTGCAAGGTCGGACATTGTGCGTACCAGTGGCCTTCCTGCCGGCAATAGGCACACTGGTTAATGGTTACCAGAGCCAAGGGCGCACTTCCCTGTGGAATGTACTGACCTCTAAATTGATTACCCCCTCTAGGGCTTCTAACAATCTGTTGTAATAAAACGTTTGTTTTCAGGTCACCCTTTTTTTTCTCAAGTTTTTCCTTTTCAGTATTTACACGATTTTCATAGTACTGAGCCATATGCAGTACTTCTGATTGAGACTTCGCCTGCTAAGCGCTTTCAGAAGACATAATCTGTAACTGGATGTCAGGCAGCAATCCACGTACAAATTTGTCGACAAACAGCCTTTTCCCTGACTCTGTGCCTAAGTCTTGTCCACTGAAATCTGAGATTACCTGCTCGAACCGATTGAAGAAATCGGTAGCACCCTCAGACTTGAATTGGACACAAGCTTGTCCCAAATTATTCTTTTTTCAGGAACCATAGTTTTCAATTTTACAATAATTCTATCAGGCAAGGTTACTATCACTTGAGGCGGTCGTTCGCCAGCTGGTCTTTCTCTATCTAGCCTAACCATGTTATCCCATGCATCTCCCAACCCAGGTATGTCATCTATAGTCCTAATCTGTTTCCACAAATCGACTGGCAGGAGTACGGGAAATAATAGGTCAATATCACTTAAGGTGAATACCGACGACTGTAAAACCGACTCTATTTCTTTATAGAACCCGGTCGGATTCTTTCTTATATCAGGAATGGATTGTTTTATGGTGTTCACTTCCTGTCTTGAAAACGGGACATGAACAAACTGTGATACGTAATGTGCAGGAATTTCTCCGGCGACTATTCCTCGTCCAGCATCAGCCGCAATCTCAACTTTCAGGACAAATGTCGGAGGGACCTCTCTCATAGGCAACTGAGAAGTAGGCAGCTCCGAATGCTTACTAAGCAACAGAGCCAAATCAAGTGCTAGGGCAGTCGAAGAAGTATCAAACGAAAAAGTTCTCTTATAAACAATCGACAATTCTGCAGGACAACAAATCTTTCTTTTTACACACTCATTCTGCAGGTGCTCTACCATCACCTGTATCACTTTCTTTTGCATTTCTAACATATACTGACTATATGTGTCATATATCTGGAGTTATCGACATATCCGAAATCCATCTTATCGCAACCTTTATACAAATTCGCGCTTCCTCACCTTTTAATTCACGGCGAGGAGAAAACCGTTTCTGTAAGTACATAATACCTAAACTACCACCATCTTCTTCCTCATTCTGTAACTCTTTCAACTCCTTCCTATACTCAAAAATCCTCTCAACATGCTCATATACCTTCTCCGCAGTATCTCTAGACAGCGCTAAAGCGTTCAAATCCCGTAACCCTTGTGGGAAATCTAAATCATTTAACCCTTTAAGTGCCAAGGGCGAGGTATCTCGTCCTTTTCGGCACCTTGTTTTGAGCGATCCCTGCAAAGCAGGGATCGCTCAAAACTGTAATCCAACCCCTGGGCTATGTGAGGGGGAGGTCCCCCCTCACTGCCAGGGGGCTGGATTACCTTCAGTTTCACGTCGGCGTGCGCAACGCACGTAGGCGTGAAACTGAAAGTAAATTCCCCGCACCAGCCATTTTCGGCTGCTGCGGGGAAGACAGAAGGCAAGAGACCTTCTTTGTCCGCCTTGATCTCCGGCTGTATTTCAAGCCGGAGATCGAGGCGGGTATCGTTGGAAAGGGGAGATTCTCCCCTTTACAACGATACCCATTGTGTGGCATTGCTGCCCGCGGATCGGGCGCAGGATCTGCGGGCAGCAATGCCACCGCATCAATACAGATCCGTTTGTGATGCAGGGGGAGGGGGGGCTGCTTACTAGGTAAGCGGCCCCCCTCCCCCCGTGGCCCCAAGGCATGGGGCCACAGCGGCACAGACCCCTGGGGGCAGATAATCACTGCCCCCAGGGGTGAAAAGGGGGGAAAAAAAAATCGAGGGAAGTGGGAGGTGGGAGGGGGTTTGGGACTCTGGGGCCCACTAGACCACCAGGGATTTGGCAAAAAGTGGTGTCCTTGGAAAGGGGAGGTTCTCCCCTTTCCAAGGACACCACATATATGAGGCATTGCTGGTCACGGATCGGCGCAGAGCGCTCGATCCGTGACCAGCAACCCACTAGACCACCATGGATCTGTTTGTGAGGTGGGGGGGAAGGCGGCTGCTTCAAGTAAGCAGCCCTCTCCCCCTCCCGGCCCCCAAAGCATGGGGGCACATGCATGTGAACCCTGGGGCAGATGGCTGACCATCTGCCCCAGGGGAATGGTAAAAAAAAAGTGAAATTAGGGGAAAAGGGGGTGGGGGAAGGGGTGGGGGGCCACTAGCCACCATGGATTTTGTTACTGAATGAAAGGGGGTGGGATGCCCCCCAACCGAAGTAGAAAGAGGCACCCCTTGTAACCCTCCCTGGGGGCAGATATCTGCTCCTAGGAAGGGGCATCTGACCCCAGGGAGGGATGCATGAGGTGGGCCCCCCCTATCTGCCCCCAGGGAGGGTTGCATGAGGTGGGGCCCTCCATTTGGGGTGGGGGGGTTGAGGGCCACCTCCCGTTGCAGTACATCATTTGCTGCCAATTTAGGGTGGCCCTCAGCCCCCCCCTAAAAAGCAGCCTGTGAATTTGTATTATTTTTTTTTTGTTTACCCAACTTCGCTTGGTGCAGATGGCCACATTAGTGTGGCAATCTGCCCCCAGGGTGCCCAAACCCTACTGCCCCCATCTATTGGGGGGCCTGCCCCACCTTTTGTTGTGGCCCTCTCCCCCCCACCCCAAATGGCTGGGGGGGACACCTCATGCTGCCCTCCCTGAGCCTCCTAGGAAGGGCTGCATGATGTGCCCCCCCTCCGTTCGGTGTGGGTGAGGAGAGGGCCACCACAAATGGTGGGTTAGGCCCCCCCAATAGATGGGGCAGTAGGGTTTGGGCACCCTGGGGGCAGATGGCCACACTAATGTGGCCATCTGCACCAAGCGAAGCTGGGTAAACAAAAAAAAAATACAAATTCATAGGCTGCTTTTTAGGGCGGGCTAAGGGGCACCCTAAATTGGCAGCAAATGATGTACTGCAACGGGGGGTGGCCCTCACCCCCCCACCCCAAATGGAGGGCCCCACCTCATGCAACCCTCCCTGGGGGCTGATATCTGCTCCTAGGAAGGGGCATCTGACCCCAGGGAGGGATGCATGAGGTGGGGCCCCCCTATCTGCCCCCAGGGAGGGTTGCATGAGGTGGGGCCCTCCATTTGGGGTGGGGGGGTGAGGGCCACCCCCATTGCAGTACATCATTCGCTGCCAATTTAGGGTGCCCCTCAGCCCCCCCTAAAAGGCAGCCTATGAATTTGTATTATTTTTTTTGTTTACCCAACTTCGCTTGGTGCAGATGGCCACATTAGTGTGGCAATCTGCCCCCAGGGTGCCCAAACCCTACTGTCCCATCTATTGGGGGGCCTGCCCCCCCTTTTGTGGTGGCCCTCTCCCCCCACCCCAAATGGGTGGCAGGGGCACCTCATGCAGGCCTCCCTGGGCCTCCTACAAACGGCTGCGTGAGGTACACCCCACCTACATTTGGGGCGGGGGTGTGAGGGCCACCACAAAAGGAGGGGCAGGACCCCCAATAGATGGGGCAGTAGGGTTTGGGCACCCTGGGGGCAGATTGGCACACCAATGTGCCCCTCTGCACCAGGGCAAGTTTCGTAAACAAAGATAAAATGGAAAATGGTGGAACGCGTTTTAGGGGGGGCTGTGGGGCACCCCAAAGGGTCTGAGAAGTTTCTAATGGGATGGGGCATTGACCCCCTCACCCGCAACCGCAATGCAGTGGGTGCCATGTCATGCAGCCCTCCCTGGGACCAGATATCTGCTTCTAGGAACGGACGCCTGAGCCCAGGGAGGAGTGCAGGACAGCCCCCCCCCCATTATCTGCCCCTGGGGAGGGCTACATGAGATGGGCCGCCCTTCCAATTTGGCCATGTGTGGGTTCCCACAGGTGTCCTCTTTTGGAAAATGCATGGGGTTCCATGTTTTCCTTGCTGGCTTCGACACCCTAGGCCCAAATCTGTAGGTTGCCCACATGAACACAATGGGCAGTGGCGAAAGGCTTGGGGTTACCAGTGGGTTACCCTTTTCCTTTTGCGCCCCCGGTAGGTGCACCCACACAAGTGAGGTAGCGTTTTCATTGGAACACCTGTGGGAACGCGAGAAGGAAGGCCATGTGTTGTTGGCGGTGTGTTTCGGTGAGTGGCCAGAGGGAAATGTCTGAGAATTGTCTGCATTTCCAGCCAATTTCAGAGACATTTCCCTGTGTCCACTCACCGAAACACGTCGCCACCAACAGATGTCATACCTTCTCGCGTTCCCACAGGTGTCCTGACGAAAAAGGTACCTCACATGTGTGGGTGCACCTACCGGGGGCGTAAAAGGAAAAGGGTAACCCGCTGGTAACCCTAAGCCTTTCGCCACAGCACAATTTGTTCATGTGGGCAACCTACAGATTTGGGCCTAGGGTGTCGAAGCCAGCAAGGAAAACAGAGAACCCCATGCATTTCCCAAAAGAGGACACCCGTGGGAATGCGCAGAGTTCTGACTTGCGCGAAGCGGCCCAGAATTTATTACCCAGAACCCCAGACAAAATGAACATTGTGTTTTTTCCCCACCAAATATCACACTTTGTCGGGGATTGTGGCTAATAAAAACTGGGGCAATTTGCGCAGGCAGACCTCTGTGGATTCCCACGGGTGTCCTCTTTTGGGAAATGCATGGGGTTCCCTGTTTTCCCCGGTGACTTCGACACCCTAGGCCCAAATCTGTAGGTTGCCCACATGAACAAAATGGGCAGTGGCGAAAGGCTTGCGGTTACCAGTGGGTTACCCTTTTCCTTTTGCGCCCCCGGTAGGTGCACCCACACTTGTGAGGTACCGTTTTCATTGAGACACCTGTGGGAACGCGGGACGGTAGGCCATGTGTTGTTGGGGGCGTGTTTGGATGGGTGCGCCGAGCGAAATGTGCGGAAAAAGCGTTTTTTCCCCACATTTCGGACTTTGCAGGGCTGTCTGGGTAATAAATTCTGGGGCGATGTGCGCAAATCATACCTCTGCGGATTCCCACGGGTGTCCTCCTTTCGGAAATGCATGGGGTTCCCTGTTTTCCTTGGTGGCTTGGACACCCGAGGCCCATATCTGTATGTTGTGCCAGTCGGCAGAATGTCTGAGATTCCGCTCTGAAAACAGACTTGGGGTTACTTGTGTTTTAGGCTTTCCCCTTGGCGGCCAGGTAGGTGCACCCACACATGTGAGGTACCGTTTTCATCGGGACACCTGTGGGTATGCGGGACGGTAGGCCATGTGTTGTTGGGGGCGTGTTTCGATGGGTGCGCCGAGCAAAATGTGCGGAAAAAGCGTTTCTTTCCCCACATTTCGGACTTTGCGGGGCTGCCTTGTCGGAATTGAAATAATATCATGCCTCCTATCGCAGCAATTGTATGTGTATTGGCCTACGTCAAGTTGTCTAAAACATGATGCGAATAAACTCCGCGGCAAGGTCTTGACCTTAGAGAAAGTAATGTAAGTCGCCATCTTGGATTGAGCCGCCATTTTAGGTTCTCTTGTACTGTGGAAGTCACCCTGAACATCAAAATGGAGGCCGAATGACATTCTGAGTAAGATTCTGGCAGTTGTGACCTCTGTACACACAAATAATTAATATGCCTGCAGGCCACTTGTTGGGGGTCGCGAACTGAGACCTTGTCCTATTGCTGACCTATGTGTAAATGTACAACTATATCAGCGAAACTGAGTAAAACGCATAAATTATAGGATTGACCTGGCTAGAAACCCTTAGGCCCGATCCCAGGAATGTTTAACCCGCGAGAGGGTTGGCCAAGGGCTGGACAAATCATATAAAAGACCCAAGTATTCCAATGTACGGTCTCTCTTACTAATGCATCGAACCTTCGTTGAAGTTCGTTACGTTACTCTGAGAGCCGAATAGCTATCCGTTTGTCAATTGACTTTGGTAACTGTTGTAGCTTTTAAATAAAGCACTTGTATGTTCTTTGTAACCTGTGTTGGTGTGTTTCTTTTGGGCTTCCCGGCCTCATATTATTTTTATGTTTTCACAGTTGGCGCCCGAACAGGGACCCTCAAGATTGATGCCGGATCATTGAAGGTTGACGCAGACTATCGAACTGGGATCGGACGGTGTGATACTGCGGGCCCGACCGAACGAGACGCGATGCCTCGGCAGCGCTGCACGATCCGATCCTTGGACGATAGTCGTGTGGTCTGACACAGCATCTTGACGAGGGTCCATTTTTTGAGGCGGGCAGATTTGTCGAAACCACCAAACACAAGGTAAAATTTGTTAGGTAAGTTCTTTGGTAAACCGTACAGTCCTTCTTAGGTTTGGTCAGGTGCAGTCGTGACCCGGCTCTTAATTTAACCCTGACAATTTGAATTTGGCGTATTGTATCTGCAGACACAATTATTGACCAGGTAACACCAGTTTTTTGTGAAATGCCTGGGAAATTGT
Source organism: Ambystoma mexicanum (assembly GCF_040938575.1). Lineage (NCBI taxonomy): Eukaryota > Metazoa > Chordata > Amphibia > Caudata > Ambystomatidae > Ambystoma > Ambystoma mexicanum. Next base: position 846,901,911 of record NC_090931.1, on the reverse strand, counting down.
CTAGCTGCTTTAGGGCTCTGTTCCTCAGCAATCAACAATCTTTGGAATTTAGACGCCCGGCACCACAGGAGGGGTCGCCGGCATGTACTATGTACTGTAAGTATGGCATTGGAAGTATAGTATTTAATGATATTTGGCACAGACAGACCAGACATGCCTCCGAATTTCAGTGGCCAGTCAATGGTAGTTTTGAGATCCCCGAAATTGAATACCTAGAATCGGTCTTGCTAATAAAGAAGGCCAGACCTGCAGCCTTTGATGTTTTGCAGAATTGGAAAAAAGAAGCATTACAGCAGCTTAAAAGTAGGGATAAACATGCACGCCGTCATAAAACAAATGCTGAAAAGGCGTTGTTATATGATAAGGAAAAACATTCAGAGTCAGTTAAAAATATGGATAGGGCTTTTTCACTGGGAATCCAGAAAATGTATCCCTCTAAAGATTTCCATGTTTGTGAAGAATTTATTGAAAAATTGTTAAACGAACGCAGGCCTGGTGCCTCTGCGCCACCCCCGTATGATCCTCTCCCGGGTGCTCTGCCCATTCCTGCTGTTGTCCCTGCTGTTATTCCTGTTCCCCCTGTACAACCTATTGTTCCTATTCCTCTAGCTGTTGCTCCCCCACCTATCGCACCACCCCTTCCTCCCGCGCTGATAGTTGCATCCTTATTAAATTTACCTGCACCTCCGCTCCCGAGTGGTTCCGTATGGACTGAAGTTGATCAAGGTGCGGGGTCAAAGATTGTCACTCGTAATACTGTTTCTGCAGATAAGAAACAGAAATTGTTTGCCTGGGCTAAGCACTGTATGGAGAAAGGTGATCAAGTTAATGTATTTTCCACATTATCAAATTTGAACAGTTTTCCTGAGAAAAATGTTTTTATCGAATGTTTGGGGACTCATTTATGTGTGATGTGGGGTAGATTACAAAATTCGGATCTCCCACAAGGGCTGAGGGATCTAAATGCTTTAGCACTTTCGAGGGACACAGAGAAGAAAGTACATGGTCATGTTGAAAGATTGTTTGAGTATAGGAGGGACTTTGAAAAATCACGAGATGAAGATGACAGCATGTATGTACAGAAACGGTTCCTTCCGTGTCGTAGATCGGCACCTGAGGAAGCACGAATTTGTACCAAAGATGCGATTCGATGGATCTCGGATTCATCGATATCGCCAGATGAAGTGTATGACACGTATAGTCAATATACAGTAGAAATGCAAAGGAAGGTGATTCAGGTAATGGTACAGTACCTGCAGGAAGAATGTGTAAGGAAGAAGGTTAGTTGTCCTATAGAGTTGTTGGGAATTTGTAAAAGGGCTTTTTCGCCCAACACTTCTTCGACTGCCTAGCGCTCGACCTGGCTCTGTTGCTTAGTAAGTGGTCGGAATTACCTATATCTCAGTTGCCTATGAGAGAGGTTCCTCCGACATTTGTCCCAAAGGTTGAGATCCCAGCTAACGCTGGGACTGGTGCACCCGCTGTGGATATCCCTGCGCATTATGTATCGCAATTTGTTCACGTCCCGTTTTCACGACAGGAAGTGAACACTATTAGACAATCAATTCCCGATATCAGGAAAAACCCGAAAGGGTTTTACAAAGAGATAGAGTCCGTTTTGCAGTCCTCTGTGTTCACCTTAAGTGATATTGACTTGCTATTTCCTGTACTCCGACCCGTAGATTTATGGAAGCAGGTTCGGACAATAGACGATGTGCCAGGGTTGGGAGATACGTGGGCTAACATGACCAGGTTTGATGGGGAAAGACCAGCTGGTGAGAAACCACCTCAGGTAATACTCACTTTGCCTGATAGAATTGTCGCAAAATTAAAAACTATAATTCCGGAGAAAAGAATTATTTGGGACAAGCTTACGGCCTGTGTTCAAGGAAAAACTGAAGGCGCCACTGAATTCTTTAATAGATTCGAGCAGGTATTTTCTGACTTCAGTGGGCAGGACTTGGGTACAGAGTCTGGGAAAAGGTTGTTCGTGGACAAATTTGTACGTGGATTGTTGCCCGACATCCAGTCACAGATTATGTCCTCTGAGAGCGCTTGGCAGGCGAAATCTCAATCTGAAGTTTTGCACATGGCTCAGTATTATGAGAACCGTGTTAATAATGAAAAGGAGAAAATAGAGAAGAGGAAAGGAGATCTGAAGACTAAAGTATTATTACAACAAATTGTTAGAAACCCCAGAGGAGGTACGACACAGACCAGAGGTCAGTATGTCCCAAAAGGAAACGCTCCTTTGGGTTCTGTGAATAATAATCAATGTGCCTATTGCCGCCAGGAAGGTCATTGGCGAGCACAATGCCCCGTCCTTCGACAAAGGTCAAACAATGCGTTTGGGAGTATGGGTAGACGACCTAGAAGTCGCTCTGGAGCAGGGGGCCCTGATAGAGGTCAGTTTTCACAAGATCCTCAGCAACCTTTTTCACGGGAAAATCAGACTTCGAGTGTGGACGCAAGAAACATATTTGATCACCCTTCGGCTGCTTACCTTTCTGAAAATCTTCCTTACGACGACATTTTATTTCGTTAGGACTGCCCAAAGCAGGGTTTGGAACCTTCACCTATTCCCGTTAATCAGAAAGGCCCCTACGTTGAATTGTTGGTGGGCAATAGGAAACACCAGTTTTTGATAGACACTGGAGCACAGAAGTGCTCCATTGATCATTCCAGGGTTCCAAACATTCCACTGTCAGAGCAAACAAATGTTTCTGTAGGGTTTTCTGGTATACCAATTGTTTGTCCGGTTTCCTCATCGGTGTCTGTTTCTTTGAGTCCCTTTACTGACCATTGTCCCTTCCTTCTGACTTCGAACTGTGGAGAGAATTTGCTGGGGTTGAATCTGTTGTAGAAATTAAATGCAGTAATTCATTGTTCCTCTGATGGAGTACAACTGACGGTTTCACCACAGCAACTTCCAATTCTCAGTTTTTGACTCGACCATTGCCTCCTGAGTTTAGCATTGTTCCGGAATGTTTATGGGCGGTTGACGACAATGATGTCGGGGTACTACAGATTGAGCCTGTTAAAATAGTTTTGAAACATGGACTTAAACTACCACGCATTCCGCAGTATAAAATATCAGTTGAGGGCGAGCGTGCTTTGAAGTGCATTGTCTCAGATTTTGTGCATCGTGGGGTGATCGAGGAGATTGCAGGTAGTTTATGTAACAGCCCAATTTTGCCTGTATACAAGAAAGGCGACAATGCAATCCCATACCGGTTCATAATTGATCTTCGTGCTATTAACAGAGTTGTCGCCCCACAATTCCCAATTGTGCCCGATGTAACAACGATACTGACAATGATCCCTGCTACGGCTACGCATTTCAGAGTTGTGGATTTAAAAAATGCTTTCTTTAGCATTCCTATACACAAAGAGAGTAGATATTTGTTTGCGTTCACCTTGGGGGGACGATCATTTACATTTACTCGGGCACCTCAAGGGTATACTGAAAGCCCAAGCATTTATAGTAGAGCTTTGAAAGAGCAGCTCGACACCCTTGAATTGCCACCTACTTGTACACTGCTTCAGTATGTCGATGATTTGCTTTTGGCTGCAGATTCTAAAAGTGCTTGTAAAGAAGGCACTGTACTGTTGCTTGTTCATCTAGCTAAAAATGGTCATAAAGCTTCGCTCAAAAAATGTCAATATTGTTGTCAGGAGGTCGCCTATTTAGGCTACCTCCTGTCAAAGGAGGGGAGAAGACTGACACCTGAAAGAATAAAACACATTTCTGGCATGTCTGTTCCAAATACACAGAAGGAAGTCAGAACCTTAATAGGTATGGCTTCTTACTGTAGGTTGTGGATCCCAAACTTTTCACTAGTGATAAAACCGATGTTGGCTTTGACGAAGAAGGGCATTTCTCTGCCACTGCCATGGAAATCGGAACATCAATGATCATTTGAGCTTCTCAAAACCGCGTTATGCTCTGCACCGGTTCTGGGTACTCCAAATTATGACCAGGCCTTTGTGTTGTTTGTGCATGAATGTGATGGATGTGCTTTGGCTGTGTTAACACAGGAACACGGAGGGCAGAATAGGCCGTGCGGCTACTACTCCTCCGCCCTTGATCCTGTCGCATGCGCTTTGCCAAGATGTTTGCGACCTGTCGCTGCTGCTGCCGCGTCTGTAAAACAGAGTGAGGGAATGGTCCTAGGCCATGATTTGATTTTGATGGTACCTCACTCTGTTGATATCCTATTGAACAAAACCCAAACGCAACACCTCACCTCTGCACGGCTAACAAGGTATGAATTAATTCTGTTTGCCCCTCACATTCAAAATAAGAGGTGTTGTGTCCTTAATCCGGCTGCCACCTCCACCGCTGCTCCCCGCACTGGACTTGTAAATAGGGGGGTGACCAACTCGGACAACGAACAATGTGCCTGGGCCCCGAAAACGTATTGCGTTATTGTGTTAATAATAATTGGTATTTGTGTGATTACTGCTGTGGGACTTTGGTACTTCGAAGAAATTTACCCTCTAAAACCTCTACTGCCAATTGAGTTTGTACCTACTGCTTTGACTCCCTCTGTACACCTTCACACTCTGTGACCTAGAGACTCCCAGCATAGACGAAAGTATCATAATAACACTTTAATGATAGTAATGAATGCAACGCATGCCATTTTTAATAAGAGTAATTGTTGGATTTGTACCCATTTACCGCAACATGGGAACAAGGGGCTAGGATGGTATATTCACCCGTTACCTTTAACGACTGCTTGCTATGCCTCTCTTAGAGCACTATTCTTTGGCCGTTGGAATGATAGCATCTCAGGGAACTTTGATGGAACTAATTTAAATGATTTTGAGAAATGAGAATTGACTCCCCTGGGATGCTCGCTTTTTGCAAATAGAAGTAAACCTAATGTTGCTTCTATTAGGCCGTCTGATAAACTAACTCTTCCCTTTCAAACTCTAATTTCCTTTAAAATGGCTCCGATAGGCAATAAGGACGCCGTGCCTCCTTCCTACTCTATAAATCATAGCCCTGATTCAGTCTCCTTTTGTGTACAAAGAAATGGCACTCGACCAATGGGAGATTTTGAAGGTTGTATGAACATTGTAAATTTGACTGGAGAGAACAGGCCTCTGTATGTAGGGGGGCCTGTTTATTTTGTTTGTGGTAGTTCAGCATTTCCCTGGTTGCCCAAGGATTGGCAGGGAACCTGTTATTTAGGAATTCTGCTACCTGGGGTATTTGTAGCTAGTACATCAGAGGTTTCTAAGGCTCGCCCATGGCGGGACGAGAACGGAGATACCCCTGGGCAAGTATTGGGAGATATAGCAAAATCAGTTGTGCCCTTTTGGGGACAGATAGCGAACTCTGAGAATATTAGGGGATTAGCAAAAGTACTGGAGAGAACCATCAACCGGACCACGGACATACTCTACAACATGACACTAGAACAAAAGGCAATAAGATTGGTAGCACTCCAAAATCGGATGGCATTAGATGTCATTCTGGCAGAACGTGGTGGAGTATGCAAATTAGTGGGGTCCGCTTGTTGTGTTTTCGTACCAGATTCCTCACTGACAATTTTCAAAGCAATACAGAATTTGCACATCCTTAGTTCTGAAGTGCATGTTCCTGTAGGAGATTGGAATATTAGCGCCTGGTTTTGGGATTCTCTACGATCTTGGGGTTGGAAGGTGCTTTCTGTCATTCTGGTTATTTTAGGGATCCTGCTATTTCTTTGTTGCTGTTTTCAATGTTTACCTAGTATATGTGTAATGCTAGGGGGATGGTGTGCTCAAGCAGTGAGCACAGTAGGGCACAGCATGTATGCCCCAGATACAGCATTTAAAGAGTTTGCATTACAAGAGGTTCTGATGAACGACCTAATGCCTATAGACATTACAGATATTGATTCAGGATGTATGGACGACAATGCATGGAGTTATTTGCAAAAGTATTAGGAATGATATTAGCACTTGGCATAGGCCAAAAGGAGGGTCTGTCGGAATTGAAATAATATTATGCCTCCTATCGCAGCAATTGTATGTGTATTGGCCTACGCCAAGTTGTCTAAAACATGATGCAAATAAACTCCGCGGCAAGGTCTTGACCTTAGAGAAAGTAATGTAAGTCGCCATCTTGGATTGAGCCGCCATTTTAGGTTCTCTTGTACTGTGGAAGTCACCCTGAACATCAAAATGGAGGCCGAATGACATTCTGAGTAAGATTCTGGCCGTTGTGACCTCCGCACACACGAATAATTAATATGCCTGCAGGCCACTTGTTGGGGTCACGAACTGAGACCTTGTCCTATTGCTGACCTATGTGTAAATGTACAACTATATCAGCGAAACTGATCAAAACGCATAAATTATAGGATTGACCTGGCTAGAAACCCTTAGGCCCAATCCCAGGAATGGTTAACCCGCGAGAGGGTTGGCCAAGGGCTGGACAAATCATATAAAAGACCCAAGTATTCCAATGTACGGTCTCTCTTACTAATGCATCGAACCTTCGTTGAAGTTCATTACGTTACTCTGAGAGCCGAATAGCTATCCGTTTGTCAATTCACTTTGGTAACTGTTGTAGCTTTTAAATAAAGCACTTGTATGTTCTTTGTAACCTGTGTCGGTGTGTTTCTTTTGGGCTTCCCGGCCTCATATTATTTTTATGTTTTCACAGTCTGGGTAATAAATTCTGGGGCGATGTGCGCAAATCATACCTCTTCAGATTCCCAGGGGTGTCCTCTTTTCGGAAATGCATGGGGTTCCCTGTTTTCCTTGGTGGCTTGGACACCCGAGGCCCATATCTGTATGTTGTGCCAGTCGGCAGAATGTCTGAGATTTCGCTCTGAAAACAGTCTTGGGGTTACTTGTGTTTTAGGCTTTCCCCTTGGCGGCCAGATAGGTGCACCCACACATGTGAGGTACCGTTTTCATCGGGACACCTTTGGGAATGCGGGACGGTAGGCCATGTGTTGTGTTTGTGTGGTTTTCATAACGTTTTGACCCATTTGCTGGTGCCCTTTGTCTCACAACCCTTTCATTTCCCAAATGTGACCTACATTTAGTCGCTGCTTTAGCCACCATACAATTTTGTAATCTGCACAAGTCACCTACCCTTGAAAGGGTCTGCCTGTGCTCCTTCAAAACATGTATGCTTGCCGTTCCTCACCACATTGGTTTTCCCGATTTACACATGCTAAGTGCGTCTGGTCAGGCCGTGAGCGCAAAACTCCTGTGTACCATGGCTCAGTGTTTGGCTTGTGGTATTGCTTGTTTTGTAAAACACTACAAAAAATGTGTGCTCTCCTAACTGCAAGAGTCGGTGGAATGTAGCGAAGCATTGCTTTTCTCAAAATTCATAGAAGCCATTGCCGTACCAAGCCAACCATGTCCAACACATACCTTTTTTTCGGTCATTTTCCCGCTTTTCCCCCAATCGATGGCAGTTTCCCCTACCTAGTTGTTGCCTGACCTACGCAAATCACCCCTTCCTAAACTTGGAATTTTGTCTACTTTTCAGAAATATATGCCTTTCTGTCCTCCAATTCGGCTTTCCTGCCCTTTTCTTCCATTCCGTCCATGCATGTTCAATTGGCAAAAATGGCCAAAATCGCCTACCTCTCACAAAACGGTTGATAACCCCATCAAAATAATTTTCTTCCATTTCCACTCAACCTGTTCTTGAAAGCCAGGAAATTGGGGAACTCAGCACAGCAAACCATTTGTTCCTAGCTCTTACAAGGAAAAAACCACAGGCTTCTTTGTACATCATTTTATTGGCATTTATTAAAAAAAAACCAAAATGTTCGCCCTTTTTGCTTATTTTCTCTCACCCCCCTACAGCAACCTGGGATTCCTGGGTGGCGTTACGACCGCCTACATGTGGGGAAAAAAGGAGCCAAATTTGGCCAAGATATCTCATGTAACAAAAAAGTTACAAGCCATTGAATGGCCACATACCAAAATCACCAAAAAAGCCCCTGGCACTGGGGAGAAATACCAATGGCACTTAAAGGGTTAATCTATTCCACATGATACTCAAATGAGTCCCTAATCCTTCAATGAAAACATTTTTCTCGGGAATGCCTTTTAAATTTTCGAGTGTGGAAAAAACATTGGCTTGTTCACCCTTCTCCATACAATGTTTAGCCCAAGCAATCAATTCACTCTTTTTGTCTGGGGACACAGTATTATGAGTCACAACCCTTGGTCTCGCTCCCTGGTCTACTACAAGCGATGCAGAATCACTTGGAAGAAGAAGAGTAGGCACATTCTGAATATCAACAGGTGGAGGCAAGGGGCCAGGCAAAGCAGTGACAGCTGGAAGAACAACAGGAAGAACAGCAGGGAGGACTGGAGGAACTGTAGGAGGGGGAACAACAACGGGAAGGGGCAAAGCGCCAGGAGGAGGGACGTACGGTGGTGGCACGGAGGCATCAGGCTTTCGTTCATGCAAAAGTTTATTAATCAATTCATCTGACGTATGAACATCTTTTGAAGGATAGATTTTCTGAATGCCTAATTGAAACGCCCTGTCCGTGTTCTTAACTGACTCCAATTGTTTATTTTGGTCACATAACCGTGCCTTTTCGACACTTGTCATATGCCTACGCATATGTTTCTCTCTACTCTTCTGTTGCTGCAAAGCTTCTGTTTTCCAACTACGTAACGCGTCAAATGCTGCAGGTCTAGCCTTTTTCTTTACTAATACAGACTCTAAATATTCTATACGAGGGATTTCAAAACTACCATTGGTTGGCCACCGAAGATTAGAATTATGTCTGGTCTGTCTGTGCCAAATGTCATTAAATGCTATACTACCAAAGCCTTTCTTACAGTACATAGTACATGCCGGCGACCCCTCCTGTGGTGCGGGTCGGCTATCTTCCAGAGATTGTCTGTCGCTGCGGAATAATGCCTTAAAGCAGGCAGACAATTCCCCAGGCATATCAAAGTTCTGGTGTTACCTGGTTAAATAATTGTGCTCGCGAGTATAATGCTCCAAATTCAAATTGTCAGGGTTAGATTAAGAATCGGGACACGATTCACCTGACCAAAGGACTGGGAGGCCCGATCGGGTTACTAAGGACAATGCTAAGAACCCACGTGTCTGGTGATTTTCGGCAAATTTACCCACCTCGATACATGGACCCTCGTCAAGACGTCGTCTCGGGCTACAGCTCACCGTTCAGGGATCGGATCGTGCAGTTTTGTCGAGGAATTAGCTTCTCGTCTAGAGTGGCCGTTTCTGTTGGCACCGTCCGATCCCGGTCCGATAGCCGAGCCAACCTTCAACGAGACGAAGTCAATCTTGACGGTCCCTATTCGGGCACCATCTTTGGAATCAGGAAAAATACAATATTACGGCTGTTACACCAAGCAAAGGAAAATACACCGACACAGGCTTGTAAAGATTCCCAGAATCTTTATTACAAAACTGAACAGTAGTCAACAAAGTACACAAATAGCTATTTATACATCACAGAGACCACCAGCAGGGTTCAATGTGAGCAGTGAGCAGAATTTGCTAGCTGGACATCAGCGTATTTATAGAGTTTCTTATAATGATATCCAGCCTCTTACAAGTTAATAATACATTGGGCTAGGGTCGCGCCAGGTTCACTTTCCTAATTTAATTCCCTCTTCATGGGTCCTGGCTTACTAAAATTCATGATACCGATGTCCAGCTTCTACATAATGGCGGCTTTGCCTGCATTCTATTCACTTCATATAGCCAGCCTCTACTTCTACTGTCTACTTGTGTACCAGCATCTGTAAAATTATTGAATGGTTGACTCCCTGCAGCACTTTGTGCATGTGTAATCTTTTTTTTCATATTTAAAGGTTCTCTTGATTATTTACTTCATCATTTTCTCTAGGATCCATACATCCTCTTCAGCCAGTATCCTGAGATGTTGTTCATTTAACCCTTATGATGTGAAAGGCTTCTTTCTTTGCTCTTTTTTATATTCCTTCAGTGATTTCCTCCCTCAAATTGTTGTCCCTTCAGGGATACATTTGATACGGTTGTCTCAACGGGTATCTTTTTTTGAACATACGTTGCAGTATTGGCACAACTGCTGGTGTCAAACACAGCACGATCTCAGGCTTCCAACATATGGGAGGTAGGGGGGCCGGGTTTCCTGCAGAGGTATGCCGCTGCTCCTCTACACATTGGAAAGTAAAGTTTGTCATTCAGAAAACTGTGTTGTGAAGCAGTTTGTCGTGTATAACTTTGGAACATGGACTCGCAATACGCAATGTAAGCAACATTTTACGTGAAAGCTATTGACGTGTGGAAAGTGAACTATCTGCCATATGATGAACGCTGTAACACATGAATGTTAAATTTGCCGCAAAGAGTATGAGTAGTACATGTTACGAGAAACTTTAATTTATAGGCAAAATATGAATGTACTTGTATATTGCATTGCAAAGAGGTTACTGAAATATTTTTTTTGTACTCTATTTCTCATAGTTATATACTCCCGCTGTGTGTGTGTGTCATGAGTTAAATCTACCGGCCGATGTTTTTTTCGACAGTTTTAGGACAATAATCAACAACGTATGTGTGGTAAACATTGTGTGAGATGATTGCCAGATAACAATTTGTTCTTTTGTGGTTGCAATAACAAGAAGCAGCATGGTCGCATATAGGTTTTAGAAAAGTGTGGATGTGTAAGTATTGCATTTATTCCCATTTGAAGCAGTAATTTGTCCTGCGTAATGGAGCGTCATGTGCGCAGATTATTCGTCGCTTATGGAAAATAATAATTTTTGGTGGAGAAAGCAAAGACTTGCATTGGTATATGGATGATTGGATTTAGCAGTAGAAGACTACAGTTGTTAGTTTAGTGAAAGTGTAAACGCTGTGACATTCACTAACTATGAACTGGGTTAAAAAAAGTAAACTATTTGTGGACTTAAGTGCATGTTTTCATTGTTGTGTACAAATGAAAAGTATGTTTTAAGGGCCCCACTGCAGCTGTTTTCTTCAAAATAAAATGTTTCTATCATTTCTGTAAAACAAGGCCAAGCTTTTGCATTTGTTGTGGATGTTTGTGTTTAACTACCTTGTTCTGCGTAACATAACTTTATGACGTTGGTGATGACGGTGTATGTTTGGCTAAGCTGTCCATTAACCTCATTGAAATAGGTGGAGTTCATTTTGAACGTATAGTGATGTTAGCATTAGGGGCGGGCGAATGTAATCAGTGCCGCATGGGTCTTTGAAGTTTGGCTGATAGAATCTTTTTGAGTTTATATACTTTATTGAACATGCAAAGTAAATGAATTATTTTTTTTTTATTTACTTGGTCAAAAGAACTTAACTTATTTACTTAATCAAAAGAACATTATTGTTACAAGATTTCGTACTGACGGCACTCCCTCCTGTTTATTCGCTGTTTGGCATTTTGTTAACTGCCTACCCATTGAGTCCAGACCTAAAGACCCATTTATGGTAGAGCATTACCCCTAATTTCGTTCCCATGGTTGTTTAACATTTTTATTGCTAGGTCTATTAATTTGACCGCTGCTATGGTCCATCTTCTGGTTTCACCAGATATCAGTCTGTTCCATCCTATGTCCATGTCCACCGTTGCGGAGTCAGCAAGCAGTGGCTGGAGGTAAGTAAAGCGATTATGTTTTGTCTCCGGGCACCCCAGCACCAGGTGTTTTAGTGTTTCAGGGCACTCCTGTTGTCTGCACAGACGGCAGCCATTTTCTGCCGATGATGATCTAAATGACAGAATTTCACGAGCTGGTAGTAAGTTCAGTCTTCCTTTCATAAACAGAGTCTGTAGTGGTTTATCTGGAAATTTTATGCAGTAGTTTAGCGGCTCTTTAACTTTATTAAATGTAGCTGGAAGGTGAACCAGAAGTTTGTTTGCACTTGCCTTCTCGATGGTATCGATCCAGTCTTTAAGGACCATTTTTTTTTTAACTTTTTGCGGGTTGCATCTCAGCTCCTCCTCCGAACATCCCGCCTCGGTCAGGTTTTCTTTTTGTCTGGCTACCCATACGTTCAGGGCCTTGTATTTTCCAGTTTTTACTTCTTCCGCAATGATGTTAAAGATAGGCCGGTGTCTGCCATTACGATTTTCCTGTATAATAGCATAGCATTTTGGTCCACTAGGCCTGCCAAAGAGACAAGGCCCAATTCTCGTCTGATAGCTGCCATTTGTGTAGATTTCGGTAAACCCAAGACAGCTTTCCGGGCGTGGCCTTCCAATTTGTTCCATATGGTTCGGGGCATATTTAAGGAAGCGTCCATTCCGTAAGTTAGCGCCGGCACCACGTTTTTTCTGTAAAATTGAATTGAAATTGAATTGAAGGGAGGAGGGAAGATTTTCTAAACTTGTTGTTGACTAGTTTAGTCTGTGATGTCAATCGTTTAGTTTTTTTCCCAGAGTTGTTCTTGCATTGTGTTTTCTCGGGCTAAACCATTGATTATTACTCCTAAATATTTGATGTTTCTTACCACTTCAATTTTTGTTTTGTCAAGGTGCCAGTTTTGATTTTTCAGTACCTGTTTGCCTGCTTTTTCCAGAATGAGAATTTTCATTTTTGCTTTGTTAATTTCTAGATTCTGTTCTTCGATGTATCTGGAGAGATTTTCTAGTTTTCTTTGCAGGCCAATTTGAGTTTGATCAATTAAGATCACATCATCTGCATATAGCAATCTCGGGATGGGCGTTTGCCCTATTTTGGGCCATGATTTTAGATTCCCACTGTTGCTAGCCGCCTAAAAACAAGATAAAGGGCCTCATTACAACGTTTCCAGTCTGGAATGCGGTGCTTCTGCGGCGGCGGTAATAAAGACTCCGCGTCCGCAAGGTTGCAGAAAGACTGGCTGTTTACGTGCTGTCGGTCCCACGCACCACGCGGACGCAGAAACGGTGTAACCGTCGCCACGGAAACACCCATGGAAATGGACATAGCGGCGCCACAAGTAGCGTAAAAACCGTGTCCGCCGCCATCGCCACGGACACGGAAGCAGAAATGCCATGATCGCCAAAACTGGAAACTGAGAGGCGGCCATCATATAAAGCACAATCCATTGCCATCCAGAGTCAGCACAAGCAGATTCCACACAGTGAGAAGCCAAAAATGACCACCAGCATGTCTGCCAGGATTCCAGCCCAGAGGCAACGCAAACTTCGCTTTAGTGAGGGAGAGCTGTTTTTTTGGTCCATATAGTGCAGCATGTTGATATGCTGTGTAGTGCTGATCAACGGCGTGCTACACAGCAGCGCAGGAAGGAAGTGTGGGCGGAAGCAGCACGCAAGTGCACCGCTGTGGGCGTGACTGCGATGAGCATCAAGGACTGCCACAAGAGGTGGGACGATCTCAGGCTGAGGGTGCGGAACCTGATCTCTACACACCACCAACGCAGCAGTGGGACAGGTGGAGGGCCCCCTTCCCCACTGAGGCTGCAAACATGGGAGGAGCGCTGCAGCAGTATCCTCCACCTTGAGGGCATCCATGGGATCGGGGATGCTGAGGCAGGAGTGAGCCCACCTGCAAATGCAGGTAAGTGCGCAAATATGAATGCCATATGAGCACATGTTGAGGCCAGGAGTGGCCCAAAGGACCCATTATAACCACCCCGCCAGCCAGTGCATGAGTGGGCCAAAGGACCCATTAACAACCCCCCCCGCCCAGCCAGTGCATGAGTGGGTCAAAGGACCCATTAACAACCCCTCCCAGCCAGTGCAGGAGTGGGCCAAAGGACCCCTTAACAACCCCGCCCCCAGCCAGTGCATTAGTAGGCCAAAGGACCCATTAACAACCCCCCTCCAGCCAGTGCATGAGTGGGCCAAAGGACCCATTAACAACCCCCCCTGCCAGTGCATGAGTGGGCCAAAGAACCCATTAACAACCCCCCCCAGCCAGTGCATGAGTGGGCCAAAGGACCCATTAACAACCCCCCTCCCAGCCAGTGCATGAGTGGGCCAAAGGACCCATTAACTCCCCCCCAGCCAGTGCATAAGTGGGCCAAAGTACCCATTAACAACCCCCCCAGCCAGTGCATGAGTGGGCCAGAGGACCCATTAACAACCCCCCCCAGCCAGTGCATGAGTGGGCCAAAGAACCCATTAACAAACCCCCCACCCCAGCCAGTGCATGAGTGGGCCAAAGTACCCATTAACAACCCCCACCCCCAGCCAGTGCATGAGTGGGCCAGAGGACCCATTAACAAACCCCCCCAGCCAGTGCATGAGTGGGCCAAAGAACCCATTAACAACCCCCCCCCAGCCAGTGCATGAGTGGGCCAAAGGACCCATTAACAACCCCCCTCCCAGCCAGTGCATGAGTGGGCCAAAGGACACAATCAAGATCCAGATGATGATCCACATCACTACAATACATGTCTGTCGACAAGCACATGCATGTAAATGCTACTGTTAGCTGATCAACCTGTCTGATGCATGTGATGCACCCATCAGGCACCACCACACAATTAATTGCATGCCCTCTGTCTCCCCACAGCCATATCAAGTGACAGTGACACCGCACAACAGCCCAGGCAATCAGCTCCTGCACGTGTGCAAGCCAGCTCCCCTGCCCAAGAGGATGCTGCCAGCAGTTCTGCATCTCTGCCCCCAGTAGCATCTGTTACACATGTGCCGGCCACCATCACCAACATCTCCGCAATCTCCACGCTGCCTGATGCAACACAGGTGCCACGGGCACCCATCATGCCTATACATCCCACCACAGAAATTATCTGCACTGCAGAGGAGGCAGCATGTAGCGACACCAGTGCCCCGGCACTGCAGTCTGATACAGGGCCACAAGGGGAGTTGTCCACCCTGGATGACTTGGCATCGTTCCATGAGCTGGAGTTCAGCCCCACATCACTCCACAGTCCGATGAGGTCACCTACCCCCTCAATGGCTGAGCTCAATTCCCGCATGCAGCGGATGGAGGAGCAGCAGGCTACCCTCACCCGGCTGGTGGAAAGGCAGCTGGAGCAATCCAGGCTGCAGAGGGAGTGCTACAACACATCTGTACGTCGCCTCTCAAGGTCCATTGGATGCTTCGCCAGCACAATAGTGACCCTGGCACGCCATGTGTGGGAGGGCAATGACAACACTTCGAGGATTGTTGAGTCCATGTTGATTGGCCAACAGGCACATCTTGCACATTTGCCACAAATCCCAGCTTCAGTGCCATCCACTACTACCACCCCATCCAGCTCCACCTCTGCCAGTCCACGGAGGCGCTCGAGTCGGCTAACAGGGCCCTCGGGCAAGGATGCACAAGCGCCAAAGCACACACGGAAATGATGGCATGTGTGTCAGGCACTGCACGACACACGGGGAATAGGAGGGTGTGAGGGGGTGGGTACATTTGGGTGGTGGAGGAGGTCCATTAGGGGGTTTGTGTATTGGGGCCTGGTTGGGGGTGGGTATGTTTGGGTGGTGGGGGAGGTCCATTAGGGGGTTTGTGTATTGGAGCCTGGTTGGGGTGGGTACGTTTGGGTGGTGGGTGGGCACGGGTGTACAGCTTCCCTAACCATTGCACCTCCATCCCTGTTGTGATGTCATGAATATATCATCATTTGAAAAACCACATTCATGAGTGGACATCCATCATTTCATTTGCAGTACATCAATTTATTTACTGGCATCACCATATCCATGCAATGCTGTGAATGTGCAGTCTCTCAAAAGTAAATGTGAATCAGTGCATCCCATGCTCGTTGGACATCTAGTGGACCCCCAGGAGGAGGTTGAGCCATCCCATCCCCATCCCCATACCCGTCTCCATCTCCATCCCCATCTTCATCCTC
The DNA here is from genome assembly GCF_040938575.1 of Ambystoma mexicanum. Classification (NCBI taxonomy): domain Eukaryota; kingdom Metazoa; phylum Chordata; class Amphibia; order Caudata; family Ambystomatidae; genus Ambystoma; species Ambystoma mexicanum. The sequence goes on along the minus strand of NC_090931.1, from coordinate 846,886,127 downwards.
TGTGTCTGGGGGCATCGGAATGTTCCTGCGCAGGCACAGATTGTGCAGCATGGCACAAACAAGCATAATTTTACCCGTCTTCACTGGGCTGTACAGCAGAGATCCGTCAGATCTGCTCAAACAGCGGAACCGGGCCTTCAGTAGTCCAAATGTCCTCTCAATCATGCCACGTGTGCGGACGTGTGCCCTGATGTACGCCTCTTCTTGCCTGTTCCTTGGCCTCCGTACAGCCGTCATCAGCCATGGCGTGAGTGCATATCCAGCATCACCTACATGGGATGTAGATGTGGTGGGACATGTCAGTGTTTGTTGTATCATGTCTTTATCAGATGCAGTGCAATCTTGTGTCATTGTTCATTCATGCAAATGTGGCATGCAGTGGTTGAACCGGTGGGTGATTTCCATTCTTTGGTCATTGTAGTGGACGTTGGCAACTGGACATTGACCAACGCATTGGTGTGCATCTGTACTTTGCCCTGCGTGTGACTTTGGCTGCTAAGTATGGCATTTTGCAGTGATGTGCACACATGGCAGAGTCAATCAGTCGACTGTGATGATGTAGTCGATGCAGGATGTCTCATGTGCAGGCATCATGTGTATTGGGAGGGCAGTGCTCCATATTGTGGGTAGGGGTATGCAGTGGTTCCAGGTGTATATGCCAGCAGCAGTGTAAGCTGTGTGTGTCATGTGGCAGGGTGTGTATGGGCACACTCTGGCAACCTGTCATGTGTTGTTTTGTGATGTTTGGGTTGTGCTGTCCATTCAGTTAATGGGCGGGGGGTGATGCATGTGCAGTCGCAGCAGCCCAGTCACATTTCTCATTGCCCTGGACACACACACACACACACACACACACACCACTTCCACAGGGTCGGTGCATTGGCAGCTGTACTCACCCAATAGCCATGTGCTTTGTCCAGCATAGCGTTCCATGTACCGTGGCAATGTGGCATTCCGCAGTACCATTGAGTCATGTGTTGAGCCCAGGAAACGTGCGCAGCAATGTGTTATCAGTTGTGTGGCATCACATACCATCTGTACATTCAGTGAGTGGTACTGTTTCCTATTGTGGAATACCATCTCGATTGTACGTGGTACTATCAGCTCGATGTGGGTGCAGTCGACTGCACCTATGCAATTTGGCATGCTGCAATGGCCTGGAAGGCCAACTTGGTGGCAATGACCTGGGGAAGGGTACGGGGTAGGGCAATCTGTTCAGACAAATGGCGCAACAGGGCATCCAGTACCTGTACCAGGATTTTAGAGAAACAGGGTTGGGATAGGCCGTGCAGCTCACCAACTGTGTGTTGATAGGTACCGGTGCCAAGAAAATGCAGTACAGACACAACCTTCAGGAGAGGGGGGGTGGCAGTGGGGGTGTCTATGTGGCTGCTGATGTCGTCCTCCATCATGGTGGTGATGTACAGGATTGTTGGACGGTCCAGCTGGTATAATGTGTGGATCTGTCCTGGGGTAAGGTTCCAGGGTGAGGCCCTGATGCGTGGTATTGCAGGCTGCCTGCGGGGTGGTGCCGGCTGGACAATGGGGTTTGCCATGGGTACAGGGTTAGCTGGTTGCCGCCTGTACCTCCTACACCTCCGCCTCCTCTGCACCATTACTGCCATCATGTGCAGTGCTACCTGTTGGTTGAGTAGGCCCAGTCCCAATGCTACTAGAGCTGCTGCCTGCATGGTTCTGTTTTGAGTTGGCCTGGGTGTGGCCCTTTTGTAGGCTCCCTTTGGCCTGCTGGGTCCAGCTGGGCTGATTTGGTGCACCTGTGCCCTGATTCAGGTCACCAGGCACTGTTTAACGTCATGTTCGCGGTGGCGGCGGTACCGCCACCGTGGTCACGGTTTTAGCACCATTTTTGTGGTGGTGTTTACATGTCTGTAATACTTGTGATGCTCGCAGTGTTTAGTATGGCCGGTAACAGAGGGGTTTCCGTGCAGGGCAAAGCTTACGGGTGCTTAAACTCTGCGGTGGCCCGTTTTATGGTGGTGCTATTTCCGGGTCCGCAGGTCATAATTTGGCGGTCGCGGAAACGGTGCTGGTATGGTTATACCAGCAGCGTTAAGTCCGGACCGGTGTACTTGTAATGAGGCCCAAAGAGTGCCAGGGCCAGGGGACACCCCTGTTTGACTCCTCTGTTTACGGGTATCTCCTCCAAGAGCATACCTTGCCTGTTTAGTTTTACCCAAATCTTTGTGTCGGCATGGAGGGCGATGATTGGGTCCAGAATTTCTTTTTGGCAATCCCAATTCTCCAGTTTAGTCCAGAGTTTCTCTCGGTCGATTTTATCGAAAGCTTTTGATAAATCCACGAAGGCTATGTATATTTTCGGCGCGCCTTCTTTAACTCTGAGCTTTAAGATGTTTAGTACCAAGATGTTAATGGTGGTGCTGCCTTTTTTCTGGAAACCTGTTTGGAAATGGTTGTTGCAGGGTGTATTTTTTGACCACCTACTAAAACGTTGCAGCAGGCTTGTAGCAAAGATTTTCCTAATGATGTCCACGAGAGCTATAGGTCTGTAGCTCTCCGGGTGTTCTCTTCTTCCTTTCTTTAAGATCGGTACAATAATGGCACTCACTCATGTTTCTGGGATCCTTCTGGATTCAGCGCAGTGATTGAAGATTTTACTGATCACAACTGCCCAGTCTTCTGAAAACTGTTTCAGGTCTATATTGGTCAGACCGTCTGGGCCCAGTGCTCTCGACTTTTTGAGTTTGGCGATCAGCTTTTCTATATCGTTGGTACTTGTCCTAACTTCCCATGTGGTACGCGATTCCCGGTTGGTACTGCTTTGGGAAAGTTTGGGAAAATAGAAGAGAGCCATGAAGTGTGATATCCAGTGTGCTTCTGAGACATAGTTTGAGATCTCGTTTTCGGGCTCGTTGGCCATAGTTTTAATCAGAGCCCAAAAATCACCAGATCTTTTGGTGTTCAGTCTTTTCAGCATTTCTTCTGAGTCACGTTGATATAAGTCTGCCCTTTGATGTTTTATCCAACGGGTGTATATTTTGGCTTCTTCTTGCTAAAATCTCCACGCTTTCGCTGTGTTCTGTCTTGAGGCCTGTCTCTTTAGTTTCCGCAAGACTTTCCTTTTTTCAAGTATCAGTTTATCATATACATGTTTTGGATTTTTTTTTTTTTTTGACCCGATACTGCGACTCTGTGTGCCAACAGAAGAGGGAGATAGTTTGGTCTGGATGGCTCATCCATTTGTGTCTCCAAAGTTCCCCTTGCGTTGTAGTTTGCGTTTATCCTCCTCACATCTGTTGAAGTGAGGCGAAGCCTTGATTGCTGTTTGTTTGTAGCGATCGTGTATTTGTATGACTGTTTGGGCAGTCGCAGATCTTGCCATACGCAATGCAAGAGGTTATGGTCGCTGTGAACAGTTCTCTGTACATTAAAGGTTTTTATGGTAGGAAGAAGGCCCTGCCTCACATAGATGTAGTCTAGAGTGGCTTTTAAAGTTTCTCTTTCCCAAGTCGGGATTATTTCTTGGTGTGAAAAAAGAGATGCTATATTGTGTAAATTTCTTGGGTTAGTAACTCTTCTCCAAGCCTTTCCTCCCCCCACTGCTGGACCTGGTCGGGAAGGGACTGCAGAATCATCTGTGTCTTTGGAGCAGTTTGCGTTCAAATCCCCACATATAACGATTTCAATATTCTCATATGTCTCATATCTCATCTATTGTTTTCCCCATGTCTGAGCAGAACGTTTTTGTTGTCGTGCGCTGTGGGTTCCAATATGTGTTTATGACCGCCAATTTCATTTGGCGGGCTGTGCCATGGATGGCTGATTTACGATTCCAGTTCAGCAAAATGACCAAAATTTCATAGGATTTTTGCAAAGTTTTTGTTATGCTGAGGCCCGAGCCTATTTTGACTGCAGTCAAGAGCCCTGCCGACGGGCGACCAAAATGGCCTTTTGTAGCCAGTGATATTTCTACTGTAAAACCGTCCAATGCGGTTTTATCAGCCAACCAAGTTTCCTGTAAACAGAGGATGTCGAAATTTCCCAGATCAACATCCCCTGCTCTTGTTAGGTGCATGTGTCTTCGTGTGTCCCAGGATCCCAAAGAATAGAAGTCGTTGAGGTTTTCTAAGGATCCACGGTGTCTGGAAATTGAGGACGATAGTCGTTGCTATTTTTTGTTTTTTGTAGTTAAAGTTGATTTCAACCAATTCCACCAATTCCACTGACCTTTTAGGGGCACTTTCTTCGTGGAGGTGAATACACGGTGGTTGTTTTGGAAATCGTCCGCACTGTGGTGGCTGCCTCTCGTTTGATGCTTGCTACTTGATCCATTTGTTTTTACGTTGTCCCAGTGCGTTACTTCCTCTGCTTCGGATCTATACTGTCTAGGGTGGGTACACTCTTGCGCCCTGCTGTATTTGGTCGTATAGTTTCTGGTTTGCCCTTGCCATTTTCCGCTTCTTGAGCTCCTATAGAGGTCATTAGTTCTTGAGGTGTAATGGTGTTTTAGGACTGCGCCTTCTTTCTTTGTAGCCGATTTTTCTTCAGTGTGCCTCATATCACTCAATTCTGACAAATTAAAGCCTAGGCGTTTGATTTCTTTGTAAGCTGCTGTAGGTATATCTTGGTTGCTATTTGCTTTCACGTGGAGGTACGTTTTTGCTAAATTTCCTCTGTGGTAGGGTTCAACAAGTTTCAGATCTTCAGTCCTCATTTGCTTTGGAGCATCCGTTTTCTTTATTATCTTTAGAACGCTTTTTCTGTTGAGTACCATGTAACCTTCTGTATGTTTAGATTGCTCCAGTTTGAAAATGCATACTTTGCCGTAGCCTTTATTGTCCTTCAAGAAATCGGGCTCTGTTTTTTTGTAGACCTTTCATTTTTCCGGGGATAATTGCTGGTTTCTTTTTTTGTGTAGTTTGTTTCAGGGAATTCTCTAATGTCCCTGCTGTCATTTCGGTAACTCTTAGAGGTGCTTTCAGAGTTCCATGTAACATGGGGATTTTTGTTTGTTTTTGTTTCATCGATGTTAGATCTTGTGGATGGGGCCCTGGTTTTAACCGGTCCTTTCTGCGGAGGGCTCCTTTCCTCCGTCAAGTTGAGCGCTGGATTTTCCTCGGCTTTAGGGTCTTTTTCCCAATGTTGCGATAGGTTCATAAGATCAGAGTTTGCTAGAAATTCTTCCGCTGATCTGGGTGATCTTGTTAGGTCAACGACTTTATTGTAGGGCCGTATGTCGTCCTGATCTTCTGGCTCCTGAGAGCTAGTTTTCTATCCAACTCCTTTGCATCTTGTTCTGTGTTATTCTGATTTTTAGATTTGTACGTCTCTATCGCTGGAATTGACAATTTCAAAAACGTTTGTTGCGGGTTTTTATCTGCTTCAGTCATAGGTAATGTTGTTTCCGTTTCCTCTATTTCTTTTATGTTCATAGAGAAAGGGCTGGCTTTGGGTGGCATCCTCGCTAGTCCTTTATTCATGCTTTTTGACCATTATTTATCTGATTTCTGATTTCCGCTTTAAGAGGATCTACAACTTTTTCCAGCATTGCCACTTCCGTTTCCAGGACTTTCTGTTGGTTGCTGGTTTTGGTTTCTGTGGCCGTTATGAAACCTTCTATAAATTTCATTTTCATGTCCATGTTAGCGAGGATGGCGGTGTTGTCTTGCACACTGTCTTTTATCGACTCATACAATTTGCCGAATGGAGCCAAGGCTATAGTGATAGCCGACATTATCGTTAACATGTCTGTTTTTTTTTGGTGGGGATTCTTTTCCTGTTGAGATTTCGCTGAGCTGCCGATTGTTCGGAGATGTGCAGGTATTTGTCTGTCTTTTTTTGAGCCTCGGTGAGTCAAAGGACTGAAAGACCGCTGACCGGTTTAAATCCTGTCTGGGCTCTGAGGCCTGGACTGGAATTGGGCCTCTGTTGTTGTGTCCTTCTTGAGTTCTTGGGTCTGCGTCGCCCATTTTTCCAACTGGCTGTGCGTTTCGTCCTATGTTTACGTGGGCTTTTGTCCATGCATAACATTGGTCCTTTGCCTGCTGCTCTGGATGGACATCCATTTGAATTAATGGTGATGTTGGTCCAAATAGATTTTTGTTGATACCTAAGCCCCTGTTACGACTTTGTTTTGTTAATTGCAGTTACTGAAAATGTTTTGTTTGACTGCTGCACTTCGTGTTGGGTAGTGATTTGAGGAAGGCCGCGCTATGGGCTCAACGGTCCTCGGAATTTCTCCCATAGGAATGCTTCTGTTGCTTGTATTATTATCTAGTGTGATAAACTCCTGAATGATATTGGTTGACACGCTTTTGGGCTTTACTGCTGATTCGCCTTCTATTTTGCGCAGTGTGTTGGAGTGAGCTCAAGAGTTGCTTCCAAAATCTCTGCGTCCGATAACTCGGTGTCTGTGTCGAGTTTCCGCATTTGATAGTTTGTAAAGAAATGTTTTAAGGGACATGACAGCAGTGGGTTGGGGAGGAACTTTGAGGTGGTTACGCCTTTTTTGTGTGACTTTTGAGGTAAAGGCGTTGAGTTTTTCTTCCTGTTTATAGCTGCTGAGGTTGTAACTTGTTGATTGATTTTTAGGTTGTCAGGTTTTTGAGTTTCGGCTTGTTTTTTTTTTCTTTAATTGTTTGTTTTTGTACTTATCACCTTGAGGGGTAGGTGTTAGAAGAGTTCTACTCACCTCTGCTTCGTGTCGCAGTCCGAGTTTTCTTCCTCATGACTCCTCTCTGAGTCACTTTCTCTGTCCCCTTCGCTCTCCTTTTCCTCTGAACAGAGTTCACGGCCACTGTTTCTATTGGAGGCAGGGTCGTTTGGTGAGCCTGCTGTTTGTATGGTTTCTGGCTTCTGTATGAACCATAGCCTTAATGCTTGTATGGCAACTTGCTCGCTGGAGATTCTGTCCTTTCATACCCTCCGGTATAAAGGAGGGTTCATCGAAGGCCCTTCCAGACAGCTCTGGGTCTTGCACTGGCGTGTGGGCATGGGGAAGGGCTGCTCCAATGTAGTCTTCGTCTCGTGCCGCCACAGGCACTCGTGCCTTGGCGTCTTTGGGGCTCGCGGCGTAGTTCTCCGGCTGCTCCCCTGGCAGACGCAGTCTCCCGAGGTCCCACGACCGCACGCTCTCCTAGGGTCCAGCAGGGGCCGCCCTTCGGCTGCCTCTGCCGGAAGCTCTCTTGCCTCGACGGTAGACGGGATGCTGGACGCCTCGGGAGGACCAGCGGATGGACTGGATGGGCTGGACTCCCCAAGCTACGAGCCCCCACCCCCAACAGCCAGCTCCGACGCTAACACCGCTGGTAAGTCTTTCGCGGTTCCTGGCCTCAGCTGGCCTGCCTCTAGTTCTTGCATGTTTTTATTACTCCTTAAAGGGCGCTGACCTGGTTCTGCGTCCATGTCAGAAATGGTAACAGGGGTAATTTCACATGTTACGTTCGACACCATCGATTTAGCAGCTTTTATAGAGGGTTTTGTCTATGTGTATGCGGGCTCTCCGGTGCCCGTTCCTTCTGCTCCACCTGCTCCGCGTTTGCCGCGAACTGATGCAGACTGCCTCTCAACTCGGCTCCCAACTCCACTCACCGCACCGTGGAGGCTGCTAAGTAGGTGTACTGGGTGTGCTCTCACGACTGGCAGTGTAGAAAGACTGGACTGCTGCAGACTGCCTCTCAACTCGGCTCCCAACTCCGCTCACCGCTCCGCGGTGTGGAGGCTGCTAAGTAGGTGTACTCGGTGTGCTCCCACGACTGGCAGTGTAGAAAGACTGGACTACTGCAGACTGCCTCTCAACTCGGCTCCCAACTCCGCTCCGTAGCTGAATTATATAAGATTACTTTTTTGTTTTATTTTTTAACTGTGAGATGTGGTTCCTACTGGAACGTTATTTATTTTTTATTTTTTTCATGAAAGGTGACAATGTAAGATGGGTGGGAAATGGGGGAATAGGCACCAAGCAGTTATATGGAGGGGCAGGTGGACAGGGGAAGATGTTGCACGTGTAGGGGGCAGTGCTTTTCAGGCTCTTTGATTACAGTTTCAAAAAGCACTTCAAAATTACTACCCTTGCAGAGTGGTGTGTTGCTGTATATTCAGAGGACTGTTTTCTTCGAAAGATATGGATCAACAGCCTCTTTTATTGCTGGCAAGGAAGATGGTGGAATTTTGTGTCCCACAGAACTAGTCTGTGTAGTTATAGTACTAGTTGACTAAGATGAGGTGGAGGAACACAGGCTTGATAAGACTTGATAAGAAAGGAGCAGCCTTTCCGAGAGCCTTACAGAGGTTGGATTGGGTGTGGTGGTGCATGGATGTGGTCCCGTCGGTGCATGGTCCAGGTAGACCATGACTAAGAACAATGTTGCACTCAGTGCATTTCACTTTTGGAGATTTATCCTTTGGTACATTGTCAACAGCGGTAAATAACTTGCCACACCCATGATTGTCTCTTGGTGGTAGAGGTAGGAACTTCTTCTATCTTATTTTCTTGGTCCTCTTCTTTATCTTTGGAAGTACCGCGTTCTTTTTGTTGTGCTCGTCCTACGGCTGGTAGTGGTGATGGTGGCTCTTGGGGAGGAGGGATGGCAGTAGATGATGCAATTTATAAGATAAATAGCAGTTTTGCTATTATTCTTCCAAGGATGTGCTGTGTGCTAGACTGTTTGTGGATAATGAGTAAGAATAGGTGTAGGAGCTGTGCAAGGATACATTTGAGGTTCAAAGTTGCTAGATCAGTAGAAAATGCAGTTCCGAACTGTTTGCAAAGCAGCGACCCGATCGCCAATCGCGAAGTGCGGATGCGTTCACGGATACGTCAGCATGCTGCGTGCAAGCACGTGGTCACGTGACACTGTCCAGAAGGACCGCCATGCCATCAGACATCCGAGAACATTGACGGACGCAATAACAGTGGAAAATTGCAAACAGTGTACAGAAGTGTGAAAAATTATGTTAGAAGGTCGGAAATGGCAGAGTTCTAAGGTGAAACTTTGTAAATTGAACAAAAATGTTGCTGTATTGGGGTAAGTATGATATTAGTAAGTTGCAGGAAATTAGCATGCACTGGATAAAGGCCATGAAATTCACTCAAAAAACTTTGTTAAAGGGATGTTATGGTTACAAGTAAAACCGAAAAACCTCAGAAATTGGCCAGTTATGGTAAGCTAAGCAACCATAACTTGCACCACCACCGTGCACTGCTAAGACTAACACCCAGGACATCTGACTGTGCCCTGACTTCCACAAATAGCGGTGGGGAGAAGGGAGCTCAAGCGCGTTCAGGCTCTGCTGCCGATTAATACCCTGAGGTGTGAGATGCTGAATCCGGTGTCATCAACTGTGTTGCCTGTCACAGGTGGAGAGCCTGAGAAGGCACAAATAAACAATAATCATGCGAATTATTTTTTTTACTGTCGACGTAGTAGGTTAGAAGTTTTTTTTAGTTTGTTTTGCTTAAAAGAGCCATTTAAATCTATCCAGGCCCATCTCCCTGTACACATTACCCCACTCTATTCTGAAACCCGAATCTTCCTCACCAACTCCACAACTACCCCTTTCTCCACACTGGCACCCAACGACTCCCTGCGCTAGATTCAGGACATCATCACTCCTGGCACCCTTCCACTAGTACTCCCTGCCCCTGCATTCACATCCCTAAAACAGACCTTAGCACCTGCTAATTCTAGCTCAAGCTAACACATGCGCACTATCGCTGACTGCCACGCGAGAGTGATCTGGCTCTAGATATGGCAGTAACCATCTGGAATTGCCTCGCTCATCTTCCCCGATTCCCACCCTCATTGCTTCTGTGGCCACTATCTGTATGTAGCCCCTGGGCTAGGTGGGGCTACATGCTTGTCCCCTGAGAGAAAATAAAGACGCAGGCAGCAGGGCCATAGTTTATTAAAACAAAACAACATATCAATCAACATTTTTATTTTTATTTATTGTGTGTGTGTATGTGTGTTTAACTATAACACTTGCCTGAGTGCCGTGGACTGAACCATCCAGCCCAACCGTGGGGGCTGGATGGAATGTGGACAGATAACTAAGAGAAAGGGAAGAACAATGGTGCAAGACCCCACCACCTCCCCACCGCGCCCCATATTAGATTGGCCAGCAGAGAGGATGTTATAAAAGAAATCGTTGAGGGAGGTCGGTTGGAAAAGAAATAAGAGAAGCAGAAGGCCTTCTGACTCAAATCCTTGGGGGCATGGACTCGAGCGGCCCCTCCATGGCTAACGGATTTTCCTTTCCCGGGCCGCTTATGCCAGGTGAGGCCTGGCATCAACCATCGGCACAGGCTGCATGCCCTGTGCATCCTGGGGACTCACAGTGATTAGGGAGCAGTCAACCAATAGCAAAGACCCTGGGACGCATGTGCAGGGTGGCCTGGGGAGAGGATCAGGGCTGCCCAGCGCAAGCTGCCTGTGCAGGGTGGCCCAGGTGGTGCAGCCATTCCCCATGTTGTCCTGCCCCATGGCTAGATGGGGACAGTCCCATAAGATAAGCCCTCCTGGGCCTTGGATGCCAGAAAGCAGCCAGGTAGGCAGAAGAGGGAGGCAGTGTGACCAAATTCCATCCTATTCACCAGCAAAGCAAGGCGTTGAAGCAGCAAAGTCCTGGGCCAATGCAGCCCGTTTGACGAGGAATGGATGGGCCCGCCCCTTTCTCCACTCAGGCACAGGGGATGGAGTGGGTGGACTTTGCTCACCAAGGCGCCAGAGAACTGCTCTGACTACAACAGTGTTCCCATTGCCATGGGGGTCACCGCCTGCGGGAAATCAAAGTACACTCACTGTGGTAGTGAGTGTGGTGTCCACTGGGCACGCGGCTGCTGAAAAGAGGAGGAAAGAGTGCCCACTGCGGTGGTGAAGATGGCACCCCCCAGGGAATGGGAGCCACCAATTAATGCAAATTGGTTGGGGCCCATGCAGCGGTGAATCCGGCAACCGCATGTGGTGGAAGGGGTCTCCAAAAAATGTCTATGTGCAGCAGGGTGTGGAAGTGAGTGTAGTGACCCCATGTGGTGGATGGGGTAACCGTTGGACTATTTTGAAGGTGCGGGCCATGCAGCGGTGACGCAATGTCCCACGTGATAGATGAGACACTGCCTGAGAAGGAACAGGGCCTGGGGTCGATCCAGCCCCTGGCAGCCATCATGTAGCGCCTGGTCCTGCCCACATGACATCAAGACTTAATAGTACTTAGGTACTGTGAAGGGCCGGGTGTGGCTGACTACAGCAGGAACATAACCTATCATATAATATCATATCACCCCTGTTAATAATCCGAGTACTTGTGTAATAATGTATCAGTTATAATGTATTCAGTGATGCATTATGCATGTGTGTATGTTTGAGCATAAAAGGCTGGAGCCTGGGTGTCTTTTCTATAGTTCCATGAGAGGTGGGAGAAAATAAATCAACGGACCTGTCCCCTCCCACCCCTCCCACTCCCTTCGCCCTGCCCGATGCTTGCCTGGGGCACATTTATGCTGAGCCTTGAGTAAGGAGCCCGCACAGCATGCAGGTTAGGCCAGGGGAGTGTTAGGAGACACTGCTGCATCGGCAACCCAAGGGAGATGATGGCGGCTGTGGTGAGGCCGAGGCCATTGGGCTCTAGCTTTTCCCAGCCGTTGCCCATGGGTGCTGGAATGGAGTTACCACCTCTGGTGAAGCTCCTGCACCTCTTTTTAGAGGAAGGATTGAGTGGGCTCCTGGATGGGGGTTCATTACAAATCTACCTCGTTGCTCCAGGCTATATTAGAATAGGGCTGAATCTGAAAACCTAATTCTACCAAGATGGCTCATTTGTAGTACTAGAATAAGGACTAGCTTTAGACCCTAAAAGATTCCCAGTGTCATGTGATGTAGAGGCATCACTGTAATGTCACCAGGCATTTGTCAGACACTATTATTCCCGTCACTGATTGGCAGACTGCCATGCCATTACTTGGCAGAAGAGGACGAGGGAGTCTTCATAATGAGATGAAGGGCAAATCGGTGGCAAGAGAGCCTGGTAGAGCGCTTCTCCGCCAAGCTTCCTTTCTAGGACTTTGCCTTCCTTCACAGTGGCATCCAGGACAGGAGAGTGAAAGCACACTCTCTCCCGGCTAAGAGAGGTGCTAGCTCCTCCTGGCAACACCAGTGAGCACTCCTTCCCGCCCAGCCAGCACTACCTGTTCAGGGCGTCCATTTTCCCGTCACATCCTGCTGCCGGAAGTTCAGAGAAAGAATGTTGGGGTAGGACCTTCTGCCTGCCCGTAGTTGTTATCCAGATACCATCCGGCGCCCTATAGCACTATCTGATTGTGTATTACTACACTCCTTTAGCATCATCCACTGCGACTATGGCAGTCAGACACCCCTCCTCAGGAACTGGAAGTCCAGTGCTCCAGCTACATTCTATAATAATAACAAATCATTTAGCATTTATATAGCTGCTACGATCCCTCAGGCATCTGAGCGACGCTTATTATTACCCACAGTGTGTGGTGCTCATTTATCGACTCCGGAAGGATCAAAGGCTGAGTTTGGCACTGACGAGATTCGAACCTGCCTCAGCAGGCTCTGCACAGATGTCAAAGCGAGCGCTCTACTCGCTGTGCTATCAGACCGGTGATGGTGTATGTGTGATTAAATGAAATCCACCCAATGGGGAGTGTAATGCTGAGAGAGGATAAGGGATTGCAGCAAGGAAGTTCTCCTCTAACTCCCATCGCCATTGCTTGCATGGTGGTGTATATAATTGTGAATAATGTGTTTAGCTCACCTGGTGTGGGAATGTAACTGTGTGTTGGTTGAATTCCCTGAGCATTCGTGTTTTGCTTGCTTGAAAGAGTGTACACGGGTGAATGCTGATATTATGAGAAGTCCAGGCACACACTCGGAATTGGTGGCGGTCCTCCCGGGCCCCAGACCCACCAAATCACCAGTTCCACTTAAGACGTCGGCATGCACTGGTTGGGCCCACTCCCCTACACCATCACAACAACCTGGCAAAACTGCCCTGAAGGAACCATGATTCCATACAAGCATTTTTGGAAAAGGTTAGAAAGACTATCACTCCTACAGAGGGTGGTGTGCAGGGGTGGGGGTCCTTCATATACCCAAGTTACCACTAGGGTGCGCCAATCATCCACTACACTGGTAAGAAAATACGTTGGCTGATATGCTATGCCAGTGTTTAAAAAAATAACAGTTTTGCTTTGTTCCTTGTAGTTTACCTTTTCCCAAAGAATAAAGATATGCCGCACTCCGATTTTGACGAGTTGACTGGTGCGCTATGGGTAATTCTGATGTCACCCCTTCTAGAGATGAGGGGCTTGCAGGGACGTTCCCTTTAGTTGGCCTCTGCAGGTGGCGGCAGCTGTAATCTGAACAAGATGGCTGCCCAGACCTGTCATGCTGCTGCTGCTGACTCTGTCACCGGCCAGCAGGCTCGAGAGTAGCTTATGCAGGTTCAAGAATTCTCAGCAAACACCACCTAAATGTCACCCCAGATGCGTGCGCGAGTGTGCAACCAACGTGTTCAGCGGGGGTGGGGGGCGGGGCTCACTGTGTGATATTTGAAATATGGTTGTCCTTCCTTTTCTACCCGCTGGTGTTGGCTGACAGAGAATGAAAGATGGTTTAGCTGGCATCTTGTATTCGCTAATAGGCAGGATGAAGCGCTTTTGCGTCCCAGAAAAATGTGACATAAGAGCGATAGGAAACAGCTGGTGTTAGCGGGCCTCTGAAAAATACCCTGAGTGGAATACGTCCCCCATCCTATATGTCACCCCCGTTTGTCTTATTATGGGCATAAGAATTAAGTGCATGTCAACAGGTGTGTCTCATCGCGTCTAGAGCTTGAGAAAGGCATTAATCTAGGTCTTCTGGCCAACCTTTCCATCCCATTTTAGAGAGCCAGTGTTGCTGCTAGCAGAATCCTTCCCCAGTGAAATGGCACAGACTGAACTGCCCTACTCCTCAACTCACTTCAATGGTACAGAACTGAAATGCTTTCAAAGTACTGTTTCTAGTCCTATGACCATCTATTTTTCATTACCCACTACCTTTACTAATCAGCTGTTCAACTACAGACCGCCATGATCCCAAAGATGTTGCCCAACACATATGGTATGTGCTCTCACATTCAGGAGAGGCAGATTTGGTGGCAGGGTATACTGTGTGCAGGCCTCACTTCTCTGGAACTCCAAAGCTCCCGAACTTTGTCCGGAAAGCTGACCTACAGAGACTGGAATTCTCCATCTTGAAATGCACAACTGAGCATTCCTCCATTTTCTTGCACAAGCGCCAACATGCCTACATCATCAGTGATGGTTGTGCTGAATAAATTAGCCTAATTACACAGTTGGGGAGATGTTACTGTTCTGATACTGATCTTGAACATCCTCATTGTGCACAAGGCAAACAGAATTATCTCTTTACTCAAACGCTTGGTGTTAAGATTGCGCAACCCACTGGTACATGTTGCATCGTCCCGGGAAGGCTGAACTGTTGAGGAGGATATTCTGGAGTTTACACCTGTCACCAGCAAGTTACAAAAACGGTCTCTGCAGCTATCTCAAAACCCACAGATTTAGCTTATTGACAGAGGAGTCCCTAATGCCCTCACAGCCTGCCATATTCCTGCTCATTGTACTATTTGACCGAGGATTCGAAAGGAAAACCTTCACACATGCTAGCAGGGTGGCAGAGCGTGAGCTCATGTTGGAGGAGGCACTATTTTATTTAAAACTGCGTCACACAAGCCTGCCCGAGATGTGTGGACCCAACACTCCTCAGACACACCGAAGTCCTTGGCAATCATCTCGTCTGTGAAAATGGAGCCTTGGAAGGAAAACTAGGGGTCAAAAGACGGTGCACAGATTGAGTACTTGTAGATGTAAATAGGTCAAGAAACCGCTATGATACATAGTTTCCTAAATTAAGAGCAAATTCCACTGCTGGCCTTCTTATCTCTGTTCGGGTAGAGCATAGCACAACTCCAGTATTATTGACACAGTGCGGTCCAGTGCTAAAATTGCCCGATATGGAACCAGAAACCGCATTGTCCAAATCTGGGTTACACAATGAGGGAAACATCACGTTTTCTGTCAAAACGGGGAGTGATGAAAAAAGTGCGGGAATTCAGCAGTTTATAAAATAAACTGGACATTTACATTGTTCTCCACTCCCCCAAAATGATATGCGCTGCGCAGATGTATGGCCCAGGGGAAACACTATTTGACAGTCTGGGCAGAAATAGCCCCCACCGCCCAGCGCATAGACCGCCGTCTGCCAGCTGCCCAATCAATTACGCCACAGAAGACAAAGTGAATTTGATCAAAATCCCGTCGTCGGAAATATTAGGTTACTGAAATGATTCTCTCAAACTAAATTAGTCAAGAATGCCTTTGTCCACAACATGATTGGAACAGTGCGAAGTGTGCTGCATTGCAATTTGCTTCATCTGTGGCTCCCACACATGCATGCAAATGAGGGGCTCATGGCTGTCGGCTGGGTCTAGACAGGTGGATATACTCTTCCAATTGTGACTTCTTCAAGGTTGTCCAATGCACTATTAATAATACACTGATCATATTTTAAGGAGCAATGTTTGTTGGGTATAGTCACCCTCTGCTGTGTCTAAGCACTTTACAAAGGTTGTTACAGATCTGCCATTATAGAAATAAATAAAGTGCTTATTTGAAAGGAAAGGATAAGCACCCTGGTTTTCATCTTTAAGCAGGGGGCTGGTGGCAGTGATGCTGTGTAACTGGATACTTGCCATACAGCATGCTAAGTAATTGAATTGGTATGACAAAGGAGACCAGGCGTTCACTCAGTCGCCAAACAGTTTAATATCCATATTTACACACCGCAGTGACAGAGAGGATTCACTTTAAAAAAAGGCTCAGTGATTCTCAAGCTCAATGCATGTTTCTCATTTCTGAGTGCGCTTCTTCAGGATGAAAGATGCGTTGTTTCTCAGAAGCATTCAAATGTGATCCCCATGTTCTCACTGAAAGGTCATTTTACTCATTTGACTAACTGGTGGCATTGAAACCTGCTTACACACCTAAAACAAAGCAGGCGATGTATTCCACTGAGGCCTTCCACTATTAAGCACACTACACAAAATGGCACCATCCTCGCCAGGCTCAGCAGAAACCTTTACATTTGGGAATCATTAATAAACGAAATGATGGGTTTTACTTCTATTGGCTGAATGGTACTGGTCGTTGAGGGTTATCTTTCTTAGTTTTTGAACATGCGCTGAAATCCCTATCATAATCAGATGCCTGAGATCCACCAAGCTGCCCTGAAGCGATGGCTAGCTTTGGTGGTTCAATTCTGGATTTAGAATGGAGAGAAATACCTCTTGTTCCTCAGACTAAATCCCATGGACGTGAAGGTCGAGCTCCCGGTCTGGGGACTCCAGTAAATGAATGGACAGATGAACCTGTCCTTCGAAGGACTCCAGTGAGAGGGTAAAGGGATGGGCCTCATGTTGAGCCTCTCCCAGTGAATGGAAGGGATGACCTTTCAGTCAGAGCACTTCGACCAATGAATGCAATGTGGTTCATCTTGTTCCGGAGACTCCACACATAAACTGGTGAGATCAACCTCATTCCTTGAGATCCAGCCAATTAATACAATGATGCACCTCTTGTACCAGAGTCTTGATCTAGTACAGTGAATAGATAAAACATATTTGATTGAAAGACAAACGTCTAATTGCTGCAGCACCATGCTATAGGGTTGTCCAACTCCAGGCATCAATGGCCGGTTCCATGTCGAGGTTTCAGGATACCCCTCATTGATATTCATTACTTGAATTTGCATACAATCATTTGTAGAGGAGCAGCTGAATGACTCTGCAGGAAGTTGTGCCCCCCTGCTACCTGTATGTTGGAAGCCTGAACCTGCAACATGTTTGACACCAGTAATTGTAACCATACCACGACAAATGTTCAAGAAAAGGTATCCGTTAAGAAAGCCATACCAGATGTATGTCCAAAGAGATGATAATCTCTTGGAAAAGGTCCCCGAAAGAATATGAAAACAAGAAAGGGAGAAGCTGGTGATGTCACAAAGATAAGCATGGCGCACTGAGAATAATGGTTGAAGAAGAGGATGTATGGACTCTATGGAATCTAACTCGGAAATAAGAAACTGAGTAAGGAAAACCATGGGTGCCAGGTTTATTAATTCAAGACAATTAAAGGCTATGACATGCGGTATCCTGTCACGTGAGTCGAGGATGAAAATAGGAGGTGGGCATGCGGACTAAAACTGTGATAAGCATGTACCCATACTCCCTTGTATTCCCAGAGAAGAGAAACTACTACAAGGCCAATTTCAAAGACAAGTCTGCATGGCAGAAGGCATGGGCGATGAGAGATGCAGGATTAATTGGGTGGGGAAGGGAAGTCAAGTTCAACCCCTGGCTCCTGGGTCTGAGCTTGCGTGCTGCTAGTGTGCCGGATGTTCCAGACATAGTATGAGAGTGTCAACCAATTATAGAGGACCATATAACAGAGAGCCTTATAGTTTAAGAACCATTCATATTCTGTGTACTTAATAAGTATTGAGGATGACTTGCAATAGAGGCAGGCTTAAGTTGTCCACCTGATAATAGATATCCTATCACCACTCGTTCCCATAGAGAAAGTATACTTAGATTTTCCCATTGAGCCAACCACAACCCTTTGTCGATTTTTCTTATTTGTCACGTAGTATGACATCAGCTATGACTCATTTTTGATATCTAAATGTTTTTTTATGAAATGCTTTGAGAGGACACGAGTGAACGTCCATTGATGTCTGTTGTAACTCCCTGTTTTAGACAATTGATAATAAAACAGTCAAGCACAATTTTGGCAACTTCCTGAGTCGGTTTTATTACTTGGTGTAAGAGTTACTCTGCCTCCCATCCATTGCATGACGTGTTATTGATTAAGGACCATACGCCCAGATTCTAAATGTATCCACATTTTTCCTCATGAATATTAATGAGTGACATCCTAAAACCCGTCAGGGTACAGACCCTCGAGGCCTGGAGTTGGACAACCTTACTGGTCACCTCCTTATGGGTTGGAGTCTCACATCAGAGGAATACTCTGATGTGAGACTCCAACCAGTAAGGAGATAGCACTCATATCACAGACATTCCATCAAATAATGAGCTGTGGACCTTAAATTACTGAGACTCCATGTAATCACTTCCTTTAGTCTGTCAGTTGATGCACTACTGACTTGTTTATTTACAGATACTACTGTGATTTTGTGAGCTTTTAGGCCAAGCTAAATGATTTCTTGATGTAAAAATAGTTCCAGTTGGTGGAAGGGAATTCGTATGGGAAGGAGGTAGTGGCATCTAAGGAAAGAACTACAATAGTAAGCAGACCCACCGTAAACAGAGCCGAGACCCCCGATAAGACGGAGCTCACATCTCTCAATGTTACACACGACAACAGCATCTGCAAAATGTATTCCTCGAAAACGTCGACCTCAATAAAGGCGATCAAAAAATAAAAACATTTCTCATTTAGAAATTGTATTGGTACAACAAGTACATAGCATAGAGAGGATAAAAGCAACACGTCACAATAATAATCAGATTTGTAACACTATATGTAAGAGGAGGGAAAGAAAAACGGTTAATTTGAAGAATAAAAGAATGTAGGAAGGGAGTTGGAGGTGAATAGCAAGGGGAGGAATATTATTAAATGGAATTATCTGACCAATCGTGCTCAAAAATCAAAACGTAAGCAGCTAGAGGTGAAAGGTCCATAACGCGTTGTTTGGAAGGAATGTGGCATGCAGAACATGCAAGGAGAGAAGACCTCAGCCCCATCACCCAGCCTTACAAATGTGCACAGTGCCAGCTGCTTTTACTCCCTTCAATGAGGAATAAATAGGGAGTATGAATACTCCCAATATAAGTAATAGGAAACACCTGCCTCGCGCTTCCACCTGCAGCGTGCCACAGGTATGCTGGCATCAGTGCTGCCAGCAGAGCAGTGGCGCAAGGAGGAACTTCAATGTAAAAATGCATCTTTTCATTTGCATGAATTATTAGGAGCAATATATTACGAATACATTACAAAAACATCTGTTTTAGAGCTATTATATCACTTTTACTCACCTATAAATACCACACTGCGATTGGTCAACTTTTGGACTCGCTAAAAAATAACCGTACTGCAAACCTCTAAAAAAAGGTAAAATATTCTCTTTTCTAAGTCGTATTGCTCACCATTCAACAGTAAGTGCCATTCTTTGCAGTGGCACTACCAGCATGGCTTCAGGATTCATTAGTGAAACAGCATCTCATCCACCAGCCACGTGACCCCAATAAGGGCCTCATCATTTGTGTCTTCCAATGTGGTAGGCAGGGTGTGGCCATTTTTGCAGAATCTCCCCTGTGTACAGGCATGTTCATGACAGCGTATTCTTGTTCAGCATACAAAAACAATGGAAACCTTTCTGTGGAACTGGAAACGTCATGCATGGTGTAAACCTTATGGGCAGGATCTCAAATCATCCCATGCCGGGTGTGAACCAATCAGCCAGTGTTGGCTTTCAGGTGAACATCTTACTGCTTTCTGTTAATTGTAGTGCCGCATTTACAAACTGTAAGAGAATGCAAAATGGCATATGCTGACACCACCAGAGATTACAGGACATCACGCCAGAGCCCTGCTTCACTATACCTTTAAAAAAAGCAAGTTTGAAAGAAGAAGTTTGGTTAGAAAAGTGTGCAGTGGATTGTCTGCATTACTTGCTCTAGAATTTGCACAACCATCAATTATTTTGCATGCAGATTATTGCTGTGTAGCAGAAGAAAACCCTTTAATAATGGAGGTCTATACAAACAACTGGATATTACAGAGAGATCGAGAGAAAGACAGACAGAGAGAGGAGAGGGGGAGAGAGAGCATGAAAGGGGAGAGAGAGAGAAAGAAAGGGACAGAGAGGAAGAGGAGAGTGGAAGAGAGAGGGGGGAGAGGGAATGAGAGGTAGAGAAAGAGACAGACCGGGTCTGGAAGGTCTATTACAAGAGTTAATCCCAAGGTGCCAGGCTGTTTATGTGGGTCTCCAGAGGTCTGTGTGGAGCCTGCATGCGGTGGCATAGACAGGCTGTGGCATGAGGGGCAGGTCCCACCCTCATTGCCACTAGGCTCATTCGGCTCTGGTAACAGCTCCTCTTTGTTCTGAGCATTCCTGGCAGTCGACAGGAGTGCAGGTTTACTTGCTTGATGTGCCATAAACATGTTAAACATTGTTGAAGTACTTGAAGGGTTTTGGGTGTTGTCGCGGTTTATTACGCGGTCACACTCAACTCAGGAAGTTCCTTTGCCCCCAATGAATGTGGCTCACAATATAGCACTATTAATTTGTATGGTTCACTTTGGTAAGGCCTCCAACCCGTCTCACACCCAACCCAAACAAATACCCGGTACCACAATGGACTAATAACTAGGCCGGTGTGTAGTAAGAATATAGATTTATTAATTTATTTAAACCAAATTTGAGGAATAGACTAACATCAGCCACCAATGCTGTGGCAACACAAAAACAAAAATGACTTCTGTAATAGCACCAACACAGAGATAATACTGAGATATGCAGTCACAATTTCCGGCAGCTTTCTTTTCAAATCACCCACCAATACAGAAAAAGAACAATTCAGAACACACAGTGATTGCTGATTTGGTTATAATACTTTTCTCCCAGCAACCCCCACCCTCCAAATATCAATTAGACTTGACCCTTCTTAATTGAAGGCCAGTGGCAGAGAATGGGAACACAATGGGAACATCGTTTAGGGAATCTGATAAAATGCACTCTTTGGAAAAAGGTGGTCAAGGGGCAATTTTTTTTTTTTTTACTTATTACTACAGATGCAATATGAGGTAAAGAAAAGCAAATGGAAAATGTGTTTTGCCACACCTAAAAAGAACAGGCAGGGTTTTGAGGTTGTGGTCAGAGCACAATGGGAACAAAAGGGCAATTTCGTTTTCCCACCACCGATCCAAAGGAAATACAAGGCTTCACACGTCTGATTTAAAATGAAGGGGATCAAAGGGAAATTTAATTTTGCACCCTGCAATTGGTATCAATTCTTTTGGCAAATCTTTATGTCTATACCGGCTCAAAACACCAGGGAAGAGCTTGTTAGTTTGAATGCCAACAAAACACATCCAGTGATTTCTGTATGGGGAATTAATTGATTTACTTTAATTAAATATGTTATCTACACAGACAAACAGGATATTTTGCTATTGGGAAAGAACTAAAACAATGCTTGAAAATCCAGGGCCTACACAAGCTATGGTTTAAGGGATAGTTCTACTTGAAGGAGAGGACTTGTAGTGAGCATCAAGGAACAGCAGGGCACCTCTCGGACAGCAAGGGTGTCAGTCCAGGATAGTCCCCTCTGGTTCCTCCAAGGGGTCCCAGTCAGCTTCTATGTCTCCTGGTCTCTGTCTCCAATGCAAGATTTGGGGCCACTCGGCTTGGATGTTTCTAGCAAGAGTTCAGCAGCAGGTTACCTCCCGGAATAAGTGGAAAAAGCCCAGTTTTGATAGACTGATTTACCTATAGGGCAAATGACATCTCAACTTGTCATGATTCCTGCGTATGGGATTGGTTGGTTTTCTCTACCCACTTCCCACCTGTGTGCTAATAGGACAAGCAGATGAGGGATGTGAATTAGGAAAGCTGTGGGAGGATAAAGCTTTGTCATCCCAAACTGACAAGTGAGCTTGGCATGTCCAAAGCTCTGAAAATCTATCAAGATGGCAAGTACCCTAATTTGTCAAATCTTTACATGTATGAATATATTTTTAAGAACTACATTTTAAGGCAAATCCGCTGATGCTAATCTGTAGTCGGCAAGCCCTTCCTATGCAGAGACACATTTTTTCTTCATTTACTCAGGAGCTGTATCAGTGAAAAATATGCAACTTCATAGTTCCCGTGTTAATTTTATCCTTGATATTATATGATATTGTAGTTATATCGCACTCATACACAAGTGTATGTCACCCTCATACAAACTTTCAAATCTCTCGGAATCAAGGAAGGCACACATCAAATTTTCATTAATAACTTTAGTTATGTTTATTGCACAAAAGTGGTTTTAGCGTGGTTCAAAGGGGTTACTGTCGCCTTTAATAAAAGTCTGGAAGGACTGTTGTGGCATATACACTGCCCTTGAGCATGTGATCAGCCAGAGGCTGGCTCATGTTTATCTTCAACTCTCCCCTCATGGCCTGTAATGGCCCTGGCAGCAACGCTAATGGACATTTAATGGGAATTGTGACCTCAAGGTCACTCTGCTGAAAGAACAGGCATAGCCTTATCTGTTTCCACCATGGTTTAAATAAATCTAGGCAGTGTATTTCTTTTTATATTTTTAAGCAATGGCCCTGATTGATGGTTGACAACCAGACCTCTCTCTCCAGGACCAGCAGAGGAAAGGTCTTGGAGGTTAACATTCATCTTTAGGAGAAATGACCGGCTACATGTAAAATTCTTCAAGAAATGGCTTTTAAAGCCACACACAATGCATTTCACATGACAATTTATAAACACACCTGGGCCCTATATCCATGTGTAATATACTTCTTTAATCTCACAGTTGTAAAATACATGAATATCACTTCTGGATTGTCCCTATGTATAGGGCAGTTATATGAAAAAACTATGTTTGAAAGTCTAGTAAGCACTTCTCCTAGCATACTGTCATTTGGATGAGGAAAAAGGAAGTTCTTTTATTTCTTATAATTGCAATGAGCTCGGCTTCACTAGTGATGACTGGCGCACAATCTGGTATAACATTGAAGATAATGTGCACACTTTTATCTGTCTCCTTAAGTAAAAGTGCAGCTCTCCATGGATTTAGAAAAAAACATCGTCAGCCACATGTCTTTCTTTTTCTTGCTGAAATGCATTGCTCATATCTTCACACTTTTGAGATTCAAGCCCACTTTCTTTCCTTTGAGATTTAGGCCTGTTTTTGGTTCAATAGGCCTCATGTCTGACATCACCATTTCTTTGCTGGCCTGATACTTCAATGGGACTTCACAAAGCACTCTGGCCTTTTTATTTCTGGCATTCAGGGGCTATGTTTAACGCCACAGTGTTATGCATACAAAAGCTGCATACCTATGTCAAAAAAGGAATAACATCAGTTGACATTGTCACAGAGGCTCTTCTTGGGTGTTTATAAGTTTCAAAGTAGTACAGTCCATTGGGCAGGATCTCATGTTACCCCTGCAAGGTTTGGAATAATCAAACAGTCTTGGAGTTTAGGCTCACATCACATAGCATTCTGGTACTTGTAGCCCCGCATATATAAGCTATACAGGAATGTGAATTGCCATGTTCCAGGAATTCCAGGACTGACTTGAGAGATCTGTGTCAACATACTTTAATGAAAAAGGGTGCAAATTAAGTCGCAGGGTCAAAAAAGTGGGCAATGGTTTGTGTGCATTACCAGCTTTAGAATGTCCACACCGGCTATTATTTTGCAAGCAGATTAATGCTCAATGGCACGAGAGAAAACATTTACCTATGCATATCTGTAGGTATGTATATGATTTATGTACATCAAACTTGGGTACCACGCAATAGAGAGATGTACAAAATGGGGGAGCATAGACGGAACTCCACAAAAAAGTGGAGCATCGAGGGAGAGAACTCCAGGAAGAGCTGTAGTGCAATGAATAGAGATTGTCCTTTGAGGCTTGGGGTCACCTACATGATCTTTATGGAACCTGCACGGTTGCAGGTTGATAAAATGAGTATAACTTAATTGCAGAATACTAACACCCTTCATTTTCAATGGAATGAACTATATTACCCATAATTCATGGGGGGCCCTTGATCTACGTGTAGACGGTGCAGTCCCGCCATTTAATGAAAAACTAGCCTCACCACTGCCTTTGTACATGTTTGAATTCTAGAAGGTTCCTTCGTTTCACCTTTACACAATGGCCAACATGTGTACGACTCAGTAACAGTAACAACTGTTATTTGCAACACGATGAAAAAACGTGTAAAAGCTGTAACTTTAGTCAAAAGAAAACACTAGAAATAGACAAATCTACCTAGTTTATGAGGATCCTGTCCTAGACACTCAAACCGTACCCTTCTCCATGATGTCCAAAAAAGCCGCAACACCCACTGCCCAGACTTGGCACGACTTGCTGCCTCCAACCTGCTCATGATTTATTGCCCTCGCACCTGGGCGATGCAGTATTAATCCGGTGGATCCTGTTAAAATGTCCATCCACTTTGCCTGGCAATTATACAAATGACAGATTCATTAATCGCGAAGTTTAGCCATTTAATTTACACCTCCATTTAACGGCTAATCATCGCTGTGCACTTCTCGACAATAATTGTGTAATTTTGATAGACTTTCCACGAAAAGTAAAGCACATTTTAATAAACACCTTCAGCCATTAATTACAAGATCCGGCGAGCAGAAGGGTAACGTCGACTGCGTTCCAGAACCTTCTTAGGATTCGAGATCTCGGCAGTATTTTTGGCACTGGCGAAACCACCTGCCAAACTCTTCAGCACGTCCGTCCTATGAGAAATAGCCCCGGCGCGTGATGCTACCGTATTGTCTTCCTTGTTCAGTCATTATCTTTTTTTTTTTTTTTTTTGAATGGTGTGACAGTTATTCTTAGAGGCTCTGGTACCAAGAAATGCGATAAATATAGTTTCAAAAATAGACTTTATTTCCATACTGTAATTATCTTCTTTGTGGAATCACCTCCCCCCCCACACGCATCCCTCAAGTCCTTCCTTCTACCCCCTCTTTTATTCTTTCATTTGATCAATTATTCATTCCTTTTGCCAGCATTCGTTCTGTCGTGCTGTCCTTCAATCCCTCTGCACTTCCTTATTTTTCTTCACAGGCTCTGCCGCGCACGTTTGTATTCTTTGTTTTCTTTCCTATCGCTAACTATCCCAGCTTGCT
Source organism: Ambystoma mexicanum (assembly GCF_040938575.1). NCBI lineage: Eukaryota > Metazoa > Chordata > Amphibia > Caudata > Ambystomatidae > Ambystoma > Ambystoma mexicanum. Next base: position 846,861,152 of record NC_090931.1, on the reverse strand, counting down.
CTTACATTTCCAACCTTCATTTCCTCTTTCCTTCTTTGCTTCTCTCTGCCTCTTTCATTTACTGCCTATCCCAATCACTTTTTCATTCATGCCTTCCATCCAGTCCTGCATCTTCACTCTTCTACTATTCCAACTTCTCTTTGTTTCTATCCACGCTCGGTCACCCTCACACCTATCCCCTCTCTCACTCTCATGTTTTCTACTTTTTCAGCTCCACATAAAATGTCCCCCTTTTGTCCATCCTCCCCTCCCTGTCTCTTGTCGATTCCTTTGGGCCTTTGAGGTTAGGTGGGGTGTGACGGTCAGTTGCATACCCTTCCTGGCGACCAGTCCAGCCCAAAGTCACATCCACACTTGACAGGTTCCTTGTGCAGCGTCTAGTACCGCCCCCTCTGGCATAGCAAAAGTGGAGGTGGGAGAAGTAGGAGATAGGCAATGAAGGTAAGGGAAGAGATAGGGTTAAGGCGGTGACAGTGAAAATAAACGGTCTCTGAACTCTGGAAACACTATGAGAAAGCAAAGGAGAAGTTCTCATCAAGCAGCTCTCTCCATCTTCCCCTAGAGTGTCTATGGACCTTGGTCCCGGCCTTTCTCAATCATGGATATGTGTAACTTTGGTGCCTACAGATAAATTGAGCTAGAAACCTGGCTGCTCTCTCTGCCAGATTTACACCCCTTAATTTTTTCAAGGAGGAATTGCGAATCGGGGAGTTACCCATTTTCACCAAGGCCCATGGTGGCAGATTGTAAGAAGGGCAGCAGCATTTTATACAGATTATATCAAATGTACTGGTTGACATGTTTCTTTGAGTCTGGCTGACTCACAACACTGCCAGTAATTTTGAACTCCTAGTAGTCATTCCACTCTGACAGATAGCTAAAGTCTTAATTGGCCTTAATGTTACGGTGACTCTTTTTTTAAAATGAAATACTTAACAAACCCAACGTGCTTTAGGTATTTAGTGATTCAGTCATACTACTCTCACTGACATATATGACAGATATAAAGCTCTTTGGACAATCGTATCTTCCCAAAATGCTCTTCAGTATGCAAAACAGCCAAAATCTCATTGGTTTTATTGGTGCCACTTCACATTATGTTTGAATTCTTTCTAATCAATACACATATACACTGTGTTAAGCAAAAACATGTATATTCAAATTCACAACATGCATTTTTTAAACTATTGCAAAAATGAGGGTTTTCCCTTCAGAAAAGTAAAGGTTAAAAATGATGCATCATTTTGCAATATTCTATGCATGCCTATGCTTAAGTGAAGCGCAGAGTTCCCACTGGTGGCACCAGAATTATATTCAGAAGGAAGCACTCATTTCCCTCCCCAACCCCACATTTCAGAGGTGCAAGCATGAAATAGATCATAGAGAAGTTAAAATGGCGAAGAGTAAATCTGAATGCGCAAGTGCATCAAGAAATCTGTGAAAAGGATGCCCAAAGCCATAGAAGGGCGGAATAAAAAGTGTGTGCCAGAGGTGTACACAGTTTCACAGCTGTAAAGGTGTTGCATAAAGACATCCATTCAGCCATCTTTATAGAAGCTGCTCAGTGCTAAGCAGGCAAATGGCATCCCTGCTGGTTTTATCATGTGTCTTAGACATTCTGCTGCACGCTTAGAACTTAGAACCAGGAGAACCAACTGCAAAGTTGTCGCACAATGCTCAACTGTGATGCTTTTAAGTAATCTTTACATTAATTATATTTTAAATATAAGGTACGACTTTACTGTGAAACAGTACTTCAAACGACAGCAGGACATCTATATCTATGCCTACACATCTCGAAATGTTCCTGTTTACTGTACAGTCCAACCAACCCTACAGAGTTAACATATATTTTAAATTACCTCAAATGCAAGTTGGCGAGACCAGTAGCATAAATCACACGCACAAAGGTAATATTATGCTGGAACGCCAATCCATTGCTCAGTTTTACTCTTGGAGTGTTGGGTATTTTGAACAATTGCACAAACAGCAATGATGTAAAGTGTGTACCACTTAATTTGTTATAAAAGGTACCTGCATTGTGCAGCTACAAGGAATGCTGTTGCTTCCCACACATGAATGTTCAAGGTCACCATTAACCATTAGCAACCCGGGTGGGGGAGCCAGCCAATCAGGTGGCTAGGAACGCAGGCTTGAACCATTGGTATAAGCCCGTGTGTTCCAAGCCGCCTGACAGCCGGTTCTCCCCGCCACCATCTTCCACCCACCCGCTGTCCACTTTTCTTTTCTTTATTAACCCCCCGCTTCTCCACTTACCTTATTTCTGGTGGTGCAATAGCACAGCGAGTAGAGCGCTCACTTTGACATCTGTGCAGAGCCTGCTGATGCAGGTTCGAATCCCGGCAGGGCCAAACTCAGCCTTTCATCCTTCTGAGGTCGATAAATGAGCACTTCACACCGTGGGTAATAATAAGGAGTGCTCAGATACCTGAGGGTTCGTAGCGCTATATAAATGCTAAATTATTATAATTTATTTCAGCTGCAGCAACCCTCGCCGCCGCAGCCACACCTTCCTCTCAGCTTCCCACGGCCGCCATAGAAAGGAAAGATGGGTTCCTTACGGAGCCCCGCCTTCCCTTTCCATGGCAGCCATGTTAGTAAAGCATTTTCCTTCCTACAACGGGACATGCGCGGCGTCCCGTTGTAGGAAGGAAAATCCTTTTTTTAAGCACCCCAGGTTGCTGCTTTGGTAACCCGGCGTGCTAATGGCCTTATGTACCCGTTCCATGGGCAACACCGGGGATAACGGTCCCGGGCCCGTTAACTGGGGCCGAGGACCGTTACCCCCAGTGTTGCCTGTGGAATGGGTACATAACGCCACATTACTCTCTGTGAGAATGCACAGCCAAAGATTCCAAGAATCTTCTACAACTGTCTTTGCTCTACTCAGGTGTTTATGCCCAGGCAGAGTTTAAAAATGTTACTTGTAATTTTGCCATATTTTAATGCCGGTACATCAGCTGCAGCAGGTAATTTGCCTTATTTCCATTTTGCCCCCTGGTATGATATAATGATATGATATTTTATTTATATCGCGCCCATACACAAGTGTTTCAAGGCACGGCAAGGGAGAGGTCCAGGAGAGGACAAAACAATGATCTTACTAGGCCCAGTGACATTGAGCAAGTGCAGGGGAGAGGCAAAGGGGAAAGTGCAAGGGTCAGGGGAGGAGTGAAAAATGCTGAACACGTGATCAAAACAACAACAGGTAGTGCGGCCAGCAGGAGGCAGGTGCAAGAATTAAACGCAGACATAGGATGTCTAATAAGTGCGGGTAAGGGGACTGTAGGGTTGAAGATACAGACCCCATTGCAAGGGTTGCCAGGAGGCAGTGCAGTTATGCAACTGGGTGGGCAGGGATCTGGGCTCGAATTCAGAGGGTAGCCAGGTGCAGAAACAGACAGAGATCAGCAGGGAAAGCAGAGAAAGCAGAAGCAAAGAGGAAGTTCTCGGGGTGCTTCCGGAAAAAAAGATAATCTCCTCAATTTTCAGAGAGGCAGGGAGGTGGTTCCAGAGGGAGGTCCCAGCCGAAGAAAAAGATCTACCACCAACTCGTTGCTTGGAGAAGCGACAGACCCTGAGGAAGTTGGAGGTGGCGGATTGAAGAGCTCGATTAGGAAGGTATTTCCGGAGAGAGAGTTGAATGTATAGTGGGCCCAGGCCCCAGAAGGCCTTGTGGATAATGCAGAGGGTCTTGAACTTAATCCTTGTATCCACTCAGAGCCAATGAAGATATTTCAGGGCTGGTTAGATGTAATCCCTGGGCTTGAGGACAAGTCTTGCAGTCCTGTTCTGGATGAGTTGCAGAGGGCGGAGAGTATTAGCAGGCAGATTTAGAAAGAGGCTGTTGCAGTAGTCCAGCCTAGAGAGAACCAGCGCTCTAGAGACAATGAGCTTCTGGCGGAAGGAGAGGAAAGGAAGAATACCCCCTGCGGAGGTGCGCTTGGTAGTTTGACTTCTTAGAGACGTCAGAGACGTGAGGAGAAAAGGAAAGCATGAAGTTGAAGATGCCCCTGAGGTTCTTAGCCTCACAGGTGGAAGCAGGAAGAGGGCCAAGAGAAGTAAGCCAGAGAGTGACAGAAAAGGAAGGTTCAGAGTGCCAATGAGGAGGATTTCTGTCTTACTGGCACTAAGGCAGAGGTTGTTGGTGGCACACTACTCCTGGATTGCAGACAGATAGTCAGAGATGTGAGAGGGAGAAGAGATGGCAGAGGGGAGCCTGAAAATGAGCTGTGTGTCATACGCATAGCACTGAAAGTTGGAGCATACAGCAGCAATGCGGTGGGCGAGGGGTGCCAGGTATTGGTTGAAGAGCCAGGGAGAGAGGTTAAACCCCTGGGGAACTCCACAAGTGGAGATTGAGATAGAGGAAAGGAAGGACCCAAGTTGGACATGGGAGGGTTGGTTGGAGAGAAAAGAGGTCAGCTAAGCCAAGGCCTTATCAGTGATACCCAGGTCATCACTGAGTCGGTTGAGCAGGATTGCATGGTTGACTGTGTCAAAGGCAGAAGAGAGATTGTGTAGGATGAGGACAGAGGGGAGATAGGAATCAAGGTTGGAGAGCAGGTCTTCGAGGATGTTCAGGAGAGCAGTTACCATGCTAAGATGCCCAGCTTTTCCAGGAATTTGCCCATGAAAGGAGTGATAGAGATCAGGCGATAGTTAGCCGGGCAGGAGGCAGCTGCAGGTGGGCCACAGGTAGTGGAGAGAGAAGCAGGAAGAGGAGGAGAGGACGAGAGGGTGGACAGGATGTCCTGGTTTTAGAGATGAAATGAGAAGCCAGGGCCGTGCAGAGGGCCTGGGAGGGGACAGGAGAAGTAGAGATTGCAGCAGGATTGGCCAGCTCCTTGCAGATTTTAAAGAGTTTGGCCCAGTTGTTAGATGGCGCAGACACGAAGGCTTGGATGTGGGCTCTCTTCTTAGTGCGGACAGAGAGCCGGTATTGCCTTTGGAGCAGGCGGCAGGCCACTTTGTCAGAGGATGCACAAGATGCCTGTCAGTTTCCTCTCAGCCACCCTACACTTGCGTTTAAGGGTGAGGAGGTCAGAGTCGTAGCAAGAGTTTCATTGGCATTGGGCTTCAAGCGGATCCTTAAGACCGGGGCAAGAACACCGAGAGTATCAGAGATAGCAGAGTGGAGCTTGGAAAGGGCAGTGTCAGGATGAGAGTCAGCCAGAGGTGGAGAAGGGGTAGAGAAAGTGGCACCGAAACCCTCAACTGACACACGCTTCATGGGCCGGATGACCGAGAAGGTAGGTGGCAGTGTTGGGGCTGGCTTGGCCTGCTGTGTAGAGAGGGAGAGATGGGAGGAAAGGAGAAAGTGATCGCTAAAGGAGAGAGAAATGGTGAGGGGGTTAGAGAGGGGGAGGTCAGAGGAGATGAGAATATCCAGAGTGCCCTGCAGAGTGAGTCGGGCCGAAGGGAAGAATAGAAAGAGAGTTGCATAGGTCACAAAAGAGTCCAGAGGAGGGACACGAAGCATCCAGGTGGATGTTGAGGTCTCCAAGGAGGAGGAGATGAATGGCCGAGGCCAGGAGGGAGGAGGAGAGGTCAGCCAATTCGGAGAGGAAAGAGGTAGTCTGACCAGGTGGCCGATAGATAGTAGCAATGGTGAGAGAGTGGCCAGGAGAGAGAGTAAGCCTGCAGACAAGATAACACCAGAGCTGTAACCATGACAATGGTATTGAGTCATTTGTATTCATTATTTTTACAAGATGTGCCTGTACCACTTACATATATATTTCATATGTAAACTTTACCATTTGACAAGACTGGATGTAGACATTTAGTTATGCTGCATTAAATTACAGACAAGTCTAGGTTCTTCTCATAGAGTGATAGCAAGCAATTTCTTAGAGAAACCAGATATTATCATCGAAACCAAAATTCCTCATTCCAACCTTCTCTCACTTCTCTCCAGTTGGCAGACAGCTTATGTCCTTATCACTTGGTCTAAAGGATTTTTTTCAGACTTAACCAAAAGTAGACAATTAGGCATAAAAATTACCTCTAGTGCACTCAACCGTAGAACACATTGCCTTCTCCAAATCCTGGTGCAGCAAAGATCTCAAAACACTCTCAACTAGCATAGCATAGAAGATGACAGGTTTGAAGTAATAGAGAGGAAGCAATAACTTTCTAATCCCTGCTACCTTAAAAACGTCCTTACAATGTTATGGAGCCAATATGGGGGACAAAATGTGGGTGAACGGGTGTAGTTTTGGACAACGTGGACAGAGTTTGTTCAAGGGGCAGAATCTCGTGAAGGTGTAGAGTCAGGAAGAGATGAAGTAAAGTTGTGAGAGGGGTGCATGAGCTTATTTCGGCCTAGGGCAGCAGAACACCTAAATACGCCAGTGGTTACCCGCCCCTGGGCTGTTGAAGGGCAGCTTATGACACACTCCGAGATAAAGTTGTCAGGGCCTACAGCAGGCTGCAAAGCCACATTTCTGACCCTAGCCTTCTCCGGTGGCTGAACCATAGAGGCTCCATTGGAGCTGGTCTAACGAGGGTGGTGTTTGGGAGCATTACAGATGTCTGCAAGATGCACAAGGTGCTCCACCCATTTCACTCCAGGATTAGGCCACAGCTGTGCAAGTGAGGCAAAAACAGCAAATGTCAAGTATTACTGGGCCTGGCACTTAAAACCGGAGGGCAGGGCAGCACAGTAGTGAGGCTCTTGGCTTTAACAGGCATACATTAAATCAGAGCACCCCCCACCCACAAATTGCTCGCAAACCTATCCTAGCTGCAGCCGCCTCCCCACCTTCCATTCTTACAGCCCTAGCTCACCCTGTGCTAGGCATTTCCTTGAATGTCGGCTGTTGGCAGAGCTACCCCTGGATTCTATGGGCATATGCCCTTATTCTGAAGTACTTACGAACTATACAGGTAAAGGGTAAAGAGAGGCAGAGTAATTATTTTAAGGGGCAGCAGTGGGAGGCATGATGATGAAATAGACCCTTTACCATGCCCAGCTCTCAATGCGCTGTACTGTGTATGTCTTTGACTTGATAGATTTGAAAGGCTAAGTATGACAGCTGGGGCCAATTTATATCTGAAAATATGGGAAGCAGGGGTAAAGATCTACAGATGTGGGCTCAGAGCAGAGTGACCATATGTACACCCTAGGCTGGATCTGAGAAGGTGATGATGCTGTCGATCCCTGAGTTATGCATACTCAGGCTTGCTTTGCTTTTCTGTAATTTCGCTCATTATGAGATTTCATGCATTCGTGTTGCCATTTAAAGATGTGCAACAATCTACGGGCCAGTGGGTGTGACCACTCATGTCAAACCATGCAATGGAATGACGGTAGTGTTTATAAACGAAACAGACATGATTTTTAAGTTGTGCCTTTTGTGTGGTGTATGTGCCACCTATAAACTAAAACTATTGCATTAGAGAACAGCCAGGGAGAAATTACGTATGGTATTTTAATTTTATGTTGATGGGCATTTGTATAGCGCCTTTCACCATTGATACGGTTTCAAAGCGCTGTAGGTTGAATGCCGTTGTGGACCAGGTCAGTTGAAATAGAGCAGTGAATAGTGCGTGTGTGCACTCTGTAGGTGTACAGCTAGACCGAATTTCTGTGGTGGATAGCTGCATTTTATTGCTGGAAATAGTGTGCAGGGTATGAGATACAGGTCTTTTGTGTGAAGCTAGGCCGAATTATCATGGGGGTAGCTGCATTCTAGTTGAGGTGGTGCTAGTATGTGAGATCTTGTGTGCTGCTAGGTCAAATTTATCACAGGGGATAGCTGCATTCTAAAGGTGGTTGTGGTGTGCAAGGTGCTATATAATTATGTGTTCCTCTAGACTGTTGAATAGAGCCTGCCTTGTAGGCACACTGTGACGATTCACCAGCTTTTGTCCCTTCTGCCTGGGGAGGAGTCCTTTCCCATGAGGCTAGGGAGGTGAGGGCGCTACTCAATAGTCCTCCTATGGATGATAAAATGCAGGAGGACCTCATGGGCAGGGACTCCCCTCCTGGGGATAAGGACGACCACCCGGGTTACAGCCCATTGAACCAAATCACTACCCAATATTCCCTAGCCCCACCTTCCCCCCTCAAAACCCTCCCTTGAGAATAAATTGATGTATTATTGTAACATATTAAATACATTGATGGTTGAAAGTGCCAGGATGAAGAAGATCACAAAGCATGAACATTACCTCGTGTGCAAGTACTGGCACAAGGAAGCACAACTAAGCCCCCGCAGAGACATGAATTGTTATGTACAGAAACTGACAACGGACTCTTGCTATTCTCAGATAAGACTAAGGGCTATACCATGTGAAGAAGGACTTACCAGCACGACTAGCTGGTAGAGCCAGCCCGGAGTAACAGAGGAGGTGGAAGATGTCCGAAGCAGGAGATTCAAACTGGCAGGAACCCGACGAGCGGAGATGCAAGCAAGGTGCAGAATGCATTACCATGCGGTTGACGACCAGAGAGCCCAGGTAGAAACAGGCAAGGCAGAGGCACGACCTCCAGTTGGAGGTGGGCCATGCAGTCCTTAACCAGTGCCATGAGTGCAGGGTGCCAAAAACCACAGAGCCACCGAACAAGGTCGGAAGAAGCAGACGGCGTGCAGGAGACCAACCCCAAACAATGCAGGTGTTGTTTGGCTATTTACTCACCCATTGACTGCCATGGCCATGCTAATCCCTTTGGCTATTCCCACCCACTTTCTGTCCCTCCCAACCAAAAACACATCCTCCTGCAATTTATTTGTGCTACCTTTATCAATCCTTACCATTAACCTTTGTGCTCAAGGTGCCTGCCAGTGTTTTTTCAAAGCAGTCTCCTCAGAGTTAATGACTTAATTGGAGCTGTAAACGTGCTACTGGTATAATAACATGTCTTAACCAGGTTTACCTTCAGCCACTCATATTTTTATAAGCACCATGTTTGTTCTTAATGGAAGTCCTGTTAACAACAAGTATTGGCAAAGCCAGCAGGTCTGGCTTGTTTGTAAGTATTAGCCATTTGTCAGGCACTGCTATTATATGCCAAGGTATTCACACAATTTTTCAATAGATTCCATTGATGGCCCGTTACCAATATGGCAATGCCTGGTGCATGTTGGGATCTGAGTTTTTCGGCGTTTTATCTGTGGCGGATGTTCTGAACATAGGGAGACCGTACAGGTAAGCTGTCTGTGGGATTGATACAATAGGCCCGTTTTGAATAACGTTGCGATTTACGTAGAATCTGGCAGCGTAACGAAGGTTAGAAATAGTGGTGTTTTTACTTTTTGCCTTTAATGTGTCGGTAACCCTCTGATGTAGTGGCCGGTGGCGAGTCATGTGGACAGTGGGCTTTTAAGGCAGTGCAAGGCACTAAGGTTATGTGACACTTGAACATTTGTATAATCACAGTGGCATGGGGTGATCCATTTAGTCAAGTATTCCCCTCCAGTGGTGTTGTAGCTTTGTATAGATAGGATATGTAGATATTTGGCTCATAATGGACTTTTTTGGCTATGGTCTAGGCTCCTTCTGTAATGAAACAACAGACATATTAATTTGAATTGACAGTTGTACGCATCCGATGGGAAGACACTGGAGTGCATAAGAGATACGTGCACAACAGCCACACTGCATATGAATATACCTGTAGCTTACGGCGAGGTGAGGTAACTGTTACTTCTGTCTGTTACATATTGTGGTTTTATGATACGTACTGGGTATGGTTTTTTGACATAGGCGTAGGGTCTTGAATCTATTGTGATGGATTCCTTTTCCCCATTTTTAATTGATGTCTCTACAGGTACCTATGCGTTCTCGTGTTATTCAATAGCAATTTATAGAAGCAAACATTCCTCAAACATTGGGAATAGGGTGAAGTGTGTAATTTGATGGCACGCCGCAGATGAAGTACCATTTAGAGGTAATTTATGCAATAAAGTATGAAGCATGCCATTAGGACATGTTTCAGGTAGCAGCCACACTGGATATGCACAGAGTTGGGTGTATGTATGCATTTGGTGCACATTTTTTCAAGCTAGTGATTGTGGTTGGTGTCTCTCTGTTTCCTAGGTATTAACAAGCATTGAATTTGTGATGTCAGTGACCCTATACACAAAGTGTTGAAGAAACTTATATCTCAAAGAGAATCCCCTGAAGAATGTTCAACCACTTCGGTGACAAGAACAGAAACATGTTGGGAGTTTTAGTATAGAGACACTTTTAGAGTTTTTAGTTCTTAGTCATTGTCAACTGTGTATGGTATTTTTATATGTTGTTTTTTATATTTTTTAAATAAAAAATACATGGAATTATTATTCGCTTTGTGATTTAAAAGGGTTTTTATAATGAAATTGTTGTGATATTAATAAATGAAATTAACTTGAAAATCTATATTTGAGGAGTACCAGGTCCATTTTTTCAGGACCATCAGTACTAGGAGGGTCGACAACGCAACAGTTTTTATGAGAGAGCTTTTGTTAGAATTGAGTGTATCCATCTCTTTCCTTATATATATAAATATTGCCTCGCAAATGTCATTCCCATGCCTACACAAAAGTTAAAAGACTTGGCATTGTCAATGCTTGTTTAACATCGGTTTTTTTCTGACACTTCAAATCCCCTTTGCTTCCTTTACCGCTCAAAAAGAATAAGCCTGGGAAAGGAACCTTAGAATGAACAAAGTGTTGCTGTGACCGGAACAAATCGGGCCAGATTCTACAAACGTATGTTGGCACATCCCATCACTTGAGCCACAAAAAGGTTCAGACCTATTCACAAAAGCAATGAGCGCATTCAATTCACCCCTTTGTGCATTTTCAATAATCAGCGGGCATTTCTGTACATTTAAAAGCGCATTCTGAATTCACAAACGCGTTGCACTTTTAAATGTGCAGAAGTGAGGATCAGCCCCCTTGATCGGTTGGAACAAGTGCAGTTGAAGGAGCAAATCATGATAGGGTAATTTCTGACATGAAGTGTGACAGCCATGGTTTACACTTGCATTTCCATCCCCCAAACTGAGATGAAAATGTAATGTTTTTATCATTTCAACAGGGACTGCCGTTTTGAGATTCACTGATTGAAACCACGTGGTTGCTGGGAGCCCATCCTACATTACTGTCAGGGGTACTCAAGGGGGCTGGACAGAACATCTTTGCACCACGGTCCAGGCCCTGCCGAAATGCATAGGTCACCTTTAAAAATCCGGTGACCTGCTCATTTCACCAATCAGCACAACTTTTTAAAAAAATAGCATCCTCTGTGCTTTTTTTTCATTTGCGCAAATTGTAAGGAATTTGGCTCAGAGTACTTCCCAGGGAAAGATCCCAGATGCAAAGGGAGAGAGTTCACATGTTAAATGGAAATCTAATTTGCTATGTAAATGTATGCTTCTTATTGACTCCTTGTGTTTGTGTTAGTCCAGTGAGCATGGAAGATGTGTCTACGCCACCACAGAGGAGAATACTTTCAGACAGAGTGTGTCCCTCGCGTCTGCACCCCTGGTGAGCACAAATTGCAGTTCACTGTGCTGGGGTATTTCCAGTGCTAAAGGCTGTGCATTCAATGATATTTCTGTCAGAGAAGAGGCGGCCTGACTGCATGTCTGCCCTGTGGCATGTGCCCCAGTGTACTATTAATCAGGATTGCCCTTGCTTCATATGATATGATATGGCACTTATAACACGCCTATACACAAGTGTTTCAAGGCGCGACGAGGCAAGGGAGGGGGGAAATAGAGGGAAGACAGACAACGATCCTACTAGGCCAGGTGTCATTCAGATCGCGCAAGTGCATTGGAAAGGGTAAGGTGAAAAGAACGAGGGGAGAGGGCAGTGCAGTACATGGGATAATAGAATAAATAACAATAAGTAAAAGTAAGGCCAGCAGGTGGCAAGTGCAAGGGTAAGTGCAGACATCAGGTGTCAAGTGATGGTGGCTTGTGTTGAGGAAAGCACTGTTCAGCAACAGATGAGGAGTGGCCGCTCTTGCTGTCTGACAAGTGAAAACAAACCATGAGGTTCTGCACTCTTGAGAACTTTGTGTCCTGGGTATATATTTACGGCCATTCAGAAAGCCTGCGAGTACGTCCCTTTTTAGTGTAGATCATGCAGTGGTCAAAGTATACGAAAAGAAAAAGTGGAACTATGTTCCCTACTGGCCTGCCCCAGCACGCCACAAACCCCACCACCACACCCCCTCCCACGCACAATACAAACCCTCAAACACATGCACCTGCTGTTTGAGGGAACGTTCAGTGTAGTGCACCGAAGTTCAAGTTTGAACTTCTTCCTACACTTATTTTAAAAAGGAACCATTCAGAATGGTTTCTTTTTTAAAATAAAAGTACAGTAAAACTTAAATATAAGTAGAGGAGCACCTCCCAACCGATCCGCCCACTTCGACCTCTGAGATCATGTTGTATCTGCTGACTCATGGCTTGCGGTGTCAGTGCAAGTCTACTAGGACCACGTAGGCGGATTGACAGCTTTCTATTGACTGTCCCACAGTGTAGACCCTTTGCTGCTGGACCGCAAGCTTTGCCCTTCCTGGAATTATGTTGAGCTGGCTTGCTGCAAAATACCCACCACTGAAGTTGAACTGTGACAAGTATTCTTAGTCTCCAGCTTAAGCAAGGACTAATAGTCTTCAGGGAAAGAAGTTCCCAACTGCTGTTTGTCCAGTGAATTCAGGCATGAGATTCACCTGTTAGACTTAGGAGGTAGTTAGCTCTGATCAACAACTTACAGTCGACATTCATTAAATTTGCGCTGTAAAACAAGTAATTCATTCATTTTTTAATAATCATTTCTATGCAAAAACACATAATAGCTTAAAAAAGCAGTGGGCCAATCCCCTTCACTTTACGTAAAACAATCGTACATTGTTTAAAAACAAACAACTATGTGTGACTCTTTGTATTTGCCAATGAACTAATGGCTTCTGTCTTATTGACAGGTATTTGGTTCAGTGATCAGCGTGGGGAGCAGTTGCTATCTCACACTGTTCACGGAGCTTATATTAGGATTAATAAATCGTCATTCTAGTATTGATTCTAGATGGTAGAACTCAACATGTTTCAGTTCTTTCAACAATTCACAGAACTTTCTTCAGGAGTAGTGCCATATTCTAAAAAACAACAAGAGACCACAACAGACATGCTCTTAACAACAAGTTGCTAACTACCTCCTAAGTCTAACAGTATTGTTCTCCCAATAAAAGGTAGAGCTACTACCAAGGTAGTAAAGATTGGGTTTCCCCCTTTATAGTATATTGGTGAGATTCACCTGTACATTGTACCGTAAACATAATTCTGCAATTGTTTTAAGAAGAGCTACAACTTGTCGATTCCAAGGCCTTATTATTATCCGTAGTTTTGTGTAAGTATGAAACAGCAGCATTCAGTACAGATGGATGCCAAAGGAACCCAGCCAAGATGTGCGAAACACATGTCGACTTCTCATCATTCAATACTTGTGAATAAACATGATTGGACAAGTCTTCACACTAGTGATTGTTTGTAAACAGACACCTAAGGAAAGATGTTTTATCAAGGAACACTTGCAAAAAACATCATTGGACAATTATTTCAGGAAATTATTGAGATTAGACTCAGCAGATGATTTAATTGTGAAATACAGTTCACAGTCAACTTAGCTGTTGCGTATTGTAAGGTTTTGAACTGTGCATAACATGCCTGCTTTCTCATTTTTAGTATGGTCTTTTTTTTTGCAGCACTCTGGATTTCATTGTGTGATCACAGCACCCTTTCTGTGGATGAATTTGCAGTACATGGTTGATTTTGAAATGAGTGGCAGCCGGGGATGCTCATCACACATCTACGATCACTTTAGGCTTTCCATTAAGCTGATGTGCTTGTGATCTCTTTACACCCTTCCTTGCAAGTTCCTGGGACGCACAACCATACAAAACGGCTCTGTCAAATGGGCTGCCTGCCTTTGCATAAAGAAGGCAAAAAAGAAGGTAATGGCACCCAACACAAGCCCAGCTCCTTTATCCTATGCTGCCAGACACTGCAGTTATGGGAGTTGACTCAGGATTACTAGTGCTGACAGACTCTGCAGTTATGGGAGCTGACTCAGGATTAATATTGGGGGAATGAATGCTGTTGAAGTCAACTAGGTCAAAATAGAACGACCACAAAAACATAAATGCAAAGCAATGTGATGACTAAAATATGGCCTCTTTGGCTCATGTCACTGTCCAGCCTGAACATGCCTTCTGGAGGCTGTTGATTCCTGTTGGTGAGCTCTCTGGCTGGAAGACAGTGGTGTGTCCTAAGGGGAGCACTCGGAGTTCTGATGGGACTGGCAGCCCGAGACATTCCTTTGCGAGAGACCCACAGGGCTGACAGCTCAGCAGGCATTCAGTAAAATCAAGCCCACTCAGGTTGGGTGCTTGGAAGTCAAGCCCACTCAGGATGGGTGCTTGGAGGTCAAGCCCACTCAGGTTGGGTGCTTGGAAGTCAAGCCCACTCAGGATGGGTGCTTGGAGGTCAAGCCCACTCAGGGTGGATGCTTGGAGGTCAGGCCCACTCAGGGTGGATGCTTGGAGGTCAGGCCCACTCAGGGTGGATGCTTGGAGGTCAGGCCCACTCAGGGTGGATGCTTGGAGGTCAGGCCCACTCAGGTTGGGTGCTTGGAGGTCAGGCCCTCTCAGGGTGGATGCTTGGACGTCAGGCCCACTCAGGGTGGGTGTTTGGAGGTCAAGCCCACTCAGGGGGGGTGCCTGGAGGGAATATACGCCCTGTTCAGTGGGCGCAGGCTGCAGAAAACGGACTGTCTTTGATTGAAAGACCTTGAAAAATATATTATTTTTTATTAGGGTTTTTGTATAGGGCAAACCTGTTGCCGGAGCAGCTTCAGCGCACGTCACAAGAAGCAGAGCAAGCAAGGTATGCAAGCTAGCGAGCTTTATTGAAGAGGTATTTAGGAGACTGGCAAAAGGTCAGGTGACTTGAAGTGACCCTGAAGTTCATCAGGATGGAATTCCAAAGTGGACCCCAAGTAAGGAAGGGGCTTGAGCACCGAGGCGGGGTTGAGGGAAGCAGGTGGAGCTGATGAGGTGGAGACCTGAGGCTGATAAATGAATGCCTGTGTTGCATGCAGATCAGACCAAAATGGAGACTCGGGTAACAATTAAAAATGGCGCCACATTCAACAATGGCTATTCAATACTTCCCATCACAGGCTACTTGAGTAGGATCTGCAGCACGTGTTTGCTTTTGTCCTGGTGACATTTGAATGCGCATTAGGTTACGAACATTGATCCAAAATGTTGGCAGCGGTTCCATGTCATTTCAACAAAGTAAATTACTGTTCTGCAATTTACTTAGTTGAAATTACTTAAACATGTTTTTTTGGGGGTGGGGACTCCCCCCCCCTCCTTTCCCCTACACTTGAGAACAGTGGATCATCCAATGTCTCTAAACGGACAAGCTGTGATAGATGCAAACGATAATAGTCTCAGCGATACTGGACAAAGTCACATTAGTAATCTACAAGGACACAGAGAAATTCAAGATGAGTCTGCAGGTTAATGGTGATTTGTGTCTTAATGATTTGTGTTATAACTGGAATATTTGCCCTGTGTTAGGTTTAAGTCAAGCTTTCCTTTAGGGGTGGCATAGTGAAGTCAGATGTTACAGCAGGTGGAAGGAGACCGGTGGATAAGGATGACTTAACTAAGGTATACCGATACGACAACCCGATTGGTGCATGCCCTTTAACAAAGGAGGAATGGCAAGGGTCTACGGGCAAAGAGGAGTGTATGAGAGAAATGGGGAGTTGGAGAAGGTCAGAGTCATCCACATGGGCAGGGCCAGCCCTAAGATGTGTAGAGGCCTGTGCATCAACTATCGTTTGAGGCCCGCTAACATGCATATGTGTTCAGCTCACCCTAGGTCATGGCATGAGAAGTGACATCACGGTATTTGTATTAATTTGACATGGCATTTCGAACAGGAATGGCACACAGAGAAAGCAGTGCAAATGACAGCGACAATCCCTGTGTAGAGAGACTTCACAATAAATGGGGGATATCTGAACGAGAGGAAAGCAGTTGATGTAGGATTAGTATATTGAGATATAGGCCGAAAACAGGGGTTAAGGGCAGACAATGCGATAAACAACGGGGGACAAATGCCACAACATGTGAAGACCATACATATTCACATTAGGTACATATGTGCGTTTCATTTTTCATGAGGGAGAGGCTGGTGGCAGTGAGGGAATGGAAGACACCCCTTCCTAGCATAAAAAGTGCAGCTTAAGTTTGTTCTTAAACAATTTCATGGATGTTTTGGCTTTAATGTCCATGTAGAGGACATGCCAGTGGAGGGTCAACGACAGAGAAGCAGAGGAAGCAGCAAGAGGCACAGCACGGGTGGGGGACAGAAAGGTAGAGCAAAGAAGAGGGTCACAGAGTTCAGGCAGATCCTAGATCATGATGCAATTGGCAGGGCACAGGGCGGAGGCCATGGAGAGGTTTATAGATGTGGAGAGGAATTTGAAGAGAAAGCAATTATGCATTGGCAGCCAGCCAGCATGGAATTATTGTGCATAGGCGGGGAGGGATCATAGTAGGTTGTAGAGGGATGTGTGTGGCGAAGTTGAGAACTTTGTTTAACGGAGAAAAGGTGAAGACTGACAAGTAGGCACGAACAGTAATCACGTTGGTTGAGCACAAGGGTGGAGATTAGATGCTGGTAGAAGGGTGGGTGGGGTAGGGGGAAGATTTTATATATGTAGCAGAGGTTTAACCTGGCAGCACTGGAAGTTGTCGTGGAGAGCTGCAGGAATCTTGGGTCGCTGTAAAAAAAGACCCCACGGATGCTTGAAGGAGTGAGGCGGTATTTAGATAGAAGAGTGGGGATAGCGTTGGAGGCAATGAGAATGATGTCTTGGAGGAATCTAGCATCAAGCAGCAGGGAGCCAGCCAGTGGCTGATAAATGAGATGCAGCTGATAAACCATGCAGAGAAATCAGTCAGGGGTGAAAGAGCGAAAGGAAATTATAATTCTGATGTCATTGGCCAAGAAGTGGTAGTAAAAGCCAAAGGACGAAATTAGTTTTCCCAGTGAGGAAATGTGAAGAGTGAAGAGGAGTAGGCCAAAGACTGATCCTTGAGGGACTCAAAGTCAGAGGTTTCCATGTGTTTATAACTAATTCACTAATAACAAAAACTTTTTTAGTGAATTTACAATGATTAAAAAATATGGATTTTTTTTCTCGAATTTGGGGGTGCCCCAAACCTCCTTTTTCCCTAGAGTAATTACCCTGCCCCAAACCCCTCCCCCCCATTTTTAATCCCTTAGCCCACCCCCATATATACTTTCACCCGAACATTCGATATTTGTTAAGTATTTTTTATTCACTGAAAAACTAATTTGTTATTTTCTTTTCGTTATTTTCACTGTATACCCATTCAGAAGTATAAAAGCCCATGCCATTTAGTGTGGTTTCCAGGAAGGCAAGGACGGAGAGAGAGTGAAGTGGGGAGGGATGGACTACAGTGTCAAAGGCTGCAGAAAGATCAAGTAGCATGAGGGTGGGAGAGAGGTGAAATTGGTGAGCAGGAGTGAGATGATTAAGGACGTAGGTGACAACAGTTTCAGTTGAGTGTTTGCATGGAAACATGACTGGAGGGAAGCTCTGAGTGAGCCATCATTGGGTTGGCAACAACCCTCTTGAGGATTTTGGAGTGTTGGGGAAGGAGAGAGACAGGTCTACAGAAAGAGGGATTGCTAGGCTCTGATGTGGGTTTCACGATGATAGGGAAAACAGAAGCTTTTTTGAAGCAGGTGGTAAAGATGCTAGCAAAGGGAAAACGATTGAAGCGAGAGGAGAAGCAAGAGACGGTGACAGATATGAGTTCTTTACTTGTTTGTGGTGTGAAGGGGTGGATGGGAAGAAAGGATTGGTTAGCTAACCTGAGGATGAGTAGGAGCTCTGTGATGGAGAAATGGGGTAGTGTTAAGAGTTTGGGAGGTGCAGGGGGTTGAGCAATGTAGCAAGAGGATGCGGGAGATGAGAGGTTTGACAAGGTATCAGATATGTTCATGATTTTGGAGAAGTAAAATGCAAAGTCATCGGTAGTGAGAGGAGAAAATAGGTAGTGTATTTTAGTGGGAAAAGCATAGTCTGGAAAGTTGTATGTTTGCGGGGTTGTGAGTAGAGCGAGGATATGGGGTTGGTATAATAAGAGGATTTGGCAGAGTCAAGAGCTGAAGTGAGCAGATGAGAGACTCGGTGTAGACGGAGGTGCATGGTTGTTTTCAAATGTCAGATGGCTGGGGAGATCCATGGTTGAGGGTGGAGAGGAGAAAGGATGAAAGGCAGAGGAGGATAGTGACATTAGAAGGACAGACCAACTCAGCAAAGGTGAGTTTCATGGAGTGAATAAGGGTGGGGGACTAAGGGTTTGCATGAAGGACTTGGCTTGTTCCACGTGCAGGTCCATGGAGTCAGGTTTGAACTTCCTTTAAGCGATAGATAAAGGATTCGGTTGAGCAAAGAGGAGGAATGGAGACAGTGAAGTGAATAAGTGGTGGATCAAATGAAGAGAGGTCGATGAAAGGAGCAGGTGGAGTACAGGAAGATTAGAACAAGGAGGTTCTGACAGATATTAGGCAGACGGTTATGTAGGTTGCCCAGCGCGTTTTGAGAGAGAGTGGAGTCATACTGTACTTGGTGCGCTCTAGTGATGTTGGAGAGGTTGAGATAGCCTAGTTAGACCTTGGAGGCCATCTGTCAGGACTATTTGGGTAGCAGGTCAAGTTCTCAGAAGAAGAGATTAAGGGGTCTGTAGCAGCAGATGAGAAGGATGGTAAGAGCAGTGGAAGCGAGAAGCTAGACAGAAATATGTTTGAATGAATGGGGGCAAATTTGGAGGGAGAAAGAGGGGCTGATGATGTGTCATTGCTCATCATTTGACCAACGCCATCGCCCTATTTAGTGAATTGGTGGGAGTAAGAGAAAGTGGCAAAGTCAGTGTGGTGGGCATGCAAAGTTCAATTGCCATATGGCAGTGGTATTAAAACCTATTATGCGGAGCCCCCCCATTGAGTAAAATTATTGTTGCTGAGCTCCCCTTCAGTACAAATATTGCTGCTGGTCCCCCCAGATGCCATTTCTGCTTATACTTCCTATTCAAATCAGTCACTGTCATTCCTTTTGGAAGAGATTTGCGTCCCACCCTTTGCACCCCCCTGCGGGGGCAGCCCCACAGTTTGAAGACCACTGCCATAGGGGCAGATCAAGGTTTCAGTGACTGATATAACAGTGGGTTTAGGGAGGTGGGGCACAATGTGATCTGTGATGAAAAGGTTTTACTGCTGAGAGATTGAGCATTCCCGAGACCCAGGATGAAGTCAGTTGAGGAGATGGTGAGCGAAGAGGTACAGGGTAGATGACGCTGGGCTGGGTAGTACACGAGTGAGAGGAGTGGCCAGGGTGCTGTTTAGTGGGTGAGTGGAAGATGTGGATGGAGCAAGTGAGTTGGCGGGACACGGGAGTGCTCGGGAAGTCAGTGGCCCTAAGAGGGAGAGGGCAGCTAGGAGGAGAAGTAGGACAGTCAAGAGCTTTGTGAGAAGTAGACGTTGAGTATGGTGAGGCACGTAGGGAAGGGCAGGGAGGTTGCTGGTCAATCAACGGGCCTGTGGTGACCAACAGTAAAAACAAATGCAGTAAGAGCGGTAGTGACCAGCAAACAGGCATTTAAATGCTATAAGTCCAATGGCAACAGTACAAATTTAATTCAGTAAGGCCAATGGCAATCAGCGATACAAATCAAATGTAGTAAGGCCAGTGGCGACCAACAATTCACATTGTAAGAGGTACGTAATGTAATGTAAGTGGGTCTTCTGTCATTTGGGCAGTCTTTTGCTAGCTGCTTGGCATTACAGTCTTACAGTCTTTGATATATGCAGGAATTATGGAACTGACATTGCACAGGGCCACCTTGAGCCCTTTCGGGGCACAGAGCACAGACACCTTTCGGGCCCTCCATCCACCAAGCCAATGAAATGATGAGATCCAGAATATAATGTCGTGCCCCAATCATCCTGAACAGAACCCATAGCATGACGTGCTGCCTTTCATCGAGCAAAAGAAGCATGGCACGCCCTTTCAGTCCCCTTACCCTTCTCATTCTTTCAGTGATCAAAATAGTAGCATTTCAAGGGCAAAACCAGCAGTCCATGACAAGGGAACTTGTGTTCTAGAATAGGCACAGGACACATGTTATCAATACCAGGCACGAGGAAGGAATACAGGCTGAAATATAAATGCAGGGCACAGATCATATGCAAAAGTGCACACAGCCAAGAATAGATAGAGGACATAGAAACGCGTCCTCACGCAATGCAACATTTCTCCAGCGTGGATACAGGCTGGGCAATTGCAAGCAAGGAGAAAACTACACATACCAATGCATAATACTGGATGCAGATTAGAAGCTACTAGGAAGGTGTCCGTATCCAGACAGACTGGCATTACAAGAGGGCCATGGTTTTATGTGGTGTTGCCCAGCCCCACAGATAAGGGGTGTATCACCACTTTTAATCCCTAGAAATAGACAAATGCGCCCAAAATAGGAGTAAACGTACTCCAAACACAAATAGGAAACAGACACTTAGCGGCCTGTCCCCCTCCTTTCAATCACACAGCTTGATATGTCTGGACCGGTAGTGTACATCTGAAAAGGTCAACATTTATATTTATAAATGCATGAACAACTTGGTGCAAAAAATACTTATTACAAAACATTTCTTTTACAATCAAAACAGATTTATACTTCCTCATTAAATACTGGGAATGGGACATGATGTTTTACTCCCTAAAAAATGTTTTTACTCCCAAGTTTAAAAATGAGGGAGTAAAATACTCCCACTTCAAAATTGTATCTGGAACACTGGTGTTGCCATTGCAGAGCAAAGAAACAATTGGCTGGGGTGTTCAATATATCAATGTCAACAATTTTTGTAGATGAAACAAAACTTTAGCCACTGAAACATTTTGAAGAGCATACCCTGAGAACAAAATCACTCTGAATGGCTGACAATTTAGAATACTTTATGGACTGGTAATTTTGACAGGTTTGGCAATAAAAGATTAATGAGACGACAAGGATCACACATTGGTTAAGAGGTGAAGCTGTGATAGGCACCCAATCTGCAATTTCTGCATTTTACCACTTTCTTTTCCAGTTCTTACCATTAACTAATATAATCCCAATGTATAGAGCTGACTGGGAAAGTACACAGATCACATAAGATAACATTACAATATTTAAAAAACAAAACTTTATAGAAGCAAAGTATGCAAAACGGGAATCTTTCTAGCTTCAATGTCTCCACCATCAAGGCAAGTATATAAGTATCAGCATACCAATTGCAGTGATATTACAAGATTTCTTTTGGGTTTTTCTTTTGTATTTTAAAGCTTTAAACACCCCCAAAACAGAGACTTATGGATTTGTATTCATGATGTGCAAAATAATCTTTGAATTGTGTAAATAATCGAACCGTTTTTAGTGTCAGATAAGCAGACCTTCAAATATGCTTGCCAGAGGCCTGTGATAGCTGGACTGCTTTCTTCTGTCTAGAACCCTTTCCACTCAAATGGCTTGCATACAAAGAAAGATCATGCAATGGGCTAGGCAACGCCACCAGCACGTGAGAAGGCAAACCTATCCACAGAAGACAGCACAGCACTGTCAGTGATATAAGATCATTTGTCCAGGATCACTATATTGTCTGCTTGAAAAGCCAGGATATGATCATGAATGTTTTGGTTCCACAGTCTTACATTTTAAAACCTACTAACCGCTCCACACCAACACTTTATGCTCATCATTGCAGGTGGCTGTCTACCTTTTACAACCCCTATTTGAAGGAGCTGACTTCTAGACCTAAACCATACTTGTGCTATGTTAGTTTTCATAGTAACCGCTATATGTGGAAGGTGTGTTAGTAATATTAGCACCTGTTGTGCTACAGAAGAAAGTACATATACATGCATTTTTATGAACTTCAGACATAGGAAAGGATGAGAAGAACTTTCTGGAATTTCATTTGGTATTGCAATCTTGAATATGAACAAAATGCAATTAATGCTTAGCGCACTGAGCTATCTTCTGAACCGTAGCTGGAAGCACATTTATCAATATGCATTTACATTTTTAACTTTGGTTATTCCAATGATCAATATAATTCCCACAGAAAAGTGAGAATGCTGTAGTTGTGCTCTATTGAGCGCACAAACTATGTATACTGCAGTGAACACAGAAAGCATTGCAGGATAAGAGCAGAATGAACTTGTTAACAACAGACACACAATAGGTTTAGAACCTCAGCAGCACACCATAAAATATCCTGACGTGCTTTTTAAGCTTGGTGATTAATGGGAACTGACTTCTTTAGATTAGGAAGCCTGGTGTGTGTCGCACAATCTGGAGGGTTGGACGAGTAATCCTTTTGCCCCAGACCCAGTAAGATATCTCTGACATTGCAAAAAGCAGAACCCCAACAGGGAACATGAGTAAACTAGATAAACATGTTTTAAAAGTTCTAAGTATATCCCTATTGAGATAGTCAGATTACAATTGGGATTACTGTCAATTAAATCTATTGGGGTATTAAAGCGAGCAGAGCTTTATGTAAAAGATAAGATTGCATCAAAAGACTCTCTCCTTAGCTCTCTTGGCAATGACATGGAAAATCAAGCTCAAACAATCTGTGGGATGCAAATCAAACAAGTTTTTGAAAATATTGGTTGGACTACAAACTAGAATGGTTCTAATAAAGGCATTACAAAATCCATTACAAGAACGATTGAGCTATGGGATTGGGGCAATAATTTTGATCATTAAAAACGTATGGATTTGTATCAAATATGAACTATACTTTAAAAAACCTCAGAATTATTTGATTTTATGTCCCTTGAAAGACTTGAGAAGATTGATAATACTTTTACGAATTAATCATGTGCCCGTTTTAACCATATCGGGCCCAAGTAGGAAGATTCCTGAGCACAATAGAACTTGTAGAATATATAAAACCAATCATCCAGAGACGACTAGGCATCTGCTGACTGAGTGCCAGGAATTAGGCTTCATATATGGGAAATGTTTGGGACAATATCTACATAATATTGATACCAATAATGAGGTAGACTTTGCATTTCACGTATTTGGACCTAGCACTTTACAGAATCTGGCTGGAAGTGAAACGGAAATGATCCATTGTTACATAGGTTGACAAGTGGATGTGAGAATTAAAGAGTTAGCGTGTTCATTTTCTAACTCAACAACCGAAAACACTGGCAGTTGTGTAAACTGTGAAAAGAAGGGCTGAAAGGTGTAATTTAATCTCAGTTGATGTATAGGCTGTGTATTTGGTAGTGTGTGGCTGTTGTGTTGTTGTATTTTGGTTGCACTTCTTGCATTTCTGCATTCTCTATATATATTTCACACTTCACATTTTACTCTACTATTCTATTGAGCTTGTTTTAGAATTTCAGATGTATTTTAGATTTGAGATTTTAGACATATTCTCAGCAGATTTTAGCTTAAATGAAATCAAATAGAGTTGTAATGTCTTGTTTTATCTTGTATAGTAATGTAATGTATTATGTAGTAGTGTATTAATTAAATTAAACGCAATGCAATGTATGAATGTATTAATGTGATTGTATAGTATCGTAACCCTTATGAAACAGAAAAAGTTAGAAGGCATTGAATGGCGAAATACCAAAATCACCAAAAAGGCCCTTGGCACTGGGGAGGAAAACCCATGGCAGTTAAAAGGTTAAATAAATAAATAAAGTACATATCGTGATTAAATATTGTTGCTTTGGCAAATAAATGATCAGACAGTGCTCCATGACCTGATGCATATGGCAACTGAGCTGCACAACCTAGTTTGATAAGTCTATGTAACATGAGAAATGTAACATGTAAGATCTGAGTGGGTTTAGCAGATGACTGCCGGTATCAGTTTGGAATCCTGAATGCATCCGCATTCCATCCCTTCATAGTTAACTAAAGTAAGTTGTCAATGTTCTTATTGGAGACATCTAGCATTCACGCACTAAGAAAGGATTCTGCTGGTGGCGTGCGCTAGAGCCAGGCATAATATTCTTGAGCCTCACATTAGGGATTCTGTCATTTTTCATAAAGTCTTAGACCTCCCGGCCACCCATAAGTAGCAGACCTTGCCGGTTTGCGGGTTCAAACCAAGTGTATTATTATTTTTGCCTCCTTTCATAGATAGTAACCCTCTGCTTCCTGTCTATTCATAATGGACATGGAGGATAGCTCAGGGGCAACGGTCATGATTCGAATCCCATTCCCACGCGTAGATGCATTATAGAATAGCTCACATTAAAAAAAAATTTTGGTAGTGGGGCGCAGAAGACATCCCATACAAAACTAGAGGTCACCAATCAATAAGCACAGTCACCGCATACTATTGAATACGTTTATTAATAATGATACATACATACATGTAAAACATATGGGCCAATACACATTATGTTATATACATTATTTCACTTTTCAGACAGAAGAGAGCAATGGTTTTCAAGTGTTGTTGCCATACGTGTTTCAAGAGACAAGTTACTTTGTGGGTATGATAAATTGGAGGATTGTGTAGCTCCTCACACCACAGACAGGCCGTTTCAAAGCACTGAAGGGGAGAGGAGAATGGGGGGAATAGGGAGAGAGGCATAATGAGAAGGAAGGATGCATCATAATGTTGCTTTATGGTGGCTGCTTTGATAGGGCTTAACACCTCCTATAGGCCATTTCAAAGCTCTAAAGGGGACGAGACAAGCAGAAGGTGTGGGGGAGGGAGGGTAACTGCTCAGGAAGATCATATTGAATCCCATTAATACCATCAATGCTAACAAACCACTGGCCATGTTTCTCAACTTTCAACTGTTCAATTAGACTCTTGTTTCTTGAAAAGACACAGAAACCAAGCATTCAAATGCTGCCTTGCAATTCATGTACTTTCACTCAGATAATTTGAATTCGTGAACAGTATTTGTAGCTTTATTTTCCAAGCTATTCATAAAAGACTAATAAAGTGATGTGAGAGTGCAGCATTCCCTCTAAGATGTATTACTGTACTTTCAAGATACACAACACAGGAAACTGTGTAGTGTAATATGGGCACCTGCTTGAATACATTGCTTGACACGGGCATCTTGCGTGTTGTGTATGGTGTGACGACAATTTTAAGTTCCACAATAAAGTAAAAATGTTTTGTATATCATGCAAGCAGACAGCCTGGAAATGAACTAGACAGTTTAAAAAAGGGATTTAAAAATAAAAAAAACGATGAATCTGCTGGTTGCTGATTTTCTAGGTCAGAGTGTATGGGTGCTTTAAGAACAGTTATTCCTATGGCAGTGGAAATCAACCCACCCACACATTAACAACTTTTAGGTACACTTATCACAGATAATGGTCCCTCCACTGATCCATTCCTCACTCATTGTTGTGATGCCTGCAGTACTCATGCTCTGCTCACAACAAAGTGACAGTCAAGCAACATAAGGCCCTACTAACTGTGACCAAAACAATGTGTAGCACTGGCACACCCTTCATGACGATTTAGGTGACTGTGTGCAGTAACACAGAATGTTGAGGCAAAGTTTGTGTAAACACTATGGGCTCGATTCATGGAATTTCTGCATGGTTCAGAGTGACTTTGCACTGCTGAAAAATGACTTTGCACTGCCGACACAAACCCTGAGTAATTTCTTAATGCAAGAATGTGTCCTGTGATGAATCCTGTGGACACCTCCCTAAACCTCTGCCTAAAGTCTCCTCCCAAGTGGCCAGGGATAGGCACAGGCTTCCTGATCCTGACCATGGGGGTGGTGTTCTGCTGGAGGATTCCCTGGGAGGAGACAAGACCCAGAGTGGTGAGGAACTCCTGTGGAATAAGACCCAGTATGAGTCTTTAAAAGGGAAGAACCTTCTACAGGCACCAAGGCATGTAATGGCTTATTGTCGTTATGATGTATCTGAACCACATATTAAACCTTTAGATGTGGGTAAAGGTAATGTGAAATCTTTAAATATCCTGAGTAAGGAAAGAACCTTGGAAATGTCTAGGGTTAAAACTCCCCTTACTCCCAGTGTTACAGTGAAAGGAACCCTGAAAATAATTACTTGAACAAACTGCCTTCCCCTTTTCAACTACCCTGTGTGATATTTCTTTAAAAACATTGCAGAGAGGTAAACCTGCATTTAAAAATAGAAAGCGAACTAAAAAGCCTGATTCTGGTGTTAGATACTACAAGTCCCATAATCCCATAAGTTGCAGGTGCGGTCAGCTTATTAAGCCTAAGGACCCAAACGTGAGGAGAGCAGAGAGGCTTAAAAGGCCCCCTCAGCATTAGTTGGAGGTGGAAATGGAGTAGCAGCAGAAGTAGAAGGAGAGCATGTTGTTGGCAATCCAGGCAGAGGTTGGTGGAAAGAAGGGACGCTGGAATTTTAACCAGGCAGATTCCAGCTGCCTGTCCTGAGAGGTTGCTGTTCCCCCTAAAACTGAAGTGCAGAGGTTGCTCAGTGGAAAGACTGCTTTTCCCCATGCGAACCTGATTGCAGAGATTGTGCAGCAGGAAGCGTGCCAGAAATTGTGGCTGTACAGCTGAAGGTGCCAGGAGCGAGCTCTGAAACTGCATGGGGGAACATATACACTATCAACGAGGAAGGGTGTATGTTCAAAGAGGACAGAATCCCCTCGAGTCCTGTGGAACGCGAAGGGAGTGAAGACAGAAGCGCTGTGTGTTACCGAACGTTCTGATCCCTTCCGCGAACAAAGACAGGCATCTTTAGCCAAAGAGAATCACTTGCGTATGAGTGAAAGCCTTGTGACCCCGACTGTTAATCGTCAGACAATGCAATGCAACAAAAGTAGCACTCGCGTAAGAGTTAAAGTGATGCATACGCAATTGTTGATTGTTGAGCAATGAAGATGACCGAAGCAGCACTCAGCCCTCGGGTAGAAGTGAAATTGCTGTAATAGTTTTAATTGAAGATTAAGCTATTAAAAAGAGACTGAAATACTAATCGTGTGTGCTTAGAAACGATCCCAAAAGGGAAGGCTAACTATTGTATGTTTATTGTTTAATTTGGTAAAACAAAGCATACCATAAAAAAACAACAGGAAATAAGCAAACAGGAATATTCCAAACAAAAACGAATATAATTGTGATCAAACATGACCCCCCATATTAAAAACCCCTAAAAACAAAACCACAAAATTCCAAATCCACCAAACCTTAATAGAAATTTTCTCCGAGACAAAGCATGTTTAAAAAAATCAGTACAGCCAACCCACATGTACAATTTCTGCCCTTAACAGATAATACATTGCTGGCTCATAACATCGAAGGCCTAAACCCTGCAGAGCAGGTTTCAATGTATGGTCCCTTATCGCTGAAAAAGAGGAGCAGAAAAAAGAAAGTGTGCCAAGTCTTCTTTAAGCACCCCACAGAGCACACATGTATGATCCACGTTCCCCTTAGACCAAGCCACCACCACATCTCTTAAATGCATAATACAGTTAAATCTTGTCAAGAGGAAGAGCCAAATGCCCCTACCAGAAGCTCCGACCCCATGTTGCCTATATGTTGGGAATTGGAAATTGTGACCCGTGCAGTACCATTAAGGATGCCTATACTGCAAAGAATTCTAGAGACAAGGTATCCACTCAGAAAACCTTACATTAATTCACAAATAAATTATGGTCTTCTGGAAAGAGTCCCGGAAGAAGTATGAAAATTAACATGAAAGGAGACTGGTGACGTCATGAAAAGCAGAACTGACACCTAGAAAAAGACAAAATGAAAGAGGAAACTAAGCATTCTATAAGATCTGAAGAGGAGGTGTTGAAGTTAAGCAACATTTCGGGATCGAATTGAAGATGTTTCTGCGAAGAAACACTAAAGAACATGCAAATTCATTTTACACTTGTACAGATGCTGTAAGGCAAGTAGATGATGTAATCCTGAGGCTGGCTACGTAGTGAATAGATTACAATGATGCGCTAATGTAGATACATAGGAATATATAGAATCTGGATGGGCCACAATGCACTTTAGCTGACTTGAACCCAGTGAATGAAAAGGACTTGAGTATGGTGCAGTTGGAAAATAGATGATGGCGAAGGAGAATTCAATAAATGCTGGCTGGCCCAGCACCAAGAGTCGAGGCCACCGTGAGCCTGGTTGTCTGTCAAGAAGCTACATGAATGTGAGAAAGAAACAAACTTCTGTTTGAGGTGGAATGAAAAAACACTGAAGGCTTCAAGAGTACATCATTTAATAGTATCATATGCAATGAAGAGCTCGAAAATGTGGTCTCCAGTCACATGGTCATATCAAAATAGACTTTGGGTCGAGCTACACCGAAACCAGAGGATAAGACCATGTCACACTCCCTTTTATTCTCAGGCACAGAGAGCTTCTGCAAGGCCAAGTTCAAAGCCTAATTGAATGGCAGACCGCAGGATTGATGATAGATATTGGGTTAATTGGGTGGGGACGTATGACCAAGCCGGCCCTTCCAGCACCTGCGCTAACCAGCTTTGCGTGCTGCTAGCAAGTGGAATTTCCCAGAGGGTAGAAGTGTGGCAACCAATTATAGAGGGCCACGTACCAAAGATCCCTGTAGTTCCTGTAGCCAATAGATCGTTGTGTATTTTGTGATGATGAAGATGACTTGCACTAGAGGAGGGCTTACATGTCCAGCTGATAGTAGAGACCCAATCACAACTTCATCAGTATGCAACATATACTTAGATGTTCCCTTTAAGTCTATCACATCCCTAACTAGGTTTTTGTAGTTTCTCACATAGTGTGACTTCAATGATGACACATTTTTACTACATAACATGTTTTTCATGTAACACGTTGAGGGATTGTACTGTGCGATGTCCGTTGATGTCCGTTGTAACTCCCTGTTTTAGATAATTGTTAATAAAACAGTTCTAAGTTTTGCCAACTTCCTGAGTCAGTCTGAATATTGATGTCTGAGTACATTCTGCATCCCAATCCATCTCTTAGTATTTCTACCTCATCTTAAAGGGCCCCAGGTCCTGGGGTTCACTGGCCCTAGAAACAAGAATGCACGGAGATGACTGCTGAGCCCCGCTGAGATACCTCTGCAAACCAGGGGATGTGATGATTGAATGTTTCCTATTGTATGGTCTCAAACTCCAGGGACTCTCTCTTATCCCAAATGAACTGGAGTACATTTGTCTTTGCAGATTTTATGGCCCTAATAGATGGAAAAGCAGCAGTAGAAAATCGGTGACCCACACCCGCATCCACTAACAAAGCCTTTACCTACCTAAGCCAGGGGATCTTCAAATAGGGGTCTCTAAGCACAAGATAGCTAAATAATGTCTGTGTCAAAAGAGCTTTAGTATTCCCCCAGATTCTAAACCAGTGTCTGGCAGGTGAAGATGCAAACAGATCGGCAAGAAACCAGCAAACCTGTTCTTGGTAGACTGCAAAATTGGGAGCAGACCCAGGTAGCCCCAAACTACTCTTAAAAATGGTGTTCTCAATCACCCGGATAGTTTCAATTTTACCAAATCCCCACAGTTCCGTACTATATCTTGCCACTGAAGAGGCTTTGCCATGAAAAACTTGAGCACAAGCTCGATCGACTTTGTTTAAATGACCCCAAAGCTATGGCTACCCCCCAATCGCCTGTTTGAATCTTAAGGTCTGCTTCTCAACATGTGCCTCGGCCCCAAAGTTCAATGAAAATCTCACTTCAAGGTAATCAAAATAATGCACTCCAGGGATTAACTCCCCCTTACAGAAGATAGCTGAAAACCTCAGGGAACGCTTCCCCCTAAAGCACACCATGACAGATGATTTCTGGACAATGACCTTCAGCCCCAGAGTATCCATAAATGGGGCATACTCGTCAACGAGGCACTTTAGGGATCTGGGGGTGCAAGCTAATAAAACTGTCATTTGCATAAGCAAATAAAGGCAAACTATTAGCCAGCCTAGGAAAAGCAGAGTTACATTTAAGCAAATGGTCATGTAGGCCATTTACATAAAGACAAAAAAGAAGAGGGGCCAAGATACAACCTTGGTGCACCCCACATTCAACCTACATAAATGGGATAAAGAGTCCAACAGCTCCGCTCCGCATACAAGAATCTGTTGAGAGATGTAATCCCTCCAGGCGATCTACCAAGGCATCGGGGAAATTCACAGATCTGAGCATGCTCCACTACCCTGTCAATAGCAGTGCTCAGATCCATTACAGCCAAGAAGATAGGTTCATCCTAGATTAATAATTAATGTGCCGCCACCAGGTAGAGATTCAGGACCAGCTTGTGTGGTTCCCAGACCAAGTCTAAAACCCAGCTGGACAGGGGAGAAGATGTTTGCACTCTTCAACTAGGACTCCAATCTCTCAAGAAGAGCCCTCCCCAAGATCTTAAATACAGAATCTAAACGATAGACTGGTCTGCATGATGCTGGTAGTGCTCTTACCTCCTTCTTTTGGTGAGCGGAAGTGCAGTGAGTGTGCCCATTTTTTGTGCCTTTCTTTAAACTTGTGCAGGCCACCAGGCCCTAGAAAACCCCTCTTTCAGTCCCGCTCCCTCCACACACCCTCTTCCTGATTCCCTTCCCTCCCGCCTCCCGACCCGCCCCCCCCTACTCTGATTGGTCCCATGGACCGTGTTTCTAGGGTCTAGCGACCCATGTACTGCACCGGCTCCACTTGGTGAGTGGAAGCGCAGTGATCCCCGCAGCCTCTTCCTGATTCCCTTACCTCCTGTTACCTGACCCGCCCAACCTGTTCTGACTGGTCCCCTAGACCATGTTCCTAGATTCTAGCAACCTGTGTACTGCACCGGCACCACTTGGTGAGCGGAAGCGGGTGAGTGTGCCCATTTTTGTGCCTTTCTTTAAACTTGTGCAGGTCCCCAGGACCTGGAAAGCCCCTCTTATGGTTCCGCTCCCTCCCTGCACACTCTTCCTGATTCCCTTTCCTCCCACCTCCCGACCCACCCCCCTTTGCTCTGATTGATCCCCTGGACTGTGTTTCTAGGGTTTAGCGACCTGTGTACTGCACCAGCTCCACTTGGTGAGCAGAAGCGCGGTGTGTGCCCATTTTTTGTGCCTTTCTTTAAACTTGTGCAGGCCCCCAGGCCCTAGAAAGCCCCTCTTATGGTCCCGCTCCCCTCCCCGCACCTTCTTCATGATTTCTTTCCCTCCCACTTCCCGACCCGCCCCCCTGCTCTGATTGGTCCCCTGGATCGTGTTACCCACGCCATAACGGACCTTCCCAGGGCAGCCCTCTGCCGTTGCAGCCCTGTGGCTATGGGCCTAAGACCAAGGGCAGCTCCTACAGAGGCAGCCCCAGATTGTATCTGCAGGTCTCCGCAGGAGAAGCAGGAAGCCAGCACCCACCAAAAAATAAGTGTGGCACGGGTGGGGACTGAAGCAATTACTTCACGTCAGACAACCCTACCTCACTGTGGTTTAGTTGAAGTTAGAAAGTGTGCCTAATAGCGTAACTATGGTTTAGTTGAATTTAAAAAGTGTGCCTAATAACCTCACTGCGCCAAAGTTGAATATAGAAAGTGTGCCTAATTGTGCAACTGTGGAAAGTGTGAATAATATCATCCTATGGTATAGCTGAACTCGGAAACTGTGAATAATATCTTCCTGTGGTATAATTGAACTTAGAAGGTGTGAATAATATCATCCAGTGCTACAGCTGAATTAGAAAGTGTGAATAGTCTCACCCTGTGGTATAGGTAGGTGGTGTGAATAATATCATCCTGTTGAATAGTTGAACTTTGAAAGTGTGAATAATATCTGCCTGTGGTATAACTGAACTTAGAAGGTGTGAATCTATAAAGTATACCTACTAACCTCAACGTGGTTTAGTTGAATTTAGAAAGGGTGCCTAATAGCGTAACTGTGGTTTAGTTGATGTTAGAAAGTGTGCCTAATAGCGTTACTGTGGTTTAGTTGACTTTAGAAAGTGTGCTTAATAGCGTAACTGTAGTTTAGTTGAATTCAAAAGTGTGCCTAATAGCGTAACTGTGGTTTAGTTGAATTTAGAAAGTGTGCCTAATAGTTATGTTTGGGAATGTCAGGCCACCGCGCATGGCTACGTTTTTAAATGTGTTGTGGTTAATATGCATTTCGAGGTTATTGTTTTCTTTGATTCAGGTTTATGTTGTTACCTGGATGATAGCCTGTTGGCCTAGTAACATTTGCTTTGTACTTGATAAGTTTCTTTCTTGTTGAAAATAAGAAATAAAGTTTGAAAAAAAAAAAAAGAAAGTGTGCCTAATAGCGTAACTGTAGTTTAGCTGAATTTAAAAAGTGTGGCTAATAGTGTAACTGTGGTGTAGTTAAAGTTAGAAAGTGTGCCTAATAGCGTAACTGTAGTTTAGCTGAATTTAAAAAGTGTGGCTAATAGTGTAACTGTGGTGTAGTTAAAGTTAGAAAGTGTGCCTAATAGCGTAACTGTAGTTTAGTTGAATTTCAACAGTGTGCCTAATAACCTCACCGCGCCAAAGTTGAATATAGAAAGTGTGCCTAATTGCGTAATTGTGGAAAGTGTGAATAATATCATCCTATGGTATAGCTAAACTTAGAAACTGTGAATAATATCTTCCTGTGGTATAATTGAACTTAGAAGGTGTGGATGTTATCACCCTGTGCTAGAGCTGATTTAGAAAGTGTGAATAATCTCACCCTGTGGTCTAGTTAGGTGGTGTGAATAATATCATCCTGTGGAATAGCTGAACTTTGAAAGTGTGAATAATATCTGCCATAATATCTGCCTGTGTTATAACTGAATTTAGAACGTGTGAATCTAAAAAGTGTACCTAATATCCTCACTGTGGGTTAGTTGAATTTAGAAAGTGTGCCTAATAGCGTAATTATGGTTTGGTTGAATTTAGAAAGTATGCCTAATACTGTAACTGTGGCTTAGGTGAATTTAGAAAGTGTGCTTAATAACACAACTGGGGTTTAGCTGAATTTAAAGTGTGCCTAATAGCGTAACTGTGCAAAGTGTGAATAATATCATCCCATGGTATAGTTGAATTTAGA
The DNA here is from genome assembly GCF_040938575.1 of Ambystoma mexicanum. Classification (NCBI taxonomy): domain Eukaryota; kingdom Metazoa; phylum Chordata; class Amphibia; order Caudata; family Ambystomatidae; genus Ambystoma; species Ambystoma mexicanum. The sequence goes on along the minus strand of NC_090931.1, from coordinate 846,828,012 downwards.
AGGTGTGAATAACCTCACCCTGTGGTATAGTTAGGTGGTGTGAATAATATCATCCTGTGGAATAGTTGAACTTTGAAAGTGTGAATAATATCTTCCTGCTCTGCAATGGAACTTAGAAAGTGTGAATAATATCATCCTGTGCTACAGCCAAATTAAAAAGTGTCCCTTACTGTGGTATAGGTAAACTTAGAAAGTGTGAATAATAACATCCTGTGGTATAGTTGAACTTGGAAAGTGTGAACAAAATCACCCTATGCCAACTGTAGCATAGCTCAAACTTATCCACGCCATGAGTCCACCTCGCCCACCATGGTCTGCCCAAAGAGACCCACTCGCCCCCGCCTCGCTTCCCCCTCGCCCTACTTCCCACCTCCCCAAACCATCCTGCCCTCCACCACATCCTCAGCCCACTCCCTATCCAACTCCCAAGACAGAAGAACCAACCCATCCCAAACCAGCCCACCCGCCACCACATTCTCAGCCCACTTGCTGTCCAACCCTCAAGCCAGAAGAACCATCCAATCCCAATCCAGCCTGCCCTCCACCACGCCCCCACCCCAACCCCTATCCAAACACCAAGCCAGAGGAGCTCGATGGTGAGCCGACCATCCTAAGACACTTGTTCCTCCCATCCCCTCCACCCACCCACCCACTATCATCATGCCCGCACCACCGGCCCCTCGAACTAACGGGCCTCTCAGGCACACCCAGACCCACCACCGCCCCCTCCCCCTTCCTCTCATCAACTCCCACAAACAACCTCCTCCGACCCCACTCCTTCCCCTCTCTAAAAACTGCATGTCTCGCCCTGGCAAGAACAGTAGCCGCATCCCTTTCACCCTCTGACCCCCCTACTCTCTCTCACACACCAACTGCAACAAAAACCCTGAAAAGAAAACGTACCTGGTCTCCCTCAATCTCTCACTACTCCTCGCCACTCCTGTCTCGACCCACCACCTCAATCTCCCAATCTCGATCATCACCACCCCCCCTTCCTCACCCTGCCTTAAACCCCTCTCCCTTGAATTGTCACCAGACACAACTGGAACTCCTAACCCCCTACACCTCAGTGTCGAGTACTTTGACCCAAATCCCCCCAACCTCACACACCCATCCAACCCCACCACCCACAACCACCACCTTGACCGCCCGCCTACTCTTCCCATTGACCATCCCCCCTCTCCCACCCCACAGTTTCCACTCCCTCCCCTCACCACCCTGAACATACCCGCCCCACCACCACCCCTCCGACCGACTCCCCCACTCCTCCCAACTTCCACCTCCGCAACCTCCACATCATCCTCCTGTACCAAAGTAAGATGCATCTTTTATAATGCCCAATCTGTAGCAAGAAGCAGACAGCATCATTGACATCCTCACCTCAGACAAACCAGACCTAGACTTTATGACAGAAACCTGGTTCTCTGATGACTTTGCCCCTGTTGCCAATGAAGCCTTCCCCCCAGACTACTCCCTCATCCCACTCAACCGACCCTCTAGAGGAGGAGGAGTAGCAATCGCCTTCAAGTCACACTTCTCCGCCTCAATCATCGACAGCCAGCCAATCATCCCTTCCTGCAAATCCCTCCCGCAACATTCTCCCACAGCTTCCTAATCATCTACATACCTCCTGGCTATGACAGACAATTCACAAGCAACCTCTGCTATTCAATAGCCACCATCCAATTAAGCCATCCCACCCTCACACTTCTAGGAGACTTCAATATCTGGCTTGACATCCCCACCAACCCTATGACCCACTCTCTGATCGACTGCCTAGACATGATTAACCTCCATACCCACATAAACAGCCCAACTCACTATAAAGGACACACCCTTGATGCCATCTTCAGCTCCCATGACCAGATACTTCTAAACCACCCCACCCCTATCATCTGGTCCGATCACTTCATTGTCCCTTTCAACATTCGCTCACACGCCCCCCCCTCCCCATATCCGAACCAGAACCTCCAAATATACGCAAATGCTTGAAGAAACTAAAAATCCTCCCGACCTAGCTGACGCGCTCCTTCAGTCTCCTCCCCCTAAATTCCCACGCAATGAACACTTAACCTCCGACACCTTTGACTCATGGCTCAATACCTCATTAATCCCGCAGACCCCCACTTGCCATTCATCCGCTCGTCATGCCCCTTTCCCAGGATGATTTACACCAGAACTGAAAACTGCAAAACAACTGTATAAATCCACCCTGAGCAGAACCACCTTGGCTCGGTACCATCACCACTACAAAGCAGAAATCCGGAAAGCAAAAAAAAGCTCATTACAACTCTCGAATCCTCAACTGTGAAAACCCCAGCAAGGAACTCCACAAAATCATCTCTGAATTCACCAAACCATCATGTACCTCCACCCAATCCACCACTACTCAGTCACTCTGTGACTCACTCTCTCTCCACTTCTACATCACTGCTCTCGAAATAACAACAAATTCCTTAATCAACAAACTGGCCCTCTTGCACCCACCACACAACCCAACCACCCCACCCACCGCCTGCAACTGCAACCCACCCCATTTTCGACTCATTCACACCAATATCAACTGACAATTTCTCAAACTTCTCTCTGCCCGGAAACCATCCGGCTCCCCGCTAGACCCCTGCCCAGCCTCAACCCTCAAAGAAATATTTGCATCTACCTGCACAGGAGAATACACGAGAACCATCATAAATGACTCCCTCTCCTCTGGAATTTTTCCCGACATGTTCAAAACTGCTCATGTCAAGCCCCTTCTAAAAGAAAACCTTCCCTCGACCCTCTCGACCCCAAAAACTACCGCCCCATCTCAAACACCAGGTTCCTTGCCAAACTAATCGATCAAACTGCTTACTCCCAACTAAATGCCTTTGTCGAAGCCAACAATCTCCTAGACCCCGCTAAATCAGGTTTTAGACCCCGTCACGGAACCAAAACCACCCTGACCTCAATCTGGGATGACCTTAAAAACACTGCAGACTCTGCGGGATGTACTGCACTAATCCTTCTTGACCTATCTGCCGCCTTTGACACAATCAACCACTCAATCCTCTTTGACCACCTCCACTCCCTAGTTATCTGAGGAAAAGCTCTCAAGTGGATAGCATCCTTCCTCAACAATAGGAACCAAATAACCCTCCTCTCCTCCTTTGTTTCCACCGCCCGACCAGTCAATATCAGCCCTCCTCTTCAACCTCTATATGTCCATCCTCCCACTTGCACAATTTCCTGTGCTACAACTACACCGACGACACCCAACTAATTCTAAAACCCAGCTGCCAGCCCGACCTCGCTGCCTGCCTCCTTGACATTGATCACTGGATGACCACAAACCACCTCCTTTTAAACCCCCCCAAAACTGAAATGATGGTGTGTGGCAACACCAAACTTCTTCCACACCCTCTACCCTCGACATCATCCATGGGCAATCCCCCGACCACCTCAATCTCAGTAAAAAACCTTGGATGCATTATCGACTCTGACCTAACCCTCTCCCACCAAGTCAACAACATCTCTAAGTCCTGCCACTACCACCTCAACATTCTTAGGCGCACCTTTCCATACCTCTCCTTTCCCAACAGACTTGCCGTGGTCCAATTAATTGTAATGTCAAGACTGGACTATGCTAACTCCCTCTACCTCGGAGTCCAAGCATACCACCTGACTAAACTACAAAGGTCACAACATGCTGCAGCCAAACTGCTACTAGCACTTGGCCCAAGATATCACACCCTCGCAGCTCTCAAAACTCTCCACTGTCTCCCGGTTGAATAAAGGGTGACCTTCAAAACCTTATGCATTTCTCACCGAGCAATGCATAAAACCGGACCTCAATACCTTCAGGACAAGCTAAAACCCTACCATCCACCGCGCACTCTAAGATCAAGTTCTGCCCGTCTCCTAGTGATACCAAACACCAACTTAGTCAGGTTAGGTGGATCATGATTCTCAGCCTTGGCACCGACTCTGTGGAACTCACTTCCACCCCACATTTGACTGACCAAAGACCTCATGTCTTTCCGCAAATTACTGAAAACGTGGCTCTTCCCTTAAAAACCGACTTTTAGCACAAACAGAATCACCAACCACAATAAACAGAAACCCAAGGATGATGAATCGAAGATAACAATCCAGCATAGAGACCCGATCGAACAAACAGAAAACTAAAACGGCCAGTGTAAATAAAACAGATAAACTGAGTAGAACGAATGAAGTGGATGAGGATGAAGTGGATGAAACGGATGAAGTGGATGGAATGGATTAAATGGATGGAATGGATGAAGCAGATGGAACGGATGAATCAGATGGAACGGATGAAGCAGATGGAACGGATGAAGTGGATGGAACTAGAATGAAGTGGATGGAACCAGAATGAAGTGGATGGAACCAGAATGAAGTGAATGGACCGGAAGAAGTGGATGGACCGGAAGAAGAATTAGATGGAATGGAAGAATTGGATGGAATGGAAGAATTGGAGAGAACGGAAGAGGGGGAATAAAAAGTATCCTGAACAGATGAAATGTAAGGGACGGAATATAATGAACGGATGAAATATAAAGAACAGATGAAGTAGACGAAACGAAAAAGTAGATTGAACATGTGGAAAGGATGGAGTGGATAGATAAAGAAGATAAAGGAATGAAATGGATGGAAAGGGTGAATGAATTGAGCGGAGGGAGTAGATGGAACAGAAGGAGTGGATAGAATGAATGAAATGGACGTAACGGAGAGCTGGTTGGACTGAGTCTACGTGTCATAACGAACAGATGGAACGGAGTGGACGTACTTGCTGGAATAGATGGAACTGAGTGCTAGCTGGAATTGATGCACTGGCCGGAATGGATGGAACGGATGGAGCGAATGGAACACACCGAAACAGATGGAACGAAGTGGACATACTGGTTGTAATGAATGGAACGGATAGTATAGATGGTACAAAAGGAATAGATGGGGCGAATGGAAGTCGGAACAGATTGAGCAGATGGGAACGGAAGAAATGAATGAAGTGGGCAGAATGGGTGAAATGGATAGAACGGATGAAGTGGATGCAGTGGATGGAACGGATGCATTAGATAAAATGGATGGAATGGATGAAACACAGAGTGGATGGAACGGATGGAGTGGATGGAGCGGAGGGAGTGGATGGAGCGGAGGGAGTGGATAGAACAGGTGGAGTGGAGGGAACAGGTAGAGTGGAGGGAACAGGTGGAGTGGATGGAACAGATGAAGTGGATGGAGCGGAGGGAGTGGATGGAGCAGATGGAGTGGATGGAACGGATGGAGTGGATGGAACGGATGCAGTGGATGGAGCGGATGGAACAGACTGAGCAGATGGAACAGTAAAGTTTCCCCAGAACATCTTCCAGGAAGCGCCCTTTGACTGCCCACATCCCCCAAGAAAAGAGGAACTTCCATATCATAGGCCCCTCCCTGCACATTCTAACATCTCTCATAGTAGGGGACAAGATACCAGAAGGCTAACTAAAAGGAACATTGATAAATGCATTAGTACATTGTAGCATTGTACTAACGTGACTGAACTTTGAGTTACGAATTACAGAGGACAAGCATTGCCTAGAGGCAAGAGTAGTGCAAGCATGCCCCAAACCAAGAGGGGGACAAGTATTTCCAAAGCTTAAAGTGTTGTAAAAGCATTGTTTAAAACCAAGAAAGACTAACAACAAGGCATACAATTAAGCTACTCTGGTTGGCAGGAAGAGACGGGGCGAATGCCAGGCTGGAAAAGGGGAAGCTTACTGGTTATGATTGTTCCCTAACAGTTGATGAAAATCACATTGCCAAGGCCAAAAGGAGGAAAGGTAGAATTACATCCTTAAAGGAATTCTGGTGTTTGATGTGGCAGAAATACAAGAATGGCAAAGAGGCTGCCCTTCTGGAAGGTGAATGGTCAGAAGAAGAGTGTCTTGCTTGCTTGGGAGTGTTGTGGGGCAATAAAGTGAATCCTGACCTTTCTGAAATGTTGTTCAGAGTCACAAAGTTGCAAGCTACTGAAACAGTGGTGAATATTAATGTTGCAGAAAGAGTGACAAAGAGGCTGCCCTTCTTAAAAGTGAATGTTCAGAGGAAGAATGCCTTGCCTACATGTAGGTGTTGAGCAGCACCAATGTGAACGTTGTCTATTCTGAAAACGTGATCAAAGTCACAAAGTTGCAAACTGCTGAAGCTGTGGTAAAACATCTTGTGTAGGTAGATTTAAGACTTCAGAAGCATTGTTGAATGTGCAACACTGTTGGGGAGGCAAATAAGACCTGCATGGTGAATCCCTGTAGAAGTAAACCTGAGGTGAGAGTCAACAGGTGGAAGCAGAGGTGGGTCAAATGCGGCCTGACAAAGTTGTAAACTGTGATTTATGGCCGAGAAGACGCTGTGTTTCTTTATTCTTTGACAACAAACAGTGTTTATTTATTCCTTGCCAGAGGCTCTGTTACTTTGGATCTGACAAGGCGTGATATTTTCTTGGACATTGATAAAGTGTGGCAATGCACCTTGACCAAGAATACCAATGGTGCTATTTGATGAAGTGGAACTGCATAGAAACTTTGTTGCAACCCGGATTTCCTTGTTTCTTTTTGTTGAACATTGGAGTTGAATCTAACCTGAAACCTGGGGAAGGGGAATTCGCCCAGGTTATAAAGAAAGACTGTGAATTCATTCTAAATGCAGATGTTAATGTTGTTGTGAATTGCCATATATTGTCTTGTGTATTTTATGTATAAGCGTGAGGTACAGATATCCTTTGTTAGAGGGTTTCCTTTTGTTTTTGATAGGCAGAGAAATATTCATCAGGGTAGGGATAGTGAGGCATTTATTGAAATGAATACTTTAATAAAATGGCATATTTTCAAAAATCACTCAATAATAATTGTGAATTTTGCTGCAAAGATCTTTGGAGATGTGAGAATAAAGCTGTTTAAGAATTTTAAACGTTTGGCTAAGTTGGAGTCAATATTTGGTTTCAATAATGTAGCTTCTTTGAAGATCTAATCTAATTCTTGTAAAGTCTTACGTGGATGAGGCAAAGTAAGTTTTGATGTCCAGAGTGGGATTTTCCCAAATTTCCTATAATTCTATAAACCTCCCGATTTGAAGATGGGTAGATCATTGGTGAAACAAGGAGTGTCAGTAACTTGGATGTTCTGGTAATGGTTTACTCTTGTAGGACTCCAATGTTCAAGACAGTGGTGAGACGCTTGGCGGATGGAGATGAACATGGTGGCAGTGGAGAAGTGAGTAGATCCAGGTGGGAGAGAAGAGAAGGTATCTCGAAATGTAGTATCATATCATATTGGTTGACTGGAGGGCGCTAAGACCAGGCGCGGTAAGGTGCAACAACCCAAGGACATCTTAGCGCACTAATAATGGTGCCATAAGCCGGGGTGATCAGAATTAGAATATAGAGGCTTTAAGGCATTTAAAAATGAGAAGACAGTGTTCACTTCTAAGTAGCTCATGGGGGAGGTTTTTCCCGATTTTGCCCATGTTGAGTGTGTCAGATCTGCCATAGCTTCTGGATCTTTGGAAATGAACAATAGGCATGGCGTTTTTGCATGGTATTCTCTGTTGATGGTGAGGGCAGCGCCATTTCAAGTTATGTTTTAAGTACAAGAAAGCATGCCCATAAATGGTGAGGAGTTTAAAAGATATTCTTGATTTGATAGGCAGCCAGTGGACTGACTTTAAAGCTAGGGATATATGGGCATGTTTAGGGCGTTTCTTGACAATGCAAGCTGCAATATTTTGTAATAGTTGAAGGGAGTGAGAAATGGGTCCAGTGGCGCTTGTATAGATGGGATTGCAGTAGTCGAGCCTGGCTCCCATGATTGACCTGGCTATAGGAGCGGAGTGTGATTCTGAAAGTAGGGGTCGGATTTGTCTAAGTAACATCAAATGAACATGTGTGCCACTCAGTGTGTAATTTAGATGGGGAGACATGGAGATGGTTGAGTCGAACCAGAATCCAAGAGTTTTTATGCCACTAGTTGGAGAATTCAGTGTATCGTTTCTGTATTTTAATATGGTGCTGGGGGTAACTGACAAGTAAGAGTTCTATTTTCTCTTTGCTCGTACCTAGCCAGTTGGTAAACATCCATAGCTGAATTGTTTTATGTACTGTTTGAATTTTGTTTTAGTAGTACGTTTGAAAACGATCTGTGCGCCCTCCATGTAATTTTGGATTTCTGCCCCGAGGTCCATTAAGAGATCATGAAGCGCTTTGAGATAAAGGTAAAATTCAGATATTTACACCAGAGAGACAATGGAGGGGAGGAGTGGCAGTAGAAGAAGATATGATGCTGCTGAGAACGCCTTGTACAAAAGTACTGGTGTACCTTGTGGGTTGGCTTCCGATAGTAAGGGTAGTAGGTAGGGAGGATTCTGCAGAAAGACTACTTGGCCCCTCGTTGCCACCATTAAGGACTAATCAATAGACATGCCACTGTGTTACCAGGCTAATCAACTGCAATAGAACAACAGGTGGGCAGATGGTCTAGTAGCTCAAAGGGCCCTGATGAACAGTATGGGATGCTAAGCTCCTCAGAGCCACTGGACCGTGTCTGTACTCACATAGATAAACTGTCATGAACGCACGAAAGAGATTCCTATAGCGCGGTTCCAAAATGAATCCTGCATGGTTGGAATTCTGGGTGAATTGGTTTTGACCTGGTGAGGCATGTATACATGGTATGAAGAATATAGGCCAAATCAGAATACATTCAGGGGGTATGGCGTCCTTTCATCGACACCCGTTTTAACGATGGGTGTTTTGCCACTGTTTTTTTTTCAGAAAAACCTCGACATTTTTTGGAGGTGGGATAGGGCAAATAAAGGTTTGGGGGGTCAGCAATACAAAAATAGTTAAATGAAGGAGGGCTTGGGGAGTAAACCCCCATAAATTACTCAAAAGAATTTTTGATTAAGTTTTTGGGAAAAAACACAGCGGCAAAACACCCGTCGTTAAAACAGATGCTGATCAAAGGCCATAGAACCATTCAGGGTCTTCTACTACCGCATTCCTAGAGTATGGGGGATCAGCCATGGGGGAGAATGCTACAAGTCATCCTAAGTGACCCCTGGGCTGCCTACGCGCTATTTAAATGTAATAAATAAATAAATAAGTGATTCCCTTTTGGAATGGGTATAGTGGCCTAGTTCCTCTTGCAAAAACTTAAAATACTCAAATGGGTCCTACAGAGCGGAAGGCGACTGGTTGAGAAATGGACAGGGCAGGACATGTGTCTATATCTATCTGTGCATTTTTCCCAATACCCTAGACTATTCACTCGTTTTTGTATAGGTTCTGCTTGACTGGATGTTGGCAAACTTACTGCTGCAATTATTTCGGAAGGGTTGTGTTTGCTTTCCAACCACACAATAACAACTTTGAGAATATGTGGGTTCAATGTGTATACATCGATCACAGCTTGTTTGTGGTCTTGTAGTTCGACTCTTGTAAGCCAGCCTTTTCTATGCTTTTTAAAAGTACACCCCACACCCCTGCACTTACCCAACTCTCTCGACCATACTACCCCTACACACACGTATATAAAAAAGTTCGACTTGCAAGACTCGAACTAAAAGATGACAAGCTAACTGTGGTGGATGTAATCACTGTAAACGATACTCACGTTGCCTTCCTGGATCAGGGTTAGTCGAGGGATCTCCTGCTTGGCACCATGTGCCCTGTCATCATGGGCATGGCGGGCGGGGGAGAGGTCGACACTCCCGCACAAACACCCCACTATCGCTGTGCAAACGGTTAGCATCATTGAAATTGGATGCAAAGTTTGAGGACGCCAGCTTCCTTCAGTTTGCCCGGATCTGGACAATACTCCAGCCGTAATCAATGGGATGGGGACAGACACTGCCGCTGTGTTACCGAAGTGTCTCTATCTGCAAAGGAAATGTTTATTATTTAAGGTTAACCTCCTGCCTCTCTCACTGTCAATTTGCATAATTGTGCTACCTTGGTAAAAGTCAGGGAAATGCCAGCAATTACGAGAAGGAAGCAGCGCTGGATTCAATAACAGAGACGGCAAAGGCTGCCGAGTGTGACGATAAAAAGATCTCGCAGCCTGGGGACGAGGGGGCGGGGGACTGACTGGTGCCAACACTGTGCTTGGATATGTACATTGGACGCCCTGGCACATACCCAGACCCCTCTTTCATGGATGTAGTCCACCTCAGGGGCCCCACTGACACTAAGGGGTTGCCCTGATCTGTTTTTATTTCTCAATGGCTGTCTAAGTCGAATAGGAAAGGCAAGCTGCCACGTCATTCCACTAAATAAAAACAGAGCAAACTATGGGGCGGTTCAGAGAATGGGACCATGGCCCACACGTTAGGAGAGGAGTAAGGGAGAGGGCGTGGTGGTCCCACTAACAATACATTCTGAACACTCAACATTCCAGAGCAATGGAGGAAGAAGCCGAGACCTAGGCCACAAAGCAGAGGGGCAGCACCTACAGGCCAAGCGGAGACCCAGCCCACAAAGCAGAGGGGCGGCGCCTACAGGCCAAGCCGAGACCCAGCCCACAAAGCAGAGGGGCGGCGCTTTTAGGTCAGTCTGCGTGAAAGTGGTGTATGGGGAATAATGCAACCACTTGCAAAAGAAACATGAGTTCAGTGCTTGGATTAGAGGCTGTTAAAGCATCCATGGCAACAGTGTTTCTCAAAGGTAGTCAGGCATAGGGCATTTAGATGTTTGGCTGGGTAATTCGGGTACTAGATCCAGGCAGTGTAATGACGTGGTCTACTTGGGCTTCAATAAAGCTCTACATACCACATACACTTTCACAAATGTTAAAACGTAGAGCATAGTTACTTTGGGTTGGGCCTAGGGTAGTAAAGAGGGGTGGACTGGCCTATAGGGAACTCTGGAGATTTTCCGGTAGGCCTCTGCACCCTGGGCCTCTATTGTGACGTTTTTCCAAATGTTCCCATTGGAAAATGATTGGACTTGCTGAAAATGTGTAATATGAGGGCACATTTAAAATTATTTCCAAGGCCTCTTTTGCTTCCCAGTCCACCCCTGGACTAGTAAATAGTTACTAACCAGCTGAGTGACCAGTGGCAGAGAGAGAGGGCTGTGCAATGTGTTCGTCTAAGATAAACTAGGTGACAGATGGGCTGCCACGTGGAAGGGTCATCTAGGCAACATTCTTCAATGCACTGATACACAACATTGCAAATTAAATTGTAGGTTCACTTCTGTATGCCGATTTACAGAGGATACTGAGATCTGTCATAGGGTCTGTACAACAAAGGGAACGTGAGTGCTGGATCCAAAGTTGGGAGAAGACTTGATGTAGTGACAGATGTGAGAGAAGGTGTATGGGTGAGTAACTGGTAGGTGAATGTCATGAATGTGACTATGTGTGTGAATATTCTGGGTGTGTGTTCGTATGCAAAACGCAGTGTGAATGTTCTGAGGGCACGTTTGAGTGAATGTGAGAGAAGGTGTATGGGTGAATGACTGGTGGGTGAAAGGGTATGAATGTGAGTGTGTGTGTCTGTTTGTGTGCGTGTCTCTGTGTGTTCCTAGTGGGTTTGCATGTGCATGTTCTGAGTGTGAATGTGAGTAAATGTGAGAGAAGGTGAGTGACTGGTGCCTGAACAGGTATGAATGTGATTATGTGTGGGTGCAAAGGGCTGGAGGGCTTGGGGAGCACTGGAGCACTGTTGGCATTTCTTTAAAGTGACATGACATGTTTTACTGGCATTTTTGGGCAAAGTTAACTTGATTACTTTTATGTTGATAGACTGGCATTTTGGTGCAGCAAGTCTAGCCATTGCTTACTGTGACATGACATTTATTTCTGGAAATCTATAATAAAGCAATCATGCTAAGTGCTATTTAATAAGTAGACTGGCATTTCAGTACAGCCAGCCTAGCCCATTTCTAACTGTCTCATGACATTTTTTTAATGGAAATATTTGATAAAGCACGCATGTGTTATTACTTGCCTAAACTGGCATTTTGGTGCAGCCAACCTAGCCATTTCTTAGTATCGTGACATTTTGTACTTGTCATGTCTAACAAAGCAAGCAAGCATGACACTGGTTATTACGTATCTAGAATGGAATTTAGGTTCAGCCAGTCTAACCTTTTCTTACTGTGGCATGCTGTTTTTACTCAGCTTTTATGATAAAGCAAGCATGATAAGTGTTAATTACATAACTAGACTAGAATTTTCGTACAGCCAGTCTACCCATTTCTCACTGGGGCATGACATTAATTACAGGGCATTTATGAGAAAGCAAACAAACATGATAAGTGTTCTTACATGTCAACACTGGCCTTCATTGAAGCTAATTTGGACATGGTGTATTTTTGTGGAATGGCATTTATAATGGCATAGCCAAGAGGAGTATGTTCTTGCATGGGGTACTTGCATATATTGGCAGAGCCAGCTTAGATACATTTTCTTATAGTATTATTATTGACATTATGCTCAAAGTAAAAATTGGTATATTCTTATATGGGAATGCTCGGATATATTAGTGCAGCCATCATGATATATGATTATGATAGCGCCTACACACAATGTATTTCAAAGTACTTCAAGGCAAGGGAGAGAACAAGGGAAAATACAATGACATTCTTACAGGCCATGAACAGTAAGGATGTGAAATTAACTATCGTACTCGGCCTGACGACATTTCAAATAGTGAAAGTGCTAAGACCTAGATAAGAAAGGGAGGGGGGAGTGGGAAGGAAATGGAAACAGACAGGCGACTACCATACTAGACCTGACGACATTTCTGGTAGAGCCGGAGGAAAACAAAAGTTGAGGGAGAGGGGTGGAGAAAGGGAGGGGAGGAACAAAACAACAAGCGACTATCGTACTAGGCCTGCCAATGTTTCAGATAGTGCTGGAGGGAGGGGGGGGCAGTAAGGGGATGGGGGAGCGACAGACGAGGTTGCTACCATACTAGGTTCAGGGGCAATTCTGATGGAGTAAGTGTATAGAAGAAAGTAAGGCGAGTAGGGGAGGAGATAGGAAAAGGGAGAGGGGAGGAGAGAACAGATAGTAAGCAGTCAACAAGAGTGGAGAAGCAAGAGGACAGAGCAAATACAATTGCAGAAGTTAGTAGTAACACATAATGTTGCAAGCCAGGATACAAGATGAAGATGGGAACAGCATGATTCAGGGCCACCATGAGTACAAGATGCAAAAGAAGGCCAGCATGAAAGTTGAGAAAGGGTGACGCACCGTGAATCAATGACGTCCATAAAAAGTAAAATCCAGCATTGGCCACAAGACGGTGATGGTGAAACCAGGATGTATCAGGACAGACTCCTGTGTGCAGGAAGGGGGGCACAAGGGACCAACACGGTGGGACCAGAGAGGGTGGATATGGCCTGTGTGGACAGAGGGTGTAAACACATGTTGGTGCATGCTTACCTGCTGTTTTAGCAGGGGGGTCGGACCCTGGATCCTCCTTGTTCGAACAGGTCCAAACAGGAATTGCCCTTTTCTTTGACTGCCCTTCACTTTGGACGCCCGGGCAACAGAGACGCCCTAGATCTAAGAGTTAAAAGCAGGAAGGAAGAGGTAGGGCTAAGAAGGTGGGTGGTGCTTAGGGCAGGTGACCTAGATCCACTTACACCTGCTCCCCAGCTGCAAAGGAAAAGAGGCTGGAGGGCTCCTTAAGTAGGGAAAAGTGCAGAAAACAGGAAGGCACCAGGTGGGCGGGGCTTGCTAAGTGGTGAAAAAGAGCGGCAACCAGGAAAGTACCAGGTGGGCGGGGCTTAGTCCAGGTGACCTAGATCCACTTACACCTGCTCTCCAGCTGCAAAGGAAAAGAGGCTGGAGGGCTCCTTAAGTAGGGAAAAGAGCGGCAAGCAGGAAGGCAGCAGGTGGGCGGGGCTTAGCCGGGTGACCTAGATCCACTTACACCTGCTCCCCAGCATGGAAATGTATAGGCACAGCCAGTGTGAATTTTTTTTTTTATACATATATTGCGGGGAACGGTATGAAAATGCATTGGGAAATGTTCCTGTTCAGTGTTGGTGACTTGCATCTATTAAGCTATCTGATTTTGTACCCAATTTTTTACAGAAGATTTTCTGTGTAATGCACCGTTTTAACCGATTATTCAAAAAATGCTCTTGGGGGGATAACCACCCCAAAACCGTTTTCATTGGTTTAAGCTCCCATGCTACCCTCAGTCGCTCTCGCATGCTTGTGCCAAATATTTTCTTCCTTCCAATTAAAAAATTCACCAGCCGCCACTGGTAGCTGGTATATATGGGTGGCAGGGGCCAGGTACTACTCCTTGTTTCTATGCTAGGTGAAAGATTTAAGCTTTGATTAAAAAAATACTTCCATCACCTAGCACAGTGTGCTCATGCCCCTGCAGCAGCATGATCATCGTGGGCATTGTGCATGCGTTGTGGTCCAGGCCGGCCCAGAGTGTGGCGCTTCCCATGCTTTGTTGTGTAGCTTGAGGGGGCCCCTCAGCATAGCTCACAGGGGGACACCCAAAATGTGTCTTACACCACTGAGGAAATTCCCTCTGTAAGGGGCTGTAACACCCACTAAGTGAACCAAGGCCCATGTTACGGCCCACGGGAATGGCCACTGATGTTACCGGGTGATAAAGCCCCCAAACGAGGGTGATGTTGCTTAATGAAATTGGGACAAGATGCATGTATTCACTCATTAAATCATAATCAATGGCTGTATCTACAAGCACGTAACATTCTCAGAACAGTGCCCATGCTATGCAAACTCTCTTTGACCATTATATTGATAAATGGATAGCATTATCTTAGAACACAAATCCCTAGGCAAAGTATCTAGCACACCACAAGGTTGAGGTTTCCCTGGCATAAGGCCCTCCAGGTGCTCAGTCTTGAAGGGGCCCACGATCACTGTGGGACCTTTCCATGCATAGGCTTTTCTGACAGACATCTTTCAGATCGCCTCATTACCTAGGAGTCGGCTTGCAGTCTCCAAACACACTGTAGGGGCAGCAGCTCCAAATGGCTCCTTATTGTTAAAGTTATCTACACAGTGCCCTATCATAGTGCAACCTTTAAGCTGCATGCCCGACTGGTCGCCATCATTCATGCAATATGTTTCTCTCTCATGCAGATGATCTGGAAACTGCACTCATTTGAGGGCTGATCCTTCCCTGCCTGCCTCTTGGGCTCTTGGTATCCTCCACTTTGGTTCTGGAAATGCCCTGGAGTGTTGGGTGAGAATCTATGCGTGATGGCTCTTCTCAAGCTATCATTCTTCCTGGCAGACTCCGCAGATGCAGCACTCTACCCCCTCACTCCTGTAGCTCTCAAGGGGTGATGGCTCCATTGTAGTTCTCATATTTAATTTTCTCCCAAAGTAGCGAGGGAGATTTGTGCACACCCTCCAGAGAGGGTCTTTGTTCATGCCAATACTAACAGGGCATGTGCATTTGTGATGAAGTCGCTTTAGAATGTATTTACAGTGCCAATGATTCCCGACAATCAATGATAAGGATCATTATTATTCACAGACTTATTAGCACGTTATTAAAATTAGCATACTCATTATGAAATCCACTCTAAAAAGAGTACTGAAAGAAGTTTGCTATGAACAACAGCTCACTAACCTTGCCACTAAATCTCACAGTGGCACTTATTGCCACGAATGCATAAACAGATGTTCCTGCCGGCCTATATCAAGGCTTATCCAAGTCCGCACACTGTCCGGTTATACCTATCTCTGAAATTTGACATATCTGAGGCACTCGAAACAAAAGGTGCCCAATTAGGATTAAGTGTGCTGTGCGAATGTGTCATCTGTGTGGCAACGAAACCACTGAGACGTTACACCATCTATTGATTGTGTGTGATAGTTCGTATGCTTTGGGCTATAACCACATGAAGTCATACAATGATCAATTTGAGCCTGTCGAAATGGAAGTATTATGGTCACATTTCATGGGCGGCAATGACATAAATTTGATATATTTTATGGTTGCTTTTTATAAAAGGATTGTACTAATTTTTCGTTGTGTTGACTGACCTTATCAAGCAATGTATTGTACTTTATGGAACATAATTAGATGAGGGATATGATTGGTTTTAATCTGCTTTTAATATTGGCCTTGTAATTGTATTAATTGTTATACAAAGCATTTGTTTTGCTATATGTATATAAATAAACCTGAACTTGAACTATTAGCGTGTTATTCCACCAGTCCATATTAACTTGCATATTTCCCAGGGAAAGGATCCCAAACACTCTCCTGCAACCGTCTCTCAGTAAGCTAAATGCTTTGGTCTCAGCCTCACTGCTACGTTATCCCTGCTGGCTCATATCTCACTCAGGGTCTCTAATGGGCCTTTCTCTCATCCATTTTACTTCCAAAGATGAGGATCTGTGGACATTTCTTCTCCATTTACTACATAAGGTCCTGGTGGATTTCCCACCCAATGTGCCAACCGTCTCTGAAACGGACCCTCTGATCCATGAACGTGCAAGGGGGGGGGGGGGGGTTTATAAACAAGGCTGCCACCGATTCTTATCTCTCGCCCCTCACACTCTCTCAGAGTTTGGATAGACTGCATATCTCTCTATATCTCTCTCATGTCTTGCCTCCATTTCGCTATGACTCCTCTCCTGCTACTTGCTGCACACAGGACTACATCTAGGCCAAGGCATCAGCTGCCTTGGCTGTGAGAACCCCCAGCTCGGTCTCATCCAGCTTTGGGGCTCCACCCACCTCTGCATTCTCCCGGGTTCACTCCTTCTTGGCCGAGTAGTTCCACATGCTCTGGCAGCCTCTGCTGTTCAGACGCTGTACAGGATACACCTGTGTAGCCGCAGAACGACAGAGGCATTCAAATCAACGCACATGCATCCCAATTCCAGTGGCAGCTGATGATTTTTTTCATTGGAGAGGTAGACATATTATTGACAAACATGCAAGAACGACCGACCGTAGCAAAGTCAAACGTTTTTTGGATATTGTTTTAAAATGGTGCATTATACTGAACACTTTCTGTGAAAAACTGGGTGAAAGGTCAAACGGTTTTGTAGGGTATCTCCAATCCAAGAAAGGAATAGCTGCAAGTCACCAACAGTGCACAGGAGCCTGTACCAACACATTACCATGATGCCTTCACCCACAATTCATACCAGTATAAAAAAAATAGCACACTGGCTGTGCCCATACATTTCCATTCTGGTTGCAGCAATATGTGCCAGAATTCCTATCTAAGAACATACGTATGTTTGCTTTGCACATAATGGCTGTAAGGATGTCATTAAAAATAACAAACCCTGGCTCTGCCAATATATGGCAGTATCCCCACAAAAGAACAAACTCCTGTTAGCCTTGCCTTTAACACAATAAGAACACATGTACTAACTGGCTTCACAATTTAGTCCAGTCTAGACATGTAATAACACTTAACATGCTTGCTTTATTATAGATGCCAAGAACAAAATAAACATGCCACTGCCTCAGTAAGGGCTAGACCGCTGCCCCAAAATAATAGCCTACACAAGTAACACATATCATACTTGGTTTATCATAAATGCCCAGTAAACAAACATCAGTCCACAGTAAGAAAGAACTGTACTGGCTGCCCATAAATGCCAGTCTAGCTAAATAACCCGGCTGAATTTATCATTGAACTTCTGACATTAGCCTTGAGTAAAAATTTCTTCATGTTCAACAAACAATTTTTCCTACAAATCAAGGGCACGGCCATGGGGGCAACATTTGCCCCTAGTTTGGCCATCCTATTCATGGCATCCTTCGAAGATAAATATGTGTACAACCAAATTAATCCATGGTTGTTACACATACACATCTGGCAGAGATATATTGATGACATCATTTTTCTGTGGTCAGGGGATGAATCTTCCCTAGGGGACTTTTTGCTATGGCTTAACGCCTGTGATAACAATATTCAGTTCACAATGGAATCTGATCGCCAGACTATCCATTTTTTGGATTTAGAAATATTCAATATCACTAACAAACTTGCATGTAACCTCTACAGGAAACCAACAGACCGAAATACTCTGCTCCACTTCAGAAGTGACCACCCTCATCATGTTCAACAGAATTTACCATATGGACAGTTCCTTCGCATTAGAAGGAACTGTACTTCGTTACCAGATTATTACACACACTCGGGTCAACTGACGGAAAGACTTCATCAGAGAGGATATCCCAAAAAACTGGTATCTAATGCCCAGAAAAGAGCCAGGTTCACCAATCGAGACAGCCTCGTGACACCTGAGCCATTACGAGAACAAACAACTGAAGACAGGATCACATGTGTCACCACACATGGACCTAACTCATTTCAAATTAAAAGGTCCATTCAAAAATTCTGGCCCATAGTGAGGCTACTGTTACCAGAGGAACCGCTTCCCAGATTTGCCTCTAAGAGAGGGAGGAATATTAAAGAACATTTAGTGCATTCCATGCACACACGGGATGTTCTTACCACTGGACCATGGAATTTACGCAAAATTACTGGGCATTTCCCATGTGGATCATGCTCAGTATGCAAATTCACAGTGAAGACCAAGTCCTTCCTGATTAATGGGAGACCATGGACTTTGAAACACCACACGATTTGTAAGAGCAACCAGGTAGTCTACTGTGTTCAATGCCCATGTGGTTTCAGGTATGTAGGTCAGACCACACGTAAAGTGGGGACCCGCATATCTGAACATCGTTCTAGGATTCGCTGCAAGCTCACTACTTCACCGTTGGTGACACATTACCTAGAGCATCGACACACACCAGATGACCTCCTGTGGTGGGTACTAGAAAAGGTCGAATCTGGTCCCAACGTACAAACCAGACTGCTCACACTAGAAGCCAGATGGATCCATCGTCTGGACTCTTACGAACATGGTTTAAATGAACTTAATAATCCTCAGTTCTAAAACAGACACATTCTAAACTTAGCCTTATTTATCCACGCCCATTGCCTTCCATTGACTGTTCCTTTGACCTATATGCACACTGCGTATAGTCCTTTCCTTGTGGGTTAATTAATTATTTAATATCAGACCATCTTATGACCATTTGATATCCACATGTGGGGTTCGAATCAGTCCTCTTTTTCTTCTTCCCCCCGTGCGGGACTGCAGGCAGATTCGCTGCGCTGCTATACGCCCTGGGTCATGACGCCATCCCGCCCACGGACACACCTCATTAGTGTCCTTGGTAATCTAGCCATACTACGGCTTCACTTGGGGTAGCATTGCGCCGACTCATTGCTTGAGTCATGCCGAGCTGTGGGGGCCCGGCATCTACTACCAATCGTGTCTTGACACGTTTTCCTCCATCTTGGGCCCGCCCACTTTTGAGTGCTCACATTTCAGGTCCATGACTTCCGGTACCGACAGGCACCGCACTGCATCTTTCGGAGTTAGCTTTTCACCTTCGAAGCGTACTCGATACATTAGACTCACAGGTAAGACGCTGTCCACCCCGGCGCATAACTCTCCTTGTGGCCACGCTTCAATCACTCACCCCCCTTCTTCTCTCTGCCCCCCTCCTTTCTTCCCCCCCACCCCACCCTTCCCCCCTCGCCCTTCCTTACCTTTTGCTTCTTTCCCCTTGTTTTTTCCCAGCTGACGGCTGCCTCGCCCGCGGCTGACTGCGGCTTACTGAAACAGACCCGCCTGAAACCGGACAGCGCAGCTGTTCACGCTCCCTCTCGGAAGCTCCACGGCTCCGCCGTTTATACTGGATGTTTTTTTCTTTCTACCGTCCAGGTATTCAGTTTATTTTATTACATGCTTGGCACTAGCAGGGAATTCCTGGTTTGTGGGGCACCATTATTTGGAAGCATGCTGGATTAGAATCACATTACTTCTTTTCCACAACTTCCCTGTCTTAGGCAGACACAGTTGGAAGTGTTTGGTGATTTTCTAATAGTTGTATTATCATTTTATTTCTTTGACTGTGGAGATTTTATGCCAAGTGCAACCTTCACGACTGCACTTTAAATATCTTTTTAATTTATTAAATAATCTTCATACTTAGTCATTAGGACACTCATGATAGGGAATTCTCACCTCACCTGTCTATAGTCTGTCCTTTTTAGCTTTAAACTCAAATTCTTTCTTTTTCTTCATTCTTCCTACAGAACTCATCAGCCCTGAAGAAGGCGGAACATTAAAACTGATCCTTTATCCTTTTGGGACCAGCCTCCGCCGATACGCTAGAACGTGAGGGGAGTGTTGGGACTCTTTTCCTTTCTACCAACACATCCTTTCGCCTCATTGGAACAGTTTCCCCCACTGCGTTGGCTAAATCTTGAAAACAGACTAGATATCTGAACAATAACCCCAGGCCATTTTTGTCCAGATCTTATTTTTTCAGGTTCGCACACTGGGAATATTAAGGATAGACTCCTTGATTAGAGCAGCATAACTAAAGGGTGTGTATCTCGGATAGAATTTTTCCCGAGACCCTGGTAGGACAGACAGACATATCCAAGCCCTACCACTTTGCTGCCCAACTCATCCGGGTTTCCGGTTATATCTTTTCAGCCTTTCAAATTCTCATTGGTTTACATAATTGTTACTCTTTTGACTCCACCGGTTCTTGACCCTAGTGCATTTCCTTCTGTGATTAGATAACAGATCGAAGTTCGGTGTATGTCAACCCGCACAAATTTGCTTTTTATGTTCAAAAAATTACGAAAAAGTATTGTGTGTTGTTGCTTTTTTGCTAGTTTATTGTTGATTGTTCACTTGTCTAAATGCTTGATACACATTACACTATATATATTTAAAAAATGTCTGTTATGTGAAAAATGTCTCACGATTGTACATTGCATTAAAAGTATTTATATATATTTTTCTTCTTTCCAATAATTGAACCTAGCATTTATTGCTCGTATATAGAGCTATTCAGGGGAGATCCAGGATTTAAATGACCCCCATTTTAGCTCTCTTCCTTTTGTTTTTGGCATAGCGACACTCCCTTTCTTTTTGATGCTTTATAGCTAAATAACACATCATGTTTGTTTTTTATCGTAGATGCCCAGTAAACAAACCTCATTTCACAGTAAGAAATGTCAAGGCAGATTGCCCAAAAATGACAGTCTAGCCAAGTAATAGCACATACCATGCTTGGTTTATCATAGATGCCCAGAAAAACAGTCATGCCACAGTAGGAAAGGGCTAGACTGGCTGTCCCAAAATGCTAGACTAGCCGATTAATAACTCATAACATGCTCCACAACTAGTAATCCCCCTCAACCACCTACCCTGCTTATCCCTCCCCATAACCCCTAATAGCCAAACCTAGTACTCCCACTCCCCTGGACAGTGCTCCTTTAAAAAAAACACCGAACCAACCAACAGAAGGGACAGGCTGCATTCGATAGCACCCAGGCATAGCAACATAAGAGGAAACACCAATACTGTCCTAGCATGAGAAATGACAGACGGCCATTTGCCTGTAAACTCTGCAACCAGACCAATTCTCGCCACTGAGGACTGAAAATGCCCCAACGCAGAAATGGACGTCGACAAACAGTGCAGGAACATAGAACACTTAATACAGATACACAAATTCAACTGCCCCCAGTAGAAGCAGCCTCGAATGCAGAACACACCCCGCCAAACACGACTATCAACAGAAAAAACATTGTAAGAGAAAAATCCTTATATCTTACACAGTACCTTGCGACAACCACAGGGCCTTGTTACCTCAACGACACTGACATCACAGGAGAAGCAAAGAATCCCCCCAAACAGCCAGAAAAAAGACGGGGGTACCCAAAAAGAGATTGGGAAGATTTCAACCCCCTCACTCCATACATCACAAGAACAGAAGGGCACTATCGACACCCACAACATACCATACGGGACAACAATGCTCTAGTAGTCTATAACCCAAGCACTAACCTAACAGACCGATTCAATGAAGAAGCAATCTTCGCTGATCCTCAGCCATTCGGTATCAATAGAGAAGCACCACGATTGAACAGCCCAACTATCATTCTAGCAGACTGCTTCAATGAAGAAGCAGCAAGACCAGAAAAATTGTCCAGAGAAAAATGTTTACAAAGGTATATCAACATGTATTTTTAATTGATATATAAATTAGAAAAAGTGAATCAATCACAGTTTATTAAACACTACACAGTTAAAGAGACCCAGAAAAGCAGCAGCATTATTTTACCTAAAAATGGCTGATAAAACTCACACACACTTTCCATTCATAGTGCGACATTCAAACACACCTCAACAATCAGTGATATTCATACAGATTGTTAAAAAACAGGAAAAAGGATTATACACATATGGGGAGCACAATTCATGATTTCTCCCCTGAGGAAAATGATTATTTTAGAATGTATACAAAAAACAATTGAGATTATTGAGACAAGATCTATTGTAAAGGTGGATCACAACAAGAAAATACACAGATCACATCCCTTTGGGTTTTTTCTCAACCGGTTTCGACCTGGAATGTTAATTTAAACAACATCTTCATCAGGAGGAAGATGTAACCACACTGAAAAAATAAAAACATGACTATGTGATATTACAATCAAAAATGTATTTTTAATCAACACAAAACTGCCTGCATACTAAAATTGATTAAACTTTTGAAGAGAGAAGAATAAATAAAAAATAAATAAATGGATGCCTAATATACCAGAGTCAAATTAATATAATGACATCCCTAAACCCCAGAGTTGAAACCCAGATCGCAGGCTTAGTGAGACCCGAATGAGAACCGTGCTGAGTGCTTGTGGACCAACTTCACCCAGGTGAATCTCCAAGAGTGCAAGATTACAAAGAGAAAAAAATATGAACAGCTTAAAATCATGCTAACCTGGTATGCAGGAACTGCTGTGTTAGACAGGTTGGCAGAGTTGAATGTCCGCACTGTAGCACTTCAACTTGTGCCCCAATTGGTCCCAAAATCTGTATGAACCGGGGTAGAAAATTAGCGAGCGAACCCTCAGTGGCCCACCATAAAATAGATAGAAGAAAACTGAGCGGGGGCTCACATTGAGGGGTCTCGACTTGCTTTTAAAAGGTCAAAAACAGCTGCTGCTTAATGTGAGCTGCATGGACGCGCGCTGCAGAAGTGGTTGAGTGGGTAGGCTGTAAATTAACAAAAGACCCAAAGTTTAATACCTAAATAGGAACATTACACATAAAGCTGTACTAGGAGTCATTGCCCTTATAAGTATACATTCTGCGCGGAAGTTTGTAAACAACCCATTGTCCGGAAAAACCAACAAACATAAAGGCTGATGTATATTGCCGCAATTGCCACATAACAAGAATCGAGGCAAAAATGCCAGAGATTGGCAACACAACTAGAACCAAGGGCGCTGCCTAGGCTCTGATAACAAAATTCCTGCTGAGCGTCTCTGGTGGCGCTATACTAGCCTGCCTTAATTTAATGATTAAAAACAATGTTCCAGTTGTTAAATGACCCCGATGCAAGCACGTACTTGAGTGAAACAAGTCCCCAGAATCCAAGCGACTCACCTCGTCTAAACCCGGTACTCCCACTAGGCAGATGAAAGCTGTTAGTCTTCCGTACTTCGGGAAAAAAAGCCGCGAACGCCACGCATGCGCGTTAAGCAGGAAACAAACGAATTGGACTCCAACGAGATGGCATGCTTGATAAGATATAAATAGCCAAGAGTCATGCACTGCAAATTTAAAATTTCGCGTGTGGCGCTCACGTGACCGCAAAGCGGTTTAGAGATGAAAATAAAAAATAAAAAATAGCGTGTGTAGCGCTCACGTGACCAAAAACAGTTCGTAAATGAAAAGAAAGGAGAGAGAGAGAGAGGGACAATGGCAACACCTAATTTGCCAAATGTATAACCAGAACCATCACATATATTTCAAAAAGCAAGAGTGACAAATGCCAACAAGAGTTGCTCAAATGGACACCGACAATACACCAGAACTATTGGCATACAAAGTATCTGCAAATAAACAATCTTATTGCTATATTGAATGGAACAGATAAGAAAGGTACATAAATGCGAATACAACAAGGCTCAGTGGCCGAAGAAATATAATTAAATGTTTTTTCAAATTGTTTTTAAGTAACTAAGTGGCATTGAAGTCCCACGATTCCAAAGTATTCAATCCTTTGGGGAGTGTTTTAAAGTTGAAAATCCACATTTGTTACTTATAAACCAATTTATCGGCAGTTTGAACTGGCCCATTAGCAAAGATTTTTTCAATGCAAAACCATGTAAGTGATTCTGCATCATGTACCATTTCAACAAAATGAGTCACTAAAGGGGCCGAAAGAGTGCGCATTCTGATTTTAGAGCGGTGTTCGTTGATTCGCAAGTGAACCGCTCTTGAGGTTTTTCCTACATAGAACAATTGGCAAGAGCATTGAATAGCATGCACTACAGTCTTACTTTTACAAGTGGTAAATGTGCGTGATTCGCAAGTCCTTCCATCATTAGAAAAGTCCATAGTTATTTTGGAAAATGTACAAGCTACACAAGAAGTGCATGGATAATGGCCTTTGACTTGGTTGAGATAAGTATCTCTAACCTGATTAACTCGTGGAGGTAATCTACTGGCACGTGTGAGTTTCTGCCCCAAGATTTTGCTTTTTTTAAAAGCAAATAATGGTTTCTGTAACTTGAGGTCTGTAGAATTAAGATTCCTCCAATTCTTGAGAATAATGGATTTAATAGTCTCACTGTGTTGTCAAAAAGTGGATACGCAGACAAGCTGTTCTTTCTTTGCGCTTTTGGGTTTGGCAATAAGTAAGGCATCCCGATTAATGTATAGTGCCCTTTTTCTAGAATGTTTAATCAATTTACGGGATATCCTCGATTTAAAATCCTAGCCTGTAGCATATCTGCATATGTATTAAATTGCGTAATACTGGAACAGTTGCGGCGTAGCCGTAAAAACATTCCATATGGAAGATTACGCAAGAGGCTTTTGGGATGTTGGCTTTCAAATTGCAAGGTAGTATTCCTTTCCGTCGGTTTTCTGTAAAGCTCTGTCCGCAGAAAACTGTCTGCATTATAGATGGATAAATCAAGGAAAGCAATCCGAGAGGTCGAATGTTCAAAGATAAACTTTATATTAACATAAACCTGATAAAGCCAACCCATAAAGCGTTCCAAAGTGTCTGAGTCACCTTCCCAGAGTAGGAAGATATCATCTATATAACGACGATATAACTTGATGTTACTGATGAAAGGGTTAGCATCATTCAACACAAAATGTTCTTCAAACAAAGACATGAAGAGAATGGCCAAATTCGGGGCAAAGGAACAGCCCCTTGCCATCCCTTTAGTTTGTAGAAAGAAAGTGTCTTTGAACTTGAAAAAACTATTGGACAAGACCAAGTTCGAGCATGTTGTCAAGAATTCATTTGGGACCGTATGTGGCAAAGGGCATCTATCCAACATGACCCATAAACTCAACATCGCCTGATCTTGTGGAATATTAAGTGTATAGGGCCTCTATGTCCAAGGACACCAAAATGTGCTATGTCGCATCAAAAGGGAGGCCTTCAACCAGATTAATCACATCCCTGGGGTCTAACAGGAATGTGGGGGTGGCCATTGCCAAAGGTTTAATAAACACATCGATGTATTTAGACAACGGCTCCGGGATGGAGCCGCAGCCCGAGACAATTGGACGACCCGGCGGGTTCAATGTATCTTTATGGATCTTAGGAATAATGTAAAAAAGAGGAACTCTTTCTTCTGAGAAATTGAGATACTCAAATTCCTTACTGGACAGGACCCCATTTTCAAATGCACTCTCAGTAACTGTAAGAATTTTCTTCTTAATCGAAGTTGTAGGATCGCTTTTAATTTCCTTCAATGTTCTTGATCCAATCAACGTCAATACAGAAGCACCCCGATTGAACAACCACAAACCAAAACAAGGAACAACAAATAAACAAAACCACACCAAAATGATCCATTGCAATCTAATCAACGCAAGGTCAATGTCCAAACATGCCACGAAATCTACGACCTCCTATGTGACGGAGGTATTGACATCCTATTTGTAACTGAAACATGGCTAGTTGACAATTACAAGATCACCCTCAACAACTGCCTACCTGATAACTTCAAATGCATCGAAGCAAACAGGAAAACCAAAAGAGGTGGTGGACTGACAATCATACACAAGGAACACCTGGTTATCAAACTGCAAGTCAAAGAAGGAAAGATGAGTGGGCACTACGTAGTTACTTTAAGGTAATCAATATTCAATATGGTATTTGGTCCTGTCGCCAGATTCCTCCCCGTTGCCAGGGGTGGTGAGGATATAATGATATGATATTGATCGGATTAGTATTGCCGGTCTGCTGGAAGGACCTACGTGGGAAACCCACTGCGTTATCTTAAAAATATCCGTGAGTTATCACAGTATGTTGAAAAAAGTTCTTGGATTCAATGAAGTAAAATATATATGTATTTATTGTTGATACATCATCTTTGTAAGGCCGTTTGCAACTATTTTACTGTCCAGTGCATTTCGGTCTATCCTAGACCTTCTTCAGGGACTGTGTGCTTCTAAGGTTCAAGGAACCATTGAAACGATTGCGCATGGGAGCGCTTGTTGGTCTAATAACTCTCAGTGCAGTCCATGCAATAATGCTTCAGCTGCAGGTACTGTCGTTGCAATGGTTCCTTGAACCTTAGAAGCACACAGTCCCTGAAGAAGGTCTAGGATAGACCGAAATGCATTGGACAGTAAAATAGTTGCAAACGGCCTTACAAAGATGATGTATCAACAATAAATACATATATATTTTACTTCATCGAATCCAAGAACTTTTTTCAACATACTGTGATAACTCACGGATATTTTCAAGATAACGCAGTGGCTTTCCCACATAGGTCCTTCCAGCAGACCGGCAATACTAATCCGATCAAAATCATATCATTATATCAAACTGCAAGTCCCATTAAACATTGATAAATGCGAATCCTTAACACTACGCCTATCAGTAAACCACAAAACAAACCTGAAATTCATATTGATTTGCAGACCACCAACCTACGATGCAACCTTTGTAGACGCCTTCATGGAAGCAATCACCAAGCTAGCCATCGAGCATAATCATCTGATCATCCTCAGAGATTTCAACATCTGGTTCGATGAAGAAACCACAACCACACACAAATCTCTAACCGACCAAGAAGCAGCAATGAATCTACAACAATCAAAGGAGCAATTTACACGGCAGGGCGTACACTTGACGCAATCGTCGACAATAAAAAACTCCACGGCACCATCAATTCAAATATCTGGAGCGACCTCCTCATCATTCCTTCATAATCACACTGACCACTCCAATAAACAAGCAACAAGACAAACCACCGATCACCATGAAAAGAAATTGGAGAACCAACAAAAACTCCAACCTAACTGAACTTCTGGAACTCAGCAAACCGCAAGCAACAACTATGGAAGATGCTGACCTTGACAAAAAAGTAGCTCTACTCCACAACTGGATCACAACAATGATCGTTGAAATCTCCAAAGAAAAACCTTTCACCCCTTCACGCAAAAGAGCAACGGCAATATGGTTCACCCCACTACTCAGCGCCATGAAAAGAAACAAATGAAAACTGGAACTAGATTGGAGGATGAAAAACGACAGTGGAAAAAAATTGAAATTTCAACAACATATCCGCTCGTAGAAAAAGGAAATACAAAAAGCAAAAAGGAAATACTACGACAACCAGATCTTCAAAGCATCAAACACCCAAAAGAACTCTTTAAAATCATAAATGAAATAAAAAATCCACCTGGCTGCAACAACATGCCAATGACCTAGCAGACCATTTCAAAAACAAAATCATTACCATCCAACAAACCATACAAAACAGACCAAATGCGATCAGACTACTGAACCCACCTACCCTTACCAGGAACGCCCGAACAAACTCCGAAGCTTCCCCAAAATATCAGTGGAGACTTTTACTCAAACTGATAAATCAAAGCAACAAAACAGGTTCTCCTGCGGATCCCTGACCCCTGGTCATATACAATTCAATCCTCAAACAAGGAACTCCCATGGAATAGAACAGGAATTTCTTCAACCTTTCAATCTCAACAGGGAAAAGTGCCACAATCCTTCAAATCAGCGTACATCAGGCCGCCACTCAAATTTACAGCAGGAAATGCAGAGGACCTCTCCAATTACAGACCCATCTCCAACATCCTGTATCCAGCTAAACTGCTCGAAACTTACATATACAAAACAACCCAAGAATTCATAGAAGAGCACTGCTTACTAGACCAGGCACAAGTAGGTTTCAGACCAATGAGAGGAACGGAATCAGCACTCCTTTCAATATGGGATGACCTAAAAGCAAAATGCAGACTCAGACAATAGTACTAAAGAAAACAAGATGGGTGTCCCCTATGCCATGGACCTAGGGAGCAAAGTGCACAAGAACCAAGAGAGGGGGTCACATGGATGAGTACTAAGTATAATTTTTAATGTTGATATTTTGCTAATGTATTACGTAATTTTATAGTGTTTTTGATAAATATTAAAATATGAAAATATGAAGTTGTTATGACTGGGCCTCTTACCTGTCCACCTCCATTCCACGATTTGAGTATTTAAACTAACTTAGTACTCATCCATGTGACCCCCTCTCTTGGTTCTCAGACAATAGTACTGCCTTGATACTTCTAGACCTCTCTGCGGCATTTGATACAGTTAGCCACGACATCCACATCACAAGATTGGAAGGACTGGGAATAACCAACAGTGCCCTGCTGTGGAGCAAATCCTTCTTAACAAACAGAACAGAGACCATATGCATGAAACCTTTCAAATATAACCCATTATTATTCAACATCTACCTATCTCAGCTAATCAAGATCATCAAAAGACACGGCCTCACTTGCTACAACTACGCTGACGATACACACAAAGGCTACAAAATACAAGACACCCAAGAAGAAAACACAGCATTAGAGAACTGTCTTCGTGATATATACAACTGGATGTATAGAACTACCTCAAACTCAACCCAGGCAAAACATAAATAATGATCATCACAAAAAATGGAGAAGGCAAGCACTACATCCTTTGGCCACTGGAACTCGCTACAACCCCAGCCCCATCGTCCACTGTAAAAAACCTGGGCGTCGTGATGGACAACAAACTTACTCTAGAGCCACAAGTAAACGCTCTACTCAAGAAATGCGTCTTTCTCCTGCGAGTGGTAAAAAGGATCCTACCATTCCTGTAATTCGCCAGACAAAACATTTACCATCATCGCTCTCGTCATGTCCAGAGTAGATTACGCCAATACCCTGTACCTGGGTATGCCAGAACGACTTCTAAAAAAATGCCAACGCATACAAAATTCAGCAGCCAGATTGCTCCTCAAACTACCCCGAAGAGAACAAATCACACCAGTGCTAAAAGCACTACATTGACTACCAATAAAACAGCAAACCAAATTAAAATCAATGTGCATCACGCACAGAGCAATCCACAACCAAGGCGCAGAGTTCCTGAGAGACAAATTAAGCCTACATCACCCAACAAGGACACTCAGATCAAGCATAAACATCTGCTTGGAACCGAAACCCTACAACAAAAGAAAACTCTGAGGATCTTCTTTCTCTCACCTCGCACCAAAAACTTGGAACGACTTACCAAAGAACATACGTAACACAAGAAATCACCTACTATTCAGAATACTCCTCAAATCCTGGCTCTTCACTGCATAACTAGAATAATGCACACCGGGGCATAAACTTAGCTGAAACGAGGAGTGAAGAAACCGATCCCAGATCCCACTAAGCAACCAACTACAAACAGAATCTAAGGAAGACATTCTATCACATACCAAACTTACCAACTAAGAGATAGTTATGACAGGACAAAACTAAAGATCGAATACACAGCTAGACCAGGACAGAAGGACAAGGACGATTTATCAATAGCACTCTGGCCCCCAAATTACACACAAACACCAACAGACCACCGACAGAAATAGATAGCAAGGGAGTAGGGGACTGCTAATATACAGCACAAATACCAGATGGGGGTACTAGACACACCCCATCCCATTACACTAAGTTCAAATACAACGCAGCCGGGAACCTGCCACACCATCACTCACAACAATTAGAGGGATAAGAAAGGAAAGTGGCAATCAAGCTTACCTACAGGAATGCTAGATAAATAGAACAAGATCTACAAGGACTAGGAAATATAACCTACTAAACCAAGCTCAAATCTCTGCATACCTAATTCACCCGAAAAACCACACAACCATTTCTCACCCAGCAAACCGCATTCACTTCACCACACTGCAACAACAACAAACGAACACATAAACAGCACACAAGGTCTTGCATCGGTCCGATACTCACACCAAAGCTCACCGTACGGTGGAAACCAAACTGAAGCCGCCAACAGCACACCACTTCTCTTACTTTCCTACTCCATCTTCACCCGACTAGCATAACCCACAGCCATTCTTATTTTACAGATCCGCCTGAGCGCTTGGGGACCTATTCCATTGGTGACGGTGCACGGTATAAATACCTTTAACATTTAACATTTAACATAGAGGCCCAGAAAAAGAAGTCATGCCAAAAAGCCAGGCTAGCAACGTAATAATGCTAAAAGAAAGGATGATGATGTTTTTATTGGGCATCTATGATAAATGCCCAGCAAAAAAATTAGTTGTTGCAACAAGCAGCTGAGAGAGCGCTTCTGGGCTGGTGCGGCTCTTCGGTGATGGGCAAGGTTTTTGGTATGTTGGTGCCTCATCACCCATTAATGAGGGTTCTGTCATATTTCTGTTTTTTAAAGACCAAACACAAAAAAAGACTTTTTTTTTAACCGTATTTGTGTCAGCTTTAAAAATGATGAAATATGACATGCTATCACCCCCCGCACACCACCCCTCCAAGGTGATCCCTTCCCCACCCTCTCCCACCAGTGGTTATGTAAAAAAAAAAAAAAACTTTCCCCACCCAGCACAACACACACCAAGTCCACACATATACGTACACACAAACACTCACCTGACACGTACGCGATGACTCCGCTGTCTCTCGATGTGCCCGTCAGCCCCGGCATGAGCTCGTGTGCTGCAAAGGCTGACAGTTTGATTTAGAAAGACCGCTCTGTGCTCGATCATTTATGTTTCGGTCTAGTGAAAACTATTTTTTCACTTGCTACCTTATGGAGGAGCCACCCGTGCCCATAGCAACACTCTATTACCCCTGCAGGCCACACAAAGACACTGCAGTCATACTAATTCCCAGTTACAAGTCCCATCTCCAGAAACTTGCTATATTGTCCCAACAAGGGTGTATACTGTAATAAAAAAGTATTGTTTCTTTTATAAATGCATTTAACATATAATCATTTTCTACATCTTACTCCAGCTAGCCCATTCACTCTCAGCCTGTGAAGCCACTCGTTCATGGTCAAGTTATGATTGCATAGTGTTACATATATTTATTAATATGGCACTTTTATACAAAGTGCATTACAAAAGTTAAAGGAATAGGTGCAGAATTAAATCAAATGAATAAAAAACTTTTGCACATGAGGTTCAAGTCAGCTGTTCCTTTTGTCATAGTCGAAGAAACATTTCCCATCAAACCGGTTGGAAACAATGCTCCGAGCTGCTGTAGGAAGGCCCTCATTGGACTGAAGCATAAGAGGGTAGAGAATGGGAAAACAGGTTAAAGGGGGCTGGAAGCGGCAGTGCCACTTATAACCCTAGTGTGGGCCAAGCAGCAGCTCAGTGAGGGAACCAAATCCAAGAATTTCCCCAGGAATCTTTGTCTTTGTGACCACAGATTGATCAAGGTCAAAAGGCACAAGTCTGTGGGACAGTCTGCAGTCAGCTCAAGGGCATAAAACAGTTGGGCAATGGGGGCGTGGCATGGGCGGTGCCAGGCTTGGGTGAGTTAAAGCCCTCCCACTTTGAGGCAGCAGTCATCACTCTGCTGAGAGGCCCAGCCCGGGCTCAGACGGCAAGAAGCTGTCACATTTCTCACCTCGGATAGCCGTGTCTTTACTTACTCTTAAAAATACTTTAAAACTTTAAAAGTAAATAAATACACTGCTCTCAGAGATGAGAAAACAGTGGCTAACGTGACTGCGGCATCAGCAAACGTGCAGAGGACAAAAGCCTGCCCAGGGGATGATATCAATCGACCCCCCGCCCCGCCTATGTGGAAGCTAACTGCTCAAATGCTGAGCTCAACATTTAGTTGGTCCATGCCTCCAATGATTAGCATTGCTTTGTTTTACTTAATAGTCTGTGAGATGCAGAGGCATAGACAGGGCAGGGCATTTGTGCAGCCCATAAGGCAATGTTTTCTTACTGGAGCAGGACATTTTTTACTTGTGTTAGGGGGGGGGCAACTACAACATGATGATTGTTCTTATATGGGGGATTTGTGTAATGATAATGATTTGTTATTTTTATAGTGCTTTCGACCAAAGCACTGTACAGACAATGTGTTTATATAAAATGATCACCCCCCCCAAATTTGGTACTCATTTATCGACCTCAGAAGAATGAAAGGCGGAGTTGGCCTTGCTGGGGTTTGAACCTGCGACCTGCACACCACATTGAGATTGCAGCAGCGAGCACTAAACCCGCTAAGTTATCATACCAGCTGGCCAGCAAGAGAATGTTTTCTTACAATGGCATAGCTTTGTTTTTAACTGGCATTAAGCCAAAGCCAAGAGGAGCATGGTGTTATGTGGGGATGCCGCATATATTGGCAGAGCCAGCATGAACATATTTTGTTATAATATCATTACTGGCATCATGGGTAAAGCAAACCTGAGTATTTTCTTATGCCGGAATACTAGCATAAATAGGTGCACCAGCCTGGACATGTTTGGGCACAATCAGCATGAACATGTCTTATACACCTGTGGAGTACTGACATATAGTGATCAAAGGCATTATTAATATGTGGTTGAAAATGCTCCTGTGCATTCTTGATGACTTGGCATCTAAATGGGCTTTTTTCATGTCTTACCCTACAAAACCGTTTGTAAACTGTGTGACTTTTTACGTAATGTATCACAGAAAGTGTACTGTAAAAGTCAGCATTTTAACCCCTTATTTAAACATTTGCTCGTGGGGAGAATCCTCCGAAACCACCTTAGTTGGTTTTCCCTCCCTTGCTACGGTCGTAAGCGCCTACAGACTTATCCGGGGGCAGACAGGCCCAGTTCCCTCTTCGAGGGTCCCCTTAGGGTGAGCCCTAATACATTAGCTCCAGGCCCCACTTGTTGAACAATCCTGGCTACACCTCTGGTGAGTTGTGGGGAAGATGCATCTAATGGGCCAAAGGAAGGCACAATATCTACTCAGCCTCTTGGGCTCAGGGTGAGATCAAGTGCACAATAGGTTTAATGGCCCCACATACTACCAGCTTTCAAAACTGCCATCCAGCCGACCCACCCCGCAAATGAAGTGGCTCGCTCTGCCCCTGGGGCTTGGCCAGTGCTCCCCACTGAAACGAAAATAAAAAAGCTTCACCATGTTAAGAAGACCATCTACAGTTAGAGCCTCTGTAGCCATTCTTCCACCCAAACCCCTGGAGCATACCAGCAGTAAGGAAAGGAGGGGGGCGCTGCCAGTGAGGTGGAGCGACCTGAGGAGCAGCAACGCAGCAGCAGCAATAAGTGTGGATACTTTGGGCAGGCCGCACTGCACTTACAACTTCCTGAGCAGCATGAGAGATGCCATTGAAAGAGTAAGGCCTCAATTCCAAGTCAGCCGTGGAGCATTACCTCCTTTCGGTGTGGTGTCGTGGCGAGGTACCCAACACCCAGAAGACGGTGTAGAGCAGGCAAGCGAGTGGTGCAGCAGGAGAGGTGAGGGATTCCCCGGGTCAGTGATCTCAGCAACTAGAGGCTTACATTTTACCGGGGCTCATTTAATTTTCAACGTGGTCTGCCCACATAGCTGCTTGCTCTGTGGCCGTTGGGATCATTTGAGCAGTGGTTTGCACTTTCACCACTTTCACCCTCAAACTAAACCCATCCCCCACAACACCACACCTTAAGGATTGTTAACTATTGCAAGATCTTATCGTAAAAGCATTTAAAGAGCACAACGTACACCCGAATGGCATCTTGGCGCTAAATTAGACAGGACGATAATCAAGAAAGGAGCTAGAATAGGTACATTTTAAGAGAGCGTCTGAATGACAAATAATCATCCACAGCCTGACGGGCACGAGGGTGAGAGTTCCACAATGAGGCAGCGGCTACTGAAAAAGACTGACCTTCAACCCGAGTCAGTTTAAATCGTGGGACCTGAACCAGACAAGCATCTACCGACCGCATGGGTTGGTGAGGAACATAAAACCTGAACTTTGCTTGTAGCTAGGCATCTCTTGAGCCAGAGACATGGAAGCCAGTGCAAGCTGCCCAATATTGGAGAAACATGGGCGCAGCGGAGAGTGGAAGTAGCAACTCAAGCTGCTGAATTCTACAGAATTTGCAAGTGTCGGATCAGATAAGCTGGCTGTGCAAGAAATAGAGATTTGCAATAGTCCAGGGAAGACAGTACCAGAGAAGAAACCACAGGTGCACGGAGATTAGAGAATAGAAAAGGAAGAACCTTACCCAGAATATTAAGTCCAAGATGCCCTGTCTGGAAGACCGCACTAATTGTAATTGGGTATTTATAACGTGCTTAATGCCCAGAGGTTCCTAAGCGCAGACCCGGGGATCGAACGTGTGTTTCTCCATGTCGTCTTGCTTCCAAGGCGAGCGTGTTGCCCCTGAGCTATCCTCCCGAGACAATCTGTGCTGTCATAGAAAGAGATGACATGATTTTAATCCCCAGATCTTTAACTACAGGAACTGGGGTAGGGCAAGGAACCAGCAAAGAAGGCCAGAAAAGAGGCAACCAAAGAGTGGCAGCAGCAGAAGAACCCATCACCCGTACCTCTGACTTCCCCCATTCAGTTTAAGCCCATTTTTACACATCTATTCCCCCATGGCTTCAAGACAAACCCTAAGCCTGGTTGCAGTCTCCGGCAGAGATAGATCTAACCGAACCAAAACCTGAGTATTGTCTGTGTAAGCATAACAACAGAAACCATGGGAGAAGATGAGCTTTGTGAGTGGCTGAACGTACACATTAAACAGCACTGGGGAAATAGCAGAACCTTGAGGGACACCACAGGAAAGAACAGTTAGAGCACAACAAAAAGGTGGAAGAGAAAGAGACCGAGAATGATCAGAAAGAAAAGAGGTGAACCATGACAAAACGGCACCCGAGAGGACGGCCTCCGCGACTAAGCAGGACAGCATTATCTATGGTATCAAAGGCAGCAAACAAATCAACCAATATCAAGGCTCCCATGACATCTTGATCATGCAGCCGGGCGAGGTTGTCCACAACCGAGACCAGTACCCCCTCCGTGCCATGTCCTGGCCAAAACCCAGAATGAGAGGAGTGGAAAAAAAGATTTCTCAAGAAAAGAAGTGAGAAGAGTACAGATTAAAGACTTGAGTAACTTCATGAGAAAAGGAAGAAGAGATATAGGATGAAAGCTTGCAGGAATACAAGGGTTCAGTGTAGTTTTTTTTTTTAGCAAAGGGCGTGTTTAAGAGAGGCTGGGATCTGTCGGGTTTAAACAATAAATTCACCGCATGAGACCAGTGGGGCAATCGGGGTCATAACCTCCTTCAGAACAGACACTGGAATAGCATCAGTAAGGGAGGCAGACCGCCACCTATTTGTGGCTGCTATTATTTCCTCAGGCTGAGATTCCAATGGCTGCTGTTCTTTTTCCTTATTTATTTATTTGCTGTGCTTATGTAGCGCTTTTACCCAAATCGCTTGGACATAAAGACAGTACAATAAAATGACAAAACCAACCATAAAAGGGGGTGAGGATCAAAGACCAGTTATCAGAAAGATAGAAGTAGGTGAGACTTGAGACGTTTAAAGAGAGAGAAGAGCAAGAGCAGATTTCGAGGGAGAGGAGTTCCAAGTTTTTGGGGCAAGAAGCTGGAAAGAAAGAAAGCGAGATGTGGCGCAAAGCAGATGGGGAACAGCAAGAAAGAAATGAGAAGACGACGAGAGATTCCGAGTAGGTTGATAAAGGCAAATTAAGGAGCTGAGGGTGCAAGAGTCTAGATACATTTAAAAATAAGAAAAATAAAATAAAATTCACAACGACGGTGGACGGAGAGCGATTTAAGGCGGGCAAGGTAAGGTGAAATGTGCACAGAGTGATGAAGACCAAAGATGGTCCAATCCGTAGAGTGCAAGATAGAATGTGGGGGAAGAATGGCAGGGTTGCGTAGGCCAACATAAAGTGAAGAGCAATAGTACAGTTGAGAAAGAACCAGGGATTGGAGCAAAGTTTTAGTGGAAGCGAAAGTGAGCAACTGTTGAATTTTCCTGATATCAAACAATGAAAATGACAGGAGCGGGATACAGATGAGATATGAGTTTGAAAGCAGAAGGTAGGATTGAAGATAACTCCCAGGTTCCGTGCTTGAGAAGACAAAGGAAGGTGCAATGGAGGAAAGTAAATAGATGGAGGGGCGAGAATCTTAGAAGAAACAGGAAAGAACAAATGTCGTATTTCTTTGAGTTGAGGCCCAAGAAATGCGAAGACATCCAGGCAGAGATAGCAGAAAGACAGGAGGATAGAAGATGAATTAGAGTCAGAAAAGGTGGGAAATGAGA
The DNA here is from genome assembly GCF_040938575.1 of Ambystoma mexicanum. Lineage (NCBI taxonomy): Eukaryota > Metazoa > Chordata > Amphibia > Caudata > Ambystomatidae > Ambystoma > Ambystoma mexicanum. The sequence goes on along the minus strand of NC_090931.1, from coordinate 846,791,306 downwards.
GAAGAATCTGCAATATCATCGGCGTAAAGATGTGCCTGGAACCCGAAGCTAGTGATTAAAGAATGGAGGTATGAAGTGTAGAGGGAAAAAAGAACTGGACCCAGAAAAGACACTTGCGGGACACAATGGGAGAGGAAAAGAAGGAGAAGAGGAACCTTTCCAAGACGCAGAGAAGGAGAAGTTAGAGAGGTAAGAAGAAAACCAGTTAAACACTGTGCCAGACAGATCAAGGGAGGAGAGAGTAGAGAGCAGAGTGGGGTGATCAACAGTGTCAAAGGGAGCGCTGTGGTCAAGAAGAATCAATAGAGAGGAAAGTTTAAGATGTCATGCATGAGAAATAGAATCGGATACACAAAGAAGCGTTGCTTCTCTAGAAAAGCCATAAATAAAGCCAGATTATGGACAAGGAAGTACATCATTCAAGTTAAGAAAAGCGCTGGTGGCGTTCAAGCCTGCACAAGTCCTTACATCTGGTGGATCAATACATATGCAAATAAGAAGCCCACTTCTGCTTTGCTGCATTGGTCTTCGCAAATTCTTGGGGGAGGAGTTTGTGGTGTGGGGGTGGAAGAGAGAACACCAGGAAGGGGGGCTTGGGTGCCAAGATTTACACAGCCAATCTTGTGCCAGCACGGTTCTTATTTGGTTTCAAGAGCCATGGAAGACCCTCTGGTTTGGCCGTACCCTTTAACTTCCTGGATCCCCCATCTCTAAACTGGTAGAAGGGGTGAGAAGCACGACAAATAAGTGAGCAGAGTATAGACATTTCATAAGTGATATTTGTATTTGTATTTCTTTATTTAAATAGCGCGCCTGGCCCAAAGGCAGTGGCAGATTTAAGACAAAGGGCCCCGTGGGCAGCACGTGATAAAGGGCCCAAGATGGGTTGGTCATAGAGGCAGATCTTAGGGTGAGCGAAGTTAATTGTGATCACGAGTGCGGAATGGCAAACTTTAGGAACAAAAGCAATTTTTTATAATGTTGGCTTTATTGCGGGAATGTGTTAATTTATTCACGTCTAGCCCATGATGTGTTTGGTCTACTTGGAATAAACTGGGAGGTGAAATGGAAAAAACAGCAAATGGCCATCATCTTACGTGATGCCTTTTGTTTAAAGTTCCTTCTGGGCATGGAAGGGTTGTGTATTTGCCCCGCCACCCATTGACACCCAGAGTAGAAATTCTCACCAGGGGGGAAAGGCCTGGCTATGGGGAGGCAACTGCTGCTCAGGTGGAGATAATGGGCCCTTGTAAATGGTGGGAGACCACCAACTGCCTATTCACAAGAGGGCACATCACAAACCTGTTAGTTATGCATTTCTTTGGAATCACTTGAGACACCCCCCCCCCGCATTCATTAAGAGCAGTTAGGGCACTTCTATGCATAGTGAACTTGGCAGCCCCTCCACTTTAATGGATTCATTGCTCAGTCAGTGTTCACACAGAACACGCGGGGCCCCATGAGCGCTGCTGCCTCTGCCTGACTGTGAAAACAAATGGGAAGGAAGGGAATGGGGGGAGGGGCCCGGTCGCCGTTTGTCTGCCTAGCGACCGCTAAATCCGCCCCTGCCCAAAGGCATCTGGGCGCTGACATCAAAGTGCTAAGATTGTTTACATTGCTTGTGGAATGGGTCATAAGTAAACTACATTTTTGAAAACGCAGACCACTGTCTTCATTGAGAGCATCAGTAAGATTATGGTTAACATTTGGCCACCAAAAGTGCTCCCACAAGTAAAGCATTCCACGGTAACTGTTCTGAACCACTTACTCACAAACACACCTCCACACACTCCAAAATACAAACCATGATACTATGTGACTTCCCACTAATGCCCACACCCTGCCCATGTCCTTTAAGGCCCATAGGCCCAATCTGGAACCCTGTCACTCCACGTGGTTCCCTCTAGTCATGCAGAAGCAGCTCTGAGAACCTTGAAAGGATCCCCAGAGTTTTTCCTTAGGGTACCCCATGTCAGCCCCATGCCCACCCTAGCACAACTCTCACCAGTGTGGGCGTAACTCAGGTGTACCCTCAAATGGTGAAGTGTGCAGACACAGAGCTGAAATACTTACCAAAGGCAAGCAGTACGATGCTCCATCTCTGGATGCAGGGCAGCAAGTCGGCAAGGTGTACGGGCCATTCCCGCATAAGCGGCAGCAGTAAGCTGCAAATGGCCAAGATGTGGAAAAATGACACGGTCATTGAAGTGATGGTTGTTTGCGGGTAGAGGTCCATATCCCCAGGGACACACAAAATGTGTGTCAAGTTACACCATATTGGTATGAGCAGCCATTTTCTTGCTTCCGGAGTCCAGAAGTGTCTTTGCTGGGATTCCTTTGATCTCCACCAGTAGGTGAAATTTCCTGTCGGTTTCCCCCAACGGCCCAGTCTTCCGGCTCTGGGCCATTCTCTTTTTCTGGGAACAGGTCAGCTATATATTCGGGTCCTAGTTTGTCCTTGGTCCACCGTACCTGATTTTCTGCCTCTTGGGCTAAGTGGGACCTGCTCTGGAGGATACCAATCTCCATGGGTTGTCCCTTGGTCTTGTCTGCGAAAAACTGGGCCAAGTGTCCTAGTTTAAACACAGGCATAATACTGGATGGGCTCTGGATGGGGTGGATGGCCTGCTTTCCGTGAATCTAATGGAGCTGTTACACAGGATCTATTCTCTGTGGTAGCCGGGGTTGTGGGATCCCGCCTTCTAATGAATGGAATCTCGTCTTTTCCTTGTCCCGATGATCGTAGTTTGGTAGGTTTTTAGGGACCCCACTGGATCCTCAGGCAAACATGGCTGGTTGATGGCATCCTCCAGAGTCAGATGATTTAATTGCCAAATGACCTTCTGCAGGTAAAGGGGAGTGAATCTATAAATCGCCCTAGGAGCACCATGTCTTTCACCTACTCATAGGTTTTGACCATCAGCCTCCTTGAGTAAGTCTCTTGAGTGGTTAAGTAGCTCTCTCACTCGGTATGATAGCTGTCTGGGAGTTTCGCCCTGTTGGAGGCAAAGGTGTCTGAGACTAAACTGATAATGCTCACGGTCTTGTCTTAGCACTCCAAAAGGCCTCTCTTCAACTCTTCATACAGGGTTTAGGGTGTTGGAATGTTTGCTGTGCTTCCTTGTCAACAGAGGTGCGATATACTTACTCCAGCAGTTGCAATGCCAACCTGCAGTTTCGGTTTATGAAGGCGGCTGATGGATCTTCTCCAGTGCCTAACTTTTTCAGGATAGCCGGCAGCACCATCGGTTATTTGCACCTCTTGGCCATCACACCCTGTAAAGCTACTAAAGTGTCCTGGTGTTGGTGGCTGATATTTAGCAGGCCATCAATCAGGGCACATATGAGGTCTTCTATCTTTGCCTAATTGGGACCTTTGGATGTGATTGGTCTGGCCCCAAATCCAGGGGAGGGAAGTGGTATTTCGTCTTCCTTTCCGGAGCTAGTGGCATCCCTCCATGGTTGGAAGGTACTGTCTCAGTGATGATCTGAAAGTCTACTTCCACTAGATTGAGTTCTTCTACACTGGCCTCTTGTAATTGTTCCAACAGGATGGGCTTATCCTTAGGTGGGTGTATTGGTGCTGGGTGGATGTCTGCTTCGATCTTCTATGCAGGGTCCTCTGCATCTTTCCAGACCAGATCCAGGCTTAGGAATTCTAATTCTATGCATATCTCACAGATCTCGATGTCCCAGGTTATCCAGGAATCCCGAGCTTCGGATGTTTCATTCATGATCCCATTGCATAGGCTGAGCTCTGTGTCCGGGTCTGGGTGAAATTCACTTCTGGCATCACAAGTCACAGATGGCACGGAAATCACACTGAGTCTTCATGTTCAGTTCAAGGGTCTTTATTTTTTCGTTCGCAGGGCCCCGAGTCATCCCTCTTTTGTCTTGCAGTGGCCCTCCTTCCCAACTGTGCCATCTGTAGCCCCCGGATAATGCTAACACATTTTGACCCCTACTATCTTGCCTTCTTTAATGGTATTTCCCTAAGTGCTGGCAATCTAAACTCCCTCAGGAACTTCCTAACTGTCCCTACAATATCCATGAGTTAGTGTTTTAATGGGGATTGAGATAATGCCTAGTACTTACTCGGTTAGATTCAGGAGAGTTCCCCATGCTCACCTGGTCCTCTTCCTTTCTATTTTCACGCTACCCCCTGATATCGCCACTCTCCTGTCCCTCAAATGTTTCACTGCTCCCATCGCGCCTCCACCCTTTGAGCTTACTTCTCCTCCTGCACCACTTTATCACTCATCTTTTCCCCTACTCCTTTACCCCTCCCACTACCACTCTCCTCCTACAACTACCACTCTCCTCCCACCACTACTCTCCTCCTCTGACTTCTCTACACCACCAGCTACCACTCTTCTCTGCCCACTAATACTCTCCTCCCACTACTACTTTCCTTTCACCACTACTTCTCTCCTCCAACCACTCTCCTTCACCCACTACTATCCTCCTCCTGCCAAGCTACTCCAACACCCTCCTGTCACTTTGTACCATTCACTCCAGATTCACTCCTTACACGAATCTCTCCATTCACTTGTTACATAAACCGCACACTCACAGAACAATTATCACTCCTAAGCCAATACCTCACCTGCTACAAATACCTCCTCCACAAGCTCCTTCCTTCCTGCTTGCCTCTTGGTGGTTCTCCACCTCCATCCCCTTCCTCACCCGTAAATACTCACCTCTTCCTGTTTCTTTCCCCTTTCTTACATCTCTCCTTCCTCTGTGAGTGATCTGCTGTCCTAACCAATGCTACTGCTCTTTCCCCACCTGGAAAGTGTTACAATGTGTGAAAGATATATAGAGCGGGTTCAGCCCCGCCCCATTTCTCCATGCGGGCTGCCATGGTTCCTCAATGGCGACTCAGTAAGTCCAAAGTTCCAATCTATAATGGGGGATCTGTGGCAGTCTTTTCCTCCAATAATTATAGTCCATATCCTTGGCCCCTTTCCATATCTACAGAGCTCTAGGGTTGGAGATTTGTTAACGACAGCACACCCATGAAGTGAACCCCTGCCTGTTGTGTTGTTGCTTGAGTCCTACTTCTCCGGTTCCTCTCTCTCCGGTTGTTGTGGGATGTCAGTGTTCTGACAACCTGGAGGGCTGCTATTCTCACCGGGATCTCAGTTCTGACATTTCTTTTAGGTGTTCCTGGTGTGCTGGCTGGGTTCTCATGTTCTCTCGACCTTCGGATTCACTGGCTCTGAAAGAAACAGAGAATCTGGCGAGCATTTGAGACTTGAGGCAATCCTGGATATATGGTCCTGCAAAAAAGCATGCTGGCGCAAAACAAGGAAACCGGACTTTGGGTCTGCTTTTCTAGCAAAATCAAGGCTAGGAAGGGCTTTGGGATTCTCTGCAAAGCCCCTTCCCTTGCTTGATAGGGGCTCTCGTGCCCTCGTGACAAGGCCAGGATACCAGCCTTGTCACAGAAGCCAGATTACTTCCACAGATAACATGCACGGTTGAAAACACTCTCTGGGATTATTTGCCATAATGACTCTTTCAGAATCCCGGTTGGGTATTAATCCTCAAAAGAGTTGAAATGACAGGCATTGGTGAAACAATGCTCTTAAATTGCCATTTCCAAACTTCAATCAGTTGTGATAAAATATTACAATCAAATCAATCAATACGCAATAGATGGGGCTTCTGATAAAAAGTTAACTGGTGGAGGCTAGAGCGTTTCCTTTCTAATGGATTGCATCCTCCCACAGATTCCCATTTTACATATGATCAGCAGTATCGGCTGAATCACGGAAGCGTTTCCCGAGCGCAGGTGCTCATCAACTCTGGAAGTGACATCAGGTATCCTGTGTACACAGCCACAGCTCCCCGTGGACTCATTTCCTTTTTTTCTGAATGCTCAGCATTTTATCCAGTAAATTTGTCTCCAATTTCTGAATATATTTTGGAAAAAGAAATGTTCAACATGCCCGGTACTAAAAAGCTCTTGGGGTTCAAGTGGCGTGTCAATTATGACTCTGAGATATCAGTTACGACCCCTCTTACCATAGGTCTGTGGTGTTTTGGTGCAAACCATGACATTGGGGAGTGTGGGTCACACAAAGCTAAGATCTCGAAGGCGTTGCAGGAGAGGTCAGTGAAACTAGTTTGATGCCAGTCCTCAACGAACTGCACTGAGGGTACTGCGTTCAAACGTAGGTCCTCGGAGAGCAGAACCTTCGATAAGGGCTTCCTATAGGGAGTCAAAGAAAAACACAGAAAATGCCTTCTCTAGAGGAGCGAATTTCACCATCCCTATGGGGTGTAACCACTGTTAGGCAACAAGAATATTTTCAGGAGGAATTTATCTCTGAACACACCCTGAGCACTGATTTGGCAATGGATTTGAAAGAAGCCAACGGGCTCAAAAGCTCACCAGATCACGAGATTATGCAAGCTGCACGTTATAGCCAACCAAATGCTTCTTTTTGGCAGGCAAAGGTGGTGGAGTCTCTTGGATGGGCGCTCCAGTGATACAGGTCACGCATAAATACTTTGTTGTTATACCGGATAAGAATCCCTCCCCAAAGAAACATTTTTTTCTTTCAATGCAGTCTTGAAGGAACAAATAATGGAACTGTGGCAGAGGCTGTGTTTCATGCTATCAGTTCCTAAAGACCTTTGGGTGCAAGTACAGGCTGGAAACCTCCGATCCAGACTTTTAGTTGAAACATCTCACACCAGATAGCTTAGTGGTCCAGGTGCTTACTGCAGGTATGAAATCCCTTGCTACTGCCAGACAGGGAGTGTAAATAGATTGACAGCAGGGATAAGAATGTTTTGCCTTGGGCAGTTTGGCACTCAAGGCTGTTAATACGTCTTGTGCACTAGAAGAGTATTCTCATGTTTTGTGGGTGTTGGTCTCCAAGTCTATAGTGCATTTACCTGAAGATTTATTCTGTGGCAGCTTCAATTACCTGATTGTAAGAAGCAGCTCGTCAGGTGCAACAAGCAGGGCTGAACACCACAGATTGTGTACCTCGCTCCATGGGCACCTGGCCAGGTTTTGCCCCAGATGCCAAGGCCAAAATACTGAACATGCCTTTATGGGGTCCACTTCTTTGGGGCTAAAGTTGATGAATCACTAGCAAAATGTGAAGTTCCAAAGACCAGTGCAAAGTCATCCGAATTGGCGCTGCAACAACTAGTCACCCAGAATTCTTTGACTGCTGCGCCTGGAAAGGACAAGATTTTCGTTTCTGCACATCTTTTTTCCAAAGAGGAAGAGGTCAGAAGGTGGCAGCCCACAAGGTACATAGAAAGTACAACAGAGCTGGAGGAGGTACAGGGGCAAAATGGGGCTCAAGTTCTTTGAATATGTTGATGTGCCAAGAGGTGTCCCAGGGCAATTGCATTGTCTACCTAGTGGGACCTGCAAACTCCTCTAACCCATCTTTTCCTTCATGGCCTCCAGAACCCCTACTCCTACAGGAGGTCCCTTCTACTACTGGAGAAGACAGCCATACAACTGGTTCCTGTTATACTAAGGGGAACGGGGTGGTACTTCCACTACTTCATCTTTCCAAGGAAGGATGGCGAGCTGTGCCCCATCCTAGACCTAAGGCCAATGAACAAGTTCATCAGGAAGGACAAGTTCAGGAGAGTCCACTTAGCACAGATTCTCAAGACCCTGGAGTCTCATGACTGGTTGGTGTTACTGCCCCTTCAAGACACTTATTTCCATGTGTCGATCCACCCAAAACTGAGGAAGTACCCAAGGTTTGCTATTGGCAGTGAGCATTACCAGTTTTTGTGTCTTTCCTTTTGGCCTAAGCTCCACCTCAAGGGTCTTCTCCAAGAGGTTATTGGTTTTGGCAGTGCATCTGAGGTGGGAAAGGATCCATATTTCATTCCTACCTGCATAATTGGCTCATCTGTGTTCATTCTCTGGAACAGGCTCATAATCATATGAGCCATTACTGTCATCTTCTGCAGAGACTGGGCTTTTCATTCATCTTATAGAAGTCAAAGGTTAAACCTTTGCAAATACTTTGGAGCGGTCCTAGACACTGTCGTGGAGAAAGATTTCCAACCCAAATACAAGATCGAAAACATTAGTCCAATGGTCAGAAAGCTCCTGAATGATGAATCTCTCCCATCCTCAGAACTTCTGGTGCTCATGGCCTCCTGCATTCTCCAGATACTAGAGGGCGTGTCTGTGGATGAGATCCCACCAGTGGCTCCTGTGATCTCAGTAGTCACAATTTCAGTCAGCATGGTAGACCTTCTAGTAGTCCTCAAATGGGTATCACAGAATCTTCTGTGGGAGGCCAACGAGAGAGTATAATGATGGAAGAGATGTTTTGGCAACCTTGCCAAGAAGCCAATGTGGTGGCAGAGGCCACCTTGAAAGGCTGCAGTGTTCGTGTGAATGAGTTCACAATTAGTGGACTTTGGTCACTGGCATAGTCCAGTTCAACAACAACCAGTCAGAGTTGTGGATGATCAGACTACCACTGGTGGCCTTTCTCCTTTGCATCCAGGGGAAGATTGTCTTGATCTTGATGGATAGCATTGTGGCCATGGACTACCTCAATAAAAAGAGAGGGTGTGGGGTTGCTTCCTCTGGAAAGCAATGTGGTTCTGGTTCTGGGCTTTACAGAGCAATGTTGTCCTCTCGGTGACCCATCTGGCCGGGATAGAGAACGTGGTGGCAGATTCACTGAGCAGACAGGGCACTGTCTCCCACGAGTGGGAGCTGTGCCTTTGGTCCTTCTAAAGATCTTCAACTTTAGCGGAACCCCTCAAATAGGTCAATAGATCTGTTCACCTCCAGTGCCAACAGGAAGTATGATCTGTTCTGCTTGAGGGAATTTCCTGTGGTGGGGGCTGGAGGGTGTGTTCATGGTGGAGTGGAAATGTCCTCTTCTGTATACTTTCTTACTGTTTCCCACTATACCTAAAGTTCTCAGGAGGTAAAGGAAGTTCAGGTCCACGATGATCCTAATATCCCCAGATTGGGCTCAGAGGACACGGTACCTGGATCATCTAGATATAACCATCTGTCCTACTTGACATTCCCGTTGAGGGTGGATAAGCTCTCCCAAGGGAGTAAGGTCCTCCAGCCAAACCTCAACACGGTCAAGCTCTGTACATGGTTGTTCTATGACTGAGGTGCAGAAACTGGGATCTTTTGGGGGACATCCAGGAGGTCCATCTTTCGGCCAGGAGACCCACCAGAAAGGCTATTTTCAATTGTCATTGGAGGAAGTTCTCTTCCTGATGTAGACACATGGATTTAGACCCCCTTTCTTGTTCTACAGCATCAGCTCTTTCCTGCTTGCTTCATTTTGCCAGCAGAACATACCAATATCGATTGTGAAAGGTTACCATGTTGTGATTTCTTTGTTCAAATGGATGCCAGAGTAGGATTCCTATTTTGCAAAACCTACAGTGATGGAATTCCTGAGGTGCTTGGTAAACATGGTCCAACCTAAACAATTCATTATTCCCGTTGGGATTTAACTTTTCTTGATATTTTTAATGGGACACTCTTAAAACATATGCATTCATGTCACCTTAGGATTCTAACTTGGAAAGTCATCTTCCTGTTGGCAATTACTTTGGCAAGAAGGGTGAGTGAATAGCAGGCACTTTCCTGTAGGCCTCTTAATCTCATTTGCTCGAAAGAGAATGTAACTCTTTGGGAGAGACTTTCTTTTCTACCAAAAGCCATATCAGATTTTCATCAGTCACAGAAAAGGCAAATGTCAGAGAGTTTTACCCTCCGCTACATACTTCGAAGGAGGAGAACTTCCAGCAACTAGACCCCAGAAGGACTCTCCAATTCTATGTGGCTAACATAGGGAGTTTAGAACAGATTATCAGCTTTCTGTTGCCTATGCAGAGGCAAAAATGGGGGTGGCTGTGTCCAGGAAAACTTTTTCTTGCTTGATCTTTCACTGTATTTCAGAGTGCCTTAAGAACTTAGTGTTCATGCGACATGGTACTTGCAGATACTTCAGCTGTGCAGATAGGAGTTCCAGCTCTGCACATTTTCAGAAGGAATTGTGAGTTACATTGCATACCTTCTGAAACATTATTTGTTGACTCTTTATCTGGCCAGGATGCCTGTTTTAGCAGAGCGGTCCTTTTGATTTGTTTGGGGGATGATTTGATTTTCATTCTCTTGGTCTATCCTGCCTCCATTCTAATAAATACTGCTTTGGAAGTCTATCTAGGATGAGGAATATGTGGAAGGATGCAATACATTAGAAGAACACATTACTTACCTTGTGTATTGTTCTTTGTAATTGAGTCTGCTACCACAGATTCCTCATCTCCCTCACAACCTGCCCCGCAATTGAGGAACTTGTTGGTTCCCTTTACAGGTCCCTAAAGAGGCTGAGCAGAGAGAGAAAAAGGGAAAACTGAGGTCACAGGCCTGGTGTGCTGTATATATGGGGTACCCGATGTTACTTTCCGAGTAAAGGAGCAGGTGTGTCGAGGAACATTGACCCTGGAGTCATACTACACCCCCTACTGGAGAAATATGTCTGTGACTCAGCTTGCACTAACAGTTATATATAATATGTGGAATCTGTGGGAGGAGAAGCCATCAGAAAGAACATTCACAGAGGTAATTTGTTCTTCAGGGCTCCAGGAAATGGATCGATATCTGTCTCTTCCCTCCATCCCTGTTCCTCAATCCTTCCCTCTCTGTCTCTCATCTACAGCTTGTCTCTAATCATAGCATTCAGAGCTAGCAAACTTTAACTGCCTAAAACTTAAAGAAAAATTTCAGCACCTTTTTGTCCATTGTTACTAAGAAGTAACTGTACCACAATTGCAAAATGTCTAGCATTATATATACACTTGGCAAACCCATTGATGAGGCCAAGAACCAACCGATAGGCTACTCTGTGTTGTAAAAGGCCACAAGAAAGTCACACCCAAGAAAATTCAACACTTAAAAACAGGAAGTGAGCTACCATAACTCGCCAGGAAACACAGAAATGGGTGGGAGACAGAGGTAGGGCCGAACGAGGCATTTTACAGGCAACAAAGTCAAGCAGTGGTGAAGCACTGCCGTAATGGCACTACTTGGTTATAAGATGGCAATAGCTGTAAATAGTGGCAGTACCTGGGCATATGATGTCAGTGCCTGGCAAATGCCCATCTAATAGTGTGAGGAATTCAACCATCCACATGGTGGGCGTGCACTCGCCAGTGCTTTTTTGAAATGTTTAATTAAATGGCATGATGGTAGACCGACCTCAAGAAAGTGTGTGGAGCTAATCCAAGCACATTTTCCTATGCTCACATCACGAGAAAGTATACACCTGTGTACTCCGGGCTGGACAACGCCAACAGGTCCAGTCCACCCCTGTCATATTTAGTTGGAATGGACAGCTGAGGAGTGCACAATGTCATCCTCAGGAAGGGGGGGAGCAACCATCCCCCTGCCATGGGCAGCCTGATTAACTGACAAAGGCTCCATGGAACCGCCCTGCTCTTTTGTTAGGCCCTGCAGCTGGTAGCAGCGATTATCATACCAACAGGGGGTACTTCAAGCAGGCCCACATGGGGCCTGGCTGTAGAGGATAAAGGAGGCAGCCAACCCAACAGGCTTTCAAATGAAACTGTGTCAACCTGAAGCCAGCTCCTGCCTCTCAGTATCAATGGCAGTGAACTGTCATGTCTGGGTCTTTTGTTGCAGTAGGCCACCTTTGTGAGGGAGACCCCATTCCTAATGTACAAGAATGTGATTTGAGGGAGCCAGAGGGTCTGGTCTCTCATCATCTTCAAAGGAGACCTGCTGCTTTAACAGGAATCACACAGGGAGGACCATTAACCAGAATGACTCTCTGGACACAACAGACAGGAAGATGTGTGGGACTTAGTAGCACAGGGAGAGAGCCCAGAGCTCTTTCTGCTGAAAGAAGGGTTCTGCCATATTAGTTCTGGGGCACACCTTGTTCCTGTTTTCACCTTGTTACCTTTCCAGTTACATAGCACTCTGGTTATGACCTCACACATACAGAAGATTGTTGGCAGGGACCCCAGGATTGGTTCACCAAGGTAGGTTTAGCCTATACAAATCACTGTGGCCCACTTGGCTTTAAAAAAGGCCTGGAGCCCCTCTTTAAGCAGATTACCTGAAAACATCACAAGAAGTAAGAAAGAAGAACACCACCTTGTGCCCTGGTTAAAGGTACAGTCTGACTTACAACTTCTGCCAGTGAAGGAAGTGCAAGATCCCTTCTCTAAACGTCCCCCAGGGAACAGAGGGATAAAAGATCTCAGAGGACACTCCAGCTGCTCCAGAACCAATACCCAGCTAGCACAAAACATGCTTTGCTAGGCTCTGCAGCAAGCTTCCTCGATAGGAAGTGGCAGAATGTCTTTGAACTTACAACCAAGGACAAAGCAGCTGCCTGCACCACACTCCCAAGCTTTGGGCCATCGGCCTTAAAGGATGACACAAGCCCATTGAAGAAGCTGGGAGAAGTGACTCAAAGAGCAACTTCCGCAGTCCGCCTTAAAGGACATTTTCGTACCAGTCGAGATCCTCGATCGACAACCCACTGCAATGCTGACCGTTGTCAAGCCGCAGTGACTTAAAGACATCTGAGATGTCTCGACCAGTGCTTCAGAACCACCGGACAGCATTGAGACAATTCCTGACCCTGAGCTGCCATGTAGGCCAGCCTGCAGCCATTCGTCCAGACCTGCCTGCTGAACCGTCTTGCTGCCTGATACCCGCAGCTGACTTCCATTTTGATCTCTGTCACAGAAGCCTGCAAAGCACCTTTAAGCTGACTCGACCCTGTGGAGCACTAAAAACACCTACAGAAAAAGGTACATTGTGATTTTGTCCCCCTGGTCCTTCCCACAAGGCCCCTAGAGATATTTTAAGACCCTTTGCTCCCTTTGTTCTGAAGCCAAGAAACCTTAACAAACTGTTGTGGTTATTAACCATACCGTCTACCCTCCTGTCAGTATATAGGCTGCATCTTTTTTCTTTCTTTGAAACTGTCTTTCCTCTGCCTTCCTTTACAGGGTGGGTTGTATTTCATAGTTGTTGTTAGACTGTCTGTCGTGATAATAATAAAGTATGGGATACATTACTCACCGTAATCGTATTTCTGATGCTTGTATCTGCTTAGATTCACATGCTGTGCATAGGCCGACATCTAGAGGAAGCTGCGGAGTATTACAGTTTGTTTTTCGAAACTCGAAAATGGGCGTCGACACAGGCGTGCCAGTAATACTATCCCTAGTGTGACGTCCACTGTACCCAAGATCCCTCAGGCGTCTAGGATCCTCAGATTGTATTTTTTCTGACATGAGGAAGCATGAGGAGTAGCGTGAGTACAGATAATCCAAGCAGATAGACAGAAAGGTAAGACTACAAGTAATCATGCGCCTTCTCTCGGAGGGGAGGAAGGGTGGGTCGCATGTGAATCTAAGCAGATACAAGCATCAGAAATACGATTACGGTGAGTAATGTATCCCTTCTGAGGCTTGTGGAATCTGCTTAGATCACATGCTGTGCATAGATTAGCGAGCAGTACCAGAAGAAGGAGGTGGGATGTGAGAAGGGTCATGAGCAAACAGGTGTCTTAGAACCGCTTGTCCCACTTGTGTATCTGTCTTGGAATGAGTGTCAATGCAGTAATGCTGAGTAAAAGTGTGAATAGAGCTCCAAGTAGCTGCTTTGCAAATGGTGTCGAGGGGAACATTTGCAATGAAAGCCAGAGTGGCCCCAATGCCTCTAGTAGAGTGGGCCCTTGGCGTAAAAGGCAGAGTTCTTTCAGAAAGAGAGTAACACAGCTGTATACAGTTGATAATCCACTTCGAGATTGCACCTTTAGAGACGCGATCTCCCTCTCTGCCTGTAGCTACGGAGACAAACAGTTGATCTGTTTTCCTTAGCGGTCTGGTTTTATTTATATAGTAGAGGACCACCCTACGCACATCTAGGGTGTGTAGTTTCACCTCAGCCGAGCTTTGCGGGTTCTGGAAGAAAGCCGGAAGCTCGATAGACTGGTTTACATGGAACTTAGATATAAATTTAGGTGAGAACCTAGGGTGTGTGCGTAAAACCAGTTTGTCTTTGTGGATAGTAAAGAACGGATCCTGCACTGACAGAGCCTGAATTTCACTGACCCTTCTTATAGAGGTAATGGCTACTAAGAAGGCCGTTTTATAAGTCAGGTGTTTGAGACTACTTTTATGCATGGGTTCGAAAGGGGGGCCCATGAGCTTAGCTAGCACCACATTAAGGTCCCATCCTGGCGGTGGGTTTGAAATAGGAGGGTGAAGTCTCTTTACTCCTTCCATGAAGGCTTTAACTACTGGTACTTTCCACCACGACACCTTGTTATGGGATGTGGTGTAAGCCGAGAGGGCTGCCAGGTGTACTTTCAGAGAGTTAAAAACCAATCCTGCATCGAGCAGGTGGAGCATGTATGTCACGACGTTGGAAGGAGTGCAATCAACAGGGTTGATTTGTTTATTCTGGCACCAAATAACGAATCTCTTCCACTTGTCAAAGTAACAGTGCCTTGTGTTTGGTTTCCTGGATTCTTTTAGGATGTCCATACACCTTTGTGGTAAATTGAGATGTCCAAACTCTATGACCTCAGGAGCCATGCTGCCAGGTTCATTGAGTTGTGTTGCTGGTGCACTGTTTGACCTTGTTGCTGGGACAGTAGGTTGTACCAGGCTGGAAGTTTGATGGGCTCGCACACCGCCATCCTGCGTAGGTGTGGAAACCATGGTTGTCTCGCCCACATGGGAGCAACTAGGATGAGCGTCATCGATTCCTTGTTCATCTTGTACACCACCTTCCTGATGAGAGGAGTTGGTGGAAAAGCGTACGCAAACATCTCTGACCAGTTCATCCACAGGGCGTTCCCTTGGGAGTCTGGCTGGGGGAACCTGGATGCAAATCCTGGGCATTGTTTGTTTTCGCTTGTGGCGAATAAGTCTATAGTGGGGAAACCCCACCGAGAGAAGAGATCTTCTACGATCTCTCTGTGAAGTACCCATTCGTGTTCTTTTGGGAGGGAGTCTCTGCTTAGAGCATCCGCTAGGGAATTGAGCTCCCCTGGAACATGTTGCGATGACAGGAAGATGTTCCGTCTGAGTGCCCATATCCAGATTTTCTGGGCAAGCTTGGACAGATTTGGCGAACGAGTCCCTCCTTGCTTGTTCAGATAGAACATGGCTGTCGTGCTGTCCGTCCGGATCTGCACCGACAGGTTTAGTAGATGGGGCTCGAACGCCCGAAGCGCTCGGAATACTGCCAGAAGCTCTAGGAGGTTGATGTGGTTCTTGGCTACTGAGTGAGACCAGAGACCCTGAGCTGTGTGGTGGAGATGGTGAGCTCCCCACCCAGTCAGGCATGCATCTGTAGTCACCACTGCCTGTATTTCGGGATCGTAAAAGGGTTTTCCCCTTGCGAGATTCTCTCTTGTCCACCAGTGTAGGCTCTGTACAAGTGTTGGCGAAACGACCACTAGATCGTCCCACTGACCACTTGCCTGAGACCACTGTTTCGCCAACCATTCCTGCATGGGACGCATGCGCAGTCGCGCGTGGGGGACCAGGTAAATGCATGACGCCATCATGCCCAGTAACCGCATTGCTTTGCGTACCGTTATTTGTTGACCGGACTGATAATGTGGAATTTGCAGTAGTATATTCCGAATTCTCTCTTCCGAAGGGAAGGTCAACCCTTCCTGAGTATCTAGGATTGCTCCTAGGAACTGTTTTGAGGTGCTTGGCACCAGGCTTGACTTCTTCTCGTTGATTGAGAAGCCTAATTCGTGGAGGAGGTCGATAGTCCTTTGAATGTTTGTCCTGCAAATTCCTGGGGTTTCCCCCGTTATGAGCCAGTCGTCCAGATAAGGGTACACTGGGATTGCCTCCCTGCGTAGGTGTGCCGCTACCACCGCCAGTACCTTGGTAAATACCCTTGGTGCTGAAGCTATCCCGAAGGGCAGTACCTTGAATTGGTAGTGGCGACTGTCCACCTTGAAGCGCAAGTACTTTTTGTGCGCCGGGAGCATGGAAATATGAAAATAAGCATCTTTCATATCCAAGGTTGCCATGTAATCCCCCTTTTTTAGGAGGGGGATTACCTCTTGTAGCGTGGTCATACTGAATTTTTGGGGCTTGACATACTTGTTGGCAGGCCGTAGGTCCAATACTGGGCGCATTGTCAAATCTTTCTTTGGCACAAGGAAGTAAGTTGAATAGATACCCTTGTTTACCTGGTGTCCTGGGACGAGTTCTATCGCGTCCTTTTCTAGCAGAATGGCGATCTCCTCGAGAAGGATTTTCTGATGTTCTAGGGAGTGTACTTTTTGTCGTGGAGGATGGTTCCGGGGACGCTGCAGTAATTCGATACAATATCCTGTGGACACTGTTGACAGCACCCATCTGTCTGAGGTGATCCCTTCCCAAGCCTGGGTGAAGTTGGAAATGCGTCCCCCTACTGGGGTTGCGTGAGAAGGGACCCTGAACTGAGCGTCACTGCTTTGGTGGAGGCGTGCCACCTCCCTTGTTGGGGCTGCCTCTGCCTCTCCCACGACCTCTTTTGTTACCCCTGCCGTAACTTTGGGTAGACTGCCGGTTGTTCCACTGTGTACCCTGTCCCTGGGCATAGTTGCCTCTTTGTGAATTTTGGCCGCATGGGCGACGAAAATTACTGTTCCCCCTCTGGTTAGGGGGTTTGTTGGTTAGTTGGCCAAGGGATTTAAGTGTTTCGTATTCGTCCTTGGCATTTTTCAGTGCGTCTTCGACCGCTTTCCCAAACAATAGATCGGGTTCCACCGGCTTGTCTATTAATGAAGCCTGAGTTTCTGTTTTGAACCCCGACTGCCGTAACCACGCATGTCTCTTGATAACAGTACCTTCTGCTATCAATCTCCCTGCGTTGTCCGCGGCGTCGAAAGTTGCTTTCAATATGCAACCAGACACGGCTCTCCCTTCTGCCGAGATCCGAGCCAATTGGCCCTTTAACGGTTCAGGAGCAGAGGCTATGAGTGCCGCGACCTCTTCCCATTGATGGCAGTTGTAGCTGGCCAACAGGGTGGTGGAGTTAGCAATCCTTGCTTGGTAGGCGGACGTTGAGGCTACCTTCCTGCCAAACCCGTAAAGTTTCTTGCTCTCCTTGTCGGGAGGAGCTTCTGACGAAGATAAGGGTGTTCCAGCCCTCTTCCGAGTGTTGGTAACAACTAGGGAGTCTGGTTTAAGATGTCCTCTTATATAGAGAGGGTCAGACTGGGCTGCCCGGAAAAGTTTTTCGACCCTGGGGTTGACTGCTCTGGTGAGGTTTGGGTTCACCAGGGACGGATCTATTCTTCGTTGGATAGATTTAAGGATAGGGATGGTCTGAGCGACCGGCCTCCTCTCTCCCACCAATTCTTCTGTGAAGTCCCTTTCCTCCTGTACACCGTGGGTGTCGATGTGAAAATGTTCTGCCGCGCGAGCGAGAACCTCATTAAGGAGGGGCTGGTTATCGACTGGCGAGTCGGTAACTGGGGCTTCGTTCTCTACCGGGGAATCTACTCTGTAAATTTCCTGCTCATCTTCTCCCTCCCCCTGGTCCTCATCATCCGCATAGTATTCCGTCCCGGTTTGTTCCTCCATAATTCCAAACTCCTGGTCCCCCTCAGGGAAAGGGTCTCCTTGGTACCTGGGGTGAGGAGTAGAGTATGGAGTAGAGTAAGGCTGTACCTCGAAGGGTTCAGGTCCTTCGAACCGGGCCCTTTTACTTAGGGGGATGGGATCAGTGGAACCTGAGGGTGTGGCCCCCTGAGGGTCATACGAGAGGAAATGCTCTGGATTCTTGTCGTAAAAATCAGCCAAGGAAGACATCCTTGACATGACCCTGTCTATGTCTACGCTGGACCATTCTTTGGAGCAGGGGATGACTTTAGTAGGCAATTTAGGGGACTTATCAAGGGTACCCTTGCTGGAAGTTGATCTCTCAGTAGACTTGTATTTGTTTGTCTGCTTAGGGGGGAAGGATGGTCTTACAGGAGTGGAAGAATGTGCTTTCCGCTGTTTTCCCCCCTCCCCGTGCGTGGAAAAATGTTTTCCCTGTCCCTTGGAGGCCCCGGGGACTTTCGACGCCTGGCGTCGAGGATCGGGAGAGGTATCTGTGTTTTTCGAGCGTGGGGCCTCGCTGGTGATAACTGCGGGCTCCGTCTCTTGGAGCGCGGCCTGGGGGTGGAAGTCGTCTTCGTCCTCCGACGATCGAACTTCCATTAGTCTAGGGAGCGAGGCACTCTTGGCAAGAGTGGATGATTGCCTTGCGTCATGAGGCGATCTCGATCGAGAGCGCCCAGAGGACACCGAGTCGGACCGTTCTATCTGTGCCTCTTTCCGAGAAGTCGACGTCGTCGAGGTTCGGTTGGACTTAGTGTGCTTAGTGTGTGTAGGGTGTGTAGCGCTTGCGTCGCCGGGGGTCTTCCCCATAGCCGCCCTGCCGGACGACCTTCCGAGGTCGGGGACCTGCGCTCGGCTGTCTTTCGACGCCGTAATGCCCTTGCCGTCCGAAAGTACGGCGTCGCTGCCATCGCTGAAGGCGCCCTCCGCTGCCATGGCCGCCTGCCTGGCGTGGTGGGCCCAACGCTTTGTCGAACGGTCCTTAAGTGTCTTAGGTTTAAACCTACTACACGCTCTGCAATTCGCTTCGGGGTGGTCCCTCGGCAAGCAGAGGTTGCACGTGGCGTGCCTGTCGACCCAAGGGTATTTGCGGTTGCACTTGGGGCAGAATTGGAAAGGGGTACCCTCCATACGCACCTTGAGGCAGCGGGCTGATAAGTGTAGGAAATATATAAGTGTATGTATATACCAAGAGTGAAGAGTATGTACCACCCCCCAATCTCCCTACTTGCAGGGCCGAGGCCAGCGGCCTACTAGGCCCGGGCCGAGGCCAGCGGCCTACTAGGCCCGGGCCAAGGCCAGCGGCCTTCCGAGGCCCAGATCCGTCGTGCAGCAGCCGACGGTCGATGTCTTCTCCAGCCGTCGTCGAGTGTCGAGGGTCGACGTTGGTGTGGGGAAGGATGTCAATAAAGAATAATAAATTTCAATTATTAGCAAAAGTATGGCTAAGGCCAGGGGACTCCGCAAGATGCTTCCGACCAGTATGGCGGAAAAAAACAATCTGAGGATCCTAGACGCGTGAGGGATCTTGGGTACAGTGGACATCACACTAGGGATAGTATTACTGGCACGCCTGTGTCGACGCCCATTTTCGAGTTTCGAAAAACAAACTGTAATACTCCGCAGCTTCCACTAGATGTCGGCCTATGCACAGCATATGATCTAAGCAGATTCCACAAGCCTCAGAAATATTGTTATACAACCTTTACTGGACACTTCTTTTCTTCATTGGGTAATAATTGTATTTTCAGTGTGCTATAACTAACCAATGATCCAAGATATTAAGAGGAGTTAAGCCTGCTGCTCCGTCGACTTTACCAAAATTGGACAAGCAGGTTTATAATGTTAATTGTTTGCTTGTTTAATCCAATCTATTCATATCCATTCTGGCGTATTGTCCAATTATGTTTTAGAAACCAATATTCACCACTCGAAACTGGTGCCCTGGAATTTGATTTGTCACAAATGTATTTTTTTCTTTTTTTTTGTCATTTATATAGCACACAAAGCCCGGAGGCGTCTAGGCGCTTTTACTTACGAAGGAGGTTACATTGGTTGCAACATACCCAAGTTGGTGTACATAATTAGGAGAGTCTCACCTCATGATTGGGAGAGTTACAACAACACATGCAGTTACAGGTAGGTTAAGAGTGACAAGACTAGGGTGCATGGTATGGAAAGCCTCACCTAATGGTGCAGGGAGCTACATCAAAATATGCAGTTACTGGTAGGTTAAAAGCAGCATAAGTTTGGGTACACAATTTGGAAAGCCTCACCTCATTGTGCGGGGAGCTACATCAAAATATGCAGTTACTGGTAGGTTAAAAGCGACATAAGTTAGGGTGCATGATTTGGAAAGCCTCACCTCATGGTGCAGGGAGCTACACCAAAATATGCAGTTACAGGTAAGCTAAAATCAACATGAGTTTGAATTAACAATTTAGGACATAGTGGCTTGGGTGCAAGTGTCACCTCACATATACAAGTGCAGGTGGGTAGAGGGCCTGCACGGGACAAGCTGGTAATAGGGAGTGCTAATAGATTCTCTGATGGGAGGGACCTGAAAAAGGGGGATTCAGCCGGGTAAGCAATACAATATAGAAACACGTAATAAATCACCCTTAATTTCATACATCTAAACAGTAGACAATTGAAATCAAGAGTATTTAATACTCAATAGTCTTATATCAGTATACATGTACAAATGTATTTCATTACTTATACTTCTATAGTACATATTGAAAAAGGTGCATCAAAATAATTTAAAACAGACCACAATATACCATCTCATATGCCACATAATGCTTACAAATACATTGTATTCACATAGAAATACTATGACCACACCATGTGAATAAGTGCAATTAAAAAACATTTAGGTTTCTACACCAACTTCTTCTGAGAAAACCTCTAGCCCCAACATGTTTCAGTTCTTGTATGTGTCGAACCTTCTTCAGGGGGAAATGACCTTGAAGAATACTTTAATCCAACAGGAGTTCAGTTCCAGAATGGATTTAACCTGGCCCTTTTCTGCTTGCAACAGATGATTATATTATTAATATATAATATATAAGAGAAAAAAGAGGCATGCAATTTGTTTATACTTTTAAATATCTTCTAAGACCCAAATTATGTTATGTGTGAATACATTCTGGCATGTCCATGAGCCGAATGTGCCATAAGGATTTGGTTTGTGAGACAACTAACCAGTCAAGGAAAACGAAATCACTTTGAATGTGACTTTAATAAGGGGAATGTTGTGCAATTTCAAAAATCAACAGTATCTGCTTATAAATAAAGTCCTTGTGCTCTACCTGGAGGACTTAGGAGTGGGCAATATTTTGGTGGAGCTTATGACACGGAGCCCAAACTTCTGAGTACCATTTCATAGTAAACCCTATGAAAATGGATTAGTGAAGTACACCAGCCTTAATTGCATACTGAAGCATACGAACTACTAATTTACCTCGACTTCAAAATATTTGTCTGGGATGACTTAACTATGAATTATTACCTGGTCAGAATCTCAGTGTTGATATAACTTCCTTTCCAGATATCAATGTCCGTTATTTTTAAATGTGCCACTTCTCGTGGATCTGATGCTTTGAAAACACAACAATCATGTTTTGAGGTATACTCATATCACCAATGTAAAATAAATAATTACAGGCCGATTCATGGAATTAATGTGCGCTGAAAAAATCGGTGCACACGTGCGAAAACGTGCGATTCGCAGTGTTACTTGAAAAATCGCAGTGCAAGTGCGAATATCGCAGGGAAACCAGCGCACATCTACTCATGGAAGTCCGTGCGCGAGTAAAATGTGGGATGTGTGCTGAAAAAGTGCGCGGCGCACGCTGGCGCACAGGTCATCTAACGGCGTGCGCTAAGGCCACAGCGAAATCGCACATAGCGTGGCGCACATAACAAAAGTAGGCGGAACACTGGGCGTTACACGCAGAATGGGGAACAACTCGTGAAAATGTGGGCGTCACGGGGGAAGTACAGGAGGCAAGTGCGCGGAACGCCCACACGCTCGCCTACAACACGTATTCATGGAATCGAATAGGGCAAACCAGCACACGGGCAAAGACGCGCACAGGGCCATACACGTCCGCCACACGAAAGCAGGCGGTAGCGTCCCTGCGCAGGAAAAAAATGTGCGCCAAAATGTGCGCTAACAAAAAGCACGTATATACAGCTATGATGAATGTCCCATACTGTGGCCCTCTAGGACAAATGCCGTGCAAAGGGGTACGCGACAAACACGGACACCCGCTGTGTCAAAAATAGCGTGTGCGTGTATTCCTGGCGTGCGCGGGAAGTATTACACGCGATCGGGCCTGGGGGAGCGGGTACGTGTATTTCAGGGGTGTGCGAGAAGTTTTACACGCGATTGGCCTGGGTACGTGTATTTCAGGGGTGCGCGTGAAGTTTTACACGCGATTGGCCTGGGTACGTGTATTTCAGGGGTGCGCGTGAAGTTTTACACGCGATTGGCCTGGGTACATGTATTTCAGGGGTGCGCAGGCGTTTACACACGCGATCGGGCCTGGTGGAGCGGGATACGTGTATTTCAGGGGCTCGCGGGTGGTTTTACACGCGATCGGGCCTGGGGGAGCAGGGTAACACTCACCGTCTGCCTTGCGTGTAGAAGAACGCGTAGCCAACACCCACCCGCTGTGAAGTAATAGTGTGTGAACCCCAACGCCTGCAAAACACAAGCACGTATAGAGCAATGGAAATCCACGTGGGATCTTCAAGCCCTGCCAGGGCAAGGCCCGTGTGCGATACGTCACAGACGCGCTTACGCGCTAAGGGCCTTTGGTCCAATGGAATCGCGTATGCGTGCTGACGCGCTAAGGGCCTTTCCTGGAATTACACGCTGACGTGCAGAATTTTCACGTGCCAAATCACTCCGTATCAAGCTGCCCACGCGTAAGCACACGGAAGACCACGCTCCTGCCCAAAAGGCCGAATTACTGCCCCCCAGAGCCCCGAGCAGCCTCCCACAAGCCATCTGCTGCTGCCTGCCTGCCTGCTGCCACCGTGCCCTGCCATTTGGTGCCTGCACATCAGCCATCTGCAGGGGTCCAGTTGCTGTGTCCACCCCTGCTGGAACAGAAGACTCCCGACTGGGATACCATCGCTCCACAGCCCAGCCCCAGGACCCAGTTGCCCACCCATGCCTGCCTCGGTGGTCGCCATGTTGGGGCAAACACCATCCGAGACCACTGGCGACCCCCAGCCAGAGGGGCAGAGGGCCACCAGCTTCAGTCAGAAGGAAGTTGGTGTCCTGGTGGAGCATGTCCTGGGGCATTATGATGCCCTCTTCGGATCATCACGCGCCGACAAGGAAGGACGGGACAGGATCTGGACGGACATCGTGACTGCCATCAACGCGGAGGGGGTGGCAGTCCGACTATTCCATCATGTCAAGAAGCGCTGGGAGGACTTCAGGTCCAGGACCCTCAACAAGGCCCGGCGCCTCTTGAAGGCAGCGGATGCTAAGGGGTGCCTGGGCCACTTGTCGGAAGATCAGATGAGGGTCCTGGAACGCATATCCCCAGCGCTCCACGTCCAGGTCCTTGAGAGGCAGACCCGTCTGGAGTCGAGCGGTAAGTGGCCAAGCATTGCTGTGTGAGACAGGGCATGTTGCAGTGTGCTGGTTGTCTGATACTTGCCAGTATGTGTGACATAGGCCATGTACGCGTGTGTGTGTGCAGGGACATCATGCTCATGCATGTGAGACCAGTAATGTGTGAAGCACACGGTTGGTGTATGTTTAAATGCTACATGGGGAGCCCTATGCGGAATGGACACATGAGAGCATGCCAGTCTCTGTTCCTGGACATGGGTGGGGGTGAGGGATGGGTGATAATGCCATGTACATGTATGGTGTCCCTGTCTGTGTGTCTGACCTGCGTGTCTATGACTTGTCAATGCCATGGATGCATGACACATGTCTGTGTCAATGTTCTGATTCACTGATGCAGCCTAGCTATCCTTGCATCCACTGTGTCTGGGGTGTACGAGTCCAGATGGATGAAAATACGGTGAAGTGTGTGAATGTGATAGGCATGACCCATGATGCATCTGAGTTCAAAAACAACATTGTATGTTTCAAGAGTCCCTTGGACATGTTTGCTTATGTCCATAGCATGCGCCATGCCTGTTACTGCATGTGTTTTGCCTGCACTGACCCATGTGTTGTGGAGGGACATGTTGGAAGTGATCTTTGACAGTGCCACTCATCTGCTATTGCTTCCTGTCTAGGGGACCATTGTACAGTACCCTGATGCTTGTGTTCTATGTCTCCGTCTACACAGCGCAAAGTGAAGAAGAGGGCAGAGATGGCGCTGTGGAGCAAAGCGGCGGGGATGCCCCCACGGCTGCAGCGGAAGGGGTGGGTGAGCCCCCACAGGGGCTTGCAACGACGGTAGACGGTGTGGAGCCATCCAGGTTGGTGGTTTCCACAGAGGAGGAGGAGGAGGCCGCTACTGAGCCGCACATGGGGCCTGGTGGGGACATCCCTGCTGGTGCAAGTGGTGCAGTCCAGGGGCAGGGGCAGGAGGCAGCACAGGTCGCCGTGGAGGGGCCTGTGCATGTCTCTGTCCCTGACACTGTGACTGCACCACCATGCACCAGCAGGGATGCCCCATCCCAGGCCCGTCCGCAGGTAGGGGGGATGTCCATGTCCTCTGACTCCCCTCCACCTGCGGACGAGGGGACCCCTGGCCGTATGGAGAAGGTCCTGATTGGTGTCGCGTTGCGCACGGGTGTCATTCGTGATGAGGTGCGTGCTTCCCAGGGGGAGCACGCACGTCATCACGAAGAGCACCGTGCCAACTTGGCCCAGTTGGGAGCGGTCATGGTCGGGGGTCTCGTACATGTGTCGGGCACTCTGGCGACCCTCTCCTCCTCTGTGGAGGCTATGCGCCAGTCGTACTCCATGCCGTCTTCCAGCCCAGATGCCACCAGGGCCCCCTGTGGAACTGCCCCGACCAATGCAGCCACCTCGGTGGGGATCCCATCCCTGCCACAGTCGGGAGTCTGAGGTCCAGCAGGGGTGGACACACCAGCAGCTGGACCCCAGCAGATGGAGGATGTGACAGCATCATCGGGCAGGGCATGTGCACGACGGCGTCGGTGGATTCCATCAGCCTGGATGCCGTCGTGCTGGCACAGGCAGTTGCGTCGGAGGCAGCGGCAGGCTCGACGTGGGAGGCATCATGGCTCGGGGCCATCAACATCAGGGGTGCAGGCATCGGCCGGAGGGCAGGAGAACCCTGGAATGGGAGTGGCTTCCGTGTGGGAGCGGTTGGGCCAGCAGATAGGTGCGGAGCGGCAGCGGGCAGAGGAGGAACGGCTCACAATGGTCAGGGGGGAGAACTCCATGCGGAGGGCGCTGAGGCGGGCTGAGTGCCTCAAGGGTCTTCGCATGGAGTTGGAGCTGGACGCTGCATTATCCCTGCGAGACCTCGGGGCCAGGGAACATGCCCGCCTTCAAGCCATTGAACAGGAGTTCGATGATGCCCTGGCCCATGACAACAATCAGTGAGCCGTCGGACTAGCCCGCTGCCCTTGTAAATAGTTATGTAGTTAGTGTTAGGTTTCCTTTGCTTTTTTATTTATTTTGGACCTTTTGGACAATGGACCACATTTTTGTATATAGTTTTTTTATTAGGTAGTCTTTTTAGATAGGTTTCATTTCTTCAGTTGGAATCATGGACCCTGGATTGTTTATCTGTATATAGTTGACTGTTGGATTTTTTTTTTTTTTGGATTTACCCATGGAGCAATGGTTTTCGGTTTTGTTTTTCCCTTGGATTTACTTTCTTGAACTGTGACTTTGGACACCTTTCCTTTGGATTATGATTTGTGGTTTTTCATTATTTTACGGACATGCTGCTTTTGGTTTTTGATTCCCATTGTCATTTGTTTATTTTTAATTCCATTTATGCTGCTTTTAATACATTTTTTTCATCAAACTTCAATGTGTAGTATCATCTCATTGGTTTCATGCATATCATGATATGGGTTTTGACATTCACTTACACACATTGGCCCTCATTACGACCCTGGCGGAAATCGAAAAACGATGGCGGAAATGCAATACCGCCATCGAATAGCGCTCGGTGCGATTATGACCCGTCACCGTAAAGTACGATGCCATTAGCGACACCGTAGTGAACGCCAACGCTAACTGCACCAAGTACGCGCACGCGCGCCATGCCAAACCGTAAATACCACCATGGCGCAACGGTACGCGAATTCTGACCCTAGCGGACATGTACCTAACGCCATCAAGCATGGCGGAAAGTACCATTCCGCCATGGTGAGAAGTACGGCATCGCGAACCAACCGTAAACGGCCCTACTGAGTGCCTGTACACCACTCCCTGGCCACATTGCACAACTCCTCGTAGGTGCAATGAAGTCACACAATGCAACCAGTGAAATGTACAAGTCACCCATGCATGCCAACGAACAAATGAATCTAGGGGCTCCAAGTGCCTTGTGAGTGGCCATCCATATTTGCCATGGCACCATTGCCGTACTGATGCGGCACAGGCATGTGAAGGTTCAAGTACAGCAACATGAACTGAAATATGAGACAAACAAAAACAGGCCCCCCATCGCCTGACACCAGTGTAAGGCAACATTCAAAGCAGTATCCTGAGTGAGACTGCACCAGCCCTGTACTCCTGCCAGTAAACAAACCAACCATCAGCATAAGCATGTACCACACAAGTTGGCAGAGTGAATGAGCAGCCAGGCTCATCTCAAGAGGGGCCAATGGGAGCTGCAGGGCACAGATGGCACGAATACAGAAGCTATTCCAATGGACATGACCTCAGTCTCCCTCCAAGAAACGCACGCAAACACAGGCACCTGTGACCAGCCATATTCTGATAATCACATCATTCCACCAATCCACCTGGCTGACCGGCATCTGTTACACAAAAGCTAATCCCCCGCCCCTGAGCATGACATCATTAAAACAGTCATAATGGCAGCCCCTATCCCTGACCTCACTGGGCTTCGTAGGCAAACGCGCCCAGTACAGTACCACGCAACTATACTCAGAAGCCGGAACCCGATGCAGATCTTCTCACAATACATCGCTCCACAAATAGGAATATGCTACATTACTTGCAAAGAATAACGCTACACTGTCAATATCATAAACAAAATTTAATGCACAACAAAATCACCAAGCCCATACAGCTATCAGGTCATGAACTCCAAAATATATTTCATCATTGTGGGATGCATCCGCAATAAATGACCAGCTTCTTCTTGTGTGACGCCCTGTTCCTTCATGGTACACAGGGGCTACATTCACGTTCAAAAAGGCAACATGGAAGCGCCTAGAACCGCAGGGCCGTCCCATTAGGTAGGCACTAGTCCAGCTGAAAGGTCAATATGTTGCTCCTAGCCACTAGTACTGCGTAAGGGCATGTGGCCCATTGGCGATCGTCCCATAAGATCGTAATGCTGCTCCACTGATTAACACGAAGCAGCAGGTGTCGGGAGTAAAATCCATCTGCAGGAGTGGCATACAGATGGCAGTGGCAAAAGGGGAGGAGATACCTGTCACCCAAATGAAATGAAAAAGAATAGTATGGCCATCAGAACTTCATTTGAATTACTCACTTCAATGATCACACTAAATCCACAGCCATATGCATGCTAGCCCACTCAAAAGGATTATTCCCACCCAAAAATCACTTGCGAATCATAACTATATAAATCGAGGTGAAAACACTATTACAAACGAGTGTTTGTGTGCATGCGTCTGTCAAAACAGTACACATTAGATGGGATTAGTAACGTGCATAGACACATGTGTTTGAAGGCGCGTCGAGACAGGGAGGGTTCAACAAGGGCAGATAGACGATGGTCCCACTATGGCAGCCCTGCATCACATAGCGCAGGGGAAGTGGATAGATTCCAAAAAGCCATGTACATGGCAAACTCACTATTAAATCATCTGTCCATGCATCCATACATCATTCCCTCATCCCGGTATGAAAACGCCTGATTATTTACTCACATAACATGTGAAATTTCCATTGAGTTTGTGCGTAATGCAGTCTGCAAAATCCACTGTGCTCCAGCCCGGAATTCCAGTGTTGTGAAGTAACATGTATTTGGGAACGTCCGGCCTTATCGTCCACTACGCTATTGCGCATCCCATACTATTCATATCAATCATTGCATTCTCGCCATGGCCCCTGTCCGAAGGACATTAAACAATAGAACTTTATATCTGCAGTCAGACCTGTGGGCGTCTCCTCGCCGCTAGCTGAAAACCGAAAGCGCTGTCCTTCGAATTCCTCATTTGCAACATCACGTCGAAAAGGCATCTGTGACCGCTTGAAATCCCAAATCCATCCGTGTAGTGCGGCAGTGTGTGAAAATGGCAACTGGCTCCACTCACAAATGGGACGCCCCGCCCGTCGGTGAACCTCGGTACAGTGCTGCATGAGGGTCCACCGTTAATCGAGTACTACATTCCACTGACCCTTCACAAGTTTGTTCGCGACTGCAAAGATAGTATGTGAAACAATGGGACCATAGCAGAATGAACATATGAACCAATATTCCACTGCCATCGGGATTAAATACATGATTGTAATGGCAAGATGCCATGCATCGAATTGCAGCGTTGTGTGCGGGACGTGCTCGCCCAAAGGGGATAGCAGCTTGCACAGGTGGAATGAATCACCACAGGTGGAGACTATACAGCCTGAAGACACATAAATTGCACACCCAACCCCCTCCCACAACCACACCCACTCCAGAATGCTACCGGCAGGACTAGCGATGTTGGCCCTGGGGGACCTGATAGCACTGCAAGTACTCCAACTTCAAGAAGAAGACGAACACCAACTACTACAACAACCGACCGCACAGAGGAGACGCAGGAGGAGGAGGAGGGCAAGGCAGGGCCAGCAAGGCCCACCAGCACAGCCACTACCACCACGCAGGCAGCCCGCAATCCCACGCCTCCGAGCACATCCGTTCAACCTCACTGCTGAGCAGATCCACACCCTCTACCGTTTGGACCGGGACACCATAACCGCCATTGTGGACATGACACACGCTGACCTTGTCAGCATGATAGATAGCCCAACCGCCATCCCACCCCTACTGAAGGTGGTGTCTGTACTCCACTTCCTGGCCACAGGCACCTACCAGCACACAGTCGGACAGTTGCATGGCATTTCACAGCCAGTGTTCTCACGGACACTATTGCAAGTGCTCGATGCCCTCTGGAAGCACGCAGACGACTACATCTCTCTACCACGCTCGGAGCAGGAAATTACGAACACAAAAGTGGGATTCCATGCACTTGGCGGCATACCGGGTTGCATTGGTGCCATCGACTGCACCCATGTGGAATTGGTTGTCCCACATGCCATGGCGGCCCAGTACCGCAACCGAAAACAATATCATTCTCTTAATGTACAAATGGTGTGTGACTCCAACAGGATCATTACACATTGTTGTGCCCGATTTCCTGGATCAACCCATGATTCCATGGTCTTAAGGAACTCTACAATACCACGCTACATGGAGCGACACGCAGGGAACAGATCCTGGCTACTCGGTGAGTCTCATTCCATGCATGATAATGTGGGGTATGTGATGCGGCAATAACCTGGCAGGAAGGGGGGGGGATGCGTACGTAGCAATGTCATTCCACAAACATCCTTTATTGTCCACATACAGGTGATGCCGGGTATCCACTGAAGAGATGGCTCCTTACACCACTCCGGAACCCACAGAACCAGCATGAGGAGGACTACAACCATGCCCACTCACGTACCCGTGTAGTCATAGAACAGTCATTCGGCCTACTGAAGACTCGTTTCCGCTGCCTCAGCAGGTCTGGCGGGGCACTCCTGTACCGCCATGAGAAGGTTGCAAAGATGGTCATGGCATGTGTCATGCTACACAACATGTGCGTACGTAGAAATGTGCCCATGCCCCCTGACGCAGAACTGCAAGCACCTGAAGATGGTCATGATGAGGGTGGGGATGTGGCAGCACCTCAAGGAGTCCGCGAGGCACAGGAGGGCCGTGAAATTTGTCAGATTCTCATAGATTCATGCTTCTAGCACTCACGCCTGGTGGCTGATACATGGACACGGGACTTGTGGCACTGTGTGTGTCTGGAACATGCACAATATGGACTGTACGCCTATGAAGGCCTCGTACACAAAGATCAATGTCCACACATCTCATTGGATGATTGTGAAATGTTTATAGCATATGTGAAATTATGTTACACACCCCATCGACCCGCCACCCAAGTAAGCCCAACACACCCCCTCCACCCTCCTACCTCCCCCCCGAACACCAGTGTCCAAAGATGCTCATTGTCAGTGGGCAGACGCTATTGCAAGCCCCCTCTCCGGGTATCAGGGGCACCCCTGCCTGTAGAGCGCAGGTTCCTCCCAGATCTACGTTGGGGGCTGCCCTGGACGGAACTTGCAACGGATGATGTCTCTGCCTGCTCACGTCCATGCATGTCCCTAAGGGTTTGTGAGAGCTCAGTGAGCACACGGCGCACAGCGGCAAGTTCAGCACATACGTCTTTGGACGTCGCATGCAGTTCCCCCCTCAGGCTCTCGGTGCTTCTCTCCATTTGTACCCTCAGGCTCTCGGTGCTTCTCTCCATTTGTGCCCTAAGTGTCTCAGTAGATGTTTCTATGGCTGCCTTAGTACCCCCACATTCATCAGCATGGTCCTTGAGGAGCGTGGCCAGTTGCTGCTGTTGCACGATCACCTGGTCGAGGGACTGTTGCCTCTGCTGTGCCATGGCCATTTGCGGTGGTGTCACAGAGGGGCTGGTCACCTCATGTTGCCTTACCACAGGGCTTGTGGGGGATGGCCAGTCGTCGTCTTGTGGGTGCCCCTGCGTGGTATCCTCATGGTGTACGGGATGAAACAAACAGGGGGATTGAGACAGGTCATGGATGGATCCTGGATCGACATCCCCGTTTTCTGTGTCGGAGCATGCTGCCATTAATGCAGTGTCACCTATGGTGCTGCTGCCACCAGAAGCAGTGCCTTCTGTGGCATCCATTGGGGGGACCTGTGGTGGTGCTGTTGTGGGCATGCTGGCTGCTGGGGTGCCTGTTGAAGTTCCCTCCTGTGTGCTGCCACTTGATTTGTGCTGCTGCCGTGTCTTGATCCGTGCAGCTGAGGTGGAGGGTCTTTGGCCGTTGGTCTTGGCCCTCTTTGCAGGTGTGCTGGTAGGGGTGTCCTGGAGCTCCTCGTTTGAATCGGACCCTGTGGTGGAGTAAAGGAGGGCGAGCGTTATTAATGGGTCTGTGGAAATTGGAATGGCAATGTATCACATGCATTGGGGTGGTACCTGAGGGTGATTTGGGTCAGGGCCTTGGAGGTGGTTTAATTTTTGTGTGGATTGAGGATGCAGTTGTTTTGCAGCCTGCAGTTAGGGTGTGCCTGCTGCACGTGTAGAGGGTGTTTTTAGGATTTTAAATTATTTATGTATTTAATGTGACTTTTAAAGTGTGCTATCAGGCCTATGTATGTGGACGTTCTCCTGGACATGTGTTTCTGTTGCACTATGTGGACACGTGGTGCTTCACATGATTGGACATTGTGGATTTAGCATTGTTTTATTTGGCCCACCTACCTGATTCTTCGGATGTCTGCACTCCTTTCTCCATCCCTCCGACTCCCTCTATACTCTCCATTCCAATGGTGGAGGCACAGATTTCTTCCCAGGGGGTCAACTTGATGGGTGATTCCGATCCTCCCACGGTAGCTGTGGCAATGTTACGGTTGGCGGATAGTATGCTCCGTACGCGTATCCGCAAGTCGTCCCATCGCTTTCTGCATTGCTGTGGGTTGCGGTCCAGACCGCACTTACCCGCTGTGCCACCAGGGCCCATATGGCCTTCTTGTCCGCAAGTGCCGTCCTGGTCATTTGCGTCGAGAAGACGACGGCAGCATTCTCCTGGAGGGTCTCTGTGAGCACGGTGAGTTCCTCACGGGAGAAGTGGACCTGCCGCTTGCGGTCGCACGCTTTTTTCGCTACTTTTCCCATTTTAATTGTTTTCACTAGGGTGGCTAACGGGTTGGGATGTGTCTCAGGGTAGTATTTTTAATGGTTGTGTGGAAATTCTGATTTTATAGGTGTACGGCGTGCTGTTTCCCGTTCCGGGACCATGTTTTTACTTCCGTTTCCGTATATTTACGGTCACCGTATTTTCCGATTGCCGCTCATTACGGTGACCGCTATGATGGGTGGCGGAATTGCACTTAGGGCGCCGTACGACGGCGGTGAGGGGCGTTTGGGGGACATTTCCGCCATCGCGGACTTTGCACTTCCGCCATGGCGTAGTGCTCGTGCCCGATGGGTCAGAATTAGCCGCACTTTACTCCGTCGTGCAATGGCGGAAACGCTATTTACGCTATGGCGGTCCGGTCGGTTACTTTCCGCCAGGGTCGTAATGAGGGCCATTGTGTGTATGTGAGGGACATGTGTTCATTTACATACTTGCCATTGGGGTTGTATCATGTAACTGGCATTTTTAAGTGGGTGGGATGCAATACTTGGGTGGGTGTTTGGCATGTGGAGGCTGCCCATAAGGGCCAGGGATCTAGATTGTGATGACGTGTTGGCTGGGGGACATGTGTCAGGGCCTGCTGGCAGGTGCCCCGCAATGCTGGGGGGTGGGGGTGCAGAGGGACATGAGTGGGACATGAGTGGGGGCCTGCTGGCAGGTGCCCCGCAATGCTGGGGGGTGGGGGTGCAGGGGGACATGAGTGGGACATGAGTGGGGGCCTGCTGGCAGGTGCCCCGCAATGCTGGGGGGTGGGGGTGCAAGGGGACATGAGTTGGTGATCAGTAGTGCAAGGAGACATGTGCCTTTGCTGGGGGGCATGCCCATGTTGGGTGGGCTGCCTGCGGGACATGACCAGGGATGTAGGGTAGTCCCCTGTGGTGTGGGCTGCCTGCAGGGGCCGTGGAGGGTGTACAGGGAACACCTGGGAGGACCCACACTTCCAAATCACATGTAGGACTCCCCGGCACCCCCGAAATACACGTACCCTGCTGAAATCGCGTGTGAAACTTCCCGCGCACCCCTGAAATATACATACCCAGGCAAATCGCTTGTGAAAAAACCCGCGCACCCCTGAAATACACGTACCCAGCCCAATCGCTTGTGAAACTTCCCGCGCACCCCTGAAATACACGTACCCAGGCAAATCGCGTGTGAAAACACCCGCGCACCCCTGAAATACACGTACTCAGCCCAGTCGCGTGTGAAAACACACGCGCACCCCTGAAATACACGTACACAGGCCAGTCGCGTGTGAAAACATACGCACACCCCTGAAATACACGTACCCAGGCAGTCGCGTGTGAAAACACACGTGCACCCCTGAAATACACGTACCCAGCCCAGTCGCGTGTAAAACTTCCCGCGCACCCCTGGAATACACGTACACCGCTCCCCCAGGCCCGATCGCGTGTAAGACTTCCCGCGCACCCCTGAAATACACGTTTCTAGGCAAATCGCGTGTGAAAACACCCGCGCACCCCTGAAATACACGTACCCAGCCCAGTCGCGTGTGAAAACACACGTGCACCCCTGAAATACACGTACCCAGCCCAGTCGCGTGTGAAAACACACACGCACCCCTGAAATACACATACACGGGCCAGTCGCATGTGAAAACACACGCGCACCCCTGAAATGCACGTACCCAGCCCAGTCGCGTGTGAAAACACGCGCACCCCTGAAATACACGTACCCAGCCCAGTCACGTGTGAAAACACACGCGCACCTCTGAAATACACGTACCCAGCCCAGTCGCGTGTGAAAACACATGCGCACCCCTGAAATACACGTACACAGGCCAGTCGCATGTGAAAACACACGCGCACCCCTGAAATACACGTACCCAGGCCAGTCGCATGTAGAACTTCCCGCGCACCCCTGGAATACACGTACACCGCTCCCCCAGGCCCGATCGCGTGTGAAACTTCCCGCGCACCCCTGAAATACACGTACCCAGCACAATCACGTGTAACACTTCCCGCGCACTCCTGAAATACACGTACCCAGGCCAATCGCGTGTGTAACTTCACGCGAACCCCAGTTATAAACGTACCCGCTCGCACACCCGTAATACACGTTCCCCGCTTGGCGTTAGCGGTTTGGCAGTCCGGTAAACTTGTTTTGGGTTGTCGCAGACCTTTGCGCTGGATTGGGGATTTTGATGCCTTTTCCTTGCGCAAGGGCGTTCTTGGGGGCGTAACTGGCGCTGCTGCAGGGTCGCTGCGCCACTCTGCGCCACGGCTGATTTTGGAGGCTAAAATCCATGAATACGCTGTGCGCTGAAATGGATTTTATCGCACGCGGCTGGCGCAGTCTATCGCACGGGAGCACTGTGCGCCAGCCGCCTGCGCCACTTTTGTGCGAATTTCCATGAATTACCCTGTTAGTCTCATTACCATTAACCATTACAGGGAAGACTATCTGGCTATTGAGCATGCTACCACTGTGAAAACATAATCACAATCAAGCTTTGAGTTTTATTCCTATCACAAATGTGAGACGAACTTGTACTTTAGCATTGCAATTATACATTATAGGGGAAAATACCATGCCAAAATATCTTTTGTATGGTTAACACTGCTTCTGTGCTGGTTCTCGCTTCACGGGATATAAGTAAACATGCCGCTGATATAAGTATTAGGGTCATTAAGACCCAAAATGAGTTCAAAAGACTCTAATGGACCTCTTTGATATTGAACTCACAGTAGTATGATGTACAGAATCTCTAGATATGACAACCAAGTATTGCTTACAAAAAACATTCAATTTCTTCATTTAGGCCGAGAATGTAGCTGCTGCTTCTAAATATTAGAATTTGTTCCCAACGTGCCAATCTTTTCTGCACATTGGGACCCTTTGCCTGGACTAAAATTGTACAAGTTAGTTCATCCTCTTAGTGCTTTAAAGATAGAACATGTGGCAATGGTGGAGCATTCACATTAGCTGTTCTAATGCAGCTGCAGTGTTATACTGTCCTAACTCGAATTATTTGCATAGTCGGTCCTATGTATATCTTATTACATGGACATTTATAAGATACACTACCATTAACTACCATAGTCGAGTTACAATTGATATGATATGATACTTTATTTGTATCGAACTCATACACAAGTGTTTCAGAGTGCAACGAGGCAAGGGAGGGGAACAAGGGAGGACAAAACAACGATCTTACTAGGCCCAGTGACATTCAGAACGTGCAAGTGCAGGGGAAAGGGAAGGGGGAAAGTGCAAGGGAGAGGGGAGAAATGGAAAGTGCTGAGCAAGGGATACAACAGTACAAAAGGTAGTGCAGCCAGCAAGGTGGCAAGTGCAGGTTTTGAGCATAGACAAGGGGTGTCTGGTAAGTGCAGGTAAGGGGACTGTAGGGTGACAGATACAGTCCCAAGTGCTGCGGTTGCCACTGGCAGTGCGGGTGAGTGCCTGGGTGGACGTGGACCTGGGCCCGAAATCAAAGGTTAAACCAGGTGCATTGTGCCAAAGCAGACAGATCAGCAGGGTAGAGGGAGAGCGTAGGCAGAAGCAAAGAGGAAAGGCTTGAGGTGCTTCCGGAACCAGAGATGGTTTGCCTCAAGTTTCAGAGTGGCAGGGAGGCTGTTCCAGAGGGAGGCCCATACTGAGGAAAGAGATATACCACCCCTTGGTGCTTGGAGAAGCACTGACCCTGAGGGAGTTGGAGGTGGAGGAGCGAAGAGCTTTAGTAGGAAGGAGGTTAAGTTGTAGGTATTTTGGACCCAGGTCCCAGAAAGCCATGCGGATAATGCAAAGGGTCTTGAATTTAATCCTTGCAGCCACTGGGACCAATGAAGAGATTTCAGGGATGGAGAGATACGAACCCAGGGCTTGAGGCCAAGGACAAGTCTCGCAGTCCTGTTCTGGATGAGTTGCAGATGGCG